>NC_136059.1:1075879694-1085225790 GCF_964261635.1 Lissotriton helveticus
TAGCTGCAAACAAGAAACATAAGAAATTACCCCCCCACCCCTCATAGAGCATCAGGGCAATTGATTTTTTTGTTCTTAAATAACAAACTATCATTTTGGGAACTTATCCAAAACTAAAATCACTGCAATTGACCATATCATATATGGACCCTGGTCAGCAAAATACCAGGGCTTTCAATTGGGCAACCCCAGCAGAGCCTGAGTGGAAGCTATGGAGATCCCCCCAGGTAAGAGGGGATCTCTAAATCCGGTGGGAAGTCTACTTAAGGAGAGCTTAGGCCAATGTCTCCACTGACCTCATGGGCTACTCAACAAATTCTAAATGACACCATTCGTCTCCAATGATATTTTTGTGGTGGATAATAAATAAATATTTGAATATCACCTCTCGGATAAGGATCAAGTCTTTGGCACAGACTATATCACTGCATTTACATTAATTAAGTACACTACTGAACATTTGCCAGTTCCTAACTGTGATCAAACTAAGCTGTTTCTTTTGATGAACATGTGTGTCACTAGCCAGCATTATGATATACGTCAACAACAAAACAAGAACACATTACTCTTGTATCACATGACTGGGATTTAATTTTTTCCCCATTCAATTTTGTAGCGCATCACTACTGAAATGGTCATTTACTGGCACGTTCACCCCTGATCACAACTTCATATAGACCATGATGCAAGTGTAGTGATGCAGTTATAATCTGATAAGTTTCAATGGTGAACAGAATGAGTCAATAGAAGGATGCAAAATCTGTTAAAATCTAAAGACGGAAGGTACTAATGCATAAAGGTCATACCTGAAGCGAGATGGCATTTGTAATGATCGTTTCCGTATGAGAAGACTATATTCTACAGTTGTGTTAATGGCAGTCACTTAAATAATATGCATCTCCACTCCTGACACCATCCTACAGCAAGGCATAGTCTGCGCCCATCAACCCCTCTTCCTGATCCTTGATTAATATAATTCTGAATCTCTTATCAAGTTATGTGTACAAATGTTTGCAGACCAAATGCTTAAAAGAATTCTGTGTCTCCTGGGTGTCAGCAATCAAATGGACAGGGGTTAGCAATCATCTGGACAAGAAAGGCGAGCCAAACTTAGACAGTCCTGAGTGTAAACACCAGTTTGGGGTTGCTTTCTATGCATACCCAACTTCAAATTTTACTGTGACATTCACTTTGGTCAACTCAGAATTGCTACCCAAATTCTTCCGGGAACTAGTACATGTGATGCAGTGGCTTAGATTTTGGGTGTAGCAGGATAAGGGTCTGGCCCTATTCCAAGGTTTAGCTATTATTTATATCTTCATATGTCGCTGTGAATGCCACTGGGCCCACAGAACATAAAGACTGTTAGTCCTATTGCTAAAAATACCTCTTTCACCATGTCAGTCAGTTCAGTTCACAAACTATATTCGGATAGACAATGTATCCATAAAAGTGCAACAATAATTAAAAAGAGAAAATTTAGCAATATATAATAGCAAGAATTACAGTTGTATAAACATAATAACATGAGATTCTTAGATGGTAATTTAAAACAAAGATTCATCATAAATAGATCACTAGTTTATAAACCAATCCATTAGTTAATTAGGAACGTTCGTACAGTGTTAAAACTCAATCCATAAGCATTGACTTGCGTGCCCTGGTAGCAATTCTCAAGAATGTGCTTAAACGAAAGACCAATTCTTCATTTTCTACGGCAAGCATATGTGAATAGGCAGAGGCCAGGCTGATAGGCCTACTCTTAGTGAAAAATGAGAGAAGAAGCCACTTAATATATTTCATGTAAAATTTGCAGAAAAACTAAAAATGCTGTGTTGATTAACCACTCACCCGATCACATGGGCAGGGCAGTGAATCAAGCTTAGAGTGGTAACCCATGGGAAAACACAATGCAAAATTCACTGTCCCAGCCTTCAAGTGGAATATGAGGCCCCTTTCCCAAAAACTCATGGGTAGGGTGAGATAGCTCGATAAAGGGTAGCAGTGCGTTCATAAGCCATATAACTGGCGAGACGAGGGATTTCTTAGATTCCAACACAGTTCACGCAGAGCTATATGACGAATAAAGCACGATTCTAAATTCTTTTTTGTTTAGGTTTTCCACTTCACAAGGGTTTAAGAAAATGTAGCCCTTGTTAACACTGCATAAGCTCTGGTACACTCCAGGTAGCCAAGGAATGGCCATCCCCCTTTCACACTTCAAACAATCTGTTATGATGCTTTGTGTTAATGTGGCTGCCGGGTTCTTCCAAACTGATATCCAGAAGATGTAATTTTGTATCCTGTCACTGTTGCAACCTTCACACTGTACAGGATGTCATTATCACAATAGGCCAAGTGGTAAAGGACTACATATTGTGAAAATGTACTTTGTAGAAAGCACCTGGTGAGAGATAAGTCGAGGTGATACAATACAGTAGGTAGTTTCCATAATTTAGAATTGGTAATTAGTTAAGAAAAACAGCATTACCACATGACATCTGATGATGGAGAAAAACATAGGCCTTAATGAAGAGGGATGGAACATTGTTGGCCAGATGTAGTCATGTTGCTGCTAGACACGCACCCAATAAAGTTAATGGGCAGCATACCCTGTACACATAATGTTATGAAATCTAGCTGTGAAAAACGCAATAAAACAATTCAAATATGATTTAGCCAGTATGGGAAGTTAGCAGCTAAATTGGGGTCACGTGTAAAGTGCAAAAATCAAACCATTGATTTTTTCTTCAAACATTTTCCCAGGATGAATCTGGGAAAATATGCATAGGAATATTATTCTGGAAAGATATTATTTAGTCACACTCTTTAACCCGAGAGATTTTAAGAACCTGAAATATACAAAGGGTAACAAATAATAAGAAAGCAGTGGAGCAGGTATGGATCAAGGAGACATAACAGCTCAGATTGGGCAAGTTGAGATTGGTTAGATATGGTGTCGAGTCAGGGACAGCTGTGAGTTTGACATTTTAACCAAGTTTTACAATCTGTGGAGAGACTGGCATTAATTGTTGGTTGTTTTTGAAGCAGGCCTAAGGGGAGTAGGCTGGTTTTAATCATTTTCTGCATGTCAGAAAAGTCTGTGGTATTAATAGATTTGAGGGGAGGGGGTTCTAGAAGGAAGTTGTTGTATCAGAGAAGGTTTTCCTTTGTGAGAGATGAGTTTTAATTTAGTTATTCCTAGGATTAGCAAGTATATACTGCTCATACCCCTTTGGCCCAATGAAATGTTGGAAGCTCATTCAGGGACGAGTGATTGATGGATTCGTAAGCAAGGCATTCTTGGGTCATACCTAGAGACTTCTTGCATTTTAAGATCATAGATATATGTGATCATGGTGCAGGATTATATATATATCACTGTTCGCAAACATGATTTAGATTTTGGACACTTGAAAAGATTGCAAACCTTAACATGATCGAACCCTATAAATGTGTTTCATAGAGGGTGTTATATATTTCTTCCTCATCGTTTACATCATACAAATCTCTGGGAGGCCATTTTTTTCTATAAGACACATCCATGTTTTATTCAAAGAGGAACATGACTGTTTGATGTATAGAAAAATGTTCAGGATTCCATTTAATGTAGACAATTATAAAAATGAAGCTCATCATAACTTGTTTCCCACTGAGGGATTGCAAATGGCACCAAATAGACCATGAGAGTGACAACTGAGCTAGCCATGATTTCAATTGGAGCCTGGAGGTGGAATACTCCAAGCTATTGGAAATCAATCCATGGTATCTATTGCCCTAAAATCCTCTTCCCCTGCTCTGTTGATATCATGTAACTTCTACACATGGGGAAATGAGTCAAGGATTAGCAGTGCACTATAAAATGTCTCAAAAGAATATGTGAATGAATGCATCAAAGCACTGCATTGCATTTTAAAATTAACACATACCTATGCTATTTGTCCACCATTTTCCACAACCTTATTGGCGTCCTCATTAGTATCAGCCCCTGTCAAAGACACAAAATATACCTGGCATCCTGCCAGCCTCCTAGTTCAACCTTGGTGGCAACCATTGTATCCATCAACTACAAAACATAAACCTGGCTTCCTGCTGCCTCCCACGCCACCTTTGATAATACCCCAACTCCTGCCACATTGGCTAAAACAAAAACAAAATGATACCATCATGCAGCCACCCCCCACAACCCATGGTAACTCACAACTCCATCCCATCTAATATTTCAAATATGTAATACCAGGCTTTCTCCCGTTTAAATGTGGCCTGCCTCTCCCTGCTCAAAACCCTGCTCTAGAAGGTGTTACTGAATTGAGATTGGCTATCTGTGAACAACATCATGGCAATCTGGCATTCTATTTTTGTGAAGACTCACAGCTGATAGGGATGATGTTGGTTGGTAGTGCGTCTCATGCTTCCTCAGCTGCATTGGATCTGCAAAGACCCGAGTGAGACCAGAAAAGTAAAGCAAGCTGGCAGGCTGGCAACTTCAATTTGCCTCACTGAAGATCCATGAGAGGTGGCAGAGCACCATCTACCAGAGCACATCTTCTGGTCTGCTTTTTCCTGCTCTGACATCATAGCAGTGGAAAACATGAAACTTATTTTTCACTGCTCAGACATCAAAACAGTAAATAACCATTTTCGTACCCCATGCTATTGATAACTGCGTCTTCTGTGGAAGCCATACATAACATTAGTAGTTTAATAGTGAACTCCTAATTGAAGATCTTAATTTGTTCCTACTAAAATATGTTGGAAATTTGCACTTTCTGCAGGGTCACCTTGGACTATTTGCCTTGTTGGTGAACCATATTTTTGCAGGCTTTAGAGTTCTGTGCACTTAATCTCTGTTTACCAAAAGTAAAGCACTTGTACTCCCCCTTTAAAAATAGTAAAATTTGATTCCTCCAGATTGGCGCAATTAATAAACTGCATAAATTCTTTACATATTGGCTCTAAGTTAAACCGGTCTATTTTGCACCATAACTACAATAGAATTGAGCTCATGTTTATTTGGATACTTTAGTGATTCGCTCTTACAAGGACTGTGACTATTGCTTGAAGTGGGCACTTACCCCCTTAACTAATAACCCAATTTCCTACACAATCCTAGTAGAGAAAATAACTATTGGGACAGGAATATGCAGTTGTATTATAAAACTGCATTAATAGTTTCATGGAAAAAGATACACATCCTTCTGAAAGTATCTGAATGTAGTCAGAAGCAACCATTGCTTTCAACTGAAGACATGCATTGCAAGTCTATTTCTACTTTGTTAAACTAACTCTGCGCTAAAATAAAGTTCAATGTATGCCTTTGGTTCAGCTAAGTTAAATACGTTTAGAGCTGGGTCTTCCTTCTTGGCATAATAGAAGGCAATCACTTAAACCTCAGTTTATTACGATTAAACCTAGCAATTGTGTTAGATATGTATTTCCTAAATCTGTACGACCTATTGTTCTTACCTACTGGAAAAACTGCATTTTTTTTTTAGACTCTCCAGTTATTATGCCGGGAGTCGCTGCTTGACACGAAGAGTGATATTTGCTAGCTACTGCCCGTCTTGCCATCTTTGGTGTTTATAACCACTGGGATCTCACAAGTGCTTTTGTGTCTACATATTGTTTTTTTAACATAATTGCCAGACATTTAAGCATTTTGCTTCTGCCACTTGTTTTTGCAAAAAGCCTTCCTCACATTGATGGCCTAATTTTTGGTATTTGCGAGGCTATATATTGATTAGTTATAGGAATAAATCTTTCCCTTTTTTTTTACTCTGTTCTTGGGGAAATGTGGCTTCATGTGGATTTCATAATTACCTTGGGGTTACCTTTCGCATCGACTGATCAGATCATTATTATTGATTGGGCTTTGATTTTTGTGCCCTTTGGAATTCACGGTTTGCATTCATTTGGACTTCTCTCATCGTCTACTGGACTATTTATATGTAGAGCCCTGACGGTCGTTCCTTCTTGGAACGAAACGCGTTGGCTTTGTGCCGTTCTTATAAAAGATTACTAGAATAAAGAAAGAAATTTTATTGGACTAAATGAACTTGTGTCTAATTTCAATGAGTGCACCTTCCACCTTCCGATGAACATTTTGACCCGATTTTCACTTTGGGACGACGAGTGCGGGAAGTGTTTTGCACCAAACCTATAATTATTGATGGTACATGTGTCTTGGTTGAGTTCGACCCTGGTCAGTCGTTCTGTTCTTCAATTTTTCAATGATAAGGAATGTGTCATGCTTCAAATATCAGCCATCAAATGCCAATTTGGTGAGAAAAGCAGGCAAAAAGACAGAATCTCAGCAAGGAAATCCTTGCCAAACCACTGCTTATCTTTCGAGCAGGCCATGCCATGTGATCTAATCTACCAGAAGATGGACTTATTCAAGATTTGCCAATATTCTATCTCAAAATTCACACAGAAACCAGAAGAGATGTGCTGCATGCCACATGACAACTTAGTTAAAGTTCCAATGGAGTAGGAATATATCCTTTAGTAATAATGGGACTAATGTTTTACCAATGTATCCACTCCAAAGTATTCTAGCTGCATCTTTCCACTAATCACTGTAAAATCAACTTTGCCACCACAGATGCCAGGCCATTGTACATGGTGAGAGAAAATAGACTTTCTAAGCCCAGGCGAGTGATAAATTTCATAAGGAGAAAATGACTACCTTACGGAATTTTCCTGAGCTTTGAGTAATAGGATTTGAGGAGTGTTTGACCAGACATCCTTGGCATGGTATTCCCCCCTGACTTTTTGCTTTAATTTTGTGGTGCAGGGCGTGCTACGAAATTCGTTTTATTCATTAAATTGTTTACTTACCTCCCATTATCCATATTCCAGTGTTTAGCACCCCCCCCCTGCCCTTCCCCGCCTTTCTGCCCCACGGAACTCCCTCCACCGGCCGAGGTTGTGTGTTGTGTATTCCTTCCAGACAGTGCTGTGCGGCATGGTGTTCCTCTCCTGAACTTTAAAGGGTAGACTCTGGGTTCTGCCCTTGCTCTTCCTGATTTCTAAGGGCTGCCTGCCCTGCCACTGATAAATGCAGCTCACTACAAGGCCTGTCTGCCCTTTGTTTGCTGAAACATTGGAAAGAGGGGAGGTTAGAGAAAGGGAATAGCCACCACACCCACAGGTTAGCATTGGGTGTAAGAATAGCTGCTTCAGAACCTCTTGCAAGAACACTCCTGGGCCTGTGGAACATACAGAAGAATGACTGCCTTGCTGTCTGTAAAAGGAAGACTCAACCTACTTGCCTTGAATCCAGGCTCCCCAGAAGTGACTTCAAGGGTCAGTTGGCTGAACTCCTGTTTGAGCTACAGGCACACAACAATAAGTATACCTGCAACTGCCCAGCTGACCAGTGCCAACTAGACCTACCTGGATCTGCCTGAGCCTTGCTGATGACCTCTGCTCAACTGAGCCCTTGCCAGTATCAGAATGTACTCCTGAACTCCAGATGAAAATCCTGTAGTTTAGGGCTTTTCATAATCACAAGTGAACTATTCACGCTGGGAAATGATCATCTGAGATGCCTGCAAACCCCACACTTCAGGAGCGACCTGCTCTTTGCGCCACACACAGACTGCCTCCAACAACTGCCAATGCAGATATCCAGTGGTGACCTGCTCATTAAAGCCAACCAGACCTACTCACAGCACCTGCAACACAAAACTCTACCCTGCCTCCTTATTTGAACTTGGAACTGGGAAGGTAACCTCCTCACTGGGGCACACCAGGTCCCAGTATCTGGCCTGTGCTCCATTGCAGTCAGGCTGAGCATGCAACTTTGAAGCTGTCCAGCGAGACCAGATAACTTCAAGTGGCAACTTATGATTAAGGCATTTTTTCACTAAAAACGTTAACATTGATTATCTTTTGTTCTACTGATTGAATTTTTGTCATTTTGGTATAATTTTATTTATTAAAATGTACTCATTCCGAAATTAGTGTGTGATTTTCTTGTGTTTGTTTTCACTTTATCACTGTTTGAGTACTGCGTAAATACTTTACACATTGCCTCATTGTTAAGTCTGACTGCTTTTGTGCCGAGCAACCAGAATGTTAAGCACATGTTTATTTAGTGGCTTTTTGGCTTTTTGTGGTTCAGCCTGACAATGATTATGTTTCTTGTTTGAGTGGGACTTCCACTCCTCTCAACTATTCACCCGATTTCTTGCAAGTAGGATGAAAATATGGTGATGAAATGGCTGAAGAATGGCCATAAGAAGAGGATCAGCATCATATATGATTTCCTTTGGAAGCTCTATAATGTTGCAAAATCAGTTACTGCCATTACAGCTATCCTAGGAAATCCTGAGACAAAAATTGCAGGAAAGGAACATGAGCTAGGAGGGCAAGGTATGTGAAGGAGCTAAGATTTCCAATGAGCAAGGACTGAAAAAAATAGTACTGCATGAAGACCTTGAGCAACCCTGTATGGTAAGACCTACTCATTGCAAACTGACATCCCAAGATCCCATTTAGACCACCAAATGGAGCTAACACACGAAGACAGCTGTATTAGCTTTGAAAGTGCTAGAAAACATAAATGGTGTGCTAAAAAGGTGTTCTGAAGAATCAGAAGTTGAATTGCACTGAAAGCTGTATTCTCATATTTCCACGCATACATTTTAAAATTTAAACTAAAAGGAGGTTTCTGCTGGAAACCTGAAAAGAACCATGTGAATTAAATGTATCAGCCCCGGTATGGAATGTGGCGAACATAAGCATGTGCCATACATTTTAAATGTTCTGTTTACCCAGGGGAATCCTGCAAGAGAGTTAAAAACACAAAATCAAGAAGGATGTTGGTGAAAGGTAAAGAACACATCTTTAAAGCATGGTCATTCACTGCTGAGGCCCTCATGATTTATGATTCAACCAGAATAGTATCTCTTTAAGATACTGCTCCCAGCAGGTGGAAAGTGTCAGCAGAAAATCTGCATGCAATGATCCTTGTTTAGCATGGTATTCTTCATTCTGAGGCATTTTACTTGGAATACTGATATTCAGAGGTGGAAATATCAAATGAAATCATTAATGACAAAATTGTGATGGTCCCCTGAATTTCCTGGCAGGCTCTTATTCAAGTGACGCAAAGATGTATTGTATTGTATTGTATTGTATTGTGATTTGTAAAGCGCAATTGCTGCCCAATGGGCGTCCAAGCGCTAAGCATGGAGAACAGAGCTGAGGGTGGCGGAGACTGAGATTTAAGTGGGCCTGGCAAACAGAAAGGTTTTTAGTTGTTTGCGGAATGAGAGTAGGTTAGGGTTGGACCGGATTTGTAGTGGGAGTGAGTTCCACATTTTAGCGGCCTTTAAGGAAAACATCCTTCCTCCGGTCCTAGCTCTCCGTACTCTTGGGACTACGGCCAGAAAGGCCTCCGTGGACCGAAGGGTTCTATTAGGGTGGTATTGAGTGATCAGTTTGTTAATGATCGCTGGACCCGACTTCCAGAAAGCTCGGTGGGCAATACCTAGTGCCTTGAAAGCCACTCTCTGTCTCACTGGGAGCCAGTGTAGGCTGCTCAATGCGGGTTTAGCAGACTGCGTCCTTGGAATCTGAAGCAGGGCACGGGCTGCGCAGTTCTGGACCACCTGTAGCTTTCGCATGGACGTCTCAGGGGCTCCCACATACAGGGCGTTGTTTGAATCCAGCCGGGACTGAATCAGGCCCTGAACTGCCACTTGTTTGGCTTCCATTGGGAGGAGAGGGAGGACTTTCCTTAGAGTTCTAAGTAAGCCAAAACAGATGGCGGATAGTTTAGTAGTTTAGTAGCCTGGGTGGAGAAGGAGAGGTTTTTGTCCAGCCATACTCCTAAGCTTTTTACGCTTTCTTTGGGAGTGGGAGGGGTGCCCACACACCCAGGCCACATGGAGGGACGTGACGTGGGTAATGCGGGGCCTAAGAGCATGAGCATGAGCATGAGTCCTGACATTACAGACTATTATGTAGAGGAGTCCATGTGAGGAAGCCTCCCTCGATCATTAGAGGTTCTCTATGTAGAGATTTTGGCAGATCCAGGAATCAAACGTTGATACTATCTGAATGCTTATTGTCATTAAAAGGATGGTTGATTGTGTGAGTAATGTTAAGTTATTTGTGTGTGATTCTTCTATTTTTACTTAGATAGCAAAATAAATAAAGGAACTGTCAGGAACACTTGAATTAATCTCAACTATTTCTTGGGCCTTCTTGTCATTTATTGTTTTTGTTTATATGTCACCTTTTGGTGCCCTACTCCAAATCTATATCTGGAGTGGATAGACTAAAAGGCATCTCTCAGTGATAGTCACTGACTGATCCTATTTTCAACCATTCCACCAATCACTTTTGTGCTTTTGTCAAATTATCTTCTATAACATTTCTCAATAATAAGATTTAACAAAATCTGAAGAAAGTTAGAATAATTGTGTTTTCCTCAGAGTGAAGTCCTAAGTGCAACTAATACACACAAATGTGATCCTGTGTTCACCGTGCCATGGAATCCAAGCTATACCTCACTGACAAGGCTTATGTAGGTCAAAACTGGCCTGGGGTTGCTTGTAATCATTTTCAGAGGGGACCAGAATTGCCAGTTTCCTCCTGGAGCAAAACTAAGGCCAATTTGTATATAGCTGGTGTCTGGAGTGGCATACTGGGTGAAAAATGCATTAGAATGTGTCCCCACGTGATCCAGTGGTTGAGATTATGTACAAACATTTTACCCACCAATTTTTGGTGTTTCTCTGGAAATATCCCAAGTGTGATGGGTATACCCAAATGTGGGTCCTGTGCTCACTGTGCCACAGGATTCAAGCTATACCTTACTGACATAAAAAAATAGGCCAGGCACAGTTAATGGTTGGTTGGATCTGTTCAGAGGAGTTCAGGCTTGTCAATTCAGGCTAGACTTTTACTATTGGAGCTGATCTAATGCTGATTTACATGTAGATGTTCTCTGTCCGAGGTGGCACATTGGGTGAAAAAGTATGGGCTGGATTGTAGCCCAGGTGTTTGCCAGTTACTGAGGTTATTTGCAAGCATTTCATCTTTCACCTTTCACCTTTGTGTTTTCCTCAAATTATCTTCAATAATATTATTCAGTAAAAGGTTTTAACAGAAAGTGAAGAAAGCTAAGAATCAGGCATTACACTGACCTCACCATCTGTCCCTAATCAACTCAAGAGGGAATTGAGAAATGCGCATGCTAATCAGCTCAAACAAATCTTGCCTTTTTCATTTGAAACACTTCAGGTCTTGCCATTTTCTGTGCTCACAAACCTACAATAATCCAACTCTGTCCATATTGGTCTCTCCAAAAAATATAACAAGAACCTTCAAAAGATTCACATGCCTGTGACTAAACTGTTTCAGACTCAAGGAGCAGGATTACATGAACCCTACCCTGAGTTACTGCACTGTCACATGCATCAACAAAACAAAACGTACAACATTGGGTGCACCATCCATAAGGCATTCACCAAGAAATGTCCTATCCACCTCCACATCTTACCTCTCCACTGCCAACCTGCAGTTACATGCTGACAATTAACAGAGGGTGAGACAAGAGAAATGGTAGAAGAATCATGAACACTTAAGTTGCACAGCTCTTAAACCAATTACTCAATACATATGAGCAATCATGAACTTTTAATGATTTCAGAATTAGTTGAAAAACTCACTCTTAAGACAAGTCTTGCTCTGTGGACACATCACTAAGCCACCACATTATAATTTCAGGAAGGCACATAACCTATCTACCAGTCATTCTAAAATTGATGAACATACAAGTTATCCCTTCAACTGACTCCAATACCCAACTGGATACAATATTGATCCAATGGTGTAATTCAGCACCTGACACCAGTATGATTTGCAATTCCTTAAAAGTCCCTGATCAAGTTCATAGTTATTGGGCGGTCTAGTGAAAACTCAAGACAAATTCATGCACCAATTTGTAATCAAAAGGATAAGTATATCCTGGAATACATCTGTAGTGGTTATAGAGACGTATACTAGTGATGAAGGAATCAAGTTCCTGCACATAAAGCCAAAAGACAATACTTGCAGAAGAAATTAAAATGTGCTCTTCTATATCCAATGAAGTCTAAATATTAGATTCGATTTTAAATTGAATATAATAAACAAGTACCAGAAAATGGAAAAGAAGGAAATTGTAAGTATTTTATTTTTATGTTTATGTTTTAATAAACTTATATGGCGATAAGGAATTTAGTTCTTCAAGACTCAAAAACATCATAACTTAATCAAAGAGTTACTAATTCAAATGTTAAAACTATGAGATGGGAATCAGAAGCAGCTGTATCGTTTTACTTCTTGTACTTTTTTTGTCAGAAATGATGAACAAATAAAAGAAACACTGAGACCTGTCGAGTAGCAGACCAGCACTATCTCATGGTCTTCTATTCATGTAGTTGATATGTAATCGGATGTATGACGTTACAACGCAGGCTATTACAACGCCTGCCTTTACAACGCGGTTTTTACATCGCAATCTATTACAACGCATAGTGCTTTTGGGTGTTGGATAGTGAATAGTTTAATTTACTATTCCAACTCCAGTCCCCGTGGACACTAGGGAAGGTGTTGGATAGTAAATTAAACTTATTCCCCATTCCTAGAGCGCCCCCCAGCGCAATGCGTTGTAATGGTTTGCGTTGTAATGACTGCGTTGTAATGGTAGTGGGTTGTAAAAGTTTTGTTGTAAAGGTTGTTTACCATGTAATCAAATCTATCACTTTAAATTAGTGAGCTTTGTACTCTGTGACATAATGTGAAAGCTCTACTATACAAAGAATATTGAGAGTGGCATTGCTTAATAGAAATAAGAATCTTAGAAGCTTACCTCCTGTTTGAGTGATGACTTTGATGTCATTAGAGAGGGGACCATCCCCAACAGACGTAAATGCCAAAACTTTCACAAAATATGTTTTCTGTGGCACTAAGTTTCCAATAGTGGTGATGTAGCTGTCCGCTACGTTGTGTTTAGTCCAGCTGTTGGCATGTTGAGTGGAGTCCATGGTATAATACACTCTGTAGCCTTGAATCTTTCCGTTGGGTTCTTCTGGTTCTTCCCACTCAACTAAAATGGTGGATGGGCTTAGCATGCGAGCTTGTACATTACGAGGAGGACTGGATGGAGCCTGCTCTGATGTCCTTGTCATCACAGGTTCACTTGGTGGGCCCCGCCCAATGTTGTTCACAGCAACAACCTTGAATTCATATTCTGAATAAGGACTGAGTCCTGCAACACTGTACCGTGTGGTAGCCACACCATCAATCTCTTTGTAAAGTTCCTCTGAATTCTTAGGCTTGTGTAAGATTATATAGTAAGAAACTGGCTCAGGGTTTCCAGAGTCCCAAGTCAATGTTATGCTGGTTGCTGTGGTCTCTGTAACCACAGGAGTTCCTGGGGGTTTGGGCAAGGCTAGAAACACCAACACAACAAAAGAAGTATTAGAGAAGCAAAATGGAAAGCATTATTTATACTTACGGCTCCTTACATTATACCTATCATGTCATTATACCTACCCAACTAGCCAGACATATAATGTGTAGCAGTTGTTGTGGGATGAATATCTCAACATATGTAGAAATTACATAGACCCCCAAAGACAGATGTGCAATAACTGGCAGATTTATGTGACATTCTGAGTCACTGACGGTGAACCATCTGTTTCACAAGGAAGGGTGCCCGGCAACCAAGAATTTCCAATGACACATGGCAGAATTTCCACTGACACACAGCAAAATGTAGAAAGAGTAACTGTTTGTGCCCAACAACATACCGAGGCTCAGATTTAAGCATTTCTCACACAGCGCAACAGCCATAATTTGCTCACTGCATTGAAGGGGGAAGCACAGAGCAACATGTTCTACGACTGGTGTGTTCTGTAATCCTCTGCACTGTTGCTCTAAGCAGCTGCCTTGTGTGACGCACAGGTTCACAGAGCTCAGACTGTGCGGTAAAGTATAGGATTTGAACTAGAAACATACACTCACAGCAAAACCTCCTTTGTCTAGACAAACATAAAAGGATCTCATGTACTGGATTTGTACTTTAAATTCAGCCAGCACCCCTACAATGCAAGGATTCCCATACACTGGAGTTATGCTGTGCACTTCAGCACACATACAATGCATGGTTTATTATGAGAAATGAAAACATTTCTCTTAGCCAGAACCTTCTTCAACGAGGTGTTATTGCCAGACACAAAGCCCAGTCTGGCCATGTTAGTAGATTGATATTAGAACCTACTCTTCTTTGGGCTAATTTGTCCAAATAACTCTCCAGAAACACCCCTTTAAGTCAAAGCAGAGCAATGTACTTTTGTTGTGGAAAGTTAACACAATGCACACTTATAGTCATTTTGTGGTGCTATGCGTTACTTTGAGCTGGCATGAGGCCTTGGTAAACCTGGGCCAGTGTTCCTTATATAGAATGTGTTATGTAAAATGAGAATGTACAAAGTAAATCTGTATGCTTAGCTGGAAAAATGAAGAAAACAAAACGACACCAGTAATCAAACATTGACAAAGGAAATAGTTTGGGCATATGGATCTCGAAATTTCTATTTTGTGACGCAATAACAATGCTATACACGGAACAAAGGTCCTATCCAGCCTGTTATTTCCTTTGGAAAAACGACAAAGCCAAGGTGACTTGGCGGATATTTAGTGAAGACGTACCTAATCATTTTTTTTAAATGATATTCTAACTTAAATTGGAGTTGATGGACATCTACTTACACAACAGGTGCACTCGCGCCAACAGTCACAATTAAGATACATCTCTAAGGATTTTCCCTGTTTCATCTAGTAATTTCAGACACTCGTCTTTCTTTTATTTTACCTTGTTCCCTCTTCATCCAGCCAGAGAGTGACCTCCAGCTCTTCTTAATAAGGAACAGGTGGGGGAAGAACTGAGGGGAAGGTGAAAGAGAAAAATGACGAGAAAGAGAGAGTGGTGAAGGTGAATTAGAGAGTAGATTCAAAGAGAAGGACCTATAAGGGCAAGGTAGATGCAGATGAGTAGAGGTGTGTTGATAAAAGAAGAAGTAGAATGGTGGGGTAGAGTGAAATAAAGAGGCAGAGATGGATCGATAAGAGGAAAGAAATGGTAAGGTGGGAGAAAGAGATGGTGTGGGAGACAGAAGACAGAGGGGGAGGCTCATATTGAGGCTGTGAAAATAAAATTAGGGTAAATGGTAGAAGGATGATATGATATGAATAGCAAGAGGATGAATGAGAAAATTTCAAAACAAAAGGCAAGGGGAGAGAAGAGACTATGAGATGGAGAGTGCAATGAAAGTTTAGAACCTAAATTCACATAAAACCACCATGCCACAATAATAACAATGTGCTTTAACCTGCTTGACTGAGATTAAACCAGCAAGAGAATATGAAAATGCCACAGGGGTGTGACGTACCTCAGTGGAAGATTTCACCCCCTTCCCTCCCCCAGTAGTAAGACATACACTAGGAAAGTGCACATCGGGGAAACTGCATGTGGGGTAGAACACATCATAAAATAATGCACATCATCGAGAAAGACACGTCAAAAGGCACTGCACATTATCAATGAGTGCACGTCTGAATGTGCAAATTGAGACATGTGTGTTGAGGAGAGTTCACTAGGTATTAGGGAGAGAAAGATAGGTTTTCGGAGAGAATGAGAAAAATGAGGGGGTGGAGAAATAGACTGAGGAGGTTAAGAAGAGCGGAAAGATTTACTAATTTTTCACAAAACGCAGAAAGGAAAGTTGCTGCATTGACCTGACTGAAAGGGAGAGAGCAGAACAGCATAATTTCTCATAATAGGTGTTTTCATTTCTCTACCTGCGCTGGTGCTCTTTAGAATGCCATATGCCAGCACACACACACACACACTTATGCTATAGTGCAACGGTGTGTGTGCTCTATCAAGCAAAGGTTTTGTACTGGAAAGAACCCCTTGTATGTGTGCTGTACAATGCAGCACAAATGCAAAAAAGTTAGAGGGTTTTACATCTGCCTCAAGTAAGCATACGTTTGAGATTCAAATCCTAGGCTACCAATGTCAGTACATAGAGATTTGTGTCAACAGTTGATTGCATGGTAACACCCATGTACCACCCATGGCAAACCCCTTGACTCAAAGTAGTGCAAAGTAGCATATAGTGCTACTTTGTGATATTTTGGTCAACTTTTCAAAGTAAATCCTGATTTGAATTAGAAAGTAAATACCATCACCACAGAGTGGCGTAGCAAGGGGGACTTTTGGGGGCACCGATTACCCCCTGTCCCCGCGTTTACCTGCGGGCATCGTGGAGCACCATACCCGGGATTGCCCGCAACCCCCTCAGCCCCCCCTGCTTTCAACTGTAGCCTGCTAGGTGGCAAAACCATGGAGTGCCACAGGCGGCCAAAGGTCTTGCTCCACCAGTGCCACAACATGTTGCACAGGAAGTGTATTACAAAAGTAAAACAAACCCAGCACAAAGTGTTAGTAAATCTGTGCCATAGAACATGAGCGACAATGGCAGAGATTATCAAAGAGGGGTAGTGATGTAGCAAAGTGGAGAGAAGGGCTAGATTTGAGACATGGAAATAGGTAAGGCATTGGGGGAGGTTGAACATGTGTGAGTTAACTTGGGGAAAGAGTGGTAGAAACAGGAATAAAAGGCAAGTGATCAGATGAAAGAGAATCAATTAAAAAGACGGAGAATACACAACAGGAGGTGCTGATAGGGACAAGTACAACATTGAGAAACACTGAGCCACCTTGAGCAATAAAATATGACATGGATATAGGATGGTTCTTATAGTAAATTACATTCCCAAAAAGTTGTTAACAATGCATTGATGTGTGTGTGACCAGGAACAACAGACCAGGGAGATGCACATCATTGCAGAAAGCGCAACACTGGTGATTACACATAATCATGGAGTGCATTGTGGGAAATGTATATCAGGAACGACATACTATGATATTGATACAAGGAAGTTCACATAAAGGTGGGTGCATGATGCAAGTTTATAAAAACAAGTTGATATTTGACAATAAATGTGTTATCTGCATGATTGATTTTCAATTGCAAAGTTTTTCACTTCAGTTTACTGTTAATCAGTGATATGTCAAACTGTAACTATTAAGGATTTTGTTCAGTATTTTTCTTCTTCCGCTCACAGTTATGGCTGTTGTGTGAGGTAGGACTAATTTTAAAACTTATGTTGGAAACTAGAGAGCCTGCAGCTTCTTCACTCACCCTTTTCTCAGTGTAGAGTAGAGACGAAATCAATATATGAAGGTACTCAGGTGACTTTTTGGTGACACAAGATTTAATTGCTTCATCCTGGCAATTCTTGCGGCTGCTGTAGGACCATGTGCATGTGGTGTGCTGTGCATCAGTTCACATTGCTCTGAGAGCCAGCCAAACTGCTATAAGGACCATAGTTGCTGCACTTTGTGTGTACCTTTTAGGAGCTGCTGGATTCCAGTATGGAGCAGAACCTCAGTCACCGTTTTGGAGGGTGAATGAAGTGGGGCCACGTCAACCTGTTAAAACTGGTACAGTACCAGTACCAATTCTTTGGGGGGGGGGGGGGGGGTGAAGTGCCGGTCACACTGTACAGGTGCATGGTGCAAACACACACTCATACACCACATCTACTGTATGTTTCAACTCACATCACACAGCACAAACACACATACACTGAACACACACACAAAGGGAAGTGAAGGTTGCTAGTTATACTGGAAGGGTGCCAGTTACTGCAGGAATTTTACATGTAAAGAGTCAAAAGACTGCCGTTTCTGCTGCACAGGTGAAAAATGTCTCTGCCCTTCATTACAAATCTCAATTACATCCATCAATTAGGCTGGAAAGGGGTTAGTAGACACCCTCTATAATCTTTCGTAGGAAAGCCAGATTAATGCACAGGATGGTATAGCTTTAAGCCCAACGCTGGGAGCCTTAGGTTTACAGCATGACCATCCAATATCAGGCAACAAAATCTGTTCAATGCAGGAGAGTCCTGGAGACAGTTTGCACAGAGAATCACTATAATTCCTTCCAGTGCAAGGTGAACCCATCCCCAATCCCCTGGTGCACTTTACAAATGAACATAACATAATATAAATGTTATGACCCAGAGAAAAAAGACTGTCATAAACATACCAATCAATACCCTCCAGTGCGGAGAAGAAATTAACTAATAGTTTTATTTTAGATTCATACATGCAGTTTATTCTTCCCCTTTGGATACATATAATTTACTAACAGTTCAAACTATGAGAGCATCTATTTTAAGTTAGAGACAAGTACCTACGAGAGCGTTCAGTAGCACCCATTCTAGTGACAGATGTAAAACACATACTTACCTTTCACATTTATCTGTGCGGTAGCCTCAATTACACCAAGAGTTGACATAGCTACACATGTGTAATTTGCTGATTGCCTAACATCAGTAAGTTCAAGCACATTTCTCCCAATTGGCATATCATCTTCTGGAGTCAAATCTTCTAAACCAAGCATCCATTTCACATATGGCATTGGTGATCCCACTGCAACACAAGTGATATTAACACTTCCGCCTGGCATGATTTCATGATTTGTTGGTGGGATAGAGAATCGCGGTGGAACACGGCGAACTAAAATTAAAGACACAAAAAGTGCAATAAGATAACCCAAAGGAGTAATATACACTTGTGTACAGACACATAGGACATGCACTGGACAAACACATTTATATAACAAAACTAATTTGTTGTGATCACATACAAAAAATCACTCTCTATATATGTCTTAATACAGTATCTTAGACACATTCAAATAAAATTGAAGTCAAACCTACAGAACCAGGGCTCCACAAGTGACTAAATACTGTACAATACACATATAACATGCAGTACTACAGACATAATATTATATATTTATACATATATACATATTGGTATATATGCATATATATATCGGAAGAAGAACTGGAGGGTCCACAGCATGCTTGAGTTGTGTACCAAGGCCAACTTCAATGCTGCGTTCTTCCAGTTGATGTGGATAAATGTGCTTGACCACATTGTCACATCACAAACCCTGAAACACACCACCTACAATACATTGAAAGTGCAATTTTGTTTGCTTTCAGACTCAAAGTGGATGCAGCCTCAAGACCTCACACTACTACCAAAACAAACAGAGAAAAACATAGGCATATAATCACATGAAAAGAAATATGCAATACCAGTACTGGATTTCGACATGCAGGCAAGCACATGACTGAGGTCTAGGCAACCATGCTTAGGAAAACATAGGCATGAAATTGAATACAAAGAAGTAATAAAGAAAAACAAAATCTGTGGAAAGGCAAAAGAAACTGAATAGGGTTAGGTTAATGTGGGAAATTGATATTTGAAACCATAGAAGAGAGGGAATAGAAAGAGTGAAGTGGATGTGGTTGCAGATTACATACCGGTAATCTCCATTTTTGATGTCCAGCTATTTATCACCTTCGTATTGAGTTCTCATAGTTAGGAAGAGATCATCCTCAGACACAGGAAACTTGTCTGTAATCCAATAATGTTCTCTCCCTTTCATATCTTATGGTTCATACACCAGCCCATCAC
The DNA here is from genome assembly GCF_964261635.1 of Lissotriton helveticus. NCBI lineage: Eukaryota > Metazoa > Chordata > Amphibia > Caudata > Salamandridae > Lissotriton > Lissotriton helveticus. Next base: position 1,075,899,325 of record NC_136059.1, read on the forward strand.
TCCCAATCATATCTCTAAACACTAAACAAGTGGATACAAAATACATTGCCACAGAACAGAGGCATGAACAGGGAAATTTGGACTGTGATAATGAACAGCTGGAGCACCGTAATAAAGAGTACCGGTGTGAAATTTGATCATTACATCTAGGCCTGCTCTTCATCACTACAGTCCTTCCTCTGTGAAAATGTCCCTCAATCTGAAAAAAGGGAAGATGTGCACACTAGAAAGCAGGTCGTCATAATATATACTAATAAGGTGAAGTTTATGTGACAATAGCATGAATGTCACACTGCAAGATAAGGTAAAGAACAAATACATTAAAATGACTCCTGGACCTATTAAGTATATCTGGCAATGTACTGTCGCCCAAGATTGGGGGCCTATAGAGATTTCAGATTTTTTATTCGTAAAAGTCAATCACTGATGCATAATCTTTTCCCTGCAAAATGCAAAAATGCTCCATGGTTTTCTTAGGTAAGATAACTGAATATTTCTATCTGAAGGATAAAAAAGGCAATTTACATTAAGAATCAATTAATGTCACGTATCTCTGTCGAGGTTGGATGTCACTAAGAGTAGGGATGAATGGTGAATCCTCAAAAACCTTCAGAAAATCATCTTTACTTAGAAAATATCTCTATTATGTTTGCACTCCACATGTAAAATAAGGCTCAGAAAGTATACCATGTTGACGTAATAAACGCCATTTGAAACGTACTGTGGAATGTCAGTCTTAGTGAGACAGAAGTCATGCCTAGCAGGTGCAACAATGAAGATCTGCTTAAACAAGTGGCAATGGCTACTCTTTGAAAATAGTGTTTTTTTTAAACCAAAATTCAGAATAGATATGAATTTAAAGTTGTTCTCCCATTTTAAGCTGGTGTGCATCTTATTTGAAACAGGACTAATGTCTCTGGGGTCAGACGTACATTTTTCAGCAGTTGATAGCACTAACTGGATGTTACTGAACAATAGTTGACCCCATACATGGCAAAACATAAATATACTAAGATTAGAATGCAACATTCAGGTGCATTACAAGTGCCACGCCTGGAATGATGAAGCCTAGTTTGCTTAATTTATTCTGCATGGTTACATGAGAAAAGAGCTATAGGTTGGTAAAAGGTGTATATTCATTAGGTGTGTTATTCAACTGAACCTTAGAATCGCAGGAAAACAACCAAGAAGCCCAGACATTCAATAAGTGGTGAAACATTTGTCTAGAGCGCAGAGAGTGCCTCTGTCTGAGGTGAGAATATAACCCTAACCAATGATCTTTTCAAAGAAAGAAGCTTCATCAAGGTCTTCCAAGTCTGGCATTACACAAGCTGACATGACAGAACCAAATCTTTATCTCAAATCTCAATTTGCAAAATCAAAGCAAAATGCATCTTCTACTGATAAGAATCATCTGGAGCCTTCCAAACACAAAATCACCTTCTCATAGTCAGTGGACGTTTAATATAAACTAAATTGCCCACTAATTGTTCTAGAGAAAAGAGACCTTACTGGAAGTTGTGGAGGAGAAATGGATAATGGACTGAGTGATCTCAGTTGGATGATTCAAGGATCCTTATTTAGAAAAAGGGGCTTTGTAAAAATGGAAACCAAGACCTCAAAGGCTGCTTCAGGAGACTGCAAAAATATCACAGGCAAAAATACTATGATCCACTGAGGAAATATAAATCTACCAGTTTATGAGGGATAAGAAGAAATCCTAACAGGTGTATATAAATTACTTTTCTCACACATCCAAAATCCGAACATCAAAATTCAATAGACCCTATCCTGGTGAGATCACGCTTTTAATTTGCAGCCAGGATTATAATTTAAGAGAGTTGCCCAGCCTCCTATGCATACAATTTACTGGATATGGAACCTTAGCAACTCACAGGCTTATGATAGCTGTCATGTTTTCACTGAAATTGCTTTTAGTGCTTTGACGATCCATCAGACATCTTGGATCATTGCTACCAAATATCTACTACTGCTTTTGATAAGGTATATTACTTGAAAATGTCTGCTAAAATATGTGAGCCACTCAGTCATTAGAAAAGCACTGAGTCCATGACTGTGTCTAAAATAGGCCCAATAAAATGCAAAGAAGTTGCATCTGTAAATGTAAATGTACAGGAATTTATATAGCGCAAATCACCGAGCGGTTTCTAAGCGCTTGCTTAGGGAACCCGTCCTGGTATTCCCCTGTGAGATAACCCCGGCAGGGTATCCGCAAGGTGAAAGCCAGGCATCCCACCGCGAGGGGCTGTTGTGGAGATTAAGCAAGCTATTTCCCAGAGTCGCAGAGTGTGAACCTGTGAATCAAGAGGGCACCGGAGCAAGAATTGTCGAGTCCATGGACATTTTAGGACTCAAGACCCCGCCAAGCCGGGAATTGAACCCTGGTCCCAGGCTGACCTCTGCTTCCAGGTCTGCCTCCTCTAACCAGTGAGCCACACTTCTCCACAGGTAGGGGGTAGGTTTGTACTGACAAAGGACACAACTAATTTGGATCCATCAAGCCATAACTGTAGTTCCTTCGGATGCACAGCATGGTGGCCTTATTCTGTGAAAAAATTGCTGTGCTCCAAGCTAATATGAGCATCATTTCAGCAACGTATCAGAGTGGGACTATTTCCCATTCTTTAAAACATTCATATTGGACATGCACTTGCAGTCATAAAAACGTACTTTCCTAGTATTATTAGTAAGCTAAAACTCACAACATCTCACTGAGAATTATTATTATGCATCTCATAAAGCGCACAGCTACACCCGACGGGAGTGTTCCGGCGCTGAGCAGAGAAAGGAGAAATGTAGGTCAGCATGGTGGGGACCATCAGAACTATGGTTGACTGAAGAGCCACGTCTTCACTAACTTACGGAAATTGGGTTTGGATGGGGCCAATTTGATTTGTCGCGGTGAAGAATTCCACAGGGAGGCTGCTTTTACTGAAAAAGACCGTCCACCCATTCTGGCTTTGGAAAAGCGGGGGATAACAAGAAGTTCTTGGTAGTTGGACCTTAAGTTTCTTGTGTGTCTTAGTTTTTGAATGCGTTATCTTAGATAGTGCGGGCCAGTACCTTTTATTGCTCTGTAAGTGAGAATGAGTCTGCAACACAAACACAATCTGCAAGTAAGCCATTGTGTAAGTTCTGACAAAATGTTTCAGAAAATCTTGAAATGGGGGTTACTTTAAAATTATTTTCCTAAAGTGAAATAAATACAAGGACTTTCATTGACCTGTAGCCCTCATCAGGATACAAAATGAAACTAAATTTACATGATGGAAAGATTGCCTGACTTCCTGTGATCAGAGCCTGAACAGCGCTGTGGCCTTCTCAGTGGCAATGGGGATATATATGTCTCCCATAATGCAGAGGTTTATTTGCCTCAAGACTTATTTCAGAAGATTCTGCAAACACTTGAAAACCCATCTCTTCCTTCAAGCATTCAGAATTCTAATATACACTTTATCCCTACTGTTTCTTTGCCCCACCCTTGCATTTAATGGAAGATCATGTACAAAAAGCTATGCTCCTAAATTGCAAAAAAGCAATACTTTAACTTTTGAGTCCTACTTCACGCATTAAGCTTACATTTACCTATGGTCAGTTCCCTGCACTTGAATCACACGGTCATTTCTACTGAACAAATACTCAATCCACACTTCAGCCCTTGTTCAATACCCAGGTTTCATTTGTCAAAATCCTCTGACCTTTTACCAAAAAATGTAATAAAATGCAATCAGTTTGCTGACAGCGTTGGTCTTCTGATAACAGGCACAAGTTAAAAGTCTGAAAAATCCCTGCTCAGATGTGGCATAACAATATATACCTTTTCTATGATTGCCCAAAAACCTCATTCCATTCCCCCAGAAAGATAAGCACATCTATTGGTAGAAAAACCTTTATCCAGGGCTTGAATATGCCACAAAACCATGTAATCGAGAGTGTCACCAGTCTCTTTATAAAAGCAATGAATGTTAAAAAGCTGCTAGGTCAATATATTAGTCCTTACCCCAGGAAAATCATTAAACTGCCACTCAATTCCCTTCACTAGGTTGCAACTGAGGTTGGATCATATTGATAATGGAGACAATACTTCTCACCAGTGTGGGCACCTGTGTGGGGTTGTGCTGCAAAATAGTACATGGATCGCACTTCTATAGATTAGCTAAAGGCAGACTGATAGTGGTTGTAGACTAGATAATCAAAGAGTGGACAAGCAGCACACCCTGCTAAGCGGCTTCAAAAAAGGAAGACTGTCATAGGTTACCTAGAAACTGAAATACTCCTATTTTCCAGTCGACTATGCAACTCAAACATTTAAAAAGGCCTCCATTCATTTCCTAAAAATGCTAATGCATTGGCAAAGTTACAACAACATACACAGAGCCTGCATCAAAGCATTGTGATGCCAATATTGCCATCATTTTAATCACTTCCAGGACTCCATATGTCTCTTCTATTCGAAAAAGATGCAGAATGCCAATTGAACTGGACCATCCATATTATCAGTTCAACTTAAAACCAAGCACGTCACAGAACATTAAACAGTACTCAATAAGTCCTTGACCTTGAGAAATAATGAGGCATATCAGATGGGTCAAATTGAGAAGCTTAAGTCATTACTGAAAATCTCATAATTCCATTGAGTTTCCAGAATCATGGTATGTAATAAAAATCATACTACGAAGTTTGGAGGAAAGCTGACATGCAAAAGAAGAATGGGCCAATGGATTTAACTTCTCAGTTAATTTCTACAACCTAATATATGGCAGTTGAAGAAAGTAGAAGGGAGGTAGGTATATATTAACTTCATTTTATAGTCAAAGTGAGGGCCAAGCATACATTACCAATTAACCATCGATTTTTTTTCAAATGTTTATCCCAAATACTAGCCAAAATACAAGCCTACACATAGGAACACATAGAGGAATGCTGAAGGTGATTTTGTCGTGTATACACTCCAAGTGATGAGAACAAGCATTCCCTTTAAAGTGTAGTAGCGAGGCAGGTTGCCTATATCTGAGGATGCTTTGACTTTCACAGCATAAGGACTGTGGGGATGAAGTACAGATGCAGATGTGATGTTAACTAGCTGAATTATTACAAGGCAACTTTACAATGATAGATGTGGATATAGCAGAGGAAACCAGAATTAAAGGGAACTCCAGTCAAAAATGTGGCAGTGGAATTGGCTTAGTTTTGTGAAGCAATAGGGACCAACTATTATGCTTTTTGAATCCCTGGGAGGAGAAACCTACCTTCTAAAATCCCCCATTTATAATTCTGGGGCCAAGGAATGTTCAAGTGTGATTTACGGTGTGACAAGGGAGAGGTCCCATAGTGAAGGAACATCCAAACTTTTCACATAAAACATTATGTATTGGGCTGGTTGATCCCTCGTATCACAGAATACACCACCCTAAAACACTGCCAGTCCCCAAGCAGCTACACACTGTATATAAAGGTATGTTTCTCCATCATACCCCAGTGGATCAAGAAACAAAAAAGTGTCCCATAATGCTTATCAATCAAAAAGAGATGGCTGAGGTTCCCCTTTAATTCTCAATGTTTAATTATGCTCACACTTAAAGGGGAATTAAAGGTTGTAAAGGCTAGTGGATAGACAGAATTAAAGTCTTACAGAAATCAAATCAGGGGAAGTTAGGGCAGTCATTAATGCATTGGTTAATTGTTTTTACACATTTTTAAAGGTATCATGCAATTAAAGATCAGTGTTCCTGCTTCAAATATTTTGACCATGTCTGTCAGCTGACACATGCTGGTAGAAAAGAGAGTAGGAAAGACATGTTGATATTCCGTTAAAAACAACTTTCCACAAAGCCTCTCAAATTTTAGAAAAAAAAAGTGGGAATACCAGAGGTTGGATATGAGATCTAAATGTTCCATCTTCATGCGGATTCAGGCAAGTAGATTATTATCAATCATTTTTACTTTGCACCGTCTACATTACTGCTTCCCCCTTTACAATTTGCCCTAAAGCACTAGTAAAGTAGGGGACATTAAAAAAGACTTGCAAATGAATGATGAGGCCATAGGAGGCGGTAAGAAGAAGCCAAGCTCCAGCCAGTTGGCTTTGGTCACATAGAGCAAGCAGAAACAATTATATTGAAAGTATAACAAAACCCCTTTCCAAGGAGAATTAGATTTCATGCATTGAGGTTTCCACTGCTATGATAAGGGGATCTATTGAAGAACAAAGACCATTCAAAAACAAGGAAAATAACCGAAGCAGGAACACTGATCAGCTGTTTCAAAACAATAAATGTGTGTACATGGCTGCCATGCGCTCATGTCCAGTCTTCCATCATGCATCACAGTTATTTGAATACCAGCAGGCACCATAAGCCATGAGCAGTGCATTCTCAACTAAAATATTACATTAACGTAAAAAAGGCCACAATGCAGCTACATTCATTTCATTTGTATTATTGGATCTTTTTTTAATTATAGTTTTGTAAGGTGGGTAAAAAGTAAAAAAAAAACACACCAACCTTCTCGCAGCTCTGAGGGATGTAGGGGGTTTGATGCAGAACACAATGAAATGAGGAAAGGAGAAAAACAAGGGAAACACAGAGAGAGTAAAAAGGCCATATCAAGGCTTACAACTGCTTCTTGAACATCTTTAATTGCTCTAATTAATCCTTCCTACCTCAGCTTGAAAAGTTTGCATTTCCCGCAGCTATCTTGGGACTAGGAACAACATCTAGCATCATTTTGAAAAATAAAAAATGTGAATAAAAAATTTAGGAATGCCCCATGTGGACTACTGAGCTTGAATGTTTATCAGACTGATCAGTAACCCAAGACGTGTTAGGCAAATTCAATTCCAGTACTAAAATCTCTCTAAATTATTTTTTTTAAAAGAATGTTTCAGAATGAAGCTAGATATTTTCCTAAGATCACCCACACTACAGTAACGAGCTTACAGCTGTTTTACTGGTAATGCATACACCCTCCCACAATACATCTCTTGTTGCCTCATGTTAATTGAGTAGGGCATGAATAATATCTCTTAAATCCTACTAAATTCTGAGTGAACCAGCTATTGTAAATACTGGCAGACAGTAAGTCTTTCTTTCGGTTTGAAACCAAGGTACACCAAAAGTTATTATTTGTCTTCAGGGTTTAGTGAAAAAAGATGAATGCATGCTAAAAATGCATCATTGTCACAAAGACAAGTAATTTTGTTCCTAATTACAGCCAGTTCATTACTGCAGTGGCAGGGATTACACTTTTCCGGTAAGGCTTACATAGAAAAAAAGGAAGAAGTGGAAGAAAAGGAAGGAGAAAATACAGTTGTGCTCTGCATATAGTATAGTTGAAGAGTTAGAAGCGTATTTTATGCAACTCCACAGCAGAGGCCATGTAGACATTCACCTCAATGCTCTGAGTAGTATTTAGAGCTGATTAGTAGCACAACAAGCAATCAACTCATGGGTTAAAGGAAAAGAGAGAAAAGAAACAAATGCAAAGCACAGGTCTAAATCAATGCAGGAAAAAGTAGAAACCAGGATGTAAAAATGTAAATATACTTACAAACCATAAGTCACGGGATAGATTGGACGAAAGAGAGCGGTCTTTCCTCTTAAATATATATATATATATGCATACAAATATAAACCCTTTCTCCCCGCTGTTTCAATACAGAATTTCCATTTTACTATTACCATATCAGTATTCCCAATACTGTAGCAACTGCATAGATCCTGAGAGCCTTCTAATACCCCTGAGCCTGAATGAAGAGTGGACTTCGGGGTTATGTCATTCCTACCTCTGACATATAGATTGGCAGGGGCGGAATAGCGTGTACCCGCACTGTTGGTTGCAACACATTCATATTTGCCTTGGTCAGACTCTTCACTTTGTTCGATCTGGAGAGCACCTGTCGGGACAGAAAATACAGAGCCACAGAAAAGATTAGCAAGCAGCCGTACAAAGTTTGCACGTATACAGCATTTAACAACAGCGCCGTAGTGAGGTTCCATTGAACGCCGGTTCATATTCTCACTAGGTTTCACAGACAGAAAATGAGGTGATGAGAAAAATAGAGAGATTATTTGTCTTTCACATTATCAACAATACAAGCATTAGCAAGCAATTGAATTATCATTTTTTTCATAGAAATAATGCACTACAAAACTTCTATACTAAACCATTACAATGATGATGAGTGAGACTGCTTCAAGGAAGCATGACATTTAAATAAATAACATGGGATCAAATTGTTTTTTTTTTATAAAAGTTGTATAAAAGAGTTGTACTCTTTAAAAAGACTGGGGAATTCCAGGAAAGTCTTCTCCCAAAGAATGTCAAAAATTTGCAGCAAGAACAAAAAGGCTGCTTGGAGAAAACAACTGTGTTAGTGAGCTATAATCTTCAAAATATTCCTTTAGAGAAGCAAAACTCCCTTTAAGACATGCAGATTTGCAAGAAAAGAAAGACATTTTTGCACGATTTACAATGTGTTACGTTGCTGAAAAAGAAAGTGCAATAGAATTAGGAAAATAAAAATGAATCAAAAGAAGTGCCAGTGCTGTGTAAAGAAATACCAATCACTGCTTAAGGGCCTCCAAAAGGCCTCCCTAAGACACCCATCAAAATCCACAAGTGGGATTAGCAGTGTGGTGTCAAAACCCAAGAATAAGGCAAAACAAGAATTAGACAGGTGAAAATGTTGTTCACTGCATCAAAATCCAGTATATAAACATACCACCAGGAATATCGGGTTTAGAAACTTTCATTTCCAAAGGCTGAGGTATAGAAGATCCAAAAGGCTGATGACGAAGAAATCCAAGAACAAAAATAGAATTGGATAAAAAGCGTAGCTGTAATTTATAAGGGGGCAAAGTTGTGTTTAACTTTTCTGAAGTCAAAAGAAAAAAATGGAAGCACAAGAAGAAAAAACCTTTGAAAGGATAAAGACAAAAAGACGATATCCCAGGTTGTCTTCTGCATGTCTGTCACTGTTCTCCAGACCTTCCTGGCTTTGGTCCAGAATATGAACAGCTAAGGAATAAAAATGATTTTTTTTCTCTCCAGTTGGACAAAAAAAAGAAAAAAAGAGGGACAAATGGTAAGCTGTGACTGGGCAGTGGTCAAACGACCTTGATATGCTTTCGTTGAAGCATATCACAACTTAAATATTTGTCTTAAAAATGAGATATGAGCGAAAAGAAAAAAAAAACAAGATGATGGTATTGAAAATAAAGGAAATTCAAACAAGGGGGAAAATATATGATTTTTGATTTAATACAGAACATACATGAAGAGGATGAAAGGACAAGGGGATGAGTAAGATCATTCTGGGAACATTAGTTCAGCACTCTTACCTCTTATTGGTGTACCACCTGGGTGGAAAATATGAATGCAAATAAGATTAGAAAGAAGAATCATTAGTACGAGAAGATGGAGACTAGGGTGTTGAAGGAAGAATAAAATTAGATTTACAGAATTAAAATGGTCTTAAAAACGTCTTTAATATACTTGTATAACATGTATGGTATATATTTGAGAGATTTGTTAGGTCAAGAAAGCAATTTGCACTGTTCCACAGAAGGCAAACACCAAAGGTGGTAGCATTGCCTCTCTCAGTTGCAACTGAGTTATTGTTTTTTCCATTTTTTATTTTGCTTTTAAGATTAAAAATAGATTGAATAAACCTCAAATCCGGTATGTAACTTGAAATTGAGGATTCCATTACTTCCAAATATTTGGACATTATTAGATATGGTGCTGAAAAATATACTGAATAGATAAAAAAAATATTTAGGATACAGTGAAGGATATCAGGAAACAAACAATGGTGTTTGGGTTGGGTTTGGTTCAAGGATCTATTGCACAAGGTCTAGGTGAAAGGTGTGCACTTTTTCATCTAGAGTAGTGTTTCTAAAACTGACACAACAATGTTTTTGTGAAAGGGCGTGTTTGAGTGCCACTACAGAGGTCTGGTGACTATGCTGGCCATAGTAAAATGCATGCCATGCATTTTAACAATAAGAAGAGGAGGAAGAATAATCTCAATATAGGAATTAGTGGGGTGAAGTGCGCGTCAGAACTAAGCACTTACCAATAGATTCTGGAGATTTAAATACGGAGAGAAGAAAGACAGCATAAAAATATTATTATATTCCTTATAATTTGGTACAAATGTTTCAGTTATAGCTTAATATCACTAAATCTACGTCATGTGAAAATATGTATTCTCAAGGCACATTAACAGGAGGTTACTTTACACAATTCTGTTGACAACAAGCAAAGAGGTAGTTAACAAGACGACTTAACATCACAGGACAGGTCAAAAGCTGAGAGCTTTGGGAAGACAGATGACTAAACAGCTTAGACTCTACAGCAAGATCACTAGTTATGTCAATGCAAAGACTGCACATCCCCCGCATTACTGGGGGATGCATTTTGCCATAATCATCTTTTAAATATTAGTAGTTTTAATCCATAGAGAGCAAAGGAATAAACTGGGAGTGAGGAGCAAGGGCTAGAAGGGAAGTGCAGTTGGCAAAAAGAGGGCAACAAAAGCTGGAGTCTACACCAAAAAGCAGGCCTCTGTAGATCCAGAGACTATGGGAATAAGGAAGCATTAGCACAAGTGCACACTACTGTGGCTACACGTGTTTCGAAAAAATCTTTGATAGTATTATAGGTGTCCCTTCACTCCACCAGAGTCCTCTTTTTAAGGTCTGGTAATGCAATGAAAAACATACTGTGTTTGGTGTGTCCATAAGAAGATGTGTCAAAAGTTACTTATCTTTGGTGGGTTCAAATAAGACAAACCACAAAACACACCTTTCATCAATGCTTTTAGTGCTTCATATGAATGTTTAGGATGCAATGGAAGAAGCCATTGAAACTTTCTTTGAAAGTTCTGAATGGAGCCCAAATGTCTAAATTAGTATGGATTTTATTTTTAAAAAATAAAGGTGAAAGAAAGAGGAACAAATGGATCTGTCAAATACTGCAATTTAGCAGTAGAGAAATGAATATATCCAAAACTACAGTCACAGCAGTGAGCGATGAGGAGTTAAGAGAAGCTGCAAAACATACAAAGGAAGACAGAGTTTGGAACAGGCCATGACAAGACCATAGACATGGAAGACACAGTAAGAAACACAAATAGGAGGAGAAGAGGAAGAAAAATCATTACCTAGAAATAAAAATAAAATAGTGAGCAAGAGTAAGTTCTGAAATTTTTGGTAAAGGTAACAAGACCTTACCTGATCGCAATTGCTTGATGCGGCCCATGTTATTGCTTGTATCAACAGGTAGAAAGTCTTTGAACCATGAAATTTCAGGATCAGGATTGCCACTAGCTGCGCACAGCATTGTGGCTGTTCGAGTACGCTCAACCACTTTCAGCTGAGGGCCCATATCTATGGTGGGAAAACCACGAGGAATTTGGTCCTCTAAAAAACAAACAAAATTTGTAAATGGAATTGAGAAGCATACACAAATGATTATTCATCTACACATGGCACGTAGAAAAATACACATACTTGGTGTTTTGTAATTTACTTGCATGCACATACTGTATGAAGATTGATAAAATGATCATCATTCGTTCATGTTTATATGTAATGGGAATATTGTAACTTGGAAAACTTCGCATTAAATTGATTCATTCTGCTTTATCTGAACAAGACCTGAAGTTAATGATCAACACGAGCAATTCCCTTTTTGAATCAGCGTGCTGTTGTAGTCCTCAGGTTCGCATTTTTTATTACACTAATGTTTTTAGTTATACACTATTGAAGTGATATTCAGTTTCATATTACAAGGAAATTGTCATTTCTCCAGACATTTTTGTCAATGATAGCTGATCTTCCTTCAGGCCATGTAATTATGTTATTTATCTTTAGTCTTATTGAGCATGGAAAAATGTGTACCTGGCTCGAAACACAGTCCAAATCTATATGATTTTAGCACCAACAAAAATGGAAAGGCAACAAAGGTCATATTAACGTGATCCTAGCATTCCCTTATTCCGTGCTCAATATTAGAGTGCTCCCTAAAATAGAAAATGAACATCACTCAGTAATTGCTGGCTGACATCTTCACAAATTCTTACCTAAATCATATCTGCATAACTGAACCATGGCTAAGTCACAATTCCTTTTCAACCATTGAGATATTTGTCTCCATCATGGTTTCTTGCTCTTCGAGGATCTGCAATCTGTCAGTGGCATCTTGCTTTCATTCTTGAATCAGTGCAATCTGCCCTTTCCTTGATCACCTTTTATTCTCATTCAAAACCCTCTAGCCTTGTTTTCCTACCACCCCCTTTTCCCTCCTCTCATTGATTTCCAATACTTTTATTTTAAGGGGCATTTCATTGTAAATGAAACTACCAATTCCAAATAAGGTGCTTTATAGGCTGAGATCTGGGGCATATCTTTGTGGCGGGGAGGGGGCCTGGGGGGTTTGGAGTGTTGCACCCTCCCAAATGAATGTATTTTGTAGTAATAGTTGGGTTCAGGTGCTCTCAGTTGGGTAAGGTCAAGTGTATATATGGTTTTACCAGGAATTTTATCAATCACATACAGACAAAAAAACACTCTCTTTGTTCGAAAGCTCTTTAAAATGTTGGTTATTATGCAAACTATGCATTCCTTTCCCTTCACACAGCCCTTTAAGCCCCCGTCACGCCCTGCTTGTCATATAATGTATATGAACATTATATACCTGCGTGATTGTCTGGAAATCAGAAGATCGCCCCTTCCCCATTCTTACTGCCCCAAGATACACTCCGGCTGACGTAGCATAAATTAAACAAGTCTGTATAAACACATAAACAAACACTATAAGGGCTTTTATGGTAAAGAATTCTATGAAGGTAGGCAGCAGACTTCTAAACAGCTGAAACCATTTCATGGAATTTTGGACCTAATTCAAAAATATATTTTGTCCATGAGAACGTGTGATTTTCTCCTGGGAATTCAGGAGTAAGTCACATCGAAACCTAGTTAAGGGTAGGTCACACTTGCTCATGAACAGCACCTTTGTGAATTGTGTTGTTTATGACTCAGAGTGGAAAGGAGGAAATTAGGTAATGCAAGCCTCAATTGAAGGGTAAATCTATCATAGCTGCATGATGTGCAGGGCTGTTTGAGACAATGCTCGTCTTAACAAAGAAATTGCCAAAATGTTCAATTGTTCACTACCTGATTAGAATAGCAACTCGTCACTGGGGGCCTCATTTATGGGTTTTTTTTGCCTTAGAGCAGCACAGCAGGCCTTGGTGCTGCGCTGACCTCCCACAAAAGAAAAGGGCAGGGATGCACCGTATCTATTAGATACGGCGCATTCCTGTCCTTTTCCCCTACGCCGGTGCACAATGGGCTACCGTGCGCCAACGCGGGCACCTTGGCACCATGGTGCAAGGGTGCCCGAGTTGAAAGGATGATTATTTTTGTGCAGGAATGGAAACCTTTCTGCACAAAAACAATCACAAGAGGTTTTTTCTTCTTTCTATGTGTGCTGCAGAACACAGCACACATAGAAGGAGGAAAAACGAAGACAAATAAAGATATTTCTCGTCGTTGTGCCTCCCCCTGGGGAGACAAACGTTTTCGGCACTGCCTCAGACTTACGATTTCTAGTAAATGTGGGGCAGTGTAAATAAGCCATGGGTGTTGCTGGGAACGCCCCCAGCAACAGCCATGGAACATCCCTTTATGCTGTTTTCTGCATGAAAGGGGCACATATTTATAAGGCCATGAACAGCCAGGTAACATGTTTTACGTGGCCTTATAAACAATACAGAGGAACACTGTGCTACTGGAACGTCACAAAAAAGTGACGTTCCGGCGGCACAAAAGTGCCGGTAGGGCCTCATAAATGAGGCCCTGGTTGTTTACATTTTGTAAAATGTTTCATATCTATTAGTCTTTGTTGTATTCTACCTGTTACATATTCCTATGCATGCTTCTACCTACTTCAAGCCTTCTAGTAGAATGCCTCTACACTGTGATGCACCATGGAATGTTAGGTGCTGATTGAAGATAAGCCACAGTTATGATGGGGCTGAGCTGCCTGCTGACTGCTCCTGGTGGGGTTTGATCTAGACTATTTAATATTATAATAAATCTATATAGAATACTTCAACTCGGCTGGACTAAATTACTTCATTTTGATGGCGACGATTTGATCTTACCTACGTGCTCAACTCAAGAAATCAAGCTTCAAAAAGGCAAGTCTTTCAATTTTCCAATTTTAAACAAAGACTCTGGCACCAAACCCCACCAGTGACCATTTCACCGGTCGCCCCCAACTTCAATGTACCAGATTCCTGTTCACATGTCCCAATAATTGGACTTTTCAACCATATCACACAACCAGTTTGACTCTATGGATTAACTGTTGAGTATGCCTGCCATAAGCTGTATGATATTCAAACTCTGTTCATTTCAATCTCAAACAAATCCAATAATGAGAATTCATCCATCTCATACTGCCTCCTATTACCTACTACTCATACATTATCTTCAGAGGGATAGCAAAGGCAAGGATTCATTTCTACAACATACGGTATAGTTTCAAAACTGCTATGGATGTTTTCAACATTTAAACTGCTTCTGCTTTCTACGTGACGTTGTTTGGAACAAACGTGATCAAAATTTAAATGCAGTGCTGGAGTAACGGTGTTTCCACAATATCTCAAGAATAACAATCTAAAATTGGCAGTGGTAATCCGTCCCTCACAAAGTAACAAGCGATGTTTGTAAACTGTTAGGAATATATTTACTCTTAATATCTACTCCAGTACTCACGTTATCAAATGGTCACTATCAAAAGTTCAATTTCTCAATTTTTCTAAGTTTTTCAATGTGTGACTTTCTTGAGGTTGTAAAATGTTTTTACCGCCTCTCAATTTCAATAATTTCAATGTTAACCTTGTAGGTTTTCGATATGGAATTTATCTCTCTAAATCTTTCAATGGTATTACCACTGAATATGACAGTAATAATATTCACTATTTTGTGAAGTTACACTCAAGTTTAAAATTTGTGACCTTTCATGAGGTCGTGTTAATATGAATGTTTCACTTTTAATTACTCACTACATCTCTTGCTGAATTGTATTTGCCTGTTATTCAACGTGTCTACATTGTAATTTTAATTACTATGTCTTCAGGGTAGTATGAAAGATCTTTTGTTATACTTTCCTCTGCTTCTCTGTTTACTACTCTTATTTATTCAATACCTATCTTCCTTTCATACTTTTCCTCCTAAGGGGTGTGTCTGGAGTAGTTCTTGGATGAATCTTTCTATTCTCTTTTTCGTGTATGTAGAGAAGGGAAGAAAAGTACCTATTTATGATTGTATCTTTCAGCATTACTCTTCTAATCTTATTCCTTCACTTTATGTATTCTTCATTTTAAGTATTTCTAGAAAAGGAAAGTTTCTGATCTTTATTCGTTCTTTCCTTTTCTACACTTTCTACGTCTCATGCTGTGCGGTGCCTTCTGCCACATCTGTCTGGCCAGTGGATGTGTCAGCGGGTATTAATCAGTACGCTTTCTCCTTCCTTTACTTTCTAAACTTCTTTATTCATTGTTTTATTTTGGAAGAAAAGGAGGTATGTTGTATTCTACCTGTTACATATTCCTATGCATGCTTCTACCTACTTCAAGCCTTCTAGTAGAATGCCTCTACACTGTGATGCACCATGGAATGTTAGGTGCTGATTGAAGATAAGCCACAGTTATGATGGGGCTGAGCTGCCTGCTGACTGCTCCTGGTGGGGTTTGATCTAGACTATTTAATATTATAATAAATCTATATAGAATACTTCAACTCGGCTGGACTAAATTACTACAGTCTTATTGGTGGAGCCTATGGAATGCTGCAATCTGGAACAAGGGCTCAAGTTTCTGGGTGACCAATTGCTTGGGCACATAATTTTGATCATGTTTGTCCCCAAGGCACTTCTATACATTAATCTCCCATTGTCTTTGGTGCTGGATCTATGGCAAACACTTAGTTGAGAAAATGGTTTAGCAGCCCCCTCCTAGACATTGGAAAACTAAAATCACCCAGCTGCATTTTTTTCTTGCAACCTTACACCCACTATAGCTCCCACTGTACATGCTGCACACATGAACAGTTGGAAATTACACCAGTTCCATAAATTTGCACAGAGAACTGGAAGGTATGCCCCCCAGCAGAAAGGCACACATACAATGAGTCAGTGAGGTACCAGGGAAGGGAGGTATAGGCACTGATGGAGACAAAGAGGCTTTGACACAGAGAATAAGAGAGAGACAGGGAAGCATGGAGATTCAAATGCCACATAACATTAGGGGTTGAAAGGGAGACACAGACTAAAGGAGAAATGCACAGACAAGGACAAGGAGTAACAATAACAGTCAAACAGAGGGAAGTAAACAGCAGTAGGGAAACAAAGCCAGATAGACAGCACAGACTTGAGGCAACAGAGAAAAGGGACTGACTGGCACACATAGAAATTGGGACAGGGAGAAGCGGAATATGAATCAGAGATAGTCAGACACTGGTTTACAAAGATATCAACACTCGGGCAGGGAGACTCAGAAATTGGAAAGGGTCAACAGAACACTGGGACTGATAGACATGTGTATTGTGACTAGTCTGTGAAAGAGACAAGCACTGGGATTAAGAGGCACAAACACATAGCCCGATTCAGTGAAACTAAAACTGTGGGACTGGGAAACATACCACTTGACAATGAGAATTGACAACACAGAGACACATAGACATGGACAGGGAGACAACAGTGAGACCGAGAAACAAAGACAATGGGCCAGGGAGGACACAGGCCTTCCACAGGGAGATCCAGATACTGATACGAGGAAACTGGCACTAGAGACACACTAGGATAAGGACACAGTATACAGTATACTTCGACATCAAACACAGTTTTAAAATATGTACTTCAGTGTCCAGAGACTTTACGAGGACACTATGATCCTCTGACTGAGACATGGGGTGCGCAGAAAAAAACACTGCAACAGTGACATACAAAGAAGTCAGAGGCTGTCACTGACAGAACACATTAACATGAACACTAGGATAGAAAACATTAACTAGCAAAGTAGAACACTAAGAAACATAGACAGTGCTGGGAAAGCATTGTCTTAGGAACAGTGAGAGATTAGCAAAAAAAAAGGGAGACCTGGGTGTGGACATAAAGATACAGATGCTAGGGCAGTCAGAAACAGTGAAATGGTGAGATGTAGACATCAGGACAGAGAACACTGACATGCACACAAGGACAGGGAGACAGCTACACTCACAATGATGGAGATGCTAATGTACTCCCTGAGGCAGAGAACACTAGGATAGGGACACACCAATGCACACGCTGCATCTTGGACATTTAACATGACCAATGCAACAGGGTAAGATGGCCAGTGGGTCAAGAAGGCACACTAACAACATGAAGGGAGTCACCATCCTAAAGCTAGCCAATGTGCTCATTTCTGCCTCCCTTGCATTAAAAAAATCCCAACCATTTCCTCACACTTTTAACCAATCACATTGCTCAAGACTGAAAGAGACACATTACTATACATATTCTCAGCAGTCCTTGTCCATTATCTTGACAATGGCACAGATCACCTGAACCAGAACCTTATAACATATTTTGACTCTTTTCATCGGTAACCTCTCTTGACACAACAGAAAAAAAAGTAATTGGAGACATTATATAATGCCTTAGCCACGTGATGAAGTGATGCATGTTTTAATTGTTGATTGTGATATAGAACGATTTTGCCCATCAGAAGGATCTGGCATGTTGGGAATGTACACACATTAGCAACAAGTTATAAGGAATTGGCTCACACAAATTGCCTCTGAAACAAACTGGGTGATATGAGTGAGTATTCCAGGTTTACAACTGTGATTTTATCCCAATTTCACAAAGACCTGCTCTGGAACAATGACTGAAAATGTTTGAGACACACTTGGAGAGTTGCTCATGAATGTATCGAAGATGCTCCTTGATTTCCATGTTGGCTCCAATGCAAACCTTGGAGAAAAAACTAAACGATAGCTGGTGCATCTGCAACACTCAATCTGATCCCCAATTTGCTACATAGCAAATCACTATTTCAACTACATACGAAATGCATTTCTGTTTATGTTTCTAGGCAGTTTGCTGCTTGAGTTTTGCTATAATATTTGCCTTAAGTGTTCACATGTGTTTTGTCACAAAGAGTGGGACCACATGTAAAATATTGTGGTTAATGAATACATGTCTGTTACCTGTGAAAGCAGGAAAAAATTACATTTAATTAATTATTTGCCTTACTGAAATTCTTAGTTTTGAGCAATTAACCCCTTCGTTGCTTATGACGGAACGGTTCCGTCATCAGCGTCGGTTGAGCTGTGCTGATGACGGAACCGTTCCGTCACGACCACACCTGTTTTTCGAATCTTCAGCACAGCGCGAAAATTCGCGCCGCGCTGAAGCGGTTAAGAATGGCGTATAGAAACAATCAATAGCCGCTTGATAATACAATTTCTTTCAAAAAATATCTTCCTGAACAGACATTGACTGTTAATCTTTCAGTGGACAAACATAATTCACTATGAATTGTCCAAAGATAATCACATTATATTATATATGTTTGCCTTAAAATCAAGTGGTCGCTTCAATCGTTTCCTTGAAGCATTTTAAGCGACTATTCCATCTGTCTTGTTATGAGCACCTGACACACATTCTGCCTTTAAATATCCCACAGGGACATCTTGATTAACAGCATGGCGCATACATAAAATTAACTTTTGCGTTCAAATTTTCCTTCAAACATACCTGTTTTTTCATAACTGAAAAGGCTATGTGCTTTCCCTGCCAGAGGGCTCCCAAAATTTAGATTTCTGAGTCACTGGCGATGGGTCTTGGTCAAAGAACTCAACATGCAATAACCGGTTGCAAATCATAAAAATCTAACCTTTAAAGTACCTGGCAAGGTTTGAATGTATCCCTGAAAACAACCACCCTCTTTTGTATGTGCATGACCTTTTCTTCTTAGCTCAAAGAAGGGCACCTTTGAGCCACATTATTTCAAATACACAATCGCAAAGCACTGATCATCCATCTTACATTTTAATAGGATGTTTTATTTAAATACATTTACTATCTTATTTCTAATAAGGACGCTTCATTTGATTAATTTCTCCTGAGCAAAAATCCTATATGTATGCTCCTCTCCATCCATTTTCACGTAAAATTTTACAGTTTATCAGCAGGCCTGTTTCACTTGGCCGATTGTGTCTAGTTTTGGTTCCGGTTGCCAGAAACAAAATTAGATAATTAACTTGACATTAACTGCAAAAAGAATTGCATTTATAATTAGAATCATTTTCGTAGCTGATCTAGTATTTAAAATGTACCTAAACCCTTCAAATGTTTAAGTGATTAGTATACATAGAGGTTTTAGCTTGATTAATTATCAATACCTCTGCATACAATCTCCAATCTAATGACCTTGGAATAAATACACTGCTCAGTAAGTGCCCGATTATGAGTCTGGCGTACTGAGGACTGCCAGACTTGTGCAGGCGCGGCAGTAGTGGTGCAGCCACAGCCGCACTGGCGCTCCGACCGCCCTAATACAACAAGGGCAGTCGGACCACTGATGGAGCAAGGATTCGCATGTAATGCGACTTGCTTGTACTCAACCCTCTCAACATAACGGTAATAAATTAATCAACATGTTTGTATTACTAATATTGCATTACACTACATTTTGGGTATCTAGATGAAGCTTGCATATGTGCTTTTACTCACCAAAATCTGCTTGCAACTAAAATGGCCGCTGCTACGCGGGATTTTCTACTGCGCATGCGGATGTCATGCTCACGTGACATGATGTACTCTTTGCTTTGGAGGGAATTTTCCGCTTCTGCGCATTGCAACTAAGATGGCTGCTATGTGTTACAGCATGCATGAAGCTTGCACTGCTGCTTTTGCTAAGCTGTTCGTTCTGCTTAACCTTAACACAATAGTTAAAAATAAATAAATGGGAATAGAGTAGAGATAAGTGGTATACAGTGCATTCATTTATTCTGTGTTCTAAAATTGTTTCTTTTCTACTTTTCATATATAGTAATCTTTGGGCCCGAGAGATTCTATTACTCCATCTTGAAAAGCCAAACTGCGCATGTCAAACTCCAGAAGGAGCTATGTCATTTGTCATTGAAACCCGGCCAAGGCACGACTTGCTAGAAGATGTTCATGGGAAAGTCAACTTCCGACCTCTGTAAAGGAAACTGAACTGAAATATGGACTACATTGTAATCATTATTGATACATTCACTGCCGGGTGGAATGAAACATACGTGAGAAAAATAAAATTCATGGGCGGAAATGATAAACAGAATATTCAAGAGAAAAGTTTCATTTTTGTATGGTGTGACGACCTCTCCTCATTCCTTGTCCAATCTAAATTGGGGATCCTTACATTTGCAACATTGGGGGGGGTACACTGACCTGAGAAATAGTATAACTAGCGTAGGTTTAGCTAGGGAAATTTGTCCGACTTGCCCGAATAGCTGACCTGTCACTGACCCAACGCACTCAATAGGTGATCAAGAGCAGAGGGCTGCGAAGCACTCTGTCAGAAGAATCGATAACGCAATCGGGGTTCTGGGAAGCTGAAGTGCTGGCGAAGCACTTTGTCAGGGAAATCGATAACCCAATCGGGGTTCCGGCTGTTAGCTGCAGAGAGGGAGTAACGCAGGCGTTGAAACTTAACTGCGGGTGCCAGTCTTTACCTTTGGTGGTCCTGTCCTGATCCAATTTGGCTTTACCTGTCCTGATTCTGATCTGCACCTGCTAGCCTACTGGCGACTGCAACTTTCGGGGTTCTGTCCTTCAAACTGACCTGTGGCCAGGGTTAGTTCTTCACACCATTCCTAGGTAAATATAAATTTATGTGGGTTCGTCATTAACTTGTTCCTTCTCTTCCCTTCCCTAAATATTACATATTTGATAATTGTGCTTGCATATTATATTCCTTCTCTTTACCCTTCCTATTGCTAAAGGTTGACATGTTCCTTTTTTCCCCTCCCTTTTGATAAATGCTTAGAAGTTTTGATCGTATTTTATGTTCCCTTTCTTTATCTTCCCTATTGCTAAATGATCGAAATTAGTTTAATACATTTTCTGCATAGTTACATTGTGATTCTGATTTTTATAATTGAAAGTCTTTTGGTGTTTAATCTTTGGATCATCACCATTTAAGAAACTTAGATAAAGAATTTAAAACTTCCCGAGTTTGTGGTTATTATATGAGTGCAAATGTTATTATTCCTATTATGCTAACACCCTTGATCCCTTAGAACTTTAGGTACCGGTGACATGGATTGGTAAGTTAAGGTATAGATAGGTCAAAGTCCTAAATGTCTAAAATACACTGGTAGTAGAGCGAAGGTTACCTGCATAATTTGTGAGGATTTTATTTGATTATGGGCCCAGGCG
This sequence comes from Lissotriton helveticus, assembly GCF_964261635.1. Classification (NCBI taxonomy): domain Eukaryota; kingdom Metazoa; phylum Chordata; class Amphibia; order Caudata; family Salamandridae; genus Lissotriton; species Lissotriton helveticus. The sequence continues at coordinate 1,075,920,832 of NC_136059.1, forward strand.
AATATTGATAAAAGACTAGTCGGGTGACCTGCGCGCTCTATCAGTATATTCTTTTGGTAGCAGAGGATGGTTAGGGTTTAGTTAAGATAGGTAGGTAGTTAGTTAGTTGGTTAAGGAAAATATTTTGCATATTTCAAATGTATTATTGATTGTATTGATTTTATGTATTAACCAAAATAGTTCGTACCTGTTATATGTTTTGTCTGAAATCCCCAGGGGCAGAATAGTGGGTGGTAAATGGAAGCCACACTGCAGTGAGGTCACTTACCTGTAGGAAATTAGTGCATGGTTAGGTAGAACCGGAAGCACTATTTAGAACCGGAAGCACTATTTAGGGATTTTTCTGTATGAATGTATGAATAAATGATAGCAAAGAGTTCGCTGGCAAAACCTTTGGTGTGATATCACATAGAAATGGTCACACGGAAGGAGTAGCAGGTTCGTCTGAGCTTGAGTGATAGCAAAGGGGTTCGCTGGTGAAACTTTGGTCTTAGTATATTCCAGTAAGGGATAAGTCTAAAGAAGTAGCAGGTTCTCCAATGCTTGTGTGAAGGGTAGACGGAAGGGATCTACTCGTAGTATATGAAGAGTAAGCGGAAGGGATTTACTTGCAGTGAAATATATCTTTCCTTGTTAGTCACTCAGGTACAGTGGCAAATGTTTTTATGTTGTTATTTAATAAAATTTTCACTTTAAAATAAAAAGAATTAGGCTTTTGTATTACCTTGCGAAGGAGGGAGTCAGTTGCGGAGTTGCGCTGACGTCACTCAGAGCCGCGCAGGTATTGGTTGAGACAGCGGGTGTGTAGCTGAGGTAATATTTGTAAAGGAGGGGTGAGTACAAGTGCGTGAGAACTAGTCTCACGAGAGAAGCCGTGCAACTATTGGTTGGATTTATTTGAAGTACAAAATGTGATTGGTCGTAGGAAAATAAAAGACGCGCTAGTATTGGAAGCATTTTTTTGTAAATAAAATCGAGTGTTCTTGTACAGATTTAAAATTTCCAAAATATATGTGGTATTTAAATCCAGGAATTACAGAAACCCGACCTGATAGAAGATACTTAGGTTTTGCTAGAGGACAGATGATAAGGGGCAGACCTTACATTATGTATGGTGGTGAAAGAAAAATGTCATTCGTTAAGAGAGTTAAAAATTTCTTTAAGAAAGATAAACCAATTAAAACCAGAGTGGGAATTATTACTACACCACCAAATACGCCCGCATCATACATGTTGTTTGACAGGGGCTACCACACTTGTGTATGGTTAGAGAATTGGGTGGAATATACTAAAGATGACAGAGTTTTAGCATTTCCAGAATATGGTACTTTAAATGGCAGAGTTCTATTTAATTTGAGGACACGTATGAATGACTTAAATCCCAGACCTAGACTTACGCAGTATGAGGCACTAGAAGAGTGGGAGATTGAAGCATTTGACCCAGAAGTGACAAAGTGTTGAGTAAGTTCTACCCTAAGTTTCCACGGCTGCTTGAATGCCACCAGGGAAGCACCATTCCCTGGTGGTGGCGCGGTGGTGTAGAGGCAGCAATATGCTTGGCGTGGCTGCATCAGTCTTGCCAAGCATATTACGAGTTTCCTCTCTGCCACGGTTTTCATGGCAGTTCCTCCTCCAGGAAAACTGTGGTGGAGAGGAAACAAAGTGGGCTGTGTAGGGCCCCCTCATGCCTCTGGGCCCAGGGGTGTATTCAGGGCGGCACAACATCTGCCACCTTATGTGCATGCACAACAGTTCCTGCACAGCATAGACTTTACAGTCCATGCCGTGCAGGAACTGTTTTTGGCGTTTCCATTGCGGTGCCTATTTTCAGAAGCATCGCTGTGGGAACACCAAAAAATCCCGGCAGACACAAGGAAACTTGGAATCTGGTGGGCGGGGGACTGACCACGGGGTTGTCGGTGTGGGAGTGGGCTGCCGGCATGGCGGTCTGCTTCTGCACTGCCAAACTCATAATTGGGCCCTTAGTCACACACTCCCCATGGAGATGAGGTCCATTACCTCCTTTGCACTATTCAGGAAATAGCTGAAGATGTGGTTATTCTCCCAGGCGTATGATAACTAGGCTACTCTCCCACCACTGCTAACTTACTCACTACCCCAGCGCCAGGAAACCATCCGGTGAACGTGCGCTTAACAAATGTTTTTAACATAACATAACACTGTTTCATTAGTTAATTTGGGAAGACAAATGATGCATGCATGTACAGTGAACAAAACTATACAATTATTACATATTAACTATATATCAATAAAGGGCAGCTGTATGAACCTTTAGGTTACAGAAATTGCTTGGAGCAGGTCACAGTTCAGAGATCTGCTATAAATTCAGGCAATATAGGAAAAGAGACTCCTAAAATGCATATTCTATCTTGATATTTAAAAGCGAGTGGATGTAGATTCTTATGTGCATATTTACTTTAGTCCTCTATACTCTTAGAGAATTATTTATGAAATAAAACCTTGACTTTATTTGGTGTTATATACTTCTAGGTTACATTATGGGGTAATAGCATAGGGCCATATGTATCATTCAAAAGTGTGATCGCAAATGCCAAAATTCACAGAATTTCGGCGTTTGCAATTTAGCTAAGTGGGATGTATGAAAGGAAACCAGCCTCGCAAAATAAGGAATTGCAAAATTTGCAATTCCTTATTTTGCGATTGAATTTAAGGAATCGCAAATTGCAATACCTTAAATGCAATGTAAGAGGCCCAGAAAAAGTGAAATTTGGCCTTAAGGAATCGCAAATTACCACCAACTTCAAGTTCGTGGTAATTTGCGATTTCTTTGAAAAATGCACTTTTTATTGCATTTTTCAAAGTGCAATGTGGCCCATTGCCACATGTATACACATGTACATTTCATTGGTGCAACAGGGTGTCCTTTTGACAACCTGGCTACCTTGAAATTGCATTCTCAATTTGCGATTCTCTAATTGAGAATCGCAAATTGAGAATGTCTTCCCATTCGTAGAATGAATGGGGAGGTATTCCTTAATTGCGAATTGCAATTTGCGATTTGCAATTAAGGAATATGTAGGATTCGCAAAATTATTTGCAAATCCTACATACATAGCATTTTGCGATTCTCAAATAGCGATTCTCTAAAAATCACTATTTGAGAATCGCAAGACCTACATTTCATACATATGGCCCATAGTGCAGTCTCAGCATGGTGCACAGACTTCAGGCTGTAGTAGTGATTCATTCAATGGACATTCTCCACTTGGATATTTTGTACAGGAACCACACTGGTGTGGGTCGGTAAAATACATGTAGTAGAAAAATAGAGAATATTCTTTGGGGACAAACTGCTATATAGGATCCAGTAAGTCCAGGTCTGCAAAGTTATTCCCCATTTTAGGAAATTTAACTCATAACACTCTTAACTCGTGAGGAGATATTTCCAATGTTGTTAACTCTGGCTAGTACTTTGCCGCTCAGATGAGCACCCAAGGGCCGTCCCATACATTGCCATCATTCTGGGAGCAAAAAAGTGGTCCAGTCAATGAACTACACAAGGTTTAATGTCTTCATAGAATACCATAATAACTACTGACTTAGAACCAATATAACCACACCTAACTGACTTACTCCTAATGGCAGCGAATTATAAAGATTTACAGAGCACTTCTAGGGCCCTACTACACATGGGGCGCACTTTTCCTGTTTGCACAACGGCGCACCTTAGGTATGCAATGCGCAAACAGGGAAAAGTGTGCCTTATTACAGTGAATGCGTTGCCCCCAGGGCAGCTGCAAATTCATGCTGCCATGGGTGCAGGCAGTGCATTCAAGCCACTCTGTGTTTCACTGAAAAGACGGCAACCCGCACTTTAAAGAAAGATTAGAGATCCCTTTGCAGGAAGGTGCAGTGAATAGCTGCATTCGTGTGCAGGTTGATGTATGCCTACTTCAGATGGCTGCCATCATGGGGAGCACTAACCGTGTGTCACCTTTTTGTGGCACACTTTCACTGCTCCTCCTGACAGCTTCTTTGTATATGCTCCGGCATCAATAATATGGCACAGGTGAAGAAGTAAAGGGATTCCCTCGTTTGCATGTGGACACGCTGCCACGCAAATGAGGGAACACCCTCTTGAGATAACACTGGTGCTACATGTGCACCAGCATTATCTGTATTACAGAAGGGGTCGCACAAGCATCTGCAGCCCCTTCTGTAATACCAAAGTGTGCTGAGGGCACACAAAGAGGGTTCACATGCCCGTTGTGCCACCGGGGCACTTTCTGTAATACAGCCCCTGGACGTTTATTGAGTACGAAGAAGGGCCTTCACTTATTTTGCAGGGACGGAGGTAGTTAAGTCACTTTTATTTAGGTCTGTTTGTGACAGAACTTGATACATTACTCTCTTTGAGCAGACAGCACTCAGTAACATAGCTGAATTACATCAAAGTGACATTTTACAGATTCCCCGAAGCAGAGAAATAGGGAAGACCTGGCATCTATAAAGATCCCAACTGACATTGGTGGCACTGAGCAGCCAGGAGCCAGCTTACATTGGCAGTAACACCAAATGAGGCTTTGAGCGTTACTTTGCTAAAATGATGCAAAATGATCTGCACCAATGGTATATTGAAATGAATACCTGCAATTGCAATGAAAGAGCAGTGGAAACAACCAATGTTTGTTGTATAGCTGTAGACAGAGTCAGCTGTCTGCTGCAGACAGTATTGTAATGATTACCACTATACTTCTTGGATTGTTATTGCTGTTTGGGTGTCCTCTTTGTTTGGGTGTCCTCTTTGTCTATTTAACCCCTTGGCTGTGGCGGTAATTCCGCCGCAGCGCTGGGGGGGAGGGGGGTCCAAGCGGTGCCGCCATGCTCGTGATGGAACCACTCCGTCATGAGCCACGGCCGCGCTGTGCTTGTGACGGAGTGGTTCCGTCACGGCCCCGCCAGCTCAATAGAACGTCTGCGCAGGCGCAAAAATCCTGCAGATTGGGCGGGGCGGCCGCACCGTGACGGAACCATTCCGTCACCAGCACAGCGCGTCCGTGGCTCGCGACGGAGTGGTTCCGTCACGAGCACGGAAGAGGTTAACATTGCTGCTCCTGATTTGCTTGCTTTACTCCTCATTTTTGTGTTTGTTCTGCATCTCGAGTATTCAAGTTTCATTCTTGGCTTTCTTTGATTTGTTCACTGTATCTTAGGGAACTGCTCTGGTTTTCCCCTTCATATCTGATGTAGCACTCCATGGGAATGCATCTACTGCTCCCCTCTCTTGCATTCTCTCTCTCTCTTCCCATCTCCCTCTGTCACTCTCCATCTCTACCTAATTGAATTCATGCTTGTGCTATTTTCCTAGTTCTCTCTCTCTCATTTTCTCTCTCTTTCTTTCCCTAACTCCAGTCTTTCTTTCCCCATCTTACCCAGAGGACTCCTGTGGTTCAGTGACACACTCTCTCATTCTCTGTACTCTCCCACTTCCCTCTCCCTTCCTTTGCCTTTCTCTCTCTTTCCCGCTGCCCCTCTCCTGCTACCTGCAGCTCTCTTGCAGCTTGTCACTCTTGGAAATGCCAATGAAGGATGCTTTTAAAACAATATGTACTTTGGCAAAGCAATATCATCATGCCAGCCCTCTTGGAAATGTATTTTTATACATATAAGATGTTCGCCACACTGGTTAATGCAATGTGAAGTAATGTGGTGTGACGCAATATGGCAGCCTTCTTCGAAGAATATTTATTTTTCTTCCAAGATGGCCCCCACATTGCATGATGCAACGTGGAGTGAAACAACATGACAGCTATCTAAGAAGAATAAAAAATCATATTCCGAAGTGGCCAAATGTTATTTTAACACAGTTAAGATGACCAATATGTTCAGTCTACAGCAATGTGAGATCAATCTTGGAACTATAGAAAATCCACTTCCAAGAAGGCTGGCCACTGCTACTGGCAGGCAAAGCCAATAGCTGCAAACATGTATTGGCAAAACAAGAACGACTCGATTTGCCAATGCTTGTTACTATTTTGGTGGTGGATTAAGCAGTCTTTGATGATAATAATTCCATGCTCAAGTAAAGGCAGGGCTTTCAAGAAGGCCTTAGGCCTCTTGACCTTCACTGATGAATTTTGGGTAGTTTCTGATGTGGCCCAATGTATCATCATAGCGTGTAAATCAATGGCATGGCTCAGAAGTTCAGAGAATATACAATGGAGGTATTATTAGTTTGACTCCCTATCGACTTACATATCAGAATAGTATGGATGGAGTTAATGCTTAGTGGGGAAAACGTTCTTAATGAATTTACCTTTATTGCTTGAATTTTGTTGTATTTTATTGTGTACTGGTTTATTATTTTTGTCGTGCCATATTGAGTTTGGCAAAGCAGTTCTGGATAAATGTATTATCTGATAATACAACTGCACTTCGCAATTTCTTTTACCCACTGATATTTTCTGGTGAAAGGTGTTAAATTTAATATCCTGGCTCAGACACTGGAAGGAATGGCATAAAGGCAGAATCTCACCTTGAAGCAATTTAAGATCCAGGAAGCAGAAGCAAAGCTTCCCTGAAGATGCTGGGTTTGTTACAGCAGGCTAAGCTGACTCTCGGGTGAAGATGATGGTCAATGCGAGAGCAATGCGTTCAAATACATTTAGAAAGAAATATGATGTGCGAGAGATGCAGTGATTATAAAATACAAGAAAGAACTCGCTTCAGAATCAGTGAAGCAGAAAAGTACTAACTCGCTTAAACCAACAGCATCACAATAAAATAAACGGAACAAAATAATAACATGAATTGGGATGGTCAATAGGGAAGGTTAAAAACATGTCTATACGTTTATTTTTGGAAAACATAACATTTTGATGAATGTATGACGGTATTCCTCAAGCCGGAATCCCGCTGTATCTTCACAGCGCCGTCATTTGTACAAACGCGTTTTAGTCCGCATTCGTTAAGCAAGCAAGTCTTGGGCAAACAGTAGGGAAGGTGTTGTACTTTAAATCCAACACCATTCCACCAATGCGCCTCCCTAAAGCAAGTCGTTATAATGACTTGCGTGCTGAACTAATGTGTACTAAAGAGGCGTTTGTTCTATTGTCGGAGCTGTGAAGGCACAGCGGGATTCTGGCTTAGTTCTAATGCTGGACATTTCCACATTTTGATGTTAGAAATAGAGAGCAAACCTCAAAGTGAATTTCACAAAGATACTGTTTGCAAAATACACTTTACAGTTCTCCCTATTGACATCATCAATCCCCGCACATAGTTCCTGTGCCGAAGTTGTTGTAGAGCTAAGCAGACCATCTTTCTAAATGTGTTCCCATCACTGTGAACGGACTTTAGGTCATTTAGATACTGGTGAATGGTCCAACAGCCCGCCAGGACAGCCAACCCTCTGACCCCAGCTCTCCGGTAGAGGACTGCTCATTGTAAAGAGAGATCCCTGCCTCTCTGAAAAGGATCCTTCTTCCTTTAGTGAATCCACTACTGAAGCATATGCGGTTAAAGCAAAGGTGAATGTCACAGTTTTCAGCAGGCCTTGATGACTGAGGTTCTATAGATGGTAACCCTGTGGTTTGACTGCCTGTAAAGTGAGCAGAGAACTATGGGGCTTATTTACAAAAAAATGGCTTAGGGTAGCACAGTAAGGCTTCTGCCCTACACCAATTTGAAACGGCCAGAATGCCCTGTATTAACAAGATGTGGTGCATTCCTGTCCTTTCAGCCAGCGCTGGTGTACATTTTGCAGCCTTGCACCAATGCAGGCACCCTTTCACTATGGTGCAACGGTGCCTGCATTGTTGGCAGGTTTGCATTTGTACAAGAAGAGGCACCTTCTTGCACAAAAACAATCTAAGAAGTGTTTTCCTCTTTCTATGTGTGCTGCAGCACATACAGAAAGAGGAAAAAACTTGTTACGCCTGCTCTGGGGAGTCTCACGGTTTTGACACATTCTCAGATTTGTGCAATGTTGTAAATCTGGGAATGTGTCAAAATCCATGGGTGTTACATGGGAACGTCCACTGCAATGCCCATGGAATGCCTCTTTGACTCAGAGTAAGACAAGGCAGGAAATTGTGCTGCTTTGGTTTATTCCATATCTACGAAGCCATGAAAAGCCGCACAAAGTGGCTGCACACTGCTCATCCAGAGCGTTTTTTTTTCTTTTCTTTTTTTCTCAGAGGTTTATATAGCGCAAACTTGACCAGGTATCAGAGCACTTTACATGAGCACCAGTTGTGGCACATAGAGACACATTCATTTTTGTTAGGCACGGGGAGATTAAGTGATTTGCCCAGAATCACAGGATGTTCAACGTTGTTGCTGAGACTCGAACTTGGTTCTCCAGATTTGAGGTCGATCGCCCTAGTCGTTAGGCCACATCCTCTCTCAAAGAGCGTTACAAAAGTGACGCTCCGGCAGCGCAATTGTGCAGCTGAGGGCTTGTAAATAAGCCCCTATGAGTTTTTTGACAAGCGTTGTGCCTTTATTAGGCTGATTCTCAGCATCCACCTTCCTCTAAATTACCCCTTTAGTTTCTAGGTCAAATTGATGAAAACTCCAGGCATTAGATTGAATCCTGTCTGTGGTTCCCTTAAGGTTGATAAGTGATGACAAATTCCCAAAGAACAAATTAATTTACACATAGCCACAGTAGTTTGTGGGTACAAGGTTGGGCTCAGTGTTAAAGGAGGTAGCGATTGGCTGTCTGATATTATAATACACAGATGTTGTGCACGCACGAGAATAAGGGACTGGAGCCTTATTTGATGAATTAGCAAACAAGTAGTGGGTGAGGCTATCAAACGCATACAGCTATGCCAATGCTGCTCGTATTGGCACCGAATTCATGATAGGAATTTCCTTCACTTTTACACCGTGACATTCTTGGCTCAAATGACAAGCTGGACTGTTGGAATCAATTCAGTTCAATAATAACTTTATTTCGGCCAATTTGACCTTAAAATAACATACAATTCATTTACTTTAAAATCAAGATAGATAAAAAAGAGAAAAAGACCGGGGACTGTTGGAATCATTGTGTCCTAGAGTCATATCAAAGCATTGCCTACTGCAAGCATTTAGAGCAGTGCAGGCGCAATTGTTCTGCGCACGTGCGCTTGTACATCCCCCAACAAAACTCTGCAGCACGAGGAAGCTATTGACCACAATGAAGATGGGTGTTTCCTGGGTAATATTCCACCAATCACATACTGGCAGAGTTTCAGGCAAGAAAGCAGCAGATCAGTGTGTGTCAGACAGTACAGAGTCCAGGAAATGTAAAAAGTAGGGTGTTATCCCTTATTGCCCTACATCATCATAGGGCACCTTCCAATTGCTGCTGGTAAATTCAATACAACTAGTTCATCGTCATCAGAAACAATAAACCACATTTTCAATATTCTCAGCCCAGGGTATATATTGGTTCCTCCATATTAGCTGTTAGCACTGGGTTATCAAAGTGTGTCGCCTATCTATCATTAACATGCATAAATACATGTTATTCAAAATAATTTCCCACATACACCATATTACCTCTCTGGCTATATTCTAAAAAGATCACCACAATGTATATCTCGCTTAAGGTAAGCCTGTCTGGAGGCTTCATGTTACCACTACTTTAAAAACGTGCATATATGAAGCAGAATAGATAGTGTAGAGTTTGGAGCAGCAGACGTCAGCTAATTACTTACAAGGATTTTTCATGGCTTGCTGTAGCTTGGATGGCCTGTTCATCAAGGCCGTGGCATTTCATTTTGAGGATGGCTCTATTGTCGCATTTGTTTTCTAATTGGTGATGGTGCTTAAGTAATCCTTTTATTAGACTGTGAAAGCAACATGACATACAGCTTGTCGTCTTGAGTCAGTGTGTGTCCTTTGATGTATTTACTTTACTAGCCGGATTTCAGGTTTTTCGTTTACGGAGCATGTTCTATTTGCTTTATTGCCGGCTAGGGCTATTCATTAGACACCTTTGCAAATGAATTTATTTAACTTGTTTGCCTTGATAACATGTTGTTGGATTTAAAGCATTTTTTTTCTTAAACAAGAAAAGACATGCATAAGCTTTCTTACAGCTGAACTGAAAATACTGGACAATTGTCCAAAGATTGATAATAGATATTTTCTTGTGCTTTTTATCATGATTATAGTACAAGCTTTATCTTCTAACTTCCTTTATTTTAATGCTATGTTGAGGGTATACCTTTGCTCTGATAATTAAATCTAATCAACAAAGAGGCCATATTCCCTTCTTTCACATTATTTGTTTTGATACATGTTACTTCATTATTGCATTTCATTTCAAGCACAGCTGGCACAAACACTCACAAAGTCACCCAAATATTACCAAACACTTCCGACAAAGAGCTAGGCCTATTAGCTTTATCATTGAATGTTTAAAAAAAAGCAAGGACTGTTGGCGTTGCCACGGCTTGTCTAAGATACAACAATCTCTTTTGGTGGCACTTCAATCTTCAAAGATACAGAAATTAGGATTTTCTGACTTTTTCAACAATAACCAGGGTAATCTCCCACATCCCTATTGCTGTGTACTTCTTAAAAAAAGATGTCTATGTTGCACTTTTGATTTCTTGGCTCTCTAAGTAGAAGTGTGACCTGAGAAATTGTTAAAAAGTAATGAAGAAATAACCACTTTTTCTGATCAAACTATGTGTAGAAATGAATATTACAGAAAAAAAACTATTTTCCAAAATCACAATGTATATGCCCGAGACAGAATTTCGAACATATTACAACTTGCTTCCTCTAGCTAGCAAGTCTGCTAGTCTTTCTTTTTACTTTTTTTATTAAACTATTTCTATTGATAGCTTAGTTAAAACCCCGTGTTGGGCCAGCTGGATATGGACATTAAGTTTACAATAGTATGTGTGTTGTTTTGACTATGTGAGGAGTTTAATGTAAATGTTATATTATGTGCCTTACATATTTTAGGAAACATTTACTATGAAATAGACAATTAACGAGGACTATCAAGACTGCTACTTCACAAAAAAGGCCTACGATGGGAAAGCTGCAATTTAAGGATGCGTTAATAAAGTTTAATAGCTCAGTTTGATACATATTTAGATTGTTCTAGCAACCTAACCACATTTCACTTGACATGAGAAGAGTGGGTTGATACAATGTTGCACATTAGTCATGAAAGATATTTTATTTGTTTCATAAAAATATGAACGGCACAGAGGCTCGATCTTGTTTTAACAAAAGTTTTGTCTTTGAGTTGAACGAAGGTATGAGGACAGTTTTCCTCCTCTGCACTTCTCAACAGGAACTGGAGCAAATATACCTACTTTAGCACCTGACAATAGCTAGGACATCACAGAAGGGCGTCTTTTATCTTGCTTAATCGATTCATGGCTCTCACCTAAAAACTCACACTCATTCTCATTATGAGGAATCATGCGTTCGAAAATTATGTTGTGTGCCTTTAACAGACAGGAACGTTTGTAAAAAAAAGTTTTGCTCCGTTATTGACTCATGGAAGCTGGCACGTCACTTAAGACATCTCTGCCAGTGGACAGTGGGAATTCCATTAATTTTGGTCTAACGCTATACACGATTTGGGAAGTCAGATCATTTCAAATTAAAATATCTCAAAGTGAAGTCCAATTGAGCAGGGATTATTGATTACTATTTAGTAAACAATAGCATGATTTCTTGCATAATGGCACCTGAATGTGTGCTCCAGCAGAAAGAAGATGATGTCATGTATGCTATACTAACTATTTGTTCCCAGCATGCCAAGTGGCATACAGATCTTTTTTTCACCCCTATATATAACTGTTGGCCATTAGAGTTTTAAAACAAGCATTTGCAATGCAATAGGTCTTGCATTTACGAGAGTTTCGTAAATGCGACACCTATTGCATTACAAATGGTAGTATGTAAAAACGCCCAAGCAGCAGTTTAACTTTAATGTCAGCCGTGCTCCTTTCATTAGACAGGCCGTGTTTAAAGAAAAGCAGTTGTTTGTCAAGTTGACAAACAAATGCTTTTTTGGCAAATTGTAAAACAAATGCTTTTTTTTGTAAAAGTTGGGGTGTGGCCCACATTAAAGTGTAAGTGCAGCATGGGCCAATTAAAAAAAATAAGAATTGAATAAATAGCAAAAAAAAAACATGCGGTGCATTTGGCACAGCACGTAAAGCACAGGCATGGCCGCTACTATCAGGGTGCCCTGTCTTATAAAAAATAAGAATAAAGCGTTGCAAGAGAGTTTGCCCAGCCTGCTGTTAGACCATTAAATGAAATAGAGCTTGGAAGCTGTAATTAAAGCCTACAGAGTAACAACATGTAAAAGGTGGTGCCCTCATGGAGGTTACAAATGAAGACAAGGCATTCACACATATTGGCGGATAGTGGGCGGGGCTTCGAGTCCATACTCTATTACAGCACGACTCACAGAGCAACCATGCGCTGCCTAGGCTCAACCTAAAAAGGCAAATTTCATCAACAGACCCGCGTGTGAAAACGTTTCAGAATTGCAAAGTTATCATATGAAAATACTGTTTTATGGGGCCAGAGTAAATCAGGAAAAAAGCTAAAAAATAGTTTAGTTAACCTCTATTGGTTTAATATGCGTATTGCTTTATTGTGTGCTTAATCTCCATAAACCTACTATGAAAATCAGAATAAGTTTGGGGTATCATGGAAATTAAGCAGGTGAGCATATTTGTGTTGTTACTGTGCACAGCGGGGAAGAAAGACAATACCTCTGCAGTTTCCTTTATTATTCTTAATTCGAAAAATGGGAAACAGTACATTTTGCTCACACCCCATTCTAAGTCATATTCCTGCTGTTGTACCATGAAATACACCTCAAGATGTGGGTACCACAGCGGAAAACCACATACCTCCTGAGTGTGTGTTAAATTAATACTTTTATTGTGAGTAAGTTCATCAGGATGAGAATAACAATGTCCCAATACTCCATGGTTGTGTCACACACGTTTCAGTAAGTTATGAGCTGTAGCAACATGGTGATACTTCATCAGGATGTAGTAACCTATAAAGAGGAATGTCTTCAACTCGTTTCACAAGTTGGAGGTAGGGATTGCAATGTCAGGAAGGATATGGGGATGTTGTAGTGCCTGAGTGCACATTAACTTTAGTGAGTTTTCTTCCATTCCAGTTCCACTTCCCTTTATCTTGATTTCACTTGTAGCATGATTTCTTGTTCGCAAATGACTCATCATCTACATAGATTTCAGTTCCCAGCAAATGGATGTTTGTTGTCAAAATACAGTGCAGATTATATGAAAAACAAGGAAAGGCAAACAACCTTTGTCGCTTTGACTGTCTGATTGTTTGGTCCATGAATGTACATTTTAATTTGTTTAACTCTCAGCACCGCCTTTCCTGGCAGTTTATATTAAATACTGACAAACTAATCTCCTCGCAATTTGTCTTTTGTTACTTTTGGAAAAGCCCCTGTGAGCCTTGTCTTTGAATGGAGATGCTTTCTTAACTGTGGACCTGATTCTTGGCATTCATTTAGATTTCATGAATTCTAAATCGGGTGGCCCTATGAAGGTTCCAGGAAAGTCTGGATGGTTTCCTAGCTTTTGCTGGGTTTGAATCACAAAAAAACGTTTCCTTGCTGTTTTTGCATGGAAGGTTTATGGTATAGATATCAGCTAGGTGTTCACATTCTCTCTTGGAAAACAATGCTCAAGAATAGCCCTGCCTCTTGGTCTGGCTGGCTGTGATTCCCGGAAGTTGTGGAAAACTGCCTGAGGATTCCCCACTGTGTTTCTCCTGGAACTTGTTCAAAGAGTGTGACACTAGAGTGGTTGTGTCTGTCTCACAAAAAATGTGCAGCACTTAGATGCAATTAATGTGTAAATGTTATCAGAATAGGTGAATGTTGGATGCTGGTATATTGTTGTGCTGGAGTCAAAGAGGTTTGCTTTAGATAAACAGAAAGCCTATGAAGAAGCCAGTGGGTCTTAGGAAAGAGTCACCTTCTCTTGTATACCTCACCTTACTGAACAAAAGAATCAAGATGGGTACCTTATGATGATGTATCACATATGACAATAACATGGGTTTGCCAATGCATGTTCTTCTCATTCTTTTTCCATGGTTCAGAACAAGGCATTCGTGGAGGAGTTTAGTGCCTAGGTGCTCTAGTATGACCTGCAGTCAAAGATCTGAGGCGGAGTGTAACAATACACCTTTTTCTTCAGCCTCCTCTGACTCATCAGTCTTACAGGAAGAGCAGAAGAAACATGATCCTGAACAAGGAGGACCTATATCTCTAGTAATTTTTCAAAACTAGCTTGGGACTCCTCGGAGGCAATCTGACGTTTCCCAACCAAGCACAATGTCTGAACCGGAGAAGGGGCTATTTCATTACTACTGACAATCCTTCATTTGAAGACTCTCCCTTTGCCAGTTGACTAAGATTAGAAAGACCTGAATAGGAGGTCCTTTTCCAGTTTTATGGCCAGGGAGCATGGTCTTCAAGAGGTTTAGTTAGATCTTTTAGGAGTGTATCAAGTCAGATCTTTGCTGCTTGTCCTAGCATGGCATGTTTCAATCACAACAAAAAACACTTTCACTTCTGAAATTGAAAGTGATAGAGTGGAAGTTGCTATTAAACGGTGAGCTGGTGTTTAACATTATGTGTCAATGTCACCTCTGAAGAACTTAAGATGCAAAAACAAACGTACAACTGTTGTTGCAAATGACCAAGTACCAGTTTGAGCTGTTGTAAAATGCTAATTTTTTGGGAAATCAGTCTTTATTTTCAGTGTCATGGAAGTCAGTGGCTGCCACAAGACACATATGAAAGCAGGTTTGGTGGATAGGCACAGCTCAAAAGAAGAACTCCTTTCCTTTTTTGTGACAGACACTGTTTATATCCCAACTGGCTGTGTTTGTGAACAGAAACCTTTAGGGTTCATGAATGTGTTCTTTCTTCAGGTGAAAATCTAAATCCATTCTTCAATGGTCCTTCCAATTCAACATCATTGTATTTACTTTTCCAATCATTCATTAATTGAGAATCATAATCTTCAGGGCAACAGTTCACAGCAATAAGCTGTACACGAGCTTCACCTGGCTGGAAAGCCAGAAGCCTCCATGACTGAGCCAAGGTCTAATGAACCACTTTCCTTCCTAAGACAACACCTCAATGCCTTTATTTTGCATCATATTCCCATGTGTTCGCCTTTCAGGTCAGTCCCCTCCCGATCTTATTTATGCCACCCCCTTTCAATCCATTACACAAGTGCTGCCAAAGATTAGGTGGGAAGGAGACATAGCTTTTATCATATGCCCATGTAGCCCAGGATATTTCAGGCCCCTTCTCTTTTTTTAAATTTGTATGTTCACTTGGAAGGTTCTTGTGAAGTCCCCTTATCTCCATATGTGTTAGAATTTCAAAGATCAGCTCCCTCTCAATGTAGCCTCCTTGAGGGTCTTTTGCAAAAATAAGCATTATGCCTTCTTTGTTTCAGACCTTTCCTGTAGTCCACAGAGACACATAAAGGGTATTAAGGTGTTGTGATAAAAGATGCAGACGGTTCCTCTGATTGTTATTTATAGTATGATGCAAGAGCATCCCTCCATGCTTTCATGTTTGCTTTACCTCTTTGGGTGGGGCATCCGGAAGCTGTGGAGGTATGTGCTATGATTCATAAATTGTGCTCAAATAAGTAACAAATAAATCTATGAGTGGTATAGTTTTTTTCAATGTCTGGTGTATGTTGTGGGACAAGGTCATAGCTGACTGAAAGAAATGTTGTACCAATGTAACAATAAAGAAAAATGTCGATGTAATATTATAATTGCTTACCAGCAATATCCAGTACATCAAGTTATTACAGTGGAGTACAGCTCTAAACCATGATCAGGTTACTGCATCAGTACTCAACACAGAAAGAAGCATTTAGGTAAGTTTTATTTTAGACTCTCGTGGGAAGATGGGCTAGAAATAGAAAATATATTATTTTGATGCGAGGGGCATGCACGTTTACGCACTAGTGTACTTATCTTCAATAGTGTGGATATTCCTCATGACAGTGAGGACTGTGGTGACAGATAAAGAACATGATCTAATGGAGATGGTCAATAAGCAATCAGAACACTAACTTTTCACTAGTACACTGACTTTCAGATGTGTTCATTTTTCTTGTTTCCATGAAAAATACAGTGTCTACTGTGGGTTCTATATTTTTAGCTGTTTGTTATAAACTGAATATTTATTTAGAGGCTTTGTAACACTGTATGTCCCCTAGTGGTTACTTCAGAGAATTCAAGGTCTCAGCTACATGTGTGCATCTGAGAAGTGAAAGGTAGTCAGAATCTACCTTAAGGTTGGAAACTTGCTGATGTCTTTATTAGGACCCCTTCCTGGTGCGCTGTTCATCAGTTGTAGATGTTTGAATGGGGTACTTTTAAGGTTTTTTGTTAAGTGTTTGTCAGTACGTTTAGTTCTCAAGTGTGAGCTAAAGTGTTCAATAGACTCTAGACACCCAGAAATTTCAAGCTTCAGCGATTCATTCATTGTGACGACTGGAAGTTTTAGGATGGAATGCAGTGGGATTGAATTGGCCAGAGAAAGTTTTGCCACTTCACCTGGTAAGCAATTTGTACTACACCAAGGATCTTGAATTTAAATCTTGCTTTCGCCAGAAGCCAGTGTAAGATGCTAGTGCTGATTTAATCTGGTCCCATTTGTGCAAGTTCTGGCACATTCTGTCTACAGGGTATTGCCATTTTTGCACCCTGTCTATTAGGTGCACTGGGATCCCAGGAGATGGTTTAGAGGAGCAGGAGGTTTTCCTTAAGATGATCAGATTCATGTTAACCCCTTGAACATCTTGACCTGGGACCTGAGGAACATTTCAGCACTGAAGATGATATTCGTGTTTCTAACTTTTGGTGCTGTAGCTCGAGGTATTCTGAAATTTTGGGCAAAAACAAAGTGTTCAATCAGTCCCCCAAAAATGTAAATATGGACTTTCTGTGATACATGAAGTTCTCAATGTTGGTGTCACATAAGTGAGAGTCAGAATACAACGTGTGCTTGTGCGTGTGTGTCAGAGGCGGCTCCTCCGTTATGGCAGAGGAGCACCACCCCACTGAAAAATATAACGATTATAAAACCACTTTATCGCGCTGCAGGAGGAGTGTTCAGGCAAATGAAAGTGCGCATATCTGTTTGTCCGGTTGTTCCAGGCCGGCCAAACAGACATGCGCACTCATGTTCCTCCAAGCATCTGTGTTGTACAGACGAGTTGGAGAAAAGCCCCAGGCTCCTTGGGTCTGAGCAGGCATCAAGTCAGCACACCAAGGCTAATCACAGTGCTGCACTCGTTGGAATTACCAGCATGAGAGCAGCGCTGTAATTGCCCCAACACTCCAAAATAGGAACAGCTGCCACTGGGGGGGTGGGGCATGGTGGAAGGGGTGCGGGCTGGCATGCCTCCTGTGTGTATGTGTAAAAAAGAAAATGCTTTTTTCTGTACATTAAGTTTTTGGTCTTTATTTTCTTTTGATAATCAGAATGCAGGCATTTTATTTGTGTTTCCAATATCCGTCATGGATTGAGCAGCTCGTCTTCGAAATAATGGTTTGGAAACAGGCGGTGAAAATATTTCAAACATGCTGTTCTGAGGCACGAACAAAGAAACATTCGTATAAAGCACTTCGGATCCAGCAGAATGTGCAAGGGGGTAGTAGTAGGGGGGAATGGCAAAGAATCAAATAAATTAAGACTGATGGGGACATTTTTGAAGCTTCATATTGTGTCATCAGAACGCTATGCAATTCCAATTTGCGCAACATTTCATTACCTCATCAATTATAGTAGAAATGAAGTATTCCAAAGCAGGCATATGGTAACAATCAAAAATTACATTTTGGTATTGTTCACTGTCAAGAATGCGGTTAAAAAACAGAGTGTATTTTACTCGCATACTGAAACCCATCATAGTTGAGGTTGCACCGCAGTTTCTATTTTATTTATGATTTTTTTTGGCTTCCTGTAGTTCTGGCCTCTGCTCAAAGATTCACACTGAAACTTTCCAATACATTGTATTGTTTGCTCTGATTTTAATTGGCAAGAATAGAGAGTAGTGGTCAAGGGGGTCCATGTTATTAGAGATCCCGAATATATTAATTGCCTTTCAATACCACTAAAGAACTCATTCCTCACACTGGGCTCTACTAAGGTTTGGTGGAACTTCGACTCATTGCTATGTTCTCTAGATGTACCTATCATTTAGTAGTAGTTTTTACATGTCAAGATTCTATTCAGCAATTTTCTAGATAGGTAAGATATGTTGCATCCCAATCACACACCTTCATTAGAAACCGTCTTGCTGCTCTTTACCTGCAGCCACAAAATGAAAGGAACCCTAAATACAACTAAAAGAAGGTCTTTCATTACAAAGTCCAAGAAATACCAACAAGTTTGCAAAATCTCAAAAGTTCTTACTTTGGCTACATAAGGTATTCAAGAAACCAAAAAGCAGCCAAAGAGGTCCTCTATATCGATTCTGTATCAATTCACTGCAAGCAGTCACCATCTATTTACACCTGCACTGCACAATGTCGTTGTATATGTATATTGACATCTGGGATTTAGAACTTTGGTCTGAAATGCAGCATCCTGCCATCCTAAAACATGAAAGGCCCTTCTTGTGACCAACATGGCTGGAATAGCTCTACTAGAACCTCCAAGCCTGCAAAGTGCTCAGATTAGATTGTCACGTCTCTGCCCAGTGAGGGGTGAGAGCAGATATTGCCCAGTCTGTGGCATGTTAATTCTCTCGCTTGTTTCCAATTAGCTAAGCTCCCCAAGATACGTCCAGTAACACATGCTAGCATGTTGGTTTGCTTGCTAAACTTGGTGGGTCATCCAGCTTAGAAAGAGTCCCAACAGTAAGCATTGTCAAGGACCTATCTCCATCCCTTGGTTAAGGAGCTTTGTATCAAAATGGAAAAATTCCTTGGAGTGAATAATGTAAAAAGTTGCACTTAACATAAATTCTGTTCACTACACACGATGGAAGATACTGTTGTAGGGGTAAACAGATTCTGGCAAGAGGAGATATTGATATGAGCCATTTACTCTCAGGGCTGTGTATTCCTCACTTTATCCAAATGACCCCTTCATGGACACACTTCCCTCTCACTATGGGCGGACCCCTTTTACATCTCCAGAGATGCTGGGCTGCAGCCGCGGTCGGTAGTGGGAGTACCTGTCGGGCGGTGACGTGGGGAGTGTGAGGGGCAGGGTGGTGGGTAGTAAACTATGCATTACGGAGGTTTACAGGTAAGTAAACATATAAATAAATAAAACAAATTTTGTTGCGTGCACTGCATCTCACTACCGACCGCGGCTGCTGGGCTGTCAATTTACTGGCATCAGCATTTTCAAACAGCCAATCACCAGTCGATCTTTCTGAGGTCAGATAATATACAGCTATACAAACCTGCTTATTTAATTATGTATTTATTTAAATAACTTGTAAAGCACACTGCCACCTAGCAGGTATCCTCGCGCTGTATTACTCATCGATGAGATGGGGGTGCCATTCAGTGTGCCAGTGTTCCACAACTATCATACAAGGTTTAAGTCTTGAACCACACTTTGGCTTTTAGGAAAAAGCCATGTTTTAAGTTCTTTCCTAAAGTGTATTAAATCAGCAGAAAGTTTTTGTTGGCTGGGAGTTCATTCTATAGTCGAGCTGCTTCTATTATGAAAGCTTGTCCCCCCTAGTCTGGTTTTTAGGTCTTGCCTAGCGACGCAGCGCATGCGCTGTCGCTCCTGGGGAGATCTATTGTCGTTACTTTAGCTTGCGAAGCAAGGGTGGAATCTCCACGCGCTGCATGGCATTCTAAGCATTAGGACCGTAGAGGAAAGGTGCGCCGCTGTCACCTGGCCCTGGCTTTGAGGAACCACAAAGCCCATAAGTCTCCATGCCCTGCCTGCACAGTAGGATTTACAGCGCACTAGATCGGGGGCTGTACACATGAACCTGCGCGCATCTAAATGATTCTGGGGATGGTTTCGAGCAGTGGCCAATTACCCGCCGACGGGCACTGGGTCACAGAAAACAAAGCTTTTATTGCAGAAACATGTAAATCTGAGACACTTCAGGAGGAGAACATGGATTTCAAAAGATGGACACTTTCTGTGATGTCTGTCTCCAGGAAAGCACCAGCTACCATTAGAGAAGCTGAAAGTAGAGAAGCCATAGAGACGTGGACTCGTCTTTATGAGAATGCTTGCCATCCCAAAACGTTTCCCACAGTGCTCCTTGCAGCAGCGAATGTTTAATACCGCTAACTCGACTTGTTAGGTATGTTACACTATATATGGAGTATAGATGAGTAGCTGCCATAATGTCTGTAGCCAACATAGATAACATCTTCCACTATGCAACAACATATTGCATGCCTAGGCTACAGTTGCAAAACTTTGATCAAAAATGTGAAACTACAAGCCTAAGAATGCAATTATTTATGGCTAAAAACACATGTCTAACAAAAGAGGTCAAACACAGTAGGAAAGGCAATTGGTGACACAGGCTATTCAGGTGCAAATAAATAAGTCAAGTGAAAATAATTTAGCGTTTCGCAGAATTCAAGGTCGCCACGCTCAGCATTACACCAGCTCTCCTTGCAAGCACCTTTGTTTCATGGGTTTGCACTTTTACCGAGTCTGGCAGTTGAGTCGACAGAATGCATCCACAGCCGTCAAGGGAGCACCTCTGACTACATATTTCTAAGAGTCAGGACAGGGAACAACTGTGAGGCTCGTCTCTATAAAGAGGACACCACTTGCTTATTGACCTGCAGCGCCTGGGAAAAGGCACTTTTGCAATCTAGAGCGTGTGATCACCGGAGATGCTATATGTTCATGGAAAAAGGACGATGTTGGTGGGTTCTAGTTTTAACAGGAATGGCCATCTTTAACTTGCAGAATGTTACGTTTTGTGCAATGCAATTGTGTTACTCATTTATTTATTAAACAGCTCTATTATAGGTAGAGAATGTGGCTGTATGTCCAGAGCTGCTGACTTCGAATCTGGGGAACCAGGTTCCAGTCCTGGCATCAGCTCAATTTACTGAGATTCCAGGTATCTCCTCGTACCTTAAAAAAGAAGATATCTGCCTTTGTGTAAAGTAAGTGATGCTCGCGTAAAGCGATTCTGATGATGATTCTGGGCAGAGCTTGCGTTTCATAAATCTGTACCAAAGGTAATTGTATCCCAAGCTTTAAGTGGGATTAACAAGCATTTGCAATGCAATAGGCCTCACATTTACTCGAGTTTAGGCTATTGGCATTGTAACTGAAAATGTCTTTTATTTATGTTTTAAAAAACATAACATACAAAATCGGCATTGTCATTTAGAATGCCAATAGCTCAAACTCGCATAATTGCGAGACCAATTGCATTGCAAATGCTTGTACTAAATCTGGTCACACTGGCCATCTTGGCTGAAGATGAGCGTGAGCGCCTGTTATGGACATACCATTTTAGTCTCTTCTGCAGGTGAATTGGTCCAGTACCAAGAAGGGCTTTAAAGACAATGCAGAGAGATTTAAAGCACTAATATCTCTGGCCATTCACATACTTTATTGATTGCTGTACCACGACATGCCTATGTATTTTTCAATTTTTTTTATCAATGGAGTCTTCTGCTGCTGCTATTACGAAGAGAGATATCTTCCCACGTCCACATAACTCATCCCCAAATTCACGGATTTCCGAGAACAAGCCCATCAGAGCTTTTCCAAAACACTTACACTTGGAATTGGTGGTAAAATTCCAGCCAATCTATCCAGATGCAATAATTCAATATTATACATCAACAAGGAAGCCTGGAACTATGCCGCCGTAACAAAGAGCTTGGTATGCTGCACACAAACAAAGCTCAAGAAGCTTAGTCTGGAGTGAACACCTGCCAGTTTGCTCTTTACAGACAGAAATGCAATCAAATGGCTGCGGCGATCATCTTGACAGAATGATGTTCATGGATTTTGACCGAAATATTTGTTTTATTCGTTTTCAAATAAAGGTTAATTACGGTTCATTGAGAATCCGGACTGTGTATTGTATCATACAATTATCATGAGCGGCAAATAAACCAGTTATCATGTTAAATATTTTAAACCAGTACAAGTGGCTAACATTTCCGCACAGCAGTACACACATTCTGCATCACTTTTTACGTTACACCACTGCTATGGAACCCAGTGCTAGTGCAAGGAGATGCACAAGGGCACTCAATATCTATGAGAACCTAGAGATCCACTGTAAGCCATAATGATATATC
Source organism: Lissotriton helveticus (assembly GCF_964261635.1). Taxonomy (NCBI): domain Eukaryota; kingdom Metazoa; phylum Chordata; class Amphibia; order Caudata; family Salamandridae; genus Lissotriton; species Lissotriton helveticus. Next base: position 1,075,943,152 of record NC_136059.1, read on the forward strand.
GTATAGTGATAAAACCAGACAAATGTGCAGAAGAGTCAGAAGACAGAATCTGGACACGATCATCGCATTCTACCATCCAAATATGGGTCACCCTGGAGTAGTATAGTGTCCCATTCTGTTAACTCCTACTAGAATAAGATGTTCAGTGTATTACATTATTCAGGGTATGGAATGTTCATCCTGCTGGGTCTTAGCTATGTGAGCGGCATATATGCAATTTGATGCTACAGAGTAGATATGCTTCTGGGTTCTATAACTGCCCATGTAATAGATATTCAGTTTTTGACCATATTTTTTTCAAAATAATCTTGTCTCACGGCCTTCACTCCCTGCCCCAAAACACTCTCGCAGAATGTTTAGACTCGTTAACCTAGCTAGTCTGGCGGAATACAGCTCTAGTATTTCAACATCTCCTGGGTTGTTCATTATTCCCAGTCTGTCAAATTCCCTATGTATAAATGCTTTTTTGATCAAATATACCACTCTCTGTGAAAGAAAATAGCACGTTCTGTCTTTCTGGCAAGTGAAGTCTCTAGAAAGGTTCAACAGTGGAGGGCGGCACGGATGTAGAACGGGGCTACCAATCGCACAGAAAAAATAAATTACCAAATGAGCATGCTTAGACCCCTGCATGTGACTTTTACTTACAAACATCATTACTTTTTTCTAAGAAAAAAGTGACTATGAAAACCTGCTGTGAATGTGTGTCTTTGAAAGAGGTTCTGGTTTCTAGGGCTCGAGGCTCATTTGTGTAGCCATGGATCTTTGAGCAGTTTTTTGGCCATGGCAGTCACAATGGCTCCGCCTTGTGTGCTGCATTCTTTCATAGGGGCTGGAAGTAGTTGTGTTGGGGGGGGGGGTGCTACAGCACCCCCTCCAAAAACTTGCTGGGGTTCAGAAGGTTAAAGATGGCTTTAAATGTTGCTTTTATCTTACCAAATTTCTATGTATTTAAAGAAAGTGGTCAAAAGCCACGCTGTGCGTTCTGGCAAATGCTTATTATTTTAACATGGAGACTGGTGTCTACTTTTCTTTCTCTGACGTCGGGAATTTTGTATAATGAACTATCTGACAATCTTGCTGGTGTGAATTAAAGGCTGCAGTATGTCAGCTTTTCTGTAACACAACACATTTAAATGCCTGTAAATGAACTGTCAAAACATTTAAACAATTATCATTTAGATCGTTTCTATTAGGATCAAAACAATCAAGACACATTACTTCATGATGTTGAAATGATAGATATTTGCTGAAACCCAATTTCCATACATTATGTTCTGTGCCGATAAGTTTTATTAGTAAAAGTACATCTCAGTGCGAATTTGGCAGCCAGTTCAGTGGAAACTCACCACTGGCTACATACAACACCTTTACCACTTGACTACCGAATTAGCTGGGGGTCAGATGCTATACTTTTATTTAATCGGCTTTACTTATGCTGGGATTTTTCATAATCTCTATTACTTCAGTGATTTAACATTGATAGCAGCAGGGCTTTAAGTGGGATGAAAAAACTGGGGCGTCTCTCATAGGGCCGTGGCCGCTGTAATTAAGGGCGGGTCTTAACACACTAAAGCTAAAAATCTGTGCTTAGCAGAGTGTCCCACCCCACTGGTATTTTGCTGCTTCCGTCCATTTATCCAGACATATAACACAACAAGTAACATTACACCTACACCAAGCCAGGACTATTGGTTTTGTCAATGGGTATTAGTTGCATAAGATAAATGAGCAACAACTATCACTTCCTTGTATAGAATATTGAAAATGCGTGCGGCTCTTGTGGGCAAAGTTGTGATATAAGGACAAAAAAGTCGACCTTTGAGCTGAGAAAACAGAACAGGTTCGAGCCTGACGTCCTGTGATTCAAAAAAATGAATGTGCCCTTGTGCAATGTAGCTGGTGCTCGTGTAAAGCGCTCCAAGTTTGCACTATATAAAACTGAAAAACAGAAGCTACATCAAAGGCAGTGACGGGTTGTACTACTGCAGAGTTAAGGTTTTTTTTTCACCCTGACTGTAAAAATGGAGAGCCCGATAGGGACCCGTTTCGGCACCAGCTTTTAAAAACTGCTGGTGCTGAGCACCAGCAGGACCTGGTTCACTTAAAGCTCTGGATGGCAGCTCCCCCCAATTCGAAAATGGTTCCAGTCCTGGTGCATTCAGTCTCCGCATCTTTTCTCACTCTTGACCATGGTCTGTATTCCTTCCTCTCAGACCCCATGGAAGACAAGACAGACAACAGCAGATGTAATCGCAGCCCCCCCTCCCCCTTCTTTTCTCTTCCCATCTCCAGGAGCCTCACGATCGAGTGCATGATCTGACCCCTGGATTTGATTTTCTCGAAGACTAACGCGTTTTATCTTTACTCTCCCGAACTTACTCCAGGGCGCATCGGTGTGCCCGGTTCCACACATGGAAAAGGTCAGTCTGCTGAAGCAAAACACAGATCGTTTCATAGCACGCGTTTTACATTTCACCCTAACCGCAGGCCATATGCAATCCTGACTCTTTTCCTCGTTGTACCAAAGGCATTAAATAGAAGGATGCTCTTTGAAATGCAAAGTTACTTTTCTCCTGCGTCTGCTTTCATTTCCACCTCAAAACTCAGGGGTTGCGTAGTAGCGCTGCGTCACTCCAAAATAAAGCAGTTTTGAAAACCCGAATAACTATAATGTTGCCTGTTAACACCACACGAGTGAATTATTCTCCTATCTGACGTAAAAGAAAATCTATAGGCAAAGAAAAAGACTCCAAGCGTGAGAAAGGAAATCTTTCCCGTCTACATGTGGTCGCTCGGCCATAATGTGTGTAAATCTGACGTCTGTCTGTGCCAGAATGGTCCCTGTGTGGAACAGGGGCGCAACGCAGACCGCTACAGCAAAGCGGGCCCTAACCCTTTGAGGGGGGGGGGGGGGGCATCCCTTCAGAGGACCCCCATTCATCCCAAGACCAATGAATATTTTAAAGAGATGGGAGGCTCAGGGGGCCCTTACACATTCTGCGCCTGCCCGAGGCCACGCAGTGGCCATCAAGAGGGCGGGTACCTAGTCAAGGAGGGCGGTCCCGCCCCCACTTGCCTGTCCGGCACATCCGCCTCACCGGTTGGAGGAGGCGGCTTGCCGAGAATCTCGTCCGGGCGGCGGGGAGGGGCTTCAGGGGTACTTATGCTGTGGTGCCCCTATCCTAAGCCTCTTTGCCGCCCGGACGCCGTACGATCTTGCGGGACACTCTTTTGTGACTACCTCGTCGTGTTGAGGTGAGCGAGGCCTTGGGCCTACCCTCTCCCCCCCCCCTTACTGTAGCCGCCTGCTCCCTCCGGGTGAGGTGGGAGCCTGGCGAGGCGGCCCGCTAGAGCGGGCTGCTGTGGGGGGGGACGTCCGGTTTTCCTTCCGGTCTTTGTCCTCCGGTCAGCGCGGGCCCGGCCTGTTCTTGTCGGGCCCCGCTGTATTTGCTATACCGAGTCCCGTTTTCCCTAAAGGTTTGGGCGTCTTTAATGAGATCTCTCCGGCGCTGGAGTGGCCATGTTTGTGTGGTATTGTGGCGGCAATTGTAGGATTTACAAATATTGCATTTTGGCGGGTCGAACCTTCCCCAGGTTGTGCGTGGGTGTGTGATGTTGTGTATTTCTCCCTACCTCCTTCGCCTCGTCCGTCCCCCTTCCTCGTCGTCTGATTTCCCTCGCATTCTCTTTGGGGGTGCGGGCTGGTCCGGGGAGCCCCGCGTGGTGGGACTGTCCGTGGGGTAATGGTTCTCCCGGGAGTCCGATGCCGACCCTCTACGATCATCGGGGCTGTGGCCGAAGGGTAGGGTAAGCGTGTTTTTCCGTGTGTACGCTTAGCCATGCTCTGTGCATCTGGCGCTTCTGATTGCTCCTACCTGGGGCCTGAGCTGGATGCTTTCTCGCGACATCGTGCTTGTGCGCAGTGCCCTCAAGTATGGCGCGGTGTGTGGTATTCTAATGTGTACAGTTATTTACAGGTGGGCGCGTGGCCCGAGCGGTCAAAGGATCCGGTCTTAGGCACCAGTCTCTTCGGAGTCGGAGGTTCGTATCCTCGTGCTGCTTGGTTTCTTTTGTGAGGATTATGGCAAAGTGATAGTGCATGCTTGGTGGTGCGCGGGCTTTCAGGCGAAGGCCAAGACTCGTTATGGTTGTACTCATGTTGATGGGGGGGAGCTGTGAAGGATGAGCCAATTTTTACCCGCTTCATCATTATGCACGTACCGTGTATTTTGCATTCAAGGAATACCATCGTTCATGCAAAGTGTTTCCTTTTGATCGCTTCTGACTACGGGATCAAGAAGGCTTAATTTGGGCCCCGGAGTGGGGCGGCACTTGTGACTGGGGCCTGCGGAGATACGAGTGTGTTGTCCCCATATTTACCAGTGCTGCTGAGCTGACCAGTGGTCGTGGCCCCCATCTCATGGAATCGGGGCTGAGAGGCGTTTTGTTTGCATGAACGCTAGGTTTTCTTGCGCTTTCTCGGTTTTAGGGCCGAGATGTTTGTGCGGCTTGCCATAATCATGCGTGATTGTTGGTTTTATGATATGTTTTGGTTTCACGGTGCCGCATTCGGTGCCTCAGGGCACAGATATCCTTTCTTTCCCGGGTTGATTGGGGGCGCGATTACTAATGCAATTGCTGTCCTAGTGTCCACCGCTACTCTATGCCTTCTGTCGGAAACCACTAAGTGTGGCTGTCTAGCGGGATATCCTTACGTCTGTTTAATACCGTCAAGGTTCATTTTCGAGTCGCTGCCGTCCCTTTCTTGTTACTTACCAGTGTGATGTTTTGAGACTGCCTTGCAAATGTATTAGGCTTCGACGGTGAGGCGGCGCTCGTGGGGGGGGTTTTTCTCTCATCTGTCCGAGACATTTTGTCCAGGCAAGGGTTACATAAGTTCTTCGTTAGGGGTCAGTTATGTCTGACGGAGGTATTGTGCACAGTAACAGCATAGGGGCCCGACGGGCTCATTTTCGAAGCCAGAGGCGTGTTCAGCGGTTAGAGTTGCTGACTCTGGAGCTGGGGACCAGTGTTCGAGCCGCGGCGTCGGCTCATTTAATCTAACGGTCGCAGTGCAGTTTTGGTTTTCGGCTTTGGCTTCCGGGCGGTGGCGGGCAGATGTACCCCAATTGACACCAAAATTAGGTCAATTAGTATTGATAGCAAAAGGCTACGCTTTGCATCTTTCAACATTCCGTCGCCACGGTTTAGTGTGGCTACGCGCCTTGCTGTTCACTGCCCTGCCCCAGGCCCATCCTGTCAGCAACGCTAGCATCGGGCGGCTCAATTTGGGTTTGGTGGAGTGGGTCCAGTCGGCGGCACCACCTGTCTCGGGGTTCGTTGCCAGCAACCATGCACCTAGCTCCCACCCCTATGTCCGTCCGGGAGGCTTGGCTGTATATTTTCGTGGTGTAATAGAACACCGCCCGGTTAAGAAAATCTGCTTTTGTCGGCGCGCTGGTGTATAGCCCGTCCTCGCGTTTTCTGCGGTGTGTGTCGGGGGGTGGTGGGGCCAGCCCCTTCGTTCACTCGAACCATGTCCTTCATTTCTCCCCCACCCCCCTGCCTCCGAGGCGTCAGCCAGGGTCCCCATGTCGGGAGGCGGGTCGGAGGCTTCGCATTGTCCTCCCATGGTGCGTTCATGTGACCCTGGGCGACTACACAGGTGTATGCGGCGCCGGGCCAGCGCTGGAGTTTGCGTTCGGCAGTGCGGTCCTTCTGCAGTGGCGACGCTCACTACGTTCTAGCGCAGACTTTCCCGCAGGGTCCGAGCGTCACATTAGCAGTAACGATACCTGAGGAGAAGGTTTAGTGGACATGTTTCTGTGGCATATGTCACACTACTTGAGGTATTAGTGACATCTGTGGTGGTATCTAGAGCATCTAGAAATCGTGGGGTCGCAATCGCAATGCGTTTTGACAACACTTGAAATGCTTTACCATTTTGCAGGAAAGTAGTTAAAAAAGGATATGAACCAACGGTGTGTGCTGATCATTGTCTCTATGGTTCAGAAATATACCTGCATATTGTTTGTGATGATGAATTAGAAACGTGCTAAAGTGCGAACTACCATGTTTTCTCAGTTGTGCCTTTGGCGCGGTAGAGAAAATGTGGCTGGAGCTAGAGGGGGAGTTTCGCTCCAGGTGTCCGAGGGTCAAGGGTTGTGTAAGCATGCGGGGAGTGATGCGCTATTGTCCTCGGCAGCTGTATTCATTTCCGGCTTTGTTCTTTTCCGGTATGGTAGAGGATGGCATTCTGAAATGCGTTGATTTGTGTGGTCCTTGCGCTGGTCCTAAACAGGTTGTAGGCGGATCTCGACTATACTATTTTCCATGTATGCCTCAGTGACATATCGATCAGAGGATAAAGACATCTTTACAGTCTGTTGGAAAGATAGACTCCATGCTCCTGGGCAGCCGGCCATTTCCTGGGGCGGTATCTCTTACTTTGTCCGGCGCACGTGGGTAATGGCGTCAACTTGCCACCACTGGCACGGGAAGTACGCTTCACCATGTCCGGGGCACGCGGGTAATGGCGTACATGTCCGGCCATTTTAAAAGGCAATTATGTGCGAGATGTCCGCGTAAGGATGCGCCATCTGGCTTCAGGGCTAATTATTGGTGGGGCACAGGCATGTTGGCTTTTGATTGTGTTTTGGCATGCACGTCTTTATAGTGGCAGACTGGTGGAGTGGCCTTCCACCCACCACCCCTAATCCCCCCCCTGTCGGGCAGTGTACACTTGGTCCACACAGCCGCCCTCCAGGCCATGGTACACAGAACAAGGGTGCTTGTACATGCCTTTAGGCCGGGCAACGACGGGAGCGGAGAGACGTTTTCGCTGGATGTCCTGGCCACCCCTTTGCCTGCTGGGTTTTTGTTGGTTCTCGTGCCGTTTACAGCAACACCGCACTTTGGCAATTGCTGGGCATAATTTGGTCTTGGATGCGTTAGCAATTGTTTCGCTCGGCCTTTTGCTTGGGCAGTGGTGCGTGTTGGCCACCAGGGGGAACAGTCTCTCGGTTTCAGTTTCTCCGCACACGCTGGAATTTTGTGTGTCCTTTCCACGTTTTCTCATAGAATGTCATTTCTCAGCACTGCAGGATATCATCGTTCTTGCCCGCGAGTGCTGTTTTGCAAACGGGCATGTTCTATTTCCCGGACTGTCGTACACCTGATGATTCTTAAATGATTATGACTACACAGCAGGTACCTCTACTGTTTGTAATACGCGGTTCTCACCCCTGAATGTTTGCCTGTAGATGTTTAATTACCTTTAAATTTATTTAGGGTATTTATTCGGTAAATCTGTGGCCGGATTTCGGGTCACTTCATGCAATGATTCCCCAAGTAAACCGCATTCAGTGGCTATTAATTTAGCTGATTAACACAGGTGCCAATATTATAGTCGCCACTTCTCTGGCATTATTGCAGATCCACTGGTTTATGGGACATATTCATACGTGAATATCAAAAGACACTTTAGTGTTAACGGGAGCCTCACTAGGCAGATAATTGTTAACCGGTGTGTTCATATGTTTTGGAGCACGGCTCAGTGGGAATTCGGCTTTGAATGTGCAACATCCTGTCCAAGGGTATCGTGTTATAAGGTGAGTTGCGGATGAGACCCTAGTTTGTCCTGCTCATCCCTACTAGCAATAGAGGTTGACCGACTGCTTTTGCCCCTTGTAAATTCGGGATGTGGTGGTGTCACTGGTCCCAATTTCGGTCCAATTTTGTTTGGAACTCTCCTTTGGGTTTTAGCATGAGTTGCAGATGAGACCCTAGTTTGTCCTGCTCATCCGTACCAGCAATAGAGTTTCTATGACTGCTTTTGGCCCTTGTAAATGCGGGAAGTGGTGCTGACACTGGTCTCTATTCTAGCATTGGCACTCCCTGATCTAGCTATAGATCAGCATTGCAGGTAGTGATCTCTACGTTGTGGGTGGCAGTTTGTCATCGGCATAGCATGTGATAGAACTGGTCCAAGAATATTACAGCAGGATGCTGGACAGGTATTTGGAATAAGACCCTCACCTGTTCATTGTCGAAGACGCTCCCTCCCTGAGACGGGCGTAATCGAGAGCGTAGTTGCAGCAGGTGCAGGGGTTCCTAGGACACTTGATTCCTCCTCTGCTGAAGTGACCATGGCTGCATTTTATCATCCCACCTCCTTCCTGGGGGCCCATATTCTTCCTCTTAGCGCTGCCTATGACACTCCCTTGGCCCTATCCTCAGATAACTCGCACCCAATCCTTGCGAGTTCAGCCCAAAGTAACCAAGGGAAAACGCAGCGTGTGATAGTGCTGCTTTTCGGGACCCGTCACTTAGTATCCGGACGTCTAGGCATGGCACGTCTACTTTATTTTGATGGTTTGACATGTATCTGACACGCAGATATTCTTCAAAGAAAATCCAGTATCCTTCTATGTATATGATTTTCAAAGCACTCACGTTCCTTGCCCCCATTCACCACGTAGAGGTCTTCAGCCTAATGGGTAGGCACAACGGCCGGCCTCGGTTAGTCCATTGCTAACATGGGCGTTGTGCTGGAGTCTAATATTCTTATGCCATGTCTCAAACCTATAGACTGGTTATGCCACTTTCATATTCGCAGACGTCGTCTGCCATGTATGGGTCCTCTTGTTTACTACAGTAAGTTAAGCGGGAGGATTGTCATTATTTGAATGTCCTGGGGTTTAATTGTTTGATAGCCCAGGCTGAGATTTAGTGTCACCCGTATAGCTGAGTGGATCTTCATTAGACTCCTCCCTCCTTGGATCCTCTGGCGTAATACTCCTCTTTCCACCTAAGCGTCTGTTACACATGTTCTTTTGGGCCAGACGATTTTAGTGGGGTGGATATCTCAGGCTACTTCTGACCTGTACACGGATGGAGTTTTCAGAGTGTTTAATCTTAAACTAGGGTCTAAAGAAGGGTGTTTAGATGTGGCCCGGCATGCAACAATGAGTACCAATCACAGGTTTATAGGGAGCACTGCATGATTGGCAACAACTCGTAACTGAGAAATAGTACTTGGTACCCTCGATTAAGGCACATGTGTGGTCTGCCATGCTTGGGAGGGTCATTCGTTTAGTCTCCCCCCCCCTTCTTGGATCTCCTGCCTTCTTTTCCGAGGCTCGGGGGCCCGCTGGCAGCTCACCCGCAGTCTGCTGCCGTCAGTGTAACACTCTATTCAGTTATACAGAGAATAGCTGTGGCTTCCACAGCCAGAGTACGGACTGCCATAATGGTTTGGGGTGGGCCCGAGAAGTCTTTTAGGATTTCAGGTATGATCCGGGGGGGCAAGTGTTCGCGGCTGTCCCCGAGGCTTCCAGTTTGCCTCTTGTAAGACCTATTCGCTAGTCATTCCAAAATATGCTTTGCGCACTGCAATAGACTCTGTATCCTGGGGAGGATTAGTCGCTTATGCGTAATCTTGCAGTTGATTATTTCCTGTGACTGCGCTTGTTTTCCGGGGGAGAGTCTCTGCAGGGGGGGCCCTCCCCATCACCTGGTCTCTGGCCTGGGATAGTCTTCCCTCTTGGGGCAATGGGACTGTTCCCGGGTGGTTAGGCACATTGGTGTCGTGGTGGCTGTTACTTCCCATACAAGCCCCTGCACAGGTCAGCCTTGGGGGCTCCCTGCCAAACTAACTTAAACAATATCTTGTCGGTAGCCGCTCCCAGCCTAAAACCCAAGGGGGGCAGGGGATACCGGCTGCTTGTAGACAGACCTGGGTATCGTTGGCAGCATGTTGCGCGAATGCGAAGTCTGGTGGTCTGAAACAGTGCCTAGAAGACATTGGCGGGGCGCTAAGTCCAGCGAGGCTATCGTGAGAGCAGGAAGGCGCATATATGCGGCCATGACAAAGTTTCGCAGCACAGTGGGCTGTTTTTCTTACCATGACGTGATTCGGGAAAAGGTCATGGGGTACTTTGAGGGAGATGGTGTTCTCCTCTCGCCTGTTGGCTTATACCTCTTTCTTCTGGACTTGAAATAAGAACTCATGAGCAGAGGTTGCAGGTAGAATAAGTGACAATGGTGGGGGGCCTGTGCGGCAGCGGTGACCACCGCACAGGCTGTGGCGGAGTTACGGGGCGATCCGGAAGAAGAGAGGTGCAAATGATGTACTTCAGTGGGCACATAGGGGTGCCAGAGCCTAACCTGTAACCTCATGGGAGGTGCAGGAATCCGTGTCGGCACCCCAGTAGACCTTCGGGCGGTTGTGGGCCTGTGCAGCCGGGGGTTTGCCTAGTCACGCCCAGCAAATGGGTGTGTCAGTATTTAATTATATTCTACAGCAGTTGGGTGGTTCGCCACTGTGCTGTTTGGCTCAAACAGGCGGACAGGTGGCGAGAATGCGGCCTGTCCTGGATCGCCCGTAAGCTAACCCACCATCTTTACATATGTTGTATGTAAATAAATCCTGCAGCAATTTTTGTACCCAAACTCTATTTGTCTGTGTTTCCTTTGCGGGTTTGGGTATGTGGGGCGGGGGAATGTTATGTAGCCCTGAGTTGACTATGCGCCTGCCCGAGGCCACGCAGTGGCCATCAAGAGGGCGGGTACCTAGTCAAGGAGGGCGGTCCCGCCCCCACTTGCCTGTCCGGCACATCCGCCTCACCGGTTGGAGGAGGCGGCTTGCCGAGAATCTCGTCCGGGCGGCGGGGAGGGGCTTCAGGGGTACTTATGCTGTGGTGCCCCTATCCTAAGCCTCTTTGCCGCCCGGACGCCGTACGATCTTGCGGGACACTCTTCTGCGGGGGTGGGGCTGCGGGAGTGACATCATTTTACGCAACAGTCTCAGCCTGTGCCACTCGAGGAGATAGATGCACAAGGGCTCGCAAAATGGAGGCGGTTAATATGCTCGGCACCTTCTCTCATTTATTCAGTCGGAAAAAAAAGTACACGCAGTTAATGAGATGATCCCACTGCTCGTTTTCTCTCCGTCGGTAATGAGGTCTTCGTTGGGTAAATGGAAGCGGCTCATAATGACGCTTTCTGTTTTCTCTCCATTATTGCCGTCGCTGTTCATTCAGCCTCGCCATCTGTGAACAGGCATGAGCAGTATCACGGATACCGTTCTTTTCTTTCTGCTGATACACGCCAAACTCGTGATGTCATCTGCTTTCCCTTTTCTTTCTTGCGCCTGCTCCTTGTTATATCTCTGAAAGTTTTCACAGTCAAGCAGGGAAACAAGCTAACTTCTGTGGCTCAACTTGGCACGTCCCAAATAGCTTGTAAATGCGCCGTGCGCTTCCAGTCCAGCTGTGATTGACAGCCCAAAAATAGGCTGTTAAATTGTGGCAGATTTTCATCTCGCTGCTTGAAAGGTATTACTAAACAGTGTTCAAGGCAGTCTGGAAAGAATCTCAAACGCGGAAAATCAGGCAGCTTCCGCCTTTACGTTAGGTCTCGTCAAAAATCATCGTTTTTTATTTGCACTTTTACACCGCGCTGGAAACACCGGCTTGGTTATGCTTTTTGCGTTTTGATGTGTGCCGATTTCATCTAAAAGGTGGCTTCATGGCAAGAGCAGGTATTAAAAAATAATGCTACCATGGAATCGGACTATTAAGGTATAGGCTGGGGAACTGAACTGAGGATCAAAGGCTACTGCTAGGGTAGAAGTACTAGGGTAGTATAATGGGTAGAAGTGCTAGAGTACTTGTGTAGGATACCATAGTAAAGGTAAGCATAGAGGTACTAGAGTATAGATGAGTGTAAATAATGCAGGGGGTAAGAAAGCCAGGGAATAGGTGTGGGTAGAAGTATTAGGATTGAGGTACAAAGAGAGAAATTATGGTACAAGTGGGGTAGTGGTATCAGGGCTTAGAATGGGTAGAGATAGTATGGTGTAGACAGTAAAAGAGGAATTAGGGTACAGTAATATGGAAGCATTAGATTATAGGTATGGGTAGAGGTGCTACCATATTTGTGGTGTAGAAATTCCAGGTATATAGGTAAGGGTAGAGGCAATATTGAGAGGGATAGGCACACTAGGATATTGGTATGGGTAGACCTATTAAGGTACAGGAAGAGGACTGAGGTTTGAAAACTACTAAGGTATTGACCTCTAGGTAGGGGAGATGTACTCGAGTATAAGAAGTGGTACAATTCTTTTTTTTCTGTGGTGATAAACATATTAGAGTAAAGGGAGAGGTAATAGACAAGAGTGAACATAAACATAATACAGTGAAAAGGGGAGAAGCAAACTGGCCTGGGCCTCTGAAGACCGGTAAAGAGAGACAAAACATATATGTTAGACTGAGAGGGGAAAGAAAAGGCATATACGTGTGTTCACCTATGAAATCGAAACAAGGAATCTATGTTCTCCTGGAAAAAACACTGAAGACATTTCTTCAAAAACAAATAAGAACATTCACTGGGATGGATTCAGTAACCTGGAAATGGAAGTAATTTCTTGAACCCCTTTGTCGACACCTACTTCTCACCGGTCAATAGATCCCTGAACATCGATATCATCTTCCACACCACTCGCAGTGCTCAATGGAGAAAAACGTTCCTCACCTTACTCACTGTCTCCACCACCAGGAAATCCGCTCATGGCTTAACTCTCTCCATCACACCGTCCCAACTCTTCCTAGGCAGAACCACCATTACTATCTACAATAACGGGATTGTCCTAATTCAATCCACAGACAGGAACCTGGAACTACTAGACAACCTGTTCCCCACTTTCAAAGAGAACCTCTCCAACCTTCGGACTTCCACTCACATCCCCTCCAGTAATATCACCCCGGACTTCACAGCCCCCACCGACAACCCTTCTAACCCAGCTCAGCACCAGAACGACATGCATCTCATCACTTCCCCCATCACACCAGTCACTCACCCACCTGCTGTAACCACCCCACACTCCTCAATCACAGACACAAACATCTCCCCCTCATACACCAGCCGCCCCCACACCTCCATCTCTGGGACCCCCACTCATAACACTCCCACTCCTCCTCTCCCTCCTGACATCACAGACCCCACCCACAACCCCTCTAACCTAGTTCAGCACCAGAACGACACACATAGCGACAAATCCCACCCTCTGTCCCCCCCCTCTCTCAGCCCCCACTCCCACACGCTAACTAACCATGCAGAGCACACCACATCTACTATCCTAACTCCCCCTCCCCACGACAGGACCATCTCCAACCCCATCTCCCTCCCCACTCTCAGCCCTCACTACCCTTCAGGCTCCCCCATCACCACCATCATACACTCCACTTCCACCCCGCTCTCTCCGCCTGCCACGAATTCCCTCCTCTACGCCACCAACTTCCTCCGTACTTCATCTACTCCCATCGCCCCCTTACCCTCTCTCCTCCCTAACACCAACCCGTACGACGACATCACGGAGCCCTGCATGAACACCAACCCTCCCCCTCACTCGCACGATAAGCCCCAGGTCAGCCACTCACCCATGACTTCCACCCCCAGCACTAACACTTATCCCACGCTGGAGAACATTATGTCCTCCCTCCTACAACTCAAAGAAGAAATTCACACCATCAAAGAAGACATGCACACCATCAAAGAGCTACTCACCACACCCCCTAGCCTCACCTCACTTACCACCACCCCCCCTCTCAACTTGCTCTCCTCGCGTCCTGACAACGCTCCTAAGCTACGTCCCTCACACAGGACCGCGATCCATGCCCACAATCGCAACAACCGCACCCGCCGCCCTCACTGGACCGCGATCCCTGCCCACAATCGCAACAACTGCCCCCGTCGCACATGCAACCCTCTTTCGGATCTCGACACTCTCTCCCTCCTCCGCTCCTACGACCCAGCTCCCCTAAACCACACAACCGCCTCGCACCTCCCCATTCCCACGATACACTCAAATCCCCGTAGACCCTCCACTCTAAACAACAGAATCTCCGTCCCGAATAACCTTAGAAAAGTCCCCCTCTCTCTAGTACCCCCTTCCTCCCCGGACACACCACGTCTCAAATGCACTCTCCTAAACTGCAGATCGGCTTCTAGACACTCCTCCGCCATCCCTGACCTCATACTAACATTGGACCTTGACCTAATCATCCTGACTGAAACCTGGCTAACCGAATCTTCTACACCTATAATGGACATTCTGGTTCCCCCCAACTACCTCATCATTAGGCTTGACAGGTCTGGCAAGATAGGGGGCGGAATCGCATGCATATACAGGAACAGCCTTTCTGTTCTGAAAGTCTCCGCGCCTTCCCTACCCTCTCCAACTTCCTACGAATACATCTGCCTCGATATCATCAGTGATGGCAAACCGATATGTTCTCTTCATGGCATTTACCACCCACCCAGAGACAACCTCATCTTCGCCCAACAAATCATGGACATGATTTCAACCAACGCCGGACGACAGCTCACCCAAATATACCTTGGTGACTTCAACCTCCATTGGAACGATCCCAATGATGCGGTGGTAAATAGTCTTAAAAGCTTCCTCAGCGCCCTCGACCTCACACAATTATGCAACAGCCCGACCCACGAGAAAGGCTCTATCCTCGACCTTATCATCGCCAAAGAGGACGCTACTCAACTTGAGTCTATCCAACCCTGTGACTGGTCAGACCATCATATTGTCACATTCCACATCAATGAAAAAGTCAAACTCAACTCGGTTCAACCCTCCAGACCTAAAGTCTGGAAAAGAGACCTGAAAAAACTCAACCCATTCTCCATACCCCCGAACAGTCGAGACCTACTACTCCCGCCTACGGGCGCAACAGATGTCCAATCCCTGACTGACCACTATCTCAACGCCATGAACTCAATAATTAATGAGGCTGCTCCCATGCAGCTAAAAAGAGTCTCCGCTAAAATCTCCAATCCATGGTACGACGGGAGTCTCAATGAAGATAGACGAGCCATGCGAATGGCAGAGCGCACCTGGAGGGCAGCTCCCTCTGCCCTGCACCTGAAAACTCTGAAGAAAAAGAGAAACGCCTACTTCAGGAAAATAAAGAGCTCAAAAGCAAACTTCTTCAGCCTCCAGCTCGATCAAGCAAAAAACCGCCCAAGAAAACTGTTTGAGTTAATCAGAACACAATCCAAGGAACAACCCCAACCTCTCAGTACCTTGCACGAAGCACCCACCTGTGAAGACTTCGCCGCTTTCTTTACCCAAAAAACTGACAACATAAAGAATGATCTCCGCACTGACGCAAGACTCCACACCACACTCAACTGCATAACACCCACCGAAACCTAAAAACAATGCAACATGGTCAACCTTTGAAACCTACTCCGAAGAAGAAATAGGCAAACTGCTCAGCACCTTGAAACCTTCCAATCACCTCACGGATCCCCTCACTGCTAACGCTGTCAAAGATTTCACCCCAATGCTCCTTCCACTCTGGACTAAAATTATCAACAGCTCGCTCCAAGAAAGAACTATCCCTGACTCTCTCAAAGTTGGACAAGTCACACCTTTGCTAAAGAAACCTACTGCCGACCCATCCGACCTAAACAACTACCGACCCATTACCAATATTCCCACTCTCGCCAAATTATTGGAAAAATGCGCACAACTACAACTGACTAAACACATTGATCTGTTTGATCTCCTCAACCCTCATCAATCAGGCTTCCGAGCAGGACACAGCACTGAAACTGCTATGACTCACATAATTGACGACGCCCTGCAAATCCTAGATCAAGGTGATACCTGCCTCCTCATCCTTCTTGATCTCTCTTCAGCATTCGACACTGTTAAACATGAGAAGTTAATCGATCTTTTGAACACAAGAATGGGTCTTTCTGGGACTGTTCTCAAGTGGTTCACCTCCTTTTTACACAACAGGTCGCAGAAATTCAAGAGTAACAACCTGATGTCCTCTCCAATACCTGTTTCGTTAGGCGTCCCCCAAGGATCCTCCCTATCACCAACTCTGTTCAACCTAGTTATGGAACCTCTCACCACCTTGCTACAAGCATCCAATGTACTTTTTCACATGTACGCAGATGACACCCAACTATATCTCAAAATACAATCTCCCAATGACATCTTACTCCTAAACTCAACGATCAGAAGCACCCAATCCTGGCTTGCTGATAATCATCTCAAACTCAATGCTCTGAAAACAGAATTCCTGCTGATCTCACCTCCCGCGAAGATCTCTACCACTCAAACCTGGCTTAAACAGTTAACTGCACTCAATGTCCAACCCACCATAGTGGATTCAGCGAAATCCCTAGGCATAACTCTCGACTCCAATCTCAACATGCAGCATCATATCAGCAAGGCTACTAAGGGAGCGAACTTCCAAATCAATACCCTGAGGAAACTTAAACCCTTCCTACCAGCCAAAGACTTCCAAACTGCAGCACAAGCACTAGTAATCCCGCGAATTGAATACGGCAGCACCGCCCTCTGCGGTCTCCCGTTAACCACTACTGCACCCCTAAGAGCTTCTCTAAACGCTGCAGCGAGACTCATCACTGGATCAATAAAACACTCGCATATCTCCCCTGACTTGAAATCACTGGACTGGCTGCCTTTTGAAGCCAGAATACATCTGAAAATCGCCTGCATGACACACAAGGCTCTACACCTGAGCTCTCCCCGATACCTCACTCAGAAGCTGTCAATCTCTGGCGGCTCTAGAAACACTAGAGGCACAAACAATCTTCTGCTAAAACCTCGAAGATTCCGGAAGGAAAAAACTTATAAACGCTCTTTCTCAGGAATGGCACCCAGGATCTGGAACTCACTCCCTCCTGAAACCAGGCTCATCTCCTCCATCACACTTTTTAAGAAAGAAAAAAAAGCTATTTTTATGGCCAAATACACTTGACCTATTAGCGTGGATCTGTAAAGACTCTACACCGATCTGTTTTATTCTGTTCGAACTCTACGACTATGTATTTCACCTGTATTATTGACGTTACTGACTATCTATGCACACATTTATCTGTAATATTTATATTATTGATGTACCTGTATTACTTTGCTCCCTCACGTACCCACCCTTCCCACTTATTATGTTTAATTTCACTCTCTTGTCGGTATTCCCGGCTTTGGAAAGCGCTCTGATATCTGCAAAGATCTTGTTCGCGCTATATAAAACTTTCAAAATAAAAATAAATAAATAAGAAAAGGGTTAATGTAGAACTTTGTGCTACAACAGATTTCCTAAGTGCATTTGTCTACTGAACCACAAAAATCATATGAACAGTGATACAGACTGAAGGCCATATAACCACACCAGAGTACAGCAACTTTTATGCTGGGGAAACTCATCACCAGGATAATAAACTCGACACTAGACTACCAAATCACAACATTTCAAACCTCAAACCCCTATGATGCCAATTTGAATAATTTATTTCGTATATTTTAGAATTCAAATGAATGCTCTAATGGAACTCTGAACTTAAAATCATTCTCAACAAAAGCTAACAGGTGGCTGCATGACACGCTTCCCAGAGTTGTTCTTTCAGCAACAAATTAACACGACTAAGGTTTAAAGAATACCTTATGATCATTGGGTCTGTCCAACTACAAGGCTGCCACTACCACATGTATATATGAAATGAGAGCAGCACCATCACTACATTTACAGATGGCATACGCATGACAATCGTTTCAAGGTACTTGAGAGGAGTTCCTGGATAAGTTGTCCATTCTGCTCATGGTCACTCGCAGGAGTCCTAGACAAGGAGATCAGTGGGTGGGCCCATAGCTGAACTGACAGGATGAGAAAAAAAATCTTATGTTCACGTGTTTTATGATGCAGCAGACCTGGTGCTAAACAGAAATACTGTTAAGAAGTTATTTCCTTCAGAATTCTTCAATATGAAGGAAATGAGAATGACATATGACCTCCCCCTGGTTAAAGGGCAATTGATAGAAGGCTAAAAAGGATGTTAGCCTATGTTCATAGCATGCTTTCGGATTTGCCACAACAGTCCCTCCATTCAGGTAGATAGGACAAATGTGTCATGGTGAATGCAGTCAAAGTCAAGAGTAGGATAACAAAGTCTAGTTTTATTGGTTGGTAAGAGAAGGCATGAGAAATTTCAGAGCCATTTATAGCTGAAGATACAGAAGGGGGCTACTAGAAGCACTTACTCCAGTTGAACAATGGTGGCAGTAATATGTTGGTACATAGCCTAGTGCAACTAATGATAGTACATATACAAGTGTGATCCTCCTGGAGCACTATGGGTTTGTTTTTTAAACATTTTATTTGGCATTTTGATTTACAACTTATTACACCAGTAATGGTTGTGAGCCCGTTGTGTGGGTTAGAGATCTTTGGTACTTTTCTCATTTTCCTGCGTCGCTGCTCATTGCCATCTTTACTTATCTAGTTTCTATGACTCAGTTTCACAGCAGATAATTAAAAGATGTTGATGGTGTATAGCATCTTGGTGGGCCTTTCAATACTGCTTGGACAGCCAGATGCAGCTGATCACATATAATCCATTCTTCACCAGAACCAAGCCCTTCTAAATAGAAAGTTCTCCTTTAAACAAAAAACATTTGCCAACCACAGTGATAGATTCACCAACACCATATTCCTCCTTCAATTAAGAAATAAGCTGCTCCTATATTGATTTTAACAGCCCGTGTCAGCAGTGAAACCGCGATAGCAGTGAACCCGCCGCACTTCCAGCCTGTAACACCAGCCCGCAGCCTCAGGTGGGGACTTCAACTCCCAGGGTACAACGAGCCAAGGGAAAGCGCCAACTTGTTTTCAAGTGCCGGGAGGCGCATAAAGGGCGGCCGGGGCTCCCGCACTGCTGAAGCCCGTGACAGCAGTGAACCCGCAAAAGCAGTGAGCCCGCCGCACTTCCAGCCTGTAACACCAGCCCGCAGTCTCAGGTGGGGACTTCAACTCCCAGGGTACAACGAGCCAACGAGTTTTCAAGCGCCAGGAGGGGCATAAAGGGCAGCCGGGGCTCCCGCAGTGCTGGAGCCCGTGACAGCAGTGAACCCGCAAAAGCAGTGAACCCGCCGCACTTCCAGCCTGTAACACCAGCCCGCAGTCTCAGGTGGGGACTTCAACTCCCAGGGTACAACATACCAAGGGAAGGCGCCAATGCGTTTCCAAGCACCAGGAGGTGCATAAAAGGCGTCCGGGGCTCCCGCTGCGTGGGAGCCCATGGCAGCAGTGAACAGCAACTATTTACTATTTGTGCTGTAGGGGAGTATGTCTCCATGAAATCTTTATTCAGCAGTCAAAGAAAACAGTGTCCTATGCAAAGAAGGCCATTTAACACATTTCTTTATTTGATGGTTTAGTTTGATATGGAGCATCGTTTTACAAAGTAGCCATCATTGGTTGAAACTCGAATTTAGATAAGGATGCAAAAGGACATATTTCTTATTGCAGTTGAATGACCACATCTTAAGCTGGAAGTGAATTAACCAGGCTACATTGATATTGTAATGCAAAGGAAGTTAAACGTGTCCGCCTTTTTATAGAAATATCTTTCCAGCACAAGATGCCTACACAAATGCTTCCCTCCCTATGAGTTTGTGGTCTTTCATTATCTTTGGCCATCAGTCACTGGAATGTTTACACCGACAGGGCATCTTGAGCGTAATACCGCAAAGGAGACCAGCTGCATTGCTCACGCTGCTTATTGAGGTGGATAAGAATGCTCACCTTGGCATCATGATCTCAGCAACATCAGCATACGCAAGGACCTAACAATCATGTCCTCAGAGGAGAATATTTAGAAACCTTGTACATAATCATCGCCTCAATTACTTCTATGAACCCAGTATCTCACCCTTAATCGTTTATACTCATCCAGCAATGCACACATTTGTAAATCAGATGTTCACCCCTTGAGGCATTTTGGCGCTAAATAATAGATTTTTTTTATTGTTGCCCAACTCAATGGTACTATGTGTTACTAACATGGCATGGAGTGGTACCAGAATATCCTTGTCAGAATACTACCTGATGCAAAGATTGTATCCTAAATATAGCATACAAAAATGTTGCTTATTGAAATATATATTACATATCTACATCCAGCTAATTGTTTTTCAACAACAATATTTAGAACTAGAAATTTATGTCAGCTATTTCTGTATGCAAAGGTCCAACTCACTGAAGACAATCACTTCCTGAAACAACTATAAGAACATCCTAATATTTGTATTAAAATGTCAAAAACATTCAGCTAATGAAAGCCCTTGTAGCCGTATCAAAATATGTTGTACTACAGTAAGCAATCAACTTTTTCACCCTGCTGTGGTCATGAGGAAACTTGCAAGCTCGATGTAATATTATTTCCCCACTTTTAGAAAGGATTCCAGGCATACGTTCCTCTCAGGCAATCCCAGCCCAAGATGATAAAAGCAGAAGCAACACAGAATAGGACCTGCTTTGGCATTGTTCATTGCCAGGTATGCAGCAGTCTTCGAAATGGAATTGCAAAACACATCAGTCCAGGGTTTTCAATTAAGCCAGAGACAGTTTGCGTTCACATTTTCTGTCCTAAATAGCCCTGGGGTGCATATTCAATTAAATCATGGGGTGGAACCGTGTTCATCATCTGATTTCATTAAGAAAGACCTTTATTGATCGCAAAACACTCCACAGGTTATGGTGCAAACTCTTTCATTTATGTTCAGTGGCATAAACAAGATTAATACCCTTTTTCAATCACAATGTTTCAGCGGGAATGTTTGACTATGTGGAAATATTTTGACAGAGAATAATAGCTAACATTTATTCTGACAACGTTCTAAAGCTGCCGCATGTTTCACAAGGAATGTTGGCATATTGATTTAATTTCGAAAGTTTCTTCTGCATTTTGTAAGGCGCGTTGAAATAAAAACACTTGGCATTCAGCTGCGAAAATTGGCTTGCTATCTTTACATAGTCAGAGGAAAAAATTCAACTATAAATGTATTAAAATGTAAATACCATTAAGGCTGCTGAAAATAAATATCTTGTGTCTTTTGAAAACATTTTCGAAGATGTTTCCTGGAAGAGTGTCAAAATGTATAGCATATGGTACGACTTTTAGCAAAGGCTGAGTCCATGGAAACTTAATATTATATACAAATATACATTTTTTGAATGAATAGGCACATAAAACATGGAGGACACTATTGCAGAAATGGTGCCCTAGATTACAAAATGCATGAGAGGAATAGCCACAAAAATGTAAGACCCTTTCTATAGGAGCCCGCCACCAGTTCTCGACCAATCAGCTCCTACTCCGTCAATATTGTCAATAAATTCTGATTTAGAATATTATTATTAATTGTTCTCACCTGACTGGTCTACGTAATTGGCTGTTCACATTTTCTTATAGGTACCACCTCGAGGAATTTAATAGTTACTACTACTTTTCTTGTGCAAGTCTAATGATTTCAACAAAAGCGTTAGACTTTAAAAAATATATTGTGACAGGGCATACATCACCCAAAATAAGAGCAGCATTTCTCTTTTATTTTCTTGGGTGATGTATGCAATGTGGCACTGATGGGTCTCCCCAATTTAGCATCAAACCTTGGAGACTGGGCTCACACCATTTTCCCTCCAACCTGGGCAGACGCCAATTACATTCTGTAAACCATGTCACTAACACCATGTGAGAAAACGTTCTATCCAACCTTGCAAATAATATTTATTAGGTGGAGCCCATGCAGCGTGCATGCACAGTCTACAAGACCTTATGTACTCGATAAAGGACTTAGCTCCTGTCTGCTGCCTTCCCATTGGTTCAGTGCAGTGTCGCTCTTCTTTGCTGCTTCCTAAATGGTTCATGCAGCGATATGTCATTTCTATTTTTTAGCACAAGAGCACTGCCCAAGTATAGTTTCCTTCTTCTTCCATTGTTCCTGAGTTGTTTCAGAGAACTCTTTTGTTGCTGTGCGGCATGCAGATCTGTATCAGCAAGTATAGTGGCTGCACATTTCTTTTGTTCTGCTCGGTGCGACTCGCCCCCCTCCATGTTTTTAATGACTTTCAACATACCTTAACTGTCACCGCGGTGCCAGTTTCAAGAGTACAGCGTTTTATCTTTTATTTGCAGCTTAGGCAATACATGTCCTTGGTCGGAGGATTACTAACGCACTGGAGCTCGAAAAGTTGAAAACTTGTACAAGAGGCAAACATCAATACCTGACGTGTTTGTTATCACTTTATAGTAATGTAAAGCAACTTAACATGCTAACCAATATGCTCATGAAAAGTCAATTCTTCAGGATGACAGCAATTAACCACAGTAAAGAGGGTTTGGAAGCTGTGCCTCAGATAGTTATAATTATTATCCCTTTTTTGTGCATTAAGGAGCTGTAATTGAGTTTGTCTAAATTTTCATGAGCCTTTCATATAAAGCGACAGCCCCTATGTCCACAGTACTGTTCAGGATCATTGTATTCTAAAGAAAGGATATAAGAGTTTTAGATATAGAAGCATAGTCCTCAGGTGCAGTGGGCTGGCGTGCAGTTTCCACTCGCATAGATTCCAAAAAGGATGCTCACCAGCAGCAAACAAGGCCCATCTCCAAGGCATGCACTGCCAACACCATGCAAAGAATAGGGAAGATGAAGTGGAATTCTTTCAGCAAATCAAGTGTGTTGATCAAAATGAGACAAATTGATGTTTCATCATGCAAGTAGCGGGCAAGCTGAGGTGTGAACTGCTGACATCAGCTCTGACACTACAGAGATGGGAGACTTTTAGGAAAGCCTAGGACACTTCTAGAATGCAAAGATCCATGAAAGAGTGCCCCCTCTATCTTCCCCATTTCATGGATCTTTGCATCCTAGAAGTATGGCGGCTGATGGGATAATCAGGGATATTAACCTGTTTTTTGGCATTCATATCAGTTAGTCAGTAATAATTGCCAGAAAAGCTAATACATGCTCCAGAGGAGATGATACTTCAGATTCGCATGTACCTTACATTGATGTGTAATACTGCAGGGTGCTAACAGTGACTAAGCATGGATTTTTTGAATTATTGGGCAGACCTAAACCTCACAGCAGACTCAAAGCAATTTCAATAGAACAGAGACTCCCTCCCTACAATGAACCCTATAAGAACACAGGTAGAGGGAGTGCAAAAACCCTAATGGAAGTAGACCATTAGATGGAAACCATTACTATTTGACGAAGGTCTATGTATATAGAGGCACCATTGCACAGTAGGAGGCTATACAAAATCCTGCCGATCAGCCATTACATTTCTGTTAGGCATAGATATTGTGTTCATACATGCACACACTGGAGGGAAAGTGGCTTCTGTACACAGTCTACTACGACTTTTTTGTTAATGTAAGTCTTTCACATACTAAAGTATAGAGATGAGGAGACTTTATTTTTTTTTACTTGTTGCTGCCTGCTGAACAAGCATGCCAAACTTTCCCACACTGTGCCGGCTTTGTCCATACTGCCATACTGAAAGATCTGACACTGAAAAAAATGGAAACCTTGAGGCAGAACATTGCTCTACACCACTTCTTCAAAATATGGCTGGTAGATACCTGCCTCCATAATCATCAGTGAAGCTGACAAGCTCTCTTATTGTGATTAACTGATATATTAATAAACACTGCACAATCTGATCTATTAATAAACAGTGTACTACGCGAAACAATAGGGTGCACAGACAGACACATATATGCACACACGCTATCTCTAGTGAATCTAAAATGTACATGCTGACAAAAATTTGAGCAGGCAAAAATTCTAAGACCTATCCACTCAAAGCATACTTTAACAATTGATTTACTAGTATTACCATAAAGCGCATAGAGGTTCTTGTTCGTTATATTCCAAAAAGCCCTGCTTTTATATCATCCTAAATAAAAAAATACACTACCAATCGTAACATTAGGTCTACCCACACGAATCACCTCAAAATCCCCTCATTCAAAAAGAAGGGAATAAGGGACTCCAGATTTTTGGTTTTTGCCCCTCGTATATGGAACTCCCTTCCTCAAGAGATTAGATCTACTTCCAACTACATGAGATTTCGGAAACGTCTGAAGACATGGCTCTTCAGACAAGCCTATGACTAAGCCTCTTTAAGCAGTGTGCTCTTCTCCGTTACCTAGCACCAAGAAACCTATTTGGTGAATGAGCGCTTTATAAAACCAAGTAACATAACATAACAAAATCATCCTCCAGATCTAACACAATGTTTTCTGCTATGCCAGCTGACCTACATATACTACACTAAAATGTTCACATCCAACTATTGAACTACCTATCTCTGCAGCATATGAATGTGGCACAGAGGAAAATCAATGTAAAACAATTAAATGATAAAACGAATATCATTTTAGCATTTTCACCTTGGATTCATAATTAAAATAAAAGCACCACAAACATGTTCCACAGAGAACTCTACCTTTAGATTTCATTAGTATGTGCACAGGAACGCAGCACATCAATTGAGGTGATATAGTTTAAAAGATTTTCTATCTCACTGTTGGTGATGCAGCACTAACATGCTCATTGTTTGTCAAGAGTGGAAATTTTTCTCTCAACTATCTGAAAGTCTTTTCTTTTCATCTTTTCAGAGTCACCTGAGTAGAAATGGGCAATAAGATTGCCAGGGACAGCAAGCATAAATGGCTTTGAACATGAGTGATTCTGGGAAGCTGGCTCTTGACCCTTGACAAAACATGAATAAGGGCCACACAAGACTGATTATCGGGCTGATGAAAAGGTCACTCCAATATGCCTCACTCAGATATAATTCTTTTTGTGCATCCACGGCATGATTTATCAAAGGCTTTTCCTATCCAGTGTTCACTCCAGAAAAGAAACTTTCATGAACAAGGTTCATTGTCTTTTTCCAAGTATTAAATACCATTAGTAATGGCCAAGGAGTCTCTAGATTTAACAAGCCCTACAGAAATGAATGGTGTGATTGTTATTCTTGCCATTTCATAGCAGCACCTGAGTGTAAGAGTAGAATGACTCTGTCATGGATGGGCACTGTGTTTGTATTGTTTGGAAATGCAACCTAACGTTTTTGCTAATGATAATGGTTGAAGTGAATACTGTAGGGGCAATGCACATGCTAGTGGTAAAAAAGTGCACCAGGACACATCATGTGAAGACCACTCATGATCAATGATCATCAGTCACCCACATTTCTGGACTAATGTGGAGCTTTCAGTTTGCGGTCCTATTGGATTAGCAAGCCCAATGCAATAAGTTATGCTTAGCCTTAAAACAAGGCAGAGATGCTTCATTAAGTTACAGAAAGAATGGTCAGTCAATGACGCCTCAAAATGCCTAGTTTGGTTTGCATGTCCCATTACAGGACAGGGACCATACAATGAGGTGGGGTCGTCCATGTCAGAACCCCTCCAGGATCCCAGGAGAATTACTTACAGTGCGTTCAGTAGTGGTGAATATGTCCAATGATTCGCAAATGCAAACCTATATCACACTTTTACCTCATACACTTTTAACAACAAAAATAAACTTTCCTGCAATAAACCACTTTTATGCTACGAGTGAAAGTAACTGAATTAGGACTTGCATTTTTTGCTACTATTATAATAACTTTAATTGTGTATGTTTTATGTTTCAGTTCATTAGTGCCATTTGTTTCCGACATGACCATCCAGAATGAATACAACTCCAATATTCCATAAAGTAATTTTTTTTTAATGTTATTCACTATCATCAAAATGAATACGCTTACTCAAGGTCATGTCATTGGGGATGAGCCAGAGAGGTTTGAAAGTGGCTTAGAGTGGAGTACAGTGGAGAAGACTGGTGTAGCTTGGGGTAAATTGGCACAGAGTGAAGTAGAGTGGCATGTAGTGGAATGGAGAGGCATAGAGTGGAGTGTCGTGGAATAAAGTAGCGTAGAGTGGTATTGAGTGGGATGGTGTAAAGTAGATTTGCATAGAATCAAGTGGCATAAAGTACAGTGTTGTAGAGTAGAGTAGCCTAAAGTGCAATAGAGGTGCATTTTGTGAAGTAGAAATGCGTTTAGGGGAGTGGTGTAAAGGACAGTGGCGCAGAGCAGAGTGGCATAGAGTGGAGTGAGGTAGAGTGGGATATTTTGTAAGTAGAATGATGTACAGTAAAGTGTCGTAGAGTAGAGTGACGTAGAGTGGAATGGTGTCGAATAGAGTAGAGTGGCATAGAGTGGGGTGGCATATAGTGGGGTTTCAAACAGTGTGGTGAAGTGGTGTAGAGTGGCATGGAGTGGAAAAAATTAGAGTGGCGTAGAGTTGAGTGGCATAGAGTAGAGTGGAGAAGAGTTACATAGCATGGAGAGGTGTAGGGTTGCATTGTGTGGAGTGGAGTGGAGTGGCAAACAATAGAGTGAAGTGGCATGGAGTGACGTAGTATAGAGAAGAGTGGAGTGAAGTAGAGTGGCATGGCGTGGCATAGAGTAATGAAGTGGCATGGAATGGAGTGGGCAGAGTTTAGCAGCGTAGAGTGGCATTGAGTAGAGTGGCCTGTCATAGAGTAGAGTGGCATAAAGTAAAGAGCAGAGTGGCCTAGAGTGCCATAGAGTGGTTCTGTGTGAAGTTAAATGGTATAGAGCAGAGTGGCAGAGTAGAGAGGCATAGAGTGGAGTGGTGCAGAGGAAGTGGTGTAGAGTGGAGTGGTAGAAGAGTGGAATGTAGTGGTGTAGACTATACTCTGGAGTGGGTAGAGTGGAGTGGCAAGGAGAAGAATGGCATAGACTGGCATAGGGTGGAGTGGCTTGGAGTAGAGAGGTGTAGAGTGTCCTGATGTAGAGCAGAGTGGAGTCGCATAGAGTAGAGTGGGGTGGTGCAGCATAGAGAGGCATAGTGTAGATTGGCGCAGGGTGGCATAGAGTGAAGTGGTGTAAAGTGTTGTAGATTGGAGTGGAGTCGAGTGCAGTTCCATAGAGCAGAGTGGTGTAGAATAGCACAGGTGTGGGTGGAGGTAACTAACGCATCAAAATAGATGACAGGTAGGGTGAAAGTAATCTAAATAAGAAGTTGTACGTTGTGTTAAAAGATGGAAGGCACAATGCACGTCCATGAGTAATACCTACACACCCATACATTTTAAAAAAGAGTGCAAGGCAAAAAGACAAGGAAAAGCAAATATGAGGAAGAACACATGCACCTGGTCCGTGCTCCATGGAGGAGCTAACAAAAGAAAAGAAGGGAAGCCTACGGGAGCTAATTAATCAAAAGATTGCAAATGAGAGTGACAATGAAAACAACTGATGGTATGCTCTTGTTGTGTTGTAAGCCCACTGAATTGTAAACAATACTGCCCGCAGCACCGCGCATGCAGTGTGTATGCCATATCTTAAAATGGCTCAGTTCCATTAAAAAATGTCAATAGATGTTTTCGAGAGCTGAAGGACATGATGAAATGGTACATACTTTCAGAAAGGGGATCTAAAAATGAAAACTGAAGATGAATGCAGGAAACTACTACTGTGATACTGTGATCACTACGCACCCTTACACAAATCGTAATAGAATATTAAGGCAATAGTCACATCATGGTAAATGTACAACATGTTTTCACTCATAAAAAATACTTTTGTTGAAATGGTATCAGTGTGCGTGCTACGTAAGAAGAGGATGCAGTTTCACTTATGAGGGTGATGTAAACATGTCAAAACACACCATTAAATAAACATGCGCAACACCAGCCCCAGTGCATGCTACGTAACTCCAGCTGCGGAGAGCCCCAGTGCCTTGTGGGCAGTTGGCGCGCGGACGGATACCGCTGGGTACAATGCGGGATGTCATTTGCAGCATTATCTGAAAGTACAGTAGGACATGAATTCTCATTCTCTGCGGCCGAGGCCTGGCTAGATAGCACCCTCTGTACAATCCATAACCATAATGAATTTTCAGAAGGCCTAGCGCGGTGCTATTATCTCCCAGAAACACACGGCCGGGCTATTAGAAACCCAAACAAATGGGTTAAGTCCTCGTAACCTGACAAGACACATTCCATTATGATACTGAAATAGGGCATTTTTTAAGCGAGCGAAGTTTACAATAATAAGTAAAATCTACACAAGTAAATGGCGCGGTGTTTAAAGTCGCCCAATTTATGCCACAGTTTACCGGAAGGATGGATTAATGGAACGCAATTAGGTTCTAGGCTCGCGACAACCAAACCGTTCAGGAGGAGACCCTGTCTGAGGAAGACCCGACACAAGAGCAGGCAGACAGTAAACCTAACGACAACAAAAACATTTCAGTCAGACGGAAAGAAAAAAACATACACTTTGTATTTGAACAGTGACGATTATGACCCTGAAAGCGATGCTTTAGAGCGTCCATTACTCAGGTTATTTGTCAAATGGCTCTTCATCATTGTTAATCTGCGATTTGTGTCCCCACTTTTACCTCAGCCGAGGAACGCGATGGAATCGACGCCACCCCGCTCCTAAAATGCCTGCCTCTGACCCGTGTTTGTTTTAGGCGGTATCACTCATAATGGTGATGGATCGGCGACGCCGCTCCTGGAGGCTCGCGCACAGCGCTCAGCATAAAAAGTGCATATATTTTATGCCCAAGGTCAGAAGAACATTAATGTAGAAAGAGCGAGATAAAATGGAGTTCAAGCTGAATGGACTGAGTGCACTATGCGAAGCACAGGCAGGCACGGCAGCCGGCACAAAGCCCATTATGCCGAGGCGCATTCGTAGCGGTTCAGAAGTAAAACCATTTCCACAGGCTAATACATAAAAGCAGCAATCTTTTACATTTCTCTGGCAAGGATAGCCTACAGGTATCAGGCAAGGATTTCCATTCAGGATCTTATTTAGCATAATCCATTTTTCAGTCATTACCTTAAGCGATAAACCCATTTGCTGTTTACGGCATTATGAAAAATAAAGTTTTGCAAGTTGTGTTTGCTGGAAATTAGTAAACTCTGTTTCAAAGAACTGGTGGAATGAGAGCCGCGCAGCCTGGCTGGGAAAAATCACCTAGAAGGAAATGAGCACCATTTGCAGAATCTTTTCATATATGGAATATAAACATTCTGCTGGCGGATTAAAAAGGAATATCCATGAAATACATATGGATGACTGTAAGGGGCTGTGATGGGCCCTAGGCCCACATGCTATCAGGCACACAGTCACTGACGCAGGACACACTGGAGGTCTGGTGCAACTGGCCCAGAGCACGTGCGCTCGGCCTCTTTTATTGATGCTGTGTCACATGACCTGTGACATCAGTGGTGGGTGGGTGTTAAGTGTGAATACAGGCTTCAGCACTAGACTGCTAACTTATGCTGGGCATTACATCCCTTTCCAAATTGGTTAAAAATTAAACCAAACAGAAAAAGTCCAAAACCTGTGGGGGAAAGAAAACACAGAAAATAACACTGGACTTGCGTTTTCAAAATGAGTCTCTTTGGCTGCTTGCAAACCGCAGGCAGTATAGTTCTTGTATTCTGGACTTGCAGTTCTCGGAGGCACGGTCCGCAGTTGTTCGGCGGGTTCTTTCCTTGGCTGTGCTGTCTGTCTGCTGTTCTCAGCCCTGCCTTTGCTTTGCTCCGTTAGTGATGAGAGATAACTAGATGATACAGGTGTTGACAGTTTTCTGGTTTTGTTCTCTCTTCTGGCTTCGTTATATTCTTCCGGGCAGGCTTTCATGTTGACTCTTGGCAGATGAGTAGAGTAGGTGCACACATCCCTCTCACTAGGATGCCCCTCTCGCCGGTATTCCTCTCTCACCAGATGTCCGGGAGGACCTCTTTGCCAGGCGTCCACTGGACTGGTGTCTTCCGTCGTGGTGCTCCACCATAGCCTTCGGGCCGTGAGCAGGGCGCTCCACGAGCTTCACCGTCGTGTCCTAGTTCCACCTGAAGGTTGGGTTGTAGACTCTTCTCATCGCTCGCGAGGCTTTCATCCCCTTGGGTCCTGCAGACGTGCATCGGTAGACCTGTCTCCCGTGCGGGACTTGCTGCCACCAGAGTCCCTCGAGGCCTCCGATTCTGGTTTGTCACGGGCTGGTGCGATGTAGGTCAGGTCCTCAACCTCCAGAGGCCTGAGTAGTCTCGTCATCCAACTCTTCCGCTCAAACCACAGAGGTTGATGTCGCCAACTGCCTAGCTTGCTCTCTTCTGCGATCGCCATGTGGATGGATGGCTCGTAGGTGGTTGTCTTTGGTCTGCACTGCCGGTGCTCTCGCCAGGCTGGTCTTCCTTTGCACTCAGGTGTTCCAGTGCTTGTCACTTTGCTTCTTTCCGCAGGGGCGACTTGCAGTGGCAGCTTGCCATTACGATTTCTCCTTTCTTCCTTTCTTGGGTGGCGGTGTGCCACTACGATCATTCTTCTTCTCTTCTCCTTTTCTCACGACGTACCCTGGTCCCTTTTCCTTCATCTTCTCTGGCCAGGCTTCCCCATGCAGTTGCGCACTCTGCACGTGTCATCCTGGTCTTGTCCTAGGACACTGTCCTCTTGTCACCCACTTCCAGGGTTAGCGTTGCGACCTTTTCTACTGTTCCTTCTTCATTTTCATTTTGGCGTCTCGCCCTTTTTCTCCTTGTTCCTTCCTGCGACGTGATCTGGTCACTGTACTGCCTTGGCCTTCCCCGCCAGTCTTCTCCAGGTAGCGTGCACTCCACCTGTTTCTCTCTGTTCTGGGCATGGCTCTCAGACGTTGGTCTTTTCTTCTAGTGACTGGACCGGTTGTCGCCATCTTCTCAGTTGATTCTTTTCTTTCCTTGGCGACCATCCTGGGTGTTCGGCTTTCACCTTCGGCATGAGTATTCATGCTGTGCTATCTTTTCCTGGTCGCTATTCACCGTCCCGGTCTCCTCGGCGCGTCGTTGTATAGCATCACTTTGGCGCACCTGGTTCCTGGTTCTCCTGGCACGTTCCGTCGCAGTGCTGCGCGGTCCTGTCGTGCGGGGTGTGGAATTCTTGCACTCCTGTCGCATTCCTGCGCGGTCTCCTGGCGTCTTCCTCACGTTTTTCTGGAGAGTACCTGCGCTGTCTCCTGGCATCTTCCTCACGCTTGCCGGATAGCACCTGTCGCTTCTGGCGTCGCGGTGCTGACCTTCATTCCTCGCTCTCCTCTTTGAGCACTCCTGGTGCCTTCTTGCACTTGACCACGGTCACTGCTCTTTCACTTACGCAGCTCCTGGCCGTGTCGCACTTTAGATCCTCCTCTCACTCATTGCGGCACTACTGTTGCTTTCTTGCACTTGACCACGGTCACTGCTTTTCACTTACGCAGCTCCTGGCCTTGTCGCACTTTAGATCCTCCTCGTGACTGGGAGACGTCCCTGTCTCTCTCTGGCACACCTGCGTGCTGTCACTTGCTTCCCGCTGCGTGATCAGTTGCAACCTTCCTTTGACGTGGCTGAAGGTAGGTTGCTGCACTTTGTAGTCTCTTCTAACTTTATTGATGCTGTATGGCGTCATGCGCCAGCCTTGCGCTGCGTCCACCTTTATGCTTGGCAGTACCCTTGTGTAGATATTGTTTTACCTCTGCCCTGGGGTAATGCTCAGCTCTTTTCCTGGCCAGCCGTGGCACTAGTCTTAGATAAGTGTGATCATGTGTCCCTGGGGCTGCTTACTCAGGTTGTGCTTATTGTCGCGATGGGGCTCCTGAGGTTGGCCTCTTTCAGTAAAACGGTGATGCCACTGAATGTTCTCCCTTTGTGTTTTCCCTCACATGGAGGAAGTGCTTTCTTCCACACTTGGCTGTAGACATAGTCCAACTTTCTTTTGCCCTTCAGACGGGCCTGGCTTGCACCTAATCTGCCCTTCGCTTGAGCTAACCTGAAGATGTGTCTCCATTCGGCGGCATGCAGTACTCCGAAGCAGCCACTGGGTGGCAGTGTTCCGTGCAAAACTCCGGCCTGGAACTGAGGCAAGTCTCGTGCTCGCTGCTATCCTGGAACCAAGGGCCTTCCCTGTGGAAGTCTGTCCTCCCTGGTGTGCCGGGGCCAGCCTCGAGGATGCCAGGTGAGTCTTTTGTCTCACTTGTTTATATTGACAGGCTTCTGCTACTTAAGCTTTCATTATGGCTTCAGCCGCGTTGTCCGCACACAGACATCTGCCCCCTCTCCGCCCCTCGCAGTCGGCCAGTTCACGGGCTGCCTTCGGTTTAGGCCGCCTCTCCTCTGGCTCAATGCGGGTCTGCTCCGCTTGCGTCCGGTATCCCGCTGCGGGTCGGGTGCCGCTTTATCACCTCCCCTCCCCCACCGCCGCAGCCACACTTCATACGCGGCGCGGGGTGGGGAGCCATCAGCGCGATTAGCGCTCCGCTGCGGGTGGGCTCCGCTGACAATTCAGTTTGCTCCTCTAGGCACCCAGCAGCTCCCCTCACGCTGCGGGTGTTTTCTTTTCCACTTCTCTGCCCCGCCGCCACATTTAACACACGTTGTGCGGCGGGGGATGGGGGACGCCGCAGGCAGGCCGCGGGTGGGCTCCGCTGGTCCTGCTTTCACACACAGTTCGTCCTTCCGCCGCACCTCATACACGCGGCCGGGGACGCTACATGCAGGCCGCGGGTGGGCTCCGCTGGCGCTGCTTTCATTACTTATCATTCACCCTCGCCGCGGCTGCCTCTTCTCACACGCGGCGCGGCGGGGGACAGCAGACGCTGCAGGCAGGCCGCGGGTGGGCTCCGTGAGCCTTGCTTAATAAAAGTCAATAGCTGGCGCAGCTCTCATTTCAGGGGGCACATTAACTGTTTATTGTCCATAGCGGGTGGGCTCCGCTTACACTGCCGGCACGGTCAGGGCTCACCTTCGGCCGACGGGCCTGTTCAGCCACGCGGTTGGACTCCGCGTTGGTCTCTTTCTTCGCCCCAGGCAGGGGCACACACCCGCTGGGCACAGGAGGTGCGATCACCTCTTTCTTCTCCTCTAGGCCCGAGGCTCTTGACACGCCTCTTGGGCCTCTCGGCGGCCGGCTGCTTTCATCTTGGGTGTGCCTTCACTGCTGGCAGTTCCCCTTTCCTTTCACCTTGAAGATTTTGTTTGCTTAGCTGGCACGCATGGGCACAGCTCCGCCTCGTCGCCAATGTAAGGGGCTGTGATGGGCCCTAGGCCCACATGCTATCAGGCACACAGTCACTGACGCAGGACACACTGGAGGTCTGGTGCAACTGGCCCAGAGCACGTGCGCTCGGCCTCTTTTATTGATGCTGTGTCACATGACCTGTGACATCAGTGGTGGGTGGGTGTTAAGTGTGAATACAGGCTTCAGCACTAGACTGCTAACTTATGCTGGGCATTACAGATGACTATGACTGAAGACTTCCTAAGAATCCCGGCTGCTACGTACATTTTAGTATATGTTTTAGTGAGCTTGATACAATCCCTTAAAGCAGGTGTCAAATCCTATTCGCTAAAACTCCTGCAGTTTATAAAGCGTACTTGGTGCAACCAACCGGCTGTGGAGGCAGCCACCACACCCCTCCTCCCCAGTCCTTGAAGTAGAGACGTGGGCATTTTGCCACAATTGAGATGGTAAGCCCAGACATTCCTTAAACAATCCACTGCTCCATGTGAGAGTTGAGGGGGCAGGCCCCAGCATGCCTGGGTGAAGCAGGAATCCGGGTCCCAGGAGTGGAGCCGTGGTAAGAGACAACGCTAAGCTTGAATATGGTGGTTGGTGGTGATGGAAGAGAGACTGAAGGGAGGCACAGTGCCAATGTCCAAATGGGATTACTGTGTCCAACGCTGGTACCAATGAAGCATAGACATCCAATTCCAGCTTTCTCTAGTATTCATTGCAGTTCAATGAATGATGGTCATTCATACTCCAAGGCAAATCATCGTATTATTTATTTATTCATTCATTGATTTAGTTGTTTTTGTTTGTACAGACTCAGTGCATACTTCAAGCAGGAAACAGGTGTTATTCTGGAGGCTTGTAATTCCATAGGCTCAAGTAGAGGAACGGGCTTCACAGTTGCAAATCGTTATTCCATGCCCTTTTTTGACATGGCTTTTATGTTATGTTGCAAATTCTTATATGTATATGTTAAGTGCACCCTTTATCAAAGCCACAAATATCACTGGCTAAACCGTATTCCCAGTGGAAACCTGGTAATGCTGCAAAGCAAGAGTACATTGGTTCTCAAGAATTTACTTTTCCAAAGTTTTATTAAAAACAATTGTATTATAAAAAGTTCAGTAGTGCCATGCACGCGGCGTGCATCCGGGAGTATTCAGAAATTAGATACATACATTACATCAAACATATTTTTATGCTTACAATCACACTGGGAAGTGTATATATCATAGAAATATTTTTTATATTTTATTCTAATATAACCACAATACAATTAGAAGGAGAATACAGACTACACAGTACAAAAAATTGTGAAAATGCACGTATAAAGTGCAGTGTGACCGGCCCAGGTTGAATTGGATTAGGACAAAATATATGGCAAGCGTTGTCCAATAACATTCTGCATAGATGTCTGGATATTCAGTCCAGTGGGATAAAAGTGGAAGTTTCGACTTTTGTGATAAATGTTCAAGGGTCTTATCAGGACAAAAGAAGTGTCAGTGTAACACATAGACAACCATCAGCTCTATAATAGGTGCTCATATGTGTTACCGCTTCTAATCACCCAAGTCAATACATATATGCAAGCGAAGCTGAAGATTCTTCCTCTATCCACAGCTCACAATACTCTGATTGTGCCCTATACCTCATGTTATTCAACCTTCTGTATCACAGTTATATGAAATAAGGCTGTGGAAAAGTACATTTTAAAGTAACATTTTACCAGGGCCTTAAAAGAGATGAAAAATGTGTGCTTGTGGGGTCCTTGAAGGGGCGTGGCCAACAATGAATAACTATAGGCCTTAGTCATTAAGGGCATGACTAAAACATGTAAGCTAAAATTCTGTGCTTCACACAGCATTCCATCTGACTAGTATGTGAGTGTCCGTCTGTGAACTTTCTGCAATTGCACCCAAACACATTCACGCAATAGCAAACGTGCATAAAACAGGCAATACATATTGGCTTTGCCAGTGCTTGATTGCAGTATAAGCTAAGTGAGAAACAATGATATTGTTGCGAAAAGTTAGAATTGAAAATGTTACAATTCTGAAAATATGTTTCTGTTATCCCCCTTCACCATTTTCCTCAGTAGCCTCTCGGTCGGACACTTTCTGAAATCTTTCATCTGCATATTTCACACCTCATCTCTCTTCCACATCCTCTTTCACTCCCACCTTCTGCATGTACCTCCTTGCATTTCCTACACATCACTATCCACATACAAATTCACCTGTAAGCACGTCATCTTCTTTTACTTTCAGCCTGTTGATATTTTAAGAGGTTTGTATCTTCTTCACATGCTTTTGCATATACTTCATATTGCAAGTGAGACATGTCACCACTGCTCTGTGTGCTTTGCGGAGGGGTCAAGGATTGGATGGGCATGTATCTAAAAACCTTTATGATGCACTGACAGGCACTGCGTGAACCTTGCCCTTCCTTCAGCCTCAACTCCATGGGTCTTAGTTGAGGCCAGAAGCACCCATAACCAGGGCTCACACAGACACCTACAGATGATCCAATCTGCAATAAGCACAATGCATGGTGAACTGAAAAGCAGCATCTTGGAAAAAGTAAGCAATCTAAGAGAAGTAAATTAAGTAAAACATGTCAAATGTAAGCAGGAGCTACCTCACTGACATGGATTACCACAATGGTTCTTAGAGTAATTGTTGAGATGTCATTGCTCAGAGGATCAGTGTTTTTCCTTTAACGCCTTAACGGCGGCCGTGATTTTGCGGATGTGTAAAACAAATTTCTTTGCGCGCACTGCATCACCAAATGTGATGCAGTGCACGCAAAGAAATTCATTTTATTTATTTAAATGTTTACTTACCTGTAAAACTCCGTAATCCATACATTACTACCCCCCACCCTTCCCCTCCCCCTGCCCACGTCACCACCCTGCAGTAACTCCTACTGTCGACCGCTACTGACTCTGGCATAGCTATAAATAGTCGGGCCAGACACATGCCCTCCAGCCCTTTTTCTGCTGTCTCGGAGGCTAATTTCGTAATCTTATCTATCACACCAACTTTTGTGCACCCTAAATTAGCTGCTAGAAGAAACATGTTGTTTGTTCTCAACCACATGCTGCCACTTTTCCCACGTCCGTGAAGGCTTTCAGTCAATTGCAACCCAAAAAAACCAAGCATTTGCAATGGAATAGGTCTTGCATTTACGCAAGTTTGAGCTATTGGCGTTGAAAATAACAATGCCTTTTATTTTTGTTGTTGTTTTAAAAACAGAAATAAAAGACATTGTCATTTACAATGCCAATAGCTTAAACTCATGTAAGTGCGAGACCTATTGCATTGCAAATGCTTGTTTAATTACTGCCGGGCCTCAAACCCCGAGGGACCTGCCACACTTAAATGCCTGTATTTTACTTAATATAGAAATTTCATAACCTTAGATGAAGCTGTCACAATGCACAATCCATGTGCTCTATTTTAAGTTCCCGGATTGGCACATTTCATGTGTGTTACTGGTGGGAAGGGCACATTTTCTGCATCTGTTCTGAATTTAATTGCATTAGTAGGTTCTAATACTGATTTGGTTCACAGGTAAAGTGAGTACAAAGGAAAACAGCACTCTAAACATTACCAGCACTACTAAAAATCAATCAAATTGGATTTATAAAGCACGGCTAATCACACGCGAGGGTATCCAGGCGCCAATAGCCTAAGCTGCTCGGGTGGCATCAGCTGAAGAGCCAGGTCTTGAGTCTCCTGAATACTAGGCCTTAATCATTGTGGCAGTCCATGGAAGCACAGCTAGAGGACAGGTTGGGAAGAGTGGATGTCTGTGGGGTTGGGGGCAGAGTGGATCAGTAAATTGCTGCAGAATATTAGCTCTGGCCTTCAGTGTCATTTTCAGACAGATTGAACCCATGTAACAATTGATATGGTATTTACAAGGACATGAACAGCTAGAGGACAGGTGGTGGCACTAGTGGACATGGAAGGTAAATCCATAAGGTAGGGTAGAACAGTAGCCTAGTGACAGGTTGTGTTTTGGCACAAAACGACCAACAACTTTATTTAAGTCATTGTATGAGGAGATCTCCATCTGGCAAAATTCTATTTTAATTGAATTGCAGAGCTGCCTCTCACCATCTCACCATCTTCAGAGCCTCGACCCTATGAAAGTAGGTACGTTCTTGGCCCATATCAGGGTAGCCAACCAGTGTGTCAATTCGAGCACTTGTGTAAATGCTCTGCATTAGCAGGGTGATGAAACTTCCATGAATACCATTTTTCTCAACAAGTTCCCAAAGCACATATTCCCCTTACACTAATGCAATACATATTTTGACCTATTTTCTGCATTCACAACCACAAATATTTCAAACAAATTTATTGGAAATCTGGCCTGAAAATTCCTACACATGGCAGCACGGAGTCAATTGACCCTGTTTCCAGCCATTTTAGCGAAGACACATTTTGATTATGATTATATATCTCATGTCTTACATAAAAATGTCTGTTGTTCATTGTTTTTTAAGACGATTTACACCATTGTAATGCGATGGAAAAGGTAAGTGTAGCATATTATGCTATGGAGAAGAGACAGTTTGCACTGTGTAAACAAAGGAATTGAATGCTGCTTGGCTGCAGCTGTGAGTCACATGATCCTTCACTGTGTGCATAGTACCCAACCCGTACGCAGCTAATAAGCCATAGGCATTCGTCCGCACTGCAACAGGATAAGCAATACTGGCATATTTTACACTGATGCCACAAAACCAGGATCTGCCAGAGCTCCTAGTCTGTGATATTCACGGAAAGACTAACACCTAGATTCTTCAAAGTCCCGTTTTGCGAGTCTGTAATAGCGATTCATAAGGAGTCGCTATTACAGACTCGCAAAACAGGAATCATGTACAAATCGCAATTGATTTTGCGAATCCTACAGCTTCCTTATTTGCGATTAGCAAATTGCTAATCGCAAATAAGGAATGACTCCCCATTCATTCCTATGGGCCCAAAGGCTTTTGGGCCCATAGGAATGAATGGGGAGTCATTCCTTATTTGCGATTAGCAATTTGCTAATCGCAAATAAGGATGCGATTTCAAGGGTGCCAGGGGCGTCCAAAGGACACCCTGTGGCACCCCTGAAATGTAAATTTAGCCTGATGTTGCGCACACACATGTCCAAAGGACATGTGTGTGTGTAACATACCACTTAGAAAAATGCACTAAAGTGTATTTTTCTAAGTTTTCGCTATTTACCACGAAGTCAGACTTCGCGGTAAATAGAGGCCAGAAATAGCGAATTCGCAAATAAAAAATGGTTCATGAATTGCATTTAAGGAATCTCAAATAGAGATTCCTTAAATGCGATTCCTCGCAAATATGCGATTTCGCTATTAGCGATTTTTGCATTTGAGATGATGAATCCCAAATGCAAAAATTGCGCTTGCAAAGGGCCAGATTCTCAGAATCTGGCCCTTTGCGAGCCCATTTTTCAATGATGAATCTAGCTGTAAGCCAACGGGAGTTTCCTGCCACCATCATCTAGAACATAAGAACATTTAGCCATTTACTTATCATCTAGAACATAAGAACATTTAGCCATTTACTTATTAAAACAAGCATTTGCAATGAAATCTCGCATTTGCAAGAGTTTAAGCTATTGGCATTGTAAATGACAATGCCTTTCATTTATCAGTTTTGCTAATTAACACATAAATAAAAGGCATTGTCATTTACAATGCCAATAGCTAAAACTCTTGTAAATCCAAGACCTATTCAAAGAAGCAGCCGCCATTGTCCTGGGCTGCTTGAAAAGTGAAAGTGCGCATGGCACACTGAATGTTGCAGGAAAGCATGTTGTGCCTGCAGTAGGAGAAACTCATTAAATAGAATAGTGCTTACATACTAAAAAAGACATACCTTGTAACAAACGAAGTAAAAGGCAGGTCCTCATGGGAGGTTACAAATGAAGACAAGGCGGTACTAAGACTCCTATTAACAAATCAACCAGTATTTACAAAGGGTAATAACACAATCCAATGACAAGTATGGGCGTAGAGTGGGTAGGCCTTCTATTCCATTCTCCAATACAGCATGCTGCAGAGCAGCGCTTGCGCCTCCCAAGCTCGACCTAAAAAGCATTCAGTCAAACAAGAATTAGCTCATGTTCGGTATGTTTGATGACACTCTCTTCAATGCTGTTGAAGACAGCATTGAAGAACCCCTGAAGGCCTGGACAGGAACAGAAAACACCAGAGGCATTGACAGGGCAGTGATATGTAACGAAATAGGCACTGCTTTTAGAGTTTTCCCAATGACGTTTGAAATTACTAGCAAACCTTAGGAATTACCTCTAGAGAAAACTTCTTCCTGAATCTCAACTTGCACCATAAAGTCAAGCAGAGACAGAGCTATGATGCACATAGGCATCAGTGTGTGGATTACCAAAACTTTTCGGGTGGTGGACATTTGCACTGTGGTGCTATTGGCTCCAAACTGATGCTATCTAGTAGAGTATTAGCCAGGTAGATTGGTTATAACAACAAAGTCTGGTCCCACTTACCCAATTGATTGGTTGACGTCAGACGCCGAAGTCGGGAGTGGAGAGAGAGACGGAGTGCCGGAATCAAAGCGGACTTTCGGAAGGACCATGAAATAAACCTGTGTTGCCAACTGTGAGAAACCCGTGTCCCCCCCGTCTACGAGCAAACAGTGCCGGGCACCTTCATTCCAAGAAATGAAACATTTGAAAAGAATACCGCCTTGAGATATACAGTATTACAGTGCCAGCGGAAAAGAACATTGTTGCCCCGCAAAAGTGACATTTCAGTACAGGACAGTCTCCAGTCCAGGTCCTGAGGAGAACCCCTCACTAACACGTGGGTTCGAAACGCGTTGACACGGTACTGGAACAAGATTAAGGAAGGGCATGTCAGGACTCTAACTGTGGATAAAACTCTACCTGACTTTTGACCCTAGTATTTGCCAAGTTCCAGTATAAACAAGCAAGCAGGCTAGCAAAAATACTTAGTGCCTCTTGTTTGTCTGTAGGTTGCATATCAGGACTGGTGCCTCAAACATTGATTGATAATAGGCATTGTATGTCTGTGTTTTTTGTATATATTGTGTAAATGTAAATATGTTTCATTCACAGTGATTGTTTAATTTACGTTTTGAAAAGTGTAATTCTATGTGAATTTTTGCTACTGAAATGGTAGCGCTCTCTAGACATATATGAATGAATTTTGTGAAAAAAAGAAAAAATGAGTAAAAAATACTAAATGAAAAGTGTGTCCGCTTAGACCAATTGGGTAAGTGGGACCAGACTTTGTTGTTATAACCAATCTACCTGGCCAATACTTTTGTTGTTTCAATTTGAGTGGTCTAGGCCAGATAGTATATAGACCCAAGCCTTCTTTGTTTCCTTTGCTATCTAGTAGAGAGCAACTTGAGTAACTTCCAAATTTACCATTGAGTAGTGGATTTGTTCGACCTTTTGGGCACATTGGATTTAGTGAGGTTGGTCTTGACGAGAACCCCAACAATTGGAGGGTTCTAAACGCATAGACCATATATCTACCAACTTTTGGCCTTCAGTAGTTGAAACCTGAAGTTAGCATTGATTGTATTGAACTAATGGGAATCTTATAGCAAAAATATTTGTGAATTTTGTATAGGATACGGTTTAAAAAAAATACGACTAATAGCAATGCTGTTTTGTTTTTATTTTTTATTTTATAAATGCTATTGTTTAAGAAAATGTTTTGTAAGTATGGTTGTGGGATGTGTAGAGTGAGTGGGTTTTGAGAGTTGCTGAATGAAAGTGCAATTGTTTTGCTTTTTCCTTTGTGTATTATGTTCATTTTCACATGAATTGTTTATCACATGTATTAAAGTATTTTCTTCTGGAGATAATCGTGATAAAATTTGCTATGTTTAAATAAAAGCTTCTAATGAGCTTAAAGATGTTCTGATGGTTATGCCGTGCCTTTTTTGGATTCAAATTACATTAAGTAAATAGCAGCATTGGCATTTTCCTTTGGTTGTTGGCTCCAAACAGCATTGCACTTTTAATTTATCTACCTTCATTGTGGTTAGAGGCAGAACAAACCGATCAACACAACACTAAAATGTTGTTTATGTAGCAAATTACATGATCTAAGGATGTGCTGTACTCTGCTTTTCTTTTGTTGGAGTTGAGTTCGCATTTGTACGATTTTTGTTTGGTAGCAACAAAGAGTAATTTCCACATTTTATCTACTTACACAAACACGATCGCTGTTTTGCTGCTGTAAAACAGCACAATATTACAGTTAGAAAAGTGCTGCAAAGCAGCAAGGCAAGTGTATATTAACCCACTTGTGCATTTTATGTACTCTGACTAAGAAGTGGGTTAGTTTCTGGCACTAATACTCCTAATTGTCCAATTCCCGTTATGTGCTCAAAAGCTACAACCTCGTTCACTGGGACTCTACTAAAGTCTAGTTCATCATAGAAGAATACATCCAAGATGATCTCCCTCTCTCTTCATATCCTGTTCCTAAAGGGAAACCTCATTTAAGTAAGCACTTGGCATCCAGGATCTTCTGAGAGCATGACTTTTCAAGGTACTGTTTGACTCTAGCTCTGAATTCCTCAAGAAACCTCTTCTGAATTTTATCACACATCCTGTGTCTTCATTTGCCTACATGCTAGTTTACGCTTAACTTAAGAGATCACACACTTTTTTGCCTCTTATGGTTTCTACCTGGCCCACTCACTACTTTATGAAATAATCAATGACGTGCCTGTTCCCAAGTAACATGAATATCTGGGTTGATGACCCAATAAATGTTTATGATGGGGTCTTGGGGGATATGGTCAATATAACATAAGCATCTCTCAAGTGGTACATCACAGTATACTAACTGGTACATTAATCTGTCCATAACATAACATAACCAATCTTACGTTCACATCATTTGAAAGCTAGGTGCACATAATTTTATTCCAGTATAGGGCTCCTTTTAGAATGATGGTGACAGCCAAAATCATAACATGATCGGGTAATAACTGTAAATGTAAATAAGCAGGTCGAAATTGAATAAAAACCCTCGCTTTTAAAAGTGGCAATAAATACTTCTTATGCAAAAAATCATTACATTTACAGAATAAGAACACGTGTAATAAGGTTTGGGGCGAGCGGTCATCACAAGGAGAGATTAAAAGTGCATGGGGGTTATACGGGCCCGGAAGAAAACAGATCATTGTACGGATGCAACCCAAGTGAAATTTTGTAGCATTGATCTGTCCCTAGGATGTTTAATTACTGTAAGGTATGGTTCGATGTCAGTGACAGATTTCAGGAGTGGGCAGGATCTGTTGGAGTGTTTCCTTGTGTTTGCTGTGTTTCTCCAGCGCTCAAACTACCCTCTCATCTTTCAGTCTAATAAAAATGTATTCCCTAAAAAGGCTCCGGTCACCTTTTTTTAGAAGATATGGCCTGTTAAAAATGTTAACATAACATAACAATACATAACAGAACATTTGGGGTAGGCCCAACCCTGTGCACTGATCCTTTTCTAGTGCTTGGTAGCTTTCAATGAGATTGACCCTAATACAATACTAGATTGCCTCTCAAAAACTGCAGTGTGAGTGGAACATCCATCAATTGGTTTACTTTGTTCCTGTAGGACATGTCTCACAAGTCCTCCACCTATTCACTTTGAGTATCATCACAAGTGTGGATAGATAAGCATTGTAAAAAATTTTCAAAAAGTTTTTTAATGCCGACATGGCCACCATCTATCGTGCTTGGCAGTTAGGATGTGGGCAATACATGTATGCCGAGAACATTACTTGCTTACAATTTCAAATAACCACGGGAATTACCAGAACATCACTCATATTTTAAATCAAGGACAACACTACGGGCCCTATTTCGATGTCGGACAGACCTAAGTCTGTCCGACATCGATTCGGTACTGGGACCGACCGACCTCCTGTTGGCGGTCCCAATCCAGCAATTAGGATGCGATCGAACACTGTTTGGTCGCACTCCTATTCTTTACAATGGAAGCATGCTTTCCGACCGGGAGGAATGCTCTCATTGTAAAGAGAAGAGGTGCAGATCATCCCTGCACCATGTGGCAGGCACCTTAAGGTGCCTGCCACGGGGTGCATGGATCCACAGGGGGACACCATAGGTGCCCCCTCGGCCTCCAATCGGAGGCTGTGAACCCAAGGGGGCCCTGCTGGGGGCCTCCAAAGTCAACTTTGGACATTGTAATCCCTTGGGCGAAAAGAGACACCCTTGGGATTACTGGAGGCTTTCCGAATGGCAGACAGGCTCTCTGAGCCTGTCGAAAGCCATTCATAAATCCAGTTCAGATTCCTTTCCGACCGACTCCATCCAAATGGGTCGGTCAGAAATGAATCTGAACAGCAGATTACGATGCCGTAGGAACAGCTCTGACCGATGGTCGGAGCCGTTTACTACAGCATTGCAATCGGCCCCAAAATGTTCCAGAAT
Source organism: Lissotriton helveticus (assembly GCF_964261635.1). Taxonomy (NCBI): domain Eukaryota; kingdom Metazoa; phylum Chordata; class Amphibia; order Caudata; family Salamandridae; genus Lissotriton; species Lissotriton helveticus. The sequence goes on from NC_136059.1 coordinate 1,075,986,609, forward strand.
TTAATGTTTCTGGATGTTTCCAAGACTGAATATCTTGTCATAGGGGGACACCCATAACGTAGTAATGCTCCCATGCTCTCTGGTTTCATTGTGTGCACTTCCTACAAGCCATTTGTTACTCAAACATGTCCCCTGATGCCTCAGGTGAAAAAGTAAAAAAAACGCCTTCAACCATTTGCATGTCCTGCATTGAATTCCAATTTGCTATAAGTGATAATTTCTGGCATTAATTACTGCAAATATATTAGCTGAAAGCATGGGCAGGTGATTTTGGTGGGTCATACATAACAACAAATATAGATAAGTAAGAGTGACTAGCAGTGGTGATCAAGGACAACTCAAGCTTGGCACTCATTGTCTATGTGATGGCGCACACGACCCATCAGTGAAAAACATCCCATTACTCACTCTTAGCCATCTATAATTCTATAAGCAGAATGTGCATCACAATGCCATCTGCAAAAGGTGTTATGTAAGGAGGAAATATGTAGTCTTACTGTTAATTTTTTCTGAACTCAATTTCCAAAGGGACAAGCCCTAATCAATGGCACAGAGAAGCCCTCATTACTATTGATTGAGATAATTTATTATGCACTGAACTGAATAGCCTCTAGTCACATTGAGACTTTGAGACACCAAATGTAGGCCCCATGGTGTTTGTTGATGTTGGAGAAGGTACGTATTTATGACTTGTTGAAGGCTTGTGCCTTGAATATTAGTTCATGAGAAGTTCTGGAAACAAAACACCGTTGTAAAAAAATGGGACAAGTAAAGGGACATCTTATTAATTTATTTAGTTGTTTTTTTCTTTGCATTCATAGTGCATCTGCACCACTTTTACTGTTAGTGTGCATTACATATAAAAAGAAAAAAGTACACCGAACAAGAACAGATTAAATTGCAGACAAACACATTTCTGATGCAGGTTGAAAAAAATTGGCATTTCAGTGTCTGGCCAAGGAACATGGAAACTATGGAACTACTAACGCAAGTGGAACCCTATCAATTTATTAGCTATCTGAACGAGAATAGATATAATGATAAGTGAGGGGTGCTAGAGGTGTTTTGGTAGCACAAGTGAACACTTGGTGAGGGGCATGACAGGTTTTGAAACATGATTGTTACAGTGAAATCTAGCTCCTAAGACCTTTTTTCACAACCAGATAAGGTGAAACGGTTGACTAAGTAAGGTCGACTATTTAGTTTCTTTGTAAGTGAGACGAGATGTTGAATGACATTTTCACATCAATCTATAGTCAATAAACCTTTTAGGATTGATGAGATAGGGTAAATGATCATGTAAAGGAGAAGAATCTTGGCGTGGGGTGTAGTACACTGAGAAGAGAAGACAGAAAGGATTGTGGGAAATGCGTACGTTTTGCATTCCCAGAGTGCAGACACGGACAACAGTTTTTGATTGGGATGAGGATAGCATATGTTTGATCTTCAGGAGCAAATAAAGGTATAAATAATTCTGACATCTGAACTAATGCTCTATTATGTATGACAATAGCTCCCATATATGGTACAGACCATTAGGATTAGGATGTCTCGTTCCAACTGCATTTTCACAGCGGCCCATCGCCATGAAAAGGCAGACAGAAACGGACTTTGAGGGCCCCAAGTATGGCCCCCATTCCCTGTGGGCCACTGCTAAGTCACCAAAGGGGCAGATATGGTGCCCCCAAACACATCAATGCACCGTCTGCCAGGCACCACATAGTCCCTGGGACACGGTGCATGGATGTTTGAAAAGTGTCTTTTTCTTCTGCGGCTTGTGCTGCTGCCCTTTTCCGTACCGCAGCAGAAGCAGTAGAAAAAGGCATTTTACGACCACCTGCACTGCGGTCATATCCTAAGAGGGAAAGCAGACTGCTGACTCATTGTCGGACGGTCACCTGTCCATGGCGATGGCAGTCAGACGCTCGTCTGGCCTCCATCATAATCAGGCCCATAATGCTTAACACTAAACACTCACAGCAAGCGACTTCTCAATAATTCTGACTTCAATGGTTAATCATTTGGGTGAGTGAGGTGCTCTAGAGCGAGCACTCTTGAAGCACGGACAGGCAATAAGGAAGCAGGATCCCTCTCTGAAAAGAAGCCAAAGAAGCAGAACACGGACAAAAAACTCAAGGAATCCAGAAACAATGTTGTGCTAGGAAAGTTAAAACTGGCACTGAGCAAGCACCTTGAGAAGTGGGCATAGGGTAGGTGAACTTTCTAAAGCACACACCTGAGGCCATTGCAAGAGTAAATGTCAATGGATTTGTGTTTATGCTATTTAAGTGGCCAGGTGCAAGTTTGGGAACTTGAACTCATTTAAGGAGAAAGGAAAAGAGCTCCCAGATTTCAGGATTTCTGCAGTTCAATTGAAAACAATTTTAAGTCTGGGAAATGTAGGAACTTTCTTAAGTCTTTATTAAAATTCAGTTGTATGCATCTATATACTGTGGACTCCTAAGAGGGGATCTCTGTTTCTTTTGTTTTTTTCTGCATCACACCTGTGTTGTTTGATTCCTCATACCGTGCCTTGTCTCCTGTCCAAAAGCATATATCTAGGAGATTAATTTCCAGTACATTTAATTATGGACCTTTTCACTCGTATACTATCCAGAAGGAAGCATACAGTCATGTTTGTTATCAGTGGGTAAAGTATAGGCCCACATATAGTGCAGGGGGACGTGTTAGCAAGAAAGATGCCCTTACAAATTATCTGTATCTTTTAGTTGATAAAACAAATACAATTCCTGCACAGTTTATTAAAACTAGATAACTAAACAATACATCAATATAGGCCTGGAGCTCTGTCTTTATTATGTGCTCCAGAAAAGTAGCTGAAAACTAGATCTATTTATTTCAAGAAATGCTCTGCTGTAATGCACTGTGTTAATCAGCAGAAGCTGGCCTTTCTCACAAGAAATGGTTCACTAGGAAAGAGTACAACACACAGCGTTCTTTGTTTTTTAAATGAAACACTTACTGTCAGGTATAATTTTTAAGATAACGGCAGTGTTTTGAATCACTTCTTTTCTTTGATGATAATGCTGTAATCTTAAATTACAAGTTAATAGGAAGTGTGTTTGCTCTGAGGCACAATTTTAATAAGTGCATTCTTCAAAATGCTATACCTGTCACAAAGATTAGAAACAGCAAAGGGGGATAATACATGCCAGGCATTGCAAATAAGCAAGGGCTAAGGGTTTCCTGCTGACAGAGAACTCCACATAGACAAAGGAAGAAAGCAAGAGTAGGCCGCTCTTAGTAGAATTTTTAAGTTTATCATCATGTTCATACTGTTGGGCTACTGGCATTCTCACCACTGGGAAAACAGCATTATTCGGATGCTATACATTTCAGGTCGATTTTCATGCTAATAATAGAAATGATTTGCAATCAGTGTTTAGTTCTCATTGCAGTAATTTTAATATTCTTGCTAAACTTTAAGCCGAGCTACATTGGCTTTTTTTTTAAATAGCTCTTTATTTTCTTTTATATTGTATTTTGACATGAATTATGTATTATGAAATACAACAGCTATTATCTGTAAATATGAGTTAAATCATCGTATGCATGATTATTTCCTACTGACGTGTTTCAAGAAAGATCGGGCACCCTGGCTTGATTTAATGTGATTTTCGAAATAAATTTTCATAAAGGCATTTACAAAAAGGGAAAATTGGAAGATGCGAGGTTAAGTTTGTTAAAAGGATATGCACAATGTTTTTCATTGGTGTTCTCTTTTAAAGTTAAGAGAGAACTATCGTCCAGATTCATCAATGTCCCGTTTTGCGAGTTCTTAATAGAGATTATTAAGGAATCGCTATTAAAGACTCGCAAAACGGGATTCATGTAGAAATCGCATAAATAATTGCGATTTCTACAGCTTCCTGATTTGCGATTAGCAAATTGCTAATCGCAAATAAGGAATGACTCCCCATTCATTCCTATGGGCCTAAAAAAGGCCCATAGGAATGAATGGGGAGCCATTCCTTCTTTGCGATTAGCAATTTGCTAATCGCAAATAAGGATGCGATTTCAAGGGTGCCAGGGGTGTCCAATGGAGTGGCTGAGTGGGCTAAAGAATGGTGATGGATTAAACCCAGATCAGTTGACTGGGGGTGAGTCTTTGATTTGCTCAAACGCTCCGTCCATCATCCCCTTTTGTATAGCAAAGGACACCCTGTAGCACCCCTGAAATGGTGATTGACACTGGTGTTGCGCACACACATGTCCAAAGGACATGTGTGTGTGTAACATACAACTTAGAAAAATGCACTAAAGTGCATTTTTCTAAGTTTTCGCTATTTACCACAAAGTCAGACTTCGCGGCAAATAGCGGCCAAAAATTGCGATTTCGCATTTCTGAAATGGTTCATGAATTGCATTTAAGGAATCTCAAACAGAGATTCCTTAAATGCAATTCCTCGCAATTTAGCGATTTCGCAACTTGCGATTTTTGCATTTGGGATGATGAATCCCAAATGCAAAAATTGCACTCGCAAAGGGCCAGATTCTCAGAATCTGGCCCTTTGCGAGCCGGATTTCCTTTCATGAATCTGGTTGTTAGTGGCTTGGTTTTATGGACTAGACATGATTACAATTACACTTATTTTTCATTGGATCAAATCTTATGAAGACAGAGGCATAACGAAACTTCAGGGCCCCCTGCAGTGTACATGTAGGTGGCCCCCAATGCTCTGGACCCAGTTAGGAGGTTTCAGCCACTGCGTGTACACAGTGACAGAGGGGGGCCCCTGAAGCTCAGGGCCCCACCACACAGCAGGAGCTGCGGGGGCTATTGTTACACCACTGGATGAAGACTCTTATTCTGCGGGAATGTTCCAGTCCCCAAGGTTCACAATGAGTCTGGGTTGAAAGTCTGGAAGGAGGACTAAGAGTGTGGCATCACGACCGACCACAGCCAGTGAACTAAGCCATGAGATCAACTCATGTGAAAAGTTGGAATCTACAAATATTATTATTTTCCTGTGTTACCTATAAGACCTTGCTATTTTACCAGCTCATTCCTTCTCCTCCCGCATATGATATTTTAGACCTTGAACAGATGTCCTCTGTTCCTGAATTGTTCCTTGTAGAAGAGCACTACCGCCACCCACACGCTCCACAGAAATATAATACATGCAATCAAATAGTAGTAGTAGGCTAATAAATCTATATGTATCTCATTGTGCAGTTCAAACAATGAGGACATACTTTGCTTTTCTATTGAAATGGATTTTAATCGTTTTCGTACAGCATAAGAGAAAGAGCTGTGAAACTCGGTTGTAAAATGCTGCCTATGAAAAAGATCCAAGGACAGATGTCAATGAGCAAGGACCCCCGCTGCTCTGAATGCCTTTTAGAAACAAATTCCGGATAAATAAAGCAATAAAGGGGGATGCCTGCACCCCCTCGTGGAGGCCTAGAATCCACAATCACAAGTAAGGCAAACAGAAAGGAGTTCCAGGACTGAAGGCCATGGCTTCCTGCAAGAGAAAAGGGCATTCACTTCCTTTCTTCCAGTATCTACTTCTTTTCCTGTTTTGAGTCAGTAATCATTACGGTCCTTACTTAGTACTAATTTCACTGTGATTAATTTGACATTTTAGCATTATAACTATGTACACTGATTAGCATCTCATTGCTGATTTGTACACGCAGGCATTATGAATATTTCATCAATGAATATATGCCCCCGATATAGATATGTATACACTGTGGGAATCAGAATGATATTGCAATTCAACCCTATGTTAATCGCAAATTGAATAATCTGCTGTATCAGATTCATTTGGGAATAACGGTAGATCATTATGTTCTTTTAAAAAAAATAAAAAATCATTCACATAGCTTTACAATTACCTCTGCCATTGGTAGGTAGATCTTTTTTCACCCTATTCAATCCCTTCAATGGGTAAAATACCATTTGGTATACACTTTGTACATATTGTAACCTTATAGAATGTTGTTCCACATCTTTTCTAGCCCTGAGGAAATTGTGGGACAAATATATTCAGCGATGAAACACGTTTTGGCTCGATGTGCTTTTAATACTATTAAAATGTGGTGAACTAAATCTCTATGCACATGTCTTGACTTAGATACAGATGCTATATCTCCTGAGCCAGATTTCTCCTGAGGCACAGCCGGGAGCAGAAGCAAAAATTGTGTATTTTAAATGACAAAAACTGAAATTTTGTACTTATTTTAAAATACCCACTCACCTCCCTGTTGCACGATCACTGTGTGCAGGCACCCTTTTTCCTTCAAAAACGAGCGCTGGGTAGGGCGAAATTGCCGTTTTACCACCAGCTGTATTCCTCACAAGCTAACTGGGACACGCCCACTCGAGGCCACGCCCCCTTGTACTAAAACCTACAAATACCGCGCTGAACCACGAGCGCTGAGACAGCCAGATTTCTCCTGAGGCACAGCCGGGAGCAGAAGCAAAAATTGTGTATTTTAAATGACAAAAACTGAAATTTTATACTTATTTTAAAAAACCCACTCACCTCCCTGTTGCACGATCACTGTGTGCAGACACCCTTTTTCCTTCAAAAACGAGCGCTGGGTAGGGCGAAATCGCCGTTTTACCACCAGCTGTATTCCTCACAAGAGAACTGGGACACGCCCACTCGAGGCCACGCCCCCTTGTACTAAAACCTACAAATACCCACTCACCTCCCTGTTGCACGATCACTGTGTGCAGGCACCCTTTTTCCTTCAAAAACGAGCGCTGGGTAGGGCGAAATCGCCGTTTTACCACCAGCTGTATTCCTCACAAGCTAACTGGGACACGCCCACTCGAGGCCACGCCCCCGCACTGCCCCCCTGCTATAAACATGTGTATATGCCGGAGGCGCAGCGGACGAGCGCAGTGGGTGCGACGATTGCGCACCGAAGGCGCGCATAAGGCAAGCTCGTCTGTGCTCGTCCGCGCCGAGTTCGGGCCATGGGCCACCCCTCCTGCACCCCAGCCTTCACAGCGCAGATGCAACACCCCGGCAACCCTCTATGGACTAAGGCCCCCCGCTAACATTTGTACTCGACATATTCTTCAAGCCGAGGATCTACCGGTAACCTGCCCCACTTGCTCCGTACCGCTCAAACCTAAACCTTGTCCTGCGCCCACGCATGAATTTCACATGCTCCTACTAAACTGCCGCTCCCTGCCCAAGCATAGCGCAGAAATAGCCCTGCTGTTAGAGGAACACACCCCAGATATATTGTTCCTGACGGAAACCTGGCTCACTTCTGAGTCCGATCCCGCGATAGTAGACGCCCTCCCTGCCGGCTTCCAAATCATACGGCAAGATCGACCCAAAGGGAGAGGAGGAGGCCTGGCTATTATTCACAAGGAACAATACCACTGCCGAGTCACCTCTGAGACTATCTCAGATTGTGAAAGTATTGGTTTTAACATCGAACTCTCACCCAATAGCTGTTTCTCGGGCACCCTTATCTACCGCCCGCCCGGCCCCCGAAGCAATTCTATGAATCACTGCCATCTAGTGTGGCCGATAGAGTTAGTACCTCCTCTAACTTCACCGTGCTAGGTGACCTAAACTTTCATTTTGACTCCCCTTCTGACCACACAGCCGCCATCTTACTAGAGGATCTCGCAGCCCTACAACTCACTCAACGTGTCACTACCCCCACTCATGCCAAAGGCCACTTACTGGATCCAATTTTCACCAACTGTCCTTACATCACAGTGGACCCAGGCATTCTCCTGCCCTGGACAGACCACCTTCTGATCCCCTTCAGGTGGACCGCACTCAAAACTCCACCACCAGCCCCCACTACAAGGCTCAGGCGAGCCTGGTCGCGCCTCGAGGTTGATAACTGGTCCATCAAACTTGCCAGCTCACAACCCGAGAATCAGGAGGACCCTGCCCTAGCTAATCAGGCCTATGTCAACTGGATTACTCACACCCTTGACACCACTCTCCCTATGAGCAAGACTGTACTGAAGCGTCCACAGAAAACTGCCCCGTGGTATGCGCAGTCTCTTAGGGACAAGAAACGCCTCTGTAGAAGGGCGGAAAGACGCTGGCGTTTAGACAACTCAGCAGATAACAAAACCCGCTATCGTGAAACTCTTAGCGAATATAAAACCCAAATAAAAGCAGCCCAGTCCACTTACTTCGCCGATAAAATCCTGCAGGCCAAATCTAAACCTAGAGAGATCTTCCAGATCAGTAAAAAATTAACAAACCCACCCCCTGCGTTGCAGGTCGAGAAATCTGTCACTCATTGCAATAATATTGCCGAATTTTTCTATCAGAAAATAAACAAGATCTATTCAGCATTTCCCCCCTCAAAAATTAACTCATCAAACCAACTTAACATCTCCCCTATCCTCTCCCCTCCCCCCTCTCAACACAGCTTAACCCATTTTCCCCTACTGAATCTCTCCACCCTTGAATCACTAGCTCTCAGTGTCAAATCAGGCTCTCCGGACGACCCTGCCCCACCTGACATCTTAATGGCAGCATCCCGGATCACCTTGCCCGTCGTCAGGGAGGTACTAAACGCATCCATCTCATCCTGCACTGTACCAACTGTCTGGAAACAAGCCTTGGTCAGGTCACTAATTAAGAAACCCAATCTGGACCCGTCTGACCTGGCCAACTATCGCCCCATCTCTTTGCTCCCATGAGTAAGCAAGGTCCTAGAGAAATACATTAACCAACAGCTAGTGAATTATATGGAAGACTATCACATACTAGATCCCACTCAGACGGGCTTCAGACCACAACACGGGACTGAGACTGCTCTCCTCATGGTTACCGAGGAAGCTAGAAAAATCCTGGATCAAGGAGGATCAGTGGCAGTGATCCTCCTTGATCTAAGTGCGGCGTTTGACACAGTCAGTCACAACACCCTACTGTACCACCTGGCCTGTGCGGGGATTAAGGATAAAGCCTGGGCATGGTTTAAATCTTTTTTGGAGAACAGATCCTTTAGGGTTTTTGATGGCGAGTCTGTGTCCTCCAGCAGACCTCTAAAGTGCGGTGTTCCTCAGGGCTCTTCTCTGAGCCCTGCACTTTTCAATCTGTACATGAGACCACTGGCTGACGTTGTCCGCCCATTTGGAGTTAAGATCATCTCCTATGCGGACGACACGCAGCTAGTGGTCTCACTGGCGCAGGAGGCAAACCGTACTGCGCCAGGCGGGCTTAGAGAATGCCTGGAGGAAGTGAGGACCTGGATGTCGTCATCATTATATTAACTGATGTTTGAATTATAATAAGGTATGAGTGTGGTATATATAAAATACAAAACTGAAACAATACTAACGATTCAATTCCAAAACATTAAATACTTTACTAAACAAATAAAACTAAATTGAAACACAAAAATAACATTTACAAAAAATATTATAATTTTCTTTTAAAACAAATACAAATACAACCAATATTAGGAAAAAGTATTAGAGTCTGGGTATAATAGATATATTATTCCCACTCCAGTTTATGCAACAGTAGAGAAACTGTAAGACTTCAGAGGGGTTAAATATATTATTACCATTCCAAACAGTGCAACAGTAGAGAAAATAAATGACTTCAGAGGGGTTACATTTACTATTCCCACTCCAGTCTGTGCAAAAGTAGTTAAAGCATTGGACTTCGGAGGGGTTAAGTTTTCTATTCCCGCTCCATTCTGTTCAACAGTAGGGAAAGCATTGGACTTTGGAGGGGATACATTTACTATTCCTACTTGGAGTGGTAAGGTTTTCTAATCCCACTCCAGTATAAGCAACAGTAGGTGAATAATTTCACTATAAACTGCATTACATACTTGACTAACCCTGTTAATAAAAAAAACCCACTAAATATAGCATTATTATTTAACATAAAATATGTATAAGAACTAAAAAAACAATTCTCCAATGTACAAAATTCATTAACAATGTAATAATAATTTTTCAATTAAAAAATAATGCTTATTTAGTTATTAGTTTATGAACTTTCCATCCTACACCCCTACAAACCTTGCAACCCACACCTAGAATATAATGAAAATAAACAAGTATGACACAATTGACATAATTTATAAACAAATACATAATTAAATAAAATGTATAGTTAATTGGTAATTAATTATCTAATTAAATTCCCACCCTACAACCCAGCAGCCTACACCTAAAATAAAACCATACAATATAATTATTACACAATTTACATAATTATTATTCAATTAAACATTTAATTGTACATTAATATTAGTTTTTAATTATTACTTAACTTCCTACTGTTCACTCCTACAAACCTAGCATCCAACAACTAAAATAAACCAATATTACATTATGTACATAATTAATAATCAATTGAATAATGAAAAATACATTATTAATTAAGTGTTCATTAATTCTACATAGATAATAATCAATTGAATAAAAAACTATAAATTAATTGCTAATTAATTATGACTTAATTATAATTGCACCCTATATCTCTACAAACGTAGTAATCCACACCTAAAATATAATTATAATAAAGCAATGTTACATAATATACATAATGAATATCAATCACATACTAAGTTAAAAATCATTAATTAATTAATAATTAATTATCACATACTTAAATTCCCACCCTATTCCTCTACAAATCCAACCACCCACTACTACAAATTACTATTATCAATTAAGTCAAAAAATATAAATCACTTCAAATGACAAACTATATTTTTACAAATGAATAACAATTAACCAAACAATGCTAACACATCAAATTAATATATAAACTAAAACACATTACATTAATTTAAAAAGTATATTCTTTACAGCTATATTATTGAAATCAATATTTACAACGATATTCTTAATAACAATATTACCTCCCTGAAAGAACGATATTCTTAAGAACAATATTTCTGCATCATAATATTTTTGCATCACAATATTATTTTTAGATATTTCTGCCCTTTGAGATTACAAGTTGATAGTTTGTCCAAATACCAAACATCAGAGCAGATTGCACTGAAGTATAGAAACGTGAAAAATAGCTCAGAAAACAGAATGCTCATGAGTAGGAGGATTATCTTTGGCAGCGCTTCAGGGTTAATTATAACCTGCTATTCTAGTAGTGCTCATACCATGTTTCTACCACTTCTAAACACTATAAATAATAGGTGTTACTGTTACCCAATGGATGGTATTCAAATCTAGCTATGTTCATAAATCTTTTGCTGCCTTTACCCCGTATTAGTCTCCTTGTTGAGTGTTTGGGTTATATCTCAGAATATCATATACAGAGGTATCGCCTGACATAATATTGCAAAATCAATATTGTTTACTATAATATGATCTTACCGGGTGGACATCTGTAATAATAATAATACTACTACTAATAATAATAACAATAATAATAATAATACTACTCCCCCTAAAATTACGATGATTATTATTGTTATGATGATGATTATTAATACCATTATGATGACGATTTTTATCATTATTATTATTAATATTATTATTATTATTATTATTGAGGACATTTTTCCAAATTATATTTAGAACACCATATTTACAAAGCAACACTTCACAAAGATACAATTTAAAGCCATAGACCACACTATCTCTGATTCCTGTCAGGTGCAGAGACTGTGTTGTTCTTAGGGGAGGCCCTAATAAAATTCAAGCAACTACATTTCTATTGAAGAGATTTTGTAATTTAAATATGGATTTTATCCTTCTGACATTTTATACTGTACGCCGATAATCTATAGAAGGAAATATAAAGATCTACATTTAGAAAGACTGCTTTTATTGCTAATAAATCATCATATTTGAATCATATTTAATGTATATAGCAGTTATTTTAAAGCACCATGTTTATTATTAGATGAGGACTGAAAATATGTAATAGTGTTAAAGGATCAACTTAAAATTTTCATCCTTGAAGACTACGTTTAGGACAGTTCCAACTGCATTTATTAATGCATTCATGTTACTTAAGGGCCATGTGCAAGGAAAGCAGGTGTCTATGAAATTGTAGTGCATATTTAATGGCCAGATGTACTGGGGAAATGGTCTGTGGCATCTCCATTTTCCCCCTGACTGAATCCATCAGAATATATCAGGAAATAACCTAAGAAAAAATGACTTCCCATAGAACATTCTGTCTCTAATGTTCAGAGCATTACCGGGATGGGACAATGGCACTTGGCAGGACTTCATGTGAAGGTGGCATTCAGGTACCAAGGTATAACCGTGAAAGTGTAGCATCACATGATTCACACCGAGAAAGAATATAGTGCACACTTTAGCCAAGAATCCCTACAGAGCAGTTGAAGATAATAAATGTTTGGAAAGATGTCCTCTTAGCAACAATAGGTTAGTTTTGCTAGAGAAATGAGTTCAAACGTTTGCATGCCAGCAGATTTTTAATATAATCCTTTATTTAAGCATTTGTAGGACTCTGGGCTTGATTACGAGTTTGGCGGTCTTCCTGTAGGACCGCCATCACTGTGCTCCCTGGAGGACCGCCAAACCTGTGGAGCTGCCGCCCGCTGTATTCCCAGTTGAATACAAGACAGGCGGTCGGTGTGGCGGTGGTGTCACTTTGGCAGTCTGTTAGGCTCATAAGAGACCCTAACAAGCAGACCGCCATAATTACCGCACCTACAGCACGTTCCTGCACAGTGTGTATTGCACCATGTCATGCACACCACTAAGTCCAGGAACAAATGTTCAAATATACGGGGGCACAACATGTGCTTCCCACACGCACCCCCATGGGCAAATTCATTCACCAGGGGGCCCTTCTGTCTGCCACCCTTTTCATGGCAGTGGAAATGCAACTCAAAATATGCTTGGGGTGCCATCATCAGCACCGTCAGCATATACCAGCCCCTTTCCAGAACGCCGCAGGATCCTGGATCCTGGATCCCGGCGGAGGTGGCAGTCCTGTGGCAATCCAACCACCACCCTCGGAATACAGTGGGCGGACCCAGAGGGGTGGCAGTGGTTGCACCGCCAACTCGAGTACAGCAGTCCTAGGACTGCTGTACTCGTAATAATCCCCTCTGTCTAGCATTCCTTCCAATAATCTAGTATATAGCCAAAGAAGAAGTTATCACAATATGGTGTTTTCCATTGGCTAAAACAGACCAGACATGCCATCTCGCATGACACAACTGCGTATCACGATATCACCTTTCTTCACACAGTCACCAAGTCAAGGACCAATATCACAAAGTGAGCACCAGGTAAGTTGGAAACCCCTACTTTTCAGGTTGCTTGTGAGCTCTGTGCAGAGATAACATTTATCACTGGAGTTTAAAACTTCCTCAGGACACTGAGTCAGAGTTATGGTGGATGGTAAAAGTGGTTTCTTTGACAGAAGTGGGCACAAGGCGATACTCTTTCTGTAATAGCTATACCCCCTCCAATGTCTGTGAATGCCAGCTCAGGCACTGCCGGGCCCTAAGATCCACTCACTACTCTACACATTGTCTAAAGGGACCACTCAAACAATTATATCTTATCTCTGGGGTGTATTTCATATCTTGAAAGGTCTCCTCACTATGCCTCTAACCATGAGCCCTTAGTAGGAAAAATCAAGGCTCTTGTTTAGCTCAGCCTTCAGTTTAACATTTGATAAGGAAACTGACCTTGTATCTATAGTCTTAACTATTCATGAAATTACAATAATAGATAATAAAAAATGCAGTCTAGAAGCATATACTCCAATCTTGTACTCTATCATACCATAACCTAGGACGAGGGTTCAGACTGCATGTGGATTTTGTGAATCATCTATAAATTACTGGCATGACATATACATTGCAAAAATTGCTCATGTACCTGTATTATATTTAAATTAACTATCGGCACCCCCTAAATTCAATACATCTAACAACTTGTCATGTACTCATTTGGTTTGAAAATATAGGAACGATAGTCTACCTTCAATTTGAGGAGCCCCACAAAGATTCTACCACTTCCTACACATACCTGGTACTGACTGAATTGTTTGGTCCAATTTATCACTAATTATACCATGTACACTGAGGGGTAAATTAGGTGCTTTGAATAATTGGGCAAGTGTCTCAGTTTTTGGTTGAATTACTCATATTACATATATAAAATTGGAAAATAAAAAAGAGCAATAATAAAGGGAAGAATTGAATTGCAGATGCAATAATTATCAACATGAATTATGGGAAACTGGGGCGTTTACAAAGCAATCTTAAGGATTTGATTGAGTTCAGCAGATAGTCTCCTATTCAACAATAGTGGCAATACGTGAATTGTGCTAATTCAAAACTGTGAGTGACAAGTGTATTTCTTGGGAATTTGCCTGCACCTAAACTTCCCAGGATTGTAGACATGAACACCATTTGCACTCCATGCCACTGGCCACTCCCCCGACTATATGTTTTTCTGGTTCACAGTTCTTAAAACTCTGAGCCCGATACACAAAGATTTTTCTGCGATTTACTCTTGGATTCCTGGAATAATCTAGGGGAACTACAAGACTAAGTCAAACTAATCATACTCCAAGGATTGTCAATAGGGTCCAAAGTTTCTTTGCATTGAGAACAGCCGATCAGATGCTTTAGATCTCATACATTGTATTTAAGTGTGTTCCTGCCATTTTATTTGCCGACTGTCCATGTTCCCAATTGCATGTTAAACGCAGTCTGCAGCAGGGTGAGATGGGTCCAATGGACAGGAGTGGAGAGTTTAGAGATTTGCCTGTGGGGGGAAGATCAATGTTTTTCCATGTTGATTTAGCGTGGCTTTTGATCATCACGACCAGAACATCACGACCAGCCTTACATTCTAAGTCGTTGGATGCCCCTATCTGAGGCCCTAAAGTGTCCCACACAACTAGCAGTTCTTTCCCACAAGCTCATCCACAAAATGAAAAAGATGCCCTGAGGTTTTTCTTTTTGCTGCTTTAAAAATTCAGACCATCTCACACACTTGTTAAAAGCTGGTATTTGCATTTAGAGCCAATAAAAAGAATGCTTATTTGATGTCTTTTTAGAGGCTGTTCAGTACATTTTCTGTGAAATTTAGCAATCTAAGCCTAAAGTCGTAAAGTCAAATGCAAGTGGATATCACACTCCATTGCGAACGGTATCACCGGAACATAATTCCTTTATTTTTCCATTTATTTTATTGCCTCTTAATTTGTGCATCTCTCTCTCTCCTCACATCAGTCAGTGCCTTTTGGCGTTATTTGTTGGCTGTTTTCCTGAGAGGCCTGCTAGAGTGTGAATTTCAATGAAATGGTGAAGAAAGAAATTGCAGAAAGAAAGTTGAGAAGGAGTTTATCTTGTGAACAGATGTTGAAACAGGCGTAGCTTAATGCGCGAGGCACAGTGCCAACTTTACATGAATGCAAACAAAGGGAGCTGAATATTGTTCGTTTTCCAAATCTTTATCAAGCGCCACAGACTGATGTTTCTGCAGACATCTGTCCATAACCGGTGGAGGCTTTAAACAACGTTTCTGTAATTTTATAGTATCTTAGGCTATTCAAAAGATAACCCAAGTAATGTTAAATAAAATGTGGGGCTGAATGAGCCACTCTTTTCTTTAGGAATACAATTTAGCATGTTTTTACATTTCGAACTGTCTGAAAATCTTGGATAGCAGGCAGTATTCGTGTAATTTAGAATGTGTTCTTGATGCGTTTTTAAGCCTTCTACATAAAGATAGTAAGTATGAAGCTATGCATTTGCATGCCATCGCACAATCCTTGAGGTCATACCACTCTCAGATGAGTGTGGATATCTCAATTTACATTCAGGGTCATACTTATGGCCAAGTATTGCAGTGCACCAATGCAAGTCACCTTGAAGCTCTGCACTGTGGGAAAGGGAAAGGGCAGGAATGTGCCGTATTTAGGGCAATACGATTCATTCCTGCATTTTCCTCTGCGCTGGAACCCTTTCGGGAGGCTAGCGCCAATGCAGGCACCCTTGCACCATGGTTCAAGAGTGCCTGCGTTGCATGCAGGATTGTTTCTATGCAGAATGCAGAACACATAGAAAGAGGAAGAAACCAGGAGAAACAGAGATATTTCTCCTAGTTACACCTCCTCAGGGTGGTGAAAGATTTTGGTGCATCCCTAGGTTTACAAGCTCTTGTAACTCTGGGGGTGCGTCAAAATCCATGGGAGTTGCGTGGAAACTACCAATCAACACCCATTGAGTGCCTTCCCAGGGCAGAATAATGCTGCACAGTGATTTAACCCCTTCGGGGCTGATGACGTGCTCAGCTCGTCATAAGCGTAACCTGACGTACGCTCATGACGAGCTGAGCTCGTCATGTAACGCGGTAATTTTGAAATTGCTGTGTACAGCGGGAAAATGCACCGCATGCATGCGGTTAAGCTGCGTTGTGTTTCTCCAGATTTTCAAAGCCACTCAGAGCCATGCAAAATGGCTTTGCATGGCTTCAAAAATCTGACTTAGAGGTTTGCATCATGCACCTACCACATTGCAAACATGATGCAACCCTCTCATAAATATTCCCCTCAGTTTCGAAGGTTTCAGCCAGTGAAACTCATATAGACTCTAGATTGCTTTACATTCCAGACTTCTCCGCTGAAAAGAGTTCTTCCATTTCTCAAAGCCCACACCTTTGATCATAGTTCCATAATGTCCTCCTCTGTACCAGGCATATTTACTTAACTATTTATTTTTAATGTATTTACTTCTAAATAACACATTCACCCAAATATACCAAGGACCACCATAATCAACAAGAATGGGAATGTATACAAGACACAGGTTTTAGGTTTCCTGAAAAACTGATTAAAGTTTGAAAGATGACAGAGGTCCAGAGGGACCGTATTAGAGAGCAAGATGTCAACATCTCTGAAGGACCTTCCACCTCCCGACATAATTAAAACACGTTACCCCAAGAAAACCATGTTAACTCAAGAATATGACTCAGTTATGTTGAACATTTGGGTTACTGTGTCCATTAATCTACCTATATGAAAAATGTAAGTTAAGAAATGTATGAGAAAAATAACAGGGGAAATTATTAAAACAGATAACCATTCAGCTAGGCACATTTTGGTATCTGACTTAATTAGATGACTGCTTCCTTTTTAGTCCCACATTCAACATATATATTTTAATGTTTAATTCATACTCAAGGGTCGTTAGTTCAATGTGAAAGACTGAATCGCGTATGATCATAAAGAAATGGCCTAGTGGCTGGCCAGGGGCAGGTGGTAAATAAAATGTAATGGTCTATCCCCCATGAAGCATCCGCGTGCATATTCCAGTACAGTAATATGACTATGGTACTGACATGTTTCGATAAAGAAGATTGATTGAACACAAACGCACTACTCATTACTCTAGTTCTGGATGATGCATATAGAAAGGTGGTAAAGATTGGCTACTTGTTACTTAGCTGTTGGTTCACTGTAACAGTGCTATTGTAAGCAGGATAGTGTAAACTGAGATTCCTGGTGCACCAGGATATTAGACTGTGATATGGAGCGCTGGCATTTATTCACAGGGTAGGAGGACAAGAGTGACAAATCTAATAGGAGTTATTCATATTAACCGTAGGTCCACTGCCGCCAATAGTGAAGGTGTCCCTGGGGAGCATCAGGAACCCTGCCAGGTTGATAGGTAGAGACATGCAGACAACAAATACCAGTGAGTACTTGGGCCTGGCAACCATCATTAAATAAGGGTCTTTTCACGGTCTGGTAGAGGCAGATCAGGTAGGTGACCTTCTTCCTTCTCCATCAAAATGTAGGAATTGTGTTTATACTTTTGATTTATATGCTGTACTAAATTTTCTTTCACTGCAAGGCTATTTGTACTTTTGCAAAATAATATATCTCATCACAGCAAAGTCTAAACTGGGCCAAATGTTATCCATTATTTTAGTTTAGACTTCAAAACCATTCTCTCTTAAACTCGCAGGACGTCCTATTTAAAGCTTTGAAATGTAAATGACATTCCCTTTTCACCCAATTATATTGCTAATATAATGTCAAATTGTCCAACCAAACAGTCTGAAGGGTTTTTACTTTCATTCGTGTATTATGCATTTATAGATGCATATATCAGAGCAGGTTAAAAGTCCACCTACCTCCAAGAGTTTAATTCAACAATTATGCCAAATTAATTACAGTTTATAATTAACAATTGTATGCAAATCTATGTACACACAGACACGTTATGCAGCAGATCATGAGTTATACAAAACGCATTAAGAAATTGCAACTACCACATGTATTGTAACATTAAAAAAAATATTTCCCTCACATAAGAGGGTCTCAGAACTGTCTTAAGCCACGAAAGTGAACATGAGGCATAAAGAGGGTTGCCCAGGTTTCAAAAGGCCCTCTAATATTCTCCAAAACCAATCTTTGTAGTTTAAGACAAACTTAACATGATTTATTGATTGTTCCCTGTTTTAAGACCTTCTCCGTACAGTAGGAAATAAGGATATAGTTAGGCTTTCCTTGAATTACAAATGTCTTTTGCCATGAAAGATACCATTAAGTATGTCTTAATGTGCTTATATCCATCCCACAGTAATGACCTGATAAATACTGAACAAAATAAATATAGTGTTATTGTTCAGAAACTCCATAAGGAATACTGATATCCTAACTTCTATGTCCTAAGAATTAAAAATGCCCTGGGCAGTACTATACCAATAAAAACACTCCTCTGAATATTTCCTTTTTATTTAAAACAACTATATAGTACAGCTGAGATATCAGAACGGGACCAGGGTGGTAAAACCAACAATGTAATATTTACATACAAGTGTAGTCTGAAAGTAGACACAGTTGACCAATATAGCTGATTATTGGTATTTATTTGGGTAAACATTTATGAAGCTGGACACACCGCAGATTAGCAGTACCTCTGAAAGGATTGGGCCTACCTCATGAGCATCGGGTACTTAGTCACTGAATTTTGACTTCTAATTAGCAGTTGAGTTCTAGTTAAAATGATGGTAACTTGCTGTGGTCATGCTATACCCATGCATGTACAATGAAGCCTCACAGTACAGCAAAAATATCAAAATTGAAAATCTGGTCACATACGAAAATATAGCATAAGCCATTCCTATTGTGTCATAAAATATACTGAACTGTGGGTCTGAAGGTGTCTCTGGTAACTGAAAAAGCTTTAAAAAACACAACAAAACAGGGTGGTTTCAACCCTGCTCTCATGAAGTAAAATAAATGTCTCATTCTTTTTTTATTCAAACCAAAATATTTATTTCCTTTCCTACTCCTGTATTAAGACTGCAATCTGTGTCATTTGTACTTCAAAAGCTTGTTTTATATTTCGAAGTCTTTGAAAAACTTTAGAAAGGATGCCAGCAAATACTTTTTGACACTTTAAACATTTTTGTCATGTGCCTTTGGCTTGTAACATCTCCTGACCCCCAGCAACTGTCAATCAGGGGCAGCTCCTCAGAGGAGGATAGTCGCCCCACTGCCTCAGAGCCAGCAGTCGAAAAATAAAACTATGCTCTATCATCCTTTTATTTTTCATTTGCCAGAACTGAGCCAGCATGTGCAGGGAGGGGTGGGACCGAGGCATGGGAGGAGGGAGAAAGAGTGCTATGTGCACTTCTAAGTGGACATGTGTGTTTGGCCAACCGTGTCAGGCCGGCCAAACACACATGCACACTTAGGTTTCTCCAACCTGGCTGTATTGTACAGCTGGGCTGGAGAAACTGCACAGAATCCCTGTCTTAAGAGGAGTGTCTTTTCAGCCCACTCAGGCCAAATCCCCATGCTGCTCTCATAGCATGAGAGCAGTGAGGGGATTGCACAGGGAGACTGTCCCAGTGTATGCTGGGAGCCTGAGACCAGGAAGAGCACATGGAGGCATGACACGGGAGGTGGCAGGCAGCCTAAGGTAAGTTCCATTTTATTTAAAATGTTATTCCACCCCCCACACTCCACCGCATGCTCCCTCTACCCGCCTCACCACCCTTTATTTGTCGTGGCCACCACTGGTGTCAATAAACTTTAAGTTATAAAATGTCTACACTTTTTAGATGCACTTAAAGATAGATGTGCTTCCTAAAAGCATAGTCTATAAAAGACAGTATCTCCTTGATTAACTTCCATTGAAACTATGACCCATAAAAAACTAATTGAAGGATGCTGAAGAAAATAATTTAAAGCTCTCCTTGTTACACAACCTTGAGTTAATATTTCTCAAGGGTACCTGGGGTTGCGGCAACTCATTCAGCACCACTAACCTGCATCCAATTTACAAAGCTGCCCGATGTCGATAAAGACTGAACGATTGCCAAGGTGTTCATTAAGAGATGAAATTAGACTTTTTTCAAATGACTAATGAATATTTCCTCGTTTGATCATTACACAAACAGCAATCAGTCATTAAAATTAGTGTGAATTCATTATGAGGGCAGGAATGACAAACTCCTTACAGTTAGCTTGCAAGTGCTAAGTTCTGGGGTTCAGGCAGGCCCTTAACCACTTACCATTACACTGATACTTTGGGCCTGAGTCAGAAATATTTTTCTATGAGTAGGTATTGCTTATTTTCGTAGTACCCACTCCTTACTCCTATAACTCAGGAGCAAACCAAAAGTTTTACAACAGTTAGTCAGAGAAAGATATTTGCCATTTGAGACCTCTGTTTGAAACTCTATTGACAGCAAGGCCATAAGGGAAGCAATTCAATTGTCCAAATAAGAGCCCAAGGTGGCCCAGGGAATTAAATGCTTGCCACGGATATCTGGGGCCGCATTACAATAAGTGTCCCGGGGGCATAACAGGCATTTGCGCCAGCTTTGCACGCCCGGGGCACTTTGGTATCATAGAATGGGGCGCAGACGCTTGTGTGTCCCCTTCAGTAATACCAAATAGCACTGGTGCAATTAAATCACCTGTGCACCATCAGGAGGCATTCCCTCATTTGCATAGGGACGTGCCCTATGCAAATGAGGTAAGTCCTTTGCATCTGTGCCCACAATATATTATAGATGCAAGCACAGAAGCAAAGAAGCTCTCAGGGGCGCACTCACAGTACACCACCTTCTAGGTGGCACAATCTGAGTGCGTTCTCATGAGCAGCCTTCTGGAGGGGAGAAAGGTGGTCCCAAGGACCCCCCCAGACATCCCCTTGCAGGCGGGTGCAGTCACTGACTGCACTCACCTGCAAGGGGATGTCTAATCACCTTTAAAAGTGCAGGCGGGTTTCCACCTTCACTGTGAATATACGGAGCGGCTCCAAGCAGCCACTCCATGTTTTCACATGAATGCACTGCCCCCAGGGCAGCATGAATTCGCCGCTTCCCTGGGGGTATCTCTTTCACCTTAATGGGGTACATTGTCATTATTTGCGCAGGTGCACCTTTTAAAAGGTGCGGCAGCGCAAACAATGACAATACAAAATACGGTCCATGTTGCAACTTGTATGTCATGAACTACGGTCCCAGCAGGGCCCATCCATCCTCCCAACATTCTGAGGTCCAAAAAATCAAGTGCCTTTAAATCAGAGATCACAAAAACTGATATGAAGTGGTTAGTGAAAAAATGAAGGTCCTCACCATGTTCGGGTTTCTGAGCATTGATGCCGGAATATAGAATGGTCACAATATCATGACCAGAATATCGAAACGCAAAAGATTGACAGGTAGGTATGTATAGATTTACTATATAAAAAACTCCATATATATTTACCTTGTGTGCATTTACCTCCTCAATATTTTGGGTTTCCATATTTTGGTCATCATTTTGTGACCACTCTTTCCTGCTTCGATATTCCAGACTACTATCCCTCACCATTAAAGAAAAACAAATTAGGTACTGCAGTATGCCAGCTGTTCCAAACCAATTTCCTCATTGGTTAAATGAGAACCTAAGTTGGGTGCTGACCCCACCCAAAGCCTTTTAATTTCTCCAGCACATCAACTGAAGACCAAAGTGGAAGACAGAGGCAGGTTGCGTGCCAACTTTTTTTTACTCCGATCTTTCACTACGTCTGCAACACTTCGCATCAAGTAACACATTTTGAGACGCTATTCTTTTAAACATGAATTTTGTGTAAATGAGAAACAGTGCACCATAGATAGTATTCGTGTTAGCACATGTTCGTCTATTTTCAATATCTAGCTATAATAAGAACGGCAGATGTGAGACCTCGGAGTTTCAAAAAGGGACCTCGGAGATTCTTAAACATTGGACTGAAACGTATGGAATTGGCAGAATGGTGCTTCCTTTGATGGAAAACATATCAACAATGGTTTAACGCTTTCTAATCACACAGCATTTATAGAAAGCTGACAGGTGTCTTAGCCTTTCCGTAAATTTGCGGCAGATGGGAGATTCCAGGGTGATGCTTTCGCAGGCAAACAAAAGGAGCATCACAAAGCCACGGTCAAGCAAGTGGCCCTAAGGATGAGTCACTGCGTGGGCTTCTCGTGTTGGAAAGTCTGGAAGGAAAGACAATGTACGCTTTTCCACTGACAATATCAACAGCAGCAGCAGGTGAGAGGGGCTTGTATGCAGAGGCTTCCAGCGAGCCTGAGGAGCGGAAAAAGAATCTGCCTACTATGGTTAACTATTAAAGAATTAAAATACCAGCTGGAGTTAAGGACTGAAAACTGTAATTGAGTTCTAAACCACATATTTGCCCAGGTTGCTTCACAAATGATTGCAGCGAAGTGTGATGCGCTTCGTTTGCCCCCGCCTATCTCAGTGAGCCGATTTGAACCCCTAAATAGGTTTTTGATCTCATGCCAATTCATCTCAACTACTGAAATCGTGTTCTCATACATGTTGAACGAATAAGTTTTCTTCCTTTAACATGTCACCTTCTTACTTACTCTAGGACAGAGAAAGCTGAACGGAAGTCACAAACAAACCTTTCGACAACAAGTCCACCTGCCAGTGCAATTCCTGAGCAGACATGCAAATCAGATATGGTATAACTGCAATCAATAAAGCCTCAGATGTTTTGATGTCTTCCCTCACGGAGGTCATACATGTGTGTTAGTCTATTGTCCTAAGATCTAGTTCTTGGTCTTCCTCATCTATATTGAAATAAGCCCGCACTCCTCCAACCTCGAGCTTACAACAGGGCGCAGGCTTCCCCTCGTGCATGGGCTAATATTGTGTGTTTATCAACCACAGTGCATTTGCTGCCTGCAGTCCGCGGGCTAGTACACTATGAAACAAACTCAGAGTAGGAGCTTCTCCCTGTCTATTCTCTATGACAAACAAACAAACTCCATATCAAATCAAGTGTCAGTTCAATAATTCACTGAAGAGGTGGGGAGAATTACTAGCTAGAAACTGGTGCAAACCAACCATTTGGACAAATACAGCATATCCGAAGACAGACTTTTAAACTGAAAGAGGAGCAAACTTAAAGAGACTGAGCATATTTTATCCATACCTATGTTTCATCGCAACATTATTTTGAAAGCTGAAATAAACTGTTCAAACACTTTACACTCAAACATCTAAAATCATATACACTTCCCCGCATATCCTGTTGAAATCAACATAACAGGGAAGCAGCAAAAATAATATCACCGTTGAAAAGTTAGAAAGCACTTTATATTTTATCAAGCCCTGTGTACTAATCTGAAGCTAAATAACTCTAATGGTGTAATGGAAGTCACAGGAAAAACTTAAACAGTTTTACTGAACCATTTTTAACCCACCGATAACAAGGAAATTCAGTGTGCAGAGGAAAATTGAGTGCTAACTTCATTAGTGCCCATTTGCAGCAAAGATTAATGGTCTGGCAGTGAGTCAGTGGCAGCGATGGAAGACAGTCTGCGGAAGCCAAGGCAGCACCGGTGAAAAGGATCTATCGTAATATCGTCTGATTCAATGTTATACCCACTGGGCTTCATAGAAAGCTTTTAGGAGTAGGCTACCTTGATCCGTCAGGATTGATTCGTTTAATGTAATGACTGCCAAGCTTTGGCACTCACGCTAAGGGCTGTGAATCAAAGCCCTCTCATTGAGGAGCACCTCATTGGCCACCAATGAGGACCTTCACAGCATCCTCAATCAAAGGCCCGTCAACAGGGATTTCCCTGCATCACTGTATTACTGTATAGAATCCTGCATCATTGCCCATGCCGTTCTTGATATAGCTCTGATATGCTCTTAATTGCTACACACAGTTTTCCGTTGCCCCCAAAGTATTTTTGAACTTCATAAGTATCCATACATACTTGTGTTATGTTGTGCTATGTTATGCTACTGGTAATCTGCATACTGCAACATTAATCAATTGCTTGACCTCTTAGCAATTAACAACACTACACACATAAACAGCCATGCCAAAACATATAAATCATCTTTTCACGATACTATATGTAGTATATATGTGCCTCAGTTATAGTAGGGCTGCTTTTGGAAAATCACTTCGTTTGGGCCTCAAGATTACTAAAACAACATGACAGAATTACTTTCGAATGCTAAAACTGTTTTATAGTTCTGTTTCAGTGCAAAACTTTGACTACCTTTCACAAATGAATACAGTTAAATGTATCTGTTTAATGGCTGAACAAAGTGCATGGTGTTCTTTTTAAGAGTGATTGCCATCGGCATTAAAATCTAATTTTGCTGTCACTTCGGCACTCTAATGTCAAGTTCATCCGACAATCCAACAAACCTTTGACACCCCAACAAGGCTTTCCATGAGACATTAGTATTCTTAGAAACCACTAAACTGAAAAAATTCCGACACGTGTACTGCTAGAGCAAAGGGTTTCAGAAATTGACACAGCAACATAATACTCTAAAGTGTATCTTCTATAGACTGGATTTGCCATAATAATTAGACACAACCTTTTCAGGCAATTACCGCCACAGGTTTAGATTCATGTGTAATCAAGCATAAAAAGTTGAATCATGAGCCTTTTCACGCCTACTAATTGCTTAACTTTTCCAGACAGACACCGAGATCTGTCTCTGAAAATTGACTCTTAAAGGTGCATAACCCTCATAATTCATTAGGCGCTGCAGTATCCTGGATTATTACCTGCTGATAGAGTGCACTAAA
Organism: Lissotriton helveticus; assembly: GCF_964261635.1. Taxonomy (NCBI): domain Eukaryota; kingdom Metazoa; phylum Chordata; class Amphibia; order Caudata; family Salamandridae; genus Lissotriton; species Lissotriton helveticus. The sequence continues at coordinate 1,076,011,638 of NC_136059.1, forward strand.
AATGTATTTTTAGAACTCCTTTCCAACAGACATATTTGTATAATCTTTATATTTGTGAAAGTGCCCCCAATTCAATTTGGGTAATATCTACAACCACTTCACAAACCTGCTATGTACAGTGTGTTTAGAATTTCAAATGCATGGCAATACCATAAATCTTTCCAGTTCCTACTTGTAGAAGATTGTACTAATCTAACACAACCATGTCCCAATCAGGACGGGCTGAGGCAAAGTCAAACATTCCCCTAAAGATCTTTTACATGTTGTCTCCTCGCCAAAGTTAAAAGATACAAAATAAGTCCCAAAACATTTCCATTGTCAAACTGTAAATTCCAACACTTGCATAGTGCATTATCCTAGAACTTTGCCATCTCAGATTAGTGAGGTGGCCAGAGTTGTAAATTCATGCTATAGTAAGCTAGCCAATTTTTTAGACTGTGACGCATCAGAAAGCAGCATAGCTAATTTTAGTTTGAAAAGGACTTTTGCAATGACCTACTAAAACGTTGTCAGGAGATTCATAACTAGAAAGAAAAAGTTACTCATGTTCTCTACAGAGTCCCGTTGTGGTCAGTCAAGAAACCGAATCAATGCAAAACCCATAGGATCATGAAAAATGTATTCTTTGACAGTGCCTTGCAGCTCATGAATATTACAACTGCTCAAGTTCGGATTGAGCAACCATTCCCAATACCTAAAAAAAGCAAAAGAACAACAGTATTTTTTTTCAAATCCAGAAAAAAATGACCCCAAACCCTTTTCTATATAGGACACTGGCCATATGGAGTTATCTAACACCATCAGCTTACAGGTTGTTAGATACAGTCACAAAAACAGTGTTTGAGTGCCCTCAATGTTAGTTTGATGCTAGATCAATGAAGTTGGAATGGATTGGAAAGTTAGATGTGAGGATGTAAACCCCTCACCGTGCTGACAATATTTTCCCTGGTGAATCTGGCTAACATCATAAGGATCAAGGCAAGATCAAACTGATAGAGGGAAAATGATCTGCTTGAATAGGAACTAACATGTGCATCATTTTCAGGCAGGTTTCTCAACTTTTATCACATTCTAACTAAAATGTTTTATATTCCAAGATCTCATCTGGATACCAAAGAATGCGACATTAAGGTAAATAAAAAGCTAATAAAAGGAGTATGTTACTTATCCTGTAAGCATCAACTTGTAGCATGCTATGTATACTCTAGCCAGCTAGTGCTGGGCTTGGACTCTGCAAGTTGTTTTTCATCGAGGAAGTTTTATGATCTGCGCCTTGCGTCATTTCTCCAACCCCTCACGGTATTGCGCACGTTTAAGGGCTCCTTTGTCAGAAAATGTTTTTCCATCATGGGGCCCGGATGGAGTGCGTCGAAGCTCTGAAGCATTCAACGCCCACACGGCCTATGGTCATGAAAAAATGCGACTAGAGATCTGGTAGATGACACCCCCATATTCTAGGCAATGGGGACCAATTACCCGGCACCCAATACACAGAAGCCTGTGATGGAAACAACGTAGGACCTCTTCGAACTTTGCCCTCAGTGCGAGGCCAAATACACACACTCCGACACACACAAAGTGTGTAATTTGTACACATCTCCAGAACACAAAGAAGACGAGTGCTCAGATTGTACATTATTCAAAGACAAAAAGGCACATTCGGACCCATAGGGATTGATGCCTGGCACACACCATGGAACTGGTGAGCGGGGTGGGTTTTTATGCTTCTTGTTTGTACGATAACACATTTTCAATGTTATAAAACTTTATGAACTGAAAGGTGCTCTACTCCTTATTTTACTTTAAAAATTATTTATAACGCGCACTATCACCATCGGTTTCTTGGCGCTCATTGACGTGAAACGGTAATCCAGGGTTTAGTCATAGGCAGCTTGAAAGAGCAAGGTTTTTAAAGATCTGCGAAAGCAGTCGTACTTTGGGCAAAGCCGTAGGGAAGGAGGTAGGGAGTTCCAGGTGGAGGGGGCCAAAACAGAAAAACTAAGGCCTCCGTGTTTTTTCCTTTTGAAACGGGGGACTTCGAGCAGGTTTAGTGATGCTGAACGAAGAACTCTAGAGGGAATGTGGCGGGACAAGGCTGAAGAGATAAACAAGGGGGCTGAGTCCAAGAGTGCCTTGAAGGTAGTGCATGCAAGTTTGAAAATGCAGCGTTTAGGAACTGGGAGCCAGTGGAGAGTGTGGAGGAGGGGGGTAACGTGTTGATGTTTGGGCTGGCGGAAAATCAGGCGGGCAGCCTGATTTTGCACCAGCTGGAGTCGGTGGAGGTGACATGCAGGAATGCCTGCATAGAGAATGTTGGCATAGTCGAGCCTGGAGGTGATGAACGCGATGACCACTTGGGTTAGGGCCTCTTTGGTAAGAAACCTGCTGATCTTGCGGATCCGCCTCAGGTGGAAAAAACAGGCAGAGGTGACCGCGTTGATGTGCGGTCTCATTGAGAGGTCTTTGGAAATAGTCACTCCCAGACTTTTGACTGTGCTCACGGGAGTGGGTGCTGTCCCCAACGATGTAGGCCAGAAGGTGGCATTCCATGGGTGGTTAGGACCTCCTACCAGAACGAGCTCAGTTTTGGTAGGATTCAGCTTTAAATGGCTGTGATACATCCACTCAGCGATGGTCAGCATGGTGGACTGAAAGTCAATGCGGGAGGAAGGGTGTGAATCGATGGGGAAGATTAGTTGAAGATCGTCCGCGTAATTATAAATTGTGACCGGGGAATTTCGGAGGGAAGCTAAAAGTGGTTGGAGGTACAAATTAAAGAGTAGAGGGGATAGTGCAGAACCCTGAGGGACACCACAGGTAAGGGAAGTGTAGGAGGCAGAAAAGGAGGAGAGGTGAACAGATTGTGAGCGCTGGTGAAGGAAAGATCTGAGCCAGTCAAGGGCCAATCCCTGAATGCCGGCGTTGTGGACACGGTCGATCAAGATGGTGTGATCGACCGTGTCGAAAGCCGCCGAGAGATCTAATAGGACAAGGGCTTGAGAGATGTTTTTGTCAGCACCTTTCCTGAGGGTGTCCATGACTGCTACTATGACCGCCTCGGTGGAGTGGAGGGGTCTGAAACCCGCTTGTTGAGGATCTAGAAAGGAGGATTTCTCTATAAAAGAGCTCAGACAGCGGGTGACGTAGGTCTCTAAGATCTTTCCAAGGTATGGGAGGAGGGAGATGGGCCTGTAGTTGCTAAGTGTGGTGGGATCTGCATTAAGTTTCTTTAAGATAGGCAAGACAGCAGCACGCTTGAAGGACGATGGGACCTCCCCATTAGCAAGAGAGTTGTTGAGCAATGCTAGGGGGGGGCCTGGACATGCAAGGAAAGCTTCTTTTAGGACCTGCGGGGGACAGCAATCATTAGGAGAGCCTGAACTAACTTTGTGAAGGAGGGAAACGAACTCTTGATGAGATATAGGTGGAAACTCAGTCAAGATGTTGGTATTGGTGGGGGGGAGGGGAGGTGGGGTAGAAGAGGTCGGGGACGGTATATTATTTTTTATAGTAATTATTTTTTCTATGAAATAAGAATTGAGCGAATCACAGAGGGTTTGGGTAGGTGGAGGTTGGGGGGTGACTCTGTCTGGACGGGAGAGCTCATTAACGATTGCGAAGATCTCTTTCGATTTGTTGTTAGAATTCAAGATTTTTTGTGAGAAATATGACGTCTTGGCTGCCAGGATTGATTGTTTATAAGTTTTTAAGGTCTCTGTGTAAGCAAGCTTGAGCTGAGGATCGTAGTGGCGACGCCAGCGGCGCTCCATTTGCCGTAGGGCAAGTTTGTCTGTTTTAAGTTGGTCAGTAAACCAGCATTGGGCATCATGGGGGCGCTTTGTTTTTATTCTTTTGAGAGGGGCGACTTTGTCGCTGGCCTGACGTAGCCAATCGTTGAGTGTGTCAGCCTGGTTCTCTAGTGGGGACTGCGACACGGGTGCAGTAGACACTAGGGAATCGTGGAAAGCAGGCAAATTGGCCCTTTTCCAGTTGCGGGCCATAAGATTCTTAGTACTGGGGGGAGGACATAAAGTATGCAGATGTAAGTAGAAAGAGATAAAATGGTGGTCCGACCAAGAGCAAGGGACAACTGAGGGAGGGGAAATGTCGAGATTTGAAGTCCACACTTGGTCGAGGATGTGGCCCTTCTGATGGGTAGGGGTATGAATGTGTTGGGAGAGATTCATGGTTTTTAAAAGTTCAGTAAAGTCCAACGACGATTGGCTTTCGTGGACATCGGCTGGCCAATAGTTAAAATCTCCGATGACCATGATATTGGCATGATTGATTGCTAGTTGAGCAATGGCGTCGCTGAAGAGTTGGGGAAAAAGAGGCATAGAGTCAGGGGGTCTATAAACAAGAATGCAAACAAAAGACCATTTAGGGGAGGTGAATTTGAGTGCCAGATATTCAGTTTTAGGGATAGGGGTCATCGAGATCTCAGAAAAGGTGTGTTCAGAGCGGATGATGGCCGCCACCCCGCCGCCAGTTTTGCCAGTGGGGCGGTTGGCGTGCATAATGTAGTATCCAGTAGGGATAGCAGCAAGAATGTCGGGGGCTGAATCTTCGGTGATCCAGGTTTCTGCTAGGAGGAGGATATCAATGGAGCTCTGATGTAATAATTGAAAGATCTCAATCTGATGGTGAACAAGGGAACGGGTGTTAAGGTAGTAAATTGATAATGAAGCGGAGATCTGAGGAACAAGGGGGGGGAGTGATGAGAAAGGACCTGTGCCGAGAAGTCAGATGGTACAAGGATGCCATATGTCTGAGCCGCTTTCACGGCATAGGTCGGAATGGGTCCTGATGAATTAAGTCTCAAGAGGTCAGCGGAGGAGTAAGAAAGGAATTGGGCATTACGACGGGGCCCTGGGCCCAGCGGGCCGCGGACGGGCGCAGACGGGCTTGACTTGTGCGCGACTTCGGCGCGAAGTCGGCGCTCCCGCTGCGCTCGTCCGTTGCGCTTCCTCCAGGCCGCCATTAAATACTAGAGGGGAGGGAGCACTAGACCGCTGACCTGCTGGTAATCTGTGCAGGGCGGAAGTGGTGGTGTCACTAAACAGGAAGTGACCGCTCCTCTTGGTTACCTCTTGTAGGCATGACATTGAAGCTTTTGTAAGCTCCAGTATCTTGCTAATTATTAATCATATTTTCACCCCAAAGTCAGAAGTATGGATATTCATGCTTTTTATATCAACATCTCAGTTTCTCAGTTTCCTTAGGCACATGTACTTTTCTATCACATCTGAAATAATGTACAAAATATGGATACGCATTCTAAGATTGACTAGCAAAGCTCACTATATATTGACTAGCACGCAAGATTTATCTCTCACCTAGCATATCCATAAAGCTTCATGGAGAACACATGTTCACAACAGTGGTGGCTGTCATCTATGGGGAGTGGTGGCAAACAAGTGTACAAACAAAATAAAAAATTTAAAACATATAGCACACGTCCTCTGCTCCAGACCTCTTCTTCAACTACAGAGCAGGCACCAGCAAACACCCTTGTCCAATCCTGGTACTGCTCACATGCTGTTCACCAGCATGAGAGCAGTGCCCTGATTGGAGGGAGCTGCCTCTCTCGGTGCTTCCCAGTGCACTGGAGACCTGCACTTGCTCTCAACCCAGCATCTTAAGACAGCTGGGTTGAGAGGTTTACAGTGTGCATGTCTGGCTCGCCATCGTAAGACGGCCGGCCAAAGGAAAATGCGCATTTTAAACAGTGCACAGGCAGCCCACCACTGCTGCCACTCAGCAGGCCCCCCTGTCCTGACACTCGGTTCAGGATGGGATGATGAAAAAAAATGGCAATCAATTACCATTTTATTTGTCATCTCTGGGGCTTTGGGGGGCATTTAAGTTGGGCGATGCTCCTCTGCCCAAACTGAGGAGCCACCCCTGGTTCACAATCAGGCACAATACTTAACCTAAGTTGTTATCCAGTTGGGTAGTACCAACAATTTTTAGTAGATCCCACCATACAAAAGATTTAGACATGTTGCACTCCTCCCCCCTCTCAGGCTCAAAAAGGGTTTCCTGGGTGTTTGAAGAGTGCTTACAACCACCTATGCCCTGTTAAAAGCATAATGACTGAAAGATCACCACCAAAGACCCAGACATCTACTTGGTTTTATTTGTAAACACTCTTTATTAACTGTGGAACTGAATGAGCTTTGTAATATATTTCCAATAATTAAATAGAGCCTTAAATAAGTTTACCTTTCGTAGAAAGTGGTTCTAAGACTCCTACTGGGCTCAGTTTATCTCTCACTTTAATTTAGTGTCTCTTTTCTTTGTCTCTCACCTTGGCTCCTTGAACAATGCCCAAATAGTTGATATTGAGGATGATTTTGAAGTGTGTGTTATGTCTTGCTTTACTTTTATGTTTTTTTTATTTCAAAGACGGAATAAATATTTCTTCTTCTGGTTTTCTCTCAGTCTGATCTGTGTCTTTGTCACTCTCACAGTCAGGCATGAGTTTCTGAACAGAACAATCAATTAGGGCATGCAGAGAGTCAACTCATTATCACCAGTAGCCTAGAGCAGATACTGTTAATAACCCCCACCGATTCACATCATTTGGCGCACAGTTGCACGCACTGGTGGACCGTAGGTAACTCTCAACTTGGGTTTCTTTTTAATTGTGGTTGGGAGTGCAGAGTGCTGCAGCTGAGAAAACGGGTTCTACAATTGCATAGAAAACAAAGAACAATTGCATTACTGAAAACGGAGACTTGCGCAATTTAGCTGCAGTCTGTGTGAACGCCCTTTAATTCTATATGTGATTATCTCTCTAAGTGTTGCAAATTACTGTATTCCGCAGGAAAGGCCTTTCTAAGTTGGTCTATTGTTGTGCACACATTTGTATGCAGAGAGAAAATATCTCGAAATAGTTTGTTTTCTGTGTCAACGTATTCTAAGCTTCAAAACCATTGCCTGAAATTTGCACTCGGAGCCATAATTGCAGTTACGATGTGGCCCTACTGGCCAGCCTTCCTTTTGTTTCAGTCTTTCATGAAATCCCTTTGTGCTATTGTCAGGCAGCTGTGCTTTGTTCTTTAATGTCTTCCAGCCTAGCGCCCCAGCAGAGTTCACTTTATAACATAAACTGCAAAGCGCCATTTTCACAGCAGGGACAGCAGTGTGCTTCTTCAGCAAGAGGCATTAATAAAATGGCGCCGCAATGAACATGGTAATTCCTGGTCACAAGCCAGCGTGCACCAGCAAAGAAGGTTGCAGTCTTGCAAAAATTAAAATTATGTTTCATTGCTTGCATTGCTAAAATGTTGGGTGCAATCATCTTACCTTAACTGCCTTCTTCCCGGCTATAAACTTTTTATGTCCCCTCTATCTCTCTAGTTTTTTCTTCCTAATGTTTACTGTTAGAGGCAGTGTGTTTTCTGTTCCTGTCTGGTGCTTTCACTCCACATTAGTAGTTAATTCCAATCAGGAAATATCAAAGCAAACAACTTTAGTCTTGTGAAGTCATAGTTATAAATGTTGTTTTCTGCCTACATCAATGTGTATAACCAGTAGAGGTCCATGAAGACACATGGATAACAAGGGTAAATTCCGAACAAGTTTTGGATGACTGTCTGTTGAGACGCAAAATCGACCTCTAAAATTCCATGAGTGGATAATTTTGAAAGATGTATGGGATGTACTAATTATAGGATATGTTTCTGTGAAGGGCTGGAATGTAGGGTATGGTAAATACTACTTTAAAACTGAGGGCTGTATTACGAGTCTGGCGGTCCACGGACCACAAAACTTGTGGGGGGCTGTGGTGAAGGTCTTCCGACTGCCCCATTACGACCAGGGCGGTCGGAAGATGCACCGCCATGAAAAGTGTGGTGTGAGGAAACAAAGTGAGCCCTACAGGGTACCCTGGTGCCTCACGGCATGGGGATGCACACAGGGGAGCACAACATGTGCCCTTCTGTGTGCATGCACACCAGTACCTGCATGGCATGGACTGCAGAAGTCCATGCTGTGCAGGTACTGCCTTTGATGTTCCCATTGTGGTGCCTATTTCATAGGCACTGCCCTCGGAATGCCAAAGCATGGCCCACCAGACAGGAGAAAACTCCTATTCTGGCAGGCGGTTTGTGCATGTTTTTGGCGATTCTGGAGCAGGACGATCCCGCTCTTGCACCGTCAAACTTATAATTAGGCCCTGAGTATATATCAACACTATAGTATGTCAATCACTGGCAAAGTCAGCAAGTTTGGACTAAATTTGAGTACTGACAAAAATATTCAAACCTATCTGTTCCAGTGAAATACAATATAACTAAAATATTGCTTCCTTTATACAAGGCAACAAGTAGTTATCACATTTAATGTATGATAACTCAGAGTACATATGAGAAGTTGAATATTTTCTGATGCATTGAGTTAGTAGCATGAGGTGATAAAGTAATGCTTTTCGGAGTAGAGCTAAAGCACACCCTCAGATGGCACATAATGTTGGATCTTGGCCTGACCTGAAAGTGATTCTTAAGCTAGAGATGGGCTTTGAAACTTGCAGAATGGTTGAGGGATGTGTGACACATTGTACCACACTATGTGGGTGCGGACACATTACAGCCATGTTGACATATGAACAAAGTTTGAGAAGTAAAGCTGTGTCGGATGCTTCCAGTGCATGCAAAAAAGAGTAGGTCCATGAGAAACCTTTTTTTGTATCTGCATGCAACACATAAGTATTAAACAGCCATGCTTGAAGCTAACAGGTTTTACTGAAACTAAGAATTCAATTAAATAAGTCTTATCAAATGAAAAGGCACATACACACATGCATTGATAACAATCAGCAACAATAGAGCCTTTCTCAGTTTGATGAAGTCTGCTTGGAAATTGACACCTATTATGATATCATTTAATGACGTCCCTTTTTTTATTTCTGAATACAGTGGCTGGCATAATACGAAGGAATGCATTGAAATGAATGAGCATCTTGACATTTTCAGAGGGTCTCGATTGATGCTGCTATGTATCCTCACCTAAACCCTAAGGTTGGTCAGCCATGTTGAAACGTGTACTGTACACATTTGACAGCAATGGCCGAATGTTAAGCCATGAAGATGCCCTCTTCTATTTTTTGTTTTAATTCATGGTATGACCATTTCAGTTAATATGGCACATAAATTGAATGAACTGAAGAATGTCCTGAACGAATTTCTTGAAAGTACCCTCACAAACCTACACACTGATATTTAAAGGGAATGCCAATATGACAAAAATGCTAATGCAGGCTGCATCTTTACCTCTCTCCTCTCTTCGGCTGTGCTGCTTAATGTATGCTTAGCCACTGCACACGACACTGATATCTTCAGAGCCATCGTTTTCCTCTCTGTGCCAGTAAAGAGTCTCAGCTGGGTGATTTATTGGGTCTGGCACTAACATGCTTTCCCAAGCTTCCCCATCAAAATGGTAAACAGGGTGTATAGTATTGGAGGCGGGCTAATGCTTTTTTACAAATTCATTCATTTTGATGTGGTAGCAGCCTCTTCTCTTCCTATATTTCATTCAAATATATTTTTGCAAAACTGCAATAAGACTTTATCACACCATGATATATATTTTGTATTTTTCCATCAAAACATCATTTCTTAACTTTGCATTTTTATGCTATCATAGTATGTTTCAGCCTAGAGACAGACTGACTGGAAAAATAGTCTGCTGTGAACATCTCCGATACACAGTGTCGCTGTAAGGATTTTTGCATCCTTTTATAAGTGACATTTCTGTCAATCTTCTCCCCTGGCAATGTGGCTGTATTCATTGCTTCTTTGGGGTAATCTTGCATAAGGATGGACTGAGCAAACAGACCACATGGAAATATTTGCTTGTCTAGATGACCATGGGCTTCTTTCAGACTCAGATTAACGTAAGTAACTTCAGATCATTCAGCCCAAAAGGCAACAACAGGAGAGTAGCATAGAATGTTTTTTGTGTATCTCTAAATATATGATCTTCTACTGTAGAGGAAAAAATGCCCCTGGAATGAAATCTGGGGTCTTTAACCAAGACTCACAGGGGAAGGTGCATGGATCCTGTTTCATGAATGAGAGCTGACCGAATGCCCTGGAGAGGCATTGAAGGTGATCTGGCTAAAGGGAGATGCTGCCCAGAAGAAGAGGAGTCATTAATAGAGCAGAGTAGGGATTATCTGAAGATGCCCACTGTTTACCACAGGAGGACTTGCACAGTTCTGTGAGGCCCAGAAGTCCTTAAATTGACTCTGCAGCATGAGCAGACTCTATACTCCAATGGATGAATGGTACTGATGAATTCAAGTCTGTTTGAGTACTGATATTAATCATGATCAACACATAGCTGAGCAGCAATAAAATAAATCTGCCCGCAGTCTGTGGTCCCCCCATAACATATGGCAGAGTGTGTAAGGACCACCATATTGCTTAACAACCCTGCACCAGAATCAGGTGTGGGTACCTAGCTTGTAAGGGTTTAGGGCTTTGTGCTTGGGCCAGAGAATGATCTCCAAGTTGGAAAAGGTGCAATAACTGTGGCTCCACGGCTGCCTTCTTGACTAGTGCTTTTGCTGTCTAGGCTCACATGTACACCACACTGCTGTTGTAGACTTCGATGGCATATCAGTGGGCTGTGCCGGAGCAAGGTCACTGCTCACTGTGCGCCAGAGGTCTATGCAGGCACAGTCTGCTCAACACCTGAACTGACAACGAAAGGTACACTGTGCAACCCAGGGGAAACTGCAAAGGGGAAATGAGACCCATACTAATAAGAATGGGAGAATCACTAGAACTCATCCACGAAATCCAAGGGCTTCCCTACTCCCATGTTCTACTAGAAGAGGGACCCCCAGGGACTAATTGAGAGATTGTGACACAAGAAATGTCTTGCAAGGTTGTTCAATGGTAGTAGCCTAGCCCACCTCCCTCAGTAATCATCGAAGCGTATTAGTAATGCACAGTTCCATTTATTGTGTCAGAAACCATTAGGTCAAGTAATACGTTGTGTCTAATTAGGTAAAATACTTTTTTCTTTTTTAAAGACTTAGGACTAATTGAACATTGAGTTTTTGGCCTGTATTAGTAAGTTTATTAGGCTCTGAGTGTTAAGCCGTAGTCCACCTCAAAGAGTAAGTCTTGGTCTGCCTAATTTCGCTACCTTGAGGGTCATGAGATGAAGGGATGTACCTCTTGCTTAATTTTAGAAACATTAGCAAGGTTAAGTCCCAGGATATGACTAAGGTTCTGATTGTCATAATCTGATCACTGTAATATGTTTATGCTTCCACACTCCTAAAAAAAATTTCACAGACAGAATCATAACATTTGGAGCACACCCTGGAGTACAGTTAGCACTTTACCCTACAGAAATATCTAAAGTAATGTTGACTAACTTTTGTCACGTGCCTCAAAAATCTGGGGTCTTTTGCCTGATTAAAAAGCCTTTGGTTAGGAGACTTGCCAGTCAGTGACAATGGGCCTGATTATGAGTGTGGCAGTCTTGGAACGGGCCACCATGCCAGCACGTGCCCCAAGACCACCAAACCCGTAGTCAGTCCACCCACTGGATTACAAGTTGAAATCCTGGCAGGTGGTCCTTTTGCGGTAGTCCCATGGCAGTGCCTTTCTAAGGCTCTTATGAGAGCCTTAGAAAGGCACTGCCGTAGGAGCACCACACCCTGTTCCTGACCGAGCAGAAAGGTACAATGCTGCGCATTTCTGTGCTTGCAGAGACAGGGGGTACAGCTATACAGGGGGCACACCATGTGCCCCCTGCTTGCAACCCTGTGTACAGAGGCAACAAGGGGCCCTGCAGGGCCCCCTTAGTTTCCTCACCACCACCATTTTCATGGTGGGCTCAGCGACATGAAAAGGGCCACAGTTACAAAACTCCTAATATGCTTGGTGCTGCATATTACAGCCTCACACCACTGCGCCACAACCACAGGATCAGTAATCCCCCTTTGGCGGTCCCACCACCATAGTTGTAGTTGTAATAGTCGGGGACTAACACCACGAGTTCGGCTGTCTCAATACGTCTTCAAATATTTTTGTGGAATCTTATTGCAATCTATCTGCAGTATGCTTTTTGTCTCAAAGCTCACACATGGCGTATGCTTCTAAACAAATTGCCTTAACAAAAATGCTACACATTCCATGTTCAATCTTCCTACCAAAGAGTTTAATGCTGTTATTGATATAATGGACCATCCACTTCCCAAGTACATTCTCTGTAAATAAGTATTTGTGGGAGTGGATTCTGCGAGTCCTATGTCGCAACTTTTATGAATTGACAAGATAGAGCTCTTAATACCTTAGAAAGATCCGAGATCCACACACAATTACTCCCTGTTTGTGCCTTTTGAAGGAAGATGCCTATTGCTTCCTGTTTGTTTGTACCTGGATACAATAACTTAAAATACTCTATACCTTTGTCATCATAAGGAAGTCCTACAAAGAAATTACTATCTTCCTTCTCATATTTGTTTGAGGAATGCCACAATCTGCTTAGAAAAGTCTATGAGTGTGAGAAAGTTAAATGAACTACTATCTGTCTTTGGTGCTCTTGAATGATAAAGAACTCTGAGGTTATTATGAGGTCCTGTGGACCTGCATCATGCTTTTCTTATTACAGCCTCTTTACAGTAGTTTAAGCTGTCTGTTGCAGACATCTTTGTATATGTTACAGTCAAAGTGTGAAATCCCAGTATTGTATAGAATGCCTAGGTAATGTATAGAATGCCTGATGGTTTTCGGCAAACTATGAAATATAAATTTTTTTGTGAAAATGTTAATTTTTTTTCCTTGGCATTCTATCCAATTCCTAGGCATTATACAGAATGGCAAGTACAATTTACGCAAAGTGTTAAAAGGCCACAAGATGAGATTCCTAGGCATTCGGCAAAGTGTGAAATCCCGGTATTGTATAGAATGCCTAGGTAATGTATAGAATGCCTGATGGTTTAGAGGCAAACTAGGAAATATAAGTCTTTTGTGAAAATGTTACATACATTTCCTAGGCATTCTATACAATTCCTAGGCATTATACAGAATGACCAGTACCATTTACGCAAAGTGTTAAAAGGGCATCTTTGCCTGGTTACTTATGTGGTCTCTGCCCCTCGCTTGCTGGCAACTTGTGCTGTCTCTGCCCCTCGCTTACTGATAACCTGTGCTGTCTCTGCCCCTCGCTTGCTGATAACTTGTGCTGTCTCTGGGATTAGGTGTATTATATACTTTGCCGGCAGACAATCCGGCAAAGTATTCAATGCCTAGGCAATGTATAAAATATCAATCATTTCATACTTTGACGTTCGATTTTCAGGCATTCTATACATTACCTAGCCATTCTATAGAATTCCGGATTTCACACATTGCCGGGCGGGAATAAAATGGCGGGATTAGGCGTATTATATATTTTGCCGGCAGACAATCGGGCAAAGTATACAATGCCTAGGCAATGTATAAAATATCAATCATTTCATACTTTGACGTTCGATTTTCAGGCATTCTATACATTACCTAGGCATTCTATAGAATGCGGGATTTCAGACTTTGACTGTAACATATGCAATACTTTAGCATATGCTTAGAGCGGGCTTTGTGCTGGCTCCTAGGTCATGATTGGATGGCTTTTGTTGCCTATCTCCGTTGACTGCTGGTGACTCAACAGCTATCTTTCCTATTCTTGTGTTTTTCACACACTTGCAGAATTAGTGCTTTACATTGGTTTTTGACCGGATGTATTCTATCCTACTGCTGACATTAGGGAACATTCATTCTTTTCTCCTGCATTTTCTATAGCATTTAACTTTTAATATTCACTGGATTTTCATGGCCCTTCCCCTTTACCCATGTTCCCATGTGTGGCACTTTATACTTATGATACAGTCCATCTCTAAAGAAAATCATAAATACTTGAATGTAGGACTGCATCTTTTCTTGCATACTCTAGAACAGCTTACAACTATACATGCCACTTTACCATGTGACACTTATACCATGACTTCAACCTTCCCCCCCCCCCACACTTCACCCAGATGTCATAATGGTCAATACAAATTAAAGATTGGCACACCCTTGGTGTATGAAGCAACACAAATGTTACAAATGCAGTAGCTAATTAATTGACAGTCCAGACATTGCTTTAGGCCTCACAAATTGTAGTAAATTGCTGCACAAAATACCAAAACAATAAAATATGTCCAGTTCGTGATTTTAGAAAATAGGCTTCAATTCTTGTTTATAGCCCACTTAGATAATCTGAACTTTTTCATGTTTATGGTATTGTACATTGAGCTGAAGAACTCTATACACATCACAATGTTTACAATTGCAGACATTCTTTTCTAACATCAAGATATCCAGTGTCACAAAAAGATTCAGTTTCCCTAACTGCATACCTATATTTAAAAATGCAATTTAGCAGACAAGTGTGAGCTGATTATGATTCCTTCCTAAATGATCTGGCTGCTTCTTGATTCTTCAATTCTTCACACCTGATTAATTCTTGAATATTCATGTCTATTAAATATGAGCTTAATCGTTCTTTTGAGCAACTGCCACATGTAGCTAGGCACCTGTTCAAAACTAAGGTAAATCAAATGTAATGGCTGCTGTTTAGTGCAATTAAGGAGAAAATATGCATTTTCAGGGTGCGATGGGGATGGATCCAATCTGCAAAAAGGAAAGTAAAAATCTGAATCTTCATACTTCAAGTGGTTTTATTTCATGACTATATGGAGTTTCTATAAAGTAATACACTTAGTAGAACCATTATTTAAGCTTAAGTCCTGGTTTATGTTTTTTTCACTGCAAAAATCCCTTCCCTTTCCCTTCTCTTACTCTTTCGCTTCTTTTAGGCTGCCACATTTATTTACTTAACGTGTGGGGGTAGCCGTTACAGTAAATGGCAGGTAAGGGGAAACTCTTAGCTTCAAATGGGCTACCCGTCTCCACTCCTCCACATCCAAAAGCCTGATCCACTACATGAAATGTCTTGTAAGAAACCTGCATTTCACCTTTACTGTCTAACCTCTCTCCATTTCGATGTAGTAAATCAGTGAGACTATGGCCACATGTGTCACATACGCACCATACATGCATCCTCTATATTTGCAGAAAGGTGTACACACACATAAAGGCCAGTGAAGGACCCGGTTGTAGAGGAAAGGCAGACCAATTTCCATAAAAGTGGGAAAGGGCAGGCAGTGATTTTGCCAGAATTGACAGTTAAAAGATTAGAAATGCATGCTTTTCCACTGTAAGCTATATTGCTGCCATCACTGCCTGTCCTCTACAGCCAGGTGAGCTGTCGGCAGTCACTCTGTGCAAAGAGAGTGCACATGCTGTGCCCCTTACGAACACACAGGATGTTTTTCTGCATGTGGATCTGTGTGTCCAGCACACATGCATGTTCGTTGTGTGTGTTGAGGTGGGGGTCAGAAATCTACAGCTTCCTATGGTCATGCTCGTTCAAGCCTTGCAGATGACCTTACTCCATCCCAACAATGTCTGTTGCGGCATTTCCCATTCTTTGTCAGAGTGTCTCAATGATTACAATCTACTTGGTTAAAAGGTTCAGTTATGGATATTTGGATACTAAAAGACTGGTTCATGCCAGTAGCATTTTGTCTCTACAGTAGAAAATCATATATCTGAGAATGCAAAACTTCTGTGCCGCTCCCATATGGTTGCCTTTTGTGTTCTTTGGGATAAAATTACCTTAGTAAAATTGACTCTGGAAGCAACCCACTGTCTTCCAGACAAGCAGAGGAGATTTTCATGTGACCTGTTTGTTCAGTCCATAATTATGCATGATTGTACCAAAGAAGCATTGAATGTACCGGCACTGGCATTGGAGGGAGGGGCAAAAATGCCACTTCCCATAGGATGCAAAAAGAATCCTTAAACATCCCTGTGACAATCCCAGCAGATTTTGGATTCAGTCTGCCCCTAAACTGAAACATGCCATGCCAATTAAAGTATTTTGCACTACACCCACAGAGGAGAGAAACATATTTTGACCCTCCTTGCTCTACATCAATGTAAGATAAAATTAATTCTGCCCTTAATATGTTACGTTTAGCTAGTTGTTGGGCATCTAGTTATATTTTAATATGTCATTGATTGTTGGCAATGTCATCAAACCTTATTAAAGAGTAAAGTGAATAAGATACATGGCCCTATGAAATAAACTTCTTACAGATGTCTAAGGGGTCAACATTTCTGGCAGAGCAAGGAAAAGAAAAAGCATAACACTGTATAAAAAAGTTAAACAATCGTGTTCCAAACAAAACAATACATTAGTTTAACCTAAAAAAATCATGAAAGTCCAGTCTCAAAGTTGAATCTCTGCCAAACAAATCCTTAGAGTTTCTAAGTGGGTAATGCTTTAAATATTAATTTGTATCCATTAAGCCTTTAAATCACTGACATGATATCCACATAGTTTACACAATATTTGATCTTAGTAAAAAAACATTCAATATAAAACTTGCAAATCTGCTTGTAGTTTATTCCTGTGTTTTGAGAAGATCTCTGGCTTGTTTAAGAGTCACAGCTAGAACAACTACGTGTCATATATTTCTTTAGGAATACTCCACAACTTAATTTAGTCAAGCACATTTTAAGCAAGGCCAAAACAGTGCATTTTTTGAAATAGTTCAATGGCACGTTTAACCTTTATTAATCCCCAGGAAAATATGTTCTTTTGGTGAAGGATTCCACTCAGTTTAATACTCAGAAAAAAATAAGGGGCCATAATGACATTTTCCACCCAAGTTCCACACTTACTGCATCCTTTCTATTTACAGTAACCCAATGCAGACAAGCAGGGTTCTCCCCAGATTTCATAATTACACGCAGGGATAACAATGTTTGCCCTATTACATCTACATTTAGCACAACAGCAAACCTGCCAGAGTGGTGGATTTTCTGTGATGAACATAAATTGGGGTAGATCTTAATTTTAGGACTTGGAATCTGGGATTTTCACAGGTAAAAAATGTTCGCACTCACAGCTGAATTTTAATGCACTAAAAGTTGTCAATCATGCCATTTATAAATAAATAAGACAGGGATAACTGATAAGGGACGCTGTGTATTTTACCAAATATATACTGTGCATTTCTTTGGGAGTAATGAGTGATTGTGTGAATGAATATGAGCTTTGTAATAAATATACCATAGATTGCTCCAATGAAAACTTGCATTCATGATCAAATCTCAATATGTGAACTCATAACATTCCAGAACATTATTTCATTATTATGATATTATCTTGCAACATTTTGTATCAATGCTAACTTAAGAGAAGGTCCTTTTTAAAGATGCAAATTACCTCCTGAATCTTTTTGGACAATATATTCATCGTAGAACCTACAATAGCTATTTATCTTTGTGGACCTAGGATCAAGAAGGCCAGTCTTGGTGAGTATCCCACTGTTTATCTTGCTGATATGCACTAGTACTCACTTTCTCAGAATAACTAGGTACATTTAACCACCTACGGTTTCAGAGGAAGTCTAAAACTTGTTTTTTGATATCATTTAGTGTTTGACTTTGTCTCTGGTAATTCACTTCATGACAATCTTAACAGTTATCAAAGTGCTCCATAAATATTATTAATAGATTTCAGTTTAAACTTGATTAAATACCACTCAAATTGCCTTTCCCATTTAAAAGATTGCTTACTGAGTTAGACACTAAGAGCTTTAAATCACAGGTCAATAAAAAGAGACTGGGTAATAATAAGTGTATTAAATAGTGTTTGTCAGTGAAAGTACCATGATAAAAGAGTGATTCATGTTACTATGAGATATTTTCAATAATTTGGAATATAAACAGAAATATGTCAAAAGATGCGGCTTAATTGATGTCATTATTGTGAAATATACATTGCCGTAAGGAATTTCTCCTATGCATCACATGGGCACTACAAACTACCTTTCAAAATGGCATATAACCAGGATCGATCTAAGAAAATGTGATACTAGAGAATGTTATTTAGCATCACAAGCTGGTGAACGGTTTTGGATGGAACTTGCAAAATGTGACTTTACAAAGCAGGTTTGCGTATTAGTATAGATTTCTGGTTACAGGAGTAGCACATGTGAACTTTCTCTACCCGCCATTTTGAATGGCCACATTATACAAACAACGTTATCATTTAGAAATCTATCACAGAGGTCAAAATGAGCTGGAAACATCCATCTTGCATCAGCGGAAAAAGGACTTACCACGCAGGACATTGAGCCTAGTGGATACACTAATTTCTCCAACATTATTAGAGGCCACACATTCATAAATTGCATCATCTCTCGGGGTCCTCAACGGCTGTATCCTGAGGACAGACCCAGAGCCATCATCGAACTCTATCACCTGTGGAAAGAAACACAGGCTGTCACAGTTGTTGTTACACCTCCCTATCTCTGTACCAAGAACTGTTGAATTAAAACATCAACCCTTTCCTCTCTTCTCCAATAACATCCAAACATTCACACAGGATACTCTAGTGCACATGTTCTGTGAATGAAGCCTCATGGGGTGAAAGCTGCATGATATTAGAAGTCATAGCCATGATATAAGTAACCTTAACAAATTCACACTAACAACATTTTTTGATTAAAATATAGGAAATTTGTTGGTACCTATTTTTGCGTTTATATACTGCCAGATTAGTTCTATTTAGAGAACTGCATGCTGCCTTTGTATTACTTCAGAATAATGTAGTCATGCCAGAGTTTGCAAAATGTAAGGCTGTGAAGAACAGGATTAACCAAGGTAGGCGTTTCCTAATCTAATGTTTAACAGTCATATGCCCTTTGGTGTGAAGTTCATTAATAGGAGAGGCGGCAATAATATTTTTAAGGCGTAATATGAACCAATTCCATTTTGATTCTGTCTAACATATGAAAAGATTGAGAGACTAATATATGGCTGCAACGAATACATTATATTTCCCTTATGGGCTTTCCACCGCTTGTGGATCTCCTGTTTGAGGTTGCAGAACCAAAGATTAACGGTGCTGTAAAGCTTCATTAAGCAGCCCAGATTTTTCTATTTTCATTTAATGGAATGATGAAATCAATAATATTGCCATTGGCTTTCTTTTCCTCTTTGGATAACTGTCTGAGGATGTAACCCATCAAAATGGCAACAAATACAATGGAATAATATACTAATTCGTTCTTGTAGTTTAGGGTAAGTCTAAGCTAAAATTATTGGTACTATCATTGAAAGTTGGTACTATATAGAATACTACGTTTTGTTAAAATTCAACTCTGAGCCATAGAAATGTATGTGCGCCAACCTTGATTTAATATCAGTCATATGGACACCTTCGGGAAAACATATGCTACAGATGATGAGAAAGTCAAAGAAAAAAATATCTTGACTTGCTGCATTCAGACATTTGCCCGTAAGCTTGAAACTGTTCAAATCTGAGACATTTATGCACAAATGTGAATTGTTTTCCATAACATAAATCTTAGACAGCCTCAGACAGCTGCTTCCAGAATATTAAACACCTTACATAAAGAATTATGCACCACAAAAACATGGCACAAACAGAATTTGCTTTATTTTTGTTGAGTTTACATCAAGGCGGAAGGAAACAGAAAATGTGCAAGACAGAAAGCTAAGCTTGTGGGGAAACCAGTTTCTTCTGTGGCTGATTATTAATGCTGCATTAATAGCTTGCTTTATCATTTTAACAAAAGGTATACAATTTATAGCATAGTTCATATTCTCTGCTAACACACTTAGCTCGCCCATGAAATGCTTTTAAAGCAAAAAAGACTTAAAGTACATTATTTTTGCAACTGCTTCTCAAACTGGTTTCTGTTTTACAATGGACCAACAAAATTATATAATAGAGGCCTGGGCAAAATCTGGTCCTGGTTTAGAGTTTGAAGTACGAGCAACCTCTGTCGAGGTGTAGGAATAAATTACTTCTCCGCCATTTTGTCATCCCCCAAATTTAGAGAACATTGGCAGGAACCACTGGCAGGTAAGATGTGGCTTTACCCTGCAGAGATGGCCATCTGTCCACCCACTCTAAATTGAGTGGGCACTAGATGGCTACCCTCTGATGGGCAGTACTCATTGGAGGAGTATGTTAGAGGCAGAGCCACAATAGGCTCCGCCGTCAACATATTGTCAGTTTGTCCACCTCTAAATTGGGCTGGTGGACTGTGAGTTTACCAGAGAGGGTACTCACTCCATTGCTGTGCAAAGAAGTACATTTTCTGCCAAACTCTAAATCAACCACCTAATGTCATTATTTGTAACAAATACAACAAAAACGGTGTTATAGTGTTTTCACGAATATAAAATATACTTAATTTGTCCTTACACATGTATTTGGAGAAAGCATAACCTTCATTTTTTGTTAACATACTTCAAGAAATCTGTGGTGAGAGTAAAGTGTCAGAACTGCTGATTATTGTGGCTTAAGAGGTTTGGTCATAATTGAGTCACGCTGCTTTCTCCACTTAAACTAATCTCTTGTGCAGATTTATTGTATTTTTGCTTTATTGCTATTTTCTTCATTCATTCGTTCTTTAGCCCACTCTCACTTTATGTCCTTGTAATGCATTTCTCTAGCATGAATTTGATTCTAGCATCGTTCACAACACTAGACTTAAGTATCCACCATGAGTACTACAGTGAAAACTGGCTACATTAATTAAATGAGTGACAGGAACACAAGAAATGTGCAAGGAAGGAAGACTACTACTTTGTGCACATGAAGTATCAGTTAAGCGGTTTATTCTGGATGAATGTATTGATAGATCAGTCAAGTGACAGTATACTACTTATGATGTGAGAATAGTATCTTATACATTGTAGGTTTTCTATATGCATCACTATTTCTTTGACAAGTACTAGAAGTGCTATTAATATTACTATGATTTAATTGTTCAGTTACATCAACTCACAATTGAACTTGGCAGATCCTCCCATCACTGAGCTGTGAAATAAACTGATTATTACCCTGAGAGGGAGCATTTATTGTTTTCCTAGCTCGTTCCAAAAACATGGTGGTTAGGGTCTTTACAACACTGTTTCATGATAGTGTCATTAATTGGGAATACACTTGTTCATGGGTGTTGCATAAACATACATGTGTACATCTGGATATATACCAGTTGTCTAATGTCATCTTCACGTAGTTGCAATGCAGTCTTAAGAATGGTGATCGACCACGTGGAAGGCATGCCTTGGCTCTGAGGATCAGATTGATAATCCCATCATCAATCGGTTGTTGAACACTAAGCAGAGTATTGCTTGTAGCTCACACAAGTGTGCTCATCAAATAACTTCAGGATAAGTCCTCTAAAAGAGGTTTACTCACCAGTAACGTAGGTTCTCACCATTTTACCATTTCTCCATTGATAACCATACCATGACAACACTTCTCATGAGAAGAATCTTAATTGACAATCCTAATACTTTTCAGCAAAGTCAAAGAAATGTCGCCAATCTTACACTAATTTCGCAGTTTTAAAAAATCCTGCCCAAAGCTATGATTTCTGATATGCTGTGAATACAATCCAGCATAAGAAATTTGCTACAGATAAGCAAACAGCCAGATAAGCAAACAGCCTTGTTTCCTACGTTTTGGTTTCACTTCATGTTTTAACAGACAGACTCAAGCTGTATTGAATATCAAGTAGTGCTTGCAACTAGCATTGCAGTTATTAGCATCATAGATGCATAACTCACTGAGAGGTTCTCCATAACCAAACTAACAATTTGAAAAAATCTGCATGCAACACGTGTGTGCAAATGTGCAGTATCAAGGAATGTGGATCATTCTCTCAGTTGACATGGAGCAGCCTAGGTAAAGGAACATGATCCAGAAGCAGAGAGTGGGATCAAAAGGGCTGGCCGGAGGGACCAGGTAATCCAGAATATAGACCTAATGTTATTTTCATAGCAGAAACGTTAGTAGTGGCTGTCATGTGACCCAATCCTTCAGGCTTGATAGTGGTGCTTTCTAGAAACTGGTATGAGCCCAGATGGTTGTTCTCCTTTTAAGCTGTAACTCTTATTTGCAAATTTGCTGCACTGTATCTGTATCACCAGAGATCCCACTGTTAGTAGTGTAAACAGCCTGGGAAATAGTTAGATTTGAGTAACTAAGGACTCTTTTCACAAACAATTATGTCTAGTTTGAGGCTAGTAAGCCCCCTCAAATGTGATAAAATATGAATTTGTACACAGTGAGGGGAAGGGTAGTTTGACGGAGCTGAAAATATGAAACAACCCCTTGAAACAATATAGCATGTGAGTAGGATAGGCACCGTACCTGGGGTAATGAGTATTTGAGTCATATTCTCAGTTGTGATGAACACACAATAAGAAAGGTCTCTGAAGATTTCACCTTTGCATTTCCCATATTTTCAGTTGGAAATTATATAGTTAAATGTGGCTGCCTCCATATCTGACATCTTCATACACATGCAGGATATGAACACTCCTCTGGCTGGTGCACATACAAAATGCCTCCTGATTGGCCACCTGTATAGCAGATTAATAAATCTATCAGATAATATTTGTAAATAAGTCAAGAGCCAGGTCTTGAGTCCCTTCCTGAAGTGGGTCAGTGAGGGTGCAGTGCCGATGTGGATAGTGTTCCAGGCTTTGGAGCTGAGGTGGGAGAAGGAGTGCCCTCAGGAACGGCTGAGGCAGATATGTGGTGTCTGAGTGAGGGTGAGATGGTCTGAGCGGAGGTTTCTGGTAGGTTAGTGGCAGATCAGGCGGTGGTTTATGTAGGCTGGTCCTTGGTTGTGAAGGGCTTTGTAGGTGTGGGGCAGGAGCTTGAAACAGCATTTCTTCTGGAAGGGGAGGTAGTAGAGGTCTTTTATGTGCTTGGTGATGTGTATTCTCTTGGGCTGGTTGAGGATCAGTCTGACTGCTGTGTTCTGGATTGTCTCAAGCCAACTGGTGATGAGAGCCTACGTCACAGTTTTCCTTGTGCTGATGGAGAGCCATCTGAAGATGTTTTCTGCTTGTGATTTGTGTGGAAGCAGGCTGAGGAGACAGCATTGATCTGACTTTTAATGGAGAGTTCTCTGTCCAGGATGATGCCCAGGTTGCGGAGTGGTATTTCAGTGTGGGGATCGGTGTTGTCTGTGTCGAGTTGCAGGCAGTTGTCTTCCATGTTGTGACATTCTTCATACAGTTGTGGAAGTTGGTCTATGTCCAGGTGGGATTTGCTGTCAGTGAGAGGCTGTACAGTGTTGTTATCAGAGAAAATTTTGATGTTGTGCAATCTGACGATGTCTGAGTGACGTCATGTAGATTAGGGATAAACCTTGGGGTACTGAGATCAGGTATTAAGATGTGCAGAGAACAAACACCCTTCATACCTGTCCAGTCTGTACTTGATAGAAAGAGGATACATGTTATAAGGAAGCTAGTGGTGAACCTAGACTAACTTGCACCGAATGTCCATGGATGCACTGACAGTTCTGGTTTGTGTCAGAGTATAACTGTTGAGAGATATGCAAAGGGGTATCAAATAGGCTTCTGTTATGAGATCTGGAGGATACTACCTTCTTATGTGACAGTCACAGTATATTGAGATGCGCCAATACTACTTGTTCACATTTCAATAAACATTTTTTAAACCAATTTTATTGATTTTTACCATGGTGGTACAATTCAATATACTTCAATGTGCTGAACCCAACGTGAGTTCTGAACAAATATGGCAAGTTCTTCTGTTTGGCAGGAATAATTAGTCCATAACATGAAAACATAAATGCTTACATAGTTTAGGTCATAACAGTGTGAGTCCCATTCAATAAATCCTTACTGCAGTGTTCAAAACATTCCGCATCTTGATGCCCTACTGACTTGCTGAACTATTCCAGACTCGGGATGCTGTCCAAACACTCTCAACATGTTTCCCCCATGTCCTAGGGGTTTGACCAAATGAGAAAGAGAGTGGGAAACTTAGGCTGATGAGTTAGAATGTGATGGTAATCAGCTGTGCTTCTGTTATGAGTGTCAGCTATTCAGTGAGGGTCTCCTTGAACGTTTACAAATACTGCAATAAGACATCCCATGATGCTGCTATGGGGATCCTGCACAGACCTTGCACCTCCCCCCATCTAAGTGTCACTACTTCGACCTTGCCCCATTTATGTTTTGCAGCACACCAGTGTTGCAATCCCAGAAGGGTATTTTCTTTCCAATGCTTTGCAATGGACTTATGGGCAATGAGTAGCACCAGGTAATAAAAACGTTATTTACTATTTGAGCCTTCTTCCACTTGAACAGGCCTAGCAGTGCCCCCACTTTTGTGAGCAGGTCTTCACAACCATCACCTCCGAAAATGCATCTATAACCTCTCTCCATAGGATATCAACAGCCAGGCAATTCCAGAACATGTGCACCATGTTGCCGTTCGGTGAGCAGCATCTGGAACAGACAGAGGCGGAACCAAACATTTTATGTAAGCATTCAGGTGTAAGGTACACTCAGTGCTCCACACCTGGCAAAGCTGAGAAAGCCACTATGCCAGCGACTCCATCACCGGGGCAAAGAGGAGTGGAGATAAGGGACACAATTGGCTGGTCCCTCTGCTCACTGAGAACAGGTGATGGATGCACTGGCCTGTTTTACTTTTGCCGTGGACTCTGTGTAAAAGAGTTTGATGAGTCTTTGCAGCCTACCAGTTTAGCCCTGTGATGTCAGAATGGAGAACAGGTAGCCCCAGTCCACCATATCAAAAGCATTTTCTAAGTCTAATGCTAAGGCTGCATATGGCAACTGGGCTGGAGCCAACTCCATTACTCCTTGAAGTCTACGGATGTTAAGGGTGTCTTGATGTACCCAGGAAAAGGCTATTCTGGTCCAGGTGTACCAGACAGGCCATGTGTTCCTGCAGGCGGACTACAATGATTTTACTGAGAATCGTATAGCCCTTCCAAGTATTGATAATGGACGGTATGAGGTCCTCACCAGTGCGTCTTTATCTGACTTGGGAAGGAATACTAATAGGGATTAGCGGAGTGACTGCAGGAGCTGGTCCTCCATAAGAGCAGCTTGGTATAGTTCCAGAAGCTTAGGGGCTAACAGGTGTTCGCAGGCTTTATAGAACTCTACAGGTTCAGGGCTCACCAATGGTCACGCAGACTAATGAGCTAGCCATTGTGCAAGGCAGGTAGCAGCCGCCGCCACCGGGCGGTGGGCAGTGGGGGATGTGACCGGTCTAGTAGTTGATGAAGAACGCAGTTGAAATCTCGCCTGATGACCCAAGGGATGTGTGCTCATCGAGTGAGGAGAGTCGAGAAGCGTGCTAACATGGCTGCATGCACGGTATTCGGCACATACATGCTACCAAGAAGAATGGGTCTGCCATCAAGTTGGCCTTCCACCAGGACATAACATCCATGATGGTCTATTTCTACAGTTAGGCACCGGAATGGGACCCCTGGCTGAATCCATATGACTGTTCCTCGTGCGATACCTTAAGCATTTCCGTAAGCGAGCCTCTTCCTCCTGCGCGATATGCGCCTCTCCTCCTAATGCACTGTTGCACTGTGTGTGGCTTTCGGTTTGTTCCCATCCCACAAACGTTCCAAGTTAGTCTGCCGATCTTTGCCATGTATAGTTATGTAAGGAGAACCAGGAGGGTGGAGCAGGCAAAGGGAGGGGAGAGGAGGTAAGAAGGGAGCCTCCCATACCCAACCGTAAGCACCATTTTGAGGGGGCACCATAGGGTGCTGTACCAACCGGCGCTGCATGACCTGTTAAACAGAAAACCAAAGAACCCACAACCCCACCCAGGGTGGCCCCAGAGCTGGTGGCTACCCAAACAGTTAACCAAAAGTCCCATAGGTGGGAAGCTCTAACTCGTACACACCTATGTAAATTGACTTTTCAGTAGAGCAGTGGGGCGCAGTTTATGTGCTTTTGCACAACTAAAAGTGACTACAAGAGAACAGCAAAGACAAGGTAGCAGACGCATTTCTACACTATAAAGGTCAATTGGACAGTGGCACTGGAGGACTAAGTGGAGAGTGTGGCAACCAGTTTCTGTTGTACTTTTTCACTCTTTAGCTGGGCCGGGGATGTAGTAGCCATCAGAAGTGAATCAACGCTGGAGAATAGACCGGGACCTGCTAATGTACATGTTAGAAGTGGGTTCTTTGGATGGAGTATGGTTGTTCACATTTCATACATACCATGGTCCCTGGTTTACTTCACCTTATATTGAGCGACAGTGGCCGTGCTTAGTTAAGTGACTCCACATAGAGTTCTTCCTACTGTTCACAAAGAATAGACACTGCCTGTTTCTAGAATAGATAAAATAGTTTATGGTTACATTTCTCAGAAATTGGGTGCAGCCAGCTGAGCATGTCCTTCTTCTACACTGCTGCTTCAATCAAAGAGGGGAGGGAGGAAGAAGATATAGCCCAATTAGCTTCCAAGCTTTTATAAAAAATCAATTGGGGGGGAAATGGACCACTTGTAGCTACGTAGCCAGGGTTTCTTATGGTGCTGGTTGACCCTCATAAAAACCCCTCATAAACGCATGTAGATGGTATGGCGGTATATCTTGTTTCTCCGCTATTTATGTTGCGTTAGTGCATCATCATAGGGTTTTTGTTTTCATGCATGGAAACATCCACCCGGAGGTAACCACTGGATTTGTAGTAGTGTCCAGAGAAAATATCTAGTGCTCAAAAATAGTGAGTTAAAATTCTTTGAATCATCTTAAAAATGCGTATTTTTAATGAAAAGAAGAGAAGGTGATTCAAGAAAATAAAAATGTTGTGTGTAGTATGGACCTTGTTACTGGATCCTCTGCACAATATTAAAACTTAGGCCGACATGTTTCAGCCCCACTATGCCCAGCCGGGTCTATGGTGCTTTCTTCTTCCACACAGTCTGGAGAGGAAAAGAGCCTGGAGCCCGGAGTCCAGAGATTGGGAGCAAGCAACCAAGAAATAGCCTAGAAACAGGCCCAGAAGTAGCAGACATCCACGGAGCGCGGAGGGGAAATAGGCCTTAAGCCGGACCCACAGAAAAGAGGAGAATCAGGAGAACTGCTTTTCCCAGTATGTCCTGCTTAGCTTCGGCCTGGTGCGAACAGTCAAAACAAACTTCAAACAGCCCCACCAGTAGCATGAGGTCATGCAAGGCCAGAAGCTCACAGCTGCAAGGAAGCAAATGGAGGAAGCTCACCCCATGGACCATAGCACGCCAGGGCAAGGCCTCAGGTCCAATGGCCTGCCCTGACAACCAACTCAAAATAATTTCAAAGTTTCAGTTCTTGAAAGACACAAATACAGCCATTTTCATGAGAACAACTGACACTTTGGGCCTACCAGCACCTTTAATACCAACTATAATTATACGTACTAGGACCACACCGCACCGTTTGGCCCTGAAAATGGCCCCCACACTAGATCCTTCTCATGAGGGGACCACCAATTCCGAATTGCCACATCTGGGGCCTCAATGTGATATGGAGAAAGCAGGAGGGAGATTCCCAGCATGCAGGGACTCAGAGCTGCTGGACATCATTAACCTAACTTCTAACCCAAAAGGCCTGGATAAGGGGCAATTAGGCACAGTCCCCATGGCTGCTAGCAACCCAGAGGTGGTAAATAGGGTCACATTCAATCCCATGGCCCACCCTCCAAACAGCACTACAGTCCCCCACCCAGTAAACATCCCCCAGGCCCAGCAGCGCCAATTGAATCAACGGCTCTGAATCTCAGGACTTCCCCCTCTCCCGCCAGATGAGTACACTTCAGTGCCAACAAGTACAAGTGAAAAAGACATAGGCCAAGAAAGCGGAATCTGGGTAACTCCCTTGGAGTGCATGGAGCACTCTTACTTAACACTAGAAGAGTAGAACTAGATGCTAGTTTTTTACGTCACAGAAAATTACCAAGTGGCTACATCAGAGAAAATTCGATCTCTGACCAGGACCCCTTAACCCGGGAAGCTGGTAATGAGAACAATCCTCCAAAGGAGTCTGTTCCTCTATACTAATAAATAGTCAATCCTTGGTTGACGCTACGTTCTATCACTCTATTATAAAAGGTACATTCAAATAGAGCTACTGAACACCCAGGCCATGCACATGGCAGGGCTCGACGGTAAAATTGACTTAAACAACCTTATCAAAAGGGCTCAAAAGGAGTCCATGGAACTATCTCCAAGATGCACATGTTTCCCTGTTTTGGAGAAACTCAGCACACTACCTGGCACCGTAGGCACCCGCCTCGAAGATTTGAAGGATGTCTGCAAGCCTCAAGTAACCAAGGTGAAACTCACCCCACCTGGACAGACTTTCCAAAAAGGAGACGTCACCCCACTTAGTTCTTCTGCTGAGGGCCTCTTAACCTCTTGCCCGCAACCTTGGGAAATGTGGGATCACGGCAATGGGCCCAGGAGCAGAATAACAACCCAGAAAAAAACAGTGACAACATCAACATCAGCAGTGGAACCGTGTCAAGTTAACACGAGCTTAGGAGCTCCCTCTAAAATACTCAACCTCTAGCTGCAACCCCAGCTGGAGCAGGAGCAAGATCAAAACAAGGCCAGAAAAGGAAATCAAGGAACAAAAAAAATCCCTAAAACAAACTGGCTAAGGAACTATGCCATTTATGGCAAAATGCCTCAACGCCAGAAAGGCAATGGAAAGATACCCTTCCACAGAATGTGGCAACAATGGATTCAGCAACAGAGGAACAACCGTCTCCTAACAATACATGACTATATTCAGAGGGTCTAGAGGCCAAGTCACTGGGCTTAGATCAGTCCAAGATTGTACATTTTGATATCAGATCACCAAGCACAGCGGTAGCCAGCCCTTCTGACCGCACAACCCAGAATTTCAAGAAAGGGACATCACCTATCCAAAAACCCCAGCAAGTCATCATGGTCAAAGAGAACTGGTATGGTACGGCATGTGACATGCCAATTCCACCAACGAAGACATGCAGTAATATTCCCAAAAATGTGTTTTGCAAAAGCCATCTGACTCTAAAACACACTATCTACCCAAAAGAGGGTACCTAGTACAACTTTGTCCCACCCGCTAAACAACATCCTTAACTGAGGTAACATCATACAACTGCTGAATCAGATCCCAGCATTTGTCGGGGTAACCTCCACTGACATCAAATATATTCAATTTGTAAACACAGACCAAAGGTACCAGAGAGATTGGGGCTTGCCGTACATGGCCAAGAAAGTACAGTGTGAAAGCAAACACCTCCAGACCCGGGGCATAGTCGTGGAAATATGCCAGGAACCTGGGTATCTGCATCTGCTGAGAAGGGCCAAAGCCAGTGAGCCATTGAAAACGAGAATACCAAAAATGCCCTACTCAGTTTTAAAAAATGCATTGGGTGCAACTCCTCTAAGGAAAGAGCAAATGAATCAGACCCCAACTCTCATTCCATGATCCACTACAGGGAAAGGTCCCCGACAAATGAATGGGGATTGAGCGCAAGGTCACTAAACAAGCCACAGTCTGCAAAGTGACCCAAGGCAAAACAAGTAGACACTCCAGAACATGTAATAACAACTCCTCAACTCTGCTCATAGAACATACGCACTCTTGTCTCCCTATAGGAGACATGGGCCCTGGAACCAGTTGCATTTCAGGACTTCTTTTACAATGCATTCCTAGCCACCATGGGAGCAAACTTTGGTCGCAGCAGAGAGGGCCTTGCAATCTACCTCTCAACAGCGATCAAAGCCAACAGTAAGGGGCCAAAAATGACACTGACTATCTCCAAATATTGCACATAACAATGGAAGTAGGGGGCACAGCCACTACAGTACAATTACTAAATATCTATGCACCACCCAGTCACACAAGACATGAGGATACCTTGATAAAAACTGTTTGAAAACCTCTTTAAAGCAGGAGTGTCCTACCCAAGCTCTTTGATAATAGCAGCAGGTGATCTCAACACGAAATTGCTAGGCCACTCACCTAAAAATGAGATCACCAAGGCACAAGAGCACCAATGGGATATCTCAGTTCAAGCAAACGCTGAGCTAACAGGCAGGGACTGAAAGGGCCTTAACTTGCTCAGCAAACTGGAGAACCTGGGTCTTAGGGCCCTAAATGGTTTATTCCAAGGCAACATCCCTCCTGCGTTGTACTTCCACTCCACTAATGGCAATTCCTTAATTGATTATACGTTTGGATCCCTGCCTTTGCTGCAGTTAGTCCGCTACTTCAGAAAGGGAGAAAGATCAGAGAGAGACCATCTGCCTCAGGAGCTAGAACTCACCCTTGCTGTGACCAAAAACAGTTGCACTGCAGAATGAGCAGGCCGAATCTACTCAGCCAATTTAACGTGGGTGAAATAGACCTCAACTACCATGAAATCATTGGAGCAAAAAGCCGAAACTACCTACAACAAACTTGAAGCAACAGGATATCTGTAATGGTAAACTGGGAAGCCTTTACAAATCCATTCTCCAAACAACACACTTCAAAAGTAACCCCACATAGAGCCCTCCCAGTAGCAGGCCACCCCAGACCCAAATTAGGCTGGTATTTGGACTAGTCAAGCTGTCAGTCACCAGGCGTGCGGCATTCATGAACATTTGTTAGAAGGCCCATGTCCACCGACAAGAACACCATCAAACACAATGTTAGCTGGAAATCATCAACAAATCCTATTCAGTGGCCAGAGGTTACCTTAATAGATCAACTGACTTGTTCGGGCTAGCACAACTGTGGTCAGCATCACCAAGCCTCGAAATACACAAAATGGCTGTCAATAAAACATCAAAACTAACATCATCCCTAAAAGACAGGGCAACGCTTGAGAAAAGTGCCCTGGATGGTGCTAAACAGCTACACCTCCTTGAAGCCATAGCAATATTTGGGTGAGGCCTTAGTAGCAGGATAAAAGGCAACTTCTTGAAACACGAGTTAGGAGTCCTCTTGTCAAACACAAATGGCACTCCATGCTCGAGGCAAAAGAAGAGGCGACCTTCAGGATGTGCGGTCACCCAAAGGAGGATGTAATTCATACCATCTGCCTCCGCAGGTCTACTTTAAGCCTTTGCCGCCGCTGGCTGCCACCTTTTTGAAATCAGGCCAGGGGGCATTCCTGCAGAAAAGCCACATTAACCTAAACTCAGGAGACCCACAAGTAATCTCCCGAACAGCAAAGTACCTCTAGGGTGTTGACAGGACTTTAAGGAAAGCACCTGGCCTGCCAGAATGAAACACCTTATTTCAAACACTCATCCCATCTGATGAGGGTGGTGGTGAACCCCCACACAATTCAAAAGTCACCACTTAAAGAGCTCCCTCTAGAACCTCGGCGCTTATTGGAAATAAACTTCTTACTGTAAACTCCACCGTAACAACATAAAAGGGAGCGCTCCTCATCTTGGGAAAAAAACAGTCACACCAGCTATAGCACTGTAGTATGGCAACCATGTGTATTAGTTTCTTCAAATTGTCCTTTGCACAATTTCTCTTTGGACACAATCACTTTTTCTTGGATTTGCTCACGGCTTCTAGCAGGGACACTTCTATAAGCCATGACTACACTGACTCCGTCATGATATGCTTGCACTGACAATGTTATTTCATTTTATACGTTTGTCCTAAGGTGTTTATATATAAAGTACATAGAAAAATGTTAACACTCTACCCAGCAGACCAGGAAACTGAAGTTCCCACACTCCTCTTCTCCAGGTAGAAAATATGTTATTCATGATCTTAAAAGCCTCTGATTTAATATTATTTTCATTTTATTTACTTGTTTGATATGATTCATATTGTAATGATTTTAATTAATCGAACGATAAAGATTTACAACTATTTGGTTTGCTACTTGCTATTGGGTGATCTACCTTAGTGTTGTGTTAGACTAGTACCATTTGAAGACTTTAAAAGAAAAACGTTGCCTATATGTATGCATATGTAACTAGTCTTGGGCAAAGTTTCCTACAAACATGTGTTTTATAGAGTTTCCTGCATAATATCTTTGCTAAAAAATATGTTTCTTGAAAAATGTAAAAAACGAAAGTTTTATTAATATCTCAGGCCACAAAAGAAGCATCTCTGGAAAAAAAAGCTGCAAAATTGTTCTAATTCCCTCTTGACCTAACACAACAGAAGTGAATACTGAATATATTTTCATCCTCGTTCTAGGTTACCATGGAATACTTTAGTAAGAACAGAAGTAAAGTGTTCTGGTCTCTTCTGACTTACATACACGGTGACCATCATGGTGATAATGTGCTTGGCAGCCAAGCAATGTTGTTCCAAACTGATAGAAGTGTAAACTTCTAGACTAGCTAGCCTTCTAGACTTACCTAAAACAGGCAGCAGAAAAGATGACATGATGAATATCTGGACCACTTTCTTCAAGATTAATTATGAGAGGACTAGACACAATTTTCTTCGGATACCATAGCAAAGAGAAGTTTTAATAGTCCAGTAACTTTGTAGAGTCAGCTTTGAGTGGATGTCAAAAGTGTTACAAAGGCTCATTGAACAACGCATTAAATATGGGGGAGACATTTGGGAGTGTGTAAATAATTAAGGTATGTAGCAGTGGATACAACAATTGACATGTGCCTCAAGAAAGTGAAGTTAATGTAATGTTTTTTTTCATCTAGCAATTCCTGACCATAAGCCTTCCTGTCCTATTAGGAGCAACACCCACTGTACAGAGAGCATGTCACCATCAGTTGAGGAAGGGGCTGGACCGGACCATGACGCCTAATTGTTTTAAATCAACCAGGCAAGCCTATGGACCTGGTGACTTAATACTTGAATCTAATAGAAGCCAAAGTCTGTGCCATACGGCGACTAGAACAAAAAATACTGATATTCAATGCAGAGGAATTTGAATCAACTATGGTGTAATTTCTGTCCCTTTTAATAATATGTTGATTTTATTTTCAATGCCTTTCTATATACAATACACCATTTTGATCATAACACTTTAATGCAAATAATCTTATAGAAGGTTTTGTCAATGCGGCTTCAAAGTATTCAAAAAGTGGTGAATTAGTGTGTCAAAAGCTAGAGGAAGAGATGTACAAGCAGTATTTGTATATGACTGAATTAGAGCCTTCAAGACTTTTGGGAAAATTGGTATAATGGGAACAGAATCACAAATTTCATATAAGCATCATCAATTATCACTGATCTGTGAATGCTCACTTAAGGAAAATTAGACCAAAATTCACTGTGCACCTCATTCTGAGACTGCTGTACATATAGGTATTTGGCAGGACTAAGAACAAGAGATGTTTGTACCACCGGCTGAAAGTCAATAACTCCTATTCAAAGTAATCCACACACCAGGTAGATTTGGCTCTGTTCTTGATTAGGGCCTGCTTCAATCTAAAGGTGATAGCAGAGTCGTTTGCACTCATTAAACTGGCATACTCTGAGGTAAAATCTTAATCAGAGAATTTACAGGCAGCATAATGCTTGTAAGGTATAGTACACATTTGCCACCAGAGCGCAA
This sequence comes from Lissotriton helveticus, assembly GCF_964261635.1. Classification (NCBI taxonomy): domain Eukaryota; kingdom Metazoa; phylum Chordata; class Amphibia; order Caudata; family Salamandridae; genus Lissotriton; species Lissotriton helveticus. The sequence continues at coordinate 1,076,045,140 of NC_136059.1, forward strand.
CAAAGTTAAAAATGAAGGACACATTGTCACAAGGCAAGGCACCAGAAGGGTCAAGTTTTTTTTTAGAAGGGCAGTGCTGTGAGCACTTACTGCGCATTCCTCTGATGGGAAGGGCCTAAAAGAAAATGCTGGTTCTGTCATCTCTGCAGTGACTTTCTTGATGTGTTGTCAGGCATGAACATATGAACCCCACATTGGTTAAAACACCCCCCTTGCGTGTGGCTCAGAATAAGAGGGGTATCTTTTATGTTGTGCAATACAGGCTTTGGAGCTAGGAACTCAAATGAGTGTATCCAACAAGGTATCAGATGAAACCCTCAGCACTCAGACGTGATCTGAATAAACACAACTCACAAACGAGAAACATGAAAAACACCTGGCTTTACTAGAATGCTTGCCATAGAAATGCTTTGAGAACTTGAAGTCACCAATCGAAATGTGTACATTAATGGAGAGCTCTTCAGGCCAACAGGACTCTGAAGAGAGTAGTTCTGAATAGGCAAAAGGAATTAGAAGAATGACGAGGAGTAAAAAGGCGGTACTAAAGTGCAGACAAAACGGGGCGTGTCTCCAGACTGCACACAAGATCGGTCTCACTGCATGCTGTGACTACATTGAGGACACTGAACTGTTCTCTGTTATTTTGAACATGAATTGAACACTAACAGTTTATTCTTTTCTCAAAATGGACGGTTATAACTCAATAGAAATGTTTCGAGATCATGTCACATGAAGATTTCTAAAGCAATAACTAGCTGTCCTTCAGAAAAAAAACATGCATTTTAAGGTGCACAATACAGTAACAGTGACGTTATGTTCCTCAATTGCAAACGATCCCTACATTTTACATGGTTAATTGCATAGATACACAGTTTGTTATGGAAACAAGCATAGCATATGACAAGTAACGTAGAGATATAAAATATGAGGTACACTGAAATGCAGAAACAATTATGTGAGTCGTGCATAATATTTGGTTAATAAGTATTAATAAGCACATTATATGGCTATATATTTCATCTCATGCTTTTCAGACAAAAAATGAGTACTTCATTAATAAGTTCCCCGTACACAATAAATAGCAGTGAAATACAAGCATATTCTCCTTTGTTCATGCTTAGAATATTTTTAGAGAAGAGAAAAAATAAGTAATTATTTTTCGCCGATTACTGTGACAGTCATAAATTTGATTCCAGAGCTCAAACCTCTCCCTTCGCTCCTATCACAGTTGTTCACCCTACTTTTGTGACCCCTAGAGGAGTACAAGGGTTACACAATCCTGACTATCCTTACCTTCAACCCCCTGATTACACACTGGGAAAAACACAAATTCTACTCATTAATTGGTTGGTGTCTCTCCCAACTTTCTGAGTTCTGCAATGATGAATGTCATCGAGCTCCGAGAGGCCATGTGTGATAAGGAGACCAGCTCACACACAGAAAAAACTAGGAGAGTAAACAGCATGAGGAGCCCCACAGTGGCTGTCTTCTCAAAACTGTTCATTTTTTCTCCCTGAACCTTATTGAATCATGTCTAAATTTAGATATAAAACCTGAGATTTTGTTTTTGTGATAACAACCATAATCTTGCAGGTTTTGTTGAGGGTTTTTATCCTTCAGGATGGTTGAAAGTCAGACATCACGACCTCAAGGCCTCTGATATATGTGTCCCATCACTTCCCCAAGACTTCAGGGATTAGGGAAGACCCCAAGGTGTTTTTTGGAAGGCCTATGGGAATAGCAGAAAGGTAAAGGGGTGTAACAGAATAATATTTGAGAAGTTAATAGTTCCCCAAATTGCGAGAGTAGTTAATTATTCTTTCATTCCTGCTAGTAAAGGTAACCTTTAGCAGGGTCTAATGATGTCATAGGTTAAATCCCCCAATATGATGACCTGTAGAAGCTGAATAAAAGACATTCATATTTAAAATGGATTTTCCAGGCTTTGGAATATTTATCATAGATAATCATGGCTAATGCCCACAGTGCTGTGAGAGGACCAGTGAGTGCATAATGCTGGTACAAATCTCATCCCTACATGGTGGAAAATAGATTGTGTAAATCTCATATGGACACAGATTCCTTAAATAGTAAAGGTCATCAGTTAAAGAATTATGACAAATCCCTTCAGCAGTTGTGTCCATGGGATCAGAGCAAGTTGGGGTCAACAAACATTTATGAAGATTTCTGGCCAAAGAAAGGGCATTGTTTTATGTTTCACTTTGGCCAGACACCTGTGGTTGATCCTTTTTTTAAAATTGAATTTATATATTCTTCACATGAAGCTAACTATTATTGTTGTCTTTATAACTATGAATACTTATGACACTATTGCTCAAATTATGCTAGTAGTAAATAGGTTTTAAATCGAATTGAATGAAAATTAGTCACTTTGCTAGATTCTGGGATGTATCTCTTTGGGAGATGTAGGCCGAGGTAATCAAAAACTAATTGGGGCTTAAGAAAAAGTAAAAAAATATGGTAATTAGTCCCAAAGATTATTCTCAACCCCAGTTCTCATTGGGAGAATCTTAAGTTACACTTCTCATTAGGCTAGTTAAACAACAGGAGAAAAATAGACACCTTGAATAAACAAAGGCATTTCAAGCACAGGAATGCATACATAATCAAAGATGTAACTATATTTTAAAAAGTAAATTTTCGGAGGAACAGAACAATGGACCTAATACCTCAAATCTCTGGTTGCTGACTTTCTTGCCCTTCTTGTTCCAGACTATTTTAGGTCTTGGGTCTCCTGTGGCTTGGCAAATAAACGATGCAACTCCCCCTGACACTCCTGTTTGGTCGTCAGGAGTTCTTGTAAACTTTGGTGGTGCTGAAATAAGAAAGAATAGCAAATCAGAACAGTAAGGCGGACAGACATTGGCATTAATACAATTTAAAATGCAATGTGTGAAACACTATTTTTAGCCAACACATTATTTGAAACCCCATTAGGAAAACAAGGTTGAATTTATCATTGTAGAACAACACGGGAAGAAAAGCTGTGATAAAGAAATATAAATTCCTTTCATTAATTTTTACTTGCAGCAAAATAAATACCCTGTAAATGAAAATGAACACTTCTATCCAGTTAATACGATTCGGGCTCAAGACCTGAGGATACGATCAAAGTAAACTATTGGAAATATATTCAGAGCTAATTTAGTAATCTTAGCAACACGGAAAGAATGCCCCTGAAAAGTTCGCATTGATCAAATTGAATTTGACAGGTAATATACTTTCTTCAGCTGTCACGTTAACTGATGCTCTGCAAACCTCAGCGATCTCATTTTCTGTCAGAAATGTTATTGCTACAGAATGAATAACATATTACTTTAGTTCAAGTGGGGGAAGCAGGCCCTGGGGTCGCATTCCTACCACCAATGAGCAGCAATGTCTAGGGTGTATGGTGCTCCATCCATGCCTGCACACTGAAGGCCACACCTGACTAAGGGAGCCAAGGTGAGAATTTGCACAAAAAAATGCCAGGCATTTTCTGGTGGAACACAGGTGTCAGGCGTTTTCATTTTTTGATGTATAATGCGGAGGGCTATTTCATATCTCTAGGAACGACTTTCACTTATGAATTTGCCTTTTCAAAAATGAGATGAGGACTGATATCAGGTAAGAAAGCTGACAAGTGCTGTGTGAAAGTCTGTGTCCTGGGAAATTCCCAAGCTAGAGTTGGTAGCATGTAACTGGGAGGTTGAAACACATGACCATCTGCACATGTGTAACCATTACACAGACTAAAATCCTGATAGCATTGACCTGGCAGGATTGCACCCAACATGGGGCGTATGGAGTGTCCGCCACCATTTCTGAGGATTCAGAAACTTACTTAGCTCAGAGGGTTTAACTGTGTTGCAACTCTTCATGTTAATATCTTTTACAAATGTGGATAATAGTACCACCTATTATTAACAGCGCTGCCAAATGGTAAAACATTGGTGCTACTGAGAGCTACATTAAAATAATGATACAATGTTGACATTTTTCCCAATGACTGTATTTAAACCACCTGATCTTGTTTACATGCCATTCGAATGATCTTCTCTGTGTATGACAGCAGCATGTATTGCACCCCAGAGTTTTCAACACAGACATAGGTCTTTGTTCCTTTTTATACTAAAAGCTGCCATTTCTCATGCTTCTTTATTCATGGTAAAAAGAAGCAGAGAGGCGCACTCAATGAAATTAGTAATGCAAGAAGTCCATTAAATATGCAGATCTTCTGTTTTCTTGAATATATCCTTTATTTTCATTCACATAAAAACGGCACAGCCAACGCGTTTCATCCCCAATTGTGCCTAGGGAATTTCGTCAGGGCATATATGTAACAATCCGGTTAATGCGGTGGTCCTAGAGAAAGATGCTCTATGGAAGCTGATGTGGACTTCTTGCATTACTAATTTCATTGAGTGCGCCTCTCTGCTTCTTTTTTCTATTGCTATGATATACATCCTTGGCAGCGGATGGTGAGAGTAGCAGCGCCACTTAATAACTCTGAAACAGGCAAAGTTGATGTGCGAAACCTTGGTCTGCTGCTGTGTGCTTTGGTTTATTGTTTAGATTCTTTATTCATGGTGTCCATTCTTCCCAGCGAGGTATGTATATATTTAGTTAGTTTTCTATGCCTTTGGGAGACCCAATGGAGATGCTATCAGAGTTATAAATTTACCTTTTTCACTGTGTCCTACGAATTCTAGTAACATTGCCATATAGTGTAGTACTTGTTTGGCTTTAAGTAGTCTACTTGCGAAACAGCGTTTACAAAGCTGCCATTACATCGCAGTGCTTTTACAATGCGGTCGTCACAACGACCGCACTGTTAGTACATGATATGTTTACATCCCAAGTCATTAGATCGACTTGCTGTAGGGGGTGCTCTAAACTAAGTAATAGTATAATTTACAAATCCAACACCCTCCAGCACACGCTGGAGTCGGAATAGTAAATTAAACTATTCCTAAGTACAGGTGCCCCTAACAGAAAGTCAATCTAATGACTTGCGATGTAAAGGTATCGCGTTCTAACAACCCGGTCATTGTAACGACCGCGTTGTAATAGAACGTGATGTAATAGCATGCGTAGTAACATGCTATATTCATTGTACTTCTGGTATAGACATAATTGTAAACAAAATCAACAGAGTTAAACTAACTTCTACGATGGGTTCTGAGACAGTGCTCCTCTGTTAGCCTTTGAAAGGAGTAACTTGTCTAAACTGTCTGCAGCTATCTTTACTTAATGTTTCGCTGCTTTCAGCAGAGCACGGGCAACAAATATCTTACATAATTGACTTTTGTGAGAACGTTCTACATTACTTTAGTGAAATGTCCAACCTTACGCATTACAGACAATACTCCAAATAGCTCTGTAGAGAATATTCAAAGTCTGTAGAGAATATAAGACTCATGAAACACTTAATGACCACCAAACACTCGTTCATATCATTAAGTTTTCCCTTCTGCTTTGACCCTCACATGACTTTTCAAAATAGTTTATGCTTTCTGTTGAGTGTAACTGGGAGCTCACAACTTATTGCCATCAAACTTTTTGAATGTTCAGCTTCTGTTTACAGGCCAGCATCATCTTAAGGATTTATGAGGCCATGGGTATGACATATTTTGGGCATCCCCTATTCAGAAAATATTTAAATTGCATTACCCGTGGGGTGCTAGTTGAAGTCACCACATTGTCTATAATATTAAAGAACAAATTACACTTTCAAAATGGGATCGCTTAAAATATATGAAAAAAATGTGTTGCCCGGGGTCCTAAAAATCCTCAAGATGACACACTGGAGAGGGGAGAGGCTGGGACAGAGGTGAGGTAGAGGAAGACCGAATTACCTCTTTCTCAGGTGAAGTGGGCCTGGGCAATTGCCCAATTTGCCTATGGCTAAAAACGTCTCTGCCAAAGATTATAACTGATGATTTGTGCATCATTAAATGGCCAGATTTCTAGATTCCTTTGTTATTTATGAAGAGCAGGCATATTGCCAATCGACACCCTATTGCAATCTACCTCTTGGCATAGAAGCTACATCAGGTTTATGAATCTCGAAGTTTCATTTTATTCATGCGGCATGAGTCTCAATATTGCTCTTGCAGTGGATTCATTCCCAAAACTCGTAAAACCTCCACAGAACTTAAACATTGTAACATCTTCCCCAGCCCTGGGGCATGCAATATAGATTATGCCACATGCCGGAGCTGCAGTTGAGCATATCTTTATTCTCCAGCATTCATTCACCCTCTGCCCATTACGTCATTCTTACTAGACCACACCCTAACACTTTCCCCACATCTTATGCAGTTCCTGTTCAGAGTCTGCCTAGAACCACCAGGATCCTCGTGCGCATCACATCAATATGCTACATGCACCACCTGGTGCTCCAACATCAAAAAAGAAGATGCCTTTATGATGTTCACATCTGTAACTACTGTGTGGCTAGATGTCATTTATCTTGTGTACAGTTACGTGCGAATGTATGTGCCATGTATGTTGCTAAACTATATCTACACAAATCCTTACATTTGTAGATATCTTCATAACAAGGAAACAAGATTTGCCACAAAGTACACCGTCTGGTTCAACTCGTACATTCATGCTTCATTTCCTCCTATCTTTAAACTATTTCTCGTAGCCGATAGTACGGCTCATTACAAAGCGAACAGTAGTTATTCATCCCTCTCTTGCTCTGAGATGGCTTTTGGAGCCATGAAAACTGTTGGTGCATCCTTAAAGGATATCCAGCATTCACTCACAGCCTTTCTTCTTCTATTCCAAAACCTGTTGATGGCAGACTGAATATGTGTAATCAATGGTAGTAAACTTATCCCACTACTGAAACGTCTAAATTATCGGCTGCCTCTTCAGAACAAGATATCTATATGCTTGGCTGCTATGCAAATTGGTGTACACCCCCTAAATGGTGGCTCATGACACTCAATTCATGTTCACAAAGGACCAAATTTACTATGTATATCATCTTTGCTAATGATCTAAAAAAACTATAAAATAAAAAATTAACAAAACACAATGACATTTTTACCAAAGATAATGAAGAGAAGACTTTTCATTGACATAACTCTCACTGGTGAAAACCCTATTTCTGAGCTGTCCTGGTGGAAATAAGTCGATAACGGATTTGGTGATAATTCCATGCATACATCAGAATGTTATGTGCAGAATTTGCAACCATGGTTATCCAAGTAATCAGGACCTCCAGCTGCATGTTCGTCATGTACTCTGGCACACAGAGCCTACCCTGTTCAGCCTAGCGACTCCTTGCTTCCTACTCTTTCTGCCATCAGCTGTTTGGCTTTATGGTGGCAAGCACAAACACAACAGAAACAGATCCACTCATTCACGTCAGGGCACTGGCGAGAAACAACCGGCAACAATTAATAACCTCTCCTGACAATGTGTTGCACGCACTCCAACAAAAACTCTGGCACACTTCACTGAGCAGAGCTGCACATCAACGTGGGAACTTCCCAGGGTACCGAGAGCCATGAATGGAAATCGTACGACATTGGTTGCTAGCCACACCGTACAAGAGGCTATTGCGGTCTTTGAGAGACGCTCACTAGAGGATGTGCACGTCCAACAGAACAACAATCAATATGAGCAAGCGCAATGGGATGTAGTGGGTAAGAAAACTCTTCTAATCTCTAAAGTTGTTTTTTTGCAGTTTTACATAGCGCGAACGCGACCAGAAGGCATTGGAGCACTTTAAATGAGCATAAGTTGCATTACACAAGGACACATTCATTTTTGTTTTGTAGGCTTGGGGAGATTAAGTGATTTGCCCAGAATCACAGGAAGTTGAGCCAACACTGAGCCAAGAACTTGGTTCCCCAGTCCCACAGTCAGCAGCTCTGGCCATTAAACCGCAACCTCTTCCCCTAACACAAACAAACGCAGGGGAGCCAAATGTGGCTAAAAGGAAAGAGAGAATGAAAGAAGAAAAGCAAAGTGTCGCCCATCACTAACATTTGGTTCTTCTGAATATGTACAGTTGACTAGTATTTTGTGCTATTTTCCCCAGAAATGCAATGATACTTTGAAGAAGTCCCTGATGATCTCTTCTGTGGATCACTTCAAGTGAAGACTGAACACACTCTATAATTCGAGCATGCATGGGACTTTTATCTAAAATGTAGACTGGTCAAATTTTAATTATGTAGGAGAGATTTGTGAACATCTTAAATTTTGCAGTACATGAAATTCCAAGAAACGTCTCTATATTTTGCATTATGAAATTGAACGTATTTTTTTCCCTTGCGGAAAACTGCTACATGCACAAAACATCTAATAGAGAGATTCTTTCCGCTCTAACCAGGCCCATGTTGGTATCACTTGAGACTTCTTTGAACAAAGTACAACTTTGTGTACAAAAACTAGAAGAGATAGCAGCAAAACACATTTCATGATGAAAGCGTACTTCCACAAAATGTTCACAAAATATTGCAGTAAAGATTTACTGAATTTGGCATGCCATTTTTGAAAGGCAAGAACTGGCTGAAGATGTCACTCGAGCTGTATAGATTAGAGACCATGCAGATATCTGCCGTCAGAATGGGTCATGATTTGAACATAAATCACAATATGAAAAAGCATGAATGACTAATGAATTCCAATAAAATAAAGTTAGACAAAAGTGCTGCAAAAACGCAAAAGTGTGCGGCAAAAGTCCTTTTTGGTGCCATAAATGTTCCTACAAAGCGCCTCAATTCCTTGGGGGCACTGGGAGAAAAGCGGACCTATTTATGATGGTTGAACAAATGGTACAAGGTGAGCTAAAGTTTAATTCACCGGAAGTCTCTAACTCAAAACCATTTATTAAGTCCTAACCAGAAGTAGTGATGAGGACACTTTTCTGTTATTGAGGAGTCCTTGGAAAACAAATCTTGGTCATAACTCTAAGGTCAATGTATTTTAATTGGCATTTCTCAGAAAATTGTTTCCTTTGCTGCCCACAGACCTAGAGCCCAATTCAGAATTGAATTCGTCCAGTGACGAGGAATTGACTGGTGTAGTTTCCTTCAGCACCGGCATCAAGATATGTCTCTGTGGACAGAACTATAAAAGGGTAATCATATAACCCATTCCAAAGCATGAGGCAATTTTCCCGTTTTGTTCTCCTTTGGATATAGAGCTCCCCCTAGAATTCAGAGGATTTTCATTAGCATCAAAATGTAAATCAGGCCCTGTGATTCCCTGTAACACACATACCAGGAAACAATGTGCAATGGCTCTCCTAGGGCAATCCTTGATTTAAAGGCAACTCCGGGACATGGGTGTTGCTGGGCCTAGAAACATGAATGTTACGGTGGTCAACCTGATGCAAAAATGAAACAGTATGATCTGATCGAGTGGAAAAATGATAGGTCCAGTGCCAGCTACACACAGAGGCTGAAGGCTTCATTGTCATTGGGCTGGTTATCTTGTTTTTGGTACCAACAAAAGTTTTGTGCTCAGACCAGGACTAAAACTGACCTAGCGTCTTTAAAACACAATGTTTGTTTAAAGAAAACTGGGAGATAATTGTGTGTGGGGGGAAGTGCAATATTCTGAACTTTGCAGATCGGAACAGGAGATAACATAAGGTACTGCCATGTTTTCAGCCATACCAAGCTGCGAAATATATGTGAAAAGACAAAGCCCACCGTAGTGGTATTTACTCTTCACTCCAAAATTCTGTCTCAATGAAATTGAGGGCCTCGGGGCTTATTTATGAGAGCCGTGCATAAGTCACTTATGCACGGACGTAAAGTGGTACATGCAAGATGCAGAGCTCTCAATCTGATTTATGAAGCCACGCAAAGCACCCTGCAAGGCTTTGAGTCACCTCATAAATCATGGGTAAGGCAACTCAGCGCAAATTGCTGCATCGTCTTAATTTGCACCCAGGAGGCATTCCATGGGCGTTGTGGTGGGCTTTCCGCCACGACACACATGGAATTTTGACACTGCCCCAGATATACACCTGAAATATCAAATCGTGACACTTCCCGAGGTGAGGTGTAATGAGGAGAAATATGACATAGAAAGAGGAAAATGCCTCTTAGGATTGTTTTGTACAGGAAAGTGCACAAAAACAATCCTGCATGCAAAGGAGGCACCTGTGCACCACAGTGCAAGAGTGCCTACGTTGGCGCTAGGCTGCCGAAATGGCACCAGTGCAGGGAGAAAGGGCAAAAATGTATTGTATTGCATAAATAAGGTGCATTCCTGCCCTTTCACTTTAGCGGAGGGTGGCTCAGCAAGGTGCCTTGCTGTATTGCCCTACGCCAAAGTCCCAGAAGTGAGACCCTAAGTGTTCACACCTATGTCACAAATGTACGATTCGCTTAGAAAACTGTTGCAGAGACTACATTCTCGTTTGAAAAAAATCACTTGAATTTTTCAGATGTACATCTTTTCTGAAAATCACCAAAAGCAGAGTTGTCCATATTACCTAGTTTACTTTGAAACATCTTGTGGGGGTATATTTACTAAGTTTTAGCCCTGCGTTTGCATCACAAAAGTGACACAAATCAACACAATTTGTTTTTTACTAATTTACTTTCCAAAGGAAAACTTGTTTTGGCCTGGAAAATCACTTGATAGTAGTGCAAAGCAGCGCATAGCATTGCTTTACATTACTTGGCACCAAGGGGGGCGTTCCATGTGTGGTGCATGCATCCACTCAAGGTTCCTGATGCAAAAATATATTTTAAAAAAACGTAGACAGGATTTTTTTTCAAAAAAATAGCACCAACTTCAACCAGGCGCTATCATAGAGAAATGCTTTAATTTCTCCTTTATTTTCTGACTTTGCATGTGTGCTGCTCTACATATCAGGTGGGAAAAGTTGTTAATTTAGTCTAAGCATAGTATTTTGTACTGGAGGGGTATCCTTCTAGTATAAAACCCATACTATGTGGTGCAAAGGTGCATTCGTATGTGTGTGTGGCGCATGGCAGCAAATTTCCATGCTGGCGTTAGCAGGGAGAGTGACATATTTCCAGTGGCGGCTGGTCCATTGGGGCGCCGGGGCAGCGCCCCGCAAACGAAACAGCTCACTGCAGTTACGGCCGGCAACAGGAATGTAAGCAGATGAATTGCTTTCAGAATTCGTCTGTTTACATTTCCAGGCCGGCCCGTGCTTCACTTGTGAAAGTGCGCCTTTCAACGCACAGCGCACGTAGGCAAGCAAGCCCCTAGAGCAGGAGTCCAGAAGATGGACCATCTGACTGCGCATGTGAGTGAGGAGCGTTGCCCCTCACTCACATTCACGACCCATTAGGTATGCTGCGCATGCCTACTTTAGTGCAGGCGTCTAAAGATAGGCTCATGTTGGGGCGGTGACGTGTTTTTCGTTATGTCGCCCCATGCCCTATCAAATGCCAGCCCCCTCCCTCTCCCCCCGTCGCATCCAATCTCCTGATTTGGCACTGCAGTTAGTTTCCTATTGAGCGGCAAAAGAAAAGAGCGGACTGCAGGACCGGAGGAGATGCATGGTAAATTCTATTCATTAAATTAACTCTCGCCCCTTCATGCCAGCCGTGACGGGTCAGGGGGTCATTTGCATATGCTTAGGGTGTGAAACGCGTGTGGGTACACACAAGGTACGATATGTGGCGAGTCGACATATAGTTATACTCCAAGATTAAACGTAAGTGCTGCCACCTTTTCCCGACTGCTGGGAATTAATAAACGTTGCATCCTAGACGCCACATTTTCACTGTAACAGTGATGCGGTTTTTATGGGTGACCACTGACCAGAGAGGTTTCAGAGGATTGGTTTCAAATTGGTTTCCGGGTTATATAACAACATTAATATTTCTTGTAATGGCAAAAGTCGGCGCAGCGGCACCTATTCACTTTGTTTACTTACTTACTTTGTTACTCACAGCAAAAACGGTTTATGAACTTATTATTGGGGCTCTGCAAAAATCAGCATGAATGAATGATGGATGCAGGATGGATGCAGAATTGATGGATGGATGGGTGGATGCATGAATGAATGATGGATGCAGGATGGATGCAGAATTGATGGATGGATGGGTAGATGCATGAATGAATGATGGATGCAGGATGAATGCAGGATGGATGGGTGGGTGGATGCATGAATGATGGATGGATGGATGGGTGGATGCATGAATGAATGATGGATGCAGGATGGATGCAGGATGGATGGATGGATGGGTGGATGCATGAATGAATGATGGATGCAGGATGGATGGGTGGGTGGATGCATGAATGATGGATGCAGGCTGGATGGATGGATGGGTGGATGCATGAATGAATGATGGATGCAGGATGGATGGATGGGTGGATGGATGAATGGATGCAGGAATGGATGCAGGATGGCTGATGGATGGGTGTATGGATGGATGGGTGGATGAATGAATGATGGATGCAGGATGGATGGGTGGATGCATGAATGAATGATGGATGCAGGATGAATGGGTGGATGCATGAATGAATGATGGATGCAGGATGGATGCAGGATGGATGGATGGGTGGATGCATGAATGAATGATGGATGCAGGATGGATGCAGAATTGATGGATGGATGGGTGGATGCATGAATGAATGATGGATGCAGGATGGATGCAGGATGGATGCAGGATGGATGGGTGGGTGGATGCATGAATGATGGATGCAGGATGGATGGATGGATGGGTGGGTGGATGCATGAACGAATGATGTATGGATGCAGGATGCTTGGGTGGATGGATGGGTGGATGCATGAATGATGTATGGATGGATGCAAGGTGGTTCGGGCTCGCTCGCTGCGGTGCAATATGCAAATTAGTTTACGGCCCACCACTTTCAAATGTCACCAGCCGCCCCTGCATATTTCTGTAAATATGGTGCTCTCCTTCTCACGCAGCGCAGCATTTGCAGCTTCTGCAATATGCTGCGTGATAATTTAGTATAACTGGGCCATGGAGTCTTACTAAACAGTGTGACCACGGAACCACATGTGTGTGCTTTTCCCGCTAAACTCCACGCCAGCTCCTAAATTTTAGAACGCGCTTGGGTTACAGAGGCTTTTTTTTAACAACCGTAAAAGTCACAGGCTGACTCTTGCACAACTGCCGAGAGAGAATTTCCAATTTAACACTCAAGAATGCAACCTTATCACAAAATAAACAAGCCCGCGTGACAGGTGTCTCCGCGGCTGTAAACCTCGCCATAAACGCAGCTCCAGCCCACGGTGAATCACGGAGACTCGGTGCAAAGCCTTGAACGAGTCCGGGGTTTAGCAACATCAAGTTACAGCAGGCCCCTGCGCGGCCGCAAATCACTCCGGACACAATCTTAGACACCATTCTTGAAATTCCTTCCCGGGCAGTCATACATTTTCGACGAATGCATGCTATAAGTAACGTGCATTTTGTCTTTCAGCACCTACAAGCTATGCTCTGGTTTTAGCCTCCGGGGGCTGCGTAGTAGCTATTCATACATTTATATTTTTACTGTTTGAACATCATTTGATATTTTTAAAAATAGCACAAGTAGCCCTTCGTTGACATTTCACAACGAGGCACAAAACAGGGGTTGTATAGACATGTGCATGTTATTTTTTTGCCACATGGGCACACATTACGAGTCGCCCATAATTCCATATGTGGACTGTTGCTAGGTTACCAGCCCATTCGAAATGTCGATGTTCCACAAAGTTACCTCTCGTAATTGCTTTAGGATTAAATTGGTTCAACCCGACATGACGATTTATTCCTCAACGGGTCACGGGGCCTCCAGGACAGTTTACTCTAGGGGGTTCAGAATTAGCACCCTTGCATCATGAAACCGCATAATGGACCCCACTGTTAAGTTTATGGTAACGCAGAAATGTAGCTGTATTGACAAAAATGGGGTTCACTCTCAAAATGGCTGCCACCAGTCTGTGGTGCTTCATTCACAGAACTTTGAAACGTCTACTTTAAAGTTATGGTCGGCTATATTTCTACTACTCTTCGTTTGCAGTTATTTCGATTATTTCATTTGAATTTTCTCTACTGCCAGTGCCTACATTCATTTAAAAGTTCTCATAAAACCCAGTGCTCAAACCTAATTCAATGGAGCACAGTCTGCAGAGACAAAATCAACAACAGACTTTTTAATTCAAACATAAGCAAAATACTAGTGTTTATACATTTCAAATGAGTGGCTTCATATTGTATAGCCTCCCTGGAACCATTTGGGGTATAAGCTCGGTTTTTAAGGGGGGTACCTAAAGGAGGGAGATCATACATGGCTGGAGGATGCAGGTTTTGTATCACTTGGTGGCTAAGAACCTTTATAATGTGCAAAATGTATTTGCCCTTAAATTGTAGCTTGATTGAGGCAATTTGTTTTATGTCCTGCTAGCTGTAACTGGCACATTGGCGTTGAAGGTGCCATTGTTTTTATTTAGTGCCTCTCAGACATTCTACCTTCATATGGTGACCTTGAAATTCCTTATTTTGAGGAATCACATAACCTCTTGTTAATGACTTCAACTATGTACAGCCATGAGGCATGATTCACAAAGATGTTATTGTGACTTACCCTTGGAGTACTCCTGACTTGCTGCTTCATTCAAGGACTATATCGGGAACATTCCAAGAGCAAGCCAGACCTACACATATCAAAATATTTGTGAAACGGGCCCACTGTTTCCAGGCAGCGCTGCAGCATCCATTTGCCTTCATATTAAGACTCAATGGAATCAGTTTTAAGATTGAACTCTACAGCAAATAGATCCCCATAACTATATGGAATGGCAGACTATGAAGGGATCTAGCAACAACAGGCAGTATTGCTAAAATGTCCATCACTTATGTATTGAGGATTGCACAAGGCACCCTCTGGGAAACATTATATATCCCTTGGCTATCTTGAAAAAGACAGAGTCTAGGGCACCATGCCTACACTTGACCACTGAATTGGTAGGTAAGGTCTGTATTAGTGGTTGCCTGTGATAATCTCTGATATAAGGTCCCTGCTCTTCACGGGGTGGATTGTTGGGTTTTTACATTGATTTTGGACACACTTAACAATACAGTATTACTATTTGTTTCAGGGATTCATGTACATAAACACCACGTTTTACAAATATATGACTAAAGCAATGTATTGCAAATTGGCATTTTATCTTTTGTTCTTCTAAGGTCAATACCAAAGACAAGCCAGGAAGTAGGAACATCTTCTCGTTCTCATTCTAGAATCCAGCTTCTTAACTTCTGAACCAACCACTAATCACGTTACATCTCTTCTGCAGGGCTTATCTTCATGATGGTCAAACATTTCATTTGAATTTCTGCCTTTGACAGGGATCTAACAACACATTTTCTGCTTGGAAAAAGTTAATCAACACTGTTCTTTAACCAGCAGAGAGCAGTTCATATTATTTTATACATCCTCGGTATGCCAATTATCTGTGTTTTTAAGGTCGGAACTATAAACCGACAAGTTAACCCTATGAAGATTAGGAGGTGAAAAAAGTGTCAAATAATCACTTGATAAATCGTGGTTAGTACAGGAAGTCTGATAATATAAATAAATGCCACTAAATGAGGCCTGCACGTCAACTGATATGGCAAAATGCAAATATGTGTTTCTTCCAAAACTGTACTCAAAAATATACCACATCGATTTCTGCATCATTGACTGCACGGGAAAGTTTGCATCTCAAAAGTGAAAATTTTCACATGTGATAATACACTACAGTTCTATGCTGCCTGCTCCAAATGCCGATCTAAAATGTCAGTCTAGACGGGGCAGTTAGTGTGTCTTTTAAAAAGAAAGAAAAAAGGATTCCCAGAATGTGCATGAATGTAGTTTCACAGGTAAACCGAACAAGGACAGACTGCAGAAAGAAGATGTGGGTTGATATAGGTTCCATCTGACAGGCCCAATTGATACACTATTTATTTACAGACTGGTAATGTAAATACTAGCATTGCCATTCTAGCAAATTACATCCCTTTAGTTGTCAACGCACCAGTTTAAATGCAATAATCATAGTCACAAGCACTATATATAGGGTTGATGGTCACTGGAAACGAAGTGAGAAATGACCACTACCTAAACAATCCCAAAAAATTCTGATCACACGGGACATAGACATAGCTCAAAGTGGGTGATGCAGCGAAGATAAGTAAGGAGTGCTCCAGTGTTATCTCTGAAGGAGAGCACTTAAGAATGTGAAATGATCTGACCTTTTATACAAACATCCTTTGACCACATCACCTGATAGATTTACTAATACTGCTACATTCACGAGGTAGACATCAGAGGTACTAAGTTATTTAAGCTTCACAATACAAGAAGGTCACATTAGGAGGACAAATAATCCTGGTTGCAGTTCTTAGAGTCAGACACAATCCACCTGCGGACAATCAAACTGCATTCTCTGAAACCTACAAATACATTCTATTATGAGCAGCAAGAGCTAACACTTCCCCAAACATTGCCCACATGCACTCATACAAAAGTATATAATCTAACTAGAGAAAGTCAGATATTGGATACTTGAGTATTCAATGAGTATATGGATATGTTAAGTTCCTCCTTCAACATTCCATCTGGGACTAAGTTTAAGTCTGGAGTAACACAAGGACATTTTTCATTCTGAGACTAATAGGTGAAAACATGGAACTGCCTCATAACACTTGGTAGAGACCAAAATGGGATATTGATTAAAGCAAAATTGGAAGAAAGATAGGGGAGCGAACATTTTGAAATTCAAGACAAACAATGGAGAACCGTTTGTGTGTTGTTACCAAGATGTGAAATGCAGAGATTAGATGACAGTGTGAATCTCTACAACTATCACGGGTTTGAAGGTCACAATCAAACCACCAATGGGATGGGTAACAAAAACATTGGAACTTAAGCAAGGAGAAATGGACGCCACATGGTATTTGTATTTTATGGAAATGTCTCTTTTCTATAATCCCTTAGAAATGTGGTCATAATTAAGTCCCTTAGTCTGAGACAGTAACAAATACCTCTCTAACTCAGACAATGCCACCCGAAACAATAATTGCTTTGCAATTGTTTTGCTGCAATGCTAATCTTGGTAATTCATTTTGAGACACTATGACAAATTATTTTGACAAATCTTTTGAATCCGACTCTCTCCCCAACCCAAATAGCTTCTGATTTCCAAGTGTTGTCCACAATGGCTGCTTCTGCAAATGTATGTTAACCCACCAACAGGAATCTGTTAAAAAACAAAGTTTAACATATGCTCTTCTTTTTAGCACAGTCACGTGTATTCATATAGTTTCTGATAAGTTAAGTAAGGTAATAGCCAAAGAAATGCTAGCTTCGGGAAAAAAAATCCAAGGTTCCATAAGTAAAGAAAAGGATTTGATTACAGAAAAGATATAGTTTTGCATATAGTGCTACAAATTTATATGATCACATGACACAGACTGTTTATGGGGCAGCACTGCTTCTGAGTTAACCCTCGTAGTACAACTGAGCCAGACACAAATCCTGAGACAACGGCACCCAGAGAATGCAGGCAGCAGCCCACTCATTGTCTGAGGGTAAGTGTCAGGAAAGGACACTCTTACAATTTTTCAGGGACATGGGGATCACATTGGGGGATAACGTTGTACCAAGAAACGACACTGCTGTATAAACGAGAAGCAGTGCTAAGCCCATTATACGACTTATCTTGGCTGGAAAGCTGTTGTGACTTTGGAGTTCATGATCTGTAGTCACTGGATGTCCATGTGCTAAATTCTTGAAGGGGTCAGGTACATTACCACTATCTCCTCCACTTGGGAATGGTAGTTGTCATACTGCTTTCCAGATGGTCCTTGGTGCAATGCACTGGCACTTCAGTTTTAAGTAATGTGACCTACTATCATACTATGCATAGAGTTTTACACATAATGCATTGCTTGAGTTCCATGAAAATGAACTATTGTTACTTACCTGTAAACAGGTGGTTCTCCAGTATTGGTGTCTTTCATAGATTCACATGCTTGAATATTCCCCGTCGTCGAAGTGGGAGTCCCACGGTATATAAAAAATAGCAATAATGCTAATATAACATAAATGATAATATCATATAATAATAAAATAGAGATAATACACTGTAAAAACCTCTACAATGGTAACTTCCATAGGAAGACAGTATAAGAGAAAAAACTCATTTGTAACATATCAGTGTCATTATGTTGGTCCAAACTGCAGCCAATCAGGCTCACGCACCCTCTAGAACCTTCTCCTCAGAAGCTCAAGCCCTCAGATTTTCGTAGCACTAGTAACAATAGCGTATGAGGAGAAGAGAGCCTCTGAGGGGAGGAAGGGTGGGTCGCATGTGAATCTATGAAAGACACCAATACTGGAGAACCACCTGTTTACAGGTAAGTAACAATAGTTCTTCTCCAGTATTAGGGGTGTCTTTCATAGATTCACATGCTTGAATAGAATAGATAGCAGTAACTCCTTAGCACTGGGATTGCAAGCATCTTCACAAGAAGTAAACACATAGCTTAAAAGCATATAGCAATCACAGAAGAGAAAGGAGGAGGGAACAGAGGCTCACCTTATTTAAAGAGATGGCGAAGCACTGCTTGCCCCACTGCGGTATCCGCCTCGTTGATGGAATCCAAACAGTAATGTCTGGTAAAGGTGTGCCTATTCGACCACGTTGCCGCCCGGCAAATCTGGTGTAGAGGCACTCCGGCAAACAAGGCGGTGGAGGACGCCATCGCTCTCGTCGAATGTGCCTTTACAGGACCCTGTAAAGGCTTGCCAGCTTGTTGGTGACAGTAGGATATGGCTGCTGAGAGCCATCTTGCAAGTGTCTGTTTTGTCACTGGATGTCCCCTTCGCATTCTTCCATATGCTACAAAAAGCTGATCTGATTTGCGGAAGGGGGCAGTTCTTGAAATGTAAAACTTTAGACAACGGCTGATGTCTAAGGAATGAAGGCGTTGTTCTGCCGGTGACTGTGGATTCGGAAAGAAAGTCTTCAAGAAGACAGGTTCGTTCAGATGGAAATCTGTAGGCACTTTTGGCAAAAAAGAGGGATTGGTCCGAAGAGACACCCCATCTGGTTTGAATTGCAAATAAGGAGGCTTGATTGTGAAAGCATGAAGATCGCTGACACGGCGAGAAGACGTTAGGGCCAAAAGCAAAACGACCTTCCAGGTAAGAAACTTGTTGTCTGCTCTGTGGATTGGCTCAAAAGGAGGCTTCATGAGCTGTGACAATACCACGTTGAGCTGCCATGCCGGAGGCGGGCGTCTGATAGGAGGAAACTTCCTGAAGAGACCTTTAAAGAATTGTCTGATAATTCTGGATGAGCAGAGAGAGGTTGAGCCATCATGCCTGAAACGTGAAATAGCTGCCAGAAAGACCCTCAAGGTGGCATGAGAGAGGCCAGACTGAGCAAGGCTTAGAAAGAAAGGCAACAGCTGTTCTGGGGCAGAAGTGAGTGGGTGGACATTTGCTTCTGCGCACCAATGGCAAAACCGTTTCCACTTTAGTTTGTACGTTTGAACAGTTGAGGAAGCTCTAGCAGAAGCCAGAATCTCTCTGCATTCCTGGGGCATCTCTAAAGTCGCGAATTCGAGGAATTCAGGTTCCATGCCCATAACTGAAGAGTGGTCGGGTCTGGATGGCAGACTTGGCCCTCGTCCATGGACAGAAGATCTGGACGTGGATGCAGACGAATGGGCTTGCATTGGGACAACAGAAGAAGTTCCGAGAACCAAGCCTGTCTGGGCCAACGAGGTGCAATCAGTATCAAGTGGCAGGGTTGCCTGCGCATCTTCCACAACGTCCTCGGCACCAATGGTATGGGAGGAAACGCATAGGCGAACAGGCCGGTCCAGTCCATGAGAAGGGCGTTGCCGCTGGACCCCGGATGAGGATGCCAGCTCGCAAAGGCGGGGCACTTCCGATTCAGTGGAGTGGCAAAAAGGTCCATCAGGGGACGACCCCAACGGCGGAACACCATGTCCAGAGTTTGTTGATGAAGCTCCCACTCGTGGGTAGACGATGTGGACCTGCTCAACGAATCCGCTAGGATGTTTGAAACCCCCGGCAGATGGACCGCCGTCAGGGAGATTCGATGATGAAGAGCCCAGTTCCAGATCTTCTGAGCTAGCCGAGACAAGGGCTGAGATCTTGTGCCGCCCTGTTTGTTCATGTAGTGCATGCTGGTTGTGTTGTCCGTTTGAACCAGCACGGACTCTCCTTGCACTACTGGCAGAAAAGATCTGAGAGCAAGGAAGATCGCCAGCAGCTCCAATCTGTTGATATGCCATGTTCGTTGTGACGGTGTCCACTTCCCTTTGATTGAAAGGTCTAGGAGATGAGCTCCCCAACCCTCCATGGATGCATCTGTGGTCAGCGTCAGATCCGGAGGAAGGGCCAGAAAGGAAACTCCTTCGTTTAGGTTGGATGGTTCTCTCCACCAAAGGAGACTGTCTTTCATGCGAGACGAGACTCTCACTAGATCGTTGAAGGATCCTGACACTTGGCGCCATTGCAGGTCTAGTTCCTCCTGAATAGGGCGAGTGCGGAGCCTGCAGTTCGGAAGCAGAGCGATGCAGGACGACGCCATCCCCAGAAAGGACTTCAACATGCGCACAGAAACTGACTGTTTTGAACGGATGAGGGTGACCAGACGTACTATTTTCACCTGTCGTTCTTGGGAAACGAAGGCTTTTGATAATTCCGTGTCGAGAATGGCACCCAGGAAGTTCCTTCTTTGTGATGGTGTTAAGTGTGACTTGTCCACGTTGATGGTCAACCCCAGTGACTCGAAAGTCCGCAGGCAGAGACTTGTGTCGTGAGCCAGCTGAAGAGGAGACGGAGATTTCAGAAGGCAATCGTCCAGATAAGGAAAAATCTGCACTCCTTGAAGACGTAGATAAGCCATGACTGGGGCCAGGACCTTCGTGAAAACACGAGGTGCCGAACGCAGGCCGAAAGGCAGCACCTTGAATTGGTAATGGACAGTGCCCACCTTGAACCTCAGAAATTGGCGATGTTGTTGCAGAATCGGCACATGAAAATAGGCGTCTTGCAGATCTATCGTGGACAGAAAATCTCCGCTGCAGAGAAGCCGCAAGACTTCTGACAATGTGAGCATGCGGAAAGACTGCTGTTTCAGAAAGAAATTGAGCGCCCTCAAATCCAGTATAGGCCGCCACTCTCCCGTCTTCTTGGCAATGAGGAAAAAACGTGAGTAGAAACCTGTCCCTTGTTGTGATATAGGAACCACTTCGACTGCACCTTTTAGTATGAGAAGACGAACTTGATGTTGCAATTCTAGAAAATGGGGAGGTGGCGGGCCTGATGGCGGAGAATGAGGAGGAATCTCTGTGAACTCCAAGGCATGACCCTTGCGAACAATGTCCAATACCCATTGGTCCGATGTTATCAGAGACCATTGGGAATAAAACTGCGAGATTCTCCCTCCAACTCCTT
Source organism: Lissotriton helveticus (assembly GCF_964261635.1). Lineage (NCBI taxonomy): Eukaryota > Metazoa > Chordata > Amphibia > Caudata > Salamandridae > Lissotriton > Lissotriton helveticus. The sequence goes on from NC_136059.1 coordinate 1,076,066,599, forward strand.
GTGTGACATGAGAGTCACTGGCGTTTGTTGTTGGCACCCCTATAAGTAGGTTTTCCTTTATAGGGTCGTGACTGATTTTGGCGAGCAGACTGCTGAGAGGAGTAACGTTGATTGCCTTGGTTGAATTGGCGGTACTGAGTGTGTCCTCCTCGAAAATTCGTGGAAGACGAACCTCTTCCACGGGCGCCACGAAAGGGCTGCTTCTTAAATTGTAAGGAGACTAGCGATTTTGCTGTATCGGTGTCCTTTTTAATTGACTCAAGCGCCTCGTCAATGTGAGCGCCAAAAAGAGATTCACCGTCATAGGGCATGTCGAGTATCTTCGACTGGACTTCTTGCCGGAAAGAAGTGGATTTAAGCCAGCCCTGGCGGCGGAGAGCCGCAGCACTGGCGAGGATGCGAAATCCCGTACTCGCCACATCAATCGCGCAGTCAATCATTTCCTCTGACGCCCTCATGCCATCCTGGAGAACTTGCTGGGCTTCCGCTCTGGACGCTTCTGGAATTAGAGAAACGAATGCGGAAATGTCCGACCACATTTGCCTGTCGAAGCGACCTAGAATGGCCAACGCATTTGCAGCGCGTACCGATGTAGAGGACATGGTGGAAAATTTCTTCCCAATGGCGTCCAAACGTCGACCCTCTCTATCAGGTGGAGTAGTGAGAGGAGTCGCCGGATTACGGGATCGTCGCTGTGCCGCCTGTGTGACAACCGAGTCCGGTTTGGGATGCGACAGCAAACAAGCAGGTGAACCCGCAGGAGCCTTGTACTTCTTTTCCAGGCGAGGGACTTGTGCCGGCAAGGAGTTAGGAGAATGCATAATTCTTATCCCTTCTTTCCATACAAATTCTATGATTGGTATGGTGTGAATTTGTTTGTATGGTTTGTTTTTGAAATCGTAGAGAAAGCAATCTTCTTGCCGTTGTTCTCTCGGCAATTTAAAGCGGTCCGCCGCTTTATTCATCAGCACATGGAAGCTTGCTGTATCAATGGTAGGCGCATCACCCGCCTCTGGCTGTTGTGGAGAAGGTGTCTGTATCCGATAGTCGTCGTAATCCGCCATATCTGGATCCTGATCATCGTCAGTATCCTGGTGTAATTCCCCTTCTTCACTGTCCGACTCATCCACCCCGTGCGCACCAGGTTGCGGAAGAAGAGGGGGGTGAGGGCGGGGAAGCTCTGTCAAAACAGGCTGCTCCAAAGACTGAGGATGGGTGGCAGGGCCGGAGTCCTCCGCAGGAGCGTGGCTTGGAGTACCCTGAGGGGTAGGCGGAAACCTTCTGTTGTAGTCATCCAGCATATGCTGGAGGTTTGAAAACAAAGAAACTGGAAAAGATGCCATAGGCAACTGGACAAATTGGTCATCCGGTTGGACCACTTCCTCCACGTCCTCCTGGTCAGAACTGGAGTCTTGACATTTTATAATCAATTCTGATGGACTGTGAGCTTCATCGTCATCATCCTCCCCCATAGATCCAGTCTCGTGATCAGTTGCCATCAAAGGCGAGGGTAATTGGAGATCAGGAGGCGGCAGCTGCACAGAAGAATCCCTGCCAGAGGTCAAGGAAGGCAGTGGTACCAGAGGCATGGTGGCAAAAGAACCCGATCCTGACGAGGATCCTGAACATGCCGCTGAAGAAATCGCCATCGTCGACGAGGTAGGGCCCACTGAGGGATTCGTCGTCGACGGTATCGTCGTCGACGGAACGTGCGTCGACGGAGCCGTCTTTGCTGGAATCTGAGGAGACGGAAGCCTCGTCGACGGTGTCTTCGTCGACGGTATCTTCGTCGACGATACTTTCGTCGACGGTATCGTCGTCGACGGTACCTTCGTCGACGGTACCTTCGTCGACGGAACCGGCGTCGCCTTCTTCGACGACGACGCCGTCGTCATGGAGCTGGTCGACGGAGCACTCGACGTCGACGGGGCTCTCGTCGTCGGAACCATCGTTGCCTTCTTCGTCGACGATGCCGACGTCGACGAGGTGGTCGACGGAGAGGCTGACGTCGACGGGACCTTCGTCGACGAGGAATTCTTCGACGTCGAAGAGGTTTTCTTCGTCGACGGCAAGTTCGTCGCCGACGAGACAATAGGGATCGTCGACGGGATCGTAGGAGTTCTCGTCGACGTCGAGGATGTCGACATCACCGTCGTCGACGACGAGGAAGCAGACGTCGTCGTCACAGAGGTCGTCGACGAAGACAGCAAAGCCAGTCTTGTGGACGGAACGGTCGTCGACGAGCCCGTCGACGACCTGGGAGTCAGGACTGTCAGAATACTGATAGAGCCTGGACAAGACGCCTGAGAGCCAGGTCTCGTGGGCGTTGACACAGAAGGCATAGAATTTGAAGATTGTGTCACAGGCAAAGCCAGCTTTTTCTTTTTCTGAAGAAAAGGAGAAGGCAAGTCTTGAACACTCCCACGCTTGGAAGGAACAGTGGAACAGCCTGACTGAAGACTTACTGCGTCTGACAGAACATCTTCTTTATCTTGGAGGCGCTTCAACCATATAAGAAGGCGACCTTCCCTGTCTCTGAGAGTCTTAGAAGGAAGAGCTCTACAGATTTTACATTCATCCACCTTGTGGTCAGGGTACAGGCAGTAAATACACTTTTGGTGGGGGTCCTTCTCAAACAAACGTAGTTTCCCACATGAAGAGCAAGCTCTAAACAAGGACTTCTTACTTGACATTCTTGGAAAAATAATTTGAAGAGACAAACTTTGAAGAAAACTGAGCAGAGCTCAGGGAGACTCCCTTCACACGACGTGCGGTAGAAAATCTGAGGGCTTGAGCTTCTGAGGAGAAGGTTCTAGAGGGTGCGTGAGCCTGATTGGCTGCAGTTTGGACCAACATAATGACACTGATATGTTACAAATGAGTTTTTTCTCTTATACTGTCTTCCTATGGAAGTTACCATTGTAGAGGTTTTTACAGTGTATTATCTCTATTTTATTATTATATGATATTATCATTTATGTTATATTAGCATTATTGCTATTTTTTATATACCGTGGGACTCCCACTTCGACGACGGGGAATATTCAAGCATGTGAATCTATGAAAGACACCCCTAATACTGGAGAAACAATTTATCATCCATTCAAATATTTTGAAGAAGCAGACCCCACGTGATAGATGTGCACCACGAAAGTGCACAAACACAGTGCCAGTGCTACATTCAGGTGAATTACAGTGATACTCTATGAATTCTTGCACCACAGCTGTGTGGGTACTCCCTAAATATCCATATAAAATATTATCTGTTTATAAAGGTAAAAAACAAACCAATGGAAATCTACTTGAATAACTATTTTCACAATGAAAACAATAACGTTCAAGTGATTTTCATGCTACAGTAGAACCCGGGGACTAACTCATCCATATCCTGTATTTGACTTTAACACCCAATATGCTTTTCCAACATCTCTGTATAGGTTTACAAGTGTACACAGACATCTACTGAAAACAAACACTTCCAGAGTTATTGACCTCAAAATTATGCGCATAAGCAACCACAGTGGAAGAGTACAAAGAATAAGCGGCAGACAATTGCAATTTTCTCGTGCCGAAGAGAAATAATTGAAGACCATCCCTGCCCCTGGCTTTCCGTTTTTTGAATTACACAGCATCAGATTAAGCATTTAGACATGCAACTCCTCCTCCACACAAGCCACTGGAATACAGAATAGAGCCAAATTGAAGGACCTACGAGAACTCTTAGGTCACGGTTTCCTATTGGTCTGTTAGATTGGCCACTGCTCAATTTATGTCTCTGGGCTGCATAGACCTTCCTAACTGCCCATTTCCTTTCTGATTATGCATGCATGTCTTCAGATGCACATTAGACAAGGGTATAGAAGGCATTTTATTTATCTAACTCTTATTCTTTCAACCAGCAGGTCTAGCAACAAAAATAGATCTTGTAAACAAGAGAATGAAAGGCAAGTCTGATGAGCACATTTTTTACCATGGTAAATGTGCATTAAAATAGCATTTCCTGCATTAATATTGGTGTTTTTTTTTGCAATTTCTCATTTTTCATTCTTTAGTTTAACATTTAATATCTTGACGAGCAAAATATGTGGACTGCCCTCTCGGGTGTTTTTGACCTGGATTCTGTTGAAACCCACACCTGCGTCGGTGGTGCATGGTGAAAATATAGTGACAACGAAGCACGTCTGGGCTAGAGAACTCCAGAAAACCACAGACGAGGGTCCGCTATACTTCAGAACTCTCCTTGCTGGCTGCCCAGCATTGGCAATTCCCAGGGTACTGGGCAGGCCTGCCTATGGGTAGAGGTGGGACTTACTATATTTAGTGACCTGTTCACAGGGGGAGCGATCACTACCTTCTTAGATTTGCGAGCAACGTATATTCTCTCCCCTGATCACTTCCTTCGTAATGGGGCTCTGATGGGCAGCGTGTGCAATTGTTAGGGATTGGGATCTGCGGAAGCTCCAGAACTAGAATGCCTATGTTACCTCTTCCTTATAACACGGAGGGCGAAGGCTATTACACTTTTCTATAGGGCCCTTCTGAAAGGAACACAGGCGGACTTAGCTATGCTGCATCAAAGTTGGTTGGCAGGTCTCGGGTCCTCACTCAATGATATAACTTGGAAGACCTTAGCTTGTACCTCAAAAGTGTCCTGCAATGCTAGGTTCAAATTAATTCAGTAGTACTTCTTGCACAGGGCATACCTCACCCCACAGCACATCCATGCAATTTTCCCCGGAGCTTCATCGGCATGTCCCCAGTGCAGTGCGATGAATTCTGCTTTTTATCACATGGTTTGGAGCTGTTACATGCTGATTCCCTATTGGGACATTGTACTACAGGTTATTCATCAAGCTACGGATAGGCCTTCTGTAAGCTCTCCACAACTGTGCCCGCTGGGCCTTCACAGATGCAGTGCTGCTCAAAGGTAACTGACAGATTAACAGACCGGGCACTCATCCATGCCCATAAACAGCTGACGATGAGCTGGAAATCGGTTGGGGGCCCTGATCTGTACTGATAGTGGAAGCAAGTGATTAAATGGGAGGAATGTGAGAAGGAGGCGATTAAAGGGGAGGAGGACAGAGGGGTCCGCAGAGTCCCAATATTGCCAACATGGGATGCAGTATTGGTGGCCTGCCCTAGACTGGACCACCAGAGAAGGATACTGGTAGAGGAGGGTGCCTCGGAGGAGCACCCAATGGACACGACAATATTCTCTGCTCTGCCTAATGGTATCATGGTCACTTGAATCAGAGAAGGTATAGATGTTGAACTGTTGACATATCACATATCCAAAGATGGCATGTCTTGCTATAAATCAACAACATAATTACATTTTATCAAAAATTTGACTAAAAAAAAAAGAAATATGAGCAAAGCATACTATTGATGAGCGGCTGCAGCAATCATTTCAAACATGTTTCATAAATGAAAAGATAAAAACTTGGTCACTCTACGTTCTGTAACTGCCAATGAGAACACTGATTTTACTCAGAAACAGGACTACTTCATAAAAATTTGTTTTCATGAAGTCTTTCATCTCACGGCTGTTTATGCAGAAAGCACTGTCTTCATTGTAAGCAGTTTCCTGTAACTTAACTGTCCTCCTATTGCTCTCCACCCAAATTTTTTTTTCTTCTTATACAACATCAGCATTACTCCATCATCCACTAGATTGAGGTACTTACTAGAAAACAACTTTAGAAGCCATACAGTTTAAAATTCTTTCTGCATGTGTAGTGCCTGCCACCCGTATGCATCATTCAGGAAATGAGGCTTTAGCAAAGGGTCCTAAAATAACATAGAGGGTATCAAAAACCATGCTCATAAGATTGGAAAAAGAAGACTATTTTGGTCTGGCATAATTCAAGATCGTTTGTATACCCTCTTAGTGGTGCCTTTTATCAGCCTTCTCCAGCCACTGTGATAAGATCATGTCAATCACATCACGGATCAACATATAGAAGTATTTCAGTGTCGTTGTTCATTGGGCTGTTTGGGTTTCTGTCTCTGAAACTATGCTTTAAAACCTGCCTGGTGGCCAAGATACAGACAATCATTGCAAAGACAATGGTTGTGGCTTGTAAATCACAATGCAAACCAGCCGTATTTGATTGGTCAAAGTTTGTACTTCAGGTCATACCTGTTCTTGCTCAAGCTACCTTACCCTCCATATACATATTACTTAATTACATTGTATAACTAATACAAGGCCATCCAGCACAGTAATCCCATGAACTCTCATGGTTGTATGGCCTCCAGACCTCACACACTATACTATGCATCTACAGCCTAACTACATGACTTTGCCTTTGGTCGCATTAAACCTAAATTGCCACTATTTAGACTTGCCTAAAATGTTTTTCAATAGTCTTATTTTTCGGGTCGAGCAGGCACATGCCTCACTTGTAAGATACTATTGTTTACAAAAAGGGCTTCAAATCCACCCATTTGTTGGCTGCAGTATCCCTCTTCTTTATAGCCTTCTTAATTGGCCAAACATCACTTCCAAACCTTTTAGTGGAGCAGGCACCAAGGACAGATTGATTCAACTAAATCATTGCTCCTCCACTGCTCCCAGCAGGATTCAGGTGCTATATCTTCCTCCTCCAACTCATGCAGCCTGCTGCTCCCTCTGTTTCTTGTTTGCTTTTGAAAGCAGGAGGCCCCCATCTCGTTAAATCTGATGTTTCGGGATGGTATGCTCTGCTAATTTGTCATGGTATCCATTAGTCATGTGACACTCACGTGCACAAATTGCAAGCCACCTCACATTGTCTTTGCCCAGTACTTCAAAGTTTTGATTTAACCACACATCTCATCGCCATCGTTATTATTCTTAGACCCCCCACAAGCACTTGCCTTGTAAAATGGTTGTCTTAAAGTTTACGCTGATATGTTCAAATGTGGTGTAGGAAAAGGTGTCTGTTTTGTTATGAGGATGTATGTCTTGTGGATAATAGCTATGCCGCCCCCAGTGTGATTTCCCTGTCTTTCTTGATGATGGAGAAGCCAGGGGAGACTAGTAGGTCGAGGATAGGATAGGAGACGCCATTTAGCAATGTTTAGGTGTGTCACTTCAGTACTGTGGGCCATGAGCTTTTTTAGGAGAAAGATAACATTTCATTTTCATCAGGTTCGTGGAAATTTGTACCTGCAAGTCACTTTAGGCCTGTATCTGTGTCAAAATATGGAAACCTCAAAGTTAAGGAGGCCCCATTGCTGTGATTTGGTATTTGTATAGCGCAATCTGAAAATCATCTGGTATCACTGCGCTTTTGGTAGTCCAGGGATTACTCGGAATTGTTGTGATGTTGTGTTTTTTTTAGATTGGACTTTAATTTAATTTGTGGAGATGTTATCAGTAGAGTGATTGAATTAGTGTGACGCCAGAGGAATGGCGGTCTGCGCGCATGCCCATTGCCTGGCAGGATGTACATGTACTAAGCAGCCGGTACCATAATAACAAGGTAGTTGCATGTTTAAGCTGTGTTTGATGAATGCTCAGAGTTATATTTTGAAGGGTCTTTGTAGAAAGGTGTGCGGTGTGTCTTAGATAAGATTGGGTATACTGTAGCAATTGATGTTTGTGGCATTGAATGAAGTCTGCTTCACTACTCTGTGCACTGTCATTTTCACAGATGGTTTTCCAAACAGATTAGCCCCTGAAATACCAGGAAAATGCATGCAGTGTGGGCACTTTTGTCTGTGAATTCACCAGAATCAGTGGTGAAGTCTGGTGGTAGGTTTCTGCCACATAAAACGTTTTTTTGGCGGGTCATTGTTGCTGTGCCTTCTGCTGTAAAAAAAAAAATACTTTTGTGCTACTTCATTTTAATATTTTTTTATTTTCTGTACCATCTCGGATTGGTAAATAAAAACATGTCATCAGCGTTGCACGCATACTCTGATACTAGCGCTCTCCTACAAAATAATCACATCTTTTTTTTGGAGCCTTTTGTTTGAGCTGAACAACATCACCGTTTTTGCCAATGCTGTACAGCCTTAACAGAAGACATTTTCAAACCATTAAATCTGAAAGGAGAGACAGACCTATTGGCTGTGCCAATGCTTGTTTACCCTTGTTGCTGTAGTTTCTGTTTCGTTCATTATTTCCACCGCCTCCCCACTCCCTCCTCCCTCCGTGGCTTGCTGCATTGATTGTTATAGGTCTTTTAACAAGTTCCTATTTTTTAGCCAAGAAACGTGTTGCCCTCCTTCCAAGCAGGACATTTGTAGGTCTATATTCTGAAAATAATTTTAGTGTCCAAGGTTTAATTACAGCAGGAGGACGGAGCGCTTCCTTTTCAAAGAGTGCTAAGGCTTTTCTTCTTAAAGCATTTTCTCTTTGCAGGTCTTCAATGTCAAAGCACATATGTTATCGTTACTGTGCTCAGTAGTCTTGTTATTATGTTTGTGAAAGTTAATTATCTGATAAGATACACCACCGTTATTACTGCCAAATGAATGTATGGGTCACATTATGAATGCAAAGTGTTGCATTAAAATAAACTGCATTCACAGCAGAATTGAGCAATTATTTTCCCCCTAATTGTTACTGCGCAATTATTTTGGCATTTTATAACTACTTTTGGCAAAAATAATACTGTTGCGTGCGCAATACTGTTTGCATATGTTATTCATTGCTTCACATGAATATATTATAGAGATTCAAAGATTCGGTTGTTCTTGTGCATAACAAAGAATTCAGAGGAGATTTATTTGATCGCAGCTGGATAGGGAACAAATAATCTCCAATAATATACAGGAAGAAGCACTTTGTTGTACTTCCATGCCCTGTAATGTGTTCTCAATGATGATTGCCTACGTTTATAATATTTTAATAGTCAATTTGTTAATCTTAATACAAAAGATGTAAAATAAATCATAAATGGTTTTTCAGTCATGACACTGCAGATTAAAATGAGAACTGTCCATATGTACCAATAAAAGGGAATGTCTGACTACTCTTTTTTTTTTAATCAGCATCTCTGCCCCTCCCTTCGGCCAATACGTGACCTCGTTTCCGGTGTCATGAGGTGCCTTTGAGCAGATGACTATTTGAGAAGTATGCAGAGCAAAGCTAAGCTGAAGTGAATCAATGATCCAGTTGCTGTGACATTGCTTGTGTCTTCTTTCTACTTTTTAAGGGAAGTTGAGTAGGGCCCAGTGTTTTTCTTAAGAGCCCAAAACAGCACTGCCGAATGAAAGGCAGACAACATTGTGCCTGTTTTTCTTTCTTGCTCTGGGTAAAGTCTGATGATAGATACATAACCTCATTCTCCAACAATGAGTGTCAGTGCGCACCTCATGAAACCACTGGAACAAACTAAGCACTGAATCTCAATTTTTCAACGTTCACAGCTTTGTATGAAGGTCATGGTTCATACATGGACCTTGCACATAAGTTGTGATCCTCATCAAAGTGAAATTTCGGAATATCTTTGGACAATGAGAATGTGGTATGCTTTTATAGCTTTAAAATATGATGCCCAAGGGATTGACTCCACAAAAATATTGTCGAAGATTGTTGCTATTCAAAAACATCTGCGATTAAAGCATTTTCTCAATTAAACAACACACATCAAGAGTTTGCTATGTCGATCTGACATTTTCATTCAGCTGTAATGCTTTTACTATGGTACTCAAAATGTTTCATCAATGTCATAAAATATCTTCCAAGAACAAACATACCCATGTAAAAATCCTGTTTTTGAAATGTTATTCATACACACTAGAATATGTGAACCTATTTGTCTCCTCTATCCAAGTAATGCTACCAATCTAGGAAGAGCGTACAGACGGGGTGGGAGCGTAAACTACATTTGCTTTACAACATTCTCTATCAGCCCGCTAGGATGAGAGGTTGTATTCATTTAATGGTGATCCATTTCAAAGAGAGGGGTAAGTGAATCAAAACTACTGCACCCACTATCTTCAGAGACGAACATGGGCCTTTCACTTCCCATTGGTGTGGTCTGTGATGGATGGAGGCGAGGATTCCTAAATCCAAGACCTGGACCTTAAGAGTGGGTTGGCACAGGAGTTGTGGGGTACTCGGTCCCATTAATGTAGGCACCAAATTGATGCATTTCATACTTTCTTCATGGAGGAAAGAGGAGGAGAAAAAAGCTACAAAAAACAATTCCAAAAGTGTTCATCAAAAACTGCCAGATAAGTATCATTGCATTATCTTATTAAGCTGACACGGAGTAAGTGCATTATTCTTTAGGTCACGTTATTTTCACAAGTCCTTCACTGCTTATGTTACTGCAACAATATTTTTCTTGGACTATGTAGACTATGTATCAGATTTCATATGTTCAGTTTCCAAGTAATCCTTTCTACCACCAAGTGAAAGTCAGAAGCATTGGGGGTTTGTTCTAAAAGATTCCACCTATGCAGAAGTTGAATCTAGCAAATTGTACCAAGTGGTTTAATTCTTGTATCAGCCCTAGACAATTACCCACAATGTCTTTGGCCTATTGTAAACATGCAAAAACCGCTCGTTTGTTGACTAAGACATAAATCAGATATATACAACTTTACTTTTAAAAAGTGTCTGAAACTGAGTCGCTGGAAATGTTTGTTCCCAAACTTTGATAGTCATTTCCTTGACTACATGCAGGTCATGTAACAGTCATGTGAGTATTCATTGTGTTATGTTGGAGTGGAACAATATGTCCCTTAATTCTAAACATCCCCTTATTTTTCCAAATAAATTTAGTTTCTTAGTTCCTCTGAAAATAAAAAGTGCTATGACTTTTTGGATCCTCATCTCATTTATACTGTACAGCACCATACTTATCATTTTACTTGAGAGGAATCCTACCACATTTTAGGAGCACTGGTCTTCTATTTTGTGCTCAAAGGAGTGATGCATTTTAATTATAATTAACCCCCTGGCTGCGGCCGGAATTCTGTGCCTGTGTGGCACATTCCGATCGCGGGCGTGGTCATGACGGCTCCCAGCTGTCATCAGCACACGCCCACCGTAACTGATGACGACCGGGAGCCGTCATCAGCACCGAAGGGGTTAAATCATATGATATGAAACACATCAAACTAACTTATACTCATGAGACAGATTACATACACAAAAATATGTAAATTTACCCCTCCAGGATTACATCTATGTGTGGTGTAAATTAAAAAACATTGGGAACTCTCATATTATTTCAGAAGTACTCCCAGGAAACTATGAGTGTCAGAAGTTTCCAAGAATACTCTTATGAATAAAAGGTTACAAATGCACAATTGTATATCATGTACAATTACACGTGGGCAAATGCTCAGCAAGTGAGCATTAAGCATTTTTTCAATTTTGGTTTCTTTTTTGAAAATATTTTCCACAGAGAGAATCCCTTCCCCTTCCTGCCACAAAATTAGGGATTGTTCCTCCCCATTGCCAGAATGAATAGGGATTTACAGCTGCCCCTAACAATGGTAGTATCAGATCATATTGAGGGTGTGACTGTTCTCTAGAAAGGTCTGTCAATATCATAAAATTTACAGATTTGTTGTGGTCCACAAAACTGTTGAATATGTTCCATTCTTGAACGTCCACCTCCTTTCTTCTGGGATCTGGTTTACTCATGCATATTACAATACAGTGTTATGATATAATGGATATGATAAGTGATTTAGTAGTATGAATTCACATGTTGTCAATTCCAAAAGTGAATTTACATAAAAAGACTAAGCCACTTGGCACCTAAGTTGAATTTAAGTGCCCAAATGTTTTTTGTATAAGAAACAATGTGGCACAAATTCTAAATTCTTAAAATTCACTCTGACCTCATCAAGCAGGATTGTAGTAATGTCTCATTAAGAATTGTTCAGTGTAGCAAAATGTTGCACAGTTTTCCACAAATGGCACTCCTCAAAAGTGCACTTTATTTTCTGGGCAGCCATAGTGCCATTGCATATTTTGTTCAGTAGTTGTTTCCTGTAATATGGGGATTGCAGGTGATAATGCATTAACAGTTGCATCTACTTCAAGATTTAATTTACCCTCAGAGATAAACTGATGCTGATGTTTACACTTTTACAAGTTATTTTCTCCCTCTGTGATGGTCAGTGTTTACTTCTGGAAGTAATTTCTTATTACAGCTGACAGGGCATCACCTCTGTTGTTTTGCAGCCACTGTCACAGGTACTATGAACCGTGACTTTGTTTAATTTAGTTCTTACACTGAATAGGTGCTGTAGCACCACCTTCTGGAAACACATGTCAGCTTTATATACTTGGGCTCCAAGTCCTGTTCGAATACAAATGGATATCCAGTCTCTCTTTTGGTTTCGTCTGAACAGTGAATATGCACTGTCATTGAAATCTATTGCTAAAAAAAACTTTATAACAATTAGTTACCATTCGTTGGCTTCACTGTCACTCTCGTTTCCTAGTTTCTTATTGGTCAGCGTCTCTGCCTCGCCTCCAGCTTCCTCCTGGGGCCTTGTGTGTTTCTCTGCTGTGGAGCATGGACCAAGTATAGCTTGCTGTATGCGGCAAGTGTCCTTCCACTGGCTGTGTGCTTCTTCAGATACTTTTTTTCTTGCTTTTTTTTGCATGCACTATTGTAGAGTGCATGTATCTGTAATCCCTCTCCCTCCATCCTCCCCCGCACCTCACTTGTGTTGCTTACCCACCGGGCCTCCTGCACTCCCCAGTTGTCAGTTATTTCTTTACCTCGCACTCCTTCAGCTGTCCATTATCGCTTTCCCCAGACCACCTCCTGCTGCCTGGGCAACATGGCATAACGAAAAAACGTCACTATGACGCGGTCAATGCAGGCCCCATCATTCTGCTTTTTTTCTTGTCTTTAAGCCATGTTGCACAGCAGAAATTATTGGGCCAGTTTACAAATGCACATGTCCAGCTTACTTCGGTGACTAAAAAAAGCACATAACTACAATGGCAATCTCTAAATGTGCCAAATGTTAAGCAATGGATCGAAGGATTATGTGATTTGGCAGCAATGCAGAAAGTGGTACTGGCCAAAAACAATTAATCAGGGGATTATGATACATAATACTCTTTGAAACAAATGTTGTAAGCTATTCACAGAATATTTGCAAGTGGAATGCGTGTCTTCATAATGTCTTAACCACAGTTTCATCTTGACTTCCACATTCTCTTTGCTTCTACAATTGCCTCTATTTTTGGCCAATTTAGTCACATTTTGTCTTGTTTTCTGGTCCCTTGGTCCATTGGTCTTATTCACTTGACTGAGTTCTTGCATTGACAAAATTATTTTGCAACCAGACATGTATTGCTTTTATTAAGTATGCCTTCTGTTTTTATTAGTAAACACTTTTGACTGCCTGAGCGTACTGACAGCTTTTCATATATTCAATTTAACTACAATTCTGGCTATGTCCTGAGACATTCGTGGAGGTGTGTTTTATAGTAACTGGGACTAGCAATTCTAATTTTTGGAATGTATTTAACTGATGTGTAGCAGGATCATGGGAATTACATGGTTATGCAGTGGTGTTGTTTGGTGGATAGTTATGGATTTGACACATTTGCCAAATAATTCATTATCTGCTGCATAATCTGCAGATTTGAAACAAGAAAAGGTTGTTTGTAGCTCAAACAGGCAACAGTTACTAAAAGCATGGTAACACTTGCTACCCTCTTCATTTGACTATTTGCGACCACCTCAAGTTCTTACCAACTTTTTATAAATGGAAGCAGCCATTATTGGGAAAAGGATACATCGGTCTTGTAGATGATTATTTGCTTTGCATAATGCCCCTGTTATAATGTGCCACTCTCTTTGTATTGTGATCTTCTCCCTTCGTCCCTTCCCACCTTACAAAAGTGAATGCAAGTGAGGAAGTCTGATCTAAATCTTTGCATTTGGTGTTATGCGCAACAAAGCACACCGCAGAAGCCAGCCACATAAATATTATTATTAGTAGTATTATTAGTAACATTTGTAGAGCACAGCTGATAGCTGAGAAAGTGTCCTGGCACTGACACCCAGCTAATGCAGACTATCTAGCAGCACGAGGAAACTTAAAGTGGGTAAAGACGTCTTTTAAGAACTTTGCTGAAAGTCAGGTACTCGCTAGTAGATCGAAGAAGGGGGAGAAGAATATTTTAAAGCCACGTGACATTGCACAAAGAAGGCTCGACAACTAGCTAGTGCCCGCCTGAACTTCGGATAGTCAGCAAGTTAGGAATGGGAGAGCGAAAACGGCGTTTTGGGAAATATCACTTACATTTCACCTGTAAAAATCCAGGCCGTACCAGATGTATGCCTTTTGGAACAAGGCAAAGGGATTTGAGTATGACCCTCTTAGGCACTGATAGTCAGTGTAGGTAATTCAAGGCATCAAACGAAGAAGATTGGTGAGGGAGGGATAAGGCTAGTCTAGCCTTCACATTTTGAATGCAATAAAGGTATTGGAGAAGATAATCAGGGTCATTAAAAAATAATGAGTTACAGTAATCTAGCCAGCTCAGGATGGAACACTGGACTACCAGGAGGCAAGACTGACCAGAGAGAAAAAGCAGAATTTTGCCCAGTATCGCATTAAAGAAAAAAATGTAGATGATGGTCTGCTTATCTCATTGGAGAGAAAGAGATCTGTGTGCATGTGAAAACCGAGATTATGAACAGAAGAGGAAACAATTGAAGCAGGAATGCCTGCCACTGGCCAGAAATCAGCTGATTAATTGTGAGAAGGTTTGCCAGTGGAACAGCAAAGGATCTCAGTTTTACCTACATTAAATTACAAAGAGTTGTTGCTTAGCCATGAGGAAATATCATGCATGCAACTATGGAACGCCTCCAATGGAGAAAGGGTGGATCGGTCAACTGATATAATTAGCTGAGTGTTGTCAGCCTAATTAATGAAGTTAACTTTATGCATTCTTATCAGTTGTACAAAATGTTTCAAATAGATATAAAAAAATATCAGGCTCAGGTGTGACATCTATTCTATGCTGGGAATAGTTCCTTTGCATAGCGAGTTATTGGAGCATTGTTCAATTAAATAAGGAGAAGATGATCGCAGTGCAATTTAAAACTATAGCTAGCTTGCACCATAGGCATCCTCTTTAGTGCTCCTGATCTACAATTTCTCAACTCTCTTCACGTTTACTTCGTTAGAAAATGCATCCTATAGGTAGATTTGCTATTGGTTGCCTCTAATTTATCAGCAGCGTTTTCAGTATGGAGGGTGGAGATGATTTCAACTCATGGACCGAAAAAGTTGAGCCGATGGTAACTAGAACAATGGGAAACCATAGTACAGTCACCCCTATTCCTGACGCCATGTGTGCCTATTTGTGAATGGTTAGTTGTGTATTACAAAGATTATTGTTTGGTTAATGTATAGCGTGAAAAACAAATTGGATATAGCAATGTAATATGCAGGGCCCCTATGATGGTAACTGTAGTGTGCTTTTTAAAATCTAATGATGGACTGCAAATCCTAAGTATTAGCATGTGTAATGAAATTCTAAAAAATGACGTTCAACAAAGAAAGCGTAATAACGCTATATACAAAAAATGTGTAATGACGTTCTGCAAAAAAACAGGATAGTGGTTTTTGAAGAGAGAGGGGGAAAGGTGAGAAAATACCCAGGACCTTGGCTAAGAGTTCTAGCCCTGTTACTAATGCTTTAAAAAGGTTTCCTTTTATCAAGATATTAAGACAAAAAGAACCTGGATCGCATACTGCAAACAATTGAGCCTTAAAAGCAAATTAAAATTCACACAATCTTATCTCCAGTGGGCTGTAATATTGCAAGCCTGCCCGGGTGCCATTTTATGAAACCTCAATCTCAACCTCTCCATTATAGAACAGAGTGGCTTAATTGAAATCCTACGATTTTAGTATAAAGGGACTAGAGGGCACGTCATCCCCAAATTGGCAGCTCACACTTTTATAGACATACATCATTTCTATTTTCCACATGAAAGGAATTTATTTGCCGGCCTCCAAGCCCAGCATAATTTATAACAGTCACAATTGCTGCCAGGACTGGAAACTGGTCACAGTCTATCTCAGCTAGTATATTTATTGATTAGTATTTGTGGTTTATTTGCTTAGTGCCCAGACACTGCAAGACCCAAGCACTTTGTTTGTTTTTGTTGTAGTGTGGATGATGTTTCTGTCAGCTTTTCTTTTCTTATCTGCTAGTGAAAAGGCAGAAGTTTTAGGTACACAGTAGAATGAACTGTTTTTAAAGGCGAGCCTCGTGGAGAGTACAGAGCTATATATAAATGCAGGAACAATAGAACACAGTTTAAAAACACTGTTGGATGTGCTTAGAGGTAAGCATGCTGAGGACACAGAAATACATTTTATGATCTCACATGTTCGTTTAACAAAACATTATTTGTTGGGCAAGGTTTTGTTTTAACAGGAAATCTATCTCCTCTCATTGATATGTGTCTTACATTATTTTCAAAACTATTGCTTCCCTATTATTAACTACAGAACAGTTCCTTCCGTTTTATGTTTTATACATATGTATTAATAGTAGGTCTGAGAGTTACAATACCAAGACATTCACATTATATTATGAGAACTTTTAAACTAATAAATTTTTTGTTCATTTACTAATAGGGAGTTCTCAAATGCATGAACCTTTTGTCAATGAGCTTTGAAAACAAATAATATATGTATAATTAAAGGGCAGACAATTTCATTAATTTGGTTTACTGAATTTCCATTAAACTTTTCATCATAGCTCCCAATTAATCTAGAAATTAATCTCAATTGGTTCATCACAAGGGAAGGAATATTTTGGGAGCATTTGTTTTTCAAGAGACTTTCTAGGTCATAGACGTTTGGCTACAGTATCTGTTTAGTTCACACATCTATTTATTAAGCGACTGAAGTCAGTAAAATTCAGATATACAAATTAATGAAAGGAATCAGTAAGCAAGGATAAAACAGAAAATAATTTAAATCCCATGGAAAAAATACAGAGCTTACTAAGACTACTTTAAAGACCAGCACTGTGTTTAGCCTGCCTTTCCCTCAGCTTCCCTAAAAATCTATACCATACCTGATGCTCTCTATTACCCCACTCCAAAATGCAATCCGAAGTCAGTGTCATTTCTTTCCCCATCTTCTGTAGCTCTGAACGATGATATTATTGACCTATCTTTTCCTCACCTTACCTCAACATGTATCCACTATTGCCATCTTGTCTTTCTCCATCTCCCAAACACAGTTCCATAACTAGCATTGTATCCATCACCCACTACACTCCATGCCCATTATGTTATGTTATTATGTTATTAATTGTTTTATAACGCGCTCTATTACTCGCGAGTATCCTGGCGCGGAGCATGGAATGAAGTGCGGTGAGCAGAGAGGAAGAGTAATGCGTAGGTTAATCAGTAATAGTGAACAGTTGAGTTTTTAAACCTTTCTTAAAGCATGAGATGGTCTGGGCTGCCCGCAAGTGGAAAGGGAGTGCATTCCAAGCTCTGGCAGCTATCACCGAGATGGACTGACCTCCCAGCCTGGTGAATTTAAATCTGGGCACAACCATCCTGCACTGATTAGCTGATCGAAGGCAGTGGTTGGGGAAATATAGGGAGAAGCGTTTTCTCAAGTATAGTGGCCCAAGCTGATGGATCGCTCGAAAGGAAAGGACCAAAGCTTTGTAATGCGCTGTGCCACCGGAAGCACACTGGCTACGCAGGTGAGGACGAATGCTAAATCTCCTAGGCAGATTAAACAGGAGTCTTACAACTGCGTTCTGAATCACCTGGAGCCATTTGATCAGATAGGAAGGTAGACCACAGAACAGGGCATTCGCATAGTCCAGCCTGGAAAGAATGAGGGCGCGTGCCACAGTCTCTTTGGCCTCTCTTGGCAGAAGAGGAAAAAATCAGCGTAAAGCTTTGAGAGTTCCAAAGCAGGCACCAGTAAGTCTTTTAATATGATCTTCAAGCTTCAGATCATTTCCAAACCAAACCCCCAAAGCAGGACCTCCTATAGATTTGGGACAGGGAATGTCAGGAGGCCACAAAAGATTTTTAAAATTGTCGGGAAGAAACCATAAAAAAGGACCTCAGACTTATCTTCGTTACACTTAAGTTGGGCAAACGCTAACCACCGAAAAACAGATGAAAGGCAAAGCTGAACAGCCGATGTGTCCAAATTGTCCCTCGACCAGGTGAACAAAAGTTGGGTGTCATCGGCGTAGGCCATAATTTTTGCCCCCAAATGTTCGGCCAGGTAGATCAGCGGAGTCAAATAAACATTAAAAAGAAGGAGACTGAGTGTAGACCCCTGCGGGACTCCAGTTGTGAGTTTTCAAGGGCGGGAGGCGTATGGTGGCAGCCACACTTGTTGCGTCCTGTCATCAAGAAAAGACATCAGCCAATCCAGAGCAGAACCTGTGATACCAATAGCAGACAGCCTGGCAAGGAGAAGCCCATGGGGCACCGTATCGAAGGTGGCAGGGAGGTCCAATAAAATCAGAACCGCTCTGCCACCTCCATCGAGGCACTCCAGAATCGCTTCTGAGATCTCCACCAGGGCAGTCTCGGTGCTATAGGCTGTCCGAAACCCTGATTGAGCAGGATGAAGGGCATGAGATGACTCAACAAAGTAGTCCAGTTGGCGAAAAACTGTTTTTTCGCAGACTTTAGCCAAAGCCGGCAGCAGGGATATCGGCCGGTAACTTGAAGGGGCTGCAGGATCCATCCCGGCCTTTTTTAAGAGCGGCAATATTTTGGCCTGCTTCCAGTCGGTCGGGACCATCGCAGTACAAAGGGAGAGGTTCACAATCTGGGTAACCTCATTACACACAGTATCAGCCACCCCACCAAGCACCCTGCCTGGGCACGGATCCGTAGGAGACCCTGACTTCAGGGACTTAAGGATTGTCAGGATGTCAGATTCGACAGAGGGGGAGAAAACCTTAAAGCTGATCGACAGGCCTAGGCTCAGGAAAGGAAACATTGGTGAGGCCCTGTGCAAATCACAAACTACAGCTAAGTCCTCCTGGATTTTGTCAATTTTCTCTATAAAGAAAGAGGATAGCTCTTCACACCATTGTTCCGAGGCGGCTGCCCCCTGTTCCACCCATGTATTGAAATTGCTGACAGCCTCACCCACCTCCGAAACTATCCGAGGACGGTCTCGGGATAGGGAGTCAGCCAGAGTGACTAGGTTGATCCTCTGAGGGTAAGCAGTTGAGAGGGTATCCCGTGCCCCCGGGGGTCTTTCCAGACACCAGGAGAATCTTATCAACTCGTGGTCTGACCACGTCACTCTCTCAGGGTGCGACATCAGGATATCAAAATTAGAGCATACTAAATCTAGTGCATGCCCTCCTACATGGGTGGAAGACTTAACCCATTGTTTCAGTTGAGCCAAGTTCAGAGCTTCGTCTAGGCGCCTGGTCTCTAAGGCATCTAAAACATCTGCATGTATGTTAAAATACCCTAGGAGGAGAAACCTAGAAAATATCAAAGCACGGGGCACAATAAGCTCCTCCAAAGCATCGATAAAGTAACCAGCATAACCTGGAGGCCGGTACACCAACGTGCCTCTGTGGCATCCTGGTCATGCAGCTTGTTGCCAGGTTGCCACATGCATTAGAATGCTCTGTACAGATTCTGTGGTTGTGATGTTTAGAGTATCCAGGCAGTTGATCTTGGACCTTACTATTGGCAACTGCTTATACTGTTGATGGGATCCTATATCATAATAAATACTTATTTCACCCATAATCTACCTTTGGACTTCTTTACATTGGCGACGAGGATGGGATGTGTGAAGAATAGAAGAAAGGAAAAAGGATCTCAACAAGGATACAAGGATATTTCCTTTACCTCATTTTGAAACTTATAAAAGGTACTGTTGTTTTAAATTTTCGATCACTACCCTTTACCCAAAATTGCAGACATGTTAATGTTATTGAAAGGGGCGAAGATCTTTAGCAAGGTGGATTTGAGATCTGCCTACCACCAGATAAGACTTGATGAAGACTCCAAAGATCTAACTGCATTTGTAACACCATTTGGCACTTTTCGCTTTGTGAGGCTTCCATTTGGGCTAGTATCAGCTGCCTCAGTTTTTCAAAGAGCCTTGGAGGGTGTCTTGAAGGGTTTGGAAGGTGTGAGAGTGTATCAGGATGACATCCTGATTTATGGAAGTTGTGATAAGGAGCATGATCTGAGACTGATTGGTGTTTTGCAACGTTTGTGTGAATCTGGTCTAACAATAACATTGGAAAAATGCAAATTTAAGGAAAGCTCCATAGATTATCTGGGGCACACAATCTCAGAAGGTGGTATTTCACCGAAAGCTGGTCTGATTAACACCATGATGAAGATGTCTTCCCCTAAGAACAAGGAGGAATTGATTAGCTTTCTAGGTATGGCGGAGTACTATAACAAGTTTATATGTGGTTTTGCTTCGTTGTGTGTTAGCATGAGATCGTTATTGAAAAAAGGATCTGACTTTGTATGGAGTGATGAATGTGAAAAAGAATTCATTGCACTTAAAAGAAAATTGAACAATGCCCCCAAGTTGAATAGTTTTGACCCTGAGAGGAAATCTGTTTTAATAACAGATGCAAGTCTAAAAGGGTTAGGGGCAGTCTTAACACAGAAGATTGAAGGGAGTGAGGTAGTCATTTTGTTTCTGTCAAGAAGTTTAAGGGGTCCAGAGCTAAGATATTCTGTGGTAGAGCGTGAAGCGCTAGCGGTCTTTTGGGCCGTAAAGAAATTGAAAAACTTTTTGTGGGATAGTACTTTTGAAGTGAGGACTGACCACAAACCGTTATGTGAGATCTTAAAAACCAAAGGGATTGATGCTGTTTCCAGTAGAATCACAAGATGGGTTGTAGGTTTACAAGATTATAACTTTGAGGTTAAATATCTACCAGGTGTTGACAATAAGGTAGCTGATGCCTTATCTCGTCTTGTCTCTCAGGAAGATTTAGATCTGGAGGATGATTTGGAAGGTGAAGATGAAATGGTTTGTTCAGTTGGTGAGAGTGTCATTGATAAGTGCAAGTGGTTGGAAGCTTTACGGGAGGATTTGGCCCTTACGGAAATTTTGAGATTGATCAAGATTGGATGGAAGGTCAAACCAAAAGATGGTGACATTTTGGAAAAATTTTGGCATGTTAAGGATCAATTATCTGAACATGACGGTTTACTTGTAAGAGGTACTAGGTTGGTTCCTCCGGCATCTATTAGGAGTGAGCTCATTTTACTGGCTCATAGTGGGCATATGGGTATTTCGATGACAAAGGAGAATCTGAGGATGTCGTACTGGTGGCCCAGCATGGATTTGGAAATCGAGAGAAAAGTCAGAGACTGCATGGAGTGTGCTTTGAGTGAGAAGGTAGCGAAACCAAAAATCCAGCCCATGATTATTAGAACACTTCCAAACAGCCCTTGGGAAGAAGTTGGCCTGGACATCCTTGGGCCTATATACTCTGCGGGGTCTGAATGGTATGTTCTAGTTTTGGTAGATTTCTTTTCTAGGTGGCCGGAGATTGCCATCACTCGTGGCATAGAATCCAAGCATGTGATACTCTTTTTGGAAAAACTTTTTGCTAGGGAGGGTATTCCCAGCATTATTTTGACGGACAATGGAAGTCAACTTGTCTCTAAGGAGATGGAATTGTTCTTGTCTAAACATGGTGTGAAACATAAAAAATCTTCTCTGTACCACCCAGAGACGAATGGCACCGTGGAGAGATTTAACCGTGTGCTCAAAGAGACAATTAGAATGTCTAAATCTGCAGGTTCGGATTGGAGATCAGATATTTTTGAAAAAGTTAAGCTTTACAGGTTATCACCACATGCCACTACAGGGAAAACACCCTTTGAGCTCTTCAGATGTAGGTGTCCCAACACTTTGGTTACCCCGCCTTGGGTTAATGATTTACATCTGAAGGGTTCAACTGATAATGGGGAGTGGAAAGCAGCTCAGGAAAGGAAAATACAAGCTAGGAAAAGGATTCATGATTTGAGAAATTCTGTGAAACACACGGTGGTGCATGTGGGTGATTGGGTTCTCATAAGAAATCCATGTAAAAAGAACAAGATGTTATCTGCTTCAT
Source organism: Lissotriton helveticus (assembly GCF_964261635.1). Taxonomy (NCBI): domain Eukaryota; kingdom Metazoa; phylum Chordata; class Amphibia; order Caudata; family Salamandridae; genus Lissotriton; species Lissotriton helveticus. Next base: position 1,076,088,668 of record NC_136059.1, read on the forward strand.
TTTTGAAGCCTATTCAGGTCATCAAGGTTTTAGGCAATGCTGTAAAAACAACAGATCATCGCATTTGGAACTTGAACAGGGTTGTGGTGATCAAGAAAGACTTTGTTGACAATTCCAAATCTCCTGTGTCAAGTTCTTCACCTACAGGTACATCATCTCATCACCCCGTGTTTGGTCCTCTCATCTCAAGGAAACCTTCAACAGCTACTTCATCTCATCGGGCTGTGGTTGGTCCTGTCATCGCGAGGAAATCTTCAAGAATTACACGTATACCTATTCGTTTTGATGACTTTGTAAAATAATGTTTTCTGTTTATTCTTACTTGTTATAAGGAGGGAGATGTGTGGCATCCTGGTCATGCAGCTTGTTGCCAGGTTGCCACATGCATTAGAATGCTCTGTACAGATTCTGTGGTTGTGATGTTTAGAGTATCCAGGCAGTTGATCTTGGACCTTACTATTGGCAACTGCTTATCCTGTGGATGGGATCCTATATCATAATAAATACTTATTTCACCCATAATCTACCTTTGGACTTCTTTACAGCCTCCTAAAGTAAAATGCGGACTAAACCGTATGGAAAAATGAAGCAGCTCCGTGCCCCCTAAATCTCCCTTGGGCTCATAGGAAAAGATCCATTTGTCTGTAAATCACGGCGACCCCGCCACCTCTACCAAACGGGCGGTCTGCCCTGTAATTGACAAAGACACAAATCTTCACCCAATAGGACTACAAACACAGAGGAAGGACTGTCAGTGAGCAGAGGCCAAGGCTCTGAAATCCTTAGAATCAAGGCCTTTGGTCAGATTTAATATATATTCTCTTCAGTAAAGACCTGAAATCTGAAACTGTGTGGTTTATCTAAATCTGAATTCCAATAAATTGAATATTTATTAAACATTATTAAATTGGGTTCTACTTATTTCGAATTGTGTTCCAGCATCTCTCTTTTGAAGCAGACAGATTTCTGACTTACCAAGCTTTCTGAAGTAAATGAAAGGGAACACGAAGCGCTTAAGAAAACTTCCAAATAAAAGCATAGCACAACTCTATACCACATGTCCTGCATTTCCTCCCAGAAACAACCAGACTGTCTGACTCCTGCTTTCATTGGTTTTCTAACACAACCCCATACATTCATACTGCCTTTGGGAGTATGCTGTGAGTATCTGGCTTTAAACTAAATTGGTTGATAATTATAGTCTTAGTACATTGATCATTGCTCTTATACTACCTAGATTATTTCCGTTGCCTACATGTCTATGATTCGAGCTTTCTCTTTAGAATATGAGAGCAGGGCACTTTATGATCTTGCCAGTGTCACATTATCACACAATAAATATGTGCAGACAGACTTGTATTGCTGAAAGAGAGATAGAATTTCTTAACAATTTAAATGGAGGACTCGGTGTGCTGCATACCTCACTTTTTTGTAATTAAGTTATTTTCTTTGGTTTCACCTCTCTCAGAAAGACACTGGACTTTAATGTTTCTTCCATGTTTCTCACATCTTTGTATTGCTTTCTGTTTATTGATTCTACTCTTCTTTTTAGTATCAGCTCTATCATTTAATATTCTTCTAGAGATACTGTAATAGTGTGATTGTATTGATGTATCAAACTAGTATTTACATTAGCTAGTAATACATGAGATAAAAATTGCAATGCAATTTAAAAACTTGACATTTTTGTATTACTGTATATTTTTTGTTGGTATAATCATGATCCCAATTGATATACTACAGCTGCACTGAATATTGATCCTCAGTGAATGACTGATTCAATCATGGTAATGTGAACTTAAGTCAAGAGATAAGACTCATATTATGCAATACCTCTTTTATTGCCACCACATACAGCAGTTCCTTTAAAGAATACAAACTCAATAAGATTTCAGAGTTCAATAAATTGTCAAGATAGACTTATTGACATTATTGGACCTCTTACAAAGATATTTGATACGGTAGAAGAGGTTTACATAAGTCGTAAGAAAATTGATGTTGAATAATTAGGATAGTGGGTTCAAAGTCCAGTGTGGTTATCATGAGAGAGAGGCGAGAAGAATGGCAACCTACTGTCCTCCTAAATAAGACAAATCAACCACAACAAGAGTGGGTTGACGATCAAAAACGAGGAGTGTGAACCCAAAATTGGGTGTGTATGCTACCTACTACAGGTCACAAAAGAACCTTCAAACCAGGGAGGCCATCCTAAATGGAAGAGGAGCCTCACACATTATAGTGTCATGCTTCATCATCAGCATCCTCTCCGCACCCTGGTATGATGGTAGTACCAGTGCGGAATCAACCTCTGCAAAAGAATTGAAAGTAGGAGGGAGTTCTTACTTAAAACTTGCAGGATAAAGTTGGTATCCAGTTAGATTTAAAAATACCTCCAGGTCCGTCAGGTATCACCTTTAATTAGCCTACTTGGTCTGGGGCATTCATCAGAGCTATTGGATCCCTATCAGAAAAAAACAGGTGTCCACAGAAATCCTAAATGCTACTGTGAGAAGGAACACCTATACATTAACCAAGTGAGTCCTACCTGGGATTCTAATTGCTGGATTCCGTCATAAACCCTATACTTTAGGGGATACCAGAGAATCGGTCAAGGGAGTGGTGGTGTCCTTGTAGTCACACATTCTTCAGAAGGCACACCACTCATGACCACCTACATCTCACCGCTCCTTGCCGCTAATTATTGATGGCAGAAACATGTTGGTATTTTAAGGATGGACTAGAGTCATTAAACTCTATGGATTCCACCACTTGATTTGTTTTTAGTCTACCAAGGGTCCTCATGAATAAAGGTGATAACAGAAGAACATGGAGGTATTTTTAAATCTAACTGGATCCCGAATTTATCCTGCATGTTTTATGTAAGAACACCTTCCTAGTACCAAGTCTTCGCAAATGTTGAGTCTGCCCTAGAAGTACCATCTTACCAAAGTGGGGAGAGGCTGCAGATGACACTATAATGTGTGTGAGGCATCCTCTTCCATTAAGGATGGCCTCCCTGGTTTGAAGGGTCTTTCATGACCTGTAGTAGGTAGCATCCGAACCCAATTTTGGGTTCACAATTGTCATTTTCCATTAGTAACCCACTCTTGTTGAGGTTCATTTTCCAATGTCCAGTGCAACTTTTAGGTATTGCTAATACCGCTTTGTCTATGGAATGTAGAAAGAGCATTTTACTAAAGATTGACCCAAAGTTGGTTGATCTGGCAAATAAGGAGGAAGGTTATGCATCTAAGAGTTTGCTGCTTGTTGAAGCCTTTATAAAGGACATATCTAGATGTGTGGGAGATTTATGTTCAATACAGAAATCACAGATTGATATAAAAAGGAGGTTTTAATGAGAGTGTTTTTGAATAGCTGGGTGAACAAGTGGTTCATTCCATGGCTGTGGCCAAATAACTGCAAGAAATTCATTCTCCAATGGTTTTAGATCCTTCAGTCAAGGACAATACAAATCTCATGGTTTAGGTTTTTCCCCACAAAAATGAGTTTTTACTATGAGAGTCAGTCCAGAGGTTCCTCAGGTTAGTGTAAATCAGGACCTTTTAGGCATCCCCTTCAAGTTAGGGAGCAGACTTGCACGGTTTTATTAGAAATGGGCTCAGATTAAGAGGGATCCTTGGATTTTAGAGATGGCCCAACAATTCTGAATAAAATTTGTTCAGTTCAGGATCAGAACCCAACAGAAACAATTTTCAGCAAGGAGCATGTGATTCTGGTGGACAAGTAAGTTCAAGACGTATTTGCGAAGGGGGCTATCTTCATTATTAAGGAATTAAGGAAGATCCATCCGATTTCATAAGCAGTATTTTAATGATAGAGAAAAAAACAAGGGTATGTGTCCTAAAATACACCTAAGAGATCAGAACGATTGGGTGATTTACCACCTTTTCAAGATGGAAGGTCTCCATCTGCTAGGAGACATTTTGCAAAAAGGTGGTTGGTTAACAAGACTGGATATGAAAGATGCTTATCTGACTATCCTGAATTGGAAACCTCATCAGAGATTTCTGCAGTTTCAGTAGGGCGGGTAGATGTAGAAATGTGTTTGTGAACTTTTGGCCTAAGTTTGGCACCTTGGTACTTCACGAAGGGCTTGCACCTGGTAGTGGCTTATCTAAGAAAATAAAGGATAAGATGAATAACATATTTGGACAATATATTGATTATGGCTTTGAAGAGATCAGTAATGATGCTTCATATGAATTTGGCAGTGAGCCCATTGAAGAGTTAGGGTTTTGTACTAAACAACAAAAGTCAAGTCTGGTTCTAAGTTCAGAGACTCAGTTTTTAGATGTTATGGTATATACTGTTAGTTGAAGCTTGAAACTCTCAAGAGACAAGTTGAAGGTAATTCGACAGAGACTTGAAAAACACTAAGTTAAAATAATATTAGAACTTTTTGAGGGTCTTCTTTCTTTGATGAATCAGGCTATTTTTCATGAACATTGAATTATCATGGTTAGCAAAGTTTAAAAGCTGGAGGAGAGGTTTGAAATACTCTCAAACAAGATATCTGAAGGCAAAGGCAAGGGAAGCACTGAAGAGGAGCTAAGGAATAAGGAGGATAGGCATGAACAATTAATTTTGAAGAGAATCCGGATGTCATAATAGAGTCTGATGTGAGCTTAGAAGGATGGGGAGCATGGTGTTACTCATTTGCAATTGAAGGTCGGTGTTCAATGGAAGAGAGCACAATGGACATAAATTGAGTTGGCGGGCTCTTTTGTTATAAAGTGTTTCACAGGGAGCAAGGTTACATTTTGTGTGTTAGTGACGAATGACAATGTTTCAGCAGTAAGGTATGTGAGCAGGCAGAGGGGTTTGGGGTTGAATGGACTGCAGAGGATGCAAAGGTGTACATCAGGGTTGGATGCGCTTCTTCAGGAATGGAGAGATCTCAATCCATATGTGTTTCCTCCATTTGCTATGATAGACAGCGTGGCATTGATGGCAAGCAAATGGAAGGAGGCAGTGGTGTTGGTGCTCCTCTTTGGAGGCAACCAATAATGTTGAAAATGTCAGTGTATATTCAATGCTACTGTCTTCATTTCAGGAGATTTTAGTGGGGACTGTTGTTGGGGATTTACAAGCGGGTGATATCAAGACACCTGGTTTCAGTGGCATGGAAACTTTCAGGAACATTTGTGAGATGCCAGGACTTTCACAAGGAGCTTCAAAATTCATCAAAGTGTCCATGGCAGTGGGTACTAGGGAAGAACATAGATTGACATGGCAAAAATGGTTTCACTGATGCTTGGTAAGGGATTTGGATCACACTTCAGTTGATGTAGTATCAGTGGTGAATTGTTTATCAGGGTTGTTTGAAACGGGTTTAGCATATAGAACAATTAAACTGCATAAGTCGGCAAAGGGTCCAGATACTTTAGTAAAAAGAATGCTGAGATGTATTAGGATATCAAATCCTCATGTTTTAAGGTATAATTTAACATGGGATATTAGTATGCATGAATGAGAATGTGTCTTTAAATGATTTGGTGTTTAAATTAATATTGTTGTTATATTCAATTTCCTTCCAGAGCGGTTCTTTTTTTTTTTTTTTTTTTTTTTTTTTATTGCAGGAAGCGACAAAAACCAAAAGTGGTACATAAGTACAATTTCCAATGACCTTGAAAAGCGTGTATTTACAATAATTGCAGTTTAGAAGGTAAGATAGTGAGGATTTAAAGATAAGAAAAGAAAAAGAAAAAAATAGAAATAATATATGAAGAAACTAGTAGGGGGCATAGGAAGGAAAGATGAATTAATAAAGGAAAAAAGGAAATAATTCAGGAAAACAATAAATACAACGATTACTTAGCACACAAACAAGCCTTTAACAATCCCCATTTCTTATACTTCAAAAAATTGTTTCCAAATCTTTTCCTTTCTAGCCAAAGATTTTGGTCCTCTATATTTGGCAAGTGTGAGTTCCATGGTTCTAATTTCGATAACCAATACTAACCACTCAGCTACGGTTGGGGTATCCTTTGAAATCCATGCTCTTGCTATAATTAATCTTGCGCAAGCTAACAAAATTGTTATAAGATCCTGGTTAGGACAATTGGTCTCATAAATGTCTAATAAAACCAACTGAGGAGATAGTTCAGGTATCTTTATCTGGCTAGCTTGGAGATAATCTATTATTCCCTTCCAATAACTAGAAAATGCTGGACAGGAAAAGAGCATGTGTTCTATGCCTGCAGCATAAGTATTACACTTCGCACATTTCGTTTTGTCAGATAATTGGTGCCCTTGCGTCCATGAGGAAATTCTCTGTGGTGTGTAATATAGCTCGGTGATAGTCCTATACAGTTGCATTCTTAGGTTAGAGGAGTGCACAACATCACTTAAGTGCGTTAGGGCATTTCCGATCTGCCTTGAGTTTATGTCAAAATTTAGACGGCGAGACCACTTAGTTGCAATTTTAGTAGTGTTTTCACATTTGTCTTTAATTAGAACTTGGTATCCCAACTTTATGAGTGATTTGGTTTTATCAGAGTATATGCACTCTACAATATCAGACTGCATAACTGCCGTTATTTTCATTTTGTTAAAAAAGAAGTCTCTCAACTGACGATATTTAAAGTGCATATCGTTTGTTAAACCATTTAATGTTTTCAAAGTTTCAAAATCTAGCATACCATTGCTTCCAAATATATCGCCTAATGTGGTAATATCACAACTAATCCAACGATTCCCTGTCCCATCCGAAAAGATATCCGGAAGACCAGGATTGTTCCATAGCCTAAGTTCAGTATTATAAAATGAACTCTGACTAATGTGCATGATTTTATTCCAAATTTTTATGGCATGTTTAGCAGTCTTAAATTTAACCCGCTTGAAATAATTTGGATCGTGTGTGCGAAGCAGGAATTGGTTAGAATCAGCACCCAACAAAAACTGATAAAAAAATAGAGAAGGCTCGTTTTTTAGTAAGCTCCTTATCCGAAAAAAAAGGTAGCCAAAAAGTATAAATTAAAATCCGGGAAAACAAGTCCCCCTTTCGATATTGGCAATGTCAAAAATGTAATTGCCCTGCGTGCCTTTTTGTATCCCCAAATAAAGCTGCTACATATGCCGTCTAGCTTTTTAAAAAAAAAGTTGATTCGGTTGTAATGGTATGGCTCTAAACAAATAAAGTAATTTAGGTAGTATTTTCATCTTAATCATATTAAGTCGGCCTAATAAACTAAGAGGGATTTTATGCCACTTTTTGAGGGTTGAGGTAGTTTCTTTTAAAAATGTCTCATAATTTGTTTCCAAAATTTTCCCTACTTTGGCCATTAATTTAATACCTAAATAGGTAGCTTCTCTACAAGTGTCGTAAATGTGGATATCCGGAGTATAATTAGCTATAATTTGGGTTTTATTCACATTCAATTTATAACCCGATATTGAGCCATATTTTTGTGCTTCATTGATAATTTCTGGCATCGCTTTATTAATATCAGTTGTATAAATTGCTATATCGTCAGCGAATGCAGTTAATTTAAGAGCTATGCCCCCATGATTCACTGGAATAATATTAACTTGGTCGTTTAGCGCATTTAAAAAAGGTTCTAAAGAAAGAGCAAAAAGTAGTGGGGAAAGGGGGCAACCTTGCCTCGTGCCTCTTGCTATTTTGAAGTTCGCTGAGTTTTTATCTCCATAGCTTATCAAAGCCAAAGGTTCATCATAGAGAGACATAACCCAATCCAGATAAGACCCGAAAAACCCCAATTTCTTTAATACTTCCCACAGATATTCCCACCCCACTCGGTCAAATGCCTTTTCCGCATCTAACATAATCATACCGAGCGGGGTGTGTGCAACTTCAGCTACATCGAAGGCTATTATTGATGTGTTAATATGCGTGGTGGTATCCCTTCCAATTACAAAACCGTGCTGTTGGAGATTAACAATAGATGGCATGGTAGGAGCTAGCCGATTTGCAAGAATCTTGGAAAAAATTTTAACATCAGAGTTAAGTAAAGAAATCGGTCGGTAGGACCCACATTCTTTTTCCGGTTTCCCTTTTTTCAAAAAAAATATAATTTTCGCTATTTTCCATGAAGGAGGAACTTGTTTGGAGACACTAATTGAGTTTATCACTTTCTCTAATAAGGGCAGTAATTCTTGGGCGCAGAGTTTATAGAGTTCAACTGGTAGGCAGTCTTCTCCAACCGCCTTCCCTAAAGGTAGGTTATCTATGGCGCGTTTTATTTCATCTAATGTTATTTCTGAGTTGAGTTGTTGAAGTGTTTCTGTATTTAGTGCTTGAGATTGGGTTAAATATTTATCTAGATATTGTATTATATCTATTTTAGCTGGTACAGCCTCTGGTGTATAAAGTTGTTGGTAAAATTTAACAAACTGGCTTAATATTTGATCCGTTCGGTCGTACGTATTTGAATCCATACCCACTATTTCTTTAATTTTTGTTTTAGCTTTCCTATCCGCGGTTTTAAAGGCCAGTAATTTCCCAATACGACCGCCACCTTCATATTGATCAAATTTATACTTTTGTAATTTGGAACTGTATCTTTCTCTCAAAGTTTTTATTAGTCCAGCTTGTAGTTTCGCCAACTTTAGCCTAATCCCTTCAATATTGTTCTTTGCATGGCGTGTTGCCTCTGCCAGGCATATTTCCATATTCCGTATATTAGCAATTATTTGTTTATTATTATAGCGGCTCTCAGCATTTTGCCTAAGTATATATTGGTGGGCAAAACCTCTAATACTACACTTACATGTATCCCACACCACGTTTATGTTAGCCGAGTTGATATTAATTGAGATAAACTCCTGTATATGCTGTTTTAGTAGGGTAGTAAATCTTGTGTCTACTAATAAATGTCTCGGGAAGGTAAATTTACGAAGTTCTTTTATTTGATCTTTAAGTGTGACTTCAAATAGCAAAGGATTGTGATCAGAGGTGACTTTAGGGCAAATGTCAATCAGACAATTGTCTATAATTTGTTCAGAAGCCCAAATCATATCGATTCTTGAGCAGGATCTGTGTGGTACAGAATAATAAGTGAAGCCTGCCTGCAAAGGGTTTTTTGATCGCCATACATCTCTGAGATTGTTCAATCTAGCTAATTCTAAGATTGCTGTTCTAACTTTATACATTCTTTTATGTTTGCTTTGCCCGGTAGAGTCGACTTTATAATCAATAGTACAATTAAAATCCCCTGCTATTATAATTTCTCCTTCCCATTCCAATAACTCTAAAATTAGCTCTTCAAAAACTCTTGGATCATCAATATTTGGTCCATATACTACACATAGTACTATTTTAACATTGTCACATTGTATCTGCGCAATTGCCCACCTACCCCGGGCATCTGAAGAGGTTTCAATTATTTCTAGTCGAGCACCTCGTTGTTTTAAAATAGCTACCCCTCTAATAGTCTCATTTAGAGTAGAGCATACCACCAAATCATAACTCAATTGTGAAAGCAAGTTGCGGTCTTGATATTTTACATGTGTCTCTGAAAGCAAGACTATATTCGGATTATACATTTTAATCTCTTCTTTTACTAAATTCCTTTTGTTTTTACTATTTAAACCGTCAACATTCCAAATTAGCATTCTTAGTTTAGACATATTGATATCATGATCTTCCAATACAAATTAATCCCCACTATCTTTTCCCCTTTCGTATAAATTAAGTTTTCCTTACTAGACTTTAAAAAACGGTCGCATCCTGCAATCCATTTTTTCCCCACATTTATTCCCCACCCCAGAGGGTTGAACCCTCCCCAGCAAGGACCCCAACCTAGCCCTCGCACCCACCCGTCCCTTAGGGGGGAGCACCCCTCTATCTTGCGCTGCCGCTGTGGTGGCAGCAGAGTGAAGATGCTAGCATGATAGTCCGCTCATGCCACCACTAAAGTTACTCCTTGTTAACTCATACCTCCAATCTAGAACCATTTGAACCCATTTAAAAAAAAAAAAAAAAGGGGGGAGGGAACATTGATTGATGTCATGTCATGCAACAAAAAAAGGGGATTAAATTCACAAAGCTCAGAAAGACAGACAGAAAATTAGATACTGTCCTTAGCATATTACAGTTTTGTTTTTTTCCCTTTTTCCCCCCCTTTTTCCCTCTTTCCTTCCCTTTCCCCTTTTTTCCTTTTTTTTTTCTTTTCTTCTTTCTTTCTTTTCCCCCCCCCACATATATCTACTTATTCTTTTTCATTTTCGCTCTGTTTATCTCTTTCATTTTCCCTAGAGAACTTTTCCAGAGCTTGTTCCGCGGCTTCAAGATCTGTAAAGAAAACCACATGGCCGTTTCGTATGACCTTAAGACGAGCAGGCTCTTGGAGATAGACCATGCATCCCAAATTTTTAAAAACATCTATCAACTTCCTAAGCTCCCAGCGTTTGTCCATAGTGCCCTTACTTAGATCCGATTTCACAAAAAAAGTTAGGTTGTCCACAGTCACGGGATTATTAGGCCTTGCTTTCAGTGATACAGCTTGCCGCAAAAGAAAGTTACCAAAATAAATCAAGAATGGTCGAGGAAATTTGCTGCTAGTATTTCTTTGTATCAAAGGCAATTTGTGAACTCTCTGTAGCTGAGAATCCCAGTCCCAATCAGCAAGATCCGTGAAGGCTCTCTGGAGAAGTTTCACCATAAATGCCCTCGGGTCGGACCCCTCCATTCCTTCTGGTATGCCAAATAATCTAAGGTTTTGCCTCCGAGCGCGATTTTCCAAATCCTCGACTTTAACTTCTAACTTAGAGACTCTTGATGTATTCTGTTTTACTGTTACTGAGGTCTTATTTACGTCTCCTTCCACTTCAACAATACGCTGTTTAATGTCTTCGATCTCCTTTGTCACGCCTCCCAGGCCTTGGCAAATTACGCTCATAGTTTCTTGGATCTTAGTATTGTCTTCTCTAAGTTGCAAATATTGCTGTTGAATCTCCGCTCTTTGCTCTAGGAGAGTCTGCATGATTGATTCCATAAATGTCTTTGTTGGATCTAGAGAATTAGTGGGATTAGGGAAATTAGAGGGGTTAGAGAGATTAGAGTAATCCTGTGGGACCATTTGTGGAAGTCTTGCTCCAGATAACAATCCGGGATCGGTTGGCGTGTCTTGATTTTCGTTAATAAAGTCGTTTGACCTCGGCTCTGTATCATTTTCTTCAAGACTATTGCCTATATTTTCAGTAGAAGTTCCTGTTTGCAGTATATGTTTTTTTTTCAGGTTTGATACTATAGATTCAGTACTCTCTTTCAATTGATCAGAGTCAAGAGTAGTGAATTCAAGACCCTGGTCTTTGGATTTATTCGCCACTTTATTGTGCGTAACCGGAGTAGAGGGGGTATTGTAAATATGAGTGGGAGATGAAGTTATACTTATTGGGGAAACCCCCGTTGCCAACTCTGAATCAGTCAAGGCCGCATGTTGTGAAGTCTCTTGATTTATAAGTACGCCATCCAAGTTAGAATCACCAGTGAAATCTACAGGGTTAGTTTTATTAGCCCCCTGAGTCCCCTGAGTGTTGGACCCCTCGTCGGGGCTGGCACCTGACAGTCTTAGAGCCATGTTCTTAACCCCTCCCTTTGCCTCCATCCATCTTCTCAGAGGACTATCATCAATTAGGCGATTTTTTTTATTTCCAAAAGGTTCCTTGTTGACTGTCTTTAGTAATACATTTTTTTGCTTGGTTTTAACTTTCATCTTAATTTTCCTTGTAGCAATTATCTTATTTGGTAGAGTTTTAAGTGCTTCATCAGCTCCCTCGTCGTCTGTCAGCTCCTCGTATCTAAATTAGAGTCTTCATCAGCTGCAGCTGTAGATTCATGCGTTAAACCAAATTCCTTCTCCCTTTTTTCATTTTGTTCCGTATTAGTAGTAGTAAACTCATCCACCCTTTTTTTTTGATTTTGAGCCATACTTTGCATTTCCTCTGTTTCTTCTATACTTCGCGTAGTTAAATTGCCATCGCTGGGTATAGTAGCTCTGCTCCCTAGCTGAGTTTCCAAAGTAATGTTTAACAAATCAGAGCAAGAGTCAATGTTTGCATCGGGCTCTTTGTCTAAACCTTGCATATCATAATTCTTGGTCTTAGTCTCAGTTTTATCGATTTTCTCTTTATGAATATCTGCCAATGTTAAGTTCTTTTCAAATAAAATGCTCTCTTCTTCGTCCTTACTGTCCTTATTATTCGATTTCTTTTTAATTTTAGGACCAGTCAATGGATCTAGATCCGGATTTGCCTCTGTACAATCAATCCCCTTATTCGTAGGAGCATTTTTCCCCTCCAAGCGTGTTTTCTCCTCTATTAAAACAGCCGGTTTGGTGCTTTTCACTCTAATTCCCCCACTGTTGGCGATACTGCTAATGTCTTGAGCAAGTTGGAATTCCTTGCTACTGCCCGACACCCCCACTACCGCCACCCCAGTGACCGCTGCCGCCATTGTACTTGCGTTTGGTTGTCTTCCAGCCAGGGCGGTCTTCCTGCTCCGTGTGGTCCTTGTCTGCCGAACGGACATCGATTTTTCTATTGCCTCCGTCCCTGCTCTCTGCAGCGTCCTCTGTGCTCTCGTACAGATCGAGTGCCGGTTCAGGCGAGCGATCAGCTGTGGTGAGCACGCCCAGCCGGCTTCCCCACCTGGCGTGCTGACAGGGCGAACCGCCGCGTAGAACCAAGTGCGAGATAGATTCCCGCTGCAGAGTTGTTGCAAAGCCCGTAGCATTAGGGCCGTTTAGAAATCTGACGGAAGCGTGTAAGTGCAATTATGGAGATATTCGCTGGGATCTGCTGGGATCTGCTACCCGACCTCGCCGGCTTCAAATTGCTGATTTTAGGTATGAAAAAACGTCTATGCGTATCTCCGCATTAAGCGAGTCTCTGGCAGAGCAGCACCATGTAGCGTCCCTCACTCGGCGGTGTCAGCCCGCCATCTTGACTCCTCCCCCGCCTTCTGAAGCACAAACTGCCCTTCTAAAGTTCCTTCCAGAGGGGTTCTGATGTTCTGGATGTGTTGAGTATATTATTTATTCTGAATGGGGTATGATTTTAAGAAGGACAAATTAAATTCTCCAACTTTTTTCAACCTTTATTTTAATGACAATATGAAGCTATTCATATTGCACTGCCTAAAAGTGTATGAAATATTAAACTATCCTGTTAGGCCACAATTGATGACACAGTTGCTTACAATACAATACAATACAATAATCTTTATTTGATCATACAATAGTAGATAACAAAAGATACACATTTATAAAAACACAATATTAAAAAGACAACACAATATGCTGGAGGTTTAGCAAAAAAGATACTGATATTAAAATATATCAAACATTACCACAAGATCTGCTAAATCTGATAAAAACATTTCCTCAGTATTAAGATTTTTTTTTAAAAACCAATATCCCCAATAAATATACAAAAATACATTGGCTACTAAGAAGTGGATCAAATTAGTTAGAACCAGGACAAAAGAAACAAGGTCATACGCTGTTAAAACATCATGGTTTTCCTCCCACCTAAAATTGCTTTCAGAAGGCAGCCAACTGAATAACAGGTGTCATAGTCTTCAAGCTCTTTAAGGAAGAGCAAAGCAGCCCTACACTTATTAAATGTATATCTCCATAACAATAGTAATAAATATCTCCTGCTAAAACGGAGGTAGCATTTGCAAAAACATACAAAGTGTAGGAGAGTCTGAGGTGACTCCACTTGCACGAAGCATAACAGTCAATGAATGGATCCTAATCTAAACTGGGTCAATAACATTCACTTCCAGACATTCTGGACAAAAAGCAAATAAGAAGCAACCCTGACTGACATCTGGATCAAATGATATTCCCTCACTGCTGGCTTCATTACTTCCTCTGCCTACCTCATAGCCTGCCTGTGCTTAACCACATCGCTGCGGCGGCTATTCCGCCGCAGCGCTAAGGGGGAGGGGGGGCCGTGCGGCGGGCGCATGCTGGTGACGGAACCGCTCCGTCACCAGCCGCGGTTGAGCTGTGCTCATGACGGAGCGGTTCCGTCTTGGCCCCGCCCACGTAATAGAACGCGCCGCGCAGGCGCGAAATCAGCGCCGCGCAGGCACGTCAGGCGGGCCATGACGGAACCGCTCCGTCATCAGCACAGCGCCACCGCGGCTGATGACGGAGCGGTTCCGTAATCAGCACGGAACTGGTTAATGAAACAGCACTTAACCCAGTCTTTGACTTTTTTTTGTGATGGTCTCTGATTTTTCAAATAGATACACACAACCCAAGGCTATGGTTGTTTCCCTTATATTTTATCCAGGAGATATTCTGCTCAAGTTTAAAGGAAAGGAAATTTCCAATAAATGATTAAGTTTCGCTTCCTGTTCACCCAAATTGAGCACCAGAGTACCAGTGGGGCTGCATTTATAAGGTCTTGTACATATTCTAAATCTAATTCCAGGAGTGAAGAGAAATGTGGAGTCAAACGGGGGAACCCCCAACAGGCACCAAACAAAATCTATTTTCTTCCACTTTGCCACTTCATCTCTCCAACCCCAAACCCCCATGCCATCTATAATGGTGGGGAAGCATTAACGTTTGTACATTTCTAAAATCGGTGCAAGCAGCAAGTGAAAAAGTTACTTATTTCTTTCAAAAAAATCAATTTAGCTGTTTTACCTCATACATTAGCTAGATAGGGTAAAGAGGAGGCCATGATGGAAGCAGGTGTGGCTGTAACACGTTTGGAGCACATTCAGTGTGAGGAGCTGCAGCGCCCAAAGCTTTTATGAAAGGAAGTCGTTTGCAGTTTATCTTGAAACATGTGGATTGGTCTACTGATTAAATGTGTAAACAATTTTATTTTAAGTCTGTAGTAAGTGCTGTCAGTTGTTGAAATATAAAATGGAGAACTGAAGCACACTTTCAACGTATCTTTCATGAACAGAACGTATCTTTCATGTACAGCATCAGTTCAATGGAGAGTGATGGTGTACATTAATTAACGATGCTTACACAATATGTTAATAATAGAAGGGGGATTGAAATGGAGCTGCTAATATTGATGTGTTACAAAAACACATTTTTATTGTCCCTGTTGTGTTTTTGGACTATACTATTTGAATTTCTTTTAATAACAAATGAAAAGATAAATATTGATTTTGTGATTTACATATTTAGATTTACTTTCAGAATTATTACGTAGGGGTGGAAGATAATACATGAAAGTATGACAATGTATATGTGGCTTTTTACATTTTAAATACTTTTGGAAAAACAGTATAATACTAAAATGGATTCAGGGGCCTACATTTACTTTCTCTTCAATACTGCCTAGTCTACTCACGACAACACATTTTTGGCATCAGAATTTTTTACAAACTCAAAACACAGCCACATAACTGGAATCTTGCCTTGCTCAAACAACACATACCTTATACCTGGATGTTGGTTCATTGTCCCACCCACCAAGCAAAAAAATCAGCATATCTGGAATCAATTATTCCATAGGCCTATAACATATTATCCTCATACATAGCATTCTGTATCTTCCCAAACACAGCCAACTACATGCAGCCTGCCGCTCCCCATAACAACATAAGGTGGAATTCTTGCTTCCTTCGAACCCAAACATAGTTCTCTACCTGGTATCCTGCCTTCACCACACCCCAAAATACTGCCCCACAGTTGGTGCTTGTCCCCTCCCATTTCTCTTTCACCCATGAATCTTAATAAACCCTGCCCCCAACAGGAGAACCTTTGACAAATCAAATTACAACTTGAAATGGTGTGAGGGAGCACTAGGGTGAGAATGCTGGTATCCAGCAGGCAGACTGTAACACAGCATCTAAGGAAATAAAACAACTAGGAGGCTGGTCTCATGCGGAAGGAGCCCCGACCACACCTTTACTGAACTGAGAAGCACAACCTGTAAGGGCACTAGGCCAAAGAAGTAAAATACATTTTACAAAAATACAAAAGTATGGAAGTATTTTGAGGGCCTTTTCAAATTGACTTTTAATTGTTTATCAGAAAATCACTATTTAGTCAAGGCGGAGGAGCATTGCCGTACTGAAAAAAAGGAAAAATAAAATTAAAACTATTGTTATTGTCTTTTTATTTTTCCTATATAAGTCAATGGCTCTGGGGCAGGGTATGTCTGATGGAGTAAGTAGAGTAGTGGTTTTCACTCCTGAAGTGTAGAGGCTCCTTGGCTGGCCCTCTACGACTGCCCCAAGCAGTCCTGTTCACATTGCATGTCCCCCACCAGGCTGCATTACACAGCCTGGTGAGGAACATGTAAACCCTCCCAGTCCCCGTCTGAGTGCCGATCCACGGTGCTCAGATTAATCACAAGGATTGGCTATGGGGAGGCTGGGAGGGCAGGTGCTTCCTGCTGCTGGCCGGGAATGCAGGAAGATGTCGGAGGGATGGAGGACAAAGGAGAGGCGGTGGCCGCTTCAGGTAAGTGGTTCCTTTGCTGTTGTTTTCTTTTTTGTGCCCCCACCAGCGACCGCCGCCTCACCATTTGAGTGGTAGCAGCCCCTACTGTATACATTAGAAATTCTAGTTGTCTATAAAAATGTTGATCCTGTTGTATCTCTTCCTACATAATCCACTCGATGCATTTTGAGTAGAGCATTTTTTATTCACTAGAATACAAATAGTAAGTATATCCACCCACATTTAAATATAGATCGAAAATAATAGCTTTACCTTTCTTCACCTTCCTGGCACCCTGCAGAATTTGCAGGCCAAAAATCAATACATTTCCTCCTGCCATTTTAGTGCTAGATACTCAGCATTGTCTGCCAGCCCAACATCTTTCAGTTCCATCTGTCAAAAAGGCTTAGTGCAAAGAAACCACACTGAAAACTGCCCGAGGGAAGATGACACTAAAAGAAAAACGGCCACATGACCAAAAAATGTAAGGCCAATTATTGCTCTGTCACTTCGCCAATGAAATGTACCCGATAATGTGGCTAGGAACGAAGAACTCTCTATGATTTAAAGCCAGAAAACACGCCATCCAATTAGAATAAATCCCATTAATAGCACTTTTACAAAAGCAGTTAGCTTGTTAAAACTTATAAAGCACTTGGCTCCCTTGGGCCGCATTATGCTGAAGGTAGTTTCAGAGACAGGAGCATGCTTCTCCTTTAAACAAGGTCACTGCCCAGGCCTATGCAATTGGATGGATTCTGTTTCTGATGATTGCTTCTTTTCTACAGTGGTGACAAACCGGAAATCGATAACTGTGAACTGTTTAATGAAATTGCATATTAACAATATAATACTGTTTTGAATATAAGACAGAGGGCCTTAATTAGAGTTTGGCAGAAAGGGTACTCCATCACAAACATGACAGATATCACATCCACCATAATATAACTGTTATGGGCTATAATGCACTTGTAATACGGCAGACAAAATATCCATGAGCATTCCATACGCCAGAATTTATTTCAAGAATAATTTTTGTTGCTCATTCTGAATAAATCTACCACTAGCGCTTACCCTCTATAGAGACCCATGTTCCATTAAAATGTTAACTTTGAAGGCATTTTTAAATGGAGCACTACTATCTCCCCCGGCACTTTATGTGCTAATCTATTACTATTTTTTCATTTTCTCTTAGACTCCTGTCTTACTATCTATCTATTTTGCACTACACATCTCATTTACACTTATTGTACAATGCAGCTATTTAGAGACTTTTAAAAGTACCCTTTTATGTCCTCATTCCAAGTTGTGTGCAAACTGAAAATCTCTGACACAAACAGGGAGTTTATGTCTTCATGAGGTTTAAACATCCTACATGACTCTATTATTTTGAATAAGAACAAATTAATGTTTAGAATGCTATAGGTTTTAACTGGCATGTTCCTGTTCTTTCTGTAGGGTGATTGCTTCATGGTTAACCTCCCGGGATAGACCGGGGTAGCCGGATTGCAGAACACATAATGTACAGGATCTTCACTCAACAAAACAAGTAGGAGACAAGTACAAGAAGTAGAAATTGAGGGGAGGCACCATTTTACTGTTGAGAAAAAAGAATGTGGGAGAAGTGAATATCATACATTGCAATGAAAGCATGTACATTATGGTACATTACACCATGTTTATTACACTGCATACATTTATAATGCAAATTAATGCACCACAATGTAAAGTTCCTTTACAGCAAGTGTCATTTCAATCATATTTTTTACAATTTACTATGCATTGTATTTTTTATTAAACTGGATTACCCATAATTTCTTTTTTGTAGCATAATTTGTTTGCCAAATATATGTCTTTTCTGCCTACTTGATTAAACAAATACTTATAAACTGCATACCGAGTGGCTTTGAATTTTCCGCCTGGAAGGTGGAATTCCACGACATTTGAATATGAATATATATATATATATATATATATATATATATATATATATATATATATATATATATATATATATATATATATATATATATATATATAGGTATAGATATATATACATATATATATAGATATAGATATATATATTTATTTATATAGATATAGATATTTATACACAGTTTTACTTCTGAAATCTAACTTGAACCTTAAAATCTCCTTACATCTATTTAGCTGTACCTACCCCTGAACCCTAAAATCCTCTTACCTCCCTTTACCTCTATTCATCTTAGAACCCTAAAAAGCGGACATTGCATTATCACTAGATAGTTACCTTCACCTACGTTATGCATTTTAAAAAGTTTGTGGTAAAGGTAAGTCACTGTACAAAAATCCATTGTAAAGTTGACACACTGGAAGAAAGTGTTCACTACTGTGAAGACTTGACATGGAGTACTTATAGGTATCCACCAGTAGTTTATATATGGAGGAAGAAGAGGAAACCCACATATTGCCTGTAATATGGGGTTTCAATGTTTCTGGGATCCAGGTCCATATTTGAACTGTCTTCCACTTGCTGGTGTGTCTTCACCCAGCATTTCCACCAAGCAAATGTGTCTTAAAAACAAATCTTGACAACATTCTCTGTAACTCTTTTTGGTGTACAGTACCCCCAGTTTGGTCTGTTCTGCCATGAATGTCACATTGCATAACAACTTAGTCAAAAGCTAAAATCTTTTCCCCAAACTTGGATGTTTATAATAGCTATATTAATCAATGCATTTAGTGGTCATATAGAAAGCTCACATTTTTTATATTATATTAAATAAAATTCCAAGTTTACAACACAAGTGTGGTCAATATCAGTGGAAACCTACTCCCCACGTACAGAAGATTGTAACAAAAATTCAGAGGCATGATAAATCTTGCTTCCACTGAATTCTCTCAAGTTCCAGGCACTGGCTAGATAAACCATAATACATAATTACATTATTACACAGCTGCTCCTATTTAGATGTTTGTACTACATTGATGCCCCTTTATAAATGTTGGTTGATCTTTTCTGGCATACTGCTTGAGGTGTTTAGCACTGACGTTTTTCAAATGGGAATATGGAGATGTTCAGAGACCTGAACTTATTCAAGTAAAAATCTGACTCACTTTTCCACAATGGCATGGGTGGCATGGGGGGTAACCAACTTGACTATGATAGTTCCAGAGCTTACAAGCTTTTCTAGACTATTTTCAGAGCAGCCCCATGTTTTATAGCTAATATCTCTGGGCCAATTTCTGATTCTTTTTTCAATAAAGTCTCCCATTATAAACTCAGTAGAAAATGTCACTAAAACACAAAAACTGTGTGCCCCTGGGAAATTTTGTATAAGATCCTTACCTTAGTTTAATGAAGGTGCTTTGATACAGAGATATCAAGCCATGCGATATCACCTGGTCTGAAGAAATGTCTAATGTAAAGCACTCACTCTTTCTCCGAAAAAGGTGACACATGAATATAAATTAAATCTGAGGAAGTAGCCCTTTCAAATGTTGCAGGTACATTATTACCACTGAAATGTAAGCAGCCACACTGAAACGCCTCAAACTAGAAAGAAACTGGAGGGAAGACTATAAACCTGAAATAAAAATTAAGATTTTGTTCGGTGTGAGAAGTTAGCCTGGCATATGATGTCCACTAGCTCTAGTGGGCACCTTGCACCAGTCTAATCGACCCTTATTGATGGTGGTTATAAAGTCAACCTTAAAGAAAGCTATCCTAGGGGTAGCAGTGGTGAGCAGTCTTCAGGCTAAGACTTCAGAGAGTGAATTAAGTGAGTTGTTTTATCAATTATAATCCCTTGAGTAGCAAATGAAAGCACACCACACAAGGTATATATCAAATATATATGTATTTATTCTAAACACAACCCCTCTGCACTCTTTATGAGGCCAGAGGTAAAAGTACAATACAAGTTACTCAATTACCATACAATAAGTTGCACAGTATACGTTTTGTCCTAGGGGCCTCACAAACCATATACTAAAATAGTGGTATAATAACCACATGAGAATTAGAAAGCAGGCCTGGGGCCTGTGGAATCGCTGGGGCTACTCTAAACAACCAAAGGTTAGGATGTAGGAGACCCACAGGAGGCGCGTGCAGTTACTAAACACAGCCGCGGGTTACCGTTGACTTTCTATGGGAAACGAACAAGTTACAATTTTACAATTTAAGGACACTTCTAAATGAACTACGATGGAACCCTTTTGGACTCAGACACTAGAAGCGCCAATACCCTCAAGACTACCAGAGTACTCATGCTACCTCACCCACGGAAGCCGGGTGCATAGGTCTCTTTTGGTGTCGGGTTTCGTCGTCGATTTCAATGGAGATCTGCAAATAAGTGCTGCAGGCGACCAGAGGAAAAGTGTCCGGGTGGATCCAAGGGTGGATCGAAAATCTGTAGAACCGGAAAGCAGAAGGGACAGAGTCTGGGCCACTTGCCAGTGACCAGGACGGCGATAGGAAGATGCCACCAGATGTCGGGTGATTTCAGGTGAGAAGGTGAAGTTTGTCTCTTTAGCCATGAGGACCAGGAGGTGTCGACGACAGCCAAGAGCTGGATTCGAGCTGTCCCATTAAGGATCTAGTTGACTGGGGTGTCGGTATCCGGATTGAACCCAACAAGCCTTGGCAAACGCAACCCACGCAGGATGTCAAGATTGGCTTCGGTGCAGACCAGTAAGGTCTGAGGAACTTCTCCTTTGCAGGGAAGTTGGAGCAAGCCTGGAGCAATCAGGAAAGCAAGTTAGATTCAAAGAAAAGTCTTCGAGGGGCTCACTCGCCCATGGGCAAGAAACCACGAAGACACCTCAAGCTGAAATGCAAAAGCGGGGTCCACGGGACACTCGTGGAGTGAGGATCTCAGAGCTTCAGTGTAAATGGTGCTTGGGTCTGGGGCTTCAAGCATCCCAATGCACAACTTCGAGATACCTTGTGAAGTAGGTGCAGCTTGCAAAATGCAGGATGTCCACGTCTGACCACATCTCTCGTGTCCGGGGTCAGAGATGTCTGGAAGTCCATGTCCTGTGTCGCAGATTCTTCAGGATCCGGTAGGAGCCTCGAAAATGCAGACCGGCAAAGTTGCTGTTGGTGCCTGTTTGAACAGGGTGGTCACTACTTGACCACAAGAGAGATATCTTCCATCTTCCAGTCGAAATGGAATGTCGAAGGTCCAGGATATATGTTTCAGAGTTTCGTCCAGGGTAATCTAAAGTCCGAGGGACTGGGATCCTATACTTATACTAAGTTTAGGGGTTGGACTAACTTTAAGGTCCCTCCTATGGGTGGACCTGGAGTGGGGGTGATTACACCCCTTCCCCTTTGTCCAGTTTCACGCCAGAGCTGGGGCGGAGTGCCCCAGCAGCCAGTTTGAACTGGGAAATGCATGGAGCACCTAGTGTGCCCCAGGCAGTGCCTGGAAAGCATTCACTGAATGCAGCCCTCCCTGCCCCAATACACTAAAGCCTGTCTGGGGAGGTACCAGCACCTCCCTGGACAGGAAACCTATTGTCCAGGCCTCCCTTGCCGGAGTTTCATCCAGCAGCAGGAGGGCAGACTCGTTTCGTTTTGTTTCAAAAACTTTATTCGATTCAAGTAAGAATCATAAAAGTCAAACAATACATTTAAAAACATACTTTGAAATTCATTTGAAAAACAATGTTAAAATTATAACACTAAGTTAATAAAATACATTAATTAATATAATCACAGTTATAGCCCAACAATATACATGGGCAACAAGACAAATTCTAGGAGACAAAATTAACCATACCGTTTTCTAATCAAGAGTGACACACGTATGAAATTTAGCATTGCACAACAGACATCAGATGTGGACAAGGATAACAAATGGTCATAGCCCTCTTTATAGTGGCATGGTTGCTTTTCCTTAAGGATCGGCTTAATAAACCTAATTCTCGGATCCTTATATAAGGGGCAGAATAGAACAACATGCATCGTGCTTTGGCTAACTCTATTGTTACAGGGACAGGGGGGTTGTCTCTCACACCAACTCCCCTGTTTGGGAAACGCAAAAAGAAAATGCAAAATGTGTAACCTAAACCTTGTCAAATAGAATCGCCATTGCACATGATTTGTAAAGGTTAAATAAAACTGATGCTGTAAGGTAACCTTAGAAACATGGGGGCTAACCAGAGAATGTGCGAGTGAAAATTTCCAATAACTTGATTTGATAGCAGATTTAATATCTCCCTGAATATTTTCGGGATTGTCAAAAATGTCACCCAGGCCTATTTTATGAAGTGTTTCATTAACATAAGATAGCCATGGGATCTTATTCATGTTTGTCAGTTTTAAACAATCCCGAAGGATGTCTCTGGACAGTTGTAGATCCTCCGATAGCCATATTTTACCCCATAATAATAGGGGGGAGAGGCGAATAATGTCACTCACAAAACTCAGACCTATCTCATCATGGGCAAATCTATTTGAGGAACTTGATGGAATTGCCAATACACGCTTTAAAAACTTATTCTCCATAGTTTGTATCGTGTCAGGGCTTTCGGTTCCCCAAACCCCTGCCCCATAGGTAGCTACCGACAAACATTTAGCTTTATACAGGGTTTTTAGATGTATGACAGGTTTTTGACCTAATTTGCCACAGAAACGAAACAGACCTTCAATAGAGCGACTAGCACTCAGGACTCGTGTCTTCATTAACGGGGCCCTGCTTAATTTATTATTGAAAAGGTTTCCCAGATAGTTAAAATGTTCCACCTTTTCAATGGTGGAATTATTTACTACAAACTTTCTGGTTTTTGTACCCCTTGGGCCGCAGACCATAGCAAAGGATTTGTTGAAATTTACCTTCAGATCTAGGTCCAACATGAAGTTATGGAAGGCGTCAAGACAGTGCTGCATACTGTTTCCTGTGAGTGTCATTAATACCGTGTCATCGGCATAGGAGAGCATTGGTATACTCCTACCATTGATCTTTGGGAAATCATGGCAGTGGTCTAACAAATATTTCTCCAGCCCATTGGTGTAAACTAGAAACAAAAAGGGGGCTAATATGCATCCTTGGCGGACGCCCTCAGTTGAGGGGATAGGCTTGGTTTTCTCTCCCCCTGGGCCAAACCTTATGGCTACTGTGGTTGCTTCATGGAGTCTACGGAGCAAGATGACCAAGGCTTCCTCGAAACCCATAGCCTCCATCATTTGCCATAGCTTACTCCAACACACAGTGTCGAATGCACTTGAGAGGTCCATAAAGGCAAGATGGATGGAAGAATTCATTGCCTTTATGTATTTCCCTATAATCAGAGCCAGGTTCAGGCACTGTTCGACGGTACCTTTGCCTTTTCTGAACCCATATTGGGAATTTACAATAAGGCCCACCGAGTCTGCCCATGTTTCCAGTCTGGCTAGGATGACCCTACCCAATATCTTACACGATGCGTCGATTAATGAGATTGGGCGATAGCATTGAGGGTCAGATCTATTGCCCTTCTTGAAAATCGGCACCACTACTGCCTCCCTCCATGATGTTGGGATACGGCTAATAACAACTGCTCTAAATACATTTAACAAAAGCGGGGCCCAAATCTTAACATTATGCTTAAAAAAGTCCAAAGGCACTAGATCAGGGCCGGGAGCTTTTAATGGTATACCTTTCAACAAAGCATCTTCCACTTCTTGCAGGGTGAGTGATGCACTCAAGGACAAAGATGATTGAGAAACCACCAGTTCCCTAGAGTCTCCTAATGATGGTTCATTAAGTGAAATTCGATGTGGGTTAAAAATATCCCCAAAATGTGATTCCCATGTTTCACATGCGATCTGCATCACAATATTGTCCTTACCATTACTTATAAAAAGGGGGCGATTAATTACTTCCCAGAAAAGCCTGTTATCCTTCAGTTCCGAGGCCTTTTCTAGATCTTCCCAGGCTAGATTTTTTAAGTCCAGCTTCCTTGTTCTTATGGCCTCTTTATAGGCCAGTCTAGATGCCCTAACCAGATCTATATCCCTAGGTTTTTGTTTTAATGCCACTTTCAGGGATCTGTGTGTTGCCGAGCATACAGCATCAAACCATCTCGGCCCTAACCTTTGGTTTTTCCCAATTGGTTTTGTGAGACGTTCTGCTACATGCCCACATAATAATTCAAAATTCCCTATAACCTTTTCGGGGTTAGCTGTTGGTGATAGACATGCGTCATATTCGGACCTATATCCATTTATAATCTCTGCCTCAAGACCTGCTGCGTCTATTTTACCCCATTTGAGAGCAATACCTTGGTTCCTGTTATACTTTATAGGTTGTTCCCAGACAGGATGTTTGGGTTTAACAGGACAAAGCAGGGATAGGATTAGAGGGTTATGGTCGCTGGCAGCATTAGCGATTACTTCCAGTTTGTCAACATAGTGAAAATACCCACTGGAGATAATTGCAAAGTCGATGAAACTCATCATGCCTCTACTTCCCTGAAATGTTGGTATCGGGGCCGAATCTGGACCGACCCAGGGGTCCACTATAGATAAATCATTTAGAATGATGATGTTATTTAAGGCGTCCCCCTGGGGTGTATGTTTGAAGTGTGTCAGGGGAAGGTCATGGGAGTCTCTCAAACCACATACCTTCGAGTCCCCGTGGGTGCATAACGAGCAATTAAAGTCTCCCACCCAGATAACAAAAAGTAGGGGATACTCGTGGCGTGCCCTGGCTATGGCCTCCTCCAACTTTGACATTACAATTGTCTCATTATTATCAAAGATGTTATAATACCAATTAATCAATAACAATGGTTCGGGAAACAGGTTGACTAACATCAGCACTTGAAACCATGGGGTGTCAGCTATCTTGGTAATTACTAGTTTACATAGTTTTAACGAAGTTGCTGTCATTAGGCCACCCTTTGCCCTACCTGCTTGTGAAGGTTCCGCTAGGGTATTGAGAGATCGAAAGCCCTCAATATTCTGGGTGGAACGACTCCATGTTTCCTGGAGGCACAAAATGTCACAGACACCCACGAAATCTAACCATGCCTCATCCTCCAGTCTTGAGGCAAGCCCAGCAATGTTCCATGAGATTAGGCACATCCTTAATTCACTTTGGTTCTTTTTGACTTGCTCAAATAATACTTCCAAGTTTTGCCCTAAGATATTTGGGCTTAGTGCACTTTCCGAGTTGATATCAGCCTCAGGGGATTGGGGGTTGGGAGCACGATCGTCACCCATGGGAATCTTCTCCCATAAGTTATCGTTACGACTTTCCCCCATCTCCCTCTGGCTAGACTCTCCTATTGTCAGGGCATTACCAAGAGAAATTTGTGGTGGTCAATCTTGCTCATCCATGCCCACAAGTGGATCAAAACGGTTTCTCAAGGGGACATTATTTGGAAACCATCCTGCCACCTCCTGCAGGCAACCAAACATGTTGGTAGTGGGTGCCCCTTGCCACCAATTATGCTGACTATATCCATCAGATCTATTTGTTGTTCGTCTGGGGTTCTGGACAATTGTCCATGAACCTTCCTTAGTGTGATGGTGTCTTGGAGGGTAAAAAAAAAGTAAGGGGTCTCACGACTATTGAGGAATTAACTTCATACGATGGCCACGCACATAAATGCTGTGCTGTGTGAGGGTCAGCAAAAGATACCACAATACAGTCACCTGCCAGGGACTTAGGTGTAGGGCCTATCCAAGGCACTCTTCGGACCGTTAATACACAGCTTCCTTGATGGACAGGAAACTGTTTGTTGGAATTAAGCCAATGAATGACTTTATTTTTCAGGGAATGATGGTTCTCCTGAGAGTGCTGGTCCAACTCTGGAACGCCGGCTAATATGATAACATAAGGCCCAGCTTCTGGTGGAAGGTCAATAAAACCTCCACGAAAGTTGGGACGACTGGGCGGCCGCTGAGAGTTATTCGCATTGTTTTGCCTTATGGTGTGTTGTGGGGCAGCTCGTGGATTGGGATTCTGCCTATGGGCTGGATTAGGCAAAGGACGCAATTTTGGTGCAACAAGACTAGGAGTTGATGCAGTCTGGTTTGCAACAATGGTGCGTGGCTTCGGTATAGGTTTGGCTATTGGTAAGGGCATAGGAATATTTTGGGATATTTGTAAGGGTAGTGGTAAGGGTACTGGTTCTTGTATCTGGGGGGAGGGTTCGATTTCACGAAGATGCTTAGATTCCATTTCCTTTAGGCTCAGGCTGGCCAGAGTGACTATGGTCCTATCCATTTCTAGCAGGTTATTCTCTATACGAGAGAGCCTTAATTCCAACGGGGTAAGTAATTGTTTTAATGTACCCCAAACTATATTAAGGAATTCTTCATCTCCCCCTCTATCATTTAATGGTCCACACATCTGCCCCACCAAATCATTCGTTCTGTTCGACCCTGGGGAGGCAACCGGGATGCTATCATCCGCAGAGATGGATAAGTCCGGAGCGGCTGCCCCACCCAAAGTGCCAGGGTTAGTTTTCATACTATCATCCTTTATCCCAAGAGATCCTAGTGCCCTTCTACTATTGAAAAACTGCGATCTAGCAATTTTTGCTTTTTTGCGTGCATGTATGGACCTAGCAATACATTTCTTTTTATAAATTGCAGCTTTCCTGGCCCTACCTGAACTCATAGATAGATTAGTTTTGGGGGGATAAAGGGTGCCTGGCATACAAGTAGGTGGAACAGGATCCTTAGTTGGTTCCAATGGGGTAGGTGAATGGATGGAGGGGGATATTGGGGAAGTGGAGGAAGGGGCTGGATGGATGGCAGCCGTTGTTAACAATGGCCGCGGACCTACTATATGTTCGGGGGTACGGGCAGAGGCGATATTCCCCAAGGAAGATTTTCTAGTGCTAGCTAGGTGCTCAGATAGCCTTCGTGCAGCTTCAAGATCCAATGAGACCCTGTGCTGCATTTTGGTGATTTCCTCGTCAATAGCCAAATTGGTTTTGACTAGGAAATCATCCAATGTTCGATTAGAATTACTCGCAGCCATAAGGGTTTTACTCCGACTACCCCTTGAGCACATTATACAGGTGAATAAATACCTATAAATAATTAAAAATTATACCAATAAAACTGTATAATGCACCAAAACCAAGGGGCGTGGCCCAGCCCAGTCCTCTTAGTCCTCGAACGGCCTCAAACGGCCCGCTCTTAGCCCGGTCTTTGCTCCGGGCTGCGTCCCGCGCTGCGGGAGATGTAACCCCAGTTATAGGGAGGTCAGAGGGCGGAGAGAGCGGGAGGCGGGCCGGCAGGGAGAGCGGACCGGAAGTTGTCAACGGTCTGACAGGGACTCCTGGGAATTGGAGTCCCTGTACGCTCGCAGCCCTGCAGCCCTCCGCCGAGATTGGAAGAGTACCACCAAAGTCTCCCCGACTACTTCTCCTCACGGTGTCCTTGCGACGCGGCACCCGCGGAGCGGGTGCGGCGAGGTGTGATGGCAATTCCTGCAGTCCACGCTGTGTTGAGGCAGGTGAGCGCGACCCAGCTATGCGTTTCAGAAAAATGCGAATATGGGCTCCCAATGAGGGCAAACAAGCAAAGGGTTTAAATGAGCCCTCCGGTGGGCGGGGGGCGGGCCGGCAGGGAGAGCGGACCGGAAGTTGTCAACGGTCTGACAGGGACTCCTGGGAATTGGAGTCCCTGTACGCTCGCAGCCCTGCAGCCCTCCGCCGAGATTGGAAGAGTACCACCAAAGTCTCCCCGACTACTTCTCCTCACGGTGTCCTTGCGACGCGGCACCCGCGGAGCGGGTGCGGCGAGGTGTGATGGCAATTCCTGCAGTCCACGCTGTGTTGAGGCAGGTGAGCGCGACCCAGCTATGCGTTTCAGAAAAATGCGAATATGGGCTCCCAATGAGGGCAAACAAGCAAAGGGTTTAAATGAGCCCTCCGGTGGGCGGGGGGCGGGCCGGCAGGGAGAGCGGACCAGAAGTTGTCAACGGTCTGACAGGGACTCCTGGGAATTGGAGTCCCTGTACGCTCGCAGCCCTGCAGCCCTCCGCCGAGATTGGAAGAGTACCACCAAAGTCTCCCCGACTACTTCTCCTCACGGTGTCCTTGCGACGCGGCACCCGCGGAGCGGGTGCGGCGAGGTGTGATGGCAATTCCTGCAGTCCACGCTGTGTTGAGGCAGGTGAGCGCGACCCAGCTATGCGTTTCAGAAAAATGCAGACTCATGTCTGTGGCAGCAGCATCCATTTTGTGGTGCTGAGGCTCTGTTTAACTTTAACCGGCTTTACCAGTAACTACTTGTCTTCTCCCTCTAGAAGGTTGAAATGCTACCCCTGCCACCAGGACTGGTGGGTGGGTAGTGTTCCAAAGTGTTTGACACCTTACACGACATGTTTTGATAAAGCCAAATCAAAGTTAGCATTAACCGCGAGGATTATAATGCACTTAAGAGTATATGGTATGGCTATATCGTAGAACAGCTATAAGGAAATGGTTCCGAAAGCTGTAGAGGGGCTCAGCTCATGCTAGGGCACCCTCTCAAATAAAATCAAGCACTCTGCCTCTAGGTTGTCAAGGCCTGCCATAGGAGTGACTTATAGGTGTATATGTGTCTATATGTATATATAGATATACTATATCTAAGTAAGGGGTGATTACACCACCTAACCCAAGCTGTGCGAACAGACCTGTGGTGTCAGTTTGGAAGGCAAACCAGGGGTGGCACAATACATGCTGCAGCCCCTGGTAGGCCTAGGGTGCACCTATACCCTGGGTACCTATGGTACACTATACAAGTGTGACCCAGTAACCAATCTGGTATGTACCTAAAGTACATGGTATCAATTTAGAGAGAGAACAGCTGGGCTGTGGGCCTGATTAGCAGGTCCACAGCCATACTAAAGTCGAAAAACCAGAGAACCACAGCAAAAAGTGGGGGATAACCATAGGAAGTAGACCCTACTCTCCTACATTCAGTTTTATTGATATTAAAATTGCTTGCTATTTTAAAAAGAGAGTATCTCACTGACCATATTTGTATCCACAAATACTTTTAAAGGGCTTTTCAAATCATTAATGAAGTCAATTGCTTAAATGAATTCAAACCTCGGTTCAGTCTGCAGCCTCTCTACATAATAAATATGCTATTTTCGCACAGCATATTTTAGAAAAGTACTGTTGAATTCACTATAGGACATGTCCATTTCCCTCCCTCTCCAATTACCAGAGTCTCTCACCAGTTAGATTCATAATTCCAGATTATAACAGAAGCAGGCCTTAAAGATTGCTAACTTCAATTAACAATACGGGCTCACCTAGGCAGGCTTTACATTCTTGAATACAAATGGATCCTCTTTTCAACTTGTTTAATTGTACATAAGTTCAAAAACTTATTTGTTCTTTTCCCATGACCAAATCCTCAAAAGGCAAAAGTGGTAGTTGTTAAGTCCAATGTAAGAAGCCATTACTGGATCTGGCAAATATGGCTAATTTCAGGTCAATATCACAGTTACCTTTTCAGGTTTAGATGCTGGCTGGAGAGCACTGTGATTTTGGCACATACATAGTGTGATTCCATCCAGGTATGATCAGGGAGACAGTGGTTGCCTACATAACTGATAACATCAGGAGTGATGTGGAAGGAGGCAGAACCAAGGTAGTAATGCTAATAGATCTGTTTACTGCCTTTGACACTGCAAGATGCCACCATCTAGTTAAATGATTTTCTGAGCAGGGATTCTAAGACGTATAGAAGTGGAAAAAGATCTTTCCTTCTTTCATGTCACCAGTAATTGGTAGGTCTTATGCCATTTGTGTTTCCACCTAAAAAAGCACAGTTGAGATCTAAATCAACCTATGGTCTCCATGAGTGTTTCAATCATTACTTCAATCAGTTGTCATTATCCTTGTTCTTCTATGGAACTAGGTTTTATAGGTACTATGATGACAATTATATATAAGCATTGGTTAAGTACAACATTTCGTTGTTGATTTTTGACTTTTCCTAAAGCTAAATCCGGCTTTCAAAGGTTTAACTAAAAACCCCAAAACGTTGCTATAGAATGTAACATACTCTTCACCCAGCAATGTTCTCCTTGCTATGCTCTCACATTTGTTTTGAGGAATATTGGTCTTTTGATCTACACAAGAAACAACCTGGAATCCTAAATTAGCGCACAGTGCCAACAGCTACTTCTTTCTGGTTAAATGCAAATGGCATTTATTTAATCACATTTCTGTTACAGATCTCATTAGCATAGTTAATGCTCTGATTTGATAACATCTGCTCTACAGTAAACATAATTTAATCTTTGATTTTCTACATGAACCACTTTGCACATGCACAACTATCACCAATTAAGTTTTTTGAAGTTGTTGAAAAAGGGGCAGCTGTGCACTTCATAATTACCAGATTTACTAGCAAATATTTTGACAACCATAAGGTCTACCACACATTCATCACGCTTTGGCTCACCTACTTTGTGATCTAAGTAAGGTCGACCGACCATGGTTCAGCAGACATTAGGTCATTTATAGGCTATTCCAGTGAATCTCAGCTTATTTTTAGGATCTATTCCATATTTCTAGGGGAGGGCCTTAATTTCTCATAAAACATTGACGCACTATAAATGATCCTGCTCATGCTGGCCCTGTGTTTATTGTATGAAGGATTAAATCAGGCCAGGTAGTAGAAAGATCCTTTTTTGGTTCATCTAACTTAGCTGTGAAACTCAGTAGCAAAATCCTTCAACATTAAAAGAAATTCTCTAATTGGCTCAAATACCTTAGACCGCCTTGTTTTCAAAATACCTGTGAGTAAATCTTGCAATTAAAAGTACAAAACGGCCCCCTTTTTCAACACCTTCCAAAAACGTAATTGGTGATAGTTGTGCTAAACAAACTATTTTATTGAAGACATTATATTGAAGAAAGAATACATTGTAAAAGTCTGGAAATAAATATACATAAAATCCCAATCTGCGATAGAGATATGCTCTCAAATCTAATTAGTATAATGGTTATTGACGACCTATTTACAGTTTTTGCAGTCCTAGGACTCTAGGACAACGTACAAATAATTAATATTGTAATGAATAAGTAAATGGCCTGGTGAGAAAGGTGTTGTCAGATTACATTTTCTCTCATATTGGCGCACTAAAAAATACTAAGATGCCTGAAAGTTAGACCTTTTAGAAATGATTTAAAACGAATCCTCCTCGACTTTTGCTACCTTCCCATCCTTTTCTTTCCAGCTACATTATTCGTATTATTCATAACTTTATAATTTATAGGAAATTAGATGAGCATTTATATCAATTCAACTACCTCTCCCCTTACCTTATGTGTAATGTAATTTTATTTTGTCATTTTCCTTAAAGCAAGCTCGTGGCTTTTACCGTCATCTTCCCAACTAATTTCCATAACACCTATTATCTGTCATGAAACATGCATTTGTTGGCTTTTTCATGTCATGATATGATGTGTTATTATTCGCTCGCTGCCATCTTGAACATGATGGGGTACAGTTCTCAATGAACTATTTTTATCAAACAAAAATAAGTCAGGTGAAAAAAGGTGGAATATCAGAGCCTCAGCGCAGGATATTTGATGTAGTATATCTGATCAAGATAAAATAGCATAGAGAAAGATGCATTCAGCTTGACAGGAGGTGTGACAGGTATTTGGAAAATGCAGGAATTGAACAATATTGATCAGCAAGTAATAAGTGACACAAAGGTTTCTAATAAGTCAACAATAACATGGTGACATAAACCATAAATTAAAAAATAGAAACACTTGCCAAAGTAGTAAATCATAATATTGCATATTCTTGTGTGTTAACATGTGTCTTGTTAGTTAAGACCGATGAAATATCGACACAGTGTAATCTTTGACTGAAACTTCTCAGTGAAAAATAAATATCCCTTTCATTTCTTTTATATTCAGATTATTAACTTACACTTTCAATTGGTGGTTCTTAGGGAAAATATTCAGCAAAAAAGAACAGCACTGCCTCCCTTAGCTTCCCAAAATGTTTTGTTTTTAGCAAGTATACAGTATTTCAGCACATTTGTTGTCTCACAGTTTCGGTATCAGATTCATCAGAAAGCAACAGGGCCCAAAATCTGTTCTCGAAATAAAAAAAATAGCAGGTAGATGAAGCTGAACAAACTGAAACAGTCTTCAAGCCCATGAGCGAAGGCAGAAAAATAACCAGTCGCAGCCAGTGCAGGTAAACGTGGTGGGCGGGGGAAGAAGGCAAGAGATAAAGGAATAGGAATTATTCATGTATTTAATTTTTAGGTCGAGCTTGGGCAACGCATGCGCTTCTGCGAAGCATGCAGTATTGGAATATGTCTTTGAAGCCCCGCCCACTCTCCGCCCATATTTGTCATTGGCTTGTGTCAGTGTCCTTCTTAAATGCTGGCTTGCAAATCGTTGTTAGGCTTGTTAGTTCCACCTTGGTACTGCCTTGTCTGCATTTGTAACCTCCCATGGTGACTGCCCTTTTACTTTGGTTGCAGCACTGTATGTCTTATTTAGTCTGTAAGCACTCTTTTCTTTATCGGGTTTCTCCTACTGCAGGCATGACATGCTTTCCTCGCCATGCATGCTTTCACTTTCAAGCAGCCCCGGACAAGGGCGGCTGTTTCTTTGAAGTGAAATAGGTCATGCATTTACAAGAATTTCAGCTATTGCCATAGTAAATCACAATAGCTTAAACTAACATAAATGCGGACCTATTGTATTGCAAATGCTTGTTCCTATTCTGTCATCTGTCGATTACCTCCCTCCCGCCCGCCGCATTTACCTGCACTGGCCGCGACTGAAAATAACACAAATACCTCTGCATTGGTGAGCTCAAAAAGTTTAAGGAAGTACAAGGGAACCCAAAAGGTAATTAAGGACCTTGGGTATCAATTTAAATATCAACAGCGGTCCTTAAAAAACATTTTTAGAACATTTGAATGAAATATGGTAGATTGGTCATCCGTAAAGATTAATAGAAGGCAAATGCCTTGGGAGAAGGCGTGAGGCCCGTGTGATCCAAACAGTCCTGATGATGATCCCATTATACTTCAAAGGGATTGAAACGTCGTCGACCACTTGAATAGTTTCACACAGACAACGATTGTGTTACATTAGTGTGATGACTTTTATGGATAGCTTGTTTTGTATTTACATTGACCAGAAGCTTCCTCTCTTCTTTGCCTGAAAATCCTTATGTTTATTTGTTTGTTTGTTGTGTTCTCATGTAACGGATGAAGGATTGTATCCCACTTTATTGCTGGTTGCTCTTGAAAAAACACTTTATACATTTAACTGATTAAAATTTTGTGTCCGGCTGGACACTGTGTAATATAGTACTCATTGCAGACTATTTCATTCAAATAGTCTAAAAATGTTTTTTAAGGATCATTGGTGAGCTCAAAGCACTACTATGTAAAGCGTGAAAAGCAGACACGTTTCCCAGCACATTCAGAGTTAAGAGACATTCAGTGCTAAGCATCAACGCCAAGGAACTGTTCAATGTCATACAGCGGTTCACAAAACCTCCCAGGGAAAGCCACAAAAGTCACACCTTCCCAGGCAGTCGGTGACAAGCTCAGCTCATACTTCCATCTGAAGATAAAGGCCCTCAACGATGACTTCAACTAACAGACACAGGACACCACCTCTCCCCCTTCGCCGCCGATAAGCCAACCATCACAACCTAGAATCCCGACAACGTCAAGCACATCACCCCTACCATAAATAAAATCCACTCAGGAGCCTCGATGGACCCCTGCCCTCCACACATATTCCACAGGGCCGCAGCTGCCGCCATCGCACCCAAACTTGGTCTGACCATCAACGCCTCCTTCATGTCCATCATCTTCCCTGATGACTGGAAGCAGGCAGAGGTTAACTGCCTCCTCAAAAAACCCACAGCCGATCCAACAGACCTGAAAAACTACCAGCCCATCTCTCTCCTAGCTGACCACCTTCATCGAAGAGCACTCAATCCTAGATGCATCCAAGTCTGGATTCCACAGCAACCACAGCAATGAGACTGCACTCCTCGCCACCACTGATAACATCCGCACGATACTCGCCCAGGGACACACCACGGCCCTCATCCTCCTAGACCTCTGCGCAGCCTTCAACACCGTGTCTCACTGCACCCTCGGAGCCATACTTTACAACGCAGGGATACAAGGAACCGCCTTCAACTGGATCTGATCTTTTCTCGCCAACAGAACCCATCGGATCAGATTCCCTCCCTTCATCTCCACACCCACCGACATCAACTGCGGAGTACCACAGAGATCATCGCTCAGCCCCACGCTCTTCAACATTTACATGACCCTCGATGCCATTTTAAGACAGCATAGGCTCAGCATTGTATCCTACGCTGAAGACACCCAGCTCATCCTCTTACTCACGAAGAATCCCGAAGACACAAGATTCTGCTTCCAGAAAGGAATGAAGAACCTGGCAGACTGGATGAAAGACAGCTGCTTGAAGCTCATCTTAGAGAAGACCAAGGCCCTCATCCTCTTACCCTGCACCTCCACCTGGGACAACACCTGGTGGCCCCCCGCCCGCGAGAATCCACCCACTCCAACGGACCACGCTCAAAACCTCTTCATCATCCTTGACTCCTCCCTCTCCATGAACCGCCAGATCAACGCAGTCTCTTCCACCAGCTTCCACTGCCTGCGAATCCTCCGCAAGACCTTCAAATGGATCCCCCGACTGCAGAAAAACCGTCACCCACGTAACCAGCAGATTAGACTACAGCAATGTCCTATACGCCGGAATCAACAGAACCCTACTACGCAGACTCCAGACCATCCACAACGCCGCTGCAGGACTCGCCCTCGGGACTCCGCGACATGAACACATGACACAACACCTGCGAGACCTCCACTGGCTCCCTGTACAGAAGAGGGTCACCCTCAAGCTCCTCAAACACGCCTACAAATCCCTCAACAACGGCGGACCAAAATACCTCAACAAGAGAGTATACTTCTGCCTACCCAAGTAGAACCTCCACTCCTCCGACCTCGCCCTGGCAGTGGTCCCCCCATCCGCAGAAGCAGAACAGGTGGGAGAGCCAAGACCTGGAACGAGCTCCCTGTGAACATCAGACGCTCCCCAACCCTGCAAACCTTCAGGAAGGACCTAAAGTCATGGCTCTTCAACTGATCCATAGCTTCAACTGATCCGGAGCTGCCCCCCCCGTCCTAGCGCCTTGAGACCCTCACAGGTGAGTAGTGCGCTTTATAAACCCTTGATTGATTGAATCACATGAACAACTCAAAGCATTAATTCCATGCTACAAATATTACTTGTTTTCTGTGAACACTGTCTTCAAATTGCTCAGCTCCAATGCTCAAGGTCTTAAACGGATCATTGTGGCCAGACCTACTACCTTGTCTAAAGAACAAACATTTAGAGTCAGCACTGGAATCCAGCTGAACAAGAAACAGTAGCATCATGGCTTTCTTTCCCTTGAGAAGCACATCAGAGTCAATCATTTCTGAACCACCTTTGTACTTTGTACCTGGCACGAGCGCCTTCCTACACGCTGGACAAACTGCAGCCATTGGCTGTGTTGCTGGGTGCTCTGGCTCTCTGATCTACTTACACATTTCCGGACTGAAGACACTGTTTCTGTCCATGATAAAATCGCCATCAGTGATGGAATCATATGGAGCAGGTTGTGCCCATACACACAGGTACAATTATTAATATTAATAATAAACAAGGTTATTTTACTGTCATGTGATTGAACTCATAAAGTAATGACTGATCATCAGTTCACGTTTCGTTATATTTCATTTTGCAGATGGTTCTTTAAACTTAATTTCTTTTTTTCCCTAAAAATTGGTGTCAATATTATGCAATTTCTGGGCATAATCTGTTAATTTCTTTTGGGCTGAAACTAACAATAAACTGAAATAGTTTGTGAAAATTGTGTCTTTTTCAATATAAATGGTTAAAATAATCTTCTTACTATACAGTGCAAGTGGGCATCTGCAGTACACCATCAGTATATCCCGCTCCAGTCCCAGAGGTGGCGTGCTTCTTCTGGTGCTCCTGGTGACCCCTGCTTCCCTGCTTCATATCCTGCAAGCACTAAGCTGCAGTCTTGAGAGACAGAATCTAACTGAATGAGGACCAGCACCTGACAAGGCTCAGCTGATTAAGATTGTCCCTCAGTGGCTGGCACTGACACTGGTTACATTTTGGGGGTTATGGTGCCCATTGGAAAAAAATGAGCAGCCCTTATCTCTGAACGTGATTAACTGCTAACGCTGGGTAGGTATGGAGAGCATGCTACTCATCCAGAAAGGGAATCCATGGCAATGTTAATATTATTGAGTGGCCTGTTTGTACACATAGCCAACCTCCTTATATGAATAACAGTATTGGCAAGATTTATCAAAGGTTTTGTGTCACGCTAGTGCCACGCACGGGGGTGCAGGGCAACACAAAAGATAGAATGAAAATTACAAAGTGACGCGAGGCCACCTTGCATGGCCCTGAATAGCTTGGTAAACCTGAAGTAATGCAAGGCAGTGCAAGTCACTTGGATTGATTTTGGCGCATTCCCAGATTTAGGATGAGTGGTAACCATGGGAATGCATCAAAATGCTATGCCTTCCCAGGAAAGGCGTAACAAGGAGAAATATCTTAGCTGTCTTGCTGCATTGTGTTGTGTTAAAAAATTATAAATGTGGCCCTAATTGTGCAAGCTTGCATGAAAAAAACTGTTTAAATGTCATGCTTTTAAACTGGATTTACATGAATAAACCTACCACGGTATGTGGCTAGTTACTAATTCTGCATAGCTATGAGTAGCATGCTACACGTCCGGAAATCATTGCAACACCTCTTCTGAGGTAGCAGGTCCAATTTAATGCCACGGCAATGCAATACTCTAGCTTCAGTACCTCTGGGCAAAGAAGCACTAAGTGTAGTTCCACATCCTCTGTATCAGAAAATGTTACATTTTCATAAAAGTACAGCATTTCCATTTTTTACTACCACAGAATATGCGAGGGACATCTTATTTTGTGAGGCTACCAGATTCATTCTGAAACAAAAGCATATGCTATTCTTGTAAAACTGCACGCGATTGGCATAGTGAGAAACTCTTACATGGCACAATGTCTACACAGACGTTTATTGTAATGGAAAGAATAAAGAAAAAAACATGACTTATCACAATTGTGCCTTTTGCTACCATTCAACATTAACATGTGCTATCAGTAGGGAAATATTTAAGTATGTACAGAAATACAAAATTCATTTTATGGGGTCTGCGACTAGTAACCATCACTGCACTGCAGCTTTCTTGAGAGGATCATAGTTAGGGGTGGGAGCTTGGAAATGAGTTGACAACCCTCTTTCAAATGACTCAGAGAAGCACCTGACAACAAGGATATCAGTGTGCCTTCTCATACTTCTTATAGGTGCTTTAAGATGTTATATGTAGTTAAAAACCCCAAGTTGGAGTCGCACAGCAGACCCACTAGTTCCAAAATCCAACATGTGTTTAGCCCTGGTTTATATTCCAAGCATCCAATCAAATGCCGCTGTCCATCATTACAGTGACAACTGTCATCATAGCAGGTACTACTATGTTGTTCATAGCAACATCTCAGGGGTTCAGATGAAGGGTATACTCCTTCAAGAGCACTTAACTTTAAAGTGAATCAAATGAATACAATTCAAAAATAATGTTTTCATATATGCAGTTGCAATTTTAACATCGATTTCAATGCATAAATACTTGAATTTGGGCTACAACATTTGTCTTTTGTTCAATTGTTCAAAAGAGAAAAATAGGAATAATATTAATTCTTATAACTTTTATAAATGATTGGCTTCTAATAATCATCAAAATAACGATAAATACATTGATTTATCTGGGAAACAGGTTGCCAACAGAGTCAAGTGAAAATCAAGGACTGAAAGGAAGAAAATCAAACCACACCAGAATAAAAGAGCTTGCAAAGCAGCCGTCAGAACTATAAAAAGACAAAACTACTCCACATGCGTAATTGACAGTATTGCCCTTTTTATGGAATTCCACAAGATTTAGCACCTAGACACCCATGGGTAGTATAGCGCTTTATATATTTTATTTTCATTTTGTTCCATTCTAGCAGAATTCCTCAGTCCAGAGTACCACCAGAGTGCAGAGAATACTAATTTTAAATCTTCTGTCACAAAATCTTCATGGTATTGATGAAGCACGGGGCTCTAGTTAAATATATTGGTTTAAGGTATGAAGCTTAACGATCTCAAAAATATCAAAGACTGACAAATACCTTACGGAGAATACAGCTAACACTCTCACTACACATAACTTTACCACCACAAAGAGGCACAGGACTAACCTTCTGCCAGCAAATACTTTCAATAACATTGCAGAAAATGTATTCAATGGCATAATCATCACCAGCAGACTATCATCACCTTCAAATCCAGCACCTCCAAAAATCTTCAAAGATAGCCTTTGCACAATTATCTCATGGGGAGGTAGCTGAAAACTTTCTAAAGTTGCTGGAACTATGGGCCAGATATACTAACATTATTAATAGTAATTACCAAACAACGCTATTACTAATGTACTAATGTTATATCTAGGCCTTATATCCAAGGTAGCAATTTGTAGTGTGTTGCAAATAGACCTACCTCAAGAATATTACAGAGGTAGGCTGCAATTTGTGACCCACTAGGATTTGCTGCCATCAGAGGGATGGTGGCCTGCAGGGGTCAGCAGACAACCATGTCTGTCATTGGCCAATGGGACCACTGCCTGCTCTTAATGTTTTTTTTTTAAACATTCTCAATGGGGAAGGAATCCCAAGGGGACCCCTTCCCATTTGTGTTTGGGTTACCATCAACTTTGAGTTGGTGGTAAAATACGAAGGTTTTGCAACCACATTTCGGTCAGAAAACATTAGTACATCTGATTTAGATACCCTATTTGGGATGCCCTTCCAAACAATGATTCTGTTTTTGGTTGCAAATCCAAACTGTTATTCGCTACAAACACAGGTTGGTGTCTGTACATTTGAAAAAGCATATTTTGGACACAAACAGCCTGATTCTGCGATCAAAAAAATGCTTTGTACACATGGCCCTAAGTTCTTTATCTTCAAAGTTGAAAGCCACCTACGTTAGACCACTCCTCAAGAAGTAGAAACTCAACCCACCCAAACCATCAAACTACAGACCAACATATAAAGGTTGCGTTATTGGGTTAGCTATTTGATAGAGTGGGTTTTACTCAAGATTCTAATGTTACTAAATAAAATGACTTGAAGTGAGACCAGTAATTTGGAGCCAAGTGAGGGAGAATCTCAAAGCCAGCTTTTGCTTCCATATGTGATGAACTAAAACTCACATTGGACAGGAACAGAGTAGCAGCCCGATTGTTTCTAGACCCATAAATGGACTTTGGCAGTGTCCACCACCACATGCTACTATAAAAACGACATCATCTTGGAGTACAGACAATGTTCCGTAATGGATTTTCTCATACCTCAAAGACAGACAGAGCTTGGTGTACCTAACACAGCAGCTCCTCACACCCAGCTTTGTGGAGCAACTCTGAGGACATCGTATCATCTTTTACTTAGTATCTACCCAACCCCATTACCAGATCTAATTAGATTGTTCACCCTAGTCTATTAAAACTATGCAAATGACATGCAAATTATTCTAAAAAATGGATTACCCAGAAGACCTCTACAAGTCAAAACCTGAGGACTTCCCCCAGGCCATAAATGCACAGATTATAATTAACCACCTAATGCTAAGCACCACAAACACACTGAGAAAATGACCAATGACACCAGACACAAGCACCATACAGCACAAGGACCTCAATCCCTCCCAACTACAGTAAGAGAGCTAAGAAACATTTTAATATCATTGGATTCAGGTCTATCCTCGATACCACATATCAACAAGATCACAAAGCACACCTC
Source organism: Lissotriton helveticus (assembly GCF_964261635.1). Taxonomy (NCBI): domain Eukaryota; kingdom Metazoa; phylum Chordata; class Amphibia; order Caudata; family Salamandridae; genus Lissotriton; species Lissotriton helveticus. Next base: position 1,076,128,992 of record NC_136059.1, read on the forward strand.
CTATTCAATGAAAACACTGTGAAGCACCTTCCCTTACCTTGGATAACACCAAAAACTACAATTCTTTCCCCTACTCTTAATCTTCAAGCTCGACTATGCCAACTGCCTATACGTTGGTGCACTAAGCATCATGCTATGCAACAGAAAAATAATCCGAAACATTTTCCGCCTTTACTGTAAAAATGTAATCCTGAGTGAATTTATTATTTGTATATATATATAACTCTAACACTAGTATATGTAGTAGACCTTTGTATTTACTACCATTCTTATGTGATTTTAGAGTTTATCCGTTTGTATCTCTTCCTTGAGTGACTTTACAACTTGTACATTTGCAATTTTTTCTGTTTGTATCTCTTCCTTAAGTAACTTTACAACTTGTACATTTGAAATTTTTTCGGTTTGTATCTTTTATTGTGACTCATATAATCCAAAGTCCTTATGTAACGCAACTGGCTCTTTTTTAAAGCGCTCTGACACCTTCAGGTAATGTTCGCTCTATATAAAATCGCATTAAATAAAATAAATAAAAACCCCAGAGAACTCATGATGTCAAGCACTCCACTGGCTATCTGTAACTACACAAGCCTTGCTCAACGTTCAAGGCATTTTGCATCATCCACAAAGCCTCTCAAGGAAAAGATCCACAATATCTACAAATTAAATTCATGCAATTCAAATAAAATAGGGCACCTCAGGCTCGCACCATGGACCATCATACTGCTTTATTATGAGAAATCTATAGGAGGCACTGCTTTCTCAGTACAAGTGGCCAAGCTCTGTACCTCACTACTACTGAAGATTCAAAGTATCCAGGAAAATGTATAGCTCAGGAGAGAGGTGAAAACATGGCTGTTTGCAAGATATCTACAACAAGCCATGTCTCTTAGAGAGAACCTGGAACAATAATCGTTCCTTAAACTATAATCAACACTAGAAAGAATGGAACAGCCCAACCAACACCCTCTTCTCATTTTGGTAAACATTCTAACACATTTCTATGTCTAGGTAAGTTATGAAGTGCCAGGGTTTTATGTGGTAATGGAAACTCTTTCAAAGCCCTCCTGGCCCTCAATAATACTATAACAGTCAGTGGGTGTGCATCCGACTGTAGTTAAAGGAGACCACATAATATTTCCTTTAAAGTATTTCACCCAGTACTGTATCAGTCGACTTTAACAAACCACTCATCACCAACTGAACAGACATGGAATAGCCAAATAAATCTTTTACATACCACTGACCACTGACAGTATCTAACTTAATCCACCCCTGCAGGTCCCTACTAACTACATTCTCTAACATCTCACATGACATTCAAACAATGGATGATTGTAATGAAGTTCATCCCAGCAGATCTCCTGGCCATTTCATCTTCTAACCTTTGCCTGCTCAGGACCATAAACATATACAAAATATGTCAAACTGGACAACCCTGTGTGGTAACCAGTTACAATGAGAAATATAGAGGGGAACTGCGGGAACTGCAGAGCCGATCAGAGCTGCCAACTTACTGAGAACCATAAATTGAGTATATATCCCTCGCACTCCATCATCCATCACACTGCAAAACTCTGCATACTATAACTGCATTTCAGTGGTCATCACACATGGCAAGGAAATACTTCCTACATGTTATCAAAGCAAAGTAAACACAATTCTAACAACAAACCCTGCAAGGTGTAGTGGGCTACCCATATACGCAAGCACTTAGGGGTGGTGTGTGCTATGAACAAATTACATTAAATTTGAGCCTAGCTGACCCCTCTAAAATTGCTTTGAGAAGGAAGAATCTGTCCTGGCTAAGTGTAAGATATATATATAGGAAGGGGAAGAGGCAGAGGCACCAACCAGACCAAAACAAACACGAGGGTTACCAGGAGCCAGAGGAGAGGGAGATGGTGAATCCCTCGGAACAACTTACCATTGTCAACCTGTCTGACCGACAATTAACGCCTGCTGAAGAGTCCGTCTTAAAATTAGGATTGACCTTCTGTCCGAATAAAAACTTGGAGTACACTCAAACACGCATAGACTTGTATAAGTTTGTTAGAAAAGTCAAACTGCATAAGTTTCATAAAACCAAGCCAACAGCTAAAGAAGCCAAACAACTTAGATTGAATCGAAAGGAAACAGACCTCCTAACAGTGAACGATCTTACAGCTTGTGAAGTACTACACAACTTAAGACGAGAGGGAGACATGGAAGCCAGCCCTGCGGACAATTCATTGACGCAAAGACTGATTAATGTCAACATTGAGCAGGCCGCACCAAAAAGCGACTTTAAGTTGGCATCTAAATTTGTCCCCCAACTGGCTGTGGATCCCATCGATGTCTTTTCTGATGTGGTCACCAGGGATCTGATGGCCATGAGAACTATACCAAACAGTAAGAAGACACAGTATAACACTACCAAAGAACAGCAATTGGCTATCAATACACTCCTGGAGGACAAGAACATAGTATGCAAACCTTCCGACAAAGGAGGAAATATTGTGATCATGTCGAGGCCTAAGTACGTTGCAGAAGCAATGCGCCAGCTCCAGGATATCTCCTGCTATGCTGTAATACCAAAACAGGAATATTTAGCCAGCATCAGTGATCTTCAAAAAATGGTACGATAAGCAAATGTTTGATTTGGAGGAATATCTGTTTCTTAAAACTACCAACCCTACTCTACCTTGTTTTTATCATCTACCCAAGGTTCATAAGAACATCAACGAACCCCCAGGTAGACCTATAATCTCTTCAATGGGAGGATTGACAGAAAATCTTTCCAAATTCTTGGATCATCACCTGTTTAATTTTGTACTGTCCCTTAGATCGTACATCAGAGACACTACAGAATTCATTGAAAGAGTGGAATTGTTGGATTGGCAATCGTCGTATTTACTGATTACCCTAGACATTACCAGTTTATACACTTGTATAGACCACAAACATGGTCTTCATGCAGTGGAATACTTTCTGAACAAGAGAGAACTTAAATTTGCAATGCATAATAAGATGCTGTTGGAACTCATTGCATTTTGTTTACACAATAACATTTTTCTCTTTCAGAACACTATGTATCGCCAACTTTCTGGTACGGCCATGGGTTCCTGCTTCGCCCCCAGCTACGCGAATTTATTCGTGGGCTGGTGGGAGGAGCAGGTAGCCTGGGCCCCCAGACTTGCCACCTGGAACACCAAGGTGGTTACTTGGTGCAGATACATTGATGATCTGTTCCTAGTATGGAATGGAACAGTAGATGAAGCCAACCAGTATATACACATGCTCAATGAGAATGAATACCATCTGAGATTCACTAGGGAGATCAGTAGTGAAAAGGTCAATTACCTAGACTTAGAAGTCAGTGTCAATGAGGGACGTATTTGCACCCAACTTTACCGCAAACCCACGGCTGGTAATAGCGTTTTACACGCTACCAGCAGTCATCCCCGCAAACTGATTAAGAACATCCCTTACGGGGAATTTCTGCGGTTAAAGCGCAACTGTAGTCAGAATGCGCAATTTGAAAAAACAGCAGGTGAATGTGTAGAGAGATTTTTAATGAGAGGTTACAACGCTTCAAGCCTTCTAGAGACCCTCAATAGGGTAAGGAAAATACCACGTGCTAATCTTTTTATCAAAAAAACAGGTCCTAACGTTGAAGGAAGATTTCGCATCATAACATCTTATGCTGCTGATTCCTCCAAACTGAGATCTATCCTGTCCAAACATTGGCACATTCTCAAATCTGATCAGATTGTAGGATCGGATATTCCCAGCAAACCTTTAATCACCTTTAGGAAGGCTAGATCTCTGCGAGATCAAATAGTTCAGAGCTACTTGCAGCCCATAAAGAAACCATTGGGCACTTTGAAGGATGCAAAAGGCTTTTTCCCCTGCGGAAAATGAAAGGCCTGTGTATCGAGCATGAGGACATTGACATATCAGGTCCCAGGTATGAAAAATGGGAGAAGGATAACTAAATTTATGTCATGTCACACGGATTTTGCAGTTTATTGCCTAATGTGTCCTTGCATGCTACGGTACGTTGGGAGTACCATCAATCCTGTCAAGTTGAGGGTTTTGGAACACATGCGGGCCATTGTAAATAAAGATTTTACATACCCGGTGGCCCGACATTTCTCTCTAAAACACAACAGTGACAGGAATCTTCTCAGATACTTTTGTTTGGACCAAGTAGTAGAAAATCCGAGAGGGGGCAATAGATTGCTCACACTCAGGAGACTAGAGTCTCGTTATATCATAGACCTGGAGACCAAAGCACCTGGAGGCCTAAATATGGGAGAAGAACTGGCCTCACATTTGGGTTAACAATGTACACTTCTGTGTTATGAAATCTATCTGAGCTGTATATTGAGTTTGCCCCGTTGAATGAAATATTAATGCCATGTCTTTAGTAATGTTCCGAGTGTTCTTGTTTTTTGTTTTTTGCTCATACTAATGAATGACGCTACTATTAGCAACATTCAGTTAGATGAATTTGCTTCAGTTTTTTAATTGCACCGAAGTTGTGGCAGTCCTAGTGGGCTGCAATTGCCGATTCACGGCAAGATTTTGTCCGACTTGATCACAGTATAATTTTGTGTTCTGCTCGGGAGTTGAGTTTTTCTTAAAAATGCATAGTTATTCCAGCCATGAAATGTATTAATATTTTACATAATATTCCGGATTGGTTTATGAGACTTTGCTTTTGCCGATACACTGCAGTATTCTGGTGTTCTGAAACTGATAGCAACATATGTGAATTTGCGATGTAAATATACACTATAAGATGGCGCCTAAAGCTGCGTAAATGAATTGGTTCCTTGTTTGTTTGTATTCATGACGTGCAAACATTGAAAATGGTGCTGCGCACTGGATGTCAGATGTGAACATTGAGAAAGGGAGGGCTCTCCCGAAACGCGTCTGTTATCTTTAAAATAAACCACCCTGCTGAGTGATTTTGCCGTGCTCGAGAGTGCTTTTTTATCCTATGACCCGGCTGGGTATTGCGTAGGATTTTGGAGCTGTGATATATATATATATATATATATATATATATATATATATATATATATATATATATATATATATATATATATATATATCCAAACATCAGGAAGCACAAAGCCTCAGCTTCCTGTGGCCTTCTTCATTGTGCTTCCTGATGTTTGGATATGTCTATATATATATATATATATATATATATATATATATATATATATATATATATATATATATATATATATATATATATCCAAACATCAGGAAGCACAATGAAGAAGGCCACAGGAAGCTGAGGCTGATAGATAGATAGATAGATAGATAGATAGATAGATAGATAGATAGATAGATAGATAGATAGATAGATAGATAGATAGATATAGATAGATATAGATAGATATATAGATTGATATAGATATATTTCACCACACTTCTTTTTCCAAAAAAGCCAAGGGGCGCGCTCCGGCAAAGTCTTTGTGAATATCCAAAGTTTTATTCCAAAATAAACAAACAAACACCAAAGCGGTTCGTTCTACCTTAGAACTGTATAAAGCACAAAGTTTATTTATGATTCTAAAACACAAGTCAAAACCCCAGTCCTGGACAGCAGCTAGGAAGCTGAGCCACTGTTGACGGTTTTGTTGCTTAGCAAGAGCAGTGCTTAAAATATGTCCTAATTGCAGAACTTGTCACAAAATGAGTTAACACAATGACAAATGTATTAACAGATTAGGCAAAGAAATAAAATAATACCCCTTATAAAAATCCACCTCGAAACACAGAGGATTTATTTAATTAGGAAGGATTTTCAGAGAAACCAAGCTCCTGCAGTGTTAGAAAATCTCACAATGTCAGTCAGAAACCAACAACGTGATCACCCACAGAGGGAACATGAATTCTGGCTCTGAATAATTAACAATACTCTGTCAGCCTACGCACATGGTGAATGCTTTATTGATGGAAGCCAAGATGCACCTGAGGCAAATAGGTGTAATATTCTTTGGAACCGATAATTTGTGTGAACAGCTTTGTTAATACCAGCTTTATAGTATGGTAAATACAAACAAATCGTACTGTTAAGTGACCAAGAAGTTTCAAGATGATGTAGATTAAACAAGCATAATGCACACATTGGTACGGTGCTCACATTTCTCAAAGTGCACAGAAATTAATAAAACTCAGGTAGCGTATGTAAATTAGTAATGAAAACTTGTTTCTATATTATTATATAATGCTAAATACTATTGACTAAGTTGCATTACGTTATACAAAAATATGTTACTATTTTGGGCATCTGTTAAATCTCAATAATGCTGCTTTATGCTGCGAGGTGATGCTACATCTCTATACAGCACTCAAGGATAGTTTGAACTCAAGAGTGCTAAAAAAACAGGATTTTGCTGCTTGATGGAAGTCAACTACAGAAAGAATAAAATAGATAGCAAAAGTGAGGCAGTTCCAAAGCTTTGATGTCAAAACAGAGAAGCTATGTGCAACAAACAAGCTCTATTTAATCTAGGAGCTTGCTAAAGAGTAGAGTTATACAAAGATAAACAGAAGGGTTTGTTGGTGGAGCTGAGACCCATCCTTTCTGAAAACTGGGTAATGGCTATAGATGCCATGGTGGATAGTACAAAAAACGTTAATGGACAGACAGTTCTCTTAGCTAACCATTAGAGCTTAACCAAAACTGGTTCAGTGTGGGAAAGCATGAGAAGCCAGTGACTTTGTGGTTAGTATGATTCTGTTTTAGAGTAAATAAAGCAAATGCCAACATTGGCCATTCTGTATCCATCCTCACTCAATAAAGACATCATTTTATGGAGATAACTGAAAGGACAGGATCAAATTTGAATCAATCTCCTCAGTCTGCGTAGCTGAAGCAGGAGTGGAGCAAATGTCCAATCCCTGAGGCCAACATTTGTCTACCATAAGGGGATCTGCTCTACCACCAACCTTATCTCCATTTTGTGGGTGTTTAATTTTAGCTAGTCATCATTCTCTCAAACATTCACCTCAAGCAACATTGAAAAGAGGGAGCCGAGGACACTCCAAGAGTGTGTGTAATGCAATATAAAGAACATGTCACAAAACAAAAAATAAAAACTGGTTAAAAACTGCTTACTCGAAAGAATATCATGACTGAATAGCAATGATCTGCTGAAATAGAAAACAGCCATTTGAGTACATCTTCAGGGAAGGACTGTTCAACATGATTTCACAAAATGGGAACCTCTGCCTACAACTTTTTTTAGATAAAATACAGATGTCACCATTGAAATTAAAAGGCAATATTCAGATGAACAACGATCTAGAGTTTTTTGATCACATAGGCTTGATTTGATGATGAAAGGGATTTTTTTTTACGTTGAAGCATGCAAAATAGGTATTGAGGTTGTCCAAATATTTAGATAGAAGAATTATAACAAAAATGTAGGAAGGCTTTTCTATTTAATGTAATACATTTGGTAACAAGCACTTGTCTGAAATGTTAACTCTGCTTTTTTTTGCAAACTGATAATGGTTTACTGGTTCCCTTTATGGGACCAGGCTTTCTGCCTTTATTGCTAGGAAAGATGTAGAATTTTGTATGGTCTGGTGCCAGTTAATAGAATTGAGAGGAATGTAACATATGCACATTAATTAAAGCCAGACTAACCCGCTATGAAGCTGACCAAAAGTTGTCCGACATTTGCAAATAACTCAATAAAGCTTACAACAATAATTTAAAACAGACTTTCAACATGCTGCTGGTTATACACATTCCCACAGTATTAAACTGACTGACAGGCTCACCGTTGGCCTACAAAGAATATATATTTCCTGGACAGAAAGCTGAACTTCCATTATAACCAGGGGCAGTTGCAGCTCTTCCATTTGATAATGTCTTTTTTGTTTTGATTGAGGAAGACTGAAACTAAGATGTAGAAAATTCCCCATGCTGTGAGAGCGAGAGGCATATACATAGGTTTCTCCATAAAAAATGCTCAGGCTTCTTATAACGGTATTTAACTGTTAAACACACATTGAGAGAAAACCACAAGGAGTCAAATAATTTCAGTTTGGAATTGGGTTTGTGTTGAATGAAAAACTATAAGAAAATGAGACATTTGCCTTAAAACACATTATAATTAGTATTAGAACATTGGAATGTTGGGAGCTCCATTGAAAACAATGGAGTGCTCCGGGCTTATAATGGCTAGTATAAGCCTGGAGCTCCAACATTCCAATGTTTCTTTGTTCACAGCTCTGGCTGTGAACAAAGGCTTCAGGGACCCTGAGGGGATTCCAATCCCCTCACGCTCCCATAAGGCTTTGTTCTTTTTTGTTAGAACATTCTGCCTTGTAGTGGCAGAATGTTCTAATAGCCTTATATCCCTTTGTAGTTGGGCTATACCGGCTATTAAAGTCCCTCTCCCTTGTTAAAGGCCCTCGCCTTCGGCTCGGGGCCTTTAACTCTGGAGAGGGCCTTTAATAGCTAGTATAGCCCTCCACGGCGGGCAATAAGGCTATAGTATAGTCATAAAATTCTAAAGGTGAGAATTTATTTCTGCTACTTCTCTTAGAGAGCTTACTTTAACTTTGAGAAAGCCAGAGACATTCTCAAATACTATTCTAAAGAAAAATGCGGATTTTATGAGGTTAAATCATTTGGGTTTCTTTATGAACCAGTCATATGAAATCCACACTTGGAAAACAGATGCTAAACTGCATTATTTACCTGTTATTGAATTAAACTTCTGACTACATTTTCTTTCATTTAGGGGAGAGACTAGAAAAACCGTGCTCAAAGCAACCAAGTATAGCACGTTTTGAACGCATTTAGGTCGAGCCCCACCCTTTTCTCTGTGCACTCCTTTTCTCTGTGTCCACTGCTACTCCCTATGCTTGTCTATTTTAAGTAGCATATATTCCTCAGCCTGTACCAGGTTAATTCAGACTATCTCTTAAACTTTCAGAAAGGTTTCCTTTTCACAGCTCATCACTTCTTCAAGAATATTCTTGTCTGAGTTGCTGTTGCTTTGAAGGAATCAAAATTATATTGTCAATGCACAGCTTTAAACACAACAAATAGCAATCTAATTCTTAACTCAAAAGACTTTCTAGAGGCTAAGGCTACTAAAATTTTAATTATTTAAAGAAATATGTTCTAAAATATCAATATTTCGAAGAATACTTCAGAGCCCACAGTTTGCTCGGAGCTCATGAAATTCAAATTTCTAATTTATTTTAATGTCATACATTTTCTCAAAATATTATGCATAGCAAAATGTTCAGATTTTTCATCTGGGACCCAGCTTGATTTCCAAGTTTACTCTTGTACCGCAGTATTCTGTCACATAGGTAAAGAATGGAGAAGCTTAATTAGTGTTACCTTGCGGCCACTGCAATTCTCTGTGGTTGCAAAAAGTCAATTTTTCTTCTTATACACTGTTACCCAATAAACATATTGTGTGGCAAAAATACTAAGTGCTCCATTAAATTTGACAATATGTCCATAGTGTACGTGATGATCAATATAAGCTCTGTATTTAGCCTAATCTATGACTTTCGAATTTGCAATTTACAGCTTCAACAGCCAGTCTTCACATGATAGGCCTATAGTCACATTTGCACTGTTACTGTAGTGGGTGGCACAATGGGTGCTGCTGTTTACTAGTGACTTTTAATTTACAAGCCCTTGGCACACTTTGTACCATAGACTAGGGACTTTTAGGTAAGTCAATTAGGGTTATGTCGATTTCACTGTTTTGAAACGGGAGAGGCAATTTATTTGAAGATAGCAGAGTCAAAGTGCTTAGAGTTCTACAGCCAACAAAAATATAGGGATAAGCAATAGGCAAAAAATCTTGGGCGATCCTGCATAAAGCGAATATTTCAAGAAAAGGGTGTAATTCAAGTATGAGAGATAGTAAAATAAATGTGCGAGGGTTTACCCCTGGCATGCCCCTAGGGTAAACATTAAAAATAAATAACAATTTGGATCCGGGGCACTGGATTCGTATTAATAAAATGTCACTGCTATTTGTACCAACCTGGTTGATAATGATTCGGCTATCTTGTTTAACCCATGTCAGGAGGCCCCCCTTTGATCGCCCTCGGGAGCTGCTGACAGCAGGGACATGAAAGGAAAGATAACCGGGTCTGAACTCAGGAACATTCAACCAGGTTTCCTGTAAAAGGATTAAATCCTGACTGTCTATAAAGGACAGCCAGTCCAATGATGTTACTTTGCTTCGGAACCCAGCCACATTCCAAGAAACCAATGATAACACGTTAGGTTCATCATCTAATAGTTGTGGACTGGGGGTCACTCCTTCAGCCGGCCTTCCAGGACTATTTTGTCCGCTTTCTATATCCTCCTGCGATATACTAACAGCATTAACATTGGAAGAGCTGCTGAGTATTGCACTGGCTCCCAGGGCTGGAATAATATCTCCTTGCAACACAAATACTATAGGGAGACCCACAGTGTGCATGTTTGCTGTGTGACCTACCTGCTGTTCCCGTCTTTCAGCACCTTGAAGTCAATCATTGGCATTGAGTGAGCTAAAGACATCAAGTCTATTGTTTAGTGGAACAAAATTGCTGGGGGGGACTACCTGAGAATTGATCTCTCTCCTGTGAAAATCAACTGCAACGATAGAGGGATAGAGGAAACCTAATGGTAAAATGTTGATGGAGTCGTTGTGGATCCTAAAAGAACCTGCCTGTCTCAAAATATGGTCCACCAGTTGGGGGGAAGAAAAGCTCACAACAACACAATCCCCCTCCATGCTTTTCCTGGTCTTTCGCCACCCAAGCCACCCTTCTCACCATCTTAAAGTTCCTAAAAAGATGATCCCCCAGAACTGTTTTGGTGTTCAGAAAATGGAGAGCTGTGTTTTTAAGTGCCGTCCAGTGTTCTTCCCCACCATTGGAGATTTTTAGAACATTAGCCAAAATAACGGTGTATGGGCATGCCTCGGGTGGGAGGTGGAGAAATATTTCTTTGGGAGAACCATTAACCGGGAGATCTAATCTCCCAACTGGTCCCCTAGGGCCGGGCTTTGCTCCTGCTTGGTTAACTATAGCTGGTACCAGAGTATTAGTTGCTCGAATAGGTGAGACTGCAGGTGCCTCATGGGAGCATGATTTGGTTGTTCGTTAGGAGTTTTAGTTCTTTTAGAAGGAAGTGGGTCCTTAGATATAGACTTTTCGAGAGCACCAAGTCTAAAAAATTAGTGCTTTCAACCTATCCTCCATGTGTCTAAAGAGCTCAAAAGTGGAATCCCCCCTGGTGGCATCTTGTGTTACAATGGTAAATTTGCTCCCTCCTTGAATTGCGGGAGCAGGTTCTTGACTAGTTACTGTTACATTATGGGTGCCCAACCCAGAGGTGGAATTCTTTTTTTAGCCAATTCAGCATTATGTCTAATACCTTTGGGGGCACTAGTAGCCTTTCTTTTCCCTGAAGGATTTCTAACTTTAACGCCTGTCAGAGCCCTTTTCTGTCTAGTACGGGTAATAGGAGGGGAAAATGGAGAGCTCACTGTAGATGGACAAATAGTATTTGTCAAATTGATAACTGGCACTAAGTCGTCATCAAGAGACAAAATTTGAGCCTGCGGGGAACCTTGGGATAGGCAACTGCCTCTCATTTCAGGATTTGATACGGGATTTTAGATCGAGCAGAGAGGATCAATTCAAAGCCTCCATTCTACGAGCTCAATCTCCTTGGCCACTTCTGTTTCTGCCCGTTGGAGATAGGCGTCAAGTGCCCCCACTTCCCCAACCCCTAACCCCCCTTTGCGGCTAGTTTTACTCATATTACAAGAAACCCAATTATCATTGACAAAATAAAGAGAATAGAAACGCAATAAAAGCCTGAATACTAAATCAAGAACAAATAAATATTATGGTTTCGAGCAAAATTAGCCTAACCATGCAATACACTTATCTTTGCTTTAGTCCCAGACCAAACGAAAATATCAGAGGGCTGGCCCAGCCCGGCCTCGTCCAGTCCCGGACGGCCACAGACGGCCCGCCCTTTGCCCGGGCTTAGCCCGGCACCCTCTCGCGCGTCCCGCGTTGCGTGGGCGGCAGCGAGTGATATAGAAAAGAGGGCGGAGCGTAACGAGCCTCAGGTGCTCCCGGTGCTGTGGCCTGCAGAGGGGCTGCTGGTACTCGTAGTCCTCACTGTTATCAGGGGGGAGCAGAAAACAGGGTGGCGTCCTCCTTCAAGATCTGGCCCCCAACAAAGAACTTCAGCCGGATAGCTGAACGGCCCCCACCAAACACGCAGCTACACAGACCGCGCTCGAGCCCTCAGCGCAGCAGCACCCACGCCAGCGGGTGCTGCAAGATGTTAAGTATGCTGCGAGGCTAACAAGCCTCAGGTGCTCCCGGTGCTGTGGCCTGCAGAGGGGCTGCTGGTACTGGTAGTCCTCACTGTTATCAGGGGGGAGCAGAAAACAGGTTGACGTCCTCCTTCAAGATCTGGCCCCCAACAAAGAACTTCAGCCGGATAGCTGAACGGCCCCCACCAAACACGCAGCTACACAGACCGCACTCGAGCCCTAAGCGCAGCGGCAACCGCGCCAGCGGGTGCTGCAAGATGTTAAGTATGCTGCGAGGCTAACGAGCCTCAGGTGCTCCCGGTGCTGTGGCCTGCAGAGGGGCTGCTGGTACTGGTAGTCCTCACTGTTATCAGGGGGGAGCAGAAAACAGGTTGGCGTCCTCCTTCAAGATCTGGTCCCCAACAAAGAACTTCAGCCGGATAGCTGAACGGCCCCCACCAAACACGCAGCTACACAGACCGCTCTCGAGCCCTCAGCGCAGCGGCACCCGCGCAAGCGGGTGCTGCAAGATGTTAAGTATGCTGCAAGGCTAACGAGCCTCAGGTGCTCCCGGTGCTGTGGCCTGCAGAGGGGCTGCTGGTACTGGTAGTCCTCACTGTTATCAGGGGGGAGCAGAAAACAGGTTGGCGTCCTCCTTCAAGATCTGGCCCCCAACAAAGAACTTCAGCCGGATAGCTGAACGGCCCCCACCAAACACGCAGCTACACAGACCACGCTCGAGCCCTCAGCGCAGCGGCACCCGCGGCAGCGGGTGCTGCAAGATGTTAAGTATGCTGCGAGGCTAACGAGCCTCAGGTGCTCCCGGTGCTGTGGCCTGCAGAGGGGCTGCTGGTACTGGTAGTCCTCACTGTTATCAGGGGAGAGCAGAAAACAGGGTGGCGTCCTCCAAGATCTGACCCCAAACAAAGAACTTCAGCCGGATAGCTGAACGGCCCCCACCAAACACGCAGCTACACAGACCGCGCTCGATCCCTCAGCGCAGCTTTAAAAGCAAATACAATTCAATATATAATGACAAATGTGTTGTAAAATGCACCATTTCCCCCCCAAATCTTCTTGGGAGAGAGCACCCCAAAGCCCACTTTGTAGTGGTCAGGCTCACTCCCTGCATATGGTGTGCACTGTACAGGGACTGGTGTGACGACATTTGCCAGAGCAGCTTTAGGTTTCCAGTCCAGCCATTGGCAGGAGCCTCGGGCAGCGAAATAAAATTAAACAATGTTAAGTTAGTCGCGAGATGTGGCACCAACCTTCCCATTAAGATGTTTAAATTTTTGCTAATATTTTTAATATAAAAATACTAAAATCTTTAAAAATTCTCAAGTCTAGTCTTTGTTTGATGTGCAGATGTGTGTGCTTATTTTTCCAAATTACAGTTTTAATGATTGACATTTAATTTTAAATCATACAAATTGCTTGGGGGTCCCCGGCATCCAGTAGTGACTCAATGGGGGTCGCCAGAAGTGAAAAGTTTGGAAACCACTGGTGTAGCCCATATAATGCTTGTCATAACATTAACTTTGACATAAACAATAGATCACATTAGAAAGTCACATATTCATCGTGGCTTGTGTACTTCGAAATGAAACAAATCTAACAACAGTAAAAGCATTCTTTATGCAAAGAGATAGATAAGGCTTAATTTATATTAAATCCCTAATAAATGTTTCAAAAGTGAAAACAATATTTGAACAAACCGTAATAAGTGTGGCAATAAAAATATTTGATTTTAATTGCCATAACTTAAGGAGAAATAAAGAAGTGGCAATGGTGAAATTGCTTGTTGACTTGCATCCCTACACCAAAATGTGGTATATTATATGTGCATTATACCACAATGTGACCCGTAAAACATTCTGTCAGTAAATTTGGTAGAATAAATATTGTGCGGTGACGGTGAGAGAGGAAACAGTCATTTAAAAGTAGGCCATTCTAACTCTCTTTGTGGGCCTACGGGCAACATTTTCTTCAATATCATTTAACAGTGCATCTGAAGCTAAATGTGCTACAGACATATTGTGAACCTTTAACACCAATGTTCCTTGTTATCAAGGAAAATGTTGTGAAAGTTAATGAGTTAATCAAGTGTGAATTTAGGGGCACGTAGTCTGTTTTCCAGCCTCATGGGCTTTTCCAGTTTCTTTATGTCATCTGAGTTTAATACCCCGTTGGTATGCCTGACAGCCCTCAGTAGGCTACTTCTAAGACATAACCTTGAATGCGGCCCATTGGGAGGCTCTCTAATTGAATAATGTGTTGGTCCAACCTGCTCAGTGCACATACCACCATGCAATGGCGCTCAATTAAATTAGTCACAGGCTCTCTGTGCATTGTTGTCAACATTTTGTCCTCACACAAACACACACCTGCAATTACAGAACGAAATGTAATTGGTCCTTCAGGGATCCATTATCCTTCCAGTGTACTTGTATGCCTTTTATCACTGCATGTGGCATTTTCTTAAAGTACTTATCAATGCAAACAATTGTATCCTATGTCGTAATATTTGCTTCGAGCTAAAGCTGCAGTCGCATTAAACATAAATACATATGAACTTGTATTTATATGTGATGTAATGGAACTGTAGTATTGCATTTGGGAAGGAGAAATACCAGCTCCTTGATTTTAATAGTTTATTTTTGCTTTTATCTTTTATCTTTTTGACTTTAGTGTATAGCGCTGTTTTACATGTTCACCTTATCACCCTGCTGTCATGCATCTATAATATGATGCCATATTTTAAAAAAACACAAAAGGTTCCTTGAGAGGGGAGAAACATTTACCAGAATCTGGTTTTATTATTGTTAACCAATGAGAGAGGACATATTGTATGATTCAATAGCTAAAGGGAAACTACAACATAATCTAGTGCTATCAGTCAAAATTTTCACAGAAAAGTAGAGCTCCCAATGTTTTTCTAGATGTCAGAAGGCAACCAGTCGTGTACGTATCATTAGCAACTGGTGCCATATGATTTGACCAAATCAGCTTAGACTCTTTTTTGCCTTGGAAGGATTTCTTACAGGTAAGGTACAAGGACATTTTGTTGTATGTTCTTTGTGTTTGATATTTTAAATACTGAAGGTAAAGCGGTTCTATGCGCATTGATGTCCTCTCCTATTCGATGTACCTCCAGTGTAGTTGTGTCTAACATACACCAGGAGATGCAGATCTGTGCAAGGTTTTGAAGATAGCCAGTGAATTTGCAAAATATTTCTATACCTAATCATTATCAGGCAAGCTGTCATGGCTGTGAGAAACAGCTCATCATTTTAAGGATTTGTATCAGTTGTTTGTTACCTGTCTCTCCTAGCTTGTAGGCCTTTAGCAGGCTTAAAACTCCCTCATGGTACATCCAGAATTGTGGAAATTCATTGTAATATAGGCCTCAATCAGGTTCAAGTTACATTGTAATGGCATCATCATTTAGTAACTAGGAGTGAAATTTGGTTTGAATCACAGGAGGAGAGTGTACTGTTCACAGGATCTCCTTGATTTGTAACTGTATAGATACCGCCCATGAATTTCAATTTGTTCCTTGAACATAACGTGTATATGCCTACACTCTGCAGATTGAAAATTAAGACAAATCTGTGAGGTTCCTGACAGATACAGGTGAGGTCTAGCCTTGAGCAGGTGTACATAGGCCGCCAGCCAGAGCACACTTGCATCATCATATCACCCTGAATGTCATTTGTCTTATTCTTGTGTGTCATGTACCAACTTAGCACCAAAACATTGTCTTCTACAAACTTTAAGAAAATGAATAGAAGAACCATGGACATATTACTCTTCCATAAATAACTGATATTCACATGTCAAATAAAGGGTGAGCTAATGGCAAGTTATTGTTATTTCTGAAAGGATTTGTTGAACAATCTACATTTGAAAGAGGTCACTAGATATTTTTGGCAATAACTATATAAGAGAAGACAAGCTTCTGAGTTAATAATGCACAGTGACATTTATGTTGCAATGAAGTGTGTATGAGTAATGGACAAGATACCTTTAAAAACATTTTACTGCTGGTTTTCAATGCATTCAGGCCTTCATTACTGATTATGAGGAAATACCTCAACCGTAATCACATGCCCGAATGTACACTTAATGCAGGGGTAATGTAATGCCAAGTGGTTTTGCTGCATATGATACAGCCTCCATGATGTAAGAGGTGTATGTGTTGGCTTATTGTGTTTGTCACCACTGGAGGGTTTCTTGACACTTTTGACAGATAATGGATGTTTATTGTTGTTCAGCTTAGCAGGACTCATTTTATTGACCTTGAAAGGACCAAAGGGCCCTCGGGGTTTGTAACCTGTGATAATGAGTTCAAATACAAATCCCTGGAGCAGATTCATTAGTTCTTTGAGCCTTCAGACACCGGCACATGGCATTAGGTAAATGTTCATGCAGAAAGTTCCGAAGGAGATCCCCCACATCTGGTAATGAGGCACTTATAAGCTCCAGGGACTTCTTTCAGGTGTTCTAGCTGGCAAGATTTCTCAACAAGTTAACCAGTGGCATGCTGATAACTGCCGTGCCCAGCGGGTCTGGGACCTCTTGTCAGGTAAGCTCAATTAACTCTTGCTGATGTTCATAAACTGAGCACCATCTAACTGAGTACCATTAGATTTGGCAATAGTGATACATGCTACTTAGATCACAAAAAAATGCAAACAACTGCAGCATGAAATGTCTTATAAAAGTCATTATTTGAATTAATT
The DNA here is from genome assembly GCF_964261635.1 of Lissotriton helveticus. Lineage (NCBI taxonomy): Eukaryota > Metazoa > Chordata > Amphibia > Caudata > Salamandridae > Lissotriton > Lissotriton helveticus. The sequence goes on from NC_136059.1 coordinate 1,076,146,051, forward strand.
TGCAAAGATTAACTGTCCTGGAGACACTTGCAAAAAAAAGTTATATTTAGTGACCATTTTGCCACAAGAACCTGCACGAAGTTATCTGTTCATCACCTCTACAAGACAAAAAGCTGTTTAGGGGTTAATATTGGACAATTAACAGAAGGTAGCACAGTTATGCATTTCCCCCTGTACCGTGCATAAACTCCTGTAATTGCCACTGTGTGCCTCACAGAATGAGTAATAAGTCAGCTTTAAGTCTCACATTGGATGCCCTAGTGGTGACCAAAGCTATCTGGCAGATTTCCACAGGTCTTTTACTAATTTTACCTACTCTAAGAAGCTTTTAAGGGGGATTAAATTATGCAACTTAAATTTACATTGGAAATAATTGAACAGCAGAGAGGTAAAACAAAATTGGACCAAAAAGCCACAGGTGGCTTATGCAATTCTTTGTGTATGGTGTTCTCTCGCCCTATGGGTGGGCGAGCATTTCCCTGCCAAAACAACAACAGCATCTTAAATGATGTGGTGGCCTGACATTATGGGCAGAAGGGCCCGTGCCCTCGATTTCGCAGAGCATGATGATAGTCTGTTAAAGAGAATTCATGATAATCTTAGAGAGGGACGGTGAGTATTCTCACATTTGCCTTTCTGATGAATTATCAATATGTAATTCACAACTATTGAGCAACGTTGGTAAGGTTGCCTTTTGGAAGTAGTGGGATTAGCTACACATTTTTTATTGGGCTGGGAAACATGATGTTCAAAAGATTTCCAAGCCCCTGTTGTAGAAGAATATAAACAGAAAAGTGTGCCTCCATGGGGACAGCGGCATAACAAAACTTGAGGGGACCTGCTTGCAAGGTACATGGAGGGCCCCACCATGCTTCAGACCCAGTCAGGAGCTCTCAGGTCAGGGGCCCGCTGCCCACACACAGTGCCGGAGGGAGTCCCCTGGAGCTCATGGCCCCTCCTGCACCTGGGGAGCTGCGGGGCTAATGTTAAGGGATATTTTCTCCCCCTTTCCACAACAGAAACAAATTTATAGACAGTGATTGGAAAGGTGACTGTGAATGGCCACAACCAACATTTTTTTGGGTACTTCAGAACGTTTCTTTATGGAAGGCCCGCCCCCTTGATTTTCTCATGATTTACACCATGATATTATTACTAGATTGAGGAGCAATATTATTACATATGAGGGTCAGGATTTGGGTTCTGCAATGTCACCTTTTGTGAATCCCTTTCAGTGGTAAGATCAGCGATTTGCGGTCATACACCTAAATTACGTGCACAATTAGCTTTATTAATCAAGCCTTAAGAATGGTTCTTGATAAATGAAGAAATACTCGGATTTATATAGAATGGGTCTTTAGGCACTGTTTAGGCATAGGGATATTATGTGATTTGCCCAGAATCACAGGATGTTGTGCCGACGCCAAGACACAAAGCTGGATCCCCAGCGCTACAGTCGGCAGCTCTGGCTGTTACGTCACACCCTCTTCCAAGGTGCAAATTGTCCAAGACTATTGGTATATATTTCCAGTCACTTTAGATTAAATTCATATGAGTAGTAAGTATTTCAAAATTAAAACTTGGTACGAGAAATATACATAAATTGGATCTGAATTGTGAGGCTCCTTGCACATAAAAAGCTTACACACAATCCCTGACTTGGTGTGAGCCTCAAGTTTCGCCTGTGAGGCTAGACTGCTGTGTCTAACAAATCTGAGTTAGAAGCTCTGTAAGATACAATCACTAAATAATATGAGGCATTAAATTTAGTTTAATGGACGATCTTGCAGGAAAAAATAACAGTATGCTCATTTACATAGTTATGGCGTTGGGGTAATGTCAATTCTTTAGTGAGCAAATACATTGTTCATTTGCGAGACTGGAGAATGCCGCAAGATGGTAGAGGCAATAGTAGTTATTTCCTTTGCACATTTAATTGTTCTGAGAAAACCAATTATCCACGGTAATGTATATTACACAAAATAGATATGGGTTTAATGCGCAAGGAAATTAAAAACATCATTTTATGGAGAAAAAAAATATAGCAATGTTCTCTACGACTGAAAGACTACATTTTTTCAAAATAATTAACTGCTATTATCTTGATGAAATCAAAGAACCACTCCTAAACTGATTTCAAACAAATTCGAATTTATGATCACGTCATACATGAAGGCAACAATAAGGTGAACCTCCAATTGAGGCAGACAACAGTGTGATGTTTGAAGAATATTTCATAGCAGAGCCCATATTTCAGAAAGCGAACTCTCTGATAAGGAATTCTAAAGAACAGCCCACGTGTTTTCAAAAACAAAAAACAATCTACATCTAGATCAATACAACAGGAGACCAAAACATATTTCCAGCAAAGACATAAATGAATAAAAAAACTTTTAATTCTTTGAAATGGGGAAACTTATTTTATAGACTTGTCTTATTGAAATTTCAGACTCAAAAAGGTTTTTCCCTATTTACAGCTCTACTGGGGACCAATTAATTCAGACTACAAAAATAAAACACCGGCCACATTATGTGATCACAGAAATAGCTGGCATATTTTGCTCATTACCGAAGCTTTACAGTGCTAATTTAGCAATGGGAAAGTTGAAAGGTTTTTCTTTTTTTTTAACTTCACTGCCTAACCTACATTTACAGTTTGTAATGTATCATCAGTCTGCAATTGATACAAATGAATTGCTATTACAGCTGCATGAAAAAAAGAAAAGACTGGATACACTTGATTAATTGAATAGTTAGGCTGATCACACCACAATCTGAAAATGTAACTTTAATGAGGACAATGAAAGCCTAGCTCGCCAAATCAGAGTGTAACAGTGTAACAGTCATTAGGGCAACAGCTTCAGTGGTATTCTGGCCTAAGGGTATCAGGCAGTGGCGGCTCACAAAGGTGAGAGTGGTAGGCGGGGCAGGGTATTTATGTAATAAATAAATAAACAAAACCACTTGCTCGCCGCATCGCCAACGCAGGAATGTGGCAAGAGCAAAGTAAGTGGTTTTATTTATTATAACTTATCCCGTTGTATGTCAACTTGCACCACCCCCACCCCGCATCACTGCCCTACTGCTCCTATTTGTGCAAGCCACTACTGGTATCAGGTGCCCACTATATCCCAATGATTGACAACCACAGGGTAAGCAGGCACATTTTCCATGGCACCCTTGCTACTCCATCGGTCTCAACATTGTGTCATGTGCCAATGAAATGACAAATTCCATTTAAAATGTTGCAGCTGTCATTAGTTATATTGTCAAGCCTTCTGTGATTTTTTTTAATGTTAAGGTATCAAGACATGAATCAGGTTTAAAACTGGCAACCTATTTTACAAAGACATGCATCTAAATAACATTTCAGGTGTACAAACAGGACTCCAAAGCATCAAGTTTGAGAACTTACAAGCATAGTCAGAGGATCAGCCACTGTATTTTGAAACACATTTTTGGTTAACTTGAAGGTGCAACCTTCCCTGTTTTCCTTCAGAGGAAACCTAAAAACCCACATTTTGCTGCTTTTAGAGAAATATGTTTGTTGACCTACATTTCTATGAACTATCCACCCTACTTTATTGAGTCCTATCTCTATATAGATATGCAACAATGTATTTAGCTTTTGTTCTAACATTATTTTGGGAGTTTGGGAGGAGGAGCACAATATAAAACGGATACTCAAATAAATAGGATAATTAACCACAATTGCTTCCTATTTAGAAAATTATTCTTCTAGAATGAGACGTTTTAAGCAACTATCCATTAAATAGCTTGCAACTCTTTCAGCATGCTCTTTCAGTTACAGGGTAAACTCTACTCTGAAATGTTTGGATTTTACTATTCAGATCATCCTCAAAAAAAGTTCTAATAATCATATAAAAAACGCTTTTCTGAGCAAAGCATTGACCACTTTTTCCACGCTCAAATCGAGAGTGCCAATGGGCTTAGATCAATTAGTGGGTAGGAAATAATACATTATTTGGGTAGAGAGGCAACAGTAATCTGGCTAAGGTAACTACCTCAGAGAAAACACCATCACAGAAGCCTGGCCACTACCTAATCCAACACAATCTATTGCACGGCTCACACAAACGTTTTCATTTTATGGCCAGTCTTCCATCAAAAACATTCTTCTTCAAAAAGAAGGGAACAAACAGAGGCTGTATAAGGCAGGACCAATGATTCACCTCTTGCCGTTTGCAATGCTGAAAGAAGAAATACTTAAATTAGATTGGTTTACTAGCTTAGGATCCCTGAAAGAAGGCCCAAGCCATGTGGATCATGTGCTGGGTTGACGCCGCATTACTGGGCACTGCTTCGACTGTGGATCCTGGAGCTTCCAATTGTTACCCATTTTATTAACTTGAAAAATCAAAAGAGAATTCATGACACCCTGAAATAATGAGCTAAACAAATAATTCCCCTTGCATTTGATCACTAGTCATCACTAATGTAATGTAGGGTGAATTGAGTTCTTATATTGAGCTACCAGCCACACTGTCATCTTCTGCACATTTGCTGTGAGGGGATAAAGTATTGCTGTACCCTAAGTACTAGCAATGCTTTCATGGTGTTCTTGGCGTTTGATCTGAGAATAGTTTCTCAGGAGAGGAGTGTGACCACTCCAGAGAATAGATCCCTGAAAAGAGAAATTGTTGCCTCAGAAGCATTACATAGTACACCAGAAAACAACAAACTATTTCTAAATGATTATTGAAGATTTTTGAAGCTGTTATGTGTGATGCTGACCACTGTACAATTTAAATTCTTGCTCTATGGTTATCTGTTTAGGCATTGCTGTTCCTAACCCGTTTGCCTCTTTTTTCTGATTTCACTTGAGTTTAAATATGATCTCAATATTATAACCATTATTCCAGTCTTCCTTTGTCTTTTGGATCAATTGTTTTGAGAACTGAACATAATTTTTCAAGCAAGGCCTCACCAATGCACTTTCATTGAAAGAATAACTTTTTTTATCTAGCCTTATACTTTTCCTATGTACCCAACCTCTCACCTTTCTCTTGTGGTTATTTACATTGTTGCCACAGCCCAATCAGAATAGGCCAATTAGATTAGAAACAACCGTTGATCTCTTCGGATTGATGACCTTTATATTCTTATTTTTTGATGGTGTTGCCCATTGTTCCACCTGCCAACCTTAGGCTAGGTATTCCCCTCAACTCTTTGCCTTCTTCCTCTATTTTAGTTTATTTCATTTGTGCTGGCCTAAGGACTCTGCTCACTTTACCACCGATACCCAGGGCTAAAGTGCATGGGCTTACTCCTTAAAACTTGTAACATTGTCTTATCTCCAACTACCATATTTAATGTACTTTAACTCCCTAGTAAAGTGGCACTACATGTGCCCAGGGCCTGTAAATTAAATACTACTCAGGGGCTTGCAGCACTGGTTGTGCCACCCACAAAAGTAGCCCTTTAAACATGTAACATGCATGCCAATACATCCTGTGTGTGTAGTTGAAACTGCCATTCCAACCTGGGAAAAGAAACCTATTTGCCAGGCCCAAATCTTTATTTTTAATACATATAGGTCACCCTTAGGGTAGACCCTGGACAGCCCAGAGAACAGGGTGCAATGTATTTAAAAAGTAGAACAAGTTCTTTTAGGTTTTACACGTCCTAGTATTGACAAAGTCATCCATTCATTTTTCACTACTGCAAGGCCTATCTCTCCTACAGGATAGCTTCGGAGTTGAAATATTACATTTTGTAAGTATAATTTCCAAATGTGAAGAGATGACCAGTTCATGTTTGGTTTCTCTGGAATCGCAATTTAAATTCCTAACTAATGGTAAAGTTGGATTTTAAATTGCAGTTCTAAAGATGCCACTTTTAGAAAACTGGCATGTTCCTGCCTTATCCATTGGGTGCTTGTAGCCTGTCTCTAGTCACATGACTGGGTGTAGCTGAAAGTTGGGGTTTGTGTAGTCCTCCTAGACAGCCACTCACAATAAGGAGCTTAGGTGTGCCTGGTACGGCTATCACTGGCAGAATGGGAGGGAGGAGCTGGGTATGAATCAACTTACACCTGAATGGGCTGTGACCCACCTTCATATAAAGGGCTGCATACCCCCCTTAGTCAGTCTGGAGGCAGGACAGGGAAGGCAGGGTACCTGGGAACATCAGTGGGACATCTCTAGAAGCAACTCCCCCACTGCAAAGGTACAACTGAGTATAAATACGGGACCTCAGACACCACCACTTCAGAATACTTCTGGACTGCCACTCTGCTGGACTGCTACTCTGAAGGAACTGCTGACTGCTGCCCTCTTGTCTGGGTGAGAAGGACTGGACCTGCATCACTCAAACCCAGAACCCAGAGTGACTCCAAGAGTTAGTTGACTGGACTCCTGATCTGAAGCCTCAAGGACATAACAGGCTCCCAGCTACCTTGCATCTTCATCTGTAAGTCTACCCTACCAAGTGGAGCCACCCCAGTCCTAGACTCATGGTAGAGGGTTAAAGGTGCTCTGCCAGACTCTGTGGACCCAGCGAAATAAACACATCTCCTCTGCTGCGGGATTGAACCCATCGTAAAGAACTGCATTGCATCACAGCTCTTCAGAACCTTCGTATCGGTCCCATTGCACAACACATCTTGACCTAGGTCCTCGAATCTCTCGCTGAGGAGGTCTTCAATGCCAACACAGCCCTCAAATTACAGCCTCGCACATCCGGGAACAAACAGATTGCTTCGTCTGCGTGACATATTTTCGATGCGGATCCTCGCACCGCTTCTTAAACCAGAATTTAAGGTACTTTATTCAAGGGGCCTAACTAGGCCTTTGTAGCTGGCCAACACTCTACTGTGGTCAGCCTGAACATGTGACTTTGTCCCACTCCGGCGTGAACAGATATCCACAGTTGGCGCTTTACACCTTCTGGCACTATTTTTACTAAAATCTTTAAAATGTAATATCTCCTTGTTCTACTAATTGGATTTTTGTCATTTGGTTTTGTTTTATATATTAAAACATGCTCTATTTTCTAACTCTGTTCTGGGCTTCTTTTGTAGTGTGTTTTTACTGTGCTACACAAATACTTTACACATTGCCTCTGGGTTAAGCCTAACTGCTCTGTGCCAAGCTACCCAAGGGTTGAGAACAAGTTAATGTAGGGTTTGGTTGTGGCTTAATCCCTGAGAAAAATTGTGGTTGCTGCTTGAGAAGGCTTTCACCCCCCTCAACCAGTAACCTAATTTCTTACATGCCTAAGTCTGAGGGATAAAAGCATGGCTTTTTACCCCACTCTATTGGACCTTATTTGTTCCTCGGGGGCTACTCGGACAAAACACACCTGATTTATAACTTCCCCTGGAGAATCAAACAAGACACTGATATGTTTGTCATCTTTAAAAAAAACATGGGGCATGTTCTGGTGTGAACATGGGCTTCTATTGGAATTCTCCAGGGCATATTATCAAGCCCATTGTCGCCGCTTTAGCTGCAGTTTTCTGCCGCTAAAAGAGCGATAAAATTTTAAAACCGTCCTTGATAATATGCCCCAAAGTCTTCTCTTCTAGCTAAATGTTATTGGCAATTATAAGAGGACTAAAAAGCTTCTGGTCAAGCATTAATCCACACCGGCCACCACTTGTCAGGTATTTACCCACAACACGGAGGGGATTTGAAAGCTCTCATTGCCACCCATCACTCACTCATTTCTTAACCAATTTTATTTGGTTAGCCCCATCTGTAAGCAAGGCTGCTTATTTATTTACAAGTGTTCTATACAAAAGGGGTTTAAAGGTTCCACTGAAGCCCAAGAAATTCCCACTGACATATCTCTCTCTTTCACAGATAACAAAACACGATAAAGATTTGAGGCTGACATGGAATAACTAAGACTATACTCCTATGTTAGATCAGTAATTGTCAGTGTGGAGAATAGGAAGAGATATGTTTCATATATTTGATGTGTTAAAGTAATACACAATAATTTCTGGCAAACGCTTTATATTGTTTCATTAAATATAAATATTTAAGTTTGCTTTCAGCTGGTATTCACTATAATTAACTTCATATAAGAATTTTCTGTTATAGCTTTATTTGTCTTATTGGTATGTCACTTGAGAACATTCAAAAATTGAAATCAGTGAAAGCATGGCATAGTGAGGCCTGTTTCACTCTCTTTCTCTGCTCCACCATTCATTATACATAGAATACGTGGTTCAAGTGCCAAATGCAAGCAGTTTTATCAAATGAATTTTATGTAATTATTTTCTACTTTAGTTCTTGGTAAATCCATATATGAAACCGACTAGCTGCTTCTGATCGCTTTGGGAAAGGGAAGCAAAACAGCAATACTGGTGTGTGCGAGGAAACAAATGAAACAAAGTTGTGAATATTCCGTTTTTCCCCTCGGGGTAACGTTCTGATGTTGACGCCTAAATATAAAAATCTTTATAGACTTGGGGCCATTAGAGTTTCCTTGGTTGCTGTGGTCAGAAAATCCATCATGTTAGATTCTCTAAAAGATCCAAACATGTTACTGCTTTGTCTGCAATTGTTTTTCTTTCGGGGATGAGCCTGGCAGCGTAAATTCAATGCATTGAGTTTGTCTCAACATCATCAAGAATAAAATGATCAAACTTGCGACTACAAAAATCTGCAGGTGCAAAAGACAATGCACATCCTAACAGGGTTAGCAATTGATTTGTAAAAGTAAGTTGCCAAATAAATAAAGATACTATAACGTTTTACTGATATGCATGCCACAAATGCAGGCCCCAGACACTTACCGGGCCAAATTACACAGAAGACAAGCAGTGAAATAAAAAAAAATATTCCCCTTACTGGAGGTCAATGTAAAACTTTTTCATTCACAAAGTGGCCTAATTCATAATCAAAGATGGAAATATAAGGGCTTCATTCACAGTTGTTTCTTGTGCGCCTTGGTTATGCTTGGGCACAAGATAAAGTAAGTTGTGTTACTAAATGCTGCATCCTAATTCCCAGAATCAAGATCTGACGGAATTTGTACATGAAAATTGCCCTTATGATGATGGAAAATGCACCAAACATAGGGCAGATTTTCTACCGCAGTGGACTACGGTTAGACGCAGACCAGGAAGAATTTCAGAGTGGGTCACCCTACAAAAGTATTTGAAGGAAACAGAATCTCGTCTCTATTTTTATATTGACATAACACTGCAAGTCATTTCATACCCTGACGATGCAAACAAATTCTGTCTATTTCTGTGAAAGACAGAAGTATGTGACTTTCTCGATTCAGAAAGGCAAAGCAGCAGCTGCTCATATACCAAAGGTATTTTACCACAGGAAAATACATTTTTGGCTGAAAAAAAATGATGGTGCATCCGCAAAATGTGAAAATGCTCCAAATTTAAAAATTAAGCATTTATAGAAACCTAAGTTTATTGTAGAGTCGAGGATTTGACTGGGCGTTGTCTGATAAACCCTTACAACTCAGAAATCTAATCCACATTATGAAGTAAACCTATGGGTGGATATGTCTTTTGCTTGTGGCTCTTAATAAATAATGATAGACCGAAAAAGGTAAGTCCATTAAATACGTTTTCTGTTTGTCAACCTGTCCCTTTACTGTTGGTCAATAGTCAAATCCACCGGAGCTTTAGTCTGTGATAAAATAATTTTTCTTATTCCTCCCTAAAGTTTATAGAGGAGTTATTCTGCTTTTTCTAACTCTGCAAACTCACTTAAAACTTAATTTTACCAGTGCAAATGTACAAGTATTTGCAAATTGGGAACGATATGCATTATGTTAGCAAATCCACAAAATTCTGCCTCTGTTGAAGTTCCAGATCAATTTGCACATCCCCTCCCCATTCCACTCCTTCCCCACACTTTTGGACTTTTCATGGAAGTAAGTGGATCTTTGCAAGAAAGTCCTGATTCTGTGAAACTGTGGCCTTACTTGTTCTGGTGATGTGCACAGTCGCAAAATGGAGCTTTGCATCCATTTCTACTAAAACTGTGCAGTGGGACTACCTTGGTAAGACTGTGAGTCAGCAAAATAGATTGTTGGTTTATTTGCAGAGTTTATGGGATGTGATGGTTGAGCTCCTACACTAACACATAAAGTCTTTGAGTTAGTATAAACACTGTTGTCAGGTGGTGCGCTGGACTGGTTGGCACCAGCAAGCAGATGCACAATGATATTTTTATTTTATTTTGTGTTTTTTATAGCACGGACTTGACCCTTGTAGGGTATCAGAGCAATTGGTTAGGCAAGAAGAAAAATTGAGAATCAAGCAACACAAATGCTGTCAATACCGGTTGCAAAGCGGGAGGATATGGGCGCACAATTTCTTATTTTCCAGTTGCGTATTGTTAGGATGGAAAAGTCCCTGCATGGTGACAAGGGTGCGCCACTGATATCAGAGCCCCAGCTGCATTGCTATGTGGGGCCTAGGTACTGATTTTGGTCATGGGCAAACATGGATCATGCGTTTGAGCAATGGCCTAGGCATGCCTCATGGGAACCAGGTATTGTTAGATTGGAAGGGTCACCCCAAGCTCTACCCTCATAGTGGTAGAAGCCTACAGCTCTTGCTAAGAGATAAGTAACATGAGCATACCTGTTTTGTGTTTTGTAGGAATCAGTACTGTGAACATGCCTTTTTCGCTGTGTCAGGAGAGTGGTGCCTACTGGCCAACTCATGTAAAGTTCTGCATCTGTGTACTTAGCTTACACTTAGCCTACAAGAAGTCTTTATGTAGTGCCATGCTGCATGTGATGCTTATGTGTCCGTGCCGGAATATATGTGTGCTGGTAAGTTTGACCCCCAATAGGCTTAATAAATGCATTGACATTCAGTAATATTTTTGCGATTTGTAGCACTTGTTTGGATGTTCTTACCGAATGCATGTTATTCGCTTCAGTGGGATGTGAGCTTGTGGTGTCACATACACACTGAGGCTTGAGTCTCTCCTGCCTACCTCTTTTTGCTTGACTTTTTCATACATTAGACATAATTAGATCAAGAAACTAAGTAAAGGAGCCAAAATGGGACAAACAACCAAATGTAATGGATTCCATGGCAAGACCTAATCTTTCTCTGGGTCTGCATCAACATCTGGAACGTCGCTCTTCTTGATTCTAAAACTAACTATCCTCAGCCTTATAAAAAGACATACAACATATTTCATAGAGGTAGGAATTCTGCTTTTCTACAAGTTAATTTCCACTGTAACAATACATGTTACATTTAACGGAGAGTCACATAATTCTTTTCTTTAACCATACCACTTGAGGCTTATAAATGTTAACCATGTGTTTTTACTACACTAAAATACCTCTATTACTCACTTAGCATCAACAGTAATTTCACCCTGGGGAATTCCCTGTTTGCTCTGTAGTTCTATATCTTGTGATAATGGATTCATTCACCTTATCCACACTATGACATATTTTGCATGCATTAGTTGATTTGACTTGAATGAAGAAACTCACGCTCATTGAGCTTTGACCAGTAAATAAAGTATATACGCTAAAAATGCAACTGCATTGCTGCTGTGTGTTTTATTTCTACTGCTTTGCTGTTTACACGCTCTGTTTTGCATACACTGTCTCTTGTTTAAAGCAATATGCTCTTATAGCTATGTAAAAGAACAAGGCACCCCATGGACCCGGTATGAGTCAAATAAAACAACAAATACGATTAATTTTGGATGGATTTCCTGCTACAAGCTTCCTTCCTTACATGACTATCTTACAAAACCACCGAGCCAGCTGGGTGATGACGCACAACAAACCTAATGATTTGCTAATTACTAATTAAAAATATATATTATATTTCAATTAATTGCCAGGGTAATTGACCGTCACTCGATTGCTTCGCATTGGACGAGTCCATCCAGTTCTCGGCGCGGGGGAGCCCGGCCTGTGGAGAGGCCCTCGCACGCGCAGCCCTGCCACATAGCTGTCAGTTCTGCATGGTTTGCCTGAATGCGGCACTCCGCGACAGCTGTCGGAAATAATACATAAGAGCAGCTGCTGTGACAGCTACAAAGGGCCATGAATCTTAATTGGGCTCAACATGATACTGTTTATTCTGGTAAACTTAAAAAAGAAAAATATTGAAGCTCCGAGCGAGCTTTTAATGTCTCAAAATAGTGTTTGCCTTTTGGAGAAGTGCAAAGTTGCCCTTTATTTTGACTACGCAGTTTCACTAGTATTGTTTCCGGTGGCTGGAGGGCGCGCCAGCAACCGAGGAAGCGTAGTGGCAGTTAGAGGAATGGAAAGGAAAAACAGGTGACATCGTAGACGTGCCCTCTGGTCATGTCAGCAGCAGCCACGTTTCTCAAAATGGGGCATATTAGGAGGCACTTTGCGCCGCATCAATCACATGAGAAAACAGCATAATGGAGCCCAAAGACAATGCAGGACTTACTCTCGGCACCGGCGTACAGCAGGCAGCACAGGAGAACCACCAAGGGCCTGGCTATGTGCATCATCCGACAGCTTGGCACCTGCATGCTTTGGCAGCCTCGGGCTCACGGGCTCAGAAGCCACAGCGAGTCTGTCCGGTCTGAAATGTCAGATGCAGTCCCTTCAAAGCCTGTCAGGAGAGAACAGAAAAAACATGACATGGTTATGCCTCCTCGTGGCTGTGCTGTGTAGAATCGAGGTAAATGGAAGCAGATAGCAGAGACAGAGCAAACGACAACACCCTCCCAACCACACACATCCTACATGATGTAGCTTGCAACACGTGTAGGTAAGTGCTTCAGTGCTCCACATAAATACGGCAATACCATACAAAGTGTTAGAAGGAACTACAATATGTCCTCATTTGCCAATCAAAGGGCCATATGTATCATTGAAATTCGCATTCGCAGAATTTCGGCCTTTGCGAATGCGAATTCTCAATATGGTATGTATTATGCAAATGTGGTTCAACCAACTTCAAGTTGGTGGTAAGTTGCGAATTCCTTTGAAAAAGCATTTTTTTTTTAAAACAAAAGGTGCCATGTGACGCTCATACAGGCCCTTAGGGCATGTATGTGCGCCATATGCGCACACATGTCATTTTCAGGGGTGCAGCTGGGTGTCCTTTGGACACTCCTGCACCCTTGAAAATATTCCTTAATTGCGATTAGCTAATTGCTAATCGCACATTTCCCCTTCATTCCTATGGGCCTCCTGGCCCATAGAAATGAATGGGAAATTATTCCTTATTCCTGGCCCATAGAAATGAATGGGAAATTATTCCTTAATTGCGATTAGCAATTTGCTAATCGCAATTAAGGAATCGTAAGAAATCGCTAAAAAGAAGCTGATTTCTACATACATACCATTATGCGATTTCTAAATAGCGATTCCTTAAAAATCGCTATTTAGAAATCGCAATTGGTGATGATGATACATATGGCCCAAAGTATCTCCACGTGCAGTCCCACTAAACTAAGGTAGATAAAAATTGACATTTTCCTACCGTAAATAAACTAGGGCCAGATTTTTCATAAGATCGCGTTGCCCTTGCATCACGCAGCATGTCACAAGGGGAAGGCAAATCATAAGTCAGATTTACCAAGTCACGCAAGGCCACCTTGTGTGGCCCGGCGTTGCTTGGTAAATCTGAAGTAACGGAAGGTAGCGCAAGTCGCTGACTTGCGTTAGTCTGTGCTGGGAAGGCGTTACATGGGTGGAGAGTGGGTGATCCCATGCACCCACACAAGTATTTTGCCATATTCCCAGATTTACAGAGACAGGTAAACCTGAGGATGCGTCAACATTCTACACTATCCCGATGGAGGCGCAACGAGGAGAAATATCTTTATTTCTCCTGTTTTTTTCCTCTTTCTAAGTGTGCAAAACAGGCACCCTTGCAAAATGATGCAAGGATGCCTGTGTTGACGCTAGGCTGCACTGAGGGTGACGGGACAAGGAGAGAGCAGGAATGTGCCATATCTTGGTAGCAATGGCACAATCCTGCCCTATTCTTTTGACGCAGCTCAGAAAGTGGTCTTGCTGCACTGCATCAAATTTTGATAAGTCTGTGCTCTGGTCTCTCTTGCATGCATAAAACAATTTTAATAAAGCTAGTATTTTACTAGCAAGAAAAAAAAATCTTTACTACAACAACTACAACATCTAGCAAAGAGAAATCAAGGCAGCATGGTATTGTTTCTCTTCACGCCCCCACGCTGGACACTGGCACGTCCTACATATTACTCCATGAACAGGATGGATCGCCACTGTCCAGCACATGTTTAATTGATGAAGTTTCAAGTTTATGGGTCGCCGGCTTCCATTATGCGCTTGCTTTCTCTCAGCAGTGCAAAGAGGCAGAGTGGTAAACACAGAATGATTGATCGACTGAACAAAACTGACACTCTACACATTTATAATTACAGCCAAGAGAGAGGTTAGAGCGAGGAGCTATCTTTAGAAAAAGAGCGCCATGTTATCTGGTGGGAAAGCCGACTCTCACCTGCGGCTTTGTCAACATTTACAGAATGCAGAAGCGGCTCTGAGGCCGTGAATACAAATTCTCACAACGGATGGAGCCTCTCGCCTTGCACACAAAGCAGGGGAAGGGATCTATTGTTGAGCACAGCTTCCAAAGAACACGGACTTCTAAATCCGATTATCGACTGACTGCTCTGGTGTAAGCGCTGAAAAATGAAGCTCCTTTACCAAAGCTGTTACATCACATTGAGAAAGTAGTTTCCTGTGCCCCTCTGTGTCTTCCTGTAGGAAGCAGTGCTTGATTTGAGCCTGTGGGTGCATGATCTTTGGGGACCAGAACTAATTTCTCGTCATCATATTTTGATTCAGAGCAAAAGAGACAAAAAGGCAGAAGGGGAAAGAAGGAGGAAAAGAAGGAACGAAGACAGGTACTTATAGGAAACCAGGTACTGAAAAGAACCTGCAGGAGTGAGATAAGGAGCCAGGGAGTGTCTGGTGGTGGAATAAAGAGGCATGAGGGGGAATCAAGACTACACCATCTTGGTAAATATCAGCCCGACCTTCAGTAGTGCCACCTGCAGGCCTCCAACTGCAGGCCTCTGACCAAAACATTAGGCCCCTGCACTTGTTCTTGCCCCGAGTGGAAGAACAGGCACTAAAACTCAGCCTTCACTGGGTAGCCAAATATGCACAGCAGAGGGTGAAATGGTGGGTGATGGGCTATCTTCTCCCCATCTTTCTTGGCTTTCCGTGGTCTAGAAGGCCCCAGAAATGTGGGCAGAAAGCGGGAATGCTAGCACACCAAAATCCTTGCTCCAGCAAGCCACTGCAGACCTGCAGCAGACAACTGATTTCTCTCCATTCTCGGAGTCAGCCCTGACACAGAAACTGTTAGCATTGCCTGTCTTACAGTGGCGGCCAGCACAGGTACACGTGGAGGGGCAGTGGGGCAGGAGCAGGGCAGGGTGATGGGGGAAGCCGACAGGCGATGGAAAAGGTATGATTAAATAAGGAAATAATACATGTTCTGTCGTCCGTCAGTTCCCCCCCTGCCGCTCCCTGTCCCACCCACCTTGCTTACATGTACTGCCCGCTACTGCATCCTCCACCATTGCCTAGAAAGATGTGAAGGGACTGACAGAAACTGAAAATAGTAGAGAGAGATACTGGCAGGTTCAAAATGAGTAGCACAGCCACAGGAAATGTTCCTTCAGAAATCACTTTGGGACTGCTGTTCAAACGTTTGCACTCTTAAAACTGGATGGTGGCAATGCCCTGCTCCATGGCCTCACAGGCTCTGTACTGGCCATCCTTCAGAGCATCCTACACACTGTAGTAAGGCTCATCCAAGGCCTAAAGATATATGGTAACATCACCCTCATAATAATGGAACTTCACTGGCTCCCCTTGCTGGCCTACCCATCTTTAAAACCAGGTACAGAGTTTTCAAAGGCAATATAACCAGCAGCCTTGCATATATGCTGTCAAGTTCGCCATCTCCAGTGGCTCTTGACACACCACAAGCAAGGATATCAGACTAAAGGTAAAAAAGTACCAACAAGAAAAAACAAGTAGGCCTTCTAAATCCATGCACACAGGATTTGGAGCAAAATCTATCCATCAGGACCACCTGAACTGATGGAGCGAGATAGAAAACAAAATTTTGTTTAAACTCGCAAAGTCACATTTCCATAACATGAATAAAATTATTAATGATTTGTGATATGTTGTGCTAATACAACCTAGATTAAACTTTACACGTGGGGGGACTAACATGTGTGCTCATAAACGTGCATAAATGTTGCATCTTTTTGTTCGTGCAAAATAATAAAATAATTTATTGTTTTCGTTTTTGTCATTACTAACTGCTGCATATTTAAAATAAGCATGTGCTTGTTTTGCTTATTCTTGTCTGTATGATGTCATTTCTACTATTCTAGGTGCATATGGGTCTCATAGAAAAACGGAGACTGGTAAATATAAACGCTGCTTTATTTGTTTGCAATGGCTAGGTAACATTTTGATTAATCGGGTGGGTTAATTATTTAGTAAACCATGGGGTGGATACAGAATATACTTTATTTCTTACATTAATACTTTTCTTGTGTTTGTTTTATACTAGAAATCATAAGTTGCCTGCTTTTGAGGCCTAACTATTTGAGCCGCACAAAAAGAGCTAATTCATATTTCTGCAGAAAGTCACGAGACGCCCATTCTGAATTAAAACGTTTATTGAAGCTGCATTCACAAAGCAAAAACTGATGAGCTGACATCATTCTGTCGGACATGGCCAAGGTCGAAAGTGAACTTTTTGTCAGTCCTTAACTTGGCATCCGCGGAAGTTGCTCTGAAAAGCTATGGAAGCTGCGAGGATGATCTGTTACAAAGTTGCAATAGCAGGAAGCCTCTGGCTTCACGTGGAAGAGACAATGGTCTTTGTAAGACATGATTTTGTGGAACTTTTTAAGAATCGGGTGACATGTCACTTGTCACTTTCAGCCAATGGGACGTCGAGTATTTCTGAAAACTTTCCTTTGCTAGTTTAGTTAGCGTAGAAAGGTATAAAAAGTCATGCCCTTAGGGTTGGGCTGGCTGCTGCTTTCTGACTTTCCGATGAGGGTGATGTGCTGCTGGACTTTGCGTGGAGCACGTAAGAATCCTCAAAGAACTTTACTTTAATTTCTGTCTATTTAGCTCAGTTAGGGAAATAGGTTTTAGAAATGCTAAACTTTATATAATTTCTTTAAATTGATTCAATTGCTTAAATTGTAATTTTCTTATTTCTTACTATCATGCTTGCTTTATTTGCAAATAAAATTTCATTTATAAAACTTACAACATATATACTATTATTTAGAAAATAAAATCTTACTTTTGACAAACAAGCTGGTCTTGGTTATTCAGAAGTATAGGTTACCATTAGCTAGATCACGTCGCCTATGGTGGTCGTTTAAATGGTTGGGTTTTATTCTAATGACAATATTCTTTCTGCAAATGTATAAAATGTTTATAGTTTGTAAATAATGTGTATATAGATTTATTTGACCACCAGATTCAGTAGGCCCAAAATATATCAGGTTCATAAATGGGTCCATGTATAGTTTAGAAATTTGTTTATAGGTTATGAAATTGGGTAGCGTAGTTTATGATATATTTTCTATAGCCCGCTGGATCAATTATCTGGTAGCAGAAATTGATGGTTGCTAAGGAGTAACCAAGGTAACATGTTGGTTGCTAAGGATTGCGTCATGGTATGCAAATAGGATTGATGTTTTAACACTTGTTAAGTTCGTTTTTCGTGCCTATCTGTAAGCTATACCGGTATAGATTGTGTGGCGAGAAATTAGTCACGCAAGCCATCTGTTCGTTTGTAGTGATATCGCCGAGTATCACAAGAGGTATCGCCGTGTACCATAGTGTTGTCGCCGAGCAGCACAGTTTTAGGGCTAGGTCTGATTCTTGTATAGTGAGGAATTTCTAAGAAATCAAAGCAGCATGAGAATAGGGACAAAGCGCCTTCCATAAAACTCACTGTGATGAGAGTATTAGTTATATCCGAGCTTGAGTGAAGGGTAAAATTTAACGTCGGTGCATGATTATCTATAAACAGGTTAGAGTCCTGTACGGGTACATGTTTCATATCTATAAACAGGTGAGAGTCCTGTACGGATAACGTCGTTATTTTGCTAACGGTGCATGATTTCTATAAACAGGTGAGAGTCCTGTACGGATTTTGTGTGTGTTTGAATTTAGGGAATTTTCCGTGTAAAAGTGCGAGTTTGAATTGTATTTTATGTTCAAGTGGAACTCTTAGAACTTTCACTTCGCGGTGGGTTCAGAGCAAAGCGAGTTCATAATTATACTTGCTAGAAGGGTGGGGTAAGGTTACTCTACTAACAATTGAATATTATCCTTAGTGTGAATAGCGCCGTCTATTCCGAAGTGTGGATACTTGAATGTATGTAAACTATCCTAATTAGTGAAACGAACAGATGTTGTCTTTATAAGTGATTGTTAAGAATTAATTTACACCGAAAAGTGTTCTTAAAATGGCGCTGTGAAAAGATTTTGTGAAGGAGGGGTAAGCGCCAGGAGTGAGAAACGAGAAACCGCAGCTGCTGTGTACGTCACAGAGCCGCGCTGGGATTGGGTGACCTACGTCACAAGCTGTATTCTGATTGGCTCCTGAGTCTCTGACGGCCTGTGAGCTGATTGGTCCTTAGGAAAATCTCCAAAATTATTGGTCGAGCTGAAAAGTGACGCAGCTCAACTGCCATTGGCTTGTTAGTGTATTTCGCGCACGGATTGGTTGTTTTGCGGAACATCCCGGAAATATTTTACGAACGAATTTGTGAATTAAATTTTACTTTTGAAAATGAGTTATCATTTTAAACATGTTGAGAAAAAGACAACATTATTTCAGAAATTTAAGAATTTATTTTCACCTGACAAGAAAATCGAAACGCGAGGTGGTAAACTACTTCATAAGTATAAAACACCTGCAGCATACATGGAAGGTGAATACGGATATCATACTGTCTTATGGTTCGACAGTTGGAAACGTTATACTAAAAACGATGGTGTTTTGGCTTGGCCTGATGATGGTTCATTTAATGTAAGAGTTTTAAGAAACTTACGAGAGAAAATGAATGCTCTGGTTCCAAAACCGAGACCAACTCAATTTGAAGCTTTAGTTGAGTGGGAAGATGAGATGTATCAGTTACAAAGAGAAGCTAGTGGAATTAAAAGACCTTCTAAAAATCCATCATGGAAAAGAGAAACTCATGAAGATAGATTGCGAATGTGGAGACAGGGAAACATGAGTGAAGGATTGTATTTAATTCATGAAATGGTAATGGGTTCTCCTACAGGGAAATCTATGGAAAGTGAATCTGAGGATGCAATTATGGAAGAAATATATACAACTGCTAGAAATAAACAGCCTAATCAGCCTTTGAGACCTCCTAGATCATGGTCTACTCCGGTGGTTTCTACTGAAACTTCACCGAGTGCACCTCCAATTAGCGAAGCTCCTAAACTTTATCCAAATAATAGTGAAATCACTGAAACTCCTAGAAGACCAGAATTTGAGAATGCTCGAAATGAGGGTAGACATTTTTCAATGACTCCAAGAGCAAGGGAACCTCCAAAAGAATATACAAGAGAGACAAGAAATGTTGAGGATGATGATTATAATGAATACTTAAGGTCTAAAGAAGAATTAATTAAAAGAATGACAAAAGGCATGGAAGCTGTTACAGTTCCAGTAACAATAGGTCCTGTTCAGCCTGTATTTGAACAAAGAAATACAAACAAAACTGGATTAACTATTCCTTTAAATACAGAAATTCAAAAGCCTGCTGAAAAATTTTATTCAGATTTGACAGAATTAAACACTTCTAGATCGAGAATGCCTGATTTAACTTTCAATGAGGATTTATCTCCAAAAACACCAATGGGTGCTATGTCAGATGTAGGAAGTCCTGAAGTCAGGGTAACTACACCAAAGCTTGATGTGGCCAAATTAAAAGCAAATATAGAAGAATTAATAATTGGAACAATTGGCCCAGATAGTTTAAATTACTATCGGGATGATGAACTACTATTCATTTGCAAAAGTATTCAGTGGAAAACGAAAAATAAATATGATCAATTAGAGGATCTAGCTGCAGAACTTGAAATCGATGTGAGTAAACAAAAGAATTTTGCAAAACATTATAGATTAGATTTCTCAGAAAGCGACATTGAGAGTTTGAACTCAATGGGAAGAATAGTTCACATTAAAGATTTAATTGTCTATATCAAAAAGCTAGGAGAACTGAACAAATGGAGAGTTAAATGGACCAAAAGAAAGGAAGATGAAAGATTAGAAAGAATGTCAAAACAATTTCCAATGAGAGAAGTTGCAGGTGGAGGATATGTTCATGTCCCATGGTCGAGACAGGACATTCTGTTATTCACAAATGACTTTCCAAAATTAAGAGAGAAACCTGTTGAGTGGTACAGACAAGTCGATAGATTTATCAAAGTGTCAAAAGTTCTGTGGATTGATTTGGATGGATTTTTTGACATTGTTGTTCCATCTGATCTTTGGACAGAATGTAAAATATCTATTAGTTGGCCAAAAACAGAACCTGAGCGAATTAAAGAAACAGGTGCCCCAAATCCACTTGTAATGGATTTTTATGAGAAAGTAATTGTTTGGATGAAAAACAAAATTCCACCCAAAGAAGTTGATTGGGTTAAAATAGAAAGAACAGAGCAGGAAACAAAAGAATCAGTTCATTCTTTTTATGAAAGACTACTGTTAATCTTTAAACAATACAGTGGTTATGAAAAATTAGATGAGAAAGACATGAGTCATTTTATCTATAGATTTGTTTATGGACTAAAACCTGAAATTGGAGAAATGATCAGAACTAGTATTGTCGGATGGCAAGCACTATCTATAGATGATATTCTGAGAAAAGCAAAATATTGTAGCGATGAATTAGAAGTAAAACAGAAGAAGCTAAAGGAGAAAGCCATGTGGGCACAGGTAAAGGTAGCTGAGCAACAGATTGCCAGCATGGGAAATAAGAACACTAATTTTGTTCAAACTGGAAATACGAACCAGATACAAGGAAAGTTTAAAGGTAATAATTTCCAAAAGAAATTTAGCCCAAAAATAGAAGAGCTGAAACAAAGATTACCTTGTTTTAATTGTGGCGAAATTGGACATTGGAGGGACGAGTGTCCTCATCCTCCTAGAAACTTAAAGAATCCCTTATTGAATCCACAGATGCAGAATGGTGTTAACGTGCAGCAACAGCTACAGATGCAACAGGGGTTAAATGAATTTAATATTCAGCGACAATTACAACAACAGCAACAACAACAGGTGAATAATCGACAGGACCAGTTGCCACAACCACCTTTTCCGAATTGTGGGGGAGTTCAAAAATATAATCCAAACGTGGGATTTCAGGGATGTGAACAGGTAATAAAACCACAAAAACAGCAAAAACAGCAAAGGGTTCAAATGCAAAATGCTTCACAACAATTTTTATTAACAGAAAGCCAAGACAGTGATTCTGATGATTATTGCTGACGGTGCCCGAGAGAGGAGGAAGAGTGTGTTGTTGGAGCCACTCTTGAGGTTGACCAGTCTGGTCCTTATGTAAACGGGAAAGTTAATGATGTAGACATCACTTTTCTAGTGGACACTGGTGCTACCCGTTCTACTGTTAGATCAGTGGAAATTGAAAACCTACCTCTCTCTGGGGATACCATCCAAGTTGTCGGAGTAAGTAATCAGCAAATTAAAACAGACTTAACTGATCCAGTACCAGTTGAAATTGGAAATTACAGAGACAAACACAGATTTGTGGTTTGTAATAGTAGTCCAGTAAATCTATTAGGTAGGGACATCCTATGTAAAATGAATTGCAGAATATATTGTTCTCCTGAAGGAGTTGAATTACAAACAATGGAGGAAGATGGTTTGTACAGAATGACAATGATGATGATGGAAGCAGAAGAAACAAAATTGTTTCCTGCATTTGAAGAAAAAGATTTACCTGAAGAGCTAAAAGAAACAGTGAAATCTGAAATATGGGATTTTACTGGGAATGAGATGGGTCTGATGAAAAACGTAGATCCTGTTAAAATTGCATTGAAGCAGGGAATAGAATTTCCAAACACTCCACAATATAAAATGAAAACTGAGACAATTGAAGGTATTACACCTGTAATTGAAAAATTAATCAAGCAAGGTGTATTGAAAGAAATGAAGAGTAGCTCTTGTAATTCACCAATTATGGGAGTTAAAAAGGCTAACGGAACATTTAGGATCGTACAAGATCTGAGAAAGGTTAATCAAATTGTTATTCCATGTTGTCCTGTGGTTCCAAATCCAGCAGTAATTCTATTTCAGATTCCATATGATGCTGAATGGTACACAGTCATTGACCTTTGCAATGCATTCTTTACTGTTCCTCTACACCCAGACAGTTATGAAATCTTTGCTTTCAGATTCCAAGGTAAGACCCTTGGATGGACAAGAATCCCTCAGGGCTATACAGAAAGTCCTTCAATCTTTAACGAACTGTTAAAAAGATCATTAGAAGATTTAGACTTACCAGGTAGGTCTACGTTGGTGCAGTATATTGATGATTTGTTAATTGCTGCTAAGACAAGAGAAAATTGTGTAACAGACACAATAATTCTGTTAAATCGCCTTGCAGAAGAAGGACATAAAGTGTCCCCAGCAAAACTACAGTTTTGCAAACAAGAAGTGAAATATCTTGGTCACAGAATTGCAAAGGGAAAAAGACAAGTTACAATAGAGAGAATAAAAATGATTCAAGCAATGTTACCACCAAGAACACAAAGACAGGTCAGAATGTTCCTGGGAATGGTAGGTTACTGTCGACAATGGATAAGTGGATTTTCGGTAATTGCGAAACCACTACAAAGACTGACCAAATCAGATATAAAAGATCCAATTATTCTCAATGATGTTGAAATGGAATCTTTTGAAAACTTGAAAAAGAGCTTATGCCAAGCTCCTGCTTTGGGTATGCCAAATTATGAGAAAGATTTTGAACTGTATTGCAGTGAGAGAGAAGGATGTGCATTATCTGTGTTAATTCAGAGACATGGAAACCTAAAGAAACCTATTGCATACTTCTCTGCAGTTCTTGATCCAATTGCAAAAGCATTACCAGGTTGTTTAAAAGCAGTTGCAGCTACAAGTATCAGTCTTGAACAAAGTGAAGGAATCATTATGGGATTTCCTGTAAAAGTTTTTGTGCCTCATTCAGTTGAAATATTACTGACAAGAGGTAAGACTCAACATTTAACAAGTAGCAGATTGACAAAGTATGAGAAAATCATACTGGGAGCAGATAATGTTTCGATTTCAAGATGTTTGAATCTGAATCCTTCTACATTACTGCCTGATTCTGAAATTGTTGATGACATCGAGACAGAACATGAATGTTTAGATGTCATGGAATTCTGCACAAAACCAAGAAAAGACATCAAAGACAGACCTTTACCTGAATCGGATTTTGTCTACTTTGTAGATGGCTCATGCTTAAGATCCGAAGGTGGTGTCTTGAAAGCTTCATACTCAGTTTGTACAGTCGAAGATGTTGAAGAAGCATCATGTCTTGAAGGAGTTCGTTCAGCACAAGTGGCTGAATTGATTGCTTTAATTCGTGCATGTGAAATATCAAAAGATATAAGAGTTACCATCATTACTGATAGTCAGTATGGGTACGGAGTTGTGCATGATTATGGACAACTCTGGTCACAGAGAGGATACATGACATCAACAGGGTCACCAATTAAAAATGCGGTATTCATTAGAAAATTAATTGAAGCAATACAATTGCCAAAAGAAATTGCCATAGTCAAGTGTGCAGCACACACTAGAGGAACTGATTATATTTCCAAAGGAAATGCCTTCGCAGATGAAACAGCAAAGTACTGCGCAAGGAAAAATTATTCTTACAATCGGAATAGAAGTACAGAAACTGATTCAAATTCATTAATGCTAACAACTATTGTAGAAACATGGAATGAGATTAGAGATTTACAAAACGAAGCAGATGATGAAGAAAAAGACCAGTGGTTAAGATCAGATTGTAGACAACGTGATGAAGATGGAGTGTGGGTTTACAAAGATGGCAGAGTAGTTTTACCAAATTGTATGATTTCTGACATGGCCAGATTATATCATGGTCCTGCACATTTAGGAAGAGATTCTATGGTCAGACTGTTTAAAGAAACATGGTTCAATACCAAATTTAGAACCATTGCAGAATCTTTTTGTCAAAGGTGTTTGTCATGCCAACAAATGAATCCAAACAGAAAATCAGTGGTGGGGACAGGAATAATTGGTCGAGAGGGTGGTCCCTTCACCAGGTTACAAATAGATTTCATTGAAATGCCCTTACACAACTGTTTGAAATATGTACTTGTAATTGTATGCTTGTTCTCAAGGTGGGTAGAGGCTTTTCCTACAAGACATTGTGATTCAATTACAGTAGCAAAACTAATGCTCAGAGAAATCATCCCAAGGTACGGTTTTCCAGTCACTATTGAGAGTGATGGAGGAAGTCATTTTGATAACAAACTGTTGAAATTAATTTGCGAAGCTATGAGCATTGAGCAGAAAATACACTGTGCATACAGACCAGAGGCATCAGGTGTAGTTGAACAAATAAATGGAACTATCAAAAACAGAATTGGAAAAATGTGTCTAGAGACAGGAGTGAAGTGGACTGATGCTCTTCCACTTGTTTTGATGTCAATAAGAAGTACACCAGATAAAAAGACAGGTTTGAGTCCTCATGAAATTTTGATGGGAAGAGTTATGAGGCAAGCTTTTGTACCTGTAGGTAAACTGTTGAGCATAAATGACAGTGCGATTTTGGATTACTGTAAAAGGTTATCTGATATGGTAACTTCTGTATCTAATCAGGTGGGAACTGAAGCACAATCAAATGACAAAGTTTTGACACATGATCTGAGACCTGGAGACTGGGTCAGAACGAAAGTACATCGGAGGAGGAATTGTCTATCTCCTAGATGGCAGAAACCTAGGCAGGTAATCTTGATCACTACTAATGCTGTAAAGTGCAGAGGATTGAAGCGTTGGATTCATCCAAGTCATACTATTCCAATACCAACTCCTGAGAATTCTGATGTTGAAAGTGATACCACAGATGACTCTGATTCTGAAGCAGAAGACAGAACAGAAGGTGAAGTAATTCCAGATTCTGAAGATCGACAAGAAAGTCGACATCTGGAAATTGTGCCAGTGAATGGAAATCTGACAAGAAAAGACTTAGAAATAATTGAAATAGATTCTGAAGGTGAAGAGAATCTGTTAAAAGGAAAGATAACTGAGGATTCGGTTGTCTATATTGAAGACAAAGAAGCTGAACCAAAAGAAGTTTCAGACCAGGAGAGTATCGAAAGGCAGAGAACAAGCTCTGAAGTAAGGAACAAAAATCCGAAATCTGGGAAGCTAGAGGTAATTGAAGAAGAGGAGGAGAACGAATTACCGAGTACCAGTGATGGAAGACAAAGTGAAGTTCCTGAAGGAGTGAAATTGCCGAATAGAGAAGTTCCTGAGTCAATTGAAATTTCAGACTACGAAACTGAAGAAAGTGACGTGGAAGGTGGAAGTGAAAACGGAAAGAAAAGGACTTGGAAGTCAGAATCAAATAATTCTGAACCAAAGAAGAAGTACGTGAGAAAAGCAGACTACTGGCCTGGTGGAAGATTGAGAGTCAGATTGATTAAAAAGCCAATAGAACAAGTTGAAGAAATAAGTAGTCAAAAGAGTCCAGGAAAAGAAGTTGGAGTTGGAAGAAAAATAGAAGTGATATCGAGAAAAGGGAAGAGAATAATTAGACCAAACCAAAAATACAAGTCTCCTGAGTGGACTTACTTGGTAATTCCACCTGTTATAGACATATATGATAGTAGTGAAGAAGAAAACGAAATCCAAGAAATTAGTGACAATGATTGAGGTACAAAATTATTAAATTGGCATAAGGCTGAAGAAATCCTGTTAGTTGACACAAGGTCGAAGAAAAACTGTTTAGGGTTATAAAAAGAAAAATATTTTAAAAGGGGGGTGTATATAAATTTTAAAATTTATTTTTATTTTTAATTTTATTTTTGAGGCTAAAACTAACCTAAAAATGCCTTACATTAAGGAGAGCACTTCAAAATGCTCTGTTTTTAAAAGATGCTGTAAGATGACTCTGGTGTGTCTGCTCATTTTAGTTCTGCTCTGGTTGGTACTAGCTGTGATTATACCTTTAGAAATGAATAGAGAATTACACAAAGTTAACTTAACAAGCAAAGCTCTAGTTAGCCAAACTAAACATAGTGCATCTGCTAAAGTAATTGATCATCAACCTAACATTCATCAAGATAAATCAATAGGTGATTTTTCAAGCAATACATTCACAAAGCTTTTGAGTGAATATGTAAAGGTAATGGATGCAAAGGATTGTTATGTGTGCGTTAAGTTACCCGCTTCTGTTTCTGAGGGAGTAACATATAATATGCTTCCTCTCACTTATGCTGTTACCTGTAGTGTATTAACTAGTTTATTTTATCAAACTGGTCGTTTAGAATATTACTATTCAAATTATGATGAGATTTTTGCTAATGTTAAAATTGATAATGCTTTAAATAAGCATAAGAAAGCAAAACAATTGAGAGAATATTTCCTTATTACTAACGAACTCACTTATGAGTATGCTTATAAGAATAATCTAACATGTAAATTAAGTGCTGAAGGAAAGAAATTTTTGAATATGGTTGAGGAGAGAAGAGCAATTTATAAGAGAAATGAATTAGTCAAGCAGACTAAGTCATCGTTCTGGCAAAAAGAGGATGAGAAATTAAATGGCAAAATGCTTGAAAATATTGCAATTCACATAGACAAACCTGTTAGTGGAAAACTTTGCATTAGAAGAGATAATACACTTTTTGATAATTATTTTGTAGGTGCAAGTAACTGTGAAGATACTTATCAGATTATGGGAGGTTGGGGATTTAAAGGGGGAAAAGATCCTATCTTCCCTGGAATTTATTTTGTTTGTGGTGACAAAGCTTACTATAACCTTCCAGACCATTGGTATGGAACTTGTTATGTGGGAATTGTTTTTCCTAAAGTGTTTCACGTTGACAGGGATTCAGAAGGATTGTTTAGAATTCATAATTATGTAAATAGAGCTAAAAGAGAAACTTTTACTGAAGTTCTGGGAGATATTTTCCAAGCTGTAATACCTTTTGTTGGTATAACCCTAAATGCAGGGAGAATCAGAAAATTGTCCACTATAGTTGATAGATTATCAACTGACACTGCTGATGGATTTCAATTAGTGAATGTTGAAGTTATTGCAATTAGATCCATGGTAATTCAAGACCGTCTTGCTTTAGACATACTCTTAGCAAAAGAGGGAGGAGTCTGTGGCATTTTACATGTCCAACATTGCTGTACATATATACCGGATGAAAGTAAAAATATTGAAATGTATATTAAGAATATTACACAAATGCATTCTGAAATAATTCCTTTAGAAGAAGAAGATTTTACTGGGAAACTTTCAAATAGGTTTCAAGCAATTAAAAACTGGTTTCATAATATCGGAAGTTCAATTCTTGGCAAGATTCTGGCACCTTTGATTATAATTATATTCATTTTTATTTTGACTAAAGTAGGTTGTTTGTTGCATAAAAGAAAGAAGCATTTGAGAGAAAAGAAGAGAATTTATAAACTCAGAAAAGAAGAGGAAAGGGAGATTGAGTTGCAGGAGTTACATAGAGAGCGTCATGTTAATTGCAAGGATTATGCTGAAACAGACTTTTAGGTTTACTAATACAATGAATTTGAATCGATTTCTTATAAATTAAATTTACCAAAATTTTGAGTGCTGGTGTGGTGATTTGTTAATCACCAGATGAGGGAGTTGATGGAGCGAGATAGAAAACAAAATTTTGTTTAAACTCGCAAAGTCACATTTCCATAACATGAATAAAATTATTAATGATTTGTGATATGTTGTGCTAATACAACCTAGATTAAACTTTACACGTGGGGGGACTAACATGTGTGCTCATAAACGTGCATAAATGTTGCATCTTTTTGTTCGTGCAAAATAATAAAATAATTTATTGTTTTCGTTTTTGTCATTACTAACTGCTGCATATTTAAAATAAGCATGTGCTTGTTTTGCTTATTCTTGTCTGTATGATGTCATTTCTACTATTCTAGGTGCATATGGGTCTCATAGAAAAACGGAGACTGGTAAATATAAACGCTGCTTTATTTGTTTGCAATGGCTAGGTAACATTTTGATTAATCGGGTGGGTTAATTATTTAGTAAACCATGGGGTGGATACAGAATATACTTTATTTCTTACATTAATACTTTTCTTGTGTTTGTTTTATACTAGAAATCATAAGTTGCCTGCTTTTGAGGCCTAACTATTTGAGCCGCACAAAAAGAGCTAATTCATATTTCTGCAGAAAGTCACGAGACGCCCATTCTGAATTAAAACGTTTATTGAAGCTGCATTCACAAAGCAAAAACTGATGAGCTGACATCATTCTGTCGGACATGGCCAAGGTCGAAAGTGAACTTTTTGTCAGTCCTTAACTTGGCATCCGCGGAAGTTGCTCTGAAAAGCTATGGAAGCTGCGAGGATGATCTGTTACAAAGTTGCAATAGCAGGAAGCCTCTGGCTTCACGTGGAAGAGACAATGGTCTTTGTAAGACATGATTTTGTGGAACTTTTTAAGAATCGGGTGACATGTCACTTGTCACTTTCAGCCAATGGGACGTCGAGTATTTCTGAAAACTTTCCTTTGCTAGTTTAGTTAGCGTAGAAAGGTATAAAAAGTCATGCCCTTAGGGTTGGGCTGGCTGCTGCTTTCTGACTTTCCGATGAGGGTGATGTGCTGCTGGACTTTGCGTGGAGCACGTAAGAATCCTCAAAGAACTTTACTTTAATTTCTGTCTATTTAGCTCAGTTAGGGAAATAGGTTTTAGAAATGCTAAACTTTATATAATTTCTTTAAATTGATTCAATTGCTTAAATTGTAATTTTCTTATTTCTTACTATCATGCTTGCTTTATTTGCAAATAAAATTTCATTTATAAAACTTACAACATATATACTATTATTTAGAAAATAAAATCTTACTTTTGACAAACAAGCTGGTCTTGGTTATTCAGAAGTATAGGTTACCATTAGCTAGATCACGTCGCCTATGGTGGTCGTTTAAATGGTTGGGTTTTATTCTAATGACAATATTCTTTCTGCAAATGTATAAAATGTTTATAGTTTGTAAATAATGTGTATATAGATTTATTTGACCACCAGATTCAGTAGGCCCAAAATATATCAGGTTCATAAATGGGTCCATGTATAGTTTAGAAATTTGTTTATAGGTTATGAAATTGGGTAGCGTAGTTTATGATATATTTTCTATAGCCCGCTGGATCAGAACCCAGCTCAATATTTTAAAAGAGCTGAAGACTGTATCTTTGCCTTTTACACTGTACAGTGCTTTACTACTTTTTGGCTGAAACCACACTACACAAATACCACATACATACAAAAGTACACTGCCTAAAGGAACTACAGAAGAGGACTGTATGCACTGAGAGTGTCAAATAGTCAACTCAGGCCAGGCAACTGCATACGAAAAGGTTATCATATTGACAGGAAGTGACTGCATCGATAAATTAATGCAGGGGAAGGGATTTACATTATACTCTGCGTGAAACAGGGCAACAAAGTTGTGGTTCAGCCAGTCTGTGGCTTTGTCTACCTGCCGCCATCTTCCTGTAACATCATTCCTCAATTAAATGTGGTTCTGTTGCCTGTCTCGATTTACAACTTGGCCCTCATAGGGCAAGACAAGATTGCAGTGTTGCCTTTATTATTAGCACAACTTACTTGTATCCAGTGGCAATACAATGAAAATAGCATACTTCGTATAATTCCATTAGAGAGCTTGGTTCAGGTTTGTGGGCAAAGCAATCAATTTAAAAAACATATTTCAGTGCTGAGAAAACATATAAGGGCAAAGTAAAAAACTGCTGGAACAATGCCTTCTTTATTAATCTTTTCTGCTTTATTTACACAGTCATCTCCAGCTATCAAAATGAAAAAAATAAACTGAAATTCCACGGGCAAGTCAAGAAGGCCGCATCTCTTACTACCCCTGGTGCCCTCACTCTACTCCCATCTTTGTGCCAGCTTTTCTGATGACAGCAAAGTCCATGAGACATCAGTCCTGTCTGAGCCAATTTGTGTCTGTGCAAATGTATTCGAGCCAACTGCTGCATTATGACTCCACTGAGGCTTTCAAAGTTGGAGATCCATGAAATGCACACGCACAGTGGGAAAAATGCTCGTCCTGTTTTCATTCCAGCTAGACCCAAGTGTGATATGGTGGTGGTTACTGTTTTTTTTTTTAACACAAACCATCATTGACTTGTCAACTGCACAGCACTGGGAGAAGTTCAGGCTGGCAAGCTGCAAACAATGTCAACATTGTGGTGTGACATAAGTGAGTGAACAATCCACTGTACAATGTAATGGAAAATAAATATTCTACAGGATGACTGAACCCAGGCCTCTGCCACCCACTACTGAACTTGGCATATGTGGAAAGAAAAAATGTCAATCTCTTCAACTAATGTATGCACTGTATGTATATGTTGATATTTAGCTAGCTGTGAAGCAACGGGCATTGTACGTTATTCGAGGGGTTGGGAGATCGTATACACCTCAAGTGAGTATTCTACACATACATTTTCCACACATTTTTAGGCACAGAGAGATTAAGTGAGTTGCCCAGAATGACACAATGTTGAGTCTAGCACAGAGGCAGGGATTCAAACCTGGGTCCCCAGATTCTAAAGGCACGAGCTACAGACGCTAGCCTACATTTCAATCCTGCACTGCTTTCAGTCGTCCAGTTTAAGGATTCAGATTATCCCTTCATATTGGTCTAGCTGTGTGTCACAACAGGTTGGTGCAAGGACTTTTTGTCACCATTTATAAGTGTCATGATTGTTTTAAACATGTTGTATGTTTTGTGTCATTGTATGTAAGCATAGATGCTACTTGGTATATGTTGTATGTCTTTTATATGTTTTATATGTTTTTCACAGCCCTGATGAAGTTCAGCATCGTCTGAACAAACCGCGTTGGCTGTAATCCCTGGTTGGTTTTATGGAAAAGAAATAAAGAATCTGGAAATAAAGGAGAAAATGTACCTACTACAAAGACCTGCAGACTTTTCTTTGGGTGCAACTTCCAGTGATTTGCTCTTAAATATTTCTGTATAACAGAAGTGTCAAGCGATGGCTGGCATTTTGGTTGAAGTGCACCACACTTTGAAATTGAAGGAAACTGTGAGGCGGTGCGGGCCCAGGGTTCCGCCGTTGCGAGTGTTGAGTATACAGCTATTGATAAGTGACCTTGTGCAACACCTCTCTTAATAATGGGGGCACACTGTCTGTGCATTGGCAATATTTTTTTAATCTTTTGTTATTTTTTGAACAGAGATACGCTAAGTGCCATAGGTATGTCCAGAAGCGGGACCCATCCTTGCTGTTCCATGAGTCAAGCTATAGCTCACTGATGAAGCCTGGCTTTGTAATGCCCTGTAATGCTTTTGATTTGATTTGAGAACTTGTATAGCGCACGAATGCCCAAGAGTGTCTAGGCGCTAGTTCTGTTCAGTGAGGACGCGGCATGGCATCTCTGCTGGATTGTTCCTATTGGAGCAGGACCAAGGCTGATTTACCTCAGGTCATCCTCTGTCTGCAGTAGGATAGTGAGCGAAAAACGATGAACTTAACTGCAACACAGAGTAATTACCAATGGCTGCGGTACCTGCAAGCATTTCGCTTTACTCAGTGTGCTAGCAAGACAACACCCATGCATTGTGGCACCGCAGCCTACTCCAAGGACCACATGCCATAGAACAGGCCTCGGTGTTGAGCCTCAGTGTGACATCATTCAAAATATGCACTATTTATATTATTTCACACCACAATCATGGGAGGTGTCTGTCGGTATACAAATGCTCACAAAAAAGACAACACCTGCCTCAATTTTCAAAAGCGGACACTAATAGCGCCTAGAAAGAGTTCACACCATTTGACAGATTAGCATTCAAATTGCCATGGGACTAGTGCAGGACTGTTACTCTGTTTACACATTGCAACATGCACACAGAAGGAGTTTTAGGTGGCTGTGATAGAAATATTCTTGTGGAGGATCTCACTTGTAGAAGTAAATGTTTACTTTACTTTTCCTTGGGTCAGATGAACGGAAAAGCACCCCAGGGAATCCGGAAACCAGTAAGGGAAAATAAAACAACAAACTAAATTTAATTGAAAAGAGGGGAAAGTGAAAATAGAAGTCCATGGGCAATAATAAGTCACGCTGCAATAATAAAGCCATCCTGCCAACCTTGGGGTAAAGATTCAGACACGTTGCTGTATATGAAATTCTCTTTTTCCCACTCACTTCGGGGTGCTGCCAATGCCTCTTGCAATCGACAAAATATTACAATGTCAGCAACATCCTAGCATGCGTGCCTGTTTTTGGAACAAAGAACAGCAAAAGTCTATTATACCAGCTAAGGACAGAGATGGGCAGGATGCAAAAACCATATTGATTTACATGAGGCCAGAATGATAGAAAGCTCTGTGGGTTTAAGCTTCTGCTGCAGAAATATATGTACAGCCTACAGGTTGGCAGGTTTACTTCCTGGCACTGCTGACTCACCATTAAATCTTTTTGAGGTGGACAAAATAGGTGACGTCTGAAAAAACATGACTTATTTTGCAAAGGTACAAGCTCATGAGGCTGTACCAGTAAGTGACACATATGTACAAGTTTATTGAATTAAAATAGCGATCAATAACAGCAGGAGCAGAATCAAATATATATATCAGAGCAGAGGCGAATCATTGCTACAATTTTGTGTTTTTTAAAGCCTCACCGTGAAGTTCATATGCTATTACACTGTACTAGATCACCCAGGAGTGCCCTAAATGTCCCTTAATTTCAGCGAGTGTCATAAAATAAATCAGCATAATAACATAAAAGAATAGTGTATTACTGATAATCAAAAAATAGCTCACTCTCCCACCTGCGCATCTACATATCTTTTCATTTGTGAGCAATGAGGAAGGAAGAACACAGACAAAATCCGACTTCCTACCAGCATATTGCTGAATAATGGATAAACCCATTTTTGTCTCCTGCCAGTGACAACATGACCTCCAGCAGAGGGGTAACAGCCAACAGACATGTGCCCCAGCAAGGGGGCGCATTTGATTTTACCCCACACAGCAATTTGAACTTCTTAAATAGACAGCGAACATTCCACCTCATGAGATCTCCGATGGGAAAATTCCTCACCAGAGATGCATCCATTAGAAATAGCAGCCGCCTGCGGCCATGTGAATTCTCCGACGGGATAACTCCTGCCAGCGTTATTAATGCTATGAAGCAGCCTGCCTTTGCCTCGGCGACTCCCCTTGGCTCAAAAAGCTGTGAATGGAGGGTTCCTTGAGCAACGCCACATTTTTAAGAATTTCCCCGGAAACTGGAAACCCTTGCTTTAATTGCGGAATACTTACGTCTCCGGGTAAGATAAAATAAACTGAGTGCTCAGCAAGAAAGGATTTGTGTGGAAAAACGAGCCTTTTTTATGCAAGGCATGCTTCTGTACGAAAACGTTAGGTGACATACCTTGTTAAATGCAAATTGCAGTACTTGTATAATTTTGCGTAATTACAGATAATATTCGTGAAATTTTACAATAAAAAGATATTTTGCATGCCCTTGGCTTCAAGCCAGTTTAAATGGGAGGACAACATCGCTTTTTGTTGGTATTTTTTATGGATTGCTGTAGTATTCGTAAACTCTGAGAATGTTCGTAATTCTGCTACGAAATAAAAAAAAAATATATGCATTGTAGGCAGGGCCGGACTGGCCATATCGGGCACCGGGTATTTCCCCGGTGAGCCGTTAGGGTGGGGGGGGTTCCGGTTTTGGTCCCTTGGAGGCCGTTTTTTAGGGCTCGGCTATAAAGCGCTGAAAGCGCGTTCTCGCCGAGAACTATAGTCGGCGTCTCAGCAGTCTGAGACGCCGAAGTGAGACAAGACCTGGCCGCGCGCAGCGTTTCCCCATAGGATAACTTTGTGCGCGCGGCCAGGTCTTGTCTTCACAGCATCACAGGGCAGAAAGGATCGCGTCGCGCGCCTCTCTGGAATGCAGGGGGAGTCTGCAGAGGGGCGCGCGGCGCTGATAAGAGTTGAAGCTTGTTTAAAGATTGTCTTTTCCTCCGCATAGCACAATATTTACTGCTGTTTTCACCCGGTTGCTATAGCGCGTTAACGGTAGTGATAGTTGCACACACTGCTGCTGTCTCCAATCACAATTGTCCCCCCTCCCCCTGTGCCCTCATTCATACAGAAAACATATGGGCTGATGTTCCTTCCAAAGGTGCTCGTGCGCATCGTCCGATACTCACACACAAGCGAACAGAAGCCCGTGTGGGGGAGGTTTCTACCCCCTACCCCCCCCCACCTCTATAGCCTGTTGTACTCAAACATACATGTATTCATTCAGGTAAAAGTACACAGAGATCAGGACTAGTGACGGATTAAGTTTCCATATCAGAACTCTGTATGGTGAGCGGATACCTGCATCAGCCAATCAAAATGCTTCTGCGAACAACTCTTTACTGCCTCTTTAAAGTCAATGAGATTGTGAAGCAGGGATATTAATCAGGCATGGGTCGAGGTGAGAGTTATGTTAGTAGCCTTATGGCATTAACGCTGCCGGGCATTAATAGGTCTTAATTGCCCCAGATCATCTTTACATAAAGGTCTCTTTCATCTCAGGCCAGAATTGCAGGATAGGAAATGAATAGTGGTTAGCGTCATCAGTTTCTGTGTTTCTCTTAACGCCCTGCGCAGAGTGCAATAATAATGCACATTCATATGACAACTAATAGTGTGAAGACGTTAGTCTTCTCAGCACCTCCAATCCACAGCTGTGTTTCTGGGGTTTTCAGTTTACAAACTCCCAACACCAAACAAGGGCTCTAAAAAGGACAAACCTCTCTGGAGTAAAAGCAAACGTGACGCTGTACCTTAAATTCAAGTTAAAAGTAATAGGTATCAAAATTGTTTGTATCAGGGGCCAACTGGAAATAAATCAATGTTACGTCATAATACTACTACCTAATTTTAAATGTCACATTCAAGGACTCCACGCTCTTTCTCCCCTCCCTCGCCTCCCCAGGCTACTCTACAACAAACAGCAGACTCATGGAAACAACCACATTTCAAAATTGTTGTGGAAAGGGCACGGTCTGAATGTGGGAGCTTAGGTGGAAATCAGGCCATAAAGTATATGTCAAAAAGCAGGAGAAGGTCACATCTGTTTGAAATACACAGACGGATTCACTGGTTAACACGACCAATAAACTCGCAGACTCCAGCATGGATTGAGAAGAGCAGCCACAGATAACCCAGGGTTATCAGTACAAGGCACCGCTCACCTCCGGTCACACTAGGAGACCAGGCGCTGCACAAGGAGGTCCCGGCGAGCAGGCATTTTCAGGGGCCATCTTGCATAGGCCTTATGGGAACTGCAGAGGTATCCAGGTCTAGAACATTATGGTACCCACCCTTATGACGCACATGCCTTCTTGCTGGCCGATGAAGTAGAGCAGAAACTAGTTCATTCATAAAGCATCCTACCACGCAACACCAGACCATTCACAAAGAACCCAGACATTCCACACCGGATCAGTCAAAATGAACCCAGCCATGCAACACTAGTAGATTCAAAACGAATTCAGACATGCAACACCAGT
The DNA here is from genome assembly GCF_964261635.1 of Lissotriton helveticus. Classification (NCBI taxonomy): domain Eukaryota; kingdom Metazoa; phylum Chordata; class Amphibia; order Caudata; family Salamandridae; genus Lissotriton; species Lissotriton helveticus. The sequence continues at coordinate 1,076,181,914 of NC_136059.1, forward strand.
ACATTCAAAACAAATCCAGCCACACAACACAAGTTCATTCAAAACGAATCCAGCCATGCAGCACCAGTACATTCAAAACGAATCCAGCCACGCAACACCAGTCCATTCAAAACAAATCCAGCCATGCAACAACAGTCCATTCAAAACTAATCCAGCCACGTGACGCCAGTCCATTCAAAACTAATCCAGCCACGTGACGCCAGTCCATTCAAAACTAATCCACCACGTGACACCAGTCCATTCAAAACGAATCCAGCCACGCAACACCTGTGCCTCGGTATGTACCTCGAGGCGCCATACACAGGAGCTGTGCACGATGCATGGTCCTTTCAAACCTGGACACAGTTTCTTGCCCGAACTCCCAGCAGTTCTTGGCAGCTTCGGGCATGTCTGGAAGAACAGGTTGGCGGCGCCAACACACAGCGGTATCGCGATATGAATACAGTGTGTGAAAAGCGCAACACACAATGGGAAGGCCTGTCTTGACTATCGCACATTGTTTCAGTATTTCACCCTTCTGTTTTTAACGACAGGCTGCTCTGGCCCGCATTGTCGCAGCCACCCTGCAGGGTCAATGCAATAGTTCTCATCTTTATTACACTTAAAGCAATTCTGTTTGTAAACAGGTGGCTTTTTAGCTTTACTTTTATTACTGTTTGTAAAACTTTCATGTACATAACATGCATATATATGCATATGTATGTGTGTATATATATATATATATATATACACATACAGATATAAACATATATAAACATCTGCATATCTATATAAATACCAATATTAATGCATCCATACATATACATACATATGCATGGTATGTACATTAATGTTAAAAAAACACTAATAAAAGCAAAGCTAAAAGCTACCTAATTACAAACAGAATTGCTTAAGCTTCACTAAAGCCGAGACCGTTGCATTGCAAATGCTTGTGTTACCAGGGGCCGGTTTTGCAGCATAGCTGCAATATCGGCCCCCCGTAACAGAAAAACGGAAGAGGTGAGACAGGAGTGGTGGTTTCAAATAGCACCCCTCCCCCTGCAGGGGACGGGCGAGCTGTTTGCCAGGGCCAGTTTAGTTTCCTAGTCTAGCTGTAATTGTAGGTTAGGAAGCAAGTACATGAGACAAAAGACTTGATTTAGAGTTCAGCGGACAAGTTACTCCGTCACAAACGTGACGCATATCCTGGCCGCCGTTTCACAATGCATTATTTCCAATGGCACTTGCAATAGGCAACAGGATATCTGTCACCTGTCCGCTGAACTCTAAATGAGGCCCGGAGTATTGATTTGCCTGTGTTGGGCGATATTGGGAGGACAGTTACTAACACTATTTCCTCGTTGCTATCAAGAGTTACAGATGTTAATTGTTCTTCAGTACATGTTGTGCCCTTGCCTTCAAATAAGGCCAGTACTGTCCAGCACTATCTGGCATTGGTCACAGCCTGCATAAATGTAGCAAGAGGAAAGAATAAAGAACACATGCTGTGTCCTGCTCCATTTTTAACGGTGAAGAGGAGACTATGGGCCTGATTCACAAAGATAAACGTACACTTTTGTGTGTAAGTTAACGATTTTTTGCAATTCACAAAGGAATTTGAAGAGTAGTATCTTTATAACTGAGGAGTCTTGACACTCGTGTTGGAGATTCTACACATAAAAAGATAGGCAGTCGTAAAACTACTAATCATAAAAGTGTTTTTTTACCTTTCTGAATCAGCCCCATAGCTTTCAGGTTGAAGCTTTAATCAGTGCATCACATAGGTTGTAGTAGTACGATGCACTTCATCATATTAAACCCTGTCCTGGTAAATGCTATAACCAGTAGCTGCTATTCAGACCTTATATTTTGTTAATTTCAAGAAATAATATTTACATAGCCCTTCCCATCTAATAATGAAATACCACATGCAAGGATATGTACATTATTAGATTGTCAGATAGATTTTAAATAAGGGAGATTTTAGGTCCTTCCAGAAGGGTATCAGGTGTGGTATGAGTCTGAGTTCTCTCCTTAGCTGCCTCCCCCTATAAGAAGCTTTTAATCTGTACAAGGGCATGACTACCAATGCATGGCTTGTCATGTTAAAGGAGGGTAGTGGCGTCTGTCCAAAGACAGCACAGATTAGCATGGATTGCTCACTTGAAGTAAGCATTTGATACAAGCATTGCTTCATAGGATGTATGTGCCTTGAAGTTTAAATGTAGAACTATGCCCACCACTCCCAATAACACTTTACAAATTCTCTTAACTAATCCACTTCCGTTGAATTATCCCTTTTAAAACAACATGGGAAATGCATGACATATCAAGAGCCCTAACGTACCACACTTACCACAAATAAATCACAAGGAAAAAAAAATGACCTACTAATCCACTACCTTTTTACCTCTAACCGAGTTACTCTTCACCAAGCACTTCAACACTTTGTCAGGGTAGTGAGCGCGACATGAATTATTATTAAATATCACTCTGGTCCCTAAATGTGATATAAGAGTTAGCACAGCGGATAACTGCATGTTTTCCATCTTTCTGACCAATTTTCTTGGTGCAAATTTCATGGGTTTTACCTTGGTGAAATTTGCACAGAGAAATCAATGCAGGAGTTGGTAGATATGCACTGCTTGTAATCACGACTGAGGTGCAACGAAACAATGCACATAGATCCGGACTGCCTTGCTACGTGTAACAAGTGCTTGATAGTTGTGTTGCAGAAAGGTTGGTAGCATCAGTAAATAGATTTTCAAACATGTATGTCCCTGCACAAAATTAAAAAAATAATTCAGTTTTGACCCTCCAATCAACATGACCCTGACAGAGTCTGATGAACGACTACAGCAGTGATCAGAAGACAGAACAGAACATGAGTCTATCTGGTTGGTACTTTTGGAGAAAACATAACTAAATATTTTCTTTCTTAAGACCAGGTGTGTTTTTCATGACCTCATTTTTAATTGTGGATACACCCAAAATATGAAAGGTATTTAATTTGGCAGAGGATATACATATAGAAATTTTCCCATTGCCAGGTACAACTGTGAAGAATATGGATCTGATTAAATTGATACATGATGTTCTCCATTCGCTTCAGTAACAATGTAGGCTGGAACTTGGGCTTCATATGGTTTCTGTGAATCTCCTATGAAAGACACTGGCACAAGTGTTACCATACTTTCTTCGGTTATGCTATAATTTAGGATACAGGATATATCTAGTGCCTGGGGGAAAACAAATGTGATGACAAGCATGAGTCAAGGAATAGGAGTTGGTTTGAGGCCTTGATTTATTTCTATTTACAATCTTGCTCATTTTTGCTCAAGGATTTGAAGAACAAATTATGTCAGAGTGACTATAGGAAGAAGATCTGAGTAAGTGACAATGGCTATTCTTAAGTGTTACTTGGAAATGTTCTGTCCACCCGTTATGCTTTTAGATTCATAGAATTTCTTTTGTGAGGAAGCACAAGATTCCAGATGGGGACAGAAAGTAAATTGCTTTTTTTTATCTGAACTATAGAAAGGATCCGATATAAACAGAATCTGTGTTTTGTCTTAAGTGCATGTAGAATAGTTTTTATGCTGCATGGGAGCCACAGCTAGGGAAACAAAATTGTCCAATATTGAATCAGTTTTATTCATTTTTTCCTCAGGACATGGGTATGTGGTAACCCAGAATCATGCCGTAGGCAAAATTCCAGGTGTCAAGAAAGTACCCCAATGCGATTATCTTTGTAACTAGTGGCAGTGAGCCATAGGTTGCTGCTAAAAATAAAGCCTTTGTTTATGGGAGTGGTTTGATGGCATAAAAGATAACCAATACCATTTTGGCTGCTTACATAGTTCTTTCTTATTGCAGGTCATTCTCCAAGATACCACTGCAATAATAAAACACATTTATGACTAGGGGACAAAGGAAAAATGTGGGCCATATTTATGTTCGGGTCACATCACTTTTGCACCAAGCAACGAGGCGCATGTGTGACACAACCCTAAAATTAAATTTATGAAGCCAAGCAAGGCCACCTTGCAATGCTTGATAACTCCAGAGTAGCGAAATACAGCACAATTAACTGTGTTGCATTACTCGGCCTCAGGGAGGCATCTCATGGGTTGTGCGTGGGTGTTCCCATGCACAACCCATGGATTTTATACATTACCAGATTTAACATTACTGGTAGACCTGGGAATGAGCCAAAATGCTACACCTTCCAAGGGAAGGCGTAACAGAGAGTAATATCTTCATTTCTTCTTTTCTTTCCCTCTTTCTATGTCTGCGGCATTCTGCAGCAGACATAGAAAGAGGACAATGCCTCAGGGGATTGTTTTTTGTGCCGGATGGTGCCCCTTTCTGCACAAAACCAATTCTGCTAACAATGCAGGGCAAGGGTACCTGCATTGGTGTTAGGCAGCACATTGTGCACCCACGCTGGGAAGATGAAGGAATGCGCCATATTTTGTTAAATATTGCTTCCCTTTCCCTGTCACGCAGTGCAGTAAAGCGCTGTCACTTCTACATAAATATGGCCCTTAGTGTCTTTCAAAAATATTATATGCATTGGAATTCAGTAGTTATCCTTTTTCCACAATACTTTCCACCAACTCCAACTTTGCCTCTTGATGTTGAAATAATCACACCATGGAACAGCCAATATTGTCATCATCAGACAACCCCCCCCCCCGTCTGCCCTAAGCACAGAACATTTTTTTGTAATCCCACTCCACCGTCCAATATCACTGAGTACTGCTCGGCGGCTGTTCTTTTTCATATAAGCACCTTGGATGTTGCACCACCAGGACCAGTGTTTGCATGAAAATGAGACAAGGCCATTGAGAAACCAACTAAATACATGCCAGTTCCTATACCACTGAGGAAGTTTACATTTTTTAGGTAAATTTACCAAAGGACAATGTACAACTGTGTCTTAACATTAATGTAGGAAATGCATGTCAATATAAAGGTTCTTGCACTGCCAGGCCTCAATATTTTCTGTTATTCTTTCATGTTCCTTTAATAAAAAGAAAAGCCTTTTTGTACATGCCGATTTAGCATTATAATTGAACCATAAGACCTGCCATATTTGTGAAACTTGCTGTCTGCTACAAAATGTATTTGTTTCCTTCCTCACGCTGTATTACATCATTGTATTTTAGATAGTTACCTCTGCCACATGCTTATAATGAACAAGTGTAATGCTATAGGTCGAGTCTCATGATCTAACTAGGAGGTGCTAGATATTAATGTTTCATTTTATAGAGCAGTCCATTGTTACACAATGAGACACTGAACAGCTAACAGAGTAGGCTTGAAAAAGGTTCTCATGAGAATCTTGTAAATTAATCTTTTTGTAATAGGCTGGAGCAATGTTCAAATAACATAATGTCAACAAGGACATTTACTGTGGATCTGAAGATCCTTTTCTATTGGTCGGAGATGATTCAACATTCAGAGTTTGCACTTTTCCAGTGGCAGCTGGCACAGGTAAGAGTGGTAGGGTGGGGCGGGGGAGGGGGATAGGTAAAATGAATTAAAAAATCAATAAAAACACTTACCGTGCTCTCGCCGCATTTGAGTCGGCGATGCAACAAGCACAAGCTAAGTGGTTGTATTTATCTAATTTTACCTATCCCGTCGCCTGTTGACTTCCCAACTCACCCTGCCCACCCCCACAGCTCTTACCTGTGCTGACAGCCACTGTGCTTTTCTATATAGTATGGGTTCTAGTTAGAGTAGGAATGCATTCTATGCACATCTTTCCATTGCCATACCATCTAGCACTTATTTGTGCTATCTTGCCCGAAATTGAATGAGCTACTGCTAACAGTGATTGTTCTGTTATTCTGATGCCTTTTTTGAGACTTTCTCCATGCGGATCGCAGCTACAGATGTGATTATTTCCTTAGACCTGTGTTAACAGTTCCTATTGCAGCTGGTAGGGAACTCAGCTGAGTTTCCAGACTACTCTTTAAGGGGAGTTCGACCTCTTATAGCTATTATTGTGATGCTCCACATTGTCTATTTCTCTTTTCCAAAGGAACTCTGTATGGGTTTTAGCTAAAATATGTTAGGTCCTTTAGATTAAGCGAGGGATTAATTCCCTTATGAAAAATGTTGTTATTTTGTATGGAAAATTGAGGCCAAATTTTTCTTGGTATTTCTGTAAACAGATTTATTTGGCTAACATAAAAAAATGAATAAAATAAAACTTTTAAAAGTTCACCAATCCTCTCATCATTGCCTAAACATTAAATACTTTAAATTGATGAATTATTAAAAATTGTATTTGGGTTACTTTCCATTCTAATGTTGTGGCAAAAATTAATCGACCTGAAGAAGAAATTGTCGTGGAAATCGGAGATTCCCTTAGTAAATTTCAAAGTGGATCTGTTTGTAACATTTTTATGAGATTTCCACACTCACACCACTAACTTGTAATGACAGAGCAATTGAAATAAATAAATAAATAAGGCATACTTTACTACTCACAGAACCACATAAATTTGTTCTGACACTAGCGTCAAGAGGCTGCCTTGCATTAGACTGTGAGGTGAACATGCAGGCCTAACTACTTTCAATAGTCCTCACAGTGCAGGAGCCATTAAAGTCCCCATTATAGTGCAGCATTGCTTAATATAGATATAATATCCGAGGCACTGGCACGTTAAAGCATGGCTGCCCCGAAGAACGAATTGATGCGATGAATAGACAGGACAGTAATCCAGCTGCAGCTTGTTGAGCCTGACTGCACATTATTACAACATAGCTCATGGCAAAACTTTCACATCAGAAGATGCGATGGGGAAGCAATTTTTAAAGCATTTGACAACATAAAAATGATCTCATAGCACAAATATATATTTGAGCACTACCCCTTTCTGATACAAATGCATGCTTTAGTGGTACTAAAAAAAATTCTGGAGTTCATTTTTTGTAAATGTATATTGATACCACTGTTAAAGTCCCAGAACAAGCTCAAGTTGTACGGCACTAAAAAATTAAATAAAATAGATAATGTGGATGATGAAAAGAAGCTGTACTGTTGGCAGTTATCCGATTGTGCGCGCGTCCGAAATAAAACTACCTTGTTTTCTCCAGGACACAATATTTTTTATTGCTTTTATTGCGTTTTTTTATTGCCTTATTGGCAAGGGCACAAATGAGAGACTGGCGTTATTACAAGAATATCAAACAATTTACATCCAGGGAGTCACCTCCGGGGTGGACTGTGGCAACAATTACTCATGCGCCAGTGCCCTGCACTGCAAATGGCACCTCGTGAATAGCTCTCTCTTGCAATCTAATAAAATGCTTGCTGGAACTGGGAGAGTGAAAACTGCCCCCAGGCAACCAGGGCCAGATGTCAACTTGCAGAAAGGATGCTAGGCAGAGAAATCAACGCATCTTTTGAAGTAGCGCCATACACACACTCACACCCGCACACACACGCACTGTAATACGTACACATGAATGCGCATGTGCGCACATAGGTAAAAAAACACTAATGTGTATGAGGTGTCAGTTGGAAACCATAACTAAGGCAAAAAAAAATTTCAAGTCTGCCATTTAAACAGAAGTCATCACAGTAAGAGCACAACCACAGAAGTGGTCATTGTATATTTTGATAAAATCTTATATCGTAAGAGCAATGTGAATATCTGGAAATGTAAACAACATGATGTTTTTTATTCTTGCTTATCACTTACATCTTTCTCATTTTGCTCCTGGTTTTGCGGTTTTAGTATTTTCTTTTGCATTTCGATTTGTTACATTTTGTTGTTCGGATTTAGGTACACTTCTTTGACCTTCTTAAAGAAATAATTTCGGATTTATTAAGGATGGTACTAACCTAAGTTTAACAGACAATAACACATCCTTCGTTACAGAATCAGGGGTGAAGGACCTCGTATACTTAGCTTTAGGCATTAACTAAATGCAATGAAACAAAGGGTGGGAACGTGAAGGGGGACTTGTGGGTGCTCCTGCAAAAGCAAATTTGTGGGTATCCTCAAACATTTTGCAGTTAGTTTCCAATCTGGAAAGACAGTTAAGGGAATGGCCTTTAAAGCAAGAGAAAGTATCTGGCTAAAGTTGAAAAAAGGAGAAAAGAGCCCATATTTAATAAAGGTGTAAGGAAAGTGGCTGTTTAAAAGGTGTTAAAAAATGACCTACATGCAGTAGCTTTTTTCCACATCATGAACTTGTACAGATTTTCCAACGAGAAATATTTATGCATACATGTACTGCCACATTTACTGGAAAATGTTCATAGGTGTAGATGTAATTGGGTATTCCATGTGTGCTTTGTGAATCTTCTTCAAACCTAAGATTCATTATAGGGAAGTAAATTCTGGACACTTTCACTAAGGTCGTTCTGAACTGGGTCTAGTAATTGACCCTACTATGGTGGTCAGACGCTGGCCCCAATTCAGAATCAATTGAGAATCAATGTAATGTGAAATTTCCATCATAAACCATCAACCACTTTTGATGGTCATTTAGAATATCATCTCAAAAGCATTGCTTAGTGTATATGGCAAAACCATGTCCCTATTGTGACGTACATGATAGCAACATGATATTCACACCCTTAGTTCTATGTAGAATGACAACTGAAACACACTGTGACTAAGACCTTAGGATCCAGAGATCTGGAAACTTGGCAATCTTGCAGCTTAGACAGAAAGGGAAGTGGGACCACCCAAGGCAGTCAACTATGCTCTCTGACTCCTTGTTTAAGAGGATTGGATGACATGTTGCCTGGGAAGATTTAAAGCCTCTTTCACACTACCCACCGTCTTTAAATAGAGTTTGTTTATGTTTTCAGGGCATAAGAGACTCAGGATTGAATAGAATCAAACCTCTTTACATCTCCAACTTCTCTACTGCGAGTTCTTGGCTCTCCTCCATTCACTGTTCAAATGATGTGTCTTCTGCAGAACTGACAACCTGCTTTCATAGTGAAGAATGAAAGATATGGCAAGGAGGACATAGTCAATGCCAGCCTGAGAGGCAACAGGTATGCTCCATCTGGCATGCAGATCAAGGAAGAGGGGCTGGACAAGGTGAAAACTCTCCCTGGAAACCAAGGTAGTGATGTGGCCAAAGTTAGGACGCCATTCCCAGAGTTCTACAACTGATGCATCATCACCTGAAGGTAAAGAGCAAGGAGGCCACTGATGCCATTCTTTGCTTTTCTCCTGAGTAAGTAAATTAGGAGCCAAATCCAACATGTTATGATTTCTACAACAAAGCAACCTGAAGCCGAGGCCACAAATAACTCTATTTCTTAATCAGCCTCAGCGCCGTAAACTACCTAGAACCATTGTGTATAAATTAAATGTCATTGGAATTATGTGATAATACAAGAATATACAATGGGGCAAGGTTGACTAAATAATTATATTTGACGAAGTAAGTTATGAGGCACATTGTAAGGCAATATTATCTAGTGGTTGTCACTTCAAAACATACATAAGTATTGTTCAAAATCGATTGCTAGGAATGGGATTGTACTGAAGTTTCCTAATGAAAAAGCTATTTAAATTCCACAAATGCAATTCTGCATGGAGCCACTAAATAAAATGGTATTCATATCATCATCTCTGAAACACAAAACAAGTTGCAGTGTGCTGTACACATATATCTATTTATACATGTTTTATCATAATTGTTTCTAATATTTTACAATATTCAACCCAGTAAAATGTTATAACATAACATGTCTCTTGGAGCTCAATGTCAGGATAATTCAATTCTATGATCGGATTATTGGATGCCTGTGAAAATTCACTCCCCAACAAGCACCATAGAACATTTATTACTTGATGTATTTTGCAAGTGTCTCAAAAGGAAGAGCATGTTGCAAACATGAATTGACAAGGCCTGTGCACACATTTTGATAACATAGGAGAAATCCTTATCTTTACCTTGATTGGAATGTATTTAAGTATGTGTACGACCTGATATCTGGTGCTGCAACGTTCCTCACAATCTACAAATATGTCCCTTTGAGTTCATGTGCGCCGTCCACACAGTACTGCACCTTTGTTTTATGTAGTCTGGTCGGCATCCATATAGCCTCTCCCAAGACAAGCCCCTAGATGATTCTCCTGGAGCCCCTGCACATATTCAGATGCTCACAGTATACCAGAATCCTCTGAGTAGGGAAACCTGACCCCATCCTATTTGACTGGACAGCTGAATTTGTAGAGTGCACTGAGTAGTGCTGGGATATTAAAGTTCATTCAACAATCAACCTTTCTGAATATAACATGGAGCTGCAGAGACGTTAATGTAGCATTTTCTGGACCTGGATTTGTGTGGATCCCTTACTGCTACACTATATAGGATACAGCTGTCGTGCTTCCTTCACACTTGGAGTAAGGCAAAGCCCTCCTGAAGGTCTGCTGGACTGCACTGTGATTGTCCTTGCTCTATGTTGCTCTATTCCCACAAGACATAGGCAGGTTGTTGAACTTTTAACTTCATTGTGCATGAATGTAATATCTGCTGTGCAGTCTATTTTTTGTCTCTGATGTTAAGTATATATTTAACATCAGAGAGAAAAATGGACTGCCTGAGGTATTTATTGCAGCCTTTTCTTATTTTTATCCTTTTTCATTGATCTTATTACTCTGCTGTCTATGGGACTTCAACATCTTGTTGTCTAGTCATCTACACAGATCGAGGAACATTTGTGTTCCTTCCTTATCTCCATGTGCAACTGGTCTGTTGTCCCTGCGTGACTTTGGCATGCTTGAAGTCAGCATACTTCCACCATACCTCTATGATTTTTAAGTGCCTTTTACAGTATTGATACTATTGTGTTCTTTACGGTTGTCCCTATAAGTCTTCACAAGTATGATTGCCATTCTATCATTTAATACAGACAAACAAATATAAAAGACCCTGTTTGACTGGAAATTATATGATTGTCTATTTTGAAATACAGTGTCCAAATTCATAAAGCTTGGCACACATTAGTCACTTATGAAATGCAATATACCATACCTGTACTATTTAGAATGGTTTTGCTGCCTTTTCCATTCATGATATGCCCTCATTTTGTGAACAATAGAGCATCACACATATCATAAGAGTGTGTGACTCTCATAGAGTTTTCAGCCAGAGACCTGGTTCAAGCCTTATTTTGTAGCACTTTTACTGTTGTCCAAAAAACCAATACGTGACTGCCATTTTCTTTGTCAGATTACCGGCTCATTATTCTATTACTGTATATTGTTGAGTATTGCGTTATGTGTTCTGAGGTTTTGTGTTTTTTGTACTTTCCAATTGATCTTATCCTGTTTGCATTGTAAATATAAGGCATAAGAGTTAATTCCTAAAACTGTTGTGTACACACAAGTCTTTGCGGGGCTTTCATATTTTACTGTTGGTTTGATAACTGTTGTCCTGTATTTTGACTCACCCCACACACCTTCCCTTGAGTGAAGCCTAATAATGCTTACACACATCTAGCCAGAAACCCATGGTTTGTAAATTGGCCACTGTTTTATGTTGCAGGCTAAGTACCTACATTGTTGTTTGTTACATGTACCAAGCTTTCTCTAAATTACAGACCATCTAGTACTTATCCATTTTGGTACCGCTGGCCTGAATTTATAATGCTTTTTTCCTACTGTAGATAAAACCAAATCCCCCAATTTATTGAGAATAACTGAAAATAACAGTACACTTATTGTCTTTTTACTGCCTGATCACAGTAGTCATTAAGTGAAAAGGTGCCTATGAAATAATGAAACTGCCAGAAGCTGGGTTGATTTCGAATTGCAGCATTCTTAGGAACTCTGGGTCACTTTTCGTTAGTTCCATCCTTGAAACAGCATGTTATATATAGAAATTATACATCAGTTTGTGTACTGTGTGGCAGATACATAATTATGGCGTAATAGCACAATTCCTGTCTCTTAGATGCTCTTTGGGTAAGGCACAATTTGTTATATTTTTTTTAGCCACTACCTGTTCCTGGGCAGCTGTATTCCTATAAGGTTCAGTAACCATATGTAGAAAATTATTCCAATGCCATTACCTTGTCTATCATTCCAATGGCAAAATCATGTACTCTGTCCTTATCATTGTTACGTGCAAGCATCGATCCTATCAACAGAGGGCACTTTCTATGCTTGAACACAGTTTTTATATTCTTCTAGTTGCAGGTAAAATGATATTTTTCGGGTGGGATTTTTTTAAACTAAGGATATGAATTCCACAATCTAGTTGTTGGGCATGTGTGGTCTTAGACTGTACAATGGTCTCTTGCATAATTCAAAACTTCAAAATGCTTGTTACTTTTTAAAACCATGCTACTTGTGGAACTAACGGAGATGTCTGCATTTATCCCAATGGCTAGATTTACATTGGGTGATCTACAAGCTATGCAGTGTGAAATTATGCTATTTGGTTCATAAAACTCTTTGTACAGGAGATGCACATCCCTAGACTTATGTGAGATAACCCAGAATTGTGCAAGAAGAGTAAATCTGTGTTTAGCGCTATTTCTTAGCACCAAAATGCCCCCTTGCGTCCACAATGGACACGAAGATGCATTTTGTGCTAGGAAATTGCATTAAATGCAACAGAACATGATTGGGGTAGGGTATTCCCCCAACTTACTGTTTTCATTTAGCACTATTTCTTTAGTGCAAAATGCACCCTCGCATCCAAAATGGACGCAAGGGTGCATTTTTGAGCTAAAATAGAGCTAAATTCAGCAGAACAATATAGCAAGTGACCGCTCGTGCACGCTAAATGTGCTCTTGTGGTAGGAGTAATCACATAATTATAAATAATTCTGTGTTAAAGAGTAATGGGTAATAACTGAAATTACTCTGATTACTCTGGCATGAATGAAATTCCGGCCAGGCCTAATTGTGAGCTAGATCTGAGTTTCACTCAGCTGCTTCAACTTCAAAAAATAGATTTGTGTATTGTTTAACCAGAATTGGGCAGAAGGTGACTGAATCAACTGGCCTTTCAAGGTTTGGCTGAATAATAGTTTGTGGTGCAGGATACGGTCATCTTAAAACATTTATACCTGTTTTTAATTAAAATACAACTATTGGTCTTTGTGTGTCGGGTGTGCGGGGGCACCTCCCACGACAAGTCGATCCGGGCCCTGTTCTAGGCTGTGAGAGACTTAGACATTGAAACCTTTTTCAAGTTGTAGCACTGGCTAATGCTCATTGTAGAACAGTGATGGGGACTTATTCAGAGAATGCATGTGCTTTGAGATAAAGTTATAAGGTTAATTGATGAAATGATCATAAACATTGCAAAAGCGTATTATAAAACATTCTGATCTACAGAGTTGTGTTGCACTATCGGATTTCAAAAATAGAATATGACAAAAAACTGAGTGGATCACAATCTCACAAAATATACTAAGGCATAGCTCTGCTGCCTAAGTCAAGGCAGGGAGAGTCAGCTGTCAAAGGCCTCCAGCAGCAACCTACAGCGTTGCATAAGCTGCATAGTCTAAAAGTTCGTTCTACTTCTTAAGCCATACATTTATGACATCTGTATATCTGGAGTGCTAGTTTTGCTCCTGTTGCAAATGCTGTGTAAATCTTTCTGGCAACAGTTATTGATATGCAGCATCACTGTGCTGTCTTTTGTAGAGTTTGTGAAAACGGTGTATTGCATGAAGGGCTGTGCCTTTTCATCCCATGAATAGGCACGAGTAGTCACGCCTGCAAGATATTCAAAATATGTTTCAAGCAGATTTAATTACCCTGAATAGCAGTGGAGATCAATTCCCTATTTATTGGTAATTCTGAAAACATATTTGGCATTTACTAAGTAACTAAGCAGCAAATTGATGAACCTACATCCAGGTGAAGCCTGTCTAACAGTAGAGATAGCAACAAGAAAAAGAGAGAAATCTGAGGTGTTGCTTTTTAAAAATATACACAGGAGAATGGCTTTACTGGCTGATGCAAAGTCTGTTAGTTTTATCCACCTTGAGAGACAGATCCGCTGTCTGATGAGAAGTCTGTAAAAACTGTAAAGTGAGATAAAGCTCTGTTGTGTGATTCAGACCTTATAAGACAATGTTGATAATGAGAACATTGCTTAATCTAGGGATGGGTTCTACTATCTGCTTCTCTCAAAGTGCCCCACTGCAATAGCCCAAGTATGTGTACCTTTGGGCATTCCTCCAGAAGATTCAGACAAATCAAAGAATGGATCTGCTATCTCAGTCATTGTCAAGCAAGGGCGCAAATGTTCTCGATTTTAGGGTGGATGGCACAGTGTTTGCATCCAACATCTGCATCACCTTCAAGGTAAGAGATTCCTGTTATGGCAGGAATGATTCTCCATTTCAATGACAGAGGTAAGAACATGTGTTCTTGCAGAGGTCAGTGGAAAAGCTTAGTCAGCTCAGTGGATTGAGCCCTGTCGCTAACAATATCTGTGTAACCTTCTCTTTCCAGCTTTGGATCCCAACAGAGCTAACTAAAACTCTATTTATTGACGTCATACTTATGAGGTCAATAACGTCAGTTTCAAAGAGCTGGCAAATTGAAAACCTCTCTGAGTGTCAAAGGTGCTTCACAGTCTGGTGTGAACTGCTTAAATATTAATGATGGGTTCTGACCATACAATGACGATCACCTCTAATCTCCACAGCATCCAGATCTTGTAGACCTCCGCCAACTTCTCAAAAACGGCAAGGAAGTTACACTGGGTTTTAAAAAGGAATCTAGTCTGAAATGTGAGACTCATATAGGAACAGTGGTTTATTTGGCTCTCTTAAGCCTAATGCAAATCAAGCAAACATTATCCTATTTGGACAAAAAAACAACACAAAACAATTGTGGGCTCATTAATAAGTTCAACGCTTGATTATGACAATTGTCCTTAGGTCGATTTCCAATAACGTAGGTTGGATGGTTACAATGTGTCCAAAAAACAGCTGTTAAGCTAGTTTTGTTGCATTGCAAATTTGATAGTATCACTGCTGTTCTTGACAATGCCTAAATCTGCCTAAAACTGGCATGTATGGTTTTCGATTTTGTCTTAGAGATGGTGGCTACATTTGCTTCAGAGAGAATTTGAAATGGAAGACGTAAAGTACAAAAGTACACTGGAAAGAGAACCACATATTTGCAGTATTATAATCAAAAACATTGAGCTTACTGCCCGAGTATACTAGAATCAATAAATCTTTAGGTTTAAGTAAAAGATCTTTCAAATGATTCTTGCTCATCTCTATGCTATGCCTTTTTTGATGCAATATAACTTACTAGTAGATTTGCATTTAAGAATGCAAGGCACCAGCACTTAATTAATTTTGTATTGTGCGTCATTCAAATACATAAACAGATATCATTAGATTATAAAGAGTTGTTTTATATCTCGTGCACTCTGAAACGCAATAGTAAACCTATTCTACACATTATTTATAAGTGACTACTTTGAAAGTTAATTTTTCTTTGCACTGTTTACATGGCTACTACAGTAATTTAAACCGGCAAGGACTTTAAAATAAAAATATGTATTTTTTGTCTTTATCTTATTTTTTTATAAAATGTTTTATTATCCTTTCATATTTTAGGTTTTTGGAAAACAATGGGAGGTTTGACAACACACTATTTTTTCATTACCTCACTCCTTTTTACACAATTGATGCAGGGATGTGACTGGCCTGGTCTTGCTGGTTTAATCTCAGGGTATAAACATATAACTCTGCTCAGCAGCAGCAGCATAGAGGGGGAGATATAAAGCATCCATTGAAGGAAAGTGTACCTCTTAAAATGTAAAAGGACTCTCCAAAACTTCTGCACAAATGTACGTGCATGGATGGATTTTTTTTATTATTTATCTTTACTTGTTGATTTTAATCAGACATTTAAAGTAGTCATTAATAAAACACACAGTATTATTCCCTCCCAAAATTCATTTTTTTGACAGTATACAGTAGGGAGCCCTGCTGGAGAATAGGGGAAGACCTGGAAAGAAAGCAGAATGAAGACCACCACTTTAGCCATGATTCTTTGTAATGTAGCCTTCAAATTCACAGTGCCATTGACCAAAGGTGCTGGTATACTGTGGGTGTGCCAGTGTTACTGTCATATCTTTCCTTCAGATGATCATTTTGACACTATAGTGCCCCAGGTCACCACCTCAGTGTCAGCTAGTCTTTATTTGCTGTAAGTTTTAACCAATGCCACTGTCTAACATTCATACGAGTGCAGCATTTGCTACTACATTTTCTAAAACATCCATGGGGGAGGATCACCAGTACTGATATTGTAGAGCAATAAAATCCCTTCAAAGTCTTCAATCTAATATTTTTTCACCAAGGTTACATTCCTAATGTGCTTTCAGTTGCAGCTTTAGGCACTTTATTCTCTCAAATATCCTTTGTGGACTCTGACAACTTCTCTACTAGTTTCGAAATCATATAAAGCTTTGACCAATATCACAGGCTCAGAAGCCTTCGCCCAAAATGCACCCTTTTCAACTACTTTTTCCAAAATATCAAACCCTTGTGACAAATTCTTTAAATTCGAAAACGTTTTGACCAATATTAGAAGTCTAATGTGCTTCCAATTGCACCATTTTCTCCTAAATTTGATAAATGTCCTTGGGGGGAAAACCCCAAATGCCCCCATGAAAAGTCTTTAAAACTTACCACGTTTTGACCAATACTGCCCATTGTGCTTCACAGTGCACTAAATGCCACTACACTTCAAACTTATCCTGATCATGCCTATCAGAGGCCAGCTCCCCTCAAAACCAAATGGTTCGGCAGCTATTAAGCATGGAAAACACTGGCTTGGCAAACATTCTAAAACAGAGAGGGCACACAGACCCCAAAGACAACAGGGCGTTTTACAGTGGGGAGGTGTGGTGCAGCGGCCAGGGCAGGTTCCTTCGGAGCAGAGGGTTCATTGTTCGATCCCTGGCTCTGGCGGCAGCTCAGCTCAGCACCATGTGACTCTGGGCAATAGCTCGCTTAATTTTCACGACGGCCCCCAGCGCCTTGAGAGCCGTAAGGGTGAGTAGTTCGTGCTTTACAAATACGGATTTACATTTACAAAGTCCTCTTCCAACCTGTTATCACTTCCTGAAGGTCTTGTGTGGAGTGCAATAAATATTTATTCCATTATCACTGCCCATTCGTACAGTGAACCAAAAAGTGGTATAAACTTTGTTAATCAAAGGTATTTTACAGTTACATCATCGTTAATGCCCTCTGAACTCTTGCATTTCTGATTTCTCTGCCTATGTATTTTCTGATGAACATTTTGATCAAGAATGAGCTGTGAATTGAATTTTCGCAAGTTAAGTAAAATGTTCATGATTTCTGGAGCCCAAGTACTTTGAAGCACATTTTCATTGCAATGGGGAGCATGTTTACTAAGACATTTACGCTGAAGCTGTCTTTTGCTTACAACATTTACTTTCACAAGCATGGACTTGAGAACACGAGTATCTAATGACTTCAGCCAGCAGGCCTGACCGCAAGCACTGAATGCAAGCCTCGCATTTTCCCTTGGATACAACTACAAAATACAAGCGAGCCTTAGAAGCTTGTTCTAGGAGGGCACTGAGGAAAGAATGCCCCTGCCTTGGAGCATGCAGCTAACCACAAGCATGTACTGCCTTCGTGGAGGCAGAAATCGGAGTCTGCTAAAATGACAAAAGGTGAATTATAGCAGCAAAAAGGCTGTTCCAAATCATGTTAACATAAACTAATCAATACTTGGAAATGTCACACTGTGAAATTGCTAACCACTGAATAAACAAGGCTTCTTTCTTCTAAAAGGCCTCAAATCAGCAGCCCAGGAGTAGAACAATAACATTACTTCCTCAGTTTTTTTTATGCTTAAGGTATGCTTTCCCTTGTTGTTAACATTTATGTTAAACATTCACTCACTAAACATTCTCCTTTTCTTACTTCCTCCACAGAACCGAGTGGCATTCACCGTTAACTGTGGCACTGGCATTTTGAGCAAAGATTGTTCACTTTTTACTTCAACGATTTCAAGCAATAATTCAGAAGAATGTCTTTATAGTTTGAAATCAGTGCTATTTTAGGCATGAAGACAGGCCCCACTTCAATAAACTGAAAAATCAAAGACACATTTTGCCCCACTTGGAATCACTGACTCTAGATATGGAGAACCCGCACTGAAATCTACATCTTCATAACCAACACTTTCATCAATCACAATTTTCCACATGAACACAGACAGGACGATTTCCAAGACTCAATCCTCATTCTCAAATGCTTTACCAAAGGATGGAAACAGAAAAAGGAGAAGCAAGTCCCCAGGTCCCCCTTAACCTCTCTGTTTCCTTTGATTCTGTTACATTGGTTCCATCTCCAAGGTACCTATGAGATGTCCCAACACTAAATTACATCCTTCTTCATGGCCTTTTTCGTTTAGTTTACCTCTTGATCTTCTTCGTAGTCCATCAAGGATCTTTCAGCTGCTTCAACACCTATATCACCCTTTACAAATCCGGATTCATTTTGATTCAGCTTGGACAATTACGAAGACAGCACCCTTATCATTTTCATAACTAACAACACACCTGGGGACCTATCATTGGGCACTCATAATGATGGTCTTAGTCTTCGCTTCAGTGTTAAAAATGAGTCATTTTCAGTAGTGTAAGTCCTTAGCTTAGACTTTTGTGCAGTGAGAAGACATTTGTCTACAACACCCTTCTATTAGGTGAGTATGTTTTAGAAGCAGCAGATCAGTTTTTCCAGCAATAAATTCTGAACTTTAAATGTCTTGTTGATGAGAAATGAGATCCCGGTTCACAAAACATGTTTTCAAACTTGAAAACCTTCTTCCATAAGAATACTCCTTTGTGCAAGCAGATTACTCTCTTTTATAGAATTCCACATGTACTTCTGGAAATCTATAACATGAGTTTCAAGGACTAATCCAATGAGCAAAATCAACTTGTGGAATTTCTATGGGGTAGAAAGCTGCCGGATCCAGAAGTTGTATGTTAAGTTGCTATATGCAGGAAAGAAGCACTCTGCATAGGTTTCTCTAAACAGGAAGTTTTTAATTCAAAGTTCACTTCACCACCTAAATTTACCCCTCATCTGCTCACAAAGGGACATTTTTATTACATGGTTGGCTATTGTCGTATGACCCAGCAATGTGTCTCTCAGTACATCACTCAACAACAAACCAGACTGCAATCTTCTCTGCACATTAGCTTGCACCAACTTATTAGTGGTCGGTTCTCTTAAACGCAGTTCGCCCGATCTATTATCCTCAATTCTTTAAGACATATCATCACAGACAAATTGTACCCTGTTGTCCATGATGATCACATTTTTGCAATGCTAACACATTTTATGAAAATCCACTTCATCACCTTTCTTTCTGTTACAACAACTCAAATGGCCTACCAATATAAAGTCCAAATTTCCCTCAAGGCTCCTCAGAAACTGACACAGATGACAACTGTGCTTCATGAACACCTCTAGACTTATCTGTCCAAGCAGAAAAATAAGAATACTTCACCACCTCCTCAAAACGTATTATCCATTTAAGGCCATTAATTCATTTCTCTAAGTCTTGACTTCATCAAATTCCTTCCCTGGTGTACCCCTTGAGCTAAAACGACCAACTTCCTTTATTATTGAGGCAGACGCGTAGTCTCCTATAGGCTTTTAGAAAACCACACGGTACAAAAAGTACAATATATCTCTCGCAGCACTAACATGCTTAACAACACACATACCTCACATTTTGCAGGCTAACAATACAAAATACATTCTTTGACTGCCTTATACGCCATGTCCTTCTCAATTTCCGTATACCATTAATCCTAACTCGGTCTACTGAACTGCACCCACAGAATAGGATCTCAAAGCCAATCCTCGGTAGTCCTCAACAGACATTACAGTAGTATTGCGCTTAGCAACTGATAATCTAGAGAAAAATGTGCTACAATGTGTTTTTTAACCCTAACAAATACTAGTCTTCAAAGTTGAATTCATTAAGTGCTTCCGGCCACCTTCCAATTCTAGGAGTGGTATTTTGATTGACCTTACATGAGAACATTTGAACCAATGGTTTAAGTTCATTCCTAACCAAAAAAGGCAGGCCCTTCACGAAAATCTTAAGCTTGTTTATCACCCAATCATAGGCTAATGCTTCACCCTCTATTACTGAATTACTAACTTCAGCTCTACTGAGAGCTCTGGAAGCAAATACTACAACCTTCTCCACACTATTATAAAACTAAGAAAGAACTGCCCTTAGACCACTAATACTAAAGTCTGTAGCCCAAAACGGTTTTCTCTGTCCATCAATATATACCAAAGCTGGCATGTTTGCAAGTTGAACTTTTACTTGTTGAAACACTACTGCACAATCCACTGACCACAGAAATTTCTCACCTTCCTTGAAAAGTGATCTCGACGGATGGACTACAAATGCAAAATTGTTAATAAATTTAGAGTAATACTTCGCAAGTCACACAAATTATCTTAGCTATTCCTTGTAATGAGGAATCAGAACTTGAACAATGGACTCAGCAAGGTGTTCCTTGGAGCTAATTCCTTTACCTGATATAGTATGCCCCAGATGTCTCCCTGTGCCCACTCTGAACTGACATTTCTCTGTTTTAACAGTCAAACCATTCTGCTTGAATATTTTCGAAACCTCCATCAATATCTCATCATGCTCAGACTGGCCCTTTCCATACACAGGAATATCATTTTGGAAGAACCTGAACCTCAGTACACCCTCCAGAGCCATTCTTATTATCCTCAGAAAGTAATCAGCAGCTGATGCCAACCCAAATAGCATCCTTACAAAGCGATAAGTTCAGAGTGGATAAAAAAATCAGTAAGTGGCTTCAACTCTTCGCTCAAGACAACTTGATGGTATGCTGATGAAAAATCCATCCCACTGATCACCTGTGCACCATTCAAAATAGAGAGCTCTTCCAAAATATTAGGTAGAGGTTGTCTATCCACCCATATGCGCTTACCCAAATAACGTAAATCCACAAACATATGAATGCTCTTACGCCCATATTTTGGTGCCAAAACGATTGGTGGCAACAATTATGAGCATTCAATCTATTCAATCCCTCTCAAATCTTTCAACCTCTTTAATTCATCCTTTTGCGGTTCTAACATAAGAAGGGGCACCTTCCTACCTTTATGCACTACTGGCTCTACTCATTTTTTAGAGCAAGAAGCAATTTTATGCTTAAAGTGTTTCAATAAAGCATTTCCAAAATCATCAGGAAACACCTCAACCACATTATCTTCACCAATGTGTGAAATGATCATCACTTGATCGGGAGCATTAGGATCTAAGGTAATACCCAAGTCTCTTAGATGGCACCAACCGAGCAAATTATCACCTCTCTTTGAAACATAAATGATTTCAATAGTTCCCCTTCCTTTGAAATTAATTCCCATAGTAGTGTAGCCGAATAAATCTACGGTTTTCTCTCCATACCCTACTGGATTTATATCAGCTTGCCTCATAATCACTTGTTCATCTGCCAAATCTTTTCCCAATTTCCAATACCTATAAGAGTAAAAGGTCTGCCAAAATGTCCACTTATTTTACATTTGGGAATTTCATGGGCCCTAAGTCACACAAAACATCATCCAGACTGTTCGCGCTAGTACCAATAAATACAAATTTCTTCTCATCACTTGCCTAAGTAGAACACTCTCATTCTTGCATACCCTTGAATAATGGCCATGGTTCCCACATTTCCTGCATGAAGAATTCCTTGGTGGTCAATTTGTGCTGGTCAACCAACTATTGCCACACCTAAAACATTCGAACCCGGTCACCTTCCATTTTACAAGATCATTATTTTTAACTAGCTTGTTGTCCACACCCACATTCTCTCTTACCCGTGAGGTATCAGATTTCACATCATCATCCTTCATCTCTTTGACCCATTCTGTTGTATGCACAATAGGAATTGACTCCATCAAATCAAATTTTTTTGGAAGCAACTTCTCTTGTTCATGTGAATTATTGGTGCACCACACTACCTGATCCCTTATAAGGGTATCTGTGAGTACACTAAACTCAAATGTATTGGATGGATTCTTCTGGGAAGCTACACAATTACCAACCCGTTCAGTTATCACATCTTCACGTGAAAAAAGGTTATGCCTCTCTAACACCACATTAATACTAGTACCAAAATGCAATTCAGGCATTTCAAAAGACATTTCAAAAGCGTAATTAGGTTCACTATATCCCCCTCCCCATTAAAATCTCCTCAGACTGTCATAATTAATTCTTCCTTCAACTCTAGGTTATGCAGTAAAACACCCTGTTTTTTGTTTAGCAAAATGTTTTCTTTTCCAATTGCTACAATATAGAAGTTGAATAATGTCTTTCATCTTTCCCAGGGAAGAAGAGGTTCACCAGCATCATTAAGAAATGGGGGAGGCTGAGACATGTTGGTAGCTGCCATGCTGTTCTAAGCCCAGGTGCCAATCAATATTCAAATCAACAAACTAATAGAATAAACTAAAACATGGAAATAAGATAACAAGCTAGCAAAATGAATAATTGTCAGCCATGCAAATCAAATTCCAGGAATAACTGTTGGAACATCAACACATAGGTTCCTCCAGAAACAGCCTAACAAAGTGTCTCCTTCCAGTTCCAGAGTTCACTTTCCAATTCCAGAGTTCCAGTAAAGCTTACAAAAACAATGTAGTTTATAAACGTCACAACATGGTAAATCACAGATGGCAATAACATCCAACTCTGCCGTGAGTTCTCTCAACCCCCCACACACACAATAGCGCGAAAAAGCATTGTGATCAAGAGGGGACTGGAATCTTATTACATCTCCAGCTCTGCTCAGCGGTGTTATACAGGTGGTTTTCCGTTTCAGAATGGCCACCAACATGATGCATTATGTGACAAATGCACTTACTCATTCCCGATAAGCAATGCCGCAGAATGCTGCCTTGAAGGATGCAGCGCGCATTACAGTGATGAAGGGTTCGAACTACTAATAGTGCTCATGCAGCCTGGTTTATTTTCATATAATTTATCTAACATCACTCACAACTCCTAGATAGCCACGTAAATAATTCAGCCATTCTTGATGAGTCGGTTGATGGGGTGGTGCTGAAGGCCAGCCTGCACCTAGGGCAGGAATCGTCGCCACAATGTTAAGTTGACATATACAGGAAAAAAGCGCTCCGTGTAGGTTTCTATAAACAGGAGGCTTATTCTTTATATTACACTTCACCAACTCAATGTATCGAAACCCTCATCCATGTTATTTTCCACAAACCAACTTCCTTCTTCAGCTCATCTCACCTCCAGCGCTACTTTCTACTAACCCGCTCGTTCTACTATGAGGTATTACCATTCCATTACATCACTAATAATTAAACACA
Organism: Lissotriton helveticus; assembly: GCF_964261635.1. NCBI lineage: Eukaryota > Metazoa > Chordata > Amphibia > Caudata > Salamandridae > Lissotriton > Lissotriton helveticus. The sequence continues at coordinate 1,076,205,318 of NC_136059.1, forward strand.
GGAACAAACTTGTATACCTGTTTTATTTTCTCCACAGTTTTCCTTATGGGAAAATATTTTCCCCACTTCATACTGAAATATGCAGGTGTTCTCTCTCTTCTTGTGCCATGCGAAGGCCCTTAATCCTGCCTTCCAGGGGAGTAGTTTTGCAAGCATTTCAATGCTGGAACAAACTGCAAATTGTACATGTATACCCAAATTACATTGCTCGCTCTATGCACCGAAATGTCCAAATCCGTGTCACAGTTCCTGGGTTTAAGATGCAGAAAATCACCCATACTTGCTGATTCTGTGTGAGTGCACTCTATGAGAGTAGGATTTCACTATTCTTGCATTCTGTGAATGAAGATGCAGAATTTAGTTGTGCAAATTGCTCCTTTATGCACCAACATAGTACCAGCATATGCACATCTTCGAACAAAAAAGCCAACAGGCAAAAACACGATGAAAGGAAGCTGATAATTCAGCGAAAGGCCTTCAAAACGGCAATTTTTCCATCCACATCTCCATTGTTGCAATCATCTCCCCATCTCCTAACTCATTTCTGTGACAATATAAAAACACTTAGGACTACCATATTTCCATCTACCCCTTCACAGAGCACACCATTTTCTCAAATGACTGGATGTGCCAACATGCTTCAAAAAAGTTAACTGTCATTGAGACTGAAATAGTCAACATCTAATGCTATGGTCCCATTCCATGAAAATCAGCAATGTCAAAGTCGTGGGGCTCTGTGAACCATTCTACACTTCTCTCATCACCACATTCATCATTGTTCAAATTTCTGTTGTGTAAGTCCCACAGCTATCTAGTCTTGTTTCTTCACTTTCACACTAATGTGGCTCTAGAGCAGCTTGGCAAGGGCCGCCAGGGGTTGTGGTCATTATCAAGTATAGCTCAAGGACATTGGGTGGTAATAACCCTTGCTGCAGCTGGATGCTGTTCTAGTTTGACTTCTGTATCTACATTATGCAGTAATCATCCTGAAAGCCCAATCTCAGACTAAACAGATACCACATTGCAGCACTGTTGCAGCCTTGGTCTTTAACACATGCATATGAAAGGTAGAAAATGGAGCAAGGGGACTGAAATGAAATGTGCAGCAGGATGGGACGTGATCCTCTCCCTAGCCTTCAAGTCTTACCTCACCTTTCCTTCATATCGTAAGTAATCCACTCGCCCTGCTAGTGCACTTCCAGTCTGTACTCATGCCTTGCCCAATAGGTTCCAGCAGGTCAGACTTGGCAGGATCTGCCTGCCTCAAGCAGTATCAGTGCACCTATGGTCTGCATGTCCCTTTAATGTGTAAGCACAATGCTGCAAAAGAAAAAACTCCATGCAATGACCTAATGTATTCTTAGCGGCTCTACATCAGCTTAAACTGTCATTGTTATATAAAAATAAAACAGGAAATTAAAGATTAGAATAATAAATGCTGATCGGTTTTCCAAAATAAAAAGAGAGGCAGATGCATAGAAATTATAGACTATAATAAACATTTCTTACATGATAAATCCAGTTAAACAGCTATGTCATTACTGTACTAAAGGTTTAAGACAGTGGCATTCGCTGTTATACAAAATACAGCACAAGCAATTGACACTACATAAAAAGAAGTGTACATAAAAGCATTGCACGATGCTTACACTGATCTTTTGACTTTCTTCTAGTTGATTATGAAACTGAGGATTAAATCTAACATTCTTAAAGTATCTTGATCCAGAAATCCCTGCACGGGCTGACAGGCTGCCCTAGTTTAGGTGGAACTAACAGTGGCTTCATATTCATCCTTTCCATGGTCCCTTACCATTTACAAGTGGACATCCATGCGCGGCTGAGCACTGAGCTGCCATCTTGGCCTGGGAGGATTTCCATCCATTTCACTCCGAGAGTTATCAATTGGCAGCTAGTCTGTAGCAGGGCGCTGAAGACAGAGACGACTACAACCCCTTTCATATGCGGGTGACCACCTACACCCTGAAGTGGTCCCAGAAGGCCCAGTCTGACCCCAGAACCCCGCCGCAGCATCCGCTAATCTCTCATCCACATTGACTTCCACAATATTTATACGTCTGCTGTGGTATGAGAGTGCTGGATATTGAAGTGAGAAGTGGTATGATACCGGGATGCACAATCTATATAGGTTTGTGCATTGTTTACAATGTGAACTGTTACTGATAAGATCTGCAACGAAATGGGTTCCTATAGTTTTAACAGTACCTGGAAATTACGCTAGCAACGCTATAAAATATTTATATAGATCAGGCTGACACATATACCAAGACATCTCAGGTGCAACTCACACATACCAAATCCTGGATTTTCAGGAAATCTAACGACTCTCAACACACAAAATTAAAACGAGATGGCAGGGCCATTGTATTATTCAAGCATCTCTAAAAGCTACATTCCTTAACTATAAACCAAACAAAGCACTAAATTTCAAAGAAAAATAATACACATAATTATTCCAATTAAACTAAACAAATACCTGTAGTGCATTTTATCAAAGATGTTAATTTCTTTTAAGTAATAAAAAGTTGATCTGTCTGACATATTTACACTGGTGTATTTTTGCGAATTTCGCTTTGTGCTTGCTATAGGAAATTACTAAAATTGCACCATACCAAACATTTTATGAAGAAGAATGGAAACAGCATGAACAATCAGATCACGAGCGGCTGTTGATTGTGTTACTCGTGTTTCTAGCACTTATTTAGTTAGAAATATATACTCGCATCAAGAGTATTTGTGCTAAAATATAGCAAAAGCAACTTATGTGAATTTATCATAACCTTAATAAACGAGCGAATGGAACAATATATTGCCAACAGGAAGGAATATACTATGCACAGAGACCAGAATAATGACATGACAGACAGCTTCCTTAGAATACATATGTTCCAATTTCTATTGCAATTTTTTTTAAATGATAGTGCATTTGTACATTAACTAGAAGCATGAAGCAGCAGATTATCCGCATGTGACTAGTTTAGGTGCATGTATTAACATTTATGATGACTTCTCTATACATTTTAAGAAAAACTTTATGAAAGACCTAAAAACCACGGCTCTCTTCTTTGAAAATCCGGCCCATGTTCTCGTAATTACCAATTTGCTGCTCTTTTATGCCTTCTTTTGTTTCCTTTTCTGTACAAACAATGCCACCCGAGTACACAAACCCCTCTAAAGAGAGTCAGCTGCGGCAAGTGAAATGAGTTACCACCAAGGCCTCAATTAAGCTAAATGCACAGCAAAGGGTTGTGTGGAATCAACAACAATCAGTGTTTCAAGTACACAGAACACACTATTTAATCACAAGCTGGTTCGAGTAATACAAGACACACATCTACTTTCTGCACAGATTCAATCTAAATGAAAAAGCCTGAAATATCAAATAAGTTCAATTTCATCTTTAAAGGTACAAGTATGCTTTAAAGTGCCTTTTCTAAGTTATTTTCATTTGGCAAATAAAAGGCGTCACTTTAGTCGTTTCATTACCAGTCAAGTTTTAAGAACTGGTTTGACATTCCAACTGTCTGCAAAACCAATTGTTAGCAATGCTTTGGGATATACATAATGTGTGAATTGGATTCATCAATGGGAATTTTTCTCTCTCACCTCTTGCTCTTGGCTGATGATCATTCTGCCTTTTTGCAAAGTGTTTCCATCGGTGTGCATGAGGGACTATTTACATTTGAAATGTACAGCCAATCATGCATTATATGTGAAAGGCAACCATTTTCTGCTTCTTCTTCCTAGCAATGGGAAAGTTGGCGAAGCTGGCTTTTACGTAGCAAATCACATTTGTGCTTACAGTGTATGTAAACAGCATTCGCGAATGCCTTTATTTACAAAAATTAGCACTTTAAAGCCAGCCCTATAGGCTTTGCCAGTGCTTGTTGACAGAGCTGTCTAGAATTATTGCAGTTCTGATGATAGAATACAGAGTTATGAAAGAGCTACAACATTCTAAGATAGCAAAGATTTATCACTGTGTTAACAACAGAGATTATGAAACGGGACCCCGGAACTGACTTTTTTTTACAAGACGACATCAGCAAAAATCGGTGCACACAGTCTTTAACCGCAAATGAATAAAGCGTCTTTGCAACGTCTGAAATAATCTACTGGATGAAACTTTTGTAAGACTGGTCAGAATCCTTGTGTGCCGATGGGCCCTCTATGGAACACAAATTCCAGACATAGGTTATTTTTTATATACATATAGTATATTTTGTAAATTATTAAAATTTCTCTTCATGTTTAAAGTCGTTTCTGACTCATTAATATTTAACACTCCAATGCAGGAAACAGCAAGGCTTCTTTAATTAGTATAAGGTAAGAAATAACCGCAGTGATTCTCATTTACAAGAAAAAAAACACAGACGTAAAATCATATACTATATATAATATATATTGGATATGAAGGTGTATTTAGAAAAAAAAACTTTTGGTATTAATAGATATTTGACTTAAACATACTTACAAGGTGTTTTAGCTAATTGGTAGAAATATAGTTTCAGTGAGGGACGTACATGAAGACATTTTTGCCAATGTTTTAAAGTGTTGTCAATAATCTTAAACAGGATATCTGAATATGTAGTAGTAGTAGTAGTTCTTTATTTGATCACAATGGAGAACATTCACAACATTAATAAACAGCAATCTTCCGAATAAGTTAGATTGTACAATAATAACTACAAAATCATGCCATAAAAAGATTTAAAATGAATAAAAAAATGTAACCATTAGCATTAAAAAGAAGTATTATCAACAGCATCATAATGCATATTATGCCTTAACCTATGATGTACCAGGCTTTACCTCACGGGTAGGAACTTAGACCCAAAGCAGCAGGTGTATAGCAAGTACCCTGATATGGCGAATGCTAGAACATGTATATTATAGTAAGGTATTTATTCTGGTTGTTCCTTACTCTTTTGGCAGTGAATATTAGAACACATTTGCTGTGAGAAGCAGTATGAACCTGCACTTACTATCGGAGAAAATGTAATATTTGCAACAGCACTTTGGCACAATAAAAAAACAACATTCATTAACATTTACATATTATAACCTATGTGGCACGGGCACTGTGTTTTTTATGTGCACACCTCATGATTGTTAATGTTATATACAAATTCAATCAATGTATGTGTGCAAGAAGATGCCCTTATAATCGTGTTTCAAGGTCCAATCTTCCCAGCCTCTGCTAAGTACTTCCTACCACAGTGACCAGGATCACAGTAGCTCAAGGTCGTTATATAGGTGAGAATTATCCTCTTGAAAACGCTGCAAACTAAACGGTGATTTAATACTGCTCGAGTTACAAGCGGTTCTACACATCTTTTATCGTACAGAAAAATGTTTTAAAGAAAATATTCAGATGAATTCTGCCCTCATTTAAATTAAAGGGATGAACGCATGACATTAAGTGACATCTCCCTCTATATCCCGGTGCTTCCTTCCTAGAGTTGTAAAACCTTGCATTAATGAAATACACCCCTCTCTGTGCCCCCTCAGCCCTTGGAGTTTAACTCCTCTCACATTACAGTATTTATTGAATTTCCCAGCCAAACGGTGTTCTGCTCCATAAAGCTCTGACAAGTAGACTCTGCCAAGCTAATAATGGCTTCATTCTGCTGAAATAAACTTATTTCACTGCGGCAAACAAAATGACATGACCTGGAAAGGTTATTTTCAACTGGGTAATGACTCGGTTCCAACTAAACCTTTCTCACACAGCTCCTAGTAATAGTTAACTTGCCTTCTGTAAATAGGTAGATATTGTTTTATGTTGTGATAGACTGTAAACTTCTCAAAACTGCTGAGTCAGGCGTGTCCTGTGCCTCCTGTCCTGTGTGGTGCTGTGGATTTTATGTCGCCCTTCATTTGCATTAGCTGACTGAACAGCAGTCTGTGGAGCAGCTTGGAAGAAAGCCTGGTGATGATGGCCTCAATCTAGCAGCCGCGACCGGTGCTGTAAGAGGGTTGGGACAGGATGGTGGGGCGGGTGTGGGGGGGTGGGAGGGGGTTAGTAGACAGACGATAGAATAGGGAAAATAAAATTAAAAAAGAAAAGAAAATCACTTACCTTGCGCTCGCCGCACCGCTGAGTCAGCGATGCAGCGTGAGCAAGGTAAGTGGTTTTTTTTCCTATTCGCCGCCTTTCAACTTCCTCCGCCTTTGCCTCTCTCCACTGCCGCACCGCTCTTACCTGGACCAGCTGCGACTGCAATCTAGACACAAAATCAGGCGTATACAACATGCACTTCATATTAATCAATGTATTTGTTTAGGTGCGTGTTGCACTCTTCAAAGGATAACATGAAGAGGACACCTGACTCCCTATGAAGCATTAGTTGGGGTTGCTGACCCCATGCTTAACTCATAAAATGTCCTGGAGACACCTACCACACCCAACCTGTATTCTTAGAGGACCTTTTAATCGACTTTATTTATTTTAAAGGGTTATGCTTTCTTAGATATGTTTATAGCTATATTTAGACTTTTTTGGGCACTCATAAATGCTTTTCTGGTTAATATACATTGCGATTTTGACGTATATGAGCTCATAGTTAATAGTAATTAGGAGATGGTCCTCTTGCTTCAACCTACTTGATTCTGTTATCATTCAATGGATAGTTTGTAGGAAAACACCACTGGTAAAGTTCAAACATCTGACAATATGACTTTTAAAGTGTCTGTTAGGAACTTCTAGGACATTTCCTTCACTGCAACCTCTACTGCCCTAAACTGTGTTTTACTGATTTGTGTACTGATTTCATTAATTCTGAATCCAATTATTCACTGCTGCTATGCCACAGCGGTACGAATCAAGCATTGTTTCCCACTGAAGTGATATCACAAGGGGACATCGGTTGCTTCCCCTAACCTACCCACTAAATTCCCATATCAGTTTGGCTCTCTGCAGAACCATGCTAGCAGAGAAACATCAACGGTACGTTGGCACAGCTCTTAGAGAGCCTTGTGTTATTTCTTCTCCATTGAAAACAGCAAGCATGGCTTTGATGGGGAAGACAGCACAGTTGGTGGTAGGGGGGATTGCAAGAGGGAAGGTATTAAGTTGTTTGTATTTGGGCAGGTGTGGTGAAGGATGAATAAAGGAGCTTTAAAAAAATATTTGTAAGAGTAAATGAGAGTAATGCTGAGTAGAAGTGGCAGGCTGGCAGCATCTCAGCTAGCCTTTCACTAATTTGGGCAGTAGAGTGGAGGGATGGACAGAGGATGGTGGGGGTGTGGCACAGTACACCAGATTTCATAAGAGGCAGAGGTCGGATGCAGTTGGGGGCCCTGTGGTTCATGGCTATTTAATGACTCATTTACTCCTGTAAGCTTGCTGCCAGCAAGTAGGAGATTAAAAGCAGGGGGCACATATAACATAATATTATAGATGCCTTGACTATTGATGGCTTCTTGGTGTCATTCAGGACCATTATCCTCATTATTCACAATTACCCACCTAAACTTCTAAATGTTTTATAAGGGACCCTTAGTCATCCACTATTGTGAACAGTGTTTAAAAGCTGGTATTAACTGCAATCAGTGACCATCAGGAACCAACAAAGTTTATTTTCCACTGCTGTGAAGTATCAATGCTCATTCCTGGAGCATAAACCTGCCTCCTTAAGTCTATGTTTACTATTTTTAAATACCAAGATATGAATGCCTCTTCTCTTTAGCTGACCATATAAAATTTTAAATGCTAACCCTGATTAAAAGAGATGTCTTTTGCCTTGCGGTTCTCTGTGACAATGTTAATAAATAAAGCTTCACTTCCCTTGTTTATCAGGAGTCACTCAGAAACCCTTTGGTAGGAAACAATGCCATTATTTCCAGTGATCCATTGATAATTCTATATGTTTGTGCCATGGCAATTCAAGTGAGTTAAGCACATCAAGGAACTCCTTTACTTTACAGACACATGCCCAGGCACCACCAGACAGTGGACCTCATTTAATTCCCCTTGCTTACATGTCTGATGGAGTTCAAGTTGGGTTTTACAGCATCTTGTCTCACATGTAATGAGAAAGTGATGATTGTCTTTGTTTTCTTGCTTATGATGTGCAGAGGACAAGACCATCACATGTGTCAAACAAGGTCTCCACAAAGTCAACCATTTTAGCCCTCATAAACTGGGTAATATGCTTGCCTGCCAAGCTGCTCTACTTAATTACGTTCACCTCTTGAATCGGAGGCTAGTTGAAAGTAGTGATATAACGGACAGGTTGTTGATACACCACAAGGAAAATCTGGAATATTAGAAAGAAGAGTGTCAGGACTAGGTTTTTTTATATACATATGTTCCAATGTTGCTTGCATTTCCATTAGAATCCCCTTGACCCGCAAGAAAGGAAAAAGAACAATTTAAAAAATAAGAAATATGGCTAAAAGCTCAGAGAGGTTAATGTGCAATTTTCTCTTGGGTACCAACCACATTCCATTTAGTGATTGGGAGAGCAAGTGGCTGCTCAGCCATGCTCTAGGGTATCTGTTGTCACCACTACATTGACTTCCATACTGGACAAAATCTGGCTCGATGAATGAACAACCCTAACTAAATATTGAAAACTGCGCGAACGAATGGGACGATGTACAGTATATTTTCTATAAGAAAATGGACATCAAATATTGTTTGTACTGGCAGTACAATTAACATTGGTGTGCAACTGACTCACCTTTCTGTCTTTAAAAAAAAAAATATGCAGCACATTTCTTCACTCACCCTTCTTTTATTTTCCCATCCTTCCCTTTCTTATTGGTATTAGTGATAACATATGCCTGGTACTCCACTGTCCATATGCTGATATGGTTAGTGGAAACAAGACTAGATTGACTATCAAAGGCCTTAGAGAGCAGAGCAATCTCACAGGTTATACAGCAGAACTACTACAAGGCATAGAGAGCACACAGGTTCAGGCAACAGCCCTGACTTTGTTGGTACATTAATCTTACAAATAGAGGTCTTAGACAGCAGTTATATATCAGTATAACAATCTGATAAAATTCTGTGAGTGAAGATCATAAAAACTATTCACGTGAAGGTTGAAACATCCAAAGCAACAAGTAATAAAGTTCAGCACCTAACATATTTTGCCGAAACATCAATAATAGGTGTCCCAAATCATCTTTAATCATCACATAAATATCACAATAACTGCCGACAAATGCCTGCTTGTCCATTGAATAAACGCATTCACTCTACACCCAAAAACTGGCTTTTTATTTTCTCAAAGTACACGCCGTTTTCACTCAAACACTATTTCTTAATTTTTTTATATATAAACTAATTCTCCCCAAACGCCAGTTTGCCAATGACGTAATATATATTAATTTTATCTACATTTTAAGTGAATTGCCACATGGTTTCCAAAAGAGGCACTTATCATTTTCTGAGATTACACCTATTTTGCACTGAGCTGTCATCCTGTCATTCATGGATAATATGCAAATTTGTGTCCCCTGCATCAACTTGACATTTTCAAGTACTGCAATTTGCTACAGTTCCACATGGAAACTGTTGTTTCATTTCCTTTATGTTCCACCATCATACACCAGGGCTCAGACTAAAGTGCAGGGTTTTATTATATTCAGCATAAAAGTGCCTTTGCAAGAGTATTACAAGAATAATAACTGGTACTCAAAGGGCAGGTATAGCTGACATTCGCATGGGCAAGTAGCATGACTGTGACAGAGTTAGCATGTGGAATATAGACCAATTAGACATTTTGTCATCAATAGTCAAGATACCAGCGGTAATAGTTCGAGTGAGTAGTGGAAGCCAAGGCAATCTCTCTCAGGGTGACTTAGTGCATTGTAGGGGATATATCAGGATAGAAATAATTACAGAAAGATATCAGGGAATGAATATCAGGGAGGAAAACTAGGTGTGAGGTTGCTGAAACTTGAGGCAGTCCATTGAGACCTTGTAGGTAAAGAAAGAACATTCAATAGCACATTCAACAGCTTTGTTAGGAGATGAATACGTGTATTCCAATGCTTAATTTGAGCAGGTGGTTGCCAGTGCTCTGCACCGGCACATAATTGTCAACACTGGTGCTTGTGAAAGTCTGCCACAGTGTGGAGCTGTCTGGCAAAATTAGAGATGACCACAAGAACAGTTAATTACAAATTCAATATACATTACAAATGACTATTATCTGCCGCCCAAGTCATTCTTATAGCTTTGGGGGCCTGAAATAGTTTTAACTGTCACACTTGTAGGAGTCTGATGGTTAGTAATTGTATTCTTACTGTCACTGGCAGCATGGCAGGGGCAATGTGTGGTGCAAGCTGCAGAAACCTCCTGATGAGAGCCCGGGCACTTATTGTTTTACAATTTAAGCAGTGGTTTATTCTAGATCACAAAGAATCTCCTCATAATGACATACACTACCTGTTAGATCTGGGGGTCTCTAGTTGACAATGGTATTCACCTTTGTCCAAATAGGGACCCTTACTTCTAAGTCAGGATAAGGGGATTACACTCCTTAATAACTCCTGCTCACCCCCTTGGTAGCTTGGCACGAGCAGACAGGCTTATCTCAGAGGCAGTGTGTTAAGCATTTGTGAATATAGACAGTAATACAGTGATAACACTACAGATGGACACAACACAGGTTTTATAAAAAAAAAAAGTATTCTTTATATAGACTTAAACACAAGACCACAAACGACAAAAATCCACAATACTACACTTAAGATTAATTAAAAGATGATTAAAGTCTCTAAGTTCAAGTTGATGGTAGATGCGACAAAGTTCTCAACAAAGTACCTGAATGCATAACGCAAATAAGACAAAAAGACTCGCAGAAGGGGAGATGCGCCGGTTCCGTGACCCGGGGGAACGGTTGCGTCCTTCCTCAATGCTTGCGCAGAGTAGGGGACTCGTCGTGAGCCTTACCAGTGCGGAGGTGATGCGTAGATTCTCGGCCTGCGGGCCTGTTGCAGTGCGCAAGATGGCGACTTGATGCGATGCGATGATCCAGTTGCGATGCGAGAAGATGGCGCCCTTGATGCGGCGATGCGATGACAATGCGGTGATGCCCTGGCAGCCTTGCGACGACTCTGTACTTTGGAGCCGCGACAGGCCCTGCGACACGCTTCTCCGGTGATGCGATGGCGACTCTCACGATGGCGTCACGCTTCTCCGGTGATGCGACAGCAGGCAGCTTCAATGAACACACGCTTCCATGGAGATGTGAGGATGGCTCGATTTCTCCGGCGTTGCGATGATTTCAGCTGCGGCGGCAGCATGCTTCTTCTCGATGCGTCGCGCTTCCAGCTCCCAGTGGCACACAAGTGACTGGAGTCAGAATTCCGAGCAAGGAAATTCAGGAGGGAGCTGGAGGTGAAGTCTTTTGGCCCTGAGACTTCAGCAGGAGGCAAGCACAGTTCAAGCCCTTGGAGAATATTCTGTAGATGAAAGTCCTTACAAAGTTCCTTCTCCTTTCCCTTGGCAATGAAGCAACCACGGCAGGCCAACCCAGCAAACAGCACACTGGCAGAGGGGTAGTCCAACTCCTGAAGCTTCCTTGGTTCTTCTCCTTGGCAGAAAGGTTTCTTGTTCCAGAAGTGATCTAAAGTCTGTGGGACTGGGTCGCAATATTTATACCCCAAAATCCTTTGTTCTCTGCAGGCAGAGAGGCCTCTGCCTAGCTCAAACCAGTTCCAGAGCACTTTGTTGACATGACACTTCTCTTCCTTTCACTGTGCAGGGCAGAGACATCAGCCGCCACACAGGAGGTGGATCCAGCACGGGGGAGGGAAGATACACATCAGACAAGCCACAGGGGGTGGGGCCAGCATTGTAGAGGGAAGTCCCAGCCCTATTCAGGTCTCAGATGCACTCCTCCCTCCCATCTGGATGTAAATCTCTCTATTCACCACTGGGTTGTCACAGACTGTCTCCTGGAATTTCCCCAGCCCTGTCACACACAAACCCAGACAAGGAATACACAAACCAGCAGAGGCAGGCTCAAATGGTTAGGCAAGAAAATACCTACTTTCTAAAAGTGGTATTTGCAAACACAGAATATTAAAATAAACTTTACTAAAATATATATTTTATTATTCTGAGTTCAGGCATACTAAATTCGAATTTCTACCATGTTCCCTGAGTCAGTAAGGATTATAAGAATGTAATAATCTTCACTGCCCATTCTGGCCTATGAGAACAGGTAGCCTTCAATAGTGAAAAACTAAAATGGTTGTAATTCACTATTAGAACATGCTACACACATCAGAGCATGTCCTACCTTATACTTACAATGCACCCTGCCCTTGACCCTACCATAGGGGTGTCTAATATGAAGCAAAGGGAAGGTTTAGGGACTGGCAAATGGGTGCACTTTTCCAAGTCGACATGGCAGTGCTAGACTGCACACAGGCCTTGCAATGGCAGGCCTGAGACACACTTTACAGGCTGCTTCTGTGGGTGGCACAACCAGTATGCAAGCCCACCAGCAGCATTTGATCTGCAAGCCCTGGGCACACAGGGTGCACTGTACTAGGGGCTGACAGTAAATCATATAACTCAATTGTGGAATAACCAATCAGTACATCAATTTAACATAGGGAGCACTTGCACTGTGGCACTGATTAGCAGTGGCACAGTGTCCAAAGCATAAATCCAGCAAAAACATATCAAAACAGAGGAGGCAATCCATCAAAAATGGAAGTGGGACTCACGCCAATGATGTCAGGTCTAACACTACCCAAATGCGCAGTATTTGGGATTTGACAATTGAATCATGTATAGTGGAGTTTGCTTGTTTCTAAAATATCAGTAAGGTCTTTAAAGAGTAGGCAACCATTGGTCCGCAACTAAATGATGAGAGGGGCATTAAACCGTAACAAAAGAGACAATACAGACCCCAATAAACATAGAGGAAAATGCTCTCATATCAGAAAGTAAGTGGAACTAGAAAGGCAAGTGAAAACAAGTGGAAGTCAGTGGGGTATGTACTTAAATGCTTGAATGTGTTATAAGAGAAGTTGAAATAAACAGTGTGAAGGAAGACGCTGCATTGCTTTTCCTTTTCCTTTGGATCCTGTTAGACTTTGACTTACGATTTTCTCTTTTGCTTTCTATGAACTCATGACATGGTGCTGGATGATTTTGATGGGGTTTAATGCCAATGAGGTTTCTGTACAGTTGCTTGAAAGGACCTTTTCAGGATTTCTTCTGACAACTCTCAGTTATTGATTCCTCCCTTTTCCCCACCTTTTCAGTGCCAGGATGGCAGGGAGTGTGCATCGAGCTGGGATCTCAGATGTTCTTAGGAGCGCAAGGTAGAACTGAGAGCACTGATCAAGAAGGAGTGGGTCAACAATGAAGGAGAAGAACAGTGAAAAGCCCCCAGACCAGTTTGCCATTCGCTTCCACACTTCATTTTGTACGAAGAAGTACCGATTCACCTGTGCTATCTTAATCACCCATTTATAATACCACCCACTTCATCGGCTAAGAGCAGCACATTGGCTCCACCATGTATTTGCCATCTTAATTCTGAACCTCGATAACTCAAATGAATACTTCAGAACAACTCATATGATGGACAGTGGGGGATGATAGATGCCAATAACCTTGGGTGGCAACACAGTAGAGTAGAACATATATACCATAACATAAATAACTGAAGAACACCTCAAAGATAAGCAGAATGACTGTACAAAAATGAAGATATGCATGCATAAAAACAGTAGCATGGGAGACAAACTGCACAGGGACCAGAGACAGGGGTAACTATGGTAGGTGAAACCATGCTCTTACCATGTCACACTTGGTTCTTCCCTCCCTTTTGTCAATACTGCTGGTGCAGTTGGTGCAAAGTGGAAGATACTTTAGGTATGCTTTAAAATACTGAACTAGTTGGAAGTGGGCCATCATTTGTTCTCCTATTTGACCCCTTTCTGGGACTCAGAATGTTTGCAAAATGAATTTAATTGTGCGCACTGCATTGCCAAATGCGATGCAGCGTGCGCAACGATATTCGTTTTATTCATTTGTTTGTATACTTACCTCTGTGCGGCCATTTTTACTACCCCCCACCCTGTCGACTGGAATAAGAGCAAAACAATTGCATTGAAAACTATTACTAACTGTAAAGATTTGGAAAGCATTTATTACTTAAATGTAATGCAGTCGTATCCCATTAAATGGGAGGTGTCAAAAACTAATTGAAACATCATAGTTTAAAGTTGCAGTATAAGTATTTTGGATAGTTAAAAAATAGAGACAGAATTCTAATTTGTCCCTGAAAAAAGTCACCCCCAGTTATGGATATGAGGTACCAAGATCACTTTGATTGATAAATGGGCCTTATTATGATGTCGCCCATATCCAGGATAATGGTCCGACCACTGCATTACGTTGCGATCGGTCAGACAGCAGCAGTCGGAGGAACAGACCACACCTCTGTTAGGCTCAAGGTGCCAGTCGGGATGTCGGTTGGACCGTAATCCCTACAATGAAGGCGGTGCCTGCGCAGTCACCACCGTAGGGATTATGATGTCCATTTCCCACAGCCCTTCCGTGGTAGTCCTACTACCATGGAAAGGCTGTCAGGAAGGGAGTTTGGGGGCAACTAGCAGGGCCCCTGTCCCCCGTGGGCACTGCTATGTGACCTGGGGGCAGATGTGGTGCCCACCCAAAACATCCATGCACCATGTGCCAGGCACCATATACTGTGCATGGATGTTTAAAAACATCCCTTTTTCTATTTCGGTTTTCCCGGACCACAGCACAAGCCTCAAAAGAAAAAGGAAAATTTCCAGCTGCCTACACGGCAGTTGCATACTAATCTGGTGGGTGGGGCCTGGGACTACTTGTTGGGCGGTCCCAATCACATTGTGATGGCGTTCGGGCGCTCGTCCATTTGCCATCGTAATAAGGACCGATGATATTAACTGAAAGGTTTCTCTTATGGTTTGTTTGAGACAAAGCCACTCTGTATAAGTTGATTGCTCTCATCTTCAACTCAAAGTCAAGAGGGGACAATTACGGCTTAAAAAAAATATTATTAATATAAACATAATGTCATTCGTTGATTGCTCTCATCTTGAAATCAAAACCAAGTAGGGGTAACTTCGCCAAATTAAAGAAGACTCTTATAAGAACTCGAATCAATGGTATGGGAGAATACCTACCCATAGGACAGATGTATGAAAACATTTGTCGCACTAAGTGGTCAGAAACTGCATACTAAGCTTTTAAGACCAGTCTTCAAATTATCAGCAAGACCTATTTCATATTTGGTTGCTTTTCAAAATGTCCAGACCCAGTCGCGACACAGAACTGATGATCTAAAAGCAACAGCTGACCGAATTCCTGTGTTAGTATGGGCGTTTTTTAAGCAGCCGTGTTTCATAGAGGAAACAGTACAGTTGAAAAAGAAAACAAAACTCCTGGTTGGGAATACATCAGTTGAAGCAGCTAGTGCTCCCCTGGCAACTGCTTGCTGCAATCAAGGTCACCCAATAGGATCCCCATTGTTATAACATTCCTAGAGGATTAGGTACATTTTCAATGGTTTGTGATGACAACTGCAGCCACAAATCATTAAATTACAATTGGAATGGGATACATCTTTTGCACGCTCTCCTAACGGCAAATCTGAATGGGATGACAAACCCAGTTTAGTATTAGGAAATGCATTTCGGACTTGCTTAAATGGAAATGCATTTAGTACAAAGCAAAAAGTAATTTTAGGGTTGCAAACCGTGAGAGTCACTCTGGCAGTCCAAGTACAAGTCAAGTACAAGCCATCTCCAAAGAAGCCGTTCAAATTGTAATTTGTGCTAAACAGTCATCTCAATGAGAAAAATTAACATAATATTATTAAATTGCATCGGCAAAAAATGTCGGCAGAAATTATCTCTTAATGTATAAAACGGACCATAGGTCAGGGCACCAGTCCAATCAAGATACCAAACAAATATTGTATGTACACCAAAGATGTGTTCTCCAGACTTTGATGTAAAATAAGAGGCACAAACGCATGAGCTTCCTTCTAAAGCAAGTCACCTTGCTCATCTTCTCCTCGTGGTTTCAGAGTGAGTGGCTCAAAACATCTCCTTGTAGAGCTATGGTGATATTACAAAGTAATAGCTTCTATTTCAGTTTTCACTGGAAATCTTTTTATTACCAGAGATGTGTGTGCTACCCACAGCAGACTAACATCTACCTTCTGATGATCCGATGAACACAATCATCTCTTTATGTTTCAGTAACCCTCAATTGCTGAAGAGATGCCTAAATTGGTGTATTTCTTTAAAGGATAAAAGTAGAGATTACATTTTGTTGAATAACATGCATTTTTTAAAGCACACGTTCACCCGTAGGGTATTCTTGGTGCTGATGACAGATATTTATTGTAAACCAATGGTACTCAATTGATTAACTTAGTGAGGGTGAAATGATAAGTGGATCCACCAAGATTCAAACATGTGACTGTAAGGCCGCACACAGATTACTGGAGTAGATGCATTAGTCCACTAATCCACCAGACCAGATGTGAAACAGCACATGGAAAAGCACTGTTACCCACAATACACGTATTGGCACAACTGGTGTGATTGTTTCATTCTTTTATTTATTTCTTATCATTTTCGTATATAATTTTAATAGAACAAGTCAAGTAATTCCTATGGTGCAAATAGTGTAAGAACAAGATTACCGAAACTATTTATAATTTTAATGCGCATCGCGAGAAAAATATTACTCTTTGTGGTGCACAGAAGATGTACTAATAAATTTGAATTACAGTAACCTAAAACATTGTTTAAATACAATAGGCTGACTGCAAAAAAGCCTATGGAATTGAAAGAAGAAAAGCTTTGGCAAAGTAAAGTTTTGGTCCACCACCTTACCAAAGAAATAATCTTCCTTTGAACCGGATGTACACATATCATATGATCAGTTGTGCACAATGAGTTGCTGTCATTATTTAGAGGTTTCGCTGGTGCCATTTTTGTATAATAAACAACAATGGTCCACTGTAGACTCATTCAAACACAACAATTCAATAACTTGGTGGATGCAGCCCCTATCCACAGAGGAAATATAAATCAAAAGTTTTAAACACTTTTTACATTTGTTGACCTAAATAAAGAGTTTATGACCCAACATATCAAAATATAATTAGTGTAATTTGTTTATAAATCTTACAAATAATAAAAGAAAGTTCTCACAAACGTGAAAGGGTGAATAGAAAGTGAAAAGTGAATCAGAAAAAGAGATTTATCACTCTTGAATCCTAGAGTGATTTAAAGACTTGGGGTAAAAGATTTGAGAATATGTAGTCATCGGCTTTTTGACTTTTAGGCAAAAGGAACTCATCTTCAGAAATGGGGAGCTTGGGGTGAGCGCTTTATTTATGGTCACGTCTCCTGTAGAGCAGGAGCAAAGAAGTGGAAGCTAATCTGGAAGTTTTTTGTTTTTTTATAACAACTTTGTTCTATTTGATACACAAACCCATAAAAGCATATAAATAACAATCATTAAAAAATATTTCCTAAATATACATTGACTTGAATAAACTAAAATGCAATATCATCAATGTGAGTCCATAATATGCTATATATTAACCCCTTCGCTGCAGCGGCAATTCTGCCGCAGCGTAAGGGGGGGGGCGCGCGGCGCTCCCATGCTTGTGACGGAACCGTTCTGTCACGAGCCTTGGGCGCGCTGTGCTTGTGACGGAGCGGTTCCGCCACGGCCCCGCACGCTTAATTGAGTGCGCCGCGCAGGCGCGCCGAGCGGGCCGTGACGGACCCGCTCCGTCACCAGCACAGCGCGACCGAGGCTGGTTCCGTCACCAGCATGGGAGGGGTTTACAGGGTAATAAGGCTTATAGGTATACTCAATCCCCCCGTGTTATTCGTAGCCTTAAAGCAGATCTTAAAAAGTTTGCCATGCAATAAAGAGTAAAAACATCGGTGGACAGTATTAAAAACAACAAAGCTACCCGTGCCTACCTGAATTTAGCTTTCGTTAGCAGGTCCTTTAAAAACAATTTCCTAGGGAAGGCATAGTATGGGCAGAGTAAAACTAGGTGAAGGGTATCCTGCGGAGACTTATTGTCACAGCCACAGGGCCCACTCTCTTCTAAGTTTGTGATAAAACCTGCCGGTACTGCCAATAACTGATGGATGAAATTTAGTCTAAAAAGGATAATCAGAAAACGATCCTGGGCACTGTTAAATAAGGTTTTATGCCCTGTGATGTTTTAACTAAAATATGATCCCTCACTGAGTGTTTCCCCATTTCAATAGTCTCGCGCTGCGCCATGGCAAACTTTAGGTACAGTGTTTTGATATCACCTACATCTTTTGGCATTATTGTCTCCGGTTTATCAAAAAGGTCTGCATGCCCTAGGTTACCAAATGAATCCCTAACGTATTTCAACCATGGGATTTTTCTTGCATGCTCCAGGGAGAGACAATTCCAACTACCAGCCTTGTCAGGCCCACCTCTGCATTAATCCAGAGCTTCAACCAACATACTAGGGGCTTCACTCCCACACTATCCGTTATATACTTAACCCCCAGTTCTTCATGGGCACAATATGCCCAGTTCTTCATGGGCACAAAACCTTCAGCATCCGCCTTAAATATTTGTTCTCCTCCCTTTTCAGATTGGTGGGTTTAACAAAGCCTCACGACTCACTCCCTTACAAGACTTTAGCACAGTAGATAGAGTTATACAATTTTTTATTTATGCCTGGAGTCCAACTCCCCAGCCTCCAGGCATAATTTGCAATTGAACCCGTGGATCTATTCAGGGTCAGTTATTTTCCTCAGTTAGGTGTTTGAAGTTCAGACGGTTATGAAAAGGCACACCCAAATAAGTAAAGGCTGGGACTTTGCCTAGGGTGTATGAGCCTCTAGTCTAATTAGTCTAATTATTTTTTTGCTGGACTTCTTGCCCATCTCCATCACATATGATTTTGCGAGGTTAGAGGACATATGCAAGTGATCCATGAATTTCACGAAGCCATCTATTAAAAGCTGCAAGCTGTGTGGGGTGTGGGCCAAAAGCACCGCATTGTCTGCGTATAGCAACACCGGAACTGCTCTGTCCCCTGTTCTAGGCATATCAGCCTCAATGTTCTACAGAGCAGCATCATGACCATTAATGTATATAGTAAACAAGAATGGAACAAGAATGCATCCTTGTCTGAACCCACTTGTATACTTGAAAGGCTCTGTAACTTTCCCCTCCTTTGTATATCTTACGGCTGCTGTCGTATTGAGGTGCAGGGATTGTCGGATATTTATTATGACTATGTCTACCAGAAGGTCCCTAATTAGGACCCACAGCTTATTGCGATTCACGTTGTCAAAGGCCGCAGTAAGGTCCAAAAATGCTAAATATAGCGCCCCAGCCTTCACTATAGTATATTTCACGGTGATAAGGTACAGGTTAAGACACTGATCTACAGTAGATTTTCCCGGGCAAAACCCATATTGCACATCCGTAATCATTTGTGTCTCCTTTGCCCAATCCATTAACCTGTTTAAAAGCACCTGCCCCAGGACCTTCGCCGCAACATCTATTGGCGATTTTGGCCGGTAACAGAATGGGCTGTCTCTGTTACCCTTCTTAAAAGTCAGCACGATAATAGCAGTAGGCCATGACGCTGGCATAATTGTGTTTGTTGCTTTGTTCAGAACCCTTGTTAAGAGAGGGGCCCAAACCTCGATATTAGACCCAAAAAGATCTGGTGGAATCCCATCTGGCCCGGTGCCTTCTTCCTCGTGAGACCCTCTATTCCTAGGATTACTTCGTCCAATGCGAAGACAGCGAGAATGCAGCCCAAATGAGTAATTGGAGTTTGCTGATCATCCTGCCTAGCAAGATGGTTATACAGGCCCTGAAAATGCTCCTGCCATTGATCTGGAAGGATATTGTTACTTAACCCCAGCTTTTTTGGGTCAGAAAAGCAGGGGTTGTTAATTACTTTCCAGAAGCGAGCAGAGTCCTTAGATTCTGCTTCATGGAAGTTCTTAGGTGGATGAAGCGGCTTCTGTCAAGTAGGATAAAAATCTATGTGGTGTTCCATCCGGGGACAAGTCAATGAAGCAGCATGGAGGCTGTTGTTTCCTCAAAAATGAGTAAAATGAGTAAATCCAGAGGGGAGGCCGCCAGTAAAGGGAGCACGACATACAGTAGTGATCCCATGTTCCCTGACTGAATCAGTGGAGGAACCGGATGAATCACCCCATCGAATGAATCAAGGCGGCAATACATATTTCAATTTGAGTAAATGCAGATGGGACGGCCGCCTGTGAAACAGTGCAGCGTGCAGTGATCTTGCGCTCCCTAAATGAATCACCACAAGTGAATGGAAGAGTAAGCAGTCATTTCATTAGGTGAATGAATTTTAGGGCGATTCCTTAGGGCAACATCAGCAAGTGTTTAAGTGAAGATGTGATGATTAATCAATACTAACATGGCTTTGAGTCGTCCTTCTACTCAATGGAGGTGTGATGTGAAAAGAACTCTGGTTACATAGTTTATGAATGGAGAACACTTGATGACTAGGCCAGTGGTTCTATGGTACATTTATTAGGAAATATAAAGATAAGTCATACTATGACTTATACAAAATATATCAGGGAATGAATTGTGGACATTTTCAAGCACAAGAATGAAGGCGAGGGAGGGATAGGTGTGTACAGGGTTTATCAAGCGGTTACGTTTAATACTCAAATAATTTTAAGAAGATATTTAGTTTATTTTTTCAAGTAGGATTCAGCAATACATGCATTCATGAATGATACTTAGTATTTATGGGTGCAGATCATGTGCATTTGTTATTATTTTTACCTGTTCTCTCTGCCTATTTAGAGAAGTTTTATGATCACCAATCTTCCTCGTCCCTTTCTCTCTAGGACCTATTATATTCTCCTTCAAGAGAGGTTGATTGGAATTTATTAGGATTGGATGTTTCTCCAACCATCATTGCTATTTCTGTAAATGCTTCAAAATATTTATCTATTTCTTCAAGCAGTATTGCACTCTTGATGTTATGTTTTAAGATCATGCTTTATTTCACAAAGTCTAGAAATGCACTGAAGAAAACCCCTGTAAGATTTCTGCTGCTTTGATACGTATTGATCCCATGCTGTGCATAGTTCTGGCAACTTGTGGTTGGTCAGATAGAGCATCTTATATTTCGCAAGCATTGTCTTTATAGGAATTGAAAATGGGTGCATGAATAATGAGATCAATACCATACAATGTTCCTGGCACAGTGTGATCAATAGATAGCATTCTAACAATTTAGTTCACTCAACATTTTAAGGAATATATCATTAGTCTATAACATAGAATATTACAATGTAATTTATATTAGGATCTAAATGACCAAATATGACTGATTTAAAACTCTTTTCACCACTATTTTGATTACCGTGAAATCTGAGAAAGCATCAATACGTTAGGCAAACTGGATTACTGAAAATATTTTTTAGGACAACTATGTTGAAGAGGAGGGTGAACAAGATCACTCACCTACAGTGTGGCTTGAAAGATGAGCAGGCAAATGAACTGTGAAGAAAGAAGAAAAATGTCACGTGGAATGTAATGAAAAGAAAGTAAATGTTTTGTAATCAACATTTATATCAGATTGTTTACATTAGAAATCAAATTGAAAATATTTCACGGTTACATATTTGGCAAAGCAAGAAAACAAAGAAAACAAGCAGGATATTGAAAAGAGAGCAGCACAACAGATGCTTTGGTTTCAAAACTGTGTTGAGAAAAATACACCTATTCGGGTTCCAAGGAAAATATTATTCAAGTTTAGCCATAAAATGGTGCTGAGGAGGGGGGTTTTCAAAGGAAACAGAAAACAGATTGCATTTGCCATGAAACTGTAGAAGCTGATCTAGCATACTGCTTCAAGCAAATTCTTGAAAAGTTATGCATTTTCCAGACAGCTCTACAGATTGTAGTTGCTTTGGTACATGCTGAACCTTAGTCTCTGCCCCCTTACGGTCATGATACCCTTCTGCATTTAAATCAGCAGTGGTCTATCCTCTCACAGCATGACTTTCCTTGCTAGTTAAGCCTGTTACAGAGTTAGATGCTTATTCTGTCTTTTTTTCTCCTACATAAGCTCAGCCTACATATCTTCAAGATGAACTACTACCGGTACTGCAGGAAATACTTCCACAAAGAATGCCTTAGCACAGCATGAAAACAATAGATGAAACTCAAACATTAGATGTTGCATGGCCAAATTGGTGGTCTCCTCCCTGACCTGGAGAATTAATAGATCTTGTACCGTTCTCGAGTATGTTGTTGGTTTACTCAACCTGTTTCTCATTTCTTGACCATTTATAAAGCGTTTTGATACTCTGATGTGCACCCTATATAAAACGTTATGAATAAAAAAAACATAGAACAAGTGGGGTTTTCAGTTTCTTATCCATGATAAAAGAATTGAAGGGTCGACCAGATGAGCTTATGGATCTGGTTGTAGACTATTTGTAAATGCTGTTATCAAATACTGAGCTTATCCATAAATTATATGTTGAGCGACCTTAAAGAACAGTGGAGGCCTCGTTTAGCGTTTGAGAGAATGAGAGCACTACCATTAATCAGCTGTGCTCCTGTCTATTGAAAATGACAGTACACTGTATCAGTTAGAGTGGGTGAAACTGCAGGGTCCCCTGCGAAGGAACCACAACTGGCAATGGTATCAAAACCCCACTGCTAAGCTGCCAGAGAACATTTTCAGTAGCCCCCTCTCTACATGAGGTGGAGCTGCCATCACTGATTTTCTCCTCATGGGTCTGCCACGTGAAACATGGTGAACCCAGGTACGGAAAACTAGCAATTGCCCTGAAACATACACACATCAGTGGCATTGTGTTTTTGTAATACTGAAACAAGCTCCCACCTTTGGAGTTCGATTCAGGGAAAAAAATTTATGTTGAGTGGGAAAACAAGCACAACACCCATGCAGCATTCATCCATACCTTCAGCATATCTGCTGCATGGATAGATGCATTGAAGACCCAGAGGACCTTCTAGACAAGTATCTCTAAATGTGGGTGTGGTTTTTGGCGTTGACTTGGTGGGCTGGCTTGGCACCTGCTTCACTGCAAACTGAGCCCCTCTTCCTGAAGTAGGTATCCTATAAAGATTCTTCAGCTAGATAGACCACATTTAATCAGCGGCGGCTCCTTTGTTATGGCGGAAGAGCATTGCCCCCCTGCTAGCACTTTAACCCCTTGGCCGCGGCACGGGGGGGGGGGTGAGCGCGGCACCGCCATGCCGTCATGAGCACACGCCGCCCGTGGCTCATGATGGCGTGGTTCCGTCATGAGCAGCCAAGGGGTTAAAAAATGTCAAAATTAAACTGGTTTTATTTCGCTTGTACCGGGCTTGGGGCGGGGCCAGGGTGATGATGGGCTGAGCGGGAGTGGTGGGCTCTACCTACACTGCCAAAAAACATGCATTGCAGGGGTTGGAGAAAGCAGGCACTGACTCCCAGTCTATTCTGGAGTGCATATCATCGGCGCTCAGGCCAATCCTGAAGGTGCTCTCATGCATGAGAGTAGCTTCAGGATTGGCCACAGCGCGGGCTGGGAACCTGTGCCTGACTGTGGCGGCGGAGAGGAGTGGAAGAGCACGATGCAATGCTGGAGGGCAGCAGGTAAGTTTTATTTTTATTTTTTTTGTCTCCGTCGTCCCCCGTTCCCCATTCCTCCCTTCCCGCCTGTTTTCTCCAATACAAGCCGCTCCTGCACCTAATAAAAAAACTATTTCTAAATAGGGAACGTTCAAGCAATGTAATTCCTTTTAACAGTATTCACTGGGGCATTACAAGATCAATCCCAGCATCAGAGCATAGGTGTGGGCCTGGATGCTAAGGCGAGCATTTGAAAGATGTAGAAATGAGTGGTAGCGAGTAGGACACAGCAGAGTACATGATGAAAAAGAATATCTTTTTTTAGGATTTCCATCTGTATTTGTTCTTCCCAGTATACACGACCCCTCCGTTATCAATTCAGCAAGTTTAGCCAGAGAAGGCCGATGTTGTTATTGCAGGGCTGTTGTTAGGGCAGCATATGTAACACATCTATGAATTTTGTATTCAGCCAAGAAGACATTTTGTTAGTTAGACGCAGATGACTTGTGTTATCTGTCACCGAAACTCACCAGTTTAACAAGAGCTTAGAAAAGAAGCAATGTATAAAAACAAAGATCCTTTTGCGGAAGAAAGGGGGCAAGGACCTGATTTACATGAAATTTAAATTGAAGGTTTACACTAATGTCCTTTTAAAGGTCAGTTATCTTGTTAAGGACATGCTTGCACGTTGTTGTAAAATACAGCAGGACATCCAGTGTGCATTAAACAGGAATAGCTGCATGCATGTTAATGCTCATCGAGTTTGCTTGAACAGAG
Organism: Lissotriton helveticus; assembly: GCF_964261635.1. NCBI lineage: Eukaryota > Metazoa > Chordata > Amphibia > Caudata > Salamandridae > Lissotriton > Lissotriton helveticus. Next base: position 1,076,229,770 of record NC_136059.1, read on the forward strand.
GCGTCGCCTTGACCCACAGGGAAAAAAACGCATTCCAAACAAGCACCACACAGGGAACACTCACATTTATTGGCTTGCAACCTGATAGATTTCCCAAACTATATTTTGCAAAAGTGATTGCTAACCACATAAAGTCAAGGTCCCTTTATTGAAATAACTGTTTTATGAGTGCAGACGGGGAGACGTGTCAACAGGGGCATTTTAAATGACTTGTTTTAATCTTCTTGTCCGCAGAGCCCTGGTTTGCCTTTGTCACCGAGGTCACAAATTAACAGCCTCTTACAATGTTAGCACAGAGACTTTGCAGCCAACAGGAAAACTCCACTTGCAGTGGCCTTTACACATTCCTCACACTTGTCAATAATGGTTGTGTATTAAAAACAAACAGCTTTAACTAACAAGCACCCCTGCTTCCCACCATGTTACTTGTAATGAGTGCCTGTCACATTCGTTCACTGCCTAGGCCGAGGCAAAAGCGTTTTCTTACTTAATTACATTGGAATTCAGACTTTTACAATGTGATTGTCTTTGCTGTCAGTTCTCTGGAGCCTGCACTCTTTCAGGGTGGTAAGCCTCGGGACCCCACACTTGAGACCGTAACTGCTGCGAAGCATAGGCCTCCATTCTTTCACTCCCAAATAAATAGCTGTTTTCCCTATTGCGCGCACGTTCGAGCACTGCTTGTGTATGAAATGCTAATCTAATGTCATCAAAAATCACAATTTCAAAGCCTTATAGAGTTCCAGGGCCATCCAACCTGGACATGCCCTCATTTTACCGGGAAGTAACAATGTGATGTCAAACGCACCCTACAACGCCTGCAAACAAATAATGTTATAAATCGGCGGTGTCTTGACTACTCATAAATGTTAACATTTTGCATCATGTATGTACCTTGCCTTGGTATTATTGCAAATTTTTTGGACCAGAGCCAGAAAAGTTCATACATTGATGGGCCTGATTTAGAGTTTGGTGGAGCGGGTGGTACTCTGTTGCACCTTCAATTATGTACCCTCCACACCAAACCCTCTGTCCACCCGCCTGATTTGCAGGTGACAGACCTTAAGTAAGTCAGTGACTGAGTCTACCCCAGCTCAATTGCTCACATACTCCTCTGAAGGCATGATGGAGTATGGACCATCTGAGTGCTGGCCATTTGAGCGACTGCCCAGTTTAGAGTGGGCATTCAAATGGCTAGTTGCCACTCTCCCTTATCACTGTGAAAAACCTGCCGGTAAGGGACACTGAGAACATTTAAATGACCCCTAAGCCATGGGAGACTACTCCCATGGTAGGGGAGGGTGGAGGGGGGTCATTCGTTTTTAGTTTTCGAAAAACAAACTCCCGCTTTGAGATTTTGGTTTTGAAAAAAGAAAAATACGTTGAAAGTTTGACGAGCGGACGTCATGTTTCACAGATCCGGCCATCAAGCTTTTAACACATTGACAAGAACCATTGCAGCGTACTTCCCGTCAATGTTAATAGATGTCCACCAGAATTAAAAATGAGAAGGCTATGATTAAAACCATTGAGAATCCCACCACTGCTGGAGTAACAACAGAAGAAGAGGAAGTCGCTCAAGTATTTCTTCAACATTACAGGAACATTCATCAAACAAAGTACACAGTTTCAATGGCCAGCACAGAACAATACTACGCTTCTATCCAGCTCCCCCAATTGCCAAACACTTTTGTCTCAGGCAACGCTGGAGATAATTACGCTTATTGAAATCAATCAAGCACTCAAAAGAATAAAGATATCCAGGCAAAATATAGGATATTTCAAGTTTTACTTATCCAAGCCTGCCCCACATTAAGACACCCTTTGGTGTAATATGGCTGACCTTCTTGTGATGAAATGACATGCACACACGCTTTCCAACAAAGATAATCGAACTAATCAAAAATAATTTTTGCTAATTCTACATGTCATGAAAATTAGCTAAGAAACAATTTGTGATGTCAATTAAAAAAATTGTAAACTATAAAGGCCATCGTGCAACCTATGCGGCTTATCAAGGTTCTGCCAGGGCCTGTCAAACCTACCACCCCACTTTGCCCACTTCATTTATCAGTTCAAATAGTTTTCATTGATATTTCTTTTTTGAGGCTGTCCACCTATCCACTGTCCCAGAGAGAATAAGACTGGGTGAAGAAGGGAAAGGATAGAGAGTAAGGGAGAGAGAAGACATAGTATACAATAATTTTACTACCTTCATGGTTGCAATCTGATCATGTGGGGTTGGGGTTTAAGGGCCTTCTGTGTCCCTTTTCTAGGTCTGCTCACAGGGGTTTGTAGGGGTCCGGGAACTTGTCCATAGAAGCCCGCATTCCTCTGGAGCTTTGTCTCCATGGTGAGTTCCGCAGGGCAGTGTTGTCTGCGCCTCTGAGGTACGTCACCCAGTTGAGCCAACCCTTGAACGTTGCCTTGGTTGTGTCTTTCCAGTTGGTGAGTATCATCTTCACTGCCGCTGTCAGTAGGAGATCTAATAGGTCTCTGTCGTGTTGTGAGTTTAGTTCTGTTGTCATGAACGAGGTGGTAAGCGTAGAGAAATCTGGCTTTAGTGTACACCCCAACGCTTTATTAATGAGGGTGAATATGTTCTCCCAGAATCTTTTAACTTTGGCACACTGATAGATATTTTTCAATAAAAAGAAGCAAGCATGCATACCTTTCTATCTAGAGCACAGTTGGTTTATGGTAAATCACAATGAGCTGAAACCGATCGGGATTTCATGAAGTTAAGGTAAATAGTTTGGACCCGATTTTTTATTTTGTGCACGTGAATTCAACCTAGTTGTACAAAAAGAAAACACGTGAAAATGGAACATCCAGATTTCCAGATTCAGGTTTTACTAATATTTATTCACTGAAATGAACTAGGGAAAAGTAACAAACATTAAACGTTTTCTACAGTCATAAGTTTAAATTTAGTGACGGGAACAGGAGTGTCCCAAGGGAAGCGGAGGTAAGTGGGTTTAGCGAAATAGCAAGTTTTAAAGTTAATTTCAAAACAAATTCTAAATAAGCCCATCGGTCTCAATAAATTACAAAATGAGTAAAGCAAATTGCACACACTATTAGCAAAAGAGGCACAGAGCCATTCCTTTACCCATGAAGGTCTAAGAATATATTGAAAATCGTTAAAGAGGCCACAGGCTCAATTGTACAAGGCAATGTTTCTGGTCTAACTCAAACAAAAGTGGATCTCTGTCTAGAAAGACAGCACATTTCATAAATGTGTTAATAGAGGCTATGAACATATTGTGCAAAGTACTTTGCCTCAGGTCTAAGGTGCTTAGCTAGTATTAAGTGTCTGCTGCCCTTCATGAAACCAGGGCTTTAAGTGGCTTAACAATAATTAACACCCTTTTCGATTCATATGCCTACTGTACGCTCATCAATGATTTGTCAAAGAAGCACATGTTAGACAACTGAAGTATGACAGGCAAAAAACAACCCAAAGACATGTTTAAGGCATTAACAAATGTATCTAAGAGCTCCCTACATTTTAGCTCGGACAATATACAGATAGAACCGCTGATGATGCCGCTTTTATTAGCGAAGTTCAGCCCGCAACACAACGGCTTTCAGCTTTTAACCGCATGTTGAACACTTGGGCATGAATCTCAGGGAGAGTTTCATAGAGAAGAGTAGGGTGTGGCCTGGTAGAGGGGAGCATTACCTGCACCGCCTCTAATGGTAAGGGGGTCGGCAGAGACCAGGGGCCGGTCTGGGGATGCTATTATAGCCCTTTCTCATAATGATTTTACTAGATGGATTTTCCTGCCAGTGAAATCAGATCTAGTATTCCCATACCCAGAAAATCAAGGTACTGGTCCATGGGACCACTTGCAATTGAAAAAGTGGTATCCCACCCAATGACACTACTCCACTCAACTAGTTAACTGCACCTAAGTGGATAATTCTCTTTATTTAAGAACAGCAATAGAACGCTAAAAGCCTCGACCTTGCGTCTTCAATCCTCTAAAGGTATTTGTAAACTTAATGCACAAAGCTAGTGAACTTCATCACATGCTAGCCCTATGGCATTTAAAAAAACAACACTCAAAGAAATAGCAATTGCCTGGCAAACATCTGCCTAAAAATCAAAATAAGGTTTACTGAAACTCCCATTCCTTTTTTATCCTAAGCCCAAAATCTGGAAGCTACAATTGTGGATTCACTGATGGCTATATTGCTTTTTTCCAACAGGTCTCTTGCATTAACCAATAATCAGCTATTTTCTTCGAATCTGGGCATTAACAAAGCTTTACAGAGATGAACAACAGATGCAGTATGCCCTGTTATCACTAACCCATCGCATTGCCAGTTTCACCATTTCCGCTTACTTTTTTCTCCAAGTTTATGTAATCTGAAATTGGTGCTTCTATTCTTTAGGGTGACAGTGGCACAACTTTAACTGATCGATTAACCTTTTTTAGGTGGTTGTCATGTACACTTCTGTTGGTAAGTAGCACAAGTAATGTTGCTTGGAGTTGAGAGGGAATGGTGCTGACTCTGCCACTGACAATCAGTGATAGCACAGAGGGGCTTATCTGGACATGTAAGGAGAGTCACTGAGCAATGAAAGGCAGTGGGGAACCCTACTTTACCTGAGAACCCCAGGGGATGGCCTCCTCTCCAGAGCCCTCCATGAGAATGGAGGAAACAGGCATGGGGTGGGAAAAAATGGCATGTGATTGCTGGGTTGGAAAAGAGTAACAGTGTGAGAGAGGCAAAGTTTAGAGCGAAGGATGCGTGAATGAACATGTTGAGGAGGGGTAGGGTAAGATAGAGGAGGGTGTGAGATAAGACAATGTATAGCAGAGTTAGAAAGTGTGGGGTATGTGACCGAAGCAAGATAGGAAAGACTAAGAGGATTTGTAAAACAGGGGAGGGGGCAAAAGAGCTGAAAGCATACTAGATCTTGTGAGATGATAAAGAGCAGACCAGTGTATCACTCTGCACCACTCTTGCAGATGTCTTCTGTCCAATTGAGGTGCCACAGCACATTCCTTGAACTACTCATAATGCATAGAAATGATAATTCCAACTTTCTGTTTTAAAATGTAGCATTTGCGGTCTGTATGCTCTGTAAGCAATATGGTGACACTATTAACCCATGGAATTGCACACAATCTTGCCACCTCAGGAAGATGGAACACTAAGGCCCTCATTAATTTGTGGAATAAGGTATGGTATTCCCCAGAATAACGGTATTTACCACATGTGGTAAATACCTCCTATTCTGAGTTTTCAATGCAAAATAACATATAGAATCTTTTTTTTTAATTCTGCACGGATTGTCAAACTTTCTGGGCCATTTCCCCGACAAATTTCGGCAGGTTTGACCTGCCAGAATGTATAAGGGCAAAACTGCAAGGGTGTGATAATTCTCATTATCACAGAATTTGTAATTCTGATCCTTTGTAAACACGTTTGCAGAGGGATCGGAATTTAGCACTGATCTCTCAATGATGTCCTAGGTGAGCCTTGTCATGATACAAACTCATGACCTGAGGGTCACCCACAAATGTCACCTTTTTGTGTTTAACTCATTGAGGGGCAGGAGTTCTAAGCAAGTGCAATACTGCCGCTGCCTCTGTTCTGTACTGAGACCAATATATGATATCCCGTCTATCAACATTTATAACACAACTGTCCACCTGAGGAGCCACCATGATGCCACACACAACAAAGAAGGGTATGCACAAAATAGTTTAAACATTAAATTTGGAACAATTATTAGGCATACATCTTGGTACATTTGTACATCTTGAATGTGTCATAAAGTCGACTTGTGGAAAAAAAATCATATGTAAATAATAATACGTAAAGAATATTAAATACTATGTAAATTATGGAAAATGGTTTGCAAATTATTCTTATCGCCCTAAAAAGGTTCAGGAGGGACGGCTGCCTACAGTAACCCCCTCACTCCCACCAGTTTACATTTCGTTTCATAATGTTCTCTCTTGTGTGCTCAAAAAAATAATTTATAGTTTATACTGTAACTAATCACGAATCTACACATGCTCTGATAGTTCCTGTTTTAATGACATCTTGGGCAACTAAAAGCAAAGTTTAAAGTAAACTGCAAAATTGGCTTCTTTTATGCAACAGTGTCGCTCAAAGCTAGTCTGAGTCAGACTGCCAAAAACGTTTCCAAATCTACACTTCAGAAGAAATGCTGAAAATAGCCAAGGAAGTTAAAAGCCTGTTTTGTGCCGTTCATTTTAGCTGTACATTTAACGTCACGTGGTACCTTAATTTTAGCTCTCTGTGTTGATGAATAGATTATAAACTCACTCCATTGACTTAAACAACAGGCTGAGTGCTCTGCCTCGGGATGTCGTTTATAAGGCGCTGGAGGTGCTTTGAAGGAACGTATAATTGGAGTGCAAGTGAAAGGTAAATTATGCTGTCAATATGTCTGGAACACGGATGGGCACATTGCTTGGCATTTATTCCATAGCTAAAGCTCCAACCTATAGTTTGCGAGAGTGTTTTCCCCCCTAAAGTGCTCCCACCTTTCCAGTGTATTTTCCAGAAAGGTTCATATGTCACTGAAAAACAATGACATAGGGGGGCAGGGAATCTATGGCCGAAAGGGACAGGGTGCTATTAAAATAACATGTTCCTTGAGTTAAGCAGTGTCTAAAGCTATCTTAACTTTCCACACTAAGGTGTCAGTAAGTATAGACCATCATTTGTTTTTTAAGCACTTTACCTCTTTTATATATTACTGCACATATTATGGAGCTTCATAGGTGTGAGGGGAAAAGGGCCCTGCAATTTACCTTCATGTACATCAGATCCATAATCCAAATACAGTAACCTCACAGAATCTTTTAGATTTTGTGACTTCAAGAAATTCCCTATTGCTGCCTGTTTGGAGCAAATGTTTAATAATAAGAATCCTAGCATAATATGCCTAAATTGTTTCTGTCACCTATTAAACTGTTTAGGGTGGGAGACAGATCTCACTTACATTCATGTGGGGTCCACCGTCATGGCAGCCCCATAGCAGCCTAAATGGTCGGTAACTTGGGGGTTAATTTCAAATCACAGCTCTTAATCAGCCCACATCAACATATTGGTGAGAAGAATTAACTACGAGCTTAACCTCCTCAGTAAGATCCTCACGCTTTAACTCCAGCCTCACCCCATGTTGATCCAGCATTGACCCTGCGCCATAAATGAATGGACTACTGCAACAATGTCTACACAAAGCTTCAAAGGAGCCTTCCACAAAACTTAAGAGGATACAAAATACAGCAGCACAGCTAATATTTAATTTTTGGCTACATGATGTATTCTGAAAACTATCATCTGGCTCGCAATAGACCAAGGAATTGAATTGCGGACCTTATGCCTCATTAAAAAGGCCTTGTGTGAAAGTGGACACAAGTACTTTCAGAACCTTGTTCTTACTATGTTCTTACCACTGCCTGGAGGCCTGATCTGTCGTCTTTGATCCTCTCACCATCTGTGAGATGGAAAAACATGGCAGAAGATCACTGAAAGCAACAGCCGCACAGAGCTGGAAATAACTTTGTTAAAGATTCCTTATCATGGACCAGCCCTTTCCCTTTGTACTTCACCAGGCACGGGGCCACATGATGACACAGTGGACTATTAAGAATACCAATCCTGCACCCTCCTCCCCTCATGTATCTGACATCAGCTATTCATTTCCTGCCCAATAGAACATCAACAGAGGCTAATGTAGGCCATTGATTTTACACGACATGCCACAGGACTATGGGCTCAGATTCCTCAAAAAAAGTAGTCACCATTTTGAATAAATATATAACATTTCATAATGAAATCTGAAAATCTATGTGAGAACATTTGTCCCAGGTTGCAAAAATAGCTTTTTTTTACTCGCTCTTTGTTACAAGTATCCAGGCCACCATTCTTGCTAAGATGTCAACTAGCTGTCGGCAAGGGCCACAATGACCAAAGTTTGTGTGGACACTCATGTGATGTCATAGGTTTAAGCACTGTGGACGAAGACCGTCAAAATGTGCTGCGAGAGCGCTTGCACAAAACTTTATCCCATGTGGGACGCAATACAGTATAAACAATGTTTCTCCAATTGAGAAGGTTTCTAAATCAGTGATTGCCTCTGTCACTTGTCCACCCCTCGCCAAACACTCCCAAAAAGGAGCAGTAATGTTTACCCTGGAGGAGCTCCTGCTACAAAAAAAAAGAAAAAGAGTAGACATTTAAGAGATTAAAATAGCAGCTAAGAGCAGTCAAAGACTGTAGTTTCTTTGATGAACTCAGCCACAGTACCTACCCAGTCAGTACTAATGAAAAGCATAATCACTATAATCAAACAAACAAAGCAACTACATATTAGAAGGCAATTGCACCATTATTTAGAAAAACACTATATAGTTCTGATTGGCTAATTATATTTGAAAATGGTTAATGAATGCCAATTTACTCTGCAACAGAGGCTTTTCTTGGATTATGATTTTGGTTAGAGCTTGTTCAAGTAGTTTTCCTTTTATCTACCAAACAGCCTGCCGAATAAAAATGATAATTAGAAGGCGCTTTGCAGGCTACAGTGGTTTTCACTAACTATGTTCCACAATGCTGGTCACAGCTGCACTGTCTCCAGTTGTTGCCTCCGCGCCTGTGCACCACACATGAATAAGGTATGGAAACAATATTATTCACAATCCCCCAGGTGTTTGGGAGATAACTTATCGGAATCAGAGCACTGCAAAATTGATTTGCATTTTCAATCATAAATGCCCATAAGTGGATGAGTGTAGACGAGTATAATTCATTTTAATTAGCATTTGTAGAAAGGAAAGAGTAACAGTAACACTGTGAGGGTACAATTGTGTTGTATTTGAACAGTGCTCGCCCTTGTCTAGGACTGGATGCTCTGAAACTTTCTTAACGCTTTTGCTTCTTTCCAATTTGTCAAACTCTTTTCTCCAGAGGTGAAATGTTCCTTTTCAGTGGGGTCAGGGTGAAAATAGTGCTTGAGGCATGGATGGAGACATGAATGCTACTGCTATCTATCCAAAACTCATAACTTAAAAAAATAAAGTAACAAAACTACAATTTATATCGGTTGACTGATGGATTTCCTTTGAGTTTTGGGACCACTTAAAAAAAATACCCACATTTATCTTACCCTCCTGTTACGTTTCTCTGGCGACCCTTGCTTAAAACTGCTAAATACAATTCATGTGTTGAAACGAAATATTAACTGACAGGACAGACTTTAGAATTTCTTTTACCCGTAGATGTTTGTAGTCGCTTATTATGTCAGCTCTACGGTCGTTCAGTCATTTCCAACTTTGCGTCTTTCCCTTATTTTCTCAATCTAGGAAGTAGCACTCACTTTCAGGCCAGTTCCCAAACAACTTCCAAATGAAAGAAACAGAGGCTTACTAAACTTTTGCAAAATAGGAGCGCCTTCAATTTATCATGAGGGAAGTGCGTTTTGAGGAGCTGGCTGTGTTGAGAATTGTTGCACAAATGTTTGCCTATTACATGCATAGCTGTCTTGTGGATTTTCATTGGCCTGTCTCTCACCATGTGATAGAGACAGTCGGCGTATGTTCCTGATCCTTAGAGGCAAAGCTTGAAATCACGAGGACAGATTTTTACCTCTTTGAAAGAGGGGAAAATAAATGGAATTATTCTGAGCTTATCATGGCCCCAGGGGGGTTACGCTTCATCAACTATAGTTGCGCTGTTCATGTGCCCGAGATTCAATGTGGTGCAAGTCCTCTGGAGATGCAGAGATGTTCGGTGGAAGTAGATTACTTTTCAGTAAAGAAGGCTCTGCCATTTCCCAAATGTAGACCAGCCACAATGTAACCTTCATTTGATTAAAAACAAAAACACACACACACACACAAAAAAAATGGAAAATTGCACATTTGTGTATGCTCATCCCAAATGCTCTTTCGTAGTTCCTGAGTTATTGACTTAGACGAAATATGGGTAAGAATACTGCAAGATAAGGTTATGCTAGTAGGAATCTTTCTCAAAATTTGCTTAATTCTACTGAGACAGTTGCGGATTCTCAATTCTCGCAATCACTGACCTGTCACAACCTTGTCTCTTTCATATCACTGCTTTCCCCTAATTTTCCTTAAACACTCTGAGGCAGAAGAAACCGCAAGCAGGCTTCACAAAAACCCTAAACAAAAAACATACCAACTTTGCAGTGAATTTGCTAGGATCTTGCAAGAAAGATGAGTGAAAGAAGAGAGCAGTATAGTGCGCAGTCCCTTCCTAGATCAAAAAACAGATTCCACATTTTGCTACAGCTTTGTCTCACAGGCTTTACAAGTGAAAGCAATGTTTTATTTACAGAACAAAGTTAAATGTACAACATATAATCCAGCTCTGTAAAGGACTCTATGGGATTTCTTCTCTGAGTGTTATTTCTCAACTGTTGTGAAATTGCTTATTGGAAATTCAAAGAAAACAACTGGCTTTTAAGACTATAAAACTGAAAATCTATGCCGTTGGGGAAAGCGTTTGGCGTCTTTAATCATTCTTGAGTTTTTCCCGATTTAGGTAATTTCATTTTAAAGCCCAAACAATTTCAAAAATGTAATTCTAGCTCAAGAATGGGCATCGTTGTCATAATGGAAGAGCAGCGACTGCCTGTATGAACAGAATGTTTTTCAAGGAGTGCTGAACGGTGAGGGAAATGGCTTCCTATGATTTCCTGTTAAGAGAGGACCAATTTAAAATATGCCACTGGTAGCTGCATTATCAGTTTTAGCTGGATTATTTGATATGACAGGTGTGAGGCACCAGCAGTACCTTTCTCCGACTTAAAACAATAATTGTGAGCCTTTCTGCTTCACAAAGAATATCAAGGTCATTGTCTCCATCAAACAGAAAGGAGAGCTTCCATCAACAGATGTCAAAGCAGATCAAGGAGGATTTGACATGCGTGCGCGCAGTGCCATCATCTGCTATCACTGCTGCAAAAGCAGCTGCGCGGGAGCGCTAAGTGGAACAGCCTACTTGTGCCCTAGCAGGACAAAACTGCATGACTCCATGCTGCAGTGTAGAAAGTTGCTGGACGTCTACTTAGGAAATGACAAAATTAATCACAGTTATAGTAATTTAGTGAAAAGACGAATCAACATTCACATAACTTTGCAGCAGGGATTTAAATAATGTCTTTTTTCTTTTAAAAATAAAAACACACTATATGACCCAAATAGTGTATTTATGCGATTTGAAAAATAATACGCGCAACTTGATACAGGCTAACCCATGGGGATTGTAATCAGAGTATTGAATACAGAAATATCCACTGTCATAAACTTCTTGTGGTGAATGTGGTTTACAAAAATATAATCTTATTGGGTGTAAAGTTATTTTGTTTACTCGCTGGGGTGACATTTTTGTAAACAATATTATGGGCACAATATCTGTCAGATATATTATCATGTTATTCAAGTATCACGCAAACAAGGCCTGAATAAAAACATACATTCAGTGCTTTTCTTATTAACATTGAAATGGGCCACCAAACCATGATTATTTCAGTGTAATATTTAGGCAATAATTTATGCCTTATTTGGGTCCGTTGGCCATGAACTCAACATCTCTTGGAGTGCTGGGCGAACAAACAGAGGCTCTACAGGGAAATAGGTAATCCCTGAATAATTGGGACGAAAACTAAGCTAAACTGCAGTGGTGTTCAGAAAACCTTGACTAAATGCTTGGTGTTCAAACACAGCATGCTCACTGTACATGTGCAAGAGAGGAGCACAAAGACAGCTTCTTTCAGGGGCTTTTACAATGGGGATTTTGTTTAGGAAGTCGGGATTCTAGCACGAAGGAGCAAACCAGTGGCGGCTCCTCCACTGAGGCGGAGAAGCGTCGTCCCATTGCTTTTAGCAGTGGAAATTAAAGAAAAATAAAATGATGATAAATGGATGATAGTATCATTTTATTTGTTCCTGCGTTTTTGCGCAGTGAGTGGGGCTGCTCTGCTCTCGGAGCAGGGGAAGGAGTGGTGGCACACTGTAACGTGCACATGACTGCATGACCGGCTCTCTGGGGTCGGCCAAACAGTCATGTGCACTTTGCATGTTCTCCATGCAAGCTGTATTACAGCCTCTATGGTGAACATGCACGGGCCCCCGTCCCCCATCTGAGCCCCGAACCACGGCGCTCCGACCAATCACAATGCTGAGCGTTGTGATTGGTGAGGGGAGCTTGGCTGCTTCCTCTTCTGGCTGGAGTGAGGAACGACGTGGAGAGATGAGAGGAGGTAGGTTTTTGGGGTTTTTTGTAATCCATATGATGCCATCACTAGTACATACGCTTATGTCAGATCAGTAAACTCAAGCAGAGGAACGCCTGCCCCCCTACTCTGGTAGGGCAAGGGACAACACTACATTACAGTAGAAGGCATTAGTGGTGGACTATGTTTAAAGACACCCTTCCCATGTCGCCACGCCAGTTACAAAGCATGGCACAGACAGAGATCAGGGCTGCCATTCCTGGGTTACAACAGCTCCCTTTGTACACCACTGCTTCAATAGCAATAAACTTTAGACTATGGTTGGTCGTCAGGGGTCCACAATGCTCAGTGCCATTTCAGATGATCAGGATGACATACATTTATCTACAGTGCACCTCAAGGGGAATCATTTTTAGTTACCAATTGCCCAGAAAATAAATCAGGTCTAACTCCTGTTGTCAAGGACCAGACCAGTGAAACCTTGTTTGAGATATGAACATAGAAAACACCCTATTATGAATGCCTCCGTGAACTTAGGCAATCGACTGTAATATATTACTGTAGCAATCAATCATTCACCTTCCTGAGGCATATAGAAAGGGTTACTGTGGCAGGACTCACCAGCACTAAAGAGGAGATATGGAGGATGCAGTCTGAATGTAGTTATTATATCAGCATAGATAAGTGAGCATTACAATGCCAAGTATTCAAGAACTGCCCAGGGGATAGGACTTTCTGGATGAAGCATTGTAGAGTAGTTGTCTCAGCATTGCAAAAGCTTAGAGACATATGAGAGCAGTCTTATGATATGAGGGACCCATTTTATGATATTGGTACAACGTTTCCAACACAAAGTATTTCTTGAGTAGAAACCCCTTTAGTTAGGCTTGTTTTAGGCCCATGCAACTGTGCCCAGATTGATTCTGAACAAATGTTTTAGTCATGTCCATTGAAGAGACAAAGTAAAATGTGATGTTGCACCATAAAAGGAAAGACAGGTAAATCAACCACTGTTGTTTATACTCCCTGAATTATATGAAATCACAAAGAAACCAGAGGAGATTGCCTGGAAAAAGCTTGTTTTTAAGGGGTTCAGATTTCGATCTGTAACATGAGCCCTACCTGACTCTTGAGATATTCATCAGGACTAGGTTCCTGGCTGTAGTACTGCTAACCTTCTCACTTTACACTTTTACCATGTGGTTAGAGCTAGACAACAAATCGTATGTATGCATATATCTGCGGAATATTGTGATGCACGTGTGAGGAAAGAAAGTCTCCTCTAATGATAACTCTTTAACTTGGCTAAAAACATAGATGAATGAATTTACTCATCTACAAGGGCGTCAGAAAGTAAAAGTCTTAAGCCATATCCAACACATTTTTAACACCTAAAGTTCCTCCAATAATCCTCAACTAACAGGAAGTGATGTGGAGAAATTCTTTATGAGTTTACTGAGTCAACATAACATAATTTGGACAACCAATGGAATACCACTGTCAAGCTCCTGATCTAAGAACTCATCAAAGAGCCCACTCAAAACCAGGACAGTCAGGTCCCAGAAAGGAGTAACCCGATTATGAAGCATAACATTATGAGTGGGTGGGGGGGCTTTCCATCCTTTTAATTATGGTGTTAAGGTTTTTTTGTGATTATAGGATCATAATATGATATGGCCCTTTAATTATTAGGATATTCCCAGCCATGCAGAAATTTACAGTGAAATGTGGATCAGGGACTCTCTGAATAAAGAGGGCAATATCCCTGGGATGGTGCTGAATTCCTACATATACTGGGAGCGCCTGTGGTAGCCATTTAGTGGGACCAGTTGAGAGGTTGCTCTATTCAGAGCATAAATACCACAAAATTGGAAAGCTGGAAACATAATGTCACTGGAATCACAACTCTTTCTGGTGTGTCTCTATTTTAGGATAGGAACAGTGGGTTCTTACTTCGGGGAGTCAAAAATGTAGATCACTAATTAGCCTTCTTGGTAAATGAGATTAAAATGATTATTTTATTTTAGGTATTTATGTATTGCACACATTGCCTGAAATGTATGCAGCATTTAACAAACGTACCTGTGTGTGCCACCACAGACGTGTGTAATTGTTAGCTACAATCTGTTTACAATGAGACAACATACCGAATTTTCCTTTTCCTCCACCACTCTATACACAGAGTGGTGGAGGAAAAGGAAAATTTGGTGATTGGCTGGAGTGAGTGAGTAAGTGAGTGAGTGTGTGTGTGTGTGAGTGAGTAAGGAGCTAGCCTTGAAGTGAGCAAGGGAGATAGAAACATAATTTATTGCACATGAGCGTCTGAGAAAAAAAAGAAGTACGTAGGATTCATGATAAAAGAAACTTTTTTGATATCTTTACATTTGATGACTTGTCAGAGAAGTGTCATTTACACACATTTGGACCTGAAGCACTCAGACCTTTTACTTTATCACTTATCATCCCTAAGCATTGAAAAAACATGTTGCAATTGTATCCACTATTCTTTCTTAAAATGTAGTAATCCAGTGATTCCGTAGTAGGTGTAATCCAAACAACTACACATATCTCCCAAAAGCATACGTAGTGTCAGACCTCCTTGCTGATCTCTAGGGTTTTTATTGAACATTATGTTTTTGTGGCAACCGTGCATGATTGTGAGGGGGGTTTGTCAGAGCAGTCTGCATACGCTGGCAAATGAATTTGCAACAGGACTGATAAAATGTTCATGATTCAGCTTCTTCGTGTAAAGTTAATTGTGAGCCCATTTACTCAGACTTGTTTTGTGATTTTTATCCCAAGATGTGCGTGTTCTTCAGCTCCATTTTCTACTGGAAGTCTGGCACATCACCTAAAGTCTTTCCACAGATTTTTTCTTGAAAGTTCTATCCATAAGTATTTTTTTTCACTGAGCTCAAGTCTTTCCTGACAGCAGAGTTCTTCTGGTTTGTTATTTTCTACAAATGCTTGTCAGTCAAAGCTTGTCAATTAAGGCACATCATCAGCATTAAATTTGCTGTAGCAGCCACAGCAAACTGCAGGGCGGGCATGTGGAACATGACCGCAACACATTTCCTGATCACACTGCCCTTTTGCAACTCCAGTAAGAGATGGCCCTGAATGCAAACAATTGATGCTGTAATAAAGGAGACATAAAAATACCTTTTGTAAACTGAACCCCAGGAACCTTCCTCAACTCTTGGATGAGGTCCTCAACATAATGAGGGTATATAGTTAATATTTTTGCTTTTTTGCTTAACAGACACATTCATATTCATAGGTTTGCTTTCTGTAAGGACAGCTGATTAGATTTTGGGTATTGTTAACCCTTTTTTCTAGCCATCATTCAGAACCTGAAGAGGACTGCATTTTTGTGATGAAGAATGAAATTCCTTGGCTAATTCGCAAACATGTTGTAGGGTTGATCTAAGCAAACAGTAGGTGTCAACACAACTTTCATTGCTGTGTTGGGCTTCTCAATTGCAGCATCTGCTTATTGCAGTTGAATCCCATTCACATGTGGTTAAACGCTAGCCTTTAAGAAGGGGTGTCATCACATGGTTGCTCTGGTCTTTAAACATTTTCTTGTGTCTCACCAGCTTGAACTTCCATGATAACAGCAAGGCTGTTTGCTTAGGACATGATCTCTATGTCTCTGATTCCTCAGATGGACCATAAACTCCCTTCCTAGATGAAGTGCAGTCTCAGGGTCTATGGCTGGCATCACTTTGTACAGTCATAAATGGCATAACATGAATGTATGATGATTTATGGTCAACTAAATGACATATGAGAGCAAACAGATTCGCCCCAGATTCAGTCAACATCTGCATGAATAATACAGCAAATTCTCCATTCTTAAAAGTTTTGTTTTGACTAGTGTAAAATGTTTCTAGAATAAGGCTACATATACCTCAGACTTCACATGCACTTTTAAAAGAGCCATGGCATTCAGTGTGTAGTTCACCCTTGAACCAATCTTCAACCTACGCTACCAGTACAAGTTTGTCAAATGTTTTCACAAAAAAGATAAAGATCCTAAAGTCATGTCTCTCCATCAAATGCTCTCTGGAAAACCATCTTAAGGCAGCAACTGGGGCTACGAATGACTGTACTGTATGTATCTATCGATATATAAACACACTCACATAAGGTTGGTCAATACAATATCCAGTTCCCTACCTATACAATCACAGATTATCGGCCTTTACATTATATTTCTGGCAGACATGTATGCAGAGGTGGACGCGCTTTCAGCGTACAAACAGACATTCTTCGCAAATCCAGGCTCACACATTCATTCAAAAAAGAGCCTGCAAAAGAAATGGATTTCAGCAAGGCCCCGGTACTTCGGATTTGTGATTTACTTTGCTGTTTATTCAAAGCAATTACTTTCCCAGACATTTTCTCTTTAGAGTCCGCCATATTCTCAAGACGGTGGAATACTTGCTTTATAGGTGCTCCAGTTAAGTACATAAGTGTGGAAGCAGCATCTGCAATTTCATAGAGAAAATATTTTTTTTTTGCCCAGGGTGGCTTCCTCGTCTGTAAGAGAAAGCTTTCAGAGCTCTGCCTTTGAATCCATGCTGCATTAAATCCACTGGTGTGCGCTGAGCGCCTTTGCTTTAGAAAGATGATTACCATTCACACGCTTTGGCGGTCACTTCGTTGCATAGTGCACAATAAAGTGCCCCCTCTAAAATCGACTAAGCACATCACAAATTTGTGTTCCTTATAGCAAAACAAGATGCTAGGACCCATAGTTACCTCATTGTATCAGCCCATTTAAACACAATAATTTGACTGCATTTGCCCTTCTAAAAGATGGGTGGTAGCACTCTTCGCATTGGATTCATCTTGCCCATACAATATGGCTTTGTTAATGGAACAGACATCCCCTTCTTAACAAAAGAGGTCTGTACACTAAGCCGAAGGGTTTACACAGACTCCAGATCACGGCGCGAGATTGCCAGCCATTTAACAGAGCATTCAACTGTTCTGCCTGCTGGTTAATATTTCAGTTTTCTCAAGACAATAACACAGCCGGGAGTAAATTATTAACTGGCAGAAAAATAAATGAAGAAGTAACTCAACAAATCAGAACCTATAAATAAATAAAATGTTCAAGAGGCGAGAATGTATAAAAAGGAAAGATATTACAGTTTAACAAGCTTATTTGTTTTTTCCTGGTGTGGTTTTAAAGGGGAGGTTCCCCACCGTGACCGCCCCTCTATCCGCCAGTCCCGGGGTTAGGTTGGGTGCAGTGATCGTTTGGAAACTACATAAAACAAAAGGAACAAAGTTGACCATCGATGTGGTCTCCATTCACCTCTCGACACAAGAGATGGCCCTCTCGAGATACTGTTGCAAGGTACAAAACAGCTTTTAGGCAGGGTGCCTGGAGGAAATCTCGCTTTCATTCAGGCACGTCGCTATGGTAACGGAACCAATCACGAACTTGACAAAGGCTTTTATGTCAAGTTGTGCTGAAAAAATCTAATAAGAAGTAAAACTCCATCAAATAAAGCCGTTTGCATGAAACCATTAGATTTTCTAAAAGGGGCATAGGTTATTAACAAATTACCCTACTGCACAGCTAAAGTTATAAAATGTCTGCTCCTTGTGGGTTAGGGCACGCTTTAACAATAGTTGAATACAAAATAGATAAATCTGCCAATACCGTTCATGGATTAACGTCATGGAATATAAGCACTTCGATAATAAACTGACTTGATGGATGCCAGGAAAAAGCATAACTTTACATTAAACTCATATTCACAGATGAGTTACACATGAAGCATTACATTTCTTTTTTAGAATACCCCCCCTCCCACCCCCCATGTGAACACCTACACATCTGAACATCTGATTGGTTTTGTTAGGGCTGGCATGAAGAGGGTAACATGTTTTACATGTGGGAAATAATATTTTCCCCTATTTTTTTGTTTATGTTTTCATATTCCTTCACTATCCTTCTCAATCCAATAACTGACTAACATATCTACCACTCAAATTACATTCACATTTTCACTATACTAATTCACCACTAATACTTTATGGGTTCCAGAGTAGGGTGCTTTTCGCCGAAAAAGCACTTCAACGCCCCATCAGAGGTAGTAAGCACTATATAAATCCAATTACAAAACAATACAAAATAACGCATTACTTTACAATTTTCAGATTTTCAGCATATGGGGATGATTTGACAAGTAGCAGTTACGGCTTCCTCAAAATGCTGCTCTCTAAAATTGCGACTTAGTTGCACTAAAGAGTCAGGTGATGTCAGGCTTAAGAAGAGATACAGTGATGTAAACAAAGTTTTACTGAGGTGACCCTCAACTATTTAGATCTAAGCCCCCTGAAGTCAGAATGTAACCTGATGACTGCTCACATCACTTCAATAAGCACAAGCTAGGGCTGACAGCTGGAAGTTAGCTGTGGTAGTTAGGTTCCTGTCGCCATGCACAGTGTACAGGGCATTTAACCCTCTGGAGTTGACAGAAAAATATAGGCTAAGTAGCAGGTACAATGGAGACGATAGTTAGACAAAACAAAGATGTCTTTATTGTGAAGCTTCTTCTTCACAAGAGAATTATGGTTGTGTCATTTTCCCATCAAGACACGTCGGAGTTATACTGTCTATCACTTACATGCATAATTATGGGATTACAAGAGAATTCCTAGGTGCTGCTGAGGGCTACTAAACAAATTATGTAATTAGGTTGACATATGTGGAAAGAGCTCAGGTCTAGACGTGAGGTATTATAATAACATTGATGCTGCGGCAATGTACTCTTTGGTAGCCACATACATTAACAAATGAAGGCGGTCTATACACATCTTCATAACAGTGTGGTAATGCCCCACAGCAAGCCAAACCTGTTGGTAATGAATAAGTCCAGATTTTTTTTATTCAGAAGTGAAACCACAACAAGGTGCATGGGAAGCCAATTGGAAAACGGCAAGATTTCCCCTGGTTAATCCTTCTTCTAATATTTCATCTTCAAGACCTTCACTGACTACTGGATGTACTCCCATGAGAATCTTTATATTTTAGTATATATCATTGGAAATGCGCACCTAATCTTATTCTGAAGGTGCTATGGGGTGTTTCTGGCTAATGTCCCAGAAAATGTTGAAATGTTCCTGCTTTGGGATATCACCTGCAATTTGATATCCTCTGCCATACTTCCATACTCTTTCTTTCAGAATTAGGCATGATTTATTTTATGCCTCTTTCTTCAAATGCACCTTCTTAAATGCCTTGAGGAGAAACTGTTTAAGAAAATATGGTATTTTGACAGAGACATTTGTACTAATTTATATTCACTCACAAAATGAGCCAAATCCCACTACGGAAATCTTTATTCAGTGATGGCTATAATACTATATCTAAAATGCATTATTTTGGCTGTAAACTTTGGAGAAGAGTCCACAAGGATGTGAGCGAATCATTATGGAAAATAACCTGACTCCTCTTGCAAACAGTTCATGGTAAGTGACCAGCTACACCAATGGGTGCTTTCTTTGGAAAATAAACATTATTATAATTACTGGATTACCAAGGCATTCCTTTCCGAGGAAACAACATACACTCTTTGGGTCAAGTATTATTTGGCTTCACAAACGCTACAAAAGTACTATGTATTATACTGAGAATCACAATTAACCTTTTGATGCTAAGAGACAGAACTGACAGACAAAATCTGTTTTAGAGCTCAGTGCCATCAGCAGTAGTTAACAGTCAAGTGATGTCTAAGTTTCATGATCAGATAAGACCATTTGTCAGCCTTTCTACAGTCCCACCTCCTTGCTCGCTCTCTCCCCCTCTCACTATTTCACTCACTGTCTTTCTTGCTTTATTTATCACCTGGTGTGGGACTTGAAATATATCAAAGGTACCTGATGGGACGTAGCATGTTAACAGCATGGTTTTGGGGATCAGTTTCTGCATACAGGAGAGTAATAACATAACATTCACTAAGTATACACCTGTAGACACTTTGCTACTGGTGATGAGACAAGGCACTACACAGTGTCTGCAACATATTTTGAGCATGGTACTTAAAACGATTAAAAATCACACTGTCATACATTATATTTACACTGAAGAAACACAATTTGCATATTAATAAGATTTGTATTGTTACCTTACCTCCACCCTGCTTACTAACCACTATCTCAAACTATCACTGTGTAGATATCCTGTGCTAGCTACCGTCATATCCAATCTGAGTGTCAAAGTAATGGTTAGTCCACTTAACAATCAGATTGAATTGATGGTAGGAGAAGTTACAGGAATTGAGGTAATCTCCCATTAACTCTAGAAATAGTATTCTTTGGCTTTAAAGGAAAGTGTAGGTAAAATGTGATCAAATCGGTTCTTCTGGTGGGATAATATATTTGGCCTGATTTCCCTACCACCTATCTTTATACCTGATGACAATGCTGCTAGCTATCGGATTTAGAGATGAGAAGTACAGCTTGGAGGTTGGTAGCATGTTTGCAGCTAACAGCGCTGCAATTCAGCAAGTGCCGCCCCTCAAAAGTCCTCCTTTCCCTGTTGCTTTACTCATCAGGGGAATCCTAATGTTGGCCTAACAAATCTGGTAGAGGTGCATCTTCAAGACGACATAGATGTAGGGTGCATTACTCCTGGCCTACAGCAGAGGTCTCTACGACAGCCTAGGATTTCCTACTATGGTTGTTATGTAAGTATGTTATATGCTTTAGGTAAAGCAGCTGGCTGCATCTTAATCACCAGGTGATACATGCTGACTGCCTCTAAGCACTGCCACTTAGAACTGGTGTCAAAACCAGCCTTCCAGCATGGGGACCACTGAGTAAAATAATCCTGGTAGAGACATTTCACAAATCCTATAATTGAATTAGAGCTCAATGTGAGTATGTTATTGCCAGAACTTGCATGAAAGATCTATACGGTCCAATGTTTGTCTACACAGAAAGGCTTGTGAACACTGGACCAGCCTGTTTATAGTAAGGGTCACCACCTCCTGTTTGCCACACGGTGATGACTTTTACATCTCAGGAATAGAATGAACACATTTGTGAAGGCAGGGATTTCTTCATAGTATATGACACACTTCTACAGAATGGAAAGGTCTGTTGCCTCCAATAGTACCACAGAGCCTATTTCAAGAGCAAACTTTTAGAGAATCGGCATTGAACCACATTAAAAATCCTATCAAATTTGTAGTGCCTGAGCCCATGCTGCCCTGAGCTAGCCACTCTTAAATGATCCAGAAGTATGTACACTCTTATTCATCCTTCTGAAATGTAACACTACCTTTAGTGCAGTGAAACGGAGCTAAATTTGATATAGCACCAAAATTGTCTTGTTACAAATGTAAACAACAAATGATGTCATATTTTCAGATATTATTATGTATAGCTGTTTTCAATGCACAGAATACTGAAGTAACCACTACAAAAACAGAATTCCACACTCTGAAGTGCCCATCTCTCTGGAATGGTGTAGTGTAACAGCCCACTATAGTAAATTCAGCGATTTTACTAATCCTTGGTGGATTATCTCAACGTGAACAGGGATATTGGAATGATAGCGACTGCATCGATATGGCGGGTCTTAATTAGGGTTGGGCGTAGTTTGCGAAGTAGCGCTTCGCGAAGCTACGTGAAGTGCACTTCGCACTACGCGAACTATGCGTAGCACTACGCGTACTGCGTAGTAGCATGTTCGCACTGTGCAAGATGCCGTTTTCAATGATGGCACAGTGCGGAAAAGCATCCGGCACTGTGCAATCATTGAAAACGGCATCTTGCACAGTGCGAGCTGTGGTTTTCTGCCGCTCGAGGAGATTTTTACTAGAGCGGCAGCTTTCTCAACGCGGACTGGTAGTTTCTCATCGCGAGCGTTCACGAGCATACGCGACCACTCGCAATGAGAAACCAGACCTTCCTGCATTGAGAATCTCGCAGGGAGGTTTATTTTCCACGCTCGCGGTGGGCAACTTGATGTTGCTGATCGCGAACGAAGAAAAAGTCTCGCTAGGATGTCATTTTGCTTGCTCGCCGTCGCCAACTTGACGTTGAGTACCGCAAGCAAGCAAAAATTGACCGCTGCACTACGCTACGCTACGTGAGTTCGCACTGTGCTACGTGCAGTTCGCATAGTGCGAAGTTGCGCAAACTTCGCAAACTACGCGAGCGTAGCGTAGTGCTTCGCCCATGCCTGGTCTTAATGGGATATTTAGGTCATTTCCACATTCTGCTTGGACATAGTTTCAGCCCTGTTGCAACTAGGAGTTTAAAGCATCAATCTACGTCCTCTGAAGTTGTTACTGACTGCAACGGTTGAAGCAAAAAGCATTTTGCAATAAGTATTCATACAATTAAATATGGATGGATGTCAATATATATTATTGAGTTGATTCTTGTGGTACTACAAAAATATATTTTGTGCACATGTAACAACTATGCAAGCTTCCACATTGGGTAGTGCATGCTTACTTATAGTGGGAACACATGAGGAACGTAAAATAAGTTTTGATCATTATTTGAACACCCAATATCTAGAAGTAGTAGTAGTAGTAGTAGTAGTAGTAGTAGTATAAAAACTTCGGTCACACAACCATAAAAGTATCCAACGCAAATACATTTAATTCTGTACATAACACCCAATATTTAATTAATAGAAATAATAATGTGGTCTTTAACATAATGGTTAATGCTCAGCACGGTGTTTTAATAAACGGCACCGTCCCCAACGTCCTATTTTTCATATATCTTGGAAAAGTTAGTCAAAGCAAGAATGTTTATGGTTTGAATTTAAAAAGTCTAAATTCCAGGGTCACTTTCAGTGGGAAGATCTCAGGAAGTTCATCAATCTAGCAGATTGTGTAACTTCTTTGGCACACGCCATTTGTCAATGAAATATTGACCATATTCTTCTCTATTAAAGCTAGGGATGGGAGGCAAAGATCAAATCTCACAAAGGTCTGACTGGAACAGAATATAGGCCTGGGCACCAAACCAAGATTGACTTCTATTACCTGACAAGATAGCTAAAAATGTGGCCCTCATATGCAAATTGGGGCACGTTTGAGCTTGACAATATGCACTGTTTTGATGTTTTTCAAGGTCTAGAAAACTTCATGAATTTTTCCTTGTTATGGGGAATATTTGTGGTAATATCAGAGAAAACGGCAATATCGGGGAAATGAATAGTAAAAACCATCTCATCAGACCATAAAACAGGCCCACACACTGACCTGTCAGACCAGCTCTTCTGGCAAAGTATGATCACCCTATAAGCCAGTTCGACCCTGAATCTCACAATTGTTTTAAAGCGGACTATAACCAGGTGCCAGCTGCTCTTAAGAAATATTTCTAGCCATTATCTAAAGGACCCTGCCAGCAGTGGCGGCTCAGCGATGCCCCACTGAGCAATTCAAAACGGAAAAATAAAATGATAATAACGCCATTTTATTATTTTATTTAACTGTACTGGCTCACACCCACAGCCACTGGAGGTAAGAGTGGTGGGGCGGTGGGGTTGGTTGAGTGGGGATTTCGAGAGACGGCTACGAGGGAAAATTAATTATTTAATTTTCCCTTGTGGTCGTCTCTTGAAATCTTGCCTCACCCGGCCCCACTGCCCCACCACTCTTACCTGCAGCGGCCGCGGCTGCTTGCTCAGTTGGTTGGGGCCTGGGCTGTTTAGAGGTGGGGGAGGGGTGGTAGGCACTTCCTAAGTGTGCATGACATTTTGGCCGGCCTTCTCAGGCAGACCTAACAGTCATGCAAGCTTCTTCAAACGTTGCAGAAAAAGAAATCACTAATGTTGATAAACATTTGTCCTCATAAGCCCGAGTGAGAATACCATTTACCTTCAGCCTCTAAACAGAGGTACTGGACAAACATATTACCCCACTGAGAGGCAAGCATGTTTCCTCTTGAAGGTCTATAATGTTGGTAAAGAAAAACAAACATTGGTAAATGTTGTTTACCTGTTGCACGCACAAATGCTGTTCATCACTTTAAAGTCTGCCCTTTTAGCTCTGCCACTGATGAGACAATGTAAAAAAACAGGCGTGTTTTATTCATACAACGTGAATAAACTATGGGATAATTGAATGTACTTTTCAAATGTAAAATAGTCACTATTATATTTCAATTGAAATACTACCCTGGGGCAGAATGATACACCAGACAAACAATAGCATGAGGTGAGGTGGTTATACTCCTTTGGGTGTAGCCAAAGCTCAATCTAGGAGTATTTTAGCGAAACCTAAAAAGTGGCATTTGGTAGTGCCCCATGGCATGATGACAGCTGTCATAGTAGGAATCAGCTCACACAGCCATGGTTTGTTTTTACAAAAAAATCTGTTATAAAGGCACTGAAGTCAAGTACGTTTAGAGTGGAAATACCATGGGGTTTACCTCATGGAAGAGATACACATTTACATTAGTCTCATCCCAAGTTAAATTAAATATTCTTCTCCTTTACAATAATATAATCAATTTGTAACATTAGGGTCTCTTGTTTAAAAATCAGGGTCTAATGTTTTTGGCTCATTTCTTTTTTGCATGACCACAGTTGTTCATAGGAAGCGTGAGCAGTATTTGGTCAAATGTTTTTCCCTGCTGCTCTTCCTGTACAACACCATGGATTTTTACCTGCTTCATCAAAATGGCAGACACTCTCACATTTCATAATAAGCTTTAGGCGGGCTACTTGACGGGAAGGAATGTGTGCATTGGATGCAGAATACTTTCTTTGGAATTGTGCCTGTTGGATTTGTCAATCTGTATCTGCTATTCAGCGTGTATGTGCATGTGTAGCGCACGCTGGGTTAGGTAGCAGGGGTGGGGTGAGGGTGGATTCTTTACTCCTGTCATATCTCAAGTTGATATTTCAAGTTTGTCTGGTGGTTGCTGAAAGGATGTTATGGTGCTGAGGGTAATGTGCCCCTTAGTCGTTCACATAATTAGAGCACTAGCTACAGATCTTGTATCATTCTCAATAGCTTTACTGATCAAAGCTTTTTCAAAATGTGTCTTGGTTTATACAACAGGAGCAGCACCTGTCTTGCTGTAAACTGGAGTGCTCTGACTGTGTTAAACGGCGAAATACAAACGTTTAATTGAGAGAAGTGACTGGATTTTGAATGAGTCCAGAAATCAAAAATGTCCGCCAAATGTTGACCACTCAGGTTCTGGACTTCAAATCTTTAGTGACCACCAAAGAGGAGGGGGTTCACCAGTGAAAAACAGGGAACAACCTGGCCCCAGAATTACTAACACTTTGCACAATCACAAAGTCATAGAAAGTGACCAAAAGCAATGCAGTGTTATTTATGTTTCGCTATCAAAGGTCTATTGTGCTGGAATGCTGCCCTTTTTCAGCGCAAGGAGCATTTTGCACTTCTTTGCATTGCTGTGCATCACAGAGGCGGTTCTGGGGCATTACAGTCTAAACACCCATACTCTTTAATGCTAAGTCCCACCTACTAAGATATCAGACCTACTTTGTACCTAAAACGAATGCTTCCTTGAAAAATAAACATGCATTGCATGCGTGCTGAAGTATAACGCATGGGATCATTCTATGATTGTCTAGAAGTAGGAATTTGTTCCGGAAAGGAATGCTTCCAATACTAATCCTATGCAAGACTGTGCACACACACCTCCACAAGGTTGTGTGTAACCTAAGGCAACAATTAGAGAGTCAGCACACAAGATGGTAGCTGGACAGTCTTGGTAGATGTGGCTCGGCTTTGCTTTCCCATTGCACCAAGCTGAGCAGCAAATGTAGTTGCTCTGCTGTGTTCTGTTAAAAAATAGTAAATCTTCCTCTTGCTCTCCTTCAAGGTCTGCATGACAATAATCATGAAGACGCAATGCGGGTGACCTTCCAGTGAACATATGCTCCTTCATAAATACACTTCACTTAGACAGTGAGCTAGTGGTAAAAACAAAACAAATCTTTAATTTGACAAACCTTGCCAAATTGTTTATACCATGACCCAAAAAATACACACATAGTTTCTATTGACCCAGGCATTTGCTCTTGCATGTAAGAATATCATTCCACTGCTTCTACAAAAACATTTCTTTTGTGGTGCTAGATTGGATGTGTCATTCTATTGTTATTTTAATTTCACTGTGATTTCATCTTTCTTCTCTGTACTTTTCTTAGTCATCAGACGCACCTAGGAATGCCACCAAGTTCAATCTCATCAAGACACCATGTGCCCCCCAGTCTTCTGCAGTTATTTTATGAAATAATGCCTTCTTGGGTGATGATGTCTTACAGTGAACCCACTGGGCTAACATATCTGATCCCACTGGTGTATAGAAGCCGAGCCACCATTCCACACAAGGCTGGAAGAAGATCCTTCTCCTACCTTGCTGTGAAGACCTGGAACTCCCTGCCTCTGCACCGCAGGCAATCACCATCACTACCGAAATTCAGGAAGGACTTCAAGACCTGGCTCTTCAACTGAACCGCAGATCCACACCCCTCTGTGCCTTGAGACCCTCACGGGTGAGTAGTCGTGCTTTATAAGAAACCTAATTGATTGATTGAGCCCATGACGCAAACCATGTTTTCCTGGCGACATAAAGTGAGATGGTAACACCAGTACTATGTAGCAAACAACAGGGTCGGACGAAGCAACTAGAGTCAAATTTCAGGGGGGCTAAGAAAAATTTTCGGGGGGGCTGATGGTTCAAGCAAAAGGCACAGTGGAGCTGCTGGGGCTCTAAGCAGTGGGGGGCAGGATATCAAAGCCTCATTAACAAGCAAAAGGTCTTTAAAAGACCTGTGAAGTACTCGGGTGCGGGTGTGTGTGTGCCCGGGAAGCTGTCTCATCCCGGGCTGCCACACACAACGGAGGGGGCTGAAGCCCTTTGAGTCCAATGGGCATTGCGCGCCTGAACAGGGTTCACATTGACTGTCGACGCAGTAGTTGAGAAAGACCATACCATTGTAACTCATTCACCTACACAATAGTTTGTTGCATTCAGATCACCAAAATCATAGATAGCCTCATTCCACACTTTCGCAGTCTCATTTTTCACTCTTTCCACATTAACAAAACACTAGTTTGTTCAGTCATAAAGTGTGACTCTCCATGAATGTGTGTTTGGAAACTTTCACAAAAACAAGAAAGAAAATCACCAGGCTAATAGAGTGAAATGCAAATATTAGCACTGATGTACAAACAGCGATTCCACAAGTTGTTCTCACTCATGCCACACATATATTTTATTGAAATTAAAAATTACAAAGTATTGCCTGCAAAATTATGGACACCTATTAGACAAGATTTTGTTTACCCGAACATCTCACCAAGTTTTCGAAATCAGTGCTGGTACTTTCTTTTCAAACTACTGATTTTCTGAAAACAATTCACATGCAGACGTGTACCAGGGCAACTGCTCTTTTCGCAAACCGAAGGAGACGCTCAGCTGTCAACAATTGAGACTTTGAACTCGCACCAGTTGTTTTTTCTAGCCCCCATGAAAAGGAAAGTAAATACCCCTAGAGAGAAACTCCCAGGAGCCTGGCATTCCTGGCATGGCTGCTCTGTTTGCGGCAACTCCCACCTAGAGCCCTAAGGAAGCAATCACCGGCTGTCATTATTTGACGACGGTCTAGGTTTACCAAAGACAGGCAACACTCCTTCAAGGGGGCAGCTGAGTCAGAACTGCATGAGTGCGCTTCCCTGGGGACATCCATAGTGCTTAATTTTACACAACAAAAACGCCACCCCTGTGTTTCTAAACATGGAGTCCTTCTATAGGCAAGAATGGAAAACCGCACAGCTGTGTGAGGGAGATGATAGTGTTCGATGGTCCTAGGAGAAGAAGGATCTTAGTAAAGTAAAGCATCTGTCCTACCTGGATTATCTGAAGAATTAAATAAACATTCTTATTGGATTCGGTACAAGTTCTCCTTGTTTGGCCCTACCCTTGCTTTAAGAGTTTGTGATTCAACACGGGTTTGTGCATCAAATATATCTATATAAATTAATAATACTGAAGAAGCTGCTTCCACTTATTTTGTGTGGCAAAGACTATTTTATTTTAAGCGAGCACAGCAGTGCAAAAGAGTGAGAGAAGGGAGGATTTTATCAGTTCATATTCATGATAAAGAAAGGTTCAGAAGAAGCCTTTGCATTTCAAAAACCATAAATCAAAAGGAACATGGTACAGCGTCAAACTAATTCATTGGAGAAGAAGGGAGAAAATCTGTTGGTAAAATCTTAGATTATATTGATTTGTGTGGCAATTGGGCTTTAAGGTGGAACCCAGCTATATGTTTCTAGCTAAGATCCACCTTTCATTGCCACCTCTGTAGAGTTTCTCTATGGTTGCTTTTGTTCCCTTAAGTGGGGATGTACTCTGGCAGTTTGGGATGGAAAGTTCCTATTGGAGAAGGACACATTCTTATTTAAATACACCTGGGGCCATATTATATATTGTGCCCTAGGAAAGCACCGAGCATGAGCGCCTGCTTTGTGTACCCACAGGGCACAATGGTATTTACAGAAGGGGACACAGACGTGTCCGCTTCTGTAATACTGATAGCATTGGCGTACATGTAGCATCAGAACTATCATGAAAGGGAGTTCCCTAATTTGCATGGGGGCCTGAGCACACGCAAATGAAGGAATCGCTTGGCCAGTGCACCTGTGCCGTATTATGGACGTGTTAGAGAAAAGGGGTGTAAGGGGGTGGGTGGTGGAGCCGGGTCTGAAACAGGAACAACTAGGGGGCCCAAGAGGGTTTCAATGGAAGCAGAGTCAGCATAGGCAGGAATCCTTTTTAAAGAGGGTTTTATTTTTATGGGCACAGTATAGGTTTTCCTTTGGCGGCTGGTTAGCCTTTCCCTCGCAAAGGCGGCCGGGTCGTAGGTGGTCCGGGCAGGATCCAGGATGTCAGGGCCAGTGATCCGGTCTTCACCTGAAGTCAGCTCCGGCAGCTGCTTGAGCCACACTCCTCCCGTGGGCGTGTGGCAGGGCGGAACGTTTCTCCTCGGCTCTCCTGGCCGCTGGCTTGCTTCTCCTGGGCTCCTCGAGGACTCGTCTTGTGGGCTCGTCAGGGAAGGTACAGCGGGGCACGTCCGTGGTTCTCCTCCGCCGGGGCAACTCCTGGGAAACACCTCACGTCCTCTCGACTCGGGGCTCGCGTTCTCCGCCTCTTCCTCCGTCCTGGGCTCTTTTGAAGTTGCCTCTTCCTGTGCAGGGGGCGGGGCTACCGCGCCGGTCTCCCAGTCCTTAAAGGAGACGTGCTCAGCCTCCGGGTTCATAGGCCACCAGTATTCCGGGTCACCCGTCCTCCATTCCTCTGGGTCCAGACGGTCCCGGGGCTGCATGGGGGCAAGGGAAGTACGTAAGTCAGGTGCGGTGATCCACCAAGGGGTCATCGGCTCACCGTCCTCGGGGTCTGTTGCCCCCCACCCCGTGACAAGGGGATACCCAAAATCACTGGGACCTGGGTGTAAGGTAGTATAGAAAAAAGTGGTCCCAGTAAAATTACATCAACCAAAACAATATAGTTAGATAATAACAAATGAATCAAAAAGGAAATTAAATAATGTTCAAGTGTTATTTAATCACACTGAATATATGCTGCAGATTTTAAAAAAAAAACAATGTACAAAAGACATAAAAACCATCATTGGTGTGCCCACATGGGTGGGGAGGGGAATGGGCAGTGAATTGAATGAGGTTGTGAGGTAAGTGAAAGATATTACTAGCGGTTATCACAATCAAATTGTTGGGCATGTTATTCAATGCCACACATTTTAAACATAGTCCATATCACAGTACACGACAATGAAATATATACAGCCATGTAAAACAGAAGTCACAGTACGGCATGCGCTGTTGGCGTTACTGGCATCAGTGGTGTGTCGACGTTTCGACAACTGGATTTAACCTCAGGAAGTAAGAAGGAGAAAGGGGTGAATGCTCAACCAATGAGAAGAATTTCCTGTTATTAATACTCAATAGCAGTACAAATCCTGCAGGTAAAACTGTGGTCATGAGACCAATGGTCAAAGCATAATAGCTAAGCCTCCTGAGCAACTAGGATTCACTCGACCGGCTGAAATGATTCTGGCTTTCATTCTATTGGTTGAGTGTTCACCACTCCCTCCTTCTTACTTCCTGGAATCATTGTGCCCATCATCTTAGACGACATGTTGTGCTTTTGAACACTTCCCACGTAATTAGACATGGTGCCCTTTTCCCTTCCACTTGCACGTCTGTCCTGAGGAAGACCCCACTAGTAAGGTTCTGATGAATACCTACACAAATCCAGGGGTTGAAACGTCAACACACCACGGATGCCAGTAACGCCAACAGCGCATGGCGCACTGTGACTTCTGTTTTACATGGCTGTATATATTTCATTGTAATGTACTGTGATATGAACTATGTTTGAAATGTGTGGCATTGAATAACATGCCCAACAATTTGATTGTGATAACCTCTTGTAATATCTTTCACTTACCTCACAACCTTACTCAATTCACTGCCCCTTCCCCTCTCCACCTTATGTGGGCACACCAATGATGGTGTTTATGTATTTTTTACATTGTTTTTTCAAAGATTTGCAGCATATGTTCAGTGTGATTAAATAACACTTGAACATTATTTAATTTCCTTTTAAATTAATTTGTTATTATCTAACTATATTGTTTTGGTTGATGTCATTTTACTGGGACCACTTTTTTCTATACTGTATTATGGACGTGGGCGCAGAGGCAAACACGCCCATAGGAGATGCATTGAAATTGCTCAACAAAAGGTGGCACACTTTAAATGCGCTTCCTAAAGGCAGCCCTCTGGAGGGGAGAAAGGGGGTCACTTCCCAGATACCTTCCTATAGGGGGGCTGCATTCACTCAGTGCACCCACTTAAAAGGGGATCTCTCTCCCCTCTTCAAAGTATGCCTGCACGGTGAAACAAGGAGCAACTTTAAAGCTGCCTCTCCATATTTTGTTTGAGTGTGCTGCCCTGAGGTCAGCATGAGTTTGCGGCTGCCTTGGGGGAAGTGCATTCTTTGTAATGCTGCGCATTGTCCCAGATTGCGTCCACCTCTTTTAAAAAGTGTGCCTAGGTGCAACCAGGGAACGTGCACCAAATAGATAAAATGGCGTCTGGTCACTGACTACAGTGGCTAATAGACATTAAAGTGATAGACAGGAGTGTGGTTCATGTAATTTCCAGTAACTGAGATTATTAAAATCATTCTATCCATTACATGTTTTGTTTGTCTAGCAAAGAGATCCACAACAATGAAAACATTTGAACATGGAGCTGGAGGCATGACATTTTATAGTGTCTGAAACAGAGGCATCTTTGGATCTGCAAACTGCTATAATTACTAACCTGAAGGCTGCCACCACTCTGGAGTTGGAGACTGCTAATGTTATGGAGCTGAAGGCTGACATCACTTCTGAGCTGGAAGTTACATATTTATGAATAAGAAGGCTACAAGGTGTTTGGGGTTAAATACAGCTACTGTTTTATAGGTCGAGCATTCGAGAACTATTGTATATACTGTAGTATATACTTTTATGTGTATGTACTTTGTGGGCTCTGGAGATCAGCCCTAGGACTTGTCTGCTTCCGCTTAGGGACTTTTTTTTCTGTTCAACTGCCTCTATATAACGGTCTTGATAAAAAACGACCAGTAGAGGGTAGTAAAACACCAGAATAGCTTTCTGCTTGCTCAACTGCCTCTATTTAACTTTCATGATAGCAAACGCCCAGCAGAGGTCAGTAAAATACCGGAATCACTTTAGCATTCTCTAGATTCCAGTGCATATAAATTGTCTTCCAGGAGCACCCATAGACAATATATATATTTTTTTTAATCTTGTATTTTCAGTGATATGATCACCGAAGGCCCTGATTTTATATTAAAAACAGAGCTTTGGGCTATACCATTTCCAGCTGAAAGGCAATATTTCTCTCTATCTGTTCCCATACCTGGCGTGTCACGCAGTTTGGTGCTTACTTTCCCTCCATGTTAAAGAACAGTAGATGTTTCAGCACCCAGGCTAATGTGCTGCATAGCTAAATACATATAAGGTCCCAAAAGTTAGACCGATTGCATTGCAAATGCTTTTTTTAAATCTATTTATAGATTTTTTTCCAATAGAAAACATTTCACGTGTACAGCACAAGCATAAATGATACATTACACAGGGGCCACAACAGGAAGTCACTACAGCAGGCCTCCACAGCTATGAATGTTCAAGGGACTTGGATCCGGGAGGTATCTATATCCTTACTGAACATGTAGAGCTATTCCCCTGAATGTTCTATTTCCATGTTACAGCTACTCTCCTGTATTCACATAACTTGCAATAAATACAAGGAAATAAATCACTTCAGGAAAACCAGTACTCAAGGCGACCCCCCCAAGACGAGTATTAAATCCTTTCACTCTGCAATTAGACCGATATTTCCCAGATATTGATATTCCATTAGTTATGAGAATTTACATTGAGCATACCATCCCATTTGTCCCATAGCGTAGATAACTATCTCTTCCTCTCATCTATAAAATACTGCTACTGTTATAGATGTGTTGGCATACATCTCTATAGATCTGTAGGATGATATATTTACAGGACATACTACTGGAATATGAAATTTTAAATATTTTCCCATAAAAATGTCATGGCCAGAATATTAATCACAAAAATATCATGAAGGTAAGTATATATAGATAAGTGCAGATTTACTATACTTAACTCCACACATATGTACACTGACAATATGCACACATCATCAAGGTACATAGACTATCGCTATTGCTTTTTAGCAGCACAAGAAATGAACTCAATATACCATGAAATGGTAGTTTTCACTGGCACCAAATACTCCGAGCCAGCTGATGCTTATCATCACAGATGACAGTATATGTAACTTCGTGTGTGCTTGAAAAGTGGACATTTTGAAGTTTTTCAACAACAACATTGTGGAGGGTAATAGATTCTGGCCATCACATAAGCATTTTCTTTTCCTAAGCATTTTTTAAGTCATCATTTATGCATAAATCAAGTATTTTATAGCCGGATTCAGAATCCTGTCAGCAGAATGGTCCCAAAGGCCCAGGAGAAAAGGTCAGGAGTGACTCCTCTGTTGGAGCGGAGGAGCGTCGCCCCACTTAAATTTCCCCAAAGATGAAAAATAAAATAGTAATTCACTACCATTTTATTGTTCATCCTCCTGTCCTGAACAGAGCATCAAGATGGGGGCAAGGTCGTCGCTGAATGATAGCAGCATCTGATTTTGCACTTTTCAAAGAGCGCATGTCCCTTTGGCCAGCCGTTTTGCGATGGCCAGCCACACTTGCGCATTTTGAAACCTATAACCCAGCTATCTTTAGACAACTGGGTTAGAGTAAGTGCAGACTCCAGAGTCCCTGGGAGCAGTGAGGGAGGCCGCTCCCTCCAATCAGGGCACTGCTCTCACAGCATGAGAGCAGCGCCAGGATTGGTGCTCGCACTGCATCCAGTTCCTGAGAAGCGTTCCGGAGCGGAGGACGCCGGTTCAGGTAAGTTTTTTAAATAATAATTTTGCACGTGTGCCTGTCCCCCTCCCCAATAGATGCCAACCCCCACTAGAAAAGGTTGGGTTCTTATGTGAGCCAGCAATGCAGAGATCTAAGGAAGCGCAGGAGCACGTGCAGTCTCTCAGGAAAGAAGAAAGGGTATATTTTGTCATCTCAGCAGCACCAGGGTCGACCCTTCACGCTTTATACTCACTAGAATCACACAATTGCCTCTGATACATGAAAAGAAACAGTCTGGGAGGGATTTCCGATCAGCTCATGCAAAGCAGGTGGGTGACTGTTTGACACTGTCTTTTTCAAAATGTAAGGGAAGACAATTCTTTCCTGAGAAATGATGGCACCCACGTGATGCGAGAAGGCTAGTATGTCTCGCTTTCCAAGAGAACTATGTATCCTACTAACAGTGGGTGAAACTGTGTAGCATCAACAGCACAGGAAAGCAAGTGTAATGCTCAGACTAACAAAAAACAA
Organism: Lissotriton helveticus; assembly: GCF_964261635.1. NCBI lineage: Eukaryota > Metazoa > Chordata > Amphibia > Caudata > Salamandridae > Lissotriton > Lissotriton helveticus. The sequence continues at coordinate 1,076,264,082 of NC_136059.1, forward strand.
ACAAGATCCGAGGACTCCATGTGTGAAGTCGAGCTTTCTGCCATTGCCTCGCGCCGCCGCCGAACCTCTCCAGCGAATGCCACCACCAGCTGCAGAGTATTCTGCTGCGGCGCGTGGCACTCAACCGAGGCACAAAAGATGTCTCCTGATGAATATTGTGATGAGCACGGAGACAATTCCAACCAGTGTGGAAACGGGCTGTGAAATTAAAACGCCTCAATCAGACGCAGATGGCAAGCCAGCCTGTTGGTAAACTCCAGCTCCCGCCATCCTGAGAGAGCGGCCAATAAATCGACCAGCTCCCGGACGTGCAGGGACTGAGCTATTTTGATACCAACCAACCGAACATGAGAACAATCCTCGCGTTACGCTTACAGGGAACGCGAAACCCTATACCTTGCCTTCTTGGGGGCTTCTGTCTGCCACGGCAGAGATACAGACCGGCCTAGATTTGTGCCGAGCAAGAATTTAAAACATCTGCAAATAGAAGACTCCCGCAGAGCAGCGAGAGCCAGAAATGATGCTTCAGCATGTGGGAAATCAATGAAGCAGCCATTCATAACAGCACTTTTGTGCTGCAGGATTATCATTTTTTCTATTAGTCAAAGCCAGCAGATGAGAAGGAATTTGCTCCACAGCTCCGCTAGTTTCATTTAAGCGGAGAGGGTGAGTCGTGTTCCAAGGGCTTCCCTAATCATTTAAGAATGGCTAAGTTGTGTCAGACTTAGAACCGCCATCTGTTTGGCTGCATCTCTCCTGGAGGATGGAACTAAGAAGTCGGCGCAGGGAGGAGAAGGGCTTAGAGAGCAGAAGGTTTGCATTCTTTGACGGCTCACAATTAGGCATGTTTGCTGGGGCTCCAAGGAAGTGTTTGACAGTGTCAGTCAGACATTCCTCACCCGGAGACCCGCGCATGCTGCGCTTGAAAGAATGCGTTTTTAATGAACATTGTTTTTTTTTCTGTAGAAAATGAATATTAGAGCATGGAATGGAATGTGAAGGATAAGATGCTAATCAAATTGCAGGAAATGCATTCTGCAACTGCTCATCCGTTACCGACTCTACTGGCATACAGTGCGTGCACAGAAAAACACTCGCACAGAAAGACACCACACACTAACACACTAGGGGCTCCAGCGGTGCAAGGTTCCTTCTTATCAATTTGGTTCACAAAAGTGCCTACCTGTCAACTCACACAGTGCCACAGTGTGGTAGAGGATATCGCTACCATCAGAGGTTCTCCTGGTGAGGAGCAGATATCACACGGTGGCAGGGAAAACGAGCTGAAAACCGCTATAAATAGTGGGTTTCCAGCTCATTTTCCGAGGTTTTTAACTGCTGACATCCATTAAGGGGTGTGAAAACACCCCAGGACATCGGCACCAGTCGTAGCAAGCTTTTTTGGGGGAATGAAGGGGCTTTGGACCCAGGTGGGGTTCAAAAGTGCCTTGTAAGTACTCAGCACGAGACCCCACCCCCTCCTCACATGGTGAGATTGATCAAGTTGGCAGGTATGATAGTGGTTTACAAGATGTTTAAACTGAAGGAGATCATGTGATGTTTTCTGGCCCTCTGAGACCTTTTGCTTCCTTGCAATTTATTTTCTGTCTCAACCGAAATTTGAGGCCTGTATTTTTTAGCCCTGGGCCGTGAACTTTGCTTCGTTCGCAGAGTTTGCAGAGTTTTCTGCACTCCGCGGGGCTCGTGAAGTGCATAAAACTCCGTTTTGCGATGTGCGAAGGGAGTTTTTCCCCCACTTTTGATCAGTAAGTTCGCGATCGTGAATGGTAAGCTTGCGAGTGCGAGCCGTTGCTCGGGTAGAATTTCTACCCGAGCTGCAGGAATACCTGCACAAACTGCAGTTTGCACTGCACTCCGCCACTCGAGAAACTTTGCCGAGTATTTTTGTAACTTCGCGAACTTCTGCATAGCAAAACTCACCGAAATACACCCAGGCCTAGTGTTTTTCTTAATTAAGGTGGGTTTACATTTTCATGATCAGCAATTCACTGGAGTATAGCGATAGTTATGTTATGAGTGAGGCCATGACCTTAGAAAGGATCACTGTGTATTAAAGGAAGAATTATCATGGTATGCACTCTTATAAAATATCACCTTTATAAGGCATAGGATGCTTTACACATTTACTTGTCCTGTGAAAATATCCACTTGTCTCTTTTGGAAACAAGCTCTAATGTGATAAATTTGGGTTGCATTCTCAATATATTGATCTTTTACAAAAGCCTCCCTCTGAACACCAGTCTTGAAGGTGACGCTGAACCACAGACAAGTGCACGCACCAATGAGCAAAGCTCCTGGCTGCTCACATCTGCTGCACACATACAATTGGACACCACACCTGCAGGTGCCGTGCTTCCCGTAGGGACGCCCACGGCTTGCCTCTGCCATCGCCGCACCCACCAAGCAGAGAACGCGGAAGCTTGGCAACATAGGTAAAACCAAGCACCAATAAAGCCTCCTGGCACCACATCCACTGGTGTACAGCAGCCTGGGGGATGCTGCAATCTTGCTCCGCAACCTGCCATATTGCAACACTGCAATGAAACAGCTTCAGTTCTCACTGCATGCAGCAATAACACAACCCACAGCCGAGGAGCCAACAGGCAATGCACAGTCAGGGAGCATCCCCTTGGTACCAACCTACATGATAAGTGGTGAAGTTCCATGCAGAATGGAGAGAGGGAGAACCAGCATCAGCAACGCAAACCCCCACCATTGGGTGAAACACCCTCCAAGCTGGTGTAACCCACAACAGTCATACACCTATGACCCAGCACTCATGGGCAACAATGACAAGGTACTAAGCAGGAGCCAAACAGAAACGTGATGCAAAACTACACAGCAGCATAACACAATCCAAAGAAGCAGATCTTGATAGCTAACCAGTAACTGGAGCAGCAGTAATGCATGGGCAAGCTAGAGAGACGGATAAGTGTAACAAGTCAATATACACATAATTCATGGCCCATAATTCATGGCCCTGGGGAATGCTAAACACATGCGCCTCCTCACCTGCCGCACCGCAAGCAGGAATAGATAGGACCTACTGTGCAACAAGGCTGCACCAGGGCCCCAAGAAAGCCGCTTCTGGTCCACGAGCTCCACAGATGCCGAGCCAATTGAAACGTGGAAAGTCTTTTTCTCCAAAAATTGACTATTGCACCAGAATGTTTCACAAATAATCTCCCCGATTACATTCTGTAATTCCAGATGAGAGCAAAAGAATTCTAAGGAGATGCAGCAGAGACAAGCAAAATGGATGCCAAGGTGTCATTCCATCTCCCCAGCAACCAGAAACATCCCCAGCCACACGGATGGAGGAACCACACTTCCATACCCAAAAGACGAAATACAAGGAGGAAAGAACTTGCTCAAGCCAGTTGCAAGGTAAACTGGCAGCCGTGCAGGGTACTGGACTGGAAGCCCTCCAGACATGCCTCCTCAAATGGAGGTCTATGCAAACTCCCCACCAAAATCTGCCATCCTCACCAACCCCGGCCGGAGGAAGGCACCACAGACCTCCGGCCTGGTAACAGAGCTGCATTTTCTTCCACTGAGATCCTGCTGCATGGCGAGCAGAAGCTGAACAACTCATGTCCCTGGGGGACCAAATTCAGATACTTGAAGCCACTCGATGGGGAGCACCGAAACGAGACACCCACGACACTGCTGCAAGCCACCCCCCGAAAACATAGACACCGTGTGGCACACTGGATCCGGACCAAATCGCAGGAGCATGTGCACAACGCCTGCCCATTGTTTGATTGGAGTATAAAAGGAAACAGGAAGTAAACAGAGGGAGAGGTATTTTTATCTGTGAGAAAGGATTGTGATTGGAGGCATAGGGGCCTCAATGAGTGAGTCATCACGGCGAGAGGGATGAAGGGGTAATGTTTGTTAGGAGCACAGCATCAGGCCAACTGCTTTAAACTTTTTGTGAATTTCTGAAAGTTGTTAATCTGCACCAATGCCAGGACATGCAACTGCAGAGCACTTTTGCGACTTTGTTTAATTTGGGTACCTAATTTATTTTTGTGTTGCTCATAATGCTGTCCATAATGGCTTTGCATTGATTCTCCATTATTAATCCTAATATTACCATGCATTAAACATGCATTACTAAATGATGTATCAAAATGGAATGAAAGTTGCACAGTAGTTTGGAAATCTTTTTTAAGTAGCAGCTTTTTATGTGCGACATTTTAGTTTGAACCTAAAGACTTTCATTCCTCCGTTTTGGGCTTCTGCTTGTTTTTGCATATAGACAGAGTATTCTGGGAGACTTTTAAGTAGCCTCAAAGTGTTAAAGTTTTCAAACATTTGCACATGTTTTCATATTGAAACCACTGTTAAAAATGCAAGCTGAGGTTACAGTCACTGCTCTTAATTAGAGTGTGTATTCTAATAGTAAAGACTTTGCATTAAAACCATATATAACAGCTTGAACAGGGTTGCATATACGAATATAAATCCTGTCTTACTTGCTAACCCCGAAACCAGTCACAGGATACCTGTTTCTGGTCCAAGAAGGACCTGGACTTGCAGTTTGGCCTGGACTATTCCCATGAGGGGCAGTGTCAAACATGATTTGCAGATGGCTGGGCCCAAACTGGGGTGCCATAGTGAGAAAAAGAACAATGGATTAAACCAAGATCCGTGACTGAGGGTGAGTGGCTGAGAAATGTCAGCAATCCGTCCATCATCTTGTTGTGTTTGCTATGTACGCGCTAAGTGGCCAAGGGTATGACCAGAAGTGGGTCCCTTACTCAATGTGCCACTGGATCCAAGCTATCCGGCCTGGTGAGGGGTGAACTCCCGAAACCAGTCCCAGGATGTTTTTTACGGGCCAGGGAGGACCTGGCCTGGCAGAGCGGGCTGTGACAGGGGGTGAATGGTAAATAAGTTTCAGTACTTCGTCCCTCATCTTGCTGTGTTTGCTTAGTGGCAAACAGCGATTTTTCACAGATCCAGACTATGGCACTGTAAACTGGTAAATAGTGTTTTATGTAGGTGTTTGGACCTATATGTTTAGGAGATAAAATAAACATGGACATTTGTTTTCCATGACCCCAAAACATGTGATGGGAATTCCACACACCTGAGTATTTCAAAACTGTATTTGAAAAACATTTTAAACCTATGCTAAACAACAGTAATGCCTGCTAAATCTCAATGTGATCCTAAGTTGACACTGAAAACTGTGATACTATGTTTTGTGTTTTACTATATTTCTGTGCATGAATGCTGTACTCTCACCTCGTAGTATATGAAGACCTCTCCATGAAAGTCTTACATTTAGTTGATGAATGTTAAACTTTTTGTCCAAAACAGCATTTTAATGAGGAATGAGAAAGTTTAATTTCTTTGTGCATCTGTAAAAAAGTAACTCCTCACATAAATCCATAATCGATTTAAGGAATCTCCATCAGAATTTAGCATCTTATTAAAGGGCCATTAAAATATTATTTGTCTTGTCAGATGAGAGATGCACAAGAGATATTTTACACCGATCTACTGGGCTCCCACCCACTCCCTTGGAACGCTTATACCAAGGATCTGTGAGTTAAACTGATTGGATGAATAGGAAAACTCTTAGGAAATCTGAGTAAACTCATACTGAATTTTTCAGGAATGTGGCAGAGAGCTGATTGCATTCCAGGGCCACTGTCTTCTCCACTTGTGCAAGCTTCCAAACCAAACCAGAAAGAATGTGGCTGGAGTTCATGGCGCATCTGGATAAAGATAACTGGAAACACTTCCTCTAATGAAATAGCATATCCTGTGTTGCCCTATCTGTTATGTCTAGAAGTCATATTTTAAATTAATCCAATACCATCATATTTCACAGATGCCACTGTGTCAATGACATCAGGTACTGATTAAAGCTTCATGCATGAATTGTTTTCTGTGCTTCATTATTTTTGCTCTATTGAGTTCAATAACGTTGTAAAAACAATGATGCCAAAAATATATGTCCTCCGTAAGTTGCAAATACATTTTTCGCTGATATAACAGGCTGTGGGAGTAGTCTGGCAAAATAAAATATTCATTGGCTTAATTAAAGCCTTAAAATTCCTTTATTTTGCTGGTCAGTGAGTGTCTTATGAATAAACTGCCAATTAGTCATAAGCAAAAATATGTGGGACACAAGAAAAAGCTGCTTGTACAATACTTCATTTTCATTCAGTTCCATTCAATCTTTTTTGATCTGTGTTCAGCTTTTAACAGTAAAGTACAAATCTATTTCATGAAATACTAGTTCGTTTATTATCTACTTAAAACTTCGAGTGTCACATAAAATCATTAATATGTAAATTATAATTAGCATGACATTTTGTGACAAAGGAAGCTTCATTTACCCTTAATCAGACAACGTTTCCTATGTTTGAGCCAAAGTTCACCATTAACGAATGAGACTAAGATGTTACCTCACTGACGGGCAATATTGTTCTGTTGTTAGGATTCACACCTACTCCGTCAGGCTAAAAAGAGATTTTTCTCTACTTCAGCTTAAAACACATGTTAAAGGAAGCATTGCAAAATGCATATGATATGTACCATAGTAAATGACAATCCTTTTAAGATACGTCTCTTTAAAAAAATAGATTTATACAGAGGTTGACAGTCTTTTAATAGAAATGTACTGGGTGATAGTTCACAAGTGCAAAGTTCCTTGCAATCTGTTCCATTTAAATAGATTCTCTCCAAACAGCACACTTTCATACAAACATGACAAACTTGAAATATATTTGCGCCAGATGTGAAGAACACCTTCTGAACACAGGAAGGTTTGATTTGGCATACACTATATTTTATATCCACTAAACTACCTCCATTCATGGTCTAAATTTTTAGTTTTTCCTCCATTCTGAAAAGAAGTTGTAAAGGATTACCACCACCCATTATACATTTATTGTGAGTTACCTCGTTGGTTTAATGTTTGCTGTATGTACCTTAACTAAGCTAGCTAGATGAGAAGCCAGATGTAAAACACGCATTGACCCCATCCCATTACTTTCCATGTTTGAGGACGTTCATTTTCTAACTGAGATCTGTGACATAACTAGTATTTGTTGTCCTCTACCAATATTCACCCTAGTACTAGAGATTACATCTTTGATGGAGTTCCAAGTTATCGCCAACCAAATGAATTGCAATTTCTATTTTTTATACAACCTACATTTTGAATGGTTCTTGACTGCTGTTCTGTGGAGAGCTTCAGATCTGCCTCTTCATCATATGGTGCAGAGCTTGCTTTGATTGGTTATGGTCTGGCTTCACAGCTCAGTTACCACCAGACAATTATGTGTGCATCATTAAAGAAGGGCTTTGGCTCTACTCACATGTTGGGAGGCAGGAGTCCATTTTGAGTGGGCAGATGCAGTGTTATTCCACTTAAAAAATGATTTCCCTCCAAACAGATGTGATCATTTTGTTTATTTATCCAGCTGCCAAAGCATGAATATTCATGGGCACACACATGACATTGGAATGTAATTAAAGTGTAACATAAGTATGGGCTGATTTAGATCTTGGCGGACGGGTTACTCACTCACAACGGTGATGGACATCCCGTCCGCCAAAATATAAATCCCACTATATCCTATGGGGTTTATATTTCGGCGAATGGGATATCAGACATCATTGTGACGGAGTAACCCGTCTCTGAAGATCTAAATTAGGCCCTATATAAGTTATGATGATTTTCTCTGGCAGAACCAAAGGTTCGAAGAGGGTAGTCATTAGCCTATATAGATTTTTAGACCTGGCTTGACAGTGCAACCAATTTAATCCTACAATTCTTTGCTGCCACACATATGCATTTCTATTCCTTTGCTATTTACTTGTAATGCTCCACACTACCATACAACATTCCTCTAAAGCCAGACCTATTGCCATTGCCAATGCTTGTATTCTGAATGTATCCTGTTGAATAAAGAGACGGCTCCTGCTGTATATATGTAGGAGTGCATCTGCTTTTCAGAACCATGGCACTATAACTCAACAACCAACTGAAATGCAATGCCATCCACCAAGTTAATTTGCCACATTAAATGCAATTATCCTTTATGTTTAGTAATGTTCTTATTGTTTTTAGCTACCGTTGTTTTACCATAATTTATTAGAAAGGGCATTTTGTATACTATAGCTGAAAAACATGAAGTAACTTCCTATTTTCAGCTTGGGACGAGAGGGCCACATCATTTGAGAAAAAGACTCAGTTAATTGTCTTTATCAAGTTAAAGAAATCTGCATTTGTTCTGACGGAACTATGGTGTTTGACAACCCTATAAAAGACACAACCTCCTATTATATTAAAGCAACTGCAGGCTCTCTTATCTTGAAAAACAAGAGAACCACTTTGCCATATTCACAGATACTTTACATAATGCACAGCGGAAGTATAAAGACGGATTAGAAACTGCCCAGAGCGTCCTATCAGTAGAGGCACCAGGCTCGAAAGGCCTATTCAACGAATATCAGGAGAGTGGTAACTGAACGTAGCATACAAAGAGCAGGAGCACCGACTTCTCATTTCAGAGTGTATCTTTGATTTATTACCCTAGTTTATGTAGATTGTAGTCTAGAATAGACAGAGGAACGCAATAGTAGTGGCAAGGAAAAGGTGTGACTGGTGGCATGGTAACCTTCACGGTTCCCTGAGTAGACATGGAGTTATGTAGACATCATGAATTTTGGTGATACTTGTCTGTCATCACAATTTTACATTCTATGAGATTTTTCTCATCTCTCAGATCTTCTTGCTCACCCAGACCTTCCTGTTGCCTCAGAAACATCCTGTTTCTTCCAACAGTCCTGTTCCCTTGAGTCTTGCTACTATTTTAGTCTTTTCTGTTGCGTCGGATCTTCATGTTCCCTCTTATCTTATTCCCTCAGACCATCCTATTCCTTCTGTCCTACATGTTCCCTCAGATGCTCTTGTTACCGCAGACCTTGCTGTTCACTTAGATCTCGCTGGTCTCTCAGGCATTTCAGTTCCATCAGACACTTCTTTTTGACCATGCCATCTTGATCTCGCAGACCTTTCTGTTCCCTCAGATTTTGACATTCTCTCTGTCCTTCCATTTTCTTAGATCTTCACACAGAGTTTCTATTTCCTCAGACCAACTGTCCTCTCAGACTTTTTACTTCCCTAAAAACCTTGCTGTGCTATCAGGCCTGTTCAGCTGTGTTGGCTAAAGATACTTTCATGGTCTCCGAGTCCTTTAGAAACTGCTTAAATATGACACCATATTCTGCTAGGATGCTCTTCAATTCTATCAGCCATCTGCAGGTCATGTATGTTTGCTGTTACAAGAGACTAATTCATTCTACAAGGCCTTCATGCACTATGAAATGATTTGTTGTCAGAGAACTAGAATATAGGAATTAAAAAACACAAAAACATGGCAATATTATATGCATAACCACTATGTTAATATCTTACAAATTCTACTTGGGCTGGAAATGTCTTTACCTTATCGATCTGCCGCCATTTTTTAACCTAAGCAGTGCATGACAGAACTTCTTTGAAATGGACCCCTCAGTCCCATCCAAATGCAAATCCCTGCAATCGAATCCGCGGTGGCTCACATGCGCAACGGCGTGGGGATGGGCTCCCCCTTGGCAAGCATCAGCCACAATCACATCCTAGAACCTGAAGCTCCTTCACTAAGTACACTTCATTACAAATGTGGTATTAAACTGAGCACAGAGCTAACACAATTAAGCCATGGCTAAATGAACTTGAATGAAATCCATTTAAAATAATAGGCCTGAAATTGCACGGTAGAGTATTTTTCAAGAAATTCATACATTTTCATAATGATCAGTACAACTTCCAGTGGCATGTTTAATCGGCACGTAGACTAATAATGCACTAAATAATCTATTTTGAGTTGTAGATGGGTTAAGGCAGCGATCTCATTAAAAACATCAGAGAGGTTTATTTAGCATAGCGTCATTGCCAAGAGTGGTCTTAACTTGCATAGGAAGCGGAACTGTGTTACTTTATACATCGTTCACGACGCTTGCCAGCTGCTTTAAAATAGACAGTAGCATTGGCTGGGGAAAGAGCAAGTCCTCATCTGAAGCTCCGGTACCGAAAGCTATTCTCGTGTTGTCTGGCAGGAAATACTAACGTTAAATTGATTTTTTTTTATTGCAAACTAGATTTGTGTGGTACTTTGTGAAAATGAAGCTCTACTTTTATGACTATATCCTCTAATGTTCTACTCACATTCTGAGTGCCTATCGTGTTTGGGCGTAAAGCGACTTTGGGTGTCACATGGGATTACAACCTGGATGAAAATTGTGTGCTACTTCAATTTTGAACAGAAGATTTGCCCCAAGTAAAACCTGGAGAAAATATCTTAAGCAAATAGCAAAAAAACGAGTTTCTGAACCTCACAAGTAATGGCGCGGGCAGGGAAGGTGAAGCCTGATCCTGGGGATGCTCGCGATGTACTTCTCCCGAGAACGGGGACTCACATGCCCCAAAATGCCAGTGAAAAGAGCTGGGCCACCAGGAAGGAGGGGGCAGGTGATTAGTTGCGTGGTTTGAACCCACTATTCGAATAAGGGTCCTGGTGAGGACAAAGAGGGATAAGGAAAGGGGAAAGGTGAGGAAGGCCTTATCTTTACTGCTTGATACTGGCCCACCCACCCACACCGAATAGCGGGCGTTGCAGCTGCAAGTTTGGGGAAAAGGGAAAGCAGAAACAGTGCAAAGTAGACAGAAAAGACAGCACACTATCCTAGGTTGACGAGCCATAAACATAGTGCCCTTGTGATGCCTTTCAGCAGAGGCAATGACGTAACAGGAGATTGGCCAGCTTGGGGTCAGCAGCAGGCAGTCATGGCACTTGTTGCCCGGGTAGGGGCAGATGGCCACCCCCTCAAATTACCGGTAGCAAGGGTAGCCTGGAGGCCGCAAGCTCTAGACACCAAAGGAAGGAGGCTGTCACACCGGAGCCTGTGCTGGAAGTGCTGGGAGGAGTGTAAAGAACAATGCATCAGAGTGTGATCATTTTATTGATGTGATGCACTCTAGAAATCATAGAGCGTACGAATGATAATGGAAATGTGAGGTTTATGTTTCATGCTCTCAAATAAACTGCAGCCGTTATGCACCAGCTAAGACTCCAACTCTCATTATCCGGTAGGGTGTGGTGGCTAAGGGGCACGAAGAAGGCCGCGGGCGGAGGGGGTCACTTGCAAGTCTGGAAGAGGCTCAAATTGAGCACCCGCTGAAAAAAAACACCGGAAGATGCATCTCAAATTGTGCGATGGGTCCATCTGACTTGATAATGCATTACAAGGCTTTGAGTATTTGCAAAGAGAGTAGAAGCACGCTTGATTGTCACAAATCGCTCAATTCATTGGGATATTCTTAGAAGGGTGTAGGAACTGTAGGGCTTTGTTTGACCTGAATAACAATGTTACTTTATGAACCGTTTACTTAGCCTCAAATAGAGAGCACATGAAGGTTTAACTTAGAAGAACAATTCCACATGATTTTGTTGCAAATTGCCCAATGCAAACATAAATGTGGGTTTAATTTAGAGATTTAACACATAAATACCCAATGGGCAGAGTAACTGGACAGTTTTCAAATCTCAAAAGGAGCAGATGTAACTGTTCAAAAAGTATACCAACGACATGGATATGTGGATTTGAAAGAAACACCAGTAACCAATGTGAGTTTTGATGCATTAATGAGGCGCACATCACATATTATGGACCTTGACTTATTAATGCACAAGGAGTATTGATTATTCAATGTTCATGGTTCATTAATATTGAGATTAAGACATGGGTGAAATTAAAATGATACCATGTAATTTACACAATTTTGGGATTTTCACTTTATACTTGTGACATGAAACTTCTAAAATTCTGCGTAATACGTGCCTTTCACGGCTACATTTTACCACAGTTGTGTGATAATAACATGAATGGGTACAACACAAAAGGCTGTTGATCATACCACTCGTTTTAGCGCACCATTTTCCACTGCAAAATGCGCCTTGGCTTCAAAAATGTAAGCGCAAGGACACATTTTACGCTAGAGTAAATTTGGCAAATGACAGATGTTCAATTTGCATATTTAAGTGTAATTTCATATAATTTCACATAATTATGCAAACGCAAATTTCACTACCCCTCAAAATTCTTGTTTCACTTAATCTGGTGCTTAAGCACATTGGAAAAAGAGTTTAAGAGAATAGGATCTCAGTTTAACCATGACAACATTACAATAATACCAAGTGTACATTACGAGAGGGGTCATTGCGATTTAATATGCATTTAATAAATCTAAAGACTCAGCCCAAGGAAACCTAATGTTTTTATCTTCTATGGAAAAAATCTGAAGGAAACTGATGTATGTTTACACGTATTTCGCAAGTAAGAAAAGGTGTAGTCCATGGGCTGTGTGTTGAAAGTTCAGATATAAATCAAAAAGACCATTACTCCATTTCGATGGACAGCCATTTTGATCTCTGGTACAATTATATCTCTCTCTGCTGTGCAGCTCTGCTAGTTCGTCTGACAAAACGACACAGAAAAATGCAACACAGGGGTTGCTAAACGAAACTGGCATAAAGATCTTAATTTAAAATACCATCTCCACTAATAAAAAATAAAATAAGACAAGTAGCTTGGCAGTAAAAGCTGTTCGCTGCAGCAGGGAATACTTCCAGAACATACTTATTCTACCCTGTAAAATTGATGAATGCCAGAGGGGAAACTTGCTCCATTTTCAGTAGTAATGGATTTGTTAAACAAATTATAAAGCATCTTTTTTACGATTAAGTAAATGTTGTTTTAGCATATTCAGACTGAAGTAATTTAGGCAGCACTACATTCTGAATTAATGTTCTGTTGAAGGGGGGGGAAGTAGTGGGCAACAGGACTCCTATTATGAAACAAAGGCAGTTAGGTCCAGCTTATGTAAAACAATGTAATCTGCCACCAAAGGCTCCCCCATCTAGAATTAACACCTTCTGCCATATACAGATTGACAAAGCATCCGCGAGAAAGCAGCTGTTAATACAGGTACCCACATGCTAAAAAAAGTAAGCTTGCTTTGCAAACTGCTAGCATTATCAAACAAGCACTGGCAAACCCAATAGGTTTTGCCTTTGGGACCTATTGCACTTGCCAATGGTTTTTAGCGATGCCACACAGCTTCACTGATGCTTTTCGGCATGGAAATAATAAAATAATTACAAATAAAAGGTCTGGTAACACTTTAGCAGGAAAGTGGGTTGTAAATATATGAAACAACACGGAGACAGTGATGGACAAGAGAAGCTATACAGAGAAGGCGTGGGGGTAAAGGAAACATGGGTGAAAGAGCGCACTACAGGTGCAGAGAAAAAAACAGTTTACAAGGCTGACCTCTCCTCATTATTAATTTATTTTTGCAATTAAAAATAGCATAAATACCAAAAAGTGTAAAAACGCTATGCAGAGCAAAAGCAGTACAAAGAAAAGAATGGGTCAGTACATGAAGACACACACGTGGTTGTACACAGTCCTGCGAGTAGTCACTTCCATGATGGTATCGGACCTTGGGAAGCAATGAAGTATTCCATGATAGAACACAAGCCTGGTGGCTCAATTCAGTTCAAGTGAGCTAAAGGACGATGATGGATTAAACCCAGATCTGTGACTGGGGTGAGTGTCTGAAAAGTTTCAGCGCTCCTTCCATTGTCTCCTTGTGTTTGCTCAATTCAGTTCAAAGCACCAAACACTGAGGAATTGCACGGGCGGCTAGGTTCGAATGTTGCCATCGGCTCAACATCCTGTGAATGTGAGCAAATCACCTAATCGCCCTATAAGCTTAAACAATTTATATTTTTAGCATGAACGTAACTGTGTTTAATGTGTCCCTGTGCCTAAATAGAAAAACATGTGAATGCAATGTGACTAGAGCTCATGTTAAGCACTCCAATACCTTCGGGTCAAGTTTGCGCAAGAGGATAAAGAAGAACCAGGCACAAAGAGGAGTGTGAGGTGGGAAAAAAGAAACAGTACCTAATCATAGCGTGAGCAGCGGACGGCCGCTAATTATATTTAAATAATCTGTGCTTCGTCCATGTTACACTTAAAGGAACGGAACTGACGCATGCCATGTGCTGCCCTATTAAACAGCAGCAAAGTACAGTGAACATGGAGCAAACTAATGGTAAGTAATGGGTGGGTGTAGAGACGCTCTAGATGTTGCACGGCACGTCGGCGGACGTGACGTGCAGGCGGCCAGGATTGGCTGCTGGTGTTGGGGGCGTGGCTGAGCGCGAGAGCGCGAAAGTGATAGCGGAAAGAGCGGGCGCTGGAGCGAGAGGCTCGGTGCTCTTTGGGATTATCAGAGTTATAGCTAATAAATAATTGTTAACTACAGTAAGGGCTCAGAGTCATCATTGGAGACTGCTTACATCATTACAGTGGCGACGAGGGTGGGATTGAAGACCCCGCAGCAAGGCAGAACCGCAGACTCAGCCCTAAGCGACAAGCAAGCACCAGAAGCTTCAGAACCACTCCACAAGGTACAGAGGAGCGAGACTACCTGGTGCAGGAGAACAGGTACCCCAAAGAGCGCGGCAGAGCCAGGCACACAGGAGGGTGTGGCGCAGAGGAAGGAAAAAGGGAGAAAAAAAACCCAGGAACCATAGAAGTAAGGCAGGAGGTGAGCGCCAGCCCACCCAGCGAGCAGCAGACCAGTGAGCACGCGCTGGAGGGTTCACAAGGAGCCGAGGGGGCTGACAAGGACAGTCCCCGAACCCCAGCAAGTGGAGAAGAACAAGACGACGCACCAGGGAGTCCCCGTGGCCAAGTAAGATCGCTACCTGCAGTGAAGAGCGAGAAAATGAGCGCGCAAGCAGGCTACGCGATGGCTCCGGTACAGTTCTTACCGCGCCCGGGAGAACCCCTCATGAAATGGGAGGACTGGAGGGAATACATCGACAATTTCATAGGTGTACTCGAAGATGAGAATGAGGAGGTATTCAAACCCCAGAGGAAGAAACGTATTTTACTATTGAACTTAGGCCCAGAAGGACTCCGGATTTACAAGAGCTTAGTCCCGAAACAGAGAACATCCACAGACGACGATGTATACGCACAGGCGCTCGAAGACCTCAACGAACACTTCAGACCGGCGATGTGCGTGTCGGTGGATAGGTTTAATTTCCAACAGAGGAAGCAGAAACAAGGAGAAACAGTGGAGGAGTATGTGGCGGCACTGAAACGACTGGCAGCCACGTGCAGGTACGCCAACTGGGAAGAGGAATTCATCAAGGACCAGGTGGTGATGCATACCACGTGCTCGAATGTGCAAGACAAGCTGTGGGCTAGTGGAGACACCACACTGAAGGAGGTATTGGTCATCGTGAAGAGAGCGGAATTAGCACGGCGATGCGCTGAAGTGACAAAAAAGGATATGGCGTCCAGCACGATGGTGAACAAAGTGGATGAAGAGGGGACTAGCAGAGAATACCGAAACAGAAAACCAACAGAAAGAGGGCCCAGCAAGTGGCAAAACAGCACGAACACGTCGAGTAAACAAGCGGGAAGCAACAGGAAGTCATGCTACAGGTGTGGAAGCTGGTCGCACGAGGCGCACGATCGGAAGTGCCCTGCGTTTCGCGCCAAGTGTGCGTTCTGTGGAATAATCGGCCACTACGAGAAGGTCTGCAGGAGGAAGGCCTCCAAGAGCATGGTGAGATGCGTGGATCAAAGCGATGACCATCCGGACGGCGAGTCGGAGCCAGAAGAAGTCACGGTGATCTACATTGAGGATCAGGTACTAAGCACGGAGGGAAAAGTTCTAGACAGAGAAGGTAGACGCACGATGAAACCGGTGTTGGAGATGGCTATAGGCGGCGTCAAGATCAACGTGGTGGCAGATACAGGGTCTCCCTTCACCATCATCCAGAGAGCAGTGTGGGAGGAGAAATTTGTGCCACGGCTCGGGCCAGAGCTTGAAAAGCTAGACATCCGCCCGGTCACGTACAACGGAGATCGGATCCCCATGGCAGGATTCAGACCCTTGACCTTCGAATTTCGAGGCCGGTCAGCACACTGTAAACTCTACGTGTCGGAGAGGGGCCCGTCAGTCTTGGGTTGGCTGGATCAGGGCGACCTGGGAATCAAGCTGGATCCGGGTGGCAAGGAGCAAATTCTCCTGACGGACCAGGTGGCCGGGCCAAGTCTGGACAAATGGAAAACCGAATATCCAAAGGTATTTGGGGGCACAGTGGGGAAGCTGGAAAAATTCGCCCACAAGATCATCCTGAAGGAGAACGCTGTCCCGGTGGCCCACAAGGCCAGGAATGTCCCGTTGGCAGTGAGAGACGCTGTGAGAGCAGAACTACAAGACCTGGAAAACAAGGGCATCATAGAACCCATCACGTGCGCCGAGTGGCTGGCGCCCCTGGTAGTGGTCAAGAAACCCAACGGTAGGGTCCGGTTGTGCGTTGACCTGAGGGAACTAAATAAAAACATTGTGGTGGAAAGATTCCCCTTGCCCAGGATAGAGGAGATGCTAGCCAGCACCAGGGGGATTAAGTGGTACTCAACAATAGACTTGACCTCTGCATATCATCAGATTGCTCTGCATCCGGACAGCCGCAAATTAACATCTTTCATCACTCCGTTTGGGTGCTATCAATTTCGCAGGATGCCATTCGGTTTAGCTTCTGCAGCGGCGGTGTTCCAGAGGATGATGCACCAATTATTCAAGGACATCAAGGAAGTCCAATACTTCCAAGATGACATCCTGGTGATGGGCAGAGACATACCAGACCACGACAGGAAGTTGGCAGTAGTCTTGAAGATCCTAGAAGGAAAAGGACTCACGGCTGAATGGTCCAAATGCAAGATAGGGATGGACTCGGTAACCTACCTGGGGCATGAGATAGGGGCGCAAGGCGTGACCCCCAAGGCCGACAATGTCAGGGCGATTTGCGAAGCACCACCCCCCTCCACCAAGGAAGAAGTCAGGTCATTCCTGGGGATGGCAGAGTATTATGGGAAATTTGTACAGCATTTTGCCTCTAAGACTCATCATATGAGACAACTAACGAAAGAGAACACTGAATTCAAATGGTCGGAGGACACACAAAGGGAATTCGAGATTATCAAAAAGGAAGTGGCAGGGGCCATACCCCTTCAAGGGTTCGACCCTCAAGGCAACACCGTCCTCACAACGGACGCCAGCGACAAGGGACTGGGTGCAGTCCTCATGCAAGACCGAGGGCGAGGTCAGCTGGAGACGATCTGCTTCGCCTCGCGCACACTGAGTGAGACAGAAAGGAAGTACAGTGTGATAGAAAAGGAGATGCTGGCGGTGGTGTGGGCCACCACGCGCTTCCGACAATTCCTGTGGGGCACCAGATTTCAGCTACGGACCGACCACAAACCACTACTGAGAGTGCTGACATCGAGTGGCCACGCAGAGGCGACACCCCGGATATCGAAGATGTCGCTAAAGCTCTTAGAGTTTAGGTATGATGTGGAACACATACCAGGCAGCAAGAACAAGGTAGCAGACTACCTGAGCCGAGCGGCGGCTATGGAACCCAGTGAAGAGGACAAGGCATGCACGGAAGAATGGGTGGCACTGATGGAGGATCATGAAAGTGTTATCAGCCTCCAGGAATGGACACAAGCGTATGCAGAGGACATGACGTTGGAAGAGGTGAAAACTTACATCACTCATGGATGGCCGGATAAGAGACGGGTTCGGAAGGAACTCAACCCCTATTTTGAAGTGAGGGAGGAACTCTCCCTGGACAATCAAGGAACATTTGTATATAGAGGAGAGAAAGTTGTCCCTCCAACGAACATCATACCCCGACTGCTGGACATGCTGCACGAAGGGCACCTGGGCATAGGGAAACTTAAACTGAGGTCCAAGCAGAACTATTGGTGGCCGGGAATGGACATAAGAGCGGAACGACATGTGAGAGAGTGCGTGAGGTGCCAGGGCGCAGACAAGACACTCAAACCCCTGCGCCCTGCATTGGGTGCATTCGAAACTCCAAAGAACCCCTGGGAAGAGTTGTCTGTCGACATCTTAGGCCCCGTCTTAGACACCCAAGGGGTCCAGAAGTACGTGTGTGTCCTTGTGGACAGGTTCTCGAAATGGCCAGAGATCAAGATCGAGGAAACCATGGACACGGACACCATAGTGAAGTTCCTGGCAGACACTTTTGTAAGGGAAGGCATACCAAAGTCTATCCTCAGCGATAATGGACCCCAGTTCCGATCGGAAAAGTGGGACAACTTCCTAGGAAGGAACGGCATCCAAGCGAAGCACACATCAATATACCACCCCGCGGGAAACGGCCAAGTCGAACGCTTCAATAGGGTGGTGATGGGGTCGATCCAAGCAGCCATCTCAGACCACAAAGACTGGGAGAAGGACATATGGCACATGTTGTGGGCGTACAGGATCACTCCCACAAGTACGGGATACAGCCCCTTCCAGCTGCTGCGCGGCCGAGAACCGTTCACTCAGGACAACCGGGTGTGGAAGGAAAAGACAGTAGTAAGTGAATGGTCCCCTGCTGTGGTGCGGGCTAACATTGAGAAGGCCAAGGCAGTATACACCAGACATTATAATGCCCGGAGGAACGTGCGAGACACAGAACTCAAAGAAGGAGAATGGGTTAGAGTCAAGCTGCCCACTCTACAAAGGAAAGGAGAGAGCAAATACAGCAAGCCCCTGCAGGTGAAGGAAATTAAGGGAAGAGCGGCCAGGCTGAGTGACGGAAACATATGGTCACAAGACCGCATGGCCAGATGTAATAAGATCTTAGTGTGGGACTGTGAAAGGGCAGGCGGAGAATCAGAAGAATGCGAGAGTGAGAAGCGAGAACATCAGGAGAACGGGATCACATTGAATGAAGGAGAGCAAGGTCAAGGAGAAGCAAGGGACAGAGAGCAGGAGATAAGAGTTGAGGAGAATGGCGATAACAGAGTCAGACAAGGTGAAGAAGAGAACAACACCACCCCTGCGAGACGAACACGGAGTGGTAGAGCTGTGGTGAGGCCAACGAGATTCAGAGACTATGATTTGAGCGACGGACTGTAAGTTGAAATGTTTGTGCGAAAAAGGGGAGATATGTAGAGACGCTCTAGATGTTGCACGGCACGTCGGCGGACGTGACGTGCAGGCGGCCAGGATTGGCTGCTGGTGTTGGGGGCATGGCTGAGCGCGAGAGCGCGAAAGAGATAGCGGAAAGAGCGGGCGCTGGAGCGAGAGGCTCGGTGCTCTTTGGGATTATCAGAGTTATAGCTAATAAATAATTGTTAACTACAGTAAGGGCTCAGAGTCATCATTGGAGACTGCTTACATCATTACAGTGGGCTCCAAGCCCTTAAATGTATACAATACCCCTGGCAGCTACAGTGCATGCGTGCCAATAGGCGAGACCTATAATCAGAGGCAAGAGTGGATTTCATGGTAAGGAAGCCCATGTCTAGGCCCCATATGCTGTAAACTCTGTCCCTCTCATGTGGGCACATTTGAGACACTTTGAGGCATATTGTGAAAGGCATTTTGGAGTACATAAAGTAATATTCTTGTAGTACTCTATACATGCTCTTTCCTACCTTCCTTTGCACATGACCCAAAAGAATAGGAAATGGCAATACAATGAGAACACGTATATGCAATTATTACAAACTGAAAGGACTGTGTCCTCATTGCTCATTTAGCCTTAGAGATTTGGAGGTTTCGGGCTGATTCAGTTCACAAAGGCATGTAAGAGTACGCCAAACAATGCACCAATATTACTACTTCCTACACTCAAAAAGGCTTTTGTGTATCTCCCCTTTATTTGCAATTATTTAGGAGCAATGAGCAATGAAAGCCCACATGGTGCTGCTCCCCAAATAATCCAGATGCAAGCACAACTAAGCTGCATAGGAATGGCGCAGAAGCTGGAATTTATACTTCTATCTTCTATTAATAAGCACCATAGTCATATGAGAAATATTTGCTACAGCACTAACTGGGCTTGCCAAGTTTCATTAGTAGCAATTGGAGGTTATTCAAGTGGATGCTGTCAAAACATTAGACAACATAAGCACAAAATGACAAGGCACGCAAGAGAACGAAAGATTTCAGTTCCTGTAATTGAATGTTCAATTAAACATTTCTTAAAGGTGAAATGAAGAAGGACATGAGATGTCCAATGAATGATTCAATTCATATCATTCTTTGAAAAGAGGAGTCTCATATGGTGAGCCAGAAACATCTACAACTGGCATTTGCATTTGCTGCTGTGATCTGGGCAGAGACACAAGTTTGCCTACTGAAAGGGCTGACACATACTTTCTTCACCTTTGGACAAAAAGCATATATAGCATTGCATTAAGTAATAGAGCCAGCAGATATGTCATAACATATTTTCCAGAACATTGATTACCGCATTATTATGAAGTTAAAAAAATATAGGTAAGTGCAAACTTACTATACTGAACTCCATAGCTGCGTACCTTGATGATATGTATATATATTGTCACAGGACAGAAATGTGGAGTTAAGTATAGGAAATGTATACTTATCAATATATGCATACTTGCCTTTCCATTATTATGGTAGTCGATATTTTGGACACGATATATTTTAGGGTGACATTTAAAATGAAATATTGTGGTTAAACTACATTTTGGATTTATCAGGTTGGCACTTTGGCACCTAGTTTGTCATATAACTTAGAAGGCAGGAGCTAACTGGAAACTTGTGCTTGGCTGCCCTCTCCACAGTTTACTGCACAGCTACATATCGAACAAATAATTTCTGAGTGCATCCACGCAGGGTTGGAGTGTGTGGCTACGTTCAAAACAGTTGCACACAAAAGGGCAACCCAATATTCCTTTGTGGGCTTGGGTATTAGAAATCAGGTAGGTAATAATGCCAACAGGAAATGTGTTCAATAAACTATTTCACATATAAATATATTAATAATTTGAGATGACCATGGATGACATCATAACTTAATGGAAGGTTACACACAGTGGCACCTATTACGATGTCAGTCAGAGTTGCCTTCAACCAACATCGTCTTGGTGTGGGAACCGACTGACCGTCGGTCCCGAAAACAGTATTTTTAATTAGATCGCACATGGTGTGGTCACAAACTCCCTTTTCTCTATGGGAGTTTGTGCGGCGGCCAGAAACCACCAGCAGCACAGTGGGAGTTTTGTGGAACTCCCTGCATTGTGTAGCAGGCACTTCACAGTGCCTGCCACAAGGTACAGGGATTTACAGGGGAGCACCATAGGTGACCCCTCAGCGCCCAACCGAAGGACGCAGGGAGAGGGGGTCTTGCTAGGGGTCCCCAAAGGCACTTTGACAGACTTTCCATGTCTGAAAGCCTGACATGGAGAGCCTGTCGGATGCCGACATCATCATCCCAACAGCGGAAATGCTGTCCGCTCAGAATTATGTTGGGTTTCTGACTAGCCGACGTGCTCCATGAGTCCGTTGGAAGCCAGTCGGAATGACTGGCCGGTTTAAATTCCGACTGCTGTAATCCTAATTTGGCGGTCGGAATTCAAACCAAGGATGTAGGTCGGAAATGACCGACCGGCATCCTAATGAGGGCCTTAATTCTTTCAGAATGCTGGTGTATTAATTTATATCAAATTTATATTGAAATCCAAAATCTTCAATACAGGCATTCAAAAAATCAGTCTCCACATTGAACATTGCAATACCACTCTAAGTATGCCATTTGTCAATGATCGGTAAAGCCCACTTATATAACAAGAGCCTGTCTCTAACAGAAGGACTAGACTCTGAACATAAATCTAACAATGACTAAAATGAAAGTTGGGTTAGGCTTCAGCGTTCAAAACACCATCAGGAGTGAATTAGTTTAATCAACTTCTGGTCACACAGGGACCACCAAACATATGCATCAGGAAATACCATATCACCTTTGACAGTAGTGCAGCGGTATCCCAGTCAGCTGCAATCTGTATCTGCCGTACTCAGAGGGTCTCTTCTAGATCTGCCTGATGAGCCTTTCTTGTCATATTCTAATTGCCACCTCCTTCTGTGTGGTGAATGTCAATATAATTCAGCCATCAGTCAAAACTGATGAAGTACAAACAGGTAGATGACAATTTAAGATCCTATCACAGTCACATAAAAAGTCCAGGAGTTTTCTGAATTTTTTTTTGTACACCTTTTGCTCAGTGCTAAAGAGCCCTTTGGTCATTCCTAGCTCCCCTTTTCTGCACAATAATGGTCATATATGGATCTACAGTTTTTTCATCATCTCCAAACTTTTAGGATTTTTCTTCTGTCTATGGGTTGATTATTCACAACTGTTTCTCTCTTCTGCAGGCAGCGCATGTACTAGCTCAGGAAAATAAAAAGCAATAGCGCCTGCAGAAGGGTAAAATCAGCACTCTGATTGCTCTGACCTGCTGAACACTGATGAGTAAGAGATAAGAGCTTCTATTAGCAAAGATAATTAAATCCTTAGTTAGAAATGTCAACCTCGCCACTAAAGGCAACATCTCCCCTAGCCAATTTCTGCTCACTGCAAAATTTAAATTAGATTAGAAAATTGGCGCTCTTCTGGCAGGGGTATCTGTCGGGGAAAGGGTAAAAAGGCTCACCTTTCACTTCACAATTAAGAATCTGCACACCCCTAGATTGCATTGCCTTGTGTGAGTCAGCAGTAATTGTTAACATGCATGCGTAAAAGGATAGAGATCCACGACAAACAACAATTTGCATATACTAATTTGACTAAAATTGTTTTCTAAATGACAGTGTTTTACAGAGGCCACATTCCATTTTCTCTTCAGTGCTTTTTTGACAGCTGGAAATGGATACAAGTTGTAATTTACCCGCATCCATTTCCTGCTTTGCTGGTGTCCAGAGAAATCACTCAAACAGTGTGACAGCATAAAAAAACAAAATGGAAATAATGAAAAGTGTACTGAAATATCTGAGAGCGATAATGTGTGCTGAATGCAAACAGTAGTTATGGATTGAGGATAGATAAAAGAAAACCCTAGCTGCAGCTGCGACGAGATGAGACCCGAAATATACCGCCAAGGCCCAGCAATGAAAACGTTATGGGAACCACTGTGCACTGATCCAGCAAATCCACACTCCTCCTTCCCACGCCTCAAGGCCATCTATAATGTGCTTGAATATGAAATTACTTTGAAAAGTGGGAGAAGCTTATCACCCTGTAAGATCTCGCTAAAAAATAGCATATTTCTGCACTCTGCAACCGAAGAGCAAAAAATATAAATTTTTTAAAAGAGTGGTGCCAGACAAGTGAAAACTGGAAAACAGGCACTGTCATCTGATGCAAATAACAATCAGCAATATAAAGAGTACTGGCAAACTAGGCAATAAACTATCAGGCGGCTAGCGGTTTAGCTCAACGATCGCGCTGAAACAATCATATTTCATCAGCAGCCTCCAACCAAATTGTAATTGTAATACACTTTGAGATAATTTATATCCCAGATATATCAATTATGTGAGGGTGGACGCTGACTGAGAGAATGACCTTACTTACTCTTTCAAGGATTGTTTGGCAGATATTGAATTCTGGATGCAAATGAACTCGGTGAAGTTGAACACAAGTACGCTGGGCTTCTTATGGCTGGCCTCGGGGACTGGCCTTCACTGAGGCTGATCCTGAAGGTGCTTTTTATGCTAAAGACCAATTAATGGAGCAATTGAGAAGTCAGCTGGTTGTACCAGATGAAGAGTGATCTCCTGAGCTGCACATTAAATTTGTGTTGAGCGCCCGCCTTCCTGGTGGTTGGCATGAATGCATGGATCCTGTTGCAGAGGTCATGGCCTTGGTGCCGTGGGTAGTCAATTATCACAGGATGTGCTTGTGACTTCCAACCGGGTCATCTTGATAAAATACTATTCAAGGTGGTAGATGTTGTCAAACTGAGTGCTTACACATCCTACCCCCTGGTGAATCATTTTAAGGCCCTTAATGACAAACCTCCAATTCAATAAACCTTTATCAGGTGCAGGTTGATGCGAGGAGGAGTTGGGGCCAACTATAACTACAAAGAGTGAATTTGAAAGCTCAGGAGACATGGACAAACTTCTTAAGGATTTAAAGACTTAAGTCAAGTCAAGTAACTTTATTTTTGCATCAATTAAAATGCATAAATGTAGAATAGTACTGCAAATAAATATCTTGTAAAATATACTCAAAAGTGGATTAGGTACAATCCATATCCATTAACCAAAAAAAAGAAAAATTAATTTCCAATGCCTAAAGACTATTTTAGGGAGGGGGTGAAGGTTCTGCCCAAAGTTTTTATTTTCAGAAATTGTCCATGATGGATTATAGGTCTGTTGTTTGGAGGTGGGTAGAATTTAGCGATTTCCTTATTAATTCAGTGGCAATTGGTGGCAAAGGGCGCTTTTGTAAGCATGTTGAGCCAGTAACATTTTTCATGTTTCACTGCATATCAAAATGCAGTCAGACAAAAACCAAAAGGAATAGTTAACTCTGAATCTTCTTTAATAATTATATAGATTTAATTTTGCATAATGTGGATATGTGCATTGTAGTCGTACACATCAACACAATTCATCTGTCATGCACAGTCTCTGAGAGCTGCTTCATGCAGCACCCTTTTAACAGATTTGTCAGGACATGGAGTTAATGGTAGAGCCCTTATTACATTATGTCCCTCTCTCTTGCTATCTACGTGTCTGACACTTTATCTGTCCAAAATGACAACACTGGAGTACTTTTGGAGATGGGTATCGTCGAAGATTTCATTATGCACCTCTAGTCTCAAATCTGATGGCAGGAAGGGAGGGGAAGGAAGAAGAACAGAAAGGTAAGAAGGGCATAGGGAGGGAACAAAGATGGAAACGGGAAAGAAAGAAATTAAACTGTGATGCCTAAACCCAGTGAGTATGAATAAAAGCACATTTCTAAACCCACCAATTGCGAAAACCTTTCGACCAAAATGTTCACAGCCATTTATTCAGAAGAATGAGAAAACTTGATGTAATCAGCCATTTTGAAAGTTGGTTTCCTCTAGACAGAAAACATTTGAACTTTTTCCACATCAAAGACTTGTTTATGATTGCAGTGGCATGCATCGCTTCTCCTTTACTCTGATTATGTAATTGATAACTTTAATGAAATGCTAATTGCTCTGTTTGTTCTGTTCTTTATTTGACAGTGGTGTCTATTTCTAGTGTGCAATCTTTATTATTAAAAGATATCATTTGAATCTTTTATTTTTCCAGTTGTTAGCTCCATTCACTCAATTTGGAGACTTTCCAATGCCCATGTTTTTTTCGTCCATGCAGAGCTCATTTTTGGCAAGATTTTACTTGGGCCAGAAATGCAAATTCTCATAAAGTGGAGGGGATAAATGGGATGAATTACATTTGTTTTCCAAATTTGGGCAGGACTTCCTCCTAAGCACTGTGGTCTGTATGAGAAGGAGCTTTTCTGTGCAATCTGTTCTTTATTTTTTCAATGTCCACTCTAAAATATCCATGCCCTAGGCGACCTGGTTAATAACAGATTGAATTTAGGGGGGAAAAGTTTAAGGGTTTAAGAGTTTTTCTGTCAGGGTTTCTAGTCCACCCTGTTGGTGGCCTTAACCTACACAAAGTTAATGCTTGCCTATTGGCCATGCTTAACAGTGGTCTCAAGACAGTGGAGGTGTCAACAAGAAATTGGCTACATCTACCATAGGAAGAGCGACAAAGGGACACAAATGTCTAGTAATCCTGGAGGGCATACTAATAGCATGAATTAGTAAGGCATCCACAAAGTGGAGAAACATAGTCAGTGTGCCCACATAATAGTCCTTTTGGTGTACCTACTATAGGACATATCGCTGGATTTAAGGGAGAGTATATTTATTCTTTCAATAACGATTTGCTACCATTTCCATAGCACATTTAATGAAGCTATGTTTTCAAATGTTCTTCAGAAGGGTAACATTTATGCACATAAGAGGCATACTTACATTTAGTATGCTCCACAAATGTTTACATTGCACATACATGAAAGCAGTCCACTATATTTACCACGGAGGACGTCTACAGGGGACATCAGTGGAGTGACATTGCAAATGAAGAGCAAATGTAATCATTACTTACACAGTAGTAGCTGTCTGGACATGCATAAACATCTTGACATTTTATTACCCTGCATACTAGAGAGCCTAACTCACATCTAATTGAAGAAGGAGTAAATAGCTCAAAAGTGTAACAAAGTACACCAGCCCTACTTTCATAAGATATATGTAGGGGATTTGCCATGTATGTTTTTAAAGCAAATAAAATAATGTTGTACTATAATTTCCCTACATAATTCATGCTTATATAGAACAGATATAGTCCCGGTTGGCATAAAGTTTTTTTTTTTTTATTAAACACTTGCTACCTATTCCAAGGGAAAGATGTGACTGGAGATACAGAGTAACCACAACAAGTGTGCTTCTATCTTCGCATCCTTGTTATTTGGTTTTCTTCCTGCGTAAGTAAAAACACCAGCATTGATCACTGAGGAACTTTTGACTTTACAGCATTAAGTGATTTGCTGCACAGTGAATCTATTGTTTATTAAATTACAGGCGAAGATGGGCACTTACTCCTCTCTTCCCGTTTCTATAATAAGTCTGAATATTTTGAAAGCAGTAATGATGATTTTCTTAGCACATTTGTGTGACATGTTGTTTTTGTTTACCAAAAAGACCCCTTTATATTACTCACTGATATGAGGGTCTTAAGTTCAGGAGGTTTCTCGTTGACTATGTTTTATATTGAGATTCATAATGAAATAAATATTTATCTCAATAGTTTCCCATTTTTTAAAATGGTCCCTGGGTCTGTGGGCAAATCTCAGGATAAAAGTGCGCACCACAAAATCTAAGAGACTATGGGAGGAATGTGGTCCAAGCACAAACACCCACATTATTTTCAAATCAGACAGAATATCAGTAAAGGCCACAATCTGAATGAAAATTAAAGCACAAACGTTATGCTTTTGTTGGGAATCTGAATTAAAAAGTTGTTCTATGACCGAAAGTAGGAGTTAAGACTGTGGAGGATGATGGAAAAGCAGCATTTCCTCCAACTACCTATTTATTTGATTTTGGATAGCTGTCAAGATCTATCAAACAAGCACAATTCTGCAGTGGATAAATACCAACAGAGATAGCTCAAGCATCCCTTTCCAATGGGTATGTAATAATCCATGCAACCAACAAACTATTGAAGGATCCTAGTATGAGCTTAGAATTTACACAAATGACCCTTCTGCAACACCAAAATATTTCAGCAGATTTATAACAGGAAGGGACGCGTGAGGCACTTGCCTGAGCTGCTGGCACCTTTGCCATCACAGGAAATGTTCCTATAACTATGTTCTACGCACAGGGCAGGGAGTTTGAAGTTGTGATACTGTGATGGGCTGGGGACAACAGATTACAGGGACCTATCAGGTATCTTGAAAAAACAAGCCTTAGTATTTAAGATGGCAACGTAAACGCAGGGAGGGCAGGGTGAAGAGAATACAGACATTAAAATATCACAGTGAAAACCAGAAATAGCATGCAGTTCCTAATGTATTATGCAGGTAATGGTAAGCGCTCAAAGGGTAACAGAGTGTGAATAATCAGGCGGACAGGAGAAGTATTTCCTCCTTTCAGAAAGAGACCCTCACACACCCAACAAGCAGGCATTTTGCTTCAACATCGGGTCTGCTCATTATCGGATCGGTGCTGCAATACCCGATCAGGCACCCGTGATGGGGCCTTCTTGGTGGAGATCTTTATTCCCAATGCCGTTGGATGTAATGCGTGTGAGAGCCCTAGTGAATATGCGTTTTAAGTTGGGGGATTAACTCCTCTTGAATCCTGAGGGTCCATGGGGTGCAACTAGCCCACTAGGTACCTCCACTAAGAGCCACAGAGCTGCATTGCAGAGAGGTGTAAAAAGGGGCGTGGTCTCAGAACACCTCTCTGCAACGCAGGCTCCTGGCGCATACTGGAGGTTCCTGGTGGGCTAGTTGGCCCCCAGGGACCCACAGTATTCAAGGGGAATTCGTTCCCCATCTGCAAACGCGCCAGGGGGGGCGCGTTTGCAGAGTGCTGAAAGGAGGTAGTGTGGCCGCTGGCATGATGCCGGTGTTTCTTTTTTTAAAAGGGGGGCTACGTAGCCCTCTTTCTTTTTCTCATTTTTGGGCCCTGGGGACCCCATCCACCAGAGCCTGCCCCCTAATTTTTTTTAAAGAAATTAACAAATTGGGAAGGGGGCCACGTGGCCCCCCTCCCGAGGCCTTAATCAGCCCCGGGGACCCCATCCCCCGGGGCCGGCCTATATTGTTTTTTTCCATTTTTTTAAATTTGAGGAGATGGGCCACTAATAGCCCCGGGGACCCCATCCCCCGGGGCCGGCCTATATTGTTTTTTTTCCATTTTTTTAAATTTGAGGAGGGGGGCCACTAATAGCCCCGGGGATCCCATCCCCCAGGGCTAGCCCACTCTGTTGGGGACCGTGGGGGGTCGCCAATCCCCCCATGGTCCCGCCGGCTCCCTGCCTCCTGCGGGAGCAAGTAATTCCTTTTCCACACGGGGAGATGCTAAGATGCCGCTCCCCTGTGGAAAAGCAATTTGCTTTGCTATTTGGAAGAGAGAGCAGATTTCCTGCTCTCTCTTCCAAATAGCAAATCAGTTTGCTATGGCAGGGCGGGACCCGCAAGGCTCCCGCCTTGCCACAGTAAACTACAGTGTCCCGGGGAGGGCACCCCAGGAAACTGCAGGAGCCGGCCCTGGGGGGTGGCGGTCTCCAGGGCCATCACAAGGCTCCAGGAGGGGGGCTGCGCGGCCCCACTCCCACCATCTGCAAAGCCCCGGGGGGGTGGTCCCCGGGGCTGGGGGTCTGTCACGGACCCCCCAATTTAAATATTTAGTGCCCCGGGGAGGTGGCGGTGCAATTCTTCAGGACCAAAAACCAAATAATCTGGTAATAGAAGTACCCTATGCACACACACAAAATATCAGTACAAAGATTATGTAACAGTCATGTAACAGTCAACAAATAAACAAAGCAACAGAAAGTAGTAGGGA
Source organism: Lissotriton helveticus (assembly GCF_964261635.1). Classification (NCBI taxonomy): domain Eukaryota; kingdom Metazoa; phylum Chordata; class Amphibia; order Caudata; family Salamandridae; genus Lissotriton; species Lissotriton helveticus. The sequence continues at coordinate 1,076,293,227 of NC_136059.1, forward strand.
TCTCCTGTGGGAGAGTAGTTCGATGGAATCCTTTATTATGTTAGACAGCCAGCCGACACGTGTTTCATCGCCTATGTGAATCCTCAGGGCTAAACGTGGCTGTGTCAAACCGGGAGGTCGTTCTGCTGGTGATATTTCCGACCCACCAGGGCCCTTGGCCTGGGTTGTAAGTCTCAGGGAAGTGGTGTTCACACCGTGATACTGGAGTATGTGATCACTAAGCAAAGTTCCAGTGTAATGCGTAGGTAACAAGTAGAGGAATCATGAAAATCGAGCGATTGATACAGGAACATGGCGATCCGGGAGTTCGCTGTTTTACTGCACTCATGTGAATCGGATACCACGGAAACAATTGAGATCTTTACTGAGATCATACACGACTCCTGGGCACAACACATCTTTACACCGGCTATAGAATCGCTCAATTTTCATGATTCCTCTACTTGTTGCCTACGCATTACACTGGAACTTTGCTTAGGCGATGAAACACGTGTCGGCTGGCTGTCTAACATAATAAAGGATTCCATCGAACTACTCTCCCACAGGAGATCCCTACTACTTTCTGTTGCTTTGTTTATTTGTTCACTGTTACATGACTGTTACATTTTTGTACTGATATTTTGTGTGTGTGCATAGGGTACTCCTATTATTCAATTAATTGGTAGTTTCTTCTACTAATTGCTGAGTGGTTCCAAAGGTTTTCCACTCACCCAGTTGCACCACTACTACATAGCGCGCTACTTATTGATGCGTCCACCGATGGCAGTGCACCCTTTGCTAATCTGACACCAAAAACCTTCCAGGATTTGTCAAATATAATCTGGTGATTAAGGAGGAGTGAGTGTAGCATTTACAAAAGTAACCTAATCACATCAAGTACTTGCCCTCACAGTATAGTATAGCTGGGAATATCTAAGAACCAACCCAAATTTGGTAAGCTATTGACCCTATAGGTGATGGCAGAGACTAGTAGCTTGCAAAATAAAGGCATCCAGTGCACTAACTCAGCAGTGACCCGCCCCCTCTCTGCCACTTTGGTGGAGGGGAGTCAGGGCAGTTACTCACCTTACCATATGAGCTGCAGTCAATCATTACCTCCACATTCAGCAACTCACTAGTTTAAACCATAACAAGAGAACCCACATATTAAATCTCAGTGGGGTATCTCTTAGCTATTTTTGATTTAACTCACATCAATCTACACCTAGAGCACCTCCACCCACACTTCACATCAGCATCTTATGCTAAAAAGACCTCCTGCAAAGAACCCCCTCAAGGCTCCCATTGGGATTGCAGCGCCGGCCCAATGAGGGATTTTCCGATGATGAAGCATGACACTCACCTTGGTGTGTGAGGGCCCTTGCTTCCAAGCAATCAGATCCCCCGATCTGGATTCTCAGTTTCCATTCCAAGCCTCTCCCCTTGCCCCCACAAAGGAGCTGCATACCCCTCTTTGAACTGCATAGAATAATGACCAGATCTGGAGCCAATAACACTAAAATACATAAATATGCAAACAGACCACTAAATCCCAACCCTTTCTTTTCATGGGACCCTCTTCTTCCTTCCTCCTCATATTAGTGATTGACAGTGCATGCAGGGCTTTAAGTGGGCCGGGTCTCACCAGTGCTGAGGACCTGCAGTTTTTGAAAGGGGGCCTCGAAATGGGTCCCTATCGGGCTCTGTTTTGTGCCCTGGCACAGGCGGTCCATTTTTTTCCGGACTGCAGTGACAACAGGCACATCAATATGTGCGTGCTAACGCTGCTCACTTCTAACTAGTGGAGAAGTTACGGCATGACGTCATGCAAGGTGAGCATTGTAGGGGAAGGGAAATCCTTTAAAGAGAGTCATTTTCTCTCTGGATTTCCCTTCTCTTTTCGAAACACAGGAGAAGCAACATTGTCGTGGTGTCACCAGGGCTTTAAGTGGAAGCTTTTTCAATATTATATACAAGCCATAGTTGCTGCTTATTTATCTTATGCAAAAGAAACAATTGATGGACGAAATGCTAGACAATGCAAACATTCACCCCCAGTCACAAAGATCTGGGTTTAATCCATCATTCTTTTGCTCACCACACCACCCCAGTTTGGACCCAGCCATATGCAAATCAGTCTTGACCCTGTTCCTTGTGCAACTAACAACCATTGACCACACCAATAGTCCTGACTTCTTGTAGGTATGATATTATTTGTTGTATCATATATCTGGATGCAATGACATAAACAGCAAACTACAAGTCGGGCGGCACACTATGCTGAGCACAGATTTTTAGTTTACATGTTTTAAGCCACGCCCTAAATTACATTGGCCACGCCCCTTTGAGAGACCCTTCAGTTTTTTCATCCTCATTAAAGCCCTGAATTCATGGATCAACCGAAGTGACTGCTCAGATCTGAACATTTTTAATAACATATATAAGAATTTACCATTCACCAATGTCACTTTGAAAGCCATCTTCGAAGGCAACATTATGGAGCAAACAATTACGCCATTTTACAGAGATTTTGGCCCGAATTTGAAAAGGGAGCATAGACACATCATTTGAGATAAAGCTATGTACGTTTTGTTAAAAATTGACTAATTACATTCATTGGACTTGACAATATGAGTATCGTTTTGGAATGCAAGGTGGTGCATTCCTTCAGAAAGTATTATTCAGATATCTGCCTCAGTATCAACATTGTTGAAGGTATGCAAGCTTCTCAAAATGGAGTTTAACACGCCATGATCTCCTTTGTCTGAATCTGCACCAAGTGAATGAGACGTGAAATCAGTTTGAAGTTAGATGAAACTTTAGGTTTTTCCAATTGACTCACGTTAGCACACATTCTCGTCTCCATATGTGTTAGAACCCTGTGTGTTACAATTGACATGCAATCTATTCCAATCATCTGTGGCCATTGTGAATTGCATATAACATAAATAAATCGCTGTGCCCCCTGGAGCAAATACAACTCAACACCAAACAAGTGTGGTGGAGGATTCACAAGGTTGGACTTCTAAATTGGGAATGTACAACTAACAATTCCATTGTTAGACACTCAAAACACCTTTCTTTTGCGGTGCAGCAAATGTTTTTCGTCGTGATGTACAAGTGGTAAAGAAGAAGTAATGCAACATTCACTGGAGAGAAACATAAGGCAGACAATTGCATATTTTATTAACTCAATGGCCGGCTTGAAGAAGGTAACATGACTGCACACGATGAGAACAAAACGTCTTTTTTTCTCAAAATCCTATAGTGCGGATTTAGTTGTTCCTTTAAAATGTGCAATAAAACTAGCTCTTAGCCATAGGCAGGTCCCTCTCCTGTCAGCCCAGATATGTGGTGGTCTAGAGAGGAATGAGTCCTCCATGCTGTTGGGAGAGGGTTGTTTATTCATGAGACCATTAATTACATACCTCTGGCCTCGGCTGGCTGCACGTATCTCCCTAACTGCTGTGTGATGCATCCGTGGGGCAGCCACGGCCCCGCTAACAGCTCTGGCAGGAGAGACCTCGCATGGCTATGTAAGGCAATTTTTTGAAAAGGCTAAGTGGCAAGCAGGTGCTAATATATTAATGTATAAATCCTGGCGAGTGGAAAAAGCTACACTTACAGTATGCCCTGCTTCATGTTGATTAATGGACCGGCTCAGGCCAGAGTGTTGCGGATGTCACTTAAAACAAATGCTTTACTTATCGTGACTAATGCCATGCCTTATCTCTCATGTGTCAAGCCTGATGAAAGTAGAGCGGGTTTCATATTTCCAGCACAGAAACATCGCCTGGTCGCTCAGCACGTCCATATATTTTCAGTAGTGTGAACAAAAAAAACAGGCCGCTGGTTCTCTTCCCATGCCACCCATGTGATACATTGCGGGCTTCCAAACACAGGAGAACACGAAATGAGATTTAAATAAACCAGCTGCCTTTTCCATCGCCAGCAGTGGGTACATAGTGAATATTAATCCTATGCGTTTTTTTTTAATAAACCTAGTGGCTGTATTCTTTCAATTAAAATGGCGGCCTAGAGCCCCTTTGGCACAAGATGGCCGCATTAACTTGACCCAATGTCATCGCCCTGATGAACCAATGGCCTGACGTCAATTCATCTGTACCCAGATTCCTCTCTGTGGAACGGCTCGCGCTCCTTCACGTGACTTTTCTCCCTGGCAAGCCTTTGACTCCGCATAGCTGCTTTTATCCGCCTTCGAGCTTTTACTGGGAAAAGAAGTCTCACGCTGTGTTGTACATTTCCCAGACAGGTAGAGGCTTCCGTTTTTCACCTCCTATTTTAAGCAGGCACATTAATAAGGGAATCTCTTCTAATGTATTATTATCAAAGTCACATTCTCGCCTATGTTGGATTGTAATTTCAGGGAAGCAGACGTGCGGCGTGCATTCTGGAAAATGTGACAAAAGGAAAGTCTCTCATTTTATCCAATTTAAGGTGAGGGGAAAATGAAGCATGGTGAATGAGGATTAAACACATTTTTTTAAAGTAAGATTTTAGATATTTTTCTATCACTTAGCCATGTCACTTGCTTTAGAAACCACCCTAACGGCATGACAGATGATTTCAGGAATCACACATCCTTCTCTCACCCCCAATATATCGAAATGATGAATTTGGTGGCTAAATTATTTTTGCGAAATAATCTGTTAGAGGATATGAGAGTTGTTTTTATAGACAGGCATTTAACAGCAGCGAAAATGCCAGTGCTGGATTCAATAATAAAAAAATAAAAAAAACATTATTCCCAAATTTCAGTTTTCCTTTCTGTGGAAACATTATTGAATATCTAAAAAAAAGACGGTGTGGAATCAAAGAACACAAATTATAATCTTCTTTGACCTGTCAACGAACACATGCACTACAGAAAAAAATTAATCCAGATGATTCCCACCCTCCCTATAAACAGTTGTAAATGTACAAAAATTGTAAACTGTTGTTAATGTACTAAAATTGGTAACTGCATTTGAAGAAGCATGATAGATAATATTTAAAATGCTGCTCGTCAATCTGTGTTGTATAAACTAAACTTGCCACAGTAAAAGGGGAACAAATGCATTTAAATAAAAGGCTTTTCTAGAGAAAAATATTTAAATGCCGTCTTCAAATTGATTTCACGCAAAAAAACTTCATGAGCCATTAAGCGCAACCGCCCTCCATCGATGTGCTGCTTCCATTTTCAGCCACACATGAGCATTTTCCAAATCCCATGGGAGTGTTTAGTTTTGCGCTGCCTGTGCATACTCCAGTCTTCCTCCGGAGTAATGCTGCCATCGAGGAGACGGCTGTAAATTCCAGCCCTCTATCAGGACTGCTGACCTCCCAACAAACCCCACAACTGGCTACAGGCACAGAGCATTCATCATTACTATTGGAACCCAATCTTTCCAAGGAGGACAGCTGCACAGGGCAGATTTGAGGCATCGGTCAAAGATGCTCAAACGCATCATATTCCTCATGTCCTGATTTTGAGCCACAATTTCATCCCTTGGACTCAATGTGGGGCATTGCCATTCAGCCTGTGAAGTCACTTTTGTAAACCACCTGGTACTGTGATATAATTTTCCAATTGTGTCTGGTTTTCTCTGTGGATGTTCCAGCCTGCAGAAAGAAGCCATTCAACCTTCTCCAGGGTTTAAAAAAAAAATCTTGGCTACATGGCCGCTGTGTTTCATTTGAATCAAGAAGCATGTGTGTGACTGCCAAGTTATCGTGGCATGCTGTTACGTTGCCCTTCCAAAAGCCGGCCAAAAACGCACAGCCTGAAACTGTCTCAGGAAGATACGCATGATATTTCCCAAAACCTGAAATTAGTGACGTTCGACAAATTGGCTACAAAGAGGTTTTCTCCAAGGCTGAGAGCCATACAGAGGACTCCTCAGATGACATTCACAATGAAAAGACTTATTTTAGGTCATCTGACATGCACAGACCCAACAAGGTAGAGTTCAAAATAAACCACTTGCCCCACAAAGGTCAGCCATCTTCTCGGGCTGCTGTTAGAATCCACCAGTGACTAAAGGGATGCAAACTAGCTCTCCAGTTAGTCAGTCAAAATAATGAGGAGTGCTCCAAACTCCATACTGAGGATGCTGGGCCAGGAAGGCACCAGCCTGGATAAAGGGGAGTGAAAAGAAGAGAGAAGGGCAGTCCTATCTGGAGTTGTAATATGCTGTACTCCATTGGTCTGCACCAACAGCACCAGCATGCCAGGGCAAGGCCCTGACAATTCCGTGCTCTGAAACATAAAATTGTCACTCTCCCTCCCCCTCATTGAGTGCAAACTACAACCTCATCATGAAATCAAGCAAAGACTGATACATGATATTTGCTGCTGTATTTAGATGACTAATATTTGCAAAACTCTACAGTACGATCTTTTCAAATCAAATCGCAGTCAATAATACCATAGCATATAGTCCAAAATAATATGCTGTTTTTAGGAAACATGGAACAAATAACTGGTAAATATTATTACAGGTTGACATTTGTATAATTTTTGTTGACTTGTCCTCCGACCCCAATGTTCGGACAGAATTTGTGACTGATGAAATAAACAGGCCACCCCAGCTGTTAAACGAGTAAATTACAGGCTGCAGGCAGCCGGGCGAACAGAAGTGAACTTTTCTGGCAGAACAACAGGAGGTCTCAGACTAGGCTAGTATGGCTGGAGCACAATTGACTGCATTTTAGGCAGAAGCCTATGATTAACGTTTACCTAGCCCTTCCAAATTTCTGAAGCACTGTCATCTACGGATATTCACTGACTTTCTTAAAGACCAGCATGCCTTTGTGTGTACTTGCACCATGGGGCACACGGGTAAGGACAGTGCCACTGGAAGGAGTCACTGTGCTCTGCCCACTGAAAAGCATTGCCTCAATTAGTATGTCATAGTGAAGTCTAAAGTGAGGCGTAAGTCAGAAATCCAGGCTATCTTGCACGCTAGGGGAAGCAACCCAATGGCCACTGGAATGTCTGTAAAAGATTCAGATGGAAGACTTATGTAAAAACATACAAAGATTTCTGAAAAAGAAATTCCATTCAGTGATAGACTTTAATATTCAGAGTCTCTAGTGTGGGTACTATTCTGAGATAGGAGTTTGGGAAATTTAAATCTATAAAAAAAAAATCAAAAAGCAATGTGATGAGGGGGTATGATACTTTATAAATTCTGTCTGCAACACATGTGTTCTATATTATTGAGGAAGGCTGAGAAATAGTGCTCAGATGAACTCATCAGTGCAATCGTGGTGAAGCAGCCTTGGGGTGGAGCCGTTACATGGAAGTCAATTAAGCACCCGCAACAGAGGTATGTGTCCAACACCATAAATACATATTTGTATCATAGTGTGACTCAGTCTTAAATCCTTATAAAGTTGAACAAGAGGGACCAAAGAGCTAGGTAGCAAGAACATCTGTTATTTGAACACCAAGTGACAATTCAGCGTGTGGCGTGGCTTACATAAAAAGGCAGAAAGCATGATATATCCACCATCAGCTGCAGAAAAGTATCTACAGCCTACAAGTCACATGTTTACATCGCAACAAGATCAACTCATTTAGTTGCCCTTCTCAGGACGACAAACGAGACTTAATGAGGTGAGCAATTGAACAGCTTATACCTGCAGCAACAAGAACCAGCAAAATTAATCATAACAAGTACAACTGGAAATCAAGTTATTGTCTAAAGTAGGCAGGCACCCGAAAATCCAGTTCCATACTATTTGCTTTTATAACCAGATAATCCAGCATCACAGGATTTTGTGAAACAAAGCAGTTATTTGTGGCACACAAAACACAGCAATGTTTCATTTAATTAGAAACAATGCATTTTACCACAAAATATATTAGAAACATACAAGCAGTGTGGGAGAATGATCTGTGTATGCTTGATGTGCCACCTAGGAGATGAGAAATTCCCAGAAGGGTGGACCCTTCCTCCACCCTGCGCTGAAAGGAGGCCTGAGGGATCATGAAACAATGTTATTATATGAGTGTCTTCTGCTGAGAAATATTGCTTCTCTGTACTTTGCCTGACCTTGAAACATTGGATCTGGTGGTAAATTTGGTTTCAGACTAGCCTGTAAAGCCTATGGCTTTTAAGCCATTGCGTTTGGAAAATTTTGCAGTAACATGATTTGTTTTGGCCCAATTTGTTGGATACAAACCTTGCTAGAGCAAACCCCAGTAATACTAAAGGATAGGGTTTCTCAGTAAAATATGGAATTGGTTTTAAAACATGCTCCTAGGATTATTTACGCTCCCAGTCCCAGCCATGCCTGCACTCATAAAGAGTGTCTCAAACAAGGGAGGGACCATCTGGATGTGAGGAAATTTGATGATAGAGTCCTCTCGGCCAATCCCTTGGACACCATGAGTACCAGGTAGCACTGGTGATGACTCATAAAAGACCACGAGGAGCACTTACTTCCCCTTGCTCCTTCGGGGCACTGTGGCAGGCTTACAATGGTGGGCATCAGCAGGAGAAAGAAAAAAATGGCCCAATCTGCAAATTGAAAATAAATCATAAATGATTCACTGGCAATAAGCTGGGAGTTTTAATTTTGCACAAATGGAAATAACATGCTTCAAGCATTACAAGGCCTACATGGATATTGGCATTCACTGTTGCCTCCATTACCTCATAGGGGATGACTAGAAATGGCTCGTGCTGAAATGCAGCTTTCATATTTAATTAGAAATTAGACTGTACTATTTGTTCTGCAAATCCAATAATTGCATGCTACATCATCTCAAGATTAAAAAGTTGAAGATGGGGGATCGCAGACGTGTGCTGAATGCAAAGCAGTTTGTTTGTGCACACTACAGCTAAAACATAACCGCTGTTTTAAGGGAAGAAAATCTGAGCATATTAGGGGAAGACTGAAATCTACTTCTAACTTGAAATGTGTCAGTCCATCTCGAAAGATATAGACTGTGGTAAATGGTCTGATCTAAAGTGTAGAAAACGTTCATTGTTATTGTGCAGTAATAGGAAACTGGACCTTGTTGTATAGCTGTTTGTGTGATCTTGTTTTGACTTTTAAGTGCATTTGCTATTTTGCAAAAACATGCCACTGGAACAGGCATCCTTTAAAACTAACCTACTGTCAGCAAGTTGAGCTTGGTAATTCCTCACCTGTCTTTACACAGCCTCATGATTATTGGTGCAAAAACTGAACATCCCACTTGGCCTTTCATTTGACTGAGGTCTATAACATGAGTATAAATTATCCGGATAAAGGATTCACCCAGTACCACTTGCCAAAGGGTATTCTAATCAAGTACTTCTAATTACTGAAAGAATGGGTCGTGGCACCTCTGAAAACAGGCTCCATTTTGAAGACTAGTCTAAATGTGTCAATGAATCTGGCTGTGGGTGTCACTCAAAGCAGCATTGTGCCAGGTGACTACAAATTAACCAGGTAGTGGTGTTTGTCTGCACAACAGCATTCCTCAAGGCCTGTCAAGACCATCAAAAAAATGTAGGATGGTAGCATGTCTGATAAAAATACATAAAAATAAAATAAAAATAGTAGAACCACGAAAGTAATCGTTGTTTCTTCACTTCGTGCCTGCAACATTGCCAGCCACAGCTCAGGCACTTTTACTACCCACTCGCAGCTGTTACTTACTCCCCTCTTCCAGGCTATATCTATACCAACCTCTATGTACACCTTTAACGACACCCCACGCCCTCTGAAAAATACAGCTACTGTGATCTTTGCATGCGAGGACCCCATTGTACTTTCAATCAATCACTACAAAGGAACCACCACACTCAGACCCGCATGCTCGGAAACGCAGACAATTTGCTACAGGGAGACCAGGACCCCTGGGGAAGGCTGGGGATGTTCGTAAAAGTCCAGCTCTGCCATCTTGTAACAGAGGGTCTGTCTCTGTAAAAGAATTGCCACACATTTTACTGGACGGTAAGAAAAAAAATCCCAGAGCAACCTTTTAATTTAACTGGATGCACCGAGTATTTATTCACCCAGTCATTTTTTTGAATCACTCCTGTTTAAGTCTAGCTCAACTCCGCCCTAATTCTTTGAAACAGGAAGGCATGAATAAAATATCATTTTGCATTGGCCGTGTGTGATAAAAGTAAACCCTCTGCTAAAACATTTAACGCGAAGCGCATGCCGGTATTTCCTGTAGTAGGGCCGTTTCTCCAGGTCTCCAGTGTCTCAGCACGCGCAGCAGCAGATACAGGGAAACCCCGCTCTCATCTGTCGGCCGTGTTCTGCCTGACATTCCCCAGATTATGCGGAAAGTCTGTGGGTGGCCTGAAGATGCCGGTTCCCAATCGGGCGCTGTTTTGTGGAAAAATGGTCTGACATTTACTGTGACAGACCCTTCTCCTCATACCTACCACTGTGCATCTCAGGCAAACCAACGTGAAACACAGAGCGGGGCTCCACATGAACTAAACGGGTTCAGCAACCATGTGAGTGAAATGACAGCCACCAACATAGACACGCACCCACGCAGGCACTCAAGAGCAGGCATCCACAGCAAATGCGCATGTACCAGGCATGTCAGCTCAGACGGTGCCACCATGTGTCACGCGGCATCAGCTCCATTCTCATTGTCACCTGGTGAAGATGTCACACAGTGACAAAGAAGGGGCACTGTAACCCCCTACCCTGAGTATTTAGAAAATGGAAGCATTCTAAATTCTGTAAAGGGTTTGAAAAAATCTCGAGGGGGGGCAGGCTCAGGAAGCTTTTGGGTTTATTTGGAGGGAGGGGAGGTTAGTGGTGGGAGAAGGCAAAAGTATCTCTCGGGCAGCCGTAGGAATGAAGCCCCGCCCCCTCCTCACAGAGTGGATTTGTTTTATTAATTTGGAAGTTCTGGTGTACACGCATATGGGAGAGCACATACAGATGCTTAAGCGCGTGCACAAACACATGCACGAGATTGTGCACACATGCGAGAGTGCCTCTGTGCATGCACACACAAAGAAGTGTGCACACGCATCCACAGATCAGGTTTAGGAGATGGCACAACCTTCTACACTTGTCGTCTTTATGGACTTCTTTTCCTGTTCTCAGAAATGGTCCAGGCTGCCGTCGGAGGATTTAAGTGCCTAGAAACAGGCTTCAGATTCCAGGGTGTCACCCAAAGAAGAAGCAGCCAAAGTTCAAACAAAAAATCTCTAGTTTTGACCACAGTTTCTCTATTTAACAGAAATGTGTGATCCTGAGCAAATCGTCCCATATACCATTGCTACAGAGTATGAAAAAATCAAGTACTTATAAACATGTTGAATAGAAATTGGCTGGATCAAACTATTTGTCATTCATATTTCAGGCCAAGGTACACGTCTTCATTCACTCACCCCATATCTAGTATTCAGGGCTGGCCAAAGTGTTTAAGATTATTGAGCTCTGTTTATAGTGCAACCACAATATTCAGACCACTCCTGAGCAGGTAAGGCTTCATTCACTCAGGTACACAGGTCTCCTTCCTCTACTCAACACTCATCTGATATTTCAAACTCACCTACAATATGGATGAGTGGATCCCACTGTTTGCCCTCAGATACAGTATTTACAGATCAACACAAAAATAAGGCATTGGTTCTAGAATTCAGGGACTAGCTTCAAAATGAAGGTCTCACTGCCCTGGCCCACTTTGAAGTGGCAAGGAAACCGGCACTTTGTACCAATTGCAGTAGTGTCCCTGCTCCTTAAATTTGCACTTTAATGTCCCTTATAGATCACTGAATGGGTGAACCGGCAGTGTTCTAAAATACGAATTCTGAGATTTCCACGGGTGAACAGTTGCCCGGCAGACACATCTTCTGAAAGAGGCAGAGAAAGTGGACCAACCACAGATAATAAATAGCCTGCTCAAAGATCGGGTTTGGGGCAGGTGGCACGGATTATTTTATGGATATTCCAGTGTCCTCCATAGGGTGGCGCATTCATGTGCACTACCTACCACCTTCACACAAGGGGCCCTACTAAAGCTAGGCTCAGGAGTTCTAGGTAGGGAACCAGACAGCATGTCTAGGGCCATACAACCAGTCTCTGTGCTACAGAACCCCGTACCGACCCATTTTTGGTGCCCTCACAAGGTGACGCTACCCACATTTGCGTTCATCATCAGACCCGCAACCCCTTCAGGTACTGCGGGTCCCACTGCATATTCGACGGATTGACAGGTGGCACAAAAATGCCTAAGCTCACCCTTTCACAGTACAAGCCCAGTGCCAATGCCTCTCCCAGCATTCAAGCCCACTGTTAAAACTCCTACAGCATGATTTGAGGGGTGAACTTCAAAACCTGGATGTTTTGTTTACTGCAAACACGTATGTCTAATGAGAGCTCTAAAAGCACAAGGGACTCAAGATGCATTTCCTCTTCACAATCACCATCTCTCGCCCACTCTGTCGGTGCAAACAAAGACAGACACAGACTCCCTTTGAGTTTTCTAAGGATAGATATTTTTCTTCCTCTCGTTTGACTTAGGTGGGTCCAATGGCACTCAAAGGTAAGTATCTGCACACATTGAAGGCACGTACATGCATCTCATCGTGCTGCACGCAAGCAGCACATCTATAATTGGAAACAGTCCACGGGAGTGAGTTCCCAGTTAAACCCATTTCACAGCAGAATCAGGCATGGTGGAGAAGTCCCTTGCCAGCAGACTCCTCACTTTTAGACGTTTAAATGCGAGAAAGTGTGAGAGTTGTATTTATGAAAGAGTCCAGGCTGTCAATTCCAGCCCCCAGAAACACGATAACAGTGCATCTCAACGCAAACTGGACTGCTGCTCCAAAGAGCTTGCCAGGGTAAGCAGCAGATATTGATTTGTGCTTTTCCCTGGTGGAGGTGATAAAAATAGGCTACAGAGACAGGAAAATTCACTTTTTCAATTACTGGGGGTAAATAAGGACCTGGTTGAACAGATAATGGCAAATGCCACCCAACAAGGTGGGGTTAACATGGAGTAGACTATATGCAAAATAAAAGAGGGAGATCAAAATACCTAATGCCTTGAGGACAGACAGTCCTGGGGTTCAGGGGATGTGACATCACAAAATCTGCAGGCTGGTGACAACTACATTTCCCTCTTCCTCTTGATGCTTAGAGACTCTTATTTCAATAGTCACAGCAATCTGTCAAATGCAACCGCAACAGTACATACAATGTAATATGGAAAGATGTGAAGAGACAACCTCCAAGGCTCTATGGTTGCACCACCAAAGTGCAGGTCCCCAGTGCTCTGACTGAAGATAAATGGTATGATCATAATTTTAACTGGAAATTCGAAAGCCAAGGGAATGAGCTCTCTAAATTAGACAGCAAAGAATTGAGAACTCTTCATTTCAAAATCACAGGAAGCCCCCCCCTCCGACCCCCCACGCGATAGCGTTCAGGGCTATGCCTGATACAGCAAAGCCCAGCCATTAAGAGGGTCCTTCAGATAATTCTCATAACAAATTACCGGATTGTTTGTTTAAGACAAATGTGTTTGCAACAGAAGAGAGAGGCAGAGGGTGACAGATACCCGTACTAAGCATTAACAAGAGCACCAGGTCCAGCTAGTCCAGGAATCCAACCACCCCTTAAGAAAGGAACTGATTTCAGAATTCCCTGAAATTAAGACCAAACCCTTCATCGTGCCTGATAGGTTGAGGCTTGGCTTTGTATTCAACCATTGAAAATGTCCCTAGGTGACTCTAAGTTCTGTACCTTCTCATCTTGAGTCCAGACTTGTTGTTCGGGCCAACATGCATCCCTCCACTGTTTCTCTTTATTTCACAGAAAACGCAGCAAAAGCCCTTACTCTAGCTAAAGGCTGCCTTGAGCCTTCCACCGTTGCCTGGTCCTCTCTGCCGTCAGTGCCGCTGCCAAATCCCATGTTTGTTGCAAGCATCTGGTTGCAGGGTGTGTGTGCAGAGAAACCTTGTGTCCTCCTGTCTCCATCTGTCACTCAGACAGGCACTTTCAACTGCATCAATCTGTGCTCTTAGGCATCAATGATGCTCAAATTCTCTCAGCCTCCTTAGAACTCCCATGCTTGATGCTCATTTCATGCTCTCCCATCTGGGGATCCCCTATGGAGCTGGGTGGCAGGAAGCACTTAAGCCACAGGGATACCCACAGCCTTTATCCTTACACATTTCTGCATGGGGGTGAATCGAAGAGAAACTCACTTCCATCAACGACCTTGTGCACCTTCACAATGCTTGGATCAGCTGAAGAGGGCATACGCCATGGACACCTTCCTCCCCCACTCCGATCATCAGGGGAAGATGCAAAGGAGGAGCGGGCTGCCCTGTTCTTTCTACCTTCAGTCACACACATTCTCTCGTGTGTCTTCTGATGCACATCTCTGGAGTTGTTCCTACCCATCTCTGCTTTATTTTACCTGCTTCATGGTGCCTGTCTACCTCTCATACTAAAAAACCCTATCGGTTTTGGAGGTATATTGAATAAATTGCAATCCTGTAAGTATCACTAGAGGTCTCTTGATTTTTTTCTCAGGGGAACATTCACCACATGAACATCCCTTGTGAGCAGTGGAGACAGACTGTGCACAAAATAATTCTGATGTCTTCAGATTCTGTATTTAGTTACCTGTTATACTTCTTTCCAACTTTTTTCTGTGTTTATCAATTGCCTCTCCTTCATATCAGGAACGTATCCCTCCTTCTCTCTTGAGTCCCTCACCATATACCATCCTCTCGAAACGTCTCCTGTCTGCCTACTCTCATTGCCCACTTCCCATGCACTTTCTCATAAGCCCCCCACCTTTCTTCCCTACTTTATTTGACATCAAATTCCAGAACCCCATTTTCTGGTTTTCTCCCCACCTCATCTCTCTAGGTGTTCTGCACTGTCAGAGTTGAGCCTGTGAAGCTCTGAGAGCATTCTGCGAACATTCACACTGCATAAGACAAAAACACAAACGTATAAAACATGGCCTGCCCTGGGCCAACTACTTTTCGGCAGCAAATGCCAAACTAAAACACCGAAGCAAAGAACGCCCAAGATTGTGTAAAAATAGCAGTGCATGTGAAGGCAGAATCAATACCATGGGCAATGGCAAAACAATACACAAGCTACAGTATCGAATATGAAATAGCCAGTGAAGGATTAAAGAAAAATACAAGAAACATGCTCTGTAAAATGAGGGTACACGGTCAGAAAATGGGGATACAAGTTTGTTCAAATGAAGGTACACGTTTATTTAAAAGGGGTGCGTCGCCATAAAAGGGAGAGGCTTAAAAAACCGATGTGCACCTTGAGAAAGAAACCAGCTCATGCTTCACTTGAGTGGCTTCACGCCTCAAACAATGTTTCAAACACCGAAATGATGATTTGCCTCAGCTAAAACATACCACAATCTCCTCGGGCGAGGAGCTAAGTTGTGCAAGGCTCCCTCTGATACCTGGACAGGTGTAAATATGCTTTGAATATAGTATACACGGTTTAAATCTGGGAGAAATGTGGGCGCACCACTTGTATCTCGTTCATTTTGATGGGCTGCTTTGTATGTGGTGGGATCGTGGAATGCCTTTCTTTGAGGAAAGGTGGGTGACTGACACCCCACAGTTTTCACCAAGTTTAATATTCTATCTCATGTTTGGACGGCGGGCATAAGTGTCTGTTTAAAAATGCAGCAGTGGGATTTGTATGTTATCCAGAGGGCAGCCACACATTCTGGTGGGCATTCCCTTTCTTACGTATTCTATATAAACCGGGACCAGGTGAGAGGCACTTCCAGGATCGAGGAAAGCTTCAGAACCGGCTCAAAGAAACCACTTCTCACCACCGTATCGGTTCTATTGTGGGAGGGAAAACTATGTTGCTGCTGCCAATGCTATACATTTTATATATGTAAGGGAAGGTTGTGCTACTAATCTTGCTGGACTGGAGGGCAGGGCCAACATTTTGGATATGTGTCTAAAGACATAGCCCCTGCATGTGCAGTTTGTGTGCTTTAGTGCACACATACGTGTGTGTGTGTGTATGTGTGTGTAGCTTGCACTCCCCCAGCTACGCTGGTAATGTAGGTGTTTGTGTGTTAGGAAGGCCTGTTCCATGGGTGGTTTTGCTGTCTCTGCGCTGTGTGAGGGTGAGTCTCCCCGTGTAATCCATACTGTATCAAATTTGTTTGATGAAGATTTGAAAGCCCTTGTGTTGTCTTCTCTTCGTATGTTCGTCTATATGTGTTCTGCTGCCTGTGTTATGTGTGTGCACTGCTGATGTCTACGTTTTGGCTATTCTGTGTGTGAGGGGAACTTCTTCAATCTGCTGCCTGGGCTGTGCCTGTTGTGTGTGCACACGTGATGCGTGCACTGCTGCCACGCTGCCCATCTTCTCTGTGTGTGCACATGCATGTGTGTTTGTATGTATGTGTGCTGAAGGAAACTTGCCTGAAGGGAGCTTTGACTGACCCATGGGGTCAAGAATAGAGTACTTCTCACTTTGTGGTGGAAACTGGAAAACGATACTCGAGCGAGGACATGTTGGTAAAAAGTCTCCGTTCTATCTGCCTTGTGCCACTACTACAGAGAAGCAGAATTGACCACATGCATACTTCACTAACATAGGGCTTGTCTTTTACGTTGTGCCCGCTGCCAGTCCCGCGTCTTCGGTGGCTGTTAAAAACACAGGTGTTACTGTTACCAGCGGAATTGTTCTCGTTTTGCCGACCCTGGAAGGACTAAAAACAGAATCGGCTCTATATGGATTAGAATATGGGACCAACAGGTTATAAACAAATCTCTACCGCATCACACTAACCAACTGAGATAAATTGCTTATGTTGGCAGGTAGGCGTAAAACTCAGGTCCAGCCACACACCAGTAATCTAAATATGCCGAAAATGGGGCACGGTTAAAAAGTTAGGTAATTAAATAGACGCTTGTTTTTGGTTGACCGAAATGAGTTGTTCGGGGAGGAAGACTTCTACTATCTCATCACCAACGGACATAATCTGTTTTCTAAGAGTAAAGCCCTTCTTATTCTCCAATTTATATTGTTTGTGGTTTTAGACCAGATCTGAGCCATTCTCTGAGCGCGGCTAGGATGAAAAACAGTGTGACAAGCCATTGCATTTCCTACAAACTGCACAAGTATCATGCTAGAAGAGGCTCCATTTCCATGCACGAAGGTAGGGCAGGACAGTCTCATAACACATTCAAAGTAGTTAGTAATAATATTTTTTACGGTGTTGTTCGTTTTCTGGCCTAGATCGACTCAGAATAAGGCAATATTCTAGTTAGCTGCTGAACACCTGTTTGTGGGTGTGAGCGGAAAGGCTCATGAGGATGTAGCAGCACGAGTACCATTTAAACGGCCTCTTGGCGCTTTGGGACTCTTTAATAGTGGCCCTGTCTTGTGACCTTCCGTTAAACATGGGCCAGTTTGACCTTATCATACGTGTCTGAGCGTCCTCTGGCGCCCAGAGTGTCTCCCCTTCCAGGGTGTCCCTGGTTCCATTATCTGTGCATCATAGCTAACACTGACAGTGTGTGTATGCACGCTGGGAGGGTTATCGGCATGCATTCGCTCACTCAACACAGGGTCACGGAAATAACAATTAGGACACATTTACGAAATCTGTTACAGATCGGCCGCATTTAAGGTGAGGGGTGAAAGCCATTCAAGGAGATAATGGTCGAAATCAGATTACCACAGACACAACTAGTCGCCAGACATTGCTAGCACCACAAGTTCAAGCGCATCACAGGAAAAGATTTAAAGAACTCCGTTTTACCCTGCACGTGGGGGACTTGGGATTCCCACAAAACAGACATTCCATTCTGCGAAACGCGGCCAGTGTCTGACCCTCACCTTGGTGCCCAGGGGTCACAGGGGCTTGGCAGCGCTGCGGAGACAGGAATGGTGCCCCCCCCCCCCCAACGCGTGAGCTCCCCTCAAGGGTTCAAATCACCTTGTGGATGGCATGCAAATGTACTGCAGCTGGGACAGGCATACCTGGGTTAGTTATTCTGTGCAGTCACAAATAATGAACTAGCGCGCACTGTAAAGGCACCAGACGGGTCTCTCTCCTGTCATGGAGATGACTCCAGACTGGCAGGGGGCTTCCCAGGGAGTGGGTGGAAGGGAGGAAGGGTGCGCTCTGAGGGGAAGGAAGGGGGTCGCCTCCCCGGGGAGAGGGAAGGGGCAACGCTCCAGGGGGGTGCAGCTTCCTTACTTTTCAAGTTCCTCGAAGAGCTGGCACTGGTCGGCGAGGCGGGCGCTGGACGCCATGCCGACTCCTCCGAGGGGGGGTGCTGCCGCCTGGGGCGAGGCAGGGTCACAGGCACGTCGAGTGAGGGGCTATGTGGGGAAGGCAGCGGTGCCCGGGAGAGTGGCCCCCTCGCCCTCTGCTCCGCGCCTCATGGACCCCTGCGCCCCCCGGCCGCCGCTTCCTTCATCCTCCGTCTCCTGCTTTGCAATTCCCGGCACAATGTGTGGTTTTTTTTTCTTCTCTTCACGGTTCTTATTTGAATTCCCAGCCTCAAATGAACACGACAAAGTGCAGTTTCCTCCGAGCCACCGACAAAGTGAACCAGACCCAGAAATTAGCAATTCTCCAGCAGCAAAACAGTGAGAAATATCCTGCAGTCCGTTAGGTCCGCTCCCCCCCCTCTCGGAGTGCGGAATGGGTTGAGCGTCGGGGGTGTCTCTCCGGTGACAGCGGCGGTCGCCTAGCTCTGCCTCGCGCCCTCGGAGAGCCGCGCGCGCCGCCTCCCTCAGCTGGGGCAGAGCTGCTCTGAGCGGTGCTCTCAGGGCTTGGACCTGCCTCCTCCCCGCGCGAGGGTATTAGACGCTCTGACTCCGTGCGCGCGTGCCAGTGGGGAGGACGCGCGGCTCTCTGTCCCACACCCCCCTCTAGCTGCGGAACGCACACCTTGCACGAGAAGCACGGGCGGCTTTGGGACCAGCCTTGGAGTTTGGACCCACAACGCCTTCTAAGGAGTCCAGTGGCACCAGTGCACCCTCCGGGCTCATTTTACATATTTTTTTTATTTCAATTTGCATTTTGTCAGTTTTTTTCATGAACTTTACCTTCCAACTAAAATATCCACAAGCCATCCTCTTTTGAGGCACAGTTCTAGTCCTTAGTGGTGATCGCGCCGTGCCACAGACAGATACACCAAGAAAGGAAGCTTACACAACAAGAGAGCAAAAGACAAAGTATAGGTCTGGCATTAGCAAGACCATTTGATCTTACCACAATTATATATATATATATATATATATATATATATATATATATATATATATATATATATATATATATATATATATATATATATATATATATATATATATATATATATATATATGTATGTATAAATATATATATATATATTTATATATATATATATATATATATATATATATATATATATATATATATATATATATATGTATATATATATATATATATATAGCGCACTTACTAAGATGGGTTTTCAGCCGCCCTCTTCATTCATCTGCTGACGTGTCACCCCCCTCATATATTTCATACAATGTGGGGAAGGTATGAGCTCACGTAAATCATTAGCTCACTTAAGTGTGAGTGACGCCTATCTACCCTTTCACAAGCGCACGTTTACACGCAAAGTAATTGTCTTCGATGCCCGGGGCTACTAAGAGAAACGCACGCTTGAAAAACCAAAACAGGCATTGGCAAAGCCAAAAGGCAGACCACTACTGCAAGATGCATTGGCCTGGCCAGTATTTGTTCTGTTGTTGCCTGATCTTTACCAGCTGCCCCCAGCCCTTTTAGCCGGGTAAGCAGCGGATCGCGGTACAGCCTAGCCATGCACCATACAGATTATTTATTTTTCTCTGCACCTCAAGTCCTGGCAATCACTTCCATATAAGGGCTAATGCATACATGCCAGAAAATCAGCGGTAGCTCCGCCGCTAAGGTGGAGAAGCGTCACCCCACGCGAAAATAAAATGATAATAACATAATGTTATAATTTTACTTTAGCCGTCCAAGCCATCACGGGTACTTTGCATGTTCTCCATTCCGGCTGTATTACAGCCTGGGTGGACAACATGCCTAAGCTCCCACTGGCTCTCTGAGTGCTGAACCACGGCCCCCAAACCAATCCCAATGCTGCTCTCAGCAACCTCGTGATTGACTGGGAGAAACTGGGAGTTTGGGTGTGCTTCCTGTTCCTGTTCAGACGGAAGAAGAAGAGAGAAGAGGCGGCAGCCAGGTAAGTTTGATTTTCTTTATTTTTTTTAATACAACCACAGCCACATTGCAGCTGCCACTGCAGAAAATGGCAATGCAAACAATACACAAATACACATTACAGGGCTGGACTACGGACCGTTGCATGTTAGGCATATGGAGCTAGAGAAGAACAACTCTCATGCCAAGCTAGTGTGGTCAGGGCAGTTTCTTGTGATGGCAGGAGGTTGTCACGTGCAGAACAGTCCTGAAAGAGTAGAGACAGTTAATTGCCACCATAGTAGGGTTGATGCACAGCCAATTATATGGCAGGCCAGTGCAACTAGAATAAGGCAACTGCAACATGGCTGACTGAGGTCGCCACATGCTCGGCCTTTGGGACGGGTATGGAGCCACACAAGCGTAACACCGGTCCCCACAGCCCCTGTGGTGCGAGGGGTGGGGCAAACTCCAGGCCCCAACTCATCACAGTCCTCTGGCCGGAGAACTCCTGATTTAGCTGGGAGGGGTCCCCTCCATGTACGTGGCAGGGGGCCCCATCAAGTTTTGTTACGCCACTGTGAAGCCAGTCACATACTGTCTATGGTAGCAGGCGACAGCTTGTCACATGGCAGCTCATTAACGCTGGAATTGGGGCTATTAATTTGCATGCCTTCAAGACTGGATTAGAGTAAGCTGCATGCCAGGGCAGTGAGGCAAAGTCAGTTATAAGTTTGTGGGTCTGAAGTAGAGAGAGCTGCATGAAAGGAAAGCAGGAGTAGAGCACACCCAATGACTTGTCAGGCCAGTGGCGTAAGCACGATCCAGTCCCAGGACACGAAAGAGCAATTTGAGCACAGCCAGTTGCATGGCAGGGCAAGAATTTTACAGAAGAGCCAGCAGGATTGTATGCCAGCTAGGGTTGTAAAGTGCCAATTGCATGCCAAGTTTGAGAGCTCAGGCAGACACAGTTTCAAGGGAGACATGTAGGACTGAGAACGTAAGTCACAGTTGGCATAGGAGGTCAGTTGACCTTGGGTAGGGCTGGGGCAGAGCCAGTTACTTACGGCATACAATACATTAGGAGAACTGCAATAATATAAGATTCTGCAGACCAGGGGAAGCATATCAGTCGCACAACACATTGGTGTCATCAAAGACAAATACAGCATTGCATATTCTCTTCCTTCGAAATACCAGTTAGTTCAGTACTCCATTCTATTTCATGCAGTTTGTCCTGAAGAAGGCTGTTTTTCCCCCAGAGTTTTTTTATAGCCGCAAACTTGATCAGAAGGTATCAGATATCAGAATGCTTTACATGAGCACCAGTTACATTACACAAGGAAACAGTAATTGTTTTGTTTGGCATGGGGAGATTACGTGATTTGCCCAGAATCACAGGATGTTGAGCGTCATTGCCGAGACTCTAACCCAGTTCTCCAGATTTGAGATCGACCCCCTTAGCCCGTTTGGCACATCCTCTCCCCAACCCAACTGGTTAACTCAATACTCTCCCAAGTGCACCGTCAACAGTCTTTATGCAGACAATGGTTATTATATTATGCAAAATATCCATCAAGTGATTCTAGAACGTTTTATAGGGCTCTGCGATGTAAAGAAGTTGTTGTGAATAGTATGATAATTGTTGGCACGGAAAAGTCCTCTGCATGGAAAGAGACATGAACCCCAGTCTGAGTGCCCAATTGCACTGTTGTCTGGGTCCCTAATACTGATTTTTCTAATAGACGAACACTGCTCATGCATGACTCAATTTATAGTTAGCCTGGTGAATTGCATGTCAATAGCTGCTCAGAATGACCCAACAATCACACATTTCTCAGTTTATGGGCCTCATACCTCACCCGTTGGTTCCAAAAACCAAATGTGACTCTCGGGTTTAAATGAATATTCCTTACTTATTTTGTTTTCGACAGAATCCCCAAAATCTATGATTTCAACTACTACACCCCTGAAGGGACAAAATCATTTACAGTACTCCCAGAAACATGTAGAAGTAGCCTGTATAACACAACCACTCATCTCCCTTGAGGCAAATCTCAAAGCAACAATCACTCATCCGTACTCCTTAAAATCATCTGGCAAACCAGCCGGCTCCCGCTCATGCACCCCTCTCATGAAGGGATATTTAAAGCAGCTGAAAGCTCATCCATGCAGCTCTGCTGAGAAAGCTTAGATCTGTCTTCTTGATTTGATTTCCTTGTAGCACAACACATGCACGTTTGAGCAGGTGCCTGGCTCCCATCACATTGTGCGCCATATTGGGAGGGTTTATCCTCTATTTTAATGATTTCATGTTTTTTTATATTTGTCTCTTTTCTGTTAGTTTGACCTGTTTACCAGTATCTTTTCCTCACAGGGGAGCCAGTGGGTGGATTGCGGGTTGCTGGACCCTGGTTTGTATTTTATATGACCCACCTGTTTGTAGTTGTTCGTGCTGCAAAGCGCCGCCTCCTCCCCCCTCGCCTGGGGGGATACATAAAGTAGCTGAAAGCGCATCTGACGTGCGCAGTGGGTGTACTGCTGGCACGCCAAAGGTGTGTCTAAAGCAAGCCCAGAGCGCTGAGCTCCAGTTGCCCTGCCAGTTTTTATCCCCAACCTGCTTCACAAAATGCTACACAGCTAATGTTGTTGTATAGGCTTTATTTGACAGAAATGTCATAAAAGCTATAGAAAACCATTTTAAAAGAGAAGTACAAACAAGACAAGTATAACGTACAACAACATGAGACTTGTATGAGCAGACAATACAACATGATGGCCCATTAAACCCTTAGCATAGGAATACAATTGTCACATTCAATTAGTTAAAAGTTGCACCAAGTAAAAATATACATTATGTACAATAAAAGAAGAATAACGCTAAAAAACATTTCATCTTAATAAAAAACCTTTATGGTGTTATAGTTAATCATTAGTTTGCTGACTTTTCCTGAAATAACAGCAGAGATTAACAAATAAAGTGCTTGCGCATGAGATCTACTTTTGTAACTTGGCCAAACAGTCTTGGAGTCTTAACACAATTTTGTAGCAATCTCATTCAAGTTAGAGCTGTACCACTCTTGAAAGGGCTTTCCATCTGATAGACCATGCCTGGCCAAGAAATGTTGCCATGCAACTAGCAAGAAGAGGTTTGGAATCGGACCTAAGGATGCGCAGGGCTGTATGATAATCCCGTGTGCCCAATTGCTGGCAAATCAATTTTAGCTACACAGCAAATGAGCTTTGTGCCTTTAACTTAAAAGGTAAGAGTTACGGATGCTTTTATATGTACCCCTTTTCTCTTCTTCATACCCCCAAAGTGAGCTGCCATGAATGCAGCATTCAAATAATGAACCCTGAGCTGCTGACTAGAAACATTACTTCGGGAATTAGCGGTACAGAGATTAAATCCATAAAAAGTAGATGTTTAAATAACATGTGCTCCTCTAAATGCCAGATCACTAACTAAACATTAAACTGAATTTGCTGATTTTGTTGATAGCCAACAGCCAGACATAGTATATGTGACTTAAGCCTGGGCGGATCAATCTTCTGGTGTTGACCTGGTGGCAGCAAATGCTCACAACTTCTTCATCTACCATTTAGATACACCCCACAAACGAGGTGGATGACTCGAAGTTAATTATAGGGACACCATGCTGGCCATTTTTGGACTCGCTTCACTTTCAGAATCCGAGGCGCTTACTTTCAATATAAAACTTTTCAAAATGCAATCTTTTAATGGACTGTTAATCTATCACCTTCATGGCCCCAGGAACATCTTCAAACAGGTGGTGGACTACCTACTGGAAGGCAGCCTGTGCACCAATAAACTCACAGTCTTAGGTGATTTTAAATACTGGCTTGAAGCCTTAGAAGATAACGACAGTGAGGCCCTCACTGATACTGCAGCTAGTTTTGGTTTGTCTCAACTAGTAGACCGCCCCACTCATCTCTCAGGCCACTTGGTAGATGGGATCTGTTCGAACAATGCCCTGTTGGAAGTAAACGGTTCTCTGCCCTTAATATTGATAGATCACAATGCTGTCATGTTTGTTATCAAACTTCAAAATTATGCTTGGCCCAGAAAATTGCTGCTTAACCTTCATAGGTCGCAGCCATGGATTATAATTCAGGCTGATAAATTCTGTCAGACCATAGTCCATTATCAGCCTGACCACTCTGTGGACTTGGATTCGGTCACAGCTAACCACTCAAACTGGCTGACTTCAGTGGTCTCCCTCTCTGCTTCTATTAGGAGGTCCTGTTCACATAGAGGTAAAGCAATGATGAAAATGAAAAATACAAATAATGTATTAACAATTACAAGTCCCTACTGTCCAAAGAAAAAACAGTCTACTTCACACACAAAATTGAATCAGCCAAAAATTCTGCATTATAATTATTCCAGGTAGTGTCTAAATTTTCCACTGTTCTGAGCAATAATAAAATAAACAGCCGTCAGGAGTTTTCTAACATCTTTGGGATATTCTTACTCGCCAAAGTAGATTAGATATATAGTAAATCAAATTTGTACTCAGGAAGGAACTAATCAGCCAGTTTCAGGCTTAGAAAAGGCCACCATCACATAATTTTCTGCTATCGCTAGCAATCACGTAATTAAGCAAATTCAGACTGCAAAGTCCTTTGCCCCTTTCTCCACAATCTCTATTCCCTATTAGACCTATGCTTGATCTGCTATCTATGGTGAGTCTAATTCCTGACAGAGCCCTACCTTGCACCTCATTTTAGGGTAGGAACCTGGAGTCATATTTAGCTTGGAACTCTGATTCTTTCCACAGGTCAACTCTCTGATCAGAAGCATCAAGGTGCAGCTCTCCCGTCTCTGTAGAAACCTTTCACTGGCTTCAAGGCAGACTGGACAAGAGCCATTGTGATGGTTCTCTTACACTATTGCACTTTTGTTTACACTGGGCTCCTAAAGAAACTCATTGATATGGGACATAGGGTCAAAATGCTCCAAAATCATGCATATAGAATGTGTCTTTAACTGCGTAGACAAAACCACATGAACATAGCCATGAAAACACTCCTGTCACTACAAATAATAGTTAATTTTGTTTGTATCATGTTGGGGAAAGGACCAGGATACCCAGGGGACCGGCCCGACAACCCACTATACAAAAATCTGCAATAAGAAACCTTATTTAAACAGAAGAAACATGCAGCCATGTCTGAAGGGGGCCAGGGACCTTGACTGTGAAACTCCCTGAACCCAAGCGTAGGAACAAATCAACCTACATTTATTTTGGAAAGGCCTGACAGCAGCAATGCACTTTTAACTAATCAATACACTTCTAGTGGAAGTGACTGAAAATTATTTGACTGGGACCTTACCGTTACCAGTTGAACTCTAACCACCCATTTTGTACTTCACTCCTCATAGACTCTCACCAAAAATCCTCTGAAGAAACTGAAAGGAGACAAGTAGTGCTATATGACAACTTAAGTTACACAAATAAATATTTATATAACTGCTTTGAATGGAAACGCACCACAAGCATCTGTGAAAGCTGTTATTTTGATCACGCTTCTCAAAAAATTATACCTAGTCACATTACTAGGTTAATACTATGGATGTTGGACTGGTCAGAATGTCATAAGTTCAGGAGAAAGTGGGTGGCTGGCCTGGAGGACATTTCCTCAATGGATCTAGGTGCTTGGTAAATAGAATTGAAGTGATTCTTGAAATCATAATAAAACGTTTTCAGTCACACAGACTAGCCCTGAAAGGTCACTTATACTTTTCTTTTATTTTCTAGGTCTTCTGGTCAGGTGGGCCTTAACTTGCTGACTAGAAACCCATATTCGCAGGTTGTCCTCTGAGGTTTTGGGGGAGATGGGAAGAAAGAATGCCACTTATCGGAGCTATTTGCTAATGGTGTTTCTCGTGTACTTTGTAAAATGAAAGAAACAGGTATTAAGCTGGAGCTAATTAGTAAACATGGAATCATATTAAAATGCAGCAAGCCAGCGTGAGCATGACATACGGTTTTTAGGTGTCATATTTCTTAAGATGTTTGATAATGTGTCCATCAATTTTCACACAGCAGCTTGGAGTTTTCAACTTTGGATGTGACATTGCCCAGGTAGCATTTTTACCACGCCTAATTTAGACTAAATCTTTTCTAGATGTTTAGTTTCATTTTGTGAAAGAAAAGCCAGCACTCAAGATGCATCATCAGTTCTGGAGTAAAGTGTACATATTTTGGTTTTATTGCTGAATGATTGCTAAGACTCACCTCAATTTCAGGGGACAATATTTCCACTGCACACTCACTTGAACCTCCATTTAGTTCTGTGCAACTGAGACCTGGAGTAAGCGTTCCACTGCCACCTTCCCAATCAACCCCCATCTTAAAATACATCATATGCTCACTCTTGAACATTATCTGCAGCAGCAGTTTTTAGCCATATCGCTTCTGTGGACCTCCACTGAATCACTACTGGAATAAGGGGACCCCGCCTAAGCAATTTCACTGATTTGAACTTCAAAAAGATATAAAAAAATGCAGAAACAAGTACACCTCTTATTAAATACTCTATTCAATTAACAAACATAGTACACAGTCAACTTTGCTAGGAGTTACGGAACATCTTAGATGGCTCCTGGACAGAGGCAAGACAGCAGTGCTGATCTTCCTTGATCTCAGTGCAGCCTTCGACACTGTGTCACACACTACACTCCTTGAAAGACTGTCGGAATTAGGATTAGGGGGAACAGCCCTTTCCCGGATGACTTCTTTTCCGTGAGATCAGTCTTTCAGGTGTTCTCAGCAATGACCTTCCCCAAGCGACAATCCATGATTTCAGGAGTTCCTCAAGACTCATCCCTACGTCTTGTACTAATTAATATCTATGATCGCCCACTAGCAGACTTAGTGAAAAGTTGTGGTCTCACTTTATTCTCATATTAAGATGACACCCTAATCATCTTCTCACTGTCATCTGCATAGAGACACAACTTCGGGACCTTGAACTCTGGACTGAGGCTGGTCGTGGAATGGATGGACAAGCATTCACTCAAGCGTAATGGAGAGAAGACAGAGGTCCTTGTATTAGGCAAGAACCCATTTTTGTGGAGTCCCCAACACTGTCAGGAAAGTTTGGGGCCTCTACTGGTGCCGGCAACAAAGGCAATAAAAATATGGGAAATGTGGTGGACAATAAACTGTCCATGAAACCACAGGTGACATAATTTGCGGCCATCTGCCATTGGCACTTTACAATGACTGCAAAAACTCATCAAACTGCTACTATCTCATGCTATAAGGACATGAATTCAGACACCACTAACACTTAGGCTGGTTTAGGGGAATGTATTATGTCTTGGAGCAGACAAATCTGCTAATAAATGACTGCAAGTACTCCAGAACTTGGCAGTAAGGATGATTTTTAGGCTGCCAAAAAAATGCTTCTGCATCAGGTCTTTTACGGGAACTACACTAGTTACCTATAACAAAAATAATTCAGTTCAAGACCCTATGCTGTATGCACAAGGCCAGAACAGGGATGGGTCCAAGGTATAAACAAGGACTGGTAAAAGCTTACCAACCCTCTCGGATGCTATGTTCCAGTGAGCACACAATATGCATGGAACCTCAATTAAATG
Source organism: Lissotriton helveticus (assembly GCF_964261635.1). Taxonomy (NCBI): domain Eukaryota; kingdom Metazoa; phylum Chordata; class Amphibia; order Caudata; family Salamandridae; genus Lissotriton; species Lissotriton helveticus. The sequence goes on from NC_136059.1 coordinate 1,076,321,027, forward strand.
CACAAACGTGGGAGGCCCGTCCTTTACATACCAGGGGCCAAAACTATGGAACGAGCTTCCTGAACTTCTGGGAAACTGTCCATCACTAACCATATTTCATAAGCAGCTTAAGACATGGCTGTTCTAAAGTAGTGGAAATGGTAGACTTCCATCCTGTTGTTGCTGCGCCGGGAAACCCTAATAGGGAATCCGGGCACTCTATAAATGACTATAAGAATAATGATGACTTAATTCAAAATTCAACATTTTAAAGTTAATAGGAGGGTTGAACTTTTCGAAAATTCGTTTTATTTATAAAAGATAAAGCGGTATTAGGTTCTAACACATTGTCTTTTTTTGCTCCCGATGCATGCTCTTTTTTGTCTCCACATAATATAGGGGCATATTATCAAGGGGGTTTATCTCCGCTTTTTTGGCTTTAAAAGCCAAGAAAGCGGAGATAAAATGATCTCCCTATTACCTAGCTGTCGCTAACACCAGTTAGTGACAGCTAGTAGGAGATAGCGACCATCTTGGGCCCCGCTTTGCATGTCAGTGAAATTTATCACTAATGACATGCAAAGTGGGCGTGCCAAGATGTTAGCGACTGGAAACAGTCGCTAACATCTCTATCTCCTATTACCAACTTTTGGAGATATTCGTGCTAAGCGCAAATATCTCCAAAAGCTAGCACCTGCCCCTGAGCAGTTCTTAGCCATGTTATCCAATGGTAGGTGGATAACATGGCTAAGAGCATTAGCTCGGTAATGCATGAATATCGCTGACTTTTCAGCGATATTCATGCATTTCGGCCGATTTTTATCGCTTAGGAGATAAACCTTGATAATAGCAAGGTTCCTAAGCGATAAAAATCGCCGCAGCTCGGCGATAAAAATATTGCCGCTAAGCCTACATAGTGATAATTATCGCTAGTTATTGGTAATATGCCCCATACTTCTTCATTTGAGGCCACCAATTTTCTATACTAGTTTCTGTTTGCTATACTTGTGCGGCTACCACAATCAAGGTAAGGATGCCAACTTAATTTTAGAACGTTCAATGTCGTTTTCTTGCATATTTATTTGAATGATCTGCTTCTAATATTTACTTCTCCAAACAGTTGCATACCCCCTGAGCATGCGTTGTGAAATGACAGTGTCCGAAGGACACAGGTTAAAAAACCTGCTGGTACAACAATCCATCTCCCTTTAAAATTACACTGCTATTTTTTATGAGACTTTAAAGTATTAAACATGGGGATTCCTAGATATAGCCTTTTCTCCATCATACAGTGTTTCCTGCTGCTGAAATCTTACGCTCTCCCAGCAGTTACTTCCAGTCTTTACATATGGGAATAAATGCGTTTTGTCTGCTCCACTGGACTCAAGTTGCCTTTCATTCCATCCACTTTGCATTATTTATACAGTCGTGTATGGCAGAGGAGGAGCCACATTCTCAGAAATGTGTTCTACCAACCCAGCAATGAGTGTGGGCAGTCGAAATAAAATATTTAATATTAAATGCTTAAACATTAAAAATGAATCATGAATGCCCTTTAAAAATTAACTTTGCGCAAACAACTTGCTTTTGCAGGAACTCAGGCTACGTAGCTGACAGTGCCACCAACGATGTGCGAGACTACCCTAGAAATAAGGTTGATGACCTATAAAAGGCTGTCAAGAATAACAATTTTCTGTCTACATAAAATACATAGAAAACAAATGAAGAAATTACACACATTAATATTTTCTGCCTGACATGGAGGATCACTTGCATGTTAAGTTCTCTAAACTCTACGAGGAAGAAATATCCTCTACGCATGAGAACTCCCTACGTTGGTTGGAGAGTAAGGCCCTGCCTAGCCTGACAGATGAAGGTAGAACTACTCTTAATAGCCCCATCACAGAGGAGGAGGTCAGGAACCATATTAAGAAATTGAAAAATAATAAAGCAGCAGGGCCTGATGCCCTCCCAGGTGAAATATATAAAATCTTCCAGGAGAGTTTGATCCCAAGGTTATGCAAGCTATTTAATTATGTTTATAACACAAACGGCAGGATACCAGCATCCTGGAGAAAGTCCATTATCGTACTTAGTTTAAAGCCAGGGAAGGACCCTCTCAATGCAGACTCATATAGACCCATCTCCCTGCTAAATGCTGATTATAAAATCTTTACCAGTATTTTGGCAGGGAGATTGGCTAAACTGGTTCCACAACTTATCAGCTCGGACCAGAAAGGTTTCGTGCCCGGAAGATATATCCATGAGCTGAATCTGCAGTTGATTGGAAGTATAGTTCTAGCGGTGACACGGTCGGAGCCCTTGGCGGTAGCCGCATATGATGCGGCGAAGGCCTTTGACCGTGTCTACTGGGGCTTCCTATGGAATGTATTAACGGTAATGGGCTTTGGTGAAACCTTTATACAAACTATGAGCGGGTGTTATGAGGGTGCCTCGGCGGAAATCTTATTGAATGGCTTTTTAACATCTAGCTTTAAAATAGGGCGGGTCACCAGGCAGGGGTGCCCCATTTCGCCACTTCTTTTTGACATCTATATTGAGCCGCTGGCACAGGCATTGAGAATTGACAAGTCAATCACACTTTTTAAACATAAGAATTACCGCTGTAAACTAGCACTATATGCCGATGACCTCTTGATTTATACCAGCAACCCCGTGGAAGTATTCCCTAGGGTGGAGACGATAATGGCTGATTTTGGGCTCCATTCGGGATATCAAATAAACAACTCAAAAACAGAAATCATGTGTTGGGGGATCGATAATTGGGAAGGACCTTGCAGTAGCCATTTCAGATATCTGGGAATTACTATCACACCAGATATCAATAACATAGCTCAAATCAACATAAAGAAATTAAGTAAGGACATCGATCAGCTCTTTTCTAGATGGCAGAACCTCCCCCTTACAATATATGGCCGAGTCAATTTGGTCAAAATGATAATTCTGCCTAAACTGACCTATTTGTATAATTCAATACCCCTCACTTTCCCAGACAAAATCTTGACGAATATTCAGGGAAAGATTGGCAGTTTTATCCGGGCAAAAAAACCTCCAGGCTATCCTGGAAAAAGCTAAAAAGAAGACTATTAAAAGGTGGGCTGGCACTTCCAGATATAAATTGGTATGCCTTATCTTTTCAACTGAAAAACATTAGATGCCTCCTGTCATGCCCCGATGATTCAAACTTGGGGAGGATTTAGAAAATAATGGTAGGCCTAGAGGGAGGTGAGTCCGGGTTCCTATATAAATTTGAAACAGTAAAATTCTTCAAAAAAGTGTGTTTAAAGGTCTTAAAATCGGCTCTTACAGTCTGGAAAAAAGTTAAATTAAGATGGGGGATTAAGTACTACTCTGAGTTTGCCCCAATTTGGGATTCACCTGGTTTACCATCATGCCTTAGGGATAGCTTGTCCCTTCCCATCAGGAGAGCAGGAATAAACATCTGGTCAGACTTAATAACAGAGGGGATCCTTCCGTGGGAGGTACTGAAAGCCAGGATAGGGGACTCCCTTTCCAGATTTAAATACATCCAACTAAGTTTGTGGTTTATGGCCGAGAAAGAGAATATTGGAGGCAATCGGGAAATTGAACGTGCTCTTCTATTTCCAGGGCCTAGGAAGAAGGAAGTTGGGCTCTGGTATAGGAAAATGCTGGAAGCAGAGGAAGCATAGTCCCCCCCATTACATCGGGTGTGGTATTCTACCAGGCTGGAGGCAGACTCAGTTACCCTGTATGACATCTCTCTTAAAGTACTTTATAAATATGTGAGGACTGTATCTCTTAAAAAAAAATCATTTTTACACAATAAACAGGTTGTATTATACACCGAAAAAACTAGCGAAGTTTGTAAACCCACCTCCTCTTTGCCCAAGATGTGGGCTCATAGAAGCAGATGACATCCACATATTCTATGACTGTGCGGTAGTTGGGTCATTCTGGGGTAATTGGAGGGGGCCATTGAAAGCATCTTTAAAACAAAGTTATGTTTGAACTTAGCTAGAATTATATTTGGCCTGGATGCAGATCTTATAGCTGAATTAAGGGGGACACAAGTTGCTTTATTCTTTTGTTTGATTCTGATTGCTCGAAGAGAGATTTGTAAGGTTTGGAAGGATGCCAACCCCCACTAAACGAAAATTGGCTCCAAGCAGCAATTAGAATGGCGCGTTTAGAATCACTTTTTACCCACCATGTAAATAGCACGGTGTGGAAACCTTTTATGGATTGGGGAATAGCAATGAGATGAAACACTCAAGGTCCAATGATTACACCATGCCTTGGTATAAAAAGGCAGGCCAGGTTGGCCCCAGACGAAAGCAAGAACTGTCCTGGAGCGCCTAGGAAAAGATTGGGCCTTAGGAGATAATTTGCACTCGTTAGTGGTGAGATGAGGACAAAAAAAAAAAAAATATATATATATATTCTGCCTCAAAACAGCATTGGCCAGTGCAAAAAACTGAATGGAGAACCTTGTTGCAAATTAGAAACACCTGGACTTTTTAAGCAGTGCAGCGTCGTATCCCACGGTGGAATCCATATCTCAAGGGTTACTACAAAGGAATGCCTCAAAGTGGAATCCATCACAAGGTGGAATCCATCTTTCAAGGGTTTCTACAAAGGCACAACCCAAGGTGGAATTGACGCCAAGGTGGAATCCATCTCTCAAGGGTTACTATGGAGGCACCCCCCAAGGTGGAATCCATCTCTCAACGATTACTACAAAGGCACACCCCAAGGTGGAATCAGTTGTTGTTGAATTTATTTATTGTTTCAATTAATTCAAATTGTTATAAAAAGACTGGGCGAGGTGTCTCCATCCACGCACCTTCTTCAATCATGAATAAAACTTAATCATTTCATTTAGGAAGTCTAATAATCACAATGCACGACAGCAAGAGACAAATTAGATTATATATATATAGACACTAATTTGAAGCTGTATTCAGCCTCTAGTCCTTGGCTGAGTCTTTGCCTATAAGGTCTTTCAGCTGGTGTGCAAATTTCACTAGTCTGGCCAGTTCCATTGGAATATCCAAATTGAAGAGAAGTTTCATTGCATCTGTGCAAGTACGTGTGCCGTATTTTAAAAACAGAGGTTTCAATAAAGGGCGATGTACATGATTCAATCGGTGGCATATGCAAACCAAGAAGCCATATATTCTCTTACTGATGACACAGTCTGCAGGTGGTGACCCCCTCTAATGTTTTCCAACGAGTATTTATAACTTTTATTGGCAATACCATGAATGTTACTAACAGAATTTGCTTTAAAATTGTTTTGTTCAAGGCCGAGTCAAGGTATGGCTGTCTCAGTTTATCTTGGAATGAACTAGCTAAAAGCCTGATGTTACTACTGGAGGACTCTATTACCTTCATGTCATCTTCCTTTGATAGTAGTCTGACTTGTTTTTAACAAATGGATTTTAAGGTGGAATCAACACTAGGGTGGAATCCATCTATCAAGTGTTGATTGGAAGGTCACTCAAGTGCTGCCAATTAAGAAGAATGCTCAATTGCCTGCCAAAGTGCTCTCTAATTATCGCCCCATCTCACCTCTGCCGCTTATGAGTAAATTGGCGGAGGGTTATGTCAACACTTAGTTAATGTGTTACCTCGAATCCAACCAGTCTGAGTTTAGACCCAGTCACTCTACAGAGACTACCCTTATTGGGGTTACTGGCCATATTAAAACGGCTTTGGATAATAACAAAGCAGTGCTGCTGGTCTTATTGGATCTGACAGCAGCCTTCAACATGGTCTCTCATCATAAATTGATTTTCCAACTGAGAGAGGCTGGTCTGAAGGGACAGGCACTTAATTAGCTCATCAGCTTTCTAGATCAGTGCACTCAGACCATAATCTGGAACCTTCTGCTCCCAAACCCTGAAGCTTACTAAGGGGGTGCCCCAGGGCTCTTGTTTGAGTCCTACCTTGTTTAAACATTAGGGAGTACTGTTTTACTCCATTTTCCTACGCTCATGATACACAACTATTCTTGTCCTTTGATAAGGACACATAGTTAATCAATCAGCGTTTTGCAAAGGGAATGCTAGCCATATCAGCTTGGGTAACGGAACACTTTCTCCAGCTGAATGGGGCTAAGACCGAAATCCTGATGTTTGGCTCGGTTCAAGCATCCTGGGCCCCTAAGTGGTGGCCTGCTGTGTTAGGCCCCTCCCCTTCTCCTGTTACTGTGGCAAAAAATCTAGGGGTCCGTTTGGATGTATTGTTATAAATGAGGAATCAAATCATGACTACCGCAGGGACCTGCTACCATACCATGAGCCTTTTGCACAGAGTGTTCCAGTGGCTGCCTCTTTCTGTTCGTAGAAGTCTGATTCAGGCTTTGATCATTGTCCCCCTGGATTATTGTAATGCTCTACTAGCATCTGCTAACGAATCCCTTCTCATCAGATTACAGATTGTACAGAATGTTGCCACATTCCTGGCTCTCAAAAAGCCACCTCACCCCACCCCCGGGTCGTTGTTAAAAGAACTCCACTGTCTCCCTACCTGCCAGAGAATTAAGTTCAAGCTTTTCTGCCTCACCCTTAAAGCACTTTAAGGTACCAGCCCTAGCTACCTGCCGGATAAGTTTAAAGTCTACTGTCCGAACCGTCGACTCAGATCGGAAGGTAAAGAGCAACTAGTGGTCCCTCGCTAGAGGAAAATACGAACATGCAGCAAAAATGTCGCCTTCCTTGCCCCGAAATACTGGAACACCTTGCCCCAGTCTTTTTTGCTTCAGGAATCTCCTTAAAACGGAATTATTCCGGGACTGTTCTGTGCCTGTCTTGTACCCTCTCTATGGTAGCGCGGAGATACCCCTACGGGGGTGATTCCAGCGCTTTAAAAATCCCTTACATACATACATACATATGTATATGTGTGTGTTTTTTCCATCTAAGACTATGCATGGATCTGCCTGTGTACTATTACACATGGGACTATGTATCTGTCTGGACATGTCTTGTCCTGATTTCCCCTCTCTTCCCACACACTATCTCTCCTTTCCATCTTTCTCTCTGTGTGTCTGCCCAGTCTTTCTATCAATTTCTATTACTTCATTTCCCTCTGTCAGACTATTTTTCTTCCTACCACTTCTTTCTCACTCCCTAATCACTTACTTCTTTCGTTCTCTCGCTACATCCCTCTCTCCCTGTGTGACATCCTCTTTTTCTCCCCTCCCCATTTCCAACCGTCTGTTTTTCTTTTTTCTCCCACCCCCCACTACTTTTCGCTTCCCTCCCCCTGCATCTGTTCCTCTTCCGCTCCCCACCTCTCCCTTCATTCTGTGAACGCGATAGGCTGAATAAGGGATGGAATTGGTTCCTTCTCCTCGAGGAAGGCCCACGCAGCGTACATCATATCTCGGATTTCTGATCTGTACTGCCGAGGCACAGCCAAGCTCTGCATGCAAACCCACATGCCCTGCAGACCTTCATATAATTAAATCCTTAACTTTCACATTTGCAGTATCTCTTGTGAATTTGTATGCAGGAAATCTGGATCAGCACTACACAGCGTTTTTGAAAAATGCAACGTCTCTCTCGTGTCAATCCAATCCTGCATCAGTGAAAGATCTTCGCATTAAATCTGTTGACCAAATAACTACAGTTATTTGTTACAATTTTAGATTTCCAAGAAAAGTACCAGGTAAAATTTGCACCTACTACTTTCGACAGCTGACAACGTCTTTCAAGCACACAGCACGTGGTGTGCACTGCTCTAATGCTAGAGTATATTTTATTGGTTTAAATACCACTAGAAAAAGGATTTCTGATTTTAACTCTATGAATAAAGGCACAGCAAAAACAAAAGCATCTACCCTTCAGTCAAAGTAGCTCATACAATTATACTCGAGCGAAATTTGAATTGTGCTGTTGTAATTCGCAACTTTTAGGGAATTTAGGGGCATATTTACAATAGAAGTGACGGAGCATGACGTTAGCCTTCTTGGCTTAATGCCGCGCTTCGCCACTTCTGAAACGCAGGGCTGCACCATATTTACAGCAATATGGTGCAGCCCTGTGTTAGATTGCTTATGTGTCCCCTTCCTACACATAAGCAATCTAAAAATGGTGTTTGGGTAACTTCTATGTGTGCTGCTTAAAGCAGCACACATAAAAGTTGCAAAACATAATTTATTTATATTGATTGTTTATGTGCAGGAAGGTTTTCATTGCTCTTAATTTTGTCTGAGTCTCATATTTGCTCCAACCTTGTAAATATGGGACAGCATCCAAATCAATGGGTGCTGTCGTGGAACACTCACCACAACACCCATTGCCCTCCCCTTTCATGCTAATTATAGTGTGAAAGGAAACCTTATTCACAAGGCAGTGTTAAGACACGTTATTGGCTTAACGCTGTCTTGTAAATAAGGCGAAATCACTACAACACCAGGAAAAGTGACATTGTGGTGGTGATAGAGGCTTGTAAATATGACCCATAGAGTTAAGCTTGTTATGTGAAATGTTTTAAATTTCGCATTTTGGATTCACACCGCCATTTGTGGAAAATTATAGTCACGAACGGCGGGAGAAACTCGAGTAACTAGAACACGAGAGACTGTTTTTCATTGTAATGGTATTTCTTGCTCTAATTCTTTTAGCACGAAATGCATCCTTGCTTAAAATATTGTTATAAAAACGCATTTCACGCTAAAATATATTATTAAGTGCTGAATTTGTGTTTCACACAATTATGCATAATTTTGCATAATTATCCCTAAATGTCACTTAATTATTCAAAAACAAGTTACATGAATTACGCACACCCCTAAATAAAAAATGTTTGGTAAATTTTTTAGCAGAAGTCTTAAAAAGCCAAACTGGATTGTAGGTCACTCATTTATTTAAATATTATGGCCCATGGCTGGCAATGGCATTCTGAAACTTCATGCAACTTTTAGAAGGTCTGGAGAAGACAACTAGAATATAAAACTCGAACATAGTCAAGGAAATTGATTGACAAGAAGAAAACCCGTATGAGAATTAACTATTAGGAAAACCAAATGGTTTGAAGGGACATGCAAAGCAAGCTACAAGAAATTGAAGGAGTGGGTGTGGCAGCACAATCCATATTACAAGTTGGGCCAAGCTACCCATTTAAGAGGAGGGTGTTTTAGGGCATTAATTGTTGAAATGTTATATTATGGTTTAACATTTTGGCATGATGCTAAGTGAAAGATACTAGAATCTAAAAGATGGGGGGGCAAAGCCTTCATAGTTATCCCACAGCATCTTGATGACGTGGTTGAGTTGTTTGAAGGGATTGTTATGTTAATGATGTTTTTGGAGAGCCCTGCCACTAGCGGGTTGCCTCAGGTTTTAGCATACAAGATCAGATGGAATTTCAAATCAAGTGAAAAATACCACATCAGTCTAGAGTTTCCAATCTCAGAACTTCAAGACAAGGTGATCTTCTCAGTGATTTACAGATTCCGATTTGGTCTGGTTCAAATGACTCTTGTCAGTGTAAAGGAAGGGGTAATGATAATGAGGCACCTATCAGCATAATCTCAGGCTGATCCCTGTCAGTCCACAATCAGCAAGTTCCCCTGCATCCATCCCTGCATCAGCTGCAGCCTTTGAGAGATGCTGTTTCCCCTGCCCACCTTCACCTGAAACACCAGCTCACTATCATCTATGTGTTTCTGGATATACAGCCAGAGGGACTGAACATAAGCCAGTATTTTCACATAGATCTTGAACAATGGTGAACAGGGCCGGACTGGGAACCAAACCGGCCCTGGCAAAGTGCTCGGCTGTCCCCCCCCTGGGGAGGGGTGCCGCCGAGCTCTTTGCCAGGGCCGGTTTTCGACCAATTTTGTTACAGGGCCGATTTTGGCCCTGTAACAAAAACGGCCCAGAGGGCCCAAAACCGGCCCCCACCCTTGCGGCGCACCAGGGGATTGCCCAGTGCCCGCAACGGCCAGTCCAGGCCTGATGGTGAAGCAGGGCATGCTTCTGAGGAACACTGAATGTTATTTATTTATTTGAGAATTTTACGTATAGCGCTAGCTAGACCCGAAGGTATCTGTGCACTTTACAACAGTAAATGTTCACATGGATAACAAATATAGTAGACATTTATGCTGCACTTTGTGAAATTGACGGCCTCTAGGTGCACAGTATTACCGGTCGGAACTGTGTACAACTTCTTGTCCATGTGCTGCAGCTGGCTCCAGAAGGGTGTCCGGTAAGAAGTAAAGTGGACATGCTCTAACCAGGCTTCGGTAAGCACCCACAACCTTTACTTTTGCTTTTGACTTGTAAATATTTTGACATTATTATTATTTTTATTATTGTTAAGTCTTTTACATTACCCCCAGGTCCCTTATGTCCTCGTCCCATTCATTAACAAGTGGAGATAACCATCTCCCGACAGAAAAAAAGAGCAGAGGCATGCTGGGACCCTAATACTGCCCCTCCCACCGGGAGTACATAAGCAGTACTTACCCAGCATTCCGTCTGTTCTTTTTTCTGTCTGTCGACAGACCTTTGCATTGGTTGCTGGTGCTGCTCCTGCTGGGCTTGGGTGGCTTCCCTTGTTTGGATCTCACCGTCCGGCTGGCTGGCTGTGCGGTCGGGGTGTCTGCTGTCCTGCCTCCTGGCCTGCTGGGCTTGCTGGGAGGCTGGTTTCTTCCTGTTCCTGGCTTTCTGGATGCGGGCCGGCCCTTTGCGGCTGGTGCGCCGGCCTCCGGGTCTCTTCCAGGTCAGGGGGCGCGTCTTCCTGGTTCCTGGATGCAGGGGAGACGCGCTGCGTTTGCCTCCGGCTGCCTGCCTGGCCCTGGTGTGGTTCTTGTGGAGCGCCTTGGGCTGGTGGGGAGGGGTGCCCTTGTTTGGGTCACGGCCTCTCTCCCGGGTAAGTCCCGCATAGCGGTTTCTCTTTACCCTTCTTTGCATCTTTTTGCATTGTGTGCTGTGGGCTGCCTTTGTTGGTGCTGGGCCTGCTCCTCTGCGCTGCTGGGTCTCATGCCGGCTGTTCGTGTTCCTGCATTGCCCGGGGGCCATAGGCTTCCTGTGCTTCTGGCGGGGCCCCCGTGACTGTCTGGGCGTTTCTCTCTTTCCGCAGTTTTGGAGAGTGTGTCAGGCTGTGTTGGCGCTGTTTGGTGTGCGTTGGGCTGGCCTTCTCTTAGTCCCTGTGTGGTTTCAGTTGCTCTCCTGCTTCCTTGCATCTGTTGTGCTCTGGGGTGTGCGGTGGTGCTTTGGGTCCTTTTCGCGTTGCTGTGTATGGCCTTGTTTGGTTGGTCACAGCGCCAGGAACGTGATTTGACTCTGTTGGTTGGTCAAAGCTCCGTGGAAGGGTTTTGCTACTGTGCCTGGTTCCTTGTGCTCTTCTGTGAGGTTGCCTGGTGTTGCGGTGGCTGTTTTTGAGGGGGGCTCCTCGGGTTTGCTGGGGTTTGTCCCTGGGGCCTCTTGCTTGCGATGCCTGCGCTCTGCCGCTTCGCTGCTTCCACGCTTGTGTCCGCGCCTCCGTGTCCTGGTGCTGCCCTGTTGGGCTCCCCTGGCTGCTCCTGGGATTTCTTGCCCTGGTCGTTAGCCTTGGGTTGGGTCTCTCTTCTGGTGTGTGGCATTCTGTTGGCTCCCCTGGTGGGGGCTCCTCTCCACCTCTCTGGTTGCCTTGGTGCTCTTCTTTCTGGGGCTCTCTGCCCTCACCCCCGCCTTCGTGGCTTGGGTGTCTGGCCCGGGGTCTTTTTGGGTGGACTCGCTTTCTCTGATTTTTTGTGGTGCCCTTGTCCTTGCGGGTCGGGGCTGTGTTTGCACTGGGTTTTCCTGTCTGGGCTGCTTTCATCCTCCTCCGGGCTGGCCTGCTGTGTTGCTCTCCCGGGGTTGGGGTGCGTTGGAGGTTGTGCTTTCTGCTGGGTCGCTTGGAGTGCTGGGGTGTGCCCGGTCGCCCTGCCGAGGTTGGTGGGTGCCTGGTTCTGCTCTCGGAGTGCTTCGGGGTTTCTTTTTCCCCGTTCTTTCCTCTTCTCTGGCTCCCCTTATCTGTGGGCTGGGGGCTAGAGGGGGTCTCCTGCTCTCGTACTCCTTGCTTTCCGTGGCTGGCCTCTGGTTCGGGGCGCTGGCCTGTTTCCAGGTTCGGTGCTCTTTGGCCTCCGCTGCCCCTCTTGGCTTTGGCGCTGGCTTCCTTGGCCTGGGTTTGTGGGTTTTGGTTCCATTCTGCGGTGCCTCCTTTCTGTGCTCCTCTCCCTTGGTCGGGCTGGTGGGTGTTTCTGTTGCTGGGCTTCTCCCTTGGTTCGCTGCCTTCTGGTGGTGCCTCTGCTCCTGGCCTCTCGTGCTCCTATGTTTCCTTTCGGGCGCTTTTGGGGGGGGGATCCTCCTCTCCCTGGCGTGAGTTGGCTTCTTCTCTGTGTTGTTGGCCTTCGCTCTTTTGGTTTGGTGGCCTGCCTAAGTTTGGCGTGGGTTCCTGTCTCCTCTGCGGTGGCTGTTTCCCTTTTTTCCTGGCCCCGTGTGTGCTTGCTCCTGGGATTCCCAATGTTGTTGGGGTCTCTCCTGCCTGCTTGCTTCCGCCTTGTCCTTGCGGCTTGTGTTTTGGGGTCGCCTTTCGCTTCCTCAGCGGCGGTTGTTGGGGTTGCGCTTCTGTTTCCCCTTCTCCCGGTTCCTCTGCGGCTCCCTGCCCCAGGCTGCTGGTGGGTCGGTGTTCCGGCTTCTGGGGGGCTGCATGGGGTTGGGTCCTGTTGGCTCCCTTGGTTTTCTGTTCCCTACCGCGGGTTTTTCCCACTTTTCTTTGTGTTCCTCTGCATGTCTCCTTCTCGGGTGGCGGCCTTGTCTCCGCTGCGGGCTGGCTGTTGTTTTGTGGCCTGTGCTCCGCTTGCTTGCTGGCTCTGCACCTCCGCTTCCTGGCTTTGGCTTGGTTCGTCGGGGTGTGGGGCGCGGGGGCTCCTGGTTCGTGCCTTTGTTTCTCCCGTCCCTTGGGGGCGCCTGGTCCTTGTTCGGCCTGCTGGTATCCTTCCTGGTGCTCTCTGGGGTGTTCTGCCTGCTCCTCGGTGGTTCGTCCAGCCTTGGATGTGGCTGTTCTGTTCTCCTTTGCTCCGGCCTGGGGCTTCGAGTGTTGTCCCGGGGCCTTCTTTGTGCTTGGTTGCTTCTGGGGTCTGGCCGTTTCTGTTCTTCCTTGCTCTTGCCCTGGCTTTCCCTGTGCCTGCCTTTGGCTTGCTTTGGGTGTTTCCTGCCTGCCCCCTCCTGGGGCTGCCTGTGTTCCTGTCTGGTTTGTTCCCGGTTGGGGCCTCCTGTGGGTGCCTGGTGCGGCTTCTCTGGCTGCTGTTGTTGGGCGCCTGCTCTTCCTGTCCGTGGTGCTTCCCGCTCGCCAGGTTGTTTTTCTGGTGGTGGTTCGCCTTTTGGGCCCTGAGGTTTGTGCCTCTGCTTTTGGGCCTGGCTGTCGTTTGCTGTTTGCCTTGTCCTTGGCGGGGCACCTGTTTTCCCCTCTTTGGGTCTCCGGTTCTCCCGGTTGGGGGCATGTAGCCATGCTCCCGTTCTGCTCTGGCTGGGTGTCTGCTGGGGCTTTCTGCTCCTGCGTGTGGTCTTTTTTTTGGCGCTCTGCTGTTGTGGCTGCTTCCTGGTGGGTTCTTTGGGGCCTTTTCCTGACGGCGGTTCTCTTCCCGGTCTTCTTTCACCTGGGTTGGGGCCTTTGTGGGTTCCTGTGGCTCTGGTGGTCTGCTGGCTTCCTGCTTGTTCTGGTTGTCCTCGGGCTGTGCCTCCTGGGCTTCCTGGCTGTTTTTGCCTGCTCTGGAGAGTGTTTTCTGGTGCCTTTCCTGGTTTTGGTGTCCTGGTTCGCCTCTGGCTCCCTTGCTGCTCCTGGCTTGGTTCCGGCTGCCTGACTGTGCGGTCGGGGTGTCTGCTGTCCTGCCTCCTGGCCTGCCGGGCTTGCTGGGTGGCTGGTTTCTTCGTGTCCCTGGCTTTGTGGTTGCGGGCCTTCGTGGTGTTCTTGCCTCGGTGGGGTCCTCCCTCCTGGTGCGGGTTGTCTGGGGTCTCCTGCTGCCTGACCCTCTGCTCCTCTCCTTCCTCCGGCTTCCGCTTTGGCAGTTGTCTTTGTTTCGTTCCGGCCTTCTGTGTGGTCGGGCGGTGGTGTGCTGGGGGTTCCCTGTTCTTCCCTGCCCTTTTGCTGTGGCCTGGGCTTTGCGTGGGCTCCCTCCAGGGTTTTGTTGGGCCTGCGGGTCCGGCTACGTGGTCCGGTTGCTTGGCTCTGGTCCTGGCTTCCTGGTTCCTTTGGCGTTTGTTGCCCTGGTTTCTCCTGTTTTCTGGGCCCCTCTCCGGCTTTGCTGGTGTCGGGCCTTGTGGGCTTTTGGTCTGGGTGCTGTGTGCCCTGTTGCTGTTTGTTTTTCGGCTGCTCCTGCCCGTGCTGTCTGCTTGGCCTGGGTGTGGGGTGCTTGTGCGGTCCTCTGCCGTGTGGGCGCCTGTTTTTTTCTGCCCTCTGGGCCTGGTGTGGGGGCGGCTGGGTGTTTCCCGGTTGCTCTGGCCCCCCGTCCTGTTGGTTTCCCTTCCCTTTGGGGTTCAGGGTTTCTGTGGGCTATGGCCGGTTGCTCTGTCCCCGCCCTTGTTGGGCTTGTTCGTTTTTCCGGTCTTGTTGGCCTTTCCTTTGTTGGTCGGCTTCGGCTGGTGCTTCCGGGGTTGTCTCTGGCCTGTGGTCTTTGGGTTGGCCTTGCCTTCCCCTGCTGTTTTGGGTTCAGTGGCCTTCCTGTTTTGGTTGGTGGCCTCCTTCCCTGTGGGGTTTTTATCCTCCTGGGTTTTTGGGTGTTTTTCCCTTCCCTGTCTCTGGTGCCGCGTCGTTCGGTTTGGTGGGGTGGGCCTGTTTCTGGCCTGTCCTTCCTCGTCCTTTTTTGGTCCGTGCCTTTGTGGCTGGCGTGTCCTGTGGCCTTCACCTTGGTTCGGGGCTGGGCGGCCTTGTCTGGTGGGTTGCTTGGCTGTGTCCTTTGGGTCTTGGTTCTGGTTGCTCAGTCCCGGGTTTCTCTGGTTGGCGGCCTCCTTGTTGGAGCCCTGGCCTTCTGTGTTTTGGGTTTTCTCCGGTCCTTGTTTTGGCCCTGCTGTCCTGGGCTGCGGCTCGTTGTTTCCTGCGGTTTCCTTTCCTCCTTCTCAGTGCTCCCTTGGGTTGCTGCTTTTGTTGTGGTTTCCTGGGTGTGCTTCTGGGTGCGGAAGGCCGGTTTTCTGCTTTGGTATTCTCCACTTGTTAATGAATGGGACGAGGACATAAGGGACCTGGGGGTAATGTTCCATTACTTACCGGTAATCTTCATTACCCCAGGTCCCGTTGTCCTCGTCCCATTCATGCGCTCCTCCCTCCCTCCCGGGCGGCCGGCCTTCCTGTCTGGGCTTGGTTGTACAGACGGAATGCTGGGTAAGTACTGCTTATGTACACCCGGTGGGAGGGGCAGTATTAGGGTCCCAGCATGCCTCTGCTCTTTTTTTCTGTCGGGAGATGGTTATCTCCACTTGTTAATGAATGGGACGAGGACAACGGGACCTGGGGTAATGAAGATTACCGGTAAGTAATGGAACATTAACTAAGTTGGGGAAATAATGCTGTGCTTGTTTAGTTATTAGTTTTTTTTATAGTTTCGTATATTTGGAACCTAATTATGGTGTTAATGAATTTAGATATTGCTTTAAGATTTTCTGTCCTCATGTTTGTTTATATTCCCACTTTATATTTCACAGTATGATACATTGAATAATCTCTGATAACCTATGTTTCTACTTTTCATTCAATATTTTCACCTACTCTCTTGAATGACAGATAATTTGTAAATCAATCCAGAGTTATTTTCTTATCACTTCTGCTTTCGTTTCTAAGCATTACAGAGGAGTTGATTTTCTACTTTGAAACACACACTGTTCCTGCCTCGTTGTTTTCTAAGTCTTCCTACATCTCAGTTTCCCAGGAGCCAAGGTATTTGTAGAGAGGTTGTGTTCTCTTCCAATCCTTTGGATTTGTATAACTCTTAATATTTGTCTGCTGGCTGCAAGACCACTTTAGTATGTATTTCTCATGACTCTGTTTTTGATATCTTCTTCCTTGAGTGATGCTGCCTTCCTATGTTGATTTTGATTCTATTATCTCTGCTTTGTTTTATATTACTTTGACTTTAATACTTCCTTGGGATTTAAAAATGTACGACGTATCCATTTTCTTTCTTTTATCTCTTACTATCAACAAATGTTACCCTACCAGCTTACACCAAGGGACCTTCATTATATTTAATATCACCAGGATTCTTCTCTTTAGTGTGTTTGAAACCTTGTGTGTACCCAAGCTGACTTTCTTGATTATTTCATATTTTGTTAATTAAGAGACCCATCCTTGCTGTACCTGTAACCTCTGATGGCACTCTTGGTCGATGTGACTTTCAAAAGGTATATTCGTCTACCACTTCTTCTACTGTATCATCCTGACTTCTTTCTCATTCAGATTTTTAAATTATAATTTTAATTTAGAACAACAGTGTTTTCTTTGGTGATACTTTAAATGTTCTTCGTCCTTTGCCACATAAACCAACATGGAAGCCTCCCCAACCATGAATTACTATTCCATTTGCACTCACCCTACTTTGCAGTTTAAAGCCTAGCCCTACTGGCGTGAGAGCAGATCTTCAACCAATCTTCAATGCTTCCTTTGATCCCATGGTGCCCTGAACAACTGTCTGAGTAACACTTGGCTTCTACATACTGTCTTAGCGACATTGGGCTTCTACAGAAGCTCATGAGTTACTCATGCATCATTCACAATGACCTGCATAGAGTTTCAAAATGCTGCTTCTAATTCAAAAGGGCTACATCGGTGAGGATTTTAACATTTGAGGGGATTGTCCTGCGGAAACCGAGCTGAGATAAGTAATGGCTACAATAGAGGAACTCGGGTTTATTCAGTGTATACCGAGAGACACCCAGTCTTTGAGATATCAGCTGGGATTGGTTGTTCACTCAGTGGGATGACCCGCCTATGGTTACTTCTAGTTCGCAAGTGGACAAGATAAATAAACATTTTGTCTATATTGGAAGACTGCAGATCACTGGGCTCAGAAAATATGTTTTCCAAAAGCTCAATTAGGAGGCAGGCAGTAATTGAGCTAGCTTAATAAAAACCTTCCACTGCTAATATGGGTTGGAGCCCTCCTCACTATGTTCAACTGGCCGACAGCCTGGAATTGTTATTTCTAGAAAAAACATCAAGGGATCTAAAAGAGCTATTAAAAATAAATAATAAAAAGTGGAGCTGATAAAGGGATACCCATGTTAAACCATGCCCAATCAAATGTGTTAATGGGAAAAGGGCTCGGTTGGCCGGGTATCTTGTATTCTGGCCCGACTAGGCTATTTAGTGGGGACATAAATTAACATACTCGATGCAGAAATGTGTGTTTAACAATCAGGGCCGGACTGGCCGTAGTGGGCACCGGGCGTTTTCCCAGTGGGTCGGAAGGGTGGGGACCGGTTTTTGAGAGGTGGGGGGCGCTTTTGTTACAGGTGGGCCAGTTTTGCAGCAATGCTGAAATATCGGCCACCTGTACCAAGGAGTTTGTTTACCTGAGGAGTTGGTGATTTGGTCCCGTATCGCGGAAAGAGAGACTAGTCGATTGAAGGCGACGCTGCATCTGCACTAATGAAAATGGGAGCTGTGGCCCCTTAAAAGTTGGAGGCAGAGACCTGCTGGGTTGAAGAATTTCCCCTTCCCCTTCCAGCGCTGTAATTGTTGCTAAGACACCTCGTTTCCGGTATAAGTAATATACCCAGAGTGATTGTCTGAAGGATTCTTATGGATAAATTACCCTAAAGTCCTGAAGAGGCCTGTACTAAGAAAAAGGCTGAAACGCGTCGACTGCATATATAAAGGCATCAACATAAGAAAATTGTGATGCTGTTTATGATAATACATAGATAAGGAGCTTGATATGGAACGAAGGGAGAAAGGAATTGACCCTTGGAAGCCCTAATAATCTTTATGTTGATGACCGAATATGGGGAATGCTTTGACATAATTATTAGTCAACGTCCTTCTACTGAACTATCTACGGGCTGTTTAGACCAATAAATTGTTTGTTTTTGAAAAGAATTGTCTTTTGTTTGTAGTGTATACATTGTGTACCGTTGTGTTTGTATATATACGTGTTGGCATAATAAGTGTTACTACTAAAAAATACAAGAAAAATTAGCTTTAAGAAATAATAAATAATCTTGATAATCCCTTTAAGAGTGATTCATGTATATTTAGCTTATGTAGGAATAAAGTACCGTGATTCAATTGAGATTTATTCGTGATCACTAGTTTAGGTCAGGAAAGGACAATTAACAGTGTCTTTTCCATAATTAAGTTATAGCTTACACAAAACGGTACCATTGGCATTATTTTTGTTTACTTACCTGTACCAAAAGCAGCAGAAGTGCTAAAGAGGCAGCAGTGATTTCTTCTCACTAGCAAATACCCCCATCCCCCCCAACCCGGGTTGGTGTTCACAGTCCGGCCCTGTTAACAATGTGGTCAAAGCATCAAATGCCACTGAGTCAGTTGCTTTTACCCTTCCATGTTCAGTAGAATGAACACTGTTCCATAATGTAGAAATGAGCAGCTGCTAATGATGCCCATTTCTTGCTCTCGATCTAATGATGAAAAGAAAGTCCAGCCCCAAAAGGAGATGCTGGTGCCCACCATCTGAAAATCACCAGCACAAATTAACAGCTGAGTGAAAATATATTTAAAAATGCATCTCTTGTGTAGTTGAGACATTCATTCGTTGACTCATTTATGAACATAAGACGGGGGTCAGTATTTTGACATCTAAAAAAATTGTTGCTCTAGGCTAAGAAAGACATGTTCGTGCTGATCCTTATTCCGATGGCTCTGTTGACTGACGTCAAAACAGTATATCACTCTCTGCTCCTGAGTCATTATGGGAAGGGTGAAGGTGATATATTTTTTGAGAAAAACAAAACTTTTTTTCTCTCTGGCCACTGGTAAACTTTTCAAGTTAGAGAGCTACATAGTTATTTATTTATTTGAAACTATTCAACATTTTTTCAAATAGTGCTTCTACAAACAATATCGCTGCAAAATATTAGAACAGCAAAGTAAGATAATGACTTTGACCTAACAATAGGATGAAAAAATAAAAGATTGAAAATGTTCTTATAGCGAAAATGCCAAAGTGAGAAGAATAGTAATAAGAGTTTTTTTTAAACCTGACAATGAATTTGATCAAATCAGAATGGCGAGGTATGATGTAGGTATAGGATGATACACACAGATGGACCTACGACAGTTAACTGAACTGAGCATAAGAACTTTGGCAACAAGCTCATTTTAAGTAATGAAGGACATAGGGGCAGATTTATGAAGGCCTTGCGCCGCCGGTGCGTCATTTTTAACATGGGAAAAAGTGACGCACCGGCGGCGCAAGGCCTTCATAAATCTGCCCCATAGTGTCCTCCCGTGTGACGCATCTCCTCCTTGAATTTATCCAGCAGTACTTCAATATATTTAATTACAAATCCCTGTTTTTTCAATGTCATTTTGAACATCTCAACATGTATCCTCAGTGGGTAGTTTTGTAATGCTATTACTTGCCACCCTTGCAGGAATACTATCTGCTTGAGCCGGTTGACCATGAAGCCAAAAGGCATCCCAATTAATTATCGCATGAAGCAATGCAGGGAATGTGACCTGCAGGTCCCTTGCATTTAAGTGGATATCCAGTCTTCTACCTCAATTCCATCATGATGCATCCTAATAGTGGCAACCACTAACCCAGCATGCACAAGGCTCCAGTGACAATGTGAAGACGATGCCTTTAATAAAGAAATTAGGGCCTGTTTTTATCAAGGTTTTGAGCCACCCTTGTGCCATGCAAGGAGACGCAAGGGCGATGCACAACCTAAAAGAGATTTATCTAGCCTGGCCTGGCTTGATAAATCTAGAGAAATGCAAGGCAGCCCAAATCGCTGCTATGTGTTACTCGGATGTATGACGTAACAACGCATGCTTTTACCACGCATGCTGTTACAACGCAGTTTTTACAACGCATACCATCACAACGCATAGCGTTTTGGGGTGCTGGATAGTGAATAGTTTAATTTACTATTCCAACTCCAGTCCCCGTGGACACTAGGGAAGGTGTTGGATAGTAAATTAAATCTATTCCCTATCCTAGAGCGCCCCCCAGCGCAATGCGTTGTATTGGTTTTCGTTGTAAAACCTGCGTTGTAATAGCACTGCGTGGTAAAAGTTGCGTTGTAAAGGATGTTTCCTGTGTTACTCTACAGCAGTGAGACGTGCTGTGGGTTTAGATTGGGTGTTCCTATGCATCCGCCCATGCATTCCCACACATTCCCAAATTTACCAACACAGGTGAACCTGGGAATGTGTCGGAATTACATGCCTCCAAACAGGAGACGCAACAGGGAGAAATATCTATATTTCTCCTAATTGTTTCCTCTTTCTACTTGTGCTGCATTGTCCAGCACACGTAGAGAGAGGAAAAATACCCCTGGGGAATGTTCCTGCACAAAAACAATACGGCCTACAAAGCAGGCACCCTTGCACCATGGTGCAAGAATGGCTCTGTTGGTGCTATGCAGCAGTTTGTGCTCCAACGCAGGCAGAGAGCAGGAATGCGCAATATAATGTGAAATACAATGCATTCCTGCCCTATCCTTTTCACGCAGTGCAGCACAGCTAAGCGCAGCAAGATGGATGGCTGAGTTGCATTGCGTGAAATGTTGATACATATGTGCCTACGTTTTAAAATTATAGTAAACAACTATCAGCATTACAATTGTGCAGACACTTCACGAAGAAGGGATACAATTGTAACTTTCTTTTTTTACTTTTTATGAGTGTTACTATTTTTCTTAGTCATGTAGTTTCCAGGCGATGGACAGCGTCATATGTCCACGTCTGGTTGTCCATTATGCTCCCGACTGAACCTAGGAGATGCAAGTGGACTTCACTTTGACAGCCCCGGCAGCTTCCCTTGAACTCACGCGCCGCAGTCTCGCGCAGCAGGAGGAGCCGAGGTGGAAGAGAAACAGACACGAGGCTGAGGTTTCGGCGGGAGTTCAGCATGGCGCAGCCGAGTGTTATTTGGCCCTGGGCTGTTTTCTGCTTGATGTTGTGGAATGCAGAAGTCTGTGACACATGGGAATGCCCACAGACTCTCCTGCGAGCTCTGGAACATTCCATTAGCAGCTGGATCGGCGCGGGCCACATGCCAACCGAAGGTCATGAAAAGAAAGGACAAGAAAATGAAGGAAAGAACCGGAGGATGCACTAATTACCTCTCCCAAGTTTGGGTTGTTGTTGCATGCAGTTGAAGGCCGTATATTACAATTATTTATAATTAATAAATGACAGGCTGTCGGCTGAGATTTAACAGGCGATTTGTCAAGAAACCTCAACAATGAATATGGTAAGTGTGGAATGTGCAGTTCCTAGCCGCACTCTTCTTGGGTTGCTGACTTTAATGTATGCTTAAAGAACTTTATTTGTTATTAGGGACCCTATATTTTCGATCTGAGCCTCTCCGCTGGAAGCAATGTTGGAAATATGCTGATATTAATACAAGTTTCTGGAATAAATGACAATACATTTGCTGATTAAAACAGGAAGTAAAAAAGCATTTTTCTGAAAGTTGCTGTATCTTACTCCAGAACACTACAATTTATTCATGAATTGAAGGGTGTAAGCCATGCGCTCTCTCAGTAGCATGTGTTACTCCCAGAAACTCACGAGTAAGTCACACCAACAGTGGTTAATTTGTGCACGTGGTGGCCACCTGCACTTTATTGGGGACCAATCAGACTTTGATTCAGAAAAAGAAAGAGAAAGTGGGGAAATAAAAAAAAAGGGACTGATAAAGTTCGAAAAACAGAGGCAAAGAAAGTTAGCTTGGATAAAAAAGAACCTGCAGAAGTGAAATAAGGAATCAGGAAGCGTAGGGCGGTGGAAGAAAGAGGCATGAGGTGGAATCACAACTTAGGGTACACAACGTTTACAACGCAATTTTTACAATGCACTACCATTACAACGAAACTTTTACAATGCAAAATCCATTACAACGCATGCATTTACAACGCAGTCATTACAACGCATGACACTACAACGCACACCACTACAACGCATACCATTACAACGCTGTCATTACAACGCATACATTACAACGCATAACTTACCATCCAACACTTACCCTACTGTTGCACCCGCTGGAGTTAGAATAGTAATTTTAACCCCTACACTATCCAACACTTACCCTACTGTTGCACCCCCTGGAGTTAGAATAGTAATTTTAACCCCTACACTATCCAACACTTACCTTATATGCAAAGTAGTGTAATGAGTTGTAATGGTATGCGTTGTAAATGTACTATGCGTTGTAGTGGAATGCGTTTTAAAGGTAGTTTTAAAGTATTCGTTGTAATGGTATGCGTTGTAATGGTGTGCGTTGTAATGGATGTTGCGGTGTAAAAAATGCGTTGTAAAGGTAGGCGTTGTAAAAGTATGCGTTGTGACGTCATACATCCCAACTTAGGCACCCTTGGGTTTGAGCATCCCCCCATTTAGCACGGTCTCTGCACTTTTACAAATTAAGCACCGCACACCAAAGTCTGGAGTAAGACCAGTAGCGGCCCGTGGTGGGAGTGCTGCCAGGTGCTGATGTGGGGCGGGGGAGAGGCAAGGTGGGGTAGTAAACTGCAGAATACGGCCCCACAAAGGTAAGTACACAAACAAATAAATATAACGAATTTCGTTGCGCGTGCTGCATCGCCAAATGCAATGCAGCGCGTGCAATGAGATTTGTTTTATTTATTTGTTTGTGTACTTACCTCAGTGCAGCCGTATTTCGCAGTTTACTCCCCTCGCCCCACGTCAGCGCCCGGCAGCACTCCCACCATGGGCCGCTACGGAGTAAGACAGACCTGAATCTGGCCCCTTGTTAAATGTCCTGTCACAATGCACCAACATAAAACCATCACTGGATATTCAATTGCTATTCTTTGAGCAACACATTGTCAGCTGAGTGAGTTTTCATCATTCAGAGACACATTTTTAAATATAGGATCTTAATACAGTGGAATTATGCATTCAATACATTCTTATTATTGTTAGGTAGGTATTTCTATTTTAATTATTTATTTACTTGACTACAGGTTTTGTGGAGACTGTGTGACACTTTGTAGCCATTTGCAATTGAATACAAATTGGTTAAGAAATAAAAAAAAAAAATGAAATTGTGCTTGACTTAGAGGAGTTGCTTTGTGTGGTGGATCATACATGCACAGAGTTTCGTTCTTCCATATTACATTTGGGATGAACATTATGATGCCAGGGTGGAGGTGTGAAACTCTTTCAGTAGAACTGAGTTTGACAATTTGAATTCTGCTTCAGTCCCCCACCAAAGGCCAGGAAATAGCTAATTCACTTGAAATTCGCATTTTTCATTAATGTTGTGACTACAATGCTTCAATAAAGAAGGAGAAGTGTCTCAAAAGTGTGAGAGGAAACAGTACTCAGGAAGAGGCATTAAGTTCCATTGCTAATTTTCTTTGACCCTGTATAGCACTCAACTGACTTTTGGCTTTGACTTTTGGGACTATAGAAATAACACCACGTGCGGACATACATAAATACTTTCCATTATGGTTCAACTATTGACAAACATGACAGTGGCAATTGGCACCTCTTGCATGAGGCACATTATCAATCTATGGCAGATGATGGTTTGGTTTTTAGGTCTGGCTTGACTGCGCAACTTTTGGCAAGACTTACTGTTACAAATCCTTTTAAATATAAGTAGAGGGAGCGTTGGTTCCTCCCAAAGGAGTACTCCTTTTTCACCACACACTATTGTCTGTCTGAGATATCATTCCACCTTCTATTGACTGCTTGCTTTGTAATGCATGAGGGACTATTAAACATTTGAAAAGTAAACTGAATCATCACACATTAAATTGTGTATCTCATATATGTCTTTCATACAAAAAGGAATCTTTTTAGTTTGTTTTTCTCTGCAACAAGCATTGCTTCATGTTTTCTCCAGGACTCTAAATGCAAGCCTACTTTTGCAATGCTTGTTTGTCTTGTGGTGGTGGGAAATGGGATATTTTGTTTATTGACATTAGGACAGACAGTTAATTTGATTTGTCTTTATTCTTGTGGGGTTTCACCAGGCGAAAGTGATATTCCTAAGTAGGCTCCAGAGTAGACATCATGCAGGGGCTATGTTTCAATTATGCCTTGCGTCTGGTTGGAAAGTATTAATGCTAACTCTCCCTTCACCAAGCAAAACTGCAATAAAAGCTCCCAGTGGCAAAGACACCGCTGGGACCAGGAGGCACATGCCCATCAAACTATTTGTGATAATCCAATCTGCTGATTAGGAGGCAACATTATGTCATTGTAGGGAGCCAAAGTGCTGATGGCATAAATTGGTGCTTCTTTGAAGCTACTACCCGCTTGCAGTGGCCAACTGTCAATACTGTATAGTACTTCTCCATTACTTGCTTGCAACTTTTCCAATTTCGTATACTGAATTTAGTGCGAGAATACAAAAATCAACACTCAGCATTACATCTAGTCTACAAATAGAAGAGAAAATACCCAAACAACTCAGTGAGTTTGAGCTCATCCTATATACTTGCTTTTAACCCCTTCGCTGCGGGGATTATTCACCTGGTGTGCTGGGTGGAGGGGGGCGCGCACAGCACCCGCATGCTCATGACGAGCTCAGCTCGTCATGAGGCACGGCGCTCCTGTGCTCATGATGAGCTGAGCTCGTCTCAGGTGCATTGGCTCACGTGGAACGTTCAGCACAGGAGGGGAATTCTCCCCGCACCTGAGCGTTCCACAGGCCATGACGAGCTGAGCTCGTCATGAGCACCGGAGCGCCGTGGCTCATGACGAGTTCAGCTCATCATGAGCATGGGAGGGGTTAATGTGAGTCACTTGTATGCTACAGTGAAATTGCACACAGTGGAGCAGAAAGCATTATATAGTGTCTCCTGTCACACCTAATTCCCTTCCTCTGGTGTCTTGGAACCCACCCCCAGAAGCTCATTTGTAATTTCCACCACCCACTCGTGATATTCCAGTTTCTCTACTTTACACAATAGCAAATGAATCATCCACGTTTGCATTGAGTTTGGGTATTTCATTAGACATTTCAGATAAAACATCACATTAGGACAGACAGTTAATTTGATTTGTCTTTATTCTTGTGGGGTTTCACCAGGCGAAAGTGATATTCCTAAGTAGGCTCCAGAGTAGACATCATGCAGGGGCTATGTTTCAATTATGCCTTGCGTCTGGTTGGAAAGTATTAATGCTAACTCTCCCTTCACCAAGCAAAACTGCAATAAAAGCTCCCAGTGGCAAAGACACCGCTGGGACCAGGAGGCACATGCCCATCAAACTATTTGTGATAATCCAATCTGCTGATTAGGACGCAACATTATGTCATTGTAGAGAGCCAAAGTGCTGATGGCATAATTTGGTGCTTCTTTGAAGCTACTACCCGCTTGCAGTGGCCAACTGTCAATACTGTATAGTACTTCTCCATTACTTGCTTGCAACTTTTCCAATTTCGTATACTGAATTTAGTGCGAGAATTCAAAAATCAACACTCAGCATTACATCTAGTCTACAACTAGAAGAGAATATACCCAAACAACTCAGTGAGTTTGAGCTCATCCTATATACTTGCTTTTAACCCCTTCGCTGCGGGGATTATTCACCTGGTGGGCTGGGTGGAGGGGGGCGCGCACAGCACCCGCAGGCTCATGACGAACTCAGCTCGTCATGAGGCACGGCGCTCCTGTGCTCATGATGAGCTGAGCTCGTCTCAGGTGCATTGGCTCACGTGGAACGTTCAGCACAGGAGGGGAATTCTCCCCGCACCTGAGCGTTCCACAGGCCATGACGAGCTGAGCTCGTCATGAGCACCGGAGCGCCGTGGCTCATGACGAGTTCAGCTCATCATGAGCATGGGAGGGGTTAATGTGAGTCACTTGTATGCTACAGTGAAATTGCACACAGTGGAGCAGAAAGCATTATATAGTGTCTCCTGTCACACCTAATTCCCTTCCTCTGGTGTCTTGGAACCCACCCCCAGAAGCTCATTTGTAATTTGCACCACCCACTCGTGATATTCCAGTTTCTCTACTTTACACAATAGCAAATGAATCATCCACGTTTGCATTGAGTTTGGGTATTTCATTAGACATTTCAGATAAAACATCACATTTACAAAGCTCCTAAATAAATCAATATTAGCAGCATTTCACACAATAGCCTGGGTGGTACGCCACCATTTCCATGATATGTATCAATTGTAACTCAGTGACCGGACATAGAAAAGTAATAGGTATAAAGTGTGTTCTCTGCCGTTAAACATGACATTTGTCAAAGGCAGAGAGTTCAATATTGACTCCCTCACAAAGAAATATGTTAGTGCAGAAGGTAGCAGGTACAAATCTTACTGTGGGGGAGAAGGATGCAGGTATACTAGACATGTACATGACCCCACAGAGTTTGATGTCTTCATAGATGCCAAAGAAGGAAGAGCACAATTCAGCCTTTTGAGCAATAATTCTTTCAGAATACCTGCTCTGATGTGCTCCCTTTGTGGCTGCACAGGATTCCAAGCAAAAGGACTGCGACCAAACAAATATATATTCTCATTCTGCTCTCCCTATAGATCCCATATATGTCACAATGCCATCCCTGTTACCTTTCCACCAGGAGGACCAACCAATTACAGGATCTTTGTTTTCGGGGTATGCTTTTCTAAGATTACTCTATAACTTATGGCGTGTGGTCACACATATTCATCATGCTTGGACTTATGATTGTACACATATCTGACATGCATAAACATTCATCTGGTTGAGGTAAATGTGCATATAGTTGCTAAAGACATGAAGAAAATTTGAGTGATTTAAGGGAGAGATCTTGCAGAACTATCAGTACAGAGCAGTAATAGGCAACAGAAACCACATCTAAGTTTATAAAAACATAACAAAAATGCATGATTTCTGGTTCTGCATATTACACAGATTGGGTTAGTGGCTTCCATCCCAACTACAGCTCATGCACTTGCCAAAAATTGAAAATAAATATGAAGGTCCTGATTATTTACATGAAGTATTTCAAGTTTATAATTTCCGTTCTTACAATATTACACACAAATATGCTTCTGTAACAGTCAAGAACAAAGATCTATTCCATCATCTCCAACTAATATAAGATTATGAGAGAAATATAGAGGCACAAAACTGTTAGAGTTCTTCACACTGCTAATTTGGGAAGAATTCATGTCAGTTAATCTATAAAAGTATCTCACCAAACAACTATCTCGTTACAAATTTACTATGCTGACCTCAGAAACATCAGGTCTGTAACAAAAAAAGAGCAGAACTGCATGTTTTCTAATAATACTTAAGAAATCATTAGATAGGTTACACACCTCCTTCCTTTCATTTCATTATGCTTTTCTGATTCTGGCACTCCAACCTGTTTGCCTGCGTAAACGTCCACAAACAATGAGGCTTTGTCCTGTCTCATGCACAAAGAGCTGCATAAATGACAGTGCTGTATATGTTTACCTCGAAGTTCTTGCCTCTGCAAAACCTATACTGTCTCATGATATGCAGCCTAAAGTCTTTCTTACTATTGTCAGACTATTCTTAGGCATATTTAGAAGCTATAAAACCTAAGGGTTCGAGTGACAAACACTTGCTCTTGAACAAGTTCGGAGATGCTAGACGTTCTAAAAATGCTTCTCTGATTTTACACCGCTTCTGTAAAAAATAACAAATTATTATTTTCTGTGTCCATGAGTGAAGTCTGTCTTGGAACAGATCAGGCCCCCTTCTGTGGATCAGAGGATTTAGTTTCCAGGATAAGATATACAGCTGTCAAATCTTCAATATGTCCGGCTACTCCTCTAAAACACAGCAGTGTTTAACTTTTATAAGTGCAATGGGGGAAATGTTTTTTCTCTCTCTTCCATGTTTTTTTGTATTATCCTGACTGTAAAGAAAAAGATTTAATGACTACAAGACCATCTAGAAAGAAAATCCATTTTTGGATTATAGCCATAAATTTATGATTTTTATTTGGTGATAGCGATTGATGGAGATGTTTAACTACTTGCATTGAAGAAAATAAGCAGTAAATTATTTTGCTGATCTAAATTTCCTAAATCACATTTAGTGCATGGGGTATGATAAAGAATCCAATATACAATCCCATCATTCAATATAGAATCTGATATCTAAAATTAGTCTGCGGGTCAGTCGAAATGGAAGAACAATGATATGTATCATCTAATTGTCCTACTCCTGTAAAGCCATGCCATTGATGAGCACAAGGCCACTCCTGTGGTTGCTCTGGTTGTAGCCAGTGCTCAGTGAGACCAAGGTCAGCATGGGATAAATGCTTGTGCTGGCCTTCCCAAGAGACTTCATTGAAGAAGGCGAGTCTCAAGAACAGAGAGTGAAGTGTCTCTGACACAAACTTTGAATTTTCCTTCATTCATGATTTACCCAAAGCCACTTTTGGAACTTTTCTGTCTGAATGCAAACCACACTAAATTTATAAGTAGCCATAATGAAGTGAACATGAGAAGGAGTTTGGCTAGGGATAACTTAGCAATGCTCAGGTTAGAGCTACAAACCGGGAACACACTTTTTGAGCCGCATGGCAGTTAACTGGGATCTGATTTCCTACAGCATATCTAGAATCAGACAATTTGCCCTGTCTTAAAAAAAGAACACTTGTATTCTGTCCCCAGCGAAGAAGTAGCATCACAAAACACATGCTAGAAGTGGCGCTACACTAAGGAAAGTCAAGCACATTCTTGAGGAAAATTGTCTTTGCCCATGGAGGGTTCCCTGAACCAGTGGCGTAACGAAAATTGAGGGGGCCCCCTGCAAGGTACAAGGAGGGGCCCCCTCTGGACTCTATCAGGATCTATACGGCCAAAGTGCTGCGCTGAGGGGCCCCGTGGCGCTTGGGGCCCCCCCGCACTGCGGGGGCTGCGGGGGCCTGTGTTACGCCCCTGCCCTGAACCAAATTGTTGTCAAAATGTAATACTGAGATAAGTGTCTTTGATCACTGGTCCTTTGTCTTGACAGGTGATGTCAACCACCATCAGCATGTCACATGTGTTCCAGGATGTTGTGTAACTACATGACATTTTGAGTGTCTCTATGATATGCTTTATTGCAAATCGATCAGCATATGGAGAAGGAGTTTAGTTGTTTAAGCCTACAGTACACCTCACATAAACTTTTTTGCCCAAAGGCACACATTTGAGGTCCTAGCTGAAGAAGATGGCTTGACACCATTGAAACTAAAATCTTCCAAAGAAGTCTACTGTCCTCAATCTAACAAGTTTGAGAGGCAATGAAAATTGGTTTTGGAGTACTTGTTCAGATGCCACACCCATTAAGTCTTGGGCCTCTTCATTCAGACTGCATATGTGAGCACCAGCATGTAACAACTGCAATATATATACTTTGTGAGTGAAGCAGTTAACTAGTGACTGTGACATGCACAGAAAACACAAAGACATTTCACTCAGTCTACCCAAATCATCAAACACTAATTTGTTTCCATCTCTACCGACATCGAGCAAAATTGAAACTCTGGTCACACATTTTGTTTTTAAGAGAGGATTGCTAAATTCAGTACTTAAATTACGTTCATGTATTCTGAGTTAGATATAGTTCAGCCATTTGATAGCTGTATTTATTAACATATACCTCAATACTTATTATTTAGGGTCTCATTCATAATAGATTATATAAAATTGCAACCAGTCCCAAACTTAACCTCATACCATACATACAGAATGAAAGGATTGATTATGGGTTGTGCTTGGTGAATGCTTTTGATGATAGTGAAACACTACCATGTGGTTACAGTAGAGTTCCAACAAGTCCACATCACTGTAGTCTCAACGTATGTTCCCTGTAGGGTGCACACACGCGTGGTCCCTACACTTTCCAGGCGCACAGGGCCTCTGCTGGAGAGTGCATCAAAAGAAAGACTTCCTGAGCATTTAAAATCATTAGCACTAAAGGAAGCTTTCTCTAGAAATTAGCATTACATCTGCTCATACATAACTGTTCTGATGGGGGGCCTGTGGAAGGGGATAGCATACATGCCAACATTTCAGAGGAGCAAAGAGGGAGATTTAAAAAAAAAAATCGGGAGAATGGGGACTTGAATCGGGTTACTGGCATGTATGGCTTTGGAAGTGTGCTGCTGCAGGATTGGACATTTGAAACATAAATGCACGTTTTTATTACGTTTGAGACGCATGGAGCGCAATGGGAGGCAGAGAGAGGGTGATACAAGTGTTGTGCACTGGCCTGGCAAGTTGCTGGCAGTGCATGCCCCCCCCCCCCTGAAACAGCTACCTGTGCGCAGACACACACAGCCGCCCCCCCCACCCCCCCAGTACTTCACAGGTCTTTAAAGTACCATTCCCTTGTTAATTACGCTTTGTTGGTGTTTCACCCCTTCTGCATGGCCACTCTGACTATTGCTGGAAGACTTTTGGCACTTTACATAATACTAAGCCCTGTCAGCGGAAAATCCGAGGAATCTGGTTTTTGCTTGCAAGAATCGGGAGGCGGGAGACTAGCCTTGAAATCGGTAGTCTCACGCCTGAATCGGGAGGGTTGACATGTCTGGGATAGTATGACTTTGGGAACAGGTGACTGTTACCAATGTCATCTGATCCCCTAATGGTGTGAAGTGCATTCTTATGCAGATGCACTCCAGATCTTTACAACACATTTCAAATCCCTATTCCATGTCAGCGACCTTTCAGGTGGCTTCCGACTTTGGAGCTGGGCAACCAAGTTGGAATCTCAGCATTGGCTGAACATCCTGTGATTCTAGGCAAATCACTTCATCTTTGTATAATGTAACTGGTCGCAGTGTAACGTAGACTTTGTGTAATGTAACTGGTGCTCGTATAAAATGATCAAATGCCTTGTGCTAAATAAAAACAGCAGAAAAATGCCCACAGACTTAAAACAAAGCATTAGCATGAAACAGAAAGGCAAATAGACACACATTTATTGGCTTATATGTACAAAGTGAAACCATAACACATGGTACAATCGAGGCTTCCCTGCTTAAATTGTGCGATGTAAGGCAAATCTCTTTTTTTTACCAAAATCTTTTCTTCTTTATTGTATATGAAACTACTTTCACATATGCGAGTTCAGAATATCAGTTGTACAAAAACCTATTGTGTGATTTAATAGACCATAATGTTACTCTATAATGATGTGGGCCACCTACAGGGTTTACATGACAGCTCTCTTGGTTTACTAATTGTTCATGTTTAAAAACAATCATTTTAATAAGCACTTCTCTCTGCATTGTTATAATGTCATGTATTCATGTCAAAGCTTCCACACATTAAAGATGTTTGTTGTATGATTTACATAGCAAACATTTTCAGGGCTTGGCTCATGCACGGGCTTTAACCTGTTGGCTGCTTCCGCTTTTTTGCGGCAGTGCGGCCATTCTAAAAAACGGGCGCGGTCGCGTCGGCCATTGGCCGACGGCAGCACCAGCGAGGTAGTGCTGCCGTCGGCCAATGGCCGAAGGCAGCAGCCAACGGGTTTAGAGCCACGCAAGACCCTGACTCAGCTGGGGTTTGACTCTCCCTGTTAATATGTTGGCTCGCCCACCCCTACAGTGTCAGTGTAGCCTGAAGCTAGAGATTCTGACATTAAAAATAGCAAATTCAATTTATCTTCTCTCTTTTTTCATTTCAAAAACTTTATTCGATTCAGACGAGAATCATAAAAGTCAGAATATACATTTTAAATACATGAGTTAAATTTCATTTGAAAAACAATTTTAAAAGTATACCACTATTTTAGTGGTAGAAAACATGGATAATATAATCACAATTGTAGCCCATAGCTTTTGAATCATATTAGGCTAAATTAATCATAATTTCCTAATACCCATATTACATTGAGATCTAGGACAGCAAGGCCAAAAACAACAATATACATGGGCTACAAACAAATTTATGGGAACAAATTTAACCGTACCGTTTCCTAATCAAAAATGACACACGTATAAAATTTAGCATTGCACAGCAATTTATCTTCTCATTATTTTAATACAATGTTAGGCTGTTCCCTCCTAAGAACATTAACACAGATCATGTTTGTGTTGGAAGTGGGATCTTTATTACCGTTGATCTGCAAATAGATCGGTGTGTGTGTGCTTTACTGATATGCAGGATGCTTTGAATTTGGCTTAGAAAACTGAAAGGTTATACATTTCTTGGGACCAAATGACTTTGTTGAGCTGCTCCTCTGTTATGTAATTAATCATCTTAAAACAAGTAGATGCAGGTTGTATTTTTTTTAAACATTTACTGGCTGATTTGTAGGCATACATACCATGTTGAAAAAATATGTCTGGGTTGTGACATTCTTAAAAAGTTATAATCTGTAAAGCTGTTGTAGTTTGTTTCGTGGTGTAGTGCAGCCCTGACAATACTCACCTCAAGCACAAGTCAAAACCTTTAGTGCCAAAAAGCTAAATTGTGTGTCAGTTGTGTGTAACTTGCCCAGTGTTTTGCGGACTGCTGATCCGGAGTGACTTGAGGAAGTTCTTTGCAGGAGGGTGGGTAACACACAAGCCTTGGCCTCTCCACTCACAGTGCACAGGTACAAGACATGTAAAGACCTATGATTTCGCTTTTAGTAGTTAAAATTAAATCCTGCATACCAAACCCCATGCCTTGTCCTTTACATGCATAGCTTGTGTCCCTGCATGAGCCCTGTGCTAGACTGGGACTTCTAATATCTTTCTCGGGCAGTCCTCGAGAAACATCCTTAGTCCTGAGCAAAGTGCTGCTTGGCATAAAGCACTTCAAAAGCTTGTTAGAGCTAGTAAGTGCTATATAAATGTAATTGCAATACAATAGTTACTAAACGATCTGTGAACTGTACGTAGTGTCCACTCCTGGTCTTTCCGCCCCCTATTGACTCATCAGTAGATAGCAGCTGAAGGACTAGGGGTCAGACATTGGGTCAGCCCTGAGGTGTTATCTTGGGTTAAAGGGTGAGTGATCTCACTTCTGGCAAACACCACTGATTCTGGTAGGCCACTCACTTGCTTAGTGAGTTGTCTTTGATGCACTTCATTGGCTGTAGTGCACAGAGACCATACATTGCAGCATACAGGGAAAACATAAATTAGAAGGAACATTGGATTAAACCCTTTGCTAAGCCAACCACTAAGCAGGGCATGCCATACAATCAGTTAAAGGTAATTATATTCAGCTTTTTCCAACTGTGGTAGTGCAATTTTTCACTGCTACAATTCAGAAAATTGTAGATTTTGAACAAAGTAAGAGACAGGTGTTTTTAATTTATTAGGCACAAAGCAAGGACAACATCTACATAATATTGAATACAAAGAAATGTCTTGGGCTGCTACCATTGTACCCCAACAACTATTTTAGGGATTTTAAGACCAACTGCTAATTGTGCATATAGGATAGCCCATAGACACGCAAGACACTAAGGACATGCAAATGCGCTGTTAAGTCAGAGAACTATTTAGGCAGAGGAATGGTTATTTGTCAACGTTTTTAAGCTCATATTCATACACAGAATGCCGATGGGTTCTTTATGCTAGAAGTCAGCAGGGGCAACACTATGGATGATGGAACAAGATTGTAAAGCAATTGTTTATAAAACTGCATTCTACAGTCCATCATGAGATTAATATGAAACAAATTCATTCAAATTGAAATTGTACAAACGGAAAAATTAACCATCTACCGTCTGCACTGAACATACATTCCGCCTTAGCAGTATTTATCAAATGTGGTAAAACCAGAATCATACCACAAGGGCACTCTATTCTCAATTTCTCTGAGAGCCTATCACTTTTATCTACACTGGTTTCAAAAGAGGCCTGATTAGAAGACAGTAGCATCAGTGCTTTAAATGGGCAGGTACTGAGTACCAGCACTTTTCTATTTTGAGAGGGAGAGTACCTGCACTTTTCAAGAATGACGTAATACTTTTAATTGGAGAGTACGGACACTTCTCAGAATCAAGCAGGTACTCTGGTGCACCGGCACTTCTATTTTTCCAATGCAAGCACTGAGTAGCACCTCAAATCAGCCAGCCAAAGATGTACATTTCTAAGATTGTTCAAGTCAATCATATGTGTACTCTGGTTGGACTAGTCGATAGGCTGTTAATATGCTGTGAAAGTGATGACGCACTTGGCCCCCAAGGCGTGAATATCAAAAATCCTCAATGAAATGTACATTACATGACTGGGTACAATCCACTATTCCTGGCAAGCGCAGCAGACGATGCATTCCCGCTGATAATATAAGCAGCGCAAAACCTGCTACTTTATGTGAAAAGTGACTGAACACTGACATTTGTCAGTGACAAGTGCTCGTGTGTGGGTGGTTGCCATATACCAGTGATAACTATGTGATGACAATACTGCAGGGCACTACCTGCATTTCAGAGCAGCTCTCTGAGTGAGGATGCCAGCATTAAACGCGCTGCAACTAAAAAGCTCTAAATGCGTTAAAAGTGTTACATGATTTGCTACAAGAAGACTTGATAGACGTATAGTTGACAGATTATCTTGTATGCACTTTAGTGTCAGGAGCCCGCCATACTGCCACCTGGTGGTGCTCCAGTGGGGCCTCTGCAGTCTTGAATTAAGCGCTGAATGATAGACAGCACTTCCCTCTGTGCCAGACTGTCCTCCATTTTCCATCTAGTCACAGGTTTCGCACAAACTAGCTGATGCATTCTCTAGTCCTCTCCTTCCTGAAGCCTTGAGGAGATCACCTTCTGGAGGTGGAACCTGCGTGTCCACAGACAACAAAAGGCACATGCACACTTTCTGGTTGTCTTCGGTCTCAGCTGAGATTCTTGTTTCCTTGGTACTCTTACGGTACCTTTTGCTTTCCTATTTACCAGACAAAAGTGGAGCTATGATTCCCAGCATCTGTTTCTCTGCTAGCACCTGTGCTTCTTTCTTCAGCTGCTTGGTATATGATACACTTGCAATCATCTGATGTAATGAGACTTTGCTAAAAACCTGGCCTAGTTTGATTGTTTCTCTCATTGGACACTAATTCCATGTTCCTAGCTGTTTTAGAGCTTTATGATTCCTGGATTCGTAGTTCATATTCCTGTTTTGGTGTTCTAGCTCTTTCTGACGTCCCATGCAGACGATTGCTGCAGGAGCATTTGCTTGTGTGCTAGTTTGTAAGCAAACATGTAGTCCTACATGGAATCGTTAATTATTCGATCTGGATCCTTTCAGTCCTTGCTCCAGTTGCTTGTCTACAGTTGCTCGTCTTCGCTTTGCATGTCTTGTTTGCCCAGGTAGTTAGTTGAGCTTGGTAGCATGCTCTTTTTACTTCTCCTACTTTTGTTCCAGTCCCTGTTTCTCAGAATCCTGCATTATTGCCAGTGCCCGGCCCTTGTATTCTGTCACTCTTGCTCAGTTCCATGTTTCTTATACCTCAGCTCCGTATATATCTATGAGACCCGCTGCTGAAAACCTTGTTAGCACTATTAAAAGGTACAACTGAGTAAAGGGGCGAGGTGCCTCACATCCAAAGGCTCGATTTAGCAGTGTTCTTCCACAGGAGCTGTTTGATTTGCTCTAGAACCATGTGATAATAGCTGTTACTTGGCCCATCTTAATCTCTGTTAGGTACAGAAAGATCATTTTCAACAAACCATCCTTACTCTCTGCCAGCCTGGCTTTTGTGCCCTTCTTCCATGTTATGTACTTTTTGTATATTTTTTTCTTGTACACAGTTTTCTTTCTATTTGGCTACTGGCAGGTCCTGCCCATTTCCTGTTAGGGCTTCCCCAGTGTTCAGCACCTGTCCAGTCTTTACTCTTCCAGACTTTATGTACTCCTTGGAATGTTACACTCCCTTTTCTTGAACTCCATTGTGAAAGCTCCCACTGTTAACTATATAGGGGTGGAGGGGCCAGCACTTAGTTTGTTGGCCTCCTTCCTCGACCAGAGGGAACAGAGAGTCAAGCTGGGGGAGTTCCTATCTCCATCCATGCCTGTGCAGTGTGGGGTCCCTCAGGGGTCGCCATTAAGTCCGTCCCTGTTCAACATCTATGTGACCCCACTTGCCGGGCTTATTAGATTGTTTGGGATGGAGGTAGTCTCCTACGCTGATGACACTCAGATCTTGTTGTCTCTCGCCCAGTCAGTCAGCTCCTCTGCCTCCAATTTTAGACACTGTATGGAGGCAGTTGCCCAATGGATGATTGACAATTCATTGAGGCTGAATGGCAAAAAGACAGAGATCCTGGTGTTCGGTGGGAAGGATGACATCTGATCCGCGGAATGGTGGCCCTCATCTCTGGGGGCTTGCCCGGTACCCACTCTCCTGGCTCGAAACCTGGGTGTCATGATTGATCCGGCTCTTCCGATGGGTCAACAAGTGAATAGGACAATCTCCACTTGTTGGGGTATTATCAAGATCCTGCGGAAGATCAAACACTATTTGTCCCTGCAAGCCCGCAAGCAAATTGTGGTCGCATTAATAGCTTCTCGGCTCGATTATTGTAATGCCTTATACACAGGAATAAACAAGGGCCTGTTACAGCGACTACAAATTGTGCAGAACGCTGCGGCTAAGTTTGTGCTGGACATGCCCAGGCGCTCGTCAGCCACTGCCGCTAGGAAATCCCTGCACTGGCTTCCGATTGAAGCCAGGATCTCCTTCAAGGTTTTCTGTTTGATTTATGGGGCCTTGACCAGAAAGGGGACGGGAGGAATAAAAGATCTGCTGGTTCTGTATGCTCCCTCCAGAAACCTTCGTTCCTCCAAAAAGCTCCTGTTATCAGTCCCCCGCGTTCGAAGAGCTAAGTGGGGAGGTAGGGCCTTTTCCAGTCTTGCTCCGAGATGGTGGAACACTCTGCCCTGTGAAATTAAGTCCCTGCCATCAATGCAAGCCTTTAGAAGGGCTCTGAAGACATGGCTTTTTGCCAAAGCTTACCCTTAGTTTTGGGATCTGCCTTTTATGATTCTTTTTATGATAGGCGCCTTGATGCCTCCGGGCTAAGTTGCGCTATATAAGTTTTTATTCATTTCATTTCATTACTAACCCAAGTCCCAGTCTGAGTGCTGGTATGTGCACATCCACTGCGTTTTAGGGTGGACTGAGTAAATGAGTACATGTAAATCTATGGTCACTAAAGACCATGCTAGATTTTGGGCCTCTAATCAGAGTCTTCATCACAACACATGAAAAAGTATAGCTTTGCATATTTCCCCCCATCATTTGCAAACATTTCCATATATTTAGTGTGTATCCTTGTGTATACACATGGAAAAGTATCCAAATGTTTGGTTTCCATGTATGTTCTTCCTTTCTATATATACCATGGCTGATAACCAGGGTGTCCACCAATAATCTATAACAGTAAGTATAGCAGCCATATTCACCTACACAAGCAACATCGGCTTCTGTTTATTTCTCCACATGGAAAACATTTTCCAGGGTGAGAATTCCATTCCCCTATTTGTCCCTTAAAGTCAAAGTCAAAGATCTTTATTCGGAATAAAATACATCCATAAAAGTACACAACAACGTAATGGCATGCAATACGATACAAGAGTGAACAGCCATAAGTGTAATCTGTCTAATCTACAAAAAAGCTGAAACATGTTAAAAAGACAATATATACAATATTTTTAAAAATCTTAAAAACAGCGACAGCTATAAAATGCAAGACAAGGGAAAAAAATAAATCCAAACAGTTATATGTGCAAATTACAATGTGCCAAATGATAAAAGATATAAAGTGCAATGTGCAATATGCAGATTCCTATCACTCAATATGCAAAGTTGCTCGTGAGCGAACAGCAGCTTTAAGAAAACAGCTCACTCTAAATATTATTTCATCTGTACCTAACATTAATAAGGTCCTCATGGCAATCCTAAAATCTAACAGATCATGTTTCCGACAGTATGGCATTAGAAAGTGCACAGTAAACAATTGATAAAAATCACAAAAGAACATAAAATGCATAAGGCTTTGTTTCTTGGTCGGATTACATGGGCAACCTACGGTTTCTAAATGTTTATTGTAACCCAAAGGGAAATTTAACAGATTTACAATGCTCCCGTCCCGAAAACGGAACAGTAAACTTCTATTCCATCTACCAAGATTTAAACGTAGATATTTCTGGGGCGGGGCAGAGTAACTAAAAGCAGGTTCTAAGTGGCCCATATACTTTACAACTGTACGCTTTGGTAGATTTATCCTTTCCCGTTTTTCTCTATATAGATTATACAAAGCCCTTTGAATACACTTTTTATGTGAATGATCTATAAGATTGGGAGATGTAAACAGATGACCTTGCCCTACACTTATTAAACATTCTTTTACTGCTTTCAGCCATGGTATGTGATGTGCCCTGTCACATTTCAAGCAGTCTGAGATTATATCTCGGGTCAATATGGCTGCCGGGTTCGTCCATATCTTTAACCAAAAAATGGGGAGGCCTTGATCTTACGAAATCCTCAATATAGGGAATATTTAATTCACTGTGACATATATAATTTGAAGCACAGATGACTCCACCCAACACCTTCCGACAGAATCTATTTTCTTCAGTCTGGATATGGAGGCAATTTGTATATCCCCAAACCTCTGCGCCATAAGTACCAGTAGGGATGCATTGTGTTTGGTAAATCTTTATTAATGGCGTGATCACATCCGCATGATTAGGTTGGCGTAGAGAAATTATTGAGTTAATAGCTTTACCCAATTTATTGCTCGCATAGGAAACATGCGGTTGCCAAGAACCGCTGTTTGAGAACAACAGCCCCAAATATGGGAAAGTGCAGGTGCTTTTTAGAACATTCTCCTCTGACTTAATCTCGATAATTTTGTACTTTTTTGGGCCGCAGGTCATAATGAGGGATTTTTTAAAATTTGTACATAAGCCTAAGTCAGCCATAAAGCTAACAAAGCCTGAGATTGAAATACGCAATGCCTTTGGAGTGCGGCCCATTAGGACCGCATCATCAGCGTAAAGTAGGGTGGGTATAGGGGTGCCATTTATATACGGTACATCTTTTGTTAAGGTACTTAATGAGCTACTCAAATCATTAATATATAAAATAAAAAGCAGAGGGGCCAGAACACAACCCTGTCTGACCCCCCTGCCAATTAAAATGTCACTGGAAACTTCGCCAGTAGAGTTAATACGCACACGAGCTCTTAAGTCGCTGTGAAGATAAGATAAAAAATGAACCAAATAATCATCTAAACCATAACTAAGAAGGACGGATCATAAACGGGAACGATTGACAAAATCAAAAGCAGAACTCAAATCCATGAAACCAAAATATAAGGGGGATTTTTGGCGATGGTATATTTGGCCGTTATCAAATTTAGGTTTAAACATTGTTCTACCGTGCCCACTTTACTACGGAAGCCAAGTTGGCTCGGGTGTAAGATGGAACTTTCCTCCGCCCAAGTTCTAATTCTTTTAAAGATTACCCTACCCAGAACTTTCAGGGTGTTATCAATTAATGATATTGGGCGGTAACACCCGGGATACAGCCTGTCGCCTTTTTTAAAAATGGGAACGATAGTACTATTAGACCATGTTTCAGGGATGGATTCATACGTTAGATTATTAAATACATTGCATAGAAGCGGTGCCCAAAAATTAATTTCACATTTTAGTTGGTCGATGGAAAGACCATCTGGGCCGGGAGCTTTATTACTGGCAGATTCTGCTATGGCATCCTCTACCTCAAGCAATGTGATGTTCAGAGGAGTTGGGGGAGGAAGGGTTACTGCAGGGTGACCAGATACAGCATAAATTTTTGAAAAATGGTCCACCCACACAGGTCCAGCGATGTTACAGTTAATTGATGTTATATTTGAACCAAGAGATCTTAGGTTCTTTACCTCCCTCCAAAACCCTGGTGTATCTTTTAGGGCGGCTGTACGTACAAGAGATTCCCAATGATCTTTGACTAACTCATTGGATCTAATACGTAGAGTGGATTTATACCTTGCTCTCAAAAGCCTTACCCGTGAGATATCCCGAGGCTTGGCCGTGAGAGCAACCCTTAGATCCCGGTTTGCCTTCGAGCAAGAGGCGTCAAACCATTTTGGGACATCCTCAGCTTTCCTGGAAGATGGCTTGGAAATCTCCCTTTTTATTGCGGAGCAAAGTTCACCAAATGACTTAATCAAGTTCCCTCCGCGGCTATCAATTGCAAGACAATTCGAGATCAATACAGGATGTTTATTAATCACGGTGGCCAGAACACCCCTGTTATCCACCCCCCTCCAAACAACCCTTAATCCATCCGTCGAGGCATCCAAATTTGCTGCCCCAATTTCCCTATGTGATTTCCCCCCCCCCAGCAATTTTAGGTAAATCACAATTGGGTAGTGATCACTATATACATTACACACTACCTCTGCTTTTAATAAAACATCGGCAAGGGGGGGTGAAACAAATATATAATCAATAATTGTTGCACACCCGCGACCGATGTAAGTTGGAACCGGGGCAGTGCTTATGTCATTACCTGCAAACTCCATAGAGTTTACGAGTTCTCTAGTTGCAAGGAGATCAGATAATTCTACACCTCTCCTGCAAGGGGGATTCCTTAAGTGAATATGTGCATTGAAATCCCCTCCTAAGCAAATGCCATTGAACTTCCCATATTTACGTCCCTCCATTATATCATCAAAGAAATTAAACAAATCTAAAAAATTATGGTTAGGATAAGATAAAAAATCGTTATTATAAAAATTAATCAGACATAATTTTACCTCTCTTGCATATACCAGTGCCATAAAACTTGGGTTATTAGTTTGTATTACTTCTGTCTTTACCTCTGCAGTTATCTTTACCCAGATTGATAGGCCCCCACTAGGACGACCTAAGGATGGAGACGATACAATCCTATTGTGGCAGCTGTACCCTTCAAATAACAAATGGGTTGTACTCCAAGTTTCCTGAAACATTAAAACATCATAACAATTTACCCAATCCTTCCAGACTTTAATATCCAGTTTTGCTTTCTGCCCTGCAATGTTCCAACTTATGATGGACAAGTTCTCATTGAGAAATGGGCAAACATCATGAGCGGTCACCCTGGCAATGGCTGTTGGGTGAACCGGTTGATCACATTGTAGTTTTGATGGCAAAGAAGGGTCGGATGTTGTCAAAGTCACCTCAGGTTCTATAATCTGTAAGGATTCAGCGTTGGGCACCACTGTAACAGGGTCTTCCTGAGTTACTTGCAGTCAATCTAAAGTGCCCTGGTCTGATAATGCTGAAAATCTATTTTGTAAGGGAAACATAGGAGGTGATTGCAACAATCTGTTGGGTGGTCTGTAAAAATAACTCAGAGGTAAGGGGGTCACCACGGTAGAAGGGCCATGCTGAATATTCTTCCTATTTAGTAAAAATTTTACTATGCCCGGGTTCCTAAAGTTGATTGTGATGCAATCCCTGTTGATGTTTTTGAACAGGGGTCCAACCCAGGTCACCCGGCGAGCAGAAAGAATTTCATTTGTTATATCGTAGCCGACCCCCTTATGTTTAGTTAACCAGTCAATACATTTGTTGTGTAACTGAACCCAAGATTCCCCTTGACCCTCCCTAAGCGGTGGTATACCGGCCAAAACCAAAACATATGGGCACGACTCTGGAGGAAGATGTAGGGCAGGACCTTGATGTTTTATCGGTCTGTTGTCCTCCTGTTGTCCTCTATGCTGGCCTGGTCTGGTAAGTACTTTCTGCTTAGCTGTGCCAATGGGGGGGTTACTCTTTTTGGTAGTGTTTATGGTATTAGATAGACCAGAAGATGGTGAAGGAATGAGAGGCGAGATTGTGGGAGAGTGATTTTGCCTTGTATTTGCTTCCACCAATGATTGTGTCAAGGAGGCGGTATTAGCATTTGATGCCCCTGTGACCCCTTTGGCTGCAACTGAATTACAGTTTTTATTAGACTCTCCGCTAGATAGGGTGCTGGTGATAGACTCTAAGTCTTTTAACAGGCGATCACCTCTAATTTGGTCTAAGCAAACCATACCTTTCCTCTTAGCTTCATCATTTTTCACGAGAGTTTCCAGTCTATCAAACCTCTTAAAAATAGTATTAAATTGTTTCATCATTTGACATTCAAGTTGTTTAAAAATTGTATCTGCAATGGTCTCTATAAGATTTCCCTGTGGTTTGATTTGATAAACATTTTCATTAGGGAAATCCGTCTGTGTGCAGATTGAATTTGTGCCCTCATTTATTGTAACAATATTACAATGTTCCCCAGCATCAGAACAAGCTGTTGAGACCTCTGTTTGGCGCTTTTTCC
This sequence comes from Lissotriton helveticus, assembly GCF_964261635.1. NCBI lineage: Eukaryota > Metazoa > Chordata > Amphibia > Caudata > Salamandridae > Lissotriton > Lissotriton helveticus. Next base: position 1,076,363,436 of record NC_136059.1, read on the forward strand.
CCCTAGTCCACATACTCTGTGGAGTTGGCTGGTTGTTGCTCCTAGGGGGCTGCTTCCTCTTATTTATTTCAGCCTTTGCTGGGCCCCTTTTACGTTTTGCTCCTGTGCTCTTAATTTTTGTGGAGGGAAGAGCTGATGGCGACACAAGATCACAAGCGGCATCAGAAGCTACATCGATAATGTTTCCTTCTTGTAAAGCTTCGGATGAGCTCACCGCAGGGGTAGATTTCATTACAATTACCTCTGGCAATAGAGGTGTAGTATGTTTGGGGCTGGTAGTAATGCTCGGTTGACTATTAATTTGGGAAACCAAGGACAGCCTCCTTTCAGTCTCTGCAATCTCATTGAAGGCATTGTCCAGAAGACTCTCAAAGGAGAGTTGTAGAGATGCAGGGACTTCAATAGCCTGTGTATCTATGTTGGTTGTAGTGGTGGTGATATTATTACGTTTCCCCATAGTAGAAACAATGGCTTTCGCTCACCTTTCAGTGGAGGTTAGATGGGTGGCCCGCCCGACCACTGTTGACCTCTGAGGGCCTCAGAGGGCCCGCCCTCTGCCCGGGCTCCGCCCGGCGCCGTCCGCGCACGTCCGTGATGCGGAGCGAGCCTCCTCCTTTTACAGCGCCTCCGGGCGCGTGGTGACAGGAAGCGGCTGGGCTGGGCTCGCTATGCCTGCTGGGAGCTGCAGTTCCACCTCGCAGCGTCAGGGACCCAGCGGCACCAGTGGCGGCAGCAGCGGTGACCCTCCGGCGTCAGGGTAAGTGTTGAAGAAATGCCCCCGCTCTCCAGTGAGAGCCTCCTCCTTTTACAGCGCCTCCGGGCGCGTGGTGACAGGAAGCGGCTGGGCTGGGCTCGCTATGCCTGCTGGGAGCTGCAGTTCCACCTCGCAGCGTCAGGGACCCAGCGGCACCAGTGGCGGCAGCAGCGGTGACCCTCCGGCGTCAGGGTAAGTGTTGAAGAAATGTCCCTTAAAAGGTGGGGGGGGGTGGATTGCATCACACTTAAACCGTTCTGTTGCTCTAGAATTAAGCACCACTAAATCTAAGCCCACAATCTGTGTGTGAAATCCATTGGTGGGGTTTGTGAATGCAGACAATGTTATCACTTTTTTTTGGCGGGGGGGGGGGTCAGCATTTACCAAATGTCCATATCTCTGAGCCCAGGGATCACTCATAGTCTCACCCTTATTCATGAAGTCAAGCCTGCAGAAAACTTAATATGCTAGCCAATTTTCCTCAATAATAAGTTTTGTCTGCAGGCAACCATGTGCACATATACTGGCCCAGTAAATCAGAATGAAACTTTTACTTTCACGAGTGGCATTGTGTTGAATTTTGCTGTGTGTATGTGGTTTTGTATATCCATCTCTTGGTGCAGATTGAAAAGGATAGGAGCTTTTTTAAATACTTGATTGCACATGGTTTGTGTTTTATTTGTGGGGTTTTTCACTTACATGTTTCAGATGTGGTTTGCATTGCTGCTTGGACTTCTGGAATACATTTTTATTGTTTTGGTTGTTGTTCATTTGTATGCGTTTTCATTTATGCAGAATGTTTCTCTCTCGTCGGCACACATCCCTGTCACCTTTGCTGTTGTGGGTCTGATTTACAAGAATGGTATTCTTTCAAAGATAGAGATAAGAAATGGTCATTTGCAGTCTTGCAAACAAATGTCTTGCCATATTTAGCAAGTCAGTTGCATGAATATTGAGGTTGCTTACACATTTGGGTGAATTTCGGCTTGCTTTGCGTTTGGTTCAGTTGGTGGAACATAAATTGAATCGAGGTGTTCTGCTGATGGTACTGTAGGTTCAGTGAAACATTTATGTTCAATACAAGGACGAAGTTGACGGTGAATTCATGCGAAACCCTGAAGGTTGCTCGAGCAGAAATAAACAGAGGCAAGGCGTGAACTGGAGGCATTGATTGGAAGATTCAGGTTCAAATTCTGCTTAGGCAGATCTATATCTCCTGCTTGGTAATTAAGAATGCAATACTCAAGCATCAGCACAAAACGTTAATGCTGATTCTGAGACTGATATAGCAATCATCAGCAATTGTTGTAACTTTGCAATCAAAATGTAGCTGTTTTAGCTAAGTCGTCTCTGGCATTCAATAACAGGAAGGGCACTCTTTCTCTAAACCACAGGTCGTGTGTGGAGTCTTATTTTACCCGACCATGCCATTGTAACTGTTTCTCACGCAAACAAGTTCACTGTCGCATCAATTATCAAATAAAATGTATATTTTTGGTGCTGGTAAATATTCTACTGAAAAAGAAAAACTTTCTTTAAATGTAACCGTGGAGGTTGTCAATCTTAAAGGCAATCAACCAGCAACCCACCAAACACTTGGAACATAGCAACCTCCTGGACCCCTCTCAATCTGGATTCTGAGCCAACCACAGCACAGAGTCACCTGACAGCGGCCCCCAATGACATCAGGGCCCTCCTGATCACGGTGAAATGGCAGCGTTCATCCTCCTGGACCTGTCAGCCACCTTTGACACAGTTTCCCATCACATCTTGATCAACAGACTCCACCACATTGGAATCCGGTGGGACGCCTTCAAATGGATCACCTCATACCTCACCAGAAGAACCCAGGGAATCCATCTTTAATAGTTCGCTTTGGAGCCCAAGAAGATCATCTGCAGCGTCCCCAAAGATTGTCCCTCAGCCCCACACTCTCCAACATGTACATGACCCCCCTGGCCGACACCGTCAGATTGCAATGGCTCAAAATGATCTCCTCTGCTGATGACACTCAGCTCATCCCCTCACTGTCAAGAGACCCCTCCACCACCATAGCCAACTTCCATAGATGTATGATAAACGTCATTGACTGGATGAAGGACAACTCTCTCAAGAGCAACACGGACAAGACAGAAGTCCTCATCTTTCGAAATAACACCTCGCCATGGAACGATGCATGGTGGCAGACTGAACTCGGTCCATCCTCCACTGCGACAGACCGTGCCCACAACCTCAGCATCATCTTGCACAACAATCTATCTATGAAAAAAACAGGTAAACCCTACACATGCTGTGCAAGATCTTCAGGTGGCTCCCAGTCAACACCAGCAGGACCATCATGCAGGACCTCATCACCAGCAGGCTGGCTACGGGAACGCACTCTACGTAGGAATCACTGCACACTTCCTGAAGAGACTGCAGACAATATAAAACTCAGCGGCAGGACTCATCCTCAACCTTCTCCAATGGTCTCACATCACTCCACTACTCAAGAAGAAATTATGACAAGCACAAGAAGATGTGGCGAAGAGTGGGTGAAGTGTTGGGGTGTGCAACATTTATGAAGATTTTTATTTTGTGTAAAGTGCATTTTTTTCCCTAATTCATGAAAATACATTTGCTGGTCAATCCAATTTCAATTCATTTATCAAAATATTTCCACCGCGATATTTCATTTCATTAATATAAAAAAAATTACCAATATACAAATTTCAATTCCTGTATGTTTGGTAACTTTACTACACACACTGGAATTCCAGGTTTTGCGGCTAATAAGGCACCTCCACAATTTTCACCAGTTCATTTTTGGCAGATGAATTTTACTAGAGGACAGATGCCCAAAAAATACCGGGACATGCGGATTTTGTTGTGGTGAGCACCAACTGCTGCATATTATATCCCATTTTGCAGGGGTGTACTTGGAACAGGTGCTAATTATTGCAGCTGTTAAATTGCGATCTCTTAAGTATTGGATTTTAGCAGATGCAGAAATTATCGCATCCGGGGCAGGGCCAGTTGTAATTAAGGTCTTTGAGGAAAGTGAAATTTGCAAGATTATGCGAGTGTAACACAAATTTCACACGTCCAGTGAAATGTTGAAAGTGTACAGATTGAATTCTTAACCTCAGTTCAGTTTATTCTTAGTCTTCATAAATGTCAAATTAAACTTAAATTGTGGAGATTATCCTTTCATGGACACAATAGACGCAAACGCTAGGAGTAAGATGGTGGCCTTGCAACAACGTGTAGTTGTGAAGGACTTGATATCAGCAGTTCTTGAAAACTGAAGACACCACGGAATGTAATATCTCATGATATTTGTCTTGAATTACTTAAGATTAAGATTAAAAAGTTAAAGTATAAAGGATGCTTGATAACAGGCGAAATCAACCAATTTACAAAGCTGGCAATACATTAATTATACTAAAGGGCCTACATTTATGCTCATGTAAATATGACACATAACTGCATTTGTGCTTGCTACTTTTTTTATTTCTCCAGGGGAAAAATATTTTTCCTTTTAACAAATTCCTTCTTCATCTTCTCCAGTATTTGTGGGGGTTTTGCTTCTCTTTTCCACCCTGTGTAGGGTCTTACTACTGTCCTTAAAAAGAGCACACATTCACCCAGATCCATGACTGGATTAGGCATTGCAGATATTAAGTATGCACAAAAATGCAGGTTTTGTAGTTTTTTACCTACATATGCAGGCATCTATGAACTGGAATGCGCACACCCCAACCCTGTGAGATTTGCTCACATGTAAAGTGCAATGCTGGCGAAGTTTTACATGTAAGTAAATCTCTTTAGAGGTGAAAATGCATATTTTCCCCATAAAATATGCGTTTACGTTTCTAAACGAAGGCATTAGCACAATTTTAGGGCAGGGATACCTTTGTGAATCGTTCCCAGTGACTGCTAATAGAAAGTGGTTCTGCACTCTTTGCTCTTCCTCACAACCTTGATGAAGCAAGGCTTCATTTAGAAAATGTCACCATATGTTTGAGTCACATACTGTTGCATTTTTTCATGTTTGGGTAACTGGGTGAATGAGGAGCAAAACAGGGGATTAAGGCTGTCAGTTAGAGTCTCCATGCACAGATGACATATTACACATATGTGCTCATAGACATGTCAAAATAGGCAGTCACAAGGGTATGATGTCAGAGAGGCTCTCTCCTGAGTTGTAGGTGGGTGCTGGCCTGGGTTTTTGTGCTGATCTGCCCCCTTTCAATTAGTCTTCTGTTTTTCTGTGGCCAAGGCAGTGTACTCATCCCTGCTGGGATGTCCTCCCTGGTTAGTTGGTAACATCTAACTCTAGGGTTTTTCCCATTTCCATGTTTGGTTGTCCCTTGTGCTGGCCTGTCCAGTGCATTCTGGTTAACTAGTTTTTTAAAAATTCTTGTTCTGATCCACCGCCTTCTCACATTGCGCATGTTCCAGCTGTGCTGTACTCTGGCACCGGAGTTGCTGGTGGTTTCTCTGTGCTCCGTCTCTCTTCTTTATTAACCTTTTCCTTTCCAGAGATGGTAAGGGCAGGGTGTGCACTGCGGCGTTCAAGTGCAGTGAAAACGCAGCACCACATTTTCACAGACCCAAGAAGTGGAATCAGATCTGGTAAAACAAGGCCCCGTGGCCAAAAAGCAAATGCCTTGTTTGCTATGAACTGTGAAGCACAAAGGACCTCTTTTTCAGATGGCACCTTTCCGCAGCCATTGTGGGGCTTTAGTCATGCTGGATGAAACATTCCACGCTTTATGGCTTTAAAGCCAATGCGGGGGCAACACGTCTGTCAGTGATCATTAAATTAAAGAATCATCATTAGGATCGATAATAGGGGTCCCCCTTTGATTGTGTGCAGATCCTCTAACCTAATCGATTACTGAGTATACAATAAAATACAAGCTTCAAATATTATTAGATTATTATTTTTCTTATTTTAGATACACCATCTGAGTGCTTTAAATCTTCAACAACCTTTTCTCTGTGTTTAGTCCAACAGGGACCTGCCCTATGTAAGCTCATCCTTGTTACTCTGCAGCACTGTGAACTCTGATTGCAGTCAGAAGGCCCACCTGGGCCGCAGATCTAAATCATAGGCCCCTGTTGTGTGTCATTGATTTTTTTTTATTACATGGATATGTCTTTTACAGACTGCAATTGCCACCTGTGTCATGTGCCCTGTTTGTTTGATGGTTAACAAGGACAGTGACCTTTAGCATGCCTCTGTCAGTGAGACATTATAATTGAACACATCATTGAATTGATTATATATATTTATGTGAAATGGGCCTTTATTCCAGAGCTTCGCCTGCTATAGGCTTCAACCTCCATCTATTTACACCAAGGTGCACATTCTCATAAAGGTACATGGCTTGTTTCTACGTTTTGGAACTTAGCAATTACAGCTTTCCTTATTTCACAAACACAAACATCATATCGTGTGCTGGAATCCGCCTCAAAGCATTACATCCGGGGTAAGTTGGATTAAGCCCTGACCTTTTGAGCCATTACATGTAGCCCATTTTCTCTGGACAAAATAATTCCTCATCCAGAGGCAATCGGACTAGTTTCACAGAATATGAATGTGCATCCCGTGAGACTGCTTCAAGGACAAGGGTTGTGGGCAGGAGCACAGCCTGGTACCCTCCTGACATTTACAGCGTAATGAGGAGAGCAGGCAACGCGTGCCCAGCCTAACACTAGCCTGCCCCTGACTTTGACCACCGACCTTTATTAGCCCTCCCATTGACATGTTTAACCTGCTCTGATCAGGTGGAAAATATCAGCAAATTTGTACCCAAATAGCAGGAAAACAACACTGACCTGCGGCCTGATTTAGAGTTTGTTGGATGGGTGCGCCATCACAAATGGGACAAATATACAGTCTGCCTTATTACAAGTGCATTATACCCAGGATGTAACGCAGTGCAGGGGAGTCCCCGGTCATGCCAAGGCCAATGAGTATCTGTGAGATATGGGAGACAAAGGTGCCCCTCATCACGTTCTGCAGGGTGCTCCATTATTTTGGGTCTGATTCACAAAGGGCCTACGCACACGTGGCAGAGGCCCTGCAGTTGTGGGGAAGTCTCCCCACTGGGGACAGAAACTTTGCAATGAGAATTCACATTGCGAAAATTCTACCCTGAGTGTGGAGACTCCCTCACAACTGTGGGGCCTCCTCCATTAGTTGTTGAGGTCCTTTGTAAATGAGGCCCTTTGTGTCATTCCACTGATTATACCCGAAAATACTGAAAAAAAGGCAGACTATAGTACTCATCTGATAAACTCTAAATCAGTCCCCTATTATTTGCGGAATCAGATATTCAGGATCCCTACCATCCCCACACTAAATCCAGCACACTCGTAATGAGGTTCCAAAGGACATATTTACAAGCCCCTATCCCCACCACAACGTCACTTTTAGTGTTTCTGTGGTGGTGATAGGGGCTTTGCCTTATTTAGAAGGCAGCGTTAAGTCATGTAACGTGGCTTGATCCTGTCTTGTACACGTACTTAGCGTGGAAGGGGAGGGCAATGGGTGTTGCAGGCGGGGTTCTACCGCAACACCCATTGATTTTGGCGCAGCCCCCTATTTACAAGGGTTGACGTAAATAGGAGGCAGCGCCAAAATGAAGACTAGGGAAAACCTGGTCTTAAACAAGCGAAACGAGGAGAAAGGCTTTATTTCTCCTCATTTTTGCTGTTTCCTTGTGTGCTGCCTTGTGCAGCACACATAGAAAGAGCAAATTGCCATTAATTGTTTATGTACAGGAAGGTGACCCTTCCCGCACATAAACAAGCAAAAAAATTACGTTATGCAACTTCTCTGTGTGTTGCATTAAGCAGCACACATGAAAGTTACAAAACACAATTTAAAGATTGTTTACGTGCAAGAAGGGAAACCTTGCTGCACATGAACGGGCTTCCCCTCAAAGCAGGCACCCTTGCACTGTAGTGCAAGGGTGCCTGCGATGGTGCTTGGCTGCTAAGTTTAGCACCAGCGCAAGAGGAAACGCAGGGCTGCACCATGTGGTTGTAAATATGGTGCAGCCCTGCGTTTCTGAAGTGGCGGGGCACGGCGTTAAGCCAAGGAGGCTAACGCCGCGCTCCGCCACTTCATTGTACTTATGCCCCCAAGTGTGTGTTTCTCTTTTGGTCACTCCCCTGTCCTCAATACCTACCAATAAGGAATGGCAGTGAGAAGAAAGACCGAAAGACTTAGGGGCATATTATCGAAGACGGGCGATACATTATCGCCGCTTTTATCGGCAGGAAACTGCCGATAAAGCGGAGATAATGGGCTTGATAATATGCTCTATGAATTACAATCGAAGCCCATGTTAGATGTGAAGACATCTAACCTGGGCTTCGATTGGAATTCATAGAGCATATTATCAAGCCCATTATCGCCGCTTTATCGGCAGTTTCCTGCCGATAAAAGCGGCGATAATGTAACGCCCGTCTTCGATAATATGCCCCTTAGTTATTTATCTCTAGTGTGTCCATTGTGGTACCTGATGGTGAGAGCATTTTGACGTAAAACATTTGGTGCTTTTTATGCGTAGCAGTGACAAGCACTGCACGTGAAGGCCATTGTATCACCCACAAATACGCAGCAAACGTTAAGTGATTTTCTCTGTTTGGAAGCTGAGAGAGCGCAAACTGATATAAATGTATGAGTACATCACACTTACCTATAGTAAGCACAAGTCATGATGAGAAATGCCATGAGTGCTAATAGTATCTGAAATTATATTCTAAATGTATAGCTAATATAGAGATTTAAGTAGAAGTGGAACTAATACAGAAATGTGTGACATTATATGATTTTATTAGACGTGATTATTTTGAATCTATGTCGTGTAGCTGTTAACATATAAGATGGTCTGTGGTAAAACGCAGAACGTGGTAGGCCTCAGGGCCAGAGCTGGAGCTAAAAGGGAAGGTGTTTCTTTTCACGACACAGATTGTTTAACGTTTTGGTCATTGCATTAATGGGCCATGATTTAGAGTAATGTTTTCTAAATAATAGAATAAGAGTTTAACATGCTTTAATTAAATGAAGAAATTGAATGCTATAATCATAATGTGAAATATTGTAGGCCTGAAATGTTTTAGCAGTGATTTACACGTACATGTCTGGGCTGAGAAATGTTGCAAGCCTTTTTAGAAGTCTATGAGAGTTGGGTTCTTGGCGGCAGATATCTGTCTGCAACAGGAAAGGGGGGATCCAATTATAAGTGAATGAATAGAGGTCTGTTCAGTAGACGGCCCAGACATGGAGGAGGGTTCTGGAATGTTTAAGGGGTATCAGCGGGCCGGAGAAGAGACTGAGAAGCAAGGTCAACTCTAACGTCTGAGGCCCAATACAAAGCATCATGGAAAAAGCCTGAAGTTGCACCACGTGAGAGGCGTTTCGCAAGGGGCGTCTCAAATGTTGTTGACTGTTTTGTATTAGGGACAGCACCCCTGGGTGGAGTTAGAGCAGAGACCTGAGGACCCTTTAGAGAGCGGATGGGTAGGCAGTGAGGGGTCATGACTGGAGAACTTTAGGTTTTCACCAAGAGACTTAGAGTGGGTGACTTCCCTTGGGGGTCATTCATTGCTGACACCTTTGTTAGGTTGGGATTTGGTTAAGTAGGGATACCATCTAGAACAGGGTAGGGACGCCTAACCTGTGTTTGTTTTCCTCCAATCTAAATGAAGGAGCGATATGCGTCTATGCTTATAGCTTTGCTATTTTTAGAACTTGTGTTAGTGATTTCTGTTGCTCGTCTGAGGGCTTTTCGAGAGCACATGTATGTAATTGGACCTGTGTATCTCGTGAATCTCATTCTGAGATGCTTGTATTTGCAGCTCATTATATCTTTACAATAAACTTTTGAAACCTAGAAGTTGTCCGTGATCTTTGAGAGTAGAGTCCTTTCTTGGGTGAACTAATTTGCAGATAGGTGTACTGTTTCCTTCCAAGACAGGCAATAAAGGTTCAGTCGACCAGATCGAGGTTTGGATCAATAGATATAAGGTATCGATCAAAATCTCGCCCTTTCAGTTGGTAGCTATAGAGGATGGTTGCCTTCTTGAGGACGGTGACCTAGGCCAGGTTAGCTTACCCCAAGGCCCCTAGAAATCGATGATCGGAAGAACAGCCCGCAGATGAAGATCCGGATGACGTGAGACAGAAAAAGCAGCAGTATCAGAGAGAGTGAGTATAAAGGGTTATGCGTGTTAGATTGCGGTGTTTTTGTATTGTATCTATGTTGTAATGTCTGGCGGAGTTGAATGTCTGTAGAGTGACTGTGGAACAGGTTGTGAGCGCGCGCAACCGGTGGAAATCTTAAGTTCAAGGAGAGCTTAAGTGGTTCGGGTGTATCGGACACCCAGAGTAATTGTCAACTAGTGTGAAGGGGGTCATGAGGTACCATTGATCACCCGAGAGACCGAGATAGGGGGAACGTAAGAGTGAGTGCGTGAGTAACGGACGCTGGTCGGAAGTTACTGTGTGTGTAAGTAACCTATCAGAAAGACGATAGACATCTCGTCAGTTGTGTTGACAATTACAGATAGACTGTGGACGTACAGTCGAGAGAAGTGACCGCTTGGTCGGAAGTAGTCATTTTTCAGTGTATGAATGGGACGCATGCATAACCGGGAGACGAGTTGAGAAAGGAGGGGTGCTGCTGCGAAGCGGAGAAAAGAGACGTCAGGTGGTGTCGCGCAGTGATTGGCTGACCGGAGAAAGACCGCGCTGTGATAGGCCAGCTAGCGAACACGTCATACAGGGTCGCGACGTGATTGGCCAACAGGAGAAAGACCGCGCTGTGATAGGCCAAGCTAGCAAAGCCGCGACAGGATTGGTGGATTGTCATCAGGAAGTAAACAGAGTAGCGAGGCTGGATTTTGTGCGCATAATTATGAAGTGTTTTAAATGGTTGAAAGCGCTGTTTAAGAAAGAGAGGAGAGGATCGTATGAAGGGGAAGAAGCCCCGCCGGAGGGTACGCCAGCTCGTTATATGGCAGTAAATGTTGGGTTGCATACGATCCTTTGGATATCAGAGTGGAGTAAGATTACTGAAGGAAACGAGGAACTGACGTTCCCGAAGTACGGGACGTTCAGATTAGAGGTGTTACATCGATTGAAATCAGTCATGACCTCAAAGAGACCCTTGCCTAGACCAACCCAGTTTGAAGCCCTTGAGGCATGGCTTAGGGCAGCGCATGAAAGGAATATGAACAGACGACAAGAAAGGGTGAAACGCTCGGTAAGGGCAGTACAGGATGCCAGGTGGGATGCGGATGCTAAAAGATGGAGAGTGCATAATTTGGAAATAAATAAACTGTACCCAGTGTTAGAGGCGCCAGTAAATAAAAGCCCCATAGAAGAAGATGACGAGAGCGAAACAGAGGACAGCCTGATAAACAGATTACTGACAGACAGGCCACCCCCGTATAATAGAAAAGGGGGAGAGGTCGAGAATACTGAAGGAGAAAAGGGGGGCAATGCAGGAGAGCATAGACCGCTTCCCAGTTCAGAGTGGGATCCTGAGCCAAAGAAAGAGTTGCTCCAGCCTAGTCAGGTGCAACAGGTGGTCGGTAGGTTTGTGGTACAAAGAGCGCCGGAAACGGAAAGCGCCACATCCTACCCATTGCCAGATGCACTACAGGTACCTGTTACCATAGGTCCTATAATATCGATATATGACCAAGAGAGAGCAAGAGGGGAAGAACGGAAACGGAAAGACAGAGAAAGAGCAGAGCAGGCAAGGAGGAACGATACCACTAATTCCCCAAGTCAGATGCCAATACCCAGAGAGTGGAGTACCCCGATGCACACAGCAGGGGACCCAGGAGGAGATCCTGGGGGCCCTAGATGGCCAAAGGATCTGAGGGGATCTGGACGAAAATCCTTTCAAGAGCTAAATGAGTACATGAAGCAGTGGGATGAGGCAGTGAAGGCTCAAAAGTGCATCAATGCTGCAGAAGCAGAAAGGGAAAGTCAGGACAGCAGAGCACGAACTCACTGCGGGGCTGGGGAGAGTAGCCCGGAGTGGGACTGTAGAGGGAGTAGGGGAGTCACCCATTGGGCCCGAAATGGAGGTAGAACAGACCTGGAAAACGGGGGCCCCGGGAGTGGAGGGGTGGCGTGCCCAATACTCAGTGAAGGGGAGAGGAGCGCGCAAGAGTACAGGAACAGCTTTAAGTGTCCACACTGTGTGCCTGGCACCAGAGAACAGAATGGGAGTTGTGAGAGGTCGCACCATAGTCCCTGTGATGACAGAAATGAGCGCAGCCCAGGGAATATGGGGAACCAGGAAGGATCGTATCGGATACTGAGCGATACGAGGCAAAGGGAGTGTAGCGACCAGAGGGAAAATAACAGAGAGATGTGCGGTGAGAGGAGAGAAGAAGACGAGAGTGGGCAGAGAGAGAGTAGGGATAAAAGGCCCGTGTTCCATCACCTTCCAAGATTGGATGGCCGAGCATGGGACCTGGAGAGATGGGAGCAAGGGAGGCCACCCATTAATTCTCCTGAGCCCAAACGCAGAGCTCGAAGTTGGGATGGTAGGGAGACCAGTGAGCCCCCTTCAAAAGACATATTGCGAGCTGAGATAAAAGCCAAGAGACTTGATGTCTCCAGCTTAAGGTCAGATCTGGATGACATGGTAGATGGTACCCTGCCTTTGGAAAGAATGGAAATGTATGAACAGGATGAAATACTGTATATGGCAAAGGACATCACACGAAAGGCGAGAGCAGTCCATGAGAAGTTAGTCGAACTAGCAGGCAAATATGTGGTGGACTTGTCAAGAACCAAAGCATTACAGGGTAACCACAGGCTACATTACTCAGATCGAGATCTAGATGAGAGGAGAACGATTGGGCTGAAAACACACATAAGGGAACTGATTACTGGAATAAGGACATGGAGGGCACTAGATAAATGGGAAGAGAGGTGGTCCAAGAAAGGGACCGGCAGGAGAAGCATGATTGGTATAACACCAGGACAGCAGGGAATAGAAGCTTACCCTTTGCGTGAAGTTGCCAATGGGAGCTATGTACATGTCCCTTGGAGTAGGGGAGATTTAGCTGCTTTTACCACATCTTTCCCCAAGTTACGAGAGAGCCCCGTGGAGTGGTACAAGCAAGTCGAGAGGTTTGTAAAGATCTCAAAAGTCCTATGGATAGATCTGAACACGCTGTTTGACATTGTAGTACCAGGAGATCTGTGGACAGCATGCAAGGTTAGCGCTGAGTGGCCCACAACGGAGCCAGAGAGAGATGCTAGGACTAATGGGCCGTCCGAGATCGTGATGGCAAAATTCGAGAGAGTGATGACTTGGCTGAAAGAAAAAGTGCCAATGCAAGACATAGATTGGGTCAGAATAGACAGAACGAGACAGGAACCCAAAGAGACAGTCCATGAATATTACGAGAGATTGCTGAAGGCGTTTAAACAGTATAGCGGCTTGGATGTAATGGATCCAAAGGACATAGGGCAATTCGTGTCCAAGTTCGTCCTGGGACTGAGACCGGATATTAGTTTAATGATTCAGCAACACTCGATTTGTTGGCAAAGTAGACCCCTAGATGAAATACTGAGATATGCCAGGTACTGCTGCGATGAGGTAGACTCCAAGGCTAAGAAACTAAAAGAGAAGCTGATGGTGGTACAATTGCAGGCAGCAGGAAAGGGGGGACCGCAACAACAGCAGCAAGGGACAGGTACAGGAGGTAAGAAGCAGTACAGTCAGAACAAGGGTAATGAGGAGAGTACTACCTTCAGACCCAGAGTAGACATAGCTACCTTGAAGAAAACGACTAGGTGCCACCAGTGCAACGAGTTGGGGCATTGGAAACGCGAGTGCCCTTACAATGTAGAGATCGGAGAGCAAGAGATAGAGGAGGAAGAGGTTCAGAGCGCACCTATGAGAGGGGCGACGCCATACCAAGGAAAGGTGCTAAAAGGGGGGGGGGCTCCTCCCCGAGCCCAGTTCCCGCAACCTCCTCGAGTAGGGAGTATGGGTAAGACCTATAGACAAATGCCCCTGTTTGTGGAAGGTGAAGAATGCTATTATGTGGACCCATTAACCGGACAGAGAGTGGAAAGAGAAGACTGCACCCTTGGGGCAGCCTTAGAGGTAGATCAGAGGGGACCCTATGTGGAAGCAGAAGTAGCAGGGTGCCCTACGACATTTCTGGTGGACACAGGAGCCACTAGATCCACGATCAGATCAGCTGCAGTTCCAGACCTGCCCATGTCTGGAGAGACCATACAGGTGGTAGGGGTCGCAAACAGGAGAATAACCAGCCAATTGACAGAACCGGTACAGGTGAAAATAGGGAAGTACAGCGATGAGCACCAATTTGTGGTTTGCGATTCAAGCCCTGTGTGTCTGCTAGGAAGAGACCTGTTGTGCAAATTGAATTGTACTATATATTGTACACCCCAGGGAGTGGAGATATTGACTAATGATGATGATGCAGATTTCAAAGTTGCAAACTCAAGAATATGTGTGGAGCTGTACCCTACTTTGACAGTAGACGAGCTTCCCTGGGATTTGAGAGAGACAGTGGCATCAGAGGTATGGGATTTCACTGGGGAAGAGATTGGATTGGTCAAAGGGGTGGACCCAGTGAAAATTGTAGTGAAACCGCATGCTGAGTTCCCAAGAACACCCCAGTATAAACTGACTCCAGAAACGATTGCAGGCATAAAACCCGTGATCGAGTCCATGATTAAACAGGGAATACTGAAAGAAATCGTGGGTAGTCCATGTAACTCCCCGATTATGGGTCTGCAGAAACCAAATGGGAAATTTCGGATAGTGCAGGACCTGCGAAAGATTAATAACATAGTCGTTTCATGTTGTCCAGTGGTACCGAATCCATCAGTGATACTGTTTCAGATTCCATTCCAAGCAGAGTGGTTCACTGTGATAGATCTTTGTCAGGCTTTCTTTTCGATCCCTTTGGACGAAGATAGCCATTTTCTTTTCGCATTTAAGCTGGAAAATCGCGTCCTAACATGGTGTCGTATCCCTCAGGGGTATACAGAGAGTCCATCGATCTTTAACCAGCTTCTGAAGAAAAATCTTGAAAGTCTAGTGCTGCCCCAGAAGTCAGTTCTGGTCCAGTACATAGACGACCTCCTTGTGGCGTCAGAAACAGAAGAAGCTTGCAGGGAAGATTCCATTGCTTTGTTAAATCACCTAGCTGCCAATGGGCACAAGGTGTCCCCGGGAAAATTGCAGTACTGCCTGACAGAAGTGCAGTACTTGGGACACAGAATTGAGAAAGGCAAACGAAAGGTGTCACCAGACAGGATAGAGGCGATCATGAAAATGAACGCGCCTCAGACACAGAGAGAGGTCAGGATGTTCCTAGGGATGGTGGGTTATTGCCGACAGTGGATCGTGAACTTTTCACTGAAAGCAAAACCTTTGCAAAAACTGACGCACAAAGAGGTGAGTGATCCGGTACCATGGGACAAAGACTGTTTGATGGCATTCTTACAGCTGAGAGAGGACCTGTGTCGTGCTCCGGCATTGGGAATGCCTGATTACAATAAACAATTCTTTCTTTACTGTTGTGAGAGAGAAGGTTGTGCGTTGTCTGTGTTGGTCCAAATCCATGGGAATGCCCGTAGACCAGTTGCTTATTTCTCGGCTACTTTAGACCCAGTAGCCGCAGCGTTGCCCGGATGTCTCAAATCCGTTGCTGCAACGGGTGTCAGCATTGAGAGATGTGAAAATATCGTCATGGGGCACCCGTTAGAGGTGTGCGTGCCACATTCTGTTGAACTGTTGATGACCAGGACCAAAACACAGCATCTGACCAATAGCAGGCTCACGCGCTATGAGCAAGTTATTCTTGCTGCAGAGAACGTGACCCTCAAGAGATGCTCTGTTTTGAACCCTGCTACCTTAATGCCACTTCCAAATGATATTGATGATGATGATGAATATACAGACCATGACTGTCTCGATGTGACTGAACTATGCACCAAACCCAGACCCGACATCGTGGATGAGCCACTGACCGACCCAGACGAAGTTTTCTTTGTCGATGGCTCATGTGTAAGAGACGAAGTTGGGCAGTTGAGAGCAGCTTATGCTGTTTGTACAATTGAAGGAGTTGTGGAAGCAGGGTGCCTGGAAGGAGTACACTCCGCTCAGGTAGCCGAGATTATTGCCCTAACACGTGCTTGCTTAGCAGGCAATCAAATTCGAGTCACCATCTACACCGACAGCCAATACGGGTTTGGGGTAGTTCATGATTACGGGCAGTTATGGTCTCAAAGAGGGTTCATGACTTCTTCAGGCTCTCCCATTCGCAATGGAGAGTTTGTGCGCTTGTTGTTAGAAGCATTGCAATGTCCAGCAAGTATCGCAGTTGTAAAGTGCATCGCACATACCAAAAATGAGGACTTTGTTTCGAAAGGCAATAGATATGCTGATGAAGTTGCGCGGTATTGCGCAGAACAAGGTTACTCTTTCACAGAGGTGGATGTGGGTGGAATAAATGTGAGAACTGAATTAGCCATGATACTGGAAACTGTTGATACTTGGGATGAACTGTCAACCATGCAAGAAAATGCTCCTGATTCAGAAAAGGAAACATGGGAAAAGGCAGGATGTGTAATGGGTGAGACTCATTTTTGGGTCTCAGCAGACGGCAGAGCAGTGTTGCCCAATGAGATGGTGAGTCCAATGGCTAGACTCATACATGGTCCCGTACACTTAGGGAGAGATGCTATGCTGAGAGTGTTTAGACAGACTTGGTACAATCCTAAGTTTAGAATAGCAGCAGAAGCAGTGTGCCAGCGTTGTGTGACCTGCCAGCAGCTGAATGTAGGGAAAAGAACACCAGTTGCGCTAAGTCACATAGGAAGGTCTGGAGGTCCATTCAACAGAATGCAGATAGATTTCATTGAAATGCCAAGATGCAACCGCCTCCGCTATGTCCTGGTGGTTGTTTGTGTGTTCTCCAGATGGGTTGAGGCATACCCTACACGTAGGTGCGACACCCTCACAGTGGCTAAGTTACTGCTTAGAGAACTTATCCCTCGGTTCGGGGTGCCGGCCTTTTTGGAATCAGATAGGGGAACACATTTTAACAGCGAGCTTGTGAAGATGATTTGTGTTGCACTGAATATAGACCAAAAACTCCATTGCAGTTACCGACCAGAAGCCTCAGGAATTGTGGAACAAATTAATGGCACGATCAAGTCCAGAATAGCGAAAGTTTGCTCCTCAACGACCCTGAGTTGGCCTGACGCCCTGCCATTGGTACTCATGAGCCTTCGTAGTACCCCAGACAGAAGAACAGGGTTGTCACCACATGAGGTGTTAATGGGGAGAGCAATGAGACTGCCATCTATTCCAGCTACTGCACTGTTAAATATCACAGATGATATGATCCTGGACTATTGTAAGGGGCTGTCTGACGCCATGCGTTCTGTGTCCCTTCAGGTGCAGGCTGCAGAGGTTCCAGCGTGCCAGGGCCCTTGCCATGACCTGTATCCTGGGGACTGGGTCCTGGTGAAGAAACATGTGAGAAGAAGCTGCTTGGATATTCGTTGGCGTGGGCCCTACCAGGTCATTCTGATCACAAGTACAGCTGTAAAGGTGGGAGGCCTGCCCAACTGGATACACGCGTCGCATACGAAAAGGGTTCCAGCACCTCTGGAAACAGCTCCTCTCTCGGATGGACGTCCAGCAGAGGACCAAGAAGCCATAGAGGGGGCTAGCCAAGCTGTAGAGGTGCCAGTGGAAGCAGGGAACGAGTCTGACCAAGCTGAGGACGGTCAGTACAACAGCGAAACAGAAGACGCTACAGAAGGAGAAGACAGCTGGGAGTACGAGTCTGACCCTGACAGGTCTGAAAGAGAGCGAGAACAGACCAGAAGGAGAAGGAGTAGAAGGGCACGTGGAGAAGCAAATTGGCCGCAAAGAAGAAGTTCTAGCCTGAGGTCAACTCCAGAAGCAACCCTTCCTCCGATATCAGAAGACTCAGACCCAGAAGAAGGTGCTCAGGGCGCTGAAGCACCAGACCGAAGAAGGTCAAGAAGAGTGCGTGTGCCTAACAGAAGATACTCCACACCTGAGTGGACATATCTGGCGACAAATGTCTGTGAAACCGGAGACAGGGAGGATCCGAGCGGTGGTGGTGTCCAGTTCTGAGCCCATTATCACCGTGGAAATACAACTGTTGGTACCCGGTGTCGAACAAGAAGGGTCACTAACATTCGTGCTCCCCAGACCTCCCCGCCTCAGCAAGTTAAAACACATGTTTCTTACAGAATTGAAATTCCCCGACTTTGGTACCACGATAACAGCACATGAAGAGCATACTCTTCGCATGGAAATATTGAACTATGCTATTGAAGCTGCAACCACAAATCTAATAGTCGATTGTTAAAGGACTTTGTAAATAAAGCAAGCAGAAGAAAAGAAGATTACCTAGCGCCCAGGAAGCAGAGAATTTTAGGGAACCCCTTGAGTGGATGGAGAAGGGCTAGGGTTGTCTTTTTGAACTGTGAAAGGACTTTTTGCGAAAAAGGCTGTCAGCCTCCAGCTGTGTGGATTCTAAAGACAAGAAAAGGATTGAAAGAGACTGTAAAGGAACGAGAGGAAAAGAACTTTTTTTGCAAAGAGAAAGGGAAAAGCTAGATTGTCTGACGAAATGGAGGCCGGCACCCCGAACCGCAGAGCTAAATGTATAATAGGTACACTAATAGTAGGAGTGATAATTTTAATAGCTTTAGTGGTAACAATTTCTTATGTAAAGGGACATGAGGAAGAGGTAAAGGTAACTGATGCGAATTCTGTAGTAACACTTACACCCACTGTTGCAGGTGAGAAAAGGGAAAACACTCAAGAGAAAGCGTTATTGGCTGCAGAAGCCCGCAGGTTACATGTAGACGAGTCCCAAGGAGACTTTAGGTCAAATGCTTATGCTAAACTTTTGTATGAATACGTGGATGCCATGGAGGTTAAGGATTGCTACGTCTGCATGCAGTTGCCTGCGTCTGTAGATGAGGGAATTCGATATCATCACCTCCCTCTGACATATGGCATTACATGTAGCTTATTGCTTAGTATATTTTATGAGAGAGATAGTTTTGAATACTATTTCTCCAATTATGATTCTGTGTTGCCAGAAGTCCCGAATTATAAGCAGATGAATAAATGGGATTACTGGAAGAGTGAAGACAGATTGGCCAAGTTCTTCATTCCTTGGATTACCTTAGATACTTCACATGCCCGTAGAAATAACCTGACATGTAAGGTGTCAGAAGTCGAGAAAAAGTTCATAGGGCAGGTGGATGATCGTTATAGGAGACAAAAGATTTTGAAAAAATCAGGACAAGGGAAATTAGATTGGACCGAGGAAGAGAAGTCACATAAGAGAAAGGGTAGTAGTGGTCCAATAGCTTTAGATAAAGCGCAGAGAGGAAAGTTATGTCTTCACCGAGCCAAAACGTATTATGAAAATGTATACGTGGGTGAAGTTGACTGTGAACATGCTTTTAATTTAGAGTACTACACTAAGGATTTCCTGAAGGGAATGCAAGTGATTCCAAATGTGTATTTTGTATGTGGAAGAAATGCTTACGTGAGACTACCTGACAACTGGTATGGATCATGTTACTTGGCAATTGTCTTCCCCAAAATATATCATGCACAAGACTTATTGATCATTGAGGGCCAGACATCATCGAGGGGAAGGAGAAATGTAGGTGATGCCGAAATGGTTGGAGATGTCTTTGGAGCTATGTTTCCTCTTTTGGGAATAATCCTTAATGATGTTAAAATTAGACGACTGGCAACAGTTGTCGACAGGTTGTCTGCCAGCACTGCTCAGTCCTTAATGCTGGTAGAAGGAGAGATGCAATCGATAAGGGCTATGGTTCTTCAAAATCGGCTTGCATTAGATGTCTTATTAGCAAAAGAGGGCGGAGTCTGTAAGGCTTTGAAGGTTCAGGAATGTTGCACTTACATTCCAGACCTTTCAAAACCCCTTGAGAAAGTTATTAAGAACATAACTAATATACACAAAGAGATCGAAGACTTGAGTAGAGAAAATGTCTGGGAAAAGGTGGGCCACGGAATGAGTACAGTTGGAGGGTGGTTTTCCACCTTAGGCAAAAGCTTTATTTGGTATATCCTAAAGCCTATCATCATAATATTGATCTGTGGGATAATATTGTGGGGATTGGTGAGGGTATTCAAATGGTACAGAGCAAGAAGGTCAGAAAGGGCCCAAAGAGAACAGTTGCAGAGATTGGCTGCCATACAAGATAATCAGTACAGGAGTCTGAGAGCTCTGGAAGCGCAGAGAATGCCAGCAATAACTGCAGTTTAAATGTTAGTGATGACCCCGAGAGGTCATCAAAGGGGGGAACTGAGAGAGCGCAAACTGATATAAATGTATGAGTACATCACACTTACCTATAGTAAGCACAAGTCATGATGAGAAATGCCATGAGTGCTAATAGTATCTGAAATTATATTCTAAATGTATAGCTAATATAGAGATTTAAGTAGAAGTGGAACTAATACAGAAATGTGTGACATTATATGATTTTATTAGACGTGATTATTTTGAATCTATGTCGTGTAGCTGTTAACATATAAGATGGTCTGTGGTAAAACGCAGAACGTGGTAGGCCTCAGGGCCAGAGCTGGAGCTAAAAGGGAAGGTGTTTCTTTTCACGACACAGATTGTTTAACGTTTTGGTCATTGCATTAATGGGCCATGATTTAGAGTAATGTTTTCTAAATAATAGAATAAGAGTTTAACATGCTTTAATTAAATGAAGAAATTGAATGCTATAATCATAATGTGAAATATTGTAGGCCTGAAATGTTTTAGCAGTGATTTACACGTACATGTCTGGGCTGAGAAATGTTGCAAGCCTTTTTAGAAGTCTATGAGAGTTGGGTTCTTGGCGGCAGATATCTGTCTGCAACAGGAAAGGGGGGATCCAATTATAAGTGAATGAATAGAGGTCTGTTCAGTAGACGGCCCAGACATGGAGGAGGGTTCTGGAATGTTTAAGGGGTATCAGCGGGCCGGAGAAGAGACTGAGAAGCAAGGTCAACTCTAACGTCTGAGGCCCAATACAAAGCATCATGGAAAAAGCCTGAAGTTGCACCACGTGAGAGGCGTTTCGCAAGGGGCGTCTCAAATGTTGTTGACTGTTTTGTATTAGGGACAGCACCCCTGGGTGGAGTTAGAGCAGAGACCTGAGGACCCTTTAGAGAGCGGATGGGTAGGCAGTGAGGGGTCATGACTGGAGAACTTTAGGTTTTCACCAAGAGACTTAGAGTGGGTGACTTCCCTTGGGGGTCATTCATTGCTGACACCTTTGTTAGGTTGGGATTTGGTTAAGTAGGGATACCATCTAGAACAGGGTAGGGACGCCTAACCTGTGTTTGTTTTCCTCCAATCTAAATGAAGGAGCGATATGCGTCTATGCTTATAGCTTTGCTATTTTTAGAACTTGTGTTAGTGATTTCTGTTGCTCGTCTGAGGGCTTTTCGAGAGCACATGTATGTAATTGGACCTGTGTATCTCGTGAATCTCATTCTGAGATGCTTGTATTTGCAGCTCATTATATCTTTACAATAAACTTTTGAAACCTAGAAGTTGTCCGTGATCTTTGAGAGTAGAGTCCTTTCTTGGGTGAACTAATTTGCAGATAGGTGTACTGTTTCCTTCCAAGACAGGCAATAAAGGTTCAGTCGACCAGATCGAGGTTTGGATCAATAGATATAAGGTATCGATC
The DNA here is from genome assembly GCF_964261635.1 of Lissotriton helveticus. NCBI lineage: Eukaryota > Metazoa > Chordata > Amphibia > Caudata > Salamandridae > Lissotriton > Lissotriton helveticus. Next base: position 1,076,384,987 of record NC_136059.1, read on the forward strand.
AAAATCTCGCCCTTTCAAAGCCATTTAATGAGCAGGTGTTCAAAGCAAAATTACCAGGGGAGCGCTTTGTGTCTTCAGGCGCACCATTCAATAGAAAGCTATGAATTAAACATTTCATAAATGATCAGCGCTCTTTGTTGTGATGGGCGTCAAACAGTTGTTGTGCGTGTTTTATTTATGAACTGTGTACAGTACTGCCGGTTTAACCTTGCCAGTACTACGTTCCTGCCTCTAGACCGCTCTGCCTGTGCGCTGCAACCGAGCCCCGTTCAGCTCCTAATGATAGCAGCTATATGCATTTTGATTAACTGCCGCTCATTTGCATGGATTACCCTGTCGAGAGGAATTTGCATGCATTGTGCCCAGATGTTCATGTGACAATTTCGTCTCCTGTGATTGATCAGGGGGCCAAGAAGGCCGCATCACAATGTTGTCAGGTATTTTATTTAAGAGTGAATGGCGAAAAGACATACGGACGCTCATATCATAGTGACGTTTGGTGGATTACAATGATGTGGTGAAGACGAAAGGTTGGGATCTAATCGGAGTTAATAGCAATAAGCGCACTGGTGAAACATGGGATTTTTGTTGTGGGGGAGGGAGGAGTGGTGTTCAGAAAAGTGCAAAAAGTGGAGAATAGGAAAGTGTAAAATAACCGAACAGAAAAAAAATCAGCTTTCATGACTGGTATTTCCAAGCACAAGATATATTTTCTACTATATACCCATAAGCAGATTTCCATGTGAAAAGTTATTGCTTTGAAGTCCCATACCCATGTTATTCACAGCAGTTGTGCTACAATCAAACTTGAACACAAAAAGAACTATGCTAATGTGTGCAAGCAGATTCCTCGGGTTTATATGGACGCAGCTTATTAACTTGGATGTGGAAAGCAATGAATATTCAATGACTGCATCTCTGCCAAACACAAATAATGAAACCTTTAACCAAGACAACTAACAAAGCTTCGCATTCTTTGGAGGATATTCCAGTGAAGTTATTATCCAACGGAATTACTGTGCAGAAACATGACAAAAGGGTTTATGGACACAAAAACGGCTCTCCTTACAGCTTTACGGCGCCTAAATACCTCAGTTGCTTCACAGTGAGTAAACAGGAAACCAGACATTGAGTGGACGTCATTGGAAGAATATTCCAACCTTCTAATTTTACAAGGGCTACTTACAGACTTGTCCTGTAGTCCATGGTCGGATTGGGACAGAATATAGGCCCGGGCAGCAAAACAAAAGTTGCCCCCCATTAGTGAATTAGATAGGTTAAACAGTGGCCCATGTTTGCAAATCAGGGAAGTTATCAACTTGTAAAGATTCGCTATATGGCTGTTTTGCAGGGTATGGGAAACTGCATGCATTTGTGCAGAACATGTTTGTGAATATTGGGGAAATCTACAATCAACATGGCCCACCAGATGATTAAAAAGGCCCACAAACACAAAATAAGAGGTCCACGGACTGACCTGTCAGACCAGCCCCTCTGGCACTGCTTGATTGCCCTATAGGCCAGTTCGGCCCTGCTGTAGTCGTACAACTGTGACTAAGAGAGCAGTGTGTTAGCATGTAGGCAAAGCGTGCACTTATATAGTCAAATAAACATGGACGGAATTCCGGGTTTGGTGTTTTTGTACAGTGATGTACGGAGCAGTGTTGTACGTCTTCCATTTTCATGCCATTCACAACCCCACATCTGAAATCCAAAACTGCTGAAATATTTAGATGAACAGCGAAAGATAGACACATGACATTACACCTGACTTCTGCCAGACGTGTTTCTTAATAAATTCTTTTTGGAATTCAAATATGGCTATTGGCTAATAGTCTTTAAATTGAACAGCAATCCGACTTGGGGATCTCTATATATTTGTTATTTAAGTATTAAGTACATAGATATATGATTTGTTTTCATACACATGGAACAGACAGACAGATTTAAGAAAGTTTTTTTTTCAATAAATGTTTAATAAAATCCAATTTGAGTTAATTGGGACAAGATTTCATTAAGAGCAACCCTACAACAATGTCATCTCACCAATTTATAAAACCGTCCCGCATAATCAACTTAATCCAGCAAAACAGTGACTCTCAAACTTTGTACCCTCTGAAAATGTACGTATTTCCCTGATCTCTTATTATGTTTTGCCGACATCCCTAAATGTGGGAGACACTGGTAAACTAGATCCATCTAGAATCTAACCTCTCATGGATATGTGGGAACCAGGCTACCACTGAGAAAACAATTCTTGCCATCTCTGACAATTTCCTCAATTGGTCCAATACTTTCTACACAACTGGCTATGAGATCCTAAAAAACAACATTGTGGCAGCAGATCATATCGTATTCTACAACAAAAACACAAATAATCAACATCAGTGACACTAAACGTAACATGGTTTTGTATTCTATAGTGTGCACTTTCAACTGCAGCATGATAGGCTGGATCAGAGGCAAAAGGAATTGCACTTAGTCTATTACAATAATTCATCATGTGGTAGAGTACAAATCCGTTATATGTTTAGTATTGGAGATTTGTTTTGAACAATTTCTAGTGACCTTCCTCTTTGGAGCATCAATCAGGTGGGAGACAAATCTATCTTCCTGATATACTAAATCTAAGTGCTAGAATGATATTTATATGCCCCTTGATTAACCTTAGAATAAGCGATGATATTAGCACATGTAAGAACGTGAATTAGCACTCTAGTAGTTGGTGGGAGGAGATGTGGGAGGGACAGGAAAGGGAGGAGCGGGAAGTAAGGAAACGGGCAGAGTAGAGTAGGGACCGCCAGAGAAGGGTCACGGGTCACTGAATAAAGGCTGTACAATTAGATAACTGAGTTCGGTGTCCTTATTTATGTGGAGGATACTACAGCACACTTGCAGTAGTGGAGCCTAATACTGTGTGCTATATGTTACATGAAAATAATATCCACTATATTGAAAGGTAAATATATTTTTACTGGTTGTAATTCCACTCATGCTTATCTCAAATGATAAGCATGGGTGGAGTTAAAATTTGTAAATATATAGTTACTTTACAATTTAGTAGAAGGTCAGTGTAGTGGCTGACATTATCATAGGTCGTTTTTAATGATCGCAGTATATTATCATAAAACCATACTCGCTGGCCTTCAGATAATGAAACCAGAGTTGTGTGAAGAGCATTCTTGGACTCCTTGTCCTCCTATTGCAGAAGCAGGAATGCTAGCTGGATAACCCTGATCCATCTATATTAGGAATCCAGATGAGGATGGGAGTGTATATCTCTGAACCCAGTCATGTATTCCTGGCACAAAAACAAATATATATATCTATGGACTGTGTTAATCGCAAAGCATATACTGCACATTGTGTTCACATTATATCTTAGAGGTTGACTGTGCTGTTTGGAAGCAGAAGGAGAGAATTCATCATCTTAATAGATGCATGAATGGGAAGGGGAGACTAGGTGAGTAGTGTGGATCACTTTTTTAGTGATGTCATCCTTACCATACAAATGGACTCAAAAGTTGAACAACAAAAGTACATCTGTTACTATTTCTTGTTGCAAAATTGATGTATCAAGTAAAGGAGAAAATGTGAATAAGGTGGAAAATTGAAATTGTTGAATGCTTTATTATTGGATGCTTCAGATTCCTAAACACATCTATAAGTCATTTTTCAAAGTCATTACTCTACATAATGAATACAACTTAACAATTAAGTATGCAATAGTTTCAAATTATTTACAAGAACAGTTCGGTTGTCAACAGCAGGATATTTTCTTTGATTTTATATAATTGTATAAAAATAGAGAAAGATTGGTTGAAGACTTTTTTTATTGCTGTTAATTTACAATATGGCAGGGGAGATGCAACTTATCCACAAAGCCCTTCACTTGGTCTAATTTGTTCTCAGTTATTTTCTGCCCACCTTCTGCCTTTCACTGTTCAGTAATATGCTAGTATGTTGAAGCTCAGCCTTCCTTTACCACTGAAATTATGTGGCACTAAAAAGCACGCTAGGCATGCCGTGTTGAATAAATTATTCACAGAAGAAAAGCAATGTATGCATCAAGGTAGGCCCAATCATGTTCTGTTGGATTATCTTCTAGATCATTTGACATTTTAGCATACATTGGTTCAGAAAGAATCCTAATGCTAAAGAAATTCACAGCTTTCTAAGAAAACAACTGTGCTTATTCAGGGGATCTGATTTAAAATGTCATTCAACAATTAATGATTTAGGGCTTTTTTTTAGAGTTTGGTGGATTGGACACTCTGTAGTGGCGTACACCATAATTTTGTCTTGCATTGAAGCACATAAAACACATTTTATTAACACTATTTTTCAGTGTGAAATAGATCTCATAAAGCAAAAAAATCAAAGTGTACTCACTTCCTTTAATAAACGTTTGATCTCTCCTATTAGATAGACCACTGTTTTGTTTTAAAAGTTGTTTCCAGTTTCTGGTTTACTTTGTGTTCATACTATAGGATCTCAGGAAGCAACTCTTTCTATTAACCATAATCTCTAAATCTCTCGATTAATATTGCCAGTTTCATAATCCACTTTAGGAGGTTCAAATTGTTGTAAAGTACGAGTCACCTCTTCAAAAACTGGCTGCATTGAAAACAGTGTTTGTAAATGTAAACATGAAATTAGGGGATTAGTGAAGCAACCTTTTACTGCAAAATAATTATTTTTCACCTTGTGTGAAGTTTAGCTTTGTATGTTTATGTTTCCTCCTGCAGATCAAAGCCCTTCCTCCTCTCGATCAATTGGGATGATCACACAATCTGAGCAAAGTTATTACTTCTTGAAATAGCAATCAACAAACAAGCAATGTCTAGTTAACTTTGGCAAACTAACAAACGCCACAGTGCATCCATGTGCACCACATTGAATACATTTGTTCAATATGAGAAAGAAAAATACATTATTTTGTTAAAACCCGCAGATTATGCAGCAGCTGATGGCCTATGCAGTAATTGTTGAAAAGTAATAATTATATGGATAAAGCAGTAGTGACAAAAGTCTCATTTTTCCAATGGGTCTCTTTAGAACTAACCACAGCGACAGCATTGGTGTCTAATCTATCTCCTGATTGATGCCAGATTTTCATAATAGCCAGATAAAATACATTTACATTTAACGAGTCTTGCTTATTCTGAAAATCTGCTCCCGCTCCTGTCGTAGGTGTAGCAGAACACTACTAGTCAATCATTATTACAAACATAATAAAAAAGGAAAATTCATAACATTTATATAAATAGATGCAAATTAATTTTTACATACAAATCTGATATAGATAAACAAAATATCATAAACAAATAATTTCAATTGATAGGCTAACGTAATAAAAAGATACATTTACAATTGTACATAAATGCCCAGGTATAAAAGCCCGCATATTTGAGCATCTTATGCAGCGGATCATCCATCATTTCATTTAATCTGTCTGCTCTTCTGTCCATTCATGATTCATAAAAAAAGGGGAACGCCAGAGACCAGGAGTTTCCACTGAAGGAAGTTCAAAAGCCATCCATGAATTTGATTATGTGGATGTAAGCAGACATACAGTGGAGCAGTAGTCAAACATTCAATTCCATACAGAACAATTGAACGTTTTTGATTTGAATGTGCAACTTTCTACTTTTGAGATAGGTCTTTAGAAAATGATGAATGGTTGAAACCTCTTTCATTAAGAAACTGAAACCATGTTACGAAGGAAGTGTGTCGAATGGCCCTTTGTGCGATGGAGATTGATGCTAACTGCAGAACATCAATTGGTTTTCAAAATATTCCATAGCATTGTATGAGATATGCTCAATCTGAGGAGGATGAGGTGCTGGCTGAAGAAGTAGCAACGCAAACAGTTCTGAGACATGAAATATAACTTAAAATTGAACTCTTAAGGGTTCTGTGCGCCATTAGAATATTGGCATGGCAGTAGGCTAATATTTCTCGTATGGGCCACAACCATGACTATTCCAATGCCCTAAGCCGTAGCATTTACCTCTTCCTAAGATTCCCAGAAAGTGAAGTTCTGGTGTTGGGAGGAGGAGAAGAAAACTTTCATTGGCCAAAGTAGTCCCAAACCTTCGCGGCCATAATAAAAAAAAACAATTGAAATCTACTGCACGGCTGGGGGAGGTTACATAACCTTGTTTTCAGAGGGTGTTTTGTTTGTGGGCTAAAATAAATATAAAGGTGAGCACACGAGGTAAAGAGCAGTTGCTATCCATGATGTGGAAGTGAATGTGGGCAGGGATCATTTTTCAAATCATGTTCTATTCTCTAACGAACCTCTTTATTTTATCAGCAGAAAATTGATGACCAGGTGTACCTGAAGTCAAAATAGGAGGATTGACACATTTTAGTTGGAAGAGGAATGGCGCAGTGGCAAGGGCGCTTGACTCCGGAAAATGGGGGCTTACGGTTCGATCACCAGCAACAGGTTAGCCCAGCATCATGTGACTCTGGACAATAGCTCTCTTAATCTCCCCGATGGCCCCCTTGATACCCCTGGGTAATTGTTCACGCTTTACAAATACTGGATTTCATTTCATTTTCATTTCAGTTCAGCACCACTGGACTCATGAGCTATGGGCCACACACTCTCACAGAGGGACATGGGGATATAGAATAGGGGCTTAGGATCCAAAAAGCAGGGAATTACAAATAAAGTCATAGACAATATGGAATTGACTTATGTTATGTTACAGATTTTGCATAATGCAGCAGTTACACATTTCCTGTTCACTGGACACAAGTGCTGGTCCTAGTTGTGACTATTGTCTTCAAATCAGGAGTTTGACACGTTGAATGGACTCAATAATCATGAATTGTCTAAGAGCCTTTATTCTGCCCCTTCAGTGTGTGTTTGCATTTTGTCTTTTTTTAGCTAGCATCAATTGCTACTGACTTCTAGCAAGGTTCTGCCATATCTCTGTGACAGTAAATTTATATTTGTGCGCATGAACATTTAGACAGAGCCCTCTCGGCTAATAGATGTTCTCTATTGTTGAGCACACATATTTAAAAGAAACAGTATACACTCAAAATCATCAGAATGACAGGCAGCTATGCTCACACTGACCCCTTTTAATATTCAATAATAGTTTGCTGTAAATATTTAACCATGCATCACATAGCACGGGGAGCTTTGCTTAAGGTGGCAGGGATACTCAAAATAGTTGTGTCATGAGTCTTGTCCTGAATATCATGAGGTTTTGAGGGTTGGAAATGTACCGGAGGAGTGCTTTACCAAGGTGATGGCTAATGGTAGAGATGAGTTTGCTTCCACAGCTTTTGCACATTGATCTGGAGTACACTAGGGTGCTAGGTTAGGTAGATGTAGAGGAAAATGCTGTCCTACAGTGAAAAACAGTGGAAAACAAGCATCTGCCTCTTCAGCACTCATAAACTTTTCTGGTGGGCACTAGAGGCTAACTTGAGCAGAAGAGAGTGGTGGAAGGGCCTGTGGAACTGGAGATTGGCCTATATACAAACAGTTGTAGTGCACTCTAATCATTGCATTTGGGACACATAATTTGGAAAGAGGTCGCAGAATGCACAGCAAGCAAATGGAACCTTCTCAAGATGTTAATGATGGACTGATGGTTGGTAGCTAACAATAACCCATCCTGCTACATTTTGAGCAGTTTCGAATTGCTCATTTGGTACACGGCTTGGTTGACAAAGCTGCATTGCAGTAGCCCGGATGTTTATGAAAACTCCTCTCAATACCATGTGGGGGTTTTCAGGAGGCATTTTATTTATTTATTTATTTAAGAAGCTTATAAAGCGCACAGCTACCCCCATGGCGGGGGTGTCCTGGCGCTAGTAGATTAACAAGCTAAAAGAGTGAGTAAATTAGAGGGAGGTAAACAACCAGGTTTTAAGTTTGCGTCGGAACAGCGACTCGGTCTCAGAAAACCGCAGGTCAAGAGGAAGACTGTTCCAGAGTTTGGCCGTGATTACACCAAAGGCTCTGCCTCCGCTCCTGGAACGGCGAAATCGAGGAACTACCAGGAGACGGAGGCTATTGGATCTCAACGTTCTGATAGATTGAGAGAGTTTGAGTCTCTTTTGCAAGTAGACCGGACCAGAATTGTTGAGAGCACGAAAGGCAAAAATAAGAACCTTGAACTGAATGCGGTGGGAAATAGGAAGCCAGTGAAGCTTTTTCCGGTATGAAGATATTGAGTGGCGAGAAGGAATATTTCCAATCAGCCTTGCTGCAGCGTTTTGTACCATTTGTAAACGATCCAAAAGGTACTGGGGAGCGCCGACATAGAGACTATTAGCATAGTCTAAATGCGACGTGATCAGAGCGTGAACAACGGTTTTACGACAATCCATTGGCAAGTAAGGAAACATTTTCCTAATCATACGGAGTTTGCCAAAGCAGGCAGATGAGACTTTATTGATCTGGGTTTTGCAGGATAAGGCTGTGTCGAACTGAAAACCAAGGTTGCGAACTGTCTGGGCCGGGGTAGGGGGGGATTCAAGACAGGAGGCCACCACAAGTAGCTGGAAAGTGTAGTTTTTTTATTAAAAAATAAGACCTCGGTTTTGTCGGTGTTCAGAACAAGGTGATTAGTGGCCATCCAGGAGCAGATGTTACTGAGACAGTTCCGAAAATTGGAGAAATTAGGGTCAGAGTGATCTTGGAATGAAAATACTAGCTGAGTATCATCAGCATAGGAGATCACTCTGACCCCCCAGGATTCTACCTCTCGTGCAAGAGGGCCTAAATAAACATTAACGAATAAGGGGCTCAGGGCAGAGCCCTGAGGCACTCCACACAGGAGAGGTTTGCTCTCAGATTCAAAAGGACGGAGAAAGACCTTCTGAGTCCGGTCGGTGATGAATGATCTAATCCAGGTCAAAACCTTACCTCCTATCCCCAACTGCCTCAGGCGATTAAGGAGAATTTCGTATCGAAAGCGGCGGACAGGTCGAGGAGGACCAACATGGCCTCCTCGCCCCTGTCCACACACTCCCGGATGGTCTCTGACACCTCAAGAAGAGCGGTCTCAGTACTGTAGCCGGTCCTAAAGCCAGACTGCGAGTCGTGGAGCAACTGCTCGGATTCCAAATATTTAGCCAGTTGGTACTGAGCCGTCTTTTCCAAGATCTTTGCTGGCTTAGGCAGGAGGGAAATCGGACAGTAATTACAGAGTTGTGAAGGATCAGCATCTGGTTTTTTCAGGATGGGAATCAGCATAGCCTGTTTCCATGCCAGTGGGAAAAGACCCGAATTTAGCGAAGAATTCCAGATGGAAAGGAGAGGATTGATTAGGATAGGGGTGAGATTGCCCATCACCTTAGCAGGGACTGGGTCTAAGGGAGACCCAGATTTACCTTGGATAAATAATTTGGTGGCCAGCTCAAGAGTTAGCTCTTCAAAGGAAAATAGGCCTGTCTGGGGCTCGGTATCCCTCGATAGGGGGGGAGGCAGAACTGATTCAAAAGGGGCGATTAATTTAGTGATTTTTTCCTGAAAAAAATCAGAGAGGTCGTCACAGAGCGCCTGACTAGGGGTGTACAAAGTAGTCAAGGCAGGAGGGCTGACAAAATCCTTCATGATTTTAAAGAGGGTTTTGGAAGAATTTTCAGCATTTTTAATTGACAGTGAAAAGTAACCTCTCATCGTGGCGCGTTTTAGTTTTTGAAATTTATTCAGCGCCAGCTTGTAAATAGCTTTGGAGTCGGCGTCGTATGTCGGACGCCATTTACGCTCCAATTGTTTGCACCGGGTTTTTTCCTCACGTAATGCCGGGAAGAACCAGGGGGCCGAGGGTCTAGTTCGTGAGGAGGTAACGAGGCTAGCAGGGGAGATCGTATCAATAGCGGACAAAACAGCAGCGTTATATTTAACAACCTCTTCATTAAGGTCCCTAGTCGAATCAAATTGATAGGAGAAGCAGGGATCGATGGCATCGCAGGTAATTTTGTGCCATTTTCTCCCCGTCTCTCCATTCAAAGTAGAACGAGGGGGCGAAATGGGGACAGAAAGGTCAAACGGAAGAAGGAAATGGTCCGACCAAGTAAGGGGCAGAGAGGGGAAGGAAAAGATGCCAGGGTGATTAGAAAATATAAGGTCAAGAGTATGACCGGCAATGTGGGTAGGGCCTCTGACTAATTGGGGCAAATTTAGTCCAAGCAGAGTCTCAGTAAGGTGAGATGCTTGAGCGCAAGCGGGATTATCAACATGTAAATTGAAATCTCCAAGTATTGTGAAATACGCATGTCTGAGGGAGAGATCCGCAATCGTATGCAAAAGGCAGTTGTTATGAGCTTAACTTGTTAGAAGAACATTTCCATTATTGATAGTATTTAAGTGTTGCGTTATTGATTCTTGTTCCAAATTACTCCATGGTTATTTATCTTTATGTTGAGGGAGGCTGTTTATCAAAGGGAGGTGGGGCAGGGGATACAGCTTAGTTTATTTGAGTATTTGGCGCAAACTTGTTAAAACACTTTTAAACTTATTCAGCATATTTTGCCGACCCACAACTCTCTAGTTTTGAAATCTGTGGAACCCTCAGAAAATTTATGATTTTCTCATGTGACACTTACATATATTTGAATGTTATTCGAATATGAGTAGAAGTGAGGAGTCCTTACACAGTCCATGAGGATTTTTATTAATAAATCGAAGGGGGAGAGAAGGGTGACGTAAGGTATTCTGGAAGTGATAGGGTCAGAAGAGAGCAAAGTCTACCTGGGTGAACTTTTTCACAGAATCCTGATTGAAAGGATTGGAACCACTTCTGCAAGTGTTGTGAGACTATCTCTGATACATGGAGATTAAGGAGGAGGAAGGTACCAATGTCTTTAGGAGATGGTATAGAGGGAAAAGTGGATCAACATGCTGAGTGAGTCTTTGTGGTGTCAAGCAGGATGTCCTATACTTTGCTCAAGGAAAATATTTCTTAGTGGATGAATGTGAAAAGTAGAAGCAGGAAAGGTGTTTCTGTTGTATCTGCATATGTGTGTAGTCATGTGGATGGTGGAATTTGGCCATACTCATTTTCAGGATATATTTAATGGTAAAATAGCCTAAGTTGTGAAGAGAATTGAAGATGTCAATGACCTCTGTGGTTGATATAGTTAGTGTGTCACGGAGGTGGATGGAGAATTTATTTTGTCATGGGAGAGTTAATCACCTTTTGTGACTTTTCTGGTGTCATGTTTTTTTTACATGGAAAACTAGAGGGGGTTTATTGTCAATATTTATTTTTTATGTATTGTGTAGAACAAGATAGTGAAAGAAAAGCCTTTGTGGATGGATTATTTGATCTGGGTGATGAGGGTGTTGACATCAAGGAACTGTTAGAGGATGGTTTCATGTTTATGTCCATGATAGTTGACGGATTCATAGATAATGTATCTACATTTAGACTGTCACATACCTTCAGGAATTATGCGATGGAGGAGATTGAGTGGTCCTGTAGTCAGAAACTTTAATCTGCAGCCATGAGAAGGTAGAGGCTCCTGAATAAGCATGGCAGAGAACTGATAAGAAAGCTTTTTGTGATGGCAGATGATAATTCTGCTACTGTACAGATAGAAAAAAGAAGGTGAGGGAAGAAATAGCGAATGTGTGTTTGTATGTATGTGTGTGGGATTTGCCATCAAGATTTCTTCAGGATGTGTTGAGATGGTTGTGTTGTGTTTGGTTGGTTTCCTCAATCCATTAATGTTGAATGGGTGGGACTAGCAGTTATAAACTGTCTGCTAGTCCATATATTTGCTTTTGTCATAGATGGTATGCATGGAGTGCAACAGAGGGTGATTCTAAGGTTGTGTCAATAACCAACAACTACCTACATGTTATAATCATTTGTGTTGTTTATTTCTTTGGGGTACATTTGGATAACTGGCGCATCGCACCGCCCATATGGCAGTGGGTATCCGCCCGCCCAAAACTTCCGCCCACTACCAATTACCCCCTGCCACATTATCATGGCGGACGGGACCCCGACAAACGGGAAATCCGCAGGTAGGTATGAAAGATGTAAAGCTTTGGAAAAGTTTGAAAGCCAGCCATCATGTTTGACATAGCCATCTGTCAAACATTTCCAACATTAACAGTAACCATTGTGACATTGTGCCAATGTATAGTGATGTCCATATGGTCACCAGGCATCTCTAAATGTCCGGAGTAAAGTACTCCATTGCCCTGATGGACATAACTCAAGATCAGGCCCTCAATGTGTGTATACTGCATAGATTCCTCAGCCCACTACAATTGAAGGCTAACTATGACAAGTCCCTCTAGGCTTTTTTCTAGGAAAGACACCATTAAAGGCGATTTTGTGGGGTCCATGTGTCATCCACTAGTTTAGCAATTTAACTCTGGTATCATGACCATTGTCTGGACACAGACATGCAGCCCCAACATGCAGGGCAAGCCATTCAAGAAGTAAGCAACTATGGCTTTTTATGTGTTTTTCAATGTAATTGTAATTTTTACATAGAGTGCCAAGTGAGCACGACACCACCGCCCTCACTTTCATTCATCACACTTATTTTGAAAGCATTTGTAAAATCTTAACCTATGTGTATCTTTTAGATAATGAAGGCAGGAAGTCTTGCAGTCATCGAATAATTTGTTTTCTGATTCATATCTTATTAGATAATTGATTTTCGAGAAAAAAAACGCTGCGGTAGTTTATCGCCGCTTTACCGGCAGGAAACTGCCGATAAAGCGGCGATAATGGGCTTGATAATATGCGATTCGAATTTCAATCGAAGCCCAGGTTAGATGTTCACACATCTAACCTGGGCTTTGTTTGAAATTCGAATCGCATATTATCAAGCCCAATTTCGCCGCTTTATCGGCAGTTTCCTGCCAGTAAAGCGGCGATAAACTACCTCAGCTTCCTTGATAATATGGCCCAGAGTATCCTTTGTTTTGAGTATTTTTAATAATGAGGCGTGAGCTTAAAGTTAAAATTATTTTTCTCCATGTTTTTATCACATTATGAGATTAGTTGTGAGTTACAGAGATTAGTCTACTAATGGTTTGAATTGTGGGAGTGATATACAGCCTGATTCATCATTCTCCCGTTTTGCGAGCCCCTAATAGCGATTCATAAGGAATCGCTATTAAGGACTTGCAAAACGGTATTCATGTAGGAATTGCTAAATAAATTGCGATTCCTACACATTCCTTATTTGCGATTAGCAAATTGCTAATCGCAAATAAGGAATAACTCCCCATTCATTCCTATGGGCCTAAGGACACCCTGTAGCACCCCTGAAATGCAACATTACACAGGTGTTGCGCACACACATGTCCAAAGGACATGTGTGTGTAACATGCAAAAGAAAAAATGCACTAAAGTGCTTTAATCTATTTTTTCGCTATTTACCACGAAGTCAGACTTCGTGGTAAATAGCGGCCAAATATAGCGAATTCGCAATTTAAAATTGGTTGATGAATTGCATTTAAGGAATCTCTAATAGAGATTCCTTAAATGCAATTCCTCGCACAATAGCGAATTCCATAATAGCGATTATTGCATTTGGGATGTTGAATCCCAAATGCAATAATTGCGCTCGCAAAGGGCCAGATTCTCAGAATCTGGCCCTTTGCGAGCCGATTTTCGGTTCATGAATCTGGCCGATAGTTCCCTACTTGCAAAGAGTTGTCATAATAGCAGAGTTGAAAAAGTCACAGATGTTGTGACATGATTTCATAAAAGCAAGGAGTTTTTCTTCAGGTCTGAAGGTGATCAAAATCTTGGATCAAATACGTTTTTTTTGTATTAATTCCTATTAGTTATATATGCTCTGCTAATCAACGATTAGCATTTGATTTATTTTGAAAGAGGCCCATAATTGGGAAGCACATTTTCACCAAGGTTACGATATCTGTGCCATTTGTGGCTAGCGAGGCTGAAAACCAACTGAGGCTCTTCCACTGGACTTTGGGTGTATGTTGCATAGGATTGGTTAGATGGTAAAAATGTGTCAGTAGGACAGAATCTCTTATTTTGAAAGTGTATGATCTATGGTACATGACGGTCATAAATCAACTGATCAAAGGTCGAGAAGACCAAATGTTCCATCTCTTATAATGAATGAGACCAGGGTTTTAATTGGGCCAGGTCCTGCCTCTGCTCAGCACCAGCAGTTCTAAAAAGCAGGTGCCAAGACAGGTTGCTACCGGGCTCTCCATTTTTACCTTCAGGGTGGGAAAAACACGTGTAAATCTGCAATAGTACCATCCATCACAGCCTTTGGTGTAACTTCAAAGAGACTAATTTTTCAGTTTTATATAGCGCAAACATGAGGGCCGGTTACATTACACATGCACATATTCATGTTTTGAATCACAAGATGTTGAGCCGGCGTGAGGTTTGAACCTACTTTCTCAGCTCAAAAGTCTATAGCTCCAACCTTAGCCACAACCTTGCCTACAAGAACAGAAACATTTTTAATATTATATATAACTAAGTCATAGTTGTTGCTGATTTATCTTATGCAATTTGCAACCATTGACATAGCCAATAGTCCTGGCTTGTTATAGGTGTAATCTTACTTGTGTTATATATCCAGATGAACGGACAGAAGCATCAAAATACCAGTGGGGCAGGACACTGCACTAAGTACAGATTTTTAGCTTAAGTATTTAGAGCCACAACCTTAATTGCACCGGCCACGCCCCTGTTGTTTCAATCCACTTAAAGCCCTGAATGGGACCATCCACTCTTTATGCTGTAGAGGGATCATAACACTGGGTGTTTGATAGCAAGTAGGCGGTACTGGGGTATGAAGTTTTGAAGCAGATCATTCTACCACCATTTTAGAGGCTAGAGAAAGTGGGCGGCATTCAGAAAATTTTCATTTATTGCATCAACCTTTCTTCATTGTGGATGATGGATTCACCTTCTCTGACTAAGGGTACAAAATTAACATGGAGGCATTGACAATGAGTTGGGGTGGAACAAGTACTGAAATAAAAAAGAAATTGAGAGGAATTATATGGCAATTGTAACATGCTTTTCAAATGGAAAGCCCTGTTGAGCAGTTTTGCCCCAGAGAGAATTAGGTGGTGGTGTCATGATGTCCCCAAGGCAGTTGGCAGTGCGCGGGATGCAAGATGGCTGCCATGTCCTAAGCTCCATGCTCACCTGCTCATTTGACGATTATTTCCTGATGAAAGGGGAATGTATTCGGCTCCTCCTCCACACCAGCTCCTTATCGTTCCTTGGGGAGGTCGCATGTGGAAATTCAGGCACCTGGTCCAAACGAGTGAAGCGTGGTAGGCTAATTTTCATTCTCGTCAGGAAGGGCTCCTTTCACCTGCAGGGCTCTGTGTGAACTGTGAGGAGGCAGGCATTTCTTCTTTAGCACCTCCTCTCTTCAGAAGCTTTTCGACCCCTTAAAGGGATTTTCTACATCTTGGTTGCCTTGATTCTTTCCCTTTCCCTAGTTTATAGGGATTTTCTTCTTTTTTTTCAGTAACTTTTTACTTTGGAACTTTATTGAAACCTTATTCAAGATCTTTATGCTCTGATTTTTCTCCAACAAATTTAATATTTCGACAGGAAAGCCATAGCATACTACAAGGTTTTTGTTCATCTATGCCATTTGCATTTTTAATTTATTTACTACTATTTAACTGCTCTCTGTACAACAACATGGAGTCCAAATTGCTATCAAACCACTCAAATAAATGAAAACAAGCTGTTTTGCCACCTCCCACCAAGTCCAAAGCTATAGATTCACAAGACAATTCACTATCAACCATTTTAGATGAAATTCAAGCTATTCATATAAATACCTATAACATTGGTTCAGATATAAAAAATATTCAGAGAGATATTGCTTCCCTATCTATGAGAGTAGCAGCCAATGAGATAAGCATTTGTGACAATACCAACGTTATAACAAATATGGCTCCACTTATTCCTCAGGTTGCTTCTCTGCAACGTTAATTGTTAGATTTGGAAAATTGAAATAGACAGTGCAACCTACTCATATTTACTGTCCCAGAGGGAGTTGAAGGACAAAGTTGTTGTCTTTTCTTCGAGAATCTACTAACTAAACTTTTAAACATCAAATGTCCAGAAAGTTTTGAGATTGATAAAGCTCAAAGAATCACCCTCTATTTGTGAACCTCATCAAGTTAAACCGACACAAATCTTATTTAAAGTTGTGAGACATCATCACCTATTACTCATAAGGAAAGCTGCCAGAGAAATCTCTTCTCTCTTGATTGAAGGAAATAAAGCTTTTATTCACCAGGATTTTGCAAAGGAAACAGTTCAAATAAGACGCCAATTTTTGGATTTGAGGCGGGGTTTACGAGAAGCTGGATAACAGTAAGCCTCTTTGATCCTTCGGTAATGCATATTTGGAAAAATTATTTCTTCAAGTCTTTCTCCTCACCTTCAGACATAATACGATTTCTAGACCAGCATGACCCTGTTCTCATGGATTGTCAACCATCCAGATCTACAGGCTAACATTAACTCCTCTTATTAGAGGATGTTATTCTATTCTCTAAAGAAGGTGCACATAAGGTGGTTACTCTTGCTTTGTTGTACCTCTGTCTCGCTGTTTTATTGATATGAGGTCTTATTAGTTAACCTCTTTATATGTTGTATGTCTTGTTTTGTCTTTTTTATGTGGGCTACTGTTCTTTTCTTTTTCTGTTTTTCTTTATGCTTTTATCTGCTATTCATAATGTAATATGTCCATGCCACAAAAGGTAGTAGTTGCTTCCTTAAATGTCAAGGGTTTGAGGCACCCAGATAAAAGGCGAAAACTCTTAGAATATTTTAAAAAGTCCAATGTAGATATCAGTTTTTTGCAAGAAACGCACGTGGATGATAAAATGCTACATACTATGTCCAAGGGATGGGTAGGACATATAGTTTTAACTCCTGCTGTAAAACGTAAAAATAGGGTAGGTATACTTTTCTCATGTAGAGCTCAAGTACAACTAATATCTTAAGACCATGACCCAGATGATTTGTTAACGCTCCAGGCAAAATTGACAAACATATTTTAAACTTTGTCAATATATACGCTCCTACATCTGACGCTCCTGCTTTTTTGTCATATGTTTCAGATGAAATACTACATCTAGGTAACATGTCCCTTATTGTGGGAGGTAATCCTTTGTTGGACCGTCCTCTCCATGTAAATTAGGACCTAACAAATCTTTCTTTGGTTTGAAATCTTTTTTGCCATTACTAAGTCGGTTGATTTCTGGAGATTAGAATATCCTACAGACAAAGAATTTACTTTTTATTCTAATGCCCATTCTTCTTTTTCTAGGATTGATTACCTATTGACTTCACATAATTTATGCCACATCATTAGGGAATCTGTTACACACCATATTTCAGTTTCTGATCATTCCCTAATCTCTTTTTCCTTATGTATTTCTGACACTCATACGCCCAAGAAAAATTCGAGAATGAATTGTGACGTAGTTCTTAATCCAACTAATTCTAATAAACTTACCTCAGCCATTAGTGAATATTTTTTTACATAATAATCAATGTGATACCTCCAAAATTATCCATCGGGATGCCTTTAAAGCTTATATTCAAAGAGTTACAATTTCTATTATGGCACATGATAATAAATCATTCTACACCAACCTCTACAAATTAGAGAAACACATAGCAACCGTGGAAAGACTGTTCATTTCATCTCGGGATCTGCAATATCAGTGCCCACTTCAGAAATATCTATATGAATTTAATTGTATGCTTAGTAAAAGAGCAGGATTACTTATTTCAAAATATAAATAAAAAGTTAATTTTAATTTAAACAAATCATGCTGACTATTAGCTAACTATATACGCATTAAGCGTGACAGAATTCAAATTTCAACCATCAAAACAAATAATGACACTCTATTGACAGGTGTTGAGGAAATACTGAGTGAGTTCTTATCATTTTACTCCTCCTTTATTCATGAATCTCTTGCTCTTCAAAATGATGTTATCATTGACTTCCTTAATACTTGTCAACCACCTCATATTTCTGACACTGATAGACGAGCATTAGAAAATCCCATCGATATTCAAGAAATAATCATGGCCATTAGAGCATTAAACCCCAATAAAACACCTGGCCAGATGGTATTCCTGCTGAATTTTACAAATGTTTTCAAGACCAATTATCTCCTATCTTACTTCCTCTTTTTACAGACCTTCAACACACTTCCATGACGGGGGGCTCTTTCAATGAAGCCAATATCATTGTCCTCCCCAAACCTAATAAAGATCCTACTTTAGCGTCAAATTATCGTCCCATATCTCTAATTAATCAGGACTGTAAAATATATGCCAAAATGTTTGCTAATAGATTATCTCCCCTGCTTTCCACTATTAATCAACCTGACCAGACTGGCTTCATGAAAGGTTGGCTGTCAGCCCTTAACACTCGCATGCTTTGTCATGCCTTGTCTCTTGCTATAGTCACCATCTGCCCAGTTGGTGTGTTGGCCTTGGATGCGGAAAAGGCCTTTGATAAGATAAACTGGCAATTTTTAATTAATACTTTGGAACCTTTTCAATTTGGGCCTATTTTTCTCATCAGGATTAAAGCATTGTACTCTGCACCCTCTGATTTCATTTTTGTCAATGGTGGTTGTTCTTGTCCATTCAGTTTTTATAGAAGTACACTTCAAGGGTGTCCACTATCTCCTTTGCTATTTCTTATTGCCATAGAAGCCCTTTTGTGTTCTCTCCGCATTAGTGATAAATACAGAGGTGTTATTTTGAAAAATACTACATTAAAGTTTCTGCATACGCTGATGATGTGTTATTATATGTTAATGATTCCCTTATCTCTGTACCTATCAGTCTCAATATTATTCATAAATATGCTGCAGTTTCTGGATATTCCCTGAATACTAATAAGACAGAGTTTTTCCCTGAAATGTTTTTTGTAATTCTACAATGTTGGCAAATACTGATATATTATGGTTTCCAAAAAAACTCAAATATCTAGGCATAACATTTTCAGATTCGATTAAAAGTATAGCTGAAACCAATTGTTCCACAATTGTATCTAGTACCAAAGAGAAACTGGATAAATGGTCTAATTTTCATTTAAATTGTTGGGGACGTATTGAGGCAATTAAAATATCTATAACTCCACAAATGCTTTTTTTGTTGTCCATGTTACCCCTTTCTTTTCCCTCTACTTTTTGGTGTCGATTCCGATCCGGTAAAATGCGCTCCGAATGGTCGTACGGAGAGTTTTTTCCCCGTACGAATCGTATCCGTAGACGTCCCGTACGTACGATGAAGTACAGATCCGTACTAGGTGCCGAACTCCGTACGAGTCGTACAGGACTCCGTACGACTCAAATCTCCATACGAATCTCACTCGGAACCCGCTGTACGCGACATCGCGGCACGTTTTTACGACCCAGCAAGTACGATTCGTGTCGGGTACGCGCCGTACGACCCTTTTCCTACGGGAGCCGAAAACAGTCGTAGACGCAGAGTTCGCGC
The DNA here is from genome assembly GCF_964261635.1 of Lissotriton helveticus. Taxonomy (NCBI): domain Eukaryota; kingdom Metazoa; phylum Chordata; class Amphibia; order Caudata; family Salamandridae; genus Lissotriton; species Lissotriton helveticus. The sequence goes on from NC_136059.1 coordinate 1,076,404,489, forward strand.
CGAAACAGGTACGGAACGCCTCCCCCCCGGGTACGGCACGTACCCCCCATGATCGCAGGGGTACGCGGCGTACCCCTGTGGTCATGCGGGGTACGTGCCGTACACCCAGCGTACATGGGGTACGCACCGTACCCCATGTACAGTGGGTGTACGGCACGTACCCCATGTACACTGGGTGTACCGTAGGAAAAGGGGGGTACGTGCCGTACGGTGTGTAGGTGATCGTGCGCTTTTCCGTACGAATCGACGTGTACCGTACGAATCGCGTACGGGTCGGCCGATCGGGATCGGAATCGTCCGGTCGTACGGCGTCTGTACGAGTCGTACGGAAACGGCTCCGGATACGATTCGTACGGACACTATTTGGACACCATATCCATTACCTGCATTCCTTACTATGGCCAATAGTTCATTTGGCAAACCATCGCCCATTATTGCAAATTTTAAGATTGCCATTTTATCATTTGATGGAAAATTCTCTATTACCAATGCATCTACTAAGAAAGTTTCTCTTTGGTTCAATCCCAAACTCCAATTTCATAAACATATTTCTTTTTGGAATTTATGGATCGCTGCTGGTATTTTCTTTGTTGCTGATATATGTCAAGGTGACATGTTTTATTCATTTGATGCTCTTCAAGCTAAATATAATTAACCTTTATCTGATTTTCCTAAATACACATTACTATGTAACATTGTCCCCAACTGTTGGCCCAACCCTCTAGTATGGAGTTTTGCATTAAAGTGTTCAGTCATACAGGACATATAGCTTCTAAAGTCGATAAAAAACCTTGTACTCCTTTTTCCTCCATTACACAATTTACTCAGAAATGGTCACCATACATATATTATCAACTCTCTAATGTGTCATGTATCATGGAAGGATATTTGGAAGGCTAATACTGCTAGTTATCTCCCGGCTACTCTCATACAAACTAATATTTATCTGCTATACCAATGCTTTTGGTCTCCAACTAAACTGTTTGGGCCTTATTTATGAAAGCCTTGCGCCACTAGTGCGTCACTTTTTCCCATTTTAAAAGTGACGCACCGGCGGCGCAAGACCTTCATAAATATGCCCCTTTAAATCTACACTATTAGACACTCCAAACAGTTGGCATTGTAATTCTGTGACCGGAGATTTTCACCATTTATTTTACACCTGTCCTATTATATATCAGTGTTTGCCAGACATATGGAATATCATAACCTAGATCCTTAAGATCCAAACACCTTTATCTTTCCCTATTTTAATTTTAAATCTTCTTTCCTTCAGTCTACATTATCTCCCATGGATGGCAAACTTTTGCACTTCCTCATTTCTACTACACTCAAATCCGTCACTTCTAATTTGAAAGATGCTACATTACTTTCAGTTAATGCTTGGTGGGAATGGATTATTTTTCTTAGACGCAGGAAATTCTCATTTCCACATACTCTTAATGAATCATCTACTTCCAGGTCTAACATGTGGTTTAGCCTAGATTCATATATTACTGCTTGTTCTTCAATTTAAAGCATGCATTTTAGTCTTCATTAGTCAATGTATGTTCAATGTAGCCCCCCTTTTTGTTTTATATATTATTTATCTCTTTTATGCAATAGTTATTGATATAGTATTATATTTTAATGCAAATGGATGCTTTATATTCCTTGTATTTATAATACGTTTTAACCTTCACCATTCAGTGTTATTTTCTGTATTGTGTTTATTATATGGTAAAAATACATTTAATGAAAAATGTTGAACACAACAAAATAATCCCCCCAAGAATGTAATATAATAACCTCACAGCTCATGTGACTGGTAACTCACCAGGAGACTGCCTACAAACGAAATCACAATGAAATATAGGATAGTGGAAGGGCGAGATTTTGATCGATACCTTATCACTATTGATCCAAACCCCGATCTGGTCGACTGAACCTTTGTTGCCTGTCTTTGAGGAAGAAAGTGCCTTTCTCCCCAAGTTAGTTCACCCAATAAAGGACCCCGCTCCAAAAGATCACAAACAACTTCTAGCTTTCAAAAGTTTATTGTAAAGATATGATAAGCTGCAAATACAGGCATCTCAGAATGAGATTCACGAGATACACAGGTCCAACTACATACATGTGCTCTCTGAAAGCCCTCAGACGAGCAACGGAAATTACTAACACAAGTTCTAAGAATAATAAAGCTATCAGCATTGACGCATATCTCTCCTTCATTTAAGTTGGAGGAAAACACACAGGTTAGGCTGTCCCTACCCTGCTCTAGATGGTATCCCTACTTAACCAAATCCCAACCTAACAAAGGTGTCAGCAGTGAATGACCCCAAGGGAAGTCACTCACTCTAAGTCTCTTGGTGAAAACCTATAGTTCTCCAGTCATGACCCCTCTCTGCCTACCCATCCGCTCTCTAAAGGGTCCTCAGGAATCTGCTCTAACTCCACCCAGGGGTGCTGTCCCTAATACAAAACAGTCAACAACATTTGAGACGCCCCTCATGAGACGCCTCTCACGTGGTGTAGCTTCTGGCTTTTTCCATGCTGCTTTGTATTGGGCCTCATACGTTGGAGTTGACCTTGCTTCTCAGACTCTTCTCCGGCCCGCTGATACCCCTTAAACATTCCAGAACCCTCCTCCATGTCTGGGCCGTCTACTGAACAGACCTCTATTCATTCATTTATAATTGGATTCCCCCTTTTCTCTTGCAGACAGACATCTGCAGCCAAGAACCCAACTCTCATAGACTTCCAAAAAGGTTTGCAACATTTCTCAGCCCAGACATGTACGTGTAAATCAATGTTAAAACAATTCAGGCCTACAATATTTCTCATAATGATTATAGCATTCAACTTCTTCATTAATTAAAGCATGTTAATACTCTTATTCTATTATTCAGTAAACACATCTATAAATCATGGCCCATTAATGCAATGACCAAAACATTATTGCAATCTATGTCGTGAAAAGAAACACCTTCTAGCTTTGGCCCTGAGGCCTACCACATTCTGCGTTTAACCACATGCCATCTTACATTTTAGCAGCTACACGACATGGATTCAGGAATAATCACATCTAATAAAATCATATAGTGCCACACATTTCTGTATTAGTTCCACTTCTACTTAAATCTCTACATTAGCTATACATTCAGAATATAATTGCAGATACTACTAGCACTCATGGCATTTCTCCTCATGATTTGTGCTTACTACAGATAAGTGTGATGCACTCATACATTTAGATCAGTTTGCGCTCTCTCAGTTCCCCCCTTTGATGACCTCTCGGGGTCATCACTAACATTTAAACTGCAGTTATTGCTGGCATAATTTGTCTCTGCGCTTCCAGAGCCCTCAGACTCCTGTACTGATTATCTTGTATGGCAGCCAATCTCTGCAGCTGCGCTCTTTGGGCTCTTTCTGACCTTCTTGCTCTGTACCATTTGAATACCCTCACCAATCCCCACAATATAATCCCACAGATCAATATTATGATGATAGGTTTTAGTATATACCACACAAAGCTTTTGCCTAAGGTGGAAATCCACCCTCCAACTTCACTCATTCCGTGACCCACCTTTTCCCAGACATTTTCTCTACTCAAGTCTTCGATCTCCTTGTGAATATTAGTTATGTTCCTAATAACTTTCTCAAGGGGCTTTGAATTGTCTGGAATGTAAGTACAACATTCCTGGACCTTCAAAGCCTTACAGACTCCGCCCTCTTTTGCTAGTAGGACATCTAACGCAAGACGGTTCTGAAGAACCATAGCCCTTATCGATTGCATCTCTCCTTCTACCAGCATTAAGGACTGAGCAGTGCTGGCAGACAACCTGTCGACAACTGTTGCCAGTCGTCTAATTTTAACATCATTAAGGATTACTCCCAAAAGAGGGAACATAGCTCCAAAGACATCTCCAACCATTTCTGCATCTCCTATATCTCTCCTTCCCCTCGATGATGTCTTGCCCTCGATGATCACTAAGTCTTGTGCATGATATATTTTGGGGAAGACAATTGCTAGGTAACATGATCCATACCAGTTGTCAGGTAGTCTCACGTAAGCATTTCTTCCACATACAAAATACACATTTGGAATCACTTGCATTCCCTTCAGGAAATCCTTAGTATAGTACTCTATATTGAAAGCATGTTCACAGTCGACTTCTCCCACGTATACATTTTCATAATACGTTTTGGCTCGGTGAAGACATAGCTTTCCTCTCTGCGTCTTATCTAAAGCTATTGGACCACTACTACCCTTTCTCTTGTGTGCCTTCTCTTCCTCGGTCCAATCTGTTTTCCATTGTCCTGATTTTTTCAAAATCTTTTGTCTCCTGTAACGATCATCCACTTGCCCTATGAACTTCTTCTCGACTTCTGACACCTTGCATGTCAGGTTATTTCTACGGGCATGTGAGGTATCTAAGGTAATCCAAGGAATGAAGAATTTGGCCAATCTGTCTTCACTCTTCCAGTAGTCCCATTTGTTCATCTGCTTATAATTTGGGACTTCTGGCAACACTGAATCATAGTTGGAGAAATAGTATTCAAAACTATCTCTCTCATAAAATATACTAAGCAATAAGCTACATGTAATGCCATATGTCAGCGGGAGGTGATGATATCTAATGCCTTCATCTACAGACGCCGGCAACTGCATGCAGACGTAACAGTCCTTAACCTCCATGGCATCCACGTATTCATATAAGAGTTTAGCATAAGCATTTGACCTAAAGTCTCCTTGGGACTCATCTACGTGTAACCTGCGGGCTTCTGCAGCTAATAACGCTTTCTCTTGAGTGTTTTCCCTTTTCTCACCAGCAACAATGGGTGTAAGCGTTTCTACAGATTTCACATCAGTTACCTTCGCCTTTTCCTCATGTCCCTTTACATAAGAAATTGTTACCACTAAAGCTATTAATATTATCACTCCTACTATTAGTGTACCTATTATACATTTAGCTCTGCGGTTCTGGGTGCCGGCTTCCATTTCGTCAGACAATATGGCTCTCTCTTATCTTGGCACAAAGTTCTTTTCTTCTCGTTCCTTTACAGTCTCTTTTTAATCCTTTTGTCTTTAGAATCCACACAACTGGAAGCTGACAACCTTTTTCGCAAAAGTCCTTTAACAGTTCAATAAAGACAACCCTAGCCCTTCTCCATCAACTCAAGGGAAGTTCCCTAATATTCTCTGCTTCCTGGGCGCTAGGTAATCTTCTTTGTTTCTGCTCGCTTTATTTACAAAGTCCTTTAACAATCTACTATCAAGTTTGTACCTGCAGCTTCGATAGCAAAGTTCAGTATTTCCAAACGAAGATTGTGCTCTTCATGTGCTGTTATCGTTGTACCAAAGTCGGGGAATTGCAATTCTGAAAGAAACATGTGTTTTAACTTGCTGAGGCGGGGAGGTCTGGGGAGCATGAATGTTAGTGACCCTTCTTGTTCGACTCCGGGTACCAACAGTCGTATTTCCACGGTGACGATGGGCTCAGAACTGGACACCACCACCGCTCGAATCCTCCCTGTCTCCTGCTTCAAAGACATTTGTCGCCAGATATGTCCACTCAGGTGTGGAGTATCTTCTGTTAGGCACACGCACTCTTCTTGACCTTCTTCGGTCCGGTGCTTCAGCGCCCTGAGCACCTTCTTCCGGGTCTGAGTCTTCTGATATCGGAGGAAGGGTTACCTCTGGAGTTGACCTCAGGCTAGAGCTCCTTCTTTGCGGCCAATTAGCTTCTCCACGTGCCCTTCTACTCCTTCTCCTTCTTGTCTGTTCTCGCTCTCTGTCAGACCTGTCAGTGTCTGACTCGTACTCCCAGCTACTTTCTCCTTCTGTAGCGTCGTCTGTTTCGCTGTTGTACTGACCGTCCTCAGCTTGGTCAGACTCGTTCCCTGCTTCCGCTGGCACCTCTTCAGCTTGGCTAGCCCCCTCTATGGCTTCTCGGTCCTCTGCTGGACGTCTATCCGAGAGAGGAGCTGTTTCTTCCCGAGGTGCTGGAACCCTTCGCGTATGTGACGCGTGGATCCAATTGGGCAGGCCTCCCACCTTCACAGCCGTATTCGCAATCAAGATGATCTGGAAGGGCCCACGCCAACGAACATCCAAGCAGCTTCTTCTCACATGTTTTTTCACCAGGACCCAGTCCCCAGGATACAGGTCATGGCACGGGCCCTGGCACGATGGAACCTCGGCAGCCTGCACCTGAAGGGACACAGAACGAATGGCGTCAGACAGCCCCTTACAATAGTCCAGGATCATATCATCTGTGATATTTAACAGTGCAGTAGTTGGGACAGATGGCAGCCTCATTGCTCTCCCCATTAACACCTCATGGGGTGACAACCCCGTTCTTCTGTCTGGGGTACTACGAAGGCTCATGAGAACCAATGGCAGGGCGTCAGGCCAACTCAGGGTCGTTGAGGAGCACACCTTGGCAATTCGGGCTTTGATCGTGCCATTGATCTGCTCCACAATTCCTGAGGCTTCTGGTCGGTAACTACAATGCAACTTTTGATCGATATTTAGAGCTGCACAAATCATCTTCACAAGCTCGCTGTTGAAATGTGTTCCCCTATCTGATTCCAAAGAGGCCGGCACCCCGAAGCGCGGAATGAGTTCCCTAAGCAGTAACTTGGCCACTGTGAGGGTGTCGCACCTACGTGTAGGGTATGCCTCAACCCATCTGGAGAACACACAAACAACCACCAGGACATAGCGGAGGCGGTTGCATCTCGGCATTTCAATGAAATCTATCTGCATTCGATTGAATGGACCTCCAGACCTTCCTATGTGACTCAGTGCAACTGGTGTTCTTTTCCCTACGTTCAGCTGCTGACAGGTCACACAACGCTGGCACACTGCTTCTGCTGCTATTCTAAACTTAGGATTGTACCAAGTCTGTCTAAACACTCTCAGCATAGCGTCTCTCCCTAGGTGTACGGGACCATGTATGAGTCTGGCCATTGGACTCACCATCTCATTGGGCAACACTGCTCTGCCATCTGCTGAGACCCAAAAATGGGACTCACCCATTACACATCCTGCCTTTTCCCATGTTTCTTTTTCAAAATCAGGAGCATTTTCTTGCATGTTTGACAGTTCATCCCAAGTATCAACAGTTTCCAATATCATGGCTAATTCAGTTCTTACATTTATTCCACCCACTTCCACCTCTGTGAAAGAGTACCCTTGTTCTGCGCAATACCGCGCAACTTCATCAGCATATCTATTGCCTTTCGAAACGAAGTCCTCATTTCTGGTATGTGCGGTGCACTTTACAACTGCGATACCTGCTGGGCATTGCAACGCCTCTAACAACAGGCGCACAAACTCTCCATTGCGAATGGGAGAGCCTGAAGAGGTCATGAACCCTCTTTGAGACCATAACTGCCCGTAATCATGAACCACCCCATAACCATATTGGCTGTCGGTGTATATGGTGACTCGAATTTGATTGCTTGCCAAGCAAGCACGTGTCAAGGCAATAATCTCGGCTACCTGAGCGGAGTGTACTCCTTCCAGGCACCCAGCTTCTACAACTCCAGTAATTGTACAAACAGCATAAGCTGCTCTCAACTGCCCAACTTCGTCTCTTACACATGAGCCATCGACAAAGAAAATTTCATCTGGGTCAGTCAGTGGCTCATCTACGATGTCGGGTCTGGGTTTGGTGCATAGTTCAGTCACATCGAGGCAGTCATGGTCTGTACATTCATCATCATCCTCGATATCATTTGGGAGTGGCATCAATGTGGCAGGGTTCAAAACAGAGCATCTCTTGAGGGTCACATTCTCTGCAGCAAGAATAACTTGCTCATAGCGCGTGAGCCTGCTGTTGGTCAGATGCTGTGTTTTGGTCCTGGTCATCAACAGTTCAACAGAATGGGGCACGCACACCTCTAACGGGTGCCCCATGACGATATTTTCACATCTCTCAATGCTGACACCCGTTGCAGCAACGGATTTGAGACATCCGGGCAACGCTGCGGCTACTGGGTCTAAAGTAGCCGAGAAATAAGCAACTGGTCTACGGGCATTCCCATGGATTTGGACTAACACAGACAACGCGCAACCTTCTCTCTCACAACAGTAAAGAAAAAATGGTTTATTGTAATCAGGCATTCCCAATGCCGGAGCACGACACAGGTCCTCTCGCAGCTGTAGGAATGCCATCAAACAGTCTTTGTCCCATGGTACCGGATCGCTCACCTCCTTGTGCGTCAGTTTTTGCAAGGGCTTTGCTTTCAGTGAAAAGTTCGCGATCCACTGTCGGCAATAACCCACCATCCCTAGGAACATCCTGACCTCTCTCTGTGTCTTAGGCGCATTCATTTTCATGATCGCCTCTATCCTGTCTGGTGACACCTTTCGTTTGCCTTTCTCTATTCTGTGTCCCAAGTACTGCACTTCTGTCAGGCAGTACTGCAACTTTCCCGGGGACACCTTGTGCCCATTGGCAGCTAGGTGATTTAACAAAGCAATGGAGTCCTCCCTGCAAGCTTCTTCTGTTTCTGACGCCACAAGGAGGTCGTCTATGTACTGGACCAGAACTGACTTCTGGGGCAGCACTAGACTTTCAAGATTTTTCTTCAAAAGCTGGTTAAAGATCGATGGGCTCTCTGTATACCCCTGAGGGATACGACACCATGTTAGGACGCGATTTTCCAGCTTAAATGCGAAAAGAAAATGGCTTTCTTCGTCCAAAGGGATCGAAAAGAAAGCCTGACAAAGATCAATCACAGTGAACCACTCAGCTTGGAATGGAATCTGAAACAGTATCACTGATGGATTCGGTACCACTGGACAACACGAAACGACTATGTTATTAATCTTTCGAAGGTCCTGTACTATCCGAAATTTCCCATTTGGTTTCTGCAGACCCATAATCGGGGAGTTGCATGGACTACCCACGATTTCTTTCAGTATTCCCTGTTTAATCATGGACTCGATCACGGGCTTTATGCCTGCAATCGTTTCTGGAGTCAATTTATATTGGGGTGTTCTTGGGAACTCAGCATGCGGTTTCACTACAATTTTCACTGGGTCCACCCCTTTGACCAATCCTATCTCTTCCCCAGTGAAATCCCATACTTCTGGTGCCACTGTCTCTCTCAAGTCCCAGGGGAGCTCATCTACTGTTAAAGTAGGGTACAGCTCCACGCATATTCTTGAGTTTGCAACTTTGAAGTCTGCATCATCATCATTGGTCAATACCTCCACTCCCTGAGGTGTACAGTATATAGTACAATTCAATTTACACAACAGGTCTCTTCCTAGCAGACACACAGGACTTGAATCGCAAACCACAAACTGGTGCTCATCGCTGTACTTCCCTATTTTCACCTGTACCGGTTCTGTCAATTGGCTGGTTATTCTCCTGTTTGCGACCCCTACCACTTGTATGGTCTCTCCAGACATGGGCAGGTCTGGAACTGCAGCTGATCTGATCGTGGATCTAGTGGCTCCTGTGTCCACCAGAAATGTCGTGGGGCACCCTGCTACTTCTGCTTCAACATAGGGTCCCCTCTGGTCCACCTCCAAGGCTGCCCCGAGGGTGCAGTCTTCTCTTTCCACTCTCTGTCCGGTTAATGGGTCCACATAATAGCACTCTTCTCCTTCTACAAACAGGGGCATCTGTCTATAGGTCTTACCCATAGTCCCTACTCGAGGAGGTTGCGGGAACTGGGCTCGGGGAGGAGCCCCCCCCCCTTTTAGCACCTTTCCCTGGTATGGCGTTCCCCCTCTTGTAGGCGCGCTCTGGACCTCTTCCTCCTCTATCTCTTGCTCTCCTATCTCTACATTGTAGGGACACTCGCGTTTCCAATGCCCCACCTCGTTACACTGGTGGCACCTAGTCGTTTTCTTCAAGGCAGCTATGTCTATTCTGGGTCTAAAGGTGGAACTCTCCTCATTGCCCTTGTTCTGACTGTACTGCTTCTTTCCTCCTGTACCTGTTCCTTGCTGCTGTTGCTGCTGTCCCCCCTTCCCTGCTGCCTGCATCTGTACCACCATCAACTTTTCTTTTAGTTTCTTAGCCTTGGAGTCTATCTCATCACAGCAGTACCTGGCATATCTCAGTATTTCGTCTAGGGGTTTACTTTGCCAACAAATCGAGTGTTGCTGAATCATTAAACTAATATCCGGTCTCAGTCCCAGGACGAACTTGGACACGAATTGCCCTATGTCTTTTGGATCCATTACATCCAGGCCGCTATACTGTTTAAACGCCTTCAGCAATCTCTCGTAATATTCATGGACGGTCTCTTTGGGTTCCTGTCTGGTTCGGTCTATTCTGACCCAATCTATGTCTTGCATTGGCACTTTCTCTTTCAGCCAAGTCATCACTCTCTCGAATTTTGCCATCACAATCTCGGACGGCCCATTAGTCTTAGCATCTCTCTCCGGCTCCGTTGTGGGCCACTCAGCGCTAACCTTGCATGCTGTCCACAGATCTCCTGGTACTACAATGTCGAACAGCGTGTTCAGATCTATCCATAGGACCTTTGAGATTTTTACAAATCTCTCGACTTGCTTGTACCACTCCACTGGGTTTTCCCGCAATTTGGGGAAGGAGGTGGTAAAAGCAGCTAAATCTCCCCTACTCCAAGGGACATGCACATAGTTCCCATTGGCGACTTCACGCAAAGGGTATGCTTCTATTCCCTGCAGCCTTCCTGGTGTCATACCAAGCGTGCTTCTCCTGCCGGTCCCTTTCTTGGACCACCTCTCTTCCCACTTATCTAGTGCCCTCCATGTCCTTATTCCAGTGATCAGTTCCCTTATATGCGTTTTCAGCCCAATCGTTCTCCTCTCATCTAGGTCTCGATCTGTGTAATGTAGCCTGTGGTTACCCTGTAATGCTTTGGTTCTTGACAGATCCACCATATATTTGCCTGCTAGTTCGACTAACTTCTCATGGATTGCTCTCGCCTTTCGAGTGATGTCCTTTGCCATATACAGTATTTCATCCTGCTCATACATTTCCATTCTTTCTAAAGGCAGGGTACCATCTATCATGTCATCCAGGTCTGACCTTAAGCTGGCGACATCGAGTCTCTTAGCTTTTATCTCAGCTCGCAATATATCTTTCGAAGGGGGCTCACTGGTCTCCCTACCATCCCAACTTCGAGCTCTACGTTTGGGCTCGGGAGAGTTAATGAGTACTCTCCCTTGCTCCCATCTCTCCAGGTCCCATGCTCGGCCATCCGATCTTGGAAGGTGATGGAACACGGGCCTGTTACCCCCACTCTTGCTCTGCCCACTCTCTTCTGCTTCTCTCCTTTCACCGTACGCCTCTCTGTTATTTTCCCTCTGGTCGCTACTCTCCCTTTGCCTAGTATCGCTCAGTATCCGATACGATCCTTCCTGGTTCCCCATATTCCCTGGGCTGCGCTCATTTCCGTCATCACAGGGACTATGGTGCGACCTCTCACAACTCCCATTCTGTTCTCTGGTGCCGGGCACACAGTGTGGACACTTAAAGCTGTTTCTGTACTCTTGCGCTCTCCTCTCCCCTTCACTAAGTATTGGGCACGCCACCCCTCCACTCCCGGGGCCCCCGTTTTCCAGATCTGTTCTATTCCCACTCCGGGCCCAATGGGTGACTCCCCTACTATCTCTCTCTCTACAGTCCCACTCCGGGCTGCTCTCCCCAGCCCCGCAGTGAGTCCGAGCTCTGCTGTCCTGACTTTCCCTTTCAGCTTCTGCAGCTATGATGCTCTTGTGAGCCTCCACTGCCTCATCCCACTTCTTCATGTACTCATTTAGCTCTTGAAAGGATTTTCGTCCAGATCCCCTCAGATCCACTGGCCATCTAGGGCCCCCAGGGTCCTCTCCTGGGTCCCCTGCTGTGTGCATCGGGGTGCTCCACTCTCTCGGTATCGGCATCTGACTTGGGGAATTGATCGTATCGTTCCTCCTTGCCGTCCCTGCTCTTTCTCCGTCCTTTCGTACCCGTTCTTCCCCTCTTGCTCTCTCTGGGTCATATATCGATACTATAGGACCTATGGTAACAGGTACCTGTAGTGCAGCTGGTAATCCGTAGGATGTGGCGCACTCCGTTTCCGGCGCTCTTTGTACCACAAACCTCCCGACTACCTGTTGCACCTGACTAGGCTGGGACAGCTCTTTCTTTGCCTCAGGATCCCACTCTGAACTGGGAAGCGGTCTATGCTCTCCTGCATTGCCCCCCTTTTCTCCTTCACTATGCTCGACCTCTCCCCCTGCTCTATTATACGGGGGTGGCCTGTCTGTCAACAATCTGTTTATCAGGCTGTCCTCTGTTTCGCTCTCATCATCTTCTTCTAGGGGGCTTTTATTTACGGGCACCTCTAACACCGGGTATAGTTTATTTACTTCCATGTTATGCACTCTCCATCTTTTAGCATCCGCATCCCACCTGGCATCCTGCACTGCCCTTACCGATCGTTTCACCCTTTCTTGTCGTCTGTTCATATTCTTTTCATGCGCTGCCCTAATCCATGCATCAAGGGCTTCAAACTGGGTCGGTCTAGGCAAGGGTCTCATTGAGGTCATGACTGATTTTAATCGATGTAACACCTCTAATCTGAACGTCCCGTACTTCGGGAACGTCAGTTCCTCATTTCCTTCAGTAATCTTACTCCACTCTGATATCCAAAGGATCGTATGCAACCCAACATTCACTGCCATGTAACGAGCCGGCGTACCCTCCGGCGGGGCTTCTTCCCCTTCATACGATCCCCGCTTCTCTTTTTTAAACACCGCTCTCAGCCATTTAAAACACTTCATAATTATACGCACAATATCCAGTCTCGCTACTCTGTTTACTTCCTGATGACAATCCACCAATCCTGTCGCGGTTTTGCTAACTTGGCCTATCGCAGCGCGGTCTTTCTCCGGTCGGCCAATCACGTCGCGACACCTTCTGACGTCTTTGCTAGCTGGCCTATCACAGCGCGGTCTTTCTCCTGTCGGCCAATCACGTCGCGACACTTCCTGACGTCACTTTTCTCCGCTTCGCAGCAGCACCCCTCCTTTCTCAACTCGTCTCCCGGTCATGCATGCGTCCCATTCATACACCGAAAAATGACTACTTCCGACCAAGCGGTCACTTCTCTCGACTGTACGTCCACAGTCTATATGTAATTGTCAACACAACTGACGAAATGTCTATCGTCTCTCTGATAGGTTGCTTACACACACAGTAACTTCCGACCAGCGTCCGTTACTCACGCACTCACTCTTACGTTCCCCCTATCTCGGTCCTTCGGGTGATCAATGGTACCTCATGACCCCCTTCACACTGTTTGACAATTACTCTGGGTGTCCGATACACCCGAACCACTTAAGCTCTCCTTGAACTTAAGATTTCCACCGGTTGCGCGCGCTCACAACCTGTTCCACAGTCACTCTACAGACATTCAACTCCGCCAGACATTACAACATAGATACAATACAAAAACGCCGCAATCTAACACGCATGACCCTTTATACTCACTCTCGACCGATACTGCTGCTTTTTCTGTCTCACGTCATCCGGATCTTCTTCAGCGGGCGGTTCTTCCGATCATCGATTTCTAGGGGCCTTGGGGTAAGCTAACCTGACCTAGGTCACCGTCCTCAAGAAGGCAACCATCCTCTATAGCTACCAACTGGAAGGGCGAGATTTTGATCGATACCTTATCACTATTGATCCAAACCCCGATCTGGTCGACTGAACCTTTGTTGCCTGTCTTTGAGGAAGAAAGTGCCTTTCTCCCCAAGTTAGTTCACCCAATAAAGGACCCCGCTCCAAAAGATCACAAACAACTTCTAGCTTTCAAAAGTTTATTGTAAAGATATGATAAGCTGCAAATACAGGCATCTCAGAATGAGATTCACGAGATACACAGGTCCAACTACATACATGTGCTCTCTGAAAGCCCTCAGACGAGCAACGGAAATTACTAACACAAGTTCTAAGAATAATAAAGCTATCAGCATTGACGCATATCTCTCCTTCATTTAAGTTGGAGGAAAACACACAGGTTAGGCTGTCCCTACCCTGCTCTAGATGGTATCCCTACTTAACCAAATCCCAACCTAACAAAGGTGTCAGCAGTGAATGACCCCAAGGGAAGTCACTCACTCTAAGTCTCTTGGTGAAAACCTATAGTTCTCCAGTCATGACCCCTCTCTGCCTACCCATCCGCTCTCTAAAGGGTCCTCAGGAATCTGCTCTAACTCCACCCAGGGGTGCTGTCCCTAATACAAAACAGTCAACAACATTTGAGACGCCCCTCATGAGACGCCTCTCACGTGGTGTAGCTTCTGGCTTTTTCCATGCTGCTTTGTATTGGGCCTCATACGTTGGAGTTGACCTTGCTTCTCAGACTCTTCTCCGGCCCGCTGATACCCCTTAAACATTCCAGAACCCTCCTCCATGTCTGGGCCGTCTACTGAACAGACCTCTATTCATTCATTTATAATTGGATTCCCCCTTTTCTCTTGCAGACAGACATCTGCAGCCAAGAACCCAACTCTCATAGACTTCCAAAAAGGTTTGCAACATTTCTCAGCCCAGACATGTACGTGTAAATCAATGTTAAAACAATTCAGGCCTACAATATTTCTCATAATGATTATAGCATTCAACTTCTTCATTAATTAAAGCATGTTAATACTCTTATTCTATTATTCAGTAAACACATCTATAAATCATGGCCCATTAATGCAATGACCAAAACATTATTGCAATCTATGTCGTGAAAAGAAACACCTTCTAGCTTTGGCCCTGAGGCCTACCACATTCTGCGTTTAACCACATGCCATCTTACATTTTAGCAGCTACACGACATGGATTCAGGAATAATCACATCTAATAAAATCATATAGTGCCACACATTTCTGTATTAGTTCCACTTCTACTTAAATCTCTACATTAGCTATACATTCAGAATATAATTGCAGATACTACTAGCACTCATGGCATTTCTCCTCATGATTTGTGCTTACTACAGATAAGTGTGATGCACTCATACATTTAGATCAGTTTGCGCTCTCTCAATAGTGTAGATTCATACTGGGTAGAATAGCCTGTTGTAATGTTATTTGTATGTTGACACATTGCTGGTGTTAAAATATGTTTCTTCCTGACTGTTTACGTGGGGACCATGTAACCCTATATTAGGATAATCATGCTCTTTTACCGAACACCAATCCATCAGTGGTGGCCGAAGGAGGTCCAGGTGCTGCTAGGAATAGTTCAGTCAATAACAATCAATAAATCAGCCTTGTGGTCACTCTCTCCCATGTCCTAATAGTTAAAATGGCCGCATGGCAGCGAAGGAAAAGCAAGGTAAATTGAAGCACTGTCTGTGTGAAGTCGACCCAATAATGGCATTAGCCCAGGCATTAACCCTAATTATTAAACAGCAACACTAATCTTAGTGCAGTTAAGGCTTTGCTCAGAAGAAATAATGGCATTAAGGTTGAACTAGAATTTGATCATGCGCTGTCTCAGACCCGAGTGAAAAGAAAGAAAACAGATGGCTGTGGATTAAGAAATAACATCACGTGGAAAATCTGCAAACATAGATGAAAAAACTGCTTTGCAGAATGATGTCCGAGGTTGCGTACCAGTAAATTCACTGGACCGCAAGATCACTTTCGGTGGAAATTATTGTTTCACAGAGCTGAGAATATGGAGAGATATATTTATTAGGAAATAACGCTGCGCTTGATTTTGGAGCGCCGTGTGGCGTCATTTAAAAAACGCAGGGATGCGCTGTAATCAGAAGAATACTTCCACCCCTGTGTTTTTGCTTGCACTGGTGTTAAAGACAGCTGCCTAGGGCTAGTGCAGAACCCTAGCGCCATTTTGCAAGGGTGCCTGCGTTACAGGAATGATTGTTTAAATGCAGGAAGATTTCCCTTCCTTCACATAAACAATCAATAATGGCGATTTGCTACTTCTATGTGTGCTGCAGCACACATAGAAGTAGCAAATCGCCATTAATTGATGATTGTTTTTGTGCAGGAAGGAGCACCTTCCTGCACAAAAACAATCATAACCAGCATTTTGCTCCGTCTATGTGTGGAAAAACACACATAGAGAAAGCAAAAACGAAGAGAAATAAAAGTATTTCTCCTTGCTGTACCATGATAATGCCTGCTTTCCACTGGCATCAGATTTACAAATTCTGGGGCTGCGTCAAATTGCAATGGGTGGTGCATGGGAACAACCACAGCAGCTACCATTGCACACCCTTTTCACACAAAGTGATACGTGAAAAGGGGCCGTATTTACAAGGCAGTGTTAAGCCCCTCAAAGTGACTCAGCGCCACTTGGTAAATATGGAGCAGAGCTTAGCGCCACCAGAGTGTTGGTAAAATTGATGCTCTTGTAAATATGCCCCTAAAATACTTGATTTGGTGGAAATTTCTATGAAACCTGCCAGTTTAAGAGCAGGCGTATATTCTTCTTGCCACCAAATAAACCCTAAATTTTGACATTACAAAATATACTTGAACGGACGAGAAATTACCAGGAGAAAGGGACAAACACTGTTCTAAATGGCTATTTTTTCTTTAATCCACCTGGCATCTGCCACGGAAATCCCAGATTCTGAGTCTCAACATCAGAATATGTTGGACTTTAAACACCGAGTGGGGTTAGGGTCCAGGTACGACTGCACCAATTTTACTAGCTGTGTGGCTAATCCACAATTGTAAATGTTGCCTAATGGGAACTCCCAAAGAAGTTTCATGGGAGTAGTCAATGCAAATATGGTAAAAGTCAAAAGAGCGGTATCTTTATGTGTTTGCAAAAATGTGGATGTCTCTCAGACATTTCTTGCTAAACTTGACACAGGTTTAAGGGGCAGATTTATGAAGGCCTTGCGCCGCCGGTGCGTCACTTTTTCCCATGTTAAAAGTGACGCACCGGCGGCGCAAGGCCTTCATAAATCTGCCCCTAAGTGTGCAATCGCTGTGCAAAAATGTACCAACATTTCTGTTTGTTACAGGATGTTGAGGACCAGAAGCATTTTCATATAAAATAATTTCTTGGAAAGGGAAAAAAATATATTTTTAAAATGTCTTTTATTTTCCAGTCATTCACATGAAAAAAAGCAACGGGCGTTTCTTTCTCTTTTAATAGGCCCATGCGAAAATACTGAACATGTTTTCCTTTCGTTGATGCACTGCACAACTTAGATATGTGTAGTCCAGGTTTGTGTTTAGAAGTGTATGAAAGTGCTGTAATTCCTGAAGGCGTGGGCCTGGTTGCAAATTTCACAAGGAAATCTGTTTTCCAAGTGAAGGAATAAAGTAAAAAAAATATTTAGATTGTTGACATCCTATGCATATCTTAATATAATACATTGATAATTTCTTTAGTGGCAATATGAGCAATAATAGGTGACACACTGGCGTAGACAGAAAAGTTACCAAACGATTAACACTGGATAGAATATGGTAATTGAGTTTGGCATCGTGAATCTCAGCAAGGAAAGACACGAGGTGTACTGAGATCTAATTATTTCGTTCTTAACTGACCCTCTGTGCCTGATAAAGAGCATTCTCTCAGATACATAATACATAGCATGTTCTTCTGTGCAATCCAGCTCCCAAAATTAGCAATAGAGAAGTACCCCTTTACATGGCATGGCACCTTTTTTCTTTTTTTGAAGTATTTTATTGGCATTTGTAAATGTTCGACATACATATCAATTATGAAACCAAATCAATGTTAGAACCAAGTTACTCAGTGGCAGTAATGGTACATTGCTAAAATACACCATCAGTGTCCATAAGCAAAACCAGAAAATGAGTCCAGCTTACATCATGGCGTCCATAGACACAGAAGGTTACGTTCCAACCCATATCTAACACATAACTGCCACCAGCTAGTGCTGACCGCAGTCCCTAGTACATGCTTCACCAGAGTTTGTTCCCAGTAATTTGCATATGAGAGTTTCCACTAGCGGATCGAGGTACAAATATAACATTCCTGCATGTCAATATGCTGCTTCATTTGTTTAAGAACAATCGTAAGAAGAAAAAAAAAAGCAAACATCCCAACATAAACAATAAAGAAGCAAAGGAGCCTTATGCAGAGGGTTGAAGCATATCATGGCTAACATAACTTGCATGAGGGGGAGGGATCGCATAATGAAGCTTCCCAGGAGGGGGCTGGGAACATGGGGGGGGAGGGGCCACCAACCTCAGTCAAAGCTGCCACACCAGGACAGTAAGCGGTTGGTGTACATACCCCCATACTCAGTATTCAATATCATTCAGACCGGCTCCCAGTGCTATCTAAAGGCTCAGTGGACATTGTAGTTTAAGTCCCTTCGAAGTGGGGCCCCTGACAAGGATCCAAACCTGTCCCACTATTCGCTTGTTCCTCAGGGTTCTCCCAAGTCGCCATCACTTCCCTCCATTGACCGGCTATTGGGTGCTTCCTCATGCCCTTAGATTCGTCCCAGCTGAGTGCTCTACTTTCTGCCCCAGTTCACATGATGATGTCCCTGTTCCAGGTCCCAAAAGTAGGTCCCCTGTGGGATTTCCATTCCATCGCAATGCGATGTTTCACCAGGCCCAGAGCGAGATCTACTTGCCTATTTCCAACTTTACGCTTTGGCGGCCTGGGGAAGAGATTCAGCAGGCATATCTGCACTGTGGATGGCAGCACTCTGCTCAATACTGCGGTGAGCTTACCAAGCACAGCCTGCCAGAAAGGCCGCAGGCCTGGACAATCCCAGGTCATGTGGCCGAAATCCGCAACCGGGTAAGCATCTAGGGCAGGAACGGACCATCCCCTATAGGTCACATTGAGGTGGTGGGGTGTTATGTAAGCCATGTGCGTGTAATTGTACTGTAATTATTTGAGGCGTGTACTGCGGGAAATCTTCTTAGGGTAGTGCAGGACCCTCCGCCACTCTGCATCCGTGAGGACTCTGTACCCAATCCTATCCCATTTCCTTCATAGCCTATCTAAGGGTCGTACTAACACCGATTGCAGGGCCACGTAAAACCATTTCACTAGGTGCCCCGCCGTCCCAAGCGTGAACAGGGCATGAAGTACCGGATGCGTCTCCGGATCATCTCTCCCTTTATTCCACAGCAGAGCAAACGTATGCGTCAGGGCCTCGTACCACAGGAAATGGCCTGGAGGGAGACCACAGTCTTCCATAAGCCCGTCAAATGGGAGCACGGATTTATCCAGGAAGCAATCCCCAACATTATCTAGCCCAGCCTCCGTCCAGTGGGCCAGTTGCTCATTCGTAAAGACATACTGTGGAACGCCATGTCGCAAACCCACGAGTGGCAACATAGGGGTGTACTTGGCAAGTCGCCCGCCTTTCCTTCTCCCTCTGCACCTTGTCCAAGTATTCCTTGTGATTATAACAGTGTAGCTGCCCAATTGCGTAATTATATTTTGCCCTTGCATCCTTCAGCGCCACTCCGGCGGCGTCTCCAGTACCCTGAACCTTGTCTAAGCTGTGGATGTTCCCTTCCGGGTCCAGTCGTGCCAGACGGAGCTCTCTATAATCTCCCGTCACCAGTCCCATACAGTGGCCCACACTACCACCTTGAATGCCTACCATTCCACCCGAACGGAGGATGCTGTGTTGGCGTTGATGGAGAAATATGTATCCAGGAGTGTATGCAGTGACATGCGAAAAGGGTCGTCCTCGAGTTGTGTTGGGTTAAGCCTCCAGGTGGGAATCGGAGGGCACCGTCCCAAAGGTTGGTGAGTCATTACCAAAGGACTATGATCCAACAGGGTACGCCCTAAGTATTCAGTATGTTTAACAGTGCAATTAAAAACAGGGGAGCACAAGAACAGATCTAGTCGAGTATGCACTTGATGTACCAGTGAGAAGGAGAACTCCCTATGGCTGTTATGTTGCAGCCTCCAAGTGTCTTCGAGACCCCAATGTGTGATCCATGCACAGAACCCCAGAGCTGTGCGGCGTGGCTGAGACCCCATTAAGGGAGGATGTGAAAGGTCCGCAACCACGTCCGCAACACAGTTAAAGGCCCCCCGGAGAATCAGATTTCCCCTCAAGCTATCTGCCAATACAGCAGAAAAGGAATACAAGAAGCCAACCTGATCCTTGTTAGGAGCATAAATGTTACCTAGGGTGACCTCCTGCCCTGCCAGCCTCCCTACAACCAGTGCATATTGGCCTCCCACATCTAGCCACGACTGCTCAACAGCAAAAGGGACCCCCGGCTTGACCCTGATCAACACCCCCCTGGCAAAGGCCGAGTAGGTAGTCACGAAGACCTGGCCACTCCATCTCCAATTCAGCTTCCCAGCTTCCTCACTACTCAAGTGGGTTTCCTGTAGCAACACTATATGGATGTCCATGCACCTCAGATATAAATAGATATTATGGTGCTTTGTGATAGAGCCCCTGCCATTCCTGTTGGATATTATCAGGCAACTTTATGAAGGGGAGCCACCCTTCAACACCCATCCTTATCTTGGAACATCCGACCCTTCTGCAAGCATGCAAGACCAGAAAAACCAACTAAAGGACCCTGAAGGTGGTTAACTTCCTGATCCCAGGGCAGTCCGACATCGGTCGGCTGCCCAAAGATCATGTGAAACATTTAGTACTCAGTGAGGCCCTAACCTAGTACGGCACTCAACGGGGGTTAGCCAATCAAAATTAGTAAGGGACGCTCTTACCAGTGAGAGTGCACCAGCCCCATCGATAAAGAAGCATCCCGGGGCCTAAAACAGGCAACTATCGGTCAGTGCCCTTCGAAATGACACAGCCACCTTAGCTTACCAAATACATCAAATAATATTGTTCGCAGTATTGGGTGTCTCCACTGGCAGCTTCACACTGTCACTGTGGGAAGTATCTGTTTCATTGCCATTTGTCTCTCTTGAGGAGCAGGCCACCGCTTCAGGGGCAGGACTCTGACTCTGCATTAGCTCCGCCACAGCCTGCAGCGCTTGCCCTCTCTCCTTCTCCGTCTGCGATGAGGATGGTTTCTTTTATGTCCCCCTACGAAGTCGTCATCTCAGGCGCTTCCCAAGCTCCACTGCCTTCCACCAGGTAACTCCAGAAACCCTGTCCCTTGGTGTCTCACACTTATAGGTCTCCAGTCAATCCCATGCATCTTTATGGCAATCGAAGTAGTGGGTGTTCCCCTCCAACATGATACGCAGTCGGGCCGGGAACATCAGAGAGTATTGGAGGCCCTCATCTCTCAATGCCTTCTTGAACTCTAAGTAGGAAACCTGTTTCCTCTGTACCTCCACGTGTAGTCCAGAAAGAGAGAGACCCCGCTGTTTTTGACAGTGAAGGGGCTATCCGCTCTCACCTTTTGCAGGAGGAGGTCCCTGTCTCAGAAGTGGAGCAGATGGGCCACCACTGGACGTGGAGGCCTCCCAGGGGCCAAAGGTTTAGCTGCCAGTGTACGGGCCCTCTCCAGTGTGTAGAAGGAGGACAGACCCTCCGGCGCTACTGAACTCCTGAGCCAGCACTCCAAGAAAGACACCATGTTACTGTCCTCCATCCCTGCCGGAAGGCCCAGGATTCTGATGTTGTTCCGTCTATTGCGACCTTCGGCATCCTCCGCTCTGCGCTCTAACCAACTCACCCTATCCGTGAGGGTCCCTACCTGTTGCTCCAGTGCCTTTTGCACCAACGCCTGCTCCGTGACATTAGACTCAGTCTCTTTGACCCTCTCCGACAACTTCTTATTCTCCTCCCGCAGCAGGCGTAGTCCCACCGCAACAGTGCTAATATCCTGATGGAGGGTAGCCTTCGTGTCCGCTACAGCCTCCAATATTTTACTAAGTTGTTGTTGCACCGGGTCTTCTGGGGTAGATTGTGAATGTTCCTGGGCATGGTCTTCTGGGTCTTGGAGGGCCCGGTCTGGCGACCTCTAAGTTTGCCCATGCTGCTGGGTTCTCACTAGGCCAAATCAAGGACCCCTACTAACAATGTGTGTGGAGTTCAGTGCGCCCTGTAAACGAAGGCCGGCAAAGGAGTTTTCTGCCTCAAAGCATTCTTTGCCGCGGTCCTCTAGGTTTGTCTGCCTGTGCCACCCCCACGCCTCACCAGAGATCTCGCTGTGTGTTGCGGGTACCACGTACTACTCCTCCCAGGCCCCACTAGAATATCTGTGCCTGGGGTAGCCCTGGTAAGCATGGTCCATCAATCCACAAACACTGCTGGTGTAATGGTACCCCTGTCACTGTGGCACCCGGGGACACACCACCAGGCAATCCGGTGTGATGCCATTCAGGGCCACGTCAGCCACCCCGTTCCTGCACCAGCAAGGCCCCACAGTCTGTCCAGGCACAGCTCTGGCAGTATACCAGTCGAGACGCCTAGTCATAGCTCAACTCCGCCCAGGCTCTGTCTTAAGGCACACAGGTGCCTCCCGGACATGCACCGAGCCCCCGGCAATTTATTCAGCTCTGCCAGAGGGGGGGGGGGCCCTCGCAGTACTCCGGGAGGGAATGAGCGTATTTCAGGTTCAGGATCACTGCTCAGCGTATAAGGGCCACCTCCACGCCTCTTCTTGGAGGCCCACCAGACATACCACAAGGTGCAGCAGCAGCGGCCGCCACCAGCTCCAGACCAGTCACTCTGCTTGCATAGTAACCATGGACCTCCCTGTTTCCTGCCAGCAGCAAGAATTCACCATGGGCCCCAGCTCCAGACTCCTTCCTGGGGCTGATCCGCTGGGGGTCAAGGTCCACACAGCAGAGTCCTGGGTCCGGCCAGCACCGCTCCCCTCTTCGGCTTCTCCTGCAATCATCGCTGCACAGTTCCAATCGGCCGTGTCCCAGCACTGCAGTTTCCTGCCCCCACGCAAGTTGCCACTCCAAATCAAGGCCAAGGGGGCCGTCGCTGCACCTGCTGGGACACACAGGCCTGTTCCATCAGGGCTCCACCTGTCCCAGCGCTCCTAGGCCCAACTGCGTGCCTCGAGTAGTAGCAAGCCCTCTCCGGCTGGTACTTCAGGCACAGCTGCTCCTTTCCACAGCCAACAACACAGACCAGGGGGCCCGTCCACATTCAGGGAGGCTCTCCAGTGTGGCCGCCCAGCCAAGCAGTGCTCTCGCGCTCGTGATGCCTCTCTCCCGGCTTCGCCCTTCGTCGAGTAGGAGGGGGCCCGCCCGGCGCGCTCCAGCAATGCCTGGGGCTCACCCCTCAGGCAACTCTTCTGATCTTCAAGCGCCCTCAGCAGGGGGCCCCAGCTGCCTCTCACTCCCACTCTCCACGGGGTGTTCCACAGTCCCGGGAGCAACAGTGGTCATCAGTATAGGGCCCGGCCCCACGTCCGGGGCAGCTACCGGACTCCTCAAGGACTTTTGTTGCTGCCATTGCTGCGGTTGCCACAGCGTGCTCCGCACCGCAGGCCACTGCTCTCAACCTGCGTCACCGACAGCCCTCAGTCCTCGCCAGGGTGCGCCACTCGGTAGATGGGCCCCCACGAGGACACTGAGAATGTTCAATTCGGCCCCGGCAGTATGTTTCCAGAGGATGATAAGAGGGCTGAAGCGGAGCTCTCGGCTCACGCGCCCGCCATAGTCCTTGGCCAAGTCACATCCCCCATGGCATGACATTTTTGCTAGTGAATGGCCAACCACATTTTTAATGAATTGGTCTGAATGTTAGGTGGGTTCACTAACATTTAAAAAGACCATTATGTGAAAAACGGAAGCACTTGTGCGTGTGGAAGCAACACGCATGCTCATAGCCTGTTCTCTTGATATTAATGCTAAAACAAAACATAATAAATTAAAAATGTGACTTATGTACATATCTTTTCATTATGGTTTATTAGTCACTCCTGTCCACAAGATCCTCTTGAAAAACACATTTACGTTTATTATACTTTGGGAAACCAAACACTTCCCATCTTGCTCTCCGCCTAATGCTTTAACCATACTTGGGGATTCTTTGTTTTTTAAAGACGAACATCTGACATTTGTTGGTGGAGGTTCCATATTTTCAAATAGACAGTGATAGTGTGTCTCAGTAGAACCGGCATAGATGATCGGGCCAGTATGAACCAACTATGAGAGGAGGAACAGTACTGGTACATTTCAGCAAACCACAGCCAGTGGAACAATACCAGCATTTCTATACACAAAGCAAGTATGAAATGCAAGAGAACTGCCATTTGTTCTTGCATTTGAAGTTCTTCTCTAACAACACGACCAAGGAGTGGACTCCATTAACAAGCAATCAATTGTGTCTTGCTGGCAGGTTAAAAGCTGAAAATCATGCAGAGACCTTCAGCAAAAATACCAGGACAATGAACAATGACTTGAAATGAGACATTGGTAACACACTTGGAAGGGCAAGGTCGGCGCGCGGCCCACACATTGCCTATAACGTCATATCCAACTGTTTAGGTACATGATGTACAGTCGTCGATATCCCCACAACAATGTTTGTGTCGGGTTCTTCAGTTGTGTTTTTTAACATACGCTGAAGAACGTGCCACAAACATTATCGCTTACCTGATGTAGAGGTCAGAACTGTAGCAGAAAGTCATCAATGGGCATGGCTCGGACACGGCCATGCTGCTGAATGACTTATGAAAATGCTTGGATCCAGTTATATCATTATTATTATTATATTACATCAGGTTTTTAGTTAGGAGTTTTTCAAGGGTACATGAATGTACCATTAGAAATTATGGTACCCGTATTTTATTAGGGCGTAGAATTGTAGAAGCTTTTGATTTTTAGAATTTATTTTCAAATGTCTTCATAATGATGTTAATTACTGAGTGATTTTGAGTTTATCGTTAAAAGAGTGATGGCAGTAATGAATTGCTTAACCACAATTTGCTGAAGTGTACAATATGA
The DNA here is from genome assembly GCF_964261635.1 of Lissotriton helveticus. Lineage (NCBI taxonomy): Eukaryota > Metazoa > Chordata > Amphibia > Caudata > Salamandridae > Lissotriton > Lissotriton helveticus. Next base: position 1,076,429,304 of record NC_136059.1, read on the forward strand.
CGTTTTCAGTTAGTGGAATTTACATTTACATGACAGTTTTTCTTGTGTTTTTCTGATCAAAATACATGTTGTGTATAAATATACTATTGAATGCACTTGTTTGATCGTTGGATAATTTTGATTTGTAGATTATGGTGAAATATCACCCAGATGAAGACTAGAAATATACAAATTGCATTAGAGTTCATGGCTAAAGAACACATGAATACAATAATCTGCTGTGAACCAATGCTTTGGACACAGAACATTGATAATATATTGGTGCTATCACATGAAATGTGGACTACACTTGAGAAAGTACAGTCAGTATTTGAGTACTTGATGTGTCAGTTGGTTGGAGGACTAACCAACCGAGCACGGATAGATTGAAAAACATTGGTTTAAATTGAATGCGAAGGTGTGCAGACAAAGGCCCTCATCTCAAAACTGCTACAATTATATCAATGCATTAGATACAACATATTGAAAGGCCTGTTTGAGCTATCCTCAAAACCTGTATCAAGTGATAAGCTCTTGGGGTTACACTGAATCCACTGAGAAAGCAATTTAACTATGTAGTGACTTTCTTTTTTCGCCTGTTACATTTGCTAAGAAATGACTTGCCTCACTCTAGATTTGACTAATGTAAAAGTGTTTATCTAGTTATTTCAAGTAACTTGCTGGTCTTCCTCCAAATCCTCGAATCTGTTAAAAGTTTACACTAATCTACTACTTAAAGGAAGCTTCATTGGTTGGGCACTGATCAAAGAGTGCGCCTTAAATACTTTTCGCTTTTATGAGATCTTTTAAGGCTAGGAGAAATCTGACCTGTTTAAAAAGTGGCAACCTAACATGCCTGATCACTCCTTCTGATCCACTTCTTTCAATTGTTTTTTATGTTCCATGAGTTAGGACAGAGCTTGTAGAGGGCACTGCAACTGAGGAAGAAATTACAGTGGGAGTTAAATAAATGTTGGAAATAAAGACTTTCCCTTCACTGAGTATATCATTATCTACTTGCTGGTGTTGTCTCATGATATCTTAGAGGCAAGAATTATTTTTGGTACTGGAGTGCTTAACAAAGAAACGTATAAATAATATTTAAATATCAATACATTATCTATGCATGGTACTATTTATATGATAGTAGATTGCACCTCAACCTCACTGACCAGACACATCACATGTGGCATCCAAGAGGCCTCTGGACATGTAGTCCCACAGCACCAAATAAAGAAATAATTGCTTGCAGGTGACACTCAGTTTAATCTGCAACTGAGTTACAAAGCAAAAGAAAGATAAAAGATATCAAGCTGCCTGATACCCAGATATCACTGGATGAAGGAGAGTTTTCTGAGAATGAATGGTACAAACGGCTGGATCAAGATTCCCAGAAACCTGTAGAACACACTACCTCTTTCGGTCTTCGTAATTCAAAACAACCGCTTCCCAATCAGAAATCAAAACAGTTTGATCCAAAGCTATCTTTTCACGAATGAGTGTGGGTCTATATTGTGCTACACAAATCTAATAGCCAAAATATTGTAAACCAAAATCTCGACAGTGTAAATGTATATTGCTATGTAATGATATTCTATATTTAACTCTACATTTACTTACTTTCAAGATATATATACATCACGGTATGTATATATGGAGATAAGGATAGTACCACCCTGGTCCTTGCAATAAGGGCCAAAGCCTCTAATACGATTGCTGACAGGACGTCACACAGCCACCATTTAAGGGTCGAATGGAGCATATTTTAACTTTTTTTGATTCCCAGTGATTATACATAACTTGAATAGATATGACTGGAACACTGAAGTAAGAGGGCGCATGGTAGGTATTTTTTAGTATATAAACAATACAATCGATAAACACATAATTCATGTTTTTAATAAAAAAAGAGATAATTCCATGAACCATTCTTAAGGGCATGATTTTTAGCAATTCTCGAGCTATGACCTGATGTCTTACCTCATTAGCTTGAAATAAGTAGCGCTTGTTCTCAGAAAAGAGTCACTCTAAATTTAGCGCTGTTGGTCGAGTAGCATTCATTGACTATTGTTTCATTTGAAAAGGTCACAGGAAGCACAATGCCATAAAGGGTCATATTCTGATTTGGCCGGTAATGCATATTCAAGTATAAACCGCTTTTGTGACATTACAAGTCCCAATTTACGCTGATCTGGCAATTTATACATACATACATTTGTAACATTTGTGTGGAGAACAACTGCAAGATTTCAGATTTTGCAGCTCAGAATTGGGGAAAACATACATATTTCACACATTCTTCCCTTTTCTGACCTGTGGAGCTCTTAATGGGGAGGTAATTCATCTCCAGGGAAAACCTGCACCCTGAGAGTTCAGTATTTCCCAAACAGAATGACTGCACCCAAACACCTAGAAACTCTTAATAAGTCAAGTGAGAGTCTGATTGTCTCTGGTGCAACTGCTTTGTAATGAGTCTGACACTAAAGTGATTTCTTTAAAGCACTGTGTCCTTAAATTGCCGACATAGTAAAGGACAGCTAATTCTCTTCTGTCAGAGCTCAGATGTAACAAACGGATATGCAGCAAATTACAGTTCCTTCCTAACTTAATATGTAGACTCCCCAATTACAGAGCTCCCAGCACACCCCTTGTTAGAGGATATTGTAGAGCGTAGCAGCTGCACGATGGAATTATTGCTCAGCAAACAAACTCTCTGATACATCTGAATGCATGGCTAATGGGCGATTTACAAGAGCGTCTCAGGCTTAAATCAGTGATGTGTGTCTCGCCTACATCCCGCAGAATATCTCCCCCCTTTCACCATCATTTTAGCCTCTCGCGATTACAGAGGCGCCCCAGCCAACACATGCAGGTGAACTTTACTGTGCAGTCAGGGGGTGGTGAGCGTGGGGTACATTTCCTGCAACAGGACTTCTCTAGCACGGGTCACTTTAAAGCAATTACCCTAAAACGCAAAAATTATTTTGTCTTCCTCATGTATGGTCTATTTTTTCATTCCCTTAATTGGACTTCAGTAGCAGGCTCTGGGTTCCTCAGGCCAGACACTATGCTGTTGTATATGCATAGCACTGTAATAAGATCATGGAAAGCACATTACATGTGCAAAGTTCATATTATCATGATTATTATTGTTCTAGCTAACATTGATATTGCTCAAGTGTTGAAAATGGATCAATTTCACAGGCAGGGTAATTGTGTGTCTTCACTGGAGCAGTTGAGAACTTACCTAAGTCTGCCACGGTGGATGCATCTTCTTTAATAAAAGAACCACATTTTTGCCACTCTTAGATATATCAAATCACTTTGTTTCATTTATCCTGTTGAGTTACTGCAGGCATATATTGATTCAACATGTGGTGGGTGTGGCACTCATAATCCACACTAGGGGGACTGATCCGGCGATCGTGCTTTTGAACCCCGAAGAGTTCAGCCACATACTATCTACACGAGGACCACTGTGGTGTCCTGACCTGTCCAGGTGGTGTAATGGGTACCTTAGAATTAGTGTGTTTAAAAAGTAAAGCTCAGAAACATTTACTTTAGTCCTATGTATAACATGCCTCTGTATCAAAGCTTGTGTGGCATTAAGAGAGAGAGATGTACGCGTGCCTGTGTGATGAAGACTCATTGTGTAGAAAATATAGCCCTAGGATGAAAATGATGATGTAAGTACTAGAGAGCTAAACACTTTGAATAATTGGTGTAAATGTGTCTTTCAATTTCAAGCAAGCTTTGAGGCAGGCCTGCCCGTTCAAGATATGGACACTAGAACATGATTCGCCATTGCTATCAATGTGATCCCCGGTCACTGTATGTAGTAGTTCAGGATATTCAAACACCTCCTTGCACCAGTGCCATCTACCAAATACACATCCCAGTGGTAAGCATGAATAGGTAAAGTTGTTTTAAGTGCTGATAGCCTCTACTAGTTATTTACATTGAATGCACTGTACAAGGCCTTCAAGTTCATTCATGGCCCACAGCTAATGTGGATACTAATAAAACTACACCTGCAGCTGAGATCTGCAGCCAGGTCAATTCTGTCAGCAGGAAACCATGTTGGGCAACTGGCCACCAACAGCTCAGTTAGAGCCACAAGGGCATGCTCACTCTAAAAATAAGTAACCTACCATCATGGCCCATATTCACATTCAACACACACGCTGGCTGATGAAAGGGACATCAATTCCAGGCACGAGGCAATGATCGGCCGTGAAGAGGACTTCTCCCAGGCCTCATATTATGATATTCTCTGTAGCACTACCACATGCTACCTCTTTGATATGCGCAGTTTTTCATTTGAGCCTCTGAATGCAGGTGGGGCTGACTGTCACTCATTTTTGATGACCTTTTCCTCACCATACGTTGACCCAGAGCAAGAGAGAGAAAACACAAGAGTGGTGAAAGATTAAGAGAGGGACGAGAAATTGTGACAAAGAATAGAAACAGGAATGAAAAAGAACTAGCAAGAGTAAAACAGAAAGGGATGGAGTGATGGTGGATGAAAGAGGCTTGTGGTGCAATCAAGACTAAGCTGGTATGCGCCACCCCCTGGGTTCGGCCTCCCGCTCTGTGTGCCAGGAGAAAACAGCAATGTTTACCTGATGTTTTCAGTGCAACATTGTCATGGGAAAGAAGGCCCCTGCAGCGAGGAATTCCAAGGCAAACAGAGTTTATAAATTAGGTTGTAAATTCCTCGCCATTGTGGTCTCCCCTGAAGTCAATAAACTGAATATGAGCTATTACCGACAACGAAAATGGCAGCTGAGAACTGCTGCGTGTGAAAAGAGTTAAGAGTGTGCTGGTGGCGCCTGAGCAAAACTGCTGGCTGAAATCTACCGACGTACAAATATTCAGCAGCAGAGAAACAACAATGTGGATTTAAGTTCTCTCGGAAATAAGCGCCAGCATCCTGAACCGTGCTTTCTGCTCTTTAAATACTCATAGCAACACAACAGTCAGCAATTTCTGAGAACGCATAATAAAACAACGAGAAAAATCAAAGCAATGAGAACAATAGGCTATTTAAAAACACAATGCCTCTTTCTTAATTTAACACGAAAAAGACGTCATCTCGCTATTTTCTACATGTGAATTTAGGCTTCGACACAGTGTGGATCAGCACAAATTCTCTGTATTGGAAATACCTTTAAATAGACACCAAAACATTCCTCAGAGTGACCAGTGAGCACTTCTGGTAAAAGTAAGCACAGTGGTGGTGTATGAAGTTGTGTGTGTACACCAGCAGCACCACCGAAGTGCAAGTGGGTGACAAATTATCAAAAAGAAGGTGTGGTCGCCAATGTTGGTGTTCCTAGCGCAGTGGATGAGCCGGCCATTCCCCAGAATATTTGTGTGGGGCATTTTTCACATTTCAGAAAGTTCTTCTGGCTCTCCATCAAAGTCTACTGGTTAAGGGCACATCCTGAGGATGGTCCCCAGAAGACAAATGCCCCTTTTTATGTGACATACTGGAAGAAGGGACACAAAATGTCCTCTATGGGAGCACAAACCATTACACCAATTGTGTCTAGTGATCTGTTCAATAAAACCAAATTCTGGCCCCTGTAAGTCACACAGCACTGTGGACTATTTTGCGTGCTTCAAACTTCATAATTGTTCATTTTTTAGCACACATTCAAAAACAAAGACTTGAAATAATCCACTTTGGGAGATTCCAATGGGCTTCTTTATGGGATTTTGTGCTAGGGTAACACAGCAAGTCACCTTGCTGCGCTGCCTTGTGACAAAGTGAAAGGGCAGGAATGCACCATATTGCAACATTCCTTAAAATGAAGCAATGTAACAGATATTTAAGCAATACAGTGCATTCCTGTACTTTCTCCCTGCATTGGTTTAGTTTAGTGGTTTAGTTTATTGGTGCCGTATTGTGATGGTGCTCATGCTGCACCAAATTCTGAATAAGACTTTAAGTATATTTAGACATACCAAATAAACAGATAGTCTATACTGACTTATCACCAATGGTGTAGATCAAAAAATATATGTGGAGCTGTAAGGTGAGAGCCAGTAAAAAGAAAAAAGATTGCATAGGATAAAATTGATTTTAATTTGAATGCAATTACACTGTAGTCGTGGAACTGATAATGCATGTCCAGTATCTAATGCAGCAGATTGTAGGATTGCTGATTGGTAGCACAATGTGGTATTCATGGGTTTCACATGTTTGTGGATTGGACTTCAGGTTTTCTGCTGACGTCGATTGCTACATGTACCACACAGAAAGAGTTTTGTTTGTGTAATTAAGTAATCTTATTCCCTCCCTCATTCTATCATTGCCCCAACTCTTTCCATGCATAAGGTGTCTAGAATGGAGAAGGTGGTTCTTTTGGTGTGGTCATTTCTAACATGCCATTTGCATGCCATTTGCAAGACTCTTGTGTTTGGTGCCCTTCGCCCTCATTCTCCTTGTTCATGTCAATCTATTGTTTTCTAGATCATATATAACCCCTTTCGTGTGTGATGGGGGATATTTTCTTTAATCTTATATTTTAGCCAATATGACTGAGTTTGTCTTGAGTTTAGCTTTGTACATTAGCTTGTCAAAACTGAAGGACTTCCTTAGGCATTTCATCCACTGGTGAATCAAATTCTGCATCACAGTGCATACATTTGGTTGGTCCGTTGCTGACCTTTTAACTTTGTTCATCAGCATGTACTTGTTCCTGAGAGGATACGATGCAACAGAGTCTTTTCTGTTGTGCATGCATTAGTACGGTGCTTTATTTTTTCCCCCATGTTCCTCATTCAGGGGGATATTTACAACAGAAGTGGCGGAGGGTGTTGTTAGCCTCCTTGGCTTAACGACACACTCGGCCACTTCAGGGATGCATGATATTTACAAGAACATGGTGCAGCCTGCATTTTCCCCCGCGCTGGAGCTACACTTAGCAGTGTAGCGCCAACGCAGGCACCCTTGCACCATAGTAAAAGGGGGTCTTCCTGCAGGAGAAGATTGTTCATGTACAGGAAGGTACCCTTTCCTGCACATCAACAATCTTGAAATGCTGTTTTGTCACTTCTATGTGTGCTTCTTAATGCAGCACACGTGGAAGTTACAAAATGTAATTCTTAAAAAAGATTTTTTTATGTGCAGGAAGGGTTACCTTCCTGAACATAAACAATCCAAGGCGTTTTACTTTTTTGATGTGTGCTGCACAAGGCATCACACATGGAAAAAGCAAAAATGAGGAGAAATAAAGCATTTCTCCTTGTTTTGCCAAGTTAAGACCAGGTTACCCTGGTCCTAATTTTGCAGCTGCCTCCTATTTATGCTGTCCTTGTAAATAGGGGGCAGCGTCAACGTCAATGGGTGTTGCGGTGGAACGCCCACCGCAACCCCCACTGCCCACCCCTTTCATGCTAAGCATAGTGTGAAAGGGGGCCTTATTTATAAGGCAGCGTTAAGCCACGTTAAGTTGCTTAACATTGCTTGTGATTAGGTGAAGCCCCTATCCCCACAGGAACGTCACAAAAATTGACATTTCCCTGGCAATAGGGGCTTGTAAATATGCCCCTCAGTTCTCAGTCATTGATGACAACTTACTGTGCGTTTCAAAGTTGGTTTTCTTTAAACCACTGCCCACTTTCTCCAAGCTCAATGGCACTATTGATTTTTTTCTTGCATGTCTATTGTGTTACTCTTCACTCCAAAGGATCTTTTCTGTTTTTTTAATTGCCAGGATGTAGGAACATTTCTGCAACACTCAGTGCTTGAGCAGCCTCTCTACAGAACCCTTCTTTTTTTCAGGCACATTTTCACGAAAGCTGCTCCAAACGGTTTCATTTAAGGTTTGGGATCAATACCTTGCCAAACTGTTGTGTGACTGCATTGCTAATCCAAATTAGCCCCAGAGGGCCAGAGAGAGAAAGCAAAAGAAGGTTGTGCTTTGTAATAAAACAAGCATCGATCGTCTTCTTTTCCTCAATTGAAGGAAGAGATTAATAAACTAATGAGAAAGGGAGTCCATGATCTATACCATCCCACATTTACCATTTCACGCTATTACCTCATTCAATGTTTATTAATTTGTGAAACAATGAAGACCCAATATGGATCAGGATGTGCTTTAAAGAAATGCACAGCAGAGGGTAACTAGAAAACATTTTTAGTAATAAAAGGCCCCATGGCTTCCCACTAGGAAGATGCTCCCATGAAGAACACGAGAGCTGGTAACAACATTTTGTAATCGTCAGATGTGTTCAGTTCAGCTAAGCCTGTTGAGTCTTTTGCTCCTCTGATTAGCTTAAAAGTAAGTGAAACTCTTCTGTGTCGGCCACAGGTCAGATTGGTAAAATGGGCACTCGAACAATAAGCGATGGGCCGGTATCTGAGTTGCAGCTCTGGGCAGCTTCTTTGGGCAGTGTGGTGACCGATTTGGGCTGTGTCTGTGGTGTTAAGATGCAGCTAGCAGCCCAGTGTGTCCTGATCAGCCTTTTTCAATGCAGATGGGTCTCCATTACCTTTCTTTTACCAACAGAGCAGAGATGTCATTCCCAGTCTCTCTCTGGGCTGCCCCATTAATGTATGCCGATTGGGCAAGGGACATGAGCAGAAGTGGCCTTACTTATATTTATTTGTGGTTCACCATTGTGAACTAATCCATGTACAAAGAGTCCTGGCAATGTTTGCATTTTATATTTATCTCAGTGAATTTAAGAAAACATGCATCTTTTAGAGAACCCCGCCTCCAACTTTTCCTAAAACGTAAAACACTGAAGCAGTGTTTTACGAAAAAGCACAATCCAGAAATGTGGCCCTCTTTTTTAGGGTGCCCAAGCCTATTTGTGATCTCAATCTAACCTTGGTCAGGAAAATGCTTGGATGACAACTAATACAAAACTGGAAGACTACATTAACCATGAGGCAGTGAGGAGAATTACTGAAAGAAGGGGCATTCGTGCTGAACCTCAAGGAAGGCACACATTTATGAAATGTTACAAGCTAAATTGTCTGAGTGCAGCCATAACTCTCTCTGCAGGTCATGAAATGTGGAGCAAACCAACTGTATTGTATTTATTGCTTTACTTCTAGAAAGTTAGATTATTCACAAAAACGAGTGGCTTCAAATTAATGTATATTTTCTAGATTTGCCCCAAGTGTGGCAGGAGTAGAGTTCTTGACAGGACTCAATACCTAATTAATGCTTAACCTAGATACCTGAACAGGATTTGGCAATTACTTTGCAAGTTCCTGCAAAACAACTTTGTTTTTCAACAGTAAAAATATTTTTCCTGTATTTTTATCCCTTCAGTGCTCAAAGTTGGAGCTGAAGACTTATTGATTCAAACAGCGCCTTGTTTGAGTATAATCACTCCTCTCTCAGACTGAGATTGCAGGGACCTCTATGCATCCTACCCTCTAACTCCACTCTGAAGCTGCTCCTCCATGGATCAACCCAGTGGTGCTTAGCCTGACTTGTACAACAAAGCCACTCTCTTTCCATCGCAGTACATCTACCCTCTCTTTGGCTCTACAACTCCTTCATTCTATCCCCCTGCTTGTGCAGTTTAGTCACTAGTGGCAATGCCACTCCAGCCCAGTGCACTGTTGCTTCATAGTTATGTTCACACTATAAAAGTTACATTCAGACATACATAAAGGCCATATTAATGGCGACAATGCTGGTGCCTGATGTTTAGGACAGAGGAAATAACAAACTACCACAGAATGGCCAGCATTCTGTTATGAAACAGGCCACAAGATTAGGGATTGGTACGAGTGGCCCACTGAATTTGTGGAGGCAGATAGATATAGGACACAGTAGTGACTAGTCAGTGTTAGATGAGGCAACCTGAAGAGACAGCTTTCACAGTTCACAAGTACAATAAAAAATATACTTGCCCACTGCTTGAGGGGATAGATGAAGCATAGTAAGTTAAATAGGTAAAGGCAATGCCAAAAGGTCAGGAGTTTGAATGAAAGTGCCTCACTGGTTAATGATGGGTTTAGGCATTCTCTAATTCAACATGCATGCATTGTCACTCATCTTAACATTTATACATCCATAAATTCAATCCCTGACTCATTCTTGAATTCATCCACTTACTCAAGTATAATAAACTCACACACAAACTCAATGACATATGAAAGATAATTTAAAAGAATAAAAGTAGAAAAAGAAAACATACTGCCCCTAAAACATGGCAGGCATATGGTTAGGGATCCAGGATCAGCTCTTAACCTATTGTGATCTTTCCTCACAGATCGTTTTCAATCGGTTACTTTTAAAGACTTCACATCAGAAACCTATATGTTGCCATGTGTTACTGAGCCCAACATTGTTCATTGTCTGCCTTACCCCCCTGGCAGCCTTAATCAAATCATTTGGGTTGTCACTGGTGTCTTATGCAGACAACACCCAGATTGTGGTTTCATTATCTGATAAGGGCCTTGTCATGAGCAACATCTTTAGTTGTTGCATGAGTGCAGTGAGCCCCTGGATGGACAAAAACTGTCTTAAGCAAACTTTGTCCAAGACTGAAGTTATCTTATTTGGTAATAATCCCTCTTTTTGGTGCTCCATCTGGAGGCCTGATGAACTAGGTACTCTTCCGATGCTGGTTAAGAAGGTAAATAACCTCGGCATCCTGGTCGACGACGGGTTGACGTATAAAGAGCAAGTTAACAAAGTTATCTCTGTATATTTTTGCTCCATGTTAATCGTGAAGAAAAGTGCTCAATTACTACCATTTGACATGTTGAAGACTGTCGTCATTGCACTTGTTCTAAGTACATTAGACAACTGCAATGGTTTATATCAAAATTTCCAAAAACGTATTTGAATAAACTGCAAATTCTGCAAAACGCAGCAGCTCTGAGATTGCACTAGCTCCCAGTTAAGAAGCGCATAGTCTTCACAGGGCTGTGTATGGCATACAAAGCACATCTCAGCCTTGGCCCCTCCCTATCTTGGGGATAGGTTTAGATGGTATCAGCCCAGCAGGACTCTTTGCTCGAGCTCTGCTAGAGACATGATAGTTTCCACCTGCAAATTTGTCACCTGGGATGGCAGAAGTTACATGAAATGGACAGAAAGCAAGCAGTCTGTTAATACTGTCTGGAGAAATGTAGAAATCTCTAAAACTATTATAATAAGAAGATAAGAAGGAAAGAGATGAACTAAAAAAAATGAAAAATTAAGCAATAGAGCTTATGCTGACTGACAAAGAATTGGACATTTTAAAATTGGATCTGTCATATTGCCACTCACAATCCTTTGCCTTAACTCAAACTAGAATTGACCTCTTTACATTTTAAAGAAAGCTCAAACTGCTGAAACTTGTTACTAACAAATTAGACACAGTGGTGAAACCTAGGAAAAGAGAACATGTGAATTAAAAACTATGTGACTTTGAAACAGTTACATGAATTGCATGAATTTAAACAAGATATTTTGGGTGAATCAATGAACATGACTACTGATGAATTTAAGAAATATCTTGATGTTGAGCTTGATTTGAGTGTGGATAGTGGTCTTTGAAATGAAATGAAATGAAATACTTCTAGAGCGCACTGTGGCCAAGCGGCTTCCTGGCGCTAAGGAACACAACCATATCAGCCTTTGACAGAAATGTAGTTGTATTCCTAATAAACCATTACATGCTATTGATATTTTCCAACTCATTGTTAGCAATGTTTTGAGCAAGTAGAGGAATGCAAATTGGCATAAGAATAGGAAAAGAAATGAGTTTGTGGTGTTGATGATATTAATGAATGAGAACAACACAGTAATCCAGCCATTGGACAAGGATTGAAATACGGTGGTCTAGGACACAAATGGATGAGGCCATGAGACAACTGAATGACAGTGAGTGTTACTGTGTAATGACATGTTGGGGTAGACTGTGGAATGAAATTGATACCATATAAAGACCAAAAATTTAGGAATATATTTTCTGAAAAATTAGTTACTGGTGTTGCCAAAAAATGTACTTGATTACTAAGATACTTTAGTCAGATCCCCAGCAGACCCCTAGTTGCATCTGATGATAACCATATTAAAGCACAACGTGCAATACATAGTCCTCATTTTGGGTCTCATTTGTACAGATTTTGTCATCTCATGTTCCAATGGACTTGTTATCAAAAATGTATGATTCCCTTGACAAGATGACTATGATTTGATAACCATAGATGTAACACCCTTGTACACAAACAACAACAATAGTGTGGTTTATATACTTGCTTGTATTTCCAACATCTAGAGCTATACACTTATTGGAACATACTATAATGTTGCTGTCACTGAGAGAGCTTTGTTTATGCAATAACATGTTTAACTTTCAGGACATGATCTATAACTGGCTAAGAGCTACGTTTATGGGTACTTGTTTTGCCCCAAACTATGCAAATATTTTCAGAAGCTGGTGGTAGTAACAAGTAGGTTGGTTGGAAAAAATGGCACAATATTGTGAGAGTATCATCCTTTGGTTGAGGTACATTGATTTAGTTATTTTATTTATTTATTTATGCATTTTATAAAGCGCACAAATACCCGGAGGTGTCTCGGCGCTGCAGAACAACAAAGCAGAGTGGATAAGATAGATCATTGGTTAACCTCTTGGGTGCTTGGGATATTCTCCTCCTGTGCTGGAGGTCAATGTAATGGGTGTGGTCATGACGAGCTCAGCTCGTCATGAGCACACGAGCACCGTGCATCATGATGAGCTGAGCTCGTCATGAGCATCGAAGGGGTTAAAGAGCCAGGTCTTTAAGTGTTTCCTGAAAACAAGCAGGGAAGGGCTAGTCTTGATGTCGGAAGGCAGCCTGTTCCAAAGTTTGATGGTGGCATGTAGGAACGATCTGTCACCCCATGATACCTTTTTTGTCCCTGGAACGGTAAGAAGATTAGTGCTGGATGATCGGAGTTGTCTGGAAGGGATATAGGGGCAAAGAGATTGCCTTAGGAAAATGGGACCTGTTAAGTGGATAGATTTATAGGCAATGCACAGCGCCTTGAACTTGGCTCTGCTTCTGATCGGGAGCCAATGGAGCTGGCAAACCACTTTGGAGATCGAAGCAAATTTGGGGGTGCCTGCCGGGAGTCTTGCTGCCGCATTTTGAATTAGCTGAGGTTTGTTATACACTTTTTCTTGTGCATTGATCAGCAGTCCATTGCAGTAATCTACTTTGGCCATTACTAATGTGCTTACCAGTGTTTTAGCAGCTGAAGCTGGGAGATAGGGAAGGAGTTTTTTTTAAATTTTGATAGAATGAAATGCGGACGCGACTACAGAGTTGGCATGATGCATAAAGGTAAGTTTGGTGTCCAAAATGACTCCCAAATTTCTTACTTTAGTGACTGCGAGAGGGGGTGGTCCCAGATCGGATGGCCACCAAAGGGCTGACCAGGCCGCTGTAAGCTTACCGAAGATCATGACCTCAGTCTTGCTAGAATTCAGCCTCAGTGAATTATCTGCCATCCAGGAGCTTATAGCCAGCATTCCATTCTGGAAGTTGGCTGCCACCCTATCACCATCATTGTGTATGGCTAACACAAGTTGGGTGTCATCAGCGTAGGATGTAAAGGACAGATTATAGGATTTGATGACTCTCGCCAAGTCCAGCATATAGATATTAAATAGTGTTGGATTTAGCGAGGATCCTTGAAGGACCCCACACGGGAATGAGAATGGGGGAGATGTGAAAGTACCTAGCATAACCGATTGTGAACGATTGGCCAGGAAAGACGCTAGCAGGGACCTAGCTCGCTGTCCAATTCCTAATGCAGTGACACGGTCGATCAGAGTGGCATGATCGACCATGTCAAATGCTGCTGAAAGGTCCAGTAGGACAAGAACTGCAGCTCCTCCATTATCCATTATTTTCCTAATTTCATCTGAAGCTTTGATAAGTGCGGTTTCAGTGCCATGTCCCTTTCTAAAACCGAATTGCGTATCATCAAGTAGATGGTTTTGTTCGATGAACTTAGTTAGTTGAATGTTCATCACCTTCTCAGTCATTTTTGCTGGGAGGGGCAAAGAGGCAATCGATCTATAGCTAGATGTTTCAGCTCTATTACTTCTTTGCAATCGAGAACGAAGATACGGCTATTGCCAAATAATTTTGGGAGCTCCCAATCATAATGACTTAAACCATCATTTGCAATTTGAATCAAGTAGAAGCAACAAGTGACCTAATTAGATGTCACATTGGTATCAATGATAGGTAGATTAAAACCTTTTTGCACTGAAAGCCCACATTCAGCAACAGTGTACTGCATACATAGAGTTGGCATCCTCTGTGCCTAAAGTCAAGTATTCCCTACAGTGGAATGTTGAGGGCACATAAAAATGGTAGTTCCAATCACACCTTAGATCAAGAACAGGATAGAATGTTATCTAGATTTGGACAGAGAGGATAACCCTAAAACACTTAAAGAGGCAAAGAAAAAGTGTAAGAAATTCAAAAGAAAGGTCCTCTTAATTCAGAAGTCTTTGAAACAAGGTGATAAAAAAGATGTGACTACCTAGTTGATCACAACTTACAATATGGCACCAAACATAGCACATATTTTGAGGAAACATTGAGACATGTTAGAATCAGACAATATGATTTGAGACAAATTGGCTCTCAAGCCTTCTATTGCAAACAAACGGGCGCTTTTCTTTAGGGCTTATCTAATGAGGAGCTTTCTGCTAATGAACAAAGGCATACTTGTGAGAACGAATATGTTGATCTTTCACCCCTGCCAGAATTTCAAAGCATGCAAGTAGGTTGGACAGATTTACATAGAAAATTCTGGGAATTCAACATGTATAAAGAAAAAAAAATGTATTACCGTGTACCACAACATTTGTGAAATGCGCATTGGAATGACAATGTTAAAAATAGTACATTGGTGGTAACAAATTCTCTGTAAAAATGGACCATACATATCTAGTGGCCACACATTTTTATTTAAACCATAGTTTTGGTAGGAAACAACTTACATACTTTAGAGTGGACAGAGTGAAAAATAAAATCAGAGATGGTAACATAATTACAGCTGAGGAAAATTGAACAAAAATACATTATTTAGCTGGATGCCCGCAATATAGGTCTGAACTCTGAGGAATTGACCAATCATTTAATGTAAGCTGCGTTCCGATAATGAAATGATTAGAAGTTTGCCCACAAGTTATCTATTAAATGTATATATTTAAAATTGATGATGTTAAGGTAATTTTGTTTCATGAAATTTGTTTCTAACACTTCTTTTTCCATTCCATTGCAGAATGGCAAGTACACATGGCAGAGCTTTACTTATATCAGTATACAATGTTGTATTGGATTAAGGTGATATAGATAGACAATGTTGGTAACATGACCACAGCCCATAGGGACTTTATTTTTACACAAGTATGGATACATATCTGGCAATGCCTTCCAAATTTATAATGGAAGAAAGTATAAGACATCATAATTAATTATTATTTGTTTTGAAGGTTATTCAAGGGGGTGTTGCTACTGATGTATTGTGATATATTTCAACAAATAGAAATACCCACTGAGGTAAATATTTAAATAAAATAATGGATGTACCTCCTCTAGATATTTAAAAAAACTGTAGTACTCGATGTCCCTACATAACTTCCAAGGACAACAACAGCCGGGGCCGGCAGTGGGAGGAGAGGCAGGGCGGTGACGTGAGGAGGGGCAGGGTGGGGGGTAGTAATGTATGGATTACGGAGTTTTAGAGGTAAGTAAACATTTAAATAAATAAAACGAATCTCGTTGCGCGCACTGCATCACATTTTGGGATGCAGTGCACTCAGCGAAATTCGTTTTATTTATTTAAATGTTTACTTACCTGTAAAACTCTGTAATCCATACATTACTACCCCCCACCCTGCCCTTCCCTCTCCCCATGTCACCGCCCTGCATTTCCTCCCACTGCCGGCCGTGGCTGGACAACAACATTAAATGAATGTATAGTTTGATCTTGCTGAGCAACAAAATATAGTGAGCACGTATGTGATATATTTTTGGAATGGATATTTATTGCAATAAAATATGGTCCTTTCTTTAGTTTTGGGAAATTTGATTAAAGGAAATGATGCGGAACACATAGCACTTTATGGCTGGAGAAACGCGTTTTTGCCGAAAGGCGCTACTGAAGCTCCATATAAAAGCAATTAAGTTGTACCCTGCAAGGACTACCAAGAATTTGTTCATGGGACCCAGACAAGTAGGGTTTGGAATAATTTGAAGGCTGTTGTTCCGTAGTCATGCACTTGATGTTGAAAATGGTGTTGCTGCTGTCTTTATGGGCCCGTTTTGTGAAAAACAGGCAGGCATTCACAAAATTAGAGATGTAATCAACATTAAAGTTAGCAAAGCAAAATACTAGGTCTCCAAAGTGGGTGTAGCAAGGATTATTACTGTGCAAATCTTCTGTCCCAAGAGTTTCTCAGAGGGGGTAACCAGCACAAAGACCCTGGCCTACTATGGTAAACGGTAGAATTCCATTTAACAAAATACCTCTCTGAAGATCTTAATGGAGTAATAACTACCCACCCTTAAATTTCTATTAACTTTAACATATCTTTTTCGCTATATATACTTGAGGTCCACTGACGTAATAATAACTTTAAATAAGAAACACACTAGTTTGTAGTCTTGGCTTGCCACCATAATGAATACATTCCTTCTGTATTGAACTTTAGCTTTCACACACAGCAACCAGAGAAGAAGAGAAAACATAGTTATCGCATTATCTAGGAGAAGTTGTTCAAGATCACAACAGTGGCATTTGTGTCATCATAAAAGGCAAGCTCTATCAATCATAGTGGTGTCTGTGACCGAAAGGTCAAAGACAATAGCTTTCTAATAAAGAGCCTGGTTCAACCAGCCGGATAAACAAATGATCACAGTTGTCTGAAAATCGCTCTTACTGTGGAAGCACAAAGCTTTTGACAAATCAAAAGACTAATCAGATTAACCAACATCTGAGCATAGCCTTTGTTCCTCTCTGTAGTACTATTGTAAGCTCTTTTTATATCACATGAGGTATAGTGACGGCTACGCTGTTAATCCAGACCTTAAAACGATTATAACGATTTTCAATAAATGTATTTCTTTTAATGAAATACATTTCTAACAAAATAAATCAATATAAACGTCTAAAGAAAACATTGTTAATTAGAGTACATATTCTAATCATCAAAAGATAATAAAATGGGAATGCAACAATACTTCTCAAATACTGTTTATATCCCTCAAACTATAAGGATACAACAGAATGTGTACAGTCTTGTATATTAATGCATGAAATAGATTTCTTTAAAGATGCAAATCTATGAAGCATATTGTTTTTTGAAGTTCCCCATAGTATCTCAATTATTTTATGCGATGGGTCAGGTGCATACAGAGATAACACATGTATTCTATCCAAGAGTGGTGATCTACCAAGAGTGGTGATCTAATTTGATTAGTGGATGGCTGTGGGGTGGGCTATGCAGTGGATGCCATAGACAACCGTTTTCTGAGCAAAAAGTGGCATCTTAAAATGTTTTAATAACTTCTGCTTCATCTCTAATCGTGAACTTTAATTAGCAATTTTCTATACTGGATAAAACATTACTTTCATCAATGGTGTTCAAATATGTTTATTTGTGCTCCAAGA
The DNA here is from genome assembly GCF_964261635.1 of Lissotriton helveticus. Taxonomy (NCBI): domain Eukaryota; kingdom Metazoa; phylum Chordata; class Amphibia; order Caudata; family Salamandridae; genus Lissotriton; species Lissotriton helveticus. The sequence continues at coordinate 1,076,446,934 of NC_136059.1, forward strand.
GGACTGCAAAGGAAAAAGTAAGCCTTCTGTCCCTGCATTATGGTACATGTGCTAACAGACCATACCAACATAGGTTGAATACATCCAGCTAAGGAGCCTACACACATCAAAAGGGGATATAATGAGGAGGGTCTCCACAAGAAACCTTTCTATCATAAAGCATAGCAATTGAGAACATGTCCTTTTCTTTTCATTTGTATAATCCAAAGACTGATAAATCAGAGTTTAGGAAAAGGGCATCTATCAGAGGCCGTAAAAAGTGTATGGTGGTGCCACTTTGACAAAGATATTATTATGGACCCTTCAATATTGTCTCATTTTTTACTAGTACCACCTGGGTAAAAAGACATGTCTATATCATATGCTATCTGGTTTTAGACTCAAACATGGGACTGAAACAGTCCTTTCTACCTTTTCAGAAGGGACTGTGCCTGGTCAGTGAGGATGCTTGTTCCATCATATAAAGTTGGATACCTCTACAACATTTGATACATTATACCATCCTAGTCTGTTGAACATTCTAGTCACAGTTGAACACACTGGTGCCAGAAGCCAGAGATTGTTCTAAATCCTCCTGCCTGGTTACTCCCAATGAGTGATCCTGGTCTCATTCACATCTAACAACGTCTCCCACCCCCCTGAGCAGAGTTCCACATTTATTGGTCCCCTGCCTTGACATCCTTTCAGTGACAGGACCATTATATGCTAATGATATACAGACTTAAATTAAATTCTTCAAAAACCAGTTAACAATATTGACCCTGCAGAATATACATTTTATAGGCAAAGTCTGGATGCTAGATTTTCTTTTACTGCTGAACAACTCTAACACCAAGCTTATAATGTTGGCTTCCAAAGGGAGACCAGCATTCCCATCCCAACCTACACCAGATCCAAAACAAAAAACATCTTGCAGTCTCCTTTGAAATCAAATATCCAGGTTCCTTCTTGACTTATATCTTACTTTGAATGCAAAGATTTGTTCTGTTATGACATGCTGTTCCATCACCTAAATCAGCTAAGGAAATCCCTTCCTTTCTTACCCATCACACACAGGGCATTACTGATGGGGTAGCTATAAATTGCGGGCTAGAATCCTGCAAGACATCATACGTCAACTTCCCTTCACAACAAGTCTGTAAGTTTCAGAGGGTTTACAATGCTGTTATTTGACGTATTCATGTGTGTGGAATCCTCCCCAACCTGGGTACATGTAAATGATCACACCACAAATGGTACTCGGTATAACACGTTTTTATTCTGCAGAGTGTAACAGTTAACTGCCTGTACGTCATGAATTTTCTTAACCACACCCAAACACATACATCACTATTCTATAAACTCCACCAGGGACCAGAGGGGTCCCACTATCTCTAACACACACAACACTACATCCCCCCTTGCTAATTAAAAAGTACACAAAAATACATTCATAAATCATAACTCCTCAATGAGTCGTCAAGGTGATTGAATCAATCTTTCAGATCTTGTTGCGTGAGGTTGAGGAAACATAAGAGAGGCATTTGCAGTAGATACCAGTGACACAGACACTGTTGATGTTTTTGGGCTCTCCTGACCTCCAAATGGACGAGTCTCACTCTGAAGGTCTGGAGTCTATGAATTGTGAGAGAGGTGTTTGAAATAAGAAGAATCTCTTGTGATGGACTTTCAAGGACAATGAGCAGTCACCATGTGCCCATTGTTAGTCAAAACCCTTAATGACTCAGCTTCAAATGATCATCAGACTTGCGTTTCTGGTTCTGCCTGAAAATGACTTGGTCTCCTGTGTTGAACACAGTACTCTGAGCACAGAGTCATCTATTCGCATTGGTCTTCATTTTGCATTTGTGAGACAAATCAGTAGGGCGAAGTTTATCAATGTCAATCGATCTTTCAGTGGTCCAATGTTGCAATTTAATTCCCATTGCTCACCCAAACATTAAGGTAGCAGAATGTTCAGCTGTGGGAAAATGAGGAGTTAGCCTTTATGCACAAAGAGTAGAGTGAAGAACTGATTTCAGTTCAAGTCTCTCCAGTGCAGCATGCTGAACGGTCTTCTGAAGGGGGCTCATAAATCGCTCAAGGACACCATTCACCTGAGGCCAAAAAAGTGTGCTTTTATGATGCTTGACATTTAGGTGAATGAGGAAATCTTTAAGTTCTTGACTATTGAAAGGTGGGCCATTGTCAGATTTCAAAATCGAAGGAACACCCCGTGTTGCAAAAATTATTTCTAATCTCTTAATTACTTTGTTGCGAGTGGTTGATGACAGATCTTCCACGAGAGAAAAACTGAAGTATTCTTCAACAATTACTAGTAAATGAAGTCCTTTGTCAAGTGGTCCAAAGAAATCAATTGCTATCTTCTCCCATGCATGCTTGGGCAGATCAGACATGTATAACAGATTTGGGGTTGTCTTGGATGACAAACAGTTCCACAAATGACATGCCCATAATTCCTTCCCAACTCATTCATTAAGATGAGAGAACCACAGTTGATCTCGTGGGCTTGTTTAGGAGCAACAACAACTCCAAAGTGTCCTTCATGTGCAATTTCAATGACTTGTTGTCGCAGGCTCTGAGGTATAACAATTCTCGATCCTCATAATAAAATACTTTCTGGGATCACTGAAGTTCTCACTTTTGGTGGTATTCAAGGGCATCATGAAGAGGTTGAGTGTGTTTTCTCCAAGATTAATGTGCAATAATATTTTTGAGGATTGGCCAATCTCTGTCAGTGCTCATGTCAGCAATGATTTGTTCCACTGATATGGCAATAGGGGTATTTTAATTTATGTTGAAGTTAAAATAAGCATCAGCCACTTTAGAAGTTGTGTCGTGACACGGTATTGGTATATGTGAGAAATAGTCTGCACAGTTTTGATTCTCTTCCTGGATGATGCATAATCGCATAATTATACTCCTTCATTTCCAACCCCCACTTCTTAATGTGAGGGGGCATCTTGGCTTCAGGATTTTTGAAAATGGTGAGTAAGGGTTGGTGGTCAGGGACAACCGAGAAGTGCTTTCCATATTGAAAAATGCACACTAGAGCGAGGTTTTATATTTCAAGTTGTGAGTAAGCAGTTTCTGTTGGTGACAAACTCCTGATCGTATAAGCCACAATGTGTCTTGGTACATGAAGATGTCCACTGTGCTGGACAAGTATGGCACCTCACCCCACTGGACTGGAATCAACAATCTCCGTTTGTAGTTTTGGATCAATGTATGCCATTTCAATGGCATTCTCAATCGCTTGTTTGTTTCTCTGGAAGCTTTGCTCACATTCACGTGACTGTTGAAATGGAACATTTCATTTAGTTAAGTCTCTTAATGGGACACTTGCAGTGGAAAAGTCACATATGTACCTTGAACAGTAACTAGCCATACCAAAGAAGGACTGCAACATAGTTACATCTTGTGGGGGAGAAGTGGATGACAAAGTTTGTACTTTATTTGCATCTGGAGTCATTCTCCCATCAGAAAAGATATGACCAAAGAACCAGAGTTTTGCTTTATGAAACTCACACTTTGCTGCATTTAAAGTGAAACCGGCATCAGCAAGTATACAACACACTTGTGTTAGAGCTTCATCATGTTCCTTTCATGTGGCCCCAAAAACCAATATGTTAACATTGTAATTGAAAGCATTTGTGACTGGGTGTATTATGCAATGAATGACAACCTGAGAGTGTTCTGCAGCTGATGACACTCTGAAACTTAGTCTTTTATATCTAAATAAAACAATGAGTCAAAAAGGTAGTAACGTACCTCCAACTTTCTTCCAGTTTGAGTTGGCGATACTCTTTGTTCAAATGAAGGTGGGAAAAGACTTTGTCTCCATTCAACTGCGTAATCATGTCAGCAATATGTAGACCTAGATGTCATTCTCTTTCATTCACCCGGTTAGCTTGGCACATATCAACGCAGGTGCGCATGGCTCCTCCACTATCCTTCTTAGGCACTACCACTATGGGTGACTCCCACGGTGTCAGACCAGTGGATCACTCAATGATGTCATGCTTTGATAGTGTCTCAAGTTCTTTGTCAACAGCATATTGTAAATGAAACAAAATTTGACTATGTGTTTGAGCAATAGGATGGATGTCCTCTTTTATGCAAAGTTGCACTGTCATTGTCTTAAGTTTTCTTTTTCCATGAAACAAGGATAGAAACGAATTCCCTATCTCATGATAGGCATTGACATTGTACTTTACAGAAATCAGCCACATGTCAGCAACAGTGCTGAAAATGAGTAAACGTGCACTCGATGAAGTGCCTTGCAGGACAAGAATTGGTGCTTGGACTTTCGTCTGTTTATGCTTCACAGTTTCTAGAAATGAGCCTTCACTTTGCAGAGGAAATGAAGCAGCCGATGTATACACTTTGGTTTTCAACAGGGTGAAACGGGGCACTGGAGACAGTTCATTGTACTTTTCCGCTGGCAGAATATTCATTGATGCACAACTGTTTATGATAAAAGATATGGGGCACCCATTCACCTTCAGTATGAGTTTGGGACAGTGTCCAAATGAATTTTGCACTTTCACTTGTAGATTTTGTTTCGACCAGCATTCTTCCTTCCACAAAGCCAATCCTACATGTGCACGTTGGCTAGTGGTAGACATTGACATCACACCCATCTTCCTCACTGTTGCTTGACAATGACAGTGACAACCGTTCATACAAGGAATTTGATGACAATCAATGGTATTCAGTTTCTACTTGTCTAAACTGATGTTGCCACTTGGCCTTGTGGGTGTGGTTGTAATGTCTCTGGAACTATCTCGTATCCATTTTGTTTTTTCAATGTAACACAGTTGATCTTTCCTTCGCTTTGAAAACTGTTACAGTGGTAGAGAAGCCATTCGTTAAAAAAAAAAAAAGATTTCACAGTGATGCTAGTAATTTTGATAACTTTAATGGAAAAGTAACTTTATAAAATGCACACTGGACTGCCTGAGCAAGAAATGGCCTCAACCCTGTTTTGCCACTCATCACACCTCCAAAAGCCAATTTACAGGCCTGTTTGGAGTTGAGGGTCTGGATGCTAGGGAATAATGTCCTGGCCTCTGGATCCAGGAAGGCAAATTTGTCAACAACTGGGCCCCGAGAATGGATTAGCTGTCTGGCAGAATCAAGGACAGCCTAAACAATTCTTTTCCCCCAAATGGGGCTGATAGGAAGTGCTCTCAGTCATTCCTAGAGCTCTGATAGACCCTTTTACTCTAACTACAGGAGGAGGGAAACACTCATAGAGGGACAGAGAACTCATCTAAATAGCAGTGTGAATATGGGATTGATTGGAGATATTCTAGGGGGAAGAAGGATTCAGCCACATTGAATTTAGGGCTGCTGCTCATTTTTACAGTAAAGTGAAGAGGAAGTGCAGAAAAAGGATTAAGTAAGGACATTTCTCGAAGCACAGGCTAGTGCACCTCACCACCACGTTCTCTGAATATTCTTGCTGCTGGGAAGAAAACATCTGAAAACTGGCCTAGACGACGGAACATTCTTGACTGCTGGTGTAATAAAGGACTCAGGGACTCATGAATCCTTCTGGCATCCAGAAATAGAACTGCTCTCCCACGGTCAAATGGTTCACCTCTTGTTTGCTTGCTCTAGGGAAACAAAACGTAGCAGAACTCCCAACTACTTTGTCAGTAGTTGAAGAAAAGCAGTACTTAGTCATTTTTTCACCTTTGAAGGACTGGGATTCCCTTGCTCATCCACATTTAAAGAGTAAAATGCCATGCATAATGTCACCACCAGCACCCCCTTAGACATTATCCATCCTTTCCCAAACAAAAATGAAACACTCGATCGACCCCACCACCATCTCTGCCTTTTCTCCCCTCCTTCCCATATGCAGCCATCTAAAACTTGAGCACGGACAGCAGATCTCTGAAAACTGTGTCAACATGGCTTGGAGTTCCATCTCAGCATGAGTCTGTGGGAACTCACATCTGGCATGTAAAACGGTGGTTGGTGGTTACCAAGAACTGCCTAAATTTTCCTGCCTTCCTCAAGTCTGTGGAGAACCGAGTAAGGTAGGTAAAATGAGAGATCATCCTCCTCTATTACACTGCTTAGGTTATGTGTATGTGGACTAAGGTGACAAAATGGGAAAGCCAAGGAAAGGAGCACTTCTTTTTTGTTGTCACAACAGTGTAAAAGCATTTCTGTTTTCAATGCAGTGGTATAGGAGCAGTGAATTACCAATTTCTTTAGAATGCTATTCATGCTAATGATATATTTCATAGAGATCAGCGTGACTGTTACATCCGACCCCATGCACATGAAGATGCTCCAACATAACTACCTCTTTCTTTACTATTTTGACCTCAATAAATTGTATTCCTATTTAAGTCTCTTAAGGCCTAATTACGATGTAATTAATTCAATGGGGTTAACTAAATAAGTCAAAGGACCTGGGTATCAATTAAGTATAAAGCAACAAAGATGGTCCTAGACATATCTTACAGCGCCATTTCGTGTTTCACTTATTGTTTATAATTGAGGAGATTAATCCAAAACAAAGAAGGAGAAATAATTCTTTACAAAGCCAGAATTCAATATCAATGTGTCGTACCCAACATCTACTAATCAAAAACCACAACCAATCTTACTGATCAGTCAATGTATTTCAAATTTATTTACAACATTTGCAACACAGATTCGATGACAAAAGAGAAGGGAGAGGGGGAACTGCAGAATGCAGTAAGAGTGTAAAGAGGGTGCTCAAGTGAATTGAAAAGGGAAACATAGTTCAAAGAACAAATTCAAAATGTATGTACAACTAAAATTGCAATTCTTCTAGTTGAACAAACACAGAGGCCTACCCATACAGAATTATATACATTAATAGGTCATACAAGGAAGGGACAGGGACAAGGGTACTAAGGTATAAGCCTCAAACCAAGAGGGATACAACCGTCACGGCAGTCGCAATGTGTATAGTTTGCATTGCGGCATGTGCTGCGGGCTGCAGCACACGCCGCAAAATAAAAAGAAACACATTTAAAACATCCCTGCACTATGTGGCCTGCCACATGGTGCAGGGATGTTTAGGGGAGCACAATAGGTGCCCCCAGGGCCCATAGCGGAGGGCCGGGGGGGAAAGCGGCTCACTAGGGGCCCCTAAGTCACTTCCTGCCTGCCTTTTAATGGCGGGTTAACCACCATGAAACAGCCAGCGGAAAGGGACATTGCAATCCCTATGGTGGTGCCTGAGCAGGCACCACCACTAATCCCTCCGATGGGCTCCTTGAGGCTGTTGAATGCGTGGCAGATGGTCTCTCTGCCAGCCCACCATCATAATGCGGCAGGAGGACCTGAAGGGACAGACGGCGGTCAGACCGCCATCGATGGCCTGACGGTGATGGTCCCATCGTAATCAGGCCCTTAGTTAGGTGTTACTTTTGCCAAACTCAGTTGTGCTCATATTATTAATAGTGAGAAAATGAAAATTTGACTGTGCCCTTCAGGGAATCTTTCTTGCAATCTTTGCAATCTCTGCAGCGGATACTCAACCCAATGAGCTATGTTACCAGATATAATGATGTATATGTAAGTTCTGCTTGGCTACTGACTACGAGCACTTTTAATTATTATATTACCCAGAATTTTTTTATTTTATTTAGTCAAGCCTGCAAGCAAGGTCTTATTTCGAGAAACTTTATCTATTTTTCTTCGGCCTAATTGCACAATGCATATCTGTTTAAGGAAATGTGCTTAATATGACCCATTTGAAGTGTCTTTTAATGCGTTCGTGGCTATTTCGTAAATACACAGATGTTGTCATGATTGTAGAAATAAAAGAGAAATAAAGTACTGACAGAGTGTACGTACATCATTCGCATTTGTGTGAAGTGTTTCCCTTAAAATGCAGCGCAGCCTTCGGGAGATCAATTAGTGCTGACATTTTAGCAGCTTGAGTACATTATTCCTCTGCCACGGCCGCTGTGTTTTTATGAGACATGATGTTTTTATCAATTGACACCATTTATTCTTAAATGGAGAGAAAGATACGTTTTTTTTTCTCGCTCAGGGAACATATTAAAATGTTGTTTTATGTGCGTTCAAAAATGATGTGGTAATAGAACTACCTCTTCTCCACAGGCTCATTTTCAATGTAGGCTGGGCGCCCTTTATTATATCAGCTTGTAAGTCAGTTGCAGCCCGTGGAGGGAGTTCCGTGGGTCGGAAAGGCGGGGCTAGGGAGGGGGTAGTAAACACTGGAATATGGATGATTGGAGGTAAGTAAACAATTAAATAAATAAAACGAATTTCGTTGTGCGCCCTGCATCGCAAAATGCGATATGCGCGCACTCCGAAATTCGCTTTAATTATTTAATTGTTTACTTACCTCCAATCATCCATATACCGGTGTTTACTACCCCCCACCGTGCCCCTCCCCGCCCCGCCCCACCTTTCTGCCCCATGGAACTCCCTCCACGGGCCAGAACTGTTGTAAGTCAAACCATTTCTATTGTTGTCCATGTAGTGCTGTGGAATGAATGCACCCCCTCTGTCAAAGCCCCACAGCTCACGGCCTCTAATCCTTGAAAGGCCGGTCCAGCCTTTCATTGTTTGGGATCAAGAAAATGAGCATCATTGGGCCATGTAATGAAAAGACCTATGGACTTAAAAAACACATTGATGGTAATATTGGTATTCGCAAACACAATAAGAGGATGGACGGAGCACTGAAACTTTTCAAACACTCACCCCAGTCACAGATCTGGGTTGAATCCCTCATCGTTCTTCTTTGCACTAAGCCACCCCAGTTAGAACCCAGTCATATGCAAATAAGTCTTAACCTTCCTCCTCATGGGAACAGTCCAGACCGAACTGCCAGGCGAGATCCTCCTTGGACTGGAAACAAGAATCCTGGGACTGGTTTCAGGGTATCACCCCCCATCAGCCAGAATCCAGTGGCAAAGTGAGCAAGATCCAGGGGTGACCAGGCCTGGCAAATCGGGCTGAACTGTTCCCATAGGAAGCAGGGTCAAGACTGATTTGCCTATGAATGGGTCCAAACTGGAGTGGCATGGTGAGCAAAAGAACAATGGATTTAACCAAGATCTGTGATGGGGGTGAGTGTTTGAAAAGATTTAGCACTCCATCCATCATCTTGTGTTGCTATTATTAGTATTTGAACATTGCTGTTCGGTAAGGCAAGATGACTGATCACGTTTTTTTAATTTGATCTACTCATATAGTAAACCTTGACCTATTGGTATTAGAGTGCTTTATATCACAACATTGTTAAGATGTCGGGTATAACATTGAGAAGAAAAGAGGACTTCAGCAACCTGAGTGCAGGCTTGCTTTAGTTTTCTAAAGCTGTTTTCAATATCTTAGACTGAAGACCTTATGTTGTTTATGACGGTACCCAGTGCTGACAACTAGTGGATCTGCAACTGATGAGTTTACAAAGGGCAAAGCAAATCCACCATTTCATCCTAGTGTGGTTGACAAGAAAATAAATGATTGTCTTGGCTAACAGAAACACTGGAAATATAATGTTCTTAGAAATTGCAGAACCAGTTTTCATAAATGTTCTTCACATTCAGTCCACTCACCCATATCAATCATTAGCCTACATTTTCTTAAAGCATCTATGTGCAGTTGTGTGCACTATTCTCTGCTTTGCACAATCCAACCATGCATCTCTTGTTCTGCTCCTTCTTCTCTGCTGCATGTGCCCTTTTCGGTGCTCCATCTTTTGTTCTTTACTGCTTGTTTCAACCAATTTGGTCTTAAGGAAATCAGGCGCCACATCAGATGCCTCATTTAATTGCGATGGAAGGAGAAGAATAATTGCAAGTGGAGGAAGAAAGAGTCAAAAATGGGAGATATATCATTGATTATGGAGGCATATTTGATAAGCGAAAAGAGTCCAACCAAGATGGCTAATGAAAAAATATATAATCATTTGTATTTTTACTCAAATGTTATCATATGTAAGGGCATTCTGTGGTGTGAAAAACAAAAAAGGGATGGCTGGAATGTTTGAACGATTCTCAGCAATTGATATTTACTCTGGGGCATTCCATCTCATTCCGGTACCCAGAGAAGACTTGCAGATCCTTACAGCAGGCCTCAGTCTGCCGTAAGGAACTCCTCCCAACAAATCAGGAGTGCCCATCTTCCATATCAGGTGACATCTCAGAATGTCCCATCACCCATGAGTACTTATACAAAGGTGTGAACAAAGGCGATATCATTGCCTGCATGATATTGTTCATGCCAGTTAACGCATGGGACTACAAGTTCAGGTAAGTCACCTACACCTGGTGACTCTCTGTTAGACCTGTCATCCTTAGGATGAGCTTCCCCCAATGTTTTGCCTGTGTACCTCCACTTTTTGCTGTATCTTTTTGTTGGCCTTGGGACTCTGAGCACTTTACCACTGCCAACCAGTGCTAAAGTGAATGTGCTTCTCCCCTAAACATGGTGACATTGGTGTACACATGATTGCCATGTTTAGTTTACTTATAAGTCCCTTGTAAAGTGGTATACTGTATACCCAGGGCCTGTTTTTGAATGCTACTGCACACTACAAACTTGAAGCCGAAAGCACTAGTTGTGCCACCCACACAAGCAGCCTTTCAAACCTGTCTCAGGCCTGATATTGCAAGGCTTGTGTCTGCAGTTTACTACCACTTCAACTTGGCATTTAAATCACTTGCCAAGCCTTAAACTCCCCTTCCATTACACATAAGTCACCCCTAAGGTAAGGTCTCAGTAGACCTACGGGCAGGGTGCTGTGTAACTAAAAGGTAGAACATGTCTTTTAACTTTTAAATGTCCTGGTAGTGACAAACAGCTAAATTTGTTTTTCACTACAGTGATGCCTACTTCTCTCATAGGCTAGCATGGTGAATTCCTTAAAGCACTGCTAAGCTCTAATTCCTGATTAGAAAGGAGTAGCTACATCATGTTTCATATCTTTGGAATAGTAATGAGAAATCCTCTACAGTGATGACTTCAATTCTGGAAGAAGCATTTACTACACTAGTCCCACCCAGAACCGCTAAATACAACAGGAAAACCCCTTCGGCTCCTTGGTTCTCGGAACAACTAAGATTACAAAGACAACATTGCCGAAACCTAGAACGCCATTGGCGCAAACAATATAATTCAGCAGATAAAACAGCATATAAAGCTGCACTTCATAACTATAAGCAGAGAATATCTATAGAAAAAAACAACTACTATACCATCCAGATAGACCAGGCCAAATGCAGCATGAAAAAACTGTTCGAAGTAGTAAATCATCTTGCATCACCACCAAGCCCACCCACTGAGACATCTCAAACTCTTTGTAACGCTCTGGCGGACTTTTTCTCTGAAAAGGTTACGTCCATATTTAAGGACTTCACCCCAAAACCTATTATTACCGAAACAATTATTACACAAACAAATCTGAACTCACCAGCTCTCATGGAATTTACGAAGATACATCCTCAACACATTCATAAACTCACTTTGTCAGTTAAATCTGGCTCCCCACTGGATCCCTGCCACCCTTCTATACTCAATACTATCCCAGACATCATTACTTTACCTTTAACTCACATCTGTAATGCCATGTTCCTAACAGGCTCATACCCAACAATATGGAAAAATACTATAATTAAACCCCTTCTTAAAAAACCATTACTTGACCCTTCACTACCTTCCAGTTACCGTCCCATAGCATCCTTGCCGTTCCCAGCTAAAATCTTTGAATCCATCATGAACAAACAGCTGTCCGAATATATTCATAATCATGACCTTTTAGATGACACTCAGTTCGGTTTCCGACAAGGTCACGGGACAGAAACTGCCCTGATCAAGGCAGCAGACGAAATAAGATCAACGATGGATAACGGCGGACAAGCTGTGCTGATTCTATTGGACTTATCGGCGGCATTCGACACGGTCGATCATTCTACCTTGATCGACCGTGTCGAGGCCATCTTTATTAAACACAAAGCCAAGGATCTCATTACATCCTTCCTGGCAGACCGTAAACAGGCAGTTAAATTAGGCACATATACCTCCCCCACCTTTACTCTTCCTTGTGGAGTTCCACAGGGCTCCTCGCTAAGTCCGACCCTTTTTAATATATATGTTTCGGACTTAGCGAGGGTAATAAAAGCCTACAACATCAATTTAACAACATATGCCGATGATACCCAGTTGGTATTATCTGTACATAGAGACGGTCCCATAATAGCAGCAAATTTCAAAGATGGCATGAGGGCCATCAGCAGTTGGATGTCTTCCAACTGTTTGAAATTAAACTCAACAAAGACTGAAGTAATGTTGTTTGGCAAGATCCAGCCACTGTGGTCCCCCCTTTGGTGGCCGGAGGAAATGGGCATTCCACCTGAACCAGTCAGTAAAGTTAGAAACTTAGGAGTCATTTTTGACGATAAACTCCTTTTTCACCATCATGTGAACTCGGTAGTTTCCTCATCATTTAATATCTTACGGAAAATCAAGAAACTACTTCCATATCTTCCAAAAACAGCAGGAAAAACACTAATTTCAACACTGGTGTTTTCACGAACTGACTATTGTAACGCCCTCCTCCTGAACGCACAAGAAAAGGTCATTTCTAAACTTCAGATGATACAGAATGCCTCAGCCAGAGTTTTACTGGGCATTTCAAAATTCAGCTCCGTCTCTAAACATCTGAAACAACTGCATTGGCTCCCGATCAGAAGCCGCCCAAAATTCAAGTCCCTTTGTATTGTCTATAAGGCAATTAACAACGTTGGACCTAAATTTCTCAGGAACTCATTTAAACCTCTCACCACCCCCAGAACGCTTCGTTCTAATACTGCCCACTTGCTCAACATACCTAGAACGAGGAGAGTTAACTGGGGAGACAGATGCTTTACCATCGCTGCTGCAAAATTGTGGAACTCTCTTCCCCTTACCATAAAAACTAGTCCCACCCTGATTATTTTTAGAAAGCTGTGGAAAAGTAAATTTTGCCATGTTCTGTGTCCCTACGCCTCATCCATCATATGTTATGTGTGCATGACCAATATGCATATGTTATTCCCCATGTCCGATTAATGACGCAATTCCAGTTGTGTCCACCTCTAGTATGCTAGTTTCCAGTCCTCGTGAATACTACGAATATCAGGCCTATGTAAAGCTACGTTGCCACGTTTCTCAGTGTGCACGTTATTCCATTATAAAGTCCCCGTTTCTAGGCCTCAAAAGGGCCCGGACATCAGATTCAGCTCCTGTCTCCTGAAAGCCTCGCTGAGGAGCGATACAGCCCCCACCTGTATCCTCGACCTTTCACTTACTTCCTGCCTCGCAGTGCCCGGTGCACCCCGGCCCTGCCTCTGAGTCTGCCAAAAGTATGTTATAGTTCCAGTTATCAGTTCAGTCCTCCTTCTCTGCATTCCTAAGCTACTGAACTGCATCAATAGTTTCCGTCATTGTCTAGCCTATTCGGCTCCACGTTAGAGAAATACTGTATTAATGGTCATTTAATATTCTTCATCACGCACTACATGTAGAATAATGCATGGTCCAGTCTTAGAGTCAAGTTAGCTTTTCCCCTCATGACTTCTAGTTTATATCAACATGTTCCCTAAACATCAGATACCAGATAGGGTTTAGGTACATGTCGCTCCGACCCTCCAGACTCTAGTCTCTACTCCTAGCACAGAGTTCATAGCCCCCAGCCTCTCCTAGTAACACGTCATTGCCAGTTTACGCGCACCATTAGATTAGAGGTCCCGGCTCCTTAGGTAGCCCCCTCCAATGTTTCCGCCCATTCATGACATATTCTGTTACGTTTGCATCACATGTCTATGTATACTCCCAGTTACACCTCTTTTACTGTTATCTTTCGCGACTGCTACGCGTCACGCCTTCTGCTCCACCCACTGTTACGCCTACTGCAATGTAATGCTATGTGTTCGCGCTATGTATATAAGTTCATGCATTGTTATTGAAAGTTAGCGCGCTCATCCCAGATCAAGCCCCGGCAGCTGCTGGGCCCCAGTTGTCCTGCTGGGCCCCAGTTGTCCTGCTGGGCCCTGTTAACCCCGTTCTATGCAGGTTGTCCTGATCCTGTCCTTATGCTGTAATAAACCTGCAGAAACTCCTACTACCTCGAATCTTGACTCTTATTTTATTGAGCTATCTGTTATTCATTCATTCATTCAAAAATAGATCCGGTATTATTTATTTATATACCACATAATGGCGCCCGAATAGGGACTTGCCCTTTCCCCACGCGTCGGTGAAGCCACGCCGACCCCCTGACCCTCTGCAGTCGTGACGGAACCATACCGTGCACTGGCAGATATTTCTGCTCCAAGTATCCCTCAGGCCCACGGAGGAGACGGAGGAGGCGGTCCAGCATCCGAACGAGACGGTGGAGGAACGCGGCGAGTCCCGACCAGAGCCCAAGCCGAGAGTCCAAGGTCCGAGGTATCCGGAGGCCCACCCGTAACTGAAGTCCGAAGTTCGTCGTCCGTCGTCCAGTCCAGTCCGAGGCCTTCCGTTCCGTGCTGCCCGGTGAGTACCATTGCTGGGGTAGTATCTAGACAGGACCAATCTAAATTGACTCCTGGTCCGTGGGTTGGTGGTGCCCAGACTCACAAACGAAGTGTTCACCTAGGTGGATACGGGTCTTGATGCGTCCCTTTATGGGACCGGTATGTTCCGTACTGTTACAGCAGTGCATCCAGTAATTCTAGTCTGTTCCGTTCTCGAGAAATTCTGTTCTGTTCCTGTTCTCAGTATTTCAGGTAATATTCTGTTCGAACTGTTATTTATAATGTTCTTCATGTATTTTAATGTTGTGGTATGAGTGTGATGTGATTTCGTGTTTTTATTGTGTATTGTATTGTGTCCAGATTACAGTTCAGTCATGCCTATATTTTCCAAGTTACGTCAGATAAAAACTAGAAAGGGTTTATTGGAAGAAGCAGTTCCTGTCCCGCCCAGGGACAGTCCAGGTCACTTTATGTATCAGAAACATGGCATAAGCGCCATAATGTATCTAGATTTATGGGTAGAGTATACCAAACAGTTAGAAGAAAAGTATAGATGGCCCGTATCGGGTACATGGGATGCCGAATGTATCATGCGAGTAGAAGAAGCATTATGGAAAAAGAAAGCCAGACAGTCACAAAAGGATGCCATCGAGTTATGGCGTAAAGAAGCTCATAAAAGAACTGAAAAGGAAGTCAGAAAGTCAGAGTTAAGTAGAGAATCCCAGGAACGAGCCCAAGAAAGAGAATTAATCGAGATAGGTGAACAAGTCAAAGCCGAACAGTCAGACAGACAGAGGCATGCCCTTATTAAGGGTATGTATCCTCTCCTTGCCGAGGGCTTGCCAAAAGCGACCCCAGAGGCATCTAGTAATTTCCCGCCATCATTAGTTCCGACCAAGCTACGTCACAAACCGACCGCAGCTGATATTTTTATTTCGTCCTATCTGGACGACACAGTCCCAGAATATGCAAATCCTGTTCGCGCTCCGCCAGTCCCTGTAAATCAGGCACTTCCCGCTCTTCCAGACACCGGAGTACCTGCTACGGTACCCCCGGTCCAGCCAGCATTTCAACTTCCCGCTCCGCCACGAAGAATGTCCGTCGATGATTCTAGTTTAGGCGCCGCAGGAGGAGGTCTTCCTCAAACCCCGCCGCCACACAAGCGTTTAACATTACTCGAATTACATGCTCAAGCGTTACAGCGCACGCCTAAACATCAGTCTGTTACAGAAATCAGGCAAACCCTTAACGAATGTGTCTATGATCCAGTTCCAGGCGAATATAATATGGTTTTATATTCCTTACGTGTAAGGAGAGTGACCGAGTATCTAGTCACCTTGCCGAATATGAAAGAAGATCTAGACAGAATATATCGTTTCATCCGTACAGGGGATGATCCAGAAAGTATTGGCGAGATTATGTCTCAAAGGAAAGCCGAGATCCAGCTCATGATATTAAAGTTCCTGATCAATTGTCTAATAAGAGAACAAGATTACCCGTCTAAAGATTCTGCCGAAATGAGAATCCTGACAAGGTGGAGTGATAATATAGCCGAGGGTAAGCACAAGACCGTCGGTGCCATGGAGAGTATGTACAAGAAAATTCGTAAAGAAATAATAAAGATACACGAACAGCGTAAAGCAGCACAAGTAAGCGAGAAAGAAAGTATCTCTGATCCTGAAGAGGAAGACGAGAATTCCGCCAGAATAGCGTATGTAGGAAAATCTAGATTTCTAGATCGCCATTTACGTCTAGAACACAAGTCTATTTTTCATCATCCAGCACCAGAACAAGGTTCTCTAGAACAAGTATTTCAAGCTACCGATCACATTCTGAAATCACGAATCGGTTATAGTGAGTTAAGTACCATGCATGAACAAGAACTAGCCCGATCAGCAGTCCGATGGATTACTGATTCTACCACTTTTCCAGACGAAATAGTGGCACAAATGTTTCTGAAATTGCCCCCAGCCGAGCAACGACTGGTGGGTATGTATATGATTCAGCACCTCATTACTCTGTATGAGGGTCAACATTCTGATCCAGGCCCGTTACATGACATCTTGAACGAGTTACTCCAGTATAGATGGAGAGGTCTAGGTACCGACTTAATTAGTGTCATTCTAGAACAGCGTCACAAATATAGAACGTTTTTGAACCCGCATTTTGTTCATGTCTCACCCCCAGAAAGTAAATCATTTTACATAGACAGACAGAATCCGTTACGAGAAGTCCACCCAGTCCAAGGGGCGGGTGGCGTAATGCAACGAGTGTTTGTATACACTCCGATTTCAAAGATGGAACTTCTTGAAATGAAGAAATTAATTCCCTGTCATGACAAAGATCCAGCAGGGTTCCATAGAGAATTAAAAGACATGCTCCGTATGGGAGAATACACTTACCCAGATATCATTAAAATGTTAAAGGTCCTGTTACCCGCAGGGGTGTATGAAAAGCTAAAGGAAAAGGAATGGGAGGTGGGAGAGAAAAAGATAGATTGGGCAGTTCTAGAAGCTGAAGACAAGGCACGAGTACCAGGTACCGGTCTTGGAGATAAATGTAAAGAATTACCAGAATTACTGATTCAAGTTTTACCCAGATTATTGACAACGAGAAAAGAAGACTGGGATGCAATCTCAGCCTGTAAACAGAAACAAGATGAAGATATTAGTGATTTTTATTCTAGATTTGAAAAATGTTTTAGTATTAACAGTGGTCTCAAGACAAGTAGTGAGTCATACCCTCACCTTTTCGTTACTAAATTAGTCGAGAATTCAAGCCCACAAATTAAAAATCGAGTTTTGAAAGTCGAAAGCACCTGGCAAGCAAACACTCCGTCCCAAATGCTCCAGATGCTCCAGTATCACCAGAATAGAATCAGAGAAGAACAAGAACACGAGAGAAAACGTATGAAAGACACGAAAATGAAAGTGCTAGTTGCACAATCTGTTCCTCAAGACAGTCAGAAGAGGGGTCCGAATCAAGCCAGTCATCCTGCAGCTCCCGTTAAAGGGAACTGCAATTATTGTAAACAGCCAGGTCATTTTATAAACGAGTGTGCAGTTCTGAAACATAACATAGCTACTGGTAAGACTAAAGAAAGACCACGTCCGCCGAGACCAGAACCGGTTTCACAGATTCCTCAGCCACAGAATGCACAACAGACAGTTTCCGCACCGCAGCCTATTGCTGCAACACAGCACGTTACATCGCAGATGTACCAGTATGCACAGACAGAGTATCCAGAGTACCAGCCATATTCATGAAACAGCCTAGAGAGGGAGGTAGGCTTGCCTCTCATCGAGATACCTGTAGATCAAGAAGGTCCCTATGTTCATAGTCAAGTATTAGGGAAAGACAGAAAGTTTTTGATCGATACAGGGGCAAGTAGGACCACAATTAGTCATGCCGAAGTTCCAGGGGCTCCGCTCTCAGGCTCAAGAAATGTTTCCCTTGGATTTTCAGGAAAGCCAATAGTTAATGAGATATCAAAGCCAGTCACTCTAGAAGTAGGTCCATTGTCCCGTACTACTGATCTGTTACTTACTAAGTCATGTCCAGAAAATCTATTAGGCATTAAGACACTGAAAGAATTAGGTGCAGTTATTTGCTGTTCCCCAGAGGGAATACGATTGTTCCTACGTGACTTTAAGGGTCACTATGTATTACGAGATTTTGATTCCAGACTGTCTAAAGTTCCGCAGCACTTATGGGCGCAAGGTCCAACTGATGTAGGTTACATGCAAATCACACCCCATCGTGTGACTCTCAAACCAGGTGTAGTGTTACCCCGAATCAGACAGTACAGATTGCCACCTGAGGCTGTAGCAGCCTTATCCAAAATTATTGACGAGCTCATGGCTCAAGGAGTAGTTGTAGAAACTGACTCCAATGTATGCAATTCTCCGATCATTCCAGTCATGAAACGTACTGATCCAAAAGCACCCCCAGTATATCGATTAGTGATTGATTTACGAGAGCTTAACAAATGTATTATTCCTCAGTACCCAGTTGTCCCAGATATCTCTTCCCTGTTAACAGCCATTGATTCCGAAGCCACATTCTTCACTGTCATAGACCTCAAGAATGCATTTTTCAGTGTTCCGATTCATCCAGACAGCCAGTTTCTTTTCGGATTTTGTTTAAATGGAAGGAGCTATATGTTTACACGCGCTCCTCAAGGTTTCACAGAAAGCCCTAGTATTTACAGTCAAGCACTCAAGAGACAACTAGACAACATTCACATGCCAACTGACACTGCCCTGCTCCAGTATGTCGATGATCTACTGATCACAGCCCGTTCTGAACGTGACTGCGAACGAGCGTCACTTACAGTTTTGTATTTCCTAGCCGAGATGGGGCACAAGGTGTCCCCTTCTAAGCTTCAATTCTGTGTCCAGCAAGTGGTATACTTAGGACACTTGCTGTCCAAGAGGGGTAGGCAGTTGACACCCGACCGTATCCAGTTAATAGCGAGTCTTCCCCAGCCCAGAACCCAGAAGGAGGTACGTGCCTTTATCGGCCTTACTTCTTATTGTAGACAATGGATTCCCCAGTATGCATTTCTAGCCAAGCCACTGATACAGTTAACGGCACAGGAGGCAGCCGTATCGACTGTCCTCCCTTGGACATCTGACCATACACTTAGTTTCAACGAGTTAAAGAAAGCCCTATGTCAAGCTCCAGTTCTAGCTACACCGAACTACAGTAAGCCTTTTACACTTTTCGTTACTGAACGCGAAGGTACAGCATTATCTGTTCTTACACAAGATCAAGCAGGACAATACAAGCCCTGTGCTTATTTTTCGAGCACATTAGATCCAGTCGCCCAGGCGTTGCCTGCGTGCCTCAAGTCAGTTGCAGCCACAGCACTAGCTATCAGACAAAGTGATTCCATAGTTTTAGGACATTCCCTGACAGTACAAGTCCCACATTCAGTAGAAGTTCTTTTAAACCGAACACAAACACAGCACTTGACAATTGCACGTTTAACAGGTTATGAATTGACACTGTTCCAGCCACACATAGAAATTAGACGCTGCAACGTCCTGAATCCTGCTACACTGTTACCATCAGTTAATTCAAATCCAGACACACATGACTGTATGGAAGTAGTCAACATTACGACAAAGCCAAGACAAGACCTGACAGACATTCCGTTACCAGATCCCGACCTGACACTTTATGTGGATGGTTCATGTATGAGATCTAGTACAGGAGAACTAGTCGCCGCGTATGCAGTGACTACTGACACTGAAGTTATTGAAACACACCGTATTGACACCCTGTCCGCTCAAGCAGCAGAGCTAGTTGCTCTGACACAAGCCTGTATACATGCCAAGTACCTGAAAGTTAATGTTTACACAGATTCACGTTACGCATTCGGAGTTGTACACGACTTCGGAGTGCTCTGGCAGGAGAGAGGTTTCATGACTTCTCATGGAACCAAGATTCAGCATGGTCTCCTTATTCAAGCCCTGTTAGATGCCATACATTTACCGACATCTATTGCTATCATGAAGTGCAAAGCACATACGAAAGTTACAGACATTATTTCCCAAGGTAATGATCTAGCAGACCGCACAGCCAAGCTTACAGCACAGACTCCAGACATTCCAGTTAACCTGACACATACTCCAGATCCGATTACATGCATGACAGTTAAGGACCCTACACAAGACGTCATAGATATACAGTTACATGCTACCCCCGATGAAATCAAGAAATGGTCCGAACAAGGAGGGGTCCAGACAGATCAAGGATGGTTAACGAAGGGTAGAGCCACATGGTTTCTCCCCGACTCTATGGTTCAAGTCATTATCAATACCGCACATAGTCCAGCACATTTAGGAGAAAAAGCTATGTTAGACAGTATCCAGAACATTTGGTTCAACAAGCATTTACGAGCTGCAGCCAAGCAGAAAGTCCGTACCTGTATGATATGTTGTCAGTTTAATCCAGGTAAAAGTGTCCCGGTGGAACAAGGTGGTTTCCAGCCCCCTGACCACCCTTTTGAGGTCCTCCAGATGGATTATATTCAGATGGAGCGATGTCGAGGTTTCAAGTATGTCCTTGTAGTTGTATGCGCTTTGTCCAGGTGGACAGAAGCATATCCAGTCCCAGATTACACAGCCGCGACCACTGCCAAGCAGTTGGTTCGTGAATTTTTCCCTAGATATGGACTCCCTAGAGTCGTATATTCTGATAACGGCCAGCCATTCTCATCTGAACTGATGAAGCACATTTCCCTTTTGTTAGGGTACCAGTGGAAGTTCCATTGTGTACGCCATCCTGAAGCAGCCGGTCTAGTCGAGAGACATAATCAGACTCTGAAAATCCGCATAGCCAAAGTATGTAAAGACAAGGGTGTGGACTGGTTAGTAGCTCTGCCAGTCGCTTTGTTTTATATGCGCATGGTCGCACATTCCAGATCAGGTCTGTCCCCGTATGAGGTCGTATTCGGCCGCCCCCCTAACATGTGGGGTACTCCTAGACCCCGAAGTATTACCGATGTTTCATGTAATATGCTGACAGATTACCTAGCTTCCTTGATGTCTGCCCTCAACTCATGTCGTTCACAGGTTGCCGCCGCATTTCCAGACAATACCGAGGTGGCACCGCACGAAATCGTTCCAGGTTCCCTAGTGATGGTCCGGAATTTCGACAGATCAAGTCCGCTGGAACCACGTTGGAAGGAGCCACGTCAGGTCCTCTTGACCACCCGTACCGCCGTCAAGTTGGAAGGCAGAAAAGGATGGATCCACCTTTCTCATATTAAACTTTTTAAAGGATTGAAACCGGTTTCTAAAAACATTTCCAAGGATTCCCAAGATTCTAAAGACTGCCAAAACATTGTTTTAAAGGACTGTCCCGCAAAAGACATTATTACAACCCCTCCCCTGTTAGAGAAAACTCCGCAGCAGGAGTATAAGTTAAAGCTCAGGTCTAGTAAAATAAGTCAGTCAGTTTGATTGTATAAGTCCTCCCCTAGGTGAAACGGTTAGATTGTTTCTGACATGTATAAAATAGACCCCCATAGTGAGAGAGTCAGTAATAACTCAATTCAATGTATCGTTTTTCTAAGTTTCATATTATTCATCAGTATTTTGATCTCCTGCACCAGCTATGCGTTCTATCTGTATTTTCCAGTTACTCATGTAAATATGTCTGCTAATGCTACAGTAGAGCACACGTTTAGTGATCTGCCTCCTCACGAATATTCTTACCGCCTTGCTATGCGCAACAACTCATTTATCCGTATGTTACATTATTCACACCAGACCAGCAATGCCACTAATTGTTGGGTGTGTGGTCGACTCCCCCCTTTCCAGACACCGAAGGGAGTTCTGCCACTCTTTCCTTATCCATTCTCACACAATGGTTCGTGTGGAGCATGGTCCACGTTAACGTCATCCTCAACAGATATGTCTTTTCTTAACAGTACATGTTTCCCAGACAAGCAAGGTCTCCCCCACAGAACAGGTTTAGATCTAGAAAATGAAGTATATAATTTAGGTAATTATTCGTCGAATTTCATGGTCCTGAATGTTCAGTCTGATACTACTCCAGACTTACCTGCTATTTCAGTACTACCTGTCAAAGGCGAATTATGTGTCCGTAGTTATGGTTCCATACATGTAGGTCATAGTGAATGTACTACTGTTATCCAGTACAGTGACAGTGGGAAATCTGTTTTCAAAGCTTCACGTCATTCTTATTTTATTTGTGGTCAAACTGCATATGTCCGTCTGCCCCTCGATTGGGAGGGAACCTGTTATATTGCTTTCCTACTGCCACCTGTTTTCCTAGCCCCATCTGATTATCACAGAAACACACATCTAGTACACATTAGACATAGAAGGGAGTCCCCAATTGTCGATTATACTGAAACTACTCTAGAACAGTATACAGATTTCAATAAAGGTTTCTTCTTCTTTGTAGGACCTGTCCAGAATAGTAAACTGATCCGTAGGTTAACAAGAACCCTTGAAGCTGTAGTAAATGAGACTGCCTCTGCTCTAGGTAACTTAACCGAAGAGCAATCTGCTATGAGATTTGTCGTTTTACAGAATCGTCTCGTCCTTGACGTCATACTGGCCGATAGGGGCGGGGCCTGTAGAGTCATCGGATCTAGTTGCTGCATTTTCATTCCAAATAACGCGCCGTCTGTTTATTCAGCTATAACCAGACTCCATAAAATTGCCCATCTGTTACACCAAGATCCAGGCACCTGGACATGGTCAGGTTGGTTCTGGAATATAATTTCCGCCTGGGGATGGAAAATCCTGTCCTTTTTAGGTATTGCAGTAGCGATCATATTTAGCTGCTGCCTCTGTATACAATGTGGCCCTGCGATTTGCAGCATGTGTGCTACCTCTTGTATTCCTAGTCCCAAGCCCCGTTCTAAATCCCGTTCCAAGACAATTCGAGACGAGCAAATGGTACTGTATGAAATGATAGATGGTATCATGAATATTGATGTTTCCTGATGGAAACGTAGTGACAAGGAGGGAATGTGGAAAAGTAAATTTTGCCATGTTCTGTGTCCCTACGCCTCATCCATCATATGTTATGTGTGCATGACCAATATGCATATGTTATTCCCCATGTCCGATTAATGACGCAATTCCAGTTGTGTCCACCTCTAGTATGCTAGTTTCCAGTCCTCGTGAATACTACGAATATCAGGCCTATGTAAAGCTACGTTGCCACGTTTCTCAGTGTGCACGTTATTCCATTATAAAGTCCCCGTTTCTAGGCCTCAAAAGGGCCCGGACATCAGATTCAGCTCCTGTCTCCTGAAAGCCTCGCTGAGGAGCGATACAGCCCCCACCTGTATCCTCGACCTTTCACTTACTTCCTGCCTCGCAGTGCCCGGTGCAGCCCGGCCCTGCCTCTGAGTCTGCCAAAAGTATGTTATAGTTCCAGTTATCAGTTCAGTCCTCCTTCTCTGCATTCCTAAGCTACTGAACTGCATCAATAGTTTCCGTCATTGTCTAGCCTATTCGGCTCCACGTTAGAGAAATACTGTATTAATGGTCATTTAATATTCTTCATCACGCACTACATGTAGAATAATGCATGGTCCAGTCTTAGAGTCAAGTTAGCTTTTCCCCTCATGACTTCTAGTTTATATCAACATGTTCCCTAAACATCAGATACCAGATAGGGTTTAGGTACATGTCGCTCCGACCCTCCAGACTCTAGTCTCTACTCCTAGCACAGAGTTCATAGCCCCCAGCCTCTCCTAGTAACACGTCATTGCCAGTTTACGCGCACCATTAGATTAGAGGTCCCGGCTCCTTAGGTAGCCCCCTCCAATGTTTCCGCCCATTCATGACATATTCTGTTACGTTTGCATCACATGTCTATGTATACTCCCAGTTACACCTCTTTTACTGTTATCTTTCGCGACTGCTACGCGTCACGCCTTCTGCTCCACCCACTGTTACGCCTACTGCAATGTAATGCTATGTGTTCGCGCTATGTATATAAGTTCATGCATTGTTATTGAAAGTTAGCGCGCTCATCCCAGATCAAGCCCCGGCAGCTGCTGGGCCCCAGTTGTCCTGCTGGGCCCTGTTAACCCCGTTCTATGCAGGTTGTCCTGATCCTGTCCTTATGCTGTAATAAACCTGCAGAAACTCCTACTACCTCGAATCTTGACTCTTATTTTATTGAGCTATCTGTTATTCATTCATTCATTCAAAAATAGATCCGGTATTATTTATTTATATACCACAAAGCAACTAAAGACATGGTTGTTTTCTCAGTAACCTGATCATTTAGATAGTATAACGACAGGTTTTCAGTAACCTGATCATTTAGATAGTACAACGACAGGTT
This sequence comes from Lissotriton helveticus, assembly GCF_964261635.1. Taxonomy (NCBI): domain Eukaryota; kingdom Metazoa; phylum Chordata; class Amphibia; order Caudata; family Salamandridae; genus Lissotriton; species Lissotriton helveticus. The sequence continues at coordinate 1,076,471,305 of NC_136059.1, forward strand.
TTCAGTGATCTCACATTGGTGGTATCAAACATAGCTCACAGCACCGAGACACCCCTGGGTAATTGCAGCGCTTTAAAAATTGCATAAATAAATAAATAAATAAAGTTGGAGTTACCGTTACTAATTTAGAATTGCCACTTTTAGAAAGTGGACATTTCTCTGTTATTAACTCAGCTCTGTGTGCCTACAGCCTGTCTCCAATACATGTCTGGGGTGGGTGACAATAACTTGTTGTGCATATCCTCCAGACAGTCACAAACACAGGAATGGTGGGTGTGACAGAGAACTCAGCCACATTATTTTGCATTCTGATAGCTATTCCTGGGCAGGAAGAGGGAAAGGGAGTTGACACAACAGGCAATGTCCTGTGCCTCATACAAAGGGCTTATTATCCTCTCACACTTAGCCTGGCAGACAAGCCTGGGATGAAAGGGGACCTGCGCACCTCAAGGGCTTGCTTTGAAGTCACCCCCACTTCAAAGGCACATTTGGATATAAGTACTGGGTCTTTGACCCTACCAAGAGGGTACACTACTAAACCTGAGAAACACTCTGACAGGAGTAAGACTGCTGTGATACAAGGATTGCCACTCTGCTTAATTTACTGCTTTGAAGGAACTGCTTCTCTGCTTTGCCGAGCTGTCCTGCTGCCTGCTGCTCTCTGCCCTGCTGAGGAGATGGACTGGATCCATCCCACTTGAATCCAAAGTGACTCCAAGAGTTAGCTGTCTTTCCTCCTGTTTCTGAAGCCTCAAGGTCATCAAAGGATGCTGCTGGACTCTGTCATCTGTGAGTTCTGCCTTGTCTTTATTTATTTATTTTATTTATTTTAGCGATTTGTACAGCGCATGGTGACCCGAGGGCATCCCCGCGCTAAAATCTTGAAGGCGAACCTGAGGGCAGACAGGGGGGAAATTTTTATTTAGAGAACAGTATCGTTTTCAATTTCTTCCTGAACCGCAGGTGATTGGATTCCAGTCGGAGGGTACGGGGGAGGGCGTTCCATCTCGTGGAGGCATTGATCGAGAAGCGGCGGCCACCTGAGCGTGTCTTCCTATGCCTGGGGACGTTGGCCAGATTCTCATTTTCCGAGCGGAGGGACCTGGAGACTTGTCTGAAGTGGGTTCTGCAGCTGTTTTTGCATCAAAATTGTTTCAGGGATGATTTTGTGCTGATTGGAACCGATCCATTGCCCGTTGACACAAACGCAGGTGCTGATCGACTACTTCGCCTTGACGGACAGTGCAGCTCCACGTCAACAGGCAGCGTTGCTTGGCATTGATGAAGCGCCTGCATCGCAAAGGATACATCATCGCCGGCATGGATCGGCACTGACGCATCAAGACTTCAACATTAATGATTTCTTCCATCCAAGGTACTCTTTCAGCAGGACCTGCATGAGTCCTATAGCTTACCTGCCCTCCACCACGGGCGGCTTAAACTTTGCATTTGCCCCAGTCCAGCGCTACTTCAAGCAACCCCTTAGCGCTATTGGCTTCTAATCAGTGAGCACTACTTTTTTATTTAATCTTTAAAAAATCATACCTCTGGTCCTACTGATTGGATTTTTGTAGTTCTGGTCTTGTTTTACTCATAACAGTTTTCTCTATTTTCCTAAACCTATGTGTGGTATTTCTGTGGTGGTTTCATTGTGTTACTCTGTGTGCGTGTTGCATAAACACTTTATACATTGCCTCCTTAGATAAGCCTGACTGCTCTGTGCCAAACTACCAGAGTGTGGGCACAGGTTATCTTTTAGCATGTATCTAGCCTACCCTGACTAGAATTGTGCATACTTCTACCAACTTCTTACACGCACTTCTTTAAACAAGACCATGTAAACACACACATAACTATAACAAATCTCATTTCATTCCACTCATAAGCACAGCACACTGTCCATTGAACAAGCCTTACAACCCACGGCCATCAATGCGCACTCTGTAGTCTCCTCCACTCCTGACAGCTGACTTGATCATTCTCCAATGGCTTACATCCATCTGTACACAAATCCTTGATGATCTCATCACTATATGCTACAGCATCCAACATATACAACTCACCCTTAAGATAGTAGTGGGACTCACTGTTGTCCATGTCCAACTGGCCCAATACTCTAATGAACCAATCTACATGCAAGACAATTGGGCTCTTGAATCACATTTTCTTACCATCATCATCACACAGAGCTTCCTTCTATTGGCTCTACAGATCCCAAGGATCCAACAAGTATTTAATTCTAGAAATATAGGACCTCATCACCAAAGACTCTATAGGGCACACCTATTCCTTGTTCTACAGACTCCAATCTCCCCAGCAACTCAAGCAGAAAGATAATAAATCAATCCCTTGAAACATTCCTCAAGACTCGACATTACACCACACATCATTAAATCCACCTACTACAAAGGCAACCCACTCAACCTCATTGTGACACCAGCCCCCTAACATTGTACTGGAATGAACACTACAGCACCCCATTCCTGCCCACCACACCTATGAATACAATGCAACTGAAAGAGATAACAGACCTACCACTCTTTCATAGAAATTCTCATGGATCCCCTTCAAAAAGAACTCAGCCACCACTTGAACACCCGCCAGCCCTCATCAGAAGCCAACACACTTGTTTTGTAGAGCACAGTACTAAAATACCATGTTGGACTCAATAAATCTCTGACAACTTGGTCTGCCAAACCCAAACCAGTATTCACAAATGTGCTAGGAAGAACTCACAGACAACAAGGGCAGCATAACAAGACAAAAAATAAATGAAGGTGAAGCAATGCCCTCAAAGACCTCTCCTAACTAAGCTCTCAACTCAGTCTGCAGATCATTCATGAATTTGTTCAAGGCTACCTTCCGCAAGGCCACCATCAATGAACCAACTAACACAAGGAACATTCTCTTTATAGCAGTCAATTACTGCTTCAGCCTTCACTCAGACAATCCCATATTGGTAGACATGTGCAAAGCCATCAATCACTTCTTCATGCAGATAAGCTTGATACGGGCCCACATTGTCAATGTGAAGCTAGCATTCAGGGCATTCCCAACCTCCAATGCTTGTTCCCCAAGTGCACAGCTTTCAACCCACTCTTGCATGCTGAACTAACCAACGTCCTTAACATATGTAAAATTGATGTCCTCCTCTCATGAAGGTGACATTGTACGCTCCTCCATCACTAACTATCTTCATTTAAATATTTTCATGTAAATACTCTAACACAATCAATATCTTTCTTAGCCATGATGCACTCCCAGCAGGCTGTAAAACAAGATAGGTCCTCTGTCTATTACAGAAACCTAAACTCTTCTCAGATGACCTCATTAACAATTGTCCCATCACCCACTTTCCATTACTAATAAAAATTGACAATGCAACTGCCACTCTAGTCCTAGTTGAGATATTGAAGAACAACCTATTTCAGGTCAATCAATCTAGCTTCATACCATAACGCAGCTAGGAGACAGCTTCCCTGTAGGTAGTCAATGAAACTCTCTTCTTTAGTGACAAAAACAAGGCAACGCTTTGACCGCATCCTCCTTGACCTCTTAGACACCACTGATAAAATCCACCATCAAGCTACTGAAGTTCAAGCTCTTTACCACTCATTAGCAAAAAATAGCACAGAGTTCTAAAAGTCAACAAAAATAAGTGCAGCAAAAGAAGGCAAACATCTGGGGTGACCTTGCAGGTGAAGGCCAGCCTCAACAGCCACAATATCAGAAGGAAAAATAATCAGTCTGAATTGTTCCACTGCTGCAATGTTATATAGGTTTTTACCAACACCCACAATAGCTAGATTAGGTTATGTTGTTCCATCAATGATTTTAGGGTTCATGGTATCCCTTCAAAAGGCAGCACCTCCTCCCTGATACCAATATTCTGTATCTCCAAGGTGCAAATCTTTGGGATTGACAGAGAACCTGAGGTGGCAGTAAGACCCATCTTTTTTGGCAATGTGTAATTACTGGATTCAGAGTTTTGCAGTCACTCGTGCAGATCTTCCAGATTAAGCATAGCACTAGCTCGTGCATACGATTTTTATAATTCATCCAGAAAAGTTCTGCAGGGAGATAAAAGAGGATATCAAGGAATGACAGACTTAAGCAGCCCGTGTTCTTTTGTTGAGGAGTATTTAAAAAGGAATCCATCTCATTTTCAAATTATTCATGATTTTGTTTGTGTTAGTATGTGGAATAATGGATTTTGGAGTTAAGCAATTTTTGCAGCAAAACCACACGGAAGCACTGTAATAAAAGCCAGTCGCTTAGCATAACCCAAGATTTATCTTTCACATTTTTCCAATATCTTGTTAAGTGAAGGCAGGATGGCAGCTTTAGATGGATGCTTTATGGATTGCTTTGTTTTATCAAGTCGCTGTCCTTGATGGGCAGCAGAGACGAGGAGGGGGTAAGGAGAAGCTGAAAGGAGAGGAGAAGCGAGACAGCAGGAGGACTATGCCTAGGACCTGCGGCTTCATCACGCGCACTGCAAGAGAGAAACAAATCCCTGTTTTCTATCAGACACACAACAGAAAATACCATTTCTAACTTAAATCAATGTGACCGGTGTTTAGTCTCAATGCATTGCAGAGCTGGTTGCTTTTTGCTGCCCCCTGTAGTTTAGTTTTGCCACGATTGGAGAATAAAGTAAACAGAACATTCTGTAAACTGCTCGAACCCCCTCCTGAATAAAGTGCTTTGTCTGATCTGACAAAATATTTTCAGCTTTGCACCATAACATAACTTTTGCAAGTTTATTGTCTCTGGGAATCGCAGCATGTTTTGGAAATACAGGTTTCGGAGTTTTGCAGGCAGAAAGGGCACACAAAGATTTTGGTGACGTTACTAGTTGCGTTTAAACCACCTTTGGGTAAGTTAAGGCCCATATAAAGCAGCCTGTTACTTCAGTGGCTGTTATACGCTAAGTGCCTCTGGTCAGTATTTTAGGAAAGTAGCGATACACAGAACTCTTTATGCAACCTGCAGTCACAAGATATAACCCAAGCAGGGATAACTCACCGAATGATATTGCGGGCACCTAAGCACTCTGGGGCAGATTTATGAGGCCCGTGTGCCTCTTTGCGCTGCAATTGCGTCACTTAATTTGACGCAACGGCGGCGCAAACAATGCGCCCTATTTACAACGTGACGCATCTAGGAGATGCGTCACGTTGGAAAGCCCTGCGCCATAAGGAGGCGTTCCTGTGCAGGGGGGGGGGCGTTCCTGCGCAGGAACGCCTCCTAAAAGTGGCTGAGTGAAATCTATGAGATTTCACTCAGTCACTTTCTACGTCAATTCCTTACGCCTGCTCGAAGCAGGCGTAAGGGTGACGCACCATGCATTGTAGGGGTGGCCCCTGTGCATTGCAGGAGTCATGTCGCACTTGCGACATGACTCCAGCAATGCGCCGCCCGTACACCGCAAGATGCGTCACGCATCTTCCCTGTCTTGCCCCATGGTGCGCCGCATTGTAAATGCGGCGCACCATGGGTGGCGGAGCTGTGGCGCACTGTGGCGCACATTAACTGGCGCATCCCTGGGGATGCGCCAGTTAACATAAATCTGCCCCTCTGAATGTAATAACTGGAATCTGGCCCAGTACAAATTACACTTTTATGGTCGACTTACTGATTCCTACGCTTTATATAAAGCATTATGATTGTCCCAAACGCAGAATCAGGCCGCTTGCAGCAGCAAAAATGCTTTTTTGTAATGTACAAAGTCCAAATTGTATTGTACCAGTGAGAGAAGCAATTCTGTCGTAAATGCTCAATATGTGCCATGAATTACCATAACACCAGGGCCAGCATTCAACCAGCAGTAGGCATCATGACATAAATGCTACCAAGTTGCCCAAAAATATGCCCAATTCGTCAGGGACAGTATTTTACTAGTAGATGGGATCATGCCATCGACTCCCAAAAGTTGCAAAGAAGTACCACCATTATGCAAGGACCAGCATGACTTTACCAGTAATAGTGAATGTGCATGATTCTATGAATGCCCCAAAGTTACCAAGAAATACCACAATTATTCGGACTCTGTCCGAAGTCCTAAAACAATGCAAAATGAAGACAATGAGGCAGTGTCAGGATACCCTTATTCCTTAGGCAAATGTAACTTTTTTGCTGCAACTTCACAGAGAATCCACGACTGCAGAACATAAAAATAAAAATAAAGAATTGTGGGCCCCGGGGTGGGCCAGGACCCGGGGGTGGGGGGGGCATATGTTCTTTTAGGGGGGAGTGTGATATGTGGCTCCCTTTCCTAAGCCTCAGAGCTGTCCCAGGGACCCCATCCCTCGGGTTGAAATGAAAATATATTTTATTCCCTTTATCCTATGATCAAGACCACACCAGTCCAAAACACCACGGAAATTTGGGGCACCTACCCTATTCATGATTCTAAATCAATAAGTTGAACTTTTAAAGAATGTGGTTTTGTCGTCAATTGCACAGCAACACAAAGTTGGGAATATAGAGCGGTGTTAGACCTGGCATCCTTGGTGTTGTTTCTCTTGGCCTTTTGTCTTCTGACCTCCGGTTTAGCTGACTTCATTTTTGATGGCTTTAGGATTCTGGGCACTTTACCACTTCTAACCAGTGCTAAAGGGCATATGATTTTACTCAAAACATGGTAACATTGGCTTATCAACAATTGCCTAATTTGATTTATGTATAAGTCCCTAGTAAAGTTCACTGTATGTGCCCAGGACCTGGAAATGAAATGCTACTTGTGGGCCTGCAGCACTGATTATTCCATCCACTCAGTAGCCATTTAAACATGGCTCAGACCTGCCATTGCAGAGCCTTTGTGTGCACTTTTAAACTGCCATGTTGACCTTTGCCAGTTAACCAACTTCCCATTCCTAAACCCTCCTTTTTATTTCATACAAGTCACCCTACGTTAGGCCCTAGGCACCCCCAATGGCAGGCTGCATCGTATTAAAAAATTAGGACATGTACTTTTCAGTTTAACATTTCTTGGTAGTGAAATACACTTAAATATGTTTTTCACTGCTGCAAGGCCTCGCTCTCCCACAGGTTAACATTGAGATTGCCTTAAACATCTTTTAAGCCTAATTTCCAATTGGGAGCAGATAGAAATTTAAAGTTTGGTGTCTCTGGACTACCAACTCAAAATCACAAATTGTAGTGAAGTCAAATTTCATATTTTATGTCTGGAAATGCCACTTTTAGAAGTTTGACATTTTCTTACCATTCTGTGCCTCTGCATATCTCTGAATACACGTTTGGGCTGGCTGTTAGCTGGGGTTTGGGCATTCCCTTTAGACAGTCACACAAAGGGAGCTGGAGTGTGACATTTGCATCTTGATGGCCCATCATCAGGTTGATGAGCCTTCCTGAGGTAGATTGGGAGGGAGGAGCTGAAACTTGCACCTGAATTGGGCGGTACCTATCCCCACACAAAGTGCTGCATCCCTCCATGTAGTGCGCCTGGATCGCCCTCTTCAATGGCACATTTGGGTATAAGTACTGGATCTGGCATCACCAGATTAGGACTCTACTGGAATCAAGGACATTATGCCTAGAAGAACAGCTGCTGTGCTGTCGGAGAGTCTGCCACTTTGCAATTTCCTCTGCTGTGTTGGCCTGCTGCCTGCTGCCTTCTGCTTCTGTTCTAGAGGTGAGAGAGACTGGACCCATATCCTTGAACCCAAGATTCTCTAGAGGCTTGTTGTTTTTCTGAAGTTTTAGGGACACACAAGCCTTCTTGCAACTCTGCTGGTGCGGCTGGACTTAGCCATCTGTGATTCCTACCCTTGTCCGAGGTGCCCACATCAGTCCTGGGCTTCAGAAGTGGGCTCTGCAGCTGTTTCTCTGCAAAATCTGGTGCATAGTCTTGAGTGCATGAGAAAGACCAACACATTACTCTCCCACGCCAACACAATGTAAATCGCTGATGACACTGCAAGGCTTGACAGTGACGCAGTGCTGATTCTTCGACAATGTCTGTGAGGCTCAACGTCGAGGCAGTGTCAAATCTTCAACACCATTTGCGAGCTCATCTCCGATGCAGTGACCCGACTGCGGGAAAATTCTGATGCATTGTGGGCTTGACGTTGATGCTTTGCTCCATACAAGGTACTTTTTCAGTGGGCCCTCTGTGGGTTCTGTAGCCAGTCTGCTCTCCATCGTGGTTGTCCTGAACTTTGGATTTGGACCGGTCCCTCAGGTCCTCAAGTAACCTTTTGACCGCTTATGACTTTTACACTCTGTTTTCACTTTTAATCTTTATAAATTCATATCCCTACTTCTACTTAATGGATTGTTTTATTGTTTTAGTTTTATTTTACTCATATAAATATTTTCTATTTTTCTAAACTGGTGTGGAGTCTTTTTGTGCTGTATTCACTTTGTTACTGTAACTAAAGTGTGCACCCATGCTTAAACATTGCCTCTTAGGTTAAGCCTGACTGCTTATGCCTAGCTACCAGAAAGTGATCCCAGGTTAATTTAAGTTGGGTATCTGATTTAACGTGACTAGGATTGTGCCTACTGCTTGGACAGGGTGTATACTCTGCCAACCAGAAACCTCAATTTCTAAAAGGCGGGATGACTCTTGAGGTTCCGTGACAATTTTAAGTGATGTTTTCGACTCGCACGAATATGGTCGAGTCTGGTATCTAAGAACCGCAAATGACGAGTTTAGTAAGTGTGCGCAGTTTCGCTGTGCTAACTTAAACCGTTCGTTTGATATGTGAGTTTTTCATCTGTACCCACGGGTTCCATCTTAGATACGGCATCCATTTTGTCTCTTGCCCTCAAGTAGCCCGCGAACGGACACTGTCCGCTTCGTCACCCTGGGACTCTCAGGATATTTGTGGAAGACACATGTACTTTGTAAATATCTTTTACGATGAGGGGGATGATACTGTAAGGCAGATGGCCCCGCTCGAGGCTCATCTTGCCGTCCGGTTTATTGTCTCAGCCGTGCATCTCATTAGGCACGTCCCTTTGATGCCTGTATCTCGTGTTTCCCGATACCTCCCCTTTTACACCCTTTTCGATTTCCCCACTGTCCCCATCTCCCTCTGCATCTGTCTTTGTCCCTATTTCGATCTGTTTTACTGCCGATTGGAATTCACTAATGTTGGGAAGATGGGTTTTTACAGTTGGGAACCGCCAAATGTTTCCGCACTTATGTTCCGGACCTTATGTGTACCAAAGTGACCAAAGCGACCCCTCTGAGGGATAATTATGGGAACCAGGTTGTAAACTTTTGTGTACCATGTTGTCCTATGAGTTAATTTTGTATAAAAGGAGCGATCCACAGAACCAATTTGAAGCAGTCTCCCCAAGTTGCACGTGTTGTACTTGTTGTGACTTCTGTGTTCCCTGCAGTAAATAAACCTTGAATCTTTGACGCCGAAGGAAGTGTCCCGTGTCTCTGTAGTTTGTGCGCCGAAACAGGTATCCCATGAAGGTTATAGGTGTTGTTCCCTGGCACCGCTGGTACTGTTAAAAAGTCCAGTCCTTCAGTTGGCGCCCAACGTGGGGCGACTTCAGCGGTACCGGTCCGGTCCAAAGCCTGATGATCGTGAGGAACTTCGTGTGAAATCTCCGAGGGAAGGTGCACCCCGCTTCATCGATCCTGTTGTCGAAATAAGTGGCCCGAAGTTTTTCCCTGCGAAGATTCCCGCCTCCTGACGGCGGCAACGGACCGATGCCCTGACTGTCGACCTGTCTTCGACGCCCGGCGTAGACCTTATGTACAAGCGAGACGATAGACGGGCCTTCCTGGTGACGCCATTGAAGTTCTGAGTTAAGTATTTGTGGGTCGCTCCCAGTCCTTAGTGGTTGTTCTAGCTTTTTTTGAAAGCTTTGTGGTTAGCCTTTAAGGCTTTGTGGTAATAGCTCACTGAGCTTTGTAATAGCCTCCTCGGGCTTTGTGGTTAGCTCTCCGAGCTTCGTGATAGCCTTAAGGCTTTGTTGTGTTGCATGGTTCCATTGCATTTGTGGTTCTTAGTATTGGTCCTTAGTATTATTTGACAGTTGCAATTGCCAAAAACCGAGGGTTTTGACTTACATGAGGTTTTATTGCTTCGGTAATCCTTGAAGTTTGATACTAGGTTAGTGTGCACGATGCCTAGCCATAGTGATTTGTTTCGTATTTTCAAATGTTGCGCAATGGATTCCCGGTTGGAGGACTCATGTCCGATACCTCCAGTTGGAACTCCGATACATGATCTTTATAGTCGACATGGGGTGGGTCCTATAATATATAATGATTACTGGATCCGCTATACAAAGAAAGACGGTGACCTTAGATGGCCACCACACGGAACTTTTGAACTTTCGATTTTAGATAATCTTGAGGCTAAATTATTTTTAAAGAAAGCTAGGCCAGCTATGTTTGATTCCTTTCGGATATGGCGTAAAGAGGCCAAACAGAAAGAAATCAAACAACTTAAAAAAGATAAAAAGCAAGAGTTTGTTCCGATAATGCAAGCTATAAAAGAATGTAGACAAGACAAAGAAGGAAAAGATGTGGAAATCGCTACTAGATTGCATCACATGAAAATAGATAAATGTTACCCAGTTTTACCAAATAATCTAGAAAAGAAAGAAGAAGATTTGAAGGAGGATTCCTTGTTATCATACTTGATGAAATCACCACCTCCTTATGTACAGGGTGCTACTGCTCCTGTAGCTCCTGTTGTTCCTCTTATTGCTCCAGCGGCTGCGGGCCAGCCCGCTGTTAACCCTACGTTTGTTCCACCACCTGTCCTCGTTCCTACTGCTCCCGTACCTGTACCTTTGCAGACTGTTGTTTCTGCTACTCCAACTACCTTGTCCGTTCCTACTATGCCTTCCTTCACCTCTAGTGTTGTTGCCCCTGTTTTTCTTTCTCCTTCTGTTCGTAAGCGTGTTCCTAACTCTGTTGCTACCCTTTATTCACCTCTTTCTGGTCCGTTATTTTCGTCTGATTCATCTGACACTCCTCAGAGACGGAGTCAGATCCCTAGTGGTAGGGAGAAAGAGACGTTAGTAACAATGGCACATAAGTGGATAAGACATCCTGCTAATTACACTCCACGTGTAGTCTTTGATACGTTTTCTCAGTTTAATGAGCCTACACAGAGATTCGTATTTGAGGAAATGTGTAACTTTTTGAGGGAAGAATGGTACAATAATGATGTAGATGATGTACCGTCCGACATAATTGAACTTCAGAGTCACTTTTCGAACGGTATGATTATAGGAAACGATGTACGACGTGCAGTGGAACGCTTATTAGCATTCAGACCCACAGCACATTCTCGGATATCATTAGATGATACCACTGAGAACTGGAAAGCGGTTCCTGGTCAGTATCCCATGAGAGAAGTTCCGCCACTGTGGGTGCCTGGTGATCCTAATGCGAACCCTGTGGTGCTACCGCATTTTCGAAGGGTGTGGATACATCTTCCATGGAAACGATCGGAAGTTTTGCAAGTGAAGCAATCCTTACCCGATCCGCGTAAAAATCCGGCTGGTTATTATAAGGAGTTATCACAACTAATAGAAGCTTCTATTATGAATATTGCCGACATCGACATGTTGTTTGGCAATGTTGTACCGCAACCAGTTTGGGCTAAAATTCGTCAAGCCAATCACGCAGCTGAATTAGGGGGTGATTGGGCTGCACTACTAGCAGCTGATGCATTACAAGTCGGTGGGGCTAAACCTGAACAGTTGATCTTGGATTTACCTCAGAAAATCATTACGCTCATGAAAACTCTCATGCCAGCGATGAAGGTGAACTGGGATAAGTTATCAGCTTGTAAACAAAAGAAAGACGAGAGTGTCTCGGATTTCTTTACAAGGTTTGAGGAAGCATTTGTCGACCACAGCGGCCAGGACATGGGCGCTGAGGGAGGTCAGCGGTTATTCGTTGACAAATTTGTGTCAAATTTGCTGCCTGAGCTATGCAACAAATTAAAGAATTCAGAAAGTGCGTGGGCAGTTTCAACCCCTGCGCAAATACTAGCAACGGCTCAGTATTATGAGAATAGGGAAAAGGAAGAAAGTGATCGTGTAGAAAAGAAAACGAAAGAACTCAAAACAAAGGTTTTGTTGCAACAAGCATACCCTCCACGATCAAACCAAAATGATGCACAACAACAGTATCGACCGCGAGCACAGCCCGATAGGACACAGCCGCGCTCTGACAACTTTGATTCCAGATCTTCACTTGGGTATAATCAGTGCGCATATTGTAGGAAAGAGGGACACCTAAAATATGATTGTCTTGCCTTACGGGACCGCCTGAATGGTGTGTCGACACGTGGAAACCGTGGTGGTGGTCCTCAACAGGCACCACGTGGTAGAGGTCGTGGTTCATCCCACAATCAGAGTGATCGTTATCAAAATCAATCAGATGCAAATAATTACTTTGACCAGCGAAATGCGGGGTCAGTTCGATGTGCACAGTATAATGTGGATGATTATTACGTAGAGCACGAGACTGTTGTAAATGACCATTACTAGGACAGCCAACGACAAAGAGAGGGAGTAGTGTCAGTTCCGGTCGATCAGAGTGGGCCTTACGTTGCAGTGGCTACATCGGGTGTAGTTGAGCCTTTTTTGTTAGACACTGGTGCGACGAAAAGTTCCATCATGCATTCAAAACTCCCTGGCGCACCTTTGTCTGGCTTAACGAATGTTTCCGTTGGATTCTCTGGCGCCCCTGTTAGTAACCCAGTCTCTAATCCTTTGCCTCTTATGATTGGACCTTGTGAGCTAACCGCTCCACTGATTCTATCTACAGGTTGTGGTGAAAATCTTTTGGGTCTGGATTTGTTGAAACGATTATATGCAACATTGTATTGTTCCCCCGAAGGAGTGGAACTTACATTGGGACGGAGAGTGATCTCTCCTATGTATTTATCGGTTGATAAATTCCCATCGGAATTGAGTTTCCTCCCTGCGTCTCTATGGGCCACAGGTCCCAATGACGTGGGCCTGTTAGACATTCCACCCTATGTGATTCAATTGAAACAAAATGCGCGATTACCGCGTTTACCTCAATATCGTATTTCTCTTGAGGGCGAACGAGCACTGTTAGCAATCGTTCATGATCTCATTGAAAAAGGTGTTGTTGAAGAAACGCGTGGAAACGTGTGCAATAGCCCTGTATTACCAATTCTGAAACGAACTGACCCAACTAAACCTCCTGTGTATCGTTTTGTAATAGATTTGAGAGAGGTAAACAAAATAGTGGTTCCGCAATTTCCTGTGGTCCCTGACATTACAGCCTTATTAACAATGATTCCGGCATCTGCCTCCTGGTTCACAGTGATCGATCTAAAGAATGCTTTCTTTAGCATTCCGATTGCAGAGGAAAGCAGAGACCTGTTCGGATTCTCATTAGGAGGTCGCAGTTTTAGGCTAAAACGCGCTCCACAGGGCTACTGTGAGAGTCCGTCAATCTACAGCCAAGCACTTAAAGGTCAGCTTGATGCCTTTGTATTGCCTAAAGGTGCAGCTTTGATTCAATATGTTGACGATCTTTTAGTGGCAGCTGATACGGAGGCCATTTGCAAAACGGCTACAGTATCATTATTGCACTATCTACATGACTTGCACCACAAGGTATCGCCTTCAAAGCTACAGTATTGTTGTCAAGAAGTTACCTATCTAGGTCACTTATTGTCAAAAGAAGGGAGAAGGTTGACCCCAGATAGAATTGCAGCGATTTCCCGAATGACTGTGCCAAAAACCCAAAGAGATGTTCGTGCCTTTTTAGGTATTACGTCCTACTGCAGACAATGGATTCCAAATTTTTCATTGTTAGCGAAACCATTGATAGCCCTTACATGCAAAGATGTTTCATCCCCAGTACCCTGGTCTGAAGAATGTCAGAAAAGTTTTTCGGAATTGCGTGATGCGTTGTGTTCGGCTCCTGTGTTGGGTACCCCTGACTACAGTAAGCCGTTTACACTATACGTTCACGAGAGGGATGGTTGCGCGTTGAGTGTTTTGACACAGTCTTTTGGTGGTAAGCAACGCCCATGTGCCTATTTTTCTTCGACTTTAGACCCAGTAGCAAGAGCTTTGCCAAGTTGCTTAAGGGCAACAGCGGCAGCTGCGGCGTCTATTCGACAGTCCGCAGGTCTAGTCATGGATAATATGCTCACGGTAATGGTTCCGCATGCAGTCGACACTCTATTGAACCGAACGAAAACTCAACATCTGACGAGCGCAAGATTGTCTGGATATGAGTTGACGTTGCTGGCCAGTCATATACGGATAAAACGATGTAATGTGTTGAATCCAGCAACATTGCTGCCGATCGACGCAGAATCAAGTGGTGAAGCAGTACATGACTGCTATCTCAAAACTGAAGAGGAGACTAAGGGTCGCATTGACCTAAAAGATACTCCATTGACAGATCCCGATGGTACTTTGTATGTGGATGGTTCTTGTTTCAAGTTACCGAACGGTGATGTGACGACTGCGTATACTGTAGTTACATTGAGAACAATTGTGGAAAGTGCAAGATTAAGTCAGAATTCGGCTCAGGCTGCTGAGTTAATTGCTTTGACGAGAGCGTGTGTGTTGTCTAAGGATAAACGGGTGAATGTGTTTACAGATAGCCAGTATGCGTTTGGTGTGGCACATAGTTTTGGACGACTGTGGAGAGAGAGAGGATTCCTTACGTCACATGGTACGAAGATTCAACATGGACAGCTTGTAAATGATCTTCTGGATGCACTTACGTTGCCTAAGCAAGTGGCAATTGTTAAATGTAGTGCGCATCGTAAGGTGACGGATGATGTTGGTCGTGGTAATGCGTTTGCGGATGAGACTGCTAAGGAGACTGCCCGGAACCTTAGCACTCGAATGTATGTGACGAGTTCGGTTAGGTGGCCTGCAGAATCAAGTATGTGTGAGAACACTATCGAGAGTGTGAAAGCAATTCAGAATGAGGCCACCGAGACTGAAGAGGCGAAGTGGAAAGAAAGTACGGGAAAGTTGGATGCGAATGGTTGTTGGACTGACTTATCGGAACAGAAAAGATGGATGTTGCCTGATGCATATGTGCTGGCTGTTGTGACTATGACACATGGGTTAGCACATATTAGCGCGAAAGGTATCTGTAAATTGCTGTTTCCTGTGTGGAAGAATGATGGTATTACGAAATGTGCTGAACGCTTGGTTAAGAATTGTATGGTGTGTTTGATGCACAATCCTGGTAAGGGCACTCCCACTCCACCTGGCCATTTTGCCCCTCCTGCGTACCCTTTCGAAGTTATCCAGTTGGACTTTATCCACATGGAGAGATGTAATAATTTGAAGTACGTGCTGGTTGTGGTGTGTGCATTTTCTAGGTGGATTGAGGCCTACCCCCTTAAGGATAATACGGCTTTATCCACGGCAAAAATTTTACTCAAAGAGTATTTTTCCCGCTACGGAATGCCTCGGGTTGTGTGGTCAGACAACGGAAGTGAGTTAGTTGGGAGCGTGATGAAGAGTGTGTGTCGCGGGTTAGGGATTGTACAGAAATTTCATAGTGCCAATCATCCTCAGTCAGCCGGTTTGGTTGAAGGGTACAATGGCACCCTTAAACTAAAACTAGCAAAGATTCAGGCTACGACAGGTCTTTCGTGGCCTGACGCTTTACCCTTAGCATTACTGTCAACAAGGGCAACTGTACACTCCCAAGTAGGGCTCAGTCCCTATGAAATAGTGTTCGGTCGTCCTGCCAATGTTTGGGGGGTCCCTAGACCGGGTGCCTTTTGTGATCTTGAGTATCCAATGTTGATCGATTATCTTCATGACTTGACTGCTAAACTGAGGTTAATTCACCAACAGGTTCACGAAGCATTGCCGACACAGACGGAGGGTCCAGGCCACCAGCTCCAGCCCGGAGATTGGGTGGTAACGCGGAATTTTTCACGCAAGAACAATTTGGATCCCAGGTTCACTGGACCCTATCAGGTCCTCCTTGCCACGAGAACTGCAGTTCGTCTTGAGGGGCGGAAAAATTGGGTGCATGCCACCCATACCAAGAAAGTCCCCATTCCGTTGCCAGCAGACTCGTGGGTAAGGAAAGGCACTGCATCAACTGAAACCGAAGGATTGCCGGCGTTTGTACCTTTCAGCGACGCACAACCTGTCGGAGAATCCTCAGTGCAGCAAAAAGGCATTATTGAACACTTGTCATCAGAAGACTCAAGACCAGAACAATCAGCTGATCAACAGGGCGTTGTCCCTTCAACGGATCTTTTGTTTAACGAACAGACACGTCCTGGGAAAACCCGATATTTTTTGAGATCCAGCACTAAAGACTAATAAAAAAACCCCGTTCTGTCCCTTGACAAATGCATTATCCCGTTTTCCATGATCAGTTTGAACACTCATTCTATTGTAATTATTTCGCACATATTCATTGAGCTTTGTTCCTTACATTTTTGTTTCCACAGCTGAGAGACATTGTTTTTATATATATATATATATATGAAATAAAGGCCGTAGGGCCGCGCGTGTACTTCCTCCTGGTTAGTAGGTCTTGACGCTAGGTTAAAGACCGTCGGTTCCTGGGAACTCCTAGGAATTGACTATTGCTACACAGAACGAAGTGCGTCAAGAAACGTTGCGGACGGTCATAGGAAATGGCATTTTCAAAGCTGATGGACTTGGAAAGAGCTCAAGCACAAAGATTCAAGCTGCAGCAACTCAGTCGTACCAAATGTTGTGTGTTCCAAATATTCGTACTGTTTGTGACTGTTTCTGCGTTATTGGCGGGTGGAGTGTATTACACAATGTCTTACTTCTTGCTTTCTATCATACCTACTCCTACCCCTGACTTTAAACTCACCTCCACTGTTTCTCCTCATTCTTTTCACATCTTACCTGAACACGAGCAGGCTAGACGTGCAGAATTCCGCAACAATTCCTTTATTCAGCTCCTTCATCAGCATCAGTTAGTGGTTAACACTACTAATTGTTGGGTGTGTGGGTTGATGCCACATACTACGGATAAGGGAATTCCATATCTGGTGTTACCGTATAGCTCCCAAGGGTCTGCTCGAGCATTTCAAACAATGTTTCGAAGCGCACTGGGTTTCCACCCCATTCGAGAACCACGTTCCCCCTACTCTGGTCCTACCTCGTACCAAAAATCTTTGTCTATAGCAATAGAGGATTTAGATAGCGATATCTATGATCCCTCGCTTATCCCTGAAGAAGAGGTACAAGCCTATAGGGTCCTAAGTAGAGGCGAATATAGTGTGTTCACTGGTGAAAAACAGCTTAAAAGCTCGCCTCCGATATGGGTCGTACCCCACACTGGCAATTTTTGTTTAATAGGTCGCGGCCGTAGATCGAAAGCCCGACTTGGAGAGAGTGCTTGCACTGAAAATTATATTTTGCCAATGGTCTCGTCCCCTGTGTTTTTGGCTGCCAAGGGTACATACTTTATTTGTCATGATCGTGCGTATGCATGGTTGCCCTCTGACTTCATGGGCTCATGTTTTATCGCAAACTTGTTGCCTCCGACATTTACTGTAGATGCAGATTATCACAAAACTAGAGTTGTGAGAGGCGTAATTAGCGAAGAGGATACTGCCGGTCAAGAGGCAGGAGACTTTTTCAAGGGTTTCCTCCCATTTTGGGGACCTATGGTTAATAGTAGGAACCTGAGACAGTTGACTCGAGTGGTAGAATCGACAGCTAATATTACTGCCAGTGCCCTTGGTAATATCACCACAGAACTTCAGGCGGATAGACTTATGACGTTACAAAACCGTATGGTTTTAGATGTGATCTTAGCAGATCGAGGTGGGGTATGTAAGGTGATCCATTCGAGCTGCTGTATTTTCATTCCTGATAACGCTCCGACTGTCTATCAAGCCATCTCGAAGTTGCATAAGATCTCCGAATCCATACACGTGGATGTAGGGGATTGGACGCTACTTGGATGGTTTTGGGGCCTGATGTCGACTTGGGGTTGGAAAATTCTGACGATCATTGGAGTCGTTGTAGTGTTCCTGTTCACGTGTTGCCTTTGCGTGCAGTGCGGTCCTGCCTTATGTGGCCTCTGTGCTACAACGTGTATGAGACAGCCACCTGTTACCAAAGGGTCTCGGTTGGACAGAGCTATGCTACAGCAACATCTCGAGGGTCTGATGAATATCGAATATGATTCCGACTAGTGCTTGCCTACATGAGGGCAAAAGGAGCGTCTGAGGTTCCGTGACAATTTTAAGTGATGTTTTCGACTCGCACGAATATGGTCGAGTCTGGTATCTAAGAACCGCAAATGACGAGTTTAGTAAGTGTGCGCAGTTTCGCTGTGCTAACTTAAACCGTTCGTTTGATATGTGAGTTTTTCATCTGTACCCACGGGTTCCATCTTAGATACGGCATCCATTTTGTCTCTTGCCCTCAAGTAGCCCGCGAACGGACACTGTCCGCTTCGTCACCCTGGGACTCTCAGGATATTTGTGGAAGACACATGTACTTTGTAAATATCTTTTACGATGAGGGGGATGATACTGTAAGGCAGATGGCCCCGCTCGAGGCTCATCTTGCCGTCCGGTTTATTGTCTCAGCCGTGCATCTCATTAGGCACGTCCCTTTGATGCCTGTATCTCGTGTTTCCCGATACCTCCCCTTTTACACCCTTTTCGATTTCCCCACTGTCCCCATCTCCCTCTGCACCTGTCTTTGTCCCTATTTCGATCTGTTTTACTGCCGATTGGAATTCACTAATGTTGGGAAGATGGGTTTTTGCAGTTGGGAACCGCCAAATGTTTCCGCACTTATGTTCCGGACCTTATGTGTACCAAAGTGACCAAAGCGACCCCTCTGAGGGATAATTATGGGAACCAGGTTGTAAACTTTTGTGTACCATGTTGTCCTATGAGTTAATTTTGTATAAAAGGAGCGATCCACAGAACCAATTTGAAGCAGTCTCCCCAAGTTGCACGTGTTGTACTTGTTGTGACTTCTGTGTTCCCTGCAGTAAATAAACCTTGAATCTTTGACGCCGAAGGAAGTGTCCCGTGTCTCTGTAGTTTGTGCGCCGAAACAGGTATCCCATGAAGGTTATAGGTGTTGTTCCCTGGCACCGCTGGTACTGTTAAAAAGTCCAGTCCTTCACTCTCCTGCCTCAACCTGCACACCAAAGCAAGAGCGCCTTAAGACCCCCCCCCCCCAAAAATGAAGGATGGAAGACTTTAAGTTTTGCGGTGTTTGGTCAATGGGGTGCATAGATAAAAGGGGGTCCCAAAATGGGGTTGAAATCCAATGCATTTTTTCTGTAGACTTTTGCATAGCCTAAAAACTGCCTGCTTGATTTTTATTAAATTTGGCAGTATTAAGTTTTAGGGGGTGCAGATGATTATGTGAGATAGTGCAGGTAAGTAGATAAGTATGTTTTTAAGTTATAAGGTTTGTCATATTAATGACATCTTGTAGCACACTATTGCTAAAAGTAGTAAGGAAGTTTAAAAGTCAAATAAACTGCACATGTAAAATTCCAGATTTACTACACGAACAACTGAAAGACCCATTTATGGCCACATGCTAATGGAAACCTATAAACAAATACATAATGAATAGAATACATCTTAGTCTACATACATTTTCTTTGCATGCTTTGAGGCTCACAAAATAAAACTATGCCCAACAAGCCAAACGAAAACCATCTTTCTACTGTACTCCTGTAAATCTTAATTTTAACAATGATTGCCTTTCATTCACTTTCAATCAATCAATCAGAGTACTTGTAGAGCATGCTACTTACCCGTGAGGGGCTCAAGGCACTGAAGGGAGGGGTGCTGATACGGCTCGAAGAGCCAGGTCTTGAGGAGTCTTCTGAAGGCGAACAGGTCTTTGGTCTGCCGTATGTGGGTAGGAAGGGTGTTCCAGGTCTTGGCGGCGAGGTAGGAGAAGGATCTGCCACCGGATGTCGTTCATTGGATGCGGGGGACAGTGGCGAGGGCGAGGCTGGCGGAGCGGAGCTGGCGGGTAGGGGTGTGGAAGCTGAGTCTGCTGTTAAGGTAGGCTGGTCTGGTGTTGTGGAGTGCTTTGTGTGCGTGGGTGAGGAGCTTGAAGGTGATCCACTTGTCGACGGGGAGCTAGTGTAGGTTTCTCAGGTGGGGGTGATGTGGCTGCGGCGGGGGATGTTGACGATCAGTCGGGCGGAGGCGTTTTGGATGCGTTGTAGTCGTCGTAGGTGTTTGGCTGGGATTCCTGCATAGAGTACGTTGCCATAGTCCAGTCTGCTGCTGACGAGGGCCTGTGTCACCGTTCTTGTTTCGGCCGGGATCCACTTGTAGATCCTGCGGAGCATGCTGAGGGTGTTGTAGCAGGAGGAGGAGATGGCGCTGACCTGCTTAGCCATGGAGAGGGAGAAGTCGAGGATGAATCCTAGGTTGCGTGCATGGTCGGTGGGTGTTGGTGCTGTTCCCAGTGTGGTCGGCCACCAAGAGTCGTCCCAGGCTGATGGAGTGGGTCCGAGGATGAGTACCTCCGTCTTGTCCGAGTTCAGCTTCAGACGGCTGCACCTCATACAGTTGGTGATGGCCTTCATTCCCTCGTGGAGGTTGGTTTGGCGGTGTGAGGGTCCTTGGTGAGGGAGAGGATGAGCTGGGTGTCATCGGCGTAGGAGATGGTGTCGAGGTCGTGCTGGCAGGCCACTTGTGCGGGGGGGCCATGTAGATGTTGAACAGCGTCGGGCTGAGAGATGAGCCCTGGGGGACGCTGCAGATGATGTCGGTGGCTTCGGATCGGAAGGGTGGGAGTTGGACGCTCTGGATTCTGCTGGAGAGGAAGGACGTGGTCCAGGCAAGGGCCTTGTCTTGGATTCTGGCTTCTAGCAGGCGTGTCTTTAGAGTGCGATGGCAGACCATGTCGAAGGTGGCTGACAGGTCCAGGAGGATGAGGGATGATGTTTCGCCGTTGTCTAGTTAGTGCCTGATGTAGACTGTGGCGGCAATGAGGGCTGTCTTGGTGCTATGGTTTTGTCTGAAGCCGGACTGGGACGGGTCTAAGATGTTGTTGTCTTCCAGGTGGCGGACCAGTTACTTGTTGATGATTTTCTCGATTACCTTTTCCGGGAACGGGAGCAGGGAGATGGGCCTGAAGTTCTTGCGGTCCTTGGGGTCCACCTTGGGCTTCTTGAGGAGGGTGTTGATTTCTGCGTGCTTCCAGCTTTCTGGGAATGTCGCTGTTTTGAAGGAGATGTTGATGACCTTCCGTAATTGAATGCGATAGCTGCGTCTGCTTTGTGGAATACGGGGTGTAGGCACGGGTCTGACGGAGATCCTGAGTGGATGGAGTTCATGACCTTGCGTGTCTCGTCGTCGTTGACGTTGGGCCAGGAGGTCAGGCGGATGGCGCTGGTGATGTTCGCAGGGCAGGTGGAGTCTGGCATAGTCGGGGTGGTTGTGGTGTGGAAGCTGTTGTGGATGTCAGCGATCTTGCGGTGGAAGAAGATGGCTAGTGAGTCGCACAGTTCTTGTGAGGGCGGGATGTCATTGGCGCTGGGGTGGGAGAGTTCCTTTACGATGCTGAAGAGCTCTTTGCTGTCGTGTGCGTTGTTGTCCAAGCGGTCTTTGAAGGAGGATCTCTTGGCTAATCTGATGAGGTGGTGATGTCTGCGGGTGGCGTCCTTGTGGGCTGCGTGGTTGTCCGGTGTGCGCTCGTGGAGCCATATTTTCTCCAGTTTCCGGCATGTGCTTTTGGAGGTCTGGAGCTCGTCGGTGAACCAGGTGGCTCTCTTGCTGGCGTGGTTGTTGGAGGGTTACTTGAGTGGGGCGAAGGTGTTGGCGCAGTCATCCATCCACTGTCTGAGGTTGCCGGCTGCGGCGTCTGGGTTGGTGGGGTCGGTGGGTGGGTTCTGGGCGAGGGTGGTGATCAGCCGGGCTTTGGTGACTTTGCTCCAGCAGCGGCGAGGCAGCTGTTGGGTGCGGTGGTGAGTGGTTGGTTTCTTGAAGGTGAAATGAATGCAGTGGTGGTCGGTCCAGTGGTGTTCGGTGGTGTGGTCAAAGGTGACGTGGGTGCCTGTGGAGAAGATGGGGTCCAGCGTGTGGCCGGCGGCTTGGGTGGATACGGTGATGAGTTGTTTGAGGCCGAGGTTGGCGTCGTTGTTGTTCTCGAGGTGGAAGTTCAGGTCCCCGAGGAGGGTGTAGTCCGTGGAAGCGAGTGCATGGGTGCTGGCGAGGTCGGTGATGGAGTCGCTGAACTGGGGGGGTCTGTAGATGAGTGTTCCTCTGAGGGTGGTGTTGGGGTCGGTGTGGATCCGGAAGTGCAAGTGTTCGGCGGTGTGGAGGGTGTCATCTGTGTGGGTGGCGACCTTGAGGGTGGACTTGTGGATGATGGCTATTCCTCCTCCGGCTCAATTGGCGCGATCCCTGCGGGTGATATTGTTGTTATCCGGGATGGCTATGGCGATGTCAGACACTGAGGAGTCGTTCCACCAGGTTTCAGTCAGGAAGGCCTCGTCTGGGGCAGAGGTGTTGAGCACATCCCAGAGCTCGACGGCGTGTTTGCGTTCGGAGCAGGGGTTGAGGAGTATGCAGCGGAGGTGGTTGGGTCCAGTCCTTGGAGGTTTGGTGGTTCTGTCGCAGGTGAAGCTGCAGGTGCAGCAGGAGAAGGGTCCATGGGTCGGTTTCGGGGTGGCCTGGAAGCAGGTGTGGTTTTGGCCGGCGTTGGGTGCGTGGAGGCTGCTGGCGTCATAGTGGAGTTTGGTATTTTGGAGTTCGCGGGGTCCAGGGGTTCTGGGGCTGGGCCTGGTCCAGACGCGGACGGGCGCAGATGGGCTTGCCTTAGGCGCGCCTTCGTCGGCCCGCTGCACGCGTCTGCTGCACGTCGCGCAGCTGGCGCCATTTGAAGGGGTGCTGGGAGGTGTGGAGCAGCTGGGAGGCGGGAGACAGGGGACGGCGAATGGGCACCGGGGCGCGGCCGCAGGGGCAGCAGCGGCAGGAAATTGAGCAGTGGGCAGGGGGGGCAAGGGAAAACAGCGCCCAGGAATGGGCAGACACAGAAGGATGCTGGCACAAGTGCTGGTGGAGCTGCAGCGGGGGGGAGCGTCTTACCTGGCACGGTCAAGGGTCGCTTCATATGTTGTACAATCCTTTAGAAAGTAGCAAGGAAGCCCATAAAAAACATAAACTAGACTACATATGTAAAGCTTCAGAATTGCTACATGAACAACTAATAGACACATTTATGGTTCCATGATTAAGTGATTCCTTAAACAAAGTATAAAAATACAACAGATGAAAAAGAAAGAAATCACATTAAATATGATTGCCACACTGTTGTTACAGTTAGTATTCCTAAATATAGCAATTCCTTAGATATTAGCTCCCGAATAGCTTTCCATTTATTTGACGAAATTTGATGAATCACCACAAAACTTTCCAGAACTATAGCATTTTCTACATTTTCAGATGAAGTACTTTTTTGTGGTGAATCGTTGAGGGGGGTGCAAAGATAAAAAGGGGTCCCAAAACTTGTTTTTTTACCAATACATTTTCTATAGATTATTATATTTCATATAGTAATGGATTTGCATGAATTTGGGCAGCATTATACATTTGGTGCAGAGAGGATGCTTTTTGGGTACTGCACTTAAGTACGGTAAGTATTTTTTAAGTAATAAGGCATTTAAACTTATGGGCAAATGTATTAATCTTTCACGCAGTGTAGCTCAGCAGGTCATCTTGCTGCACTTCTCTGTGTGAAAGGTCAGATATGTGCTGTATTTAACATTATATGGTGCATTACTGTCCTTTCCTAGCACTTGCACACTTTTGGCTGCCTAGCGCCAAATCAGGCACTCTTGCTTCATGTTGCAAGTGTTGTAGGCAAGATTGTTTCTCCAGTACGCAGCACACATAGAAAGTGGAAAAACGAGGAGAAATAAAAATATTTCTCCTCAGTATGCTTCAACAGGGAAGGTGTACATTTGGATGAATTCCCAGGTCTATCACTAATGGTAAATCTGGAAATGTGCCAAAATTCATGAGGGAATGTGTTGGAATGCCCACCCTCCACCCATGGAAAGCCTCCTTGGGGCATAGTAACTCAAGGCAGTGATTTGCAATGCCTTTTGTTACTCTAGATTTATCAAGCCAAGCAGGGTCTTGCGTGGCTTGATAAATCTCAGTTAGGTCTTGCATTGCCCTCGTGCCCCCTTGCATGGTACAAACTGAAAATCTTGATATATATATATAAGCCTTAATGATATCTGTCACCGTGGAACTTTCTCTGAATTTCTCAACATTTTGTGAAACTACTGCGGTACATGGCGTAAATATATTTAAAAATATATATATATAAATATATAAATATATTCTCCTACCTATTACAACTTTACTTAAGTGGTAATAGGTAGGGGCCTACTACTTACCTAGATCTACGGCCCTAACACTGAACACAGACAAAGTGTAGTGGAAAAAGTATGGCTGCCTAAAGCCATTACCCAATTATATATTGGCATGTCATTGTCATGTAATATGGTGTACTGCACAGTTATCACAGTATACCATGGCCCAAAATATAGCTAAGGTCTAGCTGCAGTACTGGATTGCGGTACCCTTGCATCACTCAGGGTGTTGCATGTACAATGCAATACTTAAGTCAGATTTACAAAGGAATGAAAGGCCATCATGCGTGGCCCTGCGTTGATTGGAAATCTGGAAAAATGCAAGGCAGCACACATCGCTGTTTTGCGTTACTCTGCACACCATAATCAACATTCATGCAAAATTTCACATGTATGCCATGCCACTGTACCCACTCCACTCTATGCAATTCTACTCAATGCCACTCCACTCTATGCGTCTCCACTGTATAAAACTCCACTCTATTCATCTCTACTCTATACTATTACACTGTATGCAACACCACTGTATACCACGCCAGTCTATGTCACTCCACTATACACCACTCCACTAGATGCTACACCTCTATACGCTATTCCACTGTATGCCATTCCATTGTATGGCACTCTACTCCACACTATTCTACTGTTTTCCACTCCACTCTACAACACTCCACTGTACGGTGCTCCAGTCTACGCAACTCTAGTATATGGCACTCCACTGTGTGCCGCTTCATTCTACACTATTCGATTGAACCCCAATCCAAAGTTTGCCACTCCACTGTATGCTATTACACTCAGCCCCACACTACTGTATGCCACTCCAGTCTACACCATTCCATTATATGCCACTCAACTGTACTCTACTCCACTCTATGCTAATACACTGTACACAACTCCACTCTATGCTATTACACTGTACGCAACTCCACTCAATGCCTCTTCTGTGTCACCACTCCACTTTACACCACTCTGCTGTACGCTACTGCAGTATATGCTATTCCAATGTGTGCCATTTCACTGTATGGCACTCCACTCTATGCTATTCCAGTGTATGCGGCTTTACTGTACGATTCTCCACTCTACACCACTCCAGTGTGTAGCACTCCACTCTACGCCACGTCATTCTAATCAATCAATCATAACACTTGCTATTTGATTGAATCCCAGTGCAATGTATGTCACTTTACTGCATACTATTACACTCTACCCCATTCCAGTATATGTCACTCGAGTCTACGTCAGTTCATTGTACACCCGTGCACTGTACACTACTCCACTCTACACCATTACACTTTCCGCCACACCACTGAATGGTACTACACTATACGCTATTACACTCTGCACCATTCCACTGCATGCCACTCTATGCTACACTACTCCACTCTTTGCTATTCCACTCTAAGCCCCTCCAGTGTACTCTCCTCCATTCTATATAACTCCACTCTACAAAACTCTACTCCACTCTTTGCCACTCTGCTATACTCTACTCTCCTTTATCCTTGTACACTTCACTGTCAAATTTATCCTCAACTCTATGCCCATTTTCTCTATTATACAACACTTTATTCCACTTTACTACAGTTTCCAACACAGTACGACACAGCACTTCACTCTACTGTATAAGACACCACTCTAATTTATAACAGTTTCCTCGACTCTACACTACATCACTTCAATGTATGCCTCCCCACTCTATGCTAATACGCTGTAGTTGAATCCACTCTATGCCACTCCACTGTACATCATTCCACTCTACGCTATTTCACTCTATGGCACTCCACTCTTCTACACTCCACTGTACAGTATTCAACTGTACAATAATACACTGTATGCTACCCCATTTTAAGGTGATCCACAAGGTGATCCACTCTACAGTGTACTGCACCCTTCACCGCTCCATTGTATGCCATTCCCCTACCCTCTATATAACTCCACTCTATAAAAGTCTACCACATTTCATGGCTGTTAGATCTGGCATCTTTGGCGTGGTTTCCCCTGACTTTTTGCCTCTACCTCCTGTATTTTTGACGCTGTGTGGTATTTCGTTTTTGCTGGTTTAGATGCTTTGGGAACTTGGCCACTGCTGATCAGTGTCAAAGTGCAAGTGCTCCCTCGGTAAATTGTTATTGTGATAGGTTATCCATGATTGGCATATTTGGTTGACCAGTAAGTCCCTAGTAAAGTGCACTGAGCGTGGTGATTCAAATGCTACTAGTGGGCCTGCAGCACTGATTGTGCCACCTGCATGAGTAGCCCTAAAATGGTGTCTCTGGCCTGTCACCGCAGTGCCTGTGTGCAGTTGTTAACTGCCATACTGACCTGACCAGTGTCCCCACTGGCCAGGCCTAACCCTTCCCTTTCTGTACAAATTGGACAACCCTATGGAAGGCCTAAGGTACCCCCCTGGGCAGGGTGCAGTGTATGTGAAAGGTAGAGCATGTACTAGTGTAGGTGACATGCTCTGATAGTGAAATACTGCCAATTTTGTTTTTCACTATTGAAAGGCTATCTAGCCCAGAGGCTATAATGGGGAACGCTGTGTATAATGTTTACCTGCATATCTTCCCATAGGAGCAAGATAGAATTCTGGTATCCCTGAACTCAGAATTTAATAACTTATCTTTTAGGAATGATGTTTTTTAAATCCTGTGGTTGAAAACCACACTTTTATAAAGTGGCTGTTTTCTTGTCTGACCTTTCTGTGTGCCTTGGCCTGTTTGTGAATTGACTCTCTGGTTTGTGAGTGACAGGGGCTGGGGTGGCTCCCAGAGGCTGAGTGAGTCATCCCTAAGAAGGAGTCGGGTAAACAAAGTGCTCCAGGACTGGCCAGAACTGGTTTGGACTAGGCCAAGGCCTCTCTGCACTCAGAGAACAAAGAGAATATTGGTATAAAAAGGGCTACCCAGACTTCAGAAAATTAGATCATCCTGGAATCAAGACGAAACCTCTGCCAAGGAGAAAAGCTGGAAGATTGAAGAGGAAGGACTGCCCTGCTTTGTGTTTGTAGGCTGACCTGCAGTTGCTATTCTGCTAAGGAGAGGGGAAGGACTTTGCTGTTACTGTGTCCCCTGCTTGACGAGATCTCCAAGGGCCTGAGGAGAGCTGGCCTCCTGTTAAGAAGTCCCAGGAACAAAAGGACTTCACCCCCAGCACCCTCCTGAACTCTGCTGTGTGAGTTCTGACCTGCCTAGAGTACTTGATCCATTTGTGGGGCCTCTGGAGGTTGCTTTCTGCTGTTTGTGGAGCTGGAAAAGAAGAAGAAGAGAAGATCTACAATTTGCACACATTGCTCGCTTGCGGAGCGCATCATCGGCAGTGCGAGAAAATTCCCACCGCCGCGAAGTCGTCGCAGCGCCTATTGCCGCTGCAAGACCTGACGCGTCGCTCACTTGCAAAGTGCATCGCCCCGGTGTGGGAAGATTCCTGTTGCTGTGAATATCGCCGCAGAGCCTGTCGTCTCTGTGAGAACCGGCGCACTGCTTGTCTGCGAGAAGAATTCCGTCGCTGCAAACATCATCACAGAGTCCAACGCCATCGCATCGGGGTGCCGCAGCAAAAGAAGATCAATGCTGTGCCGCCGATCACCGCTGCAACGAAGATCGTCGCCGTCCCGAAGATTGTTGCATCGTGCCTGTGCAAGTCGCTTTCTACCGGAGACGCTCCCCATACAGACCGGATTCATCGCAACACACCAGCTGCCTGCAGCGGGGTTGTCGCATCGCCTCCCCAGGGTCTCAGGAGTGAAGCATCGCTTGTTTTTCGATGCTGCAGTTGCCGCTAGGAACTTTTGTCACATTTACAGGTACTTTGGGCTAAAATTGACACAACTGTGGATTATTTTGACGCAAACCCTAGAACTCTTTTAAAATCATATTCTGGAACTGTGTATGTTGGATTTTTGTCCTTTTGGTCTTGTGTAGTTTGGCTAAAGATACTTTAGTTTTCTAACCTGGTGTGGAGTCCATTTGTGGTGTTTTCACTGTGTTATTGTGAGTGTTGGTACAAATACTTTGCACATTGCCTTTGATAAGCCTGTCTGCTCATGCCAAGCTACCAAGGGGGTGGGCAGGAGTTATCCAAAGAGTGTAACCCCCTTACCCTGACTAGAAGCAAGGGTCCCTATTTGGACATTGGTAACTACCTCTGCCAACTAGAGACCCCCAGATTTAACAATGGCACTCTACGACATTCTACTTCACTCAGTCACTCAAATTTCCAGTGTCCAACTCTATACTCCACACTATGCCCACCCACTCCAATGTACAAACAGCATTCTATTCCTTTATACAACACAGCACTCTAGTCTATTATACAAGACCCCATGGTAGAGTGGTGAGTTATAGTTACTGTTGTCTGGTTAGCAAGCTGAAAAGAGAGTGTAACGAGGTCTGCTACTTATATTAATTTTAAGGTGGTGGATAAATTGTAAATTAAAGTTATAACTATAAAGTTAGAATGTTTTACCTGTTTTGCAGTTTACAGTTGATTTCTATACCATGTTTTCCTAACTATAACTAAGCTTTAACTTTGGGGTTTTTTTCATTGAAAAAAAAAATAATATATATATAAATACACTACTGCTCAGTGGTGGCATTTGACACCGTGCTGCAGCAATTTGATAATTAAGGCCAGATGGTATGTGGTTGCTGCAGAACTTCAGAAGAGGCATAGATGGGGACCACATGTATGGCAAGTTCTTAGAGTCCTTAAGTGGTCAGAGCTTGGCATGTATATTATTGGGGAACACTGATTATTGCAGGGCAGACGGTACAACCAATCACGCCCTATGACAGTGCCCTTGTCCATTTTAGAGTCATAGCACAACATAGAGATGATAAATAGATGAAAAATAAGTAAACAAAAATATAAACTAGATTTTTTGTGTGCACTGTACTTAGTGTTGGTACTTAGTAGTATTGTTAGCTGTTTGTACTTTCTCAGGTAATACAAAAGCTCGTTGAACCCTGTGGTATGCTTTTTCGTAGAACTCTGTGGTATGGTTTTGTAGAAGGCTGATCGGCTGGCAAAAGTATTTGCTTTGTTAAAATATTGTAATCGTGCCTCAAATGAAGACCAGAAGTCTGCATTTCATTTTTATAAGAACCAAATTCATTAGTTTTCAGCAGCTGAGTAGTATCTTTTAAGAATGCCATGCATTTTTATGAAATTGATTACATTTTTCAGGGAGAAAGGAAAACTCTACTCAAGCAGTCGACGATTTCACTTTTTTCTATCAAATCTAGCAAAATAAAACAAGCTACTAAGCTGTGTAATGGACTGTTCTATTCTTTGAACTATTGGTTTTACAACCCCCTGCACAGAAAAAGGTCGAAAGTGACTGCGTAAGATAACGGTCCTTTCTGAGCTCCAGCTCTGAAAATATTTAGGTTCAAGAACATTAATCTTGGGAGATGCATCATTAGAATGCAATAAAGCAAAGTGTCACTTTCCCTGTTATGGACGCGACAGAATACTGTGAAAGGGCCTTGGTCTGCATTTGACACAAAGATGAGCTAGACTTGCTGATTTGGAGATGAAGTGTGCGAAAATGCTTCACAAATGAGCATCCTGTACCTTCTGACAGCTGATTAAATTCAGAAAGCCATACTTTTTCTTGTTCGATCTACTATTCTAACACACACCTGCTCTAGTAAGTGAGATTGGGCGGTCAGACATTCTTTGTAAAACCTTTTACATTCACAAGTAAGCAGCAGAGCTCCTTTGGCACTTTGAAACAACAAATCGGGTGAATTCAACTTCTCCTGCCCTGGTAAATACTGAAACATGCTCAACAGCACAAGGTCGGTGAGGTCCAGCAAATAATCCATTACAAAACATTATTTACATTTATATATATATTACAATGTGAGTACTTACGTGGAGACATGGCTGATATAAGGCCATGGATACAGGGTCATGGGAAGGTGAAAAACAGGGTTGCACTGAATGATCAACAACCTTTCTTTAATGTTTGACAAACCTTTTTTAGAGCAGCTTTGAAAGTGGTGAATGAGGAGGTGGATTCCAGTGATGAGGCCCAAGCAAGTTAAAAGACTAGATGCATGATGCATGCATACATTTCTGAACATTCATTTCTCCCAAACTACTGAAAGGATTTACATCAGATCATAAAAAGCACACTTTCTCGCTCAAGATCTAGCTTTTTTACGCAAATTTGGTGTAATTGCTCTCAGCCATTTTGGCTGTAGCTGGGTCTAATATTCTCTTAGCTATGTCTAATATTCTCTACAGAAACTGACAAAAGGACAGCATGTTTTGAGACCCACCCTTCCTCATTTTTCTCAGCACATGCTTGATGAATTCCTAGGAAACATTTCAGATGGGAGCTGAGGTGAATGAGATTTGTTTTAGAACGTTTTGTGAAGATTCGTCAAACGGTGCAAAAGGTATTAGCAAACTAAAAAATGTTTTTCCCTAAGGGAAGGTGGCCCTAATTATAACGACCCAGTGGTGATCTACTGTATTTTGAAATTAGTGGTAGGTCCCAACTGGGGCATATCATTTCTTTAATGGGCTAATCTGAACACTCATCTGAATACAAATATCAACATTCTATAAAGAATTGCTGGCACAAATGAGTACTTTATGTTGGCAACTTCAAAACCTTGAGGAAGGGTCTGTGTTGCCTAACTGCTTAACCGCATGCGTGCGGCCGTTTTTCCCGCGGTATGCGGCATTTTTAAATTTACCGCGTTACATGACGAGCTCAGCTCGTCATCAGCACACGGTAGGTTAATTCTAATAGAAACAACAGGTATGATGTTGTGTAATCAAAATGCTGGTACTCTTCAATATGCATAGTCTGGTAAAAGCTGTTACTCATTCAGTGGATGATGTGAGGAGATTCCACAATACTGAGCAAAAAGATAAAATCAGTGGTGACACCTCTGTTAATTACAACAATGACTCAGCCATCAAAGTGGAAGACATGAACTGATTTCACAGTTTTTAGTAAATTAACTATTTTACCACAATAAGCAGATGTCACTTGATTAACTGTAAACAGATGTTCATTAAACTCTACAATAGCTGAATAAGGAAAGACTGCAAGAGTAAAAGAAACTATGATAAATGGCAATATAATATAAGATTTTGTATAGGCTTGCAGACAGCACCACATCTACTCTGCCAGCTGTGAGGATTTTATAACCAAGTCTATCAATGTAATTAAATTTAAATTGTTTTCGTGCTAACTGTAATGGTGCATGACTGTTGGACTTTTATTTGTATACTTCAGTTAATTCCAAAAGAGAAGCAACACAGGTGGCTACTTCTGGACACAAGCAATGGGTCACAGACAGGGTTACAATGTGATAATGGTTAATGACACATAAAGCCATTCTCATTCTCCTGCATCACACCCAATAAATGGAGCCACCTCTCTCAACACATTGGTGCCTTCTCCTCGCTTCTTGGGTTCCACAAGAAGCTGAAAACCTGACTCTTCGTATAAGCACCTTTGGACCATACACTGACACAGTTGCCCAAGTGCTGGGATACCCACTATACAAATCAATATAACTTAACAGCCAAGCTGCAGTTGAACAGCAAATGCATTCCAGTCAAACACAACAGGGGGCGTATTACAGAAAGGGTCCCGGGCGCTCAATGGGGATGCATGCCTACTTTGCGCACTTTGGTATTACAGAAAGGGCCGCAGATGCTTCTGCAGCCCTTTCTGTAATACAGATAGTACTGACACGGGAAACAACCTTTACAACACAGTCATTACATCGCACTACATTTACAACGCAGTCATTACATCGCAACATCCTTTACAACGCACACACTACAAGGCAGCCATTACATTGCATGTCACTACAATGCATGACACTACAACGCATGTCACTACAACGCAGGCATTACATCGCATGTCATTACAACGCATACCATTACAACGTATAGTACCCCTACACTATCCAACACTTACCCTACTGTTGCACCCCCTGGCGTTAGAATAGTACATTTTACCCCTACACTATCCAACACTTACCTTAAATGCAATGTAATGGTATGCGTTGTAATGGTATGTGTTGTAATGGTATAATAAGATGTAATGGAATGCGCTGTAAATGTCGTTTAAAAAAAATTGTTGTAATGGCATGCAATGTAAATGTATGTGTTGTACAGGATATTGTGATGTAAAAACTGTGTTGTAAAGGCATGCGTTGTAAATGTATGCGTTGTAACATCATACATTCGACTGACACATATACAGACCAAGCACTATCACCAGAAGCTTTTCCTTCGCTTGCCTGGGGGTGTGGCCCTATGCAAATGAGCTTGGGAGAGTGATGCCTGGAAACTTTGATAACCCTGAGTTTCCACGACAGGAGGCCACCTCTTCTCAAGCCCTTGGAGACAGGTTCACTTCAGAGGGACAAAGCAAACAGCACAGTTCCTCTTAGTCCTCTTCCTCAGCAATAACAGCAACTGCAGGTCAGCCACCAGATACACAGCAATGGCTGCCCCTTTTCCTCAGTCTTCTTCAGCTGTTCTTCTTTGGCAGGGATTCCTTCTTGATCACAAAGTTTCCTAGTCTAAAGTTTAGGGGTTTCAGCACAGATATTTATACCCCAAAAGTCTTTGTTCTTCATATGTGAGGGGTCCTGTACCCAGTCCAAACCAGTTCTGAGTTCACTCTGCCTGTGCACATCTTCTTCCTTTGTGAGTGTGGGCCAGGGATATCAGACGCGCCACAGGAGGTGTAGATAGCATTGAGGAAGTCAGGCCCAGCTCTATTCAGACCCAGGTGCTACTCCTCCCACCATTCCACCTGCAGATAGGTCAATTCAGCCTAGTGCTGACTCACCCAGCCTCCTGGAGCCACCCCAGCCCCTGCCACTCACAAACCAGACAGTAAATTCACATACAGGCAGAGTAACACAGAAAGGCTGAACAAGAAAATAGCCACTTTCTAAAAGTGCTATTTCCAAACTCTGAATTTAAAAACATCCTCCCTAAAAGATGTGTTATTAAATTCTGAGTTCAGGGATACCGGATTCCAAATTTCTATCTTACTGCTATGGGAAGATTTGCAGGTAAACATGTTACACAGCATTCCCCATTCTATCCTATCTGGACATGTTACTCACACTAGAACATGTCATACCTTTCACATACACTGCACCCTGCCCAGGGGGTACCTTGGGCTACCATAGGGGTGTCCAACGTGTAAGAAAAGGGAACAGTCAGGCCTGGCAAGTGTGTACACTGGCCAGGGCAACATGGCAGTTAACAAACTGCGCACAGGCACTGCAGTGGCAGGCCTGAGACACCATTTTAGGGATACTCCTGTGGGTGGCACAATCAGTGGTGCAGGCCCACTGGTAGCATTTGAATAACCAGCCCTGGCACACTCAGCACACTTTACTAGGGAACTACTGATAAAACAAATATGCCAATCATGGATAACCAATCACAATAACAATTTAACCAGAGAGCATGTGCACTTTAGCACTGATCAGCAGTGGTAAAGTGCCCAGAGTCCTATAGCCAACAACCACAGGTCAGGAAAAACAAAGGAGGAAGAAGCAAAAAGTTTGGGGATAACCCTGCAAAAAGGGCCATTTCCAACACCATGATTCAAAATCTCAACAAAATCAGTGCTCAACTTGTAAAAAAATAATATGTACTGCTCCACAAAACTTCAGGCATCTTAGCGAGGAGGGTGTATGGGTAGGTGAGGCAGATTTTATATCTATGATTAGTAGCTGCAGCTCCACAGCTCCATCCATCTCTTTCACATCTGCCTTTCCTTTCACCATTCAGTCAGCTTAGTCAGACAGCAGCATGCACTCAAGCCTGAAATTAGAGCAACCGTATGTCTTTTATTTCCATTGAGGTTGGTAGAAATAGAAGAAGGATAACCAATACTCTGACTAGTGAAGGAACACAGTATTGGCTGTTCTTTTATTTCCATGCACCTTCGTGGGCATATGAGAAGGCCTGACTCTGCTGGCACCGGCTGCTTGGCAAATTAGGGCAGAGGTGCCTTCAAACAGGCACCCCATTGGAAGCTGCTAAGAGTTCTGGCCACTGGAAGCATGTGCTGGTGGGGCCCACCAGCAACCACTGGCACAAATCACATGCTGAATACATCTCTTGCATACAGCCCTTTTTACGGAAGGAGCTATAACCAATCCTTGAAGAGCCTGCACATTGGTTCCAGTTCTTTACCAGATTATTTCAATGGTTCCACCCCCATCTGCGCTTTTTACCGTTCTGCTTCAGAGGATGTTTCTCAACCATACCAGCTCTGCTATATTAATCAGAGCAGTGCATTCATTGGCAGAAACCAAACTGTAGTGTACCACCAATGCACCATACATAGTAAAAGGTACATCAGCTGCACATTTTACCCCCAAAATGGGTGCCTTATATCGATAAGATGTTTTATAGGATGGCAACTAATTTGATCCATGAAGAGATGGTTCGCACAAACCAGAATTGTTTCATATTACCTACATAACGAGGATTTATTTGTACATTAATTTACTCAAATAAGAAACACACACTTCGGAGGTTAAAGTCTGGTATGTCGTACATTTTAAGCAATGGTCATGTATAATCTGGGTGCCTAGTCATTCTGAATAGAAAATCAGACATCAAAAATGAATGCGCATGACTGTGGTGTGAATATGTATTCATGCATTTTCAAATGTTTCTAATAGTCTTAAAAGTGAGTTTTACTGCAATGAAAACTCAAATACTTGGCTGTAAGGCATAATCAATAGATGAAACAGGGCAGTTGATCTTAAAAGGAAGCTTGTACTGTTCAGCTCCTTAACCCCTTCCACGCTCATGACGAGCTGGGCTCGTCATGAGGTAGCCTCCTCGCACGCTCATGACGAGCCCAGCTCGTCATGAATAATGGGAATCATCAAATCTCAGCACAGGAGGGGAATACCATCAGCATTGATGTGGTTAAGCAGTTCTTCTAATCACTGCCTGAGAGTGAAACAAAAAAGAAAATACTGGCAGCAGGGGAGGGAGAGAAAGAGATGTAGAGCAGCCACGGCCGGCAGTGGGAGTACATGCAGGGTGGTGACGTGGGGAGGGGGAGGGGCAGGGTGGAGGGTAGTAATATATGGATTACGGAGTTTTACAGGTAAGTAAACATTTAAATAAATAAAACGAATTTCATTGCGCGCACTGCATCGCATTTGGGGATGCAGTGCACTCAACGAAATTCGTTTTATTTATTTAAATGTTTACTTACATTGGAAGCTCCGTAATCCATACATTACTACCCCGCACCCTGCTCCTCCCCTTCCCCACGTCACCGCCCTGCAGGTACTCCCACTGCCGGCCGCGGCTGATGTAGAGGGATACAAAGAGAACACATTAGGAGGAAGAAGGAAGGAAGAGGGATAGAGTTAAGACGAGAGGAACCTCATTTATGACAATTGTCGCATTGCTGCGTGAAAACAGCAATAGAACAGGTTTCACTGCGCCTTCCTTGCGACACGATGGTTGCGCCGTATTTAATGTAAAGCGCTCCATGTCGCAAAAAATTACAGATACGTCAGTATTTCTGACGTATCAGTAGGCACAGTAATGACTCATTGAGAGTGTCTCAAAAGTGATGCAACTCCAGCAATGGGTCATTACACATGGGCAAGTCCCATATTAAATGTGCCCATGTCAGTCTTACGGCTGCTGGGAGGCAGGCATAAGATTTTGACACAATGACATCCTAAGAGTGGCACAGTGAAATCTGATAGAGTTCTCTGTGCCACTTCTACGAGCCTTTTTGCAGGGGAACGGCCAACCTGCATACATTACACCTGATGCAGGAATAATGTAGCGCAGGGCTTTACAAAGTGACGCAACTGCTCAGATGCTTCACTTTGTAAATAGAGCGGAACATGGTGCATTTTTTTGCCACCGGTGCATCACAAAAAGTGATGCAACGGTGGCACAAAAGTGTCGCAAGGCTTCATAAAGAAGGCCCAGAGAAGGGGCGAAGAAAGTGAGAGTATACAACAATCAGAGAAAGAGGGTCGGTCATAAGTAAACAAATAGGGTCAGGGAGTAAAAGAGACACAAACAAATTGAGCAATAGTGTGAAGGTGTGAGGGGGAAAAGAAAAAGTGTGTTTCATAAGAACGATGAACTGTAACTTGATTGTTAATAATCTTCAATGGCGCACTCTATTTGTGGCTGGCCAGCTGAACAATGACTTACATTAAATACGACATGGGCGACCATCTTAATATGATTTTGATTGTAATAAAAGCGAAACACAAAAATACTAAAATGAAAACATTACATTACAAAATAGTATTGTGCATTTTTATTATTTTCCTAACCCACCAATGTATGCCCTGAACCTTCATCTTGAGTCTTAAACCCGGTTATTCAAATTGACAGGGTGAGTCAAGATAGTTAATATCGCAT
The DNA here is from genome assembly GCF_964261635.1 of Lissotriton helveticus. NCBI lineage: Eukaryota > Metazoa > Chordata > Amphibia > Caudata > Salamandridae > Lissotriton > Lissotriton helveticus. Next base: position 1,076,508,086 of record NC_136059.1, read on the forward strand.
GAACCGCCATCAATATACATGCTACGCTAAAGTTCTAAATTACTTATCATGGGGCAGTGATATGTATCCGCAGTTGGCTCTGCGTGCAAAGATCTGAATGTCATCAGCTGGAATGTAAGGCTTTGTTATGCCGAGAGCTGGGAATGTTCCACTTTGTTCGCAAGAAAGGGAGAGGTGGGAAAGGATCAGGACTCGGAAACTCTTGCGTGGTTTTGCCATTGTTCCACTTGTAATGCAGGTAAGAATGTGTAAGTCTCACCAGTTCTAAGCTACCTCTTTGTGTGAAGGAATTGCTTTAATAGTTTGTGAAGCAGAACTGATGGAAGGCCCTGTGAAACCCCCTGTTTCCCGGAAGAGTTGCTGAGCGTCCTCACTCACGCGCCACCCCCACCCATCTTACTGCACCGCTAATGGTCACACTCTAATCCACTGAATAATCTCTTGTCAGACTGCGTGACAAGGTATTAGCTCGGTGTCATCAGATGCTACGTTTCCACTACAAGTAACAACAAATTGTTTCTAATTTACACTTCATGAGGCGAAAGGTGCAGCTTGGGGGACGCTGATGTATGCACACTTTCTGCCAGATGTCCCCCACCCCACCCCACCCCTCAGAAATGGCCAATTGAATCAAATGCTAGCATGCAGAAACTGTGCTGCAGTAAGCACTCCCGTCTGATTTGTGTAGCCCTGAGCGCCATCAGCATGAATGATTCCGGCTTATAAAATTCAGATAAGCTGGAAGACTTTGGACATTCATGTTTTATGATTTCATGGCAAGAAAGTATGTGAAAATAGAACCTTGCGTGTGAGACTAGAAAAAGGATTCGTTGCTTTAGCTAGTTTGTCATACAGTAAATCTGCCACATATTTGTCAGCTATATCCCTTCTTTCATTAGCAACTTGCCAAAATGTCCAGTGTGATGACTGAAGGCATTTTGCATACACAAAAATGTACATCACCAGGAAGGGCAGAGGACCAATCACATGCTGGTGTCTTAGTGTAAATGGAAATATGATTCAATACAATATGTTTACTCTCAGCACATGGCACACGTGCAGATGCATCTGGTTTGTTCTTCACATATTGCCTGCCTACAGAGGCACCAAAATATGGAACAAGTGGATGTGTGTGCTAAAGAAATGCAATTGATCCTTGACATTGGGTTTGGGCGATTGACCCTACTGTGGCATAACACAGGCCCCCACGGTGCAGGAGGCCCCAAGCTCAAGGGGGGGCCCTCAGCACAATACTGTGACTGTGGAGTTCCTGATTGAGTCCGGAGGGGGCCCCTCCACGTACCTTGCAGGGGGGACCCTCAAGTTTTGTTACGCCAGTGTCTGTAGATCATGCAACAGGGATGGGGTAAATTTTTTGCACCTGCCGCAGTGCATCCCAGGCATTTTGTCACTGTACTGTGCCTTGGCCCTTGCATGAATGGTTGCAGTTTTAGTCTGTATATGTGGCACAGACACCCTGATAGACCAATGAGAGATCCTGGATCATTTAGTTGAGCCCTTGGTACTCACCATCATGGGGTCCACAGACCTCTAACACAAGCTCTGCATTGTGTTGTCAAGCTATGTGGGCTTAAACGATCTACTCGGCTCTGTGCCAGGGAAATTCCACAACTGTCTTTGGAAAACCTCGATGGGTGCCACAAATGAACTCAATAAGTGAAATCCTCCAACCACCAGGAAGCCACTAGACAAATCCTTCATTACACCCCCAACTCCAACCCTTCTTGACTCAAAATGTCCACTGCCACAATAATGGTCAACACTGTGCACCTCCCAGCGACCCCTTGGTCTTTTTTCGTGCAGAATGGGTTCCCTGGTTTTTGTCCAGTGTGACCACATGTATATCAAGGCACAGTCCCTTCAGACTGCACAGACACTTACCATTAATAACAACAAGAGAGAGAGAGCATGAGTATGCACTCCTATACCCCAGTTAATTCAATGAACAACAACAAAGGAGTGACTAAGTGAAAAGCTAAATAAACCAAATAGAGATCAAAACAAAATGTTGTGATGTCCACCTTATTACTCCATATTTGGCCTATGACAGCGTGCATAGAAATCATACACACCACCACACATGCCTGTCTGAAGTATTTCCTAGTTGTCTCCCCGTGAATACCCCTGTTCCCCCTTCATAGGAGGGCACCTCCTGTGGGAAATATTAACCCAAGAATATCAAAGGAGGGAAGGGAAAAATCCCTTCTTTTATGAAGGACCCTCACTCACCACTAATTGGTGACATGCTTCATCATTGGGTCCCCGCTGGGGTGACCGAATGCCCCCCCAGCGTGCTACAACGCCTGATTACAGCGGAGCGGGATGTGGTGAGTGTAACAGTGCCCAAATTAGAATGTGATAATAACTATGTGCAAGGTATTAAAAAATGCAACGGTTGTAGCCTTTACAAAAGTCTTTAATAATGGCCAACCTGCATCGGATTAAAAACAGAGTGAACGGACTGACAAGGTTCTAAGCTACGGAACCTGAGTCCTGTTACATATCAAAAAATGGTCGACATGTTTCTGCTGCTTGGAGTGCAATTTGCTCAGCATTCATCAGGACCTACCAAATAAGTCCTCCGGTGGTGTGCGCACGCTAAGGCGTACCGTCCCGTGAGGCTCTATGTGTGAAAAATATATAAAAACTGGTATCCGTAGTTATTCACTGCGATTTGCAGGAATAAACAACAAACCTGTGGGGAGAAAGAAGACAAACAATAACACATAAGAGGACCTAGAATAACAAGTCCTGAGATGAAATATGTTATTTCAGGTTAATTGCCATACAAAGTTCAAAGGATATCGAAAATAAATGCCCCCACCGTGTCGAATTTACAATGGGAGGCCCTCCAACCAATGAGGAGTGCTTGCCATGATTAATGGGTACCCCACCATGGCCCGAATCATAATATCCGACCTAGGAGGTAAGGAAAAGCATCTAGCGCTAATGTTCAAGCTAATCCTGCTTAATTCGGCAAGATTCAATGCGAGCCTATGTATTATTAAACTCGTCCTTTAGAGAAAAAACAACATCATGTTTGTAGGTTATCGTCATACATGGTGGCATACAAGAGTCAAAACAATGGAGGGAAAAGGGAGCCCGCCCCTTAAAAACAGGGAAAGTGGTAGTGGTATGGCAAAAGGTCATAAATGACTCACTTAGCGAATGGCGTCGACTCGCCCCTTCGGTGAGGACAGCGCGGGTTAACTTCACGCGGTGTCTCTCTAAAGAGGCAAAAGGGGCAAATGAAAACTCGTAGAGAAAATCAGTGCCCGTGCTCTCCACCAACGTCGTGGACAGCAGGTTTTGGAAAAAGGGTTAGGTTTCATACCCACCCCTCGGCTAGACCGCATTAAACTTCACTGTGAGTTGAGTCAATTCTTCAGAAAACTCCGATTGAAGAACTTTTTTGAATCTGCAGAGAAAGATCAAGTAGAAGGGGTCAAAAGTGATACTGAATTCAAATTGAAACCAACCTTTACACCTCCTCCACACACAGTTACACCAGAAATCCTGGCTTTTGAGCAGGCTGTGTTTAAGGAAGTTGAGATAATGCAGGAACCCAACTCTTACAAGAACTTGACCGCAGACGAGTTTAGAGCCATCCAATCCCTGAAAAGGAATAAGGATATAATTATAAAAAGTGCGGACAAAGGGGGTGGCGTTGTAGTTTTGAACAAGACAGATTATGACACTGAGTGTCAGTGTCTATTGAGCAACGACACCAATTATGTCCCTTTAAACATGGATCCAACGAGTGATTTGAAAGATTAAATCTGTGAACTTGTGTCAACGGCAGAAAGAGACGGCTTGATCACAAAGAAAGAGGCAGATTTTTTGACAACATCGGAGGGACGGTTCCGTATTTTTACATACTGCCGAAAACCCACAAGAATGTGTTACCTCCCCCCGGAAGACCCATTGTCTCGGGGTTGGGTTCACTTCTTGAGCCACTTTCAAAACACTGCGACTATTTTTTGAGACCTATCATTGAGTCTACTAGCACTTATTTAAAAGACACAAAAAGTCTCCTCTCCTTGCTCAGGACGATCACCTTACCTGAAGAGCCTTGTTTCCTTGTCACGATGGATATCGAGAGCTTATATACCTGCATTCCGCAGGATGAGACCATCCAGGTGGTGAAGGAAGCTCTGGACAGAGCTCCCTGGGACTTCAATACAACTCCTGATTTTGTAGTAGACTGTGCCACCCTTGCCCTGAAACGCAACTATTTCGAACATGAAGGAAAGATCTACCTGCAAGCTACAGGGACATCCATGGGCAGCACTTTTGCCCCTTCGGTGGCGGGCCTTTACGTGTTTAATTTTGAATCCAACCACATCCTGAGTCCTGCGAACCCATATGGCATGAACATCATCTTATGGCAACGCTATATAGACAATGTGCTCATGATTTGGCAGGGCGAGGAGACAATGTTATTTAATTTCTTTACTTGGGTGAACACGTGCGATAACCACCTAAGATTCACGCATGAGCATGCCCGTGACAAAATAACCTTTTTGGATGTCAGCATAAGTAGGAAGGGCAATCAGCTTGAGACCAAGACCTTTTATAAGCCGACTGCCAAGAACAATTTGCTGCACTTCACCAGCTTCCATCCTCGGGCCCTACGGGAGAATCTTCCGTATGGGCAGTATCTTAGGATACACCGGAATTGCAGCAACCTCTCGGACTACAAGCAGCAGGCCAATGAACTGACTACCAAACTGACAAGCAGAGGGTACCCCAAGGGCATAATAGACAAGAGTCAAAAGAGGGCTAGACACCAACAAAGGGATGTGTTGTTGGTTGACAACCCCAAAATAGGAAGTGATGAGATCCCTTTGACATGCGTAACAACCTTTAATTCACTGTCAAATGCAGTGAGTAAATGCATCGCAAAAAACTGGAGAATCATCACCAGCAATAAGACAAACTGGAAGAAGCCCCTTTTCTCTTATAAAAGAGCCCCCAGTCTTAAAGACTCTTTAGTCCATACACGACCAAGGGAGGTGGTAACAAGTAACCATGTACCGAGTGTTCTTAATGCCTGGGGGTTTCCCCCAGTTACAGGACACTATCCGTGTGGTAATTGCAACGTTTGCCACCTCACTTCCAACACAAAATTCCTGGATCTGACGGATGGCACACGTTGGGAGCAACGTAGCCATACAAATTGTAATACCACCAACGTCGTGTACCTGATAACCTACAGATGTAGTCTGCAGTACATAGGGATGACATCTAGACGCATTAAAACCAGGATATGCAAACATCGTAGTAACATACGTTGTAAAAAAGCAACAACTAAACTGACAACGCATTTTTTACAACTGAATCACACACAGAATGATCTGCGATGGACAGTATTGGAGCATCTGGAGAGCGGGTTGGAAGCGAGGTTGTTCGAGAAAGAACAACGTTGGATCTACCGTCTTGGTACCAACAAAACCGGTTTGAATGATGACATATCATGGGGCAGTGTGCTAAGACGATAATTTATCCTTAGTTAGTGACTTATACTGTGTTACCTCATGTACTCTGTTGCTTTCACCTCCCATTAGATCACATCTTTGTCCCTGTAGTCTCTCCTGCCGCTATTTGTCATGTTGGAGCCCATCTATTCCGGTTTGGTGTCTTGGTGCAGTTTAAGGCTTTGTGCATTGTGTTCAAGTCTTTTCACCGCACCGGCCCGGCAATTCTGCACCCTATATCTATGCCTTATGTCCCGGCCAGTGCTCTGCGCTCTAGTTCTTTACTTCTTGCAACTACTACCAAAGTCACCAAAGCCCGCTGGGGTGGTCGCTCTTTTTCCCATACCGCGGCTAAACTGTGGAACTCCCTCCCCCTTCGAGAGAACAATGATCGTATGTCTTTCCGAAAGGCCCTAAAGACACACTTGTTCGCAAAAGCGTGTTAATCTACCCTTAGCCCGCCACTAGCAATCAGTCAAAGCACAGAGGCCTCCGGGTAGTTACGCGCTATACAAGTGCAATTTTTCATTTCATTTCATTTCATTTCATTGAGTTACACTATCCCCATAGTCGATGGCTCACGCTATTTGCGTGGTGTATTGAGATCGGGCGCCAGTGTGAGGAACGTCCCCTGATTTTGCTATCAGACCACGGGAGTTCATTTCCCACCTCCCCATGTGCATTGTAATACGAACGCATGGGTCACGATTATTATAATTAATTTTCCGTGTAAAAGAAATCGTGACCGAGTCAATACCGGGACTCGAACCCCTGTACTGGTTCCCTCTTTTGTAATACTGCCACTTTAAGGTCTTAGGCTGGACGGCAGCGAGGTGATGACACACCACCCACGTGACCGGCCTCGGCTAATCGAAATAAGATACAATAAAAGCCTACTCCTCCCCTCTCTCGGCATTTCCGGGAGACAGCAGCCGAGAGAGCAGGTATATCGCGGGGAGCCGCGAGTGCTGAAGTAAGCGTTTGTGTTTTTATAAATAGCCATCGACAGTACGGGCACTGATTTTCTCTACGAGTTTTCATTTGCTCCTTTTGCCTCTTTAGAGAGACACCGCGTGAAGTTAACCCGCGCTGTCCTCACCGAAGGGGCGAGTCGACGCCATTCGCTAAGTGAGTCATTTATTGCCTTTTGCCATACCACTACCACTTTCCCTGTTTTTAAGGGGCGGGCTCTCTTTTCCCTCCATTGTTTTGACTCTTGTATGCCACCATGTATGACGATAACCTACAAACATGATGTTGTTTTTTCTCTAAAGGACGAGTTTAATAATACATAGGCTCGCATTGAATCTTGCCGAATTAAGCAGGATTAGCTTGAACATTAGCGATAGATGCTTTTCCTTACCTCCTAGGTCGGATATTATGATTCGGCCATGGTGGGGTACCCATTAAACATGGCAAGCACTCCTCATTGGTTGGAGGGCCTCCCATTGTAAATTCGACACGGTGGGGGCATTTATTTTCGATATCCTTTGAACTTTGTAAGGCAATTAACCTGAAATAACGCATTTCATCTCAGGACTTGTTATTCTAGGTCCTCTTATGTATTATTGTTTGTCTTCTTTCTCCCCACGGGTTTGTTGTTTATTCCTGCAAATCGCAGTGAATAACTACGGATACCAGTTTTTATATATTTTTCACACATAGAGCCTCACGGGAGGGTACGCCCTAGCGTGCGCACACCACCGGAGGACTTATTTGGTAGGTCCTGATGAATGCTGAGCAAATTGCACTCCAAGCAGCAGAAACATGTCGACCATTTTTTGATATGTAACAGGACTCAGGTTCCGTAGCTTAGAACCTTGTCAGTCCGTTCACTCTGTTTTTAATCCGATGCAGGTTGGCCATTATTAAAGACTTTTGTAAAAGCTACAACCGTTGCATTTTTTAATACCTTGCACATAGTTATTATCACATTCTAATTTGGGCACTGTTACACTCACCACATCCCGCTCCGCTGTAATCAGGCGTTGTAGCACGCTGGGGGGGCATTCGGTCACCCCAGCGGGGAGCCAATGATTAAGCATGTCACCAATTAGTGGTGAGTGAGGGTCCTTCATAAAAGAAGGGATTTTTCCCTTCCCTCCTTTGATATTCTTGGGTTAATATTTCCCACGGGAGGTGCCCTCCTATGAAGGGGGAACAGGGGTATTCACGGGGAGACAACTAGGAAATACTTCAGACAGGCATGTGTGGTGGTGTGTATGATTTCTGTGCATGCTGTCATATGCCAAATATGGAGTAATAAGGTGGACATCACAACATTTTGTTTTGATCACTATTTGGTTTATTTAGCTTTTCACTTAGTCACTCCTTTGTTGTTGTTCATTGCACAGACACTTAAACAGTAGTAGTTCTTTAAATATTACAGAATGTGTATTACCTGGAAAAAGACATGTATGAGGTAAATCTTTATTCCCAACGTAGCTATTGTTTGAATTACTTTATTTGATCGAAGTCATTCCTTCTGAATACTTCAATGTGAAATCTTCGAGCCTTTTGATTATTGATCTGATTTCTTGTTTGGAATCATTAAAGGCTTAGATTAAGGGACAACTTTGCTTAATCCAACATAGGTGTGAATCACTACTATTGTCACCCACATCACAGTAGAAAAAGATTGCAAACGCAGTTAGTAGGAGCTGTTAGAACTAATAATTTGGTCTCATTTTGAATGAAGTAAAGCTAACATTTTCCTTTATATGGAGATAGTTTTTTACTCATCCTAGGTACTTTTAAAGTTTTTTGTAGAGCTGCTGAACAATTTTTGTTTAGATATTTGTATTACAAAAAGATGTTTGGGGTGCTACAAAGGATTTACTTGATGCATATCTTCTGTTTAAGCCATTAAATATTTGCAGATGTTGATCTGAGGAGCACCCAAAGGTAAACGATTTGAACATATTCAATTCTAATTGGAGCATGTTTTCCTCATTTTGTCCATTTTGATAACCATTGTTCCAAAATGGATCCGTGTGGACTAACCAAATGGGAGGCAGGGAGCACAGACTCACTGCAGGGCGGGACCTGGGGCCATCTACCACTGCTCATGGCGTTTGCTTGCACTGAAGGGTTGGACAAAATGGTAAGTTTAGCCAATCCACTCTGTACACTGCCTAGGTCATTCACTGGAGTGGTTAATAGGACAGTGTGTATTGGGCATAGTTTAGATGCGATCCAGGCCCTGCAGCCGCCTCCCACTACACGTTACCTTCCCCCAAGACCGGTGGAATATACAAACATGGGAGATGGATGGATGCTTCAAGCAGGCGTAAGGATTTGACGCAGCAGCGTCGTAAAACTGACTCAGTGAAATCTTGTCGATTTCACTGCGTCAGTTTTACGGGGCTTTCCTACGAGGGAACGCCCACCCTGCGACAGAACGACCACATGAAACCTGACGCAGGTTTCATGTGGCGCAGGGCTTTACAACGTGACACATCTGCCTAGATGCGTCACGTTGTAAATAAGTCGCAACATGGCGCATTGTTTACGCCGCCGCTGCGTCACAAAAGTGACGCAACGGCGGCGTAATAGTGTCGCAAGGTACTCGTAAATCTGCCCCTTGAATTTTATGTAAGGTAGCTCAGTGGGTTAAGGCTTTTGCTGCAGATATCATTGTCAAACCTGCAGGATGCAATTTATGATTTATGTAAAATTGCTTAATTCACTATACACTATCTGGAAACAGGTGCATGTAACCTATAAAGCTGTTGATTTGATTTTTGTAGGTTTTAACATAGCCTTTTATTACTGTATAGTCAATACAACTGATTCACCTAACTGGTAAACATTTAGTATTAAATAACAAAATAGTTTCAGATGTGTGATATTTAAATAGTTATTGGTAAAAATGGTGTAAAGTCACTCCTGAAATTCCTAAGGAGCACTCATATACCTAGGTATTCGGTACATAGAGAGCACATCTTTCAAAATTAACCTTTGTTATTCCATGTACGTTTCAGATGCCCCTCATACATTCCAATGGAAGCACCTCTGGGAAGGCTGAATGCTCCATCAAGTTTCCAAAATCTTGTGGTAAGAAAGGAATGCTGTTCGGGGATTGAGACAAAGCCCAATCTATATTATAAAGAATAGTTAATATTATGTCTTGCCATCAGCAGCACTGTTAAGTCTTACCTAATAAGCAAAGGTCCTGGTTCTACATAAACGGCAACCTTAACAAAAGAGGCATGTCTTTGCCTCTGTTATACATGTGCATTGAAAAAATCTTCAATTATAATGTTTTGGGTTGCCTTAATAAAATGCATGGTGCATTGTGCACAAAAAACAGACACATGTCTTAAATGGATGAAAAGAACGCAGAATGCAAACAGATTAAGGTGAAATGCATTTAAAAACACAAAGACACCAAGACACGACTTGTCAAGGAAAGTCATGCCATTATAAATTGCGTGATCTGTTCAATGAAAGTCACTTTTGTGATATTCTCTTCTGAGAAGATGACCTATTTTAGGTCCCAGCCAGACAGTGCTGTCTTGAAGAGACATGTTGTATTCACTTTGTGAGCTTCAGTCCACCCATAGGCGTACAATTTGATTGCTTCTGCTTACTCTCATATCCTTGGTCCCCATTTCTCCATGGCAAGCAGATATGCCTCTTCTTGTGTTCAACCCTTTTCCAGGGCATGTACCAAGACTGTGTGTTAATCTACTGCTCCAATTTTAGGAGCTGCTTTTTTTCTTTGTCTTTCAGCACTCCACACAAGTGCTCATGTGTAACTTGACTCACTCATTTGCTAAATCGTTTTCATCTGTCTTGTTTAATTTTTGTAAAGCACTCCTCCCCACTCCCCATGTCATTCTGAGGCACTGTGTGCTTCTCTGCACCCAGTGCAAAATGTAATGGTTCACCATCTGCTTTCACCCCCTCCCTCAACTGAGCCACTATTGCTCTCTCTACACTGTGTGCTTCTCTGTGCCTAGCTCCCTTTATTCCTGGCTTGTTTGAAACTTGCAACGGTTTCTGCTTGCCCCCGCCCAAATTTATTTTCACCCCGCCATGCCTTTGTTATAAGTGTGTTCAGTGGAAAAGCTTACCTCCTAGTTTGTTAAAGGTTTTCCTCTGTACTGTTACCCTATGCTTCCTTTTATAAACAGTGGGAGAAGATGTGCTGTAACTGTTTGAGTGACTGACTTTGAAGCTGGGGAACCAGGTTCGAGTCTCGGTGGCAGGCTCAACGTCCTAGGATTCTGGGAAAAGTCTGGTTCATTTCATACTTGCAATGCTTGCTGCATGCCACCGCCTGTATTTATTTTCACCTGACCATGCCTTTGCTATAAGTGTGTGCAGAGGAAAAGCTTGCCTCCAGGTTTGTTAAAAGCTTTCCTCTTTACTGTTCCGCTATGCTTCCTATTATAAATGTAGGGAGAGTATGTGGCATAACTGCATGAGCAGCCAAGTTTAAAGCTGGGGTATTGGCTTCGAGTCTCGGCAACAGCTCAACATCCTGTAATTCTGGGAAAATCACTTTCTCCGAGCCTAAAAATGAATGTGTCCATCTGTAATGCAACTGGTGCTTATGTACAGCGCTCCGATACCTTTGAATTGAGTTTATGCTATATAAAACTGCAAAATAAATGTTTGTTTCTTGCTAAATATTTTTCGACTCTGGAATGCATTTTAAAATAAGCATTATCTTGTTATTACTTGTAACGATTTTACAATTTTTTTTTTACGCACCTAGTAATTCACACGCTCACACCTACAGCCATTCTACAAGTCTACAGGCTCAGGCTTCATGCTTTTTTACTTCCCTTTCAGCAATGCTGAACCGTAGAAGTGCTGCTATTCAACATGGCTAAAATACATTGACATTGACCATGCCAATAGCACGCGGAATGCCAAGACCTATTTGGATTTGCCAATGTTTGTCATTATTTCTGATGCCTGCCAGACATTTCATGAAGCTATGTACACAACAAAGGAAAATTAAAAGAAAAATAAAGTGGAGAGAACATTTCAACCAAAAGCATTTCGAGATCATTTGTATTTGTCACTGTTCAGGTTTATTTCTTTTGATGAAACCATGTTATGACCTGTCTCTGTTGTGCTGCAGCCGAATGACCCATAGAAGGAAAATGCTGTCATATTCAAGTGTCCTACGGCTTCGTGGTCACACACTCTGCTCCTTCGAGACATCCTGGGGCAACAATGCAATAAGGCATTTTCCCGCTCAAAATCTCTTATGTTTTTGGAATGGCGTGCAGACCCTCTTTCTATGTTACCGTTTGGGGTTGTGAGGTGCAGAAAAAGGCTGGCGAAGACATGCAGAGATGGGGAGAGGGGCTGTGTGCCCTGTGTAATTTACAATGTCTGGCCTACAAAGTGTTGTACACAAAAACATCAGGATTGACTTTAGGTGTAATGCAAGACACAGGGAAACTTTGAAGACAGTGATACCCACACGTCTCCAGTCAATTCTTTTGTTATAAGTTTTGATCTCCAAATTTTACATTGTTTGGTCAGTGACACCACTATTCAATGCTTTTTCCCGTGGCTTCCTATCTCTAAAATGATCGCCTTCAATATCGTGTGCAACTTTAATTGGTCCATTTATGTGGAATCTCCAAGTATTGCACACAATGGCATTGCCTTCGCTCCAAGGATATTTTACTTCTACTGTTGGAGACATCAAGATATAAAAGAAAATTTGAAGGACAAAAATCCTTCTCTATTTGCATTGTTTGGTTGTAGCTACATTTTCATAGGAAATGCTCCTGGCTGACTGTATACAATGTACATGTGAAACGTATTCAATTCAATAAAAAAAATTGAAATTAAAAAAAAAAACAATGTATTTTACATCTTTACTTGAGATAATGCTAAAGAAACCACTCAAAGTCTTTTTACATTAGCTTAAAATTTTAATTTAGTTGTGCAATCAGATTTGTAATAACGTTAGTGAAAAAGTAACTCCATATTAATGCCCTTTGGGATGCCTTACAAATCGCATGAGATCAATTCTGTATTTCATTACTCTTACAGAGACCAATACACATTTCTGACTGGAGATTATGACTCAGCCTGACAGAAGCCTTGCCTCTGGACCCAGGAAGGTAGTGGTGCTGTCAGTAACTGGCCACTTAACAGGAATTAGCCATCTGAAAGACATACAGGACAGCTGGCAGAACAAAGGAAAGCCTTAACACTGCTTCTTTTGACTTGCTGATCACAAATTTGGCTTACAGGATGTGCGCTTGTCCATTCCCTGGGCACTCTTTTGGCAGGAGAACCAGTTCTGACCTTGCCAGAGGAAACAAGAGCTCATCTAAGTAGAGGAGTGGCTAGGGGCCTTCCTGGACCTCTTCGAGAGGGAAGAAGAGTTCAGTCATCCTGAATTTTGAGCTCCTGGGAATTTGTACTGCTGAGTGAAGAAGTTGTTCTGCAAAATGAGGTGAGCATAGGATTAGGTAGGAAACATTTTCCATCACTGCCTTGTGCATTGGATATGGCTGGCACCTAACCACCACTTACAAAAAGAACATTCCTGCACCTGAAAGACTACACCTTAAAAAGTGACCCTGCTGGAAGAAAAAATACTTCTGACTCCTTCTGGTAAATGAATACTGAAGACTCATGAACTCCTGCCACCTGTTGCCACCAAGGGACTGGAACTGCTCTCCAAAGGCCGAGTTGTTGGCCACCTGTTTGCCAGCTTCAGGGGCAAAAAGAGGGACTCCTGACTCCAAGAGTGCCCAGCTGACCACAGAAGACTGGACATTCTTGGAGTCATGGCCGGCGAGAGATCTCATTCCTGGAAGCATTCACTAAAGTCTTAGGTGCTGTAGGACTGACAATAAATACCTTTCTAGTAGTTGCAGAAAAGTGGAACTTGATAATGTTTTCCTCCTTTGGAGGACTAGGACAAGGCGCTGAGACTTAGCCATAGAGATTTCACCAGAGGTCTGAACTTTTTACTGCACTGAAATTAGGTTCAGAGGGACTCTGCGCTGAAGGCATCTGGTATTGCGAAACCCTGCCCAACTATAGATTTCAGCCTTACCCTGATGGAGGATTTTCAGAAGCAAAAAAGTGACTATGTCCAAAAGTAAAACCTTGAATCAGGACGAGGTGACAAATTCATCTTAGTAATGAAGCAGCCTAAGTGGCTATGACATTCTGCTTTATCCCATTTAGAGATTTTGATGCAAAAACTAGATGCTTTATTGGGACCTGTTGGAACTGGCCCTTCTTGCAGGGTCATCCTCAAACTTTTTGCTTCTTCCTCCCTTATTTTTCCTGACCCGTGGCTGTTGGCAATAGGACTCTGCGCACTTTACCACTGCTGTTCAGTGCTAAAGTGCATATGCTCTCTGTGTAAATTGTTATTATGATTGGATATACATTATTGGCATATTTGTATCACCAAGAAGTCCCTAGTAAAGTGGGTGTGACAGGGCTGATGATGACAAATGCTACTATTGGGCCTGCAGCGCTGATTGCGCCACCCATATGAGTAGCCCTAAAATGGTGTCTCAGGCCTGCCACCGCAGTGCCTGTGTGCAGTTTGTGAACTGCCATGTCCTCCTGGTCAGTGTCCCCATTGACCAGGCCTAACTCTTCCCTTTTTGTGCACATTGGTCACCCCTATGGAAGGCTCAAGGAACCCCTTGGGCAGGGTGCAGTGTATGTGAAAGGGAGAGCATGTACTTGTGCAGGTGACATGCTCTGGTAGTGAATTACAGCCATTTTTGTTTTTCACTATTGTAAGGCTACCTTGCTCCATAGGTTAACATGGGGGATGCTGGCTACAGTGGCTACCAGCCTTTCTTCCCATAGGAACAAGATAGGACATAAGAGTCTAGTATCCCTGAACTCAGAATTTAATAACACATCTTTTAGGAAAGGTTGTTTTTAAAGCCTGTGTTTGAAAATAGCACTTTTAGAAAGTTGCTGTTCTCTTGTCTGACCTTCCTGTGTGCCTTGGCCTGTTTGTGCATTGACTGTCTGGTTTGAGAGTGACAGGGGCTGGGGATTCCCCAGGAGGCTGGCCGAGTCAGCCCTAGGCTGAATGACTGCATTTGCAACTTGAGTGGTGAAAGGAGATAGCACCTGGGCCTGAATAGGGCTGTGCCTGCCTTCCACAATGCTGGCTCCACCTCCTGCTGGGTGGCTGACAACCCTGCCCCTCACTCTGAAAGGAAAGGAGAAGCCAGGAAAACAAAGTGCTCAAGAAACACCCAGAACTGGTTCAGACCGGGCTCAGGGCCCACGTGCACAAAGAGAACAAAGACTTTTAGGGAAATAAGTACAGGACCCCTGACAACAGAAAATTAGATCATCCTGGAATCAAGAAGGAACCTCTGCCAAGGAGAAAGCTGAAACTGAAGAAGGAAGACTGTCCTGCTGTTGCTCTGCTGGACTGACCTGCTGTTGCTTTGCTGCCAAGGAGAGGGGAAGGACTTTTCTGTTGTGCTGTGTCCCCTGTCTCGAAAGAATCTCCAAGGGCCTGAGAAGAGCTGGCTTCCTGCTCTGAAGTCCCAGGAACAAAAGGACTTCAACCCCAGCTTCCCTGAACTCTGCTGAGAGAGTTCTGTCCTTCCTAGAGTGCTTGATCCAGTTGTGGGGCCTCTGGAAGTTGTACCTGTGCTGGGAAGCTTGAAACTAAGCTTGAGGGACTTTTGCAATTGAAATGTTATCGCATCGCTCGCTGAGGAGCGCATTCTCCGACAGTGCGAGGAAATTCCCGCCGCTACGTAGGCCGAGATCGTCGCAGTGCCTGTTGCCGCTGCCAAAGCTGTCGCATCCTTCATTTGCGGGACACACCAGACCGATGCGGGAAAGTCTAACATCGCTGCGAGTGTCATCGCAGAGCCTGTCATCGCTGGGTGAGATTGCCGCACCGCTTGCTTGTGGACCGCATCACGTCGCTGCGAGTGTCGTCGCAGAAGCCATCGCATCGAGGAGCTGTGAGAGAGAAGATCACTGCTGGTCTGCGCATCGTGGCCCTGGAGATTGTCGCATCTCCAAAGATCGTCGCATCGTACCTTTGCGAGAACAAACTTCCGACGGAACCTACGCACCGGAATCCATAAAAGTGGCCTTCCTCCCCATACAGACCAGATTCGTCGAAACACGCCCGCTGCTGCAGCGGGGTTGTCGCATCGCCTCCCCAGGGTCTCAGGAGCAACGCATCGCTTGTTTTCCACCGGACCAGCTTCTGCTTTTGGAACTTTGTCACAACTAAAAGGTACTGTGAGCTAACGTGACGCAACTGTGAACTTTTCACGCAACTGTGGATTATTTTATCGCAACCTAAAGAACTTTATCGCAACCTTAAGAACTCTTTTGAAACCATATTCTTGAACTGTGTATGTTGGATTTTTGTCCTTTTGGTCTTGTGTAGTTTAGATTAAATACCTTTATTTTTCTAAACTGTTGTGGAGTCAGTTTGTGGTGTTTTCACTGTGTTACTGTGAGTGTTGGTACAAATACTTTACACATTGCCTCTGGTTAGCCTAGACTGCTCGTGCCAAGCTACCTATTGGGTGAGCAGAGGTTATCTCAGAGGGTTTCCTCCTTACCCTGACTAGAAGCAAGGGTCCCTATTTGGACAGTGGTACCTACCCCTGCCAACTAGAGACCCCCAGTTCTAACATTGTTGGTCAGCGGTGGGAAATTGAACTTGTATTTGTACTAGACCCACAGTGATTGGTGTACATAGCTAGTGAGTGCAGACCAATACGCCACCGCATACTACGGTTACTTGTTTGTTGTTTTTGGTTCTATTTTTGATCGTAACCCTGAAAGAATCCAAGCATCATGTCTCAGAATGGTAAACCAGCAAGTGATGTTGCAGAACTGGAGTTTGATATTGAAATGTTAAGTGATTACAAAGTAGGCAGTTCTGCAGGAGCTTTGGATGTCCCATGAAGCGCAGCTCCAAGAAGAAGGAGCTACAGGAGGCCGTAAGGGCCTGGTGGGAGACCAAAGAGGCTGGGGAGACAGATGATGCAGAAGTGGATGAGCATGCACAAAGGGATGGTTTCAGGCCACAGGATCTGCCTGTGTCCAGAGCGCCTCAAGGGCTAGCAGCAACTATTCAGCTGACAGTTTTTCCCCAGAGGAGTTGGAGGAAAACCAAAGGGCGAGAGATCATAAGTTAGAAATGTTGAGGCTTGAATTGAAGATGAAGCAAATGGAGGAAGAAAGGGCGGCGGAGGAGAGCAAAGATGCCCGTGCCCTAGAGGAATTGAAATTGACCTTGGCCCATGAATTAAGAATGAGGAAGCTTGAGTTGGAGCTCAAGAGGCGTGAGGCCATGAGGGTCTCAGCTGAAGAAATAACATGGGTAGCTCAAGAGGTGAGCTTTGCTGAGTTGGAGGTGGAGTCCAGCTCAGATGGTGGCAGCATGATTATGATATCTAGTGCGGAGAGAGAGGTACAAACACCCAGAGATGTGGCACCTGACTTGAGGGAGGGGGTCGACATACACCAGGGGGTTCAGGTTTATCCGTAAGAGTTTTATTAACCTTTGACATCATTACAATCACTTCGCCTACAACCCGGAGGCCGGCTCCATTTCTATTCATATTCATACGTTATGATACACAGCTATTCAGCCGACAACCAGCGGTCCGGCAGCAACAGTATCGGATTATTCTACACAGTCAAAGAAGTATCAATAGCACAAATCAATAACTCTCACTTTTGTATTTTATAAACCAACGTAAAACTTTCGATACAGTATAGTGGATTACAACCTATCGCTCTGCCCCATACATATGACCTGTACACCTGTGTTCCCGCTCTATCCTTCGTGTTTGTTCCGAGTGTAAGTACTTCTGGTCAGGAGACCGTCCCGTCATTCAGGGTCGCTAAGGAGCCCCTTACGCGCACATTCACCACCTTCATTCATCCGAGTCCTCCCCATCTGAACTATCCACTTCATCTTCTGTTAGAGGGTCACAAATGTCTCCCCGGTATTTATTCCAGGGCGTCCAGACTGCATTCCATTTGCGTGGGTTAGCCCTCTTTTTATATATCGCCCTTTCAGTCACCATAATCGCATCCATGTTCTTGCACCACTGATCCAGTGTAGGTGTCCCCGCCGCCCCCCATTTTTGTGCTATATCCCGCTTCGCCACCATGCAACACACCGTCGTCCATATCCTCCCCTGTCGTGTGATGTCCGTCGGGCCCCATATGTGTAGCAGGGCCATACGGGGTTCTGGCACCAGTGTTGTGGCAAGCGTCTGCGCGATGGTACGCACTATACGCCTCCAGTAGTCTGCAATTTTCGGGCACTCCCAGAGTGTGTGTAAGAAGGTACCCTCCCCACCACATCCCCTCAGACAGTTCGGGTTATCAGTTCTGTGCAGTTTGTATAAGGTTGTCCTAGTGAAGTATATGCGGTGGAGGACCTTTAGTTGGACCAGACGGAATCTCGCCGAGATGCCCGCCTCTCTGGGGGAAGCCAGCGCCTCGTTCCATTCAGTTTCATCCATGTCCCCCAACTCACCCACCCACTTTTCTCGCAATTTGAGTAAGGGGTCCGGCAGGTTATGCAATATCTTACGGTATGTGAGGGAGGTGGCACCCGTATGCATAAAATCTGTCAACAGTCTGTCTTCCAGCGGCGAAGACTCCGGTATTATAGTCCCCGCTGGTATTGCTGCCATGAGTGCGTGCCGAATTTGGATATAGCGATATGTTTCAGTGGGGCCTAGTTGATATGTCTGTTACAATTGCGTAAATGGGATCACACCACCCTCCGCCCACATGTCACCTACCGTTGATATCCCTATGGTATCCCATGCGTCAAACCCTTTGGACTGCTTCAGGCTGCCAAGCGCCCTGGTGTCCCACAAGGGCGTCATTCTCGTTATGACTCCCTTCCATTTAAGCTTCGCCTGCGCGCTGTGCCAGAGTGTCGCTGTGTGTTTTGTCGGCCCTATGAGCTTATTCGCCTTCCCTTTATGATACAGCGGCGCCAGCAAACCCGGCATTCCTAATTGATGTCTGTCCGCCATGTAAGCAGGGTCATTCTGTGGGGCATGAAGCCATTGATTAACAACTTTCAATTGCGCCGCCCAATAGTAAAGTTGCAGGTGAGGCAGAGCTATCCCTCCATCGTACCAGCCTCTCGTGAGCTTAACATGCGCTATTCGGGGCGGGCGCTCGTCCCACAGCAGGCTATTCACCACCGCTGTCACCTGCCGAGTATAACCTGCAGGTACCACGCTAGGAGCATTCTCTAACACATATAGGAAGCGAGGCAACGCCAGCATTTTGAACAGCGCCGCTCTACCTAACAACATCAGTGGAAGAGTCTTCCAGTGTCTGACGTCTCCTTTCAGTCTAGTCAATGGAGGCAGTAAGTTTTTCGCATAAAAAACTGTGGTGTCACGCGTGACGTGTATACCCAGGTACTTAAAGGAGGAGCCCGCCGTTAGTAAGGGGCAGTCAGTCGGTAGTGTGGGGGGGGACCCCGCAACACGTACATGACAGACTTGGTCCAGTTTATCCGATATCCCGATGTCCGCCCGTGCGCCTCACAAATTGCCAGCAACACAGGGATCCCGTCGTCGGGGTCCGTGAGGTAGAGTAACATATCGTCAGCGTATAGGGATACCCTGTCTTCCCATCCGCCTCCCCACGCGATCCCCCGCAACATTGTCGTGTCCCTAAGTGTCACCGCCAGCGGCTCAAGGGCCAACGCAAAGAGTAATGGCGAGAGCGGGCATCCCTGCCTCGTCCCCCTGCTCAGAGGTATCTCACGGGAGATATGTCCATTCGCCGTCACTCGTGCCACTGGATCGGTATATAGAAGTCGCACCCAGGCTATATACTTGGGGCCAAAGCCCATACGAGCTAGTACCGCAAGAAGATAGCCCCATTCCACCATATCAAATGCCATCCTAGCATCCAAGGATAGAATGACCGTCGGTGCAGTCAACAGCGATGCACGGGCCATTGCACCATGGACTCGCCGGAGGTTCAGAGCTGTGCTTCTATGTGGCATAAAGCCTGATTGATCCGGGTGAATGAGTTGGGCAAGGTGCGGCATCAACCTGGTGGCTAGGAGTTTCGCTAATATTTTAGCCTCTATATTGAGGAGTGAGATCGGGCGGCAGGAGCCACAGTCCTCCGGCGGTTTGCCAGGTTTCGGGATCGCCACAATGATGGCCTGTCGTTGATCATGGGGCAATACCCCTTTGGCCAGACTGTCTTTGTACATGGCTAACAGGTGCGGGCTTAGCGTGTCCGACATCACTTTGCACCATTCAACTGGGACACCGTTGGGGCCCATAGCTTTCCCTGAGTTTATCACGTTTATGGCTCCCTGAACTTCCTCCACTGTGAAGTCGGATTCGAGGTCATCCACAGCATCCTGTGACAAGGTTGGCGTCGGCACATCGCGCAGCGCTGCCTCCGCCATCTCCGTCGTGACCCTATCTTCAGGGGTATACACCTCCTGAAAGTGATCCGCCAGCAGGTCCACTATCACCGCTGGTCGCGTGTGCAGCTCTCCATCCCTGTCTGCCAGTTGCAATATACTCCTGGCTCCTCCCCCCTTCTTTTCCAGCCATGCCAATAGCTTACTTGCCTTGTCCCCCACATCATAAACTGTCTGTGTTGAGGCGGTTATGTGCTCCAGGGCCCTCTTCTTCAGGTGGTCAGTGTGGAGTTGTTGACTTAACCGGAGGGAGTGTAGGGTGTCGGGCGACGGATCCTTCGTGTGTGCTGTGTGTGCCTCGGCCAGGCGGAGCTCCAAGTGTGTGGTTTCTAGTTCCTGTGTGCGTCTGTACCCACCGATAGTTGATATCGCTTGACCCGTGAGAACCGTTTTATATGCTTCCCAAAGGGTAATGGGGGAGTCCACCGAATCCGCGTTTTCCGCGAAATAGTTATGGGTTACTTTTTTCAGTTCCTTTTTTATCGCTGGGACTGCTAAGTATCCCGGTCGTAACTGATACATTCGTCTATACACCCGTTCCTGACACGATAACGTGAGGGTTAGGGGGGAATGGTCAGATATACCCCTTGGTTTGATTTGAACTGCATCTATGCTGAGACGACCCCCCCCTAAAGTGAAAAAGTAGTCAATGCGCGAGAGGCTGTTATGTGTCGCTGAGTAGTATGTGTATTGTTGCTCACTGGGGTGCATAGCTCGCCACAAATCTACCAATCCCTGCGAGTCCACAAACTCTCTGAATCGGTAGGTGACCGGGGCAGTCTGCCGCACCGGGAATCTGTCCTGAGCGTTGTGCATTACCGCATTAAAGTCACCCCCCACAATCATGTCCCCCTCCGGGAGCTCCAGTAGGAACTTCCCCAATGCAGGAAGCGCTATGCTGTGTAGTGCTGGGGGAATGTAGACCGATACTATGGTTAGTGGTTTACCCTCCCACTGGCCCCAAGCTGCTGCAAATCTGCCCTGATCGTCCGTTTTTGTGGAGGTGAGTAGGAACGGCGACGACCTACGCAGCAGAATCCCCGTCCCCCTCGAACCCGAAGTGAAGTCAGAATGCACCACCATGTGGTATCCCTTCCTATTCAGTGCCTGACTAGCTGTGCCCACCAAGTGTGTCTCCTGTAGTAGCACCAATGCTGGTGCAGCCCTCTTGATGCCCTGTTTCACTAAGCCCCTCTTGATATTGTCCCCCAGACCTCTTACATTCCAAGTCATAAGTTGCAGCGGAGCCACCTGTGCCAGCTGGTGGGGGTCTATCCCTGTAGCGTCTGCCCGTGTGTTGTATGCCATGGTGCAGTTCGGGGTGTAGCCAACCTGACCGCTACTATGGAAATCCTAATTATATAGCGGGAGATGACAGTGTCCTTGCGCAGAGCTATCTCGTATTGTGTTCCTTCATCCTGCGTTAAACATGCATCCACCCCCTGTATCGAGGCTTGTATAGTCTGAAATAACTTAACAACAAATAACATCACCTGCACTGAAGTGTAAACTGTGAAACTCGTCCCCTCTTGAATACCCCCCTCCCTGCCCTCATGCCAAACGGACCCAAAACTGCCCGCCTCCCCAACCTAGCAGAGTGCTTAGCCCCTAAAGAAAACTTGATACTTGCTCGTTGAGGGGAGGAGTGCCCCACGACCTGCGGCCCCTCATACTCTCTGCGGGGGGCCCTTCACCCAATGTCCAAGGGCAGTCTCTCATGCCGCAGTTTCTCATATCCATCGACTTGTAGCCACCGGGTGATCATTATTCTGGCGCAGAAACATCTTCCAGTCTGCCCGACTCATCTGACCGTTCTCTGTCTGTGCGGTCAGGGGTCGACGAGCCCGCGCGGCCCTTCTCTGCCTGGTCACCCTTTTTCCTGTTCCCTCTGCGGTTGTGGGCGGCCGGCCTCCACCCATCAAGCCATTCTCGCGCCACCTCAGGATTGTCAAAGAACCAAGTCTTGTTTTCCGCTATTATTCGCAGTTTGGCCGGAAAGATCATCGAATACGGAATCTCTCGGGATCTCAGTTCCCTTTTAACATCCAGGAACGTCTTCCTTCGACGCGCGACCTCCGCGGTGTAGTCCGGAAAGAAAGCTATCGTCGCATTCTGGATCTTGATCGGAGGGGATCTCCGTGCCGCCTGCAATATGGCGTCCCTGTCGCGGAAGTTGAACATGCTCGCCAGAATGGGTCTAGGAGGTGCTCCCAGCTGTGGTTTGCCCCCTGGTACTCTGTGCGCTCTTTCCACCGAGAAAAACGTCGATAGACCCTTGGGCTTCAGTTCGGCTTTGATCAGTTCTTCAACAAATAAGTCCGTCGCTTCTGTGCCTTCCGATTCCGGAACTCCCAAAATCCTGATGTTGTTGCGTCTTGACCGCCCTTCCTGGTTGTCCAGCTTGTCTTTTAGCGCTCTGTTCTCTGCCTTGACACGTTCCATCGCCGTCTGTAGCTCCGACACATCCTCCACCAGCGATTTAGTGACTACCTCCAGCGAGCCCACCTTTTCCGAGACTTTATGAAGATCCGCCCTCAGTAAGGTAATCTCTGTGGAGATGGAGCCCACCGTGGTTTGCACCTGTTGCAAAGTGCGCATCACATCATCCAACGTCGCCTTCGAACCTCCGCTAGCTCCTTCCCCCATGTGTTTGCCGGGTGGCCTGCTCTCAGTTGGTGAGGACGCTCCCTTGTTATAGGCGTATTTCTCGAGGCGGGTCTGCGTCGCATTCCCTCTGGAACCCTTCCCGGCCATCACTCAGGAGAGGATTGCGTGTGTGTGTTATGTCCGTTTCCGGTGACGCAATCTCGGAGATTGTGCAGTCTTGCGCCACCTGTTTCAGCCTTATGACTTATGGCCCTTTCTTGCTCCGGTGCCCAAGGGGGAGACAATGTGTGAAGCAGTCCAAGGTGCCCCGTGCATGTACACTGGGTAGGGGACTATAGTTAACGTACTTCCCCGCAGTGCCCGGGGCGTTGCGCCTTTTCAATCCGGGGTATGCGCCGTCCGGTTGGTGGGTTGGCGCCGCCAGAGTCACCGGACTCCACCTATTAGGTGCCCACCGCGCCCGGCCTCCAAGCGCCCACTCCTCTGACACCCTCTCGCACCTTATCTCCACACGGGTGGGCAGTTCCGCCCTGTTCGTCCCGCGAGCCTCAGGGACCCAGCCGCCACTCTCGCCCCCCTCGACGGATACGTCGGGGAAGGTCCGCCAATTGTTCCAAGGGGGTGGGGGGGGGGCTCTTCCACCAGCAGTGAGCCCTCGCGCCCCCTGCCCGTCCGCCCCTCGCGTGAGGGTCCTCACTCTCCGGGGCCTCAGGTCTCAGGCCCGGAGTTCACGTTGGCTCGGCGGCGCCGCTCACCCTGTCCCGTGCTTCTCTTCGGCAAATTGTGTAGGACCCAATGGGGGTCAGGCGCGGCAGGCGGCAGAGTCGCAGCGGCGGCCCGGTCGTCCCCCTCGGCTTGCTCTGGACCGGCGCTGCTCCGCAGTTCTTTGACCGGGCGTTTCCGGTCCGGCCAGTCCCCACTCCCCGCACTTCCGGCGGGGTGGCTTGATACTCGCTCCCGCGGCTTCGGATCGCCGCGCAGGTCGCCAGTGCTCAGTCAGTCTCCCGGTGTCGGATCTTCACCGGATTTGCAGCCTTTGAGTCCGCCCGGCCTCGGGCTTCAGGCGCTCCCCAAAAGAGACAGATGGTGTGTCGGATGGAAAGTCGGATGGTCGGAGAGGCCGCTCTGGTCACGGAGCTAATCCTCTAAGCCGCCGCCATGCTTGGCTGCAAGCCACGCCCCTCGGGGTTCAGGTTTATGATGTAGTTCCAGTGGAGTGCAGTGTCCCTGAAGTAGATTGGGGGACTGGCACAGGGGACCATATTCCTAGTGGTGGGAAGGACACTCTACTGACTCTAGAAGAGAGGTACAGGGAGAGGGGTTCCCCCGTGGTAGAAACCTTGGTGTGTGTGTGTGAAGACCAGCCAGAAGAGTCTGGGTTGTGTGTTAGAGACAGTCAGATACTGTCTTGCCAGTCTCAGGAGAGTGGTGTGGGGTACTTGTGTGAGGCACTGGAGGGTGAGGTAAAGGGTAGCTTGGTTAACAACTGTGGGGGGCTGTGTGATTCACTTGTTGCAGAGCATATTTTAAGTCCCTGTTTTCCAGAGCTATGCCAACACCTGATGGAGTGTGAGTTCTCTAATCCCAGAGAGCTTGCGTTGGAGGCAGACCTCTTGGTGAATTCCAGAGAGTCTGAGGAGGCATTGGGGAGTGCTCCCAAAAGGAGTGGCTTAGATATCTTCCAGACCTGTGAGGTGGAAGAGGTTCAGTGTAGCCCGGTTAGGCCCCAGTGTAGTGGGAGGGGTGTAGGGGCTCATGTCCGGTCTCAGTGGAGAAGGAATGAGTGTGGGACGGTGTGCCTCACGGTGCCCGAAACCCAATCTCAGGGCCTGGAGGGTTCCTTGAGGGACCACCAGGTTATGGACCTAGACTGTACTTGTAGGACATTTGAGGAGAATCTCCTAGTGTCTGTTGAACGGGGAGTGCCTGTAACCAGGCCTCCATCAGTTCTGGTGTCTGGCAGTGCCACTACAGTTGGGAGGGTGCAGAAGTCCAAACTGAGGGGTGAGAGCAGTCCCCAGTGGGTCAGGGACCAGTCAGAAGAGCTGAGTCTCCTAGGAGTGACCATGGTGACACCACTTCTGTCCTGGAGGATCTTCCCGCACTGTCAGGTGGACAGGGGTCGGGAGATCTGCACCAGGCGGACTGTCACAGGACACATGAGTTGTGTGTCACCCTCATGGGGGTACTGTGTGAGTCTCCAGAAGTCCTGGTGTGCCAGGCAAGTGCAAAACCGCAGGTTTTGGTCCCTCGGTTGGGAGACCAGGTTCCGGATCTGCCTGACCTGAAAAGAAGGACATCTGTACCCAGTGCCCTGACCAAGATGGTTCCCATGGGTACCCTTCCAGTAGGGAGGGTGCAGCGCTCTGGAAGGGGGTGCAGAGGGAGGGAGGCCTCGCCTCTGACCCCGGTACAACCTGAGGGGTTAAACCCTAGGTTGGGAGACCAGTTGCTGGAGGGAGGTCTTGAACTGGTAGGAAAGTTGTGTTCTTGGTTGTCTTGGTGGACAGGGTTGGCCCTGGAAGGAGGGCAGGAGTCTCACCCTGGGGGTGGACTGGGCCACGCTGTTGTGTTGACCAGATGGGTACTCTGTACCAGTGTGGGCATATCTGTGAGTGAAGTACTGGTGCGCCAGGCAAGTGTTCCATCACAGCGGTTGGTCCCTGGGTGGGGAAGCCAGGTTCAGGTGCTGTCTGACCTGGAGGCGTGGGAGCCTAAGTTTTAGGGCCAGGCCCGGGGTATCCCCCCTGACCTGGAATAACAGTTGCAGGATAGCACCCCTGAACTGGTGGGTGAATGGTGTGGGACACCTGCCAAAACCCAAAACCTTGAAGGAGAAAAAAAAACGTGGAATGACAAAGATATAAAAAAACCTTGTGGTATAAATTGGTACATTCTTACTGTGAACCTTTGCAGGTTCACCAACACCTTTGAAGGTACGACGCATATCTTTACTTTGTTAGAGCATGGTTTGTACAAAGCACAATCATGTGGCAGAATCTGATACCCACTTGTAATCAATTCCTATGAGTTGGATGAGTCAGAAATAGGGCTAAAAATACTTTATAATTGCCTGTTTGAAACTGGTTGCCCCGAGGAATGAGCTTTATTTACCTCGCATGTAATGTCGTTGGAATGTGGTACTTGTGGTCATACAGTGTGAAATAATTATTGCTGCTTTGTCCTCCAAAACCGCACATAGTTGTATAATTATTGGCTTAGTGGAATTTCTTACAATGCAAATGCATATTACAAACACTGGCCTTGCAGAACACGCATTCATTCAATCGGGTACAAAATATTTTATTTTTACTGTTTGCTTGGCAGGTGATGAAAGAAGAAAAGAAAGCTCAGTGACTATGTAAAAACCACACAGAGCAAACATAGCAGAGGTGTATTGTGAGCTCAGGTATTTCTTGCCATCCTCTGCGGGCTTATTTACAAGCCACTTGCGCTGCAGGTACGACACTTTTTCCCACGTTAAAAGTGACGCACAACCGCGGAGTAAGGGTCTTGTAAATAAGACCCCTGCTCTCTGGGCTCGGCAGCCCCATTTTGAAACACAGTTCTCCTCGCGTGCCCGTCCCTCACGCTCGAAGATTGGGGATCCAAAGACATAATTTGTAATCCTGAAAGCACAGTAAATCCTTCTCTAACACTTTCAGCATTTTTGGAATCAGAAAAGAAATAATGGAAACAACCATGCCAAAAATAGATGTATTTCATTTTATGCAGCGGCGATTATATAGCTCCGCACTCAGTAATCTCCTGTGGGAATTACATTAGATCCATACTGGAAAATATGCATTACCCTCGCTGAAAAGCTCAAATGAGGGGCAGTTAAAATGTACATCATTATTTTCCCCAACGGGAGGGCCTTCACAGGAAGGTGCACTGCCTGTAACAGTTAAGGCTGTGCTCGGCTGCCCATGGGATGCAGGACATTGATTTAAACATTAAAAATGGCAGCCGCAACATTTGATAATTAAAAATGTCACTGGAAATGGTAGACATATTTCAGAGGTGGCAACATTGTTTTTAACCACCAGTTTAGCCGTCAATGCTAGAGAGAAATACACATACATATCCTCCGTTTTATGTAAAATATGATAATCTTTAAGTGGGACAATTTCAAGAAATATAACATGCAAACAAATCAGTTAATTCTAAACTCTCCAATTGAAACAGGTTGCTTGTTGCCTGGTAAACCTGTTTTTAGGTCAAACTTGCCAAACAGTGCAAGATAGCTGATTGTAAAAGAAGTATTGTGGGTTTGCCGAGGACTTAGAGGGGCTTACAGCACACCCATTGCTTACCACTGGTTGAGTGTATAGTTGCTCTCATTCGATCCCTTCTTGTTGGATTCCTTTCTTTTTAACAGCATGTCCATCTTGTATGTGTCTCTCCCTTGGAGCATAGTTTCTTTATCGTTTCTCTACTTGGCTGGCTTTCGTAACCGGTTAGCCCCTCTGCTTTTAAAATGTTGCTTTCACACTACTTCTTTTTTGTTTTTATATTTATTAATCCATCTTGGTGCAGTAATTAAAAACATAAAATTAGCAGCCCTAGAATTTTGTAGCCGCCATCGACAATGATACATACAGAAGCCTGAAAAATGACTAGGCTACGTTGTTGCAACTTTTTGTTTCTCTTTTTAACTTTCGGCCATGCTGTACAGCATCTCCAAAAGGCATTGGCAAAGTCAAAAGATACCAAAGGCTTGACCTATTGGTTTTGTCAGTGATTGTTATTCTCTTATGTTTGTGTGTTCCACAGATACTCTCTCAGTGTCTTGTGGCATCTCTTACTTCATTTATCTCTGTCCACCTCCCTCATTTTATTTTCTTCTAGCACACCCTTCTGCCAACACGTGTTCTGTTTGCACTCCTTTTCTTTAAACCTGCACATTTTTATTAAGCTATATACCTCTGTCCCTTAACTCCCATACCTAAATATCTTACTGTCTTAAGAGCTCTCACTACTTTTTTGTTACCCTTGATCATCTTTCTTTTCTCTCTACTTTTGCTCTCTCAATTTCTGCCTATCTACCATTTGCATGGACCACCCCTTACTCTATTTTGATCTTTCAATGTAGAGCAGTGGTGATATGACCTTAAATTCAAAAGGATCTAGGAAGGGGCCTCATACATCTTGACATCGCTGGCATTGTCTCGTGAACAGGCATGGCATGACCATCAAGCCTCGTGGAAAAGTGCTCAAGAAATGTGAAAGATGATGTATCAAAGCGCACTAAGAAAACTGGACCGCACACAGCAAAATCAAGCTAAAGAATTGTGGCTCACCATATTGTACCATGGTGTTTCTCAAAATGGACGATTTTGAAGGTATACAAGAGAAAACGCAACAACTCAAACATGAATACAGTCAATAGATAAACACAATTATAGGATTTGAAGACTTGTAAGCATTTGGGGCAGATTTACATCTGGCTTGTTAGTTAAACAATTGTCACTTGGGTGTATGTATGTATGGGTTGGGTTTTGTAGAGCATGAACCCAGATTAAGGTTAGTTGCAGAACAGGTGGCATGGCCTCCCAAAAGATAAATTCATTGGGAGAAGGTCAAGGCTAGGCTGTCAGATCAGGGCTGCTTGTGCGATCTATTGTTAATGACAATATATCTCTAAAAGGGGAAATCACGGAAAATGTCAAATAAGTAATAGTTTTGGTGATCTCACAAATTGTAAACACCATGCAGGTTCTACATATACATGTGATTCTCTATGTATGACCAATAACCCACATATTGAATCCAATCTGTAAGCCTGGGGGAGACAGAATTTCTTCCTTTTTCATTTGTACTCGTATAATCTTTACTTTGAGGGTGAAAGGTGTGGCAGAATGAAGGACGCCTAATTATGGAGATTATGAGGGCATCATCCATCATTTCTATGTGACTGACCAATACTTTCCATTAAAAAGAGAATTTTTTTATAATCACTGTAAGAAATTAAGTTGTTGGTTCACTGGGGTATGAATCCTGGTCAAGCAGCAACCACAGGCTTGTCTGGGTACAGCACAAGGTCACCCCCCGGTATCTTGGCACAGAGCATTCAGACTCAACTTAGAGGCAATGAGTAAAGTACTTGTGCGGCACTTCACACAGTAAAACAGTGAACCCACATGAGGTTAGAAAAAAAGATCTTAATTTAATAAATTTAACAAGACCAAAATGACAAAATTAAATGAGTAGATCCAGAGATAATGATTCTGAAAGTTTTTTAAGAAATTGGAGCTGAAAGGCGTAAAATCCAGGCCGACCGTGATGGAGTGCGGGTCAGCTACAGAGACCTAGGTCAGCTATAAGGACCCAGTTAGGCCCTCTGAGCAAAAGTACCCTTTTCTATCCTGGTCAGTGCTTTATATTGGCCGGTACTCTCCGGTACTGACTACCAGCACTTTGTTTTTCAGAGGGAGAGTACCTGTACTTCTCAATAAAAGCAAAATACTTTTAATTGGGGATACCTTGCATTTCTCGGAAATGAGCAGGTTCTCTGTTACAGAGTACCTGCACTTCTGATTTTCCATTTCAAGTACAGATCTTGGTTTGTGGAGCATTGCATGGATCTGTGTCAAACATGTGTTGCACAGCCATAGTTAGGTGTTGGTTCTAAAGAGCTGCGATACTGCGATGCAGAGTCTGGCATCATCGTCAAGATTGTCAACGACAAAAGATGTGAGGGCCTGTGCTGGTGAAGCACTGACCCGCACTCTGAACCACTAGATTTTAAATAAAATATATATGGGTGCAGTTGTTCCAATGCTTTGTAGTTTAGTGACCTTCGGCGTGTTTATAATTGTCGGTCACTTCTGTTTTGGATGAAAATGTCTGTGCATTTCTTTGTGTTTTCCTTGGTTTTTAACAGTTGTGCTTGGATTTTCCCAGTGGGGATTAATCTCTTACAACCTTGATATAAATAAAATCTCCTTATTGTTTAACTAGACAATTCCTGGACGTTGTGGTTCTCCCAGTAATGTCATACTCATGATTACTCTTTAGGAACCTCTATTCCCTTACCTACCTACTGCCTTAATACCAGCAAAAACGAGGTCAGAAAAATGGAGGATAAAGGCAAAAGAATTGGTGGGAAGACCACCCTAAGGCTGATAGATGAATGCAAAGTAATCTTTAGTAATGCCATTTTAGTAATGTTTGACTCAGAAGCCGTGATTAATAACAAATTTGGACTAGGCCAGCACGTGGCACTTGGAACCATTTTTATTTAGTTTTTTCTTGCTCCGTAAGTACACATGCTTTGAAAGATTTTGCAAAAGATTTTATACGTCTTTACAATAACTACATATGGTATAACAGTGTATAGCTTTTTTATGTTTAGGCTTTGCATATGAAGTAAATGTACAACTCTTCACACATCTCCAGATGAATAGGTTGTTCACTAATTATTAGATTGCATTCTATCTGTTCTGTAGAATTGAGACCACCATCTTCAACCCGAACTAGTATGTACAGATGGTGCACCTTTATTCTTCCCAGCGTTGTTTCTCTTAACTACACATGAACCATTCACTAAAGGATTCTATGACCATACATGTGTCTTGTATGATTTCATTTTAGCCTCCAAAGCTGTATACTACTAAATCTTCCTTCATTACACAACTGACACTATGGTAACAGCTTGAAAGATACTGAGCCTATTCATATCTGTCTTGATAAAATCTCCAGGATCACCTCTCTTCAGCAGTCACCCCTACCTGTCAGGTGTCCAATATACTGGATCCATTGCCTATAGATCTTCAGTCATCCCTATTCCGGTTCAGGCGATAAATGTACGCATGTGACCCTAATGAGTGGTGTCATCAATGATGGTATTTGAGATGTCATCTGTGAAGTCATGAATAACCTAGTTGACCTTCAGTGATTTCATGTATAAGGTCATGAAGCTGTCCTGTATAGGGTGATGATCAATGCATGTTAGGGCATGGGTTATAGATTTTACAGCATACCATAACTGGCGAATTTCAAAGTTTTTCCCTTTGGGTTCTTAACATAACTTTACTTTCAGTGTATTTTCAAGCGACTTTCTTAGGTTTAATTAAATGCATATTTGTTAATGTCATTTTGCTTCAATAAAAAAGAACTAAAAAATTGCTTTGTGTATGCAAGGCATGGGTGAGATGAAGAATATATGTGTTCAGATGTAAAATATGTCCTTATTCATTCCAATGCAGGTGGAGCCAAATCTCCAAGCTGGCAATAAAACAAGGTGAGAGTATTTTTTCAGGTGAACTGGTGGAAGATTTGACGGACAATGTCTCAAGCCAATAGCTGAAGGCTTCTGAGACAAAGACAGCAGTCAGTTACACCATGAATGGTGCAAGCTCCATTACAAAGCTTAAAAAGGAGGCAAAGAAGCATGTTACACTAAATTTGAGGCTGACATTTACTTTTACATATTGCGGATCTTTGGACAAATATATTTAGCATTTTTTAAACACAGCCCAGGAATCTACAGCCTACTGCTCTGTGGGATGCTGCACAACCTTTCTATTGAAAACTCAAATTATCTCTAAGCACAACCTAAAAGTTCAATATTGTCTTTTTAGGTGGGTTCTTTGCCTTTTTTCATCAGTGGTCAGCTGATTTCTGGATACTAATCAAAAACAAAGCTCACTACTTAGAATGTAAACATGAACACTGTTCATTCAACATGAATTTGTTAATCAGTGAATAAAGGAACCCATCCATTTCCTTTTAACAGAAACGATTCAATCAATCATGTGGGGTCACCTTTTAGTAGAATTTTTCCAATTGTCTAACGAAAAAGGAAACACACGAGTATGAAATATCTTCAAACTTGTATAAAAGCCGAAATAGGAGCAACAGTGCTTGTAATTTCCCATCATGCCTTTCTCCTTTTCTGAAGGGGATAATCAGTAAGTAGATCTGCAGGGCTTCCATTAATCATTGTCAGTTGTGGATGAACTGCAGTTCTGATTGGCTGCCCAGGACCAGCCAGCCAGTAAAGGAGAAATCTACTGGAAGCATTTTTTTTACCTCTCTGTGCAATAAATAATCTGGAAATACTGAAAAAGCAAATTGAAAATCTGCACATGTAAAATTACAGAAAGAGCAGCACTAAATTCGTCTCTTTGGGTCTGTGCTTTTCGTACTGGCAGCCATGTTAAATGCAAACAGTCATAGAGGAAGAAACTGCTGTGGATGGTGCAATAAGACGTTGTTTTCTTTGGTAAACCCTATTGCACTAAAAAGCAAGCTGAAACAAACCTTTACACCTCTTGCTTGTACAGCCGATAAAGGACAATGTTCATTCAGTCACGTAAATAACGCAAGAAAGCATGAATTGTTGCAATTTGCTAAGTAGGTACTCACTTTCTTTGATCATAGTCAATTGGCATTAATTCATTTTGTTATAATATAATGTATGAGATTTTCAGATGCATACCATACAAAACGCTTTCCACTATTAACCCTCTTCCACTCCTTTATCACACAATATGAACTGTACAAGTATACATTATTTAATATATAGAGGATCACCATCACAAACGAACTGCTGCCTGGTAAAATATCACTTCACTCAACTGGTATGCTTTCCACTTCCCATGCAATTTGGAATTCTCCTCAAACGTTGCCAGCCCTCCTATAATCTTGCCACTGTGGCCCAATCTTGGAGTGTTTTTTTGCACAGCCTCTAAATTCATGAATCTGCAATTCAAGGAGCATGTAGTAATGGATGAATTACGGAGTTTAACAGGTAAGTAAACAAATAAATAAATAAAACACATTTTGTTATGCGCACTGCATCGCATTTGGTGATGCAGTGCACGCAACAAAATTTGTTTCTCTGCTTAACTTTCTATGCCACGACAGACTCCTGAAACTGTCGAGTTTTATTTACAAATAAAAGAATATGGTGTAATAAAACTTTGTAATATGGACATCCTGTTGGGGAAACATGTGCCTGGCTAGTAATTGCATCGTAGACCAATTAAATCATCTATTAGCGAGTTTACAAAACCCTAAATAGACATTGTACATATGTAACCAAATAACGTAATGGATGTAGCGTTTATTACTGCAGATTTCCTGGTTTATAGCACTTTAAGTGCCATGTGTTCGAACCTGTTACTCAATTTAGTGACAGGGTATTTATTAATCTTGGAAGTAAAAGATGCTAAATTAAAATATATACATGTAGCTTGTGGGCTGCAAACATATCTCAGCAGCAAGCACATATTTTACCAAGTTATGCTGCCAAAGTCAAATTAAGGCCTGGACGATAGAAACTGAAGCTTTATATAAACCTCACCGTTTATATGAGGACCGAGCATTTAGGTTCTCCCGTGGCACAAAAATAGAGATGAGAATAAAACCTGGCCCAATAGCAGTGGATTTGTCATAGTAGAAAATAAAGGGATTTAAGTCAGAAAATAGGTTCTGAATACTTTTGGGTCACATTTTTTAATTGTCAGAGGCATACAAGGTATTGCTAGCGTACTCATGGAAGACGCTGGCAATCATAGTTTTCCAGTAATTATCATACATTTCAACTCAATTTAAACTATACACACACAGATTTTCCAATTTTAAATTTATGTTTGCTTCTTTTTGGGAAAATATCTTTGGACCACCAAATAACTCATTCCTCTGCTCATCTTTTGACCATTGGTATTTCTCACCCAAATTACTAACTAAGAAAAATATTTTCTACAGCCCCTCAAATAGCGACACTTGCAAGATTTTCCATTCTGGGAAAGTACTTGAATATACTATGTAAATATCCACATACACACAAGGTTGTGGGTGTTCACTGACATTGCAGGTAAGACCACCCAAGGACAGATACAAGCCAGGTCCAATATTAAATGAATGATTGTGAAATTAAACTATACTTGAAGAATTTCTGTATTTGCAAAGACAAAATACCACTAAGATTTTTCCTTGGCAAATTGTTGCTTTTGTGCTTGAGTGCATTTAATCAGAATTTAGGAGAGAAAAGCCTTTTCAAAATTGGGTCATGAGACACTCATTGAGATCTGGTTGGAGGCAGCAACTGCCTTGGCCTAAACATTACTACTATCCCACCTTCTCCCTAACATGCCCTCTGTCGGTATTTGCTCCTGATTACATGTGCGTTCAGTGGATAGCAAACATCAGTTATCAGTATAGGGGTGAAAGCTTTGCCATGGTCATGTCCCTTTTTTCCAAATTATCCTGGGTGGAATGGAGCTTTGTAGAGTCATCTGTGTACTTCAGAATTGCAAGCAGTTTCCATGTGGCCAGCGATAATATGTCCTGGAATCCAAAAGTACATTGGTAATCCGAAGGAGGACCTTTCCTGTTTCCAGGAAGTATGCCTGATTTAGAACATGAAGCCCATGACCTTGTGTAAAGGCACCAGGGTGTGAATTGCTCCGGACAACACTCTCAATGATGCACTTTTTAGACTTGGTGTCTGAATGGTGTTTCCGGCAAAATAACCTATTTTGACTTGTTTATAAAGTTATCCCTTGCACCCTGTTCTACTTCTGGAAATACAAAATGGGTGGGGGGGATCCTGGTGGCAGAGGAAATATGGCTCAGCAGAATTGTTAGGTGACGTTTCCACAATATTTTCTTACATGGTGCTACACATTAAAGAATCTGAAGCTGAAATATGTGTTTTGCTTAACTTGAATGCCTCATCCGGTTATCGATTTTCCTGTATTCTGTGCTCACAGTTCATAACGGACTTCAGAAAGTGTAACTACAATCAGTGAACCATGAGCAAACATGTTAAAAATTGCTGAGGCACTATGTACATAGCAGATGTACTAGTGTGCCATTGAGCAGCACACCTAATGTTGGTTTTCATCACCGAAAGATGGTTGCAGGCTGTCATATAATATGACATTCTGGCCACTGCTCACAAAATTGTGTACACCCACAATTCAATCTGAGCAAACTAAGAGGATTAAAATGTTACACAAACTCCAATGCTGCTGTAACAATAGCTAATGTTCTAATTTGAAATCATTTACACCACAACCTTCCAACACCATCTGCCATACCATGGAAGACATATTTGTAAAATGAATTCCAGATAAGTCTTTTGTCTGCATAGTAACAGTTATAAAAGTTGGAGGCACAACACTCTACATGGCAATGCCTCACATGGTGACTCTCATGACATGCAAGACTTTAATTTCCTGAGCCGTTAAGGTTTAAAAACAACTGGGGTTTGTGTCTGGCAAATTGTTGTGTTGCTACTGACTTGTCCCATTCTTGCTACATTTTACCAAGCTCTTTGGCCAACCCACCGTGGGCAGCCAAACCCTGCAGGACATGGATAAATAAGGCAATAGCAATAGCTATAGGCCAATAGCCGCTCTATCACAGCATATTATGTTTTAAACATTGGTGAGTCCTGAACATGATTGGCAAATTCTGAGTCCCAAGTAAGGTCTGCAGGACCTAAGGAGGATCCAGGAATTGCGAGTCTGACATTGGATTCATGATACCTACAATTAAAATGATTTGCTGTGGGTATGAGGAAATTAGAGTAGGCTCGCCCTTCCACATTATCCCTTTTTTATTTTTACCAACATAGTGGTCAGTTCCCCATGTTGTGTAGTGGTGGCTGAAAAAGAAATTTCTCTCTGATAGCCAGCCAATCAGCGAGCTGTGTATTCTCGAATGTGCAGCGAGATTTGTAAATCTACAAATAGTGATAGGGGAAAAAGTTCACTAGTCCAATGGTGTGCTTTTACGTTTTAATGGGATTCGAGAATCCAAAGAGGAGCTGAACCTTAAGGTTCCAGATAGCAATAAAATGTATTAACTTCATGCCCTGACAAGACAATTTTTGAAATGCTAATTGCACAAAAACTACTGAACTAATTCGCACCAAGTTGAGGAAAGGAACCTCCTTCATACAAGTTCTACTTTCATACCAAGTTTAGTGTAATCCATTCAGTCATTTTTTCTGTATCAAGGAGTAAATATTCTATCTGTCTATCTACGTAAAATGTATTCATTGGAAAAAGTAAGTTTAAATCTGAGTTATGGTTCTGGTTCAAACATGCAAGATCAATGAAATTCACCAGTTATGGTTACCAACACAACTGTAATAACATGTACCACCCCCAACATGTTGTTCTCTCCATTGTTCTTTTTTGTTTCTAAGCCATTGGTAAATTTGTGTTTTGAGCATGATGGGTGGCATAATTTATGGCACATGTAGTGTTTTTAACTGTGTTTTCTTATTAATTTAATTTTTCTTTTATGATACAATTAATTTATAACCACCTTTGCAGTGCTCAGTGGGTGCACTGTTAGTCAAAGGGACTCTTCAATTTAGTGGCCTGTACTAAAGCATGTTCACAGTAATGATTCCTTAAATTTCGCTCTACTGAGCGGACACATTACTTCCTATTATCTCAGTAAAAATCGATTGGCCATTCACTAACTGCACTTTATAATACATTTAGTTCTACAATATTACTACTAACATACTACAAAATGCTAGTCACAAACCAAAGTAAAGAGGTCTATGCCTTCCCTCCTTGCCTGTCTTTTATGTGCAGAGATGTTTGTCCCATATACGTTTCAGTAGTTAATGTAGCAGCAACAGAATATTTGTTCAAAAATGGGGAATTATTGCCTCTAAAGGGAGAGTGTCTTGGTAGGAGAAGGCGGAGTTATAGGAGAGCTAAGGAGAGACAAGTCCAACTCAAAAAAGAGTAGGCTCTTCCTATTTTCATACTGTATAAGTAACTAAAGTTAAAAAGGTCTGCAATGTAATCCAGTTCAGTGCTGGAGTTACTCCAGCACAACCCATGACCCCTCACATGTACGGAAGCACATTTAGATAGAAAATAATGGAAGTACAGACTAAAAGTAAGAGCCTATAGGAAATAATGTTAAAATCAATTAATTTATGTAAACTTTTAAATGTGAATACATTTGTTATGTTTAAAAAATAAACGGAAAATGACAAATAAATATAATATTGATATAAATATTTCAATACTTTTTTGAAACTGAAAAAGAAATGTAATTTTTAAAATAAATTAAACTAATTCAAATTAATTTTACACATAACATTGAGTAACTTGTAATATATAGAAAATTGTATACATATTATACTTTAGATGGGTGTTGAACTTTTATACACTTTTCTAAGAAGACTAGAAAACAGGATGGGTTTATCTGCCACAGTCCTTTTATGGATCAAATCCTCTCTGGAAAACAGAACGCAATCATAGATGACCAACAAGATTATTTCTCTCTCCTCACCTAACCTACTAGGAGTATTACAAGGCTCTACCCTATCCCCCAACTTATATGTCGAACCACTTACCGATCTACTACAGCAGGCGAACACCTCCTACCACATGTACGCGGACAACACTCAACTTTACATTTAGATTACCTCCATTGAAGAGATAAAGACAATGAATCTAGCTCGCGAAAAAAACGTCCAATGGTTAACGACCAACTTCTTCAAGCTAAACTCACAAACAACTGAATTTCTTTTAATCTCCCCCCCCCCAATAACTCCTGGGAAGCAAAGGAATGGACCAAAAGGATCACTGCTCTGAATTGCACCCCAATGTTGGTGGACTCCACAATATCACTTGGAATCACACTGGATAAGAACCTTAACATGCAAACTCACATTAACTTGATGACTCAAAATGCCCGCTTTCACCTCAGCTATCTCAAATAAATTAAGCCATTCATCGAGAACCCGGACCTCAAAACTGCAGTTCAGTCCTTAGTCATATCGAGGCTGGAATACAGATGTTCTACCCTCTCAAGTCGTCACAAAATCTCAAGTGCCCCTCTAAAAGCCTGTTTCAATGCAAAGCAAGACTCATAACAGGATCTAGGAAATGTGACCACATATCACCACACCTGAAGGCACTCAACTGGCTACCCTACGAAGCTCGTATTCACTTAAAGATGGCTTGCATCACTCACACGGCGTTACACCACAAAACCACCCAGTACCTAGCCCAAAAACATACCTTATCTGGAGAAAACAGACATTCTAGGAGCGCAGATAACCTACCGCCGAAACCGTTGCGGTTCAACAGGACTAAAACCTCCAACAGAGCATTTTCTGGAGCGGTGCCAAGAATTTGGAACTCGCTTCGCCATTCATCAGAAAAATCGCCTCGACACCTCTCTTCAAAAAGGAAGAGAAATTAATCTTGATGAGCAAATTCCTCCCTTAAACCCGCACAAACACCACACCAGCTTACAACCTCAAACTTGCCTATACTCTCCGTCCACTGATATTTCGAAGCTAAGACTTGCACAATCTCGAATTGATTCTTATTGCTCAGAACAATTCACTATTCTGCTTTTATCCCCTAAACTCTGTTATTCTATGTTGTTACGTTATATGCTATGTTTTTGTATGCCATGTTTTTACTAAATGTGCTATTCACACCTTGCTCACCATGTAAAGCACTCTGATACCCTACCTTGGGCCTGGTTCACGCTATAAAAAACTCTAAAAATAAAATAAATAAAATGAAATAAATAAATATGTAAATTGATAATTTGAATTCAATTCAACATACATAAATTCATTAAATTTAAAATGTAGTTAATAGTGCTAAATCATTTTTAAAACATTATTCTATATTTAAAATACATACTCACAATTAACTTGCATTAACATTTAACTTACAAATATTTAAATTTGGAGTTTTAAAAAAATGTAATAAACTTTTTTAAAATTTCCCTACACTTTTCCAAATGAGGAGCTCCGCCAAGTTTTGATAGTAGTAACATTACGGTGGTTTATGACATTTTTACTGACTCCACCTATTTTTATGGAGGTGTGGACTGGTAACACTACACTATGAGTAACTTCATGCTTGTTAATGGTGACTAGCCAAAAGCAGTAAAGGTACTCAAAAGTGTAAGTGTACAGTTTTGTGTAGATTTATTCATTTGTAAGCTTACCTTTTGTTGTGTAGTTTCCACTAATCAGTGGGAACTGCACATTTGTGGATGGCATAAACTTAGGGATGGGACCAAACTGATTCAGTGCAAATTAGCAGGATATGTTGTCCTTATACCAGCTTGTTCACAGTGCCACCATAGGCCCCCTCTAACCTAGACAGGGAGAGAACAGTTCTGGCAATCACTGAACATGACAAACCTGTTCCCTCAAGAACCACGTTAAAAGATTTAGAACCTTTCGCTCATGCACTTGCGCTCTCTCTTGCTTAGAGAAAAATACAAAAAATACTCAGAGGGACCTTTTTTGATATTTAGTGAACCAAAATGATGTTGTATGGAATATATGAGCTGCAGTGATCAAGAGACAGAAACAGATAAAATCTATAATAAGCATTAAGACAGGGAACAGAACAAAAAGTTCCACGGTTGTGCTGACACAGCGCATATATGAAAGCATGTAAAATAATATAACAATCTGGCATACTCCTACTATGCAGACCCTCACCTACGTGTCTAGTGTGTATGTGTACGTTCATGTTTTTCCAAGAGTCCC
This sequence comes from Lissotriton helveticus, assembly GCF_964261635.1. Classification (NCBI taxonomy): domain Eukaryota; kingdom Metazoa; phylum Chordata; class Amphibia; order Caudata; family Salamandridae; genus Lissotriton; species Lissotriton helveticus. The sequence continues at coordinate 1,076,547,147 of NC_136059.1, forward strand.
CTTACTGGATGATCTAACCCCATTACCTGGTGGGTAAAATTGTAGGACCCCGCCTTGGTCATGAGATGGACACCCCTCATGGAGCAATCAGTCAGCTGCTGGGTGAAAGCGTCAGCATGTAGAGACTTATTGAAGTCAACAGAAGTGCCTCCTCTGCCCATACCCAGAAATAGATGTTTAATAATAGAAAAAGGCATCCTTGCCGTGGGCCGAGATTGTGATCAGGCTGTCATTGTTTGCATGCTACAGGTAGCTGTGCCGCCATATGGACAAAAATAACAAACACACTTGCATAACGTACGTGCAGGCCTTGTACATAAAGCCAAGGCAATATAATAGTGTTCTTGCAAAGTTAATTCTTGTAAGCAACGTCGGAGTTTCTAGGAAACTAACCCAAAGTGTCAATGATGGACATGTGTGTCAAAAGGTGATGTGTAATGGGAAGGGCACTTTAGGAAAGATCCATGTTCGAGTAAAAATGGCAATGTTTCCTTCTATGCCTAACTAGGACACACGCCACTTTGTGAGTAGCACCCATGTGTCCCAAAAAATATGTTACGAACCATATTTTTCCTTTTTTAGAGCTACATTGCAACTTTAGTACTTTTCGTAATTTTAGAGCCAATTTAATCACAGCTCACATAACTCATGTGAAATATGTTATATTGTACTAGAATGTTATACGTGAGGTTGTGAACCTGTCTGATTCATTACAACAAAATAGAAGAAATGTCTGTTTAGGATATTGTTGCAAAACCTATCTCAACCCTACTTGGTAGCACACTGCATCTAAAAACTCCTCCCCTGCTTGCTGCTTTAAAGGGAAGTAAAATACAAGTATGTGTAGTATCATTGTGTTCTTTTCACCTTAATGCAAATGCCACAGTCACCATTGCTTGAAAGTCACAAAAGGACCCTTAATAGAAGCAAGTAGCAGCAGAACTCTATCTGGCCCTCTTACCTCTCCTTTTTAACATTTTCCTTTGTAACTATATTTCACCTTATCATGCATCCCTGAAAACGAATGCCAATGCTAAACATGTATTTGCTATTTTGATCAGTGCCATTGTAGAAAAAAAACTGCATTTTCACATGGTGGATTTGAGCAATAACGGCTATGAAAGGGACGAGAGAAGTGGGGGGAGGAGGTGTAGGTATGCTAGGAATTCTCTTCATGGCCATGCACCTCGAAGGTATACAATGAGAGCACAACGAAAAAATGCCACTTGAGCTGCACTTTTGAACATGTAAGTTTTAAAGGAATTCTGCAATATTTCAAGGATTCGCTGGAAAACATTACTGTACACATGCTTTTACGTACAGATCACTTGTAGTTTAGTTGCTAGAACATGTTTATATCAAAGGTGTACATTTAAATTTAAATAGAAAGGGGTCCAAAGTTCTGATGTCATAGATGTTGTTATTTGTATACGAGGCCAGCGACATGAGCCAAGTAACTAAATATTCAGTAAGCATATGGAGTATCCGTAGAATTCCATGTGGGAAATATGTGTTCGTAGTAAAAGCTTCTCTGCCTGCAACATTGACTTGTAAAAATGTGGACATACAAAAAGATGCATGTTGGACCTTGCCCTTTCTGATGGGTTACCCCAGATTGTTTGTCTTCCTTGTCGACTTTTAGCATTCTGTGCACTTTTCTGCTGCTAACCCAGGGTGAAATACTTATGTTACCCCTAAGGTAGGCCGTAAAGGCCCATAGGGCAGTGAGCATAGTATTTAAAAAGTAGGAAATGTGATTTTAGGTTTTACATGTCCTGGCAGAGAAAAACTCCTAAAGTAAGTTTTCATTGCTGTAAGGCTGTCTCTCCCATAGACAAACACTGGGTTACCTTATTACGCTTAGCTTATTAAGAGCTAACTTGAGTTCCGGACAAGATAGGGAAATTATATTTACACTCAAATGAGTTGTAATTAAAAATCCTCTTTAGTGGTTATGTCTGAGTTTAAGGTATTGTTCTGAGAATTATACTTTTGGAAAGTTGGCATTTTCTGCCCTAAACCAAATCTGCCTTTCTGCTTCTTCCCAGGTCAGATGATTATGCATTGCTCTCCTGTGGTGTTTTGAGTATTGCTTCCAGACATAAAGACAAGAGAAGGCTAGGGGTGAGGAGAGAGGGTTTTCCTGACAGGATGTCTGGGGAGGGGTTGCGCCCTACCCTAATTACACTTCAAATGACCCTGACATCAGGTCTGCCCTTGCTGTTGTCACCCTAGCACTAGGATTAAAAATGGGACTTTCATAATCTCTTATCAGAACCCCCCTAGACTTGAGGAAGATTTCAGAAAAAGAACTGGCCTTCTGTTTAAAGATGGAAGATTAGAGTTGCTTGCCTTAAACATAGGCTCTCCAAAAGTGACTCCAAGAGTCAGTTGGCTAACCTCCTGTTTGAGCTGCAGGGACACAACAAGCTTCCAGAGGCATTCCAGTAATTGACTAGCTGACCAGCACCAACTGGACTTGCCTGAGCCTTGCTGCTGGCCCCTGCTGGAGTGGGTCCTATTCCCCAAGAGGTGCCCCAGGTCCTAGAGTGTTGGCTGGCATCTGAGTGGCCTACCCCTGAAGAAAAGATGAAGGTACAGACGTTTTGGACTCCTCACAACAGCAAAGTGACCTCTTCACATCTAGAATTCACAGTCCATAGTGGCTGCCAACACAAACCTCCAGCAGGACCTAGTCTTCATGCTGACTGTGACCATCCACGACGACCCCCAACACGAAGCTCCAGTTAGACCTTCTCTTCATGCAGACAGTGACAGCCCACATCAACCACCAACGTGATTATCCAGGGGTGTCCACAACTCCTGAACTGCTCCTCTTGCCAACAACTCTTAATTCCTGCTCACAGACCCCCACCTATGAACAGCAGTCTTAGGGCAGGCTTGAGATGATAACACTTCAGTGGTATGAATTTGGTTCCTATACCGACCCGTGTTCAATCGAAGTTAGCCTAAACTTGTGACATTCCCCTGATCAAGCTTGACCAGATAACAGCGAGTGGTGCTTTGTGCTTTTTGGCACTATTTTCAACTTAAACTTTAAAAACCCATATATATAGTTCTACTGATTAGATTTTTGTTGTTTTTTGTGTCATTTTGTTTATTAATGTTGACACTATTTTTCTGAGTTGATGTGGGAGTAGAGTTGTGTGCAGTGGTGTTGCATGGTGTTGAATTCAGAGTGCAGTCTTGCAGAAAAGAGAGTCATAGAGTGCAGTGTTGCAGAGTAGAGTGGCGCAGTGTAGAATAGAGTGGTGTAGCTTTCAGTGGTGTGGAGTGCAGTGGCAGAGTATTATAGAGTAGAGTAAAGTAGCATAGGGTGCAGAGGTGCAGAGTAGTTGATGTAGTGCAGTGATTTAGAGTGAAGTGGTGTAGAGGGCGGTGACGTAGAGAGGAGTGGTGCAGAGTGCACTGTCATGGAGTAGAGTGGTACAGAATAGAGTAGAGAGACATAGAATGTTGTGGCATAGAGTGGAGTGGTGAGTAGTGGAGTAGAATGGTGTAGAGTGCATTGGTATAGAGTAGATTGTTTTCCTAGTAGAGTGGGGTGGTGCCGGGTAGAGTGGAGTGGTGCAGGGTAGAGTGGAGTGGTGCAGGGTAGAGTGCAGTGGAATAGAGTGCTGACATAAAGTGAATTGGTGTAAAGTGTGTTGGTATAAAGTTCAATGTTGCAGAGTAGAGTGACATAGAGTAGAGTGGCATAGAGTGGAGTAAAGTATAGAGGCAATGAGTGTAGTGGCCCAGAGTGTAGTGGTATAGAATGTATTGGCATAGAGTGCAATAGAGTAGAGTAGTTCAGAGTAGAGTGCAGTAGCATAGATTGCAGATGCACAGAGTAGAGTGACATAGAATTCAGTGGCGGAGAGGGCAGTGTTGCAAAGTAGAGTGTTTTAGAGTACAGTGGTGTAGATTACAATGGCATACACTGCATTGGTGTAGAGTGCAGTTGCGCAGTGTAGAGTAAAGTGACGCAGGGTGAAACAGTGTAGAATAGAGTGACACAGAGTGAAGCGGTGTAGAGTGCTGTAGAGTAGGGTATAGTGGCGTACTGTGCAGTGGTTCAGAGCAGATTGGCCTTGACTGCAGTGACATACAATAGAGTGGCATGGAGTGTAGTGGCACAGGGTAGATTGCAGTGGCGTAGAGTGGAGTGGCATAGAAAGGAATGACAGAGAGTAGAATAGAGTGGCATAGAGAGTAGTAGCATAGATTGTAGTGTTCTTGAGTGAAGAGGTGCAGAGTAGATTAGAATGGCTTACAGTGGATTTGGTGAATAGTGCAGTGGTATAGAATGTATTGATGCAGAGTAGAGTGGCATAGAGTTAAGTGGCATACAGTGCTTTGCCATGGAGTGCAGTAGAGTGGTGTAGAGTAGAGTCATGTAGAGTAGAGTCGTGTAGAGTAGAGTAGCATAGACTGCATTGGTGTAGAGAGCAGTAGTGTAGAGTGGTACACAAACCGCCACAAAGAGTGTAACAGTGTAGAGTAGAGTGATGTAGAATGAAGTGCTTTAAAGTGCTGCACAGTAGAGTATAGTGGCATACACAACAGTTGTGCAGAGTAGATTGGCATTGAGGGTAGTTGCCTAGACTGCAGTGGCATAGAATAGAGAGGCATGGAATGGCACAGGGTAGATAGCAGTGGTACAGGGTGGAGTGACTAGAGTGGAATGACATAGAGTGGCTGAGAGTCCAGTCAAGTAGAGTGCAGCATACTTGAGTGAAGTGGTGCAGAGTCGATTAGAATGGCCTAGATTTGGTTATTATTGCAGTGACATAGAATAGAGTGACATTGAGTGTAGTGGTGTAGAGTGCATTGACATAGAGTGGTGTAGAGTTAAGTGGTGGAGAATACCATATTGCAGAGGAGAGTGGAGTAGAGTGAAGTGGGGTAGAGTGGAGTAGTGCAGAGTACAGTGGAGTGGCGTAGAGTGGAGTGATGCAAAGTGTAGTGCCAAGGAGTAGATTAGAGTGGCGTACAGTTCATTCTGATAAAGTGCACTGGTGTTGAGTAGAATGCATACAGTAGATTGCATTGGCGTAAAGTGCAGTGGCATAGAATGCAGTGGTGCAGAGTAGAGTGGTGCAGAGTAGAGTAGTGTAGAGTGCAGTGGTGAAGAGTGCAGTGGTGAAGTGTGCAGTGGCAAAGTGTGCAGTGATAAAGAGTGCAGTGGTTTATAGTACAGTAGCATGAGATAAAGTGCATTGGCGTAGAGTGCTGTAGAGTAGAGAAGCATAGAATGAAGTGGCATAGAGCATAATGGCACAGAGAAGAGGGCAATGATGCAATGTGGAGCCACCTCGAGTTGAGTGGCACAGTGTGGAGTGGAGCAGTGTAGAGTAGAGTGGGGTAAAGTGGAGTATGCATGGTGTGGTAGCGCACTGCCATTAAAGAAAGTGCATCTTTAATTGTAATGCCCATTAGATTTGCACAGACATAGTTTTACTGATGAAACTATATAGCACACAGGTGATGTGGAAACGCCATCACCTAGTGTATTGATTTGTTTTGATCATATTAAAATATGTGTTTCGACTACACTTCAGGATTACCAAAAATGTGCTTCATTCTGATATTTTCTGATATAGTTGCACAGTTCATTTACACACAGTTACCTTTTTTGTGTGCTAGAAAAGAAATATTGTACAGTATTCCTCAAACACACCTGATTGTCACATAAATCTTCTCTCTCTGAAGTCAGTGAAAGTAAAGTAAACAGCAAGCTCCCTGGAAGACAGAGCCTGACATTTGACCTTTGCCTATGAATGCACAGCAAATGTGACAAGGTAAGAACAAGATTTGAAGACCTGTTTACAGAAATACAGTACTGGTGGATGAATACAGTAAATAGGGTTTGGGAAACAGTAGGGGTGAACTCAAGCTGAACAACCTAAAACAAATAGAACCAGCAAATAGGAAGCACGCAAATGTGACGCACAAAGCCAATGGTAAGCAAAGGCAAAATGCATTCCCAGAGAAGCTTTCAGAATGTTGTCAAGATGTTGTTAGCAAACCAGACAGACGGTCTGGGAGGCTTTGACCTAAAAAGGTGAGAGGTAAGAGAATTATGGGAAAAAGGAGGATACTCAGGAAAATGGGCTAGGGTAGACGTCAAAGGAATTTCAACAATGTACAGGTTTGACATTTTCCAATATTGCATATTCATGGCAGCAGCTTGTGATTCTAAACATTGCAGTCTTTCTAATCTCTGTATAATTTATTGGTTTGGTAGGAGGGGACTTCACCAGTCCTGCCATTGTTACTTATGTCCACAAAACATATGCATCAAAACTTAATATGAACAAAGTTAATGAATATAACATCAGCTAGGAAAACCTGTTCAACATGCTGCCTAGTCAGTGGCCTTCCTACTGAGAAAATAATCTTCAATAAATGCAGGTTCAGTCTAAGTTTGTCTATTTTCAGTGATGCAATAGGAGCAGTAGGAAGACATAAAGCTGCAGTGAAGGGCTGGATCAGATGCAGTGAAACATATAATGAGTCTCATAATTCAAGCTAATATGTAACCATGAAAGAGGAGGCAATCATCTCTCCGAAGAAATTTATCTAAAAGCGCCATCCTGTAAATCTGTTTGACTTTGCTACAGGGGATGTTGCACCTAAGGATATAAAACAAAATGAGTTTTCTTAAAAGATACAGCAAAGATAGATCAAGAGGAGAACCACTGGGTGCTCACTGATTGGATGACATACACATTATTTTTCCAAATGACTGAAACTCGATAATCATAAACACCATTTGTGAATCCACCCGGCAATATTTATGTCAATATTAAGTACTGTCTGCACATGTACGCTTTTTTTTTTTTGCATCACGTTGTATTTTGTGAAATTGTAAATTTGCAAATGTATTCTTGGTTTAAACACATCGATGAGTATATAAGGCCCTGTTCAGGAAAATATGGAGAAATAAATGCAGAGATTTAGATCACCACCCGAACAGCTATTGTTCCTTTCACAAACATTCCCAGTTGGAAAGCTGCAATGGATGCAGATTGCCAGGGGTACATACCTAATATAATGTGTATTTGTAAAATGTACGTTCACCCGTAGGCATCTTTGTGCTGAATAAAAGATGTTTATTGTTATACAACTCAATTGTACTCATTTTATCGACCTCAGATGGTTGAAAGGCTGAGAGGACCCGCCAGGATTAGAACCGGTGACCATGAAGTTGAACACAAGCCCCTCCCATGGAGCATTAGTTGCCTTCCCCACCAGACCCAGCTACTGCTGGGGATGCCATGTGACCTCTCTCAAGGGCGCATATGCCCACAGAGTGAATTTCTACATATCACAGAGTTCTGCAAAATGTGAATTGAGCCCTTTGTGAAATCTACTACAGCAATCTGCTAAATATGGTTTCAGTTAAACTTTTTGACAACCAAAGAACAGTGACTGTGGCATTAAGAGGTCTAACTGATTTTCTGAGCTTGGAAATTAACTGTTGGAACCTAAAGCATAGACCTAAAACTCATCTCTTTTGATTTTCAGGTAATTGCTTTAGTTTAAACCAGTGCATGGGGACCACCCTTGGCTATTTAGCGTACTCTATAGATTGATAGATTGTAACATAACGTATTCGTGGCATTGAATAGTCAATACTACATGTATGCAGTGCTACCATTCTGCCCTAAGGATCAAGCTGAAAGATTCATGGAACAGAATACTACAGAAGTAGAAGCACATGAGCAATATCCAAAATAGGTATATTCCATTACGGAAATCCAGAGCCAAAATCATGTGAACTCATATTTTTGGACCATGTATGCACTGAAAAGGAGATGTGTGTGTGTCTTCTAACTGGGGCAGCACCGTTGTAGCAATCTGCAAAGGAAGTCACCAAATGGTCCTCTGTATCCATCAACTCCTCCTAACCCCACTTGCACCATATGCAAGTCTTACACCTTGCATGCATCCCACTGGGGCACATCTCCAATGGAAGATAGGAAATGTCTTCAAGACACCCGTCGTCATTGCCTCGTTGAACTACTGGATTCTATTGCACTTCACACAAGATTGTGGTCAGATCGAAAATGGCCATATTGCAGAGGAAACTTGAAGATTTATGGGATGAATGTATCTATTAGCATTATTAATGCACAGCAAATGCAAGGGATCAAGCTTCTAGGCACAGGACATACATTTGACAGATAGGTCAATTTCCTATCATAGCAAGTTGAACATAGACAATGGTAAAAAAAATACCAGAAACAATTCAAATCAATTTCTTATGTTAGCAAGGTGAACAATTGCCAATAGTACACAACACGTATCATAAAAGAAGTTTGTTCAAAGATGGTTAGATAATGAATAGAGAGGTAAACCTATCTTGGTAACAATCTGTTTAACAGAGGGCAGAGCAAGACTAGGGGGGCAAGTAGAGTGCATGAACAGAGAATGAGAGAGGTGTTGCGACCAGTGCTTAATTTGTAAAATATTAAGTGCCAGAGCTCTGACCAGGAGGCCACTTCAGCTTGCACCACCCATCGCCCCTCTCATCGCTGCCAAAACAATTACTAACCCGCTCTCTCGCTTGTAACTGTGACAGTAACGATTATTCCAGGTCCCCAAAGCTAAAGGAATGGCTGGGGAGGCAGGTATTAGTAATTTTTTAATGTATGTTGTTTCCCTAAACAGTTGTTATACTGCTCCTCTCTAAATTACATGAGCAGCGCTACCTTGTGGCAGACAGCTCTAAGTGTGGTGTTGACAATTAGGTGCTGGTGCCCAGCACTGTAAACTAATTAAGTGCGGGTGCTCAGCACCGGAAAGCTCTGGCTCAAATTAATCACTGGTTGGGACATGTTGACAGTATAGAGAGGTGATTACAATGTATTCATGACTGATAGACATTGTTTTGTGGAATGTTGGCAGGACCATCTCAACATAACACAGTCTGGTAAGCAATTCTCTCTAAATGCTATCACATCTGTTACCAGAGCCATCACTACGGGAAAAGACTGGAATACTTTTAGTGCAATAACAGTAAAATCACCTCCATCTGCCAAGGATGGAATTGTAGTTAATATGCTCAACTTTCTTGTGATTATACGCTCAAATTCAATTCATCTACCTAATGTAGTTGATTGATAAACATAGCCAATGCTTTGAGAATAAGATGGAGTTTGAAATGCATATGGAAAGCACTGGTATGCTCTAAACAAGACGCAAAAAGAACAAGGGTTTCATTGTATGGATTGAAAACACAGCATACATTATTTGGAGGTGAAAAATGGCAATAAGCTTCACAATAGTGCCAATGCTATAACTATAGACACCTTGTCACATCTCCTTCTTCAAGAGATTCTGGAAAGAGCAAAATGACCAACATGAGTACTTGAAATGTCAACTTAAAGGAATCTATCTAACACCTACTTTAATGAAAGGGACAGAAAGCAGCCCTTTTCTGTCATCAGCACTTGGCAGTTAGCTTCACAGATGTATATACTGATTACATACTTAAAGAGAAACGCTTGGCCACATCCAGCTAACAGCTTCCTAAATTAGGATCAGAGCATGCATGGCCCCTAAAATGTTAACTGATTCCACGTCTCCGAATATGCATTCAAATGCAAAAGATCTAAGATGAGGTTACATTCATTTTATGACTGTAAAACCCATGCAGACCTCTCCATAAATTCCAGGACCTCTCAAAAATATTCAAACTGTTGTAATTCCATGTTTTTGCCTAGGCAGACAAGGGCAAAAGAACCTGAAGCAAACGACAAGCACAACCCCCCACTATAGTTTCAGAGATGTTCAATATTTGGTGTGTAAAAGAAAGAGAATTTAAGAAATAATGGAAATGAATATCCCATGGAGCTCAGCCAAGAAGCATGGGTCCTGTCTCCGTCTGCTGCTCCACCTTCCATTGGTAACACTGCATGGTGATGTCCTCAGTGTGCTGTGGGTGAAAAGCACGCCAGTTAAAGAATAAGAGCAGTGCCTAATTTGAGGCGGTGGTTGCTGGTGGGGCCCACCAGCACTCATTTTTGGGGGGTCCAGCACGTATATTTCTTTTTAGAAACTTTGATCCAGGTAGTAAAAATCACAAAGGGGAACGAAGAAGGATTAGAAATACTGACAAAATGATATAAAGAGAAAGCAAAAATTAAAAAGAACCTGAAAGAGTGAGATTCAGAGGCAGGGGGTGTCTGGTGGTGGATTGTAGAGGCATAAGGTGGAATTAAGACTAGACCAACGTTCAACGGTGTCAGCCGCAATTCCATACCAGAACTGTAGACCCTGCCACTTATTCTTTTACAAACTAAGCACTGAATAAGGAGGTGTATTTACTAATACATTGGCACTACACAATTTAAGCTGTTGTTGCTGCCCTTTCTAATATACAGTAAAAAGACGCGAAATCATGCATCACATTGCACCACATGAGCATTTGTACAAAACATTTGTAAATATACCCAGGGCCACTGGAATTATGTGACTGTGCGGCCGTAGCGATATTCGCTTAGTTGTAAATTTGCTGCATGTGCCACATAATCCATCATCTGCTGCATAATATGCAGATTCTAACAAAAAATGTGCATATATGATTCTACCTCAAATGGTTCAAAAGTTTGTAAAAGCAGAGTGATACGGTGCAGTGCAAAAGTTAATGGCCCACCATTCTGTAGCTTATTGCTATATTTGTGTGTGAAACTGGCACTTAGAAGGTGCAACCAATGACCAGACAGTCTTAACAGGTGTAGAAAGGACAAAATAGTTAAGTAATACAGTCACACAATGTGCCACACTATGCTATATAATTTGGCTTTTCTTGCCGCATAATTTACTCAACCCTACCACATAGTTTGACCCTACCCTGCTTATAATTCCAGTGGCCCTGAATATAGCCCAGGGTACGTACTATCCACAGCCATGCAAGTGAAATAGAGAAAAATAAGTCAAGTTACAAATGTTATACTTTAATCCAAAATCACATAGACATAGGCACTTCCAACAAACTGTCACTCCAAAGAACATTAGCATGAAATTGTCTTTGGGTTTTCCAACTTGAATAAAGTGTACTCAAATAGCATTATTATCTTCCTGAGAGCTGCGTTCTTAAAGGCTAATGCAGTAAATGTTTAAAAACAAAACTGCTTAACACGTTTTGCTACCAAGAGCCTCCCACGATCAACATTAATTGCAAAACAGCAGGACTTTCAAACGCTTAATGCATGAGCGAGCAGGTGCTGATATTCATTTTAGGGAACTTTTGTGAGGGGGCAGTACAGTTCAATTTTGTATTTTCCATTCTCCAAATGTAGGCTGAATTTTTAGGGCATATTTACAACTAAAGTGACTGAGCGTGCCGTTAAGCCATGAAGGCTAACGCCGCGATCTGTTACTTTAGAAACACAAGGACTGCACCATATTTACAACAATACAGTGCAGCTCTGCATTTCTCCCTGCACTGGTACTCAATTTAGCTGCCTAGCCCCAACACAGTCACCCTTGCACCATAGTGCAAGGGTGCCTGCATTGTGGGAATGATCAGGGAGAGGATGTAGCCTCACGGCTAGAGCGGTCGACCTTGAAGCTGGGGAACCGGGTACGAATCTTGGCAATGACACACAACATCTGGCAAATCACTTAATCTCCCAGTGCCTGACAAAAAATAAATATGTCCTTCTATATCGAACCTGGAGCTCATGTAAAGGGCTCTGGTACCTGATTTTTCGGGTCTAGTTTGCGCTGTATAAAACTCTATAAAAAGAAAATTGGTTATGTACAGGAAGGTGCCACTTCCTGCACATAAACCATCATACATCGGGTTTTGATGTTTTTATGTGTGCTGCACAATGCAGCACACACAGAAACAGCAAAAACAAGGAGAAATAAAGCATTTCTCCTGATTTTGCCTGTTTAAGACCAGGTTTTTCCTGGCCTTAATGGTGGTACTGCCCCATATTTGCGCCCCTCTTGTAAATATGGGGCATCGTCAAAATCAATGGTTGTTGTGGCACAATGCCCACCACAACATCCGTTGCCCACACCTTTCATGCTAAGTATAGCGTGAAAGGGTGCCTTCTTTACAAGGCAGAGTTAAGCCACGTTAAGTGGCTTAACACTACCTTGTGAATAAGGCGAAGGGTCTTTGCCACAGGCACATCAGAAAAAGTGACGTTCCTGTGGTGATAGGGGCTTGTAAATATGCCTCTTAGTGTCTTTAGCGTACACTAGGTTTAGGCATCTGATGTGCTCTACACAAGCCAATTACAACATTTAGGCAAAACCCTTTCATTTTGCTTGACGGAATTATGGGCGTTCAATTGGGACATTACAATTTTACACAAAATACTTTCTGAATTTTGTAGTCTTTTACAGAGAACAACTGCACACATCTTGGATTCAAAAGTAATGCACAGTTTTTGAAAAGTAGCTAACTATTTTTTTACTATTGGGTTTATGAAATTTACTACTTTAACTGGGTGCGCTGAGTGCACACCAGGCCTGGGTGCCTTATTAGAGTTAATGTGCTGCCTCAAGCATCAGTGAATGTGTACCTACACTGGGGCAGCGCATTAGGGAAAGGCAAAATGCTGGTTCAAGCACCTGGTCCATATTTCCCTCTTCATGCAACGTCATAGCCTGTCTTTCAGTGGTGGACAGAGATTACCCTGCAGATGGGTTGTGATGTATTCCTATAGGTTCTGTATCGATCCCCCTATTCCTGACCCTATTCTGGTTAACGAGTTAACTAGCAGCCATCCCATGATGCAGAAACCGTTATCTGATTACGCCAGACCACGGCACAGGAGCGCGTTATCTGATTAGGTCATAACGCTTGCCATCTAATTAGGCAAGCAATATTCCTCCAGCCCCTGATAAGGCATACGGAGTTCTCAAAACAAATCAAACCTATGACAACCTGGGAAAAACCCTGCGGCCATTGTTTTGATTTCACCGAGAACTTCAGTAAAAGAATGCGCTAACGACCAGCTCGTATGACATCCTTATTGACGTATCTATGTCCATCCTTACGTCAATCTCGGCACCTTACAGGTATAAATATTACCGATATTGCCTTAAGCAAACACACGCGGTGGTGACGAGATCGGAGCAGCGAGACTTCCCGAAGCCCAGCAGAGAGCGAAGCCCACTAGCTGCCCCGCCTTCCTGACGCGCTGAGAACGAGACGCTGCCTTTCTCCTGCCGAGAAATCCAGCTCCGGCGCTTCCGAGCAGCCCTTGCAGGCAGCCTGGAATATCGAAACCAAAGATGAGAGATACCATCCCTCAATCATCCTAGATTCAAGGTACGGAACTGAATAACCCCTTGCAGAGAATTCTTGAATCAGTCACTTGGCAAAACAAACTTAACTTAGACTGCTACTTTCTATCCCCGCCCACGTATTAGGCTTAGGTCAGGTACACTGGGGTAGGCGTGGTTAGAAGCACCAGTTGAGTACGATTAGTCAAATGTTTATAGGTATGTATCTATTCTGTCCATTTTAAATAACGTATGGCTTAGAAACCATATCAATGTTTTGACAGTATTATTTTATACTTCTGCTTTTATTGTATGCACTTTACTTAACCATAAGTATTGCAATAATATCGATTCATTTCTCTTGTACGAGAAAAGAGACTGATCAATAAATAACATCTTTTATTGAACACGCCCTTCTCTTCTTTTTCTCTACAATCTGGTGAAACTAAGAATGCACGTACTGACTGAGTAAAATAAGTTGTCTTTTGTTTTCACACGACTCTAGAGATACACTCTTGATTAGGGGAGAGCAAAGTTGTCATGTTCTATGGTTGTCAGAAACTAAATCCCTTCTTGTCTATCCAGGGAGGTTCAACTCCTCCTTGTCTATTCGAGAAAGTTTCTAGTGAACTCTGAGCTGGCTGGCAAACCCAAAACTTTAAGTCTAATATCGACAGTAGAAGACCTAGTTAACGTCTGGTCTAGGTCTATACTATTGGAGGTATTATTCCAATGCGCAGAGCCTATTGGGATAATAGGAACTACACTACAGGGTGAGGTAAGTGACATCACTTGCTTGCAGGGGATGTTTGGAGTATCCATGGAACTTCTTAGTCCCCTTTTTGGAGGATGCACTTAGGGGGGTGCACTGACTTCATGCCCCCTTTAATGAAGCTCACATTCAATGTGGCCTCTGATAGCTTTTTTGCCTTTACTCCCATGTCTATAATGGGGCATAGTCGCAGAGGCAAAGTGTTCCCTAATTTGCACGGGCCTCAATGCAAATGAAGGAACTCCTCCTTGAGACTGTGCTGGATATCCATGTGCACTCGTGCAACCTGTATTAAAGGAGAGGCCACCAAGTATCTGCATCCGCTTCTGTAATACCAAAATAACCTATGGATGCAGAAAGAGGGTGCACAACCCAATGCACACAACGGAATTTCTAGAATAAAGCCCCTGGGGGCATTTTATCAAGAAAGGCGTTAAAATTATCGCCGATTTAGCGGCTGGAAACGGCCGCTAAAGCGGCGATAATGGCATTGATAATATGTCCTTGTGAATTCCCATAGCAGCCCAGGTTCTGCTGTTAAAGATAATTTTATCGCCTTTCTTGATAATATGCCCCTAGGTCTTTTAAGGAACTTAGCCTCAATTACCAAACGTTTAAGCTGCCATGAGTTATAGAAGGAATACAAACATTAAAATGTTAATGAGTATATATTGCCTTACTCCTTGGACTACAGAAAAATGACCTATACTACACTCTTGCTAATGTACGTTTTCAGGGGATCATATTGCATCTTCTGTTAAAATCCCACGTTTACTAAAGTTTTGAGCGGCCACTCATACAACACAAAATGATGCAAAAGTTGGCATCTATTTATTTACCATTGTCACGGCCCACTCCCACACAGGGTGTTTGTTTTCTGAAATAGTTTTGCTGAGCAGGAGCCTTCACAACTGTGAAGAGAAGTGCCCCATTAGCAGCTCCCTTCACAAAGTAGATATCTGATAGCGTGGATCTTTAAATATGACAGATAGATCAAGGTGGTGAATGCCATGGCAGATGTTCCTTGAGTTTCTAGTCTTTCACTGTTTTTTGCTATAGTGCTAAAAGAACAAGGATCATCTTTCATAACTATATGAGATCAAGGAGAGAGGACTGTAAGAATTTGGCACATCCCCATATGCTTTCAATAGGGCCGTTAAACGTGTTGGAAAGACTTAACATGTATATTAATTAAAATTATATTGAGTAAGATGGCCCTTGAATTGCCAATTTTTGTATTTGGCAATAGAGGTTCTGCAATGATTACTGATCACATAAATACACATAGTTTCAGTGCACCCACTGAATAAGTAAATGAATGAAGTATAAAATATATTCCTCCTATTACAGAAAGGCAAAGTCACAGTTAGTAAAACCCGTAATACTGAACGATGAATGTCCTGAAAAGTAGAGTTGTGATGTCTCGTAACTCCAGACACATATGTGGTATCAGCTCCTGTATAACAATGCAGTATCTGGTAGATACCACCCAGTCCTCTTTACTTTGTTTCTCCTCCACCACCACATCGTCCCCAATTGCAAGTTCCTGACCCTACTTTCAGCCACCACTGGGCACCAGTAATATTCCATGGCTGTTGATTCAATTGATCATCGTGACCCAAAATGCCACGAGAAGTGCCTTGTAACCCTTACACACATGGCATCCAAGAATGACAGGGATCCATTGCATAAGATTTGGTACAGATAGGAAGGCTATATAAACTCGGAGTGTTATACATGGCATGATAATTAATAAAATACAAATATGGAGTCCACATCAGGATGCCATTTATTGCCACAAACATACATCTACAATACCAAATGCTTATTTAAGCATGTAAAGTTATGCCCGAATTCACAGAAGGATCACTTGAAAGGCGTAGATGATAGTATGACTGCAAATGTCCCACTGTGAAGGCAGATTAACTACTTTTCTTAGTGAATTTGTTGTATAAGAATTCCCTCACATTTGGTCCAAGATTCACAACTAATGAGAAAGATTAGAGTGATTTTAGGGCTGTAACAATAAGAGCGTGTACGCCAATACATTTGAAACAGTATGCTGACACAACCAGCCGTGGTGATGTGCATCATCTTGAGTCATTGACCAACTGATGCTGATCGCTAAATCTAAGCAATACTTTGTTCACCAGATGTGTCTGAAAGACTCATGGACAGTGCTGTTCACAAGAAGGGGGAATAATGAAGATGATTTGAGAAATATGTATTGTAAAAGAAAGATTACTGGGCATACCTTACTGAGAGATGAAAAAAGACAATGAGGATCAGAGTTGTGCTGAAGCTATTATAATGAAAGCATTTTGATTCATATTATTTTCATCAGGAGGTATGTGCAATAACAAAATCATCATGAGTATTTCAAAAGTAAATATTTAAGAAAAATATATTTAACAATTAGGACCAGATTTACTAATGCTGTTCACTGGGTCTGCAGTACTTTTGGGACACAAGCCCAGTGCAGAGTGTTGGGCTGGAATTTACTAACCAATGCCAAACAGGATGTGTGTTGGAAAATATATCAAATCAATGCAAAGCTGTACTATGCCCTTCTGAGCACTAAGGGGGAGTTCCATGAGTGGTACATGGCCGGCCTCATTCAACGAAGAATGGGTTTTGGCACAATTCCCTATCTACTATCCTTCATAGACAGGGATTTGTGCCAAAACCTTACCACCCCCCTTTGAGGCAGGCGTAGTGAGGAGAAATGTTTTTAATTGTCCTAATTTTTCCAACTTTGCATGCATGCTACATTGTACAGCACACATACAAAGTTGGAAAAATATTAAGAGATAGTTTTTTTACTTGAAGGCTCCCCTTCCAGGAAGCATAACAAACTCATCTCAATTATGATTTTTGCACTGCTCCCTGCAGAATCGGTATTTATTATGTGTGGTAAGTACCAAGTGTGATACATTTATAACTGGGTAAAAATCTCTCATGCAGTATTAATCACAACTGGTATTAATCATGCATGGATGGAAGAGAGATGTTTTCTAGGCTGAATATGGAAATGCAAGGTATGACTATCATCTATCAGCCCAAGGGAAAATATACACAGAGAGGAAAGGATGGGATTGTCCTAATGGCTTCTGTCATAAAGGCTTTGACTTGGTGTTGGTGTACTGTGGAAGCCTGCAGGTGAAATATTCCACCTTTAGCCATAATGAAAGATTAGGATTCCAGGACAGTCAGAGTTTGATTTGTCAAAGAATAAGTGCTGTGGACCATACATTTGCTCAGAAGACCGTGGACCGCACTATTAAATGTTGGTCTGCCGAACACCAAAGAAAGTAATCTTGATTCTACCTCATGCATCTGTAATCTACCACTAGATACTCTCTGTCTCTCACTTTGGTAGGTTCTTTTTCATGCCTGCTTTCTCCCTTTGTCATGGCATGAGGAGGAAAATAGGTTCTGGTTCCCTTAAGTATGTGTGCTGAAAGGGCCCACCTCCGCCCACTCACTCATTTTAAGCACTGCCAGCAGCACTGGGTGCACATAAACTCCCAACAGCTACAGAGATACCAACCAAAGGCAAAGCAAAATGGCACCCCTGTAAGTCGTGGGCATAAAGTAGAACAGTTAAAGAATAATGTGTGAACCAACCCCACCTAAGCATGTGATATAGAGAGAAATCTAATTCTAAAATGTTATTATTTAAATCAATGTAACAAAAGCATAGAGTCTTCTAACACACTTTGACTCCAACAAAATCAGCACATAATTCTGTTTGAGTTTTCCAATTTGAATAATATTATTCAAGTGGTACTATTACCTTCACAAGAACTGTTTTTTAAAGACTAATGCAGTGAATGTTTTAAACAAAATTGTTACAAACATTCTTATCTTTTGACTGACAGACACTGATGTAGGTGAACACGGGTGAAGAGGACTGCTCCGCTGGTATGTATGAGTGCCTGTGCAAGTAAGAGTGGTCGAGCCAGGTGTGGGGGGGGGAGGGGTTTGACAGACGGCGAGAGGAAATTAAATAAATAATTAATTTTACCTTATCGCCATCTGTAGAAAAATAACCCCCTACTTGGCCCCACCGCACCACCGCTCCTACCTGCACGGGCTGTGGCTGCCTGTAGCATGGCTTGTTGGTGGTCCTGCAGTGATCTTCAGTGACCTTCTGTAGCCATACTCTTCTAGCCTTCTGCACTTCACTGAGAATTTCGAATCCGTTGGGGCAGGACACCTCCTAATGACAACTCCTGTTGCTCAGTCACTTGTTGCTGGTCCAAGATGCAGCTTAGAAGACTCTTCGGAGGCTTTGTCGAGGGGTTAGTGCCTGTTGCATGGTGCATACATGAGCCAGGTCCCTATTAAACACAGCTTGCAACTCTGCATTTCATTCTAGCAATAATGCTTCATAACATTCTCAACAACACAAGCACTTTATTCATGAAAGGAAAACATGGCGGCCGCTGGTTAGGGCGGTGCGCGCGTCTCTAACGGATCTCTCCCCAGTCCCTGTGTAATGCGGTATTTGTGCATTGTGGCCAGCAGAATACCGTAGTTGGAGGTCCCGGGAGGTCTCTGGCGGCAAGGGTCTGCAGCCGCATCTTCTCCCGGCATCTTTTCCGATCAGTGAGCGGCTCAGCGAGACCCGGCGGGATCACCAGCGCAGCCGATGTGTGTGAGCTCGGTCCCGCCCCCTGCTTCTCTTCCACGGTGGTCTGTAGCAGCAGTGGAGCTTCGACGGAGTTGCAGGGTGGCAGCTCGCGTACTCCTTAGAGGGAGTGCTCGAGGTTTCTATCAGAGGAGTGTGGAGCAGGCAGGGAGCCTTTTGCAGCAGCTGAGGAAGACGCGTTTGTTGGAGCCGGAGTCAGACCTTGATACGGACTTTGAAGACACGGAAGGTATCCAGTCAGCAAAATCAAAAACAACAGCGAAAATAAAATCCAACAACAATACAGCGACGGCGGCTCAGGAAAGCAAAGCGTCAGGAAGTAAGGAGAGTGCACGGGGAGGCTTGAAGGGAGGGCTGTGCCCGAAGGAAAGGGTTTGTGCCAGTAATACCCCGGAAAACGAGGTGGAAAGGGTAGAAGACGGGGGAAGAGCTCTAATTGCAGCACATTGCCTGACAGTCACGGAGGAAGCCGGAACATAAAACAGAACAGCATACAGGCAAACGACCCTGTGGCAGAGAGTGAAGGGGGAGTAGTGGGGGAAGGGGCCCCCGGGGCAGTGATTACGGTGGACGCGGAGCCTGATTCAGTCACCCCAGAGGTGCCCCAAGGGCTCTTAGCAGGAGGAGGGTCCACCTGTCCTAAACTTAACACAGGCTTAATTACCCAGTCAGTAGGGAAAGGTAAACCTAAGGGGCTACGAAAGAGTGTAACGCGAATTACACAGTCGCTGCGATCCTACTTTAAAGTTTTACCCCAAGTGCTGGACATCATACAAAAGTCAGAGGGGGCAAGCGTCTCCCAGACAAAGAGTATGAGTAAATCCAACACCACTCAGGGGGCAGAGTCACTAGAGTCTACAACGGAGGCAACCAAGTCTGTAGCAGCAGTGGCCCCCGGGGGGCCTGAGCTCTCGTTGGAAGAGGCTGGAGGTGAGAACAGTGACCTAACTCTTGGGAGTAATAAGGGGGGGAGTCCCCTTGAATCACTTCTGTCGGCAATGAGAGATGAGATTAAAAACGGCTTTGCCGAATCCAAACACAACCAAAATGAGATTAGGGCTACATGTGAGACCCTCGAAAAGAAAGTGGACGGCCTCTTTGAGAGAACAGAGAGTCTGGAAAGTTCAGTGGGGGAGTTAAAAGCTAAGTTGGAGTCCGCAGAGATTAAAATCCAAAACCTACGGAAAGAAGGGGACGCGACGAAGGACAGGGTTGAGTCGTTAGAAAACCACTCAAGAAGGAACAACCTCAGACTCTTGAAGGTTCCAGAAGGGAAGGAGGGTGGTGCAATCAAGGAGTACGTTGTGTCCCTATTAAAGAACGCCCTCAACTTGGATGAGTCCGCAGCGGATTTGGAGAAAGACATCCAGAGAATACATAGGGATCCCTTTCGCCTCAATCCCGGGAGGATAAAACCTAGGAAAATCCTAGTGAACTTCCTTACTTACTCCATCAAGGAAAAAATCTTGAATCTTGCTTTAAAAGCCAAGTCAATAAAAGCCCCGGATTTCTCCTTTGAAGTCCGATCCGGCCTGTCCAAAACCACCTTGGACAGACAGTGGGAGCTCGGGCAGAAGATGAAGAAGTTTAGGGCTTTGGGGGCAACTGGGCAGATGAGATTCCCCGCATTTTTTAGGGTGATGTTCAACAACAAAATGCTCAATATTCGCTCTCCCCTAGAAGTAGAAGAACTTTTAGCATCTATCAGCGATTACGCACAGGGGGGCCAATAGACCATCTCCACTCCACTCAGTCACACTGCTACTCCTGCTTTTAACCAGGGCAGGAATATAGCAACCTAGTGAAGTAAAAAGCGTAACTAAGTATATAACTAAATAACTAATAAAAAAGATGGAAAAAACGAATGGAATATCAGAAAATATAAAGTTTGGAAAAAAAAGAGAAATAAAAGGAAAACAAAAAAGAGAAAAAAAGAAAGAAAAGAAAAAGAGAAAAAAGATCAAAAATAAACGGACACTACATTTAATGTACACACTTTCGAGTCAGTTTTTTTCTGACACAATTATGGGGGTGGTGGGACCCCCCCCCGTCCTGTCCTGTCTTGATTCTGACTACGTTCTTTAGGGTTGATACAGAGACCGAAAACAATTGGGCTTCTGCCGGTCCTTGATTGTATCCAGATTAGACAGGGCTGGGAGGGGGTCACCTTAGAGACGCAAAGCTAGCTATTCATCTGGCCAGGTTAAGTATGGGTGGGTTTTCCAGGGTGGGAGGGTCGGGGGGGTAAAGAAGTAAAAAGTCCTTGTAAGCCGGATCTCGTTTTATTCGTTTATATCGGTAACCATGTTATACGCCTCAAGAATAGTATTAGTTTAAGTATTAGTCAGATTAACTGTGGTCACTATATATTTCCAAGAGAGGGGTGTCTGACAGGTTCAATGGGTAGGTGGGGGGTTTGGGGGGAGCGGGGTAGGAAAAGGAAATGAGTGGACTACGACTTTTATCCTGGAATGTCAATGGCCTGCGTGTGAGGGGCAGGAGACATAGAATACTGCAATATCTGAGAGACTCCCCCGCGCGGGTCATCGTCATCCAGGAGACGCATCTACTTAAACAAGAGGCTAATGATATTCTGAAAAGGTTGAAGTGGGTGGACAAATTTCTTTGCACAGACCACAATGCCAACATACGTGGGATCCTCATCATTTTCAAGAAGCAGGCCAAGGATCAGATCAAGGAACATAAGGAGGACCCCAGCGGAAGATGGCTACTTGCTAAAGTATCATTAGATGGGAGAGCATATACCTTGGTGGGCTATTACGGCCCTAACCATGATGACCCATCCTGTTTGAATAAGATCCAGAGCCATCTGATAACTTCCCAGGACCCCGTGATATGGATGGGAGACTTCAATCTAGTCCTAGATCCTAAATTAAACAAATCACCTAATTCCAGAGCGCTGACGCATGTTAAATCTAGGCTAACTCTTATAGCAATAATGTCAACTCTAGGTTTAGCGGACTTATGGAAGGAGAGAGCGGGCACTACCTTGGGGGTGTCTTTCCACAACTTTAAATATAATCATAAATCTAGAATTGACTATGCTCTTTTTAGTTATGTCCTTAAAGATGCTTTGAAGGAGCTGGTGTACCTCCCTTCCCACCTCTCTGACCACTCGGCTATTCTTTTCTCCCTAACCCTTTGTAAGCAGCTTAGACATACTTCCTGGTCTTTTGACCGGACGATTCTGCTTGAGGTAGAAGAGACTGACTTTCTTATAGCAGAGACTACCTCATTTTTGGAAAACAATTTAAACTCAACCTCATTGGTGGTCGTGTGGGAGGCTTTTAATGCCTACTTAAGAGGTTGTATCACCAATCGTGCCTCCTATCGAGGGAAGATACAATTATAACACATTGTCCTGAAAGGTAAAAGTCAGTAGACAGTTATAAATAGCATGCACATATCATTGCTTGGGTGGACAAGAAGGAGATTACTCATTTTTTTGAAACAAAAGATAATTATTCATCTTTTTGTGGTAACATTCATTTCATGCTTGGATGTACACAGTTAAAAACAGCACTGCATAGAATGTAATGACAACCACATGAAACTTGGTGCAACAACCGTGAATAAATAGTGCAGGTGGCGACGCAAGTGAAAAGAGAACAGAGAACAGCGTAGTCGGCGCACTGAGTTTAAAGTGCAAATTATATACAGTGAGTGGCTAAAGCGGCGCGTGTGACATAGTGGTATCACAATGGGCACAATTGATTTAATGAATCTGAAGCCACTAAGGAGAAGTACACCTAATATTCAGGCTGTTGGGTCTTGCGTCGCCACCTGCACTATTTATTCACGGTTGTTGCACCAAGTTTCATGTGGTTGTCATTACATTCTATGCAGTGCTGTTTTTAACTGTGTACATCCAACCATGAAATGAATGTTACCACATAAAGATGAATAATTATCTTTTGTTTCAAAAAAATGAGTAATCTCCTTCTTGTCCACCCAAGCAATGCTATGTGCATGCTATTTATAACTGTCTACTGACTTTTACCTTTCAGGACACTGTGTTATAATTGTATCTTACCTACCCAGTCCTGACCTGGTCTATGGGTTATACTCCTGTCTTATCTATAAAATCCTATCGAGGGAAGGTATATAGAGCAGAAATCTCAAATATCGAGCGGGAGCTGTCCCTCCTAGATCAAAAGCTTGGTTCTGATATCAGACCATCAGCAGACCAAAAGAGGCGGGTGGAGTTAAAAGAAAATCTGGAAAATATACTTCAAGAAAGGGTGGCAAAGAGGTGGGAGGCTAGCAAGCTCTCTCACTTTGAATACGGGGAGGCCGCAGGCAAGGTTTTAGCCTGGAAAATAAAGTCAGATCAGGCCAAAAAATATATCAGAGAAGTGAGAGTGGAGGGAGAAGCCACAGCTAGGAACTCAAACTTCGATATAGGAAATGCCTTTCAGGAGTTTTTTCAGAACATCTATAAAGAGGAGTCGGCAGAAGACCCAATGGCTAGAGAGGTGTGGTTAGAGCAGGTCGAACTCCCTAAGCTTTCTTCGGAACAAAGCGACCGTCTGGACAAGGAAATATCAGAGGCAGAAGTCAGTAACGCCATCAAACAACTGAAGCGGGGGAAAGCTGCCGGCCCAGATGGTCTTCCTGGAGAGCTATATCGCGCATTGGGCCCTGCCATCATCCCAGTTTTGACAGCCTTATTCAATGACATCTTAGTAAATGGTGTGGTGCCACCCGATTTATGGGGGGAGGCAACTATTGTGCTGATCCTGAAACCGGGTAAGGACCCAGTCGACTGTGGTTCCTACCGACCGATTTCTCTCCTGAACGACGACTACAAGATCTTTGCTGCTATTCTGTCGGCACGGCTTGGGAGTGAAATCGGCACAATCATCCACCAAGATCAGAAGGGATTTATAAGGGGTCGCCAGATAGCAGACCTCACCCATGATCTGGTAGGTACAATTGACATCGCCTCAACCTTCTCCCTACCCTTGGCAATCATTACCCTAGATGCTACCAAAGCATTTGATAGGGTCAACTGGCCCTATCTGGCTGCGGTAATGAGGAGGTTCCAACTCGGGCCCAAGTTCTGCCGAGCCACTAGCCTTTTATATAGAAATCCCAGAGCTAGGCTTTTGGTTAATGGTACCTGCACCAAGCCCTTTCAAATAATGAGGGGAACTAGACAGGGCTGCCCGCTCTCTCCCCTACTATTTAACATATATATTGAACACTTTGTCCAAATCCTGAGAGATGAGCCCAGCATCCCCTCTTTTGAATTTGGAGGATGGGATAAGAGAGTACGACTCTATGCCGATGACATCCTTATTTACACCATTGATTCGGTCCAGGCTTTCCCTATAGTTGTAAAGAGGGTGGAGGAATTCGGGCAGATCTCGGGGTATGAAATTAATGCGGGGAAGACCGAGCTTATGACTTGGAACATAGACAATCCGCACGTAGCAGGGACCCCCTCAATCCGCTACTTGGGAGTTAAGATAACCCACGATATAGGCACTTTGGCCCAGGCTAATCTCGACCGTGTTTTTCGTGTCTGTAAGGCACTATTAAAATCTTGGTCCTTCCTCCCTCTGACTGTGCTTGGGAAAATAAGTCAAGTGAAAATGTCTATCCTCCCTAAATTTACTTTCTTATTTAATTCCATACCTGTAGCATTTGATTCCAAACAGCTCGAAAAATGTCAGCAGGAAATCAACTCATTTATCTGGAACTATAAAGCAGTAAGGCTGGCATGGAAAAAATTAAGGAGGAGGAGGGAAAATGGAGGGCTCGCTCTGCCAGACTTACAGTATTACACTTGAGCACTCCAGCTCTCCCATTCAAGGATGTTGCTAAAAACTCCAACAAGTTCCTCAAATGGGAAAATGTTTAAGGCCATGCAAATTGGGGTGAAGCTCCCACTTGATGGATTTTTATTCAAGTTTGGCGATCAGAGGTTCTTTAAAAAGGTGAGGCTAAAGATATTACAATCACTAGCGAAAGCGTGGGTGCAAATCAAAGCTAGAGTTGGGTTGGCCTATTTTTCCAACTACGCCCCAATTTGGGACTCCCCGGGGCTTCCCCCTTGCTTAAAGGATAGTCTTGCACTCCCCTTATTGGAGGCAGGGATCTCAAGATGGGGAGAGTTGATGGCAGGAGGTACACTGGTAGAATGGGAGGTACTCCATGAGAGGGTAGGTACAGCCCTATCGAGATTCATAAATATACAACTAGGTAGCTGGTCCCGGGAACTGATTAGAAAGAATGTTCATGTTGGGAGGAGCAGCTTTCTAGAACAACACCTGGTAGAAAGGCAAATGGGGGTAAGGAAGTAGCCTTCTGGTACTGGACCATTCTGGAGGAGGCAGATGGCGAATTTAATCTACCTATGGAGGTGTGGGGAAGTGATATGGGATTACAGGATGATGATTTATGGATAAAATCTTTTTCTCTCCTGTACAAAATTATAAAGCCGGCTTGGTTGAGGCGCAACCATCTGTTTACAGTGCATCGAGCATACCTTTCCCCCCTAAGACTATCTAAATTCCAGCAAGGGAAGTGCTGTAACAAGTGCCTTCTCCCAGCAGCTTCTGACACCCACATGTTTAGGGACTGCCCCACCGTCAATGCATTTTGGGAAGAAGTAAAATCTACTCTGGAATCAATCCTTAAAATAGAGATATCTCTTAGTTTGCCATTAATTATATTTGGGCTGGATGATAACATCACAGGGTTGGCAAGGTCCTTCCTGTTCTATGCAATCCTTCTGGCCAGACGGCAGATATGTAAATTTTGGGTCGACCCCAAAGCACCTACGCATGCAGGTTGGTTGTCATCCCTCAATGAAACATCAAGAGTGGATATGGCCAGATCCTGTAGTACTCGGAGTCTTGCCTTCTGGAACCTGTTGATTCAGTGGAGATAACTAAATGCTAGGGCTTCCGGGTATTTTTTTGTTGTTGTTTTTTCCCCCCGGGTCCTATGATTATGCCCCTATACTCCATGGTTCAGTGTGGGGTTCCGCTCGATTACAAACATGAACCTGGTCTAACAGGCTGGAACATGCCTCGATGGAGTAAAACTTCTTGAAAGCATCTCCCGCCAATTTGGTATGTCTGTCAGGGTGTGGGAAGGGATCATTTTCTGGTCCTTTTCCTACGGACTAGTAAGGTGGTTGGCGTTTTCTTGGAACGAGGGTTTGGCAAATGAGGACAAAAAAATAAATAAATAATGCTTCATAACATTAAGGTGTTACATGAAATTAACACATTTTTAAGATTACAACAAATACTCGAAGGCAGAAAATTAAAATGTTATGGTTATGCTGCTAGTAAAATGTACTATTGTGTCCACGTGGTCGGTTGTGTATGGTGAGAACAATTTGAAAGTGAGGAAAAGACTTTTCATTTACCAAGTACTGATGAGAATACACGTTTTCATTCAGGAGCAAGGGCACACACCTTATGTATGCTTTGACCAGCTGGACATGTACATAATGAATAGGTGCAGAGCTGACAGAGACATGTGTTTAAAATAAGCAATATACTTTATTGTAATTTATTGCAATTGCAGTAGGTTGTGCTGAGAGAGAGAATAATGCATGCAGAGGATGGGTGTAGAATTCTGAGGGATATAGGGCATAATAAGGGGGACCTTTGGCAGACCACTTTGCATCATGCATCATGATGTCATGTGTGGAATAGACTGAGGGGCATATATAACAAATATTCACACAACACAATGCATCAGGGCGCTACGTAAAAGAGAAAGGGCAGGATTGACTGTATTTAACATTAAACAGTGCATTCCTGCTCTCTGCCTGCGCTGGCACACAAACTGCTGCCCAGTGCCAATGCAGGCACCCTTGTACCATGATGCGAGAGTGCCTGTGTTTCAGGCAGGATTGTCTTTGTGCAGGAAGGAACATCTTCCTGCATAAACAAAATACTCTGAGGCATTTTCCTCTTTCTATGTGTGCTGCAGAATGCAGCACAAGTAGAAAGAGGAAAGAGTGAAGAGCAGTGATCATATTTCTCCTTGTTGAGCCTCCCCTGGGGAGGCGTAGTATTTTGATACCAACCGTGGGCAACTGTTCGTGCTAGATCAGAACAAATCTGAAATATCAAGCAGACCGTGATGGACTGTGGGTTTGATATGGCCCCGGGTAGGTCCTGCTGAAGTTTTACCTTCTCAGAATTGTGCCTAGTGTCCTGTTCAGAGGTCAGAACTTTGCTGGCAGCAAAGAGAGTGTCGCTGACAGTGGTTCACGGAGTGTAAAGTGCTGCTGGGAGTTGAGGGCAGAGGAGCTGGACCCTTGTGATTTCTGAATTTCTCACCCTACTTCCAATCACTTATTCTTTTCCTCTGTATCCTTCTCACTAAACTTTTAATGGTCCCATATCCAAACCTCATTATTGTGTACTGCCCCATTGCTTTGTTGCTCGGTCTGAGCTGATAAGTACACGAAAATGTGAATGAAACATTCATTATTAACAATGTAATATGGACTTTAGTACCTGATAAAGAAAGTATGCAGTCTGCCACCTTCTTCAGATTGTACTTGTATTGAATATGCAGATGTTGCCAGAAACAGGCAAATTATGTACCACCCAACTTTGATTGAAGTATCTGTGTAGAGCATTAAGCAACACTCCCACCACAACTATACCTTCAAAAACCTTTTATTGTATATGTTTTTCACAAATGTATTAATCTAGGATGATGGTAACACCATGGCTTCCTGTGCTCCTATATGGCACAGAATGATTATTTGCCTATTTTTAATGTTCTGAATCTGATTTGCTGAAAAGTATAGAAGCTCTTGCGTTTTCTACAGCACTCGGAAATAGTTTGTATCAATAATTATGTTCTTTAAATTATCCATATGTCCCCCTAATATTTTTTTAAAATTTTTAGAGTTGTATATAGCGCGAACTCGGCCCGAAGCTATCAGGTGTCAGAGAGATTTACATGGGCACCAGTTGCATCACTCAAGGACACATTCATTTTGTTAGGGATAGGGAGAATAAATAATTTGCCCAGAATCATAGGCTGTTGAGCGTCATTGCCAAGACTCAAACCCGGTTTGCCAGTTTCGAGGTCAATAGCTCTAGCCGTAAGGCTACAACCTAGTAATGGCTGTGCCCTAGAATGAAATGCATCATTTGCATTTAATTATTTATTTTCTGCATAATTTGTCTTCCCTTGGAGTAAAGTTGGTTTATAATGTTGCATAATGTAGTCCTCCATTGCCAATTAATTCTGGTGGCTCTGAAAATGTGTATGCAGTAAGGTTTGTCAAAAATATGGGAGATCAAGTATGGAACATATTGTTAAACATGCAGTTCAAGTAAGGACAGTGCACCAGTTGTAGAGGGAAGGGGACATAACAATTTTACTGACATGAATTATCAAAACATCCGGTTGCCAGACACTTTTTCAACGGATGACCACGTAAGTGATCATTACTGTGAAGCGTATGGAAGGAAGAAACTGAAGATGATGGAAAGAGCGGGAGACAGGTTGATAATGGTCCGTCAGCCTGGAGCAGTTTATTTTAAATGGTTATAGAAAAGGTAATTTTGTTAATGTTTAGATGTCAAGTTACAAATAAATATCATTACAAATATTTTATCAGCCGCATTTCTGAGAGATATACAAGAACCGCATTTCTGTCCCATTTTCCATTGTATCATAACCACTTCTTTGGAATTAGATTAGTTTTTTCAATGTTTGTCCCAGTGAAGCATCTGAACTTTGTTAACAGGTATATACACATTCATTTACATATGTATCCAAAAATATAGCTGTATAAGTGACGTGAGTTGTTTATGTTAATGTGTGCATTTATCCTTAATCTTATGATGAAACACATATGTCCTTGTTTATAATCTGGATTTTGGAAATGAATCTTGAAAAATCATTTGAACGCATGGAATAATATATATGTGAGGTAGGCATTATGTCATTGCCATTTTGCATTTTTCTCCTGAGCAGAAAATGTAGATGCCTCTGATGCTTTCTGCATTCTCAAATATTAGTGATAGCTTTAGAACCCAAGCCCAGAACCAACTCGATTCATGAAAATCTACCTCAAATGTTGTGAATGTCTTAATTTCTTCCCCTACTCCTAATCCGCTGTCCTTTTCCTCTGTACTCTTCGCACTATACTTTTGATGTGTTGGCAGGGCCGGACTGGGCGTAGCAGGCACCAGGCATTACCCCTGTGGTCCGGAAGGGAAGGGTGGGGGCCGGTTTTCGAGTGGTGGGTGCCGGTTTTGTTACTGGGGGCCGGTTTTGCGGCATTGCTACAATATCAACCCCAAGTAACAAAAGCGGCAGCAGTGCTAAAGTGGCAACACACTGCCTCTCTCTAGCATCCCTCCCACCTCGGGCCGGTCTAGCAGAATTGCCAGGGCTGTTTTGTGTTCCCAGTCCAGCCCTGTGTGTTGGTGTACCATACCGGTACCTCATTACTGTGCAATGCTCCATGGCTTTGTAGCTAGGTTTGAATTGGATAAGTACCATATGCATGCATCTCCTCCCATCTTTCCCTCCAGATTTCATTTGATAGCGCACGGACCATCACAACAAGCACCAAGATTGCAATTCTACTAAACGCAATTTGAAGAATATGGCAACCTCAAGCAGTACCCTGAGAAATCTCTGTACATTGCACCAGTAGTCAGTATGTACCTGTCCTTTCTAAGCTTTGAGTATGAAAAGCTAGTGCACACATGCTGCATTGAGATTGGCTGTTCTGGCACATCATTTTTTCCTGTACTCAGTTTGCGCATATTAGTTGTGTTTATGTCTTTGTTGGTACATTCATCCATTGGGTTTGCCATGGACAGATTCTCATAAAAGCTCAGAATTTTTTTCTTTTTTATGAAAACTTTTAAGTTTCCATTAGTTGTTAGAGAGAGCAGTACCTTGGATCTTTGCTAGGATACAAAGAGCCTAATTTATTAGGACTCTTGCGACATATTTAGGCGTTCCAGTGCCGCAATGTGCGGCAGCATATTTACAAGGCCAAGCAAAGTCACTTTAAGTGGCTTTTCATGGCATTGTAAATATGTGTTCCTTTCATGCAAAACACTGCATGAAAGTGGCATTCCATGGGTGTTGCAGTGGGTGTTCCCACACAACACCCATGGAATCTGAAGCATTCCAAAATTTACGAAAACTCATGAACCTGGGAATGTGTCAGAACCTAACACCACTCCAGGGGTGCATTAGGGAGGCTCAACGAGGAGAAGTGTTTTCATTGCTCCTTAACTTTTCCTTTGTCTTTGTGTGCTGCAGAATGTGCTGCATTCTACAGCACATATAGAAAGAGGAAATCGCCTGAATTGATTGATTTTGTGCTCCTTCTATATAATGTGTAGACCTTGCATAATATGTCAGTAAGGTGTCAGTACTATTCTGTCAATAGCTTTTGTCATGATTTTAGACAATGGTTGCTCAGCCATATCGAACGACATTGCCCCCTTTCAAATCTAATGACAAAAACCAAATTCTAAAATGGGTTTGCATATCTAAGCTCAGCAAATGTGTGGAAAATCTCCACTTTGGACATTGAAATTCATAATATTGAGTCACAGATTCAGAGTTAGTTGGAATTTTCCAGACATAATGTGCATTTGTGAACACTGAAGTTCTGGCAGTATGGTGGAATTTCCACAATCACAAATGAATTTCCAAAGGCATCCCAGGGAGAAATGGATTAAGAGCCTACAGGTACAAATATATGTATTTTCGGGAAACTCTATTTACGGTAAATGTATATAATATATATATTTAATTTAGGGGATTGATTAAGGTTTAGGAGGTATGATTGTTGGGGTGCCAAGGGTAGGTTTAGGGTTTATGGTGGACATGGGTTTTGTGGTGGCAAGGGGAATTTTAGGGGTTAGGGTGGATATGGGTTTTGAGGTGGCAAGGATCATTTTAGGGGTTAGGGTGGCATGGGTTTTGGGGTGACTAGTATAATTTTAGGGTAGGCATGGTTTTTGGGGTGGCAAGGGTAATATTAGAGTTTAGGGAGGGCATGTGTTTTGGGGTGGCAAGGGAAATGTTAGGGTTTTGGGTGGGCATGGGTTTTGGGGTGGCATGGGTAATTTTATGGTTTAGAGTGGGTATGGGTTTACACAAATGTAAGTATTTTACAGGAAAATAGAAACCCTTTACCTATCTATCTATCTGTCTATCGGTCTATCTATCTATCTATCTATCTATCTATCTATCTATCTCTCTCTCTCTCTCTCTCTCTCTATATATATATATATATATCTATATATATATATATATATATATATATATATATATATATATATATATATACTACTATTATAAAGAGATAGAGCCCAAACCTTCGAGGCGGGTAATCTCAGTAACCACAGCACCAATCACAACACCCAATACAGCGTTGGAAAGGGCAGTTGCAGCAGAAGGACATAGGCTATGCAGACGGCCACCATATACATTTAAAATGTAAAAGACCCGTGCCAGCAAAGTAGTCCCTGCGTTGTGCTGTGGGCATGTGCTGGGGGCGTGACAAACGGTGGGGGCGTGTGGTATGTTCCGCCCTTCATGCCATCATATCGTGTGCAAACGCTGGGGGCCCGGCATCAGCGCGCCCGGCGGTCCAAGATCTGGTTTCTCAGAGCCCCCTTCGCTGCGACGCCATGCTGCACTCACACGCTCTCCGGCGGTAAAAGATCCGGTTTCCCGGAGCCCACTTCGCTGCATCGCCCGCTGTCCGGCCACAGGGGCCCCGGACTCGTCCGTCACCTTGGGGGACATGGAAGCCAAGAGCAGCACCAGCCCCAGGTACGTGCCGATCACCAGCACACTGCGCAGGACGAAGCCCACCTTCAGCGGCATCGTCCGCTGCCTGTCCTCGGCCCCGCTCGCTCCCCCCGGCTCTCAGCCGCGCTCCCTCCTCCACCCCTCACAGCTCTTCCGGATTACAGTCCGCTCCTTTGCCGGCTCTGCTGCTCCCGGTGCTGGCCGCTCTGCTGCGCGTCTCCTGCAGCGGTGCTGCCCCCTTACAACTTTCTGCCCTGGACAACGTCGAGGCGGGCTGCTAGTATAAATATATATATATATATATATATATATATATATATATGTATACACACATACAAGGTTTATACTTACCTTTTAATTGCATTGTAAAACCTTTACTTCACATATTCCCTTGCCATTTATGATTTTACGATGTAATTCGTTGTAAAGGCATGAGTGGTAAAGACATAAGCATTTTAAAGGCATGTGTGGTGCAAGTCATGAGTGGTGATAGCATTCATGTTGTAACAGCTGTGTTGTAATGGCATCCGTTCCAACGCAATTGTTGGTTCCTTCATACATCCTACCAACACATATACACACATATCATATTCAAATGCATATATAAATGTGCATGTTAGAACAAACAAAAGCTCAAGCAAGAACACAGAAAAACACATTCAAGAACTAGCATGTTTCACAAGAATTTGACCTAAAAATAACCAAAATACGGACACATTCTGACATAATTCAGAAAATGCTCAATTGTAATCAGAGCAGTGAACTTCGATGACAATATTTTAAGCCACAATGGGAACAGGAATGACACTTAAAAGAATGACAGCCCACCCACATGCATTCCTTGAGATCAGTGCTCACTGCAAAGGTGCTGGGAAGAGGTATGAGGGTTGAAGCTCTTTGCAGCTTGCAGACAACCTTCTAGCTGTAGGGACACAGAGCCTCATATAGAAGCCCATTGCACTGCCGGTGCATCACTGTTAGAACCGGCAATTTCTGGTAGGCTAAGGCTGATGCCAAAGCCAGGCAGAAACCACCATTCTAGTCAGGGCAAGGAAGTCACACGCCAAGATAACCCCTGCTCACCCTCTAGGTAGCTTGGCACGAGCAGTCTAGGCTAAACTCGGAGGCGATGTGTAAAGCATTTGCGTCAGCGCACAACAGCAACAACATACTAGGTACACCACAAAAAAGACTCCACACAAGGTTATATTAAAATAACTTTTGTATTGTCAAAAACATATCAGATAGAACTTACACATGTACATTGTGCCAACTGGCACGGCAATATTCACAAGGGATTATTTACAAGACAGGGCCACAGGGGCCACTGTCTGAATCAACACTTTGCAGATATAGAAACACTTGTCAGTAATTAGAATAAAAGTATATAAACTTCACTGTAACACAAAGTACCAGTTATAGGTCACATCCAGTAACTACTGGGGACAGGTAAGTACCACCTACGCAACCCTAAACCCCTTAGGAGACTGTCACGCAGGGGACCAGGACCTCACTAGGACCACCTGTACTAAAAGAACAACCACCTAAGTATCACACAGCATTTAGGGGTCTAAGAAAGGAACACATTACCCATGATGTATGAAACACATTCAGAGGAGTAGTAAAGGAAAACCACCTAAGTATCACACAGCGTTTAGGGGTCTAAGAAAGAACACATTACCCATGATGCATAAATATACATTCAGAGGAGTAGTAAAGGAAAACCATAATGTATAAACCTACACATTCAGCGGTGTTAAGAATAAAGCACATGATGAAATAAAAATCCATTCAGAGGTACCAGAATAATACAGTAGCGCAATAGTCACATGAAGTCTTTAAACGTTCAGAGGTGCAGGAATAAGACATGATGCAAGAAATCACATTCAGAGGTGCAAGAACCATACAATTGCGCAAAACCTACATAAGCCACCACCTGTGGCAGTCCCTAGGCCAACTGGCCTTGTTGGGGCTAGAACGCCCTGAGTCTCAATGTCAGGGGCCTAAACGATGCAGGGGCCCACTACTTGCTGGGCCCCTGGGAACACTCACAAGGGCCTAAACGCTGCAGCTGGCACTAAGTGCTGCGCAGCTGGGAAGGCCTGGCACCACGGTGCCCACGCTGTCCCACACAGGGACTCTCTCCCGAACTTGCGCCTAAACGGTGCAGCTGCCCACTAACTGCTGGGCAGCTGGAGAATCATCAACACTGCGCCAGGGCCCTCCCTGGCCCTCAGGCGTAAACTGCGCCACGCTGGAGCCCCACAGGCTCTACAAACAGCTAGGTCCAAGTTGGAGCCACACAGGCTCTTTAAAACAATCATGGAGCAGGGCGCCTCTCAAGGCTCTAAAAACAATGTTGGCCCCGTCGTTGGAGTCCCCCCCGGGGGACTCAATATAACTAAATGCCAGGCAAGAGCCTCTCGGGGCTCTCAAAACAAATAGGCCCCCGGAGCCTCGTTGGGCTCTCAAACGTTGGGGCAGCCTGCTGCCAATCGGGGCCGCCCTGACTCTGTGCCTCCATCGGCACCATCAGAGGCTGCACGGAGCCCCCCCCAGCCCTTCTTACTCACCGGGCTCTGGTGCGGGGCTCCTCCGGGCGGCGGCTCACTCTCGCCGGCTGCGGTAGGGGCAGGCACCGACCATGTGCCTCGCGCCCCCTCCGCTCTTCTCACTCGGGGCTCCCTCAGCACACGGGAGCCCCAGCAGCCATTCCTCGGCACGCCTTCCTCGGCGCAGCAGCTCCGGTCTCCCTCTCCTCACGGGAGACCGGACGGGCCCACCATGGCTTCCCCCCGGCCGGGGGAGGCGAGAACGACGTCCTCCTCTCTCTCCCGGGGCTCTCTCCAGATCACAGGAGCCCCGGGCGGCCATTCTCGCTATCACCCTCTTCTCCTCCAGCACTCCACGAGCGCTGGGCCAATCCCAGCGCGGCCTTTGGGACGAGCCTCCCGCTGACGTGCAACTTCCTCGGCCAGTCAGCCAATCGGAGCACGGCTCTCGGGGACAGGCCTACAGCCATGGCCAATCAGAGCGCGGCTCCCACCGAGGGATGGCCAATCAGGTCGCGGCCCCTTCGTGGCTTCGTCCACGGCCCCGGAGAGGGTCTTCCAATTAAAAATTAAGCGAGGTGGGCACTCGTAAATAACCAAATAATTACGGGCAAGAAATGTCAGCGCTTCCAGCGCTATCAGCGAACTAAAGCGCTCCTAAGCGCTAGAAAGTCCAGAAAGAGCGCCCTCAAGCGCTAGCAACAGGAAAAAGGCCTCTTGAAGGAAAATGCAGCTTCTCCATGCTGCCAATGGTCCCAGGGAGTCCAAGGGGCAAAGCAAAGTCCCCCCCTCAGCCCAGCAAGGCAGAGGGGTCCCCCAGGAGTCCAGGAAAGTCCATCAGAAGTCCAGGGGCTGGGCAGGACTCAGGGATTCCCCTGAACCCAAGCAGCAGCACGCCCCTGGCAGATTCAAGTCAGAAAACAAGAACAACTTGGAAGGGAACACAGCCCCTTCTTATACACAGAAAAGGCTTTGAAGTCTTTTGAAGTCTTTGTGTAAGCGAGCCCCTAAGCCCTGGGTGTATCTGGTTTCCCTCTCCTGTCAGCCTCAGGTCAGAGGTGCCAGTGGGCCATCAGGAGGGAGAGCCATCAGGGGTGGGCCGACAAGCACAGCCTGGTTCCACCAGACGCTCTTTCCTCCCATCCTTGACAGCAGATGGGGGCCTTTCATCTACGGATGACTCAGACCCCCTCCTCCAGACTCAGACCCCCTCCTCCGGGGCCCTGCAGACCCTGTCCTACTCAAACCAGACAGTCAATCCACCAGCAGGCCAGGCTCATCAGCCAATCACGTGCCAGCAGACTCACTACACAATTATGCCAACTTCTAAAAGTGGCGCTTCTAGACTAGACACAGCCATGCCGCATATACCATTCTGCAGCATTCATTCTCACGAGTTCACACATATCAAACTCGACCCTGCACTCCCCATGCATCAGGAATCTACCATGGGCATACATATTCCCCATTCAGTCCTATGGGAGGGCAGGTCACTCACCATCCATTCACAGAGAGCACACGCACTTTACACTGTACCACAGTGAAAAAGTGCGCAGAGGCCTAAAATCACCAATCCAGGTTCCAAAAACAGGCTAGGAAAAAGCAAAAAGTCACAGGGTGAACCTGCCCAAAGGACCGGGTCCAACACATCCCCCTTCCAGCCAAAATGCAGGGTAGACCAATCACTACACTGATGGTCTTCAATGCTTTGGGCGACAAAACCACGGACACGGGCCTGCACGGCGGGGACACCGTCCAGTTTTTCGCCACTCTGACCACACATAGACTTCCCTCAACAAAAGCTCTCTGGCACAACTAGGATACCCCACTGGTACACACTAGTCATCCACAGCCAGGACCAGGCCCTAGGCCATCCAAAGGTCACAGGTCCTAACCAATCCAC
Source organism: Lissotriton helveticus (assembly GCF_964261635.1). Lineage (NCBI taxonomy): Eukaryota > Metazoa > Chordata > Amphibia > Caudata > Salamandridae > Lissotriton > Lissotriton helveticus. The sequence continues at coordinate 1,076,583,089 of NC_136059.1, forward strand.
AGAGTGGGGGCAGAAGCCCCTGGCACACAATAGCCAATCTCCACTCTCTCTCTCAGGGTAGCTACACTACCACTGATCCTACAACCTAGGGACCACACCCTCAGGCTGACTAGAGGTCACGGGCAAGCATGCCCCACCCTACCTCTACTCCTGTGTTCCCGCACCCTCACAGGGAAGCACTCACCAGAACACAACTCTCCTACCAGATCAGGACCTCACTCCGTCACTGGTCTACCACCTGGAAACTATTTCACTTCTGAGGTCCAAAGCACACAGCACAGTCCCTCTTCAAGCAGGTGGGGCACAGCACACAGCAAAGCCCCCTTTCCTCTACCTTAGTGGAAACAACAAACTGCAGGTGGGCCCCAGAACACACAGCAAGGGCAGCCCTTCAGTTTCTTCAGCTGATCTACTTGGGTAGAGATTCCTCTTGACCTGGAAGCTTCCTAATCTCCCAACCTAGGATTTAAACCCTCAAGTTGCACCGGGGTCAGAAGTACACCGTCCTTCTGCACCCCCTTCCAGTTCCACTATTACAGGCCCAGTATGTCTCAGGCTAGACAGGGCACACGCCAGCGGCGTAGCAGCGACACACTCTCCTCCAGTACTCCCTATCACAGGGTGATTCTCAGTATGTTCCAGGCTAGACAGAGCACACGCCAGCGGCGTATCAGCAACACACTTTCCTCCAGTACTCCCTATCACATTGTGATTCTCAGTATGTTCCAGGGTAGACAGAGCACACGCCAGCGGCGTATCAGCAACACACTTTCCTCCCACCGGGGTCAGAAGTAAGGACACCGTCCCTCTGCACCCCCCTCCAGAGTTCTGCACCCTCCCACCTTGGAGCGGTACCCCTGGAAGCCAACAACCGGTCAGGACACTGATTACCGATGCCCTTCCCTCCAGGTCAGGCTGAACCTGAACTTGGCCTCCCCCCTCCTCGGGGAACGACCTCCAGAGGCCCCACAAATGGCCAAGAACTCTAGACGGTCAAATGCCCAGCGAACCAGGACTTCTGCACCCTCAACTTAGGAGCGGTACTGCCCACCACTAGGACCGCTGGAGTTCTGGTTACAGAAACTCCCCGTCCTCTTGACACAGGAAGATCCTCCTCAAATGACCGGTAAGTACAGCCTAGGCCCCTGACCTCGCGCTCCCTTAGGGAACCCTCCAGGCCCTGAGATAGGGTTTCGGGCCACCGTGGGACACACCGTCCCACACTCACTCCACCTCCACTGAGACAGGACGCGAGCCCCTACACCCCTACCATACTAATGGGACCTAGCTGGGATACACATGAACCTCTTCACCTACACAGGATCATCAGATACACAAGCCACTACTTTTAGAATCACTCCCTAATGCCTCTACAAGAAATCTAGCACACCGCCAGACATCACCTTTTTGTCCAATGCCTCTGCAGGACCTCCTGCACACCACCAGAGGTACACCTCACGTGCAAGCTCCTTAAAAAAAAACTCACACCACTCCTCCAGTTCACACAGCACTCATCCACACACTCCCCCTCCAGACTGGTGAGACAGTTCCTCACTGCCTCTGACTCTCAACCTGTCGCCCTTTTACTGAGCACCAGGCACCCTACTCTGGGAAATGGGAATGGGAATTCGCGCACTGGACACATTCAAGCTGCCACCACTGGATCCTACCATACTGGGGAATCCAGACACACACACTACACTCAGGGAATAACCACCCTCCTGAGAAAGCAATTTCTCCTCCCCCCTCCCTCTCTTCCATCTACCCACACAGGGACAGGAATAGGAGTTGGACACTGGACCCAGCAAGGGATTCCTAATCTATGGGAACCTCCCCTCTCTACTGGCGTCCCGCCCTGTCATTTTCTCTCATCTGCCACTAAACATAAAGCGCAGGAACATCATCTGAAAATGACACTCTTGAGGAAAAAAAACAATAATCCCAAACATGTGACTATCTGAAAAACGCAGAGTTTTTGTAATGTAGCCAGTTGTTGCTATGGCACTGTGCAAACACACGTCCAAATCCGCACCGCTGACCCACCAATGTTAGAACCGGCTATTTCTGGTAGGCTAAGGCTGATGCCAAAGCCAGGCAGAAACCACCATTCTAGTCAGGGCAAGGAAGTCACACGCCAAGATAACCCCTGCTCACCCTCTAGGTAGCTTGGCACGAGCAGTCTAGGCTAAACTTGGAGGCGATGTGTAAAGCATTTGCGTCAGCGCACAACAGCAACAACATACTAGGTACACCACAAAAAAGACTCCACACAAGGTTATATTAAAATAACTTTTGTATTGTCAAAAACATATCAGATAGAACTTACACATGTACATTGTGCCAACTGGCACGGCAATATTCACAAGGGATTATTTACAAGACAGGGCCACAGGGGCCACTGTCTGAATCAACACTTTGCAGATATAGAAATACTTGTCAGTAATTAGAATAAAAGTATATAAACTTCACTGTAACACAAAGTACCAGTTATAGGTCACATCCAGTAACTACTGGGGACAGGTAAGTACCACCTACGCAACCCTAAACCCCTTAGGAGACTGTCGCGCAGGGGACCAGGACCTCACTAGGACCACCTGTACTAAAAGAACAACCACCTAAGTATCACACAGCATTTAGGGGTCTAAGAAAGGAACACATTACCCATGATGTATGAAACACATTCAGAGGAGTAGTAAAGGAAAACCACCTAAGTATCACACAGCGTTTAGGGGTCTAAGAAAGAACACATTACCCATGATGCATAAATATACATTCAGAGGAGTAGTAAAGGAAAACCATAATGTATAAACCTACACATTCAGCGGTGTTAAGAATAAAGCACATGATGAAATAAAAATACATTCAGAGGTACCAGAATAATACAGTAGCGCAATAGTCACATGATGTCTAAAAACATTCAGAGGTGCAGGAATAAGACATGATGCAAGAAATCACATTCAGAGGTGCAAGAACCATACAATTGCGCAAAACCTACATAAGCCACCACCTGTGGCAGTCCCTAGGCCAACTGGCCTTGTTGGGGCTAGAACGCCCTGAGTCTCAATGTCAGGGGACTAAACGATGCAGGGGCCCACTACTTGCTGGGCCCCTGGGAACACTCACAAGGGCCTAAACGCTGCAGCTGGCACTAAGTGCTGCGCAGCTGGGAAGGCCTGGCACCACGGTGCCCTCGCTGTCCCACACAGGGACTCTCTCCCGAACTTGCGCCTAAACGGTGCAGCTGCCCACTAACTACTGGGCAGCTGGAGAATCATCAACACTGGGCCAGGGCCCTCCCTGGCCCTCAGGCGTAAACTGCGCCACGCTGGAGCCCCACAGGCTCTACAAACAGCTAGGTCCACGTTGGAGCCACACAGGCTCTTTAAAACAATCATGGAGCAGGGCGCCTCTCAAGGCTCTAAAAACAATGTTGGCCCCGTCGTTGGAGTCCCCCCCGGGGGACTCAATATAACTAAATGCCAGGCAAGAGCCTCTCGGGGCTCTCAAAACAAATAGGCCCCCGGAGCCTCGTTGGGCTCTCAAACGTTGGGGCAGCCCGCTGCCAATCGGGGCCGCCCTGACTCTGTGCCTCCATCGGCACCATCAGAGGCTGCACGGAGCCCCCCCAGCCCTTCTTACTCACCGGGCTCTGGTGCGGGGCTCCTCCGGGCGGCGGCTCACTCTCGCCAGCTGCGGTAGGGGCAGGCACCGACCATGTGCCTCGCGCCCCCCTCCGCTCTTCTCACTCGGGGCTCCCTCAGCACACGGGAGCCCCAGCAGCCATTCCTCGGCACGCCTTCCTCGGCGCAGCAGCTCCGGTCTCCCTCTCCTCACGGGAGACCGGACGGGCCCACCATGGCTTCCCCCCGGCCGGGGGAGGCGAGAACGACATCCTCCTCTCTCTCCCGGGGCTCTCTCCAGATCACAGGAGCCCCGGGCGGCCATTCTCGCTATCACCCTCTTCTCCTCCAGCACTCCACGAGCGCTGGGCCAATCCCAGCGCGGCCTTTGGGACGAGCCTCCCGCTGACGTGCAACTTCCTCGGCCAGTCAGCCAATCGGAGCGCGGCTCTCGGGGACAGACCTACAGCCATGGCCAATCAGAGCGCGGCTCCCACCGAGGGACGGCCAATCAGGTAGCGGCCCCTTCGTGGCTTCGTCCACGGCCCCGGAGAGGGTCTTTCAATTAAAAATTAAGCGAGGTGGGCACTCGTAAATAACCAAATAATTACGGGCAAGAAATGTCAGCGCTTCCAGCGCTATCAGCGAACTAAAGCGCTCCTAAGCGCTAGAAAGTCCAGAAAGAGCGCCCTCAAGCGCTAGCAACAGGAAAAAGGCCTCTTGAAGGAAAATGCAGCTTCTCCATGCTGCCAATGGTCCCAGGGCGTCCAAGGGGCAAAGCAAAGTCCCCCCCTCAGCCCAGCAAGGCAGAAGGGTCCCCCAGGAGTCCAGGAAAGTCCATCAGAAGTCCAGGGGCTGGGCAGGACTCAGGGATTCCCCTGAACCCAAGCAGCAGCACGCCCCTGGCAGATTCAAGTCAGAAAACAAGAACAACTTGGAAGGGAACACAGCCCCTTCTTATACACAGAAAAGGCTTTGAAGTCTTTTGAAGTCTTTGTGTAAGCGAGCCCCTAAGCCCTGGGTGTATCTGGTTTCCCTCTCCTGTCAGCCTCAGGTCAGAGGTGCCAGTGGGCCATCAGGAGGGAGAGCCATCAGGGGTGGGCCGACAGGCACAGCCTGGTTCCACCAGACGGTCTTTCCTCCCATCCCTGACAGCAGATGGGGGCCTTTCATCTACGGCTGACTCAGACCCCCTCCTCCAGACTCAGACCCCCTCCTCCGGGGCCCTGCAGACCCTGTCCTACTCAAACCAGACAGTCAATCCACCAGCAGGCCAGGCTCATCAGCCAATCACGTGCCAGCAGACTCACTACACAATTATGCCAACTTCTAAAAGTGGCGCTTCTAGACTAGACACAGCCATGCCGCATATACCATTCTGCAGCATTCATTCTCACGAGTTCACACATATCAAACTCGACCCTGCACTCCCCATGCATCAGGAATCTACCATGGGCATACATATTCCCCATTCATTCCTATGGGAGGGCAGGTCACTCACCATCCATTCACAGAGAGCACACGCACTTTACACTGTACCACAGTGAAAAAGTGTGCAGAGGCCTAAAATCACCACCTCAGGTTCCAAAAACAGGCTAGGAAAAAGCAAAAAGTCACGGGGTGAACCTGCCCAAAGGACCGGGTCCAACAATCACTTTTTTTGTTGCACCGCCGGTGCAGTCTGTCTGCACACAATTAAAAGGCCACGTATAGCCACCCTGCATGACTTTTCATAGCCTTGCAAATATGGGCCCCTTGCACCGATTACTCTGCGTGAATAGGGCGTTCAATGGGTGTTGCTGTGGGTGTTCCCATGCAACATCCATGGAACCTGACACATTCCCAGATTTACAACATTTTGCTAAGCTGGGAAATCATCAGCCCTAAGCCTCCACAGGGGAGGCATAGGAGTGGCATAGGATTGGGGCAACTAGGAGAAATACCTTTATTTCTCCTTGTTTTTTCTTCTTTCTATGTGTGCTGCATTCAGCACAGAAAGAGTACAATGCCATAAATTATTGTTTTGGTGCTGGCACATGGCAGCCAATTGTGTGCCAGCGCAGGGGAAACACCATTTTCAGCGTATTGTTGTTAATACAACGCATCCCTGTGCTTTTAAAATAATGCAGCTCAGGGCAGTAAAATGGCATGCAATGATGCACTGCGTCATTTCTTTGTAACCGTTTCCACAATCTCCACTCTAATGGCACCATCCGGGATCTTGTAGCACCCTTCTGAGGCCATCACTGGCATTGTAGCTGTCCCCTGAGTAAACAATCATCTCCAGGACTGGTTTTGAGTTGGTGTGTAGGTTTTTTCCTCAACGCAGCCAAAAAGTACAAATAGATCCCTAACATGAAAGATGGTGGTTGGTCGTCGAGGTTAACAACCACCTTCACAAGTCACTACCACTTCTTCAGGATTTTCCAATAGTGGCACATGCGATGTTGGCGGAATGTTTCTCTCATATTTACAATAGTCTTCTTTAATAATGCTGGTGGGTCGAGTAGGATTATTTTATTGCTGCATTTCAATATCACCAGTTTTGTCAAATTAATCACATTATGAATTCGCTTGAGGAAATCAAGTTGCTAATCAAGAAAATTGTATCATGTGAGAGTTCTCCATGGTGTTACTGTTAATTGTTAAAATATTTTAAATTCAGAAAAACCTCTGGAGAAACTTGATGCAGGACATTTAATTGAAGTCACTGTTATTTAACATGTTGGGATAACCCAGGGACATCTGAAAAACAGTTAGATCAGGCACAGAAAAAGTCCCTTCTTTCAGACGTGATCGTCTTTTTCACTTTCACCTGTCTGTCCAGTGGATGTGGTTACAGGTTTACGAGGCATTTATTTCACTTATGCCATCGATTTCCTGCTTGGAAAGTGCAAGCTTGCATATTCCTGTTGCTGTTAGTAGCACTTCAAGGACCTTTGCATTTGATAATTTTATGCTTTATTAACCATGATTTTGTGAAACAGCGTCCACTCAGTTTGGCTCAGAGAGGTTTTTTCATGGCAAGAACCTGAAAGAAGTTGGAATTGTATGACTGTGTGCTGTATGAAGCCATGCCTACAATACAGTCTAATGTCCCGAGCTATACATTATCGATTGTTGAAAACAGCATTTTTGTCACACTTTAATCAAAACTAGTGTACTCTGCACATGTGCAAAAGCAGTGGCCTAACTCGGCTTGGAATGCAGTTTAAAACCACACAGTCGTGCATTTAAAGGTAGTGACATTTCCTGTAAACAAACAGATCACGGATGGATATGACAGCCAATGCAGTGGAAGTTGTCTTACAGTGTAAACTGGAAATTATGCCGAGGTATACAATTTAGAGTTAAATCATGTTGTGGGATGTTTGATGCCGAACATTCCGTAAGTGGCAACGCTTTCATCTGAACCCACTAAGTACCTCCAGGTAGCTAGGAAGCAGCAGATGTCTAAATATACTCAGTTAGATTTCTGGTACGCCGCACTCACCAGTGCTTGTGCATGAGAGTCCATCTGAGGGTAAATAACACCTGATATTCATGTTGCACGTGAGCATCTATTATGTGTTTGCATCGACCAAATGCATTTGAGACACCTCTTGTGGATGCACAGGTGACACTGTCTGAGGCTGCCACATACAACCCCATGATGTGCAAGACTTTATCATATGGTACTTAACCCAATTTTCGTGATGTATCTCCAGTTATAAAACTGTCCTTCATGGGCCACTAGACTTCATCTGTTGGTACAGTTCCTGAACTTCAAAAAGTAAATTTGACCCCAAACAAAATTACTGAACACAAATTCTGTGGTTCACGAAACCCCATCTGATGGCACAACTCACCGACTTCAAAACGTACCAGAGATCCCGAACGAAATTACTGAACACCAACTCTGTGATTCTTGAGGCTCCATCTGATAGTACAGCTCTCAAACTTCAAAATGTACACGAGACCCCAAACAAAATTAAATTACTGAACACAACCTCTTTGGTTCACGAGGCCCCATCTGATGGTGCAACTCTCAAACTTCAAAATGTCCCAGAGACCACAATATTACTAAACACAGCCTCTGTGGCCCCAACTGATGGTGGCGCTCTCAAACTTCAAAATGCACCTGAGACCCCAAACCATATTACTGAACAACACCCTCTGGGGTTCATAAGGCCCCATCAGATGGGACAACTCTCAAACTTCAAAATGCACCTGAGACCGCAAACAATATCACTGAACACAACCTGTGTGGTTCCTGAGGCCTATCTGATGGTACAACTCTTACACTTCAAAATGCATCTGAGACCCCAAACAATGTTTCTGAACACAACCTCTGTGTTTCATGAGGCCCCATCTGATGGTACAGCTCTCAAACTTAAAATTGAAAATTACAGATCGCGACGTATGTGGATCACAATGCTCCAGCTGATGGTACACCTCATCAAGTTCAGCATTTCCCCATCACAAATTTAAACCAAACCTTTAGTGGTTCAAGAGACTCCATCTGACATTACAGACCAGCACTAATGATTTATATGAGACACCACCAAGGGAAACTATACTTTAATCTTGTAATGCTCACAAGACATCAAATGTGGCTATAAAATCTATCCTGTGTTAGCCAAATGCGCCTCCATCTGAGAGTGCGAGTACACTAACTTTTTAATGCACTGAGACATAATCAGAGGCTACCTCATTTTGAGGTCACATCACCCAACCCTCAAGTCGCCAACGAATAACCATTTGAAGCTGCATCAACTAAACCCCTTAATGGATATGACATACTATCTGTGGATCCAACATCCGAACCCCATGGCACGTGCAATAAAATATATTTAATTGTATTGAACATTGCAGGTATCATAGCACAGGGCATTTTTAAACTTGCTTGCATTATACGGTGGCAATGCAGTTGATTGCTAAAAATTCCACAAAAAATGTAATTAATGTTTTGAATAAGAGTGTTTTGGCTGAGAAGGCGGCATGCTATAATAATTGTTCAGCTAACTGAAATATGCTGTCAATTAATTTTTTATACACACATTTGATTGTTTAGAGTTATGTGGCCCTGATTTATTCCTAACAGTGAGGATCCATAAAGCACAGACGTCAGGTGCTGAACGTCAATTACGGACTGTCTTTGTGTCACTCTAGGATACAATAATGGACACATTGCTTTTATCTAAACAAGAACCCAACATGCATACTTACACCAATAAAATGTTTTTAAGCTTCCAGCAGCTGGCAAAAACAATACATCCATGGAGGAAAAAAAATACATTTGGATTGAGAGGAAACAAAAGCATTGAATGACTGAGCTCTGAAGGGATGAGAGGAAGCAAGTTTTCATAATAAAAAGTCCCGCTGCGCAGACTACGCGTACATGGACAAAGACATCGCAGTGGAAGTAATCGGTTATTTGTGCTCTTTTATTACAGGAATTAAAATAAGCATGGGAGAAATTTGTGTTGTCCTTCTTTTAACCTGTTTTCTTTTCTTTAGTGGAAGGAACGTCTAATGCCTGATGTCAATGTCCTGCAGTTACTAATGGAGGCCCGCCATTGGGCTCCCATACCAATGCAACAAAAGTGAATCTTTCTTAGGTTGATGTGCTGGCCTGGGAGCCAGTCCTTCCTTTATGTTGTATCTCAGTGACTGATCAGGAGCAAGCTGGGCTCATGCACTTCTAAGAGGTAGGCCCAATGCCTCTGCTCCCCTCTTCCTGGTCCTGACCAATACTTGTGAGGAGATCCTCCCTCATAGGTAGTAAGGATGAGCAGTCATCTGCGGCGTACCACAAGGATCATCACTCAGCCCCACCCTCTTCAACGTCTACATGAGCCCCCTTGCGGCCATCGCACGCCAACACAACCTCAACATCATCTCTTACGCCGACGACACCCAGCTGATCTTCTCCCTCACCAACGACCCCACCACCACCAGAGCCAACCTACACAAAGGGATGACAGACGTAGCCGAGTGGATGATTAACAGCCGCCTGAAACTGAACTCAGACAAGACGGAAGTCCTCATCTTGGGCCCCTCACCCTCCGCCTGGGACGACTCCTGGTGGCCCCCCACCCTGGGCAGCGCACCCAAACCAACAGACCACGCACGTAACCTGGGCTTCATTCTGGACTCCTCCCTCTCCATGAACAAACAAGTCAACGCCGTCTCCTCGTCGTGCTTCAACATCCTGCGCATGCTACGTAAGATCTTCCGGTGGATCCCCACCGAGACCAGGAAGACGGTCACCCAGGCCCTCGTCACCAGCCGACTGGACTACGGCAACTCCCTCTACGCCGGAACCACTGCCAAACTCCAGAAGAGACTCCAGCGGATCCAGAACGCCTCAGCAAGACTCATCCTCGACATCCCCCGACACGGCCACATCTCCGGTCACCTGAGAGACCTGCACTGGCTCCCGGTCAACAAGAGAATCACCTTCCGTCTCCTCACCTACGCACACAAAGCCTTACACAACCAAGGCCCAAGATACCTCAACAGCCGCCTCAACTTCTACACTCCCACACGCCAGCTTCGTTCGACCAGCCACGCCCTCGCCACCGTCCCCTGCATCCGAAGAGCCACCACAGGAGGAAGGTCCTTTTCCTATCTGGCCGCCAAGACTTGGAACTCCCTTCCGACCCACCTCCGCCTGACCCAAGACCACCTCGCCTTCAGGAAGCAGCTCAAGACCTGGCTGTTCGAGCAGTAGCGGACCCCCGCTCTCCCCCCAAGCGCCTTGAGACCCTCCGGGTGAGTAGTGCGCTCTATAAATGAATTGATTGATTGATTGATTGATTGTAATGAAGATCAGAATTCAGTGTGAGGTGGTCTTGGGTGACTTACATTCATAATACAGATAAATCGCAATGTCCCCTGCAGTTCTTCCACACCGTTGGCCACTGGAATATGGGATCCGCTAGATAGCCTCAACGATGAAGCAATTTTCAGATAGAATGCTCACAATTCTAGTACCCTCCCTTGGATGTAAACATTTACGGCCTCATACCATGTGCCTTGTCTATAGAACAATGTTCCCCTTGCCCCCATTACTCGTCCCTTCTTTTATCTATTTGTATAACCTAGGTTTTTTTGCTATGGTTCTTTTTTCTCTTTCTCTTTAGGGGGTTAATAGATCATATGCATGTTATGATCTGGATGTATTTTCCAATGTTTTCATTCGGTCTTGCTAGAACTTATCAGAAATCATTGATTACCACTTTTACCTTATTTAGCATATGGTGATGAGGTATTTATGTACCATAAGGATTATCATTTTGTAATTGTTAAATACTGTAAGAAAGAAGCCCTATCCTTCATTGATGGTGATGGAGCAGGGTTTTCACGGAATAGAATCTGCTCGGATTAAACCTACATTGTGTGAAAATACTAATCGAGCGATGTGCAAACTAAATGTAAAAGGCTAATGGGAGAAGATGAAAACTGTGCAAGCACATGCTAAATGCTGTAGTAGGCCGCAAATACATGTGAAAATAACAGACTAAAAGCTGCTAGTTTTATTTTACACTAAACTGAATCAAAAGATTAATCCTTTAAAATGTGCATAGATAAAGTGAGACAATATGCATTACATAGGGCGTGTTAATAGTATGACCTTATAAACGATAAATAACACTTGTATTTGTCTTTCCTAGAAGTGTGATTTTTCTGCTCTGCCGAAAATGCCTGAGTGTCATTTTTGAAATTAAAATGCTGTATTAGAAATGTAGAAGGGAAGAAAATTGTGAACTGTCCTGCGCAAACCCTGTGTTTCTGCCAAGGTTGCAAGGAGGAAACTAATTGAATAAAAGAATAGAACACTTCCTCAGTGAGTGGCACATTGAAACAATTGAGGCACAGAAGTTGATACATGACTGAACTGGAGGAGCGTACAAACTATGGAAGCTTGTAATTTGTATTTCCTTGGCTGGAAGTTGATAAAATGAATAAATAAACAATGGATTTTTGCGAAATTGTCATGTCAAGAGTGGTGTGATAGAACACCCCCTGTTGTGCCCAATAGAATGAAATAAAAATGTAGTGTTATGACACAATATGGGTTTGACTTTAGAGAATTTAGAGTATAACTACAGGTACCCGGGGGGGTGGGGTTAGAAGGTGTGATTTTCCTACTTTGCGAGCGGAGAGGGCTGTGTTACTGTTTCCTAAATTCTATGGGCTGGCTGCTGTTCTGCTGAAACCTGACTTTAAACTTTGCTCCTTAACTCTTCTGGATGGGCCTTGCTTACTCTTATCGCCAGAGGGTAGCTTTCAACATTTTTGAACTTGGGTTAGTATGATATTCTGAATTTGCATAACTGTTTGGCAAATGACTTATGTTTCTACTCATTTGTCTCAACGCCTTTCCGCTCACTCAGAGTGCTGCTTTTGAGATGTTCTTATGTCATTTTTCATTGGTATTTCTCTTGTATGGTGATTTATGATTCGAGCTGTATTGTACTTGATGAGCAATCACATTATTGTAGCTAAAACATCATTAACTCATAAATGAGTTTGTCTTTATTATTGTTATTGATTGGGTTATATGAAGAATCTATAATAGTTTATTTCTAGATCCAATTATTATTTTGCCAAACCCTGATTACATAATAAAGATTGAATCACTTCAAAACGATAATATGAGGATGATATGGTAACGAGAATTTGGTAACTTTGGTTTACACTCACCCAGCGTGAAAGGGACTTTTAGGGTATTGAATTGGGTCCAGGTTATGAAATGTATTAGTCCCTGATTACTGGATCAATGGGATGTCCCTTTTTGGTATATGTTCTGATATATGCCTTCTTGAAAGTCTTTGAAAAACAAAATAATCAAAACATTATGTGCCGATTTCCTAGACAGGCTACATGGTGGAGAAATACCTTTAGAGAATGTATGAATAATAATGGTGGGGTTATGGGCTGAGATGGGGCTAATGTGGATGGTGATGAGAAATCTCTGCCCTCACAGTACTGTACCTTATATCATGGGTTTTTTAAATGGATGTGAAATGTATGGGATGTATGTGCTGATGGAGAAGAAAGAGGACTGCTTCTTTGAATATGAACCTTTTTTTGACATAAGATGGCTGTCTCTAAGCTGCACTTGACACATGTTGGAAGAACATGTGCATGAAATGGTTCTGTTTGTCATATGACAAAAGGACTTGGTATATGATGGCTGTTACGGAGCATAGAAGCATGCATCTGATACATGACAAGTGTCCTGGGCATACAACGTCATATGTGAAAGTAGGTCATGCCATTTAATACCAGCACAGTTGTGTCTGAGTCTGTCTGTGGCCTGTAAGTCTGTAGAGTGTATACATAGTGTATACAGTGCATTTGATGTTATATCTGACTATGTACTTGAAGTTAGTCAACATATATTCTAGAGTTTGGCATGTGAGGATGCATCTACCATACAACAGCAGAGTACGAGCTTAAGATGACATGTGATGCAGTACCTTTTTGCATGACTCCAGAAACTGAATATGCTACTGACCAACAAAGTCAGTTGAAGTTCATGCGAGGCACAGATGCATGCCCATGCAGATATCAAACAAATATATCAGAGTCTTGTTAGCTAGAAAGGCTTTCAAGTCAAGTTTCAAGTTTAAATACTTTATTCGACAACATTGTCATAAAAGCAGATCCCTAAGCTTATACAAATATAAATACTAGTCTAAAAATAAAAAAGTATTAAATTCTAAGCAGTTTATACTTGTTGGCGAATAAAACAAGAAATAATCCTTTTTTTTTTAAAAAAGAGACACAGCACAAAGTTTAAATCACAGGGTCTAGTAGTGCAGTTCATAGGAGTTTTAAAGTGCGCGTGCGTATTATCCATGCCCACCCCATATATTTAGCCACTGCAATTGCAAGATTTGGGGCACAGTTTGATCTTAAAATTCTTAAGGCATCCAAACATTTCCTAGTGCCCAAGTTTCTGCAAGCAGGCTTCAACCATCTATTCCTTGGGGCAGCATATAAGGGGCAAACAAATAAAAAATGTGGGATATCTTCAGCATGAATTTTACAATAAAAACAAGTATTTACATTGTCCGGACACCAATTAGCTGTGAAAGCATTTAAAGGTAAAGAGCCAATTCTAAACTGGAAATACAGTTTTCTATCTAGGGGTTTGGAGATCAGATCCCAAAACTGTTCAAATTTCGGGATTGGTTTGACTTCCAAAAACTGGGATGTCAAGGCAGAAGATTGATCAGAAGTCAATGCAGCATTGTTTATCATGTCCCAGTACAGTTTTTTCAATATGCTCTTAGACGGAAAATCGCCTGGGTCTGCTGCAGACCATAAGTGTTCAAGGTGCAACTTTTGGAGCAATAACCTCACTTCCTTAAGCCATGGTACTTTGTGGAAGGTATCAGAATTATCAACATCCAAGAGGGCAGCTGCGTAATGGCTCAGCTCAGGGGTGGTTTTTATGCGCCTCCAATACAAGAGGGGACGCAGTCTGGCCATGTCCTCGATCCTTTTCCTCCCAAGATCGTAATGGAGTGGGGTCGAGGGAGTGCTCTGAGGAGCACCAATAATGCGCCGTAAGAATTTATTCTCTGCAACTGCTAATTTGTTCAAATTGGAGAAACCCCATAATTCTGAACCATAAAGGCATGCACCCAACACTTTCATGCCATAGATCTCCAATATGGGCTGGATTGGTTTGGTGAAAGACAATTTATGTTTCTGGGCAATTGCCCCAGCCAGCTGGTTAAATTTAAGCACCACAGAGTCCATATGTGATCTCCAATTCATATTAGCATTTAAAGAGATGCCCAGATAGATAAAAGCATCCACTTCTTCCAAGTGAGCCCCGTTGTAGATCATTTTCCCCTTAAATTTCATGGAGGGATTCAAGTTCATAAATTTGGTTTTAGATGTATTTATTTCCAAGCCCCGAATTCGACAGAACTCACCAAAGGCATCTAATGTCTTTTGTAGGCCGCTAGGGGTCCGCGAGACCAGCAAGGTGTCGTCTGCAAACATTAGTACTGGAACTCGTTTCCCGTCTAATATTGGAGCATCCGTTGGAGATTGCTTCAAGAAGTCAACTATGCCTTTAATATATAGAGAGAATAGGGTGGGGGCCAGGACGCAACCCTGTCTCACGCCTCTCTCCACAGGGAATGATTCTGTGACATCGCCCTGGGCACCCCACCTAATCCGGGCATAGTTGTACTCATGCAGCCTTACAAGCAAAGTCAATAATTCGGGGCTTATTCCTAGTTCCCTTAGGACAGTCCAAAGTTTTTGTCGAGGGACCAGGTCAAAAGCTGACTTTAAGTCAACAGAAACAGCAAAAAGGGGACCTTTTAGCAGGGTTACATTTTTCCAGTAAATAGTTAAAAAGTGGAATACCTGGTCGACAGAGGAAGTTAAGGGGCGAAAACCAGCTTGATATGGGGAAAGGATGTCCTTATCAGCTATCCAGGCTTGAATCTTATTTTGTACCATCCTGCCCATCAGTTTTTGGGCGCAGTCAATAAGACTGATGGGCCTGTAATTACTTGGTAAAGCCTTATCCCCCTTTTTGTAGACTGGAATTATTTCGGCGCCTTTCCATGTTGCTGGAATCTTTGCCCCTTGTGCTATGGCATTTCCAAGCCACACAAAGTATTTGCACCCACACAAAGTATTTGCAAGGCTTTCACTAGGTGGTGGCAGAATTTTCCACTGGACAAACAGAAGCCTGTCAATTGAATGCAGTGCACATTTACTTCACCCTTCTTCCCACGGCAGATCACTATTGCATATCCTATCCATTCACATCCCGCACAATCATAACAAGGGCACCTACTTGCTTTAGGCACTACCACCACCTTTGACCATCACATTGCAGATTCTGAATATTTGATACCATATTTTAATTCACCAAGATGATGATGCACAGGCCCTTCCACTAGAGTAGGGACCATATTGCTCCTTCAACATAACAAAGCTCTTCACTCCACTGTTGAAAGGGCAAAGAATGGAAGAGTTCAAGAACTCAACAGAAGTCCTAAACCTTGCTGTAGCAACTATGAAAAGAGTACGTTTGCACTACAAAACTTATGTTTAGATTTTTTGCCACCAAGACAAAAGATTAAACACCACTTAGTCATACTGACTTGTGCAAAACACAGAAGCAAAACAAAAAAGTAAACAGGGAAAGCTTGAATTAATCTCATTCATGGCTTTTCAATTCTTCATATGTTTGCTCAGTACTGTGAGTAGGCAGAGACCAAACATCTGCAAGTCAATTCAGGCTTCACACAAGTAGGGCTTGTTTATCCAAAACTGTTAAGCATTGTCTATTCTATCCAGGAATACAAGCAACACTACATATGCTTCACCCTTCTTGGGCTTTATCAGTGAGGTGCAGTTTCAGTCCTATGACAGGCTGAGCTCGGGGACCCTGGTCAGGCAGACTTGTATCTAAAGATTATTTTGTGAAAGTTAGATGACTCTTGGACCAAATCTGAAGCTACCAAACATTTTCTTAAAAAGAAATTGGAACATGAAAACATTAACATACAGTGGTTTAGAACAAAGATACAAGTCTCTCAAATAAAGTTCAACATTAGCAGCTAAATTTTAGGATATTGCCCCAATCAAATCATTTGCACATGAAGTGTCAAGTACAGTAGGATCATGATAAATGAGCATCAGTCTCATGGAGCTCTATTCACCTAGAGATTCCATTGATGCCCCTTTAAAGATGATCAACCTCTAGAAATGTTCTACATGCAAAGGTAAACCTTTTCACTTTGACAAATCATGAAGATTTCTGTATCCAAGGCCCATTCCAAGAAGTCTGCAAATCGAAATTAGATTCAATTCTCTATCACCATATCAGTCAGGAGCTCCCTTCCTCTGGTACATCTACTGTAGTATCCCCTGACTGCTACAATGAACTTGCGGAATATTTCCATCGATATATATACAACACGTTTCATGGGTCTCCATGTCCTAGCGACCTTTCAGTCATGAATAGGTCTCCAGACCACATTAAGCACACACTGGAGGAATTTCCAATCTTGGACCTGAATACTCTATCAGGAATTTTTGTTCCCCTCTCGACCCGGCTCCTCCTCAACTCTTGTGCAAAGTTAAAGAGGTTGTGCTTCCTGTTATACTGGATGTAATAAATCTTTCCATCACCACTGGCCTAATTCCACCCTCTTGGAAACATGCCATGGTGAAAGCTTTATTGAAAAAGCCAAGCTTAAACTCCGATGGCTTGAGTAATCATTATCCTATTTCTTTGCTCCCTATGGTCTGTAAGGTCTTGGGAAGTATGTCAATTAAATTCTTTTCGACTTCTTAGAAACTCATAGTTTTTTGCACTACTCTCAGACCAGTTTTCATCCTCAACATGGAACTGAAACTGCACTCCTTGCTCAAGTCGAAGAATCGAAAAAATAATTGTCGAGGGAGGAGCAGTAGCCATTCTCCTCCTTGACCTTAGCTCCACATTTGATACAGTTAATTTTGACATTCCTCTTAACAGACTTAGGACTGCCAGTGTGTCAGGTGGAGCCACTTCCTGGATTCAAACCTACCTAAATCGTAGAACATTCCAGGTCTTTGCAAGAGAAATAACCTCAAGGTGTCTATCTCTCATTTGTGAAGTACCTCAGGGGTCATCACTGAGCCCTACTCTATTTAACGTGTACAAAAGACCATTAGCTGATACTATCCTGCCACATGGGATCAAAATTGTCATATATACGGATGATACTCAGTTGGTAGTATCCCTAAACCATCCTCAGTATTCTCCCTCTGATCTGGAATCCTGTCTGGAGAAAGTGGCAAATTGGATGCAACACTCGTGTCTCAGGCTCAATGGAGATAAAAACCAAAATAATGCTTCTGGGCAACTTGCCTAACATTGATCCCAAACTTGCATTGCCAACCTGCCTTGGACCCACTCAACCCCCAAATCCAAGATCAAAAGCTTGGGTGTCTGGCTTGACAATTCAGTCACATTTGACCATCAAGCAGTGGAAGTGACAGGAGCCTGCTATGGTATTCTTAGAATGCTGTGGAAAGTTCTACCCTTTCTCCCTGTGGGTGCCAGGAGAATTATGGTCCAGGCCCTGGTTCTCTCTCGACTTGATTACAGTAACTCCATGTATCTGGGAGCACCTAAGTCCACAACAAGGAATCTTCAAGTTGTTCAGAACTGTACCATTTGGCTGCTGCTCGCCATTCCCAAAACTCAATCGGCTAAGCCTGGTCTGGAGACCTTAAACTGGCTGCTCATCCTGGAGAGAATAACATTTAAATCCCTCTGCGTAGCCCACATGACTCTTTTGGGGAAAGGCCCTCCTATTAATAGGTCCCTTATCACCTTTTACCATCCAACCAAAACTCCTCTGCTCTACAAGCCTGAGGTTAGCCGCTATCCCTAAAATCCAAAGGATGAGGAGTGGGGGTAGTTCCTTTTCCTACAATATAGCTAGGCTTTCAAATGCCCTTCCCCTGCACTTGGGCACAAAGACTCACTATCTTCCGTTCCGAAAGTTTCATAAAACCTGGCTGTTCCAGAATACTAGCCTGTGAGCCATCAAACCGTTCCCCCTGTACTGCTGCCACTGCTGGGATGGATAAGGTTAGCTATATGCTTAATAAATGTTAATTAATAATAATGATAATATTAATAATCAATCAATCAGCATTTGTTGAGTGCTTCACTGTCCCCCACTAGGGGTATCTGGGTGCCGGGATGCAAGATCGCAGTCGAAAAGCCAGGTCTTGAGGAAACATCAGGAAGAGGGAAGAAACTAGCAGAAAAATGCAAAACAGAGGGCAGAAAAAATTAGCAAGCAGAAAAGTCAAAACAGAGGGCAGACAAATGAGCAGGAAAGACGAATCAGAGCAGAAGAAGGCAAAATATAGGGGAGAAAAACGAGCAGAAAAGTCAAAACTGGGCAGAAAACAGGCAAAAAAGACAAAACTGAACAGAAGAGGTCAAAACAGAGGGCAGAAAAATGAGAAGGAGATGTCAAAACAGAGGGCAGAAAAACGAGCACGAAAAGGCAAAATAGAGGGCAGAAAAATTTGTAGAAAAGGTAAAGCAGAGCTATAAAAGAGCAGAGGAGGCACAAGCAGAGGGAAGCAGGTAGACAGACAGCAGAGGGTAGTGTATTCCATGAAAGCTGGATAGGATAACACTGATTTTTATTTCCTTTATTTCTGCTGAATGTTATGGAATAATTCTTGGTCCTTACATCCACTTGTCTTCAATGTTATGTTATGTCATTTTATTCATTAGACCATTCTCTTTTAAACCAAGTAGTTTTTTAAATTAAAAATTCTTGTTCTTAAATCTATTTTTTGGGTGTGCTGCGCATGCACTGCATGCAGCTCTGCAAGGAAGATATTGCTGCTTGTACTAACCAACCAAGGGTGAGCAAGGTGTTCCTGAAAGATTCATGTTTACCTTTTAGGAGTCAAAGGCTTTTGATATAGTGGGACCTCATTCACAGCTGACATTAAGACCGTGGCATCTCTCTCACACAGCATCACAGTTCAATTTAATATCAACCACTGCTCTCCAGCCCTGCTTTTGGAGTGGTGGATAAAAAATTAACTGAGACACCAAGTTCCCGTACAACAATGAATATGGTAGGGCAAGCGACTCTGGGGCAGATTTACAATTACTGGCGCATCCCTGCATATCGGCAGGGATGCGCCAGTAATTGTGCGCCGCAGCTCCGCCACCCTGGATGCGCCGCATTTACAATGCTGCGTCAATCCTTACGCCTGCTTCAAGCAGGCGCAGGGTTTTGACGCAGCATGGGCCCAAAAGTGACTGAGTGAAATCTTGTAGCTTTCACTCAGCCACTTTTGGGAGGCGTTCCTGCGCTGGAACGCCTCCCCCTGTGATGGTATGCCTCTTCTGGCGCAGGGCTTTACAACGTGACGCATCTTGGAGATGCGTCACGTTGTAAATACCCTGCACCAAAAGCGGCGCAAGGGGATTGTAAATCTGCCCCTTGGTTTTTGTTGCCTCCAGGAGTTCTAGAAATTAAACCCCACACTGAAGCAACATTGTGGGCTGTAACAATAAAGAATGGTTGAGAATGGTCATTTTCAGAATAGATTGCATATGTACAGTTAAGCTTTATGCTTAAGAAAATGTGGTATAAAAAGGAGTCAGAAGACTGTTTGATTTGTAATCAGTTGACTTAAAAGGCATACACATCAAAATATTGCACATTGGATACTGTTGACAAAAAGCTAATATTTTCATTGCATTTTTAAGAAAACTCATGTACATGTGTCCTCAATTTACAAATAAAAAAGTCAAACATGTAAACATGACATTAAAGTCACACAAATAAGTACTTATTGTAAATTGGGTTACTGGTTGAAGTGGGATAAACCACACTCAAGCAGAAACCATAATTTTTGTCATGGTGAAACAGACGCAAACCCAAAATTAACCTGTGCATAACCTCTACTAAGAGTGCACACAATTGTCAGGCTTAACTTAGAGGATATGTGTAAAGTATTTATGCAGCACTTCAAATAGTAATACAGTTAAAACACAACACAAGAAAAATCCCACACCAAAATAGAAAAATAGAGTAAACGTTTCTAAATTATTTGAGACCAAATGACAAAAATCTAATCAATAGAATCGGAGATATGCAATTTCAATGTTTTAATGAAAAATAGTGCCTAGAAGCACCAAATGCCAAATGTGGTTATTTGGTCATGCTGGACTCAGACTAATTCCGTGTCCAGCATGACCAGCATGGGTCAGATACAGAGACCAAGTTAGGCCCATTGAACAAAAGGAGCTGCAGGGCTGCAATGTGGAGTCCTGCATCATGGTCAAGGATGCCGTTGATGAGGGGCTTGCAATGTGCAGTCATGCATTGAAGATGCGTTGTGCACCGATGGTTCTGGAGAAGGAGCTGGGTTGCGATGTGGAGTCTTGCGTTGTCGTAAAAGATGCCCTTGATGAGAGGTTTGTGATGTGAAGGCTTGCAATAAGGATGCATCGCGCAATGGTGGTTCAGAGGAGGCTACAATCTGTAATGTGAGGTCTGCTGTCAAGGATGCATCGTGCTGTGGAGGTTCCAAAGTGGAGCTGCAAGGAGATGCGTCGTGCTGTGTCGTACAGCCCGCAGGACCACAGCTGGGTAGACAGAGCACATTCAGGCCCACTTCCAAGGGTCTAGGACTGTGGTGGCACACCTTGGGGTGTAAGAATTACAGCAGACTGAGTCCAGGTGCTGGGTTCAAGGCGGTTGAGCCTTTTATGTCCCCAAGGCTCTGATCAGGAGGCCAGCAAACAAGCCCTTGGAGTCACTCTGGTGATCCTGGGTTCAAGATGCAGGCAGCAGAGCAACAGGGCAACAGATGATCAGGCCTTCGTGCAGAGCAGCACAGAAGTCCTTATGGGTCTCCCACAGGTCACGAAATGTACTGATAAGTTGGGCATGAGGGTCCATTAGTTATACCTAGTGCCTACTTTGAAGTAAGAGAAGGTTCTAGAGCTTTCCACCAAAGAGATGTTTGGAATATCCTGCCTCCCAGCTCTCAACCCAGCTTGACTGGGGACACAATAGACTAGTGACAAATCCTTTTTGAGTGTGCAAAGGCAGAGCATTTGTGATGTGCAAGTGTGGTATATAACAGCTCCTCCCCATCATCAAGACAGAGATGGGCAGTCCTGCCAACACATATGCTCCTTTATCTCACTATTTCGGAGCAATATACAAAGACTAACTGCAAGCTACACCTAGTCATGTGATCCAGCAAACAGGCTGTAGGCACCAAATGGTTAGTACAAGAAAATGGCAACATTCTAAAAGTGCCATTTTCAGAATTGTGATTTAAAATCAGAATTTACCACTAAAAAGCATTTTAAATTACAATTCTTTAGACACCAATCTCCACATTTCTACCTGCTCACAATGGAAGTTGTCACTTAAATGAAAGCAGTCAACCCATGGGAGAGGTAAGCCTTTGCCCATCTTTTTAAATACACCGCACCCTGCCCTATGTGCTGTGCAGGTCCTAACCTAGGGGTGACATGTGTATTAAAAAGTAAGATTTCGGTCTGGCGAAAGGTTTATTATGCCAAGTCAAAATGGCAGTTTTTAAAACTGCACACACAGGCTGCAATGGAAGTCCTGGGATGTGTTTCCAAGGCTATTTAGGCACACTTTGTGCTGCAGGTCCGCTCATAGCATTTAATTTACAAACCCTGGGTACATCTACCAGTACTGCTTTACTAGAACTTACAACTAAATTAAATGTGACAGTTGGGTTTGAGCCAATGTTACCATGCATAAAGGAAAGAGCAAAAGCACTTTAGCACTAGTTAGCAGGGGAAAAGAGTGCAGTGTCCTGAAGCCAGAAACAACAAAGTCAGCAAAAACAGGAGGATGGAAGGCAAAAAGTTGGGGGATACCATGGCAAGGATATCAGGTCCCGCAATATTCACGGGCAATTAGTGAATAGCAAGGTACTTCTAAATGAGGTTAAGGCATCTAAACACTACACACTGCATAAACAAAGTTGAATACATCTGCAATTTATAAGTTGTGTCAGCAAAGTAAATAAATAAAAGAACATACAGGATCTCTGGCTATCTGATACCTCAGGAGTCTTGCGAAAGGAATGATGCTGCAATGTTTTTTGGTATTACATGGCTAACAGACATATCCATCACAGTGCTGAAATTGATACCAGCATTTAGCAGCTCTTATCTCTGGCAGTCTTAGCATTTGACGAGGTGAGTCTGGAAGAATAGATAATTGGAAAATGTACCTTACTTTTAAACAGAGGTATTTCATTATTGCATTCTTTCTCTGCTTGGGTATTACCACAGGGAGGGATTGGTGGTCCTGGAGTGTCCCTGCATGGAGTACTGCCATTTTCCCATTTTCAGAGTGCCAAACTGCCAATATTTAGTATCCCAGTTTTTTATTTTGACCCTAGCCTCACACTAATCCAATGTGTTCACAGAGGCCTATGCCTTTTCATTGACATGAGTGATTTACTGGACATGTCCTGTAATCTTGATGGGCACGCCAAGATTGCCCTCGATCACTAACTGTGGACTACTGTCCCTGTTTGTATTGTACATGCATGGTATGTGTCAGAAATGGAATTCCTGGTTAGCTGAGGTATGCCAGAGAAATCAAAAAGGGGATGGAAGAGGTGGTGCTGGTAGGCACCGAGGTGGGCACGTCCTCCTCTTGTCAAAGTACTAGTAATCAGAAAGGTCCACCTCGGAGAGGTTTATTGTGCATCCTGTTGGTGTTGGAATACACATGATGTGTTAAAATACCCCTCACACACCAAAAGGGCCCTTGGTGTCATGCTTCATCATCGGGGTCTTCCCGCTCGGCTACCGAACGGGGCAGTGCTGCGACAAGCGACTACGCTGGAGCACCTTTAGAGTGAAGGTGCTATGTGAGTGAGTGGGAGTGAGTGTCCCCAGCCAGGTAGGAACCACTACTCTACTTAGGGTAAGCTAAGTACACACTAAACGATACCCTCTGGTAGCTTGGCACAGAGGAGTCAGGATTATCTAAAGAGGAAATGTGTAAAGTATTTGTGCAACACACCCACACAATAACACAATGAAGACTCAACAAAGAGACTCGACAGAGGTTTATGAAAATAGTTGTCTGACTCATTAGCAAAATGGGACCAAAACGATATAAATATTACATGTATTTCCCAAGATATGCACAATGAAAGAATACCAATAATCAGATAGTTCTTGAGTGTCAAAGGGACACTCACGTTCAAAGTGTTTTGTTTCAAGTAGGGAAAAATGCAAGATTAGCAAACTATGGTGTTTTGAAAGAACACTTGCATTGGATCGGGCAGTCACAGTATCTCTGACCGATTTACAATACCAGGCGCACACAACTGAGGAGTTGGACAACACGGACCCGCTACTGAGGCAGACTCCACCCCCTGTCAGTGTCAGTGAAGCTGCTGCCAGAACCTCTGAGGTCCTTACTTGCTCTGAGCACTGAGTACAAGGGAAGCGGGTCTCTGGCATTGGATGGCCCAAGGCGACTGGGGCGGGAATGACATAGTTTTTGCACTCCACGTGGCCCATGCAATGCGTTCAAAGGGAATACAACTGATTTGCTTGGCACCCATCCTGAGCTGCCACTCTCGTCTAGAATCTCCACTTACAGGGCGCAGACTAGGGGGGCACAGAGAGACAGTCTCCCAAGGTGGAGCCTGGTTTTCAGAGAAAGGAAGCACGGAGTCTGAGGAGGTTTCAGTTGCCAGAATCAGAGTCCAAGAGCAGCGCTGGTATGGCGAAAAAGTCTTTGATGACCCTGGAGAACACTCGTAGCACAACAAAATGTAGCAGGAAGCAGGCCAGCACATGAAAGCATGTCACATAGTGGCAGTCCCTCTTGCAGCACAGGACTCAGCCAGCAGCAGGCCAACACAGCAAAGCAGTTAGCAAAGTGGAAGTCCCTCCTGGCAGCACAGCAGTTTTTTTGGCAATGTAGAGATGTAGAGCCGGCAGAGTCTTGTTACAAGTCCCACCCATTGTCTGATTTTAGGGGGCCAGAGCCCCAGTTCCTATACCCAAAAGTGCCTTTGATGAAGGGGGTGACTTCAAAGGAGTTCTCTGACATGCACAATATCCTTTTCAGCCAAGTCCTGTCTGCCAGTCTATTGGTGGAGGGTTATCAGTACCTTGTGTTTGGGTAGGACAGTACCTATTCAAGTGAAGCGGGAGCTCCACTGGTCCCAACCCAGGAAGGCCCATCAGAATGCAGATGAATGCAGATGCAGTTGAGTGACCTGTGTTGTGGCTGTTTAGAGGAAATACATGAATGTCGCTGTCACCGAGCCTCACCCAGACATGTATTGGAAATGTCTGTCAGGCATACAGAGCAGTAAATGCAGATAAAGTTCCACTTTCTTGTAGTGGCATTTCTAAAATAGTCAAATTAAATCCAACCTCACCAGTAAGTAGGATTTATCAATACCATTATAAACATATGAAACATCAAAAAGTTACTCCTCTCTAATCTGGAATTATCACTTAAAAAGGTATAAGGGAATTTCCAATGCTAACCTATGAGAGGGGTAGGCCTCACAGTAGTGAAAAACGAAATAGGCTGTTTGCCACTACCAAGACATGCAAACCACCACAGTACATGTCCTACCTCGCATTTACATGGCACTCTGTCCTTAGATGTACCTCTGGCCGCCCTTAGGGGTAACTTATATGTAAACAAAAGGGAGTTTAAGGCATGATGAGTAGTTGTGCCAAGTCGAAGTGGCTGCAAATTGCACACATAGGCACTGCAGTGGCAGGCCTGAGACAGGTTTGAAAGGCTACTTCTGCACTTTAGCAATGATAAGCAGTGGTAAAGTTCTCAGTGTCCACCCTAAGGATGCCAGGTCCAACAGTATGTATCAGTTAACCAGGGTAATGAGGAACTGTGAGTTCCATTTAGGAAGACCCCATTCTGTTCCTGTGCATAGAATGGAGGTGAAGTTGTTTCCCCAGACAGTGGAAGCAGTGGGAGCACATTGATGACCCTCCTGAGCTGGTGGAAGGAAACTTAGACAATTAAGTGGGGACAGAGGAAACAGAGCTTCTTTGGAAATTAAATTTGACATTTTGTTGAAAAGGCTTCTAATTCTTCATCTTGTAGCACTGCCATTTGGTGGATGGCGGGACTGAAGGACGGAACTTCAGTCTCTATATTCAAGGTGAAAAGCAACCCTTTGGGAAAGGCCAGCCTTTTTATTTCTTCCCTGATCCCTGCTCGGTGAGGCTGTTGATAGTCAGGTGCAGGACGTTCAGACCTCTTATTAACACTGTTGTGGGTGCTCCTGGTTAGTGACCACCGTGCTGTGAGAAGCATCACTCTACACAATGGCAAAGGCTGTGTCCGGACAGCAGACTGGAAAGAACACCTGAAAGAAGAACCACCCCAAACCGGTTCCACTGACCCAATTGTTGTTCAATATTCAAGGAAGGGAGTGTTCTGCAGAGAACTAATAGGAATTATATTCATTTATGGTGTCTGACTGGCAATCAGCTTTCCACAGGTGAGGGGACATTGCCTGATGCTTGTCTTGATGGAAGAAGCTGTTTCTCTGATTTGAAGAGTCCAGAAGCTAACCCGTCTTCTTAGAGAGTCCAGAAGTCTGCCGACCCTGCAGGAGGTGTGATTGTCCATATAGAGCCAGAAGTAGCTTGATTGCCAGGGAAGAGGTGTTCTACACCAAGTGCAATAATTATGGAAACACTGATACAGTTTAAACATCTTCATATTCTTTTCAACAAATGTCTGCAATTTAAAATATAGGTAGATCCACACTAATTGCAGTATGAGACGGAGATAGACTCTTACAAGATTGGGCAATTGATGAATTGAAAACTAGTTTGGTCAGGACCAGAAGAGGTTTATGCATTTATAGAACTAATAGTGCAACATTAACTATTTTATGAAAATTCTTGCTATGAACATCTTTGGAGATCGAGGAAGACATAGACAGATCCCAGAATAAGGTGGGGGGAAAGGGATCCCATGCCCCTTCTGAGAAATAGGGGGAGATTCTGGTGGGTGGTGGTCCGGGGCACCCCATTTCCAGTCCTGCTGCTTTCCGTGTACCCAGTTAGGACACATTCAGGCGGACTCTGTCTGTCCAAAGAAACCATCCACTGGTAGGAACATTAGAAGGGTGGCCAATGTGATCTTAGGGGTAAGTATTCTCCAGGGCCAGATCAAAGACCATGCCAGCTGAATGGGATCCCTGTCACTGATCTGAAGGACACCAAAGGTAGCCAGACCATGATAGTGAAAAGGCGAGTTTCTCTAGAGTAGTACAATGACCGGGTGTGTAAGGTAATTCAGGGGCTGGATATTTCCCGGGCCATGGCACTGGTATCACTGAAGTTAGTCAGTCCCCAGATGCCCAGAGACAGCATTCTGGGGAATGACTTGACCCCAGTGTCAGGAGAGCTGGGAGGAGTATAATTTTCTGGGAGTACCACACCCAAGGGGATGGTACGAGAGCCCAGATAGAGGGGCAGGGTGAGGGAGTACTCAGCCCTGACCCCTGTGCAGTCTCAGGGTACAGGCCTTTGGATAAGTGGCCATTCTCAAGCTACCATCCCTGGACTGGTCGGAAAGAGAGTGGAAGAAGGGTGCCTAACACCTGGGGCTTTTGCCCCCCACTATAAGAAACCTTAGAGGTCAGAGAAACACATCAAGAGATTGATTAGTCTACCCTGATGTCAGTCTACCCTGATGTTAGGCTGGAGGAGGGTCATGTTGGAGTTGGCCTTTTGTGCAGGGTCATTTTTAAACTTACATCCAATTGGCAGGTATAATTTACTTGACATTTTCTAGTAAAGTGGTACTACACATACCCAGGGCTTGTAAATAAAAGGCTAATAGGGGACCTGCGGCACAAACTGTGCCACCCACTTAAGTAGCTCTTTTAAACATGTTTAGGCCTGCAGCCAGTGTGTGAAGTTTTAAACTGCCATTTTGGCCTAGCAAAAGAAACCTTTTGCAAATCACCCCTAGGATGCACCCTAAATATTCCAAAGGGCACGGTGCATTGTAATGAAAATGTTTGAGATGTACCTTTGACTTTTACATGTGTCCTGGCAGCGAAAAACTCCTTTGTTCGTTTTTCACCCCTGCAAGGCCTGCCTCTCCCATAGGATATAATTAGTTTGACTTATTACAATTAATAATTTATAACTTTCAATTGATAGCATGTAGGTAGATCAAGTTTGGTATCTAAAGAATTGTAATTTAAAATCCTCTCTAAAAGTCCGATTTTATGTCGCAATTTTGAAAATCTCACTTTAACACAGTTGGTATTTCCTTGTCCCAACCATTTATTGCCTGCAGTCTGTCTCCTGGGTCACATGACTAGGTGTAGCACACATTTGACTTTTGTCTATTGCTCCCAGCTAGTGAGACAAAGGGGAAATAGATTTTGGCAGGATGGGCCATGTCTGACTTGATGAACAAGAGGACCTGTCACCTACCGCACTTGCACATCACAAAGCCTGTGCCTGAGCACACTCACAAAGGGTTTGGCACTAGTCTTTGGTTACCCGAAATCTGGGGCCAGGGCAAGGAGGCAGGAAATTCCAAGCCTTTCTGGGTGTGGAAGACTCCAGAACCGTCCCCTAGTTCAAAGTGGGTACTAGGTATGAATATTGGACCCTCAGAGCCAACTCTTCAGTACACCTCTGGACCTGTGAAAGACTCAGAAAGACTCCTCCTATGCAAAAAGGACTGGTATTCTGTCGCCCTTCAGCTCTATTGCCAGAGTGACCTGCATCTTGAACCCAAAACCATAAGAGTGACTCCAAGGGCTCTCTGGCTGGCCGCCTCCTGATCAGAGCCTCAGAGACAGAAAAGGCTCCAACGACCTTCACCCCAGCAGCTGAATTCTACCTGCTGTGAGTCCAACCCCCCCAGGAGGTGCAATCCCAGTCGTGGACCTGTGGAAGTGGGTCTGAAGGTGCTCTGCCAGCTCAGCTGAGGTTCTGTGAGCAGAACCAATGCAGTGTGATGCATCTCCTCTCAGCCACCTGGAACCTGCTGCAGTGAGGTGCATCCCCAATGCCGGACCTCACATCCCAACTCGCAATCTCCTCAGCAACACCCTGTGCGACGTATCCTCAGTGCAGGCCTTTGCATCGCAAGCTACACATCAATCCTGAACTTGTGACTTTGTCCTTGTCTGGCTTGACCAGATAACCACATTTGGCGCTGTGCTTCTAGGCCCAATTCTCACCTGAATCTTTAAAAATGTCATATTTCCGGTTATACTAATTAGATTTTTGTCATTTTGGTCTCAAATAATTTATTACATTTTAATCTATTTTTCTACATTTGTGCAGGAATTTTATTGTGTTGTGTATTATTACTATTTGCAGTGTTGCATAAATGCTTTACACATTGTATGTACATTTAGGCTTACTGCTTTGTACCAAACAACCAGTGGTTTAAGCAAAGGCTTATATGAGGTTTGCTTGTAACTTCACCCTGACAGTAATTGTGGTTTCTGCCTGAGAAGGGTTTCACTCCCTCAATCACTAACAATTTCCAAGAATGCTGTTGCTGTGAAAAAAAAGTGTTCTAATAACACACTATTTAGAGCAACTCCACTAATTAATGCATATACACAGATGTATTACTACAGTGCAAAGGTCAAATTCCATTTTACTCCCAGAGTACAGGGAAACTGAGAAAACACTGTTGAAATAAACATGCCAAATAATGTTGTATTTAGTGGACGTGTACTAGTAAATGCACATTCACACATTTATAAAGAGTTCAAAGATCGAATTCTATGTAATCACAATAGTACAGCCTAACTGGTGTGAAAGTAAACCGGCTTAATGGCTCACAAAATGCATTTTGCTATGTCTTCACGCAGGAAAACAACCATGCCAGTAGGCACACGGACTGAGTTTCCCTGGGAAGTAAGAAGAATCTATGTCTTTGATGGATTTAACTTCAGGAATTTTGAGTCAACCACCATCGGATGATAACACTTCTGTCAGGATGGCAGTACATTGATGGGCTATAATTCAAGTCAAAATATGGCAAGCCCAAAATAAATATAATTCTTAATACATTTGGAAGCGGGCCCTTGGATGGATTTGTTCTTTGAATTTGAAAACGAGGACTATACACCGCCTGGGTTGCTTCACCTATAAGGATTTGATCCAATCTAGAACCACACCAGAAAAATAATCGAATACCTTAATACCTTACAATGAGTTTGGACACAGATAGTATGGTATGTGATGTAAATATTTTGAATGAATGGTTATTGTAATCTAAAAAATGAGCATCAGTTCTGACTTAGTTTATGTGCATATTTTCGATTTAAAAAAAACATTTTGAACAAAGTCTTGTGTGTAAAGCAAATCAGTATTCATATTATTGAAATTATGCATTGTAGAGGCAAAAACGCAAGAAATATTGTAATATATTAACTAAATTCGTAATTCCAAATTATATACAGTCATTTCTAGTTAAATGAATCCCCCTGAGCTATCTTCTTTCGTATTCATGCAATTATTATACGAGAAATCTAAAAATCTAATAGGGGTTTGGGAAAAATGAGGTGTGCGAATGAAAGATCCATATTTTTATTTACTGCAAAATTTCATTCAGTTTTAAATAAATAATGCATAGCTATGTGTCTGTACGTCCGAGATTTGAAATGCTTAGTTATGAACATACACTTAACACCATGGTTCTGAGAGAGAAATAGTGAATCGACCCTACTTTTTTCTAAATACATGGTTTCATTTTAATTTGTATACCTAAAATGTAACTTCTGTTCTCTTCGGCACTACATTGAAATGCATTAGCTGGTGAAGTTAGAAAGACTCTTTAAACACATTTTAAATATGGCACAATCACATTCATGGTGAAGCTGTGACCATGCTCTTCTGCAGGTAAGGTTCAAGCCGCATTACAAGTTGGCCAATGTAAAAAAAATATATATATATATTTTTTGGGGGGATGCACTGTTAACGTCTCCTTCAAAAAATCAATTTGTAGTTCATGATCTGAGTTCGGTATTCAGGAATTAGGGTAGTGCCTATTCAAGGCTTGATTTCTTTATTGATGATTTTTTCTAAGAATGAATTGAGGACATTACATGAATTGAATGTAATAAAATGTTGTAATATAATCAATAGGTAACAAAATGTAACCCAGTACGAACTGTAAATACATTGTAAATATTTGGATGGTAAATATTTGGAAACCATGCAGTGATAGCCGATCCACGGCTTAATCATGTTTTTGTTCCTTTGCTCGGGAAAGTACTGACATACGTAAGATGGTCGCCATATGAATCAATTATGCTTAGTGCATCATTTATTTCAAAGAATTATCAAGAAATGACGTTACGAAATTTCATACCTGGTTTAAATGTTCGTATTCTAATGATTTAGAACATTTGTATTGTAAATATTTGGTAATCATACAGTGATAGGCGATTTATGGCTTAATAATTCTTTTTGTCCCCGCATTCGGGATTGCACTAAAACACACTCTAAGATGGCCGCCACATAATTCAATCACGATGAGTGCATTATTTATGTTTATGAACTATCAGGAAATGATGTCACGAAATTCAATACTTTATTTAAATGTTTGTATTCTAATGTGTGCCATAACAGTAAGAAGAAGGCGTGAAGCCGAAACGCGTCCTGTTGTGAATTGACGTAGTAATAAATCCGGTCTTTGATTTACACCAGTGGAGTGTGGTCGATTCTTTTGTTGCCGAAGGAATTTTGAGCCTAATATATATATATATATATATACATGCAAAAACAGCAGTCTCTCACCACGTCGCTACCCAACAGGCAGGAATAGGAAAGACCACGCAAATCCCAATGTATTCTCTGCAGATTTTATTGAGAAAGAGAGTTTACCAAATCTGACGCGTTTCGGGCGTCCGCCCTTGGTCACAGATTGTCAGACTAATGAACAAACACCCTTTATATATGGTACACTGCACAATTTTTTTTCAACAGTTTCAATTAGTATATATATATATATATATATGATTAGCATTTCATCCAATCGCAATTCAAAAAAATACAGAAGTCTTCCTTTGCCTCCTACGTTTGCCAGGAGATAGATAGATAGCTGAAGTATTAAAGCGAACAAATGGCAGCCAGCAGCAACTATAATCCAGTCTGTGAATCATTATGCACTTAAAGCATATGAAATAGAAAAGCCTTTCCTCTGAATAAATTACAGACCCCTTCGAAATTAACCATTGCTTTCATTTCTTTAGTAGCAATGAATGTATATGTCTATCGCAGTACCATCAAAAATTCCCCAAATTTAGTCCACTCTCTGACACATATAGAATATGTACAATGTATTGAATGTTGTCCTTTTCAGAAGCCAGTGCAGAGTGTTCAATATGGGTGCTTGTTTATCATTATCAATATAACCACAACAAATGCCAATACTGCGACCTATTATTTCTAATCCCAATTGCCTACCACTAATTGAGAAAAAACAAAAAGGGGGGTACAAGGACTATTATTTGGTCCGATTAAATCAGATATTTATTTATTCAAGTTATTTCATTTTTAAAGAAAAAAAATCTTTTTCAGTTTTTGTTTTTTTGATAGCGGCGATCATACAATTAAAATTTTTGTGCAAAAATACAAATCCAAACAAAAATGACATTTAGAGCATTCACCTGTGTGTTTTTTCTAGCATTCATACCCACTCTACACATTCATCCTACACTACAAAACAATATTTACAGTGATTGAAACTTTTTACATATATATATCACTTTTTGTTTGCCATAAAGATAAATGTTTCAGATAAGTTCTCTTTTTTACAAAGTAAAGTTCAAGCAATACTGTTTTTTTCGGAGCTTTTATGGCATGAAAAAAGGGGAGGGTCTACGCGTTTCGAACTCTGACCATTAGGGAGTTCTCATCAGGACCACATAAACAAGCTCCAAAAGGACTTGTTTGGGACACCAGGCTCATTCAGTCGTCAGATGATTCTTTGTCTGGTGTTTGGACTTGTCACGGTCTTTGTGTAGGCTTGCGGTGGATGCTTCACGCTGTGTTTGCATTCATGAAGTCCTCGAATATAAATTGTCGTGTATGTTTGGTCCCTCGCCTTGGTGCGCGCTGTCAGCGCGACCGGGACCGTTTTCTCTGACCCGTCTGCCTCGGAAGACTTCTGTTTACAGCGAGTGTTTATCATTATGGCGGAGGCAAAATATGGAGTCCCCATTGTATGCAATACTACATCACTACATCAAGAGACAGTATAAGACCCCTTTAACTTTCAGAACCGAGTAACTATTCGAGTCTCTTGTTGGCTTTACCTTTGCTTATAACTTTGTACCATGTTTTTCTGGGGTTTAGATAGGTGCTCACTATAAAATACCATCTACATACCTAAACTTACATGTGGGGTTTTCTCGAGAGCACTGTACTCGACATATTTGTATATACTGAATCACAGTAATCTAGTTGCACTATCACCATTGTTGATGGTAGAATTGGAAATGCCCCTCATAACACATGATTTGAGACATTTTTAGTACTTGGTTGAGTTTTGGGTTAAACCCCAGGTCCTTTAAACTCATTATTGTTAATTGTTAATTGTTATTTGGGACCCATGCACATCGCTTGTACTTTTTTAGCAGATTACTTGCTGATCGCCTGAAATAGATATAGATATCGATACCCACTTTGCTGCGATATATATTCCAGAACACTGACACTTTGCTGCTATTCCTTTTACACTGTGATTTAATACGTGTGTATTTTTAGATTTGTCAAACTTACTGTGTTTTTATTCAGTCCGTGTTCGCGCTATTTGCACCACCCTCTCAGAGCCGCCCACGAGCCCAGCCGCCATCTTGGGACGGGTCGGGACGCGCTCTAGCCTCTCAGACACTTCACGAGAGGCAGCTATATAGCCCTCGCTCACCAGGATGCGCAGCGGACGAGCGCAGCGGGCGCGCGCCGAAGACGCGCCTAAGACAAGCCCGTCTGCGCCCGTCCGCGCCGCGATCGGGCCTAGGGCCACCCCCCCTGGCACTACTGCCCCTCAAACTTCTGGTCTTTTATGTTGTTACACTCCCGCCCAATTGAGGGATCTGAATCCAGGTCTCATCGGTAGACAATGTACAGCTGGGCCCCCCCCCTACCAATGTGGCCTACACTCCTGCCCCGTGCCCTGGGTGTACCTTCAAACTGCCCCGACCCAGCCTATCTAAGCACTGTACCCCCCGTGCATCGCGTGTCTCTCTCTGCCACAGTTTTGAAGCGCCACACAAGCGCCAATATCGGGCAGCACTTATTAACACGCGCTCTCTCCCCAGTCATAGCTTACAGATTAGGGAATGTATCCTTAGCCAGGACCTGGACATTCTTTTTGTCACGGAAACCTGGGGGGATGCTGCCTCGGGACCAGACTTCTGTCTAGCTAGCCCGGAAGGCTACAGTGTGGCCAGGCATGACAGAACCATAGGAAGAGGCGGTGGGTTAGACATTATTTACAGGGACACATATCGCTCAAAACTTGACCCTATCCAGTGTTCAAATTGTGAAGCTGCTACCTTTGCCATTAACTTCAACCATAAACAGGCTCTAAAAGGGATCCTTCTGTATCGACCCCCTGGCCCCCGCAGCTCTTTCTTAGCCACATTCCCTGAACTTAATGAGCATATCATAGGATCACCCGAGTATGAGATCTTGGGCGATTTTAATTTTCCCCTTGAAGATCAGGATAACAATGACACTGCACAGCTCACTGCCGATTTGCAGATCATGGGACTGCAACAGTTAGTGAAGGGTTCTACCCATCAAGCCGGGCATACGTTGGACGGCATGTTCACCAACAACCCCGATATCACCGTGGTGGATGTACTACCACTAGTATGGTCTGATCATAGGGCCATCATTTTCACCATACAAACCCGTGCCATTAATCCCCCCCAACCCAAACATCGAGTTAGGATAGGAATACGGGAATGGAAAAATGCAGACATCCCCCGATTTGCGGATATTTTAGCCTCCTCTCCCTACACAGGATCCGATAATCCTGATGTATTATCCTCTAGATTCCAGGACTGGATCCGGAATGCAGCTAACCAGGTGGCCCCGGAGAAATTTGTTCTCCCCAACAGAACCTCTCCCTCAGCACAATGGTACACTGAGGAGCTTAGGCTCCATCGGCAGCATTGCCGGAACCTGGAGAGGCGTTGGCGAAAGCAGTACTGCCCGGCGGCCAAGCAATCCTACAAAGATGCTCTCTCAATCTATAAAAAGGCCATTGTTGCTCAAAAAAGTGCCTTCTTTTCCGCCCAAATTGAGACTGCCGAGAACTCGGCTAGGGAATTGTTCTTAGTGGTGAATACTCTTTCCACCCCCCTTCAGGTTCAGGGATCGAACCTTCACAAATACTGTGCAATTCACTGGCCTCTTTTTTTTCCACTAAGGTCGCCAACATCTACTCATCCTTCTCTGGGAACCTTAGATGGGAGGCTACGGAGCCAGGCTCTGAATTATTCATCTGTCACACTGCCTTCCCTTCCTTCCATCCCATTACTAAGGACCAGATCAGCAGGCTCATTGCTGCTACTAAGTCGGGCTCCCCTCTTGACCCCTGTCCCCCTGTAATGATGAGTGCTATAAACGAGGCAATCTCCTCTCCTCTCACAGATATCTGCAACACCATCTTTCAAACAGGTATCTACCCAGAGGTCTGGAAGAATGC
The DNA here is from genome assembly GCF_964261635.1 of Lissotriton helveticus. NCBI lineage: Eukaryota > Metazoa > Chordata > Amphibia > Caudata > Salamandridae > Lissotriton > Lissotriton helveticus. Next base: position 1,076,618,001 of record NC_136059.1, read on the forward strand.
GGTCATCAAGCCTCTGTTGAAAAAGTTGTCGCTGGATCCCACAGTTTCGGCCAATTATAGACCGATTGCTGGCCTCCCCTTCCCGGCCAAAATATGTGAAACACTGATGAACCAACAGCTTTCAGAGTTCATCGACTCGCACCATCTCTTTGATGATACTCAGTTTGGGTTCAGGAAGGGCTATGGGACCGAGACTGCACTAATAAAAGCCTCTGATGAGATTAGATCCATCATGGACCAAGGAGGAGCGGCAGTCCTTATCCTTCTGGACTTGTCCGCGGCCTTCGTCACGGTCGATCACGCTATTCTGATCGACCGTGTCGCAGCCTTGAGGGTTGCCGGCCTGGCCAGAGATCTCATTTCATCTTTCCTGGCTAGTCGAACGCAGACAGTGAAATTGGGCAACTTCTACTACCCGTCTTTGCGCTCCCCTGTGGGGTTCCCCAGGGCTCCTCGCTAAGTCCGACGCTATTTAACATCTATGTGACGGACTTAGCGAGGGTGATAAAAGCCCATGGGTTGCGTCTGACATCGTATGCAGACGACACCCAATTAGTCCTGGCGGTGCACAAGGATGGTCCAGTGGTGGCAGCAAAATTCCAGGAAGCAATGCTTGCTGTCTGCTCCTGGATGTCTACGAATTGTCTGAAGCTCAACTCGGATAAGACCGAGGTTATGACCTTTGGCAGCCTTGTCCCGGATTTGTCATCCATCTGGTGGCCCAGTCAGATGGGTCCCCTGCCTGTCCCAGTTGCCAAGGTCAGAAACCTGGGAGTTATCTTCGACAATAAGCTGTCTTTCAATCACCACGTAAACAAAGTTGTTTCATCTGCTTTTTTTATCTTAAAGAAAATCAAGAAACTCATGCCCTATCTTCCGACTTCTGCAGGAAAAACCCTTATTACCTCGTTGGTATTCTCTAAGATGGACTATGGGAACACCCTTTTTCTTAACACTCAGAAACAAGTCCTAAATAAACTTCAGTCCATACAGAACGGGGCAGCGAGAATTCTGCTAGGCATTCCCTGACGTCATCCGACCACCACAGCCATTCGTCACCTCCACTGGCTTAAAGTGGAAAATCGTATCAAGTTCAAGGCCCTCTGTATTGCTTACAAGGCTATCCACGATATGGCCCCCAGGTTTCTGATAGAGGCCTTTCAGATTTACAGCCCTAAAAGACAGCTCAGATCCGCAAACATTTGTTTGCTCCCAGTTCCCCGAACCAGAACTGTGACCTGGGGGGACAGGCGTTTCATGATAGCAACACCTAAGCTATGGAATGCCCTCCCTCTGACTATTAAAACAGCTCTGAATCTTGTCAGCTTTTGTAAGCTTCTTAAAACATGGTTATTCAACCAGTAAGGCTTCTGGGTATTGGTCCTTCTGAATAGTCACATGCGCCAAGACACCTTCGGGTAATTGTCGCGCAATAAAAATCTCAAAAATAAATAAATAAATTAAGCCCCCTAGACGTTACTCCTTCTTTTACTGTTAATGGCGGTGGGAGGGCCCAAGGTAAATGGCTAATTAAGTTGGGAAAGAGGCTGGTTTTGATTTTCTATCATTGATGCACAGCCATTTCTTGAACAAGCAGTCATGAATATCCCTTAAGTAATATGCCATAGGTTCTCCTTCCTGATTCCTCCTATAAATCGAGAGGAGATGAGTTTTGCATAGTGGCCTAGGGTAATTTGCGATTAGATGTTTCGGACAAATATGAATATGTTTGATTGGTTGTCATTAAATATATGAAAGCTAGCCCTTATTTTTCTTTCAGCCAGGATATCTGAATACGCATTAGACTTTTAAATTAGAGAACATTGTAATCTCTGATTTGACCCAGAATCAGTTGTAAATGATCAGAAGTGCCTCATAGTGAGCAGTGCTGAAAAGTAATAAAAAACGTTTCCCTTATGGTGAGCTCTCCCAATCCCACTATAAATTGCTTCAATCTATACAAATATTCTTATATAATATGTGCTATGTCAAGGTGTGAATAACATTTTTAAAAAAACACTTCATCTCTTAAAGGCCTCTGTTTGCACCCAAGTGAACTTCCTTGGCCAGATCTGCAAAAACTGATGAGAAATCAATGTCCCTCTTGCATGTTTAGAAATATATGTACTATCAGATATCTTCAGCTATATCTTTTTTAAAAGAAATTGAATGTGAGGACATTAATTGGTTTTAATTTAATACAAAAGAGAATGTCATTCATTTGAAAACTGGTATAATCTAGTTTTTTGTATCACTTTTCTTAAATCCAGTGAACTACTACTAAACCTCTTATAATAACTTACCATAAATAGTATCTCAATCATTAACAAGATTCATGTCTAAGTATTAAATATGAAAACAGACATACTCCACTATTGATTGTTTTGAGACACTCATGCTGTTTTGGAGCCACTGGTTTTGTACCTTAATATTACCAATGCAAAAAGAACAATTGACAGACAGAATGCAGAACAATGTCATACATTCACCCCAGTACAGAGATCTGGGCCTAAATACATTGTTGTTTTGCTCACCATGCCATTCCAGTTTGGACCCAGCCATATGCAAATCAGTCTTGACCCTACGCCCTGACGTGGGTCCCTTTCTCACTTTGCCACTGGATTTAAGGTAGCCTGGCTGATGAGGGTTGTTAGCCGGGATCCGGTCCCAGGTTGCTTGTTTCCGGTCCAGGGAAGACATGGCTTGGCCGTTCGGGCTGGACTGTTCCCATGAGGCACAGGGTGCAGACTGATTTGCATATAGCTGTGTCTGAACTGGGGTGGCGAAGTGAGCTAAAGAACGAGGATGGATTCAACCCAGATCTGTAACTGGGGGTGAGTGTCTGAAAAGTTTCAGCACTCCGTCCATCTCCTTGTGTTTGCTTTGTTCGACCTAAGCTGGCAGGGTATGCCCAGACATGGGTCACTAGCTCACTTTGCCACTGGATTCAAGGTAGCCTGGCTAATAAGTGCTGTTAGCCTGAAACCGGTGCAAGGATGCATGTTTCCGGCCTAGGGAGGACATGGCTTGGCAGTTCGGGCTGGACTGTTCCCATGAGGCACAGGGTGCAGACTGATTTGCATATAGCTGTGTCTGAACTGGGGTGGCGAAGTGAGCTAAAGAATGATGATGGATTCAACCCAGATCTGTGACTGGCGGTGAGTGTCTTAAAAGTTTCAGCGCTGTCTATCATTTCCTTGTGTTTTCTTAATATTACTAAGACATCTTCTAGGGTTGTCTTTATTTGTCACCTTTTTAGTAAGGTAATCTTCATAAAGTATACTTTTTTTGTCTGAATAGGTTTAGTGAGAATCCCTTGAACACTTAGCCAACTGATCCGCAAATGAAATACACTGCAAGTATGAGAGAGGGCCCTGGTCTTACAATGTTTATTAGGCCTATGACAATCAGATTGCTTTTATTTCTGGCATAGAATATTCGTAAAAACATTGATCTTACCTAAGAATGTTTCTAAAAACCCTAGTAAAGTCCAAGTCTACTCCATCAAGAAGTAAAAGAAAACAGCGTCCTGTGATCTGAAGAAGATTCTAGCCAACTGACAATTATAAATCCGACTGAAATAGTTCCCTAACCTTGTTTGATTTTGAAAGACATAAACACCATTTTGTATATTCTACAGCTGATGTTGATGGCCACAGGAATACATATATACACGCTTTGTGCTTAACCAGGAAGAAAGAACAGGGGAATACCCGCTCAGGTTTAGATGTGTGCCTGAAATTGTTTTATTTGTTGTACTTTCTTGTTATCTATTAATTGGTTTCTCCCACTGCAATGTAGGAATCTAATAGCGAGCAATGGGAAAAAGACTCTAAATTATTTGCACAATTGTGCAAATATTGAAAATATTACGTTTGATTTTGCTGATATGCATTTACGTAACTTCATAACATAAACACTACTGACCATCTTTGATCAGATTAGGTGTCAGTTTGTATGGGAGTCATTCGTTGTCTCTTTTAGAATGTTTATCCGAGAGCCAAGTTCATACTAAAGTGAGAACAGCACAGCCCTGCTAATATTTACAAAAGATGACAACAAGGGATCTATCATGGCATTCTTTTCTCATCGAGACAGGTAACCCACCCAATACTATACATGCTAGGTTTACCTTGACCTTAAATATATACCAGAAATATTCATTGCGGAAGCAGCTTGTCTGGGAAACCTTTGTGTTGCACCATTATCTTCTGCAAACACATACATTTAAGTATCAGCACAGTAATAAATTATGCAATCATGATTCTATCATCTGGCTACAAATTATGATACTGTTTGGATATTTCAGAGATAAAATAAAAGCATACACTTTTTACCCGTTTCTGGTCAGATCTTCCCAAAACACATCAGATTCTTTCTCATGCAATTAGAAAATGTCAAATGTAACCACTATTTATGGCTCCAGGCAGATGAGCTGACAGCACCTGAGATCAGACTCGACGGAATTCTTAAGAAACCTCCTCACTTACTTAGGGTGAAAAAAAACGTATCTGAAATAATATCCAGAAAGTGTCTTTTAAATATTAAGAATGGAGGTCATCGTAAGAGGCTCTGTGAACTACTAATCGAGGAAGGGAGGAGAACCTGATGTAGTCAGTTCAGTCTGTGTAGACAAACGGCTAGAACATTCTAGAACTTAGGCCATGTTGACAGTTTATTTTGTTTTTGGAGTACTGACACCTGGGTAAAGTGTTTAGCCACTGGGAGCTTCCTAGTATTATGACATTGAAGAGTGTATGTTTAGCCCAGGTAGTCCCAGTCCAGAGACTGTTCCAGTGACCTGTGGGGTGACAGAAAAGGGGTCTAGGTAGACAACCTCTATCTTTCCAACAATGATGTAAACCTTTGGATTATCTTCCAGCAAATCCTGCTGTGAAAACAAGGCCAAGATCAAACCTATGGGCAATGCTCAACAAAGCATTTGTGTTTTCTATGGGTCGTAAAATATAATTAATGCTCTGCCACCTAATAACTGTCCTACATTTACATTCAATTAAATTATTGTTTTATGCTTCCTGTGATCATGTAAAACGTTTTCAAATATTCGATGCTCATTAAGCTAGCAATCCCAAGCTGAAGAAAAAGAGGCGTGCAGACTTTTCAAAGTAACCAACAGCTAATATTAACTGGGTGCCTTGTGCGCCAATTCTCTTTTTTTTCTCCTTTTGGGAGCTTACATGTAAACAGCAGTTACACTGTTTTTTTCTGACCACATCTGCATAATTTCTACTCCTTCAGCACTTTCAGGAAGCTGCATCTCCCTTTCCGCGTTCAAGTGCATGTTTTTATACAAATGTTGTTTTTATTTTATTTGAAGTTCACGGTACTGTGAAATCTGAGTTTTCTGGGGCATTAAATTGGTGTGACATTTTTATAATGCACTCTTCCTCTGGTACATAATTTTGTTGTCGAGAGGGAACAGCAAGAGTGGCCAGGCGGACATTATTATTCAACGAACACAAACTATTTGCAAAGAATACACATATTTGCATACTCTCCGCCATTTCATTTCTGCCTCCTGACATACGAATGATTGAGTTGGTTTGGAAAATTAACCTAGGCGTTGCATATCAGCACCCATTTCATAATTCTAAATAATAGGGTCTCCTTAGTACAAAGACAAGTGACCGGCTTTTGGGTGTAGTCAGTATCAGTCTCAGTCACTCTCAGGTGGACAACAATTTCTACCTAGTTAAAATCAGACACTGGTTGAAGAAAGATGTCTCATGCTAGACTCAAAACTGTCTTAAAAGCAGTGGCGTTTGGCAGGGAACGGGGCTGCCGGGGTTGAAAAAACATAATTAAAAAAAACACTTACATCTTCACACCACCGTCACTCCTCCATCGTTGCTTCTCTTCCTGATGAGTCCAGGATGAACACAGGCTCTCCTAGCATATCATGACCCTGCTGTCACCATGACTGCCACGTCGTGATTGGTCTGAGCGCCGTAGTTTGGCGCTCAGACGGGGACTGGGAGCCTGTGCATGTTCTCTACCCAAGTTGTGTATTACAGCCCAGTGGAGAACATCGTCAGTGTGCATGACTGTGGCAGGCCCAAGACAGCCGGCTAAACCGCCATGTGCACGTAAGTGCATGAACCACTCCTCCCGCTGTGACATCAGCTCGCCCTGCCCTAACCCAGCCTTGTAGCTATCAAAAAATAAAATTATAATAACAACGTTATTAGCATTTTATTTTTCCTTTTTCCACTGCTCTAAGAGCAGTGGGGCGAAGTTTCTCTGCCTTGGAGGAGCAGCCCTTGCTGAAAAGAATTGGAAATTGACACTCAGAGATGGAGTGCGGATGAAAGGATAGAGTAAAATTAAAATAAATTAAGCCAGAAAATAGCAATTCCTGCTGATATTTGGAATATTGTGAAAGAAAACTGAAGTTTCAAGCTGTATAATGTGATATACTACTCAAATTGGAAAATTAAGACTGAATGTGTTCTGGAAATTCTAGAATACAAGTAGCAGAGTGTTCCTGATACCCTCTAACATCGCAAAACCTCCCTGTGACCATTACTTGCTCTGCTCCCGAATGTCCCCGTTTGGGGCATCTGAGAGAGAAGAAAATGGTGATTTTGGAAGCTGCATCTCCCAAAGGTATGTTCTATATGGGGGGAGACGAGACAGTGTTGGGCGAGAGGCCAAACCAACGCTTCCTTATAGACTGACCATCTACTCCATAAACTCCAGTTCAGCTGCAACAGTCATTTATACATTGTCTGTAGGTGCAAGCATCCTTTGTGTTGTTGCAATAATTGTAATCTGTTAACAGAAGAAAATGATAGACAACAAAAGGCTCTTTCCGGCTCAGTGCTAAATTATTCCCAAATCACATACTGGGGTTTTCCTCCCTCCCCAAAATCACACTCAGATATGATTCAGCCTGTCAATGTGTTGAAATTCCCAAATCTCTATATGTTCAGACACATCTGGCTACCTGCTTGTGCTAAATATAATTATTAATGGTTCTTACTTTTATCTTTGTCTTTCACATCATCTTTCTGGTTGATAAGCCCTGCAGCTGATGTTTAAACTATACTTGCACTATATAAAAAATAAAATACAATTTTGCATTGCTTTTTGAGAAATAATGCCTATTCTTTGATGCTAATCTTTTGCCATGACTCATTGCATACAAATTCTTGTGGATGCTAAATGTAAAATATATCATATATAAGGTGTATTGGTTGTAGATAAAACATTATTGTAATTTTAGATAATTATTGTGAGATTCTCGTCTACACTAATTTGCATTTTGAGCAAAAGGAGCTTCTACACCTTTAAAATATTTGAATAAGAAATTTGACTTAGGGCCTCATTATGGGGTCTTCAAGTGCACTTATACCAATGTTCAATGAGGGTATATGACACCTGAGAAACGCGATACAGCCTTAATTACAAACGGAACCTTTAGAAATGGGGAATAATCACAGGAATCAGTGTCTGTACACTGATTCTAATTAGCTCTTCGCATGTTCTGGGACCCTTCCCCTTCATACATTTCACCAGATGTGTCCTAGAGGAATTGAGAAATGAAACAAGTACTGGGAAAGCCAATAATTCCTGCCCATGTGAGATTTATTGGCTGTGCTAATGTTTTTTAGCTATTTTGCAAATGGCTGAAAGTAAGGTATACAAGCTGTATGACATGCTGCCAGTGTTGTCCACATGCACAGAAGCCAGTGCTGTTGTATAATATGGCTAAAAACATTGACAAAGTCAATACTTCTCACACAGGCAAGATCTATTGGCTTTGCAAATGCTTGGCAGGAAATGCCTTTGGTACTTTATAAGGTTTGATATCATGTTTACAACTGCTGAACTGCTAATGTTATAGAATGAAGAATGCCCTTGCCAAGGTGTTAATGTGTCCTGATTCAGCAGCATTTTAGTACTGTACAAAAACTGTGAATATATGCTCTATAAGCACACTGAAGGTAACATAAGTTGTAGATAGACAGAAAATCTCAATAGGTTACTGCTTATATTACAGTGATGCTTTAGGCTATGTGTTACTTTGGGTGCAATGGTTACAAAAGAACCAAAAAAGCACTCCTGACTGCTTGTTAGTTGTAATATATATCAATAATCGGTGTTCTATGAGTTTCCCAGAGCTTTTGCCTCAGGTGCCACTGCACCTGCTGCGCCATTCAAATCATGACTCTGGTGCCTGCAAATTAACTGCACCCCTGACTGCTTGTTTAGTGATACAATATAGCAATAATTGGTGTTCAGTGGGCTTCCTTGACCTTTTCGTCCCTGTGCCACTGCACTTTCTGCACCCTTCAAATTAAGGCCTTAGTGCCTGCAAGGTAATTGAACTTGACTATTTGTTTAGTAGTACAATAAAGCAATAAACGTGTTCAGTGGTTTTCCTAGACATTTTTGTTCCTGTGCCTCTGTACCTGCAGCACTATTCAAATCATAACGTTAGTGCCTGCAAGGAATTTGCACTTGTGACTGCTTGTTTAGTGGTAAATATAGCAATAATAGGTGTTCAGTGGGTTTCCTAGACCTTTTGGCCACTGCACCTGCTGCATCATTCAAATCTTGACCCTAGTGCTTTTAAGGTAACTGCCAGTATGACTGCTTGTTTAGTAATAAAATATTGCACTAATCACTGTTCAGTGTGTTTCCTAAACCATTTGGTACCTGTTCCACTGCACCTGCTGCACCATTGAATTCATGACCCTAGCATCTGGAAAGAGATATTAGGAAATCGTTTATATCCTGTAACATATGCTTTCCCAAAAAGGCACAGTTGCAGACGGAGTACATAATTATTGTGTAGCTAACATAAATACAAACACTTTAATTAAAAGTGCCTTTGAACGGTTACAACTCTCCAAAACAGGTTGCCACAGATGTCATAAATAAAGCATATGCTTTACACATCAAAGTGAAAACTAAGCATTGTTAAATTGTTTTACAATGTGGCTGGCTTTTCCTTCAAAAAGACCTTATCCTATGCTTGACAGTGAATGGGCCATAAACATTGTAAATTGCCAAGATCACTATTTGTTAGGCTAACGCTGAGACTGAGATGCTGTTTTGTACTTTGTTCCTAAAAAGGCAGTTTCACAAATAAAATGGACTCACCAAAGAAGAGGAATTTTACAAAAAAAGTGCAAATGGTTTGTGCAGATCAAGAATGAGATACCTTTTGAGATGGCTATATCAAAATGAAATAAAACAAATAAGTACTATTAGGCTCCATTGAGAGAGTACGCTGCATTCCTCTTTCCCATAAATACTCTCACTTTGAAGTCAGCCAAAAGCAAAATAAACACCAGGCTCCCACAAACACACAGCCTGACATTCGACCTCGGTCTTTGAATAACCAGGAAATGTGAGATGATAAGAACAAGATTTTAAGGCCTATTTATTACAGAAAATGTGTTTGCTGAAGAATATTGTCAACACAGCTTTAGCATGGGGAGGTACGAAATCAACACAAGCAACAGAACTCAAGTTGCACAGCCAAAAGCAAATAAAGTCAGCAAATTGAAAGCCAGAAAATGTGAGTTACAAACCACAAAGCCAATAGCAAGCCACGGGTGAAATGCATTCCCAGATCAACTGTCTCAAAGTCCCCAAGATGTCTTTCGCATACCAGACAGCGCTTTGCAGGAGGTGATCTAAAAATGATATGTGCCACATTCCCATACACCATGCTATTCCAACTCTGCTGCAAACCTCTTCTTGGGTGCTGAGAAGCGGGTAGAAATCAGTGTGTATCTGCAATGTGCAACAACTAAATAATAAAACTTAAACAAATATACCAGGTGAACTCATTCCTATTCTTGTGTTAGAAGCTAATTCACCGAAACTCCATCCCTCCCCATAAATGCAGTGGAAAAAGTATGGAATACATATTGTGAATAAATGTAACCCTAGGAAAACAATTTTGTAGGAAATTCTTCGTGTTGAACACTTTATGTCTGCAATATCTGCAGGCCAGTGTCAGGGTGGAGGTCTTGCAGGGAGCAAATTGGTCACAATGTCGTGGACACAGATTACATCTGCTTTATCATTTTACGTTTGAGTTTTAAAAAACGGCGCTCAGGAAGAACATGTGCATACTTCCTTCAATTTTTTGAGTGTTAAGTGCAATACATCTCTTGATTTGGGCCTCCTTTCCAGCAAGTAACAACGATCCACATTCTTAAAAATCAATACATAATTTTGCGGATTGAAAGAGTGCCATTGACTAAAGCACATATTCAGATCAAATCATCACATTTGAGTCTATGAATTTAAAATGTAGAGTCCACGTATGAATGAAGCAGTAACCAGACAGGGCAAATCTTCCCAGAATGACCACAAGGCAGATGGCTTGGCTCCAAGCTTCAGCATTTGATGTCTCTGCTGACACCGAAAACAAAGTACCAACTAGCAGCACTTCTGGTGGTGGCGCTGTATAAAACCCACACCTGACTATTGAGGCCGGGATCTGATAGCATAAAAACAATTCAAATAAATAAACAGAATGAATCTAGTTGTATCTCCCCCCTTTGGAAATATTTGACACAGTGATTCGGAGAGCTAATACAGATTAACCATTCCAACTATTTTTTGCAAAATTTGCAAACGTTTATGGAAATCTCTGCTACTTTTCCAAAGTTATTAATTTTTTTATTACCTTATGAAAATCATGACTTTGGCCCCAATTTATTTTCCATATGTGATTGTTCAATGCTTAAAAAACATCTGCTAAACATTCAATTTTAGAAAACATTGAGTGGTCTTCTCTGCTGCTCTTTCATTATGTCTAGAAAAGAATCACTCAGTGTTAACTTGCAGAGAAAAAATCTGCACACATTTTCTAGAATGCAATTGAAAGAAGGAAATATGCAAGTAGTCAATTGCATTCCAAGAGTGCCATTGCCTAGTGCAAGCTAGGAAACCGGCCTCCATGACCGTTGGTTGAATACAAAAATACAGAAATAATCTAGGTTCAGTGGGCCCTCAGCCTCTAGGCCATATTGCCACTATATCTGCTGCATCATTCATAGTTACTCCTCAGTAAGCAGCATGACCCACACTCTGTGGTTATTACCATTCAGGATGAGTGAGTGTCTCACTGTCCAGCTTCACATAATTAGAGACTAAGGGCCAGATGTAGGAGCCCTAATATCGGTTGGAAACGGCCGATTTTGGCCGTTTCCGGCCGGTATTAGGGTTTTCAGATGTAGGGCATGCATTTACAGAATCGGTATTTTACCGATTCTGTATTTACCGATTCGGTAAAATTACCGAATCGGTACATACAGACTCGGTAAAATACCGATTCTGTAAATGCAGATGTAGCTGGCACAAGTCAGAGTGCCACAGGGCTTTAAGAATCGGTATTTTACCACCCAATCCAATTGGGTGGTAAAATACCGAATCCAGGTGTGCATGCACAACTGTGCATGCACAACTGTGCCATGTGACACACAGACATAAAGGGCATGTCTGTGTGCCACATGGCGCACATGCCTATTTTTGGGGTGCCAGAGGGTGTCAAAGTGACACCCCCTGCACCCTTGCTGGAATCGGTATTTACCGAATCGGTAATTACCGAATCGGTATTTCCCATTGATTCCTATGGGCTTCACAGCCCATAGGAATCAATAGGAAATACCGATTCAGTATTTACCGAATCGGTAAATACCGAATTTTAACGATTCGGTATTTCCACATCTGGAAATACCTACATCTCCCCCCTTAATATTTACCGATTCATAAATACCGAATCGGTAAAATTCGGTATTTATGAATCGGTAAATATCATTTACCTACATCTAGCCCCTAAGAACCTGGGTTTACAGCTGAGGACAACAAAAAGGATAATGACATTGTAAAACAAGCTAGTGAATTGTCATAGTAGGCAAACAAATGTGACTTTATATCACTATTCAGTTTTAGATGATGGGGTTAACATATTCTTTCATATGGAATTGTCGTTGTGTTGCAGGAAAAAAACAACTGTGAAGATGTCAGGCACCGAAACTAAAGGAAGCAGGACTTTCTAGCCTTTTAAATGATTGTTGAGGAAAGATAGCAAAAGGGTCAATAAGAATAAATACCTTGGATTCATTGTGCTCCTTCAACAGAGACAAGGCTATTTAAGCAACAAAAAAGAAGTCTAGCAATGTTAGTAAATAGGAGCTACCAATTAAAATAAATGTCTGATTGTTAGTGTAACCCTAGAAGGGAATTAAGACTGAAACCCACGACGAGTCAGATCTGTAAATGTAGAACTGCGATGGTTCCTCAACACGTAGACTGTAGAGTTGTGAGGTCACCTAATAATACTGGGATATTGTCAGTGGTGGCGCCTCCGCTAAGTGTCCCCCCACTGCTCAGTAGTTAAATAAAGCTTAAATGAAAATAACTAGTGGTATTATCATTTCAGTTTTCCTTTTCTGGTGCCGGCTGGGCCGGGCTAGGCTGCCAGAGCATGGCAGGGGAGGAGAGGTTTGCCCACTCCAAGGTACACATGACACTTTGACCAGCCCCCTCGGCCCGGTCAAACAGTCATGCGCAATGTGCATGTCCTGCATCCAGGCTGCATTACAGCCTGGATGCAGAACATGCCCCAGGCTCACATTACCTGCCTGAGTGCCGATCCATGGCGCTGATTGGCTAGGAGAGTCAGGAGCCTGGGTGCTTCCTGATCCTGCTTCCAGAAGCGAGAGGTGGCAGTGAGCAACCGAGAGGCGGCGGTTGGCCAGGTGGCCGGGCTGAAGGTAAGTGGTTTTTTTTCATTTACAACCCCCCCCCCATCCTCCCACCCCACCACCCCTGGTAAATGGCGGCCACCACTGGATATTGTCCTACTTTTTCCTTCCTTCCTTTTCTTACTTACTTTACTACTATGATTTTAAGTAGTGTTTTGTTAACCAGATGAGTAGCAACTTTAACAGTGCTTTTGGCTGCTAACTTCCAGATAATCGTTTCAGGAAAGAAGACATGCTCAGGAATTCAGCCTCTAAGTCAATTTTGAGGTCAATGTCTTAAGGTCTCAGTATTGCCTATCTGGCAGAGATCAGTGGCGTAACGATACTTGAGGGGGCCCCCCTGCAATGTACATGGAGGGGGCCCCCCACACTCCGGACCCCAAGCCCCGCCCTGACCCTCAGTGGACTCAGACCCTCATCCATCAGCCAGACCCCAGGCCTAGCCCCGCCCTGACCCTCACTGGACTCAGATCCCTCAGCCAGACCCCAGGGCCTAGCCCCGCCCTGACCCTCACTGGACTCAGACCCCTCATCCATCAGCCAGACCGAACGTCCCGCCCTGACCCTCACTGGACTCGGACCCTCATCTCTCAGCCAGACCCCGACCCCCGCCCTGACCCTCACTGGACTCGGACCCCAAGCCCCGCCCTGACCCTCACTGGACTCAGACCTCTCATCCCTCAGCCAGACCCCCGGTCTAGCCCCACCCGGACCCTCACTGGACTCAGACCTCTCATCCCTCAGACCCCAGGCCTAGCCCCGCCCTGACCATCACTGGACTCAGACCCCTTATCCATCAGCCAGACCCCAAGCCCCGCCCTGACCCTCACTGGACTCAGACCCTCATCTCTCAGCCAGACCCCGACCCCCGCCCTGACCCTCACTGGACTCAGACCCCTCATCCAGACCCAAAGCCCCGCCCTGACCCTCACTGGACTCAGACCCCTCATCCAGACCCCAAGCCCCGCCCTGACCCTCACTGGACATGGACCCTCATCTCTCAGCCAGACCCCAACCCCCGCCCTGACGCTCACTGGACTCGGACCCCAAGCCCTGCCCTGACCCTCACTGGACTCCGACCTCTTATCCCTCAGCCAGACCCCCGGCCTAGCCCCACCCTGACTCTCACTGGACTCAGACCTCTCATCTCTCAGACCCCAGGCCCCGCCCTGACCCTCACTGGACTCAGACCTCTCATCCCTCAGCAAGACCCCTGGCCTAGCCCCACCCTGACCCTCACTGGACTCAGAGCCCTCATCCCTCAGCCAGACCCCAAGCCCCGCCCTGACCCTCACTGGACTCAGACCCTCATCCCTCAGGCCCCACCCTGACCCTCACTGGACTCAGACCCTCATCCCTCAGACCCCAGGCCCCGCCCTGACCCTCACTGGACTCAGACCTCTCATCCCTCAGACCCCAGGCCCCGCCCTGACCCTCACTGGACTCAGACCTCTCATCCCTCAGACCCCAGGCCTAGCCCCACCCTAACCCTCACTGGACTCAGACCTCTCATCCCTCAGACCCCAGGCCCCGCACTGACCCTCACTGGACTCGGACCTCTCATGCCTCAAACCCCAGGCCTAGCCCCACCCTGACCCTCACTGGACTCAGACCTCTCATCCCTCAGACCCCCGGCTCCGCCCTGACCCTCACTGGTCTCAGACCTCTCATCCCTCAGACCCCAGGCTCCGCCCTGACCCTCACTGGACTCAGACCCTCATACCTCAGACCCCAAGCCCGGTCCTGACCCTCACTGGACTCAGACCTCTCATCCCTCAGCCAGACCCCCGGCCTAGCCCAGCCCTGACCCTCACTGGACTCAGACCTCTCATCCCTCAGCCAGACCCCCGGCCTAGCCCAGCCCTGACCCTCACTGGACTCAGACCTCTCATCCCTCAGCCAGACCCCCGGCCTAGCCCAGCCCTGACCCTCACTGGACTCAGACCTCTCATCCCTCAGCCAGACCCCCGGCCTAGCCCCACCCTGACCCTCACTGGAGTCAGACCCCTCATCCAGACCCCAAGCCCCGCCCTGACCCTCACTGGACTCAGACCCCTCATCCAGACCCCAAGCCCCGCCCTGACCCTCACTGGACTCGGACCCTCATCTCTCAGCCAGACCCCGACCTCCGCCCTGACCCTCACTGGACTCGGACCCCAAGCCCCGCCCTGACCCTCACTGGACTCAGACCTCTCATCCCTCAGACCCCAGGCCCCGCCCTGACCCTCACTAGACTCAGACCTCTCATCCCTCAGCAAAACCCCAAGCCCCGCCCTGACCCTCACTGGACTCAGACCCTCATCCCTCAGGCCCCACCCTGACCCTCACTGGACTCCGACCCTCATCTCTCAGACTCCAGGCCCCGCCCTGACCCGAACTGGACTCAGACCTCTCAGGCCTCAGGCCCCGCCCTGACCCTCACTGGACTCAGACCTCTCATCCCTCAGACCCCAGGCCCCGCCCTGACCCTCACTGGACTCAGACCCTCATCCCTCAGACCCCAAGCCCGGCCCTGACCCTCACTGGACTCAGACCCTCATCCCTCAGACCCCAAGCCCGGCCCTGACCCTCACTGGACTCAGACCCTCATCCCTCAGACCCCGCCCTGACCCTCACTGGACTCAGACCCTCATCCCTCAGACCCCAGGCCCCGCCCTGACCCTCACTGGACTCAGACTCTCATCCCTCAGACCCCAAGCCCGGCCCTGACCCTCACTGGACTCAGACCCTCATCCCTCAGACCCCAAGCCCGGCCCTGACCCTCACTGGACTCAGACCCTCATCCCTCAGACCCCAAGCCCGGCCCTGACCCTCACTGGACTCAGACCCTCATCCCTCAGACCCCAAGCCCGGCCCTGACCCTCACTGGACTCAGACCCTCATCCCTCAGACCCCAGGCCCCGCCCTGACCCTCACTGGACTCAGACCCTCATCCCTCAGACCCCAGGCCCCGCCCTGACCCTCACTGGACTCAGACCCTCATCCCTCAGACCCCAAGCCCGGCCCTGACCCTCACTGGACTCAGACCCTCATCCCTCAGACCCCAAGCCCGGCCCTGACCCTCACTGGACTCAGACCCTCATCCCTCAGACCCCAAGCCCGGCCCTGACCCTCACTGGACTCAGACCCTCATCCCTCAGACCCCAGGCCCCGCCCTGACCCTCACTGGACTCAGACCCTCATCCCTCAGACCCCAGGCCCCGCCCTGACATGCTAAGAGACTGCAATTATCTGTTTAAACTATCTGTTAAAACACGAAAACAAAACACAAATCTTTTTTTTTTTTTTTTAACGGCTATAATTTGCCAGGTTCGCTTGATTTTATTTTAATGCGAACGTTTTAGTAGAAAACTTCTCACCCTTTCCCAGTATTCGGTGCAATGCACAAGGCAAGAGGAAGTGTGTAACCTGATGTACTGGGCAATATATAGGCACAGAAAGCCTAGAAGGATTACCTGACATTTCAGACTGTCTTTGTTGCTCAGCTACTTGTTTCCAAACGCAGTCCATTAATTGAATCTCGAAAACCAACTTACGTGTAACATCAGTCTGAAAGTCGGCAAACTTCTTTGGAGTAGGCACCTGGGCAAGGCTAAATTATGCCCGCCGACCGCACAGTGATAGTCCTTCTCAGTACGGAGTCTCTGGCTGGCCCGGTCCTGGGATGCCTCACAAGTCGCGCTGCACACGCACTTTTAATTGAGCTGCTCAATGGTCACAAGGCCCCCACCAGAATCATGCCCAGCCCACCCTGAAGAACGTGCAGACGTGCCTGCAGAGACAACTGCGCGCCACCGCTCACTATTTTATTATGAAGAGGCCCGGCTGGGGCCCGGGGGTGCGCATGCGCAACCAAGAAGACTTGGAGAGGCTTGTTTGCTGGCTCGCTGAGGGGCCCCCTGGAGGCCAGGGGCCCCCGCTTCAGGCTAGAGCGCGGGCCCCCTGGGCTGCGGGGGCCTGTGTTACGCCCCTGGTCGTGTGCAGTGCCAGTGTGCAGTGCACCAATTAATTTATCAAGAGGCGTGGCCGGGCGTGTTTTAAATCTTCTTGGTTATGAAGTGAGGGGGCCCGACGGGCCCCCTGGAGCACGAGGCCCCCCCGCAACGCGGGGGCTGCGGGGGCCTGTGTTACGCCCCTGGCAGAGATGTTCTCTCCGGTGAACTATGTGGCATTGAGAGTAGTGTCGTCTATAAATACAATACTATTGGTGAAATTTTAACATACACTTATTGGGGTCTCTCGGTACATGCCATTGAGTGTGATTATGAATGGAATATATTTATTTATTTATTTATTCAATTTATAGAGCGCACTATCACCTTGCAGGCATCCTGGCGCTAAGCAGCTCAAGAGTAGAAGTGAGTCAAAGGCAGATGCAAGCCAGCTAGTTCTTGGGGAACAACCAGGTCTTTACACGTCTCCTGAAGGGGAGAAGTTCCCTGATTTGCCTGATCTCCCAGGGAAGTTTGTTCCACAGTCTAGCTGCTACCACTCCAAACACAGGATTCTATAAAACACAGGATACTATGGACAAAATGTGACAGGGCGAAAGGAAACGATGGAACGTTCCACGAAAGGGCAAAATGAAAGAATAAAAGAAAGCATAATCCATTACTGCGAATCAGTGAGAAAAATGCTATTTGGAGCAAGTCCAAGAAAAAATGATATATGGCGAAGATCCCCGACTTATTGTCAGAGCTAGAGACGCATCAAATATTCATGCTGGTACCGGGGTGTTACAGATCTTGACAAATTAGGCCTTTTAAGTCCTTTCTTGAATCCGAAGACATCCCATCATGCACTCCGTGCTCCGACTGTAATTGAACCCGGTGCTTTCATTCCAAATTTTGTAGCACAAAAACGTAAGATGGCGCCTCCGCCTGCTCAGCACCACTCAATCCTGAGAAATAGATTTCTGCTCATAACAAAAACACTCCAGCTTCCCTCCGCTGCATCTGGCGTATTGCTCCCAAGGGTGTTGTTTAATAAAGTTAACTATCCTTCTAACTTAAACATTTCAGACAGCTCTGCAGCTCAGCGTCAGATATCACTTTAGAAATAAATCCAAAGGATTCGCGGCAATTCACAGATCAGCCGTTAAAGGCTCTTTGTCAAATCCCTGCTTTTTTGCTGACAAGAAATCCATGGTCACTTATTGCTAATGGGCCAGGGAGGTTTTGTTTATCTCTGATTTACCTGTACGGCACGATATATTGAGAAACTTAAAAACCTGCGGGATAATGAACAGGGGGGTGGACACATTGAAAGCGTTGTACAGGTCGTTTATGGTCAGGAAAGAAAATAGCTAAAGCGCATTCATTTTTCGGAATATTTTCGATTTGCTGTCAGTTCACACATACTATTCTATTCTATTGTTCTGAAAGACTCAGTGAACTCCCCCCACACACATGCGCGCACGCAAACACACATTACCAGCGTAGCAAGGGCAGTGCAAGCTTCACAAACGAACACACACGTATGTGTGCACTAACACACACAGACAGCACATGCAGGGGGCTATGACTATAGACACAACCAAAATGTTGCCCCTACCCTCCAGTCCAACAACCTTCCCTCACACATATAAAATGTATAGTAGCAAGGCAGTTTTCCCTTCCACAACAGAACCAATATGGTGGTGATATGGTGGCTTCTGTGTTTGACCATCTTTAATAATATAACATTAATTATAAGGCTAAGTGATGATTACTGGTGAAGTATGGTCGGATTATGTACATCCAATGTATTCCAATTAATATTTGTGGCCATGAAGCTAAGTCACAACATGCTTGGCCATAATTTGGTTCTTAGGTCTGCAACTGATTGTAACTAATGGATACATTAGTTCTAGGATTGTAATAATCTGAAATTTTGTGTGAGTTTCAGAAGAAAAGTATTATTTCGGGCTCTAACTCTTGGATTGTAATAATCTGAAATTTTGAGTGGGGTTCAGAAGAAAAGTATTATTTCGGGCTCTAACTCTTGGGTTCGAGGCCATTCAATGAATTAACTCTACCTACGCTACTGCTAAACATACCACCTCACCCTTTTTCAGTAGCATTTTTATATAATTTTGACTTTACACTATTGTTGGTGGGAAGGTTTTAGTCAATTTGGATACAAAGGCATTCCACTCTAACAAATATGTTTGGTCCAATGATTATATACCACGACAACAAAAAAGAAGTTGGAAGAGGCATTCAGGCAAATATGCAAAGTCCACTGTCCTTCGTGAATGTTTCAGAACTAACAAAAAACTTTATTTAGGTTACCTTCATTGTGAAAGGTACACGATAAACACAATAAAATGGATAACGTGGTAAGTGAAATACATTTTATGCTGCACATGTGTAAGACATGGCATTCATAACAAAACAATGATGAAAGATACACACACACACACCTGTTACCAATGTTGAACAATATGGGTTGTACTATGGTCAGGGCCATACCCCTCACCAAGCACCATAGAGCTATAATGGACCTGGGCACGCTGCACTTATAGCCACTATATGCATGCGCTTGCAGTCCACTAAGGGAGATGAATAGCTTTTAGTGGGTTTTGAAAGAAGCAAAAGGCAAGTTATGATGGCAGGGGACCAGACTAAGTGGCTTTGCACTTCCCAATGGTCAAGGGGGCGGACGACCTAGGGGTACCAAGTTTGAGAGTAGAGGGCACCATGACCACACTTTAGTGCATAAGGAGAACGTAACTAGATACAATTCCCTGATTGCTGAGGAGCCCCATTGCTCTGACACTTCAGGAACTAAGTCAGGGGCAAGCAAGGTCGGGAAGAATGTGGGAACAAGCAATGACATGGTTCAAGGGCTCATGGATATTGGAAGCAATATTAATGGGAATGGCACTGATGGTTACAATATGCATAATGATCCATGTCTGCCCAGCTTGCTGGTCTGCAATAATGAGTAGTTGTGGACATTGCATGGCAAGGAGTGCAACACTACACACAAGCATCCCTAGAAATTACACTGGAGAAGAAAGAATAGAGAGGATGATCAGGAAAGACTCAAGGTAAATGATAGTGATTGAGTATCAGAGGGTGGAAATGTGGAAGCCATTTTTAAAGCTCGTGATGCCACAGCCTAACCAGCTTTGTGATACTCAATAACCACAAATGGATAGTAGAACGTGCACAGAAGAGAAATGACCTGAGGTGAGCTAGTCTACTTTTTACCATAAGTAAGCTGATATCGCATTCTAAGGCGTGCTTAAGAACATCATCCACACAACACATGATGCTATCTTAGCAATAGGCATTGGGCCACACCATATTTAGAAGTGGCAAAGTTTATGTGTCCCTGATTGGACAAATATTACAAATCTTCCAAACAGCATTTACCATTACTAGCACATTACATTAGCTTGAAAAGTCCCAACTGACTCAATCAAAGGACACATGGGTAGCAGCAACCCAGCCACCTTACACCATGCAGGTATCCCGCAGTGTTGGCCTCTCCTGATTGGCCTCGTGTTCAAGGATTGCTGCTGAGTCTGGAGATGAGACGGTGACAGTCCTGTCCATCATTTCTGAGAAACTATCTTTTTGTGACTTTACTGGACATGCATTGCATGTATTGTGACACCTTCTTTTATGGTTTCAGATGATAAAAGATTGTGAGAGACTTCCGCTTATTGGACACTCAGCTGCTAGCTGTCTGTGCCCATACTGCACATATTATTATTATACATTTATTCTTTCATCATATGTGCTTACAGAGTTTGTATTTATTTCATGTAAAATTCTACATTCATATCTATGTATTTATGTCTGTAATTGTCAATCTCTTTTCCTACCTGTCATGTGCAAGTATTAAAGTCATATTTCTAACAGTTGTTTGAACTTGGGTGAATAGTATGCAGGACAGGATTCGGGCATGGTAGGGACAATGTGAAAGTGGCAAATTGCTTCTTCTTTAGAATATGAAGTGGTGAAAAAAGGTACTGAGGTGGATCTTTACCAAAAAGTACCTTTATTGGCTGATCTGAGTGATTCAAACCACAGAATGTTTCCAGGGGCTTACAAAAAATTAGGTCAACATCAATTCACTGGCAACAAACACAATCATCAGAAGTCTTTCATAATATTAAGTCCTTATAAAGTTTGTTACAAAGGAAAGCTTCCTAGTATATATTATTTTTCTTCTCATTACTATGCCTCCTTAGAGAGAAATGGATTGATGTAGTTCTTAAACCTTTAATGATAGTAGCCTTCTATTTTTGGAGGGTCAAGAACATGAGAAAGAAATAGAATGGCGAAAAACTATGGATGAGTTGTACATAATTTCCCTCAGGTCTCACAAAAGGACTGAAGATAGTGCTTAGTGGAAGGTGACTTTGAACAACAGTAGCCCCCTGAAACATAGTTTAACCTAATCTCTTTAGATTTCCCATTCTACTCTACATGATGCACAAAGATACGTAACATGCCCTAAATTCTAAGCATAAAAGTGAATGTACATTAATTTAAGAAATTTATAAAAAGAACATTATTTCATTTAGCGTTAGTATTCTCATCAGCAGAACAATGTGTGAAGTGATGCATGTATAAGTGAATATGACAATTTTCCATCAATATTTCTAAGTGGCAACCCTATGAAAATGTTTATTACAAACTATATTTATGAAACACCAAGATGCTTGTTACAATCACACAATGAAGACAACAATATGTCTTTTAACTTTTACATTTCCATTCCTCAGGGTGGCAATTGATGAGCCCACTGGAGCAATTCCACAGTTAGAATGAGATAGACATTGACCTGGCGGGAAGATTCTGAGACCCAAAAGTGCTCAAATAATTATAACTCCAAAAATATATTTAGAAACCAGAGACAAGAGACCACTTAGAAAAAAATGATTCTTCAATCTATTTTATCCACAGGAAAATTACTCGTATGTTTTATTACCACAAACATTGGGAGTCTAGAGCAGGGCCAGAGAGGAACCTACATTCAGGCCTGGCAAAAATATTCAAACTAACCCCACACTGCAGGAGGTCACAGGTAGAATGGGATCATGGGGTCATAGCTGTGTCATGACAGCCCATCCTCTTTTAAAGAAGCCTCCTAGTTTACAACCCATTAGGAACATTCCAGAGTGTCAGAATGGCAAGTCATGCGGTGGTCTATACACCTTACAAATCTGTCTCCCCTACCACATTGCAGAAATGAAAAAACTAAGGGCCAGGTTTACTATCCATTTTTTTGGTGACAGACACTCTAAAGTAAAGTTTGCACTGGAAAAATTTACTTTCCAATATATGAATCATATTTTAGGGGTTGGCAAAGGTTTGCTGATCCCTAAAAGAGGATTCAACTGGATTCCTATTCGCAAGTGGAATGCTGTGGGATGGTAATCCATTTGCAAAAGGGAAGGCGTCCTCTTTGGACCCCTTCCCCTTTGAAATTGTTTTTAGAAAATTCAGGGAGGATAGGCTAGTATCAAATATTGAAAACATTGAAAAGTTATTGACCTCCAAGTTTGGGATAGCAACCTATTCACAAAATGGAAGGGGCCCGCTTTGGACCCCCTTAAACTTTGAAAATTTGCGAAAAAAGTTTCAGGGAGAGTGAACAGTGGTCCACGGGACCAATACCTACTCACAGTGGTATTATTCTTTTCTTGTTTTTTGAAATACAGTCCTGTTTTCCCTAAGAAAAAATGCTTCAACGTAATTTTTTATTTTTTTATTTTGTTTAAACAAAATCACATACATAGTGATCTGCTTCTCCTTGCAGGTCACGATCCCTGTGTTTTTGTCCAATCAGAGTGAGTTGCGATTGGAAACCTACCTCGTGAACATTAACGAGTTAGGTTGGCTTGTCACTCACTCCAATTTGGATTTTTATGAACATGGCCTAATAGCACATAGGTGTGTTTGCAAAATAATTTACAACCAATTTTAACAACCAGTGTAATAGTACATCTGGCCAAATTTAGAAATGTTAGATTGCATCATCATCTTCTGATGATACAGAGTAAGTTGTTTTGCATAACAAGAATAGCAAACCAGCATAACAACGTTGCAAGCTCATTGGCAAATGGGCAGATAATACCTATCAGGGATCTTCACAATCAGAAGGAGAACTATACTTATTGCTTCTATACTGCATTTGTAAATAAGCACAGGTTACTTAACAATTTACTGTTAGATAGAAATACGTTCCTGACAGAAAGATACATAATTTCAGCAATATCAATACTGTCATTGATCTGCCAAAAAAGTATTTAATCATACATTTATTTTGAAAGCTCCTCTGGCATTTGATCATGTCTGAGGTATGTATTCGAATCTGGGACATACTGCTTAGGGCAATGTGATGCGCTCTTCCCACATTCTTCTGGTAATGTATCTTCTAATGAAAGAACACTTTGCATTATCTCATAAGGTTTGCTTCTAAACTTAAACTCTAGAAACAAGGCTTTAACTTTTATGTGATTTAGAGAATGGCAATGAACATTTCAAGACTGGATGTCACTATGACTGACACAACAAGACTGCAATATGCATTTGGACAAGTCTTCACATATAGACAGCAGGGGACGTTACTGAATCAAAAACAATTGAATTAGTATGGTTCCAGATAATTTCTCAGCACTAACTTTCATATGAATGATGAGTTTGTATGAAGTTAACATTCTTCCTACTTCAATAACATGTCAGTAAATTATTATAGTTTTGCTATACTTAACTTTAATCGATATGACACTTGTCCAGGATGAAATACAATCAAGAGGAAAGTGAGCAGTGTGAAGCATTACTCCACTTCCCAATTATATCAGACAACGAATAGGAGAGAGGCTGCTACCTTTATCCTACTCAACTCCTAGATCAGGTAAGTGGGTACTCCTACTTCGTTTTTATGCAGAACTTAGAGGACACCAAAGAGGTATATAATGGGCGTGACACCTTGACGAATGTGTGACTACAGGGTCCGCCCGCCTCTAAGTATCTATTATGTCATGGACAGCACCATTTAAAATGGACTCACAGGTCACTAACCTGTGTTGAATCATAAAAAAGATCGTAAGTCACAAAAAAGTTGCACAGATTCACAAGTAGTAGTACGCATGTGTACATTAGTATAGTATAAGAACATGATAAAAGGGATCAATCGGTCCTGAAGAAAGCCATTTGATCCAGAGCGGCAGCTAATAACCTGGCTGAAACATGTAGACCAAAGATATGAGAGATCATAATCTTATTTTAACCTGACATAAGGTTCCCATCATTAAAAATCACCTCTCCTGGTAGGGAAACCTTGAGGTAATTTTATTTATCCTGACCTCCGACAAAAAAGAAAACTGCTACACTGTAAATCAGGCTTCACAGGACAGCCAGATGCACTAGGCACCTTGGGTGGGAACCCTATTATGAAGAATGCCACTAACCATTGTGAGTGGCTGAGGGTTTGTTAGACCTGCCATCCTTAGGGTAGTCTTTCCCCATACTTTCTGTTTTTTGTCTCCATGTTTTGCTTATTCATTTTGTTGGCCATAGGACTCTGAGCACTTTACCACTGCTAACCAGTGCTAAAGGGAATGTGCTTCTCCTCTAAATATGATTACATTGGTGCATACCTGATTGGCTTATTTGATGTACTGGTACGTCCCTAGTAAAGTGTATACCATATACCCAGGGCCTTTACATCAAATGCTACTAGTGGGCCAGCAGCACGTATTGTGCCACCCACATAAATAACCTTTCAAACCTGTCTCAGGCATGCCACGGCAGTGCCTGTATGTTCGGTTTACTGCAACATTGACTTGCAACTTTAAAACTACTTGCCAAGTCTCAAACTCCCCTTTTATTACATATAAGTCACCCCTAAGTTAGGCCCTAACTCACTCAAAGGGCAGAGTGCTATGTAAGTAAAAGGTAGGACATGTACCTTTATGTTTTACATGTCCTGGTAGTGACGAACAGCCTATTTCAGTTTTCACTACTATGAGGCTTACTCCTCTCATAGGCTAGCATTGGGAATTCCTTAATACACTTTTAAACTGTAGTTCCTGATCAGAGAGGAGTAGTTTTTGCATGTTTCATATGTTTGGAATGGTAATGATAAACCCTCCATACTGGTGAAGTTGGATTTTACATTACTGTTTTATAAATAACACTTTTAGAAAGTGGACATTTATCTGCACTTACTACTCTACGTGTCTGACAGCCTGTCTCCAATACATGTCTGGGGTGGGTGACAGCTACACTTCGTGCATTCCCTTTAGACAGCCACAACACAAGAAGGGTAGATGTGTCTGAGTACCCATTTACATACATCTGTATTTTGATGGCCTTGCCTAGGCAGATTGAAAGGGAGGGGCTAATACTTAACTTGAATAAAGCGGTGTTCTGTCCCCACACAAAGGTCTGATTACCCCCCACAGATAGCCTGGCAAACAGGACTGGGGAGAAAGGGATACTTGTGCACTTTAGAGAGCTGCTTTGAACATTTGTGTATAAGTACTGGGTCTCTGTCCGTCTAAAATCAGAAACTTCTGGGTCTTGAACTGAACCTCTCCCAGAAAGACTGCTGTGCTGATTAGAGGACTCATCTTTGGACTGCAGACCTGGACGACCTGCTTTTCTCTTGTGTTGCCCTGCTGCCTGCTGCTCTCTGGCTCTGCTGAAGGAGACCTGGACTTTGCCCTCCCTCTAAGTGATCTCCAAGGGCTTGTTGGCGTACCTCCTGTTGCTTGAGACTCAGGGAAATCAAATTCCCTACCCCTACCCCTACCCCTGCTCCTACTCCTGCTCCTGTGCCTGGCTCACCACTTGCAACATGGATTTTGAAGCATCGCCTGTCTCTGTGTAGCAGAACTGGCTCATCGACATGGTTGCTGGAGTAAAAGTGGGGCATTGCAGCGTAACATGGGCTTTGCCTACAGAGATCAATGCATCGAACTGCATATCGCCACTGCAGCTTGGTGAGATCAACACATCCCCTCAACTGTGTGGCAAAATCTGATGCATCGTTCGATGCCTCTCGACTCCTGCACCCGTCTTTGGAACTGACGCATCACCTTCACTGCGTGGAGATCTGCACATCTGACTGTTTACAACCAGGAAAGGTACTACCGGACTGGGTCGGTCCTGTAGTCACCAAGCGCTCCATTGAGTTTGGCCCACACATTGACTTTGCCTCATCCTTCGTGAGCTAAAGTAACCTTTTTAGCTCTACTTGCTTCTAAACGCTTTGATTCCTTTGACATTCAATATCTGAAATTCTTTATATTGGATTTTTGTCATTTTGGTCTTGTGTTTATAATTTAATAATATATTGTTATAAAACTATATGGAGTCTTTTTGTGGTATATTAATTTTGTTACTGTGTGTGGTGCACAAATACTTTACACATTGCCTCTTTGGATAAGCTCTGTGACAAGCTATCAAATGGTGTGCACAGATTATCATTTGGTGTGTATCTAGCTTATCCTGACGAGAGTGGTGGTTACTGTCTGGCCTGGGAACATACTTCAGCCAACCAGAAATCCCATTTCTAACAAGGCTCTTCTAAAACATAAGTAGGAGTCCTCACTTAACCTATCAGGTAGTCTTGTAGGATACAAGTAGAAGGCTCTCTCTTGTTGATTGACTGACTTGCCTAGGATGTTCAGATGTCTTCGAAACAAATGAAACAACCTTTGCTTTTTAATTATCGACCCTACTATTTTGTCTTTATTGGCTTTCCTCACAGTGACTTGCTGTTTTAGTTGCCCATTCTATCTACGTCTGAGTCCATTGTTTATGTCAACTTTGGAAACTTTCTATGAAGTTTCTTTGTGCCATCAGGGCCCAAGAAATATTGGCAGGAAAAGTTTCAACCTCCAGGGTACTTCAATTCATTAGTTGATTTTGGTCAGAGTGTGGCCTTAGGCTGTGCCATAAGACACAATGACCATGCCACTGGTCACTAGCTATATGTGCATGCCTTTCTCATTGGACAATATTGCTGACAAGTTCTACTGTAATGACATTTTCAGCGTTTATTGGCTTGCACATATCAACAACAAAGCTATATTTGTGCATTTTGCAACTATTTGCTGAGAATACTATGGCTACAATTTCTGACTAACTGAGAATAATTGAGTGATTTGAAGGTGGATATACATGTGATGTGTCCTTTTCCTTGTCAGAAATGCAACATAGTAATATCAAGACTGGGAAAAGAGGGTACAGAGAAACACATGAACATCATAATGATACCTTGCAGAAATATAACATATTACCAAATCAGCACATTCAAGAAGTGGCAGGCATTTGAGAAAAATAAAAATAAATTATAATGAGCTATTTTTGAACAGTGTTCGTTCTGCTAATTGCAGAAGACACATCTGGTAAAATAGAATCATCATTTCACAGTTGGTTTCATGAACTTGTTTTGCAACTATTCATGACATTATCTTACCTAATGATGTGTCTGCTGTAGCATGCTAGTGGTTTCAAATACTGTGTTATTATGGCAAACTCTGGTGGGTTTTGTTGCTTCTACATCTGAAGACGGAGTCTGTTGGATCAAGAAAGCACCAATGCCATAGGGTACGTAAAACTCCATCAGAGTGCTATGGAAATTTGAAGGCTTTGATAGGGTGTTTTAGATGACTATTCACAATTAAAATTTGCAAGAAGATATTACGATGGTAATGGACCAAGCTACAGGATGATTTAACCATTTCAAAATGATGTCTAAAATAACCTTGTAAATCAGGAATTATTTTAGAATACAAATTCAAATTTCAAATTCAAATTTAAATTTATTGTTTGATTACTAAAAATCATAACAAAAGTTAAAACCATATGAATTAAATATACATACACAACTTTAAAAAGGAGCGAAAAGGGGACTTTAGTTGGTGCAACCGCAATGCAGTAATCTAGCGAGGAGAGTGGATACATTAAAAAAAATTGGTCCGAATATGCATTTGTCTTTTTCAAATCGGACTCATTAAGAAACATGACAGGCACGAAGTGGTTTTAAGGAAGTCTAAAAAAAAAGGGACACGTGAGTATAACAGCTGTTTTTTAAAAAAATGCTGAACACAGTGTCCATACAGGCCTAGCTAAAGGGTGCCGGCGGCCGCTTGAGTTTTTATTGCAGGGACATAGGTGAATACAAACTTTTCTTGTACCATGACGCCTGAGAAAATATTTATGGGACTCCCAGTACAATGATTTAATACTAAGATGTGTGGACAAACCTCTTCAGGTAAAAAAAACATGTTTGTTTAACTGCGGCTCCTACTTTTGTAGGCCTTGCCTTGAAGGAATAAAGAAGGGTATTTCTGTGTTTCAGACACACCATGCAATGTTTTAGATCTTTTGTAGCAATTTGGTGTCACCCAAGATGAAACTATTATGAAAACACCACATTGTTGTCTTGCCTTTTACATAGTCCCCTGAGACATTTCAACTAATTATTCTCTCTGCAATGTCCCCTGAAAACCATAGTTGTGGCAAAGTTGGGCGCACAAGTGATGCTTGAGAATGTTTGTGTTTTTATAAGCATATGGTGTGTCACATACCTTTCTCACAAGCGGCCACTGGCTTTTTTCTGAGTCACTCTTAAAAGAACACTGCTTCTTCTTCACCTCATTGTGCATATCAGTGTAACTCCTATTTGAATGAAACTTTATGGATCACATCAAAGCTTAGGGATGACATGAAACTCCAAACTGTATACTGCTTACCCTCAGCTAAAACTTGAACACAGATCTACATTGCCTATTTTTATTTTGTGGTATATTGTATTTCAGACACTTGGATTTCATTCCCAGAAACAAAAAGCCGTTCTGTGTCCAGATCTACATCCATTGAAGAAAAATGAGTACAGGTGAGCCTCAGTGAGTATTGTGTATCCTCCTAAGATACCAAATGTATTAAAAGTACCCAATGAGTGTGCCCTTACTCAGTGACTACTCAATGAGAAGCACACTCATGTCTCCATTTTTGTTGTAACAATTGTGGATAGACTAGAAAGACAATAAGTCTAGAGGATGGCTGATTTTAGAAGATCGGACCTCCAAAGAAAACCTCTTTCATTGGTTGCCAAAGTGACTGTTATCAATGACATACATGTGTCTATTTATTTATGTGGTGTATACATTTTTACAACCGTGATGGTCATCATGGTTGATAACTATATTTGTTACATATGTAATTTGTTTTTATTCATCATATATTCGAAGGCAAAAAATAATTTTATAGTCTGAACTGAACATGCTCTGCTTTTTGAGATCTGTACACAGTCATTCTTTTATGTGTTTACTGCCTTTTTAGGTACATGTTTTCTTTCTTTTAGCCATTTACCATCTTTAGTGTTGTCCTCCTCTTTGACACTCATGGGGTTATTACGATGTCGGATGGACTTGCGTCCACCCGACACTGTCTTGTAAACGGGATCGACTGACCTCCGGTTGGCGGTCCCGCCTGCCTCATTAGGATGCTACCGAACACTGTTCGATCGCATTCCGACATTTCCCTATGGGAGCATGCATAATAGCCATAAACCACCCGTAATACATGCTCCCATAGGGAAATGGGAGGTGTTGTTCATCCCTCCACCCCGTGGCAGGCACCTCAAGGCACCTGCCACGGTGTGCAGGGATAAACAGGGGAGAACCAAATGTGCCCCTTCGGCCCCCAACCGGAGACCGCACACACAAGCGTGCCCTGCTGTGGGCCCCCAAACACGCTTTCCGACAAGGTTTTCATGTCGGCATGAAATCCATGCCGGAAACCATACATCATAATCTCAAAGGTGGAAAGGCCCATCCTTTGGGATTATGAGCCGGTTCTGATCGGAAGCCAGCCAGAATGACCGACCGGTCTCAATTCCAACCGGCTGTTGGTCGGAGGCTTTCCGACCTCCATCGTAATAGACCCCTCAGTGTTTTCTTCTCCTCATTTGATCAAGTAGAAGTTGTTGCATTAACTTAACCAACCTCATGCAATATGAAGGTAATTTGAGTGAGTGTATATGAGGACAAGATTGGGGAAGATTTAACAAAAGTGATAAATGGGTGGGTGACTGTTACTTCCATACGTTCCCTCTGGGGTGCTTTAAGATATACTCGTTTTGTAAAACTTGATGTCCACATTGCTACACACAGTGATTAACAATTTTGTACAAAAAAGGCACAGCAGATTCAATTTTTTAAACATGTCCAATACATGCCAATCATGCACCTGATTAATTCTGATTCCATGTTTATTCCTGATTGGTTTTTTTTAACTACGCGTTTACATTTTCTTCAATAAGAGCTAGACTCCTTATTCACAAAGTCATATTTGCAATCTGTATTGAATTAATTTACTGAAGTTGACCAACGTACATTTTCAACTGCTTTAAATTTTACCACTGCCACTGCCTGCACTAGATCTTTTACACAATGTAGGATTATTTCATCATAGATCTGTACACAGTCCCCGTGATTTGAAAATGAAACGTGCATATTAATTCATCTTTTTTTTGTTTTATTTTTGTTACAAAGTAGTATTCACACCTTCCACATGAGCCATGCAGGCTTTAATTCCACAACAGCAACAAATTAACTAATTGCATTGGGAAGTGTGCTTTAGCCGAAGCCACACGGGGTATTAGTAGCAAAGCCTTGATTAAAAAGAAGTGCTTTTGAAATATTGACACTTACACATCTCTGCAAAATGCACCCGCACCGCTTTGAAATTAAAGAGCATTATCCTTCCAGCTTGTGTTTCCCTAACACCTTAGCAGACGGAAACAAATCCTAATGGAGTGAAAGCCTATTATCTATGCCATTTATATTTAGGAAGCATTTATCATGAAATAAGTACAAGAAATCCTATATATAGTAACATTGCACTACGCGAGGAAATTACTGTAGAATAGCACATTACATTGGCAGCATATATAAATGTTCCCGGCATATTTAAATTTAAATATATTTGCAATTTAAGTGAAAGGGAGCCAAAGGCATGTACACAAAATCATATGATTGTTGGGGTTTAGAACCCTCGTCTCTTGGTGACACCATTTTAACTTATCCACCAGGTCACATCTCCACTTGGAAAATCATCATAGAACATCCTCATAACCGTGGCAATTGTCATCAACAAAGAGAGAGTTTTTATATGCAAATGATTGGGTTTAACTAACAATTAGTTGTGGAATGATTTTAGGATTTCCCACTAAATAGTGTTTCTGGATCTCCAGACTGTGGCAAAGTTTAAGTTAGCAATAAACTTAGTCGTAGCCACAAAGCAATTGCTAGCTAGACTCAGATCATTTCATATCTTTTCAGTGACATGCGCAACTACATGTTACTCTGGAGCAGGGGCGGCTTCTCGCACAGTCCCACTGCCCAGAGCCAGCAGATGATAAATAAAATGATAACATATAGATGGCCACCACCTTCTCTATCAGGCTCTGTTGGCACTTCAAAAGTTTTTATTCTTTTACTTCAGCTGCATGGATGACATTCTTACATGCTTTTCCATCCCTCTGAAGGTTGCAGGTACTTTTTCTGGAATTTTTATTGCCAAGACTACTAGACATTTCAACTATACTATACCGTTACTTGCTCTGGATGCTTTACAAGGTGGTATGCAGCACTTTACGAAAACTTCAAATAAATAAAGCAGAATAATGAAAATTTTGGGAAGGACTAAGTCAAATATCTGAAACGTCTATTAGTTTATTTGAGATTTCACCACTAAAAGGAGGCTCATCAATGAGGCGACCTAGCGGTCAGTTGCTTGCTGGTAGTATTCTGGACTGGGTTATGTTTGTCTACAGAGACAACTCAGCAAAGACTGTGGTAGAGGTAACTGGTGTTTGATGACAGTCACTAAATTCAAATTGAGAAGAGACAAAGCGTGAGCAGTTTAAAACTGTGGGAAGGATGCTGGCTTTTTCACACAACTTTGGGGAAAGCCTACCAACCTGGTAGCAAATTAAGCTAGAATTTCCTCTTCAAACGTCATCATGACCAACTAATAACTAGTAGAAACTCAAAAATAAATGACTGATAATGTCCCATAATGGGACTGGTGCTGCTACTATTATAAAAAAGTGTTCCTGCTTGGAATTACATCAAGGGGGGCATGCAGAGTCCCGCTGGACCAGTATTTTCTTTCCAGGCTGACAGTCACTATTCCCAAAGGAAAAACTGTTCCACAGCTTTCTATTTCCGAATTATTTAGCACCCCAACTCCAGCCTCAGTAATAGATTACTGGTTTGTAACTGTTACTGTAGTCACAAACCTTTGACACATCCTCTGGCAACTCACAGGGAAGAAGGACACCTCCATTATGTCTCCTCCTATTTGTGATTCAGAAAGGGTCGCAAAAACCCTTATGTGAGTCAGAAAAACTTTCCTGACTAACAAAAGGACTTTAGTACATGGTAAAAATGTGTGTTGCAATTGCAAACCATATGTCTTTTTTGAATTGCAGTCTTTGAGACCACAAATCAGCTATGTGCATATGGTCTCTGTTTTTCCTAAATTATCCAATAGAGCCTTTTTTCTTTTTTTTTCCCCTGAGTTTTGTATAGCGCAAACTTGACCCAAAGATATCAGAGTGCCTTACATGAGAACTAGTTGTCTTCAGATGGACACATAATTTATTTTTTGTTAGGCACTGGAAGATTAAGTGATCTGCCCAGAATCACAGGATGTTGTGCGTCCCTGCCGAGACTCAGACCCAGTTCGCCAGCTCGAAGGTCGACCGCTCCTGCCGTTAGGCCACATATTAATTTACACTTCATTACGGAAATGTTGTAGTCAGAAATCATTAATTAAGACCTCATTAGCCATCACTCAACCTATTAACATGTCCTTGCCATCCTGGCTAACACAAAGAAATGCTGCAAGAGGTTCTCGTCAGGGCTTGGAGAGGCAGACAGTTGGCAAAAATAATTGTAATTACTCATGAGATTTGGATTTGGATTTATCATACAAAAGTGCAAGAGGATGTCAGACATATAAGTTGCCTAATGAACAGATGCATGTATGGTGTAAAGAACGAAGCGTTCCAGACAAAATAGCATTTTGTCTGCTGAAGTGCTCTCCATACATTGAAAAGGTCATATTTTTGGCCTTTGGCAGTAATTGGGCTTCAGAACTCCATGGTCCCTAACTTACTCCAGTTTATGGAATGCGGGGGCTGATTAAGATAAGTGCACTTTGTAGGTTATATATAATATGGCAAAAGACCCTTGTTTGGAACGTGCCAATACATTCACCTCTGTGCCTCTCGGCTCTACATTTCACCATATTCCTTCCTCGTGCTCAACGTTGCCTCCTCTTGTCTAGTCTAACCTATCTCACCCTGCTGCACTTGCAGTTGATTTTAAATGGGTTGGCTCCAAAGCTTATAGCACAGCAAAAGCTCTTCCATTCCTGTGCCTTTTGCCTCTTTGGGATGTTACTGTTAGCAGATGAAAAGTTCTCTGAAAGGTCTGTGTGACAACTGGGTAAGGACTAACCAATTTAGATCATGTTGAAATCATGTCTCTTGAAACCCATCTCACACACCACATAAGAGGATACGGATGTATGACGTTACAACGCATACTTTTACTCCGCATACCATTACAACGCGGTATTTACAACGAATACCGTTACAACGCATAGCGCTTTGGGGTGCTGGATAGTGGTAAGTATAATTTACTATTCTAACTCCAGTCCCCGTGGACCCTAGGGAAGGTGTTGGATAGTAAATTAAACTTACCTCTTATCCTAGAGCGCCCCCCAGCGCAATGCGTTGTAATGTCATGCGTTGTAATGCCCGCGTTGTAATGGTAGTGCGGAGTAAAAGTTGCGTCGTAACGGGTGTATACCGAGGATACGTATGACGCAGTGTATCGCTGCCAGGGGAGATGGTTACAGGTTGATGTGCATGCACTTCTCAGGAGGGGCGTAGCTTGGTCAGTAAAATCGAGGGTTGTAAGCTTCTGATTTTCCCAAAAATCACACTGAGATATAATGTTAAAATACATTATACAGCAAGCAGGGCACATGAGATGGGCCAAAGGGGCAGTGGAAAGGGAGACAAATGCGGATTGGTAGGGGTACTAAGTGAGAGAATAAACAATATTTTGTAAAACAACCAACATTTTTTAAGACTTTCAAAGCAAAGTGGGGGACAGTGTGTGTGCGTTTTTGTCTATGTCTATGTATAAATTCCCGGTGAAATCCGACAGGCATCTCATCATACCAGACTGAAATCACATGTACCCAACTATTTACAAGAAAGCACATTTAACAGGGGGGTGTAACACCCCAAACACCCCCTTCCCCCGAACGTACGCCCCTGCTGCTCAGCTGTAGTGAAAAATAGACATTAATAAAAACAGTAAACCGATTGAGAATGCTCACTATGGTACATGAATTAGAAGAAAGACCATGCAAGTTCAGCTCTGTCGTGAAACCACCAGAGCACCATCAAGGAATCCCGGACAACCGTAAATAAAGACCCTGCTAGCCTAAGTAAAGGGGCACTAAAACATTAACTGCTGATGCATCAATGTTCGATTTTGCGAGTCCTTAATTGCGATGTTTAAGGATTCGCATTTAGGGACTCGCAAAATCAGATGCATGTAGAATTTGCTAAAATCTTAGCAATTCCTAAATATTCCTTATCTGCAACTCGCAGAGTGTGATTCGCAAATAAGGAATGACATCTCATTGATTCCTATGGGCCAAGAGGCCCATAGGAATGAATGGGGAGGAATTCTCACCCTGCGATTAGCAATTAGCTAATCGCAATTTGAGAATGCGATTTCAAGGGTGACGGGTGTCCAAAGGACACCCTGTTGCACCCTTTAAATTGACCTGGACACTGGTATTGCGTACACACATGTCCCAAGGACATGAGTGTGTGTAACATACAACTTTGAAAGATGCACTTTAGTGCATTTTTCACAGTTTTCGCTATTTACAATGAAGTTTGATTTCACGGTAAATAGCGACCCCTATCGGCGTAATCGCTAGCTATTTTACATTCATGCATTACATTTAAGGAATCTCAATTTGAGATTCCTTAAATGCAATCGCAAATAGCGATTTATGCATTTGGGATGATGCATCCCAAATGCATAAATACCGGTCGCAGAGGGGCAGATTCTGAGAATCTGCCCCTTTGCGAACGGTATTTCGCTTTGATGCATCAGGTGCATCACTTTAGTGCATTTTTCACAGTTTTCGCTATTTACAATGAAGTTTGATTTCACGGTAAATAGCGACCCCTATCGGCGTAATCGCTAGCTATTTTACATTCATGCATTACATTTAAGGAATCTCAATTTGAGATTCCTTAAATGCAATCGCAAATAGCGATTTATGCATTTGGGATGATGCATCCCAAATGCATAAATACCGGTCGCAGAGGGGCAGATTCTGAGAATCTGCCCCTTTGCGAACGGTATTTCGCTTTGATGCATCAGGCTGTAATTGGGAAGCTTTGTTGTTGATCTAGCAGAGTCTTCCAGAAGTCCTCAAGGTCACCCAGACCCTGTTCTCCTTCAAAGCATCTCCAGCTTCCCTTGCATAGCAAGTGCTATGTCTTCTCCTCTATGAGAAAGTAGAGTGACAGAGCCAGAAAGCTGGAAACAGACTACTGTGAACATGGACTAAGTAACAGATTTTGAGATTTAATTTAATTGGGTGATTTTATTTTAACTCAGCTGAAATAAGGAAAAAATTTTAACTTTGCAAAATGACGGCAGGTTCCTGATTCCACTTACTTTGCAGGTGGTCTTAAAAAACTCCTGAACACCTGCATCTGGCAATTTTCTTTTCGAGTATGTCCTGTGAGTAGGACAACCTGGAGCAGAGAGGTGGTCGGAGATCATCAAAGCCTTCAGTCCTACATCAGTCCCATCATAAGAGGTGGCATGGAGGGCCTCAGGAGCATGGTGCACTGTGTGATGAAAAGGGGTCTGGGTGCCGGTTTTAACAGCAGGCCAGGAATGGTGGGTGTGGCACTAAGGAGTCGGAGCAAAGAGCTGGATGACTCCCGCGGGGGCGCAGAGGTGGAGAGAGGTGCAACATCGGATTGGTAACGGGGGCACTCGGGCAATGCCCGAGGGCCGGGTCTGAGTTCCAGCTGTGGGCTGCTTTCTGAGCAGTCTGGGGGCTGATTTGGGCGGTGTCTCTGTTTGAATAACGCCATCGGCTCAGTGGGTGTATGAGTAGCCTTTCTGGAGGGAGATGGGGGCTCATTACCTCCCGTTTAGCAACAGCAAAGGTGTCACTCCCTTTCTCTCGCTGGGCCTCCCATTAATGCAGGCATACTGAGCGGGGCAGGGTGCCTGAGCAGAAGTGACCTGACTTGTTTTCAGGTGTGTATCACTAGTGTACACTAATGTCTGCATTTTTTAACCTCCCCTTTTTTTAATACAAAATTACACTGAAGCAGTGATTTGAAGAAAGGCATTATGCAAATTTGGGCCGATTTTTTTTTTGCATGGCCTGGCCGATTTTAATCCCAATCCAACCCTGAAGAGGTGTGGTTGGTTCAGAGCAGGGCACGGGTTCTGGCAGCCATGCTCCAAATATATTAGAGTGATCCTCCGCAGTCATAGGTATGCCTCCTGATGCTTCAAAGTTCCACTAAAATAGCACCTTTTTTAAGTTCAAATTAATTTGATTGTATTCCATAATCAAGTACAACAGGCCAGTAGGTGCCTTACATTCATCGGATTGCAGTCCTACAGCACCTTTTTTTAATGTAAATTTAAGGCGCTTTGTACTTTGCAAAACTCACCAAGCATTAAAAAAAATCTGTGGCAATATGAATCATGTGAGTTACCAACTTCGCACAACCTTAGATTTAATTAAATGCTATTAAAACATAGGGCATGCAGCTATAATTGCCATTTAAAATGTTCTTTTCTGTCTAATCTGAAAGACGCAATTATTTCTGATCCCTTCGTGCTTCCTCTTCAATCCTTGACAGTTTTTAGGCGTACACAAATTGAGGGGCATCGAGTTAATGTGTCCTCTCTAGGAACAGAAATCCTTCACCTACACTAAGCT
This sequence comes from Lissotriton helveticus, assembly GCF_964261635.1. Lineage (NCBI taxonomy): Eukaryota > Metazoa > Chordata > Amphibia > Caudata > Salamandridae > Lissotriton > Lissotriton helveticus. The sequence continues at coordinate 1,076,654,797 of NC_136059.1, forward strand.
GCAAGTTCTTTCAGAATGGCTATCTCTTTCTACAACACCTTTGACTTTCCTTCAGATTATCACATTCCATTTGACGTCAGTGCTGCCCGAGGAGGATGGGCACGGACATGCAGAGCCAGGGAGGCGTTCATACATGGCAGGCAGGGGAATGAAAATACCTCACCGCAGGCAGGGCAGGCCGGCGTGGAATCTGAGGGGAGGCTTCAGAGGTGTTTCGCGCGCCCTCTGACGTCCACCAGCCCTAGAGCAATTTACAAAGGCATCGGTCGGTCCCCAAGGAAAGCCTCGACGTGAAAATCTCGCTTTCACTATAGCATCTGAAGCAATAAAACCGTGCGTTTCCTGAAGGAACGCTTTCAAGGCAGTACTAGTCGTTTATTACAAATCTTACCACTAGAGAGAAAACCTACAGTAGGGCACTTCGCTGCTTCATGTGTCTCAAAACCCTTCTTTAAAAAAAAGGGGGAGGGGCAATCTTTTTGCTGCTCCTTCAAAGAAATTCGGGGCATATTATCAAGGGGGCGATAGGCAATTTTCGCCGCTTTAGCGGCCGTTTTCGGCCACTAAGCGGCGATAATACTATCGCCCTATTAGCAAGCTGTCGCTAACAGCAGTTAGCGACAGCTTGTAGGCGATAGCGAGCGGTTTGGGGCCCGCTTTGCATGTCAGCGATATTTATCGCTAATGAAATGCAAAGTGGGCGTACCCAACCTGTTAGCGACTGAAAGCAGTCGCTAACATTGCTATCGCCTATTACCAACACAGGCGTAGCGATGGAAATATTTGCGCTAAGCGCGAATATCTCCAAAAACTAACACCTGCTCAGACCAGTTCTTAGCCATTATATCCAACGGGAGGTGGATATAATGGCTAAGACCCTGTTAGCGATAATGCGTAAATATCGCTGTATTCTCAGCGATATTCACGGATTTTGCCGCTATCGCTGGGAATTTTATTGCTTTTGAGATGAACGTTGCTAATAGCACGTTATCTCAGCGATAAAATGCTGTGATGCGCGGCGATAACAAAAATTGCCACTAACCCTACTTAGCGATAAATATCGCTATTTGTTGATAATATGCCCCTTCGTTTTTTTGTTCTTTCCTCTTATTTTGTTCCTGCTTCTCTTTTTCATGTTGAATTGGTTCTCTGCTTAATAGCGACCCGTTACACACTGCGTATTTGGTAGGAGATGAGGCCTAACTGTATCGTCTTTGGAATTAGAGAACCAGGTAAAGAGTTCCACCTTGGGGTCAACATCCTGTGATTTAGATTTTTGTGTGACTGCCATCTATTGTTTTATTTTACTTCTTCATCTATCTCGTTTGTATGTGTAACGTGTAAGTATGTAAATTTCCTCATGTAACTTTCCTGGTTCTATTGTGAAGCGCTCTGACTCATTTGGGTAAAGTCCCCACTATATAAAATAGCATTAACTAAATAAAAATAAAATAAATAAATAAATCACCTAATTTCCCAGTGCTTTTAAAAAAACACATGAACCGGACCTTGTGTCATGTAATCTGGTGCTCATGTAAGCGCTCCAACGCCCTAGGGCTGAGCTCGCACTATAGCTGCAACAAAAAATGTAAAGGTGTCTGATGTTCAGTCTCACCGCAAAACACGTGTAGTTTTGCATAGCACTCAACAAGGATTTGTCCACCAAAATTTTACTTGATGCCCCAAAAAAGGAATTCAAGGAAACAATTTGTGAAATTATATGCTCCTAAATGACACTTGCTACAGTGGAAATTTTCTAGTGAGACGGATTTTAAAAATGTAATTCATTAAAAGTTAGAAGCAGGAAAGAAGAATTGTCCAGGGGATGGCCATGAAAAATGGAGTGAACTCTGACAAACATGAGTCTGGGGATATTGATAATCATTTTGCTAGTAGATTCACACTAAGGGCCTGATTACAAGTTTTCCGGTCCATTGACTGCCAGACTCATGGGGAAGGGGGGTCTCCAACCACCCTATTATAAGTTGGGTCGTCGGATCGCCACAGTACCGCCACAGCGGCCAAGGTACTACTGTTGCCTGGCGGTGTTTCTGCAGAGTAGTGGCATCAATATGCTTGCACGACTGCCGCTGTCCTACCAAGCAAGCATATTAGGAGTTTCCTCTCCGCCAGGGTTTTCATGGCGGTTCTTCCTCAATGAAAACTCTGGCAGAGAGGACACAAAGGGGTCTTATACGGCCTACTGACTTTCCAGTCCATGCTGTGCAGAAACTGCTTTTGAAGTTTCCATTGCGGTCCCTGTTTTTAGAGGCACCACTGTGGGAATGCCAAAAAAAAGTACGCCAGCCATGAGGAAACTCCTAATCTGGTGGGCGGCCCAACCATAGCTTTAGCGGTGCAGGGGAGGGGTAGACCCGACTCCACACTGCCAAAGACGTAATCGTGCCCTCAAAAACTATGTGAAAATACTGCTATCAAAGGTTGACTAAAATGTGTTTTCAGCATGGAAAAAGGACAAAAATTACCCTATGTTGCATAAAGGTGTTTGGAAATGGTTTTCTCTGCAAAGAGAAGTATCTTTCCTCCAGGTAAAACGGCATTTATTGTAAAAAATGCATTTCCACAAGAGTTACCCATGTACGTTTGCTTCCTAGTGAAAAATCCACATCATGGAACTTTGCACATTGAATTACATTTTGGGAATGTATGCCTCATGTAAATTTATCGGATTAATATAAGTCACAAGTCTACTCCAACACAGAAACCCTCTAATGCCACTATCAGCAAGCATACCTTCATAGGCACTAGAAAGGCAAGGGTAACTAGGCTTATCCTTTGCCTATTTAAGTAACCTTCCACTTGAGTTTGGATTTCGCAGGCTAAAGACGATGTGTCTACAGTGTCCGCTCAATCACACAGCAGGCGCTAGTGAGACAGTATTGCTTCTAAGATGGTACTATCGACATTTCTACGAAAGCATGTAGCTTTTGTATTGGTAGGTAAACATTCACCAATCTTACTCCATGCTTTGCTCACCCTGTCAATGGTTTAAGGCCATACCTTGATTTATTTTAATATTTTTCTCTTTTACTTACGGTATAAAAAATAGTGCAATTAGCTCTATGCAACAGTGAAGCATTAACAGAGAAAATAATTATATGTGCATAAACAGAAGACACAAGGGGGTATATTATCAAGGGGTTTTATCTCCGCTTTTTTGGCTTTAAAAGCCAAGAAAGCGGAGATAAAATTATCTCCCTATTACCAAGCTGTCGCTAACACCAGTTAGCGACAGCTAATAGGAGATAGCGACCATCATGGGCCCCACTTTGCATGTCAGTGATATTTATCACTAATGATATGCAAAGTGGGCGTGCCAAGATGTTAGCGACTGGAAACAGTCGCTAACATCGCTATCTCCTATTACCAACTTTTGGAGATATTTGCGCTAAGGGCGAATATCTCCAAAAGCTAACACCTGCCCTGAGCAGTTCTTAGCCATGTTATCCAATGGGAGGTGGATAACATGGCTAAGAGCATTTGCTCGATAATGCATGAATATCGCTGACTTTTCAGCGATATTCATGCATTGCGGGCGTTTTTCATCGCATTTGCGATAAACCTTGCTAATAGCAAGGTTTATCTGCGATAAAAATCGCCGATGTGCGGCGATAATGTTTGTCTCTAAACAAGTTAGAGACAAAAATTATCGCTAGTTGTTGATAATATACCCCAAGATTGCTAAAATCAGGATTTTATGCGGCAGAGGGGAAAGAAATTCCTAATTTTTGATTGTACAATCTACACTGGGCATATTTACATCACACTTTTTTACATTTTACAGATAAGCCATTTTACAATTTAACATAAAGGGAGAGAATGTAATTTACCCAGAATTACCCAATATTTAATTAAATGCCTGAAAACTGTATAAATGTTAACGGACAACATCAGAGTAAAACTTGCACAGCAGGCGAGTTTTAAGTACGGAATTCAAAATTGAGTATGCCATAAATATTGTAAAAGATCTTCAAGGAGGTAAGAAATGTTGTATTGCATGGAAAACATAAACAACTTAACAGGATGTGGCACTTGAATTAAATAATTTTTCTAAAGACCTTACAGTTTAATGAAGATCCATTCCCAGTATCATGTCTGGGCTGTGGAAATTGAGAGGGTTTCTTTGTATTGATGAATGCAACCAAAGATGAGTACTCATGGTCTAAATGTGTAGAGGAAGAAATGAGTGTGCAGATGTCTGCTGTGTGGTGAGAGGGTACAGGCAATTAGACTCATGAGTTCACTTCAGGGAGCTCACTGTGGCGTAGATACTTGGCGCCCACATGTCAAAGGTAAGAGGAGTGGTGCTAAAAAGGGATATTAAGGAACACTGATACAAGAAAATTAGTTCCCAAAGCATGGTATGGGAGTGTTTTTCCTCACCCAGAGTGCCTGACTGCATGTGTATCTGGTATACTGTCATATATTTTGGCCCTAGCATTATTCTACGGTATCATGTGTGCCTTGGTGTGTCCCTGACAATGCAATGCCCACTGCCTGTCCTGTGACCGGAGGGGTTCACAAATTTCCTCATAGTGGGCAGAACACTATTGCCCCTGTTTTGGGTGCATGCTTATGAACTTGTGATATATGCATGGTAGTATGTGTGTGTCTTTGTGTGTAGGTGTGCGTTTGTGTGTGTGCGTGCATGTGTGTGTGTGTGTTCAAGCACTGAAACCAATGGAATCAGTTGTTGATGCCCTGGTTAGTATGGCATAAGATGGAGGATGAGGACAGCTTCCACAGACTGGAAGTGTACTGCATATATCCCTGTGGCTGGAGGGTGAAAACCCAGAAACTGAAGGGGTGAAATGGAGACAGGGCTACGTTTAGAAATTCCATGTAGACTTTGGATCCACATAATTAGTCAAGAAACTTTGTACAAAAGTGGGACCCAAAAAACCCCACTTTGCTCCAGCTCCAATTTCTTCTTCACCAAGGAAGAGAGTGATCCAAGGAGTAATTGAAGAACTGCTATATAAAGAAGGCTGTTGTCCGCATTCCAGCCATTCTCCCAAGGTGTTGATATATCACCTGAAATCAACCATCTCTGTTGGAAGAGGTGAGAACCTCCCTAGTGCTTAAGTGTCTAGAAACCTGTCTGTCCGTCTGCTAACAACAGGAAGGAGTGTGCCTGGCCCTACAAGAGAAGAAACAGTAAAGGAGGAGAAGCCCAGCATGCTCCAGGAGCAGAGTATACAGAGAAAGCGGACCCTAACATAGATCAAAGATTGGATTGATCCAAAGTGTGAGGGGCTCCCTTGGCCTCTCATGGTAGTTCCTACCTGAGAACTGCTTCAAAATTGTATCAACCAGGAGTGTCCATATCTGCTGTTCAATGCAGCTGTGACTCAATGTGCCTGCTCCTTCACCTCACTACTGTAAGGATGATCGCGGCCTGGGAGGCCATACCTTCGCTTTGCTCCTGTGATCCTGACTAGCTGAAGAGGCTGCCTCTGCTTGCGATGCTGGGCTGCAACACCCAGCAAATAGGTGCATCCTGAGGGACATTGACATTAGAGAGTGGCGATCACAGCACACACCGCAACTGTCTCCCCACCAGCCTGTGTGGACCAATGAGAAGGCATTTGTGAGACTTTCGTCGACTGGAGTACAGTGCCCAGACTTAAGACTTCTTTTCAAAGTAAATCAAGGAATATATTTAAGTGACTGAGTTGTCCTTCTAAGCCCCCTGGGCTGAATTCTGATTATCTACCATTGTGCCTTAAGAATGAAAGGTACCAAAAGGAAAAAGGTATTTGGAAGAGGTACATGGGAAGGACCCTATTTCCAGATTCTGGAAAAATGGGTGATTATAGTGTATTCATGTATTAATTTCCCAATCCAATACTTGCTCATTTATGATGAAACTCACATTGTACCTTATACTCACATTAAACATATTTCATGCTTTTTGTTGCCCTTCAGAGGGAAACTCCCACTGACACAGGGATGCCTGAATGCTGCATATATTGTACTGTAGTCAAATTCTAAACAAATTGTGTTAGGACACAGCCTGAGAAGGCTTCTATCTATTTTTAGTCCTCATAAAGTGCGTGATTTCAAGGTGACAAATTATCCGTGCCAGACATATTTCTGAAACTACCAGTGATAGAGACATTGCTGGCTCTGAAGCTAAATTGGTGTGATGCTTGAATAAGTAGACTAGACAAGTTGTCTTGAAAGCATTTGTATGGCAATTAGGATGCTGCACTTTGCATCCATTTTGCATTTGTAAGAGGGTGTTATGTTATGGGCATTTGTAAAGTTCTCTACCACCCGTGAGGGTATGCTGGCTATGCTGATTGATACATTGAAAGATATATTAGAAGGATGTTATTATGATCCGGTCTCAAGGGTGCTAGGGGCTGTAATGAAAGAAGCATTTTAACCATAGCAGGATTTATAGTTTGTGTTGAGCTGCTCCTTTTACAGTTTTAATGTAAAGTCTGAGGTGCAATTTACTGTCAAAGATAAAACACAGTCATGAAAGCATTTTACACAAATGTGGATGATACTCCTACAGCAGACAAAGTGGTCACAAAGCTCTCAGTAGGATCTTGTGAAGTGGATGAAGAGAATTAGACATTCAGGGCCAGATTTTTCCAGGTTTTACATCGCCCTTGCACCACAGGGAGGGGGTACAAGGGTGACGCAAAACCTAAGTAAGATTTATCAAGCCATGCAAGGCCACCTTGTTATGTTATGTTATTTTAAATTTGTATGGCGCGCAGCTACCCAAAGGTTTCCCGGCGCCTGTGAACGCGTGAGGCAAGCGATACAAGTTGAGGAAAAAGATACTATTGGTTAACTTTGCGTGGTGCTGCCTGGTTTGGTAAAGCTAGAGTAAGGCAAGGCAGCGCAAATCGTTGCCTTACATCATTCTACCCCAGGTGGGTGTTCCTTGGGTGTAGCGTGCATGTTCCCACACATCCACCTATGGATTTTGGTACATTCCTAGATTTACAATTGTGGTAGGCCTGGAAATGCATCAATATGTTACGCCTCCCCATGTGAGGCATAATAAGGAGAAATATCTTTATTTCTCCTAGCTTATTCCTCTTTCTATTTGTGATGCATTCTACAGCACCCATAAAAAGAGGATAATGCGTCTGAGGAGGATTGTGTTTGTGCAGGAAGGTGTTCCTGCCTACAACATAGGCGCCCTTGCATTATGAAGCAAGGGTACATGCATTGGCGCTAGGCAGCCAAAAGTGTGCCAACGCTAGAAAAGGACAGGAATGCACTGTATAATCATATTACGGGGTATTCCTGCCCTTTACCTTTCACGTAGAACAGCACAGCAAGGTGGCTTGCTGCATTTATTGATAAACAGGAAAACCTGCTGTAAATAATATATATATATATATATATATATGTTGGACCTGGCCCTTTTGGCAGGTTCACCCCGAAACGTTTTGCTTTTTCCTAGCCTGTTTCTGTAACCTGGTGTTGATGATTTTGGGTCTCTGCGCACTTTTTCACTGTGGTCCAGTGTAAAGTGCGTGCGCGCTCTGTGTAGGTGTGGTGAGACTGACCTGCCCTCCCATAGGAATGCATGGGGATTATGTGTGACCATGGTAGCTCCTGATGTGTGGGGAGTGCAGGGTCGAGTTTGGTATGTGCGAACCCGTGAGATTGAATGCTGCGCGATGATGTGTGCGGCTTTAATGTGTCTAGTGTGGAAGAGCCACTTCTAGAAGTTGGTGTGTCTGTGCAGTGAATGTGCTGGCTTGTGATTGGCTGGAGCTGGCTGGTGTGCCTGGCTCCAGAAGTCAGGATGAGTCTGCCCCGGTGGTGAATGGGAGCTATGCATGTTGATGGCTGGGGAGGAGTGCACCTGGGACCTGAATAGGGCTGGGCTTTCCCTCCACAATGCTGGCTCCATCCCCTGTGGTGCGACTGATGACCCTAGCCTGGCCAGTGAATAGTGAGAGGGGCTGAGCATAGCAGAGTGCTCCAAAACCAGCTGTGTCTGGTTTTTCCCCCACCCTGCACCCTAGAGACAAAGGGATTTTTATGTATAAAATGAGGCTGTGACCTCATGTTCAATGTTCTTGTTTCATGACTTGAATCTACCAGGGGCGTGCTACTGCTGGGGCCCAGGGGAAGGCTTGCCTCCCTGGGCCCTGCCCAGCCCCTGGGTGCCTGGAGGATTTTCCTTGCTGGGAGCTGTGTTGCTCCATCCTTTGATCTCCAGGATTTCTGGGACCTTACTGGCTGCTTTTGCCCTTACAAGGACCTTCAGCAGCGTTCCTGCGCCTTATTTTTGGACTGGGCGCGCTTTTTATGTACTTTCCCTAGAGAAGGGAGAGCCTGGGGACTGAGCAACGTGGCGCTGCAGCCCATATCGAGGGAATCCCCCTCGTAGGGATTCCCCCTGTGGCCCCTTCATCACAGGAGCCCACCCTGCATTATTCCCGATTTCTGTTAATGTTAAATTAAGGGTGCCACCCCTTTTTATAGGCGCCTTAACGGGTGCCCACCCCGTTTCAATGTTTTTCTTGTACTTCGAGGGTGCCCACCCCTTGTTATGGCTCCCGAGTATCACCGCCGCGGCCCTCGCGCCGCAAAAAGGAAGTCAGGCACCGGGGTGCCTGACGATGGGCGGAACTTCCTGTTTGTGAAGGAAGTCCCGCCCGCTGCCGCGCTGTAATTGGTTGCCCGGCCGGGAGAAGAGACATGCTGCCTGAGGAGCCACGAAGTCTCCACATGAAGTCCCCGTCCCGAGATGGGGGACCGGTAAAGAGCAGGGCGAAGCGGCGCACTTTGAAGGCGGGGCTCCCATGAGGAGAGAGAGCCCCGCCGAGCGCTACCGCTGCACAAGAGAGAGGAGTCCCCCACGAGCAGCCCGGTGAGTACAAAAGGGCTGGAGGGTTCCGTGGGGACTATCGGTGCTGCCAGATCCAGGCACAGCACCATGGGAGGCAGTAATCGAGCGGCCCCGTTTGGCAGCGGGCCGCTTCTCCGCTTTGCTCCTTGTCTAGCCTAGATCCACGAAGGCTCCAAAGATGGCCTGTATTTGTTTTAAAAGTCCCTGTGAGGGGCTTGGGGGGGCCATGTTTGGCCATGTTTGTTTGAAAGGCCCCCCAGAGGGGCCTGTGCTGAGCCCCGTGGCTCCTACCTTTTCATGTTTGGAGAGCCAATTGGCTCTCTGGGGCAAATCAGTTCTCTCAGAGCCAGAGGGCTCCAACGTTTTTGCGCAACATGTATTCCTAGAGCCTAGAAGGCTCCCGTGTTTGGCGCAGTTCTGTTCTGGAGAGCTAGCGAGAGCCCCTGTCGCAGTTTTGTCCTACAGCTGCCCAGCAAGTAGTGGGCAGCTGCACAGTTTAGGCACAACTTGGAGTGAGAGTCCCTGAGAGGGACAGAAGTGGCACAGAGGTGCCAGGCCTTCTACAGCTGCGCAGCACTTAGTGCCAGTTGCAACGTTTAGGCTCTGTTGTTGTTCCCAGCTGCCCAGCAATTAGTGGGCAGCTGCAACGTTTAGGTTTGCGCCGGTGGCGCACCCCTGACTGGCGAAGCGATGGCAGCGCACCCTGACATTCTGGACACAGGGCATTTGAGCCCTCCTTGAGATGGCCTGTTGGCCAGGGGGGGCTGGTATATGGATAGGGTGCAAGGCCCTAATGTGATTTTTGTGCAATGTGATTTTCCACTATGTTTGTGATGATAATTGCCTAATGTGATTTATGTGCTCTAAATGTGGCGCAGGGTGATTGCCTACTGTAGTTATACTGTTTAGGCCTAAATGCGATTGCTGCGTAATGTGCTTTGCCTTCATGTTTGTGTTATACTTCTAAAGGTGCTCATGGTAGAAGTTTGCTTTGCCTAGTATGTTATACTAGTGAGTTTGGGTCCCTGCGTGATCTAGGCCTATGGTTATTAGTATTGCGTAGTGTGTACATACCTTTACCAGTGGTTACTGGTGGTGTTCTACAATTATCAGTTTGTGCTACAACTGTTCTAAGTACTAGTTCCAACAAGTGCTTGTTCCTGACAGTGGCCCATGTGGCACTGTCCAATGTAAATAATCCCTTGAGAATATTGCCCGTGCCAGTTGGCACAATGTATATTGTGTGATTACTATCTGATGTGTTTTGACAATGCAAAAGTTATTTTTATATAACCTTGTGTGGAGTTCCTTTTGTGGTGTGCCTAGGATGTTGTTGCTGTTGTGTGTGTGCGCAAATGCTTTACACATTGCCTCCGGGATAAGCCTGTCTGCTCGTGCCAAGCTACCAAGGGGGTGAGCAGGGGTTATCTTGGCGTGTGACTCCCTTGCCCTGACTAGAATGGTGGTTTCTGCCTGGCTTTGGCGCAAGACTTAGCCAACCAGAAATCCCATTTCTAACAATATAGATATATATATATATATTATAGTTTGCCAGCTGGTGCTTTGTGTCCTATTAAAGTTTGAGGTTTTGGGTCACTTTGCCCTTCTGCCCTCCGCTTGTGACAGCCCTGATATACAGCATGCTGATGCAACTGTTCATCTGAACAAATGTCTACTGATGAAAATTAAACTAAATAAGTATATATGGATATCAATATTGAGGTCATGGTTTCCTCCACCCCTGGAAATCTCCTTGTAATAATTATTTAAAAAATCTATGCAGGATGTCAACAACTGAGCAGAAATCCCTCGAATGAATGAAAGGGTTTAGAAAATTAGAAAATTCTTGAACAAGTTTGAGTGAGGCGTACTATGCCTGTTTCCCCACTTTGCTGTGCATAAGGTTGCTCATTTGTTCACTTTTAATAAAGCAATATTCTCTAAGGGGAAGGGCTCTCGACTGGGGTGGTGTCAGAAGCACTGAGATGAGTACTAGCTCATCGCCTGCATGGGGACTGGCAAATGTGGGATCAATCATCCGCACAGGAAACACTTCTAAAGGAGCACAAGAAATTGATGTTGGGTCTATCAGTGAGAACTATGCTGAGATCCAAGACCACGGATATTTTTATTTATAATCATCTCTGAAAGTTAAACTCAGTGGATAAAGGTAATAGCCAATAGTGAATACTAATTAATACTATTAATTAATATATCAGCAAAATCTTCCATTCATATTTCCCTAGACCACCCTGCAAGCAACCATATAGGATGCCTGAATAATCTCCTCTAGACAAGCGCCTTGGGGACAGCTATAGTGAGGTGAGAGTGATTTACAGCAGAATGGGCGATACATACAAAAGTAAGTAATGAAGAGCAGACTAACCCACTCAACACATAGCACTCTTACACATAAAGGACCCTGATGACTGGGAAGAGGACATATTCGGCGTAGCCAACCTTAGCTTGTCTTAAGTCTTGCAGGAGGAGATGAGAGGTAACTAGTCACAACACACCATGGGCAAGCACAAATAGAAAATGTGCATGCCATTTATTTTCATTATGTTTCCCCTTTAGCAAAGAAAGAAGAAGAAAGCTTCATACACTGTACAACAGATTTTGTTTTAGAAGGTGGCAATGGCATAGAGGATGTGGCCTAAAGGCTAGATTTGTCACCCTCGAAACTGGGGAACCTGGTATGAGTCGCAGCAGGGACACACAATATCTTGTGATTCTGGGCAAATTACTTAATCTCCCAGTGCCTAACAAAATGAATGTGTCAGTCTGTAACACAACTGGTGCTCATGTAAAGCGTGCTGATACCTTCGAGTTGAGTTTGCGCTATATAAAACTCCAAAAAGAAAAAGTCCTGACAAATTCATACATAAATTAGTGGATTCTCCAGGCATTGGAGGTCGAAACATGTAGGTTGAACTGACCGAAGATTGACCAAGAATGTATTTTGAAGTAAGGTGGAACTGTGAGATACTGTCTAAGATACTTTTGCGCAGATAAGACTAACCTCCCTACCACCTTTAATGGAGTAAATGTAGCTATTAAAGGCAGTGATCCCTTGGAAATGTTAGGAGATCCTTTAACATCAGAAACAATAATGAAAGCTTGATGATCTCTTCCGGTGTGTGATGATGGATTAAATAAATATGGAAATGGGTATCACATATGGTATTATGATAATGCAAGTATAACTCAGTATGTATGTGTTTTTGCAGCGTGCAACATTTTGTTGAACTCAAAACAATGTTGTCACAGATGTATATAATGTGGTTAGTGAACATTCCATCAATAAGGGCTAACCCCTGGTGAGGGCAGATACACAGAGACAGTACACCCCCTTCCTCAGTCACAGGTGCGTCAATGAGGCACAGACAACACACATACCGTAGGGATGCATCCAACCAATTGTACATAAAATGATACTGCAAGTCAATTTGAAGTTCATTGTCCTCAAAAAGACACTCCTACTGTGACAGTTCTGGGTACTTTATCTCATATATTATTTACAATATATTGCTGCAGAGCACGATTCTTGCTCGGAGAGCCAGCAAATGGAGTGATAACCAGATCTCTGAGCAGAATACAACACCAGCGTCCATTTAGCAATTGAAATTATGGTTCACAGTTTAGACATGAGAACTCATAATAGGACATTTTATGTAATCTCAGTCAAAAATAAGTATGACTCAACCATTCACTAATGAAAGGTGAAAATAAGTTAACCCACCCTACTGGAACTTCACTGCTTTTTTCTCCCAACCAAATATTATATCAACTTCAAGGCCATGAGCCACAAGGCTAGGGGTCAAGGGTAAGCATGGCATCAGAGATGTATGGGCCAGCTATTATATACAGTAACATACCGCCACATGTACACAATGAAAATGTTTAAAGCAAACTTATATTTCCAAGTCGTGCAGCACGTACTACAGAAGTATTTGGAAGCATCGTCTGGAGTTTTTACAGTGCAGGAGAGCCCAGAAACAACCCACAGAATACTACATGTTCTGTACTATCTATATCATTCTGTATATATTCTTGAACAGAAAAAAAGGCCACTTTTTTAATCGAATATTGACTTTTTTCATTGATGTAATTGTTTTGCAACTGATGTACTAATCACATTAACCCTATGAACTATCTTAAAAGCTTTACTTTGAATAATACGCAGATCTGCCTGTTCGCTTTCTCGTAGTGCTTTATGCTGTATTTCTATTTCTAATTACCACATCATCTTTCTAGGACGCGGATTTAAACTGAAATCTTCAGTTCGGCGGATGACTGTGTGACAAATGCAGTTTTCTGGAGATTAAGGGGCATATGTACAATAAAATGGCGGAGGGCGGAGCTGCACCAAATTCGGCAGCGTCACGCTCCGACATTTTCAAAATTATGGGATGGGCCATAGTTACTACAATACGGCACACCCTTGTGTTTTCTTTAGAGCTGGCACTAAAATAAGCTGCCTAGCGCAAGCGCAGGGCACCCTTGCATAAGGGTGCCTGCGTTGCAGGGAATGATTGTGTATGTGCACGAAGGGTTCTGCACATAAACAATCCCTAATGGCTTTTTGCTCTTTCTATGTGTAATGCAGAAAAAGCGAAAATTAGTAGAAATAAAAGCATTTCTCCTCGTGCGCCATTTTAACACTGGCTCTTGAATGGCGTTACTTTTTGGCGCTGCCTTAGTTTGACAGATCCTTGTAAATCTAGGGCAGTATCAAAAACCAATAGGTGTTACAGTGGAAAGCCCACAGCAACACCCATTGCACGCCCCTTTCACACAGACACCTGTGTGAAAGGGTACCATATTTACAAACCGGCGTTAAGCCACCTTTTGTGGCTTAACGCCACTTTGTAAATATGGTGCATTGCATACCGCCACCGGAGCAACAAAAAAGTGACACTACGGTGGTGCTAGGGGCTTGTATTTATGCCCAAAGAGTTCCTATTTTTTGCAAAACAGATGCAGCCTTTCAAGTTTCTGAGATGGCATAAGTGAATTCTATAAATTATTATTAGTACCTGTAATTAACACTGCTTTAAACAAGGAAAGTGCAGTATTTGATGTTATATAAAATATAATCATTATTAATATAATAAACACTCAGATTGGAGGTGTCTCTTTACACAAACTAACTTCTTGAAACATTTATATGAATAATAAATATGTATATCAAAATATAAATGTATGCTTAATCCTTGGGACTGCACTGATGTTCTCATTTTTTGTGTTAGTGTCATAGTTACAAATAAGTGAACCACTTACTATGTTCCTTCCATTACAGATCTAAAGTTTCGGGAAACAGCCATCACAACGCAACTTTTACTACGCGTTGCAACGCATATTAAAAACTACGCATACCTTTACATCGCATGTGCTTTTACAACGCCTGCTATGTAATGGCTATCCACGTTGTTGTGAGGAAACGGAGGCTGTTACCTCACAACGACGTGCACCGGCGTGAAGCTGGAAGCAGGAACTTGGAGCAGAGACGGCGGCGCTGGAACCACGAGGAAAGAGGTAAGGCTGATTTTGCTTGGGGTGGGAGTAGTGTGGGTAGTGGTTTAGGGTAGTGTCGTAGTGTTTTAGGGTTAGGGGTAGTGTAGGGGTAGGAGTACTGTGGGAAGTGGTTTAGGGTATTGTTGTAGTGTCATAGTGTTTTAGGGTTTAGGGTAGTATAGTGGTGTTTGGGTAGTGTAGGGGGCCGTGCTAGGGGTAGTGTGTTAGGGTTTAGGGTACTGTAGGGGTGGAAGTAGTGTAGTGTTGTAGTGTTTGTACAGTGTAGTGTTTAGGGATTTAGGGTTGTGTAGTAGTGTAGTGGTTTAGGGTAGTGTTTTAGGGTTTAGGGTAGTGTTGTAGTGTTTTAGGGTAGTGTTGTAGTGTCGTAGTGTTTTAGGGTTTAGGGTAGTGTAGGGGTGAGAGTAGTGTAGTGTTGTAGTGTTTGTATAGTGTAGTGTTTTTTGATTTAGGGTTGTGTAGTAGTGTAGTGTTTTAGGGTTTAGGGTAGTGTTTTAGTGTAGTGTTTTAGGGTTTAGGGTAGTGTTGTAGTGTTTGTATAGTGTAGTGTTTTAGGATTTAGGGTAGTGTAGTAGTGTAGTGTTTTAGGGTTTATGGTAGTGTTTTAAAGTAGTGTTTTAGGGTAGTGTTGAAGTGTTTGTGTAGTTTAGTGTTTTAGGGTTTAGGGTAGTGTAGGGGTGGGAGTAGTGTGGGTAGTGGTTTAGGGTAGTGTAGTAGTGTTTGTGTACTGTAGTGGTTTAGGGTTTAGTGTAGTGTTGTAGTGTTTGTATAGTGTAGTGTTTTAGGTTTTAGGGTAGTGTTGTAGTGTTTGTGTAGTGTAGTATTTTAGGGTATAGGGTAGTGTTGTAGTATTTGAGTAGTGTAGTGCATTAGGGCTGTATGGTAGTGTTGTAGTGTTTGTGTAGTGTAGTGAATTAGGGTTTAGGGTTGTGTTGTAGTGTTTGTGTAGTGTAGTGTTTTAGGGTTTAGGGTAGTGTTGTAGTGTTTGAGTAGTGTTTTAGGGTAGGGTAGTGTTGTAGTGTTTGTGTAGTGTAGTGTTTTAGAGTTTAGGGTAGTGTTGTAGTGTTTGTGTAGTGTAGTGGTTTAGAGTAGTGTTGTAGTGTAGTGTTTTAGGGTTTAGGGTAGTGTTGTAGTGTTTGAGTAGTGTAGTGCATTAGGGTAGTGTTGTAGTGTTTGTGTAGTGTTTTAGGAATTAGGGTAGTGTTGTAGTGTTTGTGTAGGGTTGTGTTTAGGGTTTAGGGTAGTGTTGTAGTGTTTGTGTAGTGTAGTGTTTTAGGGTAGTGTTGTAGTGTTTGTGTAGTGTACTGTTTTAGAGTAGTGTCGGGGGGGTCGTACAGGGTAGTGTAGTGTTATTGTCGGTAGAGGACTGGGGGTTTGGGGAGGGTTGTCTAGGGGTAGGGTTGTCACTTACCTTGCAAACGTTCACCATGAGTATAGCTTTACCACGCATGCCTTTGCGTTGTAATGGCATGCGTAGTAAAGGCATACTCATGAGAAAAATTTGCGATGTAATGGCATGTCGTTGTCATTGACATCGCGTAGTAATACCCGCGTTGTAATGGCACGCGTGGTATTAGTATGCGATGTAATGACATACATGCAAAGTTTCACTTCTCTCTGTAAGTCGACATAATGCTGCCCAGTCTCACCTGCTGCTTATTTATATTACAAGAGTCATGATTACGAGTTGGGCGAAACACGGTGTGTATTTACCAAACCCACTAAATATCGCTGCCCAGGGTTCAGGAATTTACTAGGCGCTTAAGTGACCACCTAGTTCTACTTTACACTCTCAAAATGAGGCTTAAAATGCGGAGTCAAATTCAGTGCACCAAAAACTTCCTGTTTTACCTTATTTCTAGGCATGTGCCCTGATGTATTTTGCTGAGTTATTCCGGGTGAAACATTTAAGTGAAATCAGACTTTTAGTCAAACCCTTAGATTTAGGGCCTGGGACTGGTCGGACAGGAAAGGTAGTTGATGTTTAGCGCACCTGATATTTACCCATGACCCAGGGGTCACAATTTATCAAGCGCAATAAAAACTGCCTGTTACATGGAAAATCCTACAAAATAGAACCTACACACAGATTTTGAGATTGCCTAACTAAAATCGGCATGTCTCAGTAATTACTGGGCTTTTATCACATTGAATTTCAGCAGGTTTGAACTGCCAAAATCTCTAGAGGAAAAAAATATCCGAAGTTGTAATCTTTAGCATACCCAGTAACAACCAGTTGCGATAAACATCACACCACTTGAAAATGCGATCTCTACAGGTGTTTGAACAAGGATCATAAATTGCAGAGGCATTCGTAATTGTATTACAAATGTTAGAAATAGAAGAGTAAGCGCATTACAGTTAGCGTGTGGTGATGGTGATATATACTGAGGGACAAATTGAGACAAATTCGACCCTCCCTGGGAACCAAGCAGGCCCAACAATAGACTTCAACAATAGACTTAAATTGTCACTCTGGGAATGCCTCGGGAGCAGGTAATCCAGCAAGGAGCGGGCCTGTTTACTTCTTCTTGAGCGGCATTGCAAGGGGGCGCCCAATCAGGTTAGATTTACCATCTTCTTTGTCAAGCACAGGGGCAGCAATTGAAACCGTCTGCGGGAAGTGGGAGCGGGTGGCACGCCATGTACACAATGAATATTTATTTACTTGCAATCACTTCCCGAGCACTGCTCGCGGAGTGCTGCAACTCCACCGCTTTCTGACATGACAAACCGAGGGGCAGAAACACAAGTGACATTTTTAATGTTTGCAAATTACATGAAATTTCCACTCAGCTTCAGTTCCTCTTCAGATTCGTTACGGTTTGGGCTGCACGCATGCGCAGTGCAGTTTGTCAGTAGATGCCCACGGTCTGTCTAGAAAGCATTTAACTTTAGAGTGATTTTGTTAAACATAGTTTAATATAGCGCGAAATCGACCCAGAGGCATCAGAGTACTTTACATGAGCACCAGTTGTGTTACAGACGGACGCATTCATTTTTGTTAGGCACAGGGAGATTAAGTGATTTCCCAGAACCACAGGATGATGAGTCTCCCTGCAGTGCATAGCTAGACCTACTGCCCCCGAGGTAGGGTGACCAACTGGCATGGGTGCAAATTCAGGACGGTGAGTGTAAAAATTCAGGACAAAGGGTCAAAATTCAGGACAAAATTCAGGACAGGAGGTCAAAATTCAGGACAAAACTTCGGAACAAAAGGTACATTTTACAGACACATCAAAGGAGGTCGCACTATAGTATATAAGTAATCCCATCTATATCCAAACATATTCATCCATTTGTAAACCTATCCATCATGTATCCTTCCTTCCATCCAAACCTCCATCCACACTTTCACTCATCCATCCATCCTTTCACCCTATCCATCCGTACACTCATCCATTAACCCTTTCAAACCCTCCAGCCATCATGTCACTTACTCATCCATCCACCCAATCACTTATCCTTCCACTCATTCCCCTTTTTAGTCATCCATCCTCCCTTTTTCTCTCCATTGACCCTTTCACTTAGCCATCCTTCCTTCCATCCATCCTTCTACTCATCCACTCATGAATCCATCCATTGACTCTATCACTCATCCATCTTTCCACTAATCTATCCACCCATTCACTCGCCCATCATCCACCCTTTCACTCATCCATCCATCCTTTCGCTCATTATCCATCCATTCACCCTTTCATTCATCCATTCACCCTTTCACTAATCCATCCAGCCATCCAGCTATCCCTTCCCTCACTCACTCGTCCACCTTTTCATATTAATTATGAGCCGAGTCTTTATCTTCATAGTTGCATACGGAAGAGGCCCATCAATAATTTCACCCTTGTTGTAGTTCGTAAGGCAAGTTCTAGGATAGGCCATGGGACGGACATACCCCTCACCCTTAATCTAAAATGGAGAACTTCTTCTACGGATATCAATGAACGCAGAAATTGAGCAGGCAGGTTGAGTTCAGTAACTTGCGGGCAATAAACACGACCCCTTAATCAGTCACAAAGGACTGAGGGACTCCTAAAGTTGCAACCAGGCACAGGCTGCTGGCCACCCTCAGTACACGCCGAGATCAATCGCAGATGCTTACCTCGTTCTTGACCGGTTTAAGTCGAGGTGGGGAGCCATAAGGAGTCCTGAGGCAAAGGTATGGGTGCCAGTTGCACAGCAGACTTCTCTATGTATGCAGTGAGGTAGTAGCAACGCAACCGCCATAGTAGTGCTTCCGCAGACCTTGTAAAGCAGGGAAATATACTAAAAAGTGATCCCAAGACCTGGAGCCTAAGCGCGGCTCGGCCTTCTGTTGGCCATTCGTTGTATAGTGTATATACATGACTAGCTATAAATTAAATACATGTGAGAGAGGGGCTAAGGAGAGATGAGGGGCACCATGGTGGGTGGTAGTAAGGGAATACATAAAGAAGGTCATTGAAGGGGCACCAACAAAGATTGTCCTCCTGGGCGCCACTAATACACATAGTTTAGGGTTTGACAGTTATAAGAGAGTCTTTGCAGCAACCACGTATAACGTTTTTGTCCTGTTTTTGTAGTACACAGTTACACGAAAGCTACGCCTCATTGTTTAAAATAAGTTTGCATTTGCAAACATGCAGAAAAGAGACGTTTTAAGGCAAGGGCAAAGTGTGCAACTTCCATGGACCAAAGCTATAAAGCCCCCCCTTGCCCCTCCCCCAGGAAGATCTATTTATATATTATTTATGTCTATTTATCTCAACGTACCCCCCTCTCCTGTGTAGTTTTAAGGATTATCAGCTGTTTCTGCATGATTCAGTTTTTAAAACTTTAACATAGTTTAATATTTTTGTGCTTTGTGTAATCTTCAGTTTTCAGAAAATGGTTAATAAAATTCACAAATGTTCCGAACAGGTGGCCCCTAAACATGTCATGCACAGGGCACCGAAAAACATTAAGATGACAATGATACAGGGCAGTAGTTATCGGTGGTGGAGAAAGAGCATCGATACCGGGTCCATTGCACATCAATTGCTGCTGCCTTTTACAGTGCAGACAGACCGCGGGGTGACATTATCATTGCTTGCACTGGGGCCCAGTGCTCTCATGTTACACCACCGCACAGAGACCATATTTTATGTGTTGTTTAATCTGTTTAAAGCGTCGTGCTATGAGGATCTCTTGAAGAATAGCTAGAACTGCAGGAAACCTCCAAAAATGCATTCGGCTCGGATTCTGACATTAACAATTCAGTTCCCCAGCTTCCAATCTAGATAAATGCGCCTTGAGGCCTGGTCCCTTTAGAACGCGATTTACTGCGTCTACAGGTCAGGGGTCGAGTAAGGGTCCCGAAAAATTAAAAAAGGGAAAGGCTTAAAACCTGCTCTGGTCGTTTCAGAAGTACGGGGGCTAGGTACCCTAAATCTGTTGTCATTGGCCCTGAATCAGGGCTAATGAGAGCACTCCTGCAATGTACCTGCGAGCTCTAGGATTGGCTGATGGCTTTTAAGCCAATCCTAAATAGCTTTGTTTGGCCTCCACAACAAACGGCTGGCATTAGAAAGGCACATGATTCGCTGTCAGGTAACAGCTGTTAAAATTACGGACAAATGGCGTCCGTTAAAGAAGTCTTCACGGACAACGGACAGACGGCCGAAATTACGGACTGTCCGTGAAATTTACGGACGGTTGGTCACCCTACCCCGAGGGCGGTCCATAGGTATGCCGCCCAGTGCAGGTAAGAGCGGGTGGGGGGCTAGCGGCCGACTGATGACTAGTTATGGGTGTATGGGGGGTTGACAACTGATGGATTTCTTGTTCTCGGTGGGCAGGGTAATGGTGGTAGCCGACAGCCCTGACCTGCTAACGCAAGCTACCCCCAAAACAGTGCCGCCTGGGGCAGACCACCCCCCGCTCTCCCCTAGCTACGCCACTGCGTCCCTGTCAAGACTTAAACCCGGTTCCATAGCTTCGAAGTTGACCGCTCTAGCAATTAGGCCACATGTTGTGAACGTGCTAATTAAGACAAACCTAGAGCAGTGGTCTTACCCTTTTGACTTCTGTGGGAACCCACTTAGTCCTTACTAGGCCTAATTAAGGATGAAATATTATATTTAATTTACAAATATAAAAATGCACAATTTTAATTTTAACGTGAAGTTTGGAGTTTTTCTAAATTCATTTAAGGCAACCTATTCTCTATACTGTATTCTGTTTGATGCACGTGCACTGTCCTACAAATCAATCTGTGGATAACAACATTTTTGGGCTCCAATTTCAAATTCCTTCACATTACCAGTATTACATAACTCGCAAACATAACTATAATAACATCTATAATGACTCTTGAGCCAACCGAGTCTGGCAAATTTCCTGCCCGCTATATGATCTTCAATGGAACCTTATTTTAGACTAAACCCTCACGTAGCTAATGATCAACCACCTCTGACTCATTTTGCTTTTTTCACTGAACAAATGTTAGGATTTCAAGTGACCAGACGTGCATCAGGCTCATGGCATTGTTTTATGTCAGTGCATAAATATTTCTTTGTGGGGTAGGGGCATGTGTGCATTTGTGTTTAGGGAGCATGTGTTCGTTCAGGGAGGATCTGGCGTGGCAGTTCAGGCTGAACTGTTCCTATTGGAGCAGTGTCAAGACTGATTTGTTTATGGATGGGTCTAAAAGGAGATGGCTTGGAGGGTAAAAAATGATGGACTGAGATGCAGCCCGGGCGATAGTCAGTTGCTGAGATTAATTCAAGCATTCTATCCATCACCTTGTTGTTGTTGACACTCTAAGTGTGATGAGTATGTCCAGATGTGGGTCTCATCTAGCATGTGTCACTGGAAACAAGCTAAATATGACTGATGAGCCCTAGTCAAGGTGAAACCAGTCTTGGGTTGCTTGTGTACTAGCTCAGGGAGGTTGTGGCCTGACAGTTTGGACTGGACTGTTCCTATTGGCACAGGGTAAAGACTGATTTGCATATGGATGGGTCCACACTAAGGTGGCATAATGGGTGAAAAACAATGGACTGGGGTGCTGCTCAAGTCATTGTCAGTGGCTGAGATTAATTCAAGCATTTTATCCATCACCCCATTGGTAGTTGTGATGAATTTCTGTAAGGACAGATCAGCAGTAGGAGGTGCCAAAGGCTTTGCACTTGTTGATAATGAGCTTGCATTTCATAAACACTGAAAGGGGAATCTAAATTGGCAAAACTGTTCTGCCCATGGTTAAAAAAAATGTGATGGAGCAACCAAAACCTATGTGTGGAAACTGGAGGAAAATTGTGGAAGGATCCCAAACTAGCAAGTCCTCTGGTAATTCTTCATTTCTCAGGAGATTCTGAGTGTGCAACCAAGAATCCCTCTTAATTCCATACCCCCAGAGTTATTACTATTGTCAGTATTGTTTAATAGGAGGCTTGCAGAATTAACACCCCTTGTTCAAGGATTCTTGTGAAAGGTCCTAAATGTAAAATCCAACAGTACTCAACCACAAATAGGCAGAAAATAGAGAATGTAAACATATGTGAATTAGATCAACACTATACAAAATGCATCCTCCATTAGACGATTTGCACCACTCTTGATGCTGACACTTCAAAGCACACAGAAGTGTCTGTGCCATATAGTTTATTTAAATCATTTGTGGTTGGTGGATGGATAACCCAAACCTATCGGCAGATAGGAACAAATGAATCCAACAAATTCTCACCTCACTTCCCTGGATAATATTTATTTGATACTTTTTCAAATGTCATGTTATTTAAATGTAAACTAAACCTTTGCAATAGCAGAATTTGCAGGTGGTCACCAAATAAAGTATTTGGTGTGCCACCGCCTTTAAAAGTTGTGTTAAAATCAGGACATGTTTATAAAATTTCATACGAGCATCCCAAAACCTTTCAACTTCGAAACATGCAAACTACCAGGAACGAAGGTGAGGAACAGCTTGTTAAACTAATGCCACTGTGTTTTCCCTGTAGCCACAACATTAGAATGCAGCATTTAAAAGCACTATGAGCTGTGCTCATTTTATGAAAAAAAATTTATGGTAGAAAGATTAAAGCATTTCCCAACCTAGAAAGATGAGGATCCTTCAAATGTATCACAAAACATACAGAACATATCATACTTGTTGTTGGCAAGTATGTACTACTCGACTGGCTTGTTGCACCGGGAATATCAAAGCAAATGAAGGGATGGTTTGGCTGAATAAATGAGACAGAGACGAATATCACACAGAAATGGAATAAACCAATATCTACCACTACATCAACTAAGCAGATTCATTTCAAATGGTGTGCGGAATATAACTGAATATATCATAAAGGAGAAAAAACCATAACTCCTGCTAAAGAACTTTCCAGATGTACTATAAGCTGGCGACCCAGAAATGTATGTGTATGGTGTCCTACGTGATAATGTGGCACGGCACTAGGAGGCCATGGGCAAAGAGTCACAGAAAGTTTCATGGTCAGTTTTCAAGAGACGCGATTCATTCTTCATTTCTATGACACCAGAATGAATGTAGTGATGCCAACCAGAAAGGAACAGCAGACCTGTATCTGCAGTAGAGGCTCGCACAGGTAAGAGCAGTAGGGGCGGCGGGGCGGGTTAGGAGGTGGTGGAAGTCGACAGACAATGATATAAGTGATATTAAAAAAAAAATACATACAACTGCTTACTTTGTGCTCGCCACATCGCCGATGCGGCGATGTCGCAAGCGCAAAGTAAGTGGATTTATTTATTTATTTAATATTACCTATCTCGTGGTCTGTCAAATTCCTGCACCACCCACCGGCCACGCCGGTGCTCTTACCTGTGCCAGCCACTACTGTGTATCTGTGTATTTATTTTCGCACTGTGACAGTATTACAATGACTGTCCCTCCTGTCCTCTCAAAGCACTGGATTTGGCGTTGCAAAACAAATGTGCAAAGCAAATAGGACCTGAGAAGGCGGGGCAGAAACAGACCTCTGGACTGCTGTCTGCTCCGTAGAAACTGCTCAGAATGCCCAGGGAATGGTTACCAACTGACCAGGGCGGCCAGTGACCAGCCAGTGCTTTGCCTAAAAGCAGCCACAAATACCAGTAATAAATATCATTGCACGGCATAAAGAAAAAAAAAACATATTTTTTTTGCCTCCTAATAGGTAAGGATCGACAAAGTGTGCCTAAAATAGCAGCTGTGGCACAGAATGAGAGCTAGCACATTAGATTATGGTTTTTTTCTATCACATAAACCCTGACATTTCGCCAAGTGAAGGCTTAACAAAAGACAGAAATCCTTCAGTACATAAGCTCCTCACTCATTAAAACACTAATCTCTAAATTGCTTATGTAAACAGACGTAGAACAAAATTAGTGAAAAATTACTTCCGCATTCAATTTTAATATCGTCCACCATCTACACACAACAGTAAAAACAGAGCTGATGTTTGGTTTAAATCCAATGCCTCAAAAAAACGTTTTCACAACTCCGGAGCAGATTTTGCATTTGGCCCAAGGAAGGTCGAAAATGAAGGTTTGCATTCTTACCTGTATCTGCGTAAAATCTATCGGTGTACACCGGACATGACACCTTGCAAAGAAAGGAGAAAAAATGCAATTGGTTATTTCAGAATATTAAATAAAAAGAAGAATACAATTATGAAGAGTGGAAGTGGAATAATGCAGAGGTTACTACAGAAACTACTAAACTGCCATATTTCAGTGGTCTTGCCATATTTCTATTGCATTTTGTTAGAGATGTGGGAGCTATTCAACACTAGAACAACTTGGTCTTTTCCAAGCTACCCATACCACTGCGACCTTGCTGCAGTTCTGACTTCATCCTGTAGGTGGAGGCATTTCTAACTGCAGGTTGTAGGTGGAAACAGCCAGTTGTCAACCTTCATGTCTGCATATCACTTCCTGTTGGCTAATAATAATGTTCATTATGTTGCTCATTTGGCTTTGGCCACTTGCAACAGCAGAAATAACTGATCAAGATGAGCACATTTATATTTGCTGGGAGAGCCAGTGCACCAGCGTTTTTAGGGCCATATGTACAACCCGTTTTGCCAGTCGTAAACGGTTCGAATCTCAGAATCGACCCCTTTGCAAATGCAAAAAGGCTTTTTGGCATGTAAAAAGGCCAAATAGTGATTCAGTAACTTGTTACTGTATCGCAGTTTGGGTTTTTCAATTCGGTATTAGGAAGGGGCGTGTTAAGGGCATCCCTTCCTAATAGAGACTCTCTGTGCCATGTACCAATGTTTTGTGATTGAAATGTGGTTGCAAAACATTCGTAAATAGGAAGGGTCCAACGGGTACTTCTTCCTCTTTGTAAATGGTTGCAGAATTTTTATTTTAAGAGCAGGGATTTTTAAGGACCACTGCCTACTTTAAAAAAAATGAAACTGAAACATTTTATTTTTCTATTTTCTTTTTGAAATGCATCCCGTTTTCCTTTAACCCCTTCCATGCCAAGCACGTAATGGTTATGTACTCGGCTGCGGTGATGCTGTGCCAAGGACGTAATCATTACGTCCTTGGCACAGCAGTCAGAAATTCCTCTGCAGGAAACAGTAGAGGGATTTCTTTTTTTTTCAGCCTCAGGAGCTGGGGAAGAGCTTCCCCAGCTGCCAGAGTCATTTTTTTTCCAGTGTAGTGGCGATTGGCACATATGGCACGCTGACATCATTACACTGAAACTGAATGTGAAATGAGCCAATTGGCTCATTCCACTTTCACTGTCTGCATGCTCCTGGGTCTATCTCAGTCCCCCGAGCATGTAGGCAGGTGGGAGGGATATCCTTGGAAAGGGGAGAATCTCCCCTTTCCAATAGTACCCTTCCCTAGTGGATCCTTGATTGGGGATCGTCACAAGATGGTGTTCCCCAAGCAGGGATCCACCCACTAGACACCAGGAAGGGGGAAGTAGCACCCTTGGGCAAGGGCATTTGCTTCCTCATATACATTTGGCCATTTTCAGTCTCTCCGTCTCCCCCTGGGGGGTAGAAAGCACACTAGACACCAGAAATAATTTTTGGGGGGAAAACGTATGGGTGGGGCCAGCCCTAAATGGGCAATATAATGCCACCACCCTCCCAAAAATCGTCACAGTCTTTCTACCCCTCCCCCATGGTGCAGATGGGTGTAATAGCCCGATCTTCCCCCGGAGGGCAGAAAGTCCACTAGGCACCAAGGATGATTGTTTTCATTTTTTATAATAGAGGGGTGGGGGCTGCCCACAATGGGCAAGCCAATGCCCCCATCCCCCAACACAAAAAGGACAGTCTTTGTGCCACCCTGGGAGGCAGATGGTGGCTATTGCCCACGATCTGCCCCCTGAGGGGACAGAAAGCCTACACACAAGGGATTGTTTTCTTCCTAAAAGAGGGGTGCGCATTGCCCTCACTGCCCAAAACAAAAGGGACAGTATTTCTGCCCCACCTCGGGCAGATGTTATGTTATGTTATTTAAAATTTATAAAGCGCACATACGCCCAAAAGCTTCTTGGCGCTGAAGAGAGAATAAAAACATAACAAAGGAATACCAAAAAGAGTCGCTATTTCAAATAGGCCTGTGTAAAAAGAAAAGTCTTAAATGCCTTTCTTAAGGCAAGAAGGTCCCTACTCTGTCGCAAAGTCAAAGGGAGGGAATTCCACAAGGAAGCAGCTAAAAAATGAAAACAGCTACCTCCCTGTCGTTTTTTCTTGAATCGGGGAACCTCAAGTAGATCTTTATGAGCTGATCTCAAACTACGTGAGGGACTATATCTCCCTATCAGTTGTCTAATAAACATTGGGCCCTTGCCCTCCAAGGCCTTGAAAATAATGCAACCAACCTTAAATGTGGCTCTCTGTGCCACAGGCAACCAGTGCAAGTTCTCTAATCCTGATCTAATTGATTCCCATTTAGGTACCTTGCAGATCAGTCTGGCAGCTTGATTCTGCAGGTATTGCAGTCTTCTAAGTTGACCAATTGGTGAACCCAGATAGAGACTGTTTGAGAAATCAATATGGGAAAGAACTAGAGCACTGATTACCTGAATTAAAGCCGAATCAGTGAGGAAATGTGCAATTTTTCTGATCTTCCTCAATTGAAAAAAACCAGAGGAAACCACAGTTCCAATTTGAGATTTTAAGGTAAGGTCCTCATTAATGGTCACTCCCAAGCTCTTTACTGTTTGGGATTTTTTTGGAGGAGAACCCATGTCAGAAGGCCAGAAGCGTGGGCTCCAACTGATCTCGCTCTTCCCAGGCAAGATCAGTTCGGTTTTCCCCGGATTTAATTTAAGATGGTTTAAAGACATCCAACTTTGAATAAGGGACATGGTTGCCTGAAAATTCTCCGCCGCATTGGTTGAATTTAATACAAAAACCAACTGCAGGTCGTCTGCATAATTATATACAGTAACTTTATGCTCTCTTAAAGAGAACAAAAGAGGCCGCATATATAAATTAAATAATAAAGGGGACAAGGAAGATCCTTGAGGAACCCCACAGAGGGAACTATTTTTAGGGGCTGTGAAAGATCCCAGCCGAACAGACTGGGTACGTTCTGATATAAAAGACTTAAGCCAGGCCAAGGCCGAGTCTCGAAGACCGGCCTGTTCGACACGGTTGACCAGAATGGTATAGTCAACCGTGTCGAACGCTGCAGACAGATCCAAAAGCACCAAGGCCTGGTGTAAGTCCTTATCGGCATTAGACCTTAAGGTATTCTGAACGGCCAGTATTACTGCCTCAGTGGAATGACCAGGCCGAAAGCCTGCCTGGTTAGGTTGTAAATAACCAGAGTCTTCCACAAAATTTGAAAGGCTATTGGTGACGTGAGCCTCCAAGATCTTAGATAAATAGGGCAGAAGTGATATTGGCCGATAGTTGGAGAGGTCTGAAGGGTCAATACCTGATTTTTTTGTAAGGGGAATCAATAAGGCCTGTTTGAAACTGTTAGGGACTATCCCCGATGTAAGAGAATTGTTGAGCAGTGGAATCATGCTGTCCGGAATTGCCCAACCAATTTCTCTCATTATTTGAGGGGGGCAGACGTCCTCAGGAGATCCTGATTTGACTCTGATCAGTAGATCTAAAAAAGTTTTGTTGTCAATTAAAGGAAAGGAATGTAGTGTTGAAGGATTAAAGAAAATATCATCCAAAGGGGCGCAAGCTGGAAGTTTGGATAAATTGTCCTTAATCAATAATATCTTTTCACTAAAAAAAATCATTCAACGAGTTACAGAGTATTTGTGAAGGAACTACTAGGGGAGAGGTTCTATCATCATTACATAATTCAGTCACAATCCTGAAAATTTCTTTCGACTTGTTAGTCGCATTTATAATTTTTGTAGAGAAATAATCAGTCTTGTGATTATGTAGTGTTTTTTGATAGGCTTTCCTAGTTGAACAGTATGCAATCCTTGCTTGGGGGCAATAATTAGTTCGCCAGATGGGTGTTATTACCCATTAGAACCCAGGGATTTTCTTTTATTATGAGAGAGTGATGGGGGCAGCCCACAATGGGCAAGACCATGCCCCCACCCACAATTATGAAAACAGAAGTCTTTCTTCCCTCCACTTGGGGGCAGATGGGGGTACTAGCCCCCGATCTACCCCCTCCCAGGAAGGGGGGGGCAGAAAGCCCAATAGGCACCAAGGACGTTTTGTTTTGAGTATTTAAGGGTGGGGGCTGCCCAAAATGGGCATGCCAATGCCCCCAGCCCCCAACCCCCAAACAAAAAAGAGAAAGTCTTTCTGCTCGCCCTTGAGGACAGATGTGGGTTATTACCCCCAGTGGAGGCAGGAAGCCTCCTAGACACCAGGAATTCTTCTTTTTTAATAAAAGAAGGGGGCTATCCATAATGGGCTATGCCAATATCCCCCCCTAAAAATAGCCACAGGCATGCGGGGTAACAGCCAGGGGTGGGTAGAAAGCCCACTAGGCGGCAGAGATATGTTTATGGGCATGTCAGTGAGCGGTCCCTTAGGCAAGGGTTGCTCTCCATTTCTTTAGTGAACACATTTTGGCTGCAAGGGCCAGTGACTGGAAAGGCCAAACACAAAGAGATTGAGGGGATAGCACAGTGAGCTCTAAGCACTATTTTTATATGTTTTTATTCAATTCTGTATTGGACACCCAAACAAATGAGGTATCATTTTATCGGGAGACCAAGTGCTTAAAGCTCACTGTGCTATCCCCTCAATCTCTATGTTTTTGGCCATTCCCAGTCACAGGCCCCTGGCCACCCCACACAAGGGAGGTATCATTTTACTCAGGAGACTGGGGGAAACGCTTGGGGGTAGGAAATGTGTGCTGGCACGGATGACACCTGACAGAAATATAAGGAAATGTGATTTATTACCTAAATTTGTGGTTTGCAAAGGATTCTGTGAAGGAACATGTTGGGGGATCCATACAAGTCACACCTCCTTGGACTCCCCTGGGTGTCTAGTTTTCAGAAATGTCTAGGTGAGGTAGGTTTTTCTAGATGACACCCTATCCCAGACCAAAAATGCAGGTGCCTCTCTTGCAACACCAGGTCATTTTGTGCTATGTCATTTTATTGTCTCCACAATATATTTTGGGCCCTTCCCTGTCACGGGTACTTGGTCCACCCACACAAGTGAGATGCCATTTTTATCGGATGACCTGGGTAAATGCTGGGTGGTAGGAAGTTTGTGGCTCCCCACAGATTCCAGAACTTTCCATCACAGAAATGTGAGGAAAATTTACTTTTTTGACAAAGTTTGAGGTTTGCAAGGGATTCTGGGTAATAGAACCTGGTGACACAAGTCACCCTATCATAACTTCCCCTATGCGTCTAGTTTGTTTTCAGAAATGTTCAGTTTACTAGGTTTCCCTTGGTGCTGTCTGATCTTGAGCCCAAAATCCACAGCTAGGCACATTGCAAAAAAAAGGTTAGTTTTCACTGGAAAAATGTGATGTGTCCATGTTGCATTTTGTTCCATTTCCTGTTGCGGGCACTAGGCCTACCCAGACAAGTGAAGTACCATTTCTATCACCAGACTTTGGTGAATGCTGGGAGAGTGCAAGTTTGTGGCTCCCAGCAGATTACAGAACAATCCATCACATAAATGTGAGGAAAATGTGTTTTGTTTTACAGGATTTGAGGTTTGTAAGGGATTCTGGGTAACAGAACCTGGTGAGAGCAACACAAGTCACCCTGCCCTAGAAGTTTTCAGAAATGTACAGGTTTGCCAGGTTTTCCTGGGTACTTGCTGAGCAGGGCCCAAAATCCATAGATAGGCACATTGCAAAAAAAAGGGGCAGTTTTCACTGGAAAAATATGATGTGTCCACATTGCTTTTTGGGCGGTTTCCTTTCGCGGGCACTAGGCCTACCCACACAAGTAAGGTACCATTTGTATTGGGAGACTTGTGGGAATGCTGGGTGGGTGGAAGCTTGTGACTTCCTGCAGATTCCAGAACTTCCATCACAGAAAATTGTGAGGAAAATATTTTTTTTTTTTTACAAAGTTTGAGGTTTGCAAGGGATTCTGGGTAACAGACCCTGAAGAATGCCACACAAGTCACCCCATCCCGGATTACTCTGGGTGTCCAGTTTTTGAAAATATGCAGGTTTTCTAGGTTTCCATAGGGGCCGGGTTAGCTAAGGCCCAAAATCCACAGCTAGACATTGCAAAAAAGGCTCAGATTTTACGGAAATATGTGATATGTACATGTTGCATTTTGGGCCATTTCCTGTGGTGGGCACAAGGCCTACTCACACAGGTAAGGTACCATTTATATCCGCAGACTTAGGAGAATGCGGGGTATGTGGATGTTTTTGACTCCTCACAGATTTCAGAACTTTCCATCACAATAATTTAAGGAAATGTGTTTTGTTTGACAAAGTTGATGTTTGCAAGGGATTCTGGGTAACAGAACCTGGTGAGAGCCACACATGTCACCTTATCCAGGATTCCCCTGTGTGTCTAGCTTTGAAAAATGTACAGGTTTGCTAGGTTTCCCTAGGTGCAGGCTGAGCTACGGCCCAAAATCCACAGCTAGGCACATTGGAAAAAAGGTCAGTTTTTGTTGGAAGAATGTGATGTGTCCGTGTTGCGTTTTGTGCTGTGTCCTGTCACAGGCACCAGGCCTACCCACACAAGTGTGGTACCATTTTTATCAGCAGACTTGTGGAAATGCAGGGTGGGTGGAAGTTTGTGGCTCCTGTCAGATTCCAGAACTTTCCATCACAAAAATCCAGGGAAATGTGTTATGTTTTTACAAAGTTTGAGGTTTGAAAGGAATTCTGGGTAACATAACCTGGTGTGAGCCACACAAGTCACCTAATCCTTAATTCCCCTTACTGTATAGTTTAAAAAAATGTACAGATTTGCTAGGTTTCCCTGGGTGACGGCTGAGCTAGGGTCCAACATCCACAGCAAGGCACATTTCAAGAAAGGGTTGGGTATCACTTGAAAAATGTGATGTGTCTTCGTTGGATTTTGGGCCATTTCCTGTCACAGGCGACAAGGCCTACCCACACAAGTGAGGTACCATTTTTATCGACAGACTTGTGGTAATGCTGCGTTGGTGGAAGTTTGTGGCTCCTGGCAGATTCCAGAATTTTCCATCACAGAAATGCGAAGGAAATGTGTTTTCATTTTTTTACAAAGTTTGAGGTTTGAAAGTGATTCTGGATAACAGAACCTGGAGAGAGCCATACATGTCAACCCAACCTTAATTCCCCTTGCTGTATAGTTTTAAAACATGTACAGCTTTGCTAGATTTCCCTAGGTGCCGGCTGAGCTAGGACCCAAAATCCAAGGCTAGGCACATTAGAAAAAGGGTCAGTTTTCAGTGGAAAAATGTGTTGTGTCCACGTTGCATTTTGGGCTGTATCCTGTTGCCTACCCACATAAGTGATGTACCATGTTTATCGAGAGACTTAGGGGAACAAAAAATAGTAGAACCAGTGGTATTACCCTTTATCTTTCTATGCAATTCTGTCATCCAACTGTAAGACATTGTGCAAAAAAGAAGCCATTTTGAACAATACCCTCTAATTCACATGCTAATATGGGTACCCACAAATATAGAGATGCACAAGTAACCACTGCTTCTAAACTCCATATCTTGTTCTTATTTCAGAAGTACATAGGTTTCCTTCATACCTATTTTACACTCATTTATATTTTACCAAATGAATTACTGTATAACCTGTCCACAATGAAAAACCATTGCAAGATGCAACTCAGTTA
The DNA here is from genome assembly GCF_964261635.1 of Lissotriton helveticus. Classification (NCBI taxonomy): domain Eukaryota; kingdom Metazoa; phylum Chordata; class Amphibia; order Caudata; family Salamandridae; genus Lissotriton; species Lissotriton helveticus. The sequence goes on from NC_136059.1 coordinate 1,076,686,392, forward strand.
TTGGCTCTGAGTAGCTCAGGTTCTTTGCGAACCTTCACGATTCATATATCCCCACAACCAGAAGGGTCTCTCAAATGTAACGGTATATAGCTTTAAAAAATCTACCAAGGTTAGAAGACGTTACGGGTGAAAATGTATTCACAAATGGCTGTTTTTTCCAACAAAACAACAATAATCTTTATTTCAACTGTTACTTTCTATAGAAAAACCTTGAAGGATCCTCACAAATGCTCCCTTGCTGAATTCAGAATTTTGTCTACATTCCAGAAATATATAGCTTTCCAGGATCCATCATTGGTTTCACACCCATTTCTACCACTAACTAGAAGGAGTTGAAAGCCCAAACAATAGGAAAAACAGGCTACGTCCCAGTAAAAGGAAACGGGCTGCATTTAAAAAAAAAAACTTTTCTTTATTTAGAAGCAAACTGACATGGTGGTCTGCTGTTCCCACAAGGCCATCATCACTTTGTTTTTAGTGATACTCATGAACATTAATGCGGTAGGTCAATTGCGACCCCATTAGGAATCTCTAAATGGGTCAAGGACACATTCGTACACAGGTGTTTGTGATTTCCTAATAGCGGAGAGCTAAAATTCGCTATTAGGAACTTGCAAAATAAAGCCCATGTACATGCGGATCCAGGTATTAAAGAGGTAACCTTAACACCCTTATAATGACAATAATTGGTAGACACCAAAAAATCTATCTGACTCTGCACCCAAGTAATGTTATGTGAACCAGTCAAAAGTTTCCAACAGCACTACCAACGGTTTTAATTGAAGGGCACGACTGAAAGAAAAACGCACAGAAACTTTGATGCAAGGTATGTAACTAAACTGTATTGATAAGAAACCTGCTTCACTTCAATCCATTGTAGTTTAGGATTTAAAAAAAAAAAGTCCAACATGATATTTTAATGCCAACCCTAATTGTTTACGTCTACTTATAAAGTTATGTGTACATGTGCTCAGTTGTTCTATCATGGGGTCTTGCGCAGTTGGGCAGTGGGTCCATGCAGATCCCTGTGTACCAATGCACACAGCTGCTGCTTACTTAGTGGTCTTCCGTTGAATATACAGTGGTCTGGAGCAGCCAGCAGTACACAAAGCTACATTTCCTGAACAATAAAGCAAACCAGAGACACAAAGGGTATGTCCAGGGCTGGCTCTAGGGTGGTGCAATCAGTACTACTGCACTGCCCGCTGACTTGGGGGGGTGCTGTGTTTTCAAGTACAATATGGTTTTAAAAGCAACTGCTGATGCATTCCTTGCCTCCAGCAATTTTCAGGCAACCATAAAAATGTCAAGATAACTCTGGTGATTGATGGACCTGCTGCAGAGAGATAAGAGCTTTTTCTAGTGGAAGTTTTGACTCATCATAAAGTAGTGCAGGAGGTTAAATGCCTGCTGCAAAGCAAGTGTCCCATGCAGATCACAAAGGGCATACGATGTAAATAGTTCAGTGTGTTACTGCTTCTGTCTGACAGTCTCTTTTGTTACTTGCAGTTTATCAGTTTAAACCCTAATATAGAACAGTGAGTTATTAACTATGATCAAAGAGTTGCCTGCACACTGCAAGGTATAGATTAGAACATTATGATTTTTTCCCCCAGTCTTTCATTACCCTAATGTTGTAAAAGGGTTCACTTGGGTAAAAATCAATTCTTATTAGTAAAGCCCACACCCAACCATGGTGCTACGTTTTTAATCCTGAGTTTGTGCTTCTCCAGACCAAGCACTCTTAAACTATACTGTCTCCCAGTAGGGATGACTTGTGACTCCTACACCTGGTAGTCCTCTGTCTGGTGTAACATTTACTCTACACTGATTTACAGACTTATGATTAATATGTATGTAATGTTAAGTGCTCTGACACCTATGAATGGCGCTATAAAACAAAAGAAATGCATGATAGAGAGTGGTTATGGAGACTTGAGGGGCACTTCTAAAGGTTCGTAGTGAGGGAATCCGTGGGGTAGGAGGTTGTGGGGGGGCCTAAAACATAGTCACACCGGACACCACCAGGGCTAAAGACGACCTGGGCATGTCCCAACAATTCCATACTACTTGGAAATGCATTACCACAACTTCAAAAGAAGCAAAAATGCATTTTTAGCATCTTTACAGCTTAATAATGCTGGGGTGCAAAATCAAACTCCTGCTGTGTGACATTTACCTGCCTGCGTGCATGAGGGTAGCCCAAGTACCCAAATTTGCCCTTAACTGCTACAATATATATTCTTTTCACTGTATTAAGTTGCTCGGGTCTATAAAATTAGACGCTTTTGTCTTACTTTGAGTGCAACAGCAGTCGTACTTCATTTACAGGCATCACACGTTGAATTAAAAATTAACTTGTTATATTCGCTTGAGAGACTACATTGCATTTGTTAAAATAGCAATGATGAGGCCAAAATAACATTTAACACACAGTGCCCATGTTGGTCATAAGAACTTGTTCTGAACATATTAAATCAGGCCAACATAAACTATCTATAACTAGATGTCGTTTTGCAACCTGTTGTTGAGGTTGCAAAAGTAAACATTAGCATTTTGGCTCTACAAATAGGAACTCTGTGGGTTAATAGGGGCCTCTGATAAAATTCCTCCAGTGAGCCCCATTTCCAATAAGAGTGGAAATCGATATGTGAATTCTCCTACACTCAATTCATAAATAGGATTTTAGAGGCTAGCATTTATTACAGATAATGCAAAGCATGTAAAATCAAAAAAGTATAATTAAATAGTTGTGATCATCTAATAAATAGGAATGCATGGTTGTCTGTGGATTTAGAAAGAGGATGGTAGTATGATGACCTGCTGTGCAATACAAATACAAACCATGCAGTTGATTAATGGAAAAAAGACTGAGACGAGTAAGAAGGGGGTAAAAGCAAAAAGAGGATATTTTTCTGACATATACAGTCCATGATTATAGAAGGCTAGGACAGACTAGAAATGGACAAAGATTAATATTTTCATAATTTCAATTGCTTTGAGACATTCTTGTATGGAAGACACAGTTTCTGTCTTCAGTTTATTAAGAGACACACACAATATGAAGAGATGCTTTCCTATTGATTTTTCCAACCATAACTTACATTTCTCCAATAGGTGTACATTACATTAAACAATGTTTCAAGACCATGGACCAGAATGTTCTTAAATTCACAGTAGAACTGCAGACATTTATCAAATGCAGCTTCATGATTATTTGATATATCAGCAGTTTTATAAAGGATATACAAGACGGGTAGGTGTCAGAGTGCTGTGCAATAACACAAAGTAAAGTTACAAAAAAACATGAAACCAGGAAGAATCTAGGGTGCAAAAGAGACCAACACAACTCTCAAGATAACCTAGAGGGTCCCAAACTCGGAACTCTTTGCAATGTAGACAAATGATGTATGCAAGAAGTCCTCAAATAGTCTGGTGGCAATACAGAAACTAGTTATAGACCACATAAGTAGAGGGATTAATGAAAGTAGCAGTTCTCCATCAGTAGGAATTTTAATTTTTGAAAGAATTGAACATTGGGTTTGTATAAATCTCTGGAGGAATCACTTCCATATTCCGGATGCACATCTACAGAAGGAGCGGGATTTAGTCTTTTGCGTTTTGAACCTAGAAGGTTCCAAACATAGAGAGTTGGCAATATGTAGTGATTGGAAGACAGTTGGAAATACACCGCAATTTGCTGCCTCCAGAAAAGATTTTTTTTAAGCTAAGTCTCTACGTATGCCATTATGCATGGATTTGTGGGTGATGCAAATGGTTTTGAGGGGGAGCCCCTTGAGAAAAATGAAAATCTGTGAAAGTTCTCACTCTTGCTGCCACATTGAAAGTGAATAGTTGCAGTTCTTCATTCCAATTAGAAGTGCATTGGTGAAGTCAAATCTTGATTTGACTAAAACGTGCACCACATTTTTAAAGCCTGATTGAGGGATGGAAGGTTTGACGTCTGAAAGAAATCTAAATTGATGTTTAGTCCTTGTGATAGCATTAACGTGAGCTATCAAGTTTAGGTTCTTGTCTATGGAGATGTAGAGTGATTTAATGAACTCAATGAATTTTGGGCCAGCAGTTTAGTATACATTTAGCTAATCAAGCCGGCCTTGTACTGCCTGGGGTTTGTTTGAGGGGGAGAGATGAGGTGGAATGTTGTCTTCATTGGGATCTGTATTATGTGGATGAACCAGCAGCCAAGACTGGATGTTCTTTAGAATTTAGTTAAGGAGGAGTTTTCATTCCAGCACCAAAAATTATAGGTAGAGCTGAATATCATTGGAATAAGAATGGTTAGGCAAGTCATGTTTGGGATTGAAGTTAGCAGTTCTTTGTGTAGATTAAAGATAGTAGGGGATTGTATGGAACCTTGTGGATGAATGGTTTCAGATTTGACAGTTCTCATTAATACTAAGCTTCATTTCTAAGCAATTTCCATAGTGAAAAAGGGATATTATCTTCTCTTGTTTAAACTCTCCTCCTTGAGCAGCTGTGAAAGTCCCATGGGGAAGGAAGCCTAGAAAGATCCGAGAAGCTAAAGTGCTTCGTAAGAGAATGTGATGAGATCAGTGCAATATCCATCTAACCTAGTCTAGTGTCTGAATATATCCTCTTTTCAGCAGTCCTGCTCTAAAAGGTGATATGAAGATATAATGTGACTATCACAATCTAACAGGATTTCAATGCACCATGAAACTTTGAAGCAAACTGATGCTTAGCTTTAACTATAGGATTGATTTAGAGTTTGGCGGACAGGGCAGTCTGCCACAATTATTTAAAGTACCCTTTCCACCAAACTGAAGGTCAACCCACTCGGTTTCCAACGATTATGCCCTGTTGCCTTTGCTATTGGAAACCATACATCAATGGTAGAATTGAATTGAGGCCATCAGTGTAGGTGCATCAGACCATCCGCCTTCTTTAGAGCAGGCAGTATGATACACTTTTTATTAGTTCTGGACCGTCAGGGAAACTCTGGTGGTCCAGAAGAGACAAAAATTAAAATGACCCATTCATCTTGGGAGTAGGGTCATTATTATTTTTCTTTTCACAAGTAAATGCTCACTTTGGAACAAAAACAAAAACATAAATGCCTGTTGAGCAGTCACTTAGCAAGCAAACTTTCACTGTGGTGAGAGGAGCCTCCAATCGAGGCACAGAAATCTCTGCAGGGCGACAGATCTCCAGGTATGGTGGACGGTAGTCCAGTCAGGGAGATGTAGGCAATTTCCTCCTCCACCTTAACAGACAGCAGGCTGCTTACCAAACCCTGAATCAGTTCCTGTGTCTTCAACCTCTCACATGACCTGTGGTCCAGCCTTGCCCAGATCTTTAGCCTCTGCTGCAACCTCAGGATTAAATCAATGAGGCTCGTACTAACAATGCACACAGCACCAACTACAGACATGTCGCATCTGAAGCAAGGTGCACTGTGCATGCTATTGACTCCTTGATATTGAGAAGTTTATATCACACCTTCGAAGAGAGAGAAGGAGAAATTTTGTGGCAGATGCCATGTATCAGAATGAGATGTTCTGTGGCATTATTAGGAAAGTGTGCGTTTTAGCTTGGAAAGATATGATTAACCGGTATATTATTCTTGCTTTTTTTTTTATAATTGTTGCTGGGAGTACTGGACTTTAGCTGCACTGTCTGAGACATGCTTTGAGATTCTGCAGGATGATAAAAAAACTCTTCTGAGACTCCCGGTACCCGCACCATGAGACTCATTCTTTGAGGCAATAGTACATACGGGTGGGCAGAGCACAGCACTGATCCTGAATTCATAAGCACTCCGTAGAAAGAGAAGGAAGTATAGAAGATTAATTGATTACTGGCCTGTGATTTGGGGTCTACACAGTGCATCATGAAATTAGATGTTGGAAGCAAACTTCACCGACAGCAGCCATCTTGAGATTTGCCATCTGTAGCTAGGGCAAGAGTGTTTATTGGGAACGTATTTGTTGGCTGTCGTTTTGATGGTGAAACAAGCTTTGTTACAAAGCTGTTAGAGTTATTATAACATCGTTGTAAGACTGTGACCATCATGAAAGCACAATTTATGTTTCTACTATTGCTTCATTCTACTTAGTACAAACAACAGTGTATGGTTTTCTACCGATGGTATTAGTTTGACACTCATCTTTTGGGTTCAGCACTGTCATGTAACCAGTCTTAAGGTACTGCCAGATGCCATACATAGAAAATGTACTTCTGGAGCAAAAGTTGGATCGTTTCGGAAGGTTATATTTCAATGAATTTTTGATAATGAGGTTACTATGCATGATGTTGAAATTGCACAACAACCAGAGGATGTGGCAATGGCCAGAGCTGCCGGTGTTGATGAACTAAGGAAACCAGGCTCGACCCTCGGCTCAAAATCCTGTGATTCTGGGAAAATCTCTTCTTCTCCTGTGCCTACCAAAAAAGAATGTGCCCATCTGTAACGAAACTGGTGCTCATGTAAAGCGCTCTAATACCTTTGGGTCGAGTTTGTGCTATAGAAAAATGCAAAAGCAAATGAAAAAGACAACATAGCACTGGAAAATAGGAAGTTACAATATCTCCCCTTACCTTGCTTTATCCAATAACTCTTTGAACATCTTTCCTCTCCTCTAGCACAAGGAAGACCACCTCCATTCAGGAAATGAAGGGTTGCCAAATTCTTTCAGTCAAGGGAACTATTTCATCCCACCATGAATGTTTTTTTGAGAGGGCTTCTGTCTATCAAGTATCAGGGCAGTCGTCTCGCTTAACCTGCCAATGTGGTTCTGATCCATAGCTTCCCTCACTCGTAACATATAAAACCATTACCTTTCTTTCAAAACAAATCAAGCAGCATATTGTATGCACTCGGTGACAGTAAAACATACACGTGTAGGTGTGCCAATCAAGGTACCGTGCTGTTCTTGTATATAATGTTTTCACTTTGCACGAACTCTAAGCTGTTTTCTATTAACTCGGAAAGATATACATTGACTTACCAGAGGTGAGAATGACAACTACATGTTCCTTTCACATTTATACATGATACTTTTTATTACATTTGTTAATATATTTGTTGCTTTCATATTGAACCCAGTCAGGAGTCTGCTTTTAGAGCACTAATAAAAACATAACATGAGCAGAGAACGCATATACTGTGTCACTTTTTCTCCAGGTAGCTCTGACATCAAGTTGATGAGTTCGAAATATAAATGGTACATCAATAAGAGCGCATTGCTTCTTATAATAGGCTCGTCTTTCATTATTTTGTATTTCATTATTGCCTGACAAATAAACCCACACGGGAAAGATGGGTGGTGGGGGGATTCCTTATACGTGTGTGTTTTCCTGTGGAGAGCTATGCAGTCTCCATGAACTTTAAAAAATGCATTACTCTGCCTGCGAGGGGCGATCCATGGATGTTGCTGTGGATATTCCAATGCAACATCCATGGAACCTGACGCATTCCGAGATTTAAAACATTTTGTAAAGCTGAAATGCGTCAGAATCTTACTCCTCCTTAGTGGAGGCATAGGAGTGGCGCAACAAGGAAAAGTATTTTTTATTTCTCCACATTTTATCCACTGTCTATGCGGGCCTAATTCTGCAGCATGCGTAGAAAGAGGTAAAAGCCATCAATGATTGTTTTCCTGGACAAAAACAATCATTCCCGCAGTGCAGGCACCCTTGCAACATGACGCAAGGGTGTCTCCGTTGGAGCACAACTTACTGTTTGCGTGCCAGTGCAGGGGAGAAGGACGGGAATGCAATGTATCTTGTAGACATAGCGCATTCCTGCCTTTTCGTTTGACACACTGCAGTGCCGCAGGAAGGCTGCTGTGTGTCAAAATATACTAAACGAGACCCTAAATATCTTACTCGGCTGCTTGTGTGTAAATGTTATGGCAAATGGGAGGTGTGATAGGGAATCCTATCCAGTGCTTAATTTTTTAAAGAATAAGTGCTGGGGTCCAAAGTTTTACTCTGAAGGACATCACCAGCATGTTTGAATGTTGGTATGCCACATACCAAGGCCGCATAATCTTGATTCCACCTCATGCCTCTTTAATGAACCACCACCCTCCCTGTCCCTTTATCTTGCTCTTGCAGGATTTTTCCTCCCGGCTTTTGCCCTTAGTCACAGTTTTCAGTCTTTCCTTTCCTCCTTCCCGACCTATGTGTTTTTCTTGCTCCTGGTCAAAATCTAACAAGGAAAAATATGTGCGATCCTCAGAAATAAAAGCCACCACCAGCTCAAATGAAGCATGCATTGTAGCAGAAGCTCTAGGCACTGTCCTTCTAACTTCGTATTGTTGTTAGACTTGGCATTTTTGGCTTGGTTTCCCTTGACTTTTTGCCACTACCTCCTGTATTTTTGATGCTGTGCTGGATTTCATTTTTGCTGGCTTAGATGCTTTGGGCACTTTGCCACTGCTGATCATTGTCAAGGTGCTAGTGCTCCCTTTCTAAATTGTGTTTACAATTGGTTTTCCTAGAGTGGCATATTTGGTTTACTGGTTTGTCTCTAGTAAATTGCACTAAGTGTGCCAGGGCCTGTAAATCAAATGCTACTAGTGGGCCTGCAGCACTGATTGTGCCACCCACATGAGTAACCCTTAAAAGGTATCTCGCACATGCCACTGCAGTGTCTGTGTGCAGTTTGTTAACTGCTATGTAGACATGACAAGTGCACCCACTTGCCAGGTCCTAACTGTCTCTTTTCTTACATGTAAGGCACCCCTATGGTAGGCCCAAGGTACCCCCCTGGGCAGGGTCCAGTGTATGTGAAAGGTAGGACATGTACTGGTGTGTGTGATATGTCCTGATAGTGAAATACTGCCAATTAAATGTTTCACTATGTAAAGGCTATCTGCCCCATAGAATGGAATGGGAGGTACTTTATAACATCTTAAAAATATAAATTCCCATTGGGCCACATTGCCTTTGGGATAAGTCTGTCTGCTCGTGCCAAACTACCCAGGGGGCGAGCAGGGGTTATCTAAAGTGTGTATCCCCCTTACCCTGGCTAGAAGCAAGGATCCCTATTTTGACAAAGGTACCTACCTCAGCTAACTAGAGACCCCCATTTCTAACTATTGTATATTCACACACAGAGCCACCACCGCCATCAAACCAGAAATATGACCCACACTCAACACCACCTTCGGGACTGACACCTTCCCCAACGAATGGAAACGCACAGAAGTCAGGCCCCTACTCAAGAAGCCCTCAGCAGATTCGATGGACCTCAAGAACTACCGGCCCATCTCGCTCCTTCCCTTCGTGGTGAAAGTCGCAGGGAAGACCGTCAACGCAGAACTGAGAAGGTTCATCGAAGACAACGTCACCCTCGATCCTTCTTAATCCGGATTCCGCAGCAACCACAGCACCGAGACTGCCCTACTCACCGCCACAGATGACATCCACACTGTCCTCAACCAAGGCCACACCGAAGTCCTGATTCTACTCAACCTTTCAGCAGCCTTCGACAATGTCTCCCAAGGCACACTTGCCACCAGACTACACAACGCCGGCATACAAGGAACCGCCCTCGACTGGATCTGATTGTTCCTCTTCGGCAGAAGCCAACGGATCAGACTGCCACCCTTCCTCTCTGAACCCACGGAAATCAACTGCAGAGTCCCCCAGGGATCGTCGCTCTGCCCAACCCCCTTCAACATCTACATGGCCCCCTTCGCCGTCATTGTCTGACAGCAGGACATCAGCATAGTATCCTACACCGACGACACCCAGCTCATCCTCTCCCTCACCAAGGACCCCACCACCACCAAGCTCAACTTCCAGGAAGGAATGCAGGATGTCGCAGCCTGGATGAGCAACAGCTGGATTAAGCTCAACTCGGAGAAGACAGATGTCCTCATCCTCGGAACCACCCCATTGGCATGGAACAACACCTGGTGGCTCACCGCCCTCGGCAGCCCCCGACCCTCACGGATCACGCCAGGAACCTCGGCATCGTACTCGACTCCTCCCTCTTCATGAACCGACAGGTCAACGCCGTCGCCTCCAGCTGCTTCAACACTCTCTGCATCCTCCACAAGAGCTTCAAATGGATCCCCTGAGTGAAGGAAGACAGTCACCCCTGCACTCATACCAGCAGGCTGGACTACGGAAATGCCCTCGATGCTGGCATAAACAATTCTCTTCTCCGCAAGCGCCAGACAATACAGAACACCGCCGCCAGACTCGTCCTTGGTATCCCTCGACAGGTGCATATCAGCCAACACCTACAGAAGCTCCACTGGGTCCCCGTTGAGAAGAGAGTCACCTTCAAGATACTGACCCATACCTATAAATGCCTACACAACACGGAACCCAAATACCTCAATGATAGAATCACCCTGCATGTACCCAAAAGAAACCTCCAATCCGCCAAACCTCGTCCTCGCAGAGATGTTGCACAACCGCAGAGCCAAAGCGGGGAGAAGAGCCTTCTCCTATAATGTGGCCTAGGCCTGGAATGAGCTCCCGATCGACATCAGAGTTGACCCCTCCCTGAACTCCTTCAGGAAGGCTCCCAAGACCTGGCTCTTTGGCTAAACGGAACTGCTGCCCCCCCCCCCCCCTAGTGCCTTGAGACCCTCATGGGTGAGTAGCGCGCTTACAATTCCCTGATTGATTGATTGATTGATTATGGCACCTAGTTACTCATCATCACATGGGAGGAGTAAGGAATAGCCTGTTATTGATATCAACTTCCTGATATAGGGGTTTGGTTTAGAGCAGTTATTAGGTTTTGGCCACGACAGTTTGAGGAAAAATCTTCCTAACATAAATAAAAATATGCAGCCACAGACAAATTAACAGTCTATTTGCTTTCTGCAAAGTGCCCTATTGATACAGGCACCAGAAAATGTTAGCAGAGCAACTGAAAGGGAAAAAATAAATGCCCTTGTCTTTTAGGATTATTCCAGGCCAGTAGTGGCTACTGCCAAAACACTTAGTGGGGCGCGGGGTAATAAAAGAATAACATAAAAGGAATTACCTACTGCTGCTGGACGCCGCCTCGGTGCTCCTCTGCTCCCACCGCCTCAATGCTTCTCTGCTACCATCCCCACCCAATCACGACGCTGCTCTCACATGATTGGACTCAGCAGGCTGAAATGCAGCTCAGTCAGAGCCTGAGAGACTGTGCTGGTTCTCCACCCTGCTGTGCAACACAGCCAGGTTGAGACATGCTTAGTGTGCATGTCTATTTGGCCGGCTAAAGACAGCCGAACAGACATGGGTACTTAAAGTGCACAAACCACTCCTCCTCCCTAGCTGACGACATTAAGATAGAGAGATGACCCCACCCCGCACTCGACTCGACGGACTGGGGAAAAACTTTAAAATAAAATGATAATAAAACAGTTTTATTATCATTTTATTTTTAATCTGCTGCCTTTCGGCAGTGGGACGATGCTCCTCCGCCATAGCGGAGGACCCGCCCCTGTTCCCGGGGTCACTGTACATCTATAAAAACATCTGAAAATCAACATCTGGACTACGCACAACAAGAACCCTGTTGTCGCCCGTCTAAGTAACTGCATATGACACCCTGGCAGTTGATGCACCAAAAGATGAAACAAGGCAGACTTAAGAGTAGTGAAACATAACAGGAGAGACCTCCAAGCTCTATTTGTAATTTGCGGGGTAGAGTTTTGAGTTGGTCACGAAGACAGAAGACTCTCTGCACAGTTGCTAGGGAATATAATCGGACCGTTGTCAAGGAAAATCTCTATCTGCAAATGCCTGACACTGTCAGCAAAGGTTTCACTTGCTTGATCTTCCATTTTGGCTTATCATTTGTTGAAACTGGAAAATGGCCGCCCTGTTATGAATGCAAGCCCACCGTTGCTAGGAATTGATGCAGTTGCCAGGCGAAAATGGCCCGCATTAACCTGCCACAAACATCTAAATATTCTGATAGCAGAGCAGTGCTGAAAGCGCAGTCTTGGAAAATTGGCTGATGCCTGATTCCTCAACAAGCTTTTAACCGCAAAGTGATTGTATATTTACTCTGCATTCCCTTTGTTTACATAAAATGGCCCAGCCATTTTGTCTGTTTTGCAAGCAGAAAAGGACAAATGAAATGACTGTCTAACTTAACAGTGATGACACTACTAAATGCATGTGTTCTTTAGTAAGTGAATCTTAACTAGGCTTTCAAGAGCAATTCGCCAGCAGTATTGAAAGCACAAAGAGGCTGCTCCGCATCTTTGGGTGTTCCTGTTCTGTGTTGGGCTTTCGATTACTGTATGTTGCTTGCTTTTACGCCAAGTATTCTTTCATTTCTTTTTAGACAGGTTGTCGCAGCAGCAAGATGAGAACGTACATAATACGTATGCTTGGAGAAGGGCAGTCACAATATTTCAATATCACACAGCCAGGGCTGTATAATGGTATTTAATTACAGTGTGTCTTCAATCTAAGCCTAACAGGCTTTTTTAACGAGAGTGCTACTTAGATGAGCTTTATAGCAATTTGCATAATATTATCTCAGATGCTTTGAACTATAATGTTGCTTTTTGACTGGGATCTTTCTAGTTATGTGCATGGACCACTTGACTGCAGTATAATGGATAAACCTAGGGGGGACCCAGGGAGAGCCAGGCGCGAGCTGGTCTCTCCCTGGGCGTGTTCGCGCGAGAATCAGTTAAGCAGGTGGGGTTGATTGGGGGGAGGTATTAAAGGGAAGTCAGGCTGGCGGTTGGGCACGGCGTTAGAGGGAGGCAAGGGAAGGGAGGTTCTTTTTGCCCCGCCCGCTTACTGTTCTCCGTCAGGGGGGCCATGGAGGAGGCGGCGGAGGTCGGGCGGGCTGTCTGGGCGCTTTACGACGCCGGGTGCTAGGACCTCAGGTTGCCTGGGAGTGCCGGCGGTAGGCGTGGGTTGGTTCGGCTGGCCCCTTTCTCCCCCCCCCCCTCTCGCAAGGCTGCTGAGGGCGGGCAGCGGGCGGCGGCTGCTGGTGTCGCTTGACATGGACGACGAAGGCGGCGGAGGGGCCGCCATGCCGGCGGCTTTCCAGATGCCGGCCCAGGTTCCTGCGGACTCGGGGACCCCGCCGGCGACCCGGGCGCCCGCCAGCAGGTAGGCCTTTGCCTTTGTGAGTTGCTGAATTGTGTGGGGCGCCCGGGGGGTGGGCGGGGTCGCTCCGTGGGCCGGCAGGCCCCGCGTATGTTTGGGTCCCCTCCTGTCAGGACCAGGAAGTCTCCTGTTGTTGCTGGGGGCCCGGCGAGGGCGGAATTTTCGGCCCTACGTGCCTCACCGGGACACATGTTCATGCTCCTCTCGCCGGGGGCCCCTCACCCTTCAGTGCCTGGTTTGTCAGGCGGGGCTTCGCCCCATTTGGGTGATTGGGCAGCGCTCCCCGCCGCCTCGCTCCACCCCTGTGCTTGGGCCAAGCCCTCCTGCATTTTACCCCAGCAATTTGGCCCAGGGCTGCCCAGAATTGCCCCCACCCCCTTTTTTTTGCTGTACTTCTCTTCCCCCCCCCCCCCTCGGCCCCCCCCCTGGCTCATGGTTTCTGGTTCCGCTGCCCCCCCCCTTGTTTCCCTCCAGCCTCTGGCCATGGTGGGCGTCCTCTGTCACCAGCCCGGTGTTGTTCCCGGCTCGCCGCGGGATGCCTGCCGCCCCCCGGGGTGGGTTCGGCGCCCGGGTTGGGTGGTGCCCCTGGGTTGGCGCCGGTTGCTGGGTCCTCTTGGGGTGTTTCCCTTGCCTCTGTGGGGGGGGAGGTAGTTTTTGCGGATTTTTCGGTCTGGTTTGAGCGGCCGCAGTTTTCGAGCTGTTCCTCCGGCTGAGCGGCTGAGGACTGTTTCTTCGGGCTTGGGAGCTGTCCCTACGGCTGTTTCCAGTGGTGGGATCACGGGAGAGGGATCTGGAGCGGATCTCTCTTCTGGAAGTTTTCTGCGCGCGCGGAGCTTTCATGATGTTGACTGGCAGTTTTCTGATGGGGGAATTGTTGATGGGGCGCTGCCAAGTGGCAGGGCAAAAGTTTTCATTTTTCTGGGAAGATTTCTATTTGGATGTACAAGATGATGAATGGGTAGGTGGGGAGTTTGCGGGGTAAGGGAATTGGGCTTTTGGCAGCACGGGCCCAGAGGGGTGGGCTGGGGCAACCCCCTGTTTCTCGTATTTTTGCAGGAGTCATGTGGGACCACGCGGCGGTAAGTGACACAGGGGGAGTGGGCTAGCTAACTGGATGGTTCAGCGGAAGTCGGCACAGTTGCCGGGAGGTAAAGATGGTCCGTGTGGAACCCTAGGGAGAGTCTCCCTGTTACGAGTACCACATCGTTTTGGTACAGGGGATGGGGTTCTTGGTGAGCGAGTCGCTCTGGCAACGGGGCTTGAGCGGCCTGTGAGTTTTTGAATGTTTCTGATGTGCAATCTACAAGGGATGTTTCTACAGTTGGGGATGGGGTGGCTGTAAAAAAAAAAAAAAAAAACTTGTCACGCAGCAAGGGAGAGTCTCCCTGTTAAGAGTATAAGATTAATTGGTGCGGGGGATGGGATTGTTGGTGAGCGAGTCGCTCTGACACTGCGGCTTGAGCGGCCGTGGTTTTGAATGTTTCTACTATGCAACCTACGGGGGAAGATTTTCTACAGTTTGGGGATGGCGTGGCTGTTCAAAACATGGTTGCGGAGGATAGTATCCTGCCAAACCGATTGCCACGAGTGTGTGCAGTGTGGGGGGGGGCGGCATGCTCTCACACAGTGTTTTCACGGACTGCGGGTTGCAGGACGGGTGAGGGGTTCAGGGGGTAGGTGACAACCTCCGCACTTTGCACATGAGGGCTCCTACCCCTATTGAGCAGCACATTCTGATTCTGCGGTTGGTGGACTATCCTGACTTTGAGGCTGCTGCGATTTTGTTCTGGGTTTTTTCAGGGTTGGGTTTCGGTTTGGTTATCAGGGTCTCCGGGTGGGGTGGTGGTCTGACAATCTGCGGTCGGTGAGGGAGTGCTCTCAGGTTTGTGCAGCAGAAGTTGGATGCTGAGGGATCGGTTTGCAGGTCCTTTTTCTGAGTTGTCCTCTCTCTGATTGGATCGTCTCTCCACTGGGGGGCGGTCCCCAAAGGGTGATGGGGGAGTTTTCACCTCCTCCATCGTCGGTCCTGGCCTGGAGGGTGCATCCGTCACCGAATTCATTGACCCAGCTGCCTCAACCGTGCCCTATGCTTCAGGGGATGACGCCTTACGGCTCGTTCGCTGGGCAGGCGTTGGGGTTTTTTTGCTGGCAAAGAGTGACATCAGTCGGCTTTCCGGCTCCTTCCGATCCCTCAGTGGTTTTTGTTGGGTCTCTTTGGTATGCATTTTGGGGGATGTTTTTATGTTCATAAAGTATTACCCATGGGCTGCTCGGTGTCATGTTCCCTCTTTGAGACCCTCAGTACCCTTCTGCAGTGGCGCTTCAATTTTTGTCAGCGGCTGCTTCTTGGTCTGCCATTACCTTGATTAATTTCTTTTACAAGGGGGGGTGGGGGGTCAGTCCGGGCAGTATCAGGCGGCTTTGGTAATCTTTCGGCTATGACCGGGGTTTGGGCTTTCCTCTGGCGCCGGTTACGGCCGAAGGTCCCTGTACATCTCTGAATTTCTTCGGGATTGCGATTGATACCGCGACTATGCTGCTGCGCTTGCCTGCTGCTATCGTGCGGGAGATGACTGATTTCATACGCTTGGTGTTGGGAGTCCACGAAGTAGGCGGCGGAACGTACGGAAACTTTTGGGGTGCCTCAATTTTGCTTGTTGGGTCGTTCGGGCGGGTAGGACGTTTTTGTCGACATCTGGGCCTCTCGATGTCAGGCGCCGGCATTCCTCATCATTCGTGTGCGCCTTACAACTGCTGTCCGTGCTGATTTGACTATCTGGTTGCGTTTCCTGCAAGATGTCAGTGGCGTGTCCTTGTTTTTTGCGGATGAGGACATGGTGTGGCAGGTGGCAGCTTTTTCACGGATGCATAAGGAGCTCATGGCTTCGGCATATTGGGAAGGTCATTGGTGCGCGGCTGCTGGCCAGTGCGCGGGAAAGGATACGGTCGCAGCATTGCGTTTTTTGGAACTCTTCCCGTTGTGGGTTGCTCTGTGTATCTGGAGGGGGGGGGAATTCAGATTCGCGCCGTATTGTTTCATGTGGCCAATATAGCGGTAGTTGACCTTGTTCACCAACAAAGAGCCCGCGATTTGCGTGTGCTACAGCTCCTGTGCGGCTTCGTGTTGCGGTGTTTCTCAACTGCATATTGCCTTAGGGCTCGGCATGCTCCGGGAGCCATTAGTTGTGTCGCTGATTCTTTATCTCGCTTTCAAGGGTCCGTATTCCGCGAGTGGGCTCCCGGGGCGGATCTGGCACTAACGGCAATTCCACGGTACGTATGGGACTTTGGGAATTGAGGGTCCGCCATTTTGGTAGCACATTCCGTAGCTGCCTCTGCACGGCGGATTTCTTTGAAGGCCTGGCCTGAGTTTTTTGCAGTTTGGTGGGGATGGCAGGTACGGTCAGGGCTGGGTTAGCTGATGCACAATTTTTATTGCGGTTTGTTTTACGTTTAGCGACCTAAGGCCTTTCCCTCACGATGATTTCGGTTGGCAGGGGTGTCTTTTTATGGTCAGCTTTGGTGGGGGAGGGTTTTTCGGTTGGGGGGGGTATTGTTTCGTACAGTTCTGAAAGGGTGGGTAGGCTCCGGGCTGGTGGTTGGAAGCTACGGCGGCCGGTGCCCCTTTGATTTGATTCATTTGCTTTTATCGCACTGGGAGGTGTGCTGCTATGATGCTTTGGAGTGCCACAGAAATTTCGTTTGTGCTTTGTGTGGGTATTCTTCAGGGCATTTCGGGCCTCTGATCTGCTGGGTTTGAGGGGTTGAGTGGGGGAGGGTCCACGGCGAGGTGGTGGGGGGACCATGTCAGGGTACGCCTGTGGCCGAGTATGTCCAACACTGATCAGATGGGGAGGGGTAGGTGGGGTGTTTCTGGGTAGCAGCGGTGTGTATGCATGCTGCCCTGTGGGGGACTGGGAGGTTTTTGTGTCTTCTCCTCGCCGTATCTCGGGGGACAAAGTTTTTGTCATACTGATGGCGGTCCCATCCTTGTTTCTCAGTGTTAGCTGTCCTCCGCAAGGTTTTGTTGGAGAAAGTAGTCCGCCTTTGCTTTGCCGGACCTCTCTTTTTCCCCTAGGTCTTTGGCCCCAGTCGCTGGATAAATAAGGGGGTGTGGATCCTGGGCGCTCTTTTATTAAACTGGCTGCTATAGTCGCTGCGCGTCAGCTTTGTGGGAGATCTCTTGGTTTCAGCAGTCTGACACTTGAAGTCTCCTGGCATGGCGCAGGGGGCATGCGTTTGGGCAGTATTTTCCTGCTTTGGCTTCTATGGTTTCACAGGGTTGGGGGGGGCCCTTCGGGTCTACTGGTGCTGCATGTTGGTGAATTTGACTTAGTTTCTCTATCAGGTTTGACCTTGCTAAAGTTCATGTATCATGATCTCGTAGTCCTCAAGAGCACATGGGTGAGCACCATGGTGATATGGACGGAGTTCGTGCCTCGATTGCGATGGCCTGGGGCAAGGAGCTATTCCGCCATGGAGAAGGCAGGACGCAATGTGAAGAGAACGATACGACGTTTTGTCATCATTTATGTATATACAGTTGGCTCATCATAATTGGAATATTTCAGGGAAGTATGTATTCTGTGTGGACGGGGTCCATCTATCTGCATTAGGCAGTTCTTTTTCCTTCTGGAGCTTAGAGATTTACTTGCCACAGTTCTTCAGGTGCAGTTGTGGGGTGCTCCTTCCCTTCCTTCTTTGGGTGGGGCAGGAAAACGCTAAAGGTTTTCCTGGGTGGCGGTTTTGGCTAGTGGGGTGGGCAGCCTGGAGCGGGTTGGCCATCCTGAAGGGTAGCTCGTTGGGTAATCCTGGGGGTATTAGTCAAGAGTTAGTTTCGGGTTCTGTTAGGTAGGGAGTTTAGGCATAATGTGTAGATTGGAATTTTATGATATAAATAAATAATGAATGTGTTCAAGAAATGTATTATGCACCTGTCTTAAAATAAAGTGGCCTTTCTTGCTCCTTGAAGAAGTGTGGACAGTGATTTCTTGCGCGATTACACACGTGCGCAGTGCGGCTAACAGGATAAAAGCATCTATACAGTGCTTTGGTTTGCAAACTGAGGTACAAATGAAACAAATATAGATTTTTGGGTGTACCTTGAACACAGAGGTTGGGCATAAGGTGAAAATTGCACCTGAATTCACAATTTGCACTGAGTGTGTAACTTGGGCTGCCCACATGCAAGCAAGGTGTACGGAATGTATGCATAATTAACAATTTGCTTGTAACCAGGGTACACAAGGGTCAATATTGGCTCTTTTCTGACTTGCTGCATAAAACGGGATGTGTGACATTACAACGCATGCTTTTACATCGCAGTTTTTACAACGCATACCATTACAACGCATAGCGCTTTTGGGTGCTGGATAGTGAATAGTTTAATTTACTATTCCAACTCCAGTCCCCGTGGAAACTAGGGAAGGTGTTGGATAGTAAATTAAACCTATTCCCTATCCTAGAGCGCCCCCCAGCGCAATGCGTTGCAATGGTTTGCGTTGTAAAAGTTGCGATGTAAAAGCACTGCGTGGTAAAAGTTGCGTTGTAAAGGATGTTTCCCCATAAAACGTTATTCCTGCTTTTTCATTAGGGATAGAATGTATGCGATTTTCTCTAAAATGGGCTTCTGTGCTGTGCTCACACTCCGAATGGGAGCTAAAGGCTGAGATAATAGTTATCTCCAAAGGCCACTGCACCTTTAGGAATTTGATCAGCTAGAACCTACGTAAGTATTAATTACACGCCCGATAGTTACTTATGTATGAAGGGCCCGGCAGCACAGTTCTTGTACTACTATTTAATTTCTACCACACCATGCAAGTCCATGTTGCGAATATAGGTCCTCCTTGTCCAGCATCCTTGGACAGATATCTGGGACAAGCCATAGTGCTCATCGCAAATATTTAAAAAAGGTGCTGGGTGGAATGCCTAAATCCCAGCCACTGGCAAGTACTCGAGCTGCATCCCAATCTATTGTTATTTCACACACCATGCTACCTCAGATTGGACCCTGCCATATGTAAATCAGTCTTGACCCTGCTTTAATGGGAAAACTCCAGCCCGAACTGCCAGGCCAGGTCCTCCCTGAACCAGAACTCAAGCAACCCAAGATAAGTGTTGCCCTTATTAGAGCTCATTAGTCACGTATAGCCTGGTTCCAGTGGCACAGTGTGCACCAGACTCACTTAGACAGTCCCACTGAAGTATGCAACAAAAGTGATAGATGGAATGCTTGAATTAATCTCAGCCACTGGTAATTACTCAGGGCTGCATCACAATCGATTTTTATTCTGCATGCCATGCCACTTTTGTTTGGACCCGGACTTATGCAAATCTGTCTTGACCCTGCTTCAGTAGGAATAGTGCGGCCCAAACTACCAGGCCAAGCCCTCCCTGAACCAGAACACAAGCAACCCCAAACTGGTTTTCCCCTTATTAGGGCCCATCAGTCGAGTATAGCTCGGCTCCAGGTGCGCAGTGTGCACTGGACCCACGCCTGGGCGCTGCACTGAAGAATACAAAAAACTGATGGATGGAATGCTTGAATTCATCTCTGCCACTGGTAATTACTCAGACTCACTTCCTAGACCATCTTTATTTTGCACACCATGCCACCTCTGTATGAAACCAGCTGTATGCAAATCAGTCCTGACCCTTGAACAGTCCAGCCCGAACTGCTACGCAGGGTCCACTCTGAACCGGAACACAAGCAATACAGGACTCAAGAGCTGATGTGGGCTCTTCAAAAACGTTGGGCCCCTGGGGAGCAGTGAGCATAGTCATGTCTGTACAGTTAGGTCCGGCTGCAATGACAACAAGCATTGGTAAAGCCAATAGTCCTGGTATTCGTGCCATTGTTTGCTTTTTTTATTTTATTGTTATTTTAAAAAACATTCAGAGATAGCAAGCACATGTGCACACATGGAAGCACAAGGGTGATGCTACTGAAATGGGTTTCCTAAACCATTGAAAGAGCACTGAAGTAAGAGTGTGATGTGCAGGTGTAAAGCTACAAAACCTGGTAGCAAGCTTGGGGGATCTGCTGGACCCTCACCAAAGAAAAAGGGAAAATATAAGCAAAAAGCACACATTGTTCTAGTAGTCTCTAGCACTAACGAGGACTACTTTTTGGGTGAATGCGCACAGGGTGCAGCAGTTGAAGGCCGTCACTCACAGCCAGGTAAGCCAATAGCTGAAGTGAGCTGACGATGTGCGCCGTGGTGTATACTGAAGGGAACAGAAGCAAAATGTGAGTGACACTAATGCAGACCAATGGATGAAGAGGGCTGACTTGAATCCTCTGGATTGGAAATATGTAGAGATATATACATATATCTATTAAAATCAAAACGTCTTGGCTAATGGCAGACATTTACAAAGGGATTGTGACATCTACATCATCTGTTTATGAGGCACAAAATTCAGCTCTATTTGAATGTCTTTGCTAACTGTGTCTACATGGGACAGGTCAAAGGACGGAGAGTGCGTTGAGATGAGAGGGTGTCTACGAGACATTAAAACAGCTATAATTGGGGAGAGCCTGGCTGTGGTTACAACCAAACATGCATTTCCGTCCTGCAATGTTAGGAACGCACCTGACGGCTCTTGTGTTATGGATGCTTATGCCTGTAAGCTTAGCTGTGACTGACACTATATTTCCTCAGTACACCCCAATCTATTTTCCGCCTCACTAAGCTTATAAAACTCTGCATAAATTCTCTCTCTCGGCCTGTTCTGTAATCCCGTAAACACATTGTCTTCCAGTTCATTCCTTCAACACAGCTGTTTGGTCTTGAAAACAACATTATTTGTGTTGAAGAAAAAAAAGTAATAAAAATAAGGATTAGAAATAAGTGAAAAAAATGTAATTGGTGTGTTTTGTTGAAGCGTTTAAAAAAAGAGAGAGAGAACAAGAGAAAGAGAGGGAAATGAAAGATCTGAGTTGTACGTTTAAGAGAGAGGGGCAGATTTATGATGACTGGCGCATCCCCAGGGATGCGCCAGCCATATTGCGCCGCTGCTCCGCCACCCATGGTGTGCCGCATTTACAATGCGGCGCACCATGGGGCAAAAACGGCGCAAATGCGTGACGCATCTGTGCCGTAAAGGTGGCGCATTGCTGGAGTTGCGTCGCAAGCGCGACCCTGCTCCAGCAAGGCTCGGGGGTGCCCTATCTGACCAATGCTGCGTCAAGACCTACACCTGCTTCAAGCAGGCGCAGGGTTTTGACGCAGCATTGGCCTGAAAGTGACTGAGTGAAATCTTATAGATTTCACTCAGCCACTTTTGCGAGGCGCACCTGCCCCGGAACGCCCACCCTGCGCCGGAACGCCCACAAGTGGCGCAGGGCTTTACAACGTGACGCATCTGCCTAGATGCGTCACGTTGTAAATGGGTCGTAGTGATGCACCACGTTTACGCCGCACTTGAGTGACGTAAACGTGGCGCATTGCCATCATAAATCTGCCCCAAAGTATATATGCTTTCATTAGAGATTTACAGATAATGTATATGAGAGAAGCCAAAGAAAGTGTGATAGAAATACAGAGCAACAATTAGAATGTACATGCATAAGGGACAATCCAGAGTATGCTTTTAAGAGAGATTATGAGGAAGGATTGTGTTCGATTGCACCAATGGTGTGCAGTTTTACACGGACTGCCTAGTGCCAAAATACGGTGCACAGTCAAAATATCGACTACAAAATATCGTCTGGACACAATATCGTTATTAAGGTAAGTAATGTAATATCGATTGTTAAAAATATAGACATTTAAAATATCGAAGTATATAATATAGTTTAATAAAAGTATCGAATTTTTGATAATATTGAATTTTTTATAGTGATATTTATGTTATTATGTGTGTTAAAAGTGTGTATTTATGTTATAAATAATTTTAATTAATGACATTTTTATTTTTTTATTTTTGCGTAATTTAATTCTGTAGCGGGTTGTGGGTTTATAGGGGAATAGGGTGGGAAGTAATTTAATTATAATTAATTAAATATGTAAATTTATTTATTGTTATGCATTTTTAATTATTTGTTAATTAATTTATATTTGGTAATTAATTAACTTTTAATTGGCAATTAATTGTAATTAATTCATTAATTGCTAATTATGTTAATTTTACTAAATTATTTTCTGTAGCGGGTTGTGGGTTTATAGGGGAATTGGGTGGCAAGTAATTTATTTATAATTAATTAAATATGCTAACATATTTATTGGTATTGTTTTAGAATTAATTGTTAATTAATTTTTTATGGGTAAATAATTAAATTAGAATTGCTAATTAATGTTATTTAATTGATTAATTGCTAATTATGTTAATTTAATAAAAAAAATCTGTAGTGGGTTGTGGGTTTATAGGGGAATAGGATGGGAAGTAATTTATTTATAAATAATTAAATAAAACAACTTTTCTTAATTGTATTTAATTTGAATTCATTGTAAATTAATTTTTAAATGTGAAATTATTAATTGTTAATTTGTAATTAATTTGTATTAATAGTTACATAATTGTAATAATTAATTTTAAATTGTAATTTTAATTGATTAATTATTATATTATATTACATTCGTAATTACTTTTAATTAATTTTTAATAGATAATAATTTATATTTATTGAAATAATATATGAAGTATTTAATTTACCTACTGTTGCACTTACTGGAGTGGGAATAGTAATTTTTACCTCTACGCTATCCAACGCTTTCTCTACTGTTGCACTCTTTGGAGTGGGAATAGTAATTTAAACCCCTACGCTATCCAACGCTTTTCCTACTGTTGCACTCTTTGGAGTGGAAATAGTAATTTTTACCCCTACGCTATCCAACGCTTTCCCTACTATTGCACCCACTGGAGTGGGAATAGTATTTTTTACCCCTACGCTATCCAACACTTTCCCTACTGTTGCACCCACTGGAGTGGAAATAGTAATTTTAACCCCTCCGCTATCCAACGCTTTCCCTACTGTTGCACTATTTGGAGTGGGAATAGTAATTTTTACCCCTACGCTATCCAACGTTTTCCCTACTGTTGCACCCACTGGAGTGGGAATAGTAATTTTTACCTCTACGCTATCCAACGCTTTCTCTACTGTTGCACTCACTGGAGTGGGAATAGTAATTTAAACCTCTACGCTATCCAATGCTTTCCCTACTGTTGCACTCTTTGAAATGGGAATAGTAATTTTTACCCCTACGCTATCCAAAGCTTTTCTCACTGTTGCACTCTGTGGATTGGGAATAGTATTTTTTACACTTATGCTATCGTACTGGTAATAATATTAGATATTATTTAATTATATTATGTTAATATATATATATATGTTTTAACAAATATGATTGTAATTTTTTTTCATTAATTATTTAATTATCATAAGTTAATTTAGGTATTTTTAAGTATATTTTAGTAATTAATTATTCATTTTAATTTAATTTAACAGTTTTTAATATAGTCGATATTTTTTACAACTATATTTTTGTAAACGATATTTTGTGCTCGATATTTTTGTACTTACCTGTTTGTAGATACAAACTCGATATTTTGTCTGTAAATATTTTTTCCTCGATATTTTTGCTAGTCGATATTCTGTCAGTCGATATTATTTCAGTGATCCCCAAAATACATGTGAACTGCTAGACAGCTTCGAAAATACTAATTGTAAGAACACTGATTGGTGCAAATGCTAAATATTCAATGTAACCTACTTCTTAGTGCTGTAGCATTTCTGGGCCCATTTTGAAAACTTTATTATCCTTCTCCTAATATTTCATTAAATCACTCTTTTGGTCCTTTGATGGACCTTGTTTTGTACCAAGAGGGATCGGATATAAAGGATCTTGTCATCCAATTGGGACCAGGAATTGGATAACCGAATTACAAGCTAGAAATTAAACTCATGTAAATTACTCTCAAAACAATGCTGTAAAGATAAAAGATTATCAAAGCAAGCCCAAATCTCCTGAAGACACGTAGGCGAGCCAAAATCATACTCATTAAGAGCTCAGTCAAAGCTATACAGAATAATAGCATTAGTATTTGATGCTCTGAGATCTCTCTAATATGATCTCTTCTGGTCATTAGTAATCCCAAATTCAGAATGCAGATTCATTTGAATAGTTTGAACAGAAATAATCATGATAGCTGAGCCAATAGGGAAATTTGAGTGTAGTTTATCAAACGTTAAGTGAAAACGAGTACATCAGCAGATTGGCTTCAGGTTATAAGAAAGATTTGGTCAAATTCTAATAAGGCATTCAGGGGCGGTGGCTCCTCAAGACAAAATGAGCGTTGCCCACCTGCCCCCTCCGAGCTGCCCATGTCTTTTGTACTGTTTATGTTCTTATTTAAAAAAATATACCTCATACCTGGCGCTGTTTGGGCAGGGCGTAGCCCTAGCCTTTCCTTTTGAGTGGCAAGCTGCAGGCTTATGATAAAGTCAAGTGCACATGTCAGGTTGGACAAGGCTCTTACAGGGTCCAGTCTGACATGTGTACCTCAGCTCCTTGAACCTGCGCTGTGTTAGGTTGCCAGGGGAAAGGCAGTACTGCCACCTTGTCTGTCGCGCTGAATTCACCTGCTCTAACCACTCCTTGTGTGACTCTCATGCTGACAACCTCTGTAAATAGCATGATAGCAAAGTAAGCATTGGCTATGATCATGGAGCTTAAGTTTTGATTGTCGTCGTGGAACCAGGTAGGAGGGTGGCGGGCATATTAAAGACCAAGGCCAATCATTGTGTTGCTTTATTTGAAGCCACAAAATTATTGGTAATTTTTTAGCCCTTTGCATGTGGCGGGGTACTCTCGCACATACTGCTATGTACAAATTAACAGGTCGGCCATGACCTGCATTAAAGTTCATCATATATTTAGAGCTCTATTCCGAGCTTTAAGTCTTGCAAAATACAGCTGCCAGATTAGTAGTAAACCTTCCATGGAGAGCCCATCAGTGCCTAGTCTGAAGACTCTTCATTGGCTCCCTATCAAGAAGCAAAGCCGCTTTAAAATCCTTTGTCTTGATCAAAAAAACATATATGGAAACGGACCAAGTTATTTTGCTAAAAAAACTCAGCCAAGTAGGACGCGTAGGTAAAGTCCTAAATGTCTCCTTACCCCTCGCAGAATCCGCACCACCAGGAATGGCGGTAGCTCTTTCTCCTTCCTAGCTCTTTCTCCTTCCTTGCACCTGCTTTCTGGAATAAGATTACATCACATATCCTCTCCATCGCTGACCATAAGCTATTGCGCAGGGATTTAAACACCTGGTTATTTGACCATCTATAATGCCCATATATCTGACCACCAGTCTTAACGGAGTCTACGCTAGTGCCAGGAGACCTCCGGGTGATGTTAATAAATCCCTCTGACTTGTCTTGACCTCTGACTAATTTCTCGTAGCACTGAGGAAGTGTTTTTCCCCATATTTTGTATCGGAGGTTGCAGAAGGATGCAATCTTGGAATGTGTGTGGCGGAGCAAAGGGAAGACAGCATCTGCAGCAGGTAGGAGCATCTTGACTGAAAATGCACAAAATGTAGAGCTGTGGAGTGGTCATTTATCGTTCTAATCACAGCGATCTGGGCTGCCAGTATTTGGGGAATTAAAACGTAAATGGTGATGTTTATTTGAGCTGTCTGCATTGCATTTTTCTGGAAAGTGATTGCAACATAAAGAAAAGTGGATGATAGACCATTTCTTTAGAGCAGGAATCTGAAATTATCATGAAATCATAATGCCTTGCTAACTCGGTGCTATTAATTGATATTAGACGACTTTGAGGATATGAGACCAACCTCTTCCACTGTAACTCCGCCTTTTAACATTGGTTATGTGTTTGAGTTTTTAATGAGCATGATGGATATTAAGGGGCCGATTAGGATGGCGGTGAATCCGCATTCTCCGGGCCGGCGGAAGCCCCCGCCGGCCTGGAGGATGCGGATTCACCGCCGCGGCCACAGACATCACCCACCGCCAGATTAGGATGGCGGTGGGATTGCGGTGGGACCAGCGGCGGACGGCAGGTCCGTCCGCCGCTGATCCGCGGGGTGTGGAGGGCTATTTGGTGGCGGTGTCTGCAAGACACCGTCAGCCAAATTACGATGTGCATTGACACATGCTTTTCCACGGCGGCTTTTCCGTCGTGGAAAAGCATGTGGTCTTTGGTGTTTGGGGGCCCCCAGGGTGTCGGGGGTGGGGGGTGCACATGGGGGTACCTATGGTACCCCCCAGCATTTACATGCACAAAGCGGCAGGCACCGCGCGGTGCCTGCTGCTTTGTGCATGTAAATGTAAAACATGCATTTTTAACCTTGCGGTGGGTGCTGCTTCAAGCAGCACCCGTCGCAAGGTTAAAGATACGGGATGTGACCGCCAGGGTGGCGGTCACATCCTAATTGCACCGGAGGGACCGCCGCTGCCCCTGCGGACGGTCCCTCCACCTCAGGGGTGGCGGACGGAGGCAGGTCCGTCCGCCATCCTAATAGGCCCCATAGTATGTACTTGTGTTTGTAGGGATCAAAGTCCACAAACTACTGTGATGAGGAATCACCCCAGGTGCTGCCAAGTACGATAATGGGAACACCAATGTAATCTTTCTCTTGTTGGAGATCACAACGACTCTGCTGTTCCCTCAAGAGGTTCGCTCCTGCTTCCGCTTTCAGACAAAGCACTATGTCCATGCAGAGCACCCCGACTTACCTCTCTTTAACCTGCAAGGGTTGGAATTCTGAACTTTTTTTTATTCCAACAAGCCTCCGCTTTTAGTCACTCATTCAATAAACTTTTTTAAATGGAGTCAATTTGTTTGAATCATATTAAAATATTTATAAATATGTGCAGAGTTTCTTGATCTTGAGAGATCACTGCATCAGATAGAACTATGTAGCTACTATGCACTGCAAAACTTGTAATAAGCTACAGAGGGAAGTGATGAGAAAGAAAATCACCTTCCTGTATCTGTGCATTAGTTTTAGAGCAGACTTGGACATGGGGAGAAATCAAAACTAGACAACCTCGGTATTCTACATCAGACTCCTAGAACTCTGACCCCAGCACTTTTGATTTATTTTATAATTTAAGCATTGTTTTAAGTGTAAAGAGATTTGATGAGGGCGGACCAGGGAGTGCCATTTACCAACGGTTAGTGCTATGGTAGAAAAAAAGGACTGATTGGGACTACTTCCTAAGTCAAATCCACTGATACAAGAGCTCAACTCTGTGCCACCTTCTTTTTGAATGGAGATCAACTTAATCTGAACATGCAGGACATGCTTTACAGATAGGAAACACACTGTGTGCTTGTTTGGGTAGGTCTGGGCTTGACTTGGGGTTTGTACGGCATTTTGGAAAAAATGGAGATAGTGGCTTAGGAATGTTTTGCCTGTAAAATGCACCATTTGAACCCCTTCTGTTTAATTTCCTATTGAGTTTTGTACACATTTATGCTGTGAAATTCACTGTTACCCACTCTGCTCGCCCCAAATAACCCTCTTCTTTCAGTTCCTTGTCACTCAGCATGCTCGTTCACATGTTCTACCTGGTTTGTTACTTTCTGCCTACCACTTTTACCATCCACCAGCCTCCACTGAAGACATTCGAGATAAAATTCCAAAGCTCAAGAGTTTAGGAAGGGACATGAAACATCCCAGTTCAAGCAGTCTCCGGGAAAGGAAGAGATCACCATGTACAACTAGCGTATGGGTCAGTTCTGGAAGGAAAGTCAGGAATGTTCATATCAGGCAAATTAAGACTGCCCAGGACGTTCTGAAAATTCTCCTCCACAGGATTTGGTTGCCAGCATGCGTGCAGAACTCCTTAAGTAAAGAAACAGCAGCAGCAACTCATCCGCCACCAACACCAACAAGCAAGCCACTTCAGCCCAGTCAGTTAAATCAGACAATATTCAGAGGTTGACACCTCATGGAATCACCTGATCTGGTCAGACCACTCAGTTAATTGGTCAGTTCATATAGGATGGGTGTCAGGCGACATAAACAAGACACAAAAGGTATAGAAATAGTTGGCACAATTACGCAGTCCTTAAGCAATCCACTATGTGACACTTCGAAACTATGGTCCTTTAGCAATAGCACATAAGCAAGTTAAAGAGGACAGTTTCCAGGAGCTATTCAGGATTATAACGAATAATGTTGCAAAGTTGTACAGTACATGATAACTCAGGAAAGAAAACACTGTTTGAGGTTGTTGGTTATACTGAAGAATTTTCTCACAAACAGTAGATTCATCAGGTCAAGAGATGTCACATATGGAGTCAGGCCTACATTAAATTGAACTAATATAATGTAATATATATGTGATTATTAAACATACATTCACAGAGAACATAAAGGTGTTGTGATTCTAGATTAACTCTGATGCACTTGAACTCATTTAGTTTAGTTACAAATAACATATACTTCTGCTCTTCAAATGTTCTAATGTGTAAATATATTTAAAATCCTATTACATAAAAATGTTTTAGGTGTATAACATTAGTGCACTTATGAGAATCTCTGAAAGTTTCATGTAGGCAAATTAATTAGGAATGTGTAACACCTATTTCCTTTTTGTCATTTCGGTGCACACGTCTACACACATAGAAAGATTTTGATAACATTTGTCATCATAATCAGGTTAAATCTTTATGTTTTCTATGTTCTTCATTAGTTATACAAACTCATAAATGATAATGTTGTAGCGTAAACGTGTTGGCCCTCATGATTTTTTAAATTTGATTACGTTTCTCTAGTCACAGAATAACCTCAGCTACCATATCAAATCTCCTAGGTCCTCCGATGGATCTTGTTCTGTGCCGAAAGGGACTGGAATATTTAGGGGATGCACGATTATCATACGAGGACTTGGAATAGATCATCGCTAACATTAAAACATTGAAGCTATCTCCCATGTAAACACCACTCCTAATTACTCGCTCATTAATCAATTTTGCATTTAGCCAAAACCACATAAATGAAACAGAATCAACAAAATATTTAATCATAATATATTTCTGTTTAAAAATCAAAGGATTATCATACAGCCTTCATTTCAAACTAGATCAAGTTTCAAATTCTGTGAGATTCAGAATTAAAGAGATATCTTTCTCAGCAGAGGAAGATTATATTGGCTCTAGAATAGTGAATTAGAGGGAAATTAGTTAAATCTCAAACCAACCCTCTAGGAAAGTTCAGCAAATATCAAAAGGGGATTGGAATTGGCCTAACGGCTAGGGCGGTCGACCTCGAATCTGGGGAACTGGGTTTGAGTCTCGGCAATGATGCTGGACATCCTGTGATTCTGGGCAAATCACTTAATCTCCCCATACCTAACAAAAATAAATGTGTCCTAATGTAATGCAACTGGTGCTATGCAAAGCACTCTGATACCCGATTTGGGTCAAATTTGCGCTATATATACTATAAAAATAAATAAATGACCAGTTTGAGTTCATAGACAGAGTCGTCTGGCTCTGTCTGCATAGTGGCATCAATGCCTCAGCTGCTCTGTTAGGAACACTTTCAGCTGAAAAGGTTCCATTGCAATAGCATATCAGCCAGAGGCAAGCGCAGTATTTCATCACAGTTGGCGTTGTTTCTGGAAGTCCCAATCGTCAGTCTCTGTACCACAAGATGGGTAAAGGGATAACACCCCTTCATTCAAAATGTAGGCAATTATACCCTACCGATTTCAAGTTTACACTCCTTGACATCACCCAATTTGTCGGACCACTCTGTCCCATTGGTTACTCTTAATAGGATAAGATGATGTACGAAGTAAAAAGTATACAATGAATTAAGTAATCCATTACATGCAATTTCCTTAGGACTACTGTAGTATCGTCATAGTATAATCGCACAGTCATTTGTTGCATTTGTAACGTTTAGAAAGTAGGTGAGTCCATGCTTTCATCTCTTGTTGCTCCATTATCAAGCATTGTTTTAGGAAGTAGCACTTTTGTTGCGAGTCTAATCAAGTAAGCAACAAAGGTGAAAGGAGACGATTGAGTGTTAGAGCACAAGTGGAAAATTTACAAAAAGTTCCCATATGCTTCAGACTATTCAGTTCATAAGTTTATACTTGGAAAGGAAGCAAAGTTTGAGGCCTTCATGAAACACAGCTCATGCACAATGTATTTGTGCTAAAATATACGTTTCACATTAAATAAAGAGTGCATTAATTCATCAATTAAGCATATTAATATCATTCCATTATAAATTGTAATTACTTCATGTAAGTATAGGGTACTCCTAAAATGTTAACACTCACTATTATTTCACATATAATTTTGTAAGTCTCTTTTGTACGTTATACATTAATACATCATACTGGATTTAAAGGCTCATTTGAAATAAACTTTTACGAAGTGCAAATCATAACGTAACCATGAGTAACACTTACTTCTTGTCATCGTATGTGCTCATGTTACACATTCTGGTATTATTATCTGTTTTCTAATACAGGAAGCAGTTTTATTCTTATAGAAAAATGTCTGTGTTGTCATTTATTTACCACGTTCATCTATGCTTAAGAACACGTCACTAAAATATAGAATTTCACATTAACTTATTGACTGTTAGATATTATCAGAAATATATTCCTTTCATTCTGCATGCGTCAACGATGCAGTATCTAAATCAGAACATCATTTGTGTGTTTCTTAAAATATAGTAACCTAATACACACTTTATCATTGTCATGTAAAATTGTGTCACAATCCATCTTCTATGCAATAATTGTCGTAATGATGATTGATAACATCTCTGCTCCACCAATAATAAAGAAGGATTAGAGATAAACTCCATAACGTGAAAAGTTAGCACTTACATATTTCTGGCACTAGTTAATTAAATATAGCACTTTGTCACTTAGTAAATCACAGTCTATATCATTTGTATGAATGATATCATCTAGGCTACATCTTTTCTGCATGCTTTTACGATGCAGTAACTAACATTTTCTTATTCTGTCATGTTTTCTTGAACGTGTAATTGTTGCACATTTCTTAATTTTCTCTCAGACAGTGTCATCATTGGGTTTCTCATGTTATTAAACATTTTAATGTAGTTCCCTCCTCAACATTAGTATGTAGCAAAGATATCAGAGGGAGATAGAGGAGTATCTCTAAGGGCAAGTGAAGGACCGTTTATTTGATATAGACAGAGAGACAGCCAACCAGTTGAAATTGGTGTAGGTGTGTATGCTAAGAAGGTGGAGATGCACTTGTGTGATGAAAGAGAAAATGGACAGAGAAACGGTGGTATCTGTCTGAGAGGTAGTGTCATAGAGGTTATGTGCCTGCATGGGAGAGAGCTGTGTCTGTGCTTGACAGTGAGAGAGCAAAAGAGAGAGTGTGTAGTGCTCTGGGGGCTGACATCATGTGGATGTGTGTCAGTCTGATCGAGAAATTAAACTAAAGAAAGATAGAAGGAGAAGAGAAAGTAGATGAAATGTGTCTCATCTTTGACAAGGGTAACACAGTGTAAATATTTTCATCAATCAACATACTTCCAATTCCTAGTGAGATCAATTTATCCAGCAAGACGTGGAGTAATTTGTTTTTTATTGTTTTGATCATGCATTAAACAGAAAACATGCTGGGAACTGTAATCGGGACATGGGCAAATTAATTATATTAACATATTCTGCTTGAAGCGATCATATTTTACGTCTGTTTCCGATTCTCTGTATGCATTTTACACTTCCCTGATCTCAAAAACAATATGTTTTTTTTATTGCAATGAAACGGAAGATTTAAAAGGCAGTCAGCTCGTATTGGAAACGTGACTGAATTACAGGTGCTTCAGGAATTTAAAATGTAGGCTTATCTTCTGATAAGTTCTTTCTCTCTGGCATGAATAGAATCTACACATTTTGAACATTGTTATGCTATGTATGAGGTCTTTTCTCTGCATTCTGAGACTATTATTGGTTGTTGTGCAGCTTCCTATGTGGGAGCTCTGGTGAAAAAGGTCCGCAAATATTACTGCATTCTGATGGAGAACCATTTATTTTCTTTCTGCTGTTAACTATCCAAGGGTGGCTCGGGAAGCAGTCACTACTCCGTGTGGTGGGAGAAGGTTTGGAACTCGTATGCTTTTTGTCACTGTGATCACACTTCGAAATTTATCTGTAGCCACAGCAGTGTTTTTGAGAGAGTGGATCACTATTTTGAAACGGACAATGTGGGTCAGTTAGATAATTAACAACCTCACACAAATAGTTCTGACCACCTTTTGCGGCAGAAATACAACCCCAAATAGATTGCTGGTGCTGCAGCAATATTCTAAGAATCATCCCAATCCACATGCAGCTGGGCACACCTAATAATTATTTAGGAGTTTAAATGCACTTTCCAAATTATAATTGTGCATCATGATTCAGAGAAAGATGATTGCCGGAGTGCTGGATTTAAATGGTGCATGTAACCATGCCTTTGGTGAATGCACTGTATTGTCAATTTTAGTGTCGGAGTGGGGTCGTAGGCAGCATTTGGTGTGGAATTCTGCAGAAGTAGATGAACATACACTTGAGTTAATGGAATTTGACATGCAGAGTGTATTCTTCTCCAGTTCGAAGTAATGCTTGCAGGAGAGCAGGCCCATTCAAAAGTGGTGCTAAGTTCAGTTTTTGCACTTTTGCCAATCAGCGAATAACACATTTTCCTGAACATGTCCACGGAGAAAGGAGACACCATTAAGCTTCTTTAGTATTTCAGAGATTTCCAGGAAGTCCTCAGCAGAGGCAAAGAGAATATATTGATGCCCTTAGGTCAGCAGTGGCCTCACCTAGTGGCATGTTTTACAAGAGTGCGAATCTGCAGATAAAACTGAAATCATGGCTTGGAATATGGCGGTGGAGCCTGGAATTTCAAAAAAATAGATTAGATATCTGGGGATACAAATCACTCAAGATATAAAACAGTTAAGATTGGTAAATGTGGCCAAAGCAAGGAAAGACATTACTGTATTATTGAGAAATTGGAGCTCAATACCACTAACTATGATTGGTCGGGTAAATTTAGTTAAGATGATGGTGCTTCCTAAGTTGACTTTTTTATTTGATTCGGTTCCCCTCATGTTTGAGAAAGAAGGGGAAGCTAAACTACAGAGCGAAATTGGTTCATTTATTTGGGGCTCCAAGGGGTCAAGGTTATCTTGGAAAACAATTCGGAGAAAATATGCGAAGGGAGGGCTAGCAGCCCCAGACTTTAAATTTTATTCTTGGGCCTTTTTGCTTAAGAATTGTAGAATGCTTCTTGGAACCCCCAATAACTCATCAATAGGGGACCTCTTTGCCGCCATGTTGAAAGCAGAAAAAGGCTATGTGCGGGTTTTTTTATATAAATTCGCAGATCCAAAATACTTAAAAAAAGTTAGACTGAAGGTGTTAAGAGATTTAGCTACGGTGTGGTACCGTATTAGGCGAGTGACAAAAATTCCATATTTTAGTGCGGCTGCACCAATCTGGGAGGCTCCGGGGGCTCCAAGTTGGACGGAAGATGAATTAGCTAGGGTATTAAAAACAGAGGGCCCACAGGTGTGGGGTGAGTTGTTTTGTGAAGGAGCTTTGCTACCGTGGGCAGTCTGCGAGCAACTTTGGGGTCGTAACTTTGCAAAATTTAAGTATCTGCAGATACATAGCTGGGCGATAGGTAAGGGAAAGCTAATTGGACGACACAACGAGTTCGAAGAGAAGCTGGTTTCAAACACTCGGATCAAAAAAGAAGTGGCAACGTGGTATTGGGAAATAGTCGAAATGGAGGATGGCCCTTTCCTACTTCCAGAGTTCCTGTGGGGAGAGTGCTTGCCGAGGATCGCAACAGAAGAACAATGGCAAGTAGATATGTTGATTCTTTACAAAGTGGTAAAACCTGCAAATTTAAGGAGGAATCACTTGTTCACTCTCCACAGGGCATATTGGACCCCAAACAGGCTTGCTAAATTCAAAGATGGGGGCACGGTGTTATGCCCTAAGTGTAAAAGTCCAAATGAAGATGACATTCATATGTTTGCGACATGCCCAGAGATTCAAGACTTTTGGGCAGCTGTAAGTACAACGCTATCAAAAATGATGGAGCTAAATATTACGGTAAGCCCTGAACAGATCATCTCGGGCAGATTGGACACACAAGGTAAGGACCTTGATGACAATTCTAAGCTGTTTTTCTATGCCATTTTGATTGCTCGAAGAGAAATATGTAAACTATGGGTATCGTCAGAGCCTCCGACAGATTTAATGTGGATTAGAGCTATGAGAGCCATAGCTAAGCTGGACATGACTGGGCAAAATAATAGGAAGCACCAGTTTTGGAATCTATTGTTAAAGCACTATGGGTGAGGGAAACGGGAGTTCAATATCTTTGGACTTTAATGATGTGAGAAGAATAACGGTCCGATGATTAAGTCACTTTGGATGCTCTTGGAGGTCAATGTAGTCTATATGCTTCCCTGCACCAGGTATGGCTGTGGTACCTCCCATCCCCCTTAAGCCTACAAGCCTGCGGTATAAGCAGTAGGAAACAACCTCTCATAGTTGAGTTGAAAACCACCTAAGGGCGCTACAAGATAAGAAGGGGTGGGAAATGGCGTATGAGGACACAAAAAAAAAATAAAAGAGTGCGAATCTGCATGTTCAAAGTCCTAGGAGCCTATTGGTCAGCAACGCTGGTATAGTGATGCTGACAAATGACTTTGATCGGTCCTTTTTCCTAAATCAGAGCCGTCACTTCACATGTTATAAATATGGATTATCATACCCATTATCTGATGTTTTAGAGTGTTTTGTAAAGGAAATTGGCATAAAAGGTGGCATGTCATGAAGGGGAATCTCCATATTTTTATCTGAAATAAGCCTGCCTTTTCAAAGGGCGCCTTATACACAGCACTTTCAGATATGCTATACGTATGCTATGTCACAAACAATTAAGAAGGCATGAAGAAAGCCCACTGTGTGGGTCTGAAGAGTTTATCCATTTAGAGAGTCAATAGTCCCTCTCTCGGATACATAAACAAGAAAGACATTTGAACCTAGACTGTACAATTTACTGGTGTCAGCTTTCATTGTCCTCATTGCTTTGCAAAAGGGCAGCATCCTCCCTCTAGTGGGATGATGATCACATATTTTTGGTGTAACTCTGTCAACAAAACATTGGTGTATTCCAGCAAAACAAAGCTGTGTGCTCTATTGGAAATTCAACCCTCTCAGGAATCATCTTGCTAAGACTACAAATGGCTGAGTTCAGGTAGGCACAGAAAGCTGGGTCAACCAGAAAAGTTAAGTGGACAAGCTTGAAAAGATAGATATTCTCTTTATCAGGGGATGTAAATCCCTATATGATCAAATAGCGGAAATGAGTAGCGAAGTCTGCTGATTATCCAGCCACTTTGATGCACTTTCCTCTTGGAGTTGACATGGACTGAAAGTGGAAAGAGCTGCTTCTTTTTGGGCCTGTATGGCTGAAGAGA
Source organism: Lissotriton helveticus (assembly GCF_964261635.1). NCBI lineage: Eukaryota > Metazoa > Chordata > Amphibia > Caudata > Salamandridae > Lissotriton > Lissotriton helveticus. Next base: position 1,076,721,945 of record NC_136059.1, read on the forward strand.
TTTATTTTCGTTGTTCTGAACATCATTTGTTGTACAGTAGCTCATTTTGAAGTTGTCCTTATGGAGTTGGAGGGTAGTTTGCTGCAATTTCTGTTTATTGTGCTTTTGGATTCTATCTTAAACTATGTTGGAAGTTAGGCAGCTATCATTTGAGGGGTATCAGAAGTATGGATAAAGCATAGGATTGTAAACAATATTAAATGCTTAATCTGGAGCAAATGTTTGAGCTCAGGCATAATATATTTATTCTGCAGCTTGGTGGAGGTAAAGCGCATGTGGTATCATCACGAACCTACTGTAACTCATCAAGGTATTTTGTTTTGTCCCAAATATGAGACATAGGCTAGGTAAAGACAAGTAGCCAATAGCTGTTAAATAACAGCCATTATTTGGCCAATGATTATTCAGGAAATTATATTTTTACCAATCTAATTGGCCTTGAGCATGGCAATTTTGTCCAAATCTGAAGCACCAGAGCTTTTGAGAATTCCAGGTTTTACATACGTTTGGGATTTTAGGGAAGTTTGTGTTGACATTAGCCCTTATCAGGATTGCCACAGACTATTTTTCTGCAACACTCACTAGAGTAAGTCCATTCCAGGACACACAGAATGCTATAACCCAGATTTCATATACCTAATTTGCGCAAAGTTTTTGTTTTAGCCACTCAAATACTTCATTTAAAATTAAATATAATGTAGGGTGTTATGGTCCATCTACTTACCAGCAACCGCATTGACCGAAATGCAATGGATAATGGAGGTGATGCAGACAATGTGAATGGCAAGTGGAGGGAGGGTGGTTCATTATGCTATGGGTCCTTTATCCAGAGGGTCGCTTCCTTACTATGCAGAAAGCATTTGAGTTGTTTGGCCTGGGACAGGGACAATTTCTACAGTATGGCAAAATAGCAGCCACAGCTTGATAGTTGTGACAGTCGCTCCTTGAGGCCCCTGAACCCACACAGATGATGGTTACTATGCTCTCCCTGGAAGGGGGTCATAAGCTGATCATGCACTTGTATCGGACTTTGAGTGCAGATCGACGGCAGATGCCGCTGTGAGTTGAGGAGACCTGGCAACGCACCAGCGAAGATCCCATTACCCCTAAAGAGTGGCTTAAAATTCATGATCGGTCTACATGAGGTTTCTATATACACATGCTTTAAACTGATACAATATAACTATGTGCACATAGCTTACCTCTCCCCTAGGAGACTACACAATATTTATCCCAAAGGGATCCCAAATGTGCTAAATGTGGCTATGCTGAGGCCGATTTCTTCCATGTCATGTGGTGCTGTTCGGGCATTGCGATTAATTTAGTAGATATATTAGCCCAAATCAAGTTTGTCGCAGGGTGTGAGGTCCCTTCCAAGCTTAAACAATGTCTGTTGGGCCTAATCCCAGAAAACACTAGGAAGAAATTGAGTAGACGGATCACAGTGTTGGGACTTATAGTGGCTAAGAGGCGTATTGCGATCAATTGGCTGAGTGCTAGAACCCCCATAAATCGGGATTAGAGGAAGGACCTGCTGGAGTGGGTGGGGGCAGAGGAGGCACATATGTGATGGACACAACGGGATGAAAGGGTGTCAGATAACTTGCTTTCCCGGGGAGTTATGGTGCAGGTGTTGACGGCACCTTTGGAGAATGCTGCACCTGGTTAAATGCATACTGATCAGCATCGTGCAGATCAGTAATCTGAACGTCGTGGTGTCTGACAATGGGTAGGGCATGTGGGAACAATATACCAATTGGATTACATATTGGATGACCTGTAGATGTATTTTGATGTTTTCCCATATATGTTGACCAGTTACTGTATGGAAGCATGGGTGGGGGGGAAGGGGTGGAGGAGTTCAAATACGAGTGTTGTTAAAATGCCTAATATGTTATTGGTGTGCAGTGATTGTTACTCCAGCCCAATACCCTCCGAGTTATACTGTATTACTATGACGGGAAACATCCTTTACAACGCAACGTTTACCACGCAGTGCCTTTTTGACGCAACTTTTACAACGCAAACCATTACATTGCATTGCGCTGGGGGGCGCTCTAGGATAGGGAATAGATTTAATTTACTATCCAACACCTTCCCTAGTGTCCACGGGGACTGGAGTTGGAATAGTAAATTAAACTATTCACTATCCAGCACCCCAAAGCGCTATGCGTTGTAATGGTATGCGATGTAAAACCCGCGTTGTAAAAGCATGCGTGGTAAAAGCATGCGTTGTAACGTCATACATCCACTATGACTGCAGTTGGAGCAGGAGCATAGACTAAAATATTTGTACTGTTTTATTCTGGAATACTGTACATACAGTCATGCTTGTCGAAATACCAATAAATACAAATATATTCTGCACAAAGAAGAAACCAATGATGATGTGTCACCTTCTTGGCACTAGCTAAGGCCCTGATGCCACGGTGTTTCTGCTGTGACCACAATTATACGGCTCATTGTACATCTTTGCAATATGCCTTGATTTCTTATGAGTACCTTTGCTTGGGAACAAATTTGTTTTTATTTAGAAGCTTTTTTCATAAACTTTTTTCAAGTTGGCCACCCCCATGCTGATGTCCTTGAGGAATCAGCGACTCGTTTCACGGCTGCAAGCCCCAGGATCCCAACCACCATTACCCTGGCTCCCAGCACTTATCCACTGTGGAGCCTTGATTTAAATTAGGCAGATTGCGCGTAGCCCTCGGTTGATTAGTTGGATTTACTCGCTAGCTGCAAGAAGCACTTTTCGCGAGGCTGAGACGCCGGTGCATCAAACACTGAATCAACACAATTCTCTTAAAATCCCGCCTCGAATCAAGGAGCCTTGTGTGTACAAGTGATCACCTGCTGCTTCATTTCTTTCCCTTTATCCTTGCAAGCTGCTAATGTGCCGGTGTGTCCGCTCGCTGCTGCACTTTTTCTATTTCTGTCGCTTGTTTATATGACTTCACTGTTGAGAGTTCTCTTTATAAAACGAAGCTCATTAAATCACAAGAAGATCAAAACAAGTTTCCTGTATATTTTCTAAAGTAGTTCAGTTCAAGATTTCTAACCTCAAGTGCAAAATGATTCTGTGACTTGGATCCATTAGTCTTCTAAAGGTCCTAGGGGCAAGTTAAAATTTTACAACGTACTCTGTGGTCGCGGTGAGAAAGTGCAGAAGAGGGCTTTCGTGTGGAAAAGGCCATGGCATTTAATTTTGTGAGGTGTGAATGGCCATGGTGGAAAAGGGTATCTACATCACGCAGCATATTCAATGGCAACCCCCATTTTATTTATTTATTTAAACAGCTTAACTGTTGGAGGTGGGGCCACAAATGTACAGAATGAAGCATATATTTTGATTACATTACAGAGAAGCACATGAATAACAGTTTATTACTATTCACATACATCACCTTGGCATGTCTACCTGTTATAATGTACATATGTAAGATATTCCTATACTGAAAAGAAGTAGGATCTGCTTTTATGGTTACCTCCACTTTTTGCCTGGTGTTATTGACTAGTCTGACCCTGTTAATCAGGACCCCAGTCTATCTGCTTTCTCCCTTAAATTGTTATGACAAGTACTTAGGTACATCCCAGATTGGATACTGGGGTACCCTTATATGTCCCTAGTATGTGGTACTAAGGTACCCATTTCATAGGTTCCCCAGAGGTCCCCCATGGGCTGAAGCATGCATTATGCCACCCATGGGAGACCATTCAAAATGGAACTACAGGCCTGCCATTGCAGCCTGTGTAAGCGGGTGCTAGCCCCACTTACTAAAGATATAGGTTTCCTAAAGCCTACAGCCTCTGGAGTCCATTGTCCTGGGTTGTAAGTGTAGCAGCCATATACCATATAGACATCTCAAAACTGGCTGCAACAAATCTTATCATGTTTGGTACCAAACCTGTTGGAATCATACCCCCACACTGTAACCGTAAATGGTGTGGGTGTATGATTCCAAGCACTGGAAGAGCCCTCTGTTAGGCTCTCAGTCTTCCTGGTACCAGCCATTTAGACAAGGACAGCACAAAATGGTTGCTGCCAACCAGAGACCCGATTCTGCCCTCCTGCTGCTGAGCCATGCTTGAGCAGGGGAAGGTAGAACAATAGGCATCCTGTCACAGAGAGGTGTGACCACCGTCCAGATAGGATTTAGTGTATTGGGGCCGGGTGGGTGAGCTTGCTAGTGCCACTAAGTCTGCATGTGGGGCACATGTTGTGTCCCCATGCATAGTCCAGTTCAAACCAGTCCTGGGAGCAGTTAGCTCCCGCTCTGGCACGAAACTGGACAAAGGACATGGGAGTAACCTCCCCCCTGTCCAGACCCCTCCCTGGTCCCTGAATCATCCCAACCCTTTCCTTAGGGTACTTGTACTTAAGGGCTTACCTGGGTATAGGTCCCTAGATTTGTTGTAGGACAAGATTCAGATCAGAAACCACTTATTTTTCTACCGTCTGGGCACTGTGCACTCCGCTGGACTTTGTTTGGTTTCGACTTTGTCTCCCTTCTAGTCTGCTGCATCATCTGATCCTGTGCACCATACAGGAACCTTCCAAGGCCTGTGGGCATCAAAGACACCTGAGGAATCTCCCTTGAAGTGAAAAAATCAATTCCCTACATTCGCAAGCATTGCAACTAAGTTGACCGGTATGCTGATCCTGAGCACCTTCAGACTCTGAAAGGATCTGCAACACAGGTGGTAATTCTCCACAATTCTCAAGGCCTGCCCTACCCTCTCAATAAGTTTGAGGCCAGTATCCCTCATGGTGGCTGCAATAACCGAACCCCTGTGCACCACATCTACTTGCAGTTGCAAAGGCTTGTTGGCTTCCTCCCACCAAAATCTTCAGACTCCAAGTAGCTCCAACCTCAAGCCTCTCCAGTGACTAACCTCAGGCATCTCCAGTGACCAAAGCCTTCATCCACATTGCATCCTTTGTTCCGTGGCCTGCATGTTTTGGTGAGCTGCTTGAGGTCCTCTTGTGACTCCAGTGCCTCCGGCCTGTGGGTCCTGTTGAGGGTCACCTTTGTTTCTTTTGGGCTCCCGTGATAGTTTGGGGCCTACCCCGACTCCCTTGCTTGTGGCGAGTCCCCTGGACCTTGCTGGTCCCGACATTGCCAAATGAAAATGTTTGTCTGCTAAGTTATCAAAAGCCTTGAGAAAGCCCTGGTCCTAATGACCACATAGGGCGAAACACATGTCGGCTGCTGCAACACCAATACTGTGTTTCTACAACACCCTGGAGAATGATGATGAAGCCTAAAAGTTATTTTTTTAAGAAAGATTTCTAAATTAATACAAACCAACTGGGACTTTTTTTTGGACCACAGGAAATCCAATACTAATTAAGGAGGAGTGTATGCTCAACTTTTTCTGAACTCTTACAATATGAGGATGGTAAGGTCCAACGCCTTGAGTCAATCACCTCCCTCTAACTAAAACAAATTGGGCAACACCATACAGAAACAGGATCCCCGGACCACTTTCTATACTGGGAATCCAGGTCCCAACATTGCACCTTCTTTGACTCCTGCTTCGCTTGCCTTTGCCGAGGCTTATTGGTGCTCCCTCTGTACACTGACCCCTCAGCACTTGATATCCAATGTGGGACAGCTCATGCATGGCTCCTGGTCTTCCTCAGCATCGCCTGGTCCTCACAGCTGCAGAGTCAAGGTCATCGTCATCCCTCCTCCAACACCCGACATCCGAGGGCATTGGTCTTCCAAGTCTCCTGGTCACTCCTGAGTTACAAAGACTCTGTCCCCTCTGCTTGCAGGTACTTCTCAACTAGAATCCACCTTTGTATTCCGCCAGACACTTTCTTCCTCAGCAGCGGCACTTTCCTAAAGTCCTCCATTGGGTTCGACAGCGGTTTCCCAAACCACTTCACACCTATGCACCTGGCTTCCCTGGTGTAGGTAACGTGGGTACTTGGGTATCCATGGGTGGGCTGACTCTCCAACCTTCTGTCTTCCCCAGGGTTCACTGCCAAAGGACCCTAATCTTTAAAAATCCAACCACGACCTACATGTAGACTTGTACGGGGCACGCAGTCGTGTTCCCTCCCTGCACACGCTCTCCGTGGGGTTCCTCGTCCCTCACCTTGGTGCTTCCTTGGGTCCCCAGCACATCTGCATCTTCTCAACATGGTCATGATCAGAGTCATGGTTCTTATACCATGTTCTTGGTATAATGTTTGCCCAACCTGGGGTCCACTGCGTATTTTGTGCTATTTACTGCATTTCTTCACTAAGTATTGTGTGCATTGTTCATATCTCCGGGTAGGAGATGTTTGTATGTGTTAGGGAGTATTATATAATAAATACATACTTTTATAAATACCTTGTGTGGTTCTTTTTCACTTAATCTGTACATATAAGATTGCATTCTGGTAAAACAAGCTGCTTTACACTCCTTCTGGACTAAGCCTGAAGGTTCTTCTCCACAGCTACCACTTTGAGAGCTTTCTAAGTTTGTCTAAAACCTCTTAAATGACCATCAGTGTTGTCTAGACTGGTGCAAGGTGCCCACCTCTATAAGTAGACATCATATACCAGGCCAGCTTCTCACATATACATTTTGCAAATTATATGCACATTATCCAGGTGTCAGGGAAGCAATATTTTGGAATTTCACATTCTCAAATTTCACGTCTTTTAATGTACCGTTTTTCTCATGATAACACAGAACTTATAGCAACCTTTACAGCATGAATACAGTAAAAACTGGACCCTTTGCTGCACTTCTTGGTACTTTCTACAACATATGTACTTGAATCAAATGGGTAAAGTCAGGTTCCCTAGTAAGTGTGGGATCTGCAGAGCAAGGTCCTTGCAAATGCACAAAATAGTTCTAGTCTAATGGAGGAAACCAATGTCCAGATTTATCATCATTTGATGCAACGCAAAACAGCAAGACAACTTGCTGTACTGCGCTGCGACAAATGGAGAGAGTGCACCGTATGTACCGAAATATAGAGCATTCCTGCTCTCTATCTACACTGGCACAATGTGTGCTGCCTAGCGCCAACTCAGGCAAGGGTTACTGCATTGTAGGCAGGATTGTTTTTGTGCAGGAGGGGCACCTTCCTTCACATAAATAATCCTTGCAGAATGTAGCAGACATGGAAAGAGGAATACATGAGGAGAAATTATACATCTCCTTGTTGCACCTCTATTGGGAAGATGCAGCATTTTGATGTATTCCATGTGTCTTGGTATATGTGGGAATGCACCAAAAGTCATTTGTAGATGTATGGGAAGACCCATTCTCCACCCTTGTAACGCCTTTATGGCGCAGAGTCACTCAAAGCAGCTATTTACCTTATTTAAGATTTATCAAGCAATACAGCACAACGCAAGGTTGCATTGCATAGCTTGTTAAATCTAACTTAGCATTGCCCTTACATCAACCTGTATGACGCAAGGGCAACACAATTCTATGATAAATATGGGCCCAAATGTCCATTGTGTTTTCCTGGCTGTCTGTCTGTTATCTACCTTTTGACACCAACTTCTGGAAATCCAGTTTGTTTTTACATGTCCTTATTACATTGGTTACATATGTTTACTAACTGCCTGCATTAGGCACAAGTACAACATACTCATTTACTTCAGCAAATAATTGGAATGTGAACATTCACAAGTTGAGGGCCTGATTCACAAAGGCAAACTTCCACTTATGTCTCTGTACATAAAAAGGGCAGTCCTATGATTTTATGTGTGAAGACTTAGCAGTTGTAAAGAGACTACTACTTTGTGAGTAGCAAACAGTCATAAACGTACACAAAAGTGTAAGTTTGCCTTTGTAAATCATGCCCTATCATTTTTCCAGGTTTAAGTCACTTGGAGAAATGTTTGTGAATCTGCCTCTGTGTCTTTAAGGAGACATCCAGAGATGCTATTGCATCCTATATCTTGAACATAAAGCTATTCTTACTTATGTTTTATTTTTGGAGTGCAGATTTTTAGAGCGGAAAATTGACCTGAAGGTACATTACATATGGTCAAATTCAGTTTTTGACTTTTATGTTTTTGGGCACAGAGAGATTGAATGGTTTTCCCAAATCACAGGATGGTAAGCGGACGCTAGAATCGAACTTGGTTTCCCAGTTCAAAAATTGGTAGCTCTAGCTGTAAAGCCACATCCTCTCCCCATCCAACTCTCAAGTACTGAAATAAGCCATTACTAAATTAAATAACTATCTATTAAATGTATTTCCATTATCTCATGTTACTAGAGCACGCCTCAACGTGTGTTTATTAACACAAAGGGGCATATTACCAACAAGTAGCTATATTTATCGCTAAATAGGCTTAGCGACGATTTTATTATCGCTGCCTATTGCTGGATATGTTAGCGGAGAAAACACGCTATTAGCAACGTTTTTCTCCATTGTGCTAAAATATCCAGCGATAGCGGCGAAATGTGTGAATATCGCTGAGAATACAGCGATATTCACGCATTAGCGACGAAATGCTCTTAGCCATGTTATCCACCTCCCATTGGATAACATGGCTAAGAACTGGTCTGAGCAGGCGTTGGTTTTTGGCGATAGCGGGAATATTTCCATCGCTATGCCTGCCTTGCTAATAGGCGATAGCGACGTTAGCGACTGCTTTCAGTCGCTAACAGGTTGGGTACGCCCACTTTGCATGTCATTAGCGATAAATGTCGCTGTCATGCAAAGCGGGCCCCAAACCGCTCGCTATCGCCTATAAGCTGTCGCTAACATCAGTTAGCGACAGCTTGCTAATAGAGCGATAGAATTATCGCCACTTAGTGGCCGAAAACGGCCGCTAAACTGGCGATAATTGCCTATTGCTACCCTTGGTAATATGCCCCAAAATGACCAATACTGACCCTGCTGTAAGAAACTAATAGAATGCATAACTTATTCTCAAATCCATCTGTGTACGTGACAGATATAGGTTACTAGATAATGCAAATTAAATTATCACAAATGTCCGTTTTAACCGTTTTTTTTCCTAGGGACTTTGTGGACAGTTTCCTGCTAAACTTTCTATAGGGTAAAGCAACTGAAACGTTCAATGGACAAAAGGTTAGACGTTGTAATCTAATGAGCTGAAGAGAATTTAAGAACTAGTTATTGAGTTTTGAAAACTTCTCAGGAAAAGCATTGTTGTGTCGTCCCAGCCGATGCATAGACATGAGTATAAACAGAGATGGTTTTCAGGGTCAGTCGTTGGTTGAAGTTAGGCCCACAATTAAAGTGACCTCAGGTGTGAAGATTATAGATTGGCCTGAATGCATGAAAATATCTGCATTGGTAAAGATTGCTGGGGAAGCGCAATTTTGATGATGTGTACCAGAACTGTCAGTTTCAACAGAAAGTTCATTAATGGCCAATAAATTAAAATAAAGTACATACTGTTTTTCAGCCTAGAGAACTCACATTCACTTTAAAATAGAATTAGCCTATGATACAATGTTCAATTTAGGATTGTATGGTGTATGGCACACTTATCAGTTATGCATTAAAGCAGGCAGGTACAATAGCTATGGTAGTGCAGAGTGGCATTCAGAGCGAATGTCTACATATCTGCATTGGATTTGTGGTAGATTTCTTATGTCTACCATAAGACGAAGTAGAGAACACTATAATGTGGCATTTCACCAGGATCTTTCCAGACTCCAAGTAGACAAGAAACTCATCTGTAGCACGTTCTGCTTAAAGGAAATGTGGCCAATATATGTATCGTTGAAAGAGGCAGATTTATCAAGACCTTTCACCACATAAAGTAACTTAAAATGATGCAAAGTGGCATGAGGTTTCGATAGGCCATTTATTTTCCAGTGCAAAACTTTTCTGTACTAGAAAATTTCCCATTTTTGCACAGTTGGCAGACTGTACTCCCTTACGCTTGTCTCTGCAATTGTGCATCAAAGGGGAAATCCTTGTGTGGTAGTTGGGCGTTCAAGTGCAAACACACTTGGTTTTTGATGCAAAGCCCATGTTTAGACTGGAATATGCATGCATTAAAAAAATCCTCCACGAGGCAGGATCAAAGTTAGAGAAATCGTCATATTTCCCCTAACAATTCACAGAATTCATGTGTACTATAGAGTACAGCACACAGCCAATGAGTGAAATGTTTGAAATTGAGTTTAATATGGTAGTCTCTACAAGAGGGATACTTTTTCAGTACAAGGCCTATGCTAGACATCATGCATAAACTGTCATACTATGGTGTAAAGGTATGTGTATGGATCTAGGCAGACTGTTTGCGTACCAGCACAAAGGAAGAGAGCAGTCTGTGCTGCTCGACAGCATGAAAAAACATGACAAGGAAGAAAGCACACTTCGGAAGCAGAAAGGTGTTAGTGGAGAATGAAAGTTATGACCATACTTTAGAAATAAATGTAAACATTTGCTAACGCGGGATTACTGGTTACTAATTATCTTTCCAAATCCCTTCTTCCTGTCGACTGAACCGTTGGTACCTGTCTTGAGTAAAAGGTAATCTCGAGGTAAACAATCAATTTAAGAACTTACACCACTCTAAATGACCACTGACCAAAATTAAGTTTTAAGGATTTAATATAAAGTCAAAGATAACTGAAGATACAAACTTCTCAAGATGAGATTCAACAGGTAAATCGGAATCACTATGAACATGAACTTCTTGAATAGTCTGAGTCTGAAGAACAAAATAATAAGTACAAGTTCGAATACCATCAGGGTTGCTAAAATGGATACAAGTTGCAACCTCAAAGTCATTACAGAAAAGAAAATTTAAGGTTAGTCTGTCCCTACACTATACTAAATGACATCCCTACTTAACAAGATCTTAACCCTCTAGGTGTCAGCCGTGGTGACTTCCTAAGAAGATCACGCACTTCTCTTTGTCTCTTCTCTGATAATGGGTCTCTCCTGATCAGCCTATCTGCCTACCCATCCGCTTCCTTAGGCTCCCAAAATCATCTGCTCTGCTCTCCTCCCGGGTCACTTTCCCTAATACCAAATCACATTTCCAATAGAAACGCCCCTTGGGACGCCCCTCACGTGGTACATCTTTCCGCGGCAAACTCCATGATGGTACTCTTGAAGACCCTCGTTAAAGTTGACCTTGGTTCCCAGGCTTCTTCTTCCGTGCGCTGACACCCCCTGAAATTCCTGGAAACTCCTACAGGCCTGCGCAAGGCGCCACTGAACAAAGTCCCTTTCATTCGAGCTGATTAGGACCCTCGCACCTGCATACAGCTCTTCCTGCAGTGGGCCTCAAATTCCAGACTTCCCCATATCTTAGGCCATAAAACATTCTCAGAGCTTCATACTGGACACCTCACGACCTCTCCTCTAACGAGCACATGATGATTTCAACTTCATGACATTATCGGCTCTGGCCTACTTGATTTACATTCAGCAGGTTCCTGCACTCTTAAAACGTTAACTTGATTTAAACAGCAAACATTCTTAACTAGCATACGTTTCTAAAATAACACATCTATAAAGCATATACTTTTAACCCTAAGTTCAATAGTACATTTTGAAAGAACCATGTCAACCTTGTCTCACATTATTTTAGCAGCACGTTTAGATTTGCTTGTGAATTGCCATGAGGCCTACACAAAATACTGGGTTCTTAGAGTTACATTCAACTCTTACATTATTCCTTTAACATGAGAACATGAGGTTTTCATATTCATCCCAAACATTTCTACATTAATCTCACACAGTTATGATTATTGTTACTCTACTTAAACATTCTATGCATTTCACCACTGAATATAAGACACTCTGTGTATTTTACTTCTAAATATAAACACTCTGGTGCAAAGTACATGTTAACTAACTACGTGCTTGTAAATATGGCGTACTTATACATTTTTTTCCCAAACTCGTGCTCTCTCAGTCCCCCCTTTGATGACCTTCAGGGGTCATCATCACCATGACACAAAAATGTAGAACCTTTAAAGTGAAGTCAGGACAGTACCACTTCTTTTCATACTCTCTAATGCTTTCAGACTCTTATATTGGGTGTCCTGCATCGCTGTCAACTCTTCTTCCTGTTTCTTCATAGCTCTCTGTAACCTCTTTGCTCTATACCATTGATACAAACGCACCAAACCCCACAAAGTGATTACACAAATCACTACTATGATGATGGGTTTCAATATGTACCAAACGATACCCTTTCCTAAGTTGGCAAACCAACTTCCAACTTTACCCATTCCATGGCCTACTTTTTCCCACACATTTACCTTTGCCAGGTCCTCAATTTCGTAGTGTATGGCAGTGATGTTTTGTATATACTTCTCTAGAGGCTTTGAATTGTCTGGAATGTAAGTACAGCATTCCTGGACCTTCAAGGCCCTACAGACTCCTCCCTCTTTTGCTAACAGAACATCTAAAGCAAGTCGGTTCTGAAGAACCATTGCCCTAATCGATTGCATCTCCCCCTCTATCAGCATCAAGGATCTTGCAGTACTGGCAGACAGTCTATCTACGACTGTAGCTAACCTCCTGATCTTAATGTCATTCATTATCAATCCTAAGAAAGGGAATGCAGCACCTATTACATCTCCAATTACTTCCGCTGCACCTAGCCCTCGCTTCCATCTAGTGGATATTTCTTTCTTAGGCGTGTCTAAATTCTCAACATGATATATTTTAGGGAAGACAACAGCCAGATAGCATGATCCGTACCAATTATCTGGTAACTTCACATAGGCATATCTTCCACATACAAAATATACATTTGGTATTGCTTGCATCCCTTTCATGAAGTTCTTAGAGTAGTACTCCAATTGAAAAGCATGTTCGCAATTGACTTGTCCTACAAAAACGTTTTCATAGTAGGAGTAACTCCTGTGAATGCACAGTTTCCCCCGTTTCTCCTTATCCAAAGCAATTGGACCAATACTTCCTTTTCGTTGTTGTGCCCTTTCCTCCTTGGTCCAATCTGTTTCCCCTTGTCCTGATGCCTTCAATGCCTTCTGCTTTCTGTATCTAGTATCTACCTGAGCTATAAACTTTTTCTCAACTTCTGATATTTGACAAGTCAGATTGTTGTTTCGAGCATGTGAAGTATCTAACGTTCTCCATGGAATAAACCATTTGTGTAACCTGTCTTCGCTTTTGTAGTAGTCCCATTTATTCAAATGCTTGAAATTCGGAACCTCTGGCAATGTCGAGTCGAAATTCGAGAAGTAATACTCAAATCCGTCTCGTCCATAAAACATACTTAACAATAAACTACACGTTATTCCATATGTCAACGGGAGATGATGGTATTTGATACCCTCCTCCACCGAAATTGGTAACTGCATACATACATAGCAGTCCTTTACCTCCATGGCATCAACATATTCATAAAGCAACTTAGCATAAGCATTTGACTTGTAATTCCCCTGTGATTCATCCATGTGTAACCTTTTTACTTCTGCATCTAACAACGCTTTGTCTTTCTCATTGATGTTTCCCTTCTCCTTAACTGTGGTAGTTCTCGGTGTTGACACTCCCTTATCCTCCTTAACTGTGGTTCCATCCCCTTCGTGTCCCGCTAGGAATGAAACAGTTACCACTAAAATTATAAGAGAAACCACTACTCCTAAAAATGTAACAGCTATACATTTTGCCCTGCGGTTCGGGTTGCCAGCCTCCATGTTCTCAAACAGTGTAGTTTTCGACTTTCTTCCAGCATTCACTTCCTCTTCTTTTCAAACAAAGTCTTTCTCTCTTGCAATGTCTTTCTTAGAACACTTGGAAGCTTGACAATTTGTTTCCGCAAAACAGTTCAAAGTCCAGTAGAAATAGACAACCCTAGCCCTTCTCCATCCACTAAAATGAAACCCCTATCACTTTTCTTCTTCCACTCGGCGCTAGGTTATCTTGCAACAAATTTACAATTTCTTTTCAAAAGTCTTATTTTCGTCTGAAGTTATGTATGACTCAAGGAGTGACACTACTTCTTCATAAACGTCCATTCGAAGTATCATTCCCTCAGGTTCTGGACAGTTCGTACCACACCATGGAAAGTCAACCTTTTCTAGGATTATTCTCCTTATTTCGCTCAAGACAAGTGGACGGACGAAATTGAGAGTTAGTGTTTTTTCAATTTCCAATCCTGGTACTATCAGTTCTATATCCACAATTACAAAGGGGTCCGTTCTAATCAAGATCACTTTCTTCACTTTTCCAGATCTGCACCCCTTTGAAGACATTCGTAGTATGATCTTAGTCCACAACAATAAGCACTCCTAGCAATTCTACTACTCGTTCAAGCATTTCCAAACGAAGAAGAGTTCCTTCCAATATTGGATATCGTGAACAGCAAACTGGAAACTCAACTGTCTCTAAAAGCAATTTTCTTATTCCACTCAGGAGAGCAGGATGAACGATGTTGAGTGTCAGCAACCTTTCGGTCTCCGCTCCTGGCAGTAGAAACTTTATTTGCACTGTGATGATCGGGTCAGTTCTGATCAGTTCCACTTCCCTGATCCTCCCTGTTCTGTGTCTCCCAGACATCTGCAACAAGGTAGGTCCAGTCGGGAGTAGAGTATCTTCTGCTAGGCACTCGCACTCTACTTGATCTTCTAAGACCCTCCTCAGCTTGATCCTGGATATCTTCTTCTGGATCTGAGTCTTCGGATATAGGAGTAAGCGTTTCTTCTTGGGCCGACCTCAAACTTAGCCTTCTTCTTCTTGTTGGCCAAGTGGCAGCTCCAAGCCTTATTCTCCTATTCCTTGTCCTCCCACTTGGTTCTTGCTCGCTCCGATACGGATCTGAGTCTGAGTCGTATTCACTTCTGCTCTCTCCTTCAGTTGCGTCTTCTGTCTCACTGCCGTCCTGCCTTCGCTCTTCTTCTGAATCCGATGCGTTCCCAACTTCTTCCGACACCTCCTCAGCTGCCTCAATCCCTTCTTGCGACTCTTCTTCCACTTCCGGGCTTTCGTCTGGGATGGGAGCTGTTCCTTCTAGAGGTGCTGGAACTCTTCTAGTATGGGATGCATGGATCCAATTTGGCAGCCCCCCGCACTTCACCGCGGTGTTCGTGATCAGGATTACCTGAAAGGGCCCACGCCAGCGAACATCTAGGCAGTTCTTCCGGACGTGTTTTTTAACCAGGACCCAGTCCCCTGGGTTCAGGTCATGACACAGGTTCCTCGCTGTTGGAACTTCAGCCGCATGCACCTGAAGAGACACAGAATGGATGGCGTCAGACAGTCCTTTACAATAATCCAAGATCAGATCATCTGTAATATTCAATAGAGCAGTAGTTGGAACTGTAGGAAGTCTCATGGCCCTCCCCATCAGGATCTCGTGGGGAGAAAGACCTGTCCTCCTATCAGGTGTGCTGCGCATGCTCATGAGCACCAATGGAAGAGCATCTGGCCAACTCAAAGATGTGGATGCCACTACTTTAGCCAATCTATTCTTCAAAGTGCCATTCACTTGTTCCACAATTCCTGAAGCTTCTGGTCGATAACTACAATGCAGCTTTTGATCGATATTCAGCGTGGAGCACAACATCTTCACTATTTCGCTGTTAAAATGTTTTCCTCTGTCCGATTCCAAAGAGGCAGGCACCCCGAAGCGCGGTATCAACTCCCTGAGCAGCAATTTTGCCACTGTGAGTGTATCGCACCTACGTGTAGGGTATGCCTCAACCCATCTGGAAAATACGCATACAATCACCAACACATACCGAAGGCGATTGACTCTTAGCATTTCGATGAAATCTAGTTGCATTCTATTGAAAGGCCCCCCTGACCTCCCAATGTGACTCAGTGTGACTGGTGTTCGTTTGCCTACGTTCAGTTGTTGGCAGGTAACACATCGCTTACATACTGATTCTGCTGCTATTCTGAATTTCGGGCAATACCAAGTCTGCCTAAAAACTCTCATCATAGCATCCCTTCCTAGATGTACTGGACCATGTATTTCTCTCGCCATGGGATTAGCTAATTCTTCAGGTAACACAGCTCTCCCATCTGCTGAAACCCAAAAATCCATTTCACTTCGCACACAGCCTGCTATTTCCCAAGCCTTTTTCTCTTTTTCAGGTGCGTTCTCCTGCATTATTCTTAAATCCTCCCAAGTGTCTACAGTTTCCAACATCATACTTAATTCAGTCTTTTCTTCTGCACCTTCTATTTCCACCTTTGAGAAAGAATAACTTTGTTCCGCACAATAGCGTGCGACTTCATCAGCATATCTATTACCTTGTGACACAAAATCTGTATTCTTAGTATGAGCTACACACTTCACTACTGCAATATCAACAGGACCTTGTAATGCTTCTATCAGCAATCTCACAAATTCTCCATTTCGAATGGGCGAACCAGAGGAGGTCATGTAACCCCTCTGAGACCACAACTGCCCGAAATCATGAACCACACCGAAACCATATTGGCTGTCCGTGTAGATGGTGACTCTCTTTCCATTTCCTGCTATGCAGGCACGAGTTAGGGCAATAATCTCTGCTACCTGTGCGGAATGTACTCCTTCCAGGCAAGCGGCTTCCACAACTTCAGTAATGGTACAAACAGCATAAGCTGCTCTTAACCGACCAGTATCGTCTCTTAAACATGAGCCATCAACAAAGTAAATTTCATCGGGGTCAGACAATGGCTCATCCACTATATCTGGTCTGGGTTTCGTGCATAGTTCAGTCACATCAAGGCAATCGTGGTCTTCACATCCTTCGCCTTCTATTACAGTAGGTAATGGCATCAAAGTAGCAGGATTCAAGACAGAGCATCTCCTGAGAGTCACGTTTTCTGCGGCAAGTATAACTTGCTCATAACGCGTGAGCCTACTATTGGTCAGATGCTGCGTCTTCGTCCTGGTCATTAACAATTCAACTGAATGTGGTACATACACCACTACTGGATGTCCCATTACAATACTTTCGCTCCTTTCAATGCTGACACCCGTTGCAGCAACGGATTTGAGACATCCGGGCAACGCTGCGGCTACTGGATCTAATGTAGCCGAAAAATATGCAACTGGTCTACGGGCATTACCGTGGGTCTGTGCCAAGACTGACAAAGCACATCCCTCTCTCTCACAGCAATAGAGTGAAAACGACTTTTCATAATCTGGCATTCCCAGAGCCGGAGCACGACATAAATCGTCCCTCAGCTGTAAAAACGCCACCAGACATTCTTCATCCCATGGTACCGGATCACTCACCTCCTTGTGCGTCAGTTTCTGTAAGGGCTTTGCTTTCAGTGAAAAGTTAACTATCCACTGTCGGCAGTAACCCACCATTCCTAGGAACATTCTAACCTCTCTCTGAGTTGTAGGCGCATTCATTTTCATTATCGCCTCAATCCTCTCTGGGGACACCTTACGTTTCCCTTTTTCTAACCTGTGCCCTAGATACTGTACTTCTGTCAGACAATACTGTAACTTGCTCGGAGATACCTTATGTCCATTTTCAGCTAAATGATTCAGTAAGGCAATTGAATCTACTTTACAAGCTTCCTCTGTTTCTGACGCAACAAGTAGGTCATCTATGTACTGTACCAGAACCGAGTTCTGTGGCAGTACTAGATTCTCAAGATTCTTTTTCAACAACTGATTAAAGATGGATGGACTGTCTGTGAATCCTTGTGGAATTCGACACCATGTTAAAACGCGATCTTCCATTTTAAACGCAAAAAGGTACCTGCTCTCTTCATCCAATGGGATTGAAAAGAAAGCCTGGCAAAGATCTATCACTGTGAACCATTCTGCTTGACATGGTATTTGAAACAATATCACTGATGGATTCGGTACCACGGGACAACATGAAACGACTATGTTGTTAATCTTTCGTAAATCCTGAACTATCCTAAACTTCCCACTAGGTTTCTGCAAACCCATAATCGGGGAGTTACAAGGACTGCCCACGATTTCCTTCAGTATTCCCTGCTGTATCATTGACTCGATCACAGGTTTTATTCCTGCAATCGTTTCCTGGGACAATTTGTATTGAGGCGTTCTTGGAAACTCAACATTTGGTTTTACCAGAATTTTTACCGGTTCTACCCCTTTAATCAATCCTATATCTTCTCCTGTGAAATCCCACACCTCTGACGCCACTACATCTCTTAAGTCTTGTGGAAGATCTTCTACAGTCAGAGTAGGATATAGTTCTACACAGAATTTTGAATTGGCCACCTTAAAGGTAGCATCATCGTCGGTAGTCTGTACCTCCACTCCTTGTGGGGTGCAGTATATGGTGCAATTCAATTTGCATAACAAATCCCTACCTAACAGACATACCGGACTCGAGTCACAAACCACAAACTGATGTTCGTTCATGTGGTTTCCAATTTTCACAGACACTGGTTCTGTCAAGGGACTAGTCATTCTTTTATTTGCGACTCCTACCACCTGAATTGTTTCCCCTGACATCGGCAAGTCTGGAACCACCGCTGATCTCAGAGTCGAACGAGTAGCCCCAGTGTCCACTAAGAACGTAGTGGGACACCCTGCCACTTCTGCCTCAACAAATGGTCCTCTCTGATCCACTTCTAAAACTGCCCCGAGGGTACAGTCTTCTTCACTGCTCACCCGTTGTCCTGTCAATGGATCAATGTAATAACATTTTTCTTCCTCGATAAACAGAGGCATTTGTTTAAAGACCTTTCCTCCAGCTGCTATCTTCGGTGGCTGTGGGAATTGGGCCCGTGGAGCCGAAGTCCCCCCTTTGGCCACCTTACTGCTTGGGACTGTCACTTTTTGCACTGGGTCTTCTTGGACCTGCTCTTCTACTTCTTGCTCTCCGTTTTCAGGGTTAAAGGGACACTCGCGTCGCCAATGCCCCACCTGGTGACATAGATGACACTTTGTCGTTTTCTTTAAAGTGGCAAAGTCTATCCTAGGTCTCTGCCCTTCTTCATTATCTTTGTTCTGACCATTTGGTTTTCGTCCCATCCCCTGTTTCTGCTGGCCACCCTTCCCAGCGGACTGCATTTGCACCACCATCAATTTCTCCTTTAGATTCTTGGCTTTAGAATCTATCTCGTCACTGCAGTACCTCGCATATCGTAAAATCTCATCTAGTGGTTTGTTCTGCCAACAGATTAAATGTTGCTGTATCATCAAACAAATATCAGGTCTCAACCCCAATACAAACTTTGACACGAACTGCCCTATGTCTTTGGGATCCATTACATCTAGTCCACTGTATTGCTTGAATGTTTTCAACAATCTTTCATAAAACTCGTGAACTGTCTCCTTGGGTTCCTGCCTTGTTCGGTCTATTTTTACCCAATCTATATCCTGTGGTGGTACCTTATCTTTCAGCCATGCTATTACCCTTTCATACTTTCGCATGACTATCTCAGCTGGTCCATTAGTTCGAACATCTCTCAATGGTTCAGCATTTGGCCAGTCGACACTAGTCTTACAAGGGGTCCACAAATCAGATGGGACCACGATGTCAAACAACGTGTTCAAATCTATCCACAATACTTTCGAAATTTTAACAAACCTCTCTACCTGCTTATACCACTCGACTGGGTTGTCCCGCAACTTCGGGAATGAGTTGGTAAATGCGGCTAAGTCTCCTCTACTCCAGGGTACATGTACATAATTTCCATGTGATATTTCTCGCAAAGGGAATGCCTCCATCTGCATTACCCTTCCCTCAGGGGTCATCACATTTGTACTTCGCCTAACTGTGCCCTTTTTCGACCACCTTTCTTCCCATTTATCCAGTTCTCTCCACACTCTTATCCCTGTTACCAGCTCTCTTATGTGTGTTTTTAATCCAGCAGTTCTCTTCTCATCTAGATCTTGGTCTGCGTACTGTAATCTGTGGTTACTCTGTAATGCCCTTGTCCTAGACAAATCCACGGCATACTTGTCTGCCAAATCGGTCAGTTTTTCATGAACCGCTCTAGCTTTCCTAGTAATATCCTTTGCCATGAACAATAACTCATCCTGTTCGTACAATTCTATCCTCTCCAAAGGCAATGTTCCATCTATTATCTCATCAACATCTGATTTTAAACTGGTAACATCAAGCCTTTTTGCCTTTATTTCAGCTTTCAAGACACTCAATTTAGCTCCTCCATCCGCATCTCTCCCATCCCAGCTCCGAGATCTACGTTTAGGTATTGGTGAATTATAGGGAGTCCTCCCCTGTTCCCATCTCTCTAAGTCCCATGCCTTTCCGTCTTCTCGGGGTGGGTGGTGAAACACTCCTTCATGCCTCCCAGCCTCTCTCTCTCCATCCTGGCTAGTTTCACGGGATTGAGGATAAGAGGTTCTATTACTCCCTCTTTCTTCCCTACTTCCCTGTGCTTCCTGAGTATTCGAGGCGTGGCGGGACCTATCGCTGTTCTCCTTTCTCCAATGTTGAACGTCTTCCCCAAGCGTATGATGAAGGCACCTAAACCTATTCTGAAAATTCCGTACCGCCTCATCTCCTCCGTTCCCCCAGAGACGGGACATTTCCTCACATTCTACAATCCTAGTATTTTGTTCCGATTGTTCTCTCTGATTTGTAGGACCTGCATCCCCTCTATTCTCTTGACTTTGGCCTTCCCGGCCCTGACTGCTTTCGCTGGCCCCACAATGAGATACAGTCCCGTTACCCCTGCTTTCCCACTCTGGTTCCGTTCTTGTCCTGTTACTCGGAGATACTATGGACCCGTCCCATTCCCTCAAATCAGCTCTTAACTCTGAAAAAGATCTTGGCCGCGGTCCCCTTAGATCCATTGGTCCTCTCGGACCTCCCTGTTCTGAATTGGGACCGACAGTTGTGTCTAATGGGGTGTTCCACGTTACCGAACCTGGTAATTGTTTCCATGCATTTGTCACATTATTCCTCCTTTCCATCTCAATCCTTTCCCTATCCAATTGCCTTTGTTGTTCCCCTCTATCTCTCTCAGAATTATAGATCGAAACTATGGGTCCTATGGTAACAGGCACTTGAAGAGCGTCTGGCAATCCCACAGACTCAACCCTTTCTGTGGTTGGCGTTTTCTGCACCACAAACCTTCCCACTACACTCTGTACAGTGTTGTTTGGAGGTGTTTCTCCGCCTTTGCTAGGTGTCCATTCCGATATAGGGAGTGGTGTATATCCCTCTATCTCATTCCCATCTTCCCTTGCGAGCCCTCTATCTTCTATCAATCCCACTCTCGGAGGTGGTCTATCCATTAACAATCTGTTTATCAGATTGTCCTCCGACTCGCTTTCCTCGTCTTCTTCCATGAGGTTTCCTCCTCCTGACACCTCCCTCATCGGATACATTTTCTCCACCTCAATAGTCTGTACCCTCCAACGCTTTTCCTCCTCATCCCATTTGGAATCTCGCACTGCCCTTACCGATCGCGTCAGCCTTTGTTGACGCCTGTTCAAATTTCGGTCGTGTGCAGCCTTAATCCATGCATTAAGAGCCTCAAACTGTGTTGGTCTAGGTGAAGGTTTCAATGAGGACATGGTTGCTTTTAGCCGATGTAACACCTCTAACTTAAACGTTCCATACTTCGGGAACTGCATTTCCTCATTTCCTTCCGTAAGCTTATTCCAAGCCCCAATCCACAATATCGTATGCAGCCCAACATTCGTTGCCATATAATGAGCTGGCGTACCCTCTGGGGGAGCCTCTTCCCCGTAATAATGTTCACTTCGTTTACGTTTAAAAATCCCTTTCAAACACTTAAAACACTTCATGATTTCTCTTTTCTCCGCGTTTGTTTACTTCCTGATGATATTCCACCAATCTCAGCGCCGTTCTCACTAACTGGCCTATCCGTACGCGACTTTCCTCCGACGTCACTCTAGCCGCCCAACCAGAGCGCGGCTCTAGCTAACGTCACACCAACCGCTCAATCACAGCGCGGCTCTAGCCGACGTCAACCGTCCCCCTTCGCAGCAGTTCCCCTCCTTTCTCAGCTCGTCTCCTCGGTCATGCACGCATCCCATTCATACACTGAAAAATGATTACTTCCGTCCAAGCGATCACCTTTCTTTGACTGTACGCCCACAGTCTTTCTGTAGTTGTCAGCCTAACTTGGCGAAATGTCTTTCCGTTTACTTCCAGACAATCGCCTTCTCCGATAGGTTACTCACACGCAGTAACTTTCGACCAGCGTCCGTTACTCATACACTCACTCTTACACTCCCCCTATCTTGGATCCACGGCGGTCAATGGTACCTCGTGACCTCCGTACTATGGTCGACAACTACCCTGGATGTTCGATACACCCAAAACCACTTAAGCTCT
This sequence comes from Lissotriton helveticus, assembly GCF_964261635.1. Taxonomy (NCBI): domain Eukaryota; kingdom Metazoa; phylum Chordata; class Amphibia; order Caudata; family Salamandridae; genus Lissotriton; species Lissotriton helveticus. The sequence continues at coordinate 1,076,744,145 of NC_136059.1, forward strand.
GGCCTGAACTTAAGATTTCACCAGTTCACCCGTTTACCAGGTTACCAGTTTACCAGGTTGCGCGCGCTCACAACCTTCTCTCATTCACACTACAGGCATTCAACTCCGCAAGACATTACAATACAAATACAACACAAAACACCGCAATCTGTTCACGCATGACCCTTTTTATACTCACTCTCCGATACTGCTGCTTTTCTCGCACCGTCTGCACCTTTCGGCACACGATTCTTCCGCTGCTCGTCTCTCGACGTCTCGGGCCTTGGGGTAAACTAACCTCTCTAGATTACCTTCCTCAAGAAGATAACCATCCTCACTCTGCTACCAACTGCTAACGCGGGATTACTGGTTACTAATTATCTTTCCAAATCCCTTCTTCCTGTCGACTGAACCGTTGGTACCTGTCTTGAGTAAAAGGTAATCTCGAGGTAAACAATCAATTTAAGAACTTACACCACTCTAAATGACCACTGACCAAAATTAAGTTTTAAGGATTTAATATAAAGTCAAAGATAACTGAAGATACAAACTTCTCAAGATGAGATTCAACAGGTAAATCGGAATCACTATGAACATGAACTTCTTGAATAGTCTGAGTCTGAAGAACAAAATAATAAGTACAAGTTCGAATACCATCAGGGTTGCTAAAATGGATACAAGTTGCAACCTCAAAGTCATTACAGAAAAGAAAATTTAAGGTTAGTCTGTCCCTACACTATACTAAATGACATCCCTACTTAACAAGATCTTAACCCTCTAGGTGTCAGCCGTGGTGACTTCCTAAGAAGATCACGCACTTCTCTTTGTCTCTTCTCTGATAATGGGTCTCTCCTGATCAGCCTATCTGCCTACCCATCCGCTTCCTTAGGCTCCCAAAATCATCTGCTCTGCTCTCCTCCCGGGTCACTTTCCCTAATACCAAATCACATTTCCAATAGAAACGCCCCTTGGGACGCCCCTCACGTGGTACATCTTTCCGCGGCAAACTCCATGATGGTACTCTTGAAGACCCTCGTTAAAGTTGACCTTGGTTCCCAGGCTTCTTCTTCCGTGCGCTGATACCCCCTGAAATTCCTGGAAACTCCTACAGGCCTGCGCAAGGCGCCACTGAACAAAGTCCCTTTCATTCGAGCTGATTAGGACCCTCGCACCTGCATACAGCTCTTCCTGCAGTGGGCCTCAAATTCCAGACTTCCCCATATCTTAGGCCATAAAACATTCTCAGAGCTTCATACTGGACACCTCACGACCTCTCCTCTAACGAGCACATGATGATTTCAACTTCATGACATTATCGGCTCTGGCCTACTTGATTTACATTCAGCAGGTTCCTGCACTCTTAAAACGTTAACTTGATTTAAACAGCAAACATTCTTAACTAGCATACGTTTCTAAAATAACACATCTATAAAGCATATACTTTTAACCCTAAGTTCAATAGTACATTTTGAAAGAACCATGTCAACCTTGTCTCACATTATTTTAGCAGCACGTTTAGATTTGCTTGTGAATTGCCATGAGGCCTACACAAAATACTGGGTTCTTAGAGTTACATTCAACTCTTACATTATTCCTTTAACATGAGAACATGAGGTTTTCATATTCATCCCAAACATTTCTACATTAATCTCACACAGTTATGATTATTGTTACTCTACTTAAACATTCTATGCATTTCACCACTGAATATAAGACACTCTGTGTATTTTACTTCTAAATATAAACACTCTGGTGCAAAGTACATGTTAACTAACTACGTGCTTGTAAATATGGCGTACTTATACATTTTTTTCCCAAACTCGTACTCTCTCACATTTCAAGAGATTCAAGAGCACGCCAGCAAGAACCTTCTATGAGGCAACAGAGAGTTTACCCACCCCCTTACAGTTTTGATAAACTAGTATCTTTTGCTGGATGTCCTTAATAAATATATTTTCTCATTTTACCTAAGCCTGAAGTCTGAGTTGGGGGAGTTAGAAAAGTGGGAGGGAGAGGACTCTTGTCCTTTAGTGTTTGACTTTCTAAGAGGACAGATGCATCGGATAAGAAGATTAGAGAAGGAGCCCTCCTCAGGGTGCTAACTTATTGACCCTATCATTCGCCTAACCCACTAAGATGCAGACATTTATAAAAAAGATATCCTGTGGGTGGGTTTCAATAATGCTTGTAGATGCATGTCATATGAGATATATTGATTATCACTTGTAATCTGTAAATTATAGTTATCTGGGTATTTCTCCTTTTTAACCTATATTTGAATATATTTATTATAATTATCTGTGTACCTTTTTAAAGCAAATTACTGTTTATGTAGTGCGCATCATTTATGATCTGTATTATATGCCTGTCACTATTGCACTAAGGTCTATTTAATGGAACTAATAAAAATTGTTTACATTAACTGTGGGTGCGTTTCAACAAGTCTTGTGTTCATCTACCATGAGCTGCTGCACGCGGCACAGCTCTAGTTTAAGCAGCTTTGGGCTGGATATGTGAAGATACTTTAGATGAATGGATCCATTAGCACTTTCTCTGCAAGTATAATATAGTAATCAGGTAAGAATTTCTCTTCTGAGGCGCAGGCTCATTACAAGACTCTTCTTGTCAAACAACGCGGTACCTGTAAGAGAATGCTGCTCAATGATTTTAATGGCTCCTTTACCCAAAGCACGTAGGGCCAGATGTAGGTCGCCAAATACCAGTCGGTAATGGCCGATTTCGGCCGTTACCGACCGGTATTTGGAGTTTGAGATGTAGGGGGCCTAAATTTACAGAATCGGTAAATTTACAGATTCGGTATATTTACCGATTTGGTAAAATACCTAATCGGTAATTTTACCGATTCTGTAAATCCAGATGTAGGTGGCACTGAAAACAGTGCCACAGGCCCTTAGGAATTCGTTATTTACCACCAAATAATATTTGGTGGTAAATAATGAATTTCTGTGTACATGCACATCTGTGCATGTACACCGGTGCCATGTGGCACACATACATGCCCTAAGGGCATGTATGTGTGTCACATTGCACACAAGCCAGAATCAGGGGTGCAACAGGGTGTCAAAGTGACACCCTGTCCCCCTTGAAAATTCGGTAATTTTACTGAACCGGTATTTACCGATTCGGTAATTGACATTGATTCCTATGGGCCTCAAGGCCCATAGGAACCAATGGCAATTACAGAATCTGTAAATACCGATCCGGTAATTACCGAACCTTACCGATTCGGTAATTGACTCGGTAAAAATACCTACATCCCGATTGCCAGTTCTTAAATACCGAATCGGTATGATTCGGTATTTAAGAATCGTTAATCTAGGATTACCTACATCTGGCCCTAAATCTTTACTGAAGGGTGCCACCAGATATGGAATCCTGGGTATTTGTGTCTGTGTTTGGGAAGCAGAATTCAGAAGAGAACTAGAAATTCTCAGTGCGGCTCCACAGCCTTGTGGCGATTAGCAGCGTCATATCCTAAAAGGGTTGAATATGTTTGGAAAATATTAGCTAGCCATCTTGGTAGGAATGATCCATATGTACATGTTTATTATATCTGAACATTTTGAGCGATCAGGTGAATCCACTTTGCTATTGGCATTTCAGTATACAAAAAGTAAACTTCAACACATTGCAGTCCCTTCGGAGCATCACCAATTTCGAGATGCATACGTATTGGCTTGCATTATATGCATTTGTTGACTTATGTTAATGAAGAGGATGGCTCATGGAGCAAGTTTTAGTGATCCTCTGCTATTAGAAGGCACAAAACTCAAAGTGCATGTCTTGCATGTTTGGGTGCCCTCGTCAACTTAGTGTGTTCTGACTGCCTTTGGTTTTCATCTTAAATGTATGCTAAGATATCTCTTGCTTTGGGCAAAGTCACCCAGTGCAAGATGTCCTATGGCCAGAGGCGCTTTGCAAGCTGTTCATTTTCTTGGCAGATGTTAGTGTTATTTATGGTCACTAAGACTCCCACGAGCCTTCCTCAACCTACACGAAACTAGCGTACACAACATTAGGTAATTAGGTAGAGCTCTGCCATGCAGGCTGAGAAACAAGTTTTCAAGGTGAAACTAATATGGTGTCAAGCTGGTTTGGATGAATCTATGATCAATATTTAACACAGTGGCGGCTCGCACAGGTAATACTGTGGGGCTAGTGAGGCAGGGCGGAGCGGGGGCAGGGCGGGGAGGAGGGGTAGTGAAGTTTTACATACGACAGGAAAGGTGAAATTAAAGAAATAAATAATTGCTGAACCGGTGATACCGTAAGCGTAAGGTAAGTGGTTTTATTTCTTTATTTCTTTACTGTAATCTTTCCCATTGTGTGTCAAACTCCACCACCCCCACCCTGCCCCACCCCGCCCCACCCCCGCTCTGCCTCTCCACCCCACAGCACTACCTGTGTGACTCACCACTGGTTTAACATACACTTTTAACTCAGGGGTGAATATGAAATATTCATGCAGGTACTGAGAAATATCAGAGAACCGTTTTCTGATCCGATAATAATGTCATGTGTTTTGATAATTTTTATTTTTTTATCAAATGCATCTCTAGTGATTGGAAAATGTGGCCTCTCCTGTACTTGTATCCAGCTATTCTAAGGTATTCCTGGTCAGTATGCGATGTGTTAATGGTTACTATAGGTTTCATTCATTATGATGTGGACTCACGTCCACATTTTATATTCAGCTCCACAGAGGAAAAGACGGAAAGGTAATGTCCTTCAGGGCTTGCACTTTAGCTCTGTGCCAGGAAAAAGGCCAAGATTGGTCCCAAATTATGACTCACAGGTGAAAGGTCATTGCTTTCAATTATTGACCTTCTACAATTATTGACCATCTACTTTATAGAATGAATGCTTAAAGATGTGTGTACTACTGCACAGTCCACAAGGATCAGTTGCATTAATAAAACCTTCCTTTTTTAACCTTGTTTCCTTTTTTCTTTGTTTAATGTTAACTTTCGTTCTGAATGAATGAATCCAAAGGCAATACTACACAGAGTAGTTTCATATGCACATGCATATCGCATAAAAGTCTTTTTTTTTATATAACTTTTTATTAACAAACATCGGCATACAAGCATTCAATATGCAGCTTAGTATCAGTATATGCATGACAATTAGAGGAAATACAATCACATATTATACACAGTAAGGATCTTTCAAGGAGGAAGTCAGTCATCATTTTCAATACTCAGTGGGGGAATGCAAATGTCTCCACGATAGGAGTGCCACTATGACCATATGCGCGACCACTTTCTGGGGCAGCCTCGGGCAGTATAAACCGTCTTTTCTCTAAACATACTACAGTCCATACTAGACTCCTAAGCATCCAAAGTAGGTGGAATTTCTGCTCCTCAAGCCTGAGCAATGTTTCTCTTGGCGAGCATGAAACCCAAGGTGGCCCATTGTGTTTGATGGGTGTTTAGGTCGGTTGGTTCCCATATGTTTAGAAAGCATCTGCTCGCTTCAGGGTGAATGGCAACAGTAAGGACTGCCCTCATCACTGCATGTATGTCCCTCCAATGCGATTGAATCAGCGTGCATTCCCATATGATATGCATAAAAGTGCCGATGTGGCCGCATCTTCTGCGACAATCCCTTGTCTCCGCTCTCCCCATCTGCATATATATCCTATGCAGGATTTTTAGCTGAACTAGCCGTAATCGAGCTGGGATGGTCACCACTCGAGGATAAGATACCGCCTCCTGACACTCCTCATCATCCATTTCTATACCATCTGCCACCCATGTCTGTTGCAATCTTGAAAGAGGGTCTTCCATGTTATGTATCAATTTATTATAAATCAGTGAGATGGTCTTATCCAGGATGTGGCCATCTAGTATTCTATCCTCTAGAGGGGATGATTCAGGAAGGGATGTGCCTCGTGGGATGAGGGAATGTAGTGCATTGCTAACCTGTCTATAACGGTACATTTCAGTGTCAGCTAGCTCATGCTGACTCTGAAGAGTGGCAAAGGGTTTCACCCCTCCCCTCCCCCACATATCTTTAGTTTGTGAGATGCCAATTAAATCCCACTTATCAAACCCCTTCGACGTCCACAAATTACCCAATTGGGCTGAGTCCCATAGGGGGTAGCCAGCATTAGTTTACGTTCCCACCCAAGGGATCTATTTGCCGAGTGCCACACATGGACTAAGTGTCCTGTGGGGCCTGTTAATCTGGACCGGTTAGGTTTTGACTAAAGAGATCTATTATAATTTCCTCCTTGGAGAAGCCATTTATCCATCCGGTAGCCCGGGTTGTCAATGCCAACATATGTACCGTGATTAAGAGATGCCAGGTGTGTGGCCCAATAATATTTCTTTATGTCCGGTAGGCTGATGCCACCATCGTACCACCTCAATGTGAGTTTACCCAAGGCTATGCGGGGCGGTCCGTTCCACAACAGGTCTCTTTGGAGGTCTCTTTGGAGGTGTTCAATTTCTTTAAAATATTGCAAGGGGACAGGGTCAAGCGAATTTTGCAGGGCATAAAGAAAATGAGGGAGGGACATCATTTGAAAATGAGCTGCCTTGCCCAGAAGAGAGAGGGGAAGAGACTTCCAGCTAGCTATATCTTGCTTCAAGCAAAGCATCAGGGGAAGGAGATTTTCTTCATAATGACGCGCGGGGTCTAAAGATAGAAATATTCCCAAGTATTTTAATCCTGTGGTGCTGACCTGAATTGGCCAATTGAGGGGCAGGGCGGGAAAGCCACCTTGAAGGACATATAAATGGGATTTAGCCCAGTTAATCCTAAAACCAGAATATCGACAAAACACTGCCAGTATGTCTAAGACTGCAATTAAGGACTTTTTCGGATCCGTTAAATGAAGCAGAATATCCTCCTACGCATAGAGCAAAATGCGGTCTTCCCATTCCATTCCGGTGACCACCTCATACCTCTAATAACTGGATCTTGGCAGATCCATGCTGCCAGGGGTTCCAATGCCAAAGCAAATAGGAGGGGGGAAAGAGGGCATCCTTGGCGGGTGCCCTGGTTCAAAATAAAAGTGTCTGACTTTTTATTATTTACCACGACCTGCGCCAGTGGCTTCGAATATAAGAGTCAAACCAATCGGATAAATTCCTGGCCGAACCCCAGCTTTCGTAGGACTGGTATGAGATAAGGCCACTCAATTGTGTTGAACGCCATGGTGTCATCTAGAGAAACAAGGACAGCTGGTTCTAGGATCTTGTCTGCTCTACCTATAACCCAGTGGACTCGGCGCAAGTTAAGCACTGTGTTCCGGTGTGGTATAAAACATGATTGGTCTGGGTGTACCAGTTCTGAGATTATTTTAATTGGACGGTTAGCTAAGACTTCAGCAAGGATCTTAGGCTCAGCATTAAGGAGGGATATCGACCTGTATGAGGTGCAATCTGTTTTGGGTTTGCCTTCCTTATGTATGGTTACTATATTGGCTATATGTTGGTCCATGGGTAGCTCACCAAATTTTCTACTTTCCTCGAACATGTCTTTGAGATAAGGGGACAATCGATCAGGGCTGCGTTTATATAATTCAATTGGGATTCTGTTGGGGCCGAGGGCTTTTCCTGAGTTCAGTGATCTATTTGCCTGCGCTATTTCGTCTGTTGTAAGGGGGCTATCCAATAGCTGCTGGTCCGCTAAGGAAAGAGTGGGGAGAGTAATATCTTTCAACAATTCAGCAGATTCTTCCTCAGTGTAAGTGGCCACTGCGGTGTACACCTGGTCAAAATGTTTAGCAAAATGGTTCACTATTTCTTGGGGGTCAGTTATACCAACTTCATGAACATCATACAGAACTGGGACCAATCTGCTTGCCCACTCGCGTCTATCAAGCCAAGCTATCAGTTTTCCGGCCTTATCCCCTAGGTCATAAATCCTACCAAGTTTCTCTCTACCCAGCGTTTTAGCATTCTCTGTCACTAGTGCTCTGTACTCTTCCTGCTTAAGGCATAACAGGTGGAGCGAGCTAGGTGTGTTAGTCGTTTCCATCACTCTCTCTAATTGGTCAATCTCGTCCTCTATAGTAGACACTTCCTTCTGTTGTTCCTTCTTCTGTCCAGCTATTAGGGACAGAGCTTCCCCCCTGAATCACTGTTTTAAATGCCTCCCAGGGCGTCTGGGAGGAGTCTACCGTACCCAAGTTTTCATTGAAGTAAGTGTCTATTGCTTTGGTGAGTTCCTTGCAAATTTTGGGGTTGCGAAGATACCAGGGATTATTCGGGACCACCCGACCCACTCTAACCTGATCCAGGAGTATATGCACCCATATCGGTGAGTGGTCGGATATGCCGCTAGCTCGGTGTCTGATTTCATGAATATGTGAGATTTGGAGGCTAGGGACCAGTATATAATGTTATCTGGATAGGCTGCCATGAGCCCCGAGTAGAAAGTATGTTTTACACTCTCAGGGTGGTATGTGCGCCAGCCATCTACTAAACCCATGGCATCAAGAAAGTCCGGCAGCCATTTATGAGACGGCCCCAGCTCATGTGGCGGGTGGCGATCCAGTGTACCTGAACCCACAGGATTAAAGTCACCTCCCAGTAACAACATTTCTTCCGGTAGTGAAAGGAGAGTAGTGTGCAGGACTTGGAATGTAGTTGTTTGGAGGCCAGGTGGGACATAGACCGACACTAGCATAATGATTCGTCCCTCCCAGGACCCGATGATACCTACGTAGCAGCCCCTGTCATCTGTCCAAGTAGGTTCCAAGCTAAGGGGAAAAGTGTTTTTCAGCATTATACCCACCCCTCTTGAACTAGTTGTGAATCCAGCATGTGCCACTAGCTGATAACCCATCCCGCACATTGCTTTACATGAACTTCTAATCAAATGTGTCTCCTGAAGCAGAACGATATCTGGGGCTTGTTTCTTGATATATTGAAGAACTATACAGTGCTTAACCTTGTCTCCAAGCCAGTTTACATTCCAACTCAGAATTCTGGCACTCATCCCACTGCGTATGCATTGAATCTAATAGAGATAGCAATAACCTCAGTCATGCTAATTACAGTGCTTGCCGACATAGCAATTCGCAAATAAAACCCCCTCACCCAACAACCCCCCACACCGCTGCCCTGCACTCTGGCCTAGAACTGCCCATCGAAAACTTGCAGAGTGCCTGTCGCCCTCGTAAGGAACTAAAAGTAGAAGAAAAGGGGGGAAAAGAAAAAGTGCTCTGCCACCCTAACCCCAAATAAAACAAACGTACATCCTCAGCGGACCGAGTGCATCAAGTCTAAGAGGGTCCCCAGCAACAAAATGCTGGGTACAAGAAAGTTCCCATCCCCGACACACCCCGCTCCCGGCCCACATCATTCAATCCAAACACCAGCAGTTATACGTCCCTCTCCTCAGGCAGGACGGCTGTCTTCACTCTCCCTTCCGATGTGGTCTCCAGGGCCCCTTGGTCCATGGTGTTCAATCCAGTCTGCCGCAGCTTTGGGGTGTCCAAAAAACCAGGTTCTCCCATCCACCTCGACCCGCAGATGTGCAGGGAATAACATAGACTATTTCAGGCCTCTGTTTCTGAGCACACGTTTCACCGAGAGGAACAACCTCCTCTGTTTTTTTAATCTCTATGTAAAGTCTGGGAAAAATGTTATGTTGGCATTCTCATAGCGGAGTGGAGCTCCCATTCTGGAATTTTGGAGGATGACGTCCCTGTCCCGAGAGTTCAGAACTAACATTGGCCGCGGGGAGCGCCCGGCTTGGGACGTCCGCCTGGGAGCCTATGTGCCCGTTTGATGACGAAGAACTTGCTGAGGCCCTTAGGTTGTAAATGCTTTAGGATGAGGTCTTCCACAAATAAGTCAGGGTACTGCCCCTCCAATTTCTCTGGAACTCCCAAAATGTGAAGGTTGTTGCATCGCAAGAGGCCTTCGTAGTCATCCAGTTTACGGGAGGCCTGTAAGTTGCGTACTTCTCCTTGAAGCTGTGCCACATCTCCAACAAGACTTGCAGCAGTGATCTCCACCTGCTTGACCTTTTCATTTAGTTTTCCCAGATCCGCCCTGATGAGGTTCACGTCAATCGCCATAGCGTCCATCTTGTGTTCAAGGGAGGTTTTGACTCCGGTGATGGCATCCATGACATCTTTCAACGAAAATTCCTGCTCCTCCTCACACAAGCCACCCTGGGAGGCTCCTCCGGATAGTCGATGATGCTGGGTATCTTTGGGGATTGTGTAGCGTTTAAGTTTGTTAGTTTGTGCCGCTTTAAGCCCTCGGGCCCCAGCGCCTTTGCTGCGTTCCATCTCACCACTCAGCCGGTACTCAGGAGCCCTCTGGTCACACAGGACAGACGCCCGGTTGGTCCTCATTGGTAATCTACTGGTCGGCTATACCCCGATCTTGCAGGCACCAGTGTCCCACGCAAGGGATGAGGTCACCCAGATTGTATTGCCCCAGGGTAAGTCTCCTACCATGCCATTCAACCGCAGTGACGGTGTTTATAGCCAGAATTAAGGTGCTCATTGCCCCTGGTCCAAAGCACACGCCTGTACGTGTTGGCATCCATGTTCAGCTCTGCGCTCCCACCACCTGCCTTGGGGAAGCCCTCACTTGTATGGCACCGAATGATGTGTCTTCCCAACCACTTCTGCCAAAGATCGGACGCAGCTCACACGCCTGCCACACTCTCTGATCCCCTGCCAGGTAAACGGGGGCACCATTTACTGACAGTGGGTCCCTAATTGCTGAGCCCAGCAGTCACTGGTTTGATTGCACTGCTGCAGCTGGGGGAGGGGCAAGATGGAGCGATCCGAACCTCCGCTGCGCCACCCCATCGCACACCAAACAGAGGCACGCAGCACGAAGATGGCTCCGTCTCAGGCTGCTCTTGCCCAACCAGACCTTCTCCTCCGGGTCCTACGCGACCACAGAACACGGCGGGGTCCCGGTACAGGCAGTGCGGGTGGCAAACTGTCTCGGACAAAATTAGTTCTGGACTTCTCTGCGCCACGAGAGGTCCGCGTACCGCTGTGCCACTCCCCCGCTTCTCCCTGCACTGTGGGCCCCGGCTGCCGATCTGCAAATAGGCCTCACTGCTCCCGTCTCCGTATCTCCGGCGCTAATCTTCGGGCGCGGGCTGAGATGGGTGAGACGGGTACATTAGATGTTCCGATGCACCGGACCACTGACAGAGGTGCGGATAATGTCGCCGGATAGACGTTTTGGGAAAAGTTGGGCGGCAGAGCTCCACTCTGTGCAGCCACCATGAATCGCCGCTTGGCCACGCCCCCCGCATAAAAGCCTTTTTGCGGAAAAACTGTTCATTGAAGTATTTAACTTTCAGTTTTGTTGGCACAATTTCCATCTTTTTTCACCAAGTCACAGCAGTTGATTCTCATACTAGGTCAGTAACACTACAATCTAGATGCTAGCTACACGGCTTAGTAAACAGTTTCAGGATATCTAACTAGAAGCATCTATTGTTTTCCCAAAATCAAAGAGTTTAATTATAACTTGAATTTATCCTCTATTTTGGGTGTATGTATTCTCGGCCACATCCAAAATGTGCCCCAAAGCAATGATAGTGTTCTCAGAAGGCAACCAACCTGGGCCAGACTGGCGGTAGTGGGCATCCGGCATTTCCCTGGGAGGCTGGAAGGGTGGGGGCTGGTTTTGGAGTGGTGGGGGCGGGTTTGGTTACGGGGGCCGGTTTTGCAGCAGTGCCTTCAATATCGCCCCCAGTAACAAAAGCAGCCGTGCTGGGATCAGTTTTGTAACTGGGGGCCAAGCAGTGTTTCACACTTACACCCCTGGCCCGGTCCGACAAATGTGCTAAGGCTGCTTTGGTTCCCCAGTCAGGCCCTGCAACCAACCCCAGTGAAAGGGGGTAGGAGCACCCTGCTGCCATTTCTCAGCGCCGTTACCATTTTGCGTCTTGGTCAATGTAGTACAATGTTTAGCTCTCAGTACAAAGTTCAAAATATTAATCAGCTAATGCCATATTTTTGGAGCCTATCTCTAGACACGTGTTTCTGGATTCCTCCGTCATCAGTAGAGAAACTGTTAGTAGGTTGCTGGACATGCTGCCACTCAATTTTTCAGGCACAATTCCACACTGGGCACGCAGAGGTTCCAAAGCTCGTCAGCTCAGCGGCTCATGGGAGCCTTTTTAAATAGTGAAAGGGGATAGGAGCACACTGCTGACACGTCTCAGCGCCATTACCTCTTTGAACCGTGGTCAATGTAGTACGATGTTTCACTCTCAGTAGAAAGTTGCCTGCAACCAACCCCTTTTTGAAGGCTTGGTACTCAGGTATTTGCCACAACTATCTACTCAGGTTTGATAAGATAAAATCTCATCGGAGGAAATGATATAGGTGTGGACAATTCACCCAAACAACCTGTATCCAATAATCAACCCCAGTGTACAACAGTGTGGTGGAAGAGCAGTTTGGATGTAGTGGAGGGTGACATGTTGACACTTGATAGAACAATTGACTAAATACAAAATTAAAATATATTTAGGCATTATCTTACAGATGCCTCATAAACAAGGCTTTTTCTCCAACTGTGCATTCCACTTCAAACTCCTGAGAAAATGTAGCATTCATGACAAAAGAATAGCCAGCTTTGGAGAGGCTTATGTATTTGTGCCTCCACTGTTAAAGTCCAAAGGGCATGTTATGCTCCCAAAGGAGGTGGTCTGCTTGCTTCCATATCTAAGACACAGAAATGGCAAATAAAACTGTGACCAGTAGTTTTCTCAGTCTGCACTCTGGGTCTGCTGCCAAGCTATTGTCTGATTGCCAGATTCACAGGATGGGGGGGGGTGGTTACAGAAAATTCAATTTGTTCACTGAACCAAATACCATGGTGGGCTCTAATTCTGCTGGACAATATACGTTTTTAGAATGTTATGTCTTTTTAAAGAGTGAACATGTTTACCCTCTGGCAGGGGGATGTGAACATCTGCATTGGAAAGGCGTTTTGCTCTCTCTCTTGCTACCCCTATTCCCTAGCCCCACCACTTCACCGATCTTCAATGATTAACCTTTTATTACATGTAAGATGAAAGGCAGAGAATCACAAACTGAGCATTTTTTATTTATTTCAATAAAGTGGTGTAGCCATTTTTTACACTGTGATTTCTTTTTTTCCACTCAAACTCAAGCGTACATTCATATGTATGCTGACTTTGAATTAATGTATAGGGAGACAAACTATACATCAATGGGAGTGGGGGGAAGGACATGCTAATAATAAAGGTGAAAGGTAAGCTCAGGGTGAACTTGTTTATGGGTTGCTAGGGCAGGATGCAAGTGGAGGGTGAGTGGGGGAAGGTTGCAACACAGAGGAAGTGGTTCCAGGTTGATGGGGCAAGCAAGATGGAGGGGAATAACAACTGAGGTAGGAACTGATGTGGCAGAATAAGGAGGGGGAGTGCAGACAAACTGGATAAATGAGATTGAGGGGATAGTAGGAGGAAGGCAAGATATTGCAATGCTAATGAGGAGGAAGTGAGTGGATGATAAGTTTGTTTTTCGGTGGGTTTGGCAGCAGAGCTGTTCTAGTATGATGATATTCTGTTTGAAGGTATATATCTTAAGGTCTTTTCTGAAATGGAGATGTAATAGGAACCATAAAAATACAGACTTGAGACACCATTTCATGCCCTTGTTGCATGGAATTAGATGTTTGGCTTCCCAAACTCTCCTTGATTTCCAATTCGGTGGTGATGCTGCTTCGTCTTATGTGTGTTACTGCAGATCTTGGTCTTTATTTCCTGGTATTGCAGGGTTTTGTAACTGAATGCATTGCAGACAGTGTGACCAGTTTTAAATGTGATGTGGGTGGTCAGTGTGAGTCATTGGAGTTCTTTGTGTGTAAGTGTAAATATATTGAACTTTTGATGACACAGTGAAGAGCTTGTCTTTTCTTCAGTGATGGTAGGTGGGTTCTGAGTGTACCAGGTGTCAGCATGTTTTCATTATCATGATGGGATAGTAGGCTTGATTGGATAGCTGTTCTGTGGTCTCATTCCGTCTGTTAGGAAAGTCCTCACTCTGCGCAACATGGTGAACTAGTGCCTGACATTTCTATCATGTGGGCAACGTTGGTCCTGAAGCAGATTCTGATGTGTATATCGAAGATCAATAATTTGATTTTGTAATATTGAAGGTTTAGGTTTGAAGCTGTTCAGCTTAGCCCTTGATAAGCATTCATGTATGTGTTATTGTTTGTATCTGTCGATGATACCAGCTTGAGGTAGGTATCAGCCTACCTCAAGCTGGAGTTCAGCTTGAGGTAGGCTGATATCATGCTTGAAAGTTGGTGTCATGGCCTGAAATGACCTTTAGATACAGCTGCGGTTCTAACTCTGATAATTTTTAAGGATGATGAATATTTCTGCTGTATGCAAAAGTGTTTGAAAAAAATATTTTTGGAATTCTGATCTATCTGAATGATTGCACTCTTAGGGCTCCATTATGATGTTGGACGGACCGGAGTTGGTCCGACATTGTTTGGGAACTGAAACCGAATTACCTCCTGTTGTCGGCTTCAGCTCAGCAAGTAGGATGCGACCGAACACTGTTTGGTCGCAGTCCTATTCTTTACGATGGGAGCATGCATTCCGAATGGAATGCATGCTCTCATTGTAAAGAGCAGAGGTGCAGTTCATTCCTGCACTCCGTGGCAGGCACCTCAAGGAGCCTACCACCGGGTGAAGGGACCAACAGGGGGACACTGTAGGTGCCCCCTAGTCTGCCATCCAATTTTTAAGGATGATGAATATTTCTGCTGTATGCAAAAGTGTTTGAAAATGTTTTGGGGGGAATTCTGATCTATCTGAATGATTGCACTCTTAGGGCTCGATTATGATGTTGGACGGACCGGAGTTGGTCCGACATTGTTTGGGAACTGAAACCGAATTACCTCCTGTTGTCGGCTTCAGCTCAGCAAGTAGGATGCGACCGAACACTGTTTTGTCGCAGTCCTATTCTTTAAGATGGGAGCATGCATTCCGAATGGAATGCATGCTCTCATTGTAAAGAGCAGAGGTGCAGTTCATTCCTGCACTCTGTGGCAGGCACCTCAAGGAGCCTACCACCGGGTGAAGGGACCAACAGGGGGGCACTGTAGGTGCCCCCTAGTCTGCCATCCAGAGGCCTTGCACCTATGGAGGCCCTGTTGGGGGCCCGCAAAGTGGGATTCCCACAGTCTTTTAGTGTCAGAAAGGCCGGCACAGAAAGGCTGTGGGAATCTTCCAACGTAATCCCTCGGTCGGAAAGAGCCGCCCGAGTGATTGATGGAGGATTTCCGAATGGGAGCCAGGCTCTCTGAGCCTGTCAGAGGCCATTCGGAAATCCGATTCGGAATCCTTTCCGACCGACCCCATCAAATTGGGTCGGTTGGAAAGGAATCCGGATGGGACATTTTGATTCGGTCAGAGCCGTTTTCGGCCCCTTAGTGGGGAGACTGTGTTTAATACTGGAGATTGAGGTCATTTTGCTGTGTGCCCTCCCCTTTTAATTTGTTTTAAATAGACGCAGGGGATGAGGTCTCTAGGGCCCTAAGCTGGGGCAGCTCCTCCATAATGTAGACTTTAGACGGAAGTGGTGTTAAGAGAACTGGAGTGATTGAGACTCTTCAAAGATCACTAACCCTTGCACAACTAAAATGTTAAAATGACATATATTGTTATATATGTCATTTAAACTTTTTAACCATACTACGAATTAAACATCCTTGGATTAGTGGTCTTTGAAGAGTCTCAGTCACTCCAGTCCTCTTAACACCACTTCCTTCTGCAGTCTACTGGCTAGGTGCTTCTTTTTTCTCACCTCATATCTTTCTCATATATAACTTTCTGAATCTCTCCATCTGCATATCTCACACTTTATCTCTTTCCTCTTCAGCACCCTCTTTTCACTCGCTTCTACACATACTTCTGTTCATGTCCTTCCTCTCACCTCCCTCCACACAACACACCCATTCACCCTGCGAGCACTGCCTTTTCTTTAACTTTTGCCAGATCAGTAATTTGACTGTGTTCCACCTTCACAGTCTTCTCATAGAGTCATTTTTAAAATTGACCCTCCTGACCACTATTCTATGTGGTATACAGAGAGGCCAAGGATTGGATGAGCTTGTATTGTGACCTCCCTTATGTCCCACACCACAGCGTTCAATCATTGCCCCTTATAAACAGCCATCCAGGACCTGAACTCACACAAACATCCAGAGGCAACTCTTTTCATATTGTAATATGTTGCATGAAAAAACATTACAGAAACACAACCTGGAAATATCAGGCAATGTTATGGATTTCAAAAGTTAGTCAAATGTGAATTGCAAACGGGAACAACATCGCTCTGCCCAGGTTTGACCAGTGTCTGTTTTTGTTGACTTCAACTGTCACTGGGTGGTGGGTCACAAGCGGGGCGGGCAGGACAAGCAACCCACCCCACCAAGCGAGGCCTCTAATTATGTTATAGTACTCAGTAGCCTAGTTTTGGGTAGCGACCTTTTTTTACATTTAAAAAAATGAACACAATAAAACCACATTGCATAAACCATATATGCAAATGTACAGAGCATAATATACTATTTATTACCATTGTTGAGGGAGGAGAGGGGCGCACGACCCGCCAGATGCTTTCCTCTCGTGAGTCATTCCACCTCCCCGTCTTCGATAATGCTAATAAATAACATATTATACCCTTCTGCACATGTCTATATTTAGACAGATATACATTTTTATACAAGTGGGGCTGTTTAAGTTATTTCATAACTATTATCTTACTGTTTCTTTTAACCCCATATCTGCACCTATGCAAGTTCTCATTATGCAGCAGCAAGAACGCAATCGTCCGTGTCAGAGAGAGTCTTTCTTCCTTGAGGTGCCGTCTTGACAGTGTACTTAATTTCCTCTTGCTGTTGGCGTAGCGCAATCAATTAATCAAACCCATCCGTGGCAGTCGAACATCAAGAAAGCTTCAGCCATGGCAATCAATTACAGCCTGCCCGGTTAAAAATTGCATTTCCTTCAGAAAGCCACCTTCGAAAACATTAACGGGATACAGAAACACCACACAAACCCCCAGATTCGTCCCCACCCACTCCCTAAATTAATACTACCGCATGCAGTCGTCAAAGCGTCTGGCTATGGTAAAGTTCAGATGTTCGACACAGCTTTGCGGAATCGGAAAGCAGACACATTTGGCGAAACGGGGACGCTTTCTCCGCAGCAACGTTTACGTTCGTCAATTCAGTTAATGATTTTTCTGTCTAGACACGTTTAAATGCATTCCGCGTGCGCGCTCTCTCCTCTCTCTCCCGCTCTTAAACGCAGGTACGGCGCAGTAGGCAGCCTCCTTCTGAATGGGAGCCATCAATCACGGTCTTGTCAGAAAGAGAAGCTCGGCTCTGTCTCTAAAACCTTACTAAAATATTTCCATTTGAGGTATTTTGCATGCCGGAGCGGTTCACACTTGTCAAAGTAGGTAATGCGCCTTTTTTAATTGCTATCCTCACTTTGCCCTTTGGAAATGCTCCCATCCTTAGTTTACTAACGCTTGATTCGGGAAGTGTTTCTTTAAATGTGTGGACTCGGAGCCCTGAGCATTTACTATAGTTTTAAGGCAAAACATTTCTGTGCGAGCTGGAGGTAACTTGTGGTATGGTCAGTGCTGAGTCTAATCATATGGTAGCAGGTGGTTGCGGGCTCAGGCACTCAAATTTCGCTGACCAGGGCCCGTAAAATGTACTGGGTACACTGCCCTGGTCTGTGCTGTTGTGCATTTTTGGGTAACATAAGTGACATTATTGTGCAAAATATAGGGGCATATTACCAACAACTAGCGATAATTATCGCTAAGTTGGCTTAGCGGCAATAATTTTATCGCCGTGTTGCGGTGATTTTTATCGCTTAGGAGCCTTGCTATTATCAAGGTTTATCTCCTAAGCGATAAAAATCGGCCGAAATGCATACATAGCGCTGTAAAGTCAGCGATATTCATGCATTACCGAACGAATGCTCTTAGCCATGTTATCCACCTCCCATTGGATAACATGGCTAAGAACTGCTCAGGGCAGGTGTTGGCTTTTGGAGGAATATCTCCAAAAGTTGGTAATAGGAGATAGCGATGTTAGCGACTGTTTCCAGTCGCTAACATCTTGGCACGCCCACTTTGCATGTCATTAGTGATAAATATCTCTGACATGCAAAGCGGGGCCCAAGATGGTCGCTATCTCCTACTAGCTGTCGCTAACTGGTGATAGCGACAGCTAGGTAATAGGGAGATAATTTTATCTCTGCTTTCTTGGCTTTTAAAGCCAAAAAAGCGGAAATAAATCCCTTGATAATATGCCCCATAATCCCTTAAGGGAAATAAGGATGACATATGCATTTCATAGGTGTGATGAAACAGAATATTTGTAAACATTCATCACTGGATGATGCTGTGATAGATTTCATGACTATCAGTTAAGAGGAATATGCCCACAGCAACATATTTTGATTTGCATGCCTACCTTACACAGTTATCTTAGAGGGGCAACAGTTGAGTGAGGCTATAGATTTGTGTGTGACAGTGTTTAGTGCTTAGAACACTTACCACTGCCTGTGCGTTTGGAAATTACTCTATGCAACATACAAAGGATGGGATTGGTGTATTATGCAGTATAAAAAGATGTAATATTGTTTGTTAACATGCATGATTCTGCCACGCAAGGGAATAGGTGGTCTTTCAAAGTGCATACAGGAGCAGAGAGATAAGGCTGTGAAGATATTTCTATATCTAAATGAGCCTTCAATGTAGCCTGATCGCAACGTCTTGTGGAGAAGACACTTTGCCTGCTCTGTGGCATGTTGGGACATTTTGAATATATGTCCAAGAGTGGTAGCATATGTGCAGGTTTACATTTCAAGTGTGAGAAATAAGAAAAAGAACAGATGGATAATTTGTGCTGCTAGTGCTTTGTTGAGAGGACCCTTATGCTGAGGTGATGAATTTTGGAATGCATCTTGATTTCAGATTTACGATTCAAATCACCATTAATTTAGGGAAAATATTTCAAGAGGAGCTGGATAATCTTAAACTGAACCCCCAGATGGCTAATATTGGAAACATTGAGGTTCAAAAATGTTTCTGATGACCAAGTGTATTTTAAGGAACACAGTGCAAATGGAAAAAATTATATGGCTTTGAAATCACATGCTGGAGAAATCAACACAAAATTGAAAATGATGGTGAGTCTGTGTAATAAGCAGCAGGTATTATCAATCTGTGAGACTAATGGGTGGTGTGAGATGTTGAGTTACTGGTTGAGGAGGTGAAACCCTACTCAAGCAGGAACCACAATCCTTATCAGGGTGAGGCACAAGCAAACCCCAAATTAACCTGTGCTGAACCTTCTGTTAGCTTGGAACGGCACACTCAGGCTTAACTTAGAGGTAATGTGTAAAACATTTATGCAGAAGTTTAAATAGTAATAAAGTGAAAACACAGCACAATAAAAATCCAATACCAATGTAAATAAATAGAGTGAAATAAAAAAAAGACCAAAACAACAAAAATGCAATCAGTAGAACTGGAGATATACAATAATAAAGATTTAAGTGAAAATAGTGGCAAAAAGCTCAAAGCACCACTGGTGGCTATCTGGTCGTACAAGACTTGGAGAAAGTCACAAGTACAGTCCGACTGCGACAGAACACTGGTCAGATACAGGGATCAGGTTAGTCCTGCTAAATAGTTACCTTCTCAGTCCAATGCACAGAGCTCCTTTCTCAGTGGAGGGGACCGTGAGGAGCAAAGAAGCGTCACGGACGGTCATCAGTTTAGTGCGAAGAATAGGCCTAGTGTTGCGGACAGTTGTCGCTGTAGCGTGAAGATCATTGCGAGCCGGCGGGCCAGAGCTTTGTTTGTGAAGCACTCAACATCTTTAATTTAGCCTCTCTGAGACCGCACCCAGGGTCCTGGACCTGAGGGGCACCTCCTGGGATCAGGAGCTGGCTCCAACTGGATCATGGTGCTGGTTCAGGTGGTTGTCAGTCTGAACCAGAGGCCAGCGGACTAGCCCTTGGAGTCACTCTGGGAGTCCTGGGTTCAGGTTCAGAAGGGCAGCAGAGCAGGAGGACAGCAATCCAGCAAGGCAGAGCCCAGCCAGGCAGTAATCCAGCAGGGCAACAGTCCAGCAGAGTGGCAGTCCTTTCAGCAGCACAATAGTCCTTCTTCCTGGCAGCGTCTCCATAAGTTCATAAGTTCACTGAAGAATTGGTATCTAAGGTTCAATATTTATACCAGATGCCTGTTTTGATGTGGGAAGAGCTCTTAGAGGCTTCCCTTTGATGTGCACAGGTTTCTCGCCTCACCTGCCCTGGCTCCAGACTAACCACAGGGGGTGTACATAATATACATAAGAGGGTCTCTGCAAAGCAAATAAGTAAGGGGGAAGCATGGAAGAAACAAAGAAATATACAACAATCAACCCCTTACAAAGTAATAAATATCATACATTCATTGGATTGGATTGGATTGCATTTGAGACTTGTTATGCGCTCGATTACCCGAAGGTGTCTTGGCGCTAATGTCCAGCTGATAAAAAGAAAACCATGATTGATTTGTTATTGTATGATTACTTCTATTTATTGAATAGCAATGTTTTTAGCTGTTTCCAAAATTCGAGTAGTGATTTGCAGTGTTTTAGTTGTAGCGGCTGGGAGTTCCAGATTCTCGTTACCCCTAATATGAAATTCCTGCCTCCCCAACGGAAGTGCCTGCGTCTGGGAGTGCTCAGTAAAAGTGCCTGGGAGGATCTCAAGTTTCTGGCAGGGGTGTATTTTTTTTGTTGGGTTCTCAAATAAAGGGGACCTAATCCCTGTCCTGCTTTGAATGATAGACACTGGACTTGAAGGCTATCCTCTTGTCCACAGAGAGCCAGTGGAGTTCCTTCAGCCGATGTGATACTGATTGATGTTTTGGTATATTGAGGATCAATCTTACGGCTGCGTTCTGCATTCTCTGGAGCGTAGTCAGCAGCTGGGATTGTATGCCGACATATAAGGCATTACCGTAATCGAGTCGTGAAAGGGCCAAAGGTGTGACGACTGTTTTCACGGAATCAGGTGGAATAAAACGCAGAATTTTTAAAATCATTTTGAGGATGCTCCAAAAGGTCGATGTGAGTTTGCTAATTTGATGCTCAAAGGTTAAGCTGTCATCAAAAATTACCCCTAAGCTCTTAGCTTTTTTTACTGGTTCAGGACAATCTCCCATTTCACTGGGCCACCAGAAAGGGGTCTTTGCACCGAGAAGGAGGACTTCCGTTTTTTGCCCGTTCAGTTTTAAACAGTTGTTTTGCATCCACATATTGATGTTCATCATGCAGGCATTAAAGCGGTCAGCAGTTTCATCAATGTTATCTGAGACTGAGACCACTATTTGGGTGTCATCAGCGTATGATATGGCCGAGAAACCTCCTTGTCTGATGATCTCTGCCAGTGGGGTCACATAGATGTTAAAAAGTGTGGGACTCAGGAAGGAGCCCTGAGGTACCCCACATGGCAGTTCAAAAGATTTGGAGGTGGATCCTTCCAGTTCGACTACAAATGTCCTATTGCTCATATATGACTGCATAACGCAGATAGAGGTGTCATGGAATCCGAAATTCTTTAGTCTGTCTGCTAAGATTTCGTGGCTTATGGTATCGAAGGCCGCCGATAGATCTAATAATATCAAGGCGTCTTTCTTTCCAGCATCCAGGGATTTTCTAAGTTCTTCTGTGACTGTAATTAGTGCAGATTCAGTTCCATGTCCCTCTCTAAAGCCATACTGCGAATGGTCAAGGAGTTTGTTTTGTAGGATATACTTAGAGATTTGTATGTTAAGTATTCTGTCCAGTACTTTAGAGAGGAAGGGCAATCTGGAGATCAGCCGATAGTTACCGGGCTCTGTTGGATCCAGATTTTTTTTTAATCAAAGGCCGTACTGATGCAGTCTTCCAAGATGTAGGGAAGAGTCCTGATCTATTATCTCGGAGTACAGTAAACTGAGTTGTTCCAATATTAGATCTATAATAAGATGGAATACTTTTGGGGGGCATGGATCGGCAGGGGCTCCCGATTTGGTATTTTTAATTTCCTGCTTAATTTCTTCCACCATCGGTGGGGAGAAACTGAAATTCACACTGTGTGATGTAAATGGTGTCTCTGACTTGTGCTGATCCGAGGGATTATTGGGAATATTTAAGAAAGTTTGAAAGACTGAATCGACTTTGTCGATGAAGAATTTTCCGAGTGGATTACAAATATCTGGATCTAGCGATTTGTTTGGGTTTCCGGTGGCTAAATGTTTTACTGTTTTAAATAGCTCTCTACTTGAGTTTCCTGCCTCGAGAATCTTATTAGTAAAATATTTACTTTTTTCCTGAAGAATCAGCCCTTTATGATTGGCTAGAGTGTGTGCATATTCGGATTTCATGGATTCATCGTAGCTTGATCTCCATTTCCTTTCTGCCCTTCTGCATGCTTTCTTTTGTTCTCTGAGTAGTTCTGAGTACCAAGGTTTCACGAGTCTCCTCCTTTTAGGTAGGGAGTCTCTTTTTTTTGGTACAGCTATGTTGACTGCGTCCCTAATCCAGCTGTCTAATTTTGAAACCATAGCACTAGCGTCTGATTGCAAATCTGGTTTAGTATCTAAAAGTATTGTCTGGATGTCATCTGTATCTATATTTGACCAGGCCTGATAGGTGTTAGTAGTCTTGATGTTATTTTGTATTATTGCATGTTCATAGTCCTGAAGGCTAAATAGTATAGCTTTGTGATCTGACCACGGAACGGGCAGTACCTCTGAGATGGCTATCCTTGGACTGGAGGTGAATATTCCGTCCAATGTGTGGCCTGCTTTATGCGTTTCTTGACCAATTAGCTGATTGAGAGAAAAGCTTGACATAATATCAATAAAGTCTTTGATACTTTTGTTGTCTATATTTTCTAAATGTAAGTTAAAGTCTCCCAAAATGGTATAGTTGGGAAAATGTATGCTAGCTTCGAGAAAAGGGCTTAATATATCCTGTAGTGATGATTTGGCTCTTGGAGGCCGGTGTAAAAGTATACCTCTAAAGGTATCTTTACAGTTAAGTGTTATTTGAAAAGACAATATCTCGCAATTCGGGGAGCTCTCGGTTGGGTTCCCCACCACTTTAAGCCCTTCCCAGACAATAATAGCTATTCCTCCTTCTTTCTTATGCTCTCGATCTACTCTAGTTATTGTGTAGCCTGAAGGGAGTGCCAAGGATAGATCTGGATCAGAGTCTGTGGTGGCCCATTTTTCGGTTATAAATGCGAGATCTAAGTTGTGACTCTCAATAAACTCGCATGTCTCTGAGTTATGTTTTACCGAGAGCGAGCATTTATCAGCATTGCTTTAATATTCTTGTTTTGTTTGCTTAGTAAGACTGTTTCTTGTGTCCTGAGTTTATTCAACTCCAAGTTGGTGAGTTTTAAATTACATTTAATACAGTTCAGAGGCCCTTTTATAGGGTCGTGTTTAATACAGGACAGTGAGCGAGATGTTGCCAAATTAAACAAGTCATCTCTTGAATAAGATAAAA
Organism: Lissotriton helveticus; assembly: GCF_964261635.1. Lineage (NCBI taxonomy): Eukaryota > Metazoa > Chordata > Amphibia > Caudata > Salamandridae > Lissotriton > Lissotriton helveticus. The sequence goes on from NC_136059.1 coordinate 1,076,767,712, forward strand.
GACTTGGATTTGATGGGGTTTGCCCAGGGGTTTTGGCGAGAACCGGCCTGAGCGCGGACGGGCGCAGACGGGCTTGCCTGTGGCACGCCTTTGGCGCGCAGGCGGCGCGTCTGCTGCGTGCCCGGCACATGCCCTCTTTTTAAGGCTTACCCATGTGACTCTGCCTGTCAGCTGACCCTCCTCTGTACCCTGATTGGTGGTCCCGACCGTCGGACCCCGGGGGCACTGCTGCTTTTCCCTAATCTGTCCCTCGAGCAAAGATGTGGTGCAGGTGAGCAATTATTACTTATTCAAACAATTTAACAAAGTGCAATGTGCGTTTTAAAACAAATAATCTCCCGGCTGTGCCTCAGGAGCAATTCTAGACAGTGCGCTTGAGCTTTCACGGTATTTTTAAAGCTTACCCACTTGACTCTGCCTGTCAGCTGACCCTCCTCTTCCCCCTGATTGGTGGTCCCGACCGTCGGACCCCGGGGGGCACTGCTGCTTTTCCCTAATCTGTCCCTCGAGCAGAGATAGCGGTGCAGAGTATTACTTTTTGAAACAATTTAACAAAGTGCAATGTGCGTTTTAAAACAAATAATCTCCCGGCTGTGCCTCAGGAGCAATTCTAGATAATAAGTAGTGTCCGACAGAAGAGCAGTTAATTTCTTTTATTATCAAATGATAAAAATCTTTTTTATCTATTTTTTTTAATAAATATACACATAATTTATCACATGCAATCAATTTAACATATACAATATTCTTTGTAATTCATATCAGACAAGAGAGCCACCATCTAATCAGGAGAAAACCATAATTTCGGTACATGTCTCCACAACAAACATCAACAAAGAAAAGAAAAACATATAGTAAAAACTTAACACAATGACAGAGATACCATTACAAGTAAGACAACATATTTCAAATATACAATACACAATTAACACAATTGCGCAAATTTGCTTTTCGGAAATGCCATGTGCCATCCTTCATCAGGGCGCTGATTTTATATGATGCTTGGAATTCAAAAATACATTCTGTCTAACATTTTAATGTGATTGTATTCAGATACATTTGGGGCTCCCTAATATATATATACCAAACTCTGTGGGAACAAACAAGGCACAATGAATAATTCTATACCTATTTTTACTCATAACTCTCTATCTTAAAAACACACAATGGAGTAAATTTAATTCAACCTGTGAGTCCAATGAAACCGAATGAGTGTCATAAAGCTAGAAAGTCACCACCACCACATATACACAAAGTTGGAAAAAATAACAAAATATAATACAGAAAGCTAGTGTGGACAGTAAATCCCATGTGACAGAAGTATATAGATACACAACAAAGCGTTGTTTAGAAGATGAAGTAAATGAAATTAAAAAAAGCTACTCCACATACTTTTAGAGGCTATTCAGAATCCCAGGCGCTACTAAGTGTTGACGATGCTTTAACAGTGCATCTTGAATTCAAAACCATGAATACTGCAACTCAAGTTAGAATCTGTAAAGATAATCAGGGGTTTAAAGTATCGTCATACCCTCATCTCTTAGAATCCTTTTAACAATAAAAGAAAATAGAACATGGCATGCCTACTTTATCAGACAGAGCACCAAAGACATCCTACATTCGCTGGATCCGCGATGAAGTCTTCAGACTAAAAACATGATTGAGACTGAAATACGAGTAAGAAGAAGGAGAAGAAAAATCACTCTCTCATAGTCTCGCCTCATCTCTCTAGAATAAAGGGTAAGGAATCCATCCCTGTACATACTTTGGAAGTTCAAGGAAGTATTCAAAAACGGATATCACCAGGCAGTTTAATAGGGTCACAGTCTGGATCCCGAATAATAGCTAGGTGAGAACCAAAAAGATACCGACAAGTCATTCGACCGAGCAAATCACCTGTATTTTGCAGTCTAAAAAATACTGCGTATACTCTAACTTACAGTTTTTTAAAAATTGTAAAGACATATAATTCCAGATTCAGATGATTCCGTCATACCGTCATCTATGATGTCACTCGATCGCCTCCTCAGTGTGATATAAATCACTGAAAAATGGAAAGGAGGATCTATAGACACACACATCACAAAATGATTAATTTTAAGAATAAAAAATCACATTCCTACACTTAAAGAAAGGTCAGTAATTTGAGTATTCTTATAGCCATTAAAGATTACAAGGAAACACACGAGGAAGGTATCAAATAACAGTCCATACCGGAATCTAAAGGGGGTGCCCTCGTTCTATGGCCCATAGAGATATTTACGCCACAGAAGTACTTACATAAGTATAAGTATAAGTTCCCTCTTAATTTACAGCACCGTCATCGTGTTCACACGCGATTCACCCTGGTCGGAGTAAGTGGAGAGCCAGGGCACCGTACAGGCCTTAGTGTGGAGGCAGGACACAATATATTCAAGCGTAATTAGGGCTATGCCCAACTCCTCCCGCATCCTGCCAGTGATGGCCCCTCCAGGCACTGCCAATCATTCTATTGTGTATGGCTGTCTAGGAGAAATACACAAAGCCCAGCAGTCAGCTACATCCAGTTTTGTGACCCAAGGACAGGCTTCAGGTGCTAAATGGGCGAGGAGAAAAATGCCAACTTTCTAATAATGATATTTAGAAAATATGCTTTTATATCCGACTTCTTCATAAGGGAACATTTTTTAATGCAATTTCAAAGATACCAATCATGAATGGTTTACCTGATCCCATTTGGAATGAACAGCTTATTAAATGTAATTAGGTAACTCTAATGTAGGGGGACACTTTTATAGCGCATCTATCACTCCACGGAGTATCTTGGCGCTCAGGCAACCAGATGACACGGTTGAGGGAAGAGACTTAACCAATGGAGATGCTTACACTTTACACCAATGCTATGCAGGCCGCATCTGTAAGAGAGAACACCCAAGTCTTTAAAGCTTTCCTAAACTGAGTTTCATGGGACAGTGACCTGAGGTAAGGTGGGAGCTTGTTCCAGGCTCTAGCACCCAAGACAAAAAGAGACTTTCCTCCTTTGGTAGCCAGTCTAAATCTGGGGATGGTTAGCAAGTTCTGACTGGCAGACCTCAGGCAACGGGTAGGATGGTACCGTTTAAAGCCGTTACACAAATATTTAGGCCCTTGCTGTTGAAAGGCTCTAAATGTGATCAGCAAGATCTTAAATAAGATCCTTTTTCCAACTGGTAACCAGTGCAGCGCTTTGAGCGCAGCTGACGCAGATGACTTACGGGGCCAACGTAGCACCAGCCAGTCAGCAGCATGTTGGACCATCTGTAGCCTATGGAGTACGGACTTATTGACTCCAGCATAAAGGCTGTTGCAGTAATCCAGCCTCAAAATTATTAAGGCAACTGCGACTGATTTTCTGGCTGACAGAGGAAGAAGATCAAAAAACTTCCTCAGGGATTTAATTATGTGAAAACACATACCAGCTACGGCCACCGCTTGCTGTTTAAAGCACAGTTGGTCATCAAATTTAATGCCCAGGTTTCGAACAGACAAGATGGTATCAGGGGGGGCTTCAGCATCGTCAGGCCAACAGTTTTTCGGGGAAAACAGATTTTGATTTCCAAAAGGCAAGATCTCAGTCTTGCCGGAATTGCATTTAAGATGATTCTCAGTCATCCATTTAAATGTAGCTGTTAGGCAATTTTCAGGTTTTCCTCCGCCCCAGGCAGTTCCCCATCCAGTACCAGAATGAGCTGAGTGTCATCTGCATATGATATTGTACTTATATGAAATGATGCAATTAGCTCAATCAGGGGTACCATATATAGATTAAAAAGAACAGGGCTTAACCTCGAGCCCTGAGGGACCCCGGAGCTGATGACCTTAGCTTCCGACTGGAATTTGCCCAGAACTGTAATTTGGCGTCTGTTGTTTAGAAAGTTCCTAAGCCAACCCAAGACCGTCCCTCCTATTCCTGCGGCCACCAACCGGTCCACTAAGATGCTATGTGAAACCGTGTCGAAGGCTGCCGACAGATCTAATAAAATCAAGACAGCCTTCTTTCCCTGGTCTATGGCCATTCGTAGGGTCTCTGCTGTGAACAGCAGGGCAGACTCGGTAGAGTGTTTCGACCGGAACCCAAACTGGTTGGGATGTAGGATGTTGTTCACCTCCAGAAAGCTCGTAAGTTGGCTCTTAACGAACTTTTCCACCAGTTTGAACACCAAGGGGAGCAGGAATATGAGTCGCATGTTGGAGAGGATCGTTGGGTCAGCTAGGGCCTTTTTGTGGAGGGGCTTAACTGCTGCAAGCTTCCATTCAGTGGGAATTGCTGCCGTGGCTAGCGATGAATTTATAATGCTGTTAATAATAGGATTGACAACCTCCACCGATGCCTGCAATACCAAAGGGGGGCATGGGTCAAAAGGAGATCCAGATTTACTAGCCAGAATGGCTTTAAAGGTCTCCTCAAGGGAGACAGGTGTAAAGGACTCGAAACAAGGGATCCCCCTGACTGTCTCAACTCCCTCAGCCAGTTCTAAGTTGCATGGAGTAGGAGGTGTCGGGGGAAAAGTCTTCACAATGTCAAAGATCTTATTTTCAAAATAATCAGCGATCAAATTACAGAGGTTTTGAGAGGGGGGAATCTCTTGTGACAGGGCCGATGGGTTAGTGAAATCTTTTACTATTTTGAAGATTTCTTTTTGTCCAGAGCCCGCTGTGGATATGGCCTGTAGGTAATGGGCTTTCTTAGCTAGTTTAATCCCAGCGTGATAGTGCCTCTGGCTGATTTGTAGATATTATGAGCGGCCCCCTCATATTTCCTACGCCATCTCCGCTCAAGAGCTCTCACTTCTCCCAGCTCTAACTTCAGGGACGGCGAGAACCATGGGGCATTCCTTTTGCCATTAGTGGCAACTGAATTTTTCATGCCAGCTGGTCCTAGTAGCTCACCAGCCGTACCTATCCAGTCACAAAATTTCTGATTGTCTGTTGAAGTATGGCCTGTTAATACGGGCGTACCTTCTTTTAACATTCCTATCAGGTCTGATCTGCTGGAAAATTTCTTCCAGTTAGGTTTGTGCGTGCCATTAGGTCTTTCATTTTTCATGATGGCAGCTGAAACGTTGTTATTTAGTGCAATATCAAAAGGAATGAAAAAGTGGTCAGACCAGATTTGAGGGCGCGGCGGTTTTACCATTAACCTAGCCGAGTTGGAGCAAATACAGTCCAGCAAGTGTCCAGCTACATGGGTCGGCTCTCGATTTCGGAGGGTAAGACCTAGAATGTCAATGATATCAATGAAGCCACCCACTCCTGGCTCTTTGAGGGAGTCTAAGTGCAGGTTTAGGTCTCCTAACACCATAAAGTGTGAATATCTGAGCACCAAATCACTCAGTGCATCTCCCACAGTTTCGAGAAACTCAGTAGGAGAGCCAGGGGGGGGGGGGGGTAGATGAGGGCGCCGGAAAAAGTGAGGGAATCATGGATGCCTAAACAAAAGGCTAAGGCTTCAGCACCTTTGATGGTCGCCAATTCGTGGATGGAGCATTTAAGTGAGTTGTGGTAGATTATAGCCAACCCTCCTCCTCGTTGTTCACTCCTATCCAGGCGCTGTATCCGATAATTATGAGGGAGAGCTATAGCCAAATCCGGATTGGACCAAGGTCTTAACCAGGTTTCCGTGACCAAGAGCCAGTCCAAATCAATTTATTTATCAATTATTTATTAATAATATTATCCTATGGGAGGGTGAGGCCTGGCAGTAGTAAAAAAAGGGGTGACTTATAAATATTAGAAAATATGGTTTGGGCCTTACAAAAGGTTTCTTGTGCCAGGTCGAAATAGCAATCTAAAACTGCACACACAGGCTGCAATGACAGACCTGAGACATGTTTAAAGGGCTATCTAACTGGGTGGCACAAAAAGTGCGGCAAGCCCACTATAGCATTTAATTTACAGGGCAGGGCACAGGTAATGCCCCTTTACTAGGGACTTACAAAGTAAATTAAATATGCCAACTGGGTATAAGCCAATTCTACTATGTTTTAAGGAGAGAGCACAAGCTTGGATTCAGAAAACAGTGGGGTGACGCTAAACATTTGGGGACGTACCTGCAGAAATTGCCAGGTCCGAAAGGTGGCATAATACTATAGATACATAAGTCCCTGAACAGGGCAAGCTGAAATGATGTATTCATAAAATAAATGTAAAGGACTGATTCCTGCCAATCATCAACTTACAAATGATGCATTTATCATTATGGAAGAGTCATCTGAAATTTTGAACGACAAGTAAAATGAAAGGTTGATAGAAACAAAAGCATGTCTGTTTAGCACCCCCAAATACTGGTTGCAAGAGGATACACAAATTGGAATGCACCTCAAGCAGATTTCTGTTTGGTAGATCTTGTAGATATAAAATGGTGTAGATATAAGTGGTATTAAGGAAAAGATTGGAAAGTGCTATAAAATGAATAGGAAGAGTTGAAGGAGAGGATATATATTGGAGTATCAAAATAATGGATTGCCCAAGGAAAGGAATTAGACATACAATGTTTAGCAGCTAGGTAAAGGGTCAGAAGAGTTATTGGTTGAAGGATAAATAGTGAGAATGTGCAACCGAACAATTAATGTGGTCAGAGGTCATTTTCTTAGATTTGCATGTGCTAAAAAATATGAATAATCCTGGGACCCAAGAAAATAATCTAGACTGTTGTGCCAGTCACTCAACCATGGATCCATTATGCCAATAGCATGTATGTAGGTTATCCTAAACACAAGATTGCAAAACTCTAAAGGTGCAAAATACAGCTGACCGGGTCACACAGGAACATAAGTTGATATACCAGAAAAACCGAGCCTTGTATTCTCTTCATTGGTTACCAGTACCAGTTTACATCACCCTGCATGGCACACAGGGCATTCCCTAAACATGGCAAATTTCCTTCAAAACACAGTTCTTGCAAACAAAATACAGCACAACACTACGATTAGTTTAACTATGGCAAAACGTAGGGCAGCTAGCCAATGGAACTGTCATCTGACTACTTAACAACAGGTAAACCTCCAAAAATGTAGGTTGTGTTTGAAAACAGATATTTCTGAAATAGTCCACATACCAGCATGACTTTGTAACAGAACAAAGAACCTTTTCCCCACATAGGGTCAAGTGGCAGTCTTCAGCAAATGTTGAACTCTATAACTAAACTAAACAGAACCTGTGCTTGCATGGTGACAATTTTATTAAAACGTGGCATGTGCCCACTAGGACATTGAATCTAGTGCATGAAATGCTGATGAGGTGAGAAGTAGTTTGAGGGTCTGTCTTGTCAGCTAGTAGAGGATGTGAATGTCTGTCAGAGCAGTGATAAGGAAATCATTACCAAAAATAACCGCAGGAAGATGGGGTTTAGATATTGGAGATGTACGACATACCCCTTAGACTTAAGCAATTGTGTTTCCAAGAGGAGGGACAGAGGGGCTAGTTCAAAGAGGTACAAGCCCAACGAGTACAGTTAGAAAGATTGGTATGAAGTTCTTCTAAGTAAAAGTGAACAGAAAAGGCGAGATACAATTAGTAGGGTCAAAAAAGGGACAACATTGTCCCACAGTTTTAAGGATAAGAGGAGAATTCCTCCCTTCAGAACTAGGGCTCTCACACTCCTAGCGAGCTAGTTGCAATGCTTCATCATATGAGCCTGCCCCTCGTCAGGTCGGCTCTGAAATACCCGACGGGTGCCCAGTATGGGGTTCTTTAACAGGGATCTTTTGTTCCTGCCGTTAGGTGCAGTGGGGGTAAGGGGCCTAGTGTGTGTAGATGTAAGGCAAAGTGAATTAAACAGGTTAGTTAGTCCTAGAAATTATTTTATTCAAAAAGGTAAACTGCCTGGGTAAAAAATGGAGAGTGGCGAAGAAGTACAGGCTCTGTATCTAGCTAAGTACGCCCTACTCTCAGTAGGTCGGTCAACATGTTTCGTGCCATGGGTGTCAGGAGGATCAAGGCACTTCTTCAGGACCAAAATAAAAGCTATCTATACAGCGTGGTAAGGGGGAAACTACCTACCACGTTTTCAGGTATTAAACACAACTGTTATCTAAAGTTTGCTTCAACAGTGTCTGGCGGTCGTAACAGACACCAATTTGTGTCCAGCGCTCATTTAACGCTCCTCTTGTGACCTACCCTGCTGCCAGAACCGGGATGGTTAAGCAATTGTGCCATACGACAATGGATTTACAAGATTTAGTCAGATTTCGATCTTTTGGGAAGGAAAGATTACTATTATTGGCATCATTATGTTGTGTTAAGAGATTTGATCTAGGGCAAAATTAGACACACTCCAGTCAAGGTGGAGGCATCAGATGTGTGTAATATCAGAATTCTGCAAAATGTTTTTGGTTGGTGATCCTGACTCACTATTTCCTGCAGAATGCCTATCCATATGAGCGATAAATCGTGGAAGTTTCTTTTGTGTTTTGAAATTATGTCTGGTATCCTTTGTTGTTTTTTAAGTAGCTGTTTTACACATTTTTTTTCTTTGTTTTGTTAGTGTTTGTAGTGCCATTTTGTGGGTTTTTGTTTTTTGTTTTTATGTTGTAATGACAAAAAATTATTATTTGGGCCAGATTTAACATTATTCCACTCAGCGCAATACAGCAAGCCACCTCGCTGTGCTGCATGAAAGGTAAAGGGTAAGAATACACTGTATTTGCGATTACATGGCCCACATCTGTCCTTTCTTAGCGCTGGTGGATTTTTGGCTGCTTAGTGCCAATGCAAGCACCCTTGTGTCATGGTGCAAAGGTGCCTGCATTGTAGGCAGGATTGTTTTTGTGCAGGAAGGGACACCTTTATGCACATTAACCCTCCTGGGAGACATTTACTCTTTCGACGTGTGCTGCAGAATGCAGCACACGTAGAAAGAGGAAAAAAAGAGGGAAAATAATGATATTTCTCCACATTATGCCTCACCTGGTGAAACGTAGCATTCTTCCAAATTCCTAGATCTAACACTAATAGTAAATCTTGGAATGCACCAAAATCCATGCGTGGCTGCATGGGAACACCCATGCTCTACCCATGGAACACCTCCCTGTCTAAGAGTAAAGCAAGGCACCGATTTGCGCTGCCTTGCATTACTCTAGATTTATCAAGCCATGCACAGACATGGGCGGCACAAACCCTTGCTAAATCTGGCCCACTGTGAGCCTCAATTACACTAACATAGTTGCTGAGAATCTCTCTGTTCAAGGTCAGTGTGTCCTGGCAATGTGGACTGTTCTTTCTCTGTATGTCTGTTTTGTGTTTACCACTAATGTATTTTGGGCTTCATTTTTGTCTCACTTCATTACAGTAAGGAAAGAAGACACGCTTCCAGTTGGATTGAGGATGAAGAGGTCAGCCAGGTTTTTGCAGTGGTTAAACCACATCGTTGGAATTCTTCATCACAGTCAATTAAGTTGAACACATCTCTTTGATTTTCGACAAACCCACGTATAGGGCTAATTACACATATATTTCAATGAAACTTAGCAGTCCGACCGCCGCCTTATGATGTGATCGTTCGGACCGCAGCGGTCGGAGGGACCGACTGACGCTTCCAAGAGGCTCAAGAAGCCCATCGGGGTGTCAGTCGGACTGTAATCCCTACAATGAAGGTGGTGCCCGTGCAGGCACCACCATAGGGATTACAATGTGCCTTTCTGACAGCCTTTCCAGGGCGATCTGACTGCCATTGAAAGAATGTCAGAAAGGGAACTTGGCGGCCTCTAGCAGGGCACCCGTCCCCTGCAGGCCTTTGCTATGTGGCCCTAGGAGCACCTATAGTACCCCCACAAACATCCATGCACCGTGTGCCAGACGCCACATGGTGCCTGGTACACAGTGCATTAATGTTTGAAAAATGCTCTTTACCATTGCTTACTGTGCAGTGGCCCTTTTCCTGGTCACATTGTAAATGGGCTGTCAGAACTGCCGACTCCTTGTTGGATGGTCCTGTGCCCGAAACGATGGTGGTTGGACGCTCATCGACCGCCATCGTAATGAGGCCCTATATGTACAAAGACATGTCAGGACATGTGATCAATTAAATTCCAAACATTTTAGAACTGATACCTAGAACTAATCATGGTTGTGTTGGGATATTTATACATATATATATATATTGTTTAGAGATTGACAAAGGCTTCAAGTAAGCCGAAACGCTTCTCTCTGTTATCTTTGAGACTGCGGGTGACCTGTTTTATTTAAACTGATGCCGTATCCTGACTGCCTCGAGTCCGTGTCTTCTTCCATGGATGCCTCTATGGGAGTTGGTTGCTGTTGTTCATATATATATATATCTATGATGACCTGATTCGGAAATGGTATAATCTCAGCATGCTAGGTAAGGACGAACACCTCTTTCTACGCAGCAGCAATCCAATGACTGCACCATTCTACCATTTGCCCAAGCTGCATAAGAACAGTACTTCTCCGCAAGGCCGCCCCATCGTTGCCTCGATTGATGGATTAACCGAGAACATGTCCAGGTTTATTGACAATATCATTTTCCCCTTGGTCATGAACTTGGAATCTTATATTCAAGACACCAAAGACTTCCTGAATAAAGTGGCAGATATGGGCTGGAAGTCGGATTATCTATTCTTGGTGATGGATATCACCAGCCTATACTTTTAATGGAAAAAAAGGGGACCCCTACAATGTACTGAGTTAGCTACTCGTAGGGAATGTAATCTATGTAGAGAAGAGGTGTAGCAAACTCTGTGAATGTATATAGACCCTAGACCAACATATAATAATGCATACTATACAACATCCAAATAAATATATACTGAAACAATGATATATCAAAAATTCTTGGATCTTTTTATTTCAGTTATAGTATATTTTCTTATTTTTTTCTCTTCTTTTTTTTCCTTTTTTACTGATTCATTTAATTTTTTCCATTAAAACATTTGTATATTTTATAAATGGCTTTCAAGTTCTGTAAAGAAGGATTATTACAAATAAACCAGTGCAAAAACAATCAGTGTAAGCAAAAAAACTACATAAACACAATATCAAAAACAAAATAAGGGAGGTGATATACGATATAACCAGTCGTTGGAAGATTTGATGAAGGCAATGCGGTTGAATGGAACTACGCGCGTTTCGGCCAAAAGGCCTTCGTCAGGTGACCGTCATTCGTACATTACATATATACAAAAAATGTGATAAAACATCAAGAAAGTGGCTTTGTGGAATCAACACAGAATATCTGGTCCCTATGGGGGCAGCTATATTTTAATGGCATCAATTATACCATGCTGATAAGTTCAAGTAAATGCCCTTCAGTGCACTTGATCTCGTGTGTAGCTCAAGGGGTTAAGTCCAGTTGTGTTAAAAAAGTTTTCATGGAACCTTTGTTGAAGTTGCCTGACTCTCAGAATTCTGACGATTGTTATTTATAATATTCAAATCATTTGATATTTTTCTAGTCGAATTCGAACGGAACTGCGGAGTGCCGTCATCTATTTCTTTGTTGTGTAAATAATCTTGGCGTGATAATATGGATAAATACGCCGGGTAGGAGTTCATGTAGGTCAGGCTTCCTTCGTTTCCGGGATAACGTGCTCCAAGACGGGGGTTCTGCTCAATCGGCGATCGCAGCCACTGGAAGGAACAATCGAGCAGAACCCCCGTCTTGGAGCACGTTATCCCGGAAACGAAGGAAGCCTGACCTACATGAACTCCTACCCGGCGTATTTATCCATATTATCACGCCAAGATTATTTACACAACAAAGAAATAGATGACGGCACTCCGCAGTTCCGTTCGAATTCGACTAGAAAAATATCAAATGATTTGAATATTATAAATAACAATCGTCAGAATTCTGAGAGTCAGGCAACTTCAACAAAGGTTCCATGAAAACTTTTTTAACACAACTGGACTTAACCCCTTGAGCTACACACGAGATCAAGTGCGCTGAAGGGCATTTACTTGAACTTATCAGCATGGTATAATTGATGCCATTAAAATATAGCTGCCCCCATAGGGACCAGATATTCTGTGTTGATTCCACAAAGCCACTTTCTTGATGTTTTATCACATTTTTTGTATATATGTAATGTACGAATGACGGTCACCTGACGAAGGCCTTTTGGCCGAAACGCGCGTAGTTCCATTCAACCGCATTGCCTTCATCAAATCTTCCAACCACTGGTTATATCGTATATCACCTCCCTTATTTTGTTTTTGATATTGTGTTTATGTAGTTTTTTTGCTTACACTGATTGTTTTTGCACTGGTTTATTTGTAATAATCCTTCTTTACAGAACTTGAATGCCATTTATAAAATATACAAATGTTTTTAATGGAAAAAATTAAATGAATCAGTAAAAAAGGAAAAAAAAAGAAGAGAAAAAAATAAGAAAATATACTATAACTGAAATAAAAAGATCCAAGAATTTTTGATATATCATTGTTTCAGTATATATTTATTTGGATGTTGTATAGTATGCATTATTATATGTTGGTCTAGGGTCTATATACATTCACAGAGTTTGCTACACCTCTTCTCTACATATATCACCAGCCTATACACCATTATAGACCACAAACATGGTTTAGCTGCCGTTAAACATTACTTGGACAACCGTCAGATCCGCTTTTCACAACATAATGTGATGATCCTTGAGTTTATACAATTTTGTTTAACTCACAACATATTCCTCTTTGAGGACAAACTCTACAGGCCGACCTCTGGCACGGCGATGGGCACCTGCTTTGCCCCCAGCTATGCAAACTTGTTTGTTGGCTGGTGAGAGGAGCAGGTGCCCAGGAGCTATAAGATTGACCTCGAGAACGGGAGGGTGGTACACTGGTATCATTACATTGATGACTTATTCATCGTGTGGCAGGGTACGAGGGACACGGCGGAGAAGTATATTGAATGCCTTAATGACAACCATTTCAATGTGCACCTATCAGGGACAATTAGTGGGGTGGCAGCCAACTACTTGGACCTACGGGTGTACATTGAAAATGGACAAGTCCACACTTCGCTATACAGGAAAGAGACAGCGGGCAACTCCATCCTTTTCGCAAAAAGCGGTCACCCACCCAAGCTCATTAAGAGCATACCCTATGGGGAACTCTTAAGGATCAAAAGAAACAGCACACAGGACCGGGAATTCGAGGCGGCTGCCTCAGAAATCCTGGCCCGTTTCCGCCTCAGAGGCTATGACGAACCACTACTGCAGAATACTTTGAGGAGAGTCATGAGAATCCCTAGGGTGGACCTACTTAAAAAGAAGCTTGCCATTACCAACACTGTAGAGAAGGGCAAATTCAGAATGATAACACCATATTCTCTGGGAGCAAGCAACCTAAAAGCAATGATGCGCAAAAATTGGCACATCTTGCTGACAGATGGTGTGCTGAGAGAAGACCTGCCATCATACCCGCTAGTGACCTTTAGCAAGGCTAGATCACTGGGGGATATGCTGGTACTGAGCCACCTAGAGGTACCTACGTCCAAACCTAAAACTCTTAAGGAAATTAGTGGGTTCTATCCCTGTGGGAACTGCAAGGCATGTGCAACTAGCCGGAGGGTACTGCATTATGACATTCCAGATGCAGGGAGGACCAACACAATACTCAAATTCATCACATGCAGCACCACCTATGCAGTGTATTGTTTAGTGTGCCCATGTGGTCTGCGCTACATTGGTAGTACCATCAACCAGCTCAAGCTGAGAGTGTTAGCACATCTCCGGGCCATAGATAGGGTAGACCCCTCTTACCCAGTAGCCCGGCACTTCGCAGAACACCACAAGAAGGATAGGAACAAACTACAATTCTTTGGGCTGGATCATGTTCCACACAATCCACGAGGTGGTGACAGATTAAGGCGGCTGAGACGCCTAGAATCTAGGTATATTATTGATTTATCTACCAAGTACCCGAAGGGTCTAAATAGTGGGGAGGATATGGCAGTCCATTTAGGAAAATAAATTCCATTCACTACACTAGGTCTAGACCACTGCCTACTCAGCCCTGTGATGTGACTTATCACTGTGATTCATTACTGTGACTTTTGCTGTGACTTATTGCTTTGATTAATTACTCTGATTAATTATGTCTTGAAAAAGTGCTTTTATGATTACTCTTAGGATTGCTCTGTATTTACTGTATGAACTCTCTCTCTACTCAGATCTGTCTGTTCTACTTTATTTTATTTTTATTTTTATTTTATTTTACTTTATTTTATTTCAATTTCTACTTTTCCTGTAACAGGGGCGAAGTTGTTTTGCTAACGCGGTTTTTCTTCTTGCAATCGATGCTGGGAACCATGTAATAATGTATCGTATCTATATAGCGCTTTCCTGTTTATGACTATAACACCTGCATGCATGTCGGTATCTTTCGCATGGTATATGTTTTCCAAGGGATATATGCCGATCCACGGCTTTATGTTATGAAATTGCACATTTTATTAAGGAATGCCCAATTTATTTTCGCCATTTCACCGATCCACGATATTATTTTGTTAGGGCTCTCACTCTGGGAACCCGCTCTAAGATGGTGTCACTATAAGCTATGGTTGGGCTGGTCCCTTGTCCATGTTTACCATCGTAACACAACTTTATTAGGAGTTCTGTGTTTGTGTGGTCAGTAACACTGACGAAGGCTAATGCCGAAACGCGTCTTGTTTATTTGTAATAAAAACGTTTTCACTGCTACCCCCGGAGTGCTGTGTTCCTTTCCGACAGAGAGGATTTTGAGCGTCATATATATAGATATATATATATATATATTCATTTATATATATATATATATATATTTATATATATATATATATATATATGTGTGTGTGAGTTTGTGTATATATGTACATATATGTATATGTATATATATATATATATATATATGCAAACAACTCTTCCTCCATGACAAAAGAAGCAGGAGCCTCCAGGGGTCAGGTAAGGCGGGTTTATTCAGCATAACGGGCAACATGGTGGCGGCAAATGCATTTCGGCAGGAACGCCTTTCTCAATACCCTGCACCAAAGTCCTTCATATGTGTAATGTCCGCTGCCTCTTATAGGTGTCTTAGCATGGACCGCTCCTCCCCTTGCTGATTGTCGAGCCCACCTGCAGCAGTCCATTAACATCCGAGGACTACAGCTCCCAGCAAGCCATATGTTCAGAGCAAGTCGGGCTGGTGGAAATGGGGAGGACGCGGAGTGCAATCTCCACCGTGGCCACAGGACAGACGGAGACCAGGCTTTGATTGCCCCAATGCCGAACAATCCGTCCTCCTGTCACCTCATGACGCCACAGCCCCACGCACATACTTCCATCTGCAGGGATCGAATGCGCAATGCACAACGTCCAAACGAGGCATGATACCTCACTGCTTACAGTCCCTTGTGCGCGAAGCGGGAGCTGGGCTATCCTTACCAGGAAAAAGAAAAAGAAAGCTACATACACACACACACACACATCTATCTATATGTATATACCACTGCGTTTGCTGAAACGCGTCATGTTCGACATTGCACTGAACTGAAAAATAAAGCGCTTGACTGGGCACCAAGCGAACGAAAGTTGTCCATATCTCTCTGAGTACGTGAATGCACGTTGGAGTGCGAGAGAGAGAGAGAGAGAGAGAGAGGGAGAGAGATGCGTTATTCAATTTTACACATGGATGCCGAAAAAAACTATATTTTTTATAAAACAATTTCACGTACTAAGAAGAGTTATAAATGTCCAGTAAAGTAACTATTCATCAGCAGATAGACATATTTCTTAAGGGATACAGTTTAGCAGTCTACACTAGTTTGTGGGGGAAACAGTTTTTTACCTGCTTATATGCAATATTTGAATGTGACATACTTGTAAACGAGCCAATGCCTGCCTTAACTGTCCTATGACGGACTGTGGCAATGAAGTGCCTGGGAATGTCGATTAAAGAACCAACCTTGCTGTAAATATGTAGCGCTCTATCATGCTTACTTAGCAGGTTTCTAATAGCTTTGGAATACATTGGTCATTTGTGATGTATCAAATACTAATTTTTTTAACTAAAGTGAACACATTAACTCAGGGCTACAGAAAAATTCATTTTGATTTTTCGAAAATTTCACTTCAATGATTATTAGATTCCAAACATGCCATGGATTTATATTACGTATGAAACTGGTTTATTTGTACTGGGCTTGGAATGAGAAGATTTAAATGGGTTTCCTGTGACTTTCTTGAGCACAAACAAGAGTTTGTGATGTACTGAGATTGTAGTGTTCTAATCAAGCCATTCCAAGCAAGGAACACGAAGGGTTACCACAGCTCATTGCCTGTGGCACATTACAGCTGGCTCAGTCAGGCTGAACATGAAACCTTACTTTATTCACTTTCCAAGCTCAGAGCGGAGTGATAAGATTTAATTAGATGTGATAAGTATTATGGCTCAAGGATATTATGCCTTTGAAGGGAAGGTTGTGATCCCACGTGCTCAGGTCTCTACTGCATCACAGCTTCTTCTTTAATTCTGCTTTGCAAACTCCCAGCCATGTCAAGCCAACACCAGTGTCTCATCACAAGTACTGCACAAAAGAAATCATTCGTAGTAGCTTCCCTAAGTCAGTCAGTGTGCCGCGTGACAATGATCCACCAATAGATGGCTACTGTTAGCCATGCTGAATTTGTGGCATTTGCAAAGTGGATTTGATGTAAATGTGGCAAAGCCAGATTGCTCTGCCAAGGAAACACTAGAGAGGCATTGAAGCCCAAATAATTGTCTTTCATTGACTAAACCTAGTTTTATTTTGTTTGCTAATTTCAAACTATAGTACTGATTTAAAGTTTGGTTGACAGACGCTCCTCTGTCAGGATGGCAGAGGACCTCACCTCTGTCATCCTGAGGGACTCCTGCCCGCCAAATTTAGAGTTGTCGGCCGGTCTGTGGATAACTTTCAACATTGACAGGAAACACCATCATGGTGCATCCTATCAATGTAGAAAACGTTTAATGGTCTGTACCCTCAGCCATGATCCTCCTGGCATTAAACATTAATATTAATGAGCCTCGCTATTTGCGACCCCATTGGGAATCGCAAAACAGTTTAAACACACTGTTGTACATTTCATTTAGCACCTCACACTTTGCGACTCGCAATGTGTCGCAAATTGCGAGGCGCTAAATGAAAGGGTCATACATCTGGTCCTTAATCCATTCCCGGTGGCAGTGGATCCTGTGTCAAAGGTAGACCTATTTCTACTCCGTTTGATTTTATATTTCCTTTGAGAATCAGGATCAATAGGAGTAGTAATACTATGAATACTTATAATAATAAGAATAACAGTAACAATGAAGAAAATAATAGCAAAGAACAAAAAACAACGAAGAATCAAAACTACATTATAATCATTTTTATTTTTAATACAATTTTTTAAATACAAATTTAAAGTAATGTCTCAATAGATTTGTCTGAAATCTCAATATACATAGAATCAATGAAATAATTAAATATATGTAAAAACATATATATATATATATATATATATATATATATATATATATATATATATATATATATATATTCACTGAAAAAACCATAGGTTATAGACCATATATAGTTAGGAATTAGCATTTAGAAAACCTTATTTTACTCACACAAAACCATTGAAATTCCATATATAGTTAGTTGCACTAACTATATATCGCGCACCCGCAATCCACTGCTGATGATGTCACATATTACATCATTCATGACATGGTCAGTGACATCACTGATGACATCACTGATGACATCTCAAATGACATCACTGATGACATCATCTAGTGTCTGTGTGTTTTTGTAAAGTTTAAATACGTTTTACATATTGAAGAATGACTGGATGTATGGAAGACTGAGTGTGTGTGTGGCTGGCTGGGAGGTGTGTGACTCTGTGCATATCAATGTGTACTTGTATCAGTGATTGTATAAGAGAGTTAGTATGTGTTAGTATATGTGTGAAAAGTATGGTGTTCTGTGTTTAACTATAGATGAGGAAATCGAAGTGTGATTGATTCTTCACAGGACTGACTAGGTGTATGAGTGCATATGATAGTGTTCTAATAATAACTGACTGTATGTATGAGTAATTGTATGGGTGAATGAGTGAATGTGTGTGTAGACGTACGAATCAGTGAGTGCGTATGTAGTAACTGGTATTGGTGTGTCATGATGTCATCAGTGATGTCATTTGAGATGTCATCAGTGATGTCATTTGAGATGTCATCAGTGATGTCATCAGTGATGTCACTGACCATGTCATGAATGATGTAATATGTGACATCATCAGCAGTGGATTGCGGGTGCGCGATATATAGTTAGTGCAACTAACTATATATGGAATTTCAATGGTTTTGTGTGAGTAAAATAAGGTTTTCTAAATGCTAATTCCTAACTATATATGGTCTATAACCTATGGTTTTTTCAGTGAATTTTCAAGGTTTTGTAAATGCTAATTCCTAACTATATATGGTCTATAACCTATGGTTTTTTCAGTGAATTTCATTGGTTTTTTAACAGCTAATATCTGTAGCTGTAAAATGTATTCTTCTTTAAATCCAAAAATATATTTTATATGTTTATGAATAATTTTTTTTTTTAATATTTTTTTTTCTTCGTTCCCGCTTCGCGAATTGGGAAGCTTCCCGTTAGCTGACCTTGATGCCGCGAAATAGACCGCGAGCCGGTAAACGTTTCTTTACTGCAAGTGCCGCGTTAGAAAACAACATCGTGACGCCTCCCGTCCGCATGACGTTTCACGTTGTCGCGTGATACGTCATATGACGTGCTACGTTAGCGAACTGGTACGCGAAGCGAGTCGCAAAGCGCAGGTTTCTGGAAGCAAACCGGGAGGCCCTACAAAGCGCTTAACGTAAACACAGCAAGTCATGTGACTTGGTAATAACACTTTTCATTGGTTCATTTCACTTTTGGTTTCCTAATGATGTAAGACTAGGTCATATAATCTAAAATGAACACTTTTGATTGGTTGAGAACTCTTGTTTTTCCCAAATGATGAAAATCCCTCCTTCTTTCCTCACTCTGACTTTCATCATTGTGAGAGAAAGACCCTTTGTGATCACTGAGCAATGGCTTCTTTAGTAGCTTCAGCTGGTGCTTCCCCACCACCTCCACCACATCCAAGGAAGAGTGGACCACCTGCTCAAGTTATAATTCAGCAAGAAGAGGAAGAAGAGGAAGACGAGGAAGAGCAGGAAGAGAGGCAGTTTTTGCCTGAGGAACCCAGGACGTCTCACCGGAAAGAAAACTTCATTTGGCAATTTTTTAAAATTCCCAAAGGTCAGAAAAAAGTAAATGCAAGATACGTAACTTGCCTTATATGTCAAGATAGACTGTCCAGAGGAACCGAGAAAAAATACAGTTTCGGAAACTACACAATGCATCGCCATATGACTAGGTGGCATCCTAACAACTACAGTGCTGCACAGTTTCGGAACGACCTAGATAATCTCCCTATTATGGCCAGAAGATCTGTTGTACCGGAAGTAACGGGACCAGAGGGCAGGGAGATGGTGCCAAATATACAAATGAGATTTGGTGAAGTAAAACACATCTGCATATTTTGCGATGGATTCATTTGCTACGGAGAAAGAAGCATCACTCTGATCAACAGAGCTATTGACTATCATATGCAAGTTTGTACGAAACGCCCAAAATAATAAATACTTTTTTTTTGTTTTGTTGCTCCTGTTGAGCCCTTTACAATGAATCGGTTTCATTGCCCCCTCCAAGAAAAACCCCAAAAAATATAAAACTGTTCAGAAAAATTCAAAAAAAGTAAAAAAATGTTCTGAAAAAAAATAAAAAAAATATAAAACAACAAAAACAATAAAAAAAAAGTTCTTTTCAGAACTACCTCCCCGTTATTAAAAAATTGGTACAATATTTGGAACTGTGCCAACCTCTATTTCTCTTAGTTCGCTTCCCATTTCGCTCGCCGGTACGCGAACCGGAAGCGAACCAAAAACAGTAAGTATAAGGGAAGGAAACAGACACTTATGTTAAAAGAAAGACAGCTATAGGGGAGTAAACTAGAGATACTATTACCCGTAATCCACTGCTGATGATGTCACATATTACATCATTCATGACATGCTCAGTGACATCATCAGCAGAGGATTGCGGGTTTTTTGGCAACGTGCCTTATCCACGGTTTAATAACGCTGCCTTTTGCTTTATATAAGTTTTCAAATTGTATGAAATATATACCAATAGGTCGTTATGAACCTTTAGGTAGTGCTTTTCTTCATGAGGTCTGGTCGCTTCCATACACATACAGATGTTTCAAAGATGATCAAGAAGTTTATCTGAATGGAGAGGAATGCACTGAGACGCCAGATCATTCACTAATGTGTAGGCACATACAGTTACACGGTTCATGCAACAAACACCGACCAAATATGGCTTGCGTGTTGCAAGGCACGCCAGTTCCTGCTATCATCCCCACGTTCAAGTTGTTGGAAAATGGTAGTTATTTGATGCTCAATAATGAAGATTGTCCTGAGTTAATTAAAAGTATTCCTTTTATCGTAACAGTAAGTGAACGGGTTATTTGCTGCAGAAATGTTCTATTTTCTCCCACACATGAACATAGGGAGTTTTCAATCTGGCCACAAATACCAACCTTGGGAGAGATTTCAACGGCATGGCAAGAATAAGAGCTCTTTTGTCTCAGAGAGAGGTGGCCTTGAGTTCGGCCCGTGAAACTTTCGTGCTTCACATAGCGAACACCCGTACAGAGGTGCAGACCCTTTTCAATTCAGATTTGCCTTTCAATTTCAGCAAGATGGTTCGGACTATCTTTAACGCATCCTCCACAAAGGCCCTGGCGCACTTTTTTAAAGTTGTTACCAGTGGTCTCGTGACTTCATTTGAGAAAATCTTTGGAGTCATCCCTGCTTTCTTTCATTCTATTTTCTCCACTCTGCTTCGTGGATTGGCATTTTTACTTGCATTACCAGCGGACGCTCTTGTGCTTTTTTACATTTTTAAATATGGATGTCCCTCCTATGCAACCTCCCACCCTGCAGCTGCTGACACTGTTCCGCAATCGCATGCTAGAATATTATGGCACAATGCCGTTGGCGATATTAAGCACGGCATATGGATTATCTTTTCGATTCTCCTACTTCACCTGTGTCCAGCCTGTATTTCACTGCCTGACCTGTGATTTCGATTGGGCCATTGATTTGTGTCTCTGCGGACCGGTTTCTCCTGACGTCGACTTTAATCAGCTGATGACTCCTATCATTACTCACGAGTTGGTTTGTCCTGGCGAAAGGATTATGGCTGTGGCATTGATGCATGGACTAATTGGTCCCTGGAATTTATTGGCGGCAGCACAGTCTTTCTTGGAACAGAGCTTTCTTGAAAACCCACCGAGCTGTCCTCTGATGGTGATAGAGGATCCGGTGCTGGGAGAGCACGTATGTTCTTTTCCGCTTTTAAATTGGATGGCTGAACTGTTTTCGGATGAAGACGGTGACTTCCTATTGGAGGCTGTTGCAGCTTATTTTGCATACACAGTTATGTCATAGACCTTTTTCATGTTTGATATGCTGAGTACTAGCATTTCATTGACAATTCATTGACTTATTTGTCAAGTTTTTATTATTTACCTTGCCTATTGGCTTAAGACTCGATAAAGTACTTGGCTGTTTTATTTTTCTTTAGCATTACATTTTCCTAGTTTTTAATGCTTTACCTTGCGGACCGTCCACATATAAACTTGCAATCTGCTCTCATGAGATGGCACTTCTATTATCTTATTCAGTTCGTTTCCGGATCATGGGGAGGTGTCATCTAGGTCCTGGATATCTTTACACCGTGTTAAGTTAGCATGGGCTCATTACCGGTTTAAACGCCATTTTTCCTTTTTTGCAACTTCTGCACACGACACTTAGTTGTTGCTTTAGCTTTCCACCTAGTAGTTCATCGTGGTTTACATGAGAATAATATGTTATTGCTCTACTATCTGCTTTGCTTGTTAAACTATATCTGTACAGCGAGTGCTAAAGTTTCAAGAACAACACGATACAGAATTGTTATGAGGTCTGATCTCCACGACTTCATACTCATAACATAAGTGCAACTTCTGCCAATTCTGGGCATGAGGCGGGTTTTATATTGCTTTGCCGAACACACATACACAACAGTTGATGCGGTTCACATGAAGAGAGAGCTGGTGTATGCTGATGTGATTCCTTCAAATCTAAGACACTAAAGTATGGGCACGCCCTAAACCAACACAAAGAGACCTTCTTAGCAAATAACCACTTGGATGCTAAGGCATGCCGATCATGCCCATTGACTTTCCATTGAAATCAATGGAAACTCCATGACGAGTTACCCTTGTCATTAGCGCTGAAGGGGATAATATAATATGTGTATTAGGGAGGGTGAGATATAAGCAGCCGCGGGCCGTGGAGGGAGTTACGGTGAGGCAGGGAGGCGGGGAGGGGGAGAAGCAGGGTGGAGCCCTCTCTACCCTGCCCCTCCCCCTCCCCGCCTCCCTGCCCCACCGTAACTCCCTCCACGGCCCGCGGCTGCTTATAAGTGTTGCTAACTCTTATTCATTTACAGCATGTTAACATACTGTCACCATTCGCTTTTTATGTACTAGTAACTATGCTGGTAATTTTGCTACTGATAATATGTGTACTTGTATTCTCCACCCTGCTTCTCCCCCTCCCCGCCTCCCTGCCTCACCGTAA
This sequence comes from Lissotriton helveticus, assembly GCF_964261635.1. NCBI lineage: Eukaryota > Metazoa > Chordata > Amphibia > Caudata > Salamandridae > Lissotriton > Lissotriton helveticus. The sequence goes on from NC_136059.1 coordinate 1,076,790,440, forward strand.
CTCCCTCCACGGCCCGCGGCTGCTTATAAGTGTTGCTAACTCTTATTCATTTACAGCATGTTAACATACTATCACCATTCGCTTTTTATGTACTAGTAACTATGCTGGTAATTTTGCTACTGATAATATGTGTACTTGTATTATCTAAGATACTACGCCTGAGAAGACGGCATTAGTAAATAAACATTTCAAATACACATGTGTTCTTCTTAACTCCATGTTCTGGTTTCTAAGAAATATATAACGACCGACTGTTCATGAGTTCCACGTATCCTGAGGTACTATAAGTTCATATTCTGGATTGTCTAAACATTGAGAGTTTGTTATATCCAATGTGACACTGTACCTAGCTTGCTAAGGAGTTTTTGATTACTAACGTGAGTTTTGGGACACCCTAATTCGCCGAGGTTCCAATCCTCTGTCCACAGTTCTGTGTGAGAACAGAAACCCTGCGACAGGGGCACCCCCGACCCTTGCTGGAGCTTCATCACACTTGCGATACAACTCCAGCAATGCGCCACCTTTACGGCACAGATACATCACGCATCTGTGCTGTTTTTGCCCCATGATGCGCCGCATTGTAAATGCAGCACACCATAGGTGACGGAACAGCGGCACAGAATGACTAACACATCCCTGGTGATGCGCCAGTCATCATAAATGTATCCCTATGCTTCTTATCTTGTTAGAGATGAACCGCCATATGTATCATCAAAGTTTTTTGCATTTCCTAAATAGCGAACTTTAAGGAATAAATAGCGATTCTTTACCATTCCTAGTTTGCGATTAGCTATTTGCTAATTACAAATTACCCATTCATTTCCTTCATTTCCATAGGGCGGTTGGACTCACTTTTAGCTCGAACGGCTGAATGGATTTCCACGAAACTTGGCAAAATTGTAGGGACTGGTAGCCCGATGTGCCTTTGCTATGTCTCAAGATATATGCTCCAGTGGTTTTCACGAAAATTAACTTTGAAAAATATATATTGGGCTACATTGGCCTATATATATGTTGGAGCCCAAATGTAGCCCAATGTAGCCCAATGAAGCCCAATGTAGCCCAATGTAGCCCAAAGATGGCCGCCAGACACACAAAAAAACAAATGTAGCCCAAATATCAGCCAGATGTAGCCCAACTATAGCCCAGTGACAGAATGACCAATCAGCTTCGCAAACCTCCGTTACGCGAAGCGGAGCGCTGTTACAGATATATATCTTTTTTTGAACGTTAATTTCTCAAAATCCACTGGAGCACATATATTGAGACCTAGCAAAGGCACATCGGGCTACCAGTCCCTAATATTTTGCCAAGTTTCGTGCAAATCCATTCAGCCGTTCGATTATTATTATTATTAATTTTTTTGCCCCGCGGGGCCCTTTTAAAACCTCCACATCAAACCTAGGGGGTCAGCGAGGATCTACTATGCCCCCTTATGGTTATTTCCCCCTTTGTTTTGGCCTCCTCTTGTCTCTCGATCCTACCGAGAGACAAGATGGCGGCCGCTACGGACTTTTTGGAATGTTGACAGACGCCAGAGAACCAATCAGCTTCGCTTCACAAAGCTCCGTTGCGCGAAAAGTACGCGTCCTGGGACGCTGCCCGGTCCGCTGTTACAGATATATATCTTTTTTTAAACGTTAATTTCTCAAAATCCACTGGAGCACATATATTGAGACCTACAAAAGGCACATCGGGCTACCAGTCCCTACAATTTTGCCAAGTTTCGTGCAAATCCATTCAGCCGTTCGGGCTAAAAGTGAGGCCAACCGCCCTATGGAAAACTCAATGTTAAAAACACGTTTTGGGACCCCCCTTTTTTCTCGGCCCCCCTTGACGAACCCCCCCCAAATTTTCAAGGGCTGCTCAGAAACAAAATGTGCCATTTTCCTGAAAATTTCAGCCAATTCCGTCCACAAACGCCAAAGTTATTAGACATAGAATTTTCAAAAATCCCATAGAGAAAAAATCCTAACTATATATACCTACTGGCGACCGCCAGTAGGTAATATATATATATATATATATATATATATATATACATATGTATATATATACACACACCATATGGCTCGCTTTCTCCCCCGATAGGTGCTACAGAGTGTGGCCGCGATACTCCTGCGGTTGAGCCCAACAGCTGTAATAGTCCAAACAACGATTCCTCCGCCGGAGGATACCTTGGAGTCGCAATATATATATAGGTTTATTTTAGATTCTTCCGTACAAAATGTCATAAACATGAGTAATCTTTTCATTCAAATGGCAATCAATTTATTTTCCAATAAACTAAAGTGAAGACACTTAAATAAACCCAAAAATCCCCTGAAGTGATTTCACAGTAGCCAACAATGACCTGATGTCATTCCTAAATAAGTATTGCCCTTAATTCAGGGATTAAAATGCATTCATTGAATAGCTTGCAGATAATACTATGTGACTAAATCTATGTTTATGTGTGTTTTGCATTGAAAGCCTGGGGTCATTAGATGTAAGCTGTGGTATCTCCTTTTCGATGAATATGTTCAAATAGGAAATTGCACTCCGGTTAAATGATAGAGGGAAGAGGGCTGCTGTGTTCCTCAGTATGACATGCGTCCGGGGATAATATGTGTATTTTCTATATAATGTAAAAAGAAGGAATGATGTTGTCTAGTGTATACCTGAAGTGATGGCTAATGACAGGACTGCTGTGGGTAGAACTAAGCAGACAGCCATTATAAAGTCATAAACAGTACTTGTTACAATATTATAGACAACTGATTTTTGAAACAATTCAATAATTAAATAATTTACATCAATTTCAGGTAATTTAACGTTTCAATTTATGCCACCTAATTTAAAAGAAGCTTTGCAGAACAAGGGTTAACATTATTTCTCTATGTGACTTTCCCTGAGAGTGACTAGCGTGAATACCAGATTCTTAATTTGGTTATTTACTCCACTGATGAAGAAAAAGTGGGAAATAAAAGTTATTTCCAACTGCAGCTAAGTTATAAAGGAATTCCAAGGTGCTCTGACATGGCTGTCAGAGGAGAGCCTGTCTGTGTAGTGCTGGCTCTCTCCTCTGATAGGGAGCTGATAGCACATCTTCGGGGAAGAGAGAAGAAGGGAATAAACAGAGGGTGGTGGGGGTGTTTGGCAAGGTATTATTTTTTACATTTGTGACAGGGTAGAGAGGCTGTATTATGTATGGCTCCACATTACTCAATACTCTGTGTAGAAGTTTTAAGCAAGGGCAGATGATTGGGTATACATAATATAAAATTATGGATGAGTAAAAAGTGAATAGCATGGACCCTTTTCACCTTGGGGATCCGAGTACTATCGCAAACAAATTGCTTTTTCCTCTCATTTTCGATTTGATATCACTCAAAAGACCTTGGGTAAAAACATCCCTGATATTCACAGATACCTAGCCATAATTGTGTACCCATTTCACAAAGAGTGGACATAGATATCTCCTTTACCTCAATGGAGTCTGCAAAACATGATTTATAGCTGGCTCCATTTACATTTAGCCCACATATACACAGATATGAATTTATATCCAACCATACCTTTGCCTTAGACCCTCATTATCCAATCTAGAAACAGAAAATGTAAGGAAGTAGAGAAGTTAATTTCTTGAACCGAACCAACCCACGTTAAGGAAATGGAGGATCTATCTGCCAAATATTGAACATCCTTAGTTGTTCCCATGAGGCACAGTGTCAAGACTGATTTGCATATGGCTATGTCTGAACTGGGGTGGCGTGGTGAGCAAAATAACGATGGATTAAACCCAGATCTGTGACTGGGGGTGAATATTTTGCCAATGTGCAACATTCTGTCCATCTTGTGTGTTTTGCTGTTCACCCTATGTGGTAAGGGTAAGCCCAGACGTGGGTCCCGTGCTCACTACGCCACTGGAGTCAAGCTATCCTGGCTGATGACGGCTGATAGCCAGAAACCGGTTGTAGAATGCTTGATTCCGGTCGAGGGAAGACATGACTTGACAGTTCGGGCTGGACTGTTTCCATGAGGCACAGGGTCAAGACTGATTTGCATATGGCCATGTCTGAACTGGGGTGGCGTGGTGAGCAAAATAACGATGGATTAAAGCCAGATCTGTGACTGGGGGTGAAAGTTTTGCCAATGTGCAACATTCTGTCCATCCTCTTGTGTGTTTTGCTGTTCGCCCTATGTGGGAAGGGCATGCCCAGACGTGGGTCCCGGGCTCACTACGCCACTGGAGTCAAGCGATCTTGGCTGATGACGGCTAATAGCCAGAAACGGGTCCTAGGATGCTCGATTCCGGTCCAAGCAAGACATGGCTTGGCAGTTCGCGCTGAACTGCTCCCATGAGGAACAGGGTCAAGACTGATTTGACATATGGCCATGTCTGAACTGGGGTGGCGTGGTGAGCAAAATAACGAGAGCAAAATAACGGTGGATTAAACCCAGACCTGTGACTGGGGGTGCATGATTTGCCAATGTGCAACATTTCGTCCATCATCTTGTGTGTTTTGAAACTCCACTAGATCAGTAGGCAAGGAGTCATAGGACAAAACAAAAGTCCATAATGGAGTGATTGAGACAGAAACCTCCTTGTTTCCAAGGAACATTTCCCTTTGCAGACGACCGGGTCAATAAACTCTATAACACTATTTTTGAAAAAAAACTTTAATCAAGGATTTGTGTAATTTTGTTTTGCGTAATTACATGAAATTTTGGGAAAAATATGCACAATTACACATAATTATGTGACATGCAAAGCTGTTATCATACTACCGCGTGCAGTGTGGTACGTTTAGATTCTACTGCTACATTGCACTATATGATGCGCTTTGACACTGTTGCCAGTGTAAATAGTGCAAAACACACAATTTCCATAAACAAAAGCTGCTTACGTTCTGGTTGTTTGCATTGTTTCAGCACTACAATTTTGTCACAAATGGTGCCATAATTATGCATCGTAATGCAATGGCATAATTTAGGGAATTTTGCATAATGTGCATAATGTGAATTCCTACAATTATGCAAATTATGCCATGTCATTTAAATTCAGTTCAGGCCAAACTTAAATATCATATTTCCTGTTCCACAGGGTTCAGCTCTATCTCCTCTCCTTTTTAATTTGTACCTCCAACCACTTTTAGCTTCCCTCTGCAACTCCCCTGTCACAATTTATAATTATGCGGACGATCTTCAGTTAATTTTTCCCATAGATTCCCTCCCTTCCTCCCGGACCAATTTCCAGACCATCATGCTGACCATAGCGGAGTGGATGCACCACAGCCATTTAAAGCTGAACCCTACCAAAACTGAGCTTGTTTTGGTAGGAGGCCCCAATCATCCTTGGAATCCCACCTTTTGGCCAACATCCTTGGGGCTTGCACCCTCCCCCGTGAGTTCAGTCAAAAGCCTGGGGGTGATCATCTCTGAAGACCTATCTATGAGACCGCATATTAATGCGGTCACTTCTGCCTGTTTCTTCCACCTCAGGCGGATCCGTAAGATCAGCAGGTATCTTAGCAAAGAAGCCCTGACCCAAGTGGTTATTGCGCTCATCACCTCCAGGCTCGATTATGCGAACATTTTATATGTAGGTATTCCTGCATATCATCTCCAACGACTGCAGCTGGTGCAGAATCAGGCTGCCCGCCTGATTTTCCACCAGCCCAAACATCAGCACGTCACTCCCCTCCTCCGTAGTCTGCACTGGCTTCCAGTTTCTAAACGCTGCACGTTTAAAATGGCATGTACTACCTTCAAGGCCCTGTCGGATGCAGCTCCTGCCTTCATTACTTCGGCCCTGTCCCGTCATATCCCGATCAGAACTCTTCGCTCAGCCTCATTAAACTTTCTCGAGATCCCTAGATTCAAAAGAAAAAAGCATGGCGGCCTGAGCTTCTCCTTTCTGGCCCCCTCCACTTGGAACTCCCTTCCACTCTCACTTCGTCTTTGCCCAAAGTACGATTGTTTCCGTAGACTTTTAAAAACCCTGCTCTTCCAAGCCGCATATGACTAACCCTTCAGCCTCTGGTCCACGCTACCTGTCAATGAGCGCCAAGAAACCGATGGTGATAGTGCGCGTTATAAATATTTTTTTACATTTTAATTAATTAATTAATTAATTAATTTAGGAGTGAGATAAATATATAATCAAGTGAAAGAGAGAGTTCCTTCTTTTATAAACATTGTTGTAGTTACTCCTCTCCATGAGTGAGTTAATTCCCCCAGGGGACAATCCACTGGGGAATAAAACTAATCCAGATGCTCACCACAGTAAATTCAGACCAAGAATCTTTGCAGGAACATTTTCTTGACCTGCGGCTGGAGCTGATTCATTCATTGAAACGTTTTGAGAATTTCATCTGAGTTTCTCATTCTAAGCAAAATATCAACAAATAAATATTCCTATGGAACCTACCCCACACAATATACATCTTCACTCTGTCTGTATATGAATGCAAGTTATATAACTCAAGAATCTTTAGGCACAAGTTAAAACTAGAGAATTAGCATCTGTATTAAGAAGGGACCATAATCATTTGGAATCCACCAACTAAATTCCACTCAATCATGAATTCTTGACTAAAATAAAGCTGTTTTCTATCATTTAATAGGCCTCTATACTTTGATCTTGAAGACTTCAATTAATTCAGGGTAACCAAGCTTAGGAACGTCTTATAGGTTTATTATTTCATCTGACAGGTGATTCAATGTTTTTACTCTCTATATAAAACCACTCCCTACTTGCTCTCAAGCCACAACTTTTAAATGCAGAGCAATTACCTTACTTAATCACTTTTGTGATATTTACAACCACCTTCTGTATTATATATTCATAGCACATAACTGGAGATCGAAATTAAGGTCATCCAATAAAGGCAAATCCAACTGGACTTTCACCACATGTCTTAAAGGCTCAATCTTTAAAGAAGCCTGCATCCCAAGGGGATAATTTATCGGGATAGGAGGGTGTGCCTTAGATACAGCCAGTGCAATGTATTTATATTGACGATCAATTGCCAAAGATCACAACTTGTTGTTTCTTTTAGCTCACATTTAGAGTACAAACCAGACGGTGCTTATGAAACAAAAATATAATCAACAAGTGAAATACCTGAGTTGGGTAAAGTAATGAAATTTAGCTGCAGCAACTCCCCAATTTGAAAGGTGCTCTGCCTGAGCCTTATCTAAATGGAAAGGATAGATTTTCAAATTGAGATCTCCAGGAACTATAACAATTGAAGAGGGAAGTGAGTCCTTATCCAATGACTCCAGCTGGCTAGCCAAGATTACGAGAATAGGAGAAGTAGAAATAGATTCATAACATTAATTGTTATCACACCCTCACCTCCAACTTCTAAAACCACATTACAACCCAAAGCCCAAAAGCAATTCATATCTGCATGTACCAACGCTGTCAAATGCTTTGCAGAAATAATAACAAGACGGCCTACCACCACTTAAATATTAAGGCCTTTTTAGAAACCACAGAAAACCCATTAAGGTCTGCGCAATCCAGCGACCAAGCCTCCTCGAATATCATGATTTTGGTGTGAGCACCTAAATCATTGCCATTTAAAGCTGTTGTCAGTACTCAATACCCACTGATAGTCCAGGACAAAAGGCCAAGGTCATAAGGGAAACCACTCTTCTAGAAAAAGTCACTAAACCCTTGTGGTCTGAAATTTGTTGTGAAGAGGGTAGAGAAAAGGGCTTGATTGTAGAGTTGCTCAAGGTTTTTCAAATAGGAAGGGTCTCGGTAAGTTCAGATTAACTGTCATCAATCACTCAATCAATGCCAAGGGCCGTGAGTTATCTTTGAAAAGTTAACTATGCACACTGCTTAATTTTCATTTTTATTCATTGCTGTTACAATAGCACTATTCCAATAAAAGTAAGTATTTAACTTATTTTAAGATGGTGCACCATCCTTCTTTCCTTACTAGAAGAGGTGACACTAAAATACAAGGTTAACTCATCTTCATTCTGACCTACAGAGATGCACGGTTTTACAACCAAATATGATACCTTCCGTGAGCTCAAGTTCCCCATCTGTTTGGTGGATGAGGGATTGCGATTAGCTGATTAAATTACATAATTTGATTTGGTTAATTCTGAGGCACTGTCCCTCACCTTTAACTGGGGCATCTTCCCATAATGGTGAACTTGTCCAAAGCCAAACAAGGTAAACCTTTGTCAATAGATTCACCAAGATTCCATTTTGGCTGTTCACAATATTTACTACTTTAACCCCTTCTTAAAAAAGCAGTCTTGGGCCCTTGAAAACATTTTAGAGGTAAATATTTAATAACCATGGAGAAAGCTGCATCTTTTTCTCTGGATATCCATACTAGAGCATCTTTCCAAAAATACCCTCTAAAACCAATAGTTGGGAAACCTAATTAAGGTTTAACAATACAAGTGCATCTAAAGTGCCCTGCAATGTACTCTGTATTAGGTGTAAAACATCCAATATCGAAGCAAGAAAGAGAGATCAGCTAAAAATTACTCATTGGATACATTTACTGACTGGCCATCCCCTAAGGAACTATTATTAAAAACCACATGAGAGCCCATTTTAGTTGACTTTGTTTGCAATACCAATAGGCCAGTGCCATCAAGACAAAACAAGGGTGAAGATTAAAGATGTAGGGATCTCTCATGTTAAGAGGAGAGTGGCAGTAATAAAGATTTTTCCTGAAATACATTTCAGCACTCGAAACACATTTGGGCCAGAGAAGATTGAAACTCAGACTGTTTGTGGAAAGAGCATATCAATGTAAGTTTTTGTTGCACAAATGCCTTTATTGAGTGCGAAGTTTGCCTAGCAGAGTTTACTGTTGGTTTCATGAGGAACATATGTTTGAATCAAAGGCAAGCTATACCTCCCGACTATGTTGGTGATTTTCCACTTCTAAATATCGTGTGGACAAAATATTGTGTCAAGAATTTCAAGGACAAGAATATCTTGAAGGTAAGCTTCTATGAGTATGCAAAATGTTACTATACTTAACTTCAGATATATGTTCCTTGACTATATACCTATATGAAAAGTGAAAAAAGGAGGAGATTCTTTGTGGATTATAAAGAATTGCCCTGTAAAAATATGAGTAATATCATTGACCTTAATTCATACACTTTTGAAGCACTTCATGACACAAAAAGTTAAAACAGAAAAGAAAAAAACACAGGGAGTGATCATTGAAATCCAGACGTGTGTTCAAATAAATTAAGAATCTAGTCTTGAATAATATTTCTTCAAATCTGCCTGAAACGTTATTTATTACTATGGTAATGCCTTTGTTGTTTATCTAAGTGGAGTTCTAATTCTAACTGGATCAAAATTCTAATGTGTGGGTAATGGGCATCTCAGCATTGCTATGCAATTTGTAAACATACCGATATTATAGCCAACAAATTATGCTTCTGATTCACTATGATTCCTGTCATGATCAGCAATGGATCAAAATTGATTGGGAAAACAACAGAAACTGATATTTTGTCCAGGGTGATTTCCCAGTATATTTTTAATACTAGACAGGTCGTAAACCTAGTACTCGTCGGCAGCCTAGTTCTGGCCTCTGGGATATTGTTCCCAGGACCTGAGTTTGGGTATCACTTAAGCAGTGTAGCAAAGGTTACATAGAAATCAAATGTGACTTTGTATTGATGTAATCAGGTTTGGAAAATTAGGTGCTTGAAAAACTTTGTTATATGCATGGGAAAAAAGATATTGGTTAATTTGTGAGCCATTCTGGTCATTTCAGGAGCCACAGGACATTCTCATCTTCTAAGCTGCTATAGAAAGCCTGGTCATATGCTGAGATTGTGAGCTGTGGAGATTTGTACGTGTATTGACCAGACCAGCCCAAGCAGCGGATGCTGTCATCACTCTCTCTATACACTGCTGCCATGTCACACATGTACGTGAGCGGTGGGACACCCCGTTGCTGGGGTAGCCATGCACTATATAAAACAACTTAACATAACATAACAACCAAGGAGCTCTCTAGCTGGTTTGTGCTTCCATTCCTGGTAGGTTGATCACAGATGTGTAAATCTAAAAAAAATATTCCAGATGTGCGATCTCATATTCACTGGTGAGATTCTGGATTGTTTTAAGCACAACGTAAAACCAATTGTATGGTTGTTGAAGCAATGGTAGGTCTTATTTTTGAGAAGATGCAATTTTAGTTATTTGAAAGATCTGGGACAACTGATGATTATTCCACACTATAGGAGAGTGAAAGGCCAGAATAATGTGACATTAGGTGAGTTCATGCCAGTCTGTTCAGGGTAGTCTCTTCAACTTGCTTATCTAAGGCTACCCTGTAATATACCTGTAGGTTAGGAATTGCCCATCTCCCTACCCTCATATATTCCCCCTGTCCATTGTCCGAGAGGAATTCTTTCATACTCATGCTCATTCTAACTCAATCTCATCGAATCCCTCCCACAATTAGTCACTCAGTCCTACTCACACACTCTTACTTGCTCTTACACATTTTCAATAACACACAGACACTCTTCCTCATTCTCAATCACTCATACTCACTCATTCTCTATTCATTTACACCCACTCCCACTCATCCTTAGTCATTCACTCTCATTCAGACTTACACTCTCTAGTATTATTGTAGCATGTAGCTTACAGAGTAATGATGTCATGATATAAGGTAGAGCTGTTGCTTAGCTGGTTTCTCAATCACTCGTGCTCACACCCTTGCACACACACAGAGCTACAGTGGGATGTGTGTTTTTTTTACCTAGTTTCCCCTGTTTATGACTTTTCCATGGCAGCAGCAAGGCAGGAATCCCATGTTATGAATGAGGAACAAGACAGGCCAGAAGAGACCAGATTGTCACAGCTTTTGATAGGATAACCCTATCAGAAGCTTGGACAAGGACTGGAATTAAGGACCTGCTGTTCAGGGTGAAGTCTCCTGTGGGCGCAAGGATGCACTGATTAGCACCCGGACAACCCCATTTTAGTAGATATGCCATACTGTAAGAAGCGTGCACAGCATATCTACCAAATAAAATAGATTGTGTCTGGGTGAGAAGACATAGCTGACGTGCTCCCTCACACATGCACAATCCAGACAGCCACATAAAGAGTGCAGTGTTCTCTGTAGATGGCTCATGGCTCAACCATCACAGGCCCCCTCCTTCTCTTGTCCTTAGCTAAGGAAGCTTGGAAGGGCATGAGGGCTGACATGCGGCCTTACAGTGTTCATGAAAACACAAACAATGTTCCTTTCTTGAGAACTGCAAAATAAATGTGCAGCGGATGAGTGCAGAGGCCAGGCATATTATGTGGTGGCTTATGGTTGGCAGGGCAGCACCCTGTTACCTGAGTTTAAGAACGGTCACTGATATTTTAAATAGTGAGTGACTATAAACTTTCAGAGTAATGAGTTCACATATTCCGTTATTCACAGGAGAGGACTGAAGAATGCCTTAATTCATGCTTCTCTTGGTTATTAGATAACTGCAATCTTGGTTTGTAATTTTTCACAAAAAACTCAACTCATTCCCACCTGTTTAAAGATTACAAAGGCTGAGTTTATCCTGGTTGGAATGTGGGATAGATGGGGGTGTAGGCTGGACAATGTCAGTGGATCTATGCTGTGTTGTTGAGTTCTGTATGGACTCTTTCCAGGACTATAGGTTAGCTCGCCGAAGATGTTCAACTCTTTCTAATTATACTTGGGTCACTTCTTGGTACACCTGAAGTAGTTCACACTTTTTGCTCTGATACTTCTTTAGAATAACCCTGATGTGAATTCCTCATCGTGCTGAACCTTTCATATATATGGTATTATAGATTTCAGCCACCTGCTGTTTCAGTGCAAGGGTAAAAATCAGGGGCCAGGTTTACTAGCATTTTGCACTGTATCTGCACCACAGTTATGACTCAGCCACAGCACAAAAAACTAGTAGATATTTACAAAGCATTGCATAGAGGGATTTGTGCTGCTTTGCGTTACATTAAGTTCTGGGAGACAGTCAATGGGAGGAGTAAGGGCATTCCCATGCATCTATCCATGGGTTTCAAGCAATCTCAGATTTACAAAGGTTTGTCAACCTGGGATTGCATGAAATTGCTATGCTTCCCAGGGGATGATGTAACACGGAGAAAAATCTATTCCTTCTTTCTTTGCATGCTGTATGCAAGGAAAAGGTAAGTCAGTACCTCCTGAGTTAAGAGAATGGTTTGTTGTTCATTAATGCAATCGAAGCCATTGCTTTTGTATCCAAAATGGTGCTCATTTTCCATGTATAGGCTGTGGTGCAGTCAGGTGATCGAAAATTAAACTTAAGTGCATTGGTGTTTAATGGTATCTCACCATGAATCTATTTGTACAGGACAGAGCTTGAAAAAGGCAGACCTTTCATTTTGCTTTGGTACAGGGTCTGCCATCGGATGCCTAATACAAGTCCACTTCTTAGCAATTGTTTCTTAACCTTTTTGATGCGTGGGACTGCCCACAGCCATCCGACGTCACGGTGGGCGTGTGCGTCGGACTGCCAGGGACTGCCCGAACTGCGCACGTGTTGCATTCGGCCACACCCCGGCGGAATGTCCGCCGCGGCGAAAAGGCTAACCAAACATTTTTGCAACTAAAAAATTTTGGTGTGATACATGTTCTTGTCCTACATTTTAGTAAACAATGCTAAATCTGCACTTAATTGGCAAAGATGACTCCAAAGTGAACAACCACCCTAACCTGTGAACACACCTATCCATGCATGCAATGCTCTCCTTAAAGTCGTGACATGATCTAGCTTGTCACAGTCCAATACAATCCAGTTAAAACATTAGTCGACATGGCTGACAGTGTACGGTGTAATCCACCTTGTTTGACTTGGCCTTGTTGGCTAAAGTTCACTTAAACTTTTTGCTTTTCCCCTAGACCGTTTTCCTGACAGAGAGCTGTGAAGTTAGATGCTGTAGGTGCTTGCCACTGCTAATCAGTGTGCAAGTACAGATGTTCCCTGTAAAAATTAAAAAAATAGTGGTGTTTGGTTGTCTCTGATTGGTATGTTTGCCTTTCTAGCAAGATCCCTAAGTTATGTGCACTGTGTGTGTTGGAACTAGTACTAAAGAAATGCGCAGAGAGGGAACACAGGTCTTCAGTGTAGGGCCTGCACGCATTATGCTAAATTAGCATGTTGTCCTGACAAGTGCTACCACTTGTCAGGCCTTACTTTCCCTCTTACATACACATGGGGCACTCTTCTAGGACGTCCTGGGTAACCCCTAGACGGAGTGCAGTGTAGGTAAAAGGCCAGACCTGTGCAAGTGTGGGTGCTAGGCCCTGAAAGTGGAAAATACTCTATTTCATTTTCCGTGGTGAAAGGCCATCCTGCCCATAGGAAGGGGGAGGCTGGGTGTAGTATTGTTAGCCTGGTTTCCCAAGAGTTGGAAATGGAACAGTAATGGTTGGTATGTCTGAACTCACAGTGTAATAACGCATCTTTTTGGGTAGAAGGTTCGCTGTGTGTCCAGAAACCACTATTTGAGAATATGGCCAGGTTTGTGCTTTAGACCTTTTTGTGTGTCTCAGCAGAATGTGAATTGCCTGCCTGGATCTGGGAGAGGTGAGAAAAGCTGAGGGAGGTCATGCCCCAGGGGAGGGGTAGAGACGGCGCCAGTCTGCCCTGCACCTGGTGCGAGGTAAAGAGGCCTGGTTCAGAGACATAAAACAATAGACCCATCTCCCTCTCAGTGATTAAAGATCTAGGCCTCCAGTATCAAAGAGAGGATGGTGACACTGGGGGGAGATACACAAGACTGATTTAGGGAGAAGTCGGGGACACCTGAGCACAAGGAAACTTCAAAGACAATAAGGGGTATAACTGAAAGAACTGTAACCCTATGACTTTGGTTATGTTGATGATGTCGTCGAGAACGGTCTTGGTATCATTTAGAGAAGTGCTGGGAGCGCTTTGAAGACGCCGTGATCTGGTTGAGTCTCTGGCGGCTTTGACAGGTCCGCCATCGGGAAGAAACCTCTGCCTCAGGAAGAACTGCTGAATAGGCTGAGGGAGACACTTGGCCCTTGCTTCGTGATCTGGGGCTTGTGGGCAGTTTGTAGCTCTTGACCGACGAGAGACTGAAAGGGTGCTGCAGTGAGTCGTGTCCGCCCTTCTTCCTGAGCAGGACTTTGCTGTGTGATGCGTCCTGTACCCTAAAGGCCCGAGGTGAGCTGGCTCCCTGTTTGGAAACACGGGAACATAAATGTTTCAAGGAATTCTTAAGTGGCGCTGCAGCCTGAAACCTCAGGAGGGGTGCCTAAGGTGATCGTGGGCACCTGAAGCTAATCAAGACTCTGACATGCAAGGTGCGTGTTTTGGTGCGGCTACAGGTGTTGGAGCGCCTGTGGATTGTGTGCATCTTGGAAGAGAGCGAGATTCGGGACGCGCAGGGGGTGAGTGATGCAGTGCAGTCCAGACACAAGTGAAGAGTGCCGGAACATCGTGGGCACTAAGAAGGAGTGAGTCTGCGACACGCAGGTTGACGTGTGGTGGTGCAGCCCAGGCATTAGTGGAGAGCGCCTGGTACCTCATGTGCACCAGGAGAGGTGAGACTCAGACGCGCAGTGTGCGTGTCGTGGTGCAACCCGGGCATTAGTGGAGAGCACCTGAAGACTGTGTGCACCAGGAAACGGAGTGAGTCTCAGACGCGCCAGGGGTGCATGTTGAAGGTGCCACGGAGGTGCTGGTGAGGAGTACCAGGGAGCGGTGAGCATCAGGGAGCGAAGAAGTCCTAACAGCACTGGAGAGGAGTGTCAAGTGATCGGGCCCTCGAAGGCAATGTGAGGTAGCACCAGCGTCGTGTGCAAGGCTGTGTGGAAGGAGTTTGTGTTGAACGTTGGCGGCCCAGTCCAGCAGCCTCGCAGGAGCTGAACTACCGGCCAGAGTGTGCTTGCCCTTGGTGACAAGGTTCTGGAGTGAGGCCAAGCTGCTGCGGCAGGAGCAGAGAGTGGGGTCACGCCCCCCCAGGTAAAGTGGATCATCGCATGGGGCGGGGTGCGGGCCCGGAGGGACACTCTCTCGGCCTCTCGCTGCTTGTAGCTGTGTGTGCCTGTTGCTTCGGCCCAGATCTTGGTCCGTGCTTTTCCCAGATGGGGCAGTACAGGGGCCAAGGCCCAAAGTAGAACTTGGGTGTCATCGTTGATCCGTGTTGGGGGCAACTGGTTATACAACTTCTAAAAACAGTCATATAACACTTTGCATATTTGCTGCTAACGAACTATCAAACTATCGAAAACGTCTGACACTAGAGGTGCTAAACGAACTCAGGGGTTAGTGCGCTACGCACTACATTATGTTTCTCTTACAGGATACAGGATCATAGCGTGGCACAGCTTGCAGTGGTTTAATGCACTGCACCTTATTCCTTCCTTGCACAGGGCATGCTGGTGGTGATACGTATTGCGTTGTCTTTCTATTGCACTGTACATAATTGCAGCGTGACGCATTGCTGTATTTCTTCCTTGAACAGGGCATGCTGGTACCGAACCGAGTTGCATTATCTTCTGTTGACTCAGTACATGATCTTGAGGCTACGCATTGCATTGTTTCACTGTGACAAGGTACAGGAACCCCTCTTTAAGTAGTGCAGTATTCCGTATATTTTGCAACGTGTGTGAATCTAGTGATACGACGTACCTAACCTGTTGAGAATGGTTAAAAGTAAGCGTAAGTTTTGGTTAGAAGTGGTGTTTGGGGATCAGAACCGCCCAACCCACCATAAACAATATTACCCAGAGTATATATGTGGGAGTTGTATCGTGTGGTCATTTCGTATATCTTTTTATATAAAGTATACTCGTTTTATACAAACTTGTGTGGAGTCCATTTGTGGTGACATCATTGGGATTGCTGTGGGCGTGGTTGCACATACTGAACACTCGTGCCTTGGAGATAAGCCTGTCTGCTCGTGTCAAACTACTAAGGGGGTGAGCAGGGCTGTCTCGGACGCTGCCCTTTCTTGGCCTAACGTGGGAGCATGGGGGGTCTGGGTCTCGCTCCTGACAACAATGTTGCGCGTTGGAAGCTGGCTTCTAATACACCTGAAAACAATAACCAAATGCAAATTTAACAAAATAAGATCAACAAGAATCTCGAAACTGTACAAGGCACCCAGATGCCCTAAGTCAGTGATACTCAAAATACGGCCCTGGGGGCACATGTGGTGTCCTGAGCTTTACATGCGGCCCCCTGGACAACAGCAGGACTGGGTTGCTGTTTCTCGACTCAGCACTAATGTTGAGAAATAGGTTAAATAAAGGGGCACACATTTATTTACAGCTTAACTGAAGTTAAAGGATGTAATTAAGGTGTCGTGAACCATTTAAATTTAGGAACTCCTTCATTTTTAAAAACATGTTGCAACTGTAAAAATCTGGTAGTCTCTTCAAAATTCAAAAAGTGTATTTTATTATCATGCAGAAGCGTTTCGTCTTAGTAAATGAGTTTATCTCAGTGCATTGAGATATTTTTTTCTTTAAAGTGATAGTTTGCAAAGATGAATTTAGAAACATTTATGCTTCCCCACCACCCTATGTTCATAATGTGCATATGCCACTATAGTTTTGTAAACAAAACGCGAGAATGTTTCATACAGTGCGTATCCTGAAGTCATGTATTTCAAGGTCCTCTTATATGTGAATATGAAGAAAAAGAAGGTAACGTGAAATAAAACCATTGTCCAAGATCACACAATTTGGTCAAGTGGGAAAGCCGGGATTGATCCTAGGTTTTTTTGCTTCATAGTGTGCAATTCAGCTTTAATATGTGCATGCTTTGCTTTCCCAATGCCCACCTTACACCCCCAACCCCCACCTGCTATCAATGTGGCCCTCGATTACACGACAGGCAAGGTTTTTGGCCCCCTGGAAAATGTGTGTGAGTGCCCATGCTCTAAGACTACAGGACAACAAAAATGGAAGAGTTGCACTATAAAAAAAGCAGGTAGCACAGCCAGTGCTTTACAGGGGCAGGTACCGGCCGGTACCTTGTACTTGCACTTTAATTTGAAATGGCGTTTAATGGGAGAATACGTCCCATTTTGAAAACATTGTACCCTCCGAAATCACATAGGCAGTTTAACCCCTTGGCCGCGGCGGTAATTCCGCCGCGGCGCTAGGGGGGAGGGGGGCCGCGCGGCGCCGCACCTCCATGTTCGTGACGGAATCATTCCGTCACAAGCCGCGGTGGCGCTGTGCTTGTGACAGAATGGTTCCGTCACGGCCCCACCCGCTCAATGGAACACCCAGCGCAGGCGCGGAATCCGCGCCGTGCAGGTGCGGCGGCCGGGCCGTGACGGAACCATTCCGTCACCAGCACAGCCCCACCGTGGCTTATGACGGAATGGTTCCGTCACAAGCACGCAAGGGGTTATTTCGCATACAAATTCGGCACAGTTTGATTTAGAAGGAATTGTGTGAGTTGAAATTGTAAATCTAAAAATGCTGGTCTCTTAGCGTGCGGTGGTGAGGTAAACATGTTCAGATGCGGGTGACCGGAAATGACCGTCTCTGGCCTGAGAAAGAAGAGCTGACCCGCGCCTGACAAACCAAAGAGCCCAGGTCTTTAAAAGGAACACGCAGAAGACCATCCCGCTGAGCTTCTAATTCAATGACCTACTACTCAAAAGAAATAATCTGGAACTTTTGAAAACATTTCTCGCTTCAGACCTTGCCTCGTCTGTCAGCATCCGAACACACACTGACAAGCACTATAGAAATGTATTCCCGCTGCGCGCCTCTCGGAGATGTACTTTGTGAGCATCCATTGTTAACTCTGGCGAAAAATCATTATTGCGCCGAATTCTATGGCCCAGAACTGTGAAACTGCAAATAACGAAATCTACTTATGATTAAAAAAAAAAAAGTGTGTGTGTTTGTGTGTGTTCCACTTTCTTGTTCACAAAACGAACATCGTCTGCTTGTATAACATTTTTTTTTATAATCTTTTTTTCGTCGCATCTGCCTTTTTATGCCCTTCTGTCACAGTTTTTTCCCTGCCTCAGAGGAACTTTAGCATGCAAGACTTCTGCATCTCTGCTGCTACCTCAGTCGGGAGATCAATGGCCAATAAGGCGATCAGTCTATAGGACTATTAGTTCGTGCTTTCTAATGCAACGTGCATAAAAAACAGACTCGTCATTTCTTTCGGCCTCGATCGTCACATTGAGGGTTTGCGCCTGGGCTACTCAATACATTGTAATTACAGTCATTTGCGGCTGTTTCTAGATTTTAATTGACTCTGTGCATCACTAAACAATGAAAAGCTTCCCTGCACATAATCACTTGCCATGAAGATCTGGGGTGAGCAAGTATATTCTGCAAAATAACCAATAGCTACCGAGGTGTATTAATTCCCCCCCTAGCATATGCATTTGTGTTTGCATGTATTAAACTTGAAGAAAATTAATCTAAGGTCTTTGGGCCTCATTTATGAGGTTTTGCCGTAGTGCTGCTACGTTGCCCTGCAGCAAAAGAAAAGGGCTGGAATACACTGTATCTATGAAATACGGCGCATTCCTGTCCTTTTCCCCTGCTCTGGAGCACAACGGGCTGCCGTGAACCAACGCAGGCACCTTTGCAGCATGGTACAAGGGTGCCTGCACAAAAACAGTTGCAAGAGGCTTTTTCCTCTTCCTATGAATGCAGAATGCAGCACACATAAAAAAAGGGTAAACGAGGAAAAATAAAGATATTTCTCCTTGTTGTGTCTCCCTTACACCCAGAAGTGGCTGCTACTGGGGAGAAGTAGTGGGCGAGTGTAGGAGGTGTGTTAAACAAAAGAAAAGGCGGAAAATCTTAAAGAAAAACCCACTAACCTTCCCGGCGGCTAGCTCTCCTCCCGCCCTCTTCATCCACGAGGTATGCAGGCACAAGAGGCACCTAGGATCCCTCCCCATAGATCACAACGCTGCAACGGGGAATTGGAGCCTGGCTATGTTCCTCACCAGGCTATGTAATGCAGCCTGGTGGGGAACATGCAAAGTGCACCTGGCTGTTTAGCCAGGACAGGACGGCCGGACAAACAGTCATGCTCACTCTAGAGTGTGGTCTGCATTCCTCCCCCTGCTGCTTAGCGGGCAGCACAGTCCCGCCCCACCAGCAGCATAACAGCACACCACAATAGTGAAAACGAAAATGCCTCTAACATTGCTATTATCATTTTACTTTCTTGTGGGACGATGCTCCTCCGCCTTAGCAGAGGAGCCGCCACTGCCTACGCCTCCTATGGGCAGGCGCACGTCTTTGCCAGTGCCACAGATTTGCAATTGCTTGTAAATCTGGGGCAGTGTCAAAAAGCCATGCACGTTGCTGGAATACCCCCAGCAACACCAATTGCACACCCCTTTAATGTAGTAAACTGTGTTAAAGGGAGCGATATTTACGAGGTAAAATTAAGTCAAAAAAGTGACTTAATACTGCCTCGTAAATATGGAGCAGACTCCTACTCCACGGAACGTCACAAAAAGTGAAAGCAAAAGTCATGTAAGAATTTGCGCAACGATATCAACCACAGAAACATATAACTTATGTATATATTCAATGGTTGAATGCACAGCGCCAACGTATTCACTTCCAAGTGTCCTGTCACTTGCTAATGTTGGTAGAATGGACTCCAGTTGCCCAACATTTACAACAGTAATGGTTTCATATCCCTTCTATGGCCTGTATCAGAGCCGAAGATATTCGGTATCCAGTATCAGGAATCACCGGTAACATGAAGTACAGTAATTCTGAGGTACAGCATTACTGGTAGATTACAATTACCCCTTGTGGGTTTAATAGGAATAGGTTTCATGAATTGGTGTTTCTGCATCAATTCTCACAAGGTTTTTCCTCTATTCTGACACGACTCACCTGTATGCATGTGCCAGGTTTTACGTGACAAAACTTTCCTGTGGAAAAAAATTGTAACTGCAGTATACTCAGCTTGAAATCACGATTTGGCCGTTAACCCAGTGAACCCATATTTATAGACCAAGCAGCATTATTAACCGCATGCGCGCTAGCGGAATTCTGCTCCTGTGCTGAGTTTTTGAAAACCGCACTTTACATGACGAGCTGGGCTCGTCATGAGCGTGCGAGGAGGCTACCTCATGACGAGCCCAGCTCGTCATGAGCGTCGAAGGGGTTAAATATGTTGCAATGTGGACCTAAATATAGGCATGTATTGTGGATCCTGCAAGGGAATATTGTGAGTTTCCAAGATGCATACTGTGGAAGAGATGTAATGAGTTCAATTAGCTGGAAGGTTCCCTTCTGTGGTAGATATAAGTACAGGCATTTCGAAGCCCATCAATCATCACATGTGCTGTCAAAAACATGGTCTAACCTTGGTTGAGCACAGATAAACACAGGATAACCATGATTAGTCCATGAAAGTAAAGAAATGAGTCTAAGGATGGGCAACTAGGAAGAGCTCAGTCAAATAAACACAGAGACGTATGAATCTTTCCAACTAGCCAGTGGAGGACCTAACCATGTCAGATGACTGGTGAAGCATTTACGAAGGATAATGAAATCTGTTCTTCAGGTCTATACCGGTGCCTAGTGTTCTTATGTGGTAAATGTTCAGAATTGTAGTTGTCATGAGTAGAACATTACTCTCAATAATTGTTATAATCAGATTTTACCAATTGTATGTCTGAAAGAGTACACTTGAATCATTTAGTGTCTCTTTTAGCAGTGGACTCTATCAGCTCTCCAACCTTTGACCAAAGATCTGCGAAAGAGAGGAAATATTTTAAGATTATGTATTCTGCTTACAATACATCTTTTAACACTAGGAAGTACTGTTTATTTAACAAATTGGTAATAATGGAAAGTAACTCCAATGAGCAACAAGGTAAGTGCAGCCAAACATGCACTGTGTTGTGGAGTTTGTCCAAATTGTTGGTTAGAACTCATGACTTGCCGATCAGGGCGCTATAATCTGGAATCACTTGGAAGTGAGTTGGAATTGGCCGATAGATGGACCTATTTCTGTAAAACCGTTCTTGGGTAGATTTCAAATAGCACCGCTACAGCTAAGTCAATCGTGTATGAATCTTTTCTTTTGGGCATTGTTTAAGCCGCTACATTGTTGCACCTCTTTGTTCTTAGCTACTTTAAATTGTCTTCAGATTTCAATACATATTTTGTGTGACCATACTTTGGTGTCATATTTTTTTTCACTATGTTACAACCAGCTTTTCAAAGCCTCACCACACCACTTTTTAATTCCCTATTTTGATCCTTATATTGTGTTCTAGCACTGAACTGTCGCTATTTGCATTATTTTTATTTTTAAACTGTTGTGATGTATTCTCATTTTCTTTTTCTTTTTTTTGAAACAAAGTTTTATTGTTATTACATTTTTTCCCATACAATATACGAGTACATACACTTTCATATCTGGGCGTTATACAGTCTGTGACAATAAACACATCAACCATTTCGTGCCTCTACCTCATGTGGTAGAAACCTCTTGTCTGGTGCGTATGGACTTCGCCCCAGGGTCTCGCCCTTTTTATGACTGAACCATTAGCAAACTAGTTGGATAACATTATAACAGCATGTCATGTCGCCCAACGCAATACAACGTTCTTGCATATAATCGTATTACTGTCTCGTCAAAACATAAAATGCTTAAAAACCCCACAACTGTGCTACACCCACCCCCGACCCGCTGGTCCAGCTTATGTACATGACGACCCCATACAGGGTCGAACACCGGCACTGATACAAACATTATTTGCAACACACTCCTCACAATTCCGCTAATAATATCCGGGGCCGTGTCCCATTCACTCGCCTATTTGATCACCACCTCATGGATTACCATCGGCTGTGTCAAAGGCAATGTCCAAAGCTCTACATGCTTCCAACATAATGTCCCAGTCCATCGCAATTGGGGTCTTCCCTTCTCAGTGCGGCACTTTCCTCAACCCCCATCGTGTCAGTTTAATTTGCCATGTATATATAGTGGGTGGTGTCTTCGACTTCCAATGCATGGTTATCGCTCTCACCACCAAAAGAAGTGCCAGGTTCTCAAATCTATATTGTACCTTGTACTTGGAGGTTCCCTTCCGCAGCCCCAAGATACAGACCTCTACTGTGGCTTCCGTTGCCCTTTTAGTGATGTCCGCGTGTAACACCTGACCAAGGCCCAGTACCACCCCACTCTTGGGCAAGACCAAACCATGTGTATTAGGTTCGCTCACTCTAGGTGACATCTAGGGCAGTGGTGGTGCGCTGTCGGGTACATCCTGTCTAGTTTGCTTGGTTTAAGGTACACCCTGTGCAGGATCATCGTTTGAATAGACTTAAAGCGCACGTTTCGCGATACTCTTTTAGGGTGTTCCAACACTCTCTCCCATTCCTTATCCGTAAGGGCCATGTCTATGTCCCTCTCCGAGGCTGTGCGGAGCGGTGACAAGTCGACTTGTGAGTGGGAGCGGAGGCCTACATATAATAACCTGATGAGGTGACGTCCCCGTCCCATGTAGTAGCTCCTGCCTCTGTGGAGCCCAATACTTTCTAACGTATTGCAGGAGCGCTGCATGTAAGAGGTACATATGGACCGGCGCTCCTGTTTCTCAGACAAAAGTATCATGATCCATTAACATACCCTCCCCGAAAAGGTCAGCTACTGTAGTGACCGCCACATCCGCCCAAGGTGTAAGTCTGCGCTTCGATATGCGGCCCCCCTGCAAAGAAATGCCAAGCAACGGTATATTCCCGACATAGACAGGAGATGTCCTTGTATACTGCAGTGCCGCTCTCCAACACTGCAAAGCCGTATGCAGAAGGGGGGAGGTCTCGGTGTAGCTTGCTATGTGGTAGGAGAAGGGTGTGGAGTGCCCCCTTCCCTATATTTTGTTCGGTCATCCCTATCTCCTGCAAGTTACGCCCCACCGTCCAAAAGGACAGCCACTGCAGTTGATAGGCATAAAAATACGCCCTAAGCTCATTTTCTTTTACTTGGCATCACAAAGTTTATGTTTCTCTTCCAGAAATGATTTTTCAGGGTGTGGCATTCCTTTGTAGATGTGTTGATTTGCAGTTGTCAGGACTGTACCTTGCTTATGTTCACCTTCAAAAAGTTCCTCTTTTACTTTTGCTAAGATATAAGGAGTTAGGTCCCGGGACGTGGGGGGGGCTGGACCTTAGTAGAACAGTAAAATACAATTTTGCTCCCCTCACACTTTTTTTTGATTGCGTTAATTTGCAAATACATTAATCAGGACTATTTCTGATTATGTGGGTTTATTTAGTTTCACCCTTTACTTATGAATTCCAAATACAAAAAGGTTCATCATTACATGTATAAGAAAAACACGATACATATAGACATTTAGACAAATTTGTAAAACGATAAATGACAAAAAGAATTGTCCAATTTAAATTATGAAACAATACATTGCACATTAATTAGACATTACAACATTTTGTTCAAAAATACTTAATATCATGAACACATTATTAATGAAAGAAATTGTTTTCTCATGGACAAGTTGAAGGACAAAGAGTCTGAAAAAAGGCTAATACGATACAAATCAATAAATCTGCATAGCAATTAGTCCGGTTTGGTTTTTTGAGCCTTCTTATAAGCCGACGCGTTTCGATCCCGTTAATTCATTAAGCGGGGTCTCATCAGGGCCTTGTCACTTCTAATGGCTGTGTGTTGTGTGCAAGGAGGGAAAAGAGAGAACAACGTCTTAGTTGTGTTGTTCATGCCCATTTCGCTTCACCTACACTCTGCCTTTCGCCAAAACATACCTGTAGCTTTGCTTTTAGGCCGGGTTCCACAGCCTTCTGGCTGTCTGACTGTCTTTTGGGGAATCTGTGGAAATAGTTGTGTCTATTTTAGAGTGATTGCAGAATAGGGGGGTGCTCAACCCTTGCAAGTGTGATATCTCTCTGAATCATACCTGTTATTGGCACCGCGTTTGTGAAGACTTTTCTTCATGCGCTCCTTTTGGATTTTGGGTCGTCTGTTTCTGTGCTTTGAGGCTCCCTATTTATAGAAATGCAGGTATTATTTCAGATTGCACGTTTAAGCGTGCTGGTTTTTGCCGTGTGTGGAGAGATTTCATGAAATGCACTCTACCTTTAAGGGAGAGCGTCCCTCGGTGAGCGTGAATCTGCTCGCAGATAGATCGTCCGTTTTACTTCAATCTGTTGAACAAAACGGGAGGGATTTTAGTCCTTCTGTGTGCCCTCGTTAGAAGTGACAAGGCCCTGATGAGACCCCGCTTAATGAATTAACGGGATCGAAACGCGTCGGCTTATAAGAAGGCTCAAAAAACCAAACCGGACTAATTGCTATGCAGATTTATTGATTTGTATCGTATTAGCCTTTTTTCAGACTCTTTGTCCTTCAACTTGTCCATGAGAAAACAATTTCTTTCATTAATAATGTGTTCATGATATTAAGTATTTTTGAACAAAATGTTGTAATGTCTAATTAATGTGCAATGTATTGTTTCATAATTTAAATTGGACAATTCTTTTTGTCATTTATCGTTTTACAAATTTGTCTAAATGTCTATATGTATCGTGTTTTTCTTATACATGTAATGATGAACCTTTTTGTATTTGGAATTCATAAGTAAAGGGTGAAACTAAATAAACCCACATAATCAGAAATAGTCCTGATTAATGTATTTGCAAATTAACGCAATCAAAAAAAAGTGTGAGGGGAGCAAAATTCTTTTACTTTTGCAACATTCTAGAACGTTAGCGTATCATCTTCATATATTTTTCAAAGCTGAAAAATTGTGCGGGTGGCAAATATTGTCGACATATGCAGCATTCCGGAGAAAAACTATCTTCAAAATATATTTAGTTTAATATCTACGCACTATAACAGTAAAACAATAAACAATGCCCATAAAGCACAGAAAATTGAGAAACAAAATTAGGATATTGAAATTGTAAGCAATCAAGTCAGTTTCCATATAACATAGTTGTCCAGCGAACAAAACCATTGTTACTAAGCAACTGAAGTATTATTTCTTTGCATCATTTGTTTTCTTATGAAATTTGGAATGTTGTGCTCTATGTCACCATCTTCCCAATGCAAGGTTTATTTTTTGTATAAACCAAAGTCCTTGAACACTTTTCTCAACTGTATTATTTTCTTAACTTTAGCCATTCGTGGGTGTGTCCAGTAGTTTATTCTCCACATCATGGCTTAATTTACATCCGTCTCACTCTTTATCTCCCTTGTTCCACGAGTCCTACCGCTCTTTCCATATTACTGAAATCATCTTCTTCCCACCCATAAAATGAAAAGTCCTAACAGAATCTTGGATAAACCACTGATTTCTTCTCAGAGAAAATTGTTGGATGGTTCCAGTTGTTTTATCAGGTTACTCCTTTGGTACACTGATTTGTTTCTCAGTCACCAACAGATGCCCCCTTCCTTCAAGAAAACCTGGCACACTTACATGCCAACTCACTACCAGCTCAAATGAGGAGCAAACACACAGAGAAAATTACCTATAAGATTGTTAACCTACCCTTGTTTTGTTCTAACGGTTAAAGACTATTTTTCTCTGTGCCTGACCTGTGATGAAGAATGTTTTTTACATACTGTTTTATGTTTATCCACTTCACTGATGCCATTCCAAGAAGATGGGCCCGATTCACAAAGCAATTTGAGTGACATAATTTGGTTTGCTTGCACAAATAGAGTTTTTTTTATAAGTGGAACATGAATTTTGAAATTCACAAAAGTAAAAGTATTTACTCATACAGGGATATTTGTATAAGTAATTCAACTCCCTGAGGCGAGGAATTTAGTGATAGAAAGCCCTGTGATTTTGAGCACACCCATAACCTTACAAGTGTGGTTATTCACAAACTCCTTTCTGATTCCTTCTATCACAGACAAGGTCAAGAACAAGTCACTTCTCAGGGTGAGATAGGGAAAAGAATGCACCCTATGTTTGTACCTTGTCAGAACCCTGTTCCGAGGCCCACAGAACAAGCAGGAGTTACTGGTCCCAACAATGTTGGCCGAGTCTTTTAACTCCTGATGCCCAAGGGCCCTCCCTACTATGATTCCTGCTCAACTTGGCCAAGCATTCCTTCTGCTCCAGCTTCTCAGGAGCTAACACCCCAAGTGAGAGAGCAGATGTCGACTCTGATTGAGGCGTGATTAGGGTCCCCCTGGTGTGCAGGGTGTATCTACACACTTTCCCCACAGGGTTAGCACTCCTGTTCTGAAAACTTTTACACTTCTCCATAGACAGAGGAGCCTGCCACCCTCCTACTGCCCAGGAAGAGTCCTCAAGTCTCCAAACATCCTTTATAATGTACAACGTGCCCACTCCTACCTCCTGGGGGAAGCACTTGCCTGCCCCACCACTGTAGATTATTGAGGGGAGAATCGCCGTCCACTCGATGTTACTTGGAGTCTAAGCTATGCCCCAGCATGTGCTGGCTGTGCCTTTTTTTTTTTTTTTTTTTGCAGAGTTTTATATAGCCCGAACTAGAACCGAACCGAATCAGTTATCAGAGCGCTTTACATAGCACTAGTTACGTTACATGAGGACACACTTTCATTTTAGGCACGGGGAGATTGAGTGATTTGCCCAGAATCACAGGGGGTTTTTGGCGTCGTTACCGAGACTCGAACCCAGATCCCCAGGTCCGAGGTCGAGCGCCTTAGCCGTTAGGCTAACCCCTCTCCCCTGAGGGGTTAGCGGCCCCGGAACATCACAGCGGCCCGCAGCAGCGACGTAGCTCATTTGCAGTGCCCTCCCAATGTGGTGCCTGCAATGGGGAAGAGCAACCAACCACCGCCATCGCCATCCCCAGTGAAAATTTCATCCACCAGGAGCGGACGTCAAAAAGCGCTGAAAATATGAAGTCAGCAGGATGAGGTAGGATTTACGGGGGAGGAAAAAGAGACGCCCCATTTAGCCTAAAATCTGCATTTTCCCATGAGAGGACCGTGGCCTGTTAGCTGCCCGTCACATTCCCCGACCACTATGCCTCTTATGAAATTGATATGATCTGATGTGATTATGTAAACATATCTGAAAGCTATTTTAAGTCAATAAAGTATTTCATGGAGTTTGTAGCAATTAGACCTTCCTGCTTTCCATTTACTAGATTTACCTTGTATGATGAGTTTGCACTGCTGTAAAGCAATTGGTCATTGACCTTTACAGGTTTGGACCTTGGAAACTATTTTTCCGGCAGGCTAAAACTTCAGATATTGACCTATCTTGCTCATCTGTGATTTGGATAATCATGGAGAAGTATGCTACAGAAAACACTTGCACAGCCTTCATAAAATGAAATTTTTGTCATTGGCCTTCTGGCCAGGGCTTAGAGACAGGCCCGGACTGGCCGTTGTGGGCACCGGGCAATCCCCCGGTCAGCCGCAAGGGTGGGGGCCGGTGTTGGGCCCTGGGGGCCGTTTTTGTTGCAGAGCCGTTTTTGCAGCATAGCTGCAAAATCGGCCCTGTAACAGATTCGGCTGAAAAGCGGTCCTGGCAAAGCGCTCGCCCCCCTCCCGCCCGGGGGCGGGGGGCGCCGGCCGAGCACTTTGCCAGGGCCGGTTTTGGTTCCCAGTCCGGCCCTGCTTAGAGACCAAAGCCCCTCTTAGGTGGTAGTGGTGATTTAGATTCCCTACAGTGAGCGATAAAACACCTTTAGGCACAATTATAAAATAATGCAGAACGTAAAAGCAGGCTACACGTTTTACATTTCAGCCATTGCTTAAAAAAAAGTAAAAAACCAAGAAAAGGTATATGCACAATTCGCCAGAGTCTAAGCTGCTGCTGCTGCTGCTGCACAAAAGAACCGAAAAAAAGCCTATAAACCTGAAAAATGTGGCACATGCCATTAAACGAGGTAGTTCCTGAGAATTTCCCTGGCTGCTTGGTTTGCGGTCTTTGAAAAAAGCAGAACCCAGCATTAAATAGGAGTCAAGCACCATCAATGGATGTACAAGGAGAGCCAGACAAATGTATTCACTGGGACCTGGGTCCTCAGAAATCTGTGTGCCCCACCCATTTTAGGTCGAGCCTAGAGTCAGCGCGCATGCGCTGCTCTGCGAGGCATGCTGTATTGGATTATGCATTTGAAGCCTTGCCCACTCTCCACACCTATTTTTCATTGGCTTGTGTCATTGCCCTTCGTGAATGCAGGCTTCTGATTCGTAAATTGGCTTAAGGCCGCAGAGAGATGGGGGCTCTGCTAGGGGCCCCCAAAGTAGCTTTTTCAACACGCTTTCCATATCAGAAAGCCTGACATGGAAAGCCTGTGGGAAACCAACATCGTAATCCCGACGGCTGAAACACCATCATTAAAGGATTATGTGCCGGTTACGACTGGCCGATGGGCTCCTTGAGCCTGTCGGTAGCCAGTCGGAATGACCAGTCAATTTCACTTCCAACCACCATAATTGTAATACGACGGTCGAAAATGAAACCTATGATGTCGGTTGAAAAGCCTCTGTTCACAGCTCGGAGGCTTAATGACTGACATCATAATAGGGCCCTTAATGGTAAATGAAGAAGATGAGTTGGCGGAGGTCAAGTTGGAATGTGAGCGGGAAAGACTTAAAGATACCAAGGGACAGTTACCTAGGAAGGGATTACCAAAGAGTACTAGTGAGCGATGGGGTGTTGTCTGTAATTTCAGAAGTATTTCTGTGAGCACGTATAGAGAAAGCCGCAGGATAGTCATGTATAGTTTTTAGCTGTTTTACAGGATATTATAGTATATATAGAGGGTAAAAAGTACAAATGTGGTGAGGCTTCTCTAAAGTACTGACATATTTGTACATATACAAATGAATGAGATAGCATTGCCTGATTTCAAGTGTTTAAATACTACTTCTGAACATAATTAAATTGTTGAATTTCCGCGAGACACATAAGCATTAACATTTAGCTCCCAAAAGTATGTATTGTGTAAATATCAAAAGAGAAGGACTCTTGCATTAAAGGTTCATGCATCCAAGCCAACATCGTAATCCGGACGGCGGAAACCCCATCATTAAGGGATTACGTTCCGGTTACGACTGGCCGATGGGCTCCTTGAGCCCGAAGGGAGCAAGTCAGAATGACCAGCCAAGTTCACTTCCAACCACCATCATTGTATTACGATGGTCGAAAGTGAAACCTATGATGTCGGTTGGAAAGCCTCTGTTCACAGCTCGGAGGCTTAATGACCGACATTATAATAGGGCCCTTAATGGTAAATGAAGAAGATGAGTTGGCGGAGGTCAAGGTGGAATGTGAGTGGGAAAGACTTACAGTTACCAAGGGACAGTTACCAAGGAAGGGATTACCAAAGAGTATCAGTGAGCGATGGGGTGTTGTCTGGGATTTCAGAAGTATTTCTGTGAGAATGCAAAGAAAAGCCGATGGGTGGTCATGTATATTTTGTAGCCATTTTACAGGATATTATAGTGCATATAGAGGGTAAAAAGTACAAATGTGTTGAGGCTTCCCTAAAGTACTGACATATTTGTACCAACATAAATGAATGAGATAGCATTGCCTGATTTCAAGGGTTTAAATACTACTTCTGAAACGTAATTAAATTGTTGAATTTCCGCGAGACACATAAGCATTAACAGTTAGCTCCCAAAAGTATGTACTGCGTAAATATCAAAAGAGAAGGACTCTTGCATTAAAGGTTCATGCATCCAAAAAGAACAAGATATGTGGGGTGAGATTACTCTTACAAAGCAAGCAGGAAAATTTGTTAGACAAATGCAGGAGCTACGTTTGACGAAGGAACTATTCACCATTCAAAGGCGCATGGTAGCATTAATTCATTCTTGTAATAATGTTCACACCCTGGTTCTAGAAGATGTGCTATTTTAGCTATAGGACTTCTTAGTGGGTAAATCGAAACTTTGCACATAATAGGGCTCTGCGGGGGATCATAATAAAATTAGACCCAAGATCAATTATACCCACTGCCTCAGTTAGAGCTATATTAAAATTAATTCAGAATAAGGATCTTGGTCATAAGGATCTGGGTCATAAGGGCCTTGGAAACTACACATACAAATAATACAGATTATATATTTGTGTACATGTACACAAGTCCTTTATTGAGAAAGAGAAAAGAATGATGGATGGAATGCTCAAATAAACAAGACCACATTCCACTTCTTCACTATGTGCTCACTGTGATGTTCCAAACAAAGAACAGTGATATTTATTTAATCAATATTATTTGTATATTGTGAGATGTATATAGTACTTCTGTTACCTCTCAGATATTTCAGATGACTAAAAGTACTGGCTGTATAGTGCTATTTGAGGAGACATGAAATAGGGAAACTTGGACTTAATCGGAAGGGCAGAGTCTGCATTGTGATTGTGATTGATTCTTGAACAGTTCTGTTAAACATAAGTCTGAATGCTTGAGATTATAGAAATTTCCTGGCTCATAGGTGGTCGGATATGGATCTCAAGGAGTGGTTCAGGACAATCCACTGTCTAAGGCTTTGCCCTGCGGGGATCCATCTTTGAATTTTGACCTTTTGATTGTTAATGGATCAGATTACTTTGCCCCGTTTGGTGCTTTGTATTTTGTGATGTACCTTGAATTTGATCCTTGCTTCTGCCAGAAGGCAGTGCAGAGCCTTCATGGAAGGACTAATCTGGTCATTCTTGTGGATATTAAGGCACATTCTGGCAGTCTGATCTGTCCCCTTTGCAGATTATCAATGAATTTCGTGGGGACACTTATGAAGATGATTTTGAAGTAGTTCAGGCTTGCCATGATTTGGGATTTGTCTGCTATACCCCAGAATTAGTTTGATATTGAGGAAGTATTTTTCTAATTAATCAGAGCTGGAGATTGATACTTTTGACTAATTAATTGGTTGGCCGATGAAGAAAAGTTCAGAATAAAAAGGGATACCATGTTCCTAGCTTTTTGGGTGATTAGTAAAGATTTATGGGTCATAGGGCAAACTGAAACAGAGATAATCTGGCTCAGTTACTCCCACGACCTAGATCTCATTTTTGCCTTTGTTCATGCTACAAATTCTCTTCTACATCCAGTGAAGTAGATTGTCCAAGCATGATGTGCTGTTGGTCTTATTAACTAAGAGGTTGTCTCGCCTTAAATTAATTGCCATTTCGTCTTACTACATTTGGAAGTTGACATGCTACTGGTTGAGTAGCTAGTTCTGGGGGTGGATATAAATATTGAACAGTAGGTAAGAGCTGGACATGCCCTGGGTGAGGCTGCTGGGCATCAAGTGCATGGATGGTTCAGCTACCCAATCCTGACATTTTGGCTGAGGTTGCAGAGCAAATATCTAATCATAGCCAGATTAGATACCAATATTCAATTTTTTTTATGGAAACAAGAAGTTGCTCACTTTCATTGCCTATGGATGATTCAGTGCTCCTACAGAATCTATATACAGGCTTGTGGTCAAGGAGAAGCCAATGTAGGTAGCTGTACTGTTGGAGATGTAAAATCACCTCCCTTTCTATAATCTTGCTGGGAATTGGAAGGTCAGAGAATAGGCTGTAGTTTAACAGGGTGTTTTATTCAGCAGTTTTTTTATTGGGGTTATTAAAGCTTGTTTCAGAAGGCAGGGTATAACTCCTGAGTGGAAGGAGACATTCATCATTTTAGTTGTGTCTCTTGTATAAAAAGTGAGGAATTGTTTAAATCGGGAGCATATGCGAGGTTCATAGTCAATATTGATTCGTTCTTGGTATGATTGAGTGCTAAGTTAATTAGTCTGGTGAAGTAAACCTTTTTGACTCTCATGATGACTGCTTCTAAAATATATCCTTTATCAGGTTTTATTTTCTTCAGAATTTGACCTGCACTATTGCTTGTTCTGGTTAGGGGTAATGGGTTTTAATAGATATATATATATTCACTGGTAAAAAAACTAAGGTTACAGGGGTGTTATAGTCAGGAAATATAATTAAAAAAACCTTAGAAATTCAATGAAGAAAATAGAGGTTACAGGGACATTATATTTAAGCTCAGATTTCCCTCATACAAAACCATGAAGCTGAGTCCTAAGATGGATGCCAACACTTACTGGTTTAAGCTCTGCATTTCCCTATATAAGCTTATCTCCACACAAAATAACTGAAAGCATGATCTGCATAACCAAATCTACCTTTCAGCCAATTTTGGTGCAATTTCATCCAGCTGTTTTGGGCTGTAGTCATGTTCAAACCTCCTATGGGAATTAACATGGTAAACACACTTTTTTTACCCTCTCCCTCCCCTTTATCTCGGACAGATGACCCCAAAACGTTCCATACACAATAAGACTAACTACTTTTTGGGAACGTTTCGTGAAGATTCTTCAAATGATGCCACAGATATAGGCATGTCAAAAATTTCTTTTCGTATGGAAACATGGGGGCATATTATCAAGGACCGGTGTTAAAATTATCGCCGTTTTATCGGCAGGAAACTGCCGATAAAACGGCGATAATGGGCTTGATAATACACTCTTGTTAATTCCAATAGAAGCCCATGTTAATACCA
This sequence comes from Lissotriton helveticus, assembly GCF_964261635.1. Taxonomy (NCBI): domain Eukaryota; kingdom Metazoa; phylum Chordata; class Amphibia; order Caudata; family Salamandridae; genus Lissotriton; species Lissotriton helveticus. Next base: position 1,076,822,968 of record NC_136059.1, read on the forward strand.
GAACATGGGCTTCTATGGGAATTAACAAGAGCGTATTATCAAGCCCATTATCGCCGTTTTATCGGCAGTTTCCTGGCGATAATTTTAACACCGGTCCTTGATAATATGCCCCACAGTCCTAACTACACAGTTAGGTCTGTTGTTCCATGGGAAAAGTGTTTTTTGTGTACTAATGACTTTGTCGTTTGACAAATCTCCATTAAACTGTGCAAAAAGGTGCCACTTTCTGACTACTTTGTGCATGGCAAGTTTTGCGGTGATCTGTCAAGCAGGGGCTGAGTTAAAAGGGAAACCCGACTCCCAAAACACAAAATCCCCATGCATTTTACTTAGACTGTCTTAAAACCGATTACAGCAAAAACTGCTGAACAGAAACACTGAATTTGGCAGAAAACTAGATCTTGGTCCGCAGATTGTGTTTTTTTTTATTTTGTGTAAATCTATTCAGCAGTTTTTGAGCAATTAAGGGTCAAATAGAATTCAATATTTTGGCATTTGGGCTTGCGAGAGACTCAGAGACTCTTGTAGCAGAGCCATTTTAAAAATAGAGCTTTCTGATTGGCTCACGGATCTGTATTTCCCTTGAGCCATCTCTCTCCCATGGGAGTCAGACTCCAGGGAGAGCGAGCACTCAGATTGGCTGCCACCAATATGAGAAAAATGTTGCTGGCAGTCATTACAATATTCGGGGACTTAGTATCCAGTCCTGAAGTTCTAAAAAAAGATATATGGGGACAGGGCAGGGATCCCCTGACCCCCTAGGATCACGGGGGACCCAAAGGGATCAGCTGGGATCTAAAAAGACATCTCTCAAATATTCCACTATAACGCAAGATTGGAAAAAAAAAATTGGTGACTGGCCAATATTTAAATACATCAAGCCCCAGGGATCCTACCCCCAGGGCTGATTTAATGAAGGGTAGGGGCTACATGGCCACTAGTAAAGCCTTCAGAGGCCCTGGGGAGCTGACACCTGGGGCCAAAAACGATTGTTATGAGGAAGGGGAAGGGGTCGTGCGGCCACCCGCCCAGAGCCATAAGGGGCCTGGTGACCCTACTCCTGGTGTGGGGACCTCATGCCACCCCTCCCTGAGCCTCAAGAGGCTCCAGGGAGCCCACCTCCAGGCCAGCTTGCAAACTATGTCCTGGAGAGCCCTTCATCGGGATATAGTGATTTTCCTGCTCGCAGAAGCAAGAGTAGGGACACCTGTCTTTGCTCTTTTGTGCCAGAAGCATTTTAAAACCTCTCAACAGTTGAGAGCAAACATCAAGTCTGCTCCTAGAGGGCAGGAGCTTCAAAAATGCTTCAGACGGCTGGGAACAGACTTTTCATCTGTTTTCCTGTCCATACTGAAGAGGGTAAGGGAAACATATGAAAATATTTCTTCCGCCCGCAAGTAGCAGCCTTTTTACCTGCTCTCTGTTGGCAGGAAAAATGCTGTAAGTGGAGAGCTGGCTAGGGCTGCATTGGCCTTGGGACTCTCCCTGCGACCCCCAACAACAGTATGGTGGGTGCCCTTTTGATCTTCAGGGCCTAACAAGGCTCTGGGAAGGGGACCACATGGCCCCCTTCTCCTTCATTTAAAAGGGTTGCCCTGGGGAATGGGTCGGCAGGGCCGATAATGGCTGGGGGTAGGGGGCACATGGCCCCTCCCCTTAAAAAAATACACAGCCCTTGGGTAGGGTTCCCAGGGCCTCATAAGGCTCAGGGAGCGCCGAGATGCCCCCGGGTGAGTTGCGCGCTAAAAAAGTGGAATTAACATAAAAAACATAACATTACAGGGAGTGGGGCTGAGTAGCCCCTTCCCCTTTAATTAAAAATACAAATGGCCCTATGGGATGGGGTCCTAAGAGCCAGACCCTATGGCCAATCCCCCACTGTGCTAGCCCAAAGGCTATGCACAGCATGGGGATGGCTGTATGGGGGGGTTGACTGCAGGGCCCGGCCACAGGTTGTGTGCATCAGGGGTTGCATTTACTTATGGCAATTAAGTATTACTTTACTTTTTATAAAACTGCTATTCGTTGAAAAGACCAAAGGTTAACATAATGTTATAGTTAGGTGTGATAGAAAGATCTGCTTTCATTTTCAAAAAGAAATTCACTGAAAAAATAAAGGTTAAAGTAACGTTATTATAGAGTGCAGCTTTGTACACATTGTTCTCACCTCACTCCTCAACTATAACTCACAATTCTACCATGCACTGTGTTCTGAAAAATCATCTCAATTGAGATGTCATAAGTGTTTCTATGAAAGCTGTGATTTAAGATGGTATAAGTAATGCTATATGCAATGGTATAAACAGTGCATTGAGAAGGCATGAGTTATAGTTAATGCAGGATGACGAGTGAGGTGAGAACACTGTGTACGAAGCTGCACAACATATTGTAAGTAATTTCAAGGTGATGTGTTAAGGTAAAATATAAGTTATAAGTAACACTGTGTACGTAGGTGGGAGACAAAGTAAAGTGAAGGTGGTGTGTAAATTGTAAGTTAAAGTTAAAACTGTAACTTTAGAATTTCTAATGTTTGTGTAGTTTAAGTATGGTTTGTTGGTTTAGTTTGAGTATGGTTTGTAGGGAAAGAATATAACGTATCTGTAACCTTTGTTTTTTTATGGAATATATATATTTATATATATATATATATATATATATATATATATATATATATATATATATATATATATAGATAGATAGAAAGATAGATAGATAGATAGATAGATAGATAGATAGATAGATAGATAGATATTCCACACGGAAACATGCACTCCTTCAGCAACGTCAAAACAGGCCACTCCAATCGCGCTTTGAAGTTTCTTTATTTGAGGCAAACAGGCAAGTAGGCTTTACGTGTTTCGACTCACGCGAGTCTTAATCATGTGCCACTGTTGTTGGTTGGTTCATTAGAGTTTAAATAACTTGACTTCTAAACATTGAAAAACAAGACTAGTGTCCACTCTCTCACATTTTTAACCCCTCCGACACTCATAATGAGCTCAGCTCGTCATGAGCAACGGTTCTCGTGTGCTCATGACGAGCTGAGCTTGTCATGACCGTTAGAACGCTCAGGTGCGGGGCTAATTCCCCTGCTGCGCTGGGCGTTCTAAGGAACGGGCATGGTCATGACGAGCTCAGCTCGTCATGAGCACACGAGAAACGTGGTTCATGACAAGCTGAGCTCGTCATGAGCACTGGGGCGCTGTGCGCACCCCCCTCCCCCAGCACAGCAGGGGAATCAGCCCCGCAGCCAAGGGGTTAAAGAGGCAGAGTCAGACAGTTTTTTGGATTTCTCATAGTTCGTTTGTAAAAAGTAGCAAAAGTAAGTACAATTCTTTCATTTTCATTCAGGTTCAGTAATTGGAACAAATAGTATTCATCCATACATGTTTCCCTTCGCTGCAAAATCTATTTGTTGTTTTTTTTGTAGCCAGGGGACCACAATTCCCATAATACTCCATAACTGCCGTTTTTCTTCTTAATTGCTATTCAATGTTTGGCAAAACTACCCTTGCCTCTTTAAAAATGTGAGAGAGTGGACACTAGTCCTTTTTCAATGTTTAGAAGTCACGTCCCAGTAACTGCGATCACTAGTCCTATATGAGGTTGTTACTACGAATGTCAACTGAATATTTATTTGCATATTTGCACTTATGACTTTAATGAAAATACTCATATGTTTATCTCCCAAAAACTCAAATCACTTGCAATGAAAGCACCTAACGGACCTGTGAATGAAATGAGGTGCATATTATGAACTTTCAGAGGAGATAAACTTGAGACTTCAATGGTCATTTAGTACATGCCAATGTGGCTTTTTATACTTTTCATGACAAACCTAGGCAATCATTATTAGATGATAGCTAGTTGCTGAGCATCTAAACCAATGTGTTTGTTTCGAGTTAATTGAATGTATTGAAAGCAATATTTTCCATCAGTTTCTAATATCTACGCCAGGAAAAATAATCAAACTGCTAGTAAAGTGGTGTCCACTGCTTTATGAACGGCCTCTGCGACAATCCCATTAATAGGGAACATTCCTTTGATTTACTGGTTGATACTACTGATATGCACCACCGATGGTGTGCTTTTCCTCATAAGGTTCATTGTGCAGATGATTGATTACTGACAGAGTAGGCCTTTCTTGGGAAACTTTCAGCTCTGTCAGTAAAATCAAGTTTATTAGAAATATCATTCTTAATTGAAATGGTTGTCCATAGAAGACAAGGTAATGATCACTGATTTATTCAGGAAGCTATGTGAGGGTGCTTTAGCTCTCCCTGATTTGTAGCTGTTTTGCTGGGTGTTCCAGCTTAAAAATTGGAGAATGCTTTTATCCTCTCGGAACGAGTCATGTTTGAGGACTAGGTATAAGACCATGTTAGGTGAGGGTAGAGCTCAAGGATTCCTACATAAATTCGGGGCTCCCAAACACTTCAAGAAAGTAAGGTTGAAGTGTTTGTGGTCAGTAGCCAGTCTCTGAGCTAGTGTTATCAGCAATCCCATGTTACAATAAATGGTCACCAATTTGGGATTCTCCAGGGTCCCCAGAATGGTTAAAGGATTTCTCCAAAGTAATCTTGCGCAAAGCAGGAATTCTGAACTGGGGGCAGTTGATTGTGGAAAACAAGTTAATGCCATGGGAAGAATGGGCTAAATTGATAAGGATGGGCAAGTCCAAATTTAAGTATTTTCAGTTGACTAGTTGGTTCAGAACAAAGGACTGGACAAATTATGAGCTTACTGAAATCCTCAATATGGAATTGCATCCAAATAAGGCGTTGAAGAAAGAAGTAGCTAAATGGCACTTCCATTTACCAAAGGCTGCTAAAAAGAACTTCAAACTGGCATATAGTGTGTCCGAGGACTGTATGCAGCAGAAGGAATTACAAGATCTCTGGCAAGTATCCTTTGAATTACTCTACCCCACAGTAAATTCTGCCTCCCTCAAGAAAAATCACTTGTTTACCTTGCACAGGATCTATTGGTCTCCTAAAAAGTTGGTGAAGATTAGTATTACCAGGAACTCCAGCTGCAGAAGATGTGGGAGCGTGGATGCTGATGATATTCATATGTTCACCTCCTGCCCTGCCCCACTTTTGGCTTCTGGTAGATAAAACATTGACAAGTACCATTGGTTGGGAGATTAAGGTAAGCCCAAAGTTGATCATATTTGAAGTGTTGGTCGAAGCCGTGGAGAGGAGTCAAGTCGTGGCAAACTTTAAGAAATTATATTTTTGCCTGCTTCTAAGGGCAAAGAGAGAGATTTGTAGGAGGTGGTCCCGCTCACTGCCCACTGAATGGTCTGACTGGTGACAATTAGTGTTTTTTATGTATAAAATGGAACAGGGAGCAGTGGAGAGAGGATCCGTTCATAATCAGGGTATGTGGGATCCCATAGGTGGAATGTTGGGATTATACCGCTTTGGCAAAAGTTACCTTAGGGTCTTGGATCTCGGTGCAACACTGCTGGCATCTGATCAAATCTGGTGAGCACTGCAGGTGGCTACCTGTTTAAGGTTCATTCGAGGTTAAATGAGGACTCAGAAAAAAAATTATCATTGATTTAATGAGTGAGTTCTCCATTGTCTTTGCCAGCAGCTCTGATTCACAGTTATAGATCGAATGACTCCATAATCTGAGTGTTTTTCAGCTACAAAATTGTAATTTTTAAAACCAAGCTTAAAGAATGTACTTAAGTATATATAAAAAAATTAACCCTCATAAAAACTGTAATGCAAATTATAATGCGCTCATAAAAATAATAAGAGGCTGTTTATGTTGTTCGCAGAGTGTGCAAATGGAAACAAGCAGCATTTTTCTGACTAGTCTGAATATTTCATTTGAACAGCTTGTACTCGAATTCCTTATCAGTTCTGAAGTATTAGTATGTCAACTATCTTACCATATCAACCTAGCTGTTTTGGTCGAATAACCCCCGGAGACCACCACTAGCTTCATTAAACCAAGATTCAAACTAATGCTGTGGGGACAGAAGGCCTTTAGAGCCACTTGGTAAAAAATCCTATGCAATGATGGGCGTCTGCAGGGAATAACTGCATCACATGTGATATATTGTAAGGTTGCATCAACTACTAGCCATTTACCACTACATAGTAAAGTAAGTATTTAATTGCCATTTGTAATTCCATTTCCAATTTCCTGCTCAGATAAGTATAATTGAAATCAAGAAAAGTGATTATAACTGCCTTAGAATGTAGCAGTAGGTCAATGTAGTGCAAATTATATTCTTGTAGGGCGATGTTGATTGAATCAATGTAGTGATATACAACGTGACAGGCACTTTTACACATGATTTAGTAGCAGAAATACTACAGAATATCCAATTCAGAAAGGAGCAATGGTGGTTTCCACCCTCCATCCTTGAAAAAGGGCAAGACATGGATCCTAATGACTGTCTGCTTTTTTAGCTGCTGTTAATCGTTTTGAGAACATTTTACTAATTGACTTGATTGCACGGTTCTTTAAAAAAGAGTCACCCTGATGAACAAGTCTTGGTTTTCAAAGGGTTTTGGTCTAGCACATCTCAATGGTACTGGCCATGATGGCCAGCAGGGTTTTGTGCATCAATGTCTTTTCACTTCTTGCACATAAGTTGATTTTTCGAAGGCTTAGATTGTGTTTTAGCTACATTCATTTTGACATTTATCTCAGACCTTGACACTGCCCTAGTGCAAATCCATATGATTTTTATTTTGTGTGACTAACTCATCAGAGCACTCTATCATGTGGATAATGACCTGTTTGTTTAACAAACAGTGATGGGGTTCCAGCATGCTCTTGAGTTACTGGTCGTCTTCTCTTGTCAAAGATCATTTTGGGGCAACTCAAATGCTATCATTTGGCTAGCGTACATTTAAGAGCTTTAGTCACTTGAAACGACTTGAAATATGTTACAATCAAGGATTGATACTCGTATATTATAAAAGATGGAGGCTTATTAGGTTTAGATCAGTTTACGGGTAAATCAGGTAAGGCCCCAACAGGAGCATCCTCCTTGACACTCAGCCCATACTCTCCTTACTGACCCTTATCCACGCACAAACACTCTCAGCATTCTAATGACCTCACATGCTGGCTGAGCAGCAAAGCAGAGAACATCAATGGGGAGAATGTATTGTACCAGACAGTAGATTACAATACATTTCCCCCCATAATATAGATAATATAAAATTCTATGGATGCAAGATGAAAGCACACCAGCAAAAAGGCTACCCACGTCGCCAGGATTACATTCACGGGTTGATACTCATAGGTTATAAAACATTTAGGTTTATTAGGTTTAGATCAGTTTACGGGTAAATCAGGTGAAGCCCAACCAGGAGCATCTTCCTTGCTCCTCAGCCATACACTCCTACTGACCATTATCCAAGCACAAACAATTTCAGCATTCTAATGACGTTACACGCTGGCTGAGCAGCAAGGCAGAGAACATACATGGGGAGACTGTATTTCACCAGACAGTAGATTACAAAAAATTGTTTTAATCTTTCGCTACTTGGACAATAATATTGTTTGGAAAGTTTTTCTTGAATCCAAGAAAAAGACTATGTGATTCAGTGCAGCGCTGCAAGTCACCTTGCTGTGCTGCACTGCATTACCGGGAAAGGGCAGGAATACACTGTATTTAAGTCAATATGGCGCATTACTGTCCTTTACCTTGCACCATTTTAGCAGCCTAACTCTAATGCAGGCACCCCCGGTGCAAGGGTGCCTGTGTTGAATGCAGGATTGTTTTTGTGCAAGAAGTGGCACCTTCCTGCATAAAAACAATCCATGTGTGCTGCACTCATAAAAATAGGAAGAAATGAGGAGAAATAGAGATATTTCTCCTCGTTATACCTTCCCTGGGAAGGTGTAAGATTTTTGCGCCTTCACAGATTTACAAGTTCTTGTAAATTTGGGGCTATGTCAAAATCCATGGGTGTTGTCTGGGAACACCCATGCATTGCTCATGGAACACCTACCCAGAGCAGAGTAATACAACACAGCGATTTGCACTGCATTGCCTTACTCCGGATTTTTAAAGCCACTCAGAGCCATGCAAAGTGGCTTCGCGTGGCTTGAAAAATCTGACAGAGGGTTGTGTCCCGTATGTACCACGCTGTGGTGCAAAAGTGACACAAGCCCCTTATAAGTTAGCCCCTATCATATTGTGATTGACCCCTTCCAAAATTCCATTTGCTTTATCGGGTGTATGTCTTGACCCCCACTACAAAAATCTGATCTGTCAAAAGCCACTCCATAGTTAATTCATGATTTTCCCATTTAGTTTCCGGCTGGTTATTGCTCCATAGATTCCATCAAAGACAGTACTTAGCTCAAGTTTCTGAGCTTCAGAATGCACTGACACAGAAGTTCATCAGAGTGGAGGTTGGATTGCTCGGAAGTACATCTTTAAAATGGTACTATTCTATTGCACATAAAATACCATATTCGATTTTTTTCAGTGCTATTTACAGGTATGAGGTCTTGGCAGTGACTATAATTCACATTCTATTCTATTCTGTTCAGTCTAGTTGAGAATGTTTGGCATGATTGACAAAATGGATGCCATGACAAGAAATCATTCTTTTAAGAGACGCGTGAAACTTACTACTGAACAAACCACACTTCTTTTGATCTGTCCAGTGTACAGGTTAATCGTTCTATTTTCATATTTCATATGTTACTATGCCTGCATGTTTAATTTATTCATCTTTATGAGGGCCTTTTTGATCGTTGAAAATGAGGTCACTCCTGTTTGTTTCTTTTGGTCTTTGTATTTGAACTGGACAGGCTTTTAATGCTGCAAAGTGTTCAAGGCCAAAGGCTTTTGCTCTTGCTCTTGTTCTTTTGTTTTGTAAATATTTTATCTTATGTCACTTAGGTAAGTTGTCCTCAAATGCTGAAACTGTGGCAGGGAAATTCCATAGTTGTTTGAACCATATCATGGGGAGGATGCATAAGAGTTATCTCAAATTGAATACAACCAAAATGGAGGTCATGGAGTTTGGGATAGGGCCTCCACTTTGGGATCAATCCTGGTGGCCGGCAGAAGCAGGTCACTGCCAAAATCCCTCAGTAAAGGTCAGGAACCTAAGGTTTCTGTTTGACGTCCAACTAAATTTTCCCGGACAGATTAACCAGTTGACATAATCCTGCTTTGTCCTGTTAAAAATCTTGCGTAAAGTTCTACCATTCATTCCCCAAGATCTCACGAAAGTGGTTATAGTCGCCATAGTCCTCTCCTGTATCGATTATTGTAATGCACTCTTTCTGGGTGTTGACAAACGCCATCTGTTAAAACTTCAATCACTGCAAAATGCAGCAGCTCGAGTGCTGCTCAATGTTCCTACATACAAAATATTTCAAATAGCATTAGAGAGCTTCATTGGTTACTGATTAAGCAGCGCATTGAGTTTAAGGCTTTATGCCTGGTGCATAAAGCACTGTACTGGGAAGGGTCTTTGGACCTATGGAAACTTTTTCAGTGGTATTTACCAAATCGAAAGCTTAGATTGGGCAACAAAGGATTAGATCAGGACCCCAGGACCTCAGGATCTATATGGCCAGATGGGGAGGCAGAAGTCTCTCATACTAAGCATCAAAGCTCTGGAATGAACTACCAGCCATCATAAGGTATCAGAATTCAAAACCTCGTTTTAAAAAAATGCTCAAGACCTGGCTCTTTCTTGCAAGGGAATAAAGCCGTCTGCGCCAAACTGCTAACTTGCTCCCCTGCTTCACAAGTTTCTTACTTACGTACTTACTTTATTGATGGAATCATAACTGATTGAACAATTTATAATTGCTATTTTGAACAGCTTCAGTTATGCACCATGCAGTGCTTTTGTAATTTTTGCCAGAAAGTCTGAAAAGTAATATGATTCTTTCCAAACTATATTGAATGTATTAATCGATTTCTGGAACTATGTGCTTTTTTAATGAATTCTATAAAGCAAAATAGAAAAGAAATGCAGGCGCTACTCACTCAGGTCATTATAGAAGTTCAAGCAACAAGCAAAGGTAAAAATGTAAATTTTCTGTGAATTGCTGAGGATGGTAGAAATGTTTTTAAATGTTTTCAGCTTTATGAAAGTGCAATAGATGAACCTTTTAACTCGAGAACAAAAAAATTAGGTTGGCAACCCTGATGGTGGGAGAGGAGAGGAGTTAGGAAGCTACAGCTTTGTAAATGACTACAATCTCAGATGTGGGCTAGTGAGGCGAAGACAGTGGCCTGCACTCAGGCACTGATTGGGCTAATGAGTCAGCAGCCACTGAAAGACTTCTGCTGCTGTGAATTAGATGACAAGACAGTTGATGGTCCTCAGCATCCATATAGGAAGTAGCTGTTTCTAATTCCCCTAAGGTAAAGGTAAAGGAGAGCCGGATTAGAGGTAATTAGAGACATTATGTACTTCAACAAGTTCTTGCAATTGTATATTTAACTGTTTCTTACTTTGAAATATAATATGAGTCTTGGAAATTAAAAGTGAGACTAATTTTCAGTCCTTATAGGAATTTTCCTATGGGTCTGGCATTAACCATGGGTCATATGCCATTCAATGCAAGCATGCATGAAACATTCTTAATGCAGGGCACAGTCCCCAATACCATCTTCACCGACTAAAGTTGATCTTTACTGCACTTTTACAATTGTTTATATTTACCCAACAACAGCCAGGGAAAGAGGCCTGTGTCAGTGGCAGAGTGCACTCTTCATTACCCTTTTGCAGTATTGAAAAACCATTAATGATTTTGCATGGTTCAAAGAGCTGCTGAGGCATGAAGAGATCCAGAGTCTACTGGGTCGATACCTTCCATTCTACAAGGAAGCTGTTTTTCAGCTCCTTTTTGTGCAGACTGCTGTACAATATATAAAACAGGGACTTTGAGTGCTGGAATGGCTTGAGAATGGTAGCACATATAAATCCTATTGCGAAAAAAACACAATTATTCGCGTTCAGAGTAAGACATTTTGTTGTACTAGTTCCCCTTTGTTCAAGTATCCTATCCTCCCCATGGCACTGAGCCTACAGGAATTTCTGTTAGCCTCATGTGGACCCACTGGTAGAAGTTGGCATTTCTATGTTAGGACAATAGGCAGTGCTTAATTTGTGAAAGGAAGAGTGCCAGTGCCCAAAGCTCTGCTCAGAAGCCTGCAGCCAGCGCTATCAGAAGTTGCCATGCTCAATACCAAGGCTGCTAGTCTTAAATCCATCTCAGGCCTCTTTAATCCATTAATAGACTCTCCCTGTCCCTTTATCTCAGGTTCCTGCTTTCTCACTTTGTGATGTGTTCCCGTCTTCCACTTTGTGTGTTTTCCCTCCCTTACTCCCTGGAAATGAGTGATGAGGAAAAACTAAGTACCGTTCTCCAAAATTGAGTGCCAAAGGGCCCAACCAGCAACCACCGGCTCAAATTAAATACTGGCCATAGATATTTACCAATGGACAAGTCTTTCAATAGGCCATGTAACCACTGGAATCTGCCCTCCTTGTAGACATGTGACACCTTTAAATCCTTAACTGCGACCGCAATTCCGCTGCGGTGTGGGGCGTTCCACTGAGTTGGCGGGGCCGCGTCGGCCAACCGACGTGCGCGGCACTACGGAGGTAGTGCTCGCAAGGAAAGGGTTAATGTAAAGGGAGCTCCATTTGTAAATATTATTTCTACAACCCTTGCATAGTTCGATAATGAGGTGCCTAATGCCTCTCCATATAAGGTGTTACTTAATACTAGCCTAAGATAGTATGAGAGCGTCCAACACTAAAAATGTAAATTTTCGGTTTGTGTTCTGGGAGAAAAGTAAAGTCACCCTTCCAAAGGTATAAATAAAATTTCCCAGTTTGCAGCGGAAAGGGCTCATCATTAATGTGGCAGTGTAGAGAATAAAGCTATAAAAGAATTGAATTACAAAGTATACATCAGTAGATAAACACATGCAAAAGAGTCTGATTTAGGATTGTTATATTTCAGGTAGGCATGTGCTATATTTTACCAGTTCTTAGGTTTGACCTCCTAAAACTGCAACTGATTGTAGGAAAAATGCTTGAACTTGCAATCAGGTGTTTGTGCAGAGATTGGGAACTAAGGGGCTACACCTAATAAGGGCATAAGTATATAGGAAGAGCTTCCATGAACTCTCTTGAATGGGAAACAACCTTTAGAACGCATTCATCACATCGCACTACATTTACAACGCAGTCATTACATCGCAACATTCTTTACAACGCATGTCAATACAACACAGCCGTTACATCGCATGTCATTACAACGCATGCCATTACAATGCATAGTACCCCTACACTATCCAACACTTACCCTACTGTTGCACCCCCTGGAGTTAGATTAGTACTTTTTACCCCTACACTATCCAACACTTACCCTACTGTTGCACCCCCTGGAGTCGGAATAGTAATTTTTACCCCTACACTATCCAACACTTACTCTACTGTTGCACCACCTGGAGTTAGAATAGTAATTTTTACCCCTACACTATCCAACACTTACCTTAAATACAATGTAATGGTATGTGTTGCAATGGTATGCATTGTAAAGGTATATTGCGATGTAGTGGAATGAGTTGTAAATGTAGTTTTAAAAAATTTGTTGTGATGGCATGCAATGTAAATGTATGCGTTGTAAGAGGTGTTGAGGTGTAAAACTGCATTGTTAAGGCATTCGTTGCAAATGTGTGCGTTGTAACGTCATACGTTCCTCTTTAATACATACGACTACTATCTTTTCTGCTATTCTTGTTTGCTTGAATTTCGTTCCTAGGACGTGTTCTATGGAAATAGAGCTAATGAATATGCTTTGTAGGAACATTTGTCTGGAAGACGCAGTGACAAAATGTCACACTGTACTTTCAATGTATTTGAGGTATTACATTTGTATATTAATATTTAATGCATTACTTGCCTAATGAAAAACATTTTCCTTTTTCATCAAAATTGTAGTTGATTGAGTTCAGTGAACCCTATTGATTTTCAAGCAAACTGACTGTTCATCAATTTCCTGTTGGTGTATTTACAAAGGTAGAGAATATGTTGATTTACAAAGCCAGATTATTTTAATTTTCATTTACATGAAAACTCAGGCCTTTGATTGACGTTCCACATATGTTGTATTTTGTGGTAGAGAGATTAGAGGGTAGTCAAAGACTGATTCTAAAGCTTAAGCTGCAGAATGAAGGGCATACGTGCAAAATAATTCTACTTCCTTAAGCAACCAATGGCCTGGAAGGAATCATTCACTCTCCCATGTTCTAAGGGGAACTGCAAAATATTTCCTTTAGACAATGGTGTACTCTACAAGCAGCAGCCATTTTCTAAAATGCTCACTATAATTTTTGTGGTTATGAATAGTTGTAGACCGTTTTAGGGCCTGATTACGATCTTTGCGGATATGATATTCGGTCACAAACATGATGGATATCCCATCATCCGTATTATAAGTTACATAGGATATAAGTGAATTGCTATTTGGTGGACTGGATATCCGTCACGTTTGTGATGGAGTAACCCTGTCTGCCAAGATCGTAATCAGGCCCTAAGTTTGGAGCTCGCAATTTGACATTTTAGATGTTGTTTTACAAAAGTAGGAATTACTTTGCTTTAACTCTATGGTTTCGTTTCTGAGACAGTTACAGCAGTACTGTTGGCACTCTGTGATTCAAAATGGCAAGTGCAAGGAACAATGTAATGAGCCATATATGACTGGATTCAAGCAAGACAGTACAATGTAACAGTAGATGTACTAAGTGATGTTTTTACACTAGCCATACATCCTAGCCAACATAGGCAGCATTAAATATCCAAATTAGCCTTTCTTGCAGTTCTGCATCCTTCTCAAAGGGCAGGAATTTGAATGGTCTGCCAACTGTCACACTTTGAGCGCCAGCTGCAGGAACTCTGTGCTTCTTTGAACAGGCTGGACCATACCTAGAGTGGGACTTTGCTAGCTCTATTCGAAATCCTGAAGGTCACTAGTCAGTCAAGGCCATAGTCAAGGCCAAACAGAACTAAAATATCAAACAGTAAGAGTGAGAATAACGAGACACGCACCAACACTTTTGCCACCACCGTTGCTCTGGGGGACTAATGCCCCCAGGACTCCTTGACAACCTAGGAGCTGGGCATTTTTACTGGTGGCCAGTGTATTTTTAAGTGTGACATGTTTGTTGGCAGCGGAGGCCCCAGGGGAGAATACATACCCAAGAATTAATTGCGCTTGGAGGCGCTTTTGCTGGTGTTACCGGGGGAGGATCCCCCTTAGGGCTATTTAGTGCCACAGGAAAACAAAACCTTGCTTGCTGGTAACTATCACCCCGGAGGAGACTACATAACCCAGAATCCATCATGATTGGGGGCTCCTGTGCAGCCGTGACAGGAGGAGAAGCCCCCGTAGCGGTATTTAGTGCCACCGGTTTACTGCTGTATGGGACCTTGCTTGTTGGCAGCAGTGGCCCTGGGGAGACTACGTATACCAGAATCAATTGCGCTTGGAGGTGCTTGTGCAGCTGTGACAGGGGGAGGAGCCCCCTTAGCGTTAATAAGCATCACCGGTTTCCCGCTGCATTAGACATGCGCGGGCTGCACCCAGACGAAGCCTGGGTCAAGGAAGGGCTCATCTGCACCCACGAGCTTTACATCTGCCTAATTTGTGCCCTTTGATTGATTCCTTTATTTGGTTTCGACAAAAGGAAAAGCATGAATAGTTCTACACTGGGATTTATGGTTTTTGCTTTTTGATGATTTTCTGGGTTCTCTGCACTACTGCCTTTGCCCTCATTGACCCCGCTTTGTTGCAACTTTCCTTTGGGCTCGCAGAGGGACAGGACTTCACCTCTTGTAAGTAGGACCTTCCAAATTACTTTGATGCTCACACTTCTCCCGCTTTACACTATTGTTGCTTTGGCTTTTTATATTAATTGCTTTTTACGACTACTTCTTATATGGGAAAGTAAAAACATGCCTTCACTTTGGCCAAACCTAAATCCCTGAAAATGTCATGCACTTCAATAATCAATTATATAACCGGGGCTATGGGAGCAACTGGCAAAGAAAACATGAGCATCGAAGCAAGACTGACAATATGTAATCAAGACTCGACAAATATTTTAACTCTGGACCTTCTCCAAGTTATTGATCTTGATAACTCTCCCAGGCCTGTTGTAGAAAATGGCGTAAATGGGATTGCTCAAGACATCTCAGTTTGTATCTATCCATCTGATCCTTTAGCTCAACCACCTTTAAAGCATATGAAGACACCTTGTGTGAGCACCAAAGGTTTAGATACTAACTCATTGACAGGGCCACCAGGTAACACTAAGACCAAGGCCTCAATTAGACCAACTAAAAGTAAGCCTAGAGCCACAACACCCAGGGCATTCTCAAAAGATTTTAAGACCCTGATTTCTATGATTCAAGCACTAGAATCCTTAGTGAAGTCCTCATTAGACTCTTTTACTACTTGATTAAGCATGTGGAGAGTCTTACTTCTAGTTGTTTAGAACTCTTGAAGCCTAAAACAACTCTTGCTATCACCCCCTTTTGCCTAATACTAGAGTAGTACTCTCTCTAACCTTACCCACTCCCCTTTCTCACACCACGGGCACTCAACCAATACCACAGACCCTTGCCGCAAATATCTTGCCTATGAATTGCAACTCGGGTGGCATGTTTGCGGCATGTACACTCAGTCTACATATCACAATACAATTCGAACCATCACCTCCCAACATTCAATTTCATAGGGAGGTATCCACAGGAAAGGCGTCAGGAGATCTGATGTTTTTGGATTTGCCCCCCCAAAGTGCAACCTTACTTGGCAGTCTTTACTAGTGTACCCATCCTACCTGCAGTAAAAACTGAATCTTGGGAATCACTGAGAAATAAGTCCATAAATTGGGTGGGTAATAAAGCAGGTTTATTGAGGGTCCTTTTTAATTACAATAAAAAAGTTAGAAGGGTAAAATGGGTTGGTAGGGTCACCAAAGCATTATCAAGTGATTGTGTAGTTCTATCTTTTAAATCACTCAGTTTAGTTTATACTATTTTGCTAGAACTATCTCCGCCACCATGTCTTCTCACCAAATATTAGTCTTACTGCTTTACTCTTTTTTCCAACCATCGACGATTGCCAGCGGCTTAAGACTGCCTGTTAAGCCACTACCCGTTTATGCCCCTGAATATCATTCTGCCATTCTAACTTATAATCATTTTGCTAGATTAGTAACGTAAGATGGGGTTGATTGACTTGGTGCTGAACTTCCTCTGTCTTCTGCACCTGGTAATGATGAAGTCATAGTGAATGGCGGGTTTTCACCAAATCCTTTAACAAATTTAGTTGATTGGCATTACATGTTAGGTCCTTCTCTTTCTCTACCCTTAAACAACTCGGTTGACTGTTCCACTTCAGTTTTAGGTCCTGAGGGAATCCTCTAACAAATGAATTATATAGTCTTATTTTGGAAAGTGGAAGGTCTACACACAACGGTTAGTACTCCAGAATGGTTGGGTTTAGTAAGGAAGTTCTAGATTGTATGTCTCCAAGAGACTTGGTCTGTCAAGCCCATTAACGGCTACAGAACCTTGCATGTGCCTGGTGTGTCTACTAAAACCGGTAGTGCCATGGGTGGTTTATGCATTTATATCTCCAACTACTTGCCTTTCCCTAATATATCTATTGTGATGACCACATTGTACTTCTAAATTATTGCTATTTAAATTACATCTCTTTTTTATCTTATGTTGGCTAATTTGTATAACAATGCATTGTTGAGTGAAATACCATCTGTCCTTAGGCAGCTTGACCAAGAGCTTGAGTCCATCTTTAAGGGTGACATGAAGTTAGTTACCATACTCTTGGGTGACAACTTCAACATTTATTTGTGTTCATTGTTATCAAAAAAGATCTGCGGTTTGACAGACATCTATGATTGTGACCAATCTCATTTCGCCCACAATGGTGACAAATTAAATGAATTGCTGTTTAAATATGATCTTGCCTTTTGAAACAATCTGTCTCCCATCATTCCATTGAAGGACACTTGTAATGGGAAAGGAGATAACATTGTTATTGATTATATAATACCATCTCATAGGCACTCCATACCAGTATCTAACTTTACCACACACAGAATTTCTTTGAGCGATCACTAGCCACAGAGTGTAATCCTTAATCTTAACCGCTTGATTAATCAAGGAAAGTCTGGCATACCATGTTTTGTTGGTAACTTGGGCTTGCTACAAAATGGTTTTACATTACGCTAGTCAAAGGCTTATTCTGTTTTCCTGGGAAGACTGGTAACCAAACACAGAGAGGCTTTTGAGACATACCTGGATGATACAGCCAGTCCCAATGACATTCCTATGGCCTACCATACCAATGACAAAGGGGATCAAGGAAGGTTTAATTGCTACTAGAAGACGACCTATCTGTGATAGACATGGGTGATTTGATTTCAAGGCTCGCAAACGATTCAAGGAAGCCCTTCATAAATCCCCAAGGTGCACCCTCAAAGTGCAGCCATGTGGACGCGAATATAGATTAGCCGTTAAGGGGAGGAAAAAAGATCTAAAGGATGAGGCATGGGAGTCCCCCCTGGAAGCCAGTCCTAATGATAGCACAGCCTTTTGGAATGTGTTATCCAGCCCCTATTTGACAGAAAATATTGGTCCTAGATTGTAGGTGTCCATCACCGAAACTGAGTGGGTGACTCATTTTACTAAAATCCATTCAAACCCCAACAAGGTGTTAACAGGGACAGTATCCCTTTATTCAGAAGCTGCTATAGTGGATTTCCTTTGCAGTAGTGCCAGGCTTACAATCACTCTAAAGGATGTTTATATGGATAGTAAGGGCAGGAAAGCACCAGTTCTCAACAGCATTCCTGTTGCCCTTTTTAAGGCAAATGTTCCTTTGTGGGGCCCTCTATTTACGCTGGTGCTGGGTGCGTGCTGTGACTCAGGCTTTTTGAACACATGGCCAGAGCCACTTATTGTTCCTATCTCCAAGAAGGGTGATCATTCGAAACCAGCCTGTTATCGCCTTATCGCATTACTAGATTCACTGGTAGAAATTGTGTGTCGAAATATCCTGTATAGATTAGTATAGTAATGAAATTCTTTCTGACCTACAATATGACTATCACAGTCGTCTAGGGACGTTAGAACAGGGATTAAACCCCAACCTTTTGGTTGGGAAGTACACCCTGATTAAGCAGGGTCACATGCTTTTAGCTTTCGTCAACCTAGCCAGTGCATTCAACTGTGTTCTGCATGATAATTTGTGGACTATAATGACAGAACTCGGTGCTCGCTGTGGACCCACCTTTAATACAGTTCCTTTGGGAGTTGTATTGGGGGAGTTGAGCCAGAGTACGGTATGGCCTTAAGGGAGAATGCACCCATCCATTCAATATAGAGAGTGGGGTAAGACAGGGGTGCGTCCTGTCTCCTTTTCTGTTCACCTTGTATATAAATAGCTTTGGAAATGTATTAGTGGAAAATTTAAGTGATCTTCCACAAATTGGCCATCATCCGATTCCGGCTCTTCTCTATGTAGACAATGCCATACTTATGACCTGTACTCTCCTAGAGCTGCACCGCCTACTCACCCGCTTTATCGACTGCACACAGGATTTCGGTCTTTTAGTTAATTTAAGTAACACTTACATAATGAAATGTGGGAAGAGATCCCCGAAGTGTTGTGACCTTCTGATCAGTGGTACAAAGATTCATTTTACTTAATCTTTTTCTTACTTGGGTATTCTATTTGATACGCTTGCATCTTGGAAATAGGATATTAATACTAGGAAATTATATTTTATGAAAGCTATCAGAGCGCTGTCAAATTTTGCGACAAAACTTGGCACCAAGCCCACTAATGAGATGTTAACCATCTACAAAGCCAAGTGCCTGTCAACAGCTTTATGTGGGGTGGGAGTCTGGGGATACAGCAATAGTCAGTCTCTCCATCTGGTGGAAAATGCCTCTTTTAGGAACCTCCTCTCAGTACCCGAAAGCTTTCATCTGCCACTCCAAACTTGGTGCTCCCTTCTTAACTGATACAGCCAGAATTCAGCCACTTCTTCTCTGGCGTAAGATCTGGTCCTTTGACGCTACCATCTAAATCATGCGGTAATAAGGGATTGTCTTAAATCATCCTTTTTTATAAAAATTTCCTGGCTGAATAACATCAAAACATTGTGGCGGGACTCGAGTCATCCTAAATATTGTGACCTCCCTGATATATTGGAGCAAATTAGTAGAAAATAAATAAGAAAGGCCTGCTTATCTTTGCTTGTGCACTTTAGACTGAATATAGAACTTTTAAAAGCTAGGGCTAGATGTAGGTAATTGCAAATTACAGATTCTCAAATACCGAATTTTACCGATTCGGTATTTTCGAATCGGTAATTGCAATGTAGATAAAAATTCGGTAAAAATTACCGAATCGGTATTTACCGATTCGGTAACGGCCGATTTCGGCTGTTACCGACCGGTAAAAGCCTACCTACATCTGGCCCCTAGTGTCCATAAAAATCAAATGATGTTGGTGATATGTAATGATTCCTCAAATGTGTCCATAATGCCCATCATAGGTTTGTTTTAACTCCCTTCAGACTGAATATATTCCATTGTTTGACAACCTTTCCCTCTGCAAATGATTAGTCTGATGTGTTAGTTAAATATCCTTGCGAAAATTCGTCAGACAAGAAACACTTCACATTGGGCCAGATGTAGGTCGGTCGGTAACGGCCGAAAATTGGTATTTTCGGCCGTTACCGACCGGTATTCAAGAATTGACATGTAGGGGCACAATTTTACAGAATCGGTAAATTTACCGATTCGGTAAATTTACCGATTCTGTAAAATACCGAATCGGTATTTTTACCGATTCGGTAAATCCCAGATGTAGGTGGGACTCTTCAGAGTCCCAAAGGCCCTACAAATTCGGTATTTTAACACACAATCCAATTGGGTGTTAAAATACCGAATTCAGGTGTGCATGCACATGTGTGCATGCACACCTAGCCACGTGACAGACAGACATGCCCTTAGGGCATGTCTGTGTGCCACATGGCGCACATGCCTATTTTTGGGGTGCCAGAGGGTGTCAAAGTGACACCCCCTGCACCCTTGCCAAATTCGGTATTTACCGATTCTGTAATTACAGAATCGGTATTGCTCATTGATTCCTATGGGCTTCAAAGCCCATAGGAATCAATGGGCAATACCGATTCGGTATTTACAGAATCGGTAAATACCGAATCTTAAAGATTCGGTATTTACAGAATCTGTAATACCTACATCTCCCCCCTTCATATTTACCGACTCTTAAATACCGAGTCGGTAAATATGAATTACCTACATCTGGCCCATTGTGTTGTTCTATATATTTTCTAAAGACTTGAGGAAGAGCTTAATATTACCTATTCTGCGAGGACAAACCTTTTCACAATGTAGTCCTGGCTAATTGTACCAGCAATCCCTACCCATACTATTTATTTGTTGTGTTATCTCAAGTTACTTATGGGTGGTGATTAATTATAGGAAGCTTTTGTATATTCATGGTGATTTTGGCACGGCAAAATGAACTTACATATTTTGCGCTGTTTGCACTATGATGATCATAATGCAATTGTAGCTTGTCCTGTCTAATATACATGTTTTTAATCTCTTTAATGACGCAATGTACTGTTTTTATATGCTTTGATGATTTTAATACAAAATCGAATAAAGCTTATTTTTTATTTGAATAACAAGAGAAATGTAATCTATTACAGGATACAGAGTTCATGTTTGAAAAACTCAGGAAGAGAGTGCCTGGACAGGTTCATGGTTGATATTTCAATCTGATACCTTCTCAATGCTGTGCACATAGATAATGAAGCCCCTTTGTATCATGTTCTAAATTATATCAACCTGCATCAAGAATTTGGCATTAATTGTCTCTGAAGTCAGCAGCCGTTTTTAGTGACAGCAAACTGGATTAATGTTGTAATATGTTTTTGTTTTCTTTAAAAAAAAATGATTGTAATATGTTGATTGTAGTTGATTGTAAATATATTCATAGTTTTTTATGGTGCACATTATCAGGTGCGACCCGTGTAGGTAAGAGCTGTGGGGCAGGGTGAGGAGAGATTCGACATAGGACAACGATAAAAACATAAATTACGAAAAAAGAAAACCACTGCTTTCTTTTTTTTTGCTTCCCTTGACATCGTATGTTGACTGCCCCCCATTCCACCCCACTGCTCTTACCTCCATGGGCCGCGCTTGCATATTATCCTAAAAAATCTTCACAGTGGCACATTTCATTTTCGATGCCAAGGTGCTCAACTGAGTTACACTGTTACACTGGGCCTGATACCAAAAGATATATTTGGACTCATAGTTTAAACATTGCATACATCTGTGCCTACACATAGGGGGTCATTAGGATGGCGGATTTCCCGCATACTCCGGGCCGGCGGAAGCCACCGCCGGCCCGGAGTATGCGGGAAATCCGCCGAGGAGGCCTGAAAGACCCACCGCCAAATCAGGATGGCTGGTGGGTCTCACAATCCGTCCGCCGCTTTTCCGCCGCGGTCGGAAGGCGACCACGGCGGAAAAGCAATAACATGGCTGGCGGTGTCTATCAGACACCGCCAGCCATATTAGGATGCAGGGTGAGTCATGCTTTTCCGCGGCGGCTTTTCCGCCGTGGAAAAGCATACGGACAGTCACTTTGGGGGCCCGTTGCGGGCCCCCTGGGTGAAGGTTGCGTGGGGGGTGCACATGGGGGGTACCTATGGTACCCCCCTGCCCTTGCGTGCACGAAGCGGCAGGCACCGCGCGGTGCCTGCCGCTTTGTGCATGCAAATGCACACCTTTCGTTTTTTGCATTGCGGCAGATGCTGCTTCAAGCAGCATCCGCCGCAATGTAAAACATACAGGATGTGACCGCCAGGGTGGCGGTCACATCCTAATTGCTATGGAGGGACCGCCGCTGCCCATGCGGACGGTCCCTCCAACTCAGGGGTGGCGGACGGACGCAAGTCCGTCCGCCATCCTAATCGGCCCCATAATCTCCAACAAAACACTATGGGGCCGATTAGGATGGCGGACGGATTGCCACCGCCATGCAGGCGGTGGCGATCCGTCCGCCATCTATGCCTGTCCACCACCAATTTGCCCCCCGCCATATTACAATGGCGGGGGGACCGCGGCGGGCAGAAACACCGTCCGCCGCTTTTCCGCCCAGTCGCCATGCGGCCGCCGCGGAAAAGGGTTCATATGAATGGCGGTGTCTTCCAGACACCGCCAGCCATATTACGATGGCCGGATGCAGATGCCTTTCCGTGGAGGCAATGCCGCCACGGAAAGGCATACAGGCTTTGCTTTGGGGCCCCGTTGCTGGCCCCCAGGGTGAAGGGGGGATGTGGGGTGCACATGGGGTTACCAATGGTACCCCCCTGCATTTCACAGTACAACATGGCAGGCACCGCGCGGTGCTTCAAGCAGGCGCAGGGTTTTGACGCAGCATTGGCCTAAAAGTGACTGAGTGAAATCTTGTAGATTTCACTCAGCCACTTTTAGGAGGCGTTCCTGCGCAGGAACACCCCCCCCCCCTGCGCCAGAACGCCTCCTTATGGCGCAGGGCTTTACAACGTGACGCATCTCCCAGATGCATCACGTTGTAAATAGGGCGCATTGTTTGCGCCGCCGTCGCATCAAAAAAAGTGACGCAATTGCGGCGCAAAGAGGCGCAAGGGGCTTGTAAATCTGCCCCTCAGTTGTCAGACCCTTTCTGGTAGGCCAGGAAATAAGACACATTCCTCATATAAGCCTGCACATACTGGACCACTTACAGCCGCAGCCATCCAGCCTTCACACTTGATGTTTTTATCAGTGATTATGACACCTGGGACACTCAAGAAGGGGGGCACCATTGGGACATTTCCAGTGATCTTAGAGTAGAGCAAGGACTCTGCTGGCATTCATAGCAGTGATTTTTCCTAGAGACGTTACTTCAAAACGGCTTCAAATACTATTTATTCTGATTCCAGATAAAGTCTAGAAATTGGTGCAAAATTACCTTTTTATGAAACAAAATCCTTACCCAAAGATTTTACCAAAAATGATTTCAGGAATTCATATAGTACAAAAATATAAACATACCTTTTATGTAAGTTGAGTGTATTCCTCAAAAAATAATTGTATGGTCATTGAGCACCCAGTTACACCTTAACTAACCTTACATACCCGAAGAAGGACCAAAAAGATCTCACATGCATAAAAAACTGTTTCCACAAATGAACACAGCGCATAATTAATAATCTGGAACAATGGAGTAGATCTAAATAGACAGAGTAGTTAATGATATTTCACTCACTTAAACGAGAACACAAAACAGGTTGTCAGTTAGGTTTCAGCCGCAATGATCCTTGGTGAGGAATTAAATATCAACCTGCCACGTCTAGCCAGTATCATAGTCATCCATAAGGCCGGTAAGCCGGTAGACGATTGTTGCTCATATAGGCCGATCTCCCTGATCAATGTCGAGGCTAAGGTCTTGGCAAAAGTCCTTGCCACGTGGCTGGGAACAGTAATCTCTTCTCTAGTGCACCCGGACCAGTCCGGCTTTATGCCTGGGACAAGCACGGCCCTTAACATCTGCAGGCTGCATAATGTGATGGCGCGTCGGGAATATTTGGATGAGGACGCAGTCAAACTGTCATTTGATGCATCCATGTCATTCTCTTTGAGGTAATGGTGAGGGCAGGGTTTGGCCCTAAGTTTATACGGTGGGTGAGGCTGCTGTATACCGATATCCAGGGGCAAGTTAGAGTTAACAACTACACGTCCAGAACGTTCACTATAAGGAGAGGCACTAGGCAGGGGTGTCCTCTGTTGCCGTTGCTATTTTCCCTCATACTGGAGCCCTTGTAATGTGATTGTAAAGGGTCTGCGATTGTCACAAGAGTGTGAAGAGAGAATATGTCTTCATGCTGAGGATATATTGCTATATCTTACTTATCCGTGCATATCTATCCACACTGTTCTTAACATCTTCACGAATTTCAGGAAATATTCGGGGTACGCTATCAATTGGAGTAAGTCCGTGCTATATGTGCTCCATGGGCAGACCCCCCGCCTCCCAAAAGATTGTGCGCTGGTAGTCTCAGCGGCCGGCTTTAAATACTTGGGTGTCTTCATCACTCAGGGCCAGCTCTCTTTTATAGCCGCAATTTGGCGCCCCCGTTGGCCAGGATGCGTGCTGATATTAAACATTGGAGATCGCTGCCTCTATCTCTGGTGGGTTGTGCAGCTCTTTTTAAAATCTTGGCTCTCCCGCGATTTTTATACATTATCCAGAACTGCCCACACAGAATTCCGTATACATATTTTGTTGCAGTGGAAGGGGAGCTGCGCACATTGCTCTGGGATGGTAAGGCCCGAGGATTGCGCTTCAGAAATTGATGAAAGGATGGTACGATGGGGGCATCACGCTGCCTAATGTACGATTGTATTATTGGGCCTTGCAATTGGTGGCTGTAAACAGGTGGAGGTACGCCCCACCGGACGACCCGGCATGTGCCCTGGACAGGTATCAGATGGATCGTTTGGGTTATCTTGGGGCTCTTTATTCCCACACTAGGAGGCAGCGATATATTGGCCCCACTCAACATACGGTACGGATCTGGCGGTTAGCTAATTCACGTCCGGGCTGGGCAGGGGTACTTACTAAAGCGACACCACTATGGTCTTCGCAGAAGCTCGGCATGCTATGCCATCACCCCGGGTTTGATAGGTGGGATGTAACCGGTATCTCGACAGTCAAAGATCTGTTTAAAAAGGGAAAGATTCTCAGATTTGAGGTGCTACAAAAGGCCTACCGATTAGCCCCAGGTGAGGTTTTCAGATATTTACAAATACGACATGCTTTGCAGGTGGCTTTCCCCAGTTGTGAGGATATACCAGAATCATCGCCCCTTGAGGACCGCCTGCTAGATGGGCCGCTGCAGTCCAAGGCGATCTCCCTGACTTATAGAAAACGTAGTAATAATATGCCTGATACCTTTGGAAAGCTTAAGGAGCGCTGGGAGGGTGACCATGGGCCGATTGATGAGGAGGACTGGAGGCAGGCGCTGATGTCGCCCAGAGAGGCTGCTATCACACTTAGATTCCGACTAATCCAGATACGTATCCTACAATGCTCCTATCTGACGAGGATAACACTAGCAAAAATTGGGTCTCGACAAGATGACCCGTGTTTGAAGGGTTGCTGACAGTCGGCTACCTTTTATCATATGGTGTGGGACTGCCCATTAGTGCAGAGATTATGGGACAGGGCCACGACCTATATGCAATCTGCACTGGTAAAGACTTTCAGCTTGATGCCCCGCCTAGGCTTGCTTAATATCTGGGAGGATATAGACCTTACTGAGACGGAAAAGCAGTTGGCGACGCTGGGTTTTACGCTCATTAAGAGGGAAATAGCGAGAGGATGGGGCGGAGTGGCACTGCCGGCAGTGGTGGTATGGCAGAAAGAGCTTGACAGATGTATGATAGCGGAGAAAGAAGTGTTTATAGCTAGAAGGGTGCCCGAAGAAGTGGGATAGGAAATGGTCCCGATGAAATTCATACAGGGGGGAGATATCTGTATCACCTGTGGTAGAATCTGAAATACGGGGACAGAGAGACGGGGAAACAAATGTTTAATATGTGTGTTAATTCGGCCTCGGTCCTCAGTGCGGTGCTAAATGTAACTTGTTAAATGTTCTGTGTACAAATGACTATTTTGTCTGTCATGCAACTTTTTAATAAAAATCTTTTTTTTAACTATATATATATAAACCTGCCTTGCTCCTGTTTACCCCTGTTTACCTGATCACCAGCCTTTGGCAAAAGCACTAAAATCTGAGTACCACTTGGCTTCCACAAAGGTCCATCTTTATGATACTGTTTTGATGTATCCATCTTATTCTGATTGCTGCCAGACTATCATTACACTAGCGACACTACGGAGCAGTGAAATCGACTAAGGACCCTGGTACTTGCCCTGCTGTGGATTTCGGGAGACGGCGTTGCTGCTCGCCGCACCCGCTTCGCGGGTGCCGCTTCGCATTGACGACAGAGGGCGGAAGTGACAAACTGTGTCTGAGGACCTTGTGGAGAGAGTGGGATCACATCAGTAGCCTCAGGGGTGGTGCGCGGCAGGGACTCTGTTTCCCAGGAGTCCCTGCACAGCCAGGATCATCGTGGCCGCGCCCCCTGATAGCCACGCCCCCTGCCTGTCCAGGTGTTTAAAGTTAGGCTCTCCTTTGAACTTGTGGGACGCTCATTTTGCCGCGACACTACGGAGCAGGGAAATCGACTAAGGACCCTGGTACTTGCCCTGCTGTGGATTTTGGGAGACGGCGTTGCTGCTCGCCGCACCCGTTCCGCAGGTGCCGCTTCGCATTGAGGACAGAGGGCGGAAGTGACAAACTGTGTCTGAGGACCTGGTGGAGAGAGTGGGAGCACATCAGTAGCCTCAGGGGTGGTGCGCGGCAGGGACTCTGTTTCCCAGGAGTCCCTGCACAGCCAGGATCATCGCGGCCACGCCCCCTGATAGCCACGCCCCCTGCCTGTCCAGGTGTTTAAAGTTAGGCTCTCCTTTGAGCTTGTGGGACGCTCATTTTGCCGCGACACTACGGAGCAGGGAAATCGACTAAGGACCCTGGTACTTGCCCTGCTGTGGATTTCGGGAGACGGCGTTGCTGCTCGCCGCACCCGCTTCGCGGGTGCCGCTTCGCATTGAGGACAGAGGGCGGAAGTGACAAACTGTGTCTGAGGACCTTGTGGAGAGAGTGGGAGCACATCAGTAGCCTCAGGGGTGGTGTGCGGCAGGGACTCTGTTTCCCAGGAGTCCCTGCACAGCCAGGATCATCGCGGCCGCGCCCCCTGATAGCCACGCCCCCTACCTGCAACGCCTCCTACTTTAATAGCTTGCCTACGTCTCGCGGGACGCCGAGCGAAGCCCGAGCAAAGGGCGGGCAGTCTGTGGCAGTCCGGGGCTGGCCAAGGCTGGGCTGGGACACCCCCCTGTCAGCTGCTACACTCGGCTGTAAGGGTAGGACTTTGTTTAGTAAAGTGTGTTGCTATACCCTAATTGTTCCTTTCCAATGCCCACGCGCTCAGGGAAAAGCTTGAGGGGAGGAGGGGAGGTGGGGCCCAGTACCATTGTAGGAACCATGGACCAGTTCATCACTCGGGTGGCTGCAGTTATTGAGAAGGAGATTGTAATGACAGAGCGCCGCCTATCCCTAGAACAGCTTCCGCTAAAGCGCTCTTCTCTGGGCTTGTTAGCCCAGGCCAAGTCACCAGTGTGCAGCTCTGGTCCCCCCCACCCCACCCCCCACACACCCGACCGATTAAGAATTGCCTCTTTGAGGGACAGTATTGACAGGCTGGAGAACCTGGTAGCGCAACCCATTTCCGCTCCAGTCGTTGGTAGTGGACTGGACTTGTGTTCCCAGGAAGCTCCAGCAGCCTCACCACGCTCGGCATCCTCTCCTAATGGTTCCGGATCTTCATTGGCCCTACCGGTGATGGAAACCAAGAACCCTGCACGCGCCAAAAGGAAAAGGATTGCTAGTCCGCGTAAAGGTAGCTTCATAAAATTGTATAAGAGACCAAAGAAGCTAGGAAATAGGGGTACAGGAAATGCATTGGTGGAGGGTTCAGTTACGGATAACTATAATACTGAAAATAGGGCCCCCCTTCCCGGTCCCAAAGCTAATGAAACATGTGTAGCCCCCCCTCCAAACTGTCAAAAGGGTGCCAGCGATGACCCGATAACTTTGGCTCAAATTGAGAACATGATGAAAACACTACTGTCCCCGATAGCAGATAGAATAAGGGGGCTAGGGGAAAGGGTGGACAGGTTTGAACAACCTACCTTGGATAATTTCTTTTCCTTGAAAACCCTTATCAAATTGTATTCTAGGATGAGGGAGGATGGTCAGGGAGGGGTAGCTGGCAACTGGGTGATTACGGACTCTCCGCAGCCAATCCCTACAACAACTTCCACAGCAAACAAAGTAATTCTGCAGGCGTCTGATAATGCTCCTGCAGTATGTGTTGTGGATACCCCAGCGAGCACTTCCCTGATTGCCCATGCAACCACGAGTATCCCCAAACCCCCCGAAGCCCAGGCGACGAAGTCCAGTAAGGCCAAACCGCCGGGAGGGAAGGGCTCTGGCAATAATACGAGTATATCGAAGGGGAAGGGTTCTGGTAAAGGTCCCGATCAGGTATGTCCCGTCCCAATCTCCAACAGTATATCCGGGACCACCCAACCGGAAGCTGCTGTGTTAAAAACCGCACCAAAGTGCCCCCCGGTTAATCTGCCCCCTGATTGTCATCCCTATGCTGCCATCCTTACAAATATACCAATTTTGAAGGAGGGGCAATATGAATCCAACCAAACACTCAAAAATAAAACCCTACACTGGTTAAAAACCAACAGACCACTTCCCAGGGGTGTTGATGGGCTGATCCTGGGAGTAAGAAGAGTAGAGTGGGTGGGGTATGGCAAAAAGAAATTTGAAGGGGATTGTGTGATAGTTAATTTCAAAGACAGTAGAGTAGCACAAGTTATATGTAACCACAGGGATATAAATGGGGGTCTCAGCATTGGCGTAGTAGACCTGACCTATTTCTATCCGAGGCCTGCTGCAATCCCCCTTTGTCCTTATCCTGGTAGGAGTTGGAATAGTGGCCCATCCTATTTTGGTAATCTAGTGGGCCCCCAGTTCCACCCAAGCGCTAGATGGTCTGGATTAGAATGGAGCCCTCCCGGATATTGAACCGACGCCCACAACGGGGAGGTTACCCGGGCACAGAGTATGGGTACAGTTGGCACAGCCCTTAAAACATCAGTAGCAGGCAACATCATGGTTGACAGCCCAATGCCGCCTGTTATTGTACCTGGAGATAGTGTGTCCCACGGGAGATCAAGCAGTGGCAGTATAACAGGAAGACAGGATCCACTGGAGGGTGGAGATGGCCCTGTATCCCGCGGCGCTAGAGCTGTGGCGGATCCAGTCCTTAGGATTTGCAGCTGGAACGTCGCGGGCATTGATAGGAAGTTGGGCCTGCCGGATTGGAATACCCTCGTGGAGGGTTATTCCATCTGTATTTTCCAGGAAACCTGGTGCAGGGTGCCTTGTCACAAGGTGGGATACTCAACCCACTTTGTCCCAGCTGTCCCACCAGTGGCAGGGAAGGGACGCCCTTCGGGTGGTCTCCTTATCTGGGTCGCAACTTCCCTAAAGTGCAAGGTGGAAGAGCATCCATCCAACTCTCCCGACCTTCTTAATATCACCCTAATGGACTCTAGGGGTGCCCTGCTATTGGATATCTTCAATATCTATGCTAGAGGTACAAAGGGTGGTATACAATCAGCCACTATTGCCCTCCTGGAGGATCTGCATAGGCAGCGCGCCCCTAAATCTCACATCTTGGTGGCGGGTGACCTAAATTGCACTTTGAGCCTCTCGATAGGGATGATGTATTAGGCACTGAAGAGGAGGACTCAAGGCGGGGGAATCCCGCTCTGACTCTGCCCCCCATTAAGAGGTGGACCCAAGTGGCTCTACAGATTAACTCCCTTAATATGGAATTTGACTTGAGGGCAGTCAATGGGAGGTCTAAATCAGATCTGAATGGGGCCCATACCTATAACAGGCCAAATCATACATCTAGAATAGATTATGTCCTTCTTGATGTAGGCTCATGGGGTGACCTAAGGGATATGGAGATTATCTCGACCGTTGAGAGTGACCCCAATCCCCTCTCTCTTGTTCTTTCTCCCCAGTGGCTTAAGGGAAGGAAAAAAACCTTCCCTCATATGGCCCCCAACCCCCAGGCAGTCACTATCTCCAACTGTGGCCGACGGTTGAAGTGGGCTAAATTTATTTTATCCCCAGAGAAAGCGGCAGCCGCAGGGTGTCTCCTGCTTGCAGCCTCAAATAAACTAGACCTGTCTTCCCAAGTATCTGAAGAGGTCTCGTTGACCTTCTGCAACCTAACTAGGGAATTAAGTCATCTATTTATTCTTCCCGGTGGGTACAAGGGAGCTCATACTAGGGAGCAACTGTCCACCAAACAGGGTTGGTACACAAAGAAATGTAGGGCTAAGAAAAAAGCCCTGGTGGAAGCAGTTAAATCTAAATCCCAAGTAGCTACCAGGCTTGCAAGAAAGGATTACTATCGGACATTGAAGGTAGCGAAAAAGGAGTGGGAGGAAAAGTTCTGGGTGGACCTTTTGGCAGCTAGTACAGGAAGGGATGCCAGGGGTTTTTGGAGCCTGGTAAGGAATAGGGATAGGCCGGCAGCCACGTTGGTCACATGTACTATTCCAGCCCAGAGTTGGTACAACCATTTTGAGGCCCTGTATTCCATACCTGGCGGGGCTAACAATGATACTTTATCCACGGTGGTCGAGGCAATGGTTGACCTCCCCGATGCCCTTACCGCTAGGGAGGTCGAATCCGTAATAAAGACCCTGGTCCCACTAAAAGCTGCAGGACCAGATGGGATTCCTGGAGACCTGATACGAGCCTTCCCCAAGGAATGGGGCAAGCTGGTTGCCTCCCTGCTAAATGCAATTCTGGGGGGAGGTCCTGTACCCGACTCCTGGAAAGGGGCGGAGGTTGTCCCGATATTCAAAAAGGGGTGTCGGGACAGCCCCGCCAACTATAGGCCCATAAGCCTCATAGACTCCTCCCAGAAGGTGGCAGGGAAGGCAATCCTGGGGATGCTTCTTCAATGGGTAGATGATAATAAGATCTTGTCAGACCTCCAGGCGGGTTTTCGGTCGGGAACTGGAACCATCGAACAGGCCTTCAGATTAATGCTCCTGCACTGGAAGGTGGTGGTGCTGGGCAAGGGCAGTCTTTATCAGGCCTTTATAGACCCGAAGACTGCCTTTGACCTGGTACCTAGGGAGGAATTGTGGAGGGTCCTGCAGAAAATGGGGTTGCCCCCCTACCTTTTGTTGCTCCTAACCAAACTACACTCAGGAAACTATGCACAGGTGTGATGGGGCACAGGGGGGGAAAAGACTGATAGGATCCCGGTGTGCAGGGGAGTCTGCCAGGGATGTGTGCTAGCCCCCACCCTATTCTCTTTGTATGTGAATGGGGTGGTGGAGTACCTACAACAAGAACCGGCCGATGCACCCTCCCTGGCGGGCAAACGGATCCCTACTCTGCTTTTTGCGGATGATACTCTCCTCATTTCAAAGACCCCCCCAAGGTCTGCAAAGGCTTCTCAATCGCTTCCAGGAGTTCTACTCCCTGAGGGGACTGGTGATCAACATCGATAAAACCAAATATTTGGTCATGAATCCCCCAGGAAATTAGGTCGTCCACCGGTGTTGAATAACTGTCCATTGGAGAAGGTAGCAGAGTTGGACTACATGGGAATCCGGCTTAGAGATTCTATGAGCTGGTCCCCGCATATTAACAAAATGTTACTTAGCCACAAAAGGGTGGGTGGTGCGCTACTCAGGGAACAATGTTCTTCCCCCAAACATTGTATGGCCCCTGTCATTGACATATATAAAGCTAGAGGGGTCACTGCTGCACTATATGGGGCTGAGCTGTGGGGTACTTGTAATTTGGAGGTACTAGCCAAAGCGGAGAGCAAATTCTTGAAAGACCTAATGGCTCTCCCTTTGTGCACACCCACAGTCCCCGTACTACTAGACCTGGGATGTAGATCGATTGTAGATCAGGCACGACTACGGCCCCTGTTGTTATGGGCTCGATTGTGGAGGGTCCCAGAACTCACCTCATATGCTGAGGGCTTGTCCGAGGTGATGGCCATGGGGGGGTTGGCATAGTATAAAGTGGTTAAGGGATGTTAAAAACCTTTTGGGGGAGTTGGGACTGGCCGAAGCTTGGGTTACTCGCTCCACCCCACCTAAAGTCACCCTGAAGAAACTGTACTGGGAGTGGGTTTCTTCTAAACTTATTAGTAACCCACGACACTGCAATTCCACTGCAGTTTTCTTACGAATCAAAGACGTGGTGGCTTACGAACCCAATCTTGATTTGATTTCTATCCCATTTGATAGGGCTCTGTACTTTAGGTTTAGGGTGGGCACCCTACCAGTAGGCCATTTAACATCGAGATGGAAATCTACCTCCCGGCCCTCCCCCTATTGTGCTTCATGTCCCACGAGGGAGGAGACGGTTGTCCACATCCTTTTTGAATGCCCAGATTATTGTAACCCAAGAAAGCGCTGGCTTAAACCTGTGAGCAGATCACTTGGCACTCTCCATTATTCAGTAGCCCTACGCATTTTATTAACAGATACGTCCCCTCTTGTAGTTTGTAGCGTCTCAAAATTTTTTAAATGGTCTTGGTTGATCCGATCAAATAGGCTTTCTGTATCCATTTAATTGCTTTTTAACTGTACATACTATTTTAATACCATCTTAATTGTACATATCTTAATGTTTTATCGTTCTTCTTATCTTATGGATGTATTGCTATGTATATTTGCTGTATATCTTTTTTAACATACCTATTGCATGTACTGCTTTCAAGATATGTTCACGTATCGAAATAAAGCATATCAACCAACCATTATATGTTCTAGCAATGTCAGTATCATAGCCAATGGAACCAGGAGAAACGTTCAAGCAATGAAGAGTCAGATATTTGAAAAGCATCATTCAAGTTGATACCAACCCAACAACTCTATTTGGAAGCCTCATGACATCCTTCAGTCAAAATAGGAAGCTTCTGGTCTGCAATCATTGCCACAAATATCTAACACACAATGGCAACACATGAAGTGGACCAATGCATTTGATATTCACAGATTTTACAGATTTTCAAGCAGTAGAGGAGACTAAAGCCGTCATTGTTCCAAAGTCTGCTGAATCCACCCCATCTAAACATATAGACTGGGTTCCTTGATATGTTTCAGCCAACCATTATTCCCCCCCCCCTCCTGAAATTCATCAATCCTCTTGAAACAAGGGGTTGTCTCCTTTCTACTTGAATATCCTATCGTATTACCACTGCTGAAGAGGCCAACTACTCACCCTTAGGTATGGAACTAAAATATGATGGACTAAATATTGTCTAAAAAAGTATTGTGTTCTAAATAAAGTTTATTACAAATATTGTCCTATTGGTGAAAGTGATATGAAATATATACCCAATGTGGTGCAATTTTTGTAAATGATATTTGGAACACAATATTGATGAACTGGTGTTCTTGGGATGTATTCCCTACATTACGCCAAGGAATCTCTTAAAATGATGGGTCTTTATGTAAAGTTATACATTGTTTAAACAACCTTAGCCATATTTAGAGTTGGCAGCGACGAATGACACATGGAGCCGTTCGAGCGGCTCTATCCCACAATAAGTTAACGTGCACACATAGACCACAGTACCGCAACGGGGGTCGGCAGTCGGCAACAGTGGTGAAGATTTAAGTATAGTTCAAATGGCCTCTTTAACTGACACCGCTGGAGCCTTTCATGGCACATAGCGCGGGCAGGACGCGGCGATCTTTAATACACCACGCTGCTTCCGAGGGCCTCTTTAACTGACTCCGCCAGAACCTACCATGGCACATTCCGCGGGCAGAACGTGGCGATCTTTACAACATTAAGCTACTTCCATAGAACTCACGCCCGCACGCTATGCGCAGAGACACAAGCGAGACACTGCAAGTTGTATCTCAATAGGTGTTTAGACCCTTGGGATTAACACACAATGGGTCAAGAAGAGACCTTTTACATCTTCACAAGAGGGCCTAGCATGAGGGGTGCAATGTTCCTTGTACATTAGTTAAAGGCTTAAAAGATAAGTGCACCATACCATTATATTGTTTACAACCAGTCCTATGTGAATAAGTTACACACTTACAGGGTATATTTCATTATACATGACTCCAACTAGCTATTGTATAACAACTGAACCGCATTATGGAGAGTTACAGTTTCTACATACTTCAGCACGGAAAAACCTTTCCAAGATGATGACATCTATAGACAAATATCTTTTAATAAGGAATAGAGATAAATGAAAGAGAGAACCGCAACCCCACCATCTCTCTAATGATCTTTACCATTCCTCCATACACAGCCAATATTTTATGGAAGCCTAAACCTGATGTGCTGACCGCCGGGTACTGTTGATGCCTGGGAACTAGACATATTAGGTGAGTCCTTTGTTCAACATCAACCATCAAGTTTTCTGCTGTATTATCCACAGGGGCATGCAGTCCACCTTTGCTCACTGAGGATGTATTTTCACAATGGTTTTTATCTGTTTTTACTTAATCAAGACGCTAGTTGCACATTTAACAGCGTGCTCCGAATGATGTACGAAGTCCCTATTATCATGGTTTAAGACCCATACCTGTTTTTATATGCCTTTGTGTTTCCTTATTACAGGTAGATCCAGCTCATCACAGGTACATTGACACATTAAGCACCTTCTTATTGTGACACTCTGTTAGCCTACTGGATACTGATGCAGATCCTTTAGGGTAGACAGTTTCTGTAATAATAATTTTTTAAGGTCCTGAAGAATCGCGAGTTATTGAACACAAGCGCGAGAAACATGTCGACCGTTACAAAATTACACTAACTGACACTTAAGAAGGAAACATTGCATTCCATCAAGTGCCGGTTATCTTCTTTTTAACTAGGGCAGGAGACCCCCAGAATAAACTTTCTCACAAGTACTCCCAGCCTTATTTTAAACCCACTATCAGGTCTACACACCTCTGGCCCCACACCCGCACTTCACAAAATGGCTGTTGGATAAAAGATCTCCGGTAAAGTGCCCCTCTTAGAGGCGAGCCCGTTGGTTATTGCACCGCCGACCCAACGAGGAGCAGCCCAGATGATGAAGCATGACACCTGAAAGGGAGTGTGAGGGCATTACATCCAACAAATGGATGCCCAACTGCAGATCTCAGTGAGACCAAGTGGCATCCAGACAGAAGTCTGACTCGTATATCCTTCCTCTGAGGAACGGCACATCATTCCTTGATTCTTATTCACATTGACAACTGTCACCAGCAGGTTCCAGCAAATGTAAG
Source organism: Lissotriton helveticus (assembly GCF_964261635.1). Lineage (NCBI taxonomy): Eukaryota > Metazoa > Chordata > Amphibia > Caudata > Salamandridae > Lissotriton > Lissotriton helveticus. The sequence continues at coordinate 1,076,858,095 of NC_136059.1, forward strand.
GACTGTCTCAGACTCTATGCAATGGTAACCTGACACTGCTTACTAATATCTTTGCCTTGAAAATATAAGCTGCCACACTTACACTGATGACAGCCATGTATCCAGTGAACCTGGAGATATTTGTAAACGAGTTGACTCTTTAACAGAAGTCCAAAAGAAATGTGTGAGAGCTGGTTGGACACAAGCACAGGCAGAATGTAGATTCTGTTACTAGGCTTTGATGGCTCTATGCCGCTTGCTTTATAATTGTCACTTTACTTGGATTATGCCCAACATCCTTTCCAAAATGGCTGCAGCCTAAGTGGCATCTTGGATGTAAATCTATCTTTACTTACACAGGAAACCAGAATAACCCTTTGTGCCATCTATTAACTACAGACCCTCTGAGGAACAGTACCTCTGCTGCCAGTCCCTTCCTTGTTCTGTAGGAGTCATCTGTAGGATAGACTTCCGCAAAGGAGTTTAATAAATTCTAGCCGCAAGAAAGGCAGTATCCTAAATACTGGAATGAATATGACACAACCGCACTCCTGCTTACGCAGAAGAGCATCTCACCAGCTTTTAGATTTCTCCATGGATCTCAAGAAAACAATAGATCGTATTGAAGATGTAATGCCTTATGCACTTCATGGTCGAGCACTGTCCGGCCAATTCAATATGATAACTTAGCAGCTGACCAAACACTGATACGTAAAGGAACAAATGCGTTATATCTGACCACCCCTATTCGCTTTAGGCTGGAATGTCCTAAGACACCCTACATGCAAATGATATAAGTTCTCTTCTCTTTCTCTCTTCTTTTGGCTCTTTGTGATTTGTATTCTTGCATTCTTAGGTTTTTTGTTTCTGTTTGTATGTTTTTGTAGACTCCCTAAGTATGTATTATATACATCCCTCTATCTCTTATTCTTTCTATAAAGGCAACTATACTTCTACACATTGAATTGAGCAACAGAAATCCTCATTTGTCATGAAATATGTTTTGCTATTCCTAGTACACAAGATGGACAGAAGATTATTCACATGAGGTGACTGCCAGAAACCTCTAGCTTACACTCTGCAGTGGAAAAGCAGCCTGTGAATGACTGAAAACATTTTATGCTAACATCTCACCTACGCTGAGTGTGCACGCACGCACGCGTTTGTGTGTGTGTTTGTGTAAGAGAGGGAGAAAATTCTATTTTTACGAGTGAGTTTTTTAAAAATAAATTAAAACACTGTTTCAGTTTTGCCTGCTTATGTTCTTGTCCTATTGTTACTACTCCGTGCCCAGAGGTCAAAGATCCATGCTACAGCCCTTCTTAGGTCAATATTCAGAGCTCTGTCAAACCTCCAGAATGCTTACTGGGCGCCCCTGCAGGCTAAATTCAGCATCTCCCCTTCTATTTTCATTTCAACCGCATCAGACACTCAGCAGCCCACAAAAAACTATTGTTCTTTAGAAGTGTCCTAAAGGTACCAAATCAGTTTGTTGTACAGGATTTCTTGGTGTTTCATTCGTTGCACATCCCTCACTATTTGGTAGCGCTGCATTGTGCAAAACTGCCCTGCTCTCTCTGTCTTGCAACCCTGAAAAGTTTAAAGAGGTCAAAACGTTTTATCTGTGTAAACCACAAGGCATGAGGTGGACAGGGATCCACAAATTATGGGAGGTCCTTACTGACAGACTAATTAAAGAGGAGTCAATGACGATGGAAGGAAGTATAACTCAAGTCCTCCCACCTGCAGCATCCAGGGTTGTGTTTTCAAGAGTAATAAAAGGCATCTTTCTATTTTAGACTTGAGCTAGTGCGCTCCTAGAGAGGTCTATCTTGGTGCTTTATAAGCCATTTAGCGCTTGCCGGGTTTCTGCAATTGATTAGCAGCAGGCTGGCTTCATGTTTACTTGATACTGACCATGCCTTAAAAAAAAACCTTAGTTAATGGGGGAATTCTCCACTATCTCTCTTCAGGGTTACAAGTACCATGGGGGGGGCTGTCAATTTAAATTTATCGCTAATGCTTCTTATGAAGAGGGTTCAATAGAAATAAGACAAAACTAGCAATTCCCGGGATGTAAAGCTACTAATACCTATTGATTAGCAAAGAATAGATAGTACTCCCTTATATCATTGCCAGTAAATTTGAATGGTGGGAGGAGGTATTTTAGAAATTAAGCTACTCCTTTAGAATTGGTTGCTATATGAAGGGGGTCCAACATTTGCAATGCAATTTTCAGTTCTCCTAAGATCTGCTTTTTAATATAGTGTTTTGCCTCGAAAAATGAGCCATAAAGGACAATACTGAATTTTTGCTTGCTCATTTATAAAGCAACACTCAGCATCCCACAAAAAATGATTGTTCTTTAGACGTGTCCTAAAGGTACCAAATCCGTTTGTTGTACAGGATTTCTTGGTGTTTAATTTGTTGCACTTCCCTCACTATTTAGTAGCGCAGCATTGTGCAAAACTGCCCTGCTCTCTCTGTCTTGCAACCCTGAAAAGTTTAAAGAGGTCAAAAAGTGTTATCTGTTTAAACCACAAGGCATGAGGTGGACAGGGATCCACAAATTATGGGAGGTCATTACTGACAGACTAATTAAAGAGGAGTCAATGACGATGGAATGAGGTATAACTCAAGTCCTCCCACCTGCAGCATACCAGGTTGTGTTTTCATGCGTAATCAAAGGCATCTTTCTATTTTAGACTTCAGCTAGCGCGCTCCCAGAGACGTCTGTCTTGGTGCTTTATAAGCCATTCAGCGCTTGCCGGGTTTCTGCTATTGATCTGCAGCAGGCTGGCTTCATGTTTACTTGATACTGACCATGCCTTAAATAAACCCTTGGTTAATGGGGGTTTTATCCACTATCTCTCTTCAGGTTTACAAGTACCATGGGAGAGCTGTCAATTTAAAATGATCGTCTAGGCTTCTTATGATGAAGGTGCCAATAGAAATAAGACAAAACCAGCAATTCCTGGGATGTAAAACTACCAATACCTATTGATCAGCAAAGAATAGATAGTGCTCCCTTATATCACTGCCAGTAAATTTGAATGGTGAGAGGAGGTATTTTAGAAATTAAGCTAGTCCTTTAGAATTGGTTGCTATATGGAGGGGAATCCAAAATTTGCAATCCAATTTTCAGTTCTCCTAGGATCTACTTTTTAATACAGTGTTTTGCCTTGAAAAATGCACCATAAAGGACAATACAGAATTTGTGCTTGCTCATTTATAAAGCAACATTTTATAAGCCTTATGCTGCTAATATTCTTTCTCATAGAGCAGTTTTACTGGTTTTGCTAGAATTGGAATGCACACAACTATAATCTGTGTGAATATCTTTTTTTGTTTTACAGATTCACTGTTTATGACCACCTCTAGATTAGGCACTGATTTCCCACGGTACATTCTTATTAACATTCTCATTACATTTTTACTGAACAGGGCTGCTAAATAAAATCTGAGTGAGGTACTTACGTGGAGCTAAAACCCCACTACACGTTGCTCTATCCCTCACTCAACTACCTTAAAACATGTCACACTCTTCCATAACAATGTGTTTACTGCTTAGGACTGTAATTGCTTTAAGACAAGATGTCGTGTAGAGACAACATTTAGACTGTGGAACTGGAGTATGTGAGTTCGAATCCGGACAATCTTCTGACAAATTGCTGCTTATGTTTATTAAAATAGGGAATTGTGTTTGCAAACTCCTCTCACTTTGCAGTCAGATACAAAAAATGTAAAGTGAACTATGGTATAATCTTGCTGTGGTACAGAGAGTGTGGACGGAAATGGTGTCGGTTTTTTGAAATTCTGAAGTGTAATGAAAAAAGATGTTATAAAGATCAAAAAAAATCAAGACATTTTACTTGGTGGTGCACAATAAAAAATATTCACTGAATCCTGATTTTCACACATTATCATTTGTGGGTATTATAATTTTATCAGTAAAACTGTTTGTCTGTGCAAATGTAGTGGCTATTTCAATTGGAAATGTGCAGTTTGTAAACCAGTGTGCTCCCACACAATGCTTTAGTTACTTTAAAAGATGATCACCTCTTCATCTCCATTAAACCTAGATGGTTCACAAAGGTTTTTAATTCTAAAAAAAAGGTCGTGGTTCTAAAACATTTGGTAAGCTCTCCATTAGTGCATTGCATCCTTACTACTACTCTGCAGATAACTGTGTAATTTGCATTAGGGTCAAGCGGCTAGCCGTTTATGGTTAATAAAATAAACAAAATGATAACTACCAAATACCTTGAACAATAGCTTGTTATAAGAGACCAACTAAAAACACAAACAACCTTTGTAGTCAAGAATCTTGAACGTGATAGATATTACATAATAAACATACAAACAGAAGACAAAGTCTTCAACAATAAAAGGCAGAGTGTACATTTAGATGTAAAATGTGAGACTCCTACAACCAGAACTAACTTATGGGTGTTTGAGAGACTGGTATATATTTTGAGGACTCCTTTTCGGAACAATTAGGATAGAGATACGAAGTACACATCTGAATGACCCAATTTGACATGTGGATTAGATTTGTCCACAGGCATATAATAAAATATTCTCATATATGTAAGAGGCTTGTGTTTGTTTAATTTAATTTCATAAGTTAAAACGTGAGTTTTGCAGGAACATTATATGTTAAGTGCAAATATTTCATAAGCATTCACGATACTCTAAAACAGTTTCATATACTGAGGATTAACTCAGACGTCCAGCTATAGAGATAAGATATTTCCCTCCGGTTCCACATAAAATATTAGAACATTGGAATGTTGAATGTTGAGAGCTCCATTGAAGACAATGGAGCAGATCTGAGCTTATAATCGCTGTTATAAGCCCGGAGTTCCAACATTCCAATGTTAGTCTCACATTTCTTCCATTTTAATTTAGAACACTCTGTCCTAAGAGGATGGAAGTTCTGGTAGCCTTATACCCCTTCTGACTTGGGCTATACCCGTTGTTAAAAGCCTTCTCCCTTGTTGTAGGCCCAAGCCACGGGTGCAGGTCTATAAATCCAATTCAGGACCTTTAACTATCGGTGTAGCCTTTGGCAGCAGCTATAGGGTTATGTGAGAACATTGGAATGTTGAATGCTCAAATGAAGACAATTGAGTGGCTCCGGTCTTATAATGGCTGGTATAAGCCTTCTGCTTCAATATTCTAATGTTTGTCCTTCGGTTTTTCCCTTTTAAATTTAGAACATTTAGAAAGTTCTTTAAATGCCCTTATAGCCCTTCTGCCTAAGGCTATGTCTGTTGGTAAAGGCTCTCAGAGGCTTAGACTCCATGCAGAAAGACTGTCTCTTGGGTTGTACATATTTTATAGGCTCATGCTGAAAACCACAAGTTTACATAGACCTTAAAAGCTCAGCCTTTTAGAATCATCTCTTGGGTTACAAACATTATACATGGTGATTCATCAGACAGCAAAGCTATCCCTTAAAGTCTGCATATCTTATAGCATCTGCCATCTGACAGCAAAGTTATTCCACAGGTTACACATGCCTTAGAGACTCTGGCCTCCAAGAATAAAGGTAAACCACAGCTCCATCAGCTCACACTCATCAGGAATTTGGCAACAAACCTATCTCTTAGGATATATAGATCTTACAAGACAGATCCAAAATATCAGAAACACCTTTGAAGTTGCAAAGGGCTTATATGACCAGGTGCCAGACATTACAGCTATGTCTCAGGTTACACATATCTCAGGCTAAGGCCTCTGACAACATAGATAACCCATAGTATAGACATAGATTCCAGGTTCAGGCGTGATGTGACATAGTTATTCCATGTGTTACACATATCACGCAAACTCAGGCATCAAACAGAAAAGCCAGTCTGTATGTTATATACAATGCAAACTAATTTGACAGGAAGATTGCAAGGCTGCCGATATCTCCGTGGAGCTATCCCTCAGGCTACATCTACCAGATTCAGATCTTTCAGAACCTAGTAATTCTGCAGGAAACATATATCATACAGACTCAAGCTTTGAACAACAAATTCAATTTATCATGGTAGGGGGTTTATAAAGGTTCAGTCCCCTGAGAGCAGAACAATCCCACATGTTTAAGATATCTCTCAGGATTATACATCATATCAGAGAAATATTCATCTGTATATAGAGTTAACTCAGGCTTCAGTCATAAATTTATTTTATTTATTTATTTTCTTGTATAGCGCAGGATTCAACCCCCGAAGGGGTATCTCCGCGCTTGCGCTTTTGGCAGAGATGTTAGACTGATAACTGAGTATTTTAACTGCCAGCAGATTAGGAGGTCGACTATAGGTGGGTTTTAAGGAACTTCCTAAACTTTAGGACCTAAAGGATTGGAAATTGGAATTATTCTTTAGGGCAAGTGGAAGTGAATTCCAGAGAATGGGACCTTTATTGGAGAGGGCGCGCCCTCCCTGTCTTACCCTCCTAATCCTGGGGACCTGAAGCAGTTGCTGATTACTTGAACGCAAGGAACGTCCAGGACTATAGGGGATGAACTTGTCCGTTAAGTATTTAGGGCCTGACCCAAAAAGACATTTATGTATGGTACAGCATATTTTGTATTTAAATGATACCCCTAAGGTTACAATGATCATCAAGATTCCTACAACTAACAGGATAGCAACCTCCAGGTTATACGTCTTACAAATGCAGGACATGAACCACAGAGCCTTTACATCATCTCAGCTGTTTGTGAGTGATTGAAGACTATGAGGGGATCACTGTTTAAGATGGCAAACATAGAGTCAAGAGAGCATTTCAAAATGCGGAAGATTCACCCCCTGAAACCCCCAACACATAACTGTAAAAGAAAAGCAAATCAGTATCAATATGTTTCAGTTCAATTTCATAGGGATAACGGCCTCTAGCACCAAGAACTGTGAGGGCAAGGGACATAGGGGCCGATTATGATCGCGGTTTACCCGTATCTTCCGGGCCGGCGGAAGCCACCGCCGGCCCGGAGGATGCGGGAAAACCGCTGCGGAGCCTCTAAAGACCCACCGCCACATTAGGATGGCTGGTGGGTCTTGCATTCCGTCCGCAGCTTTTCCGCCGCGGTCGCCTTCCGACCGCGGCGGAAAAGCAGAAACATGGCTGGCGGTGTCTATCAGACACAGCCAGCCATATTAGGATGGTGTAAAAGAGATGCTTTTCCGCCGTGGAAAAGCATATGAACTTTCACTTCGGGGGCCCGTTGCAGGCCCCCTGGGTGAAGAGGGGGCGGGGGGTGCACATGGGGGGTACCTATGGTACCCCCCTGCATTTGCGTGCACAAAGCAGCAGGCACCACGCGGTGCCTGCCGCTTTGTGCATGCAAATGCGATTAATGCATTTTTAACCTTGCGGCGGGTGCAGCTTGAAGCTGCACCCGCCGCAATGTTAAACATAGAGGATGTGACCGCCACCCTGGCCGTCACATCCTAATCTGCTTGGAGGGAACGCCGCAGCCCTTGCGGACGTTCCCTCCTCCTCAGGGGTCGCGGACGGACTCAAGTCCATCCACGATCATAATCGGCCCCATAGTACGCCCTTGCTACTTTTTTATAAAAACTAACACACTAAGGCAAAAGTCGACATATTTAAGTGAACAATGATGTCTTTTGGTGATGGATTGCATATGAGTCAGCCTTAACACGACAAGCTTCAGTCATACAGACAAGCCAGCATAAACAAATGGGTTGTACCCTAAGGTCTGACGACACTCAAAGCAAGTGGCGTACGTCAGACAACAGTCCAAGCTTCCCTCACAAGTAGAAGGGATACACCACAGGCAGCAGTACATGTGTCCCTTTAACAGGATAGGCACAACACAGGAAACAGCAGTATAGACTTCCCTTGCACACACAAAAACAAAGCAGAACACGAGTTGCCATTGTACTGTTGCACAAAATAGAAAAACATGAGCTACCCTTAAGGAAAAACACAGCACAGTAAAGGAAGCACCACTGCAATCTTCTCCCACAGAGCAGAGGTGACAGCAATGCAAGCTTCCCCCAAACGTAGAACAGATCCAGTACATGTGCAGCAGTGGTACACACTTCCATCACAAACAACAATGTCTGAGAAAAGGTGACAGCAATGCCCAGTGTCTTGTAATCATATGCAGAGGCCACTATGATGGGACCCTGAATGAGAGAAAATGTACCCATGCCTTAAGTTGGCCCTATTCATTTTAGTGACAACTGTGATTTTTGGGTGTCAACTTTGGTATTATTCATTGTAATAATGAGTAGTCTTTGCACATCAATGCGTGAGATGCTCAATGCTGGCAAATTCTGTGAAATGTCTAAAAGACTATTTTTTTTCATAAAAAGTAAAAGTAACCAGAAATCCCAATTCCCGTGTATGAGCTAAGCAAAGAACTAACTATTCAGTCTTCCAAAAGCACTGCATTACCCATTGCCTCATTGTAAGATAATTGCTTATTGTAATCCAGTCACTAAGTCATTAAGTATGTTTTAAAATAACAGCAGAGTAATACCAGGGGTGGCCGCTCCATTAGAGGGGAGGAGTGCCACCCCCCTGCCACCAGCAGAAAATAAAGGATAATAAAACATGTTTTGACTATTATCTTTTAATTTTAATGCCCTCGACCCGCCTCCAGGACTCTGACATGTCTTGGGGTGGGTCCAGGGATGACACTGCTGGTGAGGAAGAGGTGGGCAGCTCAGGCCGGCCAAACCCCTCATGCACAGAGAAGCTCTCTCCAGCCTCAGCTTCATTGCTGGCGCTGGAGAAAGCAGGCACAGGCTCCCAATCTGCCTGGGAGTGCAAGTTACCAGTGGTCCGGCCAATTCTGAAGCTGCTCTCATGCAAGAGCAGCTTCAGGATTCGCCGCATGGCAAGCTGGGAGCCTGTGCCCAGGGCCAGACCTAGGGCAGAGCACTGTGCTGGAGACAGCGGCAGCAAGGTAAGTTTTTTTTCTTTTTTCTTTTTTTGACCCCCAAATTCTCCCTCCTCTCCACCTCCCTAATCTGGCCTGGCCCACACTCCCACTTTGGCTGGGGATTGGCGGCCACTGAGTAATATCCTTCTGGATGATTGAGAAAGGCCCTTTGAATTCTAACCCAAAGGGGCTGTTAAAGTTTTAACACCACGACTTAGGGCCTCATTTAGCGCTTGGCAGATGGGTCACTCTGTCGCAAATGTGGTAGATGTCCCATCTGCCACCTTAGACGTGCATTATAATCTATGGCACTTGTAATACGGTGGGCGTAATGCCTGACACGTTTTGGCGCAGTATCATTTTCGTCAATCTCTAAATAAAGCCTTTAGTCTGAAAGTAAAGAGAGTGGCTTTCTGCCATTTAGTGCAACAACTACTTACTGCTTCTGTGCTTTATATGAATCACAGTCTCTGTATCAATTAGTGAATGACAAAAGCAAGCAAAATTATAGTGTGCGACTTAGAAACACTTTGAAATAAACTGCATACATCAACTATTCAACAAACTTTTCCATTTGACAGCATTACTGTAGAAGGATTTTCAGAGTCTACTGTCTCGGTCTCATCCAACGTAAAATGGAGATAATTCATTAAAAGGAGGGAAAAGAGAGAATGAAAGAAATAATTAAATAAAGAGAGAGTAGGAGAGTGGGACAAAAAATAATATTAAATGAGAGTGGCAGGAAAGAGAAAGCGAGATGGAGAACTATGGAGAGCAGAAGTTGGAAAGACACAGAAAAGAGAGAGATAGAAAAAGAAAGGGAAGTAGAGAGAGTGGAAAGAAAAGAGTGTGTTAAATAGGAAAAGAAAGAGAGGTAGAAGGCCAGGGATGGGAAGGGCATATAGCATTTCTGAACCATGCTGCCTACTCTGAGCAGGCAAATGCACTCGTGTCCATTCTAGGTTACCCCAGCAGTAGCAGTAGTAGAAACAAGAGAATACTCATGAGCTCAAATCATCAAGCAACTTTTTTGAGCTTTTACAAACTGAAATAGATGATATTGTTATTTTTCATGATAATTGTAACTGTGTTAGAGATACAGACATGGGTACCAGCTTGTACTAATTAACCCTCAACAATGCACATACAATATTTCAGTTTTATACTGGCATACAGAACACTGCAGACAGACTCATCCTCTGCCTTCCCAAATGAACCCATATCACACCGCACCTCATGAAACTCCACTAGCTCCCCGAACAGAAAAGATGGCAATTCAAGCTGCTGACCCGCGCATACAAGGCGCTACACAACCAAGGACCCGCCTACATTACCCACCACCTGAACTTCCATCAACCATCAAGAAGACTACCCTCCGCCTCCCTTTCACCCTTTACTCCCTGCATCTACTGACGCAGAAGTGGAGGATGTTCCTTCTCCCACATCGTAGCAAAGACTTGGAATAGCCTCCCCAGGCACCTTCGGACCATCTCCACACTTCAGGAATTCTGAATGGCCATCAAGACCTGGCTGTTCGAATTAGCCTTGGGATCCTGCAAGCACCTGTATACCCTATTGGGTGATTAGCCATGATTTATAAATACTGATTGGTTGAATAATTGATTGAGTTTTAGTCGCTTGAGACAAGTTGATGACACCCACAATCCCTTATTCCTGGAGCTCTTCGAAGTAATCCGCAATTTTCTACACTCTTCAACTGACACATTGAAGGCACTAAAAGATACACAATGCCCAACGACAAAGCTTGACTATTTAGACTTAGTAGAGGAGCTCGGACTTTGGGGTACAATTATCAGGGACCTGTAGTTTTCCTGTGGAATGAGGAAAACATTAAGAAGCAGGATTGTATTAGAATGCAAATAAAAAAAGAGCGCTTATTTAGGAAAAAGGCATGCCACCATTGCAGCAATAACAAGTTAAAAATGAAGAGGTTACTGTCATCTGATTGGAAGAAAGAAAGTATTCAACTAGTAGAAAAAATGTACCGTATTCAAGCAGTCAGTCAACTCTAAATTGTTCTGGCCCGTGATCATGCAAGGCTCAACTCAGCAGAGTGGGCAGACTTGCAAAGATATTTTATACTCAGAGTGGAAAAAACAAACCTAATAAAGGAGTCAATAGCTGCCAAAATGTACTCCAAAGTAAAAGACTGTGATCAAAGCAGAGTGGCATGGAGTGAAGAAAACATGAAAGGATTCCAACAGCAGCAGAATGATTCACGTCAAATCAACTAACACCTGCCAAGAGAAATTTGAATACTGGGCAAGCTCCATGGTTAAACATGCGTCCTTCACAAGTCTTTCAAAGTGTTTTGTAGTAGTAGGAATCAGTGCTGTTAAGTGATTCGAAGATTTAACAGCCAAGACCAATTTCCATGAGTCCTGGAGCTTAAGGAGAATCATTCCCTGCAAAAGCAAGAACCAATAGAGTAAACAAAGTTATATTAACCAACCATCCTTGTAGGAGAGAAGGGTCTGCTATCCTATGGTCACCCCAAATTTTTGCTTTTTGCTTCACTGGTTTTCAACTACTGAGGCTGTGGGCCTGCTGATCAGACCCCCAGCCTGCTGTTCTCTCACTAAATTACTAATACATGTGCTATAGGCACATACCACAATTGGAAATGGACTCCTTGTCAGCCCCTGTCTAATGCACTATAGGTGCCCAGGGCATAGGGGCCACCAAGGCCTACCAGGGGCTGCAGCATATCTTTTGCCACCCCTGGCTGGTTCTTAAATTGACACAACTGGCTGATCACTCAGCTGGGGTAAGGTGGTGTAATCACCCCTTACTTAGATATAGTATACCTATATCTAAACCTATATCTGGACACATATAAACCTGTGAGCCACTCCTATGGAAGGCCTCATCAATCCTGGAGGCAGAGTGCATGGTTTAATGTGAGATGGAGCTTTAGCATGAGCTGAGCCTGTCTGCAGCTGTCGGGAACAACTCCCTAAGCTGTTTCAGGATAATGCCATACCATATACTCTTAAGTGCCTTATAATCCTCGCGGTTATATAGCAACTCTGGTTTGGCTTTATCAAAACATGTCGTGTAAGGTGTCATACGATTTGGAATACTATCCCCTCACCAGTTCTGGCGACGGGGATAGCATTCCACCCCTCTAGAGGGGTAAGACATGTTACTCTACTTAAATGCGGTTAATTTCTAAAAGGACCTTAGATCCACAAAATGGATGCCTCTGCCACAGACAAGAGTCTGATCCCCTGAAGCTGACCGAAACTCAGCCAAATGGGGCCTGGACAAAGGGTTTCCTGTCGCAGGGGGGTGTTACCACCCTCCAGACAGGAGATAGTGGATTGTAGCAGGGAGGTTTGAAAGAAACCAGACACTGCCTGGGGCGCACAAGGCTGCCCCTTACATAATCCGGCCAAACCGGTTCTGGGGTACTCCAGCCCTCGTGCCAGGGCGGCCTGGATCAAAGGAAGGGGGTGTATCCACCCACTTCCTGGGTCCCACCCATAGGAGGGGACCTAGCAGGTAATCCAGCCCCCAAAATTAGTATAAGACTGGGAGCAGTGCCAATGCACTTCAGATTATCTTGAAGAAACATAAGAAACAAAATTCTGGACCCTTCGACATCCTACTCGACGTAGAAGCCCGAAGAATCTCCCTTGTGGTCAAGGAGTGACCACCCTGTGCAAACAGGCACCATCCAGCTGTCGACGTCTGCTTTGTCGCAGTTCCTGCCGGAACTCGAGCGACAGAGATCAACAAGATCAAGCTTGCCTGCCTTCCAACAGCCCGATCCACAGTCCCTGCAGAGCTGAGACCCGTGGAGGCGACCGGAAGCGTGGGGCACGCCATCTTGAATTGACCACGAGACGCTGACCGTGCAGCCCACGAGTGACCCTCGAAGCTGTACACCGGGGTTTGAGAAGCCCCAACCCTGAGCCACTCTTGCACCGAAGTTCAGCCCTCCACACTCGACGAGTGCTGTGTGGGGCCCTTCTGCTCCATTTGGCTCAATGCGTTGGCCCGGTCACTTGCCAGCCGGCTAGTGGCCCTTGTACCGACGAACTTTGAAATTCATCCTGTGAATCTGGTTGCTCCAGATCTGCACCAGCTCCCCTGAAAAGGAGCCCCCACTCTGACCCTCCTGGTTCGAGTGAGAAGCAATCTCCCGGTTCCGCGTGGATTGCTCTTGCCAAGTGTTGTTTGCTCCAAACTTGAAGCCGACTGCGCCGACGGTGAGAGCCCTCGTGGGACAGATCGTGACCCGCTCCTGGACGTCGCAGATGCCCCAGAGCCCACGTGACAGCGTAGAGAAGCTCCTCGACGACCACCTGATTGCGCCCGACATTGCCTGGTTCCGTCCTGGTTCCACCCTGGTCACTGCTGAGTGACCCAGACTCTGTCCCCTCTGCTTTCAGGTACTTTTCGACTCGAGTCCACCCTTGGACTCCACCGGACACTTCTCTTTCACCCCGCCTGCAGCCCTTTCAGCTTCAAGCACCAAGAGCCTGCGTGACGAAACCCGACTCAACTTCGACCCTGTGCACCCGCTTCCTGTGGGTGAGGTAACTTTGCTCCGCCGGTGTATCCACACTGGTACACATCTCTAGGGTCTGTGTCTTAAGTTTTGTTCCTCTAGGTTCAGCGGAAGTGTCCTTAAACTTTAACTTTACAACTTTTACGCACCATTGGTTAACATTGGTGCATGCGTGCGCTTTCCGCACTGCTCCCGAATCCCGTGGGCCTCTCCCGACGTCAGCATTGCTTGTCCCGACTGCTCCCAGCGATTCCCTAGGCCCTAGGCCTAACCACTGTTCGATTGGTATCTCTTATACCACTTGTTTAGTATATGGTTTGAGTGGCCCCCCGCCCTCATCCATAATTGTGCAACTTTGTATGTTTAAACTGTGCTTTTGATTTAACGCGTGTGCCCCTTTATTCATAAAGAATACTGGGGATTGTTTTTAGTAATAAATACATATATTTTTATAATATATACTTGTGTGGTGTCCTTTCATTTGATATTACAGGATTGTATGTGGTAAAACAGCTCGCTTAACACGACCTCTTAAGTTAAGCCTTTAGGCTGCTTAGTCCATGCTACCCCTAGGATAGCTTGTCTAACAAGGTTGACTTACAACCAGACACCATAAGGGATTGTTTGGTCTGATAACCGGTGGTTCCAGAATTGGAAACATCACCTATCAGGCCAACTTCTCACATTGGTGAGCAGCGGTGCAGATTTGAGCTTGCTGTTGTTTTACCATTGCAATCTTTTTATCAAATTGAAAGATCACATCAAGTACCTCTAGGTACATATAAATCAAAAGCTTAGCATATTAAGTTCTACTGAACTTAGTAGTTGTAGGTTAAAGGGATTAGCACACCCTGACTACAACTCACTAGCAAGGTACAGTAGGAAAACACTTAGTGTAGGTAAGTGCACCACTTACACCTCACTAGCAGTCATGTCTGACACAGGAAAAGCCTCAGGGTCTGCTCCTGTGACAGTTGACCATACCAAGGCAACTTCCAGCTATGACAAGTTAACCCGAAAGGAATTGATTGCCTTGTGCATATCAAGAGGGTTAAAAAGGGGCAGAAGTCCCACCTGTCCTATCCTGATAGCCATTCTAGAGCAGGATGACTTAGAGAAGGGAAATGAAGCTCCCTTAGAATCAGGAGATGGAGTGAACCCCCCTGTAACTGATACCCCTCAAGAGGAAGGAGAAGAGGAGGAAGAGGAGGAGGAGGAGGACTCAGATGTAGAGGACCCAGAAGATCAGGATCAGAGGGGTAGCCAGGTCCAAGTTGCCAGGCTTAACCAGGCCAACTTAGACCTACTGGGAAATGGAGAGGGCCAGCACCTCCCCAGATCCAACCATATCATTCTCCCAGGCAACAGAAGAGTGAGATCTCCCTCAGGGGACTCTCATATTTCTAGTGCCTCAAGAGAATCTCAGAGAGATATGACTGCCTCTCAGAAGATAGAGCATAGGGCCAGAATGAGGGCTGTCAAACTCCAAATAGAGAGGGAGGAGGTAGCCTTGGCTCAAGCTAGACTTGCCTTGGCAAGAGAGCAGAAATTGTGTGGCTTAGATGCCACTGGTGGCAGCAATATTCCTAGAGAAAAAGACAGGAGCTATGATAATAGAAACCTGACAAAAATTGTGGGCCCCTACAAGGAAGGGGATGACATCCACAAATGGATGACTGCTCTTGAGAGAGCCTGCATGGTACAGCAGGTTCCTCAGGATCAGTGGGCTGCAATTTTATGGTACTCCTTTTCTGAGAAAGGGAGGGACAGGCTCCTCACAGTTAGACCTGAGGAGGCCAAAAACTACTCTGTCTTGAAGAGTGCTCTTATTGAAGGGTTTGGCCTAACCACTGAGCAATACAGGTTGTTGTTCAGAGACACCCAAAAAGCACAGACTCAAGACTGGACTGATTTCGTAGATTGTGCCACTAAGGCTCTGGAGGGTTGGTTGCAGGGAAGTAAAGTTTCAGACTATACAGGATTGTACAATCTTATCATGAGAGAACAGATCCTTAATAACTGTACAAACCAGCTGTTGCATCAATACCTTATTGACTCTGATCTGACCTCTCCCCAAGAATTGGGAAAGAAGGCAGACAAATGGGTCAGAACAAGGATTAAGCAGAAACCCCAGAACCAAGGTGGTGACCAGAAGAAAACAGACCAGAAGGGTGGAAATCAGAAAGATAAAGAAAAAGACCAGAAGTCTTCAGGCCCCCAAACTAATAGTAAGGAGGGTGGTTCCCAAAATGGAAACAAAAAGAAGAAGAATAATGGCCCAAAGAAACCTTGGTGTAAATAACTGCAAATCAGTTTCACACTGGGGCAGTGAATGCACCAAGACAAATCCAGTCCCCACCACTGCAGCTCCTAAAGCAACTGCACCCCCTAGTACAGTCAGCAGAGGTGGAACACAGCCAAAGGGTGTAGTAGGGTTGACCCTGGGTACTGAAGTAGGATCTGGCCTAGTCAGAATCCCTACTCAGGCAGTTCTCCTATATGATGTGGACCTAGCTTTGTCCACTACAGTGAGCCCCAGTAACCTGGGCAAATATAGGCAGACGCCATTAATTAATGAGAAACTGGCTCAGGCCTACAGGGACACATGTGCCAGTGTCACAATGGTGACACCTGACTTTGTGGACCCTGGACAGATTGTACTAGGTGAGAGTTACCTAGTGACCAATGCAAGCAACTCCACTACTTCCCATAGTGTGGCAGTTGTGAACTTCTCCTGGGGAGGGGTTGATGGCCTAAAGAAAGTTGTTGTGAGTGCAGACCTCCCAGTAGACTGTCTGTTAGGCAATGATCTTGAAAGCTCAGTTTGGTCAGAAGTGGAGTACAGGACTCATGCAGAAATGATAGGGATTTCAGCTCATGTCCTTGCAGTGACAAGGTCTCAGGCTAAGAAGTGCCTTCCTGAACCAGTGGTGGATCTTGGAACAATAGACCAACCACAACCCAAGAGAAGGAGCAAGAGAGGAAAGGCTGAGCCTTCCACCTTGCCCCAGGTTGAGGATCAAGTTTCAGAGGAAACTGATTCTGCAGTCCAAGAGGAGACTGTCTCTGAGGAACTTGAACCTGACCAGGTTGAGTTTCTGGGGACAGGGGGACCCTCAAGGACAGACCTGAGGCAGGCTCAATTAGATTGCCCTTCCCTTGAACCCCTCAGACAGCAGGCTGCTGCTGAGGCTGCTGGGGATGCCCAAGGTACCCATTCTGTGTATTGGGATGATGGACTCCTTTACTCAGAGGCTAGAGACCCCAAGCCTGGCATGACCAGGAGGTTGGTTATACCTCTGCAGTTTAGGGGCTTCCTCCTTACCTTGGCCCATGATATTCCCCTTGCAGGACACTTAGGCCAGAACAAGACGTGGGACAGGCTTGTTTCACACTTTCACTGGCCTCATATGTCAGAAAATGTCAAGGAGTTTTGTCGCTCCTGTGTCACTTGCCAAGCCAGTGGTAAGTCAGGTGGCACAACAAAGGCCCCCCTAATACCACTACCTGTGGTGGGGGTTCCCTTTGAAAGAGTTGGAATTGATATTGTGGGTCCCATGGACCCCCAAACAGCATCTGGGAACAGATTTATTCTGGTGGTAGTGGATCATGCCACCAGGTATCCAGAGGCTATTCCCCTGAGGACCACCACAGCACCTGTGGTGGCAAAAGCCCTCATTGCAGTTTTCCCAAGAGTGGGCTTTCCAAAGGAGGTATTATCAGATAGGGGCACAAATTTTATGTCCAGCTATCTGAAAGCAATGTGGAAGGAGTGTGGAGTAAACTACAAGTTTACCACCCCCTACCATCCACAGTGCAATGGGCTTGTGGAGAGGTTTAACAAGACCCTAAAAGGCATGATAAAGGGATTACCAGAGAAGCTCGGGCGGAAATGGGACATTCTTTTACCTTGCCTGCTCTTTGCTTACAGAGAGGTCCCACAGAAGGGGGTTGGCTACAGCCCTTTTGAACTTTTGTTTGGCCACCCTGTAAGGGGTCCATTGTGTTTGGTGAAGGAAGGATGGGAGTTACCTCTCAAAAAGCCTAAACTAGACATAGTGGACTATGTACTTGGTCTCCGCTCCAGGATGGCTGAATACATGGAGAGAGTATCCAAAAACCTGGAGGCCAGCCAAGAATTACAAAAAGCTTGGCATGACCAAAAGGCTGTACTGGTAGAGTTCCAACCAGGACAGAAGGTGTGGGTACTGGAGCCAGTGGCCCCAGCAGCACTCCAGGACAAATGGAGTGGACCCTATCCTATCATTGAGAAAAAAGGAGAAGTCACCTACTTGGTTGACTTTGTAACCCCTAGGAGCCCTCACAGGGTAATCCATGTGAATCGTTTGAAAGCATTTGTGGACAGGGAGGACATGAGCTTGCTCATGGCCACAGATGGGGATCAGGAGGAAGAGAGTGACCCTCTCCCAGACCTGCTTTCTCAGAACCCTGATGATGGTTCAGTTGATGGAGTAGCCTTGGCAGGCAGCCTCACTGACCAGCAACAGATGGACTGCAGACAAGTTTTGCAGGCCCACAGGCATTTGTTTTCACTCACACCCAGCCAGACTGACTGGTGCACCCATGTGGTGGACACTGGTGACAGTCTGCCTGTGAAGAATAAGATCTACAGGCAACCTGACCATGTCAGGGATTGCATCAAGGCTGAGGTGCAAAAGATGTTAGAGCTTGGAGTGATTGATCCATCAGAGAGCCCATGGGCCAGCCCAGTAGTCCTTGTGCCAAAACCTCATACCCAAGATGGAAAGAGAGAAATGAGATTTTACGTGGACTACAGGGGTCTCAATGCTGTCACTAGGACAGATGCTCACCCCATTCCAAGAGCAGATGAGCTCATTGACAGATTGGCTTCTGCCAAGTTTCTGAGCACATTTGATCTGACAGCTGGCTACTGGCAAATCAGACTAGCTGAGGAGTCAAAAGCCAAAACAGCATTCTCTACCCCTAGTGGACATTATCAGTTTGTGGTAATGCCCTTTGGTTTGAAGAATGCACCTGCCACTTTCCAAAGGTTGGTGAACCAAGTCCTTACTGGGTTGGATGACTTTTGTGCAGCATATCTAGATGATATTGCTGTCTTTAGCTCCACCTGGGAGGATCACCTGATCCCCCTGAAGAAAGTTTTGGAGGCCCTGCAAAAGGCAGGCCTAACTATCAAGGCCACCAAGTGCCAGATAGGGCAGAGTAAGGTTGTATACCTGGGCCACCTAGTAGGTGGAGGTCAGGTTCAGCCACTGGAGAGCAAAATCCAGACCATACAGGACTGGGCTCCTCCAGTTACCCAGACACAAGTCAGGGCCTTCTTGGGCCTGACTGGGTATTACAGAAAGTTTGTGAAAAACTATGGGTCTATAGTGACACCATTAAATGACTTGACATCCAAGAAGATGCCAAAAAAGGTTCAGTGGACAGTTAGCTGTCAAAAGGCATTTGAAGACCTGAAGAAGGCCATGTGCTCTGCACCTATCCTGAAGAGTCCTGACTACTCCAAACAGTTCATTGTACAGACAGATGCTTCTGAGTTGGGGGTGGGAGCTGTGCTCTCACAACTTAATCAAGATGGTCAAGACCAGCCCATTGCTTTTATTAGCAGAAGGCTGACCCCCAGAGAGAAACGTTGGTCAGCCATTGAGAGGGAGGCCTTTGCTGTGGTTTGGGCCCTGAAGAAGTTGAGGTCCTACTTGTTTGGAACTCACTTCCTAGTTCAGACAGACCATAAGCCCCTCTTGTGGCTCAATCAGATGAAGGGTGAAAACCCCAAACTGCTCAGGTGGTCCATTTCCCTACAGGGGATGGACTTTACAGTGGAGCACCGCCCAGGGACTGACCATGGTAATGCAGATGGTCTCTCCAGGTACTTCCACTTAGAACATGAAGACTTATCTGGTCAAGGTTAGTTTAATATCCCTGCGTTTGGGGGGGGTTGTGTAGGAGAGTAGGGTCTGCTATCCTATGGTCACCCCAAATTTTTGCTTTTTGCTTCACTGGTTTTCGACTACTGAGGCTGTGGGCCTGCTGATCAGACCCCCAGCCTGCTGTTCTCTCACTAAATTACTGATACATGTGCTATAGGCACATACCACAATTGGAAATGGACTCCTTGTCAGCCCCTGTCTAATGCACTATAGGTGCCCAGGGCATAGGGGCCACCAAGGCCTACCAGGGGCTGCAGCATATCTTTTGCCACCCCTGGCTGGTTCTTAAATTGACACAACTGGCTGATCACTCAGCTGGGGTAAGGTGGTGTAATCACCCCTTACTTAGATATAGTATACCTATATCTAAACCTATATCTGGACACATATAAACCTGTGAGCCACTCCTATGGAAGGCCTCATCAATCCTGGAGGCAGAGTGCATGGTTTAATGTGAGATGGAGCTCTAGCATGAGCTGAGCCTGTCTGCAGCTGTCGGGAACAACTCCCTAAGCTGTTTCAGGATAATGCCATACCATATACTCTTAAGTGCCTTATAATCCTCGCGGTTATATAGCAACTTTGGTTTGGCTTTATCAAAACATGTTGTGTAAGGTGTCATACGATTTGGAATACTATCCCCTCGCCAGTTCTGGCGACGGGGATAGCATTCCACCCCTCTAGAGGGGTAAGACATGTTACTCTACTTAAATGCGGTTAATTTCTAAAAGGACCTTAGATCCACAAAATGGATGCCTCTGCCACAGACAAGAGTCTGACCCCCT
Source organism: Lissotriton helveticus (assembly GCF_964261635.1). Classification (NCBI taxonomy): domain Eukaryota; kingdom Metazoa; phylum Chordata; class Amphibia; order Caudata; family Salamandridae; genus Lissotriton; species Lissotriton helveticus. Next base: position 1,076,878,240 of record NC_136059.1, read on the forward strand.
GAAGCTGACCGAAACTCAGCCAAATGGGGCCTGGACAAAGGGTTTCCTGTCGCAGGGGGGTGTTACCACCCTCCAGACAGGAGATAGTGGATTGTAGCAGGGAGGTTTGAAAGAAACCAGACACTGCCTGGGGCGCACAAGGCTGCCCCTTGCATAATCCGGCCAAACCGGTTCTGGGGCACTCCAGCCCTCGTGCCAGGGCGGCCTGGATCAAAGGAAGGGGGTGTATCCACCCACTTCCTGGGTCCCACCCATAGGAGGGGACCTAGCAGGTAATCCAGCCCCCAAAATTAGTATAAGACTGGGAGCAGTGCCAATGCACTTCAGATTATCCTGAAGAAACATAAGAAACGAAATTCTGGACCCTTCGACATCCTACTCGACGTAGAAGCCCGAAGAATCTCCCTTGTGGTCAAGGAGTGACCACCCTGTGCAAACAGGCACCATCCAGCCATCGACGTCTGCTTTGTCGCAGTTCCCGCCGGAACTCGAGCGACAGAGATCGACGAGATCAAGCTTGCCTGCCTTCCTACAGCCCGATCCACAGTCCCTGCAGAGCTGAGACCCGTGGAGGCGACCAGAAGCGTGGGGCACGCCATCTTGAATTGACCACGAGACGCTGACCGTGCAGCCCACGAGTGACCCTCGAAGCTGTACACCGGGGTTTGAGAAGCCCCAACCCTGAGCCACTCTTGCACCGAAGTTCAGCCCTTCACACTCGACGAGTGCTGCGTGGGGCCCTTCTGCTCCATTTGGCTCAACGCGTTGGCCCGGTCACTTGCCAGCCGGCTAGTGGCCCTTGTACCGACGATCTTTGAAATTCGACCTGTGAATCTGGTTGCTCCAGATCTGCACCAGCTCCCCTGAAAAGGAGCCCCCACTCTGACCCTCCTGGTTCGAGTGAGAAGCAATCTCCCGGTTCCGCATGGATTGCTCTTGCCAAGTGTTATTTGCTCCAAACTTGAAGCCGACTGCGCCGACGGTGAGAGCCCTCGTGGGACAGATCGTGACCCACTCCTGGACGTCGCAGATGCCCCAGAGCCCACGTGACAGCGGAGAGAAGCTCCTCGACGACCACCTGATTGCGCCCGACATTGCCTGGTTCCGTCCTGGTTCCACCCTGGTCACTGCTGAGTGACCCAGACTCTGTCCCCTCTGCTTTCAGGTACTTTTCGACTCGAGTCCACCCTTGGACTCCACCGGACACTTCTCTTTCACCCCGCCTGCAGCCCTTTCAGCTTCAAGCACCAAGAGCCTGCGTGACGAAACCCGACTCAACTTCGACCCTGTGCACCCGCTTCCTGTGGGTGAGGTAACTTTGCTCCGCCGGTGTTCCCACACTGGTACACATCTCTAGGGTCTGTGTCTTAAGTTTTGTTCCTCTAGGTTCAGCGGAAGTGTCCTTAAACTTTAACTTTACAACTTTTACGCACCATTGGTTAACATTGGTGCATGCGTGCGCTTTCCGCACTGCTCCCGAATCCCGTGGGCCTCTCCCGACGTCAGCATTGCTTGTCCCGACTGCTCCCAGCGATTCCCTAGGCCCTAGGCCTAACCACTGTTCGATTGGTATCTCTTATACCACTTGTTTAGTATATGGTTTGAGTGGCCCCCCGCCCTCATCCATAATTGTGCAACTTTGTATGTTTAAACTGTGCTTTTGATTTAACGCGTGTGCCCCTTTATTTATAAAGAATACTGGGGATTGTTTTTAGTAATAAATACATATATTTTTATAATATATACTTGTGTGGTGTCCTTTCATTTGATATTACAGGATTGTATGTGGTAAAACAGCTCGCTTAACACGACCTCTTAAGTTAAGCCTTTAGGCTGCTTAGTCCATGCTACCCCTAGGATAGCTTGTCTAACAAGGTTGACTTACAACCAGACACCATAAGGGATTGTTTGGTCTGATAACCGGTGGTTCCAGAATTGGAAACATCACCTATCAGGCCAACTTCTCACATTGGTGAGCAGCGGTGAGGATTTGAGCTTGCTGTTGTTTTACCATTGCAATCTTTTTATCAAATTGAAAGATCACATCAAGTACCTCTAGGTACATATAAATCAAAAGCTTAGCATATTAAGTTCTACTGAACTTAGTAGTTGTAGGTTAAAGGGATTAGCACACCCTGACTACAACTCACTAGCAAGGTACAGTAGGAAAACACTTAGTGTAGGTAAGTGCACCACTTACACCTCACTAGCAGTCATGTCTGACACAGGAAAAGCCTCAGGGTCTGCTCCTGTGACAGTTGACCATACCAAGGCAACTTCCAGCTATGACAAGTTAACCCGAAAGGACTTGATTGCCTTGTGCATATCAAGAGGGTTAAAAAGGGGCAGAAGTCCCACCTGTCCTATCCTGATAGCCATTCTAGAGCAGGATGACTTAGAGAAGGGAAATGAAGCTCCCTTAGAATCAGGAGATGGAGTGAACCCCCCTGTAACTGATACCCCTCAAGAGGAAGGAGAAGAGGAGGAAGAAGAGGAGGAGGAGGACTCAGATGTAGAGGACCCAGAAGATCAGGATCAGAGGGGTAGCTAGGTCCAAGTTGCCAGGCTTAACCAGGCCAACTTAGACCTACTGGGAAATGGAGAGGGCCAGCACCTCCCCAGATCCAACCATATCATTCTCCCAGGCAACAGAAGAGTGAGATCTCCCTCAGGGGACTCTCATATTTCTAGTGCCTCAAGAGAATCTCAGAGAGATATGACTGCCTCTCAGAAGATAGAGCATAGGGCCAGAATGAGGGCTGTCAAACTCCAAATAGAGAGGGAGGAGGTAGCCTTGGCTCAAGCTAGACTTGCCTTGGCAAGAGAGCAGAAATTGTGTGGCTTAGATGCCACTGGTGGCAGCAATATTCCTAGAGAAAAAGACAGGAGCTATGATAATAGAAACCTGACAAAAATTGTGGGCCCCTACAAGGAAGGGGATGACATCCACAAATGGATGACTGCTCTTGAGAGAGCCTGCATGGTACAGCAGGTTCCTCAGGATCAGTGGGCTGCAATTTTATGGTACTCCTTTTCTGAGAAAGGGAGGGACAGGCTCCTCACAGTTAGACCTGAGGAGGCCAAAAACTACTCTGTCTTGAAGAGTGCTCTTATTGAAGGGTTTGGCCTAACCACTGAGCAATACAGGTTGTTGTTCAGAGACACCCAAAAAGCACAGACTCAAGACTGGACTGATTTCGTAGATTGTGCCACTAAGGCTCTGGAGGGTTGGTTGCAGGGAAGTAAAGTTTCAGACTATACAGGATTGTACAATCTTATCATGAGAGAACAGATCCTTAATAACTGTACAAACCAGCTGTTGCATCAATACCTTATTGACTCTGATCTGACCTCTCCCCAAGAATTGGGAAAGAAGGCAGACAAATGGGTCAGAACAAGGATTAAGCAGAAACCCCAGAACCAAGGTGGTGACCAGAAGAAAACAGACCAGAAGGGTGGAAATCAGAAAGATAAAGAAAAAGACCAGAAGTCTTCAGGCCCCCAAACTAATAGTAAGGAGGGTGGTTCCCAAAATGGAAACAAAAAGAAGAAGAATAATGGCCCAAAGAAACCTTGGTGTAATAACTGCAAATCAGTTTCACACTGGGGCAGTGAATGCACCAAGACAAATCCAGTCCCCACCACTGCAGCTCCTAAAGCAACTGCACCCCCTAGTACAGTCAGCAGAGGTGGAACACAGCCAAAGGGTGTAGTAGGGTTGACCCTGGGTACTGAAGTAGGATCTGGCCTAGTCAGAATCCCTACTCAGGCAGTTCTCCTATATGATGTGGACCTAGCTTTGTCCACTACAGTGAGCCCCAGTAACCTGGGCAAATATAGGCAGACGCCATTAATTAACGAGAAACTGGCTCAGGCCTACAGGGACACATGTGCCAGTGTCACAATGGTGACACCTGACTTTGTGGACCCTGGACAGATTGTACTAGGTGAGAGTTACCTAGTGACCAATGCAAGCAACTCCACTACTTCCCATAGTGTGGCAGTTGTGAACTTCTCCTGGGGAGGGGTTGATGGCCTAAAGAAAGTTGTTGTGAGTGCAGACCTCCCAGTAGACTGTCTGTTAGGCAATGATCTTGAAAGCTCAGTTTGGTCAGAAGTGGAGTACAGGACTCATGCAGAAATGCTAGGGATTTCAGCTCATGTCCTTGCAGTGACAAGGTCTCAGGCTAAGAAGTGCCTTCCTGAACCAGTGGTGGATCTTGGAACAATAGACCAACCACAACCCAAGAGAAGGAGCAAGAGAGGAAAGGCTGAGCCTTCCACCTTGCCCCAGGTTGAGGATCAAGTTTCAGAGGAAACTGATTCTGCAGTCCAAGAGGAGACTGTCTCTGGGGAACTTGAACCTGACCAGGTTGAGTTTCTGGGGACAGGGGGACCCTCAAGGGCAGACCTGAGGCAGGCTCAATTAGATTGCCCTTCCCTTGAACCCCTCAGACAGCAGGCTGCTGCTGAGGCTGCTGGGGATGCCCAAGGTACCCATTCTGTGTATTGGGATGATGGACTCCTTTACTCAGAGGCTAGAGACCCCAAGCCTGGCATGACCAGGAGGTTGGTTATACCTCTGCAGTTTAGGGGCTTCCTCCTTACCTTGGCCCATGATATTCCCCTTGCAGGACACTTAGGCCAGAACAAGACGTGGGACAGGCTTGTTTCACACTTTCACTGGCCTCATATGTCAGAAAATGTCAAGGAGTTTTGTCGCTCCTGTGTCACTTGCCAAGCCAGTGGTAAGTCAGGTGGCACAACAAAGGCCCCCCTAATACCACTACCTGTGGTGGGGGTTCCCTTTGAAAGAGTTGGAATTGATATTGTGGGTCCCATGGACCCCCAAACAGCATCTGGGAACAGATTTATTCTGGTGGTAGTGGATCATGCCACCAGGTATCCAGAGGCTATTCCCCTGAGGACCACCACAGCACCTGTGGTGGCAAAAGCCCTCATTGCAGTTTTCTCAAGAGTGGGCTTTCCAAAGGAGGTATTATCAGATAGGGGCACAAATTTTATGTCCAGCTATCTGAAAGCAATGTGGAAGGAGTGTGGAGTAAACTACAAGTTTACCACCCCCTACCATCCACAGTGCAATGGGCTTGTGGAGAGATTTAACAAGACCCTAAAAGGCATGATAAAGGGATTACCAGAGAAGCTCGGGCGGAAATGGGACATTCTTTTACCTTGCCTGCTCTTTGCTTACAGAGAGGTCCCACAGAAGGGGGTTGGCTACAGCCCTTTTGAACTTTTGTTTGGCCACCCTGTAAGGGGTCCATTGTGTTTGGTGAAGGAAGGATGGGAGTTACCTCTCAAAAATCCTAAACTAGACATAGTGGACTATGTACTTGGTCTCCGCTCCAGGATGGCTGAATACATGGAGAGAGTATCCAAAAACCTGGAGGCCAGCCAAGAATTACAAAAAGCTTGGCATGACCAAAAGGCTGTACTGGTAGAGTTCCAACCAGGACAGAAGGTGTGGGTACTGGAGCCAGTGGCCCCAGCAGCACTCCAGGACAAATGGAGTGGACCCTATCCTATCATTGAGAAAAAAGGAGAAGTCACCTACTTGGTTGACTTTGTAACCCCTAGGAGCCCTCACAGGGTAATCCATGTGAATCGTTTGAAAGCATTTGTGGACAGGGAGGACATGAGCTTGCTCATGGCCACAGATGGGGATCAGGAGGAAGAGAGTGACCCTCTCCCAGACCTGCTTTCTCAGAACCCTGATGATGGTTCAGTTGATGGAGTAGCCTTGGCAGGCAGCCTCACTGACCAGCAACAGATGGACTGCAGATAAGTTTTGCAGGCCCACAGGCATTTGTTTTCACTCACACCCAGCCAGACTGACTGGTGCACCCATGTGGTGGACACTGGTGACAGTCTGCCTGTGAAGACTAAGATCTACAGGCAACCTGACCATGTCAGGGATTGCATCAAGGCTGAGGTGCAAAAGATGTTAGAGCTTGGAGTGATTGAGCCATCAGAGAGCCCATGGGCCAGCCCAGTAGTCCTTGTGCCAAAACCTCATACCCAAGATGGAAAGAGAGAAATGAGATTTTACGTGGACTACAGGGGTCTCAATGCTGTCACTAGGACAGATGCTCACCCCATTCCAAGAGCAGATGAGCTCATTGACAGATTGGCTTCTGCCAAGTTTCTGAGCACATTTGATCTGACAGCTGGCTACTGGCAAATCAGACTAGCTGAGGAGTCAAAAGCCAAAACAGCATTCTCTACCCCTAGTGGACATTATCAGTTTGTGGTAATGCCCTTTGGTTTGAAGAATGCACCTGCCACTTTCCAAAGGTTGGTGAACCAAGTCCTTACTGGGTTGGATGACTTTTGTGCAGCATATCTAGATGATATTGCTGTCTTTAGCTCCACCTGGGAGGATCACCTGATCCCCCTGAAGAAAGTTTTGGAGGCCCTGCAAAAGGCAGGCCTAACTATCAAGGCCACCAAGTGCCAGATAGGGCAGAGTAAGGTTGTATACCTGGGCCACCTAGTAGGTGGAGGTCAGGTTCAGCCACTGGAGAGCAAAATCCAGACCATACAGGACTGGGCTCCTCCAGTTACCCAGACACAAGTCAGGGCCTTCTTGGGCCTCACTGGGTATTACAGAAAGTTTGTGAAAAACTATGGGTCTATAGTGACACCATTAAATGACTTGACATCCAAGAAGATGCCAAAAAAGGTTCAGTGGACAGTTAGCTGTCAAAAGGCATTTGAAGACCTGAAGAAGGCCATGTGCTCTGCACCTATCCTGAAGAGTCCTGACTACTCCAAACAGTTCATTGTACAGACAGATGCTTCTGAGTTGGGGATGGGAGCTGTGCTCTCACAACTTAATCAAGATGGTCAAGACCAGCCCATTGCTTTTATTAGCAGAAGGCTGACCCCCAGAGAGAAACGTTGGTCAGCCATTGAGAGGGAGGCCTTTGCTGTGGTTTGGGCCCTGAAGAAGTTGAGGTCCTACTTGTTTGGAACTCACTTCCTAGTTCAGACAGACCATAAGCCCCTCTTGTGGCTCAATCAGATGAAGGGTGAAAACCCCAAACTGCTCAGGTGGTCCATTTCCCTACAGGGGATGGACTTTACAGTGGAGCACCGCCCAGGGACTGACCATGGTAATGCAGATGGTCTCTCCAGGTACTTCCACTTAGAACATGAAGACTTATCTGGTCAAGGTTAGTTTAATGTCCCTGCGTTTGGGGGGGGGTTGTGTAGGAGAGTAGGGTCTGCTATCCTATGGTCACCCCAAATATTTGCTTTTTGCTTCACTGGTTTTCGACTACTGAGGCTGTGGGCCTGCTGATCAGACCCCCAGCCTGCTGTTCTCTCACTAAATTACTGATACATGTGCTATAGGCACATACCACAATTGGAAATGGACTCCTTGTCAGCCCCTGTCTAATGCACTATAGGTGCCCAGGGCATAGGGGCCACCAAGGCCTACCAGGTGCTGCAGCATATCTTTTGCCACCCCTGGCTGGTTCTTAAATTGACACAACTGGCTGATCACTCAGCTGGGGTAAGGTGGTGTAATCACCCCTTACTTAGATATAGTATACCTATATCTAAACCTATATCTGGACACATATAAACCTGTGAGCCACTCCTATGGAAGGCCTCATCAATCCTGGAGGCAGAGTGCATGGTTTAATGTGAGATGGAGCTCTAGCATGAGCTGAGCCTGTCTGCAGCTGTCGGGAACAACTCCCTAAGCTGTTTCAGGATAATGCCATACCATATACTCTTAAGTGCCTTATAATCCTCGCGGTTATATAGCAACTTTGGTTTGGCTTTATCAAAACATGTTGTGTAAGGTGTCATACGATTTGGAATACTATCCCCTCGCCAGTTCTGGCGACGGGGATAGCATTCCACCCCTCTAGAGGGGTAAGACATGTTACTCTACTTAAATGCGGTTAATTTCTAAAAGGACCTTAGATCCACAAAATGGATGCCTCTGCCACAGACAAGAGTCTGACCCCCTGAAGCTGACCGAAACTCAGCCAAATGGGGCCTGGACAAAGGGTTTCCTGTCGCAGGGGGGTGTTACCACCCTCCAGACAGGAGATAGTGGATTGTAGCAGGGAGGTTTGAAAGAAACCAGACACTGCCTGGGGCGCACAAGGCTGCCCCTTGCATAATCCGGCCAAACCGGTTCTGGGGCACTCCAGCCCTCGTGCCAGGGCGGCCTGGATCAAAGGAAGGGGGTGTATCCACCCACTTCCTGGGTCCCACCCATAGGAGGGGACCTAGCAGGTAATCCAGCCCCCAAAATTAGTATAAGACTGGGAGCAGTGCCAATGCACTTCAGATTATCCTGAAGAAACATAAGAAACGAAATTCTGGACCCTTCGACATCCTACTCGACGTAGAAGCCCGAAGAATCTCCCTTGTGGTCAAGGAGTGACCACCCTGTGCAAACAGGCAACATCCAGCCATCGACGTCTGCTTTGTCGCAGTTCCCGCCGGAACTCGAGTGACAGAGATCAACGAGATCAAGCTTGCCTGCCTTCCAACAGCCCGATCCACAGTCCCTGCAGAGCTGAGACCCGTGGAGGCGACCAGAAGCGTGGGGCACGCCATCTTGAATTGACCATGAGACGCTGATCGTGCAGCCCACGAGTGACCCTCGAAGCTGTACACCGGGGTTTGAGAAGCCCCAACCCTGAGCCACTCTTGCACCGAAGTTCAGCCCTCCACACTCGACGAGTGCTGCGTGGGGCCCTTCTGCTCCATTTGGCTCAACGCGTTGGCCCGGTCACTTGCCAGCCGGCTAGTGGCCCTTGTACCGACGATCTTTGAAATTCGACCTGTGAATCTGGTTGCTCCAGATCTGCACCAGCTCCCCTGAAAAGGAGCCCCCACTCTGACCCTCCTGGTTTGAGTGAGAAGCAATCTCCCGGTTCCGCATGGATTGCTCTTGCCAAGTGTTGTTTGCTCCAAACTTGAAGCCGACTGCGCCGACGGTGAGAGCCCTCGTGGGACAGATCGTGACCCGCTCCTGGACGTCGCAGATGCCCCAGAGCCCACGTGACAGCGGAGAGAAGCTCCTCGACGACCACCTGATTGCGCCCGACATTGCCTGGTTCCGTCCTGGTTCCACCCTGGTCACTGCTGAGTGACCCAGACTCTGTCCCCTCTGCTTTCAGGTACTTTTCGACTCGAGTCCACCCTTGGACTCCACCGGACACTTCTCTTTCACCCCGCCTGCAGCCCTTTCAGCTTCAAGCACCAAGAGCCTGCGTGACGAAACCCGACTCAACTTCGACCCTGTGCACCCGCTTCCTGTGGGTGAGGTAACTTTGCTCCGCCGGTGTTCCCACACTGGTACACATCTCTAGGGTCTGTGTCTTAAGTTTTGTTCCTCTAGGTTCAGCGGAAGTGTCCTTTAACTTTACAACTTTTACGCACCATTGGTTAACATTGGTGCATGCGTGCGCTTTCCGCACTGCTCCCGAATCCCGTGGGCCTCTCCCGACTTCAGCATTGCTTGTCCCGACTGCTCCCAGCGATTCCCTAGGCCCTAGGCCTAACCACTGTTTGATTGGTATCTCTTATACCACTTGTTTAGTATATGGTTTGAGTGGCCCCCCGCCCTCATCCATAATTGTGCAACTTTGTATGTTTAAACTGTGCTTTTGATTTAACGCTTGTGCCCCTTTATTCATAAAGAATACTGGGGATTGTTTTTAGTAATAAATACATATATTTTTATAATATATACTTGTGTGGTGTCCTTTCATTTGATATTACAGGATTGTATGTGGTAAAACAGCTCGCTTAACACGACCTCTTAAGTTAAGCCTTTAGGCTGCTTAGTCCATGCTACCCCTAGGATAGCTTGTCTAACAAGGTTGACTTACAACCAGACACCATAAGGGATTGTTTGGTCTGATAACCAGTGGTTCCACAATTGGAAACATCACCTATCAGGCCAACTTCTCACAATCCTTATTGAGACTGACTAGAAAAAAATCACCAGAAATAGCCTTTTCAAACCCAAGCCTCTATACAAGGGTGTATGGGCCACATGCATCAATGTAGGATTTAGCATTTCCTAAAAAGCGAAAATTAAGGAATCGCAATTTAGGAATTGCAAAATCCTATGCATCAAGAAATCCTAAAAGTTTTTAGGATTTCTTAATTTTCGGTATTTGCGATTCCTTAATTGCGAATCACAATTAAGGAATGGCATTACATTGATTCCTATGGGCCTAGAGGCCCATAGGAATCAATGCCGTTTTGCACTTTTTTATTTTGCGAATCCCATTTGTTTGATGCATTGCAAGGGTGCAGAGGGGGGTCCATAGGACCCCCCCCTGCACCCCTGAAATGTATTTTAAAGAGCATGTTTCACACACACATGTCCTAAGGACATGTGTGTCTGTAACATGAAAGTTTAAAAAATGCATTTTTGAGCATTTTCATAACTTTTCGCAAATTACCACGAGGTTCAACCTCGTGGTAATTTGCACCCCCTAATTGCTAATTCGCAATTTGAAAAACAATCATGCATTGCTTTTAAGGAACCGCAAATTTGCGATTCCTTAAAAGCAATCGCATTTTTGGAAATCACTAAAAATAGCGATTTTCACAAGAATGTATGATGCATCCCAAAAACGTATTTAGGAATCGCAAACGGCCGAATTTACAGATTCGCACCGTTTGCACTTCCTAAATAGGTTGATGCATGTGGCCCAATATTCTTAACAGATTTGAGGGTGGAGTTAGAGACGATTCAGGGCCCGACCAGCTGTACAGTGGATTGGGCATTTCCCAAGGGAGGCCGGATGGTGGGGGCTGGATTTGCAGTGTTGGCGGGCCGGTTTTGCTACTGGGAGCCAGTTTTGCAGCTGTGCTGCAGTATCGACCCCCAATAACAAAAGCAGCAATCAAGCGTTTCTAGCTTCCCTGACCATGCAGAGCTGGTCTGAGAAAATTGCCAGGACTGCTTTGGGTTCCCAGTCCGGCCTTGAGAGGATTACTCGATGATTTATTAAATTTCCAAAGCTTATACTCAGTGCTGAAAAGTATCATACATGACTGACAATCAACGTGCATTGGCTTTTCCGAGTTGTCATTGGCTTTTGACATGCTTAGCCATTAATCTCTAGATAAACCGAGAAACTGGTCATGAACGGATACCTCCTGGAACCAGTGAAGAATCTCCATGCACCTAGTTCAACAGTATCAGGGCAGGATTAGAATAATTTTTTCTTCCTAAATTATGGCTGTGAGGTGCAAAGAAAGGTGTATGTTACCTCCCACTCACTACAATTTGAATGTCATTTACATTTATGACGTAGAGTTATTACAGATCATGTCCCAAGGAGTCTTTACAGATCAGAAACCATCCAATGTGTGTGACTCCTTTCTGAGAATAGCTAGATTTAAATGTTGCAGAAAGATTTGAATAACACTACATGATCCTGCAAAGAGGAAGAATTGTATTATGGCGCACTTTCACTATTTGTGCCTGGTGCATCTTAAAACAGGTGTTGCAGACTCAATCAATTCTATTACAAAGAATGACATGCCCTCAGGGCAGCCATAAACTTGTGCTGCCCTTGGGGTAGCGCATTCAAGTGAAATACAGAGTGGCTGTGAATCAGCCACTCTGTGTTTCACTGTGCAGGCGGCAACCTGCCTGCACTTTTAATGGGGATTGGAGATCCCCTTGCAGGCGGGTGCAGTGAGTGACTGCACCCACCTGCAAGGGGATGCCTAGGGGGTGATTGGGGCCCCCTTTCACACTCCAGGGGGATGCTCTCATGGGGTGCACTGACAGTGTTCCACCTTTTAAGTTGTGCACCGTCAGTGAGCCTCCTGACAGCTTCTTTGCCACTGCGCCCGCATCTGCAATAGGGCAAGCAGAGGCAAAGGGATTCGCTCATCTGCATGGGCCACACCCACATGCAAATGAGCAAACGCCCTCTGAAGGTAGCGCTGACGTTTGATGTGTGCCAGCGCTATTGATATTACTGAAGGGGATGTACAAGTTTCTGTGGCCCCTTCTGTATTACCAAAGGGCTCCGCATGCGCGCAAAGCAGGGACAAACGCCCATTGCACCCCCGGACACCTTCTGTAATACAACACTTGGAATCTATGATCATGTTGGGGTTATAGATTGAAAATAAATGACCAAAGAAAGAAGCCGCTCAAAATGGTTAAAAAATTATTGGGGAATCTCAGACACTTTAATATTGAGAGCGAGGGGCAAATTTATCAAAGGGTTGCGTTCCTCTTGTGCCACGCAATGGGGCGCAAGAGCACTGCAACTCTTAAGTTAGATTTATCAATCCCCGCAAGGCCACCTTGCATAGTCCTGCATGGCTTGATAAATCTAGAGTAACGCAACTCAGCTCAAATCCCTGCCTTTTTTTATACAACACACCCAGCCCTATGGGTTGTTTAGAGCCTATCCTAGAGTGACGTATGTAATAAAAAAGCATGTTTAGGCCTGGATAAAGGTTTATTTTGCCAGGCCAATATGACAGTTTAAAACTGCACACAAATGCTGCATTGGCAGGACTGGGACAGATTTGAAAAGCTACTTAAGTGGACAGCACAGTCAGTGGTGCAGGTCCTCTGGTAGCATGTAATTTACAGGCACTGGGTACCTGTAGTACCACTTTACTAGGTACTTTCAAGTAAATTAAAAGTGTCAATTGGGTCCAAGCCAATTTAACTGTGCTTAAAGGAGAAAGTGTAAGCAATGTAATACTGGTTAGCAGTGGTAAAGTGTGAAGAGTCCTAAATTCAACGATAACAAGTTCAGCAAAACAGAAGTGAAGGCAAAAGGTTTAGGGGAAGACCACATTAAGTGTGACAGGTGAAGGAAGTGACCCGATTAGGGCCACCCGGGTCACTCTCGACCTCCTCTAGCCTTCCAGGAATGAATAGTCGATGACGCAGTAGAGAATACAAGCAAACTAGTTTGTTCATAAAATACACTGCAGTGGAGTCCAATCTGACCAGCCGCCTACAATGGCTGATGAGGGACTAACTTCAACAAGCATAAAGTTACATTATGTATGTCCACAGAGACCCGCCAACCATGGAAAAACACTGGTAGGTATCGTAATACAATGGGGGTACAGAACAAACGTTTTGATTCCACAGCCTGGTACAAGCTATCTGCATTTCAAGGTCGTCTGGCCTATCCTCCCCTCTAGACAGGTGGGAGAAGGCCTTGATTTCAGAGACAGGCATGCACTAATGAGCTGGCATAACCATGGAAGAAACAAAACTTACCAAAAACAATTTTTTGTAAATGAGCAAACAACAGTTTCGAATGTGCAAGTAACAGTTTTGATTGTAACAGAACATGGCATCTTCTCGTACTAAAATGGTGGCACAGATGTCAACCCAACTAACCTGACATCTGTATCAACTGATTACTTCTTACAAATAATATGTAAATATAATGTTTTAGCCATATAAATGCTAACGTAATATAGCGTAAAACATGAGTAATTTCAATTCTATCACAGGTCTTAAACGTGCCTTTCTTTGTAATTTATAACCTAACTATTCATGAGCATTCAGACACACTAATAAACTCACCTCATCACTGCACTCTGTAGAATGTTCTTGTTTTCTTTTGCCATCAAATCAGTCTTAATCTATTCAATTGTTCTCTTTATGTGGATCTGGTTGATGTAAAAGTGCTCACATGCCACTAGGTTATGTCCAGTCTATTGAAATTATATAAGTAAATAAATTGGAGCTGGTTCCATTAAAATAAAATAGAAGGGGTGGTCCACAGGCTGTGAGGTTACCACTACATCATGATATGATATATGGGATATATAAAGGGTATGAAAAGATTCTCAGAAGAACATGTTTCAATTTTTGTTGTAAACCGGGTTCTGGATATCTTACACAACCTAAAAACATATCTGTCTATTTAACAGTTAATCATCTGCCTACCAGCGGGGCCGGACTGGGAACCGAAACGGGTCCTGGCAAAGAGCTTGGCTGGCCCCGGGGGTAGGGGTAGGGACAGGTAGGGGCAGGAGGGGGGCAGTTGCTAGTGGAAAGCTTTGTGCCACTTTTGTTGCAGGGGAACGATATTGCAACTAAGCTGCAAAACTGGCCCCCGGTAACAAAATGCCCCTCAGGGGTCTAAACCGGCCCCCACGCTGGCGCCCACCGGGGAAACGCCCGTTGCCCACTACGGTCTGTCCGGCCCTGCCTGCCATAATAATGACTACACTAATATATGACACTCTACCACTTACAATGGTTTGCTGTTTCAGTGACTGCAGAAAGATGAAAAGCTAAGTCAGTGGCGTAACGAAACTTGAGGGGGCCCCCCTGCAAACTACATGGAGGGGGCCCTCTCCCATCCTCCGTGCCAGTCTAGAGCTCTCAGGCCAGCGACCCGCCATACTGCAGGGGATGCAGGGCGATTGTTACGCCACTGTCACCAATCCAGCCGTTATAAGTAACACTGGATGGTGGAGTTAAAGGTTGGGCTTAGTCTGCCCGCAGGTTATCATAGGTGGTGGTCCATTCATTACAGGGTCCCTGCCAACAGTAGACCGGGGTAGTTTGCCCAATTTTAGGTGGGTTTCCTGATGCAGACTCCTGTCATGATATACAACATCGGGCCCACTCATCGTTCAGTTTTGACAAAAGTGCATCCACTGCTCCTTCTCGTTTCCGTTTTAAAACATTAGACAAAGCGACAATGCAGTATTTCAAAAGCAGATGTAACTACAAAGAGCACATTTTGATGATACATTTTTATTAGTAGACAATAGCAATCTTAAGAGGCATTGCATAGCTTCATACACACTGTGACCCCAATTCCATCACAGTCTCTCTCTCTCTCTCTCCACTCTCTCTCTCTCCACTCTCTCTCTCTCCACTCTCTCTCTCTTCACTCTCTCTCTCTCCCTCTCTCTCCACTCTCTCTCTCGCCACTGTCTCTCCATGCTCTCTCCACTCTCTCTCTCCACTGTCTATCTCCACTCTCTCTCCCTCTACTCTCTCTCCACTCTCTCTCTCTTGTCTCTCTCTCTCTACTCTCTCTCCACTCTCTCCACTCTCTCTCTGCTCTCTCCCTCCACTCTCTCTCTGCTCTCCCTCCACTCTCTCTCTCTCCACTCTCTCTCCACTCTCTCCCTCCACTCTCTCTCTGCTCTCCCTCCACTCTCTCTCTCTCCACTCTCTCTCCACTCTCTCTCTCCACTCTCTCTCCACTCTCTCTCCACTGTCTCCCTCCACTCTCTCTCCACTCTCTCTCCACCCTCTCTCTACTCTCTCTCTCTCCACTGTCTCGCTCCACTCTCGCTCCAGTCTCTCTCACTCTCCTCTCTCACTCTACACTCGTCCCCCTCTCTCCACTCTCTCTCTCTCTCACTCCACTCTCTCTCTCCACTCTCGCCCACTCTCTCTCACATAGCAGTGTGCGTTGCCATGGGCGTCTGCAGAAATGTTTCCGGGGGGTGAGGGGGGCACATTATTAACTTCATCACCATCCCCCTTGCACCCTTCTCCCCTCTGCCTTACACCCTTCTCGCCCTCCCCCTTGCACCCTTCTCCCCTTCCCCCTTGCACCCTTCTCCTCCTCTGCCTTGCACCCTTTTCTACCTTGCTTCATTCGCCCCTCTGCCTTGCACCATTCTCCCCTCTGCCTTGCACCTTTCTCCCCTTTGCCTTGCACCCTTCTCCCCTCTGCCTTGCACCCTTCTCCTCTCTGCCTTGCACCCTTCTCCTCTCTGCCTTGCACCCTTCTCCCCTCTGCCTTGCACCCATCTCCTCTCTGCCTTGCACCCTTCTCCTCTCTGCCTTGCACCCTTCTCCCCTCTGCCTTGCACCCTTCTCCTCCCTGCCTTGCACCCTTCTCCCATCCGCCTTGCACCCATCTCCTCCCTACCTTGCACCCTTCTCCTCTCTACCTTGCACCATTCTCCCCTCTGCCTTGCACCCTTCTCGGCCCCCCTCCCCCCCACCTCCCCTGCGGACGCCCACATGCTGTGTTCTAACAAGAGTGCTTACCTGAGGGCACCATTTTGCTGCCTCATCCCTTCTCATATGAGCTTTGCCCTGGAAAATGCTGTCTCTGGGGCCCCCACCCCCATCCTTTGGGTGGGCTCTGACTGAAGAGAAACAATGTATTGTTGATACATTGTTTCTCTTCAGTCAGCGGGAGGGGCTCAGAGCAAGCTGCAGCCTGCACCTGCTTTAGAGAGGGCGAGGCTTGCTTTAGAGCAAAGCAAGCCTCTCTCACAGCGCTATATACTCCTGGGGTACTCCTGAAGTACTCCTGTATTACTCCTGTAGTACTCCTGTAGTATTCCTGTAGAACTCCGGTTGTACTCTGGTAGTACACCTTTATTACTCCTGTAGTATGCCTGTAGAAATCCTGTAATTCTCATGTAGTACTCCTGTAGTATTGCTGTAGTACTCCTGTAGTGCTCCTGGGGTACTCCTGTGGAACTCCAGTAGTACTCCTGTGGTACTCCTGTAGAACTCAGGTGGTACTCCTGTAGTACACATGTAGTACTCCTATAGAACTCCTGCGCTACTCCTGTAGTATGCCTGTAGAACTTCTGTAGTATTGCTGTAGTATTCCTGTAGAACTCCAGTGGTACTCTGGTAGTACGCCTTTAGTACTCCTGTAGTATGCCTGTAGAACTCCTGTAATTCTCATGTAGTACTCCTGTAGTATTGCTGTAGTACTCCTGTAGTACTCCTGTATTACACCTGTAGGGCTCCTGGGGTACTCCAGTAGTGCTCCTGTGGTACTCCTGTAGAACTCCGGTGGCACTCCTGTAATACTCCTGTATTACTCCTGTAGAACTCCGGTAGTACAACTGTAGTACTCCTATAGACCTCTGGTGGTATTCCGGTAGTACACCTGTAGTACTTCTGTAGTACGCCTGTAGAACTCCTGAAATTCTCATGTAGTACTCCTGTAGTACTGCTGTAGTACTCTTGTATTACTCCTGTATGACTCCTGGGGTACTCCTGTAATACTCCTGTATTACTCCTGTAGGACTCCTGGGGTACTCCTTTATTACTCCTGTAGTACCCCTGTAGAACTCCGGTGGTACTCCGGTAGTACACCTGTAGTACTCCTGTAGTACGCCTGTGGAACTCCAGTAATTCTCATGTAGTACTGCTGTAGTACTCCTGTATTACTCCTGTAGGACTCCTGGGGTACTCCTGTAGTACGCCTGTAAAATCCTGTGGTACTCCTAAAGAACTCAGAAGGGCTTTTTGGAGGGGCCCCTATGAGCTCAGTGTGTAGTCAGGTCTTCAGGATATCTACAATTACTACATATAAAATGAATTCACATATGATTAATTTTAAAATGAGATTATTTGCATATTTGATAGCCATCCTGAAAGTTTGACTGAAATATTCTCAATGTCCATTTGACCCCCGGAGCACGTTTTGACCACGCAGTCCATGTCACATGAGGGGCAGCACAAGTCTCTGTGGCCCCTCCTGTAGTTACCCGGGACCCTTTTAATATGGCCCCCAGCGCCGCAATGGTTTGCCTCATGTGCACATTTTAGGATTCCACAGCTTAACTGAGACAGAGGCCCCCCTGATCCACTACTGTACCCCATAGAGCAGAGTTCACCTGCTTTAACTGCCCCCCCCCCACCCCATCCTCTTTCCGGGCCTTGTGCTCTGACTGAAGAGAAACAATGTAAGTTGAAACATTGTTTCTCTTCAGGCAGCAGGAGGGGGCGAGGGGCTCCGAGCAGGCTGCAGCCTGCACCTGCTTCAGGCACAGAGGAGAGAGGCTTGCTTCAGCGCAAAGCAAGCCTCTCTCAGAGCTCTCAGAAGAGCTGAGGCCAGGGGGGCCCCCTTCATTTACTGAAGGGAGTGCCCCCCCCCCCCCCACTGCGGGGCCTGCGGGGGCGTTTGTTACGCCCCTGAGCTAAGTGATCACACCTGGACTCAAACCCGTCTCCTTCGGGTTTCCCAGAGATAACTAGAATAGATGCATTATTCCTCTGAGTTACCATACCAGCAATGGCGGTTTTAGGGTCCCTTGCTAAATAGATCAGATTTTGCCACTCTTTCTCCTTGCTTGTGTAAGACTTACACTTTAGAAAGGTATGGCAACATACCTTCTAGATCCATCATTTTACCATTTTAAGCATAATTCATACAGAAGTATTGAAGATTGCCACTGTTGAAAGGAATCTGACATTCTGTTGCTCAGCTACCTCGGTGAGAACACATCACAGCATGGCTGTTTTGCAGAAGCAGAGTGTGTGATTGGAGGCCTTTCAGCCATGTTGAGGAAACGAGGAACGCTCAAATGCAAAGAGAAGAAGCGGCGGCTTTGTCCTTGCGAGCTCGAACAAATGTCAGCGCAGTGAAATATGAAATGGTGGGACAGGAGCATAAAACATTGATGCCTGCTGATAGAAAACATGATTGTCCTTCATCCACCGGAAAAACAGGTTAGGAACACATCACTGATTAAAAGGCTTCCGCTGCAGGACAGGCACGTTTCTTGCCATTGTTGATTAGAAGACGTGTTCATGAATTAGGTTCTTCCCTGCGGCCATCATTGAACTTGCACATTTCCGCTTTTGCAGGTTTCATCCTCTTTGCTGTTGCAAACCTGTTTCTTTTTTCCCCGAAAAGTTCATTTCGCTTCGTTCGTCTATCCCCCTATGGTTATGACAACCACGTGCCTGTCTGTGCACTCAGCCCTAGTCCAACCAGACTTCACTGATGTTGAAAATGTCTGAAAGAGCAGCAAATGTTCTTTCATTTTATTTAGAAACGACATTGATAAAGCACACAATATGACAAGAGTTGTTTCGAGGCGCGAATAGCATATACATATAGAGCTTTTTACGTACTTCTGCTGTTTCCAGGTATTGTAAATTGCAGTTGTTAGTGGCATAACAAAAGCCCCTGCAGCTCCCCCACTGAGAGCTTTGGACTGCGTAAATGTAAATGTAAATGTAAATGTACAGGAATTTATATAGCGCAAATCACCAAGCGGTTTCTAAGCGCTTGCTTAGGGAACCCGTCCTGGTATTCCCCTGTGAGATAACCCCGGCAGGGTATCCGCAAGGTGAAAGCCAGGCATCCCGCCGCGAGGGGCCGTTGTGGAGATTAAGCAAGCTATTGCCCAGAGTCGCAGAGTGTGAACCCGTGAATCGAGTAGGCACCGGAGCGAGAATTGTCGAGTCCATGGACATTTTAGGACTCAAGACCCCGCCGAGCCGGGAATTAAACCCTGGTCCCGGGCTGACCTCTGCTTCCAGGTCTGCCTCCTCTAACCAGTGAGCCACACTTCTCCACTGCGTCCGGAGCGACGGTTGGTGGAGAAGGGGGTAGTCCTGTCTGTACTTTGCAGGGGGGGGGGGGCTCAAGTTTCGTTACGCCTTTGGTGTTACTACACAGTTACCCAATTTAAGTCTTTTAACTTTACTGTCCTTGGAAGGGAGGTAGGCTGACTCAGACTCAACAGGGTTCAAACTCGGAAGCTGACGTCATCACTTCTATCAGAGCACCAATTCAGCTGATTGAACCCAGACGGCTAGACATATCCACCTTGATTTGTTCTGCATTCTGTCAAATTATGTAAATTGAGCATTTGTAGTTACATTAAAAGGACAATTGAGTCCAGTTTATTTCTGTCACCTATATTTATGGCCACTGGTATTTTGGCCCAAGGATGACTAAGGAATTTGACAAGAAAATACAAATTAAGCAGCATAGTGATGCACGTTTGGAAGCAGCATTGCTTCACTATTTTCTCATGTTTACATGTTAACCCTATGTGGTCAAAAGTTTCACCTCACTGACATCTGTTTAAGAACCAAATACAGCAATCAGCAACTGAAAGGTCACCTTCTGCTGTGTGACAAAAGGGTCTGCCATCCCACGGCAAAACATGTGGGAGCATCTTTAGTAGCGTTTCATCTGTTTGATCTAGAAACAGTTTTGTAAAATCTATAAATTTTGCGAAGATTATCGATTACGTGGCAAGAGTGGCAAACCCATAACTAGGCGAATCGCATAATTCCTATGGCTCTGGTTATATTTCTTTCTGAAAATGTAAGTGTTTTATCACTTTTTATTATAGGCCTGCAAGGTTATATTCGTAGCGTGGTCCTTCCGACAATTACCTGTGGCCCAGCTATGGGCCATCCTTGTTCACAGCACCGCCCATTGATCAGCAGAGGTGGGCAAGCCACTAAAATCTCAAGCTAGGCTTGAGTCAGAATGCGGTCCTCTTGTAAACTTGAGCCCAAAAGGAGCCAAACCTTCATGGTGTTTCTGCCTGCCATACATGTTCTAACCTCATCCACCAGGAATTAAAGACTTTGGGGCCGATTTCGGGCGGAATTGTTTCCGCCCGACACCTACTTGGTCTTGAGACCAATCGACACCCGGTCGGGGGTCCTGACCACCTAATTAGGATGCGACCGAACACTGTTCATCGCGTTCTTACATTTCCCTATGGGAGCATGCATTATGGTCACATGCTCCCATAGGGAAATGGAGAGTGTGGTTCATCTCTGTACCCCGTGGCAGGCACCTCAAGGTACCTGCCACGGGGTGCAGGGACCAACAGGGGGGCACAATTGGTACCCCCTCGACCCCCAACAGGAGGCTGCACACATAAACTGGCCGTGTTGGGGGTCCCATTTCGAACAGGCAATCATGCCGGAAATCGTGCATCGTAATCCCAAAGGTGGAAAGGTCCGTCCTTTGGGATTATGAGCCGGTTCAGACTGGCCGACGGGCTCTGTGAGCCCGTCGGAAGACAGCTGGAATGACCGGCTGGTTTAAATCCCGACTGGCTGCATCTTTATCAGCTGAGAGGAATTGAAACAGACAAATGGTCAGAGGCTTCCTGACCAATATCGTTATAGGCCCCTAAGTATTAGCCATTGATGTCAAATTGTAGTGAGAAAAATATGTTCATCCAATGGATGAACTGCTCAATGTGAAACCAGAGAACCTAGAACAATGCCAGCTTTCCAGCTTGACCAAGTTCTGTGGTTACTCTGTAATTATTTTACTTCGCCTTACTATAGTCACATATGAGAGCACCTTGAAATACATGAGTTCAATATGTGCTTGTTAGAACTGGGGGTGTCTAGTTGGCAGAGGTAGGTACCACTGTCCAAATAGGGACCCTTGCTTCTAGTCAAGGTAAGGAGGAAACCCTCTGAGATAACCCCTGCTTACCCTCTAGGTAGCTTGGCACGAGCAGTCTAGGCTAACCAGAGGCAATGTGTAAAGCATTTGTACCAACACTCACAGTAACACAGTGAAAACACCACAAACTGACTCCACAACAGTTTAGAAAAATAAAGGTATTTAATCTAAACTACACAAGACCAAAACGACAAAAATCCAACATACACAGTTCAAGAATATGGTTTCAAAAGAGTTCTTAAGGTTGCGATGAAATAATCCACAGATGCGTGAAAAGTTCACAGTTGCGTCACGTTTAGCCGACAGTACCTTTAGTTGCGACAAAGTTCCAAAAGCCAAAGCTGGAGCGGTGGAAAACAAGCGATGCGTTGCTCCTGAGACCCTGGGGAGGCGATGCGACAACCCCGCTGTAGCAGCGGGCGTGTTGCGACGAATCCGGTCTGTATGGGGAGGAAGGCCACTTGTATGGATTCCGGGGCGGAGGTTCCGTAGGAAGTTTGTTCTCGCAAAGGCACGATGCAACGATCTTTAGAGTTGTGACGATCTCCGGGGCAACGATGCGCGGACCAGCGGTGATCTTCCCTCTTGCAGCTCCTCGACGCGATGGTTTCTGCGATGACACTCGCAGCGACGTGATGCGGTCCACAAGCAAGCAGTCGGCGATCTCACCCAGCGACGACAGGCTCTGCGACAATACTCACAGCGATGTTAGACTTTCCCGCACCGGTCTGGTGCGTCCCGCAAACGAAGGATGCAACGGCTCTGGCAGCGGCAACAGGCGCTGCGACGATCTCGGCCTTCGTAGTGGCGGGAATTTCCTCGCACTGTCGGGGATGCGCTCCGCAGCGAGCGATGCGATAACTTTCCAATTGCAAAAGTCTCTCATGCTTAGTTTCAAGCTACCCAGCACAGGTACAACTTCCAGAGGCCCCACAACTCAAACTCAGCAGAGTTCAGGAAAGCTGGGGGTGAAGTCCTTTTGTTCCTGGGACTTCAGAACAGGGAGCCAGCTCTTCTCAGGCCCTTGGAGATTCCTTCAAGACAGGGGACACAGCACAACAGCAAAGTCCTTCCCCTCTCCTTGGCAGCAAAGCAACAGGTCAGTCCAGCAGAGCAACAGCAGGACAGTCTTCCTTCAGATTCAGCTTTCTCCTTGGCAGAGGTTCCTTCTTGATTCCAGGATGATCTAATTTTCTGTTGTCAGGGGTCCTGTACTTATACCCCTAAAAGTCTTTGTTCTCTTTGTGCAAGTGGGCCCTGAGCCCGGTCTGAACCAGTTCTGGGTGTTGCTTGAGCACTTTGTTTGCCTGGCTTCTCCTTCCCTTTCAGAGTGAGGGGCAGGGTCGTCAGCCGCCCAGCAGGAGGTGGAGCCAGCATTGTGGAAGGCAGGCACAGCCCTATTCAGGCCCAGGTGCTAACTCCTCCCACCACTCAGGTTGCAAATGCAGTCATTCAGCCTAGGGCTGACTCAGCCAGCCTCCTGGGGAATCCCCAGGCCCTGTCACTCTCAAACCAGACAGTCAATACACAAACAGGCCAAGGCACACAGAAGGGTCAGACAAGAGAACAGCAACTTTCTAAAAGCGCTGTTCTCAAACACAGGATTTAAAAATAACCTTTCCTAAAAGATGTTTTATTAAATTCTGAGTTCAGGGATACTAGACTCTTATGTCCTATCTTGTTCCTATGAGAAGAAATGCTGGTAGCCACTGTAGCCAGCATCCCCCATGTTAATCTATGGAGCAAGATAGCCTTACAGTAGTGAAAAACGAAAACGGCTGCCATTCACTACCAGAGCATGTTACCTTCACCAGTACATGCTCTACCTCTCACATACACTGCACCCTGCCCAGGGTGGTACCTTGGGCCTTCCATAGGGGTGACTAATGTGCACAAAAAGGGAAGGGTTAGGCCTGATCAGTGGGGACACTGACCAGGAGGACATGGCAGTTCACAGACTGCATGCAGGCACTGTGGTGGCAGGCCTAAGACACCATTGTAGGGCTACTCATGTGGGTGGCACAATCAGTGCTGCAGGCCCACTAGTAGCATCTGTCATCACCAGCCCTGGCACACCCATTGCACTTTACTAGGGACTTCATGGTGATACAAATATGCCAATCATGTATATCCAATCATGATAACAATTTACATAGGGAGCACTTTCACTCTGGCACTGATCAGCAGTGGCAGAGTGTCCAAAGCATCTAAACCAGCAAAAACGAAATCCAGCACAGCATCAAAAATACCGGAGGTAGAGGCAAAAAGATAGGGGTAAACCACGCCAAAGATGGCAGGTCTAACATTGCTCTGTACAAAAACTTCTTGTGTTTGATTTAATTGACTATAATGTTGCTCCATGAATAACACCCTAGGCCACATGTAAGGCCACATATATGGTGCATAAGGTTTCTGACTGGCCTCTTAGTTCACTAATGGCATTGTCATCAGGACAAGTGGTGGGTACGAATGTCTCTAAGTTCATGTTTAAAAACTGCTACTTCTAATAAAAGCTGATCAATGAAGCAATACAACCCAATGTACTAAAGTCAAATACTTTAGCATGTTAAAGAAGCACACTTTTTTTCCATTTTGAAGGGATTTTATCAAATTTTTACACACATGGCACTCATTTTCTAGGCTCAATTTCTTCACTCCCCTTAGAGCCAAACCAGACCTTTGGCTTGGCTCTCCTTGTTAATTTGTGAGGGTACCCACCGCCACTGACCAGTGACATCAGCCTCTCCCTGGGACACCACCAGTCTGGTTTGTGTTGTGCTGCGGAAATGAGGCATGGTGGTTGAGGTGATTCAACCAACTGGAATGGCGGAGAGTCTGTGGTGGCATAGAACCTCTATGACATTAACATTGAAAGACAGACTACTTCCTGGCATTGAAAAGAGAGAAAAATATATCACAAAGTAAATGCTAATGTATAGTTTTCATTATTTGACAAAACACCGTTGGGAAAAAAACGAGATAGGTCCGCGCAGCTTTCTAAAAATCTTATGTTGTTCACCTCCTTTTGGTTTATTTTGGCAAGCACTATTCCTACACCTGGTTGATGGTGAGATGTATGGAGTTTCCTGTGGAGACGGTGGTGATGGTTTAGCAATACCATCTGAGGCTGTTCGCGCGTCCGCGATTTTCATCGACGACGTTCCCACTCGTCCCATCTAAAATGTACAGAAGAGAGTCCTCGCGTGAAAGATGGCACAAGGCAGCACATTCTCCGAATTAGTATGCAGTAATCGGCAGTGCCCAGCTGCATCACTTCCATGGCTGGCCACAGACGGACTGGCAGGGACCGAACACCGCCCGGGGCCATCAAGTCTGTAACCCCAGAGCAGGCGTCACGCGCTCACCATCATGAGGCCTTTATGGATGTTCCCGCCCTTATGATGATAATGGTAACATGGCTGGAAGAAAAACAAAAAAAAGGGAAAACAACAGCTGTGCACATTCTCGTTCAAGACAAGCCTGTGCTTTCATTTGGAGTCTGTGTCAGAGCACACACGGTGAGCAGATAGAGCCGTGTCCTTTGTTCACTGTAGTTACATAACTTCGCATACCGAAGTGCAGTGCTGACAATGCGGCCCAGCAGAGAGCACAACCAAGGTGTGTTATCATTGCCAATGGCAACAGACTGCTCCCGATCCCAGCGGCGTGCTCCGGGCAAGCAGCTGTGCAGGCATGCGCATTAAGTCGTGTTTGCACAGAACATCCAACCGCCATCATTCCTTGAGCAAATTGTGCCTGCGTGCGTGCGTCATGGCTTTCTCAGGTGCAAAGGAGCAGTACTCCTCCAACAAAGCGTTCTCGTTTAGAACCCAATCTGCTGAGTTTTTTAAAATTTATTAATGTAATCATTTTTAGAAGGGCAGCAAAGCTGATTTTAACTATTTGATAAAGTTGCCACCCAAATGCTTTAGCATGACAAGTGCTTTGTTTTTTGTGGATACATTGGCTAAAATGAGGGTCTATTGGAACGAGGAAGTACTCTGAGGGATTTATTGTGAGACACGTTAACATAGAGGTTGAATTCCAGTTCTTACAATGGACGTTATCGTGACCCTGTTTCCGTTTGAGCAGTGTTTGCGGTTATGTACCCTGCCTTGACCCCCAACTTTACTTTACATTTTTCGGTGCCAGTTTCTATTGCTACAAGAAAATGCTCCTGTGCCTTTTCTCGGAATCAGGTTTGACTCGTTATTTAACATGTGATAGTGCATTACCGGCAAAATCACATACTTGGTTGGGGTATTAAGCCCTATATAAATAGATAGGTCCTGCTGGTGGTGTATTACTACCCATTACGCAAAGCTGTGCCAATGTCCCGATTTACTGGGTCCTACAGTTGAGAAATAAAGGACATGATGTGTGAGCACGAACTGTTACACATATTTCCATAGTGCACATTTCGCAGTATCATCTGCACTGGCGACCATCATCAGGCAGCACCTGCCGGCGCGTAGCTTCGATTTTTTTTGGGGGGGAGGGGGCGGGGGGTGTTATATCTCCCCCTAAAATAAAAAAGGCTGGAGTAAATATTTGGATACAAGGGCTTTCAGTCGGGTATGATGAAGTGTCAGATTTCACCTGGGATTTTTAAATGTCCACACTGACAAAAACACACACACACATTCTTGTCTCCGTTTTGCAGGCCTTAAAAATGTTGATTAGTTTGATAAATGTTGTGCTTTAAGTGCCCCTAACAATCGGCGTGTTTTAACAAGATATTCCAGCAAAACTGTTGTAAACACTGAAGCGCACCCCCCAAACTTATTGACCAATATATGCCCCATAGCACCTGCAGCACCAGTGACGTAACGAAAGTTAAGCCCCCCCCCCCCCGCAAGGTACATGGAGGGCCCCCCTGGGGTCTTAATAAGGAGCTCTCTGGTCAGAGTACTGTGCTGAGGGGGCAACTGGAGCTTGCCCCCCCCTGCACCACAGGGGCTACTGGGGCCATTGTTACACCACTGTGCAGCACGTGCTGCACCATTTCAAGGCAGGGTCACAGGCAGGCCCTTCACCTAAATTAAACCCACCTCCAGGCCAAGGATGGATTCGTAATGGGAAACATCCTGTTTGCTTTTCCTAAGGAGTATTCATGTTTTCTCATTAGCAGTGAGCTGTCCCTATTTGCATTTGAAAGGCTATCTCTGACCTGTAACCCTTTATGCTGTTTAACCTTCAAGAAAAAACACAGAAGAAAGTCAGTAACAAACTTAGGGGCATATTACCAACAACTAGCGATAATTATCGCTATGTTGGCTTAGCGGCAATAATTTTATCGCCGTGTTGCGGCGATTTTTATCGCTTAGGAGCCTTGCTATTATCAAGGTTTATCTCCTAAGCGATAAAAATTGGCCGAAATGCATGAATATCGCTGTAAAGTCAGCGATATTCATGCATTACCGAGCTAATGCTCTTAGCCATGTTATCCACCTCCCATTGGATAACATGGCTAAGAACTGCTCAGGGCAGGTGGTAGCTTTTGGAGATATTCGCGCATCTCCAAAAGTTGGTAATAGGAGATAGCGATGTTAGCGACTGTTTCCAGTCGCTGACATCTTGGCACGCCCACTTTGAATGTCATTAGTGATAAATATCTCTGACATGCAAAGCAGGGCCCAAGATGATCGCTATCTCCTACTAGCTGTCGCTAACTGGTGTTAGCGACAGCTAGGAAATAGGGAGATCATTTTATCTCCGCTTTTTTGGCTTTTAAAGACAAAAAAGCAGAGATAAATGCCTAGATAATATGCCCCTTAGTTTTGCATTTCACAAGTCCACCAAGTACACTGTGACTTATCAGCCATTCCTCACTTTTCAGCCAACAGCATATTGGGGTGTGAAGCTTGGATATGGTGACCCGGCATCCTGCATTTGCAGGGGACCGTACCGTTTTTGCTGCAGCTGTCCGGACAGATTTCAGCAAATTTGGCTCATGCTTGGATTTCAGAGAGGCTCTGAATATGCCCAAGGGAAGCATAGTTTTATATGTTCCAAAGCAGGACTAGTTAGCAGCTGTTGTCAGAAAGAAATTTAATTAACAGGTGTGATAGTGGGTTTTGAAATTGACCTTTATATATTTCCTCAGTGCCTCATCTGTTTTTCTAGGTTGATGCGCGCTGTCATTCTATGCCACTTGGTTGATGGAAAATTGTAGTCCTTCTTCTATTTTAGTGACATGTCCCGGTTTTTATTTTTTTACATCTGGTCATGCTAATCTTACAATTTTGCTGTAACCATTTTTTATTTGTTCAGTGCCCTATAATGCAACGTGATGTTGGCTAAAATACCATACCTGACTAGCTGAAGATGTCATACATGAGATGAGGCACATGTCAGGTAGGTTTAAAAATGTTACAAAGTCACCCAATCCATTTAAAAAATGCTTGTTTTACACTAAAGCTATAACTAAGCTCTGCTCACATATTTTGTGAGGGTTCACTCTTCCATTCACATCATGCATTAAAACATGCATTGGCTATGAAAATTAATTTGTCTTTTGTGTAGTGGAACGTTGTATGCAAAACTTCACAATACAACAAAGATACAACATAGACAATAGCAGCACAGTTTTTCCTAATGCAAAGAGTAAGTATAGGTCAGGTGACAATAGCAGGAGAAACACCACACGATTCTCTCTCACGATTCTCTGACTTCGTCAGACACGGTCGCTCCCACGCTCCCTGGCTCCAGTGGTATCGTTACTCCCTCCATTAACCTCTGACCATCTGTGTGCTTGTAATTGAATTGCGCATTTGCATTAGCGCTTGTAACTGTGCATTTATTATAGCGCTTGTGATTTCCTCTTCAGTCTGCTTACTCTGTGCCACTGATAACGCTACAGCGTTTCAGGTATTTAGCAACATAGTATCGTTTTTGCCATACAATCAGCGCGACGGAACGGAGCTGCGCTCTACCTATTAACATAGAAACTACCTGTGTTTAAAAGCGCTTGTGAACTTTCTCAGTGCCCCAGCCTCACTCGACTTTTTACCTCCTCCATCTTGTTTGTTGTTGTCTCCCTGAGCCCTTCCTCCTCGCAACGCTCCCGCCTCCCTGCTGCCCCTCCCACCCACTGACCCTTACTGTAGACCCCGTAGAAAGGACATCTGTGATCGCCCTGACTTCGTCAGACACGGTCGCTCCCACGCTCCCTGGCTCCAGTGGTATCGTTACTCCCTCCATTAACCTCTGACCATCTGTGTGCTTGTAATTGAATTGCGCATTTGCATTAGCGCTTGTAACTGTGCATTTATTATAGCGCTTGTGATTTCCTCTTCAGTCTGCTTACTCTGTGCCACTGATAACGCTACAGCGTTTCAGGTATTTAGCAACATAGTATCGTTTTTGCCATACAATCAGCGCGACAGAACGGAGCTGCGCTCTACCTATTAACATAGAAACTACCTGTGTTTAAAAGCGCTTGTGAACTTTCTCAGTGCCCCAGCCTCACTCGACTTTTTACCTCCTCCATCTTGTTTGTTGTTGTCTCCCTGAGCCCTTCCTCCTCGCAACGCTCCCGCCTCCCTGCTGCCCCTCCCACGCCCCTCCCCCCCCTCAAGGAGCTTAAATGACAGATGTGCCCACGCGCAGCGTCCACGCGCTACGTCCGCGCCGAAGGTGCGCCAAAGGTAAGCCCGTCTACGCCCGTCCGCGCCTGGACCGCGCCCAGTGCCAGACCCCTTGCCCCTCGCGCTCCCCAGCCCTCCCGCATTACCTACGATGCCGCCACCCTCCTAGCCCTTAACCCCGGTCGCGCCCCCAACTGCGTCCAAGCCGCTCCTGGACACACTCATGGACCTTTCTCTTGCCACTCCTGCAAATTCATCGGCACCAACAACATCCCCGCTACGACCACACCACTGATTCCCGACCCCAATCACCTACAATGCATCCTTCTCAACACCCGATCGGTCCACAGACACGCCATTGACCTATGGAATCTACTAAACACCATCTCTCCAGACGTCGCCTTCCTAACAGAAACTTGGATGAACGATTCCTCCGCCCCAGACATCACCATTGCCATCCCTGAAGATTATAAGATCACACGCAAGGACCGTACCGGCCACACAGGAGGAGGAATCGCTATCGTCCATAAAAAATCAATCCGCATCTCTACCAGCTCTGACGTCAACCTCGCCAACTCTGAACACCTTCACTTCCAGATCCACATCGACCCCAAGACCACACTCAGAGGCACCCTCCTCTACAGACCACCAGGACCCCGCGCAAAATTCAGTGAAGACATCACGGACTTCATCACTCCACACGCGCTCCCCTCCAAAGATTACATCCTTCTGGGAGACCTCAACTTTCACCTTGAAAAGAACAACGACCGCAACACCACCACCCTCTTGGACAACCTAGCCAACCTTGGACTTAAACAACTGGTCACCTCCCCCACCCACATCGCGGGTCACACACTCGACCCCATCTTCACCTCCAGCAATCATGTCTCCTTCAGCCATACTACGGATCTCCTCTGGACTGACCACAGCTGCGTTCACTTCACCTACAACAAGCCGAAACCCATCAACCACCTCCAACCAACTCTACAAAGAAACTGGAATAAAATCACCATCGACCAGATCTCCTCATCGCTCCTTCTAAACACCCCAGCCCACTCCTCTAACCCAGACCAAGCCGCCGCCAACTTCACCCTATGGTTATCCAACACCGCAGACACCTTAGCACCACTGAAAAAACTTCAAAGCAAACCTGGCAGCAAGAAGGCCTCATGGTTCAACGCTGATCTTAAGAATTCCAAGAAACTCTGCCGCTCCCTTGAAAAGGCCTGGAAAAAAGACCCAACCACCAGCACCAAGGACGCCTTCAAAAACGCCACCCGCATACACCACCAACTAATCCGAAAGGCCAAGAAAACAGCATTCAAGGATCGACTAGACAACAACGCCCACAACAGCAAGGAACTTTTCAACATCGTCAAGGAATTTACCAATCCCTCGGCCAACTCCAACGACATCACCCCCTCTCAAGCCCTCTGCGACTCCCTAGCCTCATTCTTCCACAACAAAATTGCAGACATCCACAACAGCTTCGACAACCTACCCGGAGACCAACCCACCCAACCATATGATGAACATTCTCCCCCCTTGAACACCCTTAACAACTGGAACCCAATCTCCACTGAGGACACCATCCGCCTGATGAACTCCATCCACTCAGGATCCCCCACTGACCCATGTCCTCACCACATCTTCAACAAAGCAGACTCCGTCATAGCACCGCACCTCCGAGACGTCATCAACTGCTCCTTCAACTCCGCTACCTTCCCAGAAAGCTGGAAACACGCTGAACTCACTGCCCTTCTGAAAAAACCCACAGCGGACCCCACCGAACTCAAAAATTACCGCCCCATATCACTCCTTCCTTTCCCGGCCAAAATCATCGAGAAAGCTGTCAACAACCAGCTCGCCGCTTTCCTCGAAGCCAACAAATCCCTCGACTCCTCACAATCTGGCTTCCGAGCAAAACACAGCACTGAGACCGCCCTCATCGCAGCAACAGACGACATTCGAACTCTCCTGGACAATGGAGACACAGTCGCCCTCATCCTCCTCGACCTCTCCGCAGCATTCGACACAGTCTGCCACAGCACCCTTTTACAACGCCTCAGAAACATCGGAATACAAGGAAAAGCACTTGAATGGATCACCTCGTTCCTCACCGGAAGAACCCAGAGAGTCCGCCTTCCACCATTCAAGTCCGAGGCCTCTGAAGTCATCTGTGGCGTACCACAAGGATCCTCACTCAGTCCCACCCTCTTCAACGTATACATGAGCCTCCTCGCGGCCATCGCACGCCAACACAACCTCAACATCATCTCTTACGCGGATGACACTCAACTGATCCTCTCTCTCACCAATGACCCCAACACCGCCAAAACTAACCTACACGAAGGAATGAAAGAAGTTACCGAATGGATGAAACACAGCCGTCTGAAACTGAACTCAGATAAAACTGAAGTCCTCATCTTAGGTACATCCCCCTCTGCATGGGACGACTCTTGGTGGCCGGAAGCCCTTGGAAAAGCACCCATCCCGACAGACCACGCACGGAACCTAGGCATTATCGTGGACTCTTCACTTTCAATGAACAGACAAGTCAGCGCCGTATCCTCATCCTGCTTCAACATTCTTCGCATGCTCAAAAAAAAATTTCGCTGGATCCCCACCGAAACCAGAAAAACAGTCACCCATGCTCTGGTCACGAGCCGACTGGACTACGGAAACACCCTTTACGCAGGCACTACCGCTAAACTCCAGAAAAAACTCCAACGAATCCAAAACGCCTCAG
This sequence comes from Lissotriton helveticus, assembly GCF_964261635.1. NCBI lineage: Eukaryota > Metazoa > Chordata > Amphibia > Caudata > Salamandridae > Lissotriton > Lissotriton helveticus. Next base: position 1,076,909,763 of record NC_136059.1, read on the forward strand.
CCAGGATCATATTAGACATCCCGCGTAACGAACACATCTCTGGCCACCTGAAAGACCTCCACTGGCTACCCGTCAATAAGAGGATCACTTTCCGACTACTAACCCATGCACACAAATCACTCTACGACATCGGACCAGAATGCCTCAACTCACGACTGTCTTTCTACACCCCCTCCCGCCAACTACGTTCTTCCAACCAAGCCCTCGCCACTGTACCTCGCATCAACAAGACAACCATGGGAGGCAGTTCCTTCTCATACCTGGCTGCTAAAACATGGAACTCACTCCCCACTTACCTTCGCCTTACCCAGAACCACCTAGCATTTAGAAAGCAACTTAAAACTTGGATATTTGACAAGTAATCCTCTTCCCCTCCCTAAGCGCCTTGAGACCCTCTGGGTATGTAGTGCGCTATATAAATTCTTTGACTTGACTTGACTTGACACATACAGGATGGGTACAACAAAGGTAGATAATGCACTAAAGAGGCTGTGAGAGAAATGAAAGGACTGTTGTACCCTCTCTGTAAACATATAAGCAGTACTCACTAGAAGAAAGAGTCAACTTCCAATAGAATTTCCTTACGTTCATGTACTCATATAGGACGGTGAAGCCTCACTACCTAGTGTGGTTCATCAGTAAGTTCCACCTCTAGCACTGTAAGCACTAAAAGCTCTACATTTTAAATGGTTGGACAGGTCTCCTAGTTATGAATTCCCTAATTCTTGTAAGGTTATGTCCCTTATGTGGAGATTTATGTTGTTCCTTTGTTAAAAGTTTCACGCCTACATTAAAATTATATGTGTTTGGGCCAATCTTTTAATTCGCAAAAAGATTTTTAGGCACATTTCACACCAATAGATCTATCTGTACCAGGTAAGCCCTCATTCTACTTTCATGTGCCAGTTCCGTTCATTCACTCTATACAACTTTAGAGAAACCCCAGGGCATATTTACAACAGAATGGCGAAGCATGGCATTAAGCAAACATTGCTAATGCCACACTCCACCATTCTGAGAATCTAGAGCTGTGCCTCATTCAAAAGAATGCAGCGCACAACTGCGTATCCCCTAGCGCTGGTGCTACATCTAGCAGCCTAGTGCCAACACAGACAATCTTGTACCACAGTGAAAGAGTGTCTGTGTTGGGGGAAATGATTGTTTATGTGAAGGAAGGTGTCCCTTCTTGCACATAATCAATTCAGAATAGGTATGTGTAACTTCTAAGTGTGCTGCATTGTCAAGCACACATAGAAGTTGCAAATCGTATTTTTAAAAATGATTTTTATGTGCAGGAAGGGACACCTTCCTGCACATAAACAATTATTCATGGTGATTACTGTGCTTCACACATAGAATTAGCAAAAATGTGGAGAAATGAAGCATTTCTCCTCATTTCGCCATGTTAAGACCAGGTTTTACCTGATCTTAATTTTGATGCAGCCTCCTATTTACACGCTTGTAAACAGGGGGCAGCGTAAAAATCGATTGGTTTTGTGGCAGAACGCCCACTGCAACACCCATTACACACCCCTTTCTCGCTAAGTGTAGCATGAAAGGGGACCTTATTTACAAGGTGGCATTAAGCCACATTAAGTGGCTTATTGCCGCGCTTTAAATAAGGCAAAGGGTTTATCGCCACAGCAACCTCACAAAAAGTGATGTTCTTGTGTTGATAGGGGCTTGTAAATATGCTCTAGTGTTTTTGAGGGACATATTTTGCTCCTCAGACATATTTCCTAATGGAACCTTCAATGGAGGGATTTCTCTGCTCTCTGATTTGCTCTTTAAGTCCTCCATGACAATTTCAAATTGTGACTATTTTTGTGTCATATTTAGATTTACTTGAATGGAATGTTTCACATTCCCCCTAGATGCTCCTGTGATTATGCAGTCTAACTCCCTGAACATTCAGAATCTCTTAAAAAATGTCAAGTGATTGGCCAGTACCATACCAGGTCCTACCTTTTTAGGTAGCCAAGTGAACACCTTTTGTCTGGTTGCTTCTTTGGGTACATGTGATGAGGCTCTCAGGAAATTAGTGATCAAAAACATGTTTTGCTCTTTATTAAACTTTATAAATACTTACTTAAAATTCCTGACATCTTAGACTTCAGGAAGAGAATGATCCCTTGCATCCTCTCATAACTGTGTTGAAATGGAAGCCTGTTACTGATCCAGGTGATAGGTCTCTACTTTTTCTTGACAGCGGCATCTTCCAAATTTTGAGAGTCTTCAGGTCCTTTATGATCATCGATGTTTTATGATCAATCCAGGTCATCAAAGGTTTAAGATTTAGAAATCACTCTCGTCCACCCTCCTGGGCCATAAGCACAATATAGCACCTTTATTGATTTTATACATGTTTCTGATGACTCAGTATATGCATCTAAGGTAACTCTTTTGCTGCTGTTTTTGTAGAGGCCATCATGGAACTGAGTGGCTCCCTTCAAAATCCCTTTTATGTGTGCTTCAAGCATGCAAGACATGCAGCTTTGGAGGCTGGGGTTGTGGTAGAGATCTAGTGATGGTGCTAATATGGCACTAGCAGCAGCGGAAGTGGAAAGAGTGAGCAAGTGCTACACTGCCCGCTCTTGGTGTGTTATAAACACATCGTAAAGCTCAGCATTCACAGGCATGAAGACCATCTCAAGACTGCAGACAGTGTGTGTGTCCCTTCCTTGTTGAGAATGAGACAGATTCTGCTCAAGCACAAGGCACTGTTCAAACCGTGTAGTCCTCTGGAGTCTGAGATACTTTGGTTATCACTGCTTTTTGATGCAGCAATTAATTCACAGGGTAGTAAAGGAGCTGCTGTCACCGCTTCCCAATTTTCCTAGTGGTACTCTTGCTTTTGATATGAGTAGCACCATAAGCAGACTTTGATGTAGCACCTGCACAGCATGGTAATGGTGGGTCTCAGTGGCACACCAGTTCTGTGAAGAGGCAATACTGCTACCACACCGGAGTGGTAATGATGGGTCTGAGCAGCATAGAGGAAACATGACCAGGTCCTACTAATACCTCCCTACCACCTACCACTATTGGTGCCTCTCTGAGGCATGGTGGCAGACTGATCAAGGTCCCTGCTTGCTCTCTGCCTTTCAACATGCACACTTCTCCTAGTTAGGGGAGAAGGTGCGTATATGGATCTGGAACATTGAAGGAGAACGACCTGTGTACAAATTATTGTACAAAGGAAGAGAAGGAAAAGCTGAGATAGGCACCCAGGAGTGGCATAGTCAAATAGACAGGGGACTGCCTGGTAATTCCCTTGAGGAGTGGGAAAAGGAAGATTGGGTGCTGCATTGTGTCACTTGCTGCCAGGAGCAGGTGCAGCACTTCTGTGGTGGGCCTAGATTTCTGAAGGGCTTGGAGCTGACCCCAAATATACTGGGTCCCCTGTTGATCTTGGGATGCTTCTGTGTTTAGTGCCCAGGGTTGGGGGATTTTGTTTTGTAATAATATAATTTTTTTAAAGCCATAGTAGTGGCACAAATGGGAGCAGGGTGAGGATCTTAAAGCAGGAAACATCTGTCTTGCAACAAAGCTGTGTGAACGCCACTATTTTGCATTATGAATTTAATGCATCGCATTTGCAATGCAAACTGCTTTGCATGCTAGATGCTTGCAGTGCCTATTGAAATATATGTTCCAGTTCATGCTGTTCCTGCTGGCTGAGGCATGGTTTTGGGCTGGGTTGTGGGGATTGCTGCATGTAGGGAGCATTGCCTCGGCCAAAAGACAGAGCAATAACAGGTAGAGGCATCATGATAATCCACATCAATGTTTACTGTCTGTGTTCTTTGGTGGTCGTTGCTGGCTCAACATGTCCCAGATGTAAAGCAAGCTGCCTTGTTGACCAACGAATGGCAATAGGTACTTTTATTTCATTGCTTAATTTGTAACAAACATAAATGCCAGGGCCCTCGTCAGGAGGTCACCACAGCTTTCACCACCCATTTCCACTCCCAGCGGTGCTAATGCAGTACCTAAAATACTACTAACCCTCACACTGCTACAAGTGTGACATTTCAGACAGCGCGAGACCCCAACGCTACGAGAATGGTTTGAGTAGTAGGTAGTAGTTGTTTTTAATGTTTATTGAATTAACAAACAACTGTTGTTCTGCTCATCTCTAAATTACAGAAACAGCGCCTCCATTGGCAGCTGTCCTAAGTGCATGTCAGTGTTGACAATTAAGTGCCGGTGCAGAGCACCAGAAAACACAGGCTCAAATTAAGCACTGCTTTGTTTGCTGCACCATCCCGCCAAGTGCCATAAACAGCCATTAGTGCATCTGTTCAGGAAGTCAGTGCTATAGAGAATGTTTCACCAAGAGCAGCTTACTGCACTGAGCACTAACAACTGTTAGAGAAATTCTGGCTGCTCACTGAAGTACAAACCTGCTTGACCTACCAACCAATCCATCACCATTTACAGTGTGTGACACGTACATACTCTAATGGAACTGTGCCAGCTGCTAGGTGGCTGAACTGATGAATTTATGACATTGATCTCTGAATACACTGGAACATATCTAAGTGGCTGAGTGCTTGTCAAGCATTCCAAAAAGGCATTGCAAAACAACTTCCTACTGCTCTATTATTAGGACTCAAACCTGTGAGCTGCAAATTAAACATAATGTGCTGCAGAAGACACAGACTTACCTACTCACACAGTGCCACCATGGGTTATTTATTTATTTTAAAGGTTTTATATAGCACTGGCTAGACCCAGAGGCATCAGAGCGCTTTACATGAGTATTCAGACCATAATTGCAGGTTACATTGTTACAAAGGTTAGATAGTTATAAGAGCCTGGCAACATAGTGGCAAGTAAGGTCGAGAAAAAAAAAAACAGACATATATTTGAGGGAAAAAACAGGCAAGAGGAGAGATTCAGGGGAGGGGGGTAAGAGCAGGGGAAGAAGACAGAGAATGGAGGAGGGAAGAGGAGGGGATGGTGAGAGACACAGCATAGAAAAAGGAGGGGGGATGACCGGGACACAAACCAGTGGACGAGTCAAAGCTGCGTCCAAAGTCCAGTAAGTTGTGATCTCAGGGGAAGTGGTATCACTTCCCTATCTTTGTTGTGAGAGGCTCCCTTTATGCAGTGGACTCTCTCAGAGGGGTCTCTGAGACTCCAAGGCCTACATACTGGATCCTTCTCCAAAAAGGGGAGAGGGAGTACTTTGGCAAGGGTGCCATACTATACCTCAACTGTGAGTGGCTCCCTAGGCGCTGTGGACTCTCCCAGCGGGTTCGCTGAGACTCCAGAGTATAAATATTGGATCTTTCCCCCAACAAGGGGAGAAGGAGTGCTTAGACAAAGGGCACAAAAGGACAGGGGCAAGGCGGTATAGTGGGCAAGGGAAAAGATTTAGGTGAGAGGAGATAGGAGCAAAGGAAGTGAGACAAAGAAATAAAGAATGCTAAATGGGAACAGATAGCTATATAGGAGACAAGGAAAAAGCAGAGTTACAGAAATACGATAGGGGGTGGGCGAGACAGGGAGATGGGGAGAAAAGCTGTGTCCAAAGTCCGGCTGGGTAGGTGATGGTCAGGGAATGAACCAAGGCCAATCTCCTCAATAGCTGAACAGAGCAGCTCCACCAGGCGTCTGGCATAGTGCTCGGACTCCACTGTCAGGATGGAGATCAGGAGTACTCAGAGATGATCAGATTTGGACCAAATGAATTCCAGACACCATCTTGAGGTCAGGCACAGTCCTGGTAAGATTAAAAATAAAAAAATCACAAATGGCGGCCATGTCGCTGTGGCACCCACAGTGGCAGTTCTTGCTCCTCTTCACCTCTGCCAGGCCAATAGGGCCAGTTTTGTTGCAGCAGGATAACCCTGTAGGTAGGGAGTTAAAGATTTCCTTATGGCTGCGGGCAGCTTCTCATCTACAGATTATGCCAGGCCAAAACCGCATCACTAGGGGGCCACGATGTTGGCGATGGAGTAGCCCCGGTGGTCAGATAACGCTCAAACGGAGGAGCGGGCCGGGGAGAGGGTGAGATAACCATAGCCCAAGGAATGCTCTCAATCCGACATGGGGTTGTGTAACATGAGCGTGTAGCGATAGCGAAATGACCAGTGTCCCCAGTATTACCACACAATCTGTGTGCACCCTCCGCAGCATCTCACAGAACCCAGCAGATTCCAGAGCGGCAAGTCCACATCTCCCCTCAGCAAGCGCTTCGCCCAGGGGTGGCCCCAACAGGGGCGGGGGCTATCCAGCGGCCACCGACCGGGCGCAGCCACCAGGGGCACAGCCTGGCGCACCTTATGTCTGTTGCAGGTCAGCGCCGGTAGATGTTGGGCGCTCCCACAGCGCACGGTGTAACTGTCCTGTAGCGCACCAGTGCCAGCACCCTCACCGGCGGGCCGGCGCAGCCTCAGTGGGCTCCTTCCCAAGCACAGGAGAGCTCCGCATCCACCGTCGCCCAGAGATAGCGCCCGATCAGGCCACCGCTGCCAGCTTCATCCACGTCACCTCGGGCCAAGCTCCTCTAACACAGCGTTCGCGGGGGAACGCCGTAGTGCCAGCCAATCGTCGTCTGTGCGTAATGGTCACCTCTGATGTTCGCTGTATGACGTAGGTCTCAGCAGTGGCAGGCAATGGCAAGGTCGGGCCTGAATCTCAAGGGGCAAGGGAGTCGCAGGAGACTACACCAGGGTCGTTCCTCTCAGGCTAGGTGTGTGACTCAAGTATTAGATGCTGAGATACATAGAAATGTCAGTGGTGGGTGCTGACTTCCACTTTGTAGTCCTACCAGCTGACACACTTTGCCAACTGTTAAGTTAGCTTAATTGGCTAATATTCCTATAGTGGGCAATGAGATGATGGTACAGGTTGCAATCTCATTGTAGCCAACTTAATTTTTCGTTCTTGATGGTTGATAAAAATGAAGTAGTGTCACTGAGTTTGGAAATATCACCAGAAATTACAGTGGCACTTAACTGCAAGACTGTGGACTAGAATTGTTCTCACTAAATACCAAGGGCATTTCACTGCAAATATGTATTTTTGTTGGTAAGCATCTTCCGTTTCGGGCCTGAGACGTCATCATTTCTCTAAAAACGTCAAAAGGTATGCTTAGAGGTCGGAAACGCCTATTGACACCCTGGAAAGAGCATAGTTTGGACATTGCTGGAACAAGACATACTAACGACTGTAAGGTCCGTAGCCGCGTGCGGTTCAGGTGGTCGTCCATCTTGGAGCGTCATTGAAACATTGATTTTAAATTCCAGGGTGCTGCACCGCCCCAGGTGTCTGCTAAACCTTCATTGCTCGCTCTAGTGCTGCAATGTCAGTAATTGAGTATGGCAACAAGTCAGTTATCATGCCGCAGAAAGAGACAGCAGTATTAGCGCTCCAAGTGCTTCCGCCTCGAGCTTCATTTCCAAGTCTGATTAGAGCTGCAGTGTAATGGGGAAAGCCGTAGGACAGTCTGCTGCTCGTTTAATTGCCATTTCTACTGCTAGGAAATTCCCTTAATATCATATTGCGTTACGTTTTATGTAGAGAGCAAAATAACATTCAATTAATACATGCTCATGTGTGCTCTGAAACCAAATTTCACTAAATGATTATTGCGAAAGAATATATTCCCAGCTGGGCTGTTAGGTGCATGGTTATCAAACAGCATTGGCCCTTATTTTCAGCGCAGCTCTCAGAATAAAAGAATCCAGAAGCGAAATTGACAAAATGAAGAAACAATAAAAATACTTACTTTGACAACAGTAATTTTGTTGGAACGTGTTGATTGAAAACTTATTTTTTTAATTGTATAGAATATGCTTTAGTAAACAAATCGAATATAACTTTAAAATGTCCCCTGCACTTAAAGAGCTTAAAACATATGGGAACTGTGATCCTGAGCAACATGAGGACGAAGTCAGACTATCAAGAACAAAATACTATTGAAACTATATTTTCGGACTGTCATCCGCCCAGAAGTAACTGTATATAAAATGTACACACAACTTAAATAAAAAAAACATATGGAAGTTAAACTAATCTTTAAATAGCAGGGGACCCCCAACCTTCTTTCCTTTTAACCTGAAGAACTCATGGTCATCATTACCATGCAGGAACTTCAGTTCTTCAACAAAATATATGTGAAGTGCTTGATAACATGAAAAAAATTGTATGGAACTTTGGTCAAAACAACACTCTCCTACTCGGCATCTGAATGTCAGACAACTTTTATGCTTTTTGGTTGGTTAGGTGTATGAGCGGTGAAGCACACATGGCAAATCTACCTAAACAAGTAAGAAGGCCACAGACACAGCGGACTCGACACAGTAAAAAGTAGAGCTGAAAGGTGGGAAAGGCATACAGGAGTAGAGTCTAGAGACGCAGATATCAAGAGGCGCAGCTATCAATAGTTTATCAGATGTGGCGGCACATGCTACAGTGTTTCAGGGGCCTTCTGCACCCCATTCATAGGATAAAGGAAGCCGTACAGAAATAGAGACAAGTGAAGTAACAACATCATAAAAGCATGCTAGAAAGTTGGAAAAGGAGAAAAAACATTGCTAGATAGTTTTAGCACTTATTAATAGATTTTCATACCAATATTACTCATGAAATAATGTTTTACCCTTCACGTACTGATGTTAACTAATAAATCTAATGATGAGGCCTAACAGTTCTATTGCCTTTCATTGCAAATACATTACAAATAGATTGTGGTGTACTTATGCGATAAAATTTGTTAGGAAATTGAAACTTACAGATATGGTATTAGAGACCCTACTGATTATGAAAATTAGGAAACAATTTTAGTAAAATGGGTTTTAAGAATATTTTACATGTATGGATGTTGAAATATTTGTGGCAGGAGGCTATAACTAACGTTAGTCAATTTCATGTCATAATACATTGGTGAGACATTTATTATTTTTTTACTCGATGCAATATATTTGATTTTAATTACGTTTAATTCATTTAAAGCTGATGTGTGCATTTTTAAGTTTAAAACGGGTTCCTTCTTGAGCTGCAAAATAATACATTGACAAATGTTGCATTATTGGTTCTGTGCATATTTTCATCATACATACAAAGAACATTCTTTTGAAGGTGCTGTGAGATAGTTTGGTGGGAAAGTCAACTCCAACCCGATACCATACTTTATTACATTGTATGTTTCTTACCTTTGACAAACTTGAGGATCAGAAAGCCAAATCGTTCACATGAAGTGCTTGAGAAAGAATGCAGGAGTACATGACCTTAGTATTGTTGACTGAGATGCTTATAAAATTGCTTATCAGTATTGATTTTGGCACATTAATACAATAACTAAACTATCTAAATTACCTGAATCTATGATTCTGTCATGATGTTCTTTATTTGAAACTGAGTTAAGCTTTTCTTTTAATATAAATGCATTGTAGGGAGAATCAACAAGTCTTTTTAGAATAGCAAGTTCTGCTTCTATTCTGTGTAGCAATAGCAGAGCTTCTATAGTGTGTCATTTTAGTTGGACTTAACTTCTTTAGGAGGTTGGTTCTCCCCTTTGCAATACTTTATTTTTACAATATGGTCTTGAGAGTAGTGTATTTGAACCTTATTTCAAACTTGTGAGTTAGTGGACAATCAGTCCTCATTGGGTTGCTAACATAGTGTTTGGACATCCTAATTCCCATCCGTCCTATCAGCAGAGAAAGATCCAACAGAGGACCATTTGCCTCTGTGGTGAGGATAATGCTGTGATCCCTCTGGCTGTAGGGTGCCAGTACAGTTAGAAGGACCGATGACTAAGTAGTGGATTGAAAGTTAAACCTAAAATTATTTATACAACTTACGCTGGATCAATGCCAAACCAATGTGTGGGTACTCATTTTCTTTGTTCACATTGTTCACATTAGGGCCTGAAGGACTTTTGTTAAGCCTCTGGTGCAGGCATGGTTTGCATTTATCGAGGGGGTTGAAGATCTTCTGTTGGACAGAGTTAGGTTTTGTTCAGAACCAGCATGCAGATGGAGTCATGGAAGTGAAAGGCATTTCAAGTTTTGTAAAGCACTATTTTTATGGTTTGATTAGATGCAGTTGTCACCAGTTATGTGAGCATCACTAGACAGGGGCTTTGGCTATGTCCACATGTTGGGAGCCAGGAGTACATGTTCTAATTGGGTAGAAGTTGTGTGCTTCACAAGTAAGGGTTTGCATTCCACATAGCTGTGATCATTTAGTTTTTTATCCAGCTGCTTAAGCCTGAACTTTCAGTGACACACCACATTGGAATGCAATTTAAGTGCCTTAAATATTAAGATCATGTATGTTGTTTTTCTCTGAAAGCAGCACAGATGGGAGGAGGGCAGTCATTAACTTACATGGATTATTAGGTCTGAGTTAGTGCAACTGCCACCTAACCTTTTAACCTACACCAAGATTTGCTTCCTCATGAATTTACATCTATTCGATTGCTATTTACTTGTAATCCTTCATGTTACTGTGCAACATTCCTTTCACATTGTCAATGCTTGTTATATAAATGTAATTGTGTTAGTGACTCTTCAAGTGCTCCACTAATGCAACCCTAATAAACTCACAGAAACTCTCAGTGATTCTATAAATATCCTTATTAAAAAAATATATATATATATTTCTAGATTCATTTCTGAAGTCTTTAGTTAAAGATTAAACAGGTAACCTTAAAAAATGTAAGTGTAAGTACTGATACCCAAAGTATTTTTATTTTTGTATAACAAAAACTTCAATTCTGTGAGTTCATTTGTCTTCAATAGAAATAGGGAGATTAGTCCCAGTACCGTTTTAATTACTTTCATTTTCGCAGAAACAGAAAATATGATGGGTTATATTTATTAACATTGATGCAGGCATTTAGTGGTACATAATATTTTTATGCTACACTGGTGGCCTTTTCTAATGTATAGTAAATAGACACTATAGTTTCTATTGGATAGAACCATGTGAGTCCCAGTGCAGAGACTTTTCAGTCTTTCAAAAAAAAAACTATGTCTCAGTGAAAATACACTTTTAGGTCAGCTACAACAACACTTTGCTAAAAAACCAGCAGATTATCTGCTTGTGTCATCCATTTGTGAAAGTAAACAGCAAATGTATCCAAAAATATGTCAGCAATAGATTGGTGTGTACACTACGATGAGCTTTTGCTGAGCTGGGATGCTGTAAAGAATGTAAAATATCTGTGTGGATTTAAGGGAAGTAGTGGAGTTCTTTAATGAAGAGTTTGATGTTCCCATTTATAAAGTTATTTCAAATTATTGTTACCTGGTTCTGAACTCTTCGGAGCCTGGCAGTGATTTTATTTGGAATTCCAGGAGAAGTGATATCACACAGTAATTACGATGCACCAAGACATGGGTCTAGTCAGCTTAACTTTGTAGGCCATGTAAATCAGAGAAAGCATCTTATAAAAGTGAGCTGCATGTCAAAATCCTTTTTCATGGCTGGCATAGACATAAGGAGAGGCTGTGATAGAAAAAACGTTTTACTTCTTATAAGGGGGAAGGTAAAGTAATCATAAATTGTTAATTAGATCTGATATCGCCACTTCGTTTAAATACAATAAGATCTTGATCTTGGAACCCTCCTACTGTTTGTTTCAGTATGACAACTAGTACAAGCGCAAGGTGGTAATGGTTGAATTCAGAGGCCCATTGTTACTTCGAGGCTGGATTCTCATGTCTTCCCCATCCAGTTGGAATTTCACCTGGTGTTCTTTGAAGAGGTGAGTGAGGGGATGAATGCAAATCCCTGTATTTGTATGGTCATTCCCATTTCTTATTGAGTTTTATTGCTGGTTTGTAGACTATTCTCAGTGTGGTACTTCTGTTTAGCGCCCATTAAATGTGCTCTGACCCCCTAAAACACATAGAAATGTGCTACTCTGATGGGCGTGTTTAACTTTTCTATAAGTCGACAGTATATGGTGCAGAAATATACCAATGTCATGAAAAGTTAACAGTAACCTGTGGACACCACTTATTAACCACTTATTATGCCACCCACTAGTGTGACAAAGGAAAACATGGCTACAGGCCTACCATTGTAGCCTGGCTGCTGCAGAGTAAAACCTGCAGAGCACCTGCAGTCAGCCTTGTGTAAGCCTTATAGCCCACAAGGTAGGGCGCATAATATTTAAAAGTGGCACATGAAGAAAATTATTGTTACCATGTGGAACACCCTTAAAGCTATTTTTAACTTTGGCAGGCCTAGCTGTTCTATGTAGAAAACCATAGTATAGTATATAATACTAATACTTCTATTGTATGAATGGGACAACCCAGAAAAAACAATAAACCACTATTTTTAATATTTATTAAAAATTCAATTCTATGGGGAATTAAACATTAAAATAAATATTAAGAAACAGTACCTTTTAGAAAGCAAGGCTTTATCTGCCTAATTATCCTAATCAGAGGCTAATTAGCTTAAGAATCTGTCAGCTCCAATGTTGTGCCAAAATACAAGAATAATTATGAAAAAGGCATGCAACGCCTTCAAGGAGCAAATGATAGGAAGACCTAAATGGGCAGTGATAACTCCTCTGACCCCTACTGAATAATCAGAGTGGGGACTGTGGGCATCCTGTTGGAACCACATAGTCATGTCCTGCTTGACAAGTCTGTTCAGAAACATGTAACAAATGGGGGCACAATTGAAAGGTGGGGAATATAATGCCAGGGCAACTCTTATCAGCTGTCTGGTTGCTTTTGCCCTACTAGACTGATGTCCCTGGGTTTGTTGTGGGTAAAAAGCCTTCCTCAAACTGGATTTTAGTGTTTGATTTGAGAGGACCCTGGTGATTTCCCTATGACACTCTTGTGCACATCCTCAGCCTTCGAGGTTTAATGTGGGAGAAGGCATTTGCCATCTTGTAAATGCCTCGGCACTTCTCATTTTGGGCCTGTTTGCATTAAGGCAAACAGTCCCTGCTGAAATACTGGTTAGAGTTGCCCATGTAAACTTTAGCCCTATTGGTTAGAAAGTGCCCAGGAGTCACCCCCACCCACTAGCTGGTGCGAAGCATAAATGCACCTCAAGGCACTTTCATCAGAACACTGCTAGACTTGCAAAGGATATCAGGCAGACGGGCCTGCTGCACTTGGCATGTGTGACCCTTGAGAAGAACCTGAGGAGGTTGTACCCCCTTCCACTTGAAATCCAAGGACAGAAATATTTCCACAGATCACAAGGCTGATCCTCTGGGAGAATCCAGGAACATACAAAAGCTGAAGATGACATTCCTGTGAAAGCACCAGTTGACAAGTGGAAATTTGACCTGGACTGGACTGCTGTTGCCTTTTGCCTGACACACTGAGACGCTCTAAGTGCTCCCCCTGAGATCCAGGGAGACTTGAAAGTGCACTGTTGTGGTTGTTTGGGCATTAAAAGAAATTTTGGGAAGTTTTTCAAAACTTTGCTCCAGAGCTTCCACAGGCCTAAATATAAAAAAATATCCAGCCAGTAGTTCCACAGAATTGGATTGAATTTTGGGTTTGTCTCACAAGGAACAGAGTTTTTTCCTCAGAAAAAACATCAAAGTCTCTTTCAGATTGGGACTTAGAAACTTTTTTAAACTACCCTTCTTCGAGTCTCTAGTCGGAAAAACCTATTTGGTGTAACTGAATCCCTGTTCCATCAGAGCCATCCTTAAATCTCACCTAGGTCCTGATCTACTGAACCACTGACTACCATTGGCACTTTGCATTTTTTTTCGCTACTTTCAGTTACATCTTTCAAAAGTAATTTCTCTGATTGGATTTTTGTTGTTTTGATGTCATTTTGTTAATATACTTTTCTCTCTTATATACACAAGTGTAGGGTTTTTATTATGTTGTGTGTATGACTTTTTAACACTTGTTGTACTTTTAAACCCTTTACCTATTCTCCTTATTTAAGCCTGCCTGCTCCATGGTTCAGGGTTTGAGATGAGGTTTGAATAAATTAAACCTTTGACTGGACCTAACAAGTTCATTACTTTAATTGTAGTGGATTACAATTGACCCCAACCAATAATTTTCATTTTCACAAGGGATTTAAGTAGATGTTGAAGAGAATGGACAAGATGGATAATCCATTCAGGACACCAAACGACACTTTTGTGTCGACTTATCAATCTTTCACGCAGCGCAACACAGCAAGCCCTCATGCTGCGTGAAATGGAAAGGGCAGTAATGTGCTGTATTTAACATTATATAGTCAATTCCTGTCCTTTCCTAGCTCTGGTGCAGTTTTGGCTGCCTAGCAACAATGCAGGCGCCAGTGTGTCATGCTGAAAGGTGACCTGCATTGTAGGCACGATTGTTCTTGGTGCAGGAAGGGGCACCTTCTTGCACAAAAACAATCCTCAAAGACATTTTCCTCTTTCTATGTGTGCTGCAGAATGCAGCACTGATAGAAAGAGGAGCATACAAGGGAAATAAAGGTATTTCTCCTCGTTACGCCTTACCTGGAGAAGAGTAGCGTTTCAACTCATTCCCAGGTGTACCACTAATGGTAAATCTTGGAATTCACCAAACTCCATGGTTGGATGTGTGAGATCACCCATGCTCCACCCTTAGAATTCCCCCCGGGGCAGAGAAATACAAGGCAGTGATTTGCACTGCCTTGCTGTTACTCTATGCTTATCAAGCCATGCAGAGCCTTGCAACGTATCCTTGCGTGGGTTGATAAATCTCACTTAGGGTTTACGTTGCCCTTGTGCCCCTCTGAGTGTTGCAAGGTGGACGCAAAAACTTGATACATATGGGCGGGCACTATATGTTATATTTACAAGGGGATAGCACCACCAGAACATCACTTTTATCAATGTACTAATGGTGTTGTGCCCTTCTCCATCTTTACAAAGCAGCATTAAGACACTATTTGTGGCTTAACGCCACCTTGTAAATGCGGTTCCACAGCAACACCCATTGCTTTGTGATGTTGCCCTAGATTTACAAGGATGTGTAAATATGAGGCCGCGCAAAAAAACAACACCATGCAAAAGCAGGCGTTAGAATGGCGAAACAAGATGATATACTTTTATTTTTCCTCGTTTTGCTTTTTATCTGTGTGCTGCATTCTGCAGGACACTTAGAAAGAGCTAAACACCAAGAATTAATGTTTATGTGCAGGAAAGTTTGCCTTCCTGCACATAAACAATCATTAAATAATTTGCTACTTCTATGTATGCTGTAGAATGCATCACACATAGAATTAACAAATTGCCATTATGTATTGTTTATGTGCAGGAAGGGATACCTTCCTGCACATAAACAATCATTCCCTGTAGCGCAGGCACCCTTGCACTATGGTGCAAGGGTACCTGCGTTGGCGCTAGGCATCTAATTTTAGCACCATTACAGGGGTGTGGTGCATTGTTGCATTGTTGCAAATATGGCGCATTCCTGCGTTTTGGAAATGTTGTAGCGCAACTCTGCCAAATTTACGCAGCTCCATGCTACCACATTTCATTTTAAATATGCCCCTATGTGTGTAGATGATTTAAATCGCCAGAATTATCTGCAGATCTAGGGATCTTGGATTGACGGGTAGGCTCCACTTCTACCGGTCTGATGTATCCCTCCACTATTCTTCTCAATCCAAATAACTGACTAACATATCCACAACTGAGATTAGTTTCATATTTCACTATACTAATTCACCACTATTCCTTTATGGGTTCTGGCGTAGCATGCTACTTGCAGAAAAAGCGCTTCAACGCCTCATCAGGGGTAGCAAGCGCTATATAATTGAAATTAATTACAATAAAGGTGGTTTGGGTTCTGCTAAAAATCTGACCTCCATTGAATGCTTCATGTGACTTATCCCGCCAGTTTTCAGTCTGTCATTCTAAAAGCTGCTGGAGTTCTTAAATGATTGCACCGTGATTGACTGTAGCAAACAAGATGCCATCCAAACAAAAAATGCGTACAAATTGTCCCCATCAGTTCGCTCAAATTGATAGCCTATTCTTTCATAAGTAGGCTGTTTGGAATCCTGCGGTGTATTCTATACACGAAGCTTGATCCATGCAATTTATATACTTCACAATAGTCTGAGGATATTCACAAGCATGGTTCCACTTATCCCAATTGGGATGGCATTACAAGCCTGGCTCCTTTTGAATAATAGCACACCACTTTTGTTTTTATTACGCAGCGCTGTCCATTAGAAACACAGTTTGATTTTAATTTTTTCTGATGCCGAATCCATTGTCTTCATTGATGAAGAAATCCAGGGAAAGACAGCCTTCTTTGTGGCCTGAATGCACAAACCATTACACATTATTGAATGTAAACGCGTGCCCTGAGTGAATTGGAACTTGAAATAGATTGTCAAGGATGGCCCCTACGTGTTTATACCACATATTCATCACAAACAAACATGATCAGGTTCAAAGTTAAGAATTATGGGGCATATTAGCAAGAACCTCGTTAAAATTATCGCCGTTTTAGCAGCAGGAAACTGCTGCTAAAACGCCGATGATGGCCTTGCTAATATGCGTTATAGAATTCCAAAAGAAGCCCAGGTTAGATGTGCAGGACATCTAACCTGGGCTTCTATTGGAATTCTATAACACATATTAGCAAGGCCATTATCGCCGTTTTAGCGGCAGTTTCCTGCCGCTAAAACAGCGATAATTTTAACGAGGTTCTTGCTAATATGCCCCTATGTATTTTATATAGCGCTTTATTCTGGAGTCTTGGAGCTGCATGCTGTGCTAAAAGAACTCCCGGGGACTCACTTTATCAACCTTCAAAGGAAGGGTGAAAGGCTGATTACGAATTACTATTTGGAAGGGACGTGTAGTGGCCATCTCTCCCAAATTGTATTCGTACCCTGATATATCATCGGTTTGAAACAGTAATTTCGGGTGCAAGCTACTGATCAGTTACCGACTTTCAAGTTAAGATGGCAACTGGTTCGCAAAGGGGAGCCGGTCCTATCTTAATACTTTCCTTTTTGGGATTAATTTAAAGTAGGTAGTGGACCACGGTTGTATGACAGAGGCACACATGACTGAACAACACTTGCCTCTACAAAGCCGTCCTAACCACGATTGCATCTAAATCACGCATTTCTTCGCCATGCATGCCTTTACTGTGTAGGTTCATGGTAAAGGTATGATTGTTAAGGGGATATACGTGGTAAAGATTACCACTACTCCGACCTCCCACCCCCGCCCTAAGCCCTAAAATCCTATCCCCCTACCTTGCCCCCCACCCTGAGTCCAAAAACATACCACAACCTTAAAACTACCCCTCCACCTGCGCTGAGGCCTAATAAGCTGCCCCAACCAAAACTTTACCGACCCTAGCCCCACCACCCTGAGACCTGAAACGTACCCCTGCACTGTACTTAAAACTACCCCGAACGCCTTCCACTGCCCTGAGGGCTAAAGTCCGGCCCGATTAAATAAACTACCTGACTCCCTGAGCCCTAAAACTGACTCTCACCCCCAAAAACCTCCCCCAAACCCAGCCCTTAAAACTACCCTGACCCCTTGCCCTGAGCACTTACACCCTGCCTATCCAAAACACTACCCATACCCCGTCACTGAGCTCTAAAACCGAACCTCACCCCTAAAAAATTCCTCAAACCCCACCTTAGCCCTTAAAGCTACCCCAACCCCCTCTCCCCACCCTGAGCCCTGAAACCCTGCCCCTTCCAAGAATTATCCGACCTCCCGAGCCTTAAAATCGACCCCATCACAAAAACGACCCACTCAAACCGGGCCCCACTTACCTGTCTGTGGCTGGAGCTTCTTGTTCCGACTCTTCATCTTCTTCTCCCCACCCATCTGAACACTAGACCGCTGTCTGCCTTAACCACACATCAGTTTTAAAAGTGCATGCTTTTTGATAGGAAGCCACTGAAGGGGTTCAGATGGAGTTCAAGGAGGAAGGTTACAGAGAAGGCGTGCTGCTGTATTCTGAACCACCTGAAGTCTGGAGAAAAGGCTTTCATTCATTCCTACCATCAGGGAATTCCCATGCTCCAGGGGGCTCACTATCGACTCCTGGACTAGGGTCTTCCTAGCATGCAAAGGGGTCAGTTAAAAGCCTTCCTAAGCATGCGCTTCAGGCCGAAAAAAGGTTCCAGAGATGGTTTTAATATGTTCGTTCATAGAGGGATTATCGTCCAAAAAGACATCCAGATTTGAAACCAAATTTTTGGGTGTCGGGGATGATCCAACTTCAGATGGCCACCAATCAGCGGACCAATCTGAATGAGCCTTCCCAAAAAGTAAGATCTACGTCTTAGTGGTGTTGAGCTGAAGGAAATTAGCATTCATCTATGATGCCATTTTTAACATACAGTGTTTTAATTTGACTTTGATGAGTTCCTGATTAGAATCCATGGTGATGATAAGTTGCGTGTCATCATCATAGGAGATCGTATCAAAACCACACTACCTGATGAACCTGGCCAATGGAGCCATATATATGTTAAAAGGATCGATCCCAGTGGCACCCCTTTGTCCAGGACCATGGATTTAGAGTGATAAGGATCCATAGGTACTACATGAGTATGTTCAGATATAAGAATTGACCCATTTCAGAGCTTTGCTGCTTACACCAATCTCCTCCAATCTTTGAATTAGAATTGGAAGGGAGATGGTATCAAAAGCAGCTGATAGGTCGAGGAGAATCAGCATAGCTGACTTCCCCTGATCTAGAGCAAGTCTGGCTGTGTCAGTGACCTCCATTAATGCTGTGTCCGGGCTGTAAGAAGCACAGAAGCCTGACTGGGAGGCCACTAATAGCAGTGATATAGGCCAATAGTTTTGCATATCCGTAGAATCTGCCATGTTTTTTCTAGTATAGGTCTAATCTGTGCAGTTTTCCATTTAGATGGGAGAGTTGCTAGCTTTAGTGAAAGATTGCATAGATGGGTTCAAGAAGGATCGGAGCCAGAGTGGTAATGACGTGAGTGGGGCAGGATCCAGTGGGGATCCAGATTTAATCCTATTTAGCCGATCCAAGACTTGATTAGGGGTGGCAAACTTTAAAAGCTCCAGGGTAGGCGACTGGGTGTTAACACAGACTTCAGAGGATGCAGTAAAAAGAAAACGTTTTCTTCAAAAGAAATCATCAGACATGGTGGTGGTGGGTCAAACAAAGGTGGTCGAAAATTGCCATCTGGCTAATGAAAATGAATTAGTCAGGTCATTCTAGGACCCTCTGTGATTTAGTATTTTGTGAACTGACCTATTTATACAAAGGTCATTGCGCAAAATCCTATTCCATTTGCAAAACGTTTAGAGCACAGTTAGCAGCCATTTTTACTGAATGGAATAATAACACGCCAGGCTCTCAGTTTGAAAAATCTATTGGAATGCAAACAAGTGCATGAAAAAAAATGTGGGAAAACGTGGAAATGAATAGCTAAACACCCACATGTTATTCCCCATTCCATCTGCAAAACTGGAAATAGCCAGCACCGGTATCAATGCGTCCTGAGTGCTTGGCCTCCGGCAATTGGTTCCTGTGAAGTTTTTTAAACAGACCAGCGAAGCCTGGAGCATTTTGGTAGCCCATTTGGCTAACAGCCATGCTTCTTTCCTAAGCAACAAAGAAAAGTTGTTTGGAAAGGACTCCATTCATACTCCCGGCTTGTGCTTGTATTTTAAAAAAGAAAAGAAAATTCACATATTTAGTTTAGAAGGAAGACTAACATAGATTTGCAAACCTTCTCTTTGCCGCCTGTGCACTGTGCCTCGTTCTGGACTCAGAATATACATCACATGAGAAGGCAGCTAATAAGTATTGCAACCAGAGGATTTAATTCCCCATAATATTCCATCTGTTCCTTTCCCACATTGCGCCTAAGACGTGTGATAGATCAGTCGGGCTGAGATTAGTTTTTCCCCTTATTTTATTCCGCGCTGCAAGGGAAAGTCTGAAAAGCTACTAGTCTTGTGAAGGACACAGTTCCATTATACACAGTAGTTTCTCATGGCGCCGATAATCATGGATCATACAGGGGAGCAGCCATATTCGTCTTCTGGAATAGGAACAGACAGCTTTGAATAAGGTTGCAATGCAGTGTTCTAAGGGGAGAAGCAGGACACATGTCGTAGCTTCCAGGCCCAAGGGACTGGCTCCTTTCCTGTAGTACCCAGCGGCGGCCGGCACAGGTAAGCGTGGTGAGGCGGGGCACCAGAAAGGCCTGGGTGGCCTGTGACCAGGCACAGTTTAATATCAATGAGTGGCCAGCTTTTAGTAGCTGTCCCTTGCACTAAAGAATGAATTAGGTCTTTCCATCCGGATGTATGACGTTACAACGCATGCTTTTACCACGCATGCTGTTACAACGCAGTTTTTACAACGCATACCATTACAACGCATAGCGCTTTGGGGTGCTGGATAGTAAATAGTTTAATTTACTATTCCAACTCCAGTCCCCGTGGACACTAGGGAAGGTATTGGATAGTAAATTAAATCTATTCCTTATCCTAGAGCGCCCCCCAGCGCAATGCGTTGTAATGGTTTTCGTTGTAAAACCTGCATTGTAATAGCACTGCGTGGTAAAAGTTGCGTTGTAAAGGATGTTTCCCTACCATCCTTGCCATGAATGCACAGTCCTGGCACGTCTAGTGTTACTGGAATCGTTGGAAGGTTAATGGTGGAACAGGACCATCATATGCTGTTTCCAGGTGCTGGCTGTAGACATGTCAGTAAAAACAGATTTGTTGGCTGTCCATGAATAATTTCAGATTTTTCACAGTGGGGTTGCAATATTCAAGACATTCAGCCCTTCGGGAACAAACATCCCTTTCTTTGTTTATTTATTTTATTTGAAAAGTTTTATATAGCGCTGGCTAGACCTGGAGGTATCAGAGCGCTTAAGATGAGGATCAGCGAGTTACAGGTAACAAAGTTAGATCAGTTACAGGAGCCAAGTATAGACATAGGAGGAAAACATGAGATTACACATAACAGGCTGCGCAGTCAGTGGGGCATTCTGCTACAATTTCAGCCTGCATTCTCACCTGCACTGATTTTTTTAACTGCCCAGAGGGTTAAGCTTAGCTTAACTGGGGCACGCAGGGGCATATTTATGAAATTAGTGACACACGGCAGCCCAACAAGCCACCTTGATGCGCTGCGTCCCTGAAGAAGGGCAGGAATGTGCCCTATTTATCCAATTCAACGCATTCCTGTGCTTTCCCTTTGCACTGGTGCTATTTTGGCAACCTAGTGTCAACACTGGCATCCTTGCAAGATTGTTCAAGGCTGCTTCACTTTCATGGAGGATTGTTTTTTGTGCAGGAAGAGGCACTTACCTGCACAAAAACAATCCTAAGAGGCCTTTTTTTCTTTATCTGTGTGCTGCAGAATGCAAGCACATGTAGAAAGTGGAAAAACAAGGCGAAATAAAGGTATTTCCCCTCTTTACGTATCCCCAGGGGAGGCATGCGATTTTGTCACATTCCCAGGTTTAGAAGTCCTTGCAAATCTGTGAGTGCGTCAAAAACCATGGGAGTTGCTAGGGAATACACACCACAATGCCCATGCAATGCCTCCCTTGCAAAAAGTAAGGCAATATAGCAATTTGCTCTGTGTTGCCTTAATCCAGATTTTTTAAGTCAATCAAAGCTACGCAAAGTGGCTTTGCGTGACTTCATACATCTTATTTAGAGGCTTTCGTCATGCAAGTACCACTTTGCGAGGTACAAACGTGACGCAGGCCTCCCAAAAATATGCTGCTCAAGGCGCACACCTTGGTAATAGCAGGTGTCTGTAATCCTGATATCAGACTCTGGAGAGACAGGAAGTTGGTGGCAGGTGATTTACAGAATAGTAGCATTCACCTTTTCACGAAATTTCATGAGCGACATGTCTAGTGACACTGTTGCTAAAATCGTCGTCATCTCCTATAGCTGTGAGTTGATCATTTCTCATGATTGTTTTGTATGAACAAGGTATTTATGAAGACGCATGTGATACAAATAATTTCAATAAGAATACACTGCATGGTGAATAAGATGGTGAGGCATATTCCTGCTACCCTGACTTTGGAGCAAACCTGAAGCCTGTAATTTGGAGCAACAAAAAATGCAGCCTTTTTAGCTCTCTTGGCTAAAATCTATATTCAGAGGAGACCTTTCTCAGAACAAACGACCTGTTTGGCTGTCTGAACTGTCCTCTCTCCAGATTTATGCAGTGAAAATGATGTGTTCCAAATACTTGTTACATGAGTGTTCCAGCTCATTTGAAACATTTGGTCAGTGATGTAACTAGTGCTTAATTTCAGCCTGTGGTTTGCAGTGGGGGCCACCAGCACTCATTTTTGGGGACCGGCACTTAATTTTCCTCCTTGAACCTTTTCAGAGGGAAAAAGAGAGCAAGGACACACATGGAAAAGAAGGAGGAAGAAAAAGACGGAAAACCTGTCACAAAACGAGAACATAGAAATCTGAAAGAGAGGGATAAGAGGGCGTGGCATGGAGTGTTTGGTAGTCGATTAAAGAGGTATGAGCTCACCCACTCTTAATAGCACCGCCTCAGGCATCTGAGCAGAGCATTGAGCACCGGCACTCATTCTTTCACAAATTAAGCACTGGTTGTAACCCTATGAACATGCCACCGCAGGTGTATCTGCTCTGAGATGGTGCAGATGTAGAAGTGCGGGCTCACCCCTCATAAACCGATGGAAGCTGAGAATGAATCCGCTATTTTTTGCATTCCTAACCGTAGATTGTGCCAGTATTTATTTATTTATTTAAGAGGTTTTATATAGCGCTGGCTGGACCCAGGAGTATCAGAGCGCTTTACAAGGTGTTTCCATACAGGTACAGTGTGTATAAGCACAGACAACGGAATAATAAAAGAACAAGTCCACATAGGATACATGACATCTAGATAAAAAAGTAAAAACAATTGCTAGACACTATGAGTCATACAAAATAGCGGTCACAGTTTGGCGGGAAGCCTCACTTAGGTATACAAAAACATGCAAGAGAACTGACTGTCATGAGGAGGGGAGGTAAGGTGATCAGATAGAAGGAAAGGGAGTTGGCCAGGCGGGTGGTCACAAGTCATATGCAGAGCAGATAGGTGGGGTGATGCAGAGGGGCGAGGCTACCAGGGAGGGATTAGAAACCCCAGTATTTATTAAGGAGAAGAAGTTTGAGTTCTTTTTTGAAGCTGGGGTAGGACTGGTTACAGCGGAGGTCTTTAGGGAGGGCATTCCAAATAAGTGGGGCATTGCCTGAAAATGAGCGTGACTGAGTGGAATTCTTTTTCTGAATGGGGGGAATAAGTAGGAGGGTGTTGGAGCTTCTCAGTGATCGCGTGCAGCCTGCTTTGGTCAGTTTATTGGAGAGGTATGCCGGTGTGTTTTGGTGGAGGATTTTGTGCGTAATGCAGGCGGTTTTATATGTGGATCTACCTTCAATGGGGAGCCATTTAAGGGATTTAAGGGCGGGAGAGATGTGGTCAAATCGTTTGCAGTCCGTGATAAGCCTAGCCGCGAGGTTGAGCACAGATTTAAGAGGTGCCAGGTGGGTTTTGGGAATTCCGGTGAGGATGGCATTGCCGTAATCAATGCGCGATAGAGCAAGCGATTGGACTGCCAGTTTAAAGTCATCAATTGGGATGAAGGGCTTAATTTTCTTAAGGTTACGGAGGGTAAGAAGGGCTCGTTTGGCAGAGTTGTTGATGTGAACGTTGAGAGTTAGTCGGTTGTCAAGGGAGATGCCCAAGGATTTGACTGAGGTGGCTAGGGACAGGGAGCAGTTGAGGGCGTTAAGGTCTGTGATCCACTTTTGAATGGGGAGCTGGTTGTTTTTTGGGGAGAAAAGAATAATTTCAGTTTTTTTTGGGTTAAGTTTGAGATGGTTCGAGTGGAACCAGGCTTGAATTTTGATGAGGGTGTTGTTGAGGTGGAGGATGTCAGCATGGGTTTTTATCTTATGGTAGAGTTGTGTATCGTCAGCGTAGAGGTGATAGTTAATCCCTGCTTGTTTGAGAATGAGGGTGAGAAGTTCCATGAAGAGGTTAAAGAGAGAGGGAGATAGTATGGATCCTTGTGGAACTCCTAGAGAGATGGGGGAGGGGTTTGAAAGGCAATTGTGGATTTTAATTTGCTGAGCGCGGTGCTGCAGGTATGAGACAAACCAATTATGAGTCATGCCATTAAGGCCGAATCGTTCTTTAAGGACTTTGAGAAGAACAGAGTGGTTAACGGTATCGAACGCTGCGGAGAGATCAAGGAGGATCAGTAGGCTAGATTCGCCATTGTCAAGGGAGTGGTGAATGTCATCTATAATGTTAAGCATGGCGGTTTCGGTGCTGCAGCCTTTCCTGAAGCCAGATTGAAGAGGGTCAAGTAAGTTAAAAAGTTCAATGTGTCTGTCAAGCTGAAGAAGGACACATTTTTCAAGGGCTTTCGAGAGGAGGGGCAAGTTGGAGATAGGACGGAGGTTGTTGAGGTCATTAGGGTCAGCCGTAGGGTTTTTAAGAATGGGGGTGATTTGTCCCAGTTGAAGGGAGGTGGGGACACAGCCGGTGGCTAGGGAGGTGTTAATGATCGAGGTCCAGGCAGGTGTGATGATATGTTTGAGGTTTTGGACAAGTTTAGAAGGGAGGGGTGTCTTTAGTGTGGGAGGAGGGTTTAAGTTTCGCAATGATGTCAAAGACATCTCTTTCAGTGACTGGCTGGAAATTATGCCAAGCGGCGTTATTTTTAGGGTGAGTGTTGGGGGGATTAGAATCTTGGAGGGTGGAGGGAAAGGGGGGGGAGTGAGATCAGTATTATGGAGGGTCGTGGAGGGGGCGGGGGGGAGTGGGCAGGAAGCAGGTGCGGTAGGGGGGATGTGTAGTATGGAGGTAGGGGTCAGAGTCGGCAGGAAGGATTGCTCTATTTTTGTAATTTTTTCAGAGAAAAAGAGGGCTATTTCTTCGCATCTGGACGTCGAGGCCATAAGTACAGGCGGAGCGGCTGAGGTTTGATTGCGAACAATGTTGAACAGTTCTCTGGGTCTGTTTTTGGCTTGGTCAAGTTGTGTTCTGAAAAAGGATGCTTTTTGTTTAAGGATGTGTTTTTTGTAAGAGGATCTTGCAAGTCTGAGGCGAGCTAGGTGCAAGGGGGAAGGGTGCAGTCTCCATGTTCTTTCCGTCTGTCTCAGTGAGCGTCTTTCATTGTTAAGCTCCGTATTAAACCATGATTTGGAAGGGACGGTTCTTTGGTTTTTGAGCTTAAGTGGGGCCAGGAGGTCTAGGGTTTCAATAACTGCTTTGTTGTAGTGTTCAGTAAGTTCATTTGCGTTAAGTGAGGGCGGAATGGCGAGAAGTTGGGCATGGAGTTTGGATTCCAGTACATCCGGGGGGATATTATTCAAATTTCTGGTCAGTTTCGAGGGTTTAGTGGTTTTCGTGGGCGGGGGAGTGG
Source organism: Lissotriton helveticus (assembly GCF_964261635.1). Taxonomy (NCBI): domain Eukaryota; kingdom Metazoa; phylum Chordata; class Amphibia; order Caudata; family Salamandridae; genus Lissotriton; species Lissotriton helveticus. Next base: position 1,076,935,149 of record NC_136059.1, read on the forward strand.
CAGAGACCGCTATAGAGAACAGTATGAGATGGTGGTCGGACCAGTCGATGGGAACAATGTTGGATAGGAGGGCTAGATCTTTGCTAGTAATTATTGCATCTAGGATAGCTCCTTTGGAATGGGTCGGGGAGTGACAGAGTTGCTCTAGGTCATTGATCTCGAGAAGGTTGGAAAGGAGGGTGATAGAGGGATCGCTGCGCTCATTCCAGTGGAGGTTAAAGTCTCCCAGGAAAATGTTGAGGGAATTCGAAAGTGAGGATTGTGTAAGAATGTTGGATAGTTCATCAACGAAGGGATGAGTATTGCCGGGAGGGTTGTGAAGGCGAATGGGTTGGGAGCCGTGAATTTTGAGTTCAGCTTCAAGGTATTCAAGGGTGGAGTAATTAGTATTATTGACAAGGGAAATTTGTAGTTCGTCTTTGAAGATGATGGCAACACCACCGCCAATTCGGATGGGCCGGTCTTTCCTGAGAATAGAATAGCCCGAAGGAGCTAGGAGGTCCAGGATGCTTGTCGAGTGGTCTTTGAGCCAGGTTTCCGTTAGGAACGCAATGTCGATGGATTCACTAAGATAGTTTCTGATATTTCAGTGGCATGTCGCACAGCGGACCGACAATTAACAAGCATGCAGTGAAGAGGTTTTGGGGGAGTTTTAGGGAGTGGAAGGGAGTGGATGGCTGTGAGTTGGGGAGGAGGCCTAGGTGAGCAAGGTGAGCGGGGAGTTCGGCTAGTCCCCAGTATGACAGGGATGCTGGAGGCCGGGGGAGGCTGGAAATTAGTGGGTGAGCAGTGAGGGTAGGATTTTCAGAGGTCGAGCATCTCCATGGGGGAGAGGGGGCAGGATGTGCGGAGAGGTCTGTGTGTGCGGCAGTGTAGAGGAGTCGTGCAAAACTGTTTGGGGGTAGCGGGATTCATATGTCTAGTACGAGCGCAGTTTAACCGAAGTGGGAGGGCTCTGTTTTTGAGGGAATAGAAATCAGATCTAAGATGAGCGAGATCTCTGGTGAGAGTGGCAAGAGCGTGTTCAATGTTGCAAAGAGAGTTAGATATAAGACTAAGGTGGGATATTGGAGAAGGGGGAGGGAGCGGAACGGGATGAGCGATGTTCTTCATTGGGGGTGGTTTGTTGTTGGGAGGGAGGGTGGGGTTCCTAGAAAGGGAGATGGGAGGACTGTGGTAGTAGGGCAAGAGGAGGGGCATGGAGGGGGAAGATGGGTATGTGGTCATCGAGAGAGAAGAAGGAGGAAATGGAGGGGCAGGAGTGTTCGGAGGAACCGTGAGGGACTGGTCGGGAGGGGGGGAGCCATGATAATCAAAGGGAGAGAGGATGGGACTAGGGGGGGTGTGAAGGGGCGGTTCTGGATTAGAGTGAGAGACGGTTCGGGTTGATGGGTGCATTGAGTTTCGGGGGGACAGAGTATGGGTTTAGGTGAGGAGGAATAGGGTGGAGTAAGAGTGGGAGGGGAAGGGCAGGGAGAGTCAGAAAGGGGGTGGGGGATAGCACTTGTGGTGTGGGAAATGAGGGGAGAGTGAGGGCAGGTCGTATGAGTGGGCGATTGGGAGATTTGGGGAGTAGGGAGGATCAGGGGAAGAGGGAAGAGGAGGGTCCATCGAAGAAGGCCGGGCCAGGGGGGTATGCGGGGGGGGGGGTCAACAATTGTGTGGCATTGTTGGACGTGTACATGGTCAGCAGTTGTAGGGCATTGTTGATCGTGGACATATCTGCAGAGGGGAGTAAAGGATAAGGGAGAGGGGTTAAAGTGGAGGGCAAGGGGAGAGAGGGGGGAATGTTGTTGGGGGAATTATGAAGTTGGATGGTCAGCAATTGTAAGGCATTGTTGACTGTGGGCACGTCAGCAGAGGGGAGTATAGGATGAGAGAGAGGGGTAATCGAGGAGGGCAAAGGATGTGTGGGGGGAAGGTCATTAGCGGCATTGTGAAGCTGGATGGTCGGCAATTGTAAGGTATTGCTGGACATGGGCGTATCAGCGGAGGGGAGTATAGGATGAGGGAGAGGGGTTAAGGGGGAGGGCAAAGGATGAGAGGGGGGTAGGTTATTGGCAGTGTTTTGAAGTTGGATGGTCAGTGATCTGAAGTGTAATTCAAAGGAGTTAAGGTGGGGAACGGCCGCTTGGATGAGGATGTTACCGGTTTTAAAAATGGAGATATTGATTTCCCCAGGAAAGGTAGAAGAGGGAGAAGTGGATAGTTTATGGCCATGGGGGATTTTGAGGGACTTCGTGACTGGGAGATATTGTAGGAAAACGCTTTTCCATTTAGAGGGGCGTTTGGAATAGAAGATGTAGTTGGTAGTAATAGGGGCGGTCAGGCTGTAATAGTTGTCCACAATGAGAGTTTCAGGGTTAAGGACGAGAAGGTTGTGTTTGAATTTTTTTCTTGCGTATTTCGAGAGGTTGTGGGGGTAGAGAATGGACCAGGAGTTTGGGCCATGTTGGGATAGCTGAAGAGGAGGCATAGTAGGGGATAGTGGTAGGTTATGAACATAGGTGCATGTAATAGGACATCGGGTGAAAGAGGACTATCGGGGTCATGAAAAGGAAATAACAAAGCTGGTCATATAAATAAACAAATTGAGGGGCGAAATTCAGGATAAGGCCACTAGGTGGCGATCAAGGCAAGCAGGTCTGAAAGGAATAAGACTATAGCTGGTCATATAAAATAAGCATTGAAGGGCGAGGTTCAGGATAGGACCTAGTATGACTTAATAAAATAAGCAATTCAGGGGCGAAGTTCAGGAAAGGACCACTAGGTGGCGCTCACGGCTAGCAGGTCTGAAAGGAATAGGACTATAGCTGGTCAAGTAAGATAAGCATTAAGGAGCGAAGTTCAGGATAGGACCACTAGGTGGCGCTCAAGGCTAGTAGGTCTAGATAGGTCAGTATAGGGTCATTGTGGTTCAGGAGAAAAAAGATAAGTGGTCAGGACGTTTGTTGTTGTTTGCTAAGCGTCCATCTTAAGGGGTCAGGAAGTAAAGATCATGGATTCCACGCCATTTTGTCTCTCATGAGGGATGTGGTATAGAAATGTCCCAATCAGTTAATATCGTTACTCAGCGCTACCAGATCATGTCGGTCCAACTGGGATCCCAAAGTTAGATTCCCACATCGGTAAAGACAGGGCAAATAGACCAGTGAGGGGGTCGAGCGCTATCCCCCAGCCAACGGTAGTTCCGCAATAATCCACTCTGTGCCCTAGCCAGGAAGACCCGTGGGCAGCGCGGCTGGTACCGGGCCGAATGTCTGGGCAGGGGCGTCGCTCCTCACCAGGATGCAAGGCAGCCAAAGCATGAAGACCGGAGCGCGTCGCTCCTCTGCAGCCGGCGCGGAGGCATCAGGGGCACCACTCGAAGTGCACAGCATACAGGGCAACCATCCGCCACAGACCCCCAAGAAGAAGTCCAGACCCTCATCAAAACGGGGCCGTGGCACATGCAGCCGTCCACGCAGGCAGGGTCCCCAGCCGGGCTCCCCACGCTCAAGTCCGGAGGGAAGCACCCGGGACCAGTCAGCCGGCAAGAGCAGGGCGGAGGGGACTTGAGAAGTCCGGAGTTCACTCCTCGCCTCGAGGAGACCCACAGCCGGTCAGTGCAGCGGCCGGATCTCTGCAGGGGCACCGCGAGGAATCATATCAGGCAGCCAAAAGGCCGAAGGCGGGCTCAACACAAGGCCGATCTCCGCCAGAGGGCCTGGGCTCCACCAGGATCGTGGGCTGCGTAGCAAATCAGCACAAACAGGCCCCAACTCCTAAAGCCGGGGTCAGCACAAGAAAGAGGATTTCAGCAAACAGGGACCCAGGCAATAACTTACTGGGCGCTGTGCAGTCCTGAAGCAGTGCGCGAGCTGAACGGTCCGCTCCAGCATGCAGTCCAGAAACCCCGATACACTGATTGGCTCAAGTCGGGATATTTGAAGACTGAGCCATAGAATCCAGCCAGGCCGCCGGGGCTCCGAGACGGTCGCAGGAACCTGGGAGAACAAAGTCCCAGAAGTCAATGTCTCATCTGGCCAAAGGCTCAAGCAGCGGGCGCAAACAGCACCACGGCCCTGCCTACATCAAGGGTCTGAGCATTCGAGGAGCTGCCACCGATCCCACGAGGGAAAGTCGACGCTGTCCCCGAGCCAGGACCCAGGGCGTGGAGTGGATCGGGCACAACGACCACGGGGCCCCGGAGAACCAGGGAGAGGGGTTAAGGGGGAGGGCAAAGGATGAGAGGGGGGTAGGTTATTGGCAGAGTTTTGAAGTTGGATGGTCAGTGATCTGAAGTGTAATTCAAAGGAGTTAAGGTGGGGAACGGCCGCTTGGATGAGGATGTTACCGGTTTTAAAAATGGAGATATTGATTTCCCCAGGAAAGGTAGAAGAGGGAGAAGTGGATAGTTTATGGCCATGGGGGATTTTGAGGGACTTCGTGACTGGGAGATATTGTAGGAAAACGCTTTTCCATTTAGAGGGGCGTTTGGAATAGAAGATGTAGTTGGTAGTAATAGGGGCGGTCAGGCTGTAATAGTTGTCCACAATGAGAGTTTCAGGGTTAAGGACGAGAAGGTTGTGTTTGAATTTTTTTGCCAGTAAATGCATTGAATAATGTGCAACAAAATTTGGTGTTCGCAAAGAGTTCATTGCATTACTACTTGGGTCTGCAGAATTATGGAAGTTTGCCAAACGAACTGCAGTGTGTGTGTGTGTGTGTGCGTGCACACGCGTGTATGTGTGTGTAAGAATGTGATTTTTTAAAAATTTGATCGCTATTGGAGTGACTAGGTCAAAATGTAACCCGCTTTCTACTGTTCCCCTCCAAGACATCTATGTGCCACTTGAGTGGAACAAGAATAGATCATGTGCTCTCTATCTCTCTTTTTCTCCATGTTTTTTCTCTTTCTTAATCTAGCTCTCCCTCTCTTTAGCATGTTTTTATCATTCACATTGACTGACATTTCAACTATAATAAAGTATGTATGTTTTATGTATTCTACTTATTGTCAATAGTTTCACATGTCTCCTTACAAAGATAACTGTACTACCAAATATCATTGTCAACACTATCACGATACAAGAATATCGAGGACAGACTATCGCAGGACAAAACATAAAAAAGTAAGCACGTTTAGAGGTTGTGTAGATCTACTATTCCTAACTCCACATCTATGTACCTTGAAGATATATGCACAGCGTGGGTATATATATGTGGAGTTAAAGTTATAAAAAATCTAGACTTACCTGCTGATGTTTTATTTTCGATAGTCTGTCCTCGATATTGTGGTACCGCTATTCAGGAGCGCACCACAAAGACATTGTAAATGCATATGAATTTTTGGGTGAGGGGACACAAAGACATACGCATGGTACACAAATTAGGCGATGAGATCATGACAGCATCACCCAACATCTGCAAAGTATATATGGAAAGCATTTCTCTATCACCATTAACCCATTGAAAGATAGGTGTAGTCACTCACTATGGAAAAATGTACCAACATTTCATTTTTTTAAATTGATGCCATAGCTAGAACATCCAAAAAAACATGAGCTGACGTATTTTAATTAGTTTTTCAAAGTCTTGTGTGACATTTTGCATTGTGGCAATGTTGTCGCAGAGAATAGCATCCATTGCTGGCAATTTCTGTAGCCAATGAGTAACAGTCAGCTGGCATTTATTAAGGAGCTCTCAGTGGAATCTGAAACTGTTTATTCATTATGTCAACTAAAAGAGGTTAGGTGATGTTTGAAAGTCATTTCAAGATTTATTGAAGTGATTTAAAAAAAATCCCCAAATGGTAATCCGTGTGAGTCTCTCAATGCGCTGCATTGTCATTAGGAAACATACGAAAAACATTTCATCCACTTGCAAATTATCCATACCACCGACGCTTGAGGTACATGATTTTTATCTACCTTTGACATTCTGCAGTTGTACTTGTCAACATTCAAAATTGGTGGTGAATATATCTGAAAATGTTGCCTCTAAGAGCATCTTGGCCATTTGGTTTCACAGGGCACATGTGGTTTGGTGGCGATCAGGGGTTAGCACAGGCTTACTTGGAACACTATTGTACAAGAAAAACATTTTATTGCCTTGCCAGTCAAAAGCAGTTACTGAAAGCATCTTGTTTTGTGACTCTAACCAAATGTTATCAGACAAGAAAGAAGACCACTGGATACTGTTTTAAGCTTTTTGTTTCCTGTAATTGGTTACAGGAGCAGCCCATGCAGGTAAGAGTGGTGAGGCGGTGTGAGCAGTAGGGGGTGAAGTCAACAGAAAACAATAAGGTAAAATATATATGTTTTTTAAGAAAACTACTTACATTGTGCTCGCCCATCGATGAGTCGGCGATGCAGCGAGCGCAAGGTAAGTTCCTCCGCTCTGATCTGCACGGGCCACTCCTGATTGGTTATCATTTCCCTCAAAGATATGTATTGTCAAGCAATGCCAGAGGAACATTCTGACAGACCCACTACAGTCTTACCTGTCAATGCTGATTTTGGTGCAACACAAACTTTAAATGAATGCTATGCATTTCCAAAGTCTCCATTATCATCATTGGTGATGACAATCCATTGATAGAGGGCATTCCTTTGTGGTGCCCCAAAAATACATCTATAAGCAGTCAATTTTAACCTGCAAATTAATTGGGATACTGCTCTGAAATGTGATCTATGTTAATTTGTGAAGATACTTAACAGTTGACTTAATTGTGTGTATTTCGAAGTTATTGCATGTTTAGCACCACAGGGCTAGTCATCGGGCTGTGTTTGAGGTAGACAGGATATATGTATCTTCTAAGAAAAAGACTGAAAACCTCTCAGGGTTTCTCATCACCCTTATATACTGTTCACACATGCAAGTTTCTGATTCATCGTGGTAGTAGGTGTTTTAGAGTCAGCATTTATGTGTTTACTTAGAGGTTATACTTGACTACAGCTGGGAAGGTTGGGCAAATCAAGAATTTTCCTTTAATTTAGAATGAATCAGTATATTTAGACCTTTCAAAATTTCATTTCAAAATCTCTGGAACACTGTTCTTGGGCTCAGTTTATATGATTATACTTTGGAAATAATTTAAAAAAACAATTAAATGAATCTTGAATTTACTTCAACTTTGGAAACTTGTATAGCCCAGAAATTGTTTTGAAAAATGATATACTCCTCGTCATTGAGATTCTATGTGACAACAACATTTTGGACAAACAGTACAGGTTATAATTGAGTTAATGAATAAAGTTGGGGGTGCACGGTATACAAAGTCCAAAAAGTCAAGGTAGTATTGTAAAGTCACTTCTTTATTAGAAAACAATTGTTACGTCTTTTAAAAAACATTCAAAGAACGATATCAGCCAACGCGTTTTGCTCTCAAGTTGAGAGCTTCCTCAGGGCAAAATAGTACCAGTCGGTCTATTCGGGGTTCAAGTCCATAGAGCAGTAATGTGATACAGTTATTCGTTTCAGTGAAGCATCAAGAGAAATTGGGCAGCAATCAACAGAATGGTCCTGAATTTGTGAGTAACAGGTTCCCTTCCCGATGGTGCCAAAGAACAATAGGTAAGCTGCTTCCTAGTTCTGCAAATCCGGCTCAAGGTATTCGCCGGACGTAATCAGCAAAGTATTCTAAAATGACGTACACCACACAGAACCCCCAGTTGGGTCAGAGACATGTGCACTCGATATGGTCCAGAGAGGTGAAGTAACGTTTCACAAGAGTTGCAATTTGCTAGTGGTCGCATGGGTGGTGAAGACAATAAAAAGGGTCAGACAACAACACCGGCAGTGAGAAATCTAGAGGGGCGCATGTAATTCATCACGTAGACCCTTAGCCGGGACCTGTAAATCCAGGGAGAGGTCGCGTACCGTTCCCGTGCCTAGAATTGAGTTAATATGGACCCATCGACTAGCAGTTCGGGTGAATCACTCATCAGTTAATAAGATAGGTTTTAACTCTGTTCAGAATTTTTGATGACTGTGGTGGTTGTGTCATTTTTACTCAGTGAGTTCCAGAGGAAGATCCTCTCCCAGTTCCCTTCCTATTAGTAACCATACAGGCATGTGCGCTGGGATGCTAGAAGTTAGTGTGTTGCATAATACTGATGTGTGTAAAGTTTCAATGTTGTATGACTAGTAACTATCTATAGCATTTTTGAAACTTTAAAACCTTGGAGAACAGTGATGCTTAAAAAATAAGGGACTTCGGTGTTTCATTGTGGTAGCAGGTAGCCATTTCTTTGGACGCAAGGAGCTGCAAAGGGCTGCAGGGGTAATGGCATTACTAAGCAGTCAATTTCTATCACAGCTCCCAAAACTGGCATGTCTCCATCATTGGCTTGATGCCCATTGCACCTTAACCTGAAACAATGTGCATATCACCTACTTTTCCAGCTTGTGTTCCGTAAGACCTAAAGCAGTAGTTCAGTCCCATCATCGTACATTCTCACCCACCTTTGTTTTATCTACATCCACCTACAGACAAGGGGTACTATGCTCTTGTTAGGAAAAGTCTGGTTCTTCATTGCATTTTTATTTTAACAGGGCAGGCTTAACTTACAAAAAGTGTATAAAGTATTTAGCAGTACCAAAACAATTAAAAAGTCAAGTAAAACACAATTAAAATTGATCAAATATCAAATCAAATTTATAAGAAAAATTATACAAATATGACTAAAATCCAATAGGGGGAATCATAGATCTGCATTTTTAAACTTTTAGGACAAAAGTGCCATGAAAAAGCAGCGCGTCAATCCGAAGTTACTGTTCACGATTAACCGGGACCTAAGCGCGAGTCCTGGCCAACCGTCATGGACTAGAGGTTGGATGACAAACATGGGTCATCCCAGTCAAAGATTTAGTCTTCTGATTTAGCCTTCTTAAATAGAAGTCAATATTCATCAGCTGGGCATGGCAGCAGGCCTCTGGAATTCGGATAGCCAATGGATGAGGTTTTGGTTTTGGCAGGAAAAGCGGAAAAATTCTAAATTGGCACCTGCCTTTATCCAGTCCAGATTTTTACCTACAGAATTAGGGCTTGATTTAGAGTTTGGCAGCCATGTACTTTGTCACTAACGTGTAGGTGCACTGCTCTGTCAAACTCTAAATCAGAATATTAGTCTATATTTTTGAAGCTATATATATCCTACAGAAGGGAAAACCTGAAAGCTGTATCTGACAAAGTCCTCTCGAAATCAGACATATTTGCTGCAAGTTACCACTGATGTCCTTAAGGTCTTGGAAGTCCATCTTTTCAGGATATTTAGAGTGGTTCTTCCTGGTCTCTTCTAAGTTCCCAGGGCCTCAGAGACAACTCTTATGGGCCAGGACTCACTCCTGCAGAGAGCATCAGTACTGTCCAATCCAGCCCCACATGCTCCTGATCAGCTTGGCACTTTAGGAAAAATACCTCTTGCAGCGTATTGTGTCCTTGTAGCCACACATGAAGTCAGCCAGCTGACCCTTTGAGTCCATTTCTGAGTCCAGGGTTCAAGTGTCACTACGTCCAACCCTTCAAGACAGCAGGTCCAATCCCTTTCTGACCCTCTTCAGTTCCAGACGTGTTCTGATGAGCTTAGGTGAGGTGCCACATTTGAAGAATTCAATAACCAGTGGGTGACTCTTCGATACTCCCTACTCAATGAGGAATAAACTTCCCAGATACAACACTTTCCACTTTTGCAGCACATCCTCATTGCTAATTGGAAACTATTCCACATGCACCATTCTGAGGACAATCCAACATAGCAGCATACTGCTACCCTTGGAGTTTTATGGTGTGCAACCCAGGGGTGTGTTTTGGGGAAGCTCTGCCTCCTCGCCCTGGCTCCTTTCAAGTTAATGAAGTTTCTGAACCCTTCCAACTGTCCTTCCCGAGATGAGGCGAGTCACATAACTCAGACATAGGGTTCCTGCTAAAAGACCTTGTCCATTGTTCCTGCACTGGGAGCAACTTTAATGCCACATTAAGAGGAAGAACTGACATGTGCCTGCCTGATGCTGGATGTTTAGTCAGACAAAGTAAAACGTTTTTAAAGTTACTTTTCCTGAACTTTAATTAAAAATCTGACTTTATCAGTGAATTGGATTTTTAATAAACATTGCAAATAGTAGTGGAATCATCTCGTAGCTTATCCTCCCCCAAAAATCTGAATTATTATTTTATGTTAAATTTAGTTTTCATCATAGGAGTCACTACAGCCCTGTACTGTGAAAGTACCTTTTGGGGGATACGTACATACCACACCAACACCAAATGAAGGCACGTAACATTGGTAAATACTAGGCTCCCAATCTTGTGGGCTACAAGGTCTACTTAGTGGTAACACATTTAATTTTTTAAAGTAGGGTTCATTTCTGTCAAAAAGGGCTATTTTGACAGGTTTGTCTTCAAGTTTGACCGCTGCAGTAATCAGGCTACACAAGAAATCCTGGAACTATGTATTCTGTCTCCACCTAGTGGCTGGCACAACATGTGCTGCAGTCCAGATATGGCATTTAACTTTCATGACTGGTGCTTCATCCTGCACCATATATTATGGCCTTACTGGAAAGATAAATACACCACTTGGTAATCAAGCAATTTTAGATTGTTTTAGAGCTTAGAGCACATACACAGTGTCCCAAAATGCAGAGTACAAAAATCAGCATTAACAGTCAGCAGAAAATGAAGGTAATAATACAAAAAAAGAAATGTTCCCACAAATCTTATAACTAGATGGTGTTCTTAGTGTGTCTAAACAAAAAAAAGGAAGAATGGAAAAAAATATTACTGGCCACAATGTAGGACCAGGAATTCTGTATTACAAGCAAAGTTCGCAATTAAATGTTATAAACAATGGATAATGGCAGGCTGATGAGGATCACCTTTTTCATAACAATATAGCTGGTGTAGTAATCTTAAAAAACAATATTGACCTGCATTTCCTATCATTTGCACTGTATAGTCTAGCGCAAAATGATCACAGACAGCAATGCTGCTCAGACTATGGTAAAATGGGTATGTGGGGTTGTACTAACACCTGTGTATGTTTATATCGGAAAAAGTAAACGATGCACATATATATGTTTGAACCCATGTAACTTTAGCTGCTTGCATATTTGGGGAACTTTTATATAAGCTGTCCCTATTATGTTTTTTATTCTGAGAATAGTTGGTCCAATTCACATGACGTCTTAAAGTTTTTAGTCATGAGTAAAGGAAGTGGGATTTGCTGTTATAAATGCAAAATACTGTTATACAACATCTGATTTTTTTTCAATATTCACCTACAATTGCAGAAAATCTGCCGAGTTCATGGAATATTCTGCAACGTTGTGACTAGTAAGGGGGAGAGTAAACAGGTGCCATTGGAAATGGTGGCAAAATCCAATAAATAGGGCCTTTACAGTTATTCGTATCCATTCCAATGACATTTTCTCATCCTTTTTTAACACCTAAATAACATTGTGAAAATTGTTTAGTAAATATTTAAATAAAGTAGGCGGAATAGTCTCCTAAACACCCCTATGCTTTAGTAGGTACTAGGCGATACTTTTCCCCAGAGGCAAATTTATGGTAAAAAAAAGAAATAACATAAAAATGTGCAAATGCACATTTCCTGCGTGTTTACTCATTCCTACAATATGTACTTTCGAAAGTCTACATGAGTTCATGAAGAGAGTGTTTTTTTAAGTTATGTCTTAACTGCATCTCTGAGGTTTATTTCTTAGGATTTTATAAATCCTAAAAATTAATGCATGCATGGTGAGTATATTTTGCTAGAGATCATAGAATGTTTAGAAGAATGGTTGTGTTTGCATTCTGAACATTATATTTGGCCAACCTATTATCCATTCCCACAACCAAGTTTCATCATACTTATGCAATGGTGTTACTAATCAAAAAAGTTGGATGGGTGTTGAATCGTATGTAGAAGGTTTGTGATCAATGACATAGATTTTCAATAAATTGACCCTCAAATGTATTTACCTAATATTATCTGGTTTTATAAGGTCAACTGTTGTTAAATAGGTGCTCTAATAATAATGTGCATCCCTGAAATGTGCCTACACTTAAGCACCATGGGTAAACACAGTTGTATCACAATATTCCAAACCAATGTTCGAATCTACTATTATGTCCGGCATTGTTCTTCAAAATTCAGGTTTGCACAGCCCTTTTCAGGTCCCGGATACAGTTCAATGAATTCTTAGAGAGTTATTGTTTTTTCAGGTCTTCATTCCCGCGATCCTCAAACTAAGGGACAATTCACTAGAGAAAGAAGAAGCTAATTCATCATCAATTGACCTCTGTTCTTCTGCTGACACACTGTCAGACAAACTAAGGGACAGGGGATCAAATGTGCCACTTTTTAAAATGCTTGCACAGTGTTTTCTAGGACTGGTTGTACATGTTTACAAATATTGATTTTTGCAAACATGAAAAGAACAAAGCAACCCACAAATGCCAGTAGTCAGTAGGAGCTTTGGGAACTATACTTTGCTTACAGACTCACTTATGAATCATGATAGATAAATACATGTCACACAGCACTCCGTGTTATCAACGTGATAACATATCTCATAGTGAGGGATCTTATACAGTAGAGAACATTTCAATTGAGTTAGATTTGCAGATTGTGAAACATCATTTGCAGCCCTAAAACAGAACTGTAGGTTTTAGGAAAGTAAGTAATGTTGGAAGAGGAATTGTAAGGAATAATTTCCTAGACCGAGATTGCTATAGCAAAAGGAATGTGGGAATGAAAAAGAAAGCGTTAGAACAACACTTGGCAATTCTCGAGTTGCACTGGCTTCAGAGCCTGCAATACATAGTCTATTATCCAGTGTCATCTTAAAGATTTTGGGGGCCACGTACATAGTTTTTGGGGCTTCTGTACAGAACAAATTTGCAGTTCATTACCCATCCCATGCAAATTTAAGGCTACATTATGCCAAACATTACTTATTTATATGGTAAACTTTAAGAGGGTCACACAAAAACTGTTGAAATATATCTTGCCCAGGATCCCAAAAATCATTAAGACAGTATATGTTTAAGTTAGTACATGGTAGAAAGATACAGTCACTGGTAGCTGTAGGCAGGGAGGAAGAGTGGCCTAGATAAAGAAATAGAAAAGATGAAGATCAAATAGAGATAAAGTTCACTATCCGAGGGGACCCTTGGAAAGTGGGTGTCCTGGGCAGTTGCCCACTCTGCCCATATCGTAAAACATCTCTGCTAACAGCATTCGAAAATAGACTCTCATATTTGCTAGGAATATCCTAGATTCATGGTGCACACATATTTTTTCTGTGCTAGTGATGGGTACATTTGCAAAGAAAAAAATGTACCAGTCATGCACTCAGCATGATTCGATTGCAGTTATTTCCCTCACTGTTTATGTTACTTATGCATACTGAAAAAGTCTCTGTTACAGCAATGTAGAAGAGGGTGTTGAAGACATGCATGTGACAGAGGGCCCGATATTTCTCCTGCATGATGGCATAGGAGCATAAGCCCTAGTACTAAACTTCTATATCCATCCAAATTCTACCCTAGGTAAACATAGAGCAATAGCACACTTGTTCCCACACCGGCATGCTTTCTGCCTAATAACCTGCCCAAAATCACACTGACAGTTTCTGTCCAGGTGTGAAATTACATGTAGAGCAAGCATTGTCAAAGCCAATAGGTCTTGAGTGTTCAAGAGTTACTTGCTTTACCAGTGTCTTTTAGCCATGTTGTAGAGCAGAGAAGCTGCTGGGCCGCATGGCTAAAATAAAAATAAAAGTGCTATGACTTGGCTAGCACTGGCCGTGTCATAACTCTTACTTTTATTATGGTGGGTGGGGGCAACACAGATAAGGCAGGACAGGAGTGGGAGAGAGTAAAGAACAAGGACAACGAGAGGGTGGGGGCGTGAGGGGAAGAAGCAACACCTGCAAAAACATAAGCAAATAATATGATGCAATCAGCCTTGGCAGTGTCATCTGAATTTTTTTCAACTTTTAGCCATGCTGCATAGCACCCGTGCTGCTCTGCAACATGGCTAAAAGACACTGGCTTTGCCAATGCTTATTGAATTACAATGTTGTGAAGCCTAAGGGATTTTAAAACAGTTTCAGGGTTGTTTCACTCTTACATATGTTACTACTTATACTACTTTTAGGCCCATTTAGTACTGCACTAAATAAGTGGGTATGGTTTACTAGGATATAGCATGTCATGGTTTAACTGTATGTTGATTAGAGTAGGGAGTTTCTGCGTTGTAGTTGTGTTGCATTGATTGATTGTAATGGACTCTAATAGTGTCAGCATTTTTTATGACCTTGAAAAATTATAAATTGTGCCCACACAAAATTGTCAAATATTTAAACCTATAGTTGTCTAATATACATATGCCAGATTTAATGCTTCTAGAAATATTGCTCTGAAGTAGTGGCTCTTAATCTGTGGTGCTGGGACCCTGGGGAGATGCGCAGCCTATTCAGGGGGTCCACAACTGCTTAGAAAGTTAGATAATATTGACAGATTAATAAAGTGTATATAAAAAAGAAGCAAAATGTACAGTTTAATATTTTTAAACCATCTGTAAATGTGAAGGAATTTGAAATTGGAGGCTAAAATTTAAGTTGGTATCCTCATATTGATTCATGGGAGCAGTGTAAGTGCATCAAACAGAATATAGTATGGATGATGAGTGTCTCAAATGAATTTAGAAAAGCTCAACCTTCCAATTAAAATTAATATTTTGATTTTTTTATATTTGTTTGTGAATTAAATAAAATATTTTAGCATGTGTGTATTTGATGAATCCTTGTTGCTATATTTTTTGGGATTGTTTTGCAGTTCAAATCATCAAAAATGACTAGGCTGGGGTCACCGGCTTCCAGTAATGACTCAGTGGGGGTCCCTGGATTCCAATAATCATTCGGTAGGTGACCCCGGGTTACCGGAATGATTATGTGGCAGTCCACAGGAGTCAAATGATTAAGAAGCACACCTCTAGTGTACTGTGGCAAAGACTGACATGACACACCAGAGTATTTTGACAATTCAACTTCAGAACTGCTTATAACTTCTATGTTTTTAGTCAACACATATTTGAAAAATTGCACTTTTGCATATCAAAATCGACACAATTAAAAACAAATTCTTTAAAGGTGAAATAGTTTTAACCCCACTAACAGTAAAAGCTTTAAAAAATCCGAGTTCAGCAGACTTTACCTTTCGTAGTCAATTTAAATTTTGCTCTAAACCTACTTGGTGCTATGATTTTACCTCAGGTGTGACACATGAAATGCTGAGGAAACTCAAAGAGGTGAAAACGGTAAAACAGTGCAATGAGGGTGGTACCATGCGCTTTGCCTATTTTTACCCCTCACCCCAAATGTTGGACGGGAAGCTCCGAGTATATGTCATTTCAGACACTGCTTTTCACCATTCCATTGTGCAGGCTGGTCCATTAGATCCCTAAAATGGTGTACGGGTGCCAGACAGATACACGCTACCAAACTTCATTTTAACAGCTGGCCCAATGTTGATCCACCCAATAGCCCTAGTTCTAGCCAAACTCATTATATGCGATTTCAGATTAAGTAAAAATAGATCCTGAGGGGAGTCCATTAATCTGCGCTGCCACCTCTCCTCAGCTCACCAGACACACGCACTTCCAGATCGATACCTTAAGAGCGTCTGGAAGTCTGAAGCCGGGCGGGGGAGGGCTGAGGTCCGCTTCTCGTTACATATCTGCACGGGTCGCTGAAATGAAAATATGTCAGAGCCTCGCGCATACTTCTTCCCATCCGATGGGGCTTTTGTTAAAGGCTTTTTGTTTTCGAGGAGTTCACTTAACCACAAAAATGCAACGACCGAGCTGTTTGTTGTCTTCCAGAAAAGATTGGGGCCTGGCTTCTGGCCAGCCACTCCAAGCCAGCACTAATATAATTCACAACTGGAGGAAGGCGATCAATTAATCAATACTATAATTTGGAACTGACCACGGTACTAACACTCACGGCTATTAGAATCACTGCCTGACATCCTTTAGGATTAATGAGGTAGCAACAGCGACAAACGTAAGATTCGTGTAAAGGTGTATTTTTTTTGCCCGGATCAAGTTGGCCGTTCTACGTTGCCATTTTTTTTTTAAGTTGGATACGTCAGCTTGAAATACACACCAATGTACATTTAGTGCACTGTTAGGTCTAAACGAGCCTTTCACGGAAAGCTTACAACCAACATGACACGGTGTGTTGCACGTGTGTGTACTTTCATAGAAAATTCAGGAAGCCAGGGATGTGGTTTTGTTTATTTACATAAGCGCGCGCACACACCCTTATCCCCCCATCCCTCAAAAAACCCTGAAATTCACACATGAATAAAACACCATGCAAACTAACAAATAAATGCATACATAAAGAAAATGGCGCTTAAATGTTTCCAATTGCCAAACACACAAAAAACACGACCCTAAAGCCCTATTGCAGTTTATGAGCACAAACAAGAATGCAAAAAAAAATCTCTCACGTGCGTTTATATAGTGTCTGACGAACAACATTTTGAAACTAGGACGCACCTTGGAACCAATGTGAAAGCATTACACATGCTCAGGGCTGGAGCAGGTCTGTGGGCCCCCGCGGTGCTCTGCTTGACATTTAGCCCAGCTATCCGAGGTGCACGAATTCACGGAGCAGTGCCTCGGAATGGAAATGAATCGCTAGGCTCACAAACGGACCTTGTTACAGTTACTTGACAGCTGTGCCAGGAGAGAGCTGCTGGCGATGAGTTATGTTTGATTAGCTTTGCATCAGATAAACTAACTCGGTTACATTAATGAAACTAAACGTGTTCGGCCTGAATGTAAATTGTATCCAGGTTTTCATTATAGTTGGCTGGCGGTGGAAAGAGAGCAACGAACCACGCTCATCTTACTCGGTGGTACAAAAAAGGCACATTTAAAATAATAAGTGACTACAAGCAATCAGTGGTCATTCGACCACTCGAGTGACTATACACACCAACAATAACTGCCCGATTCCTAAGGCAGTTGGAAATCTTAGCAATGAATATCTCGGCATATGCCTGCTGAATTATAACTGATTTACAAGCACAAGCTCTAGAAGGGGATGAATTCCACAGATTATGGTGCAGACCAATGCTCATGGTGGCGTGCTGTTTTTTCAAAAAACAAAAAAGATTTTCTAACTGGATCCCTATTTCAACAAAAAGTTTGTGGTTAAAAATGTCTAGGTGGGTACCCCTGTCCTTTAATTTGGGTCCCACTTGGCAGGATTACAATCTAGAGCGCTCCACCTTGAGCATTGGTCTGCGCCATGGTGTAGTGGCGGCAAGTGCTTTAAATGGGAAAAAAAGTGCAGGAACTCATCACATTGAGCTAGGGGTTGGGGCAAGGGGCAGAGCTGAAGGTGGGGCATAATTATATAAAGACACTACTGCCATCTGTCAAGTAATCATTTTGCCCTTGAACTACACTAATCATTAGTCTCAAATGTCCTGCATGTGTAAATTCCCTCTGCACATGAGAGCATGGCATATGTAGACAGTTAATAACCTGTCTCCTACTATGCCCCTTTCAACTGTGTAAGCCGCCCATTGCATTTAAAGGGACATGTTATGGGGCCCATTATGATTGCGGATAATCCGCATCTTCCGACCGGCGGAAGCCACCGCCGGGCCGGAGGATGCGGATTATCCGCTGCGGACAGAAGATATACCCCCCGTCAGATTAGGATGGCGGGGGGATATTTTTTCAGTCCGCACCTTTTCTGCCGCGGTCGCCTTCCGACCGCGGCGGAAAAGCTCTAACATGTCTGGCGGTGTCTATCAGACACCGCCAGGCATATTAGGATATCTGCGGTACTATGCCTTTCCACGGCGGCATTTCCGCCGTGGAAAGGCATACGGTCTTTTGTTTGGGGGCCCGTTGCGGGCCACCAGGGGTGAAGGTGGGGTGGGGGTTGCACATAGGGGGTACCTATGGTACCCCCCTGCATTTGCGTGCACGAAGTAGCAGGCACCACCCGGTGTCTACCGCTTCGTGCATGCAAAGGTAAACATGCATTTTTTAACCTTGCGGCGGGTGCTGCTTGAAGCAGCATCCGCCGCAATGTTAAAGGTAGGGTAGGTGACCGCCAGGGTGGCGGTCACATCCTAATTGCCATGGAGGGACCGCCGCTGCCCATGCGGACGGTCCCTCTTCCTCGGGGGTGGTGGACGGACGCAAGTCCGTCCGCCATCATAATAGGGCCCTATGTTTGGACCGAGCTTTCTATGCCACAGGATTATCAGTACAAATTTACGAATCTTAGAAATATGCATATTGATCTGCTCAGTGTGATATTAGTAGTGGCGTGACCATGGCCAAGTACTGTTTGATTTCGGGCCCTCGCTGTTTGATCATGGACCAGCAGTGTTTGATTCTGTGCCAGCAATGTGTGTTGTTAAGCCAGAGATGTATGCTCTTGCACTTGTGTTGAATAAGATTGGGTCAGCAATAGGAAAGACTGAGCCAGCACTATGTTGGATTGACTCTGTGCTTTGAGACCTTGACTCACTCAGGCATGATTTTGATTGCTCTTTATATCACCCAGTATGTGATCTTGCCTAAGCTGTGTGTGAAGTTGATCCAACATTGCCTGTTCTTGTGCCATCAACTAGTCGATTTTGGCCAAGCAGTGTCTGATATTGGTTCAGTACTGTGTGACCTTGACTCATGGTGCGTGATCGTTGGCCAGTGTGTTCCTGGTTCAGCCCTGTGTGATCTTAAGCAATCCAGGCTTGATCTTGAGCCACTGCTGTGACATTGGCCAATACTGGATGATATCTTGTTCCAGTCCTGTGGGGTGTTGGCTCAGTCCTGCTTGATCTTGGCTCAGTTATTTCAGATTTTTCCAAGGGCTTTGATACCTATTCAGCCACAGCCTATGAAAAGACAAGGCAGAGCAGTACCAGGTTCCAAATGGCAAAACTAATGATGTAGGTGAGATATTCTTAGCTTAAATTTTTTTAACGATTTCATAATTTCCCTTTCATTCTGAGAAAAGCTAAGTGGAAAATAACATCTTATTGAAATGTAGGTCATCTTTAAAACTATTCCCAATATATTGCAATGCAAACATTGACCTCTGTATTGTGAAGTGTCATGGTCTGCCACCTATCGTTACTACCATGGAAGGGGATTGCAGGGGCAGTTCCTACAGAACACCTAAAACACACACTGACATCACTGCTTTGTCAAATTTGTAATTTTCATATGGTTATACCTGTACACTAGGTCATATCTGTACAGTTCTGGGCACCACCTCCACCTGCACCACAGTTTTACAGTGGTCCCCATTTAAAGGGCTCCAGCCTCATTAGCTCTTATACACACTGGGAAAATTCATGCAGTTTGCGGCGTGTAAGGGGATGCATCACAGCACACCATGCCAAAGGATCCTCAGAATCAGTTTAATAGATTAAGAACTGTGCACAAATCACTGTGAGTGATGTTGGGCCTGCACAATGTTGTAGGCCAGCATGTGTGACCCCAGGACTTGGGATACTGGGCGTTGGTGAGATGGTTTGTGAAGTTTGGGACATTGATGTATATTGAACAAGTGTAGTTTCATAATGGGGCTGTGCTTTGTAATACCAGGTCTGCACCTTGTGATACAGCAACAACGCTGTGTGACCTTGGCCTACCTCTGTGTATTTAGATGGACTGGGTGTGTACAGTGTATTGACATTGGCGCTTTTAATACACCAATATTATGTACAAGGAATTGTACGTACATCTCATTAAATGTTGAAAAGTGCCACTTTGATTATGAGCACAACTCTGCTCTATTTGGGTGGGTGCTAGGTGGCGCATGACCAAAATGGCCGCACGCCTGTGAGGCTCTGGCAGCTTCGCAAGAACTATCTGATAAGAATCCTCCCACTGCTGCATGAATCCGGCCTAAAATGATACCGGCCTATTGCTGAATATATCCTTCAACTGTGTGGCGAGTCCCCTTGCTCCCTGGCTCTGCGGGGGGGATTCCGGCTGGACTTCTGGGTCTTGAGGGGCGAGCGCACTGCACATTCCGGTAGCTTGCTTGGCAGCCACGGCTACGAGCGGTCCGGTGATACCACGTGGTGGCAGCCCTCCTCCGCCGGCGGCGTTTACCGGTTCCAGACACCTGCTGATAACCTGCCCACCCGAATGCCCTGCTGCCACTGCTGAGAGGGGAATGCAGTTTGGAGACACAGCTGAGCTACTGGAGACATACGGTGAGGCGCCTGCTGCCCTGCAATAATCCCCACACTCCGGATTGCCGACCGCGCCTGGGCTTCCCGCTGACTCTGCTCCGGCACTCCCCAGGAGCCTTGTTAGCGCTCCCGGCAACATAACCTGCAGATATCGAGTATATAATTACTGGCGCCTCACTTGCTAATCACCCACAGCGGGCTACTGCTATCGGTGGTGGTTCATCTCCCCCAAATGCGCTGAAGACTTTCTCTGCCACATGGCTGCCGCCATTACTGTATCTTCCGGCACGGGCCTCCTGCGGTGCTTCAAAAGGATCCCTGCTGTTATGCAGTGCCGCTGTGATTGTCCTTGGCCTCCGCTGCACTACATTGATTGCTGCTCCCACGCGGGATTGTTTGAGGTGTCTGGTGTGCTGTTGTTGGTCATATTCACAGACACTACTCTGGACGCTATCGCTAGCCTACACATCCGGCGGGAAACAGCTCCTGGCTCTTGGCTGGCAGTAGGAGATTTCGCATTACCATGGAGTCCCTTGCTTTGTCCACAAGCTGTAGTTAGACGCCTGATCCTTTAGTAGCTGCGCCTAAGCCTAACAACACTGGGCTCTTATTCTGCTTGTGGTGACATTGCACTGGTGGCCTACGCGACTACCTGCTGGCTGCTCACTGGTGATATCCACATACCGGTGGATGTTTATGCGAGTCGCCACATCCTACACCGCACCCACACCTTGCCACCTCTTTGCAGTCCCGCGGTGGGACCCTCAGCCGTGCATATAGTAGGCTTTTGTTGCAGCCCATTTTAAACCCTCACTGTAACTGCACCTACTGCGCGCTATAGCCCGCCTTGCACACAGGGCTCAGCAGATTGTATATCATCCCTTACAGTGGATTGTTGGGTGTACCTAACATCATGCTGTTCTCCCATACTACTGTCAAACTCCTCCAGCCAACTCTTTGGCCCAAACAATGGGGAAACCTGATGGCCCCCAGCCCAAACTGGTCTTTGACTCCCAAAAGAAAGTGACTACACGGTCTGTTGCGGATGACAATAGTCAACCAGGCTCCGACCAAAATGTGGAGACATCGGCGACGACCCCAACGGACGAGGTAAAAACGCTATTATTGGCTATGCAGCATAGCCTCACTGACTTATCCGGCTAAATGGACACCATGAATAGCCGCCGTGACTTTTTAGTGCAGAAGGTGGACAAGCATGATGAGCAGCTAAAAATGGTAGAACAGCGAATTTCCGACACAGAGGATACAAGCTCCCAGATGCAGCACCAAGTGACGCAGATGGACAAGCTCCTGAAGATTATCGCTGCAAAAAATGAAGATCTCGAGGCTCGCAGCCGCCGCAATAATATTAGAGTTATGGGCATCCCGGAGAGTAGTAACACGGGCCGAATGGAGGACTTTATTGAGCGCCTCCTGCGGGACACCTTCGGATCTGAATCCTTCTCCTCACAACTAACTGTGGAACGGGCACATCGCTCTCTGGGGCCCCGTCCTCCTTCTGGTAGCCCTCCACGTCCCATCGCGGCAAGACTCCTCAATTACCGTGATAGGGATACTGCTTTGAAAATGGCTCGTGACAAGAAATCACTGCACTTCGAGGGTAATGAGTTCACCATATACCCGGATTTCACCATCGCGGTTCAAGAGGTGCCCTGGAAATTTCTACAAGTTAAGCAAAAATTGTGCAAGGCTCAGGTCGACTATGCCCTCATGTACCCGGCATGGCTGTGGATCACTCATCAGGGAAAAACCATCATCTGTACTAATCCACAGCAAGCTGAGGATTTTCTCAAATCCATTAAGCATCAATCGCCGCACCAAGATTTAGCCGACCGAGATTCCAGATCATCATCTTCCACAGGGAACTGAGCTGCAAAACTTGCTACACACATGACGTGAATAGCCAACGGCCCCTCCGGCCATTTCTATTGTCCAGTACATCTGGCTGCAACCTCAACTGCTGCATTCAATCCCTGCACCTGATATGGACACACTGATTGTGATCAGCTGTTTATTATTTCTGTGCTCCGCTCTCCTGGGGTAGTTTTTGAGGGTGTCCATGTCACCTATTGTGGTACCTATGGGTAGATGTCATGGTACAATACTGGTGGGTTTGTTCTGGTCCTTGCCAAGCACCCTCCCTCTGGTGTTCTTCGTTCCTTTACCCCTGCAGATCTAGGACATTGTTTGCGAGCTTTGGTAGGGAGACGGGAGGGTATCGTGTTCCACAGGCCCCCCCAAATGGGTGATCCCCACATTTCTTACTATATTGTTTTTTGTACTGGTTTTTTGGTTTGAAACTGATGGCTAAACCGGTCTTTAGGGTAGGGGTGGGTACTCATGCAACAACATGATTGGGGTGCTGCTGTGGGTAAGGGTGGGTCTTGTCTTCGTCGTCCCACTGTGTTGTAGACACGGACGATGCCTCATATCCAGTGGAGCTCTACCTGGGATTGTTGAATATTTTTCGGTGTTTTGTTGTCGGGTCAGTAGGTAGACATATGTGCACGCATGACATGACCGATATGGCTACTACACAAAATGACATCACTTCTATGCTACAGCAAGATTTAGAATGGCTACACCACCTGATCAATTACGCTTGACCTTTCTTACATAGAACGTCAGGGTGCTCGTCGATCCACGTAAACGTAGGCAAATTCTCGCCTACCTTGATAGACACCATATACAAGTTGCATTACTTCAAGAAACACACACGGACCCCGACGGCGTCAGTGCTTCGGAAGCAAGTGGGCTTCTGTTCGAGTGTTTTACTCATACTCCACATACTCCAGAGGTATGCTGAGTTTAATTAAGAAAAATACCCCTTACATTCTTGGGGGTACGTACAGCGATCCTTCGGGAAAAAGCTGCTTACTCTGGGGCAGACTGGACACACAATCCGTCACATTCGTCTGTTGTTACGGTCCCAACACGGATGATCCCGATTTCTATACTATGCTGAGTTTAATTAAGAAAAATACCCCTTACATTCTTGGGGGTACGTACAGCGATCCTTCGGGAAAAAGCTGCTTACTCTGGGGCAGACTGGACACACAATCCGTCACATTCGTCTGTTGTTACGGTCCCAACACGGATGATCCCGATTTCTATACTACCCTACGGGGGCAAATCCTCAAGGTGGGATCCGTACACATTTTATGGGGGTGTGAATTTAACACTACCCTATGTCCCTCAGCTGACAGGTCTAATCCCCACCCACATCATTATACTAAGGCCCAGGATACTTTATCCTTGTTAGCTGCGGATCATGGCCTTATTGATGCATGGCATCATGTCCACCTAAATGAGAGAGAAGGTACCTATTACACCATTGCACACTCGTCATGGTCACGCCTCGATTACTGGTTGTATACCTAGGGCGTGGGCCCTTGGATTCTATCAGCCACACATTTGGCCCGTACCTTTTCCGACCACGCTCCGGTTTCTGTCACTATCCCATCTCCCAATCTGCTTGCTTCACTGCGCTGCTGGCGGCTAATTCCTGAGGCACTGTTAGATACGGTGTTTCGGACAGAGCTTGGCGAGGACATTTCTGATTAATTTCAGCATAATGGGAGCAAGGTCTGGGAGCCCTTCAAAGTAACGATGCGTGGCACCTGTATGTCCAAGAGTTTCGGAGTCCTTTGTGATATCCTTCGAAATTTGCGCACATTAGAGACTGAAATAAAACAACTTGAGGACGCCTTTGGAATGGGGCATTAGGTGCTCAAGGAGCAATACTCCGAGAGAAAATGGATAACACCACCACAGCAGACCGTGAAGCCAAGTTTGGGAGCAAATACTTTGTAGCCCGATGATATGGAGAGGGATCCAGACCCGGTAGGGCGCTGGCGACCGATATTCGCCTTCCCCGGTTCTCTAATTATATAACAGAAATTGTAGATGAAACTGGTGTGCGTCACCGAGACTCTCCTGAAATCCCGTTCAAACATAAAGGCATCCGCACCAGGAGGCAAGTGGTGCTAGCATGCTTAAACCCAGAAAACATACAACTAAACTGCAGATTGGTAAAATTCCTTATGCTGGCTGAACAAAAAATACCCAAGACAACAAAAAACGTACCAGGCCTGGGTTGCACACCATTAATAGCAACATATCCCTAACCAGACCCTAATTAAGAACATACTGCCAGCAGCACAGGAATATTCCTCATAATAAGTGGAGAAGACCTGACCAACACAAACACGATGACCTGCAAAAGATATTCATGGCTGGTCCAAAGGAACAAGAGTCTGCACGTTATAGTATCCAGTCATATAAGGGCACATAGTATGTCTATAATTAACTCTGATTTTATATTTGTAAAGTTTTATCCAACATTGGGTTTTAATTAGGATTTAATCTGAAGATTTCTTTTCACAAGATAAAACAATGCAGGGAAATTGGAGGAAATCACACACACATTGTTGATATTTTAAATATATTTTGTATTTTACGCAGTAATATTGCAATGGTTTTAAGTAACTATGCAGGTAATAAAGAAACTTGAAAACTTGAAACTCTTGAAATCCTACAAACGTTCACCAAATGTTATATTGACCTTTACAGTTCTCGTAGAACTGCTCCCCCAGATTTCTCACATTACCTTAAAGATATTGCTCTGGGATGGCTGGGGGATAGTCAGAGAGAGTTCTTGGCATCCCCATTTGAAGACAAAGAGCTTTGTGAGGCTATTATGCAAATGCAGTCGGGAAAAGCTCCAGGATCCGATGGGCTACCAGTAGATTGTTACAAAACATATCTCGATCAATTACTCCCTGTGCTAAAGGAGGTCGATATCGAAGCGCAATAGACTCAAATCTTATCAGCAACAATGAGAGAAGCACTCTTTACCTCGTTGCTGAAACCTGGTATACCTGCAGACCAGTGTGACTCCTATTGCCCCCTTTTCCTAATTAATACTGATGCAAAAATACTTGCCAAATTGTTGGCTAACCGCCTTAGTCTCCTGATGGAGAAGCTGGTCTTACTGGATCAAGCTGGGTTCATACCTGGGAGAGGCCTCTCATAATCTTCGGACGCTTTTCTCTATTCTTCAAACCGTCGATCCCCGATTAGCACTGGTCGCAGTTTTCCTAGATGCCACCAAGGCATTTGACTCGGGCGAGTGGGATTACCTTTTTACAGTTCTTCAGTGCATGGGACTACCTACAGGATTTCTAGCATACGTTCGCCTTCTGTACACTTCCCCGACGGCAAAGGTTTTAATTAATGGACATGTTTCATCCTCACTGTCTCTCTCACGTGGCACTAGGCAGGGATGCCTTTATCTCCCCTCCTGGTTTCCCTTGCTACAGAACCCCTGGCTGCCAGGATTCGGCAACACCATCAGGAAAAAGGCCTACGGTGTTTACTGCGCCCCATTCTTATATCATTATATGCAGACGATGTTACTTTATATGTTAAAGACCCCCAGTAGAACCTTAACCCGTTACTGCGGGAGTTTGTCAAATTCGGAGGGCTTTCTGGTATTCATATTAATTGGTCTAAATCACAAATGTTCCCGCTAACTGCGGCTGCGGTACCATTCGCCACCGACTTTCCCATATAGAATGATCTACCGCTGAGGTTAAGTAGTTAGGGATACATGTTGCTGCAGAACGTGAGGAACTGATGCGGCTTAACTATGGAAGAGCACTAGACCAAGTAAAAGGCTATGTTACTAGGTGGAACGCACTCCCGCTTAATATGGTTAGCCGTATCTCACTTATAAAAATGGTGATCCTCCCAAAATGTTTATACTTGTTTTTAAACATTCCTTATGACCCCAGCCAGCACATTTTCTCCATGCTTCGGACTGAACTGCATTGTCTCGTTTGGGGGGGGGGGAAGACAGCCTCGCATTCTTTGGCATACATTGGCGAAACCATACTCCCAAGGCGGCTTTGACGTCCCCAATTTTGAACTGTATTACCTAAGCGCCCAGGCTCATTAAGTGGTTCCACCCTCCAACATATACAGCACAGGTAGCAACTGAACATTGGCTTGCTCATACAATCCCACAGGACGGGGTTATAATGTCCAAAGTGGAACCACAAACCCCCTGTCCAAATTCAGTTGAATGCAAAATTAAAGCTTGGTTCATCGTCTCCACAGTCCCATGCTATATTCCCCGCTGCTCCCACTCACTTACCATCCGAAACTGTCCTTATTACAGAAGGAGGTGTTTAAAAAAGTTAAACTGCAATGACATTTACACTGCTGGGGGGATCTTTACCTGAATGGCAAAATGTGTACGCTACAACAATTGTGTTCAGAGTCTCCGCCCACCGCCATGGAAACATTCCTCTATGTTTGTTTACGCCAGGGGATTAAGGACTGCACTCCTTCCTACCCTCATGATCCCCCAATGGTCGCTCCTCTGTATCAAACACTGCTCGTAACCACTTCTTCCCACCTGGTTTCTATACTTTATAACAATCTTTACAATGACGATACGGCTCTACCATGCGCTGCCAGTGACAAATGGTAAACGGAGCTAGGCATGGACATACAGATCAGCAGTGGCAATACTGCTGCTTACAGACGGAGCGAGCTTCCTCTAATAGTCGGCTTCGCCTTATCCATTACAAATTCCTACACCACACTTATTATACCCCGGTTACATTAAACTAATTTGGGCTAAGGGACACTAACAGATGTGACAGATGCCAGGTGTAAGAGGCAGATTTTTTACACTTGGCATGGGGGTGTCATTCAGTCAATTCATATTGACAGCAGGTGTTTAGCACACTAGAATTGATGCTTACCATGCCAATACAGGTCTCCCCTCTCCTTGCACTACTTGGGTATACTGAACAACTGCCAGTAGCCTTCCGTAAATTTGCATCATTTACCTTATTGCTGGCCAGACGGTGGGTGGCAGGGAGGCGAGGGCGTGGTAGGGCACCTAAATTTAAGGATTGGAATGAGGACCTGATATTCTGGCAAGAACAAACGCACATATATGCTGATCTATTACCAAATTCCTCACGTCCCAGAGATATTTGGGGTTCATTACAATCATACCTTATGGCACATCCTGTTGAGCACTAGAGAGGGGTATACAATTTTGTCTCGTGTTCAGTGGTGTACACAGCAATGATTGAGATAGCCCTTGCCTTTTCCTCGCACTTGTTATCAATTAACACTCCAAGTTTTTGGAGTTGAAAAGATGCCTTATATTCTGTATCACCGATGTGGTCTATTGTGAATCACTGTCTATTGCATGCTTTTATTGGCGTTAATTCACTACTTCTCTAAGACTGATTTGTCAAAGCCGTGCTTCATTTCACCTGACATGAAATATCGATGTATAGTCTTTCCTACCTGATGTTACTGATTTCCTGTTTTGAAAATCAATAAATAAAGTTAAAAAAAAAAAACTCTGCTCTATTTGAAGAGAGTCTTTATTCTGTCAAGGTTAGCTCTAATTAGAGAGTTACTATAAATACGGTTTGTACACATTTCCTATCCAGTGACTTTCTAAAGACATTATATATGAACGTGGATTATTTCAGGTCGTCATTGTATACCAAGCATAGATAGTGTGATAAAATAAGCTATTTTTTGCACCAGATGTAGACGTAGATGTATACTCATGACAGAAAATTATTTCAGTTAGCCAGATGTGCTGACTGTATCAGTGATTGTTATGAACTTACAACATAACTGTCATTATAATGAGTTACAGTTTCCTCAAACACCAAAACACATGATAAATGTATAAACATAAAGAGGTTAACTCCTTACAAAAAATTCAATGAAGGCCAAACAATGTGTTATGCTTTAGTTTCTGTGTTTTCTTTCTTTATATTTGCAGCTTCAGTTCTTCATTGATTGCATTAGGTACAACATTCATACATTCTCTTTTCCATGAGCACGTACTCACTCACAGGCAAGACCAAGTAGACATACACATACAAAACATTCCTTACATTTTCTTTTAAATACCTTCAGATAATGTCCCGTTGCTCTCTAGGTCACTTCACACACAAAAGCAGATATTCACTAACACAAAAGGCTCACAACAGAATTAAAAGCTTTGTTTGCAATTCGTACCTCCCACAGCTTTCTTCTTTCAGACTCTCAGCCAGTTGCCTGGACTCTCAGTGCCTGCACAATTTCACAACTATGATTTACAGTGCAGGGTCTGATTGGACCCTGTCACTCACAGCATGATACTGAGCTTATACAACTGCCACACTAACAAAATGTAAATGAGCCGCTGCTGAATGATTCAGCAGCGGCTCTGCACAGGGCTACAGTGGCGCTTTGGCTGAGAGTGGCGTTCAGACAGCTTCATCCTCAGCAGCACAAGTACCACTGAGCCTACCAGTCATGAGTACTAGTATGCTGCTTGGCAATAAAAAAGTGCTGGTACTCGGGACAATAAAAATAAAAAGTGCCGGTACTCGGTACCGGTGAGTACCGCCCTATTTAAAGCACTGGTGGCGGCCCAATGATGAAGCATGCCGCTATTAGTGGGAGAGGACAACAACCAACTAGGTTACCCACTGGTAATTTAGATGTTCTTTTTTCTCCCTTGTTTGATTTCTCCCTGAGTACCCTCATATTTGTGGGGGGTACTGGAGTTCTTTCTTATGTGTGAGTTTCAGTGTCTTTTTTGGAGAGTGAAGAAAGGCTTAATCTCTAGTCCCTTCCTTAGGTGTATTTGACTGCCCTTGATACCCCTCGTCTTGGAATTCATGATGGTTTGGCAAGAACAGAAATCAACAGAAGCCCTCTTTGTTTTCTGTAGTTTCCACACTTTTACCTTATCCCCAGTCCTTTTGCAACAAGTAGGAGGCCATGAGTGTCTAAAGGTTGGAATAATGTTTAACCCTGTGAAATCGTAGGTTAAAATTACCGTAATGATCCCACTACTCCTGATATATGGTGAATTGTGAAGAGTGCCCTGAAAATGCATTTACTCCTAAATTTGTCAGGGTCATATTACTGTGTATTTTCTGGATGAAATAGCATACAAAAAGTTTGTTGAATTCTTGGGGTGTATATGGCTGCAAAGTCAAACATTCAGCAACTACACATTGGGGCTAATTACGATGCGGCCTGTCAAGGCTCCAACCGCAGGTCGTACCCTTAGGGCCGCATCGTAATGGGCCGCTCGGTGTGCTTTACGACTGCCTCATTCTGATGGAGGCGGTCAGAAAGGAAAACGACTGGTCATTCCGTCTGGCTTTCCCATCCAGCAGTCCGAAGCCGGCTAGAAATATCAGGGGCGGGCCATTCCGCCCTTGAGATTATAATGCACGTTTCCGACATGGTTTCCATGCCGGCCTGTATGACATGGAAACCATGTTGGAAATCGTGTTTAGGGGCCCTACCATTTTACTATGAGAGCATGCATTACCGCATGTTTACAGCCATAATTCATGTTCTCATAGGGAAATACAGGAATGCGACCGAGCAATGTTCGGTCGCATCCTAATGAGGCAGTTGGGACCGCCGACCGGATGTCAGTCGGTCCCAGGACCAAGTCGATGACGGGCAGAATTAGATCAGTCCCATAGTGTTATTTTTTAATTTGTCCAGTTTCGCAAAATATAAAGCCGGCAAAGTTTGAAAAGGGAACAAAAAAGGTGCCTGCATATCACAGTGAGCATTTCTGTCACTAGTCACAATCATAAGCACAGTGAAGGCCATCACTGAAGCTCTATGCATCCAGTCACCTGCCAAAAGTCCAAGCGTGTGACGTCTGGAATGAATATAATTGTTGACACAGCTTTTGAGTGATGGCTCTTATGTCACCCTACTGCCACTCATGGCTAATTGCCTCCTAAGTGAAAGTAGGGAGAGCCATGCAAGTCACCACACCCGGGATTCCCCAGTCTGTCTAGTTAAATTTTTTTACAGGTTTGCTAGGTTTTCCTGGGTGCAGGTTGAGCTAGGGCTCAAAATCCACAGCTAGCCACATTTAAAAAAAGGGTCAGTTTTCATTGAAACATATGATATATTTATGTTGCATTTTGGGGTCTTTCCCGTCTCGGGCACTAGCCCTGCCCAAACAAGGGAGATACCTCTTTTAGCAGGAAACTTGGGGGAATGATATGTGTTAGGAAATTAGTATTCCTCACAGAATTGTGAGTAAAATGTGTGTTTTTAGTCGGACTTTGAGGCAAGCAAAGGCTTCTGGGTGGAAACAGTTGGTGGGAGCCATGCACGTCACCACACCCTGGATTCTCTTGGCAGTCTAGTTTTCAAAAATGTGCAGGATTGTTAGGCTTTCCTAAGTGCCGACTGAGTGAAGGCCCAGAGTCCATAGCTGGCCACATTGCAAACAAGCATTGGCATAGCCAATAGGTCTCTCCTTTGGGACCGTTGTGCTGCATAACTAAATACTTATAAGGTACCAAAGGTGAGACCTATTGGCTATGCCAATGCTTGTTCCTGATGAATTTGGGCAAGTGTAGCATGCTGGAGTTTACCTGGTGAAGAACAGGCAGTATATGCGGTATTTGGGAGAAAATGTAATTTTTAATTTTCTAGAGGAAGTCTTGGAATAGGAGGTATTTACCATAGTGCACCATGTGATGTGGATCTTTTTCTGGCCCATTTGGGTAATCCTGAGCCAAACTGTAGCTTGTTTAGACGTCTTGGAAATGACAGGTTAAATATATTCATTAAGAATGGCAGTTTATTAAGAGTTAATTCAGGAAATAAAATAGCAGCATTTTGAGCTATTTTAGCGGTGAAAGTCAACATACGGGTTCTGTCCGTAACCATAGATGTTTTGAGAGCTCTGTTTGCCCCAGATACTGCCTGTACCCAGAATCCATTGCACCGAAGACCAGTCTATATTTGTGGGGATTATGTTTCCCTTCAGTGAGAAGATAAAGGATTTGACTTGAGCGAGTCAGCAGCCTGGCAGAGGTTACCTCACGGCAGCTAAATGTGCACCCAGGGGTCATGTTTGTCTTTATTTCCAGTTTCCAAACCCTGTGCTTTTTGTGATGTGCTCATGGCAAGACTTGTGCTGACAAAGAGGCCTCAGCAGAAACCTTCAAGCTGCAGCTCCAGGGATTCTGGCGAGAGTCCGGTGAAAGGAGGGCTGGGCAGCCACGTGACCTGGGCACTTTCGGTGTGGTGGGGTGACGTTACTCCACCTCTGCTCACAATTGTCTGGGACAGACTGGAGAGGTGTTAAAGCTGTGCTGTTCAGTGATATTCTGCAGCCAGTGCCCCGGCGAAGCTGTGCAAGTCTGCTGTTTGCTCATGAATGAACATGTGACATAAGTTGCGTTTTTTTGCGCGCTTTGATGTGTGGGCTGGTTGCTGAACCCCATGCTCTTCTGTCAACTGGCTTTTTCAGGCTTCTTTTTGTAGCGGTAATTTTAGTTCTAAATTGTAAAGTGGGACTGACCCATCCTATGTTTTTTCAATGTGTCTGATGCGCTTCGTAGTTATGGCATCTAGAGACCAGAGATCTTGCTTTTAGTGGTAGGAAATTGCCAGTCTCTATGAAGAACACCTGGAAATAAGTGCTTGCTGTTGTGATAGCCGTTTATGTACACTTCACTGATTAAAATCTAAGACGAGGGGAAAAAACTGTAGTGCGACAAACACAAAACATAAACAAGCCCAGGAGTGGTGCGCACGCCGACTTAAACACATGGCCTCTGCGCGCCGCTGCTGGCGTTTCACTGTTTGTAAGGGGAAATCAAGGGCACCGTGGCTAATTAAAACCAGATGGCTCCGCTGGCTCCCGAGAGCAAACCGCTCTTGGAGTAAACCTTTTAAAAGAAGCTGGGACATCCACACGCCTTTGGCCAATTGCGTAATAAAGCCAGGCGCAAAGGTCAAGGGCTTGTAAGCCCCACATGCACAAGCTTTTACGAAAGCTGAAGCAATCGCAAGAGGTCATTTTCCTAGAGCAGCGCATGCACTGCACTAGGCTCGACCTAAAAAGGGTCAGTTTTCTGTGGAAAAATGTGATCTGTCCATGTTCCATTTTGGTGCCTTTCGTGTTGCAGGCACCAGCCGCACCCACACGAATGAGGTAACATTTTTATTGAGAGACTTGGCGGAATGATAGGTGGTTGGAAATATGTGTCTCCCTTCAGATTCTAGAGGTTGAGGTTTGTAAAGGCTTCTGGGTAGGAAAACCTGGTGGGATCCACAGAAGTTACCCTACCCTTGATTCCCCTCAGTGTCTAGTTTTAGAAATGTACATGTTTGCTATGTTTTTATAGGTGTCGTTGAGCAAGGGCCCAAAATCCACAGCTAACCACTTTGTAAAAAAACGTGCATTTTCAGTGGAATACATTTGATGTGTCCATGTAATGTTTGGGTCCCTATCCTATTACAGGCACTAAGCCTATCCACACAAGAAATGTACCATCTTCATTGGGAGACGTGGAAATATAGAACAGTGTAACATTTGTTGTTATCAATTGTATTTCTCTGCATTTAAGCCTTCCAAATATAAGCCAGTGTGTAAGAAAAAAAGATATTTTGAAAAATGTCCTCTGAATTACATGCTAGTATGGGTACTCAAAAATTCAGAGATGTACAAATAACCACTGCTCCTAAATGCCATATCTGGTGTCTATTTCAGAAATTCATAAGTTTCTTTGATCCCCATTTCTCACTCTTCATATTTTACCATATGAATTGCTCTAGACCCAGTGCTAACAAAAAACATTGTAAGTTGCAGTTCAGTTATTGGCTATGGGTATCTTGGAAAATGTACAAACCGTATATATATTCCTGCAAGCAGAAGGTTCTAGTAGACATAATTGTATATTGTTTTTATAAAACGGCAATCATGAAAAGAAGTTACAAACGAAAACATTGTCACAAATGGCAGTTTTTTCCTACTTTTGTTCAATTTTGTCTACTTTTTAGATCTCTGTAGCTTTCTGGGATCACCGATGGGTTTCACCCCAGTCTCCAGCACAAACTGAAAGTAGGTTGAAAGCACAAAAATTATAAAAAATGTCAAAATTGTGGTAAAAAATTAGGTGCATATTATCAAGGGCCTTATTGCCGCTTTAGCTGCACTTTTTGCAGATAAAGCAGCGATATTTTTATCGCCCTATTAGCAAGGCTGCGCTAACATGCGTTAGCTCCAGCTTTCCGGCATTAGCTGTTGGTTTTCTACCACCTTGCATGCCAGTGATATGTATCGCTAATGACATGCAAGGTAGGCATTCCTTACCAATATTTCACGTAAAAGTTGCTAACACAACTTTGCGCTGTTATTAATGAAGTCCCGGACCCGCGAAGTGACAAAAAAAGAGGCGCTAAGCCATGAATTTTACACCTGCTAAAAACATGACTAAAAATGATGGTACATGGATAGATGGAGGTATATAATGGATAGTAGCCCAGATCTCCATCTGAAGAGCCACAGAGGGATCATTTGTCAACAATACAACATGCTGCATGAGCCCCTTAGCATGTGGATAGGTGTGTATGTAAGCCAGCTGCACCCTATGCACTGCAATACTAACTTCGACTCCACCCTATCAGATGACAGGCCCTCAGAATGTCAATCATGTACACAGCAAAATGAAGTCTAAATGTTACAATTCACTGTATCCAACACTTTTTAAGTGTTGTTCCATCTGCAGAGGGCTGCCATTGATAGACCTTTGGTATGCCAGTGATCGGGTTTTAAAACGGGTTTGCAGGCACTCCATAGGGCATATTGGCATGTAAGCTGCATTTTTATCACCGCTAACGCGGCGATGGCAAGCTATCGCATGAATACCTATCGTCATCGCTATTAAGTTAGCAATAGTTTTCGCATCCTTTCCCTGCCACTTTCGCCTGTTACCAACGTGATCATAATACGTCGATAACAATGCAAAACTGATCAGGAAAAGGAGACGATAACAAAACCATCGATACCTGGTGCGGGAGATAATTATTGCCAAGACTTGCTAATATGCCCCATTGTTTTTTATGATTCCGCTCTGCATGTTGATGAAATCCATGGAATAAATGACTCTATCAGAGCAAATATATTTTGATGACATATTTAGGGAAAGAAACAGACACTTTCGTGCAGGAACCTTTTTTCCTATTTCTTTAAAAAAAAAAAAAAATTAGCTATATTTTGCCTTTTTTCTTCATCCCCTCCAGGAGAATCCACAAACCCTGGATAACTTTAGAATCCCCAGAATGCTGAGAAAAAGGGCACACATTTGTCATGGATGCTGAATGTAGAAAACAAGTTATGGAGGCCTAAGCATGAACAACCGCAAATAGTTACAAGAGGGCTTCGCATTCTAGGGGAAAAGACTTAGAAGCCAAGGGATCAAGTGACAGACAACACATACAATCAATCAAGTGTGCTAACAGAGGCACTAACTACCTTAATGGTCAAATAACGTTATGTCACGTCAGGATTTCCTTAGTAGTGAGTTTTACTGTATTTAGTCATGTACTCCATTATTCATGTAGTGAAGTGCCCATTGAGTCATAGATTGTACTGCATTACTCATGAAGTCATTTGTCATTAGTCAGGCATTGTTTTTCCTTTACTCGTGTATTGCAGTGCATTACTCAAGTAGTCAGTTGTCCTTAGTCATGTCCTATTCTTCATTAAGTCATGTATTTCACTTTACTAGTCCTGTAGTCAGGTGTCTTCAGCCATCTGTTTTCTTCGGACAGCAGAATTTACCAATAGTGCTTTTCTTATTTTCCATTCACACGTTTTTAGCTCCAGTGTCTGATTTTTGATTGATTGCTGGTTATTTGTTGCCTCGTTTCTTAAAAGGAGAGCACTAGCTTGGGTTTACTTGTTACTCGGCACCATGCCCCACTTCCCTCTAGCAAGAGAGAAAAACCAGACACTTTAGTGCGGCACACTTTTTTCCTATTTCTTTGAGAGAAAAAAAACCTCACAAAATATAGTTGTATTTTGCATATTTTCTCCATCCACTCCAGGGGAATCCACAAACCCTGGATACCTTTAGAATTCCCAGAATACTGGAAAAAGGGACGCACATTTGTCATGGATACTGAATGTAGAAAACAAGTTAAGGAGGCCTAAGAGTGCAGAACCACAAATGGTCCACAATTGACTTAGCATTCTAGGGGGAAAAGCTTAGAAGCCAAGGGGTTAAGTGATAGAAAACATACGATCAATCAAGTGTGCTAACAGAGGCACTAACTACCTAAATGGTCAAATAACGGTATGTCACTTCAGAATGTCCTTAGTAGTGAGTTTTACTGTATTTATTCTTGTACTCCATTTTTCATGTAGTGAAGTGCCCATTGAATGACAGATTGTACTGCATTACTCATGAAGTCAGTTGTCATTTTTCAGGCATTGTTTTTCCTTTACTCATGTATTGCAGTGTGCATTACTCAAGTAGTCAGTTGTCCTTAGTAATGTCCTATTCTTCATTAAGTCGTGTATTTCACTTTACTAGTCCTGTAGTCAGGTGTCTTGAGCCAACGGCTTTCTTCGGACAGTAGATTTTGCCAATTGTGCTTCTCCTATTTTCCATTCACAAGTTTTTAGCTCCAGTGTCTGATTTTTGATTGATTGCTTGTTATTTGTTGCCTCTTTTCTTAGTACAAGAGCAGGAGCTTGGACTGACTTGCCTCCAGCAAGAGGATATAATTGTCAGCTATTAAGCTGTTTAAATGGCAGTTGTTCAGCTTTAACTCAAAATATAAGTGATCATTCGTTGTCACCTGACCTCAGTTTTGCCGCTGTGCTGTTGAAATATATATTCAAAGGCAGCTACTTCTCTCAGGTGGGCCGGTGATAGTTTTGCCATGCTCATTGCTCTCAAGGCTCATGACCTTCTTATTATCATTAGCTTGCTTTAGTAGATTGTACCATTTGACAGAAGAGTTCAAAATGTACAATTGCAGTAGCATTGTGCAATGGGCATTCTAGCGAGTGATTATGTCTTCGTTACTGTGGAAGAGCATATACCAGGTCCTGTGGGTAACTGTAACTTTAACAGCCTTTTTTTAATTAAATATGTGTATGCACATCTAGAAAGAGGAAAAAATGTCAGGGGATTGTTTTTGTGGCAGAAGGTGGCCCTTCTTGTACAAAAACAATCCTCTTTAGACCATGGTGCAAGGGTGCCTGCGTTGGTGCTAGGCAGCAAAAAGGGTGCCAACACGGGGGAAAAAACAGGAATGTGACGCATTGACCTAATTACGGTGCAATCCTGCCCTCTATCGGTCCTGCAGTGCAGCACTGCAAGGTGACTTGCTATGCTGCACTGCGTGACTTGGCCATTAATATGGCCCTAGGTGGGGTGCTTCTTCATAGGGGTACTCCTTCATCAATAATAGGTGGAGCTAGACACACTAGTCCACTACTCTTAATTGTGAGCAAGTGTGCTTTTTGGATGTTTGAAAAATAATGTGTGTGATCTAAAATTGTATTAGTTGTAGGAAGGAAGTTGAATTTTTATTCTGATTAAATCCTATTTTACATAATATTAAATCAAATAGAGGGAGTGGGGT
The DNA here is from genome assembly GCF_964261635.1 of Lissotriton helveticus. NCBI lineage: Eukaryota > Metazoa > Chordata > Amphibia > Caudata > Salamandridae > Lissotriton > Lissotriton helveticus. The sequence continues at coordinate 1,076,971,870 of NC_136059.1, forward strand.
GGGTGGCACTTATTAGGCTATCTATATTATCTCATGGTAAACCGACAACATTCTTATCTCTCTTCCAGCACGTGGACACATTACTGATATTTCATCAGGACCTGCATGACCCTTCTCCGAAGTGCACCCCTACCTTTTGATTTTATCAATGTGATGTAGAAAGAAAAACAAAGTGAGCTATCTGCCAGATATAAGGTTTTCATATGAACTTGAATATCATAATAAGCTGTTGTCTGTGTACATTATTTGCCAAAGAAGACTGCATATGAAAGTCTTATAGTTCGAGTGAAGAGTGGGAGGACATCATAGAAACCAATAATGGGAGGACACCTAAAAACAGAACCTATACCATAATAAACTGTGTAGGCAGGTGTCTCTACCCAACAGTCAGTGTAGATTGAGATCTTCTGTATTTAAGTCTAATTCCAAGAAATAGGATAATTGAGGTGGCTAGCTCACTCTGGTTCTGTTTCAACAGCACATTGATACATTCAAAAGTCAGGGTACACTTTGGAGCAGGGTCACGCAGGTCCTGATGAAATCCTATTAATGTGTTCAGATGCTAGGAAGAGAGATAAACATGTTGACGGTTTACCAAGAGGCGAGATAGATAGCCTCCCTATTTGATTTTAATCTAATGTAGGATAGGATTGAACCTGAATAAAAAATCATCTTCTTTCCTACAACTGCTTAACCTTTAGATCACACACACAAACCTTAAAACATCCAAAAAGTACACCTGCTTACAATTAACAGTTGAGGAGCTCTGCCATCATTGTGCTCTGCTCCAGTATTCATGACTTTTGGAAAGATGTTAGTAAGACTCTGAGTGCCATCTTTCATATCCATATCCAGGTAAGCCCTGATCTAGTTATTTTTGGGTGATCACTGGCAGCAGGAGACCTTTAGGGCTATGGCAGAACGCTGTTGTTCTATTTAATCCTGCTGGGGAGAAGAGAGATATGTTAGCAGCTGACTCAACCTGTGTACCCTTCTAAAGTAGATTAGCTTGACTTGGTGTTATATGTAAATAGGATGGATTTGAGACAACCCCTTTCTAAAAAAAGTAGCAAAGCTGTGGGCCTCATTGACCACCTGTCTGGGAGGGGAAGACATAGTGTAACTTCTAGGAACAAACAGAAGGTGCACTGAATGGGTTGGGTTCTCGATCTGGTCCTATGATTACAGGTGTCTGGGGCCACGGCATGGTAGTCAGAACCCTTGTTCCCAAGATGAGATTCCTAGTCTTCCTGAAGGGCAGAATATCATGGCAGAGGGAAAGCTTGGAGGTCATCTGGAAGTCAACTAGGCAACTGAGGACAAAAAAAGAATAAGCATTGTGGAAGAGTGAGTCTGGCTCCAGCTATTGGTGATGAAGGAGCACACATGTAAGGAAGCATGCCACCTAGTGTGGGTGTATCTTTTTAAAAATAATCCACAGAAAGAAATAGCGCTAATCATATAATACTTTGGAAGAGGCAAATAACCATTCCCGGCCATCTTCAAAGAAATCAAGAATGTCCTCATCCCCACCTGGACAAGGATTGTAAACGCTTCTCTAAAACAAGGCACGATCACAGACTGCCTAAAAGCAGCTCAGGTATCACCTATACTAAAAAAAAACTAACGCAGATAGAGCTGAGCTCAATATCTTCCGCCCTATCTCCAACATCCCCACCTTAGCCAAACTCCTTGAAAAATGCGTACAATCCCAATTTTGGGCAAACCTAGAGAATTTCCAACTCCTACACCAGCATCAATCTGGCTTTCAGAAGGGACACAGTACTGAATCGGCTCTCACTCATGGATGACATTTTAAAAATGCTTGACCGAAACAAATCCTGCCTCCTAATCCTCCTTGAACTTTCCTCCGCATTCAACATGGTCAATCACGACAACTTCATATCCATTATCAAGCACAAGATGGGTTTCTCTGGTCGGGTGTTATAATGGTTCTCATCCTTCCTCCACCACAGATCACAAAGAGTCAAGGCAAACTACTCTCTCTCCCAGACCTCTCCAGTACTCATGGGGGTCCCACAAGGGTCCGCCCTTTCTCCTAAACTCTTCAACCTTTTCTTAGAACCATTAGCTAAATCAATAAATTCCACGAACATTCTCTTCCATATGTATGCGGACGATACGTAACTTTATTAGAAAATCTCCTCCACGGATAACATCATCTCACTCAACACTACCCTAACGTCTACTCAAAATTGGTTAACTGAGAACAATCTCCTGCTCATCACCTCCAAAACTGAACTCCTCCTCGTATCTGCTCCTAACCACATCCCCAAGCTAGACCTTTGGTTAAATCACCTCACTGCTTTCAACTGCACCCCACTCATTATGGACTCAATCAAATCTCTCGGAATCACCCTGGACAAGCACCTCAACATGACCAATCATATCAGCAACGTGTGCAAGGAAACTAATCACTTGATGAGGACACGTAGAAATATCAAACTTTTCCTTCCACAAACTGATTTCAAGAAGGTGATCCAAGCGCTTGTTTTACCGAGGCCTGACTATAGCAATGCTAAGCTCTGTGGCCTTCCCAAATATGCCCTGGCTCAACTAAGGGCATCACTGAACGCGGTGGCTTGACTTGTTACAGGTACCAAACGAAATGTGCACATATCCCCAGTCCTAAATTCTCTTAGTTGGTTGCCCTACAAAGCTCGAGTTAAGTTAAAGATTGCCGTTCCGGCGCACAAAGCCCTCCATTTCAAAACTCCCAGGTACCTAGCACAAATGCTCGAGCTATCCTGTGGTGGTAGAGCCTCAAGAAGTGCTAACACTTTCCTCTTGAAACCATACATCTTTAGCAAAAAGAGAACTTGCCACCGAGCCTTCGCCGGTGCTGCCCCAAAGATATGGAACTCTCTTCCACCGGAAGTACGCAGAATCTCCTCAGCGTTTGCTTTCAAACTGGAAGCCCAAAGATTCCTAATGAACAAATTCTTACCTTAATTGGGCTAGGTTCATCTGCTCAATGTCATTGATCCTACAACCATTGGCCCAACAGCGGATGCTGCTCTTCTTTACCTCATAGTGGGCCCCCCTCCTAACCCGCTAAGAACTTGTTTATTGTTTTACTCTACTTTGACCCATCTGTCTTGTAATTATGTGAGTATTCTTGTTTTATATTCTTACTTTTGGTGTCAATTTTGCATTTATTACCTTCCTTCCATCCTTCTGTAAAGGGCTCTGATATCCATATTAATAATGAAATAAGACCTGGACAGCACCAGGCTATAATTCAGGATTCTGAGTTGGCAAAATACCAGCTGAAAGATAATGCACGCCCCAGATGATGCAGACGTTGGATACATTGGTAATCTCATCGGCATTAGCTCAATTCTCTAAATGATGGCGTATTTAATAAAAAAGTTACAGTTACCAACAGGACCTGGTATATGCTCCTCAGTAAAGAATACATAATTACTCATTAGTATGCCCATTGCATAAAGACCCTGCAATTGTACACTATGAACTCTTCTGTCAAATGGGACAATCCACTAAAACAAGCTAATGTCAGAAGAAGGTGATGAGACTTGAGAACAATGAGCACCACAAAGCTATCACTGGCCCAACTGTAGAGAAGCAGATGAATATATCTTTCAACAGCTTAGATTTATTCAGATGGTAATCTTCAGGAGGTACATCAGTCACTGCAACAAAGATCTCCCAGGGTGTGAAACACTTCAGGGTTTGCAAATGACACTTAGACACACAACCTATAAGTTTTACTGTCTTACTTGATGATGGCCATTTGCTGTAGCCCTCTATCTTAAGCTGTTAAGTGTAATTTGATGCATTTGATGCCACAGGTTTTCATTTTCTTACAGCTACTGTACATGTTGTAAACCTCCTGCCAGACTTCCCCCTGTGTTCTTGGAATGTCCTCAGGTGAGGGAGCGCCTAATGATATTCATGCAACGGAGAGGTAATGAGAAAGGGCTGGAAAGAGAATACAAAAGGTGGCTCATCCCTCCTTGATGGAATGGATGTGGGGATAAAGGAAAACATGCATGGAAAAGGTTCAGCACAGGGGATTACAGCCGGTGCAATCACTGCTGTGTGATTCATTGCTAAGCACTATACAAAAGCAGAATTGATTAAAGATATTATCAAGAGCTATTGACCAGTACCAAGTGTTGATCCCTCTGCAAAGAAACTAACTACAAATAAGATGAGATTTGGTTTGAAAAAAGCCAGCAAATTTAAAAGGCTGCTTGGTTTTGAGTTTCGCTAACAGCACAAAAGCCACTTCCAATCGTGTACGGTGCAGTACGTTGAAGTTAAGGTTCAGACACAGATAAATAGAGTACCTTTGCTTGTGAATTATTTGTAATGGAAAATGTACTGAAAGCAGTGTTTTTTTTTGTATGTGCACCTAGTTCTTTGTCATATATGATTTTAATGTCGCATAAGTCAATGCATTTCTTTACTTGGAATCAACCATGCACATGTGTAGGACGGCACAGTTCTCTCTTGAGGAACACGTATAAGACAAAGTGAGCAGTCATGAGTGAGCCCTACATCACTCATTCAGATGCAGTCTATTTAATATAGTTCTACTTAAACAAGCTTGGCAAAGCCAATAGGGCTGTCGCTGACTGACAACTTTAGCTTTGCCAATGTTAAAATGTTTTTCGTAAAATTGTACAAGGAGACGAATTTTGTGTCTAAGTGCATATTGAGCAAAAGCAGACTTCTGTCACACATGAAGTGGGCCAACCCTGCGCCCCATGCTCGTTGCTGTGGTTAGCAGAACACAAATGTAGATGATACACAGGTAGACCAACGGATGAAAGGACTGTATGTGATCTGGAGATAAGACTGCTTAAAGAAACCTATTCTAGGAAACTTTCTCCACAAAGATGTTTCCTCAAAGTTTTCTAAATGAATGAAATTCCTACAATATTGAATCCATCCAGATTACTGCGCTTCAGTTTTCTATTTTCCAGGTCTAGAAAGACAACTTCATTCCATTTATGAGTTAAACCCTTGTATCCTAATTCTTCTCTATCTCTTTCAATAATATTGTTGCTGAGGAGGGACTCCTAATCTTTCTCTCTCACCCCTCTTTACAATATTCTGGTTGATTTATTTCCACGTCCCCCTAAACAAAAGAGTCTGTTACCCCTATCCTCTAACCCTGGATATCCCCTTTAACCTATATCTTACATTCACCCTAGTAAATCTGTACCCCTTTGCACTATTACTGTACATATCTTAACACCACTACCTTTATCCTACAATCTCAATCACAGCGAATACTGTAGTATATCTATCCTTGACTATTCCCTTGTACTTCTACCTTCATACCTCTACCCCACCTACATCCTAATCCTAATATCTTTATACCTACTGATAGTGTTGTATCTCTGCCTGTACAGTAACACCTCTACCATACCAATACCCTAGACTGATATCTTTATGATGACTATGACTGATGATTGAAATGTATTTAGTGCTAAGTTCCTTGCATTCTGAATCTAACAATGACAGATGTTGCAAACCAAAGACTGGCTTAACTAATGTCAGAGAAAAGCCAGAACTTAAGGAGCTTATGAAACATTAAATAACTCTCTTGGAGATGACTTTTCAACTGAAGTCTATTCCGATATTTAGCACCAAAAATAAAAGTGAGTTCCTGCTCTGAATTTACTAATTCAATAAACAACAGCCAAACGATTGGTAGAAGAATCTAAAGCTCTGGATTGGATGCACAGATGAACTGCAAGTAGATTGGAGCTTATTAAGCCAGGGCCTGGTGAACACAAGAAAGACATTATCCTCTTGACAACTAGAAGCCAGTTTAAATAGTGCGAATGAGGAGTAATATGGGTCCAGTGCTAAAGGTCCAGAATTGGCCACTGCAGATTTCTGAACTAGCTGCACCCTTGCAAACAAATACCCTGCGTTCCAAGGACTAGTGAATTAACATAATCAAGCTGATAAAGTGTGAGGGCCTGAACCAATACCTTATGGTAAACTTATGGAAGGATGGGTTCCACCTTATGGAACATTTGAAAAAGAAGAAATACATCAAAGTAACTTTATTTATGGACAATGACAAGACTTAGTCTAACATGAAGGCCTTGCACACCACTGGCACCAGGATGGGGGTTCCAAACGCCTTGGGCACTAATATGTTGGCCATTGTGATGACTCCCAAATGATGTGCAATCGTTGGTCCTCAACTTTAGTATACTGAACTTCATCCAAATGTCCGCTTCTAAAAGATAGTTTTGAAATTACAATTGTGTATGGCCTGTGCAATTGTTAAGAGAAATGATAATTTGTTTACCATCTGGGAAAGTCATTGGGGTCAGACTGAAAGTGTGGTCTTGGGGAGCAATATACACATTATAAAGTAGGGTTTAACAAAGAGAACCGAGGCAAGCCATGTTCCAATGGTTTAAAAGAACACTCGAAAGGGGGAGAGGAAAATGCATTGCTTGAACTGTCAAACCAAATAAAAAACAAACATGGACAGAGTTTGATTTCAAAACCCTACCTAGTGTAAGCTAGCTAAACAGACAATGTGCTGGACATGACAGAGAGGATTAGTAGGTTCCCGTCTGCTCTGTCACTTTCGACTACTACTCTTCCGAGGTCATGAAGAACATATGTTGAGTCTCACTCAGTTATATCGAGAGGCTAATAGCTCGACTGCACAGAATGCCAGATACTGATATCTTCCTAAGATTTGAATATTGGTCTCTATTCATGAGAAAAATTTACAGTACAGGGAAAGATTTATATCTCTGCTAGAGTTTCATTTTATATTTTGTTCTATTCACAAAAATTCTAAGAGGTATGACTGAAAAACACTGCCAGACATAGATTTTAGACATACTTCTCGAAATGTCATGTGACATCACCCATAGGGTAGTATCCCCCCTGTGTGGAATTCGACATAGCATAGAATTATGATCAGGGACAATAGAGCTCCCTCTGCAAACAACAGTTGATTGAGAAACATTTTCCCCCATTGGGACAGCCTTTCCCCTATGTCCCCACCAAATGTATGGGTGATTGATTCCCCATTACATCCTAGAAGAGGAGTTACTTCAGCCCTTGCCTAGAGTAAGTTTCATGACCATTTCCATGGTGGGAAAAGGGTTAGAAGGACAATGGCAAACCTCACCTTGTAAAGGCCTCCTTTCCATCACTTTAGTGGGATTCACAGCCAAACTTATGCAGGCTGAGTAATGAGACATTTGCAGTAGTAAATCTAATTCCCTCTGACAATAATCCTATTGTTAGTACCTGGCAGGTGTAAAGAGTGGCATTTTCAGCCATAGGACTACAGTTGCATCTAGAAATACCTTTGTGAACAATGGCCATCATGTTAGTTGTTACCATGATTCTCTAGAATTCAGTGTGCTCCATCTAAATCGTAGTACACCGATCACTACTTGTACCATTATACCATTACTGGAGCAGCATCGTTTTGGCTCCTCTCTTACATGGCACAGCAAATTGCATTGTTTACATATACTTCACAATATATACACTGAGGGCCTTACCATTATTAATGTGAAATGTAGCATGAAGTTTCTATTAGAAATCACCCTTATATTAGAAGCGTATTCCCTGTAGAATTAGAGTTTCATTCATATACGTGTGCTCTAATGTTTCATAAATAATGTATAACATGTAGTTCTAATTCACTTTTACATTTGCATATTTTGATTTGTTTTACATCTGCTGAGAGTAGAGCATGAGTGTAATACTGCATTATTAATGGTGTGTACATTTATTTGTAGTATTATGTGCACTTATAGTCACTTATTAAATGTGCACATTTAATGTTTGTGTTAATGTTAGCTTGACTAGGCCTGTATTTCTTTTAACGAGGGGGTGTCTTTTCTCAGTTTTGCTTGAAATTACTTTTCCTTTGTAGATGCCTTCTCAATATTTCATTAGTAAGAGTTAGGAGGACAATGTATTAGCAATAGAATAAAATCTTGGCAAAAACATGATGGTCTGACATGTGACAAGAAAGTCTATTATGCAGCCTGTATCTGGAAGCGTCAAGTTGTGTAAGGTTGAGAACAAATGTCTTATCTGAGCATTGGAAATTGAGAGTTATGTTGCAAAACACCTGAACACTGTTTTGTCTTTGGAAGATGGTGGTGTGATCGAGATATCACCATCTGAATCTTGAGAGCAGATTTTTGTTGGACTTTGAGAAGTACAGACCTCTCTGCTATCCTTATCTTATTCTTTCCAGAGTGTGGGTTTATACTAACACATACTCCCTTTTTGGAAAACTTCTGCAGAAGTTTCTGCAATGCTGAAACCTTCCTACATTTCTTGATACTTTTGGAGACCCATGCTTAGAACTGTCCCTATTTTGGAGCTTAGAGCAGATGGTTCTAAAGCTTATTCATGGTGAATGAGGAGAATCAGGATTTCCTTAAGGAACACCAAATCGTATTTGTAACCATCTGTACCTTTGTCATTGCTTTTGTTTCATGCCTTCTACTTCAAATTATGAGCTTATTTTGAAATTTGAATGTACCTATTGTGATTTTGTGTCTCATTGATATCATCATGACTGGACTAATTGGTAATTTGTACTAAATTGACTAAACGTTATCCTCCGATTCCAAGAATTCTTTGTGTAGCCAAACTTGGTTGCACAATGTTAACCTGTTCAATTGAAGGTTAGCCCCTCTTTGCCTCAACCAGCCAACTATGATCCAAGTGGAAGGAGAAGTGGGAGCTGTCCAAATCTGCTCCATCACTATGAATAATTACATGTTAGTTACTTTACTACAATATAGTCCCTAGAGACTCTAATTCTATCAACACCCTACCACTTCAACTCTACTTATTCCTTTGTAAATTTGCTGTTATTATACTATTTTAATTCATAAAATAGTATCTATAGTCATGCATATGCACTAGTGTACTAACTCTAACCAATCAGAGAATTCTTCAGTGCCTATCAATGCCTTAACACCTCTATCCTCCTTATTCCTTTGCACCACTACTTTTACCTATTCCTTTATGCCTCTACTATGCTATCACTACTCATAAACTAGTGTGTATAGCAATGCATATGCACTAATACACTAATCCCACTAATCCCCTAGTTTGTTCCTCCATACCTATACCCTGGTATCTCTTCCCCTGATTCCACGTTGTGTATCGATTTGGATTCCATATGAATTTCTCGATTAATTCCCTTAGGTATAATTCACATTACCCTTATATAGGCATAGAAATCCAGTCCTTATTTAGGCATAGTCCATGCTACCCAAAAACAGGCATGGCTACTTCCATCCGTTCATCTACGTCACAGTGAGTTCTTGGAAAACCAGACTCTTAAGCCGTTAGGGACTTCCCCTTGCTTGGATATTGATTTCGCCAAGAACTCATTTATTATGCATGAACATCTATTCCTTAGGGGTTCATTCATGACGTTCATATGCCCGACTCTTACGTCAATACTGGCATTTCTTAACACCTTCAAGATATAAATATACCTTCACTTGCTATGGCAAAGTACGGTGTGGTTCGGTGCAGTTCGATTACCTACTTGCACGACGCACCTCGCCACAGCAAGTACCGAAGGAAGCTAACTCCCCAGCTGACGCACTGACTAGACGCTGTCATCCTCCTGCCGAGAATCCAGCTCCAGTGTTTCTGACTCCCCTTGCGGGGTGTTGGGAAATCAAGTCCCGATAAACAGATACCAACCTCTCTCATTCTAATGCATGGAGCTGATTAGACCCTAGAGAAACCTTTGGCAATTCTTGGCAGACCTAACACCTATGCTAAGGCAGGACCTACTTCTTCCCTCGTACTAGACCTAGGTTAGGTACATTGGGGTAGGCGTATTTTAGAAGCACCAGTTGAGTATTTTAGCCTGTATTAATTATGTATGTATTTTTATATATGCCATAGCAACAGACAATGCTATTACAGTATTATTTTATATTACGGTTTACGCTGTATGCATTATATTTCACAATCTGTCTAACAATTTTAGCAGTTCATATCTCTTGAATGCGAAATAACTGTTCAATAAACCCCTTTTTATTGAAACGCCCGTCTCTCTATTTCTGTGCAACTCTGTAGAAACGAAGCATGCACGATTGACTGAGTGAATTAGTTATCTATTGTTTCCACGACTCTGAAGATATTGTTCCAACTCTAAGGGAAACAAAGTTGTCATGTTTATGCGGTTGTCAGAGACTAATCCCTTCTTGTTTATTCGAGAAAGTTTCTAGTGACCTCTGAGTTAGCTGGCACACACAATTAAGTTTAATATACTCGATAGAGACATACTGACCTAAGTCCTATGTCAAATCTATAGAGTATGTTATTCCAATGCGCAGAGCTTATCAGGGATATAGGAACTACACCACAGTTGTACCACTACTCCTGCCCATTCCATAGTACCTTACACACAACCCACACCAAAGTAGCTCTTCTCTTCCTCTTACTGTGACCTAATATTCTTAGCCTTTTTATTACCTCTTTTCCTCTACCCTCTGCATTACTATTCCCCCCTTCTCACCTTATCCTTGTGCCCTTCTCCTATGTCTATACCTCTATATTTTGTTAAAAATCATTTGCTGTTTGGACGTGCCTCATTTTGGGTGTTCACCAAAGCGGAGTTTCACCAGACTCATATTCTCCAATTAATTGTAATTGAGTGAAAAAAAACCCGTTTGTGTCCCACAATGCTTCTGCCTCTGCTCAAGCATACCACTGTTTGACAAAAATATTGCAATCACTTTTCCAATTGATAGCACCCCACCACACAACCAGACTCTGATGTAAGGGCTAGATCAGTGATGTGCAACGTGTGAACACCAGGGACAAGCCACAGTGGTACCAAGCCAAATGACATGGCAGGTGTCTCAATAAAGCCAGGTATAATTAAACAACTAATCTGTACATGACACATATTTAAAATCTCTTGGGGATGTTTTACACTCCACATTATGCTGAACAGCACACATCAATAGTGGACATTTTAAACAAAATAACTGCATTGCAGCTCAAAGACCAGAATGAATTATGCATATTTTGGTTTTAAGAAGGGTCAAAGCATTTTGTAACTAGGGTTATCTTGATTAATACAAACATTGTATTGGGTTTTACTAAATAGCACAATGGTATATTGTACAGGTGTTAGTTTGACAGGCTTTAGTTATTCAGCAAACACAACTTTTCTTTAAAAACATGAATCCACATATAACATATTTGTTGCTTTACTATACTCAGACCACAGACAAAACAAGTCTGTAGGTCACGAATATGCAGCCAGCATACACGCAGCATCTAATGTTTTTAAAATATATGGAATACCTGAACAGTCAAACACCCAAGAATTAATTCATAATGTGATATTGATTATAGCTTTGTTTCTAGAAATGCCATTTCAAAATCAAGGACTGTAATACTAACCAGTCTATTCTCTCCAACCACACCATACTTATCTTCTTGGTAAACTCGTATTTCTCTGCCTAAGTGACCACTTTATCCAGCTATTGCATTGGCACCATTCCAGGATCTTCTGTAGCCATATGTGAAACTGACTTATTAATGGAAATTAGAGCTCACCAGGGCAATGGAGAAGACGCCTGACGTCATGCCTTTTACCCTGCCATTAAGAAAACGGATTCCTTGGTATAGGAAGGCATGTCTTACACAATGAGTGAAAAGTAATCTGATGTTTTCAGTACGCATTGAAATAGTAAGTTTCAACATGAAAGCAACATAATTATTGCTAGAACAATCATTATGAAAGGTATGCTAAAATTAACAGCATTACTGTCAATTACATTGGAAACTATGTTGTCCCCACTTACACTGCAGGCATAAATGACTGAATAACTCACCATTTAGGTATTAGTGCTAGAAATTCAGAAATGTTTGTGGTTATCAAATCGTTTATTAGTGGTGAAGTAACGTTAGGTTTATTCCTAACTGTAAAATGTATATTTGACCCCTGAGTTGGTTATAGGCCCTTGCCGTATTTTTAAAACAAACCAATATTAATTGCAATATCCACGAAGTTTTGGGAATATATGACACGAGGCTATCATATGCGCTACTTTAACATGATAGCCTTGGTGTGACACATTTTTCCTGTTTTTATACATGCGTGTGTGTGTGTTAAGTGGTAGATGCCTTGCATAGATCTTTGTTTCGTTCCCATGCTCAAAATATGAAGGCAAACGTGCTTGATTTTCACTTTGTTTACTTCAAACTGCTTAATATCGTTTATTTTAAGACAGTCAAAAATGATACCCAGAATGCCAACTAGGATAATGTAGTCCTGTCTGTCTGGTGAGTAACAATACGAAATCTAGGTACATTTTCATGCAGACTTACTTAAATGTTTAATGATTCATTTTTGACAAATATCAATGACTGGATCAGAAGGCAACAAAGAACACTATATTTCTTTCATAATCCTGCACAGTCAATGGACTGTTAACCGTTGGCTGCTTAGAATGTGCTGCGCCAGTGCGGAGCATTTTATTAAGCGGACGGGGCCGTGTCGGCCAACGGACATGCACAGCACTACGGAGGTAGTGCTCGCGACGGCCATTGGTCGACACCCACAGCGAACGGGTTAATGGATGGCCTACATCCTTCCTCCTGCTTGTGTCATTATGAACTATTGTAGTTCATTATTTTGTAATGTTTTAATGAAATATTTAAAAAATGATAGCATTTCTTATTTCCATTCCTACATTTATTTTTATTTTGTAATTTAGATTTCTGACCTCTACCATAGACTGAGGTCTTCTCAAATGCCATCACCTATATGGGATGTGTCTTGTTATCCAAGCACTGCTCCTGCCTCTGCGGTGGGAGTGGCCTGGTTGACTGTCAGGGCTCAGGTTAATGCTTTATGTTAATAAGCTATTAATAACAAGCCCTATGCAAAGCAGTGTTAAATGTACAGTCCAACCTGCTGGATGGATCAGGGACTCTATAGTAGGATATTTTGTACAAAATGAAAAATGTGTATCTGAGGTTTCTCTGTCTCACAGACAGATAGATGTCTGTGTCCCTCCATGCTCGCTATCACCTTCTTTCTTTTTCTCTCTCACGATGTATGTCTGTTTTTCTGTTTTGTCTTTTCTTTTATGGTGTCATGCTCTTTCATTTTCTCCACTCCTTTTTTAGTCAGCTATCAATAGACCAGCTACCATGCTGATGTAAAGTGTCCCCAAGCACAAGCTAAAAGATACAATAATAATTTGCAGCGTATCCCCTCCCTCTACAATGGAGGATCACTTATTTCAAAGCCAATATGTAATTTAATGGATACATACTGCTGTCTACTCCCACGTGGAACCATAATCAACTCAATAATAAGAAAATATGTATATTACTCTGGCATCGACAGTAACAGAGTAGTTCTCGTTGGATCAAACCTCCCATAGGTAAGGTATTATTTGTTTTCTTAAGAACGTTGGCACCTTTGACAAATCTGCATGAATCTTTCAAAAACAAAGTTCACCCACTTTGGCTCACTCATGGAAAGTTTTGCGCTGATTCAGCAAGTAGGGGTTAAGAAAAAGGGGCTCCGAAAACATTCACATCACAACTAAATTCACCTAGGAAAGTTTGCTGTCTGATACAGAAAACAAGGCTGAACAAAACTACACCAAATTTGGCAGAAAGTTGGACCACTACTCAAAAACAGCGATGTTCATTATTATATGGACATAATTCAGGCACAGCTGAATGCCATCTTGAGGGAATCAAAGCTGTAACACTAAAAGCTTTTGCTAGAGAGGTTTCTGCTGTAAATGAACAAAATGAGGGGTTTATTTTTTCACACAATTGCAGTTACTGCTGTAGAAAGGACATTTCTTATAAATTCTCGAATATGTTCTTCATCAATGTCAGAAAAAAAAGTTTGGAATGATGAGTGAAGCGTACTTTAAACACCATAAGCAGCGTGTCAGTTCTACTACAGCTTACCACCGTGTTCTAAGAAACTATGGGGCATATTAGCAAGGGCCCTATCGCTGCTTTATCGACACTTTTTGCCAATAAAGTGGCGCTATTTGTATCGCCCTATCAGCAAGCTGTCGCTAACAGCAGTTAGCAACAGCTTTTAGGCGATAGCGACCGGTTTGGGGCCCGCTTTGCATGTCAGCGATATTTATCGCTAATGACATGCAAAGTGGGCGTACCCAAACTGTTAGCGACTGAAAGCAGTCGCTAACACAGCTATCGCCTACTAGCAAGGCAGGCATAGCGATAAAAAAATCTTGCTAAGCACGATTATCGCTATAATCTAACGCTTGCTAAAAACATGACTTACCTGTTTATCCAATGGGAGGTGGATTGTCAGGTTAAGTCCCCATTGGCGTTATTGTGTGAATATGGCTGGATTTCCAGCGAAATTCATGCATTTCGCCGCTATCGTTGGCTATTTAAGCACAATGGAGAAAAGCGTTGCTAATAGCATGTTTTCTCCGCTAACATATCCAGTGATAAAAAAAATACGCTAAGCGCATTTCTTGCAATAAATATCGCTATTCCTTGATAATATGCCCCCTATGAGAGGGCTAGCATTCAGCATTTATAGCAAAAGTGTGGTACACCAGAACATCTTGATCGAATCAGAGCTATAAAATTGAAACATTTCCTACAGAGGATACTGCAGTAAGACAAGAAATGAGGGGATTTTTGTGTCCTAGGAATTACAATTTGTGCTCTAGAAAGGTAAACTCAGGACACATTTTCAATGAGTTCTCAAATATTATTCATCTATTTCAGTATAACATTCTGAGCCGCAGAGTCAAATGAGTACTATCAACACCAGCAGCAGTCTGTCAGTTAACTCCCCAGTAATCAACTGCACAATAGAGTTCTAATGAAAAATTAGAGCTCTAGCTTTTCATATTCAAGACAAAATTGAGGCACTCCTGAACATTATTGTGTTGGAATAGGAGGTGTTGAGTTTAAAGTCTTTCCAGAGGAGCATGCTGAAGTAAATGAGATGCTAATGCCGGTATAAAACCCGCAAGTTAAAAATGTCAGGGGAAGTATTGGTTTTTAGTAATTTATGGCGTAATGTAATTTTAACGGGAGTAAAAAATAGTGAAAGAGAGAGACATTTGTATACATATAAGATCCACTTTTCATATCTGTTTCCTCACCCTACCCATATTCCCAGTCACCTAGCTTCAGACAATGGCCACATCAAATGTACGTTTACATATACACAGCATCACAGCACAAAGCAGACTTGCAGTTAACTTGCATGATGGATATGATGTAAAACAGTGTCTGAATTGTGGCAGAAACCTTTGTGATAATCAACTCTAATATTTCCGAATATCCGAAGAATGATGTAACAGAACCTGTGCATGAGTTGACAGAAATGTGCTGGTAAATTGCCTTTTACAGTTATTATTCAGTACATTTTGAAAATGATGAGCACCTCTTTTTTCAGTAAGTTTATGATATACAAATGTTCCCATGCTTTCTTAAGATTTTTGAAATGTTGATATGGCAGAGGATAAAAGCAACACACATGGAAACTGCTCTTCTTGCGGTAGTCGAAGAGTCTATGAAAATCCTCGACTGAGGAGGAGCAGTTTCTATTATCTTCTTTGACCTAAGCTCCGGATTCAATACTGTCAATTATGACATCCTTATCAACAGACTTAGAAATGTCAGAGTCTCAGGTGGCATAATCACCTGGCTTCAGTCTTTCATAGATGACAGAATGTTCCAAGTTTTCGAAGGAGGCGATACCTCCAAGAGCCTGTCGCTCAGCTGCAGAGTGCCCCAAGGCTCATCACTTAGCCCCACATTGTTTAATGTATATATGAGACCTCTCGCAGAGAGTATCCTGCCACTCGGGATTAACATAGTCACATATGCTAATGATACGCAACTGGTGGTCGCCCTTAATCATTCCCAGAATTTCCCTTCTGGCCTGGAATCCTGTTTGGAGAAAGTGGCAAATGGATGAAATACTCCTGTCTTAAGCTCAATGGAGTGTAAAACAGAGTTCATTTTCCTGGGCAACCCTCCCATCTGTGATCTGAGATTGGCATGGCAAAATTGTCTTGGCCCTTCTCTGACCCCTAAAACAAAAATTAAACGTTTAGGTGTTTGGCTGGACAAGTCCTTTAAATTCAACTGCCAAGCAGTGAAACTGGCAGCAACATATTATGGCATTCTTAGAATGCTTCGGAAAGTTCTACCCCCCCTTCCCATGATGGCCAGGAGAATCATGGTCCAAGCTCTGATTCTGTCCCGCCTGGACTACGAAACTCCCGCTATCTAGGGGCCTTGAAGTCAACTATAAGGAAACTGCAAGTCATGCAGAACTATGTAGCTCGGATGCTGCTTAATATCCCCAAAACCCAGTCTGCCAAGCCAGCTTTGAAGACCTTACACTGGCCGCCAATTAATGAAAGAATAAAGTTCAAATCTCTGTGCATAGCTCACAAGACCCTCTGGGGGTAAGGGCCACCAATCAATCACACTCTCATTACTTTCTATTGCTCCAGGAAATGCCTACAATCGGCAAACCCATGCTTAGCCTTAGTCACTAAAACAAAAAGGTTATGATGTGAAGTTCGTTCCTCCTCATACAACACTGCTAGATTGCGGAACACCCTCCCTCCACATCTTCGCTCAATGACCCACCATCTCTCCTTCCAGAAGCTCCTTAATACCTGGTTGTTTCAAAATGCCGCCCCATAAACTACCATTCTTTTGTTGTCTGATGCTAATAGTGCTGAGATGCCTCAGGGTAGCTATGCACTCAATAAATGCTAAATAATAATAATAATAATAATAATAATAATAATAATAATAATAATAATAATAATAATAATAATAATGATAATAATAATAATAATGATATTCAATATAATATAATATATAGTTGTGTGTCGACCTGAGGGAATTCACTAGTGGTTAATTTAGGAGGATAATGTTGTGTAGCCCATATATTACAATCAGTATATCCACAGGTTTCTCCGTGCAAAACTATGGCTATGGTTCAAATGCTAGCAATAACAGAAGTAGAAAGAGAGTACAGCTCTTTTTAAACCCTTCTTAGTTCTCTTGCATCATTGTGCACAGACGTCCTTTACCACAAGCAACCAAGATGCTTTGCATATTATAGCCTGTAAAAAAGTTCTCCTGTCATCTTGAAGCACTTCATGCATGTTCCTGTGAACACCTGTTGCACAAGTACACTATGCAATGATTATACTTGGCAGAGAAAAGCACGTACATGGCAGCATGCGGCAAAATGTAAACCCTGCAGGTAAATATATAAGTAAATGAACAATGAGAAATTGTTTATGCCTTTGTTATGTGCCAACATATCATTGCCTTGCAGTACAAGCATGCACTAGGATTCTCATTTGCAGATACTTGACAATCACCGGCAGAAGTAGCAGGTGCGCTATTATGTAAAGCGTGCACTTTTCCTGTTTGGGCCCAGTGCACCTTAAAACAGGTGCTCCGGATGCAAACTGGGAAAGTGCGCCCAATTACATAGAATGCACTGTTCCCAGGGCAGCTGCGAACTAGTGCTGCCCTGGAGGTAGCGCATTCAAGTGAAATACGGAGCGGTTTAAAGCAGCCGGTCTGTGTTTCACAATATTGACAGCAACTCGCCTACATTTAGTAAGGTGATTAGAGACCCCCAAGCAGGCGGGTGCAGTCAGTGACTGCACCCACCTGAAAGAGGATGTCTGGGTTGTCCATGGGACCCCCTTTCCCCCACCAGACGGCTGCAAACAGGGGGTGCATTGACAGTACACCACCTTTTAGGTGGGGCACTGTCAGTGTGCCTTCTGGGACCTTCTATGCCTCTGTGCCCATGTCTGTAATATGACACAGAGGCAAAGGGATTTCCTCGTTTGATTGAGCCACGCCCCCACACAAATGAGGGAACACCCTCTTGAGAGAGCACTGGCTCTGTATGTGCACCAGCGCTTTCAGTATTACAGGAGGTGTCACAGAAGTGTTTGCAGCCCCTTCTGTAATACCAAAATTTCACAGACCGCGCAAAGCGGGTACAAATGCCTGTTGTGTCGCCGGGGCAGCTTGTGTAATATGGTTCCAGGTATAATTTGAAAAGGGACGTTACAATTTCTTTGAGATTTTTGTGTGGCTGCTGAACTGAATTGAGGTTTCAGACCACAAATACCGGAGATGTTCATGTAAAATATGGGAACACTCTCCTAACATAATAGATGGATGAAGAGTCCAGCTCATTGGTCACACCTACTGGAATGTAACTATGAGGTCACTGCCCACGATTTGGTCTCTTCTTGCAGATCACGTGTACTGCATTTGTAGTACCTTTGATGCTTTGGTTTGATGGTAGTTGTTTTTGGAAGTCTAGGCATAGCCCACAGCCCTCAACTGTACCCCATGCCTCCCAGGAAGTACAAGGCCCAGATTAATTATCTTTTGCACACTGCAGTGCTGTGTGATTATCAGAGTAACTACTGCATGCTGCAGCTGGAAATCACATCTAACATAAGCCAAGCAACTGAAGCCCATCGGCATGCAGCTACTCTCATTGAGTGTGGTCTGTGAAGAGTCTGTTGATATTATGTTAGACAGTTGGGTTGGTGTTCTGTTCACTGCCAGTTACTCAAGTATCAGGTTGTTTAAAGCTAACAACTGATTTTATTGATCAAAATATCTTGGGTGTAGCTTCAGGAGGAGTGTTTGGGGTGTTACACCCCCTAACAAATGTATCCTATAGTAAATAGTTGGGTACAGGTGAATTAAGTCAGGTATTGCGATGTGTTTGTCAGATTTAACCTGGGATTTTTACATATACAAACAGACAAAAACACACATATACACACACATGCATCTCTGTTTTAAAGGTCTTAAAAATGGTTTATTGTACAAAATATTGAGTTTTAAATACCCCTAACAATCCGCACTCCTCTCACTTTATACTGCTCCTTAAGCCCCCCCCATGCCTCGCTTCTCACATTATGTATTTTAACCAGCCGGATTGTTGGAAAATCTGAAGCTCAACCCCCCCCCCCCCTCCCACCCCCACCACCCCCTCCAATCTTACTGTCCAAGGTACGCCCCTGCAAAAGATGCTGACTTTCTGTGGTCTGCTTCTCTACCTAAAGGTGCTCAGGTCACAAAGCCGCTTTGGATTTGACATATTGCCGATTTGGCATTTTATATTGATTTTCATGCGAAGATTATTATGAAGTGCACTGGAAAAAACCTTCATGCAGCCTTGGTACTTTAAAATACAAGCAGCTGATGTACACATCCCGACCTGCTCTCAGCTTATGCCTCTAGATGTGTATCTAAGGGTGGGTGTTGTTTGCCTATCCACAACTATTACATCGCACACAAAGCTGTCTGGTGGTCAGTTAACTGATTTCCCTCCTAAAGATTCCTTTCCAGCTTAGCCAAGGGCTGTTAAATTAAACGAGCAATGAAAATAATGTAGAACTGCATAAAAAGGTAAGAGGAGACGATTAAAAAAATTCAAAGAGAAGATGCAGAGGCGGTGGGTGGTCAGCTGAGAAGGTAGATGGAAATAAAATGTTTTAATTATGAATATAGTTTAGCTATACAGAATGGAGCTGTGCACGGTTAGTAGGCTGTGCAGTGCAATAAAAGACCAGGAGTAAGGAGGCTTTAGATCTTTTTTGCAGTGGTCGTTTTTAAAGAAAATGCTTCAAATGCCTGAGGGCCAGCATTTGCTCGCCAGCCAAACAAATACATCTCTCAAGGATGTCTTACAATTAATATAGGCTTTGATCTGTTTGGGGCTGATAAAGTCTGATGTATTGACATGCTTTGAAAGTAGAGAAACTGTACGGGGAGATAATATTAAATCAACATGTTACGAGAAGTGAAAAGGGCAGCTAGTAGAAATATCAGTGGAAAAATCCTGAAATGAGACAATCTAAAAATTCTAAAAATATAACATCACAAAACGACCAGTTGACACCCCTATAATTAACACTACTTTCCAAGCAGCGTCAACCCCTTTAGACAAGTGTGAGGGATGTTTTTATTTAGTGCTATATGGGTGCAGTGCAGCCAGGCATACAAGGGCAGATGGGATGAAGATGAAAAGCCTGTGTTTATTTCACCTGGGACAAGGACCGTGGCATAAGTAGATTGACTTTATGCAGCTAACACTCGGCATAGTGAGAAAAGGCAGATAGGTGCATACAACAGGCAGTCTTCAGCAGCATTATACACAACCCTAGAGAGGACAGGGGACGTGCTGCTGTGTTGGGAAAAACAGAAAGCACGTAAATCCCAGGCATAAATAAGTGAGCAGGCAGTAAATCACCACTTGGCAAAGTTTAGTGTTATCCACTTGGGCCAAAAGCATCAATGAACCTTTTTCAGAAGCAAGGTATTTATGTTAACACAGAGAACTACAAGGTAATTAAAACACCAACTAGAAACAATCACAAGTACATCATTATTGCACCACGGAATACATTTTAAGGATAAGAGAAATGTTGTCTCCACTCTTATGTACTACAGTAAAACAACAAACACAGATGCTTGGGAAAGATCACTTGCAAATTTTAGACAGGTGTACATTTTGGTGCGGTGCACCCAGTACCAAAAGGCACCAACTGTCAACTTCGATCCTGGATCAGAATCAGGTGATTCTCACATTGCCAAACATTTAGAAAACCTTGCCATCTTTGCTTTGGTGTTCGTTAATTTTGTCTTTTCTTTTTTCTCTTTTATTAAGTTCCTTGATATTATCACACATTTTTGTTGTTCTTTCTTGCAATTTCTGGTGTTGAGAATATTGATAAAGAAACTGAATTACAATTTCCTGGACCCCATTCAAAGTCCTAATAGAGTTGGGAGCGAAAAATATCAAGCAACAGGAAACATGAGCCTGATTAGTTAGAATTCACTCAGTTGAATTTATGACTTCTTTTGTTTTGTTTTTTGCAGTTTAAAATGCTATCCTAGCAATCCGCTGACTGACTGATGAGACTACTCATTACTATCATCTCATTCATACAAATGCAGAAATCACTTTTGAAACACTAACCTACAAGAGGCTTGCCAGAAGCTTTTGTGGGTACGTGGAGCAAAAACTCCTGTGGAGCCCCTCTCTGCTTAGTAATACAAGGAGGATGTTGTAGTTAGATATACATGTTCATTAAGGAATTAGAAAATACTGTGTTTTGAGCTGACTAGTGGTGTGGCCAGGATAGCTGCAACCATAAAGGAACAAGTCAGGCCTGCGTTTTTGTTAGTTAAATGTATTGTGTTACAAGGAACATGGAGTTCAATGAAGCCTGGGGCAAAGAACCTTAGCTGCCACCCCCTTGTGGATGCCCTGACCTACAGTCTGAAATCTCACGAATTCCCAAACCATAAAGGGCTCTGGCAGAAATGGTTTCGTTGAGAACAATGGAATGCTGTGAATAGAACAGCAATTCAAAAACTTTGGGTCAGGACCCACTGGTGTGTTACAAGTTCATTTTTGATGGGTCGCAAAACTCTAGTCTGTTTGTGCACCAGTGCAAAGGTGTTGAACAATGTCCATAAAGATTACTACTTTGCCTATTTAGCACAATACATGTCTAGGTTTAATTCAAAATTACATACAAGGGGCCTTATTTATGAAGGCCTTGCGCCGCCGGTGCGTCACTTTTAACATGGGAAAAAGTGACGCACCGGCGGCGCAAGGCCTTCATAAATAAGGCCCAAGGCTTTTTTTTAAATAATTTTATGCAGTTGATTTTTAAAGAGTTTGATATTATGGATTTGTTAAAGTCTATTAAGCTACCCAAAAGAGTTCGCTATAAGAGCTTGAAGTGGGTCTTTCAGAAGTGTGTGGATCTTTATAAAAGATATTCCATTCCCCTGATTAATGTGGCGACACACTTGGATGCAGTAAATATTGAACATGTGGTGAAGTTTGCACCCGAAATTGTCCAAAAGTGGGGAAAAGTGGTATATAGGCAAATACTGTCTAATTTAGATTTAGGCCAGATCCTCAGTAGCAGAGAACCCGTCCTTGCGCTAGGTGATGAAGGGGGCATTGGAAAAGCCAGTGGAATGGAAAATAATGTTCTCCGCTATTAAAGGACCTGACCTAGCCCAAAAAGCTATAAATAAATGGGACATATATGAAGGTCTGGAAATTACAAATAAGATGTGGAAGGAAGTGAATGCACTACATTTTAGTGTATTGAGGGGGGCTAATTAGCGTCAAATGTTATTTTTCTCTGAATGACTTCCTTATAGAACCCCAACTTTTTTATCACACATAAATCCCACCCTTTCGGCGAACTGTTTTCAATGTATAGGCCAATTGGAAATATGTAACAGGCCATTGCTCATCTATCTGGGGATTCTGGGCTGAGATATTCCAGTACCTTGCAAGGGAATGGAAGGTCAATATTGCTTCGACCACTTGGCTGAGAGTGTTAGGGTAAAGATCGGGCACTGGGGCTGCCTGATAAATGGGCAAAATTAGTATATATAGTAACAGCCGTAGCTCAGTCCCTCTTACTTGAAAAATGACATACTCAGTTGATCCCCACGATGAAGGACTGGCTACAGAAAATGAGGCAACTTAGAATTAGCAAACGGCTACATGCAATACAATCTAGAGGAGTGAAGTAATTTGAAAAACTCTGGGGGCACGATTTCCTGCCAGAAGGGGCAGGGTTAGTTTGCAGGGTTTGATTAGGTCATTTTCTCCCTCATTTAGTGGTTCATTATGACAGACTTCAGTCCACCCGCCATTGTCGCAGGGATGGGGATTGCCCTCCTATGAGGCGGCAGTCCCGCACATGTAATTGCGATGCGACGTCCACCACAGCGGTCATAACTGCAATTTCTCACATTGCGATGGGTGCTGCATCTGGTGGGCGGTGCCTGCTAGGCACTGCCACCAGTCTGTGGTTGTGGGGTGGGTCCGACAGACAATCATAACAATTGCCTCTGCCAGACCCGTGGCGGTCGGGCAATTCGCCTGCCAGCACAATGACTGCTATCACATTCTGGCGGGCGGTAAATGGCCTTATGATGGTGGTGAACCCGCCACCAGCAGCCTGCCGGTGGCGGGTTCACTGCCATCGTAATCAGGCCCAAAATTGCTATGTACTTTTCACGCTATTTCTCTATCTGTTTTTAAGCCTACTGCATTTATGGTATATATTCTTTTTGTGCCCTGTTGATAGTTGTTTATTGTAATTTTGTATAGTCTGTGCATAGATTAAGTTAAAGAAATTGAACTATTCATTTATTTCTATATTTATTATTCGTATGCTGAGTCTATGATGAATATTACAACACAATCTGGACCTGATTCTTTAGCTGAACATAATGGTTGGAGTTCCCTTCATCATCATTGGTCACACAAACTTGTGTGAATCAACAGCAGCTACAGTTATACTGTGTTGAGAGGAGGCCATGCACTCTAGAAGACCCGGCTGACCTTAAGCAGCTGTGGAGATAGACTTTAGGAGTGTGAATTCGTATACACATTAGAAAAAGAGGGGGTTGAAGATATGCCCAGGAGGGGCAACAACCCAGTAAAATACATAAAAAATCGTTGCAGTGTGGCGAGAACTGACCCTTGCCCTGAAGAAATTGATGTAAGTTCATCCATGGCAATGAAACATGTTGGCCCTCTGTAACAAAACAGATAGTTGGCAACAGTGTGTCTTGGTTTTAATGTGAGCAGACCCAAAGCATAAAATAAAATAGTATAGCCAGTGGATGTCTAGCTCATTATTAGTTTTAAAATAGTGGCATTCATGTTCAGTTCCCACTACTCCTTAATCGGGTCAGAATAGTCGGGCATACGGATAAGTTATCCGAGTGCTGGCCTCACGATTCACCACACCGAGCACGTTGACTTTGACTTTTTCTTAACTTTTTCTACACCTTTTCTGATCATTTGATTGGGGGATTCGTGGGAAGGAGTAATGTAAATCCTTCCCACGAATCCCCCAATCAAATGATGCTTGAGGAATGGGCTAATAACTCAGCAACCAGCTCGAAAAAGATGCTGTGCATATTGATCAAGTATGCCTGGCAAGAGCGGGAAGAAATTCTAAAACAACTGAAAGAATTGGAAGATGAATTTATAAATAGCCCAGAACAAGACATCATTACCAAATTTAAAGAGGATCTCAAGGAAAGATTAAAGAAATATGAGGATGACATCAAATATAGAAAACAGAGGAAACTACATTGAGATTGTGGGGACTATGAGACTGGACGTATACGTACGTATAGTCCTACGTAGGATTACCTCTATAAACAACAGGGCGAGGGCCACAAACAATTGGAGGAAACTACTCTTGCGATTGAACCATCCACACCAGTTGCCACCAGTGGTTCAGACACCAATACCTCGAGACAAATAACAAGTACAGAAGTGGAAATAGTAAATATATCAAATAAACCAGCGTCTTTTTTAGATGAATTCCGGGTATTAAGAACCAGACGGAAAAAGGACGCAGAAACAACTCAACCCCCAGTGTACCAGAAGAGTCAAACAAGAGGACAACCAAGGGGAAGAGCAAGAGGCAGGGGAGATCACGCCAGAGAAGACTCAAGCTCAAGCAGAGGAGAAGAAATGAACAACAAAAAACCTGTGGGAAACAAAGGACGTGGTTACAAGAAAAGGAAATAATCATGGATGATCAAATGGTAAATAAAACTATAATTAATCTGTCATCTAGAACCCTAACATTTAAAGAAAAACAAACTTTGTGTTTAGGACTGACTTTTTGCCCCACGGAATTGTTCAACTATGCGGATACAAGGGTAGATATCTTTAAATTTATTGGAAAATTGAAGTTATCTAAATGGCATACCCTGTTCTCAAAAAATACACCTACAGAGTCTTTTGCAGAAAATACTAATGAGGAATTGATCGAGTTGCCTGAACTAATGGTGGGGGATGTGGAACTGCTACATACCGTATACTCCTTGGGTGATATCGCTATGGATGATGAAGATGATACACAGGTGATAGGCCTTAGAGAATCAAGAACAGATAAGGCAGCGAATACTCCTTTTAGACCGAAATCTGTGTTTTATCCTACTTTGCCACATGACTCAATAGACACTTTTCATGAGGTGGTTACTAAGGAACTTATAAAATTGAAACATAGTAGTTACTATTCTGCTAAAGGAAAATTTTATTTATCACAAGATCAAAGAGAATTTATCTTTTCCTTAGCAGAAGATCGTAACATCATCTTGAGACCCTCCGACAAAGGTGGTAATATTGTTTTATGGGGGAGAGACATGTATATCAAAGAAGCACTACGACAATTGGAGGAAAACATTTTTTACTGTAGAAGTAACTTGGAGATTACCATGAAAGTATAACAGTTACTTGGGATACACTGAACGAACGGTACGGGGAGGGTTTACTCACTTGGCAGGAATTTCGATTTCTAAAAAATTATTATCCGAAACTGCCCATTTTGTATCTTTTGCCGAAGGTGCACAAGAATGCCAAGGAACCCCCCCGGAAGACTTATTGTTTCTTCTATAGGTAGTGTAAACAAGAACTTGTCCAAGTATATCGACCACTTCCTAAGAGAATATGTATGTCTTCTTCCTTCATACACCAAGGATACCACTGACTTCCTCAATAATATCAGCAACATTCGATGGACAGAGGGATCTCTGCTCATCACTATGGATGTTAGTGCACTCTACACTATTATTGACCATATCCAAGGGATGGAAGCCAGCTATCACTTTCAGAAAAATAGGAATATAGGTTATCTTGACCATACTAGCATGCTCATGAATATGATGAAAATATGCCTTAGAAATAACTTCTTTATGTTTGATGGGGACATATTTAAACAAATCCGTGGCGTGGCTATGGGGTCCGCTTTTGCACCTAGTTTCGCTAACCTTTTTTTAGGTAAGTGGGAGGAGGAAATAAGAAAGGATGCTAATTTGACTGATGACTTTGCGAAAGTTGGTATCTGGATCAGATACATTGACGACTTGTTCGTCGTATGGCATGGGACACACAATGAGGCGATAAGCTTCATTAACAAACTGAATATCAATTAATACAATATACATCTCACATATAATATCAGTAGTGAATGTATAGAGTTTCTGGATACAGAAATTAAAATTGTAAATGGTACCTTGGTGTCTAGTTTACATAGGAAAGATACTGCTGGTAACAGCCTGCTTCACGCCCTCAGTGCCCACCCAGAACCACTCAAGTGGAGTATACCGTATGGGGAGCTACTGAGGGCGAGGAGAAATTGCCGCAGCAATGAAGGTTTTATTTCAGAACAAGAAACCATGCTTTCTAGATTCAGAGAGAGAGGCTACCCGGAATGGGTGTTGAAAAAAGCAGTCTCGAAAGTAGCATTAATAGAGAGATCTGAAGTACTTGCATCTAACACTCAAATCAAGGAAGATGCTGGTACTACTAGAGTCATCACCACATATCATCAGGGATCTGACAAAGTCCGTAAAATCCTCTCTGACAACTGGCCTATTCTGAAATCAGATAATATCATACGCACACGGGTAGGGGACAGACCATTGATTACATATAGACGAGGCAGAAATTTGAGGGATATCTTGGCGAGAGGAGATATCAGCGATAACAATAAACAACATATTCAGGGACTCAAGGGTTTTTACCCCTGTGGACACTGTAGGGCATGTAGACAGAGTCTTATGGTCAAAGAAGTTAACATCCCAGGTAATCCTCAACCTAGAAAAATTAAACAATTTCTTACATGTAATTCTACTTTTGTGGTATATGTATTGGAATGTCCGTGCCATAAGAGATACGTGGGTAGCACAACATGCATGGCTAAGAAAAGAGTACAGGAGCATCTGAGAGCGATCACACATATAGATGCACGCTACCCCATTGCACGACATTTCCAGGAGTGTCATCAATCCAACACCTCCCTACTTAGTTACTTTGTAGTGGAACAAGTCAACATTGGCAAGAGAGGAGGTAATCGTGAATTGGCACTCAGAGAACCTGAATCGAGGTGGATTATGGACCTCGAAACTAGATTTCCGGGGGGCCATAATCTGGATGAGGAACTGGCAACTCACTTACATGAGCAAATCTGAGCTGCTAGTAGCATAAGTATGGAGGGCACCTTGGTGTATATATAGACATATATATACATATATAGAAATATGTTGTTGCTGAAAATCTGTAATTGGTGGATAAAGTACATATGTGTCTATAGAATATGATCACAATGCAATGTATATATAAATTTTAATGTTGATTTTAACATGTATTCATATGTTTTTTTCAGGGGAAAAGGAAGGGATAATTCACCTCATTAATTTGTGCACTTCACGGTTTCCCTAACCTTTTCTTCATTTGGACTCAAGACATCTCTATAATAGAGTAAGACAAGAAAAACTCACTTTTTTGCACATTTTTATTCAGATTCGGCAGTAGGTTGATTGTCATAAACTTGGGGTTTTGCCATAAATTAAGGGTGGATCGTTGTTTAGAATTTATGCCTGTGGGCACTTGCTATTATAATTTGTTTTTCCTTGCGATAATTTAGAAAATGTAATCACTGGTAGACATTCTCTACTAACAATGTGGGGTGGAAGTACTGACCTATATATAAGATATTAGCAATGTATTTGGTTGTAGGCACTAGACCGAGAGAACGTTAATACAAACACACATGCTAATTATGTTATTTTACTTTAGTCTCACACATGTTTAACAAAGGTTTGAAATATGTGAATCCTTTGGTGGCAAAACATGGCATGGAGTAAAGGGCTCAGATAGAAGCTAACCGTAAACAGAACACAATAAGCAAAATGAAATGAATTATTGCGAGTTTACAAATCATGTATTAGTATATCAGTGATTACTGTAAATACGGACAAGAAATAATGTTTGAAATTGCTTTTTTATGCTTAAAACGATGTATTTCACCACTCTGCATTGGCGGATTTAATTGCACTGAAAATCATGTGACCTTAATCAAACATGTCAATCCCCTTGTTTATGTTTATTTAAACATGCTGTTTCTTTTGGAGTTTACCGTGTGACCAAGACACACTTTGGTGTCGAAATGCGTAGCGTATTTTGGGAATAAAAGAAAAATCTTTAAAGCAACCTGCTTCTGAGTGCGCGTTGTTTTAATAGCACTCGATGTAATTGAACTGAAATTAAACGGCTGGGTTTGCCGTTCTTTTGCGCCACCTGACGAGGGAGAGGATCCCAGCAGGACCCACTGTTGTTGGAATATATATATATATATGTATTACCTACTGGCGGTCGCCAGTAGGTATATATAGTTAGGATTTTTTCCCTATGGGATTTTTGAAAATTCTATGTCTAATAACTTTGGCGTTTGTGGACGGAATTGGCTGAAATTTTCAGGAAAATGGAACATTTTGTTTCTGAGCATCCCCTGAAAATTTGGGGGGGGTTCGTCAAGGGGGGGCCGAGAAAAAAGGGGGGTCCCAAAACGTGTTTTTCCAATGTTAATTTCCATAGGGCGGTTGGCCTCACTTTTAGCCCGAACGGCTGAATGGATTTGCACGAAACTTGGCAAAATTGTAGGGACTGTTAGCCCGATGTGCCTTTGCTAGGTCTCAATATATGTGCTCCAGTGGATTTTGAGAAATTAACGTTCAAAAAAAGATATATATCTGTAAGCGCGCTCTGGGCAGCACTCCGGTTCGCGTACTTTACGCGTAACGGAACTTCGCGAAGCGAAGCTGATTGGCTCTCCGGTGTCTGTCAACATTCTAAACAGTCCGGAGCGGCCGCCATCTTGTCTCTCGGTAGGATCGAGAGACAAGAGGAGGCCAAAACAAAGGGGGAAATGACCATAAGGGGGCATAGTAGATCCTCCCTGACCCCCTAGGTTTGATGTGGAGGCTTTAAAAGGGCGTGGGGAGCGCCCGGTTCGCGAACCGGGAAGCGTTCTGAGGAACGTACTATAAGGAAAAAAGAATGCTAGACTTTTCAAATACTGTATGTTAATTGATTGTTGGTTTTGTTGATTATTTTTTAATTTCTTTATTTTTTAAGCAATTATTTATTATTGTGATTGTGTTTCAAAATTTAATAACATTTCTAACATTTCACTGTCTGAAATGTCGTCATTTTCATTGAACATAGTTTGTAATCTCTGAGGGTGTAAAATGTCCTCATTTTGAAGGAGGTCATCTACTGCTTGCACACATTGCAGTAGTTCTTGGTCCCAAGTTTCATCCATAAATTCTATATAATTTGGATCAATTAATTCTTGGCTGCTCTCTTGCAGGACAATTTGAAATGAAACTTTCTGTTCGCCTTCCATGTTGCCTGAAATTTGGATAAAAAAAATATATATTAGTAGAGATAGGGCACTGTTGGGATTAATTTTAGATAGGCAGTTTTTATCAGTGAATTTATCTTTGGGCAGTGTATAGTATCAGAGTGGAAGTAGGAACATAAAAAAGTGTATGTGATTTAACGTAAGTAATTTCATAATTATACAAGAGAAACCTAACTCCATCCATAACTATAACAGAGAAGTCTATCTAAATCTATAACTACTACAGAGGGATAGTATATAACTATCAGAAAAAGTTTACCATATTAACTTATAGTGCACAATATACTTCAGTTTTAAAAATAACAACTTACCTTTACAAAGAAGTTGAAGTGATTAGTGAAAATCCAATTGAAATGTACAACAAGAAGTAGTAGTCAAAATGGCTGTGTTTCCTTCTCTTCCTTTATATATATTCAGGTATATAACCAATCAAATGTCAGGTAATAAAAGTAGAAAATGAAAGTAACATTTTCATTGGTTGTCAATTCCAACACTTCAGATGTGTTTTGAGAAGTAATTTACCTCACGGTATTTAGAGAGGTCTACAGGCTAAATGGCTAAATGGAATTTCAATCAAATTTGTGAAAATGATAGGGATTGGTATGTAGTATGAGCTAATCTATATTTGGTGAGAGTGTCTCCAGTCGTTTTTCTGTAAATTACTTTCCCACCTTTTTTGATGGTGCGCTTCCCGGGGAGCGCCCCGGTACGCGAACTGGCGAGCGCCCCGGTACGCGAACCTGAAGCGTTACGGGAGTCCACCATTTTGTGTTTCGGTCGAATTAAGATACAAGATGGAGGGCACATAATGTTCAGAATGGGTAGAAGGGGACACGGTAGACGTATTTTGACCCCCTAGGTTTTCTGAGGGTGGCTGAGGAGGCTTATATGTGCGAAAAAAAACATTTTTTTAAAAAAATTCGCGAGGTTAGCTTCCGGTTCGCGTACCGGGTAGCGCCCCGGGGAGCGTACTTTGTTGAAAATTAGTGAAAAAAGTTAGAGAAAAATAATAATTGTGAGTGACCAGATGTAGGGTAGCTCTGAGAAGAGCTTTTGGGTTTATGGTACATTTAGGTACTTATAAGTAGGTACCAATGCACAGTCTTAAATTCAGAATGAAAATTCTGTTGCCCTCATCTGAGAAGTGAACTCCATCTCCTCTGTAGATATCTTGCATGTAGTAACGCAAGTTATTGTTGTACATGGAGCCCATTCCATGGTCTCTCATGTAAGCTGAAACAGATTTGTTTACATGCTTCCTCGACTTCTCAATTTGTGGACAAAATTGGTTTGACCACCTCCATTTCTGTCTTTGGCATATATTTGAATATACCAAGGCAGTTTGAGGAAAAAGTGCCATCAATTGCTCAAAGGTGTCCTTTAAAAGCATTTCCAGACCTACCCCAGTCAAAGTGCCCAAATCATTACCTCCACAGTGCACAATTAACAGGTCAGGTTTTGGCAAATGCATAAAGGTTTTCACCAATGGTATCAATTGGTGACATTTTAATCCTCTGTGGCCAAACCACTTAATTTCCACATCTTGTAAATTGAGGTTATGTAAATTTCTGTTCTCAGCATACCTCTGAGCCCGATAGATGTAACTATGTCCAACAATCCAGACAGAAAACATGGTGAGAGAAAGTTCTGCTGCAGTCAGATGAAGTGTGGCAATGAAATGGCAGTTGAAAAAATAAGAGTTTAAAATGAAAAAAACTGTGGAGTTTCTGTGTTAATGAAGCAGTAACAGTGATTGGTGGATTTTGATTGCTGAAAACAGAAAGTTAGGGTGCATGGATGAGTTCTTTGAAAGATGTATTTTGAGTGGTCAAGAAAAAATCATTAAATGAAAGAATGCACTGGATATGCAGGTGCACTGAGAGTTCAGAGTTCAATTGAAACATTGTTGTGTGAACTTGCAAACACCAGAGGTCTTCCAAGAGGTGGTTGCTATGCAAAAAAGGCAGAGAGGGCAGAGGGGGGAAGGGTTTTGATTTGAAAAAAGTGAGGGAAGAGTTTTGATTGGGTGACATGAGAGATATGTGTGAAGAATTACAGCATTTCTGTGCTTTTGATAGCTGCAGACTCTGGAGTGCATACCTTTTGCTCTGCTGAAGACAAATTGGTGTGTTTCTGAGACTGTTTTGAAACTCATAAAGTATTTGCTAAGGTGAGAAAAGATTTCTTTAATTTAGATAGAGAATAGTGTGCTTTAAGGAGAAAATTATGAAGAAAGTTGTGTTTTTCAAATGTTGCTTTGTCTCAAGTGTTTTACAAATAGATGTTGTTTCTTTGAGAAATTGTAATTGGAGAAAATGTGAAGTATTAGTACTGACAGGGTGTTTTTGTGCATAGGAGCTGTGGAGTGTTTTCAAATTATGACTTGAAAATCGTTTTTGAGGAAAAGGAATGGTTTTAAAATTTATGACAAGGACATAATGGTGTATGCTTCTTTGTAAGGCAATTGAGTGTCTCTGATGTTATTTTTCCCATTTTAATGTAAGACCTTTCCCTGTGGAGCAAATTGCTTGTAAATATGCTCCCACCTGTGCATGGCAAATTTAGATTTTGAATGTTTGCGTTACATAGCCATGTTAAAAGTGACCCAAACATGCTGCAAAGGCAATCAAAAAACGCTTTCATGTGTCTTAAGGACATTTTAAGTCATTTCCCCATGTGGAGTGTTTTCAAATTATGACTTGAAAATCGTTTTTGGGGAAAAGGAATGGTTTTAAAATTTATGACAAGGACATAATGGTGTATGCTTCTTTATAAGGCATTTCAGTGTCTCTGATGTTATTTTTCCCATATTAAATTAAAAGACCTTTCCCCGTGGAGCAAATTGCTTGTAAATATGCTCCCACCTGTGCATGGTAAATTTAGATTTTGACTGTTTGAGTTACATAGCCATGTTAAAGGTGACCCAAAAAAGTTGCAAAGGCTTTAAAAAAACACTTTCATGTGTCTTAAGGACATTTTAAGTCATTTCCCCGTGGGCAGTGTTTTCAAATTATGACTTGAAAATCGTTTTTGAGGTAAAGGAATGTTTTTAAAATTTATGTGCGCCATATGCCCCCAAATTTCTTTTTCAGGGGTGAAGCAGGGTGTTCTTGAGACACCCCTGCACCCTTGGAAAAATTCCTAATTTGCGATGAGCTAATTGCTAATCGCAAATTGCACCTTCATTCCTATGGGCCTCCTGGCCCATGGAAATGAATGGGTAATTTGCAATTAGCAATTTGCTCATCGCAAATTAGGAATGGTAAAGAATCGCTATTTATTCCTTAAAATTCGCTATTTAGGAAATGCAAAATAGTTTGATGATACATATGGCGGTTCATCTCTAACAAGATAAGAAGCTTAGGGATAGATTTATGATGACTGGCGCAATGAGGTGGACATCACTTACTTCATTGGTAGGCCTTTACATGTATTATCTCCTCTGTATTCTTCAACAAGTGTAACTTTGATCTGCAACCCTGAGTAGGCCTCACCTTAAACAAACCTCTGGATAGGCCACAGCTTATCGTCATCCTGAATTAATCATTTAAAATGCTAGGGACAGATTTATGATAGGTGTATGCCTCTTTTGCGCCACTGTGCGTCACTTTTGTGATGCAGCGGCGGTGCAAAAGATTTGCTATGAGGCGACAAAATTACAAATTGATGCATTTAGGCAGATGTGTCATGCTGTAAAAAAACCGTGCCACATGAAACCGATGCAGCAGTGATGCAAAAGATGCACCATGTTGCAAGACAGGCC
The DNA here is from genome assembly GCF_964261635.1 of Lissotriton helveticus. NCBI lineage: Eukaryota > Metazoa > Chordata > Amphibia > Caudata > Salamandridae > Lissotriton > Lissotriton helveticus. Next base: position 1,077,004,990 of record NC_136059.1, read on the forward strand.
TCACTTGGGGCCATATGTATCAAGCTAATTAGCATTCGCAAAGGCCGAAATTTCGAATTTCGGCCTTTGCGAATGCTAATTACACAAATGGTATGTATCAAACAAGTTTGATGCAAAATAAGGAATAGCAAAATTTGCTAGTCCTTATTTTGCGATTGCACTTAAGGATTTGCAAATTTTGAGATTCCTTAAATGCAATGTATCAAACAAAAAATATGCAAAAAATGCCATTAAGGATTTGCAAATTACCACCAACTTCTAGTTGGTGGTAATTTGCAAATTCTTTTCAAAAAGCTTTTTTTTCAAAAAACAAAAGGTGCCATATGACGCCCATACATGCCCTTAGGGCATGTATGTGCGCCATATGCCCCCAAATTTCTTTTTCAGGGGTGCAGCAGGGTGTTCTTGAGACACCCCTGCACCCTTGGAAAAATTCCTAATTTGCGATGAGCTAATTGCTAATCGCAAATTGCACCTTCATTGCTATGGGCCTCCTGGCCCATGGAAATGAATGGGTAATTTGCAATTAGCAATTTGCTCATCGCAAATTAGGAATGGTAAAGAATCGCTATTTATTCCTTAAAATTCGCTATTTAGGAAATGCAAAATAGTTTGATGATACATATGGCGGTTCATCTCTAACAAGAAAAGAAGCTTAGGGATAGATTTATGATGACTGGCGCAATGAGGTGGACATCACTTACTTCATTGGTAGGCCTTTACATGTATTATCTCCTCTGTATTGTTCAACAAGCGTAACTTTGATCTGCAACCCTGAGTAGGCCTCACCTTAAACAAACCTCTGGATAGGCCACACCTTATCGTCATCCTGAATTAATCATTTAAAATGCTAGGGACAGATTTATGATAGGTGTATGCCTCTTTTGCACCACTGTGCTTCACTTTTGTGATGCAGCGGCGGTGCAAAAGATTTGCTATGAGGCGACAAAATTACAAATTGATGCATTTAGGCAGATGTGTCATGCTGTAAAAAAAACGTGCCACATGAAACCGATGCAGCAGTGATGCAAAAGATGCACCATGTTGCAAGACAGGCCTCACTTGAGGCCATATGTATCAAGCTAATTAGCATTCGCAAAGGCCGAAATTCTGCGAATTTCGGCCTTTGCGAATGCTAATTAGACAAATGGTATGTATCAAACAAGTTTGATGCAAAATAAGGAATAGCAAAATTTGCTATTCCTTATTTTGCGATTGCACTTAAGGATTTGCAAATTTTGCGATTCCTTAAATGCAATGTATCAAACAAAAAATATGCAAAAAATGCCATTAAGGATTTGCAAATTACCACCAACTTCTAGTTGGTGGTAATTTGCAAATTCTTTTCAAAAAGCTTTTTTTTCAAAAAACAAAAGGTGCCATATGACGCCCATACATGCCCTTAGGGCATGTATGTGCGCCATATGCCCCCAAATTTCTTTTTCAGGGGTGCAGCAGGGTGTTCTTGAAACACCCCTGCACCCTTGGAAAAATTCCTAATTTGCGATGAGCTAATTGCTAATCGCAAATTGCACCTTCATTCCTATGGGCCTCCTGGCCCATGGAAATGAATGGGTAGTTTGCAATTAGCAATTTGCTCATCGCAAATTAGGAATGGTAAAGAATCGGTATTTATTCCTTAAAATTCGCTATTTAGGAAATGCAAAATAGTTTGATGATACATATGGCGGTTCATCTCTAACAAGATAAGAAGCTTAGGGATAGATTTATGATGACTGGCGCAATGAGGTGGACATCACTTACTTCATTGGTAGGCCTTTACATGTATTATCTCCTCTGTATTCTTCAACAAGCGTAACTTTGATCTGCAACCCTGAGTAGGCCTCACCTTAAACAAACCTCTGGATAGGCCACAGCTTATCGTCATCCTGAATTAATCATTTAAAATGCTAGGGACAGATTTATGATAGGTGTATGCCTCTTTTGCGCCACTGTGCGTCACTTTTGTGATGCAGCGGTGGTGCAAAAGATTTGCTATGAGGCGACAAAATTACAAATTGATGCATTTAGGCAGATGTGTCATGCTGTAAAAAAACCGTGCCACATGAAACGGATGCAGCAGTGATGCAAAAGATGCACCATGTTGCAAGACAGGCCTCACTTGGGGCCATATGTATCAAGCTAATTAGCATTCGCAAAGGCCGAAATTCTGCGAATTTCGGCCTTTGCGAATGCTAATTAGACAAATGGTATGTATCAAACAAGTTTGATGCAAAATAAGGAATAGCAAAATTTGCTATTCCTTATTTTGCGATTGCACTTAAGGATTTGCAAATTTTGCGATTCCTTAAATGCAATGTATCAAACAAAAAATATGCAAAAAATGCCATTAAGGATTTGCAAATGTTGGTGGTAATTTGCAAATTCTTTTCAAAAAGCTTTTTTTTCAAAAAACAAAAGGTGCCATATGACGCCCATACATGCCCTTAGGGCATGTATGTGCGCCATATGCCCCCAAATATCTTTTTCAGGGGTGCAGCAGGGTGTTCTTGAGACACCCCTGCACCCTTGGAAAAATTCCTAATTTGCGATGAGCTAATTGCTAATCGCAAATTGCATCTTCATTGCTATGGGCCTCCTGGCCCATGGGAATGAATGGGTAATTTGCAATTAGCAATTTGCTCATCACAAAATTAGGAATGGTAAAGAATCGCTATTTATTCCTTAAAATTCGCTATTTAGGAAATGCAAAATAGTTTGATGATACATATGGCAGTTCATCTCTAACAAGAAAAGAAGCTTAGGGATAGATTTATGATGACTGGCGCAATGAGGTGGACATCACTTACTTCATTGGCAGGCCTTTACATGTATTATCTCCTCTGTATTGTTCAACAAGCGTAACTTTGATCTGCAACCCTGAGTAGGCCTCACCTTAAACATACCTCTGGATAGGCCACAGCTTATCGTCATCCTGAATTAATCATTTAAAATGCTAGGGACAGATTTATGATAGGTGTATGCCTCTTTTGCGCCACTGTGCGTCACTTTTGTGATGCAGCGGCGGTGCAAAAGATTTGCTATGAGGCGACAAAATTACAAATTGATGCATTTAGGCAGATGTGTCATGCTGTAAAAAAACCGTGCCACATGAAACCGATGCAGCAGTGATGCAAAAGATGCACCATGTTGCAAGACAGGCCTCACTTGGGGCCATATGTATCAAGCTAATTAGCATTCGCAAAGGCCGAAATTCTGCAAATTTCGGCCTTTGCGAATGCTAATTAGACAAATGGTATGTATCAAACAAGTTTGATGCAAAATAAGGAATAGCAAAATTTGCTATTCCTTATTTTGCGATTGCACTTAAGGATTTGCAAATTTTGCGATTCCTTAAATGCAATGTATCAAACAAAAAATATGCAAAAAATGCCATTAAGGATTTGCAAATTACCACCAACTTCTAGTTGGTGGTAATTTGCAAATTCTTTTCAAAAAGCTTTTTTTTCAAAAAACAAAAGGTGCCATATGACGCCCATACATGCCCCTTAGGGCATGTATGTGCGCCATATGCCCCCAAATTTCTTTTTCAGGGGTGCAGCAGGGTGTTCTTGAGACACCCCTGCACCCTTGGAAAAATTCATAATTTGCGATGAGCTAATTGCTAATCGCAAATTGCACCTTCATTGCTATGGGCCTCCTGGCCCATGGAAATGAATGGGTAATTTGCAATTAGCAATTTGCTCATCGCAAATTAGGAATGGTAAAGAATCGCTATTTATTCCTTAAAATTCGCTATTTAGGAAATGCAAAATAGTTTGATGATACATATGGCGGTTCATCTCTAACAAGAAAAGAAGCTTAGGGATAGATTTATGATGACTGGCGCAATGAGGTGGACCTCACTTACTTCATTGGTAGGCCTTTACATGTATTATCTCCTCTGTATTGTTCAACAAGCGTAACTTTGATCTGCAACCCTGAGTAGGCCTCACCTTAAACAAACCTCTGGATAGGCCACACCTTATCGTCATCCTGAATTAATCATTTAAAATGCTAGGGACAGATTTATGATAGGTGTATGCCTCTTTTGCGCCACTGTGCGTCACTTTTGTGATGCAGCGGCGGTGCAAAAGATTTGCTATGAGGCGACAAAATTACAAATTGATGCATTTAGGCAGATGTGTCATGCTGTAAAAAAACCGTGCCACATGAAACCGATGCAGCAGTGATGCAAAAGATGCACCATGTTGCAAGACAGGCCTCACTTGGGGCCATATGTATCAAGCTAATTAGCATTCGCAAAGGCCGAAATTTCGAATTTCGGCCTTTGCGAATGCTAATTACACAAATGGTATGTATCAAACAAGTTTGATGCAAAATAAGGAATAGCAAAATTTGCTAGTCCTTATTTTGCGATTGCACTTAAGGATTTGCAAATTTTGAGATTCCTTAAATGCAATGTATCAAACAAAAAATATGCAAAAAATGCCATTAAGGATTTGCAAATTACCACCAACTTCTAGTTGGTGGTAATTTGCAAATTCTTTTCAAAAAGCTTTTTTTTCAAAAAACAAAAGGTGCCATATGACGCCCATACTTAGGGCATGTATGTGCGCCATATGCCCCCAAATTTCTTTTTCAGGGGTGCAGCAGGGTGTTCTTGAGACACTCCTGCACCCTTGGAAAAATTCCTAATTTGCGATGAGCTAATTGCTAATCGCAAATTGCACCTTCATTGCTATGGGCCTCCTGGCCCATGGAAATGAATGGGTAATTTGCAATTAGCAATTTGCTCATCGCAAATTAGGAATGGTAAAGAATCGCTATTTATTCCTTAAAATTCGCTATTTAGGAAATGCAAAATAGTTTGATGATACATATGGCGGTTCATCTCTAACAAGAAAAGAAGCTTAGGGATAGATTTATGATGACTGGCGCAATGAGGTGGACATCACTTACTTCATTGGTAGGCCTTTACATGTATTATCTCCTCTGTATTGTTCAACAAGCGTAACTTTGATCTGCAACCCTGAGTAGGCCTCACCTTAAACAAACCTCTGGATAGGCCACACCTTATCGTCATCCTGAATTAATCATTTAAAATGCTAGGGACAGATTTATGATAGGTGTATGCCTCTTTTGCACCACTGTGCTTCACTTTTGTGATGCAGCGGCGGTGCAAAAGATTTGCTATGAGGCGACAAAATTACAAATTGATGCATTTAGGCAGATGTGTCATGCTGTAAAAAAAACGTGCCACATGAAACCGATGCAGCAGTGATGCAAAAGATGCACCATGTTGCAAGACAGGCCTCACTTGAGGCCATATGTATCAAGCTAATTAGCATTCGCAAAGGCCGAAATTCTGCGAATTTCGGCCTTTGCGAATGCTAATTAGACAAATGGTATGTATCAAACAAGTTTGATGCAAAATAAGGAATAGCAAAATTTGCTATTCCTTATTTTGCGATTGCACTTAAGGATTTGCAAATTTTGCGATTCCTTAAATGCAATGTATCAAACAAAAAATATGCAAAAAATGCCATTAAGGATTTGCAAATTACCACCAACTTCTAGTTGGTGGTAATTTGCAAATTCTTTTCAAAAAGCTTTTTTTTCAAAAAATAAAAGGTGCCATATGACGCCCATACATGCCCTTAGGGCATGTATGTGCGCCATATGCCCCCAAATTTCTTTTTCAGGGGTGCAGCAGGGTGTTCTTGAAACACCCCTGCACCCTTGGAAAAATTCCTAATTTGCGATGAGCTAATTGCTAATCGCAAATTGCACCTTCATTCCTATGGGCCTCCTGGCCCATGGAAATGAATGGGTAGTTTGCAATTAGCAATTTGCTCATCGCAAATTAGGAATGGTAAAGAATCGGTATTTATTCCTTAAAATTCGCTATTTAGGAAATGCAAAATAGTTTGATGATACATATGGCGGTTCATCTCTAACAAGATAAGAAGCTTAGGGATAGATTTATGATGACTGGCGCAATGAGGTGGACATCACTTACTTCATTGGTAGGCCTTTACATGTATTATCTCCTCTGTATTCTTCAACAAGCGTAACTTTGATCTGCAACCCTGAGTAGGCCTCACCTTAAACAAACCTCTGGATAGGCCACAGCTTATCGTCATCCTGAATTAATCATTTAAAATGCTAGGGACAGATTTATGATAGGTGTATGCCTCTTTTGCGCCACTGTGCGTCACTTTTGTGATGCAGCGGCGGTGCAAAAGATTTGCTATGAGGCGACAAAATTACAAATTGATGCATTTAGGCAGATGTGTCATGCTGTAAAAAAACCGTGCCACATGAAACGGATGCAGCAGTGATGCAAAAGATGCACCATGTTGCAAGACAGGCCTCACTTGGGGCCATATGTATCAAGCTAATTAGCATTCGCAAAGGCCGAAATTCTGCGAATTTCGGCCTTTGCGAATGCTAATTAGACAAATGGTATGTATCAAACAAGTTTGATGCAAAATAAGGAATAGCAAAATTTGCTATTCCTTATTTTGCGATTGCACTTAAGGATTTGCAAATTTTGCGATTCCTTAAATGCAATGTATCAAACAAAAAATATGCAAAAAATGCCATTAAGGATTTGCAAATGTTGGTGGTAATTTGCAAATTCTTTTCAAAAAGCTTTTTTTTCAAAAAACAAAAGGTGCCATATGACGCCCATACATGCCCTTAGGGCATGTATGTGCGCCATATGCCCCCAAATATCTTTTTCAGGGGTGCAGCAGGGTGTTCTTGAGACACCCCTGCACCCTTGGAAAAATTCCTAATTTGCGATGAGCTAATTGCTAATCGCAAATTGCATCTTCATTGCTATGGGCCTCCTGGCCCATGGGAATGAATGGGTAATTTGCAATTAGCAATTTGCTCATCACAAAATTAGGAATGGTAAAGAATCGCTATTTATTCCTTAAAATTCGCTATTTAGGAAATGCAAAATAGTTTGATGATACATATGGCAGTTCATCTCTAACAAGAAAAGAAGCTTAGGGATAGATTTATGATGACTGGCGCAATGAGGTGGACATCACTTACTTCATTGGCAGGCCTTTACATGTATTATCTCCTCTGTATTGTTCAACAAGCGTAACTTTGATCTGCAACCCTGAGTAGGCCTCACCTTAAACATACCTCTGGATAGGCCACAGCTTATCGTCATCCTGAATTAATCATTTAAAATGCTAGGGACAGATTTATGATAGGTGTATGCCTCTTTTGCGCCACTGTGCGTCACTTTTGTGATGCAGCGGCGGTGCAAAAGATTTGCTATGAGGCGACAAAATTACAAATTGATGCATTTAGGCAGATGTGTCATGCTGTAAAAAAACCGTGCCACATGAAACCGATGCAGCAGTGATGCAAAAGATGCACCATGTTGCAAGACAGGCCTCACTTGGGGCCATATGTATCAAGCTAATTAGCATTCGCAAAGGCCGAAATTCTGCAAATTTCGGCCTTTGCGAATGCTAATTAGACAAATGGTATGTATCAAACAAGTTTGATGCAAAATAAGGAATAGCAAAATTTGCTATTCCTTATTTTGCGATTGCACTTAAGGATTTGCAAATTTTGCGATTCCTTAAATGCAATGTATCAAACAAAAAATATGCAAAAAATGCCATTAAGGATTTGCAAATTACCACCAACTTCTAGTTGGTGGTAATTTGCAAATTCTTTTCAAAAAGCTTTTTTTTCAAAAAACAAAAGGTGCCATATGACGCCCATACATGCCCCTTAGGGCATGTATGTGCGCCATATGCCCCCAAATTTCTTTTTCAGGGGTGCAGCAGGGTGTTCTTGAGACACCCCTGCACCCTTGGAAAAATTCATAATTTGCGATGAGCTAATTGCTAATCGCAAATTGCACCTTCATTGCTATGGGCCTCCTGGCCCATGGAAATGAATGGGTAATTTGCAATTAGCAATTTGCTCATCGCAAATTAGGAATGGTAAAGAATCGCTATTTATTCCTTAAAATTCGCTATTTAGGAAATGCAAAATAGTTTGATGATACATATGGCGGTTCATCTCTAACAAGAAAAGAAGCTTAGGGATAGATTTATGATGACTGGCGCAATGAGGTGGACCTCACTTACTTCATTGGTAGGCCTTTACATGTATTATCTCCTCTGTATTGTTCAACAAGCGTAACTTTGATCTGCAACCCTGAGTAGGCCTCACCTTAAACAAACCTCTGGATAGGCCACACCTTATCGTCATCCTGAATTAATCATTTAAAATGCTAGGGACAGATTTATGATAGGTGTATGCCTCTTTTGCGCCACTGTGCGTCACTTTTGTGATGCAGCGGCGGTGCAAAAGATTTGCTATGAGGCGACAAAATTACAAATTGATGCATTTAGGCAGATGTGTCATGCTGTAAAAAAAACGTGCCACATGAAACCGATGCAGCAGTGATGCAAAAGATGCACCATGTTGCAAGACAGGCCTCACTTGGGGCCATATGTATCAAGCTAATTAGCATTCGCAAAGGCCGAAATTCTGCGAATTTCGGCCTTTGCGAATGCTAATTAGACAAATGGTATGTATCAAACAAGTTTGATGCAAAATAAGGAATAGCAAAATTTGCTATTCCTTATTTTGCGATTGCACTTAAGGATTTGCAAATTTTGCGATTCCTTAAATGCAATGTATCAAACAAAAAATATGCAAAAAATGCCATTAAGGATTTGCAAATTACCACCAACTTCTAGTTGGTGGTAATTTGCAAATTCTTTTCAAAAAGCTTTTTTTCCAAAAAACAAAAGGTGCCATATGACGCCCATACATGCCCTTAGGGCATGTATGTGCACCATATGCCCCCAAATTTCTTTTTCAGGGGTGCAGCAGGGTGTTCTTGAGACACCCCTGCACCCTTGGAAAAATTCCTAATTTGCGATGAGCTAATTGCTAATCGCAAATTGCACCTTCATTCCTATGGGCCTCCTGGCCCATGGAAATGAATGGGTAATTTGCAATTAGCAATTTGCTCATCGCAAATTAGGAATGGTAAAGAATCGCTATTTATTCCTTAAAATTCGCTATTTAGGAAATGCAAAATAGTTTGATGATACATATGGCGGTTCATCTCTAACAAGATAAGAAGCTTAGGGATAGATTTATGATGACTGGCGCAATGAGGTGGACATCACTTACTTCATTGGTAGGCCTTTACATGTATTATCTCCTCTGTATTCTTCAACAAGCGTAACTTTGATCTGCAACCCTGAGTAGGCCTCACCTTAAACAAACCTCTGGATAGGCCACAGCTTATCGTCATCCTGAATTAATCATTTAAAATGCTAGGGACAGATTTATGATAGGTGTATGCCTCTTTTGCGCCACTGTGCGTCACTTTTGTGATGCAGCGGCGGTGCAAAAGATTTGCTATGAGGCGACAAAATTACAAATTGATGCATTTAGGCAGATGTGTCATGCTGTAAAAAAACCGTGCCACATGAAACCGATGCAGCAGTGATGCAAAAGATGCACCATGTTGCAAGACAGGCCTCACTTGGGGCCATATGTATCAAGCTAATTAGCATTCGCAAAGGCCGAAATTCTGCGAATTTCGGCCTTTGCGAATGCTAATTAGACAAATGGTATGTATCAAACAAGTTTGATGCAAAATAAGGAATAGCAAAATTTGCTATTCCTTATTTTGCGATTGCACTTAAGGATTTGCAAATTTTGCGATTCCTTAAATGCAATGTATCAAACAAAAAATATGCAAAAAATGCCATTAAGGATTTGCAAATTACCACCAACTTCTAGTTGGTGGTAATTTGCAAATTCTTTTCAAAAAGCTTTTTTTTCAAAAAACAAAAGGTGCCATATGACGCCCATACATGCCCTTAGGGCATGTATTTGCGCCATATGCCCCCAAATTTCTTTTTCAGGGGTGCAGCAGGGTGTTCTTGAGACACCCCTGCACCCTTGGAAAAATTCCTAATTTGCGATGAGCTAATTGCTAATCGCAAATTGCATCTTCATTGCTATGGGCCTCCTGACCCATGGAAATGAATGGGTAATTTGCAATTAGAAATTTGCTCATCACAAAATTAGGAATGGTAAAGAATCGCTATTTATTCCTTAAAATTCGCTATTTAGGAAATGCAAAATAGTTTGATGATACATATGGCGGTTCATCTCTAACAAGAAAAGAAGCTTAGGGATAGATTTATGATGACTGGCGCAATGAGGTGGACATCACTTACTTCATTGGTAGGCCTTTACATGTATTATCTCCTCTGTATTGTTCAACAAGCGTAACTTTGATCTGCAACCCTGAGTAGGCCTCACCTTAAACAAACCTCTGGATAGGCCACACCTTATCGTCATCCTGAATTAATCATTTAAAATGCTAGGGACAGATTTATGATAGGTGTATGCCTCTTTTGCGCCACTGTGCGTCACTTTTGTGATGCAGCGGCGGTGCAAAAGATTTGCTATGAGGCGACAAAATTACAAATTGATGCATTTAGGCAGATGTGTCATGCTGTAAAAAAAACGTGCCACATGAAACCGATGCAGCAGTGATGCAAAAGATGCACCATGTTGCAAGACAGGCCTCACTTGGGGCCATATGTATCAAGCTAATTAGCATTCGCAAAGGCCGAAATTCTGCGAATTTCGGCCTTTGCGAATGCTAATTAGACAAATGGTATGTATCAAACAAGTTTGATGCAAAATAAGGAATAGCAAAATTTGCTATTCCTTATTTTGCGATTGCACTTAAGGATTTGCAAATTTTGCGATTCCTTAAATGCAATGTATCAAACAAAAAATATGCAAAAAATGCCATTAAGGATTTGCAAATTACCACCAACTTCTAGTTGGTGGTAATTTGCAAATTCTTTTCAAAAAGCTTTTTTTCCAAAAAACAAAAGGTGCCATATGACGCCCATACATGCCCTTAGGGCATGTATGTGCGCCATATGTCCCCAAATTTCTTTTTCAGGGGTGCAGCAGGGTGTTCTTGAGACACCCCTGCACCCTTGGAAAAATTCCTAATTTGCGATGAGCTAATTGCTAATCGCAAATTGCACCTTCATTCCTATGGGCCTCCTGGCCCATGGAAATGAATGGGTAATTTGCAATTAGCAATTTGCTCATCGCAAATTAGGAATGGTAAAGAATCGCTATTTATTCCTTAAAATTCGCTATTTAGGAAATGCAAAATAGTTTGATGATACATATGGCGGTTCATCTCTAACAAGATAAGAAGCTTAGGGATAGATTTATGATGACTGGCGCAATGAGGTGGACATCACTTACTTCATTGGTAGGCCTTTACATGTATTATCTCCTCTGTATTCTTCAACAAGCGTAACTTTGATCTGCAACCCTGAGTAGGCCTCACCTTAAACAAACCTCTGGATAGGCCACACCTTATCGTCATCCTGAATTAATCATTTAAAATGCTAGGGACAGATTTATGATAGGTGTATGCCTCTTTTGCGCCACTGTGCGTCACTTTTCTGATGCAGCGGCGGTGCAAAAGATTTGCTATGAGGCGACAAAATTACAAATTGATGCATTTAGGCAGATGTGTCATGCTGTAAAAAAAACGTGCCACATGAAACCGATGCAGCAGTGATGCAAAAGATGCACCATGTTGCAAGACAGGCCTCACTTGGGGCCATATGTATCAAGCTAATTAGCATTCGCAAAGGCCGAAATTCTGCGAATTTCGGCCTTTGCGAATGCTAATTAGACAAATGGTATGTATCAAACAAGTTTGATGCAAAATAAGGAATAGCAAAATTTGCTATTCCTTATTTTGCGATTGCACTTAAGGATTTGCTAATTTTGCGATTCCTTAAATGCAATGTATCAAACAAAAAATATGCAAAAAAAGCCATTAAGGATTTGCATATTACCACCAACTTCTAGTTGGTGGTAATTTGCAAATTCTTTTCAAAAAGCTTTTTTTCCAAAAAACAAAAGGTGCCATATGACGCCCATACATGCCCTTAGGGCATGTATGTGCGCCATATGCCCCCAAATTTCTTTTTCAGGGGTGCAGCAGGGTGTTCTTGAGACACCCCTGCACCCTTGGAAAAGTTCCTAATTTGCGATGAGCTAATTGCTAATCGCAAATTGCACCTTCATTCCTATGGGCCTCCTGGCCCATGGAAATGAATGGGTAATTTGCAATTAGCAATTTGCTCATCGCAAATTAGGAATGGTAAAGAATCGCTATTTATTCCTTAAAATTCGCTATTTAGGAAATGCAAAATAGTTTGATGATACATATGGCGGTTCATCTCTAACAAGATAAGAAGCTTAGGGATAGATTTATGATGACTGGCGCATCACCAGGGATGTGCCAGTCATCCTGCGCCGCTGTTCCGCCACCCATGGTGTGCTGCATTTACAATGCGGCGCACCATGGGGCAAAAACGGCACAGATGCGTGACGCATCTGTGCCGTAAAGGTGGCGCATTGCTGGAGTTGTATCGCAAGTGCGATGCAGCTCCAGCAAGGCTCAGGGGTGCCCCATCTCCACAATGCTGCGTCAAGACCTATGCCTGCTTCAAGCAGGCGCAGGGTTTTGACGCAGCTTTGCATCACTGCTGCATCGGTTTCATGTGGCACGGTTTTTTTACAGCATGACACATCTGCCTAAATGCATCAATTTGTAATTTTGTCGCCTCATAGCAAATCTTTTGCACCGCCGCTGCATCACAAAAGTGACGCACAGTGGCGCAAAAGAGGCATACACCTTGCAGAGTGAGAGAAGTGACAGGTTTGCATGGTCATTCACTGGCTTGTCTTTCCAGGAGAGTATGCCAGAGTGTTTTTCATCATTTCAGGATGCTAGCAGTGCATCATAATAAAGTGAGGAAATTAGTTAGAATGTTGTATTATGCTAAGAGTCCAGCAATTATGCTTAAACAATTATGCGCTGCTCTTTTCCATGGTTCTGAAATAGATGTGAAGAATATATGTGAAGAAATTGAGTTTTGTTACTTTGGAAGTAAAGAGGAGAATGTTGAAATTGACCAAGAAGAAGCGGGTAATGTGGAAGATAGTGTACAGGTTTCCAGTACAGATAATTTCCAGAGGGAAATTGCGACGTTTGAGGTGAAATCAAGTGAGAGGCCAAATTTCACTTGTGTGTGTTGTCGACGCACTTATTATAAGAATCAGACTAAGTTAGTGGATTTATATGCAAAAAGTGAAAGGGAAAATAATAGTGAATGGAAGGATTTCACAACATACTTGATGGTAGAAAATTGTTTTGATTTGGGATTGGATCAACGTGTGTGTACTTATTGTTGTAACAAATTAAATCAAAACCAGATGCCTGCTAGAGCAGTTCATAATAATCTGGAATTGGTTGAGATTCCTTCTGAATTGAAGGATTTAAATACTTATGAATCTATTTTGATTCAAAGTATCCATCCCTTTCAGGCTATTGTAAGAATGGAGCCAAAGACAGGGAAATTGCCTCCATCAGATTTACAGAGAGGATTAAAGGGAAGAGTTGTTTATTTGCCTCTAGATTTGAAGAAAAACATTAACACAATTGGAGTAGAAAAAGTGGAAGAGGAACCTCTGGTTATCTTAGTTAATGGGGTTCCGACAAAGAATAAGAAAATATGGCAAGATTTAGTGGATGTTAGGAAAGTTAAAAAGGCAACATTGTATTTGAAAAAAAATAATAAATACTATAAGAATGTAAATGTTGCAGAAGAGGAAGTAAGTGAGGAAGAGGATAGCGATTTGTGTGCTGGTCAAATTGAGAAAGTAGAACCCTATACTAGTGAAGAAATATATGAACATTATAGTGTTCATCCTTTGCATTCCAAGGAAGTCATGGGGAATGCTATTGAGTTGTTTCAAATGAAACAAGCCAAAGGGAGTCCCATTGGTGTTTGGGAGGAAAGTTTGGAAGCTCGGTGTTTCCCACAGCTTTTTCCAACAGGTCAGGGAGGAAGATATGATGAGCGACCTCATCAAATTCCTGCTTCTGAATACCGGACTTTGCGATTGTATACAGGAGATGCTAGGTTTCGACAATGCATTCCCTATTTGTTTCATCTCCTGTTTGAAAGCGATCTGTCTGGACTGTCATATGCAGTGAACCACATCTTGAAAAGTGGTATACACATGCAAAACATCTCGGCAAGTGACTTTATGGATAAAGTCAATGTCCAAGACAGTATTTTGGATTCTCACCTGATTAATCTCATGGCGTGTCAGCGTGGTACTAATGAGTACTGGTACCGTCGTCATGGTGATTTAAAATGTATGCTGAGGAACTTAGGAACTCCCACATGGTTCCTCACTCTGAGCTGTGCCGAGTATGGCTGGGAAGACTTACTTGAATTTCTACGAGAGGCAAATGGAAACATCGAAAACATCGAATTCAAGACACCCGGAGAACTGTGCTCTTTGGATCCAGTCAATGTATGCAGGTACTTCAATCATAGATTTGAAGCTATGATGTCTTTCATCATGAATCCACCTCTTGGAGAGGTGTTGGATTTCTTCCGGAGAAAGGAGTACCAAGCAAGAGGTGCTCCTCATATACATATGTTGCTGTGGATCAAGGATGCACCTAAATTTGGAACGGATCCAGAAGACTCAGTGATGAGTTTCATACAACAGTATTCTACGTGTGCTGTTCCAAACGCAAAGGAGAAGAAAAGCCTAAGAGAAAAAGTTCTACGTTTCCAAAGCCATCGATGTGGAAAGTAATGTCGTCGTAAATTCCGAAACAAGGACAAGTTCTACACCAAATGTCGTTTCGGCTTTCCACGACCGGTGATTTCTAAAGGAAGAGTAAACAGTTTGATGTCTTCGCTGCGACATAATGTGATGAAGAAATCACCTAAAAACACATACAATTTGAAGAGGAACGAAGAGTCTAAGTACATCAACGACTACAACCCGGTGATTTTGTCCATGTGGAATGCTAACATGGATATACAGTTTGTGGCTGATAACTGTATGGCTGTGGCTCGGTATGTGACATCTTACATCATCAAAAAAGAGAAGACAGAATTGAAGGATATGTGGGAGGACATTTCCCATGAAAAGAGCCTCAGCAAGAAGTTGTACAGTTTCAGTCTGAAGATGTTGTCGCATCGAGAAATCGGAGCTTACGAATGTTCTGACCGGTTGTCTTCAGCAAGTCTCTATGCCAAGTCCAGGAGTATCGTTTGGGCGAGTCTTGGTCTTGCTTCAACGCGTAATCGAGTTCTGAAACCTGTGCGGGAAATTGAGTATTTGGCGGAAAAGGAGCCAAACAGTACCGACATTTTGAAGACCAACATGTTGGATACATATTATCCAAATCGAAGCAGTCACCTCGAGAATGTTTGTCTGTATGAGGTTCTTCAAAATTACATATTCAAGAGGAACATCAAAGAAGATACTGAGAAAGGAGTGTATGCTGTAATAGGAAGTGAGGGATGTCTGGTCAAGCAAAGAAAATGCCACTTGGTAAACCATCGAAAATTGAGTGGCGAATCTCCTGAAAAAAAGGAGTTTTTCTATTTAGCACTTTTGCAACTTTTCAAGCCTTGGCGTGCAGAAGAGGAACTGCTTGGAGATTTCCTCTGTTACGAAGACTCTTTCAATGCTGCCAAGGTGACCATAGAATGTCCTGCTTTTCCCAAATATGTAGAAATGTTGAATGCGGAAATTGAGCAGGAAGCAACGATTGCAGCCGAGATTGCCAGAGACAGTTCTCAGGACAGTCAGAGTGCTGCTTCATTGAGTCAGGATCCACTAGGAGGACCTGTTATCGAAAATGAAGCTGCCACTGCTATGAATGAAGTGGAAAGAGCCATGGCACATGCTCAGGAGGATGCGGTTAACTTAGAAGAGTTGGAAAGACAACTCAACGTTGAGCAGAGGAAAATATATGACGAAGTTACCATGCAAATTGATCATGGATTAAGTCATGACAAGAAAGAGTGCTCATGTACGTCGTTGAAGCCTGTCCGACTGTACGTGAGTGGAGAAGCGGGAACTGGAAAAAGTTTCCTTATTAAAGCAATTTCATGTTATTTGCAGGAAAGGACAGAGTCATCGCTGTCTTGTGTTGTCACCGCTCCAACTGGACTGGCAGCACATAACATTAAAGGGATTACTTTACATCGTTTACTGATGCTGCCAGTGGAGCATGACAACAAATTACAATATCACAAGCTATCTGGAGATGCTTGTTGTGAAGTTTCAAGAATCTTGAGGAAAATGAAACTTCTTATCATTGACGAAGTAAGCATGGTTTCCAATGTCATGCTTGCCTTTGTGCATTTGAGAATGCAAGAAGTTCTCAAAACAGAGTATGATGTGTTATTTGGTGGCAAACACATCATTGTTTTCGGAGATCTTCTGCAGCTGACACCAGCGAAAGGGCAACCTGTGTTCAAAATGCTAACGCATGAAGATACCAGGAAGTGCCTAGGGAGCATTGGCAACGTCAATATATGGTTAAACTTCAATTATGCTGAACTGCATGAAAATATGCGTCAGGCGAAGGATGAAGTTTACAAGACTATTCTACAAGATGTTAGAATTGGAAAAGTGACCGAGCATGGGAAAGAAGCTTAACATGCACGATT
The DNA here is from genome assembly GCF_964261635.1 of Lissotriton helveticus. Classification (NCBI taxonomy): domain Eukaryota; kingdom Metazoa; phylum Chordata; class Amphibia; order Caudata; family Salamandridae; genus Lissotriton; species Lissotriton helveticus. The sequence continues at coordinate 1,077,021,567 of NC_136059.1, forward strand.
ACTGTCAAATTTATATCCAGAACAAGATGTTGTGCCTGAGAATATTTTTCAGAAAATTACTGAGAAGAAATCTGGAATATGTTTGATGCCAACTCTTGCAGAATGTGCCAAATTCAACAACAAAATGTTGCATTTAGAAAAGCAAGAGATTGTGAAACTGGAAGCTATTGACAGAGTAGAGCATATGGGATCAACAATTATTTTGTCTGAGAATTTGAAAACAAAATTGGATTCATTAGAGAAGACTATATCTAAAACTGCAGGTTTTGAAAAGACTCTGAATGTGTGCTTGAACTGCCGTATAATTTTAAGAAGGAATTTACATGTTGAAAGAGGTCTGGTAAATGGATCAATGGGTAATGTTGTTGATTTTGTAAAATACAGAAATAGAGATGGAATTGAATTTTTAAAAATTAAATTTGATGGCATTGAGGAAGTACAGCTAATTGTAAAGAAGAGAGTATGCGCCACATTTGCCTCAATATCCTTTGTTTGAGAAACGTGTGGTAGGCCGGAAACGAAGAAATGTGACCAATACTGGGGAGGTTGTAGCAAAAAGACGAAAAGTCGATGAACCTGAAATTATAAGCAGAAACAAAAAGGATTCTGTTGAAGATGTTGTTGGTTTTCAATTTGAAAACAGTTCTGGTGTCAACTGCTATGCTAATGTAGTGGTTAATGTTTTGTTTTCTCTAGAAAATGTAAAAGAAGAGATTGTGGTCAATTCTGATCAAAGATTTTGCAGTTTGTTAAATTCTGTGTTAGAGAAATGTAGCACTGATAGAACAAAAATAGAAAGTGTGTCTGAAATTCGAAATCTGTTAGACAGATGTTCAGGCCAAACACAATTCTCTCAAAATATTCAGCAAGATTGTCAGGAGTTTTTAATGTATATGCTTGATGTATTGCATGCTGAAGGTGTAGATGTAGATCACCTGTTTGGGCTTTCTTATCAATGGCAGCATGACTGCGAGAACTGTAGGGTATCAAGTACTACTAGTGTAGACTCAGAAAGATTTATATATTTAACTTTGCCAGACAGTAAATCAGTCTCTTTTAATAAACTAGTAAAAGCAGCTGATCACAACATGGAGTGTAGCCAATGTAAATCTGAAATGATGTCCACATTATTTATACGAACATATGGCCAGTATGTTATTTTAATGTTCCAACGATGTAGGCCTGATGGAACAAAATTGACAACTTTAATTAAAAATGTTGTGGCTTCACAGTTGTCAATATCAGGAAGGACTTTTGTAACTGCAGCAATTATATATCATGACGGTCCTTCAATAACATCAGGACATTACACAGCTTATTTAAAGTCTAGAAATGGCTGGTCATTCTGCAATGATTCTGTTTTAATTTTCAAAAAAAAATTGCCGTATGACCTTAAAAACTCTTACCTGGTGTTTTTAAAACCAAAATTTTAGGGAAAGAATCTCGGGATGTGCTCTGAGGAATTTCAAGAAGTTCTAATGGCTCCTACACGATTTGGCCTTGAGGATAAGTGTAGTACAGAGACATAACTTCTTACCATAACACTGGACGTCATGGAAAAATAAGTGCACTTTGAATGAGTTCAGAAAAACTGTTTCTTTTTATAAGCAAATTGAAGCAGCCAATCAAAACATGGAGTAGAGGGAATGTAAGTCTGCAATGCTGTCTACTGTTTTACATTGCTTTGTGATTAAAAGTGATGTAGAGAATTAAATAATTGTAGTAGTCATAGAGATAGTGTAAGTCTGCTTCATAGTAAGCAGTATCAGTGTCATAGGAAATGTAGAACATGACTGAGCAAGAAGGGGAAGATATTACTAGTCCAGGATTGTGAAAATGATCTTCAACATTTTAATTGTGAAAGTTGCGGAAATACAACATGACGGGATTGGCTTACAAGAATTCTAAGAGTTATAAATGGCTCAGACATGATTTGGCCTTGTGGAAACGTGTGGTAGAGAGCAAGAAGTCATTTATTGTATGTAACATGTTTTTCAAAACGATGGAGGTTTTCTTTCAGAAAGTGGCGGTCTGAAAGTAATGACAGCACAACAGAGTGTAAGCTGTTCATAGGACATCCTTCGACGTCATGGAAAGTAAGTTAACTTTAAGGAGTTCTGAATTCTGATTTGTTATGTTGTATGGGTTTTTTAAACACAATCATTTTGATTGTGGTTTTTTTTCCCCGCTGTTATATGATGAATACCTTCAAGTCACTGTTTTTAGTGAAATTTGATACATTCTGAGAACAGCAAAAATAAACCATTTAACATGTATAATTAATTCTGTACTGTTTGCATTTATGATGTACATTTAGAACTGTGTAGGAGGCATGGAGAAGGAGAGGCTTCTGTAAGTGTCAAAGTTGTTGCATACAGTGCTCATATTCTACGTAGTCTTTCATATGATAGACTACATTTCCACAATGAGATACCTAAGCAAAGGAAACACAGGTGATATGATTGTGGAATGAGCAAAAAAAATTGCACGTTTTTCAATTATATTACCTGTGTTTCCTAACATTACACATCACATTGTGTAGATGAGGTTTAGGCCTGTTCCTGGAGACAGAGGAGGTCTGACATTTGTTCAAGAGTGCAGTGGACATGACTCACTTCGTTGGTAGGCCTCCACATGTATTACCTCCTCTGTATTCTTCAACAAACCTAAATTCCATCTGCAACCCTGAGTAGGACTTACCTGAAACAAATCTGTGCATAGGTTACACCTTATTGGCATCTTGAAACAATCATTTAAAATGTTAGGGTCAGATTTATGGTGGCCGTGCGCCTCTTTTGCTCCATTGTGGGTCACTTTTGTGTAAAAGATGCACCATGTTGCAAGATAGGTTTCAGTTCATCTCCAGCAAGATACCATCAGTTTAAAATGTATATAATTAGCACTGTGTAGGGGGCATGCAGAAGCTAAAGCTTTTGTAAGTGTCAAAGTTGTTGCATGCAGTGCTGCAGTTCTGGGTACTGTTTAATATGCTGCACTACATCTGCACTATGAGATACCTAAGCCTAGGCAACACAGATGATGTGATTGTGAAATGAGGAAAAGAAACTCCACATTTTTCAATTACATCACCTGTGTTTCCTAAGTTTACGAATGACATTGCGCAGATGAAGTTTAGGTCTGTCCACGGACACAGAAGAGGTCTGGCCTTTGTTCAAGAGTGAAGTGGACATGACTTACTTCATTGGTAGGCCTTCACATGTATTATCTCCTCTGTATTCTTCAACAAGCATAAATTTGATATGCAATCCTGAGTAGGCCTCACCTTAAACAAACCTCTGGAGAGGCCACACCTTATCGTCATCCTGAATCAATCATTTCAAATGTTAGGGACAGATTTATGATAGGTGTATGCCTCTTTTGCGCCACTGTGCGTCACTTTTGTGATGCAGCGGCGGTGCAAAAGATTTGCTATGAGGCGACAAAATTACAAATTGATGCATCTAGGCAGATGTGTCATGCTGTAAAAAACCCGTGCCACATGAAACCGATGCAGCAGTGATGCAAAAGATGCACCATGTTGCAAGATAGGCCTGACTTCATCTCCAACAAGATAAGAAGCTAAGTCTTCTGTAAATGTCAAAATTGTTGTATATACTGCTCAACTTCTATGTACTCTTTGATATGCTAGACTCCATCTGCACTATGAGATACCTAACCAAAGGCAACACAGGTGATGTGATTGTGAAATGAGGAAAAGAAACTCCACATTTTTCAATTACATCACCTGTGTTTCCTAAGTTTACGAATGACATTGTGCAGATGAAGTTTAGGTCTGTCCACGGACACAGAAGAGGTCTGGCCTTTGTTCAAGAGTGAAGTGGACATGACTTACTTCATTGGTAGGCCTTAACATGTATTATGTCCTCTGTTCTCTTCAACAACTCGAAATTTCATTTGGAACCCTGAGTAGGCCTCACCTCAAACAAACCTCTGGATAGGACACATCTTATTGGCATCCTGAAACAATCATTTAAAATGTTAGTGTCTTGCGACACTTTTGTGAGACAACAGCAGTGCAAAAGATGCACCATGTTTTAAGATAGGCCTCACTTCATCTGCATCAAGATACTGTTAGTTTAAAATGTATATCTTTAGGACTGTGTAGGGGGCCTGGAGAAGCAGAAGCTTCTGTAAGTGTCAAAGTTGTTGAAAAACTGTTTGTCCTTCAATCTTTTCCCTTGTCTTTTCTAATTTTTAAATACATGTTTTAATATTTTTCAAATGTTTGTTCTCTCTTTCACAGATTGAAAGTATAAAAACAAAAAGTGAGTAAGTTAACGACAATTATAAGGTAAATGTTTTGTACTCTTTTCGATACATTTCTATCACATTCACCTACTAGTAGTTCGACAGCTTCATTTCTTTAACCCTCAGTTTCCTGCCTTTGCTACTTCCCTCATTCCTTTCTCTATTACCTACTTACTCTACTCCTTCCACTCCTTTTCTCAGTCCCTCTCTTCTCATAGTTCCTCACTCTTGTTCACTCACTCCGTCTCTATTACTCTTAGTGTCTTTGACTGATCACTCTTTCACTACTTGTTCATTATGCTTCTTCTGTGTAGTTGAAGCACACTAAGGGGCATATTATGAACACAGCCAATAAAATTATTGCTGTTTTTATTGGCAGAAAACTGTTGCAAAAGTGGTTTTAGCTGCAGTTTTCCGCCGCAAAAGCGGCTTTAGCGACACATTTCTGCCGATAAAAGCTGCAAAACTTTTATTGCCTATGTTGATGATATGACTCTATGTTATTTACATTTCTTTGCTGTTTCAATTAATCTTTTTCTGTTATTTTTTCTTTTCTGTTTTCTTTTCTGTTTTTTCTCTCTGTTATTCCACATGTTTTAATCTGATTTTGAACATTCACTCACATTCTCCAGGAAACTCTTCTTTGTTATTGTTCTACTCTCTTTTTTTTCTTTCACTTCCTTATCTATTTTGTTTTTCACAATTATACCCTCTTCCATCTTTTCTTCGGTAAATAGATCTATTAAACAGTATCTCCGGTTTACTCCCTATAGCTGTCTTTCTTTTAACATTACTCTCTGTTTACTTCCCTTATACTTACTCTTCTTTTTTTTTTTTTTTTAATTTTTTTGGTTCGCTCCCGGTTCGCGAACCGGGAAGCGAACGGGGAAGCGAACTAAAAGAAATAGAGCTTGCCAGAGTGCTAAACATTCTAGCAATTTTTTTTTGAAAGGGGAGGTAGTTCTGAAAAGAACTTTTTTTTTAATGTTTTTGTTGTTTTATATTTTTTTAATTTTTTTTTACATTTTTTGGTTTTTTTGTATTTTTTGAACAGTTTTATGTTATTTTTTGTTTTTGATGGAGGGGAAACAACAAAAAACAGGCATTGAAAAGCACCATGTGACTCTGGGCAATAGCTCGCTTAATCTTCCCGACGGCCCCCCAGCGCCTAGAGACCCTTACGGGTGATTGTGCGCTTTACAAATGTGGACTTTACTTTACTTTATTAACGTAATGCTCATGTTACCACATGACAGCAATGCACCGCAATACATACAGGTAAATTTCATATGAGCAAAGTTCTCCTGTATGTTTGGCACGGTTTCCCGTGCCTCTGCTCCTGTCAACGATATCAGTGATGTTGACCTGGCCACAGGAGTTGTTGTTGGGTTATCTTGCATGTCACGTATCTCTGCCTGGCTGTAGTTCAATGGATGCCACCTGTTCATGTGACGATGCATTGTATAGTTACCGAAGCTATACTTTTTATCAGTGCCTCTAGATAACCGGTCTTTACAAATGAGGCAGGTGACATACCTAGCATTTACTTTCTTCTGCCCTCGAGGGAGTGAAAAAAACTGCCAAATAAAGCTGGCTTTCCGACGGGAAACCCGGGGCACCTCTTGTAAGAACTGTGGTCCTTCTGTCTCCTCTTCCTCTAGTTCATCCTCTTCCTCCTCTGTGTTGCTGATGAACTGGGGAGGTGGTCCTCTCTTCCCATGAGGAGGTGGAGGTGGTGGTGGGGGTGCACCAGCTGAAGCAACTAATGAAGCCATTGCTCAACTATCAAAAATGGTCTTCCTCTCACAAAGATAAAAGTCAGAGTGAGGAAAGAAGGAGGGGTTTTCATCATTTGGGAAAAACAATAGTTCTAAACCAATGAAAAGTGTTATTTTTAGGTCACCTGACCTAGCCTTACATCATTATGAAACCAAAAGTGAAATGAACCAATGAAAAGTTTTATTAACAAGTCACATGACCTCTTACGCTTATGTTACGTGCTGCGGAACGCGCCCCGGATCGCTTCCGGTTCGCGCTCCGGAGCACTTCCGGGTGCGCTAACGCGGCGCGTCATAAGACGCATTACGCGGCAATGCGATACGTCGCGCTTTCGCGACGCGACGCGGATCGCTTCCGGGGAGCTGCGCTTCGCGTCTCAGTTCGCGTACCGGAGCACTTCCGGGTGCGCTAACGCGGCGCGTCATAAGACGCATTACGCGACAACGTGATACGTCGCGCTTCCGCGACGCGTCACGATGTTGATTTCTAACGCGGCAGTTACGCTAACGGAACGTTTACCGGTTCGCGGACTGGGTCGCGGCATCAAGATGAGCTAACGGGAAGCTTCCCGGTTCGCGAACCGGGAGCGAACAAAGAAAAAGTATTAAAAAAAAAAATTATTAATAAACATAAAAAATATATTTTGGGATTTAAAGAAGAATACATTTTACAGCTACAGATATTAGCTTTTAAAAAACCAATGAAATTCACTGAAAAAAACATAGGTTATAGACCATATATAGTTAGGAATTAGCATTTACAAAACCTTGAAAATTCACTGAAAAAACCATAGGTTATAGACCATATATAGTTAGGAATTAGCATTTAAAAAACCTTATTTTACTCACACAAAACCATTGAAATTCCATATATAGTTAGTTGTACTAACTATATATCGCGCACCCGCAATCCACTGCTGATGATGTCACATATTACATCATTCATGACATGGTCAGTGACATCACTGATGACATCACTGATGACATCTCAAATGACATCACTGATGACATCACTGATGACATCTCAAATGACATCACTGATGACATCACTGATGACATCTCAAATGACATCACTGATGACATCTCAAATGACATCACTGATGACATCACTGATGACATCTCATTTGACATTACTGATCACATCACTGATGACATCATTCATGTGATAATACGATGAACCTCTTCAGACTCTAATATAACCTTAGATACACTCAGTGTAAATAGACACTCATAGACTGTCACTCATCCATGGAGTTACTCAGACACTTAGTCAGTCATGCAAAGAATCAATCACACCTCCATTTCCTCAACTATACAGTTATACACACCTTACTTATTCAAACATATACTAAAACATATTTACTCACTTATACAATCCTGGATACAAGTTCACAATGATCCATACAGCCACTCACACATTCACTGGCTCTTATGCACAGTTATTTATATATGTCAACTCTCACATGTACTGTATTTTACATATGTACTTACTTTAACATGTAGCACTGAGATATCCATTCACTCACCAATACACTCATGCACACAGTCAACTGCCCATACAGCTGTTTCCACATGCACTTTTGAACCCATACATCTAGTCAATCAACTGCTCACACATCTATGCAGAGAGTCATACACCTCCCAGCCACCCACACACACACTCAGTCTCCCATACAAATGCTTGGGCAACCAATCAATAACCCATATAGTTAATCATATAGCTACTGATCAACACATGCAGCAGTTTACAGAACAACAGACATAATGATGCACAAATTAAGACAGTTTAGTCACTAACCCATGCACTCAGTGAGACACATTTAATCAGTCACTCATACAGTCAGTCATGCCCCTACTAAATCCTTCATCAAAACACTTATACATCCACTCATTCTTCAATATGTAAGACATATTTTAACTTTACAGAATTATACAGTCACTGGATGTAGTCATCAGTGATGTCATCAGTGATGTCATTTGAGATGTCATCAGTGATGTCATCAGTGATGTCATTTGAGATGCCATCAGTGATGTCATCAGTGATGTCACTGACCATGTCATGAATGATGTAATATGTGACATCATCAGCAGTGGATTGCGGGTGCGCGATATATAGTTAGTACAACTAACTATATATGGAATTTTAATGGTTTTGTGTGAGTAAAATAAGGTTTTTTAAATGCTAATTCCTAACTATATATGGTCTATAACCTATGGTTTTTTCAGTGAATTTTCAAGGTTTTGTAAATGCTAATTCCTAACTATATATGGTCTATAACCTATGGTTTTTTCAGTGAATATATATATATATATACACACACACACACACACACACCCGTATACACATATATACACACATACACAGACAGACACAGGGACACACACACGCAAATAGTTCAAAATGTTCATAATGCACCACTGGCCTCATTCTAAAACAAAAATGGATATGAAGTGTTACCCAATGCTCTGCTGCACATTTACCAAAGCATGCACATATTTTCAAAGTAGGCGGCGTTTCATTATCATCACTTTGGGCCATATATATGTGTCACTCTTGAACCATGCACCACGGTGCAAGAGCTACACAAACCTTAAGTCACATTTTAAAGCCAAGCAAAGCTACTTTTTATCTCATTGAGTAGCTCCAAAAATATGGAATAACGCAGCACAAATTACTGTGTTGTGCTACTCCACAGCACAAACAGAAAAAGGGGAAAGCCTCTCAGGATTGTTTTTGTGCAGAAAGGGGCCTTTTCAGGATTGTTTTTGATCAGGAAGGTTGCCTTTTTAAATTCACTTATTCATTCTAAAAATTGAAGCAATCCTATAGAATCTAGAAATCGCTTGGTATTTTTTGCCCCTAATGTGTCACCATTTTATTTACCCCTTTTGCATTTTCATTTACATTAATCATATAATATTATTTAAATGTGTTAAGTTGCGAATCCTCTGATTAGGAGCTGCATACATCCAGTGGTCCACAGACCACAGTTTAAGAACCATTGTGGTGGGGCACCTGCATTGTTGCCATATGAAGTGTAACTGGCCTACAGCCAAAAGAGAGCTCAGTAAGACCAATACAGATATACGAAGACGTGGTTGAGCAGGCGCCTCATCAATTGTGATGAATACGGGGGGGTGACCCAATGCTCTGCACTAGCAGCCGAAGCTGCCTCACAGGACCGATCCGCCTGACTACGGATCTATGGTGCTTCCGCCCACTAGGCAGTCATGTGACCCTTGGAAAGTATACAGTACAGAGAAGAGATTGACTAGGATGCAAATGTAAACGCACCACAGCCAGGTGTCTAAAAGAAGTAGTGGTTGTACCTCAAGTGACTGGTTACCTGCTGCTGCCGGATTGAGCTTGTTTGTTCTTTATCGCCCTGTCCTGAAGAGGCCAGACTTACCGGAAGGCCGAAACGCGACCGCGTAGACACTTTCCTTACGGATGAGTCCTTGTATGAAAATTGATTTTGGAAATTAATACCTTGTGACACACTTTTTGATTTAGGGTCTGTAAATCTGTGTATTGAACCAGTGGTGTCCGACCACCTCCTAGTGCACGCCCTAGAGCTAATGTGAGGGCACTTAGCCTTTGCTACAATTTTTTCTTGAGGGTGAAAAATTATTTAGGTTTTTGTTTGTCTTTTGATTTTTGTCGAAAGTGTTTTGTTGTTTATTGTTGTATATAGGTGTGTATATAGGTATGTATATAGTGGTATATGGTGTATTAAGTATTGGTAAAAAAAAAAATTTGTTAAAAGAAAAAAGAGAATAAGAAATAAGATAAAAATAATTTATGCTGATTACAAAAAATTAAATGTGTAATCATGTCCCCTTGTGCGAGTGATGATGTACAGAATGTTTAATTAATTTTACAGTGAACATTTGGCATAGAAATAGGTGAATTAATTGTCTCCTATTTTCGAATAGTGTAGAATCTGTTCCTCCTTTTTCCATTGTTCTTGTTTCTTGCCAATGCACCAAATAGGCTGCACAGACACAACTAACTTCCCTGCATGTTATAAAAAAATGAAATGCTAAATCAGAAAGCAGGATCACCACTTTGAAATAGGGCATTTATTTCCATGCATTTCTGTGCCACGCTCTTGTTTGTGTGATCGGAAGTGTAAATGGTGAGTGGTACCTTTGTATGCCACTGCAAACATAAAATCAATACATACAACAAAAATACAGAAATGCCAAATGTTCAACTGCACTTGCTGAAAAATTACTGACGGATTATTACCCATGATGACAATTTTCATGTTGCCTGCCCACGGTGTTTTATGTTGTTATATTTTTTGACAGAGAGCTGTAACCCCTAAGTACCATCTTTTTTATGAAGTGTGCAATTACCGTTGAAGAGCGTTTACTGTGAGGATGATTATAGAGTGGACGGGGTCACTGAAATTGACAATGTGTCTTCTGAGAACCCATCTTGACAGTAGACTCTGTGTACTTACTTTCCTTTGTCCTGTCCTCTTTCTATTGCTGACAATGGGAACCAATTGAACTTCAATTGTACAAACATTTGAGAAAGAGTTCTGTTAATAATCGCTCGAGCATAGGGTAACCTCATTCTTTTTTTAGCCCAGACACAGTGGGAGTATAACACAGACTGGAGGCAGTTTTCTTATCAACTCACATTGACTAGTAACGTGCAGGCTCTCTAAATTAAAGATTATTACTTTTAGCCAAATTAATGCTAACCATACCACTCAATAGTGCCTATTCAGTAACTTGATTTGTAAAGGGTCCGGTATGTGAAATGAAAAAAACGTTAGTCATCCTACCAAATCTTTCATCATCAACAATTACCAACTATAAGGATCCAGAATGTCCATTTTTAATGATGTCTTGTTGGATTGTGAAACCTACTGTGACATAATTTACTAGATGGCCCCTTTCAAGGGAGAAGAAAGTCCATTTCATGTAGAAAGTTGAACTAGTGCAAAATAGTGCAATGTTATATAAAATCTCCTATGAAAGTCTAGTAAACATCGGAGAGTCACAAGAGATTACATGCAGAACATGTGACAGGAATGACTAACATTAAGTACAGTCGTTAATAGTTGGTGGGTATGGATGTTGGGAACCCCTAGCAGAGAGGCATTTGAAGTAGCCTTGGCTTCTGTTCCTTTCTGCACTTGAGAGGCTGATTTTGTTCTTTTAACTATTTGGGTGTTTTAAGCTTCTGGGGCCTTATGGTGGAGCAGGAGATCCCCAAAATGTGAATTGTAAATTGTCACTTGGTTTGCTGTTGGGTGAGGTTGATCAATAGTTTACTCACATACTATATTGTAGTAGTTGCACATGTAGTGCTTGTTGGCTCAGATGGGGCACCAAAGCAGATTTATGATCAGGTTGCATGCTATTTCCTGGGAGGGTTTGGGAGGAAGAGTTTTTGTCTATCATGCAGATAATTTGGTACTCTTTCAGTATTGTGCCTGTCCTGATATTGTGTTTTGTTACTATTCTTAAAGTCTATTGAAATGGGAAGAAACCAAATGTTAGAGTAATATTGTTAAGCGATACAAACCATGATGATTAAACTCAGAATATATATAATCATCGATGTTAAGACAGAATATAGGAAACAAAAATGTTGTGGGACAAAATATCTTGTCAAGAATATATATATATATATTTTTTATTGAAAAATACATGAGTAACAGAAATACAACTGCACACATGCAGCACAGTATCAAATTACAAATTACAGTTGATATTTATTTAGACCAATAGATAAAAATAGAAAGAAAAATTGCAAGACAGAAGAAGGAGAAAGAAAAATATTATACTACTCCTCCCCCTTCAACTGTCAGTATCCAAATAGGTCAAGACTGCGCCCCAGATTTGCAGACCCAGTTTTTGTTTTCGCCGACCTTTGAGAGCATAAAGACTATGCTCCATATTAAACATTGCAAAAAATCTGGCCCTCCAAGCCTCGAATGATGGGGCATCCTTTTGTAACCAGACAGAGGCTATACATAGTCTTAGTACTGCTGTAGCTAGAAAAATCAAATATGCATTCTTACTAGGATCCTCATCAGCCGTAGCCCCCATCTCTACGCCTAGCAAGATCTGGGCAGGTGACAGATGTATAGGCACTCCCAGCAATTCAGATAGATACTTATCCAGCTGCTCCAATAGTCTGCTTACTGATGGACATGCAAACAAATGTGTACATCGTCAGCAGCTGGGCTCCCACATCTGAAACATTTCCCCTCTGGGTCCCCAACCCACTTGGAGATTTTGTCTGGTGTATGATACAGATGGAAGATGGCCTTATAGTGTTGGGCGGTTAACTTAGCAGATAGAAATAATTTTCCAGCTAGTGCAAGAGAAGTCTCTAGTTGTATCTCTTGACATCCAAGTCTATTCTCCCATTTACCCCTTTCTCCTCCAATCATTAGGCTTCGTACTAAGCATGAGTGAATACAATGTCCCAATTCTTGCTGCCTTTCTATTTACTTCTAGCAGAAGATTGGGTTTGATATTCCCATAGATCTTTAAAAGATAATTTCTGATTTGCAAATATTTTAAAAAATCCGCCCGAGGCAAATGATATTGCTCACTAAGTTGTTCGTATGATTTAAGACCATCTTCCGCGAACAGATCCCCTACCCGGGTGATACCTTTGGTTCTCCACTTATATACTATTCGATCTCAAAATACACTTGGAAAAAAAGTTGTTGCTGCTAGTGGTGTATACCAGGATATTTTTTCAAGCACATACATTTTCTTAATTACTTTCCAGTGGTCTTTCCAGTCTTTGTCCCAGGGGTGGGCACCCCGGGACATTGCAGGAGCCGGTCCTGGGGGGGTGGACGTCCCCAGAGCCATCAAGGGCTTCTGGAAGGGGTCAGCGTGGCCCCCTCCCAATGTTTGTAAAGCCCCAGGTAGGTGGTGATCCCCGGGGCATGGTGGGGCCCCCGAGCCCCCCTCATATAATTGTAGAAAGCCCCGGGGAGGTGGGGTCCCCGGGGATAGGGGTCCGTGAGTCCCCCAAATTTTTTTATGCAAATTTTTGCCCCGGGGAGGTGGTGGTCTCCGAGTGCAGCGTGGGGGGGGCAAATGCCCCCAGCCTATTTAAATAAAGCTTGGAGCTGTAGGGGCCCTTAGAAGGGGTGAAACAACAACAAAGCCTCATTAACACACAAATGGTCTTTTAAATACCAGTGAAATGCTCGGGTGCAGCTGTGTGTGTGCCCGGGAAGCTGTCTCATCCCGGTGTGCCACACACGACGGGGATGGCTGAAGCCCTTTGAGTCCAATGATTGTTGCTCGCCTGATATACACACACTCATATATATAATCTTCAAGGTACATAGATGTGTAGTTAAGAATAGTAAATCTATACATCTTGACATGATATTCTGTTCACACAATATTTACGTTTCTGATATTCAGTGATCCATAATAGCTTCTATTAAATCTTTAATTTGATGTTGGCATTGTGAAACTCGTACCTTCCTTTGATGCATAAAAAGTGGAGCTCCTAGATTCAAATACAGTTACCAGTGTAAATAATACTATTGTTTAGGAAGCAGAAGAACATTGCTGGAGCTTCCAATCATGAAATGGGCACTTAACACTTAACTATTAACAGGCCGTTTATAAGTGCTCTAAAGCAGAGTAGATTACAAAAAGTGTCATGTCGCCTCCAGGATTCCTTTTGATCCCAGAAGAAGGCTCCCTTCCAAGTCAGCAATCAAAATGTTGCTTCTGTCCATCATCTCATTGGGGGGGGGGAGCCCAAATAGGATTGAGATGCTCCTGTCTGTACTGAATATACAACATCAACACAACATTACCCCTTTGTTTGACCAATACTTAGCATTTTTATCAAATATTACTTTAACTTACTGGAAGCAAGAGCCAATAACAAAATGCTGCTTCTTCCTTTTTTGCCAGAAAAAAGTTCCTGCTCCAACAACTTTTACCAGAGGCCAGCACCTCCACTGAAGGCACTGAATTCTTTGAGCAAGTTGCATGTTTGACGTGCCTCCATGATAAATGATTTTGGGTCTGGTTCAGATGTTGGCGGAAAGGGCACTCTGTTGCAACAGTGACTGAGTCCTGTTTCCACTCAGTGAGTAACATTTCTGCCAACCTGAAGGTCCACCAACATCATTTAGAGGTGGATGGACCTTCAGTATATATACGGTGGAGACTACTCTGTCTCAACAGCCTACAGACTTCTCCACCAGCCTGACAGAGGTTGGGCCATCGGAGGTTTGGTCAAGTGTTTGCCTGCCCAATTTACAGTGGGTAAATACAAGGCCAGTTTTTACTGTCTATCACTGCCAGGTAAAACGTGGTGGTAATAGATAATAAAACTATAAAATTACCACTACTCCATAGGATAAATCACCCATGGCGAGGGGGGCATTGTTTTTTTTCAAAAGAAAATATTGCATTGGGATTTTCCTTATGAAAATACTTTTTTTTTAAAGCTTGACGTACAGCACCATTATATTGATTGAGCCATCTGTCAAGTTTTCAAAACATTTATAGAAACTGCTGTGTTCTGGGTCACTGTAAATGCAAGAGATATCTGATGGGCCAGAGAACATCTCTTAATTTGTTGGGAGGACTTACCTTGCCATGGCAGGAGAAAAGAGATCCACCATGTAAATCAGCCCATTTGCTCGGGAAGAGCAAATGTCTAAAGCAGAATAAAATAACATTGCCCTCCCATGCATAGTGAGCTGTGCCCTGCGGGTGAGGGTCATTATTCAATCTGCCTACTTAGGACTGCCATGCAGCGCACAGAGTTGCTTTGCAGGGAAATCGGGGAGGGTCATCCTGCTCTTATAGGGTGGCAATCACTGTGACCTGATAGTCCAGAGGCATACATGTTGTCAGGTGAGAGATTTCGAATGACTGAGCAAGTTAAGTCTCTGCGATCAGAAACTCGCTGCTTCACCTGATACGAAATAGAGCAGAAGAACAGTGAGTCTGGTGGTGCATGGTCATTGTGGATTTACACCAGAATTTCCAATTCAACAACCTCTAAATGACTCCCTTCATTTAGAAAAATATTATTGTTATATTTTATTCTGAGGAAGCTCGGGAAGTTTAGATTAGCCATGGCAGTAATTCCAGTGCATGCGTTGTAAACTGTTTGTTCTATATCCATTGCTTGCTTATTGTTTTTCTGAAAGATAGTAAACTAATTTAGACAAAATCCCAGTTGAATTTTGTAAGTGGTGTTTTTTGGCTCATGTGGGTTTTGGTCTGCCAAGTATAATTAAATCTCTAATAATTAATATGCAACAAGTGGATCCCGCAGAATCCATTCACAACTGATCAACTAGGGTTTCCTCAAGGAAAAGTACAAAACATTGAGCATTGTATTCATACAAGCACACTCCCATCAATAATCAAAGCTTTAAGTCCACAGAGATTCCTGTTCCAAGCTCTGATTTTGCTTCTTGCCTTAGTTCACTCGTAAACAGAAATCAGAAGCACCAAAAGCAAGATCTGGTGGAGAAGGCAGACAGAAGCAAAAATATTTCACAACACAGCAAATACATTCCAACAAACTTGAGATCTTTGGCATCTGCTGCTTCATGGCAGAGCATCCACTCGTTAACAATTGCACACATTTCCATTTGGCTCTGTTTCTCAGTGATTGATAGTTGAAGGGAAGATGTTCGTGGGCAGGGGTGAATTGGGGATGCAAACCAGCCCTGGCAATTACGTTGAACCAGCCCCCAGGGGGAGAGTGCTGGTGGGAAACAATGCTGTAACCTCCCCCCCACCCCTTTAACAAACTGGGAAAACGCCCTGTGCCCACTACGGCCAGTCCAGCCCTGTTCGGGAGTAACAGCTAGGTGTTCAGCATTCTCTAAGAACTAATTTGTGTTCTGTGTTTTTTAGGATGCTCACAACCTCAACAATTGATCAATAACACTCAAAACATCTCCTTGCACATGAGGACAAACATTAATTGCCCCGAGAATAATCCAACAAATCATTGCAATCCTATTAGGAACAACTGTAGTTATGAAACCTGGAAGACACATGTTTTATCACTACTTATTTCAAATCTGGAAAGGCAGATGGCTAAACTAACATTTAGATCTTCAGTCTTATTTATGGCTTGCAAAAACACTTTTACTTTGGATCTATGTATTTTTCTGAGGAGATAAAAGGAGAGCAAAGGCAATGCTGAAATTTTTGATTTTTCACAGTCTAGGTGCTACTGTTGTGTTGAATGCAGTGCTCTGGCTGACCTCATTCTGATGACTGTGCTTAGCAGCTGACCTGGAAAATCTACAATCCTCATGCCTTGAACCTTTGGCGCATTGCGCGCATTGTCTATTAAATCACAGATCCCATGTAATGAGCAGTCCCATCAAGTGATATTTTGTCCCAGGCGAAGGGGCGCGCAGATGTCAAGTACAGGCGGGGAGCGGACAGCCACACTCCTGTCACGTAGGTTAAGGTGGAGAGGCTGTAATTACAGTTTCCAACAAATAGTGGCTTCAGAAACAGCCAGATGTTTGCAAGGGCTTTATCACATTCTGGAAATATTCCACTCAGTGTCTTCAGAAATTCAGAATACTTCTACATGAGAACGTTTGGCACTACATAATTCCTCATTGCTGAAGAGCATCCTTTATGTAAATGTTATGTGTATAATGGTTTAAAATTCCAAGTTACTGGTCAATAGGAAGTTGAAGTAATAGAATTGAAAAACAAAACAAAATTAAACTTTAGATGTGCTTACATATGTTACTGTGGTGCATTGCTGCCAGTGGTGGTGTCATTACAAAAGATGAGCAGCATCATTTAATTAAGAATGGGCAATATTTCTTGACCAAACAAAAAACAAGGCTGACAGCTATAAATCATTTATCCAGTCTGGTTAACTTGCTAGCTACATTTTGGGCCAGATTTATAATTCTTTCATACAGCACAACACAGCAAGCCACCTTGCTGCACTGCGCTCCGTGAAAGGCCAGACATGTGCCGTATTTACCAGTATATGGCACATTCCTGTCCGTTCCTAGCGCTGGCTCACTTTTGGCAACCTAGCACCAATGCAGAGTCCCTTGCGTCATAGCAGTCCGTCTGACAGAGGTTCAGTTCATGATGCAGAAGTGTCTGATTTGATGGGGTCAGAGACCCAGTACTTATACCCAAAAGTGACTTTGCTGTGGGGGTGTGACTTCAACGCAGCCCTCTGAAGTGCACACATCCCACTTTCAGCCCAGTTCTGTCTCCCAGGCTATCTATGGGGGGGGGCTAAATCAGCCCTTTGTGTAGGGACAGGACACTACCTATTCAAGTGAAGTGTTAGCCCTTCCCAGGCAAGGCCATCAGAATGCAGATGTATGTAGATGGGTACTCAGACACACCTATCCTGCCTGTGTTGTGGCTGTCTAGAGGGAATGCACAAGTGTAGCTGTCACCCACCCCAGATGTGTATTGAAGACAGACTGTCAGACACAAAGAGCAGTAAGTGCCGAAAAATGTCCACTTTCTTAAAAGTGGCATTTCTAAAATAGTAATGGTAAATCCAACTTCACCAGTAAGTAGGATTTATCAATACTATTCCAAACATATGAAACATGAAAAAGCTACTTCTCTCTGATCAGGAAGTATAGCTTAAAAGTGTATTAATAAATTCCCAATTCTCACCTATGAGAGGAGTAGGACTCACAGTAGTGAAAACAAAATAGGCTGTTTGTCACTACCAGGACATGAAAAATAAAAAAGTACATGTCCTATGTTTTAAGTACATAGCACCCTGACCTTAGGGCTGCTTAGGGCCTACTGTACAGGTGACTTATATGGAATAAAAGGAGAATTTAAGGCTTGGCAAGTAGTTTTAAAAGCCAAGTCGAAGTGGCATTAAACTGCACACACAGGGACTTCAGACAGGTTTGAATGGCTACTTCTGGGATGGCACAATCAGTTCAGCCCACAAGTAGCATTTACTGTACAGTCTCTGGGTATATGGTATACCACTTTACAAGGGACTTACACGTAAATTAAATATGTCAATCAGGTACATACCAATTAACCACACACATGTTTAGGGAAGAAGCAGATGCACTTTAATACTGGTTATCAGTGGTAAAGTGCTCAGAGTCCTTAGGTCAACAAAAAGATTCAGCAAAATGTGATGGCAAAATGTAAAAAGATTGGGGGAAGACCACGCTAAGGCTGACAGGTTTAACACACTCAATGCAGCCCTTCACATCGGAAGCCTCTCATTCACTGCATTCTCGATGATGACGCAGCACTTTGGATCGCATTCCGTAGTTTCTTCGGCACGACCGATGCGCAATGCATCCTCCACGTGGGATCTCGCAGCACTCTGCAACAAGGATTTTAAGTACTTTGTTCAACCGGCCTCACTAGATCCTTATATATGGCCCCTCTCCATCACAGTCGGCCTAAACTTGTGACCTTGTCCTGGTCCGCTGTGACCAGATAACCCCATATGGCGCTTTGTGCTTTTTAGGCACTATTTTCACTTAAAACTTTCAAATTGCATATCTCTGGTTCTACTGCTTAAATGTCAGTTGTTTTGGTCTCAAATAATTTCTTTAATGTTATTCTTTTTTCCAAATGGGATTTGTCTCGTGGTGTGTTGTCAATTTATTACTGTTTTAAGGGCTGCCTAAGTACTTCACACATTGCTTCTATTTAAGCCAGACTGCTTTTGTGCCAAGCACAGACTCATTTGGGGTTGCTTGAGAATTCACTCAGGCAAGAATTGTGGTTACTACTTGAGTAGGGTTTCACAACCCCCTCAACCAGTAACCCAATTTCCTACAGAGGATTTATAGAAAAATCCCTCAACCTTTCCCGAAAGTGCAGGCCACATATGTTAAGACTTTTTAATGACTGCACAACAACTCAGCACACTCAAAGAAGCTATAAGTAAACATTGGTGATAGAAAGGAAGCAATTCATATAATATAGGTAGTTTATAGAATGAGGGGCAATATTCTCTCTTTTTTTTACAATTTGTTTTATTTTGATATTCTGTTTTTTTAGTCATTCTTTGTCAATGTGTTGGACAAGTGCCTGTGTTTTTATATCTTGTATAGCATTGGTATATCTGCAGCGAGCAGCTAGAGACACATGGTTGTAGGATATATCATCCATGTCCGGTGGTACTTTGAGGGTGTGTACCCTGAGACCTGTGTTAGAGTCAGTGGCCATAGGCATGAGAGGGTGATGGATGCTGCCACAGGCTCTGTGTTGGTCAAGCAATATGTAACCCAAGGGAAACATCAACACTCCTGAAGAAGCGGATCCAAACGTTCTATAAACACAAAGCTGAATCGTTGCTGTGGAGAAAAACTACTCATGGAAAACTGGGTCAGACCATTAGAGATTACAATATTTGATAATATTTTTCAGACCTTATTGTAAATCCCAATGAAGCATATATATATATATATATATATATATATATATATATATATATATATATATAATATATATATATATATATATATATATATATATATATATATATATATATATATATATATATATATATATATATGAAAGTGAACGCTTTTTATTTAGAAAACAGAGAAAAACACTTGATGCGTTTCGGAGCAGCCGCTCCTTATTCACAATCTGAATATGCCTGATGGGCGTCACTGTTTAGCCTATACAGATACTTTGAAATGTGAGGGTCTTCCTCAATACAATTTATCTTACTTTGTAGGGATAAACTATAACATTAATTAGATAATGTCCCATAATGTCCCAAAACAAACAAAGCCATTTCTGTCTCGAGGATAGAGTACACAGGGCTCTCATATTCTCACACAGAAAGAGATGTCACGGTTACAGTGTTGTCTGATAGTTATGATTTACTCTTCAAGTTACAATTTGTGTCTCTGTTTTCAATGATACATGTCCTTTGCTAACTGTATTGCAACAAAACAATGGGTGTTCTATATCAAAAGGACTCAGAATCAGCCATGTTAGATCCCAAGAGTAATCTTTTGCAGGACGCACAGACTCTCACCCACCAAAGTGGCATGCTTCGTCATTGGGTTGTGCTGCAAGTTGGATGGGGCGAACAATACTCAACAGGCTCTTTCTGTAACTCTGGATCACCCTTTGGAACTTATGTGGCCAATTCTGTGGCTTCTAATATATATTTTCAGCTGTTGAATTTCACACTCATTGGAATTCTGATTTGAGAGGACATGTGACAGACCACTTCAATTCTTTCTTTACCCTTTTCAGTAGAAATCTTTGCTAACTGTCGCCATTCGGATGATAACTTTAAAGGGTCAATTAACTCTGATATAGAAGAAAACAGGAACATATATAGAGAGGGGAAGAACAAGTTAGGTCTCCCAAGATGGACCCCATTATGGTCATATTTTTATGTTTCTATGAGATTTCTAGGACAGTGTTAAAATCAAGACCTGCAAGGATAGACTATTTTAAAAAGGTCCAGAGTGCCAGATATTTTTAGCTAATCTATTCAGTATTATGTTGCTAATAAAACTTCTGGCAGAAAGTGGTTAATTGAGCTGGTTGGAAGTATCTTTCATCATGCAGTACCATGCCAGACAGCCATTCTGAACCAGTGTAGGTGTTTTATCAGGGATTCCAGTTTGTAAGAGGATTATGTACTAAGTAAAGTCAGATGTGAATAGTACAATAATGGGGATTCCTTTTGCAGATCTAGTCAGTCAGGTTTCTGATCTGTATTGGGTTTCAGTCAATTGTTACTGTTATATAATCTGAATTTATAACAGTCAGTCAATATAGTATCACTGTGTGTTTTAAGGACTTTGAACGCTATTGCTCTTTTTGGGAAAAGGTGTTTTATAATGATCAAGACTGGTGCTTACGCTGGTCATGGTGGTGATCAATGAAAGAATATCGGAACCAAAAATATTGTGTGGACAGAATAAAATGTCACAATTATTGAGGGCCAAAATATCGAGAAAGAAAATGCAAATAGGTAAGTGTAGATTCACTATTCTTAACTCCACATCTATGTACCTTGAAGATATATATATATGTGAACAAGGCTCCGTTGAGCCGAAACGTCTCAAATGTACATTGAACTGTGACATTCGGTTTCAGACGGTAATGTTGTTGTTTTAAACATTTGCAATGAATCCTTGACGAAGGGCAGAGAAAGTGCCCAAAATGCATTGGATTTAGGATGTTTTTAAATGTATCCGGTGTGTTGCAGGAAGAAAAGGCCTGTATTGGCAAACTGCAGCATTTGAAAAATTGGAAAGACATTTGAGTGTCGCACATGTGATTGCTGATTCACATCTAAATTGCTCTAAAACATTGGAGGAAAGTGGAAATAAATATAAAACAAAACTGGATAAAACAGAGTTGTTATGTTGATTTTATGCCATAATAATAACCCTTTCAAAGTCAAACAAATTGAGGTAAGGTGTCACAAAGAAGCAAGGACAAGAAGACAAGGTATAATTGATTATATATGGCTTAAACACCTGTGGTCTGATTCACAAACCTAAGTTTGACTTATTTATTTTATTTATTTATTTATTTTTGGATTTATAAAGCGCGTAGCTGCCACAGCGACGAGGCGTCCCAGCACTATCAGACACCCAAGAACCAGAGGCGAGTAGGACTGGCAGACGGTTCGTTACTTGCAGGGGAAAAGCCAAGTTCTTAAGGTTTTGCGAAATGCCAGATGATTCGACATTACTCTCACCGAGAAGGTAGAGAGTTCCAGAGTTTAGCGGCCAACTAGCCGAAAGAGCGACCGCCGGCCCGCGCTCTCCGGATGCGAGGAACATGGACTAAAGCAAGATCAGCAGAGCGAAGCCTACGGCCTGGCTTGTAATGCTCCAACAGATGGAATAGCCCTAACGGGGCTTGTCGTGCCAGAATCTTGTGGAAATAGCACAGTGTCTTGAACTCGATCCGCTGTTCAACTGGCAGCCAATGGAGTCTGGGAAGCACATGGGCAACTGAGTATGCGATCTAGGCAGAGCGACCAAAAGCCGAGAAGCCACATTTTTTGCCCTCTGGAGACGTTGAATGCTCGCTTTGTTGGTGCCCAGGTAGAGACAGTTAGCATAATCCAGTCTGGACACCACAGATGCCTGGATGATAGTCTGTCGCACCTTAGAGGGAAAGAAACCGAGCAAAGGTGTAAGGCCACGTAACAGTCCGAAACAGGTCCCTGAGACGGCCTTTGACTGTTTGTCGAAAGACAGATTACTGTCAAAACATATGCCCAGAATTTTTACTGCCTCCTTGGGGAGAGGGGCGGGCTTAAGGCGGTCTGGCCAGCACTGATCGGACCACAGCTCGCGATCCCTGCCGAAGAGGAGAATCTCGGACTTGCTGGCGTTCAGCTGACAAATGTAAATAGGCTTTTTACAAATGTAGGCAAATCTTTGTACTCACAAACGTTGTTTTATTACTAGTTCAAGGATTTCCTCAATCAGAAGTTTCCATTAAGTAACTCTACTAAGGGTGGGGAGTGTCAGCTTGAGGAAAAAAAATCTTATGACATCTGGGAGCAACTGCAAATTTTGTAGCCATTTTAGCACCTTTCCATCTTTAAAATCTTCACAGGTTTACTCGTGTCAATGGCAGAACGAAATCCCCTTTTCAGGTAGGGAGGGTAATCTTCATTTAAGTGGGTAGAAATATAGAGGAAGTATTTTCCCCATGAGAAAAAGTGATCTACACAACCTTTCTGGGTTAAGCACCAACGCTGCAATGGGTTTCTGAGCATAGGTTGGAAAGCATTTGTGAATTACAAACAGTTGTAAATATGCATCTATTTGGATCTATAAGAGTTTGTAAACCTACGTATGAAGGTTTATGCCTGCATTTTGAGACTGCGGCCCTTGTGGTAATATTTCTAGAACTTGTATACAGTGTTGCAACAGTTTTGTTTTCAGGGATGTCAGATTACTTGCAGAGACTTATTCCACACCTAGCTTCTGTTGCAATTGAATTATCATTATTCTATGCAATGACAAAATGGGTTGTTGGTGCTTATCAGGTGGAACTGCTGATGAGGGATTTGCCTAAGCAAGTGTTTGAACAACAGCATATATACCACCCGCAACCGCAGTGCTTTACCAGCTTACAGGAATTCAATGGATGAACTTGGACACATTTGTACAATTTAACTCTATTTTCTTAGGCAAAGTCTTCAATCCCTGTGAGTTGATCACATTTCATATATCTCATGGGAGTGCCAATAACAAATTTTCCCCTCCTGTTGAATAATGCTGTTGCTTCGGTGGAGTGTCAGCAGTAAGCCAGTTAGAGGACAGCTAAATTAACTATACATCTATTTTTGGGCTAATCCATATAGTCTATCTCCATTCTACTTTTACCCTCCATCGTTACTATTTATTCTTTGCCGAACTGGAAAATATAACTCCCTAGGTTGGACGCTATAGTTGGAGACTAATTTTACAGGCTGTGGTACTCTTAAAGACTCTTGGCACATAGGAAATATTAGTAAATGGATAATTAAAAAGGAAAATAAAAGTTAATATTATCATATATAATTGCACCATGGTTGCTTACCTAATTATTTTTATTTATTTTTTTTTGTTACAAACTTTTATTGAGCAACAAAAACATGTGTACAGAGATGGGCCCACAACCGCACGGGCCGGCCGCTAGGATCAGAGCGTAATATGTGATAAAACAGGGATCGCCACTCCGGCAGTCAGGCACAAACTGAACACAAAATGTCGCCCACATCATGGAACAGGATGAGACAATTTTCTTATTTTAAAACACACCAAAACAACAAACATAAACACCAAGGCGAAGGAGTAATACACAGAGAGTCAGCCCTGGAGGGGTGGGAAACCCACTAATCAGGAACATGAAGGTACAATCAATAGGACAAGTTAAGGCGGGGGAACAGCGTGGAGGACAATCAAGCCAAAGGACAGTACGTTAAATTTCAGGAACATCGACCTAGGGTGATAAGAGAATATCAGGGGCCTCCACCTGGGAAGGAGCACAAATGTCTCCACGATAGGCGTTCCACTGACACCAGATCTTCGTCCATGCCCCAGGTCTGCCCCTAGCTGTGTAGACGGTCTTTTCGCGAAACATAGACCAGTCCATGTTTTCTTCCCATACAGAGACAGTGGGGGGCCTATGGGAGCCCCAAAGTTGCGCTATGTCTCGCTTCGCAACCATATACCCCAGGGTCGCCCATCTGGTTTGGGCCACCAAACAGTCGGTAGGTTCCCACACATTCAACAAGCATCTCCGGGCCTCCGGCACCAGTGCAATTCCAGTCACGTCAGCCATCACCGCAAGCACCGCAGTCCAATAGGCAGCCACCCTCGGACACTCCCAAATAATGTGAAGGAACGTCGCACTCATCCCACACCCACGCTTGCATAGGCCATCCGGGGAAAAACCCATCGCAACCAAACGAGGACCAGTAACATACACCCGGTGGAGGATCTTGAGCTGAACCAAACGGAGACGGGCAGGAATGGCAACCTCTTTCGGAGAAGATAACGCCGATTGCCAATCCTCATCATCTAATTCTAGCCCGTCGCCGACCCACGCCTCTCTAAGTCGAACGAGCAAGTCAGCGCGATTGTGAATCAGCTTCTTATAAATCAAGGAAATGGTGCTATCAGGGAGATAGCCATCTAGGATACGATCCTCAAGGGGGAGGATTCAGGGACGGCGACACCGGAGGCCAGAACCGAAGTGAGGGCATGACGGACCTGTAAATATCGAAAAAATTCCCTATCACTCAGGTCATAATCATTCCGAAGGGCATCGAAGGACTTCACCGCCCCATTC
The DNA here is from genome assembly GCF_964261635.1 of Lissotriton helveticus. NCBI lineage: Eukaryota > Metazoa > Chordata > Amphibia > Caudata > Salamandridae > Lissotriton > Lissotriton helveticus. Next base: position 1,077,046,421 of record NC_136059.1, read on the forward strand.
GCACACACGTCACCCACTCGACAGATTCCAATCATGTCCCAACGGTCAAACCCTTTCGTAGTCCAAAGACATCCCAGACGCTCAGATGCAAAAAGGGAGTAGCCAGCGTCACGCGGTCATCCCACCCCAAGCTCACATTCGCGGCGAGCCACACACTAACAGCAATCCTAGTTGGTCCCGTAAGGTGGAGCCCAGCCGACCTAGAGTAAAGCGCTCTATTAAAGTTACCACCCGGCAGTTGGAGTCTGTCCATCGCAAAGGCCGGAGCCGGACCCGGGGAGTACATCGAGTGGTTAATGGCAGACAGCTGCGTAGCCCAATAATATCTCCTGATATCAGGAAGTGCTATGCCCCCGTCATACCAAGGGATGGTGAGTTTCGCAAGTGCGATACGTGGGCGCCCATCCCAAATCAGTTGCCTTTGTAGACTCTCGTCCTCTCGGAAGTAAGTAGCGGAGATATCATCATAGGAATTCTGGAGTGCGTAAAGGAATCGCGGTAAGGACATCATCTTGAAAAGGGCAGCCCTGCCCAGCGGCGACAAGGGTAATTTACGCCAGCGAGCCACGTCCAGCCGCAATCTATGAAGCGGGGGAAGGAGATTACGTTCAAACCGGAGCGACGCATCCAATGTAATAAAAAACCCCAAATATTTGAAACCGGACTGAACAACCTGGATGGGAAATCTATTCGGCAACGGAGGCAGGTCACCCGAAATAACATAGACACAGGATTTAGCCCAGTTTATAATCAATCCAGAATTCTTACCAAACGAGGCGAGAACGTCAAATAAGACATTCAAAGATTTATGCGGGGAAGTAAGATAAAGAAGAATGTCGTCCGCGTAAAGCGAAACACGGTCCTCAAAATCTGGGGACCAACGTATACCCTTGAGGGAAGGCTCCCAGCGAATCCACGCAGCTAGCGGCTCTAATGCAAGAGCAAAAAGTAGCGGAGACAAGGGGCACCCCTGTCTGGTCCCCCTACCAAGGGGAAAGGGAGCCGACACTCGACCATTAACCACGACCTGTGCAAGGGGGTCGGTATACAGGAGCTTCACCCATCCAATGAATCCCGGGCCAAAACCAAACTTCTCAAGAGCCACCCAAAGGTAGGGCCACTCTATCGTGTCGAAGGCCATCGAGGCGTCCAGCGAGGCCAAAATGGCCGGCTCCGTCAGGAGCCCCGCCCTCGCGATGGCTCCATGTAGGCGACGTAGGCTGTGTTACGGTGCGGGATAAATCCGGATTGGTCCAGATGAATCAGGTCACTGACAACCGTGAGGAGGCGAGTAGCCAAAAGTTTGGCAAGAACCTTAGGCTCGACATTTAACAGGGAGATGGGTCTATAAGACGAACAAAGATCCCGGGGCTTACCATCTTTAGGAATTACCACAATCGTAGCCAGGCGCTGGTCATAAGGGAGAACGCCCCGCTCCCGGGACTCCGAAAACATTGTCCGAAGATAGGGCGCAATCTTATCAGGACGCAGTTTGTACAACTCGATCGGCAAACCGTTCGGGCCCAAAGCCTTGCCCGAACGGAGAGAGCGGATTGCAGTCGCGATTTCGTCCGTAGAGAACGGGGCCTCCATAAAGGACCGCTCCAAATCGGAGAGGCAGGGCAAAGCAATATCGCGCAGCAAGAGGCGAAAGTCGTCTTCATCCCTTACCAACACTGGGGAGTAAACCGCACGAAAATAATCCGCAAAACATTCCACTATTTCAACCGGGTCCGTCACTCTCACACCATTCAAAGTCTGAATCACAGGCACCACTCGATTCGCCCTCTCCTTCTTATCCAACCAGGCAAGCAATTTCCCCGCTTTGTCTCCGACATCATACAGACGACCCTGTTGTTCTCTAAACATCATTTTGGCCGCGTCTGTGACCAGAGACTTATAGGCCAATTGCTTCAGACCCAGGGCATGGAGTTTGTCACGCGTGACACTCGATTCCAGGTCAGCTTCCATCTCAAGTATTTCCCTCTCAAGCTCCACCACCTCCCGATTCCTTGCCTTTTTGGTTTCAGCAATGAGAGATAGGGCCTGCCCACGAATCACTGTCTTAAAAGCCTCCCATAGGGACACTGCAGAAGAGACAGACCCCTCGTTCCCCAGAAAGTAGTTGTCCAAGGACGCAATCAAATGACCACGGGTCTCAGGGGAGGTCAGGTACCAAGGGTTGATAGGAGCCACCCGGCCCGCCGCCTCCACCCCCACATCAAACCAGAGCCAGAGCGGAGAGTGGTCCGAGATGCCCCGGGGGAGGTGTCTAATCTCGCGGACAGCAGATGACTGGTCAGCAGGCATGAGGAAGTAATCTAGTCTAGACAAGCTCCCATGGGCCCCGGAGTGGAAAGTATATTGAAGTTGAGTGGGGTGCGTAAGTCTCCAGCAGTCAACCAGACCAAAAGTTTCCAAAAAGCCACCCAGCCATAATTAGGTCGAAGGAGTATCCCTAGGGGGGTAACGATCACTGAGACCAGAGAGAACAGAATTAAAGTCACCAGCCATAAAGAGAGCACCCTCAGGGAGGCCCAACAGAACTCGGCCCAAATCGAAGAAGGTAGAGGTCTGCAAGCCGGGGGGCACATAGACGGTAAACAGGGAAAGGGGGTTACCCTCATATCGACCTACGAGGACGGCATAGCGCCCCCGATCATCAAGGATCACATCATCTATCACAAGGGGAAGGGAAGCCCGGACTAGGATGCCCACCCCCCTGGAACCCGTTGTAAACCCTGAGTGCGCAACAAGACGATAGCCCCACCTATTCATCGCTCGACAAGTATTGCCCACTAGGTGCGTCTCCTGCAGAAAGACAATATCGGGAGACAAACGTCGTAAGCATCGCAACACCACCCCCGCTTTATACGATCCCCTAGACCATTGACATTCCATGAAATAAACCTCAACCCGCTACCCCCATCCCACGAAGTAATGCAGGAACCCTCCCCCAATGAGCATGACACCGAAAATACAATCATCAAAATAGAATCGCCTTGAAAAAACAAAACACAAACTACAAACCCCCACACAACCCACCCCCCAACACCCAAGGAAACACCCCCCACCCTGCACCCCTGCAGTAGACAAAGAAGCCACCCCAACATGCAGTGTGCCTGTCGCCCAAAAAACCCCAATCTACAAAAAGACCCCGGAGGAGGAAAAGGCTCTGTCCCACCCGCCACCCCGACAGAAAGAAGGGGAGAGGAGAACACAGTGAAAAAGATGCACTCAAGTACAGAACCCAGGAAGAGATAACATGATACGGAATCAGGGGCACAGATATCAAGTTCAGCTCTCCACGCCACCCTCGGCACCACCCGGGTGTTCGGTGGGATCAGTCAAATTAAGCCGGTCCGGCAGGGAGTCCAGCCAGTCATTCACCGAATCAGGTCGGTCAAAGAAAAGGGTCCGTTCATTGTACTCCACTCTTAGCCTGGTAGGAAAAAGCATAGCGTATCTCTGACCCAGGTCCCGAAGACGCTTCTTAACTCCACGGAAACCCATTCGCTGTCTCTGCACAAGCTGTGAGAAGTCCGGGTAAAAGTTCACCGTGGCATTGTCGAAGGCCACCGGGCCCTTAACTCTCGTGGCCTGCAGGATAACGTCTCGGTCCCTATAATGAAAAAGTTTAGCAACAATGGGCCTCGGCGGGGCGCCCGGCTTACCCTGGCCACCCGGAACACGATGGGCACGTTCCACCGCAAAGAATTTGCTCAATCCAGATGGAGAAAGGTAGTTTTGTATCAAGTCCTCAACCAGAAGATCAACAGAACGCGGATCAGGATTTTCCGGAACACCGATCACACGCACGTTACAACGCCGTGCCCTGTTTTCAAAATCCTCCAGGCGCTGAGTCATGAAATCGTTTACCTTTCTAAGGTTGCCGATTTCCGTCTGCATCTCCGAGACGTCGGCCGTGAGGCTAGATGACTTGAGGTCCAATGACTTCACCTTCTCATTGGTTTTAGATAAGTCGGCCCGAATAAGGTTCACATCGATAGCCACAATATCGATTTTGTGGGCCAGAGCTTCATACTGTTGGCCAATGGTTTCTCTCATGCCAGAGATGGCGCCCATGATGTCTTGCAGGGACGGCTCCGCCGAAGCCTCCAAAGGGGGCCCCACTGCACTCGGGCCAGGAAAGGAGGCACTGGGGGACACCTTCGATTGCGTGTATCGGTCCATGCTGTTCGACTGGACCGGGCCTCCGCGAAGGGGCGTCTTGGCCTTTCGCCTCTCCTGGTCCCCTCTGCCCGTCATAGTGGAGACCGCGTCCCCGAGGGACCCACACGACCTGGTGAAAATGGCCGCAGGGAGACAGGGCGCCAGAGCCAAAAAAGTCAGCAGCGAGGGCAAGTCGAGGTGTGAACCGTCCCAGAAGGATACTGCGCAGGCAGAAGGTACCGCTGTAGCCTCACGCCGCCGTACTCAGCACCGGCCAGACACCTCCGCCGGAAGACGTAGTCTGAGTCAGAAACGAAACCAAAAGTTAAGAGGGGGGTCCAAGGGTCGAGTCTCCCTGCCGCTGTTGTTCAACTCAGACACGGCCACAGAGCCTCACCAAGACCCGGGCACGCCACCAAGGTGGGCCCCGAAAGTTCGAGTCGACGTAGCTTCGGTGCCCCTGGTCCAATTCGAAATCCAAAAACAATATTAGGATCAGCCCAGGTTCCTCTTCATTAACCCTTGTAAGAAATCAGGATATGTTCAGGATATCATGTCGGGAGTGGCGGGGGTCCGGAGAGCGCTGTGCTTACGCGGCCATCACGGATGCCCGCCAAGCTCCTCCTCCGCTTACCTAATTTATTAACAGATGTTGAAATACATGTACCACTTACAATATGATAGACACAATTGAAGTGGATGTTCATAATACAACCATCACATATTTTTGATTTCTGTAACTACAGTGATAAACACACCTACACTAAGATATAGCAAGGGATTATGTGTTGTAGGTGGAGTACAGTATTTTAGTCTTATTACAAGTGTAAATCAGAAACCTCTCTTTTTTGTTGGTGTTTATACTAGTCAGTACATATTAATGTGCTTAGGAATTCTCTAAAATGATTAAATTAGAAGGCTTACCTCTGTGTATGCTTCTGAACACAGTTTTCTGTAAGAGAGAAAGGGATGTTATTCAGTTTTCCCTGTAATGCAATCTTGGTTCATGCATGCAGATCCCCTGTACCTTATTAGAATTACAGATTATTTTAAGCAACATTTTACAAAACATGTTACCAACAATATATTCAAAACACAAGTACATTTAAATGTTGTGTTACATTTTGACATAGAAATAAATCTACTACCAACAATACAATTTAAGAAAATATACCAATAAAGCTCTAAAAAACTAAAAAGCCTTGGCTGCCACAGAGTGAAGAGCCTTCAAAATAGACCCTTAAATACATCACATAAAGATATATTTTATTGTTATGATTCAAAACTTAAAAACTCTGATATTCACCAGGTTTAGTGCAAACATAAATTGCCCAAAGCATTGTTCATGATCTTACACAGGAATTTCCAGATTAAATCACAAAGGACCTCATCAGCAGCTTCACTGCTGGAGTTTGACCAAGCCATGCACAAAACATCGTTTTCCTTTGAGCCTGACAGATTTTATTTTTGGCAAAACATAGAAGGTTCTAGGCTTGGAGTTTAGCTTCCAGCTAGGCCTTGAAACCTCGGATACTGTATGGTAGATTTAGACATCAGCTTTCCCACCGTGCACAGTCTGAGGGCTTGCACTCAACATCTCCACCCCAGGCAACTACCTTGGCACACGCCTTTGAGTTATCAACTGTGTTCCTATAGAGCCCCCTCTTCTAAGCAGTTGGCAATGCTCAACAGACTTATGGCTCAGGGATTAGTCTTTGTCCAAACCCTGTGTTTAGGAGTACTTCCTCACAACCTGCACAACATGCCCATCACATTCTAAGTGCAGGGCCTTAAGTTGTATCCTGCCCTGAGCTTAGTACACTGTACACAATGTTTGACTTTGGTTCTTCAAAACATTGATGTCCTTTTAAAAGTTATTTTATAATTAAGACCAATTTTCTGTTGATCCACAAATGTGTCAGTTGTAATGTGATGTGTAATAACCAACCAGTAAAATCATTAATGTTGTTTATGATTACCTTTTTAGCATTATATAAGAGATTATCAGCCATTGATTTTTGATTGGTATGGTTGCACAGATAAACAGCATTAGTTCCCCTCCTATTTGCTCTTCCATCATTATCTCATCACTTTTACCTCATCTGCAGATATATAGCTGTTTAAGTATTTATGCATCAATTTTATTAAATTGAATTAAATATTGACATGTTGGCATGAACCTCTTCATTACCCAGATTGCACCCTAACTTATATTATATCGTATATAATACATTAGAATACATTTCTACTCAATAACTCTATTATTTATTTTAAAAATAATAAATCTTTTTACTTAAATTACATTATTCATGTTAATTTAATCAGTCTACACTTAACCCAGACCCCAAAGCTAATCATATACCTGAACAATGTTACATTTAATTATTTAAATTCAATTTCATGAACTTTAATTAAATGACTAACACCAATTGTAAGACTAAGCCTAATACTTAATCTAAGCAATGTTTAATATGTAGTTATAGTCATAATCAAAATGGATTAAGAAAATGTGTTGAAAAGAAACCTTTGCACTAATCCTAATACTGAGTTCAGTCCTAAACATAAGATTAGTCCAACACTGGGGAAATATTGAATCATTTTACATATTTATTTAATATAATGGAACTTCTTTTCAAACAATTGATAGACACCTTACTATACCTTTAATGTTGACTGAAACCATAACTATTTAGTCAAAAGAGTTATATTTTATTAAATTAAGTTAAAATAAACATAATGTATTTAATTATTGTAACACTTTAAGCCTTGAGCCCATGGACGAAAACTTGGTATAGACAAACGGAGTACTTGTATTTAGGCAAATTAATCAATGTAAAAAACCGAAGTGGTAAATTAGAAATGTAATGGTATGACTGGTTGAGGTTTTTAACCAAAACTACAAATGACCTTTCACTGCATGCTTTATGCTTTTTGGTGAAATGATACATTTTCACTGTATATTTTTGGGTTTATCATGATGTGCTTTGATCTAAAGGGAAAATTAATCAACTGGGCATGGTCATTGTCTGCATCCAGATCCTTGAACAACACTCAGATCCAAGCACCACTGGGCGCAAAACCCACTCTTTAAGCCTTCAAATTCACAAAGCTTTATTTCGGCAACTTGTGCCCTAAACGTACCACACGAAAAAGACTAAGCACATACAACACACAATAAGTATAATAATAAAATAATAATAAAACATATAAAACCGCAATAAAGCTATATCCAAGTTTGTCATTTACTATCTATTTTAGAGAGCTAATCCATTTTCAGTGCAATTGGAATGAAATCTACAAAGTCGAGTTTCATATAATATTTAAAATATAGTAAAAAAAAATAGCAAAGGGGGTGCATTAGTTACAATACAAAAAAGTGGATAGAAAAAAAAAAGCATTTTAAAATAGTACAACTTTATGCTTTTGTCTTCCATTTTTGGAAATCAAACTTCTAGCCACATGAACCCTGGAGAGTGCCTACTAAATCATTCAGGGAGGAAGCTGGAGTCAATTCTCGGGTATCCTTTGGGAAAATATAAAAATACATATAGTGCTACATACCCCACCTCAATTGCTGCCAATATGAAAAAATGCCTGATCTGGAACAAATTAGGCAGGCATAAAATTACAGTACATCATTTCTTAAGCAGCAATAAAAAATAAAGTGCATAGGATTCAGTTCTAAAATGACAAACAGATGCATAAATGTCATAATGGGGCCATTGAAGAATAAGAAATCGATGTTCCATCAGTTACAGCACTATTATACATTCATCTACCATTGCTTGTTGTGATGGTCCACTTACATCCCAGGAATTTGGTAATGGGACAAGCATAAAGGGGGATAGGGTCTGTTCTCAATATCCTCAAGGCCAATATTCTGCAGCATGTGTCTAGCTCTCTAGCGACTGTTTTGATCCACCTTGAGCGGGGGCTAGAGTATGCACAGGATGCAAATAGATCAAGAGTTACAGATTCTTTTGCAGGCTTACATCCAGGGAATAAGGTAGGTGCAGCATGGTTCGTAGCCCATTTGTCCAATCAAATATTTGAAGGGGAGACAGCTGTGTCTAAATTGAATGTACAATTTCCCTTCTCTAGGAGTAGTTATACATTTTCAAATATGATTCCTGGTTTACTCCCAGTCTTAACGTCTAAGAAAAAGTTCAACAAGGACCCTCTAGTAGAAGACGCTAATTTGTTTTGTGCGACCCATGTTCAGTAGCATTTCTTCATTTGGACCTTCGAAGGAATAAGTTGCAGAGACTGGTATTCCATGCTTCTTGGAGACCCAGAGTAGTAAGCTGTGTCTAGTACTTAACCAAAGTACTTTATGAGAGGTGTCAGTACTAACTACCTCCTGAAATGCTTCAGCATTTATGGCTAGCTCTTGCGTGATCATCAGCCTCCTCCAATAGAGTAGCGGGAGGAGCCTAGCATTTTCCCCGTTAGATTTCCTGTCCTTATCAAGTTTTAGAGGGAAAAGTCGGGTACTGGGTGGTAAATGGACAAGATTTCTTAGGAATTTTTGTTCTGACCTAGTCAATTCTGCGATGCTTGAAAATCCCCAAAGCTCCGCCCTGTAAAATGCTGACCCTACAGTCTTTATGTTGTGTATCAGAAGGTCAGCTACTACTGATTTGCTAGAGGAAGCTCTCTGCTCTTTTAGCATTGCACCAACAATTTGTCTATGCGTAATGCCCATTTTATCGACTTGGGGTTGCCATGAAATGTTTCCTGCTAATTTAATACCTAGGTACTTGAAGGTGTCCACTCTCTCAAGGACCCCGCCCCCCAAAAGAAGACTCCCCCTGTGAGACTTGGCGGATTTATAGTCATTAGCTTTTCCTTGGAGGAATTGATCACTAACCCCCGAGCTTGACAAAATTCTTCGATGTGATTAAGTAGAAGCTGAAGTCCTCCAGGTGTTTTTGCTACCAATAGTGTATCATCCTGAAAGAGGAGCATAGATATATTGTGTTTGCCAATAGATGGAGCATCAGCCAGAGGGATGGTGAGAACATTAATTACAGCCTTCAAATATGTTCAGGGTGCGCAAAGTATGGGCTTAAGCAACAGGTTGTGTATAGAACATCTACGCACAGGACAGTGGCGTAACAAACCTTGAGGGACTCAATCTAGAGCTCCCCAGCAGATGTGCGGTGCTGATGGGGCCCCTCTGGAGGGTGAGGGCCCCCCCGCACCGCGGGGGCTGCAGGGGCCTGTGTTACGCCCCTGGCACAGGACCTCTGCACATGGCATTCAGCCATGTGCAGGCACACTGAATGTTTTTGGTCACATTATTATCTAGGTGCTAAAGCAATTGATTCCTCTGCGCCTAGTGCCAAAGCACGCAACCTTTGAAGTAGGATTGGGACTCTAGACGCAGGGTCGGGCTTTTGGCAAGCCATTGAGCCCAGTGCAGCTCTCTCCAGACCTCTCTGTGCATGGCTGCAGCTTTACACTAGGGGCAGTGGTGTAACATAGGCCTCTGCAGCCCCAGCGGCGCGTGGGGCCTCCAAGCTCCAGGGGGGCCCTCAGCACAGTAACCTGACCAGAGAGCTCCTGAATGAGTCTGGAGGGGGCCACCCCACGTACCTTGCCGGGGGCCCGCTTAAGTTTTATTACACCACTAACTTGGGATAGTATGCAGAAGACATGTCAGTTGTACATTTCCTCCACACAGTTCCCATGTCCACTACCTTTACTCTGGGGTTTGTGGCACAGGGACACCGAAAGCAAGGTGACAACACAACCCATTTTGAATGCCTGGAGTTCATTCTGCCGGCCTGAAGTCAGTATACTTCTTGAATTGGAGAAAGTTAATTCGGTGCCTAACATGCTGATGCCAAATGAATAATTTACCAACTGGCATTTATTTTAGCCAGTCGGTAAATTCTCAGATTTTTTTCTGATAAAACGTTGTAAATACAACCCATACTCCAATTATTCCACTTTGCCTGGTCCTCAGGCAACATTTTTAATTATTTGCTTATTCAAACTTCCCTGATGTAATTTATGAGGAAACTATTTGAGCCTTAGATAATGTCCTTGACCAATAAGCACAAAAGATTCAAACATAAAATGTAGGTGGTTATCATTTATTTTCTGACTGTTCTGCACAGATTCATAAAAAGAGGCCACAGCCAAATAGTGCAAACTGTTTTTTTTCCCTGCAATTGAAACCAGCTCCATTATTTATCAGTATCAACTGATACTGGAAACAAGCTGTAGTCCTGTGCGCAGTACATGCGAGTACAATTTCAGACTTTAAATTTAGGAATATGGAAGTATGGGAGAGGGCTACACTGGCATTTCAATCTATGTGTTCTATCAATTGATAAACTGCATGTAGCCATGCTTTCCCAAAGACAAATTCTGTGGTGTATCCTTACCCCTGCTTGTGTTGTTCTATGCCCACACTGCCCCAGTATGGACATCTCAAAATGTCGCACGCAACATATATTCACAAGCCAATGTTTGTTGTTTGAGAGCTATCACACCAATCAATGGCAGCAGGGACTGATATTTGCCATTTTTGTCAATAAATCCAATTTCTTTAGTCCGGTTTTTTAGCGCAACGGCCTGTAAGATGAATTGTTACCATTTCTTAAAATATACACTGTGTGAAGCTTGGGCACCACCAAGAGGAGTGTTTCTCTTTCGCGTCATGCTATTGGCTACTGCATGTATCATTCTGCCTTCCTGGGAGTGGTCCCTTTGGAATACATGAAAGATTAGCTTACACTCAATCATCATGGTATTTGTTGATTATTTGTCTTCTATGTGCATTGTGCAGAGAGCCATTACTTATTTACCACTTTTTACCAGCATTATTTCAATGCTGCATGCAACACAAAGTAAACCATATTTATGAATGCCTGGGTTTAATTTATTGGCATATTAAAGCCATTACTTATTTACCACTTTTTACCAGCATTATTTTAATGCTGCATGCAACACAAAGTAAACCATATTAATGAATGCCTGGGTTTAATTTATTGGCATATTAAAGCCAGATATTTTGGCTTTGCCAGTTTTTGTTTTAAGTTGGCAACAGTGCTTTCAGAACGATTGCCCCTTTGAAGCACAACAGCTCTTTATTTCAAATACCTCAACATAAAACCACAGAAAAGGTTGATTCTGTAAATATGTCTAAGTTTAGGCAAAACTGTATATACATCTGTTCCGTGGTTTGTGCTGGGGCAGCGTAACCTTGTTCCCCCTTTGAATGACCTGCATGGAACTAGTAATGAAGAATCTTGGCAGAAGGTGTCAGGCTTCTGCCATATTAAGCGCAGAATTGTCAGATTTAAGTATAAGCAAACCAAAAAAGCCATGTCCTATGGAAGTCCCTCAAGCACTGCTTATGATCTCACACATGATGTCATGAATGACATCATTAAAAGCATCACTGGCTTCCCATATCAACAAGAACATCATTGAAATGGGTTTTGGGGGGCATGGTCCTGTGCAAAGGCAATATGGTGCACACAGATTCAACTCCCACCACTTACTTATCCATATATGCACCAACCCAATCATTGAACATCCATTCATGTATTCACTTAGAGATTCTTCCATTCATGTATTCAGTCATACATTGTTTCATGCATTCAGGCACTCACTCCATGCAGTAAGTCACTTTAATGTTCACTCAGCATGCGCTCATTCATCAAACCATTCTTTTTTGCATTTACCCACTCTTCCATACAGAACCGTATTCAAACTCAGCAACGAAAAATCAGATTAATTTAATAAAAAAGACAGACCTTGTTGCTTTGTCAATGTGTTTTTTTCATTGTTAGGTAGCCTATGTGCCTTCACTAAAAATCTGTGTCCACAATATACTAAGTACTACACATGAAAATGCCATTCATTTAGCAGATGATACACATTCTTAATGGGAAGCCATTTTATAAAGTATGATTAATCCAGTGCCATTGGTAGACACAATTTCAGATTTTACTATTTGCGTGTCACGTGCCACATAATTAATCAGACAATTAGAACATCATTGATTATAACTTCTTATCTGACAATCTGTGCCTATTACCCACAGACCACTCCATGTTGCTTTCTGAAAGACTCTGACAAACTACTTTTTATACGGGACTGGTTTTCAAACGGATTGGTTTCCAAAATGGCATTACTGATAACATCTCAATTTATTTCCCCGGTCTGTAGACCCGAGCGCTTCAGAAATCTGTAATTCCTGTGATTTTCAAAAGTGCACTGGATTGAGGAGCGGTGCGGCAGCCAGAAAGCCGGAGAGTTGATAACTTGGTTCAGTCTCCAATGCAAAAGTCAATCCCATGATATCGGTGGATCTGTAAACATCATTACTATCTGATCAAGAACGCGAAGAAAACCCCCCTTGCAAGCTAATCCGTAAGCTCGCAGCAGCTCCGCATTCTGAGTCTAGAGAGTCAACAGGGGATAGCGTTTGTTTGCAAGAGATGTTCAGACTGTGAATGATAAGGAAATGTCCAACCACAGGGTACTCCGGCTCAAATCTGTCCAAAGTTAACGCTGCATAGGGGCTGTAATCATGCCTGGCCAGAAGAAATGTGTGGAACTCTGGCTTAGTAGGATGCACGCTCATTTTTAGGTCGAGCCTAGAGCAGCGCATGCGCTGCTTGCATGACTTTTAGTTAGGGGGGTTTCAAAGTGCTACCAGAGGCTTTTGCTGGCCTCAAGCATGTGTGCATGTGCGCGTGCACGTGCGCAGCCGCCCTGTGTGTTTCTGCAAGGCTCATTAAGCCTTGCGTGCCTTTCTCCTCGCTTCAATTCCCTTCCCCTCCCTTACAACAGATCGCATCACTCTGCTGGCCTCCACTCCCCCCCGCCTCTCTATACTGCTGCCAATGCTTGTTATTCCAAGCGCTTAGTGCATGGCTCCAGCTATCCTCGGCTTGATTTCTTGTTTACGTCACTTATTATTATCCACCATTTTTCTTGTGCCAAGCCTTAGAGAATAGTTCTGTCCATCCATCGCTCAACTTCTTCAGCTCAATGCGATGAACATCTCTCAAGGCAGGGAAGCCGTGGTACGCATGTTAACTAGTTCTGGCTAGTCTAAGAGAGAGGTGTCCTTCAATGTTGCACAAACACGTCAGTGAGTTTCTAAAATACAAACATTCTAACAGATTCCTGTTAGTTAAACTGCAAAAGTGTGCCTGGAAAAGTGATTCATACAAAAAAATTGAATAATGACGTGTTGGTTGTATTCCAGTTATTCGTTGATTTGTTATAAAGCAAGTTTTATGTTCTCCTCTGCCTCCGAGAGAAAGGAAATGAGTGATGTTGGCATCCCCCCTGGTGCCCGAGCTGGTGATGTCATCAGGGCGCTCTTTCTTTCTATCGAAGCGAGGGGTGAGTAACTCTGAGAGGCGGCTTTCCGCCCGCTCCCAGTCCTGCCACCCCTCCCCATCAAAGCCAGACTCATTCCCCAAGCATGCGAGGCTGTAACGAGTACAGTGGTTCCCGAGTGGACAGTTTCCCACTCGTGGGAGTCTCCCCTCACCCCAGCATCGAGACTTCGCACACGCGCGCTAGAAGTGATGTCATCAGCAGCTGCCTTGATAAGCTCGAGTACCTCCTTACCGCTTACAGATTCTTACATATGTTGAGGTGCTGAGCTAAAGGTCAGTGCTCGGTTACTAACACATGGCCCTGAAAATCGAGGATTGCTACCACTCGCATTCTTACCTCCAAAAAACGCTTCTGAGAACCACTGAGAATCATCACAGTAAACTCCAGCCAGGATTGTGTCTTATGTTTTTTAAATTAATAATATTACTTATTCACAGTGCTTGAAATGGATAAATAGAAGTGCAGGTACTCTGTAGAAGAGTACCTGCTTGTTTCTGAGAAGTGCCAGTACTGTCCAATTAAATGTATTAAGTCACTCTTGAGAAGTGCCGGTACTCTCCCTCTCAAAATAAACAAGCATTGGCATAGCCAATGGGTCTCGCCTTTGGGACCTTATAAGTGTTTAGCCATGCAACACTTGATGTTGTTGCACCAATGGTATTGTGCTGGATAACTAAACACTTATAAGGTCCTAAAGGTGAGACCTATTGGCTATGCCAATGCTTGTTTTAAGTGTGTTTACTTCAACAGCTTGGTGCAAATTTACAATTTTTTGGAACTCACAAAAGCTTCCAAGAGTAGCCCTGGAAGGTACGACAGTCGAAGTTATCAAAGAGAGACCCTGGAACCATTGTGAAGTCACATTCTGCCCTCCCCCATGGGGTGTTAGCGTGAATTTCCAGTTCTAGACCATTTCCGCTGAAGGATGCGCCACTTCACTCTTTTTGGGCAAGCGCGGGCCCCTGCAATGGCTTGGTGCAGGAATTCATTGCCTCTTTAAAAAAAACGTGGTAAATCTTGGTTAACTGCCATGGCAATTTCTCGAAATAGTTTGCTTCCTTGTAATCTTGTGGGAAAGACGTTTACAAAAATATGCGCATCGGTTCCTGGGGAGATTGAATCATAGATACTGCATCAATCATCGTTCCTAATTCACATTTCTGGCAAAAACTCTTTGATTAGCATTATTCGGTTTATGGTAGTGGTAATTTATGGTATGGAATGGGACATCAAACAGTATATAAGTATTTTGTTTTGTGTAATCTGTTTGAAAGAAAATGGGTTATTAGTTGGGGTGGACATGAGCCTAACTCCAAATAATAAGCCCCCAAAATTCTATCACATCAAAAACACAGTTTCAATAATTTAAACATGGGCGCATCCCTAGTAGCTATGGCACAGAGCACACAGGCTTAAATAAGGAAAATGCACAAAGTATTTAGCAACACTAAAATAGTCAAAATGTCAAAATGCAACTCAATAAAAATCCCAACATCAATTAAAAAAGATTGAGAAAATTTAAAAAAGAAAAATGACCCCAAAACAACAAAATTCTAATGAAGGTTACTGTAAATATTATTTTTTCAAAGTGTTAGGACAAAAATCACCAAGAAATAGTAAAATGCCAACCACAAATCACTGTTTACGGTTGACCAGGACTTAGGAGTGATTTCAGGCTCACTGCCAGGAAATTGATATCTTCCAGCAGGGCTAGGTTGAAGGTTTTATCCACTGAAATCTTCTCAAAGCCAGACAGCCTCTGGACAATGTCCCTCTGAAACCATTGGTTTCGGTCGGAACAACACTCAGTGGGAGAAATGTAACTTTTTAAACCCGTCGAAGTCTTCTTGTCGGGCGGATACTTTTTGCTCCTTCGCCTGGTAAATATTTCTACCTTTGGACTAGTCTTTTAAACGGAACTCAAAATAATCCAGTGGGGCAAACCTGAAGCTGTATGCAATTAAGTCACATCTGAAACCTTTGCTGTGAAATCTCATTGAAGCTCCGGATGTTTTGGAAGAGAAAAAGTCTTGTAAGGCACAATTTTTCAGTCTTTCTTGGGAAGTACTTTTTAGCCACTTCTAATGCTTCCAGGACTTCTGGAGCCAGGACACATTCCAAGAGAGGACATCAGCAAAGTCCAGTCCAATTCCAATTGTAATTGGTCCACTGGGCACTCAAATAAAAGGTCTCTTGCAGCTTATGTCACTGTAGCCACACAGGAGGTCAGCCATCTCTGAATCCCGGCAAAATTCTTGTTTCCTTTTCAAGATTTATATAGTATCTGTCTTGATTTTAAAAAGTCAAAACACATTTTTATTTTTAAACAGGTTGTCTGGTCATGAATTGTTACATTTCAAGTGAAGGGGCATTTGGTTTAAAATATTATTCATGATAAGCAAAGCAAAATATATTGGCATTCTTACAGATTTTACTATTAACTGAACACAAAAGCCGTTATGAGATCGTGAAGTAGTAATCTTGAAGTAGTACTTTCACATACCCCTATAGACTTCTGTCTATTAACCCCATAGTTTGGAATATATAACAAAGGTGTCATCATTAAAAAAGGAAGCCAACAAAACTCAAACTTTTTTGTCTAGCTTAAAGATTTTTGGCCTCATTATGAGTTGCCCGATAAATGGATCGGATTCCCCCCCCCCTCAAAGTTACGGTTCTGGGGTATCAGTAACGGGGGTGGAGAAAATCTATCCCATTATGAGTTGGACCACAAGGGTCTGCTAAGAAACTTGGAATTACTGGGGGTATTGGTAATTCTAGGTCCGACTCCCCCTTAAATCCTCATTTTCGGTTGGCTTTCACCCAGGGATATTATTGGCCCTAGGCTTCTTAAATCTCTGGGTGAAATGTAAGAGATCTGCAGTGTTTCCATAGATCTCCTACTTCCGATGGGAACATTAACTGCATTAACTAATTTACAGAGTGCAGTGCTTCATGAGTATATGAAGTCATACTACAGGACAACTACTTCACATACTCATAAATGTCTTTGTGAATTGACCCCTAAGTTGTTTTCCATTAGAGATCTCATAATGACTCAACTCCTGTCCAATAGATGACTCAATTTTGCAGAGCTAGCCTGACAGAGTACTTGATTTTTTTGTTTCTGTTTGCAAATCTCCATCCAATTTGGATATATTCTATTCATTGATTTCTCAATGTATTAAGCACGTTCCAAACTGCTTGGTTATTTACAAAATATTCACTCATTTATTTCCTGGTTTAGTTACTTACACCATTGAAAATAAAACTCTCCAGAAATACTTGTATGGATTCTCTGCTTTAACGAGATTGTGAATGGTAAACTTGTAAAATATTGTAAATACGGCACCTTCAACTGCTGCTGAGAAACAACATTTTACGAGTTATTGGTTTTTGTCTGGAGATCAGTATTTGAAATGTACCTTTTTGGTCCCAGGAAGCATCTGAACTCTCAACACAAGGAGTTATGGAAAGGCTAAATTTCAAAATAGATACGTTCTGTGCAGATAGCTGCTGTCCTTACTATACACTGAATATTTTACCTCATGGAATCAGTCCAGTGATTAAGCCATATAACAATGGCTTGCACCGTCTGTTGGAATCTGTAAATATATATTTTCAAATGATGGTAGCACGTTAGCCTCCAAGACATAAAAGGCCAAAAACATAAGCATTCATGAGTACATGAAGTAGAACTCTTGTTGTACCTCTTCACATACTCTTAAATGCATTGGACCCAAATCTTTACAATCTGGAATAAAAAAGAAATATTCAGAGAATGGTCAAAAACCATTAGCATAAATTGTAAGGACTGGGTCCTCTTTGTACTAATTCTAATAGAGAGTAGGACTTTCCGGGCGATTTAGAAAGGTATTTTTACTACACGAAGTAATGAGCCTTTAGTATTACTTCACCAACTCTTAAATGCGTTTATGACACAGCTTCATCAGGGTTGTTCTTCCTTATATTCCCAAACCATACCGTTAAAGTGTTGTGAGCAATATCTTTCACTTCTTCTAGGGTGAGGCAAACTGCATCAGCATAATTCACAAAGATTTTATTTTGACCTAATCGTGGAGCACTACTGATTTACTTTTGAATTCCAGGAGTAAGCGAGAACTAAAAGAGTGAGTCACACCTACTCAAGGCAACGTCTTTATTTACTCAGGGCTCATATATGCTTTAAATATAAGAACCAATTTTGGAACCATGGGGAATTTATGACCACTTCTGAGTTACCATCTTACAATAGGCACTATAAGGAATTTGACGGTCCGAGGACCGCCAAACTCACGGTAGGGCAGTGGTGACACAGGGAGGGTAAAGCACTTAGAACTGACAGATGCTGCGCGCTCCTCCTCCTGGGCTTGTGTAGGTTCCTGGGGGATATAATCCCACCCCAGTGGCAAAGGCAACAAAATCTGCATCCCACGCCGCTGGAAGAACAATGCGCTTAAATGCCCAAGATGCGGTGTGCCCCTCCTCCTGGGCTCGATGTAGACTGCTGGGGGTCATAGTCCCACCCCAGCAGCAAAGGCAACAAAATCCGCATCCTGCAGAGCGGAAGAACAAAGCCCTTAAAAGCCTGATATGTGGCATGCCCCTCCACCTGGGCTAGGTGAAGGCTACTGGGGGATATAGTCCCACCCCAGCAGTAAAGGTAACAAAATCTGCTTCCCACGCTGCAGGAAGAACAAGGCGCTTAAAAGAGCAAGATGCAGCGAGCCCCTCCTCCTGGGCTCAGTGTAGGCTGCTGGAGGATATAGTCCTACCTCAGCGGCAGTGGCAAAAGCAACAAAATCCACGTCCTGCACCATGGGAAGAACAAAGCATTTAAAAGCGCAAGATGCAGCATGCCTCTCCTCATGTGCTCTGTGTAGGCTGCTGGAGGATGTAGTCCCACCCCAGCATCAAAGGCAACAAAATGTGCTTTACCGCACCATGGAAAGAACAAAGCGTTTAAAAGTGTGTGATGCGGCATTCGCTTTCCCCTTCGCTCAGAGTAGGCTGCTGGGGGATGTAGTTCCTCCTCAGAGGCAGCAGCAAAGGCACCAAAATCTCCAAGAGTTCTTCTAGTGTTGGTGGTGTGCAGTCGATGGAATTGTCCACATATGCAGATTAGGGGTTAGGTAACTCTTTTTGTGCCCTTATTGTCCATTCCTTCATACTGAGATGTCTGCTAATGGGGTCAAAATGATGTGTGAATTTGGAGATTTCAATTGGGGCAGGTGAGCAATTTGATGCCGTTATAAAATGACAGTCCTCTTTCTTGTTATGCATCCAGAGATAACCACATGGTTCTCCCTAGAAATGGTACTCTTGGCTTTCTCTTGTTATGGCCAGTCCAATGCAGTTCTCAGAACAAGTGTCAGACAACTTTGCAAACTGGATAATGGCAAGCGCTGATGAAGTCGCACCCAATAAACCCACCAACCCCAAAGAATGAACACGGCACCCAAATTGGTTCATGGCAGAATTGAAAAAACTGAAAGTTGACTACAGACAGAAGGAAAGATGTCTTGCCAGCAAGACCCTTGAGGACCGAAAGCACTTTAAAAACACCCACAAAAATACACCACTACCTCTTAAAGAGCACCAAGAATGCCACCCTAGCCACCCACATTAAGGGCAGCTCCAAAAACAGCAAGTAACTTTTCAACATTGTCAAGAAATTCACCAAGCTCTCAGCACCAAAACCAACATCACACCTCACAAGCTCTCTGTGACACCCTCTCAGACTTTTTCCACCAGAAAATCAACACCATCTACCAAGACTTCGCACCCAACCCCCCACCGAGGACAACATCAACTGCATCAAGCTGACCAATACACACCCACACCAGCTCACCTCGTGGGACACGATAATCAAGAATAAAACGGCATCCACTCCAAAGCCCCCACAGCCCCCTGCACACACCATACATTCAACCTCAGCAATCAACCCATCAACAAATAACTCACCAAGGTCCTCAAATCCTCAATCACCACAGCCCACTTGCCCCACTTCCTACTGACCCATCTCCCTGCTCCCTTTCCCAGCCAAGGTCATCAAGAAAGCCATCAACACCCAGCTAACTAGACATATGCAGAATCACAACCTTCTGGACCCCTTCTAATCAGGCTTCAGAGCAAACCACAGCACCAAGACAGCCTTAGTTGCAGCCATGGATGACATCAGAATGCTGCTAGACCATGGCAACCTTCGACCTCTCAGCAGTGTTCAGCACCGTATCCCACCACACTCTGTTCAACAGACTCCACCATATCAGTATCCAAGGAGGAGCCCTGAAGTGCATAGCATCTTACCTCACAGGAAGAACGCAGAAGGTCATCCTCCCTCGCTACTCCTTGCACCCTAAGAACATTAGCTGGGGTAAAACTCAAGGCTCATCCCTCAGCCCAACCCTCTTCAACATATACATGACATCTTTAGCCAACATCGTCAAGAGTCACGGACTCAACATCACCTCTGACGACACCCAACTCATCCTCTCCCTCACCAACGACCCAAAAACCACCAAGGACAAGTTCCAAAGAAGAATGAGACAGAAGTACTCATCTTCGGGAAAGGAAAGGAGACCCTCTAGAACAATGAATGGTGGCCTCCAGAGCTGGGCCCAACCCATCTAACACGCCCACAACCTCTGTATCATCCTCGACAGCCAGCTATCCATGAAGAAGCAGGTAAGCGATGTCTCCTCCATGTGCTTCCTCACCTTCTGAATGCTCAAGAAGGTCTTCAGATAGTTCTTACACAACACCACGTAAACAGTCACTCAAGCTCTCGTCACTAGCAGATTAGACTATGGAAACTCTCTCTATATAGGAATCACCGCCCAACTCATGAAGATACTTCAGACCTTTCAGAACACAACAGTCAGACTCATCCTCAACCTCCCCAGACGAGCGCACATCCCCCTCAACTCAGGAATCTCCACTGGCTACCAGTGGAAAAGAGATACCTGTTCAAGCTGCTCACTCACGTTTTAAAGGCGTTACACAATGAAGGACCGGCGTGCCCCAACAATCGAATGAACTTTCACCAGCCTACCAGGAAACTCCGTGCAGAATCCCTCTCCCAGCAGCCACCCAATGCATCCACCAGACAAACAGAGGAGGCCACTCCTACTCCCATCTGCCAGCCAAGGCCTGGATCAACGTCCCCCTACACCTCACAGCTTCACCATCACTCCAGCAAATCAGGGATGACCTCAAGACCTGGATGTTCGACCAATAAGATTACAGGCAGCATGAGCAATATCTCTCAGTGACTCGAAACCCTCACAGTTGATGCAGCCACGTTCTACAAATCCTAATTGATTGATAGTACAGCCTGCCTCTCAGATCAAGTCGACCAGCATCTGTCGTCTGAATGGGTGTTTCATTTGTAAAAAATCTTTATCTTTTTTCTTTCATCCTCTGTCCACCACAATACCTTGTCCTTATTAATCATTTGAACAAGGGTGTAGTTTGGTCAATACGTTTGGGGGTGTGTGAGTTTCAAATTTCCCGACAACTATGCTGGGATATCTTGTTAAAACACAAATATGAGAACCAGGACAGGAGGGGGTGTTAAGGGGGTGTGGAAAGACAGAGGGGGTTGTATTGTTAGGGGACCTAAAACAACATTTTTCAAACTAATCAACATTTTCTAAAGCCTTAAAAACAGAGAGGAGATAGAGAGTGTGTGTGTCTGTGTGTGTGTGATTTTGTCAGCATGGACATGTGAAATCCCACAGATCTTTCACCATACCCGACTGAAAGCACTCGTACCCATCCATCTGTTTTCAACAGAATACATATTTCAGGGGGTGTAACACCCCAACAACCCCATAATACTGCTAACAGGAGTAACCACACATCTGGAAAGTATCGGGTCGCTTGAAATGAGGGACTTAAAATGTATTCCCAAATACATTTCACCTGACTCTCTTGCTAAAGTTCAAGCGTTTTACCTGGCTCTAAAACCTCTTACGACCTGGCCCCTCTAGCGCTGTCACAACCACTCAGTGCACAGCAAAGCAAGAAGATCACAGAAAATTAGCTTAAAATCCCAGAAGAGAAAGCGATGTATAATGCCTGAAAAGGCGAACATATTAGTGTGGCAGGTTGCTGTACTCTTTTCATCCTCAGATTCTTCATCTCTCTGGGTGACATAGTGAAGCGCTCTTCCAAAACACTGCACCTGCTGTTAATCTGATCTCTATTTAATGTAACATCACATCAGATCTGCTTCTTCTGTTTAGCAGTGCAAGCAGCAGCTTAGCATTTTTTAAAAGTTATTCCATTGTAGCTTAGCAGAGGCGCTGGAGAGGTTATTGTGTCTGCATGTATTACATAATGCGCTGCGTGTCTCCTTTTGGTTACTTCAGGGCACTCGAGAGAGGTCTGAGAGAGGGTGGGAGTGTTGCAGGGGGTTAGGATCATCAATCAACTAGGTCCAAAATTCTTTAATTTAAGTCCAAGTTCTGTGATGAGTTCTGTAAAGGCAATTCTGAATAGTGTATTTTTCAAAAGTTTCCTATTACCCGTGTATTTGGTTGGAATCTTGTGGACGGAAACAAAGTGAAATATGAAACCCCTGGCTGCTTGCAGACCAGACATTGCAACATTGCTGCATGTAAGATGTCTGGGAAAGCCTTCAAGCTGAAGTGGCTTTTGCTGTATTATTTTTGACAGCAACAAGTAATCAGAGCTCTAATGCATCTGCAGGCAGCACAGAAAAAACACGACTCCAGACCACGTCTATTGTCCCTGCAGCTCATATGACAGTTGTTGAAATACACACGTTTATAGTCTGAATCTGTTTTCATTTCCCTTCAGCTTAAGATCCACAGGGACGTTGCTTACACACCAGAGGTCATAGCAGTCAAACTGCAGCAGTCACTGTTGAATATAGAGGATACTTTCTGGAGAGCAAGGTACATTCAGACTAAAAGGTTTCTGAAGACCTGGTTAGGGAAAAATACCAAAATGACGGTACTCTGCACAGCACAAAAGCTATAAAACAGTGAGAAAGATTCTGCAGATAAAATAAGCAAGCACCGTGCTTGCTTTACTTAAATTTCCTGAAGACATGCACAGTGTTTGTAAGCATATATGATATACATTTAGGGTAATATTTATCAAGTTGTCATGCAGGGCAGCGCAGCAAGCCACCTTGCTACACTGCACTGTGTGAAAAGGAAAGGGCAGGAATGTGCAGTATTTAACCCCTTCCACGCGGGGCTAATTCCCCCGCGGTGCGGCGCTGCGGTACTCATGACGAGTCCAGCTCGTCATGCTGCACAGTGGAGCTGTGCTCATTACGAGCTGTACTCGTCATGACTCCGCCCACTCCTTTAGAACACCTGCAGAGATGGGGAATTTGCCGCGTGTGGGAGGCACCGCGGCAGCATGACGAGTCCAGCCCGTCATGAGCACACGACCACTGTGCAGCATGACGAGCTGGACTCGTCATGAGCACGGAAAGGGTTAAGGTCCTGTGGCACAATCCTGTTCTTTCAGTGCATTGGTGCACTCTTAGCTGCCTAGTGCCAATGCAGGCACCCTGGCACCATGGTGCAAGGGTGCCTACGGTGTAAGGAGGATTGTTTTTGTGCAGGAAGGACACCTTCCTGCACAAGAAAAAAACGCTGAGGCATTTTCCTCTTTCTATAGAAAGATGAAAAAATAAAGAGAAATGAAGATACTTTTCCTTACACCTCATCTGGGAAGGTGTAGCCTTTTTACACATTCCAAGGTCTATTAGTAATGGTAAATCTGGTACTGCATCAAAGTCCATGGGTGGATGCATGGGAACACCCATGCTGCACCCATGGAGTACCTCCCTGAGGTACAGTAACACGACGCAGCGATTTGGGCTGCGTTACGTTACTCTAGATTTATCAAGCCACTCTGGACCACACAAGGTGGCCTTACGTGGCTTGGTAAATCTGACTTTGTTGTTGCATCACCCTCGTGCCCCCTTGCTTGCCTCAAGGGTGATGCAACAACAATTATGAATATGCCCCTAACTCTGTAACAAGACAGGATGAACAGTTTATGTGCTTTTTTTTTTTTTTAAATCAGAGATCCGAAGATTTTCTTAGGCGCTTGCTGAAGGCCCGCTGAATTTCAACTTCGCTGATCACATTAGCGATGAGGTGTTGATTCCCCATCATGCCTCTCTTTACCCCCATCCTATACTCGCTGTCTCAGTCTTGCGGGTTCTTTTTCATCTCTCCCATTGTCACTGTTTTCCTAGTTTTCTCTTCACTTTTCTTTCTCACTTCTTGCCTTTCTTTCTCTTGTTATGGGTCACAATTTGTTGATAAAAAATCTGTTCTGGACCTCTTAAATGAGTGCTGGAGCCCACCACACACATGCACAGGCACAAATTAAGCAGCAAACTCAATAGATAGTTCTAAGTAGTGCTGTGCATTGAAGCCCATTTGCTATTTGTATGAGGGCATTATACTCTTCCAACCAACATGTCTTTCTGCCTCCATCTCTTCTCATTACCAGCCTCACCACATCTTCATCTTTAAGCTTGTGATAAATTATGTTGGGTTTTGATTCTGCTGCCAAGGATGAGGGTGCTCTGGAGTGTACATTGTGGAATCGAGGAATCTGCACATCGAATTTCCATGACCACCACAATAGGGTGTACAGAATGAGATACCGCGCCTCGTTGGCATTGACAACAATGAGTGAGATTGTGATAAATGTAGTGCATGCAACTGAGCACGCACCTTTTGATCAACGTATGGGTCCTGGCACAAAAATAAACCCCCTTTTTGGACACTTAATTATCCACGTTTCGATCACGCAGAGCTTTCCTAATTACAGTGGCATGAAGTATGAGAGCACAGAGACATAGCACGACGTAACAGGCTAGTATGTACGATCGCGCCTGATACATGTTTACTTTCTCTCTTCTCCACAGGTCTTTTTGCTTTTCACAATAAATGCTCCCAAACATTTTTTTGACTGAGCATTTTACCTTTGGCGACACTGCCATTTGGTAAACGAGGATTTAGGATAGGGTGCGCCTTTTAGGGGGTGCATACCGTCCATCTCCTTGTTTATGGTCCTGATGAATACCGGGTAATCCCAACTTATGGTAGAAACATGTTGACCTACACACCAATACACATATAGAGAGACTTTGGCCGTAACTCCCCTCTCAGTATCTCCCTTACTTTTAATATTGTCCAGTTGCTTTTTAATAAAAATCACATTTTCTATATGCTAAACCAGGACAATTTTTAACATCTTTTTTTGCACTTACACCCACAACCTGCTCCACTGTACCTCAGCTGTTGAAGCACACCCTGGTGACGCTAGGCCACCAGGGTGGACCCCGATGATGAAGCATGTCACCACTAGGCTGGTGAGTGAGGGTTTTTTTACAAAAGGATGAACCCTTTCCTTTTGCCAGTCAGAATACCCCATTAGGAAACTCTTCTTCTGGGGGTACTCCTCTGTTTGTTTAAATTTGATTTCTTAGTACACCTGCGTCCAAATGACAAAAGCTGACTAAGAAAATGCTTCATCCATCTTTGAAAGTACAAATTATCCTCATGCCCTTCAGAAAGCTTGTGAAAAGCTAAGGTATTCAGATAGGCCTGCATCTACTTTGGACTGCTGAAGTGCTGCTACTCAGTGATGATTTCTTCAAAGTAATGATCCACCCAACTCCCGATTAGTAGAACAAACACACAATCTCACCCTCCCCACTCCCATCGAGATCCCAACCTGAGTCACGACCTTCACCCGGAACACCGTCCAGAGATGATCAAGAGTCAGGAAATGGAAATCACATATTCAGCCATGCCAGCCCAATAGTAGTAAGAGGCAGCAAGTGGTTAAGGCAGAGTATTTGCATGTCACGCAGCTTCTTTTCACTTGGAAGAAAAATGAGACGTCATCTTCACTTATCAAAACCTGTCTGAATGCAATGTTTGACTGGCTCACTGCTGCCAAGCCCTAATGCAATGAGGATAAAACTGAGATTCTCTTTTTCTGTAACTTCTCTCCTCAGTACTGGCACTCCTTCTGGCCAGATGAGTCTCCGTGGCTTTTTCCTCTGGGTCAACCTAGGGATATGGTTCAATGGAAAGTTGAGTTTCGGCCCTCAGATCAACAAGCTGACTGGAATGTGCTTTGGCATTCTGAAAGCACTAAACAAGTTTCTACCTCTCCTCCCTCTGTACGCCAGGGAAACGGTCACCAAGCACTCATTACCTCTCTCATTGACTATGCCAATGCTTTGTATATCGGCCTGCCTGGCTATCTTCTGGACAAACTGCAAGTAGTTCAAAATGCCATGGCCAGAACACTTCTCAACCTCCCTAAGAGGGTCAGCGTTAGGCAGTAGCTTTGCAACCTGCATTGGTGAGCGGTGAAAGTATGGGTTAAATTTAAGACCCTGGTAACGGCTCATGCTGCCTTTTATGGGCTTGGCCCGGAATACTTAAGGAAACGCTTTTAGTTCTATGCTCCTACTAGGCAGCTTCGCTCTTCCACAATGCCGATGGCCTGCATCCCCAGGTTCCACCTTAGAAGGGTATGTGGCAGCTCCCTTGCCTACATGGTGGCGGTGGCCTGGAACCAACACCCTCTAGACTTACACCACCTTCAGGATCCCTAAAACTTTAGGAGAAGACTCAAGACTTTTCTCTTTAATTAAGATTTGTCTTCTATGAAGCTGTGTTTTCTTTTGTCTCCATTTCCGCATTGGTCCTGCGCCGGGACACTCTCTGAGTAGCTGTGTGCGTTATAAAAACGCTATAACATAACATAACATGCATAATGCATAAATCAAGCAAGCCACAGACACAACCTATATTATGAATTAAAAGGCTGAATCACCTCCTCTTTCTACCATGAAGGTAGAGACTAACACATTGCTCACAATATAATCTAGAATTTATTGCACATGGACAACGTATTTATGCTCTGAAGTAGCCTCAAATTGACATATAACCTATGTGTACATCGCTGCCATCTTTCAATAAACATATATTTAAAGTAAGAGCTTTCAGGGCAGGTAGAAGGATCAATGTGGCTGCAGTCAGAAGCTTTAGAGAGTAGAAGAAAAAGTTCTCTTTCAGTTTGGTGTACTGAGAGTAGCACTGCAAGCGTCTAGCCTGCAGTTAAACTTGAAACTTGTAAACCTCAGTGGACAAGCTAGGCCAGTGACTTTAACTTTATCACTGATTTTTAATAGAAAAATATGAGAGGTGTTTCCCTAATGAACCAAACCAGTTAACAGATTTGAATGATTGAAATATTGGGCTATTTGGCATCACATCAGATAGAGGCACATTGCCGGCGCCTCACAAACTCCAAAACTGAACAGTAGCCCTTCGTCCAGAATTAAGGCCCTTTTATGAAAGTCTTCTATCTGCTTAGAGGTTTAAGTCCCCTTAGCTTCTTTCATCTACCCTTGTCTTTTAGGTGACACACTTGCTAATTTGGCTAATTTAAAAAAACTATTAAAATTCATTGTTAGCAGTACAGTTTTCTACTTTGCTTACGTCTCATTAGGCAATACTGATTGGTCTTTTCCCAGCAGCTTCAACAGCTTGAGCCACTTGCAAATCTCAATTAAATAAAAAAGGTATTTCACTTTATTATCGACTCAAGACTATCGTGCTACTAGAATATCGTGGACATTACATCGAAGACCGAGTTACCGACAAGGTAAATATATATGGCTAAGTATAGGCTTACTTTATTTAATTCCACACATACGTACTTTGATGATATACATATCGTATAGGTGTGTATGTGAGGAATAGTAGATCTGTACTTACCTACGCACACTTACCTTCTCAATATTTTGGCCCTTGGTGTTTTATCCACGATATTTTGGTAGCATCATCGGTCTACAGTCAATATTTCAACATGCAATCAATAAAAAATGACACCTTAAATAGAAATAGGACTAATACTCATGGACCCGTTATCATTATTTTTTTCATGCTTGACTCACATATTGGCTGAAAAATAAATACTTTCCCACATATGGCCTCTTATGCTTGAGAAAAATTGCCTAAGACTAACTCGAATTAAAGGCTAATAGTAATGCGCCCTGGATTCCAGCTGAGCAGCCACATTTGATACCACTTTCTGCGCCCATCTTAGAACTGGAAGGACAATTAGTAGCACAATCACTGTGTCTATTAATCAGTGATTCATAGACTGTCTAAGTCCAACAATACCCCACTGTTTCAGGGAAATTAAAGTGTCATTTTTTTTTTAAGGTACAATGTAAACGTGATGCAGAGCAGTATGTTTATTTACTTGCACTTTGAGCTCTCACATTTACTATTGTAGATATTGGACGATGAAAAAAAATAAGTTTCTACATTTTGGAAGAATGGGAAGAAAATTACATGCAGGCTTCACGTAAAGTTTTGACTACTCTATTGCTATAGATAAAATAACAATTTTAAAATAATGAGTATTGTGGTTTTCATTTCTGTCCATGTTGTACATTTTTAAGTATTTTCAGATTCTAAAAATACCAGCATAAGCAATTTCCGCGGAAACGCGCAGGCAAACTCAGAGCAATGGAAGCTCAGACGGGATTAGCACGTCTCCGTATCGGCAGTGCCTTGTCTGCCTTCAGTAAACTGGTGTTTCAGCAAAGCAAGTAGTGCAGGACGAACGGCCCGGTTCAGCAAGGCATCAACAAACTACAAACTCCAAACTCCATGCTGCCCATCCCTATCCAGAAAGTTGAATGCTGCATAGTGAACCTTGAGGGCTGCCAGGCAGGGCCGGCGCTAGGCATGGGCAGTGTGGGCAGCTGCCCAGGGCCTCGCGCTCAGGGGGCCTCGCGCCCCTGTGAAAGGTCACACTTCCACAGCCCACCACAGGGCCCCCTGCCTCACCTGATTAGATTACGATTGGGGGACGGTACAACCAGAACGGGGGACGGCACAATAGCTGAGCCAGCAATTATGTTGGCTCACAATGTCAGGGGCAGGGCAGCGCCTCGGTTAAGTACCTGCCATTATCGGCGCTGTTTGTGCATTTTGTATCTAGGCAACAGAAGGCCCCTTTGGTTCCAGCACAAGACGGACACACGTAAAAGGAGGTGGGTGAGGGGAGGAGGGAGCAGCCAGATCAACTGGCTTTTGTTAACCATCGAATCTTGATAGGGCAGTGTCTCTCATCTTCATTGAATACAGCTAAAGTTTGGTAATAATAATGCCTGTGACATACAGTGATCGATACATTCTTCCTAGCTCGATAAATTAAAAGCCATTAATTCATTTATGCAGAAACACTATCTGACTGATACTGATCTGACACAGGGGGGCAGTATTACTTACAAAACATAAAAATATTTACCGTTCTCGTTGCCATCTAAGCTAGGTACAGCTACCACTTTATTTTCTGCCCACTATTGAAAAACACCCCTTCAACTGAGGTTTTTTGTTGTTGTTTTTTTTGTGTACTCTGATGAGCTCTCAACACTGTCTTGGGAAGTGCCTTGTTACTGTTTGAAGGCCCATGGGAGGGGGCCCCACTCCAAGGCCTTCAAGCACTGGATCGAGCTGCAAGGTCATAGTGTGGGGGCCCCCTTCCCTGGGCCTTGTAGACTTCGGTGTCTGTTTCAGAAAGCACAGCAGGAGTGTACGTTTTAAGCAGGACTCATTCATATATTGGTGATAGTGAAGGTGGCAATGTATGCCTCTATTGAGCCTGTCCTGGACTACAATATGGTTTATCATCTTTGTCATGGCAGTGGGCACCGTAGCCATCGGTGGCTATTGGGCAGGAAGCAGAGACGTGAAAAAGTAAGTGAAGCAAAATCAGTTGCCGTGGAAACAACGTTCATAAGTTACTAGTAGAACGCAACAGCACCTTGCCGTTTAAGTATAGTGGACCTTTTAAAACAGTGCTCTACGCTTTAAATTTTGAACTGGGGCATGCTTTAACATCCTTGGCTACCATGCTCATTCTCCGCCCACAACAGTTTTCAGCTGTGCCAGAGGTTAATACCTAACTTTTCAGCATTATTATATGTATCATTTGGTGACAAACATCCCCGTGATTCAAATACGTGTTCAGTAATATCCAAATTGATCTTTAGTGCTTCAACATCAACCATATAGTTTTAGAATGTAAATATTTTATTTTTTACTAGATAGTTCGAATACCTTACGTCCCAGGTCTGATGCCTTGGAGATAAGTATGCATCTGGATGCTCTCCCATGATTGTGTTGTTTTAGAGCTGGAATTTCGTTGACACAGGCCAAATATACAATGAAGTGTCTCAGTTAAATTTAGTGATCTTTGAATCCCTGGAACTGACCAGGGTAGTACTGTCTTCTTGACTCCACATGTTTTCATGTAAAAACACACCACTGTGACTGGGTTTGCATATTATGGGTTATAAAAACAAGCATTGGCATAGCCAATAGGTCTTGCTTTTGGGACCTTCTAAGTATTTAGTTATGCAGTACAATATCTTTGGTGCACCCACATCAACTGTTGTATGGCTAAACACTTATAAGGTCCCAAAGGTGAGACCTATTGGCTATGCCAATGCTTGGTGTGGTTGTGTGTGTGTGGTTGTGGTTTTTTGTGTGGTTGTGTGTTTGGTTTTGTGTGTGTGGTTGTGCGTGTGTGGTTGTGTGTGTGTGGTTGTGTGTGTGGTTGTGTGTGTGGGTGTGTATGTGTGGTTGTGTGTGTGTGGTTGTGTGTGTATGGTTGTGTGTGTGTGTGGTTGTGTGTGTGTGTGTGGTTGTGTGTGTGTGTGGTTGTGTGTGTGTGTGGTTGTGGTTGTGTGTGTGTGGTTGTGTGTGTCTGTGGTTGTGTGTGTGGTTGTGTGTGTGGTTGTGTGTGTGGTTGTGTGTGTGTGTGTGTTGTGTGTGTGTGTGTGGTGTGTGTGTGTGTGTGTGGTTGTGTGTGGTAGTGTGTGTGTGGTAGTGTGTGTGTGTGGTTGTGGTTGTGTGTGGTTGTGGTTGTGTGTGTGGTTGTGTGTGTGGTTGTGTGTGTGTGCTTGTGTGTGTGTGGTTGTGTGTGTGGTTGTGTGTGTGGTTGTGTGTGTGGTTGTGTGTGGGGTTGTGTGTGGGGTTGTGTGTGTGTGTGGTTGTGTGTGTGTGTGTGTTTGTGGTTGTGTGTGTGTGTGTGTGTGGTTGTGTGTGTGTGGTTGTGTGTGTGGTTGTGGGTGTGTGTGTGTGGTTGTGGGTGTGTGTGTGTGGTTGTGTGTGTGGTTGTGGTTGTGTGTGTGGTTGTGTGTGGTTGTGTGTGTGGTTGTGTGTGTGTGTGGTTGTGTGTGGGTGTGTGTGGTTGTGTGTGTGTGTGTGTGGTTGTGTGTGTGTGTGGTTGTTTGATTGCAATATTTCCTTTTAACTGGATATTTGCTCACCTGTTTTGCATCCCCTCTACTTATTGTCCATGTTACTGATATCCATATTAGTTCGCTTCAGTGATGCCAAATAAGATCAATAGTACTGTGATGTTACTTTCTGTGATGTCACTTCTTGTGACGCAATATTCAATTAGGGGGGCCTCACTTCTTCCCTTTCGCCCGGGGCCTCAGAAGGCCTAGGACCGGCCCTGCTGCCAGGGATGGACTGGGAACGAAAACCGGCCGTAGCAAACAGCTCGGCTGGCCCCTGAGGGGGGGCGCGAAGGTGGAGGAGGTGGAGGTGCAAGTGGAAAGCAACACTACTCTCTCACCACCGCCACTTTTGCTACAGGCGGCAGATATATGCGGAAAAACTGGCTCCGGTAACAAAACGTCCTCCCCAGCGGCCTAGAACCAGCCCCCAACCTTGACGTCCACCGGGGAAACGCCAGGTGGCCGCTACAGCCAGTCCGGCCCTGAGTGCTGCACATTTTCAGTTTGCTAACGAAGGAGTAAAGCTGCCAACCAACGTTACTGCCAATCAGACTGCACCTCAAGTACGAGAAGCAAAAATGAGAAAAACGTTTTAAAGATTAATCAAGGCCTGGAACAACCTCCCCCTCCAGAAAGCCCCACACTGCTCCAATCCAGGAAGGACCTCAAGACCTGGTTCTTCGGATGACCCCATCACCTAACAGCGAGCCTCATGGCTTTACCAACCTCTGATTGATTAAATGAATGTGGGAGATGGCTCAGTGAGTTCACCACTGGGCCACTCTGTGTTTGCCACGTTACATGTTCTAATTTTGACAAAATGGAAAAAGCTTTCCATCCTTCCGGAGACCGCACAGCGAGCACCTTAAAATTGGATAAGAGTAACATAGGTTATTTATGAAATAGTTTATGAAAAGCTTGGAAATGTGAGAAATGTGTTATATTAAAACAAAAACATATATATATGACATCCATAAATAAAGGAATTTGAGCACTTACCTTGGGTCCGTGTCCACCGTTTGTGAATATCGGAAGACTTTTCGGTTGGAACATTATATATATATATATATATATATATATATATATATATATATATATATATATATATATATATATATATATATATATATATATATATATATATATATGTCACAACAGAGTTACCTCCAATGGAAGAAGCCACAACAAGCAGGTAGTAATCCTTCTTATTTATTCATGCAGACTGCATACAGAGTGGGCTGAGAGTGTCTTCTAATTCATTTTTCCTTGTTAGCCAGGCGCTTTTCGAATCTTGTGATTCTTCCTCAATGGTGCAAGTAAAACACCCAGCACAAAACCGGTGAATACAATTCTTAAATAGTTCATTGGCGCCCCAGTAGGCGTGGTCTAATTTCATGGCATTCTGGTCTTTGTAGTTGCCTCCTATTTATACTCGAGTTCGGTTTGAGTTGCGTGTGAAATCAAATTTTATAAAACTCCCAAGTGGGATGAAGCACCGTCTAAGCTTCACCAAGCTGCCACGTGGTGTCCGCAAGAAAAGGCTGCCTCCCAAACTGATTCCGCCTGGTGACGAAACATCGGGTGACGCTGTATTAACAGCGGGGCTCCTTCCGCCGCCGAGTCAGGCCGCTTACATCAAGTCACAACAGAGTTACCTCCAATGGAAGAAGCCACAACAAGCAGGTAGTAATCCTTCTTATTTATTCATGCAGACTGCATACAGAGTGGGCTCAGAGTGTTCTCTAATTCATTTTTCCTTGTTAGCCAGACGCGTTTCGAATCTTGTGATTCTTCCTCAATGGCGCAAGTAAAACACCCAGCACACAACCGGTGAATACAATTCTTAAATAGTTCATTGGTGCCCAGTGGGCGTGGTCTAATTTAATGGCATTCTGGTCTTTGTAGTTGCCTCCTATTTATACTCAAGTGATTCCGGTTTGAGTTGCGTGTGAAATCAAATTTTATAAAACTCCAAGTGGGATGAAGCACCGTCTAAGCTCCACCAAGCTGCCACGTGGTGTCTGCAAGAAAAGGCTGCCTCCCAAACTGAGTCCGCCTGGTGACGAAACATCGGGTGACGCTGTATTAACAGCGGGGCTCCTTCCGCGGCTGAGGCAGTCCGCTTACATCAAGTCACAACAGAGTTACCTCCAATGGAAGAAGCCACAACACACAGGTAGTAATCCTTCTTATTTATTCATGCAGACTGCATACAGAGTGGGCTCAGAGTGTCCTCTAATTCACTTTTCCTTGTTAGCAAGACGCTTTTCGAATCTTGTGATTCTTCGTCAATGGCGCAAGTAAAACACCCGGCACACAACCGGTGAATACAATTCTTAAATAGTTCATTGGCGCCCCAGTGGGCGTGGTCTAATTTCATGGCATTCTGGTCTTTGTAGTTGCCTCCTATTTACACTTTTGAGTCCGGTTTGAGTTGCGTGTGAAATCAAATTTATAAAACTCCCAAGTGGGATGAAGCACCGTCTAAGCTCCACCAAGCTGCCACGTGGTGTCTGCAAGAAAAGGCTGCCTCCCAAACTGATTCCGCCTGGTGAGGAAACATCGGGTGACGCTGTAAAAACAGCGGGGCTCCTTCCGCGGCTGAGGCAGTCCGCTTACATCAAGTCACAACAGAGTTACCTCCAATGGAAGAAGCCACAACACGCAGGTAGTAATCCTTCTTATTTATTCATGCAGACTGCATACAGAGTGGGCTCAGAGTGTCCTCTAATTCATTTTTCCTTGCTAGCCAGACGCGTTTCGAATCTTGTGATTCTTCGTCAATGGCGCAAGTAAAACACCCAGCACACAACCGGTGAATACAATTCTTAAATAGTTCATTGGCGCCCCAGTGGGCGTGGTCTAATTTCATGGCATTCTGGTCTTTGTAGTTGCCTCCTATTTACACTTGTGAGTCCGGTTTGAGTTGCGTGTGAAATCAAATTTGATAAAACTCCCAAGTGGGATGAAGCACCGTCTAAGTTCCACCAAGCTGCCACGTGGTGTCTGCAAGAAAAGGCTGCCCCTCAAACTGATTCCCCCTGGTGACGAAACATCGGGTGACGCTGTAAAAACAGCGGGGCTCCTTCCGCCGCCGAGGCAGGCCGCTTACATCAAGTCACAACAGAGTTACCTCCAATGGAAGAAGCCACAACAAGCAGGTAGTAATCCTTCTTATTTATTCATGCAGACTGCATACAGAGTGGGCTCAGAGTGTTCTCTAATTCATTTTTCCTTGTTAGCCAGACGCGTTTCGAATCTTGTGATTCTTCCTCAATGGCGCAAGTAAAACACCCAGCGCACAACCGGTGAATACAATTCTTAAATAGTTCATTGGTGCGCAGTGGGCGTGGTCTAATTTAATGGCATTCTGGTCTTTGTAGTTGCCTCCTATTTATACTCAAGTGATTCCGGTTTGAGTTGCGTGTGAAATCAAATTTTATGAAACTCCCAAGTGGGATGAAGCACCGTCTAAGCTCCACCAAGCTGCTACGTGGTGTCTGCAAGTAAAGGCTGCCTCCCAAACTGAGTCCGCCTGGTGACGAAACATCGGGTGACGCTGTATTAACAGCGGGGCTCCTTCGGCGGCTGAGGCAGTCCGCTTACATCAAGTCACAACAGAGTTACCTCCAATGGAAGAAGCCACAACACGCAGGTAGTAATCCTTCTTATTTATTCATGCAGACTGCATACAGAGTGGGCTCAGAGTGTCCTCTAATTCATTTTTCCTGGTTAGCCAGACGCGTTTCGAATCTTGTGATTCTTCCTCAATGGCACAAGTAAAACACCCAGCACACAACCGGTGAATACAATTCTTAAATAGTTCATTGGCGCCCCAGTGGGCTTGGTCTAATTTCATGGCATTCTGGTCTTTGTAGTTGCCTCCTATTTATACTCAAGTGAGTCCCGTTTGAGTTGCGTGTGAAATCAAATTTTATAAAACTCATAAGT
This sequence comes from Lissotriton helveticus, assembly GCF_964261635.1. Taxonomy (NCBI): domain Eukaryota; kingdom Metazoa; phylum Chordata; class Amphibia; order Caudata; family Salamandridae; genus Lissotriton; species Lissotriton helveticus. The sequence continues at coordinate 1,077,081,273 of NC_136059.1, forward strand.
GGGATGAAGCACCGTCTAAGCTCCACCAAGCTGCCACGTGGTGTCTGCAAGAAAAGGCTGCCTCCCAAACTGATTCCGCCTGGTGACGAAACATCGGGTGACGCTGTATTAACAGCGGGGCTCCTTCGCGGCTGAGGCAGGCCGCATATATATATTTATATATATTTTTTTTTTTCCCCTATCTAGGAGCGATTCGTTTTGCGTCAGGGTAGGGTTGAAAATCGAACTGATAAATAGTCGGTGGCCGGATATGAAACGATATAAACAAATAATTACAGTTACTTGTTCAGCCTTTAAGGTTAAATCATCAGCCAAACCTCTAAGACTGTGTTAGATTTCGAAATAAAACATACATTGAACACACATGTTTAACCATCGCAAGGCTTGCTATATTTTTTATTGTTTTTTTCTTGAATGAAGAGTTAATGTACTGTTTAATATACCATTTTTACGAAACTTGGAACACAAATGGAGGAAGACGCAGATGCAACGCACCCTTTCGTTATAAAACCCTGTCCCAGACCTCTAATAAAAAAACAGACCATTATAAGACGGGGTAATATTGCAACGTACAGGCTTAGGTTTCAGGGAAACAACCGACAGGTAGGAATGAAGTATGCAGCGAGCACCAGGCACAGGAAAGCAACTGTTAATGCACATCAGGGGGCGCCTTGAAGTGACAAGATAAGCAGAGGCATATGTTCCTCTGGCTTGCAAATGGCAATCATTTCTCTCAGAAGAGACACTGATAAGCCTCCCCCCTTCCCCCGCCCCAAAAGGCAATCATTTTACATTTGATATTATTTGAAAAGAGCTTGATTATTTTCCTCTGAATGGAAGCAGATTGGTTCCCATTTACCTGTCAACATGGCGTTCGGTTCCACTGTTTTGCCTGCATTCCTAATAGCACATGACCTAAATAGTGCCGGCGAAGGCTGGGGCCCTGTAATGGCGGCCTTGAGATGCAGCAAATGAGAAATGCGGATGTCATAGGGAAGTAACATCTCTCAAAATCAGGAACTATAAGTGCGGTGAAATAAAATACAACAGTTTGTGGCGTACACAGTAAAAATGGCAAAGAACATAGTGTCTGAAACAGCGGTAATGGTTCACTGCACGTGTTAGCCTTAATTCAAAGAAGCCATGTGGGGTACTCAGATAATGCCCCGGTTACTTACCGGTAATCTTCATTACTCAGAGTATTGTCTTCCTCGCCACATGAGTTCCCATCCCTCCCTCCCATTAGTGCTCACTTTGTTACTCATGTGGCGAGGAAGACTTATGAGGAGGTAATGCCCCGATTACTTACCGGTAATCTTCATTACTCCGAGTAATGTCTTCCTCGCCACATGAGTAACAAAGTCAGCACAACAGGGAGGGAAGGATGGCAACTCATGTGGCAAGGAAGACTTACGAGGAGGTAATGGACCTACGGACCTTGGTCCTCCCCCAGCACAGACTTGCGACCTCTTATTCAGTGGCTGCAGGCGCAGCACTAGAGGCAAAAAGAAAACCGGGATCTCCGAAAACCATGTTTATTTTGTACGGTTGTCCCTTTGCAAACCCAGCAGATTAAAACAGCATGTTTGTGAAACCTCCCAGTCAATGCACTTCCCCAGCTACAGTCCATGGACCCTTACTTGCTTCTAGGTGGCTAGAGGACAAAGCGGGGTAGCAAACTTTCCTCTCTCTCTGCCACATCAGTAGGGTCTGAATGAGTGCCAGGGCCAAACTTATACCCAGAAGCCTTGGCCAATGATATTGAATATTGGTGAGCTTCATACTAAGGCTGTGTAGTCTTGATTCCACCTCATGCAAATTTAACCCACCACCATACACTCCATCCCTCTTTATCCTACTCTTGTGGGTTCCTTCTTTCTCCCTTTATCATAGTTTTTCCATATTTTACTTCCTCTTCCACATGTTTTTTCCATCTCTTGCCCTAGATTAGAGTCTGTCAAGAAACATTATGTGGTAGCCCCCAAAAATGAATGGCTGTGGGCCCCAACAGCAACCACTGTCTCAATTATGCACCTTCGTGCTGCACATTGAGGGAAAAAACACAAAGAAGGTGCTTTCCTGCCAACCCGAAGAAAACATGCAGAAGGATAGGATTACCAGAGGCCCTCTTGCCTGACAGCAGCTTTCGTTCTTGACACAGCCATGCCCGGCAGGTGGAGGGGGAACTATTATTGAAGGTTCTTTTGTTTCTAGTACAGTGGTATCCTCACTATGTCTTCTTTTGAGGTGTTGGAGGGTTGCCACAGATGTTCTTAGCCCCCACAATGCCTCTCTCATCACAGCAGAAGTTGCTACTGGGGTATAAACTGCAGCAGGGTAACAGTCCCTACTGGCACCTAGGTCCACTACGCAGGTCTCCATGAACGCTAAAGTTGAGATGGGTAAAGTACATGACCCCCTAAGCCGGTAAAAGAGGCATAAATGTAACACACCATAACATTCGTAACTTTGCTTTATGAGACACTGAACTGGATTGTGGTACATACATAGAAAGCAGTATGCTCCAGCCGAGCAATGAAAAATTGACATTTCCCCTCCCCCAACCGAGAGGATGTGGAAAGGTCCTTCAGAATTTGAAACTGGGATTACACATATGGGGATACCTATACATCTTGGCTTCACAAGGAGCAGCGTGTCTCTTTACACATAAGGGACTGCACTCGGCAAATGAAACTATACCTGCACACAATATGCCACACCTGAGCACACCATAGAGATATGGGCTTATGAAGCTATACATAAGCATATGAAATTATACCTTCTGATATGCGGATATTCCTCTCCCTATGACTTTGTACCTGTGTTAATAAACTCTACACATATGACATTATAACTGAGCATAAGCGTCTATATGTACACTTATGAAACTACACTGGGCATCTAAGGCTAGGCCTGAGAATATGACACTATTCTTGGGTGTAGGAGCCACACTGGAGGCATGAGGCAATAGATATTAAACTATTTGAGCCATTTTCTCTAAATGTGAGTCAATGCCTGTGCATATAAAACTGTATTAGTAATATAAGGACTCTACACATAGGAAGCAATATCTGCTCTTATTAAGTGCTCACAGTCTGTAAGACTGCAGCCCAGCATAGGATGCTTACTGTTGGCCATAAAATAGTTGGCCTGGAAGTTCACTGCTGTAAGAAAATAATGTTCCTAAGCCTGTATGAAGTGCGCTTAACGTTTACTTTAGTGGTACCACTAGCTGTGAAGTCACCAGAGGTAACTCTCAACACCACAGCAAAGCACGGGGTTGCTAAGTGTAGAAGGATAAAAGATTATTGCACAAGTGTGCTGAGTGGCATTTTAGAATCTCCCCTACAGTGTGCTCCTATCAGAGACACCGTGGGTCTGTTGCCCCTTCTCACGGGGGTCTTCTTTGCATTCTGTGTCCGGTGATACTCTGCCTGGGAAACTGCTGCTGGGCAAGGGCAATGGGCTGCTGCGTTGCCCAGCCCACGTTCACACACTTCAGCATACCAGGCCAGGGGGGCACCACTCGGACAGGTACAGGTGCCGAACCCCAGTAACCCCAGGTACAGGTGCCGAACCCCAGTAACTCTCCCCGGCCCCCATTGACAGCCCTGCATGCACTTTCTACCTGCTCAGAGAAAGTAGAAAACCTATGACGTTTTTTATTTCTAACAAAAATGATTAAAAACTGTACTGTAAAACACCTGTTAAATGTATGCATTGGGCAGTCATTGCCCAGTTCGGTGAAAAAAATCATAATGGCCAGACTTTGCAGCCTAGATATTGGCCAGTAGATTTAATTCCAGACCTGCAGTATTTCTATTGCAAATCCCGGCCACACACAATGAGGGTTTCAGAATGCAGGCTAACAGTGCTAATATAGTGAAAGTGAAATATAGTTAAACCAATTAATATTTACTGCTTTACACTAAACACCATAAACTCAGTTGCCTATTGCTGTTCAAACATTAGACTTTATTATCTCTTAGTCAACTGTTTCTCATGTTATACACCTGAGAGCGACAAAATGAGGAATGAGTCATGCCCGGATTCAAACACATGACCTTTTGTTATATGGTGCTGGTAAAGCAAGTGTCTATTTCTAGCCCAAAACTGTAATTAACCAAGAAAAAGCAATCAATATTTTTAAAAACTACTTTTTAATAGCATAATTCAGCTGCAAAACGCCAGTGTCAAACTGTGGTGGTTAAAGACACGAAGAGCCTAGCGAAATAGCACTCCAGGTCATACAACAAACAACATGGGACACAAAAAAGGTAGCTGTAAGCCAAAGGTTAATTGAAAAAGGCATTAAGGGAGAGAAGAAACTAATGCTGCAAGCACTCAGAAATAAGGAGAACCATCTTATAAATTAATTTAAGAAAAACGATGTAAAGCAATCATGTTTGTATCAACTGTGTTATTACATCGAATTACATGTACAGAGTTCTCTGAAGTCCGCACCAAACCCACTGAGCTATATCAATCTCCAAGTACGTGAAAACAGCAGCATAAAGGCACACTATTGGAAGTTGCTCATTATTTATGTATTTAAAGCAGCCGAAACTCTGACGAGGAGGCAGCTCATTCACGCGACGAGAAATAGCACAACATATGTTCCGTTCGATATGGCGGCAGGCACGCAAGCTGAAACGGATCATCCAGGAACGGCTGCGCTGCAGAGACGGTAAAGGATTATTTGGGCTTCCCGATTTCATTACCACAGATTTGCATGATAAACTCCTTTTTCATTAAAGGCGGAAGCCTGGAACCGGCATTTGATAGTCGGTTTGTAAATGTTCAGAGGCTTGGCCGCGCGTCAGGAGCCGGTGATATCCGGTTGTACCTTTCATTGAAATGGTGTAATGTGGAGACCTGCCGCCATTACGCACCAATGCCTTTCGCGCCCACAGCTTTCTCTTTAGTGCTCTTAATTGCCCTGCTCGACGCACAAAGACCACATGAATAGTGTCGACGCCACCCACCGTCCCCGTTCAATTATCATTTGTAATAAATTGAACACCTTGGCCCGCCGGCCTGAGAGTAAATTATATGAGGTGTGTGTAAGTGCGCGTGGACCATGGTGTTAAAAAGAAATGATTAGATTAGGCTTGTTTGCCAGTCAGCTGGAAGTCCACGTTAAAAAAAAATACAAGTTCTGATTAACTCAGATCAAATGTGCTTTGCAAATGTTCTGTGACTCTTCCGGCACCATTTACTGGCCTTGAACGTTTTCACTTAAAATGTTGCCCCTGGCAGGTTGACACAATACACTTTCAATTCGATAACATAACCTTTGGGTTGAATCAGCTGGCAGGTATATGGAATACACGACTATTAAACTGACCGCAACAATTGCGATATACTGGTCACTGGTAAATGTTTTACTGTATTATGTAACGTCTGCCCAGGTAACAGCCTCAATTATCTTCACAAGCATTCACAATGACCAGATGGTATAGACCCCCCAGGATATTGCGGCATGGAATAGGACATTTTGTGCCAAAAAAATTGTAATTTTCGCGGCACAAGATTGCGTTTTTTAATGCATTTTTGAGGCGCCTTATTTTAGTGACATTTAATAGTTATGTCCTAATAAACAGGGAATCCGCAGCCAAATGCTATGAAGGAAGTGAGAGAAAGGCACATGAGAATTCCATTAGAAACTAGTGGTGCTGGCAACTACTGTCAATGGAGAAAAAGCACAGGAGGTAGGTTTGCATTAGGCATGTCAGAGGACAAAATTAGAGACAGAGTTAGACTGGCCACATTAGGTAGAGAATTTGGAAGCTCTCAATACAAAACTTCACTCTTAAAGGCGCTGGGTTTTGCATTAAGAAGTCCCCCGGTTACTATCATGTCTCTACACGCAAGGCCACCGCAACCCTTCATTGTTTAGGCACAAAATGATACAAGAAACACTGCATCATTTGTCACTTCAATGCCCTTATCCCAGGTGCAAACAATGAAAAGCAAGAATACGCCCTCACCAGGCATGGTTGTACATTAACGCCCTGAAACATGGATAAAGTGTCAATGTGCCAAAATAGCAGCCAAGGCCACGGCAGTATTAACATTCTGAGAATCAGTAAAAAACATCAAATTGGACTGGTAGTAGTAAAAAATACGTTTATTAGACCGTTGGTCTCCAAACAGAGTACATATTACAATACATAGGTTAAAACATATACAGAAAATTTCACGAATACTTTAAAAAGGACTATTTCTTCGAGGGGCAGTTCCTGCCTCTCTCCCGTAACTTAAAAAAAAAGTTTCATACAACAATACTCCTAAAATTGCAATCAGCAACACAGTCAAGCTATAACATAAGGATAGCATTCCAACCTAATCACAATTTACTTAGGGCATGACCTACTATATCTCCATGCCAATTTCTATCCAATCGTATTTGGTTCTAACAGAGTCCTTTTTACCGCCTTCATATATTTTGCCATGGCGATTGCTATATCAAGATTTGGCATGTCAGTAAGTAGATTAATTGCTAGCAGGCGCTCAGTTATGCCGTATTTTAAAAACAAGGGTCATAAAAACTGTTTCCGCTGTGACACAAATTTTTGACAGTCTAATAAAATATGTAGATTGTCGCACTTGGTACCTAAACCACAGCGGCATTTACCATCTGGTTGTACCAATTCTGCTTTTCTATTTCCATGAGATACCCAACAGTTAATCCCTATTCTCCATCGCAGCACTTCGGCTCTTAGTCCAGCATTAGGTAGTGTATCCAAATAGGGGTACCACATATCATTCTCCCAGCTATTAATCATATAATAGACTGACACTATCTTTCTCAGGTATATCATATCATTTTGCCTGGATATTTCTCTTCCTACTGTTCTAAGCTCCGTATTTGAAGCTTCAACCGATAGTGTCGCATGGTCAAATTTTACATTTAGGCTTTTACACAGTGCGCACAATTTCATTCTACCGGGGGTATGGGGTTCCAGGGCTCCCCCCGTAACAATCAGGACACTATGCTCGCTTCTGGGATTCTTACGGCCCCAGACCCCCCGCACGAGTATCGACTGCCGGGGGTCCTGGGTCTCGGGGTTTCAATTTGTAAAACTCAGGACATCCAGCCAGCCCCCGGGGCTTCCGCGGCCCCAGACTCCCCGCACGAACACAGACTCGGGCCCTGGAGACCGGATGGGACAATTGGGTGCCCATGAGAGGATTACCACATTTAATCCCGATCTTATCTCCCTTAAGGAAGTAGAGTTGGCAATCGAGAGATTGCTCCCGAACAAAGCTCCCGGTCTTGATAGGCTCCCAGGAGATCTTTTTCGTTCTCAGCCTAAAATCTGGGCCCCATACCTGATGGTCTTGTTCAATGCGGTCCTACAAGGTTCCGCATTGCCTGAGACCTGGCTTGGAGCCGAGAGTGTTCCAATTTTTAAAAAGGGTTGCCCGCTCGCCCGATCTAACTATAGACCAATCAGCTTAATTGACACTACCCAGAAGCTGATGGGGCGAATCCTACTCGATAGACTATTGGGTTGGATGGAGGAGAATAAAATGTTGACCACCCTCCAAGCCGGATTCAGAACAGGGGTCTCGACCATGGACCAGATCTTCCGACTCCAGGTCCTATACTGGAAAACCGCAAGAGTAGAGGGTGGCAGCCTCTACCTTGTCTTTGTGGACCTGCGGGCCGCATTTGATCTGGTTCCCAGGGAGAGGCTCTGGATGGTCTTGGAGGAGCTTGGTCTCCCTCCCTATTTGTTAGATGCCCTCATCAGACTCCATACAGGGAATTATGCACAGGTGAGGTGTGGAAGGAACGGGGAACTATCAGCTCGCTTCCCCGTTACACGGGGTGTACGACAGGGTTGTGTACTGGCCCCCACCCTCTTCAGCCTGTACGTCAATGGTCTGATAGATGTACTTTCTGGCATCAGGGACAACGATGCTCCTCGCCTGGCCACTGGTAGGGTGCCCGCTTTGATGTTCGCGGACGACACCTTGTTGTTATCACGGGCATCCAGCGGGTTTTGGGCGGGTTTGTGTCCTTTTGTGCCTCACGGGGGCTGGAGGTCAACTTGGAGAAAACCAAGTTTATGATCTTCAATCCCCCGAGGCACACCCGCCCAAATCCCACGCTGAATGGAACTTCCCTGGAGCGTGTCAAGACTTTTGTATACTTGGGGGTCACATTGACTGAGCATTTCACTTGGGATCACCAAATCTCTAAATCATCCCTGAGACTGGCTCAGATTATGGGAGGCATAGGTAGATTCCATAGTGCCTCGACCTATAAACCTGTCACCCCTGCCCTTGAGATATACAAAACACAGGTCAGGTCAGCAGCTTTGTATGCCGCAGAACTCTGGGGACATACGAAAGTACATGAGTTATCGAAGGTAGAACATGCCTTCCTGCGTCACTTGGTTGCCCTTCCACAAAGTACTCCCCTCATACCACTACGCCTAGACCTAGGCTTGGAACCTATTGATGAACTGGCAGCTGCACGACCTCTGCTCTATTGGAGAAGGCTTTGGTCTGTGCCGGAGCTTGCACCTTTTAGAACAGAGTTCACTGCAATCTGGGGACACTTACAGCATAAGAACATACCCTGGCTGGCCCATGTTAAGGCTTTCTTTCATCAAATTGGTATGCCACAACTTTGGGATGCACCTGAAGACAGCTGCGTGAGGACGCAAAGGTCCCAAATAGTGGCGGCTGTAAGGTCATACAACCTTAAAACTCTACACTGCTCGACCTCCTGGGCAGGCTGTCCACAGAGTTTTTATTGACGAAAGTTAGTCCCAGGACGGAGTTGGTTTTGAGCCTGATACAGCCTCCACTTGCAAGAAAACTATATACCCAACTGAGGCATGGCTCCATACCGATAGGGGCACTAACATCCAGATGGTCACACTCGATGGAGGCCAATTGCCCTGCTTGCAACTATTGGAGGGAAGACATTGTACATATCTTTTTTTTCTGCCCGGCATACAGCGGAATTCGGAAATGCTGGATCCTTCCACTGTGTAAAAATCTGGGCTTCAGACAATGTGCACAAGCCTCAAGAGTTTTAACCTATGATACTGCCCCTCCCATTGTTTTTGCTGTTTCCCGTTTTTTATATGGCATGTGGCGGAGAAGAACTCTTTTCTTTAGTATGAAATAATGGCCCATACTTACCCATACCTTTACTCTTTGATAACTCATTGTTTAATAACTTCTTAACTTGACTGTATTTATGGTTTTATTATTGTGCCTGTACATATTTTATTGCACTTTTATGGTCTTTGACCGAAATAAATTTATCAAATGAATCATTCTAATCACATTGGCCCAATGTAAGTCGCTGTGCAAAATCTCCTCTTTACACCATTGTGACACTTTTGTGACTTCCTTAGATCCCAATCTTTTCCAAAATCTTAAAAGGGCCACTTGTACCTGTATATTCCATGAGGTCACGCCTAATTCCAGTGACATCAACGGTTTTACACATTTTCCCTCCTTAATATCCCAATTATTCTTCCCGCTCAAATATAAAACTTCGGCCCGTACTGTACTTGTGGGGGTATCATTGCCTTGTAGGCTTTCAGTAATGGTCATTGTGACATATCCCCATAAATTTGGCTAAATTTCCTTAGCCCACAACCTGATGTAAGGGCTTTGGCAGTCTGGGCTACCAGATGGATATCCCATTTTAAAGACTTTTCAAACCAAATACCAATTAGAGGTGTATTCTTCCAACAACTAATTCAATGTATTACTGCCCAACTTAAGAAGTATTTGACCAGCCCTCTCTTCTGCATAGTAACTGTAATTCACCTTGACCTGGAAGTGTCCAGGTACAGGACAAACAGCACAAGGAAATGCCAAGATAGCAAATGATTTTGTGCAAACCACACATTGAATTCTAACCTTCTTACAATCCCTTCCATGCCTCTCCAGTTACATGATTGTTTATCTCTCTAATATACAATTCACACTGTAAAACATAGTCCTCCCACTTAGCAATGCAAACATAGTTGCCAAGGGCATCACTACATCTATGACATATTCAACCGGTCATGATTACCAACAGCTCCCTGTATTTTGGCATATCGGCGTACACATAGCATGCACAAGAATAAAACCACAGGTGCCAGAATGCAAAGTGCTATTAGCAAAAGCCAAGCCTCGTCGGTGTTCCTCACAAGCAGTGGCCCATTGTGATGCTTGGGGACACCGTGCATAGTGCCTACCTGAAAAATTGACCTGTAGTTCACGAGTGCATCATGTTTTGAGACAGAAGTATTATAAACAGTGTCCTTGTGATTATGTGCATCTTTTACATTCAGGAGGCTTCAGCCAACACTCCCTTGTCAGCACCAATCAAATACGGGCAAGTGTAACATAAGTATTTTGAAATAAGTTCTTCTCGGTGGTGAAATTTGCCTATATAATTTGAACCTACACATCCTCACGGCTAGCAACAAGCAAAGCCCAGTGAGGCCTCGCCTGAATGCGCTCTGTAAACACCATAAATACATTTGAGTGCAAGCTTACCTTTCCAACCACAAAGGGAAGTTATCCTGCCTTTGGAGTGCATAGAGGGTAATAGAATAGAGCGGTGTGGTGTAGAGTGGCATGGTAGAGTGGAGTGGCGTAGAGTGAAGTGTGATAATTAAAAAAGATGTAGCTTGAAAGTGTGTTAAAGGATGCAGATGTAATGTGGTAGGAACATACATTATGAGGTACAAAAAGTAATTTTTGGTATTATGTATGAATAGTGTAAGTAGTATTAAAGTTATATGTTTTAAAATACTAATATTACTAGCATATATTGTGCCATGGTAGGTTCATGGTACATGCGGATAAGACAGCAGTGTGTTATTGGCTAATGACTGTGTTATTTTCAGTACACTTTTGGCTGTGTTTTGCATTTTGCTGCGTTCTGGGTTATGGTTCTAGTTAAAGGTAAGTACTAGGTTTTATTCTTGTTCACGACCTATTGCCAATTTATAAAAGTGGTAATAGTTAGATACATTTATTCATAATTTTCTAGAGATATTTACAGTAGTTTAGGGAGAACTTCACATTTTTAAATGTTTTTTTAAGTAGCACACACATTTGTGGATATTACCATGATAAACTGTAGACTTTTTTGTGATGATTTAAATACGTAAAAAATGAAGTACACCATAGTTGTAAAATATGGCAAAGTACAGTGTATTTAAAATCTTTTAACATAATTCTTTTTGTAAACTATTTTCAAGGACTTCAGTACATCCAAGAAACAACATATTTTAAATATATATTGAAATGTATAAATAATTTTCCAGACCTTTTACCACTCGAATAAAGTGGTACTAGGTAAAGAAAAAATCTAAGTGAATAGTTATCTATATCTGAGGGTATATATCAGAGCACCGCAAAAGTGTACCAAAAAAAGAAACACAGCTGCCTTTAACTTTTGTAAAGGCAGTAATCAGCCTATCACATAATGCCTTGTCATTATTATGTACCACGGTACTTCTGCAAAATAAGGCATGATTTAGTAAAAAGCACTGCAACAACAGAGATCTCTAAGTTTAACTGCTTTATAATGTAAAAAGTACTTACCCACTTACCTCTAAAACCCAAAAGAATCATTTGCACACCACAGTCTACAATCTTGCAAAATTTCATGGAAATCCAACTGTGCGTTTGGCCCCTACGCATGAGTACAAATTCAATGGGTCCCAAAATCAATTGAGACCCTCTTTTGTCTTAGCTTCTCTTTGACCACTTACAACAACACTTTGCACCCTCTGCCAATGTAGAAAAAGGAGTAGGTCTGCAATATATATATATATATATATATATATATATATATATATATATATATATATATATATGCCGAAGACGATTGCCTTGGGAATATATATATATATATATATATATATATATATATATATATATATATATATATATATATATATATATATATATATATATATATATATATATATATATGACGCTCCAAATCCTCCCAGACTCGTGGAAGAATATCACAGCACTCGAAGGTGGAGGGTTTCAACACGCTAGATTTTATTTAGCAAGGGGGTGCACACAGACGCTTTTCGGCGCTCTGCCTTCGTCAGTGTGTGATGCACTGTGTTTACTCCCGGCATGTTTTTAAACTTTCAACGTCACTCCCACATTCACATAAGCATGGACATCGAAAGGGGATTCACACCATACATTCAATGGCAGCGGCCATCTTACAGTGTTTGTTGTAAATAACATTGATCCACAAAAAACAAAAGTTAATGTGCGAGTTAAAGCCCACAGATATATAAAGTTTGCTTCACTAATAACTTCCCTGCCATTTGACAACTCTTCCCAAAACTTTCCAAAAATGTCATCCACCTCAGTCTCTTCCTGAAGTGTTTTGAGATAAGCAGGGGCCACGAAAAAGGTGATCTCCAAAATGATTTCCCATGTTACTACCTATAGAAATTTTAGGAAGCCACACAGGGAAAACATCTGAATGGAATTCTGAATTTGGCAGAAAATTAGAACTTTACTCCAAAAGCATACTTGTTATTATTTGGTGTAAATCTGTTCAGCCATTTTAAGAAATATGCACTTGAAAAGGTGCTTGGGGTAGTCATGAAAGGATGAAAATATTAGCTATCTCTGGACTGTTGGTGTCCAAGTATGCTCTGATTGGCCACTGTAAAAGAGACCAGTTAGTTCTATTTGGCTAGCCACAACCTCAACAATGTGTTGTAGCAGCCATTACAGGACTCAAGTGTTTCCTGATAATTAATAAAAAAATATTTAAGAAGGCAAGGAGAGCACACCCTTGTCCTAAAGGGAGACCCCTTGATTGGCTGGCCACAACATGCACAAAATATTGTGGCTATTACAGCACTCGATGAGATGTTTCCCATCGAAATACATTTTAGTGACTCCCAGGTTATGTGGGTCACAAAAAAGAGCACTTATAAAGGGTGTTAACAGATTTTCGTCACAATATAAATCTTTCGTTGGTGGTACCATATCAATTTTACCCTGTGAAAAATGCTGACCCTCTGCTGGGATTTGATGATCCTTGTTTGAAAGAAAACTTTTCTCTCATGATTTTCTCATAGAGGTTATGGGAAGTTTTTCATACGCTAAAATGAGAGCACATTTTCTATAAATTCAAAAGATCTTGCTCAACCTTGTGAGAGACACGTCTGACACTAAATGTGAAAACATGTGCTTTAAAATGCAGCAGCTGCCTTTAGTTGATTCCCCAGTGTTCTACTGCAGCTTCCCACAGTGTTCTCATGAACAACTAGAGCACTAAGATTCTATATTTATGTGAAAACGTTGGCCAGCTGAAGCCATCTTGATTGAATCAAAGTTGTGAAATCTAAAGCATTTCCTTTAAACATTGACAAAATTAAGGGGTTCTTTTTGTCATAGAAATTGTGATTATTACCCTAGAAAGCTAAAACGAGAACACATGTACTAGGACTTGCAAAAATCTTTCTCTATCTATTTCAGTAAACTATTCTGATATGCAGACTCAAACATACTTTTAAAACCAGCAGCAGCCTGTGAGTTAACTCCCTTGTGAGTGCAGCTTTACCATAATGATCTAATGAACAACTAGAGTGCTAATATTCTGTATTTGTGACAGTACGAATGCCATCATGCTGAAACAAAAGATGTACAATGGAAAACATTTCTTACAGAGGAAACTGCAGTATATGAAATATGAAAAAATGGTTTCCTTTTGTCATAGACATTATGGTTATTGCTCCTAAAAGCTAAAATGTGGGCACAATTTCCATAAGTTCTCAAATATCTTCTCAACTTTTTCAGTAAAACATTCTGAGATGCAGTCAAACATGTACTTCCAACACCGGCAGCAGTCTGTCAGTTATCTCCCTAGTAATTAACTGTATTGTCACCACTGAGTTCAAATAAACAACTAGAGCTAACACTTTGTATTCAAGGCAAAAGTGAGGCAATCCTGAATGACATTTATTTGGAATAGGAGCTGTTGACTTTAAAGCCTTTCCTGAAGAACGGGCTGAAGTAATCATTGCAATGTTAATTCACGCATAAACACAGAGGTTTAAAAATATGAGGGAAGCAGTGGTTTTTCAAATTTAAACCAGAAAAAATTATATATATATATATATATATATATATATATATATGTATATACGCGTGTGTGCGTATGTATGTGTGTGTATATCCATATCCATACTAATATAATAAAGAGAGAGCCCAAACCTTTGAGGCGGGTAATCTCAGGAACCACAGCACCAATCCCAACACCCAATACAGCGTTGGAAAGGGCAGTTGCAGCAGAAGGACATAGGCTATACAGACGCCCACCATATACATTTAAAAGGTAAAAGAACCGTGCCAGCAAAGTAGTCCCTTGTGGGCGTGTCTGCGTTGTGCTGTGGGCGTGTGCTGGGGGCGTGACAAACGCTGGGGGCGTGTGGTACGTTCCGCCCTTCATGCCATGTCTCATATCATGTGCTAATCCCACCCTTCTCCCTTTAAATACCCCAGCACCCCATAATCATAACCCACCTTACTCCTTAAAATACCCCAACACCCTTAAACACTAACCCATCTTAACCCTATAAATATACCCTGTACCCCAAGACCCAAACTTATCCCTAAACCCTAAAAATACCCCTGTACCCCAAAACCCAAACCTAGCCCTGAACCCTATAAATACCCCTGTACCTCAAAACCCAAACCTACCCCTGAACCCTAAAAATACCCCTGTACCCCAAAACCCAAACCTAGCCCTGAACCCTAAAAATACCACTGTACCCCAAAACCCAAACCTACCCCATACCCCTAAAATACCCCTGTAACCCAAAACCCAAACCTAGCCCTGAACCCTTAAAATACCCCTGTACCCCAAAACCCAAACCTACCCCTGAACCCTAAAAATACCCCTGTACCCCAAAAACCCAAACCTAGCCATGAACCCTAAAAATAACCCTGTATCCCAAAACCCAAACCTACCCCAGAACCCTAAAATATCCCTGTACCCCAAAACCCTAACCTAGCCCTGAACCCTAAAAATACCCCTGTACCCCAAAACCCAAACCTAGCCCTGAACCCTTAAAATACCCCTGTACCCCAAAACCCAAACCTACCCCTGAACCCTAAAAATACCCCTATACCCCAAAACCCAAACCTAGCCCTGAACCCTAAAAATACCCCTGTACCCCAAAACCCATACCTATCCCTAAACCCTAAAACTACCCCTGTACCCCATAACCCAAAACTATATCTGAACCCTTAAAATACCCAAACACCCCAAAACATATACCTCAGTACCCCAAAACATATACCCCTATACCCATACTTAACTTATCCAAACATTAAAAAAAAACATGCTTTTACCATTCATGCATTTACAACGAATTTCATTGTAAATATATGCGTGGTAAAAGCATATAAAATGTAATGCCATGCGTTATAATGGCATTGTGGAGTCATGGTACTTTCGTAATGAAAGTACGCGGAGTGATGGTATGCGGAAAGAAAGTTGCGGAATAATGGGTGTTTACCCTCCCCCGGTAAGTACATTGGTGGCACGGCGGCCCACATCTCAAGCAACATACTCCTATTTTTTCACCACCCATTCGAAAAATGCACAAGTCTCTCTCATTGATGGCCAGCACCGACATACACTTTTAGACACACCTCCCGCCACAAGTTCTAGAATTGCGAAGTTTTGAGCTGGGGAGCTACGTTCGAATCTCGGCATCAGCTCAACATCCTGTGATTCCAGGCAAATCACATTGTCTCCCCGTGCCTACCACAAATGAATGTGTTCTTCTGTAATGTAAATTGTGCTCATGCCATGTTGTCGAGTTTGCGCTATATAATATTGCAAGGAAAAATAAAGTAGGGAAACCCGAGTTCACACGCTACTGAACGCGCACTCTTAAGTGCATCAGCAGTGCACTGTGAATCCGAGCGTTTCACAGGCCTGTCACAGATAAGAAATTATATCTAAACGAAATCCTACAAAACAATATACTATTGTCCGGCAGCAATTCATACCCAGACAACGTCGGGAAGGGCTGCTAGTGTATATATATATATATATATATATATATATATATATATTACCTACTGGCGGTCGCCAGTAGGTATATATAGTTAGGATTTTTTCTCTATGGGTTTTTTGAAAATTCTATGTCTAATAACTTTGGCGTTTGTGGACGGAATTGGCTGAAATTTTCAGGAAAATGGCACATTTTGTTTCTGAGCAGCCCTTGAAAATTTGGGGGGGGTTCGTCCAGTGGGGGCCGAGAAAAAAGGGGGGTCCCAAAACGTGTTTTTAACATTGAGTTTTCCATAGGGCGGTTGGCCTCACTTTTAGCCCGAACGGCTGAATGGATTTGCACGAAACTTGGCAAAATTGTAGGGACTGGTAGCCCGATGTGCCTTTTGTAGGTCTCAATATATGTGCTCCAGTGGATTTTGAGAAATTAACGTTTAAAAAAAGATATATATCTGTAACAGCGGACCGGGCAGCGCACTGGTTCGCGGACTTTTCGCGCAACGGAGCTTTGTGAAGCGAAGCTGATTGGTTCTCCGGCGTCTGTCAACATTCCAAACAGTCGGTAGCGGCCGCCATCTTGTCTCTCGGTAGGATCGAGAGACAAGAGGAGGTCAAAACAAAGGGGGAAATAACTATAAGGGGGCATAGTAGATCCTCGCTGACCCCCTAGGTTTGATGTGGAGGTTTTAAAAGGGCCCCGCGGGGCAAAAAAAAAAAATAATAATAATAATTGAACGGCTGAATGGATTTGCACGAAACTTGGTAAAATATTAGGGACTGGTAGCCCGATGTGCCTTTGCTAGGTCTCAATATATGTGCTCCAGTGGATTTTGAGAAATTAACGTTAAAAAAAGATATATATCTGTAACAGCGCTCCGCTTCGCGTAACGGAGGTTTGCGAAGCTGATTGGTCATTCTGTCACTGGGCTATAGTTGGGCTACATCTGGCTGATATTTGGGCTACATTTGTTTTTTTGTGTGTCTGGCGGCCATCTTTGGGCTACATTGGGCTTCATTGGGCTACATTCGGCTAATTAGCAAATAGCTCATCGCAAACTAGGAATGGTAAAGAATCGCTATTTATTCCTTAAAGTTCGCTATTTAGGAAATGCAAATAACTTTGATGATACATATGGCGGTTCATCTCTAACAAGATAAGAAGCATAGGGATACATTTATGATGACTGGCGCATCACCAGGGATGTGTTAGTCATTTTGTGCCGCTGTTCCGTCACCTATGGTGTGCTGCATTTACAATGCGGCGCATCATGGGGCAAAAACAGCACAGATGCGTGATGTATCTGTGCCGTAAAGGTGGCGCATTGCTGGAGTTGTATCGCAAGTGTGATGAAGCTCCAGCAAGGGTCGGGGGTGCCCCTGTCGCAGGGTTTCTGTTCTCACACAGAACTGTGGACAGAGGATTGGAACCTCGGCGAATTAGGGTGTCCCAGCAAACTAGGAATGGTAAAGAATCGCTATTTATTCCTTAAAGTTCGCTATTTAGGAAATGCAAATAACTTTGATGATACATATGGCGGTTCATCTCTAACAAGATAAGAAGCATAGGGATACATTTATGATGACTGGCGCATCACCAGGGATGTGTTAGTCATTTTGTGCCGCTGTTCCGTCACCTATGGTGTGCTGCATTTACAATGCGGCGCATCATGGGGCAAAAACAGCACAGATGCGTGATGTATCTGTGCCGTAAAGGTGGCGCATTGCTGGAGTTGTATCGCAAGTGTGATGAAGCTCCAGCAAGGGTCGGGGGTGCCCCTGTCGCAGGGTTTCTGTTCTCACACAGAACTGTGGACAGAGGATTGGAACCTAGGCGAATTAGGGTGTCCCAAAACTCACGTTAGTAATCAAAAACTCCTTAGCAAGCTAGGTACAGTGTCACATTGGATATAACAAACTCTCAATGTTTAGACAATCCAGAATATGAACTTATAGTACCTCAGGATACGTGGAACTCATGAACAGTCGGTCGTTATAGATTTCTTAGAAACCAGAACATGGAGTTAAGAAGAACAGATGTGTATTTGAAATGTTTATTTACTAATGCCGTCTTCTCAGGCGTAGTACCTTAGATAATAAAAGTACACATATTATCAGTAGCAAAATTACCAGCATAGTTACTAGTACATAAAAAGTGAATGGTGATAGTATGTTAACATGCTGTAAATGAATAAGAGTTAGCAACACTTATAAGCAGCCGCGGGCCGTGGAGGGAGTTACGGTGAGGCAGGGAGGCGGGGAGGGGGAGAAGCAGGGTGGAGAATACAAGTGCACATATTATCAGTAGCAAAATTACCAGCATAGTTACTAGTACATAAAAAGCGAATGGTGACAGTATGTTAACATGCTGTAAATGAATAAGAGTTAGCAACACTTATAAGCAGCCGCGGGCCGTGGAGGGAGTTACGGTGGGGCAGGGAGGCGGGGAGGGGGAGGGGCAAGGTAGAGAGGGCTCCACCCTGCTTCTCCCCCTCCCCGCCTCCCTGCCTCACCGTAACTCCCTCCACGGCCCGCGGCTGCTTATATCTCACCCTCCCTAATACACATATTATATTATTTGCTAAGAAGGTCTCTTTGTGTTGGTTTAGGGCGTGCCCATACTTTAGTGTCTTAGATTTGAAGGAATCACATCAGCATACACCAGCTCTCTCTTCATGTGAACCGCATCAACTGTTGTGTATGTGTGTTCGGCAAAGCAATATAAAACCCGCCTCATGCCCAGAATTGGCAGAAGTTGCACTTATGTTATGAGTATGAAGTCGTGGAGATCAGACCTCATAACAATTCTGTATCGTGTTGTTCTTGAAACTTTAGCACTCGCTGTACAGATATAGTTTAACAAGTAAAGCAGATAGTAGACCAATAACATATTATTCTCATGTAAACCACGATGAACTACTAGGTGGAAAGCTAAAGCAACAACTAAGTGTCGTGTGCAGAAGTTGCAAAAAAGGAAAAATGGCGTTTAAACCGGTAATGAGCCCATGCTAACTTAACACGGTGTAAAGATATCCAGGACCTAGATGACACCTCCTCATGATCCGGAAACGAACTGAATAAGATAATAGAAGTGCCATCTCATGAGAGCAGATTGCAAGTTTATATGTGGACGGTCCGCAAGGTAAAGCATTAAAAACTAGGAAAATTTAATGCTAAAGAAAAATAAAACAGCCAAGTACTTTATCGAGTCTTAAGCCAATAGGCAAGGTAAATAATAAAAACTTGACAAATAAGTCAATGAATTGTCAATGAAATGCTAGTACTCAGCATATCAAACATGAAAAAGGTCTATGACATAACTGTGTATGCAAAATAAGCTGCAACAGCCTCCAATAGGAAGTCACCGTCTTCATCCGAAAACAGTTCAGCCATCCAATTTAAAAGCGGAAAAGAACATACGTGCTCTCCCAGCACCGGATCCTCTATCACCATCAGAGGACAGCTCGGTGGGTTTTCAAGAAAGCTCTGTTCCAAGAAAGACTGTACTGCCGCCAGTAAATTCCAGGGACCAAGTAGTCCATGCATCAATGCCACAGCCATAATCCTTTCGCCAGGACAAACCAACTCGTGAGTAATGATAGGAGTCATCAGCTGATTAAAGTCGACGTCAGGAGAAACCGGTCCGCAGAGACACAAATCAATGGCCCAATCGAAATCACAGGTCAGGCAGTGAAATACAGGCTGGACACAGGTGAAGTAGGAGAACCGAAAAGATAATCCATATGCCGTGCTTAATATCGCCAACGGCATTGTGCCATAATATTCTAGCATGCGATTGCGGAACAGTGTCAGCAGCTGCAGGGTCGGAGGTTGCATAGGAGGGACATCCATATTTAAAAATGTAAAAAAGCACAAGAGCGTCCGCTGGTAATGCAAGTAAAAATGCCAATCTACGAACCAGAGTGCAGAAAATACAATGAAAGGAAGCAGGGATGACTCCAAAGATTTTCTCAAATGAAGTCACGAGACCACTGGTAACAACTTTAAAAAAGTGTGCCAGGGACTTTGTGGAGGATGCGTTAAAGATAGTCGGAAACATGTTGCTGAAATTGAAAGGCAAATCTTAATTGAAAAGGGTGTGCACCTCTGTATGGGTGTTCGCTATGTGAAGTACGAAAGTTTCACGGGCCGAACTCAAGGCCACCTCTCTCTGAGACAAAAGAGCTCTTATTCTTGCCATGCCGTTGAAACGTGTCCCAAGGTTGGTATTTGTGGCCAGATTGAAAACTCCCTATGTTCATGTGTGGGAGGAAATAGAACATTTCTGCAGCAAATAACCCGTTCACTTACTGTTACGATAAAAGGAATACTTTTAATTAACTCAGAACAATCTTCATTATTGAGCATCAAATAACTACCATTTTCCAACAACTTGAACGTGGGGATGATAGCAGGAACTGGCGTGCCTTGCAACACGCAAGCCATATTTGGTCGGTGTTTGTTGCATGAACCGTGTAACTGTATGTGCCTACACATTAGTGAATGATCTGGCGTCTCAGTGCATTCCTCTCCATTCAGATAAACTTCTTGATCATCTTTGAAACATCTGTATGTGTATGGAAGCGACCAGACCTCATGAAGAAAAGCACTACCTAAAGGTTCATAACGACCTATTGGTATATATTTCATACAATTTGAAAACTTATATAAAGCAAAAGGCAGCGTTATTAAACCGTGGATAAGGCATGTTGCCAAAAAACCCGCAATCCTCTGCTGATGATGTCACTGAGCATGTCATGAATGATGTAATATGTGACATCATCAGCAGTGGATTACGGGTAATGGTATCTCTAGTTTACTCCCTTATAGCTGTGTTTCTTTTAACATAAGTGTCTGTTTCCTTCCCTTATACTTACTGTTTTTGGTTCGCTTCCGGTTCGCGTACCAGCGAGCGAACTAGGAAGCGAACTAAGAGAAATAGAGGTTGGCACAGTTCCAAATATTGTTCCAATTTTTTAATAACGGGGAGGTAGTTCTGAAAAGAACTTTTTTTTTTATTTTTCTGAACATTTTTTTACTGTTTTTGAATTTTTCGGAACAGTTTTATATTTTTTGGGGTTTTTCTTGGAGGGGGCAATGAAAACGATTCATTGTAAAGGGCTCAACAGGAGCAACAAAACAAAAAAAAGAAGTATTTATTATTTTGGGCGTTTCGGACAAACTTGCATATGATAGTCAATAGCTCTGTTGATCAGAGTGATGCTTTTTTCTCCGTAGGAAATGAATCCATCGCAAAATGCGCAGATGTGTTTTACATCACCAAATCTCATTTGTATATTTGGCACCATCTCCCTGCCCTCTGGTCCCGTTACTTCCGGTACAACAGATCTTCTGGCCATAATAGGGAGATTATCTAGGTCGTTCCGAAACTGTGCAGCACTGTAGTTGTTAGGATGCCACCTAGTCATATGGCGATGCATTGTGTAGTTTCCGAAACTGTATTTTTTGTCGGTCCCTCTGGACAGTCTATCTTGACATATAAGGCAAGTTACGTATCTTGCATTTACTTTTTTCTGACCTTTGGGAATTTTAAAAAATTGCCAAATGAAGTTTTCTTTCCGGTGAGACGTCCTGGGCTGCTCAGGCAAAAACTGCCTCTCTTCGTGCTCGTCCTCCTGTTCCTCTTCTTCTTCTTCTTGTTGAATTACAACTTGAGCAGGTGGTCCACTCTTCCTTGGATGTGGTGGAGGTGGTGGGGAAGCACCAGCTGAAGCTACTAAAGAAGCCATTGCTCAGTGATCACAAAGGGTCTTTCTCTCACAATGATGAAAGTCAGAGTGAGGAAAGAAGGAGGGATTTTCATCATTTGGGAAAAACAAGAGTTCTCAACCAATCAAAAGTGTTCATTTTAGATTATATGACCTAGTCTTACATCATTAGGAAACCAAAAGTGAAATGAACCAATGAAAAGTGTTATTACCAAGTCACATGACTTGCTGTGTTTACGTTAAGCGCTTTGCAGGGCCTCCCGGTTTGCTTCCAGAAACCTGCGCTTTGCGACTCGCTTCGCGTACCAGTTCGCTAACGTAGCACGTCATATGACGTATCACGCGACAACGTGAAACGTCATGCGGACGGGAGGCGTCACGATGTTGTTTTCTAACGCGGCACTTGCGGTAAAGAAACGTTTACCGGCTCGCGGTCTATTTCGCGGCATCAAGGTCAGCTAACGGGAAGCTTCCCGATTCGCGAAGCGGGAACGAAGAAAAAAAAAATATTTAAAAAAAAAATTATTCATAAACATATAAAATATATTTTTGGATTTAAAGAAGAATACATTTTACAGCTACAGATATTAGCTGTTAAAAAACCAATGAAATTCACAGAAAAAACCATAGGTTATAGACCATATATAGTTAGGAATTAGCATTTACAAAACCTTGAAAATTCACTGAAAAAACCATAGGTTATAGACCATATATAGTTAGGAATTAGCATTTAGAAAACCTTATTTTACTCACACAAAACCATTGAAATTCCATATATAGTTAGTTGCACTAACTATATATCGCGCACCCGCAATCCACTGCTGATGATGTCACATATTACATCATTCATGACATGGTCAGTGACATCACTGATGACATCACTGATGACATCTCAAATGACATCACTGATGACATCACTGATGACATCTCATTTGACATCATTCTTGTGCTAATACGATAAACCTCTTCAGACTCTAATATAACCTTAGATACACTCAGTGTATACAGACACTCACACACTGTCACTCATCCATGGAGTTACTCACACACCTAGTCAGTCATGCAAAGAATCAATCACACCTCCATTTCCTCAACTATACAGTTATACACACCTTACTTATTCAAACATATACTAACACATATTTACTCTCTTATACAATCCCTGATACAAGTTCACAATGATCCATACAGCCACTCACACATTCAGTGGCTCTCATGCACAGTTATTTATATATGCCAACTCTCACATGTACTGTGTTTTACATATGTACTTACTATGACATGTAGCATTGAGATATCCATTCACTCATCAATACACTCATGCACACAGTCAACCGCCCATGTAGCTGTTTCCACATGCACTCTTGAACTCATACACCTAGTGAATCAACTGCTCACACATCTATGCACAGAGTCACACACCTCCCAGCCACCCCCACACAAACTCAATCTCCCATACAAATACTTGGGCAACCAATCAATAACATATATAGCCTCTCGTATAGCTAATGATCCACACATACAGCAGTTTACAGAACAACAGACATACTGAAGCACACATTCAGACAGTTTAGTCACTAACCCATGCATTTAGTACGACACATTTATTCACTCACTCATACAGTCAGTCACGCACCTACTAAATCCTTCATCCAGACACTTATACATCCACTCATTCTTCAATATATCAAACATATTTAAACTTTACAGAAACACACAGTCACTGGATGATGTCATCAGTGATGTCATCAGTGATGTCATTCGAGATGTCATCAGTGATGTCATCAGTGATGTCATTTGAGATGTCATCAGTGATGTCATCAGTGATGTCACTGACCATGTCATGAATGATGTAATATGTGACATCATCAGCAGTGGATTGCGGGTGCGCGATATATAGTTAGTGCAACTAACTATATATGGAATTTCAATGGTTTTGTGTGAGTAAAATAAGGTTTTCTAAATGCTAATTCCTAACTATATATGGTCTATAACCTATGGTTTTTTCAGTGAATTTTCAAGGTTTTGTAAATGCTAATTCCTAACTATATATGGTCTATAACCTATGGTTTTTTCTGTGAATACATATATATATATATATACAAACAAACGTCACAGCAATGTTGTAGAATGACGAGACGAACCCAGGAATCAGTGCCAATTATTTTATTCCGCTCACCACCACACCACCATATATATATATAAAGTCGCAATTCTCAAACGCTTCTTTACAAAGATGCTGAATAACGAAAGAGCAGAACCACTGTTTTCGTGCTGTTTCTTCAGTGCTTTATTGAGCAAATGTTCTCAGCCCGCAAAACCGCCATGACGCGTTTCACCTCAATATATATATATACGTGAACAAGGCTCGGACGAGCCAAAACGCATAATGGTGACGAAGCAATAAACTAATTTGCGAAGCACTTACAGAAGGGTCTGTGTCCGTGTCAGGAGGTAATGAAATGGAGTGATATATATGTATATATTCACTAAAAAAAACACAGGTTTCAGGGGCGTTATAGTTAGATGGACATTTCACTCATACAAAACCATAGAAATTCCCCTGTTATAGATAGTTCAGCTAACTATTTCTTGCACCCCTGCAATGCACTGCTGATGACGTCACATATTACATCACTCATGACATGGTCAGTGATATCACTGATGACATCTCAAATGGAAAGCAATATGGTTTGGTTTTTGGAAGAGAGAGCAGGTTCCCTGCTCTCTCTTCCAAAAACCAAACGACAATTTGCTATGACTGTCATAGCAAACAGCATTGTCCCGGGGGTGGGCACCCCAGGCCACTGCAGGAGCTGGCCCTGGTGGCCTTCACTGGCTTCAGGAGTGGGGCAGCGCAGCCCCCCTTCCAACATTGACAACGCCCAGGGGGGTGGTGGTCCCAGGGGCCCATTACAGACCCCCCCGCATTTAAATATTAGTGCCCAGGTATTTTTTTTTAAAAAAAGAAGCCCTGGGGTATCGGTCCCCGGGGCTGCCGGAGGGCAGTGTGACCCTGTAATTATAACTATTAAAAGCCCTGGGGGTGGCAGTCCCAAGGGCTTGGGGGCCTTACAAGCCCCCCAAATTGTAGAAAAACAAGCCCCGCGGGGTGACGGTCCCCGAGGCTTGAAAGCAGCGGGGCGACGCTCCTCTGTCTTAGCGGAGGAATTGCCACTGGTCATCGCACACATATCCTGGGCTGACTCACCTACCAAGTGTTGTCTGGGAAGCATCAGCACCAGTGATGTCATCAATGTCCCCTTTCTGAAACATGCTCCTAAATGCGCCTAATGACATCTAGTTGCTGTCCAAAGCGTTGCTACGCACCCACAATTGTCAGCTTATAAACATATTTCCTTACACAAAAAGAAAGTTCCCAGTTCAGAAGACATAGCTCAAGTACAGTTTAGTCCAATGTCTGGTTTGTTTTTAAATGCAATGTTGTATGAACAATGCCTGCATGTGGAAATGTGTCCACCCCTATCAACTTTTTTAAGTAGTGGCTTGCTCGTTTCCCATACTTAACAACAGCTACTTGCATATCTTGCAGATTCGTGCTTAGCAAAATTCATATTTTGCTGCACATATAAGCAGGCCAAGTACTCCATTCCATATCATTGGCTGACACAGCTGGCAGCTGGGCCTAGTAAGAGATGCAGAGAGGCCTTGTATGTCAGCTAATGCTAGAAGATGAGGTGTAGCTGGCAATGGACTGGATTGCAAAAGCCACTAGCGCTGTAAATCTGTCATGAGGGGCAGGTCGCCACAGTGCATCGACTCAGCACCGGTCTCTGTCACCTCGAGGTCTCTGGTTGGACTCCAGGCCAGGCCATTAGTAAGGGAAAGCTGGTACCATTAAATGGCTGCTTCATGATCAAAGCAAAGCAAAATGGCGTGGGTGGTCTCATTTTCGAGGGCAGACATCCACAGCAAAGAAAACTAACGTCAGAACTTTTACACTTGTCCAGAAAATTGGGCCTTGCAGGAGAAGTGCCAAGTAACCAAAAGAAATGTAAAAAAACACCATGAAAATAATTGGGCTGTTAGCAAGGACAAAGCTGCGTTGCTTGGACAGGCAAGGAGAACTTTCCCATTCCTGCGTCATGTATACTGTCTCTCATCTATGAAGTGAAGAGCAGAGGCGGCTTGCAGGCATCTTTCATGGATTGATCCCAGGTCACATATAAGCAGGGCATCACAGTTTCATAAAAATGCGAAAAGTAGATCCGTGTTAGCTTCTGGCCATGTAATATATTTCTATTGGCTGGGTATATTTTGACTACACTTTCACCCATAAAGATTTAAGAATAAATGTTTTTCCAGACTATGACACCCTACAACATTCACTGTATTCAACGGAATTTCAAATGAACGAAAAAGACGGCAAAGTGGAATGAAGGATCCAACCATTCTTGGAAACGGGATGGGGGGGAGCATTCCTGTGTGTTGCAATGACAGACTCCATGGTGTAGTGACTTTGAAGAAGTTCCTTGCCCATTTCCCGATTGTCTAGGGTGTGCATCATTCTAAAGCATTGCCCCAGTGACCTTGCTTTGTCACTGAGCATTGTGCAACCATTCCATCTAGCTGTATATATCACTGGAGCACTGACACAATACTTTGAAGAAAGACTAATGACTGAAAGACAGCTGGAAGGCGCAGGCATGGTACCTTTCTAGTGACATATACTCACTCCTTCATTCAGAACGGGTTTGAATCGGCACTGTTTAATGACATGTTTATCATAAAGAATTGAACACAGTGGAAATGTACAACCTTGATTCTGGCTTAAAATAAGCTTCAGAGAGATGTCTGATGAGAATTCAAACACAGCCTCATAATTGGCGCGAGAACCATGTTTTGGTTCGCCAGACTGTGGTAGAGAGTTGCTATCAAACATATTTAAAATACCAATCAGTTGTATGTATATATGGCCATAGAAATAGTCTGAATTTTCAGATACTCTCATAGCTCAAGCCAAAACTGAAATAAACATTGACTTTTTTGTATCCATCACTTTATGTTTTGGCTTCTTTTAAATATGAATTTTGCTTGGTGGAGAGCCGCTTCAGGAAACCTTCCTGAGACCTTGCTGCTGCCATACAAGGGGACTCTTAGTCCCAGCACCTACCGTGACGGAGGCGCCACCGCTAGCTCCGGTGGAAGGGGGAGGACACAGCCTCGTCCCATTGCTTTTGGTGCTTCGCGGGCTCCCGCTGCACGGACGCTCCTGGGTAAAGTCGTCTGCACCTGTCCGTGTCTGCCTGAAGCTGGGCTGGGCCATCTCTCTAAGCCCTCATCTTTCTGACCATACAGCCAAATCTTACTGCTAGCTTGCCAAGTTGCCTGCAGACTTTGGACTGGAAATTCATTCCCTAGCCTGCCAACTGCTAGAGAAGTGGGCCCTGCAAGAATACCAGCCGACGTGATATAAGGCATGAGAATTTCTCCCAGCCTACATTAGGCCAGAGGTGGGCCTAAAGACTTCCGGCAGTGCTCTAAAGCGCATTGCGCTTCCTGCAGCACGGTAGGATAGTTCAGCAGTTTCCTGCTTGCCATTTTTCACCAGCATTTTTTACCTTCAACTGGGATTTGACTATGTCACCCAGCCTGCATTAGGCTTGAGATGGGCCTAGAGATTTCAAGCAGTATTTTTAAGCATATTGGCCTTTCTGCAGCCCACCCGATATCGCCCAAAAGAGGCCACCACCCCAGGCAGCCAATAGCAGCTAATGTCCAGTAGCCATTTGGCATTATCTTTGATTGTTTAGGGCCATTCCAAGTGTGAGTGGAAAACATGGTACAATGCTTGATTCCTTCCTATCCCGTGTGGTGGGTGTGATTGCAAAGGTGGAAAGGTGACTGTCTTTTCATCTGGGATCTGGGGCGTGTGTTTCACCATCCAGTCACACATCACCACTACTAGACACTTCTTTTTTGGCCCCTCTTAATTCTACCAGCCTGTTAATCGTTGCATACCCTGGCAAATCTTCACTGCGCGCTCCAAGTAAGTACCCCCACGAGCCATAGTAGCTGTGAATCCTCTGTAAGGTAGAAGAGGAAAATGAAGCAAGGGCCTCCCCCCAGTTCGACTAAAAAAATTGAGGGGCCATAACTTCTCACCGTATTCACTCACCTAAATCGAAGGGCACAAGCTCACACCAGTTAAATCTATCAATGGGCGCTGCTAACAAAAAGACAGATGAAGACTTAAATTCAAAATGGACAATTGTTCTGGCCAAGGTTGAATCTGTCATGACCACCCTAATTACTGCTTTGGTATGTAGGCTAAGCACTCTAGAGCATGTTATCTCAGATTTATCCTCTATGCTTCATTCTTCATTGACATCTTCGGGAGCGATCCTAACACTTGCCCAGGTATCAACTAATACTTGTGCCAATTCCAAAGAGTCAATCCATTCCTTAGAACAGAGGTCAGCATCCCCTCTTGATACTCCTACCCTTGCCCACATTTTAGTGCAATCTGTGGGGGAGGTAGCATGCACGCCAATCCCAAACTGTGGCCAAGCCAGACATGGTCAGCGAGGAAGTGAGAGTCCTGATACTGGCACTTCCCTTCTGGGTCCATCAGAGGCCACATCCCAGTACAATCATCGCCCTTCCAGTTTGGATGTACCCCCTACCTGTTGCCCACATGTGGTGGTTCTGGCTGGTGTACCATCTCTGTTTACCAGCAAGGAAGAGTCTCACCTTGAATTAAAAGATAAGGTTTGTCACTGGCTAGTTCGGAATGCAGGTTTTTCCATCTCCGAATATAATGATATTCTTCTAATCAGGAGAGTGGGATGGATTGGCCGTCTGGCAAAATCAATCAAAGATGACTGTTTGGTGATTAATTGTAAACACCCAGATCTGGCTTTACACTTGATTAAATGTGGTTACAAGGTGTACAGGCCAGGTGTAGACTCTGGATTTAACACCCTTCCCTTAGGTTTTTTATAAACCGGTATCACAGCGACAACAAAGGGGAAGTAGGCACTTGCCATTCAGACAGAAAGTTGTGGGCTCATCTGACTTGGATGGAATTGACTGACATCGAATGTCGGTGGAGGAAGGACGGAAAACAGGAGAAAAAAGTTCCCATGTGTCTAGGCCACCTGCTGTGGATGTTTCTCACCATTTGTTGCCGGCAACTACCACTCCAATTAACTGGGATGATTCCAGAGCTTCTTTGAATCTAGGTAGTACTCACAGTAAAATTGTTTTGTGGAACCTGGCTGGACAAAAGAACAAGCTCTCATGCCAAAAAGCGGGGCAAGTTTATAGATCTTTTTGATATTTGTTTATTCCAGAAGACTTTTTTGCTCTGGGTATGCTAGTTTAGACCATGCTCCTTATTCGCCTGGGAAAGGTTGATCCTCGGCGGGACTTGCTATTTAGGTCAAAACTACCTTGCAATGTGTGATTAAAGTCAGCAATCTCGTCTCCCCAGATGTCATGTGTATTGTTCTCCATTTTCCTTCTGGTGATTATTATAACATCTATAATGTATATTGTAGGAATGTGGGTGCAAAGGCTAGTTTTCCAGTCATTGATTTGATTAATGCTCATTTATTGTCACTCCCTGCTGGCCACTTTAGGATTATAGAAGGTGATTACAATTGTAATTTTGAACCTCCTCTAGGCCTTCATATGGGAACTACAGGCAGTGGTGAGGGGGCACAATGAAGACAGCATTTGGACTATTCTAGCACTTACACTTCCCCCCATCCAGAAATTCACCTTGAATAATGGCCTGCGGGCCTGTAATGGGGGAGCTCATTCTGATACGTGCGGACAAACTTTTAAAAGGCAGAGTAGTTCCAACCTGATAGACTTTATCTTACTGGATGTTAGACTGTGGCCACAATTGATCAATATCGAGGTGGTATCCAGACAGGACAGTGACCACAATGCCCTGGACCTTACACTGAGCTCATTGGACACAAGTTTACTGAGTTATAACAATGAACCCTTTGATAGGAGGCAGGTACTTACTAATAACGGCCGTCGGCTCAAGTGGGGACACTGTAGCTGAGAACGTAGGTACTCGGGTTCAGATTTAAGAGGTTTTTCAATTCTGCATTGGTTACAGTGGAAGAAGTAGGAGTTTCCCCCTATGATCTTGGGGAGACTTAGCTGCCATTCACAACTTCTTATTTTCTTCTCTTAAAAAAATAGTTTTTAGCTGAGTCTAAGGCTTTTCCTAACAAATCTAATATAGTGTTGTGGTATACTAAAGCCTGCAGAATAACTAGGCAGACACTTATAGATACCATAATGGTGGTGTGTAGGATACAAATCCAGAGTGCAAGGCAATATTATAAATCTGCCAATACAAGGGCCAAGAGAGTTTGAGAACTGGCCAAATGGGAATCCATGTTAGATGCAGTTAGAAATAAAGACCAACATTCGCTTTGGCAAATATTGGCTGATAGGGGAGGGGAGACAAGCCATAGAGATCTCTTGTAATATTTCTGCTACTGCCTGGGTTGGCCACTTTGCACTATTACATCCCGGTGCTGTGGCTAAGGACCTTTGGGGATTCCCTGGGCCAGTGGAGTTTGTTGCTCCCAGAGGGGAAGGAAGTGGGGCTGAGGTCTCACCTTGAATTTGCATTTTTAAGCCAGAGAATAGTAGAATCAGGCCCATATTGGAAAGTCAGGTCTTGTAAGCGATTGACTGGATTACCTCAGGCAAATTGCCTGGGTTAGATAAGGTGCAAGGGAACCTATTTCAGGCCAATAAGGATTTTTGGAGCACCTACTTTACCCTGCTCTTTAATGCAATAATGAGAGTGTCTCCTATGCCCTCCACGTGGAATCCTAATTTTACTACTCTTATACTGAGAAAAATCCTAACTTTAAGACTTTTGTTATTCACAGAAGGCATTTAGGAGTCCTAAAGTTAGGAGTCCTAACTTTACTACTCCTAAACTGGGAAAAATCCTAACTTCAAGACTTTTGATATTCACAGAAGTCATTTAGGAGTCCTAAAGTTAGGAGTCCTAACTTTACTACTCCTAAACGGAGAAAAATCCTAACTTTAAGACTTTCGGTATTCACAGAAGGCATTTAGGAGTCCTAAAGATAGGACTCCTAACTTCTGTGAATACCGAAATGAGTAAGTGCCTTCTATGAATACCAAAATGAGTAAGTGCCTTCTGTGAATACCAAAATGGTAGTAAGTTTAGGATTTTGTCTTAAGTTAGTTCTATGAATCGGGCCTATGTGTGTAGTTTTTTTTTAATGATAATAAATGCACTCTCTGAACTATGCTGCGACAGGGTGAATACTTTTTTTTAAACTCACAATTGTTTTAAATACCCTTTGTTTTTAAATGGTTGTATTGCCCTTGTACGTATTTAGCATTCTGTGCTTTTATGGCAAGTTGGCGAAATAAACATAATGATGATGATATGAATTTGTTTAGTATCAATCCAACTTGACAAAATAATAGAGTTAATCACAGAGTAGGCAGTGAAGAAAAGTGATGAGTAGAGAATCAGGAGAAAACTACAAACAGATGGAAACACACTGGATTCACCATGTTCCTGCAAATATGAGGGAAAACTGTTGGAGTAATTGAAAGATGATTTATAGGATTTGAACCCATATATGCTCTACTATTTATGAGCAGAATCTTAAATCTCAACACCACCTGGCAGAATTTATATATAAATGTCAAAACATTTGTAGAAAATAACATAAATATATTGATTCTGCTTTCATATTCTAGTGGCCAAATGTTTATGCCAGGGTGAACAAAGTTGATCTAAAGTTTTAAAATATTAGCAATGTTTATTGTATCCTAAGTGAGCTCCTTAAGGCGACATATGGCACTGTAATGCGATTAAAGTATCTTATATAATTTATTGTGGTTTTCTATGGCAGCAGCACAGATGGAAGGAGGACAATTGGTAATTTAAATGGATATTTAAGTCAGGCGCCATAGTGCAACTGTCACTTGATGTTTTAACCTGTCCCAATATTATTCTACAGTGATTTGCTTTCACAGAAATACATACCTACCCCCATGCTATCTACTTTTAATGCTCACATTACAACGCCAGATTCCTCTAAAGCCAGGCATATTGCCATTGGCAACGCTTGTTTTTAAAAAGGCATATTTACAGTTTGGAGCTAAGCATTTCACCTCTCAATCTAAATACTTTAATTTTTGTCACAATAACATACTTCACATTTGAACCACATTCTCTCCTACCCCAAGCTAAACAATGTTTGATCAAACCAAGAAATGATCACATATTGATAACAACCACAGTTCAAGCTGCAACAAACTTCATAGTTGTAACTCAACATATTTCCTAGCCCATATTCCTTACTACCTCCACTGCTGACTGCACTTTCCTAATTATATATTCCTCTGAAACCTGTTTCTCCTCCACTCTCCCAACTACACTATCCTGACTTCAAACCTAACATTCCCAATTCCATTCCCCTCTATTGCTTATACTCTAAACTTCACAGTTTTATCTGCTGCTGGTTCTCTCCTCACTTCGGGCTTCACTCTTTTGGCTTCACAATTCTGAAACCACTGTCTGACTCCATAAAATTATAGTTAAATAAATACATCTTGGATGATTAATGTTAAGAATTTAGAGTTTAAATATTATTAATTGCTACTCGTATATATAACACAGCAAACATAATTGCAGATGCTTAATAATATGCATGATTTATTTATTACACATAAGAAATGGGGTTATTAGTGGAGAGGGATGGAAGTCCCACTCAAATAATAAACACGATCCTTTTCAAGAGATTGGCTTTATGTGTGGTGATAAAATGTTACTTTAGTTTTAAACACAGAAAATCACAGAAATGTACCAGTTATCGTTAACTTAAGTAACTATAATTTGTGCCCTAAGGTAATTATATCTCACTCCCTTGCCATGCACTGCTAATTACCCCACATATTACATCCCTCATGACATCATTGATAAAATCACTGAAATGTTTGCAGTGATATTATCGATGAGAAAACTGTGCATGACGGGGCGCTCGTTATTGTTACCTTAGGACACTCGCTATAGTTACTTGAGATAACTATAACTATAATTGCTGGATTTCTAAGGTTTTGTGTGTGTAAAACCTGAACCATACTATAGCGTCCCTGTAACCTTTATTTTTTAGTAAAAAAAAAATATATATATATTTATTTGTGTGTAAATTGCCTACTAGCGATAGCCAGTAGATAGTTATAGTTGGTAACAAAGTCTCAAAAGGAAAATCGTTTTTTGTTTGTCAATAACTTTGGTGCCGCTTGATGAATCTTCATGACATTTTTCCCATGTCATGTCTATGTGGATTTTTAATTTTCAGAACATGACTTTAGCCCGAACCGCTGAATGGAATTACAACAAATTTGACAGAAACCTAGATGTTGGTCCAGAAAGATTGCTTTTTCTTACTTGGTGTAAATCCATTCAGTAGTTTCAGAGATATTCAAGTTTAAAAAATATAGATAGCTGGGGATGCGAGTCCTTGAAGTAAAATTGTGGAGCGTACGGAAATTTGATTGGCTGCCAACACATCAACCAGGAAGTGTTGGCAGCCATGTTGGGATTTTGTTTGAAGCCGATTCCTACAAAGAAAGTAAAAATAAAGAAAAGGGAGCAGCGTACGAATACCCTGATACCCTAGATATGGTGATGAGGTTCTCCAGGGACCCTGTCAGGGGTTAAAAGCATTTCTTTTAAATGTTGCCACTAATTCGCGGGTGGATCTGTTGCAAAAAGTTTTTTAAAGACCTACATGTCTTTTAAAAAAAGCCCCCGGGTGAACCAAATAGCAGGTGCATGTTTTGAAAAATATGCGGGGGTACCCATGTGGCACCCCAGCTTTCTAGGAGCACCACCTCCCCAGGACAAACAATAATAAACATCCAGGGGGCCCACATGGCCCCCCACAGCCCCGGGGACCACTACTTCCCTAGAGCTATTTACAACATTTGTGTGGAGCAAGTGTATGGCCTCCCCTTAAGTCCTGGAGACTCACAACTCCCTGGGCTAATGTAATGAGGGACCCTGCAGACTTTCCCTACCCAGGGACAACCACCTCCCTGTGGCTTCTAATTTTTGATATTGGGGGCATTGCGGACCCTTGGACCCCGGGGACAACTACCTCCCCAGGGTCAAAGTGTTTTTAAGAAATGGGCGGTGGGCCATGCATGTCCATGGGGACTGTCACCCCCAAGGGCCGGCTACTGCTATGTCCAGGGGTGCCCACCCCCAGGACATAGCTGTTTACTATGGCTTGCAGGGCGAAGAAACGCTCCTGCTAAGCCATAGAAAATTGTACTCCACTTTGAGTAAGCAAGAACATTTCTCTTAGCTGCTCCCTATGTCTATTAGAAATGCTGGCTTCCTCAGAAGGTGGGGAGCCAACAGGGACAGCGAGGACCTTCAGGCACCCCCGTGGTCTGCGTCTTTAGAGAACGGGTGCCCTGACAGGCCCCTACTTTAGAGGCTTGGCCCCAGGGGATTGGGTCACCGGGGTCGAAATTGGCCCGGGCAGGGGTCCACTCATCCACCCTCCCATTTAATTTATATATATTTTTTTTAATGGCTGGGCCATGGGGGATGGGTTCCCTTTGGCCGAAACTGACCCAGTGATGGGGGCGGCGTGGCCCTCCTCATCTATTCTAAATAAGCCTGGCCCTGGGGGATGGATTCCCCGGGGCAAAATTTGGCCCAGTGACGAATAATGAGAAAAGTGAAAAAATTATTTAAAAGACCGGCAAGACGCCGGAGGCCCTGCCCTCTTTCTCTTACAACACTGCAAACCTGCCTCCTGGTGCACTGCTAGTTGGGGGATGAAGTCCTCCTGGGTCCAGTGGGTACTGGGGGGACAACAAGCCCTACTGTTACCTCCAGTACGTCCCACACATTGGGATTGATGACAGGTCTTCAGAGGCCACACCTCCTATCTCCACCACTCTTCAAATGTGCCTCCTGGCACACTGTTGGTTGGGGAATGAAATCACCTTGGATACCGTGGGAGCCAACAAGCCCCCCTGTTACCTCCAGTAAGTCCCACACAGCCTGATTGCTGAAAATACTTCGGAGGCCACGTCTTCTCTCTCCACCACTCTGCAAATGCGCCTCATGGTGCACTGCTGGTTGGGGGATGGAGTCCCTTGGCTCGAGAGGGTCTTTGGGGCTAACACGCCCTCCTGTTATCTCCAGAAAGTCCCACACAGCCTTATTGCTGAGAGAACTTCGGATGTCACACGCCCTTTCTTCATCACTCTACAAACATGGCTCCCGGTGTACTGCTGGTTGGGGGATGAAGTCCCCTTGGCTCCAGAGGGTCATTGGGCCAACTACCCCGCCTGTTACCTGCCGTAAGTCCCACACTGCTGGATTGCTCAGAGGTTATCGGAGAACACGCCCCCTTTCTCCATCACTTTGCAAAAGCACCTCATGGTGCACTGCTGTTTGGGGGAGGAAGTCCGCTTGGTTCCAGAGGGTCATTGGAGGCCAAATACCCCTCCTGTTACCTTTAGTAAGTCCCCCAGAGCACGATTGCTGTAAAGACTTCGGAGGCCATGCCGCCTTTCTCCACCACTCCTCAAATGTGCCTACTGGTGCACTACCTGTTGGGGATGTAGTTCCTTGGCTGCTGAGGCCCTTGGGGTCCAAGAAGCCCTCTTGTTACCTCCAGTAAATCCCTTACAGTGGGATTCCTGAAAGCTGGTCAGAGGTAGCACCCCCTTTCTCCACCACTATGAAAACACAACTACTAGTTTAAAAAAAACATAGCAATTCACTTGAACCAAAGGTTACAGGGACGTTATAGTTAGGAAAAAGAATTTGAAAAACCTTAGAAATTCATTTAGAAAACCAAAGGTTACAAGGACTTTACAGTTAGGAAATAGAACTTAACAAAACGTTTGGAATTCACTGAAAAAAACCAAAGGTTACAAGGACGGTATTGGTAGGCTGGGATTTCACTTGTGCAAAACCAGGGAAATTCAGCAGTTATATTTAACTGAGCTAACTATACCTTACACCCCTGCAATGCACTGCTTATGACCTCACATGGTACATCACTCATGATATGGTCAGTAACATCACTGATGACATCACTGATGACATCTCAAATGACATCACTGATGACATCTTGTTCGGCCTTTCCATCAAATCTCCACAACTATGTCTGTACGTAAATGGCAGGAGGGTGGTTGTCTAACTATGGGGGACTTATATGACAATAAATAACACATCACACAGAGCAGGCGATGACGCCTTTGCACTCAGCCCAGGGCAGTACCTACAGTATGGGAAAATAGCTCAGGTGATTTGGGAGCTATGGTCCATGTTCCCTGATGAACCTCCAGTCTCTAATATGTTGCGAACTATGGTAATGATGGCCAAGGGGCACAGACTGATATTGCACCTCTACTGGGCAATCCAGGAACATAGAGAGGTCTAGGCACTACCAGTCCAGGCAAAGTGGGGTACACTGATAGGGACTGGACTAAGATCCATGAAGGGGTTAAACAGGTGAGTTTGAACACACATTTCAAATTATTAAAATTTAATTTTGTACACAGACATATCTTACTCCAAGATGTTAAACAGGATTTATCAGGAACGATCAGGGCAATGTCCCAAATGCGGGAAGTGGATGATACATTGATTCATATGGTCTGGTCCTGCCAGAGCTTCTCTTATACTAGACTGATGTCTTGGCTGCGCTAGGGGAGGAGATGGGGTGGGAGATATTAAGGGAAATCCGGGTGGTGTTACTTGGGTTGCTACCCCGACCTAAGAACAAGAATCTCAGCAGGAAGTTTGGCCTTCTAGGACTGGTGTTGGCGAAACACCGGAGAGCTATTTCTTGGTTGAGCCACAAACCACTCCGAGTGACGCAATGGGTACAAGACATGAAGGAGTGGGTGACAGCTGAATTAATTCAAATGCAACAGACCAGACGCAATGAAAAGTTGGAGGATGACCTACAGGCTTGGAGGGCAATGTTGGGGGAGTTGAAAAGCGAGGAGACAGGGTCTGTACAGCGGGACGAGGCCACTGCCAGGGTACAGAAGGGAAGCAGGCCAGAGGACAATTAGGGGAAATGGGAGAACACTTATTATAGGAATATTAGACAGCACAATGATACGGATGAAAGGTAGAGAGAATGGTTTGCCCTAAAGGGACACCTACCAGACATGATTGGGGGGTACAGTTTAGTTGCGGGAGGAGGAGGGAAGTTTGGTTTATACAGCACAGGATTGTTATTGGACATTTCAAAGATATGGGCCAAGGAATAATGTCTTATGAGGTCGGGAGCTGGTAAGGAGAAGCTAGGTATAATGGGACTTGGTTCTCAATGAATAGTACAGTGCATACATGTAGAATATACCTGCCCCACTTAACGTTGTGCTGTATATGATGATTCTTATTGTAGAATTCTGGGAATGTCCATATTGTTTTTGTCATGTTTGATTCAAATGCTAATAAAGATAGTGTTTTCACGAATGTATGGGTCTTAAACCTATATACCAACCTACTACAAGTTAAATTAGTATGCTAAATGCACTACTAGCGAGTGATACTACTTCTAATGTACATTATGTGAGTGGTTGAGTGACTATATGTATCCTTGTGTGTATGGGTGTGTAAGTGAGAGTGGGTGTATAAGTAGGTGTATAAGCTGTGTGGGTGCATGACATGCTGTGTGAATGGTTGTATTGTTATATTTAGGACAATGTTTCCATAGGAAAAGTGTGGCCTGTATTTTTGGTGTAGTTTCACAAATCTTCCCGAAATGTCTCAAAACAAGTGCCCCAGTGCTTCTTGTTGCACATGGAAAGCTTTGGGGCAGTAGATCAAGTGGGAACTTCAAAAAAAGGGAGGGTCATAAAAGCAGTTTTTCCAATGTTAATTATCATTGACATTTTGGTCGCTACTACAACCCGAACTGATGGACGGAATTACACCACATTTGGCAGAAAAGCAGCTCCTCATTTAGAAAGAAGCCTTTTTGTTATTTGGTGTAAACCCATTCAATAGATTGAGAGATATTAAAAAATGCACCAAATTTGTATATATAGGGACGTGGACCTTCTGAGGATCTGACAGTCTCCGTGCTGAACTCTGATTGGCTACTAACACTTCAACCAGAAAGTGTTGGCAGCCATCTTGAAATTTGGCTTCATCCGATTCCTACATAAAACATTAACAAGAAAGAAAAGGGGGCAAGGTAGGAAAACCCTGACCTCCTAACTGTGGGCTTGAGGTCCCCCTGTGACCCAACAGGGCCAAAAAGCAATTATAAAAGAAAATGGTGCCATGAGAATGTGACAGGGACGTGAATCCATGGCAAAAATTAAAAAAAAACATGCACAGGCTCAGTGCTTTGTTTGATTAGAGACCCCGGGTGGGCCAGGTCACAGGGGCATTTTTTTTAAAAAGAAGGGGAGAGCACGGGCCCTCCTCCTAAGGCTTCATGGGAAACATTGATGGGGAGGCCGAGCACCACCTCTCGGGACTAA
This sequence comes from Lissotriton helveticus, assembly GCF_964261635.1. Lineage (NCBI taxonomy): Eukaryota > Metazoa > Chordata > Amphibia > Caudata > Salamandridae > Lissotriton > Lissotriton helveticus. Next base: position 1,077,119,571 of record NC_136059.1, read on the forward strand.
ATAAAATGTAATGGGTGACCCTGCCAGTGTTAATTATTTTTTTTTCAATGGGAAGGGGGCCACGCGGTGCCCCTCCTGGGCTACAAAGGGCCCTGGCGACCATCACCTTCCAGAGGCCATCCCTGAAATGTAAAGGAGGGGAGCCTCATGGCTTCCCTCTTGGTGAAATACATGGCCCTGTGGACCACCACCCCTCAGCGCTGACTCTAGCTATGTCCCAGGGTGCCCACCCTGGGAAATAGCTGTTGGCTTTTGCTTGGCGGCAGCTGACAGCTCTCGCCAAGCTAAAGCAAACACTCCAGTTCCAGCAGGCGGGAGCTGTCAAAGTGCTCTTGCCCACTGGAAGCAGAGGTTTCATCTCTTTCAACAGCCCTCAGGGAACTACTTTCAGCGGCTTCCTGCTTCAGCAGCAATGCTGGCTTGTGTAGTAGGTGGAGAGCTGCCTGCAACCGCGGGGGCAGTGAGGCTCCCCCTGCGGTCCTGGGGAAGGTCAGATGGTCAGAAGGGAGCAGAAAGAGGTAGACTGAAGGTCCGAAATGAGCAGAAAGAGACAAGATAAAGGTGAGAAATAATCAAAAAGAAGCAGAATAAAGGTCAGAAACAAGCAGAAAGAGACAAAATAAAGGTCAGCAATGAGCAGAAAGGCAAGATAAAGGTAAAAAATGAACACAAAGAGGCAGAATAAAGGTAAAAATTAGCAGAAAAGCAGAATAACAGTCAGCAATGAGCAGAAAGAGGCATGATAAAGGTCAGCAACAAGTAGAAAGAGTCAAAATAAAGGTCAGAAACAAGCAGAAAGAGGTAAAATAGAGAATCAGGGGCAACATAAAGGTCAGAAAGAGGCAGAATAAAGATTAGACTATATCACAAAAGGAAGACGGTGAGAGCTTTAAAGGTCCAGCACCAAATGTCTCTATCTATTATGCCTCTTAAATCAACAATATGTCTCGGTGCAGCAGGTCTGGAATGTGATCCACATATATCCCAAAATAGGTGGTTAAAAACCACCACTATCAACATTTACAAATTGACCCTGCACCCAAGACGAACAAATATTTGTGTTATGTGATTATCCTAGTATATGACATATAAACAATAACACAATGCATTGAAAACAGAATAGCTTCCCAGAGAAAAATGTTATTACAGAATCATGTGTCTTGATTGTAGTTAGATAAAGTCCTTTTATTGAGAATCATTTGTTCTTTTAAAAACACCGCACAATTGCTTGCCAACGCGTTTCATCCCTCTTGGGACTTCTTCAGGGCTTATGCAAAAGTCTGTATCTGCTGTTGATGGTATATGTGACCTTGAGCCAACCTCTACAGCACCGTTGATACATTTGTGTATTGATTTTCAGAGTTAGCGTTGTCGGAGTAATAAACAAAAAGAGGCAGAATAAAGGTCAGATACAAGCAGAAAGAGGCAGAATAAAGGGCAGCAATGAGCAGAAAGGCAAGATACAGGTACAAAAATAAACAAAACGAGGCAGAATAAAGGTAAAAAATGAGTAGAAAGGCAGAATAAAGGTCATCAATGAGCAGAAAGAGTCTTGATAAAGGTCAGAAACATGTAGAAAGAGGCAAAATAAAGGTTAGAAATGAGCAGTATGAGGCAGAATAAATGTCAGCAACGAGTATAAAGAGGCAAAATAAAGATGAGAAACAAGCAGAAAGAGGAAGAATAGAGGTCAAAAACTAGCAAAAAGAGGCTAAATGGAGATCAGAAAATAGCAAAAAGCGGCAAAATTAAGGACAGAAACAGGCAGTAACAGGAAGAATAAAAGTCAGCAATAAGCAGAAAGGTGCAAGATAAAGGTCAGAAATGAGCAGAAAGAGGCAAAATAAAGGTCAGAAACAGGCAGAAATTGCAAAATATAAGTCAGCAATGAGCAGAAAGAGGCAAGAGAATGGTCAGAAATGAGCAGAAAGAGGCAAGATAAAGGTCAGCAATGAGCTGAAAAAGGCAAAATAAAGGTAAGAAACCAGCAGAAAGAGGAAGAATAAAGGTCCGAAATTAGAAGAAAGGTCAGAAACAAGACAGAATAATGTCAGAAAGAGGAAGAATAAAGGTGAGAAATGAATAGTAAGATAGAGAGGCAAAATAGAGATCATAAACAAGCAAAAAGAGGCAAAATAATGGTCAGAAACAAGCAGAAAGAGGCAGAATACAGGTCAGCAATGAGCAGAAAGAGGCAAAATAAAGATGAGAAACGAGCAGAAAGAGGCAAAATAAAGTTCTGAAATGAGCAGAAAGAGGCAAAATAGAGATCAGAAATGAGACAAAAGGGGCAAAATAAAGATCAGAAACGAGTAGTAAGAGGAAGAATAAAGGTCAGCAACGAGCAGAAAAATACTAATTAAAGGACAGAAACTATCCAGAATAATGTCAGAAAGGAGCAGAAAAAACACAGCAGATTGAGGCAAAATAAAGGTCAGCAATGAGCAGAAAGAGAGGGAAAGAAGCAAAATAAAGGTCAGCAATGAGCAGAAAGAGGGAGAAAGAAGCAAAATAAAGGTCAGAAACAATCAGAAAGAGGCAAAATAAAGGTTAGAATTGGGAAGAAAGAGGCAAAGTAAAGGTCAGCAATGAGCAGAAAGAGGCAAGAGAAGGGTCAGAAACTAGCAGAAAGAGGCAGAATAAAGGTCAGCAACGAGCAGAAAGTTGCAAGATAAAGCTCAAACACAAGAAAAAAAAGGCAAGACAAAGGTCAGAAAACAAATAGAAAGAGGCAAAATAAATGTCAGAAACCAGCAGAAAAAGGCAGAATAAAGATGAGAAACAAGCAGAAAATGACAAGATAAAGGTCAGAAACTAACAGTAAAATAAGGAGGCAAAACAGAGATCAGAAATTAGCAAAAAGAGGCAAAATAAAGATCAGAAACAAGCAGAATGAGGCTGAATAAAGGTCAGCAATGAGCAGAAAAGGCTAAATAATGGTGAGAAACTAGCAGAAAGAGGAAGAATAAAGTTCCGAAATGAGCATAAAGAGGCAAAATAGAGATCAGAAATGAGCAAAAAGAGACAAAAATAAAGGTCAGAAATGTGCAGTAAGAGGAAGAATGAAGATCAGCAATGAGTAGAAAGATGCAAGATAAATGTCAGAAATGAGCAGAAAGAGGCAAAATAAATGTCAGAGCGAGCTGTAAGAGGCAGAATAAAGATGGGAAATAAGCAGAAAAAGGCAGAATAAAGGTCAGAAATGAGCTGAAAGAGACAAAATAAAGGTGAGAAACAAGCAGAATGAGGCTGAATAAAGGTCAGCAATGAGCAGAAAAAGGCTAAATAAAGGTGAGAAACTAGCAGAAAGAGGAAGAATAATGGTCCGAAAGGAAGAGAAAGAGGCAAAATAGAGATCAGAAATGAGCAAAAAGAGGCAAAATAAAGGTCAGAAATGAGCAGTAAGAGGAAGAATTAAGATCAGCAATGAGTAGAAAGGTGCAAGATAAACGCCAGAAATGAGCAGAAGAGGCAAAATAAATGTCAGAACGAGCTTTAAGAGGTAGAATAAAGATTAGAAATAAGCAGAAAGAGGCAGAATAAAAGTCGGAAACAAGCAGAAAGAGACAAAAAAAAGGTCTGGAGCAAGCAGAAAGAGGCAAAATAATGGTGAGAATGAGCAGAAAGAGGTTAAATAAATGTAAGAAACAAGCAGCAAGTGGCACAATAAATGTCAGGAGTGAGGAGAAAGAGGTAAAATAACAGGCAGAATGAGCAGAAAGAGGCAACATAGAGGGCAGTAGTGAGCAGAAAAGAGGTGGAAAAATGGGGGGGGGAATGAGCAGAGGAGGCACAAAACTGAGGGCAGCAGAGAGTAGCGGACTGCAGGCAAGCTGGACAGGTTGAGAGTCACAGTGGGAGCTGGCACGAGGACTTGCTCTCATGTGCCCCACAACTTTTTTCACTGTGCACCCACTGACAGACCCACTCACAGACCCATTCAGAGACTCACAAACCCACTGACAGACACACTCTGACACTCATGCACAGATCCATTAATTTATTATTCATTTATTTATTTTATTTATTTAAGTATTTCTAGAGCACATGGCTGCCCGTGAGCGTCCCAGCGCTAATGATAGAGACAAGCGAAGACAGGTAGGGGAAGTTAAGGGAACAGCCAGGTCTTTGAGGTTTTACGGAACAAAACAATATTGGGTTGTCCCCGAAGGTCCAATGGAAGTGAATTCCACAGTTTGGAGGCATTATACGAAAAAAGACGGCCTCCAAATCAAGCCCTCTTGATCCTGGGGACCAAGGTCAAATGTGAATTCGTGGACTGGAGAGTTCTGTTAGTAGTATAGGGGGCAATGAGGTCTTTGAAGATGGGTGGAGCTTTACCGTGCAAAATTTTGTGGGTAATACAAAGGGCCTTAAACTGCACTCTTTCACATATTGGCAACCAATGGAGTGCTCTAAGGGCCGGTTTGGCTGAGCAGCGATTGTTGGTGCCTGTAAGAATCCGAGCGCCAGTATTTTGCACTACCTGCAGTCTGGCTGTCACTTTCTTGGGTGCACCAAGGTAGAGGGCGTTCCCATAATCCACTCTGGACAATATTAGGCCCTGAACCAGGAGCTTCCTGGACTGCGCAGGGAGTAGGGGGAGAATTTTGCAGGCGGTACGGAGAAGGCTATAGCAGGCTCCAGCCGTCTTCCTTGCTTGGGTGTTAAAAGTGAGCCTTTGATCCAACCAAATCCCAAGACTTTTGATATCAGTCTTAGGGGTTGGGGAAGTGCCCATGCAAGGAGGCCACAGAGTCTCCGGGCGGAAGAGGGACTGGTTGCCCAGGACCAAAATCTCTGTTTTGTCGCTGTTCAATTTTAAGTGAGATCTGTTCATCCAACTGGTTATGTCTCCAAGACAGGCATACAAATCGATGGCAGGGTTGTCCTGTTGGCTTAGAGAAACAACGAGCTGGGTGTCGTCAGCGTAAGTTAGTAATGTAATTCCATAAGGGGTGACAATTTTTTCGAGGGGGGACATATATACATTAAAGAGCGGAGGGCTCAAAGATGAGCCGTGCGGGACACCACAATGTATTGGAGTCACTTTAGAGGTTTCCTTGCCCTCCGCCACCTGGAAAGAGGGGCCGTGTAGGAAGGATCTCAGCCAGGACAGGGCAAGTCCAGAGATACCCAGATCCCTGAGCCGTTGGACCAGTGTACGATGATTAACGGTGTCAAAGGCCGCACTCAGGTCCAGGAGGATCACTGCCACTGATCCTCCCACATCGATGATCTTTCTGGCCTCCTCAACAACCGCAACCATAGCCGTGTCTGTGCCCTGACCCGGGCGGAAACCTGTCTGTGATGGTTTCAATAGCTCGCTCGCTTCAAGATAGTTGAAAGCACTCATTCATGACTCACAGATCCAGTGAGAGACCCACACACACACACACACACCAACTAAGAAACTCACACACCCCCTCACACACTCATGCAGCCACTCACAGATATTCTTAGATACTCATGCACCCACTCACAGACTCTTGCGCGCTCTCACCAACACTCATCCACCCACTGAAAGACTCACTTAGACACTCATGTTCCCATTCACAGATCTATTCAGAGACTTATGCACCCACCCACAGATTGACCCAGATATTCATGCACCTACTCATATGCCCATTCAGAAACTTACAGACCCACTCACAGACCCACTCTGATACACAACCACTTACAGACCCACTCAGACACTCACTCACCCACTCAGAGACTCATACACCCACTTACTTATACACTACTTAAACAACCGCTCGTGTACCCACTCTCAAAGGTAACAGGTTACAGTTAGGAAATAAAATGTAAAAACAATTCAAAATTCAGTGGAAAAAAAAGGTTATGGGGACGTTATAGTTAGGAAATTACATTTATTTAAACTTAGAAATTCACTGAAAAATCAAAGGTAAGAGGGACGTTATAGTTGATCTCAGATTTCACTCAAACAAAACCACTGAAATTCAGCAGATAGAGTTTCCTGAGCTAACTCTAACTTACGCCCCTGTAATGTATTGGTTATGACCTCTCATATTACGTCAATAATGACATTGTCAGTGACATCACTGATGGCATCATTCATGACATCTCAAATGACATCACTGAAGACATCATGCACACCCACTCACACACCCACTCATACCCCTATACAACTTTTCACACACCCAATCACAAACCCATACAACTAATGACACACACTCACTCATACAGCCAGTCACACAACCGCTCACTCACCCATACATCCACTCACAGACCCATACAGCTACTCACACACCCACACAACTACTTCCACTCACAGACTCATACAGTCACTCACACACACACTCACATACCCATTCACACACCCACACAGCCACTTACAAAACCACTCACTCATCCATACAGCCACTCACACAGCCATACAGCTACTAACAAAGCTACCCACTCTCAATTACCACCACTTACACATCCATTCACTCATCCACAAAACCACTTACATACCCATTCACACAACAATACAATCACTCACACACCCACTCACTCATCTATACAGGTACTCCCACAAATACTTAATGTGCAACCACCGCTCACACACCCACTTACTTACCCATACATCCTGTCAAACAGCCGCTCACTTACCCTTACATCCACTCACACACACAGTCACTCATCCATAGAGCCCTTCACTCAGCTACCTAGTCACTCATACAGCCACTCACACACACTCTCCCACCCATAGTCACTCACACAGTTACCATAGTCACTGATATAGCCACTCACACACACTCACCCACCCATACAGCCACTTACACAATCACCCACACAGCTTCTCACACACCCACTTATAAATCCATACAGCCACTCACACACCCAAACAGTCACTCAGACCCTACTCCCACACTGATACAGACAGTCACAGTGACACTCAGTTGACATATATTAGAAATAGTATCACTCAGTAGTACAACAAGAATAGTAACTTAACTTAAGCAGTAGCATCATAAGCAGTGCATTGTGGGGTAATAAGTTACAGTTAGCTGTGGTAACTATAACTGCTGAATTTCAATGGTTTTGTATGAGTGAAGTCTGAGCTGAAGTATGTCCCAGTAACCTTTATTCTTTTCAGTAAATTCATATATATATATATATATCATGTGATCAAGGCCTGTAGTGGGCTGAAACGCGTAATGGCGAGATTCTGCACCCAAATGAAATAAAGAAGTAAGGCATATTACTGTGGTCCGTTCCAATTTTGCTTTCCAAAGGATGAGTGGCGAAGTGTTGGAATATATATATATATATATATATATATATATATATATATATATATATATATATATATATATATATATATATATACACCAGCTCCGAAACACCAGCCAGCTGCACTCTCGAGCGGGTGCACACAAAACGGGGGTGTGCCCGTTAAGGTAATCAAAGCTCCAAGTTCCAAGGATATTTAGTCCAAACAGAATGTAGCACACGCAGGGGTAGTTCCAAGAAGATTTAATATCGGAACTCTTACAGCAACAAGACGCGTTTCGCCATCGGGCTTTGTCAAATTGTGCAGAGAGCCGAGGCGCCCGTCTGCTTAAAAAATCTGTGTTGTTATGGTATTCAACATTAGTGCACAGTACCTGATTCTCTTGCTGTATGTATTTATAGTATCTGATATTTATGAGTTTCCCGATTTTTTCTGAATTTTCGTACCTTTTCTGATTTTTCTAATATTATGAAATTAATCTTTATTTATCAAGGTCATTCTGAATAGTAATCATGTATATATTTGAAGTGATGTAGTTTGTTCTGCCCATCCAGGGCTTCATTATTTGTGAGGTGCGTTGGTGACACAACCATGGTTTTGTGATTCTATTAGGGTCGCATACTTATGTCTGCCCATATACGTATACACAGTTATATTTATGACTAGTATTTATATAGTCCTAACTATTGGAGTATGGATTTTGGTGCAATATACATTTTGCCAGCGCACGTTTCACAATGCTCTTCACTTCATGTATGCCCATTCAGGGCTAGATGTCTTTTCAAGTGCAAACATTTAGACTAACAGAGGACAACAATGTGATATTTATTTACTGTTCCATCAGATCGTATGGCATTTGTATTTATACTTGAATAATCTTGGCTGCATGTTTACCAAGGCTGTCTGTATATGATTTTTCTGTGACATTACTACCGTCTTAAGATGGCGGCCACTTTAGACTACTGCATGTTAGTCCTTTGTTGCACTTTACACTAAGAATGACGCTTTTTTAAGCAGACGGGCGCCTCGGCTCTCTGCACAATTTGACAAAGCCCGATGGCGAAACGCGTCTTGTTGCTGTAAGAGTTCCGATATTAAATCTTCTTGGAACTACCCCTGCGTGTGCTACATTCTTTTTGGACTAAATATCCTTGGAACTTGGAGCTTTGATATATATATATATATATATATATATATATATATATATATATATATATATATATATATATATATATATATATATATATATATATATAACGGCTCCAACTTCCTCTCAAATACCCAGCCGGGTTTCGAAGAAATACAGCACTCACGGGTGTTACAGCTTTCAGCAAAGGAATTTATTTACAAAACAAACGCGTTTCGGGAATAGAATCCCTTCGTCAGTTGACGAAGGGATTCTATTCCCGAAACGGGTTTGTTTTGTAAATAAATTCCTTTGCTGAAAGCTGTAACACCCGTGAGTGCTGTATTTCTTCGAAACCCGGCTGGGTATTTGAGAGGAAGTTGGAGCCGTTATTTGTACACGCGGACACCACCGCGTTGCAGCACCCGCATGTAAGAGTGACTCGTACTAGTGGTGTAACAGGAGCCTGGATATATATATATATATATATATATATATATATATATATATATATATATATATATATATATATATATATATATATATATATATATATATATATATATATATATACTAGTAGCCCTACTTCACTGTTTATGGTTTCAAAACTTTAAATGTACTGATAAACAAAACTGTTTTACCCGTGAGCAAGGTGCGGCTGCACCGAAACGCGTCAGGAGTTTAGACAATCTTGTTGTAAATAAAATCTTCACGCACTATGAAATTGGGCTCGAGTTTGCTCCTTTATTCGAGTTGAAGGTTTGCGCATTGATAAAATATATATATATATATATATCAAAACAGTGTAATGACTGTAAGTCAATAATTTCCCATACACCTCTGAACGACACCATAAATGATGGCTTGTACCTTTTACTCTTTTTCAGATTGCTTGACTCTGCCTTTTTGATATTTCCACCTTTATTTCTGCAAATAGCATAATTTGGCTCAACATATTAGTTTAAAATAGTTTCATGCAGTACAGCATATTTTTTCTCTATTGTCTGTTCAGAGAAGCAGTAGTATCTTGACCTGTTTCTGTTTATTCCATAATCAGCTGGGTGAGAAAGATGGCCTATTTTCCCTAAACAAAGCGCATTATGGAGCACAGATGTGTGTTAAGGCAGATTAAACATGCACAATGCCAATCTCCAGTCTTAAGGTACAGTGCGGTTCAGCAGTTTTTCTAAATCTGCAGGCAATTTCCAGGCTGTGGGGCCCCAGCTGCTGGGTGACAAAACTAATGTCACAAAGAAAAAGAACAGACAAGCAGCAATGAACAACTGTGCTCTTTTATTAACCCAACTGGAAGCCTTTAGTATTCCAGCGGCACAGTGCATGATCACTGCCATTAATATCTTTTACTGCATCTTATATCCCCTCTCTCTGTAATTGCAGGAATCAGAAAGATCTATTGGCCACCTCTGCAGATGCAAGGTGGGGAAGGCAGATAGACTTTGACAACTCGACAGTTTGAGGTCAGTAATACGCCAGATCCAAACCCCATCCATTCCCAAAATTCAGCGCCCCATAAAACAGAGGGAGGCGGTTGTGATGAGCTGAGTTTTTAGACACTGGTTTACTCAGTTGTCGAAATGTGTTTTGGATCTATTGGGAACTGCCTTCCCAATATTTTCTTAATTGTATATAAAACAGCTCTGCTTTTTGTTTAAAAAAAGCTTCCTAAACAGTTAATGGTACCTTGAGATATCTCCGGCCCACAGCGAGCAGAGGGAGACCCCGGTGCATGCAGAGGAACAGACAGCTAAAGGAGCAGCACCCTTCTTGCCAGGGTGCCTACTGCCTGACAGAAATGTAAATGTGTGCAATTTATTAATCAGCAAATCTAAAGTCTCCTTGGGAGCCAGTACATAGTTTTAATTGATGGAGTCATTTAAGTCTTTGCAGTAAGAAAGAGTTATTATTTTGAGAGTTAATGTAAGGGTAATATTAGCTGAATTCTGGATTGTTTCCCTCAGATGAAAATTTTTAAAAATGTTTTGCTCCAGGTAGAGTCCGATTGTCTATTATTAAACGTATATATTTGGAAAGTAATTGTTTTATTTTACAGACTAACAGCCAGATTCATCATTGTAAAATCGGCTCGCAAGGGGCCAGATTCTGAGAATCCGGCCCTTTGCGAGCGCTATTTTTGCATTTGGGATTCATCATCCCAAATGCAAAAATCGCTGTTACAGAAAGCGCAAAATTGCGAAGAATCGCATTTAAGGTATCTCAATTAGAGATTACTTAAATGCAATTCATGAACCTTTTAAAAATTGCGAATTCGCAATTTCTGGCCGCTATTTACCGCGAAGTCTGACTTCGTGGTAAATAGCGAAAACTTAGAAAAATGCACTTTAGTGCATTTTTCTAAGTTGTATGTTACATACACACATGTCCTTTGGACATGTGTGTGCGCAACATCAGGCTACATTTTCATTTCAGGGGTGCTACAGGGTGTCCTTTGGACACCCCTGGCACCCTTGAAATCGCATCCTTATTTGCGATTAGCAAATTGCTAATCGCAAATAAGGATTGACTCCCCATTCATTCCTATGGGCCTTTAGGCCCATAGTAATGAATGGGGAGTTATTCCTTATTTGCGATTAGCAATTTGCTAATCGCAAATAAGGAAGCTGTAGAAATCGCAATTTGTTTTGCGATTTCTACATGAATCCCGTTTGGCGAGTCTTTAATAGCGATTCCTTAATAATCGCTATTAAGGACTCGCAAAACGGGACATTGATGAATCTGGCCGTAAATCTTTTTTCACATTTTGTGGCAACCTATCTTTTGTTGTGTGTAATGAAATTGTAACTTAATGACTTGTACATTCACAGTGAATTCAGACGCAGGCTTGGACCTATTAGCACTATACATACACATCACTATTCCCCACTGCACCAACTAGGATTCAGTTTTGGGACTGTCTGGTTACACACACAGATATCTGCAGTGATCGAAGTAGCCAGCTGAAAGTTTAGAAAGTAAAAGCATGCATTTACCACCAATTACTTTAATCAATCAATTAGTACTTATAGAGCGCTGCTAATCACACCGGGGGTGTTCAGGCACTGGTGAGATGTGTTAGTTGAAAAGACAGGTCCTGAAGGTGGTCAGTGACAGGGCGGTGGAGGTGGAGAGGGAGGGAATTCTGGGATCTGACGGTGAGATAGGAGAACGAGCATCCTCCGGTGAGAGTGCAGTGGATTTGTGGTGTGCTTGCAAGGGCAAGGTGTGCAGGGAGGAGGTTTCTCGTGGGTAGGTGGATGGTCAGTCGGTGATTCAAGTAGTGGGATCCGATGTTGTGGAGTGCCTTGTAGGTGTGGGTGAGGAGTTTGAACTGGACTCTCCTCTGTATGGGGAGCCAGAGGAGGTATTTCAGATGGGTGGAGATGTGTGACCTCTTGGGAAGCCTGAACACTGTTTTCTGGATGGTTTGAAGTCTTGTACTTGCATTTACTTTGAATTTTTAAGTGTGTGTGTGTTATGTATTATATGTATTTATCCAAAGATGAAAGGCCAACAAAACACCTGTAGAATTTTTTGTTACTTCCAGCCCTGTTTCTTGCCCGCCCCAACATTTCCTGAACCCTAAACCCACTGCACTGAGGATCACAGTTCCCATGCTTTTGCATATTTTAACTGTTTGATTTAATTTAAGACGATGGTGTGTACTGCTATAGTCTTACTGACACACTGCTTCATTGTAGGCATGCTAGCCTTTTTTGCAGTTGCCTCCATATACTATGCACAATAGAATGGGCCAGTGCTTGCTCACTTAATTGTGGCTGAGATGTGTTAAGCAATGCCCCATGTTGCAAATAATTATGCTGTTTACAGCAAGAACATTACAATACTTGTGAACTTCCTCACAACTCTGCGATTCAGGATATAGAAGCTTCCATTTATTTGCATGTGGGTTTTAGAGTACACAAAAAAAGTGATGGATGGAACGCATGAATTAATCACAATCACTATTAATTACTCTGGGCCTCAACCCAATTCCCCACTATTTTGCACACCATGTCACCTCAGTTTGGAGCCAGCTATATGCAAATCAGTCTTGACCCTGCTCCAATTGGAACACTCCTTCAGGACTGCTCTTGCAGCCGGTGTGTGCGGTGTCAAACTGTCATTTCGACTTGGCAGTATAAACCTGAAAACTCAAACAATCAACAAACTCAAACACTCTCCTGATGACTTAAGATGGACCACCTTGGAAGCTACCACCATGTGGAATGCAACATCTCTCTTCAGGAAGAAACAGCAATGGATATTTCACCTTCACGCTAACAGTAGAGGCTTGAATGGCAAAATTCCTTTTTTGTGAGATTTAACTGGACAGTCCCATGGCTCACAGCCAATGACTCTATACACTTTGTATGCTATTGATCAGTCCTCCGCAAGGCATCGACAGGTTGTGTTTTGATCATGTGACTATGAGGCCATCCCTGTGAGCACCGCACAACATCACTTTTGGACCCCCTTCCTATTTGAAACAAAACAAACAGGGCTATTTCAATATATGTAAGGAGACGATCAAACACATTGCAAGATGGCCGCCAGTTCAGTTTAAGCATATTACCCAACCAACATTATACCTGGAACCTCTAATTGTATTTAGTCATCTGAGTCCCCAAAACAATGACGATTATGATGCTATGTTAATTTCATTTGAAACAAGAGACACATCAGTTGCCTTGATATCTTTGAGAGTAATGCCTCTGTTGGTTTATTTCCCATCTCACTAGTTTTTTAATACACGGCAAGATGGCCACCAGAATGACAGTATCATTCCTACTTTAATCATCTTCCTGTTGCCATCGCTATTTAGGGCCTCGACCTCACTGCGGAGCCAGTGTTAACAGAATACACCACTCTGACATGGCCGACAGACATGCGTGGTGGCCGGACTTACCTCCACCCTCCATGCCGGCGCCGACATACCTGAGGACTGTTTCCTTGTTTGGACCATCCTTCAAATGTGGACTGCCTCCTTTCCTCTGTCTTGACCTGGGCGAGCAAAGAAGGGTAGGTCTTCTGAACTATTCATGTGCAAGCCATGTAAGTAGCCTGCTTCAGCGCCTGCTACGGGTCCAGTTCAGTGACATGGCCTCACTTTACCTTAACATGAGGTATTTGTGCTCCAGAATTACTTCCCTATATATTTTCATCTAGCACCTATGCGCTAACGTCTGTCCTGACCCATTGGGTACAATTTGATTGACCTGCAGGATAAGACCTTTCAGATTTTCTCGATAAAATTAACAACACGGAGATTTAGTATGTGTCATGGCAATTTACTATATATTACAAGCATGTTTTATTCTACTACATGTTGGTCTGGTCTATGCACACTGTCAATGTGTGTCTTTTACTATACGTTCTTCTACCCAGTGAGCATTTGTTGTATACATAGGTTCACAAACAGGGACCTTTCGGTCTAATTTATACCAGACATATCAGTATGCAGCTGTCAACTACAAACACCCACGGGCATATTGTGACTGGTCTATAGGGTGAGACCCCTCAAGAGGTTTTCTAAGGACGTTGGTGTAACGGTGATGTGAAGTGTGACATAGCGAATGGCTGCGTTATGCATGCTATTACATGTAGGGTTTGTCCACACACTGCTTATGTGTCTGTCTGTTTTGTTTTATGTTCCCATACCTGGTAAACATTGAAAAACAATTTGGATGCATTTGTCCACTATTAGGGACACTCAGGTTGAACTTTTTTGTTGAACTGATCAAGAATTTTTAACATGGGAAAAGTGACGTACGGGTGGTGCAAGGGGCTTGCAAATAAGCACACAGAAGGATACAAAGTTCCCCGGGGAGAGTACAACAGTGTGGAGAAGGAGAAGAAGTGCAGAGTCAGGGAACTAGAGAGGTTCCCTTATCGGAACTAGAGAGCCTCACACACCCAGAGCGCTAGGTGTAAAACACCCTGACTGTAGGATGTCCAGCTTCTGACAGGTGCCGCGAGCGTGAGGGGTAGGTGTCGCCGCCGTCCCAGCGTCTACGCTCAGGTACTCTTACCAGACAGCGCTGGCCTCACGGGAGCATGCTGCGAGGCCTGTGTTACTCTCCCTTAGGGTCGCCTAATTAGAGCAGGACCCCTGGCCCGCTTTGTACCCGACACAGTGAGGTTGTATTTGCATTTGCTTTTTACTTTTTGAATGAGCAGTGTATCACCGTTTTCCTGTGTAGTACCTTGTTAAGGTCCTGACGAATCGCCGGTTGGCGAGAAACATGTTGACCACAATAGGGGGTTGAGTTAGTTTTCTGCATACCCTACAGTCTCTAGCTCCGCTCTCACCCCTTTTAATCAGGGAATCAGCCACGCCAATAAAATACATTGTGGATTGCTTACCCTTTTTAACATTCACTCACTTTTCACCGACTACACTTCTTGTTCTCACTCACACACACCATCGGCAAGGAACAAAAGAACTCCACCAAAAGAGTGCCTCCTGGCATTCCGTCAGACATTGCAGCGCCGGTCTGACGAGGAGCAGTGAGCCGATGATGAAGCTGGACATCCTACAGTCAGGGTGTTTTACACCTAGCGCTCTGGGTGTGTGAGGCTCTCTAGTTCCGATAAGGGAACCTCTCTAGTTCCCTGACTCTGCACTTCTTCTCCTTCTCCACACTGTTGTACTCTCCCCGGGGAACTTTGTATCCTTCTGTGTGCTTTATACTTGGACATGAACACTGGACCCCATTAAATATCGTCCTATCCCCGTTCCTCTTGTTGTTTCAAAAAAGCTTGCAAATAAGCCCCATATTTTCTTTAGGGAATGTCATTGGACTGACTCAACTTGAAGTCAGTATCACTGCACTTTACTCTTCAGTATATTATCTATATTCCTCATGGTCTAGCAATTTGGTAGAAGTTACTGGTGTTGTTTGGAGTACTAATCTTTCCTCTGATTTATTATTTGTCAAAAAAGGTTAATAATGGTAGCAGGTACGGTTATGAATGTTTCTGCAGCTTGGTAAAGCCTTCAATGATAGAAAAACGTAACAGAGCTCTAAGTGGCACTGTGGCAGGGGTTGCTTGTACTCATTTCAGGTTGGCTTGGTTGGTATTTTACCAATTCAAAGCTGTAGTGCTGTGCCTGGAGTGGTAAATGACTTTTGTCCTTTTACAGCTTGGCATGGACAGCACTGTGCTAGTCCTATGCTTAAAGACTTCGCTGTAGAAATGGCAAAATACTTTGTCCCTTTCTATCTCGGCATGGATGGCACTGGGCTAATCCTATGCTTAAAGACTTTGATAGAAAAGCAGACATTTGAGGTGAGCAAATCTAGAGTGTCACTGGTGTTGAGAGTGCTCTATACAGGAACTGCTTTCCACCTAAACTTGAGAACTACCCTGAGTTCTCTGCTTCTTTTTTGCATAATTTATTCGACCCATGACCACCAAGCATGAACTGATAATGATGAAATATCTTTCCAGCAATAAGTAATGGATGATTTTAAAGCAGCAGTTATTAGAAAACTACAAGGTTTACCTTCCAATTCAGTTAGATTTTGCAAAAGACCAGCAGATTTACATATTAAGAGTTTGTAAGAAACAACATCATGGATATTCAATATCTTTTGTATAATATCCCAAACATCAGACCAAAATTTAAAATTTAAAGGACAATCAATAAGCATATGTTGTAGCGATCCAGGAAATAATTTACAATACCAACAAGTTTCAGATTGTATCCGTTTAGCACAAAATAAACGTAATGGTGTCATAGACAATTGAATAAAATATAAGAATTGGTTTGGAAAGCGAAACAGGTAGCCAGCCTGAAATACTATTAGGCCAAATAATCTTCCAAGTATCATTAAAGGGTATTGTTTTGGCTTATACTGGGTGCTTCTTTGTGTTTGGACAAAACTATACCTCTCTGAAGAGCTCTAGGTAGAGCGAAACACTGTGTCAGGGGTTGCTTTTACTCATTTCAGGTTGGCCTGGTTGGTATTTTACAAATTCAAAGCTTTAGTGCTGTGCCTGGAGTGGTAAATGTTTTTTATTATTTTACAGCTCAGCATAGCAGCACTGTGCTAGTCCTATGCTTAAAGACTTTGCTGTAGAAATGGCAAAAGACTTTGTCCCTATCTATCTTGGCGTGGTTGGCACAGTGCTAATCCTATGTTTAAAGACTTTGATAGAAAAGCAGACATTTGAGGTGAGCAGATCTTGAGTGTCACTGGTGTTGGTGAGTGCTCTATAAAGGAGCTGCTTTCCACCTATACTTGAGAACTACCCAGAGTTCTCTCCTTCTTTTTTGCATAATTAATGCGTCACTCTATGCCTGAAATGGTTTTGTTTTGACTTATACTGGGTGCTCCCTTGTGCCTGGACAAAGCTATACCTCTCTGAAGAGCTCTTATTAGAGCGAAACACTGTGTCAGGGGTTGCTTTTACTCATTTCAGGTTGGCTTGAGTTGGTATTTTACCAATTCAAAGCTGTAATATTGTGCTTGGAGTGATAAATGGCTTTTGTCCTTTTACAGCTCGGCAAGGACAGCACTGTGCTAGTCCTATGCTTAAAGACTTTGCTGTAGAAATGGCAAAAGACTTTGTCCTTTTCTATCTCGGCGTGGATAGCACTATGCTAATCCTATGCTTAAAAACTTTGATAGAAAAACAGACATTTGAGGTGAGCAGATCTAGAGTGTTGCTGGTGTTGAGAGTGCTCTAACAGGAGCTGCTTTATGTTATGTTATGTTATAAATTTTGTAAAGCGCTCAGCTGCCACAGCAAAGTGGCGTCCCGGCGCTATAATGGGCAATAACACAACCAGATGGAAAAACCAGATAGAATAAGGGAACAGATTTAAAGAAGTGGAAACAAAAAGGTCTTGATAGCTCTTCTAAAAGACAGCAGATCTGGTAGGGCACGAATGTCAACAGGTAAAGTGTTCCAGAGACTCGCTGCCAGGACACCAAAGGAGCGGCCACCAACTCTGGTTTTCCTGAAGCGAGGGACACATGCCAGAAACTGACCCGTCGATCGTAGAACTCTGGATGGAATATAGTAGGAGAT
Organism: Lissotriton helveticus; assembly: GCF_964261635.1. Classification (NCBI taxonomy): domain Eukaryota; kingdom Metazoa; phylum Chordata; class Amphibia; order Caudata; family Salamandridae; genus Lissotriton; species Lissotriton helveticus. Next base: position 1,077,136,994 of record NC_136059.1, read on the forward strand.
TGCCTGTGCAAGGATAGGGGGAGATGAAGCCTTTAAGCTCTTAAAAACCAGGCACAGGGCCTTGAACTTAATCCTCTGTCCGACGGGCAGCCAGTGAAGGTCATGGATGGTACGTCTGGCAGAACAGAATTTAGGCAGGCCTACCAACACTCTGGCAGCCGCGTTTTGCACGCGCTGGAGGCGTGTGAGTTCAGCTTGGTTAACGCCTAAGAGAAGTGAGCTGGCGTAATCCAATCGAGAGAGCACTGTGGCTTGGACAATGAGTTGCCTTGTAGGAGCATCAAAAAATTTAAAAATGGGTCTAAGGCTCTGAAGGACCCCAAAACAGGTGCCGGCAACTTTTTTAGTGTGAGGAATAAAGGTCAAGTTGGAATCGAGCCAGACCCCAAGGTTCTTAGCTTCTGTCACAGGAATGGGGGCTTGACCTAGCTCCGGTGGCCACCAGCGGTCTCCCCAGAGATGAACCTGTTTACCCAGAACTAAGACCTCAGTCTTCGCTGCATTGAGTTGGAGGCAATTCTCCGTCATCCAACTAGCCACCTTCTTGAGGGCCATCTGGAATTTGGGGGCCTCAACCGCAGGGTCCTCGTTTTATATATATATATATATTGCGGAAAGCACCTTGAAGATTAATTATAAATATTATAATTGACAGACAGAGAGACAGACAGACAGACAGACAGATAGAGAGAGAGAGAGAGAGAGAGAGAGAGAGAGTGATAGATAGATAGACAGACAGATAGATAGATAGATAGATAGATAGATAGATAGATAGATAGATAGATAGATAGATAGATAGATAGATAGATAGATAGATAGATAGATAGATAGATAGATATTGACTGAAAACCAAAAGGTGTGGGAATGAAACTTCAACTAACATTTATAAAACCAAAAAACGCTGAAATACATAAGCTGTAGTTTAGACAAAAAACCTATAACTTCAGGTCCCACTATACTTTGCTTATGACTTTATGTTTTACATCACTTATGACATGTTGAAATAAAAAATCAGCACAAGAATGTGGATTGGGCATTTGCTCAGGGATAGGTGCAGCGCCTAGCTGAGGGCCAGTGCATGATGGTGGGTAAAGGTATAAGTTTTTACTGAACTATATTTGGTGTATTTTAGTGAGCTTCAGGATTTTTCATTCCAACACCTAACTGTAATGTCACTTTAAACTTAGTTTATTTCAGTAGATATATATAAATATGTGTACACACACACACTTTCTCCATTATGCGTAGTGTATGTGGTCACTGGTGAGAATGTTCAGAGAAGAAAAGAACATTACGTCTGTTGGATCGTTGCAGTGAAAACTGCTATAAAGAAAACAAAATATGTTATGGAACTGTACCCTTTCATCATTGTACTACAGCTCACAGAAGCACAGCAGTGCATAGTTGTATCATAAGTGGAAACTTAATTGTGAGATGTATATTTAAATAATTAATGCTGGGATTAAAGGTTGTTTTTTATAATATATGTAGTATTACAATCTCCCGCAGGTGCAGCGATTGCAGCTCCTCTTCACCCTATTTAAAATTCTCCTTTACAATAGTTTTAAATGCTATAAATGTAATTAATTCACTAGAAAAAAGAATCATCAAAACTGTTGAAAGCACAAAGCCACCTAAATGTTGAAATAATTCAGATACGGATGGCACTTCGCAAAGGGTGGCAATTTAATCTAATGGGAACTTAATAACTCATATTAAACACATTGATAACCTAATCGTTTGCTTACTGTAAATTAGAAATCAGTCAAATTATAAATCACTTATTTTGAGAGAAAAAAAGCGTTCTAAAAATCATTTGCGATGCTCTCTTAACTGGATAACAGCAGGTAGGCAAATGTCTTGTTGTTTTTAAATGAATCCCAATCAACTTGTGTATCCATGTTTGCATTTAAAAAAATTGGCTTAATAGAAGCATCTTGCCCTGGTGTCTTAGGGCCAGATGTAGGTAAATCTGAAATACCGATTTCTTAATAGCGAATTTTACCGATTCGCAATTAAGTAATCGGTTTATCCTATGTAGGTAAAGATTCGGTAAAAAATACTGAATCCTTAATATTCCTTATTACCGAATCGGTAATTGAGATTTGGTAATAAGGAATACCTACCCATTCATTTCTATGGGCTTGGAGGCCTATAGGAATGAATGTGAAGACATTCACTATTAGCGATTCGGTATTACCGAATCGCTAAAAAGCAGGAGCACTTTCAAGGGTGCCAGGGTGTCAAAAGGACACCCCGTTGCACCCCTGAAATGTGCATGTGTGCACATGTGGCGCACATACATGCCCTAAGCGCATGAATGTGTGCCACATGGCACTTAACAAAAAACAAAAAAGTGATTTTTTAAAGGAAATCGGTAATTACCACAAACTTGATGTTGGTGGTAATTACCGATTTCTTAAGGCTCAAAAGCACTCTTTAATGTGCTTCCTACATTGCATTTAAGGAATCTGTATTACCGATTCCTTAAATGCAAAAGCAATAAGGAATCGGTATTTATCGATTCCTTATTTACCGATTTCTTATTTACCGATTCCTTACCTACATTAGAAATGGCTAAATACCGGTCGGTAACGTTGAAATTTACTGAATTTCTGCGTTACCGACTGGTATTTAGCCACCTACATCTGGCCCTAAGTCTGCACTGCTTTGAAGCAATGAGGCACTGGCAAAGATACCTACCTGGTAGCCATTGACAAGGGTTTTAAAAGCTACAAACTTGCTTCAGGAAGTGATAAATAAATTAGATCACACACTTCTAGTTGTTCAACAGGGATTAGGATAAATGCAATCCTAACCATGAGTCCATCACCACTAAAAACATCGATTTTCCAGGTAGGCTTTACTGGTGTGCCACTGAGTATATTCCTACCATGATTATATCACATTTGACTTACGCCTGTAAGTGCCACATCTGCAGCAGTGTAAGTAACCATCACTCACCTCATATTAAACATCCACTTGCTTTCCCTCTCCTATATTTCTATTCTGTGTTGTGAGCTTTCAACTTGTTAATATAGTTTTTGCTGGTAGCATCAGCTTTGAACTACATCTTGTATTATTGCATTTTTTATGCACGGTTCAGCACAATGTTATACTTGAACTCTCTTGCTTTTAATATTGATCCCACCTTGGCCCTCTGGTTGAGTCCTGTGCTTGGCCTTCAGCACAAACGTGACACCACCATAACCTCTAGGAAGCACCTGCAGCATTCCTGCGAATGGTCTGAAACTGCCTTGAGATCTGCTCTGGGCTGGTTTGTTGTCCTGCAAAGTCCCAAAGTATTCAGACTTTCTCCACAGTTTCATATATTTAATTTTCCTACTGCCCCACTCCTCTTTTGGTCCATATAGATATATAGAATATTGGAATGCTGAGATCGCCATTGAAGAAAACAGAACAGCATAGCGTCAGTCATAGTTGGTATAGAGATATTGTTTCAATAATCCTTCTGTTTCTTATTATTACATCTCATTTAGAACAGTACTCTCCTTCAGTACCCTCCGCTTCTGTTGTCAAAGGTCCTCTCCCTCATTATAAGCCATTACCTGCATTGTCGGCGTACAGGTCACGCAGAGGGCCTAACCAGTATAATTGATATAACTCCCAGCAATGTCCATTTATCAATATAATGAACTGCAAAACAATGCTAGTCCCTTCTCCTCTACTGACAGAAGATTAATTTAATCAGCACAGTTCCCATGAAATAATGGAGCGGTGGTGGATCCTCAATGGCTTTGACGCTCTCGATAGTGATTAAAATCATTACAATGTCTTCTATTGTATGATCTAATGATCGATGTATTAGAGGACTAAACAGGACTGCTCTCCAACCCCTACCATTGCTCTGCAACCAATAATTTTGGATAAGAAAAGCTAGGATTGTTTCTTTGAACTACATGGATAAACGTTGACATGAACACTCTTAGAAAAAATCTGCTCTGACAACCTTCCTGTGGTACTTGACGGCCTTAAGCTGTCTGAGAGTCATAGCGTTGTGTCCACCCAGTTTATTGACATGGTATTAGTGGCTAGTAGTCTGTTGATGAAACCTAGCAGCCCAAGGCCAGATGGGCGTAAGTGGTTTCATCAATTGTGCAGAAAGGGCTCAATGCGACTCCATGAGGCTTTAAAAGAAATACTATGGGATGGACATACAGTGCACCAATGTAGACTGGATTATACGCTCGCCCAAAGGACGAGACACAAAGATCTTCAGATTGAATCTTGGGGAGAGCTGGTTATGGCCTGTAAGTTGAAAGAAACTAGAGCCTTCTGGGTAGCTACAGCAAATATCAAATTTTTGGGGGTAAAGTGTAATACCGTTATTACTGACAGCAGTCAGGAGGCCTGGTTTAGCCACTTCAAAGCAGTTTATGGGTGTACGAGTGCCTCCCTGTCTGACAAGGAGGAGGTGAAATACCCCTTAGCACAGGAATTCACTAAAGAGGAAGTGAGGGAGGCAATTAATAAAAAAAAAGCCCATCTTACAAGGCCCATTCCCCGAATGAGGTTTCCATGGATTTGTACAAATCTTTCAGCTTCTCAATCATGGTGTACAGTTTTAATAGTCCCAATATTTAAAGAGGGCAAACCCCGATCCCCAGAATGTTATCGGCTAACAGGAGGAACTTAATGTTGTTATAATGGAAGGGGTGTCTTTCCCTAGATGGGCAGAAGAAAGTTTGTAACAATATTTTAACTTGGACCATGCTTTTTTTTAAATATGATTTATATGATTGACTATTATGTATTGTCATTATTTCTATACTGAAAATCAAGTCATTCATCATGATTTGGCACTTGCACTTACTTTATCTGACCATGTGGTATCGGGGTGAAGGATTTTTACATAGTGGGTAGATACCATTTTGATGCAATACATCGGTGAAACCTCAACCTCTTGATTTTTGACGTGTTCTGGTGTATGGTCGCCCTTGATGCTCTTATTTCAATGTATAGTGTTGTTTTTTATGTTTTTAATATTGTGTTTTATTTACTTTGATGCACTTTTATGGTTACCTCGATAATTGAAATCAAGATTTAATGAATTATTGAACTACATGGATAAACTTTTTCAAGTGGCCTAAAAGTTGAATCACAAACAGCTGTTCCATTCCATGTCCAGTCCTATCTATCTATCTATCTATCTATCTATCTATCTATCTATCTATCTATCTATCTATCTATCTATCTATCTATCTATCTATCTATCTATCTATCTATCTATCTATCTATCTATCTATCTATCTATCTATCTATCTATCTATCTATCTATCTATCTATCTATCTATCTATCTATCTATCTATCTATCTATCTATCTATCTATCTATCTGTCTGTCTGTCAGTCTATACAAATAGACAGACAGGCACAGAGAGAGAGAGAGAGAGAGAGAGAGAGAGAGAGGGATGGATGGATGGATGGATGGATGGATGGATGGATGGATGGATGGATGGATGGATAGATAGATAGATAGATAGATAGATAGATAGATAGATAGATAGATAGATAGATAGATAGATAGATAGATAGATAGATAGATAGATAGATAGATAGATAGATAGATAGATAGATAGATAGATAGATAGATAGATAGATAGATAGATAATTGTTAAGGAACTCTTACTCGGACCAGTATATGTTAATCACATTTTTGGAGTCCATGTTCTCTTCTACCATATCAGAATAGGTCTATACACATTGTTCAATGACTAACTCAAACAAAATGTAACTTAAGATATAACTATGACTTTCTTTGATTGGGTTACTTCGAGGTGTACATTACTTTGCCTAAGATCCGATTGAGAGTTTATGTTCCACTGCAAGCTAGCGCAGCATGCCTTCACTGCAACAGCACAGAGTCAAATCAGAGGGGAGATTATAGGGTGTAGTTTGGCAGCAGACAGCCAGTACTGGAGACCTGGCCTCCAGGCGTTAAGGTACAATTGAACTGATTAAAGCGGTTTCTTCTATTTCAGCATACGGAGTACTCTATAATCATGCCATTTCTTGCTAGCAGAGCTGTTGAACATAGCAAGGATCCTGAGAACTGCATGCTTTGCAAAGAACTTTTCAGTAAATCCTCACAGAGGTTTGTCTGTACCATTGACTTGATTCAGCTAGTGTTGCGTGTTATCAGTGCCGATGAACCCCACACCTCTTCCCAGGGGCATAGCTTCAGGGAGGGGGTGTTTGGGATGTAATACCCCCTAATAAATGTATTATTTAGTAAATAGTTGGGTACAGGAGCTTTCAGTCGAAATGGTAAAGTGTCTCTCGGATTTCACCTGGGACTTCTATATACTCACTCAGACAAAAACACACATATTCCTGTGTTTTCAAGGTCTTAAAACATAGGAATTTTACAAAATACTGGGGCATATTATCAAGGACAGGCGATACATTATCGCCGCTTTTATCGGCAGGAATCTGCCGATAAAGCGGCGATAATGGCCTGGGTAATATGCTCTATGAATTCCAATCGAAGCCCATATTAGATGTGAACATGGGCTTCGATTGGAATTCATTGAGCATATTATCAAGGCCATTATCGCCGCTTTATCGGCAGTTTCCTGCCGATAAAAGCGGCGATAATGTCTAGCCTGTCCTTGATAATATGCCCCACTGTGTTTTAAGTACCCCTCACAATCTGCGCTCCTTTCCATTTCCATTGGTCCTTATGCCCCCCACCCCTCATGCGCTGCTTCTCATATAATAGTTAACACAATATGCCAGTATGATTGTTGGAAAAATTTAAGCTCACCCCCCCCCCCCAGTCTTACTGACCAAGCTACTCCCCTGCCTCTTCTCAGAGTCTGCTTTTCCTGTTGCCACCTACAACAGCTTCTTCCCTTTCTCTTGTAGTCAGTACAGACACATATGCTCAAGTGAATATTCAGCCGAGGAGTCTAGTCGAGGAGCTTACTCATGGTGAATAGGCCAGGTAAGTAAACACACTGTTTTACTCTCAGGGCTGCATCTTCAGGAAATTTGCTTGGATCTGAAGGATAAAGAAGTAGGGAAGAAGTGAGAGAAGGAGAGAAAGTAAGAGACAGAGAGACGTAGGGGAATGGTTGGATACAGTTAAAGAGAAGGAACTAGTGTTGAGTTTCAACAATGCTATATTCTGCTTAATGCTATCAGGAAAAGGCTCATTCGTCGACTTCCAAATCCGCAGTGCTGTATGTGTTGTTGTTGTTCAATGAATACAAGTATAAAAAAAAACAAAGCAATGCTTATCATTTGCAAGAAAGAGGAATTTATGAATGTCATTCTTCTCGAATATTCTTATTTTCAGCAAAACAGTTTTGCCCCCCTCCCTTCTCCTGCTGCGACGGTCCATGTTACATATCCCCGATATTTGTTGATGGACGTCATGCCTGCTCCAGCTGTCAGGAGCACAGCTGTTCTGTTTCCTTCTGAGTGATCAGTGCTGCCTGTGCCCTGCAGCTAGCGTGTTCTCGGATAAGGTCTACTGGAGAGCTGCAAAAGAGGCGCGCACTTGGCTTCTAATGGCGAATGCAAAAAAGAAATTTCACAACAAACTGCATTTTCGCTGCTGCCTGATGTCACACGATTAAATTGGCTGAATTTGTTCTGGTACGCTGGCTCGGAGGAAGCCACAATGGAACTATTTCTCTTGGTGACCGTTAACGCGCACTGGGGAGAGATCACACTATGTGAGGCGGTTGAAGTGCACAGCAGGCCCACGTTTCCTCTGCATAATGCGACGCAAAAGAAAAGAAATCTTGCAGTGGCAAAGCTTGACGTGCCTGGCCGTGTTTATACATCTGGTCTTTTGAAGAATTAGCGAGGACTCCTTTTTAGCTGTCATTCACATATTCAAATCGTTTTTTGGAACTTTTTTTGGCTGGGAGCTTTAAGGCAGCTTGCATTCCTATTCCTACATATGGTTCTGGGGTTTAGAATCCCAAACAACTGCCATTCTGATTACTCCCTTTCAGCGTGGCTAGGGGTGGTATACAGCTGTTATTGTTGTCTTTGCCTTTCTTTGGTTATTGATTTGGAGTGGGATGGGAGGGGGGGGGGGGGGCTAGTACGACACACCTTGGAATCTGTGGTTGTGCTAATGAAAAGCAGCTAAAACTGGGCTGAAACAAAGGCACAGTGCTTGTGCTTCCAGCAGCGGCTAGTGCGGGTGAGAGTGGTGGGGCATTGGGTCCGGCTTCGGGGGGATTCGACAGACGTCCATGAGAGGAAATTAAAGAAATAATTAATTTTCCCTTGTCGTCTGTCGAAATCCTCCCCCCACCGCTCTACCTGCACAGGCCGCTGCTGTGTGCCTCTAAGACAGCTGCGTTCAAGCTTTGTAATTTTGATCACCTCTTGACCATAGTTTTTCAAGCCATGCCCCTTAAAACTTTGGAAGATGGCCGAAAATGATGGGAAATGTTGTTTAGGGGGCTCTTCTTGAATTGGGTTGCAGTGTGAGGATTGCTCTGGAGCACTCTGGGTACAGGACTGGGCTTTTCCACGATTTACAATATTCTCTCCATCTTTAATTTCTTTTTCCCAGTGGTCACCTGTTTTCGTAGCAATATTCCCAACATCCCCCCTCTCCTGTCATAGCCCCTTTTAGCACATCTCTTCTGACAGCACATGTCAATCCTCAGATTTCTCAAGAGACTTCTTTACTGCCAATTGCATCCCTCGCAAGTTGCTGTCTCCTGTCTTCTCGCTGTTTATCTCACCTGCCAGTGTCTACCTTTTTTGTCAGCGTCTGCCTCTTTTGCCACTGCTTTGTGCTCTTACCTTATCACCCTTCTGTAACTACCTACCCCTTACTTACCTGCCATTGCTGCCTCTAAAAACCGACCCCTCTTGTCACTGCTTCTGTACCCCTGTTAACACTATCAATGCTAAAGCAATTCCCGCTTGGTGCTCATCCTTCTTAAATCCCATTGTTCATGACGAGCTGAGCTCGTCATGAGCATGGAAGGGGTTAAACCCTCTAATGCATCGACCACTTGAACTTAGAATGGTAAATATTAAGGATTTCAGTCACCATTGAGAATGCCAAGGGCATTCAGATGGAACACGGTGCTTAATTTGAGCCGGTGGATTTCTGTACCGGCACTTAATTGTCAACACCGGTGCTTGTGACACTTTGCCACAAGGTGGCACTGTCTGCCCAATTTAGAGATGACCACAACAACAGTTAATTATTAATTCAATGTACATCAAAAATTACTATTACCTGGTGCCTAAGGCATTCTTATAGATTTGGGGGCCTGAAATGGTCCAAATTGTCACACTTATAGGAGTGTGATGATTAGTTGTTGTATTGTTACCATCATTGGCAGTGCTGGCAGGGGCAATCTGTGGTGTAAGCTGCAGTAGTCTCCTGATGAGAGCCCTGGCACTTAATGTTTTATAAATTGAGCATTGGATGAACAGTAGCTTGACGATCCACCATAAACTGCATTGTTGCATGGGAAATGTTCTGACCAATTTAGTCTTCCGTCAACAGAGGCGAAAGGACATGGACTGTTTCGGAGTTCAATGTATTATTAGATGGCCACTGATGAGAGCTATATCTGTTATGCTGGATGTTATCAGGGCCAGACTGACTACCGGGTGTTTTGGAATTCAGCCAAGCTGGGGGCTGATTTCACTGCAGTGGGGGCTGATTTAGTTCATGGAGACCTGCATGTACTTCAAAATAATTAAAGCAAAACGAATTTCCTTCAGTACACACAGGTCCCCATCAACAAAATCAGCCCCCAGCTCAGCAGCATTCCAAAATGCCCGGTAGCCAGTCCGGCCCTGGATGTTATAGATTGTCTGCCCGACCTGTAGGCCCAACATCCAGGCAGTGGCCTTTACTGAGGAAGAAGACCTTTGCCCGCTGGAAGAGCCTGAGGCAGAAGGGCAGGGCAATGTCAGAAGAGAGATGCTTTAAATGTAACAAGGAGAAACAGAAACGCAAGAATTACTGGAGTAATATATCAATTCCAGCTACGATTGACCCTTTTCCACTCTATTTCCTGCAATTTATCTCGCAGCATTCCAATGTTTTAAAACAATATATGACACTGTGGAGAAGGTCCAAACACTTCAGGACCATGGGGTGGGGGGGGGGGGAGGCTGCAAGCTCACTCAAACCAGAACTCATCACTTTTTCATACCATGCAACTCTGTGTTCACTCCATCTCCCTAATTGCAACCTCTCGCCATCACTTCGCGTACTACCCTTGTTAGTCACTGCCCAGGATTTCCATCTCTTCCCTGTCTTCTGTCACTGTACCTCTGTCCTGTCAATGTCCTTTTCTTCTTTGTGGTTATCACTACCATCACGGACCCCTTCTCATCTTCCAGGCTGATACTTCAGAAAGTCTGTCACTTCTAGGCCAGAATCAATCTGACATTTCACTGACTTCCCTTGAGAGTCCAACCTTTTAAAAGCTCAGTGATAACAAAGCTTCTCTGGTGCCTCCACCTTCCCATATTTCCCCTGTGTTGAAGCCGCTGCATTCACCTAAACCACATTGAAGTTAATACTCTCCTGCTTCCAGTCTGACCCCACAACCTCTTAAAGTAAGCTTTGAGAGGAATAAAGAGAATTTCACAGAACCAGTCCACTAACTCTCAAAATACCTCCAAAACAAACTTGAACATCACATTGGTATTAAAGCTCTCACTGTGGCTATGTGCTTTAAACTTGTTTTCAGCTTATTTTCTAGGAAATGTACATGCTCACAACTGCCAAAAAAAACGAGCAAATGTCTTTGACTTGGATCTTCTGTCCAAGGCACACACCACCTAGAGGTGGGTGAGCCAACACATTAACAGGGAGAGCCGAGCCAGAGCTGGCTCTGCTCTTAGAGCCCTTGCATGAGCTGAGCCCTGGAAATGTTTGTTATATAAATCGCACAGCAAATATTACGTAAAATATGATAAAGTCACTTAAAAATGTCAAAAAAGTGTTTTTCTTTAACACGTTGGAGCTTTGACATTAAAACGTCACTTTATAACACTGCACTGAGAAGTACTCATTAAAAGTGCTAGTTTTTAAACATAAACCATGAGTTAACTAAGAAACAAGACAGTTGTCATGAAAACCTTGTACGTCACCCAAATTATCATAGATCAACATTATAGTATAATAAAGCAAACTCTATAGGTTTTTGCACAGCTGGTATTCTGAGCTCCCAAGATTAGTGGCAAACTATTCACTCACTAATTGACAAACGCAACACTGTGGAGTCTATCATCTTCTCACACTTACAGTAGAGTCATTGTATCGTAAAAACACACATATTCACTACAGCTAGGCAAATGTATTCAAGTCAGAAGCCTGATCATGACGTGCACAATGGTCTCTTTCGCATTAGGTGAACATTTTGTCATCCACTGAACTCTATTCTGATATTAGATTAAGATATCTTTCCAATCGTAGCAAGTCTGACTTAAAGGCCTTACCCACATTTTTGGGAATAAAAGGAGTGTCTCTTTCATTAGGGTTCCCCAAAGTTGGTCCAAAAATTTACTCCTGGTATTCAACAGACTTCGCTCCAGCGGTTTAGCTTTTCTGAGCCACTGCATATTGCTATACAGGCCAGTTCATGCCTTCATATGTGTCATTGTCCTGGCTTAGCTCTTTGTGCAGTTTACATCGCGGACTGGACCCAAAGGTACTGGAGTGCTTTAACCCCTTCCATAATGATGACGGCCCCCGGCCGTCATGCACTAGGGTGGCCGTGTGCTGATGACGGCTGGGGGCCAACATGAGCCCACCCACTCATTGAAAGCGCCGCACAGGCGCAGAATCGCGGCCGCGCCCAAGGGGTTAAGCAAGCACCAGTTGCATTACACAAGGTCACATTCATTTTTATAGACAAGAGAAGAGTAAGTGATTTGTCCAGAATCACAGGATGTTGAGACAACGCTGAGACTCTAACCTGGTTCCCCAGTTCCAAAGTCTGCAGCTCTGGCTGTAAGGCCATAGCATGGGTAAAAGGAGGTTGGCAGGCAGAAGCCACTTAAAAGCTCGGCTCGTTATGGGCTTAGGATACAAACAGTACCTCGAGCTAAGCCTGAATCAGGCTTCAGGCTCGAGATTTCAAAGGTTCGCCCACCTCTAACGCCACCATGCTCCTTTGGGGGTGCACCATACAGTTTAAAAGCCACTTCTCTAGAAGGAAACATTCATATAGTTTAACATACACTTCCGGGGTGTCAGTCTTTTATAGAATGTATAGGTAGTGTATCTTTTTCAAGTGCTGTTACTCAGTCATTTTACGTTATCGAACTTTTAAATACTTTATTGCAGTCGCACATTTGCATGTTTTATGTACTTTCTTCAAGTGTTCTGGAATATTTTGCCATAGATGCCTCTAGGGGCACTGCAGGAGTGAAATCATCTTCTGTAGTGACAATGTGTACTCTTATTCTTTGTTATAATTGACTCTCTGCTGCTCTAATGGCCACTTCTGTATGCCATAAATATGAACAAACAAAAGTAAAAGGCAAATTAAACTTCTTCAGCAAATTGTTGTTTATTTTCATTTAAACATTTGTGCATTTATTATGCTGTTCAGACACAAAAGAGGAATATATTGCTCCTAGTTTGCACATGAATTCTACAATGGCTACCAAAGTGATAATAAGTCTGTGTCTGACCTTTATACTCTGTTCAACAGAGAGCCCATCCATGTACACATATTTATTTTCACACCTCCTTCTACATAATTCCCCTCTTCTCTCTTGTGCCAAGGGCTACATAGCAACAAAAAAACCATATTCTAATTTCCAGATACTGTTTGTATCCTAAGCCCATAACGAGCCGAGCTTTTAAGTGGCTTCTGCCTGCCAACCTCCTTTTACCCAGGATATGGCCTTACAGCCAGAGCTGCAGACTTTGGAACTGGGGAACCAGGTTAGAGTCTCAGCGTCGTCTCAACATCCTGGGATTTTGGACAAATCACTTACTCTTCTCCTGTCTATAAAAATGAATGTGGCCTTGTGTAATGCAACTGGTGCTTGCTTAACCCCTTGGGCGCGGCCGCGATTCTGCACCTGTGCCGCGCTTTTAATGAGTGGGCGGGTTCATGATGGCCCCCAGCCATCATCAGCACACGCCCACCGTAGTGCATGACGGCCGGGGGCCGTCATCAGCATGGAAGGGGTTAAAGCACTCCAGTACCTTTGGGTCCAGTCCGTGATATAGAACTGCACAAAGAGGTAAGCCAGGACAATGACACATATGAAGGCATGAACTGGCCTGTAGAGCAATATCCAGTGGAATTTGATTTGACGATATAACCCTGTCGTGAACTTCACATCCAGGTGAGCTTTCTCGTTCTGGAACATTCTTGTTAATGTATAGGATAGTGCTTTCATTTGGCGGCAAGAGGGGTTTGGTATTTAAATGACAGTTTTTTCAGATGAGCTGGCACGCGCTACCTAGATAAATCTTTCCTTACGGACTATGCATAAGGGACACTCGTGCACTTGCAGAACTTGGCCCAGATCCGGCATCTGTCTGTCATTCGTGCCAGCGCTTTGAATGCTAAGCCAGAAGTTTCTACAAATGACTTTCCGGCGAATTCTTTCCCTAATCTCATTGCAAGTGTGAAAGCTTCTTTCGGTGCGTGTTTCTAACAGACTTTGCGAATTCAACATTTAAAATATCTGTGATTACACCAGCTCTCCCTTTAGTGTCACTACATTATATTTATATAATTTTGTTTTAATATTGAACAGATTAATCAGATCGGCACAATAATTGTCAATATGATTTGTGTATTGTTCTTTTGGTTCCTCAGAGAAGTTACCAATTCCTCCCAAACTCGGGGGAATATTACCTGCTTGGTTAGCGATAAAAATGTATCGCCGAGCAGCGACGATTTTTATCGCAGATAAACCTTGCTATTAGCTGTAAAGTCAGCGATATTCATGCATTACCGAGCGAATGCTCTTAGCCATGTTATCCACCTCCCATTGGATAACATGGCTAAGAACTGTTCAGGGCAGGTGTTACCTTTTGGAGATATTCGCGCTTAGCGCGAATATCTCCAAAAGTTGGTAATAGGAGATAGCGATGTTAGCGACTGTTTCCAGTCGCTAACATCTTGGCACGCCCACTTTGCATGTCATTAGTGATAAATTTCTCTGACATTCAAAGCGGGGCCCAAGATGGTCGCTATCTCCTACTAGCTGTCGCTAACTGGTGTTAGCGACAGCTAGGTAATAGGGAGATAATTTTATCTCCGCTTTCTTGGATTTTAAAGCCAAAAAAACGGAGATAAATCCCTTGATAATATGCCCCTAGAAGATTTGATTATGGAGGTAAAATCATGAGGGAAAGTACATTGGCCTCTTCTGCATTTTCATTAACATGTACTGGTCACAAAAAAAGGTATACATTATTTCATAAACGCTGGACGTAAAATGAATAATCATAAATGATAAAACAAAATATGGAAGCAATTACATTAGCTCTTAGAGAATATATACCTTTTTCAAGGAACAATGAAGGAACGTCAACAAAAAAAGTTTTCTGCAGGCCAAGTTACAGGAATTGTCAAAGTATTAGTTCTTTTGATTTCAGCTTGCTTATGCAGTGAAATGTAACCAGGAATACCAAGGATCTCATATTCTTTCTAAATAGATGAGGACTCCACTATTGTTGGCCTTTAGGTTTATTTTAGTTTCCACAGCACATCCTGACTAAAATCTTTTGGATGATCATAAACAGGCAGTCTGACATAAAACAATACCAGCGTCACCAATGTTTACACATCAGTCTCTAAAAACCCAACAGAATAGTAAAATCGGTACAACCGTAATAATCTTAGGAATGTTTTTAACTGCTTATAGTACATCACAAGATCCCTTGACAAGGCCTAATGGCTGACTTTGAGTCCTATTTACAAGCATAAATTCAGTTGTAAATATAAGTATACAGCCGAATTTACCCTGTTTAAACCTGCCAGAAGTTCACAAAAGTGTGTCTGGAAGATGAAATCTTGTTTAGGTGCGCAGAGATAACCTTCACAGGCAGGCGCCGCCGGCACAGGTAGCGGTGGGTTGGTGCGGTAGGGCAGGGAAGGGGCGTGAAGTTGAAAGGCGACCGCTTAAAGAAAGTAAAATAAATAAAACCACTTACCTTGAGCTCGCCGCATCGTTGAGTCGGCGATGCAGCAAGCACAAGGCAAGTGGTTTTTGTTCATTTTTTTATTTTGCGTTCCCTATCCCGTTGTCAGTCGCCTCCCCCCCCCCCCCCCGAGCACTACCGATGTTACCTGTGCCAGCATTCTCTGCACCCAGAAAACCCACACAAGGGGTGGGAAAGTGGGGGTGGGAAAGTGGATGTTCCAGGGTGTGGCCAGCCTAGAAAGTTTGTGTGAACACCTAAGAACATCGTGGTTTTTCAGCATTCACAGCCTCTATCATGGAATGGGTTAGATTTGTATTTCAAGAAAGGGCTGGTGTAAATCCCTTTCCAGAGTGGAAAATGGAGTGGATTACTACCCAAGTATCGTTGGTGTGTACGAGAAGGAGTTTCTCCATGCGAAAATATTGTTCTCATGAATAAAAAAAGTTTTTGTGCGGATTCTATTTCCCATGTGCTAACTCCATACAAAAGGAATAGGAGACTTAAAAACAAAATCACCTGACCTTTCTGCTAGTATCTCAGGCAACCTGTTCCTGGTGCAGCTTTCTAGACATCCTAGTGGGAATGTAATTCAAACCTCTGCACCTGCATAGTGACCTAGGTTTATGGGTGAAGATTTACTACCTTTTTGTGAACAAGGGCCTAATATTAGTCACAGTATGCAAAAAATTGATGAACTGTTGTATATTGGAATTGACCATCCTTTGTGTGGTGTACCCTCTGGATTTTTGCCTTGACTGCTTTTTCTGGCCCTAGAACTCTGTGCACTTTACCCCCTAACTAGTGGTAAACTGCTAGCACTCCATTTTTCAACATGATGAAACTGGTGTACACCTAATTTGTATATTCATCTTACCTATAAATCCCTAGTATATGGTACAAGAGTGTACCCACAGTCTGTAGATTAAATGTCACCAATGAGCTGCAGCACCCATTGTTCCACCCACTGCAGTGTCAGTACAAATATGATTGCAGCCTGTCTGTGCAGTTATAAAACTGCAAATTCGACCTGTCAAATTATTCCCTTTTGTCAGGTCTAAACCATCCTATTAAATATTAATAAGTCACCTAAAAGGAGACTTCAGTACCCATTAGGAACAGTGGAAAGTTTCTAAAAGTAGGACATGTAAAAGTTTAAGGTTCTCACAGTGAAAGCAATAGGATGAATATAAAACTTAAATATTTTATATCTGGTTATGAAACAACTACAAAATTAAATCATAATGTTTTGAAATATTTATTACAAGGAAAATTCACAGGTGGAATTTGATTTGTAATACATATTGTAGTATAGGAACTTTTAGAAAGATACCTCTTCCCTGCCTAAGGCCTCTGGAGGCCCATTTGCATGAGCTCCAATAGTCACCTGGAAGCTGAATAGCCCCCTTGATGAGGTGTGAACTTGTTCTGAGAGAAGGGACAAAGGGCCTTGGGTGTTGGCTGTTTCCTTGACAGTCGGGCAAATGAGCTGTGCCCAGGAACTTCATTAACTACAAAGAGGCCTTCCCTATCATAGATAAATGTTAGATGACACCTGGGGAGGCCTTTCGTTCGTTTCCCCAGTCAGGCAGGCAGCGATCCCAGTGTGAGAGGAGTTTTCCTCAGAACTGGTTTAGAGTGGCCGCAGAGGAGCGGTTCCTCATTTACATGGCCATACCTCTAGGAGGGTGCACGGGTGATGCACAATGGGAGAAGGGTTTCACTATTTTGGATTTAGGCAGAGAGGGGAATCATCGAATTGTTTGCAGTAGAGCACATAGGAAATGCTGCAAAAGTAGATTGGGTTGCCACTGGGAATTCTTACCTCATTGGTGAGAAGGGAGGCAGGATTCACCTCCACCACATGCTGGTGCCAGGCATAAATGTGGCACCAACAGAACTTTTCCCAGAACACTTTCTTGACCTGTTGAAAGGTAAAAGTGAAGTCTTTAAAAGAAAAAGTGTTCTTGGCAACCTTGGAATTTTAGCAATTTTAGCAACTGGTGAACACCCCCACCCACTACGCCGGCCACACGCTTGACCCAGTCTTCTCCTCCAGCAAACACATCTCCTTCAGCCACTCCACCGGACTTCATTGGACTGACCACAGCTGCGTCCACTTCAGCTTCAGAAGAACCACGACCCACCACCAGCCGCAACAGGTTCCTCGCAGGAGCTGGAACAAGATCACCGCCGACCAGCTCACCACCTCCCTCAGCCAGAACCCTCCCGCCAGCACAACGGACCCCAACGAAGCAGCCAGCAACCTCACACAGTGGATCACCAACTGCACAGACGACCTCGCACCACTGAAGACCCCTCCCAGCAGACCCAGCAGCAAGATAGCCTCTTGGTTCACCGACGAACGTAAGAACTCCAAGAAGAACTGCCGCACCCTCGAGAAAGCCTGGCGCAACGACCAAACCACGGACAACATGACTGCCCTCAAGCACGCCACCCGCAAACACCACCAGCTGATCCGCACCACCAAGAAGACAGCATTCAAAGAACGACTGAACAACAACGCCCACAACAGCAAGGAACTCTTCAGCATCGTCAAAGAGCTCTCTAACCCCAGCACCGGAAACAACGACATCACTCCCACTCAAGACCTCTGCGACTCACTCGCCTCGTTTTTTCACAGCAAGATCGCTGACATACACAACAGCTTTGGTGCACAGACCACGCACCCAACCTCAGAACCAACTCCCCCCACCACCACCCTCTGCGCCTGGACCCCGGTCAGCACCGAAGACACCACCCGCACGATGAACACCATCCACTCCGGATCACCAACCGACCCCTGCCCCCACCACGTCTTCAACAAGGCCGACTCCATCATCGCACCCCAACTCCGGGACATCATCAACACCTCCTTCAACACTGCCACCTTCCCGGAGAGCTGGAAGCACGCCGAACTCAGCGCCCTCCTGAAGAAACCAACAGCGGACCCCACTGACCTCAAGAACTTCCGCCACATCTCGCTCCTCCCTTTTCCCGCCAAAGTCATCGAGAAGACCGTCAACAGACAGCTTGCCACCTTCCTTGAGACGAACGGATCCCTCGACCACTCGCAGTCCGGTTTCCGAGCCAACCACAGCACCGAGACCGCCCTCATCGCAGCCACTGACGACATCAGATCCCTGCTCGACAACGGGGAAACAGCGGCCCTCATCCTCCTGGACCTCTCCGCAGCGTTCAACACTGTCTGCCACCGCACCCTAGTGCAGCGCCTCAGCAACATCGGAATCCAAGACAAGGCACTGGAGTGGATCATCTCGTTCCTCACCGGAAGAACCCAGAGAGTCCGCCTCCCCCCGTTCAGATCCGAGGCCACCGAAGTCATCTGCGGCGTACCACAAGGATCATCACTCAGCCCCACCCTCTTCAACGTCTACATGAGCCCCCTCACAGCCATCGCACGCCAACACAACCTCGACATCATCTCCTACGCCGACGACACCCAGCTGATCCTCTCCCTCACTAACGACTCCGGCACCGCCAGAACCAGCCTACACGAAGGGATGAAAGACGTCGCCGAGTGGATGAAGAACAGCCGCCTGAAACTGAACTCAGACAAGACGGAAGTCCTCATCCTGGGATCATCGCCCTCCGCCTGGGACGACTCCTGGTGGCCCCCTGCCCTGGGCACCGCTCCCAAGCCAACGGACCACGCACGTAACCTGGGCTTCATCCTGGGCTTCATCCTGGACTCCTCCCTCTCGATGACCAGAACAGTCAACGCCGTCTCATCATCGTGCTTCAACACCCTGCGCATGCTCCGAAAGATCTTCCTGTGGATCCCCACCGAAACCAGGAAGACAGTCACACAGGCACTCGTCACCAGCCGACTGGACTACGGAAA
Organism: Lissotriton helveticus; assembly: GCF_964261635.1. Classification (NCBI taxonomy): domain Eukaryota; kingdom Metazoa; phylum Chordata; class Amphibia; order Caudata; family Salamandridae; genus Lissotriton; species Lissotriton helveticus. The sequence goes on from NC_136059.1 coordinate 1,077,156,000, forward strand.
CACCCTCTACACCAGAACCACAGCCAAACTTCAGAAAAGACTCCAACGCATCCAGAATGCCTCCGCACGACTCGTCCTGGACTTCCCCCGACACAGCCACATCTCCGGCCACCTGAGAGACCTGCACTGGCTCCCCATCAGCAAGAGGATCACGTTCAGACTCCTCACCCACGCACACAAGGCTCTCCATGACCTGGGCCCCAAGTACCTCAACAACCGCCTGACCTTCTACACTCCCACCCGCCAGCTACGATCAACCAGCCTAGCCCTCGCCTCCATTCCACGCATCCGCAGAGCCACCACCGGAGGAAGATCCTTCTCCTACCTGGCAGCCAAGACATGGAACTCCCTCCCCATCCACCTCCGGCTAACCCAGGACCATCTCTCCTTCAGGAAGCAACTCAAGACCTGGCTTTTCGAGCAGTAACGGACCCCTCTCCCCCAGCGCCTTGAGACCCCTCCGGGTGAGTAGCGCGCTATACAAATGTTATGATTGATTGAATGGACTACAGGTGAATTGTGGTAACATTAGGCAGAGGTACTATGTCACATTGTAACAAAAGTTGGAGTGGATAATTTGGGAATAATTCGAAATTGAACTAGGGTCCTCTGCCCATGGCAAGCTTGTTTGCTATTAATACATTTGTGTAGGCTACTGAAACATGACATCAAATTTGGATCCAAAAAAGATAAAAATCACGACCTGTTCCAAGAGAACATTCCACCTCCTTAGTGAGTAACAGAGGTAGATGTGTCCCTCCATCTACCTGAAATTTCTACTTTCTGCGCTTGATTCCAGCTTAGAGGTAGCTAATTTGCTAACCTTTTGCACAGGGAAATTTAGACCGGCCAGTGTTGCACATTTAACAAACAGGTGGTGAATTATACAGAAGAACTGATACAGAAATACAGGGAAACATAACTAGAAAGGTTTACATTTTGAAAATGCTGTTTCTACTGCAAAAACGTCTTGTAAGACTGTAAATTCCTAGCTTAGTACAATGAACAGGTGGTTCAATTTCAATTCTTTCAGTGGAAGGCCTTGATTCAATTGAAATAAAAGGAAGTTAAGTCGAACATTAGTAAAAAAAAAAAAGCAACCAAATATAAGACTATTTTATTCAGCTTTTGCTATTGATTTCTAGTTTGCCTTTGAAAGATGTGTCAGACTGGTTAAAGAAAGCCAGTCCATATATGCAATGAATTTCTCAATGTATAATAGAGTTAAACCGCAAACAGTCAATTACATGAAAATGGTCCCCAATCATTTAAATGTGCTCAAAAGGGACTTATAAAAAAAGGTTGGTCTAACTTTGAAGCATGACTATATTAAATACTCAGACTATTACAGAAGATTAAAAATGTTTGGAAGCCATTTATTTATTGATCAAATATGAAACAGCAGGCTGCAATTAATAAATCAATAGTTCCTGAATGCAAAGCCACTGTATGAGGATACTAGATCAACTTTGTGTACGAAATCACACTTCTGAATAAAATTGATATCCCCTCTGCTTGTACCAGTTGCTACAATGATAACATTACAAAACACCTGAGCGAATTAAACCTCTTGAAGTTTTCTTTTTCCTGGACCACTTCTGACCTATTGTTAGGACTAGGAAGGAAGTCAGAGGGAAAAAATAAAGACCCTAGTTTCTAACCCTCTTTCAAGAGCTAAAGAGAGCAAGCACAGAGGTTTTGGAGAAGGGCAAGATGGAAGCTAGCACGACAACTTACCATCCTCACTTCCAGGTTAAGGGTGGGACTTTCCAAGTAACAGTGGCAGAGTTGCTATATAATACCAAACAAGGCCTGGCAACATTTCTGTTGTTTTCTTCCCCTTCCACTCAATTCATCACTCGTCATTGCATTCCCATACTTTCTTATTTTCTTCTTTGCTCGATCCCCTTAATGCATTGTTTCTCTGCTACATTTTGTCTTTCTTATCTTTCTCCTTCCTTGATTGCAGGCTTATGTAGTCTTAACTGCATTCCTTACACTTATCTAAAATAGCTAGCTGGCTCTTTGTGACTGTACTTCATATGAATTGTGCCCCATGCTTCTCTTCAGTGCATAAGACTGTGGGGGCCTGTATTGTGGTGGGACCTCGGCTAGTCACAGCTGTTCAGTCTTATTTCAGTATTGTGCATTATCAGTGCTTGTTAACTTGTTTACAAGAGACTAATAACTTGTTTCCCTGTGTATTGAGTCACGATTACTGAGCGGTCCTTCTGAGCCAATCCATACTGAGGTGGCACTTTTCTGAAACACTGTCTATGGTGTTTTAGCACTTTTTCCATATTTTCTCTGAGTTCCTAGTTGAAGTATTCACAGACTGTACTTTGGTGGGAAAAGGTAAGCACTTGTGACGGTTGGCTGTAATCTGGGAATTCTCATGTACTCTCAAATCCTCACACCTCTGACCATACATTAAGAATTTTTATTTGACTGTATAGATCAGGACCACCTGCTACTGTCAACAGTTCCCAGGGCAGGGAAAATACAATTGTACAAACAAGTCCCTAGGCAACTAACTATTTACTTCATAATTTTAAATATATTTTTATGAAGGCCAAGCATACGCAAGAACAAAAAACAAATATGCAGCTTGGGTCACTGAAAAGCACGTAGACTAGATTCCATGAGAAATCATCGACAATGGAAGCCACGACAATTCCTCGCAATTCGAATACATTTACTGTGAAATCCTGTTATATTGTCAATCATATTTTGATCATAATTTGAGAATCTTGACCAGTACTACATATTAGATACGTTTCTATAAGAAAAATGCTTTAATGTGAATCAAGGGTATTAGACAAATGCACGTATCATTGCCATATTTAGGTCATTAAGATTCTATTTTGATTAGTGACTGTATGTTTAGATGAGGGGTTTGCCCCTTGTGATTTTCTGTGTTTTTAACAAGTCATGTAACTTTCCAGTCATTGAACATCATTGTTTTTAGAGCTTTTTTTGTAAAAATAAAGAAGGTTTATTTTTTTTCTTGTGTACGCTTGGCCTTCACAAAATTACATTTAAATGTATGAAGTAAATAGTTAGTTGCCTAGGGATTTATTTGTACAATCGCTTATCATTTGAACACATTTCCTCATTTGACAGAGCCAGCCCCTCATCCTTCCCTCCTTTAAATAAACAACACCAATTCCACTTCAATGAAACCACCAACATCAAAATATTAGGAAACACAACGATCAACTTGTGTACGATACATCCTTTTTCATTATAAAACTCATTTTATTTGTTTCTTCCAAAAGAATTCCCCTACTGTTACCACAACATTATGATTTGCATTCGTAATAGAACGCGTATTTCCACAACACTAACCCACTCCTTTTTTAATTTAAACATACCTCTTCCACCTTCTCCTATTCTGAACCCTTACCATAAAATATCAAGAACCCCAGTTTTATCAGAACACACTTCCATGGATTAAGATAAGCTGTTTTGTCCCTGTTCCTTACTTTCCTTATTTCTTTTTGCATCTAGCTCTCTGTTATTCATCTGGAGAATGTTTTCAGAGACCTCCCTCCTGCGCAATGCTGTTAATGCCATCACTGTGTAAATTGGCAGTTCTTGCCAGCTTTGAGATGTAGGTGGTTGCCTGTGTATACAAGTCCAATTTCAATAAAAAACAGTTATTCTAAAAATAATAAAATAACTATTTTGTATTTATATATAATTTTTTTCTATAAAAGTCCAATTTCAATAAAAACAGTTATTCTTTTCTATCTTTCTATCTGTCTATCTATCTAGCTATCTAATTTTAAATGCTTAAATAATTGTATTTACTTAACATTCTTTTATATGTGGGTATATTGGGTGTTCTTTTAGGTTCTTGACTCCATTATATTCTATGGGAGTGTATTGTGTTACCTGTGAGTGGCCATTGTGGTGCTTGACTTACTTCAACCCTGGCTGGAGTATATTTAATACAGTTGTGTCACCTTTAGGGCTGTAGCAACTTTAGAAGTGCAGTTCGCAATTCGCAATGGGCTTATTCTTTTGTGGATGTGTTTTTGTAGTAGCTGGTCTCCCTCCATAAACTGCTCCTTCCTTTCCCTAAGCCTCTCCTCTTTTTGTGAAACGAAAGGGGATGATGGACGGAGCGCTGGATCAAATCAAAAACTCACCCCCAGTCAACTGATCTGGGTTTAATCCATCAGCATTCTTTAGCTCACTCCACCACTCCAGTTCAGACATGGCCATATGCAAATCAGTCTGACCCAGTGCCTCATGGGAACAGATCAGCCCAAGCCAAGCCATGTCTTCCCTGGACCGGAAATAAGCATCCTGGGGCCGGTTTCCGGCTAATCAGCCATCATCAGCCAGGCTAGCTTGAATCCAGAGGCAAAGTGAGCAAGGGACCCATGTCTGGGCAGGGAGGACCTGGCCTTGCAGTTCGGGCTGGACTGTTCCCATTGGGCGCAGGATCAACACTGATTTGCATATGGCTGGGTCCAAACTGGAATGGCATGGTGAGCAAAAAAACGATGGATATAAGCCCAGATCTCTGTACTGGGGTAAATTTATGACATTGTTCTGCATTCCGTTCATCAATAGTTCTTTTTTTATTTGTCACCCCGAGTGGGACGGGTATGTTCAGATGTGAGTCCCGTGCTCTCCATGCCACTGGAATCAAGCTTTCCTGGCTGAAGAGGGATGAAACCCTGAAACCCGTCCTAGGATGCTTGTTTCCAGTCCAGGGAGGTCCTGGCCTGGCAGTTCAGGCTGGACTGTTCCCATTGGGCGCAGGGTCAAGACTGATTTGCATATGGCTAGGTCCAAACAGGAACGGGATGGTGAGCAGAAAAACTATGGATTTAGGCCCAGATCTCTGTACTGGGGTGAATGTATGACATTGTTCTGCATTCTGTCCATCAATGGTTCTTTTAGCATTTGTCTCCTCTTTTTGTAGTCTTTCCCAGTCCCCTCACTATTGCAGGTTATGCAGTGTGAGTCTGGAAGCTGTGAGTTACAATTTCAACCTCATGACTGTGCAGCAGCTTTGAATGCGGTGCCCGTCTTTGAAATACAGATCGTATCGTTGCTTATGTTCTACCAGGGATGACCTCAGCGGCGGCCGGCACAGGTAAGAGGGTGGGGCAGGATGGGAGAGGGCACAGCAGGGGGGAAGCCGACAGACGACGGAATAGGTGTTATTTATTTATTTATTTATTTATTTAATTATACTTATTCCTTCATCTGTTGACTTCCCTCCTCCCGCACCGCCCATCTCCCCCACACTGCCCACCGCATTTACCTGTGCCAGCCACAGCTGAATGACCAGATTTAGATCATGTGAAGATCTACTGCTGTGACATTACCACAGCCTTATATGTTCTAAATGTATTGACATCACATAGTGATCACCACTTTCTTCCTGTTTGGGTGTTTGCTAGTACACTTCATGCTTGCTTGCCCTCTGGTTCATTTGAAAGTTCCAATTACCTCCTGTAAATTAGAGACACTTGGATTCTCTGTGCCGCTTCTGAAATGGCGGCGTGTATCCAAAGATATCCTAAGTGCGGGGAGGGAAGCTGAGAATAATCCGCTGGCCCTTGCATTTGATTAGATGGAATTCGATATGAACTCCATTTGGCAGTGTGCTGTGCTTTGGGACTCTGATATAATTGCCTAATATCTGTTTGAATTATACTGCCCTGTTTAAAAATCTTATTACATTAACAGTATTGTGCTAAGAAATTGTGCATTTTATGAGTGAGCTCCCGGTCTTTATTAGTATCCTTTTCATTGCATCTTATATCATGTTGGTGATTATTATAGTGAAGAAAGAAAATGGCTCGCATGAGGTAGGAGTGGATGCCCTGGCAAGATGAGAGCGAACTGGCGAGAGAAGCTGCACTCTAGACCCCTATCAGCAACAAACACATTAATGCATTGCAGGCGGAGGCTCAGCGCCAAAGTATATTTTTTTCCTTGTGCAGCGCACGTGCACAGCATGGCAAATGAACACTCTGGAATAAGTAAATGGGAGCACTTATCTTAGTTTGATTGCTTCAGGCACGAGCTTTAATGGCAGCATACACCATTATTCTCCGGTGGAACAAACCATGGTGGAGCGGCGCCAATTAAACAGCCTTTTTCACAATAACCATTTGGTTAAAAAGAGGGCAGCAGCGAGTGAAATGGATTAATAAAATCAATCAAAATAAACAAACAAAAAAAATATTACTTTCAAAATAGGTTTCCTGGTCTATGTACCATTCACAGTGCTAAATTAGTTGGGGTTTCTTGATTGAAATGATGTGTGTCGATTGTCTGAAAAAATGATCTAGAAGATGCCCCTCTTTGACAATATCTGAGACACAAGTTGCTGCTGCAATTCTGAATATAATGTAGGTTTCTGGCCTATTAATCGCAGATTGGTTAGTGTGGGTGCTGTGAGGCAGGGCATTGCTTTCATATGCAATGTTCCCATTTTCCAGGCCTGAAAGTAATTGTGCACCAGTCACTGTCTTGATGTGTTATGCTTTGATCTACTTTTCCCGAGTCAAAACACTCCTTTCTCCTCAGCAATAAATTTAAATAATATTCTCACGGATGACAAACCACAAACCTTCACTCACGATGCACCACCTAGCATTGTGGACAACTTCTGTCATATTACAAACCCTGTGGTCATGAATTAGCATGCCAAGTAAATGCTTACGCAATGACCTAAAACTCTCAAACATAAAGGTTTACCTCTTTAAATGCACCTGAAGACATCTTGATAACCCCTTGATGGAATAGCACACAGTATTCATGACTAGTGCTATCAATCGGCCATCTCGAAAGCTTAAATGACTTATTTTCAATATCAAATTGCTGGAGCAAAAAACACTACTAAAGATCTCTTTTGCATCTACTTAGAAAGAATTGTCCCACGACAAGAGGTGGTAGAAGTGATACCCCTGCAGGGACTGTGCAGTGACATAATGTTAATCTTCTGAACAAAATCATCTTACATGATGAAAATGTTGCTCATGCATCTGCTTCCCAGCTGTCAAATTGCGGTAACCTAATTGACTGATATTTGAGAAAAACTCCCAATCCTCTAGGAACAGCATTTCCAAGATTGTAAAGAAGTTAAAACATTGGCAATTCTATACAAATGGCGCAACCATGAGGACATAGTTTCAATGGTCGAACACGGCTCAAGATGACTGAACAAATTTACAGGAACCGGTCTTGTTAGCCCCACATGGAGGGTTTAAATTTGCCATCCTACAACGTATCATAGAGGATCCACTGACTGAAACTATGTTTGGATAAGGAACAATTGATGGGCATTTGTTTTTTTAAGAATCGAAGACAAATATACAATTATTTGGAGGCCCTGACGAAGGCCGTAACTGGGCAAAATGCATTGGTTACACGGAAATTGCTTTCCTCAGCTAGAAGATGTTTGAATAAAGCACTGTAAAAACCAAGAAAATTACCTCTCAATTCATCTACCTGTGATCAAATAGCATTTTGCTGTTACTTAAATTCCTCATCGAAGTTGTCCATCTATTGTGTTTAAAAAAAAACATGTTTAAACATGAGTCCCACCCTAGAACCAAAGCTATAATAGATGCTTATAATTCACTATTATGCAACCTGATCCTAATGTTATGGTATAGTCCAGCTGATCTCTGGGTTACTATTCATTGAAAGATTTCTTAAAATAGGTGGGAGAACATGGTGGCCGGCTGAGGAGTCCGGTCGGGAGCTTCCGCGCTCTCTAGGCAGAACCTTGAAAATACAGCATAAAGCGCATGGATAAGACGGAGTAATGACACCACAAAGAAAAGCATGTCCCAACGTACCATAAACTGCTTGGCAAAATCTCTGCTTCCAGCAGCAACTCTGACAATGGCGATACTGGCGATACTGGCGATACTGGTGGTGAAACCGGCAAACAGGAGAAGCGGCCACGGTCATCACTTCCTGACATCCCAGTGAGCACAGTGTGGTCTGAAGCAGCAGCGGTCCTCCGAAACAACAGGAAGGAGGCTGCCCGGGTATCCTTCCGGAGCAAAGTAACAGTCAGTCCTAGCAGCAGCAGCACTGGTAGCAGCACTGGAAACAGCAGTGCAGCAACAGCCCTGATCTATTTGTACAGGGGGAAGAGAACACCAAGAGGAGGCCAGACCAACAAGTCAGGCAATCGAGGCAGGGGGCAAGCAAACCGGATAAGTGAATGGGCAGAAGGAAACAGACTCAAGCGGGACTTGACTTTTTTGCAAAACGGTAGGGGGAGGAAGGAAGAGGGAGCCAGGGGCACCCAGAAGGAGCAGCAACAAGATTTCAGCCAGAATAGAGGGATAAGATTTTGCTTGAGGAGTAGAAATCTGGCACCCAGCCTAACAGTAATTACAGTGACAACTCGGAAGCCCATTGCTTCAGTGCCCCAGAGTAGTGAGAGGAACAATAAGCAGCCTACACCTCCCCAAACCCTGGAGTCTACTCCAGCATCAAGCAAGGGTAGTAGGTTCAAAGGTGAAAATCTCCCCCTCACTCCGCTCATATTTCAAGGTGAAACAGAATTGCCCAAGTGTCCTAATAACACACACAAGGGAACAAGGTGACAAAAGAAAAGACCCAAAGATGACAGAGGTCAGATCTGTGACCGACATACCTCAGTTTTGGAAAATCTCTGGTCAGCAGATAAATCAACAGAAAATGGAAATTATGGAGTGGAACACCCAGAGCAACAACACCCTGGTAAAGGAGAAGATAAGATATCTAGGCATCCAGATAGTGTGGGAGATAGGAAAAATCGCCCACTAAAACTTCAACAAAGTTCTAGCGGAAACTAGAAAGCGCCTTAATGCATGGAAAAGCCTCCCGTTATCTTTCCTGGGCCGCTCCATAAGAATATTAGAGCACCATTTAAAGAACATCGGTCCTATCCATTCTACCTGCAAGACATGACAAATACAGAAGGAAGTTATTTCCTATATAAATTTGGTCACCCAATTTTTTTTTAAGTGAAATTAAAGATATTAGGATCTGCCGCTAGCCTATGGTATCAAATCAGGCGCCTATGGAAAATTCCTTACTACAGTGAACATGCCCCAGTTTGAAACTCACCAGGAACACCGGAATGTTTGAAAGACACACTATCAACAGCCAGGAGAGATGGGGGGGATAACGAAGTGGGGTCAGCTAATAACAGAAAATACAATAACCGGATGAGTCCAACTGTCAGTATTGACCAATGGGGCACTCTCTAAGTTTAAGTATTATCAACTGATGAGTTGGACAAAGACACTAGGGAAGGATGGTGCAGGAAACAGAGACTTAGAGAGGAAAATACAAGGGGAAATAGTAATGAAGAACAAAGTAGCGACTCAGTATTGGTCATTTATATCAGCAGGAGAGAAGGATTTCACCTTACCCACAGAGATTTGGGGGACAGATCTGCTGACGCTGGCCATGCAGAAGTTATGGCAAGTATCAATGTCTTTATGTTGGTATATTATCAAATCTGCACCTCTAAAAAAAACATTTCTTTACAATGCATAGAGCTTACTGGACACTGAAGAAACTGTCACAATTAAATAAAGGAGAGGTGAAAAGTAGCCCCAAGTGTGGAGAGGAAAGGGCAGACGACATCCATATGTTTCGGCAGAGCCCCCAACTACAGGGATTTTAGATCGATGTGGGTAAGATCCTCTCAGAAGTGCTACATCAGAATATAGAGATAAGCCTAGAATTAGTTATTTACTTTTCGTACTAATGTTAATGGCTAGGCGGAAGATATGCATTAAATGGATATGCCATAATCCGCCAACACAAGTAGAATGGCTGGCATCAGTCCAAAGGGTAAAAAGATTAGATCGGGGGGGAGTACAAAGCAAGAGGATAGGATTTTGGGATACATGGGAACACAATTGAGGTCATGAAACGGTGGAATAGAAGATGCTCAGGAAAACTGAGAAGTCCAATGATTAAGCAAAACAGCAATACGAGTAAGTGGGAACAGCGATGGCCAGGTATATCATCCCGCAGTGGAAGAGTGGGATGAGTTGTGGAAGGGGGGCCAAGAGGCCGACAGAATACCCCATTCACTAAAAACATCCCATTCGAAGGTGTATACCTTGGGGGAAGGCCAGGTTGGAACAGAATGGTAGACACACCTCCCCAACCATGAGAACCCAATATCTCATCTCAATCTGTTTATTGTACAATGAGGACTAAATGGTGACCGCTCCATAACTATCCTCAGACCTTACTTGTGATAAATTTCTCAATGATTATGAAAAAAAGGAGCAATGCCATGCATGTTTACTAAAATCAACCGGGTGAGTTTAAGAGAGGAATGGACTTCCTCCATGAACTAGGGCAAGGAGTTCACCATGATGGTCTCTTCACTTACTGGACATCTTTATCCTTGTCCCTTTCTTCATCCTCAACACCCACAACATTGGTCACAACACAAATGGCAAAGATATCCAGGTTCATGCAAGAGCACCTAATGTTAAAGGAATTTGTCAACCTGGAAACAGAATATATTACTTCTTGACACGGATGAGACAAAACTGATTGAGTTTGAAAGTTTCAAAAACAGAGATCATATAATACTTGGCTCTTGAAGTGTTTCCTTTTTTCTTTCCTTATTTGAATAGCCCCAACATAGCAATGACTTGACATTAATTCTACAAATGAACAACACTCAAGTATGCCTCTTATCTATACTGTCATCATGGTATTCTCTAATTTCTGCAAATGCACCATAATATTTCAGTGTCCCTGTAGTGTACTGCTTTCTGCAATGTAATCTATGGAGTAACCTTTCAAGACTGACAAAGCAACACCAACAAACACCAGCCTTTGTTGACCCCCTCATGCGTGACCTCTGAAAATCTGACTGTATCTCAGCTGCACCAAATTACTCTGCAGGCTGTCAATTTCAAGAAATATATGATTTTCCACAAGGCCCTATGCAGCAGAGTCCAAGAGTTCTTCTCTTTATTGTTGCTTTCATACAGTTCAACCATAAACCTAATGTCTTCCCCGAAATTTCTCAAGTTAATCCCATGAAGACTCAAATGGGTTCGGGGTAGGGCCCGTATTTTCAATGCCATAATCTCCGAAACTCCCTAACTCTGGCTCATTGTCTTCAAGCAGACTGCAGAAATGACGAGATGCCTGTTGCCACCTTTTAATGATGTGTTTATGATCTTGACTTATCATATTCTCGACAAATTTGAACGTACTTTTGGCTTTGTGTAGCAAATGATTTTTCTTATTTAGTGTCTATGGAACAATGGGTAGCACATATGGAACTTAAGGTCTTATTTATATTTTGATGGGCAGCCCATTGTTACGCCATTGCGAAAGAGTATATTACTCCATCCCTATGGCGGAAGGGCTGCCCGCTAAATTTCTAAATGAGTGAAAAGCAGGGAGTCATTTATAATGTATTAGCAGGAACAGCCTTCAAGGTTCATCCATATCGATGTTTGCTGCAAGGCTGCGTCAGCATGACGCCTCCCTGCACCAAAGCTTTTTATTTTTATTTTCAAAAAGAAAATTCTGAAACAGGATTTTCTTTTTCTAAACAAATAAATAAATAACACTCCCCTCGCCATGAGAGTCATCTCCCATGGCCAAAGGACCATTATGTGCACTTTACTGTGCCTCAACACCAGGGTTTGTCAGTGGAATAACGGTTATATGTCCACCCATGGTGATTTGGTGGGCAGACATACAGCCATCTCTTTGACGGCCCTTACTCCATCAGGCCTTCATAGGGGTTTTGCTTTGGCAGTGATGGATTAGTCACCGCCATAGTCAAATCTAGTGTCCACCTGCATATAAATTGGGTGGGCTGACCATTATGTTGGCAGTATGTATACTCCATTTCTGTTGCAATGGACTATACATACCACCAACATATAAATCAGGCTCTTTGTCTCTTGATCTCCCATTTCACTTCACCCAGATCAGAAAGGCATTCTGATTTGCCTGTCCAGTTTTCATTTTCTAGCGATTTATAAAAACAACAAATATCAAAGGTTTGTTATTAGCAATATCACTAATATTATTGTTAGCACTACTACTCTGCTGCTACTGTTCTAATTAATAATAATATCAATAGTCAGTATTATTATCATCATTATTATTATTGTTGTTATTATTGTTATTAACACCTTCGCCGCGGTGGACATTCCGCCGCGGTGCTGAAAATAATGATGCGTGCGCATTGCGGACAGCCTCGGGCTGTCCTCCGCACACAGTGACGTTGGATGGCCGGGGGCTGTCCGACGCATGGAAGGGGTTAATAATACTACTACTGCCACTTCTACTATTACTGCTATTACTACGCCCTACGGGCACCATGCATGTACACAAAGCTGTCACTATATTTACTAAGTCATGTCTGCTCCACGGCACAGATGTGGAGCATTTGTTTTATCACAATTACAAGTCTACACACCGAAAAATCCTATTAGACTTAGGGGCAGATGCCGGGTTGAGCCATGTCTCAGTGAGAAAGATGATGTCTGGCATGAGGGAGGTGACGGTGTCCCAGATTTTGCTCCCCTGCTTGTGGAGAGAGTTGATTAGTAAGCAGTGTAGGTGATCAGTGAGCGTTGTGTGCGGCAGGTGTTCAGAGGCTGTGGGTTCGGTGTAGCAGTTGAGAGGGCAGTAGCATCAGTAAAAAAGTCCTGCTGTTGTTTCCAGGGATGCAAGGTGACTGTTGCCTTTGCTCTCTCTAGGGTTGAGGGCTAGGAGTTCAGTGTGAGTTTAGCGGGTCTGGGTGCTGGACGGCGTCCAGGTGCGGACAGGTGCAGACTGGCTTGCCTTTGGCACGCAGGCGGCATGGCCATGCAGTGACCTCCATTAAATAGGTAAGCCGGGAGAGGGGCAGATTGCTGGGTGGTTTCGGTTGGATGGCAGAAAGCAGGGGACGGAAGGGCTGAGTAGAAAAAGAGCGGTTTATCCCGGGGGTGGGAGGAAAAGTGGGTGTAGAGAAGAGGATTCTATGAGGGAATCTGTGGAGAAAGAGCACAGCCACAATCCCTGTCAGGGTGAACCACTAAAGACACTACATTAACCTGCGTCCAACCCTCTGGTAGCTTGGCCCAAAAGCTGTCAGGCTTAACTTAGAGTAAAGGTGTAAAGTATTTATGCATCACACAAACAGTAAAAAAGTGAAAACTCCCATGCAATTTAGAAAACCAGTACATTTTACTAAATTATTTTACACCTAAACAACAAAAATCCAATCAGTAGACCGAGTTTTACATTTTTTAAAGTTTAAGGTAAAAACTAATGACTAAAGAAATCAATGCCCCAACCATGGACATCCAGTTGCATGAGATCAAGTCAAAGTAAAAAAAAAGATGGCTGGCACGATGGAGCCATGGTCGGATACAAGCAGTGGATTGGCCCTGGTCTGTACTTACCTTTGAACTTAGAAGACATTTTGTGAAAAAAAGTCTATGACGGTAAAGCTTAGAGGTTTAAGGCTGCAGGCGGTGTCTGAGTAGGAGATATCATTGCCCTAGAGCCACTGGACAAAATCGAAGTGAGGATTTCTAGGTTCCGACTTAGTCCCTTTTTGGAAGTTAAAAATCTCCAGCAGGATGAAGATGTAAGGTGTGGATGACGAGGGTTTCATGAGGCAGGATAGCCTTTCTGTGAAGGATCGCTAAACAGGATTTTGCTGCTTCAGTCAAAGTGGGAGCTGCCATGAAGTCTGGTCAACCGGCCACGCACCTTGGATCAACAAGCAGGTAGCTCCGGCTCTCCTCTCAGACCATGTTTACGCCAAAAATTGTTTAAGACCCAAGGTTTGGATTTTGGCTAGCTAGGCATCTTTAGCACAACTTTCATGGGTCCAGGACTGAGGAGGCACCACTTGAATGGTCGGGACTCACTCCTTTAAAAATAACTTATGGGTTTAAATGTACATTTTGTAGAGTTTCTTGCATGTCCAGTAGTCTTCTGGCAACAATACCAATGTCAAGATAACCCTGGAGATTAATATTCCTGCTGGAGAGAGATTGCGTTTTGTCTAGTGGCAGTTTTGATTCATTCTAAAGTGGCACAGATGGTTAATGTGCCTGCTGCAAACAACGTGTACCATGCAGACCATAGAACTGAGTGTGAGTGAATGATATAAAAAAGTGAAGAGATGAAGGGTGCTGTTGGAGGGGGTTAGTGTTGGAATTTGTGGAGTTGGTCAGTTGGGGGGGGCACCAAAAAGAGTGTTGCACCAGGCCTCGCCAGCGATAAAAGCCAGCCCTGAATTCAATGCCTCTTTTTCATTCTGCATCATTTCCACATTATCCAGGTATTGCAGAGAAGTACATATTCATGCTGCTTTTAGATTGTGTCATAGGCTCAAGTAGCCTCCAGCTCACCATGGAAGATAATGTGCCAGATCCTCTGTGCTCAATACTTTCATCTCATCTTGAACCTTGAGCAGATTTTGGTTCGGATTTTATCTTGTGCATTTTTTTCAACACTCACTTGATTAGTGCCTGCTCGCTTGTTCAATCCATTTCCTCGACTAAGTTCTAGACTACCGGAGTTGGAATAATTACCCCACAGTTTCTTGCCTAGAACCATCCCTGATTAACACATGCACACTGATAAAGCACCTGCAAAGGTACACCCCATTCTCATGCTACATGCCAAGCACCTGTACTCTCGAACATCCTATTTGATTGGAGGTGATCTCCACTGCCGGCCACTTCCCAGCGTGGAAAAGACGCAACGCTCAGGCAATGTGTTGGCTATGCAATCAGTATAAAGAGGACATAACACCCGTCCTGTGCCCCACCCTTTTCGAGGATAGAAGGGCTCTGCTACAAAAGAGCTGGATAGCTAACAACATAAGATTCTGCAAGGGAGCAGTCCTGGCCAGCTGCGACCCTTCGAATACCATCCTGAATTGTGCCTTGCTTAAATTTATGGACAGTTTCTCTAGAAAGATAGAGGCTCAGAATCGTGCATGTGATGGGCTGACAGCTCAACCACCATTGGGCCCTCACAACCGACCACTCCCCCCTAATGTCACTCCCCCCTTCTTCTCCCTAGTGACTAAGAGACACGTTCCAGCCCATTTAAAAGTGTTTCGCACAGTAGGTGCTTATCTACTTGCACAAACTTTCCATATATTTATAACCCATTCTCCCATTTAGAGTAAATTACGCCAAATCCTTGCCATTTTACTCACATATGTCTGCACTTTTTATTCTAGCACTATTGTGTTAGTAGCATGTGAGATAGACCTATGTGACTCAATGATTTCTTAATTTGTATTGTTTTAAACCTGTATTTTATAAGAGGTAACCTTATGGAATATGCAAACTGGGATCTGATGCCACCTTTTCATATTGCAAAGGTTTTAACTAATCATGCAATAAAGTATTTAATAATAACTCACATACACTGATAAAGCACCCGGAAAGGTACACCCCATTCTCATGCTTCAGGCCGAGCACCAGTAATCTCGAGTGTCCTATTGGATGAAGGTGTTTCAGTAAAATAGCACTGTCATGAAAATAGAGGCTTCAACAGGACAGTATTCACTTCTGGTTCTGTGCCCGAACAACCTATAGTTTGGCTGGAGTGATCATTGGACAGGGCTGGACTGGCTACCGGGCGTTTTGGAATGCAACAAAATCAGCCCCCACAGCAGTGAAATCAACCCCCAGCTTGGCAGCATTCCAAAACGCCCGGTAGTCAGTCCGGCCCTGGATGAGGGAGGGTCGCAAAGTTATTGGGGGATGTGTTGCCTTTTAGAAATAAAGTTACTGGTGGAAGGACATCTCCATTCCGAAAATCAGCTGAGCTGTCTTGGAAAGGCAGCCCGTCCAGTGACTTGCATATTAATGTCTTCATCACCTCTCTGGATATGCATTCTCTCCACAGCTTGCACAAAGCAATTCTTCATTTGCTCTTTTGACTGCATTCAGTTATTGAGCTGATGGTTTCAATTAATTCATTCGAATAACCTCCAGACCTCTCCCTTCAGCTTAATATTGTGTGATGGTTTCAGTTAATGCTTACATCTCACTGTAGAAATGATAATTATATATTTAAATGAGTTGAAAGTCGCCCACAAATAGGTGACTCTGAAAGAGGGCACGAACGCCAGTGAGTGCAAATATTCTGGTCAAAATTAAAAACAGCAGAACCGAGCTCCAGACAACACTGAATTTGGATAAATTATAAGATTAATATTTCTATTTTAAATGTATGCGTAATCTGTACTGGGTCATTTTGTTAGCACATCTCTTTTTTCATTTGTCAAAAGTTTTCTGCTAGGTGTAAAGAAGGAGAAAGACCTGAAAAGTGCAAAAATAATGTGATGGTCCTTTAAAACTGCAATAGATTCACTTATAGAAGAACACGAGGGCTTTGATTATCCTCCTATCCATCGGCTTGTGTGTGTGTATGTGTGTGTGTCTGTGTGTTTGTGAATGTGTGTACATATGTGTTCAAATACATATATGTAGAGCTAAGAATATTAACTCTATACATGCCTACATGTACTTACCATGACAAGATTTTGGTACCTAATATTCTGGTTATGAAAAGTCGGTAACACAATATTTTCGATAATCTGACATATAGCCCATCCATTTGTTTCAGATTAATTTGGGGGACCAGAACAACAAATAACGTGTGCTGAATGGCATTTTCACCATAAAATCTTTCCCAAGGTGTCAAAAACTAAACAATGGCTGTCATGTTCACCGCCTACTTTGTTCCGGACAATAGTTTAATAAAAAGCTTTCAAAAATCTTCAGAAAAGCCTGCAGGAGGACACAAATCTGCCTTCAGACTTCTGTTGGTCTGCCTGAACATGATAATGTCTCTGTACTGTGGAGATGCCTACATGGTTCACAGTGGCAAAGTCTCAGCTTCGCACTAGTCTACTCTACCTATTAGGCGCTCGATTGGCGATTCAGAGGCCCGTCATCTGTGTGGCTGTTGGGAACTGCTCAGCGGTTCGACCGTGTTTTTAATCCTGCTTTTTAAACATTTACTTACTTATTTAGAGCTGTGGGGGAGTGACTTTGTTTATCTTCCTTCCTTACGCCACGCTCATTTCGCTGTCCTTGATTGGCGGGGTCCGTCCGTGCGAGCGGACCCGCCATCTTGGAGTTAGCGGTCTAGTCTTTTCTGTCTGGGTGGGATAAAAGTTGATGCTGACGCGAGCGCGCATCAGACGCGCCTGTGGCGCACCAAAGGCAAGCCCGTCTGCGCCCGTCTGCGCCCGTCTGCGCCCGTCTGCGCCCGTCAGCGCTAAGGACGCGCTCAGCGCCAGCCATGCTGCCCCTTTCTCTGCCTACATGGGATCTGATAGAGGGTGTCGCTCGCTTAGCTATTCCAGTGAGGAACTCCACCATATTGATGTGGTAGTGGTAGGGGGGCTCTTTGCTTTGCTGAGTCTGCCTCTCCTCTGTCTGATTTCCTTGTCAAGGGCTTTTTATCCTGCGGGCTCTTAAACGTTAGATCGCTGCCGAAGCACAAGGTGGAAATTCAGTTGTTGCTGGAAGTTCATGAACTTGAAGTTCTGTTTATGACAGAGACCTGGACCCACCCAGATTGCGAGATCGACCCTGGCTTGGCCTGTCCACCCGGTTATAAAATCCACTATAAACCGAGATTGAGGGGGAGGGGTGGGGGGTTGGGATGATCTATAAAGATACCCTGAATCTGGTTACTATAGATATCGATGTGGTCTCAGGTTTTGAACTACTTGGCTTTGTTATCAAGAATGATCATGGTCAGGCTTTAACCGGGATTATCTGCTACAGACCCCTTGGGGCCTTTAGTGTGCAGCAGCAGCAATTGCTGCTGGGGACCTTCACTAATATGGCAGCTACTCACCGCAGATTGGTGATCTTGGGCGATTTTAACCTTTGGTTAAATGGCTCCCTTGATGCGGGCTATGCTAATATTCTCCAGTCTTGTGAAGGCCTTGGCCTTTTCCAGCAGGTGTCCAAGGTTACCCACAATGGAGGGCATCTTCTTGATTTAATTTTTTCAGAGGCTAATCATCTGTTTATTGGGGATGTTTTGTCTATAGACTGGACAGACCATTTCCTGATTCAATTTTATGTGAACTTTGCCACTCAAACTACACGGGTAGCCAATTCCTTGTGTGAATATGTGAGTAGAGACTGGAAGGCTCTTATGCGTAAGAGGGGCCTTGCCCCGCTGTTTCGGGCAGAGGACTGTTTCTCCCCAGATTTGCAAGTTGAGGAGAATTACTCTGCTCTCTGCATGAAAATTACCTTGATTTTGGATTCACTAGTCCCTTTAAAAAACCATCGTAGTAGGGGCAGACCTTCGGCCCCGTGGTTTAATGATAGTCTAAAAAACATAAAACTTGAATGTAAGCATGCTGAGAGGAGGTTGAGACGTGTCTTACAGGACGAGGATAAGTTAACCTAGAAAATGAAGATTGTGGGCTATAAGAAGACGATTAAAAGGCCAAGGTGGAATATTTCTCTACTTTGATCCTGAATGCCCCTAACAGCTCTAGAAGCATTTTTAACATCTTGAATAGCCTGACCAGCCCAGACTGTTCTAAGAATGTGATACCCCCGTCTCTAGAACTATGCGAGAACCTGGCTAGGTTCTTTCATGATAAAATTAAAAACATTATTGATTATTTGGGGGAGTTTATCATCAATCTGAGGCGGTAAACACTATGACTTCGGGCACTGATGATATGGTGGTAATTGGCTCTGAGGCTTCGGGTGTTATTTTGGAAGGCGGGCCACCAATCACCTATCTGAGTTTCTGCCCCTGGAGGTAGAGGACTTTAATGGATTAGCTTGCGGTATTCCTTCTGGGTCTCCTTTAGATCCGGTGCTTTATAAAATCTGGAAAGAGTTTAAAGCAGAGTTGTTTCCCACGCTCCGTCAGATCTATAATCAGTCTCTTACTGACGGAGTGGTCCCGTTCCAGTGGAAACAAGCTCTGGTGACACCCCTGTTAAAGAAGCCTTCCCTTGACCCGGAGTGCCCCAAAAACTATAGGCCCATCTCTCTCTTGCCTTTTCCTGCTAAAGTTCTGGAACGAGTGGTGAGTAGCACTCTGTCCAAGCATTTGGAACAACATAACTTATTGGCGGAGGTTCAATTTGGTTTTCGGCCGGCCCATGGTACCGAGACGGCCTTGGTGACCGTGATGGATGAGCTTCGGAGGTGGGCAGACAGGGGTCAGGCAGCAGTACTTATTCTGCTTGACCTGTCTGCTGCCTTCGACACAGTCAACCATGGAATCCTGCTGAGAAGACTGAGCGAGGTGGGGGTGACGGGCTGTGCTTTGAGGTGGTTCCAGTCTTTTCTACTGGATAGACAGCAAGCAGTGTCCCTCACCCCTTACCAATTTGCTTATACCAATATCTCGCATGGCGTTCTGCAGGCCTCGGCCATTAGCCCTATCTTATTAAATATATATATGAAACCCCTGATTTCGGTCATCAAACAACATAATATTAACATCGTAAATTATGCTGATGACACGCAGCTGATCTTCTCCCTTGAGGGAGATCAGTCAACGTCATTGGAAGTGTTTCATAGCTGCCTGCGGGATACGGCGATCTGGCTGAAGGAAAACTCGCTGCAATTCAATGCAGGCAAGACGGAGGTGCTCTACTGTGCTACGGAAACCGTTCCCTCCATGTGCCCAGTAATTTCTGGCCCATCGCACCTCGACCGTTGTTTGGCCTGTGAAGACGGTTCGTAATCCGGGCGTTATGTTTGATAGTAAACTTACTATGGAGGCTCAGGTGACGAATACAGTGAGCTGTTGCTTGGCCATTATTAGATCTTTGCGGAAGATTTTCCCTCTGCTACCCCCCCTGGCGCGTGCGTTAGTAGCCTTGCTACTTGAGTCTCCAAAATGTCTTCTTGATAGACTGCAGAGGATACAGTCAACGGCAGCCAAATTAGCGCTAGGCTGGTCTAGAAGGTCCTCTTCTTCTTTGGCCTTGGCTGAATTGCATTGGCTCCCGTTGAGACGAAGAGTTCAGTTCAAGTTTCTTTGCTTAGTGGGGCCTGTCTAATTCAAAAGAAAGTTTGAGTGGTATGTTCCTACAAGAACTTTGCGCTCCTCGTGGGGGAGACTTGTGAAGATACCTAGATTCAGGAAAGTTACATCAGGTGGTAGATCCTTTGGGGTAACAGCTGCTAAACTTTGGAACGCATTCCCCCTGAAGCATAGATAAGTCAGTGACCTCCTCCTTTTTAGAAGGAGATTAAAAACATGGCTGTTTCCCAAGACTTAGGTGGTTGTCGGCAGTGGCCCACTATTTCTACTGGTACACTGAAATGCTAGCGCCAGGTGCCTGTTAGGTGACAGTGCGATCTATAAATAAAATAAATAAATCAAATTAAAATAAATAGTCACAATGAGGTTTTGGATAGGATTTGTGTCAGACAACCAGAACCATCAGGCCTCGGCCTGGGTTTCCACACAATAGAATTGTGGTAATTTACCTTAAAGCTTCTGACTGCCTCAATTTAGAAGTGTTCGGCCCAATTCAAAAAGAAAAGTGGTACATCTGCTACTTTAGTACTGCTATGGTGTAGATTTAGATCTATTGAGAATTAACACGCATTGCCATTAGTACTACATAGAGTATGATTAGGCACACAAACCATAATCATGTGGAGGCTAGTGTATACCAAGAAAAGGACACTGAAAAATCACAGCTGGGCCTACATTCCCTTACAGTGAACGCTACATTTGTTGAGAATGAGTGCGCAAGTACCATAGAGAATATTTCATAAATAAAGACTACATCACCAAGAGTTTGAAAAGAGCTTCAAACATAACATATGTTCACAAATACATTTATTAGATATTTCATAATATGTCTTGATTGTTAGTTTTTGCCTCGATGTAATTCATTCATTACAGTCCATTCGTCTTTGGAGCGTATTTTTTTTGTTTGCCTAATTTTTTATACAAGAATTTTTCTCTCAGCCAATATGTGTTTCACTTATATGACTGGTAAGCTTGAGGCTTCTTTAAGACTTCCTACGTAAACTATGCACTACTGGGTTTAACTTAAAAGTTGGGAGGGTAATCTTCCAGTGCAGTATGAGAAAACTGCAGTCTGTGTTGGAACAGAGGCAGGTATTTAGTGGTCCACGATTATATATCGATGTAGAGCTTAATTCCTTGGAAATCATAATAGTGGACACAAAGAGTGGACTTCGTCTGGTCCTGTATACTGTGTCATTATACAGTATATCTATGGCAAGACTGTGTACACTCAAATATAGACCACATGCATTGCATATAAGGGCTTCAAGCTCATATACAGATCACGTAAGGATAGAAGATATATACTCTCCAAAGATGAATGGGGTCTAACAAATGAATTGTGCCATGAAATAACAGAAAGGAAAAATTATAATTCAAGATATGTTATTAAATATCTAATACATGTATTTGTGAGCTTGAGTGATTAAAAATATTAAATGTATGTACGTGCACCCTCATTCTCAACAACTGCCAGGTGTAGATATGACAAGCTTCAACAAGACATGTCTCCAATCATTGTACTGGGGAAGTCACATCACATGTTCACCGGCCTCCGTATTTCCAAAGTGCCTAATTATACACACTGTACAATTATACACTGGTACAATTCTTCACGAGTATTACTAAATTATACCTGGAATGGCAGAAGTGTTATTAGAGCAAGTCCTAGACACATCTGTATGAATCAGGCCCTATTTTTAATTTCTTTTACATGGGGAGAACAGTTTTGCCCTTTGGAGAGTCCACTTCACTTACAGCCATCCAAGGTAAGAGGTGGTCTGATCCCCTTCCAACTCTGGAAGGGTCGTTTCTCCAAACCTTTTCTGCAGTGAAAGTTTGACCATTTCCAAAAGGTGAAAAGATTGCGTTAGAGTTTGTAAATGCGAAAAAACTCTCAAGTTTGTCAGTGTTCGCCATACAAACTACAGTGGCCTACTGTACATGGAATGTGTGTGGAGTAACCATATCTATAAGTATATAAAACATGACTATTACATTATGGAAAATTGAATTTCCTGCAAGCCATGCTCATAAACTATTCACTCATTAGTGTATAGAGTGTACAAAGACACAGCTATTTCCTTAGCAAACTGAAGACACTTTTTTACTATTGAAATTAATTTTAAAAGTCAGCATCTTGCTCCTTCACTTTTAAAATGCCCATGAAAGTGTTGTGTTACCTTTTCCTCCCCTTTCTCAACCCTTATGGTTTGTGTTCATTCATATGTTACTTTGCCCACTTCCATTAGTCTATATTTCTTCAATGGGTTCAATGAGTGAGTTTGTCTTTTTTAAACGATTCTTAAATCTCCATTTACCTTCTTCAAACAACATATTGACATGCTTTTTTTCACAGACTGGATTGGTTGCCAGACTAGACCACATCTTGATTTATGTTTCTCTTGGCAGCATTAAACTTTCTCTTCTCTCCCTTTTTTTATCTACGCAACAATACCATTTTACTTCCCATATCCCCACTTCTTCATATTGTTATTAATTCTAGTTTTGCTCCTTTAAAACTCTCCCCATATGGGCAGTTTTAATCCCTATTCCCCAATCCCAAACTGCAGCCCATGGGTTCTCTTCTTATGCTCTAGCTTCTTGGCCAAACTCTATCTCATTCATACCCCTTAATCTCCATCAAGTTTACCATACAGGCCCTCATTACGAGTGGACTCTTAATTTCTGTGGGGATGGTAACAGCAGACAACAACTCCACTGGAATTATGAAAGCCACATGATCCCTGCAAATCTCTTTACTTCTACACGGAGATTTCACTTCTCTGTGAAAGTTCATGGAAAGTGACGTTTTACTAGGAAATGTAGGTCCAGATTTACCAATTCCACTGGTAATACCTCATTTCTTTGTAGGCTTTTAGGATCTAACTCATAATGGGCTTAATTTTTCCCCCTCCTCAGAGATACTATTACCGCTGGTATCTCTTACTCAGGGGATGGGGTTAATACCAACCCAGCTCATAAGGAATGCCACAATGGTGTAATATTCTATGCTAGGAACTCCCAGTGTGATAATTTCCCTGGTCTTTTGGGAACAGTTAACTCTGTTATCAAACTCCTTTCCAACCCCTTATCACCTTGGAACTAAGGGGCAGATTTACAAGTGTCCCTTGCGTCACTATTGCGCTGCCATTGCGTCACGTTTGTGATGCAGCAGTGGCGCAAAAGTTGCGGCCCATTTACCGCGTGACACATCTAGGGAGATGCATCATGTTGTAAAGTCCTGTGTCACATTATACCTGCGTAAGGTATAATGTATGCAGGGTGGGCGTTCCCACGCAAAAAGACATGTAGAACTGACGCAGTGAAATTTACAAACTTTCACTGTGTCACGCTACGCCTTCGCCGCGTCAAAATCCCTACACCTGCTCAGACCAGGCGTAAGGAATGACGCAGGGCTTTTTGACTGGGATTCACCCATATATTGTGGCGCATTGCTGGATTTGCGTCACTTTCATGAGCAACTCCAGCAATGCGTCACTTCTGTGCCAACAGATGCGTCAGAAAATCTGACACATCTGTCAATTCTTGCTCCATGGAGCGTCGTATTGTAAATACGGCGCTTCCATGGTAACGCAAGGGCTTTGCATGGTGGTGCAGGGAAAGTGACGCATCTTTACAGATGCGTCACTTTCTTGTAAATCTGCCCCTAGATATTTACTCATTCCAAAGGCTGAATAATGTTCCATTCCAGAATGGAAAGGGGAAGGAATACTCCCCAATATTGGTAGTAGGGTCAGGAAAGAATTTCTCCAAGGACAAGAAAATAAAACTAAAATAAATATGACATTGCACAAATGTGATGCTGCTTCAGCATGCATAATTGCACAACATCCACATTGATGAAGGTAGAAAACCAGATCCACAGGCTAAAAAAAAAAACGCATTTAAGAAACTAAGTCCTGATGTACGTCTGGAAAGCTTTGAATGGTGCCGTATTCCAGGCGAACCCGAGGAAAGATTTGCAAAAGCATAAATGCCGTAAATCTGCACCCAGAGAAAACTTCCGTCTGCAGATTTCCAACTTGTTTTGTGAATTGGGCCCTGTGTTGCCCTCGCGGCTATTTCCATTGAACGCACTGTTTCTTGAAACTTTTGAGAAGAGCAGTGGGGCAGCCAGAAGGCCCTGGGCGGTGGCGGTCTGTTCATTTGTTCGACAAATCAAAGGCTCTGTGTGGAGGCGTCCAGCAGAGATTCAGCATTCAGGGCTTTTCACACTGGAGGTCACGATGATTGATAACTTTAACTCTCAGAATTGATTTACTGACATAGGAATGAGAAACGCATTTTATGCTCAAAGACCTCCACTTGCAAAAAGTTAGTAGACAGTTATCGAGAATATATATTTCCTTGAAATGTGCCAACGCTTTTTATAGCAGAATTACTGGCTGTCTTGACTCGACTACCTCTCTGACTGCTCACCTGTGTGGCCAAAAGATGGCTACATTTCCCCGTTATGTGATCCTATGACATGGTATAGTTCCCACAGGATGAGTTCATAGATTTCCGCTGCAGCTATACGGCCCTTGTGTGATTTATTCCCATTTTATGATGCTATAAAGTATCTGTAACTCAGACAGAGGTTATAAAACGCTGACAAAGATCTTCTTCTCAGTTGCAGCCGTTCAAAAACCTAACCTGCTTCATAAAGAAGAAAGGACGGTGCAGAACAGGCGTCTTCTGCAGTAACACTGTGTACATAAATGAAGAAACCGGAGGTGCAGTATTGTTTTGCATTGGGTTGCTGCAAGTATATAGCACTTACTACCTCATAAGAGCCACTGAAGCACTTTCTTACATGAGTAGCGCACTATGGGGCATATTATCAAGAACGGCGTTAAAATTATCGCCCCTGAAACTGCCGCTAAAGCGGCGATAATGGGCTTGATAATATGCCCTCGAGAATTCCAATAGAAGCCCATGTTCACACCAGAACATGGTCTTCTATGGGAATTCACAAGGGCATATTATCAAGCCCATTATCGCCGCTAAAGCGGCAATACTTTTAACGCCGTTTCTTGATAATATGCCCCTTAATCGTGTAGGGTGTGTGGTTGGATGGTTGTTGTCGTTGTTTGGCTCCTATATGGGCAGTATTTCCATGTCATGCATGAGGACCACTGTGCTCCAGTTATCATATTGTGGTACGCTGCACTTGGAAGTCACTAGGTATGGACAGAAGTTTGCAAGATCCACCAAAGGTAAATAAAAGCCCTGTGGGAACTGGCGGTGCTTGTTCTATAAGGTAGTGAAACAGCACTTTGATATTTTACCCCAGCACAATACAAGTAACCTTGAATTCGGTGAACTATTGTCCAGCTTTGTATGGAGGAACTAGCTCACATTGTTGATTAATTTGATCTCAAAGCACTTGGCCCGGTCTTGTGCCACATTACTGACAGATCTAGTTTACTATATAGTGTGTAAGGTGTGCATACTAAATATCAAAGTCAGAATATCTAAGGTACTAAATATCGAGGACAAATTATTTTTATAAAATATCGACAGGTAAGTAAGTCTAGATTTTCCATACCTAATGCCACATATATGTACCTACTCTGTACATATATCTTTAAGGTATGTAGATGTGGAGTTAGGAAGAGTAAATGTATACTTCTCTATGTGCACTTACTTTCAATATTTTGTCCCGCGATATTCTGTCCTCAATATTCTTGTACCAGGATATTCTTTGTGTCTATATTCACTAGTATAATCAGTGCATACATGTATCACCAACCATCACATAAGGCGTTTCATTTTGTTTTTTACAACAAATATACAATCTTAGGCACGCTTAGAATAGGGTTCCAGTTGATTACCATTTAGTTAAAATATTGGACACTGCATATATCAATATAAGTGCACATGGCTGAATAATCCATAATTACATTACCACCATTAGCTTTCAATAAAATAAAGCCTTTTTGCATGTCCTTGAAGAACTCAAATTTCTCCTGGATTTCTTGAAATATTTCTGAAGCAGAGGACTTATAGCTCTTTGTGGAGGACCATCCAAAAAGAGGAAAGGAATCAATGTGAATGCAAACTATCAAATTCTAAACGTAGCAACAAAAATTTACATGGCTGAACAAATGAAAATGTACACATAAGAAGAGTGACAGAGGTTCCCTGATACATCATGGTCTTTCAACGTAAACCTCAAAAATGGATTTCATAAGGCCACATGACACCATTTAATTCTGGTTGCAGCCTCACAAGGCACACCTGACGCAGCCATCAAGCATTTACCCAATTACACAAAAGTATGTTCAGTACAGGTTATGTGCTGAGTTACTGCATTTATTATATTGATTAGACAAAGAGCAGCAATGAAGGATAGAGATAAGGATAGGTTCAAGCTAATGCTCTGTAGTTCATTGCTGGGAGACCTAGACTGGATTTTTAAGAGAGAAAGTGTAAGCCTAACTGCTTTGTGCTTAGTCTTGTGAGTTGAAAATTATGTCGAGTGTTCACGTTTGGCAGGATGCTGATCTTCACAGCTATCAGAAACTACCCTAGTCAGTTCAGACAAAATGGTGAATATACATATATATTTCTACTAGATTCAAACAATTATTTGAAACTATTAGGGTCTAGGGCATGTTTTATAATTACATAATATAAAACAAATAATATAACCTATTGAACGCAAATCTAGGAGCAACACAGATTTATTCTCTGGCGGGCCTCCTCCTTAGAGCACAGTTGCAATGACAAGTAATTCATTTTATTTGACAGTGCCAATAACCAAATATATCACATTTTACACAATGCATTTAGCCATATTAGAACACTGGATGTTCAGAGCTTCTTTGAAGACAATGGAGTAGCTCTGGGCTTATAATGGCTGGGATAAGCCTGGAGCTCCAACATTCCAAAGTTTGCCTTCATACTTTTCCTTTTGTAATTTAGAACATTCTACCCTTAGTGGGTGGAATCTTCTAATAGCCTCTGCCTTGGGCTGTACTGCTTCTTAAAGGCCCTCAACCTTGATATAGGCCCGAGCCAAACTCGTATTACAGGCCTTTAACAACCGGTTTTGCCCTGGCAGCGGGCTACAATAGTGTCCACAATAATATCCAGTACCAAATCAAGTTTTGAAACTATCATTTGTCAATTATTAAAATAATGAGTTACGAAGCTAGGAACAAAGATTTCTTAAATGCAGCAAATTAGGAACTGAGTTTAAAACAAGCAAATTAACATAAATGCTTTATGGTTCAATGGGAACATGCAGGAGTAAATGTGGTGTTTTGAAAATCAAAGTTTAATGTTAGAAATAAGAGTTGGCAGTAATATTAGCTAACAATGGGGTTACAAGCAGCATGTTGAATTTTAAACCATAAGGCACAACATGTGGCTCCCCAAATGACTAATATATGCAAGCCATACAAACAAAATGAAAGTGGGGTATCTATAATCTCATTTAGCTGTCAAAAATAAAATTCTAAACTTTGATAAAAAGGAGCAGAGAGACACTAGATTGAATACTTTATGCTATGATCCCGGAGTCCCTGTATTTTATTCTAACTCACTGATATTATTATTCTCTCCAAAGATAGGAGTCCTGGCCTCCTGCTGGGCACACCAAAATGATCACAGGGATGTCCAGCTGTTTGGTGTGGTGAACCAATCCCAGAGTACAGTGCCCACAGATCTAAGATTTGAGCATACCCACAGTCTAAAGGCTCTTCAATTAATGTATCAGGGTTGTGAGAAAATGGGTTATTTGTAGTTAAACTCGCATCTACTGAAACCAAGTGTCCCATCTTAACACTTGACACTCTCAGGGTAGTGAGGCAGAGCAGTCCAAAGCCAGCCTACTCAGGGGAGGTGGCAATGGCTAGTAATTCAGTCCACAGACACGCAACAAATAACACCCAATACAATATTATACAGTCAGTGCTTTTACTTTTTAATGGAAAAAAGTAATTTATTAAGCACATATAATCACTACTATGCATTAATGTAACAAATAGCTCCTTGATGGCATGTGGAGATATCTATGATGACACCCTCTTAACAGTTCACACCTAGTGAGGCTTGAATCCTATAACCACCATACACCCCACATTAATAAAAGCATGAAAAGATCATAATAAACCAAAGCAACACCATTAAAATCACTACTGATGGTACCATCTTACGATGATACCCACTAGGCAATGACTCACTGTCAACTTTGCAGTTGTCAATGAGGTATCTCGATGCCCTTTGTCATCACTTGTAATGTTTCACTGTTAACATTGTTATAGCTTTCCAATTCTCTATACACTATGTGCATGAGTGTTTCTTCTACTTATATAAATGATGCAATATATCCTTATGACACACCAACAGATATTACTATAAAAGCTTAAGCTCCAGGAGTGCTTGAACCATCTCCCAAGTTCACGAATGTGACCTGCAAGATTCAGGGCAACCATTAACAATGGGAATGAAGGGTTCCAAAGGGGGCTGTTGCACTGCTTGTAGCCTCAACGGGGATGATGATGATGCCCCTGAACTCTCTGAACCTCCACCAGACGAAATATGAACATTTTTACTATGCGCCATAGTTAGGAAGCTTTTAAGTAGAGCTGGAGCTCTAGACAGGAGGTTTTTAAGTGGTGATGAAAGATAGCAGAATGTAGGCACTTCAGTCTAATCCTGAGATCACATTCCTGCCCTACTCCTCCAGAACATCATCTTGGGACATTTGGACATTACTTGATGTCATCCTGAAGTGGTCTGCTGAAAGACCTCTCTGACAGTCTGAAATCATGCCCCTAACTTCCACATTATCATGGTACTGGCAAGTGCTCATAAAGGGTGTGCTAGCATCTGCTGTGCTCCTGGGAATCCAGTATAATCTCAGCCTTGTTGTTCCATGTCTGGCATATGTGTTTTGGGATGTTTTCTGTATTCGTGTTACAATATGCTCCAGCAATTTGGTGGTTTATTTTGCATGCTTCCTAAATCCTCTTTCTGTGGCCACATCCGTACTGCTTCAATGCTTCCTGAGTCCTCTTTCTGTGGCCACATCCGTTCTGCTTCAATGCTTCCTAAGTCCTCTTTCTGTGGCCACATCCGTTCTGCTTCAATGCTTCCTAAGTCCTCTTTCCGTGGCCACATACGTTCTGCTTCAATAAAATCATCACCCCTTCCTTCACCCTACCAAATAGTGTTCAGTAATATGGTGTCAAAATATGAGATAAAATGAAGGGGATGTCAATTCATTTCCAGAAATATTGCTCGTATTTGTAGACGGGGATACTTACACTTGTTCCTACATTAATTACACTGATTTATTGGAGATCAGATCCTGAAACTAGAATGTAACTGATATGGACACACATGAACACAGCTTGGCAGCTTGGGACAGGTCTTTAAATTCTGAGAGCCACATTCCTATGTACTATTCTCATTTGTGTTTGTTTGTGGTGAACATAAAAGTATATATCTCATTTATGTCAACATCATTGTTCGGCCACTAGGCGGCACTTGGAATTTTGATGCCCTTTATGTAAATCTAAAATATCATAATATTCTTTATGTTGATGGCTGTAGGCGAATTCACAAAGCTAAGAACAGTTACATACTCTGTAGGCTTTCTCCTGTAATCCACTAGTTCAAATTGGAAATGAAGAGAAATGCCATGTTCAGAGGCTGATATAACAGGAAGGTGTTTCTAGAAAGGAATTGTGAAAAATATGGCAGAACATGGAGAGAAAGAGTGCTGCATTGAGGCTTTAGAATTCCCACACAAACACAACACCCATGTGCATTATGCGTACTGACAGCTGCAAGATCAAGGATGGAAGATGGCAGCTGGCCAATACTCTATAACTCAGCACCACATAATTTACATTTTAGAGCAATTACGATAAGTATAATAGCTTTGCTTCTAGGCAGCAATACAATTAAATTTCCTCCAGAAGATTATTACATCATCTAAAAGTCCGGGATGTAAACTTTCAGCCAACTGCTGTCCAGCTCTATTGTACAAATGTTATGCCTTTTAAATAATGCATTGCGGGTTTTGTTTTCTCAAAATAAAGAAGACTCATCATTTGCTTTACCAATATGTTTTGAAGAAATCAAGGTATATAACACACAGAATAACCACAGAAGTCAGAAATTAAATATGAGACGTGCGATAAAATACCATGTTTAAGATGAGCATCCAGTTATCCAGTTCTTTCGAGAGAAAATGCATTTGAGCCGCATAATCACATACTGGGAGCACTATAGGCCAGTACACAAGCTAAATGGTCAGTACATCATTAGGTCTGTTTTACGTGCCTGCAGCCCTCATGACTGCCACACATGCAAGCTACTGAGCGTTGTCTCTCCTCCTTGTTTCCAACTTGCAGTGTCTCCAAGCACATCCACAATGTTGCATATAGTGGCTATATTGAGAAAGCCTAATTTGATGACCCCACTCAATAAAGCAAGTTAAAGACTGTGATGCAGTCCTGGGGCTTAACACCTTTGACGCTCATGACGAGCTCAGCTCATCATGAGCCACGGTGCTCGTGTGCTCATGACGAGCTGAGCTCGACATGACCGTTGGAACGCTCGCACGCTGGGCTAATTCCCCTGCTGTGTGAGTGTTCTGAAGAAACGGGTGTGCTCAGCTCGTCATGAGCACACGACCACCATGGCTTGAGCACGGGGGTGCTGTGCGCGCTCCCCCTCCCCCCAGCACAGCGGGGGAAATTAGCCCCACATGCAAGGGGTTAAGCTCTGTTTAAATCAAGAGAACCCTGAATAAAACGCAAAGCAACAAGCAAGTGTTCTTTGTGCTCCAATAAGTCATTTATGATTGCCAGAACTGTACGCTAAAGTCCTAAATAGAGTAGGAGGATTCTTGTCACACTGCAATTGCAGTTCCTTCTGTGGGGAAATGTCCTGAATCTGTAGTATGCTCGAATGATGCAGCAATAGTATGTGGCCAGCTGGTGCTCTACTTTTTATCTACCAATCTCTTGTTCTCTATCCTGTGCGGCAGCAGTGGCTCCTCTGTTATTGCAGAGGAGCAGCGCCCCCTCTGCCAGCACAGATGCAAAACTTGTAAAACAAATTTAACAAGGATCTCAGCAACAAAAACATTTACCCGTTGAGGTATCTTACGTAAAATTCAAGTCTATGACATAACATAACATAAAAAGCATTGTCCATGAGCAGAAAAATTAAACTTTCTAGTAATTTTATGAGCACACAAGTATTTGACCACAGGTTACATAGACCTCTGCATGCAGCGAGTGTGTTAACCACCTGGGCTGTGGAGCTCCAAGAATCCCATTATCTACAGCACTTCAGAATGACACAGCATGAAACATTACTATAAACAATAATCATTCCTCTTGTGGCTTCTGGATAAAAGCTCACCTGCCTCTAGGATAGATCAGTTTCACCAGTGCTGAGCTGAGATTCTACACCTGACTGGGACAACTACACAGACCCCTTCACTCACGCAAGTACAGGAGCAGATGGGTGACACCGTAGGTAAACCATGTGATATAGTGCTTTAGGGAATGACCTGATTAAAACCTGCTCACAACGAGCTGAAGGTGAAGGATTTTGACTGCACCGAGCACCAGAAAAGGTAATTGGCAGCTCCAACGTACAATTCTTGTTCCACTTGCAAGCAGGTGAGGGGTCCTCTTTATAGTGTTTCCTTTATCGCATCAGACACAACAACCTAACCATCCATCTTTGCTGATGCTTTTTAGATGTATAAAATGAGTGACGATGAAGATACTGTGTTGAATATTTAGAACAGGAAATGTTGAGACCACAAATTAAACATTACTAAGGTATGTGGAAGGGGTAGTGGTCATCGGAGTGTCACAGTCTCTTATGATCACCTCTTCACACCACTTTGCTCTACAGTTTCTCACTCTGTTAGACACTTGCACCCTGTTTCTGGACACATTTATGTAATTCCTCCATCTGCGTTTCTAACACATCAGCTTTCCTCTTCAGCACGTTCTCATTCTCTCATTCTGTGCACCTTTCTTTCATCTCCTCCACTTCACCTCCGCCCCAAAGCACGCAAACCTCCAAGTCACCTGTCAAGTCAAGTCAAGTCAAGTCAGAATTTATATAGCGCACTACATACCCATGGGGTCTCAAGGCGCTTGAGGAGGGGGGAAGGTTTACTTATCGAATATCCATGTTTTAAGTTGTTTTCTGAAGGCTAGGTGATCCTGAGTAAGGCGGAGGTGGATGGGAAGGGAATTCCAGGTCTTGGCTGCTAAGTAGGAGAAGGATCTTCCTCCCATGGTG
The DNA here is from genome assembly GCF_964261635.1 of Lissotriton helveticus. Classification (NCBI taxonomy): domain Eukaryota; kingdom Metazoa; phylum Chordata; class Amphibia; order Caudata; family Salamandridae; genus Lissotriton; species Lissotriton helveticus. Next base: position 1,077,188,337 of record NC_136059.1, read on the forward strand.
GCTTTGTGGATACGCGGAACAGCAGCGAGGGCTTGGTTGGACGAACGGAGCTCGCGGGTGGGGGTGTAGAAGGAAAGACGCGTGTTGAGACAATCAGGTCCAAGTTTGTATAGGGCTTTGTGTGCGTGGGTGAGGAGACGGAACGTTATTCTTTTGTTGACGGGGAGCCAGTGAAGGTCTTTCAGGTGAGCGGAGATGTGGTCTGTGCGGGGGATGTCTAGTATGAGTCTGGCTGAAGCATTTTGGATGCGTTGGAGTTTTTTCTGTAGTTTCGCGGTGGTACCGGCGTAAAGGGTGTTTCCGTAGTCCAGACGGCTTGTAACAAGTGCGTGGGTGACCGTTTTTCTTGTTTCGGTGGGGATCCAGTGAAATGTTTTTTTGAGCATGCGTAGGATGTTGAAGCATGAAGATGAGACGGCGTTGGCTTGTCTAGTCATCGAGAGTGAGGAGTCCAGGATGATGCCCAGGTTCCGCGCATGGTCCGTCGGTATGGGGGCTTTTCCTAGGGCCGTTGGCCACCAAGAGTTGTCCCAGGCGGAAGGGGATGAGCCTAAGATGAGGACTTCCGTTTTGTCCGAGTTCAGTTTCAGACGGCTCTGCTTCATCCATTCGGCTACTTCTTTCATCCCTTCGTGTAGGTTGGTTTTGGCGGTGGTAGGGTCTTTGGTGAGTGAGAGGATCAGCTGGGTGTCATCAGCGTAGGAGATGATATTGAGGTTGTGTTGACGTGCAATCGTTGCGAGGGGGCTCATGTAGACGTTGAAGAGGGTGGGGCTGAGAGATGATCCTTGCGGGACGCCGCAGATGACTTCGGTGGCCTCTGACTTAAAAGGGGGGAGGCGGACTTTCTGAGTTCTTCCAGCGAGGAACGAAATGATCCAATCCAATGCTTTTCCTTGAATTCCGATGTTTCTGAGGCGTTGTATCAGGGTGCTATGGCAGACTGTGTCGAAGGCTGCGGAGAGGTCAAGGAGGATAAGGGCGACTGTGTCTCCGTTGTCCAGTAGTGTTCGAATGTCATCTGTTGCTGCGATGAGGGCGGTCTCGGTGCTGTGTTTGGCTCGGAAGCCAGACTGTGAGGAGTCGAGTGATTTGTTCGTTTCAAGGAAGGCGGCGAGCTGATTGTTGATGGCTTTCTCGATGACTTTGGCAGGGAATGGGAGGAGCGAGATGGGACGGTAGTTTTTGAGTTCGGTGGGGTCAGCTGTGGGTTTCTTCAGAAGGGCGCTGAGTTCGGCGTGTTTCCAGCTTTCTGGGAATGTGGCGGAGTTACATTCTGTGAGTAATTAATTTCATTTTACTTTGGCACTGATAATTTGCCAGCTGTTTACCTTCTTCAGACTCTTTCTCGCAATTACCATTGACAGAAATGTAAGCAACTTTCTGTACGCTCTGCAGAGTAGTCAAGGATTGGATGTGCATGTAGTATGAACACCTTTACAACCCACTGAAAGGCTCTCTAAGAAATTCCCACTGCCCTTGGCCTCAGCTCCATAATTATCAATCATGTCTCGCCATAAACACCTTCAACCTGAGATCACCAGAAAGGACTCAGGTCCTAGTATGCACTATACAAGAGTCTTGTGTTACATGAAAAAACTACAGAAACAACCTCTGGAAAATGCAAATGACCTTAGCGAATGATAGATACAGTATATAATGTGAGATGTATACAGGGACTGCAGTGCTGACCTGCATTACATTAAGGGTTTTTACAATCTTAGTTCAGACACCAAGTTGTGTGTTTGCGTGTAAAGTTTAGGATATGAATGTAAGGCACAGTGGGCATCAGTTTCAAAGTTGTTTTTTAGCCAACTAAAGTAAATACACCCTTGGGCATGACTTTGCATGTGTTAGCACATTCAAGCTAGATGTATTAGAGGGGCCACAGATATTATGTGATATGAGCCAGCAGCGTTTCCTGCATATTATTTTTTTTTTTGCATTTGCCACTTAATCCATCATCTGCTGCATATACTGCAGATTTTAACAATAAAAAAATAGATTTTAGCTCAAACAGATCAAAAGTTCCTAAAAAAAGTACCAACACTTCAGGCCTCAATCCTGATCAGACTTAAAGAGCAAACGTTGATTACAAAAACAGGAAATTATGTAATTTTTAGATCCTATCATGCAGAGTTCTATATCATGGATAAATGGACAACTTTTCAGAGCATTACCTCCACCTTTTAAAGGGCACCATCTTTCTGTGCATATAAAAAAAAGCCAGGCAGTTCCTAAATGTGAATAATGATGAACCTAAGCGGTCTTCAACCGATTCATTCTGCGGAGACAAAGGAGCACGCGGGGGAGATGGATGGGGCTGCTAATTCCGTGATATTTTCTGTTTGGAATCCACTTTCAGCGTTTATGCTTTCATAGCCTTTGGTGCTGAAACAAATGTGAGCAGCGCGCGAGAGTTGATTAATAGGTGCGCCATACAGCTGGTATTTCCCCATAAAAGACGGGTAAACTTATTTCAATTATCATACCACCAACGAGGGCGCAATCTGTTCACAATGGCTGTTTACGAATGGCTGCTTTGGGTAATGGCTGTTTTGTTAGCGCAGGAGATGAAATATTATATTATTAAATAGAGATATGCAGAACGACATGTCAACGTATCCATCTTGCTGATGTTTATGGGCTTCATTTTTTTTGTAATGCTTATTTTGTTTTATCACTGAATGCTAAAAGTGCCTGCCATTTCAAAAGATCACATTTCGTTTTATTTTTTTTCTTTAATGTCTTTCGGTGTTAGCATCCAAAACAGGTGTGCCAAGCAGCCGAAGGAAACCTGTGGGTAGGTGCCTGGCTGATTTGGACAATAATGCAGCAAAGCTGTCATGAAAGATAGTGGTAAGCAAAAATGTTTTTTTCCCCCTTGCCGCATGATGAAACGGACCGCTCTTCATCGAGAGCCCGGAGGCCCCTTAGATTAAACACACAAACCTGCAGAAAATGCCAGGCGGGATTACATTCTTAAACTCTGTGCTAGCCTTCAGCAAATGCACGCGCTCCTTATCGAGGGGAGGGAGTTAGCCGTTTTCATTCCCACTAACAAATGCTAAAGGGGCAGCACGGGGGCTTCAGTCACACTCCTGCACGCTACAGCTCTTTCAAGGAAAGAGTGTGTGCTGTAATGTCAGTGGGTATTGTATAGGTTGTTAAAAGACGAAAAGAAACTGAAAAACACAAAAGTGATTGAAGCATAACAAAATGTTTTTTTTCGTTTAACGTAACAATTTATTAAATGCAATTGTTTCATGAGTTTATAAAGCCTCCTTTTCATTCTCCTTCTTCTCTTCCTCACTCCTTCTTGTTTCTCTTCCTCTTTCCCCAGTATACTTCCACCTCATTTCCCCTCCAATGCCCTGAAATTCAGCCTCTCTCCTCTGCCCTCTTCTTCTCCATTCATGGAAAGGAAGAACGGGGTATGCATATGCCTCTACATACTACCTCAAATCTCCCTAATCTCTAGAGACCTAGGGCCATATGTATCAAGCTAATTAGCATTCGCAAAGGCCGAAATTCTAATTAGCTAAATGGTATGTATGAAACATTTTCGCAGCAAAATAAGGAATCGCACATTTTGCTATTCCTTATTTTGCGATTGCACTTAAGGAATCGCAAAATTTGCGATTCCTTAAATGCAATGTATCAAAGAAATATTTATGCAAAAATGCCAATAAGGATTCGCAGATTACCACCAACTTCTAGTTGGTGGTAAGTTGCGAATTCTTTTAAAAAAGCAATTTATTTAAATTCCAAGGGTGCCATATGACGCTCATACATGCCCTTAGGGCATGTATGTGCGCCATATGCCCACACATGTATTTTTCAGGGGTGCAGCAGGGTGTTCTTGTGACACCCCTGCACCCTTGAAAATATTCGCAATTTGCGATTAGCTAATTGCTAATCGCCAATATCCCCTTCATTCCTATGGGCCTCCTGGACCATAAAAATGAATGGGAAAATTGCGATTAGCAATTTGCTAATCGCAATTTAGGAATGATAAGGAATCGCTAAAAAGAAGCGATTTTCTACATACATACCGTTTTGCGATTTCTAAATAGCGATTCCTTAATAATCGCTATTTAGGAATCGCTAAACGGTATGATGATACATATGGCCCCTAATCTGTTTAGTAGATTCAGACAGTCATTTTCCAGGTAATTTTAGAAATGCAAATGATATATATGTCAATCGAGGACCGAGGATAAGGGGGTATAAAAATGTGTGTTTCCCATATTTATTCCCATAGGAGCTCTAGACACGATCACAGCCCAAACTGCTTAGTGAAATTTGGAATATCCTAAATGCAGCAAATGCGCACAACAACCATTTTCAAGGGGGAGCAGCAGTAAGGGAACCCCCTGGTGTTATCGTTGAGGACTGATGTTCTGGGTCCCTCAGACAATCTACCAGAGGTTACCATGCACTTGTCGTATCCACTGAACCTAGTCCCCACCTAGCATCTTGCAGCAGTTCCTCTCCCTCATATCCAGCCCATCTTTCAAGCTCCCTGCTCAAGTTATGCTTCATGGCCCCTCACAGATCCTACAGTGTCTAGTGATCTCCATCTTCGCCATTATGTAAGAAAAGTCTTGGAAGCTACTAGTGACCTTAGTCTTAAAAATGTGCGGTAACCAGTACAGGAGACAATGGTCAGGTGAGCATGGTACCTCTTTCAATATGACATCCACACCACTCTTCTTACCTCCTCCCAGTCAGTAGACAGAAGGGGACAGGTCCACATCATATGTATGAGTTCTGCTCCCACCTCCACACATCTCGGACAGGATGCCCGGTCAGATTAAATTATTTAATGATGCGCCCTGGAGTTAAATATGCCCTAGGAAGGACAAAAAATTGATTAGCTTAAACCGGGCATTTCTAGATACTTTTGGTATTCTCTGTAGAATTGTCTCCCAGGTTCCAAATGGTGTGGGGATCCCCCAGTCCTCTATCCAACGGATTCTGATGGCCTCAAGGGGTTGGAGCATGTCTTCTCGTTTTTCTCTGTACAGGCACATGACTGATTTGACAGTGGCTGATGATGAGGAAATATACGGACAGGCAGTGCTTACTTTGTAAAATATTAGGTGCCAGGGCCGTGACCAGGAGGCCACTGCAGCTTTCACCAACCATTGTCCCATCATCGCTGCCAATGATGGTACCAAAATAACTACTAACTATCTCTCTCACCTGAAAGTGCAACAGTTCAGATTATTCCAGGTCCCCAAAGCTAAAGGAATGACTGGGGAGCAAGGTATTAGTATTTTTTAATGTATATTGTATTCACAAACAACCTCTGTTCTCCTCATCTCTAAGTTAGATGAGCAGCGCCACTATGTGCTAGAACGTCATAAGTGTTGTGATGACAATAAAGTGCTGGTGCCGAACACCGGAAACCAATTAAGTGCCGGTGGCCAGCACCGGAAACCACAGCTCAAATTAGGCACTGCTGACAGGCTTTATGAGAATGTGATTCCAAACCAGCCCGATCACCACTGTTTATGACTCACTGTTGTTACTGCCCTATGAAGTAGGAAGAGACCCTGCAGTTAGTCTTTGCAGGAAAACATTTGATTGTATTTGGTGACCTACTGCAACTCACCCCCACAAAAGAACAACATGTTTTCCAAACACCTGTGCACAATGAGACAAGAACTTCTCTGGGGAGTATTTGCAATGGAAATATTTGGTAAAACTTTGAATGCAAGGAGCTAGTGAAAAATATGCATCAAGCATCTGATGTCGATTATGCAGATGTACTGAAGGACAGTTTATAAGCTCGATGTTCTCTGCATCTATCCATCACAAGAATAGCTGGTAGGTTCACAAAACTGTGACTATACTGAAGGACATTAGAAAAGGAGTTCTAACAAAAGGGGGGAAACTTGCTTTGGAAAGTAGACTTATGAAGATACTGTTTCCATCTAATAATACAGCAGCTGCACTAATGCACAATGTCATTGAAGATCTGATGTCTATAGTTCGTTTAATGCCAACACTTCAAGAGTGCTCCAAGTTTAATGAACAATTACTACAACTCGAGAAAGAAGATATTTTTAAATTACAGCTATTGATAAAATGGAACTTCAGGGAGTCACAGTACTACTTATAGATAAACTACAAGCAACATTTTATGCTTTGGTTAAGTCTGTTGCAAAAGAAACAATTGATGGATGGAATGCTGAACAATGCAAACATTCACCCCAGTCATAACGATCTGGGTTTAATCCATCATTATTTTGCTCACCACACCACCCCAGTTTAGACCCAGCCATATGCAAATCAGATCCTTGTGACTGGGGGTGAATGTTTGCATTGTTCAGCATTCCGTCCATCAATTGCTTTTTCTTAATTTCTTAAATAGAGATGAGGTTGAATACGTGGCCATAAAATGTGATCAGACTAATGGCATGAAGCAGAGTGGTTGTTGTGTTGTACGTTTATTGCTGGTAAGTGTATGCTGTCCATTAGTCACTATGTTTAAGTGTAGATACCGCTTTTGTTAGCAATGGAAGTACTGTATTTAAAGAAAGAATGTCATATGTAGCATGGCCATGAGTTAGAATATTGTCTGGTTTGTTTTTGATTGATTTTAATTAAAAGAAAGTTAGTTCTAATGCAAGCTGTGTAAGAGGGTACGATCAGTTTAGAAGTGCATACGCTCCTCCATTAGGCCAATACCCTGATTATGAGAAATGGATAACCTGTCCAAAAAAGATTACAAAAGAGTGCACAGATACTGAAGAATAAAAAGGACAGAAGGACAATCTTGAAGCTGTTAAGAAGAGAAAACCCAAAAACAACAGTGATTTTTATAGGTTACCAGTTGCATAACAGTTCAGGTGTCAACTGCTATGCAAATGTTGTTCTAAATACACTGTTTCATTTACCACATCTTGTCAACCAAATTGATCAAAAACCAGATAAGAGAATGTGTTCGCTTGCTGCAACGTTTACTGACCGACAGAACTGTGATGCACTTTGCTTCAGGTATTCAAGATTTTTTAGATATATGTTGCGAATCGGTAATGTTTACTCTCACCAGTCAACATGATGCACAAGAATGTATTATGGGTATGTTTGGATTTTTAGAAGAAGAAGATGTAAATACTGTTGGTTTATTCAGAGTGAGTTACACATGGAACAATGACTGTGAGGATTGTGAACATTCATCTACCACTAAACTCGTTTCTGAGTGTTTTCTCTATTTAACATTAGCAGATTCAAAAAGAGTGCCTTTTGGCAAATTTTTGTAGAATGTTATTAAAATATGACCTACCCAAACTGCAGATCAGATGTTATCTCTATGTTAATACTAACACAAACTGGATAATATCTTATAATAATGCTACAAGGATGCATAGCGGATGGTTCCAAAATGGAAACTCATATTGCAAACTTCAAAGCTAAACAAATATCAGTTTCGGGAAGAATTTTTACTACTTCAGCAATCATCTTTCACAAAGGATATATTACAAACTCTGGATACTATACTGTCTATTTGAAGAGTGAAACTAGATAGACAGAATGCAATGACATCAATCTAAAATTCAAATCAAAACTTCCTTTCAAACTACCAAACTCTCATCTTTTCTTTATTCAACCAAAGTTCTAAGGAGCAATTATGGATGAAAAAGTGATCTACAGTAATTTGTCTACATGGTTCATCAGTCTTTTAGACATTATTCGGCATAATGGGGGTAATGTCTTTAAAAACGTCTTCAAAATTCAACAGTCCATTTATCTTTCACAAAGGAGTTAATGCCAGATCTACATTATACTCAGTCTAATTAAAGTCTGAATTTGAAAGGACATAATACAATTATATTTGAAAGGCAACGACCTAGGCAATTAGTATTTGGATAACAATAATAATAATAAGAATAAACAACTGGCTATGGCTTACTTAAAGAGTTGGATTATTTATTAAACAATAAACATAAAATAGCAAATCATTCGCATGACATCATCATAAAAGTTACTAATCATACATAACACATAGTTTATTAAAACAATTTCACAAACCAATAAAGGTACAAATTAAAAGCTATAGTTATCTAAAATAGATAAGTGGCGAGAATGTGTCTCTACGCGCGTTTCGGCGGCCAGCGCCTTCTTCATGGAGTAGCCACACAATTTCTATAAAGTAAAAATACATAGGTTACATATTTATAAGATCAAGATAAAAAGCGACACAGTTATACAATTTTATAAGACAAACCTAACATCAATTGTTATAATAAAGCAGCCAGTTAGTCCAGTTTCTGTTTTTCGAAAACATAATTTGTTTCCCATGGTCTTTCTTATCTTTGTCATTTCCTTACATGATCTGTCTGAATCCACAAACACAATGATTTGGTTGGGGGTTAAAAAATAATATAGGGTTGGTATATTTATAACCACCGCTATGTATGCATTAAGAAACAGTTTCCGCTACATCCACAATCCCTTATTATTTTTTAACCCCCAACCAAATCATTGTGTTTGTGGATTCAGACAGATCATGTAAGGAAATGACAAAGATAAGAAAGACCATGGGAAACAAATTATGTTTTCGAAAAACAGAAACTGGACTAACTGGCTGCTTTATTATAACAATTGATGTTAGGTTTGTCTTATAAAATTGTATAACTGTGTCGCTTTTTATCTTGATCTTATAAATATGTAACCTATGTATTTTTACTTTATAGAAATTGTGTGGCTACTCCATGAAGAAGGCGCTGGCCGCCGAAACGCGCGTAGAGACACATTCTCGCCACTTATCTATTTTAGATAACTATAGCTTTTAATTTGTACCTTTATTGGTTTGTGAAATTGTTTTAATAAACTATGTGTTATGTATGATTAGTAACTTTTATGATGATGTCATGCCAATGATTTGCTATTTTATGTTTATTGTTTAATAAATAATCCAACTCTTTAAGTAAGCCATAGCCAGTTGTTTATTCTTATTATTATTATTGTTATCGAAATACTAATTGCCTAGGTCGTTGCCTTTCAAATATATTACTTTCCCTGATCTAGGAATCATACTCAGGGGGTCCTTGTTAAATATACGTCATAATACAATTATAGCATCCTTATGTTAATAGCAACAACTGACTTTGAAACTTAAAAACAACCCCTTTTGTTTCATCAACCAAACTCCTACATACTATTTGTGAAAAACATCTATAGTTGGAGTTGTATCTATGGATCATCAGCATTAACACATCATTCGACATACCAAGTGTGATATTTATAATAGGATCTAAAAAATTGAAGAGTGCTTCATATTTATTTGTAATATTGTACCAGGTATAATATTTTAAGAAATATTTAACATAAGTTTGTTTATATTAATGTAGTAACTCAAGAAAAAGCAGTTGATTAATGAATTGTAGTGAGTGCAAAGCATAGTGTCACTTATTTATACTGATGTACTGTGCAGCTTTGTTTTTTGTTTTTGCAATCCAATCATTGTTTTTTCCCCACAGTTTGAGGATGATGTTTCCTACAGACCACTGATTATGGTGAAGAAGTATGAAAACTGAGAACAGTAAAAAAGGGAAAATAATATTTTAAGCTACATTGTAATAAACTGTTGCAGTATAAGTAATGTACATTGCTATGTTTCTCTATTTTTGAAGATTAAATACTAAAATATCTTTAAGTTCTTTCTCTTTTTCAGTAGTGGCTGCAGTTGAACATTGTTAGATGTCTTAAAACACATTTTCTACAACAGACATATTACTTAGAGTATTTCACTGACAGTGTTTGAAACATAAACTGCTCTTGCCATAGCTTCTCAATAACTTCTTTTGTAATTAAAACTTTCAGTATAACAGAGCTGCTTTGCAGTTAGTCACCCAATAACTCAATCAACAATTCAGGCACTTATTCATGCAAGCAATCACACAACCAATCACTGACCTATATAGCCTCTCACACAAGCAGTCATACACCCACTCACATACCTACTATTTCAATCATAGAGTAGATCACACTGCCACTCATTCACTCAATCAGCCGCTCATGCACCCTGTTGCTCACTGATACAGCCCCTCATACACCAACTCACTTACATATACAGTCAGTCTCACATGCACTCATTCACCCATACAGCAACTGGCACATTCACTGACTCACCAATGCAGCCAGTCACAAAGCCACTTACTGACTGATTCAGCCTCTCACATATCTACTCACAGACGCATCCATCCACTTTCTCAGCCACCAACTCATCCATATAGCCACTCACACTAGCACACACTCACCCATTCAATCACTCACACAGGTACTCATTCACCCATACAGACACTCCCCAATGCAGTCCTCACTCATGCACCTAATAACACAAACTACCTCACTCATACAACCACTAAAACAATTGTATAGTCACCCATACAACCACCCACACAACTACTTACTCTCCCGTAGTGTCACTCACACACCCACTCACTCACTCACTCACACAACCATTCACACACCTTTTCACAAACCCGTACAGCCCCTCATGCAACCACTCTCTCACCCATGCAGGCACTGACACACCCACTGACTCACCCACACAGCCACTCACTAACCTACATATTTACTCACACATCCACTAACTCACCCATACAGTAACTTACACACACTCAGTCAAACATATACCACTGATGCACTCACTTACTCACTCACCCATAGAGCCACTGGCATAAACAGTCACTCTCCCATATGGCCACTCTCACACTCATTCAATAAAACCAACAGCCACTCACACAGGGACTAATTTACCCATACAGCCTCTCATGCACCCTCTCACTCACTCATACAAGCACTCACACACTCAATCCCTTGGATAGCCACTCACACATCCACTCACTCAGCTATACAGTTACTCACATACCCTCTCACTCAGCCATACAACCACTAACACCCACTCATCCATACAATTACTTATACATGCTCACCCATACAGCTACTAACACAGCCACTCACTTTTCTAGAGAACCATTCGCACAACCATTCACTCACCCAGATAACCACACACCCAACCACTAATTCTCCTACACAGCTACACACACGCCCTCAATCACCCATACAGGCACTCACAGAGGCACTAACTTAGCCATACAGCAGCTCACACTACCATTCAATCACCCACACTGGCTGTCACACAAACACTAACTCTCACATACAGCCACTCACACAGGTATTCACATATAAAGCCCTCACACAACCACTTACTAATTCATACACCCACTGACACGCCCACTCACCCATACAGCCAGTCACCCTAGAAGTCGCCCATACAACCAGTCATACATGCACCCACTCACCTATAGAGACGTTCATACAACCATTTATTCACCCATACAGGCACTCACACAAGCATTCACTCACCCATATAGCCACTCCCACAACCACTCACTGTCATATGGCCACTGACACATCCAGTCAGTCATCCATACAGCTACTTAAAGAGGTACTCAGTCACCCAAACAGGCCCTCACAGAATAATTCACTCACCCACAGTCAGTCACACAACCAATCCCTCACCCATAGAGTCCCTAGCACAACCATTCACTCACCCATACAGCCACTCCCACAAACACTCTCTCTTGCATATGGTGACTCACACAGCCAGTTACTCACCCATACAGACTCGTACACAGGTATTCATTATCCATACAGCCACTCACACAACCACTCACTCTGCTATAAGGCCGCACACACAGCCACTCACTCAAACAGTCACTCCCACAGGCCCTAACTCATCCATACAGCCACTAACACACTCAGTCACAGACTTTTAAACCTCTCCTCTTTAAATATACAGCCATACAGTTTATCTTTTTTTACCAATGAAAGGTGGCTCTAACATTTTGTACTTTTCTGTATTTTTTCTCAAAATAAATGACTACAAGGGGGAACAATTTTTTTAACCGGCTGTCAGGGTTTGTTGGATTCACGGCAATAAGTTCCAGTGCACCTTAACTCAGGTGATATTTGTGGGCACCTGATCTCCTCTTCCGTGGAAGTCTCTCTCCAGGAGCAGGTGGTGCAGCCCTGGAAGTTGATGGGCCCTCTGCTGTTCTCTCCTTATGGGTACTTTCAAGTTGGTTTTTATGGTATGTTTTCAAGTTGTACCACATGAATATAATTTTTTGCCGTGCCCGTTGATAGGGTCTTTTTGCACAAGGTTTACATGACAAACCTCCACCGGTTCTGATTTACCAGATGCAATGGTGATAAAATCTCAAACTATGCTCTACTTCTTGATGGACTTCCTCCTCACCTCTTGCTGATGGTATTTTATTATAAATACAGACACCACAGTTCTGCATTAAAAGTACAGCACACCTCCAAGAATGAACCGAATAGCAAATGGAGCCTTCAAGAAGACAGAAATAGGTGGGAACTTCCTTTGTAGATTAATGAAAACTGTCTTCTCCAGTCAAATCTCTTTCTTACATAGAGACATGATCGTTGCGAATACCGACATCATCGCAATTACCGTAGTGGCGAATTCGGGAAATACAATTTAAAAGTGCTTTACATTAAAAATGATCATAAAAATATAAGTTTGCACACTATATTAGTAAACAGCTATTGTCAAACATTATTTAGAATATGTTTATATATGTGTTTTACACTTTTTAAAAAACATGCACACTTTGCAACTTCTCCGCGAAACTAGATCATGCGTATCCCGATAATTCACAATAAATTTGCAACGAATAAAAATGTATTAAAAAATACAGCGTTAATAACTCACTTAAATAAATGGATGGAGCGACGCATAGAGACATTTGCAAATAGGTGGTCCATTTCTCAACTATAGCGTACAATATACACTAGGCATTTACACAATAGAAAAGCATTTACTAATTTGCCAGTAGAAAGTGCCGCAGTTGGGTAGACATCTTTTAGGTAAAACGTCTTGAAAAAAAGATGTTCTATTATGGCTCTGATGCTTATTTCAAATCAATTAAACCTGAACAAGAAGCACTTAAAAATATAAAGATAGCAGTGCCCCAGGTGTGGCTCCACTGGAGTAAAGTAGAAAAAATCATAACTTCTTGGCCTTCATGAATGCAAAGCAAATACATTCCATGTAATATTCTACGTATAAAAATGAACTGAAATCCTTAATAGAAGTGATTGATACATAAATCTTTTGGAGCGCAATATGAACTTGTATGACTGTTATGAATGGTTTCTTTATTGACTCCGTTGTAAGAGCAGAGTGCATGGTTCACCCGGTAATATACCATAACTATGCAAATATTCAGAATCCATTCCCCCGTTCAAACAGATAAACACGCAGGGCCCGATTCACAGAAACAACTTAAGACAAAATCTTAATCTTACTACCATTTTGGTATTCACAGAAGGCACTTACTCATTTTGGTATTCACAAAAGGCACTTACTCATTTCGGTATTCACAGAAGTTAGGAGTCCTAACTTTAGGACTCCTAAATGGCTTCTGTGAATACCGAAAGTCTTAAAATTAGGATTTTTCAAAGTTTAGGAGTAGTAAAGTTAGGACTCCTTACTTTAGGACACCTAAATGCCTTCTCTGAATACCGAAAGTCTTAAAATTAGGATTTTTCTCAGTTTAGTAGTAGTAAAGTTAGGACTCCTAACTTTAAGACTCCTAAATACCTTCTGTGAATACCGAAAGTCTTAAAATTAGGATTTTTCTCAGTTTAGTAGTAGTAAAGTTAGGACTCCTAACTTTAAGACTCCTAAATGCCTTCTGTGAATACCAAAAGTCTTAAAATTAGGATTTTTCTCAGTTTAGTAGTAGTAAAGTTAGGAGTCCTAACTTTACTACTACTAAACAAGTTTAGCTAACCATAGATTTCCAACGGAATTCCTTGATTTGTGTTGACTGTGGCCTAAATTAGTTAATTTGGCATGCTATCCTGCTTAAGGGTACTATTTGTACAGCTCATAGATATATATTTCAATCCTCTGCTCTCAAAGTAACAAATATCCACAGCTAAAGGACTGATGGAACCCCACTGAGCTTTCTAATTGCTACTTTTACTTTACATATTGTACCTCCCTACAGATTCTCCCCATTTGTCAATGTTTCACAGAACGGAGCTTTCAACATCTCTTTGGAAAAATGAAATATGTACAAAAGTAAAAGCAGGTTGGCCCTTGTCAGAAAATTCAATGAAGATCTACCCAGTATATGTCTCTGAGGCCCAGTTTAACTCTACAGTGTAAACATGTGACTTATAAAAAGTATTATGGGTGGGAGAATGTAACTATTCTTAGTGTTAACATCGAAGCCAGGCAATCAAATATTTATGTATTTTTGCACAAATTGGCTGTTCTTTTTAGAGTTTTAGAGAGCATGGTACAGTATGATGAGAGGGAAGTTGGAGTCTGGCAAGAGGCAATGGCCCCATCCGAACATGGGTCCCTGCAAAAGAGGAAAAGGATAATCAAGGCAGTTAATCAACTCTGAGATGAAATGCCAGAGTTTTCCTGGGGCACCATGGTAGAGCAAGACAATAGGCAGTGGCTTAACAAAGTGGTGCATTGGCAGATATAAACAACTTATTATGTGCAATGCTTTTCCTGATTTTTGACATTTTGGTGACATAAAAACTCCTCACTTCTATCTATTGATAATAATAGTAGTAGAAGTGGTTGTAGTAGTAGTAGTAGTAGTAATTATAATATAATAATAATAGTAATACTATACTACTACTCACTCTCCAACTACTACTTTTACTCGTCCTACTACTACTACTACTACTACTACTACTACTACTACTAATAATAATAATAATAATATACAATTCTTGGGTAAGGATTGTTCATATATAATACATTGTTGCACTAACCTTCCTATTGTTGGAGAGATAATATAAATCCTCTTCTATTATACTGAATGAATTTGGTAATATACATATGGTACTTATGGTTGTGCATTCTGTGTAACATATATATAAACAATATGAGGATATAAACATTCTGTATATCTTGCACATCTAGATAGAGTTAATGAACAGTTCAATCACTCTATTCTGTCAAAAAAAACATTAATTGTAGTTCCTAATCGGCACTCTTAACAAAGATGAAAAAAGTGCAATTTATTGTTTTTTGAAACATAAACTTTTGGACACTTGAAAATTTAATTTATGCAGCACATAGTCCCCAAGGAAAAAATAATGTATTCCTGCAGTGCTCCGAATTCATTAAATCTACTGGGTGTATCAATTTAATGGAGCAAAAAATAATACTAATTAAATTATTAAAATCTCAATTGCAAGTAGTAATTAAAAGGTTGTTGCTGCGCAACAGGAAAGAACTCTGTAAACACCATGCAAAAACAGAGCTGTTAAATATGTTGGCATTTTGCCCTGACCTTTTTCAATCATACACCTGCCCGAATGTCACCTCTGACAATGACAGCATTGCCAGCAATTGGTGGATAAAAAGGGAAACGTACTTCTTTGATTGAAATGATGATTTCTTTCAATTTTAAAGGTCATAAATAACAAGCACAAATATGTACAAAAATATAAATCAAAAAAATGTGAGCGTTTAGTTTTTTCATATTTTGCATTTCATGGAAAGTCTGTTCTCAGCAATGAAATGAAGGGCGTGGCTGTTACTTAATCAATTATGTTTTTTATGGCATGAAGAGTAGGATTTGTGTTCGTCATTTACTTAAGAAAATTCAACATACGATTTTGCTCAACAATCACAAAAACAATCACAGCCCAAGTGGAAGGTGCTGCTCTTCCATCATTTTGTCTTCCAGCTGCCAACGAAAGTGGCCAGACACATGACTGTTGACATTGCATCTACCAGAAGAATCCTTCCCATTCCTGCTTGCATAGATGGCTCGTCAGTAGCATGATGCAACTAGCACCTAAACCCCAGGTCAAGCAGTGGCAGGGGCTAACTCAAAATTTATGTCCGGAAACCAAACTCTTCTCAGTTTAATTATCCAGAGATGGTTTAATTAATTAACCCTTTCCATGAGCCCGTCAGCCAACGGCCGTCTCGAGCACTACCTCCGTAGTGCTGTGCACATCTATTGGCCAACGCAGCCCGCGGTGGAATTTTCGCCGCAGTTGAGGCGGTAAGATCTCGTTGCTGACCTCTGTTTTGAGCTTCATGTAAAATGCCTGGATTCCAGCAATTTAATCCAGCCCTTCATTTAAAGGTTGATACATTAAGTTACAGGATATTTGGCAATAGAAATGCATGTTATAGACAGTTCTGTCAAAAAGGAAACCTTGGTGGAAAACATTATTTGAAAACACATTATTATTATTCGTCAGTATTATTAATCCAGGAGGAGGCATTGACTAAGCTAAATCAAAGAAGAGATTGTTCATTTAATGGGACCAAGAAGAGTAAAAAATAAGGAATAGACGATCCAACTCAAGGCAGGGTTTGGACTAATCGAATTTATAATAATATTCAGCAGCAGTTGCATCAGGTCAGGCCTTGCCTATGGCTCCTACATGCACCACCATGCACAGTAGAGGCGGTGTCACAGGTGTGATGCCTTATTTCAGGATTACACTTTAATATCAGAGATGTGCACTACCAGACTCAGAGCCTTGAATATCACTGACCTACAGAAAAGGTAAAAAGTAAGATGGTGGCTAACACAGGAATGGCAGCTGTTCTATAACATTGAACCTT
The DNA here is from genome assembly GCF_964261635.1 of Lissotriton helveticus. Taxonomy (NCBI): domain Eukaryota; kingdom Metazoa; phylum Chordata; class Amphibia; order Caudata; family Salamandridae; genus Lissotriton; species Lissotriton helveticus. The sequence continues at coordinate 1,077,205,006 of NC_136059.1, forward strand.
GAACATGTTGTCATCTACGTTACTACTGATTGCCTGAAAATAGGTAATTCTCTGGATGCTTCAGAGGAACCTTCTCACAAAAATAGCTTTCTAGTCCTCTACATATTTCAGCTTACTCAGTTTTCTAAAATCAGAGGGTATTAGCTGATATATGATAAATTGACCTTCATTTTCTAAGCATTAAATCCTAAACTGCCTTTATTTCTCAGGCCTCTCTCTGCTGCCTGGTATAGTGTCTAAAGTCTTATCAGGCCTTACCTGAGGCACAAAGCACTGAGAAACTCTTAGCTTGCCAGTCATTACTTTATATACTTTCTCCACTAAGTTCTGGCAGTGTTTCATTCAAAATTAAGGCTCTCTATTTGACAAATGTCCATCTCCAACCCTAAATGTGCTTTCTTGTCATAGGTTACTGGTCAAGCCCTCATAGTGATATTAAAAATATCTCAGCGGTAGAGAGCATTTTTGAAGTGCCATAAATATAGACTTAATGAAAAATGCCCATTTATACTTTTCCATACATGATTAAGGTTTGGAAACGACACGGATAACCCCACTACATGTATTTGCATAGAGTAATGATTTGTTGTTCTCAATCCAGGTCGGTTCTGTCCTGGAAAGTGAATCGTGCCAGTTATCATTTCTGTCGTCGAGAACACCACTGTTATGATTTGATTGGAACGCTGTAAACCTTTAATGATATACATTTTAATCCCCTTATCACCATTTTCTCACAAATTGATCAGATATAAAGTAGAGCCAGATGTTAACATCTTGTTCATCAACAGTCTGCACATATTGTTTCAAAATGACACATATTCCATCTAGACTTTCGGCTTTCTACCTTTTTAAGTCTGGCATTCTGGCATTAGGCAAGGCCTTTCGATTTTAATAATATTATGTGTGTGTGTATATATATAAATATATATATATATATATATATATATATATATATATATATATATATATATATATATATATATATATATATATATATATATTTATATATATATATATATATGTATATATATATATATATATATATATATATATATATATATATATATATATATATATATATATATGTATATCCACGCTTTGAACTTCCGTAACCTGCCGCTGCTCCAGAACAGAGTGTGCTTTGCCTGGGTGGACCACCCAAGTAAGGTCCAATTACATGAACAAATCCCCAAAGGAAAGGATGATGAAGCCCTAGCCACAGTATTCTGCTGATATCGGACGCACTTTGCCCAACACAGCATACAGCAAGGGGCACAGGGTCTGCACACTTCAGCCTTTGGTTAACCTCTCTCCGAATGATGGCAGCCTATATAGCGTCTGCAATTGCTGGTTGTGTTCCAAATAGTTTGTTTCTTTGCATAGAATTTCAAATCCCCACTACAACTGGTGAGTCTCCTTCCTACAAAGATAGTTAGATTGGGACACTGTCTGTTTGTAAGAATAATATTATCGACAGTCAGCAGTAATGTGCTATATCTTAGTTGATATGTCGCATTTCTGTTGTCTCCCTTTTATGCAACATAGCACAGCAACTTTGCTTGCTGCCCTGCACTGTGTGAAAAATGTGGTAAACCTGTCCCCAAATATGCATGTTGGTCGATATTCTCACCATGATATGCATGCTACCATATCGGAAATTTACCTCATCAAACATTTATGTCATGGAGACTCAAATTAGCTCTGTACTCTGTAATCCTATTTTTGTCACTTAACATCAGTGCTTAATTTGTAAAAAAAAAATAAGTGTCAGGGCCGTGACCAGGAGACCACTGCAGCTTACACCACCCATCGCCCCTGTCATTTCTGCCAAAACAACTACTAAGCATCTCTCTCGCCTGCAAGTGTGAACGTTCAGATTATTCTAGGTCTAATCTAAAGGAATGGCTGGGGAGGCAGGTATTAAGTTTTTTTAATGTATATTGTATTCATAAACAACTGTTGTTCTGCTCTTCTCTAAATTACATAAGCAGCGCCACCATGTGGCAGACTGTCCTAAGTGCCGGTGCCAAGCACCTGAAACTAATTAAGTGCCAGTGCTGAGCACTGGAAACCACCGACTCAAATTAAGCATTGCTCAACATTGAGTGTGCTTCACATGGAGCATGGGAAACAGAGTGACCCCTGGATCCGAGAACTTTACATTGTAAAACTGGGGTGTGAGAATTCAGTGACCCTAGGAAACTACTGAACTGATGTACAAAATGTTGGTTGCAAAGTAGTTGTTGTTTTTTGCACACCAACTGCTTTGCGACAAAACCTTAATTCTGCACCGCAACGTGTGTACACATCTATCCCAGTGGAAAATGACTATTTAGTAGGTTGTCAAAGTCATGTCATGCTTTCTTTTGTTGGTTTAAGACTCTGTCCCTTAAGGGAACAGGGGCTCCAGACAAAAATATAAAATAGACATTCTGTGAACGCTATTGGGGATCATGCAGCAGCCCTGTGGACCACTGTATTTCATCCACTATGCAAATAGTATATTTTCACAAAGTGGATGCTGTCCCAAGGGGAAAATGTCCACTCTGCAAATATATACCACCACTTGTTGGATTTGTGACACAACTGTTCCTTTCATTAAGTTTTATGTTACCCTCTACCTTCTGATTCTCAATGAGCTGCAAAGTGCACGTTTCAACTTGCAATATGCTTTTTGGATCTGGCAACTTAATGCTCTGTGGTTGCAAAACCTTCAATTAGGCAGATTGCTGGCTTTGCAACCGCAAAACCATTTTGTACATCGGACCCAAAAAAGCTAGAAATTAAATCACCAATTGAAGCAGTATCTTGGTAAATTATGCATTAAGTTTGGTTTCCGTGTTCTCTTAAGTAACCCAAAAAACACTGCTTAGGTAGGATTTCTTCCTGATAAATTTCCCTTAGTGGAAAACAACAGGTTTCCCGTTTAAAATGTCTTTCTATTTTTAAAAAACAATTTTATTGGCAACATAACACAGGTAAATTATTAGGATAACATCGCCCATGATATATTAGTGACATAAAAGAAGGTCAGTATATAATAGTTCCACCTATGGAAAATGTCTTTCTTGAGCAGGTTCATGTGCTATGATGAAGATGAGGCAAACCTCTTCATAATTATGACAATTTTTGTAAAGTTCAGCTGCCACAGTGAAGAGCTCAGACTGTGGTCGCATTAACTGTGTAGCTGGAGACTTGGCATGTTCTTGGTGCCTGCGTGGTAAATAAACTCGGGAGGTGAAAATTGCCTTCCTTCGCATTAACACCTCGATGGGACGCCTTCAGATATATAATTTGTGCCTTTCGCATTCTCCATGAATAAACTTGCAGAAGAGATGGTCACTTAAGCAAAAACATATTTGTAGAGCGAACATACACAAATGTATTTTGGTCTAGTGATATTTACTGAACACTATGCTAAATGTTTCGCAACCCGTTGCTCTCATCCGCCTAAGTAAAGTTGTGAAAAACAAGCAAGTACATACCAGTAACCAGCAGAACAAAATACGTTGTTGATGCAATGCACATAAACATAGTTTACAACCAAGATGTGAATTCTCATAGCATACCTCTTTCGATGTTATCAGAGTGCGGATTCAATATAGTTCTCTCTGTAGCACTGCAAATGTTTTGGATACATTGCACACCCAACCCCCACCCCCGTTTTCCTGCTCTTCTATCCATGTTGTGCTTCATCTGACACTGAACAGATAATTTGAAACGTTTTCTTTTTACTTCCCAACTAACCAATTGAGTGGCTTATTGGACAAATGGATCCACTGCAGTGGCTTGTGTTCGACCTCATGGTCACATGTTCAAATCCCGGTAGGCCCACTCAGCCTCTTAGGGGCATATTACCAAGGGCAAGTATCGCCGCTTTTTCGGTGAATTGTGCCGAGAAAGCGGCGATACTGCTAGAGCCCTATTAACAAGGGCATTTTAAAGCCTGGCACAAGCCCACTTTGCATGTCGGCGATAGACATCGCTAATGACATGCAAAGTGGGCGTTCCCACGTCTAACCACATGTAAAATGTGGTTGGAGGTGGGAACACCCCATTACCTAGGCAGGCGTTGGGAGACCTGCGATAAACGAGTTTATCGCAGGTCTCCCAACGCCTGCTCTGACCAGGTGTTAGGGCATTGATAACATGGGGGAGTGGATCATAAAGCTGAATCCACCCCCCCATATTATCAAGGAACACATTAGCGCGTGAAACCAACGTTTCTTTTCATGCGCTAATGTGCCATATCGCCGACTATCGCCGGATTTCAATTCGCCTACGTGATGCGCATTGATAATTGCGCGCTAAAAAGGCGATATGGGGATGTGCGTTGTGCGTTGTACGTTTACTAACGCACTTCTTGGTAATATGCCCCTTAGTCTTTCTGAGGTCGATAAAAGGAGTACCGTTGGGTAACTATAAACAGATGTTATTCATCGCCATGATACCCCTTTGGGGGTGAATATGTGCTTTACAAATAAACGTGTTACGTTACTTGTAAACTTATATTTTGGCATTTTAGAACCTGTTATCCATACATGAGCTGTTTTTATTGACACGCAGGTGTCATCAGCCTGAATCCAACCATGCGACACTGAAGTCTGATACAGAAGCCGCTGTCCTATTAATGGAGGCCATTGATTATTATTGCTTAAGTAGTCAAAAAACAACTTTATCTGTTATTGGTTTTAACAAAATGTGAAGCTATGAACACAAATGCAACCTTATCAACTTGGACATTTAAAGAAAGCAGCTTGTTGTGCTTTTGGCTGCATCAACCTTTACCACTAGTTACATTACTTTTGTTTGTAGTGTTGCTTTAACGGGTATTGCCTGATTTTAATGTAATGAAAGTGTTTCCTATTAAGATAAACATTCAATAAGATCACTGGATATGGCACTTGGAAGGTCATGCTGAAAATATGTGTACTATTAGAAATAAGGGATTTTACAATGCACAGTGTTCTATCAGTGATGTCAGTTTCTACATTCAATATTATGAAACTTCTGTTTGCCAAGGCAAGCTAAACAAGATCCTAAACACACCATATGTTGCTAGAGTGCAGCTCTGCACCCATCAATCAGATCACCATTGTAGGACTCAGAATCATCTCTGCCGCCCCCTTACAATCTAGCTTTACAATAAACCTGCCACATGTTTGGACTCTGAAATCGACTAAAGAATTAAAAAAGAAAAACACCACAATATTAATCACACACAACAGCAACCTCAATACATAAAAGGTAATTAGTAAGAAGGTAAAGAGAAATCTTCGTGAGCAATTATCCCATTTGGGTTACTGCTTAATTACTCTGTAGCGGGCTGCGAGAGTGGGCGCCCATTTGTTTCTACTGTTCGCCGGCATTAGCATAATTAAAGGTCACAGGAGAGCGTTTGTCCCAAGGAGGCATAAAGTCAGCCTGGTTAATGGGGAATATAAACCTGGAGTCTCATATGAGCACAGGTTCATGGTGCAGAACCAGCAGCCCAAAGGTTTTATGGCTCCTGTGTTAATCACAAAACTCTCTCTGTTTCATAACTCTCAAATCCATTAAACCGCCAAGATTGGTGCTTTCATAAACTACAGTATATATTGAACGGCAGTCAGGGAACGTGTCAACAGAGATCATTGAGCGCTCAATATCTTTCACCCGAGACCCCGCGTCATCCTCAGGGGCAGTCTATTTCCATAGCGCCTTCAGAATCCTAATCCAGTCCTTCAGGCGGGAGAACTCTCTGAGGTTACATGCTGAAATGAGGGGGTGTACTGTTATAACATGTTAAGAGCAAGTTCTTTTGTCTTGGCTAGGGTGCAACAAATGTTGATTCTTACGTATTCGTCATTTGTGAATGGGCAGTGCTTGATCGGACACATCAGGAAATGGGTGTATTGCCTGTTCCGCTAGAAGTTTCTCTTTTGGGCTGTGGAACTAACAGAATGACTCTCAATGTGTCAAAACGACACCAGATTATACCATGTCCCTGTGGACACATTGTTTGCGTCCTGGGCCTTATATATATATATTTTTTTAAACAAACAGGATGCTTATTTACAAGCCCATTGCGCCGTCTGCGTGTCACTATTTTTGACGCACCGGTGGCGCAATGGGTTTGCCCATATTTACAAGTCCACGCAAAGTCACCCTGCATGACTTTTCAAAGCCTTGTAAATATGGACCACTCTCATGCAGAACTCTGCGTGAAAGGTGTGTTCCATGGGTGTTGCTGTGGGTGTTGCCACGCAACTTCCATGGGACCTGAAACATTCCCAGATTTACAAAACTTTGTAAAACTCGGAATGCATCCAAATTCGACGCCTCCCCAAGGGAGAAGTAGGAAAGGCGCAACGAGAAGAAATACTTTTATTTCTCCTAATTTTTTCCTCTTTCCATGCATGCTGCAGGATGCATAGAAAGAGGAAAATTCCATTAATAATTGTTTATGTACAGGAAGGTATCCCTTCCTGCACAAAAACAACCATCCCCGGAGCGCAGCCACCCATGCAAAATGACGCAAGGGTGGCTGCGCTGGCGCATAGCAGCCAATTAGTCGCCAGCGCAGAGGAAAGCACAGGGATGCCTCGTATTGTTGTTAATATGATGCATCCTTGTGCTTTGAAAATGGCGCAGCATGGTGCAGCTAAATGGCTTGCAGCACTGCGTCATTGTCTTGTGGATGAGGCCCTCAGTGTTTTCAGATGTGAGCCAAGACTACAGCTCCCACGATGCTTTAGGTTGGTATGAAAACCCAGGACTGGAGCACCACATTCTTGGAGACATGGAGTCATCTACTAACCTTACCTATGAAAACAATGGTGGTCTTAGCTGTTTTGAAATGCATATGCAGACTAACTTTGCTTGAATCTCTTAATGGTAGCAGCTGTCAGACCATGATTACATGACACGGCAACAGTTGAAATTCTGTTATTGAAATATTTAGTTTATAATAGGGCCTTTTACTGTACATATTAGAGAACGTCTGCACAGATATAAGATATGTGTGCAAAATACATTTTTTTGCGTAAGCATCTGCACCTCTCATGCAACGCTCTCATTTCTTGTAACAGGTTTCCACACATTAATTGGGTTTTGCAATCGGTGTCTTCCCAAAATAGTTGTTCTTTTTCTAAGTTTAACTTTAATTAAATTACTATGGGGCATATTACCAAGCAGGGCGTTAAAAATTATAGCCGTTTTAGCTGCAGAAAACTGCAGCTAAAGCAGCGATAATTGGCTTGATAATATGGCCTTGTGAATTCCAATAGAAACCCATGTTTTGGTGTGAACATGGGCTTCTATTGGAATTCTCCAGGGCATATTATCAAGCCCATTATCGCTGCTTTAGCAGCAGTTTTCTGCCACTAAAACGCTATAATTTTAACGCCCTGCTTGATAATATGCCCCTGAATTCTTATTTCTCCAATGCAAATATAAATTGTCATCAACTCAGAATATTCTGACACAAAATACCTGAAACCAGTAGTCAGAAAAACGCTGAAAAGAGTTGGGTGCCAATGCATGGACTGTACAAAAAAGTAGACAAGAAACAAGTACAAAATAATAGGTTGCATATTTGACATGTGACCTCCTGTATATGTGCCATCTAATTAAGTAAGATGACATCATCATTTAATCAGTAAGAGTGTTGTTTTAATTTCTAGCGCATCAATGTGAGCCTGTCACCTTGAGGCTCAGCGGAATCAGAAGAGATCAAGTGGAGGTGATGAGAAGAGAATTATTTTCAGAAAAACAAGAGGGGTTTAGCACCTCCTGAAGAAGATTGGGTTTGGAAACTAATGAGCGTTCAGCTGAAGGATATTCTAGATCACTGGAAGTTTTACCGAGTTCCCAGGGAACAATATATGCACATAACAAATAATGCTTCATCATGGGCTACTTGACTGAAATTTCAGGAAAATTAGGCAAAATTGTGCTTCTAGTACAATATGTGATTTGTCAGTGTGTTGCATGACTTTTTCACACCAGGATATAGTGTCAGGGGACTGGCACGAGCAGAAAATGTCCCTCAGCATGGTTTCTGTGTACATCAGTTTCCTGTGGACAAGAAAACTGCAAAAAATAGCATACTGCACACTTCAGAGAATTTTGCATATTTCACTAAGGCAATTACAATTGTTCTCCCACCTAGAGGCATGCTGGTTTCCGAATACTATAATTTGAATAAGGTGCTTTTTAGTTTCTCATGCCCACTAGACTTCCATCAACTGGGAATGTCTAGAGCATGGCATGTACATGTGTTAGTTAGTCCATGTAGCTAAACCCCAACTATAAAGTCGTAAAACAACGCACGTGAAAGGAGATTGCAAGCAGTGTATGCAATGGTGAAGCACATACAAGGTTTGTTAGATTAATCAAGAGAGTCAAAGTACGTTTGTTCTATTTTCCAGTCTCAAAATGCCAATTGTGTCGGGTTAACGGTATTGCAGAAGGACTGTCAGCAGTCGAACTCAACTGGTGTGTCTTCACATCAGTGAATTCAGGCAATAATGATAAACAGTACACGAAGCACACACATGGTACTGCAAATCAGCAAAACATAGTTGTGTTTTTCCTGATGAAGGACATCCATTGGAGATGGATGTGGCAAGGGATCATGGACTGAAGATAAAAGAACTCACACGTAGACTGCATTGGTCAGGCATTAATAAACCAGCTTTCTGTTGACATCATCTTGAGTTGGTCAGTTAAGCAGACAAAGCAATGATGAGAAACCTATCAGACCCAAAAGACCCTTCAAGGGACTGCACTGGTGCCAAACTTTAGCTTTTGAAGATTTTCAGTGCTCTGAAGTAACAAAATAAGACAGATAGGGCTTCATTCATGAACAGTGTTGCATCGCTATGGTAAAAAGCGATGGAACACTTTTCAGTGCGCCCTCCTTGTGACACCATGGATGCGCCGTATTTACTCTATGGCACTCCATGTCTCAAGGATTGATGGATACGTCAGGAATCCGGAAGTATCTGTCGGCACAAAAATGGCGCATTGTTGGAGGGGGTCTGGAAACAGATGCAATTCCAGCAATGTGTCATTTCACATGGGGCAAGTCCTGCGTCACCCCTTACGCCTGCTTCAAGCAGGTGTAAGGATTTGACGCAGTGAGGCCGTAAAAGTGAAATCCCATAGATTTCACAGCAACACTTCTGCAGGCCTTTTCTGCGCCGGAGCGCCCACTCTGCATACACTATACCTGTTGCAGGTATAACGTAGCGCAGGGGTTTACAAAGTGATGCATCTGTAAATATGGCGCAGTGTGGCACATTTTTTATGATTTGTACATATTACAGGGGTACTTAATCCAGGCAGGTTACTCTCTGCGAAGCCCTGCTACATCACAGCCACAATGTCACACAAAAGGTGACGCAACAGTGGCATAAGGGCCTTATAAATAAGGACTGTAGCAATCTACAAAACACTGAAATAAAGAGCATCACTCGGTGGAATGCAGACAGGCACTCATCATCCTAGCAGTGAATGAAGCAAATGGACTGAATCTGAAACTTTTCCGACTCAATGTCTGCTCCAGCACAGTTGCATAATTTACAAGTGTTTTGAGGTGAACAAAGTTTTACCTTAGTACAGCTTGCTTAGTTCCTGGAACACGACGAACCCTCCGAATACATGCATTTTTAGCTTGGCTGAATTAATAAAGTAAGATGGCACATACAACCATGTGAGAATGATACACTACTTAGGCCCATGGACCTGTTTGTCGGCATTTCCTTGACAACTGAGGAGTCCTCTCATTTGTATTCTGTGTGCCACCAGCCAGAAGCAGCAGCCCTCATTAGAGGGCCACCGTGGCTTGCGTCTTTTCACTTCCCTAAGACGGCGGCACGGATGTCAAAGGATATCTTCATTAAGACCTTGTCTTGTACAAATTCATAGTGATCCTCTTGTAAATGGAGGACAGAGTGGGAAATATCTTCATCTTGAAAACTGTGTCCTTAGTTTGATGTTGTTCTGATTGAAGATAAAATAGAACTCTTAAGAAACCTATACATATTTTAAGTGGAACAATACAATTTCTCTGCGGTTTAAGTCTGATGGCATTGTTTTATCTCTGTGTTTGAACACTGCTCATTGTACAGAGCGAAAACGCAGAGAATACGTCTTTCAGTAGAGAAGCGTATGCTTTTATTGTTGGAGATTTTAAACCTCTGATTGTGCTTTTGATCATAACACGAACATGGAGTATGTTTTATAGAGTCAAACAAAGGAGAGGCTCCCATTTGTTATTTTGACTCCACTAGTCGTTTGAAAATAAAGTTCTTTACATATATTTTTTTTTCTCAAGATTTTGGTTACCATATTATTTAATGTTTGTAGAAAGTATGACATTAGGGTTTCAAAATGTTTTTGAAATAGTAATTGTAATTGTATTTATATAACGCTCACTACACCTGCTGAAGGGGTTGAGGCGCTTTAAAGCAAGTAGCACGCTACTTGGGAATCCAGTGGTTGATCCAATGGTTAACTGTTGGTTATTGTGATTAGACATGTGCTCTCAAGAAAAATTAATTGCATGCATTTACTCCAGTTATTTTGTGACAGATTATATTAAAACCAGTCAGGCCTGATCATTAGTGGGGGTATGTGGTTTCAGATTAATGGTTGAGGGTCTGGATGGGCTTCTGGAGAGTACGTAATGCTAGGTTGAAGGGACAGGGCTTTAAAGAGAGGTTGTGATCTGTGAAATGAGGTATCAGCCAATTGCAAAATTACATTAGAGAGATTATGGCATACAGGCTGAGACTGAGAAGAAGCCATACTCTGATATAGAAAGCATGCAAAGGATGGAAAGTAAGAAGAGGGTTGCTCTGAAGAAAGAGAGAAGAGAAATCAAGCTGAAAGGAATCAAGTGGAAGTCAGTCAAGTTCAGTTTTTTTATGCAGGGTTTTAGGAATATCTGAGATTGCAAGCAGTTTAAGGATAGAAACTGCAGAAGGCAAACTTGAGGATGTATACTCGATTCGATTCAGATAACATTGTGGGGCTCCCTTGAAAGGACAGAACAGGATGGCAAGACCATTCTTGTGTAACCACTGTCTGGTTGCTAATGCTTTGTTCTACCAGACTTTTGAGACCTTTATCTCTGGGTTTATTGTGGGTACATTGGCTGCCTCAAACTGGATGCTAGTGTTAGATGTGGGAGGACACTAGGATTTCCATACTTCACTCCCCACACAAACCCACAGCTTTCAGAGCCCAAGTGTAGCATGGCTGAGAATTGTTGCCTCCTTGAAAATGCACCAATTAAGTAGGGCTGACCACGGGAACTTATACCCCATTGGTAAGTGTGTGGCAAGGTGTCATTTCTACCCACTAGCTCGTGCCAGGCATAAATGTGCTACCACACAATCGTGCACTCCATTAATGCAGCAGGGGGCAAAGGGAAAAATTACACATAAACAGAAAGTGCCCCCTGAAGGAGGGAAAAATATTTCATAAAATATTTATGTGTCCGCTGATGTTTCAGTCTCTAGACGTCCTAATAATAATGTGTTGCTGTAAATATTGAAATATACAAAAAAACTTCTATGTAACACAACGAGTTGGTCCAGAAAAGCGGCATGAGTAAGTAAGTAAGTAAGTATTGGATTTATACAGCGCGAACTAAGCCCAAGGGCATCAAGGCGCTAATGAAAACTGAAAGAGAAGAGTGAAGTAGACAACATGCTCATACTGGAATATGTGAAAAGAGCCAGGTTTTTAAGGTTTTGCGGAAGAGAGAATAAGACGCCTGACCAGAAAGCTCTTCCGGGAGGGTGTTCCACTTCCTGGCTGCAGCAAAGGAGAAGGCTCTACCTCCCCACCTGGACTTTTTAAACTTGGACAATAATATCAGGTTTTTGTTTGAGGAGCTAAGAGGTCTACTAGGTACATACCGCTGGAACATCGCCCTGATTTCCTCTGGGCCTAATCCATAATAATCCATAATAGGTATTGTGAGACAAGCAGAGAGACTTGAACAGGATCCTTTCGTCAAGAGGCAACCAATGCAATGACCTAATGGAGGCTGTAACCAAATGAAATTTCGGAAGATTCCTCACCAGCCTAGCCGCAGCATTCTGCACCAACTGCAAATTTCGCACTAGACCCTTGTTAATGCCCAAATAGAGGACATTACAATAGTCCAGTATGGACGTTACCAGTGCAACAACAGCCTGCTTGCATGCTTCAAAAGAAAAAAGATGAGCAATTTTTCTAAGGACCCTAATGATCCCAAAACAGGTTGATATGGTCCTGCTGACCTGACGATCCAGGGAAAGTGAATTACCAAAGATGACCCCTAACTTATTTCCATGTGAAACTATTCAGGGACACACACCTAGACTGGTAGGCCACCAGTCAGTAGACCAAACATCCAATTTACTGCAGAAAACCAGGACCTCCGTCTTGTCTCCATTTAATTTCATGAAATTTTTCACCATCCAAGAGAAGACAGCCTGCATGCAGTTCCTAAAATTAAGGGCAGAGTCCCTGATGGTCTGAGTAATAGAGACCAATATTTGGGTGTCGTCCGCATAGGAGAACACCTCCAACCCAAAGGATCTAACAACCTTCGCCAGTGGTGCAAGGTGAATATTGAAAAGCATTGGACTCAGGGAAGAACCCTGAGGCACACCACATGACAAGGATTCGGGGTGCCGAGTAGAATGGGCCAAATTTAATCGCTAGGGTCCTTTCATGCAGAAAAGAGGAGAGCAGCTTCACAGCCGAGCCCCCGATCCCTATCTCCCTGAGTCGTTCAACCATCCTCAAGGGAGACAGGGTATCAAAGGCAGCGGTAAGGTCAAGTAGAGCGAGCAGAGTAGTATGCCCATCTTCCACTTTAGTACGGATATTATTAAAAACAGTTGTAAGTGCTGTTTCCATACTGTGATGGCTTCTAAATCCGTGTTGGGACACATCAAGCAGTGAGTGGTCCTTCAGGTAGGTACTAAGATGGGAATTAAGGTGGGTCTCCAAAATCTTAGCTGGGACCTGCAAGAGGGAGATTGGTTGATAGTTTTTCAATTCTCCCGGGTCAAGAGAAGGCTTTTTTTCAAAGTGGCTTCACTAATGCCATCTTCCATAGGGTGGGGTTACTGTCCTTCAGAAATGGCCACATTAAGGATAGCCGTAAGGTGAGGAACAATTACCCTAATGGTGAATTTTAAAACCTTGAGGAGACAGGGATCAAGTGGTGAGCCTGATTTGACTAATTCTAAAAGGTGATCAGTCTCCACCGGCAGCAGACTGGGAAACGTAAGAAGCCTGGGAGAGTCATCCAAAGGCACAGCATCACTGAGATAAGTGGAGGTGTGAGCAGATGGAACAGCCTTAGAGGCTTCCAACACAGAATAAATGTCTGTGATCTTTGATTGAAAACAATCTGATATACTATCACAGAACTCTTGAGAAAATTCCAAGGGGGCTGCTACATGGGGAGAAATAAGGGAATTTATTATTTTGAAGAGATCCCTAGAAGATTTCAATGACCCTGTGATCTTAGAGTAGTATAAACCTTTTTACCTCCATGATGTCTGCCTTGTAATCCTTTAGGCACTGCTTGTGCAGTTTCCTGCCTAGAGGCTTTAAGTTGGCATGCCATTGCCTCTCCTGTCTATGACAAAGTCTTTCTGTAAACCAGGAGGCAGAAGGTTTTTTTCTCGCTGAGTAATGGCTCCTGACAGGGGCAAGGGAATCCCCATGACGTTCATGTCCATGAGAGGACATGAACATCAGAAACTCTGACTAGTATGTAGTGAATGAAATCCGTAATAGAATTATTCTAGATCCGAATAATCTACCACTCTGTGACACCTGAACATCACAATTACACATGGTGCAGGAATTAATCCTACCACAGGCAACAAAGCTCATAAAACACTTCTGGACCTAAGAAAGAACAGGAGAGGCCAAGGCCTGCTGTCTGTGACCTGAGAGGAGCACTAAAGGAATGTTCCCATGAGAAAGAGTTGGTTTCCAACGGTCCTACAGTTGACATCCTGTTCGAGCTACAGGATACAACAAGCACCAACCAATTTTAAGGGTTATATGTTAGCATACTGTAATCAGAAATATCTTCTGACATTAATAATGTGTCCTAATGCTGTTTATAAACTGTTTCTTTGTGACATGCATTCCCCTTGGCAAATGTTTTCACCATTTTCATTATCAGTAAGACAAATTTTTTTTCTCACAGTATACTATACATCAACCAAATTTTGTTGCTTTTCTGAATTTCAAATTTTTGTCCCACTGACCCACCACTGAGGTAGAAAATAGCAAAGACTAAAACATATACTGAAAAAGATCTTGCTTTAAGTGTGGCTTTTTCTCTTCTCAAATGGATAAATGTATTCAATGTAACGAGTAAAATACAAAATAAAAAATATGTTGTGATTGTAATTCATTTTATATTATATGCTGATCAAAGTCTTTGGTATTTTCATTAAAATAAACCCATTTCCTTCATGGATTCTGGCACACCAATTAGAGAACCTTTTTTTATAATGTTGAGGAGGTGACAGACAATATGACCATTCTCTTCCGAAAAGGATACAATTTGTCTTCTGAATGAGTCATCTGAAATAGCCTGACTGGACTCTTAACAGTTGTGTACTTATAGCTACTCATTGCTATGCTTATCTATATGTTACAGGACTCTGGGGTGTCCTATGTGTTATGTACCGGTACATAAAGTAGTCAAATATATAAATGGATGCTTTCCTTAACATTTACGCTGATGGATGATGTGCAGCAGGTTAATTTCAATAGTGGAAGATGGTGGTTCCAAAGTTGATTAGGGTGTGTAAACAACACAAGTAGACATGGTCAGCTCTCTTACAACGCAATTGAGTATCACATAGAGAGAGCAGTTTCCATTATAACTTCCTGTCATCCATTTCACCATACAAATGTTGTTTCCTGGGCTGCAATCGATCTTTCAGATTATGGCCATTATAGCACTCAATCCTCCTGTGTCAATGGTAAAATAAAGTTCAAATTATAGAGAAGTAAGACTATGAAATATGAACCTTTCCAGATGACCAGTCAAATGTGAAGGATTCAAGACTTCCTCATTGAAGACCAATCAGTGGTGTAGCAAGGGAGGGGGGGTGGCCCGCCCCAGGCAGCATGAGTTTTGGGGGTGGCGCTATCCGCTCTTACCGTGACCAGTGCAGGAGAATCGCCAGCACCTCCCAGCTCTTACATTCGGCCACCGTGGGCGGCAAATGCCGGGGCTGCCACAGGCAGCAAAAGGCCTAGCCACGCAACTGAGACCAATGAAAGATAGAGCAAAATATTCAAGTGAAGGACTGGAAATTCTTTTTTTTGAGTGCTGCTATTACCCACTTTGAGTTTCCTGCCATTAAGCCGTCTCGGACATCAATATATGAATTTGAAATGCAGCTATCTGTTTGAATGGAGACAAATGCAAGGTTTACAGCTGTGCCTTATTGCTCTGCCTCGCCTGTACTCTAGGAAACATCTTGTAATGATAAAGAAGGACAACTAATCTGGATATATATATGTATATGTTGGATGCCAGGATAGATGGGCCTGTAGGCGCACGGTGCATGCAGGAGTGCCTAAATCCCCTTGCAGAGGCAGAACATAGGACTACATATGAGGAAAGCATTTCCCCTTTAATCGGACACTCACTCATATGAAGTAATTAAAGTTTAAGGGAACGCATCTGCAGACAACCCACCAAAACATGGATTAGTCTCACTCTACCTAGGGAGTTTCCTGAACTTTGAAAAACGTAATAATGATATAATACTTTTTTTTAACTCACCCCTTTACGGATGAAGTATCATCAGACAATACATCCCATATAACTTTCATCTAAACATTGGACGTTCGAGCTAGAAGCATAGTGCTATAAATGACGGCCCCCTGATGACGGCACTCCTGCCGAAACGGGCGCAGTGTCTATACACCGTCAGCTTTTGTGCCCATATATTGTTTAAGATTATCAACAATGTATATAAATAATATTTGCATTTATTAATATACTGGATAACAGAATTATGAATCATGCTTTTTAATGCAGTAAATATTTCTATGAATGTATAATATAAAATACATTTTTATATAAAAGATTAAAAATATGTGCTAATACTACATGAAGTCCTTTAAGTTATCAATGAATTGCAATCTCATGTACATATTGTTTGCCTGCACGTTTTTGTTTATATTCTCTCTTGCTCAATCTGTTTCTTAACTAATAGTTATTTTCCCTGCGCTTAGCAAGTAAACTTGCATGCAGGGGCCTCAATTTTTTTAAACTATATAGATATATATATAGGTTCCAGGCTTCCCTGGCAACACGGATCAACTAGCAACCAAAAGTGCAAAACGAAATAAAAGGGATGGAAAAGGAGCACATAAAAGCACATTAAAAGAGGGTAATAACCCTTCTGGTCTGATGCCCAGGAAGCCATGCACCTCCCAAACAATGGATACTTCCACCATTTTGAGGACATATGCTCAAGGCATTATCACCACCGCAAGCTCCTCTGATTTCAATATGTACATCAAAGTATTTCGATTAATTACGTTGGCAGTTTTATTAATGAAGATTTATCCCACTCCTCATCAGCCATGGAAGGTAAGAGCGGGAGGCAAACCGGTGAGTTAGTCGCCAGAAGACAGAACAGGGAAAATAAAATAAAAAATAAATAAAACCACTTACCTTGCGCTCGCCGTATTGCAGAGTCAGCGATGTGGCGAGCGCAAGGTAAGTGTTTTTCTTTTTTTGAATTTTATTTTCCCTATTCTGTCTGTCAACTACCCCCGTTCCTGCCCCGCCCACTTACACCCCACCACTCTTACCTTCACCGGCCACACTTGATTATGGACTCTTTCCCCGTTCCTCGCAGGGCATCAAGAAAATACGATCAAGCATATTTCTAAAGGCACACTATCACTCAGCCCTCACACTTGTCCTTGTTACATTTAGCAGAGAGTCGCTTGCTTTAGCTGCATGCGGTCGAACACTCTGCACTCTATCCAACATATATATTGTTTCATTAAATTACTACCTCAGTCAACTTGCACTTGCTTCTATTATTACATAGCATCATTGTGTGTAACAGACTGTGCTTCGTATTAGCTCATGATTCATCGGGTCTGTTTCAGGAATGATATTTCCACCAGCGGGGAACCCACAGTTTGTACTGAGCGAGCAACCTGGAGTCTGTGCTACAAATCAGGCAGCCTGAGGGGAAAAGCCATAACCTGTATAATACACAGCATCATTGATCGAAAGAACAAGATATAGAATTGGTTTCTTCTTGTGATTGATTATACTGCTAAGACGCCACTCATCCAGTTAAAGTAACAACTATAATCTGCCTATAGATTGATTTATGAAAGTAGGTAAAAACAGAGATTGTCTTTGTGAACATGGAAGATGCAAACTATTTTCCTGTGTATACTTTATGAGGACTGGGATTCTTCGAATTGTATGGTTAAAAATGATCATTTAATAAGGATTACTAATATTTCATAATAGATCATATGAGGATGGATTACACAAGGTTTTTGCAAGTCAGTGGCGTGGCTAGGCCTTCTGCTGCCTGTGGTGGGCCCTGCATTTCACTCCCCTTTAGTATTACATCTCTGTGATAAATTAGATTTGAACAGCACTATGGAAAATAGAATGATTCCTCACAATGAGAAGACCACATATTTGTGGACTTGGGGCTAATAATTTGTTATTCAAAAAACCGACAGAAGAGTACAAATGTTGGTTAAATGCCCACAAAGTCACTGATAGAGGAACGTAGGAGGCTGCTAGGGTCGGACTTTAACAGTCAAATTATACAAACATGCCGACAAGCAGTCATAGCCAGTTTAAAAGGAGAAAGCGTGCAATTTACGGGTAGACTTCTGAAGTTTATAAAAATAGTGGAGAAGAAATTGCTTAACTGTAGACAATGAGGATGATTTTATTTATACTTGGCTTTATACATTGATGAAAAAAGTATTTTAATTATGTGGTCTTAATAACGTATGAAATGTAAGAAGAATTGTATAATGTTGTTTTAATTGTAAGTTTTTAGTAACTGAACAATACATTTTTCATTCATTCATGCCCACAAAGTCACTAAAGAATTTTGAATGTTTCAGTTTTTAGAATGGCTGTCGCCCAGTTTCTCACTAGAAAAGTAAAATTTTCTTTTAACTAACCCACTATTATACTGAAGAAAAATAGCAACTGCGAGGATTTTTTGTTGTTGTATGGCAGCCTATAACAGTCCATAAATCCTGACTTTGTGAGGGAAATTCTATCTCTTGTGGGCACCAATGTCACATTACGTTCAGTCATTTGTTTTAGAGATTACTGTTTTCCTAAAACATTTGACAGGCCTGCATGAAATCTGACAAACACTTAGTGTGCTCAGTTAACTTTTTACAAGTCATGTTCTGTGCAGATCAGTCAAGTAGAATAAAGTGAGTGCTATTGAAAGGGGGCAGCACTCAGTTCCCTGACAAAGGCCAGGTTCTGCACCCAAGAAAAAGGACATGCACCATGAATTTTGGGATTATGGCGTGGTGGGTGCAGGACAGAGTCTACATTGACAACCAAGGCTGTATGCTTAGTGGGCTGAGCACACACCATTACTAAAGGCCATGCCCTGCATCCATACCCAGATTAGCATGGTTTCAATTTAGCAAGTAGCAAAAGTCCATCAGTGCAGCACCAAAAATCACAGAAAAAAACGTACGTAAAACAAAGTTATTGTTAATGACTCAGAAGTAAAAGATTTTGTTGTAAAAAAACCCTCATTTTTAAAGAAGCTTTGGTTATGGTACAAACCTAAAAACCACTGACACGCTCCAGCTTTGAGCAACTCTATAAAATATGCTACCCATGCTATACACTTCTCAGTACCTTACACACAACGTCACATATAGCATCATAAATAACATTGAATATATATCAGGTGATATAATTTATTGTTGTATGCACAGATACTATTATATGTTACTGTCCACCATTCAACTGTGGTCTTTGGCACACCACTGTTTGTATTGCATTATGCACCTAATAATATATTGATATGCTCTCTTATATTTTTACAATAGATTATGATAGTTTGCTTTTCCTTTAAATAATCTTTTGTCTAATGTGGTACAGTTATTTTTAAGGCCTAATGTTCCTTTACAGATTTGAAAATGAACAAGACTGTACATGCTCGGGTGAGGTTTGTCACATTTTAGATTGGGATAACAGGCAATTTTCTCCTAGTTCTCCTAACGAAACACTACAAAAAGGATGCAAATTTCTGTCTACTGCAAAACCGGAGTTTTTTTCCTGCAAAGACAATATGTCTTATACAGCCAGTCTCTGGAAGACTGGATAGTGTGAGGTGAGGTGGCACATGCTTGGCAGCAGGTACGCTAGTGCTGTATTCTGCCCTTTATGATGGCAGGCCATTTAGTTCCTAACTATCCATAGCAGGGACTCAGAAAGAAAGGGAACTACCAATAATACCTTTTGCCTATATTTCTTATTTTCACAGCGTTTATATTTTCTATTGCCACAGCAACTGGTATTTGCTGCTATAATTTTGCATATGTTCTGTACTAGCTTGATTTCTGATAAACGTTTCTAACTACATTTACCCAGATGTGCTATGTGTGTACTGGCTTAGAGGAAGGGTTGGGTGAACCCTGACAAATATGCCAGGTGGTAGGTTTGTTGGTTCCAAACATAAGTTTTTCAATGTAAGTAATGATAAACATTCACAACTGCTGTCGTTTTTGCCCATTCCAACCAGGAAGTTAGTACATCTGCATTGCTTTGGGGCCAAGGCAAATCCTTTGGGTGTGAACAAGGTTACTTGGTAGCATGACAATAAGACATCACAATTACATCTTCAATTATATCACCCACTGTTTAAAAAGGTATATATGAAAAATAAAACATATTATTCCTGCACTAAGCATTTATGTTTATGTTTCTCACAAAACAAAATGTTTATATTATTCTAATTTCCCAGTCAGACAGGAGCCCGACATTGAATGTGTTCAAATTAATGCTGAGAAAACGGCCACTATAGTTTTAGCATTCTTTTGATACTTCCACTACCAGCACACTACACTCCCCAATGTCCAGCACTACTTTCTTTGGTTTGAGAATAAAAATCCCCCTTACAGTCATGAAGCTGTGTTTTATTTAGACCAAGAAGCTGTCTGCTGAGGATCAGCTCTAGAAAGTAGCAGTTAGTATAATGTATCAACCCTCTCAGGGAAGGTTACTGAAGTGATAACTCTTAGGCTCTAGTACACAGTACTGAACTATATTGTTACCTACAACGTGGGCTGTGTCTACAGTCTTTATCTTGGTTTGAAAAAATGTGTCCATCTTTCAAAGATAGACAAACTTTCTTGCTCCTAAATGTAATCATGAGTCTACAAGCAGGAGGTCACTTCAGTTGCTACTGTTTGAAACAAGAAAACATTATATGAGTCTGTTTCATCTTTAAATGCTAATATAATTTAGTCTAGGGTTATTTGCAGGAATCATATTAAACACAAATCCTTACATCTGCTGTGATGTACTTCTCAACATGGGCATCAGTTTATCTCAATGTAAAGGGGTAGTGGATTTGGCATCACACACTCTTTCATGCCCAAAGCCATGAGAGGGTTGGCAGGTTGCCTGTCAAGAGAGTCGCAGAAGTGGAAACTTTAGAAAGTAATCATGGCTTCTTTCTGTAGAAGGCACTTACCTTAATGAAGGTTTACAAAAGGGGTGGAAAAGTCTGTGCCAAGGGTATCAAACAGCAAGCCATGGGTGGCACAGCTACTCCTGACTGTTGTCCATGACTGTCTGTTATCTTTTCTTACTGACATCTTCCTTCATTTCAAAGTCATCACCCTCAATTAAGTAACAGTATGTTTTTTATTTCATCCTGTAAAATGTTTCTGCTTCAGTGCCAAAGTGAGTCTTGGGTCTACTTATATCTATGTGGTCTCCCACCTCCTGCACCGGTACGTGCATGTAAGCGCGGTGGGGCAGGGCACTAGGGATGTCGACAGATGACGGAATAGGAATTATTTATTTAATTTTCCCCATTCTGTTGTCTGTCGACTACCTAGCCTCCCGCCCCACCCCCTCCCCTACCGCGTTTACCTGTACGGACCGCCGCTGCCCACATCCCAATGGTCTGCTAAAAACTCGAAGTCCACATTTATGAGGCTTGAGCCAGTAAATCTGCAAGAATAACCCAGCAGCTGTTCTCACCAACTGCCTACCAGAAACTAGCGAATGCTTAGTTGTTTGTCAGATTATCGCCTAGAGAAATATGCTAAAAAAGATTACAGCAATCGTATTGATAACCAATATATCATAACGGTAAGATGACATTGATAAGTATAGTGTTACCATGCTTAACTTCACATCTACCTACCAAGTATGTTGCCAAAGTCCATTAATGTTCAGTTAAGCATCGGAAACCAATACTTACCAAGATATACTTACATTTCTGTCTTTTTGTCATTAACATTTTTAATACAACATTTTTGTCACACAAAATCTAAAACACAGTTGGGCATATTATCAAGGAGGGGTGATACATTATCCCCGCTTTTATCGGCAGGAAACTGCTGATAAAACGGCGATAATGGGCTTGATTATATGCTCTATAGAATTCCTATCGAAGCCCATGTTAGATGTGAAGACATCTAACATGGGCTTCGATAGGAATTCTATAGAGCATATTATCAAGGCCATTATCGCCGTTTTATTGGCAGTTTCCTGCCGATAAAAGCGGCGATAATGTATCACCCCTCCTTGATAATATGCCTCAGTATTCCTGTAGCATGCCCTACCAGACCTTACATTAATCTAAATATCTGTAATAACTATTGAATTCCTCATGTCCTGGAAGTTCCGTTGAATGTCTTAAAGTGGATAACTTTGGAAAGAACAGTAGTGTGAGATTGAGTCACCCCATTCAGAGGCCCTGAAAAGACTAGTTGGGATGGAATCCACGTTGCAGTCTTTGTTTAGCGATGGTTAAAGCGAGATAGTGCAGGAATATGCAGTTTATTATTTGCATTTGTTGTTCAAGTGTCTTACATTTTATCTACCATAACAAATAAACATGTGAAGCACTTTAGAAAAGATGACTAAAAAAAATCTGTGATATGTTTCTAAAATACATGTCAAATGTCTGGCGCCTGTCACTTATGCAGACTGTGGGGCACTTAAACCAACACGTAAGTGTTTGGAGGCAGTGCAATAGTTTTACAAAACCGACGGATTCTTATTGTGTTCCTTGTAAAACTCAGAGGCTGTTTTAGTTTCACCAACTGAATTCACACTAGCCTTTAACCATGCAGGCAAATCACATGTAAATATTATTGAAAGCTAAATTCTGCTTTTTTGTTTACACTGTGGTGGCACATCTGTAAAAGAGAGTGGGAGCAGCAAAGCCGACAGTGGCATTTCAGCTGTGTTGTAATAGATGTCTACATCTATTAATATGATTAACATCCCTCTTCACTGCTAAACTCTGGGCTGTTTTTACAGAAACACTACGGGGACAGGATAAAAATGGCTTTTAATTATAAATCATTATCTCCCCTGCAGAAAATATGATTGCTAAATTCCCCAGCAGTCTCTAATCTTTTTTCAGTTTACTTAGTGAGCTAGTGAAGTCTGTGCACATGAATTGCAGGAAGGAGGACAGACCAGCTCTGATGAATGACAGAAAAGGTAGCAGTGTTCAGCTTTCACAACACAGGGATTGTATGCTCTCTTGCAGAAGAAGGATACACCCATGCCCAAGGTGGTCCAATCAGGTGGGTAGCAGGCCCACATCACCAGGGACTCCTACCCACACTATATAACAACAATATGGTAAGTGAATGTGCAAATATTTACGATAGTGGGTGGGTTCAATATAATGGCGATGTAAAGAAGTCATGTCCCGAATAGGGTATCTTCAATATAACACAATTTGCTAACTTTTAGACAGAAAGAGAAAGATCATAAAATTAGGATAGATTCTGAGCAGTGCCCACTCTTCATACAATGGAAAGAGAAGGCACACAAACAGAGACATAAATCCCAAGTCCAGAGTTTGAGAGATACTCAGGAAAAACTGGAATAACACATTAGCCACCTTAGGGACAGAGTTAGAGTTAGGATTTGTGCTCCAACGAGTCCACTTACACTGTATTTATTTCAACAGATTACTGAACGAAAGAGAGCTATGGCACAAGGGAGGAGGGCATTGGACATTTTCCCCATGCATACCATGGTGTTGAGGCTGCAGCCTCTGATACACCCAGAAATGGAGCAGCACCTTCGGGGCCACCAGTGCCTGGATCACAAGGGGCAAACATGCACGTGAGTGCTATAATACGCAGGCACTACAATGACACGGTCTGAGGACAGTGAATTCTGAGTTATGCTGAAATAGCCAAACATTGGCAACAATATGTTCAAAAAGATACCACTAAATCTTTGCAGCCATCTAGTGAAGCCCAAAATGCATATGTAAAATTTAAACAACCAACCAGAATCAGGAAAAGCCAATTGGTTATTACTCTTCAATTCTGGACCTACATTGATGATCATCCTTTAGAACAAAATAAGTAGTAGGCATGCTGTTTCAACTAGCTTTAGGCTCTTTTCTGTTGTAATTCCCATTCATGGAATGACTGTTGCTTTAATATACATTTCAGAAGAAATAGCTAACCCTACTTCAATATCTTTAGTATTAGTAACAGGACATTTTAACACCCATGACAAAATGCTGATTCAAAATAGGATGGCATTTAATGTATCTCTTAGTGGCCACAGGGGGTGGGTAGTCCAATTGTAGGGACTGAGCTGTGTACCCATCCCCCAAACACTTCTCTTAACTAACATGAGAAAATAGAAAACATTAAGGAAAGTGCAAAAAAATTACATAAGCTACAAAGTGGCATCTGGATGTGGCTGGGGGAACTCGTTGGCACCCTTTACTCCATTTACAAGTTATTCTAGTCCAATGAACGGATTGCTCTGCAGAGTACTTGAAGAGCTGATGTGAGACCAGGACTGGTGTTTGCAGGCCAGCCAATCACTAACAGATGAGGAGCCCTCACCTGAAGTTGTGCAACTTACTAGAGAAGCCATGTGTCTGTGAAGAGCCTTCAAGCCTGCCTACCTGCTCAGAGATGGAAGGAGTGTGACTGGCCTGTAGCTGGAGATACTGATCTGGATGAGAAGCCCAGCTGTGTTCCTAGTGTGTACAACATTCAGAAGAAGTTGACTAGCATTTTGGCATGTGCCGCAGTGCTGACCCGGTCTCGCTCTCCAAGTTGAGCGGCATCATCCATCCTTCCTATGTAGTTCATTTGTTAACTTATGTGAAGATACATCAACTTTAAGTAACAGCATGTCACGCTGCATCTTCACATCATCTTGAGGGGTCCCAACTTTTGCAGCAAGTGTTCTGCATCCAGATGCCACAGCCTCTGCAGATGAAGACGCTCCTTACTGCCAGGATGCCACAACTACCGGGGGGAAAAATGGAAGCTACCTTCCTGGCTGCTATTCTGCAACTCCTACTAGAACAGAGAGGTGCGTGTGATGCGGGGTACCTGCTCCTTTTGTCAATGAATTCAACCAGGTGATCATGAAGGGCACAGCATTAGGGCAGCAACATCAAACAGAGCTTCTCAAGGACAGATAACAACATATCATGTTAGAAGGACAGAAAGCACTAGAAAGGTGTACTGATATCCAGCACGAGTGTCCTCACAAACTCTTTAGCAAGATCAAATTTGAACAGACCAACATGTTGTTACATTGGTCGATCAATCACATAAACAAATAGTGTTCTTGCTCCTAAGTCGATTAAGGCCTGTTCTTGCTCCTAAGCCGATGAATACCTGTTTGTCCCCCAGAGTTACAAGCTCCCTCAGATATGTAGGAGCAACAGCCACAATCCCGAATCTCTGTATTAAGGAGGCAATTACAGCCCCTCATCCACACATCGAGTTGGTGCAGAAGTGTAAGATGGTTGTAACTCAGAGCATTGCAAAAACCCTTTCACTGAACCCCATTCAAGAATTTAGTATTACATTTCTATTTTACAGAACTTTTTGTTTACAAGAAAACCATTTATTGGCTGACATATGCGTTCTGAGTTCTTGCCACCAAAACTACCTCCTTGAGAAACCTTTGACTGCTCACCATTGCTACCCTGAGAATCTAATGCAGAAGGGCCGTCCTTCACCCAGTTTGCAGAGCCATAGTAGGACTGATTACGCGACACAAGAGCCAACCCCAACAACTCCAGCCATCACTGTTGTGGCCCAGTAGCCCCTGTTTACCAGGTGACCCACTGAATGGGCCTAACACAAAATGCATTAAATATTGTTTTATTACTCGATAATGTTGCTTCTTGCATGGCCATTATTCCAAAGGCCATACTATATAAAGCGTACTACGTTCCTAACTTGAGTAAAAGTTCATTATACCGGGTTAACAGTACATATATCTAAATATATGCACAAAACCTGAACATTATCATGTTTCTCTTGTCGCATAAAAAAGGATGTCATTTTAGTGTCCTTCAATTTGGAGTTAATTTTAGCATCTGAAAAAGGGGAGGCACTTTACCACCCACAAAGATCCTGCAATTTATTCTAAATTTGCATCATCTGACACGGTCTGACTGCTCAAGCACACATTTAAATATTCTCTGATTAGTAGCATGAGGATTGTAACTATTGCATGAGCTGTCCTTCTGCTAAGTCTATTTCAATCAGGACCCATTACTGTAAAGAAGAATGTCCCCAAGCATGCAGGGTGGGGATGAAACAATTTGGTATGTGCCGCCTTTCGAGGGATTAATCTGCAAATCAATGGAAAAACATGTTCTCCAACAGAGTTGCACAGTTCCTGCACTGCAAGTGTCAGCAGACAGCTTTCTTTCATCTCCATTTTCTTTCTTTTGATTCCTTTGCATTCTATCTGCGCTACAGGTAGGCATTCTGTTTTGTTCTGAAGGCTGGCATTCTGAACTACTGTACTATGACCCATCGTATCGTTTACAATGAAGAGTGACTATATAGGCGACAAGACTACTATTCTAATCTATAATACAAGTTAACCAATTATCTGCTATCAAGTTTAGGCAGGTAAATTGACATTCTAGGTAGAATTTACAGCCCAAATATCTCATTACTGATCTGAAGGGCCACTGGAATTAGGCGGCAGGAGAGGGCCAAATTATGCAGCAGGTTTTAGTAAATTATGCAGCAAGAAAAGGCAAATTAAGTGGCATAATGCGGCACATTTTATAATAATGTTACTACTTTTGTCATTTTTCAACTTGGTAACACTGTCTAGGCATTGGTTGCATCTTATTAGTACCATTTTAACACTCAAATAAAGCAATAAGCAACAGAAAGGTGACCAGTCCAGTTTTGCAAATGGCTTTCCAGCATTCAGCAACACCTGCTACTGCATTTTTAGCAACTTTTGGACCATTTGAGCTAGAAGCAATTTTCTTTGTTGACATCTGCAGATTATGCGGGAGATGATAGATTATGTGGTACGTCTATAACCATGCAAAACTCACTGCGGCAACACAATCACATAATACCAGTGGCCCTGCGCATATGTGGTGGCAATAATCACCAGGGCAAATGGTCCCAGTTTCACCAGTAGTCAGGAAGTGTGTGCTCCATTATTATGTTAGTTTTTCAACTTTTCCTGAGGCATAATTTAAGCTCCCCAAGTTGTGACAAGTCCATTTGGTGTGAATCTGGACTGTTTTCTTCAACTGGCTATCTCACCCAGGAAAGGTGGCAATTCCAACTATAGGGTGTTCCCTAAATCTCCTGCCAATGGGGCCGCCGTTGAGAATATATTCTGCCCTTCCCTGACTTACCTCTGCTCCAGAAAGGACATGAAGGCCTCCTCCCTCAGCAACAGGATGAAAGCAGATCCGGGCAGTTTTCTGTTATCGATTGGTCCTCATACTACCCTAGTTTGCCCGAACACAATCATTTAGCCGCCTCAGACCAACAAGAGAACTTATCAACTCCTCCATCCTTCATCTTCAGGATTTAGTCTGACTGTGCAAGAAATGGGGTCAATGAACAAGCAGAAGCCTTGCTACACAGGCCAAAACCCTAATCCTCTTGCAGGAACTTTGGGGCATATTAGCAAGATCCTCGTTAAAATTATCGCCGGTTTAGCGGCAGGAAACTGCCGCTAAAACGGCGATAATGGGCTTGCTAATATGCGTTATAGAATTCCAATAGAAGCCCAGGTTAGATGTGCAGGACATCTAACCTGGGCTTCTATTGGAATTCTATAACGCATATTAGCAAGCCCATTATCGCCGTTTTAGCGGCAGTTTCCTGCCGCTAAAACGGCGATAATTTTAACAAGGTTCTTGCTAATATGCCCTGCCATCTTTAGGGATCCCCTAATTTTAGAAGATTACTTTCTGCACTGAGCGATAAAGGGACATGTTCTAGAGGGAGGATCATTAAACCTGAAGTAAACTACAACCAAAAATAGTGTTTCCTACCAGATGAACCAACATTAAGTTACAAGCACTTCACCGTAGTTACTTAGTTGGTCAATATTTCAGAGACAAAGTGATGAGGCAGAAGAGTCCATAAATGGCCTTCTGAACAAGGCTTAAGGTCTTGAACCACATCCTGTATTTGAGAAGGAGCCAATCTTCGTGTGATTTGTGTGCATAGGGTCACATCTGAGGCTAGCGCCACAGTTTTTCAGTTTTTGAGATTTGGCTTTAGTCTTATTTTACATTGACTCTGAGGAGCACCACCGAACGCAACAAGGCAATTATTTTCTGAAGCTTCAGTATGTGATAATTCTCCTAGCCTGAAATACACAGTTGAATTGTGGTCAATATTTGATGATAATGGGTTGAGTGACACCATTTGCATGAACTTCCCATAACAAAGTTTCAATAAAACTCAACACTACTGAAGTTCCCTGATATCTGTCCCTCCCCTTTATTCTATATCTCATTAATGGATTATAATAAATCTTCATCCAGTTGCACCTTTAGGCAGATGAATTTTACATTATAGCAATTCAAATCTTTAATGCTGTCCCAACATTACTATTTGAACCAAACCGTGACAATAGCAAGTCATATTAACTGTTGGTTCTTTGAGGTGGTGCTTGTATCACCTTGACTGGAAGCATTCTCCACCATGTATTTCTAAGATGTGCTTGTTCGTTCCCCTTCTTCGTCTACTTTCAGGTGTCTTTCTTCTACATATCTTCTCATATTCAGATTATTGATTGGTGTCTGATCTTTAGTCATAAACTTGCACCTCAACCACTTGTCCTAACTCACACATGTGCATGTTTCCTCAGAGGGGACATACAGTGTAGAGAAAATAAACAATACTCTTTCTCCAGACCTGCATCTCTAAAAACACAACAAAAACGTTTTCTTTGTTGTTACTTTGTTTGAGGGTGTCTGCTTGGTTTTTGAGAGCAGTTCTGGCAACATTAACTGGATGGCTCCCTTAAAACAAGCATTTGCAATGCAATAGGTCTCGCAATCGCGAGATATGAGCTATTGGCATTGTAAATGGCAATACCTTTTATTTATGTGTTTAAAAAAACTGCAATAATAAAAGGCATTGTCATTTACAATACCAATAGGTCAAAGCTTCTAAAATGCAAGACCTATTGCATTGAAAATGCTTGTTGTTTACAAGTGCCCCATGCTGCACTTTCACGTTAATTGAGGCCATGCCCCTTTCTTTAGATCAGCCGTGTCTAAAGAAGGGTCCAAGGCTGAAAGTGAAAGCGGGGTATGGGCGTGCTTTAACTAAAAAAAGCTTTTGTTTTTCAAGTTGACAAACAAATGATTTGTTTTGTAAAAGCGCCTGTGAAAGCACACATGGTATGCTGAATGCGTAGAATGTTGCAGGTTACAGGTGGTGCCTGCAGTAGGAGAAACTCATTAAAGAAAATAGTTCTTACAGAAGACGTACCGTGTAACAACCGAAGTAAAAGGGCCAGTCCTCATGGGAGGTTACAAATGAAGACAAGGCGGTACTAAGGAGGGACTAACAAGCCTAATAATGATTCAAAAGCCAGCATTTACGAAGGACAGTGACACAAGCCAAGGACAAATATGGGCGGAGAGTGGGCGGGGCTTCAAGTCCATGCTCAAATACTTCATGCCTGGCAGAGCAGCAAACGCGCTGCCCAGGCTCGGCCTAAACATCCGTGAAACCTCCTGATCATCTATCTGCTTTAGGAGAGTTTAACCCCTTCGCTGCGGCGGCTATTCCGCCGCAGCGCTAAAGGGGAGGCGGGGCCGCGCGGCGGTCCCGTGCTCGTGACGGAACCACTCCGTCATGGCCCGCGGGCGAGCTGTGCTTATGACGGAACGGTTCCGTCACGGCCCCGCCCGCCTAATAGAACCTTCAGCGCAGGCGCGGAATTCACGCCGCGCAGGCGAGGCGAGCGGGTCGTGACGGAACCGTTCCGTCACCAGTACAGCCCACCCGAGGCTCGTGACGGAACGGTTCCGTCACGAGCATGGGAGGGGTTAAGCATTATTCGCTATTTTCAGCTGTAAATATTGTAAGCACTGGGCTCATATGTGGCTATTGAGATTATTATAGGGGGTGGAGAGGTGACATTATATAATTATTTGTATATGGATAACAGAACAAATAACTGCAAAAATTAGGTGTTTGATTGAATTACGCATGTATGAGACAGTTTGGCTAGCTCTATGACCGTTCTGAGTCCTCAGCACTGCACGCACGCCGCATTTAGAAAGAAAGCTGGGCGTGATCCGCAGCTGACTTGCCATCTGCCTTGATGATGAGTTTTTGCCTCTGTTCTAGTCGTGACATTGCTCGATCTTTATGTACATTGCTGTCATCTTGCGAAGCTTTCACTTTACCAATTAAGCATTATTAATGGCTGTAATTTTCAAAACGGTAATTTAAACATCCGAGTTAGTCTTTGCTTTTCAAGGGATAACTCGCCTTCTGAAAGGCACTGTGTAAAAAGTCTGCACTGGGGAGCCGTTTAGGAGATGCATGTGAAATGAACATGGCCTTACAAGTAATCACATTCTGTGCATATGGAGAAGGGCGGGCGAACACTCTGAGTACTAATAAATGCATTTTCTACAGCCGAGTTTGCCTTGAAGCCCATCTACTAGCGCCGAAAGTCAAGTGCTAAAATGGGCTTAAGGAAAATCAGGTGCAAAGTAATTCGGCAGCCTCCATAAATATATGGCCTCTGTGCACGCGTGTACACTGATCCAAAGTAGATGAAAACTGAGAAAGCCTATTTGTTCATCATAAACACAAATAAATGTCAGCGTGGATCAAGTAATACCCAGAGAGTAAACCAATTCCATTTACTGCAAACTGTTTTATTGTGCAGAAATATGAAAGGCCGTTGATTCATGCAGAGAGACGGGCTTGTCTACAGAGCTGTGCACCATGGATTGCTACCCACTTGCCTACTTACTCCTAAATGCGTAAGTGGGACGCCAATGATGATATAAAATAACCTATCTAGCAAAAATAGCTTCATGGAGAGATACAATGTGGAAAATGGTCCTCTGTGACGACAAGGTCTCTGACAAGATAGTACTAGTTGATACAGGCTCATACCGTGTGATAGAGATGAAATCTGATAAGAATAAAAAGATTGACTCTGGAGTTTGGCATTCGGGAATACACACTATCTCACAGAATGCAATATGGGGTAGGTGAAGGGGGTTTCCTCTGTCGCCAAATCCAGTGGCGGCTGGTAGGGAACGTTGGCGGGGGGCAGTGAGAGATGGTGGAGAGTAGAAAATAATAAAATAAAGAAAACGTATCTGCTGGTCGCGTCGCCATCCGCCACCCTTTCTTGTCGCAGGAAGCACCCAGCTTCCCAGGCTCCCTAAGGCAATGACAACGCAGGGATGCATTGTTGTAATTGGTTCCCCTAAGTTCCCCAAAGCCAATCACAACGCTGCATTGCAGCATTGTGATTGGTCTGAGCGCCATTGTTCGGTTCTCAGTCTGGGTCAGGGAGCCTGTGAGAAACATGCAAAGTGCGAAGGAATGATTGGCCAGCCAAAGATGGCTAGTCAAACATTCTTGTGCACTTTGAGTGTGCTCACCACTTCTCCCCTGGCCCCTGCTCTGGCCAGACCCACCACTCTCCGCACCTAGGAACGGAAATATAAAATGATAATAACATTTAGTTGTTATCATTTTATTTTTCCTCTGCACTGCTCTTAAATCAGTAGGGCGGCGCTCCTCCACCTTAGCAGAGGAGCCTTCCCTGGCCAAATCACATTTAAGTAGGGGGCAATGTCACAGAACAAGCATACAGCTGTGCAGAACACCTACACGATGTGTTTTTCTGTGGCTATGGTGAACTTTGACTCAAACTCTTTCAGATGATTAAACTCACAGCTCGCATTGTGTGGACGCATGTTTGAATGGACTTTGGCCATTGATTTGACCTTGTGAAATGTAGGAGGGTGGGGGCAGGACCTGACAGCAGCCAACACTGTGAAGCAACAAAGGCCTACTCTCAATGGGCATAGAGTAGAGATCCTGGTACAGGGACAGTCTACCTGTCTTTGGTAAGGAGCCAAGGTCTCTGGAACCCTCCTTGCCCATTTCTAAACTCACTCAGCTAATAGCAAAGTAAAAACAGCTTCCTGATTAGTATGCATTCTGTACCCTGCCATGGTGATACATTAGCCCGGAGATGTCTTCATATCAAGACATGCACTGTCCAATAAGGATTTTCTGATCAAATGGAACATTTCCACCATGTATTACTTAAGCGGCACAAAGTCCTTCCGTTATTATCAAATTGTGCTGCCTGTGCTGAAATTGTCCTCTTTAGACAAAAATGATGTAACGCCATGAGTTTGTAAACCTAGTAGACCATCATTACTAATTCCCCATATCGAAATATGAAGATTGTGCTCCATATTCTGAAATTGTCCTCTTTTACCAAAAATTTTGAAACTCTGTAATTTTGTAAACCAGAAACACCATCATCATACGCTACACCCCTCTAAATCAGGAGATTATGAGCTAATTCCCTTAGAAAGGGGAATAACACACAGAACGGTTCTGTATGTTTTCCTCCTTCTCAGGAAAATAACAGATCCAGGTCCGCATCCACTTCCCACCTGCTTCAAGAAGGTAATGGTGTGGGTGGTGTGGCAGAGAAGGACAAAAAGGGTGAAAAAGAGTTGGGGGGAAATGTGCTAGTCCCGACCCCCATTATACACAGAGACAATGGGTTGGACCTGGGTGCCGCAGCTGGCCACAGCACTGTACATAGATATGTTGTTGCATATTCCATTACTTTAGGTCTAGTATTCCTGGAATACCAGGCTACTCAGAGTGGGATCCACTCAGGGGATACTGATCTTGGTTATTTGTAATGTGGGCCTAAATGTTTAGTAATACAGCCTTAGGACTCTAGTGTTAACGAGTGATGTATCAGATAAGAAACATATTCATAGGAGAGACAAGCCAATGCCACCTAGGCGCTCTTGCAAGTGAAAAGACTCTGCACTGCAATCATACATTTCTTCATTAGAACCAAAAACCTCTTCTGCTAGTCAAGCATCAAAGAAGCCATCAACAGATGTGGTCAAACTCTGAGTCAAACACCTCCCAGGTCCACCAATCACACAACCAGATAACAAGTGTAACTCCATCAGTTAACATGAATAACAAAATCATATAATGCAAAACTTAGACTCACATCATGACCCAACATGCACCATTGTTGCACTTCCAAGTGGACAACCTCTGATATTTTAAGCATCACTGAATTCATCAACATCCTTTACTCTGACAAGGGGATAGCCTAGGAATATGATATTTTATCTCCTGCTATTGTGTAATTTATCATTGTTCAACTTTACCAATTTATCTCTCAGTCAAGGGACTTTCACAGATAACCGCAAAATAGGTCAGCCCCTCTCCCTTTTCAGAAAGACCAAACAACCATGAAAATTACTATACCATTACTTACATCACTTACACCTGAAAGACCACCAAGTTAGTAATCTGCAGTCAGCTGCAAGAGCAGATCAGCAAGAATACTCTCCATTAGGACTACCAATCTGGCTTCAGATCACACCACAGCACAGAGACTAAAGATGTAGTTCATAATGCCCTATTGATTAATGACAAAATGATAATTGCCTCCTTATCCTACTTGACAACTTTCATATAGCCAGCCACCAAGTTCTATCCCACATATTGAAAACACAAATAGGCTTTCTAGGGTATACACCCGTTACGACGCAACTTTTACTCCGCACTACCATTACAACGCGGGCATTACAACGCATGACATTACAACGCATTGCGCTGGGGGGCGCTCTAGGATAAGAGGTAAGTTTAATTTACTATCCAACACCTTCCCTAGGGTCCACGGGGACTGGAGTTAGAATAGTAAATTATACTTACCACTATCCAGCACCCCAAAGCGCTATGCGTTGTAACGGTATTCGTTGTAAATACCGCGTTGTAATGGTATGCGGAGTAAAAGTATGCGTTGTAACGTCATACATCCCTTTCTAGTGACCTGAAATGGATTATACCTGATCATGCCAATCACACAAACCATCAAGAACAGAAGCTAAATAATATTAGAACTCCCCATCTCTTGCAGGGTACCCTAGGAGTCTGGCTTGTCCCTGGTCATCTTGACTCATTGCACCAAACCCCTAAGAACCCTACTAAGTAACAGCAGTATCAAGATCCATTTATACACTGATGAAACACAACTTTATATAAAAGTCTCCTCCGCGCACAACATTGTGCGACGTAAAACTAAGCTGCTCAAGGTAAGGCCTGGTTTTACACTGTGAATCTGCAGGGCTTCACTCCCAACTGAAACTCAATAGAAAACCTTTTGCATCCATCCTTGACTCCGATTCCCCTGTCATAGAACAAGTCACCCAGAAAATCAAGGCTTCTTGCTTGCAGCTGCCCTCTTGATAAACTTAAATCCTTTCTACTAGAAGTGCATTTCTGATCAGCAGTCCAAACCTTAGTCTTCAACTACATCATCCCAACATTCAAGGAACTGCACTAGCTGACCCTTCAAACCTGCATCATTTAAAAAGAAATTTAATCACATGCAGGGCCACCAGATATGGCACCTCTGTTTCTCAAGCAAAGAAAATAACCATCCACAGCGACAGAGCAACAACATGATTTATCAATGGAAACAACGAAATATACTGCAGATAAAATCATGAGGTGGATCTACTCCTCTTGAGAATCCAGGAGCTAGAACCCTCTTCATCGTTATCAGACCTTGCCACTACGCTGCTGCAATGAATTACCTAAAAATACATATTTTCGTATAACACTACTTCAACTTACAAAAGGCACCATCCACCCCATAAATGTCCTACCAGATTGTAAATATCATAAATCATGTCACTAGGCTCATCACACTGCTCAGTGCACCACTGCCCACCAGTCAGGTTTAGGCGATGTAAATATAAATACACAACTTGCACATTACTAATATAGAAAGAAAGAGACAAGGAATTCCTGTAAAGGGAACAACACTGGTTCAAGTAAGCGAAGTATGTCAACAATATATTTCCTCTCTAAAAAAGATGAATTTACTTAGGTGGTAATGAATACTTGGTTAGCATTCAGAAGGACTTGGCATCGCAATTCGTACTGAACTGTTTCCATTGGATTAGGACCAACACTGATTTGCACGTGGCCGGTGCCTGTCTGAGGTGGCTTGGAGCGGAACAATGGTGGACTGGATTGCAACCAGTGACTGAAATTACTTCAAGCTCTCTAGCCACCTTTTTTTAGTTGTCTTCATTTTCAAACTGGTGGCAAACCCTCAGATCTTGTATGTGATGCAGAAGTACACATGTGAGATCTCAGAGTTGTACTTCAGGAAGATGGAGCATATGGGGAGCACCTAATTATGGGAAGGCGCGGTTCCCTTAGACAAATGCTGTCAGTCCACAAATGACATTGGTCTAGGCATTGTTCACATTCAATAGTGGGCCAGACAACTTATTAACGGTGAATGACTCGCTGTTTAGAGACATATATGACACATGCTTCCAACTGTAACATGATTTATACAACCAGATCCTATAGCAACGTCTCTTGGATGGAAGCAATACACCCATGTGCCTTCCCCTGACCTTGACAGTGGTGTTCTCTTATTAATGTGATGGGTGGGCAAAGTGTCTTTTTTTTTGTTTAAAAATTATTTTTCATAAAAGGAAAACAAACATTTCAACC
Organism: Lissotriton helveticus; assembly: GCF_964261635.1. Classification (NCBI taxonomy): domain Eukaryota; kingdom Metazoa; phylum Chordata; class Amphibia; order Caudata; family Salamandridae; genus Lissotriton; species Lissotriton helveticus. The sequence goes on from NC_136059.1 coordinate 1,077,240,334, forward strand.
ATGGAATATCATAGTGAGATAGATTACAAATCGTAGAAAACAAAATAAACAGTTCTCAGGTAATTAGAATTAGCTTGAGGATAAAAGATAAGGATACAAGATATGGGATAAAGCATAAAAGATAAAAGATGAGTTAGAGCTTGGGGGAGATATTCATGCCTATATGCAGACACAATAATAACCTTTTAGGGGGGTTGTCTCCACAATGCGAGGGGAGCCCAAACGCAGAGCCCCCACATCCTCATCTTTTTTCCCCTGTTTTTATAGAGAGCGGCTTCAATGTTATGGATACCTAGCAATCTAGTAAGCCACATTTGAAAAGTAGGAGCAGTGTTATCCTTCCATCCTGCTGCCACCAGGATCCGAAGGACGGCTAAGCATATAAATAAGGCAGCCTCATTATCCCATTCTAGCTCATGATTGTTACCAACCCCAGATATCATAAGGGTAGGGGACAGGTTAACCTGGATATCTAGCAAACCCAGAAACTTCTCAATCTCAGCACAGATTCCCCTAATTTTTTTACATTGCGAGACGGCAGGTCCCTCCTGGCATATTGGACACTTATCATACTCCCTTTTGCCCCATTTAAAGAGTTTGGTCGGGGTAAAATATAGATTAAAGAGGACTTTATATTATTGTGCCCTTAAGTTGGTAGAGCGGAACGCTTTATTCGCGAGCTGGAGGGCGTTATCCAGGTCAAAATCAGGGTCCCCTAATTTCGTCATCCATGATGTTTCTACTTTATCCATATCGTCTGATATTGAGTCGGTTAGGGATTTGTATATAATTTTAATCCGAGCTACGCCTCCGAGCATATGCTTGATTGTTTTGATTTCCCCTCCTGGATGAATACGGGGCCTCATCCCATGCATTATTTGGTAAATCTGAAGATACTTAAAAGTGTGGGTACAGGGGATGCCAAATTTAGTTTGGATATCAGTAAAAGCAAGTAGTTTCCCTGTGCCCTTATCAAAAATGTCCCCCATTCTTCTGATTCCTTGTTGTTCCCAAATAGCCCCCATCCTATCATTGCTTAATTGAGGGAAGATTTTAGAATCCCATAGTGGGGTATAATAATTTTATTTTAGGAATTATTAGTGTTTTTTGGATAGCTTTCCACATTTTCGATATACCATCATAATTTTATATTTTGTTCTATTATAATACCCTCTTCTGTTCGTCGTAGCAGCAACCCTTGAGCATCATCACCCACAAGTAGTTTAAAAATAGAGGGAGGCTCAGATGGGTCAGTGTGCTTAGGAGAGGTATCCAATAATATAGTCATGTGACTCAAAAGGCATGCCCATTGGTAGAATCTGATATTAGGTGCTGCCAAGCCACCCCTCTCTTGTGGGAGTGATAGATATGTTAGGGACCTTCTGATTTTACCATAGGACCATAAAAAAATTGATAATTCTGCTTCTATATTTTTAATCCATCCCTCACCAACCAGAAGCGGAATTGAGCGGAAGAGATACAGAATTTTTGGCAGCATAGTCATCTTTAGAACATTTACTCGCCCAATTAAGGAAAGATGAATAGTATCTATTCTTTTCAATTCCTGCGTATTAGAGGTGACCAGTGGAGTAAAGTTGTCTTCAGTTAATGAGTTAACTGCCGGTGTTATCCTGATCCCTAGATATATTGCCGAGTCAACCCACCTAGTATCCTGTCTTACCATATTATTAGTGCATATTATTTCAGTCTTGTTTTCATTAAGACGGTATCCAGAATAATTACCAAAATTCCTGGCCATGTCTGTAAGAGCTCTTATTGCCCGTTCCGGGTTAGAAGTTATGACAGCCGAATCATCAGCGTATGCCAACTTTTTTGTCTCATAGCCTCTACATACTACTGGATTGATTGCCTGACATCCTAGAATTCTACGAATCATAGGGTCTATGTATATGGCGAACAGTATTGGGGAGCATGGGCACCCCTGTCGTGTCCCACGAGATATTAAAATCTCCTCCGAGCTTCCACCATTATCTGGAATCGGGCCCTGGGGTCGCGATACATCGCTTTGATTGCACTGATTATTTTGGGATCGAAACCTTTTCGCACCAATATCCCCCATAAAAACCGCCAGGTGACACGATCAAACGCTCTCTCAGCCTCGAGGAGGATCATCGCCATCCGATCCCCCGAGCAGCATGGATATCAAATAGAGTAATTACCCGTCTCACATGGTCCGTTATTCCCTGACCCGGGATAAACCCATGCTGCCAGGCGGACACCAGGCCGATGATGACCCTCCCCAGTCTATTAGCCAGGACTTTGGCATAAATCTTTGTATCTGAATTAATGAGGGATATCGGTCGATAAGCTCCAGGTTCATCCTTAGGTTTACCCTTTTTATGGGCAAAGTGTCCTTTGTGTGTTGGTGATTGGTTGCCTGAAGTTGCAGTCTTATGAGCCTATCAAAACTGACATTTGATAGGTATCTCCAGTTTAGGGGGCACCTGGGAGGGAGCTCACTATAAGTCATTCACAGTCCCATCTTTTGAATATAATCTTCACAAATGTAAATTTCAGAAATATCTGCAACTTTGACATTGCTTAGGATCACCCATCCCGAAACCATGAATAGTCCTTGATTTTAGCCTACTCGAAATTAAGACCAAAGGGGTGTGAAGAGTATATAGAACCCTGATCATTAACTCTTTGAACTACCTTATACCACTTGAGAGGCCATGAAGAATGGGACAAAGGGACCTTAACTGAGGAAAAGTGGATCAAGTTCAAAATAGCATCCGGCGGTATCACCATAAAGGCAAACCTTCACCTAATACGGCTTAGCTGCATCTTCAGGGTGGATTACCTGTCAATCAACCAATGGATCATGTATTATGGGGATTTCCTGAACTGTCTAAATTGTACTACTGTTCGCAATGATCCAAAATTATTGGGTGGAAGTCAATCACACAATGTCGTCAGAGATTTGTTTCCAGACTGGGCGCCCACCTTGAAGGCAGACCCTTTTGGTTTGGTTAATGATTTAGGTATTGCTATGGGTACAAGAATGTAGATGAACCTTTCTGGTGGTCATGCGGACTTGGAAGAATTGGAGGTCCTGTACTGCAATATTAGTGGTTAAACGGCTATGATATATAGACTGACGTTCATTAATTGCAGCACTAACATACCAAATGGCACGCTGTCCTCACAAAAATGCAATGATCAGGGTCCCCTGGCAGGGATATTTTAACACAGAAAATTAATGCACTTCAAACTCCATCTGCCTCGCTCCATACCGAGGCTGTCTGCAAAAAACAGATTTCGGGGAGGTGATTTCCCTAAGGCAAAGTATAGGGAAAATATTTTATATTGAATATTGATGTCTTTTATTTTGAATGTAGAATAAAGATGTTTATTTCTTTGATTTAAATATATTACATTAAAATTATTTTTCTGATGTTTAAATAAAAAATATATTCCCACCTGAAGAAAAAATATATATTAATAATTATTCAAGTGATGCGTAGTTTTAATGAAAAGAAATGTAATTAGATTTTAATAAAAACAATGTAACTTTAATGGACACATTTAAAAAAAGGTTGTTAAAATATTTTGTAATTAAATAACATGTTCCATTTTTAGATTGTTTTCCACATAAATTATTTATATGTATTTATATTTTTTATTATTTCATAGAATGTAGTTTAATTTATCAATATTTCTTATAAGGTTTTATTTTAAGTCCCTACTTTCATTATGTTCTATGGGAGGGTGCTTCAGTGAAAGTGGTTGGCCATGTGTGATGCTGGACTTACTACTGCTTCTTTTTTGACGTAGTAACTTACACTAGAAAGTTTGGCTCCCAACCCTTTTTCAGGGGTGGAGATGTGTAAGTCTACACTTTTGAGTAACTTTGAACTCAGATTTTGTGAATATCCAAAAGCAGTAGAGTTACTGAAAAAGTATAAGACTGAGGTACACTTGTAAATTATTTACAAGTGTAATTTACCTTTCTGAATAGCTCCATAAATACTGAAAAATGAAAACATTTTCTGCAACCTTTACTGTTTCCTATTAAGCTACACCCCACTATGTTCCCCAGATTTCTTTACTATTGTCCTCACCACATTAACATGGTGACGAACAAATGTAATCAAGTTGAAATTGGTGCATTATTGGTGCATCTCGATTTTACAATGTAATTTCGTAATGGCTGCCACAATATTTGATATTAGATTTTCAAAATAAGCTTAGATTTGGCGTCGGAGCAACGGCTAACAGCTGCAATGGCTTTTTGTCATATTACCAAATCATTGGAAACAAAAGATTTTACCAGATCTGCCCACATATGAGAGCCTTCCTCTATCTCTTCCAAGTGCCACTCATACTCCAAGGCATTGAACAAAGAAGGTATTTTGAAAATTAGTTACATTCAGGCAAACAGTGGGACGTGACATTTAGGCAGTTACAATAGATCAAACAATTCTTTAAAGCAATAACACACAATTAAAACATTAAAACAGTTACAGATTGATAATTTGTGTTGCAGGTGAATAAAATCAATGTTAAATATATCACAAACATATACAGTGCTTTCGGGAAGCTTTTTAGACACACTGATGAGACATCTTTGGAAACAGAATATTGAGTTAGATAGCTCAATATTAATAAGGAAGGGAGAACGGTTTATTGGCCCCTATGTGAAATAAGAAAGCACCTACATTGCATTGGATTCTAAAAAATAAAACCAATGTGCCAGCTAAAACTCAGGGCCAGTTGTGTGTTATTTTATCCTGTAGCTGAGAGAGTAGGCCCAATCTTAGAAAGAGGAGATCTCTACTTCCACTCTCTGGTGAGGTGCCTGAAGGAAGTGGGATGAGAGGATGTCTGGAAGTCCACTGATAGGGACTATCAGATACCCTCTCTGAAAGTGAAGGAGTGTGGTATCTGCTATCTTATGATGTAGCATTGCGCTAGCATGCATCTTCTTTGCAAAACGTGTTTTGAGCCTTTAGATGTGCTCTAAAGAATCCAGTGGCAGCTGGCATGGACCGAGGATGGGGTGGGCAGGAGGGGCACAACATTATAAAAGTACCTTAATTTCTTTGACGCACAATGTCCTCCTCTACCCAATCCTGGTGCAGCTTTCACAGCATGAAAGCAGTGCCAGGATTGTATATAACAGCCTCTCTCAGCACTCCTAAGAGCACTGGAGGCTAAGACACTAGAGGCTAGGACAGCTGAGTTAGAGAACTTTAAAATGCGCTTGTCTGGCTGCCGGCCCAAGTCGGCCGGCCAAAGAGACATGCACATTGTGAAGGGCATAGCTCTTTGCTGCTGCCACTCGGCAGTGCTGGCCCAGCCCCATCCTGACACGTGATTCAGGACAGGTTGCTGAACAATAAAACGGTAATAAAGAAATATTACTGTTTTATTTTTCAGCTCTGAGGTTTGGGGGTGACGCTCCCCCGCTCAAGTGGAGGAGCCGCCCCTGAAAGAATCTCTCTTAACTCTACAATGAACTGATTTTGCCACTTGAGGGTGTTGACTTCAAGTGTGTGGTCTTCAGGCTCCTTCCTGTCCATCTGCAAATTGGGCGTTTCATGGATGCACAAATTGCTGACCAATCGTTGGTACTTTGATTCCTTGGAAAGGGTGGCTGCACAGGCATTTTTTCTGCAGCAGCACAGGCCAACAGGTCAACCACGGATTCTCTCTTTGGCATGGGAAATTCCACATGAAAAAGTAGAAAGTGGTCCACTTCAAGAACCTGATGGAAATTCTCTTCTGGGTTATTATAGGCTCAATTTTCGTGATAGTGCACAGTGAAGTGATTGTTAAAAGTAGTGAAATACAGTAAAATTGCAGGAGTTGCACCCCATACATAACCCACACATTTTAGTTCAAGTAGTCTAGCATTTGAAAACACATACCGTAGTTTTTTAAAACAATGCCCTTCACGGTATCAATTGCTACTTAACCGCATGCGCGCTAGCGGTTTTCCCGCTGCGATATGTCTTATATATCACACTGGCCCTCCACTTGAAAAAAGGCCAACTGCTTGCATTGAAAGAAAGACTAGAATCTTCAAACAGCTGGACCACTTTTCACAATGTGCAGGTTATAGTACAAGTGTGGCTTAATGCCTGCACTGGGAACAGAGCCTTTGTTGTAATAGTTCTCCCAGTTAAAGGTGCATCTGCTACAGATGGGGCAGTGTGTTCTATGTGGAATACATCCCCAGTGCACTACATATACACCAAAAGTGGGTAATATTGAAAAAGATGACAAAGATAATGAATTTGAAATATTTGTGGAAGGATTGGTAACTAAAAATAGTAATTAAGCACTGAGAAAGCCAATAGGTCTTGGCTGTAAAAATCTGAGTTATTTCTATTATAGTTTGTAAGGACATTAGTTAATGCCAAAATGGCATCAGTACATCCCAACGCACGTGCACGCATGAGTGCATGATGCATATGCACACACGCAGATGCAAGGGCTGCTATTTTTTTATGAGTTTTCTATTAGAGAAATACATTTCACGATGATGCCGATGTGTACACATGCCTTCTTTGTGAAGCACATGTGATCGAATGGACATTTTATGATGGCTGATGATGCACATAAATGAGTGCTCTTGCATCGAGAAGCATGAGGGTGCTGCATCGCAATGCACAAGCAGTCTTTTTTGTTGTTTTTAATTTACAGTTCCAACAAGACTGTTCATTTTAATACTGTAAATTAAAAGTAAATAAAAAGTACAGGAGCACACATGTATTTGCAAGTAATGTGGTACCAGCTTGCAGCTGCCAGGCGCTCATTAAAAATATTAATGTGGTGGAGGGGTACAAAACATGAACCGGAGGACATCAAAAGAGAAATCAAAAGAGAAATGGGGAGGATATAACATAGGGAGAACTTGAGGGACTGTGGGCATACGAAAAGAGGAACAAGAAAGCAACAAGGAAAAGGAGTAAGAAAGCAAATAGCGAGAGCAGCAGGGCAGACATCTTAGGAGGATCAAGGAAACACAAGCACTCCCACGGAGTGCTGAAACTGAAAGCAAAATAGATGTCCTTCAAGTCAACAGTGGAAGAAAACAATTCATCCAATCACAACACTATGAGACAAAAATGCTCCTGAACAGGACAAAAAGAAGAAATGGTAGTAAGTAATTGAATCAAAAATAGAGTCCTGAGATATAGAACAAAGCCATCCAATCATGAGCAAGGAACTGGCTCCAAGTCCATTCTATGTCTATGTAGTAGAGCCCTAAAAGTTGCTTATGGGCCATGTTGTCTTTCTGCTACGGTCACTGTCTTCATGTCCCCTGAGACCAGATGCAGCAAGTGCAGTGCCCACATTAAATTAGTGACTTTATCATCTCAATGGCAACTTGAGGATGTTCTCAATATGATATGTATCCCAAAATATAATGGAGGGGCCCAATTTTTTCAATACATTTTTACAAACTTATCAATACCAATGCGATTGAAATATCCAACCTAGTGAGCTTAACAGCATCTGATAGATGAAGAAAGACCTGGGCTACTCATTACTTTATTAACTGCACCCTCGGGGACAAGTGAGGGTCCAATACGATGTTAGCTTTCTCATTGTAGTCATTCCAGATACATGAAACATTATTTGTGTTTAAAATGAATGGTTTCAGAATTGTGAAGGACCTTACTAGGATGTAAACTACACCAGTGAACTGCTGCCATGCTGGAACACCCGATGTCATTCTCAGAGGCTCTAAAAAAAGGATTAAAATAGTGTGAGGCGCGACAACCAGTGTTTAATTGGGCTTTCTGTAGCGTCCTCCCCAGCCTCGAAGCATGGAAATGATTATGCCACACATGGAGCTTGGTATTACACGTCTTTATTCCTCAGCATGTAACCGTTAACTGAACATCCTGCATCATTAATTCTATTGACCATACCCAAGCACTTGCATCACTTTTCTACAGAGTCTGTCAGGAACCAAAAGTGTCCCGTCATCTCTAACCCACCAGACACTACATCGCCCCCTTTGTTTAAAAAATGTACAAATAATAGATTTATACATCATACCTCTTGAATAAGTCATTTTGGTCTTGACTCCATCACCTAGATCTTGTTGTGTGAGGCTGCAGAGCTACAGTAGTATACATGACTGGCCCTGGTGACAGAGACACAGGTGCTATAATTGGGCTCTCAGGAGTCTCAGGTGAAGAAGTCTCACTTCTGACATCTGGAGTTGGCGAATATCGAGGCAGGTGTTTGAAATGTGAACAATCTTGCATACTGGACTTTCCAGGACAGTGAGCAGTTACCATTTGTCCTTTGCTAATCATAGCCCTCAATGGGACAACATTAAAAGGAGCATCAGACTAGTGTTTTCGTTTTTGTCTGACAAGGACTCAAACTCCTTCTGTAAAGACAGTGATCCTTGCACATCAGCATTTGTCTGCATTGGTGTAGATTTTGTATTTGTGACATGAATCTGTTTGGCAATCTTAATAATCATAAATCACTCTTTTAGTGATCCACTGTGGCAACTTGGTTTTCATGGCTTTCCCAAATATCAGGGTTACAGGACTTTCACCTGTAGTTGAATGAGAAGTTGACCAGTATGCACGAAGAGCAGAATGAAGAGCTGATTTGAGTTTAAGCTTTTCCAGTGCAGTCTTTTTTAGGATGCACATAAAGTACTCAACAAGCTGTTTGCTTATGGCCAAAGAGGTGCGCTTTTCTGGTCCTTGACATTCAGATGAGTAAGAAAGTCTTTGAATGCTCAACTGTTGAAGGGCGGGCCATTGTCGGAGTTCAGAATTGAAGGAACACGTCATGTTGCAAAAATACCATCTAGCCTCTCTATTGCTTTTTCCTGAGTGATCAACAAGATGTATTCTACCGGGAGTAAACAAGAATACTCATTTATGATTACCAATGGATGATGTCCATTGTCAAGGGCTCCAAATAAGTCAACAGTGAATCTCTCTCACACGTGCTTTGGAAGATCAGACATGTTCAATGGATGCTGGGTTGTGTTGGGAGTTAAACAGCTGCACAAATGACAGCCCTTTAATTCCCTTTCATCAAGATGAGGAAACCAAACTCGGTCTTGGAGAGCTCACTTAGTGGTAACAATTCCAGAATGTCTCTCATGTGCCTCTTCAATGACTTGCTGTCTCAGACTGTCCGATATGACGATTTTCGAACCTCATTAGATGATAACTTCTTGGGTTATGGAAAATCCATCTTTCACATTTTTGAGTTTCTGATATTAACTGTCATTTGTAGGAGGTCAAATGTGCTCTTTTCAGGATTGATGTGCAATAATGTATTTGAGCATTAGTATTTCACTGTCTGTGCTTGTGGCAGCAATGATTTGTTCCACTGATATAGCGACAGATGTAATGGACTTTACGATTAAGTTAATGTAGGCCATTTTGGAAGTGGTACTATAACACTGTACTGGTACTCGTGAAAAGTACCCACCAGACACAATGAATAAGGGGTAGTAGGAGATAATGTCCCACTCCAACCTCCACTAACAACATTTAGCACACAAAAAGAAGAGGGACTAAGTATTCAAAATCGCTCTGATCTGGGTTAGGGAGGAAAACACTTTGGTGTTTTAAAACTGCCCTCACGCACAGTAAACTGTGTCATGCTTCATCAGAGGGCTGCTAACACACCTCTGCACAAGCCAACGCTGGAGGTGGAGCAATAGGCAGGGGAAGACAATACAACATGAAAAATAGAGAAGACAAGATAATAAGTGAATAGAGGTGCAGATGTAGTGGTTAAACCTAGACACGAGAACTCCTCAATTCCATTTTAATCAAGAATTCCCTGTTCAGAGTAAAAAGGTCAATTGAGAGACCAGTGGATGGTGGTACGGAAGGCTATAATGAGTCATCTACCCCTCCACTCTGGAAAAAAATTTCAAAAGTAGTTAGCAGGGTTTTGATCTATCCCTGGCCGGTGTACAATAGTGAAGTCCTATTCCTTCTTTTGCAACCCCTCTCCCAATACGAGAGGAAAACGTAGCTTTGGGATTGCCAAAGATGGTAAGCAATGCTTGATGATCTGTAACACGAGTGAAATGCTAATCATTTAGAAACACATGAAAATGACAAACTTCTACTAGCATAAGCCACTAATTCCTTTCGAGTATTTGGATGTTCACGCCGAACCCTACTGGGCTTGCGTCTACAACTTCTGTATGCAGTTTGAATCAAAGTAAATCATTTCAGTGGCATTCTTAGTTGCATGTTTGATTTTCTTGAAGCTTTGTTCAGATTCATGTGACCATTAAAATGAAGCATTTTGTTTAAAGTCTCTTAATGGGGCACTTACTGTGGCAATATCATGGATGTACCTAGAATAGTAGCTGGCCATGCAAGAAAAAAGTGTAACACAATACCATCTTGCGGGGAACAGGTGGCTGAAAAAGCCTGTACTCAAGCGAGTCATTCCCCATCAGAAAAAATATGGCCAAAGTATTAGAACTTTGCTTTCTGTACTTCACACTTCTCTGCATTCAAAGTAAGACCTACATTATATACCAAATGGCCGACTCATGTAAGAACTTTATCGTGTTTCTTTTGTGTGCCCCAAAGACCAATATATCATCAGTGTAATGGGCAGCATGTGTTACAGGCTGTATTATGCAGCAAATTACATCTTGAAACAGTTCTGCAGCTGATGACATGCCAAAACGGAAACTTTTATATCTGAGTAAACCAATAAGGATAGAAAAGGTAATAATGCATCTACAATTTTCTTCTAGTTCCAGTTGATGGTATCTTTTATTCAGATTAATGCGAGAAAAGAGAGGCACCATTCGGTTGTGTGATCATATCGACAATGTGTAGACCTATATGTCATTCTCTTTCAATTGCCTTATTAGTTTGATGCATATCAACACCTGCGTACAGCTTCTTCACTGTTCTCTTCAGGCGCTAATATTATGGGCGAAACCCATGGTGTCAGTCCAGTAGATAGTTCAATTATATCATGATTTAGTAATGTCTTAAGTTCTTTTTCAACAGCTTCCTGTAAATGAAATGCTGTTCAACAATGCTGCTGAACACAAGGACGAATGTCCTCATTAATATGCAGTTCCACAACCGTTGTCTTCAGTATTCCTAATCCATGAAACAACAATGGAAACTGACTCACTATTTTGTGATGAGCATTTGTGTTGTAATTTACAGATATTAGTCCCCTTTCAGCAGCAGTGCTGAAACTAAGTAAACAGGCACTCAACTAAATATCTTGAAGTATGTGAATTAGTGCTTGTACTTTAGTCTTTTGTGCATTATGGTTGATAAAAATGAACCATGACTCTTTACTCGAGTTGATGCAGCCCATGTATACACTTTAGTCGTCAACGGAGTGAGATGGGCAGTAGAGACATTTTGTTGTACTTCTCAGGCATGATATTTATCAATGTAGAACTTGTCTATGATAAAAGATATGGAACAACCATTCATTTTTAGTGTGATTTTAGGACAGTGTCTAAAGGAATTTCGAGACTTCACTTGTCGATATTTCTCTGAGTTGCATTCTTCCTTACATGTTATCCATATTTCTCTTTAGTTGAAATCGACAATGAATATCCATCTTCTTTACTGTCGCTTGACAATGACATTTAAGTACTTTTAGACGAAGATTTATATGACAATCGACTCCATTTAGTTTCATTTGCCTCAACGGATGTGGCCGCTTGGCCATATGGGTGTGAGTAGTACGTCGCTTCTGGAACATTCGGGCGTCCATTTTGTTTTCTCGATGTGATGCACTTATTTTTTCCTTGGCTTTGCAAACCATTACACAATGGTTCTCTTTCCCGCAACCATTACATACTTGTACAATGATGGGACATTTATCTTCCTGTGCAAAAGAAAATCCACATCTGAAGCACCATTTTTGTTCCTTTGGAGGCATCACTTTGTGCCCCTCACCCACGTATCTCTGCTTACTTTTCACATTCATGGCTGACTCACTCTGGGCTCCTCCAGCCTCTATGTCAGCGCCTTGTAGTTCTCCAGGCTCTTTGGCTTTTGCAGCCATGAGTACTCCCTCCAGACTGAGCTTTTCTCTCAGCATTCCTCGCCGCCAAGACCTGGAACACCCTCCCTACCCACCTGCGACAGACCCAAGACCTGCTCACCTTCAGAAGACTCCTCAAGACCTGGCTCTTCGGGCAGTAGCAGCACCCCCTCCCCTCAGCACCTTGAGACCCTCAGGGGTAAGTAGTGCAATTTACAAGTAATTGATTGATTGATTGATTGTGCATTCATCATCAGAATGAATCGAAAAGGCAACCATCTATGACTCTGAAACGGATGACTTCCTCATCATTGAATTGATTCAACTTACAATGTTTGATGAGCATTTCAAGTCTTTTAATGAACTTGTCTATTGATTCATCAGCTTTCTGCCCTTCTTGTTTGAAAATGGATCTTTTGTAATCGACATTTGCCATTGAATTGTACTTGATATTTAGTACCTCTTTGATTTAACTGTATGAGACTTCATCACCATCTGGTATTTTCTTTATTACTTTCTTTATTCCTTCACCTGTTATATTCTTGAGATATTTGATGATCTTTTTGTAATCTGCTTCTTCGAATGCACTGATAAAATCATCAAAAGTTTCGATCCAGGCGGTCCATCTGGTACCAATATTCAGCTTTTTAGAAAGTATCGAATGGAAGCTGTGGTTTCAGGAAGGTGGCGGCATCGTAACCGGTGGAACTTCCTGCTGTCAAGAAAGGAGCTCGCTCTGACGATGTTGGCCGCCCACTTGGAACGGCATCTTGTCAAGCACTAGCTGTGTGCTGACATTTATATGTAATCAGGGCCAATCTGATGTTGTGTGACCATCAGAGCCTTCTAGCTTCTTGACGACCTTTGAGACTTGCGGAACACACCTAACGCCTTTATGTGGTGGTTGTTTCAATGACCAACCACTCTGTAAGTACACACCCTGTGCTTTCACTTGAAGCGCTTTGCCTGCAACTTAGTTTGTATGATTCTCTTTACTCAGATTCTGGTAAGTATAATTATACTCTTGGTATTTGACTATTCTTTCTTTTACCACTTCTTTGTATCTGGTTGTCACTGCCTTTAGCATTTCTCTATACCTGCTTGTCGCTGTCTTTAGCATTATTGTTCTGTATGGCTTATGGCTCTGTATTGCGCTGGGGCACAGTACCTCTTTTATGGCCTCACCAGCAGGTTCCTGGCCGATAACTCACAAACTTCTCTGAAAGGTCATCCTCTTCTTTGAAAGGCTTTGCACTGGCTGGAGTGGCACTTTGACTCCACAAAGTGCAACCGTCGATCTTCATTTTGACTGAGGTGCATGTGGCATGTATGAGTAGTTTTCTGGACCATGGCAAACTCTCTGGGAGAGCACTATCAGCTCATCGGCTTACATATCCCCTATCTCGTCACCAGTTGTAGCGTCCTCCCCAGTCCCGCAACATATAAATGATTACGCCACAAAGGGAGCTTGTTATTACATGTCTTTATATCTCAGCGTGAAACCATTAACTAAACATTCTACATCATGAATTCTAACACCCAAGCACTTCTGTCACTGTTCTATGGAGTCTGTTGGGAACCAAAAAGGTCCTGTAATCTCTAACTTGAAACACTACACCGCCCCCTCACAAGGTCAAAATTAATAAGACTCGTACTAATCAGTCATGTCATTGGAGAAATGATTCAGCATCTTCTACTTCTCAAACTGGGTCATGCACCTTCATCATCACTCAGCAACATGCATTGCGATTACCTTCAAGAGGTTAGATGTGTAGCACCAACTGATGAAAATAGTTTCCTTACTGTCCAGCTCTAAGGCTTGAACGTAAGTGTCATATATCATGAGTTTCTGCTTAGTCCAAATAAATGCTGAACTTTTGATGTAGAAAAAAAGGGGAGGCAACAGTTCTATGTCTTCCCCTATTACATGTGGCAAAACAAAAACCTGCTCTAGAACATAGCTCATCTTAAATAAACTGCTGTTGCCATTTGGGAGCAGGTAACCGGGTTTTAATTACACCTCACTCCTATGTTTTTTCTGCTATGTACCAAGGGCATTCTCAGTGGTAGCAATGTGCTATCCCAAAAGTATGTCCATGATATGATGGTTTATACTGTGAACATATCTATGTAAAGAATTACAAACAAAAATTAATTAGAAAAAAAGGAAAAAGGAAAGAAAGGAGTGAAAGCAAGAAATGGAGAAGAAAAGACTAGTGCAACAATGGAAAGAAGAAAGGAACGAAAAGTAATGAAAAAGAAGGGAGGAACAAAAGAAGAAAGAAAAACAAGAAAGTAGGAATATAAGGAAGGGATAAAGGAATGGAATGGGAAACTAAGAAGAAACAGGTAGCAATTTTATAGAAAGGAAGCAGAGGGGTTGTTAGATGAAATAAGAAAGGAAGAGGCGGGAGGAAATAATGACAGAGGAAAGGAAGAACAGAAGGAAGGAAGCAGAACTGGAATGAAGAAATGACTGCAGTAAAGAAAGACAGTTATGGGATAGAACAATATTTGATAGGCGAGAGGGAGGTAACATATTTTTTTCTACTGCCGACATTTACAGTAAAAGATCTATTTGGTTTCGGAAAATGTGTGAAAATGGTATCTACAGGAACCTTATCTTTAATTACAATTTTCAGGTTTCCATTTGGGAGCTGCATAAAAGAAGCAAATGCATCACTAGCCTCTTATTGGTATTTGGCTTCATACATTATACAAAATATGACTCTCTGACCTGCTCTGTCTGCCTTACTTAATAGTCATGAAGATTGGGTCTGGTAGCTAATTATCATAAATATTCATTTTAGTCAATAAAGGTTATTGACCGTATTCAGAAAATAATAGCTTAGATCCAACTGCCCTTTCCCTGGCCCTCTGCATACATTTATTTTGTAAAATAGAGCTTCACCTATGAGCAGGAAGGTCTTGTATTACATGTCGGCTGGTTCATTTTTACAGAAAGACTCTTAATATAGGCCAGCCAACTAATTTCAATGGGAGAAGCATGCATTTGAATGACCGAGCAGAAAGGAGTAGTGTAGGAAAGGGTACTTGCCATCATATATTTATAATCTTAAGGCTTGGCTTTGCTGTAGTTACTGTGGAAACAACCAAAATGGTGCAGGGGGATAAGGGTTGCCTGTGTATAATAGTCCCCTGGCAGCTTCTGGCACGCTTCACACCCTGGTACTGTCTCTCTACTTGCACGTTGAATAGTCTGCAACTGCGCATGCCCCCTCATGGGGATCACTACTTCCCATGCCAAGGCTGGATATCCAGCACAACGATTGTGGTCTGATTCCTAATGAAAGTTGTATACAGAGGCCTATGAACTCATAAGGGTGGAGATATATGACTTTCACAAATTTACAACATTTTGTAGAGGAACCCCGGGAAATTTGCAAAAGGTGCAGATTTCCAGGGGTATTCTTGGAAAAGGTTTGCGACTTCTTTTATTGCATGAGCAAATAAACATGTGTCATTTGTTCATGAAAGAATCTTGCTAACAAGTGCAAAAATACATGCTAGTTTTTTTCCTGCTGTTTACATTATATAATCTTTCCTTGTAAAAAACAAATGCGACCCCTTACACTTCAACAATAGTGTGTCTTACGTTCACTTTCCAAGACTGAAAAGTGACTTACTCCTACCCAGGTTAGTAGTATATTTCCATCTATTTCCAGTGACAGAAAGGGGTCGGACAGCAGATTTACTCGTGTGAAAAGCCTTGTATGAGGATGTGTTTTGCAAGTGGAAACCATGAACCATGTTTGGAAATATACAAATGTGTTTTGCATGGGCAAAAAAGACCAATTGCCTGTGTAATTTCAACTTTCACTCACAAATAGCTTTGTGAATCAGACATTTTGAGTTGTGGCAAGGGTCACCATTGCATGAGTGCATGTTCACACAGCTAAACATGGACAGGGTTATTTGCACCTCACCTGCCACTCTATGGACCAGCAGTACGCTAAGGCCCTGAAGAGCATAACTAAAAGGTTTATGTAAGTAGTTCTTTCCATTGTTTGTTTAGTACAAAAGATGAGCCTTCCTTTGAAAAATACACTTAGAATACCAAATCACAAATCATGTTCTTGGAGTTTGGGTAAACCCTTTCAGACATTACTTAAATAGTGCTACTTGTGAATTACAACGTACATTGCTTTGTTCCTCCTGTATTTTATGCATCTAATAATTCATAAATATTTAAATGCAGATGGGTGGCAGTTCCCAAGCAAGTACAACAAACATATGTGTAAGTCAGGCCAGAAGGAGGGAGAGACAAATGTGAAAGGGGGCAGGAGGGGTGAGGAAGTGAAGAGGGAGTGAGGGATATTGGAGTAGTACATGCTGGATTGAAAATATAACTGCAGGCAGATGACTGATTAGAGTTAAACACAAAGGCCCTCATTCCCAGTTGTTAAGAATGCCTCATTTGGGTGGAAATTATGGTTTCTCCATGAAATGTTCCGCAGTGATTTTGCATGCAGCATCATCCCATCTGGACATAGTCTGGACTTCTCTCCTGGGCCATATTCTCAAGTCAAATCTGTTGCATTTTGTCCCTGCCAAAAGGACCAGAATTAGGCAATTACCCATGAAATTGGTACAGTAAAACCAATTTCCAAGATAATTCCCCTTCCCATAGGGGACATCTTTGGGTAATTTCACATCCCAAAGCTACAGATACTGGCAGTGCGAGTACGGTTGGGCCTGAAATTACCACGCAGGTGTTACGGGCATTACTGCTTAAATTTAAATGACAATGAAAGGATTCCATAAACTGTAAACGACAGAAGTGTCATTAGAAGACGATGAAGTCTGATGTGTCTTGAAAGCACGGATAAGAGCATCGAAAGTTGTGATCTATTCCGGCAGAAGGTGCAAACACAAACCTGTCTTTGCGAGGCTCTGAATCTACGTGTTCCTTTCGTATTCTTGAGAAAGCTGCCTGGCTCGTTAGTGGAAGCTAATAGGTGCTTTGTGGCAAAAGGTCCTATGATCTGAGACATTTGATAGCATACGGAGGGGGGTGGTGACGGTGAAAGTATGTCTGTACATGTGCAGGTAAGCAAACTAGTTTTCATATGGGTGACAGCATTTTCTGGTCAATAGGACATCATTCAGAATTGTGACTGCTAGACTTGGGCCAGCCAGGCCACGTGTTGCGGTTATATTCACATTTTCTGAATGGCCACCGACGAATATCAGAACAGTGGGAGTGCAATCGCCACTCTCTTACACACAGGCTCCTATGAGCCACGTAGCTAATGAGATGGAGCCTAGAAATGTCATGAGGCTAACATATCTTCACCATGGTCACCAATGAAAGTGACATATAAGTATATGGGCCTTAAAGGACTGCAGCTATCAAAGTTATCAAACGGAATTTGCACAGGTGTGGAAAGCCATGTGGCAACACAGGGGCAGATTAGCCCTGGCACCCCCTAATTGCTATTTCTGTAATAAATAAATTTAGAAATTCAAACAGTAAAAGCAGTTAACTGCTGCGATTGTTCAATCTAAGCCAACACAGCATCCTTTGGCAGAATAGCCAGGATTGATCAACAGCTCACCCTTTGAGAGGTTCAAGAATGTAACATGTACCTTCCGTATTACAACTTTGGCCTTTAGAATAGCCTTTCCTCCTGCTGCCTACTCTTTGCATCATGTATGGAGTTATTGTGACTAAATGCAGGAAGCGTAATACACGGTCGTGTTTTAAACTGATCACAGTCACTGTTACATTAAAGGAAACATCCTCGGAGCACGTCTCCCCCCCCCCCCCCCCCCCCACCCCCGCCACTCCCCCATGAAGGCTATTTCATTGGCACCTTCTGAGCCAGTCCTGTGAAGGGTTCCCATTATTTTACGCAGGGCTTGCCTGGGAAGACGAATTGGGTGGAAGTAAAGTCAGTGGGATTTGTTAAATGTGTACAAGGATCATGGAGACGCCGTTGAAGCGTATTACAACGATTGCCGACATTTTCGTTTTTTTTGTGTAAGATGGCTAATAAACATGGAAATGCCAGAAATTAGCTGGGAAACTGTTTTAATATTAAAATACAGGTTTAAGGTGAATGGTTTGTGCAAAGCAATCGCGACAATCAGCCGAAGGGGGGCGGTCGCACCAAAACAAGGCTCAGACACATTTGAAAATCCCACATCATGTCCGCCATTCATAAACGTCAATCGGGTAATTAACAACACTTTTGTTCAAAAGCAAAGCCGCGCAGCAGGATTTGCCGCCAAGTGATTTTTCCCCTCTCTCTCCTCTACCGATTGGAAATTCAGCACCATGCTTTGGCCTTTCTAAAAGTGATCAAGCGGTGGGGCTGCAGGGCGATTATCAGCGCTTGCTTTTGGTTATCTGCAGGAAACATTATTCTTCGACGCCGCTCTCCCACAGGTGCCATTGTGAGATAGAAAAGACACGTGGCGCCAAAGCGGAGTATAAAGGACTCTTCCTCCGGGGCCACTTTCTGAGGAAAGAAAACATCTACTCTTACAGCCTCGGCGGGAAAAATACTGGTTCCGCCGCGACTGGGTTTGTTCCCGTGATTTCTTACTCTACATGCCTCTGTAGACAAGCCACAGGCCTCTTGAAAAACGGGTAATTCATTGATTAGGGATGTGAAACTTATATTACACTGCTTTTGATGATTTTTGATTATCTCAAAGCAAAAAGAAATACACCCCCTTATGAAGAATCCCATAGTTCCTTTTTTTAAAGATATTTCCTTTCTTGTTCTAGGGCCCATGACACATTACCTATGCTACTGGTTGGTTAACTGGAAGTAGAGCCCACAGTGGTGTAGCAAGGGGAGAGCAGGGGATGGTCCGCTCAGGGCGGCACCAGCTTTGGGGGCTGCGGCCTCCCACCGCTCTTACCTGTAATCTCGGGGCGGGCACTCCTTCCATCTGCAGCTGCAGGGTGGCAAAAGAAACGGAGAACTTGCCAGCACTGCCCCCACTCTTCACTACGGCTGCCGCGGAGCGTCAAACTCAGCGACCGCCACAGGTGGCCGAAGGGCTAGCTACGCCACTGAGAGCCCAACCACATACATGTCAACCGACATTCACTATAGGCGGGAGACTTTGATTTTTGAAGCTAAAAATTCCTTTATTTTAGCTGTCTACTGGCCTAAAATTGCAAGTTCTTCAATAGAAGTGAAATTGTCCTAAAATGTTGGTATTTATGCACCCAAGAGTGGCCATGATGATTGTGGTTAACCACAACAGAAAGCTCCATCATTTTTTTTTTAAAGAGAACCATTACACCGTTTGGCTTTTCCTTTGACAGCACCTCACTACCTGATGCTGCACCTTCTCGGGGATCAAGAAGACAGAGGCATGATCAACAAACATTGGCAAAGCCAATAGGTGTGGCTTTAGGGTGCTACCAAACGTAAGCTTTAGGGTGCTACCAAACGTAAACACAGACATCCATAAATACGGTTTACATGCATTGGATGCACAAATGCTGTTCCTCACATTAAAGCCGGCTCTACTAGCTTTGCCGAACTTGGGAAAAAAGCGACAAAAGGGATGGTTTTCTTTTAAGAATATCTTGATTTAGTTTCCTTTTCTGATGTAAAATAGTCTCTCATTTTCAAAGGGAAGCACTTCCTGGAAGGTGGTGAAAACACATATTTACTTACATGCACTTATGTAGTATTAAAAGGAAAATCCACATGTGATTTAACGTATGCTGATATATTTTCATAATTTATTTATTTATTCAAAGTTTTATATAGCGCGAACAAGATCTTAACAGATATCAGAGCGCTTCACAGTAGGGTGAGTAGACATAGTAATTGGGTACAGTATAGTGAACGGTAGCATAATAGGATAACAATCATGTGCAATAAGATACAGGTAAACACTCAGCTAGACAGTAAAATAAGGCGGTGCAGAGTCTTTGATCTAACTAAAATAGAGATCATGAAATAGCAGAGAACACTCAAATAGACGAAAATATAAGACAGTGCTGAGTCTGAGCTAACTACAATACAGGTCTAGAGATAACAATAAACATTCAAATAGACATTAGGATAGGGCGGTGCAGAGACTCTGATCCAGCTGCCATAGAGATCAGTGGATACCAGTAAACCCTCAAAAGACAATACTATAGGACGGTGCAGAGTCTTTGATCCAACTGCAAAAGAGGTCAGTAGGTTATGAACAGAAAGCTATTGGATCACCAATTATCCTACGTTACAAGATCGGTGCAGAGTCTCTGAGCAGCAACAGTGAGGATCATGTAAACTTGGCCATAAGGATGGCTTTCACTTCTTTCTTGAAGAGTACAGTGGAGGAGATAATCCTCGTTTCAGGAGGGAGTGCATTCCAGATCCTCGGTGCCATTCCCGAGAAGGAGCGTTTGTAGGTTTTTTCCTTACGGAATCTGCGAGGTTTCAGGAGCAGACTTTTAGTACTTCTATTGGATCTCGAGCCTCCTGATATAGACAGCTTTTGAGTGAGGTAGGTGGGAGCCTTGTGGTGTATGGCTGAGTGTGTCATAACCGCAATTTTCAATTGTATTCTGGCTTCGAGGGGAAGCCATTTCAGCGATTTCAGGTCAGGGGTTATATGAGAGTGTTTCCTTGAGCCCGAAATTAGTCTCGCGGCCGCATTTAGGGAGGCTCTTAGGGGTGCTGTTGTTGCTTGAGGGAGACCGCTGAGGGCCACAATTCCATAGTCTATGCGGGGGATGACTAGTGCTTGTACAGCAGTTTGGAAGTCCTTGGCTGGGAGGAAGGGTTTGAGTTTCCTCAAAGTGTTGATTTGAAAGTTAGCTCCTTTCGTTGCTTTGCTAATGTGCTGTTGCATATTGAGCTTTGCGTCAAGTGTGATGCCTAAGGATTTCGCAGAGTCCACGATGGTGGGTTGGACATTGAATGCTGTTAGGTGATTGAGCCATATTTGGGTGGTGGTAATTTTCGCAGGGGGTGATATCAGGAGGAACTCAGTTTTCAACGCATTTAGTTTGAGGTGATTGTCGGCCGACCAAGATTGGGTGTTCCTAAGTATGCAGTTCAGAAGTTTGATATCTTCCGGGGATTGTACCTTTAGGTATATTTGAGTGTCATCGGCATACATGTGGAAGTGTACATTGGATGCCTGGAGCAGGGTAGCGAGTGGTTCCATGATGAGGTTGAACAGCGTGGGTGAGAGGGAAGAACCTTGTGGGACGCCTAAATCTACTGGCACTGGAGAGGACAGCACGTTGTTAATCTTGAACTTCTGGGATCGGTTGTGTAGGAAGGAAGTGAACCATTTGAGCACAGTCCCGGATAAGCCCATTCTGGTATTTAGGAGCTCTAATAGGTTCTCATGTTTGACCGTGTCGAATGCTGAGGAGAGGTCCAGGAGAATGAGGAGGCAGGAGTCGTTGCGATCCAGGATTTGGAGGGCGTCATCAATTATGTGTGTCATGGCCGTTTCCGTGCTGTGTTTCGCTCGGAAGCCTGATTGATGAGGGTCGAGGAGTTCGAACTGGTCAATGTGTTTTGTTAGTTGGAGTTGCACACATTTTTCCAACAGCTTGGCCAGAGTGGGGATATTGGTGATAGGGCGGTAGTTGTTTAAGTCAGCCGGATCAGCTGTAGGTTTCTTGAGTATGGGCATGACTTGCCCCACTTTGAGGGAGTCTGGAATGAGACCTTGCTGAAGGGAGCTGTTAATGATTTTAGTCCAGAGTGGGAGAAGAAAGGGGATGAAGTCTCTAACAGCATTGGCAGGTAGTGGGTCTGTGAGGTGATTAGAAGGCTTCAAGGGGCCGAGCAGTTTCCATTATTATTTCGGTTTCATAGACAGCTGTTCTCTCCGGCCAGACCTAAATGTAAGCAGGGTTCTAAGAATCATATTTTTCTTCAGTTTTCACTCGTAGGTTATTGGAATCTAGTACATGTAGACAGTGTTTCTGTCGTCATTTTAAAGATGGGGTGGTAATGATAAACAAAAGCTTCTGAGACCAGATGCATGGTAGCAGCTATCACAATGTAAAGTCGGAGCACTGCCACAGATAAACAACGCCGATGAATCAGGTGAAAATTAATGGGTCCAATCAAAGCCCTGGAACTTCAGTTAAAATTTGTCTTTGCCAAAGGAAATGGAGAGGAAGAAGAGCTAATACCTAAGCAGACTAAATTGAAACTGACAGCAGTTATTTATAGGGCTGAGGCGTAGAATGTTAATAGCCGACAATCAATCTCAAGAGAAATCTGTGAAGTGCAGGACTGAAAGAGAGGTGCTGTTAAAGCAGGAAAACAGTAGACCTGCTGGAAAAAACTATGCACGGTTTAGCATGCGAAATAGATGCGTTTATGATACACTTTGTTATATTGCCCCAGCACGCTTGATAGAGACCATTCACCGATCTACTGCCACCTAAAATCATCAGAGGAAGATAACACACAAAATACAGCATCATCACAGAAGACTTGGAGGCAGAAAAGAAAGGGATGCATCCTTTCACGGTATTTAGGCATTATTCAGGAGCCAAAGGTGGTTCTTTCCAGTATGACACTTCCTCAAACTTGAAAAACATCTGGATAGAAATGATTCTGATAGTATAACGGATTCCTGACTCCATGCAAGGAATTAGTGATGGGTTGAGGGATCACCACACAACGTAGTTGCTGTGACATCGTGCATCAAGACACAGAAAGGCTGCTGAGAAATGTGTAAGGGGGATGTGTGAGAAAGATCTTATCATCAGGGCTCACATATTTCAGCTGAAGAATGATGAAAGGAAGGTGAAAGGACAATGTGAATAGTTCAATTAGAGTGATTTCTTTTTTATACATTAATTTGTATTGTTTTTTTACGAAACAAAACAGTCCAAAAGCAAATAAATACATTTCTCTTCTCTGATACAAATAGAAGAAAGCAGTATAACCAATCATATATCAAGGCGTCACAGCAGGAAAACATCAATTTGGGGATTCATTTTCTGTTAATATACATAGTTTGCTTATAGTAAACTGGCAAACTGGGACCCTCAACATTCCAGCTGGCTACATCATTCTTTCTCTCATTAGGATTGATTTCTAAGATTATTCAACGCTGAAAATAAATATAGCCAATGCAGTTTGATATAACTTTCTCATTATTTTCGACATTTGTTTGAAAAATGTTAACTTTTTTTGTGCGATATTATTTGGTAAATCAGTGTGCCTTTAGCGTGGATTGCTAGTTTTGGAAGGGCACAATATTTCTAAATATTGGAGTTGACAGGGAGGAAAAGCGGCGGACCATCTTTCTGTCCACCGCGGTCCCCCCCGCCATAGTAGTATGGCGGGGGGAAATGGGTGGCGTGCGGGGTCGGATCATGGGCGGATCGCCACCGCCATGCAAGTGGTGGCGATCCGCCTGTGATCCTAATGGGCCCCCAAGTGTCTATATCAGTATTATAATAATGTCTGGATTTTGAGCCTAGCACTGACTCTAAAAAATATAGCGTTTCCCCTGCTCCTGTAGTCATTTGTTTGCAATGTTAAGAAGTTTATCTAATACGTTTTCTCTTGCACTTTCTTAACTGTGATTTTGGATATTGCTACTGCTAATGTGATAACACATTCTCCCGAATTAACGAGTATATTTCACCCGCAAACCTATATGTATTCTACTGCCTGTATGAAAATGGAATGCAACTAAAACTGAATTGACTTGCTAAAATGGTGTACTAAAACTTTTAGTTTTACTTTGATTGCACGATGCAGCATAATTGATTAATTTGTTTTTCTAAACATTTAATGATCAAAACTATTGCCCAGTTGGGGTATTTTCTTTTTAAGACTGTATCCTTGTCCAACCCCTCTTGCTGTAACAGGGCCAAGCCCCTTTTGCTCTTTGAATATTACAACTTCTCGCTCACAACCAACTCTCCTGATATGGAGAAAGATCCCAGACGCTTTGAAAGCCTTTCACAGACCTTTTCCCCACAAATAAGTAGAAAACATGCCAGGGCGAATGTGGCATCTACGGTTTAAGTGGACATGGTACTTGGGAGCCCTTATGAATAGGCATAAAAGGCTACTGCTCTTTACTAGGCATGTGAGCCTCAAGTGGATCCTACACTAGGCACCCCTACAAAATAAGGTAGATGCCAGTTCACCTAGGCTAAAGAGAAGGCTGTCTCACAATGAACCATGCATGAGGTTCATGGAAAATACCAGCTATTGAGAAGAAGGGAACATCTGTAGATGTGTTCAAGTGATACAGCATTATGAGCAAGATGAGCAGAGAAGGTAAGCATCCAACCATTACAATACGCATAATGGATACAAAGAACACAGTTGAGATAACAGATCATTTGTAACCCAATATACGGTTTTCAGCATTTGACCAATTGCTCTAATTAGGGCTCAATGTATTGGATTGTAAAACGTATAGCTTGCCTGCACCTATACCACATGGCCCTGCCTTAGGCCTGAAACATACTGTTCATTTGTATATGTGTCTTATAAGACACATTATATGGGGCAAAACAGAACTTCTTTACCATGGACAAAGAATCCTGGGCCAGCATGGATTATATAAACTCATTAGGCGGGCACCTGCAAAATGTAATTGCACCATCTGACCATGGTCTACCACACAAAACAGGCATGGTGATACTGATGCGTAAGGTGAAAGGACAGCTCCAAAATATAGAAGTTTGAAAAAAGCTGCTACCTTCAATGTTCTTCACAAGCCATGCATGATATAGAGAGCATTTAACAAAACGTCACCAGTGATATCCTATGCAACATTAAACTGTGGAAACAAAATAAAGTCACTTTAATGAAATAAAATGAAGTACAGTCTTAACTTGGAAAAGATGAGGCTGTTCTCAATTTGCTCAGACAGTGAATCTGATGAATCTTGAAACAGTTAAAATGTCAGCACAGCAGGAAAGTTCCCATTCACATGGATTGATATAGTTTGTACTCTCGTAATTTTATTCTAACAAAAGAATTGCATCTGCGATCACCATTTTGTAAAGAAAAGACTATCGCCGTAAATTATGATGGATATTAAATTACATCCAAATGCAAAGCAAATGATTCAAAGGGACACAGAGTGCTATGGTACATTACTAGAACTAAACAAAGTGTTTTCTTGTAAGGATTTTCACAACCACATATTCTACTTGTGTCTTGATTTCTTCTTAAATGGCTACCCCGGGCCATGAGGTGTGTAGAATATAATGGGGTATGCACATTCATAACTGCATAAAGAAGAAAAAGGCATCGGAAAAGTCCAAGCGGTGCACAACAAAGTCCAAGCGGTGCACAACACCACGCCAAATAGATGAGGGCACAGCGTGGCCTGTCTGTGATGCTGGTAAGGACCCTGACTGGTAAAAAAAATATATAAATGTTATGTTTGTCCCCCTTATTCCTCCCCAGTGCCGTCATCAGATGTGCACGTGCAGGGAAGGAATGGTGGAGTCAAGCACACAATGGCTGTACTTGCCTGAGACCCCTGCCCTGTGTTGTACCTCATACCCTGTCACCCACACATACTAGCCTCTGGCCTTAACTTCCTTAGCCTATCCAAAGTTTAAAAAAAACCAAGCATTGACAAAGCCAATAGGTCTAGCTTATTTTAGGTGCAGGCCTGTTACCGATTATTGGTGGATACAATAGAAAGAAATTTCACCGACAGGCACCAAAATCCTGGTTGCATGGCACATCATGGGAAGCACAGCAATCTAGTTTACCTGATTGAAGCCACATGCTTAATTACATAGGCAATGCCTCTTGGAAATAAGCCTATTTATGCTTCTTCGGTCATGCCGGTGTACAGATCCCTCACCAACCACTTTTCAGCCTACTTAAAGTCCTGCCAAGAATCGTCCATTTATTACAAATGCTAACGTTTGCACCACTCGTTCATAAGTTCCAACTAGTGTTTTTTCAATTACAATTTTTTTTTGCCTAACATCGTGCCGAGTATATGTCCCTTTCATCGTTCTGGTCTTCTGGAAGATGAGCGGTATATCAGCCATCCAGAGGGGTGGCTGTAGGGACACAGAGAAGCAGGTGAGAAGTTACCCAGAAACCTGGAGGGAAAGATGAAGGCCTGGAGAGAGATCCATTAAGAGTGATAAAGAGAATGCTTGGGGCATGTGAGAGGCCAAGATTAGGGGGGGCAGTAGATGGAACCCGTATAGGAATCAATAGGTCAGCGAGGGCCATGGCAGCAGAGCCCGCAAAGTTTACATTGAAATTCTCAAGCCCTCACAAGTGTCTAGCTATTGAATTCCTTACTGAAGCATTTTGCTGCAATCCTTTCCTCCCAATTCTCTGTTCCGCTCCGTTGATGGAAAATTG
The DNA here is from genome assembly GCF_964261635.1 of Lissotriton helveticus. Classification (NCBI taxonomy): domain Eukaryota; kingdom Metazoa; phylum Chordata; class Amphibia; order Caudata; family Salamandridae; genus Lissotriton; species Lissotriton helveticus. Next base: position 1,077,266,670 of record NC_136059.1, read on the forward strand.
GAGTCCTTCATCTTTTTTGCAAAATGTCCTGGTTTTTGGTTCTCAAAATCTGGTCATCCTATGTATTACTCAATTTCGTCTCATTCAAGCCCTCGTGAGGGGGGGGTTGAGAGAGCTGAGGTAGAGACAGGAGGATAGAGGTAGAGATGTAGAGGTAGGCACAGGGTGGTGGAGAGAGCAGCGAGGTGGTGAGAAACAGGTAAATAGAGGTGACGTATGGATGTGGATTAAAGGGAGGTGGGGGAGGGATGAGCATAGGAACATGGAGATGTTGGGAGGAAAGGAAGGAGAGAGAGGTGTGGTGGAAAAGGTGAGGTGAAGTGCGAGAGAGACAAGCCACAGAAAGATAGTTCATGCAAAGAAAAGGGGTGGTAGAGAGAGGAGACAAGTAGTTAGTGGGAGGGATAGATAAGGCAGAGGTGGAGAGGAAAGTGTAGATTTCGTTGTTGCGGAGAGAGAGATAAGATTAAATAATATAGAGAGACATGAAGAAGAGAAAGGTGAGCCAATGAGGGGAGGAGGTAACGAGAGAAAGAGGCAAAGAAAACAGCAGGGTGTCAGGGTAAATTAAAGGGAACCCGAGAAGTGGAGAGACTCAGGTGTGAGTAAGGTAGGGAGAGAGACGATGTAGCAAGGGTGAGGTAAAGAAAGGTAGGAAGAAAGGCCGTAAGTAGTCATAGGGATATGCAGGGAGAGGTACAGGAAGCCCGAGTAGTGTAGAGATCGACAAAAAGACAGAAGGGGAGGAGAGAGAAAATGAGAATGTTACCACTAGTGTTGCAATCATTTTATCAGCACCTTCTCTCCCTCCAAAAGGTCCCTGGACAACGTCCCCCTTTGCCTCATGCTTAGCATGCAGGAGGATTCCTTGTGACCCCTGACCCCACGACTGGCTATTTCATCATTCGCGTTATCATTTAATCCACATTCTCTCAGTTTTTTATAGCGCAAACTCGTCCTGTGATAGTGGAGCGGGTGACACGAGCAGCGTTACATTACACAAGGTCCCTTTCATTGTATTTAATTTTTTTAGTTATGGGGAGATTAAATGATTTGCTCAGATCGCGGCAAATATGGGGAAAAATGACCCACATCAGTTGCAAAAGAAAGTGAAATTTCCGGCAAATTGTATGCACCAAATTCCAGATTTCCATTCCTATGAAAGTTAACTGAAGGAGCGCACATGCGCAGCGCGCAATCACGCACATGCATTCACTCACCCCACTCACATGCAGTCACACACATGCACGTGCAAACTACACTCTCGAGCAGTCGCGCACACTCCACTCACGAGCAGTCACACACATGCACACTCCACCCACGAGCAGTTGCGCAGACTCCACCCACATACAGTCACATACATGCTGGCGCAAACTCCACTCACATGCACGGCACACTCCAACAAGCAGTTGGACACACTCCACTCAGAAGCAGTCACATACATGCACGTGCACACTCCACACACAAGCAGTCACACACATGTATGTGCAAACTTCACTCACAAGCAGTCGCACTTATGCAGGCGCAAATTCTACTCAAGCGGTCGCACTCGTGCACTCCATTCCTGAGTTGTCATACTTGTGCACGCTCACACTCCACTTACAAGCAGTCGCACAAATGCATAATACTCACAAGCAGTCACACTCGTGTATGCGCACTCTCCTTTCACGAGCAGTCACACTCATGCACTCGCACACTTTCTCACGAGCAGTCACACAGGTGCACGTGCACACTCCACTCACAAGTTGTCACACTTGTGCACATGCACAGTCCACTCACAAGCAGTCGCACATGTCCCATGCACAGTCCACTCACAAGCAGTCACACTTGTGCACGCGCACACTGCACTCACAAGCAGTCGCACAAAGGAGCACTCGAGATCTTCCATGGATGTTATGTGAATGTGATGACATGCAAACAGGAGCCTTCAATCTGCAGGCAGAATGCGGGGTGAGCGTGCAGACATCTTTAGGAAGAGCACACTTCAGGGGAGACTCGTGGTGTAAAACTCTCTGATGGATCCCGTCTGGAAATGAAAACTGAAGGGTTCAGGAAACAGAGGAAAACTATGGAACCATAGGAAGCGACAGTGTAACGACGCCCTTTCCCCTTTCATATAAAACACGAGAAGGCCTTCTCCCGTGTGATATAAAATGCAGCAGAGAAGACTAATATGCACGTAATTCTAACCTGACATAATGCAAAAGCATCAGTAAACCAGTTCCATCCACACAAGTCTAAAATATGGTTGAAGGAGAATCACTTCCTCTCAGTCCTTGGAATGGGAGTGGAGTCTGACCAGTGCTTCATATGTCCTGTAAGGGGATGCAGAAATCCCCATTCCAAGATAGAGAATTTTCCATTGAAGTAGATAGCTTTTTCCTAGCAAAAGCACCAACTTTGAACGAGCATATTTTGAGCTAGCACATCGCCCGATAAAACGTTGGACCTCTTTCACTAATCCTAGCACAGGACCGCACGAGACCCCGGATTTGTTAATGGAAACCACTGTCGCCAGCCCAGTCTGCCTTGCTTGTTTCCAGAGTCCACTCTATTTTAAGTAGATCCTCTGAATAATAGTTGGATGCACCGAGTCTCTCTTTTATGCGCTGCTCTAACATTTAAAGGGAAATATATAAAGGTCCATCAGAAATTAAAATATATTTACATCGGCGCTCTCTTAAGATTGAGAGGATGGTAAATGCTGACAGTCTGTCACGCTCCTACAGCAGGTTCAAAACAAGCGCAAAAAAGAAAAGCACGGCCCAGCGGCCGCTAAATTTAAAGCGGCGCTGAGGGCACCACCCAAAGGGGGTGTCACTGGCGAGCGGCCGGAAGTCCATGTATGGTGTTTACCTTGCGGGAGCCGGCAGGCGCCATATGGTGGTGCTTGCTCCCGTAAGTAAATAGCCAGACGTGCACGCGTTGCCATTGAAGGCAATGGAACGTGTGCACGTTTTAGGCTAAAAAGCCGAAGCGATGGCTATAGGTCTTTTTGCCTATTCAGCGCATGCGCGCTGGTAGGCTAGACCTAAAAAGAAATGACATCCCTGCACCCTTTTCTCAACACTCTCTGTCTAACGTACCCATCCCTTGCCTTCTAAAATATAAAAACAAATACTTCTCTCTGCCATTCCTGCACCTCCCCAACAGAAGGCATAAGGAGACCTATGTCGAATTCCCTGTCAACAAAAGTCTGCGACGACCCACGGCTGGCAAGGAAGTTGGAGCTTGGCATAGTGCCGCTCACATTTTCACATCATCTTTGGGTCTACGGAGGACATGAGAGAGGCAGGAGAATCTATCATTTGCTGGGATTTCTTGAGGCTCTGGCGAGGCAGGAGACACAAGGAATTTAAGCACTTTTCCTTATACCAGCAATTAAAAAAGTGGTGATGTAGGTGGGTTGCACAGCATTTCAGTCTCATCAATTGCAGAGAATCTTTAAAGTATTTTATTAACACTATATTGACTGGGTCCCACCACCTAGCTCTTGTATGAAAATGTGCCACACGACTGAATGCCACACAACAGTACCAATGTTAATGGCCACTAATTCAGAACAGTGGCTGTGTCGGCTCTCACAAAGTATTGGGTTGTTAAGGCCTTCTCTAACCATGTTGCAAATATCCAAACTCACTTAACATGCCTATCCCGGTATTAATCAGAGTAGAATAAAGGCACCTCATATGGAGGCAAATATAAGGAAGTAGATTCTGGCATAATGCACTAAAAGCAGATTTCCCGCATTCCCAGACTGCGGGAAAAAAGCATCCATTACACATAGACTTATTTCACATATCAGTCCTGTTAAAAGAAGCCAGATTTTGCATTCCAAGACCATAAGGAGGCAAGAAAATCTTTGACATTTTCTTCACCTCTTAATCCATATAATAAAAATATAGTTAATAACACTGAGAGAACCACATGTATTGAAGATGTTGTAATATGTAAAACAGAGCCCTACCTCTCCTTCAACATTAGACCTGCACACGAAAAACAGAGACCTTTAATCATTGAAATAAAATAGGTAATAGATTCAGCAAAAGAGAAAAAAATCTAATTTTCATGAAACTGGTCTAATAAAAATTAAACACAATCTTTAAAGAGCAAATATAAAATGGAAAATAAAAGTAATTTTAAGCAAGCCTAGGTTTTCTAGGAAGAAGCAAACACGCTGATAGACGGAGTATGGCAAACAATAGGTGACAGACTAATGACCCCTGTCACGTATAGCAGCTTTCACAATATATGGTTTTCTATAAGCATAAAAAAATAGGTAAATTAGATAAATAAAGCAGAGTCATTTTAAGGCCAGGGCAAAGTGGGGAATTGATTGCCCAAATGAGCCCTATGGTTAAGGGGTAACTGTACACATAACAAAATAAAATACATTTTTAATTTACCACACCCAACCCACTCATACCCCACATTCTCAGAGGCAGTTGGAGTCAACTAAATTAAAATAAACTCTCCATAATTCATGTCAACATTCTTTTTCACCCCTCAACCCTTTACCTGTCCACCTCTACCTCTCTCTAACTCATCACTTTTACTGCCTTTCCACTCTCTGTACCTCCATCATGGGTGTACCTTCCATTCTCCCCTCTTTACATTTCCTTCTTGCCCCCGTCTCTTTCAACCTCACTTTGAAACCTTACCTATATCGCTGCCTACTTCTTCCTCTTTCTACCACTCTGTATCTTTATTTCTGTGCACCACACCTGCCACTGCTTACCTTTCATCACTCCTTACTTCACCTATGTCTATACATTTTTCGTCACTACATCACTTCACCTCTTTCATAAGCAAACAAAATTGTTTCAACCGCTTTACAACTTTACTGTGGGTATGAATCGCTATGTATATAATGCTCCCAGATCTCAACGAAAAACGCTTTAGGCCTCTAAAGGGGCATGTACACCATACATGAACCATAGTCCATTTATTTTTATACATTACTATTTGGCTAGCGGATGTTGGCAGGTCGAACTTTTGGCTAATTTGGTGTCACCCTGTTTCTGAAAATCATATTGTGTAATTCAATATTTGTTGGCATCATGAGGGCTTGAATTAGCTACAAATAGGTAAATAACAGTCAACAGTGTTTCATTTGGAGTCCCCAACGTATGTTTTTCCGGGGGCCAAAAAAACCCTTCGGATGGCATTTAAATGCAGGCTTTGCCTCCTCTTAGTGTGGAAGAAGTCAACGAAAGACATTGGGCACCGAGTTTACGTGTTTCGAGGCGTGCACAAAATTATTTAAATTCTCTCAAAAAAAAGGGTGACCTCTCTGTGCTTCAAATAGAATATGTAGAAATATTGTGTCTGCTTATTTGGGTATAGCAGACCAATTCCATTCAAGCGCATTCTTCAAATTTGGTTGTTTGGATTGTTCTCAGCGATATTTCATAAGAACAATTTTTCCAAATCTTCAGGAAAAATGGTTACCCCAGTTCTCTATTTTGCTGCATCGTTTACGTGATGCACAAATTGCGACAGATAAGAAAATCGGATGGTATATTCCAATCTCAAGAAGATTGGCCCTCCTGATGAAAGCTTGTGAGCTGAAACATGTATAGAGATCATCTGAGTGCGTTATTAATTTTAATTGTAACTTACCTATCAATCATTGTACACAGTTGATGATGATCTATACAAGATAACATAAGATGAAAGGTTATCCTTCGGATGAGAACCTGAATAATTTTGTATTGTATCATGTGTTGTCAAAGTATTTTGTATCTTTGCGTGTATGTGGGTAATGACAGATGAGGATGATTGTATCGGTGTGTTTTTATAGCCACATTAATATAAACACGTACATATGTGTTAAATATATAACTAATATTTATACTGTAAAATTAAAATAATGTTGATATTTCTTTAATATTCATGTTTTTTTTACTCTTTTGAATATTCAGAGTAATCTTTTACATTAACAGATATAGGCTGCCTGAGAACCTGGCTTCTGTCCGCGCCATGGTCAGTATTTTGTCTAAAGCGTATGTTTCCTTTAGGATTCTTGTGTGGAATCATTTGATTGACACTCTTAATTGGTATTGCTACCTTGATGTTGCATTTTTTAAAAACTTGCACTAGGTGACCAATTTGCGCACCTGGGTCGCAAAATCATCAAAGGAGTCATCTGCTCATTGGCACACTGTGCTGAACATGTAACGCTCGAAATCAACCTTTCTCTGGGGGTTGAAACTGTCAGTGAGGCATTTTATCAGGCCTTTGTATGTGGTGATTGAGTCTGGCGGGAACGTCACAAGCAGATCTTCAACATCATCTCAAACCTGATTTAAGAATAGGCCTCTGGCCTGCTCTTCCGTGTCGTTTTTGCAGGTGGCGTGCATGTAGTGTTCAAAACACCTGATCCATTTCTCCCAGCGAGCAGTCTTTGTTTGAGAATTAGGTCAAAAGGCACAGATCGTTGGAAAGTCACGCTTGAAATTGCACCCTCCTTGTGGTCCTCCATCGTTTCTAGAGTGAATGGTCACAAACACACTGTTTGCTACGTTATGTCCTTTTTCTATGCTCTGTATTACTTGTTCTCAAGATGCCTGACCTCAACATGGCCGCTGGTGGGCCTTTGATGATGTCTCAGTCTGTTTGCCTGACTTTAAAATAGTCATCGGGCTCTTTAACTGCCCATGTGCCATTGTGCCTGACTTCAAAATGGCCTCCGGCACTCCTCAAGGCTTATTGGCTCCCTGCACCCGACTTTACAATGGCTGTCAAGGTCTCGCGAGATCTGTTTCTGAGATCAACGCAGGAGGCTCGTGGGCACGTGTGCATGCTCGTGGGTGCATTGGGAGGGCCCGATGACTACATAAGCGACAGCATTGCACACAGCTTGCACATTTGAGGCTGTTGACAGTGCCACTTACCGCTCGTTGGTCATCCTGGCTTCATCACCTTGAGCGACAGGAGTGGGCTCTTGACGTCGTTATGAACACCACACCTCTTCTTTGTCATATTGTCTTCTTCCTGGTGTGCAACCGAGGTGGGCTCCAGATGTCGCTATGAGCACCACCTGTAGTACCCAACGTCGCTCTGCGATGGCAGACCAGGGTAGGCTCCTGGTGTTGTTTCATCTGCTACAGGGACACGTTGGGTGTACTGGTGCCACAATCCACTTTACCACCTTGTGTCACTAGATGTTGTGTCCTCTGTGCCCCAGCCCCAAGGACAATATGTGGAGGCTGGTAAAGGTGCACAAATCCTTCTTTAGTCACGCAGTTAGCTCTGTGCACGCAGGCACCTCCTTCCTCTTATACTCAAAACAGAGTATGAAGTCTGGACGTAGCTATGCCATCATAGATGGAGTGAAGGGAAAATATGTATATTATCTCTGCGATGGCCAAGCTTTTATGGCACCACTGTTGAGAAACACGTGCAAAAGTGAGTTGCCCGGCAATGTGGACAGGGTGACATTGAAAATCGAACAGAAAAATACGTTCATTTGCACAGAGCACACTGCCCCTCCTCAAAGGTAACACTAATTTCTGCCATCACCCAACAAAGAGGCAGAGTCATGTCTACACATAATCCCAATCACAGAGGGACATGTTGGTTCTTCAGCAAGGATCAGGTATACATAATTCATGTAAGATTTTCTGTAAAGATTTTGTAGAATTTAGGGATAAGCATTTGGCCGAATACAGTTAGGTTCGAAGTGGCAGATGAGCTTGAATGTATCCTGCAATCCTGACCGACTGCCCATCTGTAAATCTATAATTGCTTTTTTAACTGAGTTCCATGTTTAATGCAAGTATACATGGATGTTATTGCTTCATTTCTAGAAGATGAACTTTAATAAACTATGTTTCTACAAATAGTTCCACAAATCTCAGGGCTGTGTGACACTCTATCTTGAATGACTAATATTCGAGCAATGATGCTGTATCAATACTGCACATTCAATACATAAAAAGACGCAATATATTATAACTTATAATTGTAAATAAAAGCCGATTGCAGAAATTACATTAACTCAGTGTCATGAGCACAAGGCTGCTGGCATCCACAGATTAGTAGGCTCCTGACATTTCAAACAAGAGGGAATCTCTGAATGGAGTAATCTGTTTTAAATCCAACAACTATTTGACTTACAGTAAACTTAGATATTGAGAAGAAACAAATTAAATCCAAGCAATCATAATCTAATTAATAAGAGTATGTAGAAATCATAGGCAATGCATTACCATAATAATTACAAAAACACTAATCTTGTTAAACAAACCTGAAACGTGATTATCAGCTCATATGAATTAGTGATGCCTGCTTCACATATACCAGGCGAAGAAAAGGAAGCCCACACGGAAAACACTAATCACAGCGGCTGCAATTAAGAGGGCAAGGATATTATACAGGTATTGTAAAAAAGAATAATTCTCGGATCCGCTAAGTGGAGGATTAGTAAATTAGCATTTGCAAATGTCTCTTGGCCGGGCATCCTAATCAGACCACAGACCCTTATTAAGTCAGTTGTGTTTGTTTTTGTGAAGGTTTATCAGCATGTCAATTGCATTTCAATTTGACAAAAGACCAGCATTGTGTTTAAAGTGTATCTTGGGACCTTGCCTTCAAAAGGGGTAGAGGGAACAGATAATGAATTGAAAACGATTACCACGGTACCGACCCATTCTGCCACTGCAACAGAAGGAAAAGACCAAAGGGCAGTTCCATATTCTATCAACCAATAGTGATTGCTTGGAAAATTAACAAAATCAAAACTTGGTTTTGGGTCAAATTCAAACTATCACAGTTCAAATCATACTGCAAAGACCTACTTCCAACTACTCGAAAAGGATTCACAACTTACAGATTTTTAGAAAAAATTGTGCCGGCTCCTAACACAAGAAAGTAGTCTCAACGCGTAAGGAAGAAATTTTGGAGAAATATACATTCTTGCTAGTGGCGACCCAGATAAAGAGTATCTGCCCCCTCATTATCTGATTCAACCAAAATAGATTGCCAATGGTTTGTCAACGGAAAGAGGTGGTGCTGAAAAAGGACTGTTCAGTTAATGCATAAGGCACTGAGAAGTGAAAGATGGCAGTTTGGACACATAAAGGCCTAAGATACACGTGTAACAAATAAGTAGAGAATGAGACTACCTGCAGAGGGATGTCTGGGATGTCCATGGAACTCACTTTCCCACCTTTCAAGAGTTGCCATCGGTGATGCACTGAATGTACACCACTTCTTTGTGGCTTAACAACCCCATGCAAATCAGGGTGTGCCCCTTTGAGATTACACTACAGCTACAAGTGTGCATACATGATCTGTATTACAGAAAGGACGAAGCAGTTTCTGCAGCCCCTTATACAATAGCAAAGTACCCAGGAGGAGCTAAATGTAGGTGCAAATGCCTGCTGTACCCCCAGGGAATTTTAGATCTTATGGCTCTTTATGTTGGCTGTGGCTTCCTCATTCAGCACACTTGCTATGGAAATTCACCTTATAGACTTTATGCGGGTCATTACGATGGCGGTCGGACTTTCGACCAACCGCCATCATTGCGGTAGTGGGACTGGCCACTTACGAGGCAGCCTACCCACCAACTGCATTACGATGCGACTACGGCGGTCGCAGGCCCTATTTTTTGCATTGCGGCGGGGATGCAGTCAGCAGAGCCCACCGCTATGCAAAAAAAAAGAGGCACTTGCATATTCCTGCACTATGTGGCAGGCACCATGCGATGCCTGCCACATGGTGCAGGGATATGTAGAATGGCACCATAGGATGCCCCCAGTGCCCTTGCCCCAGCCTCAGCGATTGTGAGGGGCCCACTAGGGACCCCAAATCTGTTTCCGCCAGCCGTTTTGTGGGGTTGACCACCGCAAAACGACCGGCAGAAAGGGATATTATATTATAATCCCTACTGCGGTGCCTTGCTGGCACAGCCGCAATGCTGACCTTCCGGGGAGGTCGGAAAGGCGATCGGAGAAAGACCGCCTGTCGGGACCGTGGCGATCTCTCTTTCCGACCCCCACTTCCCACCCGCCATAGTTATCTGGCAGGCAGAAAACCTCAGTCCGAGGGCCCGCCACCGACAGGCTGTCTGTGGCGCGCCCTCCACCATCGTAATGAGGCCCTATGTTCATTCATGTATTGGTCACTCTTCTGAGATTGCTAACAATGCAGCTCAAATATAGAGAACTCCAGTATATCTCACTGGGTGCCCAAACACAGGGCTTTAAGTGGGCCAGGTCCTGCCGCTGCTCAGCATCGTCCTCAAAAGCAGGTGCTGAGATGGGTCCCTATCGGACTCTCCGTTGTAGCCCTCACCATCAGGATGAAAAACAAATCTTAACTCTGCGGCAGTACCACCCTTCAAAGCCTTTGATATAACTTCAAAGAGACTCGTTATAGTACTTTCACAGTCTCATCATTTCAGAACTGAAGCACTTTCAATATTATATACAATGAAGCCATAGTCGCTGTTTATTTGTCTTATGCAACTAATACCCGTTGACAAAGCCAATAGTCCTAGCTTGTTGTAGGTGTAATGTTACTTGTTATATTATATGTATGGATGCAATGACAGAAGCAGCAAAATAGCAGTGAGGCGGCACACTGTGCTAAGCATAAATGTTAAGCTTAGGTGTTTTTAAGCCATGCCCTTAATTATATCATCCACGTCCCTTTGAGAGAACCCCACTTTTTTCATCCCACTTAAAGCCCTGCCCAAACATATCAATAGAATGCTATTACTAGACACCTGTGTGCAGGGCTTTAAGTGGGATGAGAAAACTGGGGGTTCTCTCAACGGGCGTGGCCAATGTAATTAAGGGCGTGGCTTAAAACACGTAAGCTAAAAGTCTGTGCTTAGCATAGTGTGCCACCCTACCTGTATTTTGCTGTTTCTGTCATTGCATCCAGATATATGATACAACAAGTAACATCATATCTACAAGTCATGACTATTGGATTTGTCAATGGTTGTTGGTTACATAAGATAAATAAGCAGCAACTATGGCTTGTATTTAATATTGAAAAATGTTCGACTTAAAGCCCTGGTGACACCACGACAATGTTGATGCTTGAATGTTTCAAAAAGACAAGGGAAATCCAGAGAGAAAATGACTCTTTACAGAATCTCCCTTCCCCTACAACGCTCACCTGGCATGATGTCAAGCCATAACTTCTCCACTAGTGAGAAGTGTGAGCACGCGCACATACATGTGCCTTCTGTCAGGCCCTCACTGGCCATAGCGGGCACCGGGCAATCCCCCGGTGCGCCACACGGGTGGACGACGGTTTTGGGCGCCTGGGGGCCGTTTTTGTTACAGGGCATAGCTGCAAAATCGGCCCTGTAACAAAATCGGCCGAAAACCGGCCCTGGCAAAGAGCTCAGCAGTATCCCCCAATCCCCCATGGAGGGGGCACCCACTTTGCCAGGGCCGGTTTTGGTTCTCAGTCCGGCCCTGCCTTCTGTCACTGCAGTCTGGGGAAAAAAACGGACCGCCTGTGCCAGGGCACAAAACAGAGCCTGATAGAGACCCGTTCTGAAGCCTCCTTTAAAAATACTGCCGGTGCTAAGCACCTGTGAGCCCCGGCCCACTTAAAGCCCTGCCTGTGTGGACTATGAAACCCGTGACATCAAAAATACTACACGTTTATGCCACTCAGCAATACGTAGCCAGCCTCCCCTGATGATGGAAGCCGGTGACTTTCTACAGCTGCAAGTACTTTTGCGATGGTTTAAAAAATCCCAGACAGTGCAAACTTCTCTGACTTTTCCTTTCATCTGGACGTCAATCTCACCGTTCTCGCACATTCTCTCCCACACTCCCACTAACAAAGCTGCTGATTTGTTTTCCTAATCCGCGGGAACTGGCTCCATCCCTCGCGCGAGCTAGAGCAGGGTCTGTGGAGAGGAAGTAATGAGAGGCGCGCGCGGAGGAAGGCTTCCGGTGCTGTCCGAGGGAGGCATTCTGATTAAACCAGTACCTTTGCGTTTGGAGTACCTATCATTAATGTCATTAAGCTACTCGTTTCTTAATTGCATTCTTATGCTGAAATCTTCAGGCAGCCAGTCGCGCACCTCGGAAACCTAGAATCAAACCTGATTGTGCTACCCTCGCGCCGGCACCTCTATTAACCTGCTCCCTGTGGGGTCCGGACCCGGGCAGTCTGTGTCGGGAGCAGAGCGCGCTCCTGTGGCTGGCTTCTGCGCTGCTCACGGTTATTATGAATTTTCAGAAATCCTTTCTCGACTGAGAGCTTTTAATGAGCCCTACAAGGAACTGTCATTATCTCAAACTGTGAATCCTTCCTGTGACTTTTCGAGGCGGCAGATGCCGACCTCGCAGTTGTTTTTTTTTTTTTTTAAACTGGAGTTGTACAGTCCTGCAAACCCCTCAGCCTGAATGCACCCACACAAGTCACACATCAATGAACTCTCTTTGAAAGAAAGATTCAATTCTATTCTATTAGTCGCTCGCATACCTTGACATTCAGGGCATCACTCTGGCTTCAAGCCTGACAGAGAGACTGCAGGAAAAACCTAAACTCAACACCGGCTTGTGTTGGAGACAGCCATACCCCCAGCTCTTCAACATGTCAGGCCACAGAGACAAGCTCTGCTCTCATTGGGAGATGACTTCGCCTCTTTGACGTCTAAAGCTGGGATGTCTAACGCAGAGCCCGAATCCATGCCAGATTGTCAGCCTATCCAGCTAAAGTGATGATACATAAAATGTATCTAAATGAAACTCATTAACTTAACCATTGGCGTGGATCCAACCCCCTGAAGCTACATTGGGCACCCTTGTCACAGCGGTGTGGGAGTCATGTGTGTTATATGCACCTGATTGGATCACTCAGGCTTTCATTCAATATTTTCATTGGACGACTTACCTTCTAGCAGACTCTTTTAGTAAGGTCGGTACCTTGAAGTCTCATACAGGCGTGTCAAAAAACAATCACATGCAGCCCCACATTTTTCATTTTTTATTTCTGTTTCCGCTTGTAGTCAGATATATTGAGCGTTTGTCTGTTGTATTAAATGCAACTGGAACACCTGGGCTAATTCCCTAGGTGGCTAAAATCTTACTTTTGCACAGTACAAAGAAGTTTACATTGTCTTATTCCAAAAAGTAAAATGGCATAAGAGACCAGGGACCAGAATATCTGTGGAGCTCATTTGCACTACTAGAGCCAGTGATCACACCTTAATGTGAGTGCAGACCAAGCCAGGCATCACAGAAAAAGTGTTGTGTGCAACTCATGTGTTAATGCAGTATTTAAGTGCATGAGATGAACTCAGATCAATACAGAAAGAAAGAGTGAGATTTAAGTTGCCGCTTTGCGATTCTGTGGAGATGTTACCTCATCCTTGAGATGACCCTGAATTCACATAAATCAGTGGGCGCAGTATTTCACTGCACCTTCGAGCATCAGGGATACTGGACCCTCAATCACGATTGAGGTTTAGAGTTGCACCCTCACAGCACCGCAAAAGCTGCGTTGTCTGTGTCTCTATATGACAATCACCCACCTGCATCTGAGGGTCAAGGCTCTGAACCTCCTCATGTACAGGTGTAGTGCCTGCCAACACTATCCCCTGCAGAGGACACTGGTGTGCCCAGCGAGATTTCTTTCTGTCTCCTGAGTGAGACTCTAAGGGCCTGCACTCATTGAACACTAATTGTAGCATAGCACTAGTGTGTTGAACATCTAGCACTTACCTCCAGGGCAGATTAGTCTCTGGCTTACATCTACCTACTGGCAAAAGTGCCCGGAAAAAATATTCACTCATATTTCTTGAGTCTCTGCAACATGTAAATTATGGAAGGGCCTCTGGGCGTTGCACAAAAGTAACCTTCCGTTAGCACAATAAGTATTACTAGAAAGACTGCACAATCCTGTATACCCCTTCAGTGTTAACAAGTTTCTGCAGGCATGTTGAAAATTGAAAAAGGCCAATTGTACTACGGGGGCGGGGCACCTTTGACAATAAAACCTCTGGTGGAAGCAATGTGCAATGAAAATGCAAATTATGTAAATATGTCTACATCCACAATTTTTCTATTTCAAACCATTCAATCTTGATTTCAGTTATCTGTCAACGCTCCAAAACTAACAAGATCTTTAAGCAGATGCCCTAATTTGCAATGACATAAACACCACTCAGACCATCATAGGGAGTAATATTCTTGTGACTTACTTTGCATATGTGAAACTAAACAGAATCTGAAGTTATGCATGCTTACAAAAGTAAGTACTGTATCAAATCTCTTCTGGAAGATGTTCTCATATGTTAGAGCAGTGTAATTAATTTGTTGCTACTTTGAGTCTTCAGAGACGATGGAGATGGTCTTCAGTCTGATCCCAATTTACAGAAACACGATACTGATAAATCCATCCATTACTTAACTGATAAGGGCATTACTCCTAGTCCTACTTCCTCTCCTTCCTTCTAGGTCCCTCCCACCGAGGTCCAACTGAGTGCTAGCTCGGCTTGTTTACATACAGGAGGTGGTGGGGGCAGGCAGAGATTTTAAAGGCTGGGGGTGGGTCTGGGGGGAGGCGGAGGGCCTCATGTGTTTAAGAAGGAACGCAAGGGAGGGGAGGGACGTGAGGTAATAGTTGTTCCTATTTGTTTGCTACATATAGGTTTTGTTTTGTTGTTATTTTCAATCAGAGAGATGATGGAGATGGTCTTTTGTCTGCTCACAATTTACTGAATTCAGTTGCCAATAAATAGCTGTTCCCCATCATCAGCTGCACATAGGTTTTGAAGCAACAGTAGGGTTTATTTGAGTACGGTTTCATGTATCTGACTTGGAGAGCAACCATCAGTTGTTGAGTGTAATTTGATAAAGACAAAACCATCCAGGTACAGTTTTCAAAGGATTCTCATGGCTTGCTATACTCCAGTAGGTGTTGATGTGTGTTTATCCCCAAAGGCACCAGAGCTAATTTATTCAAGAACTTCAGGAACTGAACTTCATACAACACTCTTGACTTTAGAACATTTAAATAGCTTTCTTTATGATTCAATGGTGATCAGCAAATCAACCACAGAATGTTGCCCATAAAAGTATCCACATTTCTCTCTATGCCAAGTGATGTTCGTAGCAGGCTACCAAATGTCTTTGCACCAGAAGATATAGCAACAGGGACACTGCCAAGGTGTACATTATTCCAGCAGCCCATCAGAGAAGGTGAATTGATGTCTTCTATTTGTTTTAAAAGGTTTGTTCCACATGGAATTGATACTTCAGAACTAATCCCCTCATTGTTTATGAAAATGGAAATTTGGGGTTCATCATTGTCTTGCTCAATTAAACAACATGTGAGGGTTTTACCTATCCACTAAATCAGGTAACCAGACAAAAAGAGAAGGGAGGGAATTATCTCAAAGGTTTGTTTTTGCATACTGAAATGTTAATCGCTGTCTCTGAAACAGGTATATTCAGAAGTGGAGAGAGAGAGGATGTACTTCATGTCATCATTGAACAGGAGCTCAGAATGGTGGAGAGGAGAAGCAGTGTTGAGGAACAAGCGTACACCAACCTTCTTGCACACACAAACAAGCAGCCCAAGAAAACGCACATTGCAAATAATTACTCCTGTGGTACTGAGAAAGATGATTACACCCATTAGAATATAAGCATGGAACAGATTCATACAAATTAATGGTATCTACTCTGATACGTTAAAGGTGAGAGGAGCCTTCACATGTTTCAGGAACCAACTTTGAGAAGTTCAAGGATAAACTGATTTTTCATCTGTAGACTACAGGAAAGATATTTTGGAGCAGCTGGATATTGGCCTGGCAGCTACAATAGAAACACACTTCACAGCTGGCAGCTCTGTGAGTTGACACTACCCTAATTCAAATTAATTTATTAACTTTGATGTTTAGTTCTCTTGGAACGTTCAAAGTGGATGACTGCAGTACTCTTGATGCCTCTTTGTGCCTTCCAGTCAGTGAAGCAGGGTGTGATTCCAGCATCTGAAGAGACAATCACCACCTTTACAGCGTCTCTATACTTAATAATTATTTATTAAGATCCTTTTGTATGGATTAGAATGGAAATATTTTAGGGAATTCAAACCCTATAGATTATTCTTCACAATGTTTTCTAAGTAATGTAAAGTACGTTACATAGCTATATTTAAATTATTCAAACCATTACAGAATTCTATTTTTTAAACATAGTGTGCAAATCACAGTGATCCCCTGCTTCAATGGTTGCAGTGCTACGTTGCACACAGTAATGAAAAGACAGAAAGAAATGCACTTTCTTGCAATGGCCACAGTAATGGAATTAAAGTTTGTCTTTTTCCAAAAGGTACATTGCCACTGTCTTTCAGGATTTAATTTCAAAGTAAAAGGAGAAAGCAATATATTCTCATAGGTCTCTGCCAAACTTAACTGTGTGAAGAACATGCTAATAAATTCTGATCCCACTCAAGTAGTCAGACATCTGAGTTTATACAAAATAATATTGTATTTAATCTACAGTGAAATTACTTTTGGTATCGTCAGACTTAACAATACTTTAATCAAGAACAAGTATCTTTGTAGCAAATTAACAAAGATATTTCTAAATGTAGGCCCTAGTTACGATGTCGGTCGAGTTGCCTCCAACTGACATCACTGCGGATTGGGAACCGACAACCTCAGGTTGGCGGTTCGGACCCCGCAATTAGGATGCAACCCCACATGCTGCAGTCACAAACGTACATTTTTCAATGTGAGCTTGTGCAGTGGGCCAAAACCTCCTGCAGCACAAGCTGCCATTA
Source organism: Lissotriton helveticus (assembly GCF_964261635.1). Classification (NCBI taxonomy): domain Eukaryota; kingdom Metazoa; phylum Chordata; class Amphibia; order Caudata; family Salamandridae; genus Lissotriton; species Lissotriton helveticus. The sequence continues at coordinate 1,077,283,443 of NC_136059.1, forward strand.
AAAAATGGAAGTTTATAAACATCCGTACACTGTGTGCAGTCACCTCACGGTGCTTGCCACATGGTTCAGGGATGTGAAGTGGGGCACCGTGGGTGCCCACAGTCTTTCCATGTCCGAAAGGCCGACATGGAAAGGCTGTTGGTACCCAACATCATAATCTCGATGGTAGAAACGCCATCCTTAAGGGATTATGAGGAGTTTCCGACCGACGGGCTCCATCAGCCCGTTGGATTGTGTTGGTAGGTCCCTCTGACTGCTGCCTCCGACCGCACGCATCGTAATGCATTGGTCGGACCACAGCAGTAGATGCGGTTCGAACTGCAAGTGACAAGCCGTCGACTGCAGTCCGACCTGCATTGTAATGAGGCCCTGTATGTTTTGTATTCAAATCATTATGTTAGACTGCTTCAGTCGAATTCATCAGACTGATCGAAGCCTGGGACTTTTCTTCTATGATGATATTTTTCTCAAACATCTACATTACAACTAATTATACAAAGTATCGCAACTGATCTGCATCCCTGCCAATGCGAATGAAAGTCCAATATGCACTTTAAAAACTTCAGAGGGCCCTTTTAAACAAATGCGTCAGAATTTAATAATCTCACATTAAGGCTAAATGACTGTCAAATGGCCCTTTGTTTACTTGGAAAAGGGACTATGTAGGTTTCAATACTCTGCTTCTATTTGCTTTCTGAATACAAAAACAATTTGAAATTAGATCTGCCACCATTCAGACTTATTCAAAAAGGTTATGTGATAGGAAATAATATAATGTGCTATTTTTAACACTGATGGGACATTGGAGCAATGGGCTTGGGATATACCCATCCACTCAGTGTTACTCTATCTTACATGATCAGCTAAAGTATCACACACCTAATACCATCATTAAGTAGAAAGGTTCCCTTTGAACATCTAGGGTGCAAGATAAGCAAAACTAGAAATCATGATTTTAGGAAGTTGACATTAGTGAGAGCTTTCCAAAGTAGTTGTTTAAACATAATTTTCCAAATGTCTCATAAACATCTAACAACAGATGCAACATAGCTTCATATTCATGAAGCCAAGATCCTATTCAAAATGGACTTACTAACCAAATGATTCTCATGTGTTTATGCCTGCCTCAACCTGCTTCACTGTGGAATCTAGTTTAGCACATACATTCTACAAGCTAGGTGCTGTATTTCTCTTGAACTTGCAACTCTATCCAATGTGGCTCAATGGTTAGAGTGGCAGACCCTGATGCAGAAGGTCTGGCCCGGACCAGGATTCAATTCCTGCCTCGGCGGGTCTTGGGCTCAATTTCCCTGGACCTGATAATTCTAGCCTCGGTGCCTATTCTAATCTTGGGTGCAACTCTCGACAATAGCTTGCTTAATCACCACAACAGCCCCAACAGCGCTAGGATGCCTGGCTTCACCTTGTGGGTGCCCAGGAGAGGGCACTTCACAGGGAAAGGCCAGGAAGGGTTCCACAGCGGTATGTGTACAGCGCCTTGAGACCCCTTCGGGGGTGATTTGTGCGCTATATAAAAGCATTACATTTACATTTACATTTTTTTTACATTTACACATCAAGATGGTCACTAAAAAGGAATGCACTTCCACCGATTGAAACAAAGAGAAAATAATTTCCTCCATCAATAAAACCAATATTCTTTATAAGTTATGCAGACTACATTATTTGAATGTCATGCATGGAGACCTATGAAACCATATTAAACAACCACTGGTCATTTCACAAAATTAGTGCCAATCATTAGAAAAAGAGGTCATGTGTAACTTACTTCCTAAAGACATGTACTGGTGTCTGAAAGTCTGTATTCTGTTTTGTTTATTTTCCAAACTTACAACCTCCAATGATATGATGATATTGTTGAAAGGTCTACTTATATTATTAGAAAACAATTTGTCATTTTATTTAATCCGTTAACAATTGAAATTTCTAACTTGACCATTTATTATAATAACCAACAACCTGTTTCACAACACCATGATGCTTCTTTAGGGCATAATAGTGATATATGTGATTATTCAATTATGTTCAAGCATCAGTTAAGAATTCAAAGTTAGGATTGATGGTATACGAAGTGCCTAAATGCTAATTGACCTCTGGGAAACAAAGGAGTGTTACTACAAAAACTATATAATAGGCTTTGTTACATTTTGGATATCTATGAAAGTCCTAAGTTTGAATTCTTAATCGAATATGAAACCTAATTTAAGACTCACAAAGCCCTCAGAAAGTGACAGAGAGCCCGGAAACATATGTTCTCTGATTTTTATAAATGGCTAACTGAGGAATTTTAATTCTGAATACCCTAAACAAAATAATAAATGTACTAACAATTAATGTACTAACTAACATGTTTCGTCAGACTAATATTGCATTTCATGACATTTCTAGTATCCAGGGGAAGCTTTCCAATGTGCTTTTACTAACTATAATCCACTTGCATTAAAATGGCTGCTGCTATGCGGGATTTTCTACTGCGCATGCATCTGTCACAATCATGTGACATGACGTAGTACTTCGCTTGGTGGGAAATATTTTCTTCTGCGCACTAGAACTAAAATGGCTGTTCTGTATACTAACGTGCAAGAAGCTTGCATGGCCGCTTTTGCTAAGCTGTTCGTTCTGCCTAAACCTTAATGCAATAGTTAAAATAAAATAATGGGAATAGTACAGAGATAATTGGTATATAGTGCATTCATTCATTTTCGTGTTCTAAAACAGTTTCTTTTCTATTTTCACATGTATCGCTTTTGGGCCTGAAATGTGCTGCGCAATGAAAAACTCAAGTTATCGAAGCTATGGCATTGAAACAGTGCCAGAACTGAGCATGAACTGTGAAAACTATGGGAAGCTGACCTCTCAACTCTGCCAGAGGAAGCTGGATTGAACAAATTGTTAACCATTTTGATATATTGTTACATCCACTGCAGGGTGGAATAAAAGTGCATGGGAAAATATAGTTATGGGAGGGATCGTAATTTAAATATGACATGCAAGTTACCTCATATCAATATGGTGTGATGACCTCTCCTCGTCTTTTGGCCAATAAAATTGTGGGATTCACACATTCGCAACATTTGGGGGATGGTACACTGCCCTGGAAAATGATATAACTAGGGTAGGCTTAGCTAGTTAGATTGTCCGACTTGTCCGAATAGCTGAACTGTCACTGACCCAACGCACCCAATAGGTGATCGGGAGCAGAGGTGCTGGCAAAGCACTCTGTCAAAAGATTTCGATAACCCTATCGGGGTTCTGGAAGAAGTTTGATAACCCAATCGGGGTTCTGGCTGTTAGCTGCAGAGAGGGTTTATAACGCTGACGTTAGAACTTTAGCTGTGGGTGCCGGTCTTAACCTGTGGTGGTCCTGTCCTGATTCAATTTGGTCCGTACCTGTCCTGATTCTGGTATGCACCTGTTCTTACCTGCTGGCACCTGCACTTTGGGGTTCTGTCCTTTGACCCAGCACATGGCCAGTGTTGGTCTTCACACCATTATAGGTAACTATAATGAATGTGGGTTTGTCTTTGTATTGTTTTCCCTTTTCTACCCTTCCTATGTTTCAAATGTTGAAACAAAAGTTCTCTTTTCTGCTTAACCTTAATTCTTGTTGATTGATCATTGTTTTCCGATTAATGCAGTTTTTGAACATTGACATTTAAAAATGTACACAGATAAAGAGTTAAAACTTTTCCTGAGTCTGTAGTTATTCAATGAGTGCAAATATTATTTATTGCCTATTATGCTAACACCCTTGAGTCCTTAGGATTCTAGGTACTGGTGGCTAGGATTGGTAAGCCAAATGGTATAGATCCTAAATGGTTAAACAAACTTGATTGAGTGTAGGTTTACCTGTTCATTGTATATATATATTCAATGGGCCCAGGTGAGTATGGTAAAACGAGCAGGTGAGCCTGTGCTCTATCAATATGCTTGAAGTAAAAGGTCAGGCTTAACAGCAGCTTTTTGAGGCCATTTGGAAAACTGGACTACAGTGACAAATAGTTGCATGAGTGTACATGAGAAGCTACACACTTCTGCACTGGGCTCATGAAGCTTTTTAATGGCAAGTAGTTTGACACAATGCTTTGAGGCACTTTGGACACCTAAGCATCCATTCAAAATGTTAGTAAATAACCTTCAAAGTATTTGTTTCTTCTACTTGTGCATTGAAATGTTACCGGCTTCTAATTACACACGGGTCTGTGGCCAGTGCACTCTGAAATAGCCTCACATAAGTATGAAGCATAAATCATATGTGTTCATTCAGGGATTTGGATTAGTCTTGAAGAGGATTTGACAGCCCAATCCAGATGATCTTACTTGACAAGCCATCTCATTTAGGCAACTTGATTATCCTTGTGCCTAGGTTTCCTATAAGGTAATCTGTATGTATCTCCAGAAGAGGAACCCTTATTTAAAACTGTACTGTTGTAGCATAAAGTGTGTTAAGAAATATTTATTATATGCTTACTCTCCTTTACTACTCTAACTTTACGATTTGATGGTTTACAACATTCTCATTTACCACAGAGAATTGATCCTCTGATGAATCTTCTTTCTCCACGATAGGAGGGATGGAAATAAGGGTAACCAAACAACACGTTAGCTGTGCAAAGAGGACTATTAATTGATTGCTGACTCACAAATTTGAAATCAGATTTAGATACGCCACTTTCAAAAGCATGCTGTAGAAATAAACAATAGCAACAGGAAGACACAACCTCCTAAAGAAGTTAAGTCGAGTTAGGATTGTGCGAACCAAAAGCTCTGCAACAGCAAAGCAAAACAAAAGAAGTAACACCTGATATTCTGTCAAAGCTTGATGATTCTCCCTAAAACACATTCAGTCATAAGTAACCAGCACAGTTTGAATCAATGAACCACTAGAACTCAATAATAGACTCAGACAGGTATTTGATTAATTTGGTTATTTTCTTAAAGATTCTAAGTTCATTGCCACAAGTAATTTCGGATAATTAAAATCAGAATCAACTACTGAGTTACAGAGTCCTACCACCATTAAAGCAGAAAGATAGTTTGTTGTCCTATGAAGATGGGGAAAGGGTTCAAAATTAAAGACCATTTGGGGGAAGAGGGGTCCAGTAGCATGCACAAAAAATGAATGAATAAAAAAATGTACTGGTTCGGCAAAGATGGTTCAGTTGATCAGCTACCGACTGTAGCACCAACCAGGCATTCCAAAAGTAAAAGACAGTTCAAAAATCGATCAGTATAGCATCCGCTCTAAAGGGGAAAAGAAAAAGTATGGTGTTGCCCCTCCCTTGGAATCTTCTTCTTTAAAATATTTTTATGATTGTTCCAGTGAGATGGCATCACGCCACCATTAGTAAGATCATTGTATGATGTGACTCCCGTAATGTCACCTGAGATACTTGAATCATGAGTAACACGAGATTCGGAAGTACATATAGGCTTAACATTGGTGGAAAAGAAATACAATGTTACTATCTAAAGTAACCGCTGCAATCCTGTTCCCACAGGGATATTTCACTGTGAATGTTGAAGAAACATTCAGGAATGTTGGGGTGTACAAATGTACAGGACAAATTAAGCAACGTTTCACTAGTAGAAAATGAATTGTATTAAGTCAGGGGAAAGGTCAGTATTAGAAAAAAGCATTGTGGAAAGTCCTTTTAGGTTAGCATCACACGTTTAAATGAAATTAGGTCTAAACCAATATTCCATATCATAGAGTAAAATAACATCAATTCACAAAAAGATCATGTAGAATGCTCCCCAGTCATTATTACATGCAAATAGCTAATGTTAGAAATACACTACTACCATCAAATTATAGTATTACTATGCAACATTTCAATATTGTACTTCTTTTCCTCACATTTTTGCAACAACTTTTCTAACTGGTACATTCTCAGCAGAAACCATTTGAAACACTAGGCCACTTCACTTAACATCAACATTCCATCATATACTTTAATAAGCAACAGATGCATATGAAATTCATTAGTGCAACTCGTTTATATGTATTAGTATGGTCTTATATGTGTGTTTTCTTAATTTCACGTTTGAAAGCATGCTTTTGTAGGACTTCTACTACACTTGTCTCATTTTCATGTGTCACTATGTCTAATGTTTGCCAAGTGTACTTTCAGCTTTTCGTATCCTTAAATTGTGAATGTCTTGTCCTTTATGATTTTTGTAAATGGTGTTGCAAAAGTTACTATGCCTTGACTTATATCTTTCCCTTGTGGAAAATAGTCATAGGTTTACCACGGAAAATGGCTTCCGTTGGTGGGGAAAGCCATGGTTTTGAATCATGTAACTCCATCAGAAGGCCTTCTAAAGAGCTGCATTACATGGCCGCAGGCTACATGTTCAAGTTCTTGTCATATCCTCTACTCAAACATTTTCTTCTATTTTCTTCGTGGTCTGAAATGCTTGCTGAGATATTGACATCCTTTTCTCACAGTGTCTTGTAAGTTGCTAAAAACGAACACATTTGCTATACTTTTTGAAAAATACACCACATGTAGCCACGCATCAAATGAGACAAAAGCATTGTATTTTTTTTTTATTCTACAGCTGTAGCTCCCGCTAAGAAATTCGAACAATGGACCAAGCACAGAGGAACACCAGGCTGTCCAGACAAAAACCTCCGTCAACAACAGTGTGATACCTAAGCGATTTAATTAAACCAATAGAGAGACAGAAAGAATGAAAAGCAAATTAATTATTGAAAAATAAGAGAAAGAGACACAAAAGCCATCAAATCTTTAGAAAAAGAGTTTCCTTTATTTATTAAGCGCAGTGTGGAAACAAAAGACACATCTCTCTGCAAGGCTCACTGAGTCCAAAAGTATTCGAGTACATCCTACAGACCGGAAGTTGAGTCCTCCGCGCTCTTCACCGTGGTTGGTACAGTAATAGCTTTGGCAAAATTAATAAAATGACACGGCGAATTAAAGTGTCTAATTCTTTAAAACATTACTTCAGACGTAAATAAATAGATGATAGCTCCGCATTTTAATTGAAGCCCCGCTAATTGCCTGGCAGCCTAACCTCTCAAAGAAGCAGTCAATCAAGGCTCTGTGTGGACGTTGTCTGGGATTCTATTTAAAAGCGCTCCTGTGAGGGCTTGGGCTGACGAGCTCGTGGCTGAAGCACCCGTATGCCATGAGAGGCACTTATCCTGATGAACATTTTGGCAGCCCTCAGCAAACCTTTTATATTGGCTGTATTCTCTACTGAAGACGGTAAAGAAACCATAAACACACGCTGTGTCTAGAGATCAGTACTTCCTGCGCTAACTCTAGCGAAACACTTGAACACTTGAAGAAAAACTACATTTCCCAGCAAGCCAGAGGTGAACCCAGGCTGAGAGGTCAGCGGGGTGCTCCCACACCATCTTTGACGTTGTCTGGGATTCATTTAAGAAATAATTTGTTTATATGTGTAGGAGAAGCACCGTGCATGCTCAGAAGCACCTTGTAAGCTGTGAAAAAGGCAGCAAACAAAGAAACAATTTACAGCTTTGTGCAGCATAAACATTTTAGTTTTGGAATCAACAGATTCTATTAAACTATCGAATGATACTTTAAATTCAGTGCATCCATGATACAGAGGTGGCTATGTTGGTTCAGTAAGTTTATATTTTGTTTTGCACATTTTTGTCATCTACCTGAAATAATGTCCACAAATTAGATTATACAAGGAATCTGATGTGGCATATCTTTCACATTTAAAAAAAAAAGAAGAAAAAGAAGATTTAATCAAAAATGGATAGGATGATTACTTGAATGGAGCCATCTCTGCCATTACCCTGCCAAGAGTTCAGCCGAAAATGAGGTGAAGACAAGGTCTCATTACTGCACACACTGTTGTTGCTTGCGGATGTTCAATAGAATCCTAAATTGTGCTGATTCTCTGGTTTACAACACTTTTTAAAAACTAACAATGTGGAGTATATTCGCAAGAAGGTGTGATAACTACCGCAAGAGTAGCGTAACGCAACTTTCAACATCGCAGCCCATCGTGGGAAAATAACCCTGTGACAACGTGGAATTCACAACACGGCAGTAGCATGCAATAGACATCAGACAACATGGCAAATGTCCGTGTGAAAATCAATGCCATGCCGCAAAAATGCGATACGCGAACGCAAAAAAACATGCAATGAGGCCAACCACTGCACAAAAAGTGGCGAAAACCGGCCACAGGCCTGCAAATCCCAAGCATATGACGGGACAATGCACCATAAAAACACACCAGAGGCAAGCCAAAGCACGTAGCAATATGGATGCACCCTTACCCAGCGCAGAGCCCAACTCGAACCAGACTACCAGCAAGGAACAACGGGGTCGGGGAAGGCCAAGGAGAAGAGGGAGAGGAAGACGGGGTGCAGACCGCAGGAAAACAAGACCAGCATCACGGACGTGACAGAACACTACCAGCAACTGACCCACAAGCAGCGGAATCCAGCATCCCCCAAACAGATACAATGTACACCGCCATACAGTCTGCATGCAAACTAGTGCAATGCGCCAACATATATGCCAACACAAAGGCAACACACACCTCCTCTACACATCGCAGAGGGGCACACAACACCTGCAGCAGAGCACATAATACAATGCATCAGTGCACCCGGCCCCTTTATTGGCAGGGCCACATGTACAGTGACGCCTGTGCTGGATGTGGGGTGAGTGTAAGCCATTCCGCATGGAATGTCTGGTGTTGGCAACCACTTGGACATTGGACATCAGTGCAACGCAAACAGAAAACACATGCAATACAGAGTCAACTGATGAGCAACATGGGGTGATCCGTATAAAGGCCAGAGGACGGCCAACATGCAAACAGAAGTGTCCATGAGTCGTAGTGCACTGGGCTGTGGACACTAGAAATGAGCGCGGGCTCATGTGCAGAAAAAGTCTCGGATTGTGTCCCTACGATATATTCCTGATGAGGTACAGTGGGGTGTGTCAGACCTGTATCATCTTCAGCATCAACGTCTCAGGGCCCCCACATTGTTTGAGATGACATACCTGCGTAACCACTCCACAGCACAAAACACAATCCGCTACAGACAATGGCCAGCGGGGCACTGAGTCACTGGCACCTGGAGTGCTGAGCAGGGTAACTGGCTGATGATGGCAGCCACAACAGGCCTGAACAACCACAAAGTCTGTCAGTACCACCGCTTCAACTCTGACAGATGGCGTTTGGAGGTGGTACTTGCGGTAGTGGCGTATGCCTCCTGCGGTGATGCGTCCTCCGACCTGGTCTGGACTCTCTTTGGTGTGTGAGCCCTGGTGGGATGCATGTGAGCCTGGAGGCTGCACACAGTGCAAGGCCACAGAGTCATGGCGTTGATGAGCCCAAGGTCAATGCTTCAGGGCCCAGTCTATGTCTCCAGAGAAGGGGCCCCGGACTTGACCAGCACAGTTAGTGGCCCCGGATGCACTGCAGCCGGCACAGGCACCCAGCCACGGGATGGTGACTTGTGGTGCAGTCAGATGGGCCATGCGACCTGAGCGGGTGACCATCATTGTCCGAGGTGTATGTTTAGGAGTGTTTTGGGGGACAGTGGAAGGTGTCCTCCAGGTCAAGATGCCGAAAGGTTTGATTTGATCTGTAAGCAGCAAATGGAGGAGCGGAATGGGAAAGCCCGTTGCCACCACCAATTCCGTATCAGCTACATTGGGGGTGAAAACTTCCCCCTAGTCCATAGGCTCAGACGCCACCACTGTTCGACCAGAGAGTGTCCATGAATGTCAAGGAGCAGACTTAGTGGCACCGGGGCTGAATGGGGATGCAGACTGCGATGATGCCGGTACACTGATATGGACTCCGCCATTGCTGAATCATGACTCTGTGACCTACTGGACAGTGGTGTAGGCCGTAGGCAGCGGTAAGAAGTGGCCCACAGCCACGTGTCTTTGCTTCACGATGCACAGCGCTAGTGACACCAGGGCAGTTGTCGGTAGTGTACGAACACCTCCGTATGAATGATCCTTTTCTCTCCACCAAGATGCAAGGCGACATCCTCTTAGGCCTCCCCTTGCGTGCAATGATGTGTAATCAGCCTTAGCACACTCGAAGTTTAGTTCCAAATCTGTGGCCTACTTGAGCACAGCCTAGGCCGAGAGCAGTGTAGGCCTGAGGCAGCGAACAGCACAGGCCATTCACTGAGTGTCGCCGGCATAGGTTGGTGGCCCCACCGGCCTGCGTATTTCAGGTTCAGTGGCACCACGTGTTCGGTCACCTCCATGACTGTGAGCCGCCTTTTGTCCGGACTGAGCTGCATCTTCCGCTTATTCCTATCCATGCGTCCACTGGTGTGGACTCAGCCAATCGTGATTCACGACTAGGTGCTGGATGTGAGACCTACTGGTCCGCAGGGTTGTCCTGGTCTCTAATACACGGTTCGATTGATGGCGTTGGACAGGGCTTGTGGCAGCACAGCTCACCGGATGGCATTGGACAGGGTTTGTGGCAGCACAGCTCGCCAGATGGCGTTGGACAGGGTTTGTGGCAGGTTGTGTCGTAAGAAGCGCATATGACACTATGACTCACTGATCGAAGGGAGTCTCAGGCTTGGAGTTTACACTGGCACGTGGTGTGCCCCCCATGACACACGTGAGTGTTGGATGCTGATCAGTGTGGCCTGGCTGCATAGGGTTGGGCCTGACGGGTTGGTGGCCCAGCGAGCCAGGGCATGTCAGGCGCACAGGATCTCAGGCAACTCCAAGGACGGCGTCAGCCTCGTGGTGGGGTGGGAGGCGCCACCCTGGCAGAGACGTTGGGCTTTCTGGAAAAGGATAACGCCCAGGGCTACGTGCTTTTTATTCACACCCCTACGCTGACCTGTCGTACACGGCCCATCCCACTCTGCTCAGGCTTACGGGTTGGGCATAACAGGCAACATTTCCGCAAGGACCCCCACTGACTGGGGTGACATGGTTGTGTCCACTGTCCACTACACTCCATTCACCAGAGGTGTATATCGCAGTGGATAGGGGTGTGTTCTGCATACTGCGGTTTGTTCAGTACTTCGCTGCCACTCTTGGCATTGTGTACTCTCACAATATTGTTTCGACTTCATCCTTCACACATGCCTGGTTGACACCTCTCCCCACATTCAGCTATTGTGTGGCTTTGGTGCCATGCTGTTGATGGCTCATGTTCACGGCTTGCCCAGATTACCATTGTGAGTTGTTCTGTCGTGTCTGGTGTGTGGGCATGTTGTTGTACATGTTGGTTGTGATTTTGTGGCGTGTGGATTGCCAGGGTTGAGGATTGCATGGTTGTGGAGTTGAGGTGAGTGGGGTGTTAATTGGGAAGTTGACAAGGCGCTGTGCATTTTCCTTTGTGCGATCTTTGGATGGCTGGTTGATGTTGGACTGTCGGAGGGTGAAGGGATCATCCACACTGGCGGTGTATTTGGAGGCAACATTGGTGAGGGTCCCATGGTGTTCGGATGTTGCCTGCACATTGATGTGTGACGAGTGCTTCCTGTTGTGCTGATTGTGTGCTGTGTCACCAGGGAGCACAGGTGAGCACAGGTGGGACATGTGTGCAGTGGATTGCCCCCTTCACGTGCGTGCGTCCGGCTATGGTCCTTGCTTGGTCACGAGCAATCCTGCGCATTGTGTTGACCATACGGGGACTGGGGTGCCAGGATGATGGTGATGTCCAGGACAGGTGAGAGGGACTTGGATGTGGTTGGCTGTGAGACTCCGCTGACTCTGGCGAATGTTATTTGGAGTGTGCCAGGGGCCAACAGGTGGTGCACAGCCAGCAGCTTGGTGTGGGGTGGGATGTTGGTTGTCCGCTGCATTGGTGCCATAGGCCTGTTAGGGGATGATGGCCAGGATGTTTGTCCCTTTCAGGCTGTAGTGGAGAGTGACATTGTCAGATGTTGGGCCTGTAAGGCAGGTGCGTTTCATGGGGAGCCGCTGTAATTTTCTGCGCTGCCCCTGTGGTGGTCTGGGGGGAGGGGTGCCGGGTCGGTGTTGTGGCCCTCTTGGGTGTCCGTGCTGCATGTTTAGTTGCTCCATAGCATCTGTTGCCCTTCCGGTGATGCCCTGGGCAGAGCTCCCTGTTCTGGTGCAGACTGCTGTCCGACTTTTCACCTGGTCAGAGCAGGTGTAAAATTTGTGCTGCTGACGCCCCTTATTGCGTGTTTTGTGTTCTTATTGCCGATCTGTCTGGCTGTTGTGAGTGTTGAGGTGTGGTGTTGTCACGGGTTTTTGCACAGGAACGCCTACTTTGCATCTCATTAGCAATAGTTGCGGGGTTCCTCTGTGGCATGTTTTTTGCACCTGCTATCACGGGAAAAGTGGCGCGGTGGGCTGTTAGCTTGTGAATGGTGGGGTAAATTTAGCAGGACTTTAGCTGCAATAAAGTGCAGTTAATTCTGCGATAGCTCCTTGTGAATATGCCCCCTAGTGTTTAGTGAGTTTTTGGAGAGTGCTGTTTTAAATCCAAAATAGTGTAATTTGAGATGCCATCAGTGATGTAATCAATGATGTAATTTAACATGTCATGAGAAAAGGTTAGAGTGACCTTATAGTTAGGTGTTGAAGTAAGATACAAATTAACACACAAAGAAACACAACTCTGAAATTCACCAGTTGCACCTCATATATTATATTACTCACAACATGTTAAAAAATTACATATATATATATATATATATATATATATATATATCGAGAAGTACTCCACAAAACCTCCAGCAAGCAAGCAAGCTTGCAATGCCAGCGAGAAAGGAGACGGACCACAGGATCAGGTGCAACGATGATTTAATCACACAACAGAAACAGCTACGCGTTTCAGGCTACACGAGCCCTTGTTCACACTGCATACACTATATATCTATATTAAAGTTAGGTTATAGTTAGTTAGGTATGGTAATAAGATTTTAACACGTTAAAGAAAATACAGAAATTCATTGAAAAAGCAAAGGTATAAGTGATGCTATAGCTAGGTATAGAAATGAGATAAGAAATAACATTTAAAAAAATGAAAATCCATGAAATTCACCTATTATAATTTTAGTCAATTAACTTTAATTTCTCTATCTATGTATATATCAAATCAATAAGGTTGCCCTCAAAGAAAGACGCCGCACATAAGAAGTTGACCCCTTTAATTGCGGAAAACAGCAGAGATGGTACACCTCCAAGAATCCTTGCCTTTAATGCCGAAAGACCAGACACGTTTCAAACATTGCTGTGTCCTTGATCACAGGCTCAGCAAAAATAAAGGAAACACCAGCATGATATGAGCCACATAGTTAAATACTTGTCCAAAACCCGCCCACCATGGGCGTCAGCAAAGTTGCATCCTGGTACTTGTGGTCTCATAAAATATCAAACCACAGTGGGCGTTGCTGTTTTGATACCCAAAAGTCTCTTTCCCCAATGGATGAATCCTGATAGAAGTACCTGTCTCTGCTGTCCTTGAAATCACACAATAGCAGCCTCCTCATTCCATGAAGCACTCGAGTTTGTGTGCGGTGTAAATCCGCCATGTTCTGGCAGCGGGACGCCTTTCGAGGGCAGACTCGCCGCTAAACAGCAATTCAATAAGGTTGCCCTCAAAGAAAGATGCCACACATAAGAAGTTGACACATTTAATTGTGGACAACAGCAGCAATGGTACACCTCCAAGAATCCTTGTCTTTAATGCCGAAATGCCAGACACGTTTCAAACATCGTTGTGTCCTTGATCACAGCCTCAGCAAAAATAAAGGAAACACCAGCATGATATGAGCCACATCGTTAAATACTTGTCCAAGACCTATCCACCATAGGCATCAGCAAAGTTGCATCCTTGTACTTGTGGTCTCATAAAATATCAACCTCCAGTGGGTGCTGCTGTTTTGATACCCAAAAGTCTCTTTCCCCAATGAGTGAATCCTGATAGAAGTACCTGTATATATATATATATATACATACATACATACATATATACATACATATATATATATATGGGTTGTCGTCGTAGGTGAAAACATTTTTTTATGTTGCTAGTAACTTTATTCCATTTGACAGATCTCCACAAAACCTCCCAAAAAGGTGCAACTGTTTGATTAGTGTGAGCCTGGAAAGTTTTGGGGTGATCTGTCAAGCGAGGTACGAAAATAAAGATGAGTCCCTATGCATTGTACATAGACATCTTTAAGAAGGGCTGCATCAAAAACTGCTGAACGGAAATCAACTGAATATGCCAAGAAGCTAGATCTGCCCACTTCAGCAATTGGCTTACTTCATAGTGAGTGATGTCATTTTTCCCCTTAACAAGGAACAAACCTTTACTCAAAGTAGTTCCATTCAATTGCCAGAAACTACAAAGTCTGCGTGTCCTTTTTCAGACCAATACAATATTTTTATTTTAAACTTTTTTTATATTGCCAAGGGTCTAGCAGCTGCTCCAATAATAAAGTTCTACAAAATATTGACAAAGCCAAAAGTCTAGCAGCCTTGCCAGACCTATTGGCTTTACCAAATGCTTCTTCATAGTTCTTCGGACTGCAATTTAAAGTTTACAACATTGGCTGATATATTGGCTGCATTGAACCTGCAAATTCAACATTGATTTTGTTCCAGGAACCAGACCCTCCAAAACATTTAAAAATCATGTGCATAAGCATTCTCGAAATTCCCGTCTGATTTTGAAATGCAACAATGTCTGCAAAGAAAGTAATCTTCACGCGTGACCCCCATACACCTTCACGTAAACCGGAAAGAACGTATCTTTCATGTTACCTCAGCGCCCCTTTTGCCAATTTCCCTGAGATTTGCAAGCATACCAATAAAAAAAATCCCTTTCAATCTCTTTCTCTCCAGGTACTCGAGCAGACGGCTTGAAATTTATAATTTTGTGCTCGGCCTCACATTAGCACACAGACACATAATTTGCACAAACCCTCGCTGGGGTGAATGGGTTGCACGTGCGTCCTTGGAGGAAAAGATTTGTTTTTCAATTGTTATTTCTTGGCCAAGAATTCGGTTGTACTTTGTGTTTTTTTTCTAGTGAAATTCTTAGGTGCCCTAGTGGCCTTCAGCAGATGTGGAGCATATGAGAAACAAATACGGTACGCATTCAAAACAGCCTTTCTCATTGTCAAAAATATATTTTTGAAACTCTTTTAAAAAAACATGGCCGACTTCCAGAGTTCCAGAATGACACGTTTCAAAGGACCTTGACAGGTCCCTGGTGGCCAACCCATGTCAGCATTGCCAGAGAAACATCAACTAATTTGACTTGGATGACTGAGGGGCATCCCAGTCAGCAGAGAAAGGGCATGTACTTTGCTTATGAAATCCACATGCCCAGTGGAGCTACTGCCCCTCTGGCCCCAGTGATCTGCACCTTCCAGCTCACCAGTAACCTCAGTGTTAAAGCACACACAGAATAAGACGCTCTCTTAAGAACAGAACTTACAAGCGACGTGTTGTTCATAAAAAATTACGGAAAAGTTCTGCACAAAATAAAAAAACAGTCTGGCTCTAAGTTACTTTTCACTTGCTTTTATTATCTGCGTATTGTTTGGTACACTACTTACCACCATCACCAACAGCAACGAAAGTGAATGTTACCTTTTCTGTATTTGAGTATCACTGCCTTTTAAATCGTCATTTACTAAGTACAGTAATAAAACATGTCACCGTTCTCACTCAATAAGGTCCTTATACGATTATGTGCAAACAATTAAGAGACCTAATAATGAGTATCCGGGATAGGTACACAGAACGTACTTATTGCACCTGATACAATCATATATATATATATTCACTGAAAAAACCATAGGTTTCAGGAATTATATAGTTAGGAATTAGCTTTTACAAAACCTTTGAAATTCACTCAAAAAACTATAAGTTTTAGTGGTGTTATTGTTAGCTGGACATTTTACTCATACAAAACCATTGAAATTGCTCCTATATAGTTAGTTGTACTAACTATATTTCGCGCACCCGCAATCCACTGCTGATGATGTCACATATTAGATCATTCATGACATGGTCAGTGACATCACTGATGACATCTCAAATGACATCACTGATGACATCACTGATGACACCATCCAGTGAATGTGGTTTGCTTCGTTATTTAAATATGCATTATATATATATAGCAATTTGCATTGAAGAATGAGTGGATATATAAATAAATATTTGGATGATGGAGGATTTAGTAGCAGTGTAATTGATTGTTTACGTGACCAATTTATAATGTCTCACTAAATATAGTGGATAGTGACTAAACTGTGTGAATATCTGTATCACTTTGTCAGTTGTTGTGTAAACTGATTCTCCAGTTGTTACTAGCTATGTGAAAGTCTATATTAGTTATTGATTAGTTAACTGAGTATTTGTATGGGAGTGTGAAAGTGTGTGTGGTTCGGTGGGGGGTGTGTGACTGTCCAAAGATGTGTGAATAGTTGATTCAGTAGATATATGAAGTTAAAACTACATGTTCTAACAGTTTGGGTGAGGGAATCTCTTTCTGGGTGTGGTGATGAGCAAATATATTTCTCAAAGGTACAGGTCCAACAAACTAGAAAAATAAAAGGCAGTGTATGTGTCAGTTGTTGTATATAAATAAGTATACATAAGACACAATGATTGTGTGAGTGACTGTATGGATAACTGTATACTTGTAATAATGATTTTATAATTCACTAAGTATGACTTACTATCTAAATGAATAGAAGAAGTGGTGTTTGTATAAGTGTTTTGCTAAGTAAATATGTAAGTATGATCCATTGTTTGCATAAGTGAGTAGGATGACTTCATATGTGAATAGGATGCATGCTGTTGTTTAATGTCGATATAGTTGTATAAGTATTTTTGATAGTGTTCTATTGTTCATTGACAGCATGTATGAGTGAATCCATAGGTAAGTGATTAGATGTGTGTATACATCTATGAATCACTGAGTGGATTTTTAGATACTTGCATTGCTGTGACAATGGATTTAAATATGATACTCTATTTTACAAAGAGTGATGAAAAATTGTAATAGTGTATGAAAAGGTGTATGTGATTGTCATGTGGAGGATGTCATCAGTGCTGTCATCAGTGATGTCATTTGAGATGTCATCAGTGATGTCACTGACCATGTCATGAATGATCTAATATGTGACATCATCAGCAGTGGATTGCGGGTGCGCGAAATATAGTTAGTACAACTAACTATATAGGAGCAATTTCAATGGTTTTGTATGAGTAAAATGTCCAGCTAACTATAACACCACTAAAACTTATAGTTTTGTTAGTGAATTTCAAAGGTTTTGTAAAAGCTAATTCCTAACTATATAACTCCTGAAACCTATGGTTCTTTCAGTGAATTTCAAAGGTTTTTTAAATGCTAATTCCTAACAATATAAGGCCTGAAACCTATGGTTTTTTTCAGTGAATTTGCAAGGTTTTTTAAATGCGAATTCCTAACTATATAAGGCCTGAAACCTATGGTTTTTTCAGTGAATTTGCAAGGTTTTTTACATGATAATTCCTAACTATATAAGGCCTGAAACCTATGTTTTTTTCAGTGAATTTCAAAGGTTTTTTAAATGCTAATTCCTAACTATATAAGGCCTGACACCTATGGTTTTTTCAGTGAATTTGCAAGGTTTTTTTAAAATGCTAATTCCTAACTATATAAGGCCTGAAACCTATGGTTTTTCCACTGAATTTCAAAGGTTTTTTAAATGCTAATTCCTAACTATATAAGGCCTGAAACCTATTGGTTTTTTCAGTGAATTCGCAAGGTTTTTTAAATGCTAATTCCTAACTATATAAGGCCTGAAACCTATGTTTTTTTATTGAATTCGCAAGGTTTTTTAAATGCTAATTCTATTAGCAGATAACGTTTTTATATATTAAAACGTTTTTTAAATCTCAAATGCCTGCTTTGCTAACAGAGTTTTTAAGCACAGGCTGTTTTGTCTCTGGTGGCCATCTTGGGAGACTGCATATCAGAATTTTTTTAATGAAATATAAGAGGATTTGAGAAGTCACTCAAAATGAGCCCTAATTATTCTTTGTTCAGCACTAATCATAATTTCCATGGCAAAATGAACCCCCTCGTTTTGTTCCTTTGCAAATTAAATGTTTTAAGTGTTCACACTTTATTCCAATCAAGATGACTTCAGGTGTGCCATACTTTTGTCATAAGTAAGACTGTTAGCGCTCTAGTTGTTCTTTAGAACACTCTGGGACATTCTGTCATTGGGCTATAGTTGGGCTACAACTGGCTGATATTTGGGCTACATTTGTTTTTTTTTGTCTCTGGTGGCCATCTTTGGGCTACATTGGGCTACATTGGGCTACATTGGGCTACATTTGGGCTCTAACATATATATAGCCCAATGTAGCCCGATATATATTTTTTCAAAGTTAATTTTCGTAAAAACCACTGGAGCACATATCTTGAGACATAGCAAAGGCACATCGGGCTACCAGGCCCTACAATTTTGCCAAGTTTGGTGGAAAACCATTCAGCCGTTCGGGCTAAAAGTGAGTCCAACCGCCCTATGGAAATTAACATGGGGAAAACACGTTTTGGGACCCCCCTTTTATCTCGGCCCCCGCTTGACGAATCCCCCCCCAAACTTTCAGGGAAGGACCGGAGCGCCGCGAGGCAAAGTTAAGGAAAATTTCAGGAAGATTCCTCAACTGGTGCCAAAGTTATTCCCAATAGAATGTTGTGATTTCCCTATGGAAAACAATCCTAACTATATATACCTACTGGCTATCGCCAGTAGGTAATATATATATATATATATATATATATATATATATATATATATATATATATATATATATATATATATATATATATATATATATATATATATATATATTCTGTATACTGTGATATATCTCTCAGTAATTTTAGTTAGATGGTTAGGGTGACCGGAGATAGACAGTCTAAAGTTATAGTTATATTTTTATTTCATCATTTATGCACCACATTCAAATTAGTATGTCATACCTATAACTCACATTTGTATTTACGCATCACCTTAAAATTCATATAACTCACGCACCTCCGTACACAGACATCTCATCTCACTCGCCTCACTATATTAACTATAAAGCACCAATGTACCATACACTGTGTTATGTCACATTATATTATTTCAGATGTCATAAGTGTTGTTATTAATGCAATCATTTCACTTGCTCTAACTACTGTAATATACAAAGAGTATAGGAAGTGCATACAGAAGGGGCGAGTTATAGTTAATGTAGTCACATAGCATTAAAATGTAATGATTGCTTCTAAAATGTTTTCTTTTCAGTAGGGTTGAAAGCTAACGTAGATTCTGGATTCCATGTGAGTGGCTACTCTCATGTTGATGCTTATTAAAGCAATACAATTAAGAAAATAATATTAAACGGTACAAAGGCTGGCATGGGACACTAGATCTAGTTCCAATAAATGTGTGGAGTTAGCTGAATGGGCTAAAGAGAAGATAATACTGTGTAACGGGTCAGATGGAGTATATGGTCTTTTCACATAAGACTAGCTACTTCAAAAATATCACCCACCAACAACATTGATTCAACAATATTGACTACCATAACAAATGTAAGGTCTGTATATGTGAAGAGGTATCAATCTACTTTTCTTAACTCAGCATCTACCTTCTTGGTGATATAATAGGAGATGATATTGTGAATTCGATATAGTTGCAGGCCAAAATTTTGATCACAGTACCACCACCACATTATACCTCACCATACTCTTCCACCATCATCACTACACCCTTTTAGCTAGCAAAGACATGTTCTCCATCTACTTGTCCAAGTACTAACCAGTGAGCAAGTCCAATGTGTGTCAGCTGTTATAAATACTTCCTGCATGCCTTTGGACACTATATTTATTGTGACTTATTTGAGGTCAGTAACATTATGGATATTGTAATTCACAGCAGAATATTTACAATGATAAGGCAAAGCTGGCCATTTTAGTGCAGCACAAAATCACATTATTTTTTATTTTAACAGAGTTTTATGTAACGCAAACTTGACCCGTAGGTATCGGATATCAGAGCGCTTTACACGAACACCAGTTGCATTACATGAGGACACATTCATTTTTGTTAGGCACGGGGAGATGAAGTGATTTGCCCAGAATCACAGGATGTTGCGCATTCCTACTGAGACTCGAACCTGGTTCCCAGCTCTGAGGTCGTTCGGCCAACTCCTTTCCCCGTTAACCACACAACACGCACAAGATGTACAACGTAGGGGTTATTCAGTGTGAGGACAAGGCAGGAGAGAGCAACCATTGCAAGGAGGAGGCAGCCGAGGCAGACATGGCAGGTAAGTGCATTTTTTATTATTTTTTATAACTTTGGGAGGGGGGAGGGCATGTAGCTTAGGTCCATAGAGTTTTATTTAAGCTCCGTTGAACTACGCGGATCACCACTACGCATACTCCGCCCAGGGTTAAATATAAGCCATCTTGTCATGGAAAACCCTGTGTGGCAAAAACATAAATTCTTGACTACTTTTTAAAATATTTTTTAGTGGACTTATGTATGCAACACAACGACCTCCTTGATTGCCCATGAGTCCAGAGTACACGTAATAAGCCAAACAAATGTCCTGTGGGACTCAGTTACCAACATTTCCACTTGCTTTGAAAGTGTGCAAACTCCATTAGTACCTTGTATCATAATCAAAGTTATTGATAAAGGATTGAAAGTTTGAAGATTGCAAGGAATTCTGGGTATAGAAAAACAGGTGAAAAACATGCAGGTGATAGCAACCTGGATTTCTCCAATAGTCTATTTAAAAAAAGAACAAGTTTGGTAGGGTTGCCCTAGGTGCTGGTTGAACGAGGGCCCAAAAATCCACAACTACAAACTTTGCAAAAACAGATTCAGTTTTGAGTGGAAAAATGTGATGTGTCCATGTTGCATTTTGGGCCTTTTTGTGTCACAGGCAATAGGCTTACCCACACAAGTGAGGAAGTTTGTTACTCCCTGCAAATTCCAGTACTTCACATAAAATAAATGTGAGGAAAATGTGTTTTTTAGTCAAAGCTTGAGGTTTGCTAGGCAATCTGGGTAAAAAACTTGGTAAGAGCCACATGAGTCATCCCGCTGTGGATTCCCCCAGGTGTCTAGTTTTTAAAAATGTGCAAGTTTGCTCGGTTTCCCAAGATGCCAGCTGAGCTAGAGCCCAATATCCACAGCTACAACTAAGCATAAAAAAGGTGAGTTTTGAGTGGGAAAATGGGATGTATCCCTGTTGATTTTTGGGCCATTTCCTGTTGAGGGGACTAGGCCTACCCACACAATTGTGATCCCATTTTTATCAGGAGACTTGGGGGAACGCTGAGTTGAAGTATGAGGTTGCATTGGATTCTGTGAAAATAAACCTGGCGAGAATTACACAAGTCTCCCCACTGTGGATTTCTCCAGGTGTCTACTTTTCAAAAGTTTGCTAGGTTTCCATAGGTGTCTGCTGATGTAGAGCCCAAAATCCACTGCTACCTACTTTGCAAAAAAAGGGTTGGTTCTGAGTGAAAAAATGTGATGTAGACATCTTGTGTTTTGTGCTGTATCATATTGCCCACACTAGGCCTACTTGTACAAGTGAGGTATCAATTTTATTGGGAGACCTGAGGGAATGCTGGGTGGAAGGATGTTTGTGGCTTCCCACACATTTCAGACCTTATCATCATGAAAATATGAGGAGGTTTGTTTTTTGGTCAAAGGTTGATGTTTGCAAAGAATTCTGGGTAAAAAACATGGTGAGAGCCACACAAGTCATCCCAACCTTGATTCACCAGGTGTCAAGGTTTAAAAAATTTGCTAGTTTGCTAGGTTTGACTAGGTGCTGGTTGAGCTAGGGCCCAAAATCCACAGGTACCCGCTTTGCAAAAAAAGAGGCAGTTTTGAATTAGAAAATGTCTTGTATCCAAGTTCTGTTTTGTGACTTTTCATATTGCGGGCACCAGGCCTTCCAACACAAGTGAAGTACCATTTTGATTGGAACAGTTGGAGAAATGCTGGGTGGAAGAGAGTTTGAGTCATCCTGCAAATGCAAAACTTGCCATCACAGAAATGTGAGTAAAATGTGTTTTTGAGGCAAATGTTGAGGTTTGCAAGGGATTGTGGGGAAAAAAGGAAAGCCATGCAAGGGACCTCAGCCAGGATTCTCCCAGGGGTCTAGTTTAAAAATGGTCAAGTTCGCTTGGTTTCCCTAAATGCTGTGCTCCGGTCCAAAATCCACAACTACCTACTTTGCAACAAAAGTGGCAGTTTTTAGTGGGAAAATGTGATGTTTCCATGTTGTGTTTTGGGCCATTTTCTATTGAAGGGTCTAGGCCTACCCACAATGGGGTACTGTTTTCATCGGAAAACATATGGAAAACACATATGGGAGTCTAGAATAGTAGAAAGAAGCGATATTTAAAAATACCCTCTAAATCATATGCTAGCACAGGTTCCCCCAAATTTAGAGATTTACAAGTAACCACTGCCCCTAACCTCCATGTCTTGTGCCCATTTGAGAAATGCATAGGTTTCCTTGATACCCTCTTTTCACTCTACATATTTGAGCATATAAATTGGTCTACACCCAGTACACAATGAAAAAGCATTTTACGGTGCAGCTCAGTTTTTGGCTCTAGGGGGCATATTATCAAAACTGCCGATAAAGCGGCGATAATGGGCTTGATAATATGCTCTATGGAATTCCAATCGAAGCCCTTGTTAGATGTGAAGACATCTAACATGGGCTTCGATTGGAATTCCATAGAGCATATTATCAAGCCCATTATCACCGCTTTATCGGCAGTTATCTGCCGATAAAGCAGTGATAATTGTAAGTCCTGTCTTGATAATATGCCCCTCGGTACCTTGGGTACTTGGAGAACCTACAAACCCTATATATCCCCGCAACCAGAAGAGACTAACCGACATATTGGTATATTGCTATTGCTTTTGTATATAGGACATCATGCCAACATTTGCAGATGAAAACATTGACAAAAATGGTGTTGTTTTCTACTCATTTTCTAGATGTCTTTGTTTTATAAATTAGATTATTTGGTATATCATTGAGGGATCTACAAACATGACCCCTTGCCGAATTCAGAATTTTTACTATGTTTCGGAAATCTATCGCTTTTCTGGATTACCCATGAGTTTCACACTATTTTCTACCACAAACTGGAAGTAGGTTGAGAGCACAAACAAATGGACTACCTCCTTAAAAAATACCAAAACTGTGATAAAAATAGATTTTTGTCAGCTGTACGTGTTCTTTAAAGCTGGGAGGGTGGTGACTGTAGCACAGCAAACCATCCATTGCTGCCATTTTTATGAAAAAAACAGACATTTTTTATCCATAGCACTTTTTTTTCCTATTTTTCTCCAAAAACTCAAAATAAAGCTATATTGTGCCTAATTTCTAGGTCCCCATCCAGGGAAATCCACAAACCCTGGGTACCTTTAGAATCCTCAGGATGTTGAAAAAAGGACACAATTTGGGTGTGGATACCTTATGAGGGAAAAAGTGTTATGGAGCCTTAAGCACAAACGACCCAAATAGTCAAAAAGGGCTCAGCACTGTAAGGGGAGGGAAAGGCTCAGCAGGGTTAATGTGAAATTGGGCACATGGAAAATTCATTGATTAATCTTGCAAAACCTGGCGGGTCTGATGCCCACATTTATTAATTCCTTGGTAGCTTTTTTAGTGAATGTTTTCATGTGGACAGCTTCCTGTTTAGCCAATGGGTAATCAAAGATTCCAGCTGTCTGACAGATTAAAGGAATGCGACCTCTGTGGCTAAACCGGCATGGGAGGTTCTCTGCTGGAAGGGACTCAGAATATTCTCCTTCCCCCCCTCCAGCATTATTTTAGCATGGAAGCACTATAACTTCAGTCGACGGAGCAGAATGCTAACTACATGTTTCTTATTCTGTGAGATTGAGTCACTCAAGCTGTCAGCTTGATATTAAAAAATCTAATTCTGCTCTGATCGACTAGTTTGCAGCACAGGCGTCATCGTTGAGGTCTGCAAGCTCTTAGCTCCTTGATAACAGCAGTTGTCAAGACTGTCTTTATCTCTTCTGTCTGCTGTGCGATGTATAGGCCAGTATTTCTGTTTTTGACTGAAAAAAATCAGCAAGGCTTTTCTAGAGTAATGCTGAAATGGCAGGACAATCTTATGAGCATCCAAAATATTGTCAGGCACATTCTTTCGGGGGTGGAGGTGCTTCTAAGTTGCAAAAAAGTTGATTCTCTTAGATGCCCTTTAGGAATGAAAAGGCAACGTTCAAGGCTCACTTTGTACCACTCTGTGACCCTCCCATGTCCTTCACAAGCGAAGCATGAACAAACATTAGACACGGATTAGTATATTGTGCTTACTGACAAGTCTCAAACTGATGATGGCAGATGTGGTTTTCACCACAGCCAGTCGTGCAATCAGTGGTATACATTTTTTTTAAATGTATTTATTTGTATGCTACACACCACAAACCAAGGGACTTTAGGCACACGTGGTTGACTAATAAATAGCAAATATCATAAAAATATATAATACTGTGCCAAGAAATGACAGAACAAGATGCTATGTTGCTATGTAGACATAGCATTGTCATTTTCACTACATTGCACTTCGCAGATTTGGAATCCAACACTCATCCACCAACACTCAATGACAAATTTTTACCTCTCCTTATTCCCTACACTCATTTGCTCCACTGTCAATCACACTGATTGATAAGACTCCTAGATCTGTAAATGCAGTATAAAAACCCAACAATTTAGAAAAAAGAAAACCCAGAGATGGGCCAGAAAGGGCAGCCGCACTCGTAGCAGAGGCCTCACAGTCGTGGCGTTGGGGGGGGGGGACCGTGCTCGTGGCGTGACCTCCTTACTGCAGTTTCTCATTACAGAGGGTCCTGCCATGAGTGTGGGGCCCCAGCTACGAGTGCGGGCACCACATCACAACTGCGTGGCCCCTGCTATTGATTGTGTTGGCCCTTTGTGAGTCGGTGTCCATATTGTCTGCTAGGAGAGAGTCAAGATTATTATCCAAGAATATGCTCCTAAACAAATAACTTTGCAAATGTTTGGAGATAATTCACGCTGATTTCTCAAGTGGAAAGCTTGAATAGTTAAGCAACGTATTTACCACATTCCATAAAAACTGCACTATAATATTCATGGCATATGTGGATAAGTGATGTACATGGAGAACAATCAAAGAACTAAAATAACAAACAAGGATGTATTTTTACGAGACTTTTTTCATTATATAAGACTTGGTAGTTGAAGGTGTCAAGGCAGAATATATTCAATATGGCAGCAGCAATGAATCACAGAAAATAGTGATTTGTCTAAGCAGTTTGGGATAGCAAAAATATATAATACTTGGCCCATGAAAGGCAATGATGCCTGAAGATGCCCTGCAATGTGCTACTGTAGATTCTGTTGGTGCATACAGCATCTTTCACATGACGAGTCACTGTAATCATAGCCTGCACTCTGAAACAGGCCATACCCATGCTGCCAAGCCACACCCCAGTTGACTTGGTGCACACATGTCCTGAGACTCTAGTCATGCACTTATCACCCAGGCACCTCTTCCCTCCCTCCCTGCACTAATAGGGTAGTGGTAGTGAGGAGGGACAGCCAGGTCCCAAAATACTCTAGAGCCCCACCTGTGTTGCATTGAGGTCATATAAGGTAAACGTCAACCCCAGCTACATTCTTCTGTTTATATTTGCAGACACTGTTATCATGTAATGGTAAATTGAAATTAAACATTTTAAGAAAATTGATTCATATTAGAAGGCAGATATTTCAATAAAATACATTTAAAACTTTTTGATGGTACACAAAAGGTGGAGAGTTACAGTTTATCCGACTAGCAGCAAACTCTCACAACCCTATTGTATGAAATGAGTGTAAAACAAGTATACACTTGTAAACATTCATAAAATTCATACATGATATTCTCTATATGTTATGCCAATAAAAGACAAGCCCCTAAAATGTATCACTGGAATTACAGTTAAAATAATTGTCAGTGTTCCATATATATTCTGAACTGCCTCCCCAGGTGCAAAAAGCACAATTAATAGATGCACATAGTAGGCCCATAAGAAAACAACCAAGTGTTTATATATTTGGTAAATAATTTCTACTTTTTGGGAGGATCTATAGTCTTTTTCATTTCCTGATACATATTTATTGATTGAAACCATCTTCTACAAAACAGGTCCACTCTGTCTTGCTGTGAATCATTAATGGCAGTTCACCTGTGGACAGTAAATGATGTTCATTACCTAGGCCTTCAATTTACTGTACCGGAAAAGTTAAAAAAACACACACATTTATTTTTCTCATAAGGCTTTATTTATTCTCTGGACGAAAAGCTATTGTGGATAATTATACAGAGCTTACAGTTTAGGACGTTTTATAACTTCTGTGATAAAACTCTTTGGAAAGATGTAATTTTGTGGAGCATTAACCTTTTCAGAATCATCCTCAGCACTGTTGTTGCAAGTTTAAAAGTCATTATACCACTCAGTCTGAGGAATGCAATGTTGGCACACTTCTCACTTTTACCCAACTATGGGCCAGATATAGCAACACTTTTTACTTATGCAAAGTCACTAAACATGACGCAAACCACACGAAAGTGTTGATTTATTTACTTTTCAGTTCAAAAAATGTTATGCGCTAAACACTTTCCTAAAAACAACTCGAAACAGTAGTGCTTAGCGCTCTTTTACGTGACTTGGAGTCAGGGGTGTGTCCAATGTGTGGTATGTGGGTGTTCCTGTGCTACGAACTGCACAAAGCACTATCTACTAACATTGGTAGACTAGGATTTGCATCAGAAAGTTATGCCTCTTTGAGGAAGGGCAAAGTAGGAGAAACTTTTGAAACTTATGTATGTGTGCAGCACTGGATAGCACACAAAGTGGAAACATATTTAGAGTTAGTATAAGCAGAATGTTTGGCACAGGAATGCCATTGTTCCAGCACAAGCGTATGTTATACTCATGGACACATCTTTGCACTCTGCTGAAACGGTGTGTGTGTGTGTGTGTGTGTGCAGTGCTGAGCAGCCTGATAGTGCCGTAGGCCTTGGAAAGAGAGCAGCAGCACCATATTTTGCATATATGGTGCTCTCCATCTCTCTCTCTCTCTTAAACGAAATGCTGTGCAACAAATTTTGGGGCATATTATCAAGAACGGAGATAATGGGCTTGATTAAGGGGCAGATGTATCATTACCATAATTTGCTATTCCCAAATAGCGATTTTTTATAAATCGCTATTTGGGAATTGCAAATTGGGATGTATGTAGAAATTCGTTATTTTTTAGCGATTTCTTAAAATTCCTTAATTGCGATTAGCAAATTGCTAATCGCAATTAAGGAATAATGGCCCATAGGAATGAATGGGAAGTTATTCTCAATTTGCGATTCGCAATTTACTAATCGCAAATTGAGAATAATTTCAAGGGTGCAGGGACACCCTGTTGTACCCCTGAAATATGCATGGGTGCACATGTGGCACACATACATGCCCTAAGGGCATGTATGTGCGTCACATGGCACTTTGAAAAATGCAAAAATTTCCATTTTTCAAGGAATTCGCAACTTACCACCAACTAGAAGTTGGTGGTAATTTGGGATTCCTTAAGGGCATTTTGCAAAATTTTTTTGCTACATACATTGCATTTAAGGAATCGCAAATTTAGCGATTCATTATTTTGCACCAAATTTTGCTTCATACATTCCATTTAGCAAATTCGCATTCCCAAAGGCCGAATTTCGGCCTTTGCGAATGCAAATTTGCTTGATACATCTGGCCCAAAATGCCGTAGAGAATTCCAATAGAAGCCCATGTTTACACAAGAACATGGGCTTCTATGGGAATTCTCAAGGGCATATTATCAAGCTCATTATCGCTGCTTTAGCGGCAGTTTCCTGCCGCTAAAGCGGCGATAATCTTAACTCCATTTCTTGATAATATTCCCCCCCAGTTGCTGCGCTGTGTTGTGTGAAATAATAGTAAATTTGGTTTCCAAATACAAATATATACTTTAAGCTATGAATCCAACTGCATCTGACATATAAAGTGGCACATATTCAAAGATGTTTGCTTTTTGATGTGCACACTGGCAGCATCTTGCAGATATGCACTCCAAGAAATGTATTACTATTAAAAAGTAGCAGTCTGCTGCCAGGTAAACAATGGTGCATTGAATACATGCAAGAAAGAGAGCGCAGTGCACTGCTGTACAGCGGCTAAGTGAGGCATCATTTGCACTAGAGCGAACATTCAAGAATAAATTCCATAATGTTGCCAATATCTTATGCTCACAATTGGTTTATGAAAAATGGCGCTCAGCCATACAGTCGAAAGGATCTTTGACTGCAACACTTGGACTAGATTTTGACATCTACATTATGGAGAGGAGACCTGACCTGATGCCACACACCATCAAATCAAAAGCTGTTCTAAAGGGTCTCATTTTTGCTTCTCTGAAGAAAACATACAATGGTGCTGTGGATTGTGTGCTGAGGGGTGTCCAAGTTTAATTTTAGAAGATAAATATGTACAGTGGAAGCACTGCAATAGCTAAGTGATTGTGTTTTGGTGTGCACTCTGGAGTCATCTCTCCAGCTATGTTCATTTTAACGTCCAATGACGACCATCAGGCAGGGTTGGATTGGGTTCAAAAATAGGCCCAGGCAGCCATAAAAAAACATGGCCCACAATTGCGGATTGCGCCTTTTTGCAAAACACTGCTTCAGTGGTTTAAGTATTAGGAAAAGAAGGGGGGAGTTCTCTGAAACAGGAATGTTTTCTTAACTTCACAGAGAGAAAAAAATATGTAAATGTTGCTGGGACTCTTTGTGCATGGATTAGTTCACACGGGTGAGCCACACCTGAAATATTTCAGGCCACTTCTACTCAGGTACCTTGCCTCTACTCAATCTGTGTACAGTAATGGACTGGACCAGCGAGAGCCTGGGAATATCACATCCATCCACTTGGTGAAAGGGAGGTAACAGAGGCCCATCTGCCTAGAAAGGCCACTTAGGCCACCACTGGGCGGCTGGCAGCATCTGAACAGCACAGACACAGCCCGAATCAGCCTCCATGCTGCCCAAAAAAGTAGCCCACAGCTGCAACTCAGATACCAGCCCATTGCCCGCCTTACCAATCCAACCCAGCCACCAGGCCTATCAAGCCTGCCTGCTGTGTAGCAGCATCCTACACAGCAAACATCATTTTGTAGCCTCCAGCCGTGGTTTACATATGCTATCATGCTTTTCTTTGTCTCTCCAACGTCTTTCGACAATTTTCGACACCTAATTACCTGTAGTTTAGTCACTTAATTTATACATCTTCTCTGGAAAAACGTCCTCATGTCACACCCAAACCTCCACCAAGTAGTTGTACGACACAGCCCCTCACTGAAAGCAACAACACCTGCACCTCTAACTCTATCTGCACAGAAAACAAACGTTCACGAGGTTCATGATATGTGCAAGCTACTTTTCATTTTCCCAAGTGCACATCAAGCAGCAAGTGTTGCTTCAAGGTTTTATTCAGAGGTTTGTGCCTGAAATGATTCCCTAATTTGCATTCAAGTTTTTTTGACATAAAAGTCAAGGAAGAGTTCCTCCATGGTACCTGCAGTGGAGTGCAGCTTTGTCCTAACAAACATGGTTAATTTGTAAACAAATAAGTGCTGGGGCTCTCGTCAGGAGGCAGCTTGCACCAGCCCATTTCTCCTGTTAGCGCATCCTCAAACAGAACCAACTACTAACCATGGAAGTGGGGAGAGGATGTGGCATAACGGCCAGGGATGCCGACTTCGGAGCTGGGGACCCAGGTTTGAGTCTTGGTGTCAGCTCAACATCCTGTGAGTCTGGGCAAATCACTTAATCGCCCTGTGACGGAATGTGTCCTTAACTGGAGCTCATTAAAAGCGCTGGTGTTGATTATTACGTGCCAGTGCTGATCTCCCGGAAACCACCGGCTCAAATTAAGCATAACGAATACTGTTTCATTGCTTTACCCGATCAACAGGCACTTTACAGTTACCCTACACTTCTTTTATATGGCAATAATTTCATTACTAGTTCTCTTGTTTCTTTGAAGACATTGCTTTATGAAGTGCAAGAAGATTTGAAAATTGATTGCAGGCGTATTTTCCCGTCCGGCCTTCCTCTCTTGTACTGTAGACCAAAGTGAAATAGTCAAAGCAGTTTTTTTAGCAAGACTTTACTTTGCCTGCAACTTTTACTGTTGCTCTAAAGGTGGCATGACGCGAGTTATGTAGTGGAAAGTTCATATGATCTGAAATGCCAGTCTCGAAGAGCTGACTGTATATATTAGAATGGTGCTAATGGGTAATTTTAAGACTCCGACATGTCTCTGCTTTAAGGTAAACAGGATTAATCCACTGCCAAGCTTTAATCCATTAAGTAATCCCTCTATTTCAGGGTCACCTGGAACAGAAAATACCCTGTGGTCCGTGTTCTCATTGTGCATGCAGTGGCGTGAGTGAGATATGAAAACCAGTAAACAAGCCGCAGGGGGTGTTTTTTTATCATGCAAACACACATTGCAGACTTGACGTACTGAGCCTGTGTGTCCTCCTGGACAGCAATGGTAGGATATATGGAGCTCCCAAACAGCAGTATTACAGTATGCATCACCTCAATCCATGCTGCCCGCTCCACTGAATGTACCTGACATTGACATCTCACTGTCCTCCTAAACCATTTCACTTTTCCAGGTGCTGCTAGCACCCCTCATCCTTCTTCAGGTTCAAACACTGACTTTGGCAATTAGGTCTCGTGTATAAGCATATTTAGTTGCCTGTGGGTAAAAACCTGTTGTGTCCAATATACAAGATGCTATTAAACCAATTCTGTTGTCATACTTGGTTTAACTCTTGTCATTCAATCAAAGGCTTTGTTGTTGGTTTCTCATGTGGCCCACCCACTGGAGTCTCACTTTCTTAACAATACTCATTGGCTAAATATGTATTCCTCCATGTGTGATGTCAGGAACTTTTTTGTCTTGATTGTTCTGCAGTCATTTGTTTTCTGCTGCTTGATGAGAGCAGCGCTATGACAGCAGATAGGCAACATTGCAATTAAGAGCTCCAAATGTTCTTCTTTTTGCTGCTTTATTTATTATTTTCTATTTGAAAGCCATTTCACTCGTTACTTGCTGGATACAATAATCATTTTGTATTTTGAAATAAAAGGAAATACATTTACATCAATGTTGCTTATCGCTTCAGGCAAGCTGCACTGGAAACTGAATTTGGAATGCATGTGAGTGATGTAATATGAAAGATCATAAGCAGTGCATGGCATTATTCAAGTTTTAGTTAGCTTGGTAAACTATAACTGGAGAATTTCAGTGTTTTTTTATTTTAAAACACTACTTTTTATATTATTACCAGCACTAACTATAACGTTGCTTTAACATTTGTTTTTAGTGACTTTCTTTTTTTTAACGAAAAAGTAAGATCTTATTATTATACTTAACTATAATGTCAGTTTGACTTTTTTTCAGTGAATTACATTTTTTTTGGTCATATTCACCCCACTCCCTCACCGAGCATATCTTTTGCTGTGTGCAGAAAAAAGTTGGATGCAGGGCCGAGCCTGTGGCCTGGCCCTGTTCACAACCACTCCTGTGGTACTCTCATAAGTTAACATTGGGGCCCCATTAGCTCTACATGTGGGTCCCAAATAGCCACTTACTCTGACAACCTGCAATGACAAAAGGATGACAAAATATAGTGCATCTTTGCAAATCTTTTCAGTTGACATCCTTTTGGAAGGAGAACTATAAAAAATATATTCAGGTAGAGCCCAGAATCCCCCCTCCCTATTTATCTACACCTCTTATCACTCCCAGGTCCATAAGATCACATGGTGGACAACCTTCTACCACAGCCAGCACTGAAAATTGGTCTGAGAACATAAAAGAAAAGCAAAACAACTAACACAACTAGAGTTGCCAGTATAAATTGAAATATAAAAATGTGTGTCTACCTCACACCAATAAGCTAATCACTGGAGCCCATAACAAGATAACTGCACCTTATGGTAATAACACAGAGCACGGAAACACTTCTCACGTAGGCTCATAGCAAAGACACAATACACTTCCAATGACACACCTACAGGATGATGAATGCTATCCTTGAGGATAAGCACTTCAACAACCCACACAAAAATAGAAAGCAGTATCCAAATACTATAGTACAATCCTATAAAATACAATGATAACTGTAAATTGACAGTTTTAGAACTTGTGCGTTATTATCTTATTTGATATGATCAATAAGTTTATTAGTAGCATCACCTTACTATAAAGTACCAGATACTGCTCTTGAGCCATCTATAAAACCCGAAAAAGCCACTAGTTACACTACCACTTAGAGACAGCTTGACATAAGAAAGTACCATCAAGCAAATTTGAACTATGTTGTTCGTCTAGAAAGGAGGGTTGGTTGCGCTTATCTGGAAACCCGTTTTGAAATCCTCAACCTTCCTTATTACTTAAAATTAGAGTCATATATGATTCTTTTTAAAACACATTAAACACATTTTAATATACTTGAGGATCTTGAAGTGAATTATTTTGGAGATCTTTTTGAAAATGTCGTTTATCTATAGCTAGATATGCATCAGCAAAGATCTCTTGTTTCACCTTTGGCATCATTTGGCAATTTGTGGTTACACATAATTATTATTAAGAAAATGTGTTAGTCTTCCAATGTTCCATAGAACCTAGATTAGTGAACCTCATCCTAGATTCTGAACATAATAGCCATTTTGTATCTATCATATACAACAATTTTATATCTGACCAAAAATAAAGGCACTCAGTGACAGAAGGCACATGCAACTTTAATTATTGTTTCATGTGGAGGCATTTCATTTTCTAAAGTGAGTTAGATTGTTATAACTTTATCATCATTGCTTTTATTTGGACTCTATGCCTGTGGGAATGTGGTACTCTTAGTCACATATATGCTTGCTAAATGTATAATGTCACTGTAGCCTAAGCGGTGTCTAGTGTCTAGGTGGGAGAGGAGTGGCACAGGGGCTAGAGCAGCTGACTCCAGAGCGCAGGGCTTATGGTTCGATCCACAGCAGTAGCTCAGCACAGAATCATGTGAGTATGGGCAATATCTCACATAATCTTTCCGACTGCCCCAGCTCCTTGAAACCTTAAGGGGTGTTTGCGCTTTACTAATATGGATTATTATAGTGACCAAGGCTGTGAGATTTGTCTAATCTGATAGCTAGCTCTGCTATGCATGGGATGAGAGAAAAGTACCTTTTCACTTTCTCACTCTCCCCTTCCAAGAAGACTCTCAGTTAAATAAACAGGCATGGAATATCTTAGGAAGGGACATTATGGAACAATGAAAGGAAAAACAAAGCAAAGGAGAAAAGAAGAAGGGTGTTACATACAGCTTGATAAAATTACAGCAGGTAATACGTTACACTACGAATATTTGAACTGCCAGTAAAACCCATAATATTGCAAAAATCTTTAGGGAAATTACAGTAAATGCAACCTTTTTCAAAATGTTTCACAGCTACTTGGGGGCTAAAACCTCTCCACCTGAGGAATGAGATTGCTTGGCATAGCATGAAAATATTAGAATATTTAATGAGTTCCTCTCAGGACCATTTGGTAAAATGCACCATTTAACATCACAGCTCACACAAGTTGCTTGGATTGGAGTACCCAAATCTATTTCAGGATGGTTCATTTGAGATATTTACC
Source organism: Lissotriton helveticus (assembly GCF_964261635.1). NCBI lineage: Eukaryota > Metazoa > Chordata > Amphibia > Caudata > Salamandridae > Lissotriton > Lissotriton helveticus. The sequence continues at coordinate 1,077,317,287 of NC_136059.1, forward strand.
AACAAACAAGATCAATTTAAAATACTGTATAATTAATGTGTTTACTATATCCACGTGATAATTGATATATAAATAACTCTGATACTGTGATATTGCAATGCCATTTCCTGAAGACATTTTTCTACAGTAAAGTAATATGCATTTTTAAAAAAAAACTTTACCTAGATACAATTATATTTAATGGTGAGGCAGGGATGACTAAATGAAGGCAGTGTTTTTCAACATTAGTCATGCTATCACTTTTTATTAGGACAATTTAGACAGTACCTTCCACATTACTAAATATAGAGTACTATAGTTTAGAACTGTGTTAGACCTCTGTGTTGCACAGCCAGGATACACTATTAGCAACCTCTAGGAAAGGAGTCACTACCTATGCCTATGATGCCAAAAAGTAGGTCAGGTGTGCTCGATAAATGCTCTTTGTAAGGTACTTTCATCTGACTTTACGTTGAGCAGAGATTTAAATATCTTGGAAAATGTATTCATGCTTGGTATTAATTATTATGAAATCAGCATGGTTTTATTTATTTTAGCATGGTTTTTGGAAATGCAATCATCACCTGGACTGGGAAGGATAGTAAACGCCCTAAATTTACTACTTGGGTTAAAGAAATGAAGGAAGTCTGCTATTTTGAAACATTGTAGGCAAAATATAGTGGCAGTGAGCATAGATTTCACCAGATACTGGCTGAATCATATTTGTACTTAGGACAAAAAGATGTCAGACTCTACATGCAACCTTCTAACTGTGTCTGTAAACAATTGATCTCCTGACATTGTAATATTAGTTTGATGTTAACTTGGATATTGCTGGAAGCAAGGTTTGGTGCTAATAATTCAAAACAATAGCATCCCATGCAAAGTAATCTTTCGGGAAATTATATAGAAAATTGTGCTATTCCGCTTTCAAGTTTACAAAATTGATCAGGGCAATTCTTCCTCTTACTAAATCCCCTGTGGAGGTTTGAAATTGTTGAGCATAGTGCGATACTGTTGAAATAATATATGAGTGCCATTTAGAACTGCTTGTAAATTGTGTTTAAAAAAAATAAATGTGAACATTGAAATCCAAAGTGCTCTATTTGGCCTAATTTCTCAACTTTCTTCTGGTAAGGTAACAAACAACTATTTCAGAATGATAAATTTAAGACTTACTGACCCATAAAATCATAACAATCAATAAAAGACAACTTTATTGCGGTCAATAGACCATAAAAGTGCAAAATAAGCAACATGTTGATAACAAAATATTCTCACATAGATTATTTAAAACCCCGAAGGCCTAATGGTTACACCCTCGAATTTATGCCATTACCCACTCCCCCCAAAAAAACAGCAAAAGTCATTACAGCTCGGAGATAAAACCATATAAAAAGTATGTACAATACATTAAAAACAGTGTATGTAAGTTTCACAATCTGCAACATGATATGAACATAGATAAAAACCACATGGGGGGCAACTCAAACAGGAAAGAGGGGTGATCAAATTATTCTTAAAAACCATCTGCGCACACACCGCATAGATAAAAAAAAAGCGTGATACCGCAAATACAATGGGAGTTAGAGTATTGTACTTCAACAGTCTAAAAACCTCCACACAATGGCTCATTAGGATGGCGGACGGACTTGCGTCCGTCCGCCACCCTAGAGGAGAAGGGACCGTCCGCAGGGGCAGCGGCGGTCCCTCCAGTGCAATTAGGATGTGACCGCCAGCCTGGCGGTCACATCCTCAATATTTAACATTGCCGCGGATGCTGCTTGAAGCAGCACCCGCCGCAAGGTTAAATATGCATGCTTCGCATTTGCATGCACAAAGCGGCAGGCACCGCGCGGTGCCTGCCGCTCCGTGCACGCAAATGCAGGGGGGTACCATAGGTACCCCCCATGTGCACCCCCCACCCCCCATCACCCTGGGGGCCCGCAACGGGCCCCCAAAGAAATATCCGTATGCCTTTCTACGGCGGAGAAGCCGCCGCGGAAAAACATCAGTTTTCCGCCATCCTAATATGGCTGGTGGTGTCTGATAGACACCGCCAGCCATGTTAGAGCTTTTCCGCCGCGGTCGGAAGGCGACCGCGGCGGAAAAGCTGCGGACCGATTCTGAGACCCACCGCCATCCTAATTTGGCGGTGGGTCTTTTGTGCCTCCCCGGCGGTTTTCCCGCATCCTCCGGGCCGGCGGTGGCTTCCGCTGGCCCGGAGGATGCGGGAAAACCGCAATCCTAATGAGCCCCTAAGCCTGGTGCCCAAGTTTCTGCAGAACTGGATCAGCCAGGTTCTAGGCTATATTGATCTTTGACCCTTATGAATGAGGTTGCCAAGGGAGCCTGCCACCGAACAACCCTGTATTTTGGTTAGTCTATCTACCCACAAAATCAATTTCACATACAGATTAAATAATTTTACATACCTCACAATGCAATACTGTTCATCAGTCAATCATGCTACTACACTGTCCTTACCATTAGAATTGTTTGCACAGCCAGGTAAACTATTCCTAGAAACAACGAAATGGTAGGGTAGATGGAGTGAGTGCTCAACAACAACTATCATGGTTTCACATTTAGTTATGTGCTACTGAGCAGGAGATACCAATACCCACTTTACAAAATATTAAGTCCAGGTTTATAAAACAAAATATGCCTGATATCAGTGTTGAACTCACTAAGATAAAAGGCGGATACCTTTTTGGAAGAGGTCAGTACCTATGCCCAAGATGTCAACTTTCACTGAAAGATCGGTGGCAAATGTTTCACCCTGTTTGAGTAAGGTGTTTTCAACTGTTTTCCAGGTGCTTGAATGGGGACATAAGCCTCTCAGAAAACACGGTATGCTGAGAATGAACTATACAGATCAGCACAACTTTTTGTTTTAAATATAATTGTCAGAATTTCAGTCGTCCCCTGGAGTTGAAAGGAGAGTAACATCCAAAATCGAAGTTTAGAGGTAGGTTCCAAGAAAATGGAGAAATCTGCTATTTTGAATATTCTTATTCTTTGGAAAATTGTAGGAGTATTTAGGATTCCTTTTAGCAGATATCGACGGTTTTTATGAATACTCAGGATAGCAAAATCACCACCTTGGACGCTCAACTCTCTAACTGTAATTGCAAATATAACTGGATTGATCTTACAATGTTGCAAAATAAATTGTATGTTACCTTGGATATTCTGGAACCATGTTTCTACTAATACATTTTTTTTAAACGGTGGCTTTCAAATAATCTTTAAGGAAATTGTATAGAAACCCCCACTTTTTCAAAGTTGCTTGGGGGCAAACCCACTCTGCCAAAAAGCTGCTGTGAAGGATTGGGCTTGCTTGGCGCAGCATTAAAGTATTGTAATATTTCGTAGGTGCCCCTGTACAAAGCATACCTTTTTGAAAGGTACTTGGAAATCGTATTGTAAAATGCAACCTTTTACTTCATGTTTAAAAAAATATTCCAGGTGGATAACGCCTTCAAGCACCCTTGGTGAAAATCAGGCTTATTTGCTTCACTCCCTGATTTAGTGCAGTTCAGGTTGGCTATTTAGACCTCACTACTTTCAAAGTTCACCAAGCTCCAGCTGCAATGAATAAAATATCATGGATAACAATTAGATTGGTTAAATGGGTTATCTGGTCCTTGGACCAAACCATTTCCTTCCTATATGCTTCTGCCCTCGGGTGGATGTGGCAATCCCCTCTGTCTCAGTTATGTACTCCTTTGTTTAACCACCATCTACAGAAGATGTCCCTTTTTATTTGCCTCAAATCCACTCCCTTGCACTTTGCTTTAATTGACTTTCAGCTCCTTGATTTTGCCTTAACATGCCATCACATCTTGTGCATCCCATGCAGACATACCCTATGCACCCAGCCTTGGAACACATCTGCCTTGACTTCACTATACTGAAACAAAAAAGGGCTAATTAGAACATCATTGAAAGGTCTGATGTCAATGACTGCTTAAAATCTAGTGACACTATCAGAATTGGAGGGAAAACAGTAAACCTATCCTTGGGGAGAATAATCACAGTGAATGTACTGCGAAAATAAAATTGATGAGCCGCTGGTAATAGACCCATTTCACATCTCTTTTTTACTGAACTCATTAACAGAAGCAATTGAAGCAATCATAACAGAAGACGGCAATAAATTTACACTTTGGTCATCCACCCCCCTCTCTCAAATGCCCCCTATGAAGCAAATTATTAATGTTTGCTATATTTCTCCAGCTTTGCTTTAAATCACTCACAGGCTCGCTGTCCAGAATCTGTCAAAAACCGTCCAGGGCAGAAACAATGATCTGAGATGTTTTTATGGGATTCATTTTGTCTAAAAAGATGTACAGTTAAAAAACGAATTCCCATGGTGCTTGTTATATTTAAGCAGCAAGAAATCACAAACCCCTTCCTGGGGGGAAAAGGCTGATATATCTTACACTGCTGGTTGTTTCGCCACAAACCATACGTGTTTACTTCCTACAAAGTAACTTAAGCATCACGCATTGGCAGATTTTGTTTTTCGAATGGATTTAGTTTTTCATTTCTGGTTGAAAGGAGTTTTTTTTATGCTCTGAGTAATCAGGTTGCACAGATAAAAGTATTTCAGCTGAGGAATAAAGTATATTTGATGTTTGTTCCAACTGAGCTGGCTGCATAATTATCAAGAGGCTCGGGATTATGTGGAGAGGTCACAGGGGGATCAAAAAGACAGTGAAAGCGGAATACAATGCTGCAAATGTAACTGACTTCCTGTTAATGCAAAGGCCTCACTACAAAAGGAAGCTAGACTGGGGAGCTGACCAAAGAAACTAGGACCTGTGGCTGTGTTGCAATCAAAGCGGTTGCTGGCATCAAAGCGGTGAGCCCAGACAGGGTGCTCGTTTGCACGATATGCACAGATGCTTTAAGACATTGAGGAGTAAAGGAAGGTTGTCGTATCAAAATCTATTAAAGGCTCTTTTGCAGAGCGTTCCACCAGTACTTGCTAGTAAAATGATTTGGTTCGACAAAAATGTTGCAGTCCACATATGCAGAAAAATCAGCGTAGCAGTGGACTCTATAGATCAGTCAAAGTGCTTGATTAAAACAAGCACAAGGAGATGATGGATGGAGCGCTGAAACTTTTTAGGCACTCACCCCCAGTCACAGATCTAGGTTGAATCCATCATCATTCTTTATCTCACTTTGCCACCTCAGTTCCGTCCCAGCTATATGCAAAACAGTCTTGACCCTGTTCCTCATGGGAACAGTCCAGCCTGAACTGCCAAGCCAGGTCTTCCCTGAACCGGAAACAAGCATCCTGGTACTGGTTTCTGGGTAACACCCTTCATCATTATCTTCAATAACGAGCTATAGCAGTCAGGTCAAGCCCCCACTCACTGATTCAACACAACTATATGACCTAACGCTTTTTTTAACAGATCTATTTAGATTTCAATGTATCTTATAGCTCCCACAATTTCCCTGGGACTATAGTTGTGCAATCATCCAGGTCAATCATGGCACAACAGACACATTCCTTTTAAAATACAGGGAAAACAGGCTTTTTAACCAAAATTGGGTGCAAGTAGAACGCTGGTTAGCACATACTTTCCCCATGAACAGAGTTGTGCAATAAATTATATAAATCATGGCACAACAGAGACACTGCTTTTAAAATACAGGGAAGATACTTACTTATTGGGTGGCCCATAGCAGTAGGGCAACACACCCGATTATTAGGATAACGTGTATACACACTTTTTTGTCAGGCTGACAGAAAGCAGCATATGGATTGCATCGACTGAGTGACAAAGAAGGGGGTCACCAGTATGCTACAGTCAGGCATTTGAACGGTAAATAACTATTCAGAACGATACGTGTGGTGAATGATTAATGGTCAGGGACTGCATGTCTCTGGAGGTTGTACTCACTATGTGTTGTCTGTTTTTAATTCTGTTCCCCAGGTTACATGTATAGGAAATGCATGCAGCGTGGTGAATACTGACCCTCGCCCTGACGAAATTGCCAACATTTTTCTTAAGGCAATGAAACATGTTGGCCCTCTAAGGAGTTAGAAGGCAACACAGTATCTTTTAAAGTGAGCAACCTCACGGCATGGAATAAAGAGGTAAAGCCAGTGGAGGTATAGCTCATTTTTAATTTCAAATAATGTGGTCTTAAGTCTCAAGGTCCACCTTATTTTGGGTAGGACGTATGTACACTAGGGAGATACCTCATAGTAGTTGCAGCACCAGCATCTTTACTAGTGGTGCACTTTTTCTTTCCACTATAACTGCACATTCTTCTTTATCCTTTTATTGTTTTTGATATAGTAGTGCTAATGATGAGAACCTGAGATCACTGGTGAGAACCATCCAGTGGACTCCCATGGTGTTACTTCCGTGAGACACTCCATATCTTTTCACACATTTATTGGTGTTTTCTTCTCGTTTATATTGCACTACACAGCAGGGTGCATGAAGAGGGAACAGAATATTACATTGAATAGGGATTCATGTTGAGGGACAGTATATGATTAACTGCCCAGCTAGCAAACCAAATTGTGGGAGCTATAAGATACATTGAAATCTAAATAGATCTGTTCAAGAAAAAGCGTCAGGTCATATAGTTGTGTTGTAACACCCTTCATCAGCCAGGCTATCTTGAATCCAGTGGCAGAGTGAGCAAGGGGCCCACATCTGGGCATACCCTGCCAACTTAGGGTGAACAAAGCAAACACAAGGAGCTCGATTAACCATAGTTAATACAAAATCGTAAGTCTGATATACGATAGGGAAATTTTATAACTTAATCATGTGTGGTTTATAGGTGTCATAGCATGAAATATTGAATATCTGTCTTTACAAAAAACATACTCATGTAGATTACGTATATATCCCAGTTTTAGACTTATTAAGAGCGTTAGGTGTTCCCAGGGGGGTTCTGGGGAGACTGGTCAAGAGAATCTTACAAAAATGCAATGCTGTCCACTTGTTACACCTCAGCATAGACATTACTTGCAGCATGTGTAGCAGTTTGCCTCTGTTTCTGTAAATCAGTATATTAATAGTTTCAGTTTCTTTAAAGAAACTTGGGTCTACTATACAGTTGGAGGGTTCCAGAGTACATAATGCGAGCAATGCAAGTAGGCAAATCCTCCTTTAGATGTATGCAATAAAATAAAACACTGCTTCTGTGTTCCAGCGCTATCAGTGTTACAGAAGGGGATGCAAAAGCGTCTGCAGCCTGTACTACCCAGGGGGAGCAAAAAGTGGGCACGCACGCCTGTTGCGCTCCGGGGCACAATGTAGAGTACAGCCCCTGGTACATATGCCAATGAGGAATTGCATTCTAACTTAAAGGTGTCCAAAGGAAAGACAACTGATCGCTGGAAGAGAGAGGACTGAGACAATAGGATGCGTAATGAAGATTATATTAATTGGAAAATTACCTCCTTGTCTGTCTGACTCACTGTAGTCTTTACATGTCTGAGAATGTATCAACTCCACATGATAGAGGGAACCCCAAATCACATAAAAACAGCATGCAGAGGAAAAAAGAACATAATATGCAGAAAGAGCCCTCAACATTGTAGAAGCAAACAAACCCAACAAAAACTTTCCTGATTATAATGCAATACAAAAGAAAGGGTATGGGTCCAAGTGGTACCAAGCGGTAACCCTACATATTTCCTGCAAGAAAATTCCTTAAGCTCCAGTCCAAGAAGCAACTATACCTCTACATGAATAACCCTAGGAAAACTACCACCCTAGGAAACATATGCCTGATGAATAGCAAGGTGCAATCAGCAAACTCCCAGCAGCAGCATAGGTCTTTCTTCTCTAATTATCATCCCTTGAAGAAATGTCAGAGTAGAACTGAGGAAGGAAAGCAGTGTCTCTGGATGCAAAGGCAACCAACCACTGAAACATAATAGTGCCAGTAAAAACTGAAAAGCTTCTAGAGACAGGCGAAAGGACACTGATGAATGAAACACCCTGTTGAAGGGCTCCACAGCCTGGTTCTCTAAATAGAGCAGACAGTCTAATGCATCTACACCGGTGGCTCCAATTATGCTGGGCCATCTGAGTAGAGTTTCTGACTACAGAGCCAACAGAGGCATCATAGTTAGAAACATGACTATCTGCATATCTCCAAACAGAGCATGAGCACCATTAGTTTGACGCATATGTGGTTGAGTACCCTGTAATCCAAAGACTAAGTTAGACCCTAAGTCTTCAAAAGACAGATAAAGCTGGTTAAATCCGAAACCTAAACAGAGAGATGTAAACCCAAAGACACTTCATAGCCAATACAGTGATCTACTGTATTTGCTCTCTTGTCTGAGATAGAGAACAATAATATCGTAACTACCACATCTTCTCTATCTTAGTTCACATATTTTAAGGGTCTATAAACCTGGCAACTTGGGATACCCTGTGGAAATCTGTTTACTAAGAGGCAAGCATTCTTCAGGAATAGAGAAAAGCAAGTAGACTTGGAGGCAAAAGGAGGGGCAAGTCACTTCACTTTTTAAAAAAAGGACTTTACTTTCAGAGGTGATTGCCAAAAAAATCTCTTGATTTGAATAAACGTTATCTCCCAGCCACGTTAAGAGTCTGAGTTAAATCTAATATATGTTCAATTGAGCTCAGTTGGGATTTATGAATACAATACTATTCCCTGGGTGCACCAAGAAATGCATTTTTTGAGTGAATCTATCATTTATCTTTTAGAAAAGTAGATACGTTTACTGAAGTGGTTGAGAAATAAGAGCCACGGGGAACAGTGCAAACAACCCAAAAAAAATGCCAAACTGTGATTTTTATGTGTCACAAATATAGAGGAATGCCCCATTTTATTTTGGAATGATAGTCCAATTGATTCTTTTAAGGGACACAAACAACAGAGATCAGATGGAGCAACTCTGCGATCACAGATTTCATGTGCTTGCTCATGTTTTATGTTTTTATGTTTATAACTTTGGATGTAGAAATTGAAATATGTTTTCCCTTTTTTGTTCAAGGTATTTTTATTTTTATGAATTGTTTCATAGTAGTATCTTCGAATTGTAGTTATGTTTTATCTTACTTTTTATTGTTTTGTAATTTGTGTTTTTTTTATCAACATTTGGTGTGATTTTATGTTACAGTATGTTTTATTGTAGTTTAATAATGTTATTTTATTTAGTAACTTTTTGAGTAATATAAATATTATTTTTATAAAATGCAATATTCATTGTTTAATAGTTATGCTGTATAATTGCATTTTTTATTTGTTGCTATCATGAATATAGTGTGTATCTTGTGTTTTTACATTTATTAGACATTCACTGAAAACAACAAAGGTTAAAGTAAAGTTATAGGTATGTGTGAAAAAAAACATCTGTTTTTGTTTGAACAAACCCTTAGAAATTGCCTGAATAAAAAAGATGTTAATGTAACATATAGTTAGGCGAATATGTTAGGGAGAACATTAACATTTTGAACTAAAAAACACAGAACACTTGTGCCACTGCCATGCATTGCTTATGATCTCACATATTACATCACTCTGACATGTCAATTGGCATCATTGATGACATCACTGATGACATAACTAATGACATCATACAATGAGTGCGTTAGTTTGTTTTATAGTTTACATAGTGGCAGGTAAGTAACATAGGGGCATATTATCAAGGGGGTTTATCTCCGCTTTTTGGGCTTTAAAAGCCAAGAAAGCGGAGATAAAATTATCTCCCTATTACCTAGCTGTCGCTAACACCAGTTTGCGACAGCTAGTAGGAGATAGCGACCATCTTGGGCCTCACTTTGCATGTCAGTGATATTTATTACTAATGACATGCAAAGTGGGCATGCCAAGATGTTAGCAACTGGAAACATTCGCTAACATCGCTATCTCCTATTACCAACTTTTGTAGATATTCGCGCTAAGCGCGAATATCTCCAAAAGCTAACACCTGCCCTGAGCAGTTCTTAGCCATGTTATCCAATGGGAGGTGGATAACATGGCTAAGAGCATTAGCTCGGTAATGCATGAATATCGCTGACTTTTCAGCGATATTCATGCATTGCGACCGATTTTTATCGCATTTGCGATAAACCTTGGTAATACCAAGGTTTATCTGCGATAAAAATCGCCGCAGCTCAGCGGTAAATTTTTGTCTCTAACCAAGCAATAGCGATAATTATCGCTATTGCTTGGTAATATGCCCCATAATTCTTTTCTACCTAATTTTGTACAGACTGTGTCCAGCTAATGGGTGTAAGAGTGTACAAAATTCATGTGCTTCTAATACATTATACGTGTGTAGAGGCAATGAGCATGTTATAAATCTTTGTATTGAAGAGTAACTCTGCATACAGATGACGGTTGAGGATGTGTGTCCGGTATGTTCCACCCAACCTTTATTGCTCTGAACAAAAAGTTTCCAACAGAGCAAAGATTTTGCATGCCTTGCACTATTTGGAAGAATTATCTCAGAATGACAATTCCTATGTAACATGGTTTGGAAGACTGTGTGCACTTGGTACTAACCTATGTACATGTGCATGTTTTGTTTTAAAGATGGGCTTTATGTAAAGTTTGCATTAAAGTATGAAAGCTGTAGGTAGTATAATTTTTAGCACCTTCAGACCAAGGTTATTTTAAGCGAAGGGTGTCTTTTTGAAAATTGTTGCATAGAGTGTACACTGTTCTTAGTAGATACTTTTAATACTGTATGGTGTATTTCTCAGGAGAGTTTCACTTTCTTCAAACAATATGGTACAGAGTAAACTGCCTCCATAGCATAAAGACTGTTTACAGTACCCACTTTTCTACTCATATCAACTTCATTTCTCAATGTAGGTTTAGTGGCTATGAGGGGTTTGATAGAGGTACAGACTGACCATAGTAGTGCATTAGTTATGTAACAGGGTTTGAGTATCTGGAGGAACTTGAATTTCCCTCAACAGTTGAATACAAACTGAACACTGTGTGGAGTACAGGTTGCCATTGTATCTGTGGTTGATAGTGAACATGAACTCGGCTACCCATGAAGTGTATGGTATAGGGTCAATGTTGTAAATAAAACAAGCTTGGTTCATCTTAGGGGGTTGTATATATGTTGGCATTAAGGATGCTTCATATTATAATTGTCTATTTTGCACTTACATTCAGACCTCTAATGCCATACTCGTTTATTGAGCAATATGTGCAAAAGAAGCTTGGGTGATGCCATTAGTGATATCATCAATGATGTCATTTGATATGTCATCAGTGATGTCATAAATGATGTCATAGAACATGTCATGAGTGGTGTAGTAGGTGAGGTCATAAGCAGTGCATGGTGGGGAAGCAACACTATAACAGGTGAATTGTGTGTTTTTAGTTCAAAATGTTGACGTTGTCACAAATAAATTTACCTAACTATAATGTTACGTTAACCTTTGTTTTTTCAGTGAATGTCTAAGGTTTTATTTAAAACAATAATAGATCTTTTTTTATCACAGTCAACTATAACGTTACTGTAGCCTTTCCTTTTTTCAGTGATTTTCTAAGTTTTATTTGTATGTAAAGAAATATTTTATTACCATACATACATACAAGAGTGAGGAAGGCACTCACTTCTCTACCAACACCACACTCTTGCATAACAGGTGTCTGTAGCAGAGTGTGGCTCTCCACTGACACCTATTCACAGGCTGACAGGCATGCATATTAGGGTGAGGGGAGAAACTGACCTCTCCAGAGACATGTCTCCTCTGTGCGAAGTCTATGAGAGGTAGGCTCTAAAGAGAAAATAGCCTCTCTTCTGATATGGCTCTCAAGAGCAACAACTGTGTTCACTAATGTGTGAGGATTACCTGGCCTCTCTGTTAAGATCTCCCCCCAGGGATAACAAAAGTGTATAGCAGGGAGTGAGGAGACTCTGTCCTCTCCATTCACACCAGTCTCCATAGCGACAAGCGTGCATGGTAGATTGTAGCCTACTGATTCATCTCTCTTGGATGACCAGCAAGTGTAAAAAGGTGTGGGGGGTCCAACCTCTGCTCTGACACCCCTCTCTTAGATGATGGAGTGTAGTAGGGTTTGGGAGGGACTAGTCTCTGCTAGACCTCTCTCTTGACTGACAGGTTTGCATAGAAGCAGCACTGAATTTGAGCCAGGTGTTTCTGGTGCTCAGCACCAGCACTTAATTATTAAAACTGGAACTTATAACAGTCTGCCACATGGTGGCTCTGTCTGTCTAATTTAGAAATGAGCACTACAGTTATTTAGTAATTATATATGCATTGAAAATTGTAACAGTGTGATGATTGGTGGTTGTTACTGACAGCGCTGACAGGAGCAATGAGTTGTGCAAGCTGCAGTGATCTCCTAATGAGTGCCTGACACTTTTTTTTCTCACAAATTAAGCACGGCATAGAAGGGAGTACAGATGGACAGGCTCTCCACTAATACACCTCCACAGGGTGCCAAACATGCATTGTAGTGTGTTACGAGAGACTAGCCTATTCACTGACACATCTCTCTTACATGACAAGCATACATAACAGGGTGTGAGAGGGACTGACCTCTGCTCTGAGACCTGTCTCTTGGATGATACGTGGGCATACTAGGGTTTGGGTAAGGACTGGCATCTCCACTAAGACATCTCTCTTGGATGATGACTGTGTGTAATATGGGGTGGCAAAAGGACTGACCTGTTCCCTGAGACCTCTCCCTTGGAAAAGGACAATGTGTAGTAGGCTGTGGGAAGGACCTGGCCTCTTACGTGAGATCTGCCTCATGGATGACAGGTGTACATAGTAGGGTTTGAGGAGGGGCTGACCTCTCCACTGACACTGCTCTCTTGGATGGTGGGTGTGCATAGAAGGGTGTGTAAAGGGACTGACCTGCCCACTGACACCTCTCTCTTAGAAGACGGGTGTGCATTTCTATGTGGGGAAGGGCTGACCTCTCCATTGAGGTGACAGGTGTGCATAGTAGGGCTTGAGGAGGGACTGGCCTCACTGCTAACTCCTTTCTTTTGTAATGACAAGTATGCATAAAAGGGTGAGGGTGGGAGTAACCTCTGTGTTGAGACCACTCTCTTATTTGACAGGTGTGCATAGTAGGATGTGAGGAGGAACTGGCATATGCACTAAGACTTCTCTCTTGGATAATAGGTATGTGTAATAGAGAGTATAGAGGGATGGCCTCTCCTCTGAGTCCTCTTTATTGGAAGGCTGGTGTGCACAGTACGGTGTGTGGATAAATTTACCTCTTTACTGAGATCTCTTTCTTGAATCACTGGTGTGCACAGTAGGGTGTGGGGGTGTTGGCCTCTCTGCTGAGGCTTCCCTTTTGGTTGACTAGTGTGTGTAGAACAATGTGGGAAAAAGCTGGCCTCTCCACTGAGAGCTCTCTCTTAGATGACTGGTGTGCGTAGTAGGGTGTGGTGAGTGACAGACCTCTTTGCTGAAAGCCCTCTCATGGGTGATGTGTTTGCCTAGTAGAGCTGGAGAAGGACTGGCCTCATAGGTGAGACATTTCTCTTGGATGACAGGTGTGCGTAGTTGGGTATAGAGAAGGACTGACCTTTCTGCTGAGACCTCTTTCTTGGATAAAGGGTGTGGGAAGTAAGGTGTTAGCAGGGACTAACCTTTCCACTGAGACCTCTCCCTTGCATGACGTGTGGAGGGACTGTCCTCTCTGCTGACACCCATCACCATGTCATCCGGTGTGTGTAATATGGTGTGAAGAAGGACTAGCCTCTTTGCTAAGACCTTTCTTTTGTATGACAAGCATTGTAACAGGGTTTGAAAGTGACTGGACTCTGTGCTGAGGCCTCTCTGTTGGTTGACAGGTGTACATAGTACAACGAGAGGGGACTCACAGGTGTGTGTAGTAGGGTGTGGGTAGGGACTGGCTATTCTGGTGTAAACTCACTCTTGAATGACAGATGTGCATAGTAGAGTTTGGGAAGGTCTTGCCTCATAGATTAGACCTCTCTCTTGGATAACAGGTGTGCGTAGTGGGGTATAGTGAGGGACTGATCTCTCTCTTGATTGACAAATGTATGTAGTAGATTGTAGGGATGGACTTGCTGCTCCACTGAGACCTTTCTATTGAATAAAGGGTGTGCTTAGTAGGGTGTGGGAAAGGACTGCCCTCTCCACTCAGACTGCTCGCTTGTATGACAGGTGTGCGTAGTAGAGTATGGTAAGGGAATGCCCTCTCCACTGACAGCTCTCTCTTACTTGACAGGTGTGCATAGTAGGTTGTGGGGAGGGACAGGCAAATCCACTGAGACCTCTCTCTTATATATCAGGTATGTAGAAGGGTGTGGGGAGGAAGTGGCCTCTCTGCTGACATGTCCCCCCAGGATAACAAGTTGGCACAGTAGGGTGTGAAGCAACACTGTCCTCTCCACTGACCCCTCTATCCTTGGTGACAGATACAATTTGTAGAGTCTCCAATGAGTCATTTCCCCAGGGTCACACACATATGCAGTATAGTGTGCAGAAAGAACGGCCTCTCTACTGAGATCTATGCCCATAGTAACATGGGTAATAGAGCGTGGGGAAATACTACCTCCTCTGTGGAGACTTCTCCCGAAGGTCTCTGGTGTGCATTGTAGGGTGTAAGAAGGGACTACCCTCTACACTCAGACTATGCCATGAATAGGAAGTTCTGATAAGAAACTACTATCTCCAGTAAGACTGCTTTCTACAGTGGCAGTTGTGCATACTAGAGTGTATCCAGAGATTGCCTACTCCTTTCTACTTTTCAGGATCCTGTGAAAGTCTCCTGAGATTGCAACATTTAAACAAAAGTATTCATTGTATTAATCACAATACTTATGTCTTACAGACATCCTCTCAATCACTAGGGGGACAATATGCCTTTCTCCTGGTAGAATGTACTGTGAAGTTACCTACTCCTTTTTAATTTTCATGATCCAGCGAGAGTCCTGAGAGATCACAAAATGTTTGAAAAAATAATTTACATTTATTTCTCTCACAGCAGTCATGCCTTACAGACCTGTCAAAAATAAGGGGAAGAATGCCTTACACCAGCCTCCTTATATACCTTTATTAGGTCATTCTCACAAGACCTCAAATGTTTTACAGTAAACAGTAATGGCAGCCATTTACTTTCTAAACCTACAACAGCCAGCCAGTCAGTGTACTCACTCCCATGTAGCTAGAAAGCTGACAGGAAAAATGGGCATCTTGACCAATCACAGGACTCCATTTTTGTAAAATGCTACTTTCATAGGACTCTCACAAGATTCTTGCAAAACCAGTGGCCCAGATACACAAGTATATCTAACTTTAATTTCTCTAAAACTATTGAACGGATTTACCCAAAATTATAAAAATCACAATTTTTGCTGCAGCCCTGCCTAAAGAAGTCTTAAATACATGGAAATTTTGCATTTTAGGACCCTTTTTTGGAAAGCTTCATGAAGATTCATCAAATGGTGGCAAAGTTATTAGAAACACAAAAAACGCCTTTCCTATGGAAAACCTGATCTAACCACAGCTACCCAGTGGCGAGGGAGTATGGCATGTAAGTGAGTGAAGTTTTATATTTTACATTGGGCCTTAGAATTGCGGGACACACACGGAGACCTGTGGATCCCCCACAGTGACCGAAGACATGCACCACCTGGGAGCAAATAATCAAATAAGCGAGGGAGCCCGTGCTTTATTTTTTTAAACATTTGGCAGTATCTGTGGATCCCGCCAAAATTGTTTTAAAAGCAAATGCTTTTTTTGGGCACCACCGGGTCCCTCTGGAACCTCCCACAAGAGGCCTAAGGGGTCAGAGTATTTCTACCCACCCCTCTTTTCTTTTTTTTTAACCTTTTTTCTGGGACTCAACTCAAGCTGAGTCCCAAGATGGCTGCCTACACTTCCTGGATTTATGTTTTTGGCAGCCATTCAGATCTCAGCGTGAGATCAGGAGGGGTCATGGATCCACCATGTACCTATATATACAATTGGAAATTTCGTTAAATAACTCCACAACTACTGAACAGATTTACACCAAGTCACAAAAAGCACTTCCCTGTACAAACATCTACCTTTCTGCCAAATTTGGTGTAATTACATTCTGTAGTTTGGACTAACGGTCCAATGGGAATTAACATGGGAAACACAAATTTTTGTACCCCCTTTTTCTCAGCCCCTGCTTGATGGATTACCCCAAAACTTTCCATGTGCAACAAGAATCACTATGGCATTTTTGTGGGAAGGTTTGAGAAGATTCGTCAAACTGCACCAAAGATATAGGCAAGTAAAAAAAATGCTTTTCCGATGGAAACTACATCCTAACTATAACTACTTACTTATGATCGCCAGTAGGTGATGTATAATATATATATTACCTCTTGGCAGTTGCAAATAGGTGGTTATAGTTAGCACCTAGTTTTGTCATGAAAATTGTCAAACAATGTTTCCTTCTTGGTCTAGTTGTGCATTTAAGGTTTCGGGGTGATCTGTGAAGTGGGGGCCAAGAAAAAAGGGGGGGGGTAAAAAAAGTGTATTTACCATGTTAATTCCCATTGGGATTTTGAACATGACTACAGCCCGAACTGCTGGACAAAATTACAGCAAATTTGGTAGAAAGGTAGCTTTTGGTCCAGAAAGCATGCTTTTTGTTATTTGGTGTAAATCTGTTCAGTAGTTTTAGAGTTATTTTTGTATATATAGGGATGCGGATTCTTCGTGACGCCTACGCAGAGCCTTGCTAAACCACACGCTAGGAGCATTACTGTGATATGCTGGCCACAACCTGTGTAGAAAGTTGTGGGCATCATTTTCTAAATTGGGAAGGTATCATGGGGGATGAATTTTTAAATAAATACTACAGTAGGGGTCAGGATAGAGGTGCCCTGACCTCATGGATGCATTGCAGTGCTCTTTGAGGAACTCATAATTACTGTCAAAATGCCTCAAATCCTTTTTTTTTACTTGCAGGGAGTCGCTGACTGATCATGACGCTCAGTGCTGACCCCTCATGTAGCTACAAGAACCTTGCAGAAAAAAAAATCACACACTAACTCAACCCCTATTAAAATATAGGCTAAAAAGTATGGAAGGGGTCAGGTTAGTGGTATTGTGACCTAATGGGTACATTGCAGGTGTTTCCAATGGACCCTTATGAGCATCAGAATGCCCCAAACCATCTTTTTTCCACATGCAGGTTGTTGCGGACCCATCACAGCACTCAGCACAGCCTCCCATGCAACTTCACAGTGGAGTCGCAAACTTTGGAGAACATTTTTAAAAACACATTAATACACTCATGCACTCACTCGCAGAGCCACTCAGACACTCATGCACTTACTCGCAAATCCACTCAGACACTCATACAACCAGTCACAGACCCACTCAGGTACTGATGTACTCATGATGTACTCACTCAGACACTAATGCACCCACTGACAGATCCACTCAGGCACTCATTCACTCACTCATAGATCTACTCAGAGACTCATTAACCCATGGACAGACCCACTCAGACACTCATGCATCCACTGACAGACCCACTGAGAGATTCATGAAATCACTCACAGACCCACTCAGACTCATGCACCAACTCACACACTCACTCAGACACTCATATTCTTACTCACAGATCCACTCAAAGACTCATGTGCCCAGTCACAGACACACTCAGAAACTCATGCACCCACTCACACACCCACTGACAGACCCACTCAGACACTCATGCATCCACTCACAGACCTATTCAGACACTCATTCACCCAGTCACAGACCCACTCAGATACTGAAACACCCACTCAAACACTAATGCACCCACTCTAGCACTGAAACACCCTCTCACAGATCCACTCAGCCACTCATGCACCCACTTCAAAGATCTACTCAGAGACTCATGCACCCACTCACAGGCGCACTGAGAGACTTAGGCACCCACTCACAGATTCACTCAGACACTGACACACCAACTCACAGTTCCACTCAGTCACGCACATGCCCACATAGACCCACTCAGACACTCATTCATCCATTGAGAGACCAACTGAGAGACTCATGTACCCACTCACAAACCCACTCGGAGATTCAAGCTCCATCTCATACATTCACTCAGACACTCAAGCACCCACTCATAGACCCAACCAGAGACTCATGTACACAGTCACAGACAGACTGAAAGACTCATGCACCCACTCACAGACACACTCAGGCACCCACTGACAGACCCACTCAGACACTCATTCATCTAGTCACAGACACACTGAGAGACTCATGCACCAACTCACAGATCCACTGAGGCTCTCTTGCCCCCAGTCTCAGGCCCAGTCATACACTCATGGAACCAGTCACAGTCCCACTACGACACTCATGTACCCACTCACAGATCCACTCAGGAACCCACTCATAGACCTACTCAGCAATTTATGCACCCACTCACAGACCCACTCAAAGACCCACTCAGAGACTCATGAACCCATGCACAGATCAACTCATACACTCACAGACCCACTCAGAGACTCATGCAGCCACTCTCACACTCACTCAGACACTCCCACTCCCACTAACAGTCTCACTCAAAGACTCATAGAACCTCTGACAGACATACTTAGAGACTCATGCACCCACCAACAGACCCACTCACACACCCACTGACAGACCCACTCATACACTCATGTGTACACTCAAAGACCCACTGAGAGACTTAAGCACCCATTCCCAGTGCCAATCAGACACTCTTGCACCCACTCTCAGACTCACTCGGACACTCACACACACAGTCACAGACTCACTCAAACACTGATACACCTACTCACAGTCCCACTCGGCTACCACATACCCACTCACAGATCCACTCAGGCACTCATGCACCCACTCATAGACCTATTTAGAGGCTCATGCACCCACTCAGAGACTCATGCACCGACTCCCAGGCTCACTAAGAGACTAATGCACCCATTCACTGACCCACTCAGACACTCACACGCCCACTCACAGACACACATAAAGGTCACAGGTTACAATTGGGAAATAAAATTAAACAAATCTTCAAAATTTACAAGAAAAACCGAATATTTCCAAGGATGTTATGGCTATGAAATAACATTGAAAAAGCATTGAAATTCACTGAACAAAACAAAGGTTACAGGACCATTATTGGTAGGAAAGAACATTAAACAACATTGAAATTCATTGAAAAACAAAGGTTACAGGGATGTTCCAGTTAGGAAATAGAATATTTTTAAAAACATTCGAAATTCACTGAAAAAACAAAGGATCCAGGGACATTAAAGTTAGGCTCAGAATTCACTTGTACAAAACCATTGAATTTCGGCAGTTATAATTACCTGAGCTAACTATAACTTACGCACCTGCAATGGACTGCTCATGACCTTACATCTTATATCACTCATGACATGGTCAGTAGCATCACTGGTGACATCTCAAATGGCATCACTGATGACATCACTGAAGACAATATCTACAGAACCACTCACACATCCACTCATACACCAACACAAGCACTCATTCACCCATTCACAGACCTATACAAGTACTCGCCCAAGCACTCACTCATCCATAGAGCCCTGTAGGCACCCACTCACACACTCATACAGCCACTCACGCAACTCACTCACCCATGCAGCTACTCATACAACCAGTCATTCACCCATACAGCCTCTTGCATAGCCACATACTCAAACAGCTACTTACCTACCCACCTATTCACCTATACAGTCACTCACATACCCACTCACTCACCCATACAGCCTCTCAACACAGTCACTCACTCACTCACCCATACACCCACTCACAAATTCACTCACACCAACACAATCACTTGCATACCCATTCACACAGCCATACAAGTACTCATACATGCGCTTACTCATCCATACATCCATTCACACACTCTCAATACAGCCACTCACCCACCAACTCAGTGAAACACACACTCACTCAAACAGCCACTCACTCACCTATACAGTCACTTACGTACCCTGTCACTCACTCATGCATCCATTCAAACATCCCCTTACTTGCCCATACACTGTCACACACCAACTCACTAACCCATACAGCCACTCTCACAGCCAATCACTCACCTATATAGCCACTCAGACACCCACTCATAGATGGATACATTAGTCACACAATCACTCACATAACATGTGTGAGAAGTAGTATCACTCATTAGTATTACACCTAGTATACAAATTTAACTTTTGTAGTATCCTAGTATATATATTTAAAACTGATACACTCTTAGAAAATACTCACACATGCTGAATGTTGTCATCAGTGATGTCACTGACAATGCCATGAGTGATGTAATATGTTAGTTCATAAGCAGTGCATTGTGGGGGAGTGAGTTATAGTTAGCTCAGGTAACTATAACTGCTGAATTTCACTAGTTCTGTAGGAGTGAAATGTGAGCCTACCTCTAATGTCCCTGTAACCTTTGTGTTTTTTCAGTGAATAAATATGAGTGTGTGTGTGTGTGTGTAAGTGCCAGTGAAGAGATGAATATGGAAGATTGTTTGCACATCATAGCTTCATAAAGAAAGACATGTATGCATTAACTATCTAAGATGCATTGTTCCGGGTCCTTGAATCACTCATTGCACGGTGGATCATTAAATGACAGTATGTGTTGTCCTCCTGTAACTGCACAAACTGGAATTATGAGTTTTGCAGAAAACACCAACCCCCACAATTATCCCATGTCGAACAAGGGGGAAAATGCCCCATAATTAACCGATAAATGCGATTTATCACAACCAATATATTCAGATTCCCACGGAGTAGGATTATATCAGGCCAAACAAGGGTATGTGTACTGAAGTGCTGAGTACACAAAGGAAAAACCTTACTTTATATACTATAGTTTGTATGAAACGAGTACTTATGTGCCAAAGCAATGGAAATCTTACCCACCATGCTGCAGAAAGGAAGGGCAGGAGCAGCATAATTTGTAAACTAACTTCACACAGGAACAGCAGCATAGACTCTGTGCAAAAGCTCAGGCCTGTTTACTCATTTATATATTTCGATAGCCACAGACCTCAGTTATTGATTGTTTGAGCTAATATACTTTGGTCCTAAAGCTTAATCCATTTTGCTGTTTATACAGAGCCCCGTGCAAATCCATTACACTACAAAACCACGGCAGGAAGATTACACTCAAAGAACGCCTTTTAATCCCCCAGAGAAAAACGCGTTCGTATTTAATCAAGCCCTGCAGAAGCCGATGTTGAGGAGAATTTGAGGGAGCTGCATCTTTCACTTATCAACTAAATAATGTCCAAGTTTAGTATGCATATTTAAGAAAAATATTATTATTTTCAAAATGTTATTTTAAAATATAGTTTTCGAATCTGCCAACAGGAAGCATTACCCCCAGTTCTCTGACTTCATCCCACTCCTTACTTGTTGAGTGAATGTACCCATTCACTATAATCCCTTACCAACTCCTAAAGCTGTCTTCTGTATCCGTACGCAATACGGGAGTTACCCATAAAACCTCTCCCTCCCCAAGGCACTTCCTGTTCTTTTTCGTTTCCTGGTTCTATCCTAGTACTGTATGGACTCTGCCTGGGCATCTTCTATGTGGTGAAGGGTGCTGTGGCTCCTTGGATTAATGCCTTCTATTTTTTTTTATTTTTTTTTACAAGATATTGAATCAAGATGTGCATGAGTTGATGATAAAGTAGGTGTAGAATAATTAATACAATTCTTCCCTACCTTACTATTCCTATTGTGTGTCTTCTTTTTGTGCTGATGTTCTTAGCTTGGGTTATAGTTTGTAGGTTCCTATGTCTATGACAAATACCACATTAAAAATTAACAATCATGTTTTGAAAAATAATGATGAAATAAATGGTGACCACGGTAATTGAATTGCGTGTTCATGAATGGAAAGTTTTGTTGTTGTAAAGTATTGTCAGTACTGGCTTTATTGTTTTGTTTTTTATATTTAGAGTGGCCTAGCCTTGCTGATTTTCAATCGGTCTATCCTCTTTTTGGTGTTTAATTCAGTTGTTAAACGTGGCAGGTTGCTTTAACAGATTACATATGTCAGGTTACCGGGTTGATGGATGCCTGTATAACCACGTTGATGCCTAATAGAAATAGATATTGAATACATTAGTTAAAAAAACACGGATCCTTTTTCCAAGACATACCTTTTTTGAGATATATCCTGTATACATTCAAACGTTACTCTCTAGTTATATAAAGTAAGCCATCCCTATAACCATTAGCAACAGTAACATTATGAGGTGAACTTCCGCAGGTGAATAGAAGGTAATCTATCTATCTATCTATCTATCTATCTATCTATCTATCTATCTATCTATCTATCTATCTATCTATCTATCTATCTATCTATCTATCTATCTATCTATCTATCTATCTGTCTGTCTGTCTGTCTGTCTGTCTGTCACCTTCCTTTTTTGTGGGTTATATGGTGCTCATAGGCAGAAAGACACACCCTATATTTACACCAATGGAAGTAATTATAAAGTCAGGACTGTGATAGCTAGTGGCCACAGTAATACTATACCTATCATTCCAGTTAAAAATAGCACCATCTTTGCATTTATCTCTGCCGCTGCTGACCCTGACAGTACAGGTGTCACCAGAATCCCTAAATATGTTACCACATTTGAATTAGCTGATAATCTGACAATACTTTCATGGCTGGAAGGCTTAACTTTTAAAGACACAGGTCACTGCTGTTTATGTTAAGGATGTTTAGCCCTTTCTCTGTGGCTTGTTCACCAAGGCTTCACTTCAACTGATTTAACTTAAGTAAAAATGCTGAAGCAAATCACAGTGCTTGCTGAAATTCGGTTTTAGTTGTCATTTCCTGGTCTATTTGCAATTTATATGCTTTGTACAATGATTTAATCTAATATTCACACTAATTTCGCATAAAGGCTATTTTCTAGCTTTAACATTCTTTTATGTATCCTTGAATATGTTGATGTTGACCTTAATTTCTATAGTTCCAATGCACTATTTTATTCTCTCTAAAGTTCAATTTTTTAAAACTCTTTCAAGAAATGCAGACCCATTTTAAAGCCTATTTTGTGGTCCTAGGGCCCAGGTTAGTCGAAGGATCATTTATCACTGGTGAGTCGGGTCCACAATAATGTTTCACTCCAATCAATTGTCCCACTAGAGCACTTCACTCTCTCAAGGTAATTAGGGCGAGCAGTCCAAGTGTTGCTCAAGGAAGTGGTGTGAAGATTGACAATCAGAATACAGTTATCGCAATATTAAGAGTATGTTAGATTTCTTTTGTGAAGAATAGAACTTCAGTACAAATATGCATAAAAGTCTACATGCAAAATGGGGACATTAATGAAAACCAGAATCCTCCAGCAAAGGTATATATCTGACCTCAAATAATTTTAATTCTCCTAACTGCTAGTTGGTATAATTCCAGTTAAAATAGAGGCTAATGGGTATTGCCAGACTATGGAAAATGTACACAAAGTTTTAGCGAGATGCCACGCTACAAAGTGAAGCTCCAGCGCTATGAGAGTGGTTTACAGTAACAGTTTCAGTGATACACTTCAAAGGCAAAATTTAGAGTCTTTCGGTTTTGCTTTGCAGTGAGTGATTTGGCATCAATGGGTAATAAGGAGTGTTTGCTTTAGTTTTGGTAGGCAGTGATTTGGTTATAATGCACAGGCAACAAAACCCCACTTGAACCCACCTAACTAGCCCCAGAACCATTACCCAAAGGATGAAGTGCTCACACCGATCTTGGCAGAAGAAACAATACCCATTGAGTGTTTCTGAGTCGTGCCTGGGAATGTGACTGGTGTGTGGACTCCGGTTCTGTGTGCTCGGTGCTGGGAGCAATAAAATCGAGTCTAAAAGTCCAGTAGCCACTGGTGTATTTGTCGGGGGTAGTGGCTGGTATACGTGCAAGTCATCAGCCCTGAATTTCCAGTTTTGCGATGATCACTTCAACAGCTTCTATCTAAAAAACAACCAATCTTGATCAATATTTTCTAGTGTCAGGAGCTCTCGCAGATCTGAGGGTATTTCTTATGGCCACCAATGGCACAGAAATAAAGCTTGAGACCTAGACGCCATCAGTGTTCAGACAGCGTTTAAAATAACACAACTGTGGCTTATCTGAAGGTGAAAATACTAGAACCGTGTGAAGTCAGGTTAAAAGGTCATCTGATTGGACAAGATAGCTTCAATGCGAGATATAAATGTAACTGTGGTTTAAACCGGGGCACTGCATGTTATGGGTTTATACCAGGGTTATGGTATAACGTTTCTTGTGTTCACTCAGAGGGGTTCAAGAAAAGATGGTATATTATTATTGTATCGAGTCTATGTTTATTGACATTACCTGCCTCATGTCACCTTAACAATTGGAATCTCTGTAAAATCAATAACATTTGCCCCCTCCAAAAAAAACACATCTTAAACCAGCGGCACGAAATACAATGGTTCTGAAAACATTGCAACCTCATCTGTTTCCCCCAGTAGATTTCCAGGCCTGAGTGAAACTCAAAATAGCTCAAGACATCAAAACAATAACAGAGAACGATGTGTGCCTCCCACAGTATGAGGAGGATCATAGGAAAACGCAGATATGTTCCATAGAAACATAAAACGTACACTATAAAACATTTAATATAAATACCATGAAAGTACAAATTCATTTTTAGAAAGTAATATTTCTCATTAAAAAGAAAGCTAAGGTAACAATTACAGTTCAGCACTCAAGGCACATCATCTTTCCAAGACCATAAAGATTATGATAAAGTTCTTAAGAAGGAAACATCATGACTAAAAGGGAACATTCATAAAAATAGATGAAATGATTCCAAAGAGTTAAAAATGTAACATCAAAAATCATCAGGTCACAAATACAATTAACTCATGGGATAACAGATATGCAAAAGGTAGTGCTAAAAATTAAAAGGTACCTTCGACCTAATTTGCCGTACTGTCTACAAATATCTAGAAATCGAGTACACAATACAGTTCCTGGTGTTGGCTTTACATACCCTAAGAACTGTGTGACTTAAAAAGTTTACCAAAATGGATAATCTAAATTGATCGTGGTGTGGCATAAGCCTTATTAAAAAAAAACACATGCCAGATGTTCTCATTAACCAAACAACCCATCCTGCACATAGTAGATTCGTCTCCCGTCCAGCGGCAGATAAATGCGACAGTGGTAAATTTCCTAATCTAAATTTGAAATAAATTGTACATGCAGAGGGATTTATCACCATATTTGAATAAGGCTCGTACTCAATAACAAGAAGGAATCTACCAGGGTACCTGGGAATGTTGCAGAAGGCTTACCTCCAAGAACCAAGTCCCAAAAGGACTTTTTCAGTTTATCCTGGGCACCTTGGGGTAGCACAGAGGGCTGCAACCAAAAACCTTCTAAACCCAACTTAAATAACCACGTTTTTATATGTACGAACCAAGGTATCTGCAGAACAAGGTGATCACCTAATATTACTCTAATACAATTCCTGTAGGGTCCTAAAACCTCATAAGTCCAAAGTCTTATCCAATACAAAATAAGTCTCAATTTAGCGATATTGGAACTAGGTCTAAGATTTAAATTTAATCTAATAGGGAGCATAGGGGCAAAAGTAGGGAGTCTCAGAAGGTTTTTTTATAAAGGCATTTTCTGGCTAACTGCGGTGGACCATCCCTGGTTCCTGATGTCACTGTGCTCATAGTTCTAATTTCCTGATCAGCTGGCTTGGTAGACCTCATGCCTAATGGTGCAGTGGTAGTTTGTTGCCCCAGCAGATGTCCTAGGAGCAAAAACGAGATGCACAACAACTTCTGAAACAAAGACAAGCTCATCACCTTCAACCAATGCTGAGGATGAGCCTGCTTTTTCCCATACCCCTTGACACTCCCACCTTCCTCCTGTAGCTCAGTTCCTTGCTGGGGTTTTTGTGACTCTTCTTACAGATGCAGTCCAATGACCCAAACAGGCAGGCAGGTCTTCCTTCCTCTGTAGTTCAGCAGCAGAAGGGTATTCTCCTACATTACTGAAGTATTCATATCCACCTTCATGTATATTGATGCCACAATATCGATTAGCAATGCGTAGTCAAGGTAAGGAGATGTTGCATTAAAATTAGTAAACATCTACTTTCCTTTATATGTTTACCATGATGATATGTCTGTAGTCAATGTTGTGCAGTTGATGTGTGTTCATTTTGATAGTATGGGCATTGGTACTGTGATAAACCACCAAAACAAGCACTCCTAGAGTGTCCTCTAGGCTTACTATTAATTTTGAAGATAGGGATTGGGAAGTAGCAATGGTTTCACTGCTGGATCATCTCTTCTTTTCATCTGCGCTGGAGTGCAGGCCCTCCATTGTTGATGAGAAAACACTGAACATCTTTGTGGTCATAGTGGCTGGTTCATATGGCCATGTTGAGCCAATCAAGTCATCTGCAACATTTAAATCTGGAGGCCACAGCCAACCTTAGAGGTGTATGAACAAAACTTAATCAGTCCACGGTCAGGCCATGTAGTACTGTACTCCCTCCTGAGACCATTTCAAACTCGATTAAGCTGAAAATATATTAGTTTCAGACAAGAGGCAATATATACTTTAGGAACGCAATGAGGTAGGAACTGAGAGCTGGGGAGGATGATTGTGGTATGAGACTGTAGGTCATACCAAAGTTTCATATCAAAGGTATGGTGATCTACCTTTTCCTACCTTTTCCTATTCACAACTTCACACAAATTATTTCAGACATGCAGAAAGGAGATTTGATTTTAATAGGGAAGGATGATAAAATGGCCAAGGGCAGCCTAAAAAACAACAGACCACTATATATAAGTGCTCGCACATATGGACTACCTTGAATGCTAACATTCACCTGGCTTGGCACACCTGCAAATCCATACACACAACATAACATAAAATAAAATAACATGTAAATACAGGTAATAAATAGTCCATCTATGTCCCATATGTGCTAGAGGCATAGGACCTCCTTTACAGTAGACTGCACACACTTTTTTACTGAGGTAGCCAATAGAATATTCCTCCATAGTGGTACAAGCACACTGCCATATTCCCTGCAACAATAGATATTGCTTCAACCACTGACGGTCTCTCCTAACCTGGGTAGATGGACATTAGTCACCCACAACTGGTAGCAAGTATTTTGAGTACCTATTGACATCAGACTCTCATTGATGTCTCAGAGGGTCTCATTTCAGTCCATTTCACCGCTGTTGCATCACATTTTTTGAAGCACCGGCACAACGGTGTTGCCATATTTACAAGGCCACGTAAAGTTACCCTTTTCCTCGCCTTGTAAATATAGGGAACTTTCACACATTTCTCTGCAGGAAAGTGGCATTTGATGGGCGTTGCTGTGGGTGTTCCCACACAACATCCATGGAACCTGACACATTCCCAAATTGACAATGTTTTGTAAAGCTGGGAAGACGTCAGAATCTCAAAGGGAGGCATAGGAGTTGTGCAAGCAAGAGAAATAGTTTTATTTCTCCTTGCCTTTTCCTCTTTCTATGAGTGCCTCATTCTGCAGAGTGCACAGAAAGTGGTAAATGCCATCAATGAACGCTTTTGTGCAGGAAGGTGTCCTTCCTGCACAAAAGCAACAATCCCTGCAATGCAGGCACCCTTGCCAGATACCTGCACTGGCGCATGGCAGCCAATTGTGCGCCAGCACTGGGATGTGTCGCATTATTGTTAATACAACGCATCCCTTTGCTCTTAAAATGACGCAGCTCTGTGCAGCAAAATGGCTTGTGGCACCACACTGCAACATTTTGTATGAAAAGAGGCCTAGAATCTTTCAGAAGGAATAAACTCAATGGGTCCTTGATGGCCCACTGCTAAAAACATACAAAGGGCAGTCCAGAAATGTAAAAGGGTAGGGTGGCAAATCTTTGCAGAGCCCTGTAGAGGGATTTCACCCCAACACATGTTTCACTCTATCATTGACATTTCTCACTGTTTTCAAAGGCTCTTTAAATAAGAACTCTTCAATCTGAGGTCTCAAAAATAGATTTTTTTTTTTCAAGTTGTATCCGTAATGTCTGCATATCTCAGCAGGACTGCTAAATCACGTACTTCTATGACAACATTTTGAATGGCTTGTATGCCTGGTAATGACTACTGTTATCAGTGTCCTAATTTAAAGGCTTTTGCCTATTTCTATGGTGAATGTCTCCCTATGTTCTACTATGATTGCAGGTAATCAGAATCGACCAGAATGAGAAACAAGGAACACCAAAACTATTCATCAGCAATCTCAGTGGAACATAGGGAGACATCCACTACAAAACTACAACTAAGCCTTAAATTCAGAGGAACATCAACACTGAACTAATAACTTGGCATATAATTCATTCAGAAATGTAATGACTATGTCTTCAATCATTTTTTCCCATTAGAAGTATTTATGAAAAATTAACATAAATATTGGCAACCAACGTCGGTATACTATGATAGTCCAGTTCGTAAACTAAGGGGTCAAAACCCCAATGCCTTTACACTTACAGGGTGTTTAACTGTTTTTGTCATTCATATGTGCAACGCACCTGCTTGTCCCTGTTTTTCATTGTACGTTTTGTTTTTCACTTGTTCCCCACATAGGGCATGACGTTGTATTTGACAATGGAACGTTTATCACCTACATCAGAATTGCAAACCGTGTTTTGAAACATTTTTCCCTGCACGCATTCCAGCAGGTAAATTATACTGAATTGTGAGCAGGAAAATGGACTGAAAATGCAGAATAAACCAATGGAATCGGTGCAGAAGGACAACTTCACAAGATTATTCCCTATTTACAAGCTAAAAACTCAACATGAACACTGAAGTGGAGACACATTCTGTGGTACTTGCGGTTCCAGGAATACCTATGTGTTACACACACTAATCTTGTTATGAGATCCCTGTAGTCGGTTCACCACACACCTCTCAGGGAGGTTACTGACTGCTTGCACCGCTTGTCGTTTGTCACCTGATTTGTGTTTCTTTTCTATGCATCTCAGTTGTGGATGATCAAGGAAGCTCTATATTAAACTGGTATACTGGAACATAAACAGGCGTCCGCCCCTGATTGTTTATTACTGATACCAAATGCACTTCACACACAGTAGCCAAGGAATGCAGAATCATTAAAAAGCAGTTCAAAAATTGCTCTTTGTTGTGCATACCTAGTTTATTTTTGCAATAAAAGGTTGACCTCACCTTTAACAGGCAATGAGAACGGGGCTATATGTAGGGAGCAAAAATTCAAGCCTTACTAAACAGCGAATAGAGACTGGGTGTAGATTCATGTTACCCACCGGCATCAGATGATCAACCAGCCCTGGTTCCATGGAATGATAAAGGTCACAGGCAGCCGGTTGTAAAGAAAAGTAGCCCAAAAAGTAGTGGGGACATATCTTGTCAGTTATAGTACTATGTTGACTTTTTTTTGGTAAAGTGGGAGTCATTTACTTGCTGTAACACTTTTATTATTTATTTCAGCTTTATCACTGCCTGATCCTCTTGTTCGCTTGAAACAGGGACGTACTTGGAATTGTCTGGGAGTCGCCATGTGGCCACTCAATGATTTGTCTTTCTTTGAAGTCCATGCATTGCCCAGCTGAATGCAAATCTGTTTATGTCTTGATTTGATGGACGCTGAACGAGTGTGAGGTTTTCTACAGACAAGGTTCGGTTTTGATTTATTTTATCTTTTCCTTGCTCACCCCTGAGGGAGTAACAATGGTCAGACCTTGCCTTTATGCGGTTGCGACAATAGGTCTCCACATGACATGATCCATTTAGTAATGTTTTGTAGTTTTTATGAGGTACCCAGGACGACTTATATAATCCCACTTTTAAAAACCTTAAATTTTAATCAAGTATGTCCCGCATATATATTTATAGCTCTCCTTTCAGAGTCCACGTAATGGTACGTCCTTAGCTTTTTAAAGGCGGCAGTTAGGCTTAGATCGAGCTGTGATTAGAAACCTATATATCTGTATGTTACCTGTTGACTGCTTACATTATTTGGTTGGGCACCTTTTGTTCCTTTTTTTGTCTATACTGCTTTATTTGTGTCTTTTATGGTTTTTATCTGAAAAGCTGAATAAGGTTTATGATGATGATGAGTGGGAGGTTTGACTAATGCCTGCTTGTGAGAACTAAAACTATATCTGTAAACCTAGTTTGTTTTTTTTGCTTAGAATTCTGAAAACACACGTTTATTTTGCTGACGCTGTTGACATTTCACGATAAGACTTTTTTGCAGATTTTGTTTAGAATGGGCAGCAAGAAATGGCAAATTTAAAATGTCGGTTAATGCCTTTCAAAGGCCTACTGAATTTTCCAATGTGGGATTTTCATTTCAGTAACAGTTTCACATTGAAATGAACATGTTCAATTTACCTTGAATGGCTTGATGTTCCTGTTTGGCTCTCCCTAAATAGAAAATAGCACGTAGGAATCTTGCAAGCTGCTTCCTCTGACATGTTATTTTGATGCGTTTCATGACGATTTTGTGATAGTTTGGCAGATTAAACAGCCGTGGCCGGTAATGGGAGTACCGGCCGAGCGGTTGATGCAGTGGAGGGGGAGGGGCAGGGTGGGGGGTAGTAATGTATGGATTATGGACTTTAAAAGGTAAGTAAACATAAAAATAAATAAAACGAATTTCGTTGCATACACTGCATCACCAAATGCGATGCAGTGTGTGCAACGAAATTCGTTTTATTTATTTTTATGTTTACTTACCTTTTAAAGTCCGTAATCTATACATTACTACCCCCCACCCTGCCCCTCCCCCTCCCCACGTCACCACCCGGCCGGTACTCCCACTACCGGCCGCGGCTGAGATTAAATATCTTTTGTGCTGCCACATTTCTCCTAGAGCAGCGCACGCACTTCTGTTCTAGGGCTCTCCTTGTTACCCGATTGCTGAGTGTTCAAATTACTGATCGAAGGCTGATTCCAGGGTATGTGTATTGATATTATGGCCTTGTATATTGTCTCTTTTTATGATCTCATCTACGGTTGTTGAAATATTTTGTAATTATTTCACAGTGCCAGCGCTCTGGACTCCCCCGGGCCTGGCAATACACAAAAACAAATAATTTCAATGGACTCTCTTATAGCTAACTCTTTCCTTATGCTTCATCCCATAAAAAGCATTGACACTTCCCAGAGTAAGCACAGAACAAAGTTTTGTGTGTGTGTATAAAATACATGTAACCACAAGTGTGTCCTCTAATCGGTCGTTTATGTGTTTCATCAGGAAAACTAATTATAAATATCACAATGTGCTGAATTTGTTGAATTACATCGTGTGCGACAACCATAGGATAAAGTAAATGTATTTATACACTTCGAGTTCCTTCCCTACACCCCTGCATGACAGCAGGCTTGATCGCTTTTATGATTGCTTACATGACCATTTGCATGACGATTTTATCTTGTGAATACCTATCCTATCCCTCCCTTCTGTCACTTCAGGGTTCTGTATAGGTAGGGTCAATGGAATTATGCAGCAAAAGAGGGCCATATTATGCGGCAGGGTTGAGTACATTTTGTAGCAAGAAAAAGCAAATTGTTCCGCATAATGCGGCACATTTCGTAATAGTGTTACTTCGTTATTTCGTCATTTTTAAACTTGTTAACACTGTACGGGCATTGATTGTGCCTCATTAGTACCAATTTAACATCCAAATATAGCAATAAGCAACAGAAAGGTGACTAGTCTAGCTTTGCAAAGGGCCTTCCACTACGCAGCAACACGTATCGCTGCATTTTTAGTAACTTTTGGCCTGTTTGAGCTAGAAACATTTTTTTGTTAAAATCTGGAGATTATGTGGCAGATGATGGACTATTTGGCAAATCTATATTTAATGTGAAAATCGCAGGTCTGCACAATCACATAATTCCCAAGGCCCTGTGCATTGGCACCGCAACAATAAGAGAAGAGCACAAGTCTGGTCCTAACTCACGGCACCCACACTCCCCACTTAGGTCTTTCATGCACACTCTTCCATCTTTAGATGCTACAGATTAGCATCTTACTTGTCTGCAAAGCACCATAAAAAATCTAGTCAGGTGTAGGAAGTGCTATATAAATACAGTTACATTAATACAATATACTTGGACATACCTGTGGCTCTCTTAGTTTTAGACACAAGTCAAAAGCAATATGTTGCATTTGCTTGGAGAGGGAAACAGAAGAATAATCATTAACAGCATTGCAAAAGCTCAATGTATCGAGGGCACTTTGAGTGATTGGCCACACAAACATACTCCTTTCCTTCATGACACATCCCCTCAGTCTTCTGCACAGGCCACCGTTCATAGTGGCCTACATTGTGTACTTATTTCAGCGAAAATCTTTTCATGCACTGAGAGTCATAGCATTTTTTTCACATCGAATACTTGTGTACACAATGGTCCTCATTGAAGATATCATACTTCATTAAACAGCATTGATGTGTTACAGAAACAACAGTTTGCAGAATCCCCCTCAGTTGTAAAGGTTAATGAAAAAATGTGCTAGCTTTGTGGGACTGCGGCTGCATGTTTCAGCACTAAATGGGAAGCTTTGCCTTGAATACAAATGCCATTGCACTGCATTACTACAGAGTGATGTTGTTAGCAAATCCCCAAAATGTTTTCTTCATTCTAAGGCTAGTGCTTTGAAAAGTCCAGTCAGAATTTGAGTAAATGGAAGGGGTAACCCCTAGCAAGTTAATAAATATAATCTGAGTAGGTCAAAAAATAGTTCTGAGAGAATCTCTGTACAACCCCTGGTATCTATTGCACAAGAAGTAGACAATCTCCAAAGAGGTGTGTGTCAAGCTCAAGCCATTACAAGTTTAAAGTAAAGAACACAACACAATAACATTTGCAAACCAATTTAGAAACATAGAATATTTTGATGACTCTGAAATCATTAAAATAAGATAGGGAAAACCGTAATATAGTTTTATAAAGTATTAATACAAAGGCACATAGAAAAAGTAAAGCTCTTTTAAAACCAACAGTTTGTGGTTGACCAGTACATAGGAGCAAGGCCGACAGCAATGGCCCACGATCAGATACACAAAGCGGGTTGTCCCGGTCAAAGCTTTTAGCTTTGGACTTAGTCTCTGAAATGGAAGTCAACTCTTCCAGTGGGGCAATGTTCAAGGTGGTGGCGGTGACTTTCCCTCACATTCACATATGTTGCCATTCAGCTCCTGCTGAAGCTATTGATGTTGGCACTAAAAGGTCAAAGTGGAAAAAGTCAGTTTGTATGGTCACCAAGGATGCTTCATTTGTCTGATGGATTTGCTGTCTTGCCCCTCTCCAAGCTTATACTTTCTGACTTTGTCACTATTATGGAAGTCAACATTTTAAGGCTTAGCAAAGCTGGAAGTCGTAGCCAGGCAGGTCTTTATTAGACCAGACAACTTCATTGCAAGGTCTCGGTGAGCATGTTTGCAGCCCAGCAAAAAGGTCTGAGCAGAATGAACCTGGTTTTCATGCCTGCTTAGTGTGCACCCTTCCTAGGTTAGCTAAACAAGCCTCATCACATTGTCTCTACCCAAAGGAGTGTACAAAATGACTAGGTTCCAACTATATCTAACTGCTGGGGACATCTGTTCTGATCAGTCTTGCAGTCTTTAGCATCCAGGCAGTTTCTAGGCACCAGGCTAGTCTTCAGCCAAATCTCCTGCAGGTTTGAGTCACTTGTGATCATCTGGGCCTACGTGGAGCCAGGTGTCCTTCTGTTATTTGTCTTCCTGAAGCAGGCAAACAGGAGGCCAATCACTTGACCCTTGGAGACCAGTTCTGGTTCCTATGTGGCAGTAGGAGTTAGGAGTCCTTGAGTCCCTAGGTCCTTGAGGGAGTGTGTTTTTATCAGCAGAAGTCAGGAGCCTATGTCTCAATACACCAGAATCCTTTTTCCACAATGGAGGCCTCTCTTTTGGTCCTTGGTTACATCCTTATTTGGAAGAATTCTCCTCCCACCTGACAGAGTTCAAACCAATTCGCTTGTTCACTGTGACTGGAGTCAATGTGTCTACGAGGGTCTTAGGAATGAAGAGGAGAAATCCTCCATGGCTTCTTCAATAAAAGAGAGGTAGTGCTAATTCTGTCATTTGTTCTGCCGACTGCTCCCGTGTACTCACAGATAGGTATTTTCTGATAAGAGGACAGCAGTTGACACCTCCATGTCCTTCCTAGGCTCACATGTAGGAATGGCTGCTGAGCCGTTGTCATTAACTCTCCTAGCTAAGTATGTGTATTCCATCTCTGGAAGTGGGTGGAGTGGCAAAATATGGTTTAAGCTAGTTCTGACTCAAACAGGCTAAAGCACAAGTTTTGTACCCAAGTTCTCAAAAATCAGATTTCACTATTAAATCTGATTTTGAATAGTAAGCAAGAAATAACTTTGAAATATTTTGCTACCATTTCCCAGGCAGAGAATTAGAATTCATAACTGTGATTCCAATTAGGCCAGTCGTATTGAAAATGTAGGTGGATACCCACATCAAATTGCTTTTAGGCCTTCAATCACTGTGATGACACATCTTTTAAATATGGACTGTGCCAATTATTCTTTTTTTTATGCATTCTCCTTTGTTGGCTTACAAGATACACCTTTGGGTGACTTATTAATGCATGAAAATAGGTTTTCCTACATAGCAAAGGAAACTTTCCTTACCATATGTGACTGTAGTACCTTTAAACTACATCGGTGGTGCTCATTGCAGATAAATTTTTGTCAAATATGTGGGTGGTGTAAATACAGACTGCAGCCCACTAATGACATTTAACCTTCCATTCCATAGATGCATATTGGTCACCACTTATAGTGGACAAATAGGGAAGTTAAAGAGGCTATGTAGGGAGTTCCAGTTTCACAGAAGATGTTCTGGGGGCACACACAGGCTTTACTACTTATAAAGCACACAAAGTACTAAAGCCAAGTACTAAAGCCAGCAGAATCTAACTGGATAAACTGGGGGGATCCCAATAGAACTAGTGTTAATCTTAATCTACAGCTTCTGCCCTTCATTATTGAATCCCTAACTCCATTCTAAAGAGAAAAGGTTTTAGAGGCAGCTAATTATATTCAGGTAGGATTCGAGATATGCCTCTGAAATAAACAATTTTCAGTTATTGAATAACACTTTTTATGAAATTTCTGATTTTGACCATCACAAAGTTTGTGAGATTTACTAGTTTATCTTTGCATTCACAAAGATTGTTCAATATTGCATGATAAGTTTCACTGCACAGCAAATCTAGCCAAGCTGGACAATTTCTTGGAGAATTGTCTTCTGCAAATGATTTTTTTGTAAAGTTTCTCTGTGCATAGCAGGAAATGTTTGAAGTCCTCCTCTCTACATGTTTAGCTTTTACACAGCAAAGGCATCTGACAGTAAAAGAAAGTTGCTCCTGTATGTGAGTATAGTTTTTGTAGACCCACTTTGTAAAAAGAGAAGTTCAAAGTAAATAGAAACAAAAATCATTATTTTCACATGAAAGTGGTGAAGAAAAATCTCTCCAAACTTCAATTACAAAGTTTGCCAAACACCTTTAGAAACGCTGTTAAAAACATGAATTTAGCATGG
Organism: Lissotriton helveticus; assembly: GCF_964261635.1. Classification (NCBI taxonomy): domain Eukaryota; kingdom Metazoa; phylum Chordata; class Amphibia; order Caudata; family Salamandridae; genus Lissotriton; species Lissotriton helveticus. The sequence goes on from NC_136059.1 coordinate 1,077,352,881, forward strand.
GTGCAGAGGCCCTCATGCAATCAAGAAAAATGTCCCCTACTACCCACTGGTTTGTTAATAATAGACAGAATAATTGGGAATCCAAGGGTCCCATCCATGAGTCTCGGTGCCATTAGAGCAAAAGAACTACTGACAGCTACACCATAGGTAAATAAAAGAACTTTACAACAAACTCTAATCATAAACAGCGAACATTCTTCCTACCTCGTTTCCCCCCAATTCTTGCTTTCGAGTTGACAGATACAAAGACAGGCATTCTAACGGCAATGAAACTGGAACTAAGCAGCAGGGGAAGACCAAATTATGTGGCAGGGTTGAGCAAATTATGTGGAAAGAGAAGGAGCATTATGCAACGTAATACGGAAACATTGTGTGATAGTATAATTTCATTATTTTGTAAATTTTACAGGATAACACTATCTATAAAAAGGTTTCACCTCAATAGTACCAGTTCAGCACCCAAACACAGCAAGCAGCAAATGAAAGGTGGATAGTCAACCTTTGCAAAGGGCCTTCCACTTAGCAGCGACATACCTCACTGCTCTTCTATTAACCTTTGATCTGTTTGAGCTTGGAACATGGAACAAATGAAACAGCAGATGATGGATTATGTGGCAAATGCAAAAAATCCATAATTATGTGGAAAACACAGCGGGCCGGATTGTATGATTTTAGTGCCACAGACCAGCCTGCACAAGGGATGTTGAGGACAAGGGAAGCAGGAAACAAGTAGCATCCACCAGGCAATGGAAAAAGAGCCTACTAGAGATTCCACGCCGTACGCCAGGTGACAAAGCAACTCCAAATAGGCCATCCACCATCCATTCTCGCCATTTCTTACACACTCTCTCGCTCAAAAGATCCCAATGCAATTGTTTACTGCTGGCGCGACTGTAAAATTAATCTTCTCTGGAATATAATAGCTGTCATTTCCAAGTCCGGCCTTTTGTAAAGTCAGGATGCAATAGATTGAATGAAGAAGCATCAATATGTTTTCCATTAGAGCGTCATTTGCAATTTTACATGACAATGGCATATTTACATAAGAAACAAGAGTCTTTCAGTTGTGTTCGACATTCTAGTCAATCAAGCAGCACTGACGGCTAATGTTTCTCCTTTTCTGAATTCCATGCCCTGGAAAAAAGCTGCCCTGCTGTTCGCCGATATCTCCTGTGAAATTAATAAACTTGGTTTCCTGTGTATTCAATACAAAAAATGCCATATTTTAAGAGTGACAGCAGGAGAACAATGTTATTTTAAGGATCGAAATGTCATGCTAAAAACTCGAACCTGAGATTTCCTAACCTCCACTCTTTCCCACAAAAGAAGAAATTTCACGTGACAACATGTTGAAACAAACCCTTGCACAATATGGGGTGAGCTTTAGTTTACTTTATAAATATGACTTGCAATTTCATATGGGAAGACAAGATGCCTAATGCCCGAGTCTCACATATAGGTCAATGAGCTGAGTGGCTGCCCAGAATTCCACAGATAGCAGGCTCATTCGGAATGGGTGAGATTTCTGTGTTTTTAATTGCTAATTTTGCAGTATCTGACAGAGACAGATGACTAATGTTTGGATTGCTTGTTGCTATCACAATTACGCATAGTTTCCTCTTAATTGTTCCTTTCACTACAAAACGAAACAAACTGCCTCCCACACACACCATTTAAACAACTTGCCTTCCAACACAGGCGGTCTTTCTTCCTACCTTTGCTCCCCTGATTGCTCTGCTCCTACTGCCCACCGCCTACCATAAGCGGGGTTTCTCGCCGCTTTTAGAAACAGACAGAGTTTATCCCAGCTCAGATGGATTCAGAACAACCACGTCTTAAGTTGTCTATGAAAGTAAAGTAGCAAAGAGCACAATCTCAAATGATTCAGCAGAGTGTTCCAGTGCCTAGGACCCAGGAACGTCAAGGAGCGGACTCCCATCTAAGTAAGTTTAATCTTGGGGAAGGCGCACAGAGAATTGTTGCTAGACCACAGATGGCGAGTAGGCTGATACAGTTTTATCAAGTCATTGGTGTGGTGAGGGGCAGTTCCAGACTTTGCCTTGAAGACATAGCCCAAAGCCTTAAATTGAACACATTTTTCCACATCCAGCCAATGAAGCTCACGACGAAGAGACGTAGCCGAGGTATATTTTGGCGGTCAGTAAATGAGCTTGGTGGCTGCATTGTGCACCACCTGCAAGTGTGTCATGGAGGCTTTATCAGCCCCCAAATAAAGAATGAAAACCATAATCCAGATGAGATTAAATAAGGGCCTGGATGATGGTCCTTTGGGCACGGACGGGGAGCACCCAGATTAATTTGCATAGATGTTTCAAGGTAGCAAACCAGTTCTCATAGACCTTAGCCACCTGTGACTTCATGGAGAGCTTGGTGTCCACCAAGAAACCTAAGTTTTTACCTTTAGGAGCAGTGGCGGCTGGCATGTAAGAAGGGTAGTGGAGCGAGGGGGGCAAAAATGAAAGCGATTAATACATTTAAAAAATATTACACTTACCTTCAATCCTGGTGTGACGTCCTCCTTTCTCGGGTCCAGACGGGCAGGCTCCAACGCGGGACCAGGAAACTGCAGTAACCAATCATGGTTCTGCTTTCATGCAGCATGAAAACTGCACCAGGATTGGAGGGAGCGGCCGCTCTCTTTGCTCCCAAGAGTGCTAGAGCACAATGATGACAGCTGGGTTAGAGAGCTTTAAACTACGCATGTCTGCCTGGCCGTCGCAAGATGGCAGGCCAAAAAGACATGCGCACTTTCAGCCTAAATTGCGCTGCCTATCACTGCTTTCTGCTGCTGCCTGACTGGCAAATACAGAAAGCAGAAAGCCCTGTACCCCGTCCTGAAGTTCTGCTCAGCATCGGGTTTTGAAAAATAAAATGGTCATAAATTTACTTTATTGCCATTTGATATTTCCACATCTAGGGGCAATTTGGTTAGTGGGGCAACGCTCCTCTACCTTAATGGATGAGCCGCCCCTGTTTAGGAGCCAGGATAATGGTACCACCCAAGAAGGTCGGCCAGTGCTGTGTCCCCAAAGACATAGATTATTTCCCAGGATCAGCACCTCCGTTTTCACCCCAGTCAGTTTCAGCGAGTTGTTACTCATGCATGGGGCGAGCTGAACCAAAGAGGAGATGGGGCTGCGGTCCTTAGCCGATGATAGAGAGAAGATGATTTGGGCATAATCTGCATATGAGAATGAAGTAAGACCACAGCTTTCCATCAGGTCGGTCAGAGAGCACATGCAGATATTAAAAAGTGCAGGACTCAATGCCGAACCCTGGGGAACTCCAGAAGTTAAAGCATGACTCATGGAAAAGAAACTGCCAGAAGAGTCCTGAAAGGTATACCCCTTTAAGAAGGAAGAAAACCATGATAGTGGCGGTCCTTGGATCCCCAAGTGTGTTAAAGTAATACCTACATCTAATATTGATAGTGATATAAAAAAGCAACTTGTCTAAAACAAAAACTATTTTAATAGGTTTTCAGTATCTGAACACAATTGATCTATTTTTCCTCTAATGACATGTTGCAGACGAACAGCGTGCTTACTCTAGTTGACAATACAGGCAAACCCTACTGCGTACTATGTGCTGGAAACTAATTCTCTTGTACCCAAAACTCAGCCTCCTGCCCTCATTTGAATACACGCGCGGCTACTGACTTCTCTCGCTCATTACTGAGACTAGTCTCAGCCTCTGACAGGTAACTTTTCATCCTAACGCGCCAAAGCCGACGAATGTCTGTGCTGCGAAGATACTCGTTCTCTCACACCTGGAATTCGTTCCGGTGTCGCGGCGCTGCCAGACAAGTGATAAAAAGAAAAACGGGGCTTCGTAATTTAGATAAAGTCGGTTAAATATCTTGCCAAAAATACAGCTGAAACGAAGGCCTAAATGGCTAAAGTGATTATGACTGTCAAGCTCTTGTCATATCTGTGAAGGAATGAAATTTGCTGATGAATTATGGCATGCCCCGTGAATGTAAGAGGTTTGGAATATAATTAAAGATGCTTTATTGGATGGCGCAAAAGCTATTTGAGGTTGTAGATCAAATGTAAGCAGTGCTGCTTGTGGTATTGTTGGCGCTTGAAGAAGCTGCATATTGCACGAGGAGGATTGCAGGTCTGAAATGTTCTTTTTATTGTGGGACTGGGGTGTCGACCATATAAGTGCCTGGAAGGTGGGGTGGGGTGGGGGGCAGCATCTCATGTCAATTTTTGACGAGAGAGCTAATCTCTGCTGGTCTTTGTGAGCAGACCGTCAGTGACGAGCAGGGCCAGCAAGCCGGGAAGGTTTTAAATTAAACATTACAGAGGAAGGGTCCTTTATCAGCTCCTGGCTTGTCAAGTCACACAGATTAGACTTCACCAAACACGTGCTGTGAAGCGGGCTGAAAGTTTACTAAGAAAGCTAAATGCTGCTTGGTGTAAACCAGCTTTGTAAACCTCAAGGCATGAGTTTTGACTATTGAAGGATTTCAAAATATATTCGTAACTCGCAGGGCTCGAGTCGGGGCACCACGCGGGTGGACGGCGTCCCCCCGCTTATTTTACCGGGAGCTCGATACCTGGAGCAAATGGAGCCACACATTCACTCTTTGGCCTCTTTGGGGCAAGATCGGAGCTCATTCAGAACGCTCCTCCCGCGCTGTCTTCTCTGATGCATTCGCATCTAAGGGGTGAGCGAGCAGAGGCAATGAGTCTGATGGTGCAAGCCACCTTTTGTGACGTCACTTCCTGTCGTGATGTCAGCGTCACCCCACTTCTTTTTTTTTTAGGACTTGTGCCCTGGTAACAAGACTAGCTAGGAAGAATGTCTGAAGCTGGGCAGACTGCAGCTCGTTCTCTCATTGGCCCACACATAATTCATGGGAAGCAAGCGAAACATAGGCTGAAGTAACCTGTTTTTCTTAAAGCAAAGAGTGCAAAAGTGGGTGTAAATTCACACACTCAGGTCCATCCACATAGGAAAGTCATTCACAAAGTGATGTAGGCCCAGTATGAGTTTATGTCCATCAAATGTCTCATCCACTTACAAGCCCTCTACCATCAGAGGTATTTGGTTACGGGTGACAAGAATTTTGGAACCGTCATTCACATCTTAAGATTCTATGGGCCAGATGTATCAAAGGGTTTTACCCATATGGCGTCTATGGGTAAATGTGTTCATACATATGGCCTAATGTGTGTTCTTGTGTACATATCTAGGATGCCACACACCTCCTGTCTATACAGAGGCAGTTATATTAACACACACCAATGCGCAGTACAACAAATTACCATAATAAACTCACATTAAAATAAGATTTACAAGTATACTCTACATACATTAATATATGCACATGAGGACATTTACAATAAACAACTTTGATGCACGTGAAATGTGGCACGGGCATCAGTGCAATGTAGGGATTTGAAAATGAACTTATCAGGAGGCGCAGTATTCAACAGTAGACTTTTAAAGTGTTGGCCTTTTACAAACACCTCCCAGTGAAACATCTGACCTATGTTATGTTATGTTATGTTATGTTATGTTAAAATAAGTTTATATAGCGCACGGCTACTCTAAAAGAGTGTCCCGGCGCTTTCCACAGGCAGCTCAATGTAGAATAACATAACAGGGAAAAACAAATACAAGAAACAGAAAAGGCCCACCAAAAAGAAACTAGAGATTAAAAAGCCAAGTCTTCAGGCTCTTCCTAAACTGAAGCAGATTGGGGGTGCTGCGTAGCGCCAGTGGAAGAGAATTCCACAACTGGGGTGCCTTGCAGCTGAAGGAACGGCCCCCAGTACGGGCCTTCCTCACACGCGGGACCACGGCAGTAAAAAGAGATTCAGACCGCAATGAGCGGACTGGGCGATAGAAGGCCAACCTGTGCCGTAGGTACCCGGCCCCTGAGCCAAACAATGCTTTGTGCATCAACGTCAGGGATTTAAACATAATCCGCTTCCGGATAGGCAACCAGTGGAGCGTTTGCAGCAGCCCGGAAACTCGTGCTCGCCTATGCAGGCCAAAGATGGCACGGGCAGCAGAGTTTTGTGCCACCTGCAGGCGCTGGACTAGGTAGTCAGGGAGGCCAAGAAAGAGGGCGTTGGCGTAATCCAACCTGGATCCAATAAGCGCCTGCACGGTAATCCGCCTATGCTCCGCAGAAAGCAGTGGAAGGAACTTGCGGAGCATCTTCAAAATGCCGAAACAGGTGCCGGCCAGACCAAGGACATGAGCTCTCAATGTAAGCTTATTGTCCAGTTTGACACCAAGATTTTTGGCGACCAATGATGACTGTGCGGGAGGACACATTTCAGACGGCCACCATTGCCGCCACTCAGGGTCGGTGGCACAGCCGAAGAATAGAACCTCCGACTTACAGGAATTGGCCTTCAGGCTGTTCCGCTGGAACCAGTCGAAGACCATGCCCAGACAGCCCCGAATACTCTCTCCTTCGAATGCCTGATCTTTACCGCATGTGAAGAGGAATTGGGTATCATCGGCGTAGGACACGATCTGGGCCCCATAAGCCTCCACCGCCGCCGCCAGAGGGGACATGAAGATGTTTGACAACGACGGGCTCAACACAGAACCCTGTGGAACCCCGACTCCCAATGGCGGCATCTCGGCGGAGCTCTGTGAAACCCAGATCGTCTGGCGGCGGCCTTCAAGAAAAGATGTAAACCATTTGAACACCGTCCCCCTAATGCCGATGTCATGGAGCCTGGCGAGGAGCGCCCCATGGGGGACGGTGTCAAAGGCCGCCGACAGGTCCAACATGACTAACATGGCCTTGCCACCAACATCCAAGGTCTTCCTGATGATCTCCGAGACCTCCAACAACGCCGTTTCCGTGCTAAAATTAGGACGGAATCTGGATTGGGAAGGATGGAGCAGATTGTTAGTTTCAAGAAAGCTCGACAAGACGCCATGGACATGTTTCTCCGTGATCTTGGCCAGAGCCGGGAGAAGTGAAATTGGCCTATAGTTGGCCAAAACCTCGGCATCAAGACCAGGTTTTTTCAGGAGGGGGATAACCATCGCCCTTTTCCAGGTGCGAGGGACATTCCCCTCCCTCAGGGAGGCATTGAGGATGGGATTAACCAGGGGATTCACCACCGCCGCCATCCCTGCCAAAAATTTGGCAGGGCAGGGGTCAAGTGGCGAGCCTGATTTGAGGCTGGCCAGCAGCACCCGAGACGCCTCGCTAGTGACTGCAGGAAAATCTGCCAGCACTGCGACAGGCGTGGACGATGACCCTTGTCCCGCCCCGGGGCCGCAGCCACCCTCTTCCAAGCTCTCCGAGAAGGAAACCTGAATCGCCTTGATCTTGTTGGTAAAAAAACTGGCGAGATCACACGCCCACGCATCCGATGATACTAGCGGGGGTGGGTGGGAACTAGGGGTCGTAAACTCCTTCACCACGGTGAAGATCTCCTTACAGGAGTTCGCCGCCGCCTCGATCCTCCTAGCAAGGTATTCTTTCTTGGCACCTAGGATGTCCCGGTGATAGGCCTTTACAACCGCCCTATAGGCAAATTTGGCCTCCCCCTTATACTGGAGGTGCCAGGCACGCTCAGCAACCTTGCACTGGCTGCGGGCCACCCGCAGCGCCTCCGTGAACCACGGCGCAGATTGCCGTAATACCGTGGACCGAGGGGCTGCCTTTGGGGCAAGATCATCCAGCCTTTCAGTCAGCCACCGCTGCAGAGCCTCCGTGTCTCTTTCCAGATCACCCGAGAGGTGGCAGGGATGTTCCGTGAGCGCCTGCTCCAACATATCAGGCGTCACTCTATGCAACGCTCTTGTGGCTGGTCTGGGCAACATGGGGGCACTGTTATCCGGCCGCCCATTCTCCAGCACGGAGAACCTAATCAGCCTATGATCCGTCCAGAGCACCGGCATAGTTTCGACATCAGCAATCGGAACTGACGAGAACACCTGATCAAGGGTATGCCCTTTCTCGTGCGTGGGACCTGACACAAACGGTACGAGGCCCAGCGGAGATGTAATGTCCAGCAGTTTGATAGTGTCCGAGTCACCTGTCACGTCAAGATGGAAGTTGAAGTCGCCTGCCACTACACAATGCTGTGTAGTCAGCGCCAACTCGGAAATCGCTATCTGCAGGTCCTCCAAGAAGGAGCCCATAGGGCCAGGCGCCCTATAGACCAGCAGCCCCTTGAGCGCTTGGGCCGGGGACAGTCTGAGCATAAAAGCAATGGACTCCGAGCCCCCGATGGGATTCAGAGGGAGAACTGAGCAGGAAACGTTCTTCCTCACCACCACAGCTACTCCTCCGCCCCTACCCTTCCCTCTATCCTGCCGGAAGATGTTATAGGCCGGAGGAATGGCAGAGAAGATATCCGGATTAGATGCCTCTCCCAGCCAAGTTTCGGTTAGGAGAAGACACAAAGGATTTTCCCTCACTAGGAGATCATATAGGTGCAGGGCATGACAGCCCAGTGACCTCGTATTAAGCAACAGGCATAGATGTTTGGCACAAGCTTCGGCAGGCCTATACACGTTGATCGATGTCCAAATAGGCGACCAGCCGCAGGCCGGGCAGCACCGTTTACCCCTGAAACGCCCCGGAAAAACCGAGCGACAAGAGCAGGAGTAGGTCTGCATGGCACGCAGCCTCGCCGAGGTGTAAGTGATCATCCTCCCCCTTACCTGACCGAACCGCAGTCCACCGCCGCCCGGCGCCTCCGGGACGCTGACGGGCGCAGACGGGCAGGACTCCGGCACGACTCAGGCTGAGCGAGGGCGTCCACCTGCGCGTACCGCTGCGCGTAAAGGAGCGACTTTAAATAGGCGCTCCAGTCAGCCCTAAGCGCGCGAGTCCGCTCCAAAATGGCGGCCGCCGCCGGATGGAATGCCCCAATCAAAGATGGCGCCCACAATTAAGCCCCAGAACCCGGACCCACCAAAGTGGTGGTGCTTTGTAAGCAAAGAGATGCTCTTTTTAAATGCGGTGAGGGGAGTGAGGGCGCGAGCTACAGGCAAGGCGAGTAAAATCAGGGGATAAGTTTCCAACAAAAGCAAACCCAAATACAAAACAAGGAGGTTTTAAAATATACAGCGCTAGTGCCAGCGCGAGCGCAGCAGCGTGGTAGGTAGTAAGGATTGCCGCCACGCGAAGGACCGCCTTAAATAGGCGCTCCAGTCAGCCCTAAGCGCGCGAGTCCGCTCCAAAATGGCGGCCGCCGCCGGATGGAATGCCCCAATCAAAGATGGCGCCCACAATTAAGCCCCAGAACCCGGACCCACCAAAGTGGTGGTGCTTTGTAAGCAAAGAGATGCTCTTTTTAAATGCGGTGAGGGGAGTGAGGGCGCGAGCTACAGGTAAGGCTAGTAAAATCAGGGGATAAGTTTCCAACAAAAGCAAACCCAAATACAAAACAAGGAGGTTTTAAAATATACAGCGCTAGTGCCAGCGCGAGCGCAGCAGCGTGGTAGGTAGTAAGGATCACTAAGCTAAACCAACCATTAAAACGTGTTCCTAAATAAGCTAACAAAAATCTAACTCAATAATAAATTAACACAGTTTCAAAATAAATGTCTAGATCTAAGAAATAAATAGAAGTCGGAATGGTTGTGGAAATATTTTTAGCTAAAGCTAAAAAAAAACTCAGTCTGTAATACGAAGTCTTTATTTTAAAAACAATATGATATAGCAGTGTATGTTTTTACATACAACCGGTACTCAGATATACATATATCCAATAGTGGATTGTCCAAGCATTTTAGGGCAAAACACACCTTTATTATCATTTTTTCACCAAAGCTGCAGAGGGAACATGACTGCATGAGACCTGGGCAAACCTCAAAAATCGCGGGGAAAAATTCCATTAGGTGCTCGTCATTTATTTCTGTTTGGGCAAAAGTAAAAGTCCTCTCATTAATTTTAGCACAAACGTTTGTTCAGCCGCCTGCTTCTCATTCATTATTGTAGGTATGCAGATGTAAAGCACAGGGTATATCGTAGTGCCATCTGTAAACATTTATCAATGATATCGATTTAAAATCTCAAGAACTATGAACTGCCTATTGGCATTTAGTTTATTCATCATCCGATGCATTTTCATTATGTTTCTTCCAGCTGACAAAAACCTGTGATGCTGTCTTATTTCACTGAACACGAAGAGGCTATATTCTTTTTCTACTAACGAGCAGTGTTATTTTAAATATAACATGTTATGGTATGTTATGTTATGTTATTCGCATTCATGTTCTACACATTTGTCTAATGGAGTGGATTCTTATCACTTATGGCAGACCACTGATGTGATGTTCTCTCCTGTGGTTCCCTTCTTCCCCTTTAAACTATGTCATCGTCCCCTTCATTCCAAGTTCTGAGAACGCATATTACCTGTAAGATTCTTCTTGTGGCAGTTACTTGTGGCTGTGCTTGGCTGAGGTTGTAATAAACCCACTTTGCTACTCGACTACCTATCTACTCGTTTTATTGGCACTTTCAACAACATTATACTGGCGACGATTGGAAAAGAAATAAAACAACCTCAACAGGACAACACAGAAGTTTTTCCCGTCCTACCTTCTCCTCCAGCGGCTGTCCGAATTTCTGTGAAGTGAAGCGAAGACTTCCCAGCGGCCGATTTCATACTAACATGTTGGTGAGGAGAGCGGGAGGTATTTAACAAGGGATTTGTTTAAAAAAAAAATTAAAAGAGACTTTGCGTAGAGAAACGAAAGCCGTTTTAAGCTCACGCTCTGTTTACGTTTGCACTCCGCACTCAATTTCAGTGACGTCATTCTACGTTTCACGTGTGCGTTCCACACAACGGAAGGAACGCGCTAGCTGAAAAGAGCAGTGACGCATTGTTTCATCAACGTTGCGTTTCAGGAGTTCTGCGCTGCGTGTCAACTTGGCTGAGGTTGTAATAAACCCACTTTGCTACTCGACTACCTATCTACTCGTTTTATTGGCACTTTCAACAACATTATAACTGACTTTCCAGATGCTCCAGGTGTTATCATTGAAAGTTGAAGTATAAGTCAGCATGTGATGGTGTATTATAGATATTGGGTCCTGGATATATTTTTGGGAAGATGGCTTTGCCTTATCATTGAGCTATATGTGTGCAGCTTTGGTGTTTTAAAGTTAAGGTTAGAGAACTTTGCCTTTTGCGTATTCATTTTCTATGTTCAATTACTTGCCTCTTGTGCTACAATGTGTGTAGTGTTTCTTGGTAGCGTGTACTGTTGCGTACCATGATATTCAAATGTATGCTGTATCAGGGCCATGTCCCTAGGGGTTCTGTCCAATGTGTTTGGTTAAATGTTGATGTGTGGTGTATGATAGAGGGACTTTGAGTTGTGGACAGGGCATTAGTCACTGGCAGAGAATGTCTATGCTTTATTGGCTATATGAAAACTGTTATATTGTGCTGGAGGTTTGTGTACATTGCATCTTAGCGAGCACTGCTTTGGGCTGCATGTGAAACATGCTCTGTAACATATCTTGGCTTCACTGGTCGAAGTAAGGTGTTTTGCATAACTCATTCTGTTGGAAGGTTGTATGTGCTGTTTCTGAGTGTTCAGTGCTGTTTTTGGCTACATGATAGCCAACATCGTAAACATTGGAGCAGAGAGTACGACATATTGAGGGGCGTATTTACTAAAAAGTGATGTAATACAGTGTAGCAACCAAAGTTTCTGTATTGCGTCAAAGGGAGACAACTGTACAGCGCAATATCTAGTAAAATATGGCTCTGTGTCTCGATCGCCCTCCCTTACCTCACTTTTGGTTGGACTGTGTGTGTGTCTGTTATGTTTTGTATATATTTTGTAATGGAAGGGTAGACATACAGTACAAAATATTATACTCTGATATATTTTTATACTAGTCCAAGTCTGTATGTGGCATGCACACATGAAAAATTGGACACGATTGAAGAAAGTAAAACCTTTCTCCAAAGCTATGCCTGCCTTGAGGAGGCATATTTGTATGCCAGTTCCTGTCGACAATGTTAGTAGAACGGATTTGCACCAAAACCCAAGGGTGGTTGGATGAAAACGCTGGTGTACCACCCATGAAATTCCCCCTCAATGCAAATGAGTGTAAAGTATCACATAGTACTACTTTGTGTTACTTTATAGCCACTTTCCAGTGCAAAAAAAAATTTGTGCTGGAAAGTAAATCCAAAATTTGTACAACGTTGCATCACTTTTGTGATACAAACCCTGCTCAAGGTATTGTCAAATCTTGACTTTAATTACTTAGCTGAGATAGCTATAATTAAGTTGTGATAAGCAGTGAATCACAGTATTAAGGGAAGTATTGGTGTTCCATTTAACCTTTAGAGTGGAGCTGGCTGTGTGAAAGAGTTGTATATCATGCACCAAAGACGTACTGCTGTGTTTTGCTGAATTGTGGAAGGATTTCTTAACTCAAGTACCATAACCAAGTGATTAGTGGAAATCGTTTATGTTTGTTTCTTGTTTATACGACTAAACTAGGCACAAACCTAGCCAGAGGAACAGCATAGCGCTGTGGGTGTTTATATAACAAGCATTTACAATGCAATGGTCTCGGCATCATTAAAGGTAGAGCTATTGGCATTGCTCATGACATTTTTTTTCTTTAAATCATAAATAAATGGCATTGTCATTTACATTGTCAATACACACCACTCTGCACTCAACTGCACTCACCTGCACTGCACTCAACTGCACTCACCTGCACTGCACTCAACTGCACTCACCTGCACTGCACTGCACTGACCTGCACTACACTCACCTGCACTGCACTGCACTCACCTGCACTGCACTCACCTGCACTGCACTGCACTCACCTGCACTGCACTCACCTGCACTGCACTGCACTCACCTGCACTGCACTCACCTGCACTGCACTCACCTGCACTGCACTCACCTGCACTGCACTCACCTGCACTCACCTGCACTGCACTGCACTCACCTGCACTCACCTGCACTGCACTCACCTGCACTGCACTGCACTCACCTGCACTGCACTGCACTCACCTGCACTCACCTGCACTGCACTCACCTGCACTGCACTCACCTGCACTGCACTGCACTGCACTGCACTCACCTGCACTGCACTCACATGCACTGCACTGCACTCACCTGCACTGCACTCACCTGCACTGCACTCACCTGCACTGCACTCACCTGCACTGCACTGCACTCACCTGCACTGCACTGCACTCACCTGCACTGCACTGCACTCACCTGCACTGCACTCACCTGCACTGCACTGCACTCACCTGCACTGCACTGCACTCACCTGCACTGCACTGCACTGCACTCACCTGCACTGCACTCACCTGCACTGCACTGCACTCACCTGCACTGCACTGCACTGCACTCGCCTACACTGCACTCGCCTGCACTGCACTCACCTGCACTGCACTCACCTGCACTGCACTCACCTGCACTGCACTGCACTGCACTGCACTTACCTGCACTGCACTCACCTGCACTGCACTGCACTCACCTGCACTGCACTGCACTCACCTGCACTCCACTGCACTGCACTCACCTGCACTGCATTGCACTGCACTCACCTGCACTGCACTCACCTGCACTATACTCACCTGCACTGCACTGCACTGCACTCACCTGCACTGCACTGCACTGCACTCACCTGCACTGACCTGCACCGCACTCACCTGCACTGCACTCACCTGCACTGCACTGCACTCACCTGCACTGCACTGCACTCACCTGCACTCACCTGCACTGCACTCACCTGCACTGCACTCACCTGCACTGCACTGCACTCACCTGCACTGCACTCCACTGCACTCCACTGCACTCACCTGCACTGCACTCGCCTGCACTGCACTCGCCTGCACTGCACTCACCTGCACTGCACTGCACTCACCTGCACTGCACTCACCTACACTGCACTCACCTGCACTGCACTCACCTGCACTGCACTCACCTGCACTGCACTCACCTGCACTGCACTGCACTCACCTGCACTCCACTGCACTGCACTCACCTGCACTGCACTCACCTGCACTGCACTCACCTGCACTGCACTCACCTGCACTGCACTGCACTCACCTGCACTCCACTGCACTGCACTCACCTGCACTGCACTCACCTGCACTGCACTCACCTGCACTGCACTGCACTCACCTGCACTGCACTCACCTGCACTGCACTGCACTCACCTGCACTGCACTGCACTCACCTGCACTGCACTGCACTGCACTCACCTGCACTGCACTCACCTGCACTGCACTCACCTGCACTGCACTCACCTGCACTGCACTCGCCTGCACTGCACTCGCCTGCACTGCACTGCAGTCACCTGCACTGCACTGCACTGCACTGCACTCACCTGCACTGCACTGCACTCACCTGCACTGCACTGCACTCACCTGCACTGCACTGCACTCACCTGCACTGCACTCCACTGCACTGCACTCCACTGCACTGCACATACCTGCACTGCACTGCACTGCACTGCACATACCTGCACTGCACTGCACTGCACTGCACATACCTGCACTGCACTGCACTGCACTGCACATACCTGCACTGCACTGCACTGCACATACCTGCACTGCACTGCACATACCTGCACTGCACTGCACATACCTACTCTGCACATACCTACTCTGCACTCACTACTCTGCACTCACTACTCTGCACTCACTACTCTGCACTCACTACTCTGCACTCACTACTCTGCACTCACTACTCTGCACTCTGCACTCACTACTCTGCACTCTGCACTCTGCACTCACTACTCTGCACTCTGCACTCACTACTCTGCACTCTGCACTCACTACTCTGCACTCTGCACTCACCACTCTGCACTCACCACTCTGCACTCACCACTCTGCACTCACCACTCTGCACTCACCACTCTGCACTCACCACTCTGCACTCACCACTCTGCACTCACTACTCTGCACTCACTACTCTGCACTCACTACTCTGCACACTCACTACTCTGCACACTCACTACTCTGCGCAATCACTACTCTGCGCACTCACTACTCTGCGCACTCACTACTCTGCGCACTCACTACTCTGCACTCTGCACTCTGCACTCACTACTCTGCACTCACTACTCACTACTCTGCACTCACTACTCACTACTCACTACTCTGCACTCACTACTCTGCACTCACTACTCTGCACTCTGCACTCACTACTCACTACTCTGCACTCACTACTCACTACTCACTACTCTGCACTCACTACTCACTACTCTGCACTCACTACTCTGCACTCACTACTCACTACTCTGCACTCACTACTCTGCACTCACTACTCACTACTCTGCACTCACTACTCACTACTCACTACTCTGCACTCACTACTCTGCACTCACTACTCTGCACTCACTACTCTGCACACTCACTACTCTGCGCACTCACTACTCTGCACTCACTACTCTGCACTCTGCACTCACTACTCTGCACTCTGCACTCACTACTCTGCACTCTGCACTCTGCACTCACTACTCTGCACTCACTACTCACTACTCTGCACTCACTACTCACTACTCTGCACTCACTACTCACTACTCACTACTCTGCACTCACTACTCACTACTCTGCACTCACTACTCTGCACTCACTACTCACTACTCTGCACTCACTACTCACTACTCACTACTCTGCACTCACTACTCTGCACTCACTACTCTGCACTCACTACTCTGCACTCTGCACTCTGCACTCACTACTCTGCACTCACTACTCACTACTCTGCACTCACTACTCACTACTCTGCACTCACTACTCACTACTCTGCACTCACTACTCACTACTCACTACTCTGCACTGACTACTCACTACTCTGCACTCACTACTCTGCACTCACTACTCACTACTCTGCACTCACTACTCACTACTCACTACTCTGCACTCACTACTCTGCACTCACTACTCTGCACTCACTACTCTGCGCACTCACTACTCTGCGCACTCACTACTCTGCACTCACTACTCTGCACTCTGCACTCACTACTCTGCACTCTGCACTCACTACTCTGCACTCACTACTCACTACTCTGCACTCACTACTCTGCACTCACTACTCACTACTCACTACTCTGCACTCACTACTCTGCACTCACTACTCTGCACTCACTACTCTGCACTCACTACTCTGCGCACTCACTACTCTGCGCACTCACTACTCTGCACTCACTACTCTGCACTCACTACTCTGCACTCTGCACTCACTACTCTGCACTCACTACTCACTACTCTGCACTCACTACTCTGCACTCACTACTCACTACTCACTACTCTGCACTCACTACTCTGCACTCACTACTCTGCACTCACTACTCACTACTCACTACTCTGCACTCACTACTCTGCACTCACTACTCTGCACTCACTACTCTGCACTCACTACTCACTACTCACTACTCTGCACTCACTACTCTGCACTCACTACTCTGCACTCACTACTCTGCACTCACTACTCTGCATTCACTACTCACTACTCTGCACTCACTACTCACTACTCTGCACTCACTACTCACTGCTCTGCACTCACTACTCACTACTCACTACTCTGCGCACTCACTACTCACTACTCACTACTCTGCGCACTCACTACTCTGCACTCACTACTCTGCACTCACTACTCTGCACTCACTACTCTGCACTCACTACTCTGCACTCACTACTCTGCACTCTGCACTCACCACTCTGCACTCACCACTCTGCACTCACCACTCTGCACTCACCACTCTGCACTCACCACTCTGCACTCACTACTCTGCACTCACTACTCTGCACTCACTACTCTGCACTCACTACTCTGCGCACTCACTACTCTGCGCACTCACTACTCTGCACTCACTACTCTGCACTCACTACTCTGCGCACTCACTACTCTGCACTCACTACTCTGCACTCTGCACTCTGCACACACTACTCTGCACTCACTACTCACTACTCTGCACTCACTACTCTGCACTCACTACTCACTACTCACTACTCTGCACTCACTACTCACTACTCACTACTCTGCACTCACTACTCTGCACTCACTACTCTGCACTCACTACTCTGCACTCACTACTCACTACTCTGCACTCACTACTCACTACTCTGCACTCACTACTCACTACTCTGCACTCACTACTCACTACTCACTACTCTGCACTCACTACTCACTACTCACTACTCTGCGCACTCACTACTCTGCACTCACTACTCTGCACTCACTACTCTGCACTCACTACTCTGCACTCACTACTCTGCACTCACTACTCTGCACTCTGCACTCACTACTCTGCACTCACCACTCTGCACTCACCACTCTGCACTCACCACTCTGCACTCACCACTCTGCACTCACTACTCTGCACTCACTACTCTGCACTCACTACTCTGCACTCACTACTCTGCACTCACTACTCTGCACTCACTACTCTGCGCACTCACTACTCTGCGCACTCACTACTCTGCGCACTCACTACTCTGCACTCACTACTCTGCACTCTGCACTCTGCACACACTACTCTGCACTCACTACTCACTACTCTGCACTCACTACTCTGCACTCACTACTCTGCACTCACTACTCACTACTCACTACTCTGCACTCACTACTCTGCACTCACTACTCTGCACTCACTACTCTGCACTCACTACTCTGCGCACTCACTACTCTGCACTCACTACTCTGCACTCACTACTCACTACTCTGCACTCACTACTCTGCACTCTGCACTCACTACTCACTACTCTGCACTCACTACTCACTACTCTGCACTCACTACTCACTACTCACTACTCTGCGCACTCACTACTCTGCGCACTCACTACTCTGCGCACTCACTACTCTGCACTCACTACTCTGCACTCACTACTCTGCACTCACTACTCTGCACTCACTACTCTGCACTCACTACTCTGCACTCACTACTCTGCACTCTGCACTCTGCACTCACTACTCTGCACTCAGCACTCACTACTCTGCACTCTGCACTCACTACTCACTACTCTGCACTCACTACTCACTACTCACTACTCTGCACTCACTACTCTGCACTCACTACTCTGCACTCACTACTCTGCACTCTGCACTCTGCACTCACTACTCTGCACTCAGCACTCACTACTCTGCACTCTGCACTCACTACTCACTACTCTGCACTCACTACTCACTACTCACTACTCTGCACTCACTACTCTGCACTCACTACTCTGCACTCACTACTCTGCACTCTGCACTCACTACTCACTACTCTGCACTCACTACTCACTACTCTGCACTCACTACTCTGCACTCTGCACTCACTACTCACTACTCTGCACTCACTACTCACTACTCTGCACTCACTACTCACTACTCACTACTCTGCGCACTCACTACTCTGCGCACTCACTACTCTGCGCACTCACTACTCTGCACTCACTACTCTGCACTCACTACTCTGCACTCACTACTCTGCACTCACTACTCTGCACTCACTACTCTGCACTCACTACTCTGCACTCTGCACTCTGCACTCACTACTCTGCACTCAGCACTCACTACTCTGCACTCTGCACTCACTACTCACTACTCTGCACTCACTACTCACTACTCACTACTCTGCACTCACTACTCTGCACTCACTACTCTGCACTCACTACTCTGCACTCTGCACTCACTACTCACTACTCTGCACTCACTACTCACTACTCACTACTCTGCGCACTCACTACTCTGCGCACTCACTACTCTGCACTCACTACTCTGCACTCACTACTCTGCACTCACTACTCACTACTCTGCACTCACTACTCACTACTCACTACTCACTACTCACTACTCTGCACTCACTACTCTGCACTCACTACTCACTACTCTGCACTCACTACTCTGCACTCACTACTCACTACTCTGCATTCACTACTCTGCACTCACTACTCACTAATCTGCACTCACTACTCACTACTCTGCACTCACTACTCTGCACTCACTACTCACTAGTCTGCACTCTGCACTCACTACTCTGCAGTCACTACTCACTACTCTGCAGTCACTACTCACTACTCTGCACTCACTACTCTGCACTCACTACTCACTACTCTGCACTCTGCGCACTCACTACTCTGCACACTCACTACTCTGCGCACTCACTACTCTGCGCACTCACTACTCTGCGCACTCACTACTCTGCGCACTCACTACTCTGCGCACTCACTACTCTGCGCACTCACTACTCTGCGCACTCACTCCTCTGCACTCACTACTCTGCACTCACTACTCTGCACTCACTACTCTGCACTCACTACTCTGCACTCACTACTCTGCACTCTGCACACTCACTCTGCACTGTGCACACCACTGATATCATGGAATCTTCCACCACACTTTCTAAAACTCTATAGTCCGAAGCATAATAGGAACAGAACCAAAAGAAGGTAGACATTGCTTAAAATAATCTTATTGTATTTATGAGAAGCAAAAGCGAGACTGTGAAATGAGCTGAATATCAGTTTGTTACGAATCAACAGAGTGGAGTTAGAGAACCAAGAAATAGTAATTTAGAATCCGGGTTAGAAGGAGTAGTAATCACAAGCTGAGGATCAACGGGCGCGAAACAGCGTGGTGGGCGCGCAGGAGACGCAGCGTGAGCGTGCACATCAGCTGAAGATCGCCGGAGAAGACACTGAGTCTGCCTGCTGCCATGACTGACCCGCTGCAGAGGGAAAGAGCCCGGTGAGTGGGGGTAGAGGGGGGGGCGGCAGAGAGGGAGTGGGCAGAGAGGGAGGGTGTGTGTGTGTGTGTGTGTCTGTGTGTGTCTGTGTGTGTGCGTGCGTGTGTCTGTCTGTGTGTGTGTCTGGCGCGTGCCTGCCTGCCTGCCTGCCTTTGTGCGCGTCCACAGACCCTGGTCGGCTCGTCCACCTCTCTGTAGTCCCTTGCTAGCTTACTAGGCGACAATAGTTCTCGTTGCCGAGACCTAAAAAACACATAACCACAGAAGGCCAGTAATCCACGCGGTGCCATGAGTAGGCAACACATAATCTTCAAAAGGCACAGATTTCACCTAGTGCCCCTGGATTGAAAAAGGCTACATCTGAGAAGTTGTTTGCAATGCAAGCTTCTCTCATTCACCCCAGTGTAAAACCTTTAGCCTAAGTGGAGCCCCCTTGGCAGCCGTTAAAGTACTACAGTGTTAGATCAAGTCTGATCATTTCATACTTATGTCACTCTCCTTCACTCCCACCTCCAGGCAATGACATGCCAGACTACTTGAAAAGGGTGTGGAATCCTCCCACCTCCCTTAAATTTCCTCCCAGATATTATCCCTTTTATTTTTAGTAGTGAATGAACATTTCAAGGGATGAAAACACAAAGAATTTAACAAATTACAAGTAATGTTGTGGAGAGAGGTTTACTCTGCTTTGATTGGGTTTACCAAGACACTGTCATGGGAGACGTAGTAAACAGACCATTCATTTAAACTTTTTGATTGGCCTGCCATTCCCTTCCCCTTTTGGGTTGACCTATGAAATGCCCTTCAGACCTCCATTTCTCCTCTGTCCTGTCCCACCTTTTATAGTATAGTTTAAGTATGAATATGGCAAACACAAGGACGTGTGTCCCTTGCTCACTTTGCTACTGGATTCAAGCTAGCCTGGCTGGTGTGGGGTGTTACTCCGAAAGCGGTCCCAGGATGCTTGTTTCCGGTCCAGGGAAGACCTGGCTTGTCAGTTCGGGCTGGGCTGTTCCCATGAGGAACAGGGTCAAGACTGATTTGCATATGGCTGGGTTTGAGGTGGGGTGGCGTAGCGAACTAAAAAACGATGCAGGATTCAACCAAGATCTGTGACTGGGAGTGAGTGTTTGAAAAGTTTTAGCGCTCCTTGTGTTTGCTAAGTATGTATATGGCCTGGATAGTTTACATTTACACCTCAATATCTAGGCTAAGAGGGAGCTATAGCTTCCCCTCTCTTTAATGTAGTCTCTCTTTTACACACTGCCTACACACCTTTGCTTTATTCCCTCAATTGCTAACTTGGTTTAACTTTCCTCTGTTCCCTCTATGTTACTCCTTCAGTTCTTTTCCCTGTGTCCCTCTCTGCATAATGAGGCAGGCATCCGCAAGAGTGACGAAAAACCTTTGTTACATTATACAGACATTTCAGCAAGTGATGTCAGCTGAGCATCCTTATCAGCGCCCGAGCTGTATGCATCATTGCACTGTACCACCGCTGCTGTAAGACAGAGCATTAGGGGCGCATGCAGTACATGTCACGAGAGGAAAGGACCATTAATTACTTGCCACTATCATGTATACAATGATAACCTGAAACTGACAGACTCTGGGAAGTACGTCTGTCCTTCAAAGGATGCTATCTTTCTGTCACTCAATCTTAATGTCTGGTGCATAGCAAACAGTATTTAATATATTTTAGATAGGAGAATGGAAGGTGTGAGATTGATGGCATGAACAGATTGCTGGTGTGGAAATATCATTTAGCATGAGAGAGCCTGAACTGCGTGTTGTGATGGATTCCCAGTTCAAGAAGATATTCTTGATTATTTAAAAGGTCTCCATGAACCGAAGCCATACGATCTTACTTATATTTGCCCAGGTTTTGGAAATGTTACATGTATTCCTGATTATTTAATTTCAAATAGTTTTTAATCTTTGTATTTAGTTCAATCAGGATACATTCAAATAGTTGCAGCGATGAACCAACAATGAAAAAAACAATATATTAAAAGTAAAGCACATGTAACACATACTGTATCCATCAGTTAGGATAAAAGAAGCAGGGAGAATGGGAGAATTATTACATAAAATATAAATTTTTAACAGATCTGCTTTGAGGTTAATAACATTTACAGTTTAACTTATTTCTGGTTCTGCTTACTTTCTCATGAGGTAGAGTGCCTTATTGATGGTGATGGGATAAACCTGTGTTTATCACCATTACATGTAGTAAAAACACTAGGTCGTTTCCACTTTGACATGAATTCTAGTCTGACAGTAATAACCAATGAGCAACCTGCAAAGAACAGGGGCCCAAAGTTTTTCTTAGCAGCTCACCACCAAATGTTTCTAAATGGTTAATGCCAACTTTATGTGCCTGTGTCCTGTCCTGAATGGCTAATGGAGAAGCAGACAGTGAAAAAGGTTTCTGCCACATGAAAGAAAGGTAAAAGTGTGCAATTGGTCAATCAGTAAATCTTAACGCCTTAACCGCGGCGTTTTTTCCGCCGCGGTGTGGGCATTCTAAAGGGTGGGCGGGGCTGTGCCAGCCATTGGTCGTGCTCAGCACTGAGGAGGGAGTGCTCCTGTTGGCTGTTGAAGGGGTTAAAAGGCTGCTTGGGAGATATTGTAAGTATAAACAACAAAAATCCTGTTGGTAATCAATTGCATAAATAAGAAAAATTCAAGGTCAAACGAAGAATTTATCAACAACAACACACAAAGAAAGAAAGCACACACAAGGAAAATCAATTATTTCTAACAATGCATGTCATTTTGTATATTTTACCACAGGTACAAGAATATGTCTATAAACAATGGAATAAAGGTTGTGCCAAAAAGTGGGAACAAAGTGACACAAGTGCTCGTATGTCAACGGCGGAGTCTATTCCACCTCCGGCACCAATATACTGCTCTGACAGCGCAAGAGGGTCTTAGTTGTTAGAGGTTAACACATATTACTGTCTGCCCTACTTGGAGTGGACACCGTTGTATGTTTTATTTGCTATCCAGTGGTTTTGAGGGACAATAGAAATACAAAAAATACCATGGAAAAATACTCCCATGATGTGGGGCTATTAGTTTTACATTTTTCAGCCGCAACAAACTCTCGCTTTGGGAGTTCGTTTTAAAAAAATGCAAAACTCTGCAAACGTTTGACTGGGGCCAGACATGTTTGACAGAGGTGTCCATCAAACTTTTACAACATTGATAAGTTCCTGCCAAAATTAAAGACAGTGGACATTTCTCAATTTGGTGGATTGCATGTCATTCAAGGAGACAGAGAATTTTTTCCATCTCCCTGATTGATATGCAACTTCCCGCTAAACTCCATCTAAACCAAGCCCTCAAATTTTTTTTGCAGACTTTGTTGCACCCTACCTAATACTGTTTGTAATATAATTTTAAAAGAGTGACTTGCATATTTACAGTGCTTTGAGTCACATGATGGGACCTCCAAGCTCTAAACATACATTTGCCCGTATTCCCCACTGTGCCAACCATGATTCCGTTCTGAGAATGGTTACACACACAGATATTTTCAATGACCTTATTAACCAACTAAGTTTAATAACATAAAAACAGAGCATTTCTGACTAATTATTTTAACATGCATTTATTTATGTGTGTGTGTGTTATATTTTATATGCATTTTCTTGAAGATCAAAGACCAACAAAATATTTGCAGAATATTTTGTTCTTTTTAGTCAAATCTCTGAAATACCCCCTCCCCGGTCTCCTCTAACCTCATTGCACTTGGGATCAGAGTTCGCGTATTTTTAATATGCCCTTCAATCACTGAAACCTTGCAATTGGAAACATAGCCTACTGTTCTTGATAATATTTGCGGCGCTTTTACACATTGCTACTTCCCTGTTGTCAAAAATGATTTTATTTCTAGACATACTGGGCCTAATTTACGCATCTATATTCTCATCTGAATTAAGAATTAGAGCTGCAGATTTGGCATTGTACAGGGGAAATTCAATTGATATGGTAAGTATTCTACAGCATAACTGCTGTAGAAATATTGAAGGTGGTTTGTCAGGAGTGACTACACAAACTGCATGTAACCTCCACACTTTCCAAACATTTTGGAAAGTTATAAACAGTTTTTAATATTGTATTTATTAACAAATAACTCAAACAAGTCCGTGTTACTATATGTGCAGTAATTTCATAAAGATTATGTGGTTTGAAATAAACATTAAGACATGACAAGGGACAAGCAAAGCACTTTGTTTAGAGCTTCCTACCTAGAAATGCAACTAGCTCTTCCCTGAAGAAAAAAGAACAAATATGCTCACATCTGATAGCCACACCTAGAAAGCAAAAAAATTCTGCAGATTTGGAAGTTACATCATTCTCTCTAATTCGTAGATTTCTGACTTACTTTGAAATATTTTTTCTGCCAGTCCTGTTGGGATACTGGCCAAACCATAGGCAGATTTAAAGCTTCAAAAATAAAATTGCTGCAATTCAATGTGCAAGTTATATACCTCTGTGCATTTAGTAACTGTGTGCATGCTTTATCCCTTAATCACCTCAGGTAGTACTTCTAATTGATGGCATGACCTACTTCCAATTATCAGCAGAGTCAGGCATACAAATGAAGTGGAAAGAATGTGAACCAATGGCACATTCAAGTTATGGATGAACGATTTCCAAACTGCTCCAGCCAGTTATATATTAAAGGTAATGAAATGGTTCAAAGGTATACTATGTCACCCTAGATTAATGAGCACTTCTGGTTTAGAGTGGAAGAATGCGATGCGAAGGAGAACGGTATCAAGCAAATACTATTGCAGATGGTGTGTGTGTTGAAGGGTGTTGCGTTTCAAAAAAGACGGCAGTAGTTTGTGAACAACAGCATTTTAAACTGTACTGAGAGGAGCTAAGAAAATAACTGGACCTGTGGGCTAGAGCAACCACAACTGAGGGGCTGATTTGCAAACAAATCGCACACGTGCTCCTATACTCAGATGGAAATGTACAGGTTGTGGGTATTCCTAACCATTCACAGCAGTACATCTGGAAAGCTGGGTGCTGAATTTAGAAGGCAGGGTCTTTATAAAAGAGTCGGGAGCCCCTCACATAGGTTGAAAGGTTCATTAGATTACAGCTGCACAGGATAGGTCCTGTCAGGGCTCCATCCTACCTCCATATGCCCTGGTCTCCTGGGTTCCACACCACAACACACACATGCATTCTATTACATCATTCACTCTCGGCATTCCAGAAACCAACTCAGGCATACAGAGAACTGGGACACACAGGATACTAAACTGTACTACATAGGTATCCAGATATAGCTGCAAGAGCCATGTAGAATCAAAACACATTGGCAAAGCAAGTAGGTCCAGTGTTCATTGCCAAACTTTTGGCCTTTTCAATGCTTTTTTTGGCATGGTTTTTTAAAACGTTATTGTTGAGGAAGTTGTAAAGTTCTCCAATATAACTGAAAAGTGGCAAAAATGGGAATCTTATTTGTCTCATGAAGCTTATATTGCCATAGTATCACTAGCACTCAAAGGAAATACTTTCTGTGTGGATGTGCTTTTGTGAAAGAGCAGAATGTTGTCACTCACGGGTAGTAAGCCATTGGCTGTAGGGGGCTAATCTACTGCAACATGCTGTGTACTGTAGGGGGTGGAAGAAAAATGGGAATGACAGAACAGCAGACCAATAGTTGAAGAGGGTTGGCTGAAATCCCCTATAAGTGTATCATATATACTTTTAGTAAACTCAAAAAATCCAGGCTTAGGCCGAACCCAAAAATAGGCCATTACTATCATAATATAGGTTAATAAGCTTCCATTGTTTCTAATAGTGCAATGATTTATAGTTACCTGATAGGAGAGTGAGCTATGAGTTCCACTTCCTAACTGACTATGCGATTATTCCCTTATACCCCGTCATGTGTTGCATGCATGATTGCTTCCCTCTTCTCATATTCTGCAATCATGGCTATCTTCCTGTCACTCTTTTCCTTGACATTACTTGTCACTCTTCATATACAGGTTCATCGTGAATAATAAGTGTATAATACATTTCCTTTTCTCCTGTGTCTATCTAGAAAACAAAAGCTTCCTTATTCCCTTTTGGAAGGATGAAAGTATCAAAGAAGGGAGTCCAATAGTGGTGGCCTTTCTGTCTGAAACTGACACAGATGGTATTCCTGTACAGTGGTGCTGGAACAACTTTTAGAGTGGATGCGCTGCCATTAATGTCGTACGCCTGAAGTCATTGGGACTTTGAAAAATCCAAGGAACATACAAAGCAACAAGTGTAGCAATTGTGCCATGCCAATTTAGTAGGAGAGTCGTACGGGTGTGGTATGCTGCTGGTGGTGTATTTTCGAGAACTGGTATAGTAGCACACTGTCATTTACTGCACATTTTCGATTGAAATGGCTACTACATTTGAATACACATACAGTTTATTGGTAAAACTATGTAGCACAAAAATGATAATGTGTGGAAATTGGGTTTCGGTGAATAATTTGTGCATCTCCAAGTAAAGTGTCTTGATTTGTTTTGATCCTATTAAAATCTTTGTTTCCATCACACTTCAGAATTACAAAACAGTGCTTCATTTGTCTTTTCCTAATTGCTGACATAATTTGAAATATGTGTATAGTTTATTTACCAATATTTAAATGTAAATTTGTGGCATGCTACAACCTTTCCTTTCCCCAGCAGGATTGTCACCTAGATCACTATTACAAAATCCTCCCACTTTGCATCTAAGAAATACAAGTACACAACTGTTTCCCAATAAGCAGCAACTTGTCAGAAGACATACCCTGATATTTGACCTTTTTCTTTGAACTCACAGCAAATGAGACAAGAGAGATGCAATAGGTAAAGGCACTTTATTGCTAAAAAAAACTTTTAAACCCTAGCATGCTAATTTCTGGGGCTGCAGAAGCACCCCAAGAACCCCTACTTCCAGCGCCAATGAGTGGTTTGTCAAAAAAGCAAAACTGTCAGACAGGGCCGGTATTATCACTGGTGGATCCTGGTGCAACAATGTTTGTAGGCGCCCCATCCATGAGGACCATCTTCCCCACAGATTCCTACCCCACCACCTTTTAACAGTGCCCCTCATGTTTCCATACGCACTCTCTTTCAGATGCATTATAATTAGTTATATAGCGTTACTCATACCATTGTAGGGTATCAGAGTGCTTTGCATCACACACACATTGCACAGAGACAATCAGTCATTTGAGAGTAAATCAGTGTATAGAAAACATTACATAAGTCAGAGGATGACAAGGTGTAAGACTGACTTGTCATCCATACTGGTAGACAGTACAGTTTAGGAGTGCTTGGTCTTGAGAAGCACAAACTCTGAATTGAAAATGGTACACCGTAGTTGGGGCATTCTCTTTAATAATAAGAATTGATCTCTATGCTCTAATCTATACTTTGCATTGTTCGTGCAGTTCTTTGTTAACAGTTAATAATGTATCTAAGAAAAGCAGTAACCGACTGACCTATTTACATTATATGCACTTTGTGATCTGCATGGTACACTTTCATTGCAGCAGGCCTATTAACTCTCTCTGCTTTTTTATGATCAGTCAAAACCTCAAGTGGACAAAACTCTGATCTCTCTCTAGGAAGAACATTAATCATCGGAGTTATCTTGACATTTTATTGTCGCCTTGTCTCCTGAAGTCAGCACCCGGTGTGGTTGGTCCGGTGGCACTGCCCTAGAGCCGGCCTTGCTGGCAGACTAGTGTCCAGGCCCTCTTTTATGTTCATTCCATATCTATCTAGTGGAAGAGGTGTGGCGCCGCGGCTAGGGCGGCTGACTCCGGAATCTGGGGATCACGGTTCGATCCCAGGCACCGGCGGCAGATTAGCCCAGCACCATGTGACTCTGGGCAATAGCTTGCTTAATCTTCCCGACGGCCCCCAGCGCCTAGAGACCCTTGCGGGTGATTGTGCGCTTTACAAATGTGGAATATTATTATTATTATCTGAACATCTTGCTTAGAGATTTCCTAAATAAATACTATTAATTAGGCATCCATTTTGAAAATGTTGTAATCCCCTTGATCTCAGTTACAAGTGATGGGTAATGTAATCTTAGAGAATAGCATACCTCAGTGATTTTTTGACACTTCAGTCTTCTGTTTAATGACCATGGAGTGTTTGCCCCAAGTCCTTCTTAATCAATATAGTGAATATGAAGGTTTGTTAAACGTATTACTTTCTTACCTATCTAGTGGTATCCCCCACTCTCATATCCCCCACATCACGAAAGCATTCAACTTGTTTGAATACTTATCTTCACAAGATGACAACTATTTTGGAGAACGGTCCAGCATGCCAGTTTTACTACTGCTTTTTTTAAAAAAGCCTCTAACTACTTAAAATATGATTGCCTTGATTTATTAGAACTTCATTGTACACTCTGCTTGTTTATTAGGAGCCAGTGTTTCAGAAACTCTATGCTCAAAT
Source organism: Lissotriton helveticus (assembly GCF_964261635.1). Taxonomy (NCBI): domain Eukaryota; kingdom Metazoa; phylum Chordata; class Amphibia; order Caudata; family Salamandridae; genus Lissotriton; species Lissotriton helveticus. The sequence continues at coordinate 1,077,381,048 of NC_136059.1, forward strand.
GCTATTACAGAAGAAGGTGGAACTTTGTTCATATCCATATATTCCAGTCAAACTGATTGCATTGTGTCAAGTGTTAAATACATGCATATTAGACGGATGCAACTAGAGAACACCGTTAGACCTATTCACAAATGCACTTTGGAGAATATAAATAAGGAATCATGTACACATTCTTACCTAGTGTTGTGAATAGGCCTCCAAGCGCGGGCAATATTCACATACATTATATAGAAATAAAAAGTATGTGCCATCTTTGCAGTTTTACTAATAAGGAGTTGAACCTTTTAGGGGCTGCTTCACAAAGGGGTGTAAGAGTACATAAAACAGTAGTCCTGTAGTACTACTCCATGTAATGCATGTAGTGAGTAGGGTCCTATGTTTCTAAGAAGGCTTTAATTGATAATACATTTTAGATTAACGTGGAACTGAGGTAGAGTTGATTTGTTGCGTTAACTATGCATTGTATACAATCATAGGTGCTGTTTCAACAGCTGTCTAACTTTGCAATGTAAAGCCACTGAAAGACCTTTGAGAACTCAACTTAATACATAGGATTCTGAATGTGATATGGGAAACATTAAGGGCCTGATTATGATGAGGCTTGGAAAACAGGTCAGATGCTTTCCGAGCCTCATCGCGGTTTCAGTTCTGACTTTCGCATTACAATGCAGGCAGTCGAAACTGAAACTAGCTGGTCATTCCGGCTGGATTCTGGTGGGCTCAAGGAGCCCGTTGGCCAGTTGGAGACAGGCATGTAATTCCAATAGATGGCGTTTCCACCTTTGGGATTATGATGTCGGTTTCCAACAGGCTTTCCATGTCGGGCTTTCTGACATGGAAAGCCTCTTGAAAAGTGACACTGGTGGACAATAGCAGGGCCCCCTTCACACTCTGGTTGGGAGCCGAGGAGGCACCTGTGGTGCACCCCTGTGAATCCCTGCACGTGAGACCGGCACTGTCAGATGCCTGCCACATGGTTCAGGGATTCCCACAAATTCCCAATTCCCAAAGGGAGCTTGTTCTATGGCTGGCTTAGGGCCACAACACAAACTCCCATAGGGAAATGGGAGTTTGTGACCGCACTATGTTCGGTCCCATTGTAATTAGGTATGCGGACCCCTGACCAAAGGTCGGGCGCTTCCTATACCAATACGGTGTCGGGCGACATTGTAATAAGGCCCAGAATATGCTGGCTTTGTCAAACAAGGCTTACAGGATTGTTTTTCTCCATTCTCCTGCTTCCTATTTTCTTTCCTCGACCTTTGTATTGCTAATTTTATCTTTTTGTTCGTTGGGTTCTATCCATTTCTATCAATCGTTCCAAAAATCAAAATGTCCTATTTCTATGATTTGTTAGTGTCTTTGCCCGTCTGTCCAAAAACCCACAAAAATGTGGACTCTTATGCTTGTCCTCCTTTCCGTCCGTCCATCCATCCATCCATCCTAATATCTGATTTTAACCAGCAAACAGGCACATTATCCTGATAATAACAAACTTTCTAAAAATGAAAATCCATTTTCCTCTTAAAATGCTAAGGAACAAATGCAGTAGCACATTTTTCTTCCCTGCCCTCGAACATCTCTCTTTCCTGTTCTTTGCACATATATCCTTTCTGCAGTACTCTTTGATTTTTCATGCTCCGGCATGGAACCAAACAGAAAAAATTACAATTGATTTTCCATTAATGTTCTTGTCTTTCATTTATGTGAATGTTTTCGACGAGTGGCAGCAGCTGTAGAGCAAGTTGGGGCCTATTAAAGCGTGGTTTTGATTGGCAGCCTCATCACGGTTGTTTGTAATTCTCGAAGTAAGCATTGCAAAGATAAGAAAACTTTGAGAATCTGATTGTGAACCAGCTGTAGATCTTCATTCCCCAGCAGGTTATGGCGTTTGTTTCTGTTCACACTTTGCATATGTGCTGGGTCCCGGAGATGATTGATGTGAAAATGCCCTCTATGGATCATAAAGGCTGGTCAGGATGGCAGAGACACCTGTAACTGATGATGCCGCTGCCCCTTGGCATGACTTTCCTGTATTTATGATTCTCAGCACGGTGAGGATATGGACGTTTCTCGTGCCATATGCCTCATATGTCAATTCTTCAGCAAAGGTTATACAGAAACTATTCTTTTGTTTCATAGAACAAACTTGCATTGTACATCATTAGGTTGTATTTGCACACATGGAAGGTATTCAGAAGCATCAGCTTTTGTTGCTGTTCACCTCATGGATCTGGGAGATCAGAGCCAGATTTCTATCACTTTGCACAAGGCTTGTATCACACAAGGGACTCAAGCTGGTGCTAAGTCTTTTATTGGGATTTACTGTACAGTACAAACAGTGATTTGCACAGGAAAGTAGCACTAAAGTAACACAAAGTATCTCTATGTGCTAGTTTTAGTTACTTTATGTCAAGGAGCATTCCAAGGGTGATGCATGGCCGTCCCCATGCAACCACCTAATAGTCCAGGCTACTAACATTGGCAGACAAGGATTAGAATAAAAAAAGTTATGCCTACTTGAGGCAGGTGTAATGTATGAGAAAGGTTTTGTCTTCTCCATATTTTTCCAACTTTGCAAATGTGCTGTATAGCACACATACAACCTTGGAAAAGTAACTATTTTTGACATCACACATGCACTTGCACAATCATGCTATGGTGTGTATGTGAGGCAAGGCAGTCACAACAGGGGCATAATGCTATAAATATGTTGAGGAAGATATAAATAACCAAGACCTGTCCTTTATAAGTGTAACCAAAATAAAAATCATCCTCTTGTATTGGAGGAAGGTCGCTATGAAAAGACAGCAGCAGGAACAATGGTGTCTGGATTAGTGTACTCTACATCCAAATAACGTATGTGTTGGAGGGCACTTAAGTGGAACAAATAGCATTCTATTTTGTGCCATCACTGTATTGTTATATCTGAACAATGTGGTGTATTTTTAAATGAGTAAAGATTTATACAGATCAGAGAAATATTTCCAGTGCATCTTGACCAGGAAGAAGTTCTCAATGCCTCATCTTTTGAGGTAAATTAATCTGGTGTGTTAGTCTAATTGATGCACTATAGCCCAAACTCCTTCGATAACCAATGTTTGAACTGGTATTCCTTCTTGGCTAAGTTATGCACCCAGGTCAGGTAGTACTCACCACTCTAGTCAGGGTAAGCTAAGTACACACTAAAAGATAGCCTGTGCCCACCCTCTGGTAGCTTGGCAGAGCAGTCAGGCTTATCTAAAGAGGCAATGTGTAAAGTATTTGTGCAACACACACACATAAGAACACAATGAATATTCCACAAAAATACTCCACACAGGAACACAAATATAGATTATATTTTTATGAATATAACAAGACCAAAATGATAAAAATCAAATAAGTGGAATCAGAGTTAAGAATTTTTAAAGGAAACCCCAAAAACAGTGCTTAGAAGTCAATAGCCCTAAAAGGTTACTTTAGGTCACGCAAGACTGGGGTAAATCCAAAGTTCAGGCTGACCGCGATGGAGCGCGGGTTGGATACAGTTCCAAATAGGTCCTGCTGAAGTTTAATCTTCTCAAGCTGACCCAAGAGCCCTGTTTGCGTGGGAGACAGTCATCGGAAGCAAGTATAGCATCGCTACAGATGATCCTGTGGGCATGAAGAGTTGACTGGACATCAGTGACAGCAGATGGGGCCTTGTGGTCGTGGGTGGTGATGCTTGCTGTGTGACAAGATGATATTATAGCGGCTCATTGTGATCCTTTGAGCGTGCAGCGCAATGCCAGGATGGGCCCGTTCACAGCCCAAAAACTTGATCTCATGGATTATCTAGCGTTCGTAAACCTCAAATAACACATCCATTGCCTACTTGTCCAGCAGTTCATATTCTGAACCCATTGTTCATCTTGGCATGGCCTCCTTAGACTTAGAGTTAAAGATTACACCATATTCACAGATGGACTAACTTTTATTCACATTTAATACTAAAGTTGAATGCGATAAACAAGAGGGAACACCATTAATCCGATTAACTCCTCCTTTCACAACTGCAAATGAGAAATTACCCCTACAAGGTATTGCAATATTTTTGCTTCTGTCATTTTGCCTTCTTCCTCAAATGGCAATAATCCATAGGCTCTCCTCAAAATCCTCATCAAACCATTTCCACAGTGATAGACCTGGCCCTTTTGCAGGGTTATCCCTAACCTTTTTGCCTTCCTCCTGTGTTTTTTCTGACCTGTTTTTGTTCGCTTTAGGACTCTGGGCACTTTACTACTGCTATTCAGTGCTAATGGACATGTGCTCTCTCCTTTAAACATGGTTTGATTGGCCTACACCTATTTGGCATTTTTAATTTACTTGTAAGTCTCTTGTCTAGTGGTCTCACAGATAAACAAGGCCTATAAATTAAATGGTACTAGTGGTCCTGCAGTGCTGCTTGCGCCAGCCAGAGAAGTAGCTTCTCAAACCTGTCTCAGGCCTCTGCCACTGCAGGGCCTGTGGGTGCCATTTACTGCAACATTGACGTGGTAAAGAAAGTTACTTGCCAAGTCTGGAACTCCCCTTTTACTCCGATAGGTCACCCCTAAGATAGATCCTAGGTAGACCTATGGGCAGGGTGCTGTGTAGGTAAAAGGTAGGACATGTGCCTTGATTGTGTGGCATGTCCTGGTAGTGACAACAGCCTATTTGGTTTCTCACTTCTGTGAGTGCTGCTCCTCTCATAGGTTAACATTGGGAATTCCCTGATATGTTTTTCAGTGGTCATTTCTGATCTGGAAGGAGTAGCATTGGCAGTTTTGGCCTGTTTGGAATAGGGATGAAAAATTCTTCTTATTAGCAAAGGTGGAATTTCCATTACTATTTTGGAAATGCCTCTTTTAGAAAATGGGAATTTCTATGTGCTAATGGCTCTTTGTGCTTTGCAGCCTGACTCCAATCCATGTCTAGGGTAAAGTGACAGCTGGGCTTGTGCATACTTTCCAGACATCCATCACACAGGAAGGGTTGAGTGTAACAGAGTTGCATCTGCATTCATCTGCATACGGTATGGTTTTCCTGGACTGGGAGAGGTGGAGGTGGGACGTACTAACATTTGTAAAGGCTGGACCCATCCCTCACCCAAAGGGCTTGTTTACCCCCTACTGATGTCTGGAGCCAGAGCTGGGATTGAATGGATGTGTTGTGCACTTCCAAAGTTCTTTTTGAAGTTACTGCCACATCAAACACATTTTGAGTATAAGTTCAGGGGCTCTGATCCCATGATTTTAGACACTGCATGGACTTGTAACCAGATGCTGATGGCTCCACAGACTGCTCATTGCAAGAAGGAACTGTCATGCTGCCAGGAAGAATCGCCATTGGATGGAATTGCTTGTTGTACAGACCTGCGGCCTGCAAGAAGGCCTGCCACTGTACTACAAGGACCCAGATGTGCTGGCCTACTGCTTGTTCCCTGCCTTTGGGCCCCCAGTTGTTCTCCAGGGTCTGGTTGGTGGCTTCCCCCGCCCCTGTCATGTGGAGTGCTTGTTGGCAATCAGCATGCACCTGTTTGTTACTCCACATGCAGAGCATGGTGAGCTGGCTTGGAATTTCATCTGGTGTCAGTAAAGAGCGCAGGGTGAGCGCTTCATTCTTTGTGCTTTACTTATTAAGGAGATCAGCGCTGTGAAATGGCCTGTGTCTCCTCCACTGGACTAAGGCGCTACGGGACATATTTCCAGACATTCCAGAGCCGCAGGAGAAAGCCTCAGGAAACTAGCATTGCTGCCCTTCTTTCCCCCCAGCGAGCCTGGAGTCTACGCTATGGGTAGAGAGGAGCTGCCTGGCAATTTCGGTGTGGAACCGTGTGCAGCTGCCGTGAAGGGTTCTGTATGCATGGAAGCAACCGCACCACGAAAAAAGGACACTCTCGAAACCAGGGATGACTTCCTCTCACTCACAGCTGCCTACGTCTCATCAAGGAGAAGTACAGGGCTACTTCCACTGCACTGTGCGATCGCTACCAGTTGGTCCCTGTAGGACTGCAGTAGGGGGACCACAGGAGGTCTCTTGCGAGCTCTACTTCCAAGGGTCTCTCCCTATTTTGAGCCGGCAAGCCAGAGCTGGGTTTTGGCAGCAGCACCACACTCTCACTGGCAGCTGCAGTTGGTGCCTTGTTCTATGCTGCTTTTGGCCGAGGGCTGCCCCCCTCTCCCTGTTGTAAGATTCCTTGGGGAATCTTCTGTTCTTTGGTGGCATTGTGGAGCGAGCCCTTGATGGGGGCCCCTACTTAGGAATTGGCAGCATGTAGGAAAAATGTCTGTCATCTCTGTATTTTCTATAGAAGGAGCAACGCTAATTCTGTGCTCTACTGGGGCTAAAGGAAGTTACATATAACTTGTAGTATGAGCACAGGCACGCTGTGCTCTAGGCTCTCAAGGTACTAATATGGTGATTCTGGTATTTTATAATCTGTTGCAGTTTATGCCCTGATATTATGAAATATGTTGATTTGTCTTGCAGTTTCAGGATAATGATTATTATTTCAGGAAGTTGCTTGATGTGCCCAATGATGGGTTGTTTGTGACATGTCCAAGATAGAAACATTTCTTTTATTGCACGCATTGTGATGTTATGACAATTGCCTAGTTGGCAAAGTGATTATCAGTTAAAGTGATTTTGTTCTATGTTTTATATGCAATACAGAAACATATTTTTATATAACATTGTGAGTAGATTATTTTTGTGGTGTAGTTATTGTGTCACTGGTTGTGTGTGTGTGTGAGTGTGTGTGTGCGCGTGTGTGCGTGTGTGGGTTTGTGTGTGTGTGTGCATGACAGCTCTGCAAAGCTACCAAGGGTGTGGGAAGGTTTATTGTGGGTGTGTACTACCTTGCCCAGACTAGAGTAGTGGGTTCTGCCTGGCTTAGGTGCATACACTAGCCAAGCCTATGGGAAAATGTGTGCTGTGTTATAAACCAAACAATACAGGTAAATAAAGAAAGGATATAAGAACCAGCCCATGTTTAGGAAACAGAAAATAAAATACAAATTGAGAAAACTGGTGAAGGGGATCTGAGCTTATTGAAGGAGAAAGCTCTTTCATCAAAATTAAATAGACTAATCATTGCATTAATAATCAGTACAAAAATAGTGAAGGAATATCTCTGCCAAAATGTTTTGAATGAATCTGCTTGCAACGTAGGCCCCTCATGTGACTGACTAGGATTTTATTCTGCCAGAATAAAGCAGATGGATGGAGCAAGCCACCATTTCAACCTTCACAGTAAGACTAATTTTTGGACTGAGAAAGTATTAAGAATTACTAACGCAGAGGCTAGTTGTAAAAGATCAAATTAGATCTATAGAAATGCTTTATGACTGCTGAAGAATGCTCACGGCTATTCCAATATAATGGTTGTTGATGTGAAGATGTCCTCTGTTACACGGTCTGGATTTCAAAGAGTTCAGCAGAATGGAGTTAGAGGCCATAAACAGCAGGAGTTCACAAAGTTAGAAAGGCTTTGTGGAAGACAACACTGATAATCTTTTGTCAGGATTCAAAATCTCAGAGTCGGACAAAGTAGTACAGCATCTTCCAATGTCATAACTTAGCTGATTGAAACTGATGTGCCCCCCTGGCCTTCTGAAATCCAAAAAAGCAGAACTCTTTGGCCACAAAGTTGTAAACTGCCCCAAAAAAGACTTATAGACAAAATGGTATTTTAAGCAAAGTTTATGATGGTTTACCTTGAACTTGTTCCGCCTAGACAGATTCAGAGTGGTTTATCCACACCTTGTAACAGTCTCCACAGTTTCTCCACTATCACACTGGTTAATTTGATTAGTTAAGTGAACTGATTTACTTAATTTTAGAGCAAGTCAAAAAGGCAAACAATGAAGATGGGGGTGTTCCTCCATATTGTCTCTGAAAATAGCAATTACACTCCCTACCGCTTCATGCAAGGAACTTTTGTTTTCTTCTTGGTTCAAGGCTTGCTCTGACTAAAGAGCAGGCCATGTACAGTTAGATAAAAGATGTATTTTTTCCATTAGTGATTATCCCTAAATTAAATCAGCGAGTTCCACAGTCCACAATTCCATAATCCCTTCAGTATTGCATATTTCCTGCTTTAGGGAGTGCCCTGTAGCAGTAAGCCCAAGGAGTCCGCGTGTCAGGTGAGAACAAACGTCTTACAGTGCAATACCTTACAGGCAATCATATAGGTCAGATATAAAGCGCAACAAATCAAAGCAGACACAAATGCTGTTATCACAGCTGGTGTCCTAATTCCGATGGGGCCAATAACTTCAGTTACTGACTCATCAGAATTATGAGTTTGTTACTTTCACCCAGAATTGTTGGCTACTGCAAGCAACCAAAGACTCGCAGTGAAAGTTCAGACCAACATAATAAATTACCCAGGGTACTGGATCTGGAATTGCTGATTGCCCTTTTAATTAATTACTTCTTCATGGTCTCTTAGGGTTCTATTCCTTATGGGTGTCGGATTTTCCCCACTTACCAGTGCCCTTTAAATCAGTATTTCTGTAGTTGTGGAAAACCTGGCCCATTTTGCAGGCTACTCATAATGAGGGCCTCAGTGTGGATGAGGCTGTCACTGAATGTGTGGTATTGGACCATACACTTCAAGGTGACACAGCAGGAGAGCTCACCCAGTTCCAATCACCCATCTCCTGAATATTGCTTGCAATTCCTATGAAGCCATTGCTGATGCAAAATATTTTCTACACGTTTGCATACATATGCTATTGCATACATAGCTTATTATTATTATTATTAGTAGTAGTAGTAGTAGTAGTAGGAGTAGTAGTAGTAGTAATAGTAGTAGTAGTAGTAGTAGTAGTAGTAGTAGTAGTAGTAGTAGTAGTGGTGGTGGTGGTGTTTGTTCCTCATTGAAGTAGCATTCAAATACAGTAATGAGCATGACATAGACTGGAAGTTTTTTTGTGATGTGTTTAAATGTATGCTTCTTTAGCACAAAGTCTGGTTCTGGGTCCTGAGTAGATCACTAACACAATGCTTAATGCCACAGCCCAGAACAATAGCTTTGTGTTTCTGTACCAGAATGTCAGTCATACTTTGACATGTTGTCTGCTCTGAACAAAACTAAAGAAATTCATCCAGTTTGTTTTTTCCTTTTTTTTAAAAAGACACAGCAAAAGTATCTTTTCCTCTACACGTGACCTAGAGCTTTCCTTAACCTTTCCACGTTGCAGCAAACTAATTTCACTATGCATCACTGTATTTACAGAATAAGAAATGAAGCAAATACAATTTACACTATTTTCAAATGTAAAAATCAGGGACCAAGATAGTGGCAAATTCACTTCAGTAATTTCTTACAGATGCAGTAAAACTTTTTAAGAACATTTTGAACACTTTTTTTAAGGCAATCCGTGAGCATGTGTATTTGTATTCTTCATTACTAAAAACACTATTGCAACGTATTTTATCTTTTGACTTCCGTGGAGCCTCACTGAATCATTATTGGAATCTGGTGACCGCTGCAGAGTTAGTATTAGAAGCCAGGGACCCCCTTTCCTAAGCATTTTTCATAACACGAACCTCAAAACAATACACAAAAATATTTAAAAAAATGTACACCAAGCAAATGTTCAAATATTTAAATATATTGTGTAATTGATAATCAGATATAGAACAAAGTTTTCAAGTTTTCAATTTTGCTTGTTTGTATGTATACTTAATTTTATTTTATAAGTGTTGATATTATATAATTTTGTAAAACAGTCGCGGACCCTCAGAGTAGGTCTCGCAGACCCCCAGGGGTGTTCGGACCACAGGTTAAGGACCACTGCACTGATACACTATATTGGAAAAAGATGTATAAGTAACAGATATGCCATTATGTTTTTTCAATTGTTTCACTGTCATTTGCCACTATTATTGCCTTGTTGTAAAAATATTTCTGACAGGGTCTGGAATAACATCAACAAAAAACATACAAAATAGTTTTTGTCTCAGTTTGCATGTGACAGAAAAACAGTAACAAAGCATTGACAGTCGATGAATGCCTTTATTTCATTGCATAGACTACCTGCCATTTCCTGTCTGTACAAATACGATAAGCTATATTACCTCCTGGTGGTCGCCAGTAGGTAGTTATAGTTAGGACCATGTTTCCATAGGAAAAGCGTTTATGACTTGCCTATATCTTTGCCACTGTTTGGTGAATCTTCACGAAATGTTCGTAAAAATGTGCCCCGGTGAATCTTGTTGTGCATGGAAAGTGTCAGGGCAATATGTCAAGCATGAACTGAGAAAAGGGGGGCCAAAAAAGTGTTTTTTTCATGTTAACTCCAATGGGATTTTTTAACACAAATGCAGCCCAAACCACAAGATGGACTTATACTAAATGTTGCAGAAAGCTAGCTCTTTGTCCAGAAAGAGAGCTTTTTGATATTTGGTGTAAATCCGTTCAGTAGTTTTTGAGATATTAAAAAAAATATATATATATACATATATATTTATATAAAGGGATGAGGATCCTCTGAGGATTCAACAGTCACTGTGCTTAAATCTGATTGGCTGCCAACATTTCAACCAGGAAGTGTTGGCAACCATCTTGGGACTCAACTTAAGCTGAGCCACAAAATACATTTAAGAAAAAGAAAAGGAGCAGAGTAGGAATACCCTGACCATCTAACTGTGGCATTAGGGTCCCCCTATGACCCAACAGGGCCAAAAATCACTTTAAAAAATGTTTGTCACAGAAATGCAATGGAGATACAAATCTATGTCAATTAGTTTTTTTTTAAAAAAAACAAGCACAACTTCTTTGCTAGTTTTGATTAGAGCCCCAGGGTGGGCCAGGCCCAGCGGAAATTTTTTTTAAAAGGAGGGTTGCGCATGGGGTGCCTCCTCCTAAGGCTCATTAAGCTCCATAGGCCCAGGTGACCACCACCTTCCCAGGACAAAAGAACCATTGATGGGGGGGCTGCATTACCCCCCTGGTCCCTGGGGACCACAACCTTCCCAGGGCTAAATACTGCATAATGGGGGGCACCGTGGACCCCTCTGGCACCACCACTAACCCAGGGCCAATTTTCTTTTGCTTTTAAATGACAGACGGGTCGCACAGCAACCATCCTGGGTCACATAGAGCTCAGGGAACACCACCTCCGTGGGGCTGGCTCTCAAAAGTAAAAGAGGGTGGCCACACTTACCCCCTCCTGGAGCCGTACATTGCCCTGGGGACCGTCATCCCCCAAGGCCAGCTCCTGCTATATCCCGGGGTCCACATTCCCTGGACATTGCTGTTTGCTTTGTTTGGTGGTAGCTGACAGTTCCCGCCAAGCAAAAGCCAACACTCCGGTTCCAGCATGTGGGAGCTGTCAAAGTGCTCCCGACCGCTGGAAGTGGAGGTTTCATCTCTTTCCCTACCCTCAGACATTAGGGAAGGGAAAGAGATGAAAGTATTTATTTTTTGCCATTTAATATAGCGCATACTTGACCCGAAGGTATTGGAGCGCTTTACATGAGCACCAGTTACGTTACACAAGGACACATTCATTTTTGGCAGACACAGGGATATTAAGTCATTTGCCAGAATCACAGGATGCTGAGCCTATGCTGATGTCGAACCCTTTTCTCCAGCTCCAAAGTCAGCAGCTCTAGCTGTAAGGCTACACCCTCTCCCCAGTATTGGAAGTATTACCTCTGTGAGCAGGAAACTTCATTTCCCTGTAGCTCCCTACATGAAACATGCCAGTATCTGGAAGAAGCGGGGAGCCGGCTGGGACCGCGGGGGCCTTTGGGCTCCCTTCACGGTCCAGAGGAAGTTCAAAAGGGAGCAGAAAGAGGCAGAATTAAGATCAGAAATGGGGAAAAATAGACAAGATAAAAGTAAAAAATTAGCAGAAAGAGACAGACTACAGGTCAACAACGAGCAGAAAGAGGCACAATTAAAGTGAGAAATGAGAAGCGGCAGAATAAAGGTAAGCAATGAGCAGAAAGAGGCAAGATAACATTGAGAAACAAGCCGAAAGAGGCAGAATAAAGTTCAGCAACAAGCAGAAAGAGGTAAGATAAAGGTCTACGATGAGCAGAAAGAGGCAAGATAAAGGTTAGAAACGAGTAGAGGAGGCAATATAAAGGTCAGAAACAAGCAGAGCGAGGCAGAATAAATGTCAGAAACAAGCAGAACGAGGCAAAATAGAGATCAGAAAAGAGCAGAAGGTGGCAAGATTAAGTTCAGAAACGAGCAGAAAGAGGCAGAATAAAGATGAGAAAAGAGCAGAAAGAGGCAGAGTAAAGGTCAGAAAAGAGCAGAAAGAGGCAAAATAGAGTTCAGAAACGAGCCCAAAGAGGCAACATAAAGGTAAGAAACAGGCAGAAAGAGGCAGATTAAAGATCAGAAACAAGAAGAAACGAGAAGAAAGAGGCAAAATAAAGGTCAGAAGGGAGCAGAAAGAGGCAAGGTGAGAAATTAGCAGAAAGAGGAAAAAGAGGTCAGAAACCAGCAGGAAGTGGCAAAATAAAGGTGTGAAAAGAGCTGAAAGAGGTAAATTAAAGGTCAGCCACAAGCAGAAATAGGCAAACTATAGGTGAGAATAGAGCAGAAAGAGGCATGATTATATTATCAGCGATGACACTGCCCATGTCATGAGTGATGTAATATGTGAGTTCATAAGCAGTGCACTGCAGGGGCGTAAGTTATAGTTAGCTCGGGTAACTATAACTGCTGAATGTCAATGGTTTTGTACGAGTGAAATCTGAGCTTAACTATAATGTCCCTATAACCATTGTTTTTTTTCAGTGAATATGAATATATGTATGACTATAAGAATAGTGGTATTTGAGGACCTTGGCTTATCTTGCTAAGTATTGTAAGTCATACATGGAAACCACAGACACTCAAATTATGCAATTCTGTGGCAATGGCATGTTCTGCATAACTACAGATTTTCCACACTTGCCATAACCCATCCTCTGCATAACTGGCAAATTTTAACCAAAAACACGTTTCGTTTCTAACTCAAACAGATCAAAAGTTACTAAAAACGATGACTCCACATGCTGCTGCATAATGGCAGGCCTTTTGCAGAGGCATATCATCTTTCCATTTCTAATTGCTGTATTTAGAGGTAAGACTGATATTAATTAAGTTAAACCTTCACTCATACAGTGTGAACATATGTTATCAAAACGACAAAATAGTGAAGTAAATCTGCAGCAAAATCTGCTGCACAATATGCCTTTTCTTGACGCATAACTTGGTGCAATAAACATGATACTTTCAGGACGCGTCTGGAGAATCAAATGTCCACTGCTTCCCCCTATCTTCTGTCAGGTATCTCATGAACAGCGACAACCCTCCACGCCATTACATTAAAAAGATCATGAATTATTTTCAAAGGCAAGTAAAACCATTGAGAGGGCGCTGTGTCCGAAAATACCTCTGCATTTTCAGATAACATAGAAATTGTTAAATATGTATGTACGGCTAAGAAATATCCCGCCGCTGTCACATTGTACCTTTCGCCGCTGCCCTGAAGAGATGGGGTCGGCGATAGCAGAAAGGCTGTGATCGATAAATGCTAGTGCTTAAACTCCCATTGACGCCCCCAGCGGGGCCGGCCTCTTGATGCTAGGCCCAGGAGGACATTGTCCTCCAGCATAAGTTGTCATTTTTCTGCATCACCCACAAATGCAGACGATTTAAATAAACCTTTTTATTGCGGACTAAATCTGTGCTGGGAGATTGCCTGCTAGGATTGTGACAGGGGAATACAATTCCGCTCCTCCGGGGGCTGCCCTGCAAAGGCGCATTTCCAGCTCAGGGACTTGCTATTAAATTTGCCAGGCCCGCTGTGATGCCATTGCGCGCGCGTCCGCGTGGCACTTGGAAGTCGCAGGAAGCTGCCTCGCAGGATGCGGGGGCCCGCAGCCCTTTCAATCTGCAAGCGGCGAGATTCGTGACGTGACTTGTCTTCAAAGCATTCTGCCTCAGGTGTTCGGCGGTCGGATTGTTGTGTCAGTGGGAAAAAAAGCATTACTGCTAAGTTGCTTATGGAATTTACTGCACTTCTCTGAGAAGTTCTGTCAGGGAAGTCTATAAGCATTGCTCATGAATCAAACGCTTTCGGTCAGGGGGGGCAAAGAATGCGCTGGGTGACACGCGCGTGAATCACCCCCTTTATGGCAGAGCAGTCAGGTGTGGAAACGGCGGGAAGGCGGCGTGTAATATCCTTCAATCACGTGCGCATTAGGAAACAGCGCCAGGGAATTAACTCTTTGCACTAAACGTGTTCTGCTCTGGAAGACTTTCCAGTTCTAGGAAGTGAACATTGCTCAGTATCCAGTACTGAAGCTGCAGGCTAGAACATCGAAACTGTGAAGTTTCAACTTAAAAAACACCACAATAGACCATTTTCTATTTTTTTTAGCTCGAACATTTATATTTTGATTTAGAGTTAATCCAATTGGTACGGTAAGAGAAAACATAACGGTAATTAGGTTCAATTACAATATGTGAACATAACAAAGCCATGAATTGCTAACAAATGCAAACAAAACTTTAGAAATCTGACACTGAAAGAAAGAAAAATAGACTGAGGGAATGATAATTGAAATAATCATAACTATTAATGTGAAATAATTAATTAAATAGAACCACATAAATGGAGCTTTTACAGAATAGTGGATGTTCATATGGCACAAATTAGCCTCTGCTCACTTTAAAAGGACATCACGTATCACTGAGTAATTTAGGGACCACATACAGGAACAAGTCTGAAGGCAGAGCTCCTCCATAATGTCACAGAACTCTGAGGTTATGTTCAATATCATTCTAAAATACAGCAGAGAGTATTTTAGACCTTATAATGCATGGTCATAGCATTACCTTGTCCCTCAAAGCTTGATCCTTTATATGAATGAGCAGGACTGGAGTGGGTAATAACAGAATTCCTGGTAAAAATGTTCAAACCAGCCTCACTGCCTTTGTCTCCTCTATCTTTCTTGCTCTTACTAACCATGTATTCTGTCTCCCTTTCTCTTCCTTCCATCTGTCTTCTCCCCCTTTAAGCTCGCCCTCTCTCCACTCTCTCCTGAAACCCACACTATGTCTCCTACAGTTAAACACAGGAGATGAAGAAAGTGACAGTAGCGCCAGCAACAGCCATGGGCCTTCGAAAATCGACCAATAGTGACTGAAGGCCATTGCAGGCAAATGTCTTATGGGATACATGGCGAGTCCGTCCTTGTGCATGAATAGGATTGCAAATATGTAGGAAAAATGCAGAATCCGCAAATCTAAATCAAACACACAAATCTACAGATAACAATTTGTTGTGTAGACATATATGCAGTCTAATGTAAGTCACTTTCAGAAATAGCTATATTTCATAATATGTGATAACGTGGGGAGATTTCTACGTTCAACTTACAAATGATAGCTGAGCAAAACATTAGCATACATCCATAATGGATCCTTTCAGCTAGTAACTGTTCATTTCAGCAAAATAGCTCAGAGGAGCCGGAAAGTTTGTTCACATTTCATTCTTTAAGCAACTGTTGTAATTCATTTTTGTGGTCTATGTTTCACATTGTCTCCTGAATGTACAACTCAAATGCAGTAAGTTATTACAGTTTACCATCTACCCCACTTTTTTATTACAGGTATTTAGTAATGTCACAACTACAGTGTAATAATGAATTTAGAAACAAGTTTTATACAGGGACTGCCAGCACCTTTGTATTGGAGCAAAATGCAATTGTGTCATGTTGTATCACGCACTGTGCCTTTGTAATGTGCTATATCCACCTGGAAATAGATTTAAAGTGATATTTAAAGAAGGATGATAACACTATCTTAATTTTTCCTGATAATACCATATTGTTTTAAAGACCAAAACACCCTAAAAAAATTGAAGCAATCACATGATTAAACAGCAGGCAGTGCTTCAACACTTATGGGTTGTTGGACCCTGTTTGGAGAGAACAAAGAGCAGACATTGTTTAGCGGAACCCACCTGGTGTGGTTCTGGTTGTTTGCTTCTTTCGTTCTCAGGTCAGCCATACTACAGCACTGCAAACTGTGGAAAGTACAGCCTTTCTGCACTTGATTTTCAGGGTAGCAAGAGAACAGGCACTCGGGACTCACCAGCCAACAAGCAGACACAATAATGTAGTGCACAATCCAGAACATATCTTTTGAGTACAATAAAGTACTTTAATCACACAACATTACTTAATGCTACAGAGCACAATTAGGGAATGCAACATTGCCTTCAAGTCATTATGACCTTTTGGCAAGGTAGACTTTGGTACAGCTATCCATGCTAATGGAGTTCCCCAGTGGATTTAATCACTGGCTCTAATATGGTATGTGGTGTTTAGTAAGCAAAGATGCAGTTTACACAACCACCCCCAAATGCGTTGGTAAACCGAGTTCAATTTTTACTTCTTATTGTTATTCATAAAAAGCCTTTGTTCATGCAGGAGACCTTAGCCTGCTATTCATTTTTTTGTTCTCCCATAGTACTTATGCCCCATGGTAACCAGCATTTTGGTGTTGCAGTCAGATACCAACAATGGCCGCACGAGCGTCTCATTCACTGTGGTCTACTAACCGCACTCAATACTTGGTTTTTCTATAAGGCATGATGTGATGCATGACTAGAACCATCTTGGAAGACCGGAGGAATGCCATCCTTACACCGTTCGCTCCTGCTGTAATCCTTGGCAGTCACATGTTATGAAATTGCTAAGCCTCTCCTCCTGCAGAGTCAGTCACACCCTTTCTCTTCTTAGCAGGGAGTCAGTTTACAGACTGTAGGCAGACCCTCCTACAGAAAGTACATACATCAGATGATGTCCCTTTAACTATCAGAGACTGCAATGGCGTAGGAAGGGAGCTGGGGGAGCGGTCCACCCTGGGCGGCATGAGTTGTAGGGGTGCTTTTACCTGCCATCTCGAGGTGGCAATTGGCCCGCTCTACAATGCGGTCATCGCAGGCACCTCCCACCTTCGCTCTTCAATGTAGTTGTCATGGGACGGCAACCGTAGGGACCACCATGGGCTGCCAAAAGGCTAGCTACACCACTGGGAGACTGGCTGCCTGGCATGCTAAAGTCCTGGTCACACAGCAGTCCTTTGAGTTCACTACATAACACCCTCTTCCTTGGTCACAGGGAACTTGACCTGGAACAAATTGCGTTGGTTTGGAGCCCAGTTTTACACACATTTTCTAGGCAGTGGCTGTGGGTTAACATTCTAAAGTTTCAGAAGCGGTTTGGGTCGTTTTTCTTTCAGATGTTCTTTCCTGGTTGTTCCTTAGACACTGACCTTTTTGGAAAATGATGCCTGTCACAGCTGACAGCAATGATACCAGTTCCACTAAGGAATATCCAAAACAAGAGCCCAACAAATTGGGAGATCATGGCACCTGGTTGTGATCAGCCTTCATGAAGCAGTAATCAGTGATATTTAAGAGGGTAGATTGTAACCAGAAATGTTCTCACCATCCTCAACAACAGAAACTGCAGTCTCACCCCTCACTCCTACCATCCGCCAAATGGCAGTACTTAGGACAAAATAATCATTAGACCTTTCTAACAAGGCCCTCATTATATTAACATTACTATTGCCTCCATTTCCCGATTTTCAGTGTCTGGATAGGCATTGTTCAGCTACAGAAATGCAGTCAATAAATTTCTATTGTCTGAGGAACTTGTATGCAACTTGAGCGTGTGCCATTCAAAACAGGGGTATCCAAAATGGACCCCACTGGTCGCAGTACTCAGATTCTCACCAAACACAGAGTCCTACTTACATACATGTATCACACTCTATCTGCATATAAGCACATTCAACAGTTAAAGGATCCGCGGCCACATAACTGCAGAACTTTACATGAGAGCAGTCAGAGAAAAATGTTTGGTTATTCTAATGATTTTGACTCAAGTGATTCGCTGCTGCCACAACTTTATATGATTCACCTAAGGTATGGACTGTAGTCATTTACTCGTTATTAGCGCATGTTTAGTGTATTTCTAAGTGTCACAGAACAGGTTCCTGGGAGCTACATTACCTCCGGCAGGCCTAAGCATCATTACATATGCTAGATTAGCTGCACGCTGGACCAAACTAAAAGTCAGGATACCAGTTTAACATGCAGTCGGGCCCTCAGGGCAGACAACATACCTGTTGACTATGCGGGTAATATTTACTTCCCAACAAGAGTTGGTTCACAGAATAACTGAGTACAAATCAGATTTCAGAGTGCAAGCATGCCGTTGATTTAAACTCTGAAAGTGGCCAGCATTTTGAAGATCAGGGCTGTTTCTACCATTAGGCAGGACTAGGCGGCTGCCTAGGGCGGCAAAAGTGGGAGGGTGGCAAAAAGCATGCTATCAACTACTATTAGTTTCCAATTCCTGACTGAAACTGTGCCACTCTGGTGGAGTGGCAGCGTGCGCTGCTCCCAGCAGACAGCTTATGTGGGCTGGCGGAACAGCAGCTAGCTACTAACACTGTAACAATTCCCAACACCGGCCGTGCAGAAACTAATAGGCGGGGTTGGGTATCCTGCTGCCTCCATGGTGGTGCGAGGGTTGACTACAATTCTATTTGAGGGAAGGCGGGGCACGCAGTTTTCCATTACTTTTAAAATTAATGTGAAGCACTGCAATGTGACTAATGGACCCGGTCGGTCCCAACACCCGATCCGGACCTCGGCCAACGGCCGCTGTGGAGCCCAGTACACCACAGTGCTCCAGCTGATGCGGACAGGTCAGTGTCTGACTTTTCAGGCTGGTGCCGGAAGAAAGGCAGTGGCAAGCTTGCCTTGCAGCAGGAGTTGTTGCGGCCACAGGGCGGCCCAGAACGGAATTGGTGCAGTGAGCCACGCAAAGTAAGTGTAAGTCACAGTGCCCCCTGAAAGTGTATAATACAACTGCTATTTGGTTGGCAATGGATGGTATTGGTTTTGCTAAATTAGCACTTGTACGGTAGCGCGGTCATGATCACCTGCCTGCCAGAGCCCTGTACTGTAGCAGAAGTTCACACAGGTCAGCAGCGTCACTCAGCAGAGCAGCATTGGATAGCTCTCTGTGACAGCCCTGCTGTGGTGTGATCTGTGCGTTCGAGGGAAGGGGGAGGGGGTGGACCGGGGTATAATTATTTCTGTGTGTCGGTGAGTCGGGCAGTAATGTTGAATTAATGATACATGCGCACATGCACCACTGGATGACTTAAACCCACTGACTCTTCCTCCCTCGCACCTCAGAATTCCCAGAAACTAATAGCTCTTTGGAGTGCAGTAATAACCAAGGAGCAGGGACACCAGTTATAAATGAAAGTGCCAAACATGGATACTACCCGTTATCTCTGCTTCACACATTTTAACCGTCGATCAGTCCTGCAAAGGTGGGCCCTCCAAAAATGTTCGGATTTTGTACTTGTCCTAAAGTGCTAACCTTTGTTATTTTTGGATCACCCACATATTGTGAATGCTGCTGAAAGGTGCACATGTTTGAATTCTAACAATTAAGCCCTATTTTATTTAGTCTGGAAGATAGATCAATGTGGATATTAGATCACTGACCCACCTTCCTTTCTCAGATGGTTGATTTACTCTGAAATAATGTGTTTGTCAGCGGGGCACCATAGGCCTTAAGACAAGTAAGGAAAATGGGCAGCCATGTAGATAGTAAAAGGCAGCCATAACCTTGGATGCAGAGAGCCCTCACATCCCCGGATCCCGGTGCCACTGTGCCTACTGCACTAACGATAGCTCCGCCCATTTTCAATGGAGAGAGCTGAATGGGGACAGCAATACCGCAATACAGGCAGTTTAGTATCTTCGTTTGACAATTTTATGAAAGCACAACTACCAAAGAAATTGACATACTTTCTTCTTGAAAATATTTAGCCTCCCACCTCCCTTAGCAAAATACCGGCTGTCATGTACACAGTTTCCCAGTTTTTGTGAACTATTCTCTGTTTACGAGCAGCCTTTTTCCCTTAATTTCGCGTCTGATTATGCTCCGGAGGATCCTCTGTGATGTTTGCCTCATGTCCTCAGCTCTTTCCTATTCCCAGCATGTGTTTCTAGACTGCTCATATCAGGAACCCATGTTTCTCAGCACCTTGTATTTCTCTCTCCTACACTTCGTGTTTCTTAGCTACCTCTTCCGTTTCTATCCTCGTGTTTCTGTGCACCTCCCTGTAAATCTTCCTGTGTCCTGAAGCGCTCGCTTTGCACCCTTGCAGGGCTGGGCAGGTAGCACGGACTGCTTTCGGGGTAATCATGATTTTTATGAGGGTTGATGAGACTCGTTTTTAGTAGATTACAGCACCATGGCTGCTGGCTCACAGTGACTGCCGGAAAGGATTGCCCAGTGCCTGTCTGTCTGTGGCGGTGTCTATGAGTCAGTTGACTGAGTCACTTAATTTTTGGGGCAGCTCAGCTGACAAGGTGTGTTGTTGAGGAGCAAGAAATATTCAAATCAGGTCCTGCAAGAGGATCCTTGAGATTCAAGCAAAGGCAAAGGAGCACCCACCAAAGGAGAGAAAAATCAGATCCACAGATATATTCAGTTATTTTTATTACTTTTTTCCTCAAGACTAAAAGTTCAGTTCATAGGGCGACAAAGGTATGTACAAAGGTATGTACCAAATTAGAACATAGTTAGCTTCATTAAAAAATAAGAGGCATTATCAAGGACATGGGTGGTCCCACACACATAGGTCATCAGACAAATGGGTAGCAGCAAGGCAGAGACATATTTGATTGAGAATGAAAAACAATTCTACTGCCCAACTCAAAAAATGCCAACGCGCGTTTCTGTGTGATGCCCCTGCACCTTCATTTGGGCGATGATGTACAACAGGGTGTGGGACAGGCGTTCAAAGGTATCGAGTCGAATAGGGGTTAGCTAATCCAGGAAAGACAAACAAGCTCCAGCAAGTTGTCAAGTTCAATCAGCGGTCATGGGACAGAGGATCTAGGGATTTAAAAAAAAAGTTCCTCGGATCGAGGGCAGGTAAACACTGCAACTCAGTTTGCTGGACACTGGAGCCAAATGACTTTAGGGAGATGGCACGTGTGCGCAGTTCAGATAGGGAAGATCGCCGGGTCTGAGATAATAACCTTTACTAAATATCCGGCATGCAGGAAATAGAGTCCTTGAATGCGTCTTCTGGCAGGTAAGACCACAACGTGGTGCCCGATACCACACCCTGTTGTACATTATCGCCCTGATGAAGGTGTAGCCCCGGCTGGGGCATCACACCGAAACGCGCGTTGGTGTTTTTTGAGTTGGGCAGCAGGATTGTTTTTCATTCTCAATCGAATTTATCTCTGCCTTGCTGCTAGCCATTTGTCTGATGACCTATTTCCATCGTGTCATCCAACCATCTTGTGGCGCATATGTACCCCTCTGATTATGTGTGTGACTGTAGTTTGATGTATGAACTAGATTGGAATGTGTGCTGGAATGTGTATGAGATTCGAACGGTGTGTGTGGGACCACCCATGTCCTTGATAATGCGGCGATACAGCTACATATATGTTGGTACGTTTGCTAGGTCAGACCTACAGTCCCAAAATATGGGTGTGGTCTTGTGTAATGAGGGAGAACCCTTAATGGAAATGGGCAATCGCCATTTGCAGGTGCAAGTGTGACTTTTACTCATATGTGAACTTTAAATATGGCTCTGAGTTTTCAGCTGGTAAGACGAGAATGAACATGCATGCAAATCTTTTATAGGCTGGTGAGTAGTGCACAAAACTTGTTCCTAGTAATTGTGAGGATATTTAAAGCACACTACTTTGAAACCAACACTCATAAAGCTAAAATTATGCATTCACTGTATCAACAAAGCAGTACATGGAGAGCAAAAATTGAGAAAGGTTTGTGAAAGTTTATAAATTCACCCCATTTCTGAGTTTTTCAATAAAGACAGATTAAGCCTAATTAAATACATCTATATCTATCTTTTAGCGGAAGGTCTGATGATGAGGGTCTGTTCATCAGAGGGCATGGGGTGACAAAGTGTTTTTTGACTGGTCCTACCTAAGGCCTTTACCCTTTAAATCATACATATCACAATGAGTATGAGATAATGTTGAGGATCTTTTATTTCCACCCACTGGTGACTTCTGCCTGGATCCCACACACCATGAAAAAGTTAGGTAGCAATTCATCCAGATATGGCTATGGTTCTCATCTTTGGAAATGGTGCATATTAACACCTGATATTTGTGGTTTAGGTGACATTGAGAGCGTGATACTTTTTACATTAGGTTGCCCTAAATATGTTGCCTTGAAAGAAGTAAAATATTGACAGTATTTACAAAACATTGAGAATAAGGAAAAGAAGAGAAGGGATAAAATTGATATTGAAGGTAGGAATATGGAGGACAATTGCAAGGTGCTGGATTTCTGCATGAAAAAAATGTAGTACAGCAACATTAGAAATAACTCTATTAATTTTCATGTGTTAATCAGGCAATCACATCTAAGTTGTTCTCACAAGGGAGTTGTCTATTGATTAGTGTGATACATAGAACATATTTGTACACGTTTTGAAAAAACATATTTATTTAAATAATGGAGAATACTGGAACAATATTTAGACTGGCCAAATAGATAATACATTGATTTTCAGTATATTCCCTACAGAAAGTTTCACTGTCATGTATATTAAATAGACTCAAACAAAAAACATTTATACTAGCCATTTAGTTTATCAAGAGTCCGTTTAGCTTCTTCAAAGATTTTGGGATGCAGAAATCGATCTGCCCTTTTCACGTCATTGGATACAACGGAGTATAGAAACATTGCCCTACAATTATAGCAGGCCAAATAAAAGCCACGTTAATCATCCACAGCCTCAACCTCCTAACGTGTCTGATTAATATGCAATAGTTCACTCTTTCTGTCTTGTTACTATACCAGAAAAAGTCAGTGAATAGCATTTTACTGAATGTGATACAGAGAGCTAAGCTAGCTGAAATGTGTTTAACCAGCTTCCACATGTTTTGTTATATAATATTCCGAATTTCAGATTTGTGAAGAGCTTTCCTTAATAGTGACGATGGAAAGAGAAAAAAATCTTTCCATGAAACATGATTTATGGTGGCTGTGGGCATCATATTACAAAGTGCTATTACCTTTTTTTGTAATGTTAGAACCAATATTGTTTCTTTTTTAGATATGTCAGTGGTATTATGTGTATGATGAATGGGTCTCCTTTGAAAGCTCTTAACCATCAATGTGCCATAAACAATTTATTTAAGTAGCTTTATATTGCATGTTTATGAGTACATGTCATTTACTGTTATACAGTACAGTGTGGTACATTACATTCATGGTTTTATATAATGATTTCCAGCACAGCGATGGACGTTTGAGGTGTAAGATCTACATGTTTTTGAGAAATACTGTTTTGCATTAAACTTTACTTTGAACACTGATTGTTTTCTAAGCATTAGACCTTTTACCTGCAAATGTAAGAAGTTATCTCAAATGATGGGAACAATGTGTGTTACAGCAAACCAATATGGTCACATATTAAACTACGAAATACCCCCTAGTTAAGCAGACCAAACACAGGAGAGAGTTTTGATTGAGGGAGGAGTAAATAAAATAATAACCTCATTTGTATTCTTGGAAGATTAAGGAAAATAAGAAATTAAATAATAATATGTAGAAGACCAGATGATTTTGAGAATGTAAAGATGTACAAGGTTTTGAACTGTACTGTAACAAATATATGTTTTGCGTTGATGCTTGTGGGTGAACACTACACGTGAAATGATGCAAAGATTGGTGTGGAAGTATTCAATTTCAATTTCAATTTCAATTTCAAAAGTGCTTTATTTCGAGTATTACTCATAAAAGCAGACAAACATACATATATTAAAAAACAATTAAATTTACATCGTCATGTTAGACTTAAGCACGCAGTTGATATTTAAAAACACAGTACGTGAAAAGGAAAATGTCAAAAGCAGGTTTGATATGAAAAAGTGCCAAAATAGTAATCACAGATAAACAATTTGTAAAAAAAATATCATAGAGTTTCTGACCGATGATACATTACAATTAAATATATTACAATGGAATAAAAGATAGATACAGGTCTAGCAGTCACTGACCAAATAATCAATTTTTCCAGAGAATAGACCGTGGCCTAGCAGTCTCTGAATATATCATAAATTATTACAGAGAATAGACGTGTATCTAACAGTTCCTATGAACGACACAATAAATTATTATCCTCTAATCGTTCTCTGTCTTATAATCCAAGCCCACCCCAGGTACTTTGCAGTGGCAATTATGATCCAGTTAGCAGATGTAGTTCTTAAAATCCGCAATGCTACCATGCTATTTTTTGTACCTAGGTTCCTACACATTGGAGCCAACCAGACTCGCCTAGGAGTGGAGTACCTTGAGCAGGAGAACAGAAAATGACCAAGAGTCTCATTACCTACCCCACAGACAGGACAAATTGACACACCTCCTGCTTTCCATTTAGATGTTAGGTTAGATAAAGGCAGAGAGCCTACCCTCAATTGGAAAAGCAGTTTCCTGTCCATGGGCTTTAATATGTAATCCCAATACATTTCGTAGATTGGGTAGAGCTTGGTCTCTAAGTAGCTAGTGGTCATAGACCCACTGTTTATACTAAGCATACTCTTGTTAACAACATGATCCCAATAAATGCTTTTTATGGTGGACTTGGAAGGAAATAAGGCCCCAGCTGGGTCAGCCCAGAGAGCATTAAGTCCTATATCAAACAAGGCAATCTTCAATGATTTAAACCATTTAATTTTGTTGTAGCAGTCACGTGTGACAACATCTTTAAACCCATTCGCATAGTGAGAGAGCTCTGGCGTGGTCCAAAGCCTACGCCAGTATAGAATCGGGCGTAGTTTGGCCTTATCAGAGATTGCTCTCCTACCTAATTCATATCGTAGAGGCAATAGCGGGCTACTCTGAGGGACGCCTATCAAGTTCCTATAGAATTTGTTTTCAGAGGTTTGGAGCTCCTGAAGGTTTTCGTACCCCCATAGTTCCGCACCATACAAGGCAGACCCTATTGCTTTTGCTTCGTAGATTATCAGAGGTGGTTTGATGGGCTTAGTGAGCGATTTCCTTTGCTCTTTAATGATTGTGCCAGCTAATTGCTTGTGCCTTAGTGTAGCAATATTAAGGTGTGACTGCCACCTATTATTGTTGGAAATGTGGATCCCTAGGTAGGTAAAGGATTTTACAACCTCCAGGGTGCGACCACTCAACGAGATGTTAGGTTTAAAATTTCTGTGGGGATTGAAGGCCATGAGTTTTGTCTTGGACCCGTTTACCTCCAGTCCATGTGTTACACAGAAGTCATCAAATATTGCCAATGCTTTTTGCAACCCAGCTGGTGTTTTTGATAAAATTAAGGTATCATCGGCGAACATTAAAATTGGAACTTTTTCACCTGCAAGGAAGGGAGCATCCACTGCCTGAGACTGCATAGAAGAAACCACACCATTAATAAAAAGGGTGAACAAAGTAGGTGCCATTGAACAACCCTGCCTAACCCCACGCTCAACTGGGAATTCAGCGGTATCATTACCATACCCGCCCCAGCGAATTTTGGCATAATTGCCCTCATGCAACCGCATGATTAAGGACAACAATTCCCCGGGGACCCCGAGTGTCACAAGAACTTCCCACAGTTTAGACCTTGGGACCAGGTCGAAGGCAGCCCGCAGGTCAACAAATGCTGCATACAGGCTGCCTCCACCTAGCACCACGGTCCTCCACTGAATCAGCTGAAAACGGAAGACTTGGTCCACAGTGCTGGTTGCCCTGCGAAAGCCAGCCTGAAAGGGGGATAAGATGTTATTATCCTCAACCCAATCCAGCAGTCTATTGACAATTACTCGACCAACTATTTTTTGAACAGTATCGATCAAACTAATCGGGCGGTAATTGCTAGGCAGAGCACGATCGCCTTTCTTGTATATCGGGATGATAACAGCACCCCTCCATGTTACAGGAATATCTGCACCTCTGGCAATGTGATTGATTAACAGATGAATATATTTAGACCACCTTGCAGTATCGTTTAGAAAAACGTCTGCGGGTACACCGTCAATGCCAGGGGCACGGCCATGATGGACAGTTTTAAGTGCCATCAATATTTCGTGCTGCGTAAAGGTGTCAGCTTCTGCCATGGAAAGGGGTTTACATACACTATCCATAGACAGGTCACTCGAGGCATATTGTTCACTAAAGAATTTAACCCAGGCTTCCTGGGGGACATTATTTGTGGTGGCGTCTTCAATCCTGTCATGACCCCATTTAACTATGTGCCAAAATAACCTGGAATGGTTTTGGTCACTGGCACTCTGTAACGGATTCCAGTGGGCTTCGTCCCAGTCTTTTTTTGCCTTAACTATGGAAGATTTATATTGTGTCCTAGCTGTCCTGATGGCCTCCATGTTTTTGTGCTTAATCGCGGCCCATAAGCGGGCCCTGGCCCCCTTACAGTCTTGGTTATACCATTTGGCTGGCCTATGGTTCCCAGGCTTTTTATTTTTAGCCGGTTTTAAGAAATGGCATTTTATTTCTTTGAAAAGGTCATTGTGGACCTGAGTAACCGTGTTTTGGGTAGGGGATAGCCCGACCGCACCCTCAAGGGCCACTGTGGCCTTATCAGTTGCCATATTTATTTTTTCCAAAGCCAACGGGTCAGTTTTAACACTGGTCCACCTCAGCCTGCGCATATCATTTGTGGGTATAGTCAATGGCGGAAGAGGTTCAGCACAGGTACTTAAGACAGCATCAGACTTCCACCAGTTATGAAGGACACTTAAAGGGTTATGATCGCTCTCTAGCCTTTCCAACACAACCATGTCAATGACCTTTGGCCATAGAGACATACTACATATTACGTAGTCAATACGGCTCTTGTTTCTTCTGTTGTTGAAAGTCATAGCTGGTACTCTGTCAGACTTTGTCCGACCGTTCAAGGCCCTTAACCCATGTTCAAGACACATAGCGTTTAGGCCAAGAATATCCTCAGTCCAGCGTGTTATTGGAACTGCAGTGAGAGCGGGAATATCCCATAGCGTGTCTTCTTCCATGCCCAGTTGGACATCACCAATATCCAAAGGTTCAAAAGTGCGATTTAGGTCGCCAGCTATTAATATATTATTCCCTGATGAGTGAGTTTCTAATAAATTATACAAAGAAAGAAGGACCTCAGATTTTCTTACATTTCCTCCTCCGGCATATATATTATAAATGTCCATGGAGGTAGATGAGTTACCCTTTAATCGAATGAGCTGAATGTCTTTTTGGTGAAGCTCAATGTTTCTCACATCAACCGTGAGAGCCTGGCGCACCCATATCGTAAGACCCCCCATAGGTCGCCCTTTTGAACCCTTGGTGGCCGGGAGGTGAAAATTCAAATAACCAAGCGCAAATACAGGATCTACTGCCCAGGTTTCTTGGAAAATGCAGACATCGTATTGGCTGACAAAACCAAACCATACAGCGCAATCCATTTTGGAACAAAGCCCCGCAATATTCCAAGACAATAAATTCCCAGTGGCGTTTGCAATTGTGGAACAAGTGCAGTGAACCGTCCCTGATAACAGTAGATCAACATTACCAGTTTCATTAGTATTTGCAATAGCTACACCAGCTCTGGGTACAATAGTATCTGTCACATCTTGTAAAAGTATAGGACAACTCGAAACCACTGTATGGCTTGCAGCCGTGGGAACTTGCAGCAAGGAGGTAGAAGAGGATGGTAGTCAATCACAAGCGTCTAGGTTGGAAAGTGCAGCAAATCTATTTTCCACTCCTAGACCCCACTCAGCAAGATCAGAAATCTTACTGCCCCTCTTAGTTACAACGTTCCATTTTGTTCTAAGAGTGCTGCAATTAGGACCTCTACCTTTCCTGGGATAAAAGAAATCTAGAGTCAAAGGGACAATAGGGGTAAATCTTTTCTGAGGCGGGTGGAGATTGGGCAAAATATTTGGCAGGACCTCGGGGTCAGAGAAGTTAAGTACAACACAATCCCCCTTGAATTTTTTTGCCCTGTTCCCAATCCACTCGACCCTTCTTGCATTCACCAGTTCTTCCGCTAGTTGCTCCTTGCCCCAGGGTGTTATGGCCATGTTATTGGTTAGCCATGATAGCGATTTATTTAGTAATGACGCAGTTGACTCAGCATCACCGGGGGCTAATTTGGGTACATTAGCAAGAACAAGAACTAGTGGTGAGGCTTCAACGACGAGCTCTGATGATCCTTTCATGATGTTTGGTTCCCCATGAGGTAAAGCGGATGGTACATCTCCGGGGGGCCTATCAGATAGATTTGCCAGTAAGGGCGACGGGGGATTTGGTGCAACAACAGGAGTCGGTCCATTAGAGTGGTTAGATTGGATTTCACTCATCAAAGGCTGGACACATGTTGTAATGACTTCTGGTAGTTTTCTCACCTCCCCCAGAGTTTTTCCCAATAGACCTTCCAGTTTGCTTACCTCAGCAGTTAATTTGTCGATTTTACTAATCAGGGGTTTTACCATCCCTTTGATTTTTGTATCCATCAGACAACAAAGTTTTTGTAATAAATCGTCGGAAAGAGTCACATAAGTTTCCCCAGTCAAATCCTCCTCCTCATCATCGGTAGATTTCCTTGGTGGCGACGCAACTTTGTTTTTAGATGACCTTAGGCCTCCTCTCTTTTGAATGGCTTTCCTTTTGCCCCCCGAAACCCTAGGTGCGGGGATGGGGGGAGCGGTAGAAATAGTAGCCTCGCTGTGTGCGGAAAGCACAGTCGCGTCTGTGTCACTATTTTCTTCTATATTAGCAACAATGCCACTAGGCTGAATGCAATTTGAATCCTGAAGGGAGGCATGTGCCCCACCCAGGAGGCTATTATTTAGCAAGGCAAATGAATCCTCATTCTCAATATCTACCAGTGGTGATTGTAAAGGTGATTCTAATCCCAGTGAGGTCCTTCTGTCAGTATTAATTTTTGTCACAACTTGTACAAGATAGTTCTCCATTGTATTAGACCCTGTGGGTTGCTTTCTTGCAGGCATTTGGCAGCAGAAATGCACTTGAAACACTAATATGTACACACAAGTAATGGGGTTAATGGTTACCTGGAGCTTGATAAGCCTGGTGTACCTTGTGCGATGGAGACCATTAGAATCTAGAGGCAAAGTCCCTGGCCCAACCCAACCGTGGCCAACCTCGGACGGCCTCAGACGGCCCGCCCTTTGTCCGGGCTTCGTCCGGGCGTCCCGCGAAGCGGGTGTCAGCGGCGCTTTTGTGCGCCTCCTGGCGCCCTCGCGTCGCTGGAAAGCGCGCCGCCGCGTAGGCTGCCGGGAATTGAAGTCCCGGAGCGGCGGCGCGTGTAGGCTGTTAGGAGATGACTCTCGGCGGTGGCGGCTTGTCTCCAGGTGCGGCCCCAAAGAAATGCTCCTAGCTGTGGCGGCGTCAGCAGGTAAGTGTGGCAAGTCTCCCCCACTCCGCCGGTGTCAGCGGCGCTTTTGTGCGCCTCCTGGCGCCCTCGCGTCGCTGGAAAGCGCGCCGCCGCGTAGGCTGCCGGGAATTGAAGTCCCGGAGCGGCGGCGCGTGTAGGCTGTTAGGAGATGACTCTCGGCGGTGGCGGCTTGTCTCCAGGTGCGGCCCCAAAGAAATGCTCCTAGCTGTGGCGGCGTCAGCAGGTAAGTGTGGCAAGTCTCCCCCACTCCGCCGGTGTCAGCGGCGCTTTTGTGCGCCTCCTGGCGCCCTCGCGTCGCTGGAAAGCGCGCCGCCGCGTAGGCTGCCGGGAATTGAAGTCCCGGAGCGGCGGCGCGTGTAGGCTGTTAGGAGATGACTCTCGGCGGTGGCGGCTTGTCTCCAGGTGCGGCCCCAAAGAAATGCTCCTAGCTGTGGCGGCGTCAGCAGGTAAGTGTGGCAAGTCTCCCCCACTCCGCCGGTGTCAGCGGCGCTTTTGTGCGCCTCCTGGCGCCCTCGCGTCGCTGGAAAGCGCGCCGCCGCGTAGGCTGCCGGGAATTGAAGTCCCGGAGCGGCGGCGCGTGTAGGCTGTTAGGAGATGACTCTCGGCGGTGGCGGCTTGTCTCCAGGTGCGGCCCCAAAGAAATGCTCCTAGCTGTGGCGGCGTCAGCAGGTAAGTGTGGCAAGTCTCTGTGGAAGTATTAACAATGCTGTTGGGGAACTCTAAGAGGCTTTTAAAGTACATTTGCTGGTGTTAGTTAATATTCATGCTGAGAATATCAATGATTCCGCAACTTGGGTGTTTACATGGAAACAGTGGCAAAATATATTGCAAAAGAGGTTACTTTCCTTCACGGATTTAACTATCAAAGAGGCACTTTCACTCACAATAAGTGGTCAATGTCTGGTATTGTTCTTAATCAGAAATGTAATATCTCTGAAACCTAGGCTTATATCTGCATAGTATTTTCGGGAATATTTTAAAGGCATCAAGTCATTATAGCGGTGAAAATGTGAGTTTTAAAGTCCCTTTTTGGTGGTGCTATTGTAGTGATTGATGGTGCTAATAGAATTGGTGCACAGTTGGTGGTTTTGTCGATGTTGGTGACATTATTAATGTTATAATTTGTGATGTGGGAGTATTGTTGATTGTGATGTCATGTTTCACATTATTGGTGTTATTTTTTAATACTAATATTAAAACAATAATAACAGCGTTATAATAGTAAAATTAATAATACTGATGCTGCTACTAGTATTAGAACTGTTACTATTACTACTACTACTATTACTACTAGTACTACTACTACTACTACTACTACTACTAATAATAATAATAATAATAATAATCAACAGTATCAACAAGAGCATTTATACAATAACATGGAAATATCAATGGTAAGTGTAAACACTGTTCACTTCTTTATCATGAAAGCAGATTTATGATGGTGGTAATATGTGACAAGTTTGTGTATATTTAGGTAGGTAATCTTTTGTTGAGATACAACAGCTCCACAACTCTACATTAAAATTAACACAACAATATTACAGAACTAAATAACACAATGAAACAATAAATCACCACCCTAACAACAAATACACACTATGCAACATATTTAATGCTCCAACAAAATACAACATAGAGACAACATAACTACTAAACAATTCACCAATGCAGCATATTATAGCAACACAATAATACCATTAAAGCAACACAACAGAATACTGAATGGGCACAAAACACCCTGAAAGAAAAAGCAGCAAACATGTGTTGCGTTAGTCTGGTTGGAGTTTTTGTGATGTATATTGTTGTTATGATGTGTTTCTGTTTTATGTAGTTTTTGTATTGTAGTTCTACTTTACGTTGTACCTTGTTGTATAGCTGAATTGTTCCATTATAAAAGTGTGGTTTGTGCAACAGTGGCTGGTATGTTGATGTTTAGCTTTTATTTTGTTGCTGTGTAGGTTTGTGTTGGACCAAAATACTGTTTAGTAATTTATTGATGTGTTGTGTTATTGCACAATGTTGTTGTGTTTTATGATATTTTACTGTGTTTTTTTTGGGGGGGTTGTTTGTTGTTGCAATTTGTTCTGTTGTTTTTGTTGTGCCTTTATTGTGGTTGCTATGTTTTTTTAGGATTCTCTTGTGGAGTTGCTGATTGTGTTGTGCCAACTTATGCATCAACCATTGCCCCTGCCAGATATGCCAATGACAGTACCAACACAACTAACACATCACACTCCTACAAGTTTGACAATTTAGACTTTTAATATGCATTAAAATGACTAATATCTGCCTCCCAAGCTATTCTTATAGCTTTGGGTGGCAGATATTAGCCATTTGAATGTAGATTGAATTATTAAACAACTGTTGTGCTCATCACAAAATTAGATAAACAGTGGCATCATGAAGCAGGCAGTCATAAGTGCCGGTGTTGACAATAATGTGCCAATGTCGAACACCGGCAACCACTGGCTCAAATTAAGCACTGTTCTTGCCTCTCCCTAACTAATAAGGTAAACGTTCACAGGAATAGCCATACCCACCTATGC
The DNA here is from genome assembly GCF_964261635.1 of Lissotriton helveticus. NCBI lineage: Eukaryota > Metazoa > Chordata > Amphibia > Caudata > Salamandridae > Lissotriton > Lissotriton helveticus. Next base: position 1,077,413,082 of record NC_136059.1, read on the forward strand.
AGGAGTTCCTGCTCTATTGCAGTACCCCTCATACACTATATCTAACCCTTCTCCCCTTGGACAGAAGCTGTGTACCCACCTATGGGTGTGATCAAGTGAAGGAGCAGAACTTCCACTGTCGTCACTTTAAACCAGTTCGTTGAGCAACTTTACCCCCAAAGAGGTTTGTGCCTGCCTGAATGAGAGGACAAAGAAAGGGGCCTGTTCAGGTGTCATCTGACATCTGAAGGTGGCAGGGGAGGCCCTTTTGTATTAAATTATGTTCCTGGGCACAGCCTAGCTGGACTTACTGCCAGGAGAACAAAAACACCTCCCTACGTTCAGGTCATTGCACCTGTTCTGGGAGATTATTTCCCTCTCAGGAAGGCTATTCACTGTCTTCAGCAGCTTCAGGGAGGGAAAGGGTAACTTTCCAAAAGTCTCTTTTCCTTAAAATGTAAAAAACATCTGACTTCACCATTAATTTGAGCTTTTAATTAATATTAAAAATAGACATTTGGTAAGTTTCCTAGCTGGTCCATAGACGGAGATAGCAGAATTAATATTTAATATTGCTTCCCAGTGTCTCTCTTTGAGACAGCTAGCCTTCCTACAGTGAAAATAGATGGTGGGTGCTAGTCCCTGCAAGAACATGTTCACTTTACATTTCTACTTGTCCTTCTTTTAACTACCATGCACCTTTTAATATTTAAAAGGGAGGGTTTCTCCTGACAAAATTGGTCATTTTGACAGGTCAGGCTGCATTTGTATAACTGCAGCATCCAGGCTACAGTGGTAGGCCTGGAGTCATATTTTATTCTCACATTAGTAGACGGTACATTTGTGGTTTAGCCCTTAGGTGACATTTAAGTTTCCATGCAATCGCAATGGGTGTATGTTTGGACATTGTATGTTATGGCTTTCAAGGAAATCTAAAAAGGCTAATATAAAGTAAGCCAATGTCAACATGTTGTAGGGGTCAGACCACATGCACTGAGGCCTGGCAATCCATGTCACAGTGCACAGAGTAAAAATGCAACAGCATCAGTGCACAAAAAGCGAAGGTGACAAAATAAAAAGAGGCACTTTCCCACATCTTATAACTTCCATTTCTCCTGCAGGTTGTCATTAACTTTTCATCTGTTTTGAACAGCAAAAATTTCAAAGGCAAAATTTCCAAGGCAAAACAAGACAGGTCTGCAGTGTTTCTTCAAAACCCATATTTACCAAGGGCCTACTAAATTTTGTTCACAGGCTCATCACAACAACGGACTCATAACGAGGGTTGCGTGCCAAATGATTTATTTTTTGCGGTGCAAAATTGGTCAGTCCTGACTTCTAATGGACATCCTAATTTCCTGGAATCTATGCCTCACTTTCCTAGCTTTTTCTAGTCATTACAACTTTGCATTTAGCAGATGTTTTTCAGACTTCATCATTGTTAACACGTATCAGATAGTGAAGGACAGCTTTTGTCAGATGAGCTCTAACGACAATTTGATTCTTTAATCTTATGAAAATAAAACATTATTTGGATGGGATTTCATCCTGACTCTTGGTTTGTGATTTGGTCAGCATATTTATAACTTAAATTTAGCTATCCAGATGATAAAATGCGTTCCAAAATTAGTAGCATCATAAAAGTAAAAGTGCAAAACAAATATCGTTTTTGTTTAATACGCACAACATTCTCTGAATTTACAAAAGTGACATTCACCTCATCATTCTTCAGGTCTAACTTCAAATAAACTCTGCACTTAGACCTACTTTATTAACCCTAATAACATGTTTTTCATGAATTGAGAACTGTTCTTGGAAGTAGTCTATTGTAAGTTTGAAACTTTTTTCTCTGTTTCAATTTTTCTACACAGTGAAGATTTTGCAACCACATCTCCCCCCATATATTAATCATGTACACAGATGATCTATTAGTGTATTTGGCCACTGTTTCTTTACCACTGGCATCAGACTTAAATAGGTGTGGTGTGGATGTGCATATCAGTTTGAGAAAACAATTAAACCTTTTGGTTAATACCCTCTTAGTTACAACCCTGTTGATGTTCAGCTAATTTGCACTGTATGTCCTTTACCCCTCTTCTGACGCCTTCACGGATATATCCACATTGCTAATTTAGATCCTTTATGTACATAACGTATGTATGTGTTACATGCGATGTCAATGTACAGATCCCACATATGCACATATATTATATGTGAAATCCATTACCATATTTGCATGCTATATCACCAGGCATACATTTAGGGGCACATGCATCAAAGCCTTTTGCGATCGCAAACGGTGCGATACGCAAAACGGGGCCGTTTGCGATCGCAAAATTTGCTTTTGCGATGCATCAAGGGTCAAGGCCCTCGCAATTTGAGAATTCGCAATTAATTGCGAGTTCTCAAATTGCGATTGCATTAAAGGAATCGCATTTTGCGATTCCTTAAATGCAATGCATTAAAGTTAAAAAATTTGCGATTTCGCAAAAAGGGGGAGCAAATTACTATGAAGTTCAACTTCATGGTAATTTGGAAAAACTTTGAAAAATGCACTTTTGTGCATTTTTCAAAGTTTCATGTTGTGCACACACATGCCCTAAGGGCATGTGTGTGCGCAACATATGTGCACAGATCAATTTCCGGGGTGCAACAGGGTGTCCTTTGGACACCCCTGCACCCTTGAAATTGCATACTCAATTTGCGATGCGCTAATTGCGAATCGCAAATTGAGAATGTCTTCCCATTCATTCCAATGGGCCTCTAGGCCCATAGGAACGAATGGGGAGATATTGTGCCTCGCAATTTGCCAGTCGCAATTAAGGAATATTTAGAAATCGCAATTTATTTTGCGATTTCTTCATGCATAGCCTTTCGCTATTCCTTATTAGCGAATCCTTATTTTTCGCTAATAAGGAATCGCAAATGGCAATGTTGATGCATGTGGGCCTAAGTTCTTTGTAGATCGCACTTTAATTACTGCCAGATATGTATTAGTTTTTCTTTGAGTATTTGTGATGATTTTGTAATTGCTTTCATGGGTACTGCTACCTGAAAAAAGAGGTACCTCTAAACCTCGAAAAAGCATTTTGAACGTGCCACAAATGCTTCAGGCATTAACCCCTCCCATACGCCCGTGATTTTGTGGAAGTGCGGCACTGCCGCAAAATGGGTGGGGCCGCGTCGGCCATTGGCCGACGGCAGCACCAGCGAGGTAGCCTTGCCGTCGGCCAATGGCCGATGGCAGCATGGAAGGGGTTAACTAATGCTTCAATAGGGTCTTCACGTTGGAATGCTCTGAGTTGGCCACAACGTGCAGCACTTAGGAGTCAATACTAATGAGATTAAGATCAAATCTAAAACTAAACCTACATGTTTATGCTCTTTACCATCTGTGACTACTATCCTATACTTTTAATTGTGAGAGGAAGGGATGAATGCAAAGTGTACATGAATCTCACAGTGATGGCTAAAAGACAATATGTGTGCGCTATCAAAGAACATGGACTTTTGAATTTTGTACCTCCTGGCTAACAAATCACTCCTGTGTGCTACATTGTTAACATTTTCTGGTGTTTGTTGTTTCACACAGAAAATGATATTTTAAGTACTTTTTGCCTGCAGCAAATGTTCAGGAAACAAGGGAAATGCACAAGAAGTCAAATACTGAGTCTTTACAAAACCCATAAAAAGTCAAGCTTATGTCAAGCTTCTGTATCCAATGTTTACCAAAGAGTAATGTTCAAACTAATTGAACAGCAGATATCACCAGCCACATTGATTAAGAAGACTACCACAGAAAAAAATATGATTTCAAGAAACATTGTGATACAGCAATAGTGAAACCTAAAACATTTAGGGCCATATTTATCATGGGTTTGCGTTGCCCGTGCACCATGCAAGGGGGCACCCAGGAATGATATTTACCTGGCCACAAATGTCCACCTTGTGTGGCTCAGGCCCTGCGTGGCTTAGTAAATGGCAGTGAATGCTAAGCAAGGCAGTGAAAGTCGCTGCCTTGTGTTTCTCTTCCCCAGGAAGGTGTTCCATGGGAGAAGCGTGGGTGTTCCCACGCATCCACCCTTGGATTTTGGCGCATTCCCAGATTGACCATTAGTGGTAAACTTGGGAATGCATCAAACTGCTACGCCTCCCAAAGTAGGAAGTAACAAGGAGAAATACGTTTACCTCTCCCCGTTTTCCCCCCTTTCTATATGTGCTGCATTTGGCAGCAGACATAAAAAGAGGAAAATGCCACTGAGGATTGGTTTTGTGCAGGAAGGCGTCCCTTCCTGCACAAAATCATCCTACTTACGATGCAGGAACCCTGTCACTATGTAAATAAAGGATTTCTAGAAAACATGTATAACTATCCTGCACATCCAATGTAGGACAACCATGGTTCAATAAAACCGCTTGGGCTCATAAGCAACCGCTAGACAGTGAATGAAGGTGCTAGCACCTTTTGTCAAAGGAGCAACTTACCCTTACTAAACACAAAAAACAATTACAAAAAATAAGTGTAAATAAGAAGAGCTGTTTATGCAGATAGAATCTCTGCACCACTTAAGTAAAGACACTGGGAGGACTGAAAGACCCAGGTTGAACCTGCACTAAAAAATCTTTGAGGTGATTCTGAAAAGCTAATCAAGGTCACCTCAGTCGCACAATCGCAGGGGGGCAATGCATGGTACTCATAATCCTACATGATGAAACTGTATATTTGTCTCTATAAATAGAGATGTTACTCTCCCGTCACAATATGCTATTGGTTTGCTATAATTAACATGCATGCGATGGTGGAACAAACAATGCAGTTATTAATGTCCAATACCATCCAAGATATTTATTACTGTATTACAGCCCGTGGGATCTATAGATACATTTCATATTGCATTTTATTAGCAATCAGCGATTATTATTTGGCGCCAGTGTTTGCAAACTGTAATTCATTACCCTCTAATCTTTTATTTATGAGACAATGCCTCATGAAAGGACGGAATTATGCATTGTTTTTGCTTCAAAGAGTTTTTCACTCTGCAGTAAATTAACATTACCATAGAGAAGCAACGCTCAGCAGCTGTTCTGGTTGTTGTGACTGCTCAGTGTATCTAAGTTTACCTCATGCAAGGAAATGCAAAGCTTTTCTTGAGATGGTTGGCTCAATTCTCAGTGTATTTCTGTGCAGAAAGAAGGAATTTTTTCAAGAGAACATGTATGTCAGCCTCAGAAACGATGGCGCTGGAGACCTGTGTGCTGATTTCGGTGTTTTTTCGAGTTCCTCTATATTTTCACATGCACAAAGAGTTTGACACAGGACAGGGGATTTGAAAATAGCCGATGTTGCTAATTGATTCCTGTTTCTGTGTGCAATACACTGGGAGACAGTGAACTCTTGATATACACTTGGTCAGTCAACTCCTGTTGGGGGCACAGCAGAGGTACCTGCAACCATTTTCACCTGCTCTTTTAATAAGAAGTACAAATACAAGCAGACTCTATCTAAAAGAAAATGAGTGAGGGAGGAGTGAGGGCATCAGAGAGTGCAGCACAAGAATGACTGCCCCTGCATGCACTCCTCTGCTGAATTATCCATGGCATTCCGCTCGGTGTCGTGGACTGTGTTTTTTAAATAATGGTGTTCTTATTCTTTAAAGCCCTCTTTCGTGCTGGGACCTTGCTAGGACCGGGACTGCTGATTCACAAGCCGCCATTGCACCGGGGGACCTGGAGCTTCTGTTGCTTTCCTCGTAAATTTAATTTGCATTAGGGCGTTCACTGCGAGGCCCAGAGGTCTCTGCGCTGTCGCAATCTTGCGCACCTGGTGCCTCTTCCCGCCCCATCCTCCTCTTATTTGAGGTACGCCCATAACGCTACCGCGGGAAGCGCGCGGGACGAATCACGGGGCTAAGCCCGGGCAAAGGGCGGGCCGTCTGTGGCCGTCCGAGGCTGGGCTGGGCCACCCCCCTAACAACGGGAGTCCGAACATACTTGGACGTAAGGACATTTACTTAAATCGTGTATCCTTATGTGCGAGACTGTAATTTCCCTGTCCCTACTATGTGACTGTCTGGGTTAAGCAATTCATTGATTTGTAATATTAACTCCAGTTTCTTTTATTTTGACCCAAATATTAGGTAATTATGAGTTGTCGTAATAGTTTAGGCAGGCCATCACTGGCGGGGGGTAGTGTTAGGGGGACCCTTGATGCATTTATTACTAGGGCTGCTTACGTATTGGAAAAAGAGATTGTTCTAACGGAAAAACGATTGTCCCTGGAGCTTATGAATAAAAAACGATCTTCTCTAGGGGCAATCAAATCTGCAGTAACCCCGCTTAGACAGCATTTAGCTGACAACCCCCCACACATTGATGATTTACCTATTGTAAATGATCTATCATGGTCGCCACAGCTGGATTTGACAACAAATGATCCAGAAGAAGTTGAGTCACTATTGGAAATTACTCCAACTTTGCCCCCGGCCCCGGTAGTGAGATCTTCCCGTGGGACCTGACAGAAGTGAGGTTAAGGCCCATAAAATTACTGCTCCGCCTTCAAAGAAGAGAAAATTTTGGAGTAAGGAACAGGGTGATAATAATCAAAAACGGGTGCCCATAACCAAAGCTCAACCAAAGAGACCACGCGCCACTACCCCTGATATTACCATGCTACAACAACTCCCATTAACATCTATAAACGAGCTGTGGTCTAGTATGGAAAAATTAGTTAAATCTCTAATTCTCCCACTAATTGAAAGGGTAAAGAGAATAGGTGAACAGCTAGGTTCCATTGAAAAGGAGATGGTAAAAAATTCCCTGCTGTTAAGTAAGCAGTATTCTGTCTGTCCTATGACTGGGTTAAAAGATAATCAGGAAGGCAATAAGCCATTATCTGAATCCCCTACCAAGGGCCAGAAACCTCCCCCTACACAGAAGAAAACAGTCCCCAAATTAGTTCAAACATCTAAAATTAGTAATAAAAAAACAGGAGGTATTGTAGAAACAGTAAACAAACCTAATTCAGCTGGAAAAGTGGGTAATGGGTTTAGTGAGTCACAAAATGTAAATAGTTCAAGTAATAGAAGAGTGGATTTACCCCTGGAATCTGCACCTTACGTTGTGATTATGGCAGGAGTCCCGGTTCTCCCTGCAGGAGTAAGGGAGGATCAACAAGCTCTTAAAATTAAAGTAATATTCTGGTTGTGTGAAATATAGACCCCTGCCAGCCCATGTTAACGGAGAAATCTTAAGTGTTAGGCGTGTAAACTGGGTTGGCATAGGCCTAAAGATAGATCAGGAGACATCATTATTATTAATTTCAAAGACTTTAGAGCAGTAAGATACATTGGTGATTGGTGCGACATGGGAGGCCGTGAAAGAATTACAACGCACCACCTAAGGTATTTTTATCCCCAAACTTCGTTTTTAAATTCCCAAGGTCGTTTTTTAGGACATAGGGTTTTAAATAGGCATAGCACAGGACCTAACGGCTATATTCACCAAACGTTTAACTACCCACAAAAATTAACAAGGGGAAATCAGGCTGCATATGGCCATGATATGAATTACCAAGGCTTCAATATCCCAACCTATAATCAATTCTCGCTACTATATGGGCTGGAAGATGTGGATTGACTCCAGCCCTTTGGCAACGAGAAGTTGTATATATCTTGCAATCATGAAATGTCTGATGTTGAGCTTATTGCAAGTGTCACGGAGGGGAAAGGGAACCCTTTAGCAGTCATGAGTATGACTGCTCGGGAGAGCTTTTAAATAGCCATTGGCAAATAAGTTCTAGTACAGTAGATAAAGGAGTATTGATGCCTGTATTAGATAATGTAAGAGATACAGGACCAGCTCGAGCTCCTAATATCATCAACCTCCTGTCATGGAATATAGCCGGGTTGCAGAAAAAAATGGCTATCCCAGAAAGGAACGATTTTATTTATTCATTTAATATTTGTATGTTCCAAGAGACGTGGAGTATTGCTCCACTCCATAAAAATGGGTACGCTACCTATTTTATTCCTGCAACCACGATAGGAAGAGGCCGACCATCGGGTGGCCTGCATATATGGATTAGTGTGGCATTGAATTGGACTATCACTGTCCGCAACTTGCCCTCCAATGATTTATTACACCTATCCCTAAAGGGCCCGACTGGGGGAATTACACTGGTACTGTTTTGTGTATATGGTAGAGGTCCCCAGGGTGGGCAATCGTCACCGACTATAACCTTACTTGATGAAACACTAACATATATTCCCCTAAGGTCCAAAGTGATAGTAGGAGGCAATTTTAACTGCACCTATGAACCTTTAGATGATGAGGAGATTGTGGGACTCGGTGTAGATGACTGGAGGCAGTCTATTCACCCGGTTAATTTAAAGCCTTTTAAGAAGTGGTCGGCTAGAGCAATACAGATGAATGCTCTAACGTTAGAACACAACTTACGGGCTCTCAATGGGAGGACTGTCTCAGATCCTGATTGGGGCAATGACATATAATAGATTAGGATGTCAGTCACGCATAGATTATATATTAATGGACATTCGATCATGGGACAGTTTAGTAGATATGGTGGTCAGGCCATCTCAGGATAGTGACCATAACTCACTTTGTATGAGATTTACCTGGGGGAATAAGACAAATACAATGAATGCCCCTATGATGATTGCTAAAGAAGTTATCCCGACAAATTGTAATCGAAAACTAAAATGGAGTAGGGTCAGCTGCGATGAAGGGAAATTAAATAGCATTAAAGAGCTGGTACATGCAGAGACTAAACTGATAATATCTAGTTGCCCAACACAGCCTAATCCCCAAGATTTTAAACCAATGGATTCTTATAAGATTTTAATAGATACAATTGGAGCTTTTTTATTATAGAGAGGAGCAAGGGTCAGAGAAATACTAAACTTTTGAGTGGCACCCCTTGGTATACTGCTGAATGTGGGGCAAAGAGGAAGGCGATAACAGCTTCCATAAAAAGAAAGGACCCTCTAGCAGTAAGAATAGCTAGAAAGGATTACAGTAGGACGATTAAAGTAGCTAAGAGGGATTGGGAGGAGGATCATTGGCAGCAACTTAAATCTGCCGCCAATGCAAAAGATTGAACCCTGTTTTCTGAATTTTGGTTAACAAGCTGGAAAGAAGAGGGGTGGAGGCAATGCCAAATCATATAACAGAACAACAGTGGCACGGCCATTTTTTGAATTTGTACTGTGGGACAACAGACAGAGCAATCCACAGGGGTTTATAATAATCACAATATGGAGAAACAAGCGCAGCTAGAACCCTTTGTCCCCCGGGAAGTGCAGGATGCTATTATTAATATAATACCAGGCAATGCGGCAGGTCCGGATGGGCTGCCGGGAGATTTACTTCTGCATGACCCTAAATTATGATCCGACCTCATTGCATGTATAATGAACTTAGTCATGGCTGGACATCCAGTCTCCGAATCCTGGAAAGGGGCAGAGGTTGTGACCATATATAAAAAAGGCGACAAAGAGGACCCTGCCAACTACAGTCGTAGTCAAAAGAATAGAGACATGGCTTCATGAGGATAATATTTTGACACACTTTCAGACGGGCTTTAGGAAAAGTGTAGGTATGATTTTCAGGTTCTGTGCAGCATACTGGAAATCTGTGACCATCGCAAAGGGTAGCCTATATCTGGCCTTTATTGATTTAAAAACAGCGTTTGATGTAATCCCACGTGATAAGCTTTGGAAGGTCTTGTTGGCCATGGGGTTTCCGTGTCACCTTTTGCAGTTTGTTGTTAGGCTTCATGAAGATACTTATGCCAGAATCCGATGGGGTAATCAAGGTCAACTTACAGAGAGGGTGCCAGTCAGCAGAGGGGTCCGCCAGGGCTGTGTTATGGCTCCGACATTGTTCTCCCTCTTCATTAATGGGGTGGTAAACCATTTAAGGGAGATCTCTGCGGATGCCCCAGTCCTGGCCGGGGAGAAAGCACCTACCCTCCTCTTTGCTGACGACACACTTCTGATGTCAAAAACCCCATCGGGTTTACAGAAACTGCTTGATCGATTTAGTGCGTTCTGTGATGAGCGAGGGTTAACCGTCAACACTACTAAAACGAAGTTGATGGTGTTAGCTTCTAAAAAGGCCAGGAAAGTCCATCTTACCCTATATGGGGCTGCTTTAGAGATGGTCGAAGAATTTGACTATCTGGGAGTCAGGCTATGTAATAGTATGAAATGGGATTCCCACGTAGCAAAAATGCTCCTGAATCTTAAAAGGGTTTCTGGAGTAAGTTTGAGGAATCAGCGCCTATCCATTAGTAGGCCAATAGCCCCGGCCCTTGCAGTTTATGAGGGAAAGGCGCTAGCAGCCGCGGTTTATGGTTCTGAACTGTGGGGAGGAGGGAATACAATGGATTTGGCAAGAGCGGAGAACAAGTTTGTGAGAGAACTAGTATCGCTCCCCTATTCAACCCCCCTAAAACCCTTTGTAACGATTTGGGCAAGAGATCAATTGCAGATATAGTACGCCTCCGCCCCTTGCTGTTCTGGGTGCGCCTAAGAAGGACACCAGAATTGGCTAAATATGCCTTGGTGTTGGATGAATTGATCAGTTTCAATGTATCCAAAAAAATAAAGTGGCTCAATAAATTAAAACAGCTGGTGATGAGTCTAGGAATGACAGAATTTTGGGTTTCCCAATCACCACCTCACAAACAGATCGTTAAAAAAATATATTGGGAGTGGGTGGTGGCTGAGGAACTAAAACGTACAAAATGGGGACCACTATCTGATCAATTTCTGGAACACAAGCCAACTAGGAAGCTAGAGCCACTTTTGGATTACATCAAAATTCCTAGAGACAGATAATTATTTTTAAAAATGAGATATGGTACACTCCCTCTGAAAGAGTTTACTGCAGGGTGGAAAGGAGTGAGGGATTTTGACGTTACTTGTCCAGGTTGCCCATGCAAGAAAGAATCTCTACCTCACTTTTTGTTTGCCTGTAGGGCTTACAAGTTACCTCGAGCTAGGTGGTTAAAACCTGTGTGTAGAGAGATGGGTGTTAGAGACTTTAGGACTGCATTACGAATCTTCTTAACTGATACATCTTCCATGCTTATAGTCTGTAGGGTTGCAAAGTATCTTTCTAGCGCGTGGTGCATACGGACCAGGCTGCTGGATACTGCCAAAAATAGAGACTCCAATCCGATCTAGATTTATGATTACTACTGAAAATGCACTTTCACTTTCTGTAATTACTTTTTATTGTAAAAAGTGTTTTTAATATTTTTAAAAATGAAATGTATGTAATACTTTTTGTACATTGATTTTATGTCTAGTAAATGTCTGTACTTTTATGATATGGAAATATCGAATAAAGTATTACAACAACAACTATGGCATTCCCGACATTCAACCAGCTATCAATATTACACTATAATCCACTGTCTTCTGAATGTATCTATGTACCAGCTCTTGTTGAACCCCTTATCCATTCCATTTTATGCCTCCAATCTCCTTCTCACTTAAATGGTACCATACTCTCAATTCTCTCCTATATGTTTCTATATTCCCACCTTCTTTCTTGTATTTGTTTTCTGGCACTACCATACTCTTGGGTACTAATCACTCCCATACCTGTCTTGGTTTTTGGAGTCCATATGTATGCTTATATCAGTCTACTACAGTTGGCCTTTGGTACCTCTAAAAGTTGTGGCATGAATGGATTTTCCTACTGAATATCAACACCAACAATATTGCGGCACAGTAATATCGAGGACAGAAGATCGAGGGACAGAGTATCAAAAGGTATGTGCATATAGAAGATATATGCACTGTTTATGCACATAGATGTACATAGATGTGGAGTCAGGTAGACAAACTCGAAGTCTTACCTGTTGATATTTTATTTTCGATAGTCTGTCCTCAATCTTCTGTTCCATCGATCTTGTTGATTCGATATTAAGGAGACACACCAATGGATGGTGGCACCATTGACCTGCCTCACTGTCTCTCACAGCTGCCAGTCACACCGGTCCTTCGTCAAACTAGGACTCAATTCAGTATCATGGGCAACTTTGAATGCGTGCTAGAGATTCCATTGGTTCAATCTAACACTTCACCTGCTGCCACTACGAGTTTTCTTATTTATGGATGATCAGAAAAAATTATGACTGGGCACATTCCATAAGAGCTGGACTGTGCAACAATGGAGCAAAATATTAATGAATGCATGCATTACTTTGTGAAATACTTTTAAAAAGCAATAGCCATCAAATGTGACCATTCAAGAGTGCAATAGGTTTCATCAAAACCCATGTGGAAGTGAGGATGTGAGCGTTTAGTGTCCAAAAAGGTGCGGGTACAGAATCCTGTCCAATATTCTGCAGCAATGACGTATGGTGTGAGGGAATTCATTATTCTTTGCAGCTCTTGAACTAAAAGAAGGACTAAAAGAGAGGGCTGTCTCCAGTCATATAGGAAGAACGAGGCTACCTTCAGGGTACACTGTACTTTTTTTGTGATTAGGAAAAATAACTCACTAGATAAGATAAAATACTTAACTGGAACAATTACCCAGCTTAAGGAGAATGTGGGGGAAGACTGCTCTTTTGGGATAGGGAGTGGAACATTGCAATCCCCATTGCATGGGCTGGAGGTCACAGGAGTCTTGAATACTTCCATGCTTGAGGTTATGTGGATCCTCCAAAAAACCCTCCAAGGTTTGCTAGAGGTTTCTATATCAAATAATGATCTTTTAAAAACCCAAGGGGAGCAGTCTAAAGAAATGTTGGGCGAGCTGGTTCAAATCAGAGGGTTAATGCCGGGTTTAGTTAGACCGATTGATGGAGAGCAGGTGGGGGTAGGTAATAAAGAGGAGGAGGAAGTTGAGCTCAGGGACTCTAACTTAAAAGAGGAACCAACTGTGTACAGGGACAGACTAATTTGCATATAGCCAGGTTCTGAGCTGGGATGGGGCAGTGAGCTAAATAACGGTGATGGATCAAGCCCTGATCTTTGGACTGGGTAAGAGTGGTCTGCTTAATTCAGACACTCTGTTCATCACCACCCCCTTTTCTGAATCGTTTTTGGCCACTACAAGTGTGGCAGGGTATACTCAGACATGAGTCCCTTGCTCACTGCTCCATCAGGATTCAAGCAAGCCAGGCCGACGAGGCTGAAATGCCAGAAACCGGTCCCCGGTAGCTTGTCTCCTTTCTGGTGAAGAATTGGCTTGGTAGTTTGGTCTGCCCTGTTCCCATGATGCACTGGGCCAGGGACAGACTAATTTGCATATAGCCAGGTTCTGAGCTGGGATGGGGCAGTGAGCTAAATAACGGTGATGGATCAAGCCCTGATCTTTGGACTGGGTAAGAGTGGTCTGCTTAATTCAGACACTCTGTTCATCACCACCCCCTTTTCTGAATCGTTTTTGGCCACTACAAGTGTGGCAGGGTATACTCAGACATGAGTCCCTTGCTCACTGCTCCATCAGGATTCAAGCAAGCCGTGCCGACGAGGCTGAAATGCCAGAAACCGGTCCCCGGTAGCTTGTCTCCTTTCTGGTGAAGAATTGGCTTGGTAGTTTGGTCTGCCCTGTTCCCATGATGCACTGGGCCAGGGACAGACTAATTTGCATATAGCCAGGTTCTGAGCTGGGATGGGGCAGTGAGCTAAATAACGATGATGGATCAAGCCCTGATCTTTGGACTGGGTAAGAGTGGTCTGCTTAATTCAGACACTCTGTTCATCGCCACCCCCTTTTCTGAATCGTTTTTGGCCACTACAAGTGTGGCAGGGTATACTCAGACATGAGTCCCTTGCTCACTGCTCCATCAGGATTCAAGCAAGCCGGGCCGACGAGGCTGAAATGCCAGAAACCGGTCCCCGGTAGCTTGTCTCCTTTCTGGTGAAGAATTGGCTTGGTAGTTTGGTCTGCCCTGTTCCCATGATGCACTGGGCCAGGGACAGACTAATTTGCATATAGCCAGGTTCTGAGCTGGGATGGGGCAGTGAGCTAAATAACGGTGATGGATCAAGCCCTGATCTTTGGACTGCGTAAGAGTGGTCTGCTTAATTCAGACACTCTGTTCATCACCACCCCCTTTTCTGAATCGTTACATTTCCCGGCAGTCAATGATTGTGAAGAAATGGGGCGAAAGAAGATATTATACAAGTGGTCTCCCGTGGTTAAGGGGGGAGGAGGCCGCACTTAGGAAAAGACAATTAATAAAACATCATGTAAGGAAGGTGAGAAGACGGAAAGGTGAAAAGTCAGAATAAGAAGGCCAAGAGAGGGAATTAATGAAAGAACCAATTGAGAAGAAGGTAAGGCCCTTAGCCAAACGAGAAAAACACTGGAACAGACTAGGACGTCCAAAGAGCACTAAAAGTGGTTTGGCATTTACAATGGGGGGAAGGAGGGGAGGAGGGGAAAGAGGTGAGAGTTACTGAAAGGCGGATAACATCACAACAGAGACTTGGGAATCTTAGATGTAGTAAGGCCCTTATAGAAAAAAATAAGGGGGATTCGACAACAAAGAGAAGGGAAGTAAGACTGAAGGGGGATGCCCACAGTGTAAGGCAAGAATGTACCCCTGATCTATGGGTCTTCCTAGAACCCTATGGACATGGTAAAGGTTGGAAAAAAGTCAGGAAATTAAACCCTGTAAATAGATCGCAACTTCTTTTTTCCTTGGCAAATTGTACAAGTCTCTGTAGTATTGGCACAGAGGACCTCAGAGAAGTAGGGTTTGTTACAAGCAGTACAGGGAGCGAGGTGACCAAGGTTCTTTCTATTCGGCCTTAGTGAAAGATGCTGCGGAAAATGCTAAAAATGAGCTGCAAAAGGAGGGGATCAGATTGGTTAGAAGGGATGAATTACAGGGACAGCACTTCTTTACGAATCATGCTGGACTAGAGTTACGGCAGATAAGGTTAATCAACTCAAATTGGAATAAGAAGGAGGGTCTTGCAATAACCATAATTGATAACTAATTTGCAAAATTTGACAAAGACATATGTTCTGTGAATAGGTTCAACGCCCTAGCATCTCCAGAATCTAGGGAATATGAAGAGGAGGGCTTTCTGAGTGAAATCGACTAGGAGCCTGGGTTGTCACACAGCCTATCAGCCATATCATGGAATATAAATGGCCACAAGAAAATATCGGATCAGATTAATTTAGATAATTTCATTAAGAGAAACGACATTGTGTGCCTACAGGAGACTTGGTTGTGTGACGATACCCTTGAATCCCTAGCTATAGAAGAATTCGTCCAATTCTCTAAAGCTGCAAAGAAAAATAGTCTGGGGAGGCCATCGGGGGGCAACTAACGCTGATTTCCACACAGTTAGTTAGGAAGGTTGAAAAGATAGATCTACGCTGGGATTGGGGATTAGGCTGTAGGGTCTTATTGCAGAACCCGGAATCCCGTTATGAGGGAATATGTATTATAAACGTATATATACAGAAGGGAAAGGACCATGATTATAAGGTGAACCTGGGAAAACTGAAAGAAGATATAGCGTCTGCTAGTGTAAATTATCAGAAGGATATTCTACTGGTGGTAGGTGACTTTAACCATAGATTAGATCCCCGAAGGGTGGATAATTGGCATAAAGAACTTCTAGAATCTTATAATATTGAAGCGGCCATCTTCCCAAGTGGAGAGATCTCGCCACAGGATGTGGCTTTTACTCAGCTGATGGGTTCACTGGGCATGGTATGCGTAAATGGGAGATTGCAGCCAGACCAACCAGCGGGTCGTACCTTTGTGAGGGGTCAACAATCCAGGCCTGGTTCTTTGGGCTCAATAAACATTTCGAGGTGGTGCAAATGACAGGCAGTGACCATTATCCATTGAGGGCAGAACTATATAATTTAAGTAGTAAAAAATAGAAAAAGGGTTTACAGGTACATATGGATTATCCAAAACGGTTAACAACTAGTGTAGTAGGGGAACACATTGAAAAGCTAAAGCAAATCCAGCAGTTAATCCCTGTCGAAGAAATTCAACTTAGAAATGGAATTACCTGGTTTGAATCCATAATAGGTAAACTGGTGCACACCTTAAAGAAAAAATTTCACTCGAAAAAGGCAGGGCTTGGGAGCCATAGTGCTAACAAAACTAGGAAGACCTGGTTTGATGATGAATGACGGATAGCAAAGGCACAGACTAGACAGAAGGAGAGACGATTAAGGGTTAGGTTCAAAATGGAATTATACCAATCGCTCGAGTCATTAAGGCTAAAATATAAATCATTAATTCGGAACAAAAAAAGAACTTATAAAGATAAGTGCTGGTCAAAATATGCTAGAGGTAATTGAAACCAGAGATGTTAAAGGATTTTGGAAACTAGTACAAGAAAGTGGGGGTAGGAAAGTAGGTTCCCTAGATTGTATGGTCCTTGAAGATGACTGGGCGGGCTACCTGGGAGAAATTTACGGGAAATGGTCAATAGTAGACGAGCCAAGACCCCTAGCCTGGCCACATGTGAGGGACGACATAAAAGAATATTTAACCCCAAGTTATATAAAGGAAATCATAGCAAGCTTGAAACTTACCCGAGCTGCAGGCCCAGATAACCTTCCGGCAGTGATAATAAAAACTAGACCAGAATGGTTGGGCTGAGTTTTTTGCAAAGATGTTCCAAGTGATCTTGGAAACAGGGATAATACCAGAAAGCTGGAAGGGTGCAATCATAAGACCTATACATAAGAAGGGCGACTACAAAATACCGAAGAATTATAGGCTAATAAACCTCCTAGACATAGGAGAAAAGGTTTTCGCAAAAGCCATTCTGGGTTTACTAAAGAATTGGGCGGAGGAAAATCAGATTATACCCCCAGAACAGGGGGGGGTTTAAAGCAGGCCATTCCACAATTGACCATTGCTTTGCTCTCTGGGCCATAGCACGAAAGTCGATGAAAATGTGGGGACGTCTATTTTGTTATTTTGTAGACTTCTGTGCAGCCTTCGAAATGGTGGACCGGGGGTCGTTGTGGGAGGCCTTAACTAGCTATGGTATTCCAAAAGATTTGTTAAGTCTGATCCAAATGCTCCATACTAAGAACTGGGCACAGATAATTTTAGATATAGATGGGAGTCTATCTGGGAGAATAGAGATTGGAAACGGGCTGAGGCAGGGATGTGTATTGGCCCCTCTGCTGTTTTCCTTGTTTTTAGCAGATTTGCCTTTGACCCTGGGAAAAGTCAGTGGGGCAAGCCCGAAACTAGATGGTAAGCATATTTATTGCATGTTTGCTCTATGCTGACGATCTGGTGATCATGGATCAGACTGAAGTTGGCCTACAGAGGAAATTGAAAATATTTAAAGATTATTGTACCAGGAAAAAACTAGTGATAAATATGGATAAGACCAAAACCTTGAGCTTTGGCCAGAGGAAAGCTGGGTTCACATGGTGGTTGGGGACAGAGAAAGTGGAATCGGTCATCGAATATAGATACCTGGGGCTATGGTTCAAAAAAGTATGAAATGGAAAACCCACCTAGAGGCGTCAAAATTAAGAACCCCTGCATCGATTAGTGGCTTGAAATTGTTTAGCAAAGCCTATGGCGATATGTCAGACAGACCAGTGCTAAAAGCCTACTCGGCTATGGTACCCCCGCAGTTTCTGTATGGGGCAGAACTGTTATACTTGAGTAGTAAAGAGAGCTGGGATGTTGAGGAAGGCAAAAACCTAAAAAATCTATTCTCACTCCCGATGTCAGCAATGGTCCAGGCTGTAAGACTGGAATTAGGACTGACCTCATGGAGCATTCTAGCCGGTATGGCCCTACTTCGTTTCTGGCAACGCCTAGGTGTGGGCGAGAACACCAAAATATCTCAGTGGTGTAAAAATGAAATACAGAATAGTGAACTAAAATGGGCAAGAGAAACCAGAGCGATCATGATGGAGATATGTCTATTGATGAAGGTTGATTTGTGCCCCACGACCCTTATGATTAGTAGTGATAACAAGGTACTTAGGAGGTTGGGGATGGAACCATCCCATGCACAGGACCAAAATTATCTTGCTTAGAAACCCTCAGTACACTTTATGACTGATGTATGGAAGAATGAACAGTGCTTTTCTTATATTGATAGGTTACCGGACTGCCGACTGTGAAGTGAAGTTTTTAGGGTAAGAATTGGGGTGAACCTGTGTTATCTAAATAACGTGGTAAAAGGCATAATGATTATTAAGACGGGAAGATGCACTTGTACCTTGGCCCCCTCATGAGACCTGCTACATATTTTATTAGATTGTCCAAAGTTCCTGGAGTTACAAATTATGTTTCTAAAACCGATATTTGAGAAATACGAGATTAGAACTAGGGCCCAGGCTGTAACTTTGATGACAGAAATGACTCACCTAGACATTGCCGTTGCTATTGGGAAATTTATGGAAAATGTGAAGGTACTTCTTTTTACTCTTTTTTAATAAGTTTTAGCAAATTATTTAATCTTAAATTGGGGAGAAAGGGTTTTACAACAGGATGTGTTTTAAGATATGTATTAGTGTGTTTAATAAGTGTATCTTTAGTTGTATTTTTAACCACATATGTATCGTTTGGGGACCAGGGTCCAAATAAACATGAAATAAACTGGAACTCACTAGAAATGATGATTTAGAACCCTGCGTCAGGAAATGTGGCTAGAAAACGGAAATATTAAATGTTGAAATAGCCACCCAGTTTCCTTTCCTAAAACATTCATTTCAGTGATAAGGCTTTGAAACAAACATAGCCATTGGCAGGAGGGTACAAGTTACCCCTGTGGTGTCATATCTTCGTGAGAATCAGTGTGCCTGCTCTTAAGGTATCCTGTACCAATGTGACCATCAGGTTCACAATTCGTAAACATTCAATGAAACCAGGGAACAACTGCATTGCCACCTTAAACGAAGGTACATGACCTCCATTATACAGTTCCTTGCAAATTTATCAACACATAAAATACCACGAATCAACAACAAAGATAAATGCCAAGAACTGATACCATGAGTTATATTTTTAAAAAAATGTTTTGCTTTTGTTTTACAAAAGTGCGCCCTTGTGGAGAAGTGTGGCTCACTGGTTAGAGGAGGCAGACCTGGAAGCAGAGGTCAGCCCGGGACCAGGGTTCAATTCCCGGCTCGGCGGGGTCTTGAGTCCTAAAATGTCCCTGGACTCCACAATTCTCGCTCCGGTGCCTACTCGGTTCACGGGTTCACACTCTGCGACTCTGGGCAATAGCTTGCTTAATCTCCACAACGGCCCCTCGCGGCGGGATGCCTGGCTTTCACCTTGCGGATACCCTGCTGGGGTTATCTCACAGGGGAATACCAGGACGGGTTCCCTAAGCAAGCGCTTAGAAACCGCTCGGTGATTTGCGCTATATAAATTCCTGTACATTCACATTTACATTGTTATTAGTTTGAATATTAGCGTAAGATCCGAGGTTCAAAACCTTTGCACCCCTAAATTGCAATTAGATGCGCACAAACTGTCATCTGAGCTGACATATGACAGAATCGTGGGTATTTCATTTGCTGCGATGAACAATCTGCAAGGCTGGGTTTTCAGCAGTGGTAACCAAGAGCTCAGAGGTGGAAACATGTGTTAGTTTATGTTAATGTAGTGCTTCACAACCCACTTTTCTAAGCACTGCAATTAACAGGTTTTATGATTATCCAATTTAGAGGTACCCAATGTATACATCTCTGGAGAATGGAGGAGTGATTTGGCCTTGAAAGGGCTGAAACTCGAGACATGCATATCAGAGCAAGAGTCAGCAGCATTTGTTTATTTATTTCTGACACTTTTTTTCCACGATTGCCCATTGCAGATGTGATTAAAGCTCACAAAAATGATGCGTCTATTATTGTAAATGGATTTCATTCCTAATTGCACGTGTATTTTGATAACTTAAATTGCAGATATACATTATGTAGTTAGGGAGTGATAGAGCTCGGAGCTCACCCGTATTTTGCGGTTTTTTAAGGCAATAGATTGCCATAAGGAAACATGTTTGACAATTTGACTGATAAGAAAGGAAAAATGAATGTGACACTAAAACCGTGGACTAACTACCCCCACTCAGAGGCAGACCAGTGCTTGAAATGGAAAAATAGAAGTGCAGGTACTCTGTACCAGAGTACCTGCTTCATTCTGAGAAGTGCTGGTACTCTACAATTTGAAGCATTACATTTCTCTTGAGAAGTGCCAGTACTCTCCCTCAAAATAAAAAAGTGCAGGTACTTGGTACAGGACAGTACCAGCCCATTTAAAGCACTGTGAGAGACTTCCTGGAATAAAGCAGTAAGGGAAGTCCAAATTATGTGGTTTAACTAACTACATTGAGTGGCAGACAAACCATATTATGTGGCATAATGCAGCATAACATGTGACAGCAATACTTCATTATTTTGACTTTTTAAAATGCATGTTTACCACACGTGGAAAAAAATGTATTACATTAGTACCAATTAATCACTTGAATACAACATTCACCGACGGAAAGGCAGCCTTGTTATCCTTTGTAAAGCGTCTGCAGTGCATTGTACTGAGTTTGAAACATTTTAGTAAAGTTTGATCCAGGAACAAAATTGTTTTTACTTGAAATTGTGCACCAGATGGTGGGTTATGAGGGAAGTGTGGTATATCAATAATTATGTGGAAAATGCAACAACTGAAGAATTAAATTATTTTAGTAGCCCTGGTCAGACAGGGGTACAAATTGGCAGTTATGATGTTACATTCTCTGGGCCTCATTTATGAGAAATGACGCATCGCTGAGTGAAAGCAGCAATGCGTCACTTCTCAGTGCGCACTCCTTGCGACGTACCTGATGCGTCATATTTAATGTATGACTTATCATGTCGCAAGGAGTTACAGATACGTCAGTATTTCTGACGTATCTGTAAGTGCAAAAGTGACGCATTGCTGGAGTGTGTCACAAAAGTGATGCAACTCCAGCAAGGCATCCTTTCACATGGGGCAGGCCCCATGTGAATGGGCCTGCGTCAGTCTTACGCCTGCTGTGAGGCAGGCACAAGATTTTGACTCAACGGCGTCCTAGAAGTGACGCAGTGAATTCTCATAGATTTCACTGCGTCACTTCTACTAGGCTTTTTGTGGGGGAACGCCCTCCCTGCATACATTATACCTGGCAAAGGTATAATGTAGCGCAGGGGTTTACAAAGTGACACATCTGCTTAGATGCGTCACTTTGTAAATAGCACGCTACAGGAGGCATGTTTCATGCCAGCGATGCATCACAAAAAGTGACGCATCGGAAGCGCAAAACTGGCGCAAGGGCTCATAATTGAGGCCCTCTGTTTCTATGTCAATTTTCAGATTCAACTAGCAAATAGTTGTACACGAACAGTTGACCTAGGCCTTTTACATGCTTGCATTATTTGTTTATTGAGAAACACCACCGCAATGTTACATAAATGGGACAGAGTATATTGTCTCCCCTTAGCGGTAGAAATATAGACACGCATTCTTCCCAAAACCCATTTGTGCCATCATGCTGTTTGGGGGCTAGTTGCTCTGCACTTGTATAGCTTTCCATGGTCGAGATCTAATGAAACATGAAAACTATTGTTTTTCGCTAAATGGCCGTTGGCCAAAACACATTTTTAAACCAAATCGGATGTTCATCCACACGCCTCCTCCACACTTCTCTGTGTTATCAAATTCAACAGATTAATATACTGGAATAATAAAAAAAAGACATATTTAATTAGAAAAAGAACTAAAGAAACAGAAGCGAATGCTAATAACATGCAAATTCCAGTTGGGGAAATGCAGAGAGTGCGGTCGCGAGAGTCAGCTAAAAAAAACAAAAAAAACCAGCAATCATTGCACTGGCCAAGATTGTTAGCGTCCCTGCTGCTTAATGTTTCCTGAAGGTTACTCCAGCATTTACTGCAGGGTAATTCTAGTGCTATTGGCATTAGGCACTGCAAAGTACAGAGCAAATCCTACCAGCCGTAGAGGGTAGACCCTGTGTAGCGAATCCCATTATCTGAGCTGCTGAAGCACGCTTCACGCGCACGCATAATTACCATAGATGAGCCAACTCAAATGGTAATTGCTGTATTAGAATAAATGGTAGCAGGTCGACATGCGACCTTAGAAAATTCTGGCGGCGCAGAGATAAGTGTGATTGCTGCTCCGGCGACATTCTGCGAGCGGTAGCCAATCTGCTTCCTCCTACTAGCCGTGGGTTTGTGAGCTCACAGGTGCGACCCTACGTAGCAATTGCTTCCCCCTACCCCATTTTTATGTTGAAAAAAGATATTGTTACACAGGTGTGCGCGCTCTTAATTGCAGTGTGCATTTGTTTTGAATCGCTGTCAAGCAGGACTTTCGCCCTACTTGGTTGGTGTACCTTCAAACACATAAATAGCAAAAAGCTGAAGTAGGAAATGTTCATTTTTTTTAATGTCACATTGATAAGCTTACAAATCATATCTTTGCTCAAAAGATATCATGGCATTAAATACAACAGCGTATGCTACCAGAAACAACACAAAAGTACAGAGAATAGAAGAAGGGGTCTCAAGGAGAAACTCTAGCAATAGCAGATATTTCGTAACAGGTCCAATTTCTGATTTTTAGGTTTCACCTGCAGTTTTAGCAGTCTGGTCAAAAGATATTTTTTGCAATACCAACACTAACATTGAGCTGTGGGTCACCTATTGCTTATCACTGATTGCCTCTTGAGTCAATCTCATTGGCTTACTTCTTATTCAATGGCTTTCTGGCTCTTCATGTCTTTGGGCTTTCCCTGGAAAATGGCTTCTTTACCATCTTTTGATTGGATGGTTTTATACATCCACTGCTTATAATATGGGGAACTACTTTTTTGGTTTACTTTAAGCGCTAGATTGGAATGCATATGTTCACATACTTTCGCCCCTGTGTGCTGGATTCCCCTTCACACCCTAGCCCAGAGCTCGCTGTGTTCTTTATCCCACATCACATCCATTGCTTACTCCATTTCTTTTCGTCCTGTGTGATTTTTTTTAATAGCCCACTCTGCATTGGTCCTATACCTCTCCCCTGCCCCCCAGCTCACTGGCCTCCAGTCAGCAGCATTTACTTGATCCCCAAAACCAGACTCTTAAATTTTTTCGAGCCCTGTTCCAATTTTTTATAATAGATTAGCTATTTAAGAATGACCAGCAGGTGGTGGGCGGCCTAACCAAACCATTTGTGTGTGTGTTATGCATGCATGCATCTACATCAAAATATTTGGCCATAATAGCATCATGACGTATACAGCCACATGTATGATGATGCATGCCCTTGCATACATCATAGCATTTTGATTTGCCAAAGTTGTTCTGTATCAGGAAAGTTGTGCTACAAGTTTGCACAGACATAGGGCCACAAACTGACTTAGCTGACAGCCCTTGTCAACATAGAACGCCCAAATAACAAAACACTAGGGGGGTTAAGTGAAAATTCTACATACAGCAGCAACTGTTTTGATATGGTTGCTTTGTGCTGGGGCTGCAAACTAATTCTGCCCTGCACTCTGAGTTCAGTCCACCCTTTCTGGAAACAAAGAGGTGTTAAAATTACTGAAATTGGATGGGACGGGTGGTTAAAAACTGTCACTGTCCCGACAAATTTCAGATACCTGGCACCCTGCAACTGGCCCATGTCTCTTTTTAATGTATTTCTATTATTTAGCAGTAGTCATAAAAACGTACTCTCACAGAATGATCAAATATCAATAGAAAAGAAAAACAGAAACAGCTTCAAGGAGCCAAGAATTAAAGTACTGTGTGTGCCAATAACATAGCAGCATAACCCCCTTCCTAGTCATATACACCAGGTTAAAAAGAGAAACAAAACTCATTAGAACACATAATTAATAATTTAATTACCTCAAAATTTCCTTCTCTGAGTGCATACACTTGAATCTACTCCCAAGCTCAGAAGAAGCCTGAGGAGAGGCGATTTGAGATGTAAAATGATCCTACTCAATGCCCCTGACGGATTACCCGAGAAATATCTTACAACAGCTCTAAGCAACAACATTGAAGAGATACAACTTCTGTGTGAAAACAAACCCAATTGCTCCCAATGCTTCCCATTAGCGTGACTCAGTAGGGTCAAACATATCCCATACAGTTGAAAATCTCCAAAGAGATCCCGCCCGCCATGCATACACTTCCTCAAAGACTCATTTGTTTTTCATTTTGGCAAACAAGTGATCAAAGCTTGGGCTCTCAACTCTCTTCCAATTCTGTATAATTAAACTCCAGGCAACTAATATTCAGATGTAGACTAGACACTGTAGTTTTTTTGTGTAGAGGACGCAGAGATCGAGATAACCCAAATAATGCCAACTTAATAACTGGCTCTACTGGAACATGAATTCACCTATTCCATTCTTGAAATATAGCACTCCAAAAATCATATAGTGTTGGATATGTGGAAAAATTGTGAGACCAATCCCCCACCTCATCAGCCTGGCACCGTGAGTAATTAGCGGAAATGGAATGTACCATTTTGTGCGTAGCATGGGGTGTATACTACACAAGCCACCTGGACATAAAAGCCAGTTTTGGAAGTTGGCTAATCACAACGATTTGTGACCCATCTCAGAGGCATTGTCCCACTATGCTGTTATCTGACAATCTGTCATGCTTAAAATCCTATCCACAAACCTTGGAGCTAAATTGGATTCAGTATTGTGACGAAGCGCCCAATAACAGTTTCCATCCTCAGTCAACTTATTCTTCAAAATTGGCCCCTTGATTCAACTCCTACCAGGTCCTCCTTAGCAAACAACTTATTTGCTGATAGCTGAATAGGAGTAGACGTATGGCTTCCTCGAAAAGCAGGGCTGTTTCTTCCCAACCTATACACTGCCACACCCCACAAAAATCCTTTAGGCTACTAAACACCTTAGATTTCCATATATGTACGATAATTTTACACAGGGCAGGGTGGGATACTATAAAATATTCAATTGGGGTGTATGCGTAGTACTGTGGAACCTGCCATGAAACGAAGAAATCCTGCTACAATATTTTAACGACTGGAGGGTCTTCTTCGGGGGCTCAGCAGTTCTTTGGAAAAAGGGTAGATTAGTGTATGACTCTTTGACCATTAATGATGAAAAGAAATTATCAAATTCCTCAACTGAAGAAGACAAATGAATAATATGATCAAGCATCTCAGCCTGGTAGTATGTCTGACAGTGAGACAAAGCCAAACTGCCCCCAGCGCATCTAACTGAAGCACTGCCAACTTGACTCAGGAGAGCCTATTATTTCACAAAATCTGCTGGAAAAACTGATCTAATTCTTTGAAATATGATATCTTAATCCTGATGGGAAGGTTGGTCAATAAAAACAGAATTGACGGGAGAATTGTCTTCATAATGAAAGCAATGCAGCCAATTAGTAATAGAGTAAGGGAAGCCCATTTTTCTAGCAAACCCTTTACCTTCAGATGTGTGGCTGATAGTTTAAGTGAAATCATTGCGAATAATCACAGGCCACGGAAAGGACTAGATATCTAAGTTTGTTGCAGTGTATATAAATCTTGCAACCCAACCAGGAGGTGCGCATGAGAAGAATTAAAAAGGACAATCTCTGTCATGGCTTGATTAATTTTGTATTCCCCCACCAAGGTAAATTCCTCAATTCCATTCAGGGTCTTTGAATGTTTGCCTGATCAGCATTTAAGTACAAAATGATATGATCCGCAAATAATTAACTTTTTGACATCGATTGTAGAGGTGGGACAATCAACTGACCTTTCCGAGTTTTCTCTGCAAGTGGCTCAAGGAATAAAGCGAAAAGTATGGGAAACATCGGGCACCCCTGCCGGGTACTCTGATTGATTTTTACCACGCCTGCTTCCCTGGGCTTGAATATCACTCTGGTTGCAGCATATTAAGAAATTGGTCAGGGAAACCAAATTTCCATAGAAAAAAAACATTGCTTCCCAATTGACTAAATCAAAGGCCTTTTCTGCGTCCATCATTAAGATGGCAGCCTTCTCCTGATTCTTTGAGAAATAGTCGATGGCTTGAATTAGAAAAGTAGTATTAAGAGAGTTTTGGTGCTTCAGTAAAAAGCCACATTGATCTTTATGGATCACACTTTGAGCCAGTGGATTAGTTTGTGTTGACCAAATCTTTGTGAATAGCTTATAGTCAGTATTTAAAAGACTCATAGACCTATAAGAGTTCAGGTTGGGCTTTGTTTTGCTGTTTTAAAAATAACTGACTATTATCGTTACATTAAATGCTTTTGGAATGGCTGCCCTATCCCATGCTAATTAAATTATACCACAAAGAAAGGGAGGAGTTATTTAGCAAACAATTTATACACCTCTGTCGGGATCCTATCACTACTGCAGAACTTTGCATTTTCCATATTTTTCAAACTATTGGCAACCCCCTCAATCTGACTTAACCCTAATATCTCATCTTTGCTTTGTCTCTTAATCTGGAGTAATGTAAGCAAATTGCAAAATTGAACCGATTTGGATTGCTCTACTCCCTCCCTTATACCATAACCATAGCTGTAATAGTTGAAAACACCTTGGAGATTGCACTGTACTACTTCACCTCGACCTGGGTGGCTGGGCCTATAATCAATTTTATTTCCTGATGATCCTGTCTTAGCTTTGTTGACCATGCTAAAAACCTGCCGACTTGTTGGCTTTCCTCATACACTTTTTATTGAATAGCTTGATGCCCACACATCTCCTTGACCAAATAAAAAGCATGCATCTCCTGTTGGGCCAATTCAAGCTGCTGCTGAGAGAACCTCCATTATCCCTGGGTCAAATAAGTGTTAGCAGCCTGATCAACAGCTGCCTGAAAAACCGCCCATCCCTACTTTTTCTTTTGTACTAGATATGTTCATATGCGGCCCCTGAAAACAGCTTTAAAAGTGTGCCAAAGCACATGGTTGCTACTATCGTTTCGATTAGCTTTAAAAACAAAGTGTTGATAACTATTCTCTTGTTATCCTGCCACACGTGATCTGTCAGCAAGGAGTTATCAAAGTGCCACCTAGGCCTTCTCTCATTACAGTATCTAATTTTAGTTGAAGAATTACTATTATATGGTCAGAGAAGATATTCGCTCTAATCTCGACCACTCTTTCCTTAATTGCCTGTGATACGAAATAGAAGTCCAGACATGTTGATCTATTAAGCTGGTGAGAGGAATGCGTGAACTGCTTACACTGGAGATGATATACTCGTCAAGAATCCTCTAACAGGAGATTTGCTTTAAGAGAGGCAAATATTTTTTAAATTTGAGGTTTAAGCTACCGCTTATTTTAATTATAAGTATCTAACATTATATCTTGAATAAAGCCTATAAGTCCCTTGATTATGGTGTAGAGAGTGCAACCGGGGAACAGAAGCTAAATGTCACCTGTGGTCCTTAGCACTTAGCTAGGCAACTCGAAAAATAAACAAACCACTATTTCTACTAGTTATTAAAATCCAATTGAATAATGAAGCCATATTTTAATAAATTTTAAGAAAGTTACACTTTTCCTTCCTGATTTGTCAGAATGGTACAAAAGGGGGTGGTGATGGACGGAGCATCTGAACCAATCAAACACTCACACCCAGTCAACAGATCTGGGTTTGATCCATCACCGTTCTTTAGCCCACTCTGCCACCCCAGTTCAGACATGGCCATATGCAAATCAGTCTGACCCTGTGCCTCATGGGAACAGTCCAGCCCGAACTGCCAAGCCATACCTTCCCTGGACCGGAAACATGCTTCCAAGGACCGGTTTCTGGCATTTCAGCCGTCTTCAGCCCGGCTTGCTTCAATCCAGTGGCAAAGTGAGCAAGGGACTCACGTCTGAGCATACCCTGCCAACCTATGGCGAACAAAGTGGTACAAAAGGGGGTGGTGATGGACGGAGCATCTGAACCAATCAAACACTCACACCCAGTCAACAGATCAGGGTTTGATCCATCACCGTTCTTTAGCCCACTCTGCCACCCCAGATTTGTCAGAAGGCGAATTAGCATAAGCCTTTGCCAGCTCTCAGTCTGTGCTCAGCCTTGAATAGGTGTGACAAAGTAATGCAGGGTCTCCCCGGAGCAAACACTAGGCTCAACTGAGCACACAGAGATGACTCCTCTGAAATCAATTTGTAGGGTGAGAGGTTTGGGTCTCCTTTTAGCAGCACTCTGTCAACTGTTGCTTGACAGGTCTGTTGAGCAACATGTAACATTTTGGACAAAATTGAAAGGGATAGAACAAGATATAAAGACAATTCTTATGGATCCCATGTGTGGCTGCTTCAGGGCCCTGCATTTATCCTATCAGACGTCTGTCTTTGTATTGGTTTGGTCGATTAGTGCTTGCTTCAACTTGAATTTTAGTGTTGCATGTGGGAGAACAATGGGATTACCATAACACACTCCACACACACATGCACGCACACACACACACACACAGACATACAGCCCTCAGAGACCAAGTTTTGTGTTGCTGAAGAGTTTCACCTACTTGAAAATGCCATGACACATAGAATGTTGGGCCTGTTTGCAGTATGGCAAAGAGAAACTCTTTTTTCTAATTATAACTTTACAAATGCATATCTCCTGTTCTTCTTGTTGGATTTTTGTCATTTTGTTTATTATATTTAACTCTATTGTCTTTAAGTTTTTTAGGATTTGTATTGTTTTGCATTTTGAATTTATTACTGTTTGGTACATCATAAATTGTTTACACATTTCTATAAGATGGCTGGGCTAAAGTTAATTTAGTGGCTTTTAGGGTTCACCAAAACAAGAATTGTGATTATTCCTTGAGGTGGGTAGTCACCCATCCCAAATAATAATCTAATTTCTTACAGACCCAGAGAGTATTTTCAACTGCAAAGTTTTCATTTTTTTGATTCCTTCTCCTTCCATTATAGCTGTCAACCAGGATTTCCAATCTCTCATCTTCTTCTTGTCTGTCTTTTAATTCCATCTATTTCACTCTGAGGGTTTTAGATGGATGTCTGTATGATAGCATCATACAAGTGTATAACTAGTATAATATATCTGTGAATTGTATTGCCTGATTAGAATCACAGATATTTTTAAGCTTTGGGTAAGATAACATTAGCCCCTCCTTCTCTGAGCCTGCCTTACATTTGCAATGTTTATGTTCTATGAATCCCAATGGCTGGGGTTTCTGTCCCCTGATTCTCCTACAGTAAGCTCATCCATTGTATGGCATAACTTCCTTCACTCTGTGTATCACTGTTCAACAAATCATAATACGTGTATCTGTTTTTCTCATTCCTATACAGTGGGGCTTCCAAATGTAGCCACTAGCATACTTTTATTATCATGTGTTTCCTAATGTATCATAAGGATTTGGTGCTTTTTTCTGGTCCCTTCCTTTTTGAAACAGATAAATAATAACAATTCCCTCTTTTAGATTTCTGCTTCCACAAACACTATTTGAGATGTATAATTATATGTGAGTCAAGATGGTGCTATTATGGATAGTCTCTGTACCCAATAATACTTTCAATGTCCAATAGCCTTGATCTGCCAGCTTCCATATCAGAGTACAGCTAGTCTATTATGAAAATGGTCAAAGCTTTCCTTGCAAAGATTGTGTGCCAATTATATGACTTTATTTGCATGATGATGACATTCCTTGTAGATAATTTGTGCATTAGATTTTTGGCATGATTTTCCCTCTGTACACTCTTGAAGTGTAACTTTTTATATATCGTTCTACAGGGAGCTCTACCATTTTCATTGTTATGAGTAAATCTCTCAATATAGCTGAGTGCTTATACGGGTTGTCTTTTTGCTCTGTTTTGTGCCTTGATTTTCAGAGAGTGTCCCTTTTTTCATTTCATGTTGTAGGGAGTTTACTGGTGAGTACTTAAGTCACTACAATTATTTTCCTGTTGCATTTTATTAGAATCACCCCTCACTATAGCTGTGATCTTCAAAACATTCTACAATACAAGCCTCCAGAGTGAAACACACGTCATCTCAGCTCAAATCTTGGCCAAGAAAAATTATTTACTTAGGATTACAATGGTCTCAGTGTATCACTGACTTTGCAATTCCAAAGAATAGAGTGATGCCTTTTCTTTTTTCCCCAAAACTTGAGAACCACTGACATTGAAGATATCGTCCAATTATTGAAATTATTTTTGTGTTTAGCCAAATTAATTTTAATTCTGACTGCTGTCAATTTACGTATTCTGTATTTTCTTTCAAGAGAAATTAAAGGTCAATGAATACAAAAATAAACTTGTAAAGATAGTGCATGGGATACATTCAAGTTATTATAAGAAGTTTGGGCAAATAATGCACAGTGCTGCAGAGTGGATAGCTATAATATGCAATATCATATATGAAGTTTCAGATTTCTATATGTATTTCAACTTGCAAAAAACACAAGTAAAATTCATTATAAAAAAAATGTCTCACAATAAAATCAAGCAGAAGAAAAAAAAACAATTCCTCACCTCAAAATGTTGTAATTGAATTATTAAGGTATATTGCAACAGTAGTTATAGTGTGTGTTCATGCTAATGATATCACACATGACCATTGTGCCTAGAGCAACTAGGGTAGATTTTGGACCAATATTACACCAATCACTGGAGCTGCCAATATCAGGGGCTTCAGTCATCTTGGGAAGGACTAAGCATGGGCGTAAAATCCGCTCCGCTCGCGGATTTTTCGGATTTTCGGCAAATCCGCAATCCGCGAACGCTCGCGAATTTGTCGAAAATCCGTGAATCCGCTCGCGGCGGATTTTTTGCTTGGTTGCGGCGCGCGGCGTGGTGCACGGCGTTCACTTTCCGTCATTTTAGCGTTTGCCGAGTTGTTTTTCTTTGCGAGTGACGCGCCATTTTAGATCTTGCTGCGTGTTCCCGCGGGAGTTTGTCGCCCGCGAATACGTACTCGCGGCTTGCCACCTTGCACAGCACACCTCGCGAGAGTTCGCAATTGCGAACATGTAGTTGCGGCGGAAAGGAACAATCTCGCACTTGCGAAATAGAGATTTTGCAATTTCGCACAAGAAAATCACCAGCAAACAGGATAAACCTTCAGAAAATTATGATTTTTATCAGAATCACTCCTCAGGTTGACATTTGCATGGCCTTTTTTTTTGCAAGGAGTCCATTTTGGGGGGGGGGGGGAGGAAGGAAGTGCCCCACAGTCTCCAACTTCCTGTTCCTGTCCAGCAGGCTCCTCCCAGTGCTTTGTCCATCTCCTGGTCACTTTCATTTGGATCTGGAGCTGGAAGGATTACTTTTTGTGGGTGCTGCTGGATATTTGGATTTGAGGCCTTTTTGACTGTCTTTGGATCACTTTTGGATTAGAAATCAACTTTCACAAGTAAGTTTGTTTGGGGCATTACAGTTGCTGCAAGTACAATTTTGGAACTTTTTCAGAAAATTAAATAAATTATATTGTGGGTAGCCACAGTATCCAGTAGGACCAGGGTTGGTTATGGGTGCATGATACAACTGTTTTGTTGAATTTAAACACCATTGAGGCCATGGATGGGCTGGGATTGTGCAGATTTTATTGTTTTTTGTCGTTTTTTTGGGCCTGCTGGTGTGGCCCTTTGCCCAGGGGTGGTGAGTGTTGCATGGGCCTAGTCTTTCTGTGGGGTGTCTTCTTGAATTTAAACATAATTGAGGCCATGGATGGGCTGGGATTGTGCTTATTTTATTGTTTTTTGTCGTTTTTGGGGGGCTGCTGGTGTGGCCTTTTGCTTGCCCAGGGGTGGTGGTGGTGCATGGACTGAGTGTGCCTGTGGTGTTGTCTCACTCTCTTTGATGTAAACATCATGGATGGCATTGGATTGTGGTGATTTCTGGCTGTTTTTCTGTTTTTTGGGGGTGTACTGTTGATGTGGTCTGGCCATGTGGGTGGTGGTGGTGGCCATCTTGAGTGCTGGCTGGTACAGGCAACATGTGCTTGGGGTGTAAGGGGGCCATTTTGAGGAGAGGCAGTGTCTGAGGCCTGCACTTATTTTGCCTACTTTTCATCCCTTATGCCCAGGGGTAGTGAGTGTTGCATGGGCCTAGTGTTTCTGAGGGGTGTCTTCTTGAATTTAAACACCATTGAGGCCATGGATGGGCTGGGATTGTGCAGATTTTATTGTTTTTTGTTGTTTTTTTGGGCCTGCTGGTGTGGCCCTTTGCCCAGGGGTGGTGAGTGTTGCATGGGCCTAGTCTTTCTGTGGGGTGTCTTCTTGAATTTAAACACCATTGAGGCCATGGATGGGCTGGGATTGTGCAGATTTTATTGTTTTTTGTCGTTTTTTTGGGCCTGCTGGTGTGGCCCTTTGCCCAGGGGTGGTGAGTGTTGCATGGGCCTAGTCTTTCTGTGGGGTGTCTTCTTGAATTTAAACATAATTGAGGCCATGGATGGGCTGGGATTGTGCTTATTTTATTGTTTTTTGTCGTTTTTGGGGGGCTGCTGGTGTGGCCTTTTGCTTGCCCAGGGGTGGTGGTGGTGCATGGACTGAGTGTGCCTGTGGTGTTGTCTCACTCTCTTTGATGTAAACATCATGGATGGCATTGGATTGTGGTGATTTCTGGCTGTTTTTCTGTTTTTTGGGGGTGTACTGTTGATGTGGACTGGCCATGTGGGTGGTGGTGGTGGCCATCTTGAGTGCTGGCTGGTACAGGCAACATGTGCTTGGGGTGTAAGGGGGCCATTTTGAGGAGAGGCAGTGTCTGAGGCCTGCACTTATTTTGCCTACTTTTCATCCCTTATGCCCAGGGGTAGTGAGTGTTGCATGGGCCTAGTGTTTCTGAGGGGTGTCTTCTTGAATTTAAACACCATTGAGGCCATGGATGGGCTGGGATTGTGCAGATTTTATTGTTTTTTGTCGTTTTTTTGGGCCTGCTGGTGTGGCCCTTTGCCCAGGGGTGGTGAGTGTTGCATGGGCCTAGTCTTTCTGTGGGGTGTCTTCTTGAATTTAAACACCATTGAGGCCATGGATGGGCTGGGATTGTGCAGATTTTATTGTTTTTTGTCGTTTTTTTGGGCCTGCTGGTGTGGCCCTTTGCCCAGGGGTGGTGAGTGTTGCATGGGCCTAGTCTTTCTGTGGGGTGTCTTCTTGAATTTAAACACCATTGAGGCCATGGATGGGCTGGGATTGTGCAGATTTTATTGTTTTTTGTCGTTTTTTTGGGCCTGCTGGTGTGGCCCTTTGCCCAGGGGTGGTGAGTGTTGCATGGGCCTAGTCTTTCTGTGGGGTGTCTTCTTGAATTTAAACATAATTGAGGCCATGGATGGGCTGGGATTGTGCTTATTTTATTGTTTTTTGTCGTTTTTGGGGGGCTGCAGGTGTGGCCTTTTGCTTGCCCAGGGGTGGTGGTGGTGCATGGACTGAGTGTGCCTGTGGTGTTGTCTCACTCTTTTTGATGTAAACATCATGGATGGCATTGGATTGTGGTGATTTCTGGCAGTTTTTCTGTTTTTTGGGGGTGTACTGTTGATGTGGACTGGCCATGTGGGTGGTGGTGGTGGCCATCTTGAGTGCTGGCTGGTACAGGCAACATGTGCTTGGGGTGTAAGGGGGCCATTTTGAGGAGAGGCAGTGTCTGAGGCCTGCACTTATTTTGCCTACTTTTCATCCCTTATGCCCAGGGGTAGTGAGTGTTGCATGGGCCTAGTGTTTCTGAGGGGTGTCTTCTTGAATTTAAACACCATTGAGGTCATGGATGGACTGGGAATGTGCAGATTTTATTGGTTTTTGTCGTTTTTTTGGGCCTGCTGGTGTGGCCCTTTGCCCAGGGGTGGTGAGTGTTGCATGGGCCTAGTCTTTCTGTGGGGTGTCTTCTTGAATTTAAACACCATTGAGGCCATGGATGGGCTGGGATTGTGCAGATTTTATTGTTTTTTGTCGTTTTTTTGGGCCTGCTGGTGTGGCCCTTTGCCCAGGGGTGGTGAGTGTTGCATGGGCCTAGTCTTTCTGTGGGGTGTCTTCTTGAATTTAAACATAATTGAGGCCATGGATGGGCTGGGATTGTGCTTATTTTATTGTTTTTTGTCGTTTTTGGGGGGCTGCTGGTGTGGCCTTTTGCTTGCCCAGGGGTGGTGGTGGTGCATGGACTGAGTGTGCCTGTGGTGTTGTCTCACTCTCTTTGATGTAAACATCATGGATGGCATTGGATTGTGGTGATTTCTGGCTGTTTTTCTGTTTTTTGGGGGTGTACTGTTGATGTGGACTGGCCATGTGGGTGGTGGTGGTGGCCATCTTGAGTGCTGGCTGGTACAGGCAACATGTGCTTGGGGTGTAAGGGGGCCATTTTGAGGAGAGGCAGTGTCTGAGGCCTGCACTTATTTTGCCTACTTTTCATCCCTTATGCCCAGGGGTAGTGAGTGTTGCATACTTGCATGTCCCTAGTCTTTCTGTGGGGTGTCTTCAATGTAAACATCATGGATGGCATGGGATTGTGCTCATTTTTCTGTGTTTTGTCGATTTTTTGGGGTGTATAACTGAACTGATGTTCCTCTGTCTTCCATTGCTTTTAGGTGCACAAGAAGACTCAATAGAACCACCAGTGCCAGGAAGAAGTCCTGCAGCGGTGTGTGCAGCATAACGTCACGCGACGTCACGTCTGGACACAGAACCCTCTGCAACTCGTGCAACTGCTGCCTGCTGACCTGCTCTGAAGAAGATGGCCCCAAAAAAAGTAACCCGTAGCTCCTCTAGCAAGAAAGGTGCCAGTAAGGAGCAGAAGAAGCAAGTTACCAAGGACACTGGTGTGCCGCCCGCCCCTTTTTTTGTGAGTAAAAAAAAAAGTATGCCTGCAGCAGCTGCAGCGGGATCTGCTGGGGACCAAGCTGGCAGCAGCACCCCCGCTCCATTGGGCTCAGTGCCACCACCACCACCACGCCAACTTAAGTCCAAGCCCTTGAGTGCTGCAGAGGCAGCCAGTATACTTCTTCAATCACCATCGACCAGTGATGTTGGCTCATCGCAAGAAAGCAGCAGCAATGTCCCTCAATCAACACAGGTTGTTGTAGCTCATCTGACGAGTGTTGAACAACCACAGCGGCAACAACAATCACATGTGCAAGTACAAGCCCAAGTACATGTGGAAGGAGAGGCAGCGCAAGGAGATGCGCATGCAGAGGTGCATGGAGGGTCACAACAAGTGCCCACAATAGTTGTTCCTCCCGAAGTAGGGGCACATCAGGAAATCGACAATCAAGGCGAGGTATCATTTGAGGAAGCCACTCCTCCTGATGATCCTTCATTGTCTTCCACAACCCTAGCAAGGAAGAGATCAAGGGTGGTGTCTACATCCTCTTCAAGCACACCTCCTTCTGATGATACGGATCAAACTTGGGAACCAGCACCACAGCCGTCTGAGAGTGAGGCACACCATGATCCAACAAAGGTACTTAAGCGTAAAAGGAAGCTCGTCCAAAGTCTCAGACTTATGGAGTGTGATGAGGCTCAACAAGAAGTGGCGGATACTGCTGCTGATGAAGACTCTGCCAACGACGACCCAGTCATCATAAAGGTCACTGCAGCCCCAGCGGGCATGCAGCAAACAGACATTTTGACCCTAGCCCGAAGAGCTGCTGCGCGTGATGATGATGATGATGATGTTGTCGATGAGGAGGCAGTGGAAACACCACAATCATTGGAGTTAAGTAGTACACCAACTCGTCCCGCTTCCATATTTCTTTCTGGCAAGAAGAGACCTGCGTCAACCTCGACCTTAATTAGTGGCGGTGAAAGTGGAAAACGTACAAAAGTTGGCCAATCCAGATCCTCCACTTCATCTGGCATTAGCTTCATGACCACCACCACCACCAGTATCGCCGCCTCCTCCAGGTCCCACAGACACTTCAAGTCCCCAGTTTGGGACTTCTTTACTGTTTGTCCCAAAAATCCAAGGTTTGCCATTTGTACCCTTTGTAAGCTTGCAGTTAGTCGTGGTAAGCCAGGTAGCAACTATGGTACCGGCGGCCAGAGTGGTCATCTTGACAGAAAGCACGGTGTCCAATGGTTTGCGCACCTAGCTGCGATCAAGAAAGGCCAAAATCAAGGAAACGTTGATGTTTCATCTGATGTTGACGAGCAGGAAGAAGACGTGTCAAACACTTCCCTTACACCCAGTACCCCTCTCAGCAGCACACCCAATGTGAGGCACACTAAGAGTGTTGGAGCGAGTGAGACACCAACGCACAAAAGTTCACCAGCGAGCAAAATTGGGTCAACGAAGTCATTATCAGCCCGTAAATGCTTGGTCCAGGCCAACATTAGAACAATGCTTACTTCAGACGTGCCATATGAACGCAACCACCCACTGACGCGTCTGTATAACACTAAGCTGGCTAAAATGCTAGCTGTGGACCTTCTACCTTTTTCTTTTGTAGAAGCGGTAGGTTTTCTTGAATTAGTTGCAACGCTCTGCCCTAAATGGAAGGTTCCGAGCCGGTTCTATTTTGCCAGAGTTGCGGTTCCAGCACTACATGAAGATGTGCTGCAGGCGATTGGGGCAGCTTTGCAGAAGAGTGCTGTTCACACAATACATCTGACAACAGACATGTGGACCAGTGGCCCAGGCGATGATTACATGTGCATCACTGCACACTGGGTCTCTTTTTCAGGTGTTATAGCAAAGCTAAACGCAGGTGTTGACCCGGACCAAGTTTTCAAAGCTGCTCGGAAACATGCAACACTAGCCATGTTTGCCTTGGAGAAAAGTCACACAGCAGAAAACCTTTTGGAAGAGTTTGACAAAAAGGTGTTGTCAATGCTATCCCCCCTAAAACGCAAGATTGGTTATGTTTCCACGGATAATGGCGCCAATGTAGTTAAGGCCATGTCACAGGGTCACCATGTTAGAGTGCCGTGTTTGGCGCACTGTATCAACCTGGTAGTTCAAAAATTCTTGAGTGATAAAGAGAGTCCAGCGTTCGAGGTAATGGCCACCTGCCGCAAAATGTGCAACCATTTCAGCCATTCTTTTAAGGCCCGGAAGCATCTGCGGAGACTGCTACTTCAACGTGGAATGCCAGTGAAAGCACTCATCCAGGAGGTGGCAACACGTTGGAACTCAACCTTCTACATGCTTGAGCGTCTGCATGAGCAGTATACGGTACTCGATCACTATTTCTTGACAGAGGCTACATCTCAGAAGGAGGACCTGCGGATGAGTAAGGCGCAATGGGCCATAGTTAAAAGCCTGACAGACATGCTTCGTCCTTTTGAGTTCTTCACGCGTGCAGTCAGCCAGGAGGACTGTAATTTGGGAAAAGCTATCCCATTGTTGTGCATACTGGAGCACCAACTGATGGCGGTTTCTTCTGAGTTTGAAAAAGATGAAAAAAAAAAAAAACATTTCATTTTGTCTGAGAAATTATTACATCGCCTACGTGGTGATGAACGTCTTAAAAACATCAACTCAGATCAGCATTACATTTGTGCTACTATTCTGGATCCACGCTACAAAAAGGCGCTGGCAGACAACGCATTCTTTCCTTTCGCTGATGCAGATGTTCAAAAGTACAAACATTGGTTAGCCTGGTCAGCCAAGAGGTTTGAAAAAGAACGGCAGGTTATTGAAGGAGAAGCCAGTACATCAGCATCAGCATCAGCAGGCCATCCGCAGTCACAAGAATCCACTTCTGCACCTGTGGCTGGGGCACAAGTGACCTCTCAGCCGTTAAAGACACCGGCAACTGGATCATCTGCACCACACACAATGACAACACTAACAGTGGCTGGGGAGGAGGATTGGCTAAGTTTGATGGGGTATGGTTCTCTAAAAAATGTCACAGGCACAGCAAAAAGTAAGCAAAGTGGAGGAACAGTTGATGACCTTGAGTCGATGGTGCAGGACTATCTGAATGACTCAACAGTGGTCTTTCTTAATGAGGAGCCATTGCAGTATTGGCATGGCAAAAAACAATTGTGGCCACAGCTCTACAACCTGGCTATAAACTATTTGTCTTGCCCACTCGCAAGTGTGTCTTCTGAACGTGTTTTCAGTGCTGCTGGTGGCATTGTAACTGCCAAACGGAGCCGCCTATCGCCCAAAAATGTGGAGCGGCTGACAATGATCAAGATGAATCAGCACCTCATACCACCAGATTACAAAGTGCGAGAAAGCACGCCACATGAAGACGATGAGGACAGCAACGTAGATGAGGGGATTTTTTCTCTGTTCGGTGCCACTGACCTCATCCAGCCTGAATTCGCAGAGTATGATGACGAAATCTTGTTCTTATTCCCTGACACCGAGCCCTGAAAATGAGACAATCAATCAAGAACTTTCTTTTTCGTCCTTATTCACTTTTATTCCTGTGTGCTTTGTGTCTCTCTTTCTTTGTTTTGCACAGTTAATTTAATTCAAACTTTAATCACCTAATCCCAAAAACAAGACCATCATCAGAACTGTCTTCACTTGTTTGCTTATTGATTTGAAGGTGCCGCAGTCTACATTCCTCAGGTTCACAAGTTCTGAAGAACATGCTCCTCTATCCTCCTCCTCCAGACTGCGATTTCCCTCCAAGCAGAGTGCTGGATTACGCACAATGAAGAAAGACTCAGCACTTGTGGGGGTGTTGTACTTCTTTGCGGGTGAGTTGACGGTTTTGGGCCCTTGTCTGTGAAGCTCTAATAATGGACAAAAGTGTTTTGGACCAAATATGAGGTGGAAATTTCTTGCCGTTTTTGCTGACTTGCTTGCCTTTGAGGTGCTCTTTGGCGGGGTTCCGGGGGTTTGTGTGTAATTTTTGGTGTCTGTCGAAGCACTGCTGCGACAGTCTAATCTTGATTGCATTTGCTTTTCAGGAAATCCGTGGTGGAAAACAGGAGTTATGATGATTGATGATGACCTAGCTGCACAGCGCGTTACTTTGGACCGAAGGCCGAGAGATATTGTAAGTATGAGATTTAGCTTTTTCGCTGTTTGGGGGTGTTGTCGGGTGTTTTTTTGCGGGTGGGTTGGCGCCGGCGGGTCTTGCCTGGGGCATTCCTGGGAAGGTCTAATACCGGATACAAGTGTTTTGGACAAAATCCATAAGGAACAGCCTTTTTTTTGCCATTTCTTCAGACATCTTGCTCAATGTAGCCTTTTGGGGGGCTTCCTGCTGTTCGTGGGTGGGTTGCGGCCGGGGTCTCTGTCGAAGCACTGCTGCGACAGTCTAATCTTGATTGCATTTGCTTTTCAGGAAATCCGTGGTGGAAAACAGGAGTTATGATGATTGATGATGATGACGACCTAGCTGCACAGCGCCGCGTTTGGACCGAAGGCCGAGAGACATTGTAAGTATGAGATTTAGCTTTTTCGCTGTTTGGTGGTGTTGTGTCGCGTGTTTTTTTGCGGGTGGGTTGGCGCCGGCGGGTCTTGCCTGGGGCATTCCTGGGAAGGTCTAATACCGGATACAAGTGTTTTGGACAAAATCCATAAGGAACAGCCTTTTTTTTGCCATTTCTTCAGACATCTTGCTCAATGTAGCGTTTTGGGGGGCTTCCTGCTGTTCGTGGGTGGGTTGCGGCCGGGGTCTCTGTCGAAGCACTGCTGCGACAGTCTAATCTTGATTGCATTTGCTTTTCAGGAAATCCGTGGTGGAAAACAGGAGTTATGATGATTGATGATGATGATGACGACCTAGCTGCACAGCGCCGCGTTTGGACCGAAGGCCGAGAGACATTGTAAGTATGAGATTTAGCTTTTTCGCTGTTTGGTGGTGTTGTGTCGGGTGTTTTTTTGCGGGTGGGTTGGCGGGTCTTGCCTGGGGCATTCCTGGGAAGGTCTAATACCGGCTAGAAGTTAGTTGGACAAAATCCATAAGGAAACACCAGTTTTGGCACTTTTTGTAAGTTAGGGTTCGTTAGGGTTAGCCCTAGCAGCAGGATTGCATGTGTTTAGGGGGGTTCTATTGCAACGCGGTTCTGTTGTTGTAGAGCACTGTTGGAGCGATGCTGGCTATGGATACTTTTGCTTGCAGGCAAGTGGTTTGAATACAATCCACGGTCTGTATTTGGGTCTACTGTTACTTTCAAAGTACGTTTTGTAACCATTTTTCTGCTAGGCATCGTTTTTGGAGATATGATTGGGTTCTTCTACATTTTTGCGACTGGCTTTAGTAAGGGTCTTGGTGGGAGCATTGCTGGGAAGGTCAAATTTTGTTCTAAAACACAGTAGTACACCCACCTTGAGGGGAAAGATCCGCTATAATATTTTGGCCATACTTATTGATCCTTAAAAAGGTGACTCAGACAGAGCACGCAATTTCAAAAATATTGTACTGTCTATTAGGGAAATCAAAGTGTGACTTTTTGAACCACACAGCGTACATACCTTTTATTTATTTATCAGTGGTATTGTAATAGCACTTCCTGTTTTCCGTTCAATAATTACAGGCCGGGTTTCAGTCAACATCCGCCAGGCAGGCAGTGGACAGGGTGTC
The DNA here is from genome assembly GCF_964261635.1 of Lissotriton helveticus. Taxonomy (NCBI): domain Eukaryota; kingdom Metazoa; phylum Chordata; class Amphibia; order Caudata; family Salamandridae; genus Lissotriton; species Lissotriton helveticus. Next base: position 1,077,453,487 of record NC_136059.1, read on the forward strand.
TCTTCTGTCAGTGGTCACCACCACATTGATGGACGAAGCGTCAGCTGGAATGGAGGAGTGCCGCCAATAAGAGGAATTGTTTGCTGCATGCAACTTACTTACCAATTTCAACAGGACAACTCCAACAACATACGCAATACAGATACAGTATCCATTGTTGTCTTTTATTCTATGAGTGTGACTGCATGTGCTTACCTTTACTTTGTAACCAAAGATTGTCTGTAAACTCTGTATCTTCAATTATTGTTTGTCCATGCTCTGCTTTTTTTTTCTTCTCTCAACAAAACCTACCCAAAAAGAAACCCCCATTCCCATCCATTTTACAAACCCTAACCCTCTTCCCCCGGGCTGTGTTGTTTTGCTTGATGTCTGACTAAAATGACATCAATAATTCCACACACTTGCTGGGGAGGATAAGGTGATAGCAGCAACAGGCTGGTGAAGGAATACGAGGATATCTTCTAGACTTACTCAGCTTCAGTACTATATCTTCTAGTAGTAGTAGCCAATGTCAAATAAATTCAACGCAAGTACTAGTTATACTTGCAATACTTTACCATTTGTTAGGCTACATTATGGCACTGTTCTAGTGTACTGTCACCTGCTATTTTCTCGATCGTACCGTAACCGTTGTAATGCTACAGTAAGGAGTACAAACAAGGTTTCGTTTTCTTTTTTTCCATAGGCATGCAACTGCCACTGTGTCACACCACTAGTAACACCGCAATGAGGAAATGTCACCCGCCCAGGAATGACAACGTTAATCCCCATTTCACCTGGAGCCAGCCCTGGGCCTAGCCCTAATTTCTAACACAAATTACAGGTAAGATAAGCGTTTGGTGGGAGGTAGTATAATGGAGTATTATTTCGGAGTAGACAAGAGTTTGACGGTTGTACTACTAAAGTCCTACGACTGTTCAGGAAAACAAAGTTACTGTTACACCCCCGCCCCCCACCCACCAGACTGAAAAGCAGTAAAAAACAGGTATGGTCAGATAAAGTAGTTGAAAAATATATTTATTTATCCCTAACAAAATAATCTCCCTCACCCACCCTAACCCCAACGATTGTCTCTGAAACGTCCCAAAACGATCCCAACTCCCAAATCCCACCCCCCCAAAAGTCTATAAAAAAAGGGCAAGGGACACTCCACTACTGGAGGGTGCTGGTGCTGGTGCATGATGCGGCATGGGCATCATACTCCTTGCGGAGGGTGGCAAGCTCGGAGCGGAGGCCCTTAACCAAGGTCTTATACCTCAGGACCTCCTGCTCCAGGTTGGACATGCGGACTCGTAGGCGGTGTTGGCGTTCCTTGCAGCTCCTGTGGGGGGCAGCTGGTGTTTCGGGTGCTTGGCGGTGGCGGTCGGCTTTCTTAGCCCGGCTCGGTCCCGCTGGTTTAGTCACGGAGGAGGATGCAGTGGTCACAGTCGAAGATGTTGCCCCGCTCGACTGCGTGTCCTCCTCCTCCTCCAGGGCCACCAGCCGCCGATACTCGGCGACTGTGGCCTCCAGCCTCCGTTGCCGGGCCAATCTAGCCTGCTCCCTCCTTGTTGTTGATTTGGAAGGAGCAACTATATGAAGAAAGAAAGACATAGTCTGTAACCAATGCTCCTTATTAATAACACAAAGTGATTGAGCCGAAAGTTGGGTCACAGAGTACAAGTAGCAAATTGAAAGCACAGTACATAACTATTGAGGACAGTATCTACGTAACCCTCCCACTTCTGCATCCTTGCTCTAACAGTAGTGGTAGTTTAATGAACTAATGCTACGACCACTATGGACTTCCATTACAGTCGACTATGACAGTACACCAGTCTTATTCTTCTTCTTCTCTCTTGTTTAGGGAAATGGGTACGTTATCTTATGCAAGCCGGCAGAATGACATGGACACAGCACAGTGAAGTTGCACCCGAGAAAAAAAGTTGCACACCATGATGATGGAGACAGACTTGCGTTACTGTACCGGTCCAGTACATGCAGGTGGTGAAGCTATTACTTTTCTATTACGGGTGGCACTGAGAATACTCTGTTACAAGGGCTACTGCTTAATTAATTTACCTTTCACCCTACAGTGCAAATGAGTACTAGAAAAGGAAACTGAAGAAGCTAACTAATTTGATTATCTATCACTTCACATGGGACGTATTTAATGACAGATGAGATGACTTTAGGTGCTTTGCTTAATATTGAGTGAACACAGTGATACACCCACACATGAATGACGTACTACAAGTAAACTAAAGTTATTAAGAGAGGTACGGAGTGTCCACCGTAATAACCAGATATATGCTGTGAATGCAAACGCAATACAAAGTACTGCTACTATTCATGGTAGTATTGGACACATTTACAATTTCTTTTCCTTGCCTTCCCTGCACTGGGACGGACGTGCGGGTGCGGTGGTACATGCTCTTCAAGGTAACACTTACTTCACCTGGCGACCATCTACTCTCTCTAGATACACATTTGCTATGTAAGAGTCAGAGAATACCATGCTCCAGGCATCCATTCATTCAAAGTATACACACACATACAGTTTCTGTTTCACCCACCCAGGCTGCTGTCCTTCCACCCATCCTTGCTTCATCATTGACCCAGCCATGCACCATACCATATTCTTTCCTTCCCAGCCACCTCTGGGTCCAAGCAAACACATATCGTTCTTCTTTGCCAGCCATCATACAAGTTCGCGTCCCACTTACTTACACCCTTCTTTCGCTTTTCGTTCATCCCATCCATCACGTTCGTCTAAGAACTTATTGGGATTCTTCTCACCAAAAACTTCACAGCTAAGTCGAAGTACATTTCGAGGAGGCTACTACCTGGTTGATTTGTAATTGTAATACACCCGTGCAGAAAGCACACTATGCAGTCTTCAATCTCAATAAGTAAGGAATATATAGCTTACCTGTTTCCGCCACCACCGTTTGATCCCCCACAGGAACGGCCACCAGCTCTTCTACCGCCGCATCCTCCCCAGAGGCCTCCGAGTCCAAGTCCAACACATCAGCCACCTCCGCGCTGGCCCCGTCACCAGATGTTACACCTACAAAGTACATTTAAGAAAGTTAGAATACACCACTCACTACTATATAATATTTGGTCTAGGAGAAATGTTAAAAAAACAGAATACAATGTAATAATTTGTGACTGTCTACTCCATAGTAAAAATGTCCCATTTTCCAGGGAAGGCTGTTGTCTTGCTGCACTTTTATGCACAACTGATGAATGCTTGCTTTTGATTTTTAACACGCACCACTTTTTCTCCTAACAGACAGAAGCTTGACTCCTGAGTCCTAAGAACACGACCAGGATCAAGTTCAAAGTAGGTGAGAGTTCGGCTCGACCACAAGAAATGTGTCCAATTAATCGTCAGCACTAACCACTTTTCCGTTTACAGTTAAATAGTTTTATGACAAAGTAGATTTCAATAAATGTGTTTACTTTTAATAAAGCTTTTACACTTAAATAGACTCTGTGGTTTTTGTTCCTCTAGACTAGAGTGGATGAGCTAAAGGTTTTGGAATTTTTGCAAGCATGAGTGCCTCTGACACTTCTTGACTGTGCTGTGACTCCGTACTACTCTCTTGTCCTGCGTACGATAATCTAGAGATCATTGGGGATCTATAATCGGTGACTTCGGGAGCTGAATGACTCTGCCACACTATCTAGTCAGTAAGGAGACAGTGCATAGAGGTATTGCTGAATATAATGGGAGTCCAATGGAATTGCCAAATGTCCAATCTTAGTTAGCTACACAGACAGACTAATAAGAATAGTCTAGTAATACCACAGGGAGTCATATTCGAGGCAGGATAAGAATTTATATCCAGTCTACAAGAAGATCAAAGACGATTTAGAAAAAATCGAATGAGGAACGCTAGGAAAAAATAGGTACTGTTTAGTAAAATGTAAACTTACTGGGGCCAGCAAAGGAGCCCTCGCCTGCCCGATCCTGGCCTGCATCCTCAGCACCCTCCTCCTGTGTCCTCTTGCCCTTGGGGGGAGCTGATGTACAACATGAAAGAAAGAAAAACCATAAAACATGGATGAGATTTTTCAACCAAATCAAACATTTCAAAAGAACAATAACAACATATTTTGGAAAAATAGCAAATAGATAGACAACTATTCCACGGGATCTATCTCATGTGGTATACTACGTTATTCGTATTGCCTGATTTGCGGAACGTTGACTTAGAAAGTTCCTATGTAACTCAATAAACAGACTACTAAAGAGGTTTGCCTAGGCCTGGCACTGCAGGCAGTAGTGCACAACACGTGACAGACAAAGTCCATCCTGCTTGCAGATCAGTGAATACTCAAACTATCAATCCACCCGCCACCACCGCCACTATTTCTTCTGATAGCCATGTGACTGTCTAAAGGAAGGACACTGGACTTCAGTCTGTTGGGGCTGATTTATAAGTCCCTTGCGGAAGCTGATTTTCCTCCATTGTTGCGTGCCTTTTCTGACGCAGCGGCAGAACAAAAGACTCGCCATGGTGTTGGTGCGGCGTATATATTAAAAAAAAAAACACATATGGGCATATGGGCGATGCATCACGTTGTAAAGCCCTGCGCCATCAGGGGGCGTTCCGGCGCAAGGGAGGGCGTACCTGCGCAGGAACGAATCCTAAAAGTGGCTGAGGGAAATCTACAAGATGTCAATCAGTCATTTTTATGACAATGATGCATGACTCAAACCCTGCGCGCTTGAAGCCGACGTACGGCTTGATGCAGCATTGGGGAGATAGGGTACCCCAGAGCATTGCTGGAGCTGCGCCATCGTTGGCACGCAACTCCAGCAATGCGCTGCCTTTACGGCACAGATGCGTAAGGCTTCTGTGACGTTTTGGGCCAATGGGTGGTGGTGGCATGGCACACAATTACTGCCGCATCCCTGCTACTTTGCAGGGATGCGCCGGTAATTGAAAATATGACCCTTACTGTCTAGCATTACGCAGTTCTTTTCTTTACAGTACACTGATACATAATTTCTCAGGCCAATGAAATGCTTCTGAACACAACATACAAAACAAAGAAGCATAGTAGCAAGCAAGGCTACTGAGAAGGAGAGCAGTGCACCTGAAAATGAAATGCATAGAAGATTTTGAAATATAATTTACCTCAATGTAATCGGCAGCATTATTGCTCTTGGTAAAGAACAAAGATTTGCAAATAACAGAGCAGGATAAAACAGAGTAGTAAATGTACTACTACTACTACTCACCAAGCCCGGGGACCTCTACGCCGAGCGCGTCCAGCAAGTCCCGCTCCCGGTCCATGACATCGGTCCAGCGGTGGGTGGCCTGGTTATATGTGCGCCGGACCCCAGAGATCTTGTACATGGCCCGGCACACCTTCTCCCACCGCTGGCGGCGCTCCCGGATGCCATAGCCGGTCGCGATCTTGCCGCCTCCCAGGATCGTCTTGGGGAGGCGGCGCTGGACATGGAAGATCAGTGCCGCCACTTCCTCCGCGCTAAAGATCTCCCTCGGGACCACTTGCTCCCCCCTTAAACGCCCGCACGGGAGCCGGGCACGGGGTGCGGGACCCTTCCCCTTCTCAGGGTGCTTCCCGGCTCCCTTTACCATGGTCTGGGCAGAAATAAACTTAAATGATAAAGAAGAAATAGAATAGTGAAGAAGAAAATAAAAGAGTTTAAAAAAGTAGTTTAAAAGTAACTAAAAGCTGCAGAAAACACAAAAATATAGAGCTAGAAAAATAGAGGGTTAGATAATAAGTAAAATTAGATCAAAAAAACTTCAAACAAGCAAAGGATGGCAGAGATTGAGAGAGGATAGAGAAAGCATGCCCAGAACCATAGCAATGAATGAGAAACAAGATGGCCGTGCCCGTTCACGACCGCGTGGGTAAGTTCGCGCGAGATTTTCCTTGCGAGTACGCGCGAACTTGTACTCGCGAGCAGCACACTTTGCGAGATTACACATAGCGGGCGGAAACGGAATTACGTCACGCCAACAAGATGGCCGCGCCCGTGTACGACCGATAGGGTAACTTGGCAAACGAATAGCTAGAAGCGCCTCGCGAACACGCGCAAGATCACGCGAACATACACGTCGCAACAAAAACAATTTTGTATTCGCACGTATTCGCGGCTTCCGAAATCGATCTCGCACGGATTCGCGCCCCAAATAACGCGCGAAATTGCAAAAAAAACGATTTTAGCTAAAATGAAAGCAATGAGCAGGTGCAAAAGTTCAAACTTAACATTAGTAACATTCAAGGTAGTGCTTCCTGATGGGCCCCTCCAGAGTTTGCAACAATTCTATGACCCTGCTATGACCCAAACAGCAGGCTCATAGAATAGCACCATAAAGGTCCTGTAAAAAAAAAATTTCACTGCAACAAAAAGCAAATTACAGATAAGGAAGGAAGCAGGTGCCAGCCAGACTGGAACTTTCAAAATTACTGACACATTAATGAAACACAAATTAATTGATGGCAGTTGAAGAAGGGCAGGTGTGCTAGCTTTTTTCAACCACCATAATCTACAGTAATAAATAAACCTAATAGGTGCCTGTGAGGATGTACTAGAGGGTGGCATGGGTGTCCCAGAGGGTGGCAGTGGTGAAACAGAGGGTGCTGTGAACCTGTGATGATAAACCAGACGTAGAAACAACATAGTCGCGGCCGTTGCAAGCCGAAAAGTAAGTTCGCAATTGCGAACTTGTCCCAAAATCGGCGCGAACACGCGCCAACACAAAAAACGGAAAAATCCGCAAGTCCGCTAGAGTTCGCGGATCTTCGCGGATTGCGAATCCGTAAATACGCAAGTTCGCGGATTGCCAATCCGCAAAATCCGCCCATGCTTAGGAAGGACGTAAATCCTACCCATTACATGTTTTTGGGAAATAACATGCAGCAATTATAGCTTCTGTGCTGAGTTCATCCTTACCAAGACTTTCAAATGGATCCCCCCAAATCCAGAAAGAGCGTCACCCACGCACTCATAACAAGCAGACTGAACTACGGAAATACCCTCTACGCTGGTATCAACAAATCCCTGCTACACAAACTCCAGACCATCCAGAACACTGTGGCCAGACTCGCCCGTGGCATCCCACAACATGAACACATCACCGCAACACCCGCTAGACCTCCACTGGCACCCGTCGAGAAGAGAGTAACTTTCAAGCTACTCACCCACGCCTACAAATCTGCAGAACCAGAGCGGGTGGAAGAGCCTTCTCCTACATCGCATCTAAGGCTGGAACGAGATCCCGATCAACATCAGACGCTCCCCCACTCTACACAACTCAGGAAGAGACTAAAGACCTGGCTCTTCTGCTGACCCAGAGCTGCACTCCCCTCAGCACCTTGATACCCTCACAGGTGAGTAGAGCGCTTCACAATGCCCTGATTGATTGATTGTTGATTGTTTGATTGAGTTCAAGGAGTTACACTCTCAGATTTCAGTGGCTTTGAGAGACCGGAGTCCTGGAAACTTGTAATCCTGGTGAGATGATAACTCCTGGAGACATTGGGATTTCTAGGCCACTCAGAATAAGAGCCCAAAGGTTTCACATGTTCTGATTATGTTGTAGTCACATTTTACAGTGCACTTACATTTCAGTCCCAGGTTCTTCCATTTTTTGTTCATGTTAATGTAACATACCTAAAGAGGTTAGTGCTACCCCCTATAGCATAACTGTAGGTTGTCTCACATATTAAAAAAGGCTATTTAAGTCTGTACAACCTATGGTCATATGGTATGGCAACCATAAATCTAAGAATACCGGGGCATATTACCAAGCAATAGCGATAATTATCGCTATTGCTTGGTTAGAGACAAAAATGTATCGCCGAGCTGCGGCGATTTTTATCGCAGATAAACCTTGGTATTACCAAGGTTTATCGCAAATGCGATAAAAATCGACCGCAATGCATGAATATCGCTGAAAAGTCAGCGATATTTAGGCATTACCGAGCTAATGCTCTTAGCCATGTTATCCACCTCCCATTGGATAACATGGCTAAGAACTGCTCAGGGCAGGTGTTAGCTTTTGGAGATATTTGCGTTAGCGCGAATATCTCCAAAAGTTGGTAATAGGAGATAGCGATGTTAGCGACTGTTTGCAGTCGCTAACAATTTGGCACGCCCACTTTGCATGTCATTAGTGATACATTTCTCTGACATACAAAGTGGGGCCCAAGATGGTCGCTATCTCCTACTAGCTGTCGCTAACTGGTGTTAGCGACAGCTAGGTAATAGGGAGATAATTTTATCTCCGCGGAGATAAACCCCCTTGATAATATGCCCCACAGATTTTTGGTGGTCCTGCCATGTACATCGATTAAGGTTAGCCAGCATAACTGTTACTAGACTTTACTTTGTCGTTGGTTTCACTGGCTCCCCTTTTACAGTATCTAATCTCAGAGGTCATGAAGTCAGTGAGAGAAACAGGAAGTAGAGACTGCCGCTTTCTTAAGGTACCAATATTTTGTCCATGCTACATTCTCTCAGCAACAAGCACATGAGTGGTTGAGGGACAAGGGTATGGTAAAAATATACTCATGTGATGTTTTCAGAGGGTAAAGGGTGTGTAATGTCACTCCCTACTCTGATATATATATTTTTAATAGATGACTATGAGTATCATATCTTATCGTTTGCCTTTATGAGTATTGTTTTGATGGTGGCAAGACCCTCAATCTCTATTTAGCACTTCTTATTGTTTTCAATATTTATACCGGTATATACATTTTTACATTCCTATTTTATATTATCGATGTCTGTTATTCATCTTTCGGTGTCCTTATGCTCTCATGTCGATTTCCCTACAAAAAAAGTCCACTTGAAAAAAAATGTAGCTATCATTCGCTGTAGGAAGAAGTATGTCCTCTGTGGCTAAGGGTTGCTGCAATATATCTCCAAATGACCTGTAATTAGTGCTCACATAATAATTCGCAGAAAGGCAACTTGACTATAGCATCTCCTAGGATAACGCCTGTCTTTGTATAACTGATTTATTTCTCACTACACAGTAAAATCGTTCATGGGCGAAGATGTCACAAGATATATTGGGAAGCCTGAATAAAAAAATAAAGAAACTCAAACGGCTATAAATTAAAGTAAGAGGCATTCTTAAAGTAAAAATGCAGAGCCTTCACATCTTTTTTTAAATATAATGCTCTTAAAAGAACTACTTGCTTGGTTAGCAGTTACAGGCACCACAATCTAGTTGGAACCAGCAAAGGTGTTTGCGGATTAATAACTGTTGGTTTTAGGCATTTAATAAAATAAAATATACTTGATACATTGAACCTAAGTGAAACCATATACAATTGTGTTCAGTGTCTGTTATTTGCAAAACTCCATTCGTTATTTTATGACAATTCGTTGATGTGATCAGAAAAAACATTAGCGATTGGAAAGGGGGATAAATATGCAAACAAAGCTGGAATTTCGGATAGGAAACTGATGAACATGTTTGTTATCGAAAGAGCGTGTTCGGACACATATCAGCATTCTGATGACCCCAAAGCATTGTATATGTTCTTTTTTTCCATTTTTACTGCAGTCAAGATTGGGGCTACGTGCAATCTCTGTCACATGTGCTCTGCGCCAGCAATTATAGGAGAAGGGATGTAAGCACCACACTGTCGAGTGTAGGAATGTTCGCCAGTACTGTTGCACAGTCTTGAATCCTACTTAAAGCATGTATTGCAGTTAGAGCTTTTTAAAATCAAACCCTGAAAAAAGGTCTAATGGTTTAGTACAAATTTACCTCATTGAACCAGGCCTCCATTTTGTGTAATGCACTTATCTGAGAATCATTGGAGAAAGGCAAGACAAGCCCTTAGGTTTCACTTTAGGTAAATCACTACTTTTCTCTTTGCACAGGTAAGGGAGCTTCAGTTGCCTGCTAGGAGCATACCGTTAACACAAATGCTTTATTGTTAAACACTACCACTCTTGATGCCATCACCAGTGTGGAAGGGGAGGTCTTCTAACCTGTTTTCTCAGGCTGTAAAGTATAAAGAAAATGCTTCTGTAGCACATTCATCTTTTCTACATGGACACCCTGGATACTTTGTATTTTCTGGACCCTATATGTGCTCGTATTAGAGCTCTTTGCACCTTGGTATATTTATTCAGTGCACTAGAGATTGTGATTTTGGCCCTGTAATGGCATTGGTAAAATTGGCTTCACTCACTGATAGCACAAAAAATGCACCAATGGAATGTGAGGTAAATGTCATGTGAACTGCAGTGGGAATTTACACGGCCTACAAATATGAAATATATGGCTGAAAGGAGTACCATTGGCCTCTGGCTGGCGGCAGTCTAAATGCACTCCATTAGCATATGACAAAGAAAATTACCTTTGCCATTTATTGAAACTTATTTTTATAATTAATAAGCCACGTCTAAAGTGCGCCTTGCAAGCCCACAAGGCAAGGTACCTAATATAGTAATACAAGTTGCAAATTTCATATTAAAATATTGTTCACTCACAGTGACTGAATGACTAAAATATATCTTCACTGTGTAGATTCAGCACAATTTTCACTAAGACGCGCCCAAGTATGATTACAATATTTTATTCTACACATCTAGCTGCAAAAGTGTTAGAAATATCCTTCAAAGTTATATTCCAAGTAATTTTCAAAGTCTGATTTAATGGTGAAATCAAAAGTTTGATAAATTGGGTGGGAAGGTAACTTTAAAAAGAAATGTATGTTGTGCTCCCTGAGTCATTATTGTCTTAAAACCAATTCACTCATTCCATCTTGAGAGCTGGAAAATAAATCCTTAACTGGAGAGGTAATGACTGGAGCTGAAGAAAATTGCTTGATCCTTATCCCAGGAAAGATGGGTAGTGTTAACTGCTGACCACTTATCAGGCATTATCTATCTGGGAGTTGACAAGAGCAATTGGTAGATGACAGAGAATGCTTCTCTTATTCATTTCAACTACCCTTTAGGCCAGCAAAGGCTCAAATCACAGTGGGGGAGAGATTAAGGTGGATTTTGTCAGGTGGGGAGAGACGAAGGTGGATTTTGTCAGGTGGGGAGAGGGCTCATTTAAATAGTAGAGTGGCTAAAATGAGGCCTTCATGGTGGCAGAACATGTTACAGCAAGGAATCCTGGGTAATTTTCAGTAAGGCAAAAAGCAAGTGCACTAAACAGAGTTGGGGATAGGGTGAAAAAGTAACCAGGATTTGGGTAGGGAAAATGCTCCAATCAATTGCTACTGCAAAGGCTCATCCCCACCACTTCCTCAGAACATTCCTGGAACTGGAAAGCATACACCTGAAAAACAAGGCTCTGTTGAACAAAGGTGACCTCTGATGGAAAAAGAGGACTCACTCAAGGACACCTGGTTCCTACTTGCAGCCAGGCGCTGGAAATTCTCTCCAAGTATCAAGTGGTTCAATTCCTGTTGGCCTTATTGGTGGATATAACAAACAGACAGCTCCAAATTTCAGGATGACCCGGCTGACTACAGAGGAAAATGAGGCCTTGCAGGTTCGGGCTGGACTGTTCCCATGATGCACTGGGTCAAGACTGATTTTCATATGGCCAGGTTTAAACTGGGGTGGCATGGTGAGCAAAAGAATGATGGATTTAACCCAGATCTCTTGACTGGGGGTGAATGTTTTAATTTGTTCTTCATTCCATCCATCAATTGTGTGTCTTTTGCTTTCTCACCCTAAGTGCGCCAGGTATGCCCAGACGTGGGTCCTGGATTTACTGTGCCACTGGAATCAAGCTGTCCTGGCTGAAGAGGGCTGAAACCCTGAAACTGGTCCTAAGATGCTTGTTTCTGGTCCAGGTGGGCCAGGCTTGGAAGTTCAGGCTGGAGTGTTCCCATGAGGCACAGGGTCAAGACTGATTTGCATATGGCCAGGTTTAAACTGGGGTGGCATGGTGAGCAAAAGAATGATGGATTTAACGCAGATCACTTGACTGGGGGTGAATGTGTTGATTTGTTCTGCATTCCGTCCATCAATTGTGTGTCTTTTGCTTTCTCGCCCTAAGTGCGCCCGGTATGCCCAGACGTGGGTCCCGGGCTCACTGTGCCACTGGAATCAAGCTATCCTGGCTGAAGAGGGGTGAAACCCTGAAACTGGTCCTAGGATGCTTGTTTCTGGTCCAGGGAGGACCTGGCTTGGCAGCTCGGGCTGGACTGTTCCCATGAGGCACAGGGTTAAGACTGATTTGCACATGGCCAGGTTTAAACTGGGGTGGCATGGTGAGCAAAAGAATGATGGATTTAACCCAGATCTCTTGACTTGGGGTGAATGTTTTAATTTGTTCTGCATTCCATCCATCAATTGTGTGTCTTTTGTTTTCTCGCAGGACACCTGCCTGAAGAAAGACTTGATGGCTAGAAGCCTGCACTGAGAAGCTAGGGGCTGGAGGCCTGACCACAAACAACATTCCCAGCTGTTCTAGAAAAGTGACCGAATTTATATGTTGGCGGTATATATTCTCTGTTGTGTTATATTCCTGAGTTAGGCCCATGTAGCGACGCAGCTTATTTCTTACATAGTCCTCACAAATAGCATTACTAGCTGTAAACATTTGCACCCATGTGCACACATGACTATGTTGGATTAGTTTCTCTGAAACGGAACTTGTTTTTACATCTAGCTTACCAGTACATTATCACAATGCCCTGAACATCACGTACACTGTCTTGTTTCGCATTACGTACAAATGTCATCACTATCTTCATCCATGGGGCAACAGGACTATATATATATCCATAACAACACTAATCTATGCACACATTGCAAGGCTGCTTTCTATTATAAAATATGAGCACCCTGATAGATTAGCAGAGGAGGTACTTCCGCTGATGCAGAGGGTCCTTGCATGCTGAGAAATCACCACGCAGTTATCTGACATCTCGTGAGGGGAATCCAGTTTGTGACCAAGATGGGGTCTTTCACTCTATCCCATCAGGGAATGGGGTTGGATCGTCACTTGGGGGAATTACTGGCCCCATTCCTACACACACTCTAGGTACACTTAGAGTAGGGTTTGCATAGTAGAAGTATGCTAGATTACTGCCTTGTTTATATACATTATTTAGCACCATGGTAGAACTATATCTGCTATTTACGCTTTTGGTGCTTGTAATCACGTTTAGCTGCTTCTGTCTACTAATCATTGCAGCACAAGTATTTTATGCAAGAATAATATTGGTTCAATAAATATTATTGAAAAGGACCCACTGTGCATTCTCTGTAAATTTCTCTGAGAATAAGTAAGCATGTGTGACTGAGCAAAATGTTCTGTCTGTTTCCACGATCCATAAGTGGTCAGGGTTGTCATGTTCAGTGGTTGCCAGAAAACCATTCACTCCCTGGTACGTTAGGGGTGCTTACCATGGCACTGTGGGCTAGCCAGTCATTAGGCCATCATATCCTGCGGGGGTTCTGGAATCAGTCTTGACACTAAGGCCTTAGTTTATGTTGTCCAAACAATGCACAGATCCTACGGATTGGTAGGAACTACACAATAGTTGCAATAGCGAGGGAGTATACATACTGTTAACATAAAGGTCTGCCTACCTTTTTTAGTTGCAAGTGGTCTATAGGTTTGGCCCCAGTGGTGACTATGCCATCACCGCCATAGCCAAGCCACTCTGATGGCCCAACGGAGTAAGGGCTGTCGGAGAAATTACTATATGTCTGCCTGCCCAATTATAATGGGTGGGCACATATCCATTTTTTTACTGTCAGCCACTGCCAGGCAAACCCTGGAGTTGAATGACAGTAAAATTGTAATAATGCACCCCTCTCCATGAAATATGACTCCTGTGGTATGGGGATCATAACATTTTTAGAGTCAAAAGATTGACCAAGTTCGAAGGTAAAAACTTGGACCGGAGTGAGGTGGCAAATATATCTGTTCTGCTTAGCGACCTCGCAGACACAAAATCCACCTTTGTGCTGCTCAGAGCATTTGGCACTAAAATAAACAGCTACATCAGGAGGTTGGAAAAAGCATCTGGCTTTGAAAGACTCTCACTAGCCTCAGCCTTAGTCCTTGCCTGGCTGAAGAATGTGTCTTCCTTTCAAAAAAAGTTACAATCTTTGACTGCAATGAGCAGCTTAGTTTATCTGTCCTCTGCTCCATTCAAGTCACCTTGAAATTGTGCCTTGATCCCAGTCAACCACAAAGTGGTTTTTTTAATGGCATTTTACTTTTATATATACCTTTTGCTTTGAAATGTTAACAATTTGTATTTCTGGTTTCTCTAATCGTGTCCTAATTATGTTGGTGTATTTTTGCTAAGTATATGTTTCTCTCTCCTTCTAAATAGATTTGAGGATTTTATTGTGTTATGTTCTTAACTTTAAAATTGTTGGTACTGCCCGAGCTTCACATGCACTTCTCTAGGAATTGCCAAATGCTTGTGCCATAGGCTCTCTGAGATTCTCTCAGGACTGTTTTTTAACCTAACCAGATTATTTTTTCTTTATTAAATTATTAGGGGTCACTCCTTACTAAATCACTAATCCAAGTTTTAAAAGTTTCCAAGAAGGCTGCCACAGGACCAGACTGAGAGATCCATGAGGAAGACAAGCAGAAGAGCTCCAAGAACAATAATCCTTTGGCTATCTGGTATGTGCAACAAGTACAGATAGAATCATCTGGCATAAGCAATTCTGCCAACAGATGCCACAATGTTTAAACATTTGCAAAGAGCGTAATGACTTCTTTGTAACATTAAGATTGCCCCGTAATTTTTGGAGAATGTTTCAGGTGCGACACAGGGCCCATGAAGAACATAAAATGAAACTGGCTATACATTTCAAATGAAATAGTTAATGTAGGACAAACATGAATGTGTTTAACTGCTCTTTGTTGGTGTGCTTTATTTGCATTAGTCTGCTATTCAATAATCCACAGTTCCAACCTCAAAGTGGGGGCATAGTAAAGATGGTGTACTCAGTTGAGGTATTTTTTCAGTTTTGTCCTGTAATACTTGACATTGAGCAGAATGTTAATGCCAAAAGTGAGAGAGGCTACTACAGAGGGAAGATCAATGAGGATAGACTTCTGCCACTTTGTTTTAATGGGAACTTGTAAAAGATTTGCATATCATGGTTGTAAGAGTTATGATATGTATTATTTTTCAATATAAATTGCATGTAGTGCGGGTGGTGCTTCTCATTCTATTAAACGTAAAAGAGAATATCATATAAGTGATTCTGGCTTATACACACTAAAGGAGTTATCTTGTTTGGTGGAATAAGGCTGTTGGGATATGGCAGACCAAAGATGAGTCCATCGATGGGATTCTGTATATTGTGTAATTTGTTATGTTGGTATACAAGCAGGCCACTATTCAGGAAATTGGCATAGTCAAGGCAAGAGTTCACAATGGTTCCAGGCACGAATGGTTTCGTTTGGCAGATTTGAATTTGCTTGTGTTTGTTCGACCAATGGTAAAATAGGAGGCATTTCTGTGTGGCTGTCTATGACCATTGACCAACATCCACAGGCTCATACATTTGCAGGTTCTCACATGTTTTATGGGTTGTTGATCTATAAAGAATTGAATGTTAATGGCTCATCTAAAAGGCAGAGACAAGGGTTTTTGAGGGTGGGAAACTATATAGTACATCACCCTCTGCCAAGGATGTGTAATGGAAGGGAATTCCTCTTGTGAAAAGGCAGCCCCTTTG
This sequence comes from Lissotriton helveticus, assembly GCF_964261635.1. NCBI lineage: Eukaryota > Metazoa > Chordata > Amphibia > Caudata > Salamandridae > Lissotriton > Lissotriton helveticus. The sequence continues at coordinate 1,077,469,169 of NC_136059.1, forward strand.
GAAAAAACAAAATATATGTCTATAGTTATAGGTAGAACCTAGTTTCCATAGAAAAAGCATTTTTTTTGTTTTGCTAATAACTTTGGTGTTGTTTAATAAATTTGCACAAATCTTTCAATACTAGTGAGCTAGTCACTTCAGCTGCTGTCTGAAAAGTTTTTGGGTGATTCGTCAAGTGGAGGGGCAGAGAAAAAGGAGGGGGAAAAACACATTTTCCCCATGCAATTTCCCATAGAGATTTTAGACACAACTACAGTCTGAACCATTGAATGTAATTGCACCAAATTTAGCAGAAAGCTAGATCTTGGTCCAGAAAGAGCACTTTTTGTAATTTGATGAAAATCTGCTTAGTAGTTTTGGAGTTATTTTGAATATCTGACAATGTGAATCCACCACAGACCCTCCGCAGATCTATGTGCCACAGTAATGCCATAATTGGCTGGCTGCAACCTGAGAGAAAAGTTGTTGAAGCCATTTTGTGAACTGGGACACAGTCCCGGGGGGCAAAAAAGTAGGATAAAAGAGGTCAGGATATATATATCCTGACCCTAAAGGACTGATGAAGGGGCGAGGAGGTACTCCTCATGGGGAAGACATTCGTTGGAAAAGTTTTTTTTCACACATGAGGATCCACCACAGTGCTCACTGCGGACCCTGTGTGAATTCTCTGTGGATCTGCAGATCTAGACCCCAATTAGAAAAACACACCCACTTGTGCAGCCACACAGCCACTCACACACCCATACAGCCACTCACACACCCACTTACAGATCTGCAAACCACTGCCAGACCCACACAGTCACTCACACACCCACTCATACAATCACACAACCATTTGCACACTTACACAATCGCTCACGCACCCACTAATACACCCATTCACACACACATACAGCCACTCATAGACCCCCAAAACCAGTACCAGACCCACTCATAGACCCATACAGCCACTCATACACCCACTCACACACCCATTCATACACTCACACACCCACTTGCATACCCACACAGCCACTCACACACCCACACAGCCACTCACACACCCACTCACAAACCCATACAGTCACTTCCTTACGCACTCACAGCCCAAAAAAAATCACTACCATTCCCTCACAGATCCACATAGTGACTCACTCACATACCAACCCACTCACACACCAGCTCACACAACCGAATACCCACTTACACACTCACACAACCACCCACACCCCCACTATCTCATCCATACAGCCACTCACACACTGACTCACAGACCCACAAAACCACTAACACACTCACTAACCTCCATTCTGACCCTATGAGACTGATTGAGGGGTCTGGGAGAGACCCCTCATGAGGAAGAGGTTTTAGGGAAATGTTTTTATTTCGTGTGCAAGTATTCACGGATCCACTGTGGTACTCAGCATGGCCCTCATGTAAATCTGCGGGGGCATAATGTATGGTTAGCTCAACTATTTACTATCACTGTTGAATTCAAACGGTTTTGTATGAGTGAAATCTGAGCCTAACTATAACGTCCATGTAACCATTATTTTTTCAGTGAATTTCTACGTTTTTAAATTCTATTCCTAACTATAATGTCTCTGTAACCTTTGATTATTTTCAGTGAATATAAATATGTACACACACACACACACACATGATTACATACACATATCTCCTGTGGATTTTGTGCCATGTAGAAAATTCACAGGTGTAAATCAGAGGGCTTAGCATACAACACATGTGCACAAATCTTCTTGTAGCACATTACAACCTCCAGAATTCTGTTTTCATAATATGGTGGCAAAAGGTGTTTGAAGACAGCACTGTTTTAACTTATCCCCAAGGACATAATATAGTACTAGTCCAAATGTTTGTGATCTGGTTCAGTGTCTTAACTTGGCAGTCCCAGTGCTCACTTTATATGATGCAATCCTTTTGGGTATAGAAAAGGCAATTTTTAGTGCTTTGAATACCGTGTTCAGGGTCACACAGTGGTTTTCAGAGCGAATATTTGATATAGAGTGCCGTGTTTTGTATGCATATGCAGAGCACAAAAGAGTGCATAATTAGTATGAGTTACATAATGCAGTTGACTTCTACCACTGAGGCAATGATCCATAACTCCGAGAAGGCAGGCTCAGATTAGTTATGAAGGTCATTTCCTCGTGTAATTCTGATCAAGCACCAACCCTCAGAAACAGACAGAATACAAATGAGCACACTTAAGATGAAAAACAGTGAAGGCGAAAGCCCACAATCAAAGCCAGCGATGGATAACCACCGCTACTTCAATTAAGCAGCGTCACTACATCAAAGTGGAGCAGAAGTATAATATGTGCATTTACTTTCAAAGAGAAATCTGTCACTGTGCGATACTCATTCTCAATCTTTCCACACTATGCAAGACTACTTCGCATTTTTGCTCTCGTTTGTTCTGACTAAGCTTATAAAATAAACATGTGGAGCCAGACTACTGCACCAGACCATATGGAGCGAAAACAGTAAAATTATTGATTTCTCAAAGGTCTTCCAGAATGCTGACTAACTAAGCAAGAATTCATCATTTCGTACATTGGTACGTGCTGTGTGGTTGTGTAACATGTGGAATAAATTCTCCAACGCCTGTGTAAATACACAAAATATAGCAAACATACTTCAAAGTAACTCATTTGACAACCAAATGACAAGCACATGTGCACTAGTCTTAAGTTATAATTTTTGACCCCTACTCAAAACATTTTTCAATTTGAAAAACATAAGCAATATTTCACAACAATAAAATAAGTCAACATAATTCTTTAAATTATAATCTGGCTCTTGACTCAGTAAGGATGCTCCAGTCAGTGCATTTTCTTAGAAGATATAAGAAGAGAAGAGCCTTGATTCCCAAAATATATATCTTCAGACACATGTGTAAGCTGATGAAATGTGGGCATAAATGTACCTTCATTTAGGCCCTTTATCCCGCTTAAATATTAATTTGCTCTGTCTCTCTTTCTCTCCCCTTTCTAATTACTAGAAGTCAATACTATAAAAGCCTATCTCTTACTAGTTACCTTACCTGAACCACTCCTCTTGCTTGCTTTTGTTCCCTGTAGGCATCTCTTGCATTTTAGTCCACAATCCATACCCTCCCTTGATCTCTGCCGAAGTTGTAGCTAAACCATTTATAAAGTACATTTAGGGATTCTGTCGACACATGGGGCCAGTTTTACAAATATTTTGCACTTGGTTTGTGTCACAAAAGTGACGCAAACCAGCGGAAAATATTTTTCGTAGTTCACTTTCCAGTGCAAAACGTGTTTGTTTTGGAAAGTAGTCTAAAATTAACACAAATCAGCCAAAGCACTGCTTTGGGTTTCTTAGCTTCAATTGGGCATTCCCTGGGTGGTACATGGGCATTCCCATACAACCACCCATGGTTTTTTATGCACTATCTACTAACAATATTAGATTTGGTTTTGCATACAAAATTGCAGCCACTTGAAAGCAGACATTAAAAGGAGAAATGTTTTCATTTCTCCTTTCTCGTTTGACTTTGCATGTGTGCTACACAGTGGAGCACAGATACAACGTAGGAAAAGTTTCAAAAGTTGTGTGGGTGCAGTTTTTTGTACTGGAAGGGAATCCTTCCAGTACAAAACCTATGCTAGATTCATGCAGACACCCTTGCAGTATAGCTCAAAGGTGTCTATTTGGTGCTCAGCAGCTACATTCTGGTGCTGGTGCTAGGGATAGGGTAGGAAAGTGCCATATCTCTGTAAACATGTGCTCTCCTGCTCTGTCTCTGTAATGTAAACCCAGTGCAGCATTTGTGTCTGCTACGCTGCGTTCGGTGACCCTTACACAGAAGGGATTGCCTTGTGATTCTTGTTTTTTATATATATATATTTTTAACAGCCCATCATGTTGAGTAAATCTCTGTTGAGTGGTATAGAGTGATCACTTCACCCCACGTCAAAACTGACACTTTCTCCAGTACTGAGCTTCTCAACTAAAGGTTATTATTTTCAGGTGTTTTAGTCTAATTAGTTTAATGTAAGCAAAGCAAGATTAAAATTCCCAGAATGCATTAGATGAGCAGAAGAAAGTTCAGCAAGAAAGACAGTGTCTGTAGCTACCTGGAACGAGGGGTGGTCACCCTAGATAGGGACTTTATAAAAATGATAGATTTATATATATATATTATCTGCAAATTAGTGAAGCAAGTAGAATAGGATGAGCAGTATAGTTGCATGTTTAAAGGGTGAAGATGATTTCCTAGGAGGGTGAGTGAAGAGTCTAATATTCTTTATTCGTCTTTATACAACCATAAAAGTGACACAAGAACACATTAAAGAACAATTGAGTACATTTGTAATTAAAAGACCAGAACACATTTGGTACTCATTATGTACTTACTATGTCAAGCAACCTGAAAATTAATGTCCATATTTCGATTGGACAAGGGTGATCATGGCAACATCAGACATTGTAGGTCTTAGATGAATCGAGCAAGGATAAATTCATATGAATTATGTTTAGAACCACAAAAGACAATAAAAAGTAACTAAATGAGTTAACATATATTTGTAGAGCGACTTATATTAACTCTTGTTAAAAATTAAAATGTGTCCAGCTTTTATCCAAGGCTGCAGGCTTAATAACATCCTCAAATACTCAATCAACATATACAAAGTCTGTATTCATATACATTACATTAGAAACTACAAAACTAGCCATAAGCTAATATACAAACATTTAAAGTGCAATGTGCAGCCTAAGAGTGTAAAATTTAGTAACAGCCACATAAAGTTTTATTTTGTCCAATATTCTACGTTTTACATCTAAATCAGTGTGGAAAATGTTTTTAAAGAATTATTGGCATAAGGTGCAATACAATATAATATTTAAATAGATATTTTCCTGCTATATTCCTTAGTTGCACTGCAGAAGAAATACATTTGTAAATCATTTGACATTTACGTTAAGTTTTAAGGAGCTAGACGTGATACAACACTGGCATGCATTTCCTGATCTTCAACACCCTTAATAGTGGAATGATAAAATCTCTTCATGATTTAGAATATAACTGACAAAAAAAGAGAACATGCAGCATGTTCCAGGATGAATGAGAGTCACATGGGCAAGGATCAAGGAGGGAGTCACAATATACTTTGATGGGGTAAGAGACCAATAGGTGAGCAGTACTGAACCTAAATCTGATAAGATAGAATCTTTTGGAATGACCAAAGGGGAGGAGAGGTATTCTTTTGTGCAAGAAAAAATAAAACATACTTTCTCTTGGCTGAATATGCTTCAAGTTTAATCAGAAAGAAATCATTCAAAGGCACTTCTAATTAGGGGAACTGGGGCTCATAGGGCCCAATTCACAGAGTGCTGCACTCTCCCCCATCATCTCCGTCAAATCCCCACAGAATCAATCTTCAGAAAAACCCTCAAAACTTGGATCTTCACCCTTTCCGAAGAACAATGTAAAAACATTGTTTAGAACTTCCCCCCTTCCCCACCACACTTACCAGTCGTCTGATTTTCTGACTCTCTTTCTATAGCGCAACGACGCTCCCTGGAGTGTAGCCTGCGCTTTACAAAAACCCCATTACATTACATTACATTACAGCAGACATATATGGAATGACCATTCATGCTTACTTCCCAAGTGTGATACTCCTGATTCACAGCAAGGACCTGTGTAAAGGTTATAGGCAGAGTAGGTGCTAGATTTGATTTGTTTTCTTCAATTGGGGGTCCCTATTGCAGAGGGAGCAGCTGTAGGGTACAAACACTTTAATATTCATTGGCTTCCAGGTGCTATAGTCTGTCAGCAGAACCATAGATGCACTGTTGTATAAGAGTGGCAAATTATATACATTAGGATATGGCAAACAGCCAAGAGATTCATCGGGGAAATTGCCTTAATCTGCACCTCTAGCATAGTAGCCCTAACGTTGAGTAGCATGATAAATGTTCACAGTAGCTGATGGCATACCGTCTCACCTTATATTAGACATTTTGTTAAGTAGAAAATCCATGTACCCTGTTTTGTGCTCAGTGCTAATTGCTTTAACTGCACATTGTAAGTTGGGGTGGTGTGCCATCTCTGGATCATCAACATCATAAGAGGAGAACTTGAGTCACTACAGATCACTGTGGTGCTCCTGGCAGAATCTGCCACACATTCAGATATGACTGCTGCTCAGTTGAATTCAGCGTAAGTTATATTGCCTTCTCTTTGCCTCAGTGGGGAGTGCTGTTATTAGTTTAAAAACATACAGAAGGTAACTGCCATTGGGTTATTTGCAAGACACCAAATGAGCATACCTGCAAATTATGATTTTACTACCAATGTACACCTCTAGCTAACAAATTTAGAGTTATACCATGTGAGGTGATAGAGGAATGATAAAACACACATCAAAAGTAAGGGCTAGAGCAGAGATAAGGAAATTGAGCCATAACACACTACTAAGTGGGTGCAGAGAACACATATAAATCGTATTCCTGTTTACATACTGCTACTGGTAATTAGTTTTGAGTCTTGTAAACTGCAGAAAACTTCCTACTCGTTTTTATATGGATTTCAAATTGTTCACAATGTAATAAAGTGAGTCTCAGGACATGTTGGGACATTTTCAACTAAGGCAGATGTCTAGGAAGTAGATTTTATCATATAGGCAGGGGAGAGGAGTTGGCGTAACGGCTAGTGCGGTGGACCTCGAATCTCGGGAACCCTGTTTGAGTCCTGGCAATGATGCTGAACATCCTGTGATTCTGGGCAAATCACTTAATATCCCTGTGCCTAACAAAAAAATGAATGTGTCTTCATGTAATGCAACTGGTTCTATGTAAAGCCCTCTGATACCCGATACAGTGTCAAGTTCGCGCTATATAAAACTATGTTAAAAAAATAAGATGGTTCGTCTCTTTTCCAAGAGGACTTGATAATTGATCACAAAAGATTTTGAAGCAGCTCCTCGCATGAAGGCAATACATGTCCATTAAAATCGATTAAATATTTGTCCTTTTCAGAACTCTTTTATTCATGTAGGTTGTATAATTTTGAACCATATCTCGTTTGAACATTTCTTTAGCAAGTTTGAAACAGTAATTTGAAACATCCAGGCTTAGTATGGTGAGGTCTACTTTCTTGCAGTGTGAGAACCAGAGCCTCATTACAAGTCCATGTTAAAAGTGAGTTTTCTTGATTACCCCCTCTACTTACAGGATGAATTCCAGACCTGCATTAAATAGCACGGTCAAGTTCCTTTTAGGGATTTTTTCTGATATATCGAGAAAAGTGAAACATTGATGTTGGTAGATATCAATGCATTTGCATTCATTATAGGGAGAACCCTCCCACTACTGCTTTCTCCTTATCCCTGTTTTCCTGTTTGTATGGCGTCTTACCATACATTCCCCATGATCAATGTTTGTGAATATCTAGCACTATTCCACCCCTACTGCTATCCTGTCATGATTCTACAGGAAAATCAACATTTTGTGTTTTTTACTGCAGTCTTTGCTCCATAGACAAAACTTCAAAACTGAAGTCTTGATGTTGTTAGGTGTGTCTCTAATTGATTATTTGTACTTTTTTGATGTAACATTATGCCTTAGGTGGAGCTGGAAGAGCATGGCAGGCATGATTAAGAGGAAGGCTAAGTAGATATCCATTTGGAGCATTTCTGCTTTTGTAGTTCTCACAGTCTTTCAATTGCTTTTATTCCTGAATGTATATCTTCCATGTATGAGTTATGTTGTAGATGCCATTCATTTCATTCTCCGGTCCCAGGCTCCGAATTCAGTAAATGCAATATGTTGTATAAAAGGGCAAAGAAAAACATTAATTTGAAAAAGGAAGGAAAGATTAAGACAACCCAAAATGACAGATTCTGGCCTATACAGACATTTTGATGCATGGTTGGATTATTCAAGCAAAGATAGTAGTGGTGAAGATGGGAGAACTAATATCTAGTTTCAAAGGTCATGTTGAGTTCAACAAAAAATATTGCTGATGCTTGTGCTCATGTGGACATGTGGAGCAGAAAGCAAACCTAAAATGACATTTAACATTACTGGTTGCATGCCAGGAAAGGTTGGAAAACCACTTGTCTACTGCCAATCAAACATTTGTTTCTAAATGTATCTGCAGTTCTTGTGTTGTCGCCTGATTGAGCTGATTTAAGAAATGGTAATTTAAATTTGAGAATAATGTTTGTCACTTCAAAAGTTTCTGACTTGATCATTTTAATATTATAGTGGCGTTTGCATTTTTCCGTGGCAGGGACTCTTTGTGGTATGGGATGGAAAATGGTTTAATAATTTGAGAGCGGGTACCTCTACCAACTTAATAAACACCATTTGGCTAGTTGAAGCACAATTCTGTGAGTATCTCAGTTCAACCCCTGGTAGCCAAGGCAGAAACTGAAGGCAATACCAGAGAAGTGTTCTCATGACGAGCTCAGCTCGTCATGGCATATACCTCTCAGGTGCTCATGACGAACTGAGCTCGTCATGACCACACCCGTTTTTATTATGGTCCAGCACTGCAGGGGAATCGCTCCAGCAGCCATGAGGTTAAGTTCAATCAGTGCCAACAGGTTTAAGTAAAGAAAACAACATAATAAAATTCCTATACCATGTTAGAAAAATAGAAACAAAATGTAATTAACAAAAAACCCAACAATTGTAATAAACGACACTAAACAAGAACTATACATTTTCAGAATTTTAAGGCCAGAAACACAATTGAAAAACAACAGTTCACTGAGACCAAGGAATGATTTCAGGTTGACCATGAAGCGTGGAGATCAGATACTCCAAACAGGTCATCCTGGTCAAAGTGTTTGCCTTCGGACTTACTCTGAGAAAGAAGTCAAAATCTTCCAGCATAGAAGATGCCTGGTAGTTGGCTGCCACTGAAGCCATTGATGGTGGGACCAAAAAGATCAGAGCGAGAAAAAGACAGATTTTGAGCCTGCAGAGGATGATTTATTAGTCTTTTACATTTACTGCTTCAACTCAGTACAAGGTTTTATCTTTGAATGTAGTCATTTTGTTGGTCCTCCAACAAAACTGTTTGTTCTAGTTAATCCTGCTGCATCTAGCTCCTCATGACAGGCTTCTACGCTCCAAGTCTCTCTACAGGAATGTCTCCTGCACAGGCCAGATCCATGAGGTCATCTGGACCCTCTAGAGTGGAGAGTCCTTCTGCTTTTAGTGAACTTGAAGAAGGTAAATAGTAGGACAACCAATTGACCCTTTGACAGCCGGTCCAGTCCCTGGGTGCCAGCAAGGTTCAGGAGTCATTGCATCCATCAGTGCCTTCCTCGTCAGGTGAAAGTTTTTCAAGGTTCGCACATTTTCATAGGATGTAATAGTTAGGTGATGGATTTATCCTATACACTAGGCAATAATTGGATAAGCACTGCCACCCAATTTCTAGCTATGTTTTGTAGTCCCACACCTTCTTTTACAGCACTTCCTCTATACTTTAATATAACATTACCCAGGCACCTCAGCTTCAATATGGCAGACTGCTACTACCACCTTGTAGGCCTGTCTTCAGCTCCTTAGACACTCACCTATTTAGATGAGATCTTCACCTGCCTTAGAGAGCCAACATTGGTTCTCTTCACCATGTTTAAAAAGGTAGTGCCACAACTGTCCTTTGATCTGCAAACAGTTACTTTCCACTACAAGATAACTAATCTCTGCTCTGTTGACAATAAGTAAGGCTCTCCTGTACTTCCTGAATTCGAAGGCTGCCAATGTCTTCTGAGCAAGGGGGTGTGTATTCCAGCTATGGAGATGCGATGCATAGCAGAACTAGTTTTAAGCCACTTCTGGCTTAGCAACTTAAAGTGCATTCTTATAACCATACCTTTCCACTTAACATATCAAAAATCTAATAGTTACCGTGAAATCAGATTTTGTAGGAATTAAATAAGTAGGAAATAACTTTGAAGGGTTGTGCTAGCAATTCTTAGGGAGAGAAATTAAATTAAATATTTTAATCACACCTAGACCTATGCTGTGTTAAGTGAAAATGCTCTTAGACCTTCAGTCACTGTGAGGATGCACTTTTATAACAAGAGTTAGCCACTTTTTTAATATATATTATTCACCCTGCATTATTTGCTTATAAGGCATATTTCAGGGGGTTTCCATCCATGCATCCGTGATATAAAACAACCTCCCTGTATTCATCAGGACCGCCTCAATGCAGCTCAAATTTAGGAAAGAGTAAAAGGCTCACCTCTTTAAAAAAAAAAACACTATATCACAATGTATTAACCATCCACAACTCGGTTTCTCTCTATTATTTATTGCCTTTGACCATGTACAACACTCCGCATGCTTTTGGATAGGTTTGCGCTATAGAAATACCATGTTCCTTCTTACGTACATGAAGTGGTACATTTTCAATATATAAATATAGGTTTTCTTGCATAGTGCCATCACTATGCCTTGTCATGTGTTAGTGCTATGACTTTAAATTGCAGCCCAACCAGAGCAAAATGGTGCTCTCGACAACCATACATTTTTGTCAAATATGAGGGTTGTGTAAACACACCCTACAGGACACATGCGACATTTATTGCCTATGCTATTAGTGCATTTTCTAAGCCATCTAATCTGGCCTTAAAGGAAAGTTAAACAGATCAATTGGAAGTAGACAATTATACCATTTCCAGTTTAAGGCTGAATCACACACACTCTGGCATTGAATAGCAGGGTCCCCTTGCACACAATCGTAATAGCGTCCAAAAAAGGGTCCAGAAAATAGCAATTAATTTGGAATGATCATTTAGAAAAGTTGAATTTGCTACAGTGACACTATTAAACATGATCTTTTGTGTCAATGTTGTGAGGAATGTTGCTAGTTAGATTTAATCTTCATTGGTTGTGCTGGTTATTAAGCCCCAAATTATTTAGTTAGTGCCTTCCTGGTAAGTGAGATCAATACATTTGTGGAATGCTGATGTAAGTTGTAACTGTTGGTATTGATTAGGCCAGGTTGAAATTTTATTTTCGCCAGTGTAATCTCATGAAATTGTTTGCTTTTTGCATTATGATTGTTAGGTAAAATGCCTATTATGCCACATTGTGTAATTTAGACTTTATTCAGGTAAACATCATATTGTGAAAGAAGGGGAAGAACGCAAGCTGCTGCTGTTTTCTTCACAGGCGACTTGGTGCTATGTTTTTAAGCGAAATGTGTAAAAGTGCAAAAACACAGTTACTAAAAAGATAGAGGAAAATGCCAGACCGACATTTTGCTTAGTAACTCATAATTTTGTGCAATTGTTTTGCAATTTTCCAAAGGAAATTATATTCATTACTTTCAGGCATAGAGCTGATTCACCCTTTGTGAGAGGTTTTTTTCATTTGCCTAATCTTTTCTGACATTAAAGGGAAAGTACTTCGCAAGTGAGTCAGAGAGGGTTCAGGTAGGACTGTTATATTATTTGGGACACACAGAATTTGCAACCAATGTTGAGAGCAGTCGTTTCTCTTTAGTTCTGATTATGCTGTATACATTATTTTGCATGATATCTATTTGGGAGAGGCTTTTACTGCTTAAAAAAAACTCCTGCATTGCCTTCCAGGAACCACACTATGTATTTTAATTGTGAAACATGTGTCTTGATCTTTACTGTGGCTCTTGTAAGGCAACTAATGTCAAGTAAATATGACACTTCTTATGTTAAGAATATATTGCAGAGGATGGAATTCATATTTAATTGTATTCATATGCCGTTTTAGCATCTCAAAAACAAATTCAATGTTCAAAATTAAACAGACTGTAATTTGTAACGTAATCATGTATTGTGTCAGAAATCGGGTTTTTCCATTATATCAGAAGTGGTAAGCTACAAAAATACTTACAGCAGTTACACTTTGAATAAATACTTTGAGTAGAGTACAGAGCATGTTCATCATGGACTTTTTTTTACAGCATCATGATTGAAGGGGGTGCCAGGAACACACTTTGATAAAAAGGGTGTCGTTTTTAAGGGATCTTTTGAATTTGGTTATGATGGTGTAAGCTCTTCCTGTGTGGGGCATGTATGCCTGTGGACAGGACATGGAAAGAAGCTATCCGAATCTTAATGAGGCACCTAGAAAAAAATACTTCATTCCTATGACTGCACTATGTTGTTTTTTATATCTCCAATGTGTTGCTGGTTGTTGCTTATCCAAATGGAGGGTTCACCAATGAACAGTACTTTCACATAAACCTGTGTAACAGCATTGGTGCATTATCCATGTTATATTTTTGGGATGGCGTAAGGCGTGGTTGTTGAACGAATCCAACATACAGAGGAATACTTCCTTCATCAGAGTTTTGGATAAATGAAGGATTGGAGTGGACTTTGCAGATGTTGAGTTGTTGGTATCTGGCAGAGGTACTAATTAATGTGTTGAGGGTGGAAAAGCATCCTTTCAGTGTTGAGACCAGATTGATGTGTAGACAGAGTAATGATTGTTTATTTGGAGATTGATGTGAGAGAAATATTATTTTGTTCGAGGGAAGGTTGAGGGGGATATAATGGGTCAAGGAGGAGTTAATAAAGGGTATTGGATGTACCTGGTGTTGGTCTAGTATTAGCACTGTGTAGACATGAACGTAAATTCTCCAAAATGCCAGGTGGTAACGAAAGTGACATCACACACCATTTGACCTTCACTTTTACTCACACAGACATACTTACACATAAACACATATTCACAAATACTACGCACACCCGGTCGCACATAAACACACTCTCACCCACAAGCACACACACGGCATACATTTAAAAATATTTTTGCTTACCTTAGCTGCCAAGGAAGGTGATATTTCAGCTAATTGTAATCCATTCTTTATTACACTGTTAGTGAATTATAATATATTATTAACATTGATAGAAACGAAAAAAGTGGAGCCCCAACGAAATCCATAAGGACAAGCAGTTCCTGTGTGCCTGGCACTGATTCTGCCCCCTCTGAAGCCAGGGGTTGCAAAGACAGTGCAAGGGGTCACAAAGTGCAAAGCAGGGGACACAGCTGCAACCACTGGCGACCCCTAAATGGCATCCATGTGAGTAGCCAAATACTAACAAATGACTGACAACTGTCAATCCTCCACTTCAAATGAGTCTTTAAGGGAAGGGAGGCATATTTGTATTTACTTGGTGCAGATAAGTTGTGGGAAACTGAACAAGGTGAATTTGCCTACATGTTATAGCATGTACCTAGATGAGAAAAAGAGGAGGACAGTGACTTGAGTGGGGGCAAAAGAATATATAGTCGAATATAGAGAAACCCTCTATAAGTATGTTAGTGCCAAGAACAGACTTTGCCTGTGATCCGATCCTCAAGCTTGATATGATTAAAGACTTTGTTTGTGATTGAAACGGTGGCAGATAGATCAAGGGTTGAAAATGGAGGCGAGCAAGTGGTGGTGGGCAGTGATTTTGAAACTGGAGTACAGATCGAAGTGCTGTCTCAGTGGGGTGTTGTCACTGGATGCCCCTTTCCGGGGACCTACACTAGCTGTTGAAGTTAAAGTACTTATTGGGCTACTGACTGGGATTTGAAGAATGATAGGTGGATATAAATAGAGGAGAAGTGTATTTACATTGGCAGAATAATAGCAGTTTGAAGTATGGTTTATATAAGTCACACAATGGGTAAAGGGTGAACACATCAGATTGATTAAAAAAGAGTCAGTGTGAATATAGTTTGTATGAGTTTAGCATCAAATGAGTCTTAAGGGACTAGTAAGGAGACTTCCTAATAGATGATGGGGTTAAAGTTAGCGTGTCAGATGGGACATAAGATTGTGAGAGATGCCCAAGGATAAAGGTGAATTTCACACGGAGCAGCAGCACTGTTTGTAAGGAAAGAATGAACTTTAATTGAGAAGCAGAATTGAGGCAGAAGGGGTTGATTGTTTAAGGAGTATTTGTGTGTTTGTATGTGAAGACTTGTGATAAATTTCTAGAAGTAGTAGGATTCTGCACAGCCTAATGCAAAGGTAATGATCGGGTGGGAGTGTTCAAATGAAATAAAGAAGTAGGTCTTGACAGCATGACTTTCAGAGTTTTCTAGAGGTGTTTATGGATGCAAATCCCTCCACAACTGAGAACAACACTATATGAACCACAGCCTGACCTTCCACCACGCACCTCGCCCTCACACAGATGCAACAGATCCGCCGCAGCCACACCGGAGGGCACACTTTCTCTCACCTCACCGCCAAAGACTGGCACACACTCCCTCTATACCTCCACACCTCTCCCTCACTCAACCATTTCAGTAAGGAACTCAAGACTGAGACCTGCAGCACATTGCCTGGATACCCCCCGCGGTAATACAGTAATAAGCCACACTGTGCAAATACTGATGGATTGATGATACAGATCATCCTTTACTAAATAGGGGTGAAGTTTCATTTATAGGGTTAAGAGCTGGGATTGGTGAACGATTAGATATGACAGATACCAGTGCATAATTACCTAGCTGAATGAGTCAGTTGGAGCTGAGCTGATGAGATTTCAAGGAGGAAAGGTAGAGGGACTGGCAGTTTTGTAGTTTAGAGCATTTGCCTGTGGTTTTGTGATAACGGTGATTCCACCAAATGGAAGTAGGGACAGTAGTGAGCAGCCTGTCCAGGACTTTGCTGAACTCTTCAAGGTATACACCAGATGAACTATAGTTTTAATAGAGAAGTACAGTGTTTACGGGTGAGTTCAACTGCAAACATCACTTAATATGAGCTCGAATCAGTCTGGAGTAAATTTTCTGACACGAAGTGTGGAGTGCGACATTTAGAGTTTGAGCCTAATCCCGCCTCCCTTATTTTGGCTATTCACTGACATACTTTGCAGGAGTGCCAACAAATATAAGTTCATGCCCAGCCTTTTGTGACAAGTCAGTCAATCATTATGCAGATTTTGACTATCTGGGTGTTTTGTCCCTGCGCCTGCACATAGCGGTTACGGAACCCGCAACGTCTCACAAGACGCTTTTAAAATACAGGAATGCAACAAACAACTGGGGACCCAAGCAGAGCGAAGAAAGAGACACGGCCCCACCATCAGCATTGCCCTCTTGGTAATTCTCATCAGGAAGGTGACATGGTTCCCTGTGTCATTTCATCTTCTGTTCAGTTGAAGTTCACCCTATCAGGCCTGCCTTGCTTTGTCCTGGTGCTACCCCCCAAGGCACAGCTTTTTGCCTCCTCTGCTCCATTCCCTTGCACGCTCTGAATGAATAGCAGATGTTATTCATTTGTGGCATTGCATTCTTCAGCTTCCTTAATGTTTTTCTTTTCAATCACTATGAGCGGCGATGGGAAGTGACATGAAACGGCTCCATTCTATTACCGACGAATACATCTGGCATCGCTTCCATTGTGAGCGAGCCTGTCGGGCAGGCTTCAATTTTGCGTTGGCTGCTGCCACCGCCTGTTTTTTTCTGTCCTCTGATAACTACCTCCATGGCTCTGAGTGACTGACAATGAGTAGCAGCGGCCTTCAAAACAGAAACTTTCACTTCGTTTTCTAACGGGATTTAATTCAAAGCAATTTATCGCATCACTTTCAATTTCCATTATTTCCCTTCCACTTTCTAACCCGTTGTATTATTAATGACATTATCTGTCTTCGTGCATTCACTGGCAACATGAGCTCCTTCACGCCAGACCTCTACTTTGTGTGCCTGTTTTCTTGTAGACAGAGATCAAAGAGGTGTATGTATGTAGGTATATGTGTCTACCTAAAAAGTAAATGATTTCTATTTATTTACTTTCATCCACATTATCATATTACGTCGCTACAGTATTTGGTATGAATAATGTTTTCTGAAACACAATGAAGTCGCTTTTTAATAACCCACCTTAACATTACAATACATATCCTTCCACTGAAGTAATTCCTAAAGTCGTAAAAAACACGTTACAATTCAGTACATCCACATGCTTCCTTCTGATGTCTGTATATCTGAGCAGAAAAGTCACATGGGACTCATTCAAAGACAGACCTCGCCTAGGAGTTAGATGACTCTACCACCTACTTAGCATCATAATTTGGGTCCAACTTAATTGAACAAAACCACAGTGTAAGAAGCACAGCACTGGACAAAGCATATATTTTAGTCATTCATGTTTTTTATCCATTCATATACAATAACGGTGTGAGAAACGTGAACATAATGAGATGATGCAGGGCTCACATGGTGATCCTATGTACAACATATAAAACAAAAAGACACTCTACAGTCCCCAATGGTTATATAACTGCTTTTGACCAAAGAAACAGAGAAAAGTTCCAGCAAATCCACAATAAAGTTTTGCGAGTTACAAATGTCAACCAATTGGGGGGGGGATTGGGGGGGGGGGTTGTCGAAGTTTCAACCCCATATTATTTAAGGGGTCTCCCTCAGGACGTAGTCATCTGACTACCACACTTCCACATATAATAGACAAAGAGCAGAAAAACCTAAGTATAACAGCACTGGGACACGTTTTGTACGTTTTGCACTGTGACACATTTTGCTAACAACAAGTAGTTAGCACCACCTCTTAGGTTACTCACCAACTTCATGTGGGTGTAGATAACAACTGTCTGTCTCCATTCATTCTGCACGCACAGGAAACCTTGAATTACTGTTTAAAGGTTCATCCACTCCACCCCTTTGTTATGCACCTGTGGTGACCAGTGGTCAGTGTGCACCTTTCTCCCATTCACAATGCTCCAAAATAAGTGATCATGCTCCCAGTGCATTAAGTGCTCACCTGATAGTGTGAACAGTCTCACCTACAAGTGTATACTGTGTGCCAAGTGGTTATCTGCACGGTGAACATCGCATGTTAGTGCCACCATGATTCCTCATATATGTAGTAAATTACTGCTAACTACTGGTGCTACTACTAGTAAGTGAGTAGTTAACACGTGCATCCATCCTATATCATCATTGGTTCCTGTCCCAAGAGTAGCCAGTGATGTTTATATATCAGATGTCTGGCCTTCTCTTTCAAAGTCCTAGCAATATAATGCGACTAACCATATTCCAAGGTCATTTTCCAGGCGTAGGTTCTCTGTTATGTCTTCCACCCTCTTAGGCCCCTTACTCATAAATTGGAAGATGAGCCATACTTTCCATAGAATCTGTGGCCAAAGCAAAACAAAATGAGTAAACATTTCCATACTGCTCCGCTTGCATGGACTCTTAGCAAACCTATGATTATTGTAATTGACATTCTATGCTCCTGTTTAAAAAGCCACTAGGAACCGGTTCTAAGCACTTCACATGAATATACTGGCAAAAATCACAATATGGTTCCATCAGTTCGAATCTCCAAGCACCTCTTTGCTTCTCCCTCTTTACTATTGGATGGCGTGAAATAACAAAATTGAGGGCACTGGCAAGTAGTATCATTAATTTCTCAGGAAATTTAAAATTACATTTGTTATGTCTCTTCCTTTGCTGGTGTTAGGATGCAAAGGTTAGTTTAACTATATACTATGTTAGTTCCTTAGTCCATTTTTGATCTGTCATATGCAAATACTCAAGAACAGTCGAAGAGATGTTTGCAAATGGATTCTTTAAATTATGGATAGCTTAAGTTAAGTGACAGTAAGGAGTTAGTAGCAGTATGATTGTGAGTAGGAGTATGATTGTGACGGGGGTGGGATGAATAAAAAGTCATTAAAACACAGTCAGGTTTTGGATATGTGTCCAAGTTAGTTTACTCAAATTTGGTTGATGGGCCCAACCAAAAAACAGGATATGTGCTGGATTGGCTCTTTATCAAAAATGATTGTGTAATGACTGTAAAGTCACCAGTTTAGATTGGAGCGGTGACGGTAGGGTCACTTGAAGTCTACCAATCATTTGTAACAAAAACAGAACAGATGTTCCTCATACCAGATGGTAACTGGCCTTATTTCTAGTTGGAAAAATGAGCTTAGTACCACAGCAGAAATAGGCCTTTAAGAGCATTTTATGACATTTAGCAAAATTATATGCCAGGTCTAACTATGTTAGTGCTACAGAGGTAAAGAGAGATGCCAGGGGAAAGTATAGACAACAGGTTGTGAAACAAAAAGGTAAGTCACCTTTCACTGTCAATTGAGAAGTCTAATTATTCACAAAATAATAAACTGCACTGTGGCTTCAATCAAGGCTTGCAATACAATCCAAGAGGAACAGAAAACAAAATAATGAACAATCTAGTCTAAAATTGTCTTAAGCCAAGCATCAAACCCAAGCTTTGGTCAATACTGAGGGGAAACGAGGATGCTCTAACAGGTTTAGAAAAACATGGACTTGCTGACTTCCCAACCTAGGGTTAAAATTAGACCTGGGCAATATTTAAATTATCCCAAAGTAATTCATGTACTTTCAGGTATTTTGCACTGGGCTCGTTATGCGAAATTCCTGAAATTACTTCATACTCCATATTTATGCCGCATTTGGAACTCTGAGTGGTCACCACTCAGGATTTCGGACACGTAGTTGACCTGAGAAAGCATTGCTTGAAGGGCCGGACTGCGAACTGAAACCAGCGCTGGCAAAGAACTCAGACGGCCTAGGGAGGGTCCTAGTGGAAAATGTTGTGGCGCTTGTGTTGCTAGAGTCCGGTATTGCAGCAATGCTGCAAACATGGCCCCCGGTAAAAAAAACTTCCCTCAGGGGCCTAAAACTGGCTCAACCGTGGCAGCCTACCAAGGAAGCGCCCAGTGCCCGCTACGGCCAGTCTGGCCCTGATTGCTTGATATTAAATGATGCTCAGCTGGGTTTTGGCATCATTAGCTATGATGCTTGATCAGTGAGTTGCATTTTATGCATCAATCATGCAGCCCCCTTGGAAAGATAACAGTGACAATTGGAGTGTACCAAAAGGAAAATAGGCTGGTTTGTTTCTTGAGCACAGTGTGTGGATGTTTGAGTCCATTATAAACTGTTGTGATGCGTTTGAAGCAGCGCACTAGATGGCTCATTAGCATTCAGGGTTCCATGAAGCTTGCTATTATCAACCCACATTGTTATCATCGTTATGCAAACCTTATTGAATTGCTGATAGGCGTCACTGCCAATATTTCTTCCTCTCCGGTGACTGTTTGAAAGACACTAAAAATTGAACTGAATGCTCTTCAGCTATAATGATGTGGATGGATGTGGCCCTTGTGCTATTAGCTCGATAACGCAATAACATCATTATTGTTTTTCCGAGACCATAATGTTTGATGGTTGATTGGACACTACAAGCTAACTCTGAAAAACGTTGAAGTCAAACGTACTGTTTTTGACTTGATAAAATGCTGCAAACATTTGAACAATTCGTAAAAGAAATTACACCAATAGCAAACTCCGATTTTTCATATTGTGCTGAATTAAGACAGATGGTCTAAAAGTTAGCAATAGGTAAATCATTTTCAATCATTTAGTAGTATAAAAAAAAGCATTACAAATAAAACCGCATTTTTTTCTAACATAGCTATTTCAATAATTCTAATCAGTAGGCTGTGGGATTTATTTAAAACGTGCCTGTTCAGATTTTCTCTTTTTGAATGAGTGCTTTTCTACATAACGAGCGCGTTATTTTAAACAACAGAATTGTTAACAACATTTGCTGGGTGAGTGATGGCTAGAGGGTACTATGTTGTTTTCTTCAGATTACCTTTGCTCCGCAAACATGTGCATAAAGGGAAATTTAACTAAATATGACAAACATAATCTATGGGAATATCATACTACATCGGCAGGGGACCCTACACATGATTGTATTAACACATTTCAATAAGCCTTGAACATACACAATTGAATTGCACATTATTGAATGTACAGCATGCTAATTCTTTTTATATTGAAACGAAATACTTTTCCTTTCTTCTGTGATGCATATTAATAGTATTTTGCATTAGTACAGCACACTCCATTCATCAAGTCCTCGTTTAATATCTGTCTTTAATGTGACAATGGGAGTTACCTTTTCAGCACAGTGCAGCGGTGCGTGCTTTTCTTCCGATGGTTTTCGAGGTGAAACTTTACAAAATAGACATCCCTGGGCCATTTAATCCCTCGGTCATTTCCTCTGAGGGCGGGAAGGGAGGCATGGGCTAGAATTACCAGAGGTGGCTTTTGAAGGCAGGAGTCCAACACTTTTACACTTAAAAAAATAAATAGCTGCCACGGCCCGATCGCCAGAGGCCACGCAGCGTGCACCACCAATTGCTACTGCCAGCACTGCCAATGAAAGTACCAACAACTATTAACCATCACAACTGCTACAAGTGTGATAATTCAGACTGTTCGACACCCGAAACCTATACAAATGGCTTACATCCATCATATATGCAGGAAGCCTACTTGCTCTGTTACAAGTCTCCAGGACTCCGTTGATGTATTGAGGAGGAAGTGTCTCTGACTGAAAAGTGTGTGGTACCACAAACAAAAATTATAGTGTACCACCTTGCTATTTACATTATAA
The DNA here is from genome assembly GCF_964261635.1 of Lissotriton helveticus. Lineage (NCBI taxonomy): Eukaryota > Metazoa > Chordata > Amphibia > Caudata > Salamandridae > Lissotriton > Lissotriton helveticus. The sequence goes on from NC_136059.1 coordinate 1,077,489,639, forward strand.
GTGATCCTAGCTATATCTTCCCACAGCCGGTTTAATCTCTTGCCCAAAATGGGAAATCACTCATTGTTTTCCATTTTTTTTGTTGTGGGGTCAAGTTCTTGTCTTTGTGTCCCCGACAGGTTTCATGTTTGATGAAGAACTTTCATGGATTGATGTTAAAATCATATGAAATTCTTCAATAACATGAGAGTTCTAATTACTGGTACTGTATTGTCCGGTTTCTGAAAAAAATGTGCTAACTAGAAATAGAGAAGTCTTTGCCTCTATTCTGGTTTGATTTCCTGCTTACACTGAGGGACAACTTTAAATTGCCTGTGGATAATATAACTAAAATCAATTGACTACCATTCTTCCTTCATCAGTCCGAAGGACCTTGTTTCCCGCCAGGAAAAAGATTTCCCTTAAAGTGTACTATAGTAATCATGGAAAGGAAGGTAGTTTGTTCACCTTTCATCGATGTACTATTCTATATTTGAATTGTGTCTCCGTTTAGGAAGCTAGATATACGTGTGGATGTAAAAGCTTTCCCACATCAAGACAAATTCCATGTGGCCCTTCCTGCTGTTATCCTCGTTTTATCTGTTTATCTTCTGTTTCCTTTTGCAATATTCTGCAAATGTGTTTCCTGTTACTGATGAGGGCAAGTGGTCCTTGCCTTTTAGCAGTCGAGTGGAGATGCTCACCTTTTTTCAACCCAATCTGAAATGTTCACATTTTACTAGAGCTGGACAAAGACGTAGGGCCTGAAAATCATGAGCAACAAAAGAGACTGTCTTTGCAAGCCAGAGACAATATAAGGTATTTGTCCTAGGAACAAAAGCTCTAGGCAAAGTTCAACGAGCCCAGTGATCTTAACAGGGGTACCCTTGTATGATTTTTTATTCCACAAGATCAATGGGCTACAAATTTCATAGATTTATGTAGGGGACCTTTTGTTCCAGCTAGACTCCAGGGAACTCTCGGACAAACACCCCCCCCCCCAACCTGGGTTTCAATAACGGAGGTAAGAGCAGTCATTGAGAGAATAAAGCTTTCCCGAGTAGTAGGCCCCGATAACATCCATACAGTTATAAATAAATCAAACAGTGTTTGGTGGGCCAAGGTTTAATTCCACACATTATAGGTTTATTAGCCTTCTGGATATCTCGCTAAAGGCCTTCTCCCAAATTATTTTATCTAAGCTGGAAGACTGGGCTACTGAATCCAAGATAATCCCAAACGAGCAGGGTTTATCTGGGGGGGGGGGGCACTCCATCACAGATCACTGCTTTGCATTATGGGCCATTATCCAGAAGACTTTGGAAGTAAATCAATGTCTGTGCAGCTGTTTTGTCAACTTCAGGACAGCCATTGATTCTGTGGACAGGGACATTCTATGGGGAAAACCTGCTGTCTGTGATCTGCCTTCAAATCTCCTTAGTGTAATCCAATCCTTGCTCTCTGACAACTAGGCTCAGATGATGTTTGATAAATCGGGTTAACTATCTCAAAGAATTTTCATTTGGGAATGGTCTTCAGCAGGAGTGTGTCCTAGCACCCTTGCTCTTCAGTCTATTTCTAGCCGACCTTCCCACCTTAATATACCAATCAAAATTTCTCCCACAAAGTTAGAAAACAGCACATCAATTGTCTGCTTTATGTAGAATATCTGGTATTATTGGACCGTATCCCAATTGGTCTGCAGAGGAAATGAAATGGCCTAGCGACGCTGTTCCCCTGAGGCTACGCAATGCTACTCTACGCTGCCAACTTTGTCACTGACAATGACACCGATGCACGTAGCGCTGCAACGTGGCTTACCTGCCTGATCAGACCACTATCAGACTGCTCCCAGACCTTCAGCCCTCTTGGTGCAGACGCGGACCATGACATAGTAGGGGCAGTACTAGACTGGAAGAAGTAATTGCAAGGAAAGAAGCAGCTATATCGGTGCCTAGTCACTGCGGTAAGAGGGGGCAGAGGTGGAGATAATTACCGAGCAGTGTGTTTGGAGAGGACTGCAGCCTTGATCCAGGTACCTCCTACCTGAGTATGTAAACTGGTGAGAAGTGGTGCTACAGCGTGTGTGATTGTGTCAGTCCCTTGGCCCGTGGTGGATAGGGTTGGGGGGGGGTCAATACATGGCAGGGCTTGGTACTTTATGACATTGTAGTAAGGGAACCGTAGGAAACAAAAGAGAACCTGGAATAGGGAGCAATAGAAGAAAATAATAAAACCCCAGAATGATGGTCCTCGATGGACCTTGATGCTGGAGAGATTCAGAAGGGCAGCGTAGCCCGTAACAGGGGAGCAGACGAAAGTAAAGGAGGATGTATGACAGTGAATGGTTTGGTAATTAAAAGGGGAAATTCTCCAGGTCACTGAAAGAAAAAGTGGGCAGAACATGTCCCGGAACAGCCAGTCTGAAAAGCATAAGGATAAGGGAAACACCTGATGGACTTCTAAAATGAAGGATATATAAAAAGAATCCTAAAAAGATATGGCACCCGGGAGAGCAAAATCCAGTAAGGCCAAAATCCTGGAGAAATGTGTTCTCTCCCAACTGAACCAACACCTGGAATCTAATAACCTACTCGACTCACACCAATCTGGGTTCAGAAAAGGATGCAGCACAGAAACCGCTATACTGAACATTACAGACGACATCCGCTACTCCCTTGACTCCAATAAATGCTGCCTACTTGTCCTCCTCGACCTATCAGCTGCTTTTGAAACGGTTGATCACAACCTACTCTTAGACGCCCTTCAAAAATGCATAGGAGCTAATGGCAATGTCCTAAAATGGTTCTCCTAATTTCTACATAACCGCTCACAACACATAAAAATCAAAAAATCAATGTCTGACACCTCCCCCTCAACTAGAGGTGTTCTTCAAGGCTCAGTCCTCTCCCCCACACTCTTCAACATTTACTTGGAACCACTCACTGCCATTCTAAAACAAGCAAGTATCGACAACCATCTCTATGCTGACGACACCCAGCTGTACCTCGAAGTCTCTTCCATGAATGACATCCTCTGCCTAAACTCCACTCTCTCAAAAGTAGAATATTGGCTAACTCTCAACCACCTCAAACTCAACCAAGAAAAAAACGAAATCCTTGTCTTCTCAAATCACCAGCAACCCACTCAGATCCAAGAATGGCTAAACCACCTTACCTCTCTAAACTGCAAACTCACTCCAGCAAACTCAGTCAAATCACTAGGGATCTCTCTAGACCCAAGCCTCAACATGAGTTCCCACATCAAATCCACTGCAAAAGGCGCCCTTTACAACCTAAAGCTCCTCCACAAAATCAAACCTTTCATACCCACCAATGACCTAAAAACTGCAACCCAATCTCTAGTTCTTTTCAGACTTGGCTATGGTAATGCCACTCTAACCGGGACAGCAAGAACACACACAGCCCCCTTGAGAGCCACCCTAAACGCTGCAGCAAGAATGGTCTCAGGGACCAGGAAATATGACCACATCACCCCTACTCTACAGGCCCTAAAATGGCTACCCATCGAAGCATGCTGTGCCTACAAAACGGCCTGCCTCACACATAAAGCCTTGCACACATGCAAACCGGATTACCTCGCTGCCAAACTCACAAAAGCTGGTCAAACAAGAAACCTAAGAAGCTCCAACTCACTTCTCCTAATCCCCCAAAAAGACATAAACAAAAAGTCCTCTACTGCTCTTTCTCTGGGAATGCCCCAAAAATCTGGAACTCTCTCCTTACTCACATCAGGACGAGTCCCTCTTTCACGATCTTCAAGAGACAACTAAAAGAATTTCTCCTCAACCGCCACCTTTATGCTTCCGGACAACGACTTTGTTACTCTTGGTACCCAATATCCTCTTGATTCTCACTATACTTTATTGCTTATGTTTTCACTTTTATGTATGCTGTAAAGCGCTCTGATACGTCTTGTAAGCGCTATATAAAACTCCAAATAAATAAATAAATAAAAAGCCTGACGCCAATGAAGTGGGGGCAGAAGGAATGGAACCAACCAAAAAGAGACAAGAAGAGTCTATTGCCCCCAAGGAGAAGTAACCCCAGGTAAAAAAGCCACTCAGAGGAAGAAATTGCTTTTGAATAAAAAAAACCCTGCAAAGTGAGTTTGGAAAGGTAAAAGAAGGGCCTTCAGTCACAAAGTCGAACAAGACTTTGTGAGGAAACATTTTAAAAGGAATACACTGCTAGCAGAGGGACAGCTGGGTAGGGAAAAACAGCTAACATCCGTCAGTTTGATATCCCTGGAAATGAGTCTTCGGATCCATCTATAGTAAACTTTGAGGTCACAGGAACTTCAAGTGCCTCAATGCTGGAAGTAATGTTAAACCTGCAAAAGATACTGCAAGCCTGTTGGAGGTATCAGTAATGAATAATGACATTCTAAAAACTCAAAAAGAACACTTTCAAATTATGGTGGGGGATCTGAAACAAATTAAAGACTTCATGCCCTCCATAGTTAGGCCAGTCAGTGGGGATTAACAAGTAGGAGATGAGAAATCCCAGCAAGAAGGGATGAAGAATGGTACCCCAATGCTGAAGGAGGAGCAAAGCATATTTATATCATTATACCCATTGATTATTAAGAAACAGGGAGAAACAATGACTTATAAGCAGTATATACTGCGACCAGGGAGATGGAGGAAAGGCCTAAAGGAGGGCCTAACTATAATACGGCAGGGGAAAAAAGAGGTAATTATAGAAAAAGGGTATAAGAGCCTAACAAAGGTTGTGGTAAAAGCTGGGGGGAAAATAACTTGTAAGAGGAACAGCTACTTGTAACTCAGAAAAAGTGGAGAGGAGGTAGGGAGAAGTTGGGGAACCGAAGGATAGAAAAAGAAGCTCTAAGAAATATTCTATGAGTAAGGAGGAGGGTGACGAGGATATGAGTATTGAGACAGGTGGGCAAAGAGGAATAAGAACTTGAAAAGACCAAATGGGGAGAGTGAAGGAAATAGAACAACTAGGTAGAAGGGGGGAGGATCTGAAGAGGGGCCCACTGGAAATTGAAAATAGAACCAGACAGGATATGTGGTTACTCTCTGAACCGAAGTTTCAGGGGAAAGGCGGTAACAAAGTGAGGAAATTAAATCCAATAAACCAATCACAACTGCTGTTTTCTCTATATAAATGTGCAAGCGTATGGAATATGGGCTCTGACGATTTCAGAGAAGTGAGATTTACTGTAAACAGGAAAGGGAATGAATTAACCAAGGTCCTTCTTTATTCATGGTTGGTGAAGTCAGCACTAGTAAATAAAGAGCATGAGTTACATAATGAAGGTATCATATTAGTACAAGGAGCAGAAATACAAGACTTTAACAATTATGATAAGCCACTCCTTGTGAATCATGCAGGCTGGGTTCAAGACAGGTAAGGCTGATCGATCAGGGTTGGGATGTAAGGAAGATCTTGAAATCACCATAAGATGTAACGAAACAGATAGATATAGAGAGTGCTTACTCACGGCAAATAGATATAGGGTTCTTGCATCCCTGGTACATGAGGAAAATGGTTGGATTAATGACATCGATTAGGAGATAGGGTTATCGCACAGCCTGGCTATATTGTCCTGGAGCATCAATGGATACAGCAGAGTGCTGAAACTGGAAAGTTTTGAAGGGGCTATTAACATTAATGAGATTGTGTGTTTGCAGGAGACCTGGCTGTGATACAAAACCCCATTAATTCAAAGGTTTGTTCAATAGAATAAGCAAAGAAGAAGCAATTTGGATGACCTTCCAGTGGACAAATAACACAAAAAGTGCCAGGAAGGCAGTCCCCCTGTAAGTAAAATGCAAATGGGCAATAGTTTGTAGAGTGCTCCTGTTAGTCCAAGACTAACAATATGAAGGTATTGTTATTGTAAATATGTTATACTGAAGGGGAAAGAGAAGGAATGTAAGCCAGAACTGGATAATTTCAAAGATATATTGTCCTTGACCAATAACTTCCAGAGAGAGGTACTTATTGTGCTGGGTGATTTTAATCATAAAGTAGACCCACATAGGATCGACCCATGGTGTAAGGAGTTGCTGTCTTCATATAAGATAAATTATGCCATCTTTCCTATGGTGGATATGTCAGCACAAGATATGGCCCTGGGTAAAATGATGGGCTCAATGGGCTTAGTTTGCATAAATGGTAGAATGGAGACAGATCAACGAGCAATTCGCACATTGAAGACAGGCCATCAATTATGTCTGATAGATTATGTGTTTCTGCATGTTTGAAACTTGGAACTAGTCAAGAGTTTTGAGGGTGCAAGAGTGGAGGGAAGCGATCACTGCCCATTAAAGATGAAAATATTTGGAGTAAGTAAAAAGAATATATTGGTTACCCAAGGCGTCTCACAACTCGTATATCAGATGAGCACATCAAAAATTAGTCGCTGTACAGCAGACCCAAACACTAGGAAGTGTCCCTAATATTAAAGATAGTGGGTGGTTTGAAAAATATAATTAGACAAATGATAGAATGCCTAAGGGTCAAAATAAAAATTAATAGTTCGGGTGATGGTAGAAACTGGATCAAAGAGAAGTCCTGGTTTAATGAAGAATGTTGTAAACTAAAACCAAGTATAAGAAAAGGGGAAAGAAGACTTAGGGGAAAGTACAATGTAGAGGCGCTCCACAACCTCTAGAAATTAATGAAAAGATATAAAATGACCATCAGAAACAAGAAAAGAACATGTAAAGAGAGTTATTGCCAGCAATAAAATCCAAAGACATAAAATCATTTTGGAAGTTGGTTCAAGAAGCTTCTGGCAAAATACAGGGGTCATGATTTTTATAGTACCAGAATATGATTGGGTAATGTACCTGAGGGAAATATATGGAGAATGGGTTAAAACAGAGAGGTTGAGAACTACAATCTGGCCAGGTGTTAAGGAGGATATTAAGGATCGCTTTACAACTAGTAATGTGAAAATATTATAGCTAATCTAAACCTGACTCGAGCCGCAGGCCCAGACAATCTTTCAGCAGTGATCATAAAAACTAGGCGGGAGTGGTGGGCAGAAGTCTTCTCGCAGATGTTCCTTGGCATACTTAACTCAACCCATATATCAGAAAATTGGGGAGGTGCAATTATAAGACCTATTCACAAACGAGGAGATATAAAAGCCCTGAAGATTATAGATTAATTAACCTACTGGATGTGGGAGAAAAGGTATTTGCTAAAATAATTTTGGAAAGACTCAAGGACTGGGTAGAAGTAAATCAGATTGTGCCCCGGAACAGTTTTTTTTTAAGGAGGGCCATTCTACAGTCGATCACTATTTTGCGCTCTGGTCCATTGCACAGAAGTCTGTGGAGCAGAAGGGCAGTTTGTTCTCCTGCTTCGTAGACTTTCACACAGAATTTGATCAAGGGGAACGTAAGAAGCTGTGGGAGACGTTGATTAGATAAAACATCCCAAAAGACCTGTTGATGATAATCCAAGCGTTACATACCTGTAATTGGGCACAGGTAATATTGGATATCGAGAGGACCCATCCCAGAAAATCCCAATTGAAAATGGCTTGACAGGTGTGTGTTTTGGCCCCCCTGCTTTTCTCCTTATTCATAGCAGATTTACCTTCAGTTTTGGGTGCTGCAAGGGGTGCTAGCCCAAAGCTAAATTGAAAACATATTGCATGTTTACTGTATGCAGATGATCCAGTAATAATAGATTAAACAGAGATAGGTCTGCAAAGAAAGTTGAATATGTTTAATGAATACTGTAGCCTTAAAAAACTTGTACTAAATATTTAAAAGACAAAGGTACTGAGCTTTGGTATAAGACTAATAAGGTTTAGCTGGGTTTTGGGTTCAACAAAGTTGGAAAAGGTAAATGAATAAATTTTCCTAGGGATGTTGTTTGAGGAAAATCTGAATTGGCATACTCACCTAGTTGCACTAATAGTAAGGGCTCTTGCTTCTGTTAGTGGACTGAAAACATTTAACAGCGACTATGGAGATATGTCTGATAGACTGGTTTTAGAAGCTTATTCAGCCATGATCCCACCACAGTTTCAATATGGAGCAGAATTGTTATATTTGAGTGGTAATAATAGGTGGGACGCCAAAGAATGGAAATGTTTGAAAAATTTACTATCGTTGCCCATGTCCTTAATGGTTCAGGCAGTAAGACTGGAAACCGGAATGATATCAAGGAATATAATGGCATGGATTGGGCTATTAAGATTCTGGCAGCGCCTTGGCTGTGGGGAAGAGTACAAAATATCACAGTGGTGTAGAAATAAGATACTGCAGAGTGAGCTGAAGTGGGCAAAGGGGACAAGGGCAACCATAACTAAAGCCTGTAGAGTTATGAGGATCAAGTTGTGCCCACAGAATTTATAACTCGAGGTAGACAAGAGGGTACTCAAGGCTCATGGTAGAGAAATCTTTCGAGATCTCGATCAACAATATCATGAGAAAAAAATCTGTACGCTTTATGGCTAATTCATGGCAAAGTGAGCAACATTTCCCATATATTAAAGTACTCCCCTGTCGTTGGATTAGAAGAGAATTATTAAGGTTAAGAATTGGTATTAATCCTTGTTATGCTAATGACGGGGTAAAAAGAGCTATGATTGATTCCAGAGGGAAGTGCCCTTGTAATCTAGGCACCACATGTGACATATTACATATTTATTTGGACTGACGGAAGGTGTTGGATATAAGGAAATGTTTTTATGTCCAATTTTTAAAACGTATGGTATAAAAAATCGGTCACAAGCGGTTGATCTTCTAATTGAAATGAATAATTTGGATATAGCATGTGCCACTGGGAAGTTCATCCAAAAAGTTAAACAAATCCTTAAAGGCGAATGGAATCGAAATCTTTCTTATAGATATTTATATGATACATGGTATTTTAAATAGAAAGGTGGAATGATTAATTAAATTTATATGTATGAATTTTATGATAGATTTTATTAAGATATATTTTATATGAGGTTGCATTTGTGGAGATTGTAGGTGTTTAAGGACTAACTGGTCCAAATAAACTTTTGTTTGAACTGAACTTAAATGCCCTAGCAATTCATAGAAAGCAAAATCAGCTTCAAATTAATCTGTAGTAGACCAAGATTTTATTTTTTGGGAAAAAAGTTAAAATTTTCACCTGGTACTTAGATACACAGGAGGTGGAGCAAGTCGACAAATATAAATGTTTGGGCTTGTCTTTTAGGAGGAACTTGGATTAGAGTACGCTAGGGGACTGCACTAAGCAGAAGGCACTATTGCAGGTCAGTTGATTGTCTAGATTCAACAGTAAATTTGGGGGGCTATCTCACATTCCTCTACTAAGGGCTTGTGAAGGGAAGATACCTCCGCTGGATGTGTATGGAGGAGAGATCTTTTACCTTGATTATCCCCTATGAATGGGACCGAGTAGGATGGACAATTCTTAGCAGGGGTCTATTGCTCCCTCAAGGTACTATGGTCCAGGTCATAAGGAGAGAGTTCAATCTGGTCTCCTGGAGTCTGCTGGCCTTCACTCAGGCTCTAAGATATTTCAATAGACTCGTGGATGACAATGAAGTTATTAAAGTATCTAAACTTTGCTGTGGTGAGATTCAAGGTTGTCAAAGAAGCTGGGCAACAGAATGATCTTTATCAAGAACCTCCATTCAGACAGTGGTACAATTACATTCTGGCCCCCCTTCCCACGTGAACAAGCATTGAAAGAGTCTGCAGTATTGGTGACTGAGTCTAATGACCTGGCCTATTTGAGCAAGAAATCCTCAATTAGCTTCTCGATGTCTACTCTAGGCCAGGGCACTGTCTTCCCATACTTGATTCAGTTACCAGACCCTGACCTGCGTAATGATATACTAAGGGCTAGCGTGGGATGCAATACAATCCATTTATCCCACCCATGCTGGGACAGGGTCCTGGATAACTGTAATCTATGCCCCTGTCCCCAGTATGTAAAATACTCTCTATTGAATATACTTATGGATTGTGTTTTTTATCTCTCAAATCTTATTAAGTTCTTAAGACATTTAATTTTTAAAATATGAAACTGTTCAAAGGAGGAAAGATGTGGAACTGTTATCAGAAATGCATATTTAGATGTGGTAATTGGAATCGCTCGTTTTTTACAGTCAGTGGAACAGAGTTTTGATGATGAACTGTAGCAGGAGGGGGGTGTCGGGCAGCCAAGATGGAATTTAATCATTGATTTCAACTGTTTCATGTGTTTTTGGAATTTTTATCATCAACTCTCTAAATAAACTTGTTTTCTATCTACCTACCTATGAACATTTGTGCTGCCCATTTTTCTTATAGATTTGAAAAACCTAATGCGTAGATATGCTAACATGTATTTGCTTTGTGGCTCAGTTCAATGGTGCATCCCGTTTTAAGACTAAATGAAAAGGGTTTGGAGAATTGAGATTTTAGAATCTTTAACTTCCTCATGTTGACTTTTAAATCAGCTAGTGTTTGGTGTAGTCCAAATCCATCTAACAGGGCTAATGTCCATTGAACAGGGTCACTAAATGTAATGAAATACGATTATCATCTGCAAACAGGGTGCATTTATGTTCATCCATTCTAAGTTTCTCCTCCTGATGAAAGAATTAGTCTGCATGTTATGCTCCAGATTAAAACATTTCAAGGTAAATAGTGGATTTGCAACAGCTCACACCAATATAATTTCTGTATTGGTCATCAAATCCAACTCTCTTAAGTAGCATTTTAAAAAATACCATCAATTAAGTCATCTACTAAGTATGAATTTTTGAAGTCTAGCGAAGGAGTATCAGCTTGTTTTGCTTAATTCAACCTGAGTGAGACACATCAAATCATATATTGTGTGCACCTGCCTTGTATTATTCTGAGTGGTCCTGAAAAATAGATTTCAATAACTCAGGTTTCTGCCAATTGGTTTGAAATTTCGTGAAGTTCTATCCATCTAGATATAGAATTACTGTAGGTCTATATGAAAAGAACAATCTAGTATTTTCCGTGGTTTTTGGGATGAGAAAAAGCTGAGTCTTTTGTATTGTTAACAAAATCATCAGGAACAATGAAATAAAAGGTGTTATCTGTGAAATAGGTCAAATGGGCATAGATTTCAAAGAAGCCTCAAATAAACGTATATAGTGCCGGAAATTTGTATACATTTGGGGTCCTAATCACATCTGGAAATTACAACCTGGTAAGTGATTCTTCAGAGGACTACTTTTGATTGTCTGTGGAGATGAATACATTTGGACTAATAAGGTTGCAGTTCATTGGTCATTGGAAGAATTTGTCAAAGACACCTAGCTGACCCTTTTTCCTCAGTAAATATGTGATCACCCAGCTGTGATTTATACATATAGCAACTGTTGTTCATTGTTTTAAGTGTATTGGGGAAACGACATTGGGGCTCCAAATTATTTCCTCGGCACCAACTCCAATTTCAACCAAAAATGGGTGAAATTGCACCAAAAGTCGGGGAGATCTCAATGGGGCCATAACTTTGTAGATTTGGCGGTTGTTATGCTCTCTCCCTTTCACTCAGTGCAGCGTTGCATTGCATGACGTATTCGAAATATTCCCTTCTTTGTGGAAACCCGTACCAGCTCATGGCTGGAGGCAAGTGGACTCTATAGTTAATAACACTGTTATTTATCAACAATGGGATTATTTACAAGCCCCTTGCGCCACTGGTGTGTCACTTTTAATGTGGGAAAAGGTGACGTACTGGTGGCGCAAGGGGCTTGTAAATAAGCAGGGCAGACTCATCTGCAGCAAGAATAATGCATTTATGTCATTTTGTGGTCTTGATAATTTAGAGATGTTTCCATTTGGAGCTCGTTCAATTTTTTTTTGTAAATGACCTGTAAACATATCGACTTATAAACATTTTATGCTTTATTCTAATATAGTTATATCTCTGCTAATCAAAATATTGCTGTGACTTCCCTAGCCTGCGTACACCAGAATTACCTCTTTAGTTACTATTATTGATAGGATTTACCCTACCACAACTTGTGCTTCTGCTAGTAAGCTTACAAGAATTTTTTTTTAAACTTCTACTATGAATAATGTACCTGGTTTTACTATACTTCTGCTCCTGCAGGTATCACTGCTAGTACTAGTAGTAATACAATCACTTTTGCAAAAGCATGATTAGGCTTCCATCTATCCAGGGTCAAAAACTGAGTATCATTAGGATAGAAAAAAGTGGCATCTGTTAATTGCAGTATTTAGTGGTAGCAGAAATGCAGTATAAAATGCTATATCAAAAGCAAGTTAAGCGAAAATGACAATTCCACTAATAAAAATGAATTTTGTTTTATGCAAAATGTATTTTCAGTTCTTTTACCCAGTCTACTTTATCTTAGACCGAGTTACAGCGATCCCTGGTCTGTCCTCCGATTTATTCTCATCTCCTGCTGCTTGTGTCAGCAGTAACACTCCCCCATTTGTCCAGCAGAGAGAAGGACACTGAAAGCACGCGGCGCCTTCCACGCGCCGGCATTGTATTTCAGTGCAACTTCGCATCAGGTGCCTGTCTGAGCTCCCAGCTGATAAGGAAGTGCTATCGCTTTTCAACGTGACAGGGCTCGGTGACATATCCGCACTGTCACTAAAATGGAAAGCCCCTTCTAGTTTAACTGCTAATCTGCTTCAGGTCTTTTCAACCTGGATGTCGGATTTTTTTTCAATTAAAACTTTTAGTTGGCAAGAAAAAACTTTGTTCATTCTTGATGGAATTAGTCATTGTAGAATGCCAAGAGGTGGTCGGAAGCGACCATGAAAGGAAACTGCAATTCTTAGGCGTTTTGCTGTGGGAAAAGAGTTCATTTTAGTTCGCCCATTTTTTGAACAGACCAAAGTACAAAGGAATAATCCTCATAGTGTCTGAGCGATGTATCTTTAAATTGTTTAAAATTAATTACTTCAACTTCATAAATTGCAAGACACAGTCCTCATAAATGTATAGACATGTCACGCGTAGTTTTTTACTGCTGCTCTTTTTTTCATTCTGTCATTACATGATGAGAAAACTGTGTGGCCCCCACTCTTTTGGGATCTCTGCCTACGATGTGGCCTCCCCATACTGTGCAGTTAGTCAGACCAGAGGTTGAAATGTGTGTGAACTACTGGAAATAACCAAGTTTGCACCAGGAAATTGAAACATTCCCCCAAAGGCCAGGACTGCAACCGTAAGAGATTTGCTACAGGCTTGGATGGGCCTGCAGCAGAACATAGAGAAAGTCACTCACACGACTGGACTATAATGCAACAGAAACTACTGAGATGTACTACAGGTCTGGAGTGGCCTACAACATGAGATATGGATATTTACTACTGGCCTGCAACAGGAAATAGATTGGTTCATTCATGGGCCTGGACTGGCATGTCACAGGAAAATGAGTTATTTTTCCACTTCTCCTGAACGGCCTATAAGTAAATGTGTTGTTTGGGTTGGAATTAATTACAGGCCTGCTCTGGCCTACAACAGGAAATGGGGAGATTTATCAGAAGCCTGAATTGCCTGACAAGGAAAAGGTGAAATGAATGTGGAACGGTTGGTTTCTGCTGGGGCAGTATCAGTCATATGCGAGATAGGTACCTCTGAAAGACTGGAGGAATTAGAGTAGAAGGCGAAACTTAGACTGAAACATGCCATCAAAAAAGGGCCAGTGATGGGAGATAAATATGAAGGTAAAGAAGTCAAATCATTGGACACACGGGAAGGAGCTACAAGTTTGCTTCCCTTACTGTCCTTGCTGGCACTTTTTCAGCAGAGAGATCAAAGTTTAATTGCAGATGGTGTATTACCTCATATGGAAAGGATAAGATGTTTAAAACAAATGTTTTGCAAGAGTGTGTAACAATGACAATCATTATATTAATATCAAAATACATGGCATAATTGGTGGGGATTCGGTTAGCAGTATTTCCTGATGTCTGGGTATAAGGGAAACCTCCCTGCATTCTTTCAAGTTTTGGAAAAATGTTTTGGAGAATTATTTCACTCTGGCCTGAACATATAGGCCCTCATTACGATGGCGGTTGGACGAGCATCTGACCACCATCCTATCAGGATGGAGACCGCCCGACATGTAGTCATGCCATTTTCATGAGGAAGACTATGGGTACACAGATCACATGGGACAGATGTTTGTCAGCAGTTTTTTTTAACATAGACGAAGCATTATTAACCCGTTTTGAATCTATATTCAATCTCTCATCAATTTGTTGAGAGATACATTAAGAGAAGCATTTCTCTCTGCTTTCTGGACATATATCTTCTTTGTTACAAAGGTCCTGGCAAATTCTACTGCTTGATTACATAGGATTTGTCTGTTCATAAACCATTTGAATTTCCTCATCATCTTCCTCAGTGCTGTTTGCATCTTGATTTGTTACTTTATCCCGTAAGAAGTGAACACGCTTATTTCCATTTGCAAGTCCTGTTATCCAATTGGACCCTGTTTCTATGTGACATCTGTGCCTTTTGGGGCATTTTAAGGCTTTAATGAAGGCACTTGGGTGGTCAAAACACGCGTAGACTCGATTCCACGAAGATCTATCCATGATCGAAACCACTCTTTCTGTCTCTCAACACGGATACATTCATATTTATTTCCCTTGCTGACTAAATGAATGATATATTTACTTTTGTTGATCATGTTGCTATTCATTTTTATCTTAAAATGTTTTCATAATTGCAACTATTGTATTCAAAGTATCAAATAATATCAGGTTATTTTTTGACAATTACATTAATTATCTTTGATCATGTTGCTTTTATCCCAATGAGAAAATATCGAATTATGAAGCACATTGTTTTTATTTGTCTAGTAGCCTTATAGACATTGTATATTATAGATTTTTTAGATATTTTGTAAAAATATAAGTATTTTATGAGTTATATTCAGTTGCACACATAGGCTTTTTGAGTATCATTTAGCATTTATACTGTTCAGTATAAATGTGGTTGCCTAGGGATTCGTTTTGTACAATTGTCGGCATCTCCACCCGCCTTATTACAATGCTTTTTTCAATTGTGCAACCTGGAAAAGGGCCGCAGCACAAGCCACAATTAAACAAATGCATGTTTTTATATCTGCATGCACTGTGTGGCAGGCACCAAGCAGTGCCTGGCACATGGTGCATGGATGTTTGGGAGGGGTGCAAATTTGTCCCCCTAGCCCCATAGTGAAGGCCAATGAGGGACAGGGGCCCTACCAGGGGCCCCCAAAGACCCAATCTATCAGCCTATGCATGACGGTTGGACCGCCATGTAAAGGCAGAGGGAAAAGGGAAATTGTAACACCTACAGCTCCTCTACCGGCCTGGTCGCCCCCACGCTCTTCCTGCCTCCCGCTCCAGCACCTACCTGCTCCTGTGCCTACCTGCCGCCGCCGACGCCGCCTGCTCCCTCCTCCCTCCTCCAGCGCCCCAGCCGCCGCAGGGCCGCCCACACCCATTTTTCCCGCCGCTGCCAGCCCGCGGCCCCGCCCCCCCGCCAGCCGATTGGCTAACCCGCTCCCGCCTCCCCGCAGACCCTCCCTACCGGCACCCTTCTTATGACGCCCCCAGAGCGACCGCGCAGCGGGAGCACCGATTGAGCGCCGAAGGTGCGCCAAAGGTAAGCCCGTCTGCGCCCGTCCGCGCCTGGACCGCGCCCAGTGCCAGGACCCCTGGCCCCCGCAGCCACCAGCCCTCCCGCCGGACCTACGCCGCCACCGACCTCTACACACTCAACGCCGGCAGACTCCCGGGCTGCTACCGAGCCAACCCGAGAGGCACCCGCGGACCCTTCTGCTGCAACGCCTGCAAGTTCGCCTGCATCCGGACCTGCACCACTCCAGCAGTGCCCAAGACCTCGACGAACATCAGCAACAGCCACCTGAATTGCATCCTGCTCAACACCCGCTCGGTACACAGACACGCCGTCGAGCTCTGGAACCTGCTCGACACCACAGCCCCAGACGTCGCCTTCCTCACGGAAACCTGGATGAACGCCTCCTCAGCGCCCGATATCGCCATCGCCATCCCGGACGGCTACAAGATCATCCGGAGGGACCGCGTCAACCAGACCGGAGGAGGCATTGCCATCATCCACAGGAACTCCATCCGCATCACGACCAACACCGACGACACCCTCGCACCCGCCGAGCACCTGCACTTCCAGATCCACATCAACCCCAGGACCACCCTCAGAGGCACCCTCATCTACAGACCCCCGGGACCACGCACACAATTCAGCAAGGACATCGCCGACTTCGTCAGCCCGCATGCCCTCCCCTCCGCCGACTACATCCTCCTCGGGGACCTCACCTTCCACCTGGAGAACAACAACGACCGCAACACCACCACCCTGCTGGACAACCTCGCCAACCTCGGACTCAAGCAACTGGTGACCACCCCCACCCACTACGCCGGACACACTCTCGACCCCGTCTTCTCCTCCAGCAAGGACATCGCCTTCAGCCACGCCACCGGACTCCACTGGACGGACCACAGCTGCGTCCACTTCAGCTTCAAAAGGACCACGATCCACCACCACCAGCAACAGGTTGCACGCAGAAGCTGGAACAAGATCACAGCCGATCAACTCGCAACTTCCCTGTGCAGGAACCCACCCACCAGCGCAGCGAACCCCAGCCAAGCGGCCACCAACCTCACGATGTGGATCAGCGACTGCGCAGACGACCTCGCCCCTCTGAGGACCCCGCCTAACAGACCCGGCAGCAAAAAAGCCCCATGGTTCACCGACGAACTCAAGAACTCGAAGAAGAACTGCAGAGCCCTTGAGAAAGCCTGGCGCAGAGAACCAACATCGGACAACATGACTACCCTCAAGCTCGCCACCCGAAAACACCACCAACTGATCCAGACCACCAAGAAAACTGCATTCAAGGAACGACTGGACAACAACGCACACAACAGCAAGGAACTCTTCAACATCGTCAAAGAGCTCTCCAACCCCAATGCCGGAAACAACGACATCACCCCTTCGCAAGACCTCTGCAACTCCCTCGCCTCATACTTCCACGACAAGATCACGGACATACACAACAGCTTCAGCACTCAACCGACGCTCGCCATGACCGAACCACCGCCCCCCACCACCACCCTCCGCGCCTGGACCGCGATCAGCACCGAAGACACCATGCGCACGATGAACACCATCCACTCGGATCTCCGACAGACCCCTGCCCTCACCACGTCTTCAACAAGGCCGACGCTGTCATCGCACCCCACCTGCGGGACATCATCAACACCTCCTTCGACACCGCTACCTTCCCGGAGAGCTGGAAGCACGCCGAACTCAGCGCCCTACTAAAGAAGCCATCAGCCGACCCCTCCGACCTCAAGAACTACCGACCCATCTCGCTGCTCCCGTTCCCCGCAAAAGTCATCGAGAAGACCGTAAACAAGCAGCTGGCCGCCTTCCTCGAGACGAACGGATCCCTCGACCTCTCGCAGTCTGGCTTCAGGACCAACCACAGCACCGAGACCGCCCTGATCGCAGCCACCGATGACATCCGAGCCCTGCTCGACAACGGAGAAACAGCGGCCCTCATCCTCCTAGACCTCTCTGCGGCCTTCGACACCGTCTGCCACCGTACCCTAGTACAGCGCCTCAGCAACGTCGGAATCCGTGAAAAGGCGCTGCAGTGGACCATCTCCTTCCTCGCCGGAAGGACACAGAGAGTCCGCCTCCCACCGTTCAGATCAGAAGCCACCGAAGTCATCTGCGGCGTTCCTCAAGGCTCCTCGCTCAGCCCAACCCTCTTCAACGTCTACATGAGTCCCCTCGCAGCCATCGCACGACAGCACAACCTCAACATCATCTCCTACGCCGACGACACCCAGCTGATCCTCTCCCTCACCAACGACCCCGCCACCGCCAGAGCCAACCTACACGAAGGGATGAAGGAGGTAGCCGAATGGATGAAGAACAGCCGCCTGAAACTGAACTCGGACAAGACGGAAGTCCTCATCCTGGGATCCTCACCCTCCGCCTGGGACGACTCCTGGTGGCCCCCCGCCCTGGGCAGCGCACCCAAACCACAGACCACGCACGCAACCTGGGCTTCATCCTGGACTCATCCCTCTCCATGACCAGACAAGTCAACGCCGTCTCCTCGTCATGCTTCAACATCCTACGCATGCTACGCAAGATCTTCCGGTGGATCCCCACTGAGACCAGGAAGACGGTCACCCAGGCCCTCGTCACCAGCCGACTGGACTACGGCAACGCCCTCTACGCCGGAACCACCGCCAAACTCCAGAAGAGACTCCAGCGGATCCAGAACGCCTCAGCAAGGCTCATCCTGGACATCCCCCGTCGCAACCACATCTCCGGACACCTGCGAGACCTGCACTGGCTCCCGGTCAACAAGAGAATCACCTTCCGTCTCCTCACCCACGCACACAAAGCCCTGCACAACCAAGGACCAGGATACCTCAACAGCCGCCTCAATTTCTACGCTCCCAAACGCCAGCTCCGATCGACCGGCCACGCTCTCGCCGCCATCCCCCGCATCCGAAGAGTCACCACACGGGGAAGGTCCTTCTCCTACCTCGCCGCCAAGACCTGGAACTCCCTCCCGACCCACCTCAGCCTGACCCAGGACCACCTCGCCTTCAGGAAGCAGCTCAAGACCTGGCTGTTCGAGCAGTAGCGGACCCCCCCTCCCCAAGCGCCTTGAGACCCTCCGGGTGAGTAGCGCGCTATACAAATGCTTTGATTGATTGATTGATTGAATGGCAGTGCCTCTGCAGGCACCGCCCCCATTGTAGGGATTACGCTGACACTCCAATGGGCTTCTTGAGATTGTCGGAGACATTGGTCGGTCCCCCGCCCGCTGTGCTCCGACTATCCGCATCATTATTCAGCGCTTTGACCGCAGCCACATATGTTGGATGGACCGTCACTGACAGCCTGTCGGTGGCGATCTGACCGACATCATAATCAGACCCTATGTCTTAAGAATGATCTTAAATAAGCAGTTCAGAAAATACACCAAGAGGAATTTCGACAATGTCTGTGTTCATCTCAGGACAGGAGCTCTTTCAATGTACCCTCAATTCTGACATACAACATTATCTGAAAGACTTAGATCTATCTACTATGCTGAAATGGGCACCACAAACATCTCTGCCAGTTACCTTTGGCATCAACCCCTCTATTTTAATGTCAATTATCCATGCATTAAACAACAAATTAAAATGTATGCCAATTAGTTGAGTGTGTAATTGACCAAATATTTCAGGAGCATTTATAGGTCAGTGAAATGCCAACCTAATACTGAAAGGCATGCTAAACTGTTCATTTCTAGACATGCCACTGACACTGTCTCACTGGCTTATCCATCTTTTGTCACCACCATTCGCTCCACACTTTTCTGCCTGAGATCACAACTTACATTTATTATTTTTTTAAACTTAAACCACTGAGTAAAATCACCCTGATTGTGCAGTTGTGCCCACATAGATGTCACTTTGGAGAGTGAATCAGTGGATATTATTATATGTGCTGTACCATCCCTCATGGTGTATTTTCAACCCTCTGTGTCCAACTTCGCCCTCCTCCAGTGTACACTTAGTGATAACTGGCGGGCTGACACAAGCCTAATACACCCACGGACCACCTGGGGATGAGTGATAGAGCACTGAAGGGCACGACTAGGTCTGTGGCTCTATGTGTACGATATTGTCACTTCATCTTGCACTACATTTACACTACCTAATCTGGGACCCAGTGTCTAATAAAGACAACATTCCGGGCCATACCCGCTTTCTTACTTCATCCTATGGCTATGTATTTCTATCTCTATTTAGTGTTCTAATCCTGACTGACATCTGGGACAGCTGATTTTGCTCTGTTGGCCCTTCGACCCTGACAGGCAATGTTTGTGGGAAGCCGGTGCAATTTCAATGCAGAGGCCCAGGCACAGGTTCTCCCTGTTGTATTAACTTATGTGGCTGGAGATCAAATCTGAAACTCAGTGCCTACTGTCACACCAGATTTAATGCTGCAGACAACCCAAGTGAGTCCAGGTGGTCTAGTTTGTGAGGGACATTTACTCCAGGACCTTGTCGCCTCGCTCTGGGCTCCACGCACTACCAGTCTCCTGAACTGAATGTCCATGGCTTGCACTTTTGTGCCTGCCTATTAAGGCCCAAGCCGCAGCTTGCAAGGGCCTAGGGAATCGGTGTATGTGTAAATCAATGATCTTTCCCACTTGCTGTTTTGTATTACATTTACTTAAATCAATGTTGTAATATTAGCCGGCCCTTCTGATCTTGTCTTTTCTTTGAAATGATAAAATATTGAGAAATATTTAGGATGGCTCCCAAGAAATAATTTTGCAGGAGCCTGAGGATTAACCAAGAATGTTATTTAAATCTAAACAATTAAATCCAGATTTCTTCCTTTGGGAAATCCATATGACTATTGAAAAGGTCAATGGACCTTTGCCACCTTTTTAGAATGGAGCTAGAATGAAGACATAAACATTGCATATGTCATCAGCGATCAGATTAATGTTCAGTCTATGATGAGAGGTTGATGAAGTATATAACACCTTTATTTATCTTAAAGGATTGGTATTGATTTTGTCATCTTTATTCAGATTAGTCCTTGTACAGAAATATCAATAAAAAGGTTAATTACTGACAGCATAAATCAGTATAGAGTGTCCCATAAAGCAAATTGTAACTAAACTAGCTAAGGAGCCTAACCTACCATCATAAGGCCCCAGGAAGTGTTCCCCACAGCTGAAGTAGCAACCGTCAATAATAGAATGATCTTTGTAGTGGCATTGATCAGGAAATGGTCTGTAAATAAAGGAAGAATAAATTCACCTTTAGCAGTAGCTGTCGGCAACAAAAGAAAAGGACCAACTCTTTGGTAGAAGAGTCGTAAGGCAGGGAAAAGAGACCTGGTCCAGAGTTTGAGAGAGTCTTCTGTAGTAACTAGCTAGAAACACTCATTGATATAAAATCAAACAATAATGTATAGAAACTCGTTAGGTGTTAGCTCCTCTGGTACAATAGAAATTGCTCAACTAATGGTGTTGTCATTTCCAATGCTTTTTCTCCTGATTCCACTGGTAAACAATCTTGTCGATGTAATGTAAAGTATTGTTTCCAGACTATGTTAGATGGAGGAATGTTTTCATGAGAACACTTCTTACCTAAGCTAAAAGATGAGCTCTATGTCCATTGTGAATACAAAGCAAGTCAGATATGATGGGGCAAACTAGCAATAACATTCTGTAAAGCATTCATAAAATATATCTAAATCATTTATTCAAGCAGTCACATCTGCTCATTATATTAGATAGGTGACCTCACATGGTGTGATGAAGTTAAAGTAACATGGATTTTGAGTTAGGAGATTTTTAAGTAAGGTTGCCTTTTTATGCAAAATGGTCCAAATAAACGTCTATTAAACGTTTAGCTAGAGTCAAAAGAAAGGGCATTTAGGTCTAACAAATGAGGCACATTTAGGACTGATAGCCTGCTACAAAAAAAAACTTTTATATTATTTTGCAAACGTTTAAGTACTACACATTTTCCGTACATGTGATTAATTTAGGACTTATTCGTGATATCAATAAAACACCTGATGTGATTCTTTCACATCGTAAAACAGACACATTTTTGCTATCTGTTATTTTCTATGTGAAAACATTTCTGCAACAGTTTAAATGTATTCCAAGGATCAATTCTAACAGGTCTGTAAGTCGAATTTTAATTTTTGAAATCATTTCCTTCACTTTCATTTAGTACACTACAGGATCCATACATGCTTTCTCAACACCTCTATGGACTCTTCAATCAACACAACACAAACTGTGATATATTGTCATCAGTAATTTATAAAATGTATGTATATTTCATATTTAATTGTGGATTCTGAGCTTGAATTGACACACTGCTTTGAGGTTACTCTAAACAGTATGTATGATATTTGTCCACTGCGCCATTCCATGTACCATGTAGGAAGACAACTAACGCAAGTATTTTGAAACACTATGGACTTAAGTGCTTATTTACAAGTCCCTTGCACTGCTGGTGCATCACTTTTTATGATGCTCCAGTGGCACAGAGTGCAGATCCATATCTACGAGGCCATGCAAAGACACTTTGCGTGGATTTTCTTGGCCTCATTATATGGTGTAAGGCAATTCTACACAAGTCGCTGCGTTGCCTTACACTAAATCAGTGAGGCATTCCATGGGCATTGCAGTGGGTGTTCCCATGCAATACCCATATGTTGTGTTCCCATGCAATACCCATATGTTGTGACGCATTCCCATATTGACACAGATCTGTAAACGTGAGAATGCATCAAAACTGCCCACCTCCCCATGGCAGGAGTGAGTAGGAGAAATATGTTTATTTCTCCTTGTTTTTTCCTTTTGCTATGTGTGCTGCACTTTGCAGCACACACAGAAAGAGGACAATTACTCCATGGATTGTTTTTGTCCAGGAAGGTGTACCTTTCTGCACAAAAACAATCGTGTCAACAATGCAGACAATGGTGCCTGTGTCGGCTGTAGGTAACATATTGTACGCCGGTGCTGGTTGAAAGCACAGGAAATTCACCGTATCTCGTAAATACAGTGCATTCCTGCCCTTTCAGTTTTGGCACAGCCCTATGACAAATTATTTTAAGTGAGGCCCTTTGTTTAAACCGGAAGCACAAGCAACACTTTTAACAGAGTCACAGAGTCCACAGTTAACAGATTAACAGAGTCCAAGTCCCCATAAATGAGAGAGCCTCCTGCATTGACTATCAATTGCAGAAATATAGATTTTGGCAGGCCATCTCTCCCCTAAGATTATACTTAAAATCTCATGAAACATGGTGATAATCCCCAAATGAGCACTGTTTCCTGCTTATTGATGGCATTCATTTTGGTTTAGATTCTTATCTTGCAACTATTTACATTGCAATGATTCTGGTATTATATGTGGGAACAAGTTCAAAGAGACTTGAGATTTGGAGGGCTACCTATGATACATTCTACAATATGTTTGCACTGAATGTGATTAGCTTACTTCCTGTGATGATATATCCAGCCATGGCACTTCCTGTTGTGTTACATCTGAAAATGTCACTGTATATGATATAGCCTTCTATGACATCCCTTCTTTTGAGGTAATTTCTAGTAACATTGCTACCTATGGTGTCACCCCCTCAAGTCACATGATGTTACTCTGCATCACTTTGGACAAAAAACTGACAGACTGCCCCCCGAGTTGTTTATTTTGCATTCAGCCTTGCCTCCCTGTGTCACCTTTAGATTTTTTTCTTTATGAAAAAACACAATTTCCCTTTCTCTGGGCACGCCTTTGTTATCCACCAATTCCGCCCTTACCCTCTCACCCTCTTTACACACATAGGGGCCGATTAGGATGGCGGACGGACTTGCGTCCGTCCGCCACCCTTGAGGAGGAGGGAACGTCCGCAGGGGCTGCGGCGTTCCCTCCGTGCTGATTAGGATGTGACCGCCAGGGTGGCGGTCACATCCTCTATATTTAACATTGCGGCGGGTGCAGCTTCAAGCTGCACCCGCCGCAATGTTAAAAAAGCATGTGTTACATTTACATGCACAAAGCAGCAGGCACCGCACAGTGCCTGCTGCTTTGTGCACGCAAATGCAGGGGGGTACCATAGGTACCCCCCATGTGCACCTC
Organism: Lissotriton helveticus; assembly: GCF_964261635.1. Classification (NCBI taxonomy): domain Eukaryota; kingdom Metazoa; phylum Chordata; class Amphibia; order Caudata; family Salamandridae; genus Lissotriton; species Lissotriton helveticus. The sequence continues at coordinate 1,077,513,304 of NC_136059.1, forward strand.
CCACCCCCCATTCACCCAGGGGGCCCGCAACGGGCCCCCAAAGTGAATATCCGTATGCTTTTCCATGGCGGAAAAGCCGCCGTGGAAAAGCAGTTTTACACAAACATCATAATATGGCGGACGGTGTCTCATAGACACCGCCTGCCATGTTATAGCTTTTCCGCCGCGGTCGGAAGCCGACCGCAGCGGAAAAGCGGCGGACGGAATTCCAGACCCACCAGCCATCCTAATTTGGCGGTGGGTCTTTGGAGTCTCCGCCGCGGTTTTTCCGCATCCTCCGGCCCGGCGGAAGTGTCCGCCGGCCCGGAGGATGCGGAAAAACCGCCATCCTAATCGGCCCCATAGTATGGTTTTCCTGTAGATGGCAGAACAAAACAAATCATGGTATGGTGCAAATAGGAATGGATGCATGAGCCACCTATTAAAGAAGAAAACATTATTTAATGGCACTAACCATTTACAACAGGAGGCTACATTTTAGAATACATTCCTAATTACTAAATGCGCTTAGATTCAATCATTTTAGCAGGGTTACTTTAAAAAAGAAGTATGGGGAAAATTGTCTTTCGATCTCTTAAAGGCAGGTAGGATGGTGAATACATATTTTAAGAATTTCGTTGTTTTTTAATTCATGTAAGTAATGTGTATTACAAACCCTGTGAAATCGTTGGCTTCTAAATATATCACCATTGAATAGAAGAGTAGAAAAGGTGACCCATCAAGTGACATGCATATGCAAAAGCTTATTTAGAGTGTGTAATTAATATTTGGATGTCAAGTCTAGCAAATCTTAATAAAGGAGAAAAACTTTCCTGCGCTACCAAATGTAAAATTGATGTCACAATACTTCAAAGCAAAATCGCAGGACTAGTCACATTTAAAAAAAAAACAGAACATTGATGTAAAATGCTTCTATTTCTGCTTGGGAGATTTGTTGAATATATATATATCATTTTCTCCGTGAACTTTTGCACATCCAAATATTTTCCCTGTGTCCCGACTCTGGGTTAGAAAAGCCTTCAGTGGATTTCTTGCCAAAGTTGGCTCCTCGGCTTTGCAATTGGATTTGTATTGACCAGACAAAGCTAAGCCAAATATCCTCCTAGACACGCCTGACTGTCAAATTGTACACAAGGGAGGATAAACTAGTGATGTTTTGCTGTTCTTTTCAAGATGGTGCGAGAAAGCACAAACCTATTTGTCCAATTGAAATTATTAGATGATAATTGTGTTTACCTGCCTTTGTATTTGGACACAAATGTTTCTTTTGGGACACAGAAGACACAATCTTAGCTGCCTCTCAGACAAGTGCTACGTGAACTTTACTAATGTGTTCCCAAGCACATTCTTTAGCCCCTGTTTGATCGAAAAGGGTATTACTTTAGTGCGCTGGCTTACATTCAGAAAGCTGTCCTCTCTTTACAATGGGATCACGCGCTCTGTAGTCACTTCATTGATCAGAGCGTGGGCCAAAACAAGGGAGCCACATGGCACACAGAAATATTGGAAATATTAAAAAATGGAACAAGCAGCAGCCAAGAAATGTGATGGTCCAATTATAAACGTATTGCTGCAGTGGAGATAAAACACAATAACTCAATAAAGAAGGAAGAAGGGTGGACATTTGCTGCCAATTTACAAAACTGAAAATCAGTAACATGTGCTTTGCATTGAACTAGGCATGCCAAGCAAACGAAACGAGGCACGAACACAGCCATCAGGTGACTTAAAGTACGTGACAGTTACACGAGATCGGTGTTTCGAAAAAACGAATTTAAGAATCAGTTCAAAGGTTTGCAGTCAAGCCTATCATGAATCCAACAGTTGTGAATCTTTATAAATTGGCAAGTCCATGACTGAAAAGTGCAGTCTAGATAGTCCAGCCAAAGAGAAAGTAACACATCTAAGAGTTGGCAAGGTTTTCTGTGAATATATGTTTCAGTCACCTTTTCTTTTCCAGGCACATTTATGAGGCTTCCTGGCATACACACTGAATAAAAACTAAATCAGTGTAGTAAAAAAAATAATGAAATTGGTACATATTGCACTACAGAAATTCTCCTTGAAATCAACGCCTAATGCTGTGAGTGAATCAAACTATGAAGATGGAGAGTGGTCTGTGATTAATAGTCTCATATAATTTTGTCGAAACTTGGGGGATTATTTACAAGCCACCTCCCTACCAGAATGTCATTTATTTTGATGTGCCTGTGGCGCACAGGGCTTAGGCATATCTACAAGCCCAATGTCATAGATACAGCGCATTCCTGTGTTTTTCTTTTGACGTATGACAGCACAGCAGGAAGGCTAGTAGCACTGGGCTGTGCTACGCCAAACATTTGTAAATTAGGTCCTAGTCCCTCTTCCCAAGCCTTTCCAGGCTCATGGTATCTGACACCCAGAGCTGTGATTCTTTAATAAGGAGAGGGGAGGGGGTCTTGCAGCCACCTTCCTCAAGCCCATCCCTGGGGCCTTTTTAAAATCAAAAAATCAAGGGTAGGGGTACACAGTACACAGTACCTCCCTACCAAGTCCATGCAGGGCCCCAGGAACCACATGCCCTTGGGCCTTTTTAATAAAATACGTGGAGGGGTGGACAGACTCTCTCCTGAGCCTTTATGGCCCTGTGCACCCCATTCCCCCGGGCCTCTAGTGGCCTCCCTGGTGTCCTCCCAGGGCACCCACAAACTATTACTTTGGGGGCCACTGGGGAGTCACAGGGTCCATGCAACCCCAACTGCACCCCCTGCCAGCACCATATAAGTGCATATCTTGCAAGAGTTCCTCAAACCCAACTGTCCAAATATACAAATATGGTTGTAACTTAAAAGTTTTAAAACCACTGAGCGGATTTACATCTGGACCAATGTCTAGCTTCCTGCCAAATTTGGTGTAATTCAGCAGTTTTTTTATTGGGCCTCTTAACAATTACTTACCTTAACTAGGGAAATTTAGATCCACATGGTAATGGCTAAAAGGGATATACTCTGTAGTCACACACTTGTTGGAGGCAAGGATTTTGGCAGAAGGTTATAGATTATGGATCACAATGTACAACAAGGAAAGGCTTACATGTAGGGTCCACAGTCTGTTAAATTATAAAACATCAACTTCATATATATCATTGTGATGCTTAATGTTAGAGTACATTTAAACATAAATATATCATCTCTCTCATACTCCAATGCCCCTGATTATTATAACAAGATAACTTACATTACTGGGAGTCACACTACACACAGGCAGACAGACATAATCTGTCAGATAAGTAGTCAAATAGTTTCTGGTCCAGCAGTTTTGAAGAACCAATTTTCTCTGTCTGCAAGAGTATCTATACTACAAAAAGAATTGACTTTAGTCAAAGTTTATGGTTTGAGGGCCATTGTGGGTAATAAAGCATTATGGGATCCATTGAAGGCATACTACTCTGGACTGCCCTCGGTTTAAAAAATATCTGGGTTTGGTAGGATTCCCTAGGTGGCAGCTTAGCTCCGGCCTTAATTCCACAGTTAGCCCAATGGCCAAATCAGCTCATTTTTGCCAGGACAATTTGATGTCTTCACTTTTCTTTTGGGGACTGCCATGTTGCAGTTGGTAGGTTGAGCCACACACGCAAGATAGCAGTTTTCTCTGGAGAAGTGTGGGAATGCAGGATGATAGGAATGTTGTGGCTGGGTTTGGTCGATTTCCCTGGTGGGAGCAAAGTCAAGGCCCAAAATCCACAGCTACTTCATTGCAAATAAAGGTTTAGATTGGTGTGCAAAACTTTGATCTGTCCATGGTGCATTTTGGAACCTTTCCTGTCATGGGCGCTGAACCCCACCACACAAGTGGAGCAGTATTTTTTATCAGCACAAGTATGGGAATGTTGGATGGTAGGAAATGTGTTATTCCCCACAGCTTCTGGAACATGCTGTCACAGAAATATGAACATAATGTATATGTTTGTCCAACATTTGAGGTTTAAACTGCATTTTCGGTAACAAATGTTAGTGGATCCATGTGAGGGGCACCACTCTGGACTCCTGTGGGTGTCTAATTTAAAAAAAATGTCTGGGTTTGGTAGGTTTCCCTAGGTTTCGGCCGAACCTAGGACCATAGACAACAGCTCGGAACCGACATAGCAAAAAGGGTAATCTTTGAGTGAAAAACATGAACTGTCATTTGTGGATTTTGGGTTTTTTTCTGTCGTGGGCGCTGGGTCCACCCACACAAATGGGAAAGTGTTTTTAATCTGGACAAGTGTGGAATGTTGGGTGATAGTAAAGTTGTGGATCCCTGCAGACTCTGTAACTTTCACCAAAATGTGAGAAAATTGAATGTTTTTTGCCTACATTTGAGGATTGGTTGGCATTATGGGTAAGAAAGAGAGGGGATCTGTATAAGGCACACCGCCCTGGACTCCCACAGATGTCAAATGTTTAAAAATGCCTGGGTTTTGTAGGGTTCCCTGAGTGGTGGCCAAGTCCAGTGCCAAAGTCCATAGTGAAAAAACTGGTTATTTTTTACTAGAAAATGTGGTCTGTCCATGTTTCATTTTGGTGCTTTTTCTTTCACAGTCATTGGGCCCATCCATATAAGTGGGGTTGCATTTTCATTGGGAAGTGTGGAAACACTGGGTGATTTGTTGTTCTGCACAGATTCTCTAAAGTGATGCGTGTTTTTTGCATACGTTTGAAGTTTCAAAGGCCCTGTGGTTGGGAAAAGGTAGTGGATTCATGCAAGGCACAACGGCCTGGACTCTCGTGGGTGACATTCTTGAAAGTCTGGGTTTGGTAGGTTTTCCATGGTGGCGGCTGAGCCGCAGCCCAATTATTGCAGCTAACCCATTGCCAAATCAGCAAATTTTATGACAGGTAATTATGATGTATCCACATTGAATTTTCTTGCTGTGACTTGGATGCAGGACTGAGCTACACAAGAGGGTGGTGTTTTTATCATGAGAAGTGTGGGAGTGCTTGGTGGGAGGAATTTTGTGGCTCTTTACAGATTCTACAAATTATGCTAATAGAAAAGTGAGGAAATGTATGTTTTTTGCCTCTCTTTGAAGTTTTAAGGGAACTGCAGGTGTAATAAAATAGGGGTGCCATGCAAGGCACTCTACACTGGATGCCCCATGTGTCTAGTTTCCAAAATTATCTAGGTTTGGTTAGGTTTTCCTGCGTGGCAGCCAAGTCCAGGCCCAAAAACCATAGCTCCCTCCATTTAACAAAACAAAACAAAACATTTATTTTGCTGGGTATAATGTGATGTCTCTAGGTCGGATTTTGGGGTGTTTTGCGTCATGGGCGCTAACCCCAACCACACAAGTACAATACCTTTTTTATTCAGAGACATGTGGGAACACAGAATAGTTGAAAATGTGTAATTAAAAATAGAATGTCTCTGGATTTGTGGCTTCTAAATATAAGCTAGTGTGCAAGAAAGAGGACATTTATCAAAATGCCTAGTGAATCACATGATAGTATGGGAAGATCCAAATTCAGGGTGTTAGACATAACCACAGTTCCTAAACTCTATATCATCTGCATTTTTCAGAAACACATGGGATTCAATTACACCCATTTTTCTATCATTATATTTTATTATATGAACAATGAAAAATCATTTTAATCTGCCACCCAATTGTTGGCTCAGAGTATGACGCTTTTTAGAAGAATCTACAAACCTTAAATAACCTTCCTTTCAGAACGGTGTATTGGACGTAGCAGTATATTGCTTTTGTAAATTGGCCTTTGTGACAAAAAGCTACAAATGAAAATGTTGTCACCAATGACTATTGTATCCTACTTTTTTCATTATTCTGTGTATTCAATGATTAGTTTCTTTAGAAGAACCTTGAGGGATCCACACACATCACCCACTGCTGAAATCAAAATGTTGTGTGAAATGTATAGCTTTTAGGAATCACCCATAACGTGTTTCCTCTAACAACCCTCTAGTCTGGTTGAAACTATAAAAATGAGGAAAAATGGACAACCTCCTCAAAAATGCTACAATTGTTGTTAATTTTTTTATTGTAGTACAGCTCTTGTTACTGAATGCTGGGGAGAAGGTGATTTTAGCACAGCAAACCTTTTGTTGATGCTATGTTGAGGAAAACATTCTTGCGCAGCACTTTCTCCCATGTTAGAGAGTTCTTTCAGTACTCCTTAGGTGAATCTATAAACACCAGGTAACTTTAAAATCCCAAGTATCTGGTGGAAAAAGGACACACATTTGGTGTGGACATCTTTAGTGGACAAAAGTTATAAAGACATAAGCACAGAGTAACCCAAATATCAAAAACGGGCTCTGCATTGGGGCTGAAAAAGATTCAGGGCCTCATTACGATGCTGGTTGGACTGACATTGCAGCCTCATCGGTGTCAGTTAGACCAAAGTGGTCTCCCCAGAAGCGGTTGGACCGACCACTTAATTACAATACATGCTGCATGCAATACAACCAACTTCTGGAAGACCGCCGACTTCTACAGCCTATCTCCGACCGCTTAGATGGTGGCTGGAGAAAAGCAGCAGCCATAGAGCTGTACAGGGCATTCCAACTACTTTCTGGATTACGATGTGCATTTCCGATGATCCAACCATGGCAGTCCGACCCGCTGCCTCGACTCATTGAAAATGAAGATTTTAGGGGAGCCTACTCACCCAAATCAGCTTCTCCCTGACTTTCTCTGCCATGGATCTCTTTCTCCATGTCTCCCATGCACCTGAGCAGCTAAACCCAAAAGACTGTGACCCTGTGGGCGCCAGAATGCAGGTAAGTCCGTAGGTGGTATATATCTCCATTGACTGGACTGGGCAAAGATCATCATACTCCAGCAATGTGATATTTATTTATTTATTATTTATTTGTAGTTTTGTATAGCGCTAGAATCACTCCGACAGGAATATCTCTGCGCTTTTGACCGGTAAATCTGTAAACATACTGAGGAATGAGTTTAAATTTCATTTTTGAATAAAATGGTTTTTAACTGCTTGCGGAAGGCTAGGTGTTCTTTGCATTGTCTTGAGGTCAGTGGTAGTCTGTTCCACAACTTTGGGCCCATGGTGGAAAGAGCTCTACCTCCATGCCTAGCTTTTTTTACTTGGGGGACCACAAGTAGAAGACTGGTGCTTGATCTGAGGGACCGTGCTGGGACATAAGGAACAAATCTCCGTTCAAGATAAGTAGGTCCCTGTCCGTTCAGACACTTGTGGATCAGACAACAAATTTTGAATTTGGCCCTTTGTCTAACTGGGAGCCAGTGTAATTGCTCCAGGAGGGGTTTTGAGGGAGTTCTCGGAGGGGCATTCAGAACAAGGCGAGCTGCCGTGTTCTGGATGACCTGCAATTTATCTAGCACTCCTTCGTTGACGGATAGTAGCAAACCATTGCAATAATCTATCCGGCTCAGAATAAGTGCTTGAACGAGAATTTTCCTCACTGAGTTGGGTAGAAGGGGAAAGACTTTACGAAGCAGGCCAATAGTGTAGAAACATATCCCTGATATATAACTAGTATGCTGCTTAAGTGATAGATCATGATCAAGCCGAATACCCAAGTTCTTCACGATCTGCTTGGGTTCGGGGACAGCCCCCAACTCTGCAGGCCACCAATCAGGAGTCCAGAGTATCCTAGCTTCCCCAAATAGCATGATCTCCGTTTTGCTGACATTGCCTTGGAGATAGTTGGAAGACATCCAATGCGCCACTTCTTTCATGCCATCTGAAAAGGAGTTCCTAACCTCGGCGGAAAGAGATTTGAAGGGGAACAGGAGTTGCGTGTCATCTGCGTAAGATACGGGAACAAAGCCGTATCTACGCAGCACTCCTGCCAGGGGTGCCACATAGATATTAAAGAGCGTAGGGCTCAAGCATGAGCCCTGTGGCACCCCCTTAGAGATCTCAATTTCCACCGATCGGTATGTACCCATGGTGACTCTCTGGGTACGGTCAGCTAGGAAACTCTTTAGCCATTCAAGGGCTTTGTTCTTAAGGCCAGCGCTCGACAACCGTTGAATTAAGATGGAATGAGATACGGTGTCGAACGCTGCCGATAGATCTAACAGAACCAAGATGACTGATAAGCCCTTGTCCTGGTAAGCGTGGAGATCATCAGTAACCGACAACAAAGTAGATTCGGTACTGTATTTGCAGGCAGAACACGACATATCCCCACATATGTCATGCATGTGTGTACATACCACATGTTTCCTGTAGGTTTGTACACACTTGCAGCAACATATTCGGGGATATGTGCATCCTCGCGAATGAGAACATTGTGGTAGCAGTGATTGCATTGTAATACGGCGGGGGGACTTTCCCCAGCCTCAGCGATTGGAATCACATTGCAGCCTTGGCGATCTGATGGTCAGTCTAACCAGCATCGAAATGACGCCCTCAGTGTTAAGAGGTTAAAATAGTTTCCCTTTATAAAGAAAAGACACTGGCTGCGCAATTTTTTATTATGTGTTATTAGTTTAATTGCTGAGTTCTGAGTCTTACCCCACAGAACCTCCCTCACTCAACTTTGGTCTGCTCTGCCTCACTACACTAAGAGGCAAGTGCTAAAAGTGGTGCTTGGTTCCCTGTTTACTGGTCCATAGCAGGGGCCCAGAGCACCATATGTAAAAGACTCTTATTGAATCAGTTGAGGCAGTAATGTCTTATTGCCCAGAATAGTATTTATTATGTGCAATTTATAAGAAGAATAAACTGCATGTCACTGGAGACAATAATGAGTTTCATGATCACAGGGCATCATATCATCAGCGTACTTGCAGTTTCTATAGAAAATATAGTTTTTTTTCTTCTGCTAATAAGGTTTAACTATTTTGAATTTTTTTTGGAAATTATCCAAAAATGTACGTTCACATTAGTTTGATACAATAATGTTTCATGCAGACTGGTAAAGAGGACGATAGTTCTAGAGTCAATACTAAAACCAGATTTCCCCTTTGCTTCCAATGCAGAATTCATCATTAAAACTAAAAATAAAATTCCTTGATTGAAAGACACCAGTTTTCACGCGTAAGCACACTCGAATGCTTTGATCGCACATTTTTCATTGGTATAATTCCATTGGCCGGTTGCTGAGATTTTCATCATCAAATGTGGTCAGCAGACTTAAAGATCGCAGGGTGGGAACATTCATGATTGCACACATGAAATTTGATTGGTTGTGATGGCTGATCATTGTGTTGTTTACGATTTTTTTTTTAACTCAATGGACCTCCAAGAAATGTGCCATCCTATTTGGGGATTGTTATTGTCTGTGAACAGGCAAGGCAGACCTCCACAACCACCAGAGACGTAGAAATTACTACTTTGCACTGGAAAAAAGAACATATTTATCAATTGGGTCTGTAAACTTAACTTTAGCCCTATGGACAATATGCAAATGAAGAAGAAGAAGAATCTTTATTGTATTTAGTTATTTAAAACTATTACAACAATACACAATGAATGTCACCAATTATTTACAACTAAAAGGTCCAATTGCTGATTTTCTAAAAGGTAATATTATTTATATGCACTATTGACTTTTTCTTAATTATAATTCACATTCACAATTTTAATATAAAACAGTACATTTTGAAAAACATCAATAATTTATGTCTCCCACAGGTTAATATTATTATACGGGAGATTGCTATAGATTATGGCCACAGTCCTTATTCGAGTAACCCCATGTTTGAAATTTCCTTAAATAGAGGTGTTATAAACTTTACTCTCCTACAAGCAAGAGCAGCTGGATATGCAAATGTGTCATCCATTGCCAAATCTAGTTCGAGATGGGATTAATATCTCTCTAACTTTTAAACCAAGGCAGAGACATGACTGAATAATTAATGCTTGTGAGGGAAAGGCCACAGACCTACAGTGGTGGGAGAAAGTAAGATGGGACACAGATAGTTCAAGGGTTAGCAGTAGAAAATTCACTAAAATGTAATTTAGCTATCAACATTCTCACATCAAGAATGGTCAGCACTCGAGGCTCATATTTTCATTTCCTTCAGTGTTTTTCTTCATCTCTGTCTAGACCATTAATACCATCATAATGAAAAGCTGATCCAAAATGGCATTGAGCTATTTGGGACCAGGATGACATTATCTGAGAGCGGAAATTATTTACAACGATATTGTGCAACTGCATAATTCCATCAAGTATGTCCCTGCTCGCAGAGTGGATTTGGAAGGTATTCCCATGTTATGCGTGCGAATAAAGCCTCAATCTGGCTTCTTGCTGCACTTTTAAACAACTTAAAAAACATTTGCTGACAACAAGCTTGTGGCAGGTGTGCCTTGCTTTTGGCAGCTGCATTCCTGACATGGATCACAGAGAAATTCTAGCAGAGGTTACCGAACATCTGGAATCTCTGGTCAGATTTCTAAAGCCAATTTAAATAGGGTGTATTTTCGAATTTTGTGTGATAAAGAAAAATAACCAAAAGGAAGATGCCTACATGACATATTCTGAGAAACATTTTATGAACTGACTTATGTTAGCAGCATATATTTACAACAACGTTTGTGACACATCTAAAAGTGAACAAGTTTCATTCATTGTTTTTAAGCATTTCTATCTGCCATCGTTATGATCATTACATGTTCTGTCCTTAGAAGTTTAAGGCCATATATATATTTGAGAACAGAGTATTCTCCATTGCTCTGGGCGAGGTCTTTATGTCCAACAGATCGTGAAGACTCTGTCCGCTAGATTTTTTAATGACCACCAATAAGTCGATCAATTATAAAAACGTTGACAGGAACCGCCGTCACTAAAATGTATTTTACTGTTTGCTGCAGGGTTGCGTCGGAAGGAATCAGCCCTGTAACAAACAGAAAGGCCATATTTATCAAACAGTTACAATGCATTTGCGCCATGCAACAAGGTGCATGTGTGAACTTAGTGTGATTTATCAAGCCACACAAGGGCACCTCGCATTGCTCTGAGTGGTTTGATATATCTGGAGAAACAGTATGCAGCGCAATTTGTTGCATTGCGTTACTCTTCCCCAGTAAGGTGTTCCATGGGTGGCGCATGGGTGTTCCCATGCAACACAGAGGAGTTGATACTCCCGAGATTTTCTAGAGAATTGTGCAGGGGGATGACTTTGACAAAAATAAATCTATATTTTTCGAGAGGACACTACGAATGCATGGGGTGGACAAATAGCCTGAGGGGCATTGTTGTTGGGGTTTGTGCCAAGACAGGGAAGGATACACTTCTAACTCTAGATGAGACTGCAGTGGAGTTCTACACCCAAATGAAGAATGCAGAGGCGCATAGGTTTACCCACAAAGATTCACAAGTCTGGGGATTACTTCCAAGAGGGCTGAAGTAAAGAAAAGTGGATCATTCTAAAGGGCTGTACAGTTTGCTTATGAAGGAACATATCTTGAGTAATTGTGCTTCAGAGTTACATTAGAGTAGGAATTTAGGTTACGGTTGAGAGAGGTGAAACCCTACTCAAGCAGCAACCATAATTCTTGTAAGGGTGAAACACAACAAAACCCCAATTTAACCTGTGCTTAACCCTCTGGTAGCGTGTGGCAAAAACAGTCAGGCTTAACTTGGAGTCAATGCGTAAAGTATGTATGCAGCACTTCAAACAGTACTGAAATAACAAGATAAAACCAGAAAAATGTGACAACAAAAACAGAGGTAATTTTAATAAATTGTTTGACACCAAAATAACAAAGATTCAATCAGTAGAACCCGAGATATGCAATTTTAAAGACTTCAGTTAGGCATAGTGCCTAAAAGCACAAAGCACCACTCGCGTCCGGTGAAAGTCACAATTTCATTCTGATTGTGGTTGAGTGCAGGCCTGATGTAGGGACCTGGTTAATCCCTCTGAAAGAGTTATCTTTGAAAGTCTAGAATGAGGGGTAAGCTCTTTCCCACTGGAGGATTTAGTCTTCCATTTCAGAGACTAAAGACAGAAGGTGATGAAATCTTGGAACAGGATGTCCCACTTGGGACATCTGAACTCCGCTCGATTGTGGTCAACTTGAAATTGACCCTGGCAACCACAGTGATTTCGGATTGGCGCTTTACTTTTTCTTGGTGCTATTTGCTCTAAAACTTATGGTGGTGTGGTTTTTATTGCGTTGTGTTTATACTTTTTAATAGTTTTTTTTTTACTTCTAAATACACACATTGCCTTAGGTTAAGCCTGTCTGCTCTGTCCCATACCAACCAAGGTTTGAACCCAGGGTTATTTATTGTATGTTCGATCTAACATGATGTTTGGCTTACTACTTGGGAAGCACTCATATCCTCCTCCAACTAATAGCTCATTTTTCTACACGTCATATAAATAATAGCTGTCTCATTAAAGCATTACAAAGTATGTATTATTTGCAATGTTCTCACAGGACACAGCAACATCGAGCAGAACATTCTGGACAGAGCATAACAAATACCACCAAAAACTTCACAGACATGTGTTTCTGTCTACTCTAAACTATGATGTCATTTAGCTGTGAAACATCCCTTGGCACCAAGTAATATTATACACAAACATACAACAGAAGAAATTGGCTAGACCATTTTACATTTATCAAATAATACCGACATGCTGCATAGTTGGCTAACAATCTGCTCACATCTGTATTTCCCACCAGGATTGGCTGCATACAGAACACATTATCCAATACTCTTGACATAAGTCCAGTACAAATAGATACAATATACAATTGACTATCCTGGCATCCAACAGGACTCACTAGTAAGAGATATCACCATACATCTCCATCTGCCAGCCAATGGCCATGCCTACCGACCTAGAAGATAAGTAAGCAAATAGTATAGCCCTCCATCAGTCCTCAGCTGCTCAAGGTATACAGTCATGAGGTTCAATCTAAATGTTATTCTCCAAGTTCTAACTAGGACCTACCATGGCCTATTTGCTTCAGTGTTGGGATGTCCATAATGAGTGAAGATTGTGCTTAAATGAGTAGTTAGCATACATTATAATTACCCACCACAACACAAAGTAACACTATGGAGGCTTACAAGTGTAACCTCATATTATCCAAATAATGTTCATTTGTTATTCGTAATACGTTTTTTGATGTTTTACATATTGCTAACATGACAGTTATGATTGACTCTCTCACTACAGGTAGTGAGACATATATCTGGGTAGAACCAGGCAATGGTCAAAGGAGAAGGAAGATAAGTAAAACAAATTAAATTTAAGGAGAGAAGTTCAAGGAGGCAATGCTAAACGCGAAGAGGTAGGGAGAAAAGAGCTATTTTAAAACATCAATTTTGTAGGGGAGGTTGGGTGGAGGAAGGTTAAGAAATGTCCGGTAATTATATTATATCAACTGTTTAAACATGTGTTCCTATCACACATACTACTATAAGTGATAATCCGAAATAGTTTTAACACAAGGGTGTTCTTCTCTTTTGGAATGAAACATTTCATACTGCTGCTCATTCATTCCACCCTGTCTGTAAGGAGTGTGTTAGTCAATGAGAGAAGCATAAAAGAAAGATTAACTGAAAGTGGCATCTCACAATACTGTATTCCTATAGTGGATATACAGAAACAAATATGTAAGACCGAAGACTGGGCATTCAACATGAAAGAGTAGCCACTAATAAAAGATGTCTAATAAAAAGTTGATGAAATGATGGAGCTGACCTCAGATGATACCTCAAGTTCAGCTAGTATTAAGAAGTAATATTTGATTGGTGAGAGATGTGGCAGGCTAATAATCTCAGATATTGTGGATGGAATTTCAAATTCATGCCACTTAGTCATAAACGATTTGTAGATAAATGCATGAACCACTATGTTTTTTTGTATAATGACTGCAACAGAATTATTTCAAAACTATGAGGTTTGTAAACATAGAGCAAGGATCAAATGTATCAAAAGAGATCTTAATGTCATTTTAAAATAGGCTGGACATGGGTATGAATTGCTTCACATGGGTATGTGGATGGTGATGTTCTTAGCTCACAACAATGCAAAACCTGCAAAAATAGAATAAAGAGCCCACAAAAAACACCAAGATACGCATGCTTGCATCCCGTTATGACATTGTTACTAATTTAAGGCCTGTATTTCCAAGCATTAAAGGCGGAATTTGAAGTATAGCTTGAGAAATTACTTCATTCCCTGCTGGACACTACTCTTGCCACAATGAGTACAGGTCCTGATTTAAATTTTGGAAGATGGATTACTCAATCACAAATGTGAAGGCTATCCTGCCCTTGTTATTACATGTGCATTATATCCTATAACATTTGCGATACGGCAGATAGAATATTAGGCACATTATATGTAACAGAGTAACCGGTCTACCAAACTCTAAATCAGACCCATAAATGTTATACTATTGAATGTGTTGCCTGCAGTAGTGGCCTCTGGGGACTCAGTCATACGTTTAAAGCTAGGTTGGCCAGCTTCCCGGAAAGTCATGGGCTTGGTGAGCACTGCATTTTCTTCTTTCAAACACGACTCACTGTGGCGGAATCATGTGTTCCTGGAGTGGGTACAAGAAAGTGCCTTTTTTTCTAAGCACAAGCAGTCTAGATTGTTGGGAGTAGTGATTAGAAGAACTTTAGACCACGTGTCTTCTTAGCCAGATCAATTGATGTATCTGCTGTCTTTTTAATGCAGTTGTTTTCATTAGATAAACAGCAACACTCTGGGCACCGGTTCAATAGAGCACTTTAAAGAACATTTCAATACAGAATAAAATATAAAAAATTAGTCATCATTGGGCATGATAGGAGGTGAATAGTATGACTTAATATAGCTGCAGAATAAGAAGTTACAAAGCATCTTCAGTCAAAAGGTGTGTTCCTGTTGTTCGTAGTATGTGGTCCCTCTGCTTCTCCCAGATAGCTTAGTAGTTTATCCTCTGAGGTTTTGAAATCGTGTGACTTGTCGGGGATGATTGTTACTTGCACTGTCATCTGGGGCATCTACGGCTCGAACATCTATTAGCAGCGGTAGGGTGGTAGTGTTAGGACACCACCTTGTGGTGGCACTAAGCAACTGTAAAAAGGCCTGAAATGTGGCCTTTTCTGTGTGCAGCTTTCCAGAGAATCCAGCAACCTTCACTAGACCAATATATCAAATGACCGAGTTTGTGATGCCTTTAGGAGACAGACATGACACCCTTCAAACCCTTTAAAAGACACAACGCTTTGCTGGTCTGAGCTTCTTCCATTTTCTGCGAATACAAGGGGTTAACTGGCTGCTGCGCATACTGCAATGTTTATTACTCTAAGATGAATTAAATCCTCCGGACATTCCAAAAGTATTTTGCAGAAATATACAATTTAATACGGATATATACATAATGAAAAAAGTTCTTCATTTTGCATGAATCACTTATTTCAAAAGAAAAAGGCAATCAAAAAGGATCCAATAACGTTTCAAACGTCTCGCCGAACCATAAAATGACGCCTTTATGATGTTTGAGAAATATTTGCTTGGAAATGCTGTGTATTCATGTCCCCATCCGTGCTCTCCCCATTACTTCAATTGAATACTTATTGGACTGGACCGGATCCAGCAGCAAGAATGCCTTTTCCATCAAAGTCGTTGGACTTTAATTGTTTACAGTGTGCCACTTCTAACAACACGCTCTTATTTGAGTGAATGCCCAGATGACGTCTGAGCTGCGGGGACTCCAGAGGGAACGTGCTTGCAAGGGAGCCTTTCTTCCTTTTTTTGCTTGGATTAAAAATACCCTATCATCTGCAGCATTGCGCGCGCTCTGGGAATATATTGGGACATGAAATAACTTTAGAATAGGATCCAAAATAAAAAACGCCATAGGAAATGAGTCAGATTAAAAAAAGTGCCATCTGGGCCCGCATCCAGTAGAGCCCTCCTGCTGCACTCCGCTGGATGCTAAGGCGGAAAACACCCTTTGAAATCCTCTGGTCTCGCGACGCACAATGTAGACCGGGCCTGGCACTGCGCGCGCACAGAACTCCGTTCCATTCACTCAAACGCGATCATTTGAACCAGAATATCCGTTAAGGAAGCAAATATAATGTGATTAAAAGCTGTAGGAAATACGCTAAGCAGAGGGAATAGGGTTTATTCGAACCACGCCATTATTAGCAGTTTAGTTAGAAAAATATTCACCTCGGCTTCTAGGAAAGATGACAAAAGTGTCTCTACTAAACTATCTTTAATCAAAGGTCTAGATGCTAACAACGACCTTGACATTGGGTGCAGCGTAGAACATACCTCCAGGGTTGAATGCTGCATTATAACGACGGTACAGGGCTTGTTAAATATTATTCTGTGTTGATAGAAATGTTACCTTACTTTAGGTAATCATCAAGGCTTTTTTTTTTTAATAAACTCATATTTCCCATTTCCAAAACTATGGGGCATATTATCAAGGGATTTATTTCCGCTTTTTTGGCTTTAAAAGCCAAGAAAGCGGAGATAAAATTATCTCCCTATTACCTAGCTGTCGCTAACACCAGTTAGCGACAGCTAGTAGGAGATAGCGACCATCTTGGGCTCTGCTTTGCATGTCAGAGATATTTATCACTAATGACATGCAAAGTGGGCGTGCCAAGATGTTAGCGACTGGAAACAGTCGCTAACATCGCTATCTCCTATTACCAACTTTTGGAGATATTCGCGCTAAGCGCGAATATCTCCAAAAGCAAACACCTGCCCTGAGCAGTTCTTAGCCATGTTATCCAATGGGAGGTGGATAACATGGCTAAGAGCATTAGCTCGGTAATGCATGAATATCGCTGACTTTGCAGCAATATTCATGCATTTCGGCCGATTTTTATCGCTTAGGAGATAAACCTTGATAATAGCAAGGCTCCTAAGCGATAAAAATCGCTGCAACACGGCGATAAAATTATTGCCGCTAAGCCAACATACCGATAATTATCGCTAGTTGTTGGTAATATGCCCCTATATTCTGTAACATGTATGTCTCAACATTATAGCATATGGCTCAATAGAAATAACAGAGGAGGAAATGCGGCCCTCTCCAGTGGTGTAACACGAAATGGTTAGGTCTCCAACAGTGTCTTCATAAGGATTTTGGGCGCCCTGCGCATGGCATATTCTGGGGGGCCCTATACAGAACCAAATATAATTTTATTACCCATTTACTGCTAATTGAAACCTGCATGATGTCAAGTAAAACTAAATTATAGGTTAAACTTTATCAGGGTCTCAGGAAAACTGTTGAAATATATATTGCCTTGCTGGGACCCCAAACATCCTTAAGATGGCCCTGGATAGAGAGACAGTCAGAAATAGGTCTAGGCAGAGAAGGTGAGAAGTTTAGGTAGAAAATCAGACTAGACAGTGGCCTTTAAGGGGAAAGCTCACTTTCCTAGGGGGCCCCTTGGAAGGTAGGGGACCTGGGCGATTGCCCACTTTACCCTTGACTTAAAACGTCTCTGGTCTCCAATCAAAATATGTTAGGAGCCAAGGAGATTCTGCTCTGTAAGGTACAACTGCTCAATCATCTATGTTTTATTGAAAGATATCCGGCTTGCTTCGAGTTCAGGGCCCTGCAATTTTCTTATAAAGAAGGATTAGGGCCTGCTGCCTCTATCACAGGTCCTGAGAAGCAACTGCAAATATAAGCCTGGTTGCACCACAAGGGCTATGTGTGAAGGGGTCTTGACCCTCGTCTTCCCTATGAATTCAATACAATGTCAGTCGTTCTCGAATATTCATTACTACTTCACTGCCCCATGATTTGCAAGCTAAACCTACTTTTTCAGTTGTTATTTTGTGATTTATCTCATGTGCTTTCCGAGAGACTCATATACAGTTTGGTACAGCTACATCACAGGCAATATGTGATGAAATGATTATATTGCAGCATTTATAAAGCACTTAGTACCTCTGTGTGTGGTGCTGAAGCGCTTGCCTACATGAGTAGCACAATACACTGTGTAGCGTGTGTGGTTGGAAGGATGTTATCCTTTTTTTGGTTCTATGTGGGAAGTGATGACCACCGAGGTGCTGTTATCGTGTAATGGAACACAGTGCATAGCAGTGTGTTTGATGATGTGTGAGAGATAGATGATCAGTTTTACGGTTTGAGTCTGCTGGTAGCTTTGACCAGCTCTGCAGATCTCTTCATTGTATTTCATGTTTTATAGTCTGCTTAGCTGGTTAATGCACTGGTTAGTCGAATCTGAGGTTTTGTATCTGCACCCCATGCTCCAATCTGAGATTTTGTGTTTGCTTCCCCCTACAAAAATAAACACAATTCAAACTCCTCACAAACACTTTCAAGGCACTACAGAACACTAGCCCAGCATACCTGAATAAGAGCATCTGCTTTCACAAATCTTTCAGACACCTCCAC
This sequence comes from Lissotriton helveticus, assembly GCF_964261635.1. Taxonomy (NCBI): domain Eukaryota; kingdom Metazoa; phylum Chordata; class Amphibia; order Caudata; family Salamandridae; genus Lissotriton; species Lissotriton helveticus. The sequence goes on from NC_136059.1 coordinate 1,077,531,633, forward strand.
TCATCCAGACTCCTCCTTGAACACATCCCACACAGTTGGGAAACCTGAGGTTGAGCCTTCTCCTACATAGCTCTTAAAACGTGAAATGACCTGCCAGTACACACAAGATTCTCCTCCTCACTTCGTGAATTCCAAAATAAGCTGAATACCTGGATTATTTATTTAAGATGATGGCCCTCCCGTGCTTGTTATATGCACTACAGAACACCCCTTATCTTATCCCGGAGAACTTCTTTCGTGTGATCGAGTCAGAGCAATGCACGCTGTTATGGAGAGGGGGCAGTGCCAGAATTGCCCTACGAAAACTACAACAGGGGGTACATGAGGGAGGTCTGGCAGTGCCTGATATTAGAAAATACTACTGGGCAACCCAACTTATTAATTCCAATGGGTGGGTATTTTCCACAAATGAGAAGTCAGCATATCGGGTTGACCGAATGGCTTTGGGCAAGGGTGGTTATCTCTCTGCGCTCTATTCGAAAAGGAAGTGTGCCAAGGCCCTACCAATTCACACTCAGAAGGTGGTCACAGCATGGCGGAAGGCAACCAAAATGATCGGGTGCGAGACTAAATTCACCGAACAAACTCCACTGGGGGAGGGAGACCTCTTGAGAGAGTCGGCGCGACTTCGGGGCTTCTCTTGCTGGAGCAATATAGGTATAGATCTCTTGCACGACGTCAGGAAAAAAGGGAAAATTATTGAAATTGGCACTCTTCAAACAGCATAGCAGATGGGAAAGGGCGAGTATTTTGGTATCTGCAACGGTGCCATGCCCTCCACTGTCATTTGAAGGAAGGAGATCAACTGCCAGAGTACACACCGCTGGAAGATAGACTCCTACTTGACCCAATGATAGAGAGTGCAATATCCCTCACATACAAGAAGCTAGTTAACTACTCGCCTGACCTCATGTGTCTATTGAGGGAGGTTTGGGAATCAGATGTGGGTCTCCTCGAAGATGATGACTGGGCAGAGGCCCTGCAGTGCCCTAGAGAAATTGCGGTAAGGGTGCGATTCTGCTTAATTCAACTTAGAATCCTCCATAGGTCATATGCCCCCAGGACGGTGCAGTTTCGTATTGGAAGATGTGTGTCTGATGGGTGTGTGCCAGGGGCTGTGGGCAAACCGAACCATTCTTTCACATATTATGGGCCTGCCCCAGGATTCAAAGGTACTGAAATAGACCGGGCCAAGGGATGTCCCCAGTGGTTGGGTACCCCGGTCCCGGCGGATGCAAGATGGCACATTCTTGGGGTGATGGGTGACACTGTCTGGCCCAAATGGGCAAAAACATGGCTAGCACTGGTGGGCATGGTTGCCAAAAGGAACATAGCCCGGCTGTGGGGGGTTGGGGAGGTACTAATAGTAGTGTTCTGGGTAAGGGACTTGGTCTGGTGCCATTGGGCAAAACAGACCATTTACCAGAGCAGAGGGTGCCCACGGAAATGGGAAAAGATATGGGGGGCATGGGCAACTTATAGAGACCTGGGCTAGTAAAGTGGGGAGGGACCCTGACCTGGGCTCGGGAGATTTGTGATATCTCTGACATCCTGAGAGGGAATGCGGGGCCAGAGGGATTGCGTAACTTATATGTATCTGTGTATATGCCTGAGCTAAACCAACTGACATGTATAATCATTCTGTTTCACTCTGAAGCATTTGTTTTTATTGGTTAATAAAAAGAGTTTTTAAAAAATCCATGGGAGTTTTTTCATAGGCAGGCGAGTAAAATAGAGTAACTAGATGAGAATGGATATAATAGGACATCACTGTGTGTACCCAAAGGTCTGAATCCGTTCCGCGCAGCTGTCAGTCACGTGCCTCTATTATGCACAGGTGGTTAGCTCTTCCGAGAACAGCCACCCGCTCTGCGTCCTGTTTCTGGGTATGCGTCAGGATCCCGATAAGGCTTTTTGTTGATTCGTTTCCTTGATAATGGGATCTAGCGAAACTGGAACGCAATAAATTGTGTCACAAAAAAAGAGCCTTAAAAGTCACTTTTTTAAGATAAAGAAAGCCTTTGAACTGAATGCATGTAATTCTGGGAGTAATAAAATGGAAGAGATTCGATTGTGCTGCAGAACAGAATTCGGCGTTGTGTTTGTCAGCTTTACAAGACAGATTATTAATAAAGTGCCAGGGTTATCAACTGATACTGATCTGCCGAGGCTGCCTTTTCCTGAAAGAGAAGCAAGAATGGTTTTTGTAAAGCATCTCACTACATTTGCGACTCTCACAATGCATTTTTTAAAAATCTGAATCAGAGGATTCACGTGTCTCAAAAGGAAATGACATTTTATGCATCTGCTTAATATAGTCTCGCAATAGTTTGAATGTGGGCATGCAGCAGTTTAATTAATTGAGAATGGGGTACTGTAGTCAATAGCCAGTGACTGTAAAGATGAAACTAAAGCCAGGTATCTTGGCACAGGACAAAACATTGCCCATGTGTCTACAACCTTTGAAACACAAATCTCCGTGACCCAAATGTTGATGAGTGTTACTGCTCACCTAGGGGGGGGGGGGTGTTATATCACCTACAAACCGAATACTAGTAAAGCAGTGACCATCACGTGTTTTATTTCTTCGTAAAAGTTGGGGAAAGAGTTTAACCTGGTTGAATAATATTAAATCAATATGGATCAGATCCATTTCCTTCATGCAAGATTACACATAATATATTTATTATGGACCCTAATCTCCTAAACAATGCACGTGGGTGAGAGAGACACTAGGCTTTACAGAGAGGCTCTTTTTTTCTGCTGCTGGTGAGATTTCCCAACTGAAGAAGATGTACCACATAGTTTAGGCATAACATAGTCTCTAGGTCCCTAAGTAGCCCTCTTCCAGAGACAATTAGCACATCATGTTTTTGAAAAGATTGCACTGATGGGAAATCATAAAGGTTTGTACTTGTGTTGGTTCTGGGCTGTTTTCTTCCTGCAAAGCCATACAATCCATTATATAAATTGTTGTCAGTACAGAAGATCAAGATTTGCTCAATATTATCATTGCACCCAGACAACCAGGATTGCCTTAAGACCCAACACTGCCAACCCACTTTAAAGATATATTTTTCCCTCAACCTGTGCAGTGGTGATAGCCAGATGCCTACTCAACAAGCCCCTGTAACTAGTCATTCCCACGTGCGCACAAAACCTCCTACAGCAGACCTCTCCTTAAAACGATTTTTTTGTCTCATCTGACCCAGTAAACTGCACTGTTAAAGTCAATGGGGTGACCCTGTATCCCCCAGAACCTGGATAATAATTATATGTACTGCAATTGGTTCTGTTGGGTAAAACAAATAATTCCTTTCAAAACCAAAATAATCTCGATTGTAAATGATTTCTAGAACCGCACACACATAAAAAGAACTTTACAACAAATACATGTTTTGTTTTAACCGAAGAGTTTCAAAACTATTTCAGAAATACTTTTTTGAATAGGCCGTCAGATACTGTACATCACATAATAACATAACAACAATAACAAGTCAATTGGTGACTGGTGTGACAAATAGTGGAACAAACAAACATATACAAACATATACGTCAAATTCATACAGAACAACGGTATAAAATCCCTCTGTCATATTATCAGTTTCAACAGTAATCCCTAGTGTCTATTAATTTGTGGTTAATTTGTGGTTACTATGACCCAAGACATGAGAATACACTACGTCGACATTTTGAGGACGGTTGTTTTATATACTGCTTTAAATACATAGGGCCAGATGTAGGAAGGGTATTACCAGTCGGTAACGGCCGAAATTAACGAATTTCGGCCGTTACCGACCTGTAATAGGCTTTTCTGATGTAGGGGCCGAAATTAACGATTCATTAATTTACCGAATCGGTAATTTAAGGAATCGGTAAAATACTGATTTCTTAAATACTGATTCGGTAAATTACCAAATTCCTTATGTAGGGAGCACTTAAATGAGTGCTTATCCCATGTTAGGATTCGTTATTTACCACCAACTACAAGTTGGTGGTAAATAACGAAAACACCCCAAAAAGGAATTTTATGCAAACTGCTTTAGGGCATGTATGTCTGCAACATGTGCACCCATACACAATTGAGGGGTGTAACAGGGTGTCAAAGTGACACCCTGCCACCCTTCAATGTTTTCCCCTTTTACCGAATCGGTAGAGCCCACAAAACTGTTGCACCAGAAAGAGCAACCCTCAGCTTACAAACCACAAACCTTGATATGCAGTTAGGCTAAGGAGGGCTGACCTATAATTGACCATTGCATCATACAATTATGTCCTTCCATATATAACAGTTATAGCACACAATAATAGTAAAAGCATAATATGCAGCAGTCAAATTTTTTTTTTACTTTTTGTGCTTTAGTTCATTTAAGACATAACTGCTCAGAGGGTTGTCCATCACCAGCCCTGGACAGCCAAAACACTAGCCGTCACCAAATGACCAGGCATGGAATAACCGAAGAGATCTGTACATGTTGCTGGACAATTTGGAGGACTATAATATAGTCCACCGCTGCCGGTCACAAATAGCTGTACAATCTTTTTGCATCTTTACATCTTACAAAGACACTCAGATAGGGACTGATAATAAAATGGCCCATCCAAACCGATTTCTTCACTTCTCTATCCCTCCAGCCATGCCAGCTCAAGACCACAACTGTTGTGCAGATTTGTAGAGTGCACTATCACCCGGGAGGGTATCCTGGCATTGAGCAAGTGTAAGCCTAACCAAACGTAGTGCCTAGTGGGGCTACTTGAAAATATAGGTATAATCCATATATAGTGCTAGAAAGGATACTGCAAATCCAAAGCAATCACAAAATAGTGTCCAAAAGGTGCGCAGTCCAGTCCAAACTGGAAAGAACTGCCCTATATGTGCTATGTGTCAAAGAGAACTTTTTTTTTTCTTTTATCATTATGCCAAAACATGTTTCGCTTATTGAAACCCTCACCATTCCAATTACTCTCGGCTTATATCAAATATTCTTCAAGAACGAGAAAGTGAAAATGTAATAATGCCAGGCCACCAAACTTGAAGATAGGAGTTTGGCTTTAAGATGCAAAGTAGGGAATGTACCATGTCAAAACATGTTTAGTTCAATTGACTATGTTTCAGAGTGTTGTCACTTTGTTGGTAGGGAAAACTATGCGTGAGAATCGGCTGAGCTGCCACACTGCCAAAAAAAGACCCACCAAAGTAAGTCCTTTGTTACCATGACATTATCAGCAGCACTAACTTGCTTTAAAATGTTAACAACAAAGACAGAGCACAGCACAAACAAGTAATAACTGACTGCGCACCTTTTGTTTTTGGACACTATTATGTGATTGCTGCGGATTTGCAGTATCCTTTCTAGCACTATTCTGAGTTTGCACCAAATATTCATTATTTTTAAAGGTTTCCTAAACGTTTCTGACTACCTACAAGTTTTTCATAGTCGGTAATTGTTGTCAAAAGGTTACAGGACTCATTTGGAGCCTGGATCTTCTTCATGACAGTTAACATAATCGTATCAATGTTTAACTTAATTGATAGGTCCGATCTTGGTGTTCAGTTTTCTAACAATATCGACAGTATAGTTTGTTTTTGTTTTTGGTCTGTGAAAGCGACGTTACTAAACTGCAAATTTTTTATTCTCATATTTTACGTCTTTCGTAGTGATTCTACCGTTCACTGAGACATATGATTTTATACCATTATTGCCCTGCACCTATGACTTCTTCATATCCAGAAAATATGGGTTGCTCTCGCTGATTGTTGTGCACCTTCAAATTTATGGACTGAAGGTAGCTATGAAATAATGTGCTGGTCCTCTTTTCTCCTTTTTTTCCTCTCTTATCTTTGCTAGATATGCATGAATACGAATTAAATGTAAACTCATATATCTGATATGGGTGTTCTTTCCTCATTACTTGTTTGGCTATAATGACATAGTCATTCAACTCTGTTCACTGACTTTGGGCCCTATGACATATGGGCACTATGTTGAGTACTGTTCCTTCTCCCCCTTTTTCTTCTTCTTCTTCCATGCACATGGCTTAGTGCTACACTTATTTGGGATGTATCTCCTTTTTCTTTGAACACATGGTTTTGTGTGTGCATGTACACACCAGGGATTGTGATTTTTCTTGACATGGTAAATTGGAATAGATTTTCACTCTTGTTTTTAGACATTGAAAAACGTGTCATAATATTTTGTTAATAGCCTTGAGAAAGTCGTCCACGACGAAACACGTGTTGGCAGTTCTTCTTCATTAACTGCATTGTCAACTACATTGGAGATCAAGACAAATGTTTATTGATCATTACAATTGGAATTAAACTGATCACTGACTATGACTAGTTAGTTATTACTTGTTTGTGCTGTGCTCTGTCTTTGTTGTTAACATTTTGAAGCAAGTTAGTGCTGCTGATAATGTGAAGGTAACAAAGGAGAGTCAATAATGCTTTCAGGAAAATAGACTTCGGGGCATATTATGAAGCCCATTATCGCCGCTTTAGCGACCCTTTTCGGACGAAAAGCTTTCATAATGGCATCACACTATTAGCAAGGACACAAATAGCACGTGTTTCCTTGTCTTAGCACCGGTTTTCCTTACGCACTGCATTACATCTCTAATGAGAAGCAAAGTAGGCGATCCCAGTAAAAACAACATTAAAAATATTGCTATCTGTCCTTCGCAGTATTTACAAGCCCGCCCAGGACACCCATAGTGACATTAAAAGCTGCGCTAACCACGGATATCGCTGGGATTTTATGTCTGAGAAAATCCTGACTTTACTATCTTTTACATGGAAGGTGGTCATCGGAGGCTTTCTGACCAAAATTGCAATTAGGCCCAACATGTTCACCAGCTGTGTCTACATTTAGGTGAAGCCCATTCTAAATCTCTACCACACTCATTTTCATAAAAAATGAAGTACAACTCTCCTGATAATATGAGAAATAACATCCTGACACGAGAGGTATAATATTTCAAAACAAAATATGGAGACAAGTCAAAGAATTTAAGGCAGAAATCTGCTCACATCCTTTGAAAATGCAGTTACTGACTTACTTTGAAAAATACATATTTATTGAAGGTTTGGTCAAAATTAATGTTGTAAAGTTATTATTTCCACAACTAAATGGTAAACATAGGGAGGGAGAGTGATCTGGAATCATTGAATACTTTTATAGTCATAGTCTGGCATTTTTAATGAACGTTTGTTATCATGTGTGGTGTATGAATTATGTAGCCCACAATGAAGTATTCTGCCTCCCAGGGTGCTTCCGTTTGGGCAATTGAGCTTACAAGGTCATAGCGTGACTATTTAGTTAGAGGGTACCAAGCTAAGAGAAAAACTCCAGTGTAATTTTTACATTCTTCCCTGGGTGCACTAACTTGTATTTTACACACACAACAAAACCAGCTCTGCCTGTCAAGCACGCTCAGGTGTATTTCTCAATGTGATATGAGGTATTTAATGTGCAGCGAATTATGGAATACTCATTATTTGTAGAAGTTTTTTTTATTATTTATCTATCGTGTCAAACAGAGAACTAATTAGAATGACTCAAGAGTCATATATGATACGAAATTGCTTGTAGGTATGTGTCGTTTGACCGTTGCGGTATATGGTTTTATGAATGTTTACATGCAAAATACTTCAGAAGTGAACTTGTACATTCTACCCGTTATCCCAGGCTCACCCCTCACACCAGCAATTCCTCATAGTTATGTTTCCTTTTCTGCCAATTATTTTGAACTCATGCCCCTTCATTTAAAAATAACCGTTCACTAGTGGTTAGCTTTCATATGTTTTGTCAACCTAGTATTTCACTTTGAACATATTTGAACTTTATGAAGAAAATGATTTTGAAAAATAATACTTCAGAGGAATGTATTTCAATGCAATTAAATCAAGTAATGGTTAATCCCATTGGCTGCAGTGATAAATATCAATACAAAACATGACTACTCCAATTACATAGAAATGGGGAGCAAAATTGCCCCTGCCTTTCTGGTGATGTCATGGAGCATATACCTTTCTAACAATAGAACCAAAATGTGAAAGCATCGAGCCAAATAATTTGTACAACTCCAAACTCCAAAGGGCAGCCTGGAGGGGTTGAAAATTGGACAAATTGACGAAACCAACTTCCCACCGTGGGGCAGAGGATGGGTTGGGTCATCAGGATAATTCATGCTGAATTCGGGCAGGTGTTCTAACTGCCAAAGCCCTGCCTGGTCTGCAGAGAGTATACTTATCCACAAGGTCTGCTCTCCACAGGACTTCCATTAGCCGACCTTGAAATGCCATCTTTTGTAAGTGGTGGCATAATCATTTGCAAATGCAAAGACTTCTGCGGTTTTTTGGAACTGTTAAGAAAAGTGCTTTAACCATCTTTGCATTTATGGATTATTTGCTTGCAATTTACAATGCGCCTAGTTGCTTTTTGCCTTGCTATTACGTAGCTCGTCTAACACATTCGTTATTTGAAAGCATTTCTCACATCTTAAGTCCTATTTTGAATATATTTTATCAAATGTCATTTTCCTTTCCTGAGATTAGGATGAGACTGCTGTTAACCAAGTACCACACTGAGGCACCCACACAACGTTTGGGAATGACCTCTCAGTTTCACATGATTTTAGCGGAGGGAGAGAATGGATCCAGCTATTTGAATACCTTGCCTGCTTTATATGCATGTTTTTGAAGACACACATGCCGCATTCCCTTTTATTATAATGCAGTGGCATACTGAGTTGTTTGGTTTAAAGACACTGTTCTGTAAACTGCATCATTGCTATATCCTCATTATTCTGCATAATCATAGATTGGAATAGCAATCATGAGGCACACCACAGTAATTAAAGAGAAACAAGGGACGTGGAAAATTATACTGGAGCATTCTGCAGCCATCACATTATAAGGCAGGCAGTAGGAATGCTTCACGAGGATAGCTATGGTGGTTGGAACTGAACATGGCTATTTTAAGTTTACCTGCCCACCTTTGTGTATGCTGTCATTTCAACAATCCTCATTTGAAGATAGACATAACAATGTGAACAACACAGGAAATTCTGGGCAAAGGAGCCAGACTGCAGATCACCTACTTTCACTTCTTATCTAGCATCAAAACATCTCATGTTTGATTTAATGTAACACATACACATTACAATATGTCTTTTTGAAAAACTCGTATCCTGTTATCGGCTGATATTCATTGCCGCAACAGCTTGAATTTTTCAAAGCATGTATTTTTAAAAACAAGTTAAATGCATTGGTTCATTCCTAAGTTATAAAATTGTAATGTGTATTGTCATGTGACCCGAATTAAATATGTGTTTCATTAACTTCCAAAACTGTTTGACAAAAGCTGTACAGTTAAAACTCATACTAGTTTTCAAAATTGTGCTGCATCTGCAGACATTCTATTAATTGAAATGCAAGGAAAGGACATATTACAGTAGTTTTCTATTGGTAAGAAACGGGATTGATGGGAAACACATCTTTTGAGGTCCTGTATTATTTATCCATTGGAAAGATTCTACCAAATTATTAATCGAGTATCTTCCTAGGTCAAATCAAAGTTTTATTGAGAATACCTAAAATTAAACCATGGCAGCAACAGCACAAGCACAGACTTTCCCCCCAGAAAATTTCATATTGTGGACCTGGTTCACAAAGGACCTTTACATTCATGACAGAGGCCCCCAGTCCTGGGGGAGTCTCCGCACTAGGGGTGGAATCTTCCCAATGAGATTCCGCCCTGTGTGCTGAGACTCCCCCAGAACTGCGGGACCTCCGCCATTAGTGTGGAGGCCCTTTGTGAATAAGGCCCCCATGTATTTAAGCAGCACATAGCCAAATTTCAAGTCAAGAAAATTGTGAAACCTGTTTCACAGGATGAGCAAGGAATTATTGTCTGCCAAGGGTGCCCCTTCTCACGAAGCTTCAACAACTTGCCGCAATTTTTCAGCTTTCACAACATTATTATGTTCTCCCTTTTATCAAGTGTAGGATATCTTCCTCATGGTCAGACTTAAGATTTCTGAATGTCAAAGAATACTTTGAGGTGACAAGTCACAAATGGTAATGGGGAACCAGTCTAACCACTTTCTCTAGCAATAGTTACATCAAAGTCAAGTGTGGTCCACTTCCTACTGGGCTTTGACCTTTTCATAGAAGAGTCTTCATTTAACTTTGTCTTTCATATTCCTGGCACTACAGAAGGCAAGCTGGTATTATTATTGGGAATCATCCACAGTCCTTGGTACCAGAGGTTAGTAGGCAAATACCTCACTCCTCTCCTCAAACAGGCAAGCAACTGGCACATATCATGCATATATCCTGAAAGGGAATATAAGAGCTTTAAAGGGAGCCCTGACACTATAGCACTATTGATCTTTAGCATACTACTCTGGAAGGTGCCAGATAGATATATATAGGGGTTATTTGTTGTACATGTCTACTCTCATTTTCAATATTACAAGAAAATTAACCAGTAATTATTGTATGCAGCCGCCTTTCTGCTCCCATGCACACATCTACCTTTCCTCCCCGAAAATGTATTTAACACCTCGTTAAAGAGTTAACTATTGCTCCTAGAAGAGGACTATTTTAGCTGAATGAAAATAATTGCTTTTCAATTCTTTCAGACACAGACATAGCAAGTTTTGGAAAATCTATGTTCACTCTAGAGTATAGCACAAGGGTGTGTTAATGATAGTTGCAGTTATATCCTAACCTGACTTATGAAAAATCGACTTTTATTCACAAGTAGGCTTTTGCCATAAGAAACGTTCACAATACACTAATTAGGAGCTTTTATGACCTTTGATTACAGGAATATACTAATCTAAATTTTAAGCACATCCTTCCTTTGATTATTATTCACATAGACAAGCTTTAAATCTTTATTTATAGGTAATTCTGCTAATGTCAAAAATAGCTCTTATGCATGCCAAAATGTGATGTGTCTTGTAGTGTTTTGACCAAAGTAACTCCTGTATGTCCTGTAAATCTGCACTGCAGCCATCAGCTGATATTTGATTTATATGCCACTGATGTTATTCCTGTGCCATTTTTCTATGCCCTTACTTAAAAGTTCAATATCAACTGAAGCTAGCCACTCTTTAACTCTGGAGATGGTTCAAGACAGACACAAACAGGCTGTCTGGGAAAAAGGTTCCCTTTGCTGAGGGTTAAATATGCCAGCTGAACCTAATCAAAGCAATGGGAGAATCATTAAAAAAAACGAAGGGCTTGATTACGATGGCAGTGAGACCACCATTGACAGGCTGTCAGTGGCAGACTCACCACCATTGGAACTATATTGACTGCCCACCACATTAGGATGGCAGGCAGTGTGATGGTGGTCGAAAACACCGACCGGTATGCATCCGACGGGCTCAATGAGCATGCCAGTTATGGTGGAGGAGCTCGTAGTCCCTACAATGGTCGGCACTGCCATTGGGATTACGATGTTCCTTTCTGCCATCCCTTTCATGGGGGAGAAGCCGCCATTAAAAGGCTGGTGGAAACAGACATTGGGGGTCCCAAGCAGGCTCTCCTTACCCCCTGGCCCCAGACACAGGACCTGGGGGGGACCTATGGTGCCCATTACATATACCTGCTCCGTGTGGCAGGCACCGCAGGGGTTTGTAAAGTGTCCCTTTCTTGCATTGCTGTGGGTCCTACAGCCAGCAGCATCCAGGCAATGCAAAATATAGGCATTGCCACCGCTGTGGTGGTGGTCACATCAAAATGGTGGACGTAAGTCTTCCCACCATTGTAATCGGGCACTATGTTTCCTAAACGTATTCAATGTTTTGATAACACAGGATGTCAGGCACATTTTTTGCTAGGAACATTGAGTGTGCTAAATGGCACAGAAATAGTTCTTCCATGAGAACTCCCAAAGAGGGTTCAGACTTGGGGATATAAAAACCTGAATTTTCTCAACAGCATTTTTGACTGTTCAATGCCAGTGCTCCAGCATGTTCTTCCTGAGGTTTAGGTAGTTCATCAAGCACTATATTATTTTGTATGTATTGAAGGACCTTTTTCTTGTCAAAGCTTACACATATACCTCAACAAGAGTTTTAAATAAATCCTATATGTAATAAGTATGCAGTTTCTAGGCTGTTCATCATAACTGTCCATATTATCCTATATATAATGTACAAAATCGGAAACTTTGATTGAATTTGTTTTTAATTTTCAATGAATGAAAGTCATTCTCAATAAAAGCATGCTCATATACTACAATGTATTTAAAAAAGCAAAGATTATGTAATACCAGGGTGATATTGACTGCAAAGCACAGTTCAACATGTCAACTTGGGACGACGCCTGGTGGCCGACGAGCTAGGACCAACAAAAATCATCCACGAGAGAAACCTAGGCATCAGCTTGGGCAACAAGCTTAACATGACGGCACAAGTCAAGCAGTAAGTACTACCTGCTTTCACATCCTTCGCATGCTCCAAAAGGTCTTCAAATGGCTGCCACAAAACACCAGGTGACCTATCACGCAGGCACTAATCACCAGCAAACTCCACTATGGCAATGCACTCTATGTCGGAATTGCCAAGCAGCTCACAAACAGACTCCAGACCATCCAAAACACTGCCGTAAGACTCATCCTCAACCTCCCGCGACATATTCACATCTCACCTATCCTCAGAGAGCTCCACTGGCTCCACACTCACAAATGCAGCCAATATAATCTCCTCATGCACCCATTCAAAGCATTGCACAACACTGCACCACCAAACCCAAACAGCCATATACACTTCCACCAGCCAGCCAGACAACTACACTCAGCCTCACGCTCACTCACACACACCCTCAGCATTCACATAAACCCAGCAGGAGAGCATGTGCTCTCCTACATCACTCCCATAACTAGGAGCAAGCTCCATCAATAAATCAGAGTCTCCGCCTCACTTCTTAAGTTGAGCACGAAGCCGAAGACCTGGCTATTTGAAAACCCATGCAAGACGTCTCGCCTTTCACTCCTGCTCAATACCGTCAGGAGTGATTAGCATGCTTACAAATTGACAAAACACAGAATAATATAACACTTTGTATAGTAACCACCTTGGAAGTGACTAAATAGTTAAGGGCGCATCTTTCTGTAAGACTGCTTTATTCTCAAGTGTAACATTTTACTATTGCAAACAGACAAGATCACAGAGCATCTGTCATAAATTATATGAGACCATTTATTGCTTACAGGAATTCTGAAATATATTAATATTCTATTAAGAATCGCAGGACTCATAAACTGATGACCGCAATTGGCATAACATTCTCGCTTGATACAACTTACATTATAGTGATGCTGGCTGTGCTCTAATCACTTACAGCTATTCTTGATTTAACTGAGGTTGCAGTATTCAATAATCTGAGGTTTTTCTACACTCTCCTACTTAAACCCACCCATCTGCATACACCAGCCCATCCCGTCCCTTAAAATATTGCCCCCACCAGCATGTCCTCCTAACAGCTCTCCTCCCTGTCTCCTCCACCCTACCCCAGTTGCTCACTCTGCCAAACCTGATCCCCAACTGAGATCTATTGCTTGGGAAAGTGACTGTGGTGGATGAAGCAGTTGATCATTCTGCCAGACTTGATCTTCTCCCCAAATCTCCTATTATAAAATCTGACTTTGTAGGAAAAAAACAGCTTGCTCTCTTCTTTCCTAATCATCTTCCCAAACACATGATTTTACTAAAAAATAAGAAAGTTTATAACTTGATGGTGTTTTAAAATGTTTAGTGCAATGAGCAGAAGAGAGTACTAGAATACACAGTGAGTAAATTAATCTAGAAAAATTAGAAAACTGTTTTCACAAATGCATAAAACCAGTTTTGGAAAAATATATTTTATGTTCCTTTCAATCCATAGTGCTTCCAATTAATTTCAGGATCGCCCATTTTGCCACCCAAGTGTCAATGGTGACCACTAAAATTAGCTTAATTTGTAATGTAACAGCAAACAGAATAACCAGAAAGCCTCTTGATTTTTCTAGACAATAGTTGCTTTAGCAACAAAGAAAAGTTTTGCACATGTCAACAAATTGCTGCAATATTTCTGCTTTGGGGGAAACATATTAGTTTCCCACCGTGTGCTCTCCTTGCTGACAGAACAGATGATGTCATCGTTTATTTCTGTTACGATTATTTTCTATCAATCCATTTTTCATTCTCAACTCCATTTGACGATATTTCCACAAAATATGTTTTAGAAATTATTGAAATGGCTACTCCTGGTATTACAGTTATGGAGTCGTTTAGAAAATATAATTAAAAAGTCAAATGTAATCTTTTTCTAAAGTAGTGCTCTGTTCTAATTCTTATCATGAAGTCAATTTCTTTCAAATCACTACACCAACAAAATACTAGTTGCAGGTTTAAGTAATGTGTGGTTTGATCCAAATCATTTTGTTCCAATGCTTTAAATGAAGTACGGTGGACCATTCCATCTTGCTTTCACGTATCGGAGCGGCGGGAATCGGGGGCTCAGCCCTGGTCTGGCTCTCGTCCTTCCTGCGGGATCGCACCCAGGCGGTCCAGTTGGGGGAGTTCACGGCAACCCCACTTAAGATCACTTGTGGTGTCCCCCAGGGTTCCTCTCTCTCTCCTCTTTTGTTCAACCTCTATATCTACCCTCTTATTTTTGCACTTCAGCAGCTGGAGGTCACTGTATATAACTATGCAGATGACCTCCAGCTCGTTTTCAATCTTTCCTCTTCTTCCCACGCTATCTCTAATTTTCAAACTATTATGATTTTCATCAGGGACTGGATGAGCCACAACCATTTGAGGTTGAACCCGGACAAAACCGAGTTGGTCCTCACTGGTGGCTCTTCCAGTCCCTGGAACTCTTCCTTCTGGCCCTCTTCCTTTGGTTCCCCTCCCATTCCCTCTTCTACAGTCAAGACCCTAGGTATCAAAATGAATATTCACCTCACCCTTCACTCACAAATCAGCTCTGTTGTCTCTTCTTGCTTTCTTATTCTCCGCACTATTCGCACTGTTTCCCGTTTCTTCTCCGCCCTGGCACTTAAGTTGATTATGTCGGCCCTTGTGATCTCCCGGCTGGACTATGCCAATGCCCTGTACAACGGCATCCCGGCCTACAGCCTAAGTAAACTTCAGCTTGTGCAAAATCAGGCAGCTCGGCTGGTGTACGGCCTTCCTCGCTCCTATCATTCTACACCACTACTGAAGGCGCTACACTGGTTGCCTGTTCGGCAACGTTTACTCTTTAAAACCGGTTGCATGGTTTTCCAGGCACGCCAGGGTACGGCCCCTGCTTTTATCTCCTCCTTGTTAAAGGAATATGTCCCCACCAGACAGCTTCGATCATCTTCTCAATCCCTTCTACAGGTACCTCGCTATAAGAGGAAAAAGTGGGGAGGGTCCAATTTCTAATTTTTGGCACCCACTTTTTGGAATTCCCTCCCCGACCATCTACGAGCGATCAAACACTATTCCCTCTTTCGTAAGGGCCTGAAAACTTTTTTGTTCAGTAAAGCTTTCCCACAGTAAAAATCTTTCCTTCACTCTTTTTTTGTTTCTCGGCTTCGCCTCCCATGCCTCCTAAAGCGCCAAGAAACCGTTTGGTGTACGCTGCGCTATACAAATATTTTAAATTCAATTCAAATTCAAAGTATAATTTCAAGTAAAAACTAAAACGATAACATAGCTAATCCTACAGTACCAACAAAAAAAGAGTTATTTTTGTTCCTATCTGGCACACGACTGGATTCTAGCAGCCTCACTACAATGTCCTTGGGACTAGCCACTTAAATTCCGCACCTTTGAGTTAATTATACACGGGTACCCTTAACTATGATGGTGGGGATGTAATGTGTTTAATTGTATGGCACATTTTTGCTGTCATTGTGTTTTTTAACTTGTTTTAATTTAACAGTTGCATAATATACATTAGGAAAGCATAGTACACAAGTTGGTGTCACATACAATAAAACAGCACATTTCCATGCACACTTCAATCAAAAGACAACAATTTGGAAGAAGAATCCACATTGGGGGGCTTCTCCGTCATTGTTCACAAAATGCTCATCTGAAAACCAATAAAGCAATACTAGTAAAAAAAAAAACTATGGTGGCAGGGTAAATTAGGATTACACAGGCAACGTTTGTTCCCTTTAAAAATGAGGAATGACTCAAGAATCAGTGATAATTAGCCCAATTCCAATGCTAAATCCTCTTTTCTCCCCATAGTTTCACCCAGGGATTTCAACTATGCTGCTGGAGAACCCAGTTAAAATGTGTCATGTCCATGGACCTTGTAATATCTGTTGGTGTTCCTTCAAATGGTTAATGCTATTCTGAACATGCTAGAATGAAACCCCACTCTATAGATCTGTTTGGTTCCATGAATGACAACCTGTATTTATGTTTTTCCCTAATAAAAGTGGTAAACGGACCTCACATTTGAAAGTATATAGCATTGCTAGATTATTGGACAGGTTTTACCTCTGAGAAATGTGATCCTATATCATATAATATAATGTCACTTGTGGACTGGAACAACTTCAGTGAAACTGTAAGATATGGCTTTAGGCCTACCTTTGTAGCCCAATTGTGGCAAATTAAACCCTGCAATGCAACCTGTCAAAATACATCTTTTAGACTTCTCAAAAACTCCCTTCTAAATATTAAAAAGTCACACCTATGTATGCTTTGTCGCCCTCAGGCAGGGTGCAGGGTATATTAAAAAGTAGGTTATAAAGAAATGAAATGTTAACGTGTGACTAGTAACCACATTTTTTTTTCCACTGTGGCAGACCTAGCTGTTCTATGTAGAAGACCAGAGTACAGATTACATTTCATAATACTGTAAGTCGGGTTAGGACTAGCTAGAGAAATAGTTAAACAAATATTTGTAATAGTTACCTAAAATCCAATTCAATGGTGAAGTTGTAATGAATATTAGGGAAAGGTAACTTATAGGAAGTTATCGTTTCCCTGTCTGAAGTTGCAGGAGGCTACATTTTCGTTTGATTTCCTGCTTCTTCCAGCCTAGTAATTAGAATTTAAATAGGTGTGGAATGGCTCCCTGAAGCACACAATAGGCTGACTTGAATGAGCAGAGACGACTCTTCTGAACCTCTTAGAGCATGCAGGGTTGGGGCTGTTAGCATCTTTTGTGACATTACAGTGTCAAACCCGTCTTGTCAAATCATGCTAGACAGATCTGATGCATTTTTATAACACTGGATGTACACTTGAAAGGAAGGGACACAGAATACCAAAGCACTGTTTTGGTTGCTGAAAAACCCTGCTTTGTCTCTCAGATATCTATCTCAGTGTTTATTAGAGGTACTGTGGTTGCTTCAAACTGGATTTTGGTATCAGTTGTGGGAGGACTTTCGAATTACCATAGTATATGCTCCACATATACTCCCAGCCTTCAGGGCCCACATGTACTGTGGCTGAAGACTTTTGCTATCCTAACTTGAAAATGCTCAACTTGAGCAGGGGTACCCCAGGAATGTTTACCCATTCGGTTAAGGTGTGCCAATGAGCCATTCCCTCTCATTAACATGTGGCAAACATAAATGTGGCATCTGTAGGCACCCACTTCAGAACACTCCTTGGCCTGAGAAAGGACAGAAATGGATTGGGACATGAAAGACTAGCCTGCTCCCTTTTGAACAAAGAAGTGGACTCCAAGGGTCATAAGTCTCACCTCCTGTTAAAGCTACAGGGACACAAGAAGCTACAAGAGGTCTTTACTGCAACTGTCCAGCTGACCAGTGGCAATTGAACCTTAACTGGAACCTGCTGTAGGCCTCTGCATGACAGCCCGTGAGTCTCTGAAGTGTCTCCCCTGAACTGGACTTCAAAGACTAAGTTAGAAGGTAAAATCTTAATGAACCAGGTGGATGTATCTGACCTACATACCATCACACTTCAAATTGCATCGAAGACCCGGTCTACTGTGACCAATAACTATCATTTTATGCTTCTTGGAACTATTCCCACTTAAAACTTTAGCAATTCAATCTCTGGTTCCCCTTTTTGTTTTGTTGTCACTTTTTTAATTACACTTTACTATATTATTCCAATTTTGTTTGGAATTTTTATTGTTTTGCATGTAAACTGTATTATTGTTTTGGCACTGCATAAATACTTTACACATTGCCCTAAGTTAAGCCTGTTGGTTTTGTGCCATAGCTACAAAGGGGTTGAGCTCAGGATAATGTAGTGACTTTGAGGGTTTACCCAGACAAGAGAATTGATTATTCCTTGGGGTGGGTGGTCTGCCTCCCCCAAATAATAATACCATTTCTTACACCATGTATCTAAAGTCTTTGTGGTAGGTGATTTTGTAAAGGCACATGAAAATGTGTTAGGAATTGGAGTCAAGTAATAGGTTTCTCAGCTCAGCAATAGATTAGATTTTTCAAAAGAAATTTCGTTTTTACAATTCTTCTTGTGCATCACTAAGTGCAACTTTGAAAAAACACAAGCATCAACAAAATTGCATTAGCACAGGAAATTTTGCACAGGCCCCAGCAACTTTTTCAAAATGGTTGGATGGTTTTCGCAGTGGCATGTTCCCAAAAAACGAGTACACAACCATAAAACCGCAAATGACCTGGGCAAAAACTGCATTTTCTGGTCAGTTTTTTTTTCTTTTTTATTATACAGTTAACTGAACAGGCCAAATAATGGGGCATAATTGCTGTAAACATTATTAATCCATTGGTTGTGCCTCATTACCTCATGTTTCATGGTTTTTGTTCGCTGCTGCCATCAGCCAAAAGCAGCTGGTAAGAGGAAACTCTAAAAATAAGCAACGGAATATTCAACAAAGGCAGATACAAATACCATTCAAAGCTGTTTTACACTATCTCTAAAGATCTTCTAGGCGACCCTTTGTTTTCTAGACAGTCAGTGAAAAAAATCGCAAGCAGTGATTCAGTTTATTTTATCTACCCTGTGTGTTTGAGCATGCAATTAAAATATACCTGTAAGATTGGAGTTTAAGGATTGCACTTGTTGCACGTATATATTGTTACCTTTTCGGGTTTTTAATATTTTATGTATTTGTTTGATGAAATGTGTAATTGTTGTGCACTGAGAGTATGTTTGCGCAAGAAATTTGATTTGCACTATTCAGGAGAATTTCATTTGTTATGTCTGGGGCGGCTTCTCCATTAAGGCGGAGGAGCGTTGCCCACTGCTCTTACAGCAGAGAAAAAGGAAAAAATAAAATGACAATAACGTTGTTATCATTTGTTTTTTTATTGCTGCGAGCCTGGGTTAGGGCGGGTGGGGCTGGTGGCTCAGGGAGGAGGAGTGATTTCTGCACATTTAGGGGCTTATTACAATGTTGGTCGGAGTTTCCTCTGACTGACACTGTGGCGGAAACGAGACTGACATCCGGTTGGCGGTCCCGACCGCCCAATTATGATGCGACTGCACATGGTGCGGTTGCATTCCCACCTTTCCCTATGGGATCATGTGTTACAGCCGTAAACTAGCCGTAGGAAAATGGGAGCTTGTGTTAATCCCTGCTTCCCATGGCAGGCACCTCAAGGTACTGGGATCAACAAGGGAGCACCAGAGGTGCCCCCTCGGCCCCCAACCGGAGGCCCAAAACAGATTAGGGGTCCCCAAACATGCTTTTCATGTGCACTTTGCATGTTCCCCACCAGGCTGTAATGCTCAGCCTGGTGAGGAACTTGCACAGGCTCCTTCTTGCCGTCTGAGTGCCGATCCATGGCACTCAGACAAATCACAACGCTGCATTGCAGCATTGTGATTGGCTTACGGGAGCCTGTGTGCTTCCTGCTTCTTCCAGAGTGGAGCCAGGAAGAGAAGAAAAGAGGAGACGATGAGAAAAGACAGTGGAAAAGGTAAGTGTTTTTGAAAAATATTTTTAACCCCCTCTCCTTCCCCCATCTGCCCCTGTCCTGCCACCCCCGTTCCCTACCAGCCACCACTGTATAAACGTAAAGCATTTTAAACATTCCAATATATGTAGTTAATATACTTGGCTATTAGTGCAATATCTTTTTCGTTTGAAGATGTTTTGTCACTTTTTTTGTTTGTAGTTCATGTGGTGTATATACATTTATAGTTACCATATATTGTCAATATATATTCAAGTGACAATTTCCAATATATTTCTCTTTAATTTCATTTACAAAAATCATGTATATTAAGGTACATTTAATTATTAATGATAGTAAACATAGGCAGGATAGATTCTACTTGACCACCAAAGCAACAGGATTTATTTGTTTTGGGGAGTCCCAAGAATGTGGCAAAGAGTGCATTGTTGCTTTTGAGCTTTCTCTGCTGCAGATCGTGGCCTACAATGAGGGCAAGTGCAATATGCAGGGATCCAACTGTTTCCATGCTGAGTCCACTGTGGATTTTTGAAGCTCCAGCAGTCCTAATAAATGATTAGCTGCAATGACTAAGACCTCTCTGTCCCACTAGAAGACTGGGATGACGTTATCCCAAGAGATCCACAAAGCACTGAAGAAAGGCAGGCACTGCGGAAAATGTTAACTGAGGTTGAGTGGTGATGTGCACTGAGAATGCAAGGGCAGGATTTCTGGTTCCTGGGGGATAACAAACCTCATTGAAAACTTCTACTAACTAATCCTGATTTAATTTAACCCCCTTTGTGGGGTGGAGACAGTGTTACCACAATACGGGTCTAGACTGGTAACCTTTGCACTTTATCTAAAAACACCTGCAAATTCTCCCTACAGCGAAACTTAGAGTTAAAGCAACCTGAGAGCAACATAAATGAGGCAGTAGCTTACCAATGCACTGAGCTTTGTTCAGCCGAGGTAGAAATCAACTCCTTGTCGATGTTTCCTTCTAATCATGGGATTATAGCTTTTCACAAGGCGACTGTGTGAAGAGTGACAAGTTCGGGTGACATGTGCTGTCACAATGTGAGTTGGCTGGTCTAATCACTCTTTCATTTGATAAGATATAGCTAAATATTGTCATTAAATAAAAGATTTAATACTCTGCCCTCTGGTCAAGCACCTGTTACTGACTCTTAAATTGATATAAGGAAAACATTATTTTATTTAATTTCTTTTTTACAGGTTTTTTCCATTAAAGGTCACGTGACTATACACATATTTCTATGTCTTACATTCCCAGGTGCTATAATTAGACCGCCTGCAGTATCTGTGATGCTGGTGTCTCTTATACATCAACTGTCTCCTACTAAGTCAAGTCCTGTAAATGACTTTTTAAGGCCCCTTCTCTTAATTTTGCAAGTGACTCACAATTTTTTGCTTAATGCTGCTGCCTAATATTAGTATTCAATGGAAACAAATCACTACTTAGACAAACGTAATGTTTTGCTTTTACATGGTAAAAAAAGGGAATTAGCAGATCAACTGCAGCTCCCTGAGAATGTAATTATTGTTGAATTAGTTTATTGGATTCAGAAATTTGATGAAATTAAAGTAAGAGACCTTCAGATCACACCCTACTACCTGATCTCTTATTAACATCAGTGATTCAAATAGTTATGTCTAACTGGATAAACACACATAAGGCTTCTTTTCAAGTCTGGATTAATTGGATATCACATATCAGAGGGGCTGAAAATATTGTGCTACAGCATTCCCACTGGAAAATACAACCTAGACTCATTTGGGAAACCTTGGATAACTAACTTTGCTATCCACAAACCACCATAACTATGCACACTCCTCAACTGCATTTCTCAACCTACCCCCCCACTCCCTTAGTCCGCCGCTAATTCAGCCATGTGCCCAAACAACTTTCTTTCAAACCTCCGGCTCTAAACTATAAATCGCCTGTAGTGTTCCTTTTGGTTCCTGGGGTGTTTACTGGACAAGCGCTTAGAGACCCCTGGGTTATATAGCGCTATATAAATCGAAAGAAATAAATAAATAAAATAAATAAACTGCATGGTAAACTGCATTGTATATTGCATTGTATGTACAACAATGTAGTGACTATATTAATGTATCTCATGTAACATTATGATCCAAAATGATTTTGTATTCATTTGTCTCTTTTCATTATTTTATCAATTATTTCCTGTATTTTCTTTCTTTCTGAAAACTTAATAAAGATTATTATTATTATTATTTTTAAAGTAAGTCTTTAGCTTTGGGTTTAAACATAGGAAAGCACCCATGCCAATTTGTTTGTCTTGTTACAAACTTTTTTGATGATTAATACTAACCAAGTTCTCTTCCTTTCAGCACCTTCTTAGTCGTTTTTGGACACTCAATTAAAAATATTGCACTCTTATTCCATACTTTTACAGATATTACTTGATTTTCTGTAGTGGCTGTGATTGCATGGTGGCATAGCCCATTTATTTAATAACCTTTAGTCCTCTGAAAAGCAGGCTTCATAACTTATAAATCTGAAACAGAAATAGAGGACATTTCACTAATTAAATTTTCAGGTTCGTCTGTGCAGTGGCCGGGTGGATAAATGACCCTTTCTTCCTTTCCTCTCTCGCTTCTGCTTCTGTGCCTTGATGAGATATACTGCACCGAGGACAGTGGACATACCTTGCTGCACACGTCGACTCTGTAAACACACTTTTAGGCATAAATATCTTAAACCTGATTTCTCAAACAGCTCTACCACCCGATGTCTCGGAAAGAGAACGGCGCATGACTCAATAGGAAACAGACAAATATATTTAGGGAAGAGAACAATGCATAGAATACTATTTAGGTGACAAAAGAATTGGTTGAAAGAGCTGAATTATCAGTCCTTCACTGTAAGAAAGTAAAAACCATTAAGAACAGCTTGGTATGTGGCAGGGAACGCCAGAGACTTTTGCCCAGGCCTTTAGATTGTGTGTTCTGCTTCGAAAGGCACATACGTAATTATTTAGGGGCAGATTTATGAGGCCCTTGCGCCTCTTTGCGCCGCAATTGCGTCACTTAATGTGACGCAACAGCGGCGCAAACAATGCGCCGTATTTACAATGTGACGCATCTAGGAGATGCGTCACGTTGGAAAGCCCTGCGCCATAAGGAAGCGTTCCTGCGCAGGGGGGGGGGGCGTTCCTGCGCAGGAACGCCTCCTAAAAGTGGCTGAGTGAAATCTATGAGATTTCACTCAGTCACTTTCTACGTCAATTCCTTACGCCTGCTTGAAGCAGGCGTAAGGGTGACGCACCATGCATTGAAGAGGTGGCCCCTGTGCATTGCAGGACTCATGTCGCACTTGCGACATGACTCCTGCAATGCACCGCCCGTACGCCGAGAGATGCGTCACACATCTT
The DNA here is from genome assembly GCF_964261635.1 of Lissotriton helveticus. Taxonomy (NCBI): domain Eukaryota; kingdom Metazoa; phylum Chordata; class Amphibia; order Caudata; family Salamandridae; genus Lissotriton; species Lissotriton helveticus. The sequence continues at coordinate 1,077,554,926 of NC_136059.1, forward strand.
CACTGCCTTGCACCATGGTGCGCCGCATTGTAAATGCGGCGCACCATGGGTGGTGGAGCAGTGGCGCACTGTGGCGCACATTAACTGGCCCATCCCTGGGGATGCGCCAGTTAACATAAATCTGCCCCTTAATATGTATAATTTCGTACCTCGTATCTGCTGAAGATTTCTGGGTTTGGCTTTCGTAGCAGTCATGCAGAAGAGTTAACTCTCGTTTAACCACTTCACTGCGGCGGCTATTCCGCCGCAGTGCTAACGAATTTTCGCGGCCGCGCGGCGGCCGCATGCTCGTGACGGAGCCGCTCCGTCACGAGCCTCGGTTGAGCTGTGCTCGTGACGGAGCGGTTCCGTCACGGCCCGCCCCGCTCAATAGAACGCTCAGCGCAGGCGCGGAATTCGTGCCGCGCATGAGCGTTCTATCGAGCTGGGCGGGCCATGACGGAACCGCTCCGTCACCAGCACAGCTCAACCGACGCTGGTGACGGAGCGGTTCCGTCACCAGCACCGAAGGGGTTAAAACACACAAAGCTGTCCCCTGAGAAAAGATTGCGTCAAGGTTTTCAGAAAAAACTTTGTAATTGTAAAATTGACATGCAATTTCCTTATGGTTTGGCGCTGACCAATTACATAAGCATGAACAGGCACACACAGCCGCACAGGCACTTAGGTGAGTCATACCGTCCGTATGCTTATCTAAGGCAGACATGTTTAAGAGAACAGTAATAATAGTTTTTCAGATAAATTGGTGAAAGTTTCAGAAAGCATCTTTCATGGAAGCTGTCCGTGATACAGGAGAATATCGCTACATGACACATTGTTTTCTTTGATTTGCAATGTTTTCTAAAGTTCAACAGGAACAGGTCTATTTGCTGAGTGGAGCCCTGTTGTTGAATGGGAAGGTTCATAGTGTGGAACTAGAAAGTTCCCCGCCACTAAGCTTCCTGGATACTAGGGAATTTCCCAGTCGGCTGCAGTCTTTTGTCGCTGTCACTGCTGACCAGCCGCGGCCCTTGGAGGGAGATACGATGGGGCAGGGAGGCGGGTAGGGGGAGGGGCAGAGTGGAGGGTGCTAAAAACTGGCATGTGGATAATTGCAGGTAAGTACACAATTTAATTAATAAAACGAATTTCGTAGCGCGCACTGCATCGCAAAATGCGAAAAAAGTTTAACATAACATAACATGTGAATGTGTCTGTATGTGTGGCCACCATCAATCATGTCCACCATCTTCTGGCCTCTGTTTCTCGCCATACTTTGGTGCCTAATGACCACCACATCCTGGCATTTGGTTAATTCAGCCACATGCTGGCAGCCACCACTAAGCATCTACTGCCTACCACTTATTCAAATATTGTGCATAGTGTATGGATTTTGGAGGTGTTAGAGTAAGAATTGTGGAATTATATGTAATATTGTGGCCCTGATATAATGTAGCTCCTCTTGGCAAACTGTAGCCTTTCCAATCATTTTGGTGGCCCTCACATTTGGTGGTCTTCAATAGCCTATTCTGGGCATCTTATTCTGAGTCATTATGCTGCTTGCTTTGGCCTGCAATGGTCACCGCGGACTTCTGATGGGCGTCCTGGCTTACAGAGGATATCCAAGACATTTGGAAACTGCACCTATCATGTGATGGGCATCCATGGCATATCAGCAAGATACTTGGGCATTGGAGTACGGTTCTGCCTGTGGGGGACAGTAGTACATGTATGTACTTGATGAAAATGACATGTGGATATTCTGCAGGCATAACATTTTGTATTTAAAACAAAACAGCTTGAACCTGTTTATATAGTTATAAAATGTCAAACTGTGGTTTGGGGCAAAATATATATTTGTGTTTGATGCTATTTGCTCGTCAGGGGCCACAGCAGCTTACACCATACATTGCCCCAGCCAGGTGCCAATGACAACAGTACAAACACAGGTACTAAGCATCACACTCATACAAGAGTGACAAATCATACTGTTCCAGGACTCCAAAGCCATAAGAATTGCCTGAGAGGCAGGAATTTGTCATTGTAAATGTAAAAAAAACGAATACACGGCTGTTGAAGTACTCATACCTAAATTATCCAGGCACAGCCACCATGTGGCAGACTGCCATAGGTGCCAGTACCGAGCACCAGAAACCACAGTCTCAAATTAAGCAGTGCTGTAGACCCAATAACGTTTGCCCACTTTATGGAAACTGAAAAGAAATGTGCACACGTTTGCCCTCACATTTTCTTTGGGGGTCAGGAGAGATTTCAGACCCAATTTCCCCATTGTCTCCAGCACCAATAGAGGGTCCACCATACTTTCATACATGTGCTGTCTACCCTCACACTATAGTCCTGAGAACCCCAGGGGGCCTGTCAGAAAACACAAATGCATGTCTGACCCATAGTACTGCCTGCCCCATAATCCTCCCACAAACCTTTCTCCTAAATAGAAAATAAATTGCATTATCCTGGTCCTATAAGTATCCAGAGCACTGCAATAATGGAGACTGATGATAAAAGAATGCGGGTGAGGTTGTGCCTTCCTTTATATACCCTTTCAAGGTGTCTGTCAGAATAGCTGGACACACCTCAAAGAAAGTAAAGGAGTAATATAAGAAAGGGCATGAAGGGTTACTGTTATCAAGCAGCAGGTACAAATGATACTTTTTAAACAATGTTAATTGTGGACCAATCAATTGGTTCCACAACATTGTCTCTATAATGTTGGATTGTAATAATATGGCTTCAAAGTGCCTTACAATACTTCACTACTAGAGAGAGTGTTTAGGAATGTGTGAATGAGCAATGTTCGGGTAAGGCAACTTTCTATTTCATAGTTCTTGGTCCCTGGGATGTTTATAGCCGCGGTAATCCGATAAGGAACATTGAGATTTGTTTTGTCAGACTTAATGAGGGTAATGTTTAATATTGCTACTCTTTTGACATGCCCTCAGAAAAGAAATGCAGGCATACATAAACGTCTGTATCAGCATAATTTCAGGCATGAGAACATCATATTACTTTGTATACAATACAATTATTCATGCATTGAAAGCTTGGTGAAGGAGCATAACCACTACTGTGAAATGAATGGACAAAAACGCGGACATAACAAGGTTATGAACAAAGGGGTCCATTAAAAAAACATTACAATATCAAAGTGGTTGATTTAAAATGGTTTTGGATTAAATAAGCAGTACAAACGTGCACAAAAAACATTTGACAACAATCTAATTTCCATATTCCGACTGGCATAATCGACATAATCAAGGTTTTAAAACTTTTAGAATCATATAGTGCACTGTTTCCACTTTGAACTATCAACCAATATGGTAACAGCGTTTTTATATTTGTAAATTTAAGGTTATGCACAGAGCAGTGGGCATTTCAGGCAGACATATGTGATCACCCACAAATGCATAGGTATGTCGTAATTTACATAAATCTTGCTGACAGTTCCCAACTCATAACCGCATATAGGTTAGTTTCCCTGACAGGCAAAAATAATGTCTTTCTATGTAGTAAAGAGAAGGGAAAGAAAGATCCCCATAATTAAAGTGGTTTAATAGGCAAATTGTTAATCAAAAGAAATTTAATTTTGCTGTCCAGAAAATAAAAATCATTGTTCAAAACACAATTTTGCACGATTTAATCCTTATATGTATTTCGCTAAGTACTAGATTTTTCAATGGCATCATATGGGGATCTGCAATAGCCATATTAGTAACTAATCTTCCTAGTATGAGTATTATGCCAACAAGGACAGATTGTGCGCCTGCTCTGTCTCTTTTCAGCAGTAGCCCATAGCCATGAACATAATTCAACCTCCTGCCAAGTGTTCTGTAAGTGTGTGTACTACTCTACACTGAGGGTTATATTTATCAAAGGTTTCGGTAAATCTGAAGTAATGCAAGGCAGCGGAGGTCACTGCCTTGCCTTACTCTGCCCCAGAGAGGCATTTCGTGGGTGAGGCGTGGGTGTTCCTACACATCCACCCACTGATTTCGGCCCATTCACAGAATTACCAGATTGGTAGACATGGAAATGCGTCAAAATGCTACGCCTTCCCAGGGGAGGCATAACAAGGAGAAATAACTTTATTTTTCCTAATTTTTTCCTCTTTCTAGAAATTGTTGCTAAATATAAAGCATTCCTGCCCTCTCCCTGTCATGCAACACAGCAAGGTGTCTTGCTGCGATGCGTGACATTTTGACAAATCTGCCCCTGAGTCACCATCAGCTTTTCCCCCTTTACCTGAATATGCACCACAATAATAAGGGCCCTTTGAAACATCTTAACACAAAATATGATTCCTGCTTCTTACACCACCCTCAAACAAACTTAGACAGTTTAAGGCAAGATATATTGGCATACATCATTTCCTTTTCCTGAAGATCCTTGATGCCAATCAGTCCTTCCAGACCCATGCATGTTATCTGCACATCCCTTCTAAGAAGCATGCTGACTTTTCAACAACCTATTTGTTCAGATAGTCAAAGAAATATTAAAGGTCAGCAATCAACTGGCCAACAAAGAAACAAACTTTCAGCTCAGTCGCTAAAAAACATTTCTGCAATGCCCAGGAGACCCATGCCATAGTAGTGGACACAATCTTGGAAGCCAAGCTGAAATATGATTTAAGGAACCTCTCTCCTTTTTGCCCACTATATTTAATGGACCAGCCAGTGCCCTTCCTATCTCCTCTGACTGTTCGGTTGAGCTGCCATTGCCCCTTCCACCTAGCACGCATGATAAGATGGCTGCCACCTGTCCCTGCCACTTCCACCCTGCCTTTCCATGTTTCATGCCTCTATCCCCTCACTCTTGTCCTCCATGGACCATTTTGCTACCACTTCCTTTCTTCTTCCCTCCATGCACTGTTGTGCTACAACTGGTCCTCCTGCCTGCCCTGTATGCTCTGTTGTGAAGGTCAGTATCTGTCTTGTTTGTGTCCAGCCCCTTCCTCTCTTTTCTGTCCTCCATGGTCCTTTGTGCATGCCCCTGCCCCCTCCCTCTTGCCCACCTTGGCTGTTGTGCTGTTACTAACCCCACCATTTGCTATGCATGGTCTTCAGTGCTGTCACAGCCCCTCCCAACTCCACTGTGTGGTCAGCCTGCTGGGCCTAAACCCCCCACCTTCCTTCCGTTGTCTTTGTATATGCCATTTATTGTCACTGTTGCCCTTCATGGTGTGTTGATATTTTTCCCTACCTATTAACACTTTAATCAAGTGGTAAAAGGTAGGGAAAAATATCAAATCTAATACTTACCTCCATCTAAGTGTGAAACACAGAACACAGCTAAAGTGTACCTTAAAACAACATGGCTGCCTTTAACTTTTGTAAAGGCAATCATTATCCAATCACACAATGCCTTGCCATCACATTGTACCGCGGTACTTCCATGACAACAGATGTCACTAAGTTATAATGCCTTGTAACTTAAAACATACTTACCCTACTTACCTGCTGTACCCAAATGAATCAACTGCAAACCCCAATGTGTAATTCTACTGAATTTCATGTAAATAGTTTGGCCATTTTTAGTCTACACAATAAAAAAACATCTATGGAAAATGCATTGGTGGCAAAATGTGTTTTGGGATCACCCTTTTATCTTTGCCCCTTCCTTGGCCAGTCACACAAAACTTTCCATTCTCTACCAGTGGAGATACGTCAAACCGGGACAAAGTTATTAGTGACCAAATTTCTGAGGAATTCCTAAAGCTAGTAATCCAGCTATGACTACAAAGTTGATATATATATATATATATATATATATGTTATGTTAATTTCGATTTATATAGCGCCAAATCACCGACAGGTCTCTTAGCGCTTGCTTTGGGAACCCGTCCTGGCTTTCCCTGCAAGATAACCCCTACTGGGCATCCCCAAGGTGAAGACCAGGCATCCCATCGCAGAGGGGCTGTAGTGGAGATTAAGCAAACTAGTGCCCAGAGTTGCAGAGTGTGAACCTATGATTCGAGTAGGCACCAAGGCGAGAATTATCGAGTCTGTGGACATTTTTGAGCTCAAGACCCTGCCGCGTCAGGAATTGAACCCTGGTCCCGGGTCTGACCTCTGCATCAGGGTCTGCCTCCTCTAACCAGTGAGCCACGCTTCTCCACAATGTATATATATATATATATATATTCACTGAAAAAACCATAGGTTATAGACCATATATAGTTAGGAATTAGCATTTACAAAACCTTGAAAATTCACTGAAAAAACCATAGGTTATAGACCATATATAGTTAGGAATTAGCATTTAAAAAACCTTATTTTACTCACACAAAACCATTGAAATTCCATATATAGTTAGTTGCACTAACTATATATCGCGCACCCGCAATCCACTGCTGATCATGTCACATATTATTACATCATTCATGACATGGTCAGTGACATCACTGATGACATCACTGATGACATCTCAAATGACATCACTGATGACATCACTGATGACATCTCAAATGACATCACTGATGACATCACTGATGACATCTCAAATGACATCACTGATGACATCTCATTTGACATTACTGATCACATCACTGATGACATCATTCATGTGATAAAACGATGAACCTCTTCAGACTCTAATATAACCTTAGATACACTCAGTGTAAACAGACACTCATAGACCCCCTCGTCCTCATCGCCTGGTCCGGCCATAACAAATCTCAAGCGAGACGCCGTGGGGTGCACTGGGAGGGAGAGACGGTGCGAACAGGCCTCTCCCGCCTCCCCAGGTGGAGGCTTCCCAGCTGCACCCTCAGCGCTCCAGGCGCCCGGAAAAGGGTTCTTCCACTGTGGCCATGCTGCAACGTCTCGCCCGGCAGGGTGGAGCCCGTCCGCTCATGTGACCCCGCGATCGCCGGTAGCTGCCGAACTCTCAAAATGGCGGTCGACCTGGCAAGAGCGGGCCCAGCATAAAGAAATGGCCCGGTCACTGGTTGACTCCACCACCGTAGTCCTCCACGACCTTGAAGATTCTAGAGGAGCCGCGGGAGTCTCCGACCCCCGATGGGGAATGACTGCCATGATCGCCCGTGGAGTGACGAAACTGTATCCGCGGGACGTCGGCGCTCCCATGCTGGCGCCAGCCTCACTTTGAATTACTAGAATCCTGCAGACCTCACTTCCGGTGAAAGCACAGTGTGACCCGGTAGGAAAAATTATTGCACCCCCTCCCCTTTTTGACTGATAGTTCAAACCACCGATCCTTTCCTTTGCCCTTTTAACGGAACTTTGGACTGCCTCCCCCTCTTTTACATTTTCTAGAGAAAACAAAACATTAACCACTACATTAGCATAGCAGTTGACACCAGAACTGTTTTCAAATTGAAAACCAACAACATCTTCAACAGAATCCTTTTTGTTTCTGCTGTGACCCTGCTACAGCACAGGCATTGTCCCCAGCAGTAATTCTGCAATGCCGGTAAGAATAGCTGTGGTGCCTACTGGACTCACTCACCCCCGCGGCGCCCCACGCCGTTTTTTGCCGGGCGGCAACTTACTAGACATCACTTTCGTGCCATCTAGATTTCAGCGCGTTCTGCTGCCTTGGAACTATTCGCACAACAGACCGCTACTGACAAGAATATTTCATTATTGGTGCTGTCAATTTCAATAAATCTATTGGATAATTCAAAAGAAATTGCCACGGTCTCTTCGTTGTTTAAATGTTTTTACTGTTTTTGTTTTCTTGTATATATTTATATGTTATTAAAGTTTTATATTCCTACTACTTTGTTGGAGTGCTATATATTTTTAATGTGACACATAATTGTAAAAACTTTGATGTACAAAGAGTCATTCCTGGAATCTTCCGCTTCAGGCTCGGTCCCCTCCCCAATCACAATACAGGATGGTTTTCAGATAGTAGGAACACGTGTGGTGTGACGGATCTCATCGGGTGTGGGCCTTGATCTACTATAACTCCTTTGAAGAGGGGTGATTCTTTACAGCTGGGGCCATAAACTACATCTGCAGGGCTAGCTGATAGCCTGGACAATCGGACACAGAGAAAGAGGAGTGTCAGAGGGTGCGGTAGTGAATAGGGCGAAAGGGAGGTGTCGGGCGGGCACAGAGTGTGATTCTCAGGGAAGAGCAGCGCAGATGGGGGGAGGTTTATTGCCCATGCATAAGACAGAGAGCGGTGGTGACCAGTGCCTAGGGAAGATGCTTGCGTGGGTGAGGAGCCATGCTACGAATCGACAGCGTGCAGAGAGTGGGTCTGGTCAAGACATCTAAAATGGCTGCCGTGCACGACAAAAGTGTGGCATTTCAAAAAAGGCAAGATGGCGCAGACAATGTTTTTCAACACTTCCTCATTTCCTTCGAATCGAACGTTAACAGACGTTGGGGCATATTACCAAAGTTAAGCGATATTTATCGCTAACGATGCTTACCAACCAATTTTTTACCACTAAGCATCGTCAGAAATTATCGAAGATAAACCTTGCTATTATCAAGGTTTATCGCAAATGCGATAATAAACGGCCGCAATGCATGAATATCGCTAAAAACTCAGCGATATTCATGCATTACCGAGCTAATGCTCTTAGCCATGTTATCCACCTCCCATTGGATAACATGGCTAAGAACTGCTCAGGGCAGGTGTTACTTTTTGGAGATATTCGCGCTTAGCGCGAATATCTCCAAAAGTTGGTAATAGGAGATAGATATCTTGCATGTTGTAATGCAAGTTATTGTGGTATATGGAACTCATACCATAATCTCTCAGGAAAGCAGAAACTGATCCTTTTGGGACCGCCTAAAAAGGCCTAGGGGGTGAGGAGTACTCTACTTTGCCCCCTTTTCACGTTCCGAACTATTTTATTTTACTCTCTTCTGTAATTACACAAAATAGCAGCGATAAGATGCATCGGAGACACACAGTGAGAGAAAGGAGGCCGGAGATGAAGAAGAGATGTCAAATACACATTGGAGATAATATAGTGGCAGAAGGGAAGTAAATATGAGTAAACTTACCATGTAACATAAAAATGTTGCACTCTATACTATAAGTCTCATTTTATACTACAATCACTTCGCTACAACCTCATAAATTAAAAATAAAAATGAATAATGTCTCAAACAATTTTTGATTTCTAAATATAAATTTATTCTTCAGAATTTTCTAAATTTGAAAGAACTAGTAACATGTCCTCATCAGCAATGTCCTCATTAAAAGTCTCCAATGATGATTCTTGTAACTCTATGGTCTCCAAACACTCGATAAATTCGCCATCAAGAGATTGATCAAAAAAATCATTCAAGTCATCTCCTCCTTGTGACAATATTTCATTATTGGTGCTGTCAATTTCAATCAATGTAGTGGAATCATTCAAGTCATGTCCTCGTGACAATATTTCATTATTGGTGCTCTCAATTTCAATCAATGTAGTGGAATCATTCAAGTCATCTCCTCCTTGTGACAATATTTCATTATTGGTGCTGTCCATTTCAATCAATCTAATGGAATCATACAAGTCATCTCCTCCTTGTGACAATATTTCATTATTGGTGCTCTCAATTTCAATCAATGTAGTGGAATCATTCAAGTCATCTCCTTGTGACAATATTTCATTCTTGGTGCTGTCCATTTCAATCAATCTAATGGAATCATACAAGTCATGTCCTCCTTGTGACAATATTTCATTATTGGTGCTCTCAATTTCAATCAATGTAGTGGACAATTCAAAAGAAATTGCCACGGTCTCTTCATTGTGAGCCATTTTATTTTGAAATTGCTTGCTGTAAATTGCAGAAAAAAATAATCACTTTCATTTATCGTTTTTAGTAATACATAATATAAAACTAACTTTATCAAGTATTTAGTATAACAGAAGGACTGCAAATAAATAACAGAAAACATTTTTCAAATTATCTTCAAGTGTACAACATAGTTCCCCTTACAAATTAACAACTCACCTTTTTAAAAGTAGCAGAAGTGTTAGTACTGTGTAAATCAAACACCAGAAATTCACCACCAAAAATTCCTCACAAATGTACCTCAGACAGTAGTATCACAAAATGGCTGTGGTTTCCTCTCATTTGACATATATACATAACCAATTAACTTTCATCACACACAAATACAAAACCAAAGTAACATTTTAATTGGTTCTAAATTTCAACACTTTCAAATGTGTTTTCCCCATGCAATTTTCCATAGGACATTTACATACGTCTACAGCCTGAATGGCTGAACGGAATTACACCAAACTTGGCAAAATGGTACATCAAACCTAAGAGGTCAGGAAGGATCTACTATGCCCCCTTATGGTCATTTCCCCCTTCGCTTTGGCCTCCTCTTGTCTCTCAATCCTACCGAGAGACAAGATGGCGGCCGCTACGGACTGTTTGGAATGTTGACAGACGCCGGAGAACCAATCAGCTTCGCAAAGCTCCGTAACGCGAAAAGTACGCGAAGCGGAGCGCTGTTACAGATATATATCTTTTTTTGAACGTTAATTTCTCAAAATCCACTAGAGCACATATATTGAGACCTAGCAAAGGCACATCGGGCTACCAGTCCCTAATATTTTGCCAAGTTTCGTGCAAATCCATTCAGCCGTTCGATTATTATTATTTTGTTTTTTTTTTGCCCCGCGGGGCCCTTTTAAAACCTCCACATCAAACGTAGGGGGTCAGCGAGGATCTACTATTCCCCCTTATGGTCATTTGCCCCTTCGCTTTGGCCTCCTCTTGTCTCTCGATCCTACCGAGAGACAAGATGGCGGCCGCTACGGACTGTTTGGAATGTTGACAGACGCCGGAGAACCAATCAGCTTCGCTTCACAAAGCTCCGTTGCGCGAAAAGTACGCGTCCTGGAGCGCTGCCCGGTCCGCTGTTACAGATATATATCTTTTTTTAAACGTTAATTTCTCAAAATCCACTGTAGCACATATATTGAGACCTACAAAAGGCACATCGGGCTACCAGTCCCTACAATTTTGCCAAGTTTCGTGCAAATCCATTCACCCGTTCGGGCTAAAAGTGAGGCCAACCGCCCTATGGAAAACTCAATGTTAAAAACACGTTTTGGGACCCCCCTTTTTTCTCAGCCCCCCCTTGACGAACCCCCCCCAAATTTTCAAGGGCTGCTCAGAAACAAAATGTTCCATTTTCCTGAAAATTTCAGCCAATTCCGTCCACAAACGCCAAAGTTATTAGACATAGAATTTTCAAAAAACCCATAGAGAAAAAATCCTAACTATATATACCTACTGGCGACCGCCAGTAGGTAATATATATATATATATATATATATATATATATATATATATATATATATATATATATATATATACATACATATATATATATATATATATATATATATACATAAAAACGAATTATAAAGATATGTTAAGATAATTTATAGTTAGGAAAACATTTGCTATACAAATCCAACTTAAACTATGTAAACATTAGACATTCTAAAGTTGGAGTTATATTTCTAAATTATAGTTTATACACCACTTTCAAGTTAATGTCATATTTATAACTCATATTTATACGTATGCACTATCTCAATATTCATATAACTCAAGCACCTCCATACACAGTCTTCTCACCTCTCTCGCCACATACTTTAACTATAACTTGCCCCTTCTCCATGCACTATCTGTACCCTTGCACATTAGAGAAGTTAGAGCATGTGAAATGATTGCATTAATTTGGACACTTATAACATCTGAAATGATATAATGTAGCAGAACATAGAGAATGGTACAGTGGGGAATTATAGTTAATTTAATTCGGCGAGTGCGGTGAGAAGCCTGTATACAGAGGTGCACTAGTTATACAGCAACCTCTTGTCTGTGCTACCTGCCATGTTGAGAATTATGCAGCACTATATTGACATGGCAGTTTGCTAATGACCTCTAACAGAGAAAGTGTGAGATTTTCCACAAGTAGCTACCCGTCATCTACCTCCTCCATCCACTTCTAAACTGGAGCCTTGCTCAAAAGGCTGGAAAGTTTGATGGGAGGAGGCAGACGTTTTCCTCCCACAAAACTTATTATAAGGCCACTGTGTCCCATTTCCACTTTTGTAATGTCCTGAATCACAGCCCCCTGCAGCCTCCTTTGCATATGAGACATAGTCAGGGGTTGCTTCTAAACATGGTGCAAGTAAACAACTGGTTCACACCCCAACCTTTGCCATTCATTCTACACAAGATGCATCTATTGATGTTGCTTTTTCATACAAATAGAATTAAACAGTTACATAAGCTGTGCCACTTCACACAGATTGCTTCTGCATTTATTTGATTCTTACTTTAAATAGCACCAATGCCATTATGTTACAAAATACACACACCTCTACACATTATTTCAATTTCCTGAGGAAATAAAAACAATTCTCTTACCCTGAGCTTCCAGATTTGGTAGTCAATGAAAATATCTCCACCTTGAGACCTGTGGGACACAAAAGAGTAGCAACGATTTCAACATGAGCGAAAACAGCAAGACATTACTGGGCAAGTAGCAAACTGGATGACTGATGGGTAAATGATATTCAGTACAATTAATGATTAATCACATGTATGGTCTTAAGAAAAGGAAACTGATAGATAGATAGATAGATAGATAGATAGATAGATAGATAGATAGATAGATAGATAGATAGATAGATAGATGTTCAGCACACACATATGTGTGTGTGTGTATATGTGTATATATAATATATATATACATATACACATATATATAGATATACATAAATATATATATATATATATATATTTATATGCACAATAAAACATTTATTACTACAATATATCACATGAGCAAAAGCATTGTTTATTGTTTACAATTACACAGATTTCGTGTTACTAGGTATTTACATAGGAAACCAACTCTCCAAACAGTCAGTATACTTCTACATTGAAATTGTGCCTTATGCACATGTTTACGTGTTTGAGACAGAACCATAACTCACTTTTAAACTGTTTTTTCAATGCATTTAATTTTATTTTCAGGGTTGGCTGGAACAAGACTTGGCACCCAACCCACTGTGACCCGCATTCCCCACTGTGCATGGCGGTAGGCCAGACTCTGTGCTGAACCTGCAGGGGGCACTGCAAAGTGGAAAATGGGCAGAGGGCCTGACCTGAGGTTAGATATTGAACCATAAACCCACAATAGCCCTCCACCTAGATAGTACACGAGATATTAGGGAGTAGCCATTAAAAATGAAACATAATGGCTTTAACCAGTGTCACCACAATAATAAAAGCATAAAGGTGTCTTAATATATCAGTGCAACATCATTGAAACCTCTCAGTTTGGTAGCATTTTACTATCAAATTCATTAACACATGTAATGATTTACTCTTAATTTCAGCATTACCAATAAAACGGTTGAACATCAATAAAATGTGTGCATGAGACATTGTTCTACAAGCTGCAAAACAGCCTTAGGACTCAATAAGAATGTCTCTGCACCATAAAGCTAAAAGTTTAAAAACTCAAACTCTGAGAATGCTTAAAAGAAATGAAAATCTCTCCCAAGGTTACATATGTGAGGACGGAGGGTGCCCAATGAACATTTTTAAATGCTGTTTCTGTGGTGGCTGTTGCACTATTTACAGGCCAAAATATTTATTAGTATATTGTTGGTGCCCCTGCCCTCTCTGGCTGCAGAGTTCAGTTTTGGATGGGGGCCTCGAGAAGCCCTGCATACCCTGCAACCCTGCTGACTCCCTTGCATGTGCCCATGACCCACTGGTCCGGTACAGGAACCAGCAGCTGTTTTCCGTCCTGCCAGTGTTCTCTACAGGCAGGGTTGCTGCTGTATCATGCCATCCACTCCTGCCAGTGATAGGTATTGGAGCGGCTGGCAGAATTGGGGCAATGCTGTTGGGGTTTTGACACTCCCTGGGAGAGCTTTGTTTGTTGAGTGCAGAGAGCTCAAGCTGCCTTCAGCCCTGGTGTACAAAAGCACTCTTGACATTTTGTCTAGCGCTAACTTCTTCCCAGGGAGAATGTTTACGAATGCAGCAGCGTTCAATATGTGCATTCCATTCATACACGGCCAGAGAGGGACACAGGAGACAACCAACAATCTTGAAAGGGTTTTTATTTTGATTTTGTTAGTTTGACAAAGTAATTTTCCAGCCTTAACCTAGCCAATCACATTGTGTTAATTTTTGAAAATGTGATTGACAAGATTGGCTCGTTAGTTTTAATGAATACGTAAAAGAATGTTAACCGTTAAAATCAGACCCTGCCCCTCCACATTGCAAATATCAAAAGTAGTACTGGATGATTTACACTATCTATTTATATATGCGTGGATATGTTACCCAGTAGCACTCATTACTGTGTTTTTACAGCTAGGATCATGTTTCATTAGGAAATGGATTTTTTTTGTTTTTCCAATAACTTTGGCACGGTTTCACTTATCTTGACAAAACTTAAAAAAAACACAGTCTCATTCATCTCAGCTTCATCCTGGAAAGCTATAAGGTGATCTGTCAAGTGTCGGCCAAGAAAAGGGGGGTCCCAAAACATGTTTCCCCATGCAATTTTTCATATGAATATTGAACAGCGATACCATAAAAACAGCTGAGTAGAATTACATCAAATTTGACATGGTTAGATCTTGATCTGTTTAGTCATTTTTGAGAAATCAAGGTTCAAAATGTATGTATACTTCACACCAAGGATGATCGGTGGATCCAACAGATCGAAAGATAAGACCTGAATGACTGCAACAACATAAATAGCGATGTTGCGGCCGTTAGTGCCACTCATTTGTTATTCACTGCTGCTAAGCAAGGAGTGACCCATAATGCCCTGCGATGGAAATTGGATTCTTTTTTGAGCGATTTTAATTGCTGTCAGTCATGAGTGCCGGGCCAATAACTGTGCAGATTGTGACTTATGTGTGATGACAAATGCATAATTATTGTACAATGTTTTAAAATATATTTTCCCTTTATAGGTTGGTTTCTACCTGCAGGTACAGTCCCCGTAGGACCACTGTATGGTAGGTAGTTTTACACATCACCATTAGGTGTAGATAGTTTTCTTTCCATTTGGTCCTGAGGAATCGCCACAGATCATTCCTGAGTACTAGGCGAGAAACATGTCGACCATCTAGGAGTAGAGCGATTTTCTGACACATTGTAGCCGGATAGTCACCTCTCCTATATTCTTATTTTAACCAGGCTGGGATCCTTCCAGAATAAAGTTTATTTTGAGGATTCCCTCCCCTGTTTTATCCTACACATTCACCATTACATCTACACCTACTAGGCCCCTTACACCCACGGCACCTAAACGGCAAGGAACAAAAGACCTCCGAAAACAGAGCCCCTTTATGGGTGCCCGTCGGGTATTGCAGCGCCGACCCGACGAGGAGCAGGCCCATATGATGAAGCATGACACCTAGCTTACTGTGAGGGCCCTAGTTCTGAAAGGAGGAACTCCCTCCTCCTTGTGTTCTGTGACCCACTGAGGAACTTCGTACTCAATTTTTGTAGTATATCAGGGCACGTACGTTGCACCTCTTCAAAAGCATACTGTCCCCTATCTTTGACTGAGAACAACCAATCTCCCTCTTTTATATGAAACAGCCTGACACCAACTATTTCGGTGGAATTGAGGACCAAGAACCTGAGTTTTGTAATTGCAGGCTGAACATCTTTATCCCACGTTGCGGCCAGTCAATCATATTGTTCCTGTACCATGGATCCTTCTCCAGTTCAGAGTACCAAAATGGCGGACAGGCAAGAAAGCTCACACAGCCATTTGGAAAAGACTATTTTTAACATTTGGGAATCAAGGAGGTACCGCTGTATCCAATAGTCTAGGTATATCTAACTTTATACCCCAGTTAACCCCTTCATGCCCATTCCAGCAACTTTTATAAATCCTAATTTCTTAAAAATAACTGAACAGATTTGCATAAAATAAAAATAGCACTCTCTTTGAGCAAGGTTCCAACTTTGTACCAAATTTGGTATGATTGAGTTCAGTGGGTTTTTGTAGTAGAGATCAAATATTCCCATGGAATTAAAATGTGAAATCACACTTTTGAAGCCCCCCTCCCTTTTTCTTGGACCCCACTTGACAGAAGACTGCAAAGGTTTCCAAAAAGAACCCAAAGTTATTGAACTTTTGCTTTTTGGGACATGTTCATGTAGATTATTCCAACAGTGCCCAAGATTTTAATGAAACAAAACATACTTTTCCTATTGAAATTCATGCTTAGCTATAACTACACTGGTGCTCTCATTGGCAGTGTAATATGATACAAATATATATATGACATTTCTTTCACGTGAATGTTTTTTTGAGGGCTGTGCTAACTTTGTTTTGAGTCAGACAAATGAAACACACTGTAGCGATAAGAAAATGGATTTATAATTATGGAAAAGCGGAATTCCACATAAATTGGTTCCTGCAGACATCTGAACAAGGTCTACGTAAGCTTATCATGGTGTACGCTGAAGATAAATGACAAAGGATATATTTGAACAGATGAGAAAAAAAGGTGAGCAGTGACAGGAAAATAGTTAATGAAATGTCTACTTTGTTGAGCACTTAACTTCTGTAACAGTACAAACTGAATTCGTCTCCTAGATTTAATCGGAGGGACCATTAAAATATTGAATAGAGCAAAAGTATTAGGCTCAAAGTGCATACTGGTGAAGAAAAATTACATAAAACTGATTCTGAACTAAATATATTTCTCTGATGGAGCCAACCCGCAGCAAGGTGCCATTTAGTACTAGATTAGACAGAAAAGACTAATGTCGATTTCACTGTGCAAAACTAAATTGACCATTGGAAAATGAAATGAATCAGACTAGAACACATTTATCAGAAAATGCTGAGCACAGTATGGTGCTAAATAGTACCTTGGTGCTAATTAGCACCACCTGTGTAGTTTCTGTATTTAGGTCATAGTGTACAAAGTGTACTACAGTCACCCCTCTGTGTGTAGCATCCTATTGCGATTATGAACTCCTCATCCTTTCTACAGAGCCTCATGCCAACTCTGTGCTTGCAACTTCATTCCACAAGTTGCGAATGTTAAAAACGATCCTACCATTTCTCCCCTTGAATGCGGGAAAAAGACTGGTAAGCACTCTAGTCATGTCCACCATCGACTACTGCAATGGGCTTCTTATGAATGCCAAAAGCAAGGTCATTCATAAACTTCAATCAGTCCAGAATGCAGCAGCCAGAATGCTATCAGGAACTCCCAAATACAAGCCTGTTTCTCATGTCATTCCGCAGTACCATTGGTTCCCTGTGAGAAACCGCATAAAGTTCAAGGCCCCATGTATTGCTTATAAAGCCTTCTGCAATTCTGGACCATTGTTCCTAAACAAGGAGCTAGCGGCCTATACCCCGAATTGGGCCCTGCGCTTATCCATCGCACATCTGCTCAAGGTTCCACGCACTAAAACTGCTTCATGGGTTGATAAGCGCTTCATCGTTGCCACAGCAAAACTCTGGAACTCTTTACCAACGGAGATCAGATACAGCCAGCCTTTACTAGCTTTCAGGAAAACATGGCTGTTTAATCAATAAGTCCCTCTGCTATCTGGTATAAACCTGCTTTCCTCAGCGCCGAGACACCCACAGGTATTTGGGCACTTTACAAATATCATAAATAAATAAAGGGGTATTTGTGCATAACAGTATAGCAATCATCAACCAGTTGTTTCCATATTTTGTTATAAATAGTTGCCAAAAGTGAAAACACTTTACATTTCCAAAGCCTAGAAAATAATTGAGTTGTGGTATCATACTAGATGATGCATAGACAAGAGCACCCAAACTGTTCAAATGAGGAAACTGGGCCTGGATTACAGACCCTCTGGTTCTACCATAAGTGAAATAGTCAGTCGACCAGAGACACTTTCTACTGGGATGAATAAATCCCACTGACCATAAATGTCCTTTACACTGCAGATACATGCTGTATAATGTTTTTACCCTTTAAGTCTAGTCAAATAAGCATAAAAAAGTTGCCAATAAAACAACAACTAATTAATTTTATAATCGATCGAACTCCGCTCACCTACAGGGATGGGGGGCAGGGGGGCAGTTGCGTAATATATTATAAAAAATAAATAAATAAATAAGAATGACATAATGTGACTTTCTTCCTCCAGCCAAAAAGACATGCACATTGTAACAGTGCATTAGGCAGTCCACCCTCCTCCCTGCTGCTGCCTGTCTGCAGTGGCCCCGCCCATGTCCTGACGCTCGGCCCGGGACGGGGAATAAAAAATAAAATGATATTGAACTATCATTTTATTTTTCAACTCTGGGGCGTTAGGGTGGATTTTAAGTGGGGTGATGCTCCCTCGCTCCAAGGGAGGAGCAGCCCCTTTTGCTCTTCCCTTCAGACTGCCCATTTCCTCGTCTGAACAATCCTAATGCTTCACTCATCCTTCCCTCTCTGTCACTGACCATGTATATCAAGCTCTGTCATCCTTCAGACCCATTCACCTCCCAAAAGCACCATCTTCTTACCATTCTCTCCTTACAATATTCAGGTCTTCCTTTTTCAGACAGAGGTGCTTTGATGTATGCCAGTGAAAACATGATTTGTTTGTCCCCTTGCCCTTCACTCTGGTCACAGATAGCCCAACGAGACTATCATCATCATCTTCAACAGCAGTTTTTTCAGTGCTGTTATGAAGGAATGAAGGCATGGGCATCCAGGCACAGAACTTGAATCCCATGAACCATTAGATAACACCTTCTCTCAAGAAGCTTTTGTATATGAAAACTTTAAGGACGGGTGGGGCAGAGGCTGTATTCAGTGTTAAATTATCCCTTTGCCTCTAACATTCCTCCTGCAAAAGGCAGCCGGAGCGCAGGATCCCTACAGTCCTTTCTCATTTTTTATTATCTTCTACAAAGTTACAGATAGAACACGTCATTTCTAATTTCTGGGTTTGGCTGTGAGTGGTCAGAAAATGCAGTTGTCCATCGTAGCTTGATAGGCTGCTAAACTTTGGTTAGGGTCATGGTCATCACTTTGCTCTGCAAATGGATAGCCCTGTGCTAAGGAGGATATTGAGGATGTGATACTTGCCAAGGGGCTTGAGAAGAGAAAAATGTAAATGATTTCCTATAGATCCTGGCAAGCCAAGTTTCACTTCCCCAAACTCTTGCAGAGATATGGACGTCTGCTTATGTCAGGAATTCCTAGCATTGGGGGCTGTGTACTTCTCTGCTCCCCTGCACCATGTTCCCCCTGTGATGGTTAATAAATCTGGCAGTTTAAATATTCCCACTATGTACAGTGTGAATGGTGAGCATTAGAGCCATGTGTCCCAGCACGCATGCTCACTGTGGAACTATGAAAAGCTTCATAGAGAAGTATGACTAAAAGCACACACATCCATATTTCTACGATGAAAGTGTGGCTCATGTGAGAACAAAGGAAATGCTTTAATCCGCCTTATGATTTGCCTGCCTCGTAGTCATACATTTGTTTACAGATCACCTTTGCCTCATACCCCTGTTCTGAGTTTCCCATTATCCCAGCGCCAGCTTTCCTCTGGGCTATTCATTGATATGTGATTGTAGCTGTATGAGGGCGATGGAGATGATGGTGTTGCTGAGGAAGGATGAAGCCATTGAACTATTGACACTGCAGGTGCGGCATCTCTAGAATGCGAAAATAAAAAACAAATACATACATACATGTGTCTTTTGTTTTGTTGCTGCTAGACAGGCTGGGAATTAGGAAACTATTTTAAAGTTTTCTGACCTGTTGGTATGCTTGTTCATGGACAAGAAATGACATAATCAAACACCCAGAGAATAACCCCAGAAATCTTTACAGTGGTTATGAAATATGTATGATCTTAATTAACTGATGTCAGTTTCTCCTGTGCCTTCCTATATCTCAGACTATGATGCTAGATAATTACTTATAGGAGCTGATAAGATTGAGTGGTGCCAATTCCATGCAGTCCAATATAGAGCTTTTTACACCATACAACGCTCCTGTTTCTTTATGAGCTAAAAAAACGGCCACACCTCAACCTGAACAATACTTGGTTAGTTCTAAGTCCCTTCGTTAAGTCTGACATTCCAAACACTCTTTTAATACCTTATAACCCACCTCCAAGGTTTTTTTTAGATGAGTGTGTGACAGACTATCAATAGAAATCTGGGCAGTGTATTATGTAATGAGTTGCCCTCAAGCTTCACTTCTGAACAGTTGATAGCTCTTATACTTTGGGTGAAAGCATGTAGGCGGAAGATGGGAAAAACGAGGACTGTCCGCAGAATAATACTCAACAATTGGAGAATAAATAAACATGTAGCTCAAAGCAGTATAATAGTTATCTACTGGGTAACTACTCCTTAGTCTTTCATCACTTCTAACTATATGTCTCATTCTTGACCATCAGTACCATCAGTACCACATTACAAGTCGGTCATCTCTGTCATTGGCACTATGCCTAAGCAAAACGTGTTTTTGATGTGAGTCAAATTGCCCATTACCGGTTACTGAATTTTCCATATTTCAAAATGTTTTCTTCCCGATTACATTTTTCTTCCAACCAGTTTCTTGTGTGAATTTTGTATGCAACAGATGCACTCACATACATTTTTAATGCAAATGTCAGTTGAACTGCAGTAGGCATAAGTTTCACAAAATGTAAACTTATGTGAAGGAAAATGTTTCACTCTCCTAATGGACACCTGTAGTTTGTGGACAGTGATAGTCAATAAGTAATATGAAAATCAACCTTATAGTTTAGTGGCAGTTTCTCATATATTGCATTAAAGTAATTTCAGTAAATTGGTGAAGGCCCAGTTGGGCAGATTGCAGGTGACGTATGATATTTTTAGATCAAGCATTCAAGACCTCTTGTGTATACTTTAGTGTATATTTATATATGTATGTACTTTGTGGGCTCTGGAGATCAGCCCTAGGACTTGTCAGTTTCCGCTTAGGGACTTTTTTCTGTTCAACTTCCTCTATTTAACTGTATTGATAGAAAATGACCAGTAGAGGTACGTAAAATACCAGAATTACTTTCTGCTGAGGGACTTTCTTTTCCTTTTGTTTTCTGGCAACTGCCCCTATTTAACTTTCTTAATAGAACACTACCAGCAGAGGTCAGTAAAATATCAGAATCACTTTAGCATTCCCTAGACTCCAGTCCATAGAAATTGTCTTCCATGAGCACCTGTAGACAATATTTCTTTTTTCAAATCTTCTATTTTCAGTGATATGACCACCGAAGGCCCTAATTTTATATTAAAAACACAGCTTGGGACTAAACCATTTCCAGATGAAAGGCAATATTTTTCTCCATGGTTTCCCATACCTGGTGTGTCACGCAGTTTGGTGCTTACTTTCCCTCCATGTTAAAGAACAGTAGATGTTTCAGCACCCAGGCTAATGTGCTGCATAGCTAAACACATATAAGGTCCTAAAGGCGAGACCTATTGCATTGCAAATGCTTGTTAAATAGTGGTAGCTGTTTTCCTAACTACTCTACTTTGTAAAACGTTCACCTGTAAATGCACCTCAAAGTGAAATAAAATTAGTTCTAACTATACTACTTATGTGTGTGCATCATAATTTACCTTGACAAAAAACCTCCACATAAGAGTGTGGGAAATTCCTGTTTGGTGACAGATTTGTGGAGTTTTCTCATGTTGGAGTAGTTTACAGGTATATTACTGCAAGAGAAATCCAATATGATTAAATAATGTGTTAAACATTAATGGAAAGTACACATTCTTCCTATTTCCGGTTTTAATGTCCAAGAACAAACGAATACTATACATGGAAACTCCTTATCTAACCCCTTCTCATCTCTTCTGTCTTTCTATCTTTCACTCTCTATTTCAGATCCTTTCTTTCTTTCTTTCTTTCTCACTCTTCATCCCCACACCCATGGATACACAAGTATTCCATAAACACCTGTTTTACATGCACATTCACAGCCATTTTGCGCATACAACTTATTCAATTTGGACATGTGAAAATCGTGTTTTTCCAAAATCAAATATATAGAAAACATCCTTGCAAACAGACCCTACGTTTAGAAGACGAATTTGGTGTTATTTATTTGACATGGAAGAATGATAAGAAAAGAAGTCTTCTGTGAGCTGTGAAATAGCATCTGTTGTCAAAAAAAGGTTTGGAATCATGTAGTTGACAGTACAAACAATTTTTTTCCTACTCTCTCTCTCTCTCTCACACACAACACACACACACACACAACACAATGAGCCGTATTTAGAGTTTGGCGTATGGTATATTCTGTCAAAATGTAATGGATATCCTGTCTGTCATACTGTAAGTGACATAGGCTGTAAGGCACTTGTAATACAGCAGATTGGACATCCACATTTCTGATTGAGTATCCCTTCTGCCAAACTCTTATTACTGTCCATCATTTTCTGTCTCTAATTTCTCTGTTTTATTCCCATCTGCATTTATAAGCATATTCAGGCAATTTGCTTCTACAATTCTTTGAATTTGCATTGATGAAAAAAAAATATTTAGCCTAATATGCACTTACATAAATTAGGAAAAACATCTTCGTTATTTGAGCTTTAAATGGTGCCCAATTCAGACAAAGAGTTGCGTTTGCTCTGGACATTTGTTGGGCAGTATTGTGCTACTTATTTCATACAAGGTGATGTATAAAGAGGATCACTATACTGGAAGTCTTCTATTGGTTAACATCATTGAAGGTCTGTCTCGATAGAATGACCATGCTTATGAGTCCCCTCACGCCACAAATGCAAAGATAATATTGGTGGTGTTAGAATAATTCTGGAAGTTCTTCCACACACTCAATGGGTGTTCTCCAGTCAAAGGCCTGTCCTAAAAACATGCGAAATGGGCCATTTTCTTACCTGACCGTGTACCAACACAAATGCCAAGCATTACTCAAGGAATGAAAAGGTCTGGGATCTCCACTGACTTTTCTCTTAAAGAATGGGACAGAAGGCACCTTGGAAATACCAATGTTCACTCCAAGTTCTAAAATCGCCACTTTTGACAGGTTCCATCAATGCTATTAGAATACATATTGTGTTGTATTGACCCAGTTCCTAAAAGTCCCTATTAACTGTTTTCATTAATACCACTAATTAAAGTTTCTTAGCCCCTCACATACAACTCTTTACCTACCCCATATCTGATTCCTTGAGTGCTCTATCTAATCTCCTGCATTTGGAAATTGAGTTTCTGCCTTCGATAGAAGCCATAAGCGTAAAACCCAATAGCTTTAAAGACCTTGTAAAAGTGTTTTCATGCTTGTAAAAAATTTTCAACGCATTTTGGTGAATTAGAATACGTTTTACAGGTTATGTGAGGAGTTTACAAAGCATAAAATCTCTCTTTTGAAATATAAATATGTCTTTTACACTCACTATTAGTTGTAGGCATACCTTTGCAGGCATTTTATCAAGAGCAATGATTTCATATGGACTATATTCAGCAGTCCCAATGCAAACATAAACAGAATCAACTTTGTGGAACACCTGAGAAAAAAAGAATAACATTTATGATGAATGGTATAGCATTGGTACTCGGCGGACTGCACTGTGCAAATAAAATAAACAAAGGATCCTGCTCTGGAATAATGATAGCGTGTCTACAAGGACATTTGGAGACAGGGCTCCACCTCAGCCTCATCAAAGAAATTTAACTTCCATTGACTAGGTTCAAAATCCAATATCAAATTTCTACCTGGCATCTAATTCACTCAGCCCTTGGCAACACCAATGGCGGCGATTCACAAAACGTCAAACGGCGACACCAACATTGTTTCTTGAACAATTTTATGAGTGGCTTGCTTTGTGTAACAAACTAAAGCAAAATTTACTTAAATTAATGAAATAAACATGGATCCCTTGAATTCACGTTGATACATGACAGAGTTGCAATCAGTGCATTCACTACTGACGTTTTTATTTACATTTGTTCTTAAGATTTACAATTATATTCCACTTTCAAGCTATATCCCTATAATTTCTAGAGTCATGTTATTCCAGTGAAAGTAAGGATGGCTGCAGATAAACGCATCTTGAGATCTTAGTAGTCTTTTCCTGGATTTTGCCTCTTCTACCTTTTTAAACTTGCTGAAAGTCTTATACTTTGCACTGCTTAAAATGTCTGCCCAATATCTGTGTACAAGAACTGCCTGTTAATCATTCTAGAAGATGGTTTCAGCTTGTTTAGCACACAACCAATGCATTTTTAATTTACTGGAGACAGGAATAAAGTAATCAGCGTATTGCAGATTGCAGAAGTCTGCATCCAATTATAAATGCATACCAATTGTAGACGAGCGTGGCATAACTGATTAGAAGTTATCTACAGCGTGTGACATTTTCAAAGCGTTCCCATACACCTGATTTCACTTCCCCCAGTTTGAATGCCAGCCTGCACTTCACTCTATCCTAGCTCATGGTTTATATATCGCACCTCTCAGGTTTCTCTCCCAGTTACTTCGATTTATTATGGCAAGCAAAAATAATATTTATTTCTCCATTTTTAACAACATGTCACAAAGTCTGGATTTTGAGCGAACAAAAGTTTCAATGACCCCAAAATCTGGTGAAATCGCTTTAGGGTTCAATGAAAGTAAAGATTTAATCGAGTACAAGTATTAATGCACTCTCAATCACCGAGTCAGCTCTGGCAAACATGTTCAAAACAGTCCCACAATGCAAGAGAGCTCGACAAGAATGCAGCCATGTGGCCACAGCAGCCTAAATTGCTCAACTTTCGTGGGTTGTAAGCTATGCAACCGGAAGCATAGGGTCACATCATTTGGTGAGTGGGTAAATTTAGATTAGAACTCATCATTTCTAGTTCCACTACTGGCAGGTAAGTCACCTGTACTTTATCAAAAACATAATGGCGCTTTACACCAATTTATTTGCCGTCCGCCCAATCTGTTACTGCATAAAGTGCTGCTGCTGTTTGATAGTTCCCTCCACCTTTAATTCTAATTGGTTGCAAGATGTCTCACTCCAGGGATATGTTGATCCATGTCTATGTGGAGTTTTAATCTCTTTCAGGTTTTCAGTTCCACAATTCCAATCAAACTATTATCTCACCTTATAATCTTTTAACTGGTAACCGAGGAATATGCCTTAAAGTAAGTGAGTCCTCTGAAGCTTACATTAATTCAGGTGCCAATCCTCAATTATCCTGTGACAATGGCATTAGGCCTCTCGTGAGGGACCCACACCATTAATCTGTTTTACTCGGTTCAAGGGAATTCAAATTAAAAGGTTGCCCTCTGTCTAAACATAACAATTGAAATCAAACTCAAAATCCCACATCGCTAACACCGTATGATAAACCATTTATTAGGCAAGATGTAACAGTTTTGCTTCATGCCTTTTGTACCTAATGTTTTGTTTAAAAGAAATCTATTATTTATTGACAGATGTTACCGAATATAGGGGTTGATTATGATGGCGGACGGACCTGCGTCCGTCCGCCACCCCCGAGGTGGAGGGACCGTCCGCAGGGGCAAAGCGACCGCGTCGGAAATGCGGTGGACTGTCTTCCCTGCATGGCGGTGGCGATCCGAACGCCATCCTAATTGACCCCATAGTTCACATTTGTTTCGATCCAGAATTGCAGTGGCATAAGTCATCAGTGCTGGTGCATAAAGATGCAACCTTCGCATCCAGTCAAAGGCATCACCTGGTTGCATTGTAAATTCCAAACCCTGGAAACAAAATAACATGGTAGGTATCTTGGGTGGGTGTGTTGGTGGGAAGGGATGAGGCTGTGGAGAGAGGGGCGAGGGGGTTGCAGAGGGGGACGTATTGTAAATAAATGCAGGACGTTTCACCGAAATGTCCTGCCATCAAAGCCAAAATATAGAACAATAGCAAACATAGTTTGACCACAAAGGGATGACTAGTTAAGGCAAAGGGCACAGAGGATAGAAATCACGATTATGGCCTTTGGAAGAAGACAGCACTGTATCCCTCAGCTGCATGACAGCAAAAAGAAGTACATTTGTCTTGAGGAAGTGGAGAATTTATAATGGCCCACAATTCCCTTTAATTGTGTCCTATTGTATAAGGTGATACATAGCAATCCCTGCTTGGGCATAATTTAGGGGTCACCAGGGGTCGCTGCTGCGTCCCCTGGCATTCCCCTTGTTTTCCCTGGCACTGCCTGACCCCTGGCTACAACAAAGGGTGCCGCTAGGATGTAAATCATACCACCACTCTGTATCCTAGCCTCGCAACCCTATTTAACATTACACCACAGGCTTTCGTTGACAGGCAGGCTTGTTTTCGATCTCAACCCCGCCTGTCACTTGGTTTTTTCAATCTCTAGGACTGGTGCCCGTTTGTTTGCTTATGGACTAATCTCTGCACTGTATATAATTGCAATTTATTTGAATTATTATACATATGTTATTGTCTTTTGGTGTGTCTAACCAATTTTTTGTTTGATTCTTTGTTGTAAATTTGTAAATGTGTGCATTTGTAGATACTGTATATATGAACCTTTTGAATTGACAGTGGTTTTGTTTGTGCTTGTGTTTCAAAAAATTGCTGATAAAAGTAAAAAAGAAAAATAAACTTGTTTGGAAATTAAATCCAGTGGTCACATGGTACAGATTGACTGTGTGTCTGGGGAATTGTTTCACAAATAATCCTGTCCAGCCACCTTGTTCTGTTTTTCCTGACCCCTAGCGTCAGCAGTGGAAAATGTGGCAGTAAAAGATGCAGCTTGTCCTTATAGACGTTGTGGGGGCTAAACTCACCTCGTTATTATGTCAATTTTTTTATTATACTAATAGCAAATAATATTACATTAATAAAATAATGGAGCACAAATAGCTGGAATATAACTTTCCCTGACAGCTGATATGAGTAGAAAATGCTTTTAAATCTATGGATGTTGTGTGTGTGCTTGTATTTTTGAGTGTGTTTATGCAAGGAAGAGTGTGTGCATGTGTGTGCATGTGTAGGCAGAGTGGGTGTAGGAGTGAGTGTGTGTGTATGTGTGAATGCATGTGTCTTAGTAAGCATATGTATGTGAGAGTGAAAGTGAACGTCAAGGGACCTGTGAAGTCACTTACTCTACCCCTGGCCTTTTGGTGAATTGACGTCCATGTACCCCATGTACATTAAAATTCCTATGTAGTTAGTGTCATCTTTTGTTACATTTTCTGGAAGCTCATCATGAAATTTATAGGTAGTAGTTTATTAATTCTTCACAGTGTTTGCTAGTTGTTTACATTCTTGTTACAAAAATCAAGTATTGAAAATGGGCAAAGATGACAAACAATGCACTTTGTGTCGTTTGTGAATTTTGTAGACATTTTCAACTTCACCCAACTTCACCCAACTTCTAGCAAAAATATTTTTGTAATAGAAGGTTCTTGAAACAAGATTTTTGCAAACAGTGTTTTTGTGATAGAAAACAACCACTAATATTTTTTGTAAATATGCTGAAAATTTGTGAAGGTTAAAATAAACTTCACAAGCTTGTTGAGAGAAACCTCTTTGCAATTTTAGAACCCCGGGACTCCTTACTATACTATACATATTCCCTTGAGCCCTGGAGAAGATTTTATGTTATAATTTCACTATACCATTGCCATCTAGCAGACCACTTAAAGGAAGTTTGCTGCTCTAGGACTCATCTTCGCCTGTGTTTCCACAAGAAAGATTCAATATGCTAGAAGAGACAGAAAGAGAGTTGGTACAGGTTTGAGGTGGTGAACCTTGCAGTTTAATCATTTTTGGGAGTACTGGATTAAAATTTGCTCAAGACAAACGTTGTAGAGTGGAGCAAACAAGTCATCGCTGTGAAAACGAAAAAGTGAGGACTTATTACAGCCTGATTCATCAAGCTAAATTGCGATCGCAATAGCTGCGAAAAAGCAATTGCGATCGCAATTCTAAAAAAAGGTATTCATGAAAAAAATGTGCGAATTCGCTAAGACATAATAGCGAATTCGCTATATAATTCGCAGAATCCTGGTTTTAGCCCAATAGCGAGTCAGGAAATGCGAGAAACCACGGATCCTGCGAATAAGTATGCGAAATAGCCATACAATCGCAATAACTATTCATGAATAATCGCAATATGCGAAAACCCCAAAAAACGCTGTTTGTGAGGCGCAATTTAAGGACAACCCAAAGCAGGTGGTAACCATCAAAGTGAAAAAAAAGAAAAGTTTGAAAAACCGTTACCCAATCAGCAACAGGTGCAGGCCTGACCAAACACACTTAAGGAGATGCAGCTGCAGCATTAGGACTCTCACAATGCCAGGACTGTACATGGTGGTCAGGCGGCGAAGGCTACAGCGAGCTGCACGGAACAGACGCAGGATCCAGGAGAAGATATTCCGCCTGCGGGTCACCCTGCTGGGCCAAACCAGAGAGCAAATATATGCCAAGTACCGCCTGAATGGGCCAATGATTATCAAGCTAATCCAGGACCTGGACCCCCTGATGCAGCACCCAACAAGGCGGACCAATGCCGTGCCCACACATGTGCAGGTATTGTGCAGCCTGCACCTTCTGGCCTCCGGAAGCTTCCAGGGGATAGTTGCCGCTGCTGGGGGTATATCCCAGCCCACCATGTCCCGCTGCCTAAGGAGTTTCCTAGATGCAATGCTGACCCAGCTACACCAGCACATAAAATTCCCCACCAGCCAACAGGACTTAGATGAGACCAAGCATCAATTCTACAATGTAGCGCAATTTCCACAAGTGATAGGATGCATTGACTGTACCCACATCCCCATCTGCCCACCTGCACAAACCGAATACATGTACCGCAACCGCAAGTCCTACCACTCCCTCAACATCCAGATGGTGTGCAACGCCAAGAATTACATCACGGACATAGTGGCACAGTACCAGGGGAGCACACATGACTCCTTCATATTCCGGAACTGCGGCCTCCACACACGACTGGCCAGGGGAGACTTTGGTGAAGGACACCTACTTGGTAAGTACACTTGCCCCACAATGTTACACTGTGATGAACTAGCTGCGCTGCACAGGCGCTCACCCTCTGCTCCTCTCATTCAGGTGACAGTGGCTATGCTCTCCGTGAATACCTCCTCACCCCATACCTCAACCCTGCTACACCACAGCAACGCCGTTACAATGTAGCGCACATACGCACAAGGAACTGCATTGAGAGGACATTTGGGCTACTTAAGAGCAGATTCCGCATACTCCACAAGACTGGTGGGGCCATGTACTACAGTCCTGATGTCTGCTGCCGCATTGTGGCAGTGTGTGCAATACTACACAACATTGCTACCAAGTGCCGGATTCCTGTAGAGATATCTGGCAGTGAGTCGGAAGGGGACGACCGGCCACCTGCACATGCGCGTCATGCACGTGGGGAACATCCAGCTGAAGGACACAGACGGCGCAACCACATCACAATGAACTGTTTCTAGGGCACCCACTCCCCTCACCCAACACTCCACAAATGCATGAAAATGGAAATAATGACAGGAGTCCGATGTTCAATGCTTGAATAAATATTATTGTTGATAGCACAATAATATGGAATAACTGTTATGCTTTACATGTGATGAGTATTGCGCCATACTGCTCACTGTTTTAGACACGACATGCTTATGTCAGCAGCATGTCCCTGCCCATGGATTGAAATGTCATGTGCGACTCCGGCGCGCAGCACCCAGTCGCCTCTCAGGCTCCTCCTCCCGCAGGGCACGCGATCCCACACTGGGCCTGCTGCTTCGACGTAGGACACCGACCTGTGTTGTAGACAGGCTGCTGACACTCGATGTCCCCTCGCTTGTGTCATCCCCACCAGCATTGGCTGGGCCATTTGGTTGTAGGGCCAGAACAGCTGTGTCACATGCTCAAGTACACGTGCCAAGTCCTCGCTGCATTGTACCATCCGCAGCTGCATTGCCAGACACCGACGGGACAGCTGGGAGGTGTCATTTCCTATCACGTAGTTGGAACGTGTGTAGGCCGTGAGGGGTGTCAGTAGCTGGCGGTGGCACCAGCGGGCAATGTTGCGCTGGCTGATGATGGCCGCTGTGTTTGCCTCCATGGCAGTTGTCATCTGGTCAATTTGATCAGACATATTGGCCACATTTCTGCCTATGTTGTGGAGCTGCAGTTGTATGGCACCTTGGTGTCGTGCCTGCAATCGGTGCACGCGCAGCATGCGGCGCTCAATACTGAGCCCTGGCACACGCACAGCCATCGCCCTCCTGCCGGTGTGTGCTGTACTCTGCTGTGGCTCCCTGACATGCCTGCTGTGCTGGCTGCCCACAGTAGGTGTGCACTGTGTCGCAGGTCTAGCAGCACCTGATGTTGATGGTGCCACTGGTATGGGTCTTGCAGCTGGCACTGGTGCTGTGCCTGATGGAGCTGGCATTGGTGGTGGTCTTGCAGCTGGCACTGGTGCTGTGCCTGATATAGCTGGCATTGCTGGTGGTGGTCTTGCAGCTGGCACTGGTGCTGTGCCTGATGTAGCTGACATTGCTGGTGGTGGTCTTGCAGCTGGTACTGGTGCTGTGCCTGATGGAGCTGGCGTTGCTGGTGGTCGTCTGCATGGTGGCACTTGTGCTTGGCCTGATGTAGCTGGTTGTGTGGATGTTTTCTCCTCCTCACCCTCAGGCTCCTCTGGTGCCTCATCTATCTGCAGCCTCTCGCTGTCTCTGCTGGTGTTTTCTGCGCCACCTGTGATGGGAAGGGGACGTAGATTAATTGCATGTATCTTTGACATGTGCAGTTGGTACATGCATGCTGGCTACCATTCCCTGACTGACTGTTGCATTGCGGACATTGGGACATGTCTGGCTGCATTGGAGTGTTTGTAAGTTGTGGGCAGACTACATGTCCCACAATGCAACAGGGCATGTTCTGATGTGCATGGGCTGCATGACTGGGGTTGATCATGGGAGGCTATAGGGTCATGGCCATTGTTAGGGGACAGGGTCGCAGTCGCATGCCACTTACCTTGGCTGTCTTGGGTGGGTCGGGATGAGTCCAGAGGGATAACACCAACACATGCCTCACGCTGCAGTATGTCCTCCACACGATCCTCCAAGGGGGTGTTGGGAGGGACTGTTGGATCTCCACCTCCAGTGACAAGGCTCTCACCCAGCCTCTCAGCCACCTTCTCCTTGGCACAACCTCGGAGGTCGTACCACCTCTTTTTGAGGTCGTCTATGGACCTCTGTGTTACTCCCACTGCGTTGACTCTGGCGCGGATGCGCAGCCACAGTCGCCGTTTCTCGGACTCAGGCACCCTCCTGGAGTCCTTGCCAAAAAGTTTGTTGTGGTCATGGCAGACTCCATCAATTAGATGCTCCAGCTCCTGCTCTGAAAATGTTATCTTGTGCTTGCGCCCGGTGTCACTGGGCCCTGCTGCTGCCCCCTGTGGCATAGCTGCAGTCTTTAATGTCCAAAATATCCAAGTCTGGAGGTGTTTTGAGAGGAGCTCTGTGTGGTGCTGCTTCAATCTCTGCCTCAGTGTTCTCAATGTGGATGGGAACAGCCTGCTTCCTGGTTGTGATGTCATCACTGTGCTCGAAATGCGACTTCCCGTTTTTGCGATCTCGCTATTGGCGAGATCGCAATTCCTCGCTAATTGCGAGATCGCTATTCCTACACGGAAATTGACTGATTTAGCGATTTGTCTGAGAATTTGTAAAATCGCTATCGCCTTTAGCGGACCGTTGCGATTCGCTTTATTTACTCGCAGTTTTTGATGAATCCCATTATGCGATTTCTGAATAGCGGTATTAATCGCTATTTAGAACTCGCAGATTTCGGTTTTCATGAATCAGGCTGTTAGTCTCTAATAGAAGAAACCCCAGTTGTGATGTACAATTGCGCATGAGAAACTGGTTTTACTGTTGCTTTGTCACCTGTTATGAATGCCTAGGAGCTCTAAATCTCACCATTTTCTCTCTTAAGCTAGTTTACAAGCACAGACATCTTTGTTAATCAAATCATATATGTTAAATCTAGAGTGGGCCAGCACTACATCAAGGATCTATCCCTAGCCCATTTGAAGTCGGACCCCACTTGGGGGCATATTTGGTCAGTGTTCGACCTGGCTTTTTCAGCAGCTTTATCCCCGGACTTTTTGCTTTTTGGACTCCTATATATGTTTTTGTTGGTATTAGGACTCTGGGCACTTTACCACTGCTATTCAGTGCTAAAGTGCATATGCTCTCAATGTAAATTGTGTTTATGGATTGGTGTTTCCATGATTGGTTTATTTAAATTACTGCTAATTCCCTAACACAGTGCACTGTGTTTGCCTAGATCCTGTAAATTATATGCTGCTAATGGGCCTGCAGCACTAATTGTGCCACACACATAAGTAGCTGTTCAAAGGGTTTTCAGACCTGCCACTGCAGTCTCTGCACACAGTTTTACACTGCCATGTCGACCTGGCAAGTGCACCTTCCTGCCAGGCCCTAACCTTCCCTTTTCTCACATATCAGCGACCCCTAAGGTAGGCCCAAGATATTCCTGTGGGAAGGGTGCAGTGTGGGTGAAAGGTAGGACATGTACAGATGGGTGTGACATTTCGTTTTTTACTATTGAAAGGCTTTCTGTCCCAGAGAGTAGTATGGGGGATACTTTGTAACATCTTACAAGTGTAACCTCCCATAGGGACAAGATAGGAAGATGGAGTTTAGGCTCCCTAAACTCAGAATTTAATATCACATCTTTTAGTAAAGGTGGTTTTTAAAATGTTGTGTTTGAAAATGCCACCTTTAGAAAATGCTTAGATTGGACATTTTCTTGCTTAGCCATCCTATGTGCCTCGGCTGCTTTGTGGATTGACTGTCTGGCTTTGGAGTGACGGGGGATGGGGATGTGCATTCACTGTTGACAGCCACTGGGGGGGTTGAGGTGTGTCCTCCCTTTCCTGGAGGAGTCAGAGCTGAGCTGAACAGACCTGGGCTGCATTTAGAGTAGTGGGAAGAGACTTCCTTGCACCTGAATAGGCCTGGTCTGCCTATCACAATGCTGTCTCCACCTCCAGCTTGAAAGCTGGACCAGAGAGGACAGAACTGGTTTGAATTGAGCTAAGACTCTCTCTGCCACAAGAGAGCAAAGGAAAATGTGGTATAAATATTGGCGCCCAGAACTTTAAATTACTTCTGACCTCAAGAGGAACCTCTGCCAAGGGGCAGAGCTGAGAAAACTGAAGGAGAAGTAGTGGCCCTTTGCTGTGTGCTGTGTGCTGTGTGCGGCTGCCCTGCAGTAGCTGTTTCTGCCAAGTAGAGGAGAGTAGACGTTTCTGGGTGCTGTGTATCACGCTTGAAGAAGATCTCCAAGGGCTTGGTGTAGAGCTAGCCTCCTCTTCTAACGTCTCAGGGACACAAAGACTTAATTCCCTCTGTCCTCCTGCACCTGGAACTGCGGTTTCAGCTGCCACAGAGGGAAAAAGCAACATCAACGCGGCAAGTGACAGCGCAACCTGAAATGAAGCCTATGGGCACCACTTGTGAAGTGCACAAAACACCGCTCCGACTTACACCACAGCACAACACTTGCCGATGCCGCACCCTATCAACAACGACACTATCACTGAGGCCGCTGCCTGCACCAGAGCCGATGAAGCATCACCTCCCCAACGCTGTGCACTGACTTTCTTTTCATCGTTTACCAAGGTACTGTTCTATGGGGTGTGCGTGACTCCGGGCCTTGCGGTCAGCGCTGTACTTTGGGATTTTCATTGGCCATAACGTCGTAATAGCCCAGGCAAAGCTATTTGGTGCTACAAGCTTTATTCCTGTGAATAACCTATTTTTGATGATATCTTGATATAAGTATGGTGGATTTTTGACATTTTGATCTTGTTTGGTTTAGATAAAGATTACTTATTTTTCTAAACTGGTGTGGTGTCCATTTGTAGTGTTTTCACAGTGTTACTGTATGTATGCACAAATGCTTTACACACTGCCTCTGAGATAAGCCTGACTGCTCGTGCCAAGATACAAAGGGGGTGAACAGAGGTTCTCTAAGGGCGTAACTACCTTACCCTGTCTAGAAGCAAGGGTCCCTAACTGGACACAGGTGCAAACCACTGCCAACTAGAGACCCCCATTTCTACCAGGCAGTATGATTTGGGGGTGTGAGCCTCAGATTTCCAAACAATCACTCTGAAACACCTTGTTAAAACACATCATATGAGAACCTGGTCATAAGCTGGGGAGAGCTAAAGGGGCAGTGGGAAGAGGAGAGCGCATTGTTAGGGGTATTTAAAATGTAATATTTATCAAACTAATCAACATATTTGAAGGCCCTCAAAATATAGATGAGAGAGAGTGTGTGTGTTTTTGTCAGTATGTGCATGTAAATCTCCCAGGTGAAATCTGACAGACATTTCACATTACCCGACTAAAAACACTTGTACACAACTATTTACTACAGAATGCTTTTTTAGAAATAGTGTAACACCCCAAACACCCCCTTGGAGCTACGCCCCTGATCTCACCATATTTCTGCATCCCATGCATGGCGAGTTTAGATGCCCCTACTCCACAAACATCTCCCTCCAGCCGAGACACATATCTGATATATATCAGCTGCACAAATCAATGAAACAGGACTGTGCAATAAAAATATTCTAATTAGAAATCATCAGAATCTCACCAACTTCCTGACTGGGTAGCACACATTCTACTTGGAATAGTAGACAATACAATGCTATGTTTACCTTTCTTAAAGAAATGTTGCATTCTCTATTTGTGCTCAATTCCACATAAATGTTACCTTCTTCATAAGTATATTAATAGAGTATTTGTTATATTGCATTCTGCGGCATCACAACTCTTCAGATTCCATGCAACTTTGCATAGCTGCACTATAAAAGGACAATCACGTTCTCGCCGATGAAAACATATCTTATATTGGTGTGTTGCCTTTATTTGACACTGGTTTGTGTGCTACCAACTTCCTGTTCACCTCGCTTCAGTGAACCTCTCCCATATAAATATGTGATCAGCTCTCGTCATAATTATGTATGAGGCAGGTTTGCTCAGGTGTGACCGTCCAGATGCACCTTCTTCCTTCAAGGCACGTGTTGTTACGCAAACATCTGGTTGTGAATAGTAAATTGCATGGGGGTGTATCATGGTGGACAGCACTTGATGAGAACATGGGACCCAGGAGAGACCACCACCATCAGTCATGGGCACCTGAGGCAGGCCATCTGCCATTCAGCCAAAGAGATACCTCAAGACTGGCAGAGCCTAGAAGCATTGTATTCAGGGCACAACCTTATGCCACTTCTGCTTATTCGATTGGTGGCAAATGTTGGCAGCGGATTATTGACGGGCCTTGGATCATGGATTTGAGAAGCAAGTAAAACAACAGCACATACGACCCACGATTTGCTTGCTTCATATTAAAGAGCAAACACCCTCTAGTAATGCTTTTTCAGACATGTTACATTTGTATTAAATATAACAACAATATTTCACTGTTAGCCACTGTGAAACACGTTTTTTGCTTCAAAATATTGGCTACATATTCTTTCTATAGAAGTACCCATGTACTCTTTATAATATCTGCCAAGGAATAGAACATCTGCTTTTGAATAGTTGAAATGATGTACATTTTTGGGATCCATATCTTACATGTGCCAGTGATTCTGGATTGCTTTTCTCGCCCAGTACTAAGAAGTGTGTAAGTAGCAGTGCCAGTCCCAGTAATTGCACCCATCTCTCAACCTCCACCAGTACTGATATAAATGAATGGGTTCCTTTATCGCTCTCGTGTACAAGTGCAACAGTGACTCAGGACTGCATTATTTCCAAAGCTCAGAGCTTGTGTGTGAACAAATCTGAAAGAGTATAAGATTAATGTCTAAGAAATATAGCTTGACAGTTGTTGTTTTTTTATTAATACCCTGCAGTTCCACTCAGATTGGAGAGCAGCGGGAGGGAGGGGTGAGTTTTATATAGGTTCTGGCAGTGGGATAAACCTGGTATTTTCCAAGCAGTGAACAGTAACTGGCGGTGGGTGTTTCATGCAGATGTAAGTGTGCAGAATCAGCTCTGCGGTAAAAAGTATGGTTTTCATATGCACATCTGTACATCACAATGATTCACAGATGTGTGGAGATCATATCACAAGCTACATGAGGACATGTCCAGCTGATTGGTTTTAGAAATTGAAGCCTAAAATGTTTTGTTATTCTTGCATGGTGACAAAATATTCTTGGGAAGTAGCATTGGAAGGTTCTAGCAATTTCCATTCGATAAGCGGTGGTTCAAGGTGAGCCACATCTGTGAGAGGGAGAAAACACTTTCTATTTAGCTGCTCCGTACAAAATAAAGTGTATTGACAACTGTTTTTGTATATTGTGTTGCGGTAGCATTTATTTAGCTCTTAATACCCCTGATGTGAATTTGTTGTACTTGGCGCCAGGGATGGATACAATTCTCTAGTCCAAATGTGAAATTTCATAGTGCTTTTTTATCACAATATACTTTTAGGAATTATGTTCCACATACATGTCTTGAAGCTCACCCAAATACATTAATTGGTAACCATTGAAATGAGCTGATATCGTCAAAGAATGCTGCAAGTGGTTTATGAGAATTTCGAGTTCCCAACGAAAACTGTAGAAATAGGCCTTAAGCATAAAGATTTTCATCACAGGTTGCAGGACCGTGAAAAGGATATAAAGTATTCTTCGAATGTGTTGGGGGTATGACTGGGCGTACTTTTGAAAATGTGGCAGAGATATTTAAATGTAATTCTAATCTCTAGCCGAAGCAAAATTGCTAATTGACCCTTATCTGCTCCTGCTAACTAATTCTTACACAAATTCATTTCTGTGCCAAATCTGGGTAGAAACTTTACTGGTTCGTTTCTTATGTCAACAACGTTCAATGCTAAGTTTTGCAACCCAACCCTATTATTCGTTGGGCACCCCCCTCATCCTTCATTGTTAGCCAGTGCAATTCACTCCTGTAATTTGTTGATGTCTTATCCTGCTACAATTGGTATTGTCTACGGTTGATCATTTATTATTGTCTCATTCTGCAATAATTGCTATCGTCTACAGTTGATAACTATGTTAATGTCATATCCTGCACCAATTGCTATTGTCTACAGTTGATAAAACCCAATAAAAATTGTTTAATCGTCAGCAACTTTCAAAACGGCCATGAAGCTGGATGGCATCTCAATGGGCCAGCTATGCAACACTAGTTGCTGGACTGTGCTGGGTTTAGTGCAGATTTTCAAAACAAATGTTTAATAACAAGATTCTCAAGAGCATGTAGTACTCTTCCCTTTGCCTTGGATGCACTAATGATCCAATCGGAACAGGAAGACAGCGAAATTGATCCAGCAGCCAGTTTAGAAAATGAGCAATTTAAGGCTTAGGGGTTTGAATGAGGACAAGAGGACTAATACAACCGTTTTAAGACGGCAGCTGATTTGTGCTCAACTTTTCGTATTCTACAAGTTTACAATTTAGCCTGTGTTGACATCACCAAATGCTTTGCACTTGTTTCCAGTCCTGATAAAAGTCCATTAATTGATTCTAAGTGGTAAACACATCAACAACATACAAGAGGCCACAATAGTCTATTGGGACTAATTAATGTTTATCTATTAGGCACCGTGCCCAAATACACTGTTAACACCTGAAATTATTATTGGGCCAACGTCAACATTGTTCCTGCAACTTTCTCCTGTGTAACATTGGGCCCGATTCACAGAATGAACTTAAGACTAAATCCTAAACTTACTACTATTTGGTATTCACAGAATGCACTTACTACTTTCGGGATTCACAGAGTGAACTTACTACTTTCGGGATTCACAGAATAAACTTACTACTTTCGGTATTCACAGAATAGATTTAAGACTACTAACTCTAAGTCCGAAATCGGGGAGTAAATTCCGGCCCGGAGGTGGAGCTTCCGGCTTGGGGGCGGAGCTTGCGGCCCAGAGGCGGAGCTTCCGGCACGGAGGCGGAGCTTCCGGCCCGGAGTCGGAGCTTGCGGCCCAGAGTTGGAGATTTCAGCATGGCAAAAATCCCCACCTCTGAGCCGGAAGCTCCGCCTCCGGGCAGCAAGCTCCGCCCCCATGCCGGAAGCCCCGCCTCCGGGCCGGAATTTACTCCCCGATTTCGGACTTAGAGTTAGTAGTCTTAAATCTATTCTGTGAATACCGAAAGTAGTACGTTTATTCTGTGAATCCCGAAAGTAGTAAATTCACTCTGTGAATCCCGAAAGTAGTAAGTGCATTCTGTGAATACCAAATAGTAGTAAGTTTAGGATTTAGTCTTAAGTTCATTCTGTGAATCGGGCCCACCGTGCCTACACTGCATGCTGCAACTTTCCTGATATCTACCAAAGTTATTGCTTACTTTCACATACATTGATGGATGTTTAGTAAATTATTGTGTATGTGTGTATGTGTGTGTGTGTGTGTGTGTGTGTGTGATTCTAAACAGCAATATTTCTGAATGTCATTCATGGATTTTCCATGCACACACACTTTAAAACTGCTTGCAGAGGAACCAATGTTGTTTACCTACAGTTCATATTTTTTTTCTTTGTCTCACCATTGGGCTGTTTGAGTGGATATGACCAAAGGCCTTGCTTTGAGGCACACACAATACATAACACACAGAATATCAGGTTTTGCAGTCACAAGTATCTTCAAAAAGAAAATTTGACCATAGCTATGGGGACAAGTGTTCCTAATCTGGTGGATGTCAAATAGAAAACTTAGTTTTGTTGGTTGATTCTTGACCTGCTATGCAAGGTCCCATATGAGGATTTCAAAAATCTATCTACTCGAAAGCTTGGTAATATACAAGCACTAAAGAGTAAAATACACAAAGCAGCATTTCATAAAAAACACTGTAGGAAAAGGGATTATTTGCTAGAAGTAATACCACAATCACTAATAGGTTAATTCAAGTCTAGATACATTAATTCTGGCTTAACCCTTAGTAGCTTGGCAAACGAACAGTCAGGCTTAACTTAGGAGACAGGTATGTGTTAAGCATTTAATAGCTGCAAA
Organism: Lissotriton helveticus; assembly: GCF_964261635.1. Lineage (NCBI taxonomy): Eukaryota > Metazoa > Chordata > Amphibia > Caudata > Salamandridae > Lissotriton > Lissotriton helveticus. The sequence continues at coordinate 1,077,593,962 of NC_136059.1, forward strand.
ACAGTAAACAAGTAAAAGACCCAACACAGTAAAATTGCAACACGAATATTTTTACCTTTACAATGACCCCAAAACAACAAAAATGCAATGTAGGGAACTAGATATATGAATTTGAAAGATTAAATAAAAAAGTGTCATTCTAGCATCAAAAAGCTTAAGCGCCACCCACGACTATCTGGTGGTGTTGGACCGGGACAAGCTGTAGGTCCCGATTACTTAGAGCCTGATTTAGATCTTGGCGGATGGGTTACTCCATCACAACGGCGACAGATATCCTGTCGCTAAAATATAAATCCCATTATATCCTGGGTTATTTATATTGCGGCGGTTGGATATCCGTCACCAGTGTGATGGAGTAACCCATCCACCAAGATCAAAATCAGGCCATAGTCTTTTTTTTAGAGCTTTTTTTCTCATTGATGGGCTCGTCAGTGAGTCCTCTGGCTTTTCGGATCCTAAGGTCAATTCAATGACAGCGACCTGCTGGTGTGCTTTGGTGAGTCTCTGGAAGTCTTCTTCGCGACGGTGAGGAGCTTAGGAGATTTCAGAGGGACAAACCAGTGCAGTCAGGCCGATTTGCAAGTTGAAGTTGACGACTTGATGGTCAAAACAAGCCTGCAATGCAGGCCTGGCTTTAAAATCACACCAGACACCACAGAGGTGCAAACAGTGCATTAAAACCACTGGGGTCTCTAAACCTACATGCCCGACCATATACTATGGATTGTTTTTGCCAATTAGAATCATACCAATTACCATATATCTTTAGAAGACAGAGCACTATCCCTTGGAATGATAAGCAGAGCCCAGGGCACTTTCAGAGTCAGTAAACACCAGCATCAGTCAGAAAATGGGTACGATCAGGACCAAAAGGATGGCTTTCCTACATACACATGATAGCAATGAACTGGTATGACAGTTTTAATGTGTGGAATTTGTGAGATCAAACATAGGACTTTTGGGGTAGGTTTGCTATGAGTGAGGCCTTCAATGTTGAGCTGGGTGACTATTTAGCAACATAGCACTTATCAACTTCCATAGTTAGCACAACCTTAGGTAAATTATGAAGCGGAGTTAAGGATATGTATATATGCCCATGCCTGGCACTGTGCACCAGAAGCAAAGCTGGGAGAGGTTGGATGTCTCACGGCCGACTAATGTTGATCAATGAAAGCAGGAGGAAGCCCTTCTGTCTCCTTTAGTACAAGACTCAATGTAGTCTCCTGGCATCTTAGGAAGGCGAATACATCTAAAGATACAGCTGTTGTTATGGTTGAGTTCCTCTTTCACAGTAGAGGTGGCAATTTTCCAGGTTTATGTAATTTCCTGTCAATGATGACAATCTTAGCAGGTCCTCTTAGGAAAGCCTAAATATAAGTGCAGATTTTTTACATAAAAGGAAAGGAAAAGCTGTGTTTACTAACTGAGCTACCATGACTTAAGAATTGTTCTTGTGGATTGAAAAGATTCCAGGCAAAAGTCTGCAGATAAAATAGCTCAATTGTTTCAGTGAGAACTATTTGGCAGAGATCCCTCATATTGCAAGGGTGCACATGAAGATGTTCCTATTAATTATTTTCTCCTTACTAAGGAAATTTACACAGTACATTAAAACTTGACTGGGGATTACTGAAGACCCTTGCATGCTTCCAAAAGCTAAAGTTTCCACGTAGATAATTGGTGAGTAAATTATTGTTAAGTGCAGAAGAGGGCCATCTGAAAAGGATTTTGATCATCAACCCATTTCTACAAAGAAGGTGTAATGACACCAGTCAGTTTCCTCTGTATGTGATCTTTTGAGCTTGGCTAGACCACAATCTTGTTAAAACTGAGGGCAGACATATGTGTTTCCAAACCAAAATTCCTTCTCTGCACTTGTTATCTTTCTTTTGATGAAAATTGACAGTTTGTGTGGCAGACATGAAGGCTGGTCAAATATAGGGGGGTGTAACTTGCGTGATTTGTTATAGCACAATTACAATGAATTACAGCAAAACTACATGGAATAACATGAGGAGCGTAACCAAGCATTTAGGGCTATTTTCTTAGAGCAAAATGCACCCTCTCTTCCAAAATGGGCCTGAGGATGCATTTTGTGCTAAGAAAAGAGCACTATATACAAAAGCAGAGGACGAGCAGCTGCTCGTGCTCTCTAAATGTGTTGTTCCTGTGCTTTGTGGTATGATTTCTGCCACAAACTACTCTTAATTTGGGAAACGGGCGGATTTGTGTAAATATCTGTCATTTTGAATTACTGGAGTAATGCGAAATGACTGAAATTACTCTGATCTCTCAAGCACAAATAGCATTTCTCCCAGGCCTAGTCAAATATGCTATGGCAAGCAGCATAGTAACAAGAATAGATTAAGTATTATGGCACCTGATTTGTTTTACATATTAGACATTGTTTTTAAAAAAAGTTTAATTGGTTATTTTATGCGTAAAATAAACCCTTATGCCAAATGGGATGAACCCACATGCCATTTCTCTCAACCAGACAAATTTTGATTGTTCTACTGTATGGGACAAACCATTGTAGACAGGTATCCACACAACAAGGGGATGTAGAGATTATATGAGTTCATGGTGGGGATAGCTGTTAAAAACTATTTTCCGCGATTTCTTTAATGCCCTGACCTAGAAAGTTTAGCTGGTGACCACGATCCTGAAAGGGTTACCAAACTGGCACCAACCTTTGTTGGTAGCTGGCAATTTCAGGTAATTGCTGTCTCTTTTCGGCAGATTCCCCATTCTACCACACTTGTGGTTCTACCATCTCATTAATTTGAATTTAATTTTGTTGAAAACAGCCAAGCTCTGATCTTGTTATTAGTGAAGGTCAGAATCATCTGAACTTGGTTAGTTACAATTCACAAATTACCACTGCTAACTGCTTCTCTATAGTATGTTGGTAAACATCCTTTACAACGCAACTTTTACCACGCAGTGCCTTTACGATGCAACTTTTACAACGCAATCCATTACAACGCATTGCGCTGGGGGGCGCTCTAGGATAGGGAATAGGTTTAATGTACTATCCAACACCTTCCCTACTATCCACAGGGACTGGAGTTGGAATAGTAAATTAAACTATTCACTACCCAGCGCCCAAAAGCACTATGCGTTGTAATGGTATGCGTTGTAAAACTTGCGATGTAAAGGCATGCGATGTAAAAGCATGCGTTGTAACTTCATACATCCTAGTATGTTATATTGTTATTACTTGCTGTGTTGTGCTGTATTGTTGTATGTTGCTGTAATAGGTTGTGTTCTGTTGTATTATTTTATATGGCATGTTATATTCTGTTATACTATGTAACTTTAGGTTTTGCTTTAGTATCTTATTTCAGGTTATGTTGTGCTATATTGTGTGCTATTTTGTTTAATGTAGTAATTTGATCATTTATGGTATTTCATTTTAAGATAGGATATGATGTGTTTTGTTATACCATGCTATGGTACATTACGCTACGTTATGTCACGCTGCTTTATTATATTATATGCTATATGCTGTGCTGTGTTACGTTATCCTCTACGTCAATATGCTATGATATATGAAAGAATGTGCATTCCTAAGGCTCATATTGTCCCACTGCAATAGAGGAGACTAAATGGCATTATTACAAAAATTCAAACATAGCTATCAGCTATGAATGCAATGTGTCCTAGTGCAAACTGCTTATTTACACATCTCATATACATGTAGCGTCCCCCGGTTCGGCGACAGCTCATGGAGTGGTATGTTGACTGCTGGGCTGAGAGTGAATATGTCCTGCAAGAGCTTTGCTTCACGCACCACAAAGGTAAAGGTTACATTTCACAATGGTTAAGATGGATCTTAGTGAGACAAGCTCATTTTTGGTGATAATGGCATCTAGAGCGGAGCCTAAATAAATAAATAATAAATAAATAAAAATTATGCTAGGCTGCGTTACGTTATGCTCTACTAAATTATGCTATGTTATATGAAAGAATGTGTATTCCTAAGGCTCACATTGTCCCATTACAAAAGAGGAAACTAAATGGCATTATTACAAAAATGTAAACTTAACTTATCAGTTATGAATGCAATGTGTCCTAGTGCTATCTTATTTACACATCTCATATACACGTTGCGGCCCCGGCTCGGCGACAGCGCATGGAGTGATATAATGATTGCAGGGCTAAGAGTGAATACGCCCTGCAAGAGCTTTGCTTCACGCACCACAAAGTTAAAGGTTTCGTTTCACATGACTGTTGTCTCTGCGTGCAACAACTACCACATCAGGAAGTAAGTGGAGTACCTCTGAGTTACAGTCCACCTCCCCGAAGAGAGGCCATTATTGTTTGTATTATTGCTATTATTATTGTTGCTCAAATTGCTAGTGTTGTATAACATCACTCCATGACTACTGACTCCCGGAGACGGTTCTGTACTTTATAAGATGTGTTTCTTTATGATCAAATACTGCAATTTCATCCACAAAAGAGAGCAGTATGATGGTGGTTTTATTCAGTTCACTGATTTGTGTGTACTTTACAGCCTGCTTATAAACCCATAAACAGAAGCCAATGTTATCAACCCTGATTATGTCCCTGGATGAGATTGGTTACAGTCATGAGCATGTCTGGCATCCAACATGCATATTCAAATGTTTAAAGATATAAAAATATGTCCTTTACATCAGCAACATTGTGCATGTCTATTTATGAGCTCACAAAACGTGTGCAGTTCTGCATATGTAAGGTATACAAAAAAGTGATGGATGGAATGCTTGAATTTATCTCAACCACTGGTAACTACTCAGCCACATCTCAGTCCATTGTTATTGAGAGAGCGCAAATCAAGAAAATATAGAAGTGCACCATATTTACAAGCACGTTGTATTAGTTTAGTAAACATTATATAAGAGTGTCGAATTTATAAGGTGAAAATATATAATAGTGTTTAATTAAAATAGAATACTTATATCAAGTGTGAAAAGCTAATGTAGATGTTTGTAGTGATGTTAGAATGATGTTGAAATCCCATGTTATGTGGCGGTGGTAGGGGAAAATGTAATGCTGCTAAACGTAGAAATGTGTAGGCCACATGGCAGTTCACATAGAGTACAGGATGCTGATACACTCTTACACGATGGTGGATTTTGATGTTATTATAATTCAAAGTATTATTGATTCTAGAACTGAAATATGTTTTATAGACGTTTCATATAATCATTGTGTGTAATAAGTTAGAATGCTGTTTAGAAGAATTAAATGTTTTGCAGAGTGCACAGGCCCGTTCATGTAATTCTAGATAGGCCTGAATAGACAAAAGTCATTTCTTTTGATCTGCATGTGCTCGTTAGAGAAAGGCTGTGTTAGGCACAAACTGTGGAGCCTGTTTGAATGGTTTACGACTTAAAGATATGGTGGAGGCCGGAATTTGGGGCCCACAGTACAAGTGTCTGTTTGCAGGTGCGAGGAGGTTTTAATCAAGAGAGTGATGAATAGACTTTTGTTCAAGAGAGCCAGGCACAGGCCTGGAGGAGTCTTCAGGAATTTCCTGGGGGTACCGTCTTGCCGGAGAAGGAGCCTGGGAAGCAAGGTCAACGCTAACGATGGGCCCAGAGGAGTACCAGCATGGAACATACCAGAACCAACACCACGTGAGGGGCGTCTCTGAGGGGTGTCTCCAAAGGGCGTTCCTATTGTAAGTGTGATTTTGTATTAGGGACAGCACCCCTGGGTGGAGTTAAGGCAGATGATCTGAGGAACCTAAGAGAGCGGATGGGTAGGCAGATAGGGAATTGCGAGACATCGTTTTTGGAACAAAGACTAAGGGAAGTGTGTGATCTTCTTTGGAAGTCACCACTGCTGACACCTTTTTAGGTTAAGATCTTGCTAAGTAGGGATGTCACTTAGTCTAGTGTAGGGACAGTCTAATCTGATTTCTTTCCTTTCTGTAAATGACTCAGAAGCTACAGCTTGTGTCTATTCTTGCAACTTTGATGATTTTTGAATTGGTTTTGGTAATATTCTTCTGCCGACTAAGAGCATTTAGAAAATTCATGTTTGTATTGATACCCGTATATCTTTTGAACCTTATATTGAGATGTTTGTATCTCCAGTTAAGTTTGGCTTTGTAATAAACTTTTAAACTTTTTAAGCTTCAGTGGTTCTTTAGAGTGGAGTAAGTCATTAACTGATTGACCTAGTAGTGGATTGCCTTTTACTCTATGACAGGTACCAACGGTTCAGTGGACCGGAGTCGGGATCTAGATCTATAACAATAGACCAGAAATCCCGCGTTAACAGTTGGTAGCAGAGTGAGGATGGTTACCTTCTTGAGGAAGGTGATCTAGACTAGGTTAAGTTTACCCCAAGGCCCCTAGAGATCAAGAGGTGGCCCGCCGAAGAGGGTGCTGACGGCGCGAGAGAAAAGCAGCAGAATCGGACGAGAGTGAGTATAACAAGGGTCATGCGTGGACAGATTGCGGTGTTTTGTGTTGTATTTGTATTGTAATGTCATGCGGAGTTGAATGCCTGTAGTGTGAATGAGAGAGGGTTGTGAGCGCGCGCAACCTGGCAGACTGGTAAACTGGTAACCTGGGAAACGGGGAAACCGGTGAACTGGTGAAAATCTTAAGTTCGGGGAAGAGCTTAAGTGGTTCGGGTGTATCGAACATCCAGAGTAGTTGTCGACCAGAGAAAAGGGGGTCATGAGGTACCATTGATCGCCCGCAGGACCGAGATAGGGGGAATGCAAGAGTGAGTGTGTGGGTAACGGACGCAGGTCGAAAGTTACCGTGTGCAAGTAACCTATCAGAGAAGGCGATTGTCTGGACGTACACGGAAAGACATTTCGTCAGTTAAGGTGACAATTACAGTTAGACTGTGGACGTACAGTCAAGGAAAGTGATCGCTTGGTCGGAAGTAATCATTTTTCAGAGTATGAATGGGACGCATGCATGACCGGGAGACGAGCGGAGAAAGGAGGGGAACTGCTGCGAAAGGGGGACGAGTGACGTCAGCGAGAGCCGCGCTGAGATAGGTCGGTCGGTGTGAAGCCGCGCTGAGACGAGTGACGTCAGCGAGAGCCGCGCTGAGATAGGCCGGTTGGTGTGAAGCCGCGCTGTGATAGGGCGGTTGGTGTGACGTCAGCAAAGAGCCGCGCAGTGATAGGCCAGTTAGCGAAAACCGCGCTGAGATTGGTGGATTGTCATCAGGAAGTAAACGAACGCGGAGAAAGTAGAAATTCGTAGATTTTGAACATGAAGTGTTTTAAATGTTTGAGAGGGATTTTTAAGAGAAAAAGAAGAGAATCTTATTCCGGGGAAGAGGCACCGCCGGAGGGTACATCAGCTCACTATATGGCAACGAATGTTGGGTTGCATACTATACTGTGGCTTGGGACTTGGAGTAAGATTACAGAGGGGAATGAGGAACTGACTTTTCCAAAATACGGAACGTTTAGATTAGAAGTGTTACATCAGTTGAAAGCAGTTATGTCCTCATTGAGACCTTTGCCTAGACCAACACAGTTTGAGGCCCTTAATGCATGGATTAGGGCGGCGCACAACAGGAGTCAGCACAGACGCCAAGAAAGGGTACGGCGATCAGTAAGGGCAGTGCAAGATGCCAAATGGGATGCGGAAGCTAAGAAGTGGAGAGTACAGGTGATTGAGGTGGATAAGTTGTACCCAATGAGAGAAGTTACAGGTGGAAAGAAACCCATAGAACAGGATGATGAGAGCGAGTCGGAGGACGGCCTAATAAATAGGTTGTTAATAGATAAACCGCCTCCGGACAATAGGGAGATAGAGGGTACTGAGCTCTCAAGGAAAGGTAGGGTTGACACAGAAGAGAACAGGCCACTCCCTATAGCGGATTGGGTACCTACCAAAGGTGAGGAGACACCTCAACATAGTCCTGTAGAGAGAGTAGTCGGAAGGTTTGTGGTGCAGAAGACGCCAGCAAACAGAAAGGGTTGAGTCCTATGGATTACCAGATGCTCTTCAAGTACCCATTACCATAGGTCCTGTAGTGTCGGTTTACCACCCCGAGAAAGGGAGAGAGGAAGAACAGGTACGGCTGGAGAGAGAGAGAGTTGAGATGGAAAGAAGGAATAACACGACAAATGCCTGGAGGCAATTGCCGGGACCGATAACGTGGAGCACCCCATTGGAGTCAGTAGTGGATCCCGTAACAGAACAGGGGGGTCAGAGAGGACCGATGGACCTGAGGGGACCACGGCCGAAATCCTACAAGGAGTTGAGGGCTGACTTGAGGGAATGGGATGGGTCCACAGAAGCACCGAGCAACAGGTCAAGAGCAGAAGCAGAATGGGGAAGTCGAGGCAATGGGATATTATCTCACTGTGGGGCTAGCGAAAGCAGTCAGGAGTGGGAAGGTAAAAGTCAGGAGAGTAGAGGAGTTACCCGTCATACAGACAGAGGAAATGGGCAGGAGCAAAGAGGCAGAAGGACGGAGTGTGGAGAGACATCTCGTTTCATCCAAGGCGAGGGAGACCAAAGGACCCAAGAATACAGGGAAAGGTTTAGGTGCACTCACCATGCACCTAATGATAATGTACAGCACTGGAGTCGTGGGAGCATAGGGAACAGTGAAGGATCTTGCCATGTGCCGACTGATCAGAGACCACCGACAAATGGTGAAAAAATGGGGAATAACGGAATGTCTTACCATACACCTAGAGAAACCATGCAGAATGAGAAATATGTGATCATGGGAAATAGAGGAGTGTTTCACCATACACCCAGAGAGGATGGAACTGCATGGGACCTGGAGAGATGGGAGCAAGGGAGGACTCCCCATAACTCGCCTGAGCCTAGACGTAGGACTCAGAGCTGTGATGGGAGAGATGTAAATAGACTCTCTAGAGATGGCATATTGAAAGCTGTAATAAAAGCCAAAAGACTCGACGTGTTCAGTTTAAAATCTGACCTGGACGAGATAATAGATGGTACAGTGCCGATAGAAAGGATTGACATGTACGAACAAGATGAGCTGCTGTTTATAGCAAAGGACATCACTCGAAAAGCCAGAGCAACTCACGAGAAACTGTCTGAACTCGCAGACAAGTATATGGTAGATTTGTCCAGAACCAAGGCATTACAGGGTAACCACAGGTTGCATTATTCAGATCAGGACTTAGATGAGAGGAGGACAACTGGATTAAAAACACATATAAGGGAACTGATCACGGGAATAAGAGCATGGAGGGACCTGGACAAATGGGAAGAGAGGTGGTCGAAAAAGGGCACTGTTAGGCAGAGTGCGAATGTGATGTCTCCGGAGGGAAGACTAATGCAGATGGAGGCATTCCCTTTGCGAGAAATAGCGAATGGGAATTATGTACACGTACCCTGGAGTAGGGGAGATTTGGCTGCCTTTACCAACTCATTTCCGAAGTTAAGGGAGAACCCTGTAGAGTGGTACAAGCAGGTAGAGAGGTTTGTGAAGATCTCAAAAGTATTGTGGATTGATTTGAACACCTTGTTTTACATTGTGGTCCCAGGAGACTTGTGGATAGCATGCAAGGTTAGTGTTGAGTGGCCAACTACAGAACCAGCAAGGGATACTCGTACTAATGGACCGTCAGAAACAGTAATGTTAAAATACGATAGGGTAATGACATGGCTGAAGGAGAAGGTGCCACCACAAGACATAGATTGGGTAAAAATAGACCGAACAAGACAGGAACCAAAGGAGACAGTCCATGAGTATTATGAGCGATTGCTGAAAGCATTCAAACAATACAGTGGACTAGATGTAATGGACCCCAAGGATATAGGACAGTTTGTATCAAAGTTTGTTTTGGGGTTGAGACCTGATATTTGTCTGATGATTCAGCAGCATTTGATTTGTTGGCAAAACAAACCATTGGATGAGATTTTGAGATACGCAAGATACTGCAGTGATGAGATAGAGTCCAAAGCAAAGAAATTAAAGGAGAAACTGATGATGGTGCAGATTCAGTCAGCTGGAAAGGGAGGACAGCAGCAACAGGGAACAGGGACAATGGGACGGAAATCAAACAATCAGAATAAGGACAACGAGGAAAATCCGAGACCTAGAATAGACTTTGCTACATTGAAAAAAACGACAAAGTGCCACCAGTGTCACCAGGTGGGACATTGGAGACGCGAGTGTCCCTATAACCCTGAAAACGGAGAACTGGAAGTTCTAGAGGAAGAGGTTCAGGAAATTCCAGTCCAAAGGGTGACAGTGACAAAGAGTAAGGTGGCCAAAGGGGGGATTCCGGCTCCACAAGCTCAGTTCCCTCAGCCACCAAAGATTACGACAGGAGGGAAGGTCTATAGACAAATGCCTTTGTTCACAGGTAAAGAAGAGTGTTACTACGTTGATCCATTGACGGGACGACGTGTAAGTAGAGAGGAGGACTGTACCCTCGGGGCAGTTCTAGAAGTGGATCAAAGAGGACCATTTGTTGAGGCTGAAGTGGCAGGGTGTCCTACAACATTCTTGGTGGATACTGGAGCTACTCGATCAACTTTGAGATCGGCAGTGGTTCCAGATCTACCAATGTCGGGGGAAACGATTCAGGTGGTAGGAGTTGCAAATAAGAGAATGAATAGCCCCTTGACGGAACCAGTATCAGTGAAAATAGGAAACTACACGGATGAACATCAGTTTGTGGTATGTGATTCTAGTCCTGTGTGTCTGTTAGGAAGAGACTTATTGTGCAAACTGAACTGCACAATATACTGCACACCTCAGGGAGTAGAGGTACAGACTACAGATGATGACGCTACCTTCAAAGTTGTAAATTCGAGAACATGCATAGAACTGTATCCTACCCTGACAGTGGAGGAGCTCCCAGGGGATTTACGAGAGGCAGTGTCCTCAGAGGTATGGGATTTCACTGGAGAAGAGATAGGACTGATCAAAGGAGTAGAACCAGTGAAGATTATGGTTAAACCAAATGCTGAATATCCAAGAACGCCCCAATACAAACTGACCCCGGAGACGATTGCAGGAATAAAACCTGTGATCGACTCTATGATAAAACAGGGAATACTGAAGGAAATCGTGGGAAGTCCATGCAACTCCCCGATTATGGGTTTGCAGAAACCTAGTGGGAAATTTAGAATAGTGCAGGATCTTCGAAAGATTAACAACATAGTTGTTTCATGTTGTCCAGTGGTACCGAATCCATCAGTGATATTGTTTCAGATACCATTCCAGGCTGAGTGGTTCACAGTGATAGACCTTTGTCAGGCTTTCTTTTCAATCCCATTGGATGAGGAGAGCCAGTACCTTTTTGCTTTTAAGCTGGAAAATCGCGTTTTAACATGGTGTCGTATCCCACAAGGGTATACAGAAAGCCCATCAATTTTCAACCAGCTGTTGAAGAAAAATCTTGAAAGTCTGGTACTGCCACAGAACTCGGTTCTGGTCCAGTACATAGACGACCTACTTGTTGCGTCAGAAACGGAAGAGGCTTGTAAGACAGATACCATTACCTTGCTGAACCATTTGGCTGGAAATGGGCATAAGGTATCTCCGAACAAATTGCAGTAATGTTTGACAGAAGTACAGTACTTGGGTCACCGGATAGAAAAAGGAAAGCGCAAAGTGTCACCAGATAGGATAGAGGCGATAATGAAGATGAACGCGCCTACGACACAGAGAGAGGTTAGGATGTTCCTAGGAATGGTGGGTTATTGTTGACAGTGGATAGCTAACTTTTCACTGAAAGCAAAACCTTTACAAAAACTGACGCACAAGGAGGTGAGTGATCCGGTACCATGGGACAAGGATTGTTTGATGGCCTTTCTACAGTTGAGAGAGGACTTGTGTCGTGCTCCGGCTTTGGGGATGCCTGACTATGAAAAACCATTTGCACTTTTCTGCTGTGAGAGAGAAGGCTGTGCTTTGTCAGTCTTGGTACAAATTCATGGAAATGCCCGTAGACCAGTTGCATACTTTTCGGCTATCTTAGATCCAGTAGCCGCAGCGTTGCCCGGATGTCTCAAATCCGTTGCTGCAACAGGTGTCAGCATTGAACAGTGTGAAAATATTGTCATGGGACACCAGTTAGTGGTGTATGTACCTCATTCTGTAGAATTGTTAATGACCAGGACCAAGACACAGCACTTGACCAGTAGTAGGCTCACGCGCTACGAGCAAGTTATACTTGCTGCGGAGAATGTGACCCTTAAGAGGTGCTCTGTTTTGAATCCTGCTACGTTGATGCCGCTTCCTAATGATATTGAAGGCGAGGAATGTGAAGATCACGACTGCCTTGATGTGACTGAACTATGCACGAAGCCAAGACCAGATATCGTGGATGAGCCGTTGATCGACCCTGATGAAATTTTCTTTGTTGATGGCTCATGTTTAAGAGACGATACTGGTCGGTTGAGAGCAGCTTATGCTGTTTGCACCATTACTGGAGTTGTGGAAGCCGCTTGCCTGGAAGGAGTACACTCCGCTCAGGTAGCAGAAATCATTGCATTGACACATGCCTGTGTAGCAGGAAACAAAATTAGAGTCACCATTTATACCGATAGCCAATATGGTTTCGGTGTAGTTCATGATTTTGGGCACTTGTGGTCTCAGAGAGGTTACATGACCTCCTCTGGTTCGCCTATTCGAAATGGAGAATTTGTGCGACTGTTGTTAGACGCATTACAAGGTCCAGCTGCAATTGCAATTGTCAAATGCGTAGCCCACACCAAAAATACAGATTTTGTGTCGCAGGGCAACAGATATGCAGACGAAGTCGCCCGTTATTGTGCTGAGCACGGATATTCTTTCACGGAGGTGGAAGTAGGTGGGGCTCAGGAAAAGACAGAGTTAAATATGATGCTAGAAACAGTTGATACTTGGGAGGATTTAAAAGAGATGCAAGAGAATGCACCTGATTCTGAGAAAAAGGCATGGGACAAAGCAGGTTGTGTGAGAAGTGAAATGGACTTCTGGGTTTCAGCAGATGGTAGGGCAGTATTACCTGAGGAATTTGCGAATCCCATGGCATGACAGATACATGGTCCAGTACATTTAGGGAGAGATGCCATGCTGAGGGTATTTAGGCAGACTTGGTATTGCCCTAAGTTTAGGATTGCAGCAGAAGCAGTCTGTAGGAGATGCGTTACTTGTCAGCAACTGAACGTAGGGAAGAGAACACCAGTTACAATGAGTCACATTGGGAGGTCTGGGGGGCCTTTCAACAGAATGCAGTTAGATTTCATTGAGATGCCAAAAAGCAACCGCCTCAGGTATGTTCTGGTGGTTGTATGCATATTTTCCAGATGGGTCGAAGCATACCCTACACGCAGGTGCGACACACTCACAGTAGCAAAGTTGTTGCTTAGAGAGTTGATCCCGTGCTTCGGGGTGCCGACCTCCCTGGAATCAGATCGAGGAACTCATTTCAACAGTGAAGTTGTGAAAATGCTTTTCTCTGCATTGAATATTGATCAGAAGTTGCTCTGTAGCTATCGACCAGAGGCTTCAGGTATCGTGGAGCAGATCAATGGCACTTTGAAGTCCCGAATAGCCAAAGTATGTTCATCGACTTCCTTAAGCTGGCCTGATGCTCTGCCCTTGGTACTCATGAGTATGCGTAGCACACCAGACAGGAGGACAGGTCTCTCTCCACACGAAGTCTTGATGGGGAGGGCAATGAGACTTCCGTCTGTACCCACTACAGCTTTGTTGAATATTACAGATGACCTAATCCTGGATTACTGCAAGGGGCTGTCTGACGCCATTCATTCTGTGTCTCTTCAGGTGCAGGCTGCCGAAGTTCCATCTTCAAGAGATCTATGTCACGACTTGTGTCCAGGTGACTGGATCCTGCTGAAGAAGCACGTCCGGAAGAACTGCTTAGACATGCGTTGGAAGGGGCCCTATCAAGTTATCCTGACAACGAATACCGCTGTGAAGTGTGGAGGGCTGCCAAACTGGATTCACGCGTCCCATACTCAAAGAGTTCCAGCACCCCTGGAAGAAACAGCTCCTCTCACAGATGAAAACCCAGCTGTAGATGGCGAACCACTAGAGGGGATCAGTCAAGCTGTGGGGGTGTCGGAAGAAGTTGGGAGCGCTACAGAACAAGAAGAAGAAGGACAGGACGGCAGTGAAACTGAAGTTGCCACAGAGGGAGAAAGTTGTTGTGAATACGGCTCAGACCCAGATCAAGCCCAGAGTGATCAAGAACTGAATGGGAGAACAAGATACAGGAGAACAAGGCGTGGAGAAGATAGTTGGCCTGAAAGAAGGAAGAGGCCAAGCTTGAAGCCAGCTCCAGAGAAAACTCTTGCCCCTGTATCTGAAGATTCGGATTTGGACGAAAGTGCACAAGGACAGGAACAGGAAGGTCCGAGAAGATCGAGGAGGGTGCGAGTGCCTAGCAGAAGATACGCTACTCCTGAGTGGACCTACCTCGCTGCAGATGTCCAGTGTACAGGGAACTGGGAGGGTGAGGGAAGTGACCCTGATCAGCACTGACCCCATCATAACAGTGGCAATAGTGTTGTTGATACCGGGAGTGGAAGTCGAAGGGTTGCTGACACTCAATATCCCCTATCCTCCTTATCTGAGTGGAATAAGAGACTTGGTTTTAAACAGAATAGATTTCCCGACTTGTTGTCCAAGGAGGTCAATACTTGGGGAGGTCCTTCTTCGTTTGGAAATATTAGAAGCTGTGATTAGAGTCGCTGGAACACGTATAATTTCGGATTGCTGAAGGACTGTGTGAAAGACTTTGTAAATAAACAAATTGAGAGATAACCTAGCGCCAAGTGGAAGAAAGAAGAAACTAGGGACTTCCATTTAGAGGACGGAGAAGGGCTAGGGGTGTCTGTTGCTATAGAACACAAAGACTGATTTTGTGGAGAAGATTATCAGCTTCCAGGTGTGGTTCGAAAAGAGACATTGTGCTGTGAAAGAAAGCTGGAACTACACTGTTTGAGATCATGGAGGTTGGCAACCCGAACCGCAGGGCCAAATGTATAATAGGCACACTTTTAGTGGGAGTTATTTTTCTTATAGCTTTAGTAGTTACTATATCATATATATTGGGACATGAAAATGAAGAAAAGGCTGCAAAGGAAAAATTGTATCGACACAGAAACCTACTATTGTTGGTAAAAAGGGGGACAATACCGAGAAAGACAAAGCTTTACTAGCAGCTGAGACTCGTAGGTTACATGTAGATGAATCACAGGGGAACTTTAAATCAAATGCATATGCTAAATTGCTTTATGAGTATATTGATGCCATGGAGGCTAAGAATTTCTATGTGTGCATGAAATTGCCAGCCTCTGTAGACGAAGGTATCAGATATCATCATCTTCCATTGACTTATGGAATCACATGTAGTTTGTTGCTGAGCATATTTTATGAACGTGATGGGTTTGAATAATATTTTTCAAACTTCGATGCTATTTTACCTGAAGTACCGAACTACAGGCATTTAAATAGGTGGGATTATTATAAGAGTGAAGACAGATTACAGAAATTTTTCCTTCCCTGGAAAACATTAGATACTTCACATGCCCCAAGAAATAATTTGACTTGTAAAGTGTCAGAAATTGAGAAAAAGTTTGTAGGGCAGGTGGATGATCGATACAGGAGACAGAAGATCTTAAAAGCTTCAGGACAGTGGAAAACAGATTGGACCGAGGAAGAAAGGGCACACCAAAGAAAGGGTAGCAATGGTCCAATAGCTTTGGATCGAGAGAAAAAGGGGAACTATGTATACATAGGTGTGAAACCTATTATGAGAATGTGTTTGTGGGAAAAGTGAGTTGTGAACATGCTTTCCAATTAGAATACTATTCGAAGGACTTCTTGAAAGAAATGCAGGTGATCCCAAATGTATATTTTGTCTGTGGAAGAAATGCATACGTGAAACTACCAGATAATTGGTATGGATCATGTTATTTGGCAATTGTCTTCCCCAAAATATACCATGCTAAGGATTTGGAAATTATAGAGGGAGGAACTCAAGCTAGAGGAAGAAGGGATGTAAGCGCTGAGGAGGTAGTTGGAGACGTATTTGGTGCTATGTTTCCTATTTTAGGGATAGCATTAAATGTTGTCAAGATTAGAAGATTGGCAACAGTTGTAGATAGGTTGTCCGCCAGTACTGCTAGGTCACTAATGCTGGTGGAGGGAGAAATGCAATCAATAAGGGCAATGGTTCTTCAGAACCGACTTGCTCTAGATGTTCTGTTAGCCAAAGAGGGAGGAGTCTGTAAGGCTTTGAAGGTCCAGGAATGTTGCACTTACATTCCAGACAATTCAAAACCTTTAGAAAAGTACATTCGGAACATTACTGAAATACACCATGAAATTGAGGATTTGACAAAGGTAACAGTGTGGGAAAAGGTAGGTCAAGGAATGGGTAAAGTTGGAGGTTGGTTTGCCAGCCTAGGAAAGAATATTATTTGGTACATACTGAAACCTATCATCATAATAGTGATTTGTATAATCGCTTTGTGGGGATTGGTGCGGCTGTACCAATGGTATAGATCGAACAGGTTGCAAAGGACCATGAGAAGGCAAGAGAGGAGATTGACTGCGATGCAGGATAACCAGTACAGGAGTCTAAAAGCTCTAGAAATGATGAAACGAGGGGGTACTGCAACGACTTCAGTTTGATTCAGACCTTACCTCAGGGATGGTATTGTAATGATGATGACTACTAAAAGTCATCAAAGGGGGGATTGAGAGAGCGCAAATCAAGAAAATATAGAAGTGCACCATATTTACAAGCACGTTGTATTAGTTTAGTAAACATTATATAAGAGTGACGAATTTATAGAGTGAAAATATATAATAGTGTTTAATTAAAATAGAATACTTATATCAAGTGTGAAAAGCTAATGTAGATGTTTGTAGTGATGTTAGAATGATGTTGAAATCCCATGTTATGTGGCGGTGGTAGGGGAAAATGTAATGCTGCTAAACGTAGAAATGTGTAGGCCACATGGCAGTTCACATAGAGTACAGGATGCTGATATACTCTTACACGATGGTGGATTTTGATGTTATTATAATTCAAAGTATTATTGATTCTAGAACTGAAATATGTTTTATAGACGTTTCATATAATCATTGTGTGTAATAAGTTAGAATGCTGTTTAGAAGAATTAAATGTTTTGCAGAGTGCACAGGCCCGTTCATGTAATTCTATATAGGCCTGAATAGACAAAAGTCATTTCTTTTGATCTGCATGTGCTCGTTAGAGAAAGGCTGTGTTAGGCACAAACTGTGGAGCCTGTTTGAATGGTTTACGACTTAAAGATATGGTGGAGGCCGGAATTTGGGGCCCACAGTACAAGTGTCTGTTTGCAGGTGCGAGGAGGTTTTAATCAAGAGAGTGATGAATAGACTTTTGTTCAAGAGAGCCAGGCACAGGCCTGGAGGAGTCTTCAGGAATTTCCTGGGGGTACCGTCTTGCCGGAGAAGGAGCCTGGGAAGCAAGGTCAACGCTAACGATGGGCCCAGAGGAGTACCAGCATGGAACATACCAGAACCAACACCACGTGAGGGGCGTCTCTGAGGGGTGTCTCCAAAGGGCGTTCCTATTGTAAGTGTGATTTTGTATTAGGGACAGCACCCCTGGGTGGAGTTAAGGCAGATGATCTGAGGAACCTAAGAGAGCGGATGGGTAGGCCGATAGGGAATTGTGAGACATCGTTTTTGGAACAAAGACTAAGGGAAGTGTGTGATCTTCTTTGGAAGTCACCACTGCTGACACCTTTTTAGGTTAAGATCTTGCTAAGTAGGGATGTCACTTAGTCTAGTGTAGGGACAGTCTAATCTGATTTCTTTCCTTTCTGTAAATGACTCATAAGCTACAGCTTGTGTCTATTCTTGCAACTTTGATGATTTTTGAATTGGTTTTGGTAATATTCTTCTGCCGACTAAGAGCATTTAGAAAATTCATGTTTGTATTGATACCCGTATATATTTTGAACCTTATATTGAGATGTTTGTATCTCCAGTTAAGTTTGGCTTGTAATAAACTTTTAAACTTTTTAAGCTTCAGTGGTTCTTTAGAGTGGAGTAAGTCATTAACTGATTGACCTAGTAGTGGATTGCCTTTTACTCTATGACAGGTACCAACGGTTCAGTCGACCGGAGTCGGGATCTAGATCTATAACAATAGACCAGAAATCCCACGTTAACATTATCTTGCACACCATGCCACTTCAGATTGGACCCCATGCCACCTCAGATTGGACCTATTCTTATGCAAATTAGTTTTGACCCTGTTCCATGGGAACAGTCCAGACCGAACGGCCAAGCCAGGTCCTCTCTGAACCTGAACACAAGTAACCCAAGGCCGGTTTCACCCTAGTTGGGGCTGATCAGCCAGGTATGACTTGGTTCCAGTGACACTGTGTGCACGGAAACCACATCTGGGCATAACCATCCAAAAAGGGGCAACACACTAAACCTAATAAAACTGTATTAAATTTGTTTTACAAAAATCTCTTTTATTAAACAGTGCATTGTGTAAATTTGTGAAATATGCTTTTGATTATAGTTATTGGTGATTTTTGGGGAAAAAAGATTATGCTTTATATTTGCTTTTATGCTCAACACTCGATAAAGCCAATAGGCTCACTTTTTACATGTTGGTGTTGTGACCCATTGACAAAGTCAATAAGTCTTCCAGACATAAAATAACACATTTATAATGTAACATCACATAGTCAGACTGTAGGGTTTGGTGCAGGGCCTGGCAAGGTCAGCCCCTGCATCCAACCCCTTACTTTGAACAACCAAAGGTAATGTGCAGGAGTATTGGGTGCCAGCGAAGTGTTAGACAATGGACCTGGCACCAGGCCCTGTACCCAGCTGCACAGGGCACACAGCCAAAGGCCATGTGCATTGCACGTAGGAAGCTCACATAGGGTTGATGGTAGGCCCTGTGCCTAAACCCCGACCAGCTTGGCAGTGGACATCTTAATGAAATTTTTTTTTAATTAGAAATTCACTGAAAACAAAAGTTAAAGTGAAATTGTAGATAGATGAAAATGCAAGCTAAAACACACCATTTTAAATTAAAAAGAAACACTGAAATTCACGAGTTATAGTTATCTCAAATAACCATAACTCGTTACCTATTGTAACTATAACTCACTCTCTCAGTATGCACTGTTAATTACCTCACATGCTACATCACTCATGATATGTTCTATGTCATCATTGAGGACATCACTGCAAAATCTAAAGTTACGTCATTGATAATTACACTGTGTATTGCGAGAGCATGAGTTATAGTTACTTGAGATAACTATACCTGGTGAATTTCAGTGTATTTGTTTAGTTTAAAATGGTATGTTAAACCTATATTTTCACCTACCTCTGATATCCCTTTAACCTTTGTTTTATTCAGTGACTATATATGTATATATACATTGAAGTGGCTAAATCTTAAGGGTCTTCACCACATTTTGTAAATTCTGCTAACATATTGTGTTGAACCACTGTGTGTGACCAATTCCTGGAAATGCACAACTGCAGTTTGAGCAATCATCTTCCCATGAGAGTTAAAGTTGCAGGTAGTTGTAGGTGGGGCACACCTGCGCTGATATTTGAAGACCAGCACATACTTTTCCCCAACAAACTAGGGAGAGAAGCACACATAAGGGGAAGAAGAGTGCAAGGAAAATGGAAAAACACTGATAACGAGAGATAGCAGGGATGGAAAAGAACCTGCAAGAGTGAAATAACGAGGCAGATTAAATAAAAAGGCATTAGGTGGAATCAACACTATACAGCCTTGGTATTAGGCACATAGGCCGTGGCCTTCTGAACAAAACTTTGGACCCCAGCACTTACACTTTCACAAAATAAGGTCCAGTTAGTGGTCTGGAGTACAGCATGTCTATGTTTCTGAGTGCTTATTTTTGATAATAGAAGTGAAGTCTGAGTTTAAGGGAGATAGGCTCTATGTATTGAGTGGCCAGATCCGCTCTGTAGAGAACCTTGAAAGAGAAACATCTGGCCATAAGCAGCCAGGATGAGCTTAAACAGCCACAGTGATGTGGTTCAGGGATGCATTGGTGTAGGAGTTCTCGGGTGGGAGCACTCGGGATTCGCTGAAAACATGCAATTAATAGACATTCCATGAGGTTTTATTTTGAACGCATTGCAGAATGATGATGCCAAAAGGTTTTTCAGTCTAACAATGAGACTGTCACTATTGGCTGGCAGTTGGGCATTGAGATCCTCCGCTCACTTGGTTTGCTACTCTCCCTTTAACATCAATTTAGCTGGAGTTTTCTGTTGTTGCAGATAGCGTGCCTACCAACTCAAAGCTGAGGGTTGAAAGGGGGAAATACTTTAAAAGATTTTTTTCATTCACTTTGTTTTTCAATTCTCTTGATAATTATATCATCTTAGTGCACCTGCTCTTCTATAATAACCACTTAAACATAATTCAATAGGAAAAACACTGAAATTGAAATATTTTCTATTGCTAACTCCACATAATCCATAATGGACATGAAAAGCACAGCATTATAGATCAGACATTTAGAAACCAACCAACCAACCGAGAACAATGCCACAGAGCCACATGGCCACATCGGTTTCAAAATCCTGGCAAATGTGCAATGGAATGAACGTTGGTCTGTTTCCAAAGTAAGGCAATGTAGTCAGCGGAAACTCAATAATAACCCTCCCCCAAAAAATAAGTGATGTGCACAAACTGAATCAATACTACATCTCAGACACAGGCACCAAGACTCATGTCACCCAAAACAATAATCCCTTCTTGGAGGGTTGCACTTTGTACTTTAAAGTGCTTTCATCCGACGGGAAACGGCCACTACAACGCGGCCGTTTCCACGGATACCTTAACCACGCATGCAGTACAACGCATGCGTGGTTACCACGATAGCCTTTACCACGCATACCTTTACTACGAGGTATGTAGTAAAGGCATATGTGGTAAAGGTTAAAAGTAAAAAAGGGGGGCTTGGGGGGGTCTCCCCCCCAAATAAATACTCACTAGAAGTAACGTCGAGATATGCAGGCAAACAGCGTTGTTTAAGAGAAAACGGAAAAAAACTTCCGTTTTCTCTTAACGACGTATGACGTCACCACGCAAAATTTCGAGGAAAAGCTAGTGCGTAGAAATACCATTCCGTTGTAACGCATGCGTGGTAAAGGCATGCGTTGCAAAGGAATGCGAAGTAAGAACATACAACCTCATCCGACATGCACAAACCACGAGTTCAAATTGCGCATCCCTAGTTTCTACTACAATGTGATGCAGTAATTACCAGGTGTACAAGTTTCACCAGACTCCAAGATGCATGCCGGAGAAAGGGAAATATGTGGAAATGATGCCTAATTTCCAAAAGTGCAGGCGTGGGAAACTAGAAGTGCACATGGTTCACACTTGATCTTTGCATCAGATCTTAACCTGATGCAAATATTAGGTGGAAACTCAAGCTTTGGCATAATATGCCTCAGAAATTGGAATTTTCATCAGAGTATGGAATTGGGATCCATTTAAAATCAGGGCCTTCTAGGAAATTGAGATGCAGAGAAATGGTGATAAACATCCCTCTGCTCTTGCGCAATGCGGTATTTGTTATGACTATGATCAGTTCTGCACGTAGTCACAACAGGTTCTGGAGTGTTGAGTTTCACAGATTGGGGTGATCGGTTTCACAGGCCTCAACCAGTCATCACAGTCATTTGTGAACCCACACCAAAATGCTTTTCATGGAGGCCCACCAATGCCCCAAGCTCCCACCATTCCATATAAAGCCAGAAAAGGGTACCTCTCAACTTGAGAATGTTTACTCTATTGCTTCCTGCTCATGAATTCATTATAACATTTGTAGAGACAGACAGCAGACATTATTTTCATGCTTCCTTTCCCCTTGAAACTTTGATCACTGTTACAGATGGGATTTTGACTTCTTCTGGAACGAAGACCAAACATTGCTAAAAGGGAACATTGCCTGTCTATATTATCGCTTTTGTAATGAATAGTATTATACTGGTCGTGAGGACCTTCCTTTGTCCCAGCAGTAAATTGCTGAGAGTTTTGTAATGATGGCCCAATGCTTTATTTATGTATTTTAATAAGAAGAAGAGGGGATGGTAAGATAGGGTAAATGATGAATATGCGCGTTGGGATAAATAAAATGTCCTTGTAAAGCACAGAGGCTTACGATCTCTATTAATTGAAGACTCTTTGAGAGAACAAGACTATTGACCACATTTGAGACTGGAATATCCCCTGAATGGCTCACAGGAGTGTACAGTCCTTCCTATGAGCTTCCCTTAGCAAGTGTTTGTACCTTTTGTATCATTTCCTGTTCCAGTACACATCTGAATCATGTGTGTATGATGAAGGTCAATGATTTGATATGATGTAATACGTAGAGCAGGATTCTGTGGTCTATGAGGGGCAGACCAACTACATACTTTCTCGTCAATTTGAATACTGTCCTCTCAAGGGTCAAATAAATACTGGATTTGAAGAGATACATCATTCTACTAGAGTGCACGCCCTTTTCAGTTACCTATTAAAGGAGAGTGGACTACTGACCTCAAGTGCTAAAGGAAGGACTCTACCAGAATCATCAGATAAGTCCTTTGCTTCATACATATGTGGCATGGAGGGAGCATACATGCATGTGCTGTGTTGTGTAGCAAAAGGTGATAGAGTATGTGTGACTACAGGGATACAGGCAAACATCCTGGAGCTCCTGCAAAGTGAACGATAGACAGAGCCTGCCAGAGACATTTCTTAGAATGTGGAGGGCCTTTGTAGTTGACCAGACTCCTGGGAAATAAGGGAGGGAGGCATTTGCTCATTTGAAATGCAAGAATAGTCTCTGACCCTTGCACATTTCATTTCCCCCAGAGTTGTGAACTTTGTGCAACAGAGGAGAGGGAAGCCCAACTCTTTTTATGCTAGTTATCTTGCAAGTTTGTGTTAGGCAAAACATGCCTTTAGGCCCTATTTGCATACTTTAAAATGTCCTTAGCTTAGTAGCTTTGTGTAATGGGAGACCCAAAGCAGTTCTGTCTACACAAATACACATTTCTAGTCTACAAACCTGATATCAGTATGGGGTGATATCTCATATCAATGTTCCAGAATTTCTCACCGACCATGACCTCACAGATTACTGCAGAGGACTGCAGAAGATATCTGAGTTCCAGGGCTGGTGTCTATGGGAAGCCATTCTCTTCTCTCATTAGTGCCAGACCTGCTGCTCTAATGCAATCATCTACCACTAAGGAAAAGGGGACTCTGGAAAAATCTCCACAGTGAGGAGCTGCATAAAAGTATGAGCTACAGCTCTGTTACCTGGAGGAGCTGTGTGAGCATGACAGAATCCAGAAGTACAAGACACTGAGTGAGTACAGGGAAGGAGCTGTGTCACCCACAGCAGTGTTTCTTGTTAGGCTTAAGATTTATTTCTGGGTGCTCATGCCTTGAGGTGAGACCATCTGTGAAGGATGTCAGACAGAAGTGCTTTAAACAACTATGGCCTAAGGTGTGTTGGTACTGTTGGCCATGTGCTTTGAAGGTGAATATCCTCATTGATGCTGCTCGCTTATGCAAATGCTGAGCTATGGTATACAACGTACCCTCACTCTAGTGCATGGGCATTTAAACTCAATCAGTGGTCTTCCTTCAGGCTCCCATGAAATGTATCCCTCTGTGGCTCAGCTTTTGACCTACAGTGGGTGGGCTCTCTGCTTTCAGTTTTTGTGGGGGGTTTGCAGTGGGGATCCAAGATCTCCTTTGGGGACCTCTAATAGCACCAGCATCATTCGAGAACTCTTCAAACTACATCTACTATTCATCCCCTGAAACAACAACTCTACAGCTTGTGCTTTCCAACCGATACTGCCAGGGCAAAGGTTGCTCTCTGTGCGAAACACAACAGAGAGCGGAAGAGAAAACAAGGTGGGGCTATCTGTTGTATGAGCATGCCAAGATGCACGCAGGACAACAATGCAAAAAAAAAAACATTTGACAGACTGTTGACCATCAGAATTCTGATACACAAGCGTTAAAATGGCACTGGATTAGTCTAACATTCCTGGGTGACCAAATTTACTGTTAGGTTCCAACCCCCCCTAAAACAGGATTGAACTACAATTGCCAGAGTGTACCAGAAGATGATTTGCATATGAGCCAGGAGAAACTGTTGAAGTGTGCTTGTGATGCAGGGACACCAAGGCTGATACAGAGTAGGAATTCAACCACTACTAGTGGGCACAGATGTCTGTCTGCCCTGAAAGAATTGTGTATGTACCAAAATAGGTGACATTAAATATCTAGTGACGTGGTACTTCTTATGCCATTGTCTGATAGATGTTTCCAGTTCCGTACGCATTTTATTGTAAAGTCATCACCTAAGATAATGAATCAGATATATACTTCGAAGTGAAGGGTGTAAGAAACTAAATGCAATGCTCGTGGCTAATGTTTTCAGCAAGATGCTGTTGTGTAGGATTATATGTAAGGGCAGGAAGAACTGATTTTGGACTCAGACTCATTCCCTCCTGTCAACCCAATCTAAGAACCTAAGCTGGACTATTGCAACACACTCTATACTGGAATTAACACTCAACTGACCAGAAGCATTCAAACCATACAAAACTTGGCAGCCAGGCTCAACTTCAACCTCCCACTCCTCACTCATATCAACCCACACCTCAAAGTGGTTCAATCAGTCTCAATACATGAAAGATCATTCTACAAATTCCTTGCACACATATACAAAGCTTTGCATAACATTGGCCCCACGTACCTCAATAAGCTCATAAACTTCCACAAACCTACAAGACTTCTCTGCTAAGGTGGACTCTTACTCTCACAACCCTCACATAAGCAGAACTAGACCTGCCTTCTCCCATTTCTCTCCCACAGCCTGGAAAACGATGGGTAAGTGGAAAATGACCTATGAGGTGACTGATGGGGAAGGTAGTGAAGAGAAAATATCAATAAAATGCAGTTGTAGATTGCAGAAACTGACTGACTCACTTCACCTGTCCTGCACATCAGAGCTGTCACCTCAGTTCTGGAATAATGCAATCAACTGTAAAACTGGCTCTTCACCAAGCCCCTACCCAGGCTCCTCCCATATAGCTTCTACTCCAGTGGCAGGATACCCTTGGTGGCTGGTGGGTAATATAAATACACCTAACATAACATAACATAACTTACAGTGGTAATCTTCAGCATGATGAGATGAGATGTGGAACACGTTGCAGACAATAATCCACCCTACAACACATCAAAAGCAGTGGTGAATAAAATTCATGAACCTGCAGGGATGATTCCTGGAATATGTCTAGCCTTGTTCATAACACCAATGGATTATGGATCTTTCAGTAACACAAATGTAATTCCAGTAATAATGTAAATGACAAATAGGTTCACAGAAAATGTACATATTGTTCTTAGAAAGATCATCCTCCCTCATTGAAGGAATACGTGCATTGTAAATGCCAGTCTTCTGGAGCGCGGCATGCAGGAAAATAATTTTTGGTATGCAATCATAGCTCAAAGACGTTCACGCATTTCAGCCACGGTCCGTGCAGGTAAGAGTGTTGGAGCGGTAGGACTGGGTGGGGGGTTTTGACAGACGATGATGAGGGATTATTAATTATTTATCCCCCCCCCACTGTCCCACCGCTATAACCTGAACGGGCCGCAGCTGCCGCTTTTCTTGCTTGTAAGTCCTTGTTTTCTTTTTCCACTGAAAATAGCAATATTTCTTTGTATTTCTAGTCGTTGCTCAAAATCATTTTGCCATATTCTCATGAGCTAACTTGAAAGTGTTTTCCTTGTGACCTCCTTTTTTTTTTTAAACAATGTGAAAGGTGTGCAAGAGTCCATGACTTTAAAATTAAAATGCACAACTAAAAAAATCCATATACTATGGTTAGTAATAGAAGAATTTACGAGAATAATGGGAGGTTTCCGAAAGAGAGTACTTGCAACTTCGCAGGCCCCTACAAACCCACTGACAAGCACCCTCAAGTCTGACAGGTAGGGCAACTGAAGCACAAGAGCATTTTGATGGCTCACGCAACATTGTCAGGTGGAGAAGCCACAACTAGAATGTAGGTGTTCTCTATGCTAGAATTGCGTAAGACACTACCTTTAATTTCACACTGTGCACCCAATACTATCCCCCTTCATTAAATGTGTGTCAAAATAACCCTTCTTAGGTCTGGCATTAGACAAAACCTTTTAGTTTTATTAAAACAATATATAAAATACTTACTAGTAGGAGCTTTTATGTAAAGTTCTGTTGTTGTGCCATTCCCATTTTATTCCCACACACTACAGCATAGAGAATGGGGCAGAAGAACAGCACAATTCCACCATTGGTTAAGTTCACTCTGAGTGACAGAATACTACTTTTCACAAGAAACACACCTGCACACAAAGAAGTTCCCTTGAGTTCCAGGGACTACAATACAAAGCATGCTTTTTGACACCAAACATATTTTTGCCTTTAGACAAAGAAATATGCCTAATAGCTCCCCCAATAAAAACGTTTTACCGAAAAGATGACAAAACAAAACGAGAATGTGAAAAGCCAAAAGGGTGGCGGCCAACGCCAGACCAAATGGCTTTGACAATGCTTGTTACCAGATGAACTATTCCCGGGGATCCTGCCGCAGAGCTGGCAGAGAGAGAGATGGGCATTGGTGTGTTAGTGAAATGCAGGCATGTGGTGAGGACACCACAGAGATCACTGTGTGGTGTGATGATGCAATGCAAGGCTTAGCACGCAATCCATCACAGATGAGCAGACTCGACGTTATTTGTGTTTTTGTCCTTACACAACCCAGTCTATTTTATATTTAAACAAAATGACGTGTAAGTGGAAAATGATCTATGAGGTGACTGATGGGGAAGGAAGTGAAAGGAACATATAAATGAAATGCAGTTGTGGATTGCAGAAACTGACTGACTCAAGGGAGCAGGGGATTTCAGATTTCCACACACCCCGGCCTTCTCGACAGTTAACTCTTTAGGATAGTCTGAGGAAAGTTTCTTCTGTCATAGCAATTGGTTCACGAATGGAAATGTGCACATAAAATACGAAAACATCTTAATAATCATTGTGGCCTGTGTCTTGTTTTGTAAAAATTTAAACTTTGATCCCACACTACTGCAAAACTCTCCTACCTAAAGCATAGTTTTCCCATAGTAACACCTCCAAATGTCAGAATACGTCTGCTCCCTTTTTTAAGTAAGGTAAATATTGTGTGGTAATTTCTCAAAACAAAAAAACAGATTGCAATTTTTTTTTCAATTGATGCCTCAATAAATTGTTATTGTGAGGTTCTTTGTTAACTTGGTTTGCTCAAATGTGTTTTGGGAATGACTAATGTATACATGCATATAAGTCGTGGGCTCTGGGCCAACATACTTTGTAAATAAGAGACACAGACACTTAGATATAGTACTTGGAACTGGCCACAAGCACATGCACTTGGGCTCTTTATTGGCAGGATCACCTGACAGGTGATGCCTGTGTTGGATGGGTGTGGGGTGGGTGCAAGTACCAGCCTACGTGGGAGTGGCTGGTAAAACACTTGACTGTGTCCACAGGACATAACAATGCAATAGAAGGCTCTCTTTTGGAAATTCATTGTTGTTTTGACTCATAATTCCCTTGTTCAGATGTTCCCTATTTCATATGACAGACAGGATTGATGTGAAACGTTTAAGGTATCTCATGGAACCAACAGCACTGGTTCAATTAACAAGTCTGTAGTTGGTTGTGTTCCCTGCTTCTGCTAATTTGATGTTTGCTCATTGACTCATAGCCCAAACTCAGTAAAGTCTAGAGCAGTGGTTCTTAACCTTTTGACTTCTGTGGACCCTCACTTAATCATTACTGAAATCCAAGGACCTCTACTGAATAATATTTGAAATTAGGGCAACCCCACTGAATCATTATTGGATTCTGGGGTACCCCCACTGAGTCATTACTGGAAGCCAGGGACCCAGGCTACTGCAATTATAATCATTTGAACCTCAAAACAGTGCACACACATACAGAAATAAGCATTTATCAAATAGATACACAAATACTGAAATATTTTAATTTAAAGAACACATATAAAAAAATCTAAATTTTAATTTCGATTGGAAAGTTGAAGCTCTTCTCAATTCAGCTGAGGCAGCCTGTTGTATATATTGTATTTGCTTTACTGCATTCACACTGCTCCCACAAATCATCCTGAAGACTCCAACTTAAGTTTTAGAATTCAATTGCAAATTTCTTCACATTTACTTAACATTAAAAAAATGTTTATTTCACTTTTTGCTTCTTTATTTACATACATTTCATTACTCTGTTAATGTTATTTAGTTTTCTAAGAAGTCAGGACCCCCCCTGAGTGGGCATCACAGACACCGAGGAGTCCCAGGACCACAGATTAAGAAACACTTGTCTAGAGCGAAATTTCTATTTGTGTGGAGGCACAGACTCTTTTGACGGATCTGGCCACACTTGGATTTAATAAAATGAACCAGGGGCCCACACACTTAGCAGGCCACACATTGGACCTAGTGCTATGTAACTCCACAGCCATAAAATGTTTGACTCCCATTCAAGTGGATTGGACTGACCACTCCATTATTGAATTCTACACTCGGCCCAATTATAAAGCAAAGGGCATCCAGAGGACTATGGCAGATGTCAGGAGACCCTGGAATAAATTAACACCAGAGGGCTTTAGGGGGAACTACACTGAACCCAATTGGGAAGAATGTGGGGATAATGCCACCACCGCATTATGTACATTTAATGGAGCTGTGACAGCAACCATAAATTACGTTGTTCCCTTCAGAACATATAAACCTCGGCCTGCCCCGAAACCAGAAGTTTGGTTCACTAATGATCTTAGACAATTAAAGTTAACTACGAGGAAGCTAGAAAAACGATGGAGGGTCACACGCAAGGTAGAGGATAAAGAGAACCATAGGATTTCTCTAAAAAGTTACCACAAAGCTATTCGGACTGCTCGGAAACAACATATAGCAGCCCAATTATCAGCAGCTGGTAAAAACGTGAAAGTCCTCTATCAAATCCTACAAACCTTTATCAAGCCTACTGCTTGTGAGACTGAGGGGATTGAATCCCAGGAACTCTCTGACAATATTTCACAGTTTTTTATTAGAAAAATTGAAGGCATTTATGCTAAGATATTAGCCTCCAAATTCATCCCCAACAATATAGGAACAGTTGACTACATGGTTCAGCCACACATTAGGACAGCAGAAAACAAGGCTAGTAAGCTTGTAGAATTCCCTCCCATTTCAATGGAGGAGATAACTGCTCTTATCATTCAAACAAAGAGCGGGTGCCCCTCAGATATCATCCCGGCACGTATTATGCCACTACTGACTGACGATCTGGGTGTTGGAATTCGGCAGGTAGTTAATCAAAGTCAAAGTCAAAGTCAAAGTCAAAAAGCTTTATTTCGATAAAAGTCATTATCATAAAAGCAGATCAATTGTATAAAAAATTACAGTTAAGTACAATTTTAAAAAGATTCTATATCTCTGTTTCAAACAATGATTTCAAAAAATGTATGTTCAATTAAACATAGTCAGCTAGTTTGTTTATAAAGGTAAAACAATTATAGCAGCATTTCCAGTTTAAGAAATTTTTCTAAAAAGGAATTAAACAAATTATTTTAGCTTTTTGGCTCGAATAGCCCAGGCCCAGGATAGAAATTTGGCTAGGGCACAAGCATAAGGTACATTACTGTCCGAAATAAGTATCCTGATTGCCACAACATGACTCCTAGTCCCCAACTGCCGGCATAGGTTTTTGAGCCAGACCCTCCTTGGAGTAGCATACTCGCCGCAGACAAACAAAAAATGTGCTAATGTCTCCGGTTTAGCAAGACACGATGGGCATAAATCAGACATTTCTATACAAGATTTCCAGCTTTTAGTGAAGGTGTTAAGTGGTAAAGTTCCCGTTCTAAATCTGAAATACAAGGCCCTATCAAAGGGTTTTCCAATTGTATCCAGGTATAGTTCCCGCCTGGGACAGTCTTTGAACATCAAAAAATTCTCTGTTAACCTACCTAGGGATGTGCTAGAGTGTCTTTGAGAACAAATCCAGTCCCAATAAAACTTTTTAAGTGTTTGCTTTGGGGGTGAAGTTCTACTTAGCCATGATTCAAGTTGGCCCACCTTAGTTAATAGGCTTTTCATGTCTTTTAGCCATTTGATTTTATGCCAGCTTGGTGATGACATAATTTCTTTAAGGCCTCTGGCATATCCACTCAGTTCTTCTACCCGCCAAATACGGGCCCATAGTAGTAACGGGTGAAATTTCGCAATTTCGCCAATCTGGGTACAGCCAAGGTCCATGAATAAAGGAAGTGTCGGGGTGCCTTGTGGAAGGGACATTATTTCTCTGCAAAATTTGTTCCAGATCTTTGCAGAGCGTCGATGGACGAAAACCCCCAAAGTTCCGCTCCATAAAGGGCAGAGCTAACACCTTTAGCTGTATAAATCTCAAGGGCTGTTCCTATAGGTCTTGTTGTACTGGAACGTTGCTCTCTCAAAATGGCGCCTGTAATCCTTTTGTGGCTCAACAGCATTTTGTCTAGGTGTGGCATCCAATCCATTTTGTCCGAAAGGCGTATCCCAAGGTAATCGAAGACTTTCACCCTTTCCAGGAGCTCAGCGTTTAGGGTGGGGGAACGCACATGTTGTTTCGGTGGATTGAGGACAAGGTACTTCGTTTTGTTTGTATTTATGACCAAGCCTCGAACGGTACAAAATGATTGAAAATTGTCCAAAAGTCTCTGGAGTCCCATTGGGGTTTTGGAGATTAAAAGCGTATCATCCGCGAAGAGGAGGGTTGGTATACGTTCGCCAGCCAGGGATGGCTCATCAGATGGATGTTTAAGGAGATGCTCGACCACCCCATTGATGTAAAGAGAGAAAAGGGTGGGAGCCAAAACACATCCCTGGCGGACTCCTCTCTCGACCGGGATACTGCCCGTTTTCTCCCCTCCAGGGCCCCACCTGACTTGGGCAAAGCTGTCCTGGTGTAGTCTGACTAGTAGAGATAATAGATAATGTGGCAACCCCATGTCAGCCAGTACTTTCCATAATAGGTCCCTAGGTACGAGGTCAAAGGCAGTCTTTAAATCGATAAATGCGAGATAAAGACTGCCCTTGCCTATCACCACAACCTTCCAATATACCATCATGAGCCTGAATGCTTGCTCAATCGTTCCAGTGCCCACTCTGAAACCCGCCTGAAAGTCGGAAAGGATTTTATTTTCTTCTACCCAGTTAAGAATTCTGAGTAACAGGACTTTGCCGACGACTTTTTGGCTGGTATCTAGCAAGCTGATCGGCCTATAGTTAGATGGGTCATCCCTCGAACCTTTCTTATGGATGGGGACCACCTCCGCCCCCTTCCACGATGAGGGAATAGGGGCACCCCTACAGATGGCAGCAAGGAGAGAGTGAATCAATTTACCCCATTTGGCGCTATCGGATTTTAGCAGATCCCCGGGAATCCCATCAGGTCCGGCCGCTTTTTGTGGAATAATAGAGCTTATTGCATATTCCACTTCCTTTACCGTAAAGTCGAAGTCACTGGGGCAAGATACATAATTAGTGGTAAACGGAAATATGACAGACCCTCTCCCGTTGGAGCCGCCGTGACAGGAGTAGAGTTTAGAGAAGTGATCCTCCCACACCTGGCTTGGGATGTTACAGGGTAACAGATCACTGTCTGGTCTGTTACGTGGCCTTATAGTGTCCCAAAAACATTTAGAGTCTTTTTTCAAGCTGGCTTCTTTAAGGGTTAGCCAGTAGGCATCTTCCCACTCCCTTTTGGCTAACCACAAAACCTTTTTATGATCCCTTCTAGCTATTTGGATTGATAAGGGGGACTTCCCTTTAACTGCCTCAATTAGACGTGCCTTGGCCTTTCTGCATGATGCAGAGTACCAGTCATGTCTGCCTTTGGGTTTGGTTAGAGGTTTGGATTTCCCTATAGTCCCTTTTACCCAAAAAAGGTCCCCTATAGTTTTTATGGCTACTTCATAGATAGTTGTTACCTTATCTACTGCCATACATGGATCTATGAAGCTAATTTCATCCTGTGTGCCTTTAATTACCTCTTCTATAGTGGACAATTTATCAGTATTACACAAGATTTTATTCCACTTAAGGCGTCTTCCACAAGAGGAGACAGTAATCTCCTGTGGACAGCTCGGTGGTGCTAGCGGCGCTCCAGTGGACCAAAAATTCATTAGGGTTAAGGAAAGTGAGTTATGATCACTCTCTAGGGTAGGAATAACAACCATATCGATGACCAAACTCCAGAGCCCCCGGTCCAACAGAATATAGTCTATCCTTGTGGAGTGACCAACTCTGTTGAACGTTGGGGCACCCATCTGGTCAGAACGTGTACGACCATTGGCTGCTCTTAATCCAAACTCTAAGGTAAGTGCATTAAGCTGCATTGCACTGCGAGTCCATCGCTTGATAGGTGGAATAGAGAGGATGGGAATACCCCACCTACTGTCCTCTTCTCCTAAATCAGGTATTCCTTCTAAAGGGAGTGGTTCATATGTGCAGTTAAAATCTCCTGCTATTATGATATGGCCAGGTTGGCTCTGGTCCCCTAATTGAGCCTCAAGCTCCGCTACTGTTGGTGAGATACACCCATTTTTAGAACCTCTAGCAGGTAGTTAATCTATCCTTGAGTACAGGGGAAGTCCCCCCAGATTGGAAGCACGCCTTGGTGAGGCCTCTACGGAAAAACAATTCTATCCCCTGGACTGAATTGACAAACTTGAGACCGATCTCTCTCCTCCCTTTTTTAGGGAAACTCACTGAGAAGTTTGTGAATCGGCAATTGTCAAAATACATCGAAAGTGCGGGGGGGCTAGATCCCTCCCAATCTGGGTTCAGGCCTAGGCACAGCACTGAGCCCGCCTTGCTGTCCGTCGCTGACGATCTTCATATGCTACAGGATAAGGGTTATTCCGTTATCCTGGTGCTTTTAGATCAGTCAGCGGCGTTTGACACAGTGTCACACGACATCATGACCTCCAGACTAGTTGTCATCGGTCTGGGAGGCAAGGCGCTGGCCTGGCTACGGAATTTGTTCACCAAACGTACTCAGAGAGTCATCTTGGGTCCATATCAGTCAGAGGAGGTGGAGATCTCTAAGGGGGTGCCACAGGGCTCTTGTCTGAGCCCTACGTTATTTAACATCTACGTGGCGCCCCTAGCTAACATCATGAGATCCCACGGGTTTATCCCCGTATCGTATGCGGACGAAACTCAACTCCTCTTTCCGTTTAAAACCATGACTCCTGAAGTACGTAACTCCTTTGCCCGGGGGATGAAAGAAGTGGCACTTTGGATGGCAGCAAACTTCCTACAGTGTAACGTCTCTAAGACTGAGGTGATGCTCTTTGGGGAAGCCAAACGCCTGTGGACTCCTGACTGGTGGCCTCAAGATCTAGGCCCAGTCCCTGAGCCTAAAGTGGTCGTGAAAGATCTAGGAGTTAAACTGGATCAGGAGCTCGCCCTTAAACAACATGCCAATCAAGTGGTCAGCTCCTGTTTCCATGTTATTGCTTCTCCGGAAGGTATTCCCCCTGTTACCTGATACCACCAGGAAAACACTAGTACAGTCGCTCGTGCTGAGTAGGCTGGATTACTGTAATGGTTTGCTGCTAGCCGCCAATGAGGGGATTATTGTTAGACTACAAGTTGTGCAAAATACTGCTGCACGCCTAGTTCTCAATGTCCCGGCCCGTACTCCCTCAAAGCCATTATTAGTTAAACTTCATTGGCTCTCAGTGAAACAGAGGGTGATGTTCAAAACTTGCTGCATCATTCACAAGTGCCTTATTGGTGAAGGTCCAGATTACCTAACCAAAAAATTCATTCCATATGTATATGATTGGGCCTTCTTTTTGCTCTCAGATGTTGCCAATGGCGCGGAGATACTCCTTTGGGAGTCGATTCCTAGCGCGGTACAAGTTTGCAAATAAATAAATAAATAGAGGGATGAAAGATGAAAAATTAAGAATTCAATCAAGACAGTGGAAAAAAACGTGACAGAATTGTGGGCCTGGTTTACTAAAAACCGGTCACTAACAAACTGGTTGCAACTAGTTTCCAATCAATAATGAATTTTGCGGAAATTTCTTATGAACTAATAGGTGTGTTTGTAAAATTCCATTTCGGAGTGGGTTGTAATTTAACTTATCTCATAAATATTAATGAGGTAGGTCACAAACTGATGCGCACTCTGATAGGTGACGTTCACAGGGCTGGTGACCTACTAGAATATGCAGACATGGATTTTAATGAACAACGTTAAAAAACTTTACTTTTTTCAAATGCAGCTTGTTTTTCTTAAAGGAAATGGTAGGGGCAGCTACAACATGCTCCTTGCAAGTTCCAAATTAGTACGGGGTCTCAATCCCACTTCAGTAGTCGGTAAAAATGCACTGAGTCCTAAGATGACTTTAGTATACTGTAAAAAATGTTTTGCAACCTTAAATTAATTTAGTACATGTGACCACTGAAGAGGTATAAGTGAATTATCTTCCACTGTTTCATTTAGGATCCAATGTGCTGCTGGTTAAACTATATTTATCTGCCTAATTTGAAGTCTTGGCTAGAGGCCAAAAACAAGTTCAGCAATCTAAATCTAATATATTTTGGGTTAATACACTGCATTCTAAGAATCATTACTAATTCTTAGTCAGGGGGAAATAGTGTCATGGGAGAGCAGATACGATGAGACAATCTGCATGCTGTGAAAAGTGGCAAGAAAGGGGCTAATTCACAAAGGACAATCTGTCCTCAATGGATTTGTGCTTGTAAAAGTAAATAACTGATAAAGAAGCAAAATGCACTGAAAGTTTTCTAAAACTTGCTGCTCTGCTTTGAGTAAGACAGTGTAATGATCTGGAAATTTTGCATTATTGCAGGCATTTCACCAGTGGGATGGAGACCCTGGATGCCGTTTCTAGGGAAGGGGACCACTACTGGTGCTTCTCTCACTTTCTCCAGCTTCCTTTTCAGGCCTCGGGTTAGGGGCTTCAGGTGAGGGAGAGGAGAGACAGAGCTGAGAGAGCTAGGAGGAAGGGAGCAGGGCTGGTTTGAACATTTTTGCTAGGGGTGCTTTGGTTTCCAAGTCTGGCCCTGCATTAGCCAAATGGAGGGATAGAGAGGCAGACCAGCACCTATGCTTACACAAAGCGTGAGTGTTAGATATTCCTTGGTTGTGCAGGGCATGGTACATGAAGGAGATTGGTTGGAGATTTTGATGTGTGCTCTTGCTGAATTCCAACTATAATTCTTTGAGAGAAACATCTTTACAGAAACAGCTAAATATTCACAGTATCTCGATGCTTTATTGTTGAATACAAGAAATAGTCTATATTTTAATAAACCACAGTTTCAGTGTTTGCTTCTGAATTTCTGCACACCTCCACCATTTTATTACTCTGTGCAGAGAGATACTTACAAGTATTCACCATTAAACGTTACTGAAAGACCTGGCATCCTTGGCGTGGTTTCCCCTGACTTTTTTCCTCTACCTCCTATATTTTTGACACTGTGTTGGAATTCGTTTTTTCTGGTTTTAGATGTTTTGGGCACTTTGTCACTGCTGGTCAGTGCCAAAGTGCAAGTGCTCCCAGGGTAAATTATTATTGTGATTGGTTGTCCATGATTGGCATATTTGTTTTACCCGCAGGTCCCTAGTAAAGTGCACTAAGTGTGCCAGGGCTGGTGATTCAAATGCTACTAGTGAGCCTGCAGCACTGATTGGCCCCTCCACATGAGTACCCCTAATATGGTGTCTCAGGCCTGCCACTGCAGTGCCTGTGTGCAGCTTGTTAACTGCCATGTTGTCCTGGACAGTGTACACACTTGCCAGGCCTGACCCTTCCCTTTTCCTACACATTGGACACCCCTATGGTTTGCCCAAGGTACCCCCCTGGGCAGGGTGCAGTGTATGTGAAAGGTAGGACATATTCTAGTGTGGGTAACATGTCCTGATGGTGAAATACTGCCAATTTCATTTTCCAATATTGAAAGGCTGTCTTGCCCATAGGATGACAATGGGGAATGCTTTGTAACATGTTTACCTGCATATCTTGCCATAGCAGCAAGATAGACATATGGAATCTGGTATCCCTGAACTCAGAATTTAATAACACATCTTTTAGTGAAGATGGTTTTTAAATTCTAAGTTTGGAAGTAGCACTTTTAGAGATTGTCTATTTTCTTGTTAATCCTTTCTGTGTGCCTCTGTCTGTTTGTGGATTGACTGACTGGTTTGTAAGTGACAGGGGCTGGGGTGGCTCCAGGAGGCTGGATGAGTCAGCACTAGGCTGAATAGGCCTATCTGCAAGTAGAGTGGTGGGAGGAGTAGAAACTGGGTCTGAATAAGGCTTTGCCTACCTTCCCCCATGCTGGCTTCGCCTCCTGCGGTGCGTCTGATACCCCTGGCCCGCACTCACAAAGGAATAAGACGTGCATTGGCAGAGTGCACCCTGAACAGGTTTGGACTGGGTTCAGGACCCCTCACACATGAAGAACAAAGACTTTTGGTTATAAATATCTGAGCTGAACCCCTAGAATTTAGATTAGGGAAAACGTTGTGATCAAGAAGGAATCCCTGCCAAAGAAGAACAGCCAGGAAGACTGAGTTAAAGTGCTGCCATTGCTGAATGTCTGGGAGCGGACTTGCTGTTGCTGTTATTGCTGAGGAAGAGGACTAAGGGACTATCTGCTGTGTGCTATGTCCCCCTTGCTTGAAGAGGAGCTGTGCTGTGTGCTTTGCCCCCTCTGAAGGATACCTGTCTCCAGGGGCCTGAGAAGAGCTGGCCTCCTATTGGAAACTCAGGGATATATTTCTGGGAAGAAGAAACCATCTTGTCAGCACTGAGTGTGTGTCGCTGTGCACTGACTGTGGCCTCGTGAACTTTGCTATGCCTGCCCGTGTGTTATTGACTCGGTGTGCTTGTCAGCACACAGTGAGGGCTCTGCGTGACGTCTGCCGTGCCTCCAGCGCAAATCCCCTGAAGGACTGTCTCGGCACTCAAGAGTGCGTGCCAGTGCACTACCTGAGTCCTTAAACAAAGGGGCCGAAATCACCAACGCCGACCCGGTATGAGGAAGGAGAAGAGAAGTGCCGTGGGCCGGAAAATCACCGCCGCCGGCCCGGGAGCCTCGCAAGCACTGCTTCCATTCCCCCGCCGACGTCAGGGAAAATCCGTGCTGGGATTGGTCCCAGGATCAAGGGTTTCCCTAAAAATTAGGAGGTTCGTACTGGCAGAGCCACGTCAAGGAGAGTGCAGCGCGAGGCATCCCCTAGCAACCAGGGCGTCCTCACGCTCGTCATCGAGG
This sequence comes from Lissotriton helveticus, assembly GCF_964261635.1. NCBI lineage: Eukaryota > Metazoa > Chordata > Amphibia > Caudata > Salamandridae > Lissotriton > Lissotriton helveticus. Next base: position 1,077,631,379 of record NC_136059.1, read on the forward strand.
GTGGTGCCATATCGGAAGCCAGGGAGCACCGCCGAGGAGAGAGCTGCCCCGCCGGAGATCAGCGCGGACTGCCACGCCCCCTCTGCATTCTAAAGGTAACCGGAGCCTGCGCAAGGAGGAAACTGTGTTTTGACAATCTGCCAGCGGCCCGCCTCAGGGACAGTTAAATTATTTTGGTGACTGGAGTGCGCCGGCATATATGAAGGAATGATTTCCTGATTTACTGCTCAGCACACAAGTGTCATACATTCCGTGCTACAGCGAGGGCATTTTATCGTTAAGGGCACCCCTTTTCTACCGTTGTTCTTTCTACACAAGGGCATTTTTGAGGAGCACCTTATTTGCATTTCTAAAGAAACTTCTACACTCTAGCAACAAGGGCTCACAGCCATACTGAGCATACAAGTGTTTTTATTCTTACCAGTGGTATTTTGCTAAAGAGAACTTCTCCTTCACCAAAGAACATTCTTAAAGAACACTGCAAGAGAACCTTTTGCTTTGAAAACTTCTTTTATGGTGTATGTTGGTGCTATGTCGTTTTGATTCTGCCTAATCCAGATAAAGAGATGTATATTTTTATAAATAACTTGTGTGGCATCCATTTGTGGTGTTTCACTATGTTACTGTGAGTGTTGGTACACATACTTTACACATTGCCTTGGGGATAAGCCTGTCTGCTCCTGTCAAGCTACCATGGGGGTGAGCAGGGGTTATCAACAGTGTGTTCCCCCCTTACCCTGACTAGATGCAAGAGTCCCTACTTGGTCAAAGGTACTTACCTCTGCTCACTAGAGACCCCCAGATCTAACAGTTACTCAATTAACATGATTTTTAAAGTGTACTGTGCATTATTAACTATTAACTTACAATGGCACTGGTATCACTACAAGGTTAAGAGTAAATGGATATAAATTTATTGTAAGATAGATTGTTGGACTTGACCCTATCTGCAGGTTCATCCCTGTGGGTGGGGGTGTGGTGGCAGGGATCAGGATACTTTATAGGGCCTTGGGGGGCAGGGTTGTTTTTGGGGCTCAGGGGTCGGGTAGTTTAAGGGCTTAGGGGAGGATGGAGTAGTTTTCAGGGCTTGGGGGGGCAGGGAAGTGTTTAGGGCTTGTGGGGGTTGGGTTTAAGGAAAGAGGGGGGTAGTTTTAGGTCTTAGGGGTACCACTTACCTGAAAAGTCTTCCCCGCTCATATGTCTTTACCATACATGCCTTAACAAAGCATATTTTGATTTAAAGGCAAGCATGGTAAAGGCATATGTGTGGTTAAGACTTGCGTGGTTCAGACCACATGGAACCTGTACGCGTGGTAAAAGTATGCGTGGTTCAGTCACACAACCATAGAATGAGTCTGCCTCTGGTATGAAGTGTATCCCATGACGAATAATGCCACTTTTAGTAGGTGAGGGTTTGCCATCCTTTACTTTAGGGGATCCAGAATTAGATGTTAGCTCTAGAACAAACACATTAGTACACTCTTGTCGGCCTTGCTAAATGTAGAGGGAAGACGTTTGCTATTGTAAGATTAGATTTAGGTAGAACATATGGCAGTGAGTCCAATGGCAATTTTTCATCAGGGGAGTATAATTGCCTCATCGTGTAAGTGAACTAGCCCCATTAGTTACATCTGCACTAGTGCTAAGGAAAGCTGCCTCCAACAAGGATATTGACAGTGATTAACATGGGGGGACACTGTCTACCAACTTCGCCTTGTTGGTTAGGTAATTTACTGCCCACACCTCACACGCATGACCTACTTTCCAACTGTGTACATAATGCCCACATTAATCTTGTATCAGGGCCCACGCCTGTCTATACAGCACTGTCTATTTACTCACTGTCCATACCACACCCAATGTTCTCCATCAGTCAAACACTGAGATGAACAAAGGCAGGGAAACAAGTGCATCTCTCTCTATCTGGACTTTTCTCGCTGCTGCCCCAATAAAATACTCATACCAGTGCAGTGGCAAAGCTTCATAAGTCATATATGACACTAACAAAAAAAAAACGTATCATTGGATGAGGGGGTTGACCCCCTTCACCTCTCTCTGCATAGGTTTTCTTAATTTTGTAAAACAGTCTCAAGAAGTCTCAAACCGTGACCAGAAATAACGTCTACAAGCACTACAACAGCAGTTTGCCTTGGAACCAGGTTACTAGAATTAAGATTGAAATAAGCTACTTCCTCAATAGAATGCCAGTATTTCTTCATCCTCGTGTTTTAGAAATGTATTTGTAAACTGTGCATTTCTCAGCCTTTCTCTTGTTTTCGTTAAAGCAGCACTGCACGCAGTCTCTAATAGTATAGTGCTCTTAAGGGACAGGAGCAAACGTCTGTTTCCACCCCCCTCATCATAACGCACTAAAATGCTTCCAATTGCTGGCATGCTTGGTCTTGAGTGCTCTCATTTTGATAAGCAGTCTGGTGAAGCATTCCAATGTAATCCTCTCGGAATATAAAATAGCAATGTTTATATAATGAAAATATTATTACAGCCAGAGGTATATTTGTCTTATTTTGGATAAAATGTTATCAAAACATGATCAAACTTCCAAGGAGTTTCCTTTCAGAAATATTTTCTTATAATAACTTCACAGCACATATGGTGCATATGCAGCAAAAGCCAAGTTTCTGGTCAGAGCCTATGTGTGCTTTAACATGCATGTGCGTTTATGTGTAACGCAGAGTTTAAAATCATCATGATGGGACCACGGGGCAGGCTCAGTGTATGGCATGCATTATTGAATTGCATATACTCTGCACATGCATATCATATGTATTTGCTTTTCTGAATAGTTAATGATGCACAAATTCATACCTTGCTACTATCTCAGGACACGTGTATTGCTTATTCAATTCAATAATATGGTTGTTGTGGCATATTATTCCCGCCTTTGTTTCTCAGCAGCAAATTCCTCATAAATTCTGCCTACGTCACATGAAGCATGTGTGGGCATCAGTGGTGGCTCCTCCACTATGGCAGAGGAGTGTTATACCCCCTCGCCAGCCTACAACTTGTAAAAGGATGATAACACAGGTTTACTATTGTTTTATTGTTCAGGTTCTAATAGCCAGCAAATCTTGGGGACAGGCCCATGGCAGGGGCATTGCAGTAACAAGAGGAAGGGGTGATCACTGCACTCAGTGCTCATGTTGGATTGGCCGGCCATCTCAGGTCAGACAAACTGACATGCGCATTGAGCTGTCTCCAACCCAGCTGCGTTTCTGGGTTGGAGACAGTAAGCACAGGCTCCCAGTCTCTCTGGGAGCGCAAAGTTGCAGTGCTCACGCCAAACCTGATGCTTCTTTCAAGCATGAGAGCAGCGTCAGGATTAACCATAGGGGATACTGGGAGCCTGTGTGCTAGAGCGAGAACACAGACAGAGCAGAAGAGTTTCGGGTGGCAGGTAAGTTCTTTTTTCCCCTATTTTGTTCAATGTTTTATCCATTGTCATTCCCGCCCACCTCACTATCATCTATCGTCAAATGTTAACCCCCACCCGCCACTTCGCCTGCAGACCAGCCGCTACTGGTGTGCATAATAATGTCCGCGATGGTGTCTCTAGTCTCTAGTCGCATTGAGGAATCTATTGTTAATAAACTTAAACTGCTTTACACTGACAGCTCTGAAGATTTCCCCCCTCCCTGAAAGAGAAATCATCCCCTCAGAAAAAAAGATGAGAACATCGGGCTGTCAACTTGCAGACTCGGTCTATTTTTTTTATTTTTTTTTATTTATAAAGTTTTACATAGCGCTAACTTGATCCTGAAGGATATCAGAGCGCTTTACAATTTGAGGCATAGGTAACATATAGTCATTTATATACTCCAACACTCACATATACTGCATTTCACATATGATGGACTGTGGATGAAGGAGACTTTTGGGTAACTGTACCAAACGCAACAAAAGATATATTCTTCCTGTCTCTCCTCTGAGTTCCCAATCAAGCAACAAAGACGTGAGTTCTGGGTAAACTGTTTAAATAACCATTGTAGTGTTTAATACTTTCAGATTGTCTACCGTTTGTACTGTGCAATTACAAGTTTTTTACTAATTTTCTTCTTCTGGAAAGCATTTTCACACCTGAAGAACACACCTAACCTATAAACTCAGAAAAAAAAGTTAGTGTTTGGGGCTCTTTCCCACAATTATTGCCCCATAAACCCAATTGAAACAGCAATTGAAGCACTTCTAAGTGCATTGATTGGGGAAAAGAGAGTAAAGTATGCTTGTGAATATCAACAAAATTACGATTTTCTGTGTTCCACACATTTTCAGTATCACCTTCATTACACCTCTCACTGAACAATTTTCCATTCCCTACTTGTCACTGTTGACTGCCAAAAAATTCAGCCAGATTTATCGTCATTGATTCTATCATCTATGAATGGAGTATTCTACGAATATGTATTCTGCGTATCAGGATTTGTGAATTCTGCTGGCAAATGCCACTATTTGCACATAGAAGTTCGACTTTTGTGCACATCAAATGTAAGACCAGACAACCAAGAGAAAATTTTCATACTGGATGATGTGATTTTTGGCACAAAACTGTTGAATTTGATTGCAATACATATGAGCCATACCCCTGTCTTCCCAACTGGACCATATTGTGTGATCCTGGGCAAATTGATTAATCAGTTATGATTCCGCAATTTCCACATCTGAAAAAAGTTATTGTCCTTTGAAATGTGTCCAATATCAATAGGGGGGACGGAAAAAAGACTGCACATTTCAATAAATGTATTTTATCAGTGTTCCTGAGTATACAATGTGCCCATACAGTCTAGATTTAATGCAGTGCATCAAGGGAGGAGTCATAAGGCCTGAGTTATATTGCAGTGAGTTGAAATGGGCCTTTACAATAAACCCTTAAAAGCCGGTCACGACCTTGAATCTTGACAAAGTCCACTCAGACTTCTATCTCGAGCAGGTCTCTAACCTTCCACAAACTACGTAATAATAAGATTTGTTTCTTGCATCGCTTAGAAACTGCAGAACTGCTGTATGTACTCGTCCTAATTTGAAAGTTTTTATTAGTTCAGTATTTCGCCTCATTTCTGGCACGGCTCTTCTTACAGTTCAGAGCCATTTCAACATCAAAAACGTTTTACCTTCATATGACTTATTCACCTAGAGTGACTCTTAAATTGTTTATGATTAAATTAAATTTTATAAAGTGGGTTAGGCCAGCTCATTCTCTTCATATGTAAACCTGGAAAACACATATAGGAAAAATGTTATAAAGTGGTAGTAGACCTTTCAGAACAGTATAAGTTATTACCCAGTTTCCTCTGGAACTTCATTAAATGCTTTCTCTGTACCTCTCTCTGGATTTTATTTCTATTTTTGTATCTAAGGTCTTCAACTGCCAGCATCTGTTTTTAACACTAAAGAGGCATGAAACAGGCTCTAAAACCAACGTCTCAATCCCAGCTCTAAAAAATATGAATGCTTTTAAAAGCTGTGGTGTCTGAAATTAAGTAACTTGGGTGAGTTGGTGTTATGTTATATGCAGAGGATTTAATATAACTCATCTTGCTATATTGGCAAATTCAGCCCAAGATGATAGACATTTTTGAAACATGTTATCATGTGATCATGAAGGGATTAAAACAAATATATTGCCTTCCTGTACCCGATAAGAAACATGCACTTGGCAAAAGCCACACAAAGAGTGCATTTTGTTTCATAGCAGGAGCCAGCCTTTAGTAGTGACAGCAGGCCAGTAAAGATATACCTTTATAGGCCTGTGAAATGCATAGCAACTGTTCAATGTAGAAAGGAATGTAAATCAAGTGTGTCTGTTTATTGGAAACAGGCCAGCAAGCGGCTGACATTTATATGAGCAATTGCAATCCGAATCAAAATGTACAGATGGGGAAAAGTTACTAACTTCAGACTTTAATTTTAAAAGCATTAGGGTGATGTTAAAGTCTGCGGTAAACTGATTGCATAGACATGTGTCGGCGGAGTGCAAACATAAAATCGTGAATAGTGACTTTCCAACCTCAAATCTACTTTGTGCTAGCAATTCATACAAAGTTAAACACAGATGGTGAAGTGGCTTGCTTAAAATGTAATGCAGCTAATTCGAAGCTGTGGCCGGACTGGCCGTAGCGGACACCAGGCGTTTCCCCGGTGGGCCACCAGGGTGTGGAAGGGTTTTAGACCCCTGGGGGACTATTTTTGTTACCAGGAGCCGGTTTTGCAGCATAGGTGAAATATCGCCCCCCTGCAACAAAAGCGGCACAAAGCTTTCCACTAGCATCCCCCCATCACCCCTTCACGCGTGGGGCAGCCAAGCACTTTGCCAGGGACGGTTTAGGTTCCCAGCATGGCCCTGTTCAAAGGCACAGTGTCGGAACACTGTGCGCCTACATATGAAAGACAACAAACGTGCATGCCCCTTAACCTTCTGCAGCAGCATGGCAAGTAGTATTTCACGATGTTGTGACATGTCACACACAGCAACATTCTCTTTTTTAACCCAACAATGTCTATGATTGCTGGGTAACATTCATTGTGTGCTGATTTGAAGCACAAAACAATGGGTCAGAAAGCAGCCTAGCTAGAATATTCTGCTTGGCGTCAGAACATTGAAAATGAAGAGGCACAGAGCAGGAAGGCAGACTGGAAGGGTGGGGTGTGGGGGGGATGTGGCGGCGGGAGGGCGGGAGTGAGACCTGCAGGACACGTGACACAAGCTTAAGGCGGGTGAGTCGAGAGGTATTCATGTGTCTTTCCTTTTTGAAAACCAAAAACATATTTCATTGGATTTCACCAACAGTGTAAATTCAACAATATCCCTGATGAGACTGATAGAGTATTTACATTTTGACTCTATCAGCAAAGTACAGGATATTAGAAATTAGCAGCAATACATCGTGAAACATTCTACTCCTCCCCCTCCCAACTAAACCTTATCACCAAGAAAGTCCAATCCTCAAAAGGCAAGTATTGTGTCGCCAGAAGAGTGTGAAGTGTTCCACTTTATCATAGTCATATGTAGTTGATAATTAATGTATACCACTGATGTGAAAAAGGAAGTGTCCAATGCCCGAGCACAGGGATGGATGGATCGTCAGGCATCAGCATTGTCGTTCACTTGTGCCTTCAGTTCTTCCAACAAAGTGTCCCATATCATGGCAATAGGTCGTTTGCATAGCCCTTGGTGCTCGTCTCTGCTCAACGCCAAACATTCTGGGGAGCCCCACAGACTTAAGCAAACACAAGGAGATGATGGACAGAGCGCTGAAACTTTTCAGACACTCACCCCCAGCCACAGATCTGGGTTGAATCCATCATCATTCTTTAGCGCACTTCGCCACCTCAGTGCACAGGGTCAAGACTGATTTACATATAGCTGGGTCTGAACTGAGGTGGCGAAGTGAGCTAAAGAATGATGATGGATTCAAACAAGATCTGTGACTGGGGGTGAGTGCCTGAAAAGTTTCAGGGTTCTGTCCATCATCTCCCTGTGTTTGCTTTGTGAGCCCCACCGACTAACCTCCTCTCGCCAGCTCATTACAATAGGTGGAATTGGGGATTTCCAGGAATATGTGACCATTCCAACAGGATTGCAGACAATTGTTGTAGGAAGGCATCCTGGTCAGTGTTTGGTACATATATACTGACTAAAACCACTGGTGCCCAATCCAGTAACCCACATACCGGCCCAGAGTATCAATTTTAGTGTCCTCTGCCGCAAATCACACACCCGGCCTCAGCCAGATAGCTGCCCCACAGGCAAACCCACAATATGCTGTAGCAAATAATTTTATGAGTAGTTTAATAATTTTAGGAACAGACAGGTGAGTGTAGAGTCTAGAGTAAATACACTATATTTGCTTTACGGTGGTGTAGTTGTGCCAGAACCCTATGGCATTCATGAAGGGATACCAACCCCCTAACATTCCAAGTTACTTTTTTATAATGGTGTGAGGTCAACGATATGGCAATATCTTGTTAGTAATCATGGCGATGGGGACACTCCATACAAAGTTAAGGATATGAGAGGTTGTGGACATATCTGGCGATAAAAAAAACATTTCTCTAATACTGGGTCCAACAAGGAAAAGTTGTTCCACAAAACCACAGTCAACAACGGAACAGCTGAACCAAATAATTAATTGGGCTGTCGCCTAAGGCGGAGGGTCCAATCGTAGCACATATGCAGCCCCTCAAACAGGGGTGATAAAAAATACTTATGTTCTAGTCAGTCAACCTCAATTTCTGTTCCTACCTTCATTGGTAACCATCAGGGTAGTACTATTGAGTTCAGCAGAAGCCATGCATTTCATTTTAGAGTCTGAAATTGTTCCCAAATGCATGACTGACCACAACCCATTAGTTTCTAAATTGCAAATGTATCCAGTAGGAGCAGGGTGACGATTAGCGGAAACCAACATACATAAAAAATCTTGATCTGTGCATTAAGTGGGACAAAACTTACCCTCTCAAGTTTTTTTATCAAAGTATTATTAATGGAAATATGAAGTCTATAATGACTTGTTTAGTGGGCAGACCAACCTATTCACGTATTTTAAGGGAATACGCACTCTTATGTGAAGCCATCTCAAATGAAGTAAAATCACATAGTTTTAACTTGGTGAGCTTCATACACCGCTAGTTTGAAAAAGCTTGCTCAGCTGCCCATAAAAAACTTTAAAAATGTCCTTAAGTCAACTCCACATTCCCAAACAAATATTAGAGAGGGCTGGTTACAATATAAGAGTGCCCTGGAAGAAAGGAAAAAGGAGATTAGAGATAGCGCTTGGGAGAACTTAAAACAGACGGCGGTCTCAAATAATACTCTGACATTTGGGGAAGTGGTAAACCACTCCTTTTTCTCTGACCAAATAGACACAAGAATGGTTGCTCTGAGTCTGGAGGCCGACTGGGTGACTCACTTTAGGAACGTTTTCCAGGCGATTGACAGTGGTGTACCTGGGTGTGAGATCCTAAATGGGCTGTTTGGCACTTCTCCCATCTCTCAGGAGTTCTTTCCTCCTATACCTTTGAATAAAGTAGTCAAAGCAATCAATCAATTTTCTCAGGGCTGCAGTCTCGGGTTTTCTCCCCGGATCTTGGAGATTGGCCATTCTGGTCCCAATCTTTAACAAGCATCTGCAATGCAATTGGTCTCGCCTTTGGCACCATATATGTATTTAACTATGCAGCACATTAGCCTGGGTGCTGAAACAATTACTGTTCTTTAACATGGAGGGAAAGTAAGTACCAAACTGCAAGACACACCAGGTAGGGGAACACATGGAGAGAAATATTGCCTTTCAGCGGGAAATGGTATAGTCCACGCTTTGTTTTTAATATAAAATCAGGGCCTTCGGTGATTATATTACAGAAAATACAAGATTTGAAAAAATATTATTGTCTATGGGTGCTTGTGGAAGACAATTTCTATGGACTGGAATCTAGAGAAATGATAAATTAATTCTGGTAATTTACTGGCCTCTGCTAGTCGTTTTCTATCGAGAAAGTTAAATAGAGACAGTTGTCATAAAATAAAATAAAGAAAGTCCTTCAGCAGCAAGCAATTCTTGTATTTTACTGACCTCTGCTGGTCGTTTTCTATCAAGACTGTTAAATAGAGGCAGTTGAACAGAAAAGTAAAAGTCCCTAAGCGGAAGGACTGATCTCCAGAGCCCACAAAGTACATACACATGTAAGTATATACTAAAGTATATACTTAAATATATACAAGAGGTCATGCTAAAGTATATACTAAAATATATACAAGAGGTCATAAATGATCGGTCGAAAAAGGGGACAAATTATCCCCAGCTTGGTATAGGCCAATATCGATGATTGACTCAACAGCAAAAACCTTTGTGCAGGTATAATTGGCCTGACTAGAGACCTGGGTGCAGGGGAATAGTGTTTTATCAAGCATACAATATGTATATAGGCCAGGCATAGGCACAGTTGAGAAGGCTTTGAACTTGCACTTAAAAAGCAGTACGTACGTGATGGTTAAAAAGGGGGCACTATACATGGCCATTATTGATCTATCTGGCGCCTTTGACTTGGTCAACCAAGAGAAATTATGGGAGAGCATGCAGGCCATGGGTGTGGATCAGGGACTCCTTCACATGATAAGGCGCTTATATCAGGATTTGAAGGTATCCATTCTCTACGGCCCCCATGGAGTAACATCATCATATATTTACTCCCTGAGGGGGGTCAGACAAGGCTGCATCCTGGCCCCCTCATGTTTTCTATTATACATTAATCGAATTTCTTATCATCTAATTAATTTAGAAAGGGATGTGCCTAAAATGGATTCTCATAATATTCCAATTCTGTTGGATGAGAAAATGTGGTTCTAATGGCTCGCATGGCCAATGGTCTTCAGAGACTATTGGATGTTTTTTCAGTGTTCATGGGGTGTTTAGGCCTAAAAGTGAACTACTCTAAATCATATATAATGACATGTGGCCCCGCTGGTACAAAAACAAGCAGTTTAATATGGGCGGATATTATTTGAATAACGGTGGGGATTTCAATTATTTGGGGATAACTTTTAGTTCGGCCTGTTCCTGAAAATCCCTTATGAAAATAAAAACCCAACAAATGAGTAGGAGTATTGAAGGTTTTTTTTTTAGTTTTGCTCAAAAACAAAAACCAGTAGTGGAGCTTATAACATTGTATAAATTAAAATGTATTTCACGTGGTTTGTATGGCACAGGTATGTGGGGTCTCGTTAAAGTTTATTTATAACAATGTATGAAAATGGTTTTACTCACAGGCCATTGGCAGTGCCAAAACAATACAGCAAATTTAATCTGTCTTGAAGAGTTAGGGCCACAATATCTAGAGGATTTGATTGAAGTGGCATCACTTCTCCTGAGGGCCAAATGTTGGTTGACACCATAAGCAGGCAAGATCATGCATCCTTGATTGTCTAAATACACAATGTTGGAAAGTTACTATGGCTGGGCTATGTTAAAAAGATGTTTTATATCCTAGGACAAGAAGAAATGTTTTCTGATCGACAAAAACTTGGTATAGATGCAGAATTTGAGAGTGAAAAACGTTTTTGTGAGGTTAAATGGCTGAGAGATTACAACGGGCCCAAAAAATGCATTTAATATACACGTTGTAACCATTAGTCTTTCTGAACCCTATTTATTATTGGTTGAGAATCTAACACGCTGTCACCTTCTTACTAATTTTAGGCTGAACATGATTCACTTTAAGATGGCCTTCAGAGCAGTATTCCTGGTCTCGAGATGTACCATCTTGCTGATGCAATAATGGATAGTCCCAGAGCACTTGCCACTTTGTATTGTTATGCACTTTATATTCTTATCCAAGGTCAATTTATTTTGTGCCAGTGCTACGTAGGGCAAATGTTATACAACATTGGTTAGCCCTGGAGTTTTTGGATAAACTGCCCATGAAAGAGGTCTGTTATGCAGTTTTAAATTTTATAGAGAAAGCAATGGGTATTAGGAAAAGGTACAAATTATTATTTTGATGTAATTTTACATGTACTCATTTTTTTATAGGAAATTATTATACTTTATGGTCTGTAATTGATTAGTTGTTATATATGTTTTTATTGAACTTATAACATTTCAATTTAGAATTGCTTTATGCTTATATGGCTTACTGTGCGATAAAGATGATATGACTGACTGACTGACTTGTGTCTCACATTGGAGTGTTGGGAATCCCGGATGGATAGACTTGTCAGGGAATACCGCAAATAGCATGTGACAATTCGATGCAGATTGACCATGTTAGGCCAGTTACCTGACAGAGAAGTCCAATCAGAAGTTGCAGGGGGAATGAGGGGAAGGGAAGGGGAGTAGAAGTGGGTGAACAGTGAGGGAATGTAGGGAGGAAGGGAAAAAAGGAAGAGCGTATATCAAGGAAGGCAGGTGCAATGTATATCAAGAACAAAGACTGCACTGCAGCAGGTAGGAAGTGTGTCAGTGAGAGTCATAAGGTGTCACAGCTCCCCACTAAATTTAAAACAAAGTGTCTGCAGTCTGTGATGTCACATTGGAGAATGGTGTTACACTTTCATTGGAGTCTGAGTCTTCGCTCGATGAGGAACTTAATGAGGGTTGCCGAAGATGCGATTTGAGTGATAACATGGTTGCCACTATTACCATCCTGTCCTCCAGGGCCTACTGAGGGGGAAGGTGCTGCCCTCAAGATTGGTCTGAGAGCCTGGCCATGACAGCGAGGCAGTAAAAGCTGCATTTCCCGTGTGCACTCTGTTGGAGGTGGATGATGCGCAGACGGATTGGCATTCCAACCTGTCCCATGGCATCAGGAACATCAAAAACCAATGAATGATGTAGGATCTTCAATCAGGCTGGGAACATTAAGGCGTAGGTAAGTCTTTCCAAGCGCAGCTGCCAATTTACAGTTTGGAAGGATGCACAGCGTCATTGTACTTCCAATGTGTAGTCAGGAAAAATAGACACAGTTGAATTGCCCACTATATTGGGAGTCACATATGTAGCTTTGTGAAGCAGATGATCTCGATCCTGTAGTTGAGTATCCGTGCTACCAAGGGGCAAGGTGGGGCTTCCAGGGGAGGGCGTCGGGTTAGTACCCTGGGTGCTTGCTCCACAGTAAATAGGGGTGACAATCATTTTTGGAAGCCATTGTTCAAGGAATACCATTGGATTGGGGCCTTCCGTGCCCTCCAGCATCCCCACTATTTGCACATCATTACACATGCACTGCCTTCTGCTTCCTTTGCCCTGTCGTGGAGGGCCCTAAGTGGTTTCTGAAGCTAAGTACTGCAACTGCAATGGGCTGTCTTCTGGGGGACCAAATCCATCAGCGTGACCTCCAGTGTGTGCAGTTTACCCGACAGTTTGCGATGATCCTCACTCAATGTGCCAAGGTTTGTTGAGAGGGAATCAATGCAGTGTTCAATGGCAGACCTGGAATCAGGTATTTCACAGAGTATCAGATCAAGTTTATGAAGTGGAGGAGCCAGGTTCATAGGTGGAATATAGTCATTCAATGTATGTGTGCGGGAACCATCACCCCATATTGGTGTTGTGACTGTTGGTAGGGGTAACACCTTGTTATAGGAAGCAAGGTGTTACCCCTTGTTATCTGGGACACAAGCCTTAAGTATTTGTGGGCGTTCAAGGCAGCCAGGGGTATGTGTGACACTCACTCAGTTAGTACAATGGAATAAGAGCAAGAAACCAGTCCCCTTCAACAAGTCTCAGTGGAGACCAGGTGACCCACCGGTCAGATCACTCCATAAGACATAAACCGGAAAGGTACAAGCCCAGCAATCAAAATTAACGGTCCCAGCCAGGGTAAGAAATAGGATAAAGTGTGGGCTAGTCTATGGTGAATATATGATGTTAAAATGCAAACAATTACAACGCATGTCTTTTCAACGTGGTTTTTTAAATTTCAACTATCATTACAATGCATGACTATTCAACGCATGCCATTACAGTCTATTTTTAGAAACAACCATTACAACGCATAACATTAAAGGCATACCATTACAGTATATACCATTACAATGCATACCATTACAACGCATAATACTTTTGGGGTAACAGGGGGAAAGTGTTAGATTGTGTAGGGGTAAAAATTACTATTCCCACTCCAGTGAGTGCAACAGTAGGGTAAGTGCTGGATAGTGTAGGGGTACAAATTACTATTCCCACTCCAGTGAGTGCAACAGTAGGGTAATTGTTGGATAATGTAGGGGTAAAAATACTATCCCCCATGTACCCCAAAACCCATACCCACCCAAAAACTAAAATATCCCCATTACTTACCTTATAATGCGGTGTAATGGCATGGGTTGTAATGGTATGATTGTAATGACATGCGTTGTAATGGCATGTGTTGTAAAGGCATACATTGTAATGGCATGCGATGTAAAGGCAGTTGCGCTGTAACAGCTGCATTGTAAAGGTAGTGCGTTGTAATGAATGCGTTGCAATGGTTGTTTCCTGTCTATGGTGGCTACTGATGAAGGGGTGTACATTGCAATGATCAATAGTTTACAGCAGCTCAAAAGGACAAGTGGTGTGGTGTTAGAGTCTGGGGTCCATGCAGGATGCAGTGCTGCCATGCTCTATGTGCTCTGTGATAAAGTTTGTGGAAAGCTGCCAGATAAGTGGGCATCATCCTTCTCTATGTCACCTTTGCAGCTGCAGTCTGGCTGAGGGAGACCATTCCTCGGTCAATGATTTAAAAACTATATATATATTTGTTTTTATTAATTTTACAGAGAAGTGAGCCAGACATCGTAAAGCAGGACTTAAGGGCAAATAAACACATGGCAAATTATGACATGGTAACAACCAGTATAGGATAATATACTTTAACAATGTCAGACATCCATAATCGTCCTCACATGGCACCATACAGTGAGCCGGTATCATATTGTAGTGATGCCCACCTCTGTCCACGCCTGCAGGGCATGGTTAGAGGTAATTCCCCAACATGTGGGAATACCCAGCAGCGGAATAGTGGGAACATATGGTGCTTTCTGACCAGTATATCTCACCGCATTCTGCCAATAAGTAATAGCCAATTTCAATAAGTGGGGTACCAATGTCAACTGGGGGGCTTGTGGTATTAAGAGCCTGTGGATGATCCCCTTATCCCTATCTCATGAGGACATATCCAGCTTGTGCAGATTGCGACCAGCAAATCAGTATGCCAGCCACGGCAACTGGCTGGCATAACAGTCAGCACACAGATCTGGAACCCCATCCCTCCGTGTTTCGCGTAAAGTTACAATTTCGCCAGGCTAATACGTTTATGCTCTGTGCCCCATATTAGATCTGTCACCAGAGAGTTCAACACTCTAAAGGTCCTCGTGGGGACAAGTAGCGGCAGGTTGGTGAAGAAGTAAAGGAGCCGCGGCAATAATACCATTTTGGTGTTGGCCACTCTGTCTGCCACCGATAGGGGCAGTGAGACCCAGAACTGGATTTGGGATTTGAGAGCTGTAATCGCACGCCCCAGGTTACCATCTAGAAGGTCCGAGTTATTGCAGTATTCCGAGATATTTAAAGGTGTCTGGTGCTATGTGGAAGGCCCAGGGACCAAACCGAAAGAATCCGCTCCTCTCATCTCCGTCAAAGAAATAAATGCACGACTTAGCGGCATTGATTGCCAGGCCATAGAGACCCTGGAATGACTCAGATATGGAGGGCATGGGGTGAGGGTCGTCCTCGGTCAATGATGGCATAGTTCACAGTGAGCTAGTCAGTGCCCCAAAAGGGCAAAAGCAATTGAGGTCGCGCAACCTCTCAGTCGGCCGCCGAAACACACAACAAAGGGAACCAGGAATCCTCCGCCAGCAGTGCTCCCTGACATGGCATTATTATTATTATTATTATTATTATTATTATTATTATCATTATTGAGTTCTTATATAGCGCGTAGCTACCCAAAGGGTTGCCCAGCGCTTCTTTGTCCAGGTAGGCTGCTCGATCCCTCAGTCAGCAGCACGGGCGTCCGCCAGTCAGGCCAGCCAGAAGTGCCCCCAGTCATCACAGCACACTACATCACGCTTCAGAGTAAAAGGGGCCTGAGAGATTCCTCTTTTAGTCAGTCGCTCTGCAGGGGGCAGGAGGGAGTGTGCCTCGCATCCACAGGTACAAAATCAGACCTCACCAAGACTGGCTGTGCAGGGGTGCTGCAAGAAGGCAGGCTCAATGGCCCGATGCACACAGGGGACAACAACTGGTTGTGTGTTGAACAGCCTTAGGCCCTGGGCATGCAGGTGACCCCACATCATGTCTCCTTATGCCCGCAGGGACACAAGAAATTCACCCGCTCACACCTGGTTCCTGTGCAATGGGCAGAGGGATCAGCGTCACAGCCCAACAGGTCCCAAATTAGGTCATCGCGGGAGGTCATGGTGCCGTTCTACCCCCAGAGTCTCCAGCTGGCACCCGTAGGACAGCCTGGGCCCCTGTGCAGACAGTCTCACCTCACCGGGAGTCAGTTCAGGCAGCAAGGATAAGCTTGTCATGGCATTTCATGTTGCTGGGCCTGCTCACCATGCAGTGAACAGCAGCAAGTCGAAAGGCTGCCGAGACAAACTGGAATTGCCCCAGCAATGGCGGCCAGAATACAACCTGCACTTAGATCGTTGTAGTGGATTGGAGTCCCAATATGAGTGTCTGATGATGAAGGATTCCAGGGTTTCTTAGGGAGACACGTCTGCCATCTTTGGCGATTGACCTCACCCCTCTGTCATTCCACGTTTTATGTGACAAAGGAACAATGTGCAGAGAAGACCAGATTAGCGATTTCATTGAGGCAACGGAGACAAATGTAAGCTTCTATGTTAATTAGACTACTTGAAGATAATTGCATCTCATCATAATAACATGTTTAATGTAGTAAGTAAAACCTCAGTGTGGCAGTTTCAGAGAGCTATAAATAACAGTTATTAATTCACAATTTAATAGGACTCACTTTTTCGATCTTAGAAGCGTGAATGGGTGATTTACCTTGTGGTTATTCGAACTTCTAACCTGCGGAAGGAGTGTTTAACTCACTGAGCCATGCTAAATGCATGTGTGTGTCAGCAATATCAAACTGTTACTATCATTTTGGTGAATAGATACTTGTCTTTCTCTTAATAATGTATTAGTTCTGCCATATTCACGGTTTGAGAAATAATGCAGTACTTGCTTCTCCACTTCCCAGCTGTAGTGAACCATTACATCAATTCCATTCATTCTCACTGCAACGTGGCCCGTTCCAATCACGAGAACTCGTCGGTGATTGCACCTGACAGCTTAATACATTACAATACCTTCAGCCACTTGCAACATAAAATAACGCCCACACACAATTCCTGCTTTGGGGATCAGCGTTACAGCCTGAGTCGTTTCTGGAGTCACTACTCTTGAAAAGTCAAATGGTATAGACCTTCCGTTGTACCTGGGCAACTGAAACCATCAAAATGAGTATTCATTGGGCATTATCTATGCAAATGTCTATTCGGCTTGTGAGAGAATGAGAGGGAAGAAAGGCATTGTTTTGTTTCATTCTTGTGATGCATTGAGTGTTTAACGTAGGGTTGAAAAATGCCTTGACATAGCTTCATAAAAATGATATGATGTTTACCATTTTATTAATAATATATTCTTATTTTCGTATACAAAATGGACCTGTAAAGATATACTTTGAAGCAAATGGCAGTCTTCTCTTTTGCAACATTTTGGTCCCCTCAAAAATGTAAACTTGTGGCGGAATATTTCTATATGAAACTCAAGAAGAGAGTTTTATAACACAAACATTCGAGTTGAATGAATTAGACTTTAAGTATCTTGTTGGGCTTTGTTTGGTTTCTGTTAGTCTGAAAATGACCTTGCAAAAACAGTAAGCGAAGAAAAAAAATAACTTTATTAGAGTGGAAGAGCAAAGCTTTGCAAACATTGAGAAGAGTAGAAATCATAATCTTAAAAAGTGTTGGGTAAACCTATAATTTGCTCATCCCCTACTTCTTGGTTGCCATATTGACATGATCTCCTTGCTAAAATTAGATCAAGCGTTTGCCAACTACATGTGCTTCTACTAGGGAGTTGGTTGTCAAAAGATTATTAATTGCAAAGTTTGCACAATTCAGTATCACTTCCTGTAAAACAATAAGCTGGCCTAAAAATACAACATGGAACCAAATAAAAAATGGGTTCCTAGGTCAGTGAAATGTTTTACTCCCCTGAATGGTATGGTGGTGTATCACAAAGTACTATCTCTTCCACACTTCAATTTCCTGGTTCATGTCACCCTTTTGCAAAGTACATCCTGGTACTAAAAGGTACCTTGTTCAAATGTCCGAGTTTTCTCTTTCCATTGCCACTTTTATTTCTGAAATGTCTTCTGCTCATCTTTAGGTGTCGCGCATAGAGTTGCAGTGCGCAGCACTGCTCGCGCAGCAAGAGACCTCCTGTAGGGGGTTTCAAAACAGACCATGGAATCGCACACGCTTGTGCGTGTGCTTTTCATTTTGGGCGATGCTATTGGCCTTTGCGTACGTCTTTTTATCAAAGACAGCCTGCAATTGGCCAAAGGCGGGCACATTGCTCCGCCCATGGCCTATTGGTGTCTATTATGCGCACCACTGCCTTGTGGTTTCAATTATTGCGCCCAGATACAGGCGCGATAATTGAAACCACATGGCTCGCGGTGGAGTGCGCACGCCACTCACAGGCTCACCTCCTGCTCCCCCTCTCGCAATTAACTTTCACGGCCGCGGGCCATGCTTGTATTTCAGTGCTTATTTTGTCTCTGCGGCAGCACATGTGGAATCAGGGCAGGGGTTCCATTTATGCTGGAGGAAGACAGCATGTGGTAAGTGAGGGCCTGGGGGATTTGTTTGCTTGCCTGTTTGCTATGCGGCAGGCTGGAGCGTTTGTTTCCCCCTTCTTGTCCCGGCTGGCAGTGGTAGTGTGGTGCCTCCCTCCAGCCTGAAGGGGGGCATGTCTATATTGCCGGGGAGACTGGGAATCCTCAGCAACCGGCAAGCGCTTCTTGATGCGGTATACATCAGGCTTAACTTTTACGGATGAGCTGTTTCTATGGGCTCTTTCACACGTGGGTTCTCTCAGGGCCATTTTTCATTCAGGAAGGTCCGAGTTGTCAGGAGGGTCATCTGAGCAGGAAGATTCCATCCTCTCAGCAATTTTGTCTTTCTCCCCAGGTGTGTCAGTTGTGCGGTCACCCCCAGGTGGATCAGCTTGCAAGCCCTTGCAATGCCCTTCTTCCCCATTTTTTTCTCCACTGGGTGGGAGGCGTCCGCCTTAAGGGTGGATGCCCTGTTGTGTCCTAGGCAGTTAAGCCTGATTTTTGCTTTACTTTCATTTCTTTTGATCTAGATGTTTATGATTCGGGTGCAGGGGCTTCGGTCATTCTGGTGGTTCCGGCATGGCCCCACTCTCTGGTTTCCTGTTCTTCTGATAAAGGCGGGTCAGGAGTGGTGGCTTCCCTTGGTTTCCTCCCCTCCCCCACCACCCCGAGTTTTCCCAGTGCTGCAAGTCCAGTGTCTAGCGTAAATCAATCCGAGAGAATGGAGACTGAACAGGGGTTTAAAGTTGCAGGGTCTCTGCCTTAGTCTCATCTTCTGTGCAGGCTTACACGAGGTAGCCCACCACGTCTTTGTATGCTCGGCATTTGAGCAGTTATCTCGAGGGTGGGAGAAGATGACACTTGTTTTTTTGTTTTAAGAGCCAACTTGTTTTTTTTGTTGGGTCTTAGTAGCCAGATTATCTTTTATATTTCATTTTTTTATGTTTGTTTCATATGTATTCGTAAGCTGTCCTCGAATTGAGAGGAGCATGTCAATTGCCCAAAGCCTCCAGAGCCCTCACTCCCCAATAGACAGCTGTTATTGCCAAATCTAAACAAGTATGTACATTGTTCCGCCACAGCCACTGAATAGGTTGAAAGCCAAGTGGGTTATGTATGGACTCAAGAATGTTTTAAGCAGAGTACACAAATCTTAATATAAACACACGCTCTATTTCATTACACTCGGATCATGTGTCCTACAGATTACGTAAGGACCTCGGAGCAGACCAAATCCCTACACACCAATCAGTCTCAGGTGGCTGCCTTATAAGGATTTGCAGAATAATGAAAATCTCCTAAAAGGCATATTCAAAGCCTGTGAAGAAAGTGATCAGATCACCGGCAGATCCCATACAAATTGCTGCAGTGGGCCTGTGGTCCGACTGGCATTGTAAAATCTACTCTGACGGTTACACACGTGTTGCAGTTGCATTAACTTGGCATTCTTTCCTAGCAGTCACATCATGTGCACCCCAAGTGGTCATATATGGGCTACAACAAGCACACTGTGGCAGCCAGGTACACACAACCAAGCTAACTTAAGGCGTTCATCACCAACATTCAGCTGCACTATTCTCTGCAATGTGAATTCAACCCACTGAACCATTGCCAGGTTATTTTCAGCAGAAAGCTACTGGTGAAGGTCAGTAGAATGGCATTTAAAGAGTCCACCGCTGCTTCAGACAAGGAGCTGCAGTATTTAGAGTGCTCAGTTGTATGGCTCCAGTGAAGCTTGAAAGTATTTTGGAACTTGCAGTATTTTGCTTTACATCTGTTTCAGTATTCAGCTGTTGGTCCCCCATAGGGTCTAAGAGTAATCCAATACTCTTCTACACTACGTTTCACTTTTTCCCTCAATTTATGGTTCCGTATCACATTAAGCACACATTTCTTATGTAGATTTCAGTTTAGACTGATCTTCTGAGGCCTTCAGCTTTTCAGGAATTGCTCTGACCTGAATGTTTCAAACAGTAGTGTTATTATATGTTAATTCTCAAAAAAACCTCGCAGTTTTTGGTTGAAACCAAAAATGCTAGTTTATAACCTGTTGAAACAAATTGTCATTTTCTGTTTAAACCTAAACAAAGATCCCCTCCCGCGTGGAGCCTCTGGCCTTTCAAAGTGGACCCCTGTATGTGCTCACTGTGGTGGGAGCAGTAGAGCTGCTAAAGTTATCGAGGGTAGTGAGCAGTATGGGGGCAAGGTCCAGAGACAGAAAGAGAGGAGGACTTTTTTTTGTTGCCTCCTTTTTGAGGGCAGAAGGAGATAGCCTGGTGTACAGCAGGGTCTACAAGCTAGCTCCTTTGTAATGCCTGCCAGGCTTGGAGTCCAGACACGTTGGGATGGAAGCATGGTCATATTGAGCCTGTGTTAAGGACATGCGGGTGCTCTACTACCTACACCATGTGCAAAAAAAACATTTGTTCAACAAACAGATGCTTTATTTTTTGGTTAAAGCCCTCATGCCGCGGTTTCACTTGAATAGCGGTTGCACACATTTTGTTAGACACAGCTTTTTTAAAGAAAGGGGTGCAGCCTTCATGCACATATAAGTGCGGCAAGGGGGCCTTGACAACAAACAAAAAAATGCAATAGGTCTCGCATTTGCAAGAGTTTAGGCAGTTGCCAATAGCTCAAACTCTCGCAAATGCGAGACCTATTGCATTGCAAATGCTTGTTTTTATCTGCCTTGTATCCTCAATGCATTTCATGCTCTCATTAGCCCTTCTTCAGTTGATTTTTCAAATTGTACCCAGGAACACAAGTAAAGCAAATATAAAGTAGCCAAAAATTTGACCCAATATATTTACTAATTCCAAGTAAGTATGTCATATAAATTTGTAATATAGATGAATATATCGATTCAAGCAGTCCCATTTCACTAATTTTGAATGGATCTGCATGGGAAAAAAATGGCAGGGCCCGATTCACAGAACTAACGTAAGACAAAATCCGAAACTTACTACCATTTTGGTATTCACAGAAGGCACTGGGGGCCATATTACCAAGCAATAGCGATAATTATCGCTATTGCTTGGTTAAAGACAAAAATTTACCGCTGAGCTGCGGCGATTTGTATCGCAAATAAACCTTGGTATTACCAAGTTTTATCGCAAATGCGATAAAAGTCGGCCACAATGCATGAATATCGCTGAAAAGTCAGCGATATTCATGCATTACCGAGCTAATGCTCTTAGCCATGTTATCCACCTCCCTTTGGATAACATGGCTAAGAACTGCTCAGGGCAGGTGTTAGCTTTCTCCATAAGTTGGTAATAGGAGATAGCGATGTTAGCGACTGTTTCCAGTCGCTAACATCTTGGCACGCCCACTTTGCATGTCATTAGTGATAAATATCACTGACATGCAAAGTGGGGCCCAAGATGGTTGCTATCTCCTACTAGCTGTCGCTAACTGGTGTTAGCAACAGCTAGGTAATAGGGAGATAATTTTATCTCTGCTTTCTTGGCTTTTAAAGCCAAAAAAGCGGAGATAACCCCCCTTGATAATATGCCCCTTAGTGCCTTCTGTGAATACCAAAATGAGTAAATGGTAGTAAGTTTAGGATTTTGTCTAGAATCAGTTCTGTGAATCGGGACCTATATGTAGAAGCAGACATATTATAGTTACCTCCTTCATTTAGAAAACACATGTAATAACTCTAAGCAGATTTACCAAGTTTCCATGCAATGAAGTCAAGCAACAAATGTTACTTCACTGCATTGCGTGAAAGGGAGCTAATGTAATAGAGCTGTTTCAATCTGACCCTATGCTGCTGCCGTTCAGTCTGCCTTGTGCCAAAGCACACACTCTTGCATCACAGTGCAAGGGTGTGTGTGTGATGTCTTGTATAGGTTTTGTACAGTGAAGGTACTCTTTCAGTACAAAATGCTATGCTTTTGCAAAGTTTAACAAGTTTCTCACTTTGTATGTGAGCTTTATAGTAAAGCACATAGAGGGGCAGCCGGCACGGCTGGCACAGCTCATAGGTGGGGTGGCAGGAGCGTGAGGGGGAGGCCATGGGATGCATTAAAAAAATACATTCTGCAGGGGTAGCAAGGGGGTTTTCTCTGATGTAGTACTGCCACACTACTTTGAATCAACCTTTCAGCATATTGAGGCAGGTAAGAAATAAAATGTGTTGTACAAAGTTATGGTGAGGTACATTGTGAAGAGATGGTGATATCAGGAGAAATCATATCTAGGCTGTCTTTTTTAGTAAATATCAGAATTGGAAGATAAATTCTACTTTGAACTGCGGATAGGTTTTTCATCTTCCAATAACATGTTAGAACAATATAATAGGATGAAGCTATTCATTACTTCAAACCTAGGTACCTGAGGTGCATATGTTCTGCACGGATAAACAGCCAATAGGCTTACATTATGGCTTACAAGTGGTTAAGCTGTAATTGTATTTTGTCATTACTGTACATTGATGTCGCACTGGCTGATTCACATTTTTGTACAATTAAATTCATTCTTAGAGCACAAAAGGTAAATGCTGGCTAACAGGGTCTGGATATGCACAGCTTTTGTGCTTGCAGACGGTGTATTTTTCCTTTGAAAATACACAAGTAGGGATAATTTTCTGCAGCACTAAGTGGAAAGATAGTGATGTAAACATGGGTGTTCCTTTATCAGAAGCATAGGATTGGCCATTGGGGAAACAGTTAACATCCACTTAAAGGTATTACATTGTGGGTATTCATAAACCCAATGGTCATTCACAGCCAATTTGTACGCCAACACTCTGCGTCAATAAAGGCTAATGTAGGTGTGAAAATTCAGTGTAAATACACTAAACAACCTAATATTTCAAGTAGCAGTAGGGGAAGGGATTTTCCAACAGGAAGATAATTTTCTGGTGGAGATCAAAAAGATAAAAAAGTTTCATAGATGAATGCACATTCCTACCACACTTTCTCCTGTAGGCAATCTAAATGACTATGTATGGTGTATGCTCAGTTCCCACATTATGTCCCTGTGGAGGTTAGTGAGAAGAATCCTCGGCTCAAATTCACTGTCAGGATGGACCAATGTTTATTTAAGCAGTGTGAGGATGACATAAGTTAGTTCAGTGGTCTTCAAACTTTTAAATGCTGCCCACCAGTGAAAATAAAGAAAAATCAGTGCCGCCCCCTCAACATTTTTCACGATTATTCTATTAAACTAACAATTTTTAAATATGTCTAGAAATATTTAAATATTGCAGTTACATTCTATCACTGTTTTAAAAATGCAATCAAATACATGATTGCCAAACATACTATTCCGGTCAGAGAGGCCTTGCGAATGTGTAAATGTATCCACAGTGTGATTATTAGAAAAAGGAGTGGGGCTTTTGAAGAATATTTGGAGTCCATTCCCTTTTGACACCTTCTTAAATGACAAAAGATGTTAGTGATGGCCCATTACAGAGTGGTTTACTGCTGAAAACAAAGCACAGCAATCAGCATAGTGCTTCTTTTGGACAGAGCCTGGTGCCCCCCAACCCCCCCCCCGATCACTGGGGCTCACCTCCAAGTTTGAAGACCCCTTAGTTAGTGTGATAAGGCACAGAAATATGAAGTAGGTTTTTATTGCCAACCATACTGCCAAACTCAGAATTTTCAGGTGTCCATTGAAAGGGAATTCTCTACATTAGGTTTAAACATATAAATCTAACTATTAATCGAGACATATTGGGATGGCGATGGACAAACCATCATTTTTGCCATTATGTTGGAATACTGTATACAACTGACTGAATACAGATTTTCAAGTCATGGTTTGATCTTTCAAACAATTCTGAGTCACTAAGACACTATAGAATAAAATATATATTTGTTACATTTGTTTGGAAAACAAGCATGTCTTCAAAATCTAAATTCAGTGGGGATGTAATCCCCGTGCCCTCTTGTTTAAGCATCTAACTTCTGTCAGCGTTCTAACAGCATAGCCGCCCATGTGTGAGATATGTCATTATTCATTCTGGAGACACTCCCGACAGGTTTGGGTGACTGTCCGTGGCATGATGGAAATGCTGTGTACATAGCCAAGAGATTTTGGGGCAGTGTTGTTTTTCACATCATCTGTCTCTCCAGGGCATCATCAGATTACGGCTTCAAAAACTTTCTGAAGAGTATCAGAAGAGAATGTTTGTGTGTGGGGAGCATAGTTGATGCCAAAAATACCAAATGATTCTCCAGAGGGGACAGAAAGAGAGATCTGTGAGTTATTATCTCTTCTGTCAGCTACACTGAAGTTTCATTCCACCTGTTTAGTTCTCATTAGGCGCATCAGTCAGCGGTGTGGTTTGCCAAGATAAATAGAAGTATTTTGCTGCTGTCAATATATTATGCCACAAAAAGTCACACATCATGCTCTCCGAATAGATATTCTAGGGCTGCTCTGTTTGCTCGGAAAATATCTCTCAGAAGCATACTGAAATAACATTTCTACATTATGAGCATCTGTGTATGTTTTCTTTACTGTTACTTCTTGTTTAGCTGAAAAAAAGCAAGATGTTTAGTTGCGCAATCCAGCTTTAACGCAAAATTGTAAAACAAATTAGAGGTATTTACCATCAATAAATGGCTCAGTTTTCAGTGCTTTGAGAGAATATGCTGGCCACTTGGAAGAAATTATGTATCCCAAGTGTTGCGGCAAACTATCGTACTGCTAAAAGCCTCTTTAACCGAAAGCAGGTTCCCAAACTCCCTCAACTACTCAGTGTTCTTCCAACCCTTGACTTTGGTAGCCACTGCCCAAGCTCTAAATTACCAGCCTTAAGAGGACCCTTTAAATGCAAGAAACCTCATATGTGCACACACAAATGGACCTAGTTTCTAAGGTGCAGATGTTGGTTCAGGATAATGAGACAAAAGGGTTCTGTCAATGTTTGTGTCCTCCCTACCTAGGCAGAAGAAAAACAAAAAATAATGGTGATCAACTGAAGGGCTCTCTCATAGGGAATAACCCACTGTATAGGAGTTATTCTTCTCTTTGTTGTGTCTCACAATATGTGGACGTCCAACCGAATTCCCCAAAAATTGATAGGCATGGCCTCACACTCATAGCCCCTGGGCATCATGCTTCATAGGCTGTGCCACATTGGCCAGAGAAACTTCTAATAGTAAGTGGGTGTCTGAGGTTGTATGTCTGAACACATTGTTATAACATACAACTTAGATTTCAAAGCTACACATGCTACAAAGCATAGCAGAGGGAATGTGTATGCATGTAAATAAATACGAACATGTTACTCCATTCCTGTATGGAGAAACATGGTGGAAAAAACGTCATGTACCATGGTCAAAGAGCTCACGCAACCTGGACCTGTACATGCAATCACAAACGATCCTTGCCTCTGGTGCTTTCAGAAAGGTACTGAAAGCTTCCCTATTGTATAACAGTACTCATACATCTTGCCACTGAAAAATACTTTCCTGCCTGCTTAGCAAAACCCCCATGACTTTCCTGAGATTCGAGGCACTACTTTTACATGGCAGGAACACCAAGGGCCTGATTACAATGTTGGTCGGAAAGCCTCCGACTGCTGGTCGGAAGCTTTCCGACCACCATTGTAGGTTAACACTCCGACCTCCATATTACAAAGATAGCGCTCAGAGTGTAAACCGGCCGGGGAAACCCACTAGGTTGAAGTATCCCATAAGCCAGTAGGAATGGTCTCATAATCACTTAAGGAAGGCGTTTATGGCATCTGGATTATGATATCCATTTCTGACAGCCTGTCCATGTCAGCCTTTCCGGCATGGAAAGGCTGTTCGAAGAGAACTCGACCGATATTGAAATCAGGCCCTCATACAGGAAATGCTTGATCACTTAAGTCACTTCATAGGCTCAACAATTTTAGGGTTTTTCACCTGGCCAGGTTGGAGGGCTGAGTCTGCTCAACCAGTGACTGACACATTTTCATAATTCAGTTCATACATAAATGCACTGTCATTTACCTTCTCTTTTTAATTAATACTCAAGTGTTCTTTACAATTTTAATATTTCCGAAATATTTCATTGGGTACAGCGAGCAATTCAATAGTCCTGGCCTCTATATGGAAATGCAAGCTCCAACATAACATTTTGCACTACTTTGCTAGAGCGTGAATCAGTTTCAATTAAAATCTTGGTTTAGCATCGTCCAGGCTAATTCCCACTGTCACTGAGGCCATAGATATTTGCCGTTGTTTTAGAAAGGATCAGGAGCTATACATCACATACATTATAAACACAATTTCTAATCTATTTTTCAATCAATAATGAGAGTTTGGTATAAGTTAAAGGGTTTATTCTTAATTTCAGTGAGTCATTTATATTAGACCACAAGTTAAATTCACCAATCTTAGTAAGCATGTTCCATGAAGGAAAGAAAATCCCTATTCTAAGTATGGGGAGAAAATAGTGCCCGTCAGAACCCATAAAGTGTTCCAGTTCAAGATAGAGTGAAAAATCATATGGCACACATCTTCAGCATTTAAATCAGATCAAATAAATCAATAATCTATCAAAGTAGAACATCCCATAAAGACAGGTTCAAGAAGCCTAGTAGAGTCTCAAAGCAACGTTAACTAGGGATATATGTCTGGGAAATGGAAAGAAAGGTCTGAGTCTACTCCAGGAACACGCACTATTATAGACAACACATTCTGAAACTTTTACATGTTGCTTCTTTCTTCTACAGTCAGCCATTCAGCTTTCATTGCTTTCATGGGAACAAGATCACTTCTGTCTTCTCAGCAAGAATGTAATAGTCCACAGACAGCAATGTTGAGTGAATCATTTCAAATCAATACAATGCTAATTCTCTTAGACTTTCACACTATTAATTTCCTTTAGAAATGCTGTATCTTCATATGTGAACTTCTTTATTACCTCACAAAATTACAAGTTTCCAACCATTAGTTAACAGAGATCTTTATGTAGGTAGAAACATTTTGCATAATTATATGAAAATATTTATGCAACTATTTATTCATTATGAAAAATATGTCCAGCCTTGTCAGCTTGTCAATAAATGTTACTTCAGTCATTTCAGGCCTAGTACACATTAAATCTGCACATTTCTTATAAATTGTACAATTTTCCCGATACTTGTTAAACACATGACTTCCCAGCTGCAGATTCTCACTGTAATCATGAGACATAATGTTTCATTAGCAGTGAACATGTAAGAGAGTGGAATGTTCCCATCACTAGATTGCCAGCATGTTATGGTACATGTTGTGCGCAACCTTCTGTAATAATGGCAAACCTGAGGTTATTTGGCCCAATTAGAGGGTGATCCCCTTATTCTTTGCAATTGTTTTATTCCTTTTTCTACACCACTTGACTGGTACAAGACTTACTTTTGCCAAATGACTGCCCCTCTGCCACAAATTGGTTTGATTTTAAACGCTTTGAGTTGTTAGATGTAGTTCAGATATATGTGTTGTTTTGTTGCCCATGTATGAAATTGAACTAAATACAGCTAGGTCAATTCAACTAAACAGGCTCCCATTTTTGGACATAAAAATGTGGTGTTGTCCTCTTACTAACACTCTAAGTCCACCTTTAAAACTCATGACTGAAATAGTTTAGAAGTTCTCTTTTAATGTTTGAGAGGTTTCTGGGAAAGGACAGCGATTTGTTTCTTATAAACATCGAGCCATACCCTACTGAGGTTCCTGGAATAATGTAACTTTTTGAGTTGTTTTCTTTTCATCAGCATCACGATGCTCCTGAGTGCTGGGGAGGAAATATCCAGTAATGAGAACATAGTGAATACGTCTTTCATCAGCTGAAAATCTGTAATTGTAATTGCAGCCTGTAATGGCGCAATTAGTTCCCTAAGTGACAGTATGGGCTTGAATATATCCCACTGTTTTGCATAAAGGACCACAACATTTTTTTAATAAACATAACCATACCTTACACCAGAGTATCTACTCCAAAGAAACAAGTGTGTTTTACCTTTTAAACTGTAGTGCAGAGCGTATTGAACGTCTGGCTAAGCAAACATTGTGGAATTTGGTGACAGAAAATCTGCATTAATCTATATTTTTTGAAAAAGCATCAGAGAAAATATACCATGAATCTGTTGTTGCAGTCTTACATTGCATATTTCTTTCACGAGAGAATGAGCCATGTCTCAGTGATATTAGTAGAAAGGGAGGTTAGAGGTCAAACAAGTCCCAAGTACAAATACTATTTTGAATTGAGGCTTCTAATTTGAGGTGTTTGTACAAAGTAAAGGGGGCTCTACAGGTATTTTGCATGAAAGTGAGGCAAAATATATTGCTTCAGAAAGCTTAATGACACACCTATAGGTGGTATGTACCAAGTGTCTGTGGACTGCTGCTCCTAAAGGCAGCTGACTTTTCTCGTCTGTAATAGACCCGAGGAACCAAATGGAATTCAGTATCAGAACGTGCACATTTTTCTGGGCGAGAACACTGTGCCTAACACTTTTCCACCATTTTGTGTTCTTTGTTTTAGAATTGTTTTAAATAAGAGCAATTTCAGGTGGTTATCTAAGCTTACATGCATTTAAGTGAATGAAATCTCCAACCCAGCCCAGAGGTCTTAACCACTTAACTGCGGCGGCAATTCCACCGCAGTGCGGCGGTTTAGTGGAGTGGGCGGGGCCGCGGCGGCCAACGGACGTGCGTAGCACTACGAAGGTAGTTCGTGCGACGGCCGTTGGCCATCAGAAGCAGCGAAGGGGATAAAGCTGTTTTAATCCAACTTTGGCTGGCTGCAGCATATAGCTGGATGTGGCCTCTTTGCTGCCTTAAAAGAACAACTGAGAGTGAAACATTGATGGAATGCAACTCAGTTTGTATGTCACGACATCAGGAGTTACACCAGGAGACATTTTATCCAATACCCCGCATTTTCATTGTTAGCACCTGGTGCACCTTTTAAAAAGTGCGCTCAGCGCCAACAAGGAGAGTGCACCTTATTAGATTAAATGAGCTGCCCTCAGGGCAGCCACAAACTCATGCTGCCCTGGGAGCAGCACATTTAAATGAAATAAAGAGTGGCTTTGAAGCAGTCGCTCCGTGTTTCTCTGTGCAGGCAGTTGGCACTTTTAAGAGGGGTGAGAGATCCCCTTGCGGGCGGGTGCAGTGAGTGACTGCACCTGCTTGCAAGGGGATGACCACCCCCTCCAGAGGGCTGCCAGCAGGGGGGTTCACTGCCAGTGAGCCACCTTTTATGTGGCGCACTGTCAGCATGCCTCCTGACAGCTCCTTTACGGCTGCACCTATAATACGGTGTGGGTGCAGAGGCATAGGGATACGCTGCCATGCAAATGAGGGAACACCGTCTGATGATAACGCTGTATGTGTCAGTGCTATCAGAAGGGGCCACATAAGCCTCTGCCATCTTTTCTGTTATGCCAAAGTGCCCCGGGTGCACAATAAGTGGGTGCAAACATCCGATGAGCCCTAGGGCATTTTGTGTAATACGGCCCCAGAAGTCACCACATCACAAACTGACATGAGAAGTTACTAATTTATGAGAATTATTCCGTCACATCATAAAAGTAAATTTGTATTTATTTATCATGAACCATGTGAAATATGGCTGGATATTCAAATTATTTTTCAAACACTGCAGGAGAGGGGGCAACGAATGCATGGAGTACAAGAAAAGTACCATTAAAGGTCTAAAGAACATAAAGGTCAATGCTAAGAATAAAAAAGAAAGATTAAAAAAGAAATGAATAAATAATGGAGACATAAAACAATGGGTTTTGTTCTCCTTTAGTTCTAACATTACCAGGCCTCATTCTGTAACAGATCCATGAACGCAACATCTGTTGTTTCGGCCTGGTCTAAATTCCTAACTTTAAATAGATTTCTGATCAATAAAAAGTGAAACATAAGTGACCTGGTGGATATGGAGATTTCCGGATGCATTTCCAGTGGTAAAAACATTTCCCTGCCTGCGCTGCGCCACTGTAAGAATTAATGGGACAGATGCAGGTGGAGACATTTCAGGGGCTGGACGCAAACGCACAGAGTACAGTGGGACACCCTCGTAAAAGGAAAAAAGGAAAACTGTTATCCTACACAAATAAAAAATAAATAGCACTTGCACAAGCCGCATTCTCATCTACGACTCCTTCCACCATTTTCAGCCACATGAGACCATTACTCAAAAATAGCACAGAAGAACAGCAATCAAAACAAGAAAGGAGCATGCCAGTGATACAAGTGTGAGAATAAACCTAGCAGCAGTACATAGGGGTATTCAGCTAAGTAATGAGGAAGACCTAAGTGAATGCAAATATCTGGTTGTAAAAACTCTAGGGAATATTTACGAGCCCTGCTGTGTCGCTCCTGCACCACGCAAGAGTGATGCAACACAAAAAAGAGACTTATGCAGCCATGCAAAGCCACCTTGTATGGCCCTGAGTTGCTTCATAAATTTCCAGCAAAGCAATGCAGCGATAATTGCTGTGCTGCCTTACTCTGCGCTAGGGAGGCATTTCTATGGGAGTTGCATGAGTATTCCCATGGTTTTGAAGCAAATGCACCAAAAAGATACGCTTCCCCATGTGAGGCATAACGAGGAAAAATATCTCTTTTTCTCCTTGTTGCTTTCTTTTTCTATGGAAAGGAAAGAGGAATTTGGCTCTCAGGATGGTTTTTGTGCAGGAAGGTGTCTGCACAAAAACAATCATGTCTGCAACACTTGCGTCATGGTACTAGGGTTCCTGCATTGGGCGCTAGGCAGCCAAAATGGCACCAGCACAGGGACAAGCACAGGAATGCATCATATTCTTTTACATACAGCACATTCCTGCCCTTTCCTTGTAGCACAGCACAACCAGGTGACTTGTTGCTCTGCATTGCGTTACTTTGCCATTAATATGGTCCTCTGAATAGAACATAGGATCAGATTGATACCAGCCAACAGTCACTTATGATAACGGTTTGTCCTTGTTAAACTTGCCACATTCTGAAAACAAAAATGGATGGCAGAACAGTCTAATGAGATGAAGCCTGTACAGGATATGGGGTCGATAAAGTCAGATAGGCTTTGCAAGGAAGCTCGAAAATATGCTTTGTTGAAATTAAACGCCTCTTAGCCGGATGAGTCCCTGCAGCTAGCCTACAAGGTTTGAAATGGTTTTCTTAAGACATTCCCACACATTTCACTTTTTTCTTCACAATAATATGATTTATTTTTTTCCTTTGGGGGAAAATATCCCAATGCCCCCAATAGGAAAATCTGAACTAAATTATTTGTCAGTGAAGCAGAGATTTCTCGTATGAGCTGTGTTTAGCAGGTTAACAACCACAGTAAAGACAAATAAAGATGCAAAATAAGAGCAAAAACAGGTGAACTAAGTTTCACATATATCTTTCAGTTCTAAAACTCTGGTCGGTTTCACATTTTTTGCTGGGCTTGGGGAAATAGACATCTTAATGATTCTCCTTGCTATATGCCACTTTAAAAAACTGGAGGCACCGCCAGTGATTGTTAAAAATGGCTGAAGGAAATATACAATAGGATATCTGTGTACTGTATTATCATATTTATTTTGTTATGACATTTGCTTACCCATGCATGTTCATTAGGGACAGCAATGTGAAGAAGTACTTGCTGCTAGCGCCTTGGCGAGTCATTTACCCTTCCCGGCACTGCTCCTGTGCCTGGTTTGAGAAAAAACACGACTTTTGAAGATGCCTCCTTATTTTCGATGGCTACCACTCATTGCCAATTCCTCTCACAAAGAAATAGAAGCTTTTGAAGAATACATTTTGGAACCAGGATTCAAACCATTGACGTAACTGTTGTGGATGATGTCACTCTTGCAACTGATGCCATAGTGGGGAATCGAGGTCCAATTGTGCGCATCTCACATTATTTGAATATCATCCTTTTGAGCAATAAATGCGACACTAAAGATGGCAGAAAAATATGCACACTGAAAATTGGAAATATTGCACCTTCTGTTTTTTTCCCAATGTTTTCCCACATAGTTTACATCAGTGATCACTGTTTTCTTTACATAATGGTAGTAATTCTCTGGGCTGCAATCGTTATGTCATTTATGAATGCCTTTGACTTCACCTTAATCTAACTATCTGGGGTCATGGTTCAAATAAAGAAGGACTGCTTGCAGGTTTACTGAGGCTTTGGGCTATCTCATCTGCACTACTCTACGGAGTTTGCATCCCATTACCTTCTAAGTCAATAATCAATTGTACTACATTTATGTCTGGAGCTGACCAGAGGCAGTGGCATGCAGATATGAGAAGGAAGCATGATCCTGCTATCCGTGCTGAGCAGGTGGGAAGGGTGCAGGTCTATGTTCTGTGTGCTCAGCACATGGGAAGCTCTCTCTCGCTATCTCTCTCCCTGTCTCTCTCTCTCTCTCTCTCTCATTCCTGCTCAGACTTTGGCTGTGGTTGCCTGAAGAGTTTTCCACTGTTTTCCTGGAGTGTTGTCCTAAAAAATGCAGTGATCACTCATTGAAGGCTTTAGGGGAAGAAAGAGGTGAAATGTAGGGACCACCCTTAAATATAATCCTTTCCAAGATGGTGCGTTTCCCAGTGATTTTTTTGTCTGACGTTTCCAATCCTAAATGGAGTTTTTCTGTTTCCTGTGATGTTATTTCCTTTTTCGATCATATCTAATGCTAAGGATGAATTGTAACACATTTTTTCCCCCTTATTTTTCACCAAATTCATGTTCCACTTGTTAGTATTGCTGTCCCTGATTTTACCACTCCTTATAAGCTGGATTTCTCATTGTATTTCTAGTTCAGAAATATCCATGATGGGCTCCCTCAACTCTGGCTAAGAGTTGTGTGGGTGCCTTCCAACCAACGCCTGCATTAAAACTTCATCTTTAATCACGAACTAGCAAGATTATCTAAGATGATTTTTCTGCGTTTTGTTTTCTCTGAATTAAGGCCTTTTAGGGAAACACATGACACCTTTCACGTTTATAATGAGTGCAATGAGGCACCGTGACCACTGGGAGGAGTCTTCCTTTCTTCTGGCAATCAAAAAGCAAATTTGGCAGGCATACACATTATTGTGTCCTTCTCAAGTGTGCACAACCAGCCCTGTTGACTTTAAAACGACCACTGACTAAGTGACGTTTATAGCCTGCCTCTGATGTTGGGCCATCAGCACATTGATGACATCTGTTTCATTGGCCCTCAGTTTGAATGCATGAGGCACAGATATATTGTTTCAGGATCAGATGCTTGCAGCACTTGTCACACTAGCTTTTTTTTATTATTTCTCCCAACACTGAGCACCCTTCATTGAACACCTAAATACCCCGGGCCTCATTTATGAGGCCTTGCGTCAGTTTTGCGCTTCCGATGCGTCACTTTTTGTGACGCATCGGCGGAATAAAACACGCCTCCTGTTGCGCACTATTTACAAAGTGACACATCTAAGCAGATGCGTCACTTTGTAAACCCCTGCGCAACATTATACCTGCGTCAGATATAATGTATGCAAGGGGGGCGTTCCCCGCAAAAAGCCTCGTAGAAGTGATGCAGTGAAATCTATGAGATTTCACTGCATCACTTCTAGTATGCCATTGTGTCAAAATATTGCGCCTGCCTCACAGCAGGCGTAAGACTAACGCAGGCCCTTTCACATGGGGCATGCCCCATGTGAAAGGCGCATTGCTGGAGTTGCGTCACTTTTGTGACACACTCCAGGGATCACTGACATAATATCGATGACACAAATATAGAACTACCGAAACATCGAGAAAAAATATAGAATACAAAAATATCGACTTCCTATCTCCAAACAGGTAAGTACAAAAATATCGAATCAAAAATATCGTTGTAAAAAATATAGATAGTCAAAATATCGAATTTTTTTAAAGGCTTTAAAGTAATTAAAAATGAATGAAATAATAAATATAATTAACTTAAACATACTTAAAATACTTAAATAACATTAAAATTAATAAAAAAAAATATACACATTGATTTATTAATACATATATATATATATATATATATATATATATATATATATATATATATATATATATATATATATATATAAACGTAATATTAATACAAAATATAACATATTTTTACTGTAGGATAGCGGAAAGAGTAAAATTTACTATTACCACTCCAGTGAGTGCAACAGTAGAGAAAGTGTTGGATAGCGTAGGGGTAAAAATTACTATTCCCACTCCAGTGAGTGCAACAGTAGGGAGAGCGTTGGATAGCGGGAGGGTAAAAATTACTATTCCCACTCCAGTGAGTGCAACAGTAGGGAAAGCGTTGGATAGCGGAGGGGTAAAAATTACTATTCCCACTCAAGTGAGTGCAACAGTAGGGAAAGCGTGGGATAGCGTAGGGGTAAAAATTACTATTCACACTCCAGAGAGTGCAACAGTACGGAAAGCGTTGGATAGCTTAGGCATAAAATTTACTATTCCCACTCCAGTGAGTGCAACAGTAGGGAAAGCATTGGATAGCGGGAGGGTAAAAATTACTATTCCCACTCCAGAGAGTGCAACAGTAGGGAAAGCGTTGGATAGCGTAGAGGTAAAAATTACTATTCCCACTCCAGTGAGTACAACAGTAGGGAAAGCGTTGGATAGCATAGGGGTAAAAATTACAATTCCCACTCCAGAGAGTGCAACAGTAGGGAAAGCGTTGGATAGCGTAGGCATAAAGTTTACTATTCCCACTCCAGTGAGTGCAACAGTAGGGAAAGCATTGGATAGCGGGAGGGTAAAAATTACTATTCCCACTCCAGACAGTGCAACAGTAGGGAAAGCGTTGGATAGCGTAGGGGTAAAAATTACTATTCCCACTCCAGTGAGTGCAACAGTAGGGAAAGCGTTGTATAGCGTAGGGGTATAAATTACTATTCCCACTCCAATGAGTGCAACAGTAGGGAAAGCAAATACTTCATATATGAATAAAATAAATTAAATATTAATACCAATTACAAATTAATTAAAAGTAATTAACAATTTTATATAATATAATAATTAATCAATTAAAAATACAAATAAAAATTAATTATTAAAAATTATTACCTATTAATACAAATTATTTACCAATTAACAAATAATTAATTAATAATTAAAAAATAATTAAAAATTACAACACCAAAAAACCAATCAATAAATTAAAATATTTGATTAATTACAATTAAATTACTTCCCACCCTATTCCCCTATAAACACACAACTAACAATTATCAATTAATCAATGAATTAAAATTAATTACCAATTATATTTTAATTAATTACCAATTACAAATTTAAATAACCATTAATTCAAAATAAATACCAATAAATAATTTTTTTTAAATTATTTATATTTAAATGACTTCCCACCCTATTCCCCTATAAACCCACAACCTGCTACAGAAAATAAATAAATTTATAAAATTAACATAATTATCAATTAATCAATTAATTAAAATTAATTACCAATTACATTTTAATTAATAACCAATTAACAATTAATTAACAATTAATTCAAAATAAACCTCTGGGTTCCTCAGGGCTCCTCCCTAAGCCCCACCCTTTTTAATGTTTATATGCGACCTCTAGAAAAGATAGTTCTTCCCTTTGGTGTGCGTATTGTCACCTACGCAGACGATACCCAACTGGTGGTCTCTTTGGACCACTCTGATGGGTCGTCTAACACCTTAGGCCCCTGTCTAGAAGCCGTCGCTAAGTGGATGCAATCTTCATGTCTTAGACTTAACGGGGAGAAGACGGAGATTATGCTGCTGGGTAACCCTTCCCCGTCCGCCCTTACATCTATCTGGCCCACATGTCTCGGCCCTCCCCCCCTTCCCAAATCCCAGATAAAGAGCCTTGGAATCTGGCTTGATAAAGCGCTTGACTTTTCGGTCCAAGCCACAAAAACCGCTTCTACATGTATTGGGCTGATGAAAATGCTTCCTAAAGTGTTTCCTTTACTTCCATTCCAAGCGAGGAGGGTCATGGTTCAGGCCCTGATACTCTCCCGCCTGGATTATGGAAATGCCCTATATATGGGGGTCCCGGCAGGAGTGACTAATAGGCTCCAAGTCACGCAAAACTGCGCGGCCCGACTACTGTATAATATTCCACGCTGGCAATCAGCCAAGAAAGCTGTAAAAGAACTTCATTGGCTCCCTGTAGTGGCCAGAGCGCAGTTTAAGGCCATGTGCATTCTGCACAAATCCTTTCACCGTACTGGTCCCGCCATCCTGATTCCTATAGTTGTGCCCTACGTTCCGTCTAGAGCCTTGCGCTCTAGCGCATTACACCTAGCAACCACAACTAAAATCAACAAAGCCCGTTGGGGCGGTCGCTCCTTTTCCCATACTGCGGCCAAGCTTTGGAATTCTCTCCCGCAATCCCTTCGAGAGGATAGTAACCGGATATCCTTCAGAAAGGCCTTGAAAACCCACCTGTTCGCAAAAGTGGGTTGACTCACCTTGAGCTCGCCACAATAATCAGTGAAAAGCGCTGCGAGGCCTCCGGGTAGTCAGGCGCTATATAAGTGCAATTTTTCATTTCATTTCAAATACCAATAAATAAATTAACATATTTAATTATTTATAATTAAATTACTTCCCACCCTTTTCCCCAATAAGCCCACAACCCGCTACAGAATTATATTACGCAAAAATTAAATACCATAAAATTAATTGATTAAAATAAATTATAAAATAAATATACACTTTTCACACATATACTAACATATAAAATACCTTGAAAACATCGGATATTATTAAAAAATTTATATTAACTTACTTACCTCAAATTCGATATTTTTGTTGTCTATATTCTGTCCATTCTATATTTTTGTTTTCTATATTCTGTCCATTCAATATTTTTGTTGTCTATATTCTGTCCATTCGATATTTTGTCCATTCTATATTTTGGATTCGATATTACTGCTATTCAATTTGATATTTTTGCATTCTATATTCTGTCCATTCGATATTGTGTCCATTCTATATT
Organism: Lissotriton helveticus; assembly: GCF_964261635.1. Taxonomy (NCBI): domain Eukaryota; kingdom Metazoa; phylum Chordata; class Amphibia; order Caudata; family Salamandridae; genus Lissotriton; species Lissotriton helveticus. Next base: position 1,077,668,690 of record NC_136059.1, read on the forward strand.
TTTTAATCGATAATAATGCAAATCGATATTAGAAACTCGATATTTTGAGTGTATATCACACTCCGGCAATGCGTCACTTTTGCGCTTACACATACGTCAGAAATACTGACGTATCTGTAACTCCTTGCGACATGATGAGTCATACAATAAATATGGCGCATCAGGTATGTCGCAAGGAGTGCGCACTGAGAAGTGATGCGTCGCTGTTTTCACGCAGCGATGCGTCATTTCTCATAAATGAGGTCCCCCATGTTTTACATGACCACAGTGCTGGTTATTTTTACCTGATCAAGTTATTGTTTTTACCTGTTTATTCTCAGAAGGTTTGAGTCCACCTTAACTTTCAGGTTTGTGTGCCACTGTAGGCAGATGAACATTTTTTATGAGTCGGGAAACTCATATAAAGTGCATGAATGCGAACAGTGACCAAGTAAGTAGCCAGTAAAAATGAATTTTGACCAAGATGAAAACATACTGCATAAGGAATGTTTCAGTAACTATGTTTTACCCTTTAGAGCATGGGCACTCGCAAACATTTGCCCATGGGCCAAAAAGTATGGACTGCGGTGTGATTGAGGGCCGCACTGACTGGCGGTAGGGTGTCTGGGTAGGTCAGGGATTATGTAAGGAGGTCTACAAAAATGTTAAATAAACGTGCAAGCATTTATTTGCAGGTTAACAAATGCTTTCCCGTTTATTTAAAAAACAAATTCTGAATGTTAGTGCTTAGCAACTAAACAGCAGCTTGTTCTGCTGTTCACCAGGGGGGCCGCATGTAAAGGTCCAGAGGGCCATAAGCAGCCCCGGGGCCATATCTTGAGTATCACTGCTTTAGTGTATGCATTTTCTGGTCACTATCTTTTTTTGTTTTTCTTTGTTTTTCTCTTGTTACTGAGGTCATGATATTATATGTCACTTTATATTAAAGGGCAACAATTCAAAATGCCCCCTAGCAGACTAAAGTACCTCTGGTTATCCCAGATTTTAATTTCTGGGGTAGTGCTAGACCGTACAGTAAACACTTCTTGAGTTGCTTAGGCACCATAGATAGCTTTCTGACTGTGAGTTGAATTTATTTTATGGCCATATCAGAACATTTCACAATTTACGGTTATGAGTCATGGATGGCGTTTGCTATGTAATGGGGTTTCAATACTATAATTTTATAGACACCTGCAATCTTTTAAAATTAAACCAGTTTGTGTATCTGCTCCGAAAGTGGTATGAGTGACTGAAAGACATTCTCAGCATCTCTTTTTTTGAGCCAGGCAGTTTATCAACAATACCACAATACTAGTTAATAAGTAAAAGGTCAGTTCATCACCATGAGTTAGAACTGTTACCTGGCCGAACAATGGGTTGGATAACTCTTAAAATGTGGATGCTGAATTTTTCTACTAACAGGTTCTCGGTGTGAGCCTCATGCTCCATGCATCTGCCCTCAACAGTTCTTTCTGCTTGGCCTAACACATTTCTGCCTTCTTTCCTGCTTATTTGGGTATTATGTGTTAAATACATTAATGGAATCATAACAAGTCTGCCTGGGTTTTGAGGCTGAAATTAATGTACACTGAATCTATTTATGATCTCCTTGTTTGGCAACATTGGCAAAATATTTTTCCATACTCTTCCTTTGTTTTCTTCTCCCTCCCATTTTATCCTCAGACTTCTTCTGTATGTGGTTGGTTTTCAATGTATAAGTTATCAATTTGGAAGAATGAATGTTTGTTTATTTTCAATACATACACCTATATAATCATGACATAAGCACTTTAAGCAAGACCAAAAAGATTACTGAACCAAATAATAGTGTAAGATTACATAGAAGTTTTAATTAATCTAAAAAACGAAAGAATTCAGATTGATTTTGTGAAGCCAGGTTAAAGGGGTCTGCTTCTTAACTCTGACGCATTTGGTAAAATGTGCTTATATTCCGACACGGTCTTAGTCAGAGGTTTTTTTCCCACTGAAATAAAGGTATTCTTTCTCAACAAGAACCAGACACCGCTTTCAAAAAGCAATTTGTTTCCTTTCTCTTTAAATAATTGCAGACATTTTATCAATCTATGAATGTTAATATTTGGAGACAAGAAAATAAGGTTTCCTCTGTACGCACATCAGAAACAAATAAATTTGAACTAATAGAAATAATCATTCAATAACTGCTCAACTGCAATTAATTACAGCTGATGATTAACTAATCCACAACATCTGCTTTTTCTACACCTGATAATCAAAAAGGAGATTTCATCATGCAAAATAGTATTTATGCACTTTAAAGCTCACAACACATGCTGCTACTTTTCATTGCCGATGTCGGCTCGTTGCCTCACACATAAAATTGCAAAGTAAACCATGGATTAAACCAAAAAAAATAAAATGCAAATGAAATGTCCCGGTTGCTATCACTGACAAGCACATTAAAACTAAATTACGACTTCTAAAAATGCGTGGGCAATGCTGTCTTGGCTACATACAGCCTGATTCATGTAGGTAAATTGCACTCGCAAAGGGCCAGATTCTGAGAATCTGGCCCTTTGCGAGTGCGATTTTTGCATTTGGTATTCATGATACCAAATGCAAAAATCGCTATGTAAGAATTCGCATATTTGCGTGGAATGGCATTTAAGGAATCTCTAATAGAGATTCCTCAAATGCTATTCATGACACAAAACAAAATAGCGATTTTGGACTTTTGGGGCCGCTATTTACCGACAGGTCAGACCTGTCGGTAAATAGCAAAAACTCAGAAAAATGCTTTTAAAAGCATTTTTCAAAGTTGCATGTAGCACACACACATGTCCTTTGGACATGTGTGTGCGCAACACCTGTCCAAAAGTGCATTTTAGGGGTGCTACAGGGCGTCCTTTGGACACCCCTGGCACCCCTAAAATCGCTATCTCAGTTGCGAGTAGCAAATTGCTACTCGCAAATCCCCATTCATTCCTATGGGCCTCTTGGCCCATAGGAATGAATGGGGAGTATTTGCGAGTAGCAAATTGCTACTCGCAAATAAAGAACATGTAGGAATCGCTATTTAAGTAGCAATTCCTACATGAATGCCGTTTTGCGTGTCCTCAATAGCGAATCGCTATGATTCGCTATTAGGGACACGCAAAACGGCATGTACATGAATCAGGCTGATAGTCATTACCAGGCTGATATTATGGTATATAAACTTAGGTGGGTAAAAGGGCATATTGCATTGAAACGTTATGTGAGTAGTAACACACTCTAGTTTAGCATTGTAGGACTGGCTATACGGACAATACAATGATTAACTGTGACAACTGTGTTAACTTAATGCTGTCCACATTTTCTAGACCTGACACGTTCTCTCTCTCTTTATTTGCTATTTAATACATTGGAGGCTGCAATCCCTTTATAAAAGCCTTTCTGTAATTTCCTTATTAGAGGTGACTTTCTACGTTACATTTACCTGTGATATATGGGGTAAGTATCACTGCTGTACATTAGAAGGATATTGCAAGTCATTGAGGAGTTCCATAACCAAATAGAGGAACGAGGTCTAAGTCCCAGTTCATTTATTGGGTTATAGAACTCTGAGGTGACTTGCAATATCCTTATTGTGTACGGCAGGGGATACTTTATTCCTTATAATACATGGTCACATCCTCACCTTTCCCACAAGCCTCTCAAATCATTGGTGTGTAGCTCTTTCATATGAAATAGTGAAAGGATTACAAACACTAAGAATAAACATAGAATCCCTAGTGCAAAATTAAAAACATCAGGAAAATCTCATATAACTCCTTGGATGATATTCTATCCTTTCTTATTTAAATGATATATGTCATTTATGTATTACATAGTTCATTGGAATTACTTTTTTATATGTTTTGTACTTTGATCATGTGTGTACGACTTGGCCGCCAATAGCCTTTTAACATTCTGCCTGCACTGACTCTCACAATGTTGGTATTGTTTCTGTTTGAATGTCATAGATTGTTGTTAGGGCTTATATTTTGCAGAAAACTGAGAAGGCCAACATTAGTGGTAAACATAATGTATTGTTGAGAAGTGCCTTCTCTCAGTTGTGTACCGTCAACCGAGAGTTGTACCCTCGGGCCTAAATTTAGAGCTTAGCAAAGAGAGGTAGAGCCCACATCCAAGGTCCCACCATCCCTTCAGGCTCCCCACATACACAATAGAGATGGAGTCAGGTTCTGTACCATTAGATGAATTAATCAATACCTCCGCCAGCAGTCCACTAAACTCCTGCCTTTTTTGGATGGAATGGCAATACTTGACACTAAATTCGAACTAGGCCAGATGGCAAGAACTACAGGGCAGTTGTGTGCTGGAGATAGAGGTGCCCTTTGTATCTTCCTCCTTCATGTGCAAAAGGTCCCCAGGTTTCTATCCTGCACATTCATTGTGCCAGGAATAAACCCGCTAGAACATCCCTACCACACATTATGGAGAAGTGTGGCTCACTGGTTAGAGGAGGCAGACCTGGAAGCAGAGGTCAGCCTGGGACCAGGGTTCAATTCCCGGCTCGGCGGGGTCTTGAGTCCTAAAATGTCCATCGACTCGACAATTCTCGCTCCGGTGCCTACTCGAGTCACGGGTTCACACTCTGTGACTCTGGGCAATAGCTTGCTTAATCTCCACAACGGCCCCTCGCGGCGGGATGCCTGGCTTTCACCTTGCAGATACCCTGCCGGGGTTATCTCACAGGGGAATACCAGGACGGGTTCCCTAAGCAAGCGCTTAGAAACCGCTTGGTGATTTGCGCTATATAAATTCCTGTACATTTACATTTACACAGTGCGCACAGGGCCGAACTGGGAACTCAAAGCAGCTCTAGCAATTTTATTGGACCAGCCCCCCAGGGGGTTGGGGGCACAAGTGTGAGCACTGCGGCTTCTGTTACTGGGGGGCGATAGTGCAGCACTGCTACAAAACCAGCCCCCTGTAACAAAACCGGCTCCATCACTGCAAAACTGACCCCCCACCCACCCTTCCAGCCTCCTGAGGAAATACCCGATGCATGGTATGGCCAGTTCAGCCAGGGCCGGCTCTAGGTTCATGGCGGCCCTGGGCAGGGAGCATAGGTAGGGGGCTCCGGAAGAGGAGGCCCCGGAAGAGGCGCGGAGGCCAGTGAAGGTGGGAGGGGGGGCGGGGTGTTTGGAAGTGGAACAGAGCAGGAGGCCGCCAAATCCCTGCCAGGGGCAGCCACGCAAATATGTATCCATCCTCAAAGGATTATTATATTAAGGATATATATTGGCGTGGTGGCCTCTGGGGTTTGGTGGCCCTGTGCAGGTGCACAGCTTGCACATGCCTAAGGCCGGCCCTGGTTCAGCCCTAGTGGTACAACGATCAATAAGGTTAGATTGCTTTGGGTGGGCAAGCATCCACTGGCACAATGCAAATTCCTTGATCTCCTTTGCAGGGACCATGCATGTACAGAATACGAACAACCAGTTTCATATCTGCGAATCATCAATCCGTGGCAGACGGTCGAAAGCGCGAACTCAGCATATAGTTTTTATTGGCGTTTCTTGGGTAAGTCATTCATTAACTGTTGGTCCTCGAGAAAGCGAAATCCCAAATCTAAAAGAGGTTTGCAGGGACTCTACACTGTTAATGATTTAACAGGCTTACACGTTGTTCCTGTCGATTAAATTGTGTTACTTCACATTTCAAGTCCCAGTTCATAAGTTTATCGAGCGCGTGATTTAATCACAGACATTAAAAAATATGTTTCATGGCAAATTCAATGCGTATTCCAATAATCAAAATTGTGCAGTCAAGTGTGGAAATTACGTCTATTAATACAAGTATACAACTGTGTGCAATACTGACATCAATTTTTGTCAGCCATTTTTATTTTATTTACATGTTTACTGTACTTTAGCTCCCAGTACATAGTGAACATTCAACAATATAGCATTCAAGGAAAGGAATTCTTTTCAAAGGGTCATAGTTTATCGACAGTTGTGTAACACGGGGACGTGCTTTTGCTGAGGAAATAACAGAACCGCACAGCAGGTAGGGCTGGACTTCCGGGAACCATCTGGTAGGTGACGTCATCCACATTCTCCTCGCCTTCACTACAACAGAACCGAACGAGAGAACGAGGAACATTGGTTATGTGTCCCATTCACAGAGGCACGCGGTCCTGCAGGCGAGACTTCACTGTGAATGTAGTTGAAAATAAAATGCATTATGGTGGTTAAGGCATCAGCTGCGAGGGGTCCGTATGCTCCAGCTAGGCGCATGGCGCGTGGCCTTGATCAATGGCTTTGCTTCCCCCTGCTCCGTGTCACATTCACAGAAGCGGAGGATGTTCAAGCAGTGTTTGGCTGCAGGACATCAGTCTAAAGCAACCTGCATTTTATTAACCAGTGTTTGCAGCAACATTTGTAAAGAATTGTATTTCTATGATGCAACATATTCAAAGTGGTTGTTGGCGGCTTTTCAATATTGTTTTTTTATAACATTTTATTGATTTCAAAATAAGACTCAAAAACAACAGAAATATAAAAGAACAAACAAGCCGAATCATCCAGTTCCCTCGCCCTCAATCATCCCAGCCCACTCCGCCACAACGAATCATGACATATAATACTAACTTCTATATAAACGGAAATAATGTTTGTTTCATTTTGCGTTCGGAAAATATCCAACAGTTTCTATACGGACGTGTCTCTTTATTTGGTTCAATATATGTTTTTATAACGGTATTGTTATGCTCGTTGTGCCCTGCCTGGTACTAATAGAGTGTAAAGGGCTGTGTATACCTGGGTTGGATATGCAAAGAAGAATTTCGAATGCTAATAGGTCTGGCTCATAAATGAATGTGTCTCTTCAGTCATTGATGTGTTCAGGCACACACTAAGTTATCATACATACGCTCTGTCACTGATCTTTGCACTCATATTCGTCCATCAGCTGACGCATTCTTTCAGTCAGCCAACTTATACAACTACAATTTAGTATGCACACATACTTAACAACATATGCCAGATAAATTAAAAGAATAGAACAGGAAAAAGAAAATACGTTGTTCCTTAACTCCTTGGTTCCTAGGGACATGCTAGACACATCCTCAACCCTGGCACACAGTGCGGAGGACACGTCCAGTACATCCTAGCACCCCCCTCGTTGAATGTTAACACTCGCAGAAAAATCGCAATAATGGAAGAAGTAGGAGGACCCTATGCTGTCATGGATAGAAGCAGAGTGTAAATAGCACTCATTAAAACCAGTGGAAGAAAAGGGCTGACCAAAAAAGCCCCTCTAGGAATGTATGCATGTATGTGTGTATATATAGATGTATATCACCAATACAGAATCATAACTATTCAGCTCCTTTGGCTCCTGACCTGGGAATCTACCCTGCTGTCTTATGAATAAAAAAAGATGTACAAACAGTTTGTCTGAGCACAATCGGTTAACCTATAATAAGATCTTTGCAGATAACTAAGCCTGATGGCCTATTGACTTTGCCGTACGATATTCTCTGTGAATAATTCAGGCTTACTGATTTAGTTATAACTTTTCACAATCAACAAATCAGATCTATGGCTTCTGCTATAACGTTTCACAATATTACTTTACCATTGACTTGTCACTCTAACCAACTCGGTACTACTATATTGAGTATAATCTTTTTCTCAAGGCAACCATCAACTATACAGTAATAGAATCCCAAATATATGCAAAATGACGGTTGTCAGAATAATATATAATCCTTTCTAAGAGGGCTCAGTAAGGATTATTATAGTGCAAATCTGCCTCTATGGGTTGCTTGAGGTGGTCACAAGCATCAAGGCCTTTGCCTATTGGCTTTGACACACAACCAGAAGATTATGGCCTTTAACATACTTTTCATAAGACGTAAATCATGTTTCCTGTCATGGTTATAATTCTTCTAAAAAACTGATTAAGTCTAAAGAATCCAGAATCTGACATAATGCTTCCCATTGAATCAGTAAGACCTGTAACATTTACCATTTCATCACTATTACCAACTGGATACCGCATAAACTGTCTGCCATCAAGAACATGGCTATAAAATTACAATTATGTACAAAATTACAGTTGACAAAACAATATACAGCCCCCCTCAATAGACCCTAACAAGATGTATCAAGGTGAAAGCCTTCTACACCGGGTTTGTAAATTGGGATGACCAACATCAACCCCCTTGTTTACTACAATAATCTTTGAGATTTCATATACAAAGTACCTGTCTACAACCTGCAACTCTGTGCCTTGCCTTAGCAATCCAGCAGTAAAGGCTTATTGGCTGCACCAAATGTTTTTAAGAATAAATAAGCCAGGCCAACCTCTGTTGCATAACTTTCCTTAATAAATAGATCAGACTTTTCCCAGTGAACTATTCAAGTCAATAGCCTTCATCACTGGTTTGTTGCCATGACCTACTTTGGCCTGCAGTATTGAACGTAAGCATTCCACAAGGCAACCAATAAAATAAAACAGTTATACAAAATTGTATTTCACAAAATAAAATACTACTTTCCTGAAGAGGGCCTATCAAGGATTATCCTAGGGCAAAACATGTATTCCCATACTTTGTCATGGGTTAACCTACACATTTACCCTCACTTACTATGGAAATCTGTGAGTTTACCCTCACCTAATACTGTAATCTGTGAGCTTCCATTTAACAAAATCCAAACTCTTAAATGCCTATTGGCTTTGGCATATACATTTCACAATGAGTATGTCAGGTTTTTGCTTTTATCATACCGATTCTTAATGAATTGATAAGTCCTGAAGCATTGAGTATTGGCCATCCAGCATGATCAACATAGTCCTGCTGAATGGAACATAAGCTTTCTCACATGGCAAAAAGTGCAAGACTAGCACATTTTTTAGTGGAAGCACATAATGTCTGCTAAATCAAATGATGTAATCAGGAAAATCAATATGTGGGCAGAGCCCAAGATGCTCTCACAGGAAGTTTTTTTTTTCTGTGGATCACATATGTTCTACTGACAGAAAAGCTGTCAAGCCATTTCTCTCCATGAATTCAGGATGGCATGCAAATATTTACGGATCAATTCAAGTTTCTGAGTTCTGCAGAAAAAGTCTCAGTTGGTGGAGGTTTTATTATCAATATATATTCCTGTGATGCAGACAGGAGCTACAGTTACATATATATGTATATCTTCTTTCCAAATCAACCAGCCAGTGCACCACACGCTGTGGGTGCTGCTCTCCATGCAGGTGGGTCACGGTAACTATCTCGAGCACAGCAGTTTCATCTCTGCCTCTGAACTGAATAGAGCGCACTCTGAAGCAATTTTAATCAATGTTATTTAATACACAGCGCACTAAGTTGACAGACGCATTTCGGCACGGTCGCCTTCCTCAATGTCAATTGTATCAATTCATTCTCAATTTGCTTAAATAACGTTCATTCAGGAATTCAGTGAAATCAAAAAAGGATTCATATGTCATCAAAACGTTAGATTCCATGGAGGCCATTTTTAAACATGTGCATTCTTTTTGGATGTATACAAGGAAACAACTTTGCCTCAATTCATTGTTGTAGTCATAATATTCTGTGTTATTTCATATCATAAATAGGATACCGCAACTATCAATCTTATCACAATGTACAATGAATTGAGGCAATGGTAAAGTCCATATATGCGCACATATATGCACACACACTATCTTACAATTATGGGCAAGTGTGTGCCCATATACCAATTGAGGTGAAATCTGCACACTGTTTTTATATCATGTTATTAACACAATGATTGTATTATGATACTGCATTTATTTATTTACTTATCATATTTAAAATGATTGTGTTTTTATAAAAATATATTTACAACTATATATATAATTTATTACAATGATTTGTGATTGGAGTTTCAAATATTCGCCCAGTTGAAAGTATTTTTACCACGTCTATTCCTATGCTGTTTGCGTTTAAATATACTCTTTTGCACTTGTCACTTTAAAAAAGAAAAAAATGCAATGGTAAAAAAATGGCTTAAAAGCCCAGCACCATCGCGTCATGTGATCATGGCTCCTAGAGCCGAAACGTCATGAGACTACCCTGCACTAGAAAATAAAAAGCGAATGCACTTAACTGGTCCGTGTCCTTCGTATACTGGCTGGTGTGACTCCAGAGCGTGAGAGAAGTGGCGGAGCGTTTGATATATATATATATATATATATATATATATATATATATATATATATATATATATATATATATATTTATATATATATATATAAATATATATATATATATATATATATATATTTATATGTGTGACACACTCAAAGAGCGAACATTGAATGTAGATAGTGAAGAGGATAACGATACGAGGATGATCATGACGTTTAGTTCAGAGTCGGATAATATCAGGCATATCTTTTCTCGCAATTAGGAGACACTTAAGAACGATAACATCATAGGCCACACCATCAAGGAAAGACCTAGCATTACCTACAGAAGAGGTAGAAACCTTAGGGATATGCTGGAACATAGCGATATCACACAAGAGAAAGAAAGGAGTGACTATAACCTTAAAGGTTTTTTCCCTTGCGGGCACTATAAAGCGTGTTCCACTAGCAGTTTCCGCAATGAATTCTCACATGGCTCGAGTAGTAAAAAGATAACACAATTCCTTACTTGTAGCACCACGTGTGTGATATATGTGATTGAATGTCCTTGTCAGTTACACTACATAGGAAGCACCACTCACATGGCCAAGAAAAGGATTTTGGAACACAAGCGTGCTATCATGAACAGAGATCCCAAATACCCAGTAGCACAACACTATCTTGAAAAACACTTTTCGGAATCCTCTCTGATGAAATATTTTATTCTGGAACAGATCCGGCTGGATCATAGAGGTGGCAATAGGGTCCTTAGGCTCAGACAGAGGGAATCTAGGTATATTGTAGACCTCCAAACGAGGGCTCCGTTTGGCCTGAACCAGGACGAGGACCTCCTAATTCATCTGAAAAAAGAGTAGATGGGGGGGTACTTAAGTCTTCTGTTCAGGCGTTCTAACAATTGTGTTTTATTCAAATGAAGTAGAGCTTCCTCCTCTAGATATTTGTGCATAAGAAGCTGTAAACTGTGGGGGGTACATTTGGTACCTTTTTTAATTTTTCAACTTTCTATTTCAAGTTTTAATTTTGCTTTTGTGTTTCTTTTGCAGGAGGGAAGGAAGGCACCCATCCACATGCACGGGTGGCCCAACTTTTTCTTCGATTGTCACTTTTGGGAGTCACTTTTTATGTATTAAACACATCGGATTGTGATCACTGCTACCTTGGACAGTAACTTTGGCTAGGTATTAGTCAAATGGATTATCAATTGAGCACCCTCCTTGCATCTTTCCTCTTTGGTTCCATTGGCACTTTGATTAGGGCACCAGGCCAATCACCGCTCCAATAAGATTTGAACATTAATATGTGTGGGTTACATACTGTGCACAAGCAGCGCTCGATTCATAGAGGGCATGCCCCGATTTAGGCACTTTGCGATCACACGATAGGGTTAGCGCAGTATCTCTATACGATACTACTGTATCATGATTGAGCACCAGGCCAATCATTATTCCAACAATTTGCACACTAATGCGCAGCTTCATTTTCAGTGCATACATAGCCCCTTAGATGTTGTTCAGGGCAAGCACGCGCAGGTTCTTTTATGCATAATTAGCGTTTCGGGACATTGATGGAGCGCAGATCGTACTTTAATGTTGCACACATGTTTACCAATGGGTGTTTGGTCCAGTCGTACTGGTAACTATGACACTAGTCTATTTGGAGGCAATTGTTGTTATTAGGGGAACGCGCCACAGAGAGCATTATGCTTCAACTCTGATATTGCCTGATCAACGTCTCCAATAATTACTGATTTTCTGTTTGACTCACATTCATGTTTATTGTATTTATGAGAGACGTTAACATCCAAAGTGTATTATTGGAGGACCACACCAGTATTTGTGCATTAATTTTCAACACTCCAATATGGCGGCCGCATTTGCATAATATTGTCCTATTACTATGTTTGGTTTTTGTGATGCAATCTCTGATGTTATAAGATGGCGTTTTTTTTGTGCACTTATTCATTGAACAAGGCTGCGGGTGCAGTTGAAACGTGTTGTGGAATAAACCCAGTTAGAAATTAATTTGGATGGTGTGTACTTTAATCTGAGAGCACACGTATTTGGTGACTTTTGTTGATGGATTCTGCCAGTTTGCTCCACTGGCGTGTTTGCCACCGCCCATGGGTGCCAGCTGTTCGGAAGGAGTGCTGTTTTGAGGATAAATATGTATATATCATCCAACCCTGTCTACTCACAGAAATATCTACGGAGATTTACTCACATTTGATCCATTCCTACTTTTAAACCATTTGTCCACTATGATATTAAATCCAAGATATACCTTACGGGATCACTGATAAGTGACCTCTCGATTGCACAGCTTCATACTACTATTTAGTAGATTGAGCCAACCACTATGTGAACTGTCACTTTATATACTTTATTATTATTCTTTTAGTAAGTACATCACTTTAAATTCACACCACACACACTTTCAAATTTAACATTAGGCATGGTGGACTACTATGTAATATATATGCTGCCACATTGAATTATTTATGGTATTAAGCTGCAATCAATGTATTTATACATATATGATTTTTTTTAAAGCGATCTTAGCTTTTATTACAATTTCATGTATTTATATGATGATTTACATTGTAAACTTCAGGGTCGCTATACTAGAGTGGCTATAAATCTGCCTACTATATTTATTGTTAAACACTAGCACATGAGCACTCACTATCAGCACTTGCATTTAAAAACAAAAAAAGTCTGTTTTACCGTGTCATGTGATCAAGGCTCACCCCGAGCCGGCACGCGTCAGGACCGAGCAGGCAAATAAATACTTTTGGCACAACTAAAGTGGTCCGTTACCGTCTTGTGCATGTATGCTGTGGAAGGACGGAATTCAGAAATATATATATATATATATATAAATATATATATATATATATATATATATATATATATATATATATATATATATATATATATATATATATATATATATTTACGTACCTTACAAATTCACTGAAAAAAACAACTAACTATAACTTACGCCTCGACAATGCACTGCTTATGACATCTTATATTGCATCACTCATGACATGATCAGTGACATCACTCATGACATCACTGATAACATCTCAAATGACATCACTAGTTACATCACTGATGATGTTATCCAGTGAGTGTGAGTGTTTTCTAAATGTTTATAAGTATTAACCATATATACCAAGGTACTACAAAAGTTAAAATGGTATAACTTATGTATTACTAATGAGTGATACTATTTCTAACATATATTATGTGAGTGGCTGTGAACCTGGGTGTATCTGTGTGTGAGTGGGCATCTGAGTGCCCGTATGGATGTGTGAGTGGGTGTGTGAGTGGATGTACGGGTGTATAAGTAGGTGTGTGAGAGGGTGGCTATGTGAGTGGCTATGTGAGTGAATGTATGGGTGGGTGAGTGAGTAGGTGTCCAAATGGCTATGCGAGTGAGTGACTGGCTGTGTAAGTGGCTGTATGGGTGAGTGAGTGGCTATTTGAGTGCATGTTTGGTTAAGGGAGTTGGTGTGTGAGTGGTCGTATTGTAAAGTAAGTGTATGGGTGAATGTATGTATGTGTGAGTGCCAGATGTGTGCATGCTTGTATACATGTGTGCAAGGGTATGTAAATGGCTGTGTGGGTGTGTGAGTGAGTGTGTGGGTGCTTGTATGGATGAGTGAGTGGCTGTGTTGAGAGGCTGTATAAGTGAGTGAGTGGGTGGGTGTGTGAGTGGCTCTAAGTATGAGGGAGTACTTGTAGTGGTATATGGAAGGGTATGCGGATGATTGTGTGGGTGTGTAAGTGGGTGAATGAGAGGCTGTATAGGAGTGTGAGAGGGTAAGTGAGTGCTTCTGTGGACGATGTAATCAGTGATGTCATTTGAGATGTTATGAGTGATGTAATCAGTGATGTCAACAACCATGTCATGAACAATGTAATATGTGTGGTCATAAGCTGTGCATTTCAGAGGCGTACGTTTTAGTTAGAGATAGCTCAGAAATTCACTGTTTCTATGAGCGAAATGTGAGCCTAACTATAACATCCCTGTAACCTTTGGTTTCAGTGAGATTCTAGGGTTTCTTTTTTACTCTATTTTCTAACTATATTGACCCTGTAAGGTTTGGGTTTTTCAGTGAATTTCAAATTTTTTTTAATGTTGTTTTCTAATTATCACGTCCATGTAACCTTTGGTTTTTTAAGTGAATTTCTGAGGTTTTGTTTAACATTTGTTTCCTAATTGTAACTTGTAACCTTTGCGAATGAGTGTGTGAGTGAGTGCATGATTATCTCAGTGGGTGTGTGAGTGTCTGTGTGGGTCTGGGAGTGGCTATATAAGTGTCTCACTGGGTGTGTGAATGGGTGCGTGAGTGGGTCTGTGAGTTGGTGCAAGAGTGTCTGAGTGGGTTTCTGAGTGGTTGCATGGTTGTCTAAGTGGGTTCATAAGTGTCTGAGTGTCTCAATGGGTCTTTGAGTGGGCATGAGAGTGTCTGAGTGGGTTTGAGAGTGCCTCCATGAATGTGTGAATCAGTCTGTGTGTACATGAGTGTCTGACTGGGTCTGTGACTGGGTGTGCTAGAGTGTGAGTGGGTGTGTGAGTCTCTGAGTGGATCTGTGAGTGACTGTTTAAGTTACCATATGGGTCTGGGAGAGGATGCATAAGAGTCTGAGTGCATATATGAGTGGATCTGTGAGTGTCTGAGTGGGTCTGTCAGTGGGTGTATCAGCATCTGAGTGGGTCAATAAGTGGATGTGTGAATGTCTGAGTGTGTGAGTGGGTGTCTAAATGTCTGTATGGGTGTGTATGTAGGTGTGTGAGTGACTCCGTCACAAAGGAACCGCGACTGCCCTTATATCCTAAAGAGTCCACAGTTTTGCACAGAATATCTACCCAAGTGGAGTACTTTCTACTGGCTAATTGGGTAAATGTCCCGTATGTATTCAACAGCTGCCTAAAGGAGCATGATGAAATGTCACCAGTGACCTTGTGTGCGTTTAGGCAATGTGATTATTCCTGGTGCATCTTTATCTAGAAATATGTGATAACATGAATCCTCCTAAGGAGAAGACAATGAGACTACAAAGATGTAAATCTCCACCAAACATAGGTCTTTCCTCTTAATTATATGAATTAAGTGCTTCTTTGTTTGGTGGAGATGTCCTCATATTCCTATGCATCAAGAACTCCTTACCAAAATAGGCAGGAAACGTGCTGTGGCAGTCGCTTGTTAAGCTGTGCATCATCCTGGGAAAAGGCAGGAAGACCTTTGCATATAACTAAGGTTGGCGGGGCCAAACCAGTAAAGTCTCCAAGTGATTTTCCCATTTGCATACTCATAGTAATTTAAAGAGAGAACCATGGACTCTGATCTCACCAGGACCGGGCAATAAAGAGCCCGCTCGTCACAGTCAAATACAGATTGTGCTCCAATAGATCAACAATGCAGTCACCTCCACAAAGGATTTCATATAGTTTTTCAATATGAACTTGCAGAGAAAACACACTTGCTTTGCCTTCGCCAAACCCAGGAATTGAAATCATTTGTCCTTTACAGAAGTGGCAATTCAATGGGGGCACCTGCTATGTTTATATTTGTAAGCGTCTCACGTTTAGGTTTTATTTCTGTGGTGAACCTTAGGGCAAAAATGGTCCAGCAAAAACTTAATGGGGGAGGGAGGCTGTGCGGCCCCCTCCCCGGGCTGATTTTGGCCCTGGGGACTGCATCCCTGGTGCTCACCACAAAGAAATGGGGGAGGGGGCTACGCAGCCCCCTGCCCAGGCCGATCTCACCTCTGAGACCCCATCCACACAGGGCCCAGCCACAAACACATGGGGGTGGGCAATGCAGCCCATATCCACCCATGTGTCCATGGGTGCCTTGGTCCCACCCAGGACCCCCAGTGTGCTGGGGGACTGTGAGGGGAGCCTCAAGGCCCCCGCGGTCCTAGCAGGCTCCTTGCTACCTCCGGGAGCTGGCATTTCTGTCACATGCAGGGAGCTGCAAGAAATGCAAGTCCCTGTGTGTGAGAGCAATTATTTAATCTCTTTCCTTGCCTGCAGACATGCGATTTAAACACTGCTTCCATCAGGCCCTTTGACAGCTCCTGTTTGCTGGAGGCAGAGTGTTTGCTTTTACTTGGCGGGATGTGGCAGCTCCCTCCAAGCAAAAGCAAACAGCTATGTCCCAGGGGTGGGCACCCCGGGAGATAGGAGGAGCCAGTCCTGGGAGGTGGTGGTCCCCACAGTCATACATGGCTCTAGCAAGGCCCCCCTCTTTTGATCTGCATGGGCTGGTCCTGGTGAGGTCATGGTCCCTGAGGCCATATATGGCCTGGAAAGGAACGACATGGGACTTCCTTTTTCTTTAAATTAGCCCTGAAATATGGTGTCACCAAGTTAGTTCCAGGGGTCCACACGGACCCCCTCCATTATGATGTATTTAGACACAGGACGTGGTGGTCCCTGGGGTTTTAAAAAGACATGGGGGTGTGTGTGGCCCCACTCCTTTTTTTTAAATACAGCCCTGGGAGGTGGTGATCCCCAGGGCCTGGGGGTCCACCCTGCCACCCCTATATGTTTATGTTGCCTTGAGGAGGAGATGGTCCGCAGGGTACAGGGGGGTCCACGCCCCCACTTAACAATAGCATTAGCCCTGGGGAGGTGGTGGTCCCAAAGACATTATGAAGCTTGTGCGCCCCCTCCATTTAAAAAAACAAAACTCTGTATGCTTCTTTGACCTGGCAGGGTCCCTCTTGGACCCCGGTACCCAGGCACAGCCCGTGTAGGGCGTTACACCGGGTGGTGATGTCAGGCGGGGGAGGGGATGGGTGGGTGTTGCAAAATGCGGATATGGATGATTTCAGGTAAGTACCGAAAAAGATAAATAAAACGAATTTCGTTCCGTGTGCTGCATCGCCAAAAGTGATGCAGCGCGCGCAGCAAAATTCGTTTTATTTATCTTTTTCAGTACTTACCTGAAATCATCCATATCCTGCATTTTACAACCCCCCACCCTGCCCCTCCCCCACCTGACATCACCGCCCAGTGTAACGCACTACATGGGCCGTGCCTGCCGGTACCAAGGCTTGAGGGTTAGGGTGTTCGTACTCTACCCACGTTACTTTCCACAGTTTTTGGGGGATTCAACTTAAGCCAAGTGCCAAGATGGCTGCCAATACATCCTGGTTGAAGTGTTGGCAGCCACTCAGAGCTCTGCAGATCACAGCATGAGCTCATCGATTCCTTTTGCACAAAGGTTTTGCGGTAGCAGATATATATATTCGTATTTCCTTTAAATTCTCAAAAACTACTGAACGGATTTATACCAAATTACAGAAGGTGTTATCTGCAATCCAAAAGCTACCTTTCTGCCAAATTTCGGAAAATTCCATCCTGTGGTTCCGGCTGTAGTCATGGTCAAAGCCCCTATAGGAATTAACATGGGAAATGCACTTTTTTAAACCCCCCTCTCTTTCTCCTGGCCCGCTTGATTGATCCTACCAAAACTTTCCAAGCACAACTAGAATTACTGCCTGACTTTTTTCGAAAAAATTTCGGGAAGGTCCGTCAACCAGTGCTAAAGATATAGGCAAGTCAAAAAACACTTTTCCTATGGAAACATGGTGCTAGTTATAACTACTTACTGGCATTCAAGTAATTACCAGTGGCTGAGGTTAATTCTAACATTCCATCCATCCCTTTTTGTATACTTAAGTGTATTGCCCTAAGTGGGACGAGTATGTACTGGCCTAATGAACCCATACCTAGGGTGAAACCGGTCATGGTTTGCTTGTGTTCGGTTCAGAGAGGACCTGGCTTAGCAATTTGGGGTGACTGTTATGATTGAAGCAGGGGCAAGCGGGATTTGCATATAGCTAGTTCCAAACTGAGGTGACATGGTGGGCAAAATAATGATGGACTGGGATGCAGCTCAGAGTAATTACCAGTGGCTGAGATTAATTCCTACATTCCAATTTTGGAGTTAAGGTCGACTCAGAAACAAGCTCCATTTTAGAGCTTTAAATGTGTCTAACCTAGTTCTACAGTTCTTTGCTTAAGGGACCATTATTTATTAATCCCTCCAATTTGCATCCAACTATTCTGTGCCTGTGTTTTCTTAATGCTATAATAGCTCTGGCTGCTAGAGGCGCTCTATTTTGTGGCATGTGTTTTCTAAATAATCAGTTCCTAAATGCAGAGTTTTAAGCTGATTCACTAAACTTAAAACCAGTGTAAACACAAGAAACTAGTGTAGATAAATGTCCATAGTCCAGCTGGTCATTAAAAAATAGTTGTTCTGACTTTCCTTCATAGGGATTGGGGTCTCTCAACCATCATTCTACCTTGTCCTGCTTTCAAGAGCTCTTCACCAGACATGTCTCAGCAAGATATTTATTTTCACCTACAAAGCCATCAGTATCAGAGGATTCCAAATTCTCAGTATTGCACCATGACTCCAAGCAGAAGATGACTCAAGATAATCATGGATGGATTCCAAAGAAGAACATGCAAGCCCATTGAAGTATTTTAGAGGCGCAGTCAGAAAAAGCCTATACCAATGTGACCCAGTGGGGTTTCTACTGAGAAGTGTGGAAACCAAAGTTTTTAAAGGTTTGGAAATCAACACCAAGTTAAAATTGAAGTATAAAACAAAGTTTCCCCTCAAGTGCTTTGATATAGAGTGCACACAAAATCTTTTGCTACTTACTTTTTGAGCAACATTTCACCCACATTTCGAACGACATTCTAAAAATGCAACATATGTATATATAACATTTTGGGAAAAAGCAAAATAATAAACAGTAAAAAATTAAAAACTTATTTTAGAGAAAAACAAAGTGAATAAATGTCCTCCTCATGAGTCCATTACATTGCTGCAAATGTGAGTTGTAACTGACCACCAGAGGAAAAGGACAAGGAATGCAATAATTTCAGTTCAGAATGGATAATCTGCAGCAAGGCAAGCACATCATTCTTGAATACCATGAGCAAGTCGACCCTCAATATTAATATGGAAAAAATGAGGACGACTCTTGAGTAATTTCTAGCAGTCAATACAATCTAAAAAAAGGATAAGAAACGTGTAATAACTGCAAATAAACAAGGCACAAGGTGTATGTGAGGAAAGAGATAGAGATACGATGAACCGTAATGTTTTTTAATTTATATATATATAAATGTATCAATATATAGCTACGTGTGAAAAGCAGTTGCATACTGTAATCATAATATCATTAGGCATGTCTTCAGTAAACTTTCATTCATACTTCATTTTCATCAGCAGTCAAACAAGTGAAAACCAACACATACACACTGAAAATTACCTCAATCAGGTATAATCAAAAACAATTTATATACAACAAATAATATCTGAAGTGTTCATTAGTCACTAGAGATACAATATAGATACATGATATGATTGGCAACAAAAAATTATTTTTTGTTGGCTGATTGACAAATGTCTTCCAAGTTCATCTACGTGCGTTTCGGCGTGAGAGCGCCTTCTTCGGGAAAGCCACTAATTACCACTGGTTACAAAAAACTCTATATGTGGTGTGAGTGTTTCAATAAACTCCAAAGATCCTGTGTTTTTGGATCTGATAAACAACCTAAGTAAATGGTACTCAAATGCCCATGAATAATGTACTGTACTCCAGAAATCACAATGGAAATAATGGTGGAAAAAGTAAAAAGACCGAAGGTCTATTCAATCCAGCTCATAAGATACAGTATCTACAGCGATGCATATATGCAAAACAGAGAGAGGGTCGCCAGAGGGGGGCTCCCGTCAGATAGTGGAACTCTAGATGAAGTACACGGATAATGACTAGTGAGGGGAAGCACAGCCTTAGGGTGCTGTCCTGGCGGGAGAGGTAAAGGAGTTACTGGTACTGCTTTCTGCCTTGCCGTTTGAGCATGGGTCCCAACATCCGAGACCCTGCTGGAGATAAAATCTCTATATCAGCACGCCATTTATTTATCTTTATTTATATCATTTATAGAGAGCCTGAAGGACCAGGAGCTAGAAAAGTGATGTTTTGAGTTTTTTCTGAAGGTCAAGTAATTAGTGCATTGTCGAATATCTAGGGGAAGTTGATTCCAGATAAGGGGGGCCCCCCAGGGTCCCTCCTCTTTGCATAACCACCCTCAATATTATACATGGACTGAAAGGAGAAATGTATATGCAAAAATGTCCAACAAATGTTTCAAGGCTCCTCACCGATAACAGGAAATTAAATCAACATGCTCAAGGCACAAGATGAGGCATCATCTGAGTACCAGTATTCTACAATAGCTAGAGCTTTAACTTAAAATGCAATGAGGAGAAATGCTGCATAAACAGTATCAGTAAAGTCCACACATGTCAATTGAATTGTTTGATCTATCACTTGAGGGCCAGTGCTGTAGGAGTAGTTACTACCCACCCAGCATAGCAAGACTGTAATGATATCCATGACGGTGATAAGCCTGCAGTCGCGCCAAACCTTTGAAACAGGAAGCAGTCGAGCATAATTAAACGTCAGACTCGCAAACCCTTTGGTAAAGTTTTTAATTGTCTGTTCAACTATTTCCATCCCAACCATGAGACTACTTTAATCTTTCAGTCTGAAAGCAAGAGAACTGTGATCCCAAGATCCTTGTAGGCTATTAAAGACAAGCATGTCATTCGCGTATGTATATAGTTGACATGCTTGGTGTGATATCTTCCATGCCCCTTATATACATGTTAAAAATGCAAGAATGATTACATAGGAGTCATGAAGAAGGAAAAGCATAGGCATAACATGAGCATAAATGTTATTACAATAGTAGCAAAATACAGAAAAAAGACAGAATCAGTACATATGAGAGCAAAGTAATAAAGGAATGATAAGGCAATCAAGGAGGTTTGGGAACCTCCTGCTGAGCAGGCAGAGGGCAATGAGGACGGGTGGAACATCTGTCTAAATATAGGGCAACAGGGAGCCACAAGTCCGCCCTCTTCGGGGCCAGCTGGGGGGGGGGGAAACAAAGGTAGTGTCCAACCTATGATTGTGGCAAACATTGTTCCACCATGCTTGAAATGAGAGATTAGACGAAGACTTCCAGTGAGTGGTAATCTGTTGGAATGCAACAGCCAGCAGTAGATCAACAATGCGAACATCAAACTGAGAGGACTCCCAGCATGCTTGTACGTAATTTTTATTATTTTTTTTCCCTTATTGTAAACCCCTTCCCTTTCTTTTCTTTTTCTTTTTCTTTTTATTTTATGCCTGCCTCTTTCTTTTTCTCTTTGCCTAATAAAATCTTTTTGAACTTAAAAAAAATGCAAGAATGAATAACACAAGCAGCACAATCAATAGAAAAATCAACTTTTTTAATGTACAAATGCAGGAAACAGCTCAACCACTCTCTATAAAGTATTGCATTTTTGGCCAAAATGTGAAGTTATTTGAACAAAAGGACCGCCCTTTAGTTTGAAAACATTATTATTAATCCATAACAGTATAATATTTCCTCACGCCTCATAGAGCTTACCTCAATTAAGTTACTTATTGGCACAGTGGAGAATTCCCAGGATCATTAATCCATGTACCGCTTGATGCAAACGCCTCCTCATTAGTTTGAGACCCTGTATTATAAAGCCTTACTTTATCAAAATAGAGCTATTCTTCGGTGCCAAATACTATCTTGATATCCACAGCGTAGCATGGTTGGAAGGTTTTGTTTGCCATTGCATTGTTCAATATCTTGTTTTTTAAGGTAAAATATAATATGAGCATTTGTAAAGCGCATGTTCACCCAGAAGGGTATCTTGGCACTGAATAATAGATGTTTATTGTGACAAAACTCAATGGTACTGATTTTGTCAGCCTCAGAAGTATGAAAGGCTGAGTGAAAGCACCAGGGACTGAACCTGTGACCATGAGGTCAAACATAGGCCCCTACAGTGGGCGCATTAGTTCACTAAGACACCTGACCTGTCAGATGTGCGTTCTGTCTGACCAGATTTCATGTGAGTATCAGAAGATGTACAAACTTAGTGCCACACCACAATCTTAGCAATAGTCATTCAAGGTGCCTGAGAGATGTAGGCAAATCATTTAAATATTTAATTGTATTAATTGGGGTGCTGGGACTGAAAAGGTCATTTCCATTGCTCAGGAGAGTGCACAATCCTGACCTGAGTACCTCATGTATTGAGCCTCTGGTGATTTTTGTTTTTTTGTCCTCAGCACACATGATGATCATACAGGTTTTCTGAAGGCTCAATTTGACATGGAATGTAATCCATAATATAACATGTGTATTTGTAAAGCGCATGTTCACCTAGAGGTATCTTGGCGCTGAATAACAGATGTTTCTTGTTACCCAACTCAATGGTACTCATTTGATTGACCTCAGAAGGATGAACGGCTGAGTGGACCTGCCGGGATTTAAACCTGTGACAATGAGGTCACACACAGGCCCCTGCAGTGTAGGCATTAGCCGACTGGGCCACCAGACCCGGCATTCCACCAATCCAGAGCTGGACACTGGGGTCTGTGGGGAGTAACACACTATGCACCTCAGTGATTATCATTACCGTCAGCTTACTGGTCTGTAGAGCATGGACAGTGGTGGCAGCAGCTGATTCGAATACAAAACAGGTATTTGCACTTGTTGCCTGCTTAAAGGAGAGTTCCCTAATTGCCTCTCCTGTTTTAAGTTGTCTGCCAGTCCCCTACAACTGGGCCGTTCGCTCCATCCATGATGAATGTGTATGTTGCATGTATGTTTAACCCATGTATGTGTCATTGAATGAGTTTGGAGCACATGCCTTGTGTTTGAATGTGGCAGATCAGGATTATATATTAGATCTCCTGTGTGTGACAGGTACTGAAGAAAGAGGTTGAAAAAACTATATTAGATAGAACAATTAACTGCACTATATTCTAAAGACATCACTTAGGTTCTTTCAAATAGATTATTTTCTAATTATTGATTTTCTAGATATTACCTTTTCCATTTTTTATTCGACTGCGTTGCTTTTTCTGTCTTTTACCTTCCACCTTTACACTGAACCCTCCATGGGCTTATATTTAAATCTATTTCTAATAAAATAATAAAATTATCAAGGAAGATATCAATATAAATTTTTGGCTGAACAACCGGAGGATTTTTTGGGTGATGACCTTCACTGTACACGTATACGTAGTATGGACACACGTGAATTCAGAAACACCGCTGAGTGCACTTAGAAAATAACCTTTTGCAAAGTAAATCTCTGCTCTATTTGTTTCGACATTAGACGTCATAAACTAAAGATCCTGGACATTCTGTTTCTGATTTACAACGTTAAAAACCTATGTATTTCTTATGCCTCATCTTGCAAAACATCCAAATGTAACTATCCAGTTAATAAGGCCATTTAAATTCACTTTTAGCAGCCCATCACCGGTTTATAATTCTCTGTCTGAATTCACGGTCTGATTTGCTGTTTTGCCAAAATTATACTTCTATAAAGGCTGATTTCTAGCCACGAAAAAAAATATTTTACGAAGCATCACCTTACATGTTTTTTTCTAGTATTTCTTCTGGAAAGCTTGAAGTGCAACATATTTAACCTGAGAATGTGAAAAACCTGTAAGTGATATAAAAAGCAATTTAAGATCCCCACCATACATTTTTTATGTTATTTTTTTTTAAATTGTTTATTTTCTGAATTGAAGAAAAATGTGAAAGGTGTTTGCTAATTGGTGTTATGTAAGCCATCTATGTTAGTTTTGATGTAGACCACATAACACGAGCCTCACTTACAACATGATGAAAGGAAGGTTAAGGTTGCAAAACTGAAATCTCTGAAGACCACAGTCTTGGATCAAAGAATTCATATGAAAATAATGTCCCGCATCCTGGCAATGTACAGCCCTACAGGAATACATCCCAAGTTGCCATGGGCTAGCATACAGCTGATTGCTTTGCAGTATTATGCGATTAGATACATTGCAATTAGAGCCAGTTTTTAATTCCTCATCTGAGGTCTCCCTTTTTCATCCTCTATCCTTTCTGTGGTGCGACACAATTATTTAAAGTGTGTTTCTACAGCTTCCATCTCTTTATGTGATCTTACATGATAGGAAATTCTAATTATGGTAAATGTTTGCCCAGGAGCAAACCATCGCGTCTGCAATGAAATGTGTAATCTAAAATGTAAAATGGAACACTTTGTTCCCACTTTCAGTTTAACAAATACACTGAAAGGCAGTATTACGTCTCCAGTGGCAGTCGCTAATTCAGCAGGCGGGGTCGGTGGGCCACACAAGCTCACTTGCACACACTCACACACATACTCACACTCACCCATCTGCATGCTCACTCACTCACACCCATGCATTCACAAGCGTGCGCACTTACACCCATTATTTACAAGCACATACACAAGCACACATATATTCACTGCACACACGCACAGATATACATACATTAATATCTGCAAAGGGAGGGGTCAGAAAGAGCACATTCCTGAGAGCACGTAAAATTAAGTGACTTGTTAATCACTGCAGTTTTAGCGACAAGTAATAAAATGAGTCCAGTTCCAAGTGTCACGGAGTCTTCATGCTTTGACAGGATGACAGAACAAAGAGCTCATATTGTAATTGTATTTATTTAAAGTTCCGTAGTGAGAATAATTAAAGCATCAACCGAAAACAGCCAACACATGTTTCGTCGGTACCACCAATCAGTACCATGACTTTCTCAAGGCTGTGAAATTTATAAATATGAGCAACTAATATTAGTCATAAAAATAGATTAAACAGGGAAGTTATCACGTAACAAGTCGCATAAGATTTAGAAAAATTAATCAAGGTTGTTAACAATGACATTAAACAAAGCCTTTCCTTTGGCGCCACATACCATGTAAAAAACGAGAAACAGCAAAGACAATGGGAGGCGAGGTATCATACATTAGAACTCTACACGCCTTCCAGAACTAAATTACCTCCCATGTATATGTGACGCACCATGTAAATATAATTTTCAATAAAAATTTTACTGAAATAAAAAATATATATATATAAAACGAAAAAAAAAAAAAAAAGAACTCTACACGCCTGCATGCAATGCCTGAAGCCCAAGTTTCTACATAGTGGGATCAACCAGCATTTTCTCATTGTAGCATATGCTGGGCAGAAGAACATAACATGAGCAACATCTTCTCGCATATAACTACATGCCGGGCAGGTTCCATTTTCTGTTTTAGCCCATTTCGAGGTAAATGCCCTGATTAGCAGGCAGCCATGCCTCAATTGGGTATATAATTTCCTCGCACGAGGGGGTTGGATTACGTCTAGGAATTCCTCAAGTCGTGATTCAGATTTCACTAAGAGGAACTCTACAGACAGCCTGCCCTGGGTTGTTGATCGCTGTAGGGCAAGTAAATTTTGTCGCCTCACCAGGGGTAGCAGCTGTGTCCTAGGTATCCTCGGGCAGCTCAACTCGGGGGTCTCCCATAACTGGGGCAAGCCTACCTGGGTGGTGAGGGCCTTAATGTGGGATAGCCAAGGAATATTTTTTATTTTTTATTTGTCTTTGTCCCCAGACCTCCAAAAATTCAGTTCCGGTACTGACCAGAAACTCTTCCAGTAGAGCAAAGGTCGGGCAGTTACCAATTCCTCTATGAACTCCAGCCCCAGATCCAGTCGCAAGGGGGTAAGTGGTGTGCTCTGTGGTAAGCACACCAGATTCCTCATGAAGGACTGTTCAACCTCAGGAGGCTGGATGTATTCTTATGTCCTCCTGTGAAGCATTTAAATATTAGTAGGTCCCAGTGCAGCCAGAGAGTCTGATCATGATCTGTAACTGCTATTCACTCATGGCTCCTCGGAAAACACAAAAGTCTGTGATGAGAAAAACACTCTTGACACCCATCTTCTCCCCCACCCACAAATGAACAACTACAATATCAAGGCTTGGAAGATGGGTGAGCTTTTGTAAACAGGCGTCAGATAAAAAAAAGTTTGCAATATGAACTAAAAGAGTGAGTTGATAGAATGAAAAAAGACATATTGAATAGACAGGGGCACCAGGGGATCTAGAATACGACTGGTGATGGGACTGAAAGAAGGGAGGACCTTGACCTAAAGAGGCCTTTAAGTCTTTTTTTAATACTAAAGTGTGAAAGGCAGCCACAGCAGCTGCAGGCAAGAGCGGTGGGGCTGGCTTGAGGTGGGGTGGGGGGAGGGGATTTCGAGAGACGACCACAAGGGGAAAATTAAATAAATAATGACTTTTCCCTCATGCTCGTCTCATAAAATCCCCCCCCAGCCGGCCCCAATGCTTGACCGCTCTTACCTGCAGCAGCCGCGACTGCTGAAAGGTACAAAAAGCAGCAACACATGGGGGTTTCCACCCCATAACCTTTACATGAATTAATTCATGGACCTTAATGTTTAACACAGACTAAATTGGAAAATGTCAGGTGCATACGCGGGATTTTATTTAGGATGCGATTCGGCATATACGTCAACGAAAGGGGGCTGTTTAGGATTAAAATAAAGTGAGTTTTTTGAAGGTCGAGGACAGTGAATCGACTTTCTGAGGTCAAATACCTATTCCAGGAGGACAAACATACCTAGGGGCAGATTTACAAGCCCCTTGCGTCCCTTTTAACATGTGAAAAGTGACGCAAAAGTGGAGCAAGGCGCTTGTATATCTGCCTCTAAGAATCTCAAAACGAAGCTGCAACATGGCGCTGTTTTTCTCTCAGTGGAACGGCTCTGCGCGGTGCATAATGATTCTAGACTGATAACTGGAAAGGTTTTAATGGTCCAAGGATCAGTTGTACAAGGCATCACTAAAGAGAACCCGGATATGCCCCGCGGCCCTGGCCAATTTATTTCCAGTGGCGGGAATTCTGCAGGTTGACACACATTCTCCTCACATGCCCTTCCTGAACATTTTTCATTTTCCTAATTATCATTTCCCCAAGGGGCACGCATGCATGTTTGGAAATGTTAGGAATGACCTCAGTCAAAGAATGAGGGATTGCCACTCGAGCAGAACAGCAAAGGAACACGTCTGAAGCGTCTCCATTTTGCCCCCAGGGACTGCTTCCCAAACCATTTCTTCTGATGTTAAATCTTGAACGAGAAGATTGATAAAAACAAAGCCTTAAGCCATTTGAAAGTTTATCAGAGACACCACCTTGAACTGTGTCACTAGTGATTAGCCAGCTTCTACGTCTTGTAATTAAGGATCTTGGCAGTCTAGTTGAGTTGATCACTCGCAGCAGATTGCCCTCTTCTGCAGCTGTGATTGTGGAAAATAACACCTCACGTGCATTTCCAGCGTTCTTACATGGGGCTCCAATGCTCTGTTTGTTTTACAAGGAAACACGTATTTTGCATATTTTTATGTCTTGCGATATCCCCATTTTTACAGAGCACGTTACTAAGCCTGCAATTTGTTCAATGTCATAAAGAAAGGTATGCAAAGCCGTGAAATTTGCTATTTTGAATTGTGCATTATTTAAAACTTACCCCTGTTTGCAAGGTGCAAATCCTGCAAAAAAAATTTGAGGCAGATTTACAAGAAACTAACGAAGCGCAGTGTGGCAAGTCATTTTGATGCAGCACCCTGCGTTAGTTCTGAGGCACAGGGATGCAACAAATCAACAGCAACATGCCACATCTCTGTGCTTCCCCCTGCGCTGGCCCACAAACTGCTGCCATGTGCCGGCGCAGGCACCCTCGCACCATGGTGCAAGGATGCCTGCATCGTAGGGAGATAGTTTTAGTACAAGAATGGGTACCTTCCTGCACAAAAACAATAATTTGAGGTGATTTCCTCTTCCACTTTGTGCTGTAGATTGCAGCACGCATTGAAAGAGGAAAAAAACGAGGAGAAATAAAAAAATTCTTCTTGTTGCACCTCACTACGCCACCCCTAGGGTGGTATAGCATTCTGACGCATTTCCAGATTTACGATTCCCCGTAAATCTGGAAATGCATCAGTGGACATGGGTGTTGCATAGGAACACGCACAGCAACACCCATGTCACGCCCCTAACATGCAAAGTGTCGTGTGAAAAGGGGCGATGTTTACAAGCACAGGTAAGGTCATGCAGGGTGGCTTTACCTGTGCTCGTAAATATCACTCAGCAGGTTGCGCCGCCGGTGAGTCATGCAATGTGACGCACCGGCGGTGCATGCGGCTTGTAAATCTGCCCCTTTTTTCTGCTTTAGTATTTGTGAGCAGTAGCTGAAAGCATGCTGATATTTTGCCCCATGAGCTTCAACTCATAGACTTCTGTCACGTGACAGACGTGCATCATTGTTTTCTGCCCCGGGAGACAATAACACTTTTTGGTGGCATTATTGCGCCCCTAGTGTGCACTAAGCAATTGCCTGCAGCAAAATGCATGCCATTCACGGTAAGGGGATATAGAGGAAGGAAATCATCACCTCTGGAGACCAGGTGACATGAACTTTGCATCATGTGGAGCTGGAAACCTTTGCCAGCTTTTACAAAGGACAAATATTCCAAACGTTACTGGTTACTTCAGCCTCTCCTAACTGTAAAGGTAAAGTTTCTGAAGGGACCATCTGGGGCTGAAAAGTTGTCATAAATGGTTGCACATCAAACAGAATTCCTGAGTAACAGACGCAGGCTTTCTACTCACTTGTGAAGAGCATAACTATCCATGCAGATATATCTATATGGTACAAAATGTGGGGGGGCATGAATGTGGGTGCACAGGCATCTTGAGCGCTACTAAAAATCCAGAATTGTGTTAGTAGTTTACCTAAGATTAATCAATGCATTTTCAGTTCTGGACAACCCCAAAGCATATACCTTCAAGACATAAAAGTAAATGCGTTTTCAGGGTGGTGAGAACACATCATTATTTCACGAGAATGGAGTTAAATTGGTTTATCCACAGAAAAATATGTTTTCCCAATGGAGAAAAAGAGACTAAAGAAATTACCAAACACTTTTTACATCCAACACTTGCAAGACCATTTGTGTGCCACCTGAGAATCAAATGGGCTCAAATATCTTAGGTGCCCAGTCAGATTCGAAAAGTAAAAAAAAAAAAAACCTACGGGAAATGTAGATACAACTCTGCAGCCTTATTTTTACTATCAGGGTTAATTAGGCCCCTGAGAAATAGTATGTGGACTGGACATCAAAAGATCAACTAAAGAGGAGAACAGTCTTGTCAATAACTCCTGTCAATAAAAGCCTACCAAAATCTCCATAGTTTTTCACACATTCAAAATGGCTATTTCTGGTCCTGATGAGACAAACATTTGGGTCGAATTAATATGTAGACACTAGGCATGCCATACAAAGCCTTCAGACTGCCGGCACATGCCAGAAGGGAGAGCACATATAGATGGCAAACAGAAGACGATCTTTGAGAAGGCTGAAGACGCTCATGGCCTGCACTGCTGCTTCTAATCTGCTCTCATGCCTGTTTGTGCAGTCAATATCTAGAGCACTGAGTCATAAATGTGAGGTGACCCCATAAAGCTTCTGTGTGCAGACTCTTCCTGGTGCAGTTGCATCCTGTCATGCTAATATGATCTTTGTGCTGCATTCATTTGTTGAAAGCCTCCTCTGAGACAAGGGCTTTAAAGTGTATACCTGTTCAATTAATTCAATTAATTGTTATTCGGCCAATCAAAGTGACCATAAAATGGAATCTTGCCATGATGAATAATCACTATTTAAAAGGAAACATCGGGAAGTAAAAAAAAAAACCATTCATAAGAAACGTGCAGAGTACAATCCAAATAATATTTAATTCATCCTATTAAAAAAAAATACTATCTCACACAAATAATATTAAACAAGAAATTAATTAAAATATGTTGGTGAAATCTGCTAACAACATTTTCTTGTTTACAGTATAAAATGTAAAACAACAAAAACGTGCATAGTGCATAGAGAGAAAAGAGAGTCACTGGCACACACAGGCACATTGTCAGAAAGGAGTAAGTTCTCGCGTATTCAGCCTCAATCCTGTCAGTAAATATCTATGATAAGTGTTCGAGACCCAGGTACGGTAAGGTTCCATACCAGCTCAGGTACTTATTAGGCTATGGTTTAGAACTGAATGCTTCCCAGATTCAATGCACACTCTCTCAGCCTTCCAGTAAGCAAAGAGGGAAGTCTTTATTGTTTTTTGGTACTTGCAGAGAGGATCTCCGCTTTGTCATACAGATCTGGGAATTGCATAATGCGGATAACTTCATTAATATATGACAGCCATTAAATCTTTGACACTTTATCTAATTAAGCACAATCTGTTAGACCCAAACAAGTAAACGTTGTTTTCTCCTTGGTGTAAACATTTACCCATAATAGAATTAAGTGAAGCTTGATTCGATCACCGATATAACCAAGACCCAGCTTTGAATGACACAGACAAGTGGAAGTACCCGGCGGAGTGGCCAACAATGTTCTAATGAGCCCTTTCTCTATCCTCTGGATGGCTCATATTTGTTTCTGAAAATATAAGTTACTTCTTGCTGCTAGATGTCTAACATGCAATGTTCACCTTCTACCATGAAAATGTTAATGTTCGGAGGGTGGCAGGGCCGGACTGACCTATGGGGCAATCAGACTGTGCCCAAGGAGCTGGACTGACAGGTTGGTGTCTACGCTGTTTTTTTGTCTGTTTGTGGGCCTGTTTTATGGTCTGGTGGGCCGGTTTCTACTATTGACTCCCCTGATATTAAAACAAACATTGTCTGCAGCAAGCTCAAATCCATGCAGACAGACACTTATACAGTGTTTCTTTATACGTTCAAAACAGCTTACATTGCAAACATGGGCCATTGTTTTAGCTATCTAATTCACACATGGGGCCACTTTTATTTTGGTGCCCGGGCCTATATTCTGTCCCAGTCCGACCCTGAAGTTCGCCTTTTAGCATGAAAATGTTATGGTTTGAAGTGGTGGAGTGCGTTCATAAGAGAATTATTGGACCATTTATCCAATCATTCGACTTATCTTTTATGGAAGATGGAGGTAGCTGCTCTCATCCAAACGAACTTAGTAGTTCAAATTTGTGAACACTTTTAGATCCTTTACATAGAATGTCTTTGTTTTCCTCTGCTTGCAGAAGCAAGGATAACTAAATATGTCAGACACCCTCGTCCAGAAACGTACTGATGAAGGACATTCTAGCATGCATCGCGCTTACTGTACTAAAAGTTTTGATTTGAATCGGGCTCAGATAATGCAGCATTTTTGGTCAGCAAAAGTTGAGCAGAAAGGACACAGAAGCGGGGACTTCCCATACTAATGACAGCCGTCTTTCTTTCACTCGAAAATCAGAGGGACAATTAAAGTTGCAGCAGTCGAAAATTATCCATTAATTAAAGCTGGAAGCAAGCACCCATGAAACACAGGTGATAACCATAAATCAGAGCAATTAGTCTGTCTAGAAAAGCAACATGACCAAATCGGAGGGCTCACTGCCAGCTGCTCCAGTAATCTTAGGTGGCTGAGTCCGTGGACACTCGGGAGATTATTTTGTTCAAAGGAGAGTTTGATTCTGACAAGTTTTCGACCCTGAAAACGACCCTTACCTTCTAAAACCACTGGAGAATCATAAGCTTTGTGAAACAAACTAACAAGCCCCTGAACAAGAGCAAAGAACTTGGGTTGTGTTACATAAAGTGAGCACTGGAAACATTGATATAAGATAGGTTTCTGCCTCAGTTTAGGGCTGACTCGTGCATTAAATAATTGAAAAGCTGCAGCAGCACGATTTTACTGTCTGAGATAGTGGTAAATGAACCAATTACTCATCTGTAATCTTCATTACTCCACTAAGGGTTCTCCTCATGCCCCTCTTGACTATATGGGGAATGTGTTTTATCGGGAAAAGGTTGTGGCCTTACGGCCAGAGCTGCAGACTTTGGAACTGAGGAACCAGGTTCAAGCCGTGGTGTCGGCTCAGTTTTCTGTGATTCTTGGCAAATTACTTAATCTCATAGGGCCAGATGTATGTCACCAAATACCGGTTGGTAACGGCCGATTTCGACCTTTACCGACGGGTATTTGGTGATTGAGATGTGGGGGGCCTATATTTTACAGAATCGGTAAATTTACCGATTCATTCTGTAAAATACCGATTCGGTAAATTTACCGAATCGGTAAATCTATATGTAAGTGGCGCTGGAAACAGTGCCACAAGCCCCTAAGAATTCGTTATTTACCATGTAATACTATTGCATGGTAAATAACGAATTCCTGTGTACATGCACATCTGTGCATGTACACCTGTGCCATGTGGCACTCATACATGTCCTGAGGGCATGTATGTGTGTCACATGGCACACAAGCCTGAATCAGGGGTGCAACAGGGTGTCAAAGTGACACCCTGTCCCCCTGTAGAATTCGATAATTTTACCGAATCGGTATTTACCGATTCGGTAATTGCCATAGGTTCCTATGGGCCTCAAGGCCCATAGGAATCAATGGCAATTACCAAATCGGTAAATACCAATTCGGTAATTTCCGAATTCTACAGATTCGTTAAATTAATCGGTAAAAATACCTACATAGCATTTACCGATTTGTAAATACCGAATCGGTAAAATTCGGTATTTACGAATTGGTAAATGACATTTACCTACATCTGGCCTCAAATGCCAACCAAAATATGAATGGGTCCTTGCGTAACGTAACTGGTGCTCATGTAAAGTGCTCCAATACCTTCCGGTCGAGTTCGCGCTATATGAATCTGCCCAAAAATATATATATATATGACGTGTCCCCAGCTCCCTGACAGATCTACCACACACAATGGCTACTTTTTATGCTCAGAGTGAATTTCTTTTATATCTATTGCTGATATCTTACAAAAAATGTCACTCTTCCTCCATCTCCTCTGATGTACCAAGTCCAAAATTAGAGGTGAAAGAATGGGAGGAAGGGCGGACGTGGACTGGGATGAGGAGGACCCTTAATTGGAGGATTGAAGAGTACTGGTAAGCAATTTGCTCATCACTCCCATCACACTGCTCTCCTTGTCCCAGTCCTGATTTTAGAGGATTTCCCAAGAAAACAAAATTACACCAACAATTATGGATGCTGCTTAATTTGCTGAAAAGTGACAATAGAGACAGTTTTGTTTTGCAGAATCTGCAACACTGAGCCTATTATGGTTAACAAAAGTGTGATGAGAGGATCAGGTAGCTGCCCTGCAAACCTCTTGGAGCAGAACTCCCCCAGCTTGCACCCAGGAATTTCACACCGCCATTTTGGTGTGACCCTGGATGTTAGCAAGAAGAGTCTCTCCTAAACATCTATAAGACTGAGAGATTGCCAGTCGATAACACCTGCTTAGTGTTGCTGTAGACACTTTTTGACCCCTAGTAACTGATCCATGGACAATAAATAGTGCATTTAAGCCACTAAAAGGTATAGTATGACCCAAGTAAATAGTCAAGGCTCTTTTACATCAGGAAATTAATTAATTTTCATATCGGGTACATCTTGGAAAACTGGTAAAATAATCTCCGGAGTTAAATCAAATGAAGTTGGAATCTTTAGAACACATTTTGGATCCACACTCAAACCCACTCTATCAGGAAAGAATTGTAGATATGGCTAAGTGATTACTAAAGCAGCCAGTTTCCCAATCTTCGCTATGATGTGGTATTTATAAAAACTTCTTAGATAACAACCAACCATGTGAGACTTGCCTCTTCTAGGTGCTGAAAAGGCTTTCCCTGTAGACTCTACAGCATGATAGATAAATATGTACTCGATAGTGTACAGTAGGCTTCTTTAATCTAAAGCTATTAAGTTGTCTTACAACCAGGGAAAAAACCTTGGCTAGGCCATCTGAAACATATCTCAACCCCCTGATAGCTGCACAATGAGCCGAGAGAGTGGAAGGAGCTAATTCCTTAGGCAACCCATCCATTAAGAATTCCAAGATTTGGAATGGGTAATTCGATCTAAGATCAGCCAGTTTAACCAGACACCATTTGTGAAAAGAATTCAAGTGCTTATTTTTATAGTAATTGAGTGTTGATTGTTTTCTTGATGTCTGGATGTCAAGGGCAAACTGTTATGAGCAACCTAGACTCTACATGCTCACCCTCTCAACAACCAAGTCATCAATCGGAGGCGCTGAAATTGGCGAAGAAGTAGTTGCGAGAATTGTAACAGAGGTGGACAGAATGAAAGCTGAAAGTACTCCCCTGTATCAGGCTCAGAAGGAGGAAAAACCAGGGATGGCTGATCCAATACGGAGTCATCAGAATTTTTGTCATCCTCTCCCACTGAATCTTCAGAAGCACCTTCAGTAGGTAGGAAATCAGCAGAAAAGAATACACTAATCCCTGAAGTTATGGGACTGAAATGGCATCCGCTTCCAATACCTGAGGAGAATATGTTTTGGTATAGAAGATTGGGAGCATCGCATTCTGAAGGGACAAAAGAAATTCCTTTCAAAGGGTGCCGAACCAGGAACAGACCTGATTGAATTGCTGGGTAGAGAGATGGTACATCACAGGAGATAATAGTTTGCAGCTGTGACTATCTTCTACCAAAAATCCTGACTGCCCTCAATGTACACCGTTTCCAATGCCTTCCGATGTGATTCTCCGAAAGCAAAGATATGAGATGCCACCAGATATAGGGAAATACCCTTTATCTCCACATGCCAGTTCACCTTGCCACTTAGATGTCTGTCCTGAAATCCACTTTTTTCCCTTGTAAGAGAGATTGGAATGCTTGCAAGGCTGTCAACGTTCCCAGATAGCTTTCTCCAGTTCCATTCTAATGCCCTACTGCCAACCATGGACCTTTCTTCTCCTGTTTGTCTTTAAATACTCCACACCTCCAAGGACTGGCATCCGTTGTTACAGAACTGGAGATGTATACTGGAATGGATTTCCCCTCAATAAGTTGCTCTGCGCCAACTACCTAAAGAGACCACTACTTACCTCAACAGCAACTGAAACAATCTGTACATAATTTGCAGCGCTTGTGTCCTGATGTCTGAGAATATGATTGACAATTGGTTTGAGATGGAAACACGCCCAAAGTAAAACTCTTGTTGATGCTACCAAGAGTTCCTGTACCCTTAATCACATTCCTGACCTTTTCTTTGGTCTATCCCAACAAAGTCACTTTGTTTGACTGGATAGTCACCATTAGGTCAAAGGGAAGAAAAACTGGTGTCATATCGGGCCCCAATGAACTTCTTGTTCTGCGAAGGTATCCAACCGGGAACTGGATTTTCAACATCAAACCCAATTTCTGTAGTATCATGGTTACCATCTCTACTTCTTCTTGAGCCTTTAAGAGAGAATGAGCAGGGAGTAACCTATCTTTAAGGCATGGAAACGCAGCAATATATTTTACTTGGAATTATACAATCATGTCATGAACACTGACTCTCACAATGCATAGGAATTTGGAAGTTTGCATCGTGCACGTCTAATATCACTAAATAATAACCCTTTTGATTAGGGGAATTATGGTATGCAGGGAAATCACCCTGAAAGGATTCTGTCAGAACACATTTGTATAGTGCCTTTAGATTTAGCAATAGATAAAATCATCCATCCGCCTTTGGAACCAAGAAGAGAATGGAATAGAAAATGCTGACCAAAAAGAAACTATTGCCTTTTTTGGAACAGTGACTGCATTTTAACAATGTACCTTGCCAATAGAGTATAGATGAAGTCTTTTGCTCGCAGAGGGATCCTGACCGCTATCCTTTAACCTTGTTCTACTATGGAAAGGTTACATTAGTCTGCTATCCAATGACCGTATTGCTAAAAGAAACACTTCAGGATCCCTACAACCTCCATGTATTCATTTATGTTATTGGTCGTGATTATGAGAGGTGGGAGGTTGAATCTTGTTGGAGAATGTAGCCCCCGACCACAGGCCCATCTTTGAAGGGGGCATTGTCTTGATTGTTAAAGGTAGCTCGTTTTTAAATAAAAGACTTCTTGTTAGTGGAGAGTTTAAATGGTTTTAGGATTTCTTCTCCTCGTCTGATTTTTGGACCATCATGTTCAGATTAGGTCCAAATAGTTTTTGCTCCATGAATGGCAATATATCAGAGGCCTCTGGCTTGAGTCTAACTGCTGTTGAAGCGGATGCCCAAAGATGTTAAAATGTGATGTCTGACAAAAAGTTAGCTAACAGTTCCAATTTTTTCTAGCATTGACGTTGGATCGTCATTTACCTGCAGGCAGTCACACAGTGACAGAAAATCTTTGAGGACATGTGTGGTGTAAGCTGCGTATGCATTAGTTCTTATAGCATAATTTGTGGCAGTGCAAGATCGTTTTGGAGATACGTGTACTTTCCTATCTATAGCATCAGGCAACTCCTCTGAGGCCAAATAAAAAAGAAAAGAAAGCCATAGAAGCTAGAATCGTGGCAACTTACGGAGTTTGCAGGAACTTCTCCTCAAAGTACTTAGTTAGATATTTTTAATTAAAAAATCTTGGTATTGTGGCCTTATCCACCTTTTTTTCATTCCTTCAGAATCAAAGTCTGTATACTATAATTAATTGGTAGATTATCAACATTCCTGGAACTATACTGGGCATAAAAATCTTCCCTCCACATATCATTTTTTTTCAAATCCAGGAACCTCTCTGCTGCATTTTTATAATGTCCTACAACTGAAGTCCTTGAATATAATTGCCTCTTAGGTCAAAATCCTGCTCATTGTAATTGTAATTATATTTATATAGAGCTTACTAGCCCTGATGAGGTGACATCATCATCTTCCCTTAATCTGAGGCTGTGTTATGGCAGTATCGACTGCCTCCTTAATCAATGCCTGCAGGACAATTCTAGAAATATGTAGGATCTCCTCCACTTCCCCATGTTCAGGCTCTTTCAAATTGGGTTGTTTTGCCGTTACCTTCCGTGGGTCTCTGTCTGCCTACATTCTGACAAAGGAGACTGGAACGTGATAAAGCAACACTCCTTTTCCCGATATATGGGGCAGCAACCAAGTCTCAGTGGTGGCCGCCTCCTACCTAAAGTGGTTGGGCGGCCACAGGTGGAGAGGGCGGTGGGTTTGGGAGGGGGGGAGTCATAAAATATAAGTAAATAAAATAAAAAATACTTACCTGCTGCTTCGCTCCCTCTGATGCATGCCTCACTGCTCCTCTCATTGGGCCGAAGGAGAGGGGCCCTCAGGGCACAGGCTCCACATCCAATCCAGATGCTGCTCTCACATCAGAGCAGCACAAGTATTGGTCTTTTGTGGCCTCGTTTGCTGCACATACAGTGAATTGGAGCCTGTAGCTTTCTCCAACCTGGCTTTGTTACACAGCCGGGTTGGAGAAACATAAATGCGCATGTGTGTTTGGTCAGACTAGGACGGCCAGCCAAACACACATGCACACTACTCCTCCTCCCTGCAATGCCCGCCCGGACCCACACTATACTTATTGTATTGCGGAGCTCAGACAGTATAAATAAAATGCTAACATTTTAATATTATCATTTTATTTAACATCTGTGGGCACGGAATGTGGGGCGACGCTTCTCTGCCATTATGAAGGAGCCGCCCCTGAGTCTCAATTCACAAGACTTAATGGCCGAACAAACCCCTTTTGCCTTCCCTGCCTATCACACGCCTTTCACATATTGACCAGGATGCTACCCGATATCGTTTTTGAATGGCCGGGCTGCTGGCACGACGGAAATCTCCCCACTCCAGCTCAGCACATGGACGGGGAGCACGTCTGCGGCTGGTTCAATGATGCTATAAGTTCTGAAGTTTATGTTCACTTATAAATAAAAGTTTCAACAAAGTCAAAAAGATGAAAATAATAGGTAGTGTGATCTTAACATACAGTGCTCTGCCAGGAGACAGAAAACCAAACAGGAGGAGATGGAACGTGATTGACCTTTTTTTTTTTTTATTTCAAAGAGATTTTATTGGAAGAATTTAGATACAGTATGGATAAAGTGAAGGCAATACTATGTCAGTGTGCGCCGGTGGGGTTACATCAGGCGTCTCACTGGCCAGGTTGGTTACATGAAACATACCCAAAGGCTTGGCGTTTTCTGTCATCGATGGGCTAGTGTATTGTCCTCGAGGGGGAGAAAGACAGTGGGGAAGAGAGAAGAGAAAAGAGGACAGGGTGGGTGAGGTTGTTTCCAGATTTTGCTCTGTAAGGAGGATGTGTGTTGGGTGGTTTGGCCCTCTGGTTTGCCTATGGAGGTTTGTGCGAGCCCAGGTAGTTGTCTAATGAGTGCCACATCGCTCCTTTTGTTGGTGGGTTGGGTGATTGTTTTGATGTTATGTTGTGCGCCCCTCTGAGGTAGGTGATCCAGCTTTTGAAGGATGCTTTCCCTGTATCTTTCTAGTTGTTTAGGATGGTTTTGACAGCCGCTGTGAGCAGGAGATCTATCAGTTCGCTGTCATTCCGTTCGCTATCATTGAACTTCCGGTGACATGAAGGCGGTGACCACCTCTAGGAAGTCTGGCTGCAGTGAGTGACCAGTTATATTATTTATGAATTCCCCGATCTTACCCCAGAATGATTTGACCTTGGGGCAGTAGAAGAGGAGGTGTGCCAGGTCTCCTTTTTGTTTGTGGCAATTCCAGCATAGGTCATTGTCTCGGAGCCCTACGGCTGCTAGGCGAGCTGGGGTGTGGTATATCGGCAATAGACATAAAAACAATATGTGCTATACATAAACAAATAGCCATTGTGTGTGGTAGATCTATCAAGGAAGTGGGGACACCTCATGTAGTCAGGACTGAGGCATGGAGGACACTACAAGGGAGTAATGGTACCTTGTCACTGGAACTTCGAAGGCCTTTGGCTGGGAATATGGTACCATTTGTTGACGTCTAAAGTAAACAACAGACTACTGCACACCACATACGCAAAGCAACATAACACAGTCAAAATAACAAGACACAATAAAACATAAAAAATGAAACAAAGACAACAACGACATTAGAACACAACATTACATTGAAGTTATGCAGCACAAAGACACAACAGCATAAAAAGAACAAAACACAGCACCATCACAACAAAACGGCACATTATAAATAAGCACCCTTGACAGACTTTACCACCTCCATAAAGCTGCTTTCGTAATACGGTGGTTAAAGGAGTTTGCACCAAGCATTTACTTACTTACCACAAAGTACATTCAATAGTACTAAATGTTTTGTGAGTTGGCGTCAAGAGTTCAGAAAGCATGACTGCGCATGGCAGTAAGAATTATATGAATCAGTAACTGCAAAATCTTAATGATTATAAGGAACCTGGATTTGCTATTCAGACTTTTATTGTGCCTAACCTTCAGCTTTTTACAAAAAAAAATTGGAAATATCATGACCATGTTGCTTGTGAACAGGTGATGCTTACAATCAACTGTGACCACAAAGCACTTTGTAAATGTAATCTTCAAAACTAAGGCCCAAATTTGCTCTCTTTCACAAAACGAAGTGCTGTGTGAAAACTTACAGCACTCTGATAATAATGGAAAACGGTGCTGTGTCCAATTTAGAAAGAGTCACCTGCTGATGATGTCTTCTGTGGTGTTTATGCTGTCTGGTGCGCTACAAATTCCTTTGAGAACAAAACTGCACATTTGCTAGTCACATAAGAACTGTGCTTTCCTGTAAAGTAAACATCGTGCCCCTATTTATGTTACATATGATATACAGCTTGGCCTCTTGATTCTGCCTGGGTGCACTTGGTAAAAGGGTTTGATTCAAAGACAGGCTAAATTAGTTGATCTGACTTTGTGATAAAAACTGTTTTTTTGACTCTGTTCTGCCCCTGAAACACCCAATTTGCAGGCAGTAGACCCTTTATGAAACAAAACAGTTTTAGTGCTGCTTGAGGGTCAACTTTCTGTGCCATTAGCAGTAGCGGCCGCTACTTAACCCTTCCCTGCGGCCCGCCCCCCTGCACACCCATTCACCTCCCCGCTACTTCCTCCCAGCTGCTTCCCCCTCCTAAGCCACCTCAGATGCAGGCCGAGAAGCAGCTGCACCACTGGTGTACCGAAGGCGCGCCTAAGGCAAGCCCATCTGCGCCCGTCCATGCCTGGACCGCACCCAGCGCCAGAACCCTGGACCCCGACGCCAGAATCCACTACGATGCCAGCACCCTCCATGCACTCAATGCCAGCCGAAACCACACCTGCTTCCAGGCCGCCCTGAAACTGACCCACGGACCCTTCTCCTGCCACACCTGCAGCTTCACCTGCGACAGAACCACCAAACCTCCAAGGACTGGACCCAACCACCTCCGCAGCATACTCCTCAACACCCGCTCCGCATGCAAACACGTCGTCGAGCTCTGGGATCGGCTCGACACCTCCGCACCAGACGTGGCCTTCGTGACCGAGACCTGGTGGAACGACTCCTCGGCGCCCGACATCGCCATAGCCATCCCAGATGGCTACAAGATCACCCACAGGGATCGCACCAACGAAATCAGAGGAGGAATAGCCAGCATCCACAAGTCCACCCTCAAGGTCGCCATCCACTCAAACGACACCCTAAACGCCACCGAACACCTGCACTTCCGGATCCACAATGACCCCAACACCACCCTCAGAGGAACACTCATCTACAGACCCCCCGGACCCCGGGCTCAGTTCAGCGCCGACCTCGCCAGCACCCACTCACTCGCCTCCACGGACTACATCCTCCTCGGGGACCTGAACTTCCACCTCGAGAACAACAACGATGCCAACTCCGCCACCCTGATCAACAACCTCGACAACCTCGGCCTCAGACAACTTGTCACCGCACCCACCCATGCCGCTGGCCAAACGGTGGATCCCATCTTCTCCACAGGCTCCCACGTCGTCTTCGACCACACCACCGAACTCCACTGGACCGCCCACCACTGCATCCATTTCACCTTCAAGAAACCAACCACGCACCACCGCACCCAACAGCTGCCTCGCCCCTGCTGGAGCAAAGTCACCGAAGACCAGCTGATCACCTCCCTGGCCAAGAACCCACCCACCGACCCCACCAACCCAGACGCCGCAGCCCGAAACCTCAAACAGTGGATGGACGACTGCGCCAACATCCTCGCCCGCTCAAGAAACCCTCCAACAGCCACGCCAACAAGAGAGCCACCTGGTTCACCGAC
Organism: Lissotriton helveticus; assembly: GCF_964261635.1. NCBI lineage: Eukaryota > Metazoa > Chordata > Amphibia > Caudata > Salamandridae > Lissotriton > Lissotriton helveticus. Next base: position 1,077,709,933 of record NC_136059.1, read on the forward strand.
GAGCTCCAGACCTCTAAATGCACATGCAGGAAACTGGAGAAGACATGGCTCCATGAACACACACCGGACAACCACGCAGCCCACAAGGACGCCACCCGCAGACACCACCACCTCATCATATTAGCCAAGAGATCCTCCTTCAAAGACCCCTTGGATAACAACGCACAACAGCAAAGAGCTCTTCAGCATCGTAAAGGAACTCTCCAACCCCAGTGCCAACGCCAACAACATCCCGCCCTCATAAGAACTGTGCGACTCACTAGCCATCGCAAGATCGCTGACGTCCACGCCAGCTTCAACACCACGACCGCCCGACTACGCCAGACTCCACCTCCCCTGTGAACCCATCAGCGCAAACCGCCTGACCTACTTGTCCAACATCAACGACGACGAGACACGCAAGGTCATGAACTCCATCCACTCAGGATCTCCGTCTGACCCGTGCCCACACCACGTATTCAACAAAGCAGACGCAGCCATCGCACCCCAACTACGGAAGGTCATCAACATCTTCTTCGAAACAGCGGCATTCCCGGAAAGCTGTAAGCACGCCCAAATCAGCACCCTCCTCAAGAAGGCCAAAGCGTACACCAAGGACCTCAAGAACTTCCGGCCCATCTCCCTGCTCCCGTTCCTGGCAAAGGTCATCGAGAAAATCATCAACATGCAACTAGCCCACCACCTGCAAGACAACAACATCTTGGACCTGTCCCAGTCCGGATTCAGACGATACCACAGCACCGAGACAGCCCTCATCGCCGCCACAGAGGACATCAGGCGCCAACTAGACAACGGCGAAACAGCAGCCCTCATCCTCCTGGACCTGTCAGCCGCTTTTGACACGGTCTGCCATCGCACTATAAAGACACGCCTCCTAGAAGCTGGAATCCAAGAGAAGGCTCTTGACTGGACCACATCCTTCCTCTCCGGCAGAACCCAAAGCGTCCGCCTCCCACCCTTCCGATACAAAGAAACCGACATCATCTGCGGCGTCCCCCAGGGCTCATCCCTCAGCCCAACGCTGTTCAATGTCTACATGGCCCCCCTCGCACAAGTGGCCCGCTATCACGACCTCAACATCATCTCCTACGCTGACTACACCCAGCTCATCCTCTCCCTCACCAAGGACCCACACACTGCCAAAACCAACCTCCACAAGGGAATGAAGGCGGTCGCCGACTGGATGAGGAGCAGCCGTTTGAAGCTGAACTCGGACAAGACGGAGGTCCTCATTGTCGGACCCACCACCTCAGCCTGGGACGACTCCTCGTGGCCGACCACACTGGGAACAGCACCAACACCCACCGACCATGCACGCAATCTAGGATTCATCCTCATCTCCTCCCTCTCCATGTCTAAGCAGGTCAACGCCGTCTCCTCCTCCTGCTACAACACCCTCCGCATTCTCCGCAGGATCTACAAGTGGATCCCGACCGAAACAAGAAGAACGGTGACACAGGCCCTCGTCAGCAGCAGACTGGACTACGGCAACGCACTCTGAGGCAGGAATCCCAGCCAAACACCTACGACGACTACAACTCATCCAAAACGCCTCCGTCCGACTGATCGTCAATGTCCCCTACCACAGCCACATCACCCCCCACCTGAGAGACCTACACTGGCTCCCCGTCGACAAGAGGATCACCTCCAAGCTCCTCACCCACGCACACAAAGCACTCCACAACGCCGGACCAGCCTACCTGAACAGCAGACTCAGCTTCCACACTCCCACCCGCCAGCTCCGCTCCGCCAGCCTTGCCCTCACCGATGTCCCCCGCATCCAACGAACGACCTCCGGTGGCAGATCCTTCTCCTACCTCACCGCCAAGACCTGGAACACCCTCCCTACCCACATACGGCAGACCCAAGACCTACTCGCCTTCAGAAGACTCCTCAAGACCTGGCTCTTCGAGCAATAGCAGCACCCCCCTCTCCCCTCAGCGCCTTGGGCCCCTCACGGGTAAGTAGCACGCTTTACAAGTACTCTGATTGATTGATTGATTAAACGGGGGTGGCGGGCAGAGGGGGGATCAAATGGAGAGAAAAATAATTCACTAACCTGCATGCCGGCCAGCCGCATCCTCTCCGTCCTCTTCAGCTATTCGGTGGAGACCAGGGGTAGGGTCATTTTTTTTAATACTTTTTTTTATATGTACAATACACGTGCCCCCAGATGCATCAAGTATCCATTTTGCGATTCCTTATTAGCGAAAAATAAGGAATCACTAATAAGGAATAGCAAAATGCTATGCGAGAAGAAATCGCTTAAAAAATAGCGATTTCTTAAAATTCCTTAATTGCGACTCGAAAATTGCGAGTCGCAATTAAGGAATTCCTCCCCGTTCACTCCTATGGGCCTAGAGGCCCATAGGAATGAATGGGAAGGCATTCTCAATTTGTGAATCGCAATTAGCGAATCGCAAATTGAGAATGCGATTTCAAGGGTGCAGGGGTGTCCAAAGGACACCCTGTTGCACCCCTGAAATTGATCTGTACACATATGTTGCGCAACATGAAAGTTTTTGCAAATTACCATGAAGTTCAAATTCATGGTAATTTGCAAGGCCTATTAGCGAAATCGCTATTTTTCAAACTTTAATGCATTGCATTTAAGGAATCTCAATTTGAGATTCCTTAAATGAAAGAAATCGCAATTTTGCGATTTCTTATTTTGCGATTTTTGCATTTGGGATGATGCATCCCAAATGCAAAAATACCGGTCGCAAAGGGGCAGATTCTGAGAATCAGCCCCTGTGCGAGCGGATTTTACCTTCATGAATCTATGCCTATCCCCCCTGCTGTTGCTCTACGCAGATATATATTTCTTATTTGTCACGTGGGTACTGGCAGAAGGGCATTGGGTCCAAGTTCTGCTCCTGTGGAATTCAAGATAAGGTACCTTCTGACAGTGCTGCATCTCATATCAAGGGATGACACTTTCATGCTGCACTTACTCCAATTCCACATTGCAGAATTCTAAACATTGCTGTGTTTTTCCTATGCAACTCATTCTAAGGGGCAGATTTATGTTAACTGGCACATCCCCAGGGATGCGCCAGTTAATGTGCGCCACAGTGCGCCACAGCTCCCCCACCCATGGTGCGCCGCATTTACAATGCGGCGCACCATGGGGCAAAAACGGCACAGATGCGTGACGCATCTGTGCCGTAAAGGTGGCGCATTGCTGGAGTTGCGTCGCTAGCGCGACGCAGCTCCGGCAAAGCTCGGGGGTGCCCCATCTTCACAATGCTGCGTCAAGACCTACGCCTGCTTCAAGCAGGCGCAGGGTTTTGACGCAGCATTGGCCGGAAAGTGACTGAGTGAAATCTTATAGATTTCACTCAGCCACTTTTAGGAGGTGTTCCTGCGCAGAAACGCCCCCCCCTGCGCAGGAACGCCTCCTTATGGCGCAGGGCTTTACAACGTGACGCATCTCCTAGATGCGTCACGTTGTAAATTGGGCGCATTGTTTGCGCCACCGTTGCGTCAAATAAAGTGACACAATTGCGGCGCAAAGAGGCGCAAGGGCCTCATAAATCTGCCCCTAAGTCTTCTAAGGTGGCATTGTGTGGGGAAGAAGTTGTATTCCTAATTTTAATGATTTTTTAGCTGTACATTACCTTAAACCAAAATGTTCCTGGATTGCGCATAGTTTATTAAAGGGCCAGAAAGTGTCACAATGATGTACTAACATCTTTGTAAACAACACAAGTGAGCTATAGACGTGGGCCGGAGAGGTTTATGAAGCAGCCCTGTAAACCGAGCCTGTTGTTCTCATGTGGGGACCAGGGAAGTGTTAAGTGGGTTGCTGAACATTATTTCGTTTTTGGGATGAGCATTACTAGCACGCGGCTTAGGAAAGGACTATCTCTGCGTCCAAATGTAGCCGCCATATTTAGTTTGCTGATCCCTACTATGTGATAAACCATCACAAGTTATTAAACCAAGCCACAGACGGTGCTGTAGTCTTTCCAAACACGCCTCGTGTTTCAAGAGACACCACAGCATCTCCGATAAAGTCAGTGACAGTGCTGTGCTTTGACAAGTAAAATGATCTGGTGGGATTACCGCCTCAGGCTTCTGTATCGAGCTCTATCAGGTGGCAGGGTCATCTGCAGAGCAACATCTGTAATCTCTTGGAACTGAAAGTGTGTGATAAAACGCGTTCCGCGATGAGGGGAGACATGCTTGCAGATGAAAGAGACGCGCTGCACCAAAAACTGGCCTTGCAGGGGAAACATGCCAGGCCAAAGAACGTGCCAAAGTAAGAGGCTTATGAGGGTAATCCCTTACCTCTAGCAGAGCACACTTCTGAGGAGGTCAACCCCCTTTCCTGTTTTACACAAGTGAGGTTCAGCTAGTGAGTCAGTAAGTGGTAAATACAGCCTGTACGCCATTTCCCCCTAAAGTTTACATAATTATGACAGCACTGTGTGTGAAAGGGCTCATCATAGAAGAGTTAAGGGCAAATTTAACAAAAAAATCGTGCCACTCTACATGATTGGGAAAGGGCAGGAATGCGCTGTGTTTTACATTATAGGGCACATTCCTGTCTTTTCCTTATAAATTAAAAAAAAAAAAATTATGAATATTAAAATTAATTATTTTTGCATAAATAAGCAAATTATGTTGCTCACTTATGTTGCTTACAAGCATATTATTACATTAAAGATGTTAGTACATCATTGTGACACTTTCTGGCACTTTAATAAAACTATGTGCTGCCTAGCAAGAATGCAGGCACTCTTGCGCCATGGTGTAAGGTTGCGTGTGCTGTAATCGGAATTGTTTTTGTGCAGGAAGGAAAACCTTCCTGCACCAAAAAATCCTCGGAGGCTTTTTCTTCTTTCCATGTGTGCTATACATATCTATAAAGAGATCTCCTCAATAGGCCTCTCCTGGGGGAGGTGTAGCATTTTGAGACATTCCCAGGTCTACCAGTAATGGTAAATCTGGGAATGCGCCAAAATCCATGGGGTGTTGCGTGAGAATGCCTCCTTGAGGCAGATTTAGACAAAGCAGTGATGTGTGTTGTGTTACTCTAGATTTATCAAGCCACGCAGGGCCATGCAAGGTGGCTTTGTGTGGCCTGATAAATGTTACTTAGTAGTTGTGTTTCCCTTGTGCCCCATTGCTTGGGGCAAGGGTGACACAACTGCTCGATAAATCTGCCTCATAGTGTTTCTCGAAGAAAACACATATAATATCGCCTGTTAAGCGAGATCTGGTGTCATCGGCACAAATAAAGAACTACAGATTTGACACTACACTAGACTGAACATCGTACTGCTTTGTGAAGATGCAACCACCAAGAGCGTGATTCCTAAAGGATTGTGCACATCTAAAATTAAGGCATGTGCATGAAAAAAGTCATTTGCAATTTGGCATTCCACATTCTGATTAATTTTGAAAGGACAAAGTACACTTGCCATGGGATGAAATCAATGTTGTATATTTTTGGCATGGGCAGAAAAGGGACGATCATGCAGAATGCAATGAATTTCAGTAATTAAAACTTTCAAGTCTTCAAATTTTGTATGTAGGTTCCCATTTAGAAACAAACTGTTCTACTTACGTTAATGGAAGGAAAAAAGTACCAGGATTGGAAAGGGAAGGAAACTCCCCCAAATCTCTGTTGGAAAAAACATAAATGTGAAAATATATGTTTCCACGTGATTTTCTTATGCAAATTGTCCTGCTACAAGAAAATCGGCATGAGTATATTTTGGGGAGAGGAATTAGTTCCTAAAAGTAATGATAGTCCTTACAAGGCAGCTCCTCAGATTAATCATCATCCCACAAAAGGCTGGACATCTCCTCCAAATATTTTGGAAACCTAGCAAGTACATTTCTGGCTATCCCCAGGTGTGCTTTATGAGCATGGTCACAAAGGATCTTGTGAATTAGCAATACTACTACTACTACTACTACTACTACTACTACTAATAATAATAATAATAATATACAAATCTGACACCATCCATAATGCTTCCTTATAAGTCTGTAGCTTGCTAAGCAACCATCATATTGGCAGAGGGTCAACATTACAGACCATGGACTCACAAATTCAGGCATCATAAACACACACCCAGTCACACTTACTGAATTAGTAATTTTCTTTCCTCATCCACCATCACAATAACGTATTATGCTGTGGGTGAGGATCTATTTACAATCCTTCTGGAAATTGCAAAGACATGGATGGTGGTGCCAATGAGCACAGATTGCCACATGTTGCTGTCTCGATAAACTGTGAGACTCCTGATCTGGTGTGTGGCATTAGGTGCTTTTAAAAGAGGAAACTCTTCAAGTGAGAAGTTTCCAATCATGTCTGTGGCACAAAAAAATAACTATCTGAATTTTCAACACAAGCTCTTTCAACACCAAACAACTTAACATCACCCTAGTAAGTAGACAAAGGTCCTTTCATCTACCGCATTCTTAATAGTGTTAGGCAGCATATTAATCATAGGGTTGCATGGCTTTTGCACCACACAATCGAGTGCAAAAGTGATGCAATCTTAAGTTGGATTTATCAAGCCATGCAAATCCACCTTGCGTAGCCCTGAGTGTATTTATAAATCCAAAGTGATGCAGTGTAAAACGTATTGTGTGCCAGAGGTGGCAAAAGACAGGTTAGAGGTCTGGCGTCAGCTAAGCATCCTGTGATTCTGGGCAAATCATTTAATCTCCTATACTAAAAAAATTATGACCTTGTTTAATGCAACCTGGTGCTGACGTAAAGTGCTCGGATGCCTTTGGGCCAAGTTTGCGCTATATACAACTCCCCCAAAAAATCACTAATCCTAATTCCAGATGTTGATCCCCGTCAATTGTGCAGAACTCACCTGTACAGGTAAATTCAGAGCCCCTTCCCCAGAAAGAAATTGACTGGGTGGAAATGGCATGAGTAGTAATTATGCAAGGCCTACTCCAGGAACAAAGGTCCAAAGTGCTATGAATAACCTTTGTAGTATGTGGTAGAACACCAATGATAGTGATCACTATATTTCAGCAGTAGTAATTTAATTTAAAGACTTGTGTTAGTGAAAGTGACTTTGCAATCCAGCATAAATTACAATTTGGGAGAGATACCTGAGTGGCATGATGTATGTATTGGGCTACAGTACGCATACCTATAAACCTTTACTCACATCATCATCATTGCAATGTGCTGCTCAGTTTGTTCATTTAATTAACATTGAAACTGTTGACAGAAAGAAGGCAGCAATGCTCAAAGAATGAAACATATATATGCTCTCCCAAGAAAATGACTTTAGTCTGCAATCGAACTGCATATCAAAACTGGTTAGACATGCAAGCCTAGTGATAAGAAAACATGACGACTTGGGGGCAGATTTATGAAGGCCTTGCGCCTCCTTGCGCCGCAATTGCGTGACGTAATGTGACGCAACGGCGGCGCAAATAATGCGCCCTATTTACAACGTGACGCATCTAGGAGATGCGTCACGTTGGAAACCCCTGCGCCATAAGGAGGCGTTCCTGCGCAGGGGGGGGCGTTCCTGCGCAGGAACGCCTCCTAAAAGTGGCTGAGTGAAATCTATGAGATTTCACTCAGTCACTTTCTACGTCAATTCCTTGCGCCTGCTTCAAGCAGGCGTAAGGGTGACGCACCATACATTGAAGAGGTGGCCCCTGTGCATTGCAGGAGTCATGTCGCACTTGCGACATGACGTCTGCAATGCGCCGCCCGTGTGCCGAGAGATGCGTCACGCATCGTCACTGCCTTGCACCATGGTGTGCCGCATTGTAAATGCGGCGCACCATGGGTGGCGGAGCAGTGGTGCACTGTGGCGCACATTAACTGGCGCATCCCTGGGGATGCGCCAGTTAACATAAATCTGCCCCTTGATTTGAAATAATTCAAAATACTATATTTTGGACAAACATTGTATGCAGGTTTTCCAAGAGGAAATAATAGTTTATCGTCACAATGAGAGCGTGAGAGAGTGTGAAATTGAGTGAGTGTGTGTGTGAGTGAGTGTGTCTGAGAGTGTATGTGCATTTGTGTGTGCATGAAAGTGTGTGTGTGTGTGTGTGTCCAGTACTCCAATCTCTCTTTTTTACTTTGTGGATTAGAGACCAATAAGAAGATGGGGTATTTTTGCCATGATGACAATCTGTCTTGAGCACTGAGGGCCAGGGACAACATTTACTATACTATCACTGGACGTGACGCAACACAGCAAGATAACTTACTGCCCTGTGCTGTGTCAAGATCCGGCATATTTACTAAGGTATGGCACATTTATGCTCTCTCACTGTGCTGAAGCACTGAGTGCTGCCTAGCACCAATGCAGGTATCCCTGAGCCATGGTGCAAGGGTGCATATGTTACAAGCAGGATTGTTTTGGTGCAGGAAGATGCACCTTCCTGCACAACATTCCTTTGAGGCATCTTTCTTTTTGTATGTGTGCTACTGAATGCAATCCCAGGTTTACCACCCTTAGTAATTTGGAGATTATGCCAAAATCAATGGGTGGATGTGTGGGACTGCCAACATTACACACATGGAACCCTTTCCCACCACATAGTATAGCAAGGCAGCGATTTGTATGGCTTTGCGATACTCTGGATTTACTAAGCCATGCAGAGCCACACAAGGTGGCTTTGCTCGTCTTAATAAATCTCACTGAAGCCCTTTGTAAATCTGGGCCTGGGTGTTCTTGAAGATGCTGCCTTCGGTCATCTTTGTCGTGGAGCTTCGGTTGACTACCACTTAGAGGTGGCAGACAAGCAAAGAAATATTAAGTCAACCTTTGTAATGAAGATTAAAAAAAACTATTGGAAAATAAGGACTTCCATTCCTTTGACACACCCCAAAGCCCCAACACCAGCATTAATAGTTTATTTTTACATTCACATGCCGTTTTAAGCAGTCAACCGATTAGTTGAAATATAGAGCAGCAAAATGAGTTACATACACGCTGCTTTCACTCCAGAAAATTATTCAAGCAGAATTATCACTGAATTAGATTTTTTAAGCACTCTAGGAACTTGAAGGAGTCGTTAAAAGATAAATCTTTGAGTATTCAATCAAGAAGAGGATTGTATTAAATTTACTGCGATGTGATAAAGTTGGTTATGCTCTCCCAAAAGCTGTGCAGTAGCATTTAAACTACCATGGTATTCAGTTAGTTTTATTTCAACATTCAGTCTGTATTGAGTGTATTTTAAGAATAATAGACAATTAATACTGGGTGTGCATATTCAAAGGAATGTGCAATTTTGAGTTTTTAAAAAGGCAGCAAGGGGCAGCAGTGCATTCGCTTTAAACATTAGCAACAGCTACCCTTCTCCAAGAGAATGGTCTGAAAACAGATCATGTTTTAGAATAATGTTTTCTGTCTGAAGATGCTCTCTTGATGCTCTGTATCCAGAGAAAATGTTACGGGCATTGGTATTACAAGAGCAAACATGCTTCATTCTAAGGGGCCGATTTCGATGTCGAACGGACCTGAGTCCATCTGACATCGATCTGGGACTGGGATTGACCAACCTCCTGTCGGCGGTCCCAAACCAGCTATTAGGATGTGACCGAAGAGTGTCCAGTCGCAGTCCTATTCTTTACAATAGCAGCATGCATTCTGACCGGAATGCATGCTCTCATTATAAAGAGCTGAGGTGCAGTTCACCCCTGCACCCAGCGGCAGGCACCTCAAGGTGCCTGCCACCGGGTGCAGGGATCAACAAATGCTCACTCAGCCGCCATCTAGAGACTTGCACCCCAACTTCCCACAGTCTTTCTGTGTCGGAAACGCCGGGACAGAAAGACTGTCAGAATCTGACATTGTAATCTCTTGGGCGGAAAGAGCCACCCTTGGGATTAAGGAGGCTCTCCGAGACCATCGTAAGCCATTCGAAAATCCTGTTTGGATTAATTTCCGACCGACTCTATCAAAATGGGTTCTTCAGAAATTATTCCAAACATGAGATTATGATGCCGTAGGAACGTCTCTGACCGAGGGTCGGTGCCATTTCTTATGGCATTGTAATCGGCCCCTTAGTTTACTATAGCAAATAGGTGTAAAATCAACCAGTGCTAATATGGGTTGAGCACAGTGTGGGTTCATTTTCACACTTAATTATTACTTTTGTGGTAAGCAAAGGAGAATAACGCACATAAATGTATATGTTCCCAATTTCCCACATGGTGTTCCACACTGCACAGTTTTGCCCACCGAACTTTCTCCATGCAAGATGTGGTGGGAATTGTACATGCAAAACCCAAGAGTGAATGATATGTGCTCTCATTCTCTTCTCTAATGGGCACAAAGTGCAAAGCTGTACATTTGCACTCTAAATGTCACTTTGAGTCCCACTCAGAATGAGGCCTATATTAATTTTGTCATGAATTAAAATGGCTGTGTGACTAGTGTGATTCGCTTAAAGAGTAACATGTCAGCAAGGCGTTTCCCATAAGTTACGCTCTAAATTAGCCATACTTTAAAAAAAATTACGTTTTGAGAAGTTAACAGAACCAATTGTTAAGAAGTTCCATAAATTGTCATCTGGTTGAAGAAGAGGCCAAAATAACAGCACTGCATTGTTTAACATGATAACGCAGATGGCAAGCAATAGCTCTGAGCAGATATGTTCGCTCACCTGGCCTGTACCATCTTTTATAAACAAAAAGACCCATGAGTGCCGAGCTAGGGTAGCAAAGCAAACTATATCCTAAAACCCAAATATTTTTTCAGTGAATATCTAATGTGCTTCAAATTGCAAACTATTTTAATTCATAAATCGATATTGCTAAACTTTGCATAGAATACGCAATTCCACTGAAACTGACTGCGCTATACAAATCTGAAAAGACAGGGTGACATTGGCCCCTAGCCCTTTTAAGGAATGGTATGTTGTGCTGACAGAAGTCACAAAGTGGATGCTCTTGTGGCTGTATTCCATGTTACCACAGTTGTCTCACTTAATACATAGTTGAGAAAGGTGTTCTTGAAGGTTTCCTGTCCGGTGCTTAGAGCTAGCTAACACAAACTAACTAAGCTAACTATATAACTAACAAATCTACACTTTATTATCGTAAAGCACTCCTCACCGAATCACCTTGCACTTATCTCGCCCATTTTAGGGATCAATCCTGATTAATTTGTGGATTTAAAAGAATTGTTTACTTGTGTTTAGTTTTATGAAATTTCCAGTTTACAAGTGAGGTATTAAGAATTGGTTATACAGACATCTTGCTAAGGAATATCAATTGACAGTTACAGGCATGTGAAGTATTCTAATGACGGGCAACTTAAGAGATATCTCATTTGAAGGAATCCACTACAGCTACAGACCTCCTTGACCACAGAAGTGATGAGCCAGAGAGTGATGTCCTGTGTCGCTATTTCTCTCTTATCCTATATTCCGTCTCCCGCCTCTACCTCGGGCCCTTTTATCTAGTGTGAGTACTCATTGGTGAGGATAGTGAGACACTGAAAAGAACTTTCTCTTCTATTGGACCTTGCAAACAGGTTTAGTGAAACCTTACAGCCCCTCTCTTGTTTAGAGGCAGATGTATCAATGAAAGTCAATTCAATAGGTTAATCTTTCCAGAGACCAGCATGCTTATATTTAAATTGTGATAAATTATGAATGCATTACTTAGTTGTGTATGTGCATGAAATGCTTAGGAAGCTACACTATGCTTCTGACTTAAACTTTGTACTCTCTGACATGGTGCACAGGATTGTGGTACTGAAAGGAGGACGAAATCTCTAGCTACGGTTTCTCAAACAAAGGATTAGTGACACTCAATTCCCAAGATTCTCTCTTTACTTTTGGATTAGTTAACAGAAGGAAGAGAAGAAAGAGGAAGAGCAAGACCTAGAAGACCCTAAATCGATTCACTTACATAAACCACTCTTGATTCCTTTCGGGAAATTTATGATAAATGCAGTGCAGTAGCAAAGTTCCTACATAGTTTCTCCTGATTTTCCATCTCCTTCTGGACGCTATGTTTGCAGGTATTCAGACCCAATGAGCTGTTACTTTGCCAATACGTGCCACAGTGTGTGTTCAGTCCCTAAAATGACAGTATATTACCCAAATGGTGTATTTAACTCTCTAGTACGGCCACTGGAAATTGTGGAGAAATTGCACCTGTTGTGTTGGTGGTAAATACCATATACTGGCTGCACTGTGTTTTTATATCACATACATTGCGTAAAGGTATCAAGGACCCCCTGAACAGATTGATACTGTAAGTCCTAGGTCAGGGATTAGCAGAGCGAAAAGTAACAACCAAGGCACTTAAAAGACAAATTGATAGTGTTGATAAAGGATTATATAAATGAAGAAGGAATGTAGGTAGGTCTAAATTCAAATTGTATTACTAATTCGATTAAAACAGTGATCACAAACACTAGTACAAATCATATATATAAAGAAGACTTAAAAAAGTGGAGGAAATTTAAAAATTCAGAAAATTAACAGCAAAAGAAACATTCAAAACAATTTTATGAAATCTCAAACAATTTAATTCTCTAACATAAAATAAGACAATTTATAAAACTGTGGCATTAACAAATAAATTCTCAGAATTCTCAGAATTTGAAAAATTTGAGAAATTGAGAATTTATTTGTTAATGCCACAGTTTTATAAATTGTCTTATTTTATGTTTGAGAATTAAATTGTTTGAGATTTCATAAAATTGTTTTGAATGTTTCTTTTGCTGTTAATTTTCTGAATTTTTAAATTTCCTCCACTTTTTTAAGTCTTCTTTATATATATGATTTGTACTAGTGTTTGTGATCACTGTTTTAATCGAATTAGTAATAAAATTTGAATTTAGACCTACCTACATTCCTTCTTCATTTATATAATCCTTTATCAACACTATCAATTTGTCTTTTAAGTGCCTTGGTTGTTACTTTTCGCTCTCCTCTCTCTTTATATCACATACATACATGGCAAAGATCCTTGGCTGGAAAGATCATAATTGTGCTGTGGTTAGGCTGCAGTTTGAATGCACAGCAGTTACACATGGCAAGGAGAGTGATTTTGAGACTTAGGAAAACCTATTTATGTATTAGATACTAAACATTGGATATAGCATGCCCTCACAATAAATAATCATCCAAGTGTCTTTTCAGTATGGAGGTAAAGCAAAATTTTCAGGAAGGGACCTAGGTGTAAATAAAATACTTATTTTATATCTATGACTGGGTAAGTACTAGAAAATTATTCAAAGTTATTTTCAATTAGTTTCAAAAATCTATTTTAATGGTAAAAGTACAGATTTGATACCGTTATTGTAAAAGCAAATTTTACAAAATATACTTTGTGTTGCCTGAGACAAAACTGGATAAGAAAAGTGGAACGTAGTCATTTTTTCTTCACCTCTGGAAGACGGATGTATGACGATACATCGCGCACCTTTTCATCGCGTGCCTTTACCACGCGTCTTTTACCCCGCACAGTACATTACCTCGTCAACTATTACATCGATAGCTGTTGCAACGCCAATGCGTTGCTTTCTATTGGGCAGAACCTCACTCCGCAGAACATGAAGTCGCACACCATAACAACATGTTTTGTATGAGTCCAACAACAGTGTTACACAGACTGTGCTGCCCGTAAACGACCCTGTGCTCTCATTACCTCACAGTGTGCGGCGCTTCAATTATGCCGTCCGAGATGTAAAAGTCGCTAACAGTAAACCTATACTTGCCTCTATACGCTTTCCTTGATGATATGTTTCTAGGCGATATATGTTCCAGCCGATCATATTTTCAAATACAATCAGATACATTTCGAACCCATTTCACATCCATTCAAACATCAAGAGCAGACTTGCAAAAACATTTTTTCCCCCAGTTGGACTTAGAGATGTGAAACCTATATTTAAGATCGAAAAGTCACATTTCATTGTTGCAAAACTTGACTTTACTTGTAAGTGGATTTTCCCACATGTGAGATTGCATCTCTATGCGATATTACATGTGAACAGATTTGCTTCTTGGGGTAGATTTTGGCGGTCTAACGGTGGGCTGCTTCCATCCCCAAACTTAACTCACACAGTGCATGTACAAGAAATAGGTATAAACGATGGTGGAAACCTTTCCAGAGGGCACATACCCTGTGTCTGGTGCAGCGGGTATGTGCCCTTAGTGTAAGCCCACCAAGAGCCCAATACCCCAGCTGTGGGCAGTACGAACATAACCATTTTAACAGTTAAAACCTTTGAGAGTATGAAAAGAAAGTGGCATAAAATGCATAGAAGCTACATATGAAATAAACAATGAATTGTGCATTGTCCAGCTTCTGTGCATCATTTTCTGGTGTATATTTTAAGGCAGCCCCGTGGTTACCCTTTCACTTTACCCTCTTATATTTCCTTAATCATCCCTCCTACTGTTACCTTTTGTGGCAGCATCTCTTGCCCCCATGCCCCCCTCCTGTAACAAGTGTTTCGTTTCTAGTGGTAGTCATGCTTAAGCATGACATAGATTTAAGCGTTAACTAACTCAATACATCCTGGGTGAGTGGGGTCTGCATGTGAACCCGAGATTTGTGATTTCTATGAAGTTTTGTACGAAAAACAGTTTTGGTATTTAAACGTGTATGGAGTTTTACTGTTTGCGCAATCTGGGTTATTTTGCAGAAAGATGAAGGTGACTTGATTTAGAACTGCAATTAATGAGAATTATTAATTGAAGCAGATTTCAGACCAGAAGCTACAAAAAGTGCTAATGTTGGTGTTTACTACTGAATCAATCCTACTGTTTTTTAGTGGCTTATGATTCACCCAGCACATTTTCAGGATGCTCTTCACCATAGCATGCATCCATCCACCCATCCATCCTCCCATTCATCATGCATCCATCCACCCATCCACCATGCATCCATCCACCCATCCACTCAACCACCACCCAACCACCCATCCACCCATCCTCCATGCATCCATCCATCCACCCATCCTCCCACCCATCCATCATGCATCCATCTGCCCATCCACCCATACACCCACCCACCCATCCACCCACCCATCCATCATGCATCCATCCACCCATCCATCATGCACCCTCCATCCATCCATCCATCCATCATGCATGCATCCACCCATCCATCCATCCACCCATCCATCATGCACCCACCACCCAGCCACCCATCCATCCACCCAACCATATCCACCCACCCATCCACCATGCATCCATCCACCCATCCACCACCCAGCCACCCATCCACCCACCCATCCACCATGCACCCATCCACCCATCCATCCATCCATCCACCCACCCATCCATCCACCCATCCATCATGCACCCACCACCCAGCCACCCAGCCACCCATCCATCCACCCAACCATATCCACCCACCTATCCACCATGCATCCATCCACCCATCCTCCATGCATCCATCCACCCAACCATCCATCCACCCATCCATCATGCGCCCACCACCCAGCCACCCAACCATATCCACCCACCCATCTACCATGCATCTATCCACCCATCCACCACCCAGCCACCCATCCATCCACCAATCCACCATCCACCCACCCACCCATCCATCCATCCACCCACCCATGCATCATGCATCCACCCACCCCTCCACCATGTATCCACCCACCCATCCACCATGCATTCATCCACCCATCCACTCATCCACCACCCAGCCACCCATCCACCCATCCTCCATGCATCCATCCATCCACCCACCCATCCATCCACCCATCCACCCACCCTCCCATCATGCATCCATCCACCCATCAATCCACCCATCCACCCACCCATCCACCCATCCATCATGCACCCACCACCCATCCACCCACCCATCCATCATCCATCCATTCACCCACCCATACATCCACCCATCCATCCATCATGCATCCATCCATGCTGCGCACAGGCACACACAAATCAACATCAGAAGATACACAAATCAACATCCGGCAGACGCATGTCTTTTATTGCATGTCTTGCCCTTACATTTCCCACCTATATTCAAGCTCTGCTGGTGCTGCAAGTGTTTTGGAACATACTGGAGTTTATGTTCTTTTCAGAAGTTATGTGCAATCCGCCATCCATAACTGTGGCCCTATTACTGTTTCACAACGCATGCTACCGGGACGCATGCTAGAACGTTTTCCACGAGTTGTCATCGCTAGCGATGTATATGTATATGTATGTGTAATAGCGACGTTCTAGCATGCGTCCCGATAGCATGCGTTGTGAAGCCATCCGCGATGTAAAAGTCACGTTGCGATAGCACTGCGAAGTAATACTTTCGTTGTAACAGGTGTTTCCCCTGGAAGACCAGAACAAGACATTGATACTTCTCCAGGAACCGTGCACCAGAGGGTGGCAGGAAAACCAAGTTTGTCCCATTCAGAACGTTTTGACATGCTCAATTTGGGTTCATCACTACCTCGGGGTAACAATATTTGGCCTTGTGGAGCCATTCCCACCTACATCTTTCAGCCTTGTCCCTCTGGTGAGTTCTGAGAACCAAACAAGTTGCTAATTCTAAAGGTAAATCCTTAGGCCAGGATGAGGTGGCAAATCTTTCTCTGTGGAAAAGCAACCCCAGGGGCTATGACATCCAACTTTGTCCCACTTGGAGCTTTTGGTGTCAAAACCAACAGCCGCAGCCAGAGCTCGACAACAACATATCTGATTTCAAGGGACCTTCACTGATTTCAGCCTTGCATCTTGTGTTGGAAAAATGAAAGAACTCAAAGCTAGACTAATTTCCAAGGTAAAGGTTTGACCAAGACAAATCACTTGACGTATTCGATCAACTGCCAACTGATATTTTTCAGTGTAATTTTAAAACGTTTTTAAAAAATCATACCTTTGGTTCCCCTTATCCAATTTTAATTGTTTGATACTTTCTTACATTGTGCTCTCCTTTTCTAAATTGGTTTGGGAATTGTAATGTTTTGTTTTCTTAACTTTAAAATTGTTGGTACTGCTTGTATTTAATACATATTTATTTGGAAATTCCCTATTGCTTGTGCCATAGCTACCAATGGTGAGTAGCAATTCACAACTGTGATCATGACCTACCTAAGGTCCGTTATTTAAGTTAGGAATGGTCCCCCTTTTCCAAATTAATAATCCTCTTTCACACAGGTGCCATTCAGCCAATTAGGGAAATAAAATATAAACCACCAACTCAGTTGCCCCTTGGTGGAATTATTGAACATGAGTGATAGTGCCGTCTAACTTTTTGACAATGGTGAAGTTCCCTTGTATGAGTCACAACCCTAAGGAAACAATATAGCATTTTAGGTGAATTATATCTGGAGACTGATTCTCTTTATCATCAAGATATGAAAATTAAATCGAAGGGGGAGGTGGTATGGATATCCAAGACATGTCTATTTAGGAGAGTCTTGTAATCATAAGTATTACTTTTTATGGAAATGTTGAGGATTATCAGGCACCGCATCCTTTAAATATCAGTAATGCATCATTACAGAATTCTAGACTGTCAGTCCCTGTCAAAAGCTTAGGCCTTAATGCTGAATCCTGACTGAATTAAAGTGACAAACTGAAAAAGTAGTATATTAAATTAGTGCTGAAGGACTGCAGCTTTTTCAATCATTTGTGAAAATAGAGGTGATTTGTTATTGGACAGAAATTGGAGGGAACATTACAATATAGGATAAAAAATAATAATATCAGTAATTAATTGCAATAATGGATGGCTAGTGATTAAGTACCAAAGCTAACTGTAATGTTGCATGTTAGAACTGGCAAAGTTATGGTGTGTTTCCTCCCAAACTTTTTGCCTTCAGACCTCGTTTTTGCTGACTTTAGGACTCTTCACATTTTATCATTGATCACCAGTTCTAAAGTTAGATTGACTTATATCCAATTGACATATTTAATTTACGTATAAGTCCTTACAGGGTCTGAAAATGAAATGCTACTAGTGGGCCTGCAGCGCTGATTGTTCCACCCACTTAAGTAGCACTTTTAACATGTCTCAGGGCTGCCATTGCAGCCTGTGTGTGCGGTTTTAAACTGCTGTTTCCACCTAGCAAAGTAAACCTTTTCCTAGGCCCAAGCCTTCTTTTTTGATACATATAAGTCACTCCTAGGGTAGGTCCTGGATAGCCCAGAGGGCAAGGTGCAATATATTGTAAAAGTTGGACATGATTTATATAACCTAGTAGAGAAAAACTCCTACATTCATATTTAACTACTTCAAGGCCTACCTCCCCCATAGAATAACATTGGAGTTACCTTATTACATTTGACATGTTTGGTGTCTCTGGAATTGAAATGCAAAATCCTAATTTATGGTGAAGTTGGATTTTTAATTGCAATTCTGAAAATGTCACTTTTAGAAAGTTAAAAAGAACAAATGATGGATGGAACCAAGCATCCTGGGACTAGTTTCTGGGTATCACCCCTCATTAGTCAGGCTAGCACGTCGGGGCATACCCTTCCCACTTAGGCAAACACAAAAAAAAAGAAAAAGAATGGATGGAATGCTGAATAAATCAAACATTCACCCCCAGCCACAGATTTGGGTTTAATCCATTGTTTCTTTGCTCACCATGCCACCTCAGTTTGGCCCCAGACATATGCAAATTAGTCTTGACGCTGCTTCACATGAGAACAGTCCAGCCCAACATGCCAAGTCTGGTGCTCCCTGAACCAGAAACATGCATCCTGGGACTGGTTTCAGGATATCACCCCCTCATCAGCTAGCCTAGCTTGAACCCAGGGGCACAGTAGGCACGGGACCCACATCTGGGCATATCCTACTGCTAGAAATGAGGGTCTCTAGTTGGCAATGGTTTGCACCTTTGTCCAAGTTGGTACACTTCTTCCTAGGTAGGGTAAAAAGATACACTTCTAAAATAATCCCTGCTTGCCCCCCTGGTAGCTTGCCTCGAGCAGACAGGCTTATCTCAGAGGCAGTGTGTAAAGCATTTGTTGTGCACACATACAGTAATACAGTCAAAACACTACAAATGGACACTCCCCCAGACTTGGCGCACTGGTGCGATGGGTGGGGATCCGGGATGCGTTGGTTCTCGATGTGGGGGAAAAGATGCTTCACTGGTCTCTCCAGCTACGGTCCCACGATGCGTTTGTTCTTGCAGCCGCACATCAGGTCCAGAGTCGGAATCCGTGCAGTGATCTCGAACTTTGGAGATTGGTGCATGGGATTCGGCATGAGGTGATTTCTCCAGCCGTGGGCAGCACTGCATCGGTTTCTTCAGCGGCACAGTGGTAATGCGTTGGAAACAGGTGTGAATGTGCCGCACTTCTCTTAGTCGCATCTCTTTTCCAGCTCTCAACAGCAGGAACAAACTCCAGAGGTCCAACCCAACAACAGGCACCTGTTGGCAGGTCAGAACTCCCAGCAAGGAAATTCAGGGGAGCTGGTGGTGATGTCTTTGTGTCCCTGAGACTTCCGAACAGGAGGCAAGCTTTACTTCAAGCCCTTGGAGATCTTCAAGCAGGATACACAGTACACAGCAAAGTCTTTATCCTCTCCTTTGGCAGAAACAGCCACTGCAGGCCAACCCCAGACATCACACAGCAAAGGGGGAAGTACTCCTTCAGCTTTCCCAGCTTTTCTCCTTGACAGAGGTTCCTCTTGAATCCAGACGTATTATAAAGTTCTGGGATCAGGACCCAATATATATATTCCATTTCTCTTTGTTCTCTTGTGGCACAGAGGCTCTGTACTCAGTCAAAACCAGTTCTGTCCTTTCTGGTCCTGCTTCCCTGCAGGAGGTGGAGACAGCATTGTGTAAGGCAGACCAGGCCCATTCAGGTGAAAGGAAATCTCCTACCTCTACTCTAAATGCAGCCCATGTCTATTCAGCCCAGATCTGACTCATCCAGGAAAGGCAGGACACACCTCAACCTCCCCCAATGGCTATCTACAGTGAATGCACATCCCCAGCTCCTTTCACTCCAAATCCAGACAGTCAATCCACAAACCAGCAGAGGCACATAGGATAGCTAAGCAAAAAAATACCCACTTTCTAAAAGTGGTATTTTCAAACACAGAAAGTAAAAATAATCCTTACAAAAAGATGCATCTTTATATTCTTAATTCAGACATACTCAATACCACCTTTCTATTTTGTCCCAATGAAAAGTGATACATATAAGATATTATAAAAAAAATCCTATTCTATCATATAGGACAGATAGCCTTTCAATAGTTAAAAATTATTAACTCTGTATTTCTCTATCAAGACGTGTCACACACATCAGTACATGTCCTACTTTGCACATACACTCTACCCTGCCCACATGGGTACCTTGGTCCTATGTTAGGAGTGAGTCACATGTAAGAAAATGGAAGGTTAGGGTTTGGCAAGGGGGTGCATTTGCCAGGTCTACATGGCAGTACCAGACTGCACATAGACACTGCAGTGGCAGGTCAGGGAACCACTTGCAGGCCTACTTGTGTGGGTGGCACAACCAGTGTGGTAGGCCCACTGGCAGCATTTGACTTACAGGCTCTGAGCACACACAGTGCACTGGACTATGGACTCAGTAGGAAGTCAAACAAGTTAATCATGGAAACATCAATCCATATTCAGAATTTACACAAATAGCATATGCACGTTAGCACTGATGAGCAGTGGTAATGCCCAGAGTCATAAAGCCCAAAAAAATGGTCAAAAACAGGAGGCCAAAAATCTAACATTCTGGGGGTAAACCTGCTAAAAAAGTCAGGTCTAACACCTTCTCACTTAGGGCAACAAAAGCAAAAAGAACAAATGTTGGATGGGATGCTAAACAAATCAATGTTTCACCCCCAATCACAGATCTGGGTTTTATCCATTGTTTTGTGTTCCATGCCACCCCCGTTTGGACCTAGCCATATGCAAATCATTCTTGACCCTTCTCCCCATGCGAACAGCTCAGCCAGAACTGCCAGGCCAGGTCCTCCCTAGACCGGAAACAACCAGGAAGCACTGAGAGATGCAGCTGTCCCGCTGAGAGACCTGCTGTGATTCGTTGGTTGACCAAATTACTTGGTCAAATCTATGAAGGACTGATTTGAACTATCCAAATAGTCAGCATTGCAAGTTTATTATTTTTTATTTGGTTGATTTAATCATATGCTACGCCATAGTTATGTGAGGTTTCCTTATCATGTTGTGTTTCGGGATTAAGGAGCCTGGTACCCTGTGGGGGTAGATTGAGTTTGGACCTCCCAGGAATCACTACTTTTGCCCTTTAGGTTGCCCTTTTCTTTTTTTGTTGCTTTCTGTCCAGCTGAAGACCTGCATGCAATGTTTTAAAGCCAACTTTCTGCAGTAATCGGGTCGAAACGTCGACATTTACTTTCTAGCCTGGATTGAATATCTAGTTCCTTGTGGATGGTGTGTTTGGATACCTTGACCACCTATCCAGAGCTATGGACTCAAATTAAACATAGAAAAAGTTGGCTTTCAAGAAGGCCTATTTACATTGGCTATTTTGAGTAACATTAGCAATTGTTTCATTTTTTAAATATAAATAATTCCTTGAAAATCCTATTTTCTTTCTATATCACTTCGCACATGAGCACTTCTATGAACACTTTTCTATGAACCCTTTTGGAGGAACCATGATTAAAAAAAATCACCGTATGTGTATATTACTGGACTTCTTTAAAATATAATTTACATTTATTTCTGCAATACCTAAGTGTGTTCTTTCCTTGTCTTTCTCTCGCAAGGATCAATCTGGTTGATCATAAATACGTGAATCAATATCATATTTTTGCCATTAGGACCACATTGCTGCATGTATCACACTTTGTTTTGCTGATCAGCTTTTTCAAGGATTGCAGTATTGTAAGTGACTGCCTGATCTCTCCATTTGCAATAGTTCTGTGTAGGTTCTGATTGGGGTTGGATATGGCTATATAGAAGTGATCGATGAGGGGCCAAGGTGTGACATATGAGGGAGACTATTGGCAACTTCCCAGTTTTTAGTGACTTGTCTCCAACATATATCTGACTGTATGTTCCTCTATATAATTTGATGCAGGTATATTACAATTCATTTTTGAGCATTCCAACAGCTGGGTCACTTTTGCGCAGGGTATGGATGCATGCTGTCTTTTAAAATTTTACTTAGTGGCAATGGAGTGACTTCAGCCAAAGCTGCAGCCAAAGTGTCCCTTTTAACCTCCATTGGTTAAAAGGAAGTAACAAATAATTGGAGTATGATTAAGGAAACTGCTATACTTGGCTATGTGAGCCACTCATTCAGCAGGACAGAATTCCTGTGTTTTATCCATTATATTCAAGCACTGGTTTGACTGCCATTCAGGATAGCTACATCATACTATGAAGTGAGAATCATTATATAGGGAAGTGTAAAGTGGCATCACATGCCAACCGAATGCATAATCGCTGGTGGGGCGATTTGATATGTCTATGTGAGCTACTGATGGTTCTAAAGATGTAGAAACTTCATATAGCATAGAAGTGTCAATACTTTTGCCATATCTCTGACAGTGGGTGTGCCAATGCGCCATATTGTGCAACATATGGTTCTCTGCGGGGAACCGGTGGTGTTGTAGACCACGTATCCCATTAACTTCGAAGTAATAGTATGAGACAAGTGTTTCTTGAGTTTTCCTTGGGGCAGGAAGAGTAGAAGGTAATAAATGGAGTCTTTGTTGAGTCTGAAGCTCTGGACGGCCTTTGAATAAACCTCCATTTCTGTGTGCTCTCTGTGTGTTCTCTCCCACCGCCTAAAATTGTGTGTGATTAAAGGCCTAAGTATAAAAATTTGTGTTGAAAATTTTGAGGTTGGGTTGGGAGGTAGATGTCATCTCATGAGACTTGATAGTGCTTGCTAAGATCTGTTCTTAGGTATATGTTTTGTTGTGACCTTTTGTCTTTGAAAATATCTGGCATTAGTGCCTTTGGTATGAGGTATTGTTTGCAATATCAATTATTTTAGTGTTTAGTGTTTTTGGTTTCTACATTTGCTATGATTTAATTAAAAATATGTTGTGACCAATGCATGAGCGTTTTCTCCAATTTTTGTTTGGTAACTACATTATAAGTTTTCGGTAAGTGGGCAGTTAAATATGTCTTTGGTGATGCAAATTATATTTTCTGTTGTCCTTCTCGGTAAGTGATAAAGCAATTTTCTGCTGTCAGAATCAGAGGCATTATCTTTTTGGGTGAGATGGCCATTAAAAATTATAGGTAATCTCAGTAGTTGTTTCCTTGTTACTTTGGTACTGTCAACCACCATCCAGTAGTCTATGTTTTTGATGTGCAATTGAATCATATTAGAGAACACAGAGAATTTTATGTCTTTGATCATCATGGCAACTCCATCTTTGAGATTTTCGGTCTTTTGGACTTTGCACTGCTGGAATCTCAGATTATGCTGTTATCTAATATATTTGATAAACTATATAAGTACGATGATTGTAGCCTTGAAATGAAGTAAAAGAATACAGCAACAGATAAACATATGACCATCCCATACTGAGGACGTCAACTTTAAATATGTTGAAGAAGATGATCAGTTCCCAATCCTCAGACCAACTAGAGCAATTCAGGCTGCTTCATCCAACCCAGTTGGGTTTCCCCCCAATAAAGCACCGAGATGGCATTGCTGGAGCTCTCCGATTGCATCAAGTGGAGATTAAATTAACGCCAAATGCGCTTCAGAGCACGCAATGAAATGTGTTTTATTTATATATTTATATTCCTCCAGTCGCCCGTCAGCCGGACTTTACTACCCCCCACTCCTCTGTTGCCAGTGCTCTTAACCGGGTGGAGTTGGGGTGAGGAGCAGGGTGGGGGGCTCATGGCTCATCATTGAGCCCTACCCTTTTTAATTTCTAAATGGGACCATTGGCCCCCTTTGTGATGTCCTTTGACTTTAAGATAGTCTCCCATGCAGATAACCACAGCTGCTCCTCTAGTATGAGAGTGGGTGATTTGCAGTTCAAGATTCCTACAAGAGATGTCCTGCATCCATGCCAGCAAGTTACTAAATAAAGCTCAGGTAAGACTGAAACTCAGCTGTTTGGAAAACTCCATTTCAGGTGGTGGTAAATTGCTGTCCAGATTCCTGACAGCCCCCATTGGAGTGAATTTGTGCCCATCATCTTTCATTTCAGTCGCAGGTGCAGCAGTGATAGGCTCTTGTTTTGCAATGCTATGATCTCAGAAACAAATTCTCTTCTTGTTCAGACTTCACTCCTAGCAAACAGTTGTCCGTGCCCTCATTAGGTCATGATTATACTGTGCTATTGTCCTGTATTTGGGTCTCCCTAGTGATCTAGTTAAACGGCTGTATGTGGTACAGAATGCTTCTGTGTGCTTCTGTGAGCTTACATCTGTAAATTCTCTGGCACGCTTCAATCTCTCATTTTCTTTGGTTTTTATATTGGGTGCCAGTGAAGAAAAATATTCTGTTCAAAGCCCTGTTGTTGGCACATCAGGCTTTTTATGAAGCGGGCCTTTCGGACAGGTTCATTCATTCCAGATGTTTTAGCCTCTTCGTTTCTCTGATTCCCTGGTGGCAAATAATTTCAAAAGCTCGAAACACAAGAAAGAATGGCTCCTCTTTGCCATACCTAGCAGCTCAATCTTGGAATCGGGGACCGACCAATCTTTGCAGCACCCCCAATTAACTACTGCTCTGGAAATGATTAAAATAACTTTGTTTAGCGGCCCATTGTCTCAGATTTAGCTGCAGTCTTTTAGCGCCTGGACACACCTAGGAGTAGCTGAGCACTTCATCAATATTTCTCATGCATTCATTCTCGTTGGCTAGGGTAGAGGTATTACATCCCATGGTTGTAGGTGGGAAATGGAGTCCTTCACTGCGAGTTAGTGTAAAAACGCACTGACTTACCACAAAATTAAGAACTCCATTGCATGTTCTAATAGCAATTATGTCTCCTCTGTCGAGGCCTTAACTAGGAGTGTTTGAAATTGCAGCCATGGCTTACAACTTCATGTACATGTTTTTGCAAAGTATAGGTAATTACGTGTAATGTGTACCAATGAGACCTTTAAAATAAGGATGATTTGGAGCAATGGGGGAAGGGGGGGCTGGGCGGTGGGGTGCCTGGGGAGTAGAAGAGACATATGCCAACTGGCAGGGGTCTACTCCATCCTACTCACTGGCCAGATTTAGCACCTCCCCCAATCAAATTCCCAAAATAATTCATAGCCAGTATGTGCACTAAAAATCAGTCTGTTCAGTGCTCGCCACACCTACATGTCCAGACACCTGCCAATCCCACCAGCCATCTTAGCATGTCTCTGGCTGCCCTGGGACATCCTGGAACAGAAAAGGAAACGGATTCTGCCGCACAGAGGTAATGTTTGTAAAGGGACTACATTGTGGCTATTTAAGCCAGCTGGACATGCGTGGAAAAGGTTGAGGCATCTCTTCCTGAAAAATGATAAACGCCAGCAGTGCCATCTGTTGGCCTTGCATAAAACAGCACTATTTGCATACTGAGGCAATATCGTCTTTTAGGCCTTAACAGGACGGGTCGTGCCACTAAATTTGAATAAAATGTCTTCAAATTGCCCAATGTAGGATAAGCAGTATCTAATAGAAGGTAGGTGTACTAAATATGATCTGTGTGTAAACAAAAGCAAAATATATACGTTTCAACAGATACCGCACCTAATCAAAAGACGAATCGCATTTCGAGAGCCTCTGAAATGGTATTTGTGTTAGGGAGGGGGATCATGTCGTCTCCATCAGAAAATCTGATTCTCGGGGTCAATTGCTGGGCTGCCTAACAGCGTCGACGAGGCTCCGGAAGGGTGCTTAGCAGGAATGCGCCTGTGTGGTCGAAAGGCTGAGCCGCACAGCTGTACTTGAAAGATTGAAAGCTAAAATCACTTCATGATGTTTTAGTAAAATGGCAAAGGAGCTAACGTGAAAAATATGTAAAACTATTCCCTCGTGGCGCATATTTATGGCTCTCACACTGGAATGGCGAATTGAGGTTAACGTTTCTTACAGTGAGAGGTGGTTTAGTGAATTCGAATTGTCTGCAGCCCTCTCAGTCTAATGAGCGGAAAGGGGAGCTTTATGTTTCGTGTGATTAAGTCGCATTTTTCACAGATGACAAATTCGGCGAATCTGCTTGCTCCATCCTTTTTCTGGTTAGATGCAAAAAATAATACATAATTAGCTCCAGTTTTCTACGTTGAAAATCATTTTTCGGGTAAAACGTATTTTATCATATATATTCAAACTTCTAACAATATAAAGATTACGCTCAGTAACAGACACTTTACATCAGGTTGTTTTATGCAATTTATAGTGTTAAGGAACTTCAAGTTCTTCTACCAATGACGTCTTAGTTCGGTCTCTTTTCAAAGTTATTATCAATTAGCATAACTGAACAACATTGCCTTTTAATTAATGCTTTAGCTTTGAAAATAGGCAATGTTTCTAGGAGGCAGTGGCAATGGGCTCCGCATCTGAACATCCAGGTGAGGATGAGGGCTTTCCCCTTGCATACATCTTTTCAGGTCTTTCCTACCAGATCCCTCAGTATTTCTTTCCTGACCAGGGCACCCTGTGCAGCCGCGGCCCGTGCAGGTAAGAGCAGTGGGGCCGGGTGGAGGACCATTGCGACAGACGACGACGAGGGAAAATTAAATAAATAATTAATTTCCCCTTGTTGCTGCCTGTCGAAATCCCCTCCCCCAACCTGGTCTCACCGCTCTTACCTGCACGGGCAGTGGCTGCCTCTGTGTTGCCCAGGGCTCGAGTCGGGTTACCACGTGGGTGGACGGCGTCCCCCCACTTATGTTACTGGTGGGATGCTGTCCCCCCTGCCAAACAGCTGGACTTCACTCTTTGGCCTCTGGGACGAGGAGCTCGGCACCTTTCGTGACGTCACTTCCTGTCATGACGTCACTTCCGGTGACAGCGTCCCCCCACTTCTTTTTGTACGACTTGTGCCCTGGTGTTGCCCCTCACTCTGTGTTGCTTGTCCAACATGTGCACTTCATGTTGCTTCCCCTCACCTGTTCCCTCCCTGTTCCTTCCCCCCACACTGCCTCAAAGAACAAAACAATGCTTTTATGCCACTTAAAAAAAAATCTTTGCAACTCGCATCAGTAAAGAAAAGGGAAATAAAGTGCCTGTGTCATCTCGCAGATGCAAACGTGGTGTGTTGTGCACACTACAAAATGAGGTAGGTGGATACATCAGAGCACCTCTTTTTGTTTACTATTTAGCCAAGCTGGACAGCACTGGGACCCTGTACAGCATCGCCAAAAGCAATTAATACGGCTAATTAGTTCCAAAGGCGCGATATATTGGCTTTGCAAATGGTTGTTTATTCTGAGAGCACAGAGGTTAAAGATGCACCTGTGAATGGAGACCAGCTCGAACAATGTATTTCTGAAACTTGTGCAAAAAAAAGAAACGAGGGGCTCGGGTTATGAAATGTCTGATTTTAACACCTTGGTCATCACACTACATTCTGATGTCAACAGGAACCCTGACACGGATGTGTGCAGCATTAGACATGCTTCCCTGCGATCTGACCCTCTGGAGTCTTCACGAGGTGTACTTTGAAAGGCCAAGTAGATTACATTAGCCTAGAATAAACAAGACTAAATAAATGAAACTCTTCCTTGGCGTTATTACATGCAATCAACAAGTTGATGATACTGTCTTTTTTGTGTCAGGGTTGTTACATTTTAACCACCTGTATCCCCAGGTTTTAGCTGTAGCAGCTGCGTTCAGATGTGAGCTCACGCAAGAGGCAATAAATCAGAATTTCATACATGAGCGTAAGAGCTGACTTGACGTGCACCACATGTGTAACAAATTACAGAGGTCTGCTTCAAATAAGCAAGTTGGCATGGTTGTATGATTGATGGTGTGAATGGTGACCAAGAGATGCAGCTGGTGATGTTGCCATTGTCTGGTGTTATTAATATAGATTCTGTTAAAGCTGGGCTGCAGAGGGTCGAAGATACTGTTAGCCTCCACTTGTGCCCAGAATGGCACGATCACCGCCAACTTAAGCAAAATACCTGCATTTGACATAAGAGGGCAGCATTTGGAGGTGGGATCAAAAAGTATATATGTATTTGGAAAGACTAGGATCTCTGGGACAAACCAGAACATTTCCTTTTACGGACACATGTCAAGAGGAAAATCAGGCTCATCATGCTTAAGGGCCACTAAATCTTAGGTCGTTTGATAATTGGTGGGTGGAAAAGGAAATGACCTTCGGTGTGGCCCTCATCACAGGCAAAGCAGACTTTGATTCAGATATACAAATAGCATAAATGGGATGGATTGTATTCCTGGGGCACTCAGGGAACATCCCAGAGAGCATTGGCAGGATAATCAGGTGAGCAAGGGCTCATTAAAGATTGGGTACTACCATGGCGTAAACGTGCTGCATGTTGTATTGTGCTTCAGCGTTCCACAGGGCAGCCTTATAAAGAATGCCAACTCCTTTTTTTCCTAACATGAATATCAAAACATTTATAATACTGGATCGAATGCACTGGTAAACCTTTTTTTTCAAAGATCTAAAGCAATTAGTCCATGGACATTGGAACTAAAGAAGTCAAGATGTCTAGAACACAAATTGTATCACATTGCATCAAGGACGTTTAATGTGAAAGGAAGACAAGAAAAAGCATGAACAAAACCATTGCATTGTGTTATCGAATCGCAGCTTTATTTAGCTAAATGCTTAACCCCTTCCCTGCTCATGACGAGCTCCGCTCGTCATGAGTTACTACGCTCGTACGCTCATGACGAGCTGAGCTCTTCATGTAACGCGGCTTTTGAAAAAACGCAGCGCACAGTGGGAAAACCGCTAGCGCGCATGCGGTTAAAGTAATTTTAGCAGTTTTTGACATCCCTCATCGGAAGACGTTATCTGTGCAACAATCTCTTCTTTTCACAAAATCTTGTTTATCAATATAGCAATATTAGCTTTCAAACACTGGATTCTTCACTTCAAGGTACTTGTGAACCACTTCTGGAAGGGAATTTTCTATAAAGATATGCCAGACAAATTGATGGATGGACCGATAAATCAATGAATAGAGCACCACTGAGCTGCATGAGGCCTACAGGCTGTTGCAAAATGTTTTCATGTCTACTAGCAAGCTTACCTGTGAAAAGTATGTCGACTGAAGAAGCCACTTCATTTTTTAAGAATAAGTCTGCTCTTCCAACGCTCTACTTAGACGGCTACGAGGGGATTCGGAACAGGCATGAAGAGGGTTGGTCCCTTCTTTTGGTATGTGCTGCTAGTGTCTTCTAGTTGGTGGGAGTTAGGAAAAGGAGTGAGGAGGAATAGGCTCTCAATGCACAACTACACGCATGAGTGATCAAGCTGCTCTTTAAAGTTCCATCAGACCTTAAATTCATTCAGATGTAATGAGCGTTCAATTTCTTCAAATTAAGGTACATAACATTGTTCTGTTTTGGCAATAGCTCCTGGTTTGTTAATACACTACAATTGTGCACCAGCGTGGCAACAGCCCCAGATCACAAGTACTCTTGTTAGAACAGTTATCATCTTTACAGTTTTTGTTCATATTCTTCCTAATATATCCAAAGTATAACCTAGCTTAGTCTCGTTTTGCACCGCTCACTAATGCTGTGTCTGCTAGCCTGGTAGTTGCAGGTCCCCTGCTCTTGCTTCTAGCTCTGCATCAGTCTTGCAAGAGTAAGAGATAGCTTTTACACACAACCTGAATATCTAAGGTCACCTTCAATTTTCTGATAATTTGTGATATCATGAGGCACTGGAGACCAGCAGACCTTTCTTTCCATCTTCCCTTTTCTAGTTGCCCCTTACCTTTATGCCCCTGCCTTCTCCCAATAAGTAGCTTAAGTGGATAGTTTATTATGACTCCAACTTTGGATGTTTACGTCAACCTTCATTGATATTTCTATTGGGTCTTGTGGACTCATTTTGTATCACTATGATCTCTGCTACTGCTTGTCAAGTTGCAGTACACCACTTTGGTTACAACTATTAAAGTTTAAAATCCATGTATTTCTGGGCTATCTTTTTCATATTCCAATAAAGATATATTGAACCAATAAACTATTTTTCCTTGATATTTGATTCCACTGAGTTTATTAAAATACACATTGTGGCTCTTAAATTGTACAGGAGCAAACACTGTTCACTTGGGTATTTTGTGGTGTTCTTGAACACTTCACATCTCCTTTTGGTTCCTTTGGTAGTCTATGAAAGTTAATCTTAAAGCATGGATGGGGGATGTTAATGTCCAAATGGGTAAAGTGGACATAATGTGAGATATTCTTCTATAGTTCTTCTGAAACAGCCTCTGCCATATGCAGAGTTAACTTGAAAAAAGGCATGAAAAAATTAGTTTACAGGTGCTTTGGGAACAATTATACCATGGGGTGCACCAACGTACATTGATAGCGCACAAAAATGAGGATACCACTTGCACTTCTGCATTGCAAAAAACAAATTCCTATTTCTTGATTCATGAATAAGGAATTTGCACAGAGTTATTCATGATCTCACCAAACAACTTTGTCCAGTTAAGTAATGCCATCTATTGGTCGCACCACTCTTGCATACTCTCTTAATTTGTAATTTTAAACATGGTTTACAATAGGTCATTTAATGGTTGTTTTTTTTAAACATGAGAATCCGATGGGGCATTTAGAGAAGTCAATACCTTCTTGCAGTCCTTTTGTTTAAGTGTTAACCAGGGTAACAGGAGAATCCTACCACATTTTCTCCACCATACTCACCCTGAAGATTCACACTAACCATGTGTTCTGCAGGACTACCTGTCCGCCGCTTCCCAGGTTGGGGGAAGAGATTCGACAGACAACCATGAGGGAAAATTAAAAATAAATACACAAAATCCCCTCACCCCGCCCAACCGCCCCACCTTTTACCTGCACGGGCCACAGTTGCTACCTGTTTCGCAGCCCATGAATTGCAAAACCCATTGCACCACTGCTTTGCCTCTATCATGGTATATATTTAATTGAGATTGAAGAACCAGGCCTGATTCGCAAAGGATAACTTGTAAATCTACAGTCTCTATGTGCATCTCCCCTTACACCAGTCACAGGTTTCCAGGTGTGCTGCTGGGCATGTTATGAGAAATTTTTCAAATGTCCTATTTATCAAAAGAAGAATTGAATGAAAAGGGGGGGCCGCTCGGCCCCCCCGCCCACATGGCAGTGCGGCGCCCCCCCTTCCCCCGACCTGTCGGTGGTGGGGCGTGTCGCCTGGCGATGACGCGCGCGGCGCGCCCCACCACCGATAGGCCGAAGCCTCCCCCGTGACCCGGAAGCAGCTGGATAGCTTCCGGGGCATGGGGGCGGGTAGTCTGGGGGGCGGGTCAGCAGGGCCGGGGACCCCCCAGCAGGACAGGCGCATAAGAGGGCCGGGGAGCGAGCGGAGCGCCCTCTTTGCCTCCGACTCGCTCCCCGCAGACCTCGCTGCCCCACGCTTGGGGCTTCTAATTTATTTATTTTATCTTTCAGGACACAAGAGTTGGTGGGGACATCGTCTTCAGGCGCTGCGCGGCGGTACCAAGAATGTCGGGGATTTCGTTTACGGGCCTCGTGGCCTGAGGCGCCGAGCAGCAGAACGTCGGGATTCCTTTTACTAGGGATCGGCTGGTAGCGGTCATCGGGGTATTTTAGCAGGCACGAGCATTTAATTACGGTGAGTGAGGCGAGCCGGTGGGAGCCACGGACTGCTGGGCCAAAAAGAGGGTGCCCGGTACACGCGAAGGATACCGTGTGGCTGCAGCGCTTGATGGGACATCATATATTATCACGTAGCGAGCCGGGGGAGTTTTAATAGATCCTGTGTCAATACGCTGGCAATTCACTGACTGAAGCGAAGCAGGAGTTGGTAGGGCAGCCAGTAGATGGGAGACCAGGGAAGGAGTGTACTTTGGGCTGCCTAGAAGTGGTTTTACTCTGACAGACTCTGGTTTTTGCAGGCCCTGGCTACAAAAAATAATCTAAGCGATGGTGTAACTCAAATTGTAAGGTATAGGTAAATATCAGAAGTTATAAGACTATTGTACATGTACATTGTGCAGGTTGGCATACTAGTACTGTGCCTGGATAGCACCCCTGTAGCCTCCACTGATTGGAAGAGAATTTTGTACATTATATTAACGTTTGTTTCCCCCTAGGAAGCTTGGTGGTGCCTATTGTTTCAGCTGCTTCATCCGGTGCAGGCAATTGGTCACGTGTGCTGAGGACGCCATCGGACAGGGGTCACCCAGGAGATCGGTGGTAAGGGGAGTGAGGCGGACCTGCACTTCATTGCTTCTGGAGGTCCGCTGGGCTTGAGACCTTCCTACAAGGGGTTGGCGCTCGCCCACACGCTAAGACTAGCTAGTGTGTTTTGCGGTCACAGTTGCATGGTGCTTACGGTCATCTTCACATCCTCCATCTACAAGGAAGGTACAAGTGCACACGTACACGAGAGGATTTGTGTAGGCTGGGAGTAGAGGGCAGAGGGGTATTGTACTAGAATGCCAGGCCCACGAGTAGATAAGAGGGCAGTCAACAAGAGTGCTCACATGGAGCTAATGTTGCAAACTATGATGCGTAAGATGAACGCGATGGACAAGCGTCTTGGGAAAATAGACGAGCTGGGGAGGAGTGTGGCAGAAATTAATGAGAGGTTGGATGGCCCTACGGGACCACAAGCCAGGCCTAGAAGGGTAACTAATCCGCCATTGCCCAGAGGTGATTTTGTCACTCCCCCTAAGAGGGGCAAGTCCAAAAAAAGGGGAGGCACAGTGCCAAGGAACACTGCTGAGGGAGAGGTAACGCCAGTGGTAGTACCTACTGATACTCCTTTGCCTATGGACACCCCCGTAGTGCCCCCGGTGGTCCCAGCTCCGGTTAATGTAGCTACTCCGGTGCGCGAGGTCATTGCCCCTGTCATCCCCATGACCACTGCTCCCATTCCCGACGGGGTAACAACACCACCGGCCAGCTCGGTCCCGGCAGAACTGGCATCCCAGATAGCCGCCGTTCTACCCTGGTTGCAGTTGGGGGGGGTTCTGCCATCTTCACAGGATCATTCGGCAGAAGCTTTGAAACTGGTTGAGGTGATTAGGTTGGCCAGGGCGAGTGGAGCAGCACCAGTAGCTCCAATTCCTTCCCATACAGGTCCCTCCAGCGATGAGACGGCTAAGAAGGATGGTGCAGCACCGCAAGCTAATAACAGTGGTAAGGAGGTGGCTTTGCCGTTGCTAGAGGATGCTGCTATACCCTCTAGGAGGGAGAATCTGGTGCAACATGTTTCTCAGGCTGTGAAAGAGATGATATGGGCAGGCAAATATATCAACATTTTCTCTTTGCTACTTGATAATAGGGAACTTGAATATGCGAAATCGCAAAAGGAATGGATGTTGCCCAGTGAATGGAGAACAGAGTTGGTTAAGTTCAGAGTAGAGGAGACATTCATTAACTGGATGAGTGCATTTTCCGTATTCAGTGCCATTACTGCAGAAAAGTCACCCAATCTGCACGCAGAGATGGCCTGCTACCAAAGCAGGATTGCAATGTGGAGCGAGAAACAAGTGGGGGACGGGTGGAAGGAATATGACATTGCGTTCAGGAAAGCAAAAGAATTCAATCACTCTTTAACATGGGATATGGTAGATTCCCTTTCATGGTACAGCCAGATAACTGGGGGATCAGCAGCAATGGGGCCAACAGGTGCACATAAAGTATACCCGTCTAAACCGCAACAGCCCTTTCGGCATGCGCAAGGAAGTGAGGTGCCGGGAAGGGGTAAGGGTTGGGGGGATAAAAAGGGCGTGTGTTGGGATTTCAACAAACGGTCGTGTACTAGGGCAGCGGGCACATGTAAGTTCAAACACGCCTGTGCCTTGTGTGGACACCCCTCACTCCCGAGACTTCCTGCAGATTTAAGGGTGGCAACCAGGGGACCAGGGGGAGAAGGAAACTTGAATAGACGGGAGGAGGGTTTAGTACCACACACTCCCATTGATGTTATGGCAATGATTCCTTGGTTGAACAGATACCCAGATCACACAGCGGCTAAATTACTTCAGGATGGTTTTTCACGTGGTTTCAGGATCCCTGCAGGTGGGTACACAGGCAAGAGTGAGTGTAGGAACCAACTGTCAGTGAAGCATAACCCCGAGGTAGTGGCAGCAAAAATTGAGAAAGAACTACGCCTGGGCAGGATAGCAGGTCCCTATGATGAGGTACCGGTGCACAACTTTGTTTGTTCCCCACTTGGTGTTGTCCCCAAGAAAGAGAAAGGCGAGTTTAGACTCATTCATAATCTGTCTGCGCCAAGGGGGGCATCCTTAAATGATGCTATAGATGAGAACGTCTGCAGTGTAAAGTATGCTTCTTTTGACCAAGCGGTGGAGTTGCTTAGGGCCCTGGGTCCTGGGGCATTGATGGCCAAGTCGGACATAGAATCAGCATTTCGTCTTCTCCCAGTGCATCAGGGTGACCACCACCTTTTGGGTTTCAAGTATGATGGGAAATTTTACATGGACAAATGCATGCCTATGGGTTGTTCTATCTCTTGTTCTTATTTTGAGACCTTCAGTTCCTTCTTGGAGTGGGTAATGAGGCAGGCTACTGGACATCAGCAGGTCATGCACTACCTGGATGATTTTCTCTTCATGGGCAAGGCGGGGTCTCAGGAGTGTGCGTTTGCACTGCAGGAATTTTGCGTGCTTATGCGGGCTCTTGGGGTCCCGCTGGCGCCAGGGAAAACAGTGGGTCCAGCCACTTGCCTAGAATTTCTGGGCATAGAAATAGACTCTGTTGAGGGTTGTTTCAGACTCCCAAAGGAGAAGGTAACAAAATTCAAGGCGGCACTACGCGCGTGCATGTCCAGAGAAAAGGTCTCTCTACAACAACTCCAGGAGACAGTGGGCCAATTGAATTTCGCGTTAAGAGTGATACCAATGGCCCGCCCCTTTTCTCGCTCGATTGCGCAGGCAATGAGAGGTCTGCGAGAAAAACACCACCACACTAGACTGTCACTTGAGGTTCGCCAGGACATGCAAATATGGATGGCATTTCTGGAGTGCTTCAATGGCAGGATTGTGTGGCCCGGCCCCCCCACCACTTCAGCAGAGTTAGGTTTAT
This sequence comes from Lissotriton helveticus, assembly GCF_964261635.1. NCBI lineage: Eukaryota > Metazoa > Chordata > Amphibia > Caudata > Salamandridae > Lissotriton > Lissotriton helveticus. Next base: position 1,077,745,042 of record NC_136059.1, read on the forward strand.
GGACTGATGCTGCTGGAAGTGTGGGGTTTGGTGCCATCCTTGGCAACAAGTGAGTCACCCACAAGTGGCCAGAGGACTGGGTGTGCAGTGAGTTGACAACGAACATCGGCTTCCTAGAGTTGTTCCCCATTTGGGTGGCATTGATGGTTTGGCCAGAACATCTGCGCAACAAGTCAGTAATATTCTGGTCTGACAACATGACGGTGGTAGAGTGTATTAATCAACAAGCGGCACGCTGTAGGTTCATACTCCGCCTCTTGAAGGAGATTGTGTTGAGATGCTTGAAGTTGAATGTTATATTCAGGGCAAGACATGTGCCAGGTGTCCTCAATAATGCAGCTGATGCACTCTCTCGCCAAAAAATGCAGGTATTCAGGGAGCATCTTCCGACAGCAGAACCTACACCGACACACTTCCCGTCAACACTTTGGCAGATTGGTGCCCCAAATTACAGGACCTCGTGGCCGCTAGCTTAGCCCCCAAGACAAGAACTGCTTATGAAGGGGCGTTTGGTTCATATTGCACTTTTCTAGGGCGTGACTGGGAATCTAAGTGGCATCTGGAGGACAGTTTTTCAGACTACCTGGGTAGATTGCACCAGGAGGGTCGCTCAGTGGCAACAGCTAACAGGCATAGGGCAGCGGTCTCCTTCTACGCACAGGCAAAAGGAGTGAAAGACCCTACTAATAGCTTTGTGGTGCGTAAGGGATTGAGGGATTGGCGCCGCCTACAAGGCAGCACAGCAGACACTAGGAAACCAATAGGTTTGGAGAGGTTAACAGCGGTATTGCCTGCACTGCATGACGTCTGTAGTTCAGACTGGGATGTACTATTATTTAAAGCGGCCTTCACGTTGGCCTTCTATGGAGCCCTAAGACTGGGCGAGTTGGTTGCTGCCTCCAAGGCAGATAGGCAAAGGGGTATCCAGCTCCTGAACACAACAATACAGGGAGACACATTGTGGGTGACAATTTTGAGATCAAAAACGGATCAAGAGGCGCGAGGGGAGACTGTGGTACTGCACAGGGCAAGTGCCAATCTTTGCTGCCCGGTACGCCATTTGGAGGCTTTCATCAAACAACGAGAGGGATTGTTGGGTGGGCCGCTTTTATTGCACACCGATGGCACCCCTTTAACAAAATACCAGTTCAGAAGGGTCATGGAGCTGGCTATTACCAGGGTGGGCCTTGACCCGAAGGATTTTGGCACACACTCCTTTAGGATAGGCGCAGCCACTGAAGCAACCACAAGGGGTCTGCAGGTGAATAGTGTTAAGAGAATTGGGAGATGGTCATCCAATTGCTACAAACGTTATGTGCGGGTACACATGCTGTAAAGTATCTTGAGCGTTGCTGACATCTGGTTGTTTTCTGGCTTTTGCAGTTTCTTCGCACTGTGACGCAGGCGGAGGACTCGCTTCGGTTCATCACCAAGGTTCATTGGCAACTCATCGCGGCGTGGACAATCAGGAACACAGGATGCAGTCTTGCAGGGTTTGGATTATGGGTCATTCTTATGTGAATCGTGCTAAACATGTAATCTTTACAGGCAAGGGTAGAAGGGAGCTAGAACACAAGGGATTGTCCATTTCATTCTTTGGGAGGGGTGGTCTCTGCCTCAATAAATTTAGGACATTTTTTGCAGATTTGGTCGCCCAGCAGGCTAGACCACCGGCGGTGGTAATTCTTCACCTGGGTGGGAATGACCTTGCTAGACTGGGTAGAAGGGTCCTTCTGGAGGAGATCATCTCAGCAGCGGGTTGGGTAAGGAGGGTTTGCCTTGACTGTACTGTAGTTTGGTCTCAGCTGATACCGCGGCTGCAATGGCGTGGGGGTGATTCCGTCAGGGCATTGAATCACTCGGTAAAGAGGATCAATACCAAGTTAGAAAAACTCTTCCGAACCACCCATTTACAGACCATCCCTCATGGGACCATTTGTGGGGATGAGTTCTACCTACAGGATGGGGTTCATTTGACTGAGTCAGGGAATGCAATATGGTGCGATAATATCCTAGCTTGGTTGAAGGGTTTTGTGAGGTAGGAATGACCTTTCAGGGAGGAGTTGTGGGGGGGCCAGATCGTCGGTAAACAATGCTGGCCTGTGGCGGCAAGGTCATGATCGGTGAGCAGCAATTTAAGGTCCTAAGGGGGGGCGTCACCATCCACGGAGGGGACGGCCCAGGGGGAGGGGCCACTGGTCCCTCCTAGAACTTCAGGGGCAGGTATATCCGCTAGCTGCTAAAAATGCGGGGGAGGGAGTCACGCTTTCCTTAGGCCACTAGCCACCCCGCACATACACCATGACGTCAACTTATGATGCAGAGTGTAAGGGCCCTCCTTGTTGGTTAAATGGAGTTCAGGATGCCGACGGGGTAGGCGGTCCCTGGTCGCACATGCGCACCTTTAGCTAAGGGCGTGGTTTGTAGGACTTGACACCGGTTAGCGACCTTGCCGTCAGGGCCCAAAATGTTAGAATGCAAAATTCAGGTAGGATGTTAGATTCGGATAGGAAACACGCTGTATTAGACTTTTGTTAAGGTTAGCCTTCAATACTTGTCTTCAATACTGTAAATCTAATGTCTGCAATTTTGTTATTCTAACATAATGATGTCTTGTTGATATTCATAATTTTATTGTTTTGTATAATAAATACGGCCGGGGGGGCCCTGACCCCCCGCCTTCCAAAGACAATTTGCCAATGTCAATCTTCAAGGTGAGGTGTGGTAAGCTGGGAGGGGCGGGTAGCCAGTCACGGACCATGTGTGAAATACAATTTGATTTTGGAAAAAGCAACCTGTTGAAAGGATGCTCATTTTTTCTTTCATTTATTTTCCCTCCGTGTGAAAAACATTTTTTCCAGGATGAAACCCCTTCAGCCACACTTCTCTGAAAATTGGGTTATTCTGTGACGTGACGCTTCCCAACCTGAAAAGAAATTTACAATAGGCCTGACCGGAGCAAACCTTGAAAAAGCGTCACATAGAAGTTTGAGACTACTCACAGCCCGGTGGCAGTGGGCTTGCTGGCAGTAGCTGGATGGTTGCTGTTCCGTTTTTAAAAGCGCATTTTGTCACGCTGATTGCAAACGGTGACACGCTCTTCTAAATGCTTCTATTTTACTGTTTTTAATTGTGTACTAACCTTGCCCTCAAAGTTAACAGGTCACTAACCTGTATCCTTGATTCTAGGGGCTGCGCGTGGCTGGCTATGGGCTGATCTTCCGAGGCGGGCTCACAGCGGCCGCGGCCGCCATCTTGGGTTGGGCAGGACCGGCGAACCCCACCCACGCCACTCCCCCCACGCTACTCCTCCATTTAGGAGTGCTTCTGGCGCCTTCCCAGTGATTACGAGCAGCCCGGTGGCAGTGGTCTTGCTGGCAGTAGCTGGATGGTTGCTGTTCCGTTTTTAAAAGTGCATTTTGTCACGCTGATTGCGAGCGGTGACACGCTCTTCTAAATGCTTCTATTTTACTGTTTTTAATTGTGTACTAACCTTGCCCTCAAAGTTAACAGGTCACTAACCTGCATCCTTGATTCTAGGGGCTGCGCGTGGCTGGCTGTGGGCTGATCTTCCTAGGCGGGCTCACAGCGGCCGCGGCCGCCATCTTGGGTTGGGCAGGACCGGCGAACCCCACCCACGCCACTCCCCCCACGCTACTCCTCCATTTAGGAGTGCTTCTGGCGCCTTCCCAGTGATTACGAGCAGCCCGGTGGCAGTGGGCTTGCTGGCAGTAGCTGGATGGTTGCTGTTCCGTTTTTAAAAGCGCATTTTGTCACGCTGATTGCGAGCGGTGACACGCTCTTCTAAATGCTTCTATTTTACTGTTTTTAATTGTGTACTAACCTTGCCCTCAAAGTTAACAGGTCACTAACCTGCATCCTTGATTCTAGGGGCTGCGCGTGGCTGGCTGTGTTAACTGATCTTCCTAGGCGGGCTCACAGCGGCCGCGGCCGCCATCTTGGGTTGGGCAGGACCGGCGAACCCCACCCACGCCACTCCCCCCACGCTACTCCTCCATTTAAACGGCTCACATGTGTCAGCGCAGCGGACGAGCGCAGCGGGCGCGACGAAGGTGCGCCGGAGTTGCGCCAGAGTCAAGCCCGTCTGCGCCCGTCCGCAGCTGGCAGGGGCTAGGGGCACCCCATTATATCCCTCATCTCACATATTCATCATCCCAGCTTTGTTCATATTGGAACCTCGGTGCCATTGGATCCTCTGTTACTGATTGTCTGATCCACCTTGGCTTATTCTCTCTCCCCTCCTGTACACCACTTGTGATTATATCACAGCTGACCCCCTCGCCTGCTACTCCCCCGCTCATTTCCCCCTTCCCTTCACCCCCCATACCCCGGTATTTAATACCGCGGCCACGCTTTTGAACACTAGGTCGGCGGTCAACCATCAGTACGAGCTATTTGATTACATCGACACACACGAGCCGGACCTCCTGTTTTTAACGGAGACCTGGCTCAAGGCCGACTCCCTGCCCAATGTTCTAGCTGCATTGCCCCCCTCATATTCTGCCATTCGAGCAGAACGTCCGGAGGGCAGGAGGGGTGGAGGAGTGGCCCTGATAGCTCGCACTGACCTTCACTTTCAGATCCTTCCCTTCCCCCCCATTCCAGAAGTAGATTACCTGGTGACACGGTCGACCTCCTACCAGATACCCCTGACCTCTGTTCTTATCTACCACCCCCCCATTCCACTCCTTCCTTTGTCTCCAGCCTCCAAGACCTCCTGGCCACACTGGCGATAAACAACTCGTCAGTGTTAGTCCTAGGGGACCTTAACTTCTGGCCAAACGATCCTTCTGAAAGCTCCCTTTCTAAGGAGTTCACTGATCTTATGATCAGCCTTAATTTTACACCCCACATTCGCAGTTCTACTCACATACAGGGTCACACGCTGGACCAGATATGGACTCTGAACATTCCCACAACACCCCCTATCATTTCTCCTTGCCCCTGGTCAGACCATTCGCTCATTTAATTCTCCCTTGCCCTTGCCCCCGAGGCCAAACCCCTGCTCCCAAAAACATCTGGATCAGGAAATGGGGAAAAGCGGATATGCCGTCCCTTTGCTCGTCTTTGGCTCAAACCAGCCCTGACCTCTCAGATCTTGCAGCCCCAGCTCAGCTGACGACCATCAACAACTGGCTGACCCAAGCGGGCGACGAATTCGCTCCCCTGAGACGTATTACGGTCAAGCGGGCCCATGCAGCCAACCGATGGTTCACCTCAGATCTTAAGGTGAAGAAATTGGCTGCACGGAGAGCCGAGCGAGCATGGAGAAGAGCGTACTGTCCTGTGCTAAAAACCACCTACCTATCTGTTCTTCAGATTTACAAAAAAGGCATCCTGGATGCCAAAACAGAGTTTTATTCTAACAGGATACTGGCAGCGGAGTCCCAGTCTAAAGAAATCTTTGCCACAGTGCATGAACTGGCCTCATCTGACAGAGCTAGGGCTGTGATTCCCCCCTCCCAATCTCTTTGCAACTCGCTCAATGAGTTTTTCATTGAGAAGGTCGCAAAGATTAAAACCAACATCCCTTTCCCATCATCTACATTCATTAATCCCTCCCCCCCTTCCACTGTCACCACATTAACCAGTATTCCCTCCTTGACCAAAGACACACTCCTCCCACTGCTCCAACGGGTGAAATCGGGCTCCCCCTTGGATTTTGGCCCCGCTCACATCCTTAGAGAAATCTTTCTAGCTTGTCCCACCCCGCCCCTCACACTTCTTAATGATTCACTTAGTAATGGCGCAGTTCCTAGTCTCCATAAATCCGCGGTTGTCATCCCAATTCTAAAAAAGGCTGGCTCCGATCCCTCATCCTTTTCTAACTATCGTCCCATTTCTCTTCTGCCTTATTTGGGAAAGGTTTTAGAAACTCATGTCACCAGTACCCTGAGCACTCACGTGGAGGCAAATCACTGCCTCTCCCCTTGTCAGGCGGGCTTTCGGCCCCTCCACTCCACGGAGAAGGTGGTGATCTCAGTAATGGATGGGCTACGTGAGGGCATCGACACCAACCTTTCGCAAGCCCTCATCCTCTTAGATTTGTCCGCCGCTTTTGACACGGTGAACCACTCCATCCTTCTTACCCGTGTCAGGGCGGCGGGCACAGAGGGCCTAGCCTTCTCATGGCTCGAGTCTTTTCTGAGCGAGAGGACTCAGGCGGTCCACCTTGCCGGCTTCACTGCTGCCTCCCGTAAGGTGGTGTGTGGTGTTCCCCAGGGTTCTTCACTTTCCCCTCTTTTGTTTAACCGCATGCGTGCGGGCGGAATTCCGCCCGTACGCTGGGTTTTGCGAAACCGCACTTTACGTGACGAGCTGGGCTCGTCATGAGCGTGCGAGGAGGCTACGCCATGACGAGCCCAGCTCGTCAGGAGCGTCGAAGGGGTTAATCTATACATCTATCCCCTCATTTTTATGTTGCAGCAGCTCGAGGTCACGGTGTTTAATTACGCCGACGACCTCCAGCTAATTTTCAACCTTTCCCATTCCCCCTCATCCGCCCAGAATGTTCAAACAGTTATGCTGTTCATTCAGGACTGGATGAACTGCAACCACCTCAAACTCAACCCGGACAAGACAGAGCTGGTCTTGACCGGAGGTGGTTGCAGTCCCTGGTCTCCCTCCTATTGGCCCCCATCACTTGGTGCTTCCCCACTCCCTGTCCCCAAAGTTAAAACCCTTGGGATTCTCCTCAACTCAACACTTTCGGTTCATTCCCAAGTTAGTTCAGTGGTGTCCTCCTGTTTCTTTTCCCTTAGGACAATCAGGAAGATCTCCCGTTTCTTCTCCCTCCCGGCATTAAAAGTCATTGTGATGGCAATGGTGCTCTCGCGCCTTGATTATGGTAACATAATCTATAATGGCACGCCGGCCTACGCCACCCACCGCCTGCAACTAGTGCAGAATCAGGCCGCTCGCCTGATCTATGGCCTGCCCAAATTTCACCGTGTTACCCCTCTGCTGCAGGCATTACACTGGCTACCTGTGAGAGAGCGAGCCTTATTCAAATTTGGCTGCCTCACCTTTCAGGCCAGGATGGGCACCGCTCCTGAGTTTATATGCTCAGCCATCAAGCCCTACCTGCCGGGAAGAGAACTCCGTTCCACCCACATGGCACTCTTGATCACTCCCCGTTTCAAAAAGAAGAAAGCTGGAGGAGCAAAATTTGCGGTCCTTGCCCCAGCTTTCTGGAACTCTCTCCCTGTGCGACTTCGCACTTCACCTTCTTACATCGAGTTCCGTAAGAACCTCAAAACTTTTCTTTTTTCCCGAGCTTTCGCTGCCTAGCTCCCTCATGCTGCTGTTGCCGGTCGTAATCTGAAAAGCGCCAAGAAACCGCTCGGTATAAGTGCGCTCAATAAATGTTTTTAAATTCAAATTCAAATTCATGGACTTATCAGTTTGTGGGCGTTCACAAACTCTATCGGTAAACAACACCTTGGTCTACTCTCTCTCCACCCCTTATAAAGTCAGAGAGGGTTTACTAATTCTTAATTTTGGCGTAGAGCTATGCAGTAGTAAAATAATTTACGATTGCTAGTTATTCTTTTGTAAATTCCTTTTAGCTGTAAGTAAAGCCATTTTTCAGCCATAAATGTAGGTTTACGGACTTAAATGGCTTTGTAAATAGGACCTTCAGTAGACTGCAAATATGATGCCTTTCTTAATCCTTTTTACTGTTCGATGAAACGCGTCTTATTGAAGTTACTCTAAACACCTTCTTCACTATGAGGAGACTGGTAACATTTCTACCCTGGACAACAGATTTACTGTAACAACACTAATTATATTTGCTATCTATCATTGACCATTTAGGGGCCATAGGCAGCTCCTGTGATTATACCAAATGTTGCCAAATGTTTGCAGAAACAAGATGCGGTTTGTACTGGCCTATCTCACAGCAAGGCTTGCCACTTCTATGTAAGAAATGCTCTTTTTTTTCTTTTTTGTTTACAGCGGTAAGTGGGTTTTGTGTCTTTGTGTAGCATTTCTGGTGGTTGTCAACACTTGCGTGAACCTTGGTAAAAAGCTCCAGAAACCATGGCTATTCTTCATTTGAGAGTGCCAAGGAACCTCGGGAAATGTCGACACCAGCGAGCAGCCTAACCCCGGACTGCCCCGGGGGTGTGCAAGAATGTCTGGCCTGCAGCTCTCTCCAGTTAGTCAGGGATGTCACATCCCCAGCAACCCCTGGGCCTGCTGCAGCTGGGCTGCTTTGGAAAGAGAGTCGAGGTTACTGAAGCAGGTGCGGAGTGACGAGTTAAATCGGAGATGAAATTACCTTTCACTTCTTATAGCTCCGAGAGTCTATGTGGCCGTTCTCAGCTGATCTCTGTGTCCCAAAAGCATGTACAACAGCCCTGAAAGTGAAACTGGATACCTCATGCACGGGCTCGAACTGCGGCTTAGTGGTAAACTGTTCTTCGCCTTCCCTGGATTTTCCAAATATACTGCCCAGATGTGAAATAATTCGAAACGTATTAATCACTTAGATGATGTGTTGCTGTAGTTTGAAATCTGCCCATTGTTTGGCCCCATCTATGCTATTTTTCAGATTACATCTATAAGACGTGCACACTCGTCGCTATTACAAGGACATTAACAAAATATGCATTCATTCCTTTTTAATATTTTTTTGTCCATATAGAGATTATTTTGCCGAAGTGACTTAAAAGCTCTTTCAAAGACAAGGTAGTGGACGGGGAAGTGAGAATGAAGGACTTAGAAGACCAGAACCAAAGAAGACGAACAGATCAGAGGCAACATGGAGCATGGAACAGGTGGGCTTTGATTTCTTGCCGGGGTAGGAGAGTTAGGGGGGCAGAATTGTACCCCAAACAATTTGCCCACTGAGGAATGATTTTTATAATGAAGACAACATTAGGCATCTGTTAGGTTGATAGGGCTGACATCATGCCATGATCAGAAGTGTATACATGCATTGTACAGAGTGTTTTGAATTTGGTTTGTTAATTTATTGGCAGTCAGTGCAAAGCTGAGGTGAAGGGGGCTGTGCAGTGAAATCTCTACATACCAGAAAACGTGTTGCTCTCTGTTTAGCTATAAAATGTATATTTAATGAGAACATGTACCCGGGGAATGAAGGATGGAGAGGATTAAAGAATGACTCCCAGTTTGCATACTTTCTGCTTGAGCGTTATTCATGGCCCAGAGTGCGTGACCTATGAAAGCAATAGCAAATAGGGATTTCACACTGCTGGAAGCGTGTAGCCAATACCCGATCTGATGCATATAGGTCTTAACTTGGGCTGTTGCCACGCGTTGAAGATTTCTAGTCCCTCATGTGGTCTGAATTGGCTATGGGTGGTGTTGGCAATCAGGTGAGAACATACCACCCTTCAAAGCAACCATGTATGTTTTTAAAAGTATTGCAATCAAGGATATGCATTGTAATGTTGGTTATGAACAAGAGGAAGGGTGAAAAATATTTACCTAGCGTGTTTGACTTAAGGAAAGGATTTGACAAGTACAGTGCTGTACATTTATCTAGGGCTGTACGAAAGTTGCATAATTAGCTTCTGCATAACACGTGTAACATGAAATTTTCGAGATTACATGGCATTACGATTGAGTAGCATATATTTTGCATGGGCCTACATTTGACCGACATATGTATTTCATGGCCGCGGTTGTCAAATGTGCCTTCCACTGTGACTATTAATAACAATCCTTCTTTGACTTTCTTTCTGGCTGTGAGCAGCTGTTTTCTAATTTTCTGTAGATACATTAAAATTTTGTATTGGGGGGCAATCTGGAAATGAAGTCATTGAGAAAACCATTGTGTTCCAGGCGGGAGAGGTGTTGGGATATATTCCATATACCAAATTGAAGTTAGCCATGTTGGATTTTTGAAGATGCACCTTTATTTGACTAGAACGAGAGCCTGCCCATTGGCTGGGTGTTTTGTTAAAGCGGACTTCGAAAAGGAAAGCGTTTAGAAGCTATGTGATGAGGGGAACGAGATGAGCCAACGTTAGTTGCACCAAATTTGCACTGGGGCTGTCTGCTAACAAGCCTTACAGTGTAAGGGATTTCATCAGCTTCCTTACTTATACTGGTGGCTGGAAAGACAGTTGTATATATTTCTAAGAGTGTATTTGTGGATTTGTTAGCCATGCACATGTGCAGCTGATGCGTATTTGTCTTCTTTGTCAGGTGGTGGAATGCTTAAAATAATATTTGCATTTGTGACAGATCAACTAATGATCTGATATTTTGGATTTCTTAATTTTCATTCCCTCTTCTTACACATTAATGTATCTTCTGCATATCGTAGATGAAATTATTATTGAGTTGGGATTTGGCAGATTTGTGTTGACTTGTTTTGCAAGGTTACTTTAATCGAAGCCTTAAAAATGACAAAAATGACTCTATAACTGTCTACTTTTGGTTCCCTGATGTGAAGAGTTTAGAGGAAATGAACTGGGTGGACATTATGAAAGTTTCAATCCTGAATAAGAGCATTACCTGTTAATGTAGGTATTGGTTGAAGAATCAGTCGCCAAGGATGCTAAAGCATGTCCGGAGACAGTAGGAACACGAGATATGATGATAATCCTGAATGAGAAATCTTGATCTGGGTTAAAAGGAGGTCTACGCTGTGACCAGCATCACACGTGGGTTCATACTTCAAGAGAGGAAAGCCAAACTTTGATCATAAGGGTCCACCTCCAATAAGCCTAAAACTAAACATTAGTGTCTCATTTACTAGACAAACATTAGTGTGCCATTTGTGACAGATTAAAGATACAGAGCTGTCAAGGATCAATGCTACCCATTTGCTAATTTCTATCACTACATTTCAGGGGGTCTTCCTTTGCACCTCCATCTTACCCAGCAACTCTGCCTTCGACTGGACTCATTGTGATGCTCAGGTTATCAGTTCTAAGATGATAATTGATTGTACCTCAACATTTCATTTGACATGGTCTAAAGTATTCTGGGGCTCTTGGATAAACTCATGGACCTCAGAATTTGCAAGAATAAGGATTTCCTGAAGTTGAAAAACTTAAACTCCTGAATCATCTAAAGCGTGCCAGACTGGACCAAAGCTTAGAGAGTCTGCAAAATGAATGAATCATCATACCAAAACCAAAATATTTTACTAAGTGCATCGAGTGTAGGTTCATCTTCTTGGGGGACTAGTTCTAGTCTATACGTTCTGAGAAGAGGTGTATCTGATTTGCAATCTGCAGGTCAAATTTCATGAATAGCTTTGGTCATTTGATTAGGAATGGGTGAAGCCATTTGATTGTGTATTATGCATCTGTTTCTGGATAGGAGGAAGCATGGATAGGGAAGTATGTACCACAAAAGATGACGCAAAGCAGAAACATCCAGTGATAGTATGAGTCAAATCTTTGCCTTCTTGTTACTAATTATTGTGTCGGTCCATACTAAGGGCCTGATTACATTGGTGGGGAGACTGCCCCTGGCAGACTGTCGATGGTGGTCTCCCCGCCATCGTAACCAATGTTACTGCGTGCCATATTATGATGACGGGTGGATGTGTGGCGGCCGTAAAGACCGACCGCCACACATCCAAAGGGCTCCTTAAGCCCGCCAGTGTGACAAAGGGGCTCATAGTCCCTACAATGGTGCGGTGCCTACCAGGCACCGCCATAGGGATTACGATGTCCCTTTCTGCCTGCCTGTTCATGGCGGTTAACCCGCCATGAACAGGCAGGGGGAAAGGGACTTTGGGGGCCCATAGCGGGCCCTCCGTACCCCCTGGTTCCCAGACACAGGACCTGGGGGGCACCTATGGTGCCCCCCTGCATTCCCCTGCACCATGTGACAGGCCCCGCATGGTGCCTGCAATGTAATGAAAGGATATGTAAAGTGTCCCTTTTTTGCATTTCTGTGGGTGCTGCAGCCAGCAGAATCCACCACAATGCAAAACATGGGCAATGTGACTGCCTCTGTGGTGGTCGCATCGTAATTCTTACTGTGAGAATGCCGCCTTGTAGGCGGGTAGTCCCAAATACAAAACAATGGCGGACAGACTGAAGTCCGCCTGCCATCGCAATCATCCCCTAACACTTGAAAAAGCTAAAAGTATAGGCAAACGATAAAAAATGAATTCAGTGAAAAAATATTGCTTTAAAAGAAAACAATAACAATAAAACCAATGGGTCTGGTCATTCCAGTAGGCTTCAGTCCCATATGTATGTCTCCCACCAGAACAGTATAGAATTGTATGTGCCTTAAAGAATCTGTGCATGGGAATGCTAAGATTTACATTTGCACCCTTATTAGGGTTAGGATTTAAGATGTATAAGGTGTGCCCATGAAGCATATTTTGAAAATGCACAAATTATTATTCTGAATTAGTGCCTCTGCAAATTGTGGTTTTCTGATGCGTACTAGCGCAGATCATGAGAAAACTATTATGACTCAAACTCCTTATAACCTTCAATCAGTCAATCAATCAAGGATTTGTAAACCCCACTACTCTCCCGTGAGGGTCTGAAGGCGCTGGGGGGGGTGAGGGGTGGGTGCAGCTCCGAATAAGTCAAAGAGCCAGGTCTTGAGGCTCTTCCTGAATGTGTGCCGAGTAGGGAGCGTCTGATGTCGAGCGGGAGCTTATTACAGGTCTTTACCGCGATGTGGGAGTAGGCTCTTCCACCCGCTCTGGCTCCCCGGATGCGCGGGGTTTCGGTGAGGGTGGCAGAGCAGAGGTTTTTCTTAGGTACGTGGAAGGAGACTCTTACATTGAGGTATTGGGGTCCAGTGTAGTGGAGGGATATCTAGTCCTTATACTCGAATATTTTTTAACTCTGCTGGATTACTAAGGTCTTGAAAATCCCCCTTAGAATTACTTGATGTTTGGCACCAAGAACCTCCTGAGCACTTGACAAACATGATGGTTGAAGACCCTCCTGTATTTGCTTAGTTTTACGAGGCTTATATTAAATTGCAGAATTAAGATCTGTGGAAAATGATGGGTGTTAACTCAAGTACCTAAACAAAGTATATTGAAAACCTCTAATAAAATCTAGTGAGCCTTCCATAGGACCAGGATATAATTTTCCAAATTCCGTTAGGTGTCTTACGTCTATCATATGCATATTTATAGCCCTACTGATTTAGAAATGAGGCTACATCTTTTGTTGTAGTCCCACCACTGTGTGGCTGTTTCATACTACTGTTAAAGGCTCTGGGAGGGACGCAGTAATAGCTGTCCTCTAATTAAATTGAAAAAATAAAGCACTAACTCTGGCTACCTGGGACTAAGATTGACTTTAATGGCTATTGGCTGCTTCACCATGTGTTTAGCCAATGAGAGTCCAGAAGGCGGGGCAGAGCAAATCCTTGCATTGCAGTCCATGCGATCCTGAGTATGAGCTGCAGGCCAAGATAATCTGACCACTGCACCAGGACTTCTGAATGGGGCTAAGGGTACCAGTGACTTTAGAAAGTCACACCCAACAGGAATCTGTTACCATGGCAGCCAACAGAAGGCGCATTCCCAGTAGAGGAAACTGGCATGGAGACTGACAGTGACTTGCATGACATTTGTTCACTTTGTAAATACATGATATTCAGTAGGATTCGCATTTCAGATGACCTCAAAGTTAGAACAATAATCATGGGTAAAAAAAAAGTTTTCCGGATCACTACTGAAAAGTCTCTTGAGGTTATTTCGTGAGTGATAATAATTTTAATTTAGTTGCCTTTCTTTTTGTGAGTCAGGCCAGCTGACTGCCACAGTTCCTGCTGAGCTTTTTTTAGTGTAGTTGATATCCAACTACAAAGGAAGCAAGGGGACAAATTAATGACTATGCCACTTATATGTCATAAACTGCCTACACATGTAGTGGAAGAGGCAGACATAGCAATCACTGTAAGATGACACAGAGTGCCTGACACCAGTCTGAGCTCACTGTCAACCGCACTGTCAATACCATTGTAATGCTTACATACGTACAAGAGACAAAGATGTTACCGAAAATAATTAATATTTTAAGGCATTTAAAAAGTCCATGCAGTGCCTTTAAAGCACTTTAAATTCACCTGGGCCAAGAGCCACAATGTCACTTCTGGATTCAATGCCATAGGTTGTGGCTTCCTGTGATGTCACGATCGGACCTAAGGTTGCCTGATTTCATTTTCGGTGATATTTTTACTATGCTAATTGGTGGTTTTGAAACCTGAAAAATCCTATCTCTTAGTGGTCATGAAATGTTGACAAGTATGCATCTGCTGCTTGTGCATTTTCAGTGTTGACCAGATGCACATTTATGCAATTAATTTCGGGAACAACATAGACACTTTGCATTAATAAACCTTTAAATTCGAATTAAATATTTAATTCTGGAAATATTTGCCCAGCTCAATTCATTCCACAATCATTAAACCAGCCTTATGCAAGATTCCATTGTGCTGAATCATTTGTTAACAATCTTAGAGTGATATGTGTAGTTCTTGAAATTAGAAATGCTGGCGCCTCTCTGAGTGTGTACACATTCCTGCCTTTTCTTGCCCAGGTGACTATCGCTTTCGACCTCCAGAAAAAAAAACATCCAACCAGCCAACATACAGCGATGTATTAAGGCATGATCAAAGGGGCCAATTGCTTAAGATCCCACCTTCAATGGGGCCCCTGGTAAAATGATTGGCATAGTCAAAAGACTTTCTTTGACTCTCTCTCTCTCTATCTATTTCCCTCTCTCTCTTTCTCAATCTCTCTTTTTTGTATCTCTCCATATCTCCACATTTTTCTGCCTACCTCCACCCATCCCTGACTCACCATTCTCTACCTTTCTACCTACTGCTCTTTCTGTCCCTCACTTATCTCTTGCGCTATCATTTGTCTCTCCCTACAATGCTCTCCTTCTTTAAAACTACTTCTCTGTCCTCCTCCCTTTAACTTACTCTTACCTACTACTGTCTTCTGTGTTTCTCTATTTACCTCACCCATTTCACTCTACCTCACCTTTCTCTCAATTGCTCTCCATGTGTTGTTTGCTCTCACCTCTACCTCTCAAATCAGTAAATTCCAATTTCCTCTTGCCCCTCACCCCCTTCTCTTAATCTCAACTGTCTCATACTCACCACTCTTGTGGGATTGATTTATCTTAAAATGAGTAATACATTTTACAATTGTTCCCGAACAGACTGCCATAAAATATGTCTTGCCTGGAGCTTCAAAAATCCTTAAGATGACACTGTCAACATACTGCTTACTTCTACTTTGCATATATAAGTCTAGATTCTGCCAATGTTTATAAAGGCTTATCTCCAATGGACAATAATTGTAATATATCCTTTACATTTAAAAGAGTGGTACTTAAGCTATATCATAGTTTGCATGTTTGTGTTATACTTTTAAACGATTATAAAAGCAATGAACTGCATGTAAATACTTAGTAAAATTCTTGAAGGTAATCAACGGAGATTGTCCCTGTTTTACAAGCTTTACTTGGTCCTTTGAAACACCCTTAAAGATTCAGAACAAGGTAACCCTCATATATGAAAGTATTTAGCATTATTATCATGGAGTTTTGTGAAACTCCTCTGGTCTAACATTAACAAGCAACATTTACAGAGTAGGCAGAATGTCCTTCCAACAGTCGGTCTCAATTACCAGTATGCAGGAAAGGCACTGCTCTGGCTTTTCATTGAAACTGATTTCTCCAATAGACACTGAAAAGTCTCTAAGGGGTCTGAATCACAAGAAATGTATTGGTAACCCGTGTCTCTCATTTACTGTCAAGAGTCGTACTCACACCATTTCATTTTTGGTGGTCACAGTTATTTCCTTTTTGGTGGCCACAGTTATTAACATCTCTTTTATAGAGAATTAGGAGAATAACCTCCTAGATTGGGTAAGTTACTCTACATCAAACTGCCCTGAAAAACGCATCCCTGAATCCAGCAGACCCATCAGGAATTATGTATCAACAGTGCTCTGGTCCTTTCTACAATAAAGAAGTAAAGAGAAATATTGTGGCCCACTTAGTATTTTCTAATTTGGACTGTATTCATTTTTACTTCAGTCTTCTTCCGCATGCATTCCTCTGTTGCATGTCACTGGAGGGGTAATTATCAGCATTGGGAGCAACATGATTTCAGGGGAATCGGCAATTCAGTGATAGGCTAGGAAAAGAAACATATTCTGCTACAATCAGTGTCAAAGAACAGCTCAGACTGGTGGATAATGGTCCAGTGAACCTATTAATGCTACAGGACATCTCGAGCAACTTTGATAGTATTAAAAGTGGGAATTTTCCAGGAAGTCTGTTTGACATATCAAAAGCGTCAGACTCTGCCACTGTTTGGTTTCTGCCAGTCTTGCAAGGGCAGTGGTACATATCCAGTTTCTAGTGTTTGTTCCCAAGCACGCTCTGGTGTTAAACCTCCATGAGAAAGAATCCACCATGTAGAGATCATTCATAACTGAATGAAAGGTAATTAGCTATGCCCCTAGGCCTGCTAAAAATGGATTGATATTTGGTGGGAATATGGCATAACATCAGGAGGTTGGCTTAGGAGTCTGTCCATCTAAAAATTATGAAGAGTCATTCAAGAAGGTGAAAACCTTAGGTTTTATTCTGACCCACATTTGTCCATAATGGAACATGTCCCATGAAACATTTCTGCGGTTATATTTTGTTGTTGATTAAACTTCAGTAAAGAGATCCGGCAACAATAGTGCAAGTCATCATGGAGTCCCAACGTATGTATTGTATTGTATCAGTCTGATAATTAGGCCACTGGGAAAACATCATAACCTGAATCCAAACAATCCAAAAAAATGTGGTTAGATTGGTGGTAGGTACAGAATGGAATGAGTACATTTAACTTACTCATCAAACCCAGGATTGTATTTAGTGCTCTAGTACATATTCACCTGTATCTAGGAGGTCCAAATCTTGGATTGTGGTTTATTTCTAAAAGAGTTTTGAGATCAGCCACCGCAAGTTGAGCAAGTGTTGAGCAGTTAAATAAGAGGTCAAGAGGTAGGAAAAATCTTCAAGTTGCACTATTCATGTGTAATGGATTTTAACGTTTAAGCAGACTCCTAACCTAAACTTTTTTTTTTTTTTAAAAAGGCTTTAAACCCACCCTCTCCTTATAGGACGCTGCAGTGCATCTTGATTGTCTTAGAGTTAAGCACCTTCCAATAATTTTATTCCAGGATTTTGATATGTTTTCCTTTTCAGCCTAGCCTTAGTATATCTTCATTGACAGGGTTTATGCAGCTGAGTAGAGGAGGCACCAGAGAAGAAAAAACGGTGGTGCCTGGAGTCTTTGTACATAGTAAAGTGGGCATGAAACACCCGCTTGATTCAATAGAGATGAGGAGCAGTTTCTGCATACTGGGTGACCAACATGAAAGGTAGAACCACTCATGGACATTGATTACAGGATTTTTTTATCACAAGAGATAGTCATTAAGCCATCAGAAATCTGAATTTAGTTCTGCTATGCAAACAATGGGAATTCCATGATGTCCTCCATGATGTGAATGTTTTTTGCTATATATTTGTACGATGCCTCGAAGGGTAATATTTGACTATAGTGATACTGCTTCGAATTGAAGGGGATAAATATGCCCGTGGGGGTGTTGAAATATTTATATTGCCATTTCGTGAAAACAGGACAAAAAGGCTATAGGGGTGAGCCATCAATTGACATTGTGTAGCATAGTGGTCCTAACAACGTGGTTTAGTAAGACAGACACACACTGGTGGGTATGAGATTATACAAAAAAATGCCTGTATACTACAACAAGGAGGTCAGAATACTCTATTGTGAAAACAGTGTAGTTTAAGGAAGAAATTGCACCTTTCATTTATAAATGGCAGTGCATAAGAAAAGAGTAGCACATATTATGATATGGAATATTGGAGTATTTCCTCTATGTTTGTGAAACTGTCTGATGTGTATGTATAGAAACTGTTTAAGAGGAGTTTCATTTGTACGGATCATTTATAACGTATAATGGATTACTGAATACACAAAGTAATCATGGAATATTTATGCTCAAATATTGCTGGTATGAGAAAAAGTATTTCTACACTGCTTATAATAATGTTTTTCATATATTTCTTTGGATGGTGGAACACAACAAACTGACTATGGTGGAAACTCCAAAATTCGCTGGGTTTTGAGCGAGGATTAAACACTAGGCAAGCTACCTATTGAGTGCCAGTGTCTTTCTTCACAAAAATGTTAGCGCAATTGCGGTGTAAAAATATTAACATAAAATATCCTGTAATACATATGTAAAAATGTATATATTTTGTTACCATTTCTAATTTTTACAAATAATTACAAATTAAAATTAGAACGTTTGCTATCTAAGAACACTTAAAAGAATACAATATTTATCAATTAAACAAGTATATATATATTTAAAACACTTTATAATATATTACCTCAAATATTCAACATCCACAAACACAAATTAAAATATTTGTTTAACAATTAGAATACGGTAATTTAGTGAAGACCACAATATTGTAAAATTATTTCAATCAATTAACATACAAATAATTAAAATAAATTAACTAACGAAATCAAAAACCTAATTAACCAATTAACAAATGCAATAATTAATTTCTCTTTTAATCAAAAGTATCCATTACATAATGTGCAATTAAACAATAAGGTAAATAGTATTCTAATTGGCAAATAAATGACAAATAATAGAAGCATTTAAAATTAAATATTTAAAAAAGTCTACAAAGGCAATTGTTGAAAAATATTTCCCAATCAAATAAAGAAGCATGCTATATTAATGAATAAACAAAAATATGTACCCGAAAAGAGCACACAAAAGATTAAAATGATGACTTACAAAAGTAAAACCAATAAACCAACAAAATATTTAAAATAAGTTATACACAACTATATTTAAGAAAGCTATAAAATACCTAAAAAAACTGCTTTTTTACCTTCTATATTCTGTCTCCTGATTTTTTTTCAGTACAATATTTTTAAATGGTATTAGTGCCTCATGATATTTTTTACACATTATTTTGTCGGAATAGCAAGAAGGCATATGAAAATAATTCTTAAAATGTTGTTTGTGCTGGTGTATTATGCAGACATGCAGGGGGGACCTCACCATTAAAAGAGTGTACAAATATTACCTCCCCCAGTTAGAGGGGTGCAATAATGATAGATCAACATAGAGGAGAATCAAGAGGAAACAATGTAAAATTCATAAATTAGAATAGGATCAAAAACTTTTAATGAGCTGTTTTGATTTATGATCTTCATTTTCCATTTTGTCTAAGTAATTTGTCTTAATACATACACAAAGCCAAGCTTTCGCTATATTAAGTTATACATTTCACATCCCATGCCTCTAAATGTGAGAAAAAACTGAGCACTTGAGTAATACAACGGATCATTTACTTTAGATTAGCAGAAGGTGAAATTTAAGCAGCTTTCGGGTGTAAAGAAATTAATGTTTCCGGTTTTCACTGTTCAGAGCTTTATAAGAGAATCTGGATGTTTATTCGGATGATCTTTCACTTTTTAACAATTCATCAGAAGTCAATGGTTGTTCTTTGCCTTAAATGCGGTGCAAAGTAGTACGGCTATAGAAGTACCGAATACAATAATAAAAATAGAAAGACACAAGCACATTCACTGTCATGCAAATCAAACCAAAGGAAATTGAAAAACAAGTTATAAGTCATTGTTGCGCCTTTGAAGAAACAGTGCATCTAACATAGAGTCTTCCTTTAAAAAGCTCACGTTGACACATTATTAATACACTCTTGCAGAAGTACCACTCGTATGGCTGAGCGCCATTTCAATTATGAGATTGTAACTGCTTTTCGTTTTAACGATGCCATCTCTTCCTATGGTATTGAATACAATCAACTATTTCTGAATATAATGAGATGACTTCCTGAAATAGTTGTCGATAGACATTTGTCCGTTCAAGTTTACCTTGCTGTGCATGTTGTTATTTTCTAATTACAATCTGAGTAGAAATTTCTGCCTAAATTAGAATTATTTGACACCTCAACTGCTGCCAAACAAGATTATTTTTGACAACATCCCTGAAACTGTCGGAACATTCATAATATTAAAATGGAACATGTGAACTGCCTTGCAAGTGAACTTTCAGTAGAACTATGCAACATTTTAAATAAAGGTAATATCTTAAGCACTGAGGGGTCGATTACGATAGCGCCATCACATCGTGAAATGGGACCGCCCTCTATATGTGCGGCAGTCTCGCATACACAATTAGAATGCGCCCGCCACACTGGCGGGGGCATCCCGCATTTTTTACATTGCGGGCGGCGGTGCTGTCAGCAGCACCCGCTGCAATGCAAAAAAGGCATTTGTACATTTGCATGTACAACGTGGCAGGCACTGTGTGGTGCATGCCACGTTGTGCATGCAAATGCAGGGGGGTATCATAGGTATCCCCCATGTGCCCACCCCACCCCCCAACCTCCTGGGGGCCTGCAACGGTCCCCTATTGCGTAAACCACATGCCTCTCCGTGGCGGCAACACCGCCACAGAAAGGCTGCTTCCCACATGCATTGTAATATGGATAGGGGTGTCTAGCAGACAACGCCACCATATTCAACCCTTTTCTTCCCGTCCGCAGCGGTACCCCCTACCATCATAATGTAGCGGGGGAAATGGGAGGCGGGCGGGAGATAATGTCTGGCGGATCGCCACTGCAATGCAGGCGGTGGCGATCTGCCCAATAATATAATAGACCCCTAAATGTACTCTGTTTTTCCTTTAACTCTTCCAGGTTGAAACCCTGCCAGCAAAATACCAGAGCTGCTTGTATTTTGCCGTCATCTTCTTAAATTATTGAGGGAATAAAAAAAATCTATCTATCTATCTATCTATCTATCTATCTATCTATCTATCTATCTATCTATCTATCTATCTATCTATCTATCTATCTATCTATCTATCTATCTATCTATCTATCTATCTATCTATCTATCTATCTATCTATCTATCTATCTATCTATCTATCTATCTATCTATCTATCTATCTATCTATCTATCTATCTATCTGCCTGCCTGCCTGACTGACTGACTGACTGACTGTCTGTCTGTCTGTCTGTCTGTCTATCTATCTGTATCTCTATCTTTATGTCTATAAATCACTTATCTGTCTCTTTATCTTGGGGCATACTTTTAAGGAGGGTGTTCTGGAGTAGATAGTTGTGTACAGATGTTTTCCGTTGGGTATAGTGAGGTCTTTTTCACCTGGATTTTGAAATACACACAACGGTGAAAACACATGCACACACACTCTCTCTCTCTCTCTCCCCCCTCATCTGCTGTGAAGGTCTTCAGGAAAGTTGGCTATTTTACAATATTTAGTACCACTAACAATCCACACTTCTCTACCTTCCCCCTGCCCCTGAAGACCCCCTTTCTGCCCTGCTTGCCATATTAAAGTATTTTAACAGGATATGCCAGTGTGATTATTGGAGACTCTGAAGGTCACGTCCCCCAATCTTTCTGATCAAGAAATACCCATGTCTTTATCTATATATTACAAAGTCAGTGATAGTGACTTTATATTTATGGTTAGGATGCACTTTGTATGTAAGGGCATCTTTTGTTCTCCTAATACATTTTCACAAATTTGACATTTGCCTAGCATATTAAACTAGGCTTCGATATGCTGAGTTTTTTGCAGTTCTGCCCCAAATAAATAATTTAAGATGCAAGAGGCAGGTTTAGAAAGAAGCATTACCCATTGCAGCTTTCACTGTAAATTGTGTTCTCCACTACAGAAAAAGAATCAATGTATATACTTCACATTTTGTATGAAAATAAAAACCTCTTTCAGAAAATGTTTCTTGTGGTTTTGTGCAAAATGCTGTCAGATTTGTTAGATATTCACACTTGCGAAAGATGTTGAATGGGCTTTGATGGGCTAAAATTTAGAGACATTTTCGTCATTAGAGTGTCAAGCAGAAATTTTGCAAGTTTGGTCGATCACAATTGAATTTTTGAGAGATTTGATTAATAGAAAGCTTGAACTGTTTTCCCACATTCTTGGAACTCCCAAAAGAAGGCTAATTCGATGATCCGGTCAACCACAGTTATCAATCGAGTCATGTAATATCATATTCAAGATCATTGTAAGGTCATAAGGAGTGCATGATGGGGGCGTGAGTAACAGTTAGTTAACCTAAACATGACTAGTGAATTTCAGTGATTTTTGGGGTTGTGTTTTTTAAACACAACTGCACTGTAACTGTGTTTGTTTCAGTTTACTTCTCCATTTTTTAAGGTATGTGAAGGTCTTATTACCAAAGCCAATCATAACTTTATGCATAACCTTTGGGACTTTTTAAGAAAAATGTCTATGTTCTTTGGATCATATTACACCTCCACCTGTTCCGTGTGCCTAACATCCAAATTATGTCCAGACTCTGCTTGGTGGATTGGGCACAGCCATGCCCTATGCCCAACCAACCATGTGACTAATCACTGGTCAGTCCTTACAACTAATACGCTGTGGACATCTAACCCAGCACGTGAAGCCAACTCCCAATGCACGCAACCTTCAACTGTGCGAAGAGTTTTTCTTGGACCCATAGCATGTGACCAACCATGGTGCAGACGAAGGCTATGCACAGCGTGGGTTGACAAAGCACAACTGAATGCCACAAACATCTTTTAAATTTTGGCTTGATTTGCAAATTCTGTTCCAGATTTCCAAATCTGAGACTCCAGGGTTTTGTAAATAGAGCAAACATGATACAAATAATGATTTTATATTAATGTTAATGCAGGATCTTCTAGCCCCCACAACCCACATGGCTTATCCTGACCCTTCTAACCTTTTTCTTTTGGTGTGTACCAACATAGCACTCAGTGCACTGTGTTGGCTAGTAGCCACCAGAAAAGAACATTTTCTGCCACGGCGAGCCAATCAGAGAATGGCAGACTCACAAATCTGCAGTTAGATGCATTACTTTGGAATGTACATTTAGTGAAAAATCTCCCTCTTCCTACTGTGTGTCTTTAATTCTTGGGGATTTTGTGGATTCACACATCAGTGTTTGATACACAAATTAATACTCTGGATAGTTCTAAAGTTGAACCTCTTGATGCCCAGACCACAGTACTTTAAAAAAACGAATTTGTTAAAAACTGATTACCGGATTTACAGTAAGTTAAGCAAATGCATTTCCTTGAGTACATTCTATTTAAATGACAAGTTAGGTATAATTACATTTAGCCATTTTTTCGAGAAATGCTATGGGAACTAAAACGGAAAATGTAACTTTTAGGACTTTATCCTACTTATTTTTAAGCCCTCCCTTGAGAAATATGCATGAAACATGCCTTGAAAAACCTAAAGTGAATGTGCTTTTCCAGAAAATGTGGTGCATATACCTGTAAAGGGTACCAAAGTATTAATAAAACAAAGAATACCTTTTCTAAGGAAACCCTAACCTAGTCGTAACTTGCACATCACTTATAGTCACTGAGAAAAAAAGTTAAGGTAAAGGTATTCTTAGCTTCAGTGAGAACACCTCAACATATATTTAAAAAAGAATCTCGGAAATTCACCTAAAACACCTTCAAAGTGCAGTTACGGTTATGAATTAAAATCAAATAACCTCTGAAGATATTGATATTGTTAGGAGCACAGTTCATAACTCGCACAAAAGCAAACCATGTAAACCATATCTCTCACACAGAACTCAATATTCCAGGTTCTACTCTCAACTCTCCACAGTCAGCGTTTACTACACACAGCCTATGGTCGTGCACAATAAGGCTCAGAACATGGCCTAATCTTTGGCCACATACTGTGCCCCACCCTCCACGGGAGAAGAGCACCCATTGCATACTGCTTTTGACCATCTACGGTGGGGTTAGCCCTCCATGGGCAGCCTACACACAGAGGGTATGGCCTTTGGTTGGGCACAGTCGGGTTTTGCCAAGGGTACTGATCCCTTGCGCACCACATTTTGCAGGCAACCAACTCCACTGCACATGGACTTTGACTATGTGTACCAGGGAAGATATTTGCATGGCTCATCCTCTGTGGCAGGCCAACACCTGTAGTGCATGGTCTCTGGCTGTAATAATAATAATAATCCACATTTGTATAGCGCACAATCACCCGTTAGGGTCTCTAGGCGCTGGGGGCCGTCGGGAAGATTAAGCAAGCTATTGCCCAGAGTCGCATGGTGCTGGGCTAACCTGCCACCGGAGCCGGGGATCGAACCGTGATCCCCAGATTCCAGCGTCCGTCGCCCTGGCCGCGGCGCCACACCTCCTCCTGTGAAGCAGAGGTTAAGCGTACGGCTTGGGTTCTGACCAGGGACTTCTCCCAATAACCAAGGGGCAGCCAACATCCACTGCTCATATCCTTCAAATGTGCGCGATGAGGGTTGACTGTGGCCACGCTCTGCGCTCAAAGTTCTGTGGAAGGCCGACCCCCAATCTGCATTGAGTTCAACCTAGACAACTTCCTCTTTGCAAATCTATTGTCTTCTTATTTGACCAGTCAATAACAATGCAATGGAGTGTGAACACAATTGTGAATATAAACCAGTGATACATCTAATTCGTAATTGCATTTAGGAGGGGATTCCCTTTCATGTCCCTTTCCTCTGTGATTTTGAATGAGTTGCTAAACACCATTTGGGATTTGGAAATTCGTTGCTGAATCGCAAAAGGTGTTTAGTAAATATTAAAATGTTATTTTCTGGTTGTAAACCCTGTGATGTTGAGAATCACTGCATTTACTTCAGGCGCCTAGTCTGTGTCAGTCCTATTGGTTTATCCGGGTATACATATTTGTGACACGTTTTGGACACCTTGGTTCGAAGTGTAAACCTTGCCCCATAGTTGTTCAACCTGATATAATAGGCTATGCTAAACATCATAATATCATTGAGAGACGAAATAAGATGGAAACTTAGGGGTCTATTACGATGTCCGCCCGCCATCGCATCGGGAGATGAGACCACCCACTATGTGCGCGGAGGTCCCGCTTGTACAATTAGGAAGATTTTAGCTGCTTTCAGCATCCAAAACTTCAGAACAAAATGCACAGGTTCTGTATATTTACCATAGATATAGTAATCCTGGTGTGGGAGGTAATTGCTGTTAATTGCATCATGAATTTAGGCAACATGTAATTGGCCCAGGAAGAAAGAAATGCTTCTCTTGCTTTGGGTCTAAAGGAAGTCCCTTTCAAGGTGAGCTGATGTGCAACTTTCTATCCTGTGTGATGATGCCAGGGCCCTTCACCATTAATGAACAACAATAAGCTTTCTTTGACTTCAGGTACAACTCTTTTTAGCAAGCATTGAAACTAGCTGATCTGAGGATACAGTGACTTCTTCTGACACAGACTTTGATAACTTTAGAGAGTTCTACCCTTAAGTCAGCATTTTACTGTGAAGATATCTTTTTTCAGTGGAACTGACCACTAGGGTATACCGGCTGGGTCCACTTGCAAGTCAAGCCTGTCCGCGTTTGGATCTTGTCCTATGCTCATACAAACCAAGACAGTTTCTAGAAATTTCTTTTTCTCCAGCTAAAGATTTCAATGGGCAGCTGTTACACACCTTACAAATGATTGGTTACTTTGAGTTTCAGTTAATAGGCTCGATTTGTGCTCACTGTTGTAGTTATGTTATGTGAATTATGAGGATAACAACTATTTTAACAATGTTACCCAGTGATTTAATGGAAACCAAGTAAGTATATTAAAATGTTAGTAACATAACCTATAAGGCTTATTGGAGTGATGTATATGGAATTGCAGAATTATTGTTAAATAGGAGGTGAACAACGGTCATCACATGTTTGATATCATAATCGGAGGATTTAATAAATTAACATGTTTCCGTATGAAAGTACTGTTTTCCTTGACGATATGAAGTACCTATGCTATGTTTAATTATTATATAATTTCTATGATGATTTAATCAAAATAGAAAGGTTTGTGCTGCACAGTGCTCATGTATTCTTGTTGAGTAAGTCCAGCTCTAAATTAGAAAACATGAATTAACATGCATTTCTGTTTACGGCCCTGACTCCATTTTCTCTTGGGTTCATCGTATTTATCTAGAACGGCATCATTCTGTTTACTTTGTATCATTTGTAGTTTCTACAAAGTAAATTGAGGAATTTATTTAACTTTTGGTCTTGTTTACATCAGGAAATATGTTTTTGAGCATCAATCTTTGAGCTTACAGTACTGCCCACGGGACCCACCAGTATATCGAAGGTGAGCTTACAGTACTACCCAAGCGATAAACCAGTGTATCGACGGTGAGCTTACACTACTACCCGAAGGAGCCACCAGTGATGGTGAGGTTACAGTACTACCCGGAGGATCCATTAGTATAAAGACGGTGAGCTTACAGTTCTACAAGAAGGATCCATCAGTGTATCGACAAGAGCCCACAGTTCATTTCTGCCCACAACTAACCAAGCTTGGAAGCTTGGTTTGTGGGAACACTTCACAATGCATTCTCCACTCTCTTTTCTCTCTCTCAGGTCAGTCTCTCCCTCACATGTCTACGAGACGTTTTTTAACCACTTGTGCTAAATCACCTCCACTTTCTGATTCTTAAGGAGCATTGCAAATTAACTTCACTACCTTTCTGGAAACCAAAATACCGTCTTGTTAAATTCATTCAAGCAGGGATAATACTGCGTGCCCCAGAATCTATTTCTTTCTCTTTGCTTCATCATTACAATTTAATTATCTGTGGAAAACACACACAGTGCACACGTGCACTCAATTAAATCACTTACATTGTATAGGGTAATCGATATGCACTCTGCCTAAGTCGCTTAATTGGCGGTGGAAAACATAACCTTTGACCTTTACTGCTGCTTCCAATGTCTCAAGTCATTGAAAACGAAAAATCACCTAATGATACTTTGGGCTGCAGTAAATGTTTTTGGGGGTTGCTAGAGTGAACAGGCCTGTAGTATAGCTAGGCACAAGTCGCGCTAATGTGTTTGCTCAATGTTGACACACAGAATACATTGAAAGTATGTCAATAGATTATTTCAAAGGCAGAGACAACATTCAGAATGAGCAGGTTAGAGTCATCAGAAAATAAGAGTTTTTGGAACGATTTCCCATCATGAACCTGCATGCACTGAGCTCCGCATTTTCGAATACTCCACAGCATTCCATGGGGCATATTACCTAGCAATAGCGATATTTATCGCTAAGCAGGGTTAGCGGGAATAATTTTATTCTCGCGCTACAACGATTTTTATCGCTGAGATACCTTGCTATCATCAAGGTGTATCTCAGAAACTATAAAAATCATTCGAAATGCGTGAAAATAACTGGAAATACAGCGATATTCACACATTATCGTGACAATGCTCTTAGCCATGTTATCCACCTCCCATTGGATAACATGGCTAATAACTGCTCTGGGCATGTGTTAGCTTTTGGAGATATTCGCGCTTAGCGCGAATATTTCCAAAACTACGCCTTTGTAGGTAATAGGAGATAGCGATGTTAGCGACTGTTTTCAGTCGCTAACATCTTGGCACGCCCACTTTGCATGTCATTAGCGATAATTATCGCTGACATGCAAAGAGGGCCCTAAATGCCCGCTATCGCCTACAAGCTGTCGCTAACTGGTGTTAGCGACAGGTTGGTAATAGGGTGATTAAATTATCGCCGCATTAGACGGAAAACGTCCCGCTAAAGCGGCGATAATGGCCATTGGTAATATGCCCCCATGTTTTTTTGCCTCCACAAAGTGCCCTAACTTTCATTAGAGCCTCGGGCGCAGTGGTGTTGGGGTCCAGGGACTTTTAAGCAAACTGAACTCCAATTACACGGTTTTAACTAAGAAATCATTTGTTGTATATTTTGATGCTTTATATATCTTCCTGCTTCACCTTTTGGCTCATTTGGAGAATGGTATATTTTGACAAAAAAGCAGAATCATGAGGGGAAAAAAGGAAGATAGAGTTAAATGGTAGAGAGCAATCGGATGAAACAGAAATCATGACTTTTATTTTCAATCAGAAACTCCTGGTCCTTGAAGGATTCCATTGAAATTGAGTTTGCTGCCTCGATTAATCAATTGACACTCTGTTGATGCAATATTTATCTCACCCAATAATGACCGATATCTTGGAAATCTAATTTATTGGATGTGATAAATATCAGCCATCTTAAGTTTTCTTGCAAAAATGAGTAATAACATTTGTACATTGGTTCTTTCTACACTAAAATCTGCATTTCACTGTCGTTTTTCAGCCTTTTTCTCTCAGTAAGTATCAGTAGGTTTTACCTGCCAGCTGTGCTCGATTTATAAACGAATAAGGGCCCTATTTATCAATGGGTTGCATCACGTTTGCACCATGCAACGTTGTGCATGTGCGATACAACCCCAAAATGCGATTTATCAAGCCATACAAGGCCACTTTGTGTAGCTCTGAGTGGCTTGATAAATGCAGAGTAATGCAAAGCAAATCATTACATTTCGTTATCATGCCAGTGGGAAGCATTCCATAGGTTTGTGTGGGTGTTTCTATGCAACACCCATGGATTTTGACATATCCCAGATTTAACATTACTGGGAGACCTGGGAATGTGCTAAACTGCTACGCCTTCCCAGATGAGGCGAAACGAGGAGAAATATCTTTAGTTCTCCTTGTTACTTCCTCTTTCTATGTGTGATGCATTTTGCAGCACACATAGAAAGAGAAAAAAGCCTCAGTGGATTGTTTAGGTGCAGGAAGGTACTCTCCATGCACAAAAACAATCTTACATGCAACTCAGGCTCCCTTGCATCCTGAGTCAAGGTTGGCTGCTAAGCATCTCTTGGTGTCCCAGCACTGGGAAAAGACAGGAATGCATCATATTGTGATAAATACAGTGAATTCCTACCCTTTCCCAGTAGTGCAGTGCTGCAAGATGACTTGCTTCACTGCACTGTGTTATTTTTTGATAAATAGGCCCTAAGTGTCTGTGCCCAAGTTTTGCTTAGGAGCCCATAGCAAGTGCTATTGAAGGAGGAATGCTGGATACCATGGGTGCGTAGTCCTGATTGCACTTCATGCCTCTTTCATCCATCACCAGGCACCCCTGCTCCTTTATCTCACTCTTTCAGGTTCTTTTTATCTCTGCTTTCTTTCTTCGTCAGTGTTTTACTGTCTTTCTTCTTTCCTCCTTGTGTATTTTTGTATCTCTTGCTCTGAGTCAATGTCTAAGGAGAAAAAACATAAGAGCTGGTCCGCAAAAATGAGTGCTGGTTGCCTCCACTGCAACCACTGGCTCAAAATAAGCACTGCCTGTCAATATATACCGGGGGAAAATTCTGATTGAGTTGAATAGTGCCAAGCACATAATAATTCCATTAACTGTACAGATGGTATATGGGCACCAGAGGCGCAACTAGAGTCAAATTTCGGGGGGGCTAAGAAAAAATTTCGGGGGGGCTGAACCTTTAATCAGTAGGCAGAGTGGAGTTGCAGGGGCTCTTAGAAGGGGAGAAACAACTGCAAGGCCTAATTAACATTGAAATGGTCTTTTAAAGACCTGTGAAACGTTCGGGTGCGGCTCTGTGTGTGCCCGGGATCTGTCTCATCCTGGGCTGCCACACACGATGCGGAGGGCTGAAGCCCGGTGAGTTCAATGGGTGTTGCGCGCCTGATGGGCACTAAAATTCAGTGGGACACACTTAATTGAGCCTTAAGTAGCTCAATTGGTGGATAATATGTGAACCCATGGTTCCGGTCTTAAGAATGGGTAACTTTGCGTTCTGTGGCTACCTCTCCTGATCCCTTTGTCAAGGCAGATGTAGCCTCAAAGTTTGCTTCTTATGCCTCCAGCTTGTTGGAGGATCCGTGATGGTCGCGCACTAACATTTCAGCACTGGTATGACATGATAACATCAACATCTCCTTTAAATCTCACCGACTGTCTGGAATTTTCCACCGAGGCTCTGGAACAAATCCTTCTAAATAGGCCTATGTAATATATGCTTCTTCCACGTGTATGTCTCATAGGAAACTGGATTAAGGTGCTGTTCTTAGCAGTGTCAGGCTTTAAAGTGGGATTGCCTACAGTCAATATTTTGATTTGCTCAAACTGTTGAATACACAATGATGAAAATTAAATGCGTGGCAGACCAGCCACTCTAATCACACATTGAATGCATGACAGCCATTTTAAAATGACGTGAACGGAAAAATGTGTGCAAAGATAATTTGCAGCAAGGATCGGTTGGCTAGACGCTTTTGGAGCTGTAGACTGCATTTCTGGTCCGCATACGCCACGTCACTCCTCAATATCCTGAAGTACAATATTGCTCCTATTACAAGGTATAATACTTTGATGTTTGCCATCAAGCAGTGAGTGAATGACTACCAACACAAAGAGTTGACAGGGGGCATTTGAAAAACTCAGGTTGTGTTTATTTCTTAAGAATCTATGTATAGATCTTTGTATTGCCTTGATCATCCTTCAGATAGCTAAGATTTAAACAGAAAAGGAACTCTTGGTGTAGCGGAAGTTAGAGAACAATCACTAAAGGGAGACGACAACGTAACATGCAACGTGATGCCCCACGTGATTGCTGATGTGTCGGAGGTCACATCTATTTCCTCTTAAGCAGCTAGACGTAGGCATGTGTCCTTTAAAATGCACACAGTTTAACAGCTATGTTTCCACTAATGAAGAAAAATGGCAAGGTGCTAGCAGGCTTACATGTGCCTAACAGTTGCGTAACGAATGTTGAGGTGGGCCCCCTGCAAGGTACATGGAGGGCCCCCCACTCTGGATTTAATTCAGACCGCTCATGCTTGAGTACTGTGCTGAGGTGGCCCCTTGCAGCTCAGGGGCCCCCGCACGGCAGGGGCTGCTGCGGCCTGTGTTACGCCACTGGTGCCTAACTAAATTGGAAACATACATAGGCAAAAATTCATTGAACAATCATAAACTGTTTAAGTGATGCCATATTATACTGGGTCCCTCGAATAGACTTATGGTCCAATTTATAAATGTATGTAGGGTGCAGCTGAATATAGGTTCCATTGTATAAATATTGCATGATGCTGATCCCAAGAGGATATTGTCATGCACAGACATCACAAACTCTATGGATGCCAGCTACCAGCCAGTAAAAGATAAACATGGCACACAGAGACAGAGTTCTGAATACAATCTACATATTCAGCAATAAAGGGCATGATTAGTGTTCAGCAGTCACACTACTCCAAGACAAACGTGACGGATATCCCGTCTGCCAAATTTCAAGTGCAATAGGATATAATGGACTTGTAATATGGCAGTCCATCCTCCAAACTTTATATCAGGGCCAAAATAACGATTTGGCTGTGTTTGAGAGATAGCATTGGTTTGCATGGCATGCGACGACTAAGAGACAACAAGAGCAGATTAGAGCCAACTATGTCATTACAAAAAAAAGTGTTCAGTACATGTGCTGCAGACACAAAAGAAGAGAGAAATATGTACAATTGCTGCTCTGTGTTTCTGTACAAGTGTGCATGCACTCACTTCAGTGGGCAGTGAAGGCCCCAGGTGGGTGAGTGAAAACTGCATCAGCATTGACTACAGGGCCTCATTGGGTTGGGGTAGGGGTGAGGGTGCTCCTTTGAAGTCACTGACATTGCAGTTTATGCACACTAACAATGACTGTGCAGGACGGCAACTGCCATCTATTTTGAAGGGTGCATGGGATGACCAGTGAGAGGTGCATTATTTCACTGCACCCTGCCTTGTGAGGGAAGTCTCGGAAAGGCGGGGTACCAGAGATAATAATTGTGCTCCATCTCCTGATTGCATCACTAGTATGACATTTAGGGCCTTATTACAACTTTGGCCGTCTTGCAGCGGTCTGCCATACCAGCGCCGCACTGCGAGACCACCAAAGCCGTCCGCACACTGTCCCCTAGATTAGGAGTTTAGTTCTGGTCTGGTGGGCGGTGCTTTGGAGGTCCCACAGTGGTGCCTTTCTAAGGCTCACACTCGAGCCTTAGAAAGGCATTGCAATGGAAGCACCAAACCATGTTTCTGCATGGGAAAGACTGTGCAGTCCATGCTGTGCAGGAACAGGGGGTGCATTCAGACAAGGAGGGAACAAAATGTGCCCCCCTGCATGCACCCCATGGCCCAGAGGCAAAAGGAGGTTCTGTATGAGCCCCCTTTAGTTTCCTCACCACAGCACTCTTTATGGTGGGCTCACTGCCATGAAAACTGTGGCAGTGAGGAATTGCATAATATGCTTGGCGGTGCTGCAGCGGATCCGCCAGCATATTGCTGTCTCACATTGCTGCAAGGCTGATGTTTACAGCGGTCTTTGCTAGCCAAACTCTAGTACGGCGGTCAGCCCACCAGTGCAGTGGAGCCCACACTGCCACCCCAGCTATGAATAAGCCCTTTAGGAGATACAAAGTGACTGTGCCTGTATTATGGTGAAGGCCCATCCACAAAGACATTTTCTTGCGGTTCTGTCCACACACGAATGAAGAAATTGCCCACTTTACATTGCACCACCAGTAACTTTGCACTTAACAATTGCCATTACATTTGGGGTCACAACAACACCTCCAGTTTCTTCTGTGTTGTGAAAGTGCTATCCTAGTGCCCGAGGAGTGCAGAAAGACACATGTGCCCTTTGTACTGCTGCACACTTTTTGTAATCAAAAGCCCAATATTCACAAGGGAATCCGTACCAGGGAGTATAAGGGAGAGGGGTGGGGCAGCGGCCAGGGCGGATGACGCCAGAGCTCTGGGATCATGGTTGGATTGCTCAGTTCAGTACCATGTGACTCTGGGCAATAGCTAACTTAATCTCCCTGAAAGCCCTCAGTGCCTTGAGACCCTCTCAGACTTAGAGGTGAGTAGTTTGAGCTTCAGAAATGGCAGATTTAGATTTATTTATTTTATTCATATCTGATTTATTATATTCAAGTCCAGTTGTATCCCATCACTATGTTCCCCTTATGAAAAGGAATACCGTGAATTTCGGTTAATACAATGCGTGTCATAGGTCCTAAGGGACAGTTGGTCTCTAATAGGTACTATAAGAAATGCTGTTGTGCTTATCATTAAGCTTGTGGGCAGATGGGCACAGCTTTTTGGGTTGCTCACTGCCGTGCTGGTCAAAAGTTTCTAGATGAACACTTTTTTAGTGTTTGTGTGATAGAAAAATAATTATAGGATGCTCAATTTAGATGTACAAAATCATGCCGTAATTGAGTTCTTCAGGAAAGTACCTAAGTGTCAGTTGTCATCCGGAAAAGGCATGGATACAAAAAAGTGTGTTCAAATGACAAGAGGTTAATTTGCAATTATTGTAATTGAGGACCTGTTCATTATGGAACGGAAAATAATAATTCTCAAAGTGTCAAGGAACACCAGCTGTGACTAAGAACTAGTTTAGAAACTAAGGAGTGATGGCCGCCATGTAGGAACGGGATGCGTCCACTCATCACCTCAATTCTTTCTCACTTGCCATCACATTGTTAAAAGTAACTTACTTAACAAAAGTTAAGTGTAAAGCTATTTAAATAAAATACAGGTGCAGGTAACATGAATTTAAAGAGGGAGGTCAAGAGCGTTCACCCTTTTATGAGAAAATGTTAGGTGAGGTAGTGGAAGTAATTTAGTGCCACTCAATTTAGTGCAGGATATGTAGTAACAAAAGCAAAATGTGTCTGTTAAAAATCCTCAGCAAATAAATATTTGATTGTAGTCTTATAACAATGAGCTCCCCACAGACTGAGCATCGATATAGACTTAAGACGCTACAGGTTTACTGCAATACATCAGTCATTGCACGGATGACTTCAAGAACACTTAAAGTTTGTATACAAATCCACAACTGCTCAAAAGATTTCCCTTGGAGTGCTACTTAGGAATCGAAAAATAAAGATAAATTTGTCCATGGCAGAACACATTTCATTTTACCTCTTCCATTAGTGCCCTTCTGTGAAAATAACTAATCTATGATAATATATGATAACTATGTAATTTAAATGAATTGATCAATCACACATGGTAATATACTTAACGTAATGAATACCAGCAGCTTACTCTTTTGTAACTGTGCTTATTTTCTAAATTGCTTTGCAGAACTGTTAAATCCCTCATATGCAATGCAACTTATTAGCATAAGCCAGCTATATAACTGATTAATGACAATTACTTCGCTCTCTAGCACGCTGCACTTTATATCTC
Organism: Lissotriton helveticus; assembly: GCF_964261635.1. Lineage (NCBI taxonomy): Eukaryota > Metazoa > Chordata > Amphibia > Caudata > Salamandridae > Lissotriton > Lissotriton helveticus. Next base: position 1,077,779,268 of record NC_136059.1, read on the forward strand.
TGCTTTTGTATTAGTGCCTTATGGGAATTTTATATACTGAGAAGAAAATTCACGTCGCACGACATTCTCACATACCCGAAGGAGCTTAATTATGAGATGATCATACCATTCCAGCTGGTTTGACTTGGTTGCTGCTTTACATAGCCATCCTGCACATTGGCCGAACCCAAATGGTCTGTTCCGAATGATGCAAAGCTAACAAGAGGGGTCTTTGTTGAATTATGGTACATTTGATTTTCCCTTCTAAGGGGCCCAATGTGAGTAGGCTGAATTCAACCTCAATATATTGCCTCAGGACTACCAATACCGAGGGCATTTTTAATTTCAGAGTAGTTTGGAATTACAGCTGGTGTTTTTTAAACGGATTCATGCACATTTTTCTCACGTTTGTGCAAGAATTTTCTCCTAGATTTTTTCTTTCATCCACCGCTCTAAATGTCTCCTGATCATACGTGTTCTTACAATCCCATTGCATATGATATCGGCTGTCACTAGCACCATCTGGATACACGGGACACTCATAATGAGACTCTATGCGTACCCCTCTTACACATGTTCCCCTTGATATTACTAATGGTTACTAAGATATGAAAGCATTTCAATGTGATGCCCTAGTCTTGTATCTGAATACTGTTGACAAAATATTGTCTGACAAAAATTAGGGTGCCAAATTACGATGTCGGGTAGACTTGAGTCGACTGTAGGTCGGTGGTTCTGAACACACTACATGGAATGACCGGCCGATTTGACTTCAGACCGCCTGCATTGTAATTAGGCGGGCGGAAGTCAAACCAGAGATGTCGGTCAGAAAGCCTTCCAACCTGTGGTTAGAGGCTTTCTGACCAACATCCTAATGAGGCCCCAAGTGTTATGAATATCTTTTACAAAAATATATCACCTCATTTGAGTTAATAATAGAAAATATACATCTAATAGGAACATATTTTCGTGAATGATATTGAAGACACAACATTTATGGCAGGTTATACGTGCAATGATAGATATCGCCAGTAGGTAGTTATATTTAGGACTTTGTTTCTATTCAAAAAGCATTTTTATTTTCCCAATAACTTTGGCGTCGGTTGACGAATCTTCGTAAAATTTTCAAAACTAGTGGAACGCTCCGGTCAGCTAGATAAAAAAGGGGGCCCAAAACGTGTTTTCTCCATGTTAATTCCCATCGAAAATTTTAGACACGGCTACAGCCCAAACTGCAAAACGGAATTACACCAAATTTGGCACAAAGGTAGCCATTGGTTCAGAAAGATACCCTTTCTTTAAATGGTGTAAATTCGTTCAGTAGTTCCTGAGAAATTAAAAAAATAGAGGTCAGAAAATCAATTTCCCATTGGAAACTTTAGACACGGTTACAGACGAAACTGCTGAACGGAGTTACACAATTTGGCACAAGAGTAGCCCTTGGCTCAGAAAGATAACTTTTTTTAAAATGGTGTAAATCCGTTCAGTAGTTGCTGAGAAAATAAATAAATAAAAGTTTTGCTATCTAGAGGTACGGAGGATCCGCGCACCCTCCCGATCACGAGCAGCATTCTAATTGGCTGTCAACACTTCAAACCAGGAAGTGTTGGCAGCAATCTTGTGCCTTGGTAGAACCTAGGCACAAGAAAACAGTAAAACAAACACGCAAAACAAGAAAAGGGGGCAGGGTAGAAACACCCTGATCCCCTAGGCCTGCTCAGGGGGGTCCCTCAATGACCCACATGGCCCTAAAAAGCATTAAAAAAAATTGGCTGAATTCACGCTATAAATTATTTTTAAAGCGCAGTCTCCCGCGCTTTGTTTAATTGAAGCCCCCGGGCCAGGTCCTGTGGGCAGTACAAAAATGTGTGTGGGGGGCCCAAATCCACCACACACTGCCCCGGGGACTGCCACCCCCCAGGGCTTGTTTTTTTAAAACTTTGGGGGTCCTCTAAGGGCCCCCCAAGCCCCGGGAACTGCCACCCACTGGGGCTTTAATAAATTATAATCGAGGGGGACACACTGACACCCCGGGCCTTCTTTTTAATAAAAAATATACCTGTGTGAGGGGGCTCACCCCCACACACCCTGGGGACCGCCACCTCCCCGGGGCACTAATATTTAAATGTGGAGGTCCGTAACGGACCCCCGAACCCCTGGGACCACCACCCCCTAGGGGCTTTGCAATGTTGGGAGGGGGCAGCGCAGCCCCCCTCCTGGAGCCAGTGATGGCCCGGGGGACCGTCACCCCCCATGGCCAGCTCCTGCAGTTTCCCTGGTTGCCCAACCCCGGGACTCTGCAGTTTGCATTTTAAGTTGGGGAATTAATTTCCCTTCAATCCCGAGGGGCCAACTAACCTACTTGGTACCTCCAGTAAGCACCACAGGTCTGCGTTGCAGAGAGGTGGCCCAGGTCACGCCCCTTTTTACACCTCTCTGCAGCGCAGCTCTGTGGCGCTTACTGGAGGTACCTGGAGGGCTAGTTGGACCCTAGGCACCCTCAGGATTCAAGGGGACTTAACCCCCCAATTTACAACGAACTAGGGGGCGTGTTTGCAGAGTGGTGGAGAAAGGGGGCATGGCCTTTGTCTACCTCTGACCAATCCCACTGGCTGGGGCTTAATGGAGGTAAAAGGTAGGCTAGTTGGCCCCTAAAGAAACCCCAGCAGTGAAGGGAACTTCAATCCCCAGCCAAGAGCTTGCCAGGGAGTGTGTTTGTAGAGTGGTCGGCAAAGTGGGCATGGCCTGGTACGAGTACTTAACAATGCTGCTGTGTGGGACTGACTGGAGGAAATAGTTTGGGAAGTTGATCCCAAGGATGTCCTTTGGGGGCCAACTACCCCTTTTGTTACCTACAGTAAGTCCCACACAGTGGGTTTGCTAAGACGTCTTCGGAGGCCATGGCTCCCTTTCTCTACCACTCTGCAAACGTGCCTCGTGGCAGACTACAGGATGGGGAATGAAGATCAATGTAGCCCTGAGGGAGTTTGGGGGCCAAGAATCCCTCCTGGTACCTCCTATAAGCCTTACGCAGCGGAATTCCTGAGCATTGGTTGGACGCCCATCACCCTTTCTCCACCACTCTGCAAACGCAACTACTAGTTAAAGAAGCATATTTCTTCTCCTCTGACTTAGAGGAAATTTTGATCCCCCTGCCCTATTATGTACTAGGGACTTACAGAGAAGGTAATGCTAATCACAGGGGTACCCCCAATGCATAGTGTTCCCTAGTGTATGTAGGTATTTTCACTGTATTCTAAGTGTCTTTTAGCATAGCACTGGCTCTAGGCCTGATTAGTCAGAGTCAGTTACCACCAGTACTCGTCAGAAAATGTTGTGGGCACAATATGATTTTGCAACAAGGCCTCTTTCTGTTCCTCTGTTGGTTCTTTCTGCATATGTTTTGCTTCTTCCTGCACTTTTCTTCATCTTTCTGGACTTCTATTGCTTCTTTTTGCATTTCTTTTGCTTCTTTCTGAGCGTTTTTTCTTCTTTCTTCACATGTCCTACCTCTGTAGGCATAGCTCAGTGGTTCCCAAACTTTTTTGACCTGTGGCTCCCTTGACCTAATCGGCAGTTGGCCGTGGCTCCCCACCTTCACCAACACCGACCCAGAGTGACGCATCTAGGTGCAGGACTAATGCGGGCAAAGGCTTCTCGACGCTGCGCCGCGCAGGCCTATGCGGACAAAGCTTTGTGCCTGGCTTCAGAACGTATTCACCACTAGCAAGAGTAGAGCTGGAGTGAACCAGGGCAGGCAGCTACATGAAAGTGCAAAAATGATCTGTCAAACGTTGTATGCATGCAGATGAGTGTGTGTTTGTGTGTGAGCATGTGTGTGAAAGTGAGCGAGAGACAAGAGTGAGTGACTGCAATTGTGACTTAGAATGAGTGAGACTGGGAATAAAGGCAAGTGAGTGAAAGTGATAGTGCATTGTACTGAATAAGTGTGAGTATGGAAGTGAAAAATGGTGTGAGTGAGTGAGTTTCAATGAGTATGAGTGAGAGCATGTGTCTAAGTGTGCTGTAGAGCTTGCGAGTCTGGTGCTGACCCTGACATTCGTGGCATCAATTCTAGTTGTGTTTCAAGCCGCTACTTTAAGGGTGATGTGCAGTGACAGGCCCCATGTAAAGGTTAATAGGTCACCTTCCAGTTACTGATGTAATCAGGCATTAAACGTGTACTAAGGTTGAAACTTTGTTCCAGGCATTATTCTTTTGCTTTAAACTCACACAACTGGAAAGGCGTCAAAATATGCTGCTAAACTTGCCCTTTCTTGATGGGTGATTTGGTGGCCTCTGCCATAATTTTACACACAAGGAAGGGTTTGCACGGCTGAAGCACTGAATCTGTGGTTTCCAAGGATCTTGTCGCTCGTCCAGTGTCATGCTCCATGTTTATCCTCAGAAGAGTATATAACGCCAACCTTAATCCTATACAGAGCAATAACTGTCATTCACCTCTTGTAAAACACTTGAATCATGTTTTCACTTTAGCACAGAAGGTGCATATGTACTAAAGATATTTGTACAAAGTATGAACATACGGTGCTCAGCCTATAATCAAAGTGAATCCCTGGCACAGTGACTGGGGTTCTGCGTACAAAAGATGCTGCGGTTAGTAGCGTGCTTCCGGAAGTATCATACCATCAGTTTCTCAAGACTGTATCAGACAATCACAAGACGTGGTTATGTTATCTCGGGTTGTGTGATGTTATGCTGTGGTGTGTTGTGTTAGGTTATTTCCTGTTGTAAGAGCTTAAAGAGCACAACGCACAGCAATAGATCTCTTGGCGCTACCTTTAAATGAACAATCCCCACTCTGATTCTTAGTCATAGTCTGCAAAGGGAGTTTAATTCTCTGGTAGGACAAGTCAGGTTATTGAGCTTTTCAACAAGATAAATGACTATCATTCATTCTCAAATGACGAGGAAGTAAAATTCATAATTTTGCTAACACTGAAAAAGCGCGTCTTGCTGTTCCAGATGCCTCTCTAACTGTTGCCTTCCATTTCATTACCTGCCTCGTAAAGTTCTGGTTGTTTGATAAAATCAGGGCCTTTTTTATACACACTTGGATGCGCTACAAATAAAGAGTTCATTCCTAAGCACAAGGGAAGTAATTAAAGCTTGTTGACGTCATAACATTTATTTTTCTGACATTGACAGTTGCTCACACCGGAACTCTTTATTCTATTTTCGAAAAGGGACCTTTTGATGTTTTGAAGCTATCTTAAGTGATGTTTCACTTGACAGGTAGCAATGAGAGGACTTTTCAGCGGTCTATTACAACTTCGATGAGGACCTAAGAAACAAGCTGGATTGGACGAGCAAGTGCACCACCTAGTGGGCACCAGGTGCAGTACACCCGGCCTACATACCAGCAGCCGAGGGAATTCCTAATGGATTCTTCTCAGCAAATGTGATCGTGGCGCCCCTGGCTGGTTTTGGTGGCACACCGGGGTGCCGCTGCGCACAGTTTGGGAACCATGGGCATAGTTAATATCTAGCATTTTAAAAAACCTTAGAAATTCACTTAAAAAACCATAGGATGCAGGTACATTATAGTTAGAAATTAACATTTAAAAAACCTTTGAAATTCACTAAAAAACATAGGTTTCAGGCACGTTATAGTTAGAAATTAGCATGTAAAAAAACCTTAGAAATTCCCTGAAAAACCATAGATGTAACTACATATGTTTTAAACTAGTATATGTGAGTATTGGTGTATATAAGTGAGTATATGTGAGAGTGAGAGATTGGAAGAGTTCCTGTATAAATAAGTGTGCGTTTCTATAAGTGATTGTCTAAGAGAGTAAGTATGTGCAAGTTTCTGTAGAAGTAAGTGTGGTGGTGTGTGTATAACTGTATATGCAAGTAAATGGATGTTTGATACTTTGTTTGCATGTGTGACTGTGTGTGTGAGTAACTCTATGGATGAGTGGCAGTGTGTAACAGGATGTATGTATGTATGAGTACATATGATGAGTGAGTGCATGTATGAGTGACTGTATAGGACTTTGGTGAATGAGTGGCTGTGTGTGAAGATCTTGGAATTAGTGAATGGGTATGTTGTAACTGGTATTGGTGTGTCCATTGTTTTGAAAATGGTATTTTGTATTTTAGAGTGTGTGTAACAAAGGTTATATTAGGGTGAGAGGAGGTCTGCCACTCAATCACTAGGATGATGTCATCAGTGATGTCATTTGAGATGTCATGAGTGATGTCACTGACCATGTCATGAGTGATGTAATATGTGATGTCTTTAGCAGTGCATTGTGGGCGCGTGAGTTATAGTTAGCTATAAAGGGGAATTTCTGTGGTTTTGTTCGAGTGAAATGTCCAACTAACTATAACGCCCCTGAAACTTATGGTTTTTTCAGTGAATATATATATATATATATATATAAATACATTATACTCAGGCATCAAACCGCTTGAGTCTATAAGCGGTATGTTTGAACTCTAAATGCGCCAAGAGGAAAAGTGGAACAAAGAGAAATTCAACCAACCATATTTGTAATTGAGAATGTATCTATTGACTGTTAATTAGATATGAAAGTTATCTTCTACTTCCCTAATTTTCTTATGGAAATGTATTAAATGTAAACATTTCATGGATTTAGGAGGCCCTGAAGACATAATGCTCCATGTTGTACAAGCACATTATCCAAGAGTGTAACCCTGTTTTCAAAACTGGCAAGGGAAGCGGGATTTGGGAAAATAATGAGGTTAGTTTTATGCATATGAATGGTACCTCCCCTTCAAGGCTGCCATGTGCAGCCACGAGGAGAAGATCATGACACCAGCACATTACATAAGTCTTCCCTGAGAACAAAACATTTCTGACACATGGTCATTGTTACAGTGACTTGTATTGAAAAAAGCCACCTATACTAAGGGCCTGATTTAGAATTTGGCAGACGGTTACTCCATCACAAACGTGATGGATAATCCGTCAGGCAAAATATAAATTCCATTATATCCTGTGGGATTTATATTTCAGCGGACGGGATATTCGTCACCGTTGTGATGGAGTAACCCAGCCTCTAAAATCTAAATCATGCCCTAAGTCAATTTTACATGTTAAAAGCTCTCATTCCACCTGACTATTTTTCTACAGAGAGACCCATACAATTGAAATGACAGTTGTCTTTTGAGCTTTTGTTTTGCTGCCTGCTATTTTGCATTAAACGCTAGATGGACTTTAAGCTTCCAACATGATGTGTTTTATTTTTAACAAAGCCTTGAAAACACCCTGGCCTATGTGTCAAATAGAGTTAAGCATGTGTTTGCTGATTTTTCTACGATGAGAAATTACAAGTCCAGAAGTAAATATTTCTTTAAAATCACAGATTAATGAATGAAGACAATTATGAACAGCACACTGAGCTATTCTCTAATGTAATTAATGAACAAAACTCAAAATGGGGAATATGAAATTTCATCTGCCTTAATTCCCTTATCATAATGTGCTCTTTAAAATGGTATGTTTTGTAAGGCAGCATTTATTGTACAACTCAAAATGTATTATTGTTTAGTGGTCATGAAAACAGTGAGGTAGGATAAATCACCCCTAGATTTCATCATACCCTTCGCTATAAGCTTGTGTGGCATACTGAACATCTGACTTTTTCCTGATGATTGTGTGTGCATCTCTATAAATAAAATTTTACATTAACAGTAACAGAAGTTTGTGGAATGCAGTACACGCCAATCTTATGAGCTGAACGTAATGTGGCTTGAAACACTCAAATCTGTAATCAGATGTCAGCAGCCTGTTATTGTTAAATGACTTTTGAGGATAATCACAAGGGAGAAGCAGTAGGCTTATACGTCACACGTTTGCCTCTAAAAGTAATATGAACTTCGAAAAATTGCAGTGGCCACATTTAAGATAGAAAAGGGTACGTTGTACGCTTCCCTCGATTCTTGTCTGGTTACCGTGGTCAGGAATATTTTTTGAGCGCGCATATCACCCAAAAGGTCTTATGGTGCTAGCGGACGACTAGCTAGTAATGCTCACTTTGAGAATTTAAGCTATTGGATGAGGTGGTCACACCCACGTAATTCAACATGCTTCGTCATCAGCCACTTCATCTCAACCTGGGAAGATACTACTACCAGGGCAGTCTCTACCTCAGGGGATTGTAGGGGGAGTGCTTAGAATAATATTTTTCTGGATGACATTCGAGGGATCCAGCTAAAACTATTAAAAATACCTTAAGGTAAACCACAGAATAATACTTTGGCACTTTAGGCATGGACATAAATGACTGAAACACAAATGTATTTGTCCAGAAGATTTCATTCTATGAACTCCTACAATCTCCTGAGGTTGAGTCCGCCCTGGTAATAATATCTTACCAGGGTAGGATGAGGTGGCCGATGATGAAGCATAACACACTACATGGGTGAGAGCACCTTATCCAATATCTTAAATGCTCTAAATGAGAGTAACTACCTAGGGGAACCAGACAACAATCGAGGAAATGACACAATGCCCCCTTTTCCAACATGAAAGTGGTCACTGCATTGTATGGTGTTGATGTCAATGACTTTTGAGGCATAATATACTGAGGCCCTACTTCAAATGTTGATGCTTAGTAAATTGGATGGGCCCTTTTCACACCCTTTGTATAAGTTCAGTTATTGAAATGAGAGAATGGGCGTCATGAAACTCTTCCTCACCCTCAGCAGTAACCATACATAGCACATCAGACTCTACAGATCTGCATGCATGGTTTATTCTGTGCAGCGTTCTCATATGTAGACTACAGACCAATAACATATGTTGTCCAAAAGAATTATATTAATGGGCCTGCATTGGCACATTTTTTAATTCAGTGCAAAGTAAATGTAATTAGAATCAGACAGGGTTATTAACTTAAAAATCACTGCTTACTGCCTCACAGATTACGAGCTACAGTCACTTTAACAGTGGAAAACAATTGGATTCAGATCATGCATTGCAATTGTGACTGAGCAATATTGCACAGGTGGCAGGGCATCTTTACATCATGGTTACTGTGAACGACCAGTGGAAGTTGTTTCAGTGACTGAACATGCTCTAGCAATGATCAATCGCAGGAACTGTAATTTTGCTATTGTTGATCTTTGCAACCACCACAGCAAAATTGAATGCGTTAAAGCCAACTCAATATTCTATACATTCGGTCAGGAATGGTCTAGATCAATGGTTCTTAACCTGTGATCTGGGGACTGCTGGGTGTCCACAAAACCTACTCAGGAGGTGCACGACTGCTTACATTTTTTTGATAATATTAACAGATTTATAGAGTTATGGAAATAAAGAAGAAAAATGTGCAACTTTAAATTTTACAATGTTTGGTAAATGTTTAGGATTTTGAAATTGGAGGCTAAAAATTAAGTTAATGTCCTTAGAATGATTTGTGGGAACAGTGCAAGTGCGTTCAGAAAATAGGGTGGACGATTGGTGGCCTCAATTGAACTTGGAAAAGCTCCAACGTTCGTATTATAATTTGGATTTTTTTTAAAAAAAATATTTGTTTATGAATTAAATGTGAAAAAATTAATTTGAGTATTTGTTTAATGAATGTTTGCATCTGTATTTTTTTTTGTATTGTTTTCTAGTTCAAATCACTGAACATACATAAGCCGGGGTCCTCGACTTGCAGTAATGACTCAGTGGGTGTCCCCGCATTCCAATAATGATTCAGCGGGGGTGCACAGAAGTCAAAAGGTTACGAAACACTGGTCCAGTTTCTTGTTAGGTACCCTGGTCTAAAATGGCTGTAGTGATTGCATTATAATGGATACGATCTGGTAACGTTACACTGCGAAGACTGATAAAAAGAATATATGACTATTGCTACTTTGATAATATTGCTAGGAAAGGTTTGTTAGAATGTGCTCCTAAGAAAGATTTTCAATACAAGGGAATATAATTATTAGCACAAGAGTGTACCTGGTATCTTAATTTTGCACCACTGTCTCCAGTCTATTTACTAAATTGCCCCTTAAATGTGTATCTACATGGCAAAATGGTCATGGACACATAGAAGGCTCGCAAATCAGGTGTGTGACAATGTAATTGTTGTTTACTTGCTGTAAGCAAGCAACATTAATGGCTACTTAACAAGGAATGAGCATATTTACATCCCAATGAATCCAATCGAATTGGTAGATCCACAATGTGCATGCGTCAATCACAAGAGACGATTTGTGGAGTCCACTTGCAGAATTCTCCTGGTAGGGCCCACTGAATACTAATGAAGACACGTGAACTATGTTCGGTATTGAGACTACTTTCTTATGCCTCAAATTCTCCCTGCTCCACTCTGCTCGTGCTAGGCACTTAGTCAATGCAAATAAGTGCTGTGTGCAGCCATTGCATCCATTTTGAACTCTGTTCATCCTTTTACCCTTTGGCGTTTATTATTCATGTGATATTGATTTTCAAAGAGAGGGAAACACACAAATAAATAAAAAATAGGTGGTTAAACCTCAGTCTCCCATACTGCAGCTTGCAAGAAGCTGACAGCCAGAGTTCTACTGCTTTGCCTCTGATTATGATCTGGAAGAGTGAGAAAAAATTAGCGCAACCTCTGGTTGACCCCCAGCCTCAGCTGTGAATGCTTTTCTTGTATTTAATCCGCGCGGTGTTTGACAATTTCACTATCTTATCCAGGATCACACCTCGCTGGCTCACAGGGCTCGTGACAGGACGCGCACAGAGCGAGGCACCTTTTATTGACTTGAATGCGGGTGAAGATGAGTTGTGGCACCGCTCTAACACTTTGGCTGTTCTTTTGCATTGATTCAATGGGACGTTGCACCACCACTGCACATTTGCAGCTTCAGCTCTACATATTTGTGAAATTAGGAGTATCATTATCAGTACTAGAGAATACTCGTGGTCAGTCGTGTGATCTTTAGATATTTTACATAGCGTAAACTAGCTCCAAGAAGCTCTGTAGATTTTTGAAAAACGTTTTTTTACTTTTTCCGCAGCAGGAGCTTTTTTAACCTAAGGTGCTGCACACCCAACAATGGGACAGAGGATGAGAACAAGAAATAAACACATTACAGGGCAGCACACTTTACAGTTGATTTGCATATTTTTTAAGCTAAATGTATTAAACATTTGGGGGTATATTTACAATAAGTGGCGCATCCCTGCATATCAGCAGGGATGCGCCACTTATTGTGTGCCATGCCTCCGCCACAATGGATGCGCCAAATTTACAATGCGGCGCACCATGAGGAAAAAACGGCACAGATGCGTGACGCATCTGTGCCGTAAAAGTGGCTCATTGCTGGAGTTGCATCGCAAGTGCGACGCAGCTCGAGCAAGGCTCTAGGGTGCCCTATCCTTCAAAAGCTGCGTCAAACCTTACGCCTGCTTCAAGCAGGCGCAGGGTTTTGACGCAGCATTGGCCTAAAAGTGACTGAGTGAAATCTTGTAGATTTCACTCAGCCACTTTTAGGAGGCGTTCCTGCGCAGGAATGCCCCCCCTGCGCAGGAACGCCTCCTTATGGCGCAGGGCTTTACAACATGACGCATCTCCCAGATGCGTCACGTTGTTTTACCCCGTACCATGGTGCATCTTTTGCGCCGCCGCTGCGTCACAAAAGTGGCACAACGGCGGCGCAAAAGAGGCGCAAGGGGCTTGTAAATCTGCCCCTTGGTGCACTGGGAGGTAAAGCGATTGGCCCAGGTTTTTATGATTTTTTGTCAATCTGATTTTGGCAGAACATACCTCGTCAAAGAGAGTACGTTATTAAAAAGAAACCACTGACTTGTTGAAATCTGAGTCTATAACTCAGAACATACTGTGCACAAAAAATACAGTAAGTGACTTCATGTTGTGAAAATATTAGCCTTTTAATTCCTGGCAGCTTTCAAGAAGAATGTGTCTGAATTCGATTTGAAAAGACCACATATTGATCACAATCGAAACATTATGAATGTTAATGAATAAGGGAAGTGTGCACACTCAAGAGTTCAATAAAACCCCTTACTGAGTGTAGGGGTCTATCAATGCAGCCAGATGATGAGTTTATTTATCTTTAATTGTTAACGGTCTGACACTTTCAAAGCTACCAATTTCCAATTTCACGCCTTGGAGAATACCGGTAGAATGCTATGTTTCAATATGAAATGAACATTCCTTTTATATAATATAGTTCAAAAACAAAAAACATGCACTTGAACAGTGAGGGTGAGACTTCAATAACATTTGCAGTGATTATTATTGGAATTTCCAAAAGTCATTGGTTTACCTAATGCATTATGATATAATCTAAAAATAAGGTTTGATATAACAACCTGAAAGAGTCCTTTGTCTATGTGATCTAGATTTTTCTAACGCAATGGATATTGCTGTTGTCTGTATTAGTTTTCTTAAAGCATGTGACATAGTTTCACCCTCAAGAGCCTGCCTTGGGAGTTATCAGTAAACTCAGTCAGGGCATAGAATAGTTAATTGATTGACCTATGGTTAGCAAACATTATTAAACGTGTGTCAGTATAATTCCTTTAGGTGCGGAAGAGGAAGGCTGCTAAAAAAATGGCAAATGGCCAAGCACTATGGTTCATCTTGTTTAAAGTCTTCATCAGCAACATTGCAGACGGTCTGGAAATGAAAGCACTGTTTGTTGACAGTGAGATCAGCAACTTGTGTTTCAGAGTTTTTAAGTGGTTAGATAAAAATATCTTTTAGGAAAATTATAATGGCTAGAGGGTATAGTATGCCATCAAACTGAAGCGTGTATTGAGATAATCCTGTTGTTTCACTTAGTGATTTCTTAACTGTGTGCCGGGGGTGGGGAGGGGGCTGTTGAACATCCTGTGGTCGGTGGAGTGACATGGTTGGTTTTAACAGCAGTTTATGTGAAGTGCTACTAGTACAACATAAATCACTGATGGGACATTAATCAGAGGATTATGTCCTGTTCTGTAAGCAAGTTTCCAACAGTGACTTTAGAATCGATCTCAGAAGGTTCCGGTAGATCTGTGGTTCATATTTTCAAAGACCAGAGAGAGGAAATGTAGTCCTATTTGATTTCTGATGTTCAGTACATTTATTTACATTTCATGCACATTATTTGATTTTTTTATAGAGTAATAAAAAAGGCAATGGCAATAAAAGAGGCATGGTTAATATGAATCATGTTTTCTTTATACACATATTGAAGATACCGTTCTGTTCAAATCTTTATTTCGACCAATAAGATCATAAAAGATATACACACATCACAGTCACATGGAATTTATACAATACATCAAAACAATGATTTAAAAAATTGGTCATTGCAGTGTAAATCAGGTTATCCTCAATGCGAGCTAAAACAAGTTACCAGCTAAAATTTGTTGAAACAGAATTAAAAATGCGCGTCCAGCTTGAGGAAGCATGAACGTACATGCCACATTGCCGTTAAATACTTCGCCATTGCAAACACTATCTGTGGGGAAAGATCAGTCTTCAAGATTCTGTACGCAGGTAAAACATTTCTAAAGCCCATGTTTTTAAGGAGGGGAATAAGCCAGTAAAGATACCAAGTTTGTTGACTAGCAAAACTCCTTTCCAAATACATGAGTTACTGCCAGAACATGATCTAATCTGGCATTCTGTAGCGGGAAAGAGGACTAAGGGAAGAAGAAGGTGATCTTACTATAAATTGTACTGAGTATTATATTATTGCTATCTGTGCCAGCAATAGTTTCCAAGATGATATAGGTGATATGGTCCAAAGGGATGCAAGTGTTACAGTCCAGCACTGCTGCCCCTTAGTATATGAAGAAGAATTAGTCAAGACAGCAGGCCTCATTCTGACATGTCCTAAAGCTCACAAGGTTAGCTTTCCTAAGCAGGTTAAAAAGAAGAGCCCAACCCACAAATCATACAGTTGGTGGGCACTAAGACTGGCATATTCATATGAGAATTGAACTTTAACACCGGTGTAAGTATCTAGCATCCCATGGAAACTATTAGTACTATCACAAGTTTTCCAGCCCAAACCATTTTGTGACATTGTTTCATCCAGATACCTACATACTGCAATTGGGTGCTAATGCAAAAATGTGTAGGGGTTGCAGATTCTCAACCACAACCCATCTGAGAATTGCTAACAAAGGCGTATTCTTTTCTTTCAAACCTGCAATTATATTCTGTTTATGGTATGGAAGGGACTGCCAATATTCACAACCTGACTTTGGATGGCTAAACTTAAAGAAACACTTTAGCTAATGTGCCGAGAGGCCTCTGGGTAATTGCTGTGCTTTGTAAAAAACATTTAACGTAACATAATAATGTATCTTAAATATGTTTTACTTGCACCTATGATTTTGCAATCATTGTTCTTTGCAAATAGCCATTATTTGTGTTTTTGAGTTGTGAATGTGGTACTCATGCTAATCACATCCATGACCTAGTTTTGTCTGAAAAGTAGGTATACGCCTGCAGGAATGCATCAGGTTGTAAGTCAACAATAAGATGCATTTTTCAGTGGAACCAACAGGCAATAAAATACACGAGCATCCGTGTTAGGCCTTTGTGGTGTAGTTTTTTACATTTTTAATGGTGTAGGTTAGAATTCTATCAGGCTACAATGTTTGCTTGAAACCTACTGATGGAGAAGTACAAGGATATCTTGTCATATAAATATCTTCACATATATATTTGTGAAAAAGTGGAATCTGTGATCAGAATTCCTTGATTAATATAATCACTATGTGGATTATTTCCGTGTGGAGATCGCACTAACAACTGGGAAAATCTATGAGATGCTAGGATTTAACTGTCTTTTTAGATATAACCAAAGTTTACGCAGAATGGCCATGGGAATTACACCTGAGTGATATTCACAAACCTTTTCAATTCCTCTAATTTACATTTAAATGCAGTAAGTGCTAGTTTTGGAAGGTACCAATCTAACTCTCAAAACTATCATTACGTGTAGTATAAGAGAATTCTTCCAAGGAAAAATATTTTAATTGAAAATTAAGTCGAAAGAATATTTTACGTATTGGCATATTTTCTGTATCTTTACACTGAGTCAAATTAGAGGAACTACACTGAGGCTAGGTAATCTACCAAAATCATGTATTTTATTGTTTTACGTCAAGGACAAATGAGTAGGGTAAACAGCATTATTGTAAGCAATGTCTATGTGTAAACGCATTGTATATTTGCAAAAATATGCCTGCATTACATCATCCAAATTTCAACAAACCGAGCTGCGAAAAGTCCAGTTCTGAATTCACTCAGCAATAGTGTCTGTTAAAAACCCACATGAACAAATACAAAGATAAATGCACTTTCTATTGCATTTTGTAGGCTTGCCTTTTCACACAGACCACAGATCAGAGACATATTAACACCTCTAATGCTCTCTAGAGACATATCGTCATAGGTTTACTGAAATGAAAGATTCCTTTGCAAAAGACTAACTGATGGATATAGAATACAAATGAGTAAAACAATCGCTTTATGAGTACAATAATTTAATGAAAGCTCACTACATCATTAAAAAAAATACCTAGTAGTTTTATTTATTTATAGTCTACTTGTCTGGAAATTCCCTTTATAAAACCTTTAAAATGCTGGAGCAGGTGTTAGGTATTCTTTTGGGGCTTAGTGATACTTAGCTATAGTTTTTTATTTGAACTTCAAACACAATTTTATAAGTAAAACAACCATTTATTAGCTTTTCAAAATTAAAAGGATTTTATTTGCATGGCTGTAATCCCCCATGTAATTTTCTCTGGAATTGTTCTTTTTTGCAAAGCAAGAGATGGTTTAGGGCTCTGTTTTTGCAAATGCAAGTGGGCTGTGGTTGTACAGTGAAGGCATACAGAATATAATTAGCTATGTGGATCTACGGCACCAGGACACAATTTGGTAGGCGCAGATCTGCTTTCAAGGGCTACTGATGTCATATGCAGATTCAGTTTGTAAACCATTCCTATTGTTTTGTTCGGAATTGTGATATCGGGCCCCACAAAGTAAGACAGTTTAGTCACTAACATGGGTGCTTAGAGTATCCACAAATGTCAGAATAAACATTAAAAAAACAATAACAAAAAACAAGGATGCTTGAAAGTAGACACGAGGACTATTGCCCTGACATTCTGGCATTCTGTAGACGAAATGGTTTTTATTGTAGATACTTTATGCAGCTGTTTGGAGCACAGAATACAGTCACTCCATCAATTGAGAAGTTAACCACTGGGACGTTCCTTGTGCCATCCTTTTTTTGTTCAAAGATGTTGCAAGCTCTGGAGTTTGCCATTTGATGGCAGAGTCTGATATATGGATATCACTTGAGTGATGGTACAATTCCTCTTTATTTAGATGCTGTTTGTGCCAGCTCTATGTTGCCACCTAACATAATAGAAATAACAACAGAGCCAGTCCAAGGATGTTGTATCCCATTGGAAATCATCAGCACACACTATTTGAAGTTAGGTAACTTTGTTCATAGGGATTAAACTCTGCCAGTAGCAAGCAAAGTCTCTCTCCTATTAGGTAAATGCCAGAGTTTGCTGCGGCAAAGCCTGCCAAAAATCTTCAGTTTTAAGGATTTTCGTCTGTGCATTGACTTTTGTATTATTCTAAAATATACTTAGTTTTAAGGCCCTTACTATAGATTCCTATTGACTGGCTCTTTATTTTTAATGCTGCCCGGGGAAGTATTTCTTTAGCCTAGTTATCTTATGAGACTATTTCACTTTTATGAAACCTTCTCTGCATCATAACATCTGCAGGGTTCATACCTTAAATTCATTCCTGAAATATGGGAACAAAGATAACTAAGAGAGACTTTGGGAATATGAATTTAACAGTTGTTGGGAAAGCTCGGGTGATGTTTTTCATAAATACCATTTTACAACAGAAAAAGACTTACAAGAGTGAACTTGTTATAATAGTTTAGTTGACTCCATCTTCAATGCATACAGTACGAATTACGTTGGCACCATTGTTACTGGTGTCAGATTCAGAGTAGGCAACATGTGCTTGTAGCCAAATGTATACTACATTTAATCTGCTTTGAACAAATCTATTACTTTCAACTAGAATGAACATACAGTGCCAAATTTCCAAATTTATTTGCTCATCTAAGTGACACCTAGGTGTGCAAGTAGCCAAATTAGTGGGTGCAGATATAACATATTTTTTAATTAAAAATGAATTTGCTCTGGCAAATTAATTCACTGACATGTAAAATTACAACGTAAGAGAGTTCCTCACAGGAGCAAGTTGTTGACGTTCCAGGAAATGCACAACAGTACCTCTAAAAACCCCAAAACAAAGCATTTTGTTAGTACTCATCAAATTGTTTCAGGTGGTTTCGCACCCTGAGTCCAATCAGAGATTTACTCCTTAAAGGAAGTTGGATTACCTCTCATGGACAAAATATCCTCTATTTATGTTTTGAATATGGTCATTCTAGAGAAAGCATGCAACACAGGGGCTTTAACCAGAATTCTGTGTTGGATGCTAAAAGAAGAGTTGTTGGATCACAGTAGCAATACAATTTTCTGGACGATTGTCACGCTAAGTAGGAATGTAATAAAAACACAGTACAATAGGAAGCAAGAGCAATTGTAAAACAAAGGATCCTTGTGTTTTCTTTTTCTTTTTTTAAATGTCTTCCTTTTTACCCTATTATAGGAAATAATTGCAGCCCATCCTTCATCATACCACTTTATAGGAGATGTACGGTTGCATAATGATGTAGGAGTATTATTGCATGTGCTTGAATGACAAGAGCTCCTGCAGTATACGCAAGACACAATTCCCCTTTGAACATCTTAGTAGGCAGAGCATGAGTATTAACTGAGTGGCAGGCTCTCTGAGAAAACATGGGATGTGTTCGCTCAAGTTGTTCACCAGTGTACATTCTACACGTTGTGCCCTCATCTGAGATCTAAGGCATCCACTGGAGCAAGGTATTCCTGGAAATAACCTTTTGTACCTACATGCACAGCCACTGACAGAGTTAGACATACTGACACCTTGAGGAGGAAGGCAGATTCCTCACAGTTTTCGAAGCATAAACAAACATTTTAGAGCAATTCAGGTGTGAATGTTTTTTCAAAAGTGCCCGATATGCATGGGGGCATGCATTCCACAGACAGCATAGATCAGAAGAATTTTAAATGTGTGTTAGAGACAAATGAACATGCAATTTGTTTAGCTACAGAAAATGCTGGAAAGTAATGAAACCTTAGACTTATGGAACATTCTCCCCTATGTTTCAGCTGTATCTGAGAATAAGCGGAAATTATTTCATATACTGGCCTAACGTGCTACTTGATATACTATGAACCCTCTACTTGCCTCACACATTGCACATCATTTGCTATATTGAGATGTTTAAGTTTATACTTCGATTACTGTTTTCTAAAAACACCCAGGGACTTTTTTCTTTTGTTTTGTATAAAGATAAGAAAGAAGTTGTGATCAAGTTTTTTTTGTCGGGAAATTTTCTGGTGATGCATTTCTAAAAACAATACATATGTAATGAAAATACAGCTACTTTCATAACAATGTAAAAAAATGTGATTTGTGTGTAGCAACATTTTTGCAACACATGCTTTATTTTCCATTTTGAACAATTTAGCTTTTTTACTTAGCAAACGAAGAATGTCATAAAACACACAGAACCTGTAAACAATATACGTCCAAATATTAGACAAAATTCTGAATGAAGTCAATCAATTTCCCCTAATTTTTTGTACCCATATCCGCAATGCATTCTCCATTATTGATGATCACCTCCCACCACTCTAACGTGTTGAGTACAGATAATATAGCCTGGGTCATCACAAGTGGGGGCCAGGGGTGACATGTTGACACAGGCCCCACTCTGCTTCATCAAATTTGTTTACAGATTTTCAATTGAAGCAAGTTTGCTGTCTCCATTGATAGAAGTAGATTACATGGCATACCACTAGACTGCACTAGGCAATACCAATAGGATCTTCTGCTATATGTGTATTTGTTTTTACTTAAAAAATGCCTCAAAGCACCCTACATTAAGGGGGTTATACATTAAGGGGGTTATTTATGAGAGCCCTGCCTCCCTTTTGCACCACGTAAGGTGGTACATGCATGACGCAGGGCTCTCAATCTGATTTATGAAGCCACACAAATCCACCCTGCGTGGCTTTGAGTGGCCTCATAAATCACGACTAAGGCAACACTGTCGCCTTACTCTGTGCCCGGGAAACTTTCCATGGGCGTTGAGGTGGGTCTCCCATACAACACCCATGGAATTTGATTCTGGCCTAGATTTATAAAATCATGGAAACCTGGGGAAGCACCAAATCCGCACGCCTCCAGAGGTCATGCTTAACGAGGAGAAATATGATTATTTCTCCTTGGTTTTTCCTCTTTCTATGTGTGTTGCATTATGCAGTACACATAGACAGAATAAAACGCCTCTTAAAATTGTATTTGTGCAGGTTGGTATCCCTTCCTACACAAAAACAATCTTGCATGCAACGGAGGCACCCTTGCACCATGGTGTAAGGCCGCCTAAATGAATGAATGAATGAATTCGGATTTCTAGAGCGCGGGTAGCTGCCCTGAGGCGTCCAAGCGCTGAGAATATCGCTGAGGTTCGAGTTGGGAGGAAAGCAGATTCAGCTCCATAGTTATGTGGTAAACAGTAGCGTTTTCAGCTGTTTGCGGAAGGAGAGAATGTCGGGGTTTGATCTAAGATGCTGAGGCAAGGCGTTCCATTTCTTAGCCACATTGTAGGAGAAGGAGCGGCCTCCGGACCTTGATTTCTTTATTTGCGGCACAATGGCTAGGTTTGCAGAGGTGGAGCGCAGCTGTCTAGTAGGTAGGTAGGGTGTGATGAGAGGGAGATTGATAACCGGGCCTCGAGACCAGAAGGTCTGGTGTGCGATGCAAAGTGATTTGAAGTCCACTCTTTCCTTTACGGGAAGCCAGTGCAGTATCCTTAGTCCGGGTTTTACTGAGGATCTGCGGGGGATTTGTAAAAGTGTTCTGGCTGCACAGTTCTGTATTAATTGTAGTTTGCGTAAAGTGAAGTCAGGAGCTCCGAGATACAATGCATTTCCATAGTCCAGCCGCGATTGGATCAGGCCCAGGACTACGGTTTTTCTTGCTTCAAAGGGGAGTAGAGGCAAGATCTTCCTGATGACTCTCAGGATGCCGAAGCAAGTGGCAGAAAGTTTTGTTGCCTGTTGGTCAAAGGACAGGGACCTGTCAAGCCAGACACCAAGGCTCTTAATGGCGTCTTTGGGAGCCGGGGCCGGACCTAAGCTGGGGGGCCAGAGAGTGTCTATGGTAGATGGTAAAGTGTGACCCAGGAGCATGAGCTCTGTCTTGTCTCCATTAAGTTTCAGACAAGACTTGGTCATCCAGCTTTTGACCGTCTCCAGGCAACCTGCGAGATCTACATTCGCCGAAGGACCGCCTGCCTGTGCCAAGGAGACCACCAGCTGAGTATCGTCCGCGTAGGTAACGATCTTAATACCAAACGGGCGGACGATCTCAGCCAGTGGCCTCATGTAGACGTTAAATAACGTCGGACTTAAAGATGATCCCTGCGGGACTCCGCACCTCAGAGGCTTGCTGGAGGAGGTGACATTGCCCTCGTACACCTGGAAGGATCTATCGCTCAGGTAGGACTTGAGCCACTCCAGAGCTTTGTCAGATATTCCGGTGTCCAGGAGACACTGCAAGAGGATACCGTGGTTAACGGTATCGAAAGCGGCGCTCAGATCGAGGAGGATGATTGCCACCGATCCTCCCCGATCTAAGATTCTCCTGGACTCCTCTGTGACTGCCAGCAGTGCCGTCTCGGTCCCATGCTTGGGGCGAAAGCCAGTCTGGGATGGATCGAGCAGTTGGTATTGTTCGAGAAAAGTTGTTACTGTACTGTTTATGTGTTTCTCCAGTATTTTGGCTGCCCAAGGCAGCAAGGAGATGGGGCGGAAATTGTTGAGATTCTTGGTGTCAAGGTTAGGTTTTTTAACCAAGGCCCTCACCATAGCCTGCTTCCACGCTGCTGGTACTGTGCTGGTAGAGATCGAAGTATTGAGTACTCCAAGCAGTGTGGGAAGGATGGTTTGAATAGCCGAGACTAGAACATATGGAGGTGCTGGGTCTCTAGGGGAGCCTGACTTTACTTGGTGCATGAGGGAGGTGAGGTGATCTGCCTGCAGCTGGGGGAATTCCGCCAACACCGGAGGGTGATTGGGTGGATGGTTTTGAAGGGGACAGGGGACTGCTGTAGTCAGAACAGTCTGTTCTGTAGATGGGAAGGATGAGTAGATAAGGTTGATTTTCTGAGAGAAGAAATTAGCCAGATCTTCACAGCGGAGCTGTGGATTCTCCGTTATAGACGGGGGTGTAGGGAGGGTGGTGAGGCTTTTTACTATTTTGTATATCTCTTTCGAGCTGGAGCTGGCCTCTGCGATCCGGTTAGAGTAGTAGGAGGATTGCACACTTTTTATGTCTTTTTTGTATAGCCTGATGGCGTCTCTGTAGATAGTTTTATCTGTTTCCGCGTATCCTAGTCGCCATTTACGTTCCAGTCTCTTACAGAAACGCTTTTCTCCCTTAGTTCGGTGGAGTACCAGGGAGCTGAAATTCTGGATCTTGTGAAAACTGTTTTCTTCAGGGGGAGCGTGGCGTTTAGGGAACTCTGAATCCATTCATTGAATATTTCATTGGCCTGTGAAGGAGTCTGACCGATTAAAGGAATAGATTTTTGTAATTCCTGGGTCCACTGGGCCAGCGGTATTTTAGACCAAATTCGGGTTTCTTGGACAATGGGTGTAGGGAGTGTAGGTTTCTCTGTTGTCCAGAGCAACGGGACTAAGGCATGGTCTGTCCAAGGAAGTGCTATAGGGGGCAGGCCTTCAAGTGTGGACAGTTGCTGAAGACTGGATCCAGCAAGTGGCCTTTCGTATGCGTAGGAGATGAGACCAGCTGGAGCAACTGCAAAGCAGATAGGTCCCTGCTTAATTTGTTGGCGATGGAGTTATTGGGGTCGTCAAAATGTATATTGAGATCACCCAATAGCGTGAAGTTGGAAGGCAATAGGGCCAAATCAGCGACTAGCGGTGGCAAAGTTTCGTAAAACTGTTTGGGAGTGCCTGGTGGGCGGTATATAAGTGTTCCGGAGAAACTTAAATTGGGAGAGAATTCCAGGGTAAAGGACATGCTTTCACATTCCGGAAAGGGATTAGGGGTGCAGCGACAGGTGAAACAATCTTTAAAAATGATGGCTAGTCCACCCCCTCTATCATGTTCCCGGTCTAGTCTTACAATTTGATATTCCTGCCCCAGGGTTTGAACCAACTCGGGGTCGGAGTGAGGGGTTAGCCATGTCTCCGTTAAAAAGAGAGCGTCCGGTTTTTCCTCTTCAATTAGCAGGGAGAGCTCTGTGCAGTGTCTAGGAAGAGACCTGCAGTTCAACAGGAACAGTCTAAAGAGTTGTTGGTTTGATGTGGGGGTTTTAGACTTGAGGTGAGTCTTGCAGTCATTGCATTGGGAAGGTAGGTCGAGTGGGCCGTATTTATGAGCACAAGACAGGATTGCCTGAGAATTGATGGTTCGAAGTTCCTCGGAGGTATAATGCCGAGTTTGCGTGACGGGAGATGTAGGGGTTGTGGCCCCTGGTCCCGGCCCGTCGCGGACGGGCGCAGACGGGCTCGCCTTAGGCGCGCCTTCGGCGCGCAAACGGCGCGCCCGCTGCGCTCGTCCGCTGCGTTTCCTAGGGTTACACATTTTTATATGATCAGGGAACAATGCTAGGGGCGTGGCCTGAGAAGGGGGCGTGGCCAGCAAACTCGCCGGTAATGTCGGCGTGGTGCTTGGCTGCCAACATGGCCCCAGTGCAAGGAGAAAGGACACAAATGCACCAAATTGGTTAAATAAGGTTCATTCCTGCCCTTTCACTTTGGTGTAAGGTAGCGCAACTGCACTGACCTATGTCAAACTCCTTTTTACAAAGTATTTACTCCAGGCGTACCATAGACATCTGACAATCTTGAACATAGTCACCAACTAATTGGGCATGTGCCCACAACAAATAAAATTAACAATTCTGCTGGTGAACTGCGAAAATGTATTAACACACCACACTTTCTGTGAAGCGGTCCAAAGGGAATATGGTATGGCTTTGGAAAAAACACAACTGATTAAATAAATTAGGTCATATTCACATATAGTAAAAATAGTATATTCATTCCCCTGGATAGCCTTATGCCTTTCTTTCACTATTTCTCTGAGAAAAATAAGTGATAACTTATGGCTATAATGAAGCCAATCATTGCATTTATATGTCATAGTCTAATAATTTTCCTGCACTTGTTTTTTTGTTTTTTGTAAGCATGGGCGTAAAATCCGCTCTGCTCGCGGATTTTTCGGATTTTCGGCAAATCCGCAATCCGCGAACTCTCGCGAATTTGTCGAAAATCCGTGAATCCGCTCGCGGCGGATTTTTTGCTTGGTTGCGGCGCGCGGCGTGGTGCACGGCGTTCACTTTCCGTCATTTTAGCGTTTGCCGAGTTGTTTTTCTTTGCGAGTGACGCGCCATTTTAGATCTTGCTGCGTGTTCCCGCGGGAGTTTGTCGCCCGCGAATACGTACTCGCGGCTTGCCACCTTGCACAGCACACCTCGCGAGAGTTCGCAATTGCGAACACGTAGTTGCGGCGGAAAGGAACAATCTCGCACTTGCGAAATAGAGATTTTGCAATTTCGCACAAGAAAATCACCAGCAAACAGGATAAACCTTCAGAAAATTATGATTTTTATCAGAATCACTCCTCAGGTTGACATTTGCATGGCCTTTTTTTTTGCAAGGAGTCCATTTTGGGGGGGGGGAGGAAGGAAGTGCCCCACAGTCTCCAACTTCCTGTTCCTGTCCAGCAGGCTCCTCCCAGTGCTTTGTCCATCTCCTGGTCACTTTCATTTGGATCTGGAGCTGGAAGGATTACTTTTTGTGGGTGCTGCTGGATATTTGGATTTGAGGCCTTTTTGACTGTCTTTGGATCACTTTTGGATTAGAAATCAACTTTCACAAGTAAGTTTGTTTGGGGCATTACAGTTGCTGCAAGTACAATTTTGGAACTTTTTCAGAAAATTAAATAAATTATATTGTGGGTAGCCACAGTATCCAGTAGGACCAGGGTTGGTTATGGGTGCATGATACAACTGTTTTGTTGAATTTAAACACCATTGAGGCCATGGATGGGCTGGGATTGTGCAGATTTTATTGTTTTTTGTCGTTTTTTTGGGCCTGCTGGTGTGGCCCTTTGCCCAGGGGTGGTGAGTGTTGCATGGGCCTAGTCTTTCTGTGGGGTGTCTTCTTGAATTTAAACATAATTGAGGCCATGGATGGGCTGGGATTGTGCTTATTTTATTGTTTTTTGTCGTTTTTGGGGGGCTGCTGGTGTGGCCTTTTGCTTGCCCAGGGGTGGTGGTGGTGCATGGACTGAGTGTGCCTGTGGTGTTGTCTCACTCTCTTTGATGTAAACATCATGGATGGCATTGGATTGTGGTGATTTCTGGCTGTTTTTCTGTTTTTTGGGGGTGTACTGTTGATGTGGTCTGGCCATGTGGGTGGTGGTGGTGGCCATCTTGAGTGCTGGCTGGTACAGGCAACATGTGCTTGGGGTGTAAGGGGGCCATTTTGAGGAGAGGCAGTGTCTGAGGCCTGCACTTATTTTGCCTACTTTTCATCCCTTATGCCCAGGGGTAGTGAGTGTTGCATGGGCCTAGTGTTTCTGAGGGGTGTCTTCTTGAATTTAAACACCATTGAGGCCATGGATGGGCTGGGATTGTGCAGATTTTATTGTTTTTTGTCGTTTTTTTGGGCCTGCTGGTGTGGCCCTTTGCCCAGGGGTGGTGAGTGTTGCATGGGCCTAGTCTTTCTGTGGGGTGTCTTCTTGAATTTAAACATAATTGAGGCCATGGATGGGCTGGGATTGTGCTTATTTTATTGTTTTTTGTCGTTTTTGGGGGGCTGCTGGTGTGGCCTTTTGCTTGCCCAGGGGTGGTGGTGGTGCATGGACTGAGTGTGCCTGTGGTGTTGTCTCACTCTCTTTGATGTAAACATCATGGATGGCATTGGATTGTGGTGATTTCTGGCTGTTTTTCTGTTTTTTGGGGGTGTACTGTTGATGTGGACTGGCCATGTGGGTGGTGGTGGTGGCCATCTTGAGTGCTGGCTGGTACAGGCAACATGTGCTTGGGGTGTAAGGGGGCCATTTTGAGGAGAGGCAGTGTCTGAGGCCTGCACTTATTTTGCCTACTTTTCATCCCTTATGCCCAGGGGTAGTGAGTGTTGCATGGGCCTAGTGTTTCTGAGGGGTGTCTTCTTGAATTTAAACACCATTGAGGCCATGGATGGACTGGGATTGTGCAGATTTTATTGTTTTTTGTCGTTTTTTTGGGCCTGCTGGTGTGGCCCTTTGCCCAGGGGTGGTGAGTGTTGCATGGGCCTAGTCTTTCTGTGGGGTGTCTTCTTGAATTTAAACATAATTGAGGCCATGGATGGGCTGGGATTGTGCTTATTTTATTGTTTTTTGTCGTTTTTGGGGGGCTGCTGGTGTGGCCTTTTGCTTGCCCAGGGGTGGTGGTGGTGCATGGACTGAGTGTGCCTGTGGTGTTGTCTCACTCTCTTTGATGTAAACATCATGGATGGCATTGGATTGTGGTGATTTCTGGCTGTTTTTCTGTTTTTTGGGGGTGTACTGTTGATGTGGACTGGCCATGTGGGTGGTGGTGGTGGCCATCTTGAGTGCTGGCTGGTACAGGCAACATGTGCTTGGGGTGTAAGGGGGCCATTTTGAGGAGAGGCAGTGTCTGAGGCCTGCACTTATTTTGCCTACTTTTCATCCCTTATGCCCAGGGGTAGTGAGTGTTGCATGGGCCTAGTGTTTCTGAGGGGTGTCTTCTTGAATTTAAACACCATTGAGGCCATGGATGGACTGGGATTGTGCAGATTTTATTTTTTTTTGTCGTTTTTTTGGGCCTGCTGGTGTGGCCCTTTGCCCAGGGGTGGTGAGTGTTGCATGGGCCTAGTCTTTCTGTGGGGTGTCTTCTTGAATTTAAACACCATTGAGGCCATGGATGGGCTGGGATTGTGCAGATTTTATTGTTTTTTGTCGTTTTTGGGGGGCTGCTGGTGTGGCCCTTTGCCCAGGGGTGGTGAGTGTTGCATGGGCCTAGTCTTTCTGTGGGGTGTCTTCTTGAATTTAAACATAATTGAGGCCATGGATGGGCTGGGATTGTGCTTATTTTATTGTTTTTTGTCGTTTTTGGGGGGCTGCTGGTGTGGCCTTTTGCTTGCCCAGGGGTGGTGGTGGTGCATGGACTGAGTGTGCCTGTGGTGTTGTCTCACTCTCTTTGATGTAAACATCATGGATGGCATTGGATTGTGGTGATTTCTGGCTGTTTTTCTGTTTTTTGGGGGTGTACTGTTGATGTGGACTGGCCATGTGGGTGGTGGTGGTGGCCATCTTGAGTGCTGGCTGGTACAGGCAACATGTGCTTGGGGTGTAAGGGGGCCATTTTGAGGAGAGGCAGTGTCTGAGGCCTGCACTTATTTTGCCTACTTTTCATCCCTTATGCCCAGGGGTAGTGAGTGTTGCATACTTGCATGTCCCTAGTCTTTCTGTGGGGTGTCTTCAATGTAAACATCATAGATGGCATGGGATTGTGCTCATTTTTCTGTGTTTTGTCGATTTTTTGGGGTGTATAACTGAACTGATGTTCCTCTGTCTTCCATTGCTTTTAGGTGCACAAGAAGACTCAATAGAACCACCAGTGCCAGGAAGAAGTCCTGCAGCGGTGTGTGCAGCATAACGTCACGCGACGTCACGTCTGGACACAGAACCCTCTGCAACTCGTGCAACTGCTGCCTGCTGACCTGCTCTGAAGAAGATGGCCCCAAAAAAAGTAACCCGTAGCTCCTTTAGCAAGAAAGGTGCCAGTAAGGAGCAGAAGAAGCAAGTTACCAAGGACACTGGTGTGCCGCCCGCCCCTTTTTTTGTGAGTAAAAAAAAAAGTATGCCTGCAGCAGCTGCAGCGGGATCTGCTGGGGACCAAGCTGGCAGCAGCACCCCCGCTCCATTGGGCTCAGTGCCACCACCACCACCACGCCAACTTAAGTCCAAGCCCTTGAGTGCTGCAGAGGCAGCCAGTATACTTCTTCAATCACCATCGACCAGTGATGTTGGCTCATCGCAAGAAAGCAGCAGCAATGTCCCTCAATCAACACAGGTTGTTGTAGCTCATCTGACGAGTGTTGAACAACCACAGTGGCAACAACAATCACATGTGCAAGTACAAGCCCAAGTACATGTGGAAGGAGAGGCAGCGCAAGGAGATGCGCATGCAGAGGTGCATGGAGGGTCACAACAAGTGCCCACAATAGTTGTTCCTCCCGAAGTAGGGGCACATCAGGAAATCGACAATCAAGGCGAGGTATCATTTGAGGAAGCCACTCCTCCTGATGATCCTTCATTGTCTTCCACAACCCTAGCAAGGAAGAGATCAAGGGTGGTGTCTACATCCTCTTCAAGCACACCTCCTTCTGATGATACGGATCAAACTTGGGAACCAGCACCACAGCCGTCTGAGAGTGAGGCACACCATGATCCAACAAAGGTACTTAAGCGTAAAAGGAAGCTCGTCCAAAGTCTCAGACTTATGGAGTGTGATGAGGCTCAACAAGAAGTGGCGGATACTGCTGCTGATGAAGACTCTGCCAACGACGACCCAGTCATCATAAAGGTCACTGCAGCCCCAGCGGGCATGCAGCAAACAGACATTTTGACCCTAGCCCGAAGAGCTGCTGCGCGTGATGATGATGATGATGATGTTGTCGATGAGGAGGCAGTGGAAACACCACAATCATTGGAGTTAAGTAGTACACCAACTCGTCCCGCTTCCATATTTCTTTCTGGCAAGAAGAGACCTGCGTCAACCTCGACCTTAATTAGTGGCGGTGAAAGTGGAAAACGTACAAAAGTTGGCCAATCCAGATCCTCCACTTCATCTGGCATTAGCTTCATGACCACCACCACCACCAGTATCGCCGCCTCCTCCAGGTCCCACAGACACTTCAAGTCCCCAGTTTGGGACTTCTTTACTGTTTGTCCCAAAAATCCAAGGTTTGCCATTTGTACCCTTTGTAAGCTTGCAGTTAGTCGTGGTAAGCCAGGTAGCAACTATGGTACCGGCGGCCAGAGTGGTCATCTTGACAGAAAGCACGCTGTCCAATGGTTTGCGCACCTAGCTGCGATCAAGAAAGGCCAAAATCAAGGAAACGTTGATGTTTCATCTGATGTTGACGAGCAGGAAGAAGACGTGTCAAACACTTCCCTTACACCCAGTACCCCTCTCAGCAGCACACCCAATGTGAGGCACACTAAGAGTGTTGGAGCGAGTGAGACACCAACGCACAAAAGTTCACCAGCGAGCAAAATTGGGTCAACGAAGTCATTATCAGCCCGTAAATGCTTGGTCCAGGGCAACGTTAGAACAATGCTTACTTCAGAGGTGCCATATGAACGCAACCACCCACTGACGCGTCTGTATAACACTAAGCTGGCTAAAATGCTAGCTGTGGACCTTCTACCTTTTTCTTTTGTAGAAGCGGTAGGTTTTCTTGAATTAGTTGCAACGCTCTGCCCTAAATGGAAGGTTCCGAGCCGGTTCTATTTTGCCAGAGTTGCGGTTCCAGCACTACATGAAGATGTGCTGCAGGCGATTGGGGCAGCTTTGCAGAAGAGTGCTGTTCACACAATACATCTGACAACAGACATGTGGACCAGTGGCCCAGGCGATGATTACATGTGCATCACTGCACACTGGGTCTCTTTTTCAGGTGTTATAGCAAAGCTAAACGCAGGTGTTGACCCGGACCAAGTTTTCAAAGCTGCTCGGAAACATGCAACACTAGCCATGTTTGCCTTGGAGAAAAGTCACACAGCAGAAAACCTTTTGGAAGAGTTTGACAAAAAGGTGTTGTCAATGCTATCCCCCCTAAAACGCAAGATTGGTTATGTTTCCACGGATAATGGCGCCAATGTAGTTAAGGCCATGTTACAGGGTCACCATGTTAGAGTGCCGTGTTTGGCGCACTGTATCAACCTGGTAGTTCAAAAATTCTTGAGTGATAAAGAGAGTCCAGCGTTCGAGGTAATGGCCACCTGCCGCAAAATGTGCAACCATTTCAGCCATTCTTTTAAGGCCCGGAAGCATCTGCGGAGACTGCTACTTCAACGTGGAATGCCAGTGAAAGCACTCATCCAGGAGGTGGCAACACGTTGGAACTCAACCTTCTACATGCTTGAGCGTCTGCATGAGCAGTATACGGTACTCGATCACTATTTCTTGACAGAGGCTACATCTCAGAAGGAGGACCTGCGGATGAGTAAGGCGCAATGGGCCATAGTTAAAAGCCTGACAGACATGCTTCGTCCTTTTGAGTTCTTCACGCGTGCAGTCAGCCAGGAGGACTGTAATTTGGGAAAAGCTATCCCATTGTTGTGCATACTGGAGCACCAACTGATGGCGGTTTCTTCTGAGTTTGAAAAAGATGAAAAAAAAAAAAACCATTTCATTTTGTCTGAGAAATTATTACATCGCCTACGTGGTGATGAACGTCTTAAAAACATCAACTCAGATCAGCATTACATTTGTGCTACTATTCTGGATCCACGCTACAAAAAGGCGCTGGCAGACAACGCATTCTTTCCTTTCGCTGATGCAGATGTTCAAAAGTACAAACATTGGTTAGCCTGGTCAGCCAAGAGGTTTGAAAAAGAACGGCAGGTTATTGAAGGAGAAGCCAGTACATCAGCATCAGCATCAGCAGGCCATCCGCAGTCACAAGAATCCACTTCTGCACCTGTGGCTGGGGCACAAGTGACCTCTCAGCCGTTAAAGACACCGGCAACTGGATCATCTGCACCACACACAATGACAACACTAACAGTGGCTGGGGAGGAGGATTGGCTAAGTTTGATGGGGTATGGTTCTCGAAAAAATGTCACAGGCACAGCAAAAAGTAAGCAAAGTGGAGGAACAGTTGATGACCTTGAGTCGATGGTGCAGGACTATCTGAATGACTCAACAGTGGTCTTTCTTAATGAGGAGCCATTGCAGTATTGGCATGGCAAAAAACAATTGTGGCCACAGCTCTACAACCTGGCTATAAACTATTTGTCTTGCCCACTCGCAAGTGTGTCTTCTGAACGTGTTTTCAGTGCTGCTGGTGGCATTGTAACTGCCAAACGGAGCCGCCTATCGCCCAAAAATGTGGAGCGGCTGACAATGATCAAGATGAATCAGCACCTCATACCACCAGATTACAAAGTGCGAGAAAGCACGCCACATGAAGACGATGAGGACAGCAACGTAGATGAGGGGATTTTTACTCTGTTCGGTGCCACTGACCTCATCCAGCCTGAATTCGCAGAGTATGATGACGAAATCTTGTTCTTATTCCCTGACACCGAGCCCTGAAAATGAGACAATCAATCAAGAACTTTCTTTTTCGTCCTTATTCACTTTTATTCCTGTGTGCTTTGTGTCTCTCTTTCTTTGTTTTGCACAGTTAATTTAATTCAAACTTTAATCACCTAATCCCAAAAACAAGACCATCATCAGAACTGTCTTCACTTGTTTGCTTATTGATTTGAAGGTGCCGCAGTCTACATTCCTCAGGTTCACAAGTTCTGAAGAACATGCTCCTCTATCCTCCTCCTCCAGACTGCGATTTCCCTCCAAGCAGAGTGCTGGATTACGCACAATGAAGAAAGACTCAGCACTTGTGGGGGTGTTGTACTTCTTTGCGGGTGAGTTGACGGTTTTGGGCCCATTGCTGTGAAGCTCTAATAATGGACAAAAGTGTTTTGGACCAAATATGAGGTGGAAATTTCTTGCCGTTTTTGCTGACTTGCTTGCCTTTGAGGTGCTCTTTGGCGGGGTTCCGGGGGTTTGTGTGTAATTTTTGGTGTCTGTCGAAGCACTGCTGCGACAGTCTAATCTTGATTGCATTTGCTTTTCAGGAAATCCGTGGTGGAAAACAGGAGTTATGATGATTGATGATGATGACCTAGCTGAACAGCGCGGCATTTGGAACGAAGGCCGAGAGATATTGTAAGTATGAGATTTAGCTTTTTCGCTGTTTGGGGGTGTTGTCGGGTGTTTTTTTGCGGGTGGGTTGGCGCCGGCGGGTCTTGCCTGGGGCATTCCTGGGAAGGTCTAATACCGGATACAAGTGTTTTGGACAAAATCCATAAGGAACAGCCTTTTTTTTGCCATTTCTTCAGACATCTTGCTCAATGTAGCGTTTTGGGGGGCTTCCTGCTGTTCGTGGGTGGGTTGCGGCCGGGGTCTCTGTCGAAGCACTGCTGCGACAGTCTAATCTTGATTGCATTTGCTTTTCAGGAAATCCGTGGTGGAAAACAGGAGTTATGATGATTGATGATGACCTAGCTGCACAGCGCGTTACTTTGGACCGAAGGCCGAGAGATATTGTAAGTATGAGATTTAGCTTTTTCGCTGTTTGGGGGTGTTGTCGCGTGTTTTTTTGCGGGTGGGTTGGCGGGTCTTGGCTGGGGCATTCCTGGGAAGGTCTAATGCCGGATAGAAGTGTTTTGGACAAAATCCTTAAGGAAAAGCCTTTTTTTTGCCATTTCTTCAGACATCTTGCTCAATGTAGCGTTTTGGGGGGCTTCCTGCTGTTCGTGGGTGGGTTGCGGCCGGGGTCTCTGTCGAAGCACTGCTGCGACAGTCTAATCTTGATTGCATTTGCTTTTCAGGAAATCCGTGGTGGAAAACAGGAGTTATGATGATTGATGATGATGACGACCTAGCTGCACAGCGCCGCGTTTGGACCGAAGGCCGAGAGACATTGTAAGTATGAGATTTAGCTTTTTCGCTGTTTGGTGGTGTTGTGTCGCGTGTTTTTTTGCGGGTGGGTTGGCGGGTCTTGCCTGGGGCATTCCTGGGAAGGTCTAATACCGGCTAGAAGTTTGTTGGACAAAATCCATAAGGAAACACCAGTTTTTGCACTTTTTGTAAGTTAGGGTTCGTTAGGGTTAGCCCTAGCAGCAGGATTGCATGTGTTTAGGGGGGTTCTATTGCAACGCGGTTCTGTTGTTGTAGAGCACTGTTGGAGCGATGCTGGCTATGGATACTTTTGCTTGCAGGCAAGTGGTTTGAATACAATCCACGGTCTGTATTTGGGTCTACTGTTACTTTCAAAGTACGTTTTGTAACCATTTTTCTGCTAGGCATCGTTTTTGGAGATATGATTGGGTTCTTCTACATTTTTGCGACTGGCTTTAGTAAGGGTCTTGGTGGGAGCATTGCTGGGAAGGTCAAATTTTGTTCTAAAACACAGTAGTACACCCACCTTGAGGGGAAAGATCCGCTATAATATTTTGGCCATACTTATTGATCCTTAAAAAGGTGACTCAGACAGAGCACGCAATTTCAAAAATATTGTACTGTCTATTAGGGAAATCAAAGTGTCACTTTTTGAACCACACAGCGTACATACCTTTTATTTATTTATCAGTGGTATTGTAATAGCACTTCCTGTTTTCCGTTCAATAATTACAGGCCGGGTTTCAGTCAACATCCGCCAGGCAGGCAGTGGACAGGGTGTCTCTTCTGTCAGTGTTCACCACCACATTGATGGACGAAGCGTCAGCTGGAATGGAGGAGTGCCGCCAATAAGAGGAATTGTTTGCTGCATGCAACTTACTTACCAATTTCAACAGGACAACTCCAACAACATACGCAATACAGATACAGTATCCATTGTTGTCTTTTATTCTATGAGTGTGACTGCTGCATGTGCTTACCTTTACTTTGTAACCAAAGATTGTCTGTAAACTCTGTATCTTCAATTATTGTTTGTCCATGCTCTGCTTTTTTTTTCTTCTCTCAACAAAACCTACCCAAAAAGAAACCCCCATTCCCATCCATTTTACAAACCCTAACCCTCTTCCCCCGGGCTGTGTTGTTTTGCTTGATGTCTGACTAAAATGACATCAATAATTCCACACACTTGCTGGGGAGGATAAGGTGATAGCAGCAACAGGCTGGTGAAGGAATACGAGGATATCTTCTAGACTTACTCAGCTTCAGTACTATATCTTCTAGTAGTAGTAGCCAATGTCAAATAAATTCAACGCAAGTACTAGTTATACTTGCAATACTTTACCATTTGTTAGGCTACATTATGGCACTGTTCTAGTGTACTGTCACCTGCTATTTTCTCGATCGTACCGTAACCGTTGTAATGCTACAGTAAGGAGTACAAACAAGGTTTCGTTTTCTTTTTTTCCATAGGCATGCAACTGCCACTGTGTCACACCACTAGTAACACCGCAATGAGGAAATGTCACCCGCCCAGGAATGACAACGTTAATCCCCATTTCACCTGGAGCCAGCCCTGGGCCTAGCCCTAATTTCTAACACAAATTACAGGTAAGATAAGCGTTTGGTGGGAGGTAGTATAATGGAGTATTATTTCGGAGTAGACAAGAGATTGACGGTTGTACTACTAAAGTCCTACGACTGTTCATGAAAACAAAGTTACTGTTACACCCCCGCCCCCCACCCACCAGACTGAAAAGCAGTAAAAAACAGGTATGGTCAGATAAAGTTGAAAAATATATTTATTTATCCCTAACAAAATAATCTCCCTCACCCACCCTAACCCCAACGATTGTCTCTGAAACGTCCCAAAACGATCCCAACTCCCAAATCCCACCCCCCAAAAGTCTATAAAAAAAGGGCAAGGGACACTCCACTACTGGAGGGTGCTGGTGCTGGTGCATGATGCGGCATGGGCATCATACTCCTTGCGGAGGGTGGCAAGCTCGGAGCGGAGGCCCTTAACCAAGGTCTTATACCTCAGGACCTCCTGCTCCAGGTTGGACATGCGGACTCGTAGGCGGCGTTGGCGTTCCTTGCAGCTCCTGTGGGGGGCAGCTGGTATTTCGGGTGCTTGGCGGTGGCGGTCGGCTTTCTTAGCCCGGCTCGGTCCCGCTGGTTTAGTCACGGAGGAGGATGCAGTGGTCACAGTCGAAGATGTTGCCCCGCTCGACTGCGTGTCCTCCTCCTCCTCCAGGGCCACCAGCCGCCGATACTCGGCGACTGTGGCCTCTAGCCTCCGTTGCCGGGCCAATCTAGCCTGCTCCCTCCTTGTTGTTGATTTGGAAGGAGCAACTATATGAAGAAAGAAAGACATAGTCTGTAACCAATGCTCCTTATTAATAACACAAAGTGATTGAGCCGAAAGTTGGGTCACAGAGTACAAGTAGCAAATTGAAAGCACAGTACATAACTATTGAGGACAGTATCTATGTAACCTCCCACTTCTGCATCCTTGCTCTAACAGTAGTGGTAGTTTAATGAACTAATTCTACGACCACTATGGACTTCCATTACAGTCGACTATGACAGTACACCAGTCTTATTCTTCTTCTTCTCTCTTGTTTAGGGAAATGGGTACGTTATCTTATGCAAGCCGGCAGAATGACATGGACACAGCACAGTGAAGTTGCACCCG
This sequence comes from Lissotriton helveticus, assembly GCF_964261635.1. Lineage (NCBI taxonomy): Eukaryota > Metazoa > Chordata > Amphibia > Caudata > Salamandridae > Lissotriton > Lissotriton helveticus. The sequence continues at coordinate 1,077,813,826 of NC_136059.1, forward strand.
AGAAAAAAAGTTGCACACCATGATGATGGAGACAGACTTGCGTTACTGTACCGGTCCAGTACATGCAGGTGGTGAAGCTATTACTTTTCTATTACGGGTGGCACTGAGAATACTCTGTTACAAGGGCTACTGCTTAATTAATTTACCTTTCACCCTACAGTGCAAATGAGTACTAGAAAAGGAAACTGAAGAAGCTAACTAATTTGATTATCTATCACTTCACATGGGACGTATTTAATGACAGATGAGATGACTTTAGGTGCTTTGCTTAATATTGAGTGAACACAGTGATACACCCACACATGAATGACGTACTACAAGTAAACTAAAGTTATTAAGAGAGGTACGGAGTGTCCACCGTAATAACCAGATATATGCTGTGAATGCAAACGCAATACAAAGTACTGCTACTATTCATGGTAGTATTGGACACATTTACAATTTCTTTTCCTTGCCTTCCCTGCACTGGGACGGACGTGCGGGTGCGGTGGTACATGCTCTTCAAGGTAACACTTACTTCACCTGGCGACCATCTACTCTCTCTAGATACACATTTGCTATGTAAGAGTCAGAGAATACCATGCTCCAGGCATCCATTCATTCAAAGTATACGCACACATACAGTTTCTGTTTCACCCACCCAGGCTGCTGTCCTTCCACCCATCCTTGCTTCATCATTGACCCAGCCATGCACCATACCATATTCTTTCCTTCCCAGCCACCTCTGGGTCCAAGCAAACACATATCGTTCTTCTTTGCCAGCCATCATACAAGTTCGCGTCTCACTTACTTACACCCTTCTTTCGCTTTTCGTTCATCCCATCCATCACGTTCGTCTAAGAACTTATTGGGATTCTTCTCACCAAAAACTTCACAGCTAAGTCGAAGTACATTTCGAGGAGGCTACTACCTGGTTGATTTGTAATTGTAATACACCCGTGCAGAAAGCACACTATGCAGTCTTCAATCTCAATAAGTAAGGAATATATAGCTTACCTGTTTCCGCCACCACCGTTTGATCCCCCACAGGAACGGCCACCAGCTCTTCTAACGCCGCATCCTCCCCAGAGGCCTCCGAGTCCAAGTCCAACACAGCCACCTCCGCGCTGGCCCCGTCACCAGATGTTACACCTACAAAGTACATTTAAGAAAGTTAGAATACACCACTCACTACTATATAATATTTGGTCTAGGAGAAATGTTAAAAAAACAGAATACAATGTAATAATTTGTGACTGTCTACTGCATAGTAAAAATGTCCCATTTTCCAGGGAAGGCTGTTGTCTTGCTGCACTTTTATGCACAACTGATGAATGCTTGCTTTTGATTTTTAACACGCACCACTTTTTCTCCTAACAGACAGAAGCTTGACTCCTGAGTCCTAAGAACACGACCAGGATCAAGTTCAAAGTAGGTGAGAGTTCGGCTCGACCACAAGAAATGTGTCCAATTAATCGTCAGCACTAACCACTTTTCCGTTTACAGTTAAATAGTTTTATGACAAAGTAGATTTTAATAAATGTGTTTACTTTTAATAAAGCTTTTACACTTAAATAGACTCTGTGGTTTTTGTTCCTCTAGACTAGAGTGGATGAGCTAAAGGTTTTGGAATTTTTGCAAGCATGAGTGCCTCTGACACTTCTTGACTGTACTGTGACTCCGTACTACTCTCTTGTCCTGCGTACGATAATCTAGAGATCATTGGGGATCTATAATCGGTGACTTCGGGAGCTGAATGACTCTGCCACACTATCTAGTCAGTAAGGAGACAGTGCATAGAGGTATTGCTGAATATAATGGGAGTCCAATGGAATTGCCAAATGTCCAATCTTAGTTAGCTACACAGACAGACTAATAAGAATAGTCTAGTAATACCACAGGGAGTCATATTCGAGGCAGGATAAGAATTTATATCCAGTCTACAAGAAGATCAAAGACGATTTAGAAAAAATCGAATGAGGAACGCTAGGAAAAAATAGGTACTGTTTAGTAAAATGTAAACTTACTGGGGCCAGCAAAGGAGCCCTCGCCTGCCCGATCCTGGCCTGCATCCTCAGCACCCTCCTCCTGTGTCCTCTTGCCCTTGGGGGGAGCTGATGTACAACATGAAAGAAAGAAAAACCATAAAACATGGATGAGATTTTTCAACCAAATCAAACATTTCAAAAGAACAATAACAACATATTTTGGAAAAATAGCAAATAGATAGACAACTATTCCACGGGATCTATCTCATGTGGTATACTACGTTATTCGTATTGCCTGATTTGCGGAACGTTGACTTAGAAAGTTCCTATGTAACTCAATAAACAGACTACTAAAGAGGTTTGCCTAGGCCTGGCACTGCAGGCAGTAGTGCGCAACACGTGACAGACAAAGTCCATCCTGCTTGCAGATCAGTGAATACTCAAACTATCAATCCACCCGCCACCACCGCCACTATTTCTTCTGATAGCCATGTGACTGTCTAAAGGAAGGACACTGGACTTCAGTCTGTTGGGGCTGATTTATAAGTCCCTTGCGGAAGTTGCGGCTGATTTTCCTCCATTGTTGCGTGCCTTTTCTGACGCAGCGGCAGAACAAAAGACTCGCCATGGTGTTGGTGCGGCGTATATATTAAAAAAAAAACACATATGGGCATATGGGCGATGCATCACGTTGTAAAGCCCTGCGCCATCAGGGGGCGTTCCGGCGCAAGGGAGGGCGTACCTGCGCAGGAACGAATCCTAAAAGTGGCTGAGGGAAATCTACAAGATGTCAATCAGTCATTTTTAGGACAATGATGCATGACTCAAACCCTGCGCGCTTGAAGCCGACGTACGGCTTGATGCAGCATTGGGGAGATAGGGTACCCCAGAGCATTGCTGGAGCTGCGCCATCGTTGGCACGCAACTCCAGCAATGCGCTGCCTTTACGGCACAGATGCGTAAGGCTTCTGTGACGTTTTGGGCCAATGGGTGGTGGTGGCATGGCACACAATTACTGCCGCATCCCTGCTACTTTGCAGGGATGCGCCGGTAATTGAAAATATGACCCTTACTGTCTAGCATTACGCAGTTCTTTTCTTTACAGTACACTGATACATAATTTCTCAGGCCAATGAAATGCTTCTGAACACAACATACAAAACAAAGAAGCATAGTAGCAAGCAAGGCTACTGAGAAGGAGAGCAGTGCACCTGAAAATGAAATGCATAGAAGATTTTGAAATATAATTTACCTCAATGTAATCGGCAGCATTATTGCTCTTGGTAAAGAACAAAGATTTGCAAATAACAGAGCAGGATAAAACAGAGTAGTAAATGTACTACTACTACTACTCACCAAGCCCGGGGACCTCTACGCCGAGCGCGTCCAGCAAGTCCCGCTCCCGGTCCATGACATCGGTCCAGCGGTGGGTGGCCTGGTTATATGTGCGCCGGACCCCAGAGATCTTGTACATGGCCCGGCACACCTTCTCCCACCGCTGGCGGCGCTCCCGGATGCCATAGCCGGTCGCGATCTTGCCGCCTCCCAGGATCGTCTTGGGGAGGCGGCGCTGGACATGGAAGATCAGTGCCGCCACTTCCTCCGCGCTGAAGATCTCCCTCGGGACCACTTGCTCCCCCCTTAAACGCCCGCACGGGAGCCGGGCACGGGGTGCGGGACCCTTCCCCTTCTCAGGGTGCTTCCCGGCTCCCTTTACCATGGTCTGGGCAGAAATAAACTTAAATGATAAAGAAGAAATAGAATAGTGAAGAAGAAAAGAAAAGAGTTTAAAAAAGTAGTTTAAAAGTAAATAAAAGCTGCAGAAAACACAAAAATATAGAGCTAGAAAAATAGAGGGTTAGATAATAAGTAAAATTAGATCAAAAAAACTTCAAACAAGCAAAGGATGGCAGAGATTGAGAGAGGATACAGAAAGCATGCCCAGAACCATAGCAATGAATGAGAAACAAGATGGCCGCGCCCGTTCACGACCGCGTGGGTAAGTTCGCGCGAGATTTTCCTTGCGAGTACGCGCGAAATTGTACTCGCGAGCAGCACACTTTGCGAGATTACACATAGCGGGCGGAAACGGAATTACGTCACGCCAACAAGATGGCCGCGCCCGTGTACGACCGATAGGGTAACTTGGCAAACGAATAGCTAGAAGCGCCTCGCGAACACGCGCAAGATCACGCGAACATACACGTCGCAACAAAAACAATTTTGTATTCGCACGTATTCGCGGCTTCCGAAATCGATCTCGCACGGATTCGCGCCCCAAATATCGCGCGAAATTGCAAAAAAAACGATTTTAGCTAAAATGAAAGCAATGAGCAGGTGCAAAAGTTCAAACTTAACATTAGTAACATTCAAGGTAGTGCTTCCTGATGGGCCCCTCCAGAGTTTGCAACAATTCTATGACCCTGCTATGACCCAAACAGCAGGCTCATAGAATAGCACCATAAAGGTCCTGTAAAAAAAAAATTTCACTGCAACAAAAAGCAAATTACAGATAAGGAAGGAAGCAGGTGCCAGCCAGACTGGAACTTTCAAAATTACTGACACATTAATGAAACACAAATTAATTGATGGCAGTTGAAGAAGGGCAGGTGTGCTAGCTTTTTTCAACCACCATAATCTACAGTAATAAATAAACCTAATAGGTGCCTGTGAGGATGTACTAGAGGGTGGCATGGGTGTCCCAGAGGGTGGCAGTGGTGAAACAGAGGGTGCTGTGAACCTGTGATGATAAACCAGACGTAGAAACAACATAGTCGCGGCCGTTGCAAGCCGAAAAGTAAGTTCGCAATTGCGAACTTGTCCCAAAATCGGCGCGAACACGCGCCAACACAAAAAACGGAAAAATCCGCAAATCCGCTAGAGTTCGCGGATCTTCGCGGATTGCGAATCCGTAAATACGCAAGTTCGCGGATTGCCAATCCGCAAAATCCGCCCATGCTTAGTTTTTTGCACTTTAATGCTTCTTTCACTAAAACTTGTATGCCCCTGTTAAAGTCCTGCAGGTTTGATCTTTCATCCATGGGTGGAGACTTTATTGCATCTGAAAGTCACTTCATGCTGTAAACTCTACACCATTTGTAATTGTGATCCCTTTGCAAACAGGTACATGTGTAGGGATCCTATAATAACAAGGCACTCATAACTAAAGCCTAAAGGTGAAGCTATACTAAGTTCACAACTTTTTCACTTCATTAACTGTGTAGTTTGTGGACTTCACAAAATGTTGCCAGTGTGCCACTTTTCCTTAAAAAATGTTTATGCATGATAATTTGTATGCAGAAAGGGTTTCCCAATCCACTTCAGGCCAATCACCTGGCCAAGTTACCCAAGGATTGGGGCTGGGTCTACTGTAAGCGATCCTGCAGTGGGTACACCCATAATGCTCTCAGGGTAGGGGTAATGATAGATGGAAATACAGATCACACACTAATACTGCCATGGTTGAAACATTCATTCATTTCACCATATTCATAATGCCGGTTACTTTGCTTCGTTGTATATGCCTAATAATCACAGCATATACTTTATATGCAAGATTAGAATAGTTTAAATAAATGCATTGAAAACTCTCTTTGTGTTTTACCATGGGCATGCATAAGTAAACAACAAAAGGGGTAAGAACTGTTTCCACGATTCCCTAGATGATCACATTGTTCTGTTCAAGGTTGCCAGAATCATCTACTACCCTGGTTGGTTTAGAGATTCGAGTGAGGTACTGTGAGATAGTCAGAAATGTTAAACGTCTGAATCGATTTAGGTAAGAATGGAGTGAGAGATTGTTAAAATTGTATGCGTTACAAAGCAAGGAAAATATTAAGAAGCTTTTTGTGCTTTTAGCTGGAAGTTGTCCTGTTCATCGTCGGATGAAGTAAGCAAAGGTTTTATATGGGTTTCACTTTTCACGGATTGGTGTGGTGAAGGGCTCTAAACATTTTTATTTAATTTGATTGGTGGTTAAATATGGTGAAAACAGAAGATATCACAAAACAACGAGTTTTAGCATATTTTTGTGACTTTTACAAACTCTGGTTGGACATGATGCTGAAAACTGTTTATACATTGTTTTTGTAGATTCACAAGGCTCCTGATGAAGGGCCAATCTTCGGCCCGAAATGCATTGAGCCAACAATGGACAACTGAAGAAATAGTTTAAATCAATTGATGAGAATGTACCCTATGTATTGGGAATTATATGATTTGATGTACATATGCGACATGCAGATTATCGATGAAATATTATGAGAAAAGTTTTTTCTTTGTGTCAAATTAAAAATTGAAACAAAGATAGAGAAATTGGTTTAGTGTAATGGTAGAGGTGTAAAACATTTTATATAAAGGTGGTAATCACCAGAGCTATAGTGCGCAGTGGTCGAGCTCTGCGGGCTCAAGGTAGGTAGGTTTAAGTGAAGGTACGGTCAAGACAACCGTGCTACCACTACAGCACGCTTGTTTAAAAGAGTCTAGTAAAACATAAGCTTTAGTTTGAATGAAGGTATTGACGTTTCAAACTACAAATTGAATAGGAAGTACCTCTCTATTTAAATACAGTATAGTCAGAAATTGGACCAACTGCCTCTGATGGTGTAGATGGACTCAGTCCCTGCATTCTGAAGTTCTGTTGTCTTGATATGTAGTCCTACATTTTTTAGTGGGAACCGTATAACATCATGAGGGGAGATGAGTAGGTAAAGGGCACATACTAAGAGTGGTACCAGAGACTAATTGAATGGGAACAATGTTTGGGTTAAGATAAAGTGGATCAGGTCACTATTCAAGTTCGAAGTAGCACTGTTAACAAAGAAAATACTCACTGACACAATTATGGGGCACAGGGTCAAGACTGATTTGCATATGGCTGGGTTCAAACTGGAATGGCATGGTGAGCAAAAACACAATGGTTTTAGGCCCAGATATCTGTACTGGGGTGAATGTATGACATTTTTCTGCATTCTGTCCATCAACTGTTGTGTTTGCATTTGTCACCCCGAGTGGGACGGTTTTGCTCAGACGTGAGTCCCGTGCTCTCCATGCCACTGGAATCAAACTATCCTGGCTGAAGAGGACTGAAAGCCTGAAACCGGTCCTAGGAGGCTTTATTCCAGTCCAGGGAGGACCTGGCTTGGCAGTTCGGGCTGGACTGTTCCCATGGGGCAAAGGTTCAGGATTGATTTGCATATGACTGGGTTCAAACTGGAATGGCATGGTGAGCAAAGAAATGATGGATTTAGGCCCAGATCTCTGGACTGGGGTGAATGTATGACATTATTCTGCATTCTGTCCATCAACTGTTGTTTTTCCAATTATGGAGTGGCCAAACATCAGAGCGAGGGGGCATTTCCATATAGCAGAAACACATTCTTTGAACTAAAACTCCAAGAAAAAAAGTTTTTAAAAATAAAAGGCTCAGGAAATTAAATGAGCACGTACTAACCTCATTCAGTAAAGCAGAGCAAGCAACATCAAATCATCAAGCAGCTTTATACACTATACTCAACCCTGCTTATTAATCATCCACCAAAGAACAAAGATGTGACAGAGTATGGCAATCGTTTAACAAAAGCAAAGACCACAAAAGGTCTTGTCAAACAAAGAGCTGAATTATAGAAAGACAAATGGGCGAGCAATTTACAATCCAACTTATCACCAGTTGAAACCCCACCTGGTAACTCTCCAGGTAACAGGCAAATTCAGTCCTCTTCTTCAGGCAGCAGAATACCTTTACACTGAAGAGGTAAAGAAGAGTCGAACCAATGCTGAAGCAACAGCTATTTCTGCTCAAACAGATATTAAAGCCATAACATCTCAGCACACTAAAGATCCACACAACACATCAAATTCCCCCTTAAGAAAGTGCCTGTAAACCCCAACCCAGTAAACTATTCCCTTTCTCTAATCCAAGAGCTCAAAAGCTACCTTAGTGAATTGCCTCCTCACAAGCTATGAATCAGATTGAAAGCAATACATGAACATCATCTGAGCATCCTTCACATGATGATTCACCCAACAGTTGAACTCTCGATGGTGTCTCACGAAGCACATGTGCAAAAGGAACACTGCCCCTTGGACTCACACACGTAATAATCCCAAACTAGTATTCTCCCGCTCCCTGATTTATTTTACCCTTCAAAATCAATGAAAAAAGCCCTTTGACATCTTGAATATAGTCAATATTTAGATATTGCTGAAGGCCATTCTATAGCTGTCCTCATTCACCAATGCATCTTAATGATCATTTTTGCCCCCAAACACCGATGATCAGAGCTCGGAATATGCAAAGCCAACACTTTCTTGAAAAAAGCAAGCAGATTTAACAATCTTGAAAAATCATGATTTTCAGAATAGGTGATCACAATTACAAGAGGTACCACAGAAAAATATCCTCTCCTTATAATGTCAATAGAACACATTAAATTGGAACACACAAGTAATGATATCGGTGATATACACAAAAAGTATCTCTTTTCAAATGAAATCAGGATCACGGTGAACATACCTGGCAAAAGCAACTGTGAAATCCTGCCCAAAAGTCTATCCACTCAAAAAATCTGGTCATGTGATGTTTGGCCGGTGCGCTAGAGGCGAACAATCACAACACTCACACAAAGATAAAAGAAACATCATTCATCTTCCAAAACAATCAAACAGTAATGAAGCTACCTCTAAATCGATAATTAAGTTGCGCTCATTAAACATTGCTGACTAAGATGTGCTTCAACAACAACAAGAATCCACTGATTTTTTTTTCCAATCTTGACATCACTTATATTTAAGAATCCTGGAAGGACAGGACTAATGATATTCCAGGATTTTAAAACGTCTGCATCTGGCAGAAACAATCTAAAAGAAAGGGCAGGCTATCAAGAGGATTATCTAGTTTTAGCTCAACCCATCTTCATGTGAATATCACCAAGATCAACATCAGTAGTTCTTGTATACAGAGTATTTCAGTGAGGCTATAATAAAAAAAACTACCTTTTTCACATGTATTCATTCTCAAGTTATACCTCCATTCTGTAGTAAAACTAAAAAGATTCTAATGAATTCATTAAATACTGTATTGAACACCTTACAGGTTCCTGTAGATGATGTCTCAATTATCCTAACTGGAGACTTTACGAACAATTTAATGGAGAAAAACATGAAAAAACCCTGAAACAAACACAATGTTAAGTACTCGAATATTTCTTATTTCTCTGTTATCATCTAATAGACTGATTAATTGAGGAGGACCCACTAGGCAACTCTTAAAAACCTAAGGCTACCAGCTCTACATGCCCATTTCCATTGTCTAGAATAGCAGCGGATGCAACTCATTTGACTGTTTTACTACTTAAAGAAATATCAGTTTGGGCCTCAAATCTAAATTCTCACTGGTTCCAAACAATTTTCTATTCTGACAGCTACATTATAGATAACACTTCTTTCAAGACAACTGTTCCGCGGGGCTTACTGAAACCATTACATAAGTTTTAATTCCAAGGTAAAGTGATCAATCAGTGTTTTGTATTTGCCTGCTTTAATGTGTAGCATGCACTTTTAAAATTTGAATATATCCATCAGAATGATTCAAACGCAGCCTAATCTGTCACACAATATGGTGAAATACATATAGTGACAGTGTACTGCAGACGACGCAATGCTCATAAAAATTTCACAGAAATCAAATAAACACTGTACTGATACTAAGGTTGAGGGCTAATTGAACAAATATCTTTAGGAGACAGAATACAAACACGCAAAGTCCATTTGGTTGCAAAACAACCAAGTGAAGGGTGTTTACTACTTGTTGGCTTTCATCGAGACATAGCCATATGTCTAATGCACTTAGAACCATAGAGAAAAGTGAGCTCCATCAAAGTCAGTTATCATGGTCATAGCAGTTTGTGTGCCAACTGTGAATACCCAGCATTGGACTTACCACCATACTTGTCTGGTACGAGTTACCCATAAAGTGTCACAATCCAAGCAATTTATTCCTTTTCAAATGTATAATAAAATAGCGTGAATCAGTCAACTGAGAAGGTAGGAATCTGTAGACCCAACAATCAATCCAGAATGAACATATGCCATGTGTGCATCATATACACAAACATTTACCAGTACTACAAAACACAACAAAGTTAGTGGGATGTATGCCAATGGAGTTCAAGATGAAATCTTAATCGCAAAACAGTGATTCTTACAGATAGTACCAGAACAGGCCAGAATACGAGCAAGTAAAGAAACAGATTTCCCTGACCACGCTGCTCAAAAATGGGCAGTCCCGAACAGACATGATCCCAGAGATAATTCACATCATGGTACATCATGCTAACCCAGTGGTAAACAAAAATAAAGTAACAGGCAGTCCCACTAGCCTGGTCTCTGGAGAAAGTGTATGTTACATAGTGAAGCAAGTACATACGAAACAGTGATTGACCGCATCACCTTAAGCTTATAGCATAGGGAATTACACAAATAAGTCCCATTAAACAATTTCCCTGAGATAGTTTGATTAACCTGGTCCCCGTGGACATATAGCTTTGTATTTGTTTTTCGTACACACCACTATAGATAACATCATTGTGCTTTCTGCCTTAATCCAACGGAGCATCAAACAAAACTCAAATCTGTTTGCCATAGCCTAAACTTGAGCAAATCGGTTTTCTAAACTAACTATTAAGGCTGTCGGATCTTTGTACACCACAAAACTGGATTAAAATCAAACAGGGAAAGAATTCACAGAAGGTCACAGCTAACAAGAGCCTAAATCAAGGGTGCGTTCTGGCACCTTTGCTTTCTAATCTCTATCTGTCTGATATGGAAACAGCTCTTGAAACAACTTGTGCATAACCTCCTAAATTGAATAACAATCCTCTATATGTTATACATTTCGCTGACGACATCGTCATCCTGTATCAAAAACAGATGTCTCCAGTATGCTTTGAATGCTTTGTAACGAGTAAACAACCCAGAGGAAGTTAACACCTTAACCACGGTGGCAATTCCGCCGCGGGCGGGGAGTTCCATTGAGTGGGCGGGGCCGCGTCAGCCAACGGACGTGCGCAGCACTACGAAAGTAGTGCTCCCAACGGCATTTGGCCGAAGGGCGCAACAAAAGGGTTAATATCTCCAAAATTAAAAAATATCTCGAGTAACTTTATCAACATACACACACGTTCACATAGAGACTTAAGTGAGAACATAAAAGAGGCTCTAAAGCACAGAGTGAATGATGTTAAAACAGTTAATATGCTATAGAGTAGGGAAGAAGACCGACTGTACATTTCTGAGGTCAGGGCCCTAGCATAGGGGCCAGGGGAACAATGTGAGGGTGGAACCCATGTGGTAGGAAAAGAAAGAGCATTTACCTAAAACATCACAAACGTGGAAAGAGGAGCTTTAGTATAACTTGGAGTAATGTTATTGTATCTGTGAACCCACATCCACATTTGTGACTTTCTCCCCAAGCATTGGAACATTCTTTTTTACTAGCGCTTGAATAGATAATGTATTGTTGACACGATCAATATGCATCCCTCAAGAATATTATAGGACTGTTTGAAAGATCTAGGGTAGTCAGAATGTGCTGGTGAGTAAAAATTCATTTGATGGGATTTTGGTAGTCCTTCAAGTATCCAATTCTCACAAATGATGTGATTGAGGACCAATGACTGTACGAAGGTATAAAAGGTTTAACATTTCTAAGTGGGTGGAAAGGGTGGTATTATTACTTCCAGTTGAACGTTATCTTGTCTATAGTCTCTAATGTTACAGGTGGATGAGTTATGCCTCCATTACTGAATCCACCATGCTACTTTTTGTGCATCTCTTTCTCTTTGTTGTCTGATTGTGGTTTGGTGGAACGGCATCTTCCCTTTGTTTTTCACTGTCTATTTTTCTTGTGTAACTTGTGGGTCAAAATTGTTTAGAAGATGTCACTGTTTTCTCTTTAAACCCCCTTCTGATATTTCTGTTACATTTTATGTTTTTATAATGTGACTCTTTTACATGTCACTTTGTAGTTTGAGTGTTTTGAACACTATTTAAGTTTACATTTTCAGTTGGATGCCGGATTACTTTTCCAAATTTCTTTGCAATTTCCCTCTTCGCCTTTCATTCACCATTCCAACTTGCGCAGCATGAAAATTGAATAAAGTCACATTTTCCGAAGCTGTTGCTGTCTAAGTGACATTTGGAAACGCAGTGACAATTTGATGGTGATGTGCTTTTGATTTCTGCCATGCACAATAAGGCCCTTCAGACTTTGACATTTTAAGGTATATTAGGTAACCAGTGGCTACCCCCTCGGAGATCTCATTATTACAGCCTGTGTGACTCAGGTAGCCAATTATGGAAGCTGGGTTCGGCAAATGACATAAACTGGCAACAAAAGTATATATTATCTTGAAGCTAAGAAGTAAAGATCAGGAAGTGAGCATGTGCAAATGAGATCATCAGGTGTGATAAATTTGAATCAAACAGCCTGATTCATCAATCTCCCGTTTTGCGAGCCCCTAATAGCGATTCATAACGAATCGCTATTAAGGACTTGCAAAACGGGATTCATGTAGGAATTGCTAAATAAATAGCGATTCCTACACATTCCTTATTTGCGAGTAGCAAATTGCTAATCGCAAATAAGGAATAACTCCCCATACATTCCTATGGGCCAAAAGGCCCATAGGAATGATTGGGGAGTATTCCTTATTTGCGATTAGCAATTAGCTAATCGCAAATAAGATAGCGATTTAAAGGGTGCCAGGGGTGTCCAAAGGACACCCTGTAGCACCCCTTAAATGCAAATTGAAACAGGTGTTGCACACACACATGTCCAAAGGACATGTGTGTGTGCAACATGCAACTTAGAAAAATGCTTTTAAAAGCATTTTTCTAAGTTTTCGCTATTTACCACGAGGTTTGACCTCGCGGTAAATAGCGGGCCGAAATTGCGAATTCGCAATTTTTAAATGGATGATGAATTGCATTTAAGGAATCTCAAATAGAGATTCCTTAAATGTAAATCGTCACAAAATAGCAACATCGCTATTACCGATTTTTGCATTTGGGATGATGAATCCCAAATGCAAAAATAGCGCTTGCAAAGGGCCAGATTCTCAGAATCTGGCCCTTTGCGAGCCGATTTCGGCTTGATGAATCAGGCTGTTAGTCTCTAGTGATGCAGCCTGCTTTTGGCCATTAAGTAGATCTTCATATTTGATCATGTATAACATTATCCTAAAACGTCATGCAGTTAAAACAATTTTTGCGTCAGATTGAGCTAAAAAGAGCTGATGAAGTCACGTGTATTCAGGAAAGCTCTGTTACGCTGTTTATGAGAACCTCTTGTATAGATTTCAATAAGAAAAGTATGGCTGTTTTTTTGGTGTAAATTTTATATTCAGATTGAGTTTCTGTTCATCAGGTTTTTTGGTGTGTGTGTCTATATGGTGGATTTTATCGGGTAAATGCAGTTTTTTTTCCAGTTTTGTAAATGATTTGTAAAAAGTGATGAAACCTGACTTTAATCTAAAAGGCATACAAATCCCAAACGTTAACAGGCGTCTTAAATTGAAGTTCTGCTTTTGTTTATTATTTTTTATGTTTGACACTGAGCAGCTGGAAAAGTTATGCAAAACTTGATTTTCCTCCCTGGCAGTCAGCAGATACCTGTCAAATCAAGATGCCTTGGTCACCTAGTTCCACCATGTGTTAAGCCATCTTTAGTTTGATGGTGCCCACCCTAATCATAATTATGGAACTTAATGGCATTGCCAATTTTGACATGATGACAGCCATCCAATGGTTCTGGCTGCTGACTTTGGAATTGGTGAACCAGGTTTCAATCCAAGATTCAGCTCAACATCCTCTGATACTGGGAAAATCACTTCATTGCCCTGTTCCTAAAAAGAATTCTGACCTTGTGTAATGTAATCTGGTGCGCATGTAAAGTGCTTTAATGCCTTTGGTTCTAGTTCGAACTACAGGAAGGCTGTAATAAAAACAATAATGCTTCAAAACCCATGGCTTGTTGCAGGCTTTAAGGACTGGGGCCTGAACCACAGACTGGAAAGCCCCAGACACAGGTTTGGACTGGATTGGACCCGTCTAGGGTGGCGGCCAACTGTGGCCGCATTGTTTGAATTTTCATGGGCTTTCCTATGAATGACACAAATGTGTTAGCTGGGGGTGGGGGGTCAAAATGGTTGCCTGGACAGCAGACAAAGGTGGCAAGGCAGGTTAAATAATTGGCAACCTTATTTTATCAAACACAAGGAGATGATGGACGGAGTGCTGAAACTTTTCAGACACTCACCCCAGTCACAGATCTGGGTTAAACCTTATTTTATCACCACCTTGCTGGCTGGTTGACCCTGATGCCCGTTGACATGCTCCAACCTGAGAGGTGCTTTTTGAAGAGCTTCTTTCTAGATTAGCTTTGTTCATTCCCTCAGACTGCCACTGCTCTTTTCCTGGAGCCCACCAGAGGCCACCTCTCACTGGAGCTCCAGCAGCAGAAGTCTTAGGGACATATGGAAGCCCTTTTTTTCGGATCTGGGTCCTTGCCATTTACCGTCATTGGTGCCTGAGGAAAGGAGCTACTGATGTATCTCCAGCAATATATCATTACACATGGGCAAGTCCCTTGCAAAAGGGCCTGCGTCAGTCCTTATGCCTGCTGTGAATCAGGCTTAAGGATTTGACAGAGGGAACTTGTAGAAGTGGTGCAGTCAAATCTCATAGATTTCACTACGCCACTTCTATAGCCATTTTTGGGGGGAACACCCACCCTAAATACATTATACCTGACAGAGGTATAATGTAGCTCAGATGTTTATAAAGTGACGCATATGTCACTTTGTAAATATGGCGCAGTGTGGTGCATTGTTTATGCCGCCACAGCATCACATAAATAAGGCCCTCTGTGTTCAGGTCTCTAACATTCTTTTGTGGGGGTACCAAAATCCAATTTATATTTTGTTTGAGGAGTTAGGGGGCTTATGCAAATGCAGAAGGTACTTGATGTTTGGGTTTTCTATGGTGTAGAGGTCATAGTACGACAGTAGAGTAACATCCATTGTTGTGGAAGCGGAGGGAAACCATTGCCATGATTAGAGTGCCAGTTTTATCGGGTACCCAGAGCTCAGCATTAATTTTAAACATGCTCCAAAAACAGGTGACGAGATAGTCCGACATGGCACTGGTCATAGGGCAGTTAGACCCCCATAGATCAAGTATTAGCCCTACTTCAGCCTGCACTGACCTCCATAGTCCAGACGAAGGCCAATTCAAGGCCAGGGTCCAATAATGGGATAGCCTCAGATAATGTGGTGGTCAACAAGGAGAGTCTTTTGAGAAATGTGAGCATATGTGGGAAATTATCTTAAATTAGCTCTGTGTAGCCATCATCCACAATGCTTTACATATTAAAAAGTAATATAAAATTGTTCTTTTCATTTATGCTGTGTTTACAATGTGCAATAAATACGACCTGCGACTGGTATATGTACAATAATGCAAGAATAGTAGTGAGCATTGGGTCCGTTTTTGTAGGACCAGTTGTTGTAGTTTATCAAGAGTAATGGCTTTTGTTGGTTGGGAGATGCCTTGTCTTGATATGGTTCCCCAAGGCCGTACTGGCCGTAGCGGTCATCAGGCGTTTCCCCGGGAGGCTGGAAGGGTGGGGGCTGGTTTGACAGGGTGGGTGCCAGTTTTGTTACTGGCGGGCCGGTTTTGCAGCAGTGCTGCTATTCTGGCTCCAAGTAACATAAGCAGCAGTGCTTCACTGTTGCACCCCCCCTCAGGGGGTGCTGGCCGGACAAAATTGCAGTGACAGTTTTGAGTTCCCAGTCCCGCACTGCAGTTCCCCACCTGTGTAAATGTGCTTTGTAAAGATCCACTCAACATGATGAGAAAGTTCTGCTTGCACACTCTGCTCAATTATATTTTGAAAGGCATTTATGGAGTGCCACTTTCAGAGATCACCGGCTGCTTCCAATGTACACAGTATCCTTTTGGAGTATCGCAGTGATGTGGTGGATGAAGCGGAGCTACTGTAAATCTTGTTTTTTATATTATCACAGTACTTCTCAGTGGCTTACAGTAGTATTATTGATGATGATAATAATAATAATAATAATAATAATAATAATAATAATAATAATAATAAACATAATAGTAACAACTATTATAATGGCCAATTGTTGGAAAAGTATTATTATTTTTTTTTTCATTTTTTTTTTTCAAAAACCTTTATATGAGAAAGCATAGAAAAATACAAGAATGGGCCTACAACCTCACGGGCTGGCCGCTAATATTAAGGCATAAGGGATGAATTAGAATGTACACCCGTGGTAAGGCACAAATCCAGCACAAAGCATTACTCCCAACATAACACAGAGCATTTTGACTTTTTATTTTATACAAAAAGAAAAACAAACACTAAAAAGGCGAATGCACGGTAATTAAGGTCAGCCCAAAGAACGGAGGGGATGGTCCACGATCAGGAGAACATACCCAGAGCCCTGAGGCTCCAACAAGGTCGGGGGGGCGGGGGGAGCAGCGGGGAGAATCGGAAATTCAAAAAACAGTACGAAAGGGTTCCGGGAACGCTCGCCTAGGAAGAGAGGACAACCCCAGTAGTGCCCACAAGGGGAGGGGTACAGATATCCCCACGATATTCATTCCACTGGCCCCAAATCTTCGTCCACGCCCTGGGTCTGCCCCTGGCCTCATAAACAGTCTTCTCACGAAACATGGACCAGTCCATGTTGTCTTCCCATTTCGAGACCTCAGGGGGCCTGGATGCGCCCCAGAGTTGCGCCACATCCCGTTTCGCAATCATGTAACCCAAGGTAGCCCATCTGGTCTGAGCCACAGAGTAGTCAGCGGGCTCCCAAACATTTAACAGACATCGTCGAGGCTCCGGCCGCAGGGCCACACCAGTCACATCAGCCATCACCTCAAGTACAGCAGTCCAGTAAGCCGCTACAACCGGGCACTCCCAAAGAATGTGCAAAAAGGTAGCACTCAACCCACAACCACGCTTACATAACCCATCCAAGGAAAAGCCCATCTTTACCAGACGCGGACCAGTGACATACACTCGATGAAGGATCTTAAGTTGAACCAAACGGAGACGGGCAGGAATGGCTACCTCCTTGGGAGAAGAGAGCGCCGATTGCCAATCTTCATCGTCTAGTTCCAACCCATCGCCGACCCAAGCCTCCCGAAGTCGGACCGATAAGTCCGCCCGATTATTGATCAGCTTCTTATAGATCAGGGAAATAGTGCTATCAGGCAGGTGCCCATCAAGGACACGATCTTCGAGGGGGGAAGACTCGGGCGGGGCCTCATCAGGGGTCAAAACTGAGGCGAGGGCGTGCCGGACCTGCAGATAACGAAAAAATTCCCTACCATTCAAACCATATTCCGCCTGGAGGACCTGGAACGACTTCACACTACCCTTCGAGCACACATCACCCACCTTACAAATCCCAATCATATCCCAGCAGTCGAAACCCTTGGTAGACCAGAGACAGCCCAAACGTTCCGAGGCATAAAGCGGCGTCGCCAGCGTCAATCGATCCTCCCATCCCAAACTCACATTTGCAGCACGCCACACAGTTACTGCAGTCCTGGACGGGCCCACAAGATGGCGCCCGGCAGATCGAGAATAAAGCGCCCTATTAAAGTCCCCACCCGGCAGCTGGAGTCTATCCATCTCGAATGCAGGATTCCGACCCGGTGAAAACATCACGTGATTAATAGCAGACAACTGGGAAGCCCAGTAATATCGCTTGATATCGGGGAGCGCCATGCCCCCGTCGTACCAAGGGATGGTGAGTTTCGCGAGGGCAATACGTGGACGCCCGTCCCAAATCAATTGCCTTTGAAGACTCTCGATCTCTCGGAAATAGGTCTTGGGGATAGCGTCATAGGAGTTCTGGAGCGCATAAAGGAACCGCGGCAAGGACATCATTTTAAACAGGGCCGCCCTGCCCAGAGGAGACAAAGGAAGCATACGCCAACGGGCCACGTCCAGTCGCAATCTAAGTAACGGGGGGAGGAGATTACGCTCAAAGCGGAGCGAGGAGTCCAACGTAATAAAAATCCCTAAATATTTGAAGCCAGACTGGACCACCTGGATAGGAAGTCTGCTCGGCAATGGGGGTAAAACACCCGAAAGAACATACACGCAGGACTTGGCCCAGTTAATAACGAGGCCTGAGTTGGCACCAAAGGAAGTAAGAACGTCAAATAAAACAGACAGAGATTTACGCGGGGAGGTGAGATATAAAAGAATGTCGTCCGCGTAAAGCGAAACGTGGTCCTCAAAGTCCGGAGACCAGCGAATCCCCTTGAGCGAAGGTTCCCACCGAAGCCAAGCAGCCAATGGTTCCAGGGCGAGTGCAAAAAGCAACGGAGACAAGGGGCATCCCTGACGGGTACCTCTACCAAGGGTGAAAGGAGCCGAAACTCTACCATTCACCACTACTTGTGCCAGAGGTTCCGCATATAATAACTTGATCCAACCAATAAACTCAGGCCCGAAACCAAATTTCTCAAGAGCCGCCCAAAGATAAGGCCATTCCACAGTGTCAAAAGCCATGGAGGCATCCAACGATGCCAAAATGGCCGGCTCCGTCAGAAGCCCCGCC
Organism: Lissotriton helveticus; assembly: GCF_964261635.1. Taxonomy (NCBI): domain Eukaryota; kingdom Metazoa; phylum Chordata; class Amphibia; order Caudata; family Salamandridae; genus Lissotriton; species Lissotriton helveticus. Next base: position 1,077,832,454 of record NC_136059.1, read on the forward strand.
CTCGCAATCACGCCGTGAAGACGACGTAGGTTCAGAGCCGTGTTGCGATGCGGGATAAATCCGGATTGATCTGGATGGACCAAGTCACTAATGACCGTCAGGAGGCGGGACGCCAGGAGTTTCGCCAATACCTTGGGTTCAACATTCAGCAGGGATATGGGCCTATAGGAGGAACAAAGGTCTCGCGGTTTACCATCCTTGGGGATGACAACTATCGTGGCCAGTCGCTGATCATAAGGGAGAATACCCCGTTCCCGGGACTCCAGAAACATGGCGCGAAGATATGGCGCCACCCTGTCGGGACGCAACTTGTACAGTTCAATTGGCAACCCGTTCGGGCCCAGTGCTTTGCCCGAACGGAGTGAACGGATGGCAGTAGCTATCTCATCAACAGTAAAGGGGGAGTCCAACGCCACACGACCAAAATCGGAAACACTGGGCAGAGCTATATCACGCAGTAGAAGGCGAGAGTCAGCCACATCTCTCACAGACACAGGGGTATACACCACACGGAAGTACTCAGCAAAACGGTCAACTATTCCAATCGGGTCCGTCACACTCCCACCACTCGAAGACTGAATCACGGGTACCACACGATTAGCTCTCTCCTTCTTATCCAGCCATGCCAGCAATTTACCCGCTTTGTCACCCACATCATACAAACGACCCTGTTGCTCCCGAAACATCACTTTAGCAGCATCCGTGACCATGGATTTATAGGCAAATTGTTTCAGACCCAGGGCATGGAGTTTCGCAGACATGACACCAGATTCCAAAGCACCCTCCAATGCAGAAATCTCTCCCTCAAGGTCCACCACTTCCCTATTCCTCGCCCTCTTAGCTTCAACAATAAAGGAGAGGGCCTGCCCACGAATCACCGTCTTAAAGGCATCCCATAGGGTCACAGCTGAGGAAACCGACCCCTCGTTATCCAGAAAATAGGCGTCCAAAGACTTAAGCAGAAGGCTGCGGGTCTCGGGGGAGGCAAGGTACCACGGATTGATGGGAGCCACCCGGCCGACTGCCTCCACTCCAACCTCAAAACGAAGCCAGAGCGGAGAGTGGTCAGAGATACCCCTGGGTAGGTGTACAATCTCACGCACCGCTGGCGACTGAGCCGCAGGCATCAGGAAATAATCCAGCCTAGACAGACTCCCATGGGCCCCAGAATGAAAGGTGTACTGAAGCTGAGTAGGATGTAAAAGCCTCCAGCAATCCACCAAGCCAAAGGTATCCAAAAATCCACCCAACCATTGTTGGGCCGCAGGAGTATCCCTAGGGGGGTGGCGATCGTGGAGACCTGAGAACACCGAATTAAAATCACCAGCCAGAAAGAGAGTACTATCAGGGAGGTCTAACAAGACACGGCCCAAATCTGAAAAGGTAGAAGTCTGCAAGCCGGGGGGCACATAAACAGTAAACAAGGAGAGGGCACGACCTTCATAGCGACCCACAAGGACAGCATATCGCCCCCGGTCATCCTGAATCACATCATCAATAGCTAGGGGGAGGGAAGCCCGAACAAGGATACCCACACCCCTAGAACCCGAGGTAAACCCCGAATGTGCTACGAGGCGATAGCCCCACCTATTCATTGCATGACAAACATTGCCTACCAAATGAGTCTCCTGCAGGAAAACAATATCAGGAGATAAACGTCGTATACATTTCAACACCACACTCCGTTTGATACGATCTCCCAGACCGTTTGGAAAAGTATTATTAATACTAATAAAAACAGCAGTGATACTACTACTACTACTACTACTAATAATAATAATAATAATAATAAAAAGAATATTAATAATGATAATAATAATAATAATAATAATAATAATAATAATAATAATAATAACTATTATAATGGTATATTTTGGTGATAATATTATTAATACTAAGAACAACAGCGATACTACTACTACTACTGATAATAATAGAATGAGTGATAATAATACACACACAAAAAAATAATAGCAGGAACATTACTAGTAATAATTACTTATCAATAACAAATGTACTCTTTATCATTATATGTTTACTGTGTTAACTGTTTGCACAAAACTTATCATGAATCTAGATTATTCTTGATAGCATATTTTCTTCTCAAGAAAAAAGCTTTGCCTCAATAGCAGCCGCCTTTTGCTTCTCAGTTCCAAGTGCAATTTGTGTTCCTCAAGCTGCTGGTCATGGAAGGCGGGAATGGCACAAAAAAGTGACGCGTCAAACGTAGGCGATCCGTTTAACCAACAGTTGTACGGTTCCTGATGAATTCATTCATTAGTTCCCCGGAGATGGGTATCTCGCGCCCCGCTGCGGTGTGGCCAGCTGCGATAAGGCAAGCGCGTGCTTGACACTGATGTACACTGTCTTCCTGAAAACCCAATTTTTCTCAATGATGTTATCAACATGATCAATATCTAGTGATGGATTTGTGTTAAATGTGAAATAAACGCTTCACTTTTGTACACCCTGAGACTCCAGGGAGCAAGCATGCATTAGCCGAGCACATTAACATCAAAAGAGCTGTCATGGCTGTGTAATCGTGCTCTGGGATCACTAAATGATGTTACAAGCAGGCCCTGCTGGCGATGCCTCTCATTAGCCATGGGTCACACATCTTGCACAGCACGCAAGAGCTAAGATGCTTTATTTGAAAGTCACGCCAGTACGGCAAAAAAAAGTGATCACATTCTGTCCTTACCCTTCCTAAACAGGATTAATATATTTTTCGGGAATTGGCGTCCAACCCACAGGTCAAGTGATTAAACCAAGGTTCAAACTTTTATCTTTCAAAAGTGGACAAAGAGCGACATTGTGAGTTGAATGAGGCCACCAGTTATTAGTTACAACGCTATGATGAACCAGAGCTGTGCGAGCCAGCAGCAGTGTATGGAAACAAGGGGCCTCATTTATGAAAAGTGACGCATCGCTGCGAGAAAACAGCGATGCGTCACTTTTCATTGCGCCCTCCTTGCGACCCCAATGATGCGTCATAAGGACTTACAGATACGTCAGTATTTCTGACGTATCTGTAAGCGCAAAAGTGACGCATTGCTGGAGTGTGTCACAAAAGTGACGCAACTCCAGCAATGCTTCATTTCACATGGGGAAAGCCCCATGTGAAAGGGCTTGCGTCAGTCTTATGCCTGCTGTGAGGCAGGCGCAAGATTTTGACGCAACAGAGTCCTAAAAGTGACGCAGTGACATCTCATAGATGTCACTGCGTCACTATTACGAGGCTTTTTGCGGGGGTACGCCCCCTCTGCATACATTATACCTGGCGCAGGTATAATGTAGCGCAGGGATTTACAAAGTGACGCATCTGCTTAGATGTGTCACTTTGTAAATAGTCTGGAACAGGAGGCATGTTTTACGCTGCCGATGCATCACAAAAAGTGACGCACCGGCGGCGTAAAAGTGACGCAAGGCCTCATAAATGAGGCCCTAAATACTGGCATTGCTAATATTTAAGTTCATCTTACAACTACCTAATTCATACACCACCTTGCCCGTACCAAAGACTGTGCCAAATTAAATAGTATTGCCACAAGTCCATGACCATAGTCGTTTTTACTCTATTTTCTACACAAGTATATCCACCTCTATTTGTTTTTTCACTCTGCGATCACTTGGGACACTGAGCACCTTCTTTACGCTGTACTTTGTTTCTATTCATTAAAATTTCACAGATCTAAGTTGGTCTATGAGGCTTTTTTGGCCCACTAATTGTATTTTCTTTTCTTTTTTTTGCTCTTTAGTATTTTATGCTGTTTGATAATCAGGCTGTAGTGATACACTTTTACATATACATATACCTATCAAGGTTCCTAATGGCATTTGAGGACACCATTGTTTCTGTTTCTGCTGAAGACTCAGGGAGCCACAGTCAAGTTGTTGCGGGTAACTTTGGACCATAATTATGAAAAAATGGGTCAGTTACCCTGCGCTCCGTCACTGGGAATAGGCAGGATTGTGTCATATTTAAAGCAATACAGCATGTTCCTGTCCATTATCCTACGCTTGCGCTCAATGGGCTGCCTAGCGTCCACGCATCCATCCTTGCACCATGGTGCAAGGGTGTCTGTGTTGCATGCAGAATTGTTTTGTGCAAGCAGGGGCACCTTCTTGTGCAAAAACAATCCTAAGAGGCTTTTTCATCTTTCTATGTGTGCTGGAGCACACATAAAAAGATGAAACACGAGGAGAAATAAAGATATGCCTCCTTGTTGTGCCTGAGACGAGATATATCTTTGGCACATTCACAGGTTTACCTGTTCTTGCAAATCTGGGAATGCATCACAATACATGGATGTTGTGAGGAACACTCACAAAACACCCATGGAAATGCCTCCCTGGTGCATAGCATAGCATAGCATAGCAATCCAACTCAGCGATTCGCCCTGCATTATATTTCTTGAGATTTATGAAGCCACGCAGGATCACGCATGGTGGTCTTGACGTGGCTACATAAATCGTATTTTTCATTTGCGTGGCTATTGCACCATGTTGCGTGGTGCAAGAGAGATGCAATAATATGTTCCTTTGTGTATAAGGAAGCAGCATTTAATTAATTGTCAAGGTTGTAGTTTGCATGTTTATTTAGCATTGTCTCTATATCTTGACTAAGAGATGAGTTGTGGTAGCAACATGCATACAGTAATTGCTGCATCACCTCCTTCCATGATGCTCAGTCTATTCTCTATGTCTTCAATTTCACACAATCATCCCTGTTACGCTCACTGCACAAGTCTAAGTAAATTTACATTATCTCTGTCACACAAAGCTCTCTACCACTGCCCCTTCTAGATTGAACTCTGTTCTCCGACACTGATCTGTGTATTCGTTGAACCCACTCATACTGCTCCCTGCTTCTAACGCCTCTATCCATCTCAAATGGCTACCGAACACTCTGCTCTCTGTCCACCATGCAATGTTCGCTGCCTTCCCTACAGCATTTTCCTTCCTTCTTCACATCTGTCTAGTCAGACCTAATCTGCGCTTTGTGCTCAGACTCCATTCTTTCCTCTGGCACCATACTCTGTTCCATAACTCCCCAGTTTTCCTAGGCACAGATGTCTCCTTGCTTGTCTCCCACACCATTAACATATATAAGATAAAAATTGGCAGTGACAGCAGCAGCCATGAATTGACAACATGACCAGTAATTCACAAGGTGTTAGTTCCATTGCTACCTGTGCACACGCTGCCAAACCCACATCTGTTCTGCTCTGAAAACAACATGTAGTAACCTAGAAATTAATGCACTTTATAGAGTAGACTACAACTAGATGCATTTAGCTCAGATAATAAATGCCCATGATGGAGAAAAAAAAGGTAATGTTAAACTTTTTTGTAGTACCATCTCTTGTGCATGTTTCATTCCTAGCCTGCAAGCATTCCCCAAACAGAACAACTGAATTTAGGATTTCAAGGTAAATATAGCCTCCCCTTTCACCTTACGTGAATAACACCTACCCCTCTCAGCCGTGAAACAAGGCCCCTGTAATTTCAATATTGCAATATCTTAACACAACATCACACATCTTATCCCAACTACTTACTGCTTCACTACTACATGATCCTGGCCAAGGGGTCATAAAAATACATTACATTGATCTTGAATAAATCGCAACTAATCTACATACTTCATTATTATTAATAAAGCCACTCATTTCGACCACTTTGTCTACGGGACACAGTTTTATCTCCCTTTAAACATTCACAAATTAAATTTCCTCCTGATCTCTAACATATTTTGGGCCAAAATGAAGTATCTACCGTCCAAATAGATGCAAGGACAGAAAGCATTCAGAAAACACTCCTGGCCTCACAGACAATGGAATTGATTGGAGGGCCATTGAACCAGTCTCTTGGGCTCTGCATCGTGACCTTTTCCCAGGCTGCAGCCTGGTGCCTCTCTGCCTTAGAGAACGGGTCCAGCTGCTTTCCTGCCTGGCACTTCCTGTCCTTGGCGACTCTGCCTTGATTTTTGCCACAGGAGCCTCTCTGCCTCCCTGATGCAGTATTGGTTCATTGCCAACCATGTGCTCAAAAACGACAAGATTTTATGCGGCCTCAGGCCTTGAGGAATTGCCGCACGCAGCTCCCACGTGTCTGACTTGCTGCATTCATATTTAAAAGCTCATTCCCTGTGAAGTCTGATAACAGTACACCCTGGTCTGGATGTGACCTTTCTGTGGATTAAGGCTTGTCAACACACACAAAAACACACAGTACATGTGAGCAGGGTGCAGAAGGCAAAGGTGCCTAATTTGACACTATCTTCTCACCCTCAAATTGAGTGAAGTCCTGTCAGAGGAACTACCAGCCTGCTCCTCAAGTTGCCTCTAGTTGGCCACCCATGGCCACCCAGATTGGAAGTTACTCTTGCACAATGGACAGGGTCTAACAGCCTTAATACTGACAGTGCTGTGAACAGAGTAATGCAAAGTCTGGAGACCCACACTCATATGATCGTAAGTCTAGTCCAGTAACCTTAGTACCCTATATGCCCCTGTCTCCGTGAGAGGCCCCGGCATGGAAATTAACCCTAGCATTGTTATCAGCGCATCTTGGCACCTTTCTGTCACCACAAGTGGGCTCATGCCAAACACTAACTCTCTCCTGAGATGTCTTGCCAGTTGAAAAATTCTGTAATCGTGCCACAGCTCTGCTTACAAAAGAACAGAAACCTTCACTAGTGGGAGCGCAGTGGAGGAGCCCCTCCCTTTCCTCTGCTGGCTGCCTTAGCCTAGTCATCACCTGGGGAGGTGAGTTTGATTGTCACATAGCCTGTGGTGTTGACCTAGAAGAGACTAGAGGCAGTCCAGAACCCAGAGCAGTCACAGTCTGAGCACTGCAACAATAACTGCACAGAGAAGAAGGAGCAGGTCTTTGTAGACAGAGAGGACAGGCACTACATTTTGCCTTATCATACCTTTTTGGTGGTTTTAGTCTCTGTCATTTGCTTTGTTGCTCACATATTCAGGCGTGGCGATCACATGTAAGAGCGGTAGAGCAGTGAGGCGGGGTGGGGCGGATAAGTGAAGGGGAAGTCGGCAAACAACGGGATAGGTAAAATGAAATAAAAAGAAATAAAACCACTTACCTTGCACTTGCCGCATCGCCGATTCAGGAATGCGGCGTGCACAAGTTATGTGGTTTCATTTATTCCACATCACAGACTCAGCAATGACGCGTGCACAAGAGTTTTATTTATTTCTGTATTTCATTTTACCTATCCCGTCATCTGTCGACTACCGCCCCACCCCCTCGCCCCACCGCTCTTACCTATGCCGGCCACGCCTGCATATATTCACATTTAGGTTTATGTCAAGTGTAATTTACCAGGGGAGTTGAAATCTTTCTCAAGGGCCTGACATTAAAATTATGAAGGTGTTTTTTGTAAACACCTTTAATAATGTCTATACAGCACTGAGCTGGGACACTACAAATGTCAAGGCCAAGTGGCCAGAGTTGCGAAGGCAGACTCAGTAAGGAACTTATTGACACAGTGTTCAAAGCTGTCAAATGGCCCCATGAATGACATGAGTGACAGCTTTAACCAGTTGTTTTTTAGCTTGCAGCTGGAACATGTATTAGAACATTGGAATGTTGGGAGCTCCATTGAAAACAATGAAGTGCTTCTTACTTATAATGGCTGGTATAAGCCTGGAGCTCCAAAATTCCAATGTATCTTTGTTCACAGCTCTGGCTGTGAACCAAGGCTTCAAGGAGCCTGAGGGGATTCCAATACCCTCACGCTCCCATAAGGCTTTGTTCTTTTTTGTTAGAACATTCTACCCTCTAGAGACAGAATGTTCTAATAGCCTTATAGCCCTTCATAGCTGGGCTATACCGGCTATTAAAGGCCCTCTCCCTTGTTAAAGGCCCTCGCCTTCGTCTCGGGCCTTTAATGCTGGAGAGGGCCTTTAATAGCCGGTATAGCTCTCTATGGCGGGCTATAAGGCTATAATATAGCCTCATTGCCTGCTGTAGAGGGCAATAACAGTTGTTAAAGGTCCTGAACTCGAGTTATAGGCCGGAGCCACAGGTGGGGGCTTCTAACAAGGAAGAGGGCCTTTAACAACCGATATAGCCCGAAGCAGAAGGGCTATAAGACTATTAGGACATTCCACCCATTGAGGGTAGAAGTTTCTAAATTAAAGTCGGAGAAACATTGGAATGTTATATCAGAAGGATTATGTCAGCCATTATAAGCCCAGTGCTACTCCATTATCTTCAAGGGAGCTCCCAACATTCCAATATTCAATTTCACTTCAAATATTGTAAGTATCTGCAAAAAAAGGGCTGGTGGCTAAAACAAACGTATGGGCTTAGCATGTCACTTCACAACTATATGTGCAACACCAGTTGGGAAGATTAGCTGGAATGAACCCAGGGCCTACCACCTTGAAAGAAATAGTTAAGTAATCTGGAACCCTACTTATGTAAAAGAACTAGTATATATATATATATATATATATATATATATATATATTTAACATGTGCTGCTACGTTCTTTGCATGTGGTGAATGTATTGCAATTAGAATTGTTCCCATGAGACGTACTATTGGCCATCAATTCCTGTGCTGCTATTGAATCATTTCCAACGTTGGGTGTATTCTTTCACATGAGTTTCATTTCATTTCATTTTGCAGCCAGAATTCATACGAACATCATGCATTGTTCATTAATTTGCATTATGTGACACTCCAAGATGTCTGCCGCTTCCCTTTGCCTTCCATTAAGGTTGTCCTATGTTTATGTTCATTACTTGCCAGAATGCTTTATTAGTTTGTTTGGTTGCACACAATCACTTACGTGAACAAGGCTTTTCGTAAGCCGAAACATGTAGTAGGTGGAATAAACACCCTTGGAACTTTGGATTATCTGGCTTATTTTCGGTGTTTGAGAGCGCATTGAATTGGATTTTTTAATCTTTTGGAACCTTGGCTAACGGGCGTGCTCGGCCGGTGCATGCGCCACCTCCCACGGGGCCACCAGTAGTCTCGACGGAGCATTGTTTGGAAAAAAAATAAATATATATATATATATATATATTACCTACTGGCGGTCGCCAGTAGGTATATATAGTTAGGATTTTTTCTCTATGGGTTTTTTGAAAATTCTATGTCTAATAACTTTGGCGTTTGTGGACGGAATTGGCTGAAATTTTCAGGAAAATGGCACATTTTGTTTCTGAGCAGCCCCTTAAAATTTTGGGGGGGTTCGTCAAGGGGGGGCAGAGAAAAAAGGGGGGTCCCAAAACGTGTTTTTAACATTGAGTTTTCCATAGGGCGGTTGGCCTCACTTTTAGCCCGAACGGCTGAATGGATTTGCACGAAACTTGGCAAAATTGTAGGGACTGGTAGCCCGATGTGCCTTTTGTAGGTCTCAATATATGTGCTCCAGTGGATTTTGAGAAATTAACGTTTAAAAAAATATATATCTGTAACAGCGGACCGGGCAGCGCTCTGGTTCGCGGACTTTTCACGCAACGGAGCTTTGTGAAGCGAAGCTGATTGGTTCTCCGGCGTCTGTCAACATTCCAAACAGTCCGTAGCGGCCGCCATCTTGTCTCTCGGTAGGATCGAGAGACAAGAGGAGGCCGAAGCGAAGGGGAAAATGACCATAAGGGGGCATAGTACATTGTCGCTCACCCCCTAGGTTTGATGTGGAGGTTTTAAAAGGGCCCCGCGGGGCAAAAAAAAATAAAAATAATAATAATCGAACAGCTGAATGGATTTGCACGAAAGTTGGCAAAATTGTAGGGACTGGTAGCCCGATGTGCCTTTGCTAGATCTCAATATATGTGCTCCAGTGGATTTTGAGAAATTAACGTTCAAAAAAAGATATATATCTGTAACAGCGCACCGCTTCGCGTACTTTTCGCGTTACGGAGCTTTGCGAAGCGAAGCTGATTGGCTCTCCGGCGTCTGTAAACATTCCAAACAGTCCGTAGCGGCCGCCATCTTGTCTCTCGGTAGGATCAAGAGACAAGAGGAGGCCAAAGCGAAGGGGCAAATGACCATAAGGGGGAATAGTAGATCGTCGGTGACCCCCTACGTTTGATGTGGAGGTTTTAAAAGGGCACCGCGGGGCAAAAAAAATAATAATAATAATAATCGAACGGCTGAATGGATTTGCACGAAACTTGGCAAAATTGTAGGGACTGGTAGCCCGATGTGCCTTTGCTAGGTCTCAATATATGTGCTCTAGTGGATTTTGAGAAATTAACGTTCAAAAAAAGATATATATCTGTAACAGCGCTCCGCTTCTCGTACTTTTCGCGTTAAGGAGGTTTGCGAAGCTAATTGGTTTTTCGGCGTCTGTAAACATTCCAAACAGTCCGTAGCGGCTGCCATCTTGTCTCTCGGTAGGATCGAGAGACAAGAGGAGGCCAAAGCGAAGGGGCAAATGACCATAAGGGGGCATAGTAGATCCTCCCTGACCCCCTAGGTTTGATGTGGAGGCTTTGAAAGGGTCTCGCAGGGCAAAAAAAAAATATACCGTTTTTTTAGTTTTTTTGCAGGGAGTGCGCCCGGTTCGCGAACCGGGAAGCGCTCTGGGGAGCGTACTTTCTTGAAAATTAGTGAAAAAAGTTAGAGTAAAATAATAATTGTGAGTGATCAGATGTAGGGTAGCTCTGAGAAGAGCTTTTGGGTTTATGGTACATTTAGGTACTTATAAGTAGGTACCAATGCACAGTCTTAAATTCAGAGTGAAAACTCTGTTGCCCTCATCTGAGAAGTGAACTCCATCTGCTCTGTAGATATCTTGCATGTAGTAACGCAAGTTATTGTTGTACAGGGAGCCCATTCCATGGTCTCTCATGTAAGCTGAAACAGATTTGTTTACATGCTTCCTCGATTTCTCAATTTGTGGACAAAATTGGTTCGACCACCTCCATTTCTGTCTTTGGCATATATTTGAATATACCAAGGCAGTCTGAGGAAAAAGTGCCATCAATTGCTCAAAGGTGTCCTTTAAAAGCATTTCCAGACCTACCCCAGTCAAAGTGCCCAAATCATTACCTCCACAGTGCACAATTAACAGGTCAGGTTTTGGCAAATGCATAAAGGTTTTCACCAATGGTATCAATTGGTGACATTTTAATCCTCTGTGGCCAAACCACTTAATTTCCACATCTTGTAAATTGAGGTTAGGTAAATTCCTGTTTTCAGCGTACCTTTGAGCCCAATAGATGTAGCTATGTCCAACAATCCAGACAGAAAACATGGCGAGAGAAGGTTCTCCTGCAGTCAGATGAAGTGTGGCAATGAAATGGCAGTTGAAAAAATGAGAGTGTAAAATGAAAAAAACTGAGGAGTTTCTGTGTTAATGAAGCAGTAAGAGTGATTGGTGGATTTTGATTGCTGAAAACAGAAAGTTAGTGTGCATGGATGAGTTCGTTGAAAGATGTATTTTGAGTGGCGAAGAAAAAATCATTAAATGAAAGAATGCTTTGGATATGCAGGTGCACTGAGAGTTCAGAGTTCAATTGCAACATTGTTGTGTGAGAGGTCTTGCAAGAGGTGGTTGCTATGCAGAAAAAGCAGAGAGGGGGCAGAGGGGGGAAGGGTTTTGCTTTGAAAAAAAGTGAGGGAAGAGTTTTGATTGGGTGACATGAGAGATCTGTGTGAGGAATTACAGCATTTCTGTGCTTTTGATAGCTGCAGACTCTGGAGTGCATACCTTTTGCTCTGCTGAAGACAAATTGGTGTGTTTCTGAGACTGTTTTGAAACTCAAAGTATTTGCTAAGGTGAGAAAAAATTTCTTTAATTTAGATAGAAAATAGTGTGCTTTAAGGAGAAAATTATGAAGAAAGTTGTGTTTTTCAAATGTTGCTTTGTCTCAAGTGTTTCACAAATAGATTTTGTTTCTTTGAGAAATTGTAATTGGAGAAAATGTGAAGTATTAGTACTGACAGGGCTTTTATGTGCATAGGAGCTGTGGAGTGTTTTCAAATTATGACTTGTAAATCGTTTTTGAGAAAAAGCAATGGTTTTAATATTGATGAGAAGGACATAATGGTGTCTGCTTCTTTATAAGGTAATTGAGAGTCTCTGATGTTATTTTTCCCATTTCAATGTAAGAAGTTTGTGTGTGGAGCAAATTGCTTGTAAATATGCTCCCACCTGTGCATGGCAAATTTAGATTTTGAATGTTTCCGTTACATAGGCATGTTAAAGGTGACTGAAACATGCTGCAAAGGCAATCAAAAAATGCTTTTATGTGTCTTAAGGACATTTTAAGTCATTTCCCCATGTGCAGTGTTTTCAAATTATGAGTTGAAAATCGTTTTTGAGGTAAAGGAATGTTTTCAAAATTTATGTGCGCCATATGACCCCAAATTTTTTTTTCAGGGGTGCAGCAGGGTGTTCTTGAGACACCCCTGCACCGTCGGAAAAATTCGTAATTTGCGATGAGGTAATTGCTAATCGCAAATTGCACCTTCATTCCTATGGGCCTCCTGCTGCATGGAAATGAATGGGTAATCTTGCTGAAATGCAAAGTCGAATCTGTATTTAAAAGGGTCTGCACCTCTGTACGGGTGTTCGCTATGTGAAGCACGAAAGTTTCACGGGCCGAACTCAAGGCCACCTCTCTCTGAGACAAAAGAGCTCTTATTCTTGCCATGCTGTTGAAATGTGCTCCCAAGGTTGGTATTTGTGGCCAGATTGAAAACTCCCTATGTTCATGTGTGGGAGGAAATAGAACATTTCTGCAGCAAATAACCCGTTCATTTACTGTTACGATAAAATGAATACTTTTAATTAACCCAGAACAATCTTCATTATTGAGCATCAAATAACTACCATTTTCCAAGAACTTGAACGTGGGGATGATAGCAGGAACTGGCGTGCCTTGCAACACGCAAGCCATATTTGGTCGGTGTTTGTTGCATGAACCGTGTAACTGTATGTGCCTACACATTAGTGAATGATCTAGCGTCTCAGTGCATTCCTCTCCATTCAGATAAAGGTCTTGATCATCTTTGAAAATCTGTATGTGTATGGAAGCGACCAGACCTCATGAAGAAAACCACTACCTAAAGGTTAATAACGACCTATTGGTATATATTTCATACAATTTGAAAACTTATATAAAGCAAAAGGCAGCGTTATTAAACCGTGGATAAGGCACGTTGCCAAAGCAGTGAACCTTTTGGATTTATACTGGAAATGTTAAAGGAAGAATTACGGAGTAGGGCCTGTAAATCTTTAATGGACAACGAGTAAAATTACTCCAACCATCATATTCCTCTAACTCCGGGATAGTAGGGGTGTTTAATTTTTTAGAAGTAGCCAATCCAAAGCATTTGGTCTGGGAAATTGTTTCATTCACAAACAACATATGATTTGGGATGAGACATGCACGGTGGAAAGCCTCAGTGCCTTGTACCTGCCAGGTTCGTGAACCCCAAACTGATGTAGATCCTGGATATTTTTACACTGTGTTACGTTAGCATGGGCTCATTACTGGTTTAAACGCCATTTTTCCTTTTTTGTAACTTCTGCACACGATACTTAGTTGTTGCTTTAGCTTTCAGCCTACCTGCGTCAAGATCTATGCCTGCTTCAAGCAGGCGCAGGGTTTTGATGTAGCTTTGTCCTATCTGATTGTAAATGCGGCACACCGTGGGTGGCAGAGCAGCGGTGCACGTTAACTGGTGCATCCCTGGGGATGTGCTAGTTAATATAAATCTGCCCCTTTACATTTAATTATGTGCAGGGGACACAGAGTAGGTGAGGTTTATCCAAGGTTAAGAAGAGATGAGTCCTGTTCAGTGAAAAATTGGAGATAGGCTTCAGTATATTATATACTTAAGTAGTGTGTTAAGTTTTTGATGACTGTTATTAATTTACTGTTGGGTAATAGTGGTTAATAAAATTTTTTATTATATTTTACCACAGATTCAACTGCAGATTATTTCAAGATTTTAGGATGCCTAGCAAAGAAAGAGTAAGAAAGGCTGCAAAACGTCAAAGACAGCAGGACCATGGAAGAATGCAGCAGTCCTCTAACAAAAAGATTTGTCAAGTCACCAAGAAAGCACCGGGTAAGAGTCGAAAAACAGTCATAAGAAATATGTGTAGTAAAAAAAATATTACTACAGAAAATGTTTCACTCCAGAAAAGGAGACAGAATTCAAATGGTAAGGAAAGGCCAATGAGAAATGTTACTGCTAGAGTAAGAGATAACTCTATGCATGAAAGTAGAAGGAAACAAGAGTTTAGGGATATTCGTAAACGAATGTTCCGCAACAGGATAATTGGGAATTTGTTAAAAAATATTAAGAAAGGTCAGCAGAAAGTGGTTTTTTATAAGAGAAAAAAAATTGTTGAGAAAGTTATTGATCAGGCATTTGAAATTAAACGTAAATTATTTATTTTGACAATCAATAGAATTCGGAAGCTAAACAAGGTAATTTATGATTTCAAAAGAAATAGTAGATGGAAGAGAATAGTTAATCGTAGTAATTTTTGTGAAGTTTTTTCTGGAGAATGGATGCATAGTTCCAGCTCTGAGGCATTTTTTAATGAGGAGAGTTATTTCCAGGATAATGATTTGGTGCATGCAGTTGACACCAGTGGTCGAGCTTATGAAGTGAAAGATGGTTGTCCAGTTGAAAAAGAAAAACTTGTGACAACAGAGATAGAAGAGGTGTTAGGTAATGAGGTTTTAGGGAGACGTCCTAAGGGTCCTGTGTACACCTGGAAGTGTAGTAGTATTTGCAGTGTACGACAGGATTCCATCAATTTGCTTTGTGATTTTATACGGTCATTTAGTAAGAACAGTTTGAAGCAGAAAATGAAGTTGTTGCAAGAATTAGATCCTTGCAGAGTGAGAGAAGTGATAGGTTTGCATGGTCATTCACTGGCTTGTCTTTCCAGGAGAGTATGCCAGAGTGTTTTTCATCATTTCAGGATGCTAGCAGTGCATCATAATAAAGTGAGGAAATTAGTTAGAATGTTGTATTATGCTAAGAGTCCAGCAATTATGCTTAAACAATTATGCGCTGCTCTTTTGCATGGTTCTGAAATAGATGTGAAGAATATATGTGAAGAAATTGAGTTTTGTTACTTTGGAAGTAAAGAGGAGAATGTTGAAATTGACCAAGAAGAAGAGAGTAATGTGGAAGATAGTGTACAGGTTTCCAGTACAGATAATTTCCAGAGGGAAATTGCGACGTTTGAGGTGAAATCAAGTGAGAGGCCAAATTTCACTTGTGTGTGTTGTCGACGCACTTATTATAAGAATCAGACTAAGTTAGTGGATTTATATGGAAAAAGTGAAAGGGAAAATAATAGTGAATGGAAGGATTTTACAACATACTTGATGGTAGAAAATTGTTTTGATTTGGGATTGGATCAACGTGTGTGTACTTATTGTTGTAACAAATTAAATCAAAACCAGATGCCTGCTAGAGCAGTTCATAATAATCTGGAATTGGTTGAGATTCCTTCTGAATTGAAGGATTTAAATACTTATGAATCTATTTTGATTCAAAGTATCCATCCCTTTCAGGCTATTGTAAGAACGGAGCCAAAGACAGGGAAATTGCCTCCATCAGATTTACAGAGAGGATTAAAGGGAAGAGTTGTTTATTTGCCTCTAGATTTGAAGAAAAACATTAACACAATTGGAGTAGAAAAAGTGGAAGAGGAACCTCTTGTTATCTTAGTTAATGGGGTTCCGACAAAGAATAAGAAAATATGGCAAGATTTAGTAGATGTTAGGAAAGTCAAAAGGGCAACATTGTATTTGAAAAAATATAATAAGTACTATAAAAATGTATATGTTGCAGAAGAGGAAGTAAGTGAGGAAGAGGATAGCGATTTGTGTGCTGGTCAAATTGAGAAAGTAGAACCCTGTACTAGTGAAGAAATATATGAACATTATAGTGTTCATCCTTTGCATTCCAAGGAAGTCATGGGGAATGCTATTGAGTTGTTTCAAATGAAACAAGCGAAAGGGAGTCCCATTAGTGTTTGGGAGGAAAGTTTGGAAGCTCGGTGTTTCCCACAGCTTTTTCCAACAGGTCAGGGAGGAAGATATGATGAGCGACCTCATCAAATTCCTGCTTCTGAATACCGGACTTTGCGATTGTATGCAGGAGATCCTAGGTTTCGACAATGCATTCCTTATTTGTTTCATCTCCTGTTTGAAAGCGATCTGTCTGGACTGTCATATGCAGTGAACCACATCTTGAAAAGTGGTATACACATGCAAAACATCTCGGCAAGTGACTTTATGGATAAAGTCAATGTCCAAGACAGTATTTTGGATTCTCACCTGATTAATCTCATGGCGTGTCAGCGTGGTACTAATGAGTACTGGTACCGTCGTCATGGTGATTTAAAATGTATGCTAAGGAACTTAGGAACTCCCACATGGTTCCTCACTTTGAGCTGTGCTGAGTATGGCTGGGAAGACTTACTTGAATTTCTACGAGAGGCAAATGCTAACGTAGAAAACATCGAATTCAAGACACCCGGAGAACTGTGCTCTTTGGATCCAGTCAATGTATGTAGGTACTTCAATCATAGATTTGAAGGTATGATGTCTTTCATCATGAATAAGAAGAATCCACCTCTTGGAGAGGTGTTGGATTTCTTCTGGAGGAAGG
Source organism: Lissotriton helveticus (assembly GCF_964261635.1). Lineage (NCBI taxonomy): Eukaryota > Metazoa > Chordata > Amphibia > Caudata > Salamandridae > Lissotriton > Lissotriton helveticus. Next base: position 1,077,849,092 of record NC_136059.1, read on the forward strand.
AGTACCAAGCAAGAGGTGCTCCTCATATACATATGTTGCTGTGGATCAAGGATGCACCTAAATTTGGAACGGATGCAGAAGACTCAGTGATGAGTTTCATAGAACAGTATTCTACGTGTGCTGTTCCAAACGCAAAGGAGAAAAAAAGCCTACGAGAAAAAGTTCTACGTTTCCAAAGCCATCGATGTGGAAAGTACTGTCGTCGTAAATTCCGGAACAAAGACAAGTTCTACACCAAATGTCGTTTCGGCTTTCCACGACCGGTGATTTCTAAAGGAAGAGTGAACAGTTTGATGTCTTCGCTGCGACATAATGTGATGAAGAAATCACCTAAAAACACATACAATTTGAAGAGGAACGAAGAGTCTAAGTACATTAACGACTACAACCCGGTGATTTTGTCCATGTGGAATGCTAACATGGATATACAGTTTGTGGCTGATAACTGTATGGCTGTGGCTCGGTATGTGACATCTTACATCACCAAAAAAGAGAAGACAGAATTGAAGGATATGTGGGAGGACATTTCCCATGAAAAGAGCCTCAGCAAGAAGTTGTACAGTTTCAGTCTGAAGATGTTGTCGCATCGAGAAATCGGAGCTTACGAATGTTCTGACCGGTTGTCTTCAGCAAGTCTCTATGCCAAGTCCAGGAGTATCGTTTGGGCGAGTGTTGGTCTTGCTGCAACGCGTAATCGAGTTCTGAAACCTGTGCGGGAAATTGAGTATTTGGCGGAAAAGGAGCCAAACAGTACCGACATTTTGAAGAGCAACATGTTGGATACATATTATCCAAATCGAAGCAGTCACCTCGAGAATGTTTGTCTGTATGAGGTTCTGCAAAATTACATATTCAAGAGGAACATCAAAGAAGATACTGAGAAAGGAGTGTATGCTGTAATAGGAAGTGAGGGATGTCTGGTCAAGCAAAGAAAATGCCACTTGATAAACCATCGAAAATTGAGTGGCGAATCTCCTGAAAAAAAGGAGTTTTTCTATTTAGCACTTTTGCAACTTTTTAAGCCTTGGCGTGCAGAAGAGGAACTGCTTGGAGATTTCCTTTGTTACGAAGACTCATTCAATGCTGCCAAGGAGACCATAGAATGTCCTGCTTTTCCCAAATATGTAGAAATGTTGAATGTGGAAATTGAGCAGGAAGCAACGATTGCAGCCGAGATTGCCAGAGACAGTTCTCAGGACAGTCAGAGTTCTGCTTCATTGAGTCAGGATCCACTAGGAGGACCTCTTATCGAAAATGAAGCTGCCACTGCTATGAATGAAGTGGAAAGAGCCATGGCACATGCTCAGGAGGATGCGGTTAACTTAGAAGAGTTGGAAAGACAACTCAACGTTGAGCAGAGGAAAATATATGACGAACTTACCATGCAAATTGATCATGGATTAAGTCATGACAAGAAAGAGTGCTCATGTACGTCGTTGAAGCCTGTCCGACTGTACGTGAGTGGAGAAGCGGGAACTGGAAAAAGTTTCCTTATTAAAGCAATTTCATGTTATTTGCAGGAAAGGACAGAGTCATCGCTGTCTTGTGTTGTCACCGCTCCAACTGGACTGGCAGCACATAACATTAAAGGGATTACTTTACATCGTTTACTGATGCTGCCAGTGGAGCATGACAACAAATTAGAATATCACAAGCTATCTGGAGATGCTTGTTTTGAAGTTTCAAGAGTCTTGAGGAAAATGAAACTTCTTATCATTGACGAAGTAAGCATGGTTTCCAATGTCATGCTTGCCTTTGTGCATTTGAGAATGCAAGAAGTTCTCAAAACAGAGTATGATGTGTTATTTGGTGGCAAACACATCATTGTTTTCGGAGATCTTCTGCAGCTGACACCAGTGAAAGGGCAACCTGTGTTCAAAATGCTCACGCATGAAGATACCAGGAAGTGCTTAGGGAGTATTGGCAACGTGAATATATGGTTAAACTTCAATTATGCTGAACTGCATGAAAATATGCGTCAGGCAAAGGATGAAGTTTACAAGACTATTCTACAAGATGTTAAAATTGGAAAAGTGACCGAGCATGGGAAAGAAGCTTTACATGCACGATTACTGACAAATTTATATCCAGACGAAGATGTTGTGCCTGAGAATATTTTTCAGAAAGTTACTGAGAAAAAATCTGGAATATGTTTGATGCCAACTCTTGCAGAATGTGCCAAATTCAACAACAAAATGTTGCATTTAGAAAAGCAAGAGATTGTGAAATTGGAAGCTATTGACAGAGTAGAGCATATGGGATCAACAATTATTTTGTCTGAGAATCTGAAAACAAAATTGGATTCATTAGAGAAGAGTATATCTAAAACTGCGGGTTTTGAAAAGACTCTGAATGTGTGCTTGAACTGCCGTATAATTTTAAGAAGGAATTTACATGTTGAAAGAGGTCTGGTAAATGGATCAATGGGTAATGTTGTTGATTTTGTGAAATACAGAAATAGAGATGGAATTGAATTTTTAAAAATTAAATTTGATGGCATTGAGGAAGTACAGCTAATTGCTCGTTGTTCTGCTAGATTTTTGCTTGTAAAAGACTTATATGTTCGTCGTAAGCAGTTTCCTGTTTGCTTGGCATATGCGGTGACAATTCATAAATCGCAAGGTTTAAGTGTAGACTGTGCATTGGTGAATATTGGCAGTTCTGTGTTCAAGGAGGGTATGGCATATGTGGCATTTTCACGAGTTAGGACTTTATCGGGATTGTACTTGATTGAGTGTGATGTCACAAACATTTGTGCGGATCTAGATTGTGTTAAGGAATACAATAGGTTGAGAAGAGAGTATGCGCCACATTTGCCTCAGTATCCTTTGTTTGAGAAACGTGTGGTAGGCCGGAAACGAAGAAATGTGACCAATACTGGGGAGGTTGTAGCAAAAAGACGAAAAGTCGATGAACCTGAAATTACAAGCAGAAACAAAAAGGATTCTGTTGAAGATGTTGTTGGTTTTCAATTTGAAAACAGTTCTGGTGTCAACTGCTATGCTAATGTAGTAGTTAATGTTTTGTTTTCTCTAGAAAATGTAAAAGAAGAGATTGTGGTCAATTCTGATCAAAGATTTTGCAGTTTGTTAAATTCTGTGTTAGAGAAATGTAGCACTGATAGAACAAACATAGAAAGTGTGTCTGAAATTCGAAATCTGTTAGACAGATGTTCAGGCCAAACACAATTCTCTCAAAATAGTCAGCAAGATTGTCAGGAGTTTTTAATGTACATGCTTGATGTATTGCATGATGAAGGTGTAGATGTAGATCACCTGTTTGGGCTTTCTTATCAATGGCAGCATGACTGCGAGAACTGTAGGGTATCAAGTACTACTAGTGTAGACTCAGAAAGATTTATATATTTAACTTTGCCAGACAGTAAATCAGTCTCTTTTAATAAGCTAGTAAAAGCAGCTGATCACAACATGGAGTGTAGCCAATGTAAATCTGAAATGATGTCCACATTATTTATACGAACATATGGCCAGTATGTCATTTTAATGTTCCAACGATGTAGGCCTGATGGAACAAAATTGACAACTTTAATTAAAAATTTTGTGGCTTCACAGTTGTCAATATCAGGAAGGACTTTTGTAACTGTAGCAATTATATATCATGATGGTCCTTCAATAACATCAGGACATTATACAGCTTATTTAAAGTGTAGAAATGGCTGGTCATTCTGCAATGATTCTGTTTTAATTTTCACAAAAAAATTGCCGTTTGACCTTAAAAACTCTTACCTGGTGTTTTTAAAACCAAAATTTTAGGGAAAGAATCTCGGGATGTGCTCTGAGGAATTTCAAGAAGTTCTCATGGCTCCTACACGATTTGGCCTTGAGGATAAGTGTAGTACAGAGACATAACTTCTTACCATAACACTGGACTTTATGGAGAAATACGTACACTTTGAATGAGTTCAGAAAAACGGTTTCTTTTTATAAGCTAATTGAAGCAGCCAATCAAAACATGGAGTAGAGGGAATGTAAGTCTGCAATGCTGTCTACTGTTTTACATTGCTTTGTGATTAAAAGTGATGTAGAGAATTAAATAATTGTACTAGTCATAAAGGTAGTGTAAGTCTGCTTCATAGTAAGCAGTATCAGTGTGATAGGAAATGTAGAACATGATTGAGGAAGAAGGGGAAGATATTACTAGTCCAGGATTGTGTAAATGATCTTCAACATTTTAATTCTGAAAGTTGTGGAAATGCGAAAAGACGGGATTGGCTAACAAGAAATCCAAGAGTTATACATGGCTCTGACAAGATTTGGCCTTGTGGAATCTTGTGGTAGAGAGCAAGAAGTCATTTATTGTATGTAACATGTTTTTGAAAACGATGGAGGTTTTCTTTCAGAAAGTGGCGGGTTGAAAGTAATAACAGCACAACAGAGTGTAAGCTGTTCATAGGACATCCTTGGCCGTCATGGAAAGTAAGTTAACTTTAAGGAGTTCTGAATTCTGATTTTTAATGTTGTATGGGTTTTTTAAACACAATCATTTTGATTGTGTTTTTTTTTCCCCGCTGTTATATGATGAATACCTTCAAGTCACTGTTTTAGTGAAATTTGATACATTCTGAGAACAGCAAAAATAAACCATTTAACATGTATAATTAATTCTGTTCTGTTTGCATTTATGATGTACATGTAGAACTGTGTAGGAGGCATGGAGAAGGTGAGGCTTCTGTAAGTGTCAAAGTTGTTGCATACAGTCCTCATATTCTACGTAGTCTTTTATATTTCATTACTTTCACTGTTTCTGACTGATCTAAAAAAATTTTTTTTAAAAGAACAGTAAGTATAAGGGAAGGAAACAGACAGTTATGTTAAAAGAAACACAGCTATAGGGAATAAACTAGGGATACTGTTACCCGCAATCCTCTGCTGATGATGTCACTGAGCATGTCATGAATGATGTAATATGTGACATCATCAGCAGTGGATTACGGGTAATAGTATCTCTAGTTTACTCCCTTATAGCTGTCTTTCTTTTAACATAAGTGTCTGTTTCCTTCCCTTATACTTACTGTTCTTTTTTTTAAAAAACATTTTTGGGTTCGCTTCCGGTTCGCGTACCGGGGAGCGAACTGGGAAGCGAACTAAGAGAAATAGAGGTTGGCACAATTGCAAATATTGTACCAATTTTTTAATAACGGGGAGGTAGTTCTGAAAAGAACTTTTTTTTAAATTATTTTTGTTGTTTTATATTTTTTTTATTATTTTTCTGAACATTTTTTTACTTTTTTTGAATTTTTCTGAACAGTTTTATAATTTTTTTGTTTTTTTTTCGGAGGGGGCAACGAAAACGATTCATTGTAAAGGGCTCAACAGGAGCAAGAAAACAAAAAAAAAGAATTTATTGTTTGGGGAGTTTCGGACAAACATGAGCATGATTGTCAATAGCTCTGTTGATCAGAGTGATGCTACTTTCTGCGTAGCAAATGAATCCACTGCAATGTAGGCAGACTTGTTTTACTTCACGAAATCTCGTTTGTATATTTGGCACCATCTCCCTGCCCTCTGGTCCCGTTACTTCCGGTACAACAGATCTTCTGGCCATAATAGGGAGATTATCTAGGTCGTCCTGTTCCTCTTCTTCGTCTTCTTGCTGAATTATAACTTTAGCAGGTGGTCCACTCTTCCTTGGATGTGGTGGAGGTGGTGGGGAAGCACAGCTGAAGCTAGTAAAGAAGCCATTGCTCACTGGTAACAAAGGGTCTTTCTCTCACAATGATGAAAGTCAGAGTGAGGAAAGAAGGAGGGATTTTCACCATTTGGGAAAAAAAATAGTTCTCAACCAATGAAAAGTGTTCATTTTAGATCATATGACCTAGTCTTACATCATTAGGAAACCGAAAGTGAAATGAACCAATGAAAAGTGTTATTACCAAGTCACATGACCTGCTGTGTGTATGTTACGCGCTTTGCAGGGCCTCCCGGTTTGCTTCCAGAAACCTGTGCTTTGCGACTCGGTAAGCGTACGAGTTCGCTAACGTAGCACGTCATATGACGTATCACGCGACAACGCGAAACGTCATGCGGACGGGAGGCGTCACGATGTTGTTTTCTAACGCGGCAGTTGCGGTAAAGAAACGTTTACCGGCTCGTGGTCTATTTCGCGGCATCAAGGTCAGCTAACGGGAAGCTTCCCGATTCGCGAAGCGGGAACGAAGAAAAAAAAATATTTAAAAAAAAAGTTATTAATAAACATATAAAATATATTTTTGGATTTAAAGAAGAATACATTTTACAGCTACAGATATTAGCTGTTAAAAAACCAATGAAATTCACTGAAAAAACCATAGGTTATAGACCATATATAGTTAGGAATTTGCATTTACAAAACCTTGAAAATTCACTGAAAAAACCATAGGTTAGAGACCATATATAGTTAGCTGGACATTTTATTGACATAAAACCAATGAAATTCCATATATAGTTAGTTGCACTAACTATATATCGTGCACCCGCAATCCACTGCTGATGATGTCACATATTACATCATTCATGACATGGTCAGTGACATCACTGATGACATCACTGATGACATCTCAAATGACATCACTGATGACATCACTGATGACATCTCAAATGACATCACTGATGACATCATGACACACCAATACCAGTTACTACATACGCACTCACTGATTCCTACGTCTACACACACATTCACTCATTCACCCATACAATCACTCATACATACAGTCACTCATTATTACAACACTATCATATGCACTCATACACCTATGCAGACACTCACACACTGCCACTCATCCATGGAGTTACTCACACACATAGTCAGTCCTGTAAAGAATCAATCACACTTCCATTTCCTCATCTATACAGTTAAACACAGAACACCATACTTCAGTGACATCACTGATGACATCACTGATGACATCTCAAATGACATCACTGATGACATCTCAAATGACATCACTGATGACATCATGAAACACCAATACCAGTTACTACATACGCACTCACTGATTCCTACGTCTACACACACATTCACTCATTCACCCATACAATCACTCATACATACAGTCACTCATTATTACAACACTATCATATGCACTCATACACCTAGTCAGTCCTGTGAAGAATCAATCACACTTCGATTTCCTCATCTATACAGTTAAACACAGACCACCATACTTTTTCACACATATACTAACACATACTTACTCTCTTATACAATCACTGATACAAGTACACATTGATATGCACAGAGTCACACACCTCCCAGCCAGCCACACACACACTCAGTCTTCCATACATCCACTCATTCTTCAATATGTAAAACATATTTAAACTTTACAAAAACACAGACACTAGATGATGTCATCAGTGATGTCATTTGAGATGTCATCAGTGATGTCATCAGTGATGTCATTTGAGATGTCATCAGTGATGTCATCAGTGATGTCACTGACCATGTCATGAATGATGTAATATGTGACATCATCAGCAGTGGATTGCGGGTGCACGATATATAGTTAGTGCAACTAACTATATATGGAATTTCATTGGTTTTATGTCAATAAAATGTCCAGCTAACTATATATGGTCTCTAACCTATGGTTTTTTCAGTGAATTTTCAAGGTTTTGTAAATGCAAATTCCTAACTATATATGGTCAATAACCTATGGTTTTTTCAGTGAATATATATATATATATATATATATATATATATATATATATATATATATAAATAAATCAAATGTAAAAATAACAAGACATGTAAAACACTCTTGTTAAGTTAAACAACCTTCACAGATGCAAGCTTATGGCCAACGAAGACTGAGAACATCCTCCGTATGGTACATCATCCATATGATCATTAATTATGATGCTTTGACACTGCTTGCCATACAGCAGTCTCGAAAAGACTCCCTATAAATATTAAAAACAGCTTGTTGCCTTGATTGGCAACATCTAATGAGACCAACAACATACAGAAAGTAAATGATCCATTAACCTTGTTCATGCTGCCACGTTTCCTTTTGTTGAAACATGTTACATTGGATAAAACACAAAATACTTCATTGGGAGCGAGTTAAACATTTTCCAATGTCTGGAGGAAACTATAAATACAGAGTAGAATCATTCAGCTGAATTTCCTCCACAATACTATCCCTATAGCGGGGGAAAATCAGCTACTCAAGTCAACTTCTCCTTGTATACGTTTTACTCTAGAAATTGGAGAATTGTCATTCCAAATTCTAAATGAGGTCAAAAGCCTTAAAGGCATCATCTTCATCAAACAGACTCGTTTAGTGCCTTACCAACATGCCAGTACTAATTCCCATTGATATTCCAGCCCCAGCATGCCACACATCCTCCACTCAAGATGTCTGTATGCTTCTTGTATCCAAGAGTGCCACTTCCAATTGTGAAGCGTACTTATATCAAATCCAAAGCTAAATCTCTGCCTACCTCAGTGTAGAGTAATTACAATCATCACTTAAACACAGATATACACTAAGATGAAAGCTAAACAATAAACATGTCCTTCAGTCAATGATTGCGCACAGGTGCAGCAACACAAAAGCAGCACCTCTACACTTTTTCACATTAGACAGCAAGAGGATTCTTCAAATACTTCAAGGCTTGTTGTCGTTCTAATATACTCCATTGTCATAAACTGCATTGTTTTTCAGAGTCTAATACCAATGTGTGGCCATTGAGCATTGTAATTCTGAATGAGAAATATTTAAAGGTGCCTTCCATCAATGCTCAACATTTGCCTCTACGTAAAACAATTATTCTAGGGTTTTTTGATGTCACAACAAATTGACATTGGAAGAGATAAAGTAAAACATGTATAAATCCTAGAGTATGAGGACAATACAAATTTTTCTCCAAATAGCACCTCTTATCTTGCCCAGAAAAGGACAGTCTCATGGATAACCAACCCTTCCCTAAAAGTTAAATTGCTCTTGATGTCTCAAAAAAACCAGTCACCGGTTAATTCAAGAGAGAAATTGAGATATCATTGGTGAAGAGACTGCTCGAAAAATCTGATCTCTCTGCCCATATTTGCAAGTAGCTAACTCCCCAACTTCAACTGACCCTACACGCATATCACCTCAGAAAGAACACCAAAGGGTGTAAGTGGCTCCTTCAAAACTCTTTATGGCTCGCAGTAGGTATGTTAACACTATTAAATCATGCCTAGAAAACTATGCAAGGAAAGTTACCTTCCATGTACCCAATTGAGTAGTAAAATACATTTATAGTTGGCCTCTATGGTAACCAAATTTGCTCGCTCAAAATAATTGTATAACCTCATAGCTCATCAGTACATTTCAGGTCAGCAGTTTAGCCTTTAGCCATGCAAAATATTGATACAGGAAACTTTAAATCTTGCCTCTCTGAAAGCCATACTTAAAACTGTTTTCCATTTGGATGTGAGAACATATTATGGTAATATGTTTTCAGTCTGTAGGCACTAGCCATCAGACCTCCCTTGCCATCCCAAAATACCTTTATTAACCATTGGTAGTCTGGCGGCACATGACATCTAAAGTTTCAGGCACATATTTATGACAAAGAAACGCAATGCAGGGTAGCAAGTCACCTAGCTGCGCTGCGTTGCGTTACAGAGAAAGGGTAGGAATGCACTGTGTTTAAAAGATTATGACACATTCCTGTACTTGTCCCTGCGGTGGAGGCGTTTTAGCTGACTAGCGCCAACAGGGGCACCCTGCACCATGCTGTAAGGGTGCCTGCTTTGCCGAAAGGGTTGTTTTTGTGCAGGAAGGGAGACCTTCCTGCATAAAAACCATCTTGAGAGGCAAATTCTCTTTCTATGTGTACTGCAGAATGCATGATGCATTGAAAAAGAAAGCAACAAGGAGAAATAAAGATGTTTCTCCTCATGCGCCAAAACAGATATACCTCCCCAGGTTTACAAGTTATGTTATGTTATGATAGTTTGTATTTATAGAGCACCAAATCACCAAAAGGTCTCTAAGCGCTTGCACCCTCGACCAAGATCCAGAGAATCCCACATTCCTACTGGGCTCAGCACAAATTAGGGTGAGCTTATCCAAATGCCTGAGTGAACAAAATGGTCAAAATGTTTGTATCTTTTATGTAACGCATGTAATCCTTAGTCCTTATGTTTTGCAACTGGTTCTTATGTAAAGCGCTCTGACACCTTCGGGTAAAGTTCGCGCTATATAAAATCGCATTAAATAAATAAAAATAAATAAATAAAAAACAAAATGGTCTTAAGTTTCCTCCTCAATGGGAGTAAGGTGGCTTCCCTGAGCATACTATCCGGTAGCTTGTTCCAAAGCTGGGGAATCACAACTGACAAAGCCTCCCCCCCCAAGGTAGCTCTATTGAAGCGCGGGCAGGCAAACAAGCTAGACTCAGATGACCAGAGACATCGTCCAGGCACATAAGGCTTCAAACGGTCTTTGATGTAGTGGGGCGCCACTCCATACTGTGCTTTATGTGCAATGCGCAGACCCTTGAAGCTGACCCTCTGCTTGATAGGGAGCCAGTGTAGCTGTTGTAGCAGGGTAGTGGCGTGCGCTCTTCTTGGCAGTTTTAAGATCAACCTTGCCGTATCATTTAGAACCACCTGAAGTTTCCTCAGAACTTTGTCAGGAAGCCCTGCGTATACTGCGTTACCGTAATTCAAGAGTGACAAGATTAGTGCCTTCACGACGGTACGCATGGTGGAAAATGACATCAGGGTCCCCAGTTTGCGGAGTTGTCACATCAGGCCAGCACAGCTCCCCACTACAGCAGACACCTGATTGTTTAGAGTTAGCTTGGTGTCCAGCTTGATACCCAGACTCTTCACGGCTGGCACCGGTGTCAGGGTGGTGCCAAGCTCTTGTTTCCAGAAGAGGCTGGACCAGGGGGAAGCCACTGTTGTAAGAGCAAGCACCTCTGTCTTATCAGGGTTTACCTTAAGTGAAGTCATCCAGTTCATAGTGAACTGGAGGATATTCTGAACATTGAGCTGTGCCTGAGGGAAATTATCAACTTGTACAATTAACGTTGTGTCATCAACATAAATGAACACCTGACAGTCCAATTTTGCCAGTGCTTCTACCAATGGCTGAAGGTAGATATTGAAGAGCAGGGGGGACAGCGCAGAGCCCTGCTGAACCCCCCATAGCAGGGTGCCACGCCTGGGCGTACATTCTCCTAGTTGGACCTTTTGAGACCGATCCTCCAGGAAGGAGATAAACCATTGGAGGACCGTCCCGGTGACTCCCAGCCGATGGACACGGGCCAATAGCTGCAAGTGGTTCATTGTGTCGAACGCAGCTGAGGGATCTAATAGGATCATTGCTGAGGGATTCTTTTTATCATATGCGAGCCTCAATTCATCCAGCACAGAGAGCATCACCAACTCAGTACTGTTGTGGGCCCTAAATCTTGCTTGCCGTGCATTTAACAGCTGATGTTCTTCCAAGAAGAATGAAAGAATACTAAGCACATGTTGCTCGAGAACTTTAGCCAGAAAAGGAAGTCTGGAAATAAGTTGGAAATTCTTCAGAATATTGATGCCCGCCCCTGCTTTCTTCAGCAGTGGAATCACCATGGCTTCCTTAAAATTTGTGTAGTACCTTCCTTGTTGCCAAAGACAGATTTAATAAGGACAACTCTGGCCCCATCGCTGGAATGACCATTTTAAACACCCTAGGAGGGCAGAAATCTTCTGGTGACCCGGATTTTACTTTGGCCACAATATCAGCTAGACCATCTATGCCAAGGGCTAGAAAGACTGAGGGAGAGCATCACTGAAAGTCAGGTGGGTCCGCCACTGATAGAGGACAGTGATTTATGCAAGTATTGCCTATTTCTGTAATGATGTTTTGAACTTAACTAAAAAGAAGTCCTGTACCTTTTCACAATCAGCCTGATTAGAGACCGTCTTATGTTCTTTCATTCGACTCAACTTCCGGAGAACGTTAAATGTTTCTTTCTGAATGTTTGTGGCCTCCCTAATCTTCAATTCATAATACGCGGATTTAGTTTGGATCATTGATGCTTTGCAGAGGGTGGGTTTAGCTTTATACGTTTCCTACGCTTTTAGGTCCTATGATTTCCGCCAGTGCCTTTCGCATTGACGGAGAGAATGTTTTTCCCTTCTTAGTTCTTGCATGTACCATGGGGCACCCTTCATACTGTTCGTTATCCTTTCCCTTCAGGCAGGAGCCACCATGTCAACGGCTGTCCTTAGCCAGTATCATAGTTTCTCGTTCTCTAAGTCTGGATCGCTGGACTGTGATCCCAAATGTGCTGTCTCATTTAATACTTCCCTCAGCCTAGGGTCCTGTATCTTGCGCCAATTCCATACCACCCTCCACACTGGAGGTAAGTGTTTAGGGCGGCTACCCACAGGGATCTAAAAGTTGATCAGATAATGGTCTTACCAGCTACAAGGTCTGCATTCTGTTTGTAACCTGACTGATGTATAGTCCAAATGAGGTCTAAAGTAGCACTACTGATTATATTTTTGTCTCACGTAATATGGCCGGTTGTATCCAGGACTTTCAAACCCTTGACAATGCTGGCAGTGACCATTTCCCTAATAGCCTTTCACTTTCTCTACCTGACAGGCCAGTAAGATCTAACCCCGTTAGTATCCTTGGGCAAAATACTTTAACCCTGGATAGATTAAATGGGTTTTCCCTTAGGTGTGCAAAAATAGACCCGATAGAAATTACATCTAAAGTAGTGAAGAAAGAGTTGCTATCGATCGAAAAATGCTTAAATTCTGCCACCTCAAATGAAGAGATCTTGGCTAGTTTTTCTAATATAACAAGTGCAGTAAAGGAAGCTCTTCACTTAAAACTAGATTCTAGAAAGGAATCTACTAAGGGGTGGTTTAACACAGCGTGTACAAAATCATATTCTGCTCTGAAGGTTGCCCTCCATAAAACAAATAGGGATAAAGAGGAAATCGCTAGCCTTAGAAAGGCATATAACAAGGCAATAAAATCCCGTAAAGTCGAATTAAAAAACGACCTATCGGAACAACTTCTCAATAGTTGTACTATGAAGGATAGTGTGAACTTTTGGAAAGTTGTTAAATCTCCGTTCCTCTTAGGTGTGAAGGACCACCCTAAAATAGCTGTAGCTATTGATGAACCAACGTGGGTACAACACTACGCATAGATATTTAGCTTGCAACCACAGGAACACCTAATACGATCTGTAAATGAGAGCTTAGCTTTCGATTGTACTCAATCAGTGTATCCCATTTCTATTAACAAGTAAGGGGGGGAAAAGCACCTGGCCCGACGGGGTTTCAGTCAACTTTTTTAAATGTAATCTGGAACTCTGGTCTCCCATATTGACCAAGGTTCTTGCTGCCTCATGTGCTGTGGGGCTTGTTGACTCCTGGTCAGCTTCTATTCTCGTCCCCATCTTTAAAAAAGGAGATCGTCAATCTCCAGCATGTTACCGTCCCATCTCCCTTCTAGATTCCCTGGGTAAAGTCGCTGGTCGTATAGTTTTAGAGCACCTTCAGACCTGGGCAGACGATTGGAATATAGTATCTGATCTCCAGTTTGGGTTTAGAGTGGAACTAAAGACAGTGAAACAAGTTCTTAACCTGTCACTTTTAGTTGGCAAATATGTTAATGCAAAGGGTGGACATTTACATATGGCTTACTTTGACTTAACAGCAGCCTTTGAGTGCGTAAGCAATTCCAAATTATGGTCTATACTTTCAGCAATGGGGGTAGAGTTATCTATAGTTAATTTTCTTCGTGAACTCTATTCTGGTGCCACAGCAAGAGTGAGGTTCAGTTTAAGGTGGAACTCACGGAAGCAATCGGCGTGGAGAGGGGGTAAGGCAGAGCTGCGTCCTGGCACCCTTCCTCTACCTGAGGAGTAAAATCGCCCCACAGGGCCTCATTGTCAACATCATACCCAGACTCTTCTTAGAAGATAAACAATTTAAGGTCGACTGGGTCCAGGTATCCTGGAAATGCACCAAAGATTTACTCTTCCTTATCGTGCAAACATCCAAACGGCTGTCAGAGGCACTACTAGAGAAAATCACAGCTATAGAAGCCACAATGAGAAGTGCGGTCAACAAAAATACCAAGGCTAACTTTACCACCAAACTAGCAGAGATCAACCAAGAAATGGCAGATCACCATGAATACCTCCTGAATCAGAAGACAGCCAAACTGCAGAAAGACATTGCAAAATTTGAGAAGGAGAAAGTCTATCCTTACCTAAAGGAGGGCTTCAAGAACAAAAAGACAAGCTACTCCTCGGACGAGAACACAGACAACAATAGCCGACGAGGCTCATCCAGCAGCGATTCTAGTGGAGGATATAATTCTAGGAACAACAGGGCCCCACAACATCCTAATTGGCAACCAGGATACCAACAAGGACCAGTGTTCCATGGACCCCCACATATGGCACCCCCGTGGCAATACCCCTTCTACCAACAGGGTCCACCACAATTTTTCCCCTCAAACCCGCCACCTTTTCAAGGCAGAGGTTGGGGCAGAGGAAGAGGGCGAAAGCGAGGCGGACAGAAAGGGGTCCAGTGGCAAGATCAACCAACACCACAGACCACGGTAGAAACCAGGAGCACGACCAGGGGGAGAAGAGTTTGACTGTGAACCTCTCGAAAAGAGTGCTGACGCCCGCAGAAAATAAAGTTCTAGAAAAGGGACTTGGATTCGTCCCCACTCCCGTTCCTGACAGTTTTCAGGAAATGATTGAAATAAAACAACTTTTCAGGAAGATACGCCTGAGAGCCTTCTTTGATGGCCAACCAGAACAAGACAATCCAGATACAGGACTACGGAAACCCTCTACGTTTACACCCACTGATGGGATGGTCCCCCCGGAGATCCTGGCCTTTGAGAGAGCGGTCCTGACCAGCCTCACCAACAAACCACAATGTCATCAATTCAACAATTTGACCAAGGCCGAGAGACAGGCCTCACAGGCCCTAGGTAATGACAACACAATTGTCATCAAACAAGCGGACAAAGGGGGTGCCACAGTTATCCAGGATTATGTTGAATATGACCTGGAATGTAGAAGACAACTTTCCAACAGTACCCACTATAGACCTCTCAACGTAGACCCTACTAAACGCCTTACAACTACCATCATGAGTCTTGTGTTAGAGGGAGAAACCAATGAATGGTTATCTAAAAAGGAAGCAGAATTCCTCATCACCACCGAACCAGTCACGCCCTACTTCTACACTCTGCCCAAGATTCACAAGGGGGTTTCCCCGGTGCCTGGTAGGCCCATCGTGTCTGGTATAGGGTCCCTCCTGGAACCTCTATCCCAATTTTGCGACGCCTTTCTGCAACCTATAGTCAAGAAAATCCCTTCTTTTCTTCAGGATACCAGAGACGTCCTACGCCTTATTGATGATATGGATGGGAGGGAAAATGCCGATCTCATACTGACATTGGACGTAGAAGCCCTCTACACAAATATCCCTCAGCAAGCTACCCTTGAGGCAGTAGAGTCGGCTTTGAGGGCGGAGGAATGGACATCACCCACCCCTATCTCTTTCATCATGGCTCTTGCAAGTATAGCCTTAACAGAGAACTTCTTCAGATATGAATCGCAAATGTACCACCAGATCCGTGGCACTTCCATGGGTTCTACCTTCGCGCCGAGCCTGGCCTGTATTTACATGGCCACTTTCGAGGAACATTTAATCTACCAAGCCGACACCAACCCATTCCTCGAACACTTGTCCCTTTGGCGTCGCTACATCGACGACATCCTGATCCTTTGGAAGGGGGATCGGACGAGTTGTGAGGCCTTTTGCTCATGGATCAATCTCCAAAACCCTTTTCTCAAATTTACGGGCACCATCTCTGAACTATCACTCCCCTTCCTTGACCTGACAATCAGGTTGGACCCCACGGAGATCACCACCACCCTCTACAGGAAAGAGACCGACAGGAACAGTCTTCTCTTGTACCAGAGCCACCATACCAGGGCCCTGAGGGATAATTTACCCTTCGGGCAATTCCTTCGGATCCGCAGACATTGCACATCAGTGACTGATTACAAACGCGAAGCCTCTACCTTACAACACAAACTCCAGGAGAGAGGATACCCTACCAGACTTCTGAAACAATCAGCCAAACGAGCACTCAACAACAATAGAGAAGCCCTGTTGGAGACACATACTAAGCCAGTAGATGATGCCATCACATGTGTAACCACTTACACCAAGAATTCCACCTTCATTAAGAAGATAATCAATTCCCATTGGGGTACTCTGAACTCTGCTGGCTTGGACATCCCACGTCCACGCTTTGCCTTCAAAAGAACTGCCAACCTCAAGGATACCCTGACCCATACTCGACCGAAGAAGTCTAGTACTCACCACCAGAACACACTCTGGGATTTACCACCAGTGGTGGGCCATTTCAGATGTGGTAACTGCATCGTCTGTCCACAGTCCATACAAAGCAAAGAGATTACTCTATCACCATCTTTCACGTGGCATATGAACAAACATACCAACTGCAACAGCAGTAGATGTATATACATGCTCACATGCCCCTGTGGCCTCAAATATATAGGCATGACTATGCGCACTGTGAAAACACGCATAATTGAACACAACAGCAACATTCGCTGCACTAAGACCCACACAAGGCTTTATGAACATTGCAAAGAAGCCGGACACTCAGCAGAAAACATGCAATGGGTAGTCCTAGAATGGCATCCATCCATCAGTCAACAAGCGCTACATAGATTGGAACAGAGGTGGGTGCACCGATTACAATTAGACACATGTGGATTGAATGACTCTGTCCCTTGGAATCAGCTAGCAAAATAACTTTTATGTCTCTTCCTTATTATTATTATTCTGCCCAGCCAGGGATGATGTTGATATTGGACACCCAATGTAGACAGACTTTACTAGTCCCCCCACACACCATGGTGCCCTCACACATCCCTGTTGTACTCGATCACCCACAGCCCGCATAACCCTCCATAGCATCACCTGCACGGGGGGTTAGTGTCAATCACTGGCAGGTGCCCAGAGGACCTTTTTGTCTGTCTCTTTTCCCCGGCCCCCCGCCCCCGCCCCCCCCCCTCTATGGCGACGCTAGCTGTGGGACACTCCCCTACGATTTGGATGGCCTCACCAGTGTTGGGGCGCTCCCTGACGTAGCCATCTCCACTTTTGATGATCTCCCCCAGGGTTCATTGCAATTCCCTGCATCAGGCTGCCCTGCCGTGAGACCACATAACACACTCTAACAGGACACGAGGGCTTTGAAAGGCTAAGACACTTCCCACGTATTCCCTTACTGTCAGCCAACCTCTCTTTTTCCGTTCTCTGACATGAGAGGCCCATGATTGGCTGCCCTAGCACACACGTCACGAGACACGCCCCCTCTGACACTCGCAAGCCCGGCATTTAACGACGACTGGGTGACAGTGCGCTACCGGCTGGTTCGCGTTTCCCTACACGCCTGAGTGAGTGGGGGTAGGTTACGAATGGCGCAGACACCTCACCGCTAAGGTAAGCAATCAGGGCCCTTAACCCTGCTCCGCCGCTGCATCTGTGACGGACCCCCCAGGAGACCACGTGGGGCTGTTTGTTCCGCCGGGCTGCGGTTAATGGTGACTGCCCCCGCCCGGTCCTGCGGCTCTGCCTGCTTTGGCGGCCGGGGCCGCTACTTTGACTTCCACACCCACGGCCTTACCAGACCGCTGGTTGCACTTCCGACCACCGGCGCACTCGCTCGGCGCCGACGGGCGGAGTCGCGGACTGTGACTGGGAACCAGCCTTACCGTACGGCACAGCCTGACGTGACGGGACCCCATGTGACCCACTGGTGATCCCGTTATCCAAATGCTCCCCCCGTCTATGAGCTGGTCATGACTTTTTGTCTCTCCCCTGTCGATTGTTTTTACAGGGTACTATCTCTAGCGCACGCCCCACCAGAAACAAGCCACGCAGATCGATACAGGTTTGGCAATGGTAAGCCCCGACTGCTGGCAGTTACATTTGCTGGTAGCCTTCCCTTCAAGCCCATGTCTTCCCCCACGGCGGCCACCGGCTGTTCAATGTTAGTTATCATTTATTGACACGAGAGGCGCTAGTACTAACAAGTAACATACCTCTAGTCAAGATTAAGACTTTTATTTTATTCTCATGTGTTCCAAATAATACTTTGGACCATATTGTAATGAGAGTCTCTCTCTCTCTCGCTCTGCACGAATTCACACATAAATAATGGTCTCAGCACCGAGTGAATCACTGATGCCTGGGTGCTGCATTAAAACTTGGGATACTTCAGACGCATAATATATGAGCGGCTATTGCATACAATGTTGATGTTTTCCGGTTTTTAATCCTTAGGTCTGACGGTGTGGCAGTACTTCTGGCTAGCTCCAGTCATAGACCAACCAGGTTGTATAAACCATACTCCTGAGCTCACCTTAGGGCACCTAATAAGTTTATGAGCACTTTCTGGTCCTGAAGAATTGCCTTTAGGGCATGAAACATGTTGACCATGTCTGAGGGTTGAAATGAGGCCATACTAATGGTTATCTTGGGCCTCTATACCCCTCTTTGCACTTTTTAACAAAGTGGCTAGCCACACGAATAAAGGTCTCTTAGTGGACTATCCAACTTTTTTTAAACTCACATTTTGCTCACTACTTCACCTTTTTATGTACCTCATACACCAGAAAATCACGGCAAGGAACAAAAGATCTCCGTTAAAGAGTAACACGCGTTGTTACCCGTCAAGCATTGCAGCGCCGGCTTGACGTAGGAGCAGGAAGCCGATGATGCAAACAACATCACAAAGGGCTGAATGAGACATGTCATCCAGCCCAGTAGTTGTATGAGGTTTCTTAGTTCCGACAAGGGACCTGTTGGCTTCCCATACCCCCTTTCCCTCCACTACCCCCACTGAGAGAGAGACTCTATTACAGGCTTCAACCTAGGGGAACTTTGTACAACCTCTCTTGCTACATACCCTTCCTCTTCAACCTTTATACTAACGGTTTGGAATCAGCTATGGTGGAGGGGTGCCGGGACCTGCCTAGTATTGAAAATCATCCCATACGGGACCTCCTCTTCGCCGATGACGCCGTGATTTTAGCCAGGACTCCTCTGGAACTTCAACGTGCTGTGGAGAGTTATCGTGGTTTTATGGCTAGCCTGGACCTTAAAATTAATATTAAAAAAACATTCACTATGCATTCAGGATCCAGACTAAAAGAACTGAGGGATATCTTTATCAATAACACAAAGCTGGAAAAAACAAATACTTATTCATATTTGGGAATTTTAATAGACATCAAGTCCTCGTGGAAACAGGCAATCGAGGCAAGAAAGCTGCTTTTTATGAGGGCAACCACGGCACTCATAGCCTTTGCACAAAGGCTAGGTAAAAGACCACCAACTGAAATGGTCAAAATTTACCAAGCTAAATGCATTAGTGTAGCGATGTATGGAGCCGGGGTTTGGGGACATGGAAAGGTGGACGCCCTCCAGAAAAGTTGAAAACAGTTTCATGAGATTCCTTTTCGCAGTTCCGCAGGGTTCTTCAACTTACTCTTGCCATTTAGAATTGGGCTTGACATATGTATCAGACATTATTAAACTTCAGCCAATTCTTTTGTGGCATTGTGTTTCGTTGTCCACAGAAACTGATTTATGCCGAGGTCTTTTACGTGATTGCCTTTTGCTCGACAACGGGCACAGGATAAGTTGGCTTGCCCATATTAAAACATTCTTTTATGATTTAGGCGTGCCCCAGTATTATCATTCTCCTTTAACGATTTTAGAGATATCTAGAAAGGAGTTGTATATCACACCTTGACCAACTACAACTCACTGCAGAGGCAAGTAAACCCTCGGTTCAACATATTCTAACCATTCAGACCACTATGACCATTCAACCTTATTTAACATTTAAGCTGAGTGGGCATGAAAGATTTTTATTGACTCGCTTTAGATTCAACATCTTTCATCGATTGGTGACCTTTCCTCGTACAAATGATTGGTCTAAGAATCTAGTGCTTTGTCCATGTGATGGAGTATCTCCTCAATCCCTGATCCACACAGCTCTATTTTGTAAATTTCATTAAGAACCTAGGAAATGTTGGCTACTGCCAATTTTAAAAATTGTGGGGCTTCGTAGATGTCGTCCTGCTTTTCTCGCCTTACAATTTTTGGAGGTAGAGTGTTTTGCCAAAAATATTGCCTGTTTTCATAAGTTTTGTGTTAAGCACAGATTAAAACTTGATTACATTTTGTGACGTTAAAATTATTTAAACAAATGTTATACTATTTGTTAATTTACAACCTGTTTTTCCTTTTTTTTTATAGTCATTTCAATGTGGATTTTAATCTTTGGATGGCCAGTTTGCCACCCCTCTTTTTATCTTAGCAAACTGAATATGATAAAGTTTTTAATTATTGTTCACATATTTTTATCTTAATTGTATTCTTTGTGCTTTTATGGTTTTTTACACTTTACAAAAAACCGAATAAAGGAATTTTGATTTGATTTTAGGTCTAAAGTATTACCCTTCTCGTGGTTGGGGACTCCATAATTTGCTGCAGCCCCAGCATATTCATAGTTTCTCCAAACCTACTAGACACACAGTCTCTTGGTGTCCGATCCCAATGGTAGTTGAAATCCCTTAATATCAAAATCTGTTGGTATCTTGAACACAAATCTCTAACCACTGTGTGGAACAGATCGTTAAACAGCGGGGTTGACCGAGGAGGGCAATATACCACTACCACTATCAAGCAAGGTGATTTGAGCCCGATCTTAATCCCTAGTACCTCCGCCCCATCTAGGTTCTCCTCGACTATTTTCTCAGTTGTAAGCGTCCTGAGGCTAAATATTGCAACTCCGCCCCCTCTTTTATTCCCTTGTCGATTGTACATCAGGGCATCATAGTCTGGGGGAAGGGAGGCACTATATCGGGACCTGAAGTATCCTCTAACCATGCCTATGTTAATGCGAGCATATCGAGCCCCTCTCCTGCAGCAACGTGAACATTTCTAAGCCATGCTTTTGAAGGGACGGAGCATTTAGCAAAGCAGCCCTTAACTCAAAGGGCACATCTAACCCCGTGTCTGGAGCCCTCTGATCCAGAGCACCGCACATCAGTGGGTCCCCATTGTCCACTAACAGCTTGTCTGAGCAGAGCCTCTCTACTATAGAATCCGAAAAAGCTGGTGTGTGGAGTGCGTCTTTAAAGTTCTTCCATGGAGTAAACCACATTTTTACCAGGGTTTCTGGCCCCGGTCGGGCGCGGACTGGGGTAGATGGGCGTGCCTTAGACGCGCCTTCGGCGCACCAGCGGCACGTCTGCTGTGCGTCTGTCGCAGCATCAGTCTTATGACCGGGAGTAGGGCAACAGCTAGAGCGCTAACCCGCCCCTAGCCGGAAGTGTACCCGGAATGCTTTCTCCACACAAACAGCAGCATCTGCGGTGGACCACAGCTTCTGTGGGATTCGAGCGGCGGAGCAAGGGACCAAACCCGTAAGTAAAGTCTCTCAAGTATAATAAAATACAATGTAAAAAATGTGACTTAAAACAGGGATATTTATAGTACCCCAGACGTGCAAAGTGGCATTTAAAAATGTTCTTAGCTGGGACTATGAGCTGCAGAGTAACCGGCACTAGTAAGGGAATCAAGGGTTTGATCTGGGTTAGAGTTCTTGTAAATTTGGGGATGCGTCAAAATCCATGAGAGTTGCATGGAAACACCCATGCAACACCTATGGAACATCTACCTAGGGCAGAGTAACACAACGCAGTGATTTTCTCTGTGTTGTGGTACGCCAGATTTGTTTTAACCACTCAGAGCCACGCAAAGTGGCTGTGCATAGATTCAGAAATCTGTCTTAAGGTTTGTGTCACTCATGCACCACATTGCGTGGTGCAATATATATGCTCCTTAGTCTATACTAATTCTCCTTTTTTGGGGGAAAGCTTTTTATAACATAAAATCCACCAAAGGTATCAGAGTGATTTACATGAGCACCAGTTTTGTTACAGATGGATACATTTAGGCACGGGGCGATTAAGTGATTTTCCCAGAATCACAGGATGCTGAGCGTCCCTGCTGAGACGCGAACGTAGTTGCCCAGCATCGAGGTCAACCGTTCTAGCTGTTAGGCCACATCCTCTCACCTGGCTGTTAACCTTTTGGCTTCTGTGGTGTCTGCACACTAATATCCCACTTTGTCAAATGTTTGCACAGACCTTGTAGAATTATTGCAGGGGCGCTTCCCTTAACATGTATACCTCAAGCTCAAGTCCTTAATGTTTATAACCACACAATAATGTTGGTCACAAGATCAATTTAAAAAAAAAACTAAATAAATAAAAAGCTCAGGCCGAAAATTTCATCCAATAAACATTACCTAGTCTCTTAAGGGAAAAAAAACTCTTCCTGTGTAGTCAATATGTGTAAACAATTGCTTGAAATGTCTTCGGCTGTACATTGACTTAATGCAATTGCTTTGTAGTGTGGCCAAATCTTTTGTCCAAAATGTCAACTACCAAAATAGTTTTAAGGAAAGTATGAATGATTAAGTATGGTTTTTGTTGTGTTCTTATTTATTTAATTACAAAGTTTTATATAGCGCGAATATGCTTATGATGTCATTGGGTTGGTGGTAGAGTTTTGACACCGAGTTGAAGACGGCAGCAGTTGGAAGAGTTTTTATGGCAGAAGGCTTCACTGTTCGCGGTCTCTGTTATTCAGCAATAATCGTACTTTAATTTACATACTTGACTACAGACTTGATTGATTTTCTACAGCTTTCAACACTTAAATCCACTTGTATTTACCTGAACGCTATATACAGGACATTAGGCGTTATGAAGTTGAAGCTGCCAGTGGCCAGACCCACAAAGACGCAAGACCTGCGACATGGAATGACAAGGCCTCTGACAGCAACATGACGACCTGGGCGCTGACCTCACAGCTAAGGCTAAAAGTGTAAGTGGGTGTTGCTTGCCGCCGTTTTTACAAAGTACAGAAAGGCAGCTTTGGTGAACATTTCTTAGCAACATGACAGATCCATGCAAAGGGAAAGATGGCAATTACCTTGATTGATAGCATTTATATGCGCAGCAGAAATGTGGAAATTAGCAACGCAGCCGAGGAAGGGAGTCAGCGGCCCAGACTACATTCCCAGCAGTGAGGTCAGGAAATAGCCTAATGCCTGTATTCATCAAATGACTGAGTTGTCTGAAGGTAATTTAAAATATTCAGCTGAGGTAGTGGCTTCAAAGCCGTTATTAGGACACCCCTGGGGTCCCATATGTGAAAGCCGACGAGGCATGCTTTGCAAAAATGTGAGCTTTCAATTATACGTGACCGCTGAAATTGGCAATTTTCAGATCACGTCGAATCGGTCAGCCCCCTCCCCGCGTTGTTAAATGACGTGCACTGAGTTTGGAGCATAATGTAACTTAAAAGGCAAAAATGAATGTATAATTTCCTCTGCATTAGGGGTAAATGGTTTAATTCGTGTGGGTCAATATCTGCGGGTCAATACGGCGGTTGGATAACGTCTGCTTACGCCCCTGACACTGCTGACAAATAAATGTCAGAAATCAAAGAAGACACAGGTCCACTGAGTAGCCCTTTTCTGAACAAGGCGGCCAGCAGCTAGGTTTTCCTGCACCAGTCCATGAAATGTTATAAAGTGCAAGTTTGTGAATTTCCCAAAACAAGTTTCAAGCAGTGATGGATACTAGATTTGTACTTGACTAAGGCCTTGTGTTGTTCCATGGAAGGTCTAAACTGTCCCTCCAATCCTGTTGCCTCATTTATGAAAAGTGACGTATCACTGCGTGAAAACAGCGATGCGTCACTTTGAAAGGGCCTGCGTCAGTTTTACGCCTGCTGTGAGGCAGGCGTAAGAAATTGGCGCATTTGTGTCCTAGAAGTGGCGCAGCAAAATCTCATAGATTTCACTGCGTCACTTCTATGACCCTTTCTTGCATCAAAACGCCCCCCCCTTGCATACATTATACCTGGCGCAGGTATAATGTGGCGCAGGGGTTTACAAAGTGACGCATCTACCTAGATGCGTCACTTTGTAAATATGGTGCAACAAGGCACATTTTTTACGCTGCTGGTGCTTCACAAAAAGTGACGCACCGGCGGCGTAAAAGTGACGCACGGCCTCATACATGAGGCCCCTGATGTATATTATTTGGCTTATGCTACTAACAGACTTACTTTTGTGATGAGACATAAAAACAGGCACCAGAATCCAAGTGGAAACAGGATTGGATGGAGTACTAACAACTGACGCGGGTCAACACAACATATAAAAGCCAACCCTCCTTATAAAACACAGAAGGGCATATTTATCAAGTTATCACACAGTGCATGGCAGCAAGCCACCTTGCTGAGCTGTGTGATAGGGGAAGTGCAAGAATGTGCCATATTTTCCATAATACTGTGAATTCCTGTGATTTTCTAGCAATGGTGCACAATGTGCTGCCTAGTCCCAGTGCAGGCACCATTGCAAGGCCGACTGCGTTGTAAGTAGGAGTGTTTGATGCAGGAATGAACACCTTCCTGCACAAAAACAAACCACTGAGGCATTGTCCTCTTTCTATGTGTACTGCAGAATGCAGCATACACAGAAAGAGGAAGTAACAAGGAGAAAAAAAGATGTTTGTCCCGGTTACATATAACATTTTGACACATTCCCCGGTATACCAGTCTCGATAAATCTAGAAATGTGCCAAAATCCATGGGTGGATGCGTTGGGACACCAACGCTCCACCCATGGAACACCTCTCTGTGGTAGAGTACTTCAAGGCAGCGATTTGTGCTGCTTTGCGATACTCTAGATTTATCAAGCCAGGCAAGACCACACAAGGTGGTCTTGCATGGCTTCATAAATCAAACTTAGGAGTTGTGTCGCTCTTGCGACCCATGGAATTGTGCAAAAGTGATGCAACCCTTTGATAAATTTACTCCAGAATGTAAATATACCTATTCATACATTTTTCAACCTATGTTCTCAACTTGCAAAACTAATCCAATGACTACTAATTTTGATTGAAAATAAACTGCTGCTTCTCTTTTCTTTCTGTTTAGTTAAAAGTATTTTCAGATCCTACTTTTCATCGGCCACCTTGCACCTATGTCAAAGTTAAGTAAACAATATAGGGCCTCATTACGAGTGTTTGATGAGATATTTATTGGACTATATATGTACTTTTGTGGAAGCATTTCCTGTATCAAGAATATGATGATTCCCTCTAAAATGGGGAGTAATATGCACATTTAGGTGTTTACAGCACAAACATCCATATATCGGTATCTACCAAGCATTTCCACCCAAGAAATATAAAGGTTTTTGATCTGTCATAATGTTTCCAGTGAATGCCATTCTTATTGCACCCATTATTTACCAGGTGAGATAATGTCATAAGTCCGATTTGTGGCATAACAGTAGTTACTGCAGGTATCAGAATTTACTGGGGCCACTGGTAATGAGGGCCTTTAACTTTAGATGTTTTTTTTTTACTTTTACATTGGCCTATCACCCACCGACTTCATTTAGAGGTACTATAGCTTCACCACTGAATTAATAGTTCTCTTGTAGTCCAGAAAGTACTAGCTCACATGAAAACGCTGTTATTTGCCTGCACATTGGCGGTTACTACTATTAGGGAATAATCATTTTTAATGGTTAAAGAAAGGGCCATTTTAGATCCTGCTGGGTCACAGCAGGCGCGCCATGTGCAGGGAAGAGCGGTGGGTTGGTGGGGTTTCGACATACGGCGACAAGGGTAACATAAATTTAAAAAAAGAAGACTGTGGTTTTCTCTTTTTTTTAAGTTTTCCTAATCGTTGTATGTCAAATCCCCCTCCACCATGCCTGCCCCACTGCTCTTACCTGCACAGGCAGCACCTGGATCACAGGATCTCTGAACCCGTGACTACAGATTCCTGAAGCTAACAAATCTTATTTTCATGCAAAGTACCAAAAAAAGTGCCTTTCCACAGCCCTCTAAGCCCTATCAAACACAAGAACATGATTATTGCTACAAAGTGGTCCTTATTTTCTTTCATTGATTTTATGCCATGCTGCCTCTTTTCGCCTTCCTTCTGCTGATTTCATCCCTTCCACTTTTAGAAGGTGTCTCAGTGTATGCCCCGAAAGATCACTGTTAAAGTGGCACTCAAAAAATGCCATGCAGTCACTTATTTTAGTCTTTGTAAAATCCCTCATCTCTTGAACCTGGTGACTTGAAACCTGCAAGCATACATCTTATCAACCCTGAACCATAATAAGCATAAGACTTAGAAAATTGAGCGGTGTTATTCCTCTCACCAGTAGTTTTCAGCCCTAAATTTGTTTCCAACCCATAGTTTGCAGTTGTTTTAGATTGTGCTGAGTCACATCACAGTCAAAATATTGACGTGCATCAACATTGAATCCACAGTATTGACTACCACATTAAGTATAGTAAATCTACGCTTTCCTATATATATTTACTTTGATGGTAGAATGGTAATCAATTTAATGACTTCGGAGTATTTACAGGTCAGTATTTTGAATGTAATTCTGTGAACTACAACTTACTTTGCATGATATCGATGAAAGAAGAGAAATATTCGTTCAATGAATCACAATGTTCCTTTCAGATGCATTGAATTGAGATCTGATTTTCCTATCCGACATTATATTTGCTTCTTTTGCAGGTCCTTTGCAAAATATATTGAGTAGAGGATGTGGTGTAACAACAGAGCTGTTAACTTTGGATCTGGAGAACCAGGTTCGAGTCTTGGTGTTGGCTCTACATCGCTTAATTCTGGGTAAATCACTTCATCTTCCTGTGCCTACAAAACATATACGCGTCCCTGTGTTATGTAACTATTGCTAAAGTAAAGCATTCCAATGCCTTAGGGGCTGAGTTTGGATTTTATATATATATATATATATATATATATATATATATATATATATATATATATATATATATATGTATATATATATATATATATATATATATATATAAAGCGTCATGTGATCAAGGCCTTCTGAGGCCGAAACTCGTCGTGGCAGTCATGGTGGTTTGAAGACAACAAAATCAAATAAAAAACTTCTAAGCACCGAATTTGGGTTCGTATCAGTTTCTTTCCTGTGGAAGGAAAATCGACATAGCACGGTGATTGTTGATGACATATATATATATATATATATATATATATATTCTTTACCACACCAAACTTTCCCATTCAAAGAAGGCGCTGACTCCGTGAATCTCAGTTCAAAACGTTTATTCCATGTTCAGTTGCTGCTCAGACGCGTTTCGGCGGCTTACTCCCGCCTTGCTCACTAACTAAACATATATATAAAAAAAACACGAAATCCTGTCCACACAAAACTCTGCAAAACTCCACCAGCGATGCTTGCAGGAACGGACCACCACTCAGGTTTCAATTGCTTTCAGAGTGCATTTATTTCTCCATTTCTCCCAACATGACGCGTTTCGACCGGGTCTCCCCGGTCTTGATCACATGACATGCAAAGGATCCCGCGTTATTTAAATACTCAGTTTCTCCACCCTTCTCCCTTCAAACAATGCATAGAGTTAAAAGAAAGACTATATAGGAATGGGGTACTTTTTTAAGAAAACAGCTGTATTTACAAAACTTCAGTGTTGTATTTCTGGCGAGTTAATAAATACTAAGCTTCCTGAAATAAACGGAAACCTTGTTGATTACAGAAAAACATCGCAACAAAAAGGTAAAAGAGGTAATCTATGCTCCTGAACCCCAATCCATATTATTTACAAAGTGCTTGGATAATCCATTGTGTCAAAATGAATACACAAATGTGCATTAGAGGGCAAGTCCCCAAATCCTATCCAGCACAATCCGTCTAAGATTCATCTATTCATGTGAAGGCAATGGAGACTAGAGCATCCCCAAAAAATTATATGTGTTAATAATAACCACCAAAGTGCAAATGTGCATCGCTCTACTAAAAAATTCCTAGCAGACACAATATAAATATGTCTAAAATTGGACTAGCGGATGTAAATCAGTTTTCATACTAAAAAGATACAGTAAGGTGCATAAAGTAACTGATGTGCAAAAATATGTAAACATTGGAAGCTGGAAACAATGGATGTACAAAGTGGAAGTACACATTTATAACCAGTGTGTACAATATTGGTCATCTCCCGATTTCAATACCACACAAATACCGGATAAAAACCAGTAAAACCAGAGACCTAGTTAAACCAATAAAAACCACAGTAAAAATGTAGCTAAAATCCAATAAATAGCCAATCTGTACACACTAAAAATTACAAGTTACATAAAAATAATGTTAAAATGTATCCAGAGAACTACAAGATGACAAGAATAAATTGAATTCTTCATCTTTGTTTTAGCAGCAAGAAATGAAAAATATAAATAGTGCATTGAAATGTAAGCATGTAAACACTTGACTCAAATTATATAAATATACAGATAAATAAATATATAAATATGAGTACAGAATAATAACAAATCACTGGATGTCAGAATCAAAAATTCCCCTTAAAAAATTGATGTCATATTAAAGAAAATTATACAAATCCCCTCCTGTATTAAGCCCATTGGGCATCTTTGTATCTAACCTTATGATATATTGACTTTCCAATTGGCGCAATTTCTTCTCTCTGTTCCCCCCTCTAATAGATTTGGGAACTTCGTCAATTACAAAATAACAATGATCTTTAAGGTTATTCTGATGCACCAATTTAAAGTGACGGGCGACTGGATATGAAGAATCCGAATTCACAATTGCCCACAGGTGCTGCAAAATACGGTTTAAAACAGGGAGTTTTGTGCTGCCAATATATTGGAGTTGACATGTACATTTAAGCACGTAAACTGCATGGTCAGTTTTGCATGAATAGAGGCCTTGAATTTTGTATGGCGTAGAAGAAAAGGCATCTTCAAATACCTGTTTATTGACCCCAAACTTACAGGACCTGCACGAGCTACATTTATAGAAACCTTTCTGTTAGTCAACCAATTGCTCGTGTTACTTACTTCTGGGCTAGTTTTAACAAGAGCGTCCCTCATAGAGGGCGCTCTTCTAAAAGTTATTACTGGTTGTGATTCCAATTCCGCAGCCAAAGTCATGTCTGTCCTGAGAATGGGCCAATGTTTGTTAACAATCCTTCTAACTTGTTTTTCTTGACTACTAAATGTGGTGATTAGCCTCACCACTGATTTTGATTTTACATCTGATTGTGTAGTGTTAACAGCCACACAGGTTGAGTGACCCGATCCTGTATCCTAGCCAATGCTGCCTGTAAGTACCTCAAACCATAGCCTCGAGCTTTAAATCTATCTACTTTTTCAGATAAACATTTTTCCAAATCTTCTTCCTTGCTGCAAATCCTTTTAATACGTAAAAACTCCCCATAGGGGATAATTTTAATAAGGTGTTTTGGGTGGGCACTGCTGGCATACTGTATAGAATTGCCAGTGGTGACCTTTCTATGTAATCTGGTTTGTATGGTATTAGCTTCCACATAGATTTCCACATCCAGAAATTCCACTTTCAATTTGCTAACATTAGCCGTGAATTGTAGATTCAAAGTGTTATCATTGATATCAGTAACAAATTTGAGTGCTGATTCTTGTGAGCCTTCCCAAACAACACAAACGTCATCGATAAACCTCCAACATTTGATGACATGGTTCGAAACACTATCAGCATGAGTGTGCATGAGGACATGCTTCTCCCACCAGCCAACATGCAAGCATGCATAGCTGGGGGAGAAGCATGCCCCCATAGCCACACCCCTCAATTGCTGAAATAATTCCTTATTGAAAAGGAAAAAGTTATTGGTTAAACAAAGTTCTGTCATCCTCAATATCATTTTATTGTGTTGGTAAAAACATACGTCCCTATCTGACAAATATTGACTGGTAGCATTTAAACCGTCCTGGTGATTAATACTGGTATAGAGGGAGCAGATGTCCATTACTAAAAAGCAATAGTCATCCTCCCATTTAGTCTCATTGAGCTTTTCTAAAAAGTGACCAGTATCCCTAATATAAGAAGGGAAATTTTCTACATACTCGTGGAGAAAAAAGTCCACATATTTGGACATGGCCTTTAATAAACTTCCTTGTGCGGAGATTATAGGGTGCCCAGGTACTGGAGTAATTTGTTTATGCACTTTAGGGAGTAAATACAAAGTTGGAGTAATCGGGAAGCCAGTTCTTAGGAAACTATGTTCTTCCTTACTGATTAGGCCCTCACATTTCCACTGAGCCAATTCTTTGAAAACCTGATCTTTAACCACGGTCAATACAGAAACAGCTACTTTTTTATAACAACAAATGTCATTAAGCTGCTTCATAGCCTCCTCCATATACATTATACGGGGCCAAAGAACTATCCGCCTGATTCATGTACGGGCCGTTTTGCGTGGCCCTAATAGCGAATCATAGCGATTCGCTATTGAGGACACGCAAAACGGCATTCATGTAGGAATTGCTAATGAAATAGCGATTCCTACATGTTCTTTATTTGCGAGTAGCAATTTGCTACTCGCAAAAACTCCCCATTCATTCCTATGGGCCAAGAGGCCCATAGGAATGAATGGGGAGTATCCCTTATTTGCGAGTAGCAATTTGCTACTCGCAAATAAGATAGCGATTTTAAGGGTGCCAGGGGTGTCCAAAGGACGCCCTGTAGCACCCCTAAAATGCACATTTGAACAGGTGTTGCGCACACACATGTCCAAAGGACATGTGTGTGTGCAACATGCAACGTAGAAAAATGCTTTTAAAAGCATTTTTCTGAGTTTCTGCTATTTACCGACAGGTCTGACCTCTCGGTAAATAGCGGCCCCAAAAGTGCAAAATCGCTATTTTTCATTGTGTCATGAATAGCATTTGAGGAATCTCTAATAGAGATTCCTTAAATGCTATTCCTCGCATATTTGCGACTTCTTAAATAGCGATTTTTGCATTTGGGTTCATGAATACCAAATGCAAAAATCGCACTCGCAAAGGGCCAGATTCTCAGAATCTGGCCCTTTTGCGAGCGCTATTGGCTACATGAATCAGGCAGTATATTCCCACCCTTATCAGCTTTGTTTACGATAATATTATTATCGATACTGATTGTCTTCATAAGGCGTGAATATTGCTGCTCTATATACTGCCTATGTTTATTTTTCTGCAGGCATGATTTGTGGAGAGCTTTAAGGTCTTCTATAATACAATCCCCAAAGATGTCAATGGCATCCCTGGCCATCATGGGGATAAAGGCTGAAGGTGGGCGGAAATGCGTGAGGGCTGCCCTCATAGTAGAAATGCCCATGCCTTGAAGATCTTCTTGTGTGCTGGAGGGCAAAACATCATTACAATCAGCTAATGCATTAACAGTTCTTAACACAGGCACATCAGATACTTGAAACTGCACACTCGGTTGGTTGTCAGCATTAATGGACAAACCTCGTGTATTTGCATTGTTTAACTTATGATACTTTAATAGCTTTAACTTTCTAATAAACTTAAATACATCAACACGAGATTGAATATATTTGAAGCCAGTCTTAGGGCAAAATGAAAGTCCCAAAGCCAAAAGTTGCATTTCCGCAACATTTAACTCCAAATTAGTCATATTGATGACAGTATTAGCAGCCGCTGTACTGGTCACTCCAAATTCTGGTTCCCCATTCCTCTTTTCTTTTTGTTGTAGCCGCCGCGCTTTGCGCCTCTGTTTGCGCTGTTCATTCCTCCTGCGGCATTTGGAATTCGGGGTAATCTCGGCCTTAATGTTTGCCGGCGGTCCTCTATTATAAACCCCAACTCCTCAGAAGGGCTGTAGTTGAGTGGCATTTGCTGTTGTTGGTTTGCCTCGCTTATATCTGATTCAGCACTTCTGACAATTGAGCTGACTTCAGAGTCGGAGGACACCACATTGCTTGCACTAATACTGGCTTGTGGATGTTGTATTTTCCCACCCATTGCTTGCCTTTTGACCCCATCAAAACGTTTTGCGAACGTGAATATGAGACCTGTTTCATAATCACGTTTGTCGCGTGCAAACTTTGTCACTTTACGATTTGTTATTACGTTTTCATGTTTATCAGAGCGCTTTTTAATGTCCTCTCTGCCCTTGTTCACTATGTCTTTTAAATCAAGGGCATCCAACTCCAGATTTAATTGGTCAATTTGAGCCACAATATCATGTCTATCAATTTCGGCATACTTGATTAAAATACACACCATATTCATCGATGCCTCTAGATTGTTTGTAGCCCACTCTTGTAGCATTAGGGGGTTGGGGTTCTCAAAAGTTGGCGCTATGAGAACTTGCAACCCCCTTGGTACTCTGCCAGCCTCCTTGTACTTCTCCAAAGATTTCTTTTCCCACCATTTGGTGAATTCGGTACGTTGCAATTTTTCCAGTTTCTTAAGGATACTTTTTACATCTTTACTATCGGTGTTATGTACATTGCTTTGCTGACTAGTTATCACTGGCACCGGCACATTAGCAAAAAGTGCATCCACTACTTCCTCGCGGTTCCGTAGCATGTCTGTTGCGGACGCCAAAGCGCTAATCTGGAGTGTAATCGTAATGCACAGTTCAAAATTTCTGAAAGACCCCTACTAAAACACAGTGTCGCTTTTCAGGGGCTTCAACTTCCTGATATCTTCATACCCGCCAGCTAATTAGCAAATGCTTCAGCTCCCCACGCGTACTGAGAACGGCTCACCTCTTGTGACAACCTTGATGTTCCCGGAGTCCTCCGACACCAAGAAGCCCGCTTGGTCCTCACTCCCGGCTTCACCGTTCTCCAGCACGGCCTCTAGCATCCTGATTGCTGCAATGCGGGGGCAGGGTTTACAAAACTCCTTCCGGGTAAAGTACAAATCGCACAACGCGATGCCTGCTGCCGAATCCCATCCCAAAAAGTGAAGAGGGTCCGTTATAGCGGTGACAGCACAACTGCTAGAATTACGTAAACCACCAAATCCTGTCCACACCAAATGCTGCAACACTCCACCAGTGATGCTTGCAGGAACGGACCACCACTCAGGTTTCAATTGCTTTCAAAGTGCATTTTTTTCTCCATTTCTCCCAACATGACGCGTTTCGACCGGGTCTCCCCGGTCTTGATCACATGACATGCAAAGGATCCCGCGTTACTTAAATACTTAGTTTCTCCACCCTTCTCCTTTCAAACAATACATAGAGTTAAAAGAAAGACTATATATATATATATAAAGCAAAGAGTCCTGGCCCGTCACTGCTTCCTATGGGACTGCCCAGGTGCGGGCAATATATATATATATGGTTTTACAACCAACTCTGTAAAATACGTTCCACGGTAGATTAAAGGTGGCTAAACCCCATATACATAATGAGTAATTAGTTGTCTAATCAATCTCTTGCTGACTTCAGTAGAAAAAGAGTTGATGTAGACATCGAGGGCTGAATGTAAATGTCTGAAACGTCTGTTCTGATAGCACTCTTATGATTAGCATATAGAATGTCATACACCGAGCATCAATGCAAAGAACTGACTTACCGAACTCCAGGGAACATCCTGCGGTTGTTGTCTCAAGCCAGAGATCTACAAAAAGAGAATACAAAAATAACATACATTTTAAAATGTATATAAAAATGAAGCACGTTTATTGGCACCGATATCTTAAACAAAGCAGATTATAGGCATTCTGTATCATGATAAAACCTAGTTGTTTCCCTATAATGCACACATTAGAAGTATATCAGAACTATGGAGAATCATAGAAAAATGGAACTTACAGGACTAACCATAAACGCCAGTCCATGACAACTCTTAGCTCCACAGAATCTGTATAGTTGTGTCCTTTGCATTAGCTCAATAACTCCATTTTACTGACGTTAAAACTAAGCAAGATCTTCCAGTTTCTTAATGTGAATTTCATTTATAGTGCAACTTTCCCCGTTGTGGGGTATTTAGGTGACCTCTCAATGGGTGAAACACCAGAGTATTCACTGTTTTTCTTTGACAGTCATTGTAAACATAGAAAAGATCCTGGAACCTATCACTGAACAACCCAAGATAGGTAGGAAGTGCTGATCAACAATCCAAACACAGATCATTGACTCGCATTGCCATACCATATACTTCCTTGAAAGAGTATCTCCACGTAGAGCTCTCAATCCATCCCCCAGCTTTTTGTCGATCTGTCCCATCTCACTAGGAGCCAAACTAAATGCGGTGTACACTGCATACCTTAAGGTCTGTGTGGCTAAATGTTTTGATGCACTATTCTATTGTGAGGGACCAAGAAGCCTGCAGAGCTTCCATTATAGTCCTTGCAGAAAAGGTCATATTAGGAGCAAATGTATCATTAGTGCATGAGGTGCAGTGGCACCATGACCCAGGAGTTTGAATGGGACACTGCACCCCAGATAGAGCAGTTACTTTAATATCTATCATGGGAAGAAATGCTAATTTACAACATTTTGCATATTTGCTTTGGAGACTATGGCCCTCACGCTAGCCTACTGGGCCACTTGCTTTGTCTTTAATGGAATTCATTAGAGAATTGTTTGTAACCCTTAGCAGCCACTAGGGCTAGGTAGCCTCATATTCCACCTGCCATCTCCATGGCCCACTGGGCCCTTGGAGACCAGTTTTGAAAGCGGATGACCACCAATGGTACCCCTGTTACTCTTTTCAACTCACTAAAGTTAACTGCAGCAGACACGTGGTGACTTCAAGAGAGAGTAAGAGAGGTGGGGAAGTAGAGAGAAAACAAAAAGCGGAAGAGACGCAAGAGAGAAGGAGAGAAAGAGGGAATGATAAAAGGAAACAGAGAGGTTGTATAAGAAGACAAAGGTAGAAGGACTTATTTGAGCATTTGTGCCAGGGCTTCTTTCGGTTCCCAGGCAGTCCTGCACCCACATTTAGCCTCAGGGCAACTGCTGCAATACAAATTCAGCACACGTCACAGCTATGGCAAAGCCAGTAGTCATGTATTATAACTTATAATGCCAGCCAGACATACTGATATCCCAAAGCTTGTCTTGAAGTTGACTCTGAAGTGTTGTTTTTGGCGAATGTCAGCAACATTCTTTCCTTTCATTTATCACAGAGAAATAGTTCTTAACTATTAAATAGCAGCATGTCTGGTTGAATGACAGTATCCAACACAAATAAAAAGAGGTAGAGAGTATTTGGCAGGCGTGTTGGGGGTGAGTGCGGGAGGGAGGCTGCAGGGGGAGTGCGGAGTTAATAATAAAAATTTAAAAACGTACCTGATGCTGCCGGCCTTGTGCCTCGGAATTCCTCTTCTTCCTGGTCCCAGTAGACACTGGGACACATCAGAGACTTCTTGTGCAATCCCCATGCTGCTCTCATAGTGATTGGCCTAAGCAGGCTAATTGAACGCACTCTCAGGCATAGGGAGTCTGTGCTGTTTCTTTAACCCAGCTGTTAATAAGACAGCCGACCAAACAGACATGCGCACTTAGAAGTGCACATGCACACCATTCCTCCTCCCTCCCATGGCCCAGCCCAGCCCCTCCCTACACACGCTGGCTGAGCCAGCTTCTGAAAAATAACAATATAATAAAATATTGTTTTATTTTTCAGCTGCTGGTTCTGAGTCAGTTGGGCGACGATCCTCTGACATTGCGGAGGAGCCGCTGCTGCTGAAAGTTCAGTGGCCCATTCTTGAAGTAGCGTCCTGCTGTTGGGGGGCACAATTGGTTTTGGTCTCCAGTCCCACCAGGGGTGCAGCCAAGATAAGAATGGGACATTTCTTACAAAACGCTTCCATATCCTTCAACCAAGTCAATTAGTCATGGCCGTAGAAAATCACCAAAGGAAGGCAGGGAATCATGTTTTAACAGCTACAGGAATCGCCTTGGGATAAATTGACCTCTTCCAAATCACAAATGTGCATTGATTTATAGCTCTATATTCCTACAGGGGATGGAATTGAAACAGAGCGGTGGTACTCCTCAGTGCAGCTTTCGGTCTTGCGGAGGAAGCTTTCTTCCATTCAGTGTTGCGAAATCCGATGAAATGGATACATTAAAACGTTTTGCTAATTATAGATTTCGCCTTATTGTGAACAGACATCTAGTCTTTGAAAAGGTCCACTGTAGTGGAAGACTCACAATAGAATCGCTGGACTGACATCCTCCCACTCTCTACCCTGCCTCTATCATCATGCTGCATGGAGCAGAATGTGCTGAGAGCTCTAAGCTGGAATGGTATTTTTCCATCCAAAAATATTACAAAATTGCACTTTAAGGGAAATGTAAACAAAACAAAGCATTGCGATTTTAGGGAATCCGAAAACAAAGCTCCACTCGTACAGTATTTTGCTATACATATGAAAAGCAAGGTGTGCATTGGAAAAAATCTATTTTTGTATTAAGATGTCAAGGTTTGCAAAATAACTGATAATTGGTAGAGACAGGCACATTGGTTCAATCTATAATCCTACATTTTTTATTTCTCTGTATCATAAAATTAAAAATTAATATTTGACATCTAAGGCAACTCTTAGTATGTAGGTATGTTCCAAATGCCGAGCCCGTTTTGGAAGTTAACCATAACATATACCCTAGCCCAGGATCACACATTAATTTGAACACCTAAGAAACCCTGTAATTGCATACATAAGTGCATTTACAAGGGCAACATTCTTGTGTTCAAGAATCAATGGGGTTTTACCTTTTGTGGTTACTCCGGGGTGGCCTACCTTCAATATTTACAAAACACACCTCGAAAATCTGTGGATGTTCTCCAATTATCAGCAGGTAGTTTACCACCCAGAACATGTTTTCAGACCTGCTCCTTTCAAGGGCTGCATTAAAAGTGTGTTTGGGAATGGGGACTAGGAAGAAACACACTCAACATTGTTTGGGCTGTAGAGGCAAACCTTTCAAATCCAGCGAAAAATAACCACTTTAATGTGGGCACTCACGTTTTGCTACTTTTCCACATGCGGTAATGTACAGTTGTTACAGTACGATGACCATAAATGACCATGCATGTGAGTCCTACTGGGAATCTGCAACCGTCCCAGGTTCCCAAAGGAACCTTTCTGAATTATTTCTGAATTCCAGAACAGTCTTATACACTAATAACAAACATGTCAGCGTATGGGAGTACATTTCCAGCTTTTACAATGGTTTTTGAGAATCTGGCACTTCAGGAATAGCTTCCTCTCCCAGAAATGTAAATTGTTTTTGTTACATCCATTTGTGAAATTGTTATGTAATGATAGCTTCTGAGATATTTTGGTCACATTGAAGATCCCACTGGAATTACTCAGTGTATCTGCAGCTATCACAGTCGTATATGTTTGATCTATTTTATTGATTATGACATAAGGAACCTTCCTTTTCCGTACAACTAATTAACATTTTACCACTGTCTGTCAAACACTTCACAGTCTTG
Organism: Lissotriton helveticus; assembly: GCF_964261635.1. NCBI lineage: Eukaryota > Metazoa > Chordata > Amphibia > Caudata > Salamandridae > Lissotriton > Lissotriton helveticus. Next base: position 1,077,886,558 of record NC_136059.1, read on the forward strand.
AATGACATTTCTTATAGGCCCATCTGCTTGGAAGATATTTCCAAATATTTTCAATGTCATACCAGCTCGCTTCTCATGAAATTTCATTTGATACACTCTGGAGAGGATAGGACTGTAAACAAAATTAAGGATCAAACAAACCACCATCCGACTAATAAGACATGCAAGCCTATTTCTCTGAATTATTTATCTACAGAGAAAGAAAAATGGCATGAGTATTGTAAAGTGCACATTCATTCCCTGGGATATGAATAGCAGATGTTTAGCTTTACCCAAATCAATATTGTTCATTTCATTAACTTCAGGCTGATTAAAGGCTTAATAGAACCTCTGGGTTTTGAATTTTGAACCTAAGATCAAACACAGATTCTTGCTGTGGGTATATCAGGCCCCTCGATCCTACAAAGTTCAACAAAATCAGTTGTGTGGAGCTCTGATACTTCCAGACAAGGGATTCCACAGAGCTAAATTGATTTCAGTAAGGAAAACATGAGCCCATCTTTAGTAGCCTGTCCTGATCTGTATGGCTGTTCACTAAGTCAATTTGAGTTGTTGTGTGTAATGAAAGCACCAAAAAACTGTACGGATAAAGAACCAAAGAATTTAAAGTCCCAAACAAAATGTGAGTATAAACTTAAAAATGTAACAAACACAGGGCCTCAGGGTTCATTCATTAGTAGCTAGGATTATGGGTGTGCAGATTCCATAAAAACTTAGAATGAAATCATTTTACACAGACACAGAGTTCGACAGGTAATGCACACGTTCAGTACTGGGCTCATGTCTTTCATTATATTCGCTCGAACGGTGAAGTAGAGTTGAGTCATACGCCCCCGGCCAGAGAAAACATTGCCTTTTCTAAAGCTAAATTATTAGCTCACTGGTAGATCGATTCCTTGTTGTCCCAGGGGAGAACCATTAGTGCCTTTGTGGAATATCCGACACCTAATCCAAGGTGTGGTACAGATAAGAACTGTAGAGGCTACTAATCATTACTACGGGCTATTTTCCTGGCCCAGTCCTGATGAAGACTCGACGTAATGATTATGAATTACACATATAATGGGTCAAAACGTCGACGATAATTTCTGGTATTCCCTTAATCTGCCAAGTTCTTTTCACCTGTAAATAGAAAAAGGACTTTGGGGAAACCCTTAAAAAGAACCCTTATGTAACCATTGTATTTGTGTATACGTTCACTGTGTTTTAAGCCCACAATTATTTGTACTTCTATCTTTTTACACGTTATGTTACCTAATAGTCCTGTGTGATTTTGTGATTCATTATGATGTACTACTCATTGTATGCCTTTAAAATATGTGATTAATAATATAGTGTATTTTTAAACTCTTTTGTGTTGGTGTCACATATTATGTGGTCTGTAACAAGGTATGATTGAGTTATTAGACCTATATAAATAACCTGTGAATTAATACAAGTTCGTGTTAAAGAAATATAACTCCCCATAGAACCAATTGTTTTTGCATTCTGTTAGAAATGGGGTTCTCTAGTTGTAGTCAATGGCTGGCACCAATGTCCAAATAGGGACCCTTCTTCCTAATTCAGGGCCAGGGGGGCTACCCTCTTTGACAACCCCTGCTCAACCCTGTGGTAACGTAGCACCAGCAGTTAGGCCTATCTCAGAGGCAGTGTGTGAAGTATTTATGACCATGCACAATAAGGCAATAATGACACCACAAAAGGACACAACTCAGATAGGTCTAGAAAAATAATATCTTTATCCAAGTTGTAACTCAAGACTCTCAACGCGTTTTAACAACTTACAATGTACGTAAACCAATAGAGACTCAAAAAGGCAATAACGGTTTTATCAAACTACAATGCACGTAAACCAATCGGGACTCAAAAAGACAAGAACGTATTAACTAGAATGTGACAAAGACTGAGATCAAGGCCGGGGCCTACACGGCCCATGCGCACCAGGTACCTGCCGTTGAAAGGGGACACAGCACATGGCTTCTTGAAGAAGCGGAGATGGTGACAGGCGGACTCGCAGGGACCACAAGTTTTAGCTGCATTGGTCCTCAGCGTGCACCCACAATGATTCGGGCACTCGGGACAGGAGGGCTCTCAGCGGCAGCAGCACGCGGCTGTGGCGGCCCGGCTGGTGGTGGCGATGACTCTCGTCTTGTAGCTCCTTGGTGGGCTCACAGCAGCAGCAGCTCTCTCTTAGCTGTGGCGGCCAACGAGGCGATAGCGACAATCCTCGACAATGGTGAACAAGATGCGGGCTCTCAGCAGCAGCAGCTCTCTCTTAGCTGCGGCGGCCCACAGGACGAGCCATGATGATGCAAAGTTCGCAAAAGTGCGGGCACTCAGCAGCAGCAGCTCTCTCTTAACTGCAGCGGCCCACGGGACGAACCACAATGATGCAAAGTTGGCAAAAGTGCGGGCACTCAGCGGCAGCAGCTCTCTCTTAGCTGCGGCGGCCCACGGGACGAACCACGATGATGCAAATTTGGCAAAAGTGCGGGCACTCAGCGGCAGCAGCTCTCTCTTAGCTGTGTCGGCCCACACAACGAACCACGATGATGCAAATTTGGCAAAAGTGCGGGCACTCAGCGGCACCAGCTCTCTCTTAGCTGTGTCGGCCCACAGGACAAAGGATGATGCAAAGTTGGCCAAGGTGCGGGCACTCCGCTGCAGCAGCACTCTCTTCGCTGCGGCGGCCCACTTGGATTTAGCAAAGGGTCCGCAGGTTCACATCCAAGGAGGCTCTCAGCAAAAATACAGTGTTTTCAGAAGAGCCATTTTTGACCATGGGATATATAAACGGTCCTTACTAAAAGGTGTTCCTATGAGGTTCCTGGGATCAGATAGGATTATAGAAGGTAAACCTCTACCTGCCCATTCTAACCTAGGAGAACGGGTAGCTTCTCAGTAGAAACAGTGAAATGGAGGGTAACTCGCTATTAGAATATGCTACACAGAACATTGAAAGGGAGAATGACTTGCTACAAGAACATGCTACAAAGAACAGTGAAATGGAGGATGACTCACTATTAGAACATGCTACACAGAACTAGGCATTAAGGTTATCCTAATCCATAAGTCATTCTTACACAGGGAGCATTTGCGCTGTGGCACTGATTAGCAGTGGTACGGCACCCAGAGCATCTAAATCCAGCCAATATAAAATATAGGAAGAGAATAGAGGGTGGGAGACCCACGCCAATGATGCCAGGTCTAACACATACTACTTGATTTCTCAGGTTCTGAGGGATATTGACTCACCCCATTTCTATTAATGGGCTCAGGGTTGAGAAGGTTATGCACAACTTCATGGTAGGGTTAACAACACACAGGCTCAGGGATGGACAGGGAGTCCACATGTGCAGGGTTGGCCAGGGAGTCTCAAAGATAGATAAGTAGCATTCCAGCTCAGAAGTGGACAGTTGATGTTCAGGGTCTGCAGAAACCAAATGGCACACACTCATAGTAAAGAGTGTTAAGTGTAGAGATTTGGGGGAAGTGTTGGGAAATTTGATTGCTAAAAGGTTCAGAAGTGAGTAGATGATGCACATACATGGAAAAGAGGGTATACTACAAAGCTTCAGGAACGAGGGGGTTGCTCATAGTCTTAGAAATTTAGACACAACACACAGTCTTAGAAATAGTTAAAAAGCAAAAGATGCAGAAAGTGTAGGCACATTAAAGGCAGTTTTTGGGACACTTTGTGGGGTAAATGTGTCTGTGCTGGAAACAAGATAACCATTATAATACAAATCAACATAAAAAGAGACAGGAAAGAGCTGAATGTCTTCTCAAAAACTCCATGAAAAAGATGAGGAACATGTGTAGGTATCCAGAGGGAACAACAGTGTTAGAAACAATTATCAAGCAGTGTGGATATAATCAATGGTGGTGACTAGCGCACACAGAGCAGCAGAGCTGAAAATCAAATGTAATTGTTAAACTTGTCTCAATTCAGTTACAACTAACACATTTAACAGCTTAGTAGTAATGGCACCTGCTCTCTCTCAGATTTTCTTGATGCTCTTAAAAGCTGTAATTCTAGATGGACTAAAAGGGCATTTTCAGTGAGGGAGGCAGCTCAAGGCATATGAGAACAGGGACAGTTGGCAAGCACTTGATATAGCCCCCAAGGGCACCACTTCTCAATCAATCCTCTGCAGGCTACACACACCCTTTTCCCTCGCTCACTCCCACAGCAGATGCCACATTTCATCAAATCAATTTCCTTACCAGTGTCAGCTTCAGGGAGCTCACTGTTTACAGAATTGTGAGGGCAAGCTTTCCTAGACAAGATGGAACTAGCAGATAGTTACTTGAGAAGACTACTCTGCCACAACTGCATTCTCAATAGGCTTTGGTGCTCTCCTGTAGCATTCATGGTTTGAGTATAGAAAGAGCAAGGCAGAGTAGGGAGATTCAGCCATGGCTCGTGCAGGGCGTTACACCGTGCGGTGACGTCAGGCAGAGGAGGGGCAGGGTGGGGGGGTTGTAAAATGTGGGATATGGACGATGTAAGGTAAGTACCGAAAAAAATAAAAAATAAAATTCGTTACCCGCGCTGCATCGCCAAATGTGATGCAGCGCGGGTAACGAAATTCGGTGTAACGCCCTGCACGAGCCGTGGCTGGGGAGATTTACAGCTTCTCAGTTAGGATGTTTCGGGAACCTCGTGGATGCTTTCACTCACACCATCTTGTAAAACTGCACCTGCTAGTCTCTTTATTCAGAAGTTGTTCTTCATTCTTGACACAGAAAGCACATACCATGCACTCCAGAAAGTGAAAAAACAGACCAAAGATGAATTAGTCTAACCTCAGGACAGAGGAGCAAAACGGTTTGTCTACTGAGAAAAATGCAGCAAAATCCATGCATGGGACTGTAAAATTAAGTAATCAGGCAATTTTAGCATAGGCGTCTACAAAAACGTATTAATTATGCTGGATGACCCATGTCACATATTCTACCTTTGTGCTTCGAAATATTTTATGAGCACAAAAATGTAAGTGGGTCAAATCTGAGTGCTGCTTTCTGGGATTGTTTCAGAGATGTTGAATGACGGAAATGTGAGGCAATTGTGACTGTTGGTCATTGAGAGGAAACAGCTTTGTGCAAGACATGTAGACTAAGTAAGTCCGACCAGCAAGTATTGTTGGAAAATCAGATATAGAACTTCCAGCTCATGAAGATATTCATGTTACTTTATTAGAGTTCTAAAAGGTCTGGCAACACAATTATGGAATCCGACTAGGAGACTATAATTGCACCTTGCCTAGATGAATGCTGCAGCCTCATCCTGGTCTTCTGGAATGCACGTAAGGGATTATTTACCCCACAAATTAGCCAAAGTTGTGCATAGTAAAGTGATCAGGCAAAAGTAACTTTGGTCATCATTTTTTAGAGGTGCTGTTTTCTGTACTCAAATCGGGGGATTCTCTGTCCTCCCGAAATCAGTTGAAGAATCCCTGCACAACTAGCGCAGGATTTTCACAGTTTCCAATAAACACTTCTTGGACAGGAAGCCCTTGGTTATTTGGCCAGCAGCTTCCTCTGTTCTTGGATACCAGACTCCAGCATGAAGACAGTAGTCAACGGCATGGTTTGTCCATATCTTCTTACTGACAAGCAGAGATAACAAAAACGTTTCCAGAGTTCATAGAGGAATGTCATCATGCAACTTGCAATTCCTCTAGTATAATAGGAAATAGGCGTATGATTCCTTCTTCTTCCACCCAGCAGCTTGTGAAGGGTCAGGGAATCAGGCATCACATTTTGAAAAGAGAAGTAGCATGCAACTGTTAGTTGAGCCTATGTAATTTAAATGTTTCACACTTTACCAGAGCAGGATGCAGTTAGGAATCCGCTAATCTACTTAAGTTACTTAATAATGATTTGATGTTTGGGACGAAGGATAGATGGAAATAAGTCAATCTGGATTCATAAGAGTGGCACATCATTGAGTAAACTCTAAGGTATATATACATCAACAATGCCATTTGCGATTCCTTATTAGCGAAAAATAAGGATTCGCTAATAAGGAAAAGCAAAAGGCTTTGCATGTAGAAATCGCAAAAAAAATAGCGATTTCTAAACATTTCTTAATTGCGACTCGCAAATTGCGAGTCGCAATTAAGGAATACCTCCCCATTCATTCCTATGGGCCTAGAGGCCCATAGGAATGAATGGGAAGACATTCTCAATTTGCGATTCTCAATTAGAGAATCGCAAATTGAGAATGCAATTTCAAGGGTGCCAGGGTGTCAAAAGGACAACCTGTTGCACCCCTGAAATCTGCATATGAGAACATCTTGCACACACACATGCCCAAAGGGCATGTGTGTGTGTAAAATGGAACTTTGAAAAATGCACTTTAGTGCATTTTTCAAAGTTTTTGCAAATTACCATGAAGTTCAACGTCATGGTAATTTGCTCCCCCTAATAGCGAAATCAGTAATTTTTTTACTGTGATGCATTGCATTTAAGGAATCTCAATTTGAGATTCCTTAAATGCAATCGCAATTTAAGTAATCTCAATTTTGCGATTTATTAAATTGCGATTTTTGCATTTGGGATTATGATTCTGAGAATCTGCCCCTTTGCGACCGGTTTTTCCTTTGATGCATTTATACCCTAGACAACTAAACATTCTGTCAGTGGATCTCAAATTGTTTATGAAATATACTTGAGATTTTTCAATCCATTGGGTTATATTTTAATACAGGTATAACGGCCACTACATGGAAGCATTGCAAGTCATCCATCAGTGATTTGAAGTATTCATTACAGAGCAGCCTCATATTACATAACCTTTGGAAGGATATCTTTTGAATATTGTAATTAAGCAACAAACTGAACATTTTGCCTAACTTCACCCGTGCAATATCTGTTGAGGAATAAACAGGCCCCTATTAAATGTAGATGCCAAAGCATTTGTGCCAATAAATACTTTTTCATCAGAGAAGAATGTTTTATAAATAGGAAATGAATCCACAGATTAAGTTTGGACAATTGGCTAGACGAAATTAAATTGTGGGAAAGTCAAACATTTAGTACTCTTTTCTGCAAATGGATTTAGAGCCCTACACCACACTGATCCTGACGGAAATGATTACAAAGCTGTACTGCATAAAATGGATTCTGGTATATTAGCATACCTTTAGTGATATATTTTTGAAGGATTTGTTTCTACTTTTTCAAGCACTATGCCCTTGGGGTTTTAATTGTCTTTAATTTTTGTGTTATTGGTGTATAAATTTATGAACAAGAAGAATCCATAAAGATATGGGTTGACCGTGTCCCTACTGTGGTTGGGAGCACGTCTAGTGTTTTTGGGTACCCCTCACACACCAACAGGCCCCTTGGTGTCATGCTTCATCATCGCGGTCATCGTATCCCTCTACGGGATACGGCGTGCTGCAACCTGCGTTTGCGCGGGAGCACTTTTTGACTATGTGTGGTGTATGGTGAGGGGTGATTTTATATAATATTGTGAGTGAGTGTTGTGGTGGGGTTGAGGGTAGTGAGTGGAGAATTAAAAAGGACCTGACTCGTGGGGTTACAAAAAACTTTAATTGGTCCCCAAAAACACTAGACGTGCTCCCAACCACAGTAGGGACACGGTCAACCCATATCTTTATGGATTCTTCTTGTTCATAAACGTAATTTAGGGAGAACGAATCAATATTCTCTCTCTCTCCTTATTTTGTTTAATATTGATTGGTGTTTAAATGTCACTCACTAAAAATTATTTAACTTTTATTGCATAATATACGTTTAATTTGCAAGATGATGCAAACATTATATTTACTAAAGAAAGCAACCTGACCACAATGGCGGTAGAATGTTCTGTTCAAATATGTTTATTTTAAGAAATCAGTGGGGTGAATATGCTTCCATCATGTGAAATGAAAGATGTGCTGTCTCCAGGGCCGGACTGAGAACCAAAACCGGCCCTGGCAAAGTGCTCGGCCGGCCCCCGCAGGGTGCGACCAAGCTCTTTGGAGGGGCCGGTTTCGTCCGCTTTTGTTACAGGGCCGATTTTGCAGCTATGCTGCAAAAACGGCCCTGTAACAAAAACGGCCCCCTGGGCCCAAAACCGGCCCCCACCCTTGCGGCGCACCGGGGGATTGCCCGGTGCCCGCAACGGCCAGTCCGGGCCTGGCTGTCTCGTCAGGCAAGTTGGCAAGTTTCCCTTCCTACACTGTGCATGCTGTAGATAGGAGATACGCAATATGTAGGAACTGTAGAATAATCCACAACATTGATGAATATCAATATTCATCAATATTTAATGACAAATCAATATTTAGATAGTAAAAACCTCTTGAAGCTTGGAGCAGTGTTGAGATTCTCAAAGACAAACTGACAATTTTTCTCATCCACTTCTGATATCAAACTTATACCAAGATGTGTGAGTGGTAGCTGGTCTACCAATGCCATCATAAATAGAATTATCAGCATTGATCTATTTAGTCATTATACATTTGGTGATGATACATGACTGGCCTGTAACTTCCTGGTGCCTATGGTCCTACCTTTTGGCAAATTGCATATTATTCTAGGCATTAATGGATCCTATGTGCTTTTTGTGTTGAAATCCCACTTTCCGTCTCCAAGGTGTGACAGATTTTTGTGAGGGTGTGCATGATGCATATGAGCCCCATCCCTTCACACCACAGTATCCAGAATAATGAGGTGATGAAGGGAGGTCTGGTTGACATGCTCCTCCAAGTCTGCAAAATAATGTAGCGAAGCAAAAACCTCTATCACACCTCCTTGACCAACTGAGGTCTAGATGTACCAAGGTAGAAAAAGACTCCCGGGAAGCAAAACTATACTTCCACCCAATCACTTGGTGAGCTCAGTCATGCCTAGGCTCCATTACAATTATTGTTCAAATCACACTGACATGCATTTAAATGACCAATTGTTCAATATCTGTCTTGGTCTGCAAACAGAGTTTTGGTTTTGAAATCCTTCTCAATCTCCTTTACTGTCCTGTTGGAAAATGATCTATAATAAAGTTTGTTAAATATTCAATCAGAGGTATTCAAAAGAAATGAAAATCACCCTCTGGAATTGAAAAGTCTAATTTTTAAAGTATGTAGCAGATAGCAAATGTAAAGACAAATTATCTATTAGATTTGAACCATAAATGAATACAAAAGCGAGAAACTAGATTTAATGGTGCCTTGATCTGAATATACTAACATTTGTGCTTTAAAAAAACAAAATTAAAAACTCTCCCTTCCTAAACGATATGTCAACAAAAATTCAGCAGATTGATTTTATCCTCAGTCAAATGGTTGACACACTTGCTCTGCATAATAAAGGCCAAAGAATTGTCACGTCATGTTAAGATCGTGTAAACCTTTGTGTGATTGTTTGTGGTGTCGGCGGCCCCGTGTTGATGTTGCATGGGGCTCCTTCAATCAATATCTGGGGTAACACCAAATACAGGATGCGGTGAGGCCTAGAAATAAACTTGGAGGAAGTATGCTGATTACTGGGTGTCAGCGCAGGAAGGCTACCCACTGGGTCTTACCACAAAAGTGCATAGTAAGGGGGCTACAATATAAAAAACTGCTTTTTCTCCTTTGTCATCAAGTCCAGCGCTCCAGTAACATCACTGGAGCGACACAACAAGTGTTGTTCAATGTTTGTGTCACACAAGCTCAGCAGACAAAGCAACGCAAGTATTTGGTTCCCGTAAAGCTCATATTAAAGCAAATGACTATTAGGAATCTAATAAACAGGTTCTAATGACACTTTAATGTCCTTTCACGGGACTAGAATTGACACATCAAACTGCAGGCGAATGAGCTGTGAGGTGCACCCACTCATGTAGCTAACCCGGAAACAGAAGAATCCTCCAAATTGTCCTCAACTCTGAATGTGTTCATTACTCTAAGACTGCTTAAAGCGTTTAACCTTTAAAGTTAGCAAATTTGGTGGGTATTGATTTGTCGGATATTGCAAGCTCAGAAAACACGCTGTGTTTCAGTTTGTTGATTGCCTTCCAGGATCATCTTCTTTAAAAAGGCCACACAGCCAGGGGATTCTTAATGCCTCCGAACAGCTTGTCAATTACGGCAAGTTCACACAGTTAAAAGAAGTCTGTTTTATTAAACGTGCTGGCTCAATTTCCGAGTTACAAAACCTGTCTGCCTTCCACAGGTATAATAAATATTGCGGTTGGCTGACTTTATAACATCGAATGTTACACAAGGTAAAAGTCTGAAAAGCAATATAAAAATATTATTTAAAATCAGAAAAGGTGCCAAATCACGAGTAAAAAAAAAAAAAAAAAAAAAAATATCTGGGATTTGGCAAGATTCAGTTTTCATAATACATAAAAAAACAATCAGCTTATTAAGGTATTGAGCAGGGCCGGAATACCCCTAGCGGGCACAGGGCATTTCCCGGGCGGGCCGGGGGATGGGGGGGTTCTGGCCGTGAGGAGGGCAGTTTTGTCACTAGGGGACAGTTTTGCAGCATTGCTGCAATATCAGTCCCAGTAACAAAAGCGGGAGTGGTGCTTTTTACTACAGGTCTATGTACATCTGGCTCAAAGGCATCAAAAATCTTGGCAGTTTTTATTTGTTATTTTATCGAAGTCCATCATCCACCGCTCCCATTGGAGCTCCAGAGTACTAATTGTGAAATGAAATGGGCACCATGAATTCCATGAATATAACGAAATGTTGATGAGATTGACCTGATATCAAGGACTGGGCAGTTTGCTGTGCGGAATAATGCAGCCACGGCCGGCAGTGGGAGTACCTGCAGGGCGGTGACGTGGGGAGGGAGAGGGGCAGAGTGGGGGGTAGTAATGTATGGATTACGGAGTTTTACAGGTAAGTAAACATTTAAATAAATAAAACGAATTTCGTTGCACGCACTGCATCGCATTTGGGGATGCAGTGCACTCAACGAAATTCGTTTTATTTATTTAAATGTTTACTTACGCTCCGTAATCAATACATTACTACCCCCCACCCTGCCCCTCCCCTTCCCCACGTCACCCCCCTGCAGGTACTCCCACTGCCGGCCGCGGCTGGAATAATGTTACTGTGAGCTACAAACCCGCAAGTGCTGTCTTCAAGTGAACAACTTGGGAAGGCAGTACTTCACTCATCAAATGAACAGGCATTGAACAAAAACCTTAAACCTCATGGGCTCTGAATGTGGAAGAAGGGCTAAAATTGTAATTTGCCTGTAGAGTGACCCTTTCACCACTGTTCATATGCTATTTAACTGTTAGGGCAGTCAAGAAATCAGCAATTGTTTTTGATGATGACATCTATAAAACAAGCCACAAATGTGAACACACCACATTTAGTAAGAAGCAATTTTTTGATTAAGGCATGGTTGGGTAATGTCTGAAGGGTGCACCTGTCCTCTCCCATCTGTACACAGGTGTACACCGCCTGGGCATCCTGCCATTCATTGTTTATTCATGCACAGTATAATCAAGAAGAAAATGATTTCAATCAACTCATTTGTCTATGTCATCCAACAAACGTCAGTTTCATTGAACTTTACCAAATGCTAATTCATGAAGAACGTGCTACCACTAAATTCACTAAGATGTTCAAAGTAAGCTACAACCTTCACCGGAGACAATAAATTGTGTGAACATTTGATGTTTTACATGTCAGTTATTAGCATGATGCTTATGGGGACAGCCCATATTAAAAGCATACACTTATTGCTTTTGTTCCATACCAATGTAAAGAAATTTCTACAGCCGAAGTTTTTTTTAAGTAGCACCAACATATTTGTAACTGTGAAGTCGCTTTAGGTATTTCAGACACTTATATGTAGAAAATAGAAAGAGATATTACAAAACACAAATACACATGAGTAAGAACATGGGAGAGAATATATGAAGCTAATGGAAGGGAACTTTAAAGTTGTCTCCTAGAGTATGTTTTAAAGAATCAATCCATTATAACTTTCTTTTTCTATCACATAAACATCATACCTCATCACACAGAAAGCATTCGTCACACCTTTTCAAAATTGGTAAACATTCATTTGCTGTGTTTTAATGGCAAATTTGAATTTCAACAATTACAAACAGGGATTTGCCCAGGTGTTGGAATTTAATAAGGCACTCATATCAAGGCCTGTGTGTAGCATTTTTTATTTTGTATGCCTAAGGTATGTATTTGAAAACAGTAAAACAGTAATATTTTAATTATTTTATGATTGTTAAATTAAATTGTAATTTTGTATTGTATTTTTCTGATTTTTGAAGAAATCTAAACAAATCTTATGCAATGATGATGAGTATGGTGATGAATCTGGTTGTTGTCCACTTTAACCCTTCTCATGTTTGTCAACAAGAACCTTTGCGTTAAATTTTAATAGCAACTCTCACTGGGCACAGCAATGTAGCAACATCAATTTAACAGGGTCTGCTAGGCGACAGCTAATTGATTATTAATCAAAAGTTTTGGGCAAAAATTAGTTCTGAGCGTGGTTTAAAATAACCTGTCATAAATTCATTAGTTTATTAATAATTCTATTCAAAAACGAAATTGCAAGCTGTATGTCTAAACTGCTAAAGGTCGTGAGAAAACAATTGCAAAAAAGTTGATGGAAATGTCTCTTTTGCTGGGATAATTGTTGTAAATTCCAAAAACTAGTAACATGATTCTGAATTTTGGTAGTCAGAAATGCCTTTAGAATTACAACACTGTGATATCGTAAGCTATCTACATTTTGTTGTAACCTCGCGTTACCATCTTACAGCTACAGGTCCACTGCCATGGTGTACACAGTTGAACAACAGGCCTAATGCTCCCAACTAACACTTAATTTACTACTCTACAGGGTTACAGATAGCTCAATTTTTCATGCGTACGGTATAGGATATGGTATTCTTCTTAACCCACTGGTTACAATCATTGCAGATGTTTGCGCTACCTATTTATTCAATTTCCTGTATTCTTTGTAGTGCATCTGTATATGATTTTCTGTTACATTCTCCATTACCTAAGGGGCTGTGTCCCAAGCCTGCATGAAACTCTAGCTAACAAATTAAAAATGTTTGATTGTGGATCCAGCTGCTTCAATAATTACTGACATAACACAGAAAAATCCCAGTAGGTTGTAGATGCATCTTGGAATTCTTTGAAAGGTGTCTGTTGTTATCACTTGGTAGTTTTTCATTTCCATTTAACATCTCCCTAGGATGCACATGCCACAAACGAAAGCAGTGTTATCTGGTCAGCTATATTTTCAGTCAGAGTAGGAAAGTTGTGCCTTTCTTAAAATATGTGTTCTTTGCAAAGTGAGAAGCTGGTGAAGGTTTTGAAATGGAGAAATGAAAGGGTTCAGCAAATCGTTGCGCAGACTCTCAGGTGCATCAAAGGGATACCGTAAGCATCTGTGATCATCCCTTTCCTGATCACCAGAAGTCCCTGACTGAAGGCTGAAAGGCTGATGGTAGTGATAGTAGTGGTTGCTCACTGAAAATCAGGGCAAAGGTCAGTCTTAAATTGGTAGTGGGTAACAGTTCGCCTAGTGATCAGCTAATTCACCAGAGCCTTTATCAAAATTGATTGTCACTTAGCTTGCCTTAGAAGAAGTTGAGAAACTGTAATTGCCTTTTCAAAAGTATAGTGTGGAGTTATTTGAGTCCACAAGTGATGTCAAACTTTCATACCACCCTACACTTCTCTTCCTACTTATGATATTAACATAAATCCACAGCACATTGGAAGGCGTTCTGTAGCTGCCTGATCGGACCATACTAAATAAACTCAATGGGGCTACGTTATTAGGGATTTTCCCAGGTTTAGGAGGCACAAATGCAGCACAGAGGACATTTTGGCAGCATGCTAGAGAAGTTTCTTTTAGGATTAGAGTGATTCATTGTAAAACACAAAAATGAGGGCATATGGATAGTTTTTAGGTGAACTCAAGAACGTATCACTTTGGAAAGAAATTTCGTTTCTAGAAATACCTTATTTAGCAGGATTCACGGTAATTTAGTTCGTTTTACCCCCATAAGTTGCTGCCAATGAAACAGACCTGGATGGCCGAGGTCATTACTGGGTATTCCCTAAGACAATACTGATGTCCTGAGGAATTACTACTCAAGAGCTCTATTGTCCATGGATATTAATTTATGGTGCACTTCTAAACAATGCATGCAGTTTTTAGGATTATATGAAGTATAAGGTGGGATGTCATTTTGAATACATCGAAGAAATCTTATTAATTTACCTTTACAATATTTTCGTGAAATGTTTAGCTATTTCCGTATCACACTGTTTCGCTGAATTTTTTGTCCATCGCTGGTTGGTTCCTTTCAAGAATTGTCTACCTAGACTTGTAAAACCATTAGCTGGGATTCTTTTTTGCTTGAACCAATGTCCTGTTAGAATCTTGCATAACGTTTCATAGGCGAGGATTAAATACATTTCATGAAATATATATAATGTTGCATACTTTTAAAGAAAATTACACAAATTATGCAAAAATGTGCAATTTCCTCCACCCGTAGTTGGTATGAAAATGTGTTCATTTTGTTTCTGTAATTTTAACCTTGTATGTACACAACATTCTATATAGTTAAAGCACCTCCACCTCGTAGTTGCATTGAAAATATAAGTTTCATGTTCAATAAAAAAATGGTAAAAAAAATACATTAAATATAATGTGATTAATGCATATTTCGAAACATATAGGTCTCACTTTGCTATTAATAAATGCTATTACAAGCATGGTCGCAGCTTCTCTATGGTTACCAAAACTCAGTGGCAAAGAGAACTGTTTATTTTGGTTGTTTAGCTACACACTAGAAAGAAGTGTGTTATATCATTGTCAGCATGTTTAATAAATCGCTTGCCTAACTTGTACCTACGAATTTCCTCAAATCTGCTTGAGGGTATCTTTTCAAAACACTTATTTCTGCTGAGTTATGTCCTGTTACGGTCCCTTGCTTGATGTTTATATGTTTGTATCAAAGAAGCATATTGAGATGCATTGAGTTTTGGATGGCCATATTGATGCTACTTAAACAGAGATGGATCCTCTTAACTGACATGTGTGAATCTCATCAGTAGCAGCTGCTGCCAGACGGAGTAGTGGGTTGGCGGTCGGGGGAGGCAATGAAAAAAACAAGGACTTACTAGGTACAGTGGGCTGCCGCCTCTCCTCCATCCTCTTCCATCTTCATTTTTTCAGTCTCCAGCCCTAGCCGTAAGCAGGAAGCACCCCGACACACAGGCTTCCCTCAGCCAATCACAACTCTGCAATGCAGTGTTGTGATTGGAATGAGTACCATGGTTTGATGTTCAAATGGGGACAGAGAGCCCTGTACATGTTCCTCACCTGCTGTGTAATGCAGCCTGGTGGGGAACATGCAAAGTGCGCATGACTGTTTGGCTGGCCAAGAGGCCCAGCCAAACAGTCATGCACACTTAGAGAGGCAAACCACTTCTACCCCTGGGCTGGCCAGCCCTGCCCTGCCCCAGACTGCATTAGGAAAAACTAAAATGACAATAACGTTACGTTAGTATCACTTTATTTTTACTTTTGAGAAGTAGGGCGAAGCTCCTCCGCCTTTGAAGAGGAGCCGCCACAGAATCTGATATTTTCTACAGAAAAAACAAAACTGTAGCGTCTGTTTGGCTATGTATTCTTTGTGGCATTTTGTCCCCGAGTGCACCAATGTTCCCAGTTGAAGATATTGTTAATAACTCATACAGGACAATTCAGTGACTTGAATGCTCGATGCTGAAACATGAAGGGCTGTGATTTTCAGATCAAAAGTCAGTCTCTTAGCAGGCTAACACAAACTGGTATTTTCCAGAGGTTGGTAAATTAAGTACCTCTGAATTGGGCAACAGAAACAGCTATACTTTGACAGCACTTAGTACTTGACACAAAGTATTGTAAGGCTGCAAACTCGGTGATTCACAAAATCACAGATTTTGCAACTACAAAAGACCTTTTTAGAATGTACAAAAGCCCTTTTATGAGTCGGACAACTCTTTCTGTGAAATGGAAAGAACGCATTCCCCTCATTTTTGGAGTGAGAAAAGTACGTATCATTGATTTGTAACTCCAATTATCTGCCAGAAGTAAATGAGTTGCTGTACTTCTCACCGCCTAACCCCCACCCCGAGTTAAAATGATAACTGAATTTCAAATGGAACAGCATGACTTGGGAATTGTGTTTTTGGTCTTGAAAGAAAAGAGCAGAGGTCCTAAGTAAACACCAATGCCTGTTCCCCCAATGTCTCTGTGAATCCAAGCATTGTTGTTTAAAATAGCAACTGTCCTTTTAAGAGACACAGACCACTTTCTTTCAAGTTAATATTTATTAGGGAACCCCTTTTTACATCCACTTATAAATGGGAACTTGGAAAAACATCTAAGTTTGTAGACAGATTGAAAAATGTTCAGTGCCCAATTTGTACCCATTATTTGCGATCTGCTTGTACATACATTAGGCCCTAAGAAAAGGCAAATGTGTGTATGAAGTGCTATTAAAAAAAGTAAGTTAATATTGCGATCATTTGGGTTCAGTGTCAAAAACATTAAAGATATGTCCTGTGCAAGCGGACTTGTTTAACAAAGTCACATCAAGAGGCAATCCATTTCTCTATGTTCAGATTGCCTTTTTTACATAAGTTATTCCGTGAATGACCAGTAGTTCTGAAACATATGACCTTTTCACTGACATTTCCGGGATACTATGGAATCAGGAAATGCACTATTCATAAGAGAATGCAAAACGTGTGTTACGTATTGTAGTGACCGTGCTGTTCTTTTTCTAAAATTTGACACATCAAACTTGCTATGAATCATTGAAGTTGAAGTGTGGGTATTTTGTATTATTATTTTTTTCCAATTGTTTGAAAATCCAGAAATATAATTGTATTGAGGTTAATGCATCTCTTTTACTGGGTATTCCTCTGGATGACAGGTAGCATTTCGCTGTGCATACCGCATCCTGGAGGCTTCTTTACAAATACCTGTTGCTCAAATTCAATGTAATATGTGAACACAATAGTTGAAACATATACATATAAAAATTATGTATTGGACACATTTATGGCTTACAAATCACCTTACTCAGCATCTGTAACAATGTTATACCTTTAGTAGAGGTTGATACAATGATCATGTTGCTGATAACCAACCATCTGATTCTATTATCTATATTTAAAACAACAAAAAGGTACTTTAAAATGTCCTGGAGCGGTGTTCAATTGTATTTCTCGACAACAGAAACTATTAGTGCAGCTTTAGTTACCTTTATGAGAATTTAGAGCTCCTGGGATTCCCTCAGTATAGGAAGGCCCAAGTGCATACAGAATCACATACATTTGACTTGTTATTCCACGAAAACTTTGCCAATGACAATTTAATAGACTAGCCAGCTACTTAGACCAGTGGTGCAGCTAGACCTTTGGCTGCCTGTGGTGGCCCCTGCATTTGCCGCCCTGCGGCGGCTGTATGTAAGAGCGGGCGGGGTGTGCTGGCGATTCCTGCGGTGGCTTACCCACATCGGCTGCCGGTATGAGCAAGGAGGGGAGGCCGCCGCCCTCAAAACTCGTGCCGCCCAGGGGGGACCACCCTTCCCCCCCGCTATGCCACTGACTTGGACTGGGCCCTACCTTGCAGTGGCCAAGGTGTAATCTGTTAAAAAGACACCTTTCTTAATATCAAATAACCCTCTGAGGGTCAGTATAAGGGACATAAAATAAGTGCCACAATAAAACTACATTACCTACAGATAACTCTGTTTACCTGCAAAACCAGATTCTCCGCTATTCTATGTCTTCTTATCTTTCTTTCTTGAAAACATCTTGGTTTGTTTAACCTCGACCATTTAATGATGAAGTGAACAGTAGAATATTCAACTTAAATACTCCTAAGCTTCAGTTAAGAAGCCCCGAAGGCCTGCAAACCAAATAAAAGCTCCCATTATCGGCGAGTCCATCAGTGAGGCTTTTCCGTAACTTTTTGGGGCTGTCAGTACCTGAAAGAATATTTTTTTCTTGCTGTGCAATGAAGCCAGCAATGGCATATAACCTTTAGCTGTAAATACAACAAGAATGATCAAAGACTCCAACCAACCAATAGTACAGTGTGCAACATCTCCACTCAACAATTTCATAACCACTCTCTATTGATGTTTAATCAACAATTCTCTATCCCATTGTAGGATCCTGTGCATCCTAAAAGGCAGTATTACAACTATACTGTAAACAACCTAAAGCACAGCTTTCAGATGGTTACCACAATAGTACAAGCCTCTTCTTTCCATGCATATTACTAGAAAGGGAGTGGGGTGGTAGGAGCACCACTCAAAGAGTGGTTAATTTAGTCAAGATACAGTGAATATACTTGTTCGAAATTGAGTCTCTAGTAGGCAGAGGTATGCACTCTGTCCAAGTACAGACCACAATCCTAGTCAGGATACGGCACAGCTCAATCCTAAATGATCCTGTGATCACCCTCTGGCAGCTTGGCACAGAGAAGACAGGCTTAACTTAAAAGGCAATCTGTAAATTATGTTTGTAATAACTCATACTGCAACTCAGTAAATACATCACAAAAAGACCACAAAAATCCAATGGGTAGATGTTGAGATATTGAATTTTGAGGAAATAAATGCAGAAAAGCTCTTAGAAGCAAATAGTGCTAAAATTTTTACCTTAGTAAGCACTGGACGGGGGCAAAGTCAGAGTTCGGGCCGACTTCCTGAAAGCGTAGGCTGGCTACAGGACCCACGTAGGCCCAGGTGAAAAGAGTTCCTTTCCTGGTCGCCAGCAACGAATACATCAATCTTCTCCAAACACTGAAGGCAATGCTTCAGTTCTGATAGAAGCAGGTTGGTCGATGTGTCGCAATCGAGCCTCGCGGTTGGGACCTCGGATCGCACTGCGTCATCAAACCTCGCAGTCAGATCCCGCGTCGTCATCATGCTGCGCAATGCGGTCTCCATATCGGCATCACGTCGACATCGAATTGCACTGTATTGGTTCCGATCGGCGAAGTGGTGACGATGTGTCAATTTTGTAGCAAAATAGCTGCAGAACTAATTTTGAGTTCCATAATTTGGATGGGGCATCTCAGGCAATGGTAGGACTCACAGAAGGCAGAGTCCATCAGTATTAGTAGGGTTTTGGGTAATCCTTTGTGTCCCTGAGACTTCAGAAAACAGGAGGCAAGCAAGAAGCCCTTTGAGATCACTTGGAGGGAAGGCAGAGTCCAGCTCTCTTTAGTAGAGTCAGGGAGCAATAGGTAGCAGGGCACAAGCAGAAAAGCTATCCTTACAGAAAAACAGTCCAGTTGAGACTTTGAGCAGCACAGCACTCTTTCAACACAGCACTCCTTTTGACAGAGGTTCAGTTTAAGATCCAGAAGTGTCTGATTTTAGGGGGTCAGAGGCCTAGTACTTCTAAACAAAGTGTCTTTGATGTGGAGGGTGACATCAAATCACCACAATGAACCCTTTCAACCCAGTCCTGTCTGCCAGCCTAATTCTGGGGGGTAAATCAGTGCTTTGTGTGTGGACAGGACACTACCTACTGAAGTGGGTCAGCCCCTTCCATTCCTCCCTGCCCAGGGAGTCCCGTCAAAATGCAGATAAATGCAGATGAGTGCTCAGAATGCAGATGAGTCTCACCTTCCTGTGTTTATGGGTGTCTAGAGAGAATGCACAAAGTGTAGCTATCACCCTACCCAGACATGTATCGGAGACCGTTTGTAAGGCACAAAAGAGCTAAGGGCAGAGAAATGTCCGCTTTCTAAAAGTGGTATTTCTAAAACAGTAATGTTAAATCCACCAGTAAAAAGGAGTTATGAAGACCATTCCAAACATATGAAACATGAACAATCTATTCCTCTCTGACGAAGAATTAGAGCATAAAAGTGTATTAAGGAAATCCTAATGCTAGCCTCACAGTCGAGAAAAAGAAAATAGGCTGTTTGTCACTATGAGGACATGTAAAACATAATCGTACATGTCTTACCTTTTACTTACACAGCACCCTGCCTTTTGGGTTACCAAGGCCTTCCTTTGGGGTGACTTATATTTAAGTAAAGTGGAGTTTAAGACGTGGAAGGTAGTCTTAAATGCTAAGTTGAAGTATCAGTCAACTGAACACACAGGCCCTGCAATGGCAGGCCTGAGACAGGTTTAGGGGGCTACTTGTGTTGGTTGACACAATAAGTGAAGCAGGCCCACTAGTAGCATTTAATTTACAGGCCCTGGATATATGGAATAGCACTTGACAAGGGACTTACAGGTATATCAAATATCCCAAACAGGTGTAAGTCAATCATACCTCGTTTAAGAGAGAGAGCACATGCACCTTAGCACTGGTTAGCAGTGGTAAGGTTATCCAGCAAAACGAATACAGACAAATAGAGAGACGCTGGCAAAACGTTGGGGAACGACCACCCGAAGGTTGCCAGGTCTAACAATACTGAAGAATTTGAACAGACTCAGAAGACCCATGGGCTCTGAAGTGAGGTCACCTTGTCAAGGTCTTAGAAATTTTGAGGTAGGTGAGACTTATAGACTTGCTTGTTTCTCAGCACTCAAACATTATCATGATTGAGGTAGCTGTGCTATAGTCTACAACAGTGCCAGCTACTGGGTGGGTTGATGAAATGCAGAGCAGAGATACCTTCCAGCTGTTCCACCTCACCAGTGACAATCCATGGAAATGTTTAGCCAGGGTTATATGGATAAGGGATCACAATGCGCATAGCACTGTGCTCCACATTCCTTACATAGTGAGATCACTAAAAGTGTGAAATCCTACTTCCTTTTTATTTAAAGAAAGGCAGTATCTAAACTTACCTTGTATGGCCAACTCATCCAATCTACATCACCAAGTCCATCGATGGACTGGTGATGTACAGCATCACTATTTTGTAATGATCAGAACATCTTGGAGTGTTCAAGACAGATGCAAAATATGTCTTGGCCTGAAGGTGCCAGATATGTTCTGCTCATGTTGATATGGAGCATTCTGCATAACAAAAAAACTGATGTTTAAATTTGGACAGATCAGCAATTGCTGGTTAATTAGCATATATTATGAGCTTTGTACGAGGACTCCAAAGGAAATGGTCTGGAAGCTGGCATGGTTTACAATTAGTGTGATCGCTTAAATGCTCTGTCTGTGTAAATAAATAATCTAAACTTTGCACTGTTCATATACTATGTGGCAATGGCAATATCAGTAGTACAGACATGTATAAATAAGTCTTGTAAAGTTCATGCATCACCTACTCTTCTTACTTCCTTGAAGGTCATGTCATATTAATGCATGAGGGTCTCCTGTCTCACACCAGCCCAGCACCAGGATACTCTCCTAGGTGAGAGTTCACTCTATAAATCAGCATAACATAATACAACATAACATAACAGATGTGAATGTAATTATCTCTTCATCGTTAGCATGTCCTCTGATTCCAATTAACATCATCCTTTACACTGGCCTGGTATGTTTTAAGGCAGATCATCTACTGTTATTGCTAATGGTATTGTAGTCTTGTTTTAGCTGTCTGATCTCTGTGTTGGTGCGGTTCAGAGGTCTGTCTATTTTGAAGACTTCTGGTGTGTATTGTACTTCTGTAAAGTGAGTCACAAGTTGGGTGCGGAGCTGGCTGCACCAAATGTTACTTTCGTGTTTCAGCATCTCAGTTACTGGTTAACTGTGAGGTGTTTCATTTCCACTTAAAGTAAAATGCACGGTCATTTCAGTTAGGAACACATTTTTGGTGTTACTATTTGTAAGTTTCCACTGTTGCCACTGGTGTCTAAGACTCAGGTCAATTGCATTGGATGGTTCAGGTTCAACACACTTACAGGTCTCACATGGTGGTGTCCACCCGCCCTAGGGAGTCACTAAATTATCAGTGATGTACTATGGTCCTTATGTATCTGGGGAAAATGTGGACCAATCTGTCATGTGGGTTGTAAATCTCTTTAAAGAAAACAAAAGTTCTTCCTGAAGCACAGGGCCTTGACTCGCAAGATTAGGGAACATTGAAGGAGTGGGGGCACAGAGCCGTGGGCACTGGTGGGATGCAGATATGTGGCGCTCTCAGCGGGTAGAATTAAAACAGTGTCCTGTCTTTAGCAGGCCATACAGACAGATGCGCGGCGGCCTCCAGAGCGCCTAAAGCTACAATAGGAAGAGGATATAGGTAAGCAAATACCAGAGAAGTAACGGGAAAAAATTCTAGAACGCGTACCAAAGGCATCTAGGAACGCATGTTTTAAATTATTTAACTATTATGGCTTACATAGAACCTAATTAATGCTGGCCCACATTAGGAAGTGCTTTGGTGCGAAAACAGCAGCCTGCCCTAGATGTGGGGAGGGAGAGGCACACATACTCCACATGATTTGGGACTGCCCCTACTGCAGATTTTCTGGAGAGACATACGGCAGGTTATAGGTGACTTGATTGATAAGGAGCTACCACAATCACCAGAGCATTTCCTCTTGGGATGGTTTTCACATACGGCCAAGAATAAGATGACGGGGAAGTTTCAGGACCTTGCTTACATCCTAGTGAAGAGGGAGATGGCTAGAAACTGGAAGGCCCCAAGAGGCCCTCTGATCACCACCTGGAGAAGAGAATTAGAAAGAAGGGCGGGTGCAGAAAGCAGACTACTGTTTAGGGAAACCAGTCGGGGGATTGGCAAGATGGACAGGGCCAAAGCCTCGGAAACCTTAGTGAATGAACTGATAGCCTCTGGACAGGAAGATACGGAAGAGGGGGGCTCCCCTAGAGCAGCTGGCGCGGCCCCAGGCAATGGCCTAGGAGAACACCAACTTTAATACACATAATCTATCACACCGGCTATCACTGTGTGCGGCCGCTGAGCCCCACATCTATATGCAGCTACTAACAGGCTGCCACAATATTTTACTTGTTCCAATGGAACCCGGGGGGGGAGAGGGGAGGCGGGAGGCGGAACCTGTTTATCTTTCTTGAGCGTAATGATTTGCGATTGTTCACAGACCAATTATTATATATGTCAAGAAGTTATTTGTCATAAGGCAATGTTTGTGATAATGAGAATTAAATGCCAATAAAATATGGTAAAAAAAAAAAAGAAAATAAAAGTTGTGGATGTTTCCCACTGTGGTTGACTTTTGCATCCTTCTTTTGTATTCTGTGATCATTGTGTAACTTATTCTTCCTATTTGTAGAGCACTCTGGCATCTGGCAGGTCTAGTTTGCACTTCATAAAACCCCCTAATAAATAAATATTTCATTATTGGCCAGTGCTTTGATATTACCTTCTTCAGCGTATTTGTTAAAAAAGTCTTGGTGGCATGAATCTCAACTCACCGAAATGCCAGGGGCAGCATAAATGGCATCACACTCTATTTGACATGTACATACATTCACACACAGATGCTAGCACATTAATACAAAATCACACATTCACATACTCTCTCCCACAGGAACACTCTTACCTGCAACCTAATAATAATAATAATAATCCACATTTGTAAAGCGCACAATCACCCGTAAGGGTCTCTAGGCGCTGGGGGCCGTCGGGAAGATTAAGCGAGCTATTGCCCAGAGTCACATGGTGCTGGGCTAACCTATACACAACATACATTTAAAAACATTTTTTACCTGCCTCAGCTGTTATGGAGGGTTATATTCTAGCTAATTGTACGCCATTTTGTATTACACTAATAGTGACTAGCATGCTGTTATTCACTATTAGTGTAATAAAAAGAATGTAAAAAAAAGGATATTGGAGCCCCAACCAAAGTGGTGCCCCTGTGTTTTTGGCACTGATTTTGTCACCCCTGAGTCCAGGGGTCGCAAATGCAGTGCCAGGGGTCACAACTGCGACACCCTGACGACCCCTAAATGACCTCCTCCATGCTTGTTGGTAACACCATTCATTATCTCATTGCCAAGCCGTCCATATGGAAACACAGCAGCACCGATATCTGCCACTGTCCTTTTCATGTGGCAGGAATCCGTAATTAGACAACGACGTGCCATGTAACTGCGGCATTATCAGGCTTCTAATTCTAAATGAAATTTCCACTTTGAGGAATTGAGTGAAACAACATTAGAATAGACTGGAACGCTATCGCACTATTTTTTTCCCAGAGCTCCCGTATTTATTACACTGCACCGAAGGCTAGAAAGCAATCAAGCATATTTAGCTATCCTCGCCTCACCATAAGGTAATTATTATCCTGGGTTATTCCGGAGGAAAAAAAAGCTCTGCTTGCCCAAGAGGAAAATGAACCACGCTATTTATCAGCTCACTGCATACACAAGAGATACAGAAGGCAACTGACCAGGACAGGAGGGGTTCTTGGCTGCATATCAACTAAAGCGAAAATAATCCAAAACTCTAGGACATAACTCACTAAAACCTCTGAGTACAAAGACCTGGCAAAGAATGTCGCATTTTTAACACAGGAGACAGAAACAGAAATTGCTAACGACAAAAACATGTTTTTTATTTTTTTATTCTTCTCTCTGTTTTGTACCTTCAGAGGGTGATTGTTTTTTTTTCGTTTCTTGCTTTTCTTGTGTCTGTTGCTCATTTTTCAGGGCAGCAGTGCCACCTGCTTCAGTTATTGCCTTCCAAGAAAAGGATTGCAAGGCCCATGAACAATCTGACCGGTGTCAATGAAGGATGAGGTACCGCAGAAGAAGTCAGGCGTGACTAGAAGTCACAATTGTAATGCTTCTTCGTCACTTATATCACTGCAATCATTGTATGGAGGATACAGGATTGAGGTGGCATATGAAAAACTTGCCTGTGTAATTTGCGCAATCAATGTATTTGCATATCATTTCTTTTTCGTTCTGTTGCTGTTGTTAGCTTTTGTATTTCTGTGGAAGCTTAGTCTGGAATGTTGAAGCTGTGTTTTATGTATGCTCTCCTTTCGGTCTTCAGATTGGCAGGCGACTGGTGATGGGCTGCCTCTGAATGGTGTTTGTTATAACTACATGCTGAATCTGTGCCAACCCGTCACAAGAGCGAGAGTATCAGGACATTTGGAAAGCAGTATTGTGTCAGTCAGCGCTACTCTTTTATCAATCATTTTTGGAACGGGTTCCAGAAGTACTGGCACTTACCGACTTAGACAATCTCCAGACATTATTGCTTTTTATGTGCTAGAAAAGACGGCTGAGAAGTATATGGAAGGCCTCATTTACAACAAAACGACGCAGGTCGGCGAGCCGAGCCATTTTGCTGTACCAAGCTGCATCATTTTAAAAGCACAGGGATGCAACGGGCCTCATTTATGAGAAATGACGCATCGCTGTGTGAAAGCAGAGATGCGTAACTTCTCAGTGGGCACTCCTTGCGACATTCCTGATGCGTCATATTTAATGTATGACGCATCATGTCGCAAGGAGATACAGATACGTCAGTATTTCTGACGTATCTGTAAGCGCAAAAGTGAAGCATAGCTGGAGTGTGTCACAAAAGTGACGCAACTCCAGCAATGCGTCCTTTCACATGGGGCAAGCCCCATATGAAAGAGCATGCGTCAGTCTTATGCCTGCTGTGAGGCAGGCGCAAGATTTTGACGCAACGGCGTCCTAAAAGTGACGCAGTGAAATCTCATAGATTTCACTGCATCACTTCTACGACCCTTCCTTGCGTCAATACGCCCCCCTTGCATACATTATACCTGGCGCAGGTATAATGTGGCGCAGGGGTTTACAAAATGACGCATCTACCTAGATGCGTCACTTTGTAAATATGGTGCAACAAGGCGCATTAATTACGCCACTGGTGCGTCACAAAAAGTGACGCACCGGTGGCGTAAAAGTGACGCAAGGCCTCATAAATGAGGCCCATCATATTTACAACAATATGACGCATCCTTGGGCTTTCCCTGCACTGGCGCACAATTGGCAGTCATGTGGCAGCGCAGGCACCCTTGCACCATGGTGCAAGGGTGCCTGCATTGTTGGGATGATTGTTGTTGTGCAGGAAGGTTGCAAAAAACACAGTTGATGGACAGAATGTAGAACAATGTCATACATTCACCCCAGTACAAGGATCTGGGCCTAAATCCATCGTTTTTTGGCACTCCACACAACCCTGGGTTAGACACTGGCTATATGCAAATCAGCTCTGACCCTGTGCCTCATGGGAACAGTCCAGTCCGAACTACCAAGCCATGTCTTTCCCAGACCGGAATCAAGCATCCAAGGACCGGTTTCTGGCTATCAGCCTTCATCAGCCTGGATAGCTTGACTCCAGTGGTCTGGAGAGCCTGGGACTCACAGGCACAGGGTCAGAGCTGATTTGCATATAGCCAGTGTCTAACCCAGGGTGGTGTGGAGTGCAAAAAAATGATGGATTTAGGCCCACATCCTTGTACTGGGGCGAACGTATGACATTGTTCTACATTCTGTCCATCAACTGTGTTTTTTGCAATTTTCACCCCGAGTGGGCTGGGTATGCTCAGACGTGAGTCCCAGGCTCTCCACACCACTGGAGTCAAGCTATCCAGGCTGAATGACGGCTGATAGCCAGAAACCGGTCCTTGGATGCTTGATTCCGTTCTGGGAAAGACATGGCTTGGTAGTTCGGACTGGACTGTTCCCATGAGGCACAGGGTCAGAGCTGATTTGCATATAGCCAGTGTCTAACCCAGGGTGGTGTGGAGTGCAAAAAAACGATGGATTTAGGCCCAGATCCTTGTACTGGGGCGAATGTATGACATTGTTCTACATTCTGTCCATCAACTGTGTTTTTTGCAATTTTCACCCCGAGTGGGCTGGGTATGCTCAGACGTGAGTCCCAGGCTCTCCACACCACTGGAGTCAAGCTATCCAGGCTGAATGACGGCTGATAGCCAGAAACCGGTCCTTGGATGCTTGATTCCGTTCTGGGAAAGACATGGCTTGGTAGTTCGGACTGGACTGTTCCAATGAGGCACAGGGTCAGAGCTGATTTGCATATAGCCAGTGCCTAACCCAGGGTGGTGTGGAGTGCAAAAAAACGATGGATTTAGGCCCAGATCCTTGTACTGGGGCGAATGTACGACATTATTCTACATTCTGTCCATCAACTGTGTTTTTTGCAATTTTCACCCCGAGTGGGCTGGGTATGCTCAGACGTGAGTCCCGGGCTCTCCATACCACTGGAGTCAAGCTATCCAGGCTGAATGACGGCTGATAGCCAGAAACCGGTCCTTGGATGCTTGATTCCGTTCTGGGAAAGACATGGCTTGGTAGTTCGGACTGGACTGTTCCCATGAGGCACAGGGTCAGAGCTGATTTGCATATAGCCAGTGTCTAACCCAGGGTGGTGTGGAGTGCAAAAAAACGATGGATTTAGGCCCAGATCCTTGTACTGGGGCGAATGTATGACATTGTTCTACATTCTGTCCATCAACTGTGTTTTTTGCAGTTGTGCAGGAAGGGGCACCTTCCTGCTCAATAATAATCATTGATGGTGTTTTCCTCTTTTTATGCATGCTGCATTCTGCAGCATGCATCAAAAGAAGAAAACATGAGGAGAAATACATGTCTTGCTCCTCGTTGCACCTCCTTACGCCTCCCCTTGGGTGGCCTAGGATTCTGATGCATTCCCAGGTCTATGAAAGTTGTAAATCAGGAAATGTGGCAGAATCTATGGGTGTTGTGGGTGAACACCTACATTAACATCCATGGCATGCCCCTTTTCACGCAAAGTGGTGCAAGAAAAGGGGCTGTATTTACAAGGCCATGAAAAGCCATATAAGGTGGATTTGCGTGGCCTTGTAAATATGTGGCTGCACAGTGTCCCGCTGGGGCATCAAAAAAAGTGACGCACTGGTGGCACAAGGGGCTTGTAAATAAGCTCCAGAATGTTTATCATTATAGAGGAGTAACTGTGTATAATGAGGATGTTTTTCACTACGGGGTCAGAGTGACATCAAAGAGACACCAAGAGCGAAGCATGACCCATGAGGTCACTCAGATCTCAGAGGTGAAAAACATCTTTGTTATTCATTCTACCCACCTATAACTGCCCCTGCTTTCAACATCAATATCTTTTTATGCCTAAATAAGACTGTCCACTTGAGAAATTCTCAATACTGAATATTAGCCTTCCTTGACATTAGTACACAAAGGCCAAAATGTTGGTCAACAGAGATGCAACTTCTTTGGTTCAGTATATTAATATGTTACTATGATTATGGTGAGCCATAAATACAACAGGTAAACCCGGACCTGGGTCCTGCAACTCACTGTGCCATCGGAGGTCAGCAGTACCTTACAGAGAAAGCCAAACAAGGTTGAGATTAGCATGGAACTGCTTGTCTTATACTTCAGAAGCTACATAGACACCAGCTTGGCTTAGGCTTTTTCTAAAAGAGCAAAAAGAAAACTGATATGCATATGAAGGGGCCTTGTCTCTGATGGCCCAAAGAACAAAAATGTGGCCAATAGTAATTTTCTTTGGCTCAGATTGATTCAAGTATTTTAGCTGTCATTTTACCTGTTTTTCTCAGTGGAATATTCTTCTTTGTGATGCTTTTGTTTACAGTGGTTGATACTTAAACCAATTCCCAAACACTTAGACTCAGATAAGCACAATTTGAAAACAATGTGATGGCACTATAATCCCGTTAGGAAATATAGGTAGTGGCCACTTCACTGTGGCTTTGACAGCTTTTTTCTGTTGTTGGTGATTTTAACAGGATAGAAACTGTATCCTATGATCAACAATCTGTTGTAAAACTGTAAAGATCAGCCTTACACGTCATGTTTTAATTTGTTAATATTTTCTTATTTTTATATTTATTTAAATTTCAAATAGCTGTGGCAAACTCGCTGTGAGGCCATAGATACAAAGACAATAAATGCTTGCCCAGCTTTCTCTCTTTTTGTTTCTGAAAATAAAAAAGTATCAGATCGTCTTTAACAAACCAGGCTATTCATTGTAAAGTTTGGAAACCCCACTCAAAAAATCAATACAGTCTTTCTCAGGGTGAATCACAAAAGTCACTAAATAAATCTGAGCTTAACCCTCTGGTATATTGGCACACAAACAGTCAAGCTTAACATGGAGGCAATGTGTAAAGTATATATGCAGCATTCAAAGAGTAATAAGGTGAAAATACAGCTCAAGAACAATCCCAAACAAATTTAGAAACATAGAGATATTCTTTATAGATTAAATGACAACAAAATGACAAAAATTGGGGCATGACAAGTCAAGATGGCTGAGTGGATGTGATTTACAGAAGCTGCAATGCTCATATTGGGATACTTGAGGTATTCGCCCAGTATTTGGCATTATTTGAACACCCACAGTGGCTGTATGTGAAAAATTATTCTGAGTGCTCGAACCACCTGGGTGACAGCAGATGTGCTGTGGGGCCTAATTGGCAAAATGGTGGCATTACGATCCCTAAAGGAAGCTCACAAGGCCACACGGCTAGCAATACAGCCCCTGACAGAGAGCACACTCACCTGCTGTGGTTACAATTTCTGGTGTTGCTACGATGCAAATGAGAATACCGGGGACTTTGAGGGAGCCACAGTAAGTGCAGTCCCAACTATATGCGGTCCGTTTCAGCGACACCTTTTCGTACAGAGGTGCCATCATTCAACTCCTATGGCAGTGCGGGACCAGCATCACTGAAGTGGACACTGCCTGACAGCTGAGCGGAGCTCCGCTATGGGCCAGAGACTTTCCATTTTAGCACCGGAGCACCAGACTTGGCTGTCTGAACTCAAAAGGGTGGTCTGATGGGAGAATCTGACATAAATACTTGAAGGAACCATGCACTGACTCTCTGAGTGTTCCAATCGTTGACCTGGGGTGGTCCCTGGGGGTGTGACAATGACCAATAGAAGATATGCCTTTTGCCTACTGCTGCCTGCAACCCTATTGCCACAATATTAACAATAATTGGAAATGCCTGCCTCTGCAACTGCAACCTGACCTCTACTTTTAGATTATTACCTGCAGGTTTCATACCACTGAAGCACAGCAGCCCTTCTTTTGAACAGCATTGCTCATTCACCATGAGCTCTAAGAAGTCCTCTTTGTCAGGCTTGAAGGTGGTGATCCCAGTGGGTCATTCTTTAATGAGCTGTCATCCCCACTTGTGTGACTGACCTGCGTTGGGCCAGACGTCGATACAATGCAGCAGTCTTCCCACCTGAGGTAGTCAAAGAATAAGCGAAAACCAGGGGAAGCCAGCACCTTCACTACACTCTGACTCTCCTGTAGGGTGGGAGACATAATTTGCTACGCCCTAGATACCAAGCGCTGTCTCCCAAGGTGCCACTGACTAGTCTCTCCCCTGGTTGGCCATGGCATTGCCTCATACACAGTTTTCCTCGGCCTACCTCTACAGCTCTTTTCTTATTACTCAGCAAGTCCAAGGATGCCTTAAATCAGTGTCCCTTCTGTCTGTCCCCTTACCTATGGGACAGACCTCCACCAACTATTGAAGCTGCCCCGTTAATTGCCTCATTTACAGCCAAGCAGTAACCTCTGGCCAACTATACTCTCCCTATGCTGTCAAAGAAACAGCTCAACGGACCTTCCAGTTATGTAACACCAGTGAATCTCGAGCCTCTTCAGCTGTAAGGCCCTTGAAGGAAACCACATATCTCAATAAAGAAGAGCTTCTCACTTTCCTAAATCAGTTTAAAAAAGAATTGTGTTAGCAGCTTAAAGTGGATCTGGCCTCCTCTAGAGACTCTGAAGTCTGATCTCAGCGATAAACTTGCCTCTCTATAATAGAACATGGATTCCGTTGGCACCCAAGTGCTGGATCTTGACATGAAGACTCGAGATTGAAACTACACACTAGCTATATGGAAGACCTCATGCATTCCCTTCATGCCTAACTACAAATGACTCTCTTAAAATGCGAAGGTCTTGAAAACCGATCATAAAGTGAGAACATACGAATCCGTGATCTAGAAAAAGGAGTGGAAGGCCATGATTTGGAGGCCTTTGTGACTGATCTCTTCTCGGAGCTCCTTGGAGATGAACATTGAAAGTCAAGTCAGATAGGGTTCATTGTGTGGGCACCCAGATTAATGGAGAGAAGAGGCGCCCAAGAGACATACAGGCAAAACCTCACTCCTTTAGAGTGAAAGAGGCCATCCTGCAAGTTAGGGGTTATCTCGGGATGGTCATTGCAGGAGTCAGATCTCGGAATGGTCATTACGGGAGTCAGACAAACATTGGCTCCACATAGATAGAGAGAGGGTGGGCAGAGTCATATAGGACGCCTTGTGGAAGCCGAAAATGAACCATCCCCCAAACACATACCTGAGTACTCCAATGAGAACGACTTTAAGAATATGTGATGAAGTTAATAGGACTGCAGAATGGCTCACCTTC
Source organism: Lissotriton helveticus (assembly GCF_964261635.1). NCBI lineage: Eukaryota > Metazoa > Chordata > Amphibia > Caudata > Salamandridae > Lissotriton > Lissotriton helveticus. The sequence continues at coordinate 1,077,917,917 of NC_136059.1, forward strand.
CCCATTCATGCCAATACACTATAACCCTGAATTCCCACTGCCTTATTTCCTGGCCCCTTTGTACCTGGAGGGAGGAAGGTTGTATAGCACTCTCTGATCTCTTTCATAATTGGGAAATATTGATGTATGAACACTGCCAGTGCAACATCCACCCTCTTGGCACAGAGCGTTCTAGCTACTCTCAGTTGAAATACTGGGCACTTCAATCAGACATAACACTGGCAGACACTAGAGAGCTCACCCCTATTGAACTCTTTGTTATAAGGGCGAGAAACACCAGGGGAACCATTTCCTTTTTATATTCTTTACTACCCACTACACTATAAAACCTGCAGGCATAGCATATACTTTTTGGGAGTGTACTTTGGTGGAGGAAATTCCCTAAGTACAGTGGAGGAAACTTTGAAAGACATCCCAAAGCATACCCAATCCTTTTGCATGACGGAGCCCCCTATAAATTACTCTGCGACTGGTACCTCTACCCCACAAAGTTTAAAAAATCCTTCCCAACATGTCAGACTTATGCTGGATGGGGTGTGAGCTACTAGGCGACTTGCGCCATATTAGGTGTGACTGGCAGACAGTCTACTAATTTTGGTCCGAAATCTGGGGCAAATAAAGGAGATACTAGTTTATCCACTCCATGAATCCCTGAGTTCTGCATTGTTGGGTTTGAGAGACGTCTCAATAAAGCGCCATACTAGGGGGTGATAGGGCTATAAAGTGGCTATGCCAGGGAGCAACTAAACAAGCAGTGGCTACAGCTTAGAAAAAGACAGAAGCTCCTGTATTGAGACTATGGCAGGTTTTGGCAAATGGAGAGAATTGCAGACATTTTTTGGGATGATTTAAAAAACTTTTAATTCACTTGGGTCTCCTACAGTCCTATCTTTCCAGAGGCCTGCCTCTGGTGGCTTGCCCCGGACATCTCTGAGGGCTCTATCTTTTCCAGTTTTGAGAGGTCGGAATGACACCCGCTATGCCCCATACAGGTAACCTTCCCATTTACCTAGACACTCTTTAATCAATCATTCCAGTCAATACCATTGCTATACGTCAATTTATAACCACAATGCACCTATTCTTTTTTTTCTCTTTGCTTCATATTTTTTAATTGTTGGTAATAGAGTTCTCTACGTTGGGAGAAGGGAGTAGAGGGGAAGAATGATTTACACAGATTATATTAACGAGAAACCAATTAAAATGTTCATCAATGCTGTTCTACGCTCTCCCCTTACTGAGGGATGCTGATCAATTTATTAGCTGTGCTGTATCTGCTGAAGGGGACATTTGTGAATGTAAAACAATTGTTGACTCTGTGCAAACTTAAATAAAGAAAGTTTTGATTGAAAAAATGATAACAATTAAATCAATATAACCAGAGATATGATTTTCTAAATGTCAAGTAGGGTTTTATGGTCATACTGGACTGGGTCAAAGTCACCGGTTCAGGCCACCAGTGATGAAGTGCAGGCCAGATAAAGGGATACGTTTCATCCCGCTGAAGATTTTGCCTTCTCTGAGCCAAAGTTCAAAGTTGGGGATCTGCAGGAGAGCTTTGCTTTGGCAGTTGATGGAAGGTGACCATGGTTGTTATGTGAAGCAGTTCAGGTGTCAATGCCGGACAGTGTTTGGTGTGAAGAGTTGCTTATCAATTGAGCTCTGAGTTAACGGTTTATGTGGACTGCCGCCATTAGCACTGGATCTTGGGGCTGATGTGAAGAGTAAATTGTTGCTGCAAATTTGCGATGGTGAATATTGCAGATGGTCGTCAGCCAGGGGGAGGAGTCCATTTGCAGAAGAGAAGAGTCAAAAAACCTGTGGATCTTTACCTGGAGCTCAGCGCTTGTTGTATGAGGCAGGAGGAGTGCTCTCTGATGTCAGGCAAGGGCCCAGGACTTGGGGAGCACCTCTTAGGGATCATGACTCACTCCAGCAGAGTCCATCAGTAGGATTCAGGCAAGTCCAGTTGGTGCTGGTTAGCCCAGAAAGTTGCAAGACAGGCCTCAGGAAGCTTGTTGTGTCCCTGTACCCCAAAGATGGGGTCACTCGGCTGGCCTTTGGAGCCACTTTTTGGAAGGCTTGGTTAAAGTCAAGCAGGTACAATCCGACTGCAGGCCATTCCTTCTTTTGAATCTACCACAGGTCTAGGAATGTCCTGATGAGAAGTTCTGAAGTTGCAACTTTTATCCCAAGTGCCAACCTGTGGATGGGAAAGGCCTCTTTTTCTAATATTTCCCTTTCCTGGGTTTGGCTCTAACCTATCCAGGGTAACATAGGGCAGGCATGCATAGAAGTGAAGTGCCTTTGTCAGCGGCAGGGCAGGCAACCCTATGAAGTCAGGAAAGGGGTAAGTAGGCCCTGATGCTACACTTTGAAGCTCAGGAAGGGCTGAGTACAACCCCTCAGCATATCCTTTGCAGAGAAGTAACACTCTGCACCGCACCCAAATCCCCCTTTTCCCCGGGTCAGTAAGGAATCCACAAAGCACTAAAGGAGAGCAATTCACAGGCATGTGACCTTGGTGACTTGCATATAGGCACATTTGTTTAGGCAGAAAATAGCCAACTTCCCAAAACTGGGATTTTCAAAATTGTAAATTATAATATGATTTTACCATAAAAGACGATTTTAGATTACAACTCATTTGAGTGGAAGAAGCATTCCTCTATCTGTTCCCAAACAAGTTATAACTTTTAAAGTGTGATAAGATAAGCCTGTGTTAGTGTATGAGAAAAACAGCCTTACAACTGTGAAAAACAACCTTAGGAGTGTTTCACTGACAGGACATGTAAAACATAAATACACATGTTCTAATTTTTTAAAAACATGCACTCCGCCCCATGAGCCTTTAGAGCCTGCCTTATGGGTAAATTGTAAGTATTTAACAGGAAGGTTTATGGCTATAAGGGGGAAAGTTCCCAGAGACCTAATGTCAACTAAATCAGGGGAGTGAATGCAAAATGTCTGGGGAAATACCACACCAAAGATGTAAGTCTTTCACTGCCACATATATAAATAAGTACCTTCAGAAAAATATTCATTTTTTTAAAACTCTGCCTTTCTTTATAAAGACCAGGCACTTGGTCTTTTTTTCTGAAAAGAAGATTTAAAGCCCATGTGTGTTCCCAAAGATTAGCTTCTGTCAAATTCTCGGGAAGCAACCTAAATATTGAGTTATTTTTCTTTTGGTATAATCACCACTGAAAATAAGAATACTTTAATATTGTGCTTTATTTGTAAAAGCAAATACCTGCAGAGCTAAAAATTAATCTTAGGATCCCAATGCTGCATTTCAAGGCTGACCTACATGTTAATCCACCTCATCACTCTTTCTTCCAACACCCTACTCTTTCGGTCTCTTTGTCCCACTTTATCAGCGTCTTTTTTCAATCATTTTCACAGTTTTCATATCTTTCTTTTCCATTTTCTCTACATTTAAGACTTTCTCATTATAAAAGATAAGTGCTGGTGCCCAAAATCAGCAGCCACTTTCAGGATTAAGCACTGGTTTAACATCACTCTTTCTAGTGATGAAGCCACCTATATACTCAGAGAATTATTAAACCTACAGGGAGGAGAAAAATCCTAACTAGACCTAGAACAGTTATATAAAACCTCCTAAAACACAACTGGTGAAGATGGTATTGAAATGTGTAAGAGTTATGAAGTTGAAGGTCTGCATATGTATGTGTCTTATTTCTATAGCTCAACCTAGCCAAAAGGCAGTGGAACTCTGAACTGGGTCAAAGACAAGCATAAAGTCAAGTTAAAGCAGATGGCTTATGAACTGTTAATGCATCGTGATGTAGTGATCTTTAAAGAGACACATCTGAAAGTCTTTCCTAAATTGGAGCAGCATTGGGGCAGCCCTGATGCATACAGGGATGTTGACCCATCCCCTGTTTGGATGATTGTCAGAGGCCTGTAGCATTTTTCTTTTTTTATCTTTTTTAACTGCAGTCTGATGGTGTCCTAACTGTGAGTGTTCCATCATACATGAGGAATGATGAGATTATCTACATGATAAGGAGGGGTGCTAGTTGCGAATACTGGGTTTATAAATGATACAGATGATTTTAAAGAGGGGTGTGTGAAATCTGTGTATTTTGCTTCAGTATAATTAAATGAAATTTCAGGAAAAGTGTGCAAAATGAAAATCTCATCCAGTTTTAAATATTAGCATGAGATGCATCCTTGCACCAATATTTGATGTGAGGGTGCATTACATGATAAAAAATAGAGTGAAAAAGATAAGTAGCACAAGCAATAGCCACTCCCATTCTGGCTGTTTATGTTATTTCCGAGTGCTCACAGTACAATTGTGCTGCAAACGGTTCATAATTACTCAACGACACATAATGGCATAATTTCATGCATTTACATAACAAGCAAAATGCTCATTGACTAATTTGTTTTTAGCCTTCAAAAATTCTTAGTTATTTGAGGATTTTATGGACGTAGTCTTTCCTATTTTAGTGAGAAAGCTTTTTATCCAATGGAGAAACGGTACCTTACCACTGAAAGCTTTTACTAGCAAATGGTCAGCCTCCACAAACAAATCCTGTCCAGGATGTAGCTGTGACATAGAGGACGAGCTTCATGTGCTCTTCTTCTGTCCAGCCGACACTAAATCCAGGAAGTGTTGGCTGTTACCGCTATGTAGAAATCTAGGTTTTAAAAATTGTCTGTATGCTTTTAGAATTTTAAAAACCGACACATCAAGCATAATTGTATTTGCACTTTCTAAGTATTTGTTAGCTATGTGGTCCAAGCGGTGCCAATTAATTGATATTGAATGCTAAAGTTTTAAATACTTTGATGTTCATTTTTATTTGTAAATTATGCTAAAAAAAAAAAATGCAACATTCGTGAAATTTTTGCAAATGATAGTCGCTTAATTGGAATTACGCCTAGGCCTACATTTTCAGATGATTCAGGCTGGCAAGGGAAGCCAATGGAATTCCATCAGGGTATTTTTATGTGATCTTATTTTTTCAGTGATGTTTTGGAGTGTGCAATCTGGGAGACCATAGAGCAGCACATTACCACCAGCCAGATGCAAAAGTACAAGGGCATGAGCAGCTGTTCTTAAGTTATTTTGGAAGGAACTGTTTCGCTTTCTTTGTTAGAGAGAGTTGGCACAAGACCGTATTTGTTTTTGTCATTGTGTTACTTGAGTGTTAGGTTGGTGCCCACTAAAAATCTAAGTGACTTGGTAATCAGTGAAGGTTGGAATTCGATGCAGTCAAGGTTCATGTAATTGAGCCAGATCTGTCCAGTTTCTTGTTTGTGTACAGTTAGCCTGTGTAGTTCTTACGAGCTAGTCATTTAATGCTAGTATGTTCAACTGTTTGATGAGGAGTGATGTATCATAAATGCCTCTGAGGCACATAATTCACTCTGGACACATCTGTCTTTCAGAGAGCTGTCAACATGTTGGGAGCTACAACAAATAACAAGGTGATGGATGCAATGCTTAAATTAATCTCAGCTGCTGGCAACGGCACAGGCCACATTCCAGCCGATTGATGGGCTGGGATGCGTCCCTAAGTAATTGCCAGTGGCTGAGATCAATTTAAGCATGTCACATTTCACTTTTTTTGTATACTCCAGTGCAGTAGGAGAAGCACACAGTGGTAGTCATTATATTTAGATCAGAGTTTCCAAAGGAAGAGGGATTTGTATTTTGCTAATCAATTTCCCAAAAAATGTTCATCTACCTCAGCTTTTTTCTGGTATGTTTTGGAGTGATCCATCAAGCAGGAACCAGGAAAAAGAGAATTCGAATGTTAATTCCCATGGGTAACTTTGGGAAGTGATACAGAAAAAATAGCCAGATGGAACTACAAACCATCCCAAGAACTTAAGAAGTATGTTTATCATTATTTGGTGTGTCTATTCAGTTGTTTCGAGAAATTTAAAGAGTTGCTCGATGTGGTCATGAAGGGGTTTAAAGCTAGTGCTTTCTGGATGGGGGGAGTTTGAGGAAGTCGTGTGGTAATAATAATTAAAAACAAATTGGGCCCCATTATTGAACAGTGGGATTTTTTCTCCCTTTGGATCTTTCGCTACAGCAAGACTGGTAACAGCCCCATGGCACCACGAGATCTGGTTGTCTGGCCTAAATAGAGAGGAAAATCTTGTGGCTGCAGGACTCTGTCCTCAAGTCCTGAGCTTGTTTTAAAAAAAACATATAACGGACCATGGGACAAATATCCTGTCCCTAGTTGCTTTTGGCTTAATGTTGTGCACAATGGGGGTTGGCTGCCCATAACGGGTTGGGTACAGGCCATGGCTGGAGGCCAGGGCATGCAATCAACCTTATGCTGCACAACTCCTTGTGGTGGGTTGGCCAAGGCCTGGCCCTGCAACCAACACTGTGCTGTGCATGGCTGAAGTGGGGTTTCGTTGGCTGCAGGGGATTGGGTGCAGGGTCTGGTTGGCCACAGACTGGGGTTGGGCAAAGTGCCTGGTGAAAGGCCAGACCCAACAGCCAACCCCCCATTATGCACAACTGAAGACAGTGCACAGAGGGGGTGTTTGGCATACCTGTGCACAGTAGAAAGTTGGACATCCACAGTAGGCTACGTACAGGCCAGGACCAATGGCTAACCCCCCCCCCCACTGTTCAGCCAAATGCTTTGAGCAGAAGGAGGTTGTGCGCTCACAGGTGTAGGTAAAAATTAATATTATTGTTTTATTATTTAATTGTGTTTACTGGTTGAGGGTGTGAAACCCTTCTCAAGCCACAACCACAATCCTTCTCAGGGTAAAGTCATAGGCAACTACTACATTAACATGTGCTCAACCCTCAGGTAGCTTGGCACAGAGATTTCAGATTTAACTCAGACACAATGTGTAAAGTATTTGTGCAACACTTCAGACAGTAACACATTGAAGACACACCACAAAAGAAGCCCACAACAGAGTTTGAAAAATATAATAGAGTGTTTTTTAACTAATACAACAAGACCAAAATTACAAAAATCCAATTAGTAGAAACGGAGAAATTCAATTTTGAGGATTTTAGTAAAAATAGCATCAGAAGGTGTAAAGCACCAACTGTAGATATGTGGTTGCACCACACCGAGGCAAAGTCACAAGTTCAAGGCGATCCGGATGGAGCATGGGCCATCTAGAGTGACCCAGTTAACCCTGCTGTACAAAGTACATTCAATCCTGGTTTGCGGAGTGTTGCAAGGAACGGCATCAAAGATGCGTCACTCAGCCGAAGCAATGCATTGGTTCCGAGATGTGGCACAGCATCAATGTAAGGTTCTGTTGCATCTGAAGCCTGGGATACATCGTGCAGTTGGGGTGATGCATCAGTTCCAAGGTGTTGCGATACTGCGATGTGGAGTTTGGCATCATTGCTGAGACTGCTGCCAACGAGGGATGTGAGAGCCTGCGCCAAAGATGCGTTACACAGTGGCAGCTCTGGTGCGGCATCAGGCGGTGGTGGGATACAGGTCTATGTGGCGGTTCGGATCCACGCAGCAACGGTGATGTGTTTGTTCTGCTCGGGGATGCAGCAGTTCCGCTCGGATTGTGACACGCAGCAGTGGAGATACATTTGTTGTGCTATATCCACAGGGGCTGGCAAAGCACCTTAGACCCACTTCCAATGGTTCAGGACTGGGGTGGTACAGAGTGTCTGTCCTATAGACTCAAGTCAAGAATATTTTATCTTTGTTAACCTTATTCTTATCTGCTTCCGTCAAGGTGGTCAATTTAGTGGAAGGAAAAAGGTTATAATTATTCTCCGTGCTTGGTGCGATTTTAGGTTCCTGACTAACAAGTTTCATGGAATTGTATTTTCCCAGTCAATCAATACCTTCCAGCCCGGATAACAAGTTGAATTGATTATGTGTCGGAATGCCATAATGGTTATTCAACGCTAGGGCGTTCAATCTTTTTACTGGCCAGTTAGGTTGGTTGACATGTGGATGGTAGAAAAAGCCCAGTGGAAGAATGTTAATCAAAACTGGCTCTAAGGAGTTTTGGCCAGCCCCCCAAAGGATGTTCTTGACCAACGAGGGGGACCTGAACGTGAGTACTATGCAATCCCCCGACAGTGTTTTTGTAGTACTTCCCACCCATTGGACCCTTCGTGCCATCTTGAATTCAGAGAAGAGTTGAGCTTCGAAACCTGTTTTCCTACCCAACCAGTGCAGGGCTTTGTTCCTTAATGATACCCATGATTCACTCTCTACTGGACCCTTTGCTAAGACCTTTGCTAAGACTATTACGTAGGGAGTGGCACATGGCGGGAGGTCAAGCACTGAGTCTGGCGCTGAGGTGACCCAATTTTGAATTGAAGAAGGTTGGGCAGCCTGTTGTCTAGGGAAAAATACAGGTGGAAGAGAAGTTTGGCCTAAAAGTTTTAAGTGAGAGGTTGGTTCCGAATGCCTATCTTCAATGAGTGGGGTAGTTGCAGGATTCTCATGGATCCTGCCCGATACGGAGTTTTTTGCACCTGCTACTTTCATGGATGAGTTTTTTTAAAAGAGGTTCTCTGGGATTTAAATTAGACTGGACGTTGCGGGTTGGTCGATCGTTACGCGTCTGTGTGGTTTTACCCTCATTACCCGCCCGCAACCCTTGAACAACAGGATTTTCCTTGTCTGTGGACACATGATCCTCTATGAGTGTCAGTCTAGCCCTAACTTGGTCCAGACTCACCCTTAGGTAAAGATCCAATCGTTCCACCAGAGTAAATAACCTCTTCAGGTCACTGGTTAATCCCTCTAACCTCTTTAGGGGGTCCTCTTTCCCTCCGTTGGGGCCTTTCTTTGTCATGGTCTTTTTTTTCCCTGATGGACAGATTTCGGGGCAATCACTTCTGTTTCTAAATGATTCTTGACCTTTGTTGTTGTACACCTTAGAGTAGGAATGTTCTCTGGGCAGGGAGGGGTTTTATGTTTTTTCTGTGGGGGCTGTAAAAAGGAGTCAAGGTCACCTATTAGGTTGTCAGAGATATTTTTAACACAACCGTTGCCCTGAATTTTCGACTCTTTGCTTTGATCTTGTGGCTCGTGCTCTAAGGACAGTTGTTCAGCTAATTGCTCTGTGTCTATGGACAAACGTTGGGAGCCTGCCTCTATGGATTCTTCTACCGAAATAATCTGCTTATTTATGGCCCCCATTGCCCCCGTAAGGTAATTCAATAGAGATTGTTGCGAGGCTGGTAAATTTTTTGAAGGAATCTTCGGACTCATCATTTTCCGCTTCCCCATAATCTTTCAACAGTTATTAGCTTTTAGGTAAAATGGAGAAGTGGCACGGTTGTAATAGCCTAATCCTACCAAGTCCACAGTCACTAATTAGTTTGACAGCAGGTCAGGAAACAATGTTAACAGATGATAATCTTACTGTTTGTTGATGTTGGATTCGAACTCTGCGATGGAACAATGAGGTTAAACCCAGCCCAGCCTCTGTCAGCCGCTGACGGGCGCGGATGGGCCCGCCCTTGGCCCAGGCAGCGCCCAGGCACGCCCGCGCGCGTCCCGCGCTGCAGGAAGGCTTTGGTGTTTTTGAGCACCTCCGGGCGCTCTCAATGACGCGTTGTACCTGCGCCCGGCGGAATTCTGGGAAATGTAGTCCCCCGACTGGAGTTTGCGGCGTGGAGAGATAACACGGGCGGGAGCGCCGTGAGAACAGGAACAGAGGCAGTCTCTCCCCAAGCAGGGGCTTCCCTCACAGGTGGGTTTCTTTGTAAAACAGGATCCAGTGATTTGTGCAGGCACCTCAGGCTATGCGATGCAAGAGTAGAAAGTTGGTAAATTGGTAAAGGGTCCCACTTTGAGAGATTCAAGCCAAAGCATCTCTCTCATTATTTTTTACAGCCTTTTCAACTGAAATAATAAATATTCAGAAAGCCAATAGGCTTGAATTGTGTAGAATGCATGCACACAGAATCACACATTTGTGTGCACATGCATACACAGAGCAATCTACCATACACCCAGTTTGAGAGCAAAAGAGACATCTATACTCTCAGGCCAACAAACACACAAACATACAAACATTACTTTTCACAAACCAACAATTATACGAACTCTCCTGAAGTGTGAGTCAGAGGGATATGTGCTCCAGCTGGGCACGGGGCACTTTGCACTGGGGTAACATTTGGAATGCAGCATGATGCACCTGGGTAAGTATCTAAGGAGTGCGCTCGATGGTTTGCTTCTCGGAGCATTGGGTTATGCACCTCAAGTGAACACAGGAGCAGAAAAAGTGTGGACTATGAAGATACATGATCATCTCCATGAGACGTGGCAAATTACAATAAGGGCAACACTTCAATGAAGAGTAGGTGGGAGCTTGGTGATTCAGATATGTCACTTATGAGTTGTGAGTAGAAAAAATTTGCAAGACCTTTTCTCTTTATAAAAGGCAATATCACAAAGCAAAATGGAAAGATAAACTATGTAAGGAATAAGCTGCTTATGGCTGATAAGTTGGACAAACAATGAGCATTATTAACAGGGGCATTGCTTAGCGGCTAATATTTGGGGATGTGAATCTCACATTTGTGAGATGAAAAAAGAATGGGTGTCAGGGTGAATGACTGTCCCATGGGGAGTGGAGTCAGTACTGATTTGCATTAGATGGGCATCTGCAGCTGATGTGGAGTTTGGCGGACAGGGCACTCCATTGCAATAGCAACAGTGTACACTGTCCGTCAAACTCAAGGCCTGCCCACTAGATTTTGAGTTGGGTTGACAACAAGTTTTACTCTGATAGAGTAAAATTTACTCTGTCAGGGTATAACTTCCTCTGACAGCCTGACAAAGGAAGGGCCATCGGAGTTAAACCATCAAACTGTCCACCCTATTTAGAGTGGATGATGGGATAGCCTTTTTATAACTATCTGTTACTAGCAAGTATATCCATGGCAGTAAGGGACAGTAAAAAAAGAATACATGATCTCCACACCATGGGAGATAGCTTCTATGTTGTAGGGGTCGTTAGTTTTCTATATTTCATAAAAAAGCTCCAACTTTATGAGTTTGCTTTTGACAAATACATAAAAAACTTTGGAAAAGTTTGACAGTCCGCCATCATGTTTGACGCAGCAATCTGTCAAACTTTTCCTACATTGACAGGAACTGCTGTTGTGTTGGTTTCTTCCAATGTATCAGGATGTCCGCTGCGCTGGGGAACATCTCTAAATTCAGTGGATGGATTAAAGACCGGGTGGCTTGTGTAATTTTCTCTACCATTCTTTCTGCCTTAAATTTGTACACCAAACCCTAAAATAGGCCCTCTGTCTAGAATAGCACATTGAGCGAAAAACAATGATTGGAAATGCAATGTAAGTGATTGCCAATGGATAGACTATTTGCAAGCATTCATCCCATCAACCTTAGGGTGTTTGGGTGAAACTGACACAGCTTTCCAAGCTTACTACTGACAGTTTGAAAATTCTAAAAAACAGCACATTTGCATTAATTCATGGGTTGCTTATATTGGTGAGGATTTACTAATTTTTGGGCAATCCAGTCATCATATATATTCAAGTTCCTGTTCCAAAAAATGAACAAGTTAAAACATTTTAGTGAAATCAGAAGGATGAAAAAAACCAACACAGCCATCACAGACCTGACTCAGGGACCCACGACTCAACTTTCAAGCCAACTACGCATTTAGTTGGGCAGTGTCACAACCCGAACAACACCCCCACCCCCAAAGTAAGGCCCCTGTTTATCACCTTTTTGGACATTATTTGTTGGTAGTTGCTTTATGTAAGTTGCTGTTTTTTACAGCCTAATTTCTTTGAAAACATAGCTTACGTCACACCTGTGCTGGACAAATGAATACAACCAAATTCATTGAAATAATGCTTTAAAGGGGAAATAATCTATCCTAAAGCATAACTCTGATAGCTTAACCAGTCATAAAACCAGCTTCTCCAATCTGTGCATCAGAGCCAATATTAACTCCTTTACCTTAGCATTACAATAAGCTGTTCTTATAGAAAAGACTAAAACTGATTGACCTCTGAAATGGATGAATGTTTAATTTTCAATCTTATCGCGGGAAGGTGTGAGTATCTTTTAATTGCTAGGAAACAAGCCATATATGAGCAGTATAGGTTAGCTAGGATAGTTAATAGTCAGAGCCACTGAAATCTGGTATTTCTGTGACTACAGCATTTCCGGTATATATATTTAATGAATAAACCACACAAAATCCACCACTGGTTGCATAATTTGCAGATTTCTGCAAAGAAATGTTGTTTCTACCTCAAACTGACTAAAAATTACAAAACAAAAGCTCCACACGAGCATTTACAACCGAGGAAACTCTTAGATATTGATTAATCAAAATTCCAAAGTTTCAGGTGTAGCAGAAGTAACAACACGCACACTTTGACCCTGAGAGACGTCACAGTGTTGGCCCCTGTACCTTTGAAGCCACCTGTTTGCTGCTGAATTCTAATTATGGACAAGGAGTACAGAAAGAAAATAGGCCCCTAATAACCATGCTATTGTTTCTTTCTTCAGCTGCCTAAATCCTTCCTCAGAGCAGTGGTAGACAGCAATGCCATGCCTAACAGTGGCACCCGCGATTGGACTCAACAAGTAAAACAGGGACATGTACCAATTGGGGCTTTATGAACCAGTTATGCTGAATGAAAACATAAACAATTAGGGGCAGATTTACAAGAAACTGATGCATCTGTAGAGAGGCATCAGTTTTCCTGCGCCAGCCTGTGATATTCTTTCTCCACAATGTATGCACCATATTTACAATACAGTGCACTATGGCGCAAGGATTGACGGATGCGTCAGAAATTCTAGAGCATCTATTTGCCCAAAAGTCACACATTGCATGTTGAGGCTTATATTTATTGTACTGCGTCACTCCCTATGCCTGCTTCAAGCAGGCATAAGGTTTTGACTCAGTGGCGTCCTAAAAGTGGCGCAGTGAAATCTTGTAGATCTCACTGCATCACTTCTACGAGGTTTATCTGCGTGGGAATGCCAACCCTGCATACCGTATACCTGACACCGGTATAATGTGACGCAGGGTTTTACAAAGTGACGCATCCCCCTGAGTCATGTTGTAAATTGGCCGCATTGTTGACGCAAAAGTGACGCAACTGTGGCCCAAAACTGTCACAAAGAGCTTGTAAATCTGCCCCTAAATGCTCATATTTTACTCAACCGTGGATATAAATTCTGAGCCGTGCCTGGTCACTACATGCCATCTCACATCTGACACAATATGTCACCATGTAAATTTAGATACGCCTGCCATATCCATATTATCTTCTCAATAGGAAACGCTGTGTTAGAGGACTTCAGTCTAGGGCAAATAAGGAGAGATCCGTTCCTATATATGTTTTAAAAGGAAGTAATTTGTACTTTGTAAGTTTGCAGAATTCAACCAGCGTTTAATGCTCGAGAATAAATTAATGAATTGCACAATATGCATATGCTTACATATTTTTGGCAATGTGCATGTGGCAGACTTCTCCTGTACACTGCCCTTAAAACTGCAAACGTAGGGCTTTCGATACATACTGTAGTAGGCAATATTTTTAAGAAAATATTTCAGTGTTTATTGAGGCTTGTATAGTGCCATTTACCACCTGGGCAATTCCAAATGGCAGGAAGAGATAAAAGCACAGTGAAACAAATACAATGATGGCAAGGAACCAACACCAGGGAATCGCAGGCTACCAGTTGTACATTTTAAACAAAATCCTGTTGAGTCAAAAGACAAGCTGCAATCTGTTCAGTAATATTTCCCGGTGCTGCAATCTGCCACGGCTTTGAGAGAGAATGGCATATTTTGAAGCGACTGCAAGATGTGCAGTGTCTAATGCTTTTAATTGTTGGGAAATGCAGATAGATGATTCTGCAGAGCTTTGATTATTCAGGAGAGAGGACTGCTTTGTTTAAAAGTGAAAACATGTTTGATCCTGTACGAATTTCTTCCAAATTCTGAAATGTTGTGCAGTATATTTTTGAACATTTACTTACATAATGACTGCTCTGTGTTAACCTAGTGTCACACATCATGAGTTTGCTTTATAGTAGAAGGGATTAATTTACCAGTTCTTAGTAGAAGCGATACAAATCGTGTGGCCACATGTCAAACTGAAATAGCTCTAAATGTAGGTCACAAAATTGTAAAATAAAGACAGAGGCTTTGTGTGCATGTATAAAACAACATGTACTCGTTGCATTGATACTGGAAAATGAAAAAATGAACTTAACAGACTTCAAATTAAGGCTTCAAAGATACTAAACCGTGTTACTTACCATTCAGCCACCCTGCTAGTGTAAATACAAAACTACTGGCCCTTAAGACCCATATATCGAGTTAGGTGCTATGTGCCCTTGCTAGACTATAATTATAATAATTCGTATTTGTAAAGCATGAACCTATCCTCCTTAAGGGTTTAGGGGCACTGGGGAGATTAAGTGATCTACTGCCCAGAGTCACATGAGTCAGCCACTCTGGCCGCTGTGCCACACCTACTCATCCCTTAGACTTGCTTATGAACATTAAATCGAGAGAGCTAACTGATGCCAAGTTTGTGGGGATCCAGCTTCCAATGCTCCTTGAAACCTAATATAAAAAGCACAACACAGATAATGAATGGAGAAAGGGAAACCAAAGCAAGGATCAAAGCCATTGAAATCAGGCAACCTAAAGGGACATGCTTTTGTCTAAAATGTGGAATTAACCTGCCTTACAATATTCAAGCATGCTACAAGCAATGCTCAGTCTCCATGGATGTCAAGTGTACAGTATATGTATGTTAGTTCTTTGACAGGGGTAAAGAGGATGGGCCATCCTTAAGACATAGATAATATGTTCCATGAATACTTTTGTGAATGAAAGCAGTTAGTTTCAGAGCTAGTCTTATCCACCCCAAACCCAAAGGATAGCTTTACAGTTTCAGTAATCAATAGGTATATGTTTTGTTTGTATTCCTTTATTTCGGCAAAGATTGCCATAAAAGATATCATATAAATATACATACAGGTTAAAACAAAGATATCATTGGTTATATATACAGTCAAACATTAGGAGCAAGGGAGTAAGATGGCAGTGTCCCATGTACAACACAATATAGATACTAGACAGTTTATAAGTATATAAATCTCTCATAACTACTATATCCGGGTAGAAAATCTCTACAGGTGATAATAAAGCAAGTGATTTTTCATTCAAATTGTATTAAAATCCTTCGCTTGCGCCACATGGCTTCAAAGAATTTGGCAACAGCAAAGACAGTCACATTTGCTAAGTCTGTTTTAAAAATTCTGTACGCCTGCATACAATTTTTAAAACCCACATTTTTGCAATACGGTACGATCCAGTGTCTTCTGGATTTAGAGTAAGCTGGGCAGAAAAACAATATATGCAACTCGTTTTCCACGATACTGTCACAGCCAGGGCAATTTTTCAGAGTAGAAGAACTCCATTTGCTTGTGAAGCTCCTGGTTGGAAGTGTTCCATACCTCCACTGCAAAAACTGTTTCCTAGTAGCACTGGGATACATGTCATCTAAAACGTACTCAAATTTATAAACATCCTTGATCCTTAAAAATATTTCTGTAAGGGTGCCGATCTGCGCATTCTGTATAGAAACCATAAGTTTATGTTCATGGTACAGTTTTGCTAGATTCTTACGTGTAACACCGGAGCAGGCAGACTCCGGCTTGGACCATAATGAATGGAGCCCCAGTTTTCCAAGTTCGTTTCTAACATAGATGAGCCACGGCATTTTTCCCGCATTTGGAAGGCTTAGGATTTCCCGTAATTCCGCCCTATAATTACGAAGCTCTGGAGTTGTCCAGAGCCTCTGCCAATAAGCTGGAGGTTTGAGGCCCAAGTCTTCGTCAAGCGGTCTGAGACCAAGATCAAGCCTCAGGGGCATAAGAGGTGTACTTTGGGGTAGAGCTAAGAGTTGCCTGAGAAATGTATTTTCAGTAACAACCAACTCATGTCTACTCACAGCAAGGCTGACAAGGCTGCCACATTGGTCCATGCCTCCAAGGGGATCCTGCCAGGGAGAGAATCACCGGTCTGTGTGCCCCTCTCAATGGTAAGGGAGGTGATTGATATGGTTGGAGGCCCGGAGCAGGACCCATGGTGTATGGCGGTGCCAGATTGAAGGCCTTGGCGATGGGCTACTTAAAAGGTGATCCAGGTGTTTGACTGGCAGGCTTCATGTTGGTGCAGTCAATGCTGGAAATCTCTGGCGATGCCCGAACCTATCTCTGCTTCTCGTGAGAAGGTGACTGAGGAACAGGAAAGTGCCATTGTCTCTCTCTCTGTCTCTCTCTGCAGTCCTGGAAGTGAGGATGCCGTCAGGGGTAATGAAGCCTTCCGAGACTGCAGCGGCCTCTCTGGGGAATCAAATACCTGAACAGGCTGAGTATGTGACGGACCACTCAGTAAGTCAGTAGTCAGATTTTTTTGTGTGTCTTCACTCCACTTACAATTTGGATACAAATAGATCGGCTCTGATACTAATGGGAGCAATATTGAAAATTACCCTGCAACAATGTTGCAACTAAATGGAGTGGGATAGGAAGAAAAGATGATCCAGAGCCGTGATTATCACCCATTTGATTAACACTCCCTGTGCTCTTTGAGGGCAGGGGGTCATATCCAGACAAGTCTGTTGTACATTTGCTCCAGGGTGTGTATATAATTTCGCCATCTCAGAGCCATGTGAATACTTTCGTAACTCCAGGAGGAGTTGACTCTGGCTCACTGACCATTCAGAGCCCTCACAGGCCTTTTAATTCTGATACTAGTTCTGAGAGACCCATTGTACGAAATATTATTCAGTTTGCACGGGAGAAGCGCTGCAGGTTCTAATATCATGAAGACATTTGGACAGGGGAGTGGGACAGTCAGCACTGACTCACCAAGTGTGGGTCTTGGTTGTAATGTTAAAGATCACGCTGGATTGATCTCCACCTTGCCCTTTCTGGATTCTCTGAATACCATAAAGCCGACTTCTATGACTCCTACAACAGTCAATAAATCAGCAAGCTCTAAGGCAGGGGCTAAAATGACGTATGATAAAAAAAGGATTGGAGGATTAAAGTCTGTGTGTAACATGTCCAGCCGTCTGGAAGTAGTGGCATTGGTAGCAGCATTGGATCCAGGGTCAGTAGCTCATTCTTTCCCCCTGTGTCAGATGACTGTGGAATTATCAACAAAGGCTCAGACTGTTTGCAGCTGGCTCCACATGCTGGAGGTTTGGCTATGAATGCAACGACTAACTCAAGATTATCAAGAACATAATGACTGTTGATTAGTTTATTAATCGGCTGAAGGGTTTAGCTTCATTTTCATCTTCTGCTGCTCCCCTTATTACAAATCAAGTTGATAACGACCCATAACTTAAAGATATTTTTTAATTAATACAAGAACACAAGTAGATTATCAGCATGCAGAAATTAAATGGGATGATTCTAATATGCAACAGGCTGTGAATCAAATCTCCCAGAATAGCGGTCAAATTGCGGACCCAGTGAAAGAGTTGTAGCGGAGGGCAGCAGAGACCAAGGATGAAGTGATGAATGTAATGAAGCAGATGGATAGGCATGACATTGAGCTGTGAACCATGCAAGAAAATATTGAGGATCAATAAAATAGATAGCCCCACAACAATCTGTGGATTATGGGGATCCAAGAGGACTGTGAAGGTGGAAATGTAATGAGATTCATTGTGGACCTTTTCCAGAAAACCTCTCCAAAGATCTCAGTCTGGGATTGTGACTCTCAGATTATGCAGGCTCATCAATTTCCACTCCATCGGAGCAATCATCACAACCAGAGGTCAAATACACCTGGCCAATCCCGATTTTCATAGATGGTTTTATTTTTCAGCACGAAGTCTATTCTAGAGCTAAATCCTCTATAACGGTTACTGTGGACACAATAAAAATATTTCTACGATTTGGCTTTTGTAACACTACAACTATTCAGCAGTGGAAGTTCAGGAAACTAATTGCACCTCTGCAAGAACTGACAGTTCAGGTTTTTCTTCGGGAACCCACATATCTTAAGGTGATCTGATACAGCAAGACATATGTCTGTACGAAGGAGTATGAGAAAGCAAAGATACTTGAACAGTGATCAAGGAAAACTAAATCTGATGGTGGTACTTGCCTAACCCACAGCCAGCAACAAGTAACTATCACTACCAATGAGACTGCTGAAACTGCCGGGGCTAATGATTGTGCTTCTATATTTGGGAAGTAGTTTGGAATATCAGCATGCTTATGGTAATTTGGCTGAACTCATAAAACATTTTAAGTCTTCTTGAATCAAACATTGTGGTATTTGTTCGTATTGAAGCACTTTCTGTGGGGTTCAAGGAGAGGAGGAAGGCTGTAGGCGGAAGAGCAGGGCTGAACAGGTCTCGTCCTCACTGTTAAGAGACTTGATTTCCTATTGATGTTGATATTGCAGAGGGGGGTGATTGGCAGCTTGATCCCTTATGTCTTGGCTTGTTTGCTACACTTAACTATTGGGATGCTCCACACTGGGTGCACTTTTTTTGTTTTTCTTTCCTAGAAGGTGTCCCTTCCAGGTCGGTGAGGGGATGGGCATGACCATTCTTCCACAGGGGCTGTGGAAGGGGTAATATCCCTGAGGGAGTGGCTACTTAGGGGGTGGGCATAGATGGATGGGATGAGAAGGGAGTGATTGGGGTGCGGGAG
The DNA here is from genome assembly GCF_964261635.1 of Lissotriton helveticus. NCBI lineage: Eukaryota > Metazoa > Chordata > Amphibia > Caudata > Salamandridae > Lissotriton > Lissotriton helveticus. Next base: position 1,077,936,630 of record NC_136059.1, read on the forward strand.
GTGATGGGAAGAGGAAATGGGTATTAAAAAACAAAAAGAAGAGTCACAATCAATTTTGGTGGAACTGTATGAGAAGATGGGTGTTCTCGCATGTTAGATGGAGATACAACAATATTTAGTCATGGAATAAAAGGATAATGAGCTCTGAGGCCACTGTTACACGTTATTTGTGTTGGCAATGGATCTCAAGCTCATGTTCTGGAATTTAAGAGACTTAAATAGTCCCCTTAAAAGATGATTGGTTAAAGAGATGTTAATTCTCGCTAAGTCCTGAAATTTATGTCTAAGTGACAAACATGTTGCATTCAAGGATCGTGCTTTATTCCGACAACTTGGATACTGATTAGGGGTGGTAAGATCACAACAAGTTTCTTAAGAGCGGTGGCAATACTTTTTAGTCATAACATATGAGTTAAGATCATTAAAACAATGGCATACAGGCAGAGCAGGAGTGTTATTGCTAATTATGTCAGATCTTCTGACTAAGACAATGAAGATATTTGTTCTCTGGGATTTTAATTATGTCCTTAATTATAGTATTGAAATGACTAACACTAGTTCCACTCCTTGTATGATCAAAGTTTGGCAGGCGATTCACGCTCTGATGACCGCTTACAGTTTGGTTGATGCATGGCGGATACTTAAGCCTGGCTGCTCTGGTTCCCATAATCATTATTCTCGTATAAATTATGCCCTTGCTCCACAAGGTCTGATTTATGATATGGAGATAGATGTTGGACCTAAGCTAATATCCAACCATAACCCCATCATTTTGTCCCTAAAAAGAGTCAGATAGGGTCCAACATATGGTGTTGGTCATTTGAACACCGTCTTTTAATGAATCAGGACTATAAGAGGATGATATATTAATCTCTGGTGGAATTTATTGAAAATAATGTGGGCTCTTCTTCTATTGTCATGATCTGGGATATTCTAAAATCCTCTATCAGGGGGACCACAATAGGATATGTTGCTAACCACAATCAGAAAATACGTGATATTGAAGCGCAGGGTTTAATATAACTATATAGGTTAGACAGGCCACATGCCGCTGTAATTCTTACGAAAGATCCAGCTGAGTGCAAGTGTTTTTTTCTAGATGGTGGACTGCCCAAGTAAGACTGGACATGAACTTAGGGAAAAAGCTTGCATCGTTTTTTTGAGTAACATGAGGGAGGATTACAAATACAGGGAGTCTATTGGTAAGGTATCGGCTTTCAAAATTAAGGACAGACAAAGAATTGTATAGACTGTATTCATGACAACATAGGTCAGGGGATCACACATCCTCGCCAGATTTTGAAACAATTTTGTTTATATTCTCACTCTCTATACAGCACGGAGGATGTTGATGACCATTATTTAAATACAAAAATTGAGCACCATCTAAGCTATGTTCACACCCCTTGTCTAGATAGAAGACAACTCGATTAACTAGAGGAATGTATTTCCTTGGAAGAAATTAAAGAGGTGATGGTTTTACTTTCCCCTGGTAAAGCAGCTGTGCAGGATGGTATACTGACATGATTTTGTAAATTTGTTGTTGTTGTCCTGGCTCCGCATTTATTATTATTATCCAGAGTATCAATGAGGGGTTAGACATTCCGAAGTCATGGGAGTTTGTGAATATAGTGATCTTCCCGAAAAAGGGGAAGCTTCCAATTGAGCAAGGTTTATATTGGTCAATTTCTATTATCAATACTGAAGGTAAAATCTTTGTCCTTAACATGGCTGCAGTGATTGATATGATTGACAGTCAGCAACAACATGGTTTTGTTCCGACCAGAGAAACTAATATACATACAAATACTGCTATCACATTTTTGATGCGGCTAAAAATCTTTATCAATCGGCGGGCATGGACATTCTCAATGCAGAGAAAGCGTTGATAGGGTAACCCTGGCCTTATCTCTGGGAGCTTAGCCCAAGATGGGATTTGGAGAAAATACATGCAGTGTGTTTGCTCACTTTATCAGAAAGCAAGAGCTAAAATACTTATCAATTATGAAACATCTGAGGCAATTAAGATTAAACTGTGCATCGGTCAAGGTTGCCCACTTTCCCAATAACTTTTTAAATATATTTTGTACCCCATATAGTTAGGATTATTCATAGTCTGTCTCTTTCACCTATTGAGTTTAATAGGGTCAGGCTGCATTTAACGGTTTATGCCAACAATGTCGCCATATATTTAACTAATGCCTTTTCTGATGTCTCCATTATAGAACAGGAGGCACTAGATTTTGTTAAAGCTTCCAGTTTATTGTAAATTATCCAATAATCTATTTCAGCATTGTAATTTAATATAATATGCAAAAGGTTTTTAAGCTTAATTATGAGGAATTGCTGGCTAAATCTATTGCATCACTTAAGCTATGACATCGGCTGCCTATCTCTCTTATTATTAGATGTAACATTGTTAAAAAGAAGTGCTCCAGAAGTTTCTATATCTTTTCAATGATGTCCCTCTTAATGTTCCTAGCTCTTTTTTAAATTGACTGGACTTCACAATTGGCAGCTGGTCATAGGGGTACTAAGAGGGCTAGATGGGCTACCAAAGGCTTAAAACATTACCAGAAGAGGGCGGATTGGCCCTACCGTATTCCCACCATTATTATTGGGCTGCCTTTGGGGAAGGTATCCACTGTTTAGCATAACAGAAATGTGATTTCAATGTACTTTACATCTGCTTTTCCAGATTTGATTCAAATTTTTTTAAGTGGGTCTGACTCTATTTGTCATGCATTTTGGGTCTTAAAACAATTGGACAATTTTTTTCAGCCAAAATATTACGTTCCTTTTCTGATTTACAAGGTACGTTTGCACTTTCAATGAAGACATTTTTTAAGTATCTCCAGATACACGATTTCCTACCCGGAGAAAAAAAAATGTACAGTCAGGAGGCAAAAATTACTGGAACTAATGTTTCAATGAGTAGATAGAATTGATATTCGGAGGTTATAAGTGTGCTTCAATGAGCCCAGAGACCATATTCTGGAGACACTGGTTAGAAAATGGTTTAACGTATTCAGACAAGTAGTGGATTCCCCAATGATCGCCTCTGTCTTTATGACATCCTAGACACAATTAATATCGACACGTTTGAAGCTCCACCAATATAAAACTATCGCTATATTCTACTATACATAATAGATACATGAGTGGGTGAGTATACAGGCAGTAGTTGCAGCCCCAGATGTGGTCTTCTGGTGGCAAATATAATTCATATGTTCGCGACTTGTTTCCGTAATCCAATGTTAGGATAGCTAGGAGTAAAGGAGGATGTATTAAATAATAGGCTTGATATAAATTTGAGAATATCTCATTTTAATATGTTATTTTTTCCTTTTTTTCTTCATTATTGCCAGAATTTGTATAAAATGAGAATGGAGACGCAGTCTCAATGCACTTTTGAGTTTGGGCTTGTTAGAAATGGGAATTTCTGGTTGGCTGAGGCTTGCGCCAAAGCCAGGCAGAAACCACCACTCTAGTCAGGGCAAGGAAGTTACCTGCCAAGATAACCCCTGCTCACCCCCTTGGTAGCTTGGCACGAGCAGTCAGGCTTATCTCAGAGGCGATGTGTAAAGCGTTTGCGCGCGCACCCAGCAACAACACCCAAGGCCCACCACAAAGGAAACTCCACACAAGGGTATATATAAAAAATAGTCTTTGTATTATACCACAAACATTAGATAATAAACATATACTTTACAAGGTGCCATGGGCACGGGCAGAATGTACAGGGGTTATGTACATGGGACAGGGCCACATGGACCACTGTCAGGGATAAGCACTTGGTAGAACTAGCACTTAGCACATAGAACATATCATAACTGTAGCCCCAATTAGCAAATGTAGCACACAACCAGTAACCACTGCTAAACGGTAAGTAACACCTACGCAATCCTAAACACCTTAGGCAAATACCACACAGGGAATCATAAACTCACTAGCATAACTGTACTAGGGCAAACAACCTCCTAGGTATAAAAATACATTTAGGTGTATAGGCATAAAAGCATTGCCTATTACATTACAATCACATTAGGCAGGAAATCACATCTGCGCAAAACACATAGGGCCAAACATGTACCCCACGCAAGGGCACCACACAGCAACTATCCCTCGGCCAACCTGGCCTCGCAGGGGCTAGGACACCCTGAGTCCACAATGTCAGGGCAGGCTGCGCAGGCAGCCAAAGAAGATTGCGCCACGGTTCCTGGGTGCCTAAACGGTACACAGACAAAATATCGAGTTTTAAATTTCGATATACAATTATATCGAAGTTTAAATATTGAAGGGACATAATATAGAAGGTAAGTAATATCGACACTCTTAATATCGATATTAGTAATATCGAAGTTTTAAATATCGATGTCAGTAATATCGAAGTAAATAATTTCGATGTTACTAATATCGATTTTTAAATATATTTTGTGTATATTATATTGTATTTATTATGTTTAATAATTTATTTTTAATGTAATTTAATTAAATGTTGTCTTTTAGTACTGTAGCGGGTTGTGACTTTATAGGGGAATAGGGTGGTAAGTAATTTAATTATGTTAAATTAATTATTAATTAGTATGAATTATAAATTAATTAATTGAGAATAATTTTTAAATAATTATAATTAATTGAATAATTGATAAATATGTTCTGTAGCGGGTTATGGGTTTATAGGGGAATAGGGTGGGAAGTAATTTAATTATGTTAAATTAATTATTAATTAGTAGGAATTATTAATTAATTAATTGAGAATTATTTGTAATTAATATTAATTAATTGATTAATTGATAAATATGTTCTGTAGCGGGTTATGGGTTTATAGGGGAATAGGGTGGGAAGTAATTTAATTATGTTAAATTAATTATTAATTAGTAGGAATTATTAATTAATTAATTGAGAATTCTTTTTAATTAATTTTAATTAATTGATTAATTGATAAATATGTTCTGTAGCGGGTTATGGGTTTATAGGGGAATAGGGTGGGAAGTAATTTAATTATGTAGAATTAATTATTAATTAGTAGGAAGCATACATTAATTGTTATTAATTGGTAAATAATTATAATTAATTGGTAATTAATTTTAAATAATTCATTAATTGATAAATGTGTTCTGTTGCGGGTTGTGTGTTTATAGGGGAATATGGTGGGAACTAATTTTAATGTAATTAAGTAATAATGAATTATTTTTTATAAGTATGTTATTTCAACCCCTACGCTATCCAACACTTTCTCTACTGTTGCACTCTCTGGAGTGGGAATAGTAATTTTTACCCCTACGCTATCCAACACTTTCCCTACTGTTGCACTCTCTGGAGTTGGAATAGTAATTGTTACCCCTACGCGATCCAACACTTTCCCTACTGTTGCACTCTCTGGAGTTGGAATAGTATTTGTCACCCCTACGCTATCCAACACTTTCCCTACTGTTGCACTCTCTGGAGTTGGAATAGTAATTGTTACCCCTACGCTATCCAACACTTTCCCTACTGTTGCACTCTCTGGAGTTGGAATAGTAATTGTTACCCCTATGCTATCCAACACTTTCCCTACTGTTGCACTCTCTGGAGTTGGAATAGTAATTGTTACCCCTACGCGATCCAACACTTTCCCTACTGTTGCACTCTCTGGAGTTGGAATAGTATTTGTTACCCCTACGCTATCCAACACTTTCCCTACTGTTGCACTCTCTGGAGTTGGAATAGTAATTGTTACCCCTACGCTATCCAACACTTTCCCTACTGTTGCACTCTCTGGAGTTGGAATAGTAATTTTTAATCCTACGCTATCCAACACTTTCCATACTGTTGCACTCTCTGGAGTTGGAATAGTAATTGTTACCCCTACGCTATCCAACACTTTCCCTACTGTTGCACTCTCTGGAGTTGGAATAGTAATTGTTACCCCTACGCTATCCAACACTTTCCCTACTGTTGCACTCTCTGGAGTGGGAATAGTAATTGTTACCCCTACGCTATCCAACACTTTCCCTACTGTTGCACTCTCTGGAGTGGGAATAGTAATTGTTACCCCTACGCTATCCAACACTTTCCCTACTGTTGCACTCTCTGGAGTTGGAATAGTAATTTTTACCCCTACGCTATCCAACACTTTCCCTACTGTTGCACTCTCTGGAGTGGGAATAGTAATTTTTACTCATACACTATCTAAAATGTATTTAGCTTTTTTATTAGTATTATGTTGTTATTAATTGTTATTTATGTGATTATTTTATGTATATAAATGTATTAGTAATTTATTATATTTTTATTTTTTTATAAGTTATGAAAATAATTAATTTAGAGTTAATGTTAATGAAAAATATATTATGTATTATATATTTATTAATATTAATTTGTATTACATTATGTATTAATTTTAAATATTATAGTACATTTTTAAATATGTTTATTACATTTATAAGTATTATTTTGTTAATATTAAATTTTTATTTAATAAAAAAAACGATATTTTACTAAAAACGATATTTTTGTCATTCTATATATTTTTTTCGATATATTTGTTCTTACCTTGTTAGGGATAGGATTCCTATATTTTTGACTTCGATATTTTTGTTCCGATATTTTTGTATATCGATATTTGTGTTATCGATATTTTGTCAGACATTCGCCTAAACGAAGCAGCTGCCCACTAAGTGCTGGGCAGCTGGGCATCTCCTCTGGGCTCACTGTAGCCCCGTGAATAAACTGCGCCACGTTGGAGCCCTCTAGCTCAAGAAACAAAGGCCCTATGGAGCCCCTCGTGGGCTCGACAGAAATGTGTGCCCGAGAGCCTCGTGGGCTCTGATGAACAAATGCCCTGCACAGGTGAAGCCGCTCGTGGGCTCTGGGAAAGGGGGCACTTTGCCGTTGAAGTCCCCCCTCTGGGGACTTGAAAACAAAAGGAAATGGCCAGGAGCTTCTCGAGGGCTTTAAATAACCAAACGCGTCCGTTGAGCCCCGTGGGTTTGAAAGAATGCGTGCCCCTTCGTTGGAGTCCCCCCTCTGGGAACTCGAAAACCAAGGAAATGCCCAAGAGCCTCTTGTGGGCTCTGAATTCTAATCGTGCCCCTTGGAGTCTCTTGTGGGCTCGAGGAAATGCTCCACACGTTGGAGTCCTGCTCGGGGGACTCATGAATACTATGGCCCCTGGAGCCCTCAGGGCTCTGAATCAATTATGCCCCCAAGGTCCGTGGAGCCTCCTGGGCTCGAAACAAATGTGGCCCCCACCATTGGAGTCCTCTCGTGGGATGCCAGTATGCCCGGGAGGGGCCCTCAGGCTCCTCAAATCCGTGAGCGGCCAACCTGGGAAAGATCTCGCCTCCCTCCTGCCCCTATGGAGCCCCCCAGCCCTTTGTACTCACCGGGCTGCTCTGGGGAATCCGTTCTCCTTATCTTACTTAGGGATCACACTCGGCAACTCTGGGCATTAGCTTGCCTCATCTCCACAACGGCCCCCCACAAATGCCGGGGATGCCTGGTTTCACCTTGGAGATACCCAGTAGGGACCATCTCACAGGGAAAGCCAGGACGGGTTCCCCAGCGGTCTATAGCGCAGAGATACTCCTTCGGGAGTCGATTCTAGCGCTTTAGAAACCCACAATTAATTACTTCACTGCGGTAGGGCACGGAGGCTGCAGGCGGGGCTATCAGGCAGTGGGGGCCGGAGCCGACAATGCGCCTCAGCCCCCCCTCAACAACGGGGGCTGCAACGTCTTTGGGGAGCCTCAGAGGCTCCAGGCGGCAGGCAACCTTCTTCTACACCGGAGCGCGGGGTGGGCTCCCGTCCGCTTCCGGTTTCAGGCACAGTACTTCCGGGTCGCACTAGGCAGCGCGGCGGCCCGGAGTGGGGGAAGAACAACTCGCAGTGGCGACAATCCGGGGTAGGCTCCCGGTTAAATTAACATATAAGCGGGGGCAAAACGAGGGGTAGGCTCCCTCCAGGCACCCACCACCCTCCAGCAGACCACAAACAAGAGTCCTCAGGGCTGGGGAGACTCCAGCAAAGGGCAGCCAGGCAGGCCAGCACGCAGGGACCCCCAGGAAGCAGCAGCTGGGTCCCGCGGCGGTCCCTGCCTGCAGAATGCCCCTCCAAAGTACGCACAAGCCCCCCCTCCATGGGGTCACAGCCCCTTCTTTTATACACATGATTCCTTTGTCATTAGGTGCAGGGTGAAGGTAAAACCAGATGCAACTGGTTTTGGAGCACTTTGTTGTGCTCAGCCACCCTTTCTATTCACTTGCCAGACTAGGGACATTAGACGCACCACAGGAGGCGGAGCCAGCATTGTGTGGGGAAAGCCCAGCCCTATTCAGGTCCCAGGTGCACTCCTCCCGGCAATCAACATGCAGATCTCCCATTCACCACTGGGGCAGACCCATCCTGTCTCCTGGAGCCAGGCACACCAGTCAGCTCCAGCCAATCACAAGCCAGACAGACAATTCACATATTTTACTCAGAGAGGCCAACTTCTAGAAGTGGCACTTCCACACTAGGTACATTTATGCCGCACACTTCATCGCGCAGCATTTAATCACACGAGTCCGCACATACCAAACTCGAGCCTACACGCCCCATGCATCAGGAACTAACATGGACACATACATTCCCCATGCATTCCTATGGGAGGGCAGGCCAATCTCACAACACGCACTCAGAGTGTGCACGCACTTTACACTGGGACACAGTGAAAGTGCGCAAAAGCCAAAAAAATAACTATCACCAAGTCATATTAACAAGCAAAAAGTTTAGGGGTGAACCTGCCAGAAGGGCCAAGTCCAGCAGGGCTTGTTACAAAGCATCACTACTTCGAACTGAAAGATGCCACACTGAAACATAAAAGATGAAGAGGGTGTTTAAGGCCTCTCTGTATTTGGGGGACAAATATTCATACTAAGGGATTCATAGGCAGTCTTTGGGGAGGTGACAATAATTGTATTGACAATTCTATATAATGTCTCCTACAGGGTTATGTTATTATGGTGCATATTAGGGATGTGATGGTCACAGTCAGCTAACCCTGTATGATTCTTATTTCATATTTAGTTATTTATTTTGTGATTGTATGTAGCTTGTACAGTGTCCTTTGGGCGAACCAGACTTTACAGATCAAGCAAAAATTTAGCATATTGAATTTAAAAAAATGAAGTAACAGATAAAAAGCTGTACAATACATATAGTAGTATCAAAGCCTTTCTCTCAGCTGTAACTATTCCTGAAGACTTCCAAAAGCAAAAGTTATCCTGATGCAAAACAATGACTGATAGTCATGACAAGATCCATGTTGGGGGTAAGTTCGGCCAATGCAGTGAAAACTATTGTCAGCTATACACTCACCTCACCTGACTTCTAAACCTAGGGGAAGAACCCCACAACAGCCACAATCAGGATGAGCTGTGGTCATTTTAGATCTCTTTCATTATTTGACCCCCTTTACCATCTGCTGCTTCTCAAGAGGTTGGCAGGTTTGGCTGCTATTAATGTTACTGCATTGCCACGGTTTCATTTTGTTTTCCATAACAGTTCTCATAAAGTTAAAATGGGTCCCATCCTCTGTCAAGCTGCTAACATCCCATGAATTGTACCCTGTGGCTCTGGACTTTCAGCTATTCTTTTGCTGTTTAAATCATTTTTATTAAGTGGTCGGAATATCAGAACTGATACATCATCACACACATTTTATCTGTTCCATATGGAAAATACATAAGAATAGAAAATCAATAGTGTTACAGTAAGAAAACAAACCCAATAGAGACTGAAAGCATAACCCCTGAGATCAGCCAGCTGCTGGACAGACTTACCTAGACCCATCAATGTCAACAAAAAAAATGTGCAATGTACTAACTATATAGCGTCACAGAGATGAGATCCAGTTCCCTGATAGAACCCAATTAAAGCATAATGTATAGAGATATATATCAAATGCCTGAAGAACTACATGTAAACAACGAAGAAGTGGCCTCCCTCAGGTGAGACATGTAATAAGTCTAGGTATCAACATGTAGCATTCAGAAAACCGCACTCAAATGACTAAGAAAAAATGTGATTGGATCTTTCAAGCTGAAAATCAAGTGTTTATATCTGTAGTCTGCACCATACTATCCATCTAGTCCTCAAACATGGCGTTAGTGGCCTTGTACCAATTTAGAAGAGTATACCGTTTCACTGTCACCAATGATGGTAGAGAGCCATTGCCTCTCATGTTTTGTGATCGAAGGAACACTCTGAAAGTCATGTAAAATAATAAGTGCTGTTGAGGGTGCACGGCCTAGTGCACACATGCCAGGAAGGACCTGCCCCACGTTGGTCAAGTACCGTTTGAGCATCGGGCAAGATCATAGAATAAGCAACATCTCATATTTCGGTGCTCCACATCTCCAGCAGTTGGATAAGGGCACTCATTTTGCCATACTGGAGACCAGTGCCAGTCCTGGAGTATTTCAAAGTAGCTTATTGAGCATAAACCTAGCAATAAGATATAGGTGCACTGTATAGGGTGAAAAGAAAAGGTATAGTCAATGAATGATTGGATGGGAGACTAGGTTCTGAGAGTGGTGCTTAACTATTGCTTTTTTGTCTTGTTGTGTACTTTAAAGTGATGCATCTGCAGCTGGTCACACAAATTGAATCGGCACTGGGGCAATCTTTATTGGAGTGCATATTTCTTTCGAGTTCATGGGTCAATAAATGGAGAAGATCTGTTCCCTTGTATTTTGAACTTCTTTATCACCATTCTGATGGTATCCTGGCTGTGGGTGTGCCGAAATCCAATGAAGGTAATGAGCATGTCAGCCAGATATGCAAGCATGCTTCATGTCCTCAATTTGTAATGATAAAAGTGATTTGAAGAGGAAGTGGCCCAAAAAGAGAAGTCAGTAAACTTTGCCAGCTACAGAAGATGATACGCTATCAGTGTGATCCATTAGCAAGTAGATGTTTATCATTTTCTTTTTAAGTTCATATATAATTGTGGTGTGAAAAAAGTCTGTGATTGACATTATTAGTATCAATGAAGTAATACGAACTTAGGGCCTAATTTCGATCGTGGCAGATGGGACACTCCTATCCTATCGGCCATATCACAAGTGTAATAGGATATAATGCACTTGTAACAGGTAAGACGAGAAATCGGAGATGTTTGTGATGTAGTATTCCATCTGCCAAGTTCTAAATCAGGCCCTTAGGCTCCAATTCATTTGCGAGTGGTCCGGCTGTCCTCCACCAGGGGGATGGAGTATTTTACTCCATCACCCCACAGAGTTCCCGACTGCCAAATTTATATAAATGTCCGTAAGGCAGGCAGACATTTAGGGGCAGATTTACAAGCCCCCTGTGCCACCACTACATTACTTTTCGTGACGTAGTGGTGGTGCAGGTGGCTCCTCCATATTTACAAGGAGACGAAAAACCACCCTGCGTGACTTTTCCTCTCCTCATAAATACGGCCTCTTCACACTCATTCCATGGGTGTTCCTGGGGGTGTTCCAACGCAACCTATTGCATTCCAAGTCCTATTGCATTTTCAATGTTTGTTTGTCCCATGATTGGTTGGTGACTTTGCACTATATTTTGTGGGGTGGGGTGTTCTTTGTATTTTGGGGTATGTGTGTTGTTTATGTTTACTGTGTTATCGGGTGGATTGGGTGCATGCGTATATTTTAGAGTGCGTTGTGTGGGTGTTTTAGTGAGGCGAATCTCTTGTGGCACTTTTGATTGCGCATGTATTCTGTACTTGAGGCCAGGGTGCGTTGTCATGGGGCAAGCGCGTGCCTGTGTCGATAAGGATGTCGAGGTTGGTGATCTTCCGAGGGAGCAGGCTTTGCCTACGGGTGCTCTGCGGTTTTGGCTGTGCTGCTAAAGTTAGAGGAGACAAGCGGTGGGAGCAGCTGCCTCCTTCCTCTGATACTCCTCACATTTTGAGCTTCTTGTGTTCCCATAGCAGTTTCCGACACACAAAATAAGGCACAAGGCCGTTTCCTCCAGAGAACAAAGTTGGCCAGGCGCACCAATGCAGATATGACTCTCTGCACAGCACGACATTTCACATATTTAATCATTTAGAAAATGAACAAATGCCGTGAAATAGCCAATAATATGGGAGTGCTTATAAAAGCAAATGCAGCGCTGAGGGCACAGCTCTATTGAACCGCGGTCCTCCTCACCATGCCGGGGCACATTCTACCCTGGCATTTGCATCTCACCTCTGTCGTGACATAGAGATACACTAATAGTTCACACTCGAACCAGGAGCAGCACACATCTTTTTGGGTCAACTGGCATTTTTCCCCATTGAAAGGTCTCCATAGTGTTGCCGTGTTAGCTCCGTTAAGAAGAAACCCTTCAACCTTCGGTTTCATCATTGAAACTAGTTACTTTGGGAGTGCGGGCCCCTCCCCTTGTGACAGCCCTGTTGGTCAGTAACCAAACGTACAGCAACGTTGCATCATCTTCACAAGTCTTGTGCACTTCTGTGGCATGTGACCTCTTTCCCATCCACATGCGATGTGGCGTCCCATAACCATTCCACCTCATCGGATAGATACACGGCTCTTTCGTTTTTTAGCACCCAAGATGATATGCTGCATTGCTAAATACGTTTAAGGTCCCAAAGGTGAATCCGGTTGCATTGCAAATGCTTGTTTCTCCTTGTGGCTGTGTCTGCACTACCAAAATTTTGGAAAAAATAAATATATAACTAATGAGTACAAGAACATAAGGTCAATCAGCACTTAAGGGAAGATAGAAAGGAATGGACTTGCAGGCCCTTTTAAAGGCCAGATTGCTGCCAAAGCTAGGGGAGTTAAAGTGGCTAGTTATTCCAAGAGTTTGGAAATAGACATCAGAGTGAAGTTCTCTCCCAACTCTCTATTGGGATCCATCAGAGATGTAAACTGGACTCTGTGCTCTATTGCAAGCCAGTGCAGACTTCTTCTGATGTCCCAAACTTGATGGCAGGATCACAGAATGAGAGGATACACGCCAAGTTCAGATAACAATTTAGGAGGGTGTGAAATTTACAAGTTTTATCTAAAATATATCTCAACAATAGCTGAATCCGTTTTTTTTCAAGGGTACACCTCACTCAAGTAATGCGAGATACCAACAGAGAACACATTTGAGGAAAAAATCTTTCAGAGAGACATTTCTACTCAAGTTAGCCTCCACCTAGGAAATCATGCAAACACCTGCGAGAAGTAACCACGATTATGCTAGCACAGTAATTATTTCATACAGGTCAACTTACCATACATTGACGGTAACTGTAAAACAATTCATGATTTGCCTTGGCACAGAAAAAAATTATATGCGAGAGTATTTTATCGCAAGTAAGACTCACATTATAGCTTCAGGGCAGTATGATGCATACATATGAGCAAGTAAAACGGGAAAAGAGTGTGAAATAGAATATAAACAGATTACTCAATTCAATGAACAGTAGCTATTCTCAATGCCTCTCATTTGGAATACCATAGTTTGCCTTGTGTGTTCAAAGGACAATAAATAACTTAGGTAAAACCAATTTCCTGCTCATAGCCATGTTCCTCTCCTGTAAAAGAAGACAAAGGGAAGTATGAACTGGACTTGGTTGGAGGCGACAACAGTGCCCTCTTTAGGAAGTGTGATCCAAGTATTTCTCTAAACTGCTGAATAATCCCAGTTTTATCTCTGTCAATTACAACACTTACTAAGTGGAGTCGGGATCACCCTGTGAAAATCTTGTTGATTAGAGGAGCTTCAACACGTTCGAGAAAAGTTCATTAAAAAAATGCACGTGACTTATCAGTTGTGAAAACAATGATCATTATGAGTGTGTTCATGAACAGGAATTCATATTTTCTTCACGGGTGTCGGCCTTAAAGATTCTCCTGGCCTTTATTACAAGACTTCCTTGGAATGATTAGAGGAAAAAAGGCTTACAGAAAAAATTAGGTCATGAAAATTAAATCGCAGTTACAATGATCGCTAAATGTTTGTTCAGTGTGGTTCATTAGCTGCAAATAAAGACATAATTACATAAATAATGCGTTTTAGCATGCTGTAGTACTATTTATGCTGTATTACATACTTTTTAATGTCTGATAAGTGAAACAATTGCTGTAATGTTTTTACTACATCGAGAATCAGCATGTTCCTATATTTTTCTCTCGTATTACATCTTCTGTATAACGATTTCATGTAATACGTTGCTTATCACACATTGAAATTAATATGTGAGCTACTGATGGCGTGTGCCTGGGGAGGATGCCTGGAGCTTCCATGGTGGAGGGGACACATGTGAATGCAGCTAGGGTTGCTTTAGCAGATTCCACTTTTATTTTTTTAATGAATGAAGAAATTATGTTTTACAAATGTGAAAATAATCATAATGTGGTCAATGTACTCAGTATGGTGTAGGAAGACAGCTCAAGGGATGGTAAATAATGGCAGACAGTGATCACGGGCTAAGGAAGTCAGTAATTGCTGTCGTTATGCCGTAAATTACCATATATTTGACCCATGAACTAATTAAGTTAACTTTACGAGTCCTGTGGGTGCAAGTCATCAATATTGACTGGTTAAGTTCATTTGTGCCTGCATTTTGTCTCGCTTGTATTGGAAACTGATAAGAGTAAGGGGTTATTTATGCAAGCTAACATTTTCTCTATTTTAATTTTGTAACAGGGTCAGAAATGTAAGCTTGTGTCCTGGAAATGTAGTTAAGGAGTTCTCACAGAGACATCTATGTTGCGAGCACAAACTACAGTATAATATGGCTCTGCAATATCAAGTTTTAAATATTTAAATTAGCAGTGCTACAAAAATATTATGACAAAGAAATTGATGATCCAAATATGGATAAGTATAGGCAAACATAGGTTTACTATACTTAGCTCAAAATATATACGTTCCTTGATGATGTATGTATCTACAAGGTATCTAAATGTGTAGTAAGAATAACAAATATATAGTAAGCAATGTATATTTAATCTCCATGATATTTTCATTGTAGATACTTTTGCTATTATATTTTTGTAACACAATATTTCTATAGCCAATATTCTGACATATAACCCAGAGAGAGCATTCCTCTACTTCAAATACTGGTACTCCCTTGACTCTTACAATCTTCCCCCTTGTTTATTCAAATTCCTAGTAGTACAGTCTATTATTCTTTCTTAACTTGCATTCTGGTTATGACTTTGCATAGGCCATTTTCTCTCTTATACAGTGCCTGTAATGCCACTGTACATATTCTCTCCCTTGTATTCATGTTTCTTCCTGTCAAGCTGGTCTACAATGGCTTTCTCTTAAGCTGTCATATTCTTCTCTGTGTATTTAATCTGTGCTTGGGTTTCACATAATTAATTCCTGCATTCTTTACACACCACTAACAAGTTTTTGGACGCCCACATGTGTACCTGCTATTGTTTCTTACTTCTTATACCATCAATAGATTGAGAAGCCAGCAGGGTTGGCTTTAGAATTGGTGGTGCCTGGTATGACAATCTTTCTTGGTGTAGCCCTGCCCACAATAACCTCCGTCATGTACATCCTCACCACTACCCTCCAACGGTGCTCCTCAGCTCACCTTGGCTCCTCTATCACTTGTATTTATTTTATAGCGCTACTCCTCCCAATAGTGCGCATCAGAGTGCTTTATATCACAAACAGATTGTACAGAGACAATGAGTCATACAAGTGTGACAATCTATGCATAGGAATTACTACGTAAAACAATGAGGACTACAAGATGTAGGAATCACATGTCATCAGTACTGGTAGGCTTTATCTGTTATGAGTTCTTGGTCTTAAGAGAAGAAGGGCACTTTTACTAAGTTTTCACGCAGTGTAGTAATTAAAGTTGCTGTGCTGCGTTGTGGCAAAGGAAATAGCCCAACATCATCATATCTGCTAAGATATGATGCTTTTGCTTTTACATCTAGAGCGGACATACCTTAGGCTACCTTGTGCCAATGCACACCCTCTTGCACCATAGTCATCTCTGTGACTAAAAGAGTAACTAACCCACAAAGCGTTACATAAAATAAAAATCTGTGATCTGCATGTTATCTGCTGTGCTTTGCATTGGGAACATTAACCCTCTAAGATACTTCCTCGAAGAGGAATATGCACCAGAGTAATCATGTAATTGTTATAACCCTCTCAAAAAAATGGCGGCCACACAAAGATCTTTGGAGGCTTGTGTTACATCTCAAACAACCTGCAATACAAAGGCCACCCTGTTGAGCTTGTCACCCAGTGCAATGACTCCTGTCGCACTACTATAAAGCTGGCACTGGAAGCCAGGATCGGCTACCTCTACGTCTGACATCCATGGCTGAGAATGCAAACAGTATACTTGGGTGCCGCTTCATGTGCCAGTGAAGGGATACGAAGACACAGGAGCTCAAAACTGAAGTGAGGGAAGAGAATTACTTTTTAAAGGCTTTCTGACTGGATGATCATTGACATAAAGTATTAAAAGATGCCATTGATGGTCAAGACGGGAATGGAATGAGATGTGCATTGTCTGGGCTCCAGATTCCCGTGGGCCTTATATGTCGTTAAAAGCCCCTGAGTCCTACCTGCCTCCCTTTTTCCTGTCTGGGTGCCATATTGCAGTGATTGCAGACCTAATGTACAGGCTGGCAGCACCCTGGGAGCGGCGTGGAGCCTCAGTGCAGAAAGGATCTCCGTCTGTCCACCACTTATTGACGGGACGCTCGAGAATAGTGGATGTCATCATGCCCCGCCACTCTCTATGTGCACATATGACTCCTTAATTGCCCTAGGTTGGTCTTCTCCCTCTTGCAGGTGATCCTGCGTCCATCTCCAATGTGTGCCCCTGACTTTCTCCATCCCAACCCAGAGGAGATGGGGCTGGACCTTGGCGTGACCTCCCACTGCAGGTGGTGAGTTCTGCGCACCGGAGCTGTGTGGTGCACACTTGCACACGTTTGTTACTGACACTGTGGAGCACCGCACAAACCTGTTGTGGGGTCCACGTAGTATGAGGGGCCTGCGGGGGTAGTCTTAGCTGGCCCAAGGGGCGGAGATTCGGACCCTCACCATTACTGGTGCATAATCAGAGGCTCTGGGTCTAGGAATGCATTGGGCCTCCTGCAAGCCATATTATGTAGCTCATGATGGTGAGGAGACAACCTTTCCCCTCTCTGGGCCTTAAATGAAGTTGGACACCTGTATGTTTTGCCCCCTAAGTGTGATAGCCATTGATCCTAGTCATGGTACAGTTGTGGTGCCTTCCCAAAGGCAGTCCTGCAGCTTGAGCCAACCAACCCACCCTGATTGCTGTACTGCCTATGCTACAGATGGATAAGGTGGCTACTGGGCCTCAGTGAAGCCCGCCATTATAGTTGGTGAGTGTTGTGGAGTGGACAGAAGCTCAGGCAAGGGTGAGGCAGGGCGTGTTGGCCCCCAAACCTTGCTGGAGACTGCAGCGGACTGTGTTGGGACCCCAGGGCTGAGCCTACATAAGACTGAAGACTGAAGACTTTTGTGTATGCACTGGTATTTGAGGAAGGTCAAACTTTGCGGCTCACCACCCTCCCCCACTGAGCATCATAAGAACCAACACCTGCCTTCACTGCCTGGAGTCTGGCTGGGTCTCGCTCTGCCATCAACAACTCTAGCAGAACATCAGCCATAACGAGGGGTAGTGTCATCCACGCCTTCCTTCTGCTGGTTCAGTGTATCCCCTCCAGACTGACACTGTATTCCATGTCTTAAGCCAGTTTGGGAAGCTCTGTAACCTCCTTCTTGCACAAAGCCTCAACAACAGATATAGACATTAAGGGGAGCGGCCGCACAGCAGCAGCTGGAAGCTTGGCCTCTCTACCCATTTCCTAGGACCATATAGAGGAATTAATTTCCTAACGAAATCCGGTCAGAAAAAGATCCCTCAAACCAGACTTTAAATCATCCCTCCAAGAAATATGCGACAATATCTCTGAAATAGGGACAGGAGTAGACAAATTGG
This sequence comes from Lissotriton helveticus, assembly GCF_964261635.1. Lineage (NCBI taxonomy): Eukaryota > Metazoa > Chordata > Amphibia > Caudata > Salamandridae > Lissotriton > Lissotriton helveticus. The sequence goes on from NC_136059.1 coordinate 1,077,954,614, forward strand.
AATGAACGTCCGACTCCCCAGCGGAAGATCAAGAAATGGTATGCAACAAAGGAGCAACACCAGAAGAGCAAGAGACCAAGCTAGAACCCAAGCAGGGAAACTTAAAAAAATAAGTCATCGCACCATCCCAGGGGCTCTGAGAGAGATGACATCAGAACTCCTTCAGACAATCGTGGGCAGTGACAATGCCTCACTATCTGTCCTCAACAGGGCTCGCCGGATGTGCCCAGTGCAGGGGCCTCCAGACGCTGTGCCGGGCATCCTCACGAGGGTCCATTTCTTCACATAAAAGGTAACCATTCTTCAAGCTCTAGGGGGAAAACAGACTTGATCTTTCGTGGACACTTACCAGCTCTTTCAGGACCTTTCATCAAACCTCAACATTGGACTTTATTAGCCCTTATGTCTTATCACTCGATGGGCCTATTACTGTCACGGAACCTGTCATTCCCTGAGGCCTCCTCATCGTGATTTATAATGAAAGAGGGTGACACCTCTTGAGTGCTTCTGCACCTATCTCTACTTGGGCAAGATTTCAAATTTCGCTTTACTATGCCACCCTGTTTATGCCATACTGCATACTGGCTTAGGTGGAACCAAATGTTTAGCTACTCTCTTTAAGTACGATTTACCTTCTACATCTATGGGGACTGCATAGCACACTAAACTACTCTCCCTCAATGTGCAAGGCTTAAATTCACCTCTCTTCAGGAGATGCATCTCCTGGAATGAGTTTGTCAATGTATGGCATACCGAAATACCCTCTACAGTTCTGGGTGCACACCTCTACCATAAGAGTAGCCATCATGTATGGCTTTAGCTCTAAGACTTTTAAGAACACCAGGGATAAGGCAGGCCGCTTTCTGAAACTGTCTCACAGTCTAACCCTGCTGAACATTTACGCTCTCAATCAAGCACAAGACTCCTACATATGCTGATGTGGTGGGAGATATTATTGCGGGAGGCGATCTCAATCTGGTATGGGATCCAGACTTAAACCTCTGCTCAGCCTCATACCATGGCACCAGTGCAATGTCCACTTATCTTGTACAGAAGCTCTGAGAGCTCGAATTGGTTGATGCTTGGCCTTATAGGTACCCGACAAAAGAGACTACTCCTTTTACTCCAATGTCCATGCCTTCTATTCCCATATTCACTATGTATTCCTCACACACCCACTCCTCTGCAAACTTGACTTGGTTGCCTTCTCCGACATCTTGATATCAGATAATGCACATGTGGAGCTGGTCTGGCGAATAATGCATCCTCTCTACTGGGTCTCCTGTAGATACTCAGAGACCCTGTGGACATACAAGATGCATGAAATGCAATTGTAGAATACTTTGAGCAAAATGTCCTCCCAGACGCACTTCCTCATATACTCTGGGATGGGTTTAAGGCCATGATCAGATGAGAAAGTGTATCAATTTCCATTGTCAGAGAGAGGGAATATCGGATGATAGAGGCCGATCTCACAGCAGAAATTAAATCCCATGAATAACAGAGCAGACTACTCCCAGCAGGTACAACAAACATAAGCTCGCAATCCTGCAGGGCCAGCTGCCGGTTCACAGAACTAATAAATACAAATACTATGAGGGTGGGTTAGGACAAAGTTGGCTCACTACTTGCCCATAAATTGTGACATCAACACTCTAAAACTCACATCTCTAAAATATGGACGGGAGACGCAACCTGGGCAACCACCAACGTGTCTAAACAACAAGCTTTCCACAACTACTACCAAACACTTTACATGCCAGACGCGATAATAGATTCTTATCTAGGTAAATGTGATTCAGGTCCAATTGACCCTTGACATGCTGAACTTCTAGATTCACCCATCACTTTAGTAGAGTTCCAACAGGCTCTCAGGGAGCTGTCTATTGGAAAAAACTCAGGGACCCGACAGTCTTCCCATCCTCTTCTACAGAATGTTCCTCTCCAGCCTCCAAGATTGCATGCTAACACTGTTTAATCCATTCAACCAGGACATTGGTCTCACTCATACCATGGTAGTTTCAGAAATTACCTTAATAAGCAAACTGGGCAGACCATACACTATGTTCATCAAATCACCCCATAGCCCTTTTAAATGCAGACACCAGGATTTTTACAAAAATCTTGGCAAATTGACTTGAATCAAGCCTCCCAGTCTTATTGACCTTGACCAGGTTGGATTCATTAATATTCGTCAGGGTGCTTATAATATTCAACGTCTTGCACACTTGTTTGAAAATTTCCATCGCAAAAATGTCCCGGCCTGCCTTCTTTCTCTTGATGCTGAGAAGGCATTTGACAGAGTAAACTGGATCTTTCTGGGCAAGATTGGACAAGTCCCTGGAACTATAGCTAAAATCACTGTGTCCTACATAGCCCTGAAAGCTTCCATTCTTCTTAACGGACAGTATACTTCGGCCATCACTCTTACAAGAGGGACACATCAGGGTTGTCCATTATCACCCCTGCTTTTCACCCTGATAGAGGAACCTTTAGCTATCACTCTCAATCAAAGGGGGGCCTTCGTTGGTATCCTTTTTGGTGGTCAATCCCACTAAGTCACCCTCTTTGCAGACAACCTATTACTTAATCTTGCACAGCCTGCTACTTCTCTGCCCTGCGGTTCTCCAATGTCTCACTGCCTTTGAAGCGGTGTCGGGTTTCAAAATAAATATGATGAAATCCTATGCTCTGAACCTTACTATCCCTAGGCAGGAACTACCCATGCTACAATCCATATCCACCTTCTGATGAGCATCACGCTCAATACAAAACCTAGGCCTTAACATATCGCCCACATTAAATTCCTGAACACATGTCAACTGACCAGTGTACCAGAAATCCATCTTAGAAGACCTCCTGCTCTGGAAGCTACTACACATCTCATGGCTGGGTCGTATAAATGTTATTAAAATGAATGTCCTCTCCAGAATACTTTATCTTTTCCAAATCTTGCCCACAGCTATTCCATCTGGCGCCACCATGTGCTTACAACACTATTTATGCACTTTCATCTGGGGAGGTAAATGCCCACGGATTTCCAACTCCTTGTAATGCATACCACAGATAGGGGTACATGCCTACCCTAGTTTACTCGAATACTACTGGGTGTCTCACCTCTGATTTCTCTCAATGTGTCATTCGCGAAAGTGACAAGCACTGGTTTCATAAGGAGCACACAGTGGTTTGTTGTCCTTTGTGGGATTTAGCATGACTCCCTAAACATGCATGACCGAGAAGAACATACATTGCTTCCCCCACCAGAACAGTCTTTGAGATGTGGTATAAACTTGCACTCACAAAAGTTCTCCCTACATTCCCATCCCCAACATGCCAATGGCCTGAAACCAGGAGTTCACAATGGCCCTTCAACCCCACACCTTTTACCTTTGGGAATCGTGTTAATGTAGAGCCTTACATGACTTCTTTGTAGGTGGCACCGTTAAACCCTTTGAGCAATGCAAACTAGATTTTAAGATCCCTGAAGCATTTTGTCTGCAATACTAGAAACTACAACATTGGGCACTGTACCCCCTCAATGTTCAAGGAGTAACATGTGATTTCACACCCTTTGAGAAACTAGTCAAGACCTTTGAGGGATCCAGAAGTCTCATATCCAAAATTTAGCAATTATTCTAACATTAAGAGCCGCCCTGCACCCACCCTACTCAAAGGCAACTGGCACTGGCACTCTGGTTCCACCAGGGGCATCTCACAATGGGAAATACTCTGGTGTGACATACCCAAGACTAACAAGAGTATACCTCAATGAAAATTAGCATATAAAATCATGGAACAATGGTTCTACACTCTGATGCATCTACATGAAATATTCCCCATGACACATGCTACATGTTGGTGTTTTGGATTTCCAGCATATTTGGAGGTCCTGCTCCCTCATAACCACATTCTGGAAGGTGGTCCTTGGGCTTATAAATTGCATTGTGGGTTTCCAGATCCCTGCGACCTATCTTACTGTCATATTAGGCATAGTCATCTTGCACTCGAGGCTATGACCCATACAGATTGGTATTAAACAGGTCATGTTAGGCGCTTTGAAACAGCCCACGTATGGAAGAATACCATAATCCCTCCTATAACCCTTTCATTCATGCATCTCTGGCATGTGCTTGCAATGGAGCAATTAACCCACAAAGTGGTGCACACTGATAAAAAAGTGACGTGTGTCTGGCGAACCCCTTGATGACTACCTCTCCCGAATTGAACATACCTGCTTCACAAGTTCACCACATCCAAGTTTAAAGCACTATGTCTCTTTGACTAGGGAGGTTACTCTTTAGCATGACTGAGATTATTACACAGGATTTTCATCCTCTGCTCCTCACATACAAGGGTTCCAATTCACACCTCGTGGGTGGAGTAGTGTAAGCCTCTTCCTCCTGAGGTTGTATCATGACCAGGTACATTTTGATACCTCCAGGTTGTTGCAATCTGTTCTTTAACACAAAAGAGGGGTGCAGTTACCTTGGGGGGTGGAAGAGAAGAAGGAAAAAGCGCTCAAGGATGAATCTGAGGAACTGATCAGAAGGACCCTGAGAAGAATCCTATGAAGCATGTTGACATTGTTATATATCTCAGTACATTATTGCAACAGATAGCACCATTGTTTTTATTGAGTCAAGGGGGCCATCATGTTAAATCCTTCATTGGCCTCCCTTAGACTCTTTTAAATCACTTGAGCACCAACCTACATCAATACACTCTCACTTGCATTAACCATACAGCTAGATCAAAAGATATCTGCAAAAGATCCCCCACTCAGGGGCCCGTCAAGGATTGCAGTGCTGGTTCAACGAGGAGTGCCCTATGTGGCATGACACCCTCCTAGGTGTGTGAGGGCATTCAGATCTGATCATAGGATTTCCCTCAGGGCCCTTCTGATTAGTTCAGTGGATCCATCCTGAGCTCTTTTCCCTTTTTCTCTCCCCCACCCACAAGGGAACTGCACTGCTCTATTGTGTTAAATTGTTCCTAGGAGTTTGGGTGCTGGACCTCTCCATCAGCTCCTTGTCCCTCCCTTGTTTACTAGTTATCTATTCTTTGAAATGTCTTGCTAACTCATGACTGTAATGGTTCCACACCTACAGTCTCTAATCAAGTACAGTACCATGACTGTTTAGCTGCTTACCAATGTGCTATGCGAAAGCGTTGTACATTTGACTCTGAACCAATCTCTTGCTTTGTTTCATGATAAAAACTTTAATAAACAGATTTCTAGTAGAAAAAAACATGCGATATTACAAATGTATTTCACTAAACAGTTTGAGATTTGAGAGAATCTCTTACTAAATCAGTTAAAATTAGTGGTTCAATGCCTGCAACGTTTTAGAAAATTCAAAATGTTCACATTTTACAAATTGTCCAATTTATTCTCATTGCACTGCGAGATAATTTTCAATCTAATTAAAGCAGCCAAGATGGCAATATTGGCAGAATTGTCTCTGCAATTTTACAGTTTGTAACGTAAACTGTTACAAAAGTCATCATTATCAAGAAAATATAGAAAAAGCTGACATTTCATGAAGTTATAATGTTTCCAGGGACTTTTGCAAAGTCTGTGAGAGAAATAGCAGCTGCATTGAGATCCATTTGAATGGTATGATGTTTTGATATGGTCTCATATTAGCTCCCTGAAGTAGAAACAGATGGGATGCCAGATCATTTTATAGCAATCGGACTGTGTCCATTATCTAAAAATCTATCATTAATATCTTAACATAGAGCAGTCATTGAATGAACGTTGTCATTTGCCATAATAATCCATGTATGGCTCCACAAAAGCTGTAAGATTCTGAAAAACTATATAATTCATTCCATTACAATCAAGAACCTATCCCTAAGTTGTATTAAGTGTAAAATAAGAAGAACCTTCAATAAACATGTGCAGGCTGTTCTTTCCTCCAGCGTCTCAGAATCACGTCTCTACCAGCATCTAAAACCCCTATGGGACCATTATGCAACAGCCAGTAACAGGAGGGGAGTTACCGGACTGGTGTTAAAGATTCCAGCCATTATCTCCACGCCATTTACCGGTCATCACTGATTTCTAGACCCAGAATGAGGAATAACTTGCATGACCTACATTTATTGGCACTGTACAACATTTCCCATTCCTTTTTTACCTTCAGAAAGCAGACAGAAATCTGTTATGAGGAACCAAGAATGATTTACGTTCAATGGATCTTTTGCTGGAGTTGCTTATTAGCCTAAAAAATTGTGTACTGGAATGATATCTGCTCACTCACCAGTGGCTAAGATTATTTAAAGAATTCATTTAATTATGTGGTTGTTTGTTGGCATTTTCAGTGGACCGTGCTCGATTGGACATTCAGGTTTTAGGTACCAGGTCCATGTGTTGCATATTAATAAGTTGATCATCTTTTTAAGTGATGAGTCTCCACAAGGTTTTTGCATGAACTGGTGAAATTCAACCCACCACAATTGGTGGGGTGTACCATTTTCCCTGTTACTGTGCCCTCTGCACTTGAACTGTAAGAAAGAGAATAGTTCTAGTTGTTCTTTTGGGCCCTATACTATTGTCAACCCCCTTAGATGCTTGAAAAAAGAGGAGGCTTGCAATTTCCTAAAGATCCATGGGCTTATTATGAACACTCCACTCTGAACATTTTGGCAGCGATGGCTGGCAACCCGCATCCAACTATTACCTTTCCCCTAATCTTAAACCAAGAAGATTGAATGGCTCCATCGATACCTTCTCTTAGATTTCTAAAAGAATAGCAGTCAAAGCTGCCCCCCACATACTTCTTATGTCACCTGGTGATCAGCTGCCTTTTTTTAATGATAAATTCCTTAAGTGGTACACGAGGTGGGTATAAAGCAGGAATATCGACGGGATAATATCGACTAGCATAAATATCGAGGTAAGAATATCGAATTTAAAAAATATCGTTGAAGTAAATATCGTTGTTGTAAATATCGATTTTGTATAATGACAAAAATATCGGCAAAATAAAATATCGTTGTATAGAATATCGTTTAGAGAAATATCGTTGAATCGACAAAATAATTGAATGTGTTATATAAGTGTAGAAAAATTTGTTTTATGTTTAAATATTATTAATTAAATGTCTATTTTTATTATTATAGGGATCAAAATGTAAAAAAAAATTAAATGTTTGTAAATATTTTAGGAGCGGGTTATTGGTATTATAGGGGATAAGGGTGGGTAGTAATTTAAAAAAGTAGTGTAAATAATATGTATAGAATGGTAAAAAATTTGAATTTTTTTTTTTTTTTTTAATGGCGAAATTTGAAATTTAATTTACATAACAGAATTATTTATTTAATGGGTTTTTAAAAAGATTTAGTAGCGGGTTGTTGGTGATATAGGGGATAAGGGTGGGTAGTATATTAAAATATGTTTCATAAAATTTAAATTTAATTAAAAAAAATTATAAATTGAAATACAAAAATATATTATATTAAATTGAAATTGAATGTATTATATAATAATTTTGTAATTAAGTGTGGGTTTTATTTATATAGTGTTTAATAAAAAATTCAATTGCTATAAAAAATACTAAATTTGAAATTTCAATATTTAAATTTGAAATTTGAAATTTGAATTTAGAAAATTGATTTTTAAATTATATTAAAATAAGTCAAGTGTGTAATATTTTATGTTTGTGTATTTGGTATAATATATGCTAAGAATGATTCGAAAACACAAAAACAACGTTTGGGTTAAAAATTATAAAATTGTGAAAATTATGTAATTTTTTTTTAAAAATTCGAAATTTGAAATTTCTATATTTAATTTTGAAATTTGAAATTTGAAATTAGAAATTTAATTTTTAAATTATATTAAATTAAGTGAAGTGTGTAATATTTTATGTTTGTGTATTTCTTATAATATATGCTAAGAATGATTCGAAAAAATAAATAAAGTTTGGGTTAAAAATTATAAAATTGTGAAAATTATGTAAAAATTTATAAAAAATTCAAAATTTGAAATTTAAATTTTAGTTAAAAAAATGTGTTATGTTCAATAAAACATATTTTGTGATTGTAATTTAATAGTCTATTTTGTAGTATAATAGATAAGAGTTGTTATTAATATATATAAAGTGATGTTTATGTGTTATAATATCACAAATATTATGGTTTACTGTCCAGCAGTTTCCCTGACTTATGTAGGATTGGAGTTAGAATAGTTATTTATTATGGTTTCCTGTCCAGCACTTTATCTGACTTATGTATGATTGGAGTTAAAATAGTTATTTATTGTTGCTTACTGTTAAGTATTTTCTATGAGTTATGTTTTATATTTTTTTATTTATAAAAAAAAAAGTAATTTTTTTTAAATTTTTTTATAATTATTATTATATATAATGTTGGAATATTATTTTTATAAATAAACAAAATATGAATATTTTCTACATTTTTACATACATATCACAAGTGTCAACATTTATTAAGTACAATAGTAATATAGTTTTGTACACATTTTTTTTATTCATACTTTCATTTGTTGATGCAAACATTTACATAATTTTAATACACCTTTTTCAATTATTTGTTTACATTTTACATTGCAATTTTAGTCATATATACATTGTTATATTAAATTAATTAGTATATTAAATTTTAAATTTTCTTTTTTTAAATTTAATATGTTAATTAATTGACATGTAATTGTATTTTTCTAAAGTATGTACATAAAATAGTGCTCAGTTTTATACATATAAAAAATATTTTTTAACAATCAAAAACATATTTTTAATATACAATAATTAATTAATATATAAATATATTATATTTATTATTGTATATTTTACATTATTCATATGTTTATTTACAAACAATAAGTAAATTATTACAAAACATGGAAAATAAATTGCTATTCATCTCTATTGTTTATTTTTAATAATGGGGATTTAGTCCTATTTTTATTTTTATTGTGCTGCCATTTTGATTTTTGAACTTCACTTTGTAGTCTATCTACATCGTTGTTTGGGTCATTTCAGAAAACGGAACCTCGCGGTTGGGAGCTGCTTCGTGTTGGTGAATGTAAGTTTATTTAACATTCATTTTAACTACATTTTAATACATTATAGAGCTAGTTGTAGTGTGTACGTGTTGCTATGTGTTGTACTTTACAGTTTATGTGAAAAATACGTGTTATTTAAGGTCGTTATTGATAACGTACTTTCTTAGATATTTCTTATGAAATTAAGGTTTATGTATTGTGTAAATGAATTAGTTCAGGTGTTTTCCTATGTTTTATATGTTATGTTTAGGCTTTCTGGCTTTCGTATTTATTGTGGGTGGGTTTTGTTTGTATTATTTATTTACAGGTGTTCGTTTTGGTGAGCAGATGGATTTTATCTCGTATTTTTTGTAAAATACAGGTTAATGTTTCACTACATTTCTTGATTTTTCGGGATTTTGGAGCGTTTTTATCGTGATTATTTTTCGGGTTTTTTATGGTTCCGTTCTCCAGAGTATTGCTACGTGGGACCCTTATAAAACAGTTGTATATTTGGCATTTTGTGGGGATTTTTTTAAAACATGTGGATTGATTTTGGTTCTAATCGTCTTGAAACCATGTTCTTGGAACACATTCTACAGCTGCAGAACAGTTAAGTTATTATTATATTTTTGTTTGGGGTGGACTGTGCTATATTGTGCAATTTTTTTAAATGTCGTTTTATTATGTCTTGTAATAATAGATTACATTTATTTTTACATGACATAATTTAACTACATTAAACAAAAATTGTTTTATTTATTGTTTGAAATGTTTTTATGTGTTGCTTGTTAAAGGATAGATTTGGCTATTAGTTTTAAGTATTCAAGACCTTCGATACTTGGGTACATTCTTATTTTTTGCTGTAGGTATTCGTACATATTTAATGTTTGTTTACTTAGTTTAGGGCCGATTTTAGATAGAGATTGCTCTATTCTTAGTTCTTGGTAGCTTTGCTCTTTTTTGATGCTTTGGATTAGTTTATGAAGTGTGGGTTGTGTTCTTCCTATTGTGGCTTGGAAGGCATTATGCCATCCTTCGACCGCGTTGTTAGTTTTGGCTTTCTGTGCCATAGTACTAGCATACACATCCCACCATGGAATTTGGAATTTAGGTTGTCTGCGGTGGCCAGAACGATGTAATCTTCCCACCCAGGTATCTTCAAAATAGTCTAAGAAGGGAGTTAATTTTTTCTCATTGGTGCGGTAGAAAGGGCTGTCAAGTAGTAAATTGTAATAGTTAGCAACTTCGGTTGTTGGTACAAATGCCAATGCAATTAACTTTTTAATCTGATAAGCAAAGTTACTGTTTGTTGAATATTCAATGCTTAAAGTAGATTTTTGTAAGTGCCTCCATATACTTTGGTTGTAGTGATAATAACACCCTTGTATAGATGTGTGAGGATATATTTTAAGTATAGCTTGAATCATGGCTATTTCAAAGTCTATTATTATTCTTTGTGGATAGTAATTATCAGTAAAATCTTTGATAGTTGTTAAAATTTCTACGTAGGTAGCATTTGTTTTATTTGGCAGCAGTGTATAAATTAAAGGGATATTTGTTTCTTGGTATTCACCATGGATGGTGTAAAGTTGATAGAAAGGTTTGGGACATACTTTAAAAGTTCCGTCCATAATCCAGGTTTCACACGATTTTAGTTTTTGCAAATTGCTATTTGTTGCAAAAAGTAAAATTCTTTTATCATGACTGTGGTTATCATACATTAAGAATTTATCTTCATTGTGTGTAATAGTATATTCAGGATATATTTTAATGTCTTGAAAAGTTTCAGGTGCTGGTGGAGTTGGATCAGAATCTCGTTTTGTTTTAGCAATTAATCTTTTCAAGTTGGGTATTGAAGGTAACTGTCCTGTGACATGTTCTGGCACCTTGCTTAAAACATTTTTCAAAATAGTGGTGCTTGTTTCTTGTGAGCCTGTACTAGCTTCTCTCAATGTCTCTAGTGCTTCTCTTACTTCGACTTCTGTTACATTGGGTGGGTGGTTATGCTCATGTACATTTACAACATTGTTATCAACAGTCTTTGCTCTACCATAGCATGCAGTTGAGTAATATTTACTACATTTCCAGTAAGTTTTATTCCCTTTTATTCTTTCTTGGGTGTAGGTGTAACCCATGTAGCTCAGCATTATTTTCCCTTTTTGAGAAGTAATAAAAGTAGCTCCTGTTGCCATGTCTAAGGTAGTCTGTGAAGACATATATATTTTTTTTAGTAAAAGTGAAAAACATTTCTTGAGATGTGTACGTTAAAAGGAAAAAGTGCAAAAACATACTTACAATGTTGTTTTCCTGCTAATTTTATGTTTTCTGTTCTTATATGTAGATTTTCACTCTTTAATGTTCTGTAGTTGTGGTAAAGAATAGTACAAAAAAATGATTTAGTTTTATAGTTGTTTATTTTGTCTTTCTGATTCTTAATAGACACAGTGGGTATACTTACTTAATGTAGTAGAAGATGTTGTTAGTTTAGTTGTAGATTGGTAGATGAAGTTTGTATATTCTGTAAAAGAAAGTTAATTTGTGTTATTTATTGTATTAGGATATATTAGTAGGTAATAACATATCAAGTCTTTTGCAACTTTACTTTGCAACTTTTTAAAATTATTTAAAAGCTTTCTAAGTGGACATGGATAAGGCAGTTCATAATTTCATTTAATTATTATCTTGTAGTGGTTGTTGATAGGATGTTGTAGTTATATTTAAACAAATATAAAAACCATGTTTTTAGTTTAGGGAGTTTAGCTACTTTTCGTCAGGTTTGTATGATAAATGAAATGGGACTTGACTTACTTGAGTTGTAGTATGCTGTGTTGTAGTCGTTGTAGTAGGTGTGTATTCTCTTCTTTTCAGCAAGGTAACCGTTTCCCTCCAAGTTTGGCCAAAAAAAGGTAATTTAAGTTAAGTTTGTAATTGTATTTATAGTAGTGAGTTAATTAATGGTTATATTTCATTGGTTCAATTAAATATAATTTAAATTCATTGGCTGACAACATTAGTTTGAATTTGAAAGCCGTTATTTTGTAAAGAGTTAGTAGCATCAATAATTGTTTTCGATTTTTATTACCAAATGTATTATATGTGTTTTATTTTAATGGTAAATATTTATTCCAATGTTAAAATTAATGAAATGTGATTTAAAGTAATCCGATAAGAGTGTATGATAGTGTTTGGTAATGTTTATATTGGTATACAACCTTTACAACGCAACTTTTACAACTTACTACCATTACAACCAAACTTTTACAATGCAAAAACCATTACAATGCATGTATTTACAAGGCATGTTTTTACAACGTAGGTACCTTTACAACGCATATCATTACAACGTAAGTATTGGTTAGTATATAATTATATTTAAAATGTAATATGTTTGGGGTTTTTTAAGATATATTTTTAGGGTTCAGGGTCAGTTTTGGCTTTTAGGGTAAAGGGGTATTTTTAGGGTTCAGGGTCAGTTTTGTGTTTTTGGGAAAAGGGGTATTTTTAGGGTTCAGGGTCAGTTTTCAGTTTTTGGGTAAAGGGGTATTTTTAGGGTTCGGGGTGAGTTTTACGTTTTTGGGTAAAGGGGTATTTTTAGGGTTCAGGGTCAGTTTTCAGTTTTTGGGTAAAGGGGAATTTTTAGAGTTCAGGGTCAGTTTTCAGTTTTTGGGTAAAGGGGTATTTTTAGGGTTCAGGGTCAGTTTTCAGTTTTTGGGTAAAGGGGTATTTTTAGGGTTCAGGGTCAGTTTTCAGTTTTTGGGTAAAGGGGTATTTTTAGGGTTCAGGGTCAGTTTTCAGTTTTTGGGTAAAGGGGTATTTTTAGGGTTCAGGGTGAGTTTTACGTTTTTGGGTAAAGGGGTATTTTTAGGGTTCAGGATCAGTTTTCAGTTTTTGGGTAAAGGGGTATTTTTAGAGTTCAGGGTCAGTTTTCAGTTTTTGGGTAAAGGGGTATTTTTAGGGTTCAGGGTCAGTTTTCAGTTTTTGGGTAAAGGGGTATTTTTAGGGTTCAGGGTCAGTTTTCAGTTTTTAGGTAAAGGGGTATTTTTAGGGTTCAGGGTCAGTTTTCAGTTTTTGGGTAAAGGGGTATTTTTAGGGTTCAGGGTCAGTTTTCAGTTTTTGGGTAGAGGGGTATTTTTAGGGTTCAGGGTCAGTTTTTGGGTAAAGGGGTATTTTTAGGGTTCAGGGTCAGTTTTCAGTTTTTGGGTAAAGGGGTATTTTAAGGGTTCAGGGTCAGTTTTCAGTTTTTAGGTAAAGGGGTATTTTTAGGGTTCAGGGTCAGTTTTCAGTTTTTGGGTAAAGGGGTATTTTTAGGGTTCAGGGTCAGTTTTCAGTTTTTGGGTAGAGGGGTATTTTTAGGGTTCAGGGTCAGTTTTGTGTTTTTGGGAAAAGGGGTATTGTTAGGGTTCAGGGTCCGTTTTCAGTTTTTGGGTAAAGGGGAATTTTTAGGGTTCAGGGTCAGTTTTTGGGTAAAGGGGTATTTTTAGGGTTCAGGGTCAGTTTTAATTTTTGGGTAAAGGGGGATTTTAAGGGGTCAGGGTCAGTTTTTAGTTTTTGGGTAAAGGGGTATTTTTATTGTTCAGGCTCAGTTTTGTGTTTTTGGGGTACAGGGTAAAATTTTTTTTAATATATTAATAAATAAATTAAATTAAATGAAATTAAATTAAATTAAAATCTATTCATTTTAATTAATTTATATTAAAAAAATTATTATATATTTACTAATACTTACGTTGTAATGGTGTGCGTTGTAAAGGTACCTGTGTTGTAAAAATATGCGTTGTAAATACATGCGTTGTAATGGTTTTTGCGTTGTAAAAATTTCGTTGTAAAGGTATGCGTTGGAAAAGTATGTGTTGTAACGTCATACATACTTTATATTACTAATGTATTTTTTCTTATTATATATAAATAAATAATACATATTGTATATACATATATGTTAGAAAAGTTTTTTTTGAATTTAAATAACTATGAAAAAGTGAATAACAGAAAGGTAATGTGTATATAAGGTTATAAAGAAAATGACGATATTTTATTTATATTAATATAAGTAGAAAGGTAGTCGATATTAGTGTTGTCGATATTAGTGTAGAAGGTAATGTTATTGTAAATATTGTCGATAATGTAGTAGTCGATATTTATGTAGTCGATATAATTGTTAACGATATTAGAGTAGTCGATAAAAAAATATCGATATTTGTGTAAATCCTTGTTTAAGTATATGGTTACGATATTTTTGTAGACGATGTATTTGTGGCGATATTTTTGTAGGTCGATGTTTTAGTAATCGATATTTCATCATGGAACCCACGAGCCTGCGGTTGTAGGACTTGATAAGTAGGAAACAGAGCAATCAGCACTTCCACCTGGCTGATACTTCAGGAGCTCCAATGGAGTTGTGGGCTGATCTGTTTGCCTGGATAGCAGTGATCCACATTTTTAGGCTGTATATATTTAGTGCAGCCCACATCTAATATTATAATACGAACACAGTGCTTGGCCATGCATAAGGGAACATGTCTTGAGATATGGAGACAGGGATACATGGGGATTTAGACAGTAACACCAAGATGTGAGGCAGGAGCATTAGAACTGAGTGCGCTGATCTAGGCGATCTGATGTCTGTGGATGCTCAATTGATGAAGAAATTGAGCTAAAGACATGCGCCTCATAAGAATTCATTCATTGCAGATGCTGCATTCTTTCTAGAGACCTAGTCTTTCAAATGTTGCGTCTCATCTTCATACCTTTTCTTGCTCTCTGCAGCACTTTAATCGTTCTGCCAACTATACATTTACCATATTGTGCTTCTCCAATGAAATATCTTGCTCAACAAGTGTATTCAGCTCGTGGGGTGCAACATTAAATACTAGGGCTACCATTCAGCCGGATATGAAACTTTAATATCTGCTTCCTCTTTGTTAATTTATTAAATAATGAAGGGGCATATTACCAACAAGTAGCGATAATTATCTCTAAATAGACTTAGCGACGATTTTTTTTATCTCTGCCTATTGCTGCTTATGTTAGCGGAGAAAACATGCTATAAGCAACGTTTTTCTCCATTGTGCTAAAATATCCAGCGATAGCGGCGAAATGCGTGAATATCGCTGAGAATACAGCGATATTCACGCATTAGCGACGAAATGCTCTTAGCCATGTTATCCACCTCCCATTGGATAACATGGCTAAGAACTGGTCTGAGCAGGCGTTGGTTTTTGGCAATAGCGGGAATATTTACATCGCTACGCCTGCCTTGCTAATAGGTGATAGCGATGTTAGCGACTGCTTTCAGTCGCTAACAGGTTGGGTACGCCCACTTTGCATGTCATTAGCGATAAATATCGCTGACATTCAAAGCGGGCCCCAAACCGCTCGCTATCGCCTAAAAGCTGTTGCTACCATCAGTTAGCGCCAGCTTGCTAATAGAGCGATAGAATTATCGCCACTTAGCGGGCGAAAACGGCCGCTAAACCGGCGATAATTGCCTATCGCCACCCTTGGTAATATGCTCCGAAGTGTTATATTATAAATATCACATAGACGTATGCGGCTAAGTGGTTCAATACTATATAAGTTAATGTGGTGATACATTTTGGATAAGGTAGTGAGTTTAACATGGTTGTAAGTGTGTGTACGTGGCTGTGTGTAATGTCTGCTCTTTAGGCATATTGTTGTCTGCCTGTCACAGCTTCTTTGTCATTTGTCACCACACATACCTATTTGTGGACCTAAATAGCGTGCACAATCAATATACAAGAATTTCACACTGGGTAAATACGCAAATATACTAATGTATTGATCTCAAGGGCTGAAATTTAGGCCCAAGTGTTCCTTATGTGTGAGTGGACCTATTCATTTCATGATTTCCACTCGCTCAACTGTTACACTTTTTTTCTGTGGAATGGAACAGCTGTAATTTTACACAATGCTTACATAACGATTACTGTGTTTTTGTCAATTGGGTCCCCTATAACTGCTTTCCTGTTACACATAGCCAGCCAGGCCAAGGAAGGGATCAAGCAGAATGACAGTGAAGTTTCAGAAAATAAACGAGACAGAAATAACCCCGACAAATTGCAGGTCAATGGGACTTGCACTGAGAATCCGAAAAAAACATGGCCAGGAACATCTCAGAGAAAGACACGTTTCAACATATAATTAAGAGCACATCATCGTTTTTAGGTGATGACAATTACAAGCTAATCTCTCGTGACTTTTTAAGTCACGTGGAAACCGAAGTCACATTTGCAGCCTCATTACACAGAGAAGGCACATTTAAATCAGCTTTTAAGCATATCAATATCGTTTGTCAATAGACCCCTTTGTGGGGTGGTCTCTGCTTTCCAACCAAGTATTGATTGAAGGATTGTGACAGTAAATCCTTTCACCATTCTATAGGCCCATTATTTGCATGGCTGGTTTCCATCTCATCCCTGAATGCCTACTGCCGTGCCGCCGCTCTGCTTAGTTGCGCATTGGGTCATTTTGTGACAGCCAGGTAATTCATCAGCAATCATTTTCATGGCAGCAAAACCTCCCTTTCTCCTGGGCTCTGTTAGATCTGTGCACCCTCAAGAAATGTGTAGGTCTGGTTGTGCACACACTAGTAAATTGTACATCCTGATCTATGCTTTAATTAAACATACAGAAAATGTGTTGCAAAACAAAGATTTAGCTTTGGGTTCCTCTGTTTACTTCATGAATGTTTGTTACCAGAGGGATATGTAGATTTGTGCACGCACTGCTTCCATAGTCTGCGCATCCCCGAGTACCTCATTAGCGTTTCTCTCCGATTTTTAAAGGATCCGCAGATAGCAATGCCCCCAGTTAATTTACTCGAGGGAAACAGTTTGCTAAATGCTAGTGCCATCAAATTAAGCCTTCTCGAGCAAAGCGTGCACGTGGCCGCCATTAAATTCTAAATTAAAGTCCCACAACAAACCAGATACTCAAGGCCTTGTAATCAGACACTAATGACTTCTTGGTATTCAGTCCGTTAATGCCCTCTGTAAAGTTATCATTGCTTGGATCAGTGGCCCATGTGTGACAGTGGAGTGACGCGCCGCAGTGCGGCGGCTTGGCCACCCATCTCCACTAGCAGCTTCATAAAGACATTCTAATAACATTACACTGCAGTTGAGACCATACATAGGCACATTCTCATGATAATAGCTATTGTAGCACACTAACACTCATATGCACGGTGAACAACGTTTACAACAAAATTTTTACAATGCACTACCATTACAACGCAGGCATTACCACGCATACCATTACAACGCATTGCGCCTGGGGGGCGCTCTAGGATAGGGAATAAGTTTAATTTTCTATCCAACACCTTCCCTAGTGTCCACGGGGACTGGAGTTGGAATAGAAAATTATACTTACCACTATCCAGCACCTCTAAGCGCTGTAAAGGTTTGCGATGTAAAAACCGCGTTGTAAAGGTATGCGTGGTAAAAGTATGCTTTGCAACGTCATACATCCCATATGCACCCATCATACACACAGAGGCACAGAGACACACACACATCCAGGCAGGTCCCTCTATCCCTCTCACTAACATGTTGTTTGTCATTCTGTCTGATATGAATTTCAAACTGCAACATTTCTGAAAATGTAATGGCACAACATTTTGCTTACACTTTGCTCTTTGCAAATGGGTTGCTGCCTCCTTTGATGAGTTGCTAACCTATCAATGGTTGCAGCCGAAATTGCAGTCGCAGGCCATTCATACATAGCATTCAAATTTGGAAGAGACACCCTAAGACACCTTTTAAAAATTGTAATTTAGTATGCATTTCTAAGCCCATTTTTGCGATTTGGTTAGCACATATATATTCACAAAATGGATTTATACCATAGTGAAAAGCTATTAGCAGTCACAAACCCTGTGATTTACTGAAACGCTGGTCTTGTGACTGCTGAAAGACTTCATACATCTGGCTCCATATGTTGTAGTTTGTCCCTAGGATTCAGAATATTAGTAAAATTATACCAATGTTCTGACAAATCCTGTTGCTGAAAGCGCATTTTTAATAAACGCAAATTAATGCAATTAACATATGGAAGTAATGTGTAGGCCTAAAACGAGAAGCCACTTTTTTAAAATGGAAAACTGGAGCACTAGGCTTCCATAGCAAGGCATGTTTAGTTAGAAATACTACTGAATGCAGTTTTTCTTTTCATATTTACTAACCATAAGTCAATATTCCTAGTAATGTGAAGACGTGAAGAGTTCAATGATAAAATGTGCTGAACTTGATTCAATAGAAAAAGATAGTTTTTCCCATAGAGACACTTCACATAAAATACAATAGTGTGCTACATAATGTGGTTAAAACGTATGTTAATTAATAAATAAGATTTTTGGATCACTGACAGAATATCGAGGAGCAAAATATCGACCTGCAAAAATATAGATGAAAAAATATAGAAAGACAGAATATCGACTTCCTATCTACAAACAGGTAAGCACAAAACTATTGAATCCAAAATATCACTGTAAATAATATAGTTTGTTAAAATATCGAATTTTTTAAATGTCTTAAAAGTAATGTAAAATAATGAAATAATTAATATAATTAAACAAAACATACTTAAAAATACTTAAAGAACCTTAAAATGTATAAATAATTAATGTAACAAAAAAAATAAACATGCATTTTTATTTTTTAATACATAGATATGTTAACTTAATATTATTAAAAAATATTCAATATTTTTAGTGTTGGATAGCGGGAGGGTAACATTTACTATTCCCACTCCAGTGAGTGCAACAGTAGGGAAAGCGTTGGATAGAAGGAGGGTAAAAATTACTATTCCCACTCCAGTGAGTGTACCAGTAGGGAAAGTGTTGGATAGCTGGAGGGTAAAAATGACTATTCCCACTCCAGTGAGTGCACCAGTAAGGAAACCGTTGGATAGTGGGAGGGTAAAAATTACTATTCCCACTCCAGTGAGTGCAACAGTAGAGAAAGCGTTGGATAGCAGGTACGTAAAAATTACTATTCCCACTCCAGTGAGTGCAACAGCAGGGAAAGTGTTGGATAGCGTAGTGGCAAAAATTACTATTCTCACTCCAGAGAGCGCAACAGTAGGGAAAGTGTTAGATAGCTTAGGGGTACAAAATACTATAACCACTCCAGAGAGTGCAATAGTAGGGAAAGTGTTGGATAGAGTAGGGGTAAAAATGACTATTCCCACTCCAGTGAGTGCAACAGTAGGGAAAGTGTTGGATAGCGGGTAGGAATAATTTACTATTCCCACTCCACCAAATGTAACAGTAGAGAAAGTGTTGGATAGCGGGAGGTTAAAAATTACTATTCTCACACCAGAGAGTGCAACAGTAGGGAAAGTGTTGGATAGCGTAGGGGTAAAAATCACTATTCCCACTCCAGAGAGTGCAACAGTAGGGAAAGTGTTGGATAGCTTAGGGGTAAAAATTACTATTCCCACTCCAGTGAGTCCAACAGTAGGGAAAGTGTTTAAACAGTGTAGGGGTAAAAATCACTATTCCCACTCCAGAGAATGCAACAGTAGGGAAAGTGTTGGATAGCGTAGGGGTAAAAATTACTTTTCCAACTCCAGAGAGTGCAACAGTAGGGAAAGTGTTGGATAGCGTAGGGGTAGAAATTACTATTCCCACTCCAGTGAGTGCAACAGTAGGGAAAGTGTTGGATAGCGTAGGGGTAAAAATTACTATTCTCACTCCAGAGAGTGCAACAGTTGGGAAAGTGTTGGATAGCGGGAGGGGAAAAATTACTATTTCCGCTTCAGTGAGTGCAACAGTAGGGAAAATGTTGGATAGCGTAGGTGTAAACATTACTATTCCCCCTCCAGTGAGTGCAACAGTAGGGAAAGTAATGATTTAATAATTGAATATATATATATATATATATATATATATATATACATATACAATAATTATCAATACCAATACAAATGTTTTGAAAATTAATTACCAATTACAAATTATTTAGTAATTAATTTATTTTAAATACCAATAAATATTATGCATTAAAAAGTAATTACCTATTAATAATTTATTAACAACAAATTAATTTTCAATACCAAAAATTAATAAGTAATACTTCTTTTTACCATTTAATTATTAATTAACATTAAATTAACTATCAATACACAAAAATAATTTCAATAATTACTTATTTACAATTAATTTACTTTCCACCATATTCCCCTATAAACCCTCAACCCACTACGAATAATACATTAATTGAATTAATATAATTATCAATTACTCAATTAATAAAATTGAGGACCAATTAATAAAAATCAATGGCCAATTAATAATTAAATAACAATAAAATAATGATCAATACCAATAAATGGAAATAAAAAATTACTTAATTAAAATTAAATTACTTCCCACCACATTCCCCTATAAACCCACGACCCACTCCAAATAATAAATGATTACAATTAATATAATTATCAATTAATCAATTAATAAAAATTGAGGACCAATTAATACAAAATAATTAATAATTAATTAACTATAAATTCTTTATCAATACCAATAAATAAAAATAAATAATTACTTAATTACAATTAACTTACTTCCTACCCTCTTCCCCTATAAACCTACAACCTGCTACAGAACTAAAACGCAAAATTAAAATATAAATAATTAATAATTCTTATAAAATAAATATATAATTTACTATACTTCAATTACTTCCCACCCTATTCCCCTATAAACCCGCAACCTGCTACAGAATTAAATTACGTAAAAATAAAATAACATAAAATTAATTACTTTAAAAAAATGCAAACATACATTACAAAAATAATACATACTTTTAACACATATACTAACACTTAAAACACTATAAAAAAATCAATATTTGTAACAACTATATTATGACTGTCGATATTACTAACTTTGATATTATGAAAATTGATATTTCTTACCTGAATTTCGATATTCTGCACCACTATATTTTTGTGACTCGATAATATGTCCACTCGATATTATTATTGCCAATTGATATTAAAAATTCGTTATTATGACTGTTCACTATTGTACATTGTAGAAAACAGATGGGAACCCAACCGCGAATTGCACGATGTTGGCAGAAATGTTGCATATAACACTTAATCTGTAAGTCTTTGCTTTAAGACAATGTAGACAGTGGAAGCTTTAATTTCCCATGAAGACATTGCGATCCAATTTGGTTGAAGAAGCTGGACTCCTGCAACAACTGTATTAGTTGAAGATATCAAAATGGCATATTAGTGTGTATTCCTAGAGCAGAGTAGAGCTTCTTTTCCAGTTCCATATTTCCCACTCTCGACACCCGGGAGAGCTTCTCAGACTCTGTATGCTCTAAAGCCCTGTGATTTGAGCAGGCCTTTCCAGGCTCTTTACTGATCTATTTGCTGAGACCCATTCATTTTCCCTTGCCAGAATTTATACTATATTTTCTGAGTCCCCAATGAATATCTGAGCTTCTCTTCATGAGAAGAGTTAATTGAATAGCTTAAAGATTTATGCTTTTATCTCTCTATTTCAACGCCTCTTTATTGGTACAAGATACTTTTTTTATCTTAATATTAGAATATAGACTTTACTTATAAGGAACACGCTTTATGCTAAATGTTCTGCATTGTATTGAGAATAACATTTGATGCTTAATAAATAAATAATTACTAAACAGATTTTAATAAAAACCTTTAAACTCACATCAGTCTCACCATTGACTCCCAACAATTGTTTTTTCTAACTGTGATGAGTAATTTGACTTTTAATTTGCAGCTTCTGATTCATTCTTACTTGAGTCCAAGGTTCAAAGCCTACGGGTTCAGTAAGAGCAGGGGCTTTATTTTTCAGGTATGCTGAGACACAATTATTGAATTATAAACCAAATATTTATTGAGGTACTTGCTCAGCTCAAATCTGGCATTTGGATTTCAGCAGATGGAAGACCGGTGTTACCAGACAGTTTGTTACTATACATGACACAACATTTCCATTCTCCTACTCTTTAAGGGAGGGATGCTATGGTTAGGTCATGTTGTCTGACCTGCTTTAACCTCAAACTTAAAATACTTGCAGAAAATTTATGTTACCGATGTGTAACATTTCAACAGATTAATGTAGGGAAATGAATACCCTTTACAGCGAGTTACATATGGAGGTCGGGCTGTCCTTTCAACAGGATGCACATGGATGTTATTGAGATACCTGCTTGTAATGGGCTGAGATATGTCCTGATTATAGTATGCTTTTTCTTCTGGTGGGTGGAAGTCTATCCAACACGGAGAAATGACAGTCTCACTGTAGCTACATTGCTTATGAGTGAACTGGTCCCACAGTATGGAATGCAGGTTTCTCTTGAGTCAGATTGAGGAAATCACTTTAACATTGAGATCCTCTAGATGTTGTGTGCAGCATTACAAGTTGAACATAGTTTGCATTACAGTTATCAACTGCAAGCTTCTGGGATAGTGGATCAGTTAAATGGGGCCATAAAGTCTCGACTGGCAAACATCTGTCCATCTACCTCAGGGAAATGGCCTGATGCTTAGCCTTTGGTGTTGCTGAATCTTCGAAGTACATCTTAGAGAAGGCGGGTTTACACCCCATGAGATTTTGATCGGAAGGGCAATGAAAATGCCTGCTGTACCCAAAAATGCACTTGGGAATATAACAGATGATATGATACCCGACTACTGCGGCGGGCGCCATCTTGGGTTGGGTTGGTCGGCGTGCTCCACCTCCGCCACACCCCCCTCGTCACCATCCTATTTAAAACATCCATTATGCGTCAGCGCAGCGGACGAGCGCAGCGGGAGCGTCGTAGGCGCGCCGGAGTTGCGCCTGAGTTAAGCCCGTCTGCGCTCGTCCGCGGTCGGTCGGGGCTAGGGGCATGTCACTCTGCCCCTTTCATCGCCTACTCCTCGGAGAGTCTGAAACATCTGCAAGGTAATTGGCCGCTACCTCTTTCCATTAGCAGCACCATTTCTGCCCTCGGTCTCACCCCTCCTCTTCTGTTGCCCCGTCCATCCCCTCCTACTCCCCCTTCTTCCCTGTCCTTCATTTTATTGAACACTAGGTCGGCTGTGAAACACCACCAAGATCTGTTTATCCTGCTTGACTCCCAGAAGCCAGATATACTGTGTCTAACTGAGACGTGGTTTTGCGAGTCCTCTTTGCCATCTCTCTTAGCTGCTCTCCCCCCTGCCTACGCGGCCCTTCGGGTCGATCGCCCGGCAGGGAAAAAAGGAGGCGGCGTGGCACTCATTGCCAGATCAGAGTATAATTTTCAACTCCTCCCTTCCACTCCTATCGACTCTGTTGAGTACCTTGTGGCTCGCTCTGTCACCTTTCCCCCCCCCACTTATCTGTTTGTTAACTTATCGACCACCCCAGAATACTCCCCTGTTTACATCAGCATTTCAGGATCTATTGGCCACGCTAGCGGTCAATCATGCTTCTGTCCTTATATTAGGCGATTTCAACTACTGGCCCAATGATCCGTCAGAATGCCCAGCTTCTAAGCAATTTACAGAATTGCTTCATTCATTAAATTTCATCCCCCGCATCCAAGTCCCCACACATACTGGTGGACACGTGTTAGACCAAGTCTGGTCTCTTAACCACTTCATCTCTTCCATATCAGTGTCCCCCTGCCCATGGTCTGACCATGCCTTTATTTTTTTCTCTCTCCACCTTAACCTCTCAGCTAAGATCCCGCTGGTAAAAAACATCTGGGCACGGAACTGGAACCGTGTCGACCTGACCTCATTATCATCCTCCCTTCTAGTCTCTGCACCCGATTTAGCTGGTTTACCATCGTCGTCACAAGCTACTGGGATTGACACCTGGCTTGCGGGAGGCTGCAATTTATCAGCCCCCCTACGCCGGATATCAACCAAAAGATCTAAGGAGGGGAATCGGTGGTTTGACGAAGACTTAAAGGGAAAAAAATTGTCTCTCCGGCGTGCTGAGAGATCATGGAGAAGGGAATATTGCCCCCTACTGAAGACCTGTTATCTCACATTATTGCAGGAGTATAAAAAAGCTATCTTAGGAGCTAAAACCGCCTATTTTTCATCTAAAATTCTAACAGCAGAAAATCAATCGCGAGAAATTTTTTCCATCGTTCATGAGTTAGCTTTTTCAGAAAGGAGCATGTCTAAACCTCCTCCTACTCAACCCCTCTGTGACTCTCTGAATTTGTACTTCCTTGATAAAATCTCCAATATCAAGAGCAATATCCCTCCTCCTTCTGCCGTTTATTTTGACCCCCTCCCTCCTATCCTTCTGCCCTGTCTAACTTCAATCCCTCCTTTCACGGAAGAAGTGTTTCGGGAAACACTTCTCAAAGTCAAGTCAGGTTCCCCAGTTGATATTTGCCCGGCCCGCATCCTCCAACAAATCTAGTCCGTCTGCACTCAGCCCCCGATCACTTTCCTTAACAGTTCCCTCTCACAAGGGGTTGTGACTCCAGCTCTTAAAGCGGCCACTATTGTGCCTATTTTGAAGAAACCAGGTGCCGATCCTTCCATCTTAATCAACTATCGGCCCATCTCCATGCTGCCCTACCTGGGCAAGGTGCTTGAGCGCCATGTTGCCTCGGTACTCAGCGCCCATGTGGAGGCTACGGGAGGTTTGGCGTCCTGTCAAGCGGGTTTCCGTCCTAGGCACTCTACTGAGTCCGTCGTGGTGTCGGTCCTGAACAACCTCAGGGAGGGCTTGGATCAACACAAACATCAAGCCCTGGTGCTCCTCGATCTCTCCGCCGCTTTTGATACGGTGGAGCATTCCATCTTGCTTTCACGTATCAGAGCGGCGGGAATCGGGGGTTCAGCACTAGTCTGGCTCTCGTCCTTCCTGCGGGATCGCACCCAGGCGGTCCGGCTGGGGGAGTTCTCGGCAGCTCCACTTAAGATCACTTGTGGTGTCCCCCAGGGCTCTTCTCTTTCCCCTTTATTGTTCAATCTCTATATCTACCCTCTTATCTTTGCACTTCAGCAGCTGGAGGTCACTGTATATAACTATGCATATGACCTCCAGCTTGTTTTCAATCTCTCCTCTTCCCCTCACGCTATCTCCAATTTTCAAACTATTATGATTTTTATCAGGGATTGGATGAGCCACAACCATCTGAAGGTGAACCCGGATAAAACCGAGCTGGTGCTCACTGGTGGCTCTTCCAGTCCCTGGAACTCTTCTTTTTGGCCTTCCACTCTTGGTTCCTCTCCTGTCCCTTCTTCCACAGTCAAGACCCTAGGTATAAAAATCAACAATCATCTTACCCTCCACTCACAAATTAGCTCTGTCGTCTCTTCTTGCTTTCTGATGCTCCGCACTATTCGCACTGTTTCCCGGTTTTTCTCCCCTCTGGCACTCAAACTCATCATGTCTGCCCTTGTGATCTCCCGGCTAGACTATGCCAATGCCCTGTACAACGGCATCCCGGCATATAGCCTACGTAAACTCCAGCTTGTGCAGAACCAGGCAGCTCGGCTGGTGTATGGCCTCCCCCGCTTCCATCATTCTACACCATTGTTGAAGGCGCTGCACTGGTTGCCTGTTCTACAACGGTCACTCTTTAAAACTGGTTGCATGGTTTTCCAGGCACGGCAGGGAACGGCCCCTGCCTTCATCTCTTCCCTGCTAAAAGATTATGTCCCCACTAGACAGCTTCGATAATCCTCTCAATCCCTTCTTCAGGTTCCTCGCTATAACAGAAAAAAATGGGGAGGTTCCAATTTTTCAGTTTTGGCTCCCATTTTTTGGAATTCCCTCCCTAAGCACCTACGAGCGACCAAACAATACTCCCTCTTCCGCAAGGACCTGAAAACTCTCTTGTTTGTTCAAGCCTTCCCACACTAACTGTCCCTTTTAATCTTCTGTTTTCATGCCTCCAAAAGCGCCAAGAAACCGTATGGTGTACGCTGCGCTATATAAATATTTTAAATTACAATTCAAATTCATACTGCAAGGGATCGACTGATGTGGTGCATTCTGTTTCTCAACTGGTTGAATCTGTTGCTGCAAATCCGCATCAAGAAAAGTGTCATGACTTGAACCCAGGAGCCTGGGTACTCATAAATAAGCATGTGAGAAAGTCCTGTATGGTGCCTAAGTGGAAAGGCCCCTTCTAAGTGATCCTACATACCAATACAGCTTTTAAGTGGCCAGAGTGCCAAACTAGGTACATGCTTCACATACTCAGAAAGCAAGAGATACGTACGAAGAAATAGTGGGGCATATTACCAACAACTAGCGATAATTATCGCTATGTTGGCTTAGCGGCAATATTTTTATCGCCGAACTGCGGCGATTTTTATCGCTTAGGAACCTTGCTATTATCAAAGTTTATCTCCTAAGTGATAAAAATCGTCCGCAATGCATGAATATCGCTGAAATGTCAGCGATCTTCATGCCTTACCGAGCAAATGCTCTTAGCCATGTTATCCAACTACCATTGGATAACATGGCTAAGAACTGCCCAGGGGCAGGTGTTAGCTTTTAGAGATATTCGCGCTTAGCGCGAATATCTCCAAAAGTTGGTAATAGGAGATAGCGATGTTAGCGACTGTTTCCAGTCACTAACATCTTGGCACGTCCACTTTGCATGTCATTAGTGATAAATTTAACTGACATGCAAAGCGGGGCCCAAGATGGTCGCTATCTCCTACTAGCTGTCGCTAACTGGTGTTAGCGACAGCTAGGTAATAGGGAGATCATTTTATCTCCGCTTTCTTGGCTTTTAAAGCCAAAAAAAGCGGAGATAAACCCCCTTGATAATATGCCCCAGTGTTCTATGAGTCAGAACTCAGAGCACTAGTCAATGCACAACCACATTTGTCACAGCAGCAAGGAAGAAGGGGTGAAGAACTGCAGACAGGTGAAGAAAATCAGTTTCCCGATAACGCACAGATATGGCTTTGGAGCACATGCAGACGAAGGAAAAGCAATTAATCTAGCAAAAGTGACAGTTGAGATACTTCCAGGGCAACAGGAAGATCCAGATGAAGGCGCCGGCACTCTATCTAGATCAGAAAGAACTCACAATGCTGAATGGCCAAGTGTCTATGAGAGAAAGAAGCTGAGATCAAGTGTGTAAATCGGATAAAAAACACAATCAGTGAGGAGACAGAGTCAAGTGGCATAAGTGACACCGAAAGTGAACAAGAGCCAAGGATAACCAAATTTCAGATTTGTTTGACTGGAACAGAGAATTGCATAAATCCCCTTGAGACTGTTTGATTTAAAGTCTTTGAAAAGAAAACCCAATTGTTGACAGACGTATTGAATGAACTGTGAAAATAGACTGAAAATAAATCCAATAAAGTTGCTCAGAAGACAAGAAAATCTTGGCCCAAGGCTGCAGTACAAGAGTATGGATGACATTTTAGAACAACACAGGGTAGGGTTAAGACAGACTAGATAAAGACTGTTGTAAATGAAGTTGCAAGAAACTGCTTGTGAAATAAAGACAAAGACACTAACCTGCTTCTACACTTATCGTTTGAGAAATCTGACTTCGGGTAAACATACATTCTAACCAGAACTTGGTGCAAGATTATTATAGGAATTACATTTTAGCACTGGTATTGGTAGCTATAGCATTATAATTGGTCATGTATTTACCACCTGACAAAGAGAAATCTGTAATTTCATTCACCAACATGACACTTTCTCATGATGTAGATGAGAATGAGTTGAAAACCTCACTTTTGGACTACCTGAACGAAGACTATTCAACTAAGGTTTATTCAATGCTAGTGCAATAGCCTACACATGCTAGGAATGCTAAGAAGTGTTCTATGTGTGCACATTTGCCTTCCTAAGTTGAGGAGGAGGCAAAATACCATCACATTCCTTTGTCTTATGCATTTACATACAGCATATTGCTTAGTTTAGTTTATAGGCAATAACATTTTAATTACTATTATTCAAATTCTGATATGATTCTTTCAAACATACCTTTACAAAAGAGCATGAATTTACACCCACAAGCAAAAGAAATAGACACTGCGTGGCATTAT
Source organism: Lissotriton helveticus (assembly GCF_964261635.1). NCBI lineage: Eukaryota > Metazoa > Chordata > Amphibia > Caudata > Salamandridae > Lissotriton > Lissotriton helveticus. The sequence continues at coordinate 1,077,982,653 of NC_136059.1, forward strand.
TTTAGACCATACCTTCCTATTACCACTGTTAAGGCATACAAAGACTATTTGACCTGCTTGATGACACAATTAGGGAAGTTATTTATCATGATTTCAGAAGAGTGAAGTGAAGATGTTGTAAAGGATGCATGGAAAAAGGAAGAAGATGATTTTTGAAAGACAATGACTTACCCAACGTTAAGGGTAAACAAAAAACATGAATGGACAGCATATGTTTTCAAAGGAACATATCCACATAGAAAAAGACATGTAGGGACTAGTAATTGTGAACATACATTTGAATTGTCAGAAGGAACAATGCAGATTTTACAAGGTGACGAACAAGCAATTCCAGGAGTTTTTTTTTATCTGTGGACAAGAAGTTTATTTCAAATTTCCAGCTGACAGGGAGGGTATTTCCTATTTAGGTTGATTGTTTCCTAAGATGTATCATGTAAATAGCTTAAAGGTTTTAACACCGCCACAAGCACACAGACATACTAGAAGTATCAGTGAAGGAACACAAATGGGGGGAGACATATTTGGAGCTATTATACCAGCGGTAGAAGTGATACTGAATGATGAGAAATTTAGAAAGCTTTTAACAACAGAGGGCACTTCAGAGCACATCTGGAGGTTTATTAATTACAAACACTGAACTAGTAGCAGTTAGATCCATGGTTCTCCAGAATAGATATGCTTTGGATATTGTATGTGCAGAGAGAGGAAGAGTCTGTAGCATTTTGAAGTCAGAACATTGTTGCACCTACATACCTGATGAGGAAAGGAAAATCAAAGAGTACGCAAAGATCATTTCAGACATCGAGCTTAACCTGGATCGTGCAATGGACACATGGATTACAACCACAGGAGGAGGAATCCTCAAAGCCATATTAGTACCTGTTTTATTAATAGGTGTTTTTTTCCTGACTTTGCTAGGAGTATATAAGGCTATGAAAATGTTGATACCAAAGAGAAGAAATAGAAAAAGAAGTAGGCAACTAAGAAAGGATGTAAAAATAAGCAAAAACATTAACCAAGAATATAACTCAATAAAGGGGAGAGAAAACTTAAAATGATAAAGTAGAGATTCAACGGAAAGCAAGAGCAAATGTGAGATTAAGCTGCGAATGTTGTGATGTTGTAAACCATCAAAGGGGGAGGGTTGATAGAGCATATTTAATAAGCGTAATTTAATGCAATGAACATATAGAAGAAACATGTACGCCTAAAAAATGGAAGCTGCATTTTTAAAATGGCAAATGAGAGCACAAGGCATGTTCAATTAGAAATGCTACTGAATGCAGTTTTTCTTTTTCATATTTACTGACCGTAGGTCAACATTCTTAGTAATGTGAAGTATGCAATGATAAAATGTGATGATTCAATAGAAAAAGATAGTTTTCGACCTTCCCACAGATACATTTCACATAAAATACAGTATTGTGCTAAATAGTGAAGTTAAACCGTACTTAAATATTGTCATTATGTGACAGAGTGATGATTTCATTTGTGGAATGACAGGCCTAACCATAAACTCTTTTGTTTTGCATAGTAGAAAACCAATGGGAAACCAACCATATATTTCCTACTCTCCACACTTGGGAGAGCTTTCTCAGACTCTCTCTGCTCTAAAACCCTGTGCTCTGAGCAGGCTCTGAGCAGGGCTTTTCAAGCTTTCTACTGAGACCCATTCATTTTACCTTGCCAGAATATAGACTATAATGTCTGAGACTCCAATGAATTTCTGAACTTCTCTTCATGAGAAGGGCTAATTGAATTGCTTAAAACTTTATGGTTTCATTTAGTACTCTTTATGGGTTCAAGATACTTTTTTGCGTCTTAATATTTAGAATAGGGACTTTACGCATATGGAACATGCATTATGCTATAATTTCTGTATTTTATTGAGAATAAAGTTTGATGCTCAATAAATAATTACTTGCTAAAAAGATTTGAATAACACCCTTTAAACTCACATCAACATCTCATCATTGACTCCCAACAATTGATTATTTAATTGTAGTGAGGTATGCTGAGACACAGTTATTGAATCGTAAACTGAATATTTATTAAGGTCCTTACTCGGCTCACTACCTTGTTCAATAGTGAATTCTGGCTGATGGTATTGGAAGCGACATCATTAACTCTAGTATTTTAAGAGCATTTTCTAGGAGCATGCCTGCTTTCTCATTGCACAAATGTTATGCTCAATTTCTGTATGGTTTGTACCATAGGAGGAGAAAAGCTGAAGTCATCAGACTTGTGATTGAGCTAATTGTCTCTAGAAGGCTCAGTTAAATTGAACTCGCCTTCCTGGGACTGATTCCTAGAGTATGCTCACCTGCCACTTAGGACCGCTGCCACTGAATGCAGACCCAATAGCTGCGCTCACAGTCTTAAGCCAGCAAACTATGAAAGAATCAATGAAAAAGAAAATCACTCTGCTATTCAGAGGTACTTGTTGATGCATTGTCAAAATGTAGGAACTCAGTACTGAGTTCAGAGGAGAACATGATCACTCAACACTCACCCCTTCACGTATCACTGCAGTTTAAAAAGATTAGATTAAAAAACATGAATGCTTTCTGCAGGTTTTGATGGGCTCCTTTGGGAATGTGAACATTTTTATGAAACAGTAAAGTCTGGTGTAGATCTTGATTATTGAGCTTCGCATAGTTTGTAGGGGTTTCAGCTTTTCTTAGAAATAGGCACTCAAGTATTTTTTCCATGCAAACTGGCACTATATTGTCACAAGCGCTTGTTGACATTGACAATGGATGTGCCATTTCCCTGCAACCTAACAGTAAACTCGCGATTTTGAAACTGATTGTTGGTGGCATTTTCCCCCAAACCAGCTTAAAAAGGCCAATAATCTTTTAAATCTCTTTTATTAAATTTCAATCAGCAGTAGCATAGAACGATTACAATGTTAATTAAAGCATGAAGCAGGGAGACTACCAAAGCCTCAGTCTATGATGCTACAACAATGTTCAGCCATCTGCTAAAGAAGCCGCTAAGCACTGTTCAGGAGTGCACATTAACAGGTAGTAACATTAACGAAATACAGGGAGTCAGGCCAATAGAGATATAGCAACATAGTTAACATCATACATTTTCCTCCTTGTGCAATTTTTCTATAAGTGAAAGAAAACAAACCCATATAACCACTGCAATAAAATAAAAACAGAAAAAGCAAGGTCGAAAGGTGAAAGAGAGAGGAAACAAAAGAGGAAAATGGGTAGAGTCCTTGGTGAGGGGGGAGGTGAGAGAGAGTGATGCTCACGCTGCTGTGCCTAGAGATACATCTAACCTATGGCACTAGAAAATGATGCATCTCATACAGAGGCGAGGGCAGGAAGAAGGGACAGCAGGCTTTTAATTAGGCCGTCACTTGATTTGCCTTACTCTGAGGGGTCCACCCCTCCCCGGCTAAAAGCATGTTCAAACAGCTGATAGACCCGCGGACGGGGGGGACAGAGCAAGCGTGTTCTAATTTAGATGAGTGTTGTACCAGGGGTTGCCAAACACACGTAAATCTGGCATCAGCTTGTACAAGAGGACTGGAAAGAAGTTCCATTGCCATTACATGCCAAAGGCGGGTAACCCATACCGAGGATGAGGGGGTTAAAGCCTTTTTCCAGTGAAGTGCAACAATCTGTTTTGCTGTTCCTAACATGTGAAGAATTAAGCGCCAATCAGAGAGGGTCATGGCCCTAAGGGATTGGGGTCGAAGTCCCAGGACCACCACCCCAGGGGTACTCGGGATGGGAAACCCTATTAGATCCTTAATATGGCTTAGCACAAATGTGGATGAACGACCCTATGACCGCCCTACATTGCCAACACAATGCCGGTAAAGCAAGGAACGTTTTCTGAAGGCGAAGCGTGGTATAATATTATTGTGTCATCACTTTGTAGGTAGATTCTTGTTGTGTAATGCTTTTAAAAGTGTTAGGGATGTGTCTCCACAACTGGTCCCATTGCTCAGGGGGGGCATCCTCTGTAATGTCTACATGCCCTTTCCATTGGTATGGGTGTGAAGACAGGGATGCGGGAGTGCTGTAAGACCTTGTAAGTGTGAGAGATCAGGCCTTGTGAGCCATTGAATGATCGTACTAGCAGTTCAAAAGGGGTCAATGCACGCATGGGTCTTAACGTATTTTCAGTATTATGCAGCCAGTGCCTAATTTGATAGTACCGAAAGTGTGCCCTAAGAGGAAGGTGGTAGTCCTGGCTACATTGGTCAAATTTTTTAAAGGTCTCTCCCACAAAAAGGTCAGCCACCGTACGACACTCTCCTGCTACCCTGCCTTGAAACAAGTTTGGTTGTAACACCTGAGGGAACTCAGGGTTGTGTGCCAGAGGGGTGTTGGGGGAAGGGCATGAAGTAAGGCCATGGCTGGCCTCTGCCCTGTCCCATATTTCCAAGACCGTTCTTTTCGGGGTAGCTATATAAGCACTGCGAGGGAGCGATCTCTTTGGTTGTCAAGCTAGATCCCACAAGGGGCAACAAGTTACCGCCCTATCCATGTGAAACCAATGCTTCTCCCTTCCGCGAACCACCCACTCCGAAATAAAGCACAAATGCGACGCCCAGTAGTAGACAAGGAGATTGGGACATGCAAGGCCCCCTCGGTCTTTTGGCAACATCAAAAGTTTGTTAGAGAATCTCGTTCTTCCCTTGCCCCAAATAAAGGAATTAAGTTCAGCCTTGAAGGCTTAGAATGTCTTGTTGAGGGATAGAGATCGGAAGCATCAGGGAAGAGATACAATAATTTTGGCAGAATAGACATCTTTACCACATTGAGACGGCCCAACCACGATATTGGGACCAACTTCCATCTTCTGAGATCCTCTTGGACAGAACGTCTGTACTCCGGACAGTTAGTCTGATGCCAAGATTCTAATGTGGCTGTGAGGTCGAGTCCCAGATATCAAATGGAATGAGAACCCCATTGGAACAGGGAGTGGACAGTTAGCTTGGCAATCTCTTGAGGGGATAGGGTACGGTTCAGTATCTGTGACTTATTAAAGTTAAATTTAAGCTCTGAAATTGTTTCAAATTTGGAAAGTATGAGAAAAAGAGGGAGGAGGGAGCTCTGGGGATCAGCAAGAGCCAGGAGAAGGTTTTCTGCTAAAAGAGCTGCTTTAAGTTCAGTTCCCGCAATTGGAATGCCCCAAATCACCTCAGACTGATGTATTTCAATAGTCAAGGGCTCTATAGCCAGAGCAAATAGCAAGGGCGACAAGGGACATCCCTGACGCGTTCCTCTGTGGATCCGAATCGCGGGAGTGAGTAGGCCATTAATTCTTATTCGGGCCAATGGTAACACATGAGAAGCCATTATATAAGATATCATAATTGGTCCTAGGCCTATCCTGCTCAGTACTGCTCTGAGAAAGGACCAATCCACCCTGGCAAATGCTTTCTCAGCATCAAGGGAGAGCAAGAGAACAGGAATTTTACGCTAGTGGACCTTCTCCACCAGGTGGGCTGTAAGTCCATTATTAAACATCGAATGAACGCATTAAGTAAATAAATTAAAGGAAGTCATAAAAGTAATCATGAGCAATGCGGAAAGCTCCCAATTGAGAAAAATATTTCAACTTCACACACCTCTAGTTCCCAGATAATTATTTATATGGATTCATGCATATCAAAACTTTCAAAGGTTTGTCCAAGGTGGTTCATTTCCGCTTCCCAGTTAAGTGAGAAAATGCAACCCAAAAAGTTAAAGCCATCCACCACCTCAAATATTCTCCCTCGGGACATAAACTAAAAGTTTAAAGAGAGTCATGCCCTTTAACATATAACTTCCAGCTAATTCTAAAAGATTTCAATAGGAAAGAAAATAACTTGGTTTTTGTCAGCAATGGTACTGCCTACCTTCTCGCCCCTCACAAGGCCCTGCAGCTATTGGTGGCCTTTCTTTAAACACGCATGCGCCTCTATTTCCCTCAAAAGGTGTTAACCCATGCACCACAAGCAGATAAATCGCAAAAAGGAATGCGGTTCGCCATTGTTTCCTGTTTCATTAAATACAATCAATATTTTCGTTGTTGTCATGAGGGCACTATGGGGATCATCAGAACATGTGTCAAGAAGCACATCTACAGTAATTTCCTCACAATTAAAATATGTTTGTATGTCAAGCTTTTTTAAACACACAATTGCAGGTTTATTCAATGAAAGCGAACATTCAAAAATTGAAGAAAAAAAAAATCATCCGGGTTTGATTCAGTAAAAATAATATTCACATAATATATACTATAAAATACATAATATCATAATAATTCATTTGAATTTAAGTCTCAATAAAGGAAAACTGGTTCCAGGGCCTGGTGTACTATTATTTCTTGTGGTTTCAATCTCTGCAGAGGGCAGACACTAATGCTCTGTATCACATAGATTCATGCAGCACAGCAAGGTGACTTGCTGCATTGCACTGTGTGAAAATTTGTATTAATACATTTATTGTTTGGTAATAAAATCATTACAATGGGTATAAAAACGGTAATTAGCTGTTTGCACAATACATTTATATTTTGATATATACTGTAGGTAAAAATTCCCTTCAAAGTTGCTTACATGATCGAGGCCAGATACTAGGTCACAGAAGTGGGTCACGGTGGAACTTAGAAGACCAAGAGGCCAAGCTGTTCATTAGTCCAGTGGTAAAAGAGTTCAAAAAGAAGAGTCTCAAAAAAGCTAAAATGTTCCCTGGTGTGCTACAGCAGTTTAATCTAAGCAATCCGGATGGCTCTGAAATGATGATGAAATAAGGGTGGCCAGGCCTCCAGTTCGAGCAGTTGACTGACACCTGAAACTACTGCTTTTATGAGCCTTCGGTTGAGACCGACAGTGGCAGGTACCTCAGTTTTATTAACTTGGTGTATTTCCCCTACACTCATTCACCTCCACGTAGAGTCATCATCCCTCTTCTATTTGTGTGTTTAGGATACTGAGCGGGAGGCCGAAGAGGGATTCTTATCCTCTCACCCCTCATCTTTTTTGTGTGATTTTTAGGTACCTCAGTTTGCCTTGAGTGAATTAGAGGCTGGCGGCTGCATGAACTGATGATAAGCCAGATGGATGAAAGTCGCAAAGCTGAGGTTTAGAAACATATTCTCTGGGTTCAAGGCAGCAATGATGCCCTGCCTACAGGTCTGGACTCCCGGGGCCTCATTTATGAGAAATGACGCATCGCTGTGTGAAAGCAGAGATGCGTAACTTCTCAGTGCGCACTCCTTGCGACATGATTGATGCGTCATATTTACAGTATGACGCATCATGTAGCAAGGAGCTACAGATACGTCAGTATTTCTGACGTATCTCTAAGCACAAAAGTCACGCATTGCTGGGGTGTGTCACAAAAGTGACGCAACTCCAGCAATGCGTCCTTTCACATGGGGCAAGCCCCATGTGAAAGGGCTTGCGTCAGTCTTACGCCTGCTGTGAGGCAGGCGCAAGATTTTGACGCAACAGCGTCCTAAAAGTGACGCAGTGAAATCTCATAGATTTCACTGCGTCACTATTACGAGGCTTTTTGCAGGGGAACGCCCCCTCTGCATATATTATACCTGACGCAGGTATAATGTAGCGCAGGGGTTTACAAAGTGACGCATCTAAGCTTAGATGCGTCACTTTGTAAATGTGGTGCAACAAGGCACATTTTTTACTCCACTGATGCGTCACTAAAAGTGATGCACCAGCGACGTAAAAGTGACGCAAGGGCTCATAAATGAGGCCCCCAGTTTGTACCACTGGGGTCTCAACTTTGTTCTGCACAATGCCAACGGTGCTGGACAAATGAATATGTGTGAAAATTTGATAAATGTACACTTTTTAGGCCAATAACCAGGAATGATGCACCTCTACATTTGCATAACAAGAAACGTCCCTATTGCCAGTGTATTGTGTAATGTAATCACCATTTATAGAGAACTCTGATACCCAACAGGCGTTCTGGCCTTCACCTCGAATTCCTAAATCTGTCCATTGTGTTAAATTGATTCCAAGTGGAATCCTGGTTGAGCAATTATTAATCTACCCGAATAAGTGAAAAGATCCGGATATACCTATCTCGACCACTTCAGTAGACATATTGCTTTCCACACAACAAATCTTGCCTGACCCTAGGATATGAACAAATCCCAGGGTGAATGCAAGCGCACACCTTCAATCACCTTCAATAAGGCTGCTCAGGGTTTCGGGCATAACATTTGTTTATCTGGCTTCAAGCATGCTGTTTTCAATGAGTCTATGAAAAAAGATGACTAACTTTTACTTTGGTCTCTTATCCCGGCTCTGCAGTGGATTTCAGTGGTTTCTCTGAAGAAAATTGCTTTTGAAGCTCATAAACTCAAAACGGCCTATTGTCAAGCAGATGCATGTGTACATCTCAAATGCTGGAAACTTGACTGTGAAAACGACAGCTGGGCAAGGACCTAGCTTTCCTTGAGGGCAGGATCCTGCACACTTAGGCCCTCATTTGTAATGAGGCTGCACCTCTGGAGCGTCACTTTTTTGACGTTCTGGTGGCTCAGGAGCCTGTGTGGCTTAATGCGGCCTTGTAAATATTGTTCCCTTTAATGCATTTGTCTGTGTTCTAGGGGCATGTTATGGGTTTTGCTGTGGACGTTCCCAGCAACACCGATGTCTTTTTGACATTGGCACAGATTTATGAGGAATCGCAACTCTGAGGCAGTGGCAAAAAAGTACACCTCCCAGGCATAAGGGAGGTGCAACGAGGAGAAATGCTGTTATTTTTCCTTTTTCTATGCATGCTAGAAAGAGGAGAAAAGCCTCTTGTAATTGTTTTTGTGCAGGACATTTTCCTTCCTCCACAAAAACAATCATCTCTGCAATGCAGGCACCCTTGCACCATGGCGCAAAGGTCCCTGCATTGATGCATGGCAGTCCATTGTGTGCCAGCCAAGGGGAAATGGACAGGAATGCGCCATATCGGATATATATGGTGCATTCCTGCCCTTTTCTTCTGCTGTAGAGCAACGATGCATAACTGTGTGTATGTGCCACAGAAAGATAGAGATAGATACTGTTTGGACATTTTCTTAGGCAGAAAAAATATCTTGGAACTTGACACAAGGGTATCCATCTTTCAAGGATCCTTGACTAGGAAATGGAGGGGTTGGAAATCTCCACAGGATAGTAGGTCTTGTCATGCTCTTATTGGCTTAGTTAGGATTGATCTAGGTTGGCCAATTTGACATAGACTTAGGTTTTTCTATTCTGGTTTAGTCGGGTGGTGTATATTTCCTATGTAACTTTTTCTTCAGGCTTAGGATCTCCTTTTCCTTTAGATCTGGAAGTGAAACCAGTACTTCCTACATTAATGTCTTAGCATCAGGTTCCTCCATATTACTTAAAGGCCCCAACCTACTTTTATGTTTGGTTGTACAGTTTCATTCAAGGGTCCACCACTGGTGACTAGAGGTCAACCAGGAAGTACTTCGATAGGTAGTCTAAATAATACTGTCAGTCAATATCTCTAGAGTCTCACCTGTACTATCATCCAACATAATCTGGATCGGGATGTATTTATTAAAAAAAAGAAAATGTTTTTTAAGAAATTAATTCATTTAGGTATTAAGGATGATTACATATTTGATGTTTCCTTTAGTGTAACAGGAAAACACAAAGATCGTTAGAGTATTCTTTCCTTCTCAAGTCTTTCCATATCCATCCCCTTTCAAAGCCCGTTTTACCTTTAGTTAAAGGCTGGGTAAGAGGTGCATATGATGCTAGAATAAAGGTTTGTATTTCTCTTTGGGGGGGGGATTCCTGTATCACCACTTAATTTATTAATGAACCAGCTGATGTAAGAAGTATTTTGTACTGTCCTACAGCATAAATTTGGCATCAATGTCCATATTAATTCCAACCGTATCTGATCGTGAGTGCAAACACAGTCCACCTCTCCGACCAGTAGAAACGGCCCAACAGAAGAAAATTCCTCTTTCCAAATTTCGCCGATTTTTAACGTGTGATTACGTTCGCAGTAATTCCTGCATGGAGTCACAGGCTAGAACCGCGTTCGACCATTGCAGCACTAAGTACGCGACTCGACCGGCAAGCACCGGTTGAGTAGCGTACTTAGTGCTGTAATCACACGTTAAAAATCGGCGAAACTTGGAAAGAGGAATTTTCTCCTGTTGGGCCGTTTCTACTGGTCGGAGAGTTGGACTGTGTTTGCACTCACGATCAGATACGGTTGGAATTAATATGGACATTGATGCCTATATCTTCCCTGACAATCACCAGGACTGAGATATTCCGGTCCAGACGTGGGAATTATTCCCACTTTTGCACCTAAAGGGGTCACCTTTAATACCCTCGGTTGTCCCATCCACTGTCCTGATGAAGACTCGCATGGCCCAGGCGTAATTAACCGTGAGGCCCCAAGACGAGTCGAAACATCTGAAATAGAAAAATAAGGAGCATCCCATAAATTTATAGTGGTCAGGTTCCCATAGGTCGGACGACTTGTAGATCCGTCTCTGTGTTAAAAAGTGCCTTGAATGTTTTGTGTTATTACTTCTATCATTTTCTGTTTCCTTAAACACTTACTACTTTCTTGCACCCTTTCGCTATGTTGCACGCTCCACCTGGGGAACCCAGTGGTATCTGTAATGTGTTACAGATATAAATATTGTTGTGTAGTTTGACCATAAGAGAATGGATTAAAAACAATTATCTAGATAAAACTGTTGTTTATTTTATGCCCTTATGTTTATATTGAATGTTTACAAAAATGCATAGAGCAGACTAATGTATATGCTCCAAATATGTGGAATTGATGATTTTTTGCTGATCTTTTCAGTCCTTGAAACCATAGAGGTCTTGGACCATTTTTTCCTATAACCTATCAGCAAGAGAGCAGCACTAGGATTGGCTGAGCAGCCTCTGCCTTCACGGAGACTGCTAGGTGAGCTCCAAGGTGGCCGGAAATTCCGCCTCAGAGGCTATGGCAGAAAGGTACGTTTTTACAAATTATTATTTTCCCTTCCCAGTTGCCTTTCCTTTTGCCCCCTGCCCCCCAACTTCATGTTGTGGTGGCCACCACTGATGGAGAGTCAAATGTAATTAAAAGACTCCGGTTTGTAAAATACTTAATTTGAGTGTTTTAAAGCTTTGTATGGTGTATAGAGAAATTTACCTCTAATCCAACTTCTACCTGGTTTAGATTTGTGTGAGTATCAGCAATACTTTGTTTTATGCTTGAATTAGTTCTTGGAACTTCCGAAATATCAACTGAGATACCCTTTTTGTTGATACACAATTTCTTTCAAAAACAAAATGGTCATCCTACTTTAAAAAATGTGGAAACCTGTACATATATATAGCACTAGTTTGTAAAGGAAGTTTCCTATTTTATTGAGATAGTAACCCTACCTAAACTATTGTGAAATTTAGACATCATGTAAAGCAATGTTTAAAGTGCTAACAAATGAACATGACAACACGGATATTACTAGTGTAAAGCATGTAGTGTCTCCCCCTTGTTTCCGATGGATTGCAATAGGCTGATCAATGCTAAGTGGAAGGCAGGCTGGCTTGATTAAAGATTAGCGGCAGGGGAATAACTAGGTCAATAAAATTTAGGGAGAAGGGTGACACTCAAATTTCCCGACAATCACACTGGCATATCATTGATAAATACATTATTTCCGAAGCAGAGCATGAGGGGGCATAAGGGGCAGTGGGAAGGGTTAGCAGTGCAGATTGCAATGGTTACTTAAAAGACAAAGGGGCATGTATGAGGATCTGAGGGTCCTTGTCATTTGTCTGTTTTTATAAACAATAAAAAAATTTAAAACATAAAAGACAAAGGGGCATATGTACAAGATGATAGCGCCACAGGATTGTCACTTTTACAGATGTTCTGGTGGCGGTATACGAGTTCTCCATATTTACAAAGCGCCACTAAGCCACTTTGATTGACTTAACGCCGCCTTGTAAATACAACCCCTTTGCACGCATCACTTTTGCTTGAAAGGGGCCTGCAATGGGTGTTGCTGTGGGCGTTCCACCACAACACCTAATGCTTTTTGACGCTGCCCCAGATTTACAAGAATGTATAAATCTGAGGCAGCTCCAAAAACGAATGCCATGCAATAGCAGGCGTTAGAATGGAGCAAAGAGGAGCAATACTTTTATTTCTCCATGTTTTTGCTTTTTCTCTGTGTGTGAGCAAAGGTAGAAAGAGCAAAATGACATTAAAGATTCTTTATGATAATAATCCACATTTGTAAAGCGCACAATCACCCGTTAGGAAGATTAAGCGAGCTATTGCCCAGAGTCACATGGTGCTGGACTAATCTGCCTTCGGCGCCGGGGATCGAACCTTGATCCCCAGATTCCGGAGTCAGTTGCCCTAGCCGCGGCGCCATACCTCTTCCATGTGCAGGAAGGAATCCCTTCCTGCACATAAACGATCATTAAATAATGACATTTTGCTACTTCTATGTGTGCTGCAGAATGTAGTGCCCATAGAAGTAACAAATCGCCATTAATGATTGTTTATGTGCAGGAAGGCACACCTTCCAGCACATACACAATCATTCTCTGCAACGCAGGCACCGTTGCACCGCTATGGAGCAAGGGTGCCTGCGTTGGCAATAGGCAGCTATTTTTAGCGCCAGCGGTAGGGAAAACACAGGGGTGCGAAGTATTGTTGTAAATACATCTCTTTTGTTTTGGTAACGACAGAGTGGCACTGTCAAATTTGGCACAGCTCTACACTCTGCCATTTCCTTGTAACTATGATCCAATATGTTGTAAAATAACAAACAGGTACAAGAACTTAAAACAGAGAGGAAAGACAGACAGTGTGTGTGTATTTTTTTGTCTGTGGGTGCATGTACAAATCCTAGGTGAAATCCAACAGCCACCACACCATACCCAACTGAAATCTTCTTACCGGACTATTCACTGGAGATTACATTTATTGGAAGGGTGTAACACACCAACCATCCTTCCTGTAGGTACCCCCTTGATTAGCAGTTTGTTTAGGGATTCCACTTTTATGGCAAGGGAAGTGCGTAAACCACATCTGTAGTGAACAGTCTGCCCTATTTTGACATAGATAGATAGACAGACAGACAGACAGACGGACGGACGGACAGATTGGATGGATGGGTGGATGGATCATTTCCGCTTATCTCAAGGTGTGCCTGCTGCTTAAAATGCGACAGGTATTTAAAGTAAATGGCATGAAGAATACACGCTTCTGTCTCTCCTTTTATAGCTCTGACCGTCCAACACGCAAGATTGATGATTTTAGACACTCTATAAGTTATTTTCTTGCTTTTCTCGGGCTATGTCTGAGGCACTCTTCTTGACGCTATCTCCTGTACTTTGTGCCTGGTATTACCTAATTAGCCAATATGTTTGTTTAGTTTTATGTTATTGTGGCTTCTTACAGATAGCTAAATTTGCTTTTTGTTCCCAAATGTTGTTCTAGAACATTTTCAAGCCTCCGAAAAATCTGCAACATGAAATTCTAACTGAGATGGCAACTAAAATTAGAATTGTTGTATCTAGTTTAATATAGCAACAACACTGCCATCTGCTGACCAATACCGAAACTCACAGCTTCACTACAGAATGATTTTGCTTTATGTTTGGTATATAGTCTCAAAACCAGGGTTTTTTGTGTTTTAGTCTTTCACGATGTCTCACGATTTGTGTGTCATAAAAAGCAGGACATCCTGTAAAAGAATACTTGAAATAGACACATGCAAACATAACGCGTAATTCACACAGCTGAATCGAAATTCAATACATCATGTCAATGGGATTAGGTGCAGTCTGTTCAGCGGTATCAGACAGGAGGCAGACATAGAAATGTCATTGGGTCTGATATGTGGAATGTCGTAGGAGTAGTCTGAGAAGTAGAATGCAAATCAGATTATCAGCCAAAGAGGAGTTTTTGGGGTCTCACAAACATTAAAGGATAATGCACAGATGGTGAAGAAAGGGTTTGGAAGTGCGGCTGTTTGGGCAAATGTATTATTTTATACCAAGAAGCAACCAATGCTGCTGGCTGCATGCACAAGGGGGAGAAAGAAACACAGAGTAATAGAGCTATGTTCATTGAACATGGCTTCTGACTACACGTGAGTTGGTGCACAAACAAGCTGCATAGTGCCACATGCAAACTTTGCACCCGGGTGCAGAGGTGTGTATGTACGCAGAGGTGTCTATGTACTGACTAGCACAGTATTTGTACTGGAAGAATACCATTTCAGTATGAAATCCTATGCCTGCATAAACTATAAACATCCCACACTATTGCCCAGATCCTCACTGGTGTCTCGAAATGCAGTGCAGCAGCCAAAAATGCTGTGCTGCGTTGCCTGATAGGGAGAGAGCAGGAGAGCGCTATATTCACAGATATATGGCTCTCTCCACCCCTCTCCCTTGCCCCAGCAATGATTTCAGCTGCCGTGCGCCAGGCACCCACCGTAGCACCATGGTGCTGGGGTGCAAGCCTGAGTCTACCATAGGTTTTGCACCAGAAGGGTATCATTCCTGCACAAAATACTGTGGCAAGTCAAAAACGTTTCCTTACTTTGCATGTGTGCTGTACCGGGCCGCACACATGTGAAGTCTAAACAGAAAGGAGAAATAAAAACATTTCACCTTTCAATTCCTGCTTTTCAGCGGCATACATTTGTGGCACTAAAACCTGTAAGCAAATGTTAGTAGTTGGAGTTTAGTGTTAAAAAGCATGGGTGGTTGCACGGGAACGCCCATGTACCGCCCATGTAGCGCCCCTTAACTCACGCTGCTCTGCATTACTGTTGGGTAGTTTCCAGTGCAAAACAAGTTTTGCACTGGAAAGTGAATCAGAAAAAAATCTTTTTGTGCTGGTTAGCATCACTTTTTGTGACGCTTACACAGCTCAAAATGTTTGAGAATCTCCCCCAATGTGTGTGTGTGATGTACAGTGTAGCACACATGCAATGCGCAGAATGTTTGGAGAAATGAAAATACATCTTCTCATTAGTAATTCTTCAAAGAGGCATTGGGGCAGAATTATGTTGCCTGACGCATCTCTGCAAATCAGCACAGATGCGCCAGGAAAGATACGGCAGGTAAGTTTATCCTTGCGCCACCCATGATGCGCCGCATTTACAATGTTGTCGCATCTAGGGAGTGAAGTTGGCGCAGTGCTGAAGTTGTGTTGCATGCGGCACGCAACTCCAGCACTTTTCCAACTTGCCCTATCTGTTAACGTGGTGCGTCAAGCCTTATGCCTGCTTCAAGCAGGCGCAAGGTTTTGACGCATCAGCGTTAGTAAAGTGACTCAGTGAAATCTTGTAGATTTCACTGAGTCACTTTCCAGGGGCGTTCCTGCGACGGAACGCCCCCCCCCCCCCTTCGTGGAAACGCCCACATGAAACCTGACGCAGGTTTCATGTGGCGCAGGGCTTCACAAGGTGACGCATCTCTCAGATGCGTCATGTTGTAAATACCCCGCACCATGGTGCATCTTTTGCGCCGCCGCTGCGTCACAAAAGTGACGCAACAGCGGCGTAAAAGAGGCGCAAGGGGCTTGTAAATCTGCCCCATTATGTTTAGACAGAAAGCACAGTCTGGCTATCTAAGTAGATTGAACATTGCATGAATACCTATGGGTGCTAGTGCTGAGCCACACATATTGCACACAAATAATGCAGCCTTGACACAAAGTGGAGCAAAAAACTATTTGCGTGAGAAAAGGGTACCTTTTCAGCACAATATTCCGGATGTATGTCGTTACAACGCGATGTTTTACATCGCAGTTCTTTACAACGCATGTTTTACAACGCAAGTCGTTACCACGACTTGCGTTGTTGGGGGCTGGATAGTGAATAGTTTAATTTACTATTCCAACTCCAGTCCCCATGGATAGTAGGGAAAGAGTTGGATAGTAAATGAAACTATTTACTATCCTGGAGCGCCCCCCAGCGCAATTCGTTGTTACAATTGCGTTGTAAAAGTTGCGTCGTAAGACAACTGCGATGTAACATCCGCGTTGTAAAGGATGTTCCCCCAATATTCCTTATGTGATTGAAAGTAAAATACCCATGCAAGATTTGCACCTCTTTGCATCACTTGGAGAGCCTTTAGCCTGGCACAAAACCTTAGTAAATCTGTCCAATTGTCTTATGTTTACGGAATCTGTGGAGCAACAGAGCAATGGAATAGCTTTTCAAAAGAATCTGTATAGTACAGAAAAAACCTACAGTAAGTAACAATAATAATAATTCAAACCGTTTTAAAATGTGCACATGTATCTTCAGTGAAAGTAGGGATTTGGAAAACGGGCATGACTATGATGTACTTTTGCAACTGCATTATGACATGCATATTTTTGGGTGCATAAAAAAGATAGATACATGAAAATCTAAAGAGTCCATAACAGCGAAGGTGCAAAGATGTCCTCTCGAATGCTACTCTGCCTACAGATTGTGAAGTTCTCTGTGTGTGGATTGAAGCTAAGAATTAGGACTTGTATTTCCGTGAGAAACAGTAATTGGCAATCTCAATCCAATTTCCATGTTGTGAGAACAGCATTTTAAAAAATAGCATGTGAGAAAACTTCACATCTATTTTCAGCACCAGCTATTCTTGCAGTGACATTTTGTTGGTTTTCTTAGAAAGTTCATCTGCAGTACAGACACAGGAAAAGTGGCTACACCGGTGAAGTATAAGTAGGGCAAATACAAGACTTGCTCATGTAATATAAATATAATCCCAAATGGCATTCTAGCACATACATCAACACACATTAAACATGCCATAGTTGATATGACCAAATCCCTATTGTCAGTTTTTTACCCCTGAGTGGCAAAGGAACAGGTGCAAGGGTCAGAGCAGACTTTAAAGTAGGTTTGAATAGATCACAGAATCAAAAAGATTCTCTTTCATATACAGAGCCTTCCTTTTTCCAATGGAGCTGGTAACTATAGTTAATATGAGCCCCAGCGGAATTATAACAGCTTCAGAAACACAGTGGATCTCGGTACTACCATCCAGAGACATCGGCTGTTGAGAACAGACAAAATCTTCATGTAAAAACATGGTGCAAATGAGGAATTACTGAGGAAATCAGAGCCAGAATTACCAATTCTTCTGGAAATTCCTCATTTCATAGCAGGCCCTCAGGGTTCAGATTATAATGGGACAGATTGCCCCCACCCCTGGAGTTACCAGTATACACAGTATTAGTAACTCCAAGGATGGGGAAACTCCAGCCCATATACAAGCCCACTCCTAACAAGGGTCTAAGTGGTGCAGAGAAACTGATCCTCATTTTGAGATCAATTATAGTGAAATAGCACTTCCTTTTACTTAGCTCTGATGGAGATTCTGTCTGAAGGCAGAGGGGGAAACATGCTGTATGTAGGAGGGTTTTCAACAAGCTATCATATTTTCAGATGAGAGAATTTACCATCTACTAAATAGCCGAAGATACGAAAAGCTATTGAAGGATCAAGAAGTGAGTCAAAAATAATCATGATTTTAACGTCATTTCACTGAAAAATATTTTACCATTATGAGAGTTCACGAGCAGCAATATAAGAAAAAGTGATTTTCTCTATCATTTTTTGGTTCGCAGCTGTATGGAATTTTGCCAAGATTCTAATTACTGCCCGTAATCTGTTTAATAGCATGGCTCTTTAAATCCTCACTGAATTTCACAGTGGCTTTTAGGCAAAGCAGTAGGTATTGATTTTTAAGTATTCTTGCTCTATGCTCTTGTAATATGCAAATTTCAAACAGTCATCACTAGCAGCTTTCTAAATGAAAGCCACTGATCATTGCAGAGGTATAAAAACAGTCAAATGAAATCTAGAAAACAGGAATTGTGCTGAATAAACTGATTTAGACCTTGCTATATTGAATACTCTGATGAAATAGCACACAAATGTTACTATAAAATAGTAAGTCTGTCTAGAAAACCATTTTAAAATGCAAATGTCAAAACAAAATTCTATTGAAATCAGTAGAAGTCTTCATCAATTTACTACAAAACCCAATCCCACACACTGTCTAGGGAAGCCACAGCAATAAAAAGTTACCAACTTAAGAGACAACATGGGCTTCACGAAATTATCAGACATCGAATCATTAGTGTTACTCAGAGTTAAAAATTCATCAATGGTCTTTCAACTATTGGCTTTCCTTATCCCTAAAACACGCAAAACTCTTCCTTGCTGAGAAAACCTTAACTGGATCCAAATGGTCATCCAACATTAGACTTATCAACCAGCAGCCTTCTGTTAATTTATTTTTGATAGCTGTGGCACTCCATATTAATGCATACAGTGACCAGCCTCTTCTTTTGAAATTCCAGAAATCCAGATTCCACCCCAGCTGGCATGGAAACTGCAACCATATAGGTTGACGATAACCTACATATAGAATTTGGGTACACTGCCTAATAATCTGCTTGCATCTGCTGAGTGACTTTGAAACTGCTGTTCATCACACCAAACGCTTTGCCATTTTCAAATTGAGAGCTTTGTACATGCAGTGCTGTGATATATGTGAATTAATTAAACAAAAATAAATTGAGAAATTCCATTGGAGGAAACCAAATCAAACCAGCCATTTTTTAAGGAAAGGCAATTTTAACGAAATGCAAATAAATCAAAAATGAAAGCAAACCTTTTAACTGAAAGATAGTTTGAAGGAAAAATCCAAAATTACATTAAATATGGGTGAAGTTTAAGGGCTAGTAATGGGTTTTTGGGTTCATAGACAGGCAATGTTTTGGGGTGATGAGTGATTTTGTAGGTATCTGGAATGGGTGTAGTTTAAAGATGGAGTTAAGGGGCCAGAAATGGGTGGAGTTTGGGTGTAATGAGGAACTTTTAGGTAATGGGACGGGTGAAGTTTAGGGATGGTGAGGCCTTTTTATGATTTGCAGATGAGTGGAGTGTAGAGGTTTGAGGTGTTTTAGGGTTTAAGGATGAGTGTAGGGGTGTTTTGGGCTATTAGGGTTAAATAATTCACAGAGTTTAGGGCTGATGAAGGTTTTTAAGATGAGGTTATGGTTAGAGATTGGGGTGGTGAACAGATTTTTGGGTTCAGGATTGGGTGCAGTTTAGGGTGGTGAGGGGTTTTACATATCCATGGATGGGTAGAGCTTAGATTCAGAATGTGTTTTCAGAGACAGTAGATTGTAAGGCTGGTGAAGGGTGTTTTAGAGGTCATGGCAAGGTGGAGTTTGCTACAAAAGAACAAACAATGTAGTGCAAGTGACCAGTGATAAATAATTTAAAAAGTGCAAAACATGCAGATCATTTGCACCAAAGTGGACATTTGTTGGAATAGTAGTTGGATAGTTTGCTTTGTTTTTTTTATGGAGCACACCATTACAAAATGCAGTCAGAACCTAAAATGCAAGTCATACCTATTGCTTTTGTAAATTGTTGATAATGTGCATTTGTCTATTTGTGAGAAAGAAAGATAACCAGATAAGGATTGTTTCAGAGAAGCTCATATGGATATATATGGGTGTCGTGCAAGGGCAAGGTGGATTAGGATGGTAGGGTGACATATAAGGGCATTATTGATGTCTTCTAACAGAGTTAGAGTTTTGTTCTACAGTGGGTGTGCTTGACCGGTAGGGCTAGAGAATATGAAGGTCTATACAGTAATACCATTGCTGAGCCACAGCTCTACATTAAGACAGTTTGATTTTTTCAAAGAAGTCAAACTGTTCTGGTGCTAGTTCTTATCTTTAGCCCAAAAATATCCACCTCTTTCATTTGATGGTTTGGACACATCTGCTAGTATGCTTCTCACATCTACTGGAGTGACCCTACATAGGCCTACTCTCAAACCCATCCGCGCCATGGTTTCTAAGTATTCCTGTATATTTTCTTCATTGATATGTACGCCCTAAGGGCAGTAAAGGAGTACAATAAAGGTGGCCTGAACAGGAACACTCTTGCTCAAAGTCCTTTGTTAGTTAATCTGTTTTTCTTACATGCAGTCCAGCCTTTTGCCTGACGTCACATATATATACCGAGATGCGGGTGACACTTATCATTGGGTTGGTCACTGGTCAGACAGATGTGGTAATGGAAGGCTCTATTGATATCTTTACATTACCACGGTGGCAGAGCAAATAGTTCTGGCCAGCTCTTGCCCCTGCAACCAGGAGCCACAGTGGCATAATAGTGTATGCCACATGGTGTGTGAAAAGTAAATTACTTGTTATACTCTGCACTGGATGCTCTAGATCTGTATCAACTGTGTTATTTTGGTCTAGATATCGAGTGACCAGCCCACTCCGTGGCATTACGGACGGTCTTCTGTGTGTGAGAGAATGCATCCTGGGTGTTGCAGTCTTCAATAGCTTCCATTGAACAAATTAGAGTGGCACACTCTGATAGCAATGATTTGCAGAGGAAAAGGTCAGGGCTGGAATCTGTGATTCCATTGAGCTAAGTGATCCCCGTCACAACATTAACCAAATAGTCAGTATTGACATTTGGCATTTAACAGTTCTTTATGCTAGTGTAAATCCTGAAGTTCTACCAAAAATGTCTTACATGATGTCAATGTAGGTACATGATAAAATGTGTAGTGTGGTGACTGAAGATATATGCAAGTAAGTTGCTAGTGGAAAAGAGACAGCATAAGGGCTTCATTAATCACTATTCTTCTAGAAGGAAAGGTTCCTCTGAGAATATGACACCAATAATAGGAGGAGCAACGTCTAAAACATAAGGGGCCTGGTTCTCAAACTGTACTTTGTAGTACCTTTTGTAGTATTACAAAACTTACTACAAAATCCACTTCACAAACTACTTATTAAGGTTTACATCTCTGCACTCCCTATAGTTATGCATGCGGAGTTTCCGCCGCGACTGCAGAGACTCCGGGTTTGGCGAACTCGCATACATATGTATGGGGAGCTCTGAGCTGTAAAACTCTGCAAGTAGTTTGAATACCGAAAATGAGTAAACTTACTATAAAGTGTAAATTTACTTTTGAGAAACAGGCCTTTGGCACCAACCTGATGCACGACTTTATCCAACACATAAATGAGACAATGATCGTGTTAGAAAAGTGCTGAAAAGTTTGGTGCAACATAGGTGTCTTTACGCTGCTATGGTACTAGAAAAATGTATGTACACATTCACGCAATTAGTGTAAGATGACTATTGAGTGACAGAAATTAATGCTATTTTTATTAAGCATTTAATATCTTTAACAACAATAAAAAAATCTGAACCAAGCGCTTTATTTTTGTCTCGTACATTTTGTCAATTTTCTTGACTTTGGTCTGATTTTCCCTTTATTCTGTACTAGATTGAAGCCACATAAGGTATCTGATCTTACGCATTAACCAGACACACTACATGTAGAGCCACATTTATGGCCAGGCCCGCAGCGCTGCGCTGCGCAGCTAGTCACCTTGCTGCGCTGCACTGCGTGACTGGGAAAGGGCAGGAATGCACCAAATGTCAGGCAATATGACACATTCCTGCCTTTTCTCCTGCACTGGCACCCTTCTGGCTGCCTAGCGCCTAAGGAGGATTGTTTTTGTGCAGAAAGGGACACCATCATGCACGAAAACAATCCCCTGAGGGTTTTTCTTCTTTCTATGTAAGCTTCAGAATGCAGCACCTGCAGCACACATAGAAAGAGGAAAAAATGAGGAGAAATAAACATATTCTCCTCGTTATGCGTATGTGGTATAAGGTGGAGTGGTGTGGCTCACTGGTTAGAGGCGGCAGACCCGGAAGCAGAGAACGGCCCGGGACCAGGGTTCAATTCCCGACGCGGCAGGGTCGTGGACCAGGGTCAGCGGACTCGACAATTCTCGCCTCGGTGCCTACTCTAACCAGGGATCACACTCGGCAACTCTGGGCATTAAGCTTGCCTCATCTCTACAACGGCCCCCCACAGACGCCGGGGATGCCTGGTTTCACCTTGGAGATACCCAGCAGGGACCATCTCGGAGGGAAAGCCAGGACGGGTTCCCCAGCGGTCTTCAGCGCCGGGACGCTTACGGGCAGCTGTGCGCTTTACAAGTCCAACACATTTATGTTTTGATACATCTAGGAGTGCATCAAAATCCATGGATGTTGCATGGGATAATCCCTCCCAAGTGCAGAGTAATGCAACACAACAATCTGCGCTACGTTGCATTACCTAAGATTAATGAAGGCACTCAGGGCACGCAAGGTGGCCTTGCGTAGCTTTATAAATCTCATTTTGAAGTTGCTTCACTCTTGAACCACACTGCGTATTGCTAGAAGGTCTAGTGGCAGCTGGCATCAATGGGGAGAGGTGGACGGGCGTGCCCTTTTTTTTATGTGGGTGCAAATAATAGATTTCAGAAAAAATACTTACCTTACATGAGAATGACGTCTTCCGGTCCTGACCTTTTCTTTGGCAGAACCCGGGAACTGGATGCAGCAACTCCCTTGGCCAATCCTGGCGCTGCTCTCCCCAGCATGAGAGCAGCCCTAGGATGGGTGGGAGCGGCCTCACTTGGTGCTCCCCAGCTCTCTGGAGGCTTTCGCTTGCTCTAACAAGCTGTTTAAAATGTGCATGAGTGGCTGGCGATAGCAAGACGGGCAGCCAAAATGACATGCACACTTTTAATTTAATTTATTTAATTGCGGGTTTCTAAAGCACTAGAATCGACTCCCGAAGGAGTATCTCTGCGCTGTAGACCGCTGGGGAACCCGTCCTGGCTTTCCCTGTGAGATGGTCCCTACTGGGTATCTCCAAGGTGAAACCAGGCATCCCCGGCGTATGTGGGGGGCCGTTGTGGAGATGAGGCAAGCTAATGCCCAGAGTTGCCGAGTGTGATCCCTGGTTAGAGTAGGCACCGAGGCGAGAATTATCGAGTCCGCTGACCCTGGTACACAACCCTGCCGCGTCGGGAATTAAACCCTGGTCCCGGGCCGTCCTCTGCTTTCGGGTCTAACCAGTGAGCCACACCACTCCACAAACAGTGCACATTCAGCCCACCCTCCTCTCTGCTGAGTGACATGCCGCTGTCAGTCAGCAAGAGCCCCGCCCCGACCTGACACACTGTTTGGGATGGGCATGAAAAATTAAATGGTAATCAATTCCCATTTTATACTTCATCTATGTGGCTATAGGGCGCTTGTGGGGGCAACGTACCTCTGCTCCAACGGAGGAGCGAACCTGTGACAGGGCGCAAAGGGCCTTGTAAATATGCTCCGTTGTTTCATGACAAGTGGCTTGTTCTTCCTCAATTAATTAATGCATGATCTGCAAAAGTCTCCCTGTAAACAATCCTGCATCTTTGGTACCTGGCATGCCTAACTCACCCATTCATTCTTCAAAGGAACTCAAAATTAGTACCACAGAGGTAAATAATAGTTATGCTTATTATTTAAAAATGTAATTACAATTTACAGCACCCCGAATAACAAATAATGCGGAAACAGACGTTTGACACATCATTAAATGTATCAGTTATTAGTATACGCAGGTGCGTATTACAAAATTATGGTTCACGTTAAACCATATTGGGCGAATTGACGCATTATTAGGTCGATGGAAGTAACCGATTTGGTCGAATGGGAGAACCCTTGTTTTTGTGCACGCTTTCATGCTACTTCAACGGGTATCAAGTTCTGCTTCAAAGAGTCTTGTTCATGGAGAAATAGTGCCATCAAGTGTTCAAAATCTATATCTCCATGGTAATTCAGTCTAAAGCATCGTTTTGAAATCCAATTAATTCTCTTGCCAACAAGTGATGGCTAAAAGACCTTCCGTCCAGAACATTCTTTGTGTGCCCTTCTCTCTTAACAAGATGTATAATTTAAAAAAAAAAACCACATCCTATGTAAAACGGACGCAGGGGCATCGTACCTACCTGTCACTGGGATACCGTGCGTTAATCTGCAACACGGACATTCTAGGGTTCACGAGCCAAGTGTCAACTAAAGAAACTACTGCTTTGCTTTTCCCCCGGTAATATTTATCAGATCACAAACTCTTACTACATTATGGTGCAAATTAGCACCCAAAGACTGAACCCTTGAATTTCACCTAGGGTGATTAGTCGAAAACGTAATACTGTGCGAAAAGCACACGTGCAGTTTCTGTAAAACATTGAACAAGAAAACCAAATCCTGGAATTGATTAACATGCTATGCATGTGACTCATCGGGCCTTTAATAAGTCCAGATTAGAAGAGGGTGTTCTTGGGATTTCCGCCAGGGACCAGCAGACCGGAAGTGGCTTTTTGTTGGGAGATGTCCCTTGGTGCCACTTCTAGGGTGACTGGTCCTCTGACAGTCCTTACAAAGTTATTTCTGTGAAAAGACCTCTATGAAAAGGTTTTATGTCAGTTAAAGAACAACAATAGTAGTATCTGCCATAAATATTGTGACCTAAATAACAATTACCGAATATTTCCTTTGGGTGAAGATTTTGTATCACTATAGCCAATACGGTGTTTTTTTGTGTTTTTTTTTGTGGCAGAGAGTATTTTGGACACATTAATGTTTTCAGACGAGTTTTAGGCCACGATATTTTGGCATCATACTCATGGTAATGGTGGCAAACTTTTACCAAAAAGTATGCATATTGTCCATTAACATGTTAAAGAACACACCACTGTGTGTAGTGTGGCTAGGCATTTGATTACTGACAGTGAACCCCAGTGGCGTAGCAAACCTTGAGGGGACCACCCCCCTGCAAAGTACATGGAGGGAGCCCACCTTCGCTGGAACCAGTCAGGAGCTCCCAGGCCAGGGACCTGCATGGGGGAGGGGCACCACAGCACGGGTGCTGCGGTGGCTCCTGTTACACTACTGGTGTACCCTCATTTCTGGGCTACATTTCCGGTAGGTACATTTCCTATCAGAAGTGGCACCCTCAGATCTTCCCCTGGCAGTGCGTCAGATGAAGTATACCATCAGAGTGAAGGAGGTAAATTCTGGAAGGAAGCATCTTACTGAGACTATATGTGTTCTTAAGCTATCAAGCCAGTTCATTGTAGGTCTCATTTATGAAGTTTTGCCATAGGGTAGCGCCACAGGCTTCTACTGCTGGGCTGCCGTATGGCAAAAGACAAGAGCAGGAATATGCCGTATCTATTTGATACGGCACATTCCTGTCCTTTACCCCTGCGCCGGGCACAATAGGCTGGCGTGCACCATTGCAGGCACCTTTGCACCATGGAGCAAGGGTTCCTGCATTGCGGGATGATTAATTTTGTGCAGGAAGGAAAACCTTCCTGCACAAAAACAATCACACGAGGTTTTTTAGCCTTTCTATGCGTGCTTCTGAAAAAGGAAAAACTAGAACAAATAAAGATATTTTTCCTCGATGTGCCTCCCTTACACCGTCCCACGCGGAGGTGCACGTTTTGGTGCTGCTTCAGATTTACGATTTCTGGTAAATCTAGGGCAGTGTCAAAAAGCCAGCGGTGTTGCTGGGAATGTCCCCATCAACATCCATTGTTTGTCCCTTTAACACAGAATACTCATTAAAGGGAAAAATATTTATGAGGCAGCATTAAGCCAAAACAAGTGGCTTAGTGCTGCATCGTAAATATAGAGTAGGCTCCTGTGCCACGCAACGTCACAAAAAGTGATATTCCGGTGGCGCAAGGGGCCTCATGAATAAGGCTCTGCATCTTTAATAGAGAGTGTGGAGGATTTCTAGCCGCAAACACCATCCACTTAAGGAACAAAGATGGATATCAACTTTAGTGGATGCTTCTCCACTGGGATAATGGGGCTTATTATCAAGCACGGTGATAAAGCGGCGATAATGGACTTATCGCCGCTTTAGCGGTCGTTTTCTACCGCTAAAGTGGCGATAATTTTATCGACCGTCCTTGATAATATGCCCCAATGTTTCTAAAACAAGAATACGCACATCATGGTAGCCATGGTGCAAGAGTGCCTGCCTTGGCGCTAGGCAGCACATTGTGCGCCAGCACTGGGAAAAGACGAGAATTTGCCGTATTATGTAAAATAAGGCACATACCTGCCTTTGTCTGTCACACAGCGCGGCGCAGCGCAGCACAGCACAGCAAGGTGACTTGCGCTGCATGACTTCTTAATAAAAATGCCCAGGAACTTAATTTGCCATTCACTGTCCCAGTTAATCAGACTTCTCTAATTGATTACCTATCCTTGTCTCTCGTCAACCAATCATGGCTAATAAGACGCATCATTTGTTGGACTTTTCAACAGGTTTACACGTTTTTATAGTTGCCTTGAAGCAATGCGCCACAAGTTGTCATAGCATTTTGACCATTGCTTCTTCAATCCGCTTCTGGATTCTGTTTACCAAGGAAAACATATTAGCAGTATAACATCACAGGAAAATGTTTTCGACTCCATTAGTGACTACATTGAATGCAAACAAGAGGCTGGAATGGAAAAACACTATGAGAAACAAAATATACCCGCAGCATTTATTTCATCTCTATCTTTATTTGTACTTTGTTGTGCTGTTATTGTGCTCTTCGATGGCTCTCGTTTTAATGGTGCACGAACAACAGTTGCTTTTGAGTGAACTCGGTAATAGACAAATTAGCCTAAAAGGACTTATGTCCCAAAACAATGCAAAGAAAAGAAACCCAGCAGGCAGAAACCCATTTTGGCAAAGTAATGGAGCGCATGACCTGAAGGCATAGCGGTTCTATTGAGGGAGGTTTGGCCGGTCTGCAGGAAGCCAACGCAAATAGTTTTCAGAGGAAAAAATCATTTTCAGTTCATGTAAGGAAAACTCTGGTGAAAGGCTGTGCTATACGAAATGAAGTTAACACAGAGAAAATGGGATCTAAGAAAATTATGCAAAGCAGAATAATTCTGTCCACCCAGAAATATCAGATGTTAATGATGTTACATTAAGTCAAAATATAGAGATTAATGTCAGTCTTATGAATTTATCTTGACTCAGCACCACTTTCTGCTTCACAGTAGGAATGTATAATGTCCATATTGCTTCACAACAACAGATACAGGATTTTTTAATGATGCTTTAACACAGAATCATACAGTACACGGTGATCATTTCAATCTGCCCCACTCCAATCCACGTCAATTCACCCCACCTCAATCCACGCCAATCTGCCCCACTCAATCCAATCCACCCCAGGACATTCCAATCCATCCCACTCCAATCTAAATCACTCATCCCAATTCAATCTACTCCAATCCAGCCCACTCCAATCCTCCCAAACCACCCAAACCCAAACAGATTGCCCCACTCTAAACTCATGGACTCCAATCTGCCGCACACCAATCCAAAACAATCTGCCCCACTCCAATCCAAACAATCGATCCCACTCCAAAACAATCTGCCCCACTCCCACTCCAATCTGCCCCACTTCAATCCAAAACAATCTGCCCTACTCTAATCCCAAAACAACCTCATGGACTCCAATCTGCCCCACACCAATCCAAAACAATCTGCCCCACTCCAATCCAAACAATCTGTCCCACTCCAATCTGCCCCTCTCCACTCTGCCCCAAACCAATCAGCTTCACTCCAGTCTGCCCCACTCCAATCCAAAACAGTCTGCCCCACTCCAATTGAAAACAATCTGCCCCACTCCAATCCAACTGAATGTGCCCACTCCAATTTGCCCCACTTCAGTCCAAAAGAGTGTGCCCCACTCAATCTAAAACAATCTGCCCACTCCAATCCAAAACAATCTTCCCCAATCCCATTCACCCCACTCCAAACCAAAACGTTCTACCCAACTCCAATTCATCCCACTCCAATCTGCCCCACTCCAATCCAAAACAACACCCACCGCAATCTGCCCCAATCCAATCTGTCCTGCTACAGTCTGCTCCACTCCAATTTTCCCCATTCCAATCCAAAAGACTCTGCCCCACTCTATTCCATCACACTCCAATCTGCCAACTCCAATCTGCCCCACTATAATCCAAAACAATCTGCCCAACTCTGATAAACCAACTCCAATTCGTCCAACTCCAATTCTATCCACCTCACTCCAATCCACACACTTCATCCCAATTCACCCCACTTCAATCCACTCCAATCCCCGATTTAAATCTAATCCACGCCACACCAATCCAATCCATCCCAATCCAATCTTCTCTAATCCAATCCAACCCAACTCACCTAACTTCACCTCATTCCAATCTACCCCACTCTCTCCATAATTCACCCCAACCCAATCCAATCCACCCCTCTCAAGTCCAAAAGAATCTGCCTCATTCTATCTTCCCCACTTCAATCAAGAACAATCAGCCTCGCTCTAATACAAAACCTTCTGCCCACTCAATTTAAAACAATCCTCCCCATTCCAATCTGCAGCATTCCAATCCAAAACAATCTGTCCCACTCCAATCCAAAAGCAATCTGCCCCACTCCAATCTGAAACAATCCAACCCACTCCAATACACCCCACTCAAGT
Source organism: Lissotriton helveticus (assembly GCF_964261635.1). Lineage (NCBI taxonomy): Eukaryota > Metazoa > Chordata > Amphibia > Caudata > Salamandridae > Lissotriton > Lissotriton helveticus. The sequence goes on from NC_136059.1 coordinate 1,078,011,065, forward strand.
TCACCCCACCCCACTCCAATCCAATCCAATCCACCAACTCCAATCCAATCCACCCCAACCCAATCCAATCCACTTCACACAAATCCAATCCACCAATCCAGCCAAATCCAGTCTACCCCATTCCATTCCACACTACCTACACCACTCCAATCAAACCCCTCTCAATCAATTCCACCTCAATCCTACCCACCCAAATCCATTCCACCTTAGTCCAGTCCCATCGAATCCAATCCACCCCACTGCTGTGCAGTCCACTCTACTCCACTCTAATCTACCCCATGCCAATCCAATCCACCCCATGCCAGTCCAATCTACCCCACTCAACTCTGCCTCACTCTAATCCACCCCACTCCAGTCCACACCACCAACCCCAACCCAACCCAACCCAATCCAATGCAATTCAATCAAATCCACGACACCCCAATTCATTCCACCGGCTCCAATCTAATCCACCTCATTCAGTCCAACCCACTCCAAACCTCCCCACTCCACTGTAGTCCATTCGGCCCACTCTACAGAAATCCACCCCACTCTACCACCACTCTAATCCACCCCACTCAATCCAATTCATCCAGCCCACTTCAATCAAGAACAATCAGCCTCGCTCTAATACAAAACCTTCTGCCCACTCAATTTAAAACAATCCTCCCCATTCCAATCTGCAGCATTCCAATCCAAAACAATCTGTCCCACTCCAATCCAAAAGCAATCTGCCCCACTCCAATCTGAAACAATCCAACCCACTCCAATACACCCCACTCCAGTTCACCCCACCCCACTCCAATCCAATCCAATCCACCAACTCCAATCCAATCCACCCCAACCCAATCCAATCCACTTCACACAAATCCAATCCACCAATCCAGCCAAATCCAGTCTACCCCATTCCATTCCACACTACCTACACCACTCCAATCAAACCCCTCTCAATCAATTCCACCTCAATCCTACCCACCCAAATCCATTCCACCTTAGTCCAGTCCCATCGAATCCAATCCACCCCACTGCTGTGCAGTCCACTCTACTCCACTCTAATCTACCCCATGCCAATCCAATCCACCCCATGCCAGTCCAATCTACCCCACTCAACTCTGCCTCACTCTAATCCACCCCACTCCAGTCCACACCACCAACCCCAACCCAACCCAACCCAATCCAATGCAATTCAATCAAATCCACGACACCCCAATTCATTCCACCGGCTCCAATCTAATCCACCTCATTCAGTCCAACCCACTCCAAACCTCCCCACTCCACTGTAGTCCATTCGGCCCACTCTACAGAAATCCACCCCACTCTACCACCACTCTAATCCACCCCACTCAATCCAATTCATCCAGCCCAATACACTTCAATCCACCCCTCTCCATTCCAATCCATCCCACTCCAGTCTAATCCACCCACTCCAATCCGATCTACCCCACTCCAATCCAGTCCATCCTACTGTAATAAAATCCCCACTCAGGACAGTCCAATCCACCCCTTCCACTCCACTCTGATTCACCTCACTCCAAAACACCCTACTCTAATCCAATCCAATCCACCCCACCCCAATCCAATCCAATGCAATCCATCCCACCCCAAACCAGTCTAATCTACCCTACTCCAATCCACACCATCCACTCAATCCAACCCACTCTACCCAATCCAATCCACCTCAACAAATTTCAATCAACCTCACTCCAATCCAATCCACCTCAAACCAGTCTAATCCACCCTACTCCAATTAACCCCATCCCACTCAATCCAACCCACTCTACCCCAATCCAATCCACCACAATCCACTCCAGTCCAATCTACCGGACTACCTCAATCCACTCCAACCCACTCCACCCCACTCCACTCCATGCCACGCCACTCTACGCCACTCCACTCTACGCCACTGCAGTCTATAACACTGGACTCCAAACCACTCTCTGCCACTCCGTCACTGAACTCTACTTCCCCCACTCCACTCTAGGACACTGCATGCTACTAACTTTTAGCGATGCTGAACAGCAGCTACACTGGGGTACAACATAGCAAAACCTCATTGCCAAAGTCAATAGCTCTTGTATAGGCGAGGCCTATCAGCTTTGCCAATGCTAGTTTACTGTATTCTTACAGAATGCAGTCGATATATTCTCTCAACGGTGATTGCAGAGGCATATGGTGGACTCTGGTCATTAACAGAAACAGTGCCTTTGGCATGTTTTCATCACATTGTGTTATGTGCAAGTTTACCCTGATATATTTGATATCAATGCCCAATGGCAGGCTAATAAGTAACTTATTCAAATCACCAGCTGACAAAGAATGCACAACTTATTTTAATCACTAATTTGTGTGGAGTGAATGATACAAAGCATACCATAGCCATGTCCGCAAACTAGGTTTTTCACATGTAGATAAATGACAGCAACCTCTATGTTGCTTCAAATATAAAAGAATACACAAAATAAGACATTTTCCTGTGTGAGTTGGGAGCACTTCAGCAGCAAAATGTTATTTTGCCTGGATTACTTTTTATCACCATAGCACCCAAATTAGGGCTGTGCATAGTTTTTTTATTATGTAATCAAAATCTTGAGTAGAACTCCTTGCAGGCTTTACATGTAGTTTACAGAGTTATTAACTTTTGTTGTGCCTGCGCAGATGTGTAGTTTTTGGCGTGCCACTGGTTGTTTGGCCTATTCTGTCAGGTTTTATATTTTGATAGCAAACCGCATAATTTTGTGATGCAAAATGCGCACGTAGTGGCACATTTATCACCACCATGCTGCACTGTGTGTCGTGAAAAGGGCAGGAAAGTGCCTTGCTTAACGTTACATGACACATTCCTGTCTTTTCCTTGTGCTGGCTCACAACCTGCAGCCTATCAGCAACTCAGGCCCCCTTGCACCATGCAGGGGGAGCCTGCATTATAAGCATATTTTTTTAGGCACAAGGGCACCTTCCTGCATAAAAAACAATCCTCTCATGCATTTTACTCTTTCCTTGGCAGCACACATAGAAAGAGGAAAAAACAAGGAAAATTTAAGATGTGTCCCGCCTCGTTACGCCTCACCTGGGGAGTTGTAGCATTTTGATGCATACCCAGCAATGGTAAATCTGAGAATGCACCCAAATTAATGGATGGATGCATAGGAAAACCCACGCTCCACTCATGAAATGCCTCCCTGGGGCAGAGTAACGCAATGCAGCAATTTGCGCTGGATTGCATTATTCTAGATTTATCAAGCCACTCAGGGCCACGCAAAGTGGCCTTGCTTTGCTTGATAAATTTGACTTTAGTGTTGCGTCGCCCTTGCGCCCCGCTACGTGGAGCAAGGGTGACACAACACTATGATAAATTTGGCCCTCAATGTATAAATATCAAGTGGCAGTCTGGCTGCTTCTGCGTCTATGAATTAACAATGCTTTTTTCCAGGACTAAATTAAGGTGGGGCAACGCCACAACCTAAAAATGATTTCAAATGTGTTGGATTCATTCACGAAAATGATGCTCACAGTCTCAGTCATATTGTGGCCGACTATGTTCTACAATTCACATGGGATGAAATTACCAAATCTCATCACAGATCAGAAGAGAAAGAAGATATAAAAGTGAGCATCTATGGATCTCAGCCTTAAGAACTGGGCATGTCGATCACACACAGCATATGCGTCAGATGACAGCGCGCTTTGTTCTCCTCTTTATGTTCTACTGGGGAAGCAAGCAAGGCACCTCTCTAGAGACAGATATCAGAAGGCTTTACAGTGTTTCTGGCTATTGTGCACAAGCACCTTCAAAAATAGATCTTTTCTTTTCCCAAAGTGCACCATTACCTTAATTGAGCACCAGCTGCAATAGCTAAGTTACCAAAGGGACCCTATCCAACAGTACATGAAATCCGTATATACATTCCGAGGACAAATGAGGCATTTGAACATCCCTTACTTGAAATAAAAATGTAAGTCTGCTTCAAAGAAGTTTAACTGGGTCAAAGTTTACTCAAGCATCATCCATTCATTGGTGCTCAACTGAAATATATTTTACGCATTTGTAGGAATGGCTTCTTTTCTGAGTGATTTACCACCTCTTGATGCACCTTTTGTATGGATGTGTTGACTGGCACTCCAACATAGCTATTCATTGCCACACTTTGTGGGCTCTGTTCCTATAAACATGAGGCATCATTCTATCAATAGGCACTGTACCAGTGGCATAGATGTTAAATGTCACACGTGGATTGCAGTGTATATTTATACCACCAACCGGTATCATTATAAAGGGTGGCTGCAGGTACACTACTGTGGGCTGCCTATCAGCCATTTTAATCACTGCATTATAAAAATGCCAGAAAAAATGCTTTGACGTATAGGAAAACCTACTTTTACACATTACCTGAGTCACCACTGACTGTGCTCAGTTAACCAACATGGCATGATGCTTTATGTTTAATATTGCATGTGTTTAATACTAAAGAAATGTATGCTCCCACAGTAAACCGCTACCACAAATCAGTCATCAAGTGTTTCTACTTTATTTCTTGGTATGGAGCCTTAATTGTGAATAAAAGTCATAGTACAATTTATGCAAGAAGAATGATAGAAACTTGCCTAAATTCTATTTTTACTTTTTTTTTCAGAAAAAAATAATTCAGTAGTGAAAGGAGATTTTTATTATTTATTTTCGAAAGGTGATTTTTAAAATCGTGCTTATGCTTCAGAAAAGCATTTAATGTATTTCTCGGGGGGAAAGCCTGCAGCTTGTTCCACGTCTGTCAGGAGAGTTATCTCATTGAACTCTGTTGTAACCTAACAAGACTGTGTAAAATTAAGTTGATAGTGTCTCTTACTCTAAAACTAATAACCCACTTTCTGACAACATATGGCTGAAGATACTACAGTTCACGAGCTCAATGTAATCATATAGATTTTGGTCATCTTTATTTCCTTGTACAGCAACCAAAAGTACCTGTATCCTCAAATGTTATTAATTCAGCTTTGACTTGTATTATTGATTTCGGGTGCCTAAGCCTTGCAATTATGTAGTGAGGGTTTCTATGAGATCTGCACATTGCTTTCAGTGAGGCTCAAAAGATATTGTCAGTTGAAAGCATTACAAAGTATCCTTCTAGTTCGAGATCAGCTGGTAGAACATTAGAAACATTAGTACTTCAATGTGCAAGAATTCTAAGGTAAGTTTGGGGCATATTAGCAAGAAACTCGTTAAAATGATCGCCATTTTAGCGGCAGGAAACTGCCGGTAAAACAGCGATAATGGGCTTGCTAATATGCGTTATAGAATTCCAATAGAAGCCCAGGTTAGATGTCCTGCACATCTAACCTGGGCTTCTATGGAATTCTATAACGCATATTATCAAGCCCATTATTGCAGTTTTAGCTGCAGTTTTCTGCCTCTAAAACGGCGAAAATTTTAACGAGGTTCTTGCTAATATGCCCCCTTGTTTTATTTCGGAGTAAACAGGTTGCGGGTGACTGACATCTGGTGTTTCGGGATTGGTAGGCCTGAAAATATGTGTGAAGTTGTAGTACTCAAGAGTGTGTTGATCAATAAGAACAAAATATCAAGTTAAAATTGCTTGAATATTAGGAGCTAGTGTATGCGCTATATAGCAGTGTGATGCAGTTTTAATTTTTACGACTAAATATTTGTATCACATGCCATGGTTCTGGGCTCACTCAATTTGGACCTATCTTTTAGGATAGTCGGATGTTGAAGGAATCGCAAAAGTCCAGTAGTGTATTGACTATAGTGAGCACAATGGTAATTTGAGTTGAAGATCAGGGAAGCAGAGGACTCTCCTGAGATGGGAGAATATATTATTGAAAGTTAAATTTACTTTGGTGGGAGTTAAATTACATTACTCGTGAAGATTGATTCAACTACCCTTTGTAATTCCCCAGCCCAACACAATAAACACCATACAAATGTTGTAAACTATAATCTGGGGTTCAGAATGAAGTATGCGTAATGGGCCGTGTGTAGTGAAGGAGGGGCGGGTATAAGACATATCTAGATATGACTCCCCAGCCACAACACTGTGCATCTTGTATGGGCAACTTTGCTTGGACCTGCTGCTGATCTCAGGAGGTGCCTGAATCTGGAATCCCGACTCCTCTGTCCTTTTCATTGGATGAGGTATGGCAATGAAATTTGTGGGTCGTTTTCATCTATTATGCTGACAATAATAATTTTATGCCGATTACTTCTCATCAAAGAAGAGAGTTCCCTTAAGACATTTTCATTACATGGTAACGTTCACCAGCAAAGTTTATTATGTGTCTTCTTATAGGAGATTATGAAAAGGAATCTCAAGAAGTTGTTGCTATGATTTTTTTTATATGCCTATCTCTATATATTCCTTAATTTTTATGCCTGGTCTTTCAACCTCTGTTTGTATATAGCTAAAATGACTTTGTATTTTTTCAGACTTTGGTTCTGCTTTACTACAAATTAGTCGTAAATATTTTCGGTTTTCTCATGGAAACGGATGTGCTTGTATTAATTATTCGCTGATTTTAAGCTGCTTTAAAGTACTACCAGTTATCCTCATTTTTGGGTAAGGATGTGCATTCTGTATGGATTTGTTAGGAAGTTGTGGACGCTTTTGGCTACTGTTTTTGTTTTATGCTCTTTTGAACAATGAGAACAAAGCTCATCTATTTCTTACATATGATGCAGGCTATGCAACTTCATTTATTAGGGACCTAGAGAGGTAGAAGATTGTGCTATAAAACGCAAACATCACCCCTTCACTAACAGGCACACACATTAATTCCAAAGGCTGGATGCCAAAGTTTACATTAATGTTTGAGATGCCATTAATGGAAACATGGGCTCTGTAACTGGAAGTTGTTGGTTCGTATGAGTAACCGAGGCATTAGTAAACCTAATCAGGAGATTGTAAATAGGCAAATTAGTATCTGTCCAAGAAATTAGCACATTTAAATTAAATGAGCCTGCTTCTGGCAAGTTTACATTTGATGGTTTCCTGCAGGCAGCTTCCGACATGAATCATCCCGAGAACACAGATTAATTAGACATTATCCATTTGCATTAAATTAAACGTTCGTGTAAAGCTGCAGTTACTCAAAAAGTGTTAGTAGCAAAGAGAGCAAGACTGCAGGAAAACCGTATCTGCATTATGCGTGACCCCCCACATACTGAAAATTTAATATGCACTTGTAAAGCTCGAATAGGTTTTTCAAAAGTTAATGTTAGAAGCTGATAAACAGCGTATGAAGGTCGAGCTACTGAGGTGATCTCTGTGCATCTATGATAAAGGTCTGACAGATAAAGAAGCTGATTTATGTTTGCAAACTGCACTCAGAGGCAACCATGTAATGAAGGGGCGGCTCCTTCGATAAGGCGGAGTGGCGTTGCCCTACTGACTTTCAGCAAAACAATAAAGGAAAACAAAATGATAATAGCCCGAGGTTATTATCACTCTATTTTTCCTAGCTGAGTCCGTTTTGCTGGGTGGGGCTGGGCTGGCAGGGCAGTGCAGAGGGGAGGAGTTGTGGCACTCTATAAGTGCAGATGAATTTATAGCCGGCCGTCTTGGGGGCGGCCAAACAGTCATGTGCACTTTGCATGCTCTCCACCCAGGCTGTAATACAGCCTGGGTGGAGAGCATGCACAGGTTCCCCTTCCCTGTATGGGGGCCGAAACACGGCACTCCGACAATCACAACACTGCAGAGTTGTGATTGGCATGGGGGAGCCTGGGTGCTTCTTGCTTCCTGTTTGCTGAGAAGCCAGTAAGAGAATGGAGAGGACGGAGGAGAGGTGGCGGCCGACCGGCGGGTAAGTTATCTTTTTTTTCAACTCCCCTACCATTCCCCAGCCCACTACTGCTTACTGGGAGTAGCCGCCAATGATGGAATGTGACCTTGGACCATATTGCACAGAAATGGAAAAAAACTCACACCTAACATGCAGAAACACAAGGACAAAACTGTCTTGAATATTAATCCTGTCTGCGTCTTTCTTACATTGCAATAGATTTGGGTCCAGATTTATTATGGCTTGCACAGGCGCTTGTGAGACGATGCACAATTTACACTCCCTAAAAAATAGGGCTCGCTTTTAAGGATAGTGGCGGCATGCTGTAATGGACGTTCAACAAGTCCTTGATGATTCTTCCACTCACATTTCAGACATTAATTACAGGGTGGGGTGGGTGCAAAGATGCTTCCAATCCGATGCAGGTTTTCCACATTTGCTAACCAACCAATGATCCTGTGTACAATAGTAAGTTATTGCGGTACTCACCCATCATTTGTAACATGTCATGGCTGGGAGAAAGAATGGGAGTGGAGGAGTGGTGAAGCTCATCGTGTCTGAGTCGGTGTAAGTGTACACCCTCTTTGGGCATCAGAGTGTCCATGGAAATTCTCCCTAAAGGGACATGGGGGATCCCTGTAGACTCCCCGAGTGTAAGGTGAGGGACAATGTTCCTCCCAAGATTGAACCACAAAGGACCACATCATTTCTTAAACTTACTTCTCTTGAGTTACACAAACATCTCTAGGCTAAAGGGGAAGCCAGGGAAATCTTCAGCAACTGTGGGTATTCAGCAGCTATGGGTTCTGTGAAATGGACCGTGCAAGACCTTAGGCAGCAAAGCGACATCCACATTCTGATATCCATTGCTATCTTGGCCTTCTCCTTATATGACTCAACCAACCTTGCACTCAATGATAATTCTGCCATTAGGAAGGTGGTAGGGATTAAGCCTAAATGCAGGTGGTGCCTCTGTCCATTCCTAATGGCTTTATAATTGTCTCTGAGTCTATATTCAGACATTTGTTCCTTGACTTTCTCCCACTGTACAAGCTAAAATATGTACCCAACACTTCTTACTAAGACATGCAGTTCAATTATCAAAAATGATTTTTTTCACTTATTGTATCTATGGGGCACCCACAATTAACTGCATGCCTTCCTAGCTACAAGTAACATTTACTCAATAAATGACGTCTGTAAAAATATGATATAACAGAAAGGAATGAGCGGTGAAGGGAACCCATGCCAAAGAATGCCCGAAATGAACTTTTGGAGTACATCTCTTCATCTCCAGTAGCAGATTATTCCAAAATCTGAGTTCATGGCAACAAAACCCTTTGTCTGCCTGACTTTCGCAGTTTGATTGATGTAAATGCTAAGATAAGCAGATGCCTGAGCACTTACACATTTATCAGTCATACAGAGCACAATAAAGTCTACTTTCTAATGAGGGTGAGATAGTAGAGATTATTCAAAAGAGGTGACACATAGTCCCTTTTTCTGTTCCCAAAGATGACTTTGTAATTTCACCTGCCACCCTCTCGCCCTATTTTAAATCAAACTCTTAATGTCATAGGCCCCTGTTCTCACCCTACTTGTGCTGAGAAAGAAATCATTGACACCATTCCATGGCATAGACTTGATCTGAGCCACTGAGATCAGAGAGTTCACATTAGGTGTAATTCACAGATCAAATGCTGCTGATCAATGTAGCAGGTTGCAAAAAGAACAATTGATGGACAGAATGCAGAACATTGTCATACATTCACTCCAGTACAGAGATCTGGGCCTAAATCCATCGCTTTTTTTGCTCACCATGCCATTCCAGTTTGGACCCAGCCATATGTAAATCAGTCTTGACCCTGCGCCCAATGGGAACAGCCCAGCCCCAACTGACAGGCCAGGTCCTCCCTGGACTGGAAACAAGCATCCTAGGATAGGTTTCAGGCTTTCAGCCCTCATCAGCCAGGATAGCTTGACTCCAGTGGCATGGAGAGCACGGGACCCACGTCTGGGCATACCCGTCCCACTCGAGGTGACAAATGCAAAAAGAACAATTGATGGACAGAATGCAGAACAATGTCATACACGGTCCCAGGATGATTGTTTCCGGTCCAGGGAGGACCTGGCTTGGCAGTTAGGTCTGAACTGTTCCCATGAGGCGCAGGGTCAAGACTGATTTACATATGGCTGGGTCCAACCTGGGGTAGCGTAGTGGGTAAGAGAACAATGGATTTAACCCAGATCTCTTGACTGTGGGAGAATGTTTGGATAATTCAGCATTCCGTCCATCATTTGTTGCAATTATACTTTTTGCCCTAAGTGGGATGGGTATGCCCAGACGTGGGTCCCCTGCTCACTGTGCCACTGGAATTATGCTACCCTGGCTGATGAAGGGTGACATACCCCAAAACAGACCCCAGGATGCTTGTTTCCTGTCCAGGGAGGACCTGGCTTGGCAGATCGGTCTAGACTGTTCCCACGAGGAACAGGATCAAGACTGATTTGCATATGGCTGGGTCAAACTGGGGTGGCATAGTGGGCAAAAGAACAATGGATTTAACCCAGATCTCTTTACTGTGGGAGAATGTTTGAATAATTTAGCATTCCGTCCATCATTTATTGAAGTTACACTTTTTGCCCTAAGTGGGATGGGTATGACCAGACGTGGGTCCCTTGCTCACTGTGCCACTAGAATCAAGATAGCCTGGCTGATCAAGGGTGATATACCCCGTAACCGGTCACAGGATGCTTGTTTCCGGTCCAGGGAGGACCCGGCTTGGCAGTTCGGTCTGGACTGTTCCCATGAGGCACAGGTTCAAGACTGATTTGCATATGGCTGCGTCCAAACTGGGGTGGCGTAGTGGGCAAAAGAACAATTTATTTAACCCAGATCTCTTGAATGGTGGAGAATGTTTGAATCATTCAGCATTCCGTCCATCATTTGATGCAGTTACAATGTAGCAGGTTGAGCATATGGGGTAAAACCTCAGCCGCTTTGGCCAAGATATAATAATAATTTTGTGAGCACTAAAAACTAAATGTCATTTTTAGGTCTGAAGCCCAATTGAAACATTCATATATTTTTTCCTATTTAAGAAAGTTCTGCAGTTGTTCAACCACTGTTTTTTCCAATCATTTTGATAGTCTGCAGATCCACAAAGGATGCATAATCATTTTTTTAGACAGTGGATTGTCATAGATTTCTTGATTTCACTGTGTATATGCATTCTTTTCTGAATCAGATTACAAACTTAGCAGTCCTAGAATTCCACCATGTTCTTTTGCAATGACAGTAGACAAGCTTTCTTGTCACCAAGTTGATGCACATTCTTTGAGATCTTGATTTAGGTGACATTGGCACCAATTGGTGCTAGCTATTTCACATTTCTCTGTCTTCCTCAACCACCCTGCCTATATTTGGGTTCTTGTGAACATGTGTTCAGATTTTATATCTCTTATGTCTCCACAATGTGAAGACATAAGTTATGGGACGATTCTGTCAACATGATGTAACCCAACGCTTCCTAAATGACTGTAAATCCCTCTTTAAGCAGAGGCAGTGTGTGAATTCTGCTGTGACTGAGACACAGTTGGTAGCGGTGCCTTGAAAATCAATAACAGTCAACAGTTTGTTAAAGATTTGTACCCCTTTTGCAAATGTGAGCGATATACTATATAATTTTTATGAATCATCTGAACTCCACATTGCACCTACAGGTCTGATGTCCATGATATGTTTTTTAAAGTTTTTATCAATTTATAACTTTTTATGTATCAGCCTAAATGCACTTTATACCTAGAGGACTTAGCTATGCAATGTTTGTCCGACTAATATATCAATATTCTATGTAAGAGTTATATTGTGCATTGCACTTTTATAGTCGAATGCCCGAAATAAAGTCTGAGAAGTATGCAAATGTGAACAACAAAACTGATTGTTATGTACTATAATCAGTGTAAGGGTTTCATTTTGAAGGACTGGGAACATCTGAAGTATTTAATTGACCCCAGTGTACACGGGTGTGTGCCAGCGTGCATGTGTGTGTGTGCCGGCATGTTTGTGTGTGGAAGATATAACACAGTAATTAATATATCTCATACTGCATATTCTTTTTGTTGATTTTATTCATGTTTCAAAATCCCTCAGTCAACTACTGTATTTTGTAGTTGGTGATTTCAACAGTATGTAGAGAGTACAGACCTACATACTTATTTCTGTAATGATTTTCTTTTCTATCAGAGCGTACCTTCCAGGTGTTCTCTTCTAGGGCCACTTCAAAGTCCTTTACATCCCAGTATGGAGTACCTTAGGGCTCTATTTTGAGCCCTCTCTTCTTTAACATGTATGTGCAGCCCTTAGCAGTGATTGCTGAAGCGGCAGGGCCTACACTGTTTTCATACGCCGATGATACTCAAATCATCTTTTCTTTGTCGGCGGATAGGAAACAGGACCCGTCTACTCTGCAATTGGGCTTGCGTAACATCGCAGCATGGATGCAGCTCAATTTGCTCAAGTTAAACGGGGATAAGACGGAAGTGCTTATCTTCGGAAAAAATTCGGAACATTGGGGCCCTCAACATTGGCCTGACAAAATGGGCCCTTACCCAAGCCCACATCTCAGGTGCGCAATCTAGGCGTTATTATTGACAATAAATTGTCAATGAAACAACAGGCAGTACAAATTGCAGCCACCTGTTTTACCATCTTAAAATGGCTAAGAAAAATAATCTGGATACTCCCTGTGGACACCAAAAAGACGGTGGTCCAGGCACTTGTAACATCTCGCCTGGATTACGGCAACGTCCTTTTTTTGGGGTCTAACAAAGATGTACTTTGCAAGCTTCAGGTGGTGCAAAACTCTGCAGCCCGTTTGCTCTGTGGACTTCCCAGAATGTCCAACACGGGTAACGCTCTGAGAGAACTACATTGGCTTAAAGTAGAACATTGTATAAAATTTAAGGCCCTGTGTTACATGTTCAGAATTAAGATTGGTTCTGCTCCTAAATACTTACAAGATCTGGTACGCCCTTACCATCCCTCTCGACTTCTTCGCTCTTCTGCGGATGAGCTTTTTGTGATTCTTAGGATTAAGCTGTCGAGAATGGGTGGTCGTTCCTTCTCCCTACTGGGGCCCACCATGTGGAATTCCTTGCCTGCTGTAATGAGGAGGGAGAAGCTGCTTCCCAACTTTCGTAAACAATTAAAAACTTGTTTTTTTTATCAATATTGCTAATGCTAGATCACTGTTGTACTTCTGTTGGCTTGCGCTGGGAAACCCTTGTTGAGTAGCTGTGCGCATTATAAAAATAAATTAACATAACATAACATAACATAACATTTTATCTCATGCATTGAATCTGCCATACAGTATGTTAGAAATGCATGTGTGGCTTCAAGAAAGAGAAAGTAAACACTGATGAAACAGATTACTTTTATTCTTGCCTTAGTAGTGATGAATAAGCAATGGTATTCTTCAATGTAATATTCCCATAAACAATTATGGTCTTTGATTAGAACTTTGCCCGACTAGAGACCCACAAGCACAAATGAGTTTGACTTCCCAGGCTGCCACCTCACTATCCAATAAAGTATGTGAAATGACTCAAACAGCAACTTCCTGAAGGTTTCCCAGCATTGCCTTCATATCCATCAGTAGCCTACCTGAGGACACTGCTTCTAAGGTGTTTTACATTTTCGTAATATTTAGATTTTATACCCTTTTCGTAAACAAACACGTTTCTACCCCATTGCACTGAATTACAAAAAAATGCTCTTATCACTAATGAACAGACATAAATACCATGAAGTTCTACTCCAATGCAACTTTCTGCTCCCAGTAGTATTACAATTTACATAAGTTTGCCACTACCTAATTGGCAAAGGAATCACTGACCAAGCAAAACAAATGTTGTGTCCGTGCTGATGGTGCACCAGCTTTACCCCTGTCAGAGGCTGATCCATTCGCACACCAGCAATGGAGCCTGCTCTGCCTTCTTTGGAATCTGTCATGATTCTGATCTATCTATTAGCGTGCAGTGAAAACGCACTAGTAAGTAACGATGGAAACAGCCATTACAATGCAGTCTGACTTACACTCGCCATTCCCCCACAAGCAGAACCACGCTTGCTTTAACCGCGCATATGCCTTTACCACGCATATGCGTGATCAAGACAGTGCATGGTCTAGATGCTGAGATAATCAAATACGGGAAGGAAACCTGCCCAAAGTAATCTTGGTAAGTGGCCTCAGAGAGGTCCTCTATATTATACAAAGTACCCTGAACCCAAGCAAATCATATCACAGATACATATTATTCTAGATGCTGAGATAGGCAGGCACAGGAAAAGGAAGGATCGGGAGAGGGGGTGATCTTGTAAGTGGGACTGGGGCCAAGTTTTGGGGAGTGGGGTAGTTTTGAATGGTTGCGGTCGTTTTTAGGGATCAGTGTCGGGAGTAGTTTTTAGGGCTCAATTGTTGGTCAGATTGTTTCAGGGCTCGGGTGACTGGGTAGTTTTTAGGACTTGGGCGTGGTGGGTACTGTTTACAGCTCAGGGGGACGGGGTAGCCTTAAGGCTCACGGAGGGTCGAGCAGCGTTTGGAGCGCGGGGTTGGGGTAGTTTTTAGGGCTTGGGGGGTCAGGGCAGTTTTAAAGGGCTCAGGGGGTAGGGTAGTTTTTAGGGCTCGGGGAGGGAGTTGGGTAGTTTTTAGGACTCAGGCAGAGAGGCTGGGATGTGATCTTTACCACACATCCCTTTAGCAGTCATGCCTTTACTACGAAATTGTGTGGTAAAGGCATACATGGTAAAGGCATGAGTGGTAAAGGAATGCGTTGTTCAGATGCATTTGTTGTTCGGGCAAAGTTGTAGAGACATGCGTGGTTTGGCCATGCATGCCTCTGATATACAACCGTATCAGTCATTTATCACACAACAAGGTGTGCTTATATTTTCTATTCCTTATTAACTCTACGTACCGGCCTTGTCCTTCCAAATCCTGAATCTCTATGCAGGCTTGATTGGGGAAAAATGTTTTTTTAAATTTTATTTCTATGTACTAATATTAGAAACAACAAAAACCAGTGCTTTTTTCGTATTAAGATAAACAAACATGTACTAATTCGTTTTTTCCTGTATACATTAACAAATTACAGAATTACTTTATTGTTATTGCGTTTGAAATTAAATTTGAAAGCTGCATTTGGCTCGTGCATGTTTACTTGGAGAACATTGACGTGCAAATGGCTCCGCTTAAGCTGCAGGAGAAGCGTAAACATTCATAAACTATAATTACAAGCTAACAAATCGCTCAAATAAATCATAACTGCGAGTTTTTAAGACATAGTTTACGGGAGGGCTTGGAGGTACCCCTCCAAACACGAACTATAAATTTGCGGCACTGAACTCAGCAGGGACCACACTCCTCCACGCAGGCAGATTAGACGTGTCTTTGTAAATCTTTCATGTAGTGCACTATAAATGCTTAATAGACTTTAGAGAACTAGAGGCGTAACTCAGTTGGCTCCTGTGTTTTGTTTACGTCCTGCGAAGTGATACCTAATGCACGCCAGCTTCAGGTAAATTTTGGCCTGTGTTTTAGACAAAGTAAAAGTGTATCCAGTTCACCTCAGGTATCTTTTTCACTGACCTTTTCCTGACTGAGACTGTTCCCAAAAAATGCATGATTTATGGTTTAATATCTGAAAATAATGTCTTCCCTGCCTAGGCCCTCACACTTGATGGGGTATGAGGCATTATGGACCCAGAAAAGCTGTGATGGCATTTTTTTCAGCAGAGCACATTTCTTTTTTTATTTCTGTTGTTCCAGACATGGAGATGGCAAGGTTATACTTGCCTTCACTATTGCTAACCTCTGGGGATTAGCTGCCCGTAGATGCCGGTGAAACGAAATTACCCAGAAAGCTTTGCAAGCTATTTGAATAATCTTACCTACGCATTGTGCACAATTATATAATTACAGCCTTCAATATTTTAAACCTGTTGGTCCTTTAGGGATTATATAAGTGGACGTTGTTAGGTTCGGGGGCCTATCACGTGAATAGGAAAAATTGCAATAACTATGGGGACCATTTGAATAGTCAGCCTATATCTATTGAGCATCTATTGGAACATTTTATTCTCCCATGAAGATGGAGACAAGCTATATTAGGAGCACATTTCCTCATTACAAGTGTCTCTGTGATTCAGACGTGGCAGTAACTGGAGCCGTGGGAACACAGCTGATCCAGTTCGCTTCACCCAGACTTTTTTGGGTATTAAAAGCAGACAATATGTCAGGGTAAAACGCTGGGGACAAATAGGTAATTTCCAACATACTCAGATGCAGTGTGCCTGATTCCCCAAGTATACCACTTATTTCTGATGATGACTTCATGGTACACCTTATGATACATTTTAATTGTACTTGATACTTGCAATGGTAATACAAAAAGGGGGAACACAGGGCTAATCCGATGGCGCATATTTATGAGAGGAGTTGCGAAGCATGTTGTTACCCTCCTTAGCTCAACGCCACGCTCCGGTACTTCTGAAATGCAGAGCTGCATCGTATTTACAAGAATACTGTCCAGCCCTGCATTTCCCCCTTTGCTGGTACTAACTTAGCTGCTTAGCATCACCGCAGGCACCCTTGCACCATACTGAAAGGGTGTCTGCTTTGCCGGGGAATGATTGTGTATGTGCAGGAAGGTGTCCCTTACGGTACAGTCTAAATATCGAGTTTTTAATTTCGACCTACAATAATATCGAGTTGGAAATATCGTAGGGTCACAATATAGAAATCAAGAATATCGACGACCAGAATATCGTCCTGAAGGTAAGAAATATCGTTTTTGTTAATATCAAAGTTAGTAATATCGATAGCAAAAATACTGATGTTACTAATATTGATATTTATTTTAGTGTTATGTATTTTAATATGTATTTTATATGTTTGTGTTTATATTTTTTGTTAATTATTGTACTAGTTTTAGAATATATGTATAACATTTTTAGAAGTTAGTCGTTTTTTTAAAAGTAAACTATGCATTTTAGTACCGTAGTGGGTTGTGGACTTATAGAGAAATAGGATGGGAAGTCATTCAATTATAGTAAATTAATTAAAATATTTTAGAAAGTAGTAATTATTTTAAAGTAAATTTTGCGTTTTAGTTTTGTAGCAGGTTGTGGCTTTATACGGGAATAGGGTGGGAAGTAATTTAATTGTAATTAGGTAATTATTTATTTTTATTTATTAGTATTGATAATTGATTTTATGTTAAATAATTATGAATTGGTAATTAATTTTTATGTATTGGTAATTAATTATTATTAATTGGTAATTCATTTTTATTATTGATTAATTGGTAATTATATTAAGTGTATTCATTTATTGCTGAAGTGTGTTGTGATGTTATAGGGCAATTTGGTGGAAAGTAATTTAATTGTAATTAAGTAATTATTTATTTTATTGTTGAGTATTGATAATTCATTTATTGTTAATTAATGATTCATTGGTAATAACTTTTTAATAATTAATATTTTTTGTTCTAGACATTAATTTATTGTTAATGAATTAATATTTAGTAAATAATGTTGATTAATTATTATTTATTGGTCTTTATCAATAATTTACTGTTAATTAATTATTAGTTGCTAAATATTTCCTATTAAATATTGTTTTTGGTATTGAAAATTAATTATTTGTTATTTAATTACTATTTGATTATTACTTTTTAACACTTATTATTTATTTGTATTAATCATCAATTTAATTGTTGATTAATTATTTATTGGTAATTATTTATTGGTATTGTTCATTCATTTATTATTTAATTATGACATTATTTTTATGTTTTTTTAATTATTTTATTTTTACCCCTACCCTATCCAACATTTTCCCTGCTATTGCACTATTTGGAGTGGAAATAGTAATTTTACCCCTACGCTATCCAACACTGTCCCTGCTGTTGCACTCTCTGGAGTTGGAATAGTAATTTTAACCCCTACGCTCTCCAAGACTTTCCCTACTGTTGCACTCTCTGGAGTTGGAATAGTAATTTTTACGACTACGCTATCCAACACTTGCCCTACTGTTGCACTCTTTGGAGTTGAAATAGTAATTTTTACCCCTACGCTATCCAACACTTTCCCTACTGTTGCACTCTCTGGAGTGGGAATAATAATTTTTACCCCCTACGCTATCCAACACATTCCCTACTGTTGCACTCTCTTGAGTGGGAATAATAATTTTTACCCCTACGCTATCCAACACTTTCCCTACTTTTGCACTCTCTGGAGTTGGAATAGTAATTTCTACCACTACGCTATCCGATAATTTTCCTACTGCTGCACTCTATTGAGTTGGAATAGTAATTTTAACCTTTACGCTATCCAACACTGTCCCAAGTGTTGCACTCTCTGGAGTGGGAATAGTAATTTTTACCCCCTACGCTATCCAACACTTTCCCTACTGTTGCACTCTCTGGAGTGGGAATAGTAATTTTTACCCCTACGCTATCCAACAGTTTCCGTACTGTTGCACTCTGTGGAGATGGAAAAGTAATTTTTACCACTAGGCTATCCAACTCTTTCCCTACTGTTGCACTCTCTGGAGTTGGAATAGTAATTTTTTCTCCTACGCTATCCAACACTTTCCCTTCTGTTGCACTCTCTGGAGTTGGAATAGTAATTGTTACCCCTATGCTATCCAACACTTTCCCTACTTTTGCACTCTCTGGAGTGGGAATAGAAATTTTTACCCCAAGTTATCCAATATTTACTGTTTTAGTTAATGTAGTTCATAATTTATTCAAAATGTTTTTTTATTTGTTACATATATTTTTATTTCTACTATTGTCTTATGTGTATGCATGTATTTATAATTTATAAAATGTTTTAAACAATTTATAAGTTATTACAATAATTAATTGTAAATAATAGAAGTATATATATTATATTTTATATGTATATGTTTATTTATTTGTTTACATTATATGTATAACCTATAATTTTAAACATATTTTTAACTATGTTTATTTTAAATATATGTATTATTTTCTTTATTTTACATTATTTTTAAACATTTACAAAACACGATATTTTTAACAGCGATATTTTTTACAACAATATTTTATTTTTGATATTTTTGTACTTACCATACTGTAGATAGGACTTTGATATTCTTGATCTCGAGATTTTGGCTCCGATATTTTTGACGTCGATATTTTTGACATCGATATTCTGTCAGTGATTCGTCCCTTAATGCACAGAAACACTCTGCAATGGTGCGTTGTAATGTGTGTATGTGCTGCTTAATGCAGTACACATAAAGTTGCAAATCGTCATTTTTTTCAATGATTGTTTATGTGCAGGAAGGGAAGCCTTCCTGCACATAAACAATCAATGGCATTTTGCTGTTTCTATGTGTGCTGCAAAATGCAGCAAACATGCAAACCACAAAAACAAGGAGAAATAAAGCATTTCTCTTCGTTTTGCATGTTTAAGACCAGGTTTTCCTTGGTCTTAATTTATGCCACCCTTGTAAATAGAGGGCAGTGTCAAATCAATGGGTGTTTTTGTGGTAGAACACCCACCGCAACACCCATTGCCCTCCCTTTTCACGCTAAGTGTCGGGTGAAAGGGGGCCTTATATACAAGAAGTTGCCTTGTTAATAAGGTGAAGCCCCTATCGCCACCACAACATCTGAAAAATGTACATTGTAGTGGCAATAGGGGCTTGTAAATATGTACCGAAGTCTCTCATAAGGAGACTCTTAGTGCCTGATTACGAATTTGGCAGTGCAGTAGCGGATCGCCATGACGGCAGTCGACTCCTGCACGCCAAACCTGTGTGCGCACTGCCTGGCAGATTACAGGGTTTCCGCATGTCTGGTTGGTTTTTCAGCAGCCCTACTCTTGTGGCTCAGAAAATGGGCACCACAATGGGAACGCCAATACCAGTTCCTGCACAGCATGGACTTGCAAGAACTGGCATGCATGCACACAGGGCACATATTGTGGCCCCCTGCATGCATCCCCATGCACATGGGCAACAGGGGGCCCGTTTTAGGACTGCCAGCCTTTTCATGGAGTAAAGACCTCCATGACACCGCTGGAGGTCCTGAAACTCGTAATATGTACGGCGGTGCAGCAGCGACCCCTGATTGCTGCGCCACCACCAGGGTATTGCGGTTGTGGCGGTGCAATGGCAGACCGACTGCCAAAGTTGGAATTGGACCATGGCCACACCCCTTTGGAGTCTGCAGGTCCTTGGTCGCCAAACTCGTAATAAGGCCCTTAGAGCTATGACAGGTGTTTCATCAGTCCCTGCTGGTTTAGGAACTTTTAATAAAAATCATTATAGAGTTACATATTCACTGCAGCTTCATGGGGCGTATTTTTATTGAAGAACTCTCTGGTGGACTTAACGTAAGCTTGGGCAAACATATTCACACAAACCCCAAAACACATGCATTTTCAGGTGATATCCCGGGTTCAAGGGTTTGCCAGCTTTTTATAAGTTCAGTGAATTAGGTTCACATTTAAATGTCCTTAAATAAATAGAATTATTAATTAAATGCCATTATGGACTGGATAGTCTTTTGTAGAGTCTTCTTCCTCCCATTCTTGACACCAACACGAGCAACGGAATAACATCCATGAGAAAACAGGGAGAAAGTGGGAAGTTACTTTATTGGCCCACAATGGAAATTCATAAATGTAGTCTCCTCAATACATATTTTATAGGAGCTGGAAATTCTTTTATTGTATAATTAATAATTACCAATTAAAATGATACACTGTTACGAATTACAATCAGCTTCAATAATATTGTATGAGCAGAATATATGGTTTGCTCATCAGTTTGTCCACCTTGTCCTTGGCCTACAGGTCTATATGTAACAGGAATGGTATAACATCGATAACCCTAAGAATGATTAAGGAGCTAGATGAGTACTGCAGTCTTAACGTATTCTAATCTCCCTTTCTCTCTCTTCTGGGTTCTACTGAAACTTCAAGGGGTATGCCTTGCTCATTAAAAGATACTTGGACTTATAAAAGTTCTATGACAAAAAATGCTCAATGCTCAAGTATGATCCAGATCCCCGGAAAACTTGGTGGATTTTGCAAGGTTGCAAAAATTGCAGTATTTTATTAAGGTCCACTATCCTGACAAACAGTATGGTGAAATCCCTACCAGCTCATAGGTATCCTGCAACAACACCCCTCTAGGGTTTTTGAAAACGTTCAACCAAAGGGAGACCTCTCAGCAGATTAAGGGAAAAGTAAAATAGTCTGTTAAACGTCATAATAAATTGTAAACATATTTCTCTGTTAAATACTGATATAAATTGGGTTTACAAATTCATTTTAAATGTAAAAAAAACGCAAAGCAATGTTAACGCACTATTATCTACATTTTAATGTAACATTTATTTATTTGCACATATTAAATACAAATGTTTTCAATAGTTTAAATGAAAAAAACATCTAAAGTAGAAACATAGTTTTATTATTCATTAAAAATAATATAAATATGAAGTTTGGAATTATTTCAAAGTAATGTGATTATATTTCAATAATTATTGTTACATTATTCTTTAAATTAACAAAGACAATTTAAAAAAAAATAAGTATGTATTTATTTCTAGGAAAATATTTAAACATTAAATTACATTTATATATTTTTTAACTAGTTTCTAAAATGTCATTTAATTTAACAATATTTCTTATAGGATTTTATTTGTTAAGTCCCTACCTCCATTGTTTTCTATTGGAGGGTGTTGCAGCACCTGTGGCTGGCCCAGTGTAGTGTTGAACTTACTCCAGCACTGTTACTATTGTTTTGAGCCCTTTTGAATTTAGTACTTTAGAAGTGCAGTTTGTGAATAGCAATGGACTTCCTGTTTTGGGTGTGAGCCTATGTTCCCCCTCAAACTCATCCATAACCCTCCCTTAATCCTGCTTTACTCCTCCCTAAATCCCAGGTCATTTAGTAGTAAGCATACGCCTTTTTCAAGCCTCTCTCCATGGTTCCTCTCACATTTAATATTAAGTAGTAAACGTACATGTGTGTGGATCTCCCCATAGAAAAGATAGGATAGATGGAGGTGATGATTTACAGTTGTAGATTTGGGACTAGCATTTTATAGTACTTTAGCAGAACTATTGTAGTATTATAAACCTACTACAAAATGCAGTTTGTGAATAGGGCCATGTGATGTTTAAATGAATTGTCACATATGTGCTCTGCGAGTGTGATATTTCCTTGCAAGTCATCATAACATTATTTAGAATGAGAAGTAGTAAATCAAGCCCATGACATAGTTCAAAGGCAAGGCAATATGTGAACCATTCAAATGAGTGTTAATGCATCTGATGACTACTGCTTTTTATCTCTTTTTGTGCAATTCCCTGTAACTTGCCAATACATTTTGTGTCTGAGGTGTACACTAGGTTTCAGTGACATACATTTTTGGGTGTCATCGAGATCAGGTCTGGTGGGATCACTATCTGGGATTCAGGGTTCCAGGGCATATGATGTTACTTCGTAAAGCTTTTGAGGTAAACGGATGTGTGATATCACTTCTCCTACCACTGGCATTTCAGTTAAACAGCCCTTTCTCTATGAGTGTTATTGATAATCTTTGGCAGGCAGTGCTCTATAAATTAAGGAGTGTGCAATTTTCTAGCAGAACACAGTGTTGCATTTTTTATTGCAGCATTGCACTGTGTGAAGGATGGTAAATTTTAGCCAGTGAATCTTGTGTTGTGAGCAGGAGCGGTCCGTTCAAGTCAGAGCGGTGGGGCGTGGTGTGGGGGTGAGTCAACAGACGACGAAGAGGGAAAATTTAATTTAAAGCAAGAAAATCCCATACATCTCGCTCATGGCGTGCGCAAAGTAAGTGGTTTTCTTTTGTTTTATTTAATTTCCCCTCGTCATCTGTTGACGACCACACTGCCGCACCGCTCTTACCTGCACGGGCCGCTCCTGGTTGTGGGAGAGATTTGCACTGCTACCAGAAATTAGATGCTGAAACCCAATATTGTGTGTTTATGTAAACTTCTCCATTGTCTTCCATCGTCAGTACTGAATTTTGGATCAACGTAACTGAGCTACAACGGGTTTGACAAACATGGACAGACTAGCTATCTTTGTCACAGTCACCTGTGGCGTTCTTGTCAATACCGGCCCATTTCACTAAGCAGCGATAATCCGCACTTTACAGAACACACATTTACGGCCGCTGTGTTTTACCATCACATCTTCTAATGCTTTGAAATTTATTTTTGGATCAAGTCCGTTTAGACTAAAGCTTGTGAGCTCCTCACATAAGAATACTGTAAAAGATCCACGGATGGAGAGAAGTTGATACATCCGCAATGCGCCGCTACTGCTTTTGTGATGTGGAAATACATTCCGGAGTCCATATCGAAGCTGGCGGATGTTTCTGTGTTACATTTAAATATTAAACGTAAATTGCATTCTGCCAATATTCCACTCAATGGAAATGCTGATTTAATTAGGCAGCAAATAGAAAAAGTTGGACTTTTAAAGCAAGGCTGTCTGCAAGATCCATTTCAGGGCAAAGTGCTCCCGTGGGCTGAATAGATGTTCATTACCACACTAATGTCGCAGCTTCTATTCTCATTTCACATCAGGCAAAGGGGAGCGGAATGAATGGCAAAATGGTTCGAAGTGAAATGAAAATAAATAGTAATACCGATGTTTATTGATATTGGATTTTGTACGCTGAGCTCTTAACGACAAAATCAAAATTATAAACGGAGTCTAATTGCAAAACAGAAAAAGTACATTAGGAAATAATCATTATTCAAAAACCTATTACCCAACCTGAGACCCTGGTAGTACACGTGACTGGTTATAATCAGTCTAATGATATTCCAAGAAGAACTCTGAAAATTGACGGTAGTAGGTAATGTCAGTGTATGATGATTTAAATAGTACTAGTGAAGTCTAGTAAAAACTACACTGCAAGGAATAACTAACATGATATAGTGGCCCCATGTCAAATGTAGCACCATAAGTCAATGCTGAGGTTTTGCACGTGGAGGAATTTATAGCAATATTTATAAAGGGGTGGCTCCTCCGTTATGGCGGAGGAGCATCCCCCCCCCCCCTGCTGAAAGCCAGCAGAGGAAAAGGACACAAAGAAAACAATAATGAAACATTTTTATTACCATTTTATTTTTCGTACTGCGAGCTGAGGGAGGGGTGTGGCCAAACATACTGATGCTGCAGCTTCAGCACCAGGGAGGAGGGTCCAAGCTGTCATGCACATTTAGCATTTTCCACCCAAGTTGTGTTGTACAGCTGGGTGGAGAAACCAACACAGGTTCCCAATATATGGCTGAGCACTGAACCAAGACACTCAGACCAATCCCAGCGCTGCTCACATGCTGGGAATATAATTCCCAGCATGAGAGCAGCGCTGGGATTGGGAGCTGGGAGCCTGTGTAGTCTGCAGCAGTTCCTGGACAGGACACAAGGATCGGGAGCAAGGCGGCGGCTGTCAGAGCAGGTAAGTGCCATTTTCTTTATTTATAATTCTATATTTTTTGTTTGTGTACCCCCTCCCTCTGCCCCACCACTTCAAAAAAGGGCTGGCTGCTACGGTAAAGGGGAAAGCAAAACTACAACGTGTGGTTGATTTGAAATCTTGGGGTTGTCTGGGAACAACTTTGCAGTTTTACTATTTTTCCCAACTAGTCATTTGTTATGAGGTGGTTATAGAAAGCATACATAATTATAGTTGGGTAATAGTGAATAATAAAGTAGATTTTTTCAGAGGGTTTGAGAGTGACATGAAATAGACAACTGGTTCAAAGTTTGAGCTGTCTATAATGTCAGTCAGAACTCTGAGGTGAAAAACATCCCCTTTGTTCAAAGGTACCTAGCTACGACCTTATTTGTGAGTTACAATCCCGTTCGCTATTGTGAACAGGCCTATTGGTATTTTAACATTGCAATAAACATATTATTTGAAGGAGTAGGCTCTAGCTACAGGACTGAACATTTTTACAGAGATTGAAAACACGCTTCGTTTCACCGTGCTGTGATACTATTCCAGCGAACCACAGCTTTTGAAAGCATGTCCATACCCGAAACTACACTGATAACCGTAAATTCAAATCACCCCTTAATATAGTGGTTTTCAACATCAAGCAATAAAAAAACCTCAGACAACATTTATTTAAGGAGCAAATGTCTTGAACAATGTTACAGAATCAATTACAACGTGCACTTGACGTGGAGCGTTGCATTGCTATCAAGAGTTCCCATGTCATATGTGATACCTTCTGCCAATACTATTTTTGAGATAAGAGCACACTTCTGAGGATTGTTTTTTCACATTTATCATTGTAAGCAAAGGCTTAACAATGACAGCACACCAGGTGCTGTTAGCTAAAATGCTATGACTGGTAACAGGGTTCAAATCCTCCATTTCTATGCTGTTGTAAACCAGAGTGCCAAAAGTATCATTATAGAAACAGAGTGCCTTTCTGTTCTTGGTCCTACAAGGCCACCATCTTTACCTTTGCTTACTCAATACTCTCACTCCACTGTGGTATGCCAGGGATTTTAGTGGACAGCATAGTTCTCACAACTTTAGAGTTTTGAGTGTGATTTAGTTTGGTGACAGTATAGAGGCTATTGCAATTATCTGGGCCGGACTCGTCAACAATACGGGGATGAGGGGTCGAAACCATTTAGGGAGATGAGAGTAATGGAAATCTGAAACCGAGACCTCTTTAATTTGAGAAACGAAGAGGAGCTCCCTATAAAGAATAACCCAGGTGACACATTTTTTCCACAAGTGTGGGGGAGAGACCTGTGACATAGGCCAAATCATCAGTGTTGGGTTGAAAGGGCCTATGAGAAACATATCCCTTTCCCCCACCATCCAAGCAGAACCAGTTTTATTGCACACATTAATGAATCTTTGAAAGGAAGTCCTACATATCCCTTTCGCTCCTACAATGGTCTATTTTGAGATGAAACTGAGTAAACAATCTTGTAGTGGCCAGGCTGTTAGTGGCTATTGCGATGTACACATTGATTAGCTTTGTTGACTGGTCTATCTATGCTTTGAATGGCCTACAAGTGATGTTGAATCCTTTATAGAGATCTATCCCAATTTCATTTGTTGAGTACAATTTAGCTGGAATGAGGCAAACTATAACATTAGTGATCCACTGATGCCTGCTGATGTTGCCTATATGTCAAACATAACCTGATGGTTTATGGCATCAACGTCCAAGATGCCTAATAAAGGAAAAGTACTGTGCTTTCCTAGTTGCTGATACCTACCTTTCTGATGTTTATTGGCATAAAATCTTAACTAAAGTCACTTTTATAAACTTTTTAACTCCAGGTGTTAGGACAGTTGATGTTTGATGACTTTTCTTGAGCCCTTGGCACATAGGGTAGACTCTAGAATGAACTATAAACCTTTTTTTTCGTTTATCGTGAGGTGGTTAATATGATCATGGAGGAATTTTGAACGATTGTGCATGCCGGCTACCTCGTTTGGAATTCAATTTGCAATAAGATCAGCCATGATTAGAGTCATCAGGAGACTGTCTCACACACACACAACTTTTGCAGCCTTGATATTTTCTGTGAAAAATCATATTTTTTCAAGTGTTCTGGATGAATTGGTATACTTAATTGCAAGCAAGACTAAACTCCCAGAATGCACTAGTTTGTTAAACCAAAAGCCTGAACAGGAACTGGAGTGTACCCTATGCCATCTGGTAACATTATGTGTGAGACTACACCACCACATCCATCTCTTTTGCAGGAGATGGTTGTTGGGCTGCAGAGTTGTTTTTCAAATATCCGTTGACGTTATAATAAAACGAATAAATATTACTGCAAAGCCTTTAAGCTGCAACTGAAATAAAAGCATATTTGTACGACATCACACTATTTGCTCATACCCATGCAGTGATTGCAGAACTGCAAAAAAAGTTTGTAACATCAACATCTACTAAACTTTCCGAAAGTCTACTTTGCATCTGTGCTGTACTAAATATGCAAAGCAAAGTGAGAACTCCCCCACAGGCCTGCTAACATCTCAAATGTATTCATTTCGCACTTTGTGAAGAAGCCTCCGCATTCACTAAAACACACAAGATGTGTAAACACTTGCTAATGCCACCTACATATGTTTAACAATAGGACAGGCGTTAAATCACTGCATTATTTCATCCTCATTAAAATGAACACCACACGCTTCCCAAATGATCTATGCCTATTTTTGGAAAACTTCATAACAAGCTTTCACAGCTTTCTGGAGTGCTACATTTAATTATTGCACCTTATGCGAATTTTCAGACGTAGAAGGTGGAACATCACGGTTGTGTTTAACCCATTGCTGCTTTTCCTCACAGATCATGGGCAGAGGATGGCTTCTGCTATGTGAAGTCAAGAGGCTCTCTCTTTGATTTCTACAATTGACTTCTTACAAGCTCACCCCTAAACTGAATGACCTATTACTACTTAAATATAGTGTAGCTGAATAATACGAATTAGTATGAATTTCATCAGTCTTAGAATGGCAAGAGGCCAGCCACGGCCGGCAGTGGGAGTAAATGCAGGGCGGTGAAGTGGGGAGGGGGAGGGGCAGGGTGGGGTGTAGTAATGTATGGATTACGGAGTTTTACAGGTAAGTAAACATTTAAATAAATAAAACGAATTTCGTTGTGTGCACTGTATCGTATTTTGGGATGCAATGTACTCAACGAAATTCGTTTTATTTATTTAAATGCTTACTTACCTGTAAAACTCCGTAATTCATACATTGCTACCCCCACCCTGCCCCTCCTCCTCCCCACTTCACCGCCCTGCATTTACTCCCACTGCCGGCTGCGGCTGCAAGAGGCTGATGCAGTCCTGCTGGAGTTTCAACCTCCGAACTGCAGTGAAACATGCAAAGCCCTACAGCTGAGAATAAGGGCTAGATTTACTATCCTTCATACAACGGGCACTACATAAAAAAATTGTACTGCTTTCCTCAAAAGATATGTGAAACAGATAGTAAATGAGTCACTCCAAAGCTACATAAAGGGGGAAAGAGAGGAAGGGTGTTTAGGACATGCCCTCCCGACTAAATACAGAACACAATACGGTATCCCAAAAAAGAAAAAGAAAGGGATACCTAAATGTTACGAGATATTTTTTAGCAGTTCCCAGTAGGAAGTTATGCTAAGTGCTCCCTGGAATATGTTTGAGCCCATCCTGGTTTTTAGGGATCAGGTTGAGATCTGAAGATGAAGCATGACACCAATAGGTGTCATGTCTACCCACTAGTCAACTATTCCCTTCACTCATTACCACCTCGAACCTGGACGAAGCACCACAGGAATGTCGCAGCTGGGAAGCCGAAATGCTGAGCAACACATACGACAATGCTCAATATCAACCCAGCTACCACAAGATTCTGGTCATATTTGGCGGTCAGCAGTAGAGCACGCCACTGAAATAGCGGAAGCCATCCTTCTACACAAAATTGACAACTGTTTTCTGACTGAAACCTTTATAAATGACCACTCAGCCCCAATTATCGATCTCTTAACCCCACTTGCTTCTTAATTATTTGTTGTTAGGACGATGGTGGGCTAACTATCATACACAAAATTGACCTTGCCTAAAACCCTTCCAAACAGCTGAATACTTTACCTTTGAATATTTAGGAGCTGATCTCTCTTCTAAAGGCTCTAAGCCTATCAAAATTCATGTAATATACCAACTGTTAGGAGAAAAACCACAGACTTAATAATACAAAAGGCCCTGAAGAACACCACAGCCATTACACTAGGAGACCTAAATCTACATCTGAAGAATCAACAGTACAAGGCCTAACCACCCTCCTTGAAACAAAAGCGCTCACACAACACTGCATAAAACAAAACCCACAACAAAAGATCATCCCTCAATGCAATCATTTCAAACCATAATACCATATCCCTTCAAACCACCCTAACAACCGACTGGACTGACCACCACCTAATTTTTTTCGATCTAAATGCCATCCAACCTAAGCTTGATATCCAAACTTATTGTCCTAAGCACTGGATGAGGAATATACACCAAGTCCCTCAGAGTTAGAATCCCTAATCAGTTCCCAGATTCTGCCTCCTTAAAAAATAAATAAATTGTAAATCCGGTATTCGAAAAGCGCAAACTACTCACCCTTACGGGTCTCAAGGCGCTGGGGGCCATCGTGGAAATTAAGTGAGCTATTGCCCAGAGTCACATGGTGCTGAGCTGTTCTGCCACCGGAGCAGGGGATCGAACCGTGAGCCCTGTGCTCCAAAGGCAGCTGCCCTGGCCACTGCACCATTATTAATTTCTCCTCGTATTTTGTTCTTCCTATGTGCGCTGCGTACTGCGTACAAATGGCTTTTGTTGCTTTTCACACCAACATCTGCATGTAATGGTATTTTCCAGAAATATTTCCCCCAGTGAATTTCGGCATGTTTGTGAAATCTATCCAGGGGTGCAGATATTATTACACTCTGGGGAATATTTACAATGGAGTGGCATAGTGCAGCGTTCGCCTCCTTGGCTTAAAGCCATGCTCCGCCACTTCAGAATTCAGCGCTGCACCATATTTACAGTAATATGGTGCAGCCCTGTGTTTCACCCTGCGCTGATGCTAAACTTTGCAGCCTAGCACCAATGCAGGCACCAACTCAGGCACCCTTACGCCATAGTACAAGGGTGTCTGCGTTGAGTGGAAGATTGTTTATTGGCAGGAAGGTCTCCCTTTCTGCACATAAACAATCATTAAATGGTCTCTTGGTGCTGCTTAATGCAGCAGACATAGAAGTTGCAAAAAGTCATTTTTTTTATTGTTTCTGTGCACATAAACAATTAATGGCAATTTGCTGTTTCTATGTGAGCTGCATATTGCAGCACACTCGGAAACAGCAAAAACTAGGAGAAATACAGCATTTCTCATCATTTCCACTGTTTAAGACAAGGTTTTCCCTGGTCTTAATTTTGGCGCTGCCTCCTATTTATGCTGCCCTTGTAAATAGAGGGAAGCGTTAAAATCATTGGGTGTTGCAGTGGAACGCCCACCGCACCACCCGTTGCCCTCCCCTTTCATGCTAAGTACAGCATGAAAGGGTGCCTTATTTACAAGGCAGCGTTACGCCACATTAAGTGGCTTAACGCTACGCCACATTAAGTGGCTTAACGCTGCCTTGTAAATAACGCAAAGCCCCTATTGTCATCACAACATCACTAAAAGTGACGCTGTGGTGGCGATAGGGGCTTGTAAGTATGCCCCTCTGTACTTAATAGGTGTGATAAATTACACACAATTCATAACTCCAATATGTGCAGCAACAAAATGTTCCATGTGTATTGGAATGGGCACTCGTATTGAGGCACTAGTCACTGGAAGAAGCCTTAGCTGTCTCTTTAGGCTTCATTTTTGGAGCGTGATATCTGCGCGAGTTCTTTTTCAGGATGCACCATTCGCAGTTTCTCCGATTAAAGATGAAAAATGACCACAAAGGGTTATAAAATACTAAGAAAATGTTGTTTATAAAGCATAATATTTTTCTTAACAGAGGAAAATAATCTAGTGAACGAAATTGTGTTTTAAATTCGATTAAATGCATCCGCTTGAGGTATTTTTATTCACACTGGATACGAACAACAAATGCATTGAGCAGAGAGGAGGGAGGTGAAGCCACTGCTGGTTTAAAAAGAAGGGAGCAGCGATTTGCCATCTGCTACTGTACAAAAATTACACTACGACAGATGCTTTGTTTGTTCCTCCATCCTTGCATCTAACACAAAGTACCTTTCGGATGCTTTCTCTGTGTGAGTGCACATTGCAATTGTTTGCTGTTTTTTAACGAGCTGATTCAAATGAAGCTCTGCTCAGCGATTAGCACCAGCCAATTAGTGCAGAATATCTCTCTACGGTACCATACTACATGGTGGGTTCTAAAAGGGTTAGATTAAAAATAAAATAGGCCCCTTGATTTTTTTACATTTTTATTTGGAGTGTTGCATGCAAAATGTAGGAAATAGGAAAGTAGGTTGTGCACAGAATACCAACATATGTACATATTCAAAACTCGGAGACGAACAACTGATGACAGTCAGAGCTAACACTAGAGGGAAGAGTTGCGAAAAGCAAAATCATGCTAATTCACACAGAGCAGTGCAGAGTCTTGGAGGGGTAGTTTCCTTCCAGTGCAAAGGGTATTTTCTGCAGGAAAGGTCTCCATTTTCTGCACAAATAGTGCCTCATGCTGCTTTGTGCAACTTTGTCTCCACACATTCTATGTGCACTGCACTGTACAGCAGACCTCCAATGTGTGGAATGTTTTAATATAGACTTAGAGCCGAACCTAGCAGGCTCTACTAGCATTTAAAGGTCTGCTATAGCATTAAAGGTTCAAGCCGAAGACGAGGGCCTTTAACAAGGGAGCGGACCTTTAATGGCGAGTAGAGCCCACTAGGAGGGCTCAAAGGCTATTAGAACATTCCGCCCCTAGAGGGTAGAATGCTCTAATTACTAAAAACAAAGGCCTCTTGGAGCCGGGGGCTCAAAATCCCCTCAGGCTCTGAGAGGCCTTTGTTCACAGCAGTAGCTGTGAACAAAAACAAAATTGAAATGTTGTTCTACAAGCCCGTAGAAGCACGGAGCACTCCATTGTATAACACTCCATTGTTTTCAATGTTCTGATATTCCTTTAGGCACAGGAATATTTATATAATTACCTTGTTCATCTTATAATGAAATACATATATGCCATTACCAGAAAAGACATTCTCACATGTTGCATATTGGATTTGGGAAATGCTGCTTTTCACAAAACTTGCACCACCAGTATGTTATCTTTCTTCCATTACTTCCATTAAGTGAATTCTGATTTAGTAGTACTAACTAATTCATTAGTTTCATATTAGTTCTACAGACATTACGCAGGATAAATGTTAAATTTTTGTTTTGTTCTAGCAGTTTGCAGTGTTGAAGGCAGCTTACCTTTACCCTTAAATAAGATGGCAAAGGTTCAACTGCCCCAAAAACATTGGTTTTGGTACACATGCATTTTCTGAGATGTCAAGAGGATGTAGGTCCTTCAGTTTATTTACAGTAGTGTAATTTTAGGCCAGATGTATGTAACTTTAGAATAACGATTTTCAAATATTGATTTTTTTCTGAATCACTATTTGGTAGTCACCATTCTAAACATATGAAAGTTTCCTTTTAAAGTTTGTGATTCCTACAAGGTCACAAATTTACATATCTCAAAAATATTAATTAGGTTGGTCACAATTTGCGAGCAAATAAGAATCAATGCTAATGCAGGGATGGAGGCCTACTTGGGTCAGCAGACCATCATGTCTGTGATTACATTTTAATAAATGAATCTTTTTTATTAAATGCAGCCCGTTTCCCTTAAAGAAATTGTGGACCACTGCCTCTTCTTTAACAAGCATTTTTTTTGCATGAACCAAATGGATAGGATCCGACTCTTCCCATTTGTAACTGGGTTACCAACACATGCTTGCAGTCAGTAAACTATTAATGTTTAGCAACCACATAAAATAATAATACATACAATTCCAATTCAGAATTTGGAAGGGATGCCTCTTCCAAATTCCAAATTGGTATTTGGCAGGAATCCCAAATTGTGTTTTGGTAATTTGTTCCAGAATCACGGCTCAGGTTTCCTATATACCAAAATACTTTTTTGCGTTCACAAACGGGCTGATTCTGTGAATCTGCCCATTTGCGAATTTAAAAAAGCTAACTACATCTGGCTCTAAGTCCTTTTTGATATTAGTCTATTTTCAAACCTCGAATTTACCTTATGCTCTTGTCAGCATTTAATATGGAGGAAGATTATGAGACTATTCAATCAGCTTATGAGTTTCAGCACATGGATGGTTTAAGCTATATGCCCCAGTCAGGAAAACCCTAGCATAGAATTCATTGGTTCTTAATTTCTCAATGACTAGAGAGATAAAAAAAAAACACAACAGCTTCAATTGTGGATGATATACAGTCGTGTTGCTTAGCAAGGATTGACTAGCTTCGAATTATCAAGATTACTTTTGCATATGTGATGACAGCTTCTTGTGAGCGGCCCCGATGATGCCAATGGTGAACATTTGGACAGTGGATACTTTTTGTATATTGGGGATAGTACAGCATTTTGAGTGGGATTGCCAGTTTTATAGTGTGCCTCAGTATTTGGAGACGTGATCCAGAATGTGTTGACTTAAATCTCTAGTATTCCATTTCATTTTGGAGTTAATTTTTGTGGTGGACAACTCAGTGTTTGCTTGTACTGGCCTCTCGCCAATGTCAAGCCATATGCCAAGGAAGCATTATGTGGGAGTATGGCCTGGAATTCCTCCTGGATATGCTCAGTCTTCTCTTTGGGATAACTTTCCTTGCAAGGGGAGTGGTTAGATACGGCATACATTGAAGCTGGCTTAGCTAGCTTAGTGGAGGGTTGCTTAATGGATGGACGAGCTTGGTGTTTTCTGCTGTATGAACAGGCTATGAATTTCTTTGGTGACTAGGCTGCTGCTTATGCCAAAGCTATCAAAAGTTGAGCAGAGTTTTCTCAACGAACTTCATTGCAAACTAACATGATTGTGTTTTTACTATGTTGATGGTGTTTGCTCAAACTTTTTAATATGCTTTCACACAATCCCCAAGTCAGATATACCATAAGTCAAGTCTGTCTTCAATACCTGTCTTTGTAGTGTCAGTCTTTGCATTTCCTATTGAAGTCATTTTCATTGTCCACTTCCTAGCTTTTGTGATATGCTGGTTGGTTGAAAGGATGCATAGGATGATAAAGCATACCATGGCATGATGCCAGTGATAAAGAGCCAGTTGTCAGAGCCCAGAATTCCTTTAAATTCATCATCTTGACCTCTGTGCTCGAAGACAGCAAAGACATAGACCTCCTTTTTCTATTAGACTCGAGGCTTAATTTTGTGCTACGTTAATGAGACTGTCTCAAACAGCAAGCTAGTTAAGCAAACTCCACAAACCAAATGAACATCAGACTAGTACAGCACGTCATGTACTATGATGCTATTGAATTGTATATGTAGACATATCCCTTCTTTTAACATTCCATTTAATTTTCACTCTAAGTAAATCTCTGTTTCACCCTAAAGGGTCAGTTCAGTCTGAAGAAACTAACCTCAAAAAACCTTAATGTGAGAGCTACCATTCTGGAATTTGAAATTTTGAGGTTACACTCACGCTGTGGCGATGCTTTGGGTGTACAGAAAGCGTACAGACATGCATAGCCTAAGGTCGTGCGCTATATTATATCAGAGCTTTTTAAAATGGCAACCAATAACTGTAGATCTTCCTTCGGGTGTGTAGATGAGAGGGTGGTCTTTTCTAACTCATGGGCTCTTCATGCTGTGCTCACCAATTAAAACACACCATTCTCCATTGGGATAATAATGCTAAATATAGTCATTTCAGATTAGTAATCTTCAACACTGGTTCCGCAAGTTCTTTATGTAATCTTTTGCACAATTTAATATACAGTACAATGTAACTTTACCAATGCACAATAGTCAATAAGACAGAATGCTTTTGCAAATGTGAAACAACAGTGTGCACACAGTTGTTCTTAGGCTAACAGAATTTAGCAGCATAGACCAGCACGCACATGGTTCATTCTAGTTTGATCAGTGCAGCAGCTTTTTAGGGTGTTGCAGTATTAGATAATGTTTCCCTTGGTTGTGTGTGTTCTATCATACTTACTATGTCAAAAGGCTCACAACACATCTTGTGTAGAAGATGAAGATCAGTTGCTAGGCAACCTCTGTAGGTATTGTTGGCATTGAAATTATAAAGTGCACACAGCCCAATCAAAATCATTAAATGTCACCTAATATGAAATATGCCCAAACTAGAAACAAAGACAGCTGTTTTGGCAGCTAAGTAGTCTCAATAGCTTGAATTTAAGGATATGTACTTCTAGATGATTTAGAAAATATGGGTTGGGTAATGGGGATACTACTAGTGAACCCTTAGCCACATAGTGCACAGACATATATTTCATGAAACTTGAAAAAGAACTTGTGAAAATGTGTCTCACTGACAAAAAGAAGCCAACAATATATTTAGATGTTTATATTTTTTTTAGCTTGAATTCAATATCAAATCCTCTAAGTTTTTCTGTGTGATACTTTGCATTTTAAGTCTGGGAATCAAGAGTGTAATACAAGTGTTTTATATGTGGTCGATAAATACCCTTACGCAGATGTAATTGTATTATTTAATTCTAGCTCTACTGGGTTTGATGTGACACATCAGGCATGTGGTTTGAATGGCCCATAATGAACATCTATTGGGAGCAGCTATTCATCACCAACTTTGGTAATAAACGATTGATAAAAGAAAATCCGACTTTTGTTTTATTTTCAGGAAGAAAAATTTTTGGGGGGGAATTTGACATTGAAAAAAAAATCCCACTAAATATTTGCTACTGTGGGCTAGATTTGAACGTGGAAGAAAAGGAAACGTCCGATTCATGGAGAAAGAGATAAGTCCTCAAACCAAGCATTCCCCAGTGATGAAGAATCTATTGGCAGAATTAGCTCGGCTTTGAGGGAGATGCGGCAAACGTAACACTAGGACTTTGCACAATCTCTACAAATGAGATTGTTTTCCCTTAGCATGTAATTAAAAAATCAAACTCCAGTTTCTAAGAACATAAATTCAGGAGCTTCCATGGTGATTTTGAGATAGTGTATCGAACCAAATGTAAGTGATCATTTGGTTTGCTCTCTATATGCTAGTCCATACTTCACCACAGGTTTATCAAGGTATGCTTAGCATGCATGTGTCTTCCAAATCAATGAACTTTGCATACCAGTATCAGTGTTGTGTTGTATGATCCCCAGATATTAGGACACGTAGCATCACATTTATGACCCACAGTGAGAAATTGGAAAAAGTCTACTCAACGACACCTCTTCAACTTAAGAATAAGTACCAATTCAGAATGATATATAACAACTGGATCTCACGTGTCTCACTCTTATATGTAGTGTTTATTTGATGCTAGCGCTAGTAAACAGTAATGATAAATTCAACACCCATCACTGCAATCCTTTTGCACAAGGACTTCAGTAACAGGATACATGTGCATGCTTTATATACCTATCCAGACAAATATTTTGGATACTTTGGCCAGTTTATCTTCAACTTTATTCAGTACATTTATGAATACCATGCCCACTAACATAGTGTTTATAAATTGAGTACAATCTCATACAGCATGAAAGCATATGTATGCTTCCATATAAAGAGCTTAACAAGTAGTATTGATGTGGTTCTCAAAGCAAGCAAGCATACATAGTTTTTCCTACCCATTGTGTGGGCAAGCATGTGTTGCTGTTTCTTGGTTGCTACTGAATCTTGGGTGATATTTCCCATATTGCTTGATTCTAATACACTACTAAACACACATTGTCTGTAGACAGATTCATGATATCTCTCATAATGGTTTACAGTGCAACAGGACACTTTCTCTTATCCAACTCCTCTAGATTTACTA
This sequence comes from Lissotriton helveticus, assembly GCF_964261635.1. NCBI lineage: Eukaryota > Metazoa > Chordata > Amphibia > Caudata > Salamandridae > Lissotriton > Lissotriton helveticus. Next base: position 1,078,047,447 of record NC_136059.1, read on the forward strand.
CTACAGCACAAAAGACGGACTCAACTTCCCAGCCTGACATAAACCATGCCACTCACAGGAGTGCCTGTGTAGGAGTTTGTCATGGGGAATTACAGAATAATTAGTAGCCCAATTGACTGATTTCTCGTGACCATCAGAAAAAACTAAAGTTCTACCTTACTTGACCTTGAATAGAATAATTTTCAAAATGGAATCAAATACAAAATAGACAACAGTGCTTTCTTCTTGCCGGTCCCAAATTTAGACACGGAAAATGGACAATAAATGAAGTTTATGCCACCATGCATGCAGACGAGTGACTGTAATGAAGGAGTGGATGGATACCTGACAGGGTAACAGACAGTTGTTAAAGAGACCAGGAACACATAAAGAAATATTTCCATTGTGCGAAAATAAAGTACAAAAACAGTGGGATATGGGGCTTGCGTGTAGGCCGTTCCAAGGTTTGCCAATTTTAAGGCAAATCATCTGCCATCCACAGTGCACTGTTGTCAAATATTAGTTTAGTAGACATTGAAAAAATTACCACCTCAATTATTGATGTGAAAATAACATTAAATACTAGATTTAAGGCAGGCAAGAACACCCACCGGACAAAGTTGACTTGAACTGCTGAGAGGAAATATAAAGAATTCTGGAACATCTGATATGTGATTAGTTATGAATGGAATAAAGGGATTGCATATTCAGAGTGACCTTTAGTTTTTGTAGTGCAGTCTGAGGACCGGCACAGTGGACGTTAGAGTAGCCCTTAAAGGAATTAAGCCATAAGAGCCATAATGTCCTGGGATGGTGAAATGGAGAAAAGACTATCACTTTAAATGTACAGGTTTTACAACTGAAGAATATTCCATTATGGTAGCTCTTCTTCTTTAACTAAAACCTTATTCATGAGCCAGGAGAACACCCTATTAGACATGTCAAAAGATTTGTATAGAATTTCTTTGCTGTAAATGTTTAGTAATTGTCAACAGTCCATTTTGTCCACGTTTCTCTCTTCGATGTAAATATTTTATTACACTTGGCAGAATTAAATGAACTCTGCTTCTCTTTGGCACTTTCACAAGCTATATTTTGTACTTTATGTAGTCAGCCAGCTGTGCCACCTGCCAGCCGTGTTCATAATCTGTAATAACACCTTGGTATACATTGCGCAGTTCGAAATAAAGTCCACAGAAGGTGTTCAATTAGCACAGCGTCTAAAAATGCCTTATTACTATAATTTTAGAGATTAGTTTTCAGTGCCGTAGCTCTAAGGTGGAAGGTAGGTATTAACAGCAGCGGGTCTCGGCGTCGATCTTCTGATGCACAGCAAGTGCTAGGATTAAAGGGTCAAAGGTCAGGTTTATGTGCTTCTGAATTTTCACTTCACGCGCTTGCTCTGCGTTTCAGCAAGCCACCTTGATCAAACAAGGCCCTGTTCACTTGAAACATGATCATATATTTGGCTGAGGTTTGGCCACATAAAATAAGATTCATTTAAAAAAAGCAGACTACTTATTTCAAGGAAAATATGAACTGTTGACTTACGTTTAAACTTCATACAGTGGTATAATGATAAAGATACATGTGTTTTCAAGATCAAATGTCTACACTTTAAATACATTTGCATATTAGTTAGCAACTCCTTAGTAAGACCTGCATGCAAAATAACAATATCTGATAGGGCTCAAGGAAAAGCTAGGGCGTATTATGAATGCATGTACTGGATACGACCAGAGTTCTGCGACTTTAAAAAAAACTTTGGGGGGCGTGGCTTGGCACCCGAAGGTGATGGCGGCGCCTGAGTGAGGCTCCGTGCGGCGCAGGGAGACACTTCGGTTCTAGAGCGTCTTTTCCTGTTGCGGGAAGATGTACATGCACCAGAACACACCCTGATGCCTTTGAGCTACTTGGAGATTCCTGCACCGCACGTTTGGAGAAGTTTTCCGTCACAGTGAGTTCTGCACGGATTGCCGATGGCGCGGCCGCCATTTTAGGCATTACCGCTTTGTGCGCACCTCTTCTTTTCCGCTGGTGCTTAGAGCCCTAATATCATTGCGGTGGTGCCAGCTGACTTTTTGAGGCACAGAAACTCTCCACACGACCCACAGTTGTGTTCACATGCCTAATTCGGCGCTTGATGAGTTTGTTGTTGCATCGACCGCCATTTTGCGTCATACAGCGTCCCTTTCCTCTCACACTTGCGCATGGAGGTTACTTTGCGCCGCATTTCGTCTTCTACCTGACTTTTAGGTTGCTTCACAAGCTCTGGCTCTAACACCGCCTCACAGTTTTATGGCTTTTGTTATGACCTGTGAATGCTGCAGATTACTTGCTGCTTCAATGACTCTGCAACCGCCATTTTACTCACCTCCAAGGCTTATTCTATACTTCTTCTTTGTTGGCCTTTGATGTACCTCCTCATTTGTTCATTGCTGACTGCCATGTGAATACAGCCTCGCTCTTTAATGCCTCTCAGCGTTCTTGCTTTGCTGTTTTCTGACGATTTGCATTGCCTCATCTTTATCCTGGCCGGTTTACTCCGCTCCTTGATGGCTGCCTTGTTTGTTCTGCGCATTTGAACTCTACTTCAACAGCTGTGCTTTCTCAGTGCTGCAATTGAACGGCATTGCACTCAAATTACCTTCTTTAATTTTGTTGTAACAAGTTTTGGTGCATTCGTCCATTGCTTTGCGCATTCTGTGTGCATTGCCCAACCGACAACCTCTGGCCTCTGCTTTATGGGTAGGCTTGGGCACATGGCACACCTGTCCCTTAAAACTAAGTCTACCATTGCTAAGAACTCTAAAGTCTTCTCTGCCCTTCTAAATTAGAGGATTCCCTCATCTCATCTGGGACCGATACAACAATGGAATCCCCACAACCTCCACCGGGGAAATCTAACATCAAAAGACTTAAGAAGGACCCCCCCTCGCCCCCTAAGCAGATTCCGTCTGTCTCTATGGAGCGGTTGCTGGATGAAATCAGATTTTCCTTCCTTTTTTGGAGGAAATCAGTTCTCTCCGCCCTATTATGGAGGAAACTAACGTCAAGCTTCAGAATCTCTCGGATAATTGGTCACACATGGAAACCAGAGTGGCCTCCGTCATGCACTCTGTTGCATCTATTCAAGAAACCTGCTCCACATTATCCCATTAGAATTCTCAGGTCGCTGCTCTTCATCGACAGGTGGAGGAATTGGAAAACAGAAGTAGGTGGAATAACCTTCGCATTTATGGTCTGGCTGAAGGACTCGAGGGCTCGGATTTACTCGCCTTCTTTAAATCGTTCCTTCCCAAACTGCTACGTATGCCAGAGGGCACAAATCTTAAATCCAGTGTGCGCATCGACTTGGACACCCACCTACTTCTGCATCTTCTTCACAGAGGCCCAGAGGTGTCCTTCTCTATTTTCTGGAGTACACTGATCTCCTGAAAGTCTTGTCAGCTGCCAAATCCTCTCCAAAATTGTCATTGTCTGGTTCTTCCTTGTTTTTTGCTCAAGATTATGCCAGAACTACTGCCAATCGTCGCAAGGCATTTCTAGAGTTGAGAGAAGATCTTCGCGCAATGGGAGCAAGATATGGCCTTTACCATCCCTGTCTGTTCAAGGTCACCTATAATAACAAGACTACTACCTACGAAGATCCAGTGCGCCTCCAAAGTTTCATCAATGCGCACAAGACCTCTGCCATGGATTCTTCTAGTCCTTCCTCCTCCGCCCCTGGATGAACTGTGACTTTGTTGATTCTTCCAATGTTGTTGCATTTTGCCTTTTTACTCTTCAAGGGATCATCCCATAATGTTGTTGCAACTTGTCTTTTTTGCTCTTTAAGACGTTTCAATATGTTGGTTCTTACTTTTTCTGCGCTGTGATGTTACTCATGGCTGTTTATGTTACCGGTTCGACTCTCCTTTACACCCTAACCCCATGTTTCTCCTTTTCATCCCCACAGGACCCTTCCCTGTCCGCTGATGTCTCCCCGGTTCCCTGCCTAGCCGACCTTGGATGTGTCGCCTTACACGTGTGGTTCCATCCCCCCTCAGTTCCTTCTCATTTTCTCCTTTTGTAGGTATGTTCCCTTTTTGTTTTTTCCCTTGTTTTTTCCTTTTGTACCTCGTTTTGCTCCGTATTCTTCTTCTTGTGTTCCTTCTTCCTTTTTTGTTTTCAGATTCTATCTTTTTGTCCTTACAATTTGCTCTTGCCTATGTCATTGTTTCTTTTACTCTATTCCCCTTTCTTCTCCTTTTCATTCTCTTCCAGACTCTTCTTGTCCTTTTTCTCTTTATACCCGATGCTCTCTCTTTTCTTTTCCTCTTCTTTTTTGCTATTGGTGATCATTTCTGTTTTATGCTTTCGCTTTTTCTCATGGGTTTTTTCTTTGATTGTGCTAATGTGTCTACTACAGGTTTTCTTTAGGATATGTCACTGAATATAATCTCGTGGAATGTCAAAGGTATTAATTCTCCAATCATTTTATGGGGACAGCGTTTTCAATACTGGTGACGAGTTACGCCTAATGGGGTACAAGCAGTACTCCATACCTCCAACTCCCCTTTTCTGGACCCTTACAGAATTTTAAAGCAAAATGAAGTGACCTACATGGAGTGAAGACCAACAGTATGGTAATGTAACACTGTGTAAGGAGAAAGTCACTGACATTAAGCAGCATTCAGATTGAGGGGCATGGTATATTTTAGACTGTGAATTCAATTGAGTGTTATTTGCGCTCAAGTATCCTAGAAGCGGACACCTGCTCGAGCTAGCTGCGCTTACCGTTCCATATGGCCAAGTTGTTACCATGGAGCCATAGATGTGGGAGATCGAGGAGATCATGACGTCTACCTGATTCCTCTTACGTGCTTGCTCTCTTTCCAAAGAAGCACCTCAGCTCAAGTTGCCATCAGCCGGCAGTGATCTCACACGTTAGCTGTCAGGCAATTAAAGAACTCACTGTGATAGTGCACACATGCACACATAAGTATCCAAGCGGCCATATTTAGTTTGGGTCATCAGTTTCCTGAGCGGCGATTCGATACAACTTTGGGGATTAATGATATCGGCACACCATGCACATTCATGTTTTTGAAGAACTGTACTTTATTGGGCAAGTCAGTTTTCAGTGCAGTGATTGTGTGCAATGCTACTAACAGTTCAAGTAGGGCGTGAGCACACAGAGTTACCAATGATTCCTGATTTTATCTTAGTAAGTGTGTCCATATCACACCATTTTAAGAACCCAGTGAGATTTCCTTTGTTTTTCCCAATCCTGCATACGGTAAGCATATTAGCTAACATGACCAGCACTAGTATGTCTCAGCCCCCAGCCTTTCTCTCAGAGAAAGGAGAACCTATTTTGCAACCTTTGAGATGCAATAGCAGAGGATAAAGTGTCTTCAATGGAAATAATATATGTTAATAATAAGAATATGACTACTATTACTACTACTACTACTAATACTACCACTGCTACTAATAATAATGCTAATAATATTCTCAATAATAACAATAATAATATTAATTATAATGATAATAATACTCATAATAATTATCATAAAACACTTTCATGTTTTTTTCCAAATCTTTACACAGTCTGACACTAATACCAAGGCTGAAATGTATGGGTTTGTTTTGCTGCATGCAATGTTTTCCATACCTTTGCTTGTTGTGCCTTACTATTTACTAAATTAACAAATGCATTCAGTTATGTTCAGTTTTTTGCACTCCAAAAGAAGGGTCTTCAAACCCCAGAAATGTGCATCAAACAAGTAAATAAAAGTAATACATTACAACATGAGAAATTAGTTTGGACAATGCAATCTTTTTTTCAACTGAGTGCACAGTATCCAGTTTGCCACAGCACCATTTTGGACACCACTTCATAGCTTGAACTAATCCAGAATTAAATACCTCATTTAGGGCCCGATGTAGGTAATCCCAGATTACCGATTCTTAAATACCGAATCATACCGATTCGGTATTTAAGAACTGGCAATCGGGATGTAGGTAATTTTACCGAATTAATTATCAAATCGGTATGATTCGGTAATTAATGAATCGGTATTTACCGATTCTGTAATTGCCATTGATTCCTATGGGCCTTGAGGCCCATAGGACTCAATGTCAATTACCGAATCGGTAAATACTGTTTCAGTAAAATTACCGAATTTGCAAGGGGGACAGGGTGTCACTTTGACACCCTGTTGCACCCCTGATTCTGGCTTGCCCCTAAGGGCATGTATGTGTGCCACATGGCACAGGTGTACATGCACAGATGTGCATGTACACAGGAATTCGTTATTTACCATGACATAGTATGTCATGGTAAATCGAAATCGGCCGTTACCGACTGGCATTTGGTGACCTACATCTGGCCCCTAGTCAATGGAACTACCAGTCTCATTAAAGTTATGGCATAAGGGCAGTTGCGGCCTGTGCAGGGAGTTCCATGGGGCGGAAAGGCGGGCGGGGGAGGGGAAGGGTGGGGGGTAGTAAACACCGGAATATGGATGATTGGCGGTAAGTAAACAATTAAATAAATAAAACGATTTTCGTTGTGCGCCCTGCGTCGCAAAATGCGAGGCAGCGCACGCTACAAAATTCGTTTTTATTTATTTAATTGTTTACTTACCTCTAATCATCCATATTCTGGTGTGTACTACCCCCCACCCTGCCCCACCCTGCCACTCCCCCGCCCTGCCTTTCTGTCCCACGGAACTCCCTCCACGGGCCGCAACTGCATAAGGGTTGAGCTCTTGTGCCAAACCAGAAGTCATACGTACACATACACACAGTTCAGCAAACTACATCAACACATAACTTTCTTCTAAGTCTCTTACTATCACTTAACACTGCAATACACGATAGCGACAAATAACCAGAAAAACACACTTCATTATGACAGCTATTAGAAACATGTTTTGGGAAACAGATGGTGCTTTAGTTACTTTTGTAAATATTATTTCACAAGTTTTTTGCTAAATAAAAAAATAATATTGCAAATGAAAGGTGAAATATATGATAAAAAAATATCAGAATATATGTTTTTGTAGAACATATATGTACCATAATTCAAAAAGTCCATGTCCAGGTACAGCGTGAGCAACGTGAGACAATGTAGCTTTTATATGGAATACATTCACCAGGATACTTAAATAATGTGTTTAAATTTAAAACTTTCAGCTGGACAATTCCGAACTTCCTAAGAGTTTTTTGGCACACCATTTTAGGTTATTTAATTATATTAACAAACCCTATTTCCTAAGAAATATACTTCATACACTTTGCAAAAATACTTGAAACTCTTCAGGGCGTGAAGTTAGCAATTTTCATACTATGATTATTTTGTGTGGCTTTGGAATCTGATGAGCAATTGTGGTGTGATTTCTACAAAAATAAGAGGAGAGGATGAATTAAAGCAGGCAGATTTCTTTCAGTTGTATTTCAATTAGTTGGATGCACTAGCTGGATTATGGAAAGAGATGTGTGTCAATGGTATTTGAATTTTTTAATTGATTTACATTTTGGAAAATCGCAGTGTTTGATGTTTCCAGCATATTGCATCATATACACATTTCATTATTAACAGTGGTATTTAAATACATATTATTATGGACAACAGACTTAAATACCGTAGAAAGTTTTTACTGCTGAAACATCATGCACTGCATGCATTAGTTGTTTATGGGCTCTGCCAAACTCTCGGGTAAATTCAGACACTGTCAATTCAAAACTATTGACGAGGTCTAGCTACTGATTGTTTGTTAGCTTCTGAGCTGCAAGAGAACCAGACCATGGAGAAAGGGGACACACAATCTGTTCAGAGAAATATGTAGTATGATGCTGGGCAGACAGAGATGTCCTCATTTAACAACTGTTTAGCCTCTTCTTGGCCCTCTGTGCACATGTGTAGTACACCTGCTGCTCCTCACATACACCCTATTGCAGGTTAGATTACTTCAACTCTGGTTGGGAGGCAAACATTAGGGGGCAGATTTATGAAGGCCTTGCGCCGCCGGTGCGTCATTTTTAACATGGGAAAAAGTGACGCATCGGCGGCGCAAGGCCTTCATAAATCTGCCCCTAGATGTTAACAACCCTAGTGGTCAATGGTTTGATCAGGCAGCATAAATCTGAATTCAGTTGTGTGCACCTTAAGCACTGCATGCAGTGAGCTAGAGTGGGATCTGCAACTTAAAAGGGATGTTGAAAAAAGCTTGCATAAAGCTTGCTTTTACAACTTTGGAATAGGTTATTGTCCATTTGAGGAATCAATTCCATCACACCTATAACAAAGAGAAGAACTCAATTTACATGTAAGATTTGTAGTTTCTTTATGTCCATTGTAATAAGCAGTTTGTCGAAAGCAAAGGGATGCTACATCACCAGGCACTTATTTACCACCAGACTCGTGGAGGCGTGGCGGTGGCGGTCTATGGACCGCCCTATTACAATAAGGCAGTCAGGCCGCCATTGCCCCACCGCAGCCACCGGGGAACTGCTGTTCTCTGGTGGTGTTGTGGCGGTCAGGAGGACGTATTATGCTTGGCGGATCAACTACGGTCCTGCTAAGCATATTACAAGTTTCCTCTCCGCTATGGTTTTCACTGCGGTTTCACCGCCATAAAAACCATAGCAGAGAGGAAACAAAGGGCGCCCTACAGGGCCCTCTTGTGCCTCTGCACCAAATGAATGCAAACAGGGGGGCACAACATGTGCCCCCCTGTGTGCATGCACACCAAATCCTGCACAGCAAGGACTTAGCAGTCCATGCCGTGCAGAAACTATCTTTGAAGTTCCCATTGCGATGCCCATTTTCAAAGACCGCCAGACTGGAGGAAACTCTGAATCTGGCAGGTGGACTGATCATGGCTTTGGCTGTGTGGCGGAGTGGTGGACCTAATGCAGCACCACCAAAGAGCGTAACCAGGACCCTAATGTCTGCTTGTTAGAGCTTAATAAATAATGGTTACAAAATGAGCAAACAAACTTATCTTGGCACCTTTATTTTAAACATAAAGATTTTTGTAAATGACATTTTTGGGCCTGCTAGTTTTTAAAACAAAGTGAAGAATGCAAATTAAATTACATTTAAAATAGGCATGAAAATTATATTGAGACCACATTCTGTTAACTCTTTCTTGCTCATGATGGCTCCACGCCGTCATGTGCCACAGGTGGCATGTGCTCATGACGGCGTGGAGCCGTCATCACCTGCCGCTCTGCCCACGCTCCGCCTGCGCGGCACAAATTACCTGCGGGCGAATTAATGAATGGGCGGGGTCATGGCGGCTCCACACCGTCATGAGCACACACCGCCCATGACTCATGATGGCGTAAAGCCGTCATGAGTAGGGGAGCGCCACGCCCACATGGCCCTCCCCCAGCCCGCGTCGCGGACGATTTTTCACCACGGCGAAGGGGTTAAAGGAAAAGTAAGTAAGTTATAAATGTTGTATACACTATGTGGTAAGGTCGACAAACATTGTATGCATGACACAGAAAATCACAAGTGCTTAAACCAGTAATGGGTAGCAGTATTAAGACATCCTACAGCTTGTCCCTTACAATGAATACAATCGACTATTTGATCCAAATAAACATAAAAAAAAATGAATGGTGGATCTTGATCTGTCTACACATTTTGTAGTAATAGTTAGCATCAAAGATTCTTTGTGGTCACAACAGCAATACTACTTAGTATCTAAAGATTTGTATTTGCAGCTATTGTTCAAGCTTGAGAATATTAGACGTAAACAGTCACATTCTGACACCAAAGATTGCCAGATCATGGGTACTGTGTGGTTGGGACTAATGTGCAATTAGTTCAAATGTCTTTAATATGTTTTATTACATCCTGTATCAGCTCTGTAGATGCACTGCTAACAATGTAATTTGTAAATTAAATTCTCTAGGTAACTATATGTAGACTGTTCAGACAAAATACAATTGTGCAAAATACTTCTGCTGTAATGACATTTATTCTTTTCCTTTTCTAAGCTTTTGGGTTTTCTTTATTTTTTGTGCCTTTGTAATTCAGTACATCCTAACGCAATGTGCTTTGAACCGCTACCAAATCTTTAAGGAACAGGAAAACATTTGTAATTTTTGTGTGCATTCGCTTTCTAGTAGATCATGCAGAATAATCAAAATTTAACTTGTTGGTGGCTTCCTCTGAGAAGTTCTGCACATCTTCAACATTGCAGAGAGGCAATTGGAGTGAATAATATCCTATTGTGAATTACTTAATTATGTGTAGTACATGATATGGGAAGAGTCGTGAAATAATTATAATGCATTTAACAAAACCATAATCAAAGCTGCATGTGGTTCTGTCACAATTATCCTGCTATTACTAGGATGATTAGTTGTTAAATATTGAGATTATGTTATGCAGTTTCTACCCTCCTTGTACATAAGGCCCTTCTAATGGAAATACAGCACTATATAAATCTTTGCAAACTCAACTTAACAAACGTAACTTGTCAAATGGACATTCACCCTCCCGAGAAATAAAAAAAAATGAATTCAAGTTTTCACAGAGATTGACCAAAAAATGGTTTGAAAAAAATCAACAACCTTGTCTCTGGGAAATAGGACCCTTCAGGAAACTTTTAATTATGTATAAATTAGATTTGTTGATCATTGAAAGCTTTATTATCTCTGTGCTCACATATGTTTAAATATATTTGTTGATAAGCTCAAAATCACTTGGTATAACAGTGCATGAACTGACAACCATTACGAAGATATACCTGAATTCTAAATTGAACTTTATTTGTAGGTTAAACAAAGATTAACTTTTGCACTAATCAAACTAGTCACTGAAAAATATTAATTGTGAAATAGTTTTTATGATATATTTGTGAATAGTTCATGTTAGTATGTGCTATCTGGCAATAATAATAATCAAAATTTCAAAATGTTCAAAAGCTTACATCTTCTCCAAATGTTGGAGAATGAGATACACCATTCTATGGTATATCACCCTGCATATAACTATCTACCATGAGCAGGGTAATATACAAAATCTTGGTCCTGTTATTTAGCATTAGTCAGTCAGCACTACCATTATCTCTCAGAACCCATGCCTCTCCCCTACTATACCATCTTTTCTATAAACCTTAAATGTACCAAATCCTGTTCAACTTACTGAACCATATTACATCTGCGAGCTTGTACTGTGTGAAACGGAGGGATCTTCTGCAAGCGCCCTGAGACCTAACTGTGATTTGTGCGCTATATAAGATTCTTTGACTTTGATCGCTTTTTTCACATTGTGTATTGTAAAATAGTATTTGCTGATAGTCTGACTCGCCTTTTATGTACTTTGTATTGTGAGTTATGTTTACATGTATTTGTTTTTATTGTGTTTTTATCATGCGTTATATCGTTTAAGGTTATTTATTCAACCAAATAAATGTTCCTCTTCTTCTTCATCTTACTCTAAGAAAGTAAATTCTTAATTGTAAATGATGTGTGTCCTTCACAGTTCCCAAATTTCTATATTCTGGGATATAAGTACCATGTTGTATCACTTTACTCTCTCAGGGTAGTGAGGCAGAGGAGTTCAAGGCCTGCTCCGTGGAGGTGGTGTGGACAGACATCACATACTGACGGCATCCAACAAATCACTGTCAATTCAGGCCAATTACTTAAACAGTGGAAAGTACTTTAATACTCAGACACAGCTCAATGCTATTATACGAAAGTGTATTGTTAATTGCTGTGGACGGTAGCCCACCACAAGCAATAAAGTCACAAAACTGTTAGGTCCAGTCAAAGGGTTCAATATTTTAAATCGGAGTGCAACCCCTGGTAGCTATGGCACAGAGCAGACAGGCAAATATGTAAAGCACGTAGAAGTACCAAAAGAGTTAAGAAGGCACAGACACAACACAATAAATATCCAATTCCAATTTATAAAAACAGTGAAGCACAAATAAGGAAAATTACACCAAAATGGTAAAAATCTAATAAGGGGAACCAGAGATATGGATTTTAAAAGATGTAAGTGGAAAATGCAGAGAAATAAAAAAAAAAACATTATTAGTCAATAGTTGTGTGAGACTAGGACTAAAGTGCAATTTCAAGCTGACCATGGAGTAGTCCTTGTCGGACACAACAAATGAATTGATCCTGCTAAAAATCTGAAAGTCAAAAGATTGAAAAAGATTTTAAGACCCATTTTTAGAAAGGTATTTTGTCACTTTTTTATGAAAACATCAACATTTCTTCTAAGTCCTAATGCAAAATTAGACTTTGTCACTTTTTTAGAAGAAAAAGCCTCCCCACGAATGATGATGCTGAAACTATAGCCACTGCAGTGTAACCAAAGCCTGGATACCTGAAGCAGGTTCGACCAGCTGGTACTTTTGAGCTTTGGAAATTTCTTGTTAGAAATGTTCTATGTGCTCATGCAGAATGGGATTTGTGTTATTTGTTCAGAGTGTGGAGATCTCTGTGTGGACAGGCTGAATTACACCTGATGCTGTTGAACTTTCAGTCTGGTACTTTTCCCTGCGGATCCCAATGAAACTCTACAGGAAAAGTTTTAACACTTTTTTATGGTGCTAAACAACCACAGGAATACACTTCCAAGGCCCCCAGGACCTTGGGGAAGGCACTTGGAGAATAGCAAGGTGTCAGACAGAGGCCAACAGCAAGGTGCACTCCAGGTCCAGTTAGTCCTGTCAGCTGGACACTTTATGAAAAAAGGCCTCTTGTTGTCAGCCAACTGACCCATGGAGTCACCTTCTTTGTTCTGGGTACAAGAGTGAGTATGTCCAACACTTGAGGTCCCCTCACAGGTCCCAAACAGCAGGTGGAGTCCTTCTTCCGCTCTTTGATAGGTCCAGAAAATGTTCTGGGAATGGTGCTTTGGGGTGGCATTTATATGGTTGGCACTAGCTAGTGGATGTAGGTTGCTCCTGGGCACTTATTAACCAATGTGTTAAAAATTCCCTGGGGCAACCCTTTCTTTGCTTTCAGCAGTTTTTGTTTACCTTACTGCAAACAGACCTACATTTACATGTTCCAGAGCAACACCACAATGGCCTAAGTCTTCAACTACACTAAACTTGGGCGCTTAGAGCTAGGGGTGTGTATTGTAGGGTAATATGGAAATCACCACTGTCCTCCCACATGTAATACTAAACTTCAATTTGAAACAGGCCCTAGGCCCTCAACAAGACGGCAGATAAGAGCATGCTAAGTCAAAAAGAGGGTCCCTCAGCAGCAAGATATGTTATCTGGTCCTGTTTGACTCCTTTCAAGGGTGCAAAAGTGCTATGTGCTTCAAACAAACCTGTCCTAAAGGATTTGACACAGCTGTGCTAACAAGATGGCACAGCCCCACCCAGAGTAATCTGCTGAGCTCAAAGGAGACACCTGTCCCCACTTAGGTCGACCTGCAGATCAAATCGGTCTATAGAGTAGCTCCTGGGAGAAATTTCACACGTCACTAAGTTGAAGCACTTGACTGACAGCTGTTAGAAAGGTAAGGTAAATTTGCCACCAAGAGCTGGAAACGACTTGCTAAAAGTAATTTTTTTGCTTTAAACAAATGATAATTAGAGTGGTTGAAGTATATTTGGAGCTGGTCCCGCACCCAAGATAGCAGAATTAGCATTTTAAACTGTAGTCGTAGGACAGCAAGAGTCTTACACAGCTAAACGAGCTTTTGAAGCCTTGTCACTGTAAGGACATGGTCAAATTAAATTTCTTTATGTACCATTATTAAATACTTTGCACCTTGCCTGTGGCCTAGAAGGCCTACATGGGATGACATTAATATTTAGAAGGACGTTTTTTCCTATTGTGAAAAGATTATTTCAACAGATTGGGCTCTAGGTTTAAACTGCAGCAGTCATACTACAAAGGTAGGATTGAAGCGATGGTTTCCTTGTCGCATTAGTGGATGGTGCATTAAATCTTTCGGTCTACAGGCAACATTTAACTTTCTATTCAATAGGTGTATTTTTTGCACCATATACTATGGCCTTATAAGAAGGAATAGGCCAATCAGTGATTAGCCAATTTTTACATGTTTTAGGGGGCAGAACATATATACAGGTCACTGGACAGCTGTGCCCTAATGTGCATAATCTGAAAACCAGTAACAGAATTCAGCAAAACAATGAGGGGGACCATGCAAAAGGTGGTATTTTCTTACAACTATGCATTATTTTACAAACATAAACTTGATGGAAGTGGGTAGTACCTATGCTAACACCCTACAAACAGTTCACACCCCTAGCAAGCCCGAACCATGTGACCACAATAACGTCCACATATACTAGATATGATAAAGTGGGGTGTAGTTATTAAAAGGTAGACTTACTGGCTTTGGTAGGTTGTCACCACATTAAGGCATGCAGAAATATATAATAATGAAACAATGCAACACCAGTAAAGTCAGTAAGGATGGACCATATTACAACACCTATTATTAGGAAGTTAGTGATTTGATGTTAACTTGGCAATTGCCAATAAAGAATTTGCAAAACCCTCATTATTACATGTAATGATTCACTGATCACCTTGTTACTGTCAGTAAAGCATTTCCATTTCTATAACTTGTGTACTTGAGTGTTTCTTTTCGTCCAACATGCAGCAAAGCAGATTCAGAGCTCGCCAAAAGAGATCCCCACAGTCTAGAGCATTTGGCAAGTTCAACTACTAAGAGTGCTTGAAAACCACTGAAATGTGTCCCAGGGTCAATGTAACTCCCTGTGAGATTTTGGGCAACATTTGAAGAAAACATTTACCCCATGTATGCTCGTGACGGAACCAATCCGTCACGAGCCATGGTGGTGCTGTGCTGGTGACGGAATGGTCCCGTCACGGCTCGGCCGCGGCGTAGATTTTGCGCCTGCGCTGAGGGTTCTATTAGGCGGGCGGGGCCGTGACAGAACCATTCCGTCACAAGCACACCGCCACTGCGGGGCGTCGCACAGCCCCCCCTACCCCCTAACGCCGCGGTGGAATTACCGCCGCGGCCAAGGGGTTAAGGAGGTGCCTGCGAGGACTTCTGCACCTCAAGCAGTCATGTAAACACTTTGCTTGACATCAGTGGTGTCTCTGCCCTTCTTGAGGCACTACGAGAAACAATGTCCACATTTTGGAGCATTTTGCAAGGGGTTCTGTAGCGGTCCAGACTCCAGCTGATGTTTGTCTGCTGAAGCCCTTTGATGCAGCTCTGTGAGTAAAGATGCCTTTGTTTGTACTTGTTTTTTGAAAAGGTGAAACAGTCTCATTTTAGGCACTCATGATTTTTTATCGGGTTGTGGGGCTGCAATGAAAGCCCAAAAATTCCAGTGGCCTATGCAGGCTTCCCGGAGCCTGGCTTGACTCCACAGGGCTGGCACAGGAGTTATCAGTTCTCTTGTCCCCCACCCGTGCTTCATGCAGTCAGACACATCTGATTGGAGTGCCCACCTCCCTCCAGACATGGTCACTGGGGAGAAGGGAAGCACTCAAGCCTGCCCTAGTTGCCCAAGGCTGTCTTCCATGTTCCCTGGTCAGTTGGGGGCCTCTGGGGAATTTTAGACAAACAGCACGGCAGTGATTATTGTTTTGTTCATTGTGATCAGCATCAGTCCTCTTAACCTTAATCACCAGAAGGATGGTAGCCCTTGGTGATCTACTAATAAGGAAAGGGGGCCCGCATACCCCCATGGCAATATTATACCCAGGCGTCAGACCTTCCCCATGGAGTTTTGAATATATCCCCTCTGAGGGGAGTGCACATCATCCACTCCTTTTTCAGTCACTGTTGGGATGTTTTGATGATCTTCTTGTCATTTTATTTCTGGCAGCATCACTAGCCACCTGGAGGGGTTATTTTAAACCTCCTAGCCTCTAATGTTTTATATTCTTGACAGACCTTGATTTCTTCTGGATAGTGCTCTCCCTACTCACGACATGTCCTTTTTCCAAACTCTCATGCTGTCCTCGGCCTGGGGGTCAACTTCAGATATACCCAGCAGCTCTCAAGGCATAATAATCTCCATACCAGCACTCCTCATGTCCAATACCTTTAGTGGTCCCTTGAAGAGCACTGCTGTGATAGCAGATGCGAGAGCGCTCCTCTCTGATGAGGTTTACTCCTCCACAGGTCAAGTTTCTGAAGTTCCAGGTGAAGCCTTCTCCTCCAAAGTCCCACACAGGCCCAGCCCTATACTGTCCTTCAGAAGATGTAAGGGGTTCGTGCCACTGGCCTTGAAAAGGTGAATCCACAGAGTCCCATCCAAGCTAAGCCTAGGGTGCTTCAGCACCCCAGACAGCAGTCTAGTCTTCTTCAGAGTCCTGCAAAATCCATCTTATTTCCGTCTCTTTCTCTCACCCCTGTGCGGAAGTTTCAAATTGAGACGGAAAGTTTGAGAAGGCAGCATACCTGTCTAATCCTGGAATGACAGAGTATCATTCCATCCATATCTACACCCTCCTGTACACCATTTTGGTACATTTCAAAATGGAGACTAGAACTGGTCTTTTGAAAAATCTTCCTCTAGTGCCTAAGCCCTGCCCGTAATTTACATAGCTGGCCATGATTGGCTACAGATGTCTGAAATGTCCTCCTTTGCCCTCCTTAGGATGAGCCTTTTCAGACCAGGGTAGTGAAAAGCATAAAACTACTGATCACTTGCAGATTATTCCCCCACCTTTTTTTGCAAAGCACTGGCAAATACCCATATTGTAAGGCTTTGATCCTCACCAAAGTTTTCAGAATTTCATTTCTTTTTTTGAGTGAATGTTTGTATCCCGAGCTTTCGGATGAATGCAAGTAAGCTGTCGCGATAAAATATTGCAAATGGAATAATGTATGAAAGATCAAAAAGAAAAGTCAGTTTTTTTAGCAAAAGTGTACAAAAGCTATAAATCAGTTTTGATTAGGTCTAGTGACCTTGAAAACCAGGTGCTGGCTGGTTGATCGGCAGTTAAAGACTTTCCTAAACCAAGGCATGGATGAATGAATTTAACTTCTGTATCAGTTACTGCTAACTCAGGTGCCAGAGACATATTTTCTGTAGGGAATGATTCTTACTGCCTAGGTTGTTCAAAACTCAAGAATGGGTTTACTTAATGGCAAATGATGCCCTATAAATGCACTATAAAGTCTTCTGCAGGATTCTAGCATCAGGAAATATAAAGGTGCTCCGGCAACCTAATTTGTCAAAGATGTAAGAATAGCAGGCTAACTCTGAGTTTCAGACAGAGAAGCCACAGCCTAGGGGATACCTTAATTATCCCAACAACTTATCTAACAGTCTCAAAATTACAATTCAATCTTAGGTAGAAGCAGGCTTGACTTCAAGGTCCGGCCCCATAGATTGTGCTGACCCAAGAGCTAGGAGAGGAAATATATGGCTAAGTTAATGAGCATGACAAATCGATGTATTGGAAGTACTGCACAATGGATTTTTGTATTTAATACATCATGCCACTCATATTTCCCCCAAATAAGTAACTCATGTATGGGTGCAGAGATTATGAAGTCTCTCAATCCTTTCTGAATCGTCATGCCGATAAACAAAAGAAACAACAGCAAAACAGCCTGAATTTAATGGACTGATAATACTTTTTGCCAAGAATGTGTGCTCTAGAACTCAGTTCAACTGAAATTGCTACTTGTTAGCTCTCATGAAAGGCCTGGCAGTGGGAAGAAAAACCTTTCCAAGGAAAAACCCAGCTCACCTTGGTTAAGCTGGTCCAGTTCGTCATGGGGATGCAACTGCCCATTAAACATGCTTTGGGATTTCGGACACAGGGACAATGATGTGGCAAAACACTTGATAGATAAGAATAACAGGGACAGATAACAACTAAATTGGTGCTCTTGCATGGAGCTATGTTGTTGTGTTTCACACCTTCTGCCACAGTTAGTATAGATGAGTATTATAGTTAAGAATGAACAGAATTTTCCATTTTTTAATTATCAGTAGGCTCCTAAAAGGGCCACCTGGTGAATGAAGTTGTGATAGATCTCATAACCCCCCCGAATAGATCATAAAACAAACAAACATTCATCTAAAAAGTTTATTGTTGGAGACTGTTGGAGATGCATGTCTGTGCAAAGAGAAGTCTTAGTTCTCTACACTGAATGGCTACTTTGACTTCCATTCAGGTTCCCTAGGTTGGCCCCTATAGAACATTAATGGGAGTTGGCGGAGGTTGTTGCTAGAATTTTCAAAGTGGAAAGTAACATGATTGAGAGTTTTGAATTGTAATGCATTACATGTTTTTATCGGCCAATTAGGAATAATATAAAAAGGGGACAGCTTACAGAAGTTAGCATATGTTCCTTCTAAAACTATGGGCCATATGTATGAAACTTAGGTTTTGCGATTCTCAAATAGCGATTTTTAGAGAATCGCTATTTGAGAATCGCAAAAAGCTATGTATCTAGGATTTGCAAATAATTTTGCGAATCCTACATATTACTTAATTGTGAATCACAAATTGCAATTCGCAATTAAGGAATACCTCCCCATTCATTCCTATGGGCCCATAGGAATGAATGGGATGACATTCCCAATTTGCGATTCTCAATTAGAGAATCGCAAATTGAGAATGCAATTTCAAGGGTGCCAGGGTGTAAAAAGGACACCCTGTTGCACCCCTGAAATGTGCATGTGTGCACATGTGGCGCACATCCATGCCCTAAGGGCATGGATGTGCGCCACATGGCCCTTTGAAAAAGGCAAAAAAGTCAATTTTGCAAAGAAATCGCAAATTACCACCAACTTGAAGTTGGTGGTAATTTGTGATTCCTGAATGTCAAATTGCACTTTTTCTGTGCTTCTTACCTTGCATTTAAGGAATAGCAATTTGCGATTCCTTAAACACAATTGCAAAATAAGGAATCGCAAATTTTGCGATTCCTTATTTTGCGAGGCAGTTTTACTTTCATACATACCATTAAGCCTAATTGCGATCGCAAATGTCGAAATTCTGCGAATTTCGACGTTTGTGATCGCAATTTGGAATGATGATTTGGAATGATGCATATGGCGAAAGCCTCTCATCCTCTCGGAAACAATCTTAAATCCAATTGGTTGCACACTTGTTGATGCACTTTAGGCATAAACGGATTCACAGGCATAGCCCTCACAATGAATGTAGCCTTATGGCTAGAGCGGTTGACCTCGAAGCTAGGGAACCGAGTTCGAGTCTCAGCAACGACGCTCAACATGCTGTGATTCAGGGCAAGTCACTTAATCTTCCAGTGCCTAACAAAAATGAATGTGTCCTCATGTAACAAAACTGGTGCTCATGTAAAGCGCTCTGATACTCGATGCCTCGGGTCTAGTTCGTGCTAAATAAAACTTTAAAAAAAAAAAAACATTAAATAAGCCAAGTGTTAGAGGCATAATGTGTACACTGCAAGTGCTGCAATTCATATGTATTTAGACAATTACATTTAGTGAATGCAAACATTTTTCCGACATCTTTGATTTGAAAATTGGCTTAGCATTTCTTCTAACCATTCTTTATGGTCAATAATCTTTACAAGAGACAATGATGGCCTCTTAACCCCTTCGACGCTGATGACGAGCTGGGCTCGTCATGAGGTAGCCTCCTCGCACGCTCATGACGAGCCCAGCTCGTCACGTAACATGCGATTTTTAAAAACCCAGCGTACGGGCGGAATTCCGCCCGCACGCTTGCGGTTAATGTAGTATTGTAAGGAAATTGGTTCAGCCCATCAATTCTACCATGAATTTTTGCTTTTTGACCACCTGGTATGTGACTTTTTTACTGCGGGTGAGCCTCACAAACTGTGACTCATCCATGGAAAAATGGAATGCACATGTCTACTGCCAGTGTCTGCTTTTTAAGATAAGGCCACTTTTGGGCAGCAAGGGTAAGAGGCACTTGGAGGTGGACACGTGAACATGTGCACATGATATTCTGTCATTTCAGGACTGGACAAGGGTGCCTGCCTTCTCAAACATTCTGTCTCAATTTGAAACTTCTGCACAGGGGCGAGAGAGAGAGAAGACTAGACTGATGTCTGGTGTGCTGAAGCACCCTAGACTTAGCTTGGATGGGACACTGGGGATTCACCCCTCCAAGACCAGTGGCGCTAACCCCTTACATCTTCTGAAGGATAGTATAGGGCTGGGCCTGCAGGGGACTTTGGAGGAGAAGGCTTCCCCTGGAACTTCGGGGACTTGACCTGTGGAGGAGTAAACCTCATCAGAGAGGAGCCCTCTCATGTCTGCTATCACAGTAGTGCTCTTCAAGTGACCGCTAAAGTTATTGGACCGGAGGAGTGCTGGTATGGAGGTTAATATGCCTTGAGAGCTGCAGGGCACCTCTGAAGGTGACCCCAGGCTGAGGACAGCATGAGAGTTTGGAAAAAGGACAGGTCATGAGTAGGGAGATCACTATCCAGAAGAAATCACGGTATTTCAAGAATATAAAACATTAGAGGCTAGGAAGTCTAAAAAAAACCTCCAGGTGGCTAGTGATGCTACCAGAAATAAAATGACAAGAAGATCATCAACACATCCCAACAGGGACTGAGAAAGGAGTGGATGATGTGCACTCTCCTCAGAGGGATGCAATGGCTCAGACACAAGTTTGTGATATATTCAAAACTCCATGGGGAAGGTCTAACCCCTGGGCCGAATGTTGCCATGGGAGTATGGGGGCCCCCTTTCCTTATTAGTGACGACTGTGTGTGGAAGACTCTTGTTGGGCACAGCCCAGGAAGTGCGCACAGGTAGCCTGGCTCAGAAGGGACTCTGCAGGGTTGGTTATTGACCTGGGAGAGGCCATTTAATGTTGGTGTACACTTATAGGGAAAGTCAGTGTGGTTTACTGTCTTGTCTGCAGTGACACTCCATTATACACTTATGGGGAAGACTTTAGAGTGCAGCTCTGCTTCCCCTTGGTCTACAGACACCAGAGTTGTACCAAGTTACAGTGTAACCTGTACGAAAAGAACAATTCTGAAAGTCTAACAACATATCTGCACAACTTATTGGTCATCCAGCAATATATCATATTTCTCTGGCTCAGCTCAGGAACGGAGCCCAGGCCTTTTGTCACCCTGGATGCCCTGTGGGGCTTGTCTGTTTTGGCTTGTTCGGGCCATGTTTCGCCCCTTGAGGTGGCCGAAGGGGTCACCACCAACAAAGCACTGGGGATCTGCAGGAGAAGCACAGCCTCTCCTCAAAAAGATTTTAGGAGTACTCACCCTAAGTTGGGTGATACTCAAAGAGAATAATCTGCCAGGATTGTCCCTGCATCTTCAAGCACTCCCCAGGTTGGAGACTGTGCTGTACAGCAATTTTAGTGTCGTGCAAACACCCTCTAGGTGTGAAGGGTTGTAATTGCACATATTGTGATTATAAATGAAATGGTCTTTAGGGCTGTGTTTAAATTGCAGTGTTTGTATGCCAAATGTAATTATGTCTGTATGCTGCAAATAGCCTCTAGGGGTGAAAGGTTGTAACTGCAGAGGTGGTGATTATACAGATGATGCCCTGTAGGGGCTATGTTTGTTTAGGATGCCTATTTCATGACACCAGGGGCTACTGCACAACACCCTTTAGGGGTGAAGGTTTATAACTTATTTAGATGTACTAACTGCACCAGTGTTTTAATTATAAATGTAATGCCCTTTAAAGGCTATGTTTTATTTGCGTTATTCATAATAATGTGAATACTTTAATTAAGGAATGACACTGACACCCACTGATGCTCAAATTATACATGCTTTATTGACAATATTGAGTGATTTTTTTCAAATGTTTGCATATGAATATAAGTGAATGTTTTTGACATGTGATTTGAGGATCTAGATCTCCATTTGGCAGGGGGTCAGAGTGATTAAGCAATGTCATGAAGAAGTATTCCATCCGCTTATGTATAAATGTAAATTGCTGCATAGTATTGAGTAGTGTGTGTGTAATTAATGTGCTTTTTCATTTTTCAAAACAAAAAGCACAGACTGGATAATCACTTATTGAGTGTTATTATTGTGTATTTGTTAACTGCATGCGTGCGGCGGTTATTTTTGCGCTGTGCGGCTTTTTTCTAAAAGCCGCGTTACATGACGAGCTGAGCTCGTCATGAGCACGGAAGTGGTTAATGGTGATTACTAGCCCACACCACCTCCCTTGAGTAGGCTTTGGAATGATCTGCTTCGCTATGCTGAGAGAGTCAGGTGCTATAATGGGGCGTTTGGTTTCCAGTGTAGGACAAATGCGGGCCTATTACTTGTGTAGGCCACACAAATAATGACCCATTTCCTTACAACTGTCAATTCATTAATTTATGGGGTCTAATTTGAGCTACAATGATTTGCTTTATTGGGAAACTGTGGCAGCTATGTAAGTAAGATTTGCTTCAGCAGTGAACAAAAGAACACTGATTTCTGACATTTACTCTAAATGGGTTTATACTTTCCATTTAGTGAAGGTAATTTAGAGAATTTCCAATTCTGCTCTACACAGAAATAGGTCAAAGAAATAATTTAGTAACATAATTTACAGTTCCACTTTACTTTTAAAATGCCAACTTGTTTTTAGGTTAATGGAACATTATGAATGCATGTGCACTCAGAGGGCACAGTAGGTAACTCCTACATCTGTCATTTAGGGTAAGATGAGGTGAAAGGAGCTTAGTGTTTTCAATTATGCATTCTGCTGTGAGCACAATGAAGTAAAACTAGAGAGCATCATAGCAGGTGGTTAGGGGGAACATGGCAATCTCAAGCGATTTCGACTAGGGGTGTGCAAAATTAGAGTAATTTGAGTAAGTACAGAAATTTCTGCAAAGTTATATACAATTCAGCAAAAATATGCATAAATATGCAAAAAGTAAAACAAGCATTTGGAACTAAAAACCGCTCAAAAAATACCAATGCTGCAAACAGCAGCTGCTCGTGCTCTGATCATTCACATTGCTCCCTTGCACTAAATGTTGCCACAAACAGTGCATAATTATGCAACGTGGCATGAATAATAGTGTAATTTCACCTAAAAAGCGCAACACAATATTACTGAAATTACGCAAGATTAGGTTTGTGTAACAGAATATTTGGTGGGCTTAATTTTTACCCCATAGGTAAGTTACATTTTATGGAGTCCCCTCCTTTATTTATGCAGTCCCATCGATTATTAATGCATGCCATGCTAGAGATGCAGCAGTACCCCATAGGGTGTCTTATTGGTTGCTTTTGTGGTGTTGGTGACTGTGGTGCAACTGCTAGATAGGGGCACGACTGGTGACTGACAGTGTGGCCCATATATGAAAATAGGTTGACCAGGAGTCATTCGTCTCAATCAGATGGTAAAAAAACATGTGTGCCACGTAGCAAGGACAAGACCGAAGTGGTGGTATTCAAGAAAGGCATCCGGGTCCCAGCCCAAAGCCCAGCTCACAAGCAAGAAACCACAGACAACAAACGGGCCATGTCCTCACAAGTAAATGCAGTTGCCCTCATCCTACTTCAAAACCCTGAGAATGCTGAAGAAGATTTTTAAGTGGATATCAGAACGTACCAGGAAAATGGTCACCCAAGCCCTCATCACCAGCAGACTGGACTACAGAAACACCCTATCCACAGGAATAGCCAACCAGCTCACAAGAATGTTTCAGATCATCCAGAATGCAGCAGCCAGACTTGCCCTTAACTTCCCATGCAGAGCAGACATTACACCTTATCTTAAAGAACTCCACTGGCTCCCGATACATAAGCGTACACACTTCAAACTCCTCACCTACACTCCAAAGCACTCCACAATACAGGCTCTGCCTACTTGAATATCTGCATTAATTACCAGCAACCTTCCAGTCTACTCCGCTCTACCAAACGTGCATACCCAACAGCATATTGGGTTTGGTCTTTCTCATACCTGGCTACTAAAGCCTGGAAGATCCCCCGTCAACACATCAGAGCCTCCTCCTCTCTTCTTGAGTCACGCAAGAAGCTGAAGACTTGTCTCTTCAAGTAAGACCTCCAGTGTGGGCCTCACCTACCACAAGCACTTAGATACCCTTGTGGTTGATTAGTGCACTAACATAATATAAAACAATGCAACTGGCGGCAATACAGCCTATCTAATGCATAGAAATATTTTGTTCACTTGACACAGGACATGAAAGGTATGGATGATGCATTGGCTAGGCAGTGTACATTTTGAAAGGCTTCCTCCATGGCACAAGAAGTCACAATCTGCAACCTCCATAATGGAAAGTTTTGTTGGATCTTTGTGAATTCATACCTGCAAAATCTTGTCATATACCATGAATATGATTTTGGTGTGCTATCTAATAGCATCCATATTTTAGAAATCCTGGATTTTGTCATTTTATGCCACAATTCTAATAATCAAATGTGAATCATTCTCTGATAATTTCCTATTTTTTCATTTCATATTAACATTAATTGAGCAAATAGAACACAAAGATAGATGTAGTATACCAGATTCATTATGTTCTGCACAGGTGAACATAAGGAAGTTGTACTTTGGGCATTTCTGCAACAACTGTTCACATTGCACAGCTTTCATACTTAGCTGCTTGTACAAGTCCATTGGCAGGAATCGACCTAGCAACACATTGGAACACTGCCAGTCCCATAATGAATATTCGCAAGCTGGCTGTATTACCTTCTCCTGCATATTAATAGGTGGCACCACAATGACTGCTGAAGGGACAGAAACCTGATGTTCTACTGGTACTAGTGTTAATATTGAAAAAGTCAATGTAAATATGAATAATGATACATTCATGAATAAAAACGAAATCATATCTTTATTGAAGAATTCACCCTTTGTGAATTCCACGTAAACCCAGACTCAGAAATATGTAGTTAGACAGGCTATGACATCCAGGCCCGAGGTCACTGATTGACAGATCACAGTTGGGGCGACACGTAGACAGCAGTAACATGCATGAATAGGAAATCCCAGCTCGATCCCACAGATAAGCACAGAGACACCACAATGGTTCAGAGAAACTGGCCCTAATAAATAATACCTGGCTGGAGGGGTGCAGGCATTCCCAAAACACCATAAAGGCAGATGCCACGTAAAGTTATAATCACTTAGCTAATCAAGACACAGCACACACAGTACACGCAGTGATCATGTGCTCCCCATGCTGGATATCTGGACACGTTACCCACTGGCCACATTCTGTTCATGGAAGGTCGAGTCCCACCTGGATTCTTCATCTAATACCTTAATTTATAGCTCCAAAGACAGAGGTACACATTCCTCACCAAAAAAGGATTGTTCGGAACATTTTATTGCATTCAATAAATTTTTGTGTTACACCGAATGTAAATTGAGACAGTACTCTCAGGCGCATTGTTTAATTAAATGAACTGTTTCTGTTTTTCCCAGCGCCTCTTGGGGCATATTTACAAGCCCCTATCGCTACAGCAACGTCACTTTTCACAACGTTGTTGTGGCAGTAAGGGCAATGCCTTATTTACAAGGCAGAGTTAACGTGGCTTAACGCTGCCTTGTAAATAAGGCACCCTTTTGCATTACATTTAGCGTGAAAGGGGAGGGCAACACTTTTTGATTTTGATGCTACCCCATATGTACAAGGGTGGCGTAAATATGGGGCATTGCCAAAATTAAGACCAGGGAAAATCTGGTCTTACCCTGACGCAACAAGAAGAAATGTTCAGTTTCTCCTCGTTTTTGATGTTTCCATGTGTGCTGCCTTGTGCAGCACACACGGAAACAGCAAAATGTCATTGATTGTTTATGTGCAGGAAGGGACACCTTTCTGCACATAAGCAACCTTCCCCTGCAATGCAGACAAATTTGCTCTATGGTGCAAGGGTGCCTGTGCTGGCAGCACAGGGGGAAACGCAGGGCTGCACCATATTGTTGTAAATATGGTGCAGGTCTGAGTTTCAGAAATGGCGGAGTGCGGCATTAAGCCAAGGAGGCTAACGCTGCCCTCGCCACTTCTATTGTGAATATGCCCCCTTGTCTCTTGTTTTTCTCAAAGTATTACATGTTCAAGCAACAGCAGCTGACTATTTTTCCTGGTGGCAGCAATAGAAAATCTTGAGGTCAGCCAGGCAGAAGACTGTTTTCATGCTTCTCATGAAGATTTGAATAATTATTTTACAGATTGCAAAGTGGTTTGCATGAATATTATGCTGCAATGTGCATGTATGCACAGTATACAAATGAGTGCAAACTGATTGGGTCAAGGTGCAAATGTTTGAGACTTATGGCCAATATCATCCTCTCTTGCCGCATGTGATGAATGTTTTAGGGGAGCCTAATTCTGTCTCGTCCTCCTATAAATGAACAGTGCACTGCAGTTAAGGTGGACCATGCCCCCATACAGGCCACTTTTTGTGCACATACAAGACTTCCCTTTACAAATGTGTTGATGTATGTCTCATAATTCACATCAATATGTGTTAATGAAGGATGGTAAATTTGGTCACGTGTCAATGCCACATTCAACACAAGAGAACAAATGGAAAGCATGTTTTATTTGGGAATCTTCCCATGAGGCAGTGTACTTTTTCATCAAGTATTCCTCTGCCTGCTCTAAAAATCATCACAGCACTATCCTGTCACAGTGCTGAGAAAGGAAGTAGACAGAAGTTCAGCCATCAGCTTTTCTGAGAGACAGAAGTTGTACAAGAGCTGAAAACAATGCTTGAGTCAGTAGCTTGTAAACAGTATTGAGACTAATCCTGGCAGATGGAACTAAGGGCCGGCTATACTAAGCATTTGTACAATCACAAACACTCCGATGTAGCATTTGGGTGCTTCTTTAGATGTACTATTCCCATTTTAGGAGTCAGGATTGTGAACTAATACCAATTCGGTGTCTGGAAGAGGACATGTTGTAGATGTTCCTTCCAAATACAGCATCCGTATGGTATTTATTAAAGTTAAGGGGTCAACATCAGGTCACAAAACATTGAAAAGTTGCTGAGACCCCAAAGGAGGTAGTAACCCTTTCTCAAAAGGGAAGGGGCCCCTTTGGGACCACTTGAACTTTGTGAATTAAAAAACATTTGCTGGGGAATAGGAAGTGGTCTACAGGATCACTACCAACTCTAAAAAAGCTTTTCTTTTTGACACAGCCCAGCTTATCTTTAGGAAAACGAGGTACATTAAGAAAAAAGGTTTGGTTTACTTAAAAGCTATCACAAACATGAAGGTTTGCTGACCCCAGCAGGCCATTATCTATGTGATGGCCTCTAATTTGTAGTGAGTCGCAGTTTGCAACCAACTTCATCAATATTCATGAAGGTGGATCAGATTGCAACTCACTATGATTCTTTATTTTAAGAACAGACCCATTTGTTCATCGGTTGGTTCTTAAAATTCTTTATTGGTCGCAAAGATACTGATATCAGTTATGCGACCAGCATTTTGTGACACGTTTTTTTCTACATCTGCTCCCTAAATGCCCAGGCCAAATGATGAACAGGGTTTTTAAGTGCTCTGAGGAAGACTGTAGGAAAATGCTTCATCTTTCACGGCAGGAGATAAAGATGGAAGATCAAAAGCCTTCCAGGTTTCCAATAAAAGTATATCGCCAGTAGAGAACGAGTCAAGAAGGAAACGCAAACAGCAGTCAAAAGAAGGGGAGAGCTTTGAATGAAATCCGATGTTTTCACTGTACAACAGCACTGGGTGAAGAGAAGCTGCTTAACAGTGTAGAACAAATAAAGATGAAATGATGTATTGCTGTCTCTCTTGTTTTGGAAAACAGAGTGTAGAACTCTCTATAGTCATGCACATTTGGATTATCTGCAAAAGATCAAAATCTACTATGTACAGAAGACCAAATGGGAAATGGCAACATTATTTTGAAATCCACTTATAAAGGACATAGTAAGTGGCAACTGGTCTTGTCCCCCCTGAGAAAACATACTTTTCTTTATCCTTTCCAGACAAACAACACCTACTTGTAATAGATGATAAAACTGATGAGAAGCTCTACCAGACATTTTGATGTGTAGAAATCGGGCAGTTATCTAAATGAAAACCGCTATAAGAAGGCTGTAGGCATATATATATAATCAATAGCAAATCCACAATCAATCTAAAGAAAGGGCATATTGCCCATCATAGGTAACAGTTTGACATTTCACATGAAAGATGGAAAGGTATTGATCTTCCCTCTACATTTTACAATAAAGAGTTTGCATTTCTTTCTGCTGCTTGATCACGCTGACCACTGTATTGAACTTTGGACAAATTAACCTGGACTTTGGAAGCTGAACATGATTCATATTTATTCAAGAATCTGTGATGTTATCTTCGACTCATTCATCAGTATGCCATGTCATAATACCAGAGTCAGTATGCAAAAAAAGTATGCTCAACAACACAAGTGAATAGCGATTGATGCAGGAAGAAACCAAATGGTAGGTACCTCTGCTTTACAATATCACTTCATATTTGCAATAACAATTCTGTCTTAAACATTAACCAATTTATTTATTCTTATGCTCTAAGTTATCTATTTGTAAAGCGACCATGTTATAATTGGATTGCTGGCAGGCAACTGTGCTGGATTAGGTTAGGTTTATATAACTGAATCTCTGAACACATGAGTAAATGGCCACAGGTGAATTTAAGCTCTGCGCTATGTTAGCTCAACAAAAACAGAATGTACACGGTCCTTGTGACAATATGAATGAGTGAACCAAATTTTTATAGCACTCCAGTTACTCAAAAGAGTGTCCCGGCACTGACAGAAAACGGGTGAGGGATCAAGAATATGCTGCTAAGTTCTAAAACACCATGTTTTCAGGTGTTTTTTAAAGATTGAAATGTCTGAGATGGCCCGAAGAGTGACAGGTATTCTGTTCCAAGCCTGTGCCCCCAGGAAACCAAATGATCTGCCACCCATACAGGCCAAGCGTACCTTGGGAATACAGGCATGGTCAGAGAAATAAGATCTTGGGGACTGTGCTGAAAAGTAGCAGTTAGCTCGTTTGTTAAGGTATCCTGCTCCTTTCCCATGGAGGGCCTTAAAAAAGACAACAAGGGCTTTGAATGTATTCCTTTCTTTCAAGCGTAGCCAATGGAGGGATTTAAGGAGGGGAGCCATATGAGACCTGGGTTTAGGTCTGAGAATCGCCCTGGCTGCGCTATACAAGGAAGCTGGGAAGGCCCAAGTACAGGACATTTGCGTAGTCCAGTCTTGAGGTCACCAAGGGCTGGAACACAGTTTTCCTAGTCTCTAGTGTCAAAAGTGGAAGAAATGTTCTTAGCATGCACAGAATGCCGAAGCAGGTGCAGACCAGACTCTCGACTTGGAATATACATAGCAAATGGATCATAGCAGCTGATTTCCACGGTGTTTGACACCAGTTTCAAGATAGGCTGTGTATAATACTGATTCTCAACAGAATTAACTCATGTTTGAGCATTAGCAATTCTGAGAGAAAACTGAACGATGTGACTTCATATTTATGGATTTGATAATTGTACAACTATTGTAACCATTAAGCCCTACTTCTAAATAGTAACATTTTTAGAAATGATGGAATGTGTGTTATGCTATGCATGCCTAGATTTAAATGAGCAACACAATTAGGGCCTGATTGACAAGAGTAAACTTACACTTTTGTATAACTTTACTCTTTTTCTGTATTCACAAACTATGACTGCTGAGACTCTGCAGTCGGGGAGAAGAATTCTGGACATAAAAAGAGATACAGGCCTATATTTTATATGCGGAGTTCTCCGCCCCAAATGGGAAGTCTCCGCAGTTGTAGAGTTAATACATTTTGGGGCTTATTTATGAGACGCCTGTGTGACTTTAGCACCATGTAAAGTGGTACATGCATGACGCAGAGCTCTCATAAAGATTTATGAAGCCACATAAAGTCTTCCTGCATGGCGTTGAGGGGCCTAACAAATCATGAGTAAGACAACGCAATGCAAATCATTGTGTCACCTTACTCTGCACCCAGGAGGTGTTTCATGGGTTGTGCACTGGGCTTTCCTGCGCAACGCCCATGGGATTTGACACCGCCCCAGATTTATAAAGTGATGTAAACCAGAGTCAAATCCGTAAGCCTCCCCTGGTGATGTGGAACGAGGAGAAATATATTAATTTCTCCTTGTTTTTTCCTCTTTCCAAGTGTGCAGCATTTCACAGGCTTATCTTTTTATGTGTGGTACTATTAAATCTTATTTTGTGAATATAGAAAAAGAGTGAACTTACTCAAAAGTGTAAGTTCACCTTTGTGAATCAGGCTCTCAGCTTCTTAGCAGGTTGTTTTTAGTCAAGCAAGTTTCTCATTGTTCTACGTATTTATCTAACACTAACCATTAATGATTCCATCACATTAGTTGGCTGGTGGTGCTTGTAAGGAGGGCAGATATTGGACACATTGTTTGGGGAGGATGAATAGAGTAGGAGAAGGGGTGCTGGGAAATGGAGCCTTTGTAATGTTGAGGTGGAAAATCAAAAGTTGGGATGTGTGGGGCAAAAATGTGGGATGAGACGTCACAGGTAAATATGTATTAAAATAACACATGAAAGGCATTTGAAGACAATCTTATTGCAAATTCAGTTCATTTTCTTAAATGTAAGTTTTAAGGCAGAGACATGAGCAGCGAAGTGAGTTGTAGATAATAAAATCAGGGAGTAAGGATACAACAGGTCATACAATAGCAACCTTTGACAGTTGTTTGTACTATGAGACAGAGGGCATGGATGCACAATGAGAAAAAAATGTGTTAATGGTTAATACAATTTCACATCATGCCTTCTAAGGCGGACGATATGATGCACATAAAAACATTGCATCAAGTAGGCCATCTTTGCTAAGCTGATCCTTTTTCATGCATCTCTTAAAAGGCTCCAGGTTTTTCATATTTGTGCTATCATTCATGACGACTGACAGCTCTCCATAATTTCCTCAAGCACCTAGATACTGCTGGTGAAGACTGATGTTTCACATGCATGACCTATAATCATCCTAGTCACCAGAGGCAACTGTGTGAATAATTTCCCTAATGATGTTTTAAGAAGAAAAGTTTTATTATCTCCTGGGTAGACCAGGCAGGGGATTGTGGAATTAAGAGGTAGTTCAACTGTTGTAATTGATTTAATATGGGCTAATATCTTTCCTCAGTAGAATTGGATATGTGTGGAAGACCACCAGATGTGCATAAAGATCATTGGACTAACACATTCCTTCCAATATGGGCCAAAACCCCCAACCATTGATTTTAATTGAATTGTGGAATGTGTGACCTTTTTATTATTGTGTTCTATTTTCTTTATGTTGGATGCATATGGGTGAATTTTCCGCCTTAGACGAAACATCAAATCAAGTTTCATCTGATACCTCACTGTTCAATTCTTTTCCCAAATTGAGCATAATGTTATGTTTCAGGAGGCTGAAAGTCGTTAATGGGCGTGTAGAGCCCCCTAAGCGCTTTTTTTGTTTGTTTATGCAGAATATAGTCTCTATTTGGGTTCTATCTTTTTTTCTTAAACCTGTAACTGTTCTTAAATGTACCCTCTTCAATGGCTGAGTTAAACAAAAATGTACTCCTTCATGAGATTAAATAATTATATGTGTAGGATTCTCTACTTTACACCTCACTATTAGTATGTGTATCTCCCAGTAAAGATGATCTGGGATATTTGGATTTTAGGATAAAAGGTACACACTTTGGGCAAATCTTAAGTCATCATGTCAATGCAACACCCCAGATTGGTTTTTACATAGATTACAGAAAGAAAGGAAAAAGACAAGTTATTGCACTTGGCCTTCTTTGGACAGCCAGAAGCACTTTACCTGCTGACACCTCTAGCTTCTAGTTGCCCACCATTCCGTACTGGATTGCTGGTTTCGCCATTCTTTCTGAACATCCTGTCTTTGTGGTGTTTCAGTAGCCTCAGCAGGTGGCTCAGGGATTGATGTGTTTAAGATATCCTTTGCTTCACTGACCTATTTAACTGAACATTATTTATTGTGTTTCAACTGATCATTGTTTACTGTTAAAGATGAAAGACAGTAAGCATGGGGGGAATCCCATTTAACCGCATCGCTGCGGCGGCTTTTCCCGTTGTACGCGGTAATTTTGAAAATACCGCGTTACATGATGAGCTCAGCTCGTCATGAGCGCACAGCAGGTTACGCTCATGAAGAGCTGAGCTCGTCATCAGCCTGGAAGGGGTTAAAGGGGACTGAAGAAACACTCGTTAAAGGAAGTATGAAGTATTTATTCACAAAGTCCTCTGAAGCGTTCTTCTCACCCCACACACTGTCAACGTTCTACTATGAGCTTCCCGCCAGCCTTCTCAATTCCAAAGGTAAGGAACAAGGGAGAGGGAGGGAAAGGAAAATACCATTGGGTAAGTTACAACAGGGATCTTTTCTTGATGCATTTAAAAAATAAATATATTTACAGTCTTTACATTTGGCTAAAGTGATGAAACAGTGAACTGACATCACCTTCAAACTCTAGTGAGTACACGCAGAATCGATTTCAACATGAAATGAAATGGAGAAAATATTTAATGAGTGTTGTCTAAGGCAATTTTGCAATCATCAGAGGCTTGAAGTAGTTTTCTGAAGAGCATGGACATGACATTTCAGGTAGGAGTCGAAAAATTGATCTGTGTTCCATTGATTCAGATGGTGTTACACACTCCTCATCGTTGGCTGATTTTATTTGGATGGCAGGTTGGTGGGGTGGGGAAGGTGTGTGTCTTGCATGGAATGGGCGCAGTGCAAGGGTTATGCCATTTTCTGCTCCAGTTCCTATAAATTCCCCTTTGCAGAGTTGGCTAGTTCATATTGGCCTTGACCACAGCTATAATCGAGGGTAGGGGTGTTGGGAATAGCCCTATTTGCAGGGTTATCCCCAAATCTTTTGCTTCTTCCTCCTATTTTTTCTTGATTTGTGTTTGTTGGCTATAGGACTCTGGGCACTTTACCACTGCTGATCAGTGCTTATGCTCTGTGTGTAAATTGTTATTGTGATTGGTTATCCACGATTGGCATATTTGATTTACCCATAGGTAACTAGTACAGGGCACTGAGTATGCCAGGGCTGGTAAATTAAATGCTACTAGTTGGCCTGCAGCACTGATTGTGCCACCCACATGAGTAGCCCTGAAAAGATGTCTCAGGCCTGCTACTGCAGTGCCTGTGCGCAGCTTGTTAACTGCCATGTCAACTTGGCATGTGCACCCACTTGCCAGGCCCTAACCTTCCTTTTTCTTCTTACATATAGGACAACCCTATGGTAGGTTCAAGGTACCCCCCTGGGCAGGGTAGAGTGTATGTGAAAGGTAGGACATGTACTGATGTGTGTAACATGTTCTGATAGTGAAAATCCTGCCAATTTAATTTTTCACAATTGAAAGGCTTTCTTGCCCCATAGAAGAGAATGGGGAATGCTTTGTAACATTTTAGAAGCATATCTTCCCATAGGGATAAGACAAAAATCTAGTTTGGTATCCTTGAACTCAGTATTTAATAACACATCTTTTAGTAAAGATGTTTTTTAAATTGTGTGTTTGAAAATACCACTTTTAGAAAGCGGCTATTTTCTTGTTCAACCATCCGGTGTGCCTCTGCCTGTTTGTGCATTGACTGTCTTGCTTTGGAGTGACAGGGGCTGGGGAGGTGCAGTGGCTCCAGGAGTCTGGGTGAGTCAGCACTAGCCTGAATAGGCCTGATCTGCATTTGGAGTGGTGGGAGGAGTAGCACCTGTACCTAAATAGGGCTGTTTCCGGCCTCCCACAATGCTGGCTCCGCCACCTGTGGTGTGTCTGGAGCCAAGGCTCACACTGACAATGGATGTTGTTGTGCATGCAGAGTGCCCCCCCCAGAACTGGTTTGAACTGGGCTTAGAGCCCCTTGTACAAAGAGAACAAATACATTTTGGGGTATAAGTATTAGACCAAAAACCCCTGAACTTTAGATCATTCCTGGAATTTAAGAGGAACCTTTCCCAAGGAGAAGAGCTGGAGAGGATGAGGAGAAGTACTGCCCTTGCTGTGTGTCTGGGGTTGGCCTGCAGTTGTGGTTTCTGCCAAGGAAAGGAGAAGAACTTTTCTGTGTGCTGTGTCCCCTGGTTTAAGGAGATCTCAAAAGGCCTGAAGTGAACTGGCCTCCTGTTCTGAAGTCTCAGGGACACAGAGACTTCATGCCCAGCTCCCCATAACTCTGCTGCTCTGAGTTCTAGCCTGCCAAGAGTTGCCTGTGCCATTTTTGGTCCTCTGGAGGTTGTTGCTGCTGTTTGGGAGCTGGAAGAAAGAAGAAACCTGAAGAACTGCTAAAAATTGAAGCATCGCTGTTCTTGCGGCTGTTTTTCTGACGCATCCCCACGGCTCGTGAAGAATTTCCAGGCATCGCCATGCCGCTGAAAAAACCTTTTGCAGTGCCTGTCGCTGCTGCAAGAATCAATGCATCGAGGGATCGCGGCTGAAGAGGACTGACACAGCGCCGCTCGATGCCACCGCATCGATTGCCTACGCAGCCTGGATTTCCACGCATGGTACCTGTGCGGCACACTTTCCCGACACATCACCTTCAAACTGGAACCGCCACGAAGAATCGACATATCACTCCCCATACAGACCGGATTCAATGCAACTCATCCTCTGGGGGTCCCAGAACGGCTGCCTTGCCTCCCCAAGGCCTCAAGAGTCTTGCATCTCTTTGTTTTCCGACTCTGCTGCTGTTTGGCTCCTGGAACTTTGATGCATCTACAGGTACATTGGTAAAATGTCACACATCCATAGTTTTCTATGGTACAAGTTCTTGAAACCTTTTGAAAGTCATATTTTTAACTGTGTATGATTGGATTATTGTCGTTTTGGTTTTGTTTAGTTTAGATAAAGATACTTTCATTTTTCTAAACTGGTGTGGTGTCTTTTTGTGGTGTTTTCACTGTGTTACTGTGAGTGTTGGTTCAAATACTTTACACATTGCCTTAGTGATAAGCCTGTCTGCTCATGCCAAGCTACCAAGGGGTGAGCAGTGGTTATCTAAAGTGTGTATTCCCCTTACCCTGACTAGAAGCAAGGGTCCCTATTTAACTAGAGACCCCCATTTCTAACATGGGCTATTACTGAAGCCCACTGTTCAATGCTGGGCTCAGACATGTATTGATGGGCCCCTGTTCAGGCCATGCCCCCTAGGGTTTATTTTAAAAAGTTAGTAGGTTTCACTTATTATCAAATATTGTATTACTCAAGCTTCTAAATATATTTCCACAATCAAAATTTTCTATATGAGCATTTGTTTTTCTCTCCAGTGGATTCCATGATCTTGTGTTTGGCAAGAAATCTAATGGAAGCATATGATCCAGCAAAATGAGCATTACTTCCATAATATCTGACATCCCACAACTCAAAGTAGTCTGACAGTCAGCTTTCAGCATGCCTTTGTCACCAACAGCAATCTCATCATCAAGTCTTACCCATCCACCCAAGAACAAACTCATAACTTGTGCCTCAGCTCTGAACCACAGTTGTTACCAGACAAACTCTAGCTACAAGGAAAAGATAGCTGACGTCACTGTTCCCCTGCCCCCGCTTAATAGATACTGTTGAGGTTGCAGCTAGAATGTTTTACTGCTGAAATGTCCGTATGTGGAATGCACACTCTGCAAAACAATTACAAATCTTGCATCAAATCTATTGGCAACCGCTGTTCTCAATTTACAAAGTCACAGATCCTGTCAAGTGAATCTCCCACATAATGTTTCGCAACTTTAGAAGTCCTTTATAAAGAGCGCTTCACCTTAATCAATAGACAGCTATAAATTAATTCTAAAAAATAAGGACCTAGTCAAGTACACTTCAAACTAAGAAAATCTTTGTTGAGAACAACCCATGATCACTAAAATTAATCTGTAGAAAATAAATGTGATGAAAGGCACACAGTCAAAAAATTTCTGGCAAAATTGGTCAGCTTTGTAATTCCCAGCAACCAATAGATATTACTTATCAATTGTATCTGTCAGCAACCTTGCCAATATTTGATATATCCTAGTCGGGCAGAAGCCAGAAAGTGTTTTAATAAAGGGGAAACAGGGGTGGTCACAAATTAAAAATGAGCTGAACTCACTGGATTTTACAATATCTCTTACTTTAAGATGGCTACTTCAGCTAGGAAGTGCACAACATAGTGCCAACAATATGAGGAGAAATTATTCTTCTATTTTTAAAGATGGCATATCATACATGGAGTTAATAAATGAAAAGAAACAAATAAAAAAAACATTAAAGTAGGCAAATAAATAGAGATAGATGAATGATTCACAAACCTAAAATGTAACGTTTTAAACAAGTGTTTTTCTACCTGAAAATCTATATTCTCTACAAAGGTGCCCTAGGCCAGTGGTATAAGTGTTGCATTGACTTTTAAACATTGACACTCCTTGAAAAAGAAGAGAGAAAGACAAAAGAAAGAAAGACAAAGGAAAAGAGAGAAAGAAAGAAAAGAGAAGAAAGAAAGAAAGAAAGAAAGAAAGAAAGAAAGAAAGAAAGAAAGAAACTAAAAAAAGAACAGGGACCCTCTTGTACTTTTTGTTCCAACACATACACTGGGAGTCATGACACAAATTATTAAAATAAGAATGCAGCACACATGGAAAGAGGGCAAAAAGAGTAGAATAAAAATATTTCTCCTCGTTATGCTTCTCCTGGGAGTTAGCACTATTGCTTTCACAAATTAACCACTGCGCAGAAAGGGAATGAATAAAGTTTTTTAGATCCTGCAAAGTTTTGGAGTTTCTAAATTGGTCTCACATTGAATTCTGTGATCAAGCATATAAAACAAATAATTCTACTCACTAAATTTTCAGAGATTAGAATAGTTTTACTTGTAAGAAAACCCTAAATGTTATTTATTTTTAGAGAAGTGATTCCATGTCTTTCGCACCTGTTGTTGACCCTTCTATTTCTCTTTTGAAAGTTTAGGTTATACTCTGCGAAACAAATTGCGACTGCTGAATTTCAATTTTAAAAAGTCATGATGAAAGTAAAACATTCTTTCTTAAGGATGTTTTTGTGTGTGACCTTGACGCTCCTTTACAACTTCGATGTGAACTTTTGCTGAACAACTAGATGTTCGTACTGCAGTGTTCTTTAAAGGGCCTCCTGCCTTCCTATTCCTTAGAGGGTTGCCCCTGCAATAAGGTCTGTGAATTTACTTCTGTTCAATTGGAACATTTCATCTGGATTTGTAAATAATCAATTATTGAAAGCCACATTCCTGCAATCTTTTACCGGTGAGTAAAATACTATAAAACTACACTATGTGGTGTTGTCTTTGTTTATTGTTTTACAAGAGCAAAAGCTTTATTAATTGAAAATATTTCAAATGTAGCTTTCAAAAAATATTTTCGCAAATACAGATGAACTGCTGCATTTGGCAGGACTAAACCTGTTGTGTGTTCAACAGTGGATTAACCAATCCCCTTTTGCTGACATACTGCAAATATACTTCTGGCAGGAACTGCTGCTAACGCCAAATCCATACAATGAATTGCACAGCCAGCAAAGATATCGGCGTGTCTCATGATCTGCAAAACACATTCATCTGCATCTTCTTAGTATATAATACCCAGTAGCGGTCGGTGGTGGGAGTAGCTGCCGAGCGGTGACGTGGGGAGGGTGAAGGGCAGGGTGGGGGGCTAGTAATCTATGTATTACGGAGGATTACAGGTAAGTAAACATAAAAGTAAATAAAACGAATTTCGTTGCGTGCACTGCATCGCATTTGGGGATGCAGTGCGCGCAACAAAATTTGTTTTATTTATTTATATGTTTACTTACCTGTAATCCTCCGTAATACATAGATTACTACGCCCACCCTGCCCTTGCCCCTCCCCACGTCACCGCCCAGCAGCTACTCCCACCACCGACCGCTACTGATAATACCTACCCAGGAATTTCTGCTATGCTATATTTTCTCAATGATATAGGTTTTATGATCTGATGTACTTCTAATGTGTTACATTTCACAATGGAAATAAATGCATTTTATTTCCTTGCTTGTTTGTTCACATACAGTAAAACAGATAATTGATCTGTATTTTTTTTAGATTTTAGGCCGCCTGATGAAATTTGCTTCAATTCAAAGGAGTATTTTCCGCATATGTTGGGAACCATAATAGAGTCGCAGCAGGAAACCTCCAGCTTCATTAAAGTACATCATTATAAAAAATGAAATGATCTTGGGAAAATGTTTTTGTCCTTGTGGTTTAGTTTTCACTGTTTCTCATTAATCGCAGCACTTAAAGGTGCAATAAACACGCTTTAAGCGCACACTGCAATGAGCCCTCTTTATCACTTTCATTGGCAGTACTCCTGCTTATGGTCCAAGGATACGTCACTTTCACCTATGAAAGTGGCATCCCTTGTTCTTACTGAACATTTCATCTGTTAAGGGTCAGAAATCAATCTGTTATACATGTATTGAAGTCTGATTTTTTTTTTTTTGGCCACGTCCAATATGTGTAGATGCCACAATTAAAGAGTAAATAATCTGCAACCCATTCATGCTTCAAATATCATTAATATTTCATTTGACAGAATCAGGAAAATTGAATTGGGTGAATATTAGGCCAAAATTAATTTGACCGGTCTTTTGCTTAACAATAAAGATTTCAATATGCAAACACAAAACCGAATTCAGCTGCATTTTCAATATGCTCCCATTCTTCTTAAATATTTTGGGGTAGATTTACAAGAAACTGATTCTTCTGTAGAGATGCGTCAGTTTCGCCGCGCCAGCCTGTGATACCCTTGTGCCACCAAGGATGCACCCTATTTACAATACGGTGCACAATGGCGCAAGGATTGACAGATGCATCAGAAATTCTGACGCATCAGTTGACCCAAAAGTCACGCATTGCTGGAGTTGTGCCGCAA
The DNA here is from genome assembly GCF_964261635.1 of Lissotriton helveticus. Classification (NCBI taxonomy): domain Eukaryota; kingdom Metazoa; phylum Chordata; class Amphibia; order Caudata; family Salamandridae; genus Lissotriton; species Lissotriton helveticus. The sequence goes on from NC_136059.1 coordinate 1,078,086,312, forward strand.
ACACAATGCAACTCCAGCAATGCATTTTGAGGCCTATTCTTATTGAACTGCGTCACTCCTTACGCCTGCTTCAAGCAGGCGTAAGGTAAGATTTCAGCGCAGTGGCGTCCCAGAAGTGACACGGTGAAATCTTGTAGGTTGCACTGTATCACTTTTACAAGGCTTTCCTGCGTGGGAACGCCCACCCTGCACACAATATACCTGACCCAGGTATAATGTGATGCAAGGCTTTACAACGTGACACATCTCCCTAGATGCGTCATGGTGTAAATTGGATGCATTGTTCACACCGCCGCTGTGTCACAAAAGTGAAGCAACAGTGGCGCAAAAGTGCTGCAAGGGGTTTATAAATCTGCCCCTTCATGTCCTATTAATGGTGCTTGTGTCTTTCCATCACTCTCTACCTGTCACCCATTTCAGATATTCCCATCTTACTATATCTCAATCTCTCACTTACCCTCCTTCTTTCGTTCTCAATTTTGATCTCTCCATTTTTGCTGCTTCTCCTGCTCTTTTCCTCTCACTCTAAACTGTAGTCTCTAGACTTAGTCGCACGCGACCAACTTCGTTCCATTTTTTGTATCTGCCTTAGCTCTTCCTTCGTTTTCTCTATACACTTGCTATTGCAAACTATCCATTGCAAAATTTGGTAAGAAATTGGAACAATACCATTTTGAATAAATATGTCTGAATTGAGACTTAAAGCAGGCTTACAGTTCTCAAAAGAGACATCATTGATTTAGGGCAATGGTTTTTGACAGATTGTAACATTTTGCTCTGCAATTTCTGTCTATAGGGCCTTTGTGTCATGTTGCAGGTGAAGACTGGGCTTTGTCTCTGTCCAAACACAATGCTTTCTAATCTTCAAATAAATGAAGGTGATTCTCGTGAAAGGGGAACCAGCACTGCCTGAGAAAATTTTCAGAAAGACAGGACACATGAATACATTGTACAACACCTGTTGGTGCCACAGGTCGGAGGTAATGGTGACAAACATGCTTCCACTAATGAAACACAAGCACAGAAGTAAATTGTATATCAAAACTCAACCCTGACAATAGTTCATTTGATCGTCAAAATATTATATTTAAGATATAATAGACCTAGATGAGGGAGTCAAGAGGAGGCAATCCAACATTGAGATGTCATCTATATGATATGTTTATGTGACCAAAAGGTCAGTGACAAGCTGAATTGGCCAAATATTGCCCATGCATCAAGGATGGGAGGCAGAGGTGGGTAAAAACAGCAAATACAATGAAGCGGAGGTGAAACTACAGGATTCACCACAGAGATACCAACTGGTAGAACCTCAATAGTTTTTACTGATTAAAATTCCATCATCAAGGAGTGAAGGTATTAACTGACAAATGTAGGCTCTAGCTCAAATGATTAGCTTTAACCTGCCCTTCTGAAGATGTTCTCTGACATAGTTGTTACCTCTAACAACTGAAAGGTTGTGTTTTTTCTTTCTTCTGAAAATGGAATGTATTTCTTTTGAGTAGGAGAAGAGGCATCACTGTCAGGCATGGGGGCAGTTTTCTTATAAAGAAATTTAGTTAAGACTGTTTCTCAGCGAGAAACAATGCAAAGAGCACCATTCCATTGAGATGAAATACAAGAATGATATTAAAGACGCTGCAAGTAAATCCCTTCAATAGCAGTAAGAACTTTAGGAATCAAATCAAGGACTTGAAAAAGCTTGCCAAATCCTCTCCAAGAAACAAGTACATTGAGCAGAAGAAATTCAAGCTGGATGAACATTGCAACCAGCTATAAAGCATTAACAGGGAGGGGGTGGCTGTAGAAGGCATCACACTTTCTATAACTAAAATACAACCTTTTCAAGAGTGCATTACTTACTTTGTAACATTCTTTGATTTGAGTTGCATCTAGATTAAGTTACGTCTATTTAGATGTCTAATAGGTCTTGGCTTGCTAAAGGCCATATACTGCAAACAGACTTATCCCTAGGCATTTGAAAATTAGATGCCAGTTTTATACTCAACCAAATTGCACTTATTTTGCTGACATTAGAATAATGAACATCTGAGTCACCAATGCCAATACTGATTCTTGACACATACAAGTGTCTAGGCACTATTTTACTACCCCTAAGTTACATGCTCACCTGATTGTCTCTTGGATGTGTGTATGAGGTGGCTTAGAAAATTAAATTTGTCATACCAGATTTTGTAGTCTAGATAGTCCCCAATTTTCAGCTTCATTTACTGGTTACTGTGTGAATATTTATAAAAGAAAACCGTGCAGTGTAAACAAACATATTTTACTGAAGCTACCAGGGTCTATTTTATTTCTCCCATAACTTTTGAAATGATGGCTAGAATGAGTACTCACATTGTATGAATAGCGAATGTCTATTCAAGGGAAAAAGGGTCTAATATATGGCTAGTTTTATTCTATTGTCATTAAATATGGAGTGGACATAATGACCAGATATTTAATAACACTGTTTAATTCTTTTGAATATTGCCTTCGTCGCATATGTTGTTTCTGTACTTTCATCAAGCATCTCTATGTGAATTTGTTTTAGTAGCTACTATGTTTGCAGATGATTATTTATTGGATATTTCTCTAGATTGTGCCCTTTCTTTTGAAATGTTTAGATAAATGATCTATGTGTGTAGCTAACCGCTGCTGCCCATGAAAGAGTTGATTACTAATTAAACACAAATATTTGACCAAAGGCATCATGGTACTCTACACTGTAGTGTACAAGGACCCAGGGCCAGAGAAACAGAAAAGATCCGTTATGTTCCTTTCTGAAGGTAATGTGTTTGTAAATGTGAAAAAGGTGGAAAACTTGTTGCAAAGTAAGCGTGTCATGGCAGAGAAAGAGTAACCTAAAAACCAGGCTCATCGGAATCTCTGCAAAGTAAGGAGAACTGGATAGCCCAAATGAAGGGATCCATTGGGGATATACCTGGTTACCTTACTAAAGTGGAACTTAGGTTCAGACTACTCTAAAACCATATTATTATGTCCTCAACACTCACCATCTACTTTTTCTTCCCAAGCTGAAATCGATTAACACATATATAATGAAAGGCAATTTCTTAGTCCCAGGGCAATGAAATAGCTAAAGAAGGAATTCCTTATTTCTGTGTTTTGTTTACTGCATGACAATTGGGACAGTATTTCAATTATGAGCACAGTTAATAAAAAACAATGTGATCCCCCATTAAAACATTGTACTAGGATAAATACTGAAAAAGAAATATGCTGTCAGCTACCTTCTTTTTTCTTTTAACTCATTGGCACAATTCTTGTTGACTGAATTGATCTTTTGTATTCTCCTTATGCAGCTGCTTGTTAATGATAGATAAGTTGCCTTTGTATATGTTGAGATGATTCAGCTTGTCTCATTTATTGAGACATCGTCAGGAATGGACTGGAATGTCCCTTCAAGTTGTGTACAATATTCATCCCTCCTCACTATCTGTGGGAGTTATGTCAAGAGGTAATTTTCTCTGTGACGTAGAGGAACAGCTAATGATTTTGGATAGTCGTGTAAAGTCAGGTTTCATATTGAAATCGATGCTGCATGGCTTTGACTAAGTTCTTTAGTGTGTCATGTTACTGTAGAGAAACACGTTAATATGTTCATGGATGGAAGAATTAGTTATTGCACGACAAGGTGGATGTTTATGCTGGAATGTCCGGGAAGACTTACAAGTGGGAGAAGATACGCAGAAATGTGGCACCCACCAGAAAATACTGACTGATGCTGCCCACATTCTTAAGAAAGAAAAAGTAAACTTACTTCATAAAACTAAAGTATAATGGAAGCGCCGTCCAGCCAGCTCATTTCTCACACTCATGAGAAATAGAAACTTGGATGATGCCCATTATGGTTGGAGCATAGGAGCCCTTCAGCACACCATTCCTAGGTCAGAAGAATGTCTCTTTGTGGATGCCTTCACAAAGAGTAAATCAGGCTCTGTAAGTATATTACGATTATGACATCCTGTGTTCGAGACTGGTAAGGTAAGTCAGGAAGGATACTATTTGGAAGCATAAAACAATTTCCAGTTAAGGTAAATCTCACTGCAACTAAACCTCAGTGTTATCTGAATAACAGTAACCGTATCTGCAGAGCGGGTAGGGATCCTGGGATGGGGTTATTTGTAAAAAGATTGGATGAAAAAAGTCACAGGTATTGTACGAAAATAGGATCTGCTTCTTATAGTTACCCCCACTTTTTGCTTGATGTGATACTGTTTTTGACTAGTATGACTGGGATCCTGCTGATCAGGACCCCAGTCTATCTGGTTTCTCCTTTAACTGTTGTGTTATGTACTTAGGTACACCCAAGATTGGATACTGGGGTACCCTTGTCAGTCCCTAGTATATGATACCCATGTACTCGGGGCATAGGTACCCTTGTGGGCTCCCATGGGCTGCAGCATGTATTATGCCACCCATGAGAGACCATTAAAAATTGAACTACAGGCCTGCCATTGCAGCCTGTGTAAGATTGTGCATGCACCACTTACAAAAGATATAGGTTTACTGTATCTAAGGGTGACTGCACTTAAAACCTATGTCACCCCTACATCAGCCCTTTACAATTCTGAGGGCAGGGTGCTTGGTTATAATTGAGGGGGTGACCCTGCATGAACAGAGCCCCCCTGCATCCTATGGAGTCCACTTTCCTGGGTTGTCAGTGAAGTAGCCACATACTAATATAAAGGGGCATTACGTGACCATGCAATGACCATCTCGAAAACGGCTTATCATGCTTGGTGTCAAACATGTTGGAATCATACCCCCACACCATTACCTATGTGGAAGGTATGATGCCACCCACTGGGAAAGCCCTCCGTTAGGCTCTCAGTGTTCCGGGTACCAGCCTTCTAGTCCCAGACAGCACAAAATGGTTGCTTCTGACCAGAGACACATTTCTGCCCTCCTGCTGCTGAGCCAAGCTCGAGCAGGGGAAGGTAGAACAATAGGTATCCTGTCACAGAGAGGTGTGACCAATTCCCCGACTGGATTTAGTGTATCGGGGCTGGGTGGGTGTTTTTGACAGCACCTTAAAGTTTGCATTAGGGGCACATTTGGTGTCCGTGTGTATAGTCCAGTTCAAACCAGTCCTGGGAGCCATTGGCTCCTGCTCTGGTGCAAAATTGGACAAAGGACATGGGAGTAACCTCCCTCTTGTCCAGACCCTCCTCTGGGAGAGTCCCCTGATTCTTCCCAACCCTCTCCTTAGGGAACTTAAGGGCTTACGTGGATGTGTGTCCCAAGATTAGTCGTGGACAAGATTCGGAAGTAAAACCACTGCACTTCTACTGTCTGGGCACTCTGGACTTTGCTGGACTTTGTTTGGACCTGACTTCATTTCCCTTTAAGTCTGCTGCCTAGTCTGTGCCCGTGCACCATACAGGATCCGTGCAAGGCCTGAGGAGCATCCAAGACACTTGAAGATAATCTCCCTTGAAGTGAAGGAGTCACTTCCCTGCATTCGCAGGCACCTCAACACTGCTGACCGGTCTGCTGATCCCGAGCTCCTGCGGACTCCGAAGAGTTCAACAGGCAGTGGTTATTTACATCTCCTGAGGCCCAAGCTACCCTCTCACCAAGTCTGAGGTCAGAATCCCTTGTGGGTGCTGCATTAACTGAACCCCTGTGCATTGTGTACTTTTGCAAATGCATATGCTTATTGGCAGGTCTGTGACAAGTGCATTGGGCTCCAAGTAGCCCCAGCCTCCAGCAACTTTTTGCACCAAGATCTTCAGCCACACACCCTCGTGGGCACCGTGGCCTGCCCCTTTTGGTGAGCTGCTCGAGGTCCTCTTGCGATCCCTGTGCCTCCGGCCTGTGGGTCGAATTGAGGGTCATCTTCATTTTTCTTGGGCTCTTTTAATGGCTCGGACCTGCCCTGACTACCCTGCTTGTGTTGAGTCTCCTGGACCTTGCTGGTCCCAACTGTGCACCTTCTTGATTTCCGGGGGGGGCGGGGTTGGGGGTTGCATTTGCCAAGGATTGTTGGTGCTCCCGCTTTACACCAACCCCTCAGCATTCGACATCCTTTGTGGGACAGCTTGCATCTGAATCCTGGTCATTCACTGTGTCACCTAGTCCTAACAGTTGCAGAGTCAAGGTCACCGTCATCCTTCCCAAAGCACCCGACATCGGAAGGCATTCATCTTCCAAGTCTCCAGGTCACCCCTGAGTGACATAGATCCTGTGCCCTCTGCTTTCAGGTACTCCTCTTCAGGAATCCAAGTTTGGATTCCTCCAGACACATTCCCCTCTTCCAGCAGCGGCACTTTCCTGAAGTCCTCCAGTGAGTACGACGGCGGTTTCGGATGCCACTTCACACCTATGCACCCGGCTTCCCTCGGATAGGTAACTTGGGTACCATTGTATCCACGGGTGGGGTGCCTCTCCAACCTTCTATCTTCCACAGGGTTTCTTCAGGGTCCACTGAGAAGGGTCCCTAATCTTTAAAATTCCAACAGTGATTAACACATAGACTTGTACGGAGAACGCGGTCTTGTTCAAACACTGCACAAGCTTTCCGTGGGGCCCCTGTATACTCACCTTGGGTGGTTCCTTGGGGTTCCAGCAATTCTACGTCCTCTTGACATTGTCCTGTCTCGAGATGTGGTTCTTATACCATATTTTTAGTATATGGTTTGGTCCCCTGTGTATTAGTGTTACTTACTGTGATTTATTTTTATATTATAGTGGGTCTTGTGTCTATCTCCGTCTAGGAGATACTGTAAATTACTAGATCGTGTTATATAACAGATACATATTTTTTATAAATACTTGGTGTGGCTCTTTTTCATTTATTCTATACTATAAGTTTGCTTTCTGGTAAAACAAGCTGGCTTACACTCCTTCAAGACTAAGCCTGCAGACTGCTCTCCACAGCTACCACTAGGATAGCTTTCTAAGATTGTCTGAGACCTCTTAAATCATCATCAGGGTTGTCTGGACTGGTGCAGGGTGCCCACCTACCTTAGTGGACAGCATATACTAGGCCAGCCTCTCACAGGTATTCATTAAAATTGTCTAAAAAAACTAAACAATGCCATTAATATGTTTAACACACCCAACTATTACCAAACCAACATATTCTTCCATGTTACCTGGATGAAGAAATATGTGGCCAAGGTGTATGCAGCTTGCAAGAGACTACAGATAAGCCAGATTCTCCATGTTCTATATCTGCCTGAGGACCGACAGAAAATCCTGGGATACTGCTAGCATCATCAGATGATGCATTGGTTCAGCCAAAAGGTTTGACTTTCATGCAAACACTGGAATGCGCACATGTTCTGGTAGTAGTAATGGTGGTAGTCATAATGAATTTGCAAAATCTTTGAAAAAAGACCAGAAAAGTGACTAATATTGTATACTTTACTATAATGAGTAGGAGTGGAACACTTTTCAGGCCTGTATTGGGGAATGTTGCACCCTTCCTATTCTACCGGGTGAAAAGTAAGTTGTAGAGCATAATACAACTACAGGCAACCAAAAAAACAACAGGCTTTTAATTCTTCTGATATATTATGCAAAAATGAGCAGTGATTAGAAGAAAGATAATATGTATTGTGATGTATTTGCAATCTATAAGTCTTTACAGGAAAGATGCAATCGCTTTGCCTGGTAGTGACATTCTGAGGTACATAATTTTCAGACTAACCGTAAACTGCATCTCATTTTATTTTGCAACAAATTGAGAATTACTTTTAGTGTTTTAAATTGTCCACTCCATATTCCCCATTCCTTCTTCATGTTTAGAGCCATACTATCTCATATGAAGAAGCAATGCTCGAAAGATTTAAGCAGGTTGTGGAAAGGGTGATGGCGTGCCCATGTAAAATAAGGAATACAATAGCCTCTGTTATTCGTTAAAGGGATATTGCAACTCACCTTGGAGCTTGATTACTTTAAAAACAAACTTGGTCGTTCTCCACATTGTCATGGAACTCATAAGTTACTTGCAATATCCTTATAATGTATGGCCGAGGGTTCTTTATTCTACATATAATAAAATGTCCATCTCTCCTTCTCACACCTTTTTTCTCATATGCCTTTCTCTCTATCATATAAAAAGGTTACCCTTTCTATCAATGTTACATCCTACTTCCTTATCTATGTCAGAGTATCCTTTTATTTCTCTCTTCCACACAGCCATTTTTGTTGGTCACATCATGTAAAACTATTTCTTTGAATCCTACAAACGTTTTCCAGGAACATTGAAACCGCACAATAAAGCAAGACTAGAGTTGCAAGGTGTTAGATTTGGGAGTCTCTAGTTGGCACAGGTAGGTACTTGTGACAAATAGGAACCCTTGCCTGAAGTCAGTGTAAGGGGTACACTCCTAAAATAACCCCTGCTCACCCCCTTGGTAGCTTGGCACGAGCAGGCAGGCTTATCTCAGATGCAGTGTGTAAAGCCTTTGTGACCACATACAGTAACCCAGTGACAACACTACAGATGGACACCACACACGGTTTATATTAAAAATAAGTATACTTTATGTAGATTTAACACAAGACCATAAACAACAAAAATACACAATACTATACTTAAGATGGTAGTTTTAGCTTAGTTCAGTTCAGTTCTTAAGATGCAACACTTTGCGTCAATGTACCTTACGATGTGTTGCGCTTCCACAACAAGCAATGTTGCAGCGATGGAAAATGCGGCAAAGTTCTGGAACAAAGAAATAAAGACGTGAAGATCTTCCAGATGTGGCACGCTTCTCCGATGATGCGAGAAGTCTCGATTCGATGCGTCAGACTTGTTCTGCGATGCGACAGCAACAGCTTCAGGTGTGACACTCTTCTCCGCCGTTTGCGAGGATCTTCCACACGATGCGACAACTACAGCGGCGACATCCAAGATGCGACGACTGCAGCCCCGACAGCGGTGCTCTTCTCCGGGGGATGCGAGGCACTTTCCTCGATGTGGTGCAATATGACAGCTACAGCGCCGACATGCAAGATGCGACTGCAGAAGCAGCGACGGCGACACGCTTCTTCCTCGTTGCGAGACACTTCTCTTGATGCAGTGCAATACGACAGCGGCGACTCCCTCCTTTGGAGTTGTGACGGCATTAGAAGCGATGGCGACACGCTTCCTCCTCGTTGCGAGATGCTTCTCTCGATGCGGTGCAATACCACAGCTACAGCGCCGACATTCATGATGCGACTCCAGCAGCAGCAAAGGTGACACGCTTCTTCTTCGTTGAGTCGCGCTTCCAGCTCCTTGCGACACGCAGTCCCTCAGAAGGCTCAAAACAGCAGCAGGCACTTCCAAAGACCTCTGGGAAGCTAGGGCTTGAAGTCTGTTGTCCCTGAGACTTCAGCAGAAGGCAAGCTCTTTCCAAGCCCTTGGAGATCCTTCACAAGTTGAAAGTAAAGCACACAAAGTTCTTTCTCCTCTCTTTGGCAGTCAGGCAACCACTGCAGGCCAATCCCCTAAGCAGCACTTCAGCTTAGGAATAGTCTCTCCTCAGTTTCTTCAGGTTCCTCTCCTCAGCAGAGGTTTCTTCTTGTAGTGCAAAAGTGATCTAATTTCTTGGGATCAGGGTCCCAATACTTATACCCCAAAATACTTCGTTCTCTGAGGGGAGAGAGGCCTTTGCCTAGTCCAAACCAGTTCGGGAGCACTCTGTTTACAGGACTCCTTCTTTCCTTTCACAGTACAGGGAAGAAACATCATACACCTCACAGGAGGGGGAGCCAGCATTGTGGAGGGAAAGCACAGCCCTGGAGCACTTTGTGGACATCGCTCCTTCTCTTCTTTCACAGTGCAGGGCAGAGACATCAGCCGCACCCCAGGAGGTGGAGTCAGCATTGTGGAAGGCAGGCACAGCCCTATTCAAGGTACAGGTGCAACTCCTCCCACCCATCTAGATGCAGATCTCTCTATTCACCACTGGGCTGACTCATTCTGTCTCTTGGAATCCCCCAGCCCTGTCACTCAAAATACAGACAAGCAATACAGAACCGAGCAGAGGCAGGCATTGGATAGTTAGACAAGACAATACCGACTTTCTAAAAGTGGTATTTTCAAACACAGAATGTTAAAACCAACTTCACTAAAAGATTTATTTTATCATTCTGAGTTCAGGCATACTAAACTCAAATTTCTACCATGTTCTCTGAGGTCAGTTAGGATTATAAGAATGTAATAATCTAACTGCCCATTCTGGCCTATGGAGAACAGGTAGCCTTGCAATAGTGAACAACGATAATGGCTGTAATTCTCTATTAGGACATGCCACACATCAGGGCTTGTCCTACCTTATACTTACAATGGACCCTGCCCTTGGGCCTACCATAGGGGTGTCTGATATGAAGAAAAGGGAAGGTTTAGGGACTGGCAAGTGGGTGCACTTGTCCAGTCAGCATGACAGTACCAGACTGCACACAGGCTCTGCAATGGCATACCTTAGACAGATTTTACAAGGCTGCTTCTGTGAGTGGCACAACCAGTGCTGCAGGCCCACCAGCAGCATTTGGATTTACAAGCCCTGGGCACACTCAGTGCACTATACTAGGGTCTGACAAGTAAACCAAATCAGTCAATCATGAAATTACTAATAAATACATTAATTTACAGTAGGGAGCACTATCACTGTGGCACTGGACAGCAGTGGGACAGTGCCCAAAGCATCTGCAAAAAGACATGAGGCAACAGAAAAAATGGAAGGGAGACCCACGCCAATGGTGCCAGGTCTAACACAAGGGGTTGAGGTAGGGGCAAAATCTCACCTTTCCAAGGTTGCAGAAATACTCTGTCACTTACAATACCTTTCACATTCTTTTAGACCCTTCCTTCCAACCTTTATTTCTCTCTCTCACAAATGTTCTCCAACACACTTTCTTCTGTCGTCTTTATCAACAAATAGTACTGCGACAGAGGCTTTTCCACTTCACATTTTCAGTTTACTTTTGACTCCTTTTAATTAAATTTGAGGGCTGGCTTCTGCAACAGTGAGGGTATAGGAGTTGCAAAGCACTTTGCTGGTATATTGATGGCTCCCCTGATGGTAGTTCTTTATTAACTGGTGTTCAAAACTGCTGCTCCCAACGCTCATTTTATAAATATTTAAATGACAGTGAATTTCTGCGAGGCGCTGGAGATGGAAATTCCTGTGCCCATTTCATACACTTTACATAGTAACATAAATAGCCGTTTTGCATAAAGTTATACATTATGGTAATAATTGGGAAAGTGTTGTCCCTATATCAAGCGAGCCATAACTGCCAGCAAAAATTGCAGTTGTAATTCAATGCAGCAGTAATCAATGAATTAGTAGTGGCAGACATTTTTATGACTTGTGGATTTTCCGAGTGTATTTTTCTTGCATCTGATTAATCATAGCCAGCAAACAAATAACACAAATTAAAACATTCATTGATGAGTACTGGAAATATGAAAAATTACTCAGAAGAATTTCAATCTTCGTGGAAATTGATTTCATCATGCAAGCAGGTGAGGGAAAGGGGAAATCAAAGCATGACGATAAAAAAGGGCATTAATATAGGCTTGCTTCTTTAGTGAGAGAGTCATAAAGCACACAGAAGAATCTGTTGGAAAATGTATTGTCACTAAATATTTTCAGTGCAAGGATTATAGGCAGGATGAATAATTAGGGGCATATTTATTAAAAGAAATGCAGTGCAGCGCAGCAGCCACCTTGCTGAGCTGCGTGATAGGGAAAGGGCAAGAATGTGCCATACATAAAATTTTACAGCGCATTCCTGTCATTTTACAACACTGGTGTACAATGTGCTGCCTAGTGCCAATGCAGGCACCCTTGCACTTCCTCTGCAAGGGTGCCTGTGTTATAAGCACAATTCTTTTTGTGCATAAATGGACACCTTCCTGCACAAAAACAATCCCCCTGAGGCATTTTCCTCTTTCTATGTGTGCAGAAAGCAGCAGAAATAGAAAGAGGAAAAAACAAGGAAAGAAAAATAATCTCCTTTTACGCCTCCCCTGGGAAGCGTCACAATTTGACACATTCCTAGGTCTACCAGTAATGGTAAATCTGAGAATGTGCCAAAATCCTTGGGTGGTGCATGGCAATACCCACGCTCCACCCATTGAATACCTCCCGGGGCAGAGTAACGCAACGCATCGATTTGCACTGCATTGTGTTACTCTAGATTTATCAAGCCATGCACGGTCACCTTGGTTTGATAAACCTAACTTAAGATTTATGTTGCTCTTGCACCTGTTGTGTAGTGCAAGGGTGATGCAATACTTTAATAAGTATGCCCCTTACTGAGGACTCCTTTGAAAATGTCTACATGCACAGTTCCATGCTGCTATATAACTACCTTTAAAAATGCAAAAAAAAGCGAGAGAAAAAAAACTGCTGTTTTGATTCACCTCTCTGTGATGTTTAGACATGCATATTTTTTTTGATCGCTGGAAAGAGTTAAAAGCGTAAAATGGGTTAATCCCGAATTTTCCAGGAAGAGCAAATAGTGCGCCCACCCTCTTCTCATTCGCCTACTGAGTGAGTAATTTTGATTTTCAAAAACAAAGGCATTACTGAAGAACAGAATTACAAAATGTTGCTTCTTGATCTTTATCGTGCATCTGCTCAAGTAGCATTTACTAAGAACTCTGAGGGGCATATTATCAAGGACGGGCGATATATTATCGCCGCTTTTATCGGCAGGAAACTGCGGATAAAGCAGCGATAATGTGCTTGATAATATGCTCTATGAATTCCAATCGAAGCCCATGTTAGATGGGAAGACAGCTAACATGGGCTTCGATGGGAATTCATAGAGCATATTATCAAGCCCATTATCGCCGCTTTATCGGCAGTTTCCTGCTGATTAAAGCGGCGATAATGTATCGCCCATCCTTGATAATATGCCCCTCAGTCAACATAAACATACAAAGACTTTGGGAAGATGAGGGGCACTATATCATGTAGCTTTCACCCCATCGCAGATATTATAATACCCCAAATTACACTCTTTTCCTAGATCACAAATCCATCTGCTGGTCTTGCTACTATTTCTAGGCGATTGTGTCACACGAAGGAAAACATGCAGTATAGTTTTTATCAATGTACTACAACTTTGCACAGCCATGCACACCAATAATCCAGAACAAAACCAACATTTCACAGAAAGGGTGGCGTAAAATGTCATTTCGGAGCAGTCACTTTATGCACATGTGTGCACATATCTGACCAAAGACTGAACTGTACCTGTTCTTTTTCTGTGCAATCTGACCTTACCTGCAAAAATTATATTTTAATATACCGCTCCTTCTTAAAACTTCGTGTTACAAATGTCACAGAACATCGTCAAGGTTCCCGAGACACAACTGACTGACATTGTGTCATCTGCGCATCGTTGCTAAGCACAAAAGCTATTTGTTTCTCTTTCTGACCTTCACACTCGGTATCTTGTGAAATTATGCTATTTTCTCCTAGGATGCACCCCATATATCGGTATTAATTCACACCGAATCCAATATATTCCAATCGTCTCTTTATGAAAGCTGTAAAATCGAATACCACTCATGCATTCAAAATAACTGTGGGAGTGACGTGAATTTCAGCCTTGTTATGAAAGATATATCCTGTTATCTATTGCTATTTAACAAAGCTCTACTTGAAAAACATACCATTCGAATAATAAACACAAGGGGGCATATTTCACATACTTTCACGCAGTGCAACACAGCAAGCTGGTGTACTTCAGGCAGCCTAGCGCCAACGTAGGCCACATTGCACCACAGTGCAAGCATGCCTGTGTTATAAGGAGAACTGTTTTTGTGCAGGAAGGGTTACCTTCCTGCACGAAAAAAAATCTCTTGAGGCATGTTCCTCTTGATATATGTACTGCACATTGGAGCGCGCATATAAAGTGAAAATAAAAAGGAGAACAAAATATTATTTTCTTTTTTACTCCTCTGGGAGGCGTAGCGATTTCACACAATCCCAGGATTACAAACCTTTGTAAATCTAGGATTGCATGAAATCCATGGCTGGATGCATGGGAAGGCCCATGTTCCACCCATGGAACGCCTCCATGGGTGGCAAATCGCTCCTTGCATGGCTTTGTTAATATCTATTAGCATTTTGCTTCATGGATTCGCCACTAAAGTGGTGCAACCATGCTGCAAAGCATTAGCAAATCTGGCCCAAAACATCTAATCAACAGTTTGTTAGCTGTTGAGTCTATGGGGTCCATTATGATGTCGGGCGGATTTCCTCCGCCAGGCTCGCGGTGGCTACCGCCAGCCTGGCGGAGGAAATCCGCCCGACATCATCAGCCCAATTCCCCCGGCCAGATTTGGATGGCGGGAGGGACCGCGGCGGTGGGAAACACCGCCCGCCTGTTTTCCGCCCCGGTCGCCTAGCGGCCGGGGCGGAAAACCAGTAACATGGTGGCGGTGTCTTTTAGACACTGCCCGCCGAATTACTATGGCTGTGCACAATGCATTTCCGTGGCGGCAAGGCATGCTGAGACTCCCTGCGGGGGCCCCTTGCGGGCCCCCTGGGAGTCCATGGCTTGGGCGGTGCACATGGAGGGTACCTATGGTACCCCCCCGCATTTCAAAGTGCAACATGGCAGGCACCGTGCGGTGCCTGTCATGTTGCACTTTGAAAAGCACAACATGCACTTTTACCATTGCGGCGGGCGGAGATTCCTGCTCCGCCCGCCACAATGGTAAACATACAGGATGCGCCCGCCTGTGTGGCGGGCGCATCCGAATGCCATTTTCGGGACCCCCGCACTGTTAGCGGGCGGTCCACTACTCCGTTAGGGTGGCGGGTGGGCAAAGCCCGCCCGTCTTCCTAATGGACCCCATTGTTTGTGGAATATGCATCAGGTAGAAAAGGGAATAACTTTATGGTCTAAGTTACAATGATGAGTGTAGGGGAGCACACATGACCCTAGGACATTAACACTGGTAAGGATCAGTCTGAACAATGCAACATCAGAATGACAACGTAAACATGGACTTTGAACAAGAAATTGCAGGAAACAGGGCACAAACGTCATCAGAGTGAAGACAGAGTACATGCAAGTAGTGCCTGTAGGTACAAAAGCAGCACAAGTTAAATTGTGATATCTAATTTTTGACAGTTCTGTCACTGAGTAGCCGGATGACTTGAAATCAGCTTAAAAACATGATTCCAGTACATTGAACAATAAAAGTAGGAAAACTGAACTGACCGAAATGCCAGCAGACAAGGGCTCTGCTCATAAATGTCAAAAAGAAAAGAAAAAATACATGCCTGGTATACTAAAAGGCCTCAACTCTGAGCTGACTATAGGGGGCAGAAATTTAGCAGGATCCACAAAACAAAATAAATCAGGACCTGGGCAGACGTTTAGCAGGAAACACAAAGCGAAATAAAGCAGAACCTGGTGAATGGTGGTGAAGACTCATGGCCAAAAACAATGCAAACTGACAGAAAATAAATACTAGAATAAGCCTTGTGATTGCAGTTATGAGAAAGATAGCCCTTTGTGACATACAACCGTCTTATCAACAGATAGCCCTTTGTGACATAAAACAGTCTTATCAATATTGAGGTATCATAGTCCACACTGCAATGTTTACAGTTCCATCACTCTCCCTCCCCACAGGCCAGAATTGGCCTGAATGCAGGGTAACTGGTCTTCTCAATGGGTGGTGACTGGTGACCCGAAAACATTGGAAAAAGTAGACCAATCAAGGGGTTGTGTTAGCAGTGATGAAGCACCAGAAGAGTGAAGCCCAGTCAACTTGGTTGAAAGCTTTGACAGTTAGTTGTTGGAACTAATCTGGCAGGTCCATGAGATCCATTCGGCATGTCATGTATAGTAAGAATACCCAATAATTAAATAGTCAGAGTTTCTTTACCAATAAGTTCATAAAACAACATTAGATTAAGAAATAAGGAAGAATACAAACTTTTTTTCACATGCCTATGACAGCAGAAATCTAAGTGATGTACTGACAGACCACCTCTTCCTCTACCAACTACAAACCAAGTCGACAGAGGAATGACTTCAACAATCGCTTGCATGGAAGTGCATGGAGGAGGAAAATTATCATAATAGTTGAATGCAAGCTTGATAATTCAGAGCTCGTACCTAATAAGACTCTATGAAAATAGTATGGTCATGGTTAAGACAAGTAATCGATACATAAAAGGCTACAACGATACACACATACTGCTTAAATATATGACAGGAGACAGGAAGGTAATATAGATCCACCAAAGACAAACACTTTCTTTAACAGGTAAAGCAAAGAACAGGTAGAAGAATTCACTAAAAGTTCCAGATCACACAATGATGTTACACAGAATCAGAATTATAAAGGATATGAAAAGTAAACCAAAATAAACAGTTTTCCTGTCAAGTAGAGTCCATGAGCACAATTAGCAAAAATGGAGTAGCATAAATTTGGCTCCATCCTTTTACGCTTGGCTAGGTCATATATATATATATATATATATATATATAATATATATATATATATATATATATATATATATATATATATATATATATATATATATATATATATATATATATATATATATACATATATATATATAGATATATTACCTACTGGCGGTCGCCAGTAGGTATATATAGTTAGGATTTTTTCTCTATGGGTTTTTTGAAAATTCTATGTCTAATAACTTTGGCGTTTGTGGACGGAATTGGCTGAAATTTTCAGGAAAATGGCACATTTTGTTTCTGAGCAGCCCTTGAAAATTTGGGGGGGGGTTCGTCAAGGGGGGGGCTGAGAAAAAAGGGGGGTCCCAAAACGTGTTTTTAACATTGAGTTTTCCATAGGGCGGTTGGCCTCACTTTTAGCCCGAACGGCTGAATGGATTTGCACGAAACATGGCAAAATTGTAGGGACTGGTAGCCCGATGTGCCTTTTGTAGGTCTCAATATATGTGCTACAGTGGATTTTGAGAAATTAACGTTTAAAAAAAGATATATATCTGTAACAGCGGACCGGGCAGCGCTCCAGGACGCGTACTTTTCGCGCAACGGAGCTTTGTGAAGCGAAGCTGATTGGTTCTCCGGCGTCTGTCAACATTCCAAACAGTCCGTAGCGGCCGCCATCTTGTCTCTCGGTAGGATCGAGAGACAAGAGGAGGCCAAAGCGAAGGGGCAAATGACCATAAGGGGGAATAGTAGATCCTCGCTGACCCCCTACGTTTGATGTGGAGGTTTTAAAAGGGCCCCGCGGGGCAAAAAAAACCCAAAATAATAATAATCGAACGGCTGAATGGATTTGCACGAAACTTGGCAAAATATTAGGGACTGGTAGCCCGATGTGCCTTTGCTAGGTCTCAATATATGTGCTCCAGTGGATTTTGAGAAATTAACGTTAAAAAAAAGATATATATCTGTAACAGCGCTCCGCTTCGCGTACTTTTCGCGTTACGGAGCTTTGCGAAGCTGATTGGTTCTCCGGCGTCTGTCAACATTCCAAACAGTCCGTAGCGGCCGCCATCTTGTCTCTCGGTAGGATTGAGAGACAAGAGGAGGCCAAAGCGAAGGGGGAAATGACCATAAGGGGGCATAGTAGATCCTTCCTGACCTCTTAGGTTTGATGTACCATTTTGCCAAGTTTGGTGTAATTCCGTTCAGCCATTCAGGCTGTAGACGTATGTAAATGTCCTATGGAAAATTGCATGGGGAAAACACATTTGAAAGTGTTGAAATTTAGAACCAATTAAAATGTTACTTTGGTTTTGTATTTGTGTGTGATGAAAGTTAATTGGTTATGTATATATGTCAAATGAGAGGAAACCACAGCCATTTTGTGATACTACTGTCTGAGGTACATTTGTGAGGAATTTTTGGTGGTGAATTTCTGGTGTTTGATTTACACAGTACTAACACTTCTGCTACTTTTAAAAAGGTGAGTTGTTAATTTGTAAGGGGAACTATGTTGTACACTTGAAGATAATTTGAAAAATGTTTTCTGTTATTTATTTGCAGTCCTTCTGTTATACTAAATACCTGATAAAGTTAGTTTTATATTATGTATTACTAAAAACGATAAATGAAAGTGATTATTTTTTTCTGCAATTTACAGCAAGCAATTTCAAAATAAAATGGCTCACAATGAAGAGACCGTGGCAATTTCTTTTGAATTGTCCACTACATTGATTGAAATTGAGAGCACCAATAATGAAATATTGTCACAAGGAGGACATGACTTGTATGATTCCATTAGATTGATTGAAATGGACAGCACCAAGAATGAAATATTGTCACAAGGAGATGACTTGAATGATTCCACTACATTGATTGAAATTGAGAGCACCAATAATGAAATATTGTCACAAGGAGGAGATGACTTGTATGATTCCATTAGATTGATTGAAATGGACAGCACCAATAATGAAATATTGTCACAAGGAGGAGATGACTTGAATGATTGCACTACATTGATTGAAATTGAGAGCACCAATAATGAAATATTGTCACGAGGAGATGACTTGAATGATTCCACTACATCGATTGAAATTGACAGCACCAATAATGAAATATTGTCACAAGGAGGAGATGACTTGAATGATTTTTTTGATCAATCTCTTGATGGCGAATTTATCGAGTGTTTGGAGACCATAGAGTTACAAGAATCATCATTGGAGACTTTTAATGAGGACATTGCTGATGAGGACATGTTACTAGTTCTTTCAAATTTAGAAAATTCTGAAGAATAAATTTATATTTAGAAATCAAAAATTGTTTGAGACATTATTCATTTTTATTTTTAATTTATGAGGTTGTAGCGAAGTGATTGTAGTATAAAATGAGACTTATAGTATAGAGTGCAACATTTTTATGTTACATGGTAAGTTTACTCATATTTACTTCCCTTCTGCCACTATATTATCTCCAATGTGTATTTGACATCTCTTCTTCATCTCCGGCCTCCTTTCTCTCACTGTGTGTCTCCGATGCATCTTATTGCTGCTATTTTGTGTAATTACAGAAGAGAGTAAAATAAAATAGTTCGGAACGTGAAAAGGGGGCAAAGTAGAGTACTCCTCACCCCCTAGGCCTTTTTAGGCGGTCCCAAAAGGATCAGTTTCTGCTTTCCTGAGAGATTATGGTATGAGTTCCATATACCACAATAACTTGCATTACAACATGCAAGATATCTATCTCCTATTACCAACTTTTGGAGATATTCGCGCTAAGCGCGAATATCTCCAAAAAGTAACACCTGCCCTGAGCAGTTCTTAGCCATGTTATCCAATGGGAGGTGGATAACATGGCTAAGAGCATTAGCTCGGTAATGCATGAATATCGCTGAGTTTTTAGCGATATTCATGCATTGCGGCCGTTTATTATCGCATTTGCGATAAACCTTGATAATAGCAAGGTTTATCTTCGATAATTTCTGACGATGCTTAGTGGTAAAAAATTGGTTGGTAAGCATCGTTAGCGATAAATATCGCTTAACTTTGGTAATATGCCCCAACGTCTGTTAACGTTCGATTCGAAGGAAATGAGGAAGTGTTGAAAAACATTGTCTGCGCCATCTTGCCTTTTTTGAAATGCCACACTTTTGTCGTGCACGGCAGCCATTTTAGATGTCTTGACCAGACCCACTCTCTGCACGCTGTCGATTCGTAGCATGGCTCCTCACCCACGCAAGCATCTTCCCTAGGCACTGGTCACCACCGCTCTCTGTCTTATGCATGGGCAATAAACCTCCCCCCATCTGCGCTGCTCTTCCCTGAGAATCACACTCTGTGCCCGCCCGACACCTCCCTTTCGCCCTATTCACTACCGCACCCTCTGACACTCCTCTTTCTCTGTGTCCGATTGTCCAGGCTATCAGCTAGCCCTGCAGATGTAGTTTATGGCCCCAGCTGTAAAGAATCACCCCTCTTCAAAGGAGTTATAGTAGATCAAGGCCCACACCCGATGAGATCCGTCACACCACACGTGTTCCTACTATCTGAAAACCATCCTGTATTGTGATTGGGGAGGGGACCGAGCCTGAAGCGGAAGATTCCAGGAATGACTCTTTGTACATCAAAGTTTTTACAATTATGTGTCACATTAAAAATATATAGCACTCCAACAAAGTAGTAGGAATATAAAACTTTAATAACATATAAATATATACAAGAAAACAAAAACAGTAAAAACATTTAAACAACGAAGAGACCGTGGCAATTTCTTTTGAATTATCCAATAGATTTATTGAAATTGACAGCACCAATAATGAAATATTCTTGTCAGTAGCGGTCTGTTGTGCGAATAGTTCCAAGGCAGCAGAACGCGCTGAAATCTAGATGGCACGAAAGTGATGTCTAGTAAGTTGCCGCCCAGCAAAAAACGGCGTGGGTCGCCGCGGGGGTGAGTGAGTCCAGTAGGCACCACAGCTATTCTTACCGGCATTGCAGAATTACTGCTGGGGACAATGCCTGTGCTGTAGCAGGGTCACAGCAGAAACAAAAAGGATTCTGTTGAAGATGTTGTTGGTTTTCAATTTGAAAACAGTTCTGGTGTCAACTGCTATGCTAATGTAGTGGTTAATGTTTTGTTTTCTCTAGAAAATGTAAAAGAGGGGGAGGCAGTCCAAAGTTCCGTTAAAAGGGCAAAGGAAAGGATCGGTGGTTTGAACTATCAGTCAAAAAGGGGAGGGGGTGCAATAATTTTTCCTACCGGGTCACACTGTGCTTTCACCGGAAGTGAGGTCTGCAGGATTCTAGTAATTCAAAGTGAGGCTGGCGCCAGCATGGGAGCGCCGACGTCCCGCGGATACAGTTTCGTCACTCCACGGGCGATCATGGCAGTCATTCCCCATCGGGGGTCGGAGACTCCCGCGGCTCCTCTAGAATCTTCAAGGTCGTGGAGGACTACGGTGGTGGAGTCAACCAGTGACCGGGCCATTTCTTTATGCTGGGCCCGCTCTTGCCAGGTCGACCGCCATTTTGAGAGTTCGGCAGCTACCGGCGATCGCGGGGTCACATGAGCGGACGGGCTCCACCCTGCCGGGCGAGACGTTGCAGCATGGCCACAGTGGAAGAACCCTTTTCCGGGCGCCTGGAGCGCTGAGGGTGCAGCTGGGAAGCCTCCACCTGGGGAGGCGGGAGAGGCCTGTTCGCACCGTCTCTCCCTCCCAGTGCACCCCACGGCGTCTCGCTTGAGATTTGTTATGGCCGGACCAGGCGATGAGGATGAGGGGGGGGGGTCGGAGGCATGTGCAAGACATCCCCCCCCAGTGTTGTCGCAGCCATTATAAAAGAAAGAAGTGTCCCGTCCGTCTTCGGGCCGGGCTTCCGGTGGATGTCGGCCGGACGCCCCTGGCTCTGGCCCCATGAACGGGTTTCTTGGTTTATCGGCTGGAGCCGGATCCCGTCGGCCTCGGCCCCCCGACCGTTGGTGGTCGGACCGGAAGAGCATGTGGCGGGACTACCTGCAACTCTCAAGGGCCACCGCGGCCGGACTGGGAGAGAGAGGGGAGGGTCGAGGAGACATTCCCCCCCCCTGCAACTGTTCAGCGTTGTAAAGGCAATCCCCTGGCCGGGTCCCGCTGGCCTCGGCCTCTCCTCCGGCTACACCCTACGTTAGGATCTCCTGGCCGAGGCGTGGCAGCAGGACCTGCCTTATATGGGCTGCTCCCGGCTGGGCGTAGCCGGAACCCTGCCCCACCTTGGAAGTTTCCAGAGTGGGGGTGGATGTTCTACTGACTTGCATTTTCCCTAGTCTATCGATTTTTTTGGCGTGGCAGGCGGTGGGACAGCGAGGGGTGATTTGGTTTCTCTTACTGTTTTTCTGGTCTCTCACCACTGGCATATTTTAACGTTTTCTTGTTTCTAGGACATTAATAGGTTTTATCATTACATTATGTTATTGTTTCTTTGTTCGTTGTTTAATAAAAGTTCATGTTCATCAGTGGCCTACTGATTTTCGTTTTCCTATTTTTTTCTTTCCAGGTTGTTTCATGGTAAAGTTTCTGTTAACAGGATACAGTGATCACTTTGTTATTGTTGCATATGTCCTTTTCACTAGGGGTGCTCTCTGGTCGGGCCAGATGACGTATCTCTAGTAAATGGTCCGGGTGAAAAAGGTGCATCAATCAGTGGGGAGTAGATAGGCATGACAGATTACAACGGGGGAGAAAGGTCCGCATTACGTACCCTTTCACTACTTGCAAAGATTTTCCTACATTTATTTGCAAACAGGGAATACCTCCAAAAAGAACTAATTCCCAAACAGTCAATGTTCGGACAATCAATCAATCAATGAGGAATGAAATAGGTACGACGTGTTAAAGGCTTGCGTTACCTACCCTTCACTATCTGCAAAGGGAGAGAGAATATTCCTATTCTTCCTCGTTTGCAGGTAGAGAAGATCCTTAAGAGAATTAACTTCGAACAATTCAATGCTCGATTGAAACAATCAACAAGGGGTACTGTGAACACAAATGAACGCCGCTTATATACATACGCATTGCTATTTTCAACAGGTTGTTCCTAATGTTTCTATTTTAGCGAGGTCAAAAAGAGATCCCATTAGTGGCCTACTGATTTTGCTCGATTCCTTTTGTTTTTTTACACGATTTTTCGCTATCTGCAAAGACTAAACAGAGTATTGCGACTCTGTGCTTGTTTGTAAATAGAGAATGAACCAAAGAGAACAATCAATCAAATGGAGAGAGAAGCAGGCACGACGGATTACAAAGGGGGCAAAGGGCTGCGTTAACTACCCTTCACTATCTGCAAAGAGAGAGTACTCCTAATAGAAATGAGGGGTGGGGGGCAGCATTCAAAGCAGATCAGTGTGCATAAACACGAAAATGTTTTTACTTACCACGTACTTGACATTCGACAGCTTATGATATTTGCTATTAAAAAACCATTAAAATTCACTGAAAAAACCATAGGTTATAGACCATATATAGTTAGGAATTAGCATTTACAAAACCTTGAAAATTCACTGAAAAAACCATAGGTTATACACCATATATAGTTAGGAATTAGCATTTAAAAAACCTTATTTTACTCACACAAAACCATTGAAATTCCATATATAGTTAGTTGCACTAACTATATATCGCGCACCCGCAATCCACTGCTGATCATGTCACATATTACATCATTCATGACATGGTCAGTGACATCACTGATGACATCACTGATGACATCTCAAATGACATCACTGATGAGATCACTGATGACATCATCCAGTGACTGTGTGTTTCTGTAAAGTTTAAATATGTTTTACATATTGAAGAATGAGTAGATGTATAAGTGTCTGGACGAAGGATTTAGTAGGTGCATGACTGAATGTATGAGTGAGTGATTAAATGTGTCTCACTGAGTGCATGGGTTAGTGACTAAACTGTCTTAATTTGTGCATCATTATGTCTGTTGTTCTGTAAACTGCTGCATGTGTTGATCAGTAGCTATATGATTAACTATATGGGTTATTGATTGATTGTCCAAGTATTTGTATAGGAGACTGAGTGTGTGTGTGGCTGGCTGGGAGGTGTGTGACTCTGTGCAGATCAATGTGTACTTGTATCAATGATTGTATAAGAAAGTAAGTATGTGTTAGTATATGTTTGAAAATGTAAGGTGCTCTATGTTTAACTGTATAGACAAGAAAATGGAAGTGTGATTGATTCTTTACAGGACTGACTAGGTGTGTGAGTAACTCCATGGATGAGTGGCAGAGTGTAAGTGTCTGTATAGGTGTATGAGTGCATATGATAGTGTTGTAAAGATGAGTGATTGTATGTATGAATGATTGTATGGGTGAATGAGTGAATGTGTGTGTAGACGTAGGAATCAGTGAGTACGTATGTAGTAACTAGTATTGGTGTGTCAATGGTTTCAAAAATTATACTCTGTATTTAACACTGGGTGAAACAGAGGTTATATTAAAACGTGAGGAGATGCATTGTATTGTCACATGAATGATATCATCAGTGATGTGGTCATTGATGTCAAATGAGATGTCATCAGTGATCTCATCAGTGATGTCATTTGAGATGTCATCAGTGATGTCATCAGTGATGTCACTGACCATGTCATGAATGATGTAATATGTGACATGATCAGCAGTGGATTGCGGGTGCGCGATATATAGTTAGTGCAACTAACTATATATGGAATTTCAATGGTTTTGTGTGAGTAAAATAAGGTTTTTTAAATGCTAATTCCTAACTATATATGGTGTATAACCTATGGTTTTTTCAGTGAATATATATATATATATATATACCTTTGGCCTTATGTAATCATGTGATGCAATAATACCAATGAGATATAGCACACTAAAAGTGTAGAAGGTGTATTTATTGTGTGTTTTTAGCATATGTGTGTGCAGATTTCTTTTTAGGAACACTGGGTTACTCATACTAATATTCTATAGGTTTACATTGTTGTGTGCTAAAATGCATTTAATGCAGTGCATTCACCAGGGATTTGTGAGAGCGAATCATATGTGTGTTCAATGCTTTCTTGATAAATGGTGGCCAGTTGTCGTTTTTGTTAAATAAAAAATTTATTAATTTCCTATGCCACCTGTATTAGTACAGTACAAAACAGCTTAATTCCTTTATTAAATAATTCATTTATTGGAGTATCTGTAGGTTGTAGAATTAATATGCACTTAAAGTAAAATGCTTAGTTAGCGGGATTGTGGGCCTTAAGCTTGCAGTCAAGACATTTCATACTAACGTGAAAGATGTTTTTCTACTTATTTTGTCCTCTGCAGGTGCAGACAAAAGGCATTCATTAGTTAGTAAAAAACATATTGTATTTCAGAGATGGTGAGGTGAGGAAGAACTTGCCAGACCAAATAATTTTAAGGAAGAACAAAGGGAGTGTTACCAGTTCGTACTTTCAGATGAGAGGAGGATTCTGAGGATGCTTTGGAAGCGGAGACTGGAACATGGGAGTAGTGTTCAAGGTGCCACGTTCTTTCTTGGGAACTGGAAAAGTTCTGTGATGCATATGAGGTCATATTTCTCAGCCCTTTTTTCTGCATTTTAATTAGTAAACCCAGCCTGGTTTTGGTCAGAATCCCTTTACACTTAAAGAGGTATAGACCTCTCTTGTCATCTCTGATTGTGTGGCTCATGCTATACATGACTCCTTACCTATAGAACTTCTACAGTGGTTTTGATGCCGACACCTTTCTCGGTTCCTTTATTCAATAGGGTTTCCTCTATTTTGAGTTTAGTGTAGGGTTTAGTAGATGTTGGGAATCTTTACATGTATGTGGCAAAGGATCAAAACCATTCATGTAGTCATCAAATCCTATTCCTTATTTTCTGAATAGCTACCACAGAAATTGTAAAATGCTCCTTGCTGTCAAGGACCAATATTGCATGCCGCTTTGGACTTCCTTTGATAATCTTGTATCTTTATAGTATCAAGTTCTATTGACCAGAGTTCAAGTGGAAGAAATTGTCCAGAGCATTCTCAAAATGAAATCGGTTCAAAATTGTTAGAAGAAATGAGAGGAGATTATCACTTTATAGACAAAAGGATAACTTTAGCTCTATTGAATCCACCATGAAACAATACCGCCGTTAAAGAAACCTCCAATTAAACACAAACACAGATGATGGCACTCAAGACAACAATTAGTTTCAGTTAGAAAATCGGCTGATGTCACCAAGAGGATATTCCAGAGATGATTGTAATGTAATTCTGTCTTTAAACTAAGTGAGATACAAGCAAACAAAATAACGGCCATTGGGAAGCAAGGTTTTACAGGGCAAGCACATTGAAATACCAAAGTTCAAAGATGGCAGACACATTTTAGTACACATTTGTTCTCATTTGGTATGTGACTTTCACTATGTGGGCATCATCTTGGATTTGGAAAGATACATCAAAGAAGTTGCACTTCAGCTTCCATATTAGAAGTGAATAATGTTCACTTAATCTACTTTCAATATGTGAAATCAATATTCAAGCTATAATTGTTCTCCATGACAATATGTGTGAAAACACAAATGTACCTGATGCTAATTTCCACCAGGCATGCACCTTTACCCACAGATACAATTAATTAACAAGCATTGGCAAAGCCAATAAGTCTCACCTATTTAAAAGCTATTGAAGCAACAACATGACAAGGGGGTGAGAGACGTAGGAGCAACAAGGAAGACAGGGAAAGAACAAAACAGTAATTCAATCACAGCATGAGCAGTTAGGAGGCGGCAAAAAAATTAACTAGCTAACGAATGGTAAGCAGTGGGCGAGCTCTATGCCCCTTGTACTCAAGACCTAAAAATAAGTAAAGAAGGGGGAAAAAAAGAGAGGGGAAATAACAGTAAAAATAAACATGGGAGGGAGAGGTAAAAAAGAAAAAGTAAAGATGAGAGAAAAAATGGGTAGATAGAAAAAGCAAAGAAAGGGAGGAGACATTAAAGGAAAGTAGGAAAAAGATGAAACCTAGGATGGAGGGGAAGAATGAATGGATGGATAGATGGATGATTGGTTGGATGAAAGGTTCGACAAATGAAAGGGTGAATGGTCAGATGGAGACGAGTGAATAGATGAATGGGTTAAAGGATGAACGGACACATGAATATATTGAGGGGTGGATGAAAGGATGCATGTATAGATGTTGATGAGTGGATGGAAAGATGTATGGATGGACAGATACATGCTTATCTGTATGGATAATCAGATAGATGATGGAAGGAGGATGAAAAGGTGAAAGGAATTCTTGTGAGGGGGTTGGGTTTGTTTGCTTTGCATGTTCTGCGTTTAGAGGAATATTTCAAGTGCGGAGTGTTTTTATTTTCTGACTTTCCCTTGTTTCAGAGTTATCACTGTGAAATAAATAGAATAATGCTTTGTTTGCATAACTACACATACAGGTACTGTTAAAAAAAGACATTGGGAACAAGCACAGACTGGGTGACTCTCAGCAGTGGAACATGTTTATAAAATAAACGGGAACCTGCAGCGACTGGCACGAAGCACAAAAATTAACAGGCAGCGATGGGCGGGGGAGAGAGTGGCCACGCTAATTGGAAACAGATCGCCCCTGCACGCCGCTGCTCGCTCCCTCAATGTGGATGCCTTTTCAAGCATGAGTGCTTGAAAAGAGCTGACCGATTTCTAAAGATCATCTCATAGAGTAGCGCATGCGCGCTGCTCTAGGCTTGACCAAAACAAATGCTCCCCACATTAAACTCAAAATTTGACCACTCTGCAACCAAGCATGTAATTGAAAGACAGAACATAATATCACACGAAAATTTGTTTAGTCTAGCCATTAGACACTTTGATTTTAAGCGTTCACCCTGATTTTGACAAGCTGATCCCAAACTACTTTTGTTTTCAGGTCAATAGGGAAGGCAAAAAACTGAAAGACTTGCAGGAATATACTCCAGAAAGCTAGCAGACAATCTTATCCATGGATTGCTGAGCATGTCCTTAAAATGCTACATAACGCTTAAACAAACATAAATTATGTCTGATCCTTGCATTCACATAGAAGAGTCTGAAGCATGATTCTACTTTAATTGAAGACCTGCTCAAGCTAATATATTGCTTCAAAGATTTTAACCTGAAAAATACTCCTGTATGGTAAATTCAACGGCACAATCACGCTACATACAGTCTACATATGTAAGTGAAAATCAGGAGATTCTTAAATTCTCTTCGCTGGTGTTTATCCACACATATAAATCAGGGTACATCCTAAGTTTGTACTTTATAGACTTTGCACAATTTCAAACTGGGCACAAAAAATAAGTCAGGGGGAAAAACCCCAGGCTCAGTCCAATACAGCTCAATTCAATTAAAGTTTATTTTTGTGGACAATTAAAACCATAAGAACATATCTATACATAAAAATAGGTTAAGATACATATTAAATGGTGGGAAGAAAACAAGAATGTATTTCCTTCTAGTGTCTGCTATCGCTTTTTACAGAAGATGAAATCATGTTAATCACAGTGAAGAGTTTCTGGATCACCAAAATACAAGGTTAAAGTCCTGAAAGTTATTTTATTTTCTGCATTCAAGATAAATTTGACACATTTGAATAAGAGTTTGAGACTGCTTCCTTCTAATATGAATTTGCTGGTCACTAAACATGAATAAATTCCAGGGGCCTCATTTATGAAAAGTGACGCATCGCTGCGTGAAAACAGCGATGCGTCACCTTTCACTTTGCCCTCCTTGCACCACTAATGATGCGTCATATTTACAGTATGACACATCATTGCTCAAGGAGTTACAGATACGTCAGTATTTCTGACGTATCTGTATGGCGCAAAAGTGGCGCATTGCTGGAGTGTGTCACAAAAGTGACGCAACTCCAGCAATGTATCCTTTCACATGGGGCAAGCCCCATGTGAAATGGGCTGCGTCAGTCTTACGCCTGCTGTGAGGCAGGCGTAAGAAATTGACGCACATAGATTTCACTGCGTCACTTCTACGACCCTTTCTTGCATCAATACGCCCCCTTGCATACATTATACCTGTCGCAGGTAGAATGTGGCGCAGGGTTTTACAAAGTGACGCATCTACCTAGATGCGTCACTTTGTAAACATGGCGCAACAAGGCACATTTTTTACGCCATTGGTGCGTCACAAAAAGTGACGCACCAGCGGCGTAAAAGTGACGCATAGCCTCATAAATTATGCCCGTGTTCATTTAGTAGTGGGTGTAGATATTATGGTAAACATCCTTCACAATGCGGTCAAAACACGCGGTGCCATTACGACGCGTCTTTTACAACGCAAGTCGTTACCACGACTTGCGCTGGAGGGTGCTCTAGACTAAGGAATAGTAGATTTACTATTCCAACACCTTCCCTATTGTACGAAGGCTGGAGTGGGAATAGTAAATCTTACTCTTCCTAAGTCCAGCACCCTACAGCGCAAGTCGTGTTAACGACTTGCGTTGTAAAAGATGCATTGTGATGTACCGCGAACATTTTGATCGCGTTGTAACATCATACATCCAGATATTATTACGATGATCTATTAAGCCAGGACAAAAACTAACTATTTGATGTAATATTTTACCCTTAATTCTATAAATTGAGCATTCCATCACAGTACTTTGCCCCATACGGATACAGTGGAAATTTTAAATATTACCTGTACATTTTTGTCTTATGAAAAATAGGTAATTGTTTTCTCAGTATGTCAGCAATGTGGCTAGTTGCAAACTAATAATTGTTTGTTACAACATTACTGTGTTTTTTTTCCTACAACAAGTAAGACACTGTGACATATCATGGCTCTGGAGGGTTCCGGGGTCTTTAAACCTGGGCCCAGACCAGAGACATACCTATTAATCACTATTGGTGATAACAAATATCCATGCCTTAATCATTACACTGTGGACACTTTGGAGCAAGATAACCAATATTACAAAATCTGATCTCAACTCGTGTTTTGGTATACAGTTCCTTAATTGCTCATAAAATGGGTTATGGAATGCCCCACCCTGGAAGTTTAAAGCATAAATGCTCCTTCTGTGCAAACAAAGACAGCACTGAAATCAACATAAATGCAAACAAGGATGCATTTAATTTTCTGAATCTGTTAAACAACACTGATAGGCCCAGAAGATTATACATCCTGCCGGAACTGGGTTGAAACCTGGTTTTGATCCCTGGAATCAGAGAATTATTTTAGGCCAATGTCACCAACTCATTTATTAATGTTTTGTCAAAGTAGTAGCTCCAACGCTGATAAGGGTGATCGGGTTATAGTTAAAGGGAATGTAAGGATACCCATTTTTAGAAAATCCAATTGCAGCAGGTAAGCACGGTGAGGCGGTGGAGAGGGCTGGAGGGAGATAAACTACAGATGACGGAAAAGGTTTTATTAATTTAATTTTACCTATTCCGTTGTCTATCAACTTCCCACCCCACCGCGCTTACCTCTGCCGGCTGCAGCTGTAAATACCCATTGCAGGATGCATCCCCTACAGAATTTAGGGATACAATTGGTAATAACAGAAGCCAAATATTACCCAGGAAGTGTTTCAGCCAAAACCTTTGCTTTCACTGTAAATAACAGCAAAGGAAGACTGCCAGGAGCCTTGGGCCCGATCTACCCTGCTGCAACTGAAATCTGCTCAATTTGAATAGATGAAATGGGTATCAACAGAAGTGTCTCAAATGGTGCTAGGGGTTGGAGCAGGATTATATAAATATTGATCACACAAAGTTATTTACTAGCTGTAGTCTATTGGCTACCTGCATTTTAAATTCATTCTTCATCAGTATAGTAAGTTCTTTATTAAAGTTCCTATTTTCAGTGACTCATTAAACCAACATTTAGTACTCTTTCAATTATGATTCAACAGGTTCAGGAGAGCTTTTAGCTGCACCAACCATTTGCAAATCATCAAATTTAGTTTCTCATAAGAAAGGAGTAGGAAAGTGCTTTTGGGAGCCCTTTGTTCTTCAAATTATACTATGGTATCACTGAAGAGCATTAATGCCATTACAACGTAGTATGTTTTTAGCTGTCCAACTAATTGGCTGGGATGCAGCTTCAGATGTGGGGTGTTTGGGGTTTTGGGTCTGGGGGCCCTGAGTTGGGTCGGCTATGTCTGTATTGTTTGTTCTGGTTGTCCTGATTTCACTAAGCGGTTCTAACTTGTTCGTTTTTTGGATCAGGAATTAAATTATAATAGTGACCAGTTTACCAAATTAGTAGCCAATTTGCACTCGTGGACGTTCCCCTTGAATGAATGCTAATGTACTAGTTTTTGGAACTGACAAACATTAGTATTAGTAGGGTAGAAAAGCTAACTAGTCTCTGGTTTCCTGGCATACTGTTGGCAAGCAAACATCCAAAAGGGGATGGCACAAATGCTTGCAAATAGTCTCACCACAGGCAATCACTCAGGGAAGCATTACAAACTATTGCTTTTTTGCCTCTTGTGCCACACTAGTTAGAGGGCCTGATTTGTAGTTTAGCAGATGGTGTAAAAGCATACATCTGACTTTACATCCAGCCTTTACTCAGCCTTCCAAATTTAGAGATGCCCACAGACTCCTCCATACATTAAACAAACAAAAGGTGATGGGAGGAATGCTTGCAATTTGTCTAACCACTGGCAATCATTTGGGGTAGCATCCCAACCCATCATTCTTTTCTTCATCATGCCACCTCACTTTGGACCCTGCCATACGCAAGTCAGCCTTGACCTTTCCTCATGGAAACAGTCCAGCCCAAACCACCAAGTGAGATACTCACTGAATCGGAACACAAACAAACTAGAAAAGGTTTTGCCCCAATATGAACTCATCGGCAAGTATAGCTTGGCTCTAGTACCACAGGGAGAATGAGACCCATGTCTCGGCATACCCTTGCCACTTAGGGTAGTACATCAAACACACAAAAGGTGATGGGAGGAATGCTTGCAATTTGTTCTAGTTAAGTCAAGAAGAATTTCTTCTTTCATATAA
Source organism: Lissotriton helveticus (assembly GCF_964261635.1). Lineage (NCBI taxonomy): Eukaryota > Metazoa > Chordata > Amphibia > Caudata > Salamandridae > Lissotriton > Lissotriton helveticus. The sequence continues at coordinate 1,078,117,750 of NC_136059.1, forward strand.
GGATATAAGGATTCAGAACATCCTCTTCAAATTTCAACTCAATTGTTGATGCTCTCATATTAGCCTCACTTATGTTAACTTCTGAAGACTTGAAAGGGTTTATGCTAAGAGAATATTGTCGAGTATTTATTGCATACGTCTTTCTAGCATGCCAGCTATATGTTTTTGCTCAAATGTTTAGATTGGTCAATTTTAAAACATCAAAAATTAGAATAATTCCTTCTATTTTATCAAAGAATAAAATAATTAATAGAAAATCCCTGACAGAGGCAAAATATTTTTTAAAACTTGAGTCACCCTCACCGAAGGTGTTCAAAGAATTTCTCCTGAGATAGCATCTGATGAATCTACGAGTAGATGTTATTGAGATTTAAAACTGCTAAAGAGAAATCAATCACATCTGTGCTGGAATCTACTAACCCGGCGTGTTATTGGTCTTATATCAAGCTGGCACAACATTAACATTCATTATGCACTTCACAAGCAATGTACACACCACTGTTGTATCTCCTTCACTCTGCTTTGGAGTCTCATTCCTTTTTGTAGAGGCAACTGGCCAGAGTTTGACTATGTGACGTAGCTCCATCCCTCAGCTTTCTTAACAAATGTGCTGCTGACTTCACCAAGCACGGGACTAGTTGTGTCAGAGAAGTTAATCTGCTCTGTGCTGTGTTAGAGGGTATATGTAACACTTGTATATACATCACATGTGTTAGAGGATGATGGAATAGGATTATTACAACCAAGCTCAATAATGTCATCCTATGGGTTGAATCCCAAAATACTTTCCATTCATTCTAAGCTTCATTGCAGGTTTCCACTTTGACATAGTTCTTTAAAGCCTGAATACTCTCATTAAGACACCAGATGTATTAGCCACAATCAGAAAGCAGATATGGAAATGTGCAGTTAAAGCTGAACAGCAAGTTTCTCAGTGCTCATCTTGTCATTTGTGAATGGTGGTGATGCAGAATAAACTCCTAGGCCATTCCATTGACATTGATTTCACATTACACCCTTGAAGGCAAAGAACAACAAAATTACTAATGTTCACAACAACTTTTAACAATGACAAGCTATTCACAATTTGCTCTGTTAAACCCAGAACACTAAACGTTTAGTGTTCTGGGTTTAACAGAGCAAATTGTGAATAGCTTCAACCAAATACTGAATGCAACTCCAAAAATTAAGGCTTTCAATCTCATGACTGATCCATAAGCAGCTTAAGTCCTTATAGAATTCATCAAAACCATTGCCTCACCACCTGACTGAGGTTCTGAATGAAACCTGGTGCTATAAATCAAGGGTCTGATGTACAGAACACTTTTGGGGTTGGAAAACTTGTGATTCTGAAAACATGGTTTACAAATTCAAAATAGTGAGCAAATGGCCTTTTTTATGAACAAGCAGCTTACAAAAAAAAGTAAGTGCACAATATGCATGCAGTCGTTTGCAAACTGGCTGTAAACATATCAGGCCCCAAATCCCTCCAAGCATGTCTTTTCCAGTACACTTCTGAAAATACACTACTTAATAAAGAACTTGACTAATATACTTTGGCCAGGAAAATTGCTAAAAGTCAAAGTGATAATAAATGGCTCCAAAAATATACAGAATCCCTGAATCTATTTCACAACTATCAATCATAATTTAGATAATGAAGTTGCACAGAAATGGCATTGGTTTTTATTAGCCAAGAAATGAAGACTCATGATGTAGTTCACTGTCATCGCTTGACCCTGATTCAATCAATTTTGTCTAACTATAGTCAATAAATGTGCATGGAATACCATTCCTCCTTCCAATGAAGAATAACTCTGGAGTGCCTTAATGCTTGGCATCAGCAATGTTACTTTTCAATTAGCACATATGTCTAATGACCATGTAGAAGAACTACTATCCAATGCAATTCCACATCTAAGGTGCGACAACAAGAACGCATTCCAGCAGGGATGACTCTGATTAATAAGGTAACTGAGGAATAATTTTGATCACCTCCACTACATATTCCATTTAATTTAATTAATAGCTGGAACACAGGACTGGTGATCCTAGGAAGACTAAGATACACTAATGTAAAAATGACTTGGCCTTATCCCTAAGAAGATACACCGACTATAAGCGGCAAAGTTAACAAATGTGCAATCTGTGTTTTATTCTGGATTCTCCTTCTACTCACAAAACATAAGTCATAATCTAGAAATTATTTTCCACATCAATATGTTCAATATCTTCATCCCATTTATAGGGATGACAAGATAATCAGTCGTCTCTGAGCTATATTATTCAAACATTGCTTATATGGACATCACCATGAAACAGTTTTTAAAACTATAGTGAATCCTTTACCAACCAATTATCGTTTTCTGCACTTAAACAGATTCAACTTTATTAAATCTCAACAAAGTTGCTACATTACTTTCAGCCAAATTCAGTGTTCATATCAAACTCCTGTGTCTCAAGTGCAAAACATTCTGAGTGAAGGGTTGATATGATCTCTCAAACCTAGCATGCCATTACACCCCATTCTAGAAATGTAGATCCAAACCTTCTTGGTGGATGAAACTACCCAGAATCAAACTAGTACATAGAGAAGCAAAAGTATTCAAGTGCATTTACTAGTAACACATTTCCTAGTATACAAGAAAGATGTTAATACCAATGTGCCCAAGCACATCATTGGGCAATAACACTCACAAACGAAGACTATAATTCACTAGTTGATTATACCCTCCCATTAGCATCCTTTTACTTTTAAGACTGATAGGATCCCCATTGTGGATCTTTGAAACTGCAAATTATCTGTCGTCTTCAGACATCCTAGCAGGAGGAGTATGCCAGGCACATGGATGATTGAAGAAGTGCCTCTAAAGTGTATTCAAAGGCATGTAAATGTAAATGTACAGGAATTTATATAGCGTAAATCACCAAGCGGTTTCTAAGCGCTTGCTTAGGGAACCCGTCCTGGTATTCCCCTGCAGGGTATCCACAAGGTGAAAGCCAGGCATCCCACCGCAAGGGGCCGTTGTGGAGATTAAGCAAGCTATTGCCCAGAGTCACAGAGTGTGAACCCGTGAATCGAGTAGGCACCGGAGCGAGAATTGCCGAGTTCATGGACATTTTATGACTCAAGACCCCGCCGAGCCGGGAATTGAACCCTGGTCCCGGGCTGACCTCTGCTTCCAGGTCTGCCTCCTCTAACCAGTGAGCCACCCCAAGATTAGGGAAAACAAATATACGGTTAGACTTAGCTGACAAGCAGTAAAGATCAAATGAAGCCACTTAACATAAAAATAAAATAGGTCCCTTCGACTGCCACCAACCAGTAGGCTATCAGCTGCACCAAAACTACTTTTTGCCACACAAACCATTGTGACTTAAAAGTGAATAAAAACTAATAAATAGAAATAAGCTAAACAAATTGCACACACATTTGCATTGGAAGTTTGAGCTCCTATTTTGTATGTGGCAGAGCAGTTCGTGATTAAGCAAAACTCTGAGTGTCTGCTGTAGCTCAATCAGCATGTAGCAGGAAGTATTGAGCCTCTTCCCTAGTGGGAGGAAAGTCGATTTGTGAGAGCTGAAGTGGAAAATATTATTTGGAAAAAGAGTATAAATCCAATTACTTTTTAAATGTCTTATAACAACATGCATTCAACTTCAGTTTCAACGGTTTTGATTTACATACATATTTAGAGGTGTATTTTACTAAATTGATCACCGCTATACAAGAGAAAAATGGCTGATGCCAGTCCATGCTCCTTTCACTTGTGCATTTAAAATTGTGATGATGGCTCAGATTCATCAAGCCTTTGCGCTGTGCTTTTGTCAAGCAAGCTGATGCATGCACAATGTAAAGGCTTCAGTAATATTTACAAAGTCATGCAAAGAACAATTTACACTGCCTTGCGTGGCTTTGTAAACAAATGCAACACAACACAAAAGGTTTGCGTTGCGTTACGGTACATTTTAAGCTGGGAGATGTTCCATGGGTGGAACATGGGTATTCCCATGCATCCACCCATGAATTTTGGTGCCTTTCCATATTTACTAAAGGTAGTAAATCTGGGCATGCCTCAAAATGCTACGCCTTCCCCAGCGAGGTGGAACAAAATGGGAAATATCTTTATTTCTCCTCCTATTTCCCGTTTCCACATGTGCTACATTCTGCAGCACACATAGAAAGAGGATAATGCCTCAAAGGATTATTTTTGTGCAAAGAGATATCCATTCATTCCTACAAAAAACAATTCTGCTTGCAACGCAGGCACCCTTGCATTATTGTTCAAGGGCGCCTGCATTGGTGCTAAGCTGCACACAGTGCACCAGCGCAAGGAGAGAGCAGCAATGCTCAAAATCTTTGTAAATACGGAGCATGTCTGCTCTTTCCTTCTCATGCAAAGCAGTCCAGCAACTTTGCTTGCTGCACTGTGTTGTGTAAAGGATTAGTGAATATTCCCTGATCGGTGTGTCAGGAATAACAAAAGCACCTGAAGCCTATGACAAAAATACAGGCTTCAGTCCTTAGTGAAGGCCAGAAAGTGGAAATTGTAGTACAAAATTGGGAATTCCACTTAGAACCACTTGAGGTACAACTTAAAGTGCATATGAATCTAAACGCTAAGTTATACCAAGCCAGGAGTGAATGCAGCTGGCAAGAAAGGAAGATTGTGCTTCAAAGTGTCTTTGGGCGATATGTATCAAGCATTTTCGCATTCGCAAAGGCCAAAATTCTCAGAATTTCGGCCTTTGCGAATGCGAATTCTCAATATGGTATGTATGAAACAAATGTGGTACAAAATAAGGAATCGCACAATTTGCTATTCCTTATTTTGCGATTGCATTTAAGGAATCGCAAAATGTGCGATTCCTTAAATGCAATGTATGATGATGTTGTTCCTAAGGAATCGCAAATTACCACCAACTTCAAGTTGGTGGTAAGTTGCGAATTCCTTTTAAAAAGCATTTTATTTAAAAACAAAAGGTGCCATGTGACGCTCATACATGCCCTTAGGGCATGTATGTGCGCCATATGCGCACACATGTCATTTTCAGGGGTGCAGCAGGGTGTCCTTTGGACACCCCTGCACCCTTGAAAATATTCCCAATTTGCGATTAGCTAATTGCTAATCGCACATTTCCCCTTCATTCCTATGGGCCTCCTGGCCCATAGAAATGAATGGGAAATTATTCCTTATTTGCGATTAGCAATTTGCTAATCGCAATTAAGGAATATTAAGAAATCGCTAAAAAGAAGCTGATTTCTACATACATACCATTGTGCGATTCCTAAATAGCAATTCCTTAAAAATCACTATTTAGGAATCGCACATTGGAATGTTGATACATATCGCCCTTAGTCTGGTCGCTGTTCACCTTTTCCAGTAATCTCTTAAAGACTTTGGGGGGCTAGGGCAAGACACATTCTGGAGACCCCTGTCAGAACAACTTTAAAGTTACTTCCCATTGCTCACCAATTTTAGCCCTCATAATGTCAAACAGTACTGAATTATATCTTAAGCTTTCGTAAACACAGTCATATAAAAGCAGTTGAAATCTGTCTCAGAACCCAAAAATATTCATGATACTGGGTAAAAGAAAATGGGGAGGCATAGAGATGGCAAAAGGTTTACATACATACATACAGCCATGCTAGGCAACTCTGGTATCCTCTCCAGGTATTGTTAGATCTGAAACCAGCGCGATTACCTTGCCATTACATGTTCCCCCCTGAGGCTGTACGCTCGTCCTCCACTTGTGGATGTTGCAGGTCACACTATAGTGTCGCTGGGCCCCTATGCGGATATTCTGATACAATTCCCCTGGCGGACCGTCCTATAGACACTACCAGAGAGCTTGGATATCTGATTAACGCTAGATCGCTGATCAGGAATAATGTTTCGTTTAAAGACTTTGTTGGGGTAAATAACCCCTCCTGGGTTTTTATAACGGAAACATGGGCCAAAGAATCCTCGGGGCCGGATCTCGTTGAGGCGTCCCAGATGGTTACACCTTGGTTAGGCTGGATAGAGTGGGACGCGTTGGTGGAGGGCTTGGTATCCTGCATAAGGACTCCTGTTCGTGTCATACGACGCCTTTATCGGCTCCGGGTGAGGATGTCCAGGCTATGCATTTTTCCATCAATGCACCTCACTCCATCCCGTTTAAGGGGGTGCTTATATATAGACCCCCAGGGCCCAGAGTGGATTTCACTCATCATTTGCTCACTATTCTGGAACCATATTTTGGATCCGAGTCAGTTACAGTTCTGGGAGACATGAATTTCCATTTGGAAAATCTTGAGGTAAATGACACCAAATGCCTCCTAGATACTTTATCTGCCTGTGGCTTGCAGCAGCTAGTCAAGGGTGCCACTCACCAGGCGGGCCATACCTTGGATGGAGATTTTACAAATGATAGACGGCTGTCAGTGGAAGCACCCATGCCGCTTTCCTGGTCAGATCATTTCGCCGTTCCATTGTTATTGGAGACGATTCTTACTAATAATATACCAAAAGGCCCCAGCAAAATGGAATTTAAGCGGAATCTGAGGAAGGTGACCAATGAGTCTCTGGCACCTTTAACCTCTACCCTTTTAATCCTAAGAGATGAGGACGTTGACTCCGCGGTGCAGAGGTTTAAAGATGTTACCTCTGCAGCGCTGGATGTGCTTGCACCTCTCTCTTTGCGCTACAGTGCTAGAAAAAGGCCATCGGCTCCCTGGTATGTTGAATCCCTAAGGCTACTAAGACAAGCCTGTAGAAAGCGGGAACGGTGTTGGAGATCTAGTGGGAACATGCAGGATAGAGAATCTCATAAAAATCTTCTGAGGGAATACAGGACGGAGCTCATTAGAATTAAGCAAGAATATTTTTCAAACCTCACTGGGGCTCTTACTTCACCGAAAGAGCTTTTTAACATCGTTGACTCTTTAATTACTTTGAAGACCCCTGATCCTGTTACTAATTCACAGCAGCTCTGTGATAACATAGCCGAATTCTTTCAGGATAAAATCGACGATATTGTTTCGACCCTTGAGCTCCAACGGATCTCTGCATCTCCACCTGCCCCTCCCGTTCCTCAGATCTCCCTTTACACTGAGCCAGCCGGACTTGCAAATTCGATCTCGCTGTCTAGTTTTCCTCAACTCTCTTTACAGGAACTAGAAGTCCTCTTGATTAAGACCAAATCTGGCTCACCCCTTGATCCCTGTCCTCTTCATATCCTTAAGCAATGTAAGGAGACCCTCCTGCCCCCGCTACTTCAAATAATGAATAAGGCCTTAAGTAAAGGCATTTTTCCTTCCCAATGGAAGAAAGCGGTTGAGAAGCTGCTCTTGAAGAAGCCGTCATTGGACCCAGAAGTGCTGAAAAACTTCCGCCCCATTTCGCTGCTCCCAGCCCCAGCTAAGATGCTGGAAATCCATCTACACCAGCACCTTTCCTCCTTTCTGGATTCCGCCGGTCTTCTGGATCACTCACAGCATGGTTTCCGGAGGGGTCATAGCACGGAATCCGCCCTGACCGTGGTGCTTGACAACATCCGCACCACGGTCGACAAGGGCGAAAGTACATTGCTGATCCTTCTGGATCTCACAGCTGCATTTGACACCCTGTCTCCCCTCATTTTAACATCTCGTCTGAGGGAGATAGGGGTGGAGGGGCAAGCGCTAAGCTTGTTGGCCTCTTTCCTGGACCAGAGGGAACAGAGAGTGAAGCTGGGAGAGTTCCTATCTCCATCCCTGCCGCTGAATTGGGGGGTCCCACAGTGGTCGGCGTTAAGCCCGACCCTGTTTAATATCTATGTGACCCCCCTGGCCAGGCTCATTAGATCTTTTGGGATGGAGGTAGTGTCGTACGCCGATGATACGCAGATCCTACTGTCTCTCGCCAAGTCTGTCAGCTCCTCTGCCTCCAAGTTTAGACTCTGTATGGAGGCAGTCGCCCTCTGGATGATTAACAATTCACTGCGGCTAAATGGCGAAAAGACAGAGATCCTCGTATTCGGCGAGAAGGAAGACATCTGGTCGGCGGAATGGTGGCCTGAATCTCTGGGGACCTGTCCGGCTCCAACTCGGGCAGCACGAAATTTGGGAGTTATGATCGATCCCTCCCTTGACATGGCTCTTCAAGTAAGGCGGACCATCTCTACCTGCTGGGGCATCATTGCAATCTTGCGCAAAATCAAGTACTATCTATCTGTGCAAGCTCGGAAACAGACGGTCGTAGCTTTGATAACATCCCGGCTCGACTATTGCAATGCTTTATATGCCGGGGCGAATAAAGGTCTGTTGCGAGGTCTCCAATCGGTGCAAAATGCTGCGGCGAAGTTTGTCCTGGACCTTCCGAAAAGGTCGTCTGCGACTGCTGCCAGGAAATCTTTGCACTGGCTCCTTATTGACGCCAGGATTTCATTTAAAGTGTTATGCCTGGTGTATGGTGCCTTAAACAAGAAGGAGACTGGAGGTATAAAAAATCTCCTCTCCTCGTATTCTCCTGAGAGGAACCTTCGCTCCTCGTCGAAACTGCTCCTTACGGTGCCTCGGGTGCGCAGAGCTAAATGGGGAGGCAGAGCTTTTTCCAATCTTGCTCCAAGATGGTGGAATATCGCCCCCCTGGAGATCAGGATCCTACCCTCAATGCCTTCTTTCAGAAAAGCTATAAAAACTTGGCTCTTTGGCATAGCATACCCTTAGCTTTGGGTTTTAGCCTTTTTTCTTTCTTTTTTCTGATTTTCTTTGGTAGGCGCCTTGATGCCTTCGGGCAAAGTTGCGCGTTTATAAGTTTACTTTCAATTAGGTTAAGAAGAGAAAAGTTCACCTTCTCGGGGGGCGCCTTTTACGGTGAAATCCCTAGGCAAATGCCCACTTTGCACATTCCTTAAAACATCTCTGACCGTGTCTCCATCTAAGTTTGTGTAGACAGCTGATTCCCTAAATATGGAGTTTGAGATGCTGGACTGGTATATGATGTTCACTTATGTAAGTGGACAATCTGCACCAGTCCAGGCAACCTTCATAGTGATTTAAGAGGTCTTAGACAACATTAAAAAGCTCTCTAAGTCGTAGCTGTGGAGAGCAGCCTTCAGGTTTAGTCTAGGAGTGTAAAGCAGCTTGTTTTACCAGTATGCAATCTTATAGGGAAAGAACCACACAATGTAATGTATTTATACAAATATTTATTTATTATATAAAACTCACTAACACATACAGATATCTCCTACCTGGCTATATGCACAATTAACACAATACTTAGTATAGAAATCAGGTAAGTAGCACGGAATACACAGTCGACCCAGGGGGAAACCAAACCATATAAGAACCCCAACTTGTGTCAAGACAATGTCCAGAGGACGTAGAAGGGCCGGGGAGCAAAGGAACCACCCAAGGTGAGTGACTAGGAGCCGCATGGAGATCGTGTGCAGTGTGGGAACACAACCGCGTTCTCCGTATAAATCAACGTGTAAGCCGCCGTTGCAATATGAAAGATTAAGGACCCTTCTCAGTGGACCCTGAAGAATTCCCTTGGAAGACAGAAGGTTGGAGAGCCATCCCATCCGTGGATATGCTAGGACCCACATTACCTACACCAGGGAAACCGGGTGTATGGGTGTTAAGTGGTGTCGGAAATAGCCTTCCAACTCAATAGAGGACTTCAGGAAAATGCCGCTGTTGGAGAAGGACAAAGTATCCGGTGGAATCTAAAGGTGGATTCAAGTTGAAGAGTATCTGCAAGCAGAGGGGACAGAGTTTATGTCACTCAGGAGTGAACCGGAGACTTCGAAGACGACTGCCCATCTCTGTCAGGTGTTGCAGGAGAGTCGACGATGACCGTGACTCTACAGCTGTGAGGAGCAGGCAACACTGATGATGACCAGGAGCCGTGCATGAGCTGACCCACGTCGGATGTCGAGAGTTGAGGGGTCGGTGTCCGTCTGAAGCACCAACAAGCCTTGGCAACTGCAACCACCGTAGAAGTCAAAGAAGGTGCAATGTCAGGATTAGCAAGGTCCAGGGGACTCACCACAAGCAGAGGAGTCAGGGTAGGCACCAAGCAATCAGGGAAGCCCAAAGAAACAAAGGTGACCCTCAAACGTACCCACAGGCTGGAAGCACTGGAGTCCCAAGAGCACCTCGAGCAGCTCACCAAAAGGTGCAGGCCACAGTGCAAATGATGCGATATGGACAAAGATTCTGGTCACTGGAGGTACTTGAGGTTGGGGCTACTTGGAGCCCAAAGATCTTAGTGGAAGGAAGCCAACAAGGCTTTGCAACGGCAAGTTGAATCAGTGCACAGGGGTTTGGTTCCTGTTGCTCCCACAAGGGATACTGACCTCAAACTTGGTGAGAAAGCAGTCCTCGAGAGCTGTGGAAAACCACCACCTGTGTTGTAGACCCTTTTGGCGTCCATAGGATCCCAGGATCAGCAGACCGGTCAGCTTAGTTGTCGTGCCTGCAGATGCAGTGAAGTGACTCCTTCACTTCAAGAGAGATTCCTACAGGTGTCTTTGATGCCCAGAGGCCTTGGAAGGTTCCTGTATGGTGCACAGGCACAGACGATGCAGCAGACTGAAAGGGGGATGAAGTCGAGCTCAAACAAAGTCCGGCGAAGTCCAGAGTGCCCAGACCGTAGAAGTTGAAGTGGTGTCTGAATTGATACATATCCCACGACAAATCTAGGGACATACACCCAGGTAAACACTTAAGTACCCTAAGGAAAGGGTTAAGATGATTCAAGCGACCCTCCCATGAGAGGATTTGGAGAGGTGGAGGTTAGTCCCATGTCCTTTGTCCAGTTTTGTGCCAGAGCAGGAGCCAACAGCTCGCAGCCCTTGTTTGAACTGAACTATGCAAGGGGGCACCAAATGTGCCCCTCATACAGACTGAGTGGCACTGGCAAGTGCACCCACCCATCCCCAATACTCTAAATCTTGTCCGGAAGGTGGTCACACCTCCCTGTGCCAGGATATCTATCATCTTGCCTTCCTTTGCTCGAGCTTGGCTCAGCAGCAGGAGGGCAGAACTATGTCTTTGGTTGGCAGCAGCCATGTTGTGCTGTTCAGGTTAAAAGACTGGTACCGCTCGTTGCTTTTTTGCCATATCGTGACTTTTGGCTCACTGTTCTGCCTTCCCTGCTATTTCCTCGTGCGAGGCTGTGAGACCGTCGCTTGCACTGTGAGGGAGGCTGCTGCTACAGGGGCCGGGACTGCGAGACCCAGGTTGCAGCGCAGGATCTTTGGAGCGCACCTGGAGTCTCTTCCCGCCCCTGCTTCGCCCTGTTTGGCCGCCTGACCTGATTGGCTGTCTGACGCTACAACTGCTCGCGGCCCCCGATCCGCGGGTGCCGCTCGTTGCTTTTTTGCCATATCGTGACTTTTGGCTCACTGTTCTGCCTTCCCTGCTATTTCCTCGTGCGAGGCTGTGAGACCGTCGCTTGCACTGTGAGGGAGGCTGCTGCTACAGGGGCCGGGACTGCGAGACCCAGGTTGCAGCGCAGGATCTTTGGAGCGCACCTGGAGTCTCTTCCCGCCCCTGCTTCGCCCTGTTTGGCCGCCTGACCTGATTGGCTGTCTGACGCTACAACTGCTCGCGGCCCCCGCTCCGCGGGAGCCGCTCGTTGCTTTTTTTGCCATATCGTGACTTTTGGCTCACTGTTCTGCCTTCCCTGCTATTTCCTCGTGCGAGGCTGTGAGACCGTCGCTTGCACTGTGAGGGAGGCTGCTGCTACAGGGGCCGGGACTGCGAGACCCAGGTTGCAGCGCAGGATCTTTGGAGCGCACCTGGAGTCTCTTCCCGCCCCTGCTTCGCCCTGTTTGGCCGCCTGACCTGATTGGCTGTCTGACGCTACAACTGCTCACGGCCCCCGCTCCGCGGGTGCCGCTCGTTGCTTTTTTGCCATATCGTGACTTTTGGCTCACTGTTCTGCCTTCCCTGCTATTTCCTCGTGCGAGGCTGTGAGACCGTCGCTTGCACTGTGAGGGAGGCTGCTGCTACAGGGGCCGGGACTGCGAGACCCAGGTTGCAGCGCAGGATCTTTGGAGCGCACCTGGAGTCTCTTCCCGCCCCCTGCTCCGCCTATAAAGTCACTTCCCTGACGCTAAGCGGGACGCGTGCGGGACGCCGGGCTAAGCCCGGGCAAAGGGCAGGCCCTCTGTGGCCCTCAGTGGCCGAGGTAGGCTGGGCTGGGCCCGGTTATTTCCATCGAGAGTGCTTTTAAATTTTGTCTCCTTTTGCCTATGGGAAATACGCCTGACTGTTTGAGGAAGTAACCATCCATTGAGACTGCTCTGTAGCTTCCTCGGTTTCTATTGTCGGGCAGTCATCGTTGCATCTCCAGGACTATATTTTTTATTTTTTATTTTAGGAGTATCGTAGCATTGTTTGCTTTCACTCGTCCGGAGGAAATTCAACTTTATAATATATTTTTGTGGTTAAATTCTCCTAGAAGATGTTTAAGAAATTGCGCTCAGGAAGGGAAGTGGGTGGTATACCTGGTGCAAACAAAGATATTATTCGCACAAGAAATAAATCTGTAAATAACCCCCCGTTGAAGGGTCAATGCCAACTTTTCGAGCTTTGGGATATGCCCTCCCCTAAGAACGCTAATTTATCTACTAAAAAAGGCTCCTGTGCCATGGCCTTAGGGGTCCATACTCAAGCTACTACATCCCTGCCGCCCCCTCTTGTACAGCCTGTATTACAACATTCTGTGCCAGTGGTGTCCCCTCCCCGTGTCCTTTTGGAAGGGAAAGATGAGAGTAAGGTCTCCTTTTCAGTACCTGAGAGGGAACTCACTAATCAACCATCTGTGTCTCAAACCCCGCCGAAGGATAGGTTGGGTGGTGATCTGTCATCACTATCCATTGACCTTGAACTTTGCGGCCGTTATGTAAATACAGCGAAAGTGGAGTCTCTGACCCCTATCAAACCTTCGGGGGGTGCTACCCCATCTGGATTATTGTTGTATAGTAGTACCCCCTCGTTGAATGGTCAGGACATGTCCGATTTGTTAGACGTTTCTGGGCCCCCTGGTCTTAACCTATCTGGTATCTGCCGGCCAGTGGAAGCATGTGAAAAACCAATTTCTGAATCTATGATTGCTGTGGAACAATTACTAGCCTCTATTTTATCTCTCTTAGGGAAATTTGTTGGTAACTCGGATTGTATTTTGGATTCTGTCACCCAAATACTGAAGTCCTTGTTACAAAAGTCACCTGATATGAGAAGTGTTCCCTCCCCATTGATCGAACATAGCAAGCCACTGAGGGAAATAAATGTGGCTCCAGTGGAATCTGACAAGAAAGCTGAGACATCTGTTTTGATATCACACACTGTAGCTATCCCCCTAACTGCAGTGCCTAACTGTATTAATAACTCAGTTCTTGAGATTGTGGAGGAAGATAAATCCATATCTGGCCTTAAAGTGGCTCAAGACCTTTTTCCCATCTTCATGTCTGAAAATAACAAAGAACCTATTGACGATAAACAGGAGGTTAAGGTAAAAAATGGTAAACTTAGAAACAATAAGGGGAATAAAAAGAAACCAATTAGAAAATACAAGAAGAAAAGGCAGCGTCGGATAATTTTTCAAAATTCTTTGACCACACTGGAGAATGAAGTGATCGTCTTGGATCCTTCTCCTATATCCGCAAAGGCGGATATTGATATTGAAGTGAACCCACCCATTTCTACTTTTTTTAAGGTGGAAAGTGAACTGTGTCCGCCAACATCCTTGAAAGCTATTCCACAAATGGGGGGTTCCCTTCCAAGTCTCTTTCTACCGACAGTGACTGGAGGTTCGAATCAATATCAAGCAGGGTCCCTTAATCCTTTGGCCTCTCCTTTCTTTGTAGTTTCAGAGAGTGGAGATCGCCATCCCCTGGATCGCCCTTTAACATCTTTAAAAGCTCCAGTGGAAACTCTTGTGTTAGACTTCTTACCCCTATTTGATGTTGACTTGCCCTTAAACAGAGCCTGGCTCCTTAAGCGATTTAGTGAGATAGAAAGTCTCCGTCATATTCAAACTAGGGACATTGAGTTAGTTTCCCTGTTTGGTGAAGTCAAGGTAACGAGTATAAGGGTTAAATTTTATTCACCTATTATTGTAAATTTGATATTGCAGCAAGCTGAGAATTTTCAACGTATAGGTATTGATATTCTCCCGATTTTCAATCTTGGTAACATAAACCTGGCTTCTGGGGAGGTATTCAGAGGGGAGGAGCAAAATGGGGTAGCCTCTCCTCTTAGAGACCTGAGGATTTGGGTATCTAATGGAAAACGTTCGGTCTCCCAAGTGAAGCCACTTCCGCCGACTCAGAATTCCTCTTTTTCAGAGGATAATAATCGGTGGAACTGGCTGCATAGTGCCTTATCCACAAAAACAAAAGATAATCCCAGATTGTTTCGGCATCTTTAACACCTCATTAAATATTATTTCCTGGAACGCGGCAGGGATTCACAGTAGCCCAGAGAAATTTGACTTTTTATTTGCTCTTGGAGCTAACGTGATCTGTTTACAGGAAACGTGGTGTATCAATACGTTGAAGGTTTCTAAGGATTATTATGCCCTGGAAGTGCCTGCTGTCCCTTCTAAGAAAGGTCACGCCAGGGGGGGTCTCGCTTGTTTACTATCAAATAAATTGCAATGGAGATTCTCCCATTATATTGATCCTAGCAAACTTTTCCATGCTATAACCATTGATAACCTGTTTAATAACGGCATAAAGTCCCCTATTGTAATTTTGAATGTTTATATTCCGCCGGAGGAGTGTTTTAATGTGATATTAAAGCAGGTATTTCGATACATTGAACTAATTAAAAACGTCCCATCCCCGCCGGAAATTATGCTTGTGGGAGACCTGAATTGCAAAATCTCCAATGTTAGTTTGGAACTTTTTAGGAATAAACCTAAGGAAGAGGCATATTTTATTCCTCAATTACTCTTCCCTGATAAATTAGTGACAAATAAACGAGGGAAGATTTTGCTAAAAGAACTAGCGGCCGTCGACGGACTTATATTAAATGGGAGATTTCCGTCTGACGTGCCTGCAAAATTTACTCACAAGTCTCCCTTTGGGTCTTCTATCTTAGATTATGCAATCGCAGACTATGGCCTGTTTCCGTCTATTCAGGACCTTAAGGTCATATCTACTCCTCTGAGTGACCATAGCATATTGTTTGTAACTATTTCTTTAAATCCTTTGACAATCGCACCTTGGTCTCTACATGGCAGTGACGCGGCCTTCCACGCTTCTTCGGGAAGGTGCTTTTGGAATCCTTCAGCCATTAATGGGGTGCAGGATTTTCTATCCGACACCCTATTAGTTTTAAATGAGTGGCGTGGGAATGAAATAGTTTACTTTACAGAATTTGTGCGAAAGATCACTTCTTATGCTAAAAAAACTTCCAGACCCAGAAATGGAGTAGTGGTCCCTAGCCTATTGCGTAGCCTGAACAAGGAAATAAACAAATTAGTCCGTGAACAATATCTAGACAGAGTCATGGAACGCGGAAAAGAAATTTCCAGGCTAAAAAGAAAGAGAAGTAGACTCCAGCTAAAAATAAAAAAGGAACGGGAGGATAATGTATGGATTAACTTGAGGGAATCTGTTGTTCACGGCAGGATCAGAGAATTTTGGGCAATAATCGGTAAGGGGTGTGGTTCTAGACTAAGCCCATCTCCTATCCCTATAGCGGAAGAGGTATGGACTACCTATATTCGGGATCTTTATGCAGGGAACGGGAGTTTAAATGATGATATTGCCATCGGTGCTATTATTAGAAATGATACTGACATCGGCGCCACTCCTGTGGGTCTTATTAATTACCCCGCAGAAAAAGAAATTGAGATGGCTATAAAAAACATGCGTGTCTCAGGGGCAATGGGCCCTGATGAACTCCCCATGACGGTCCTGAAATCGGACCCTGCAAGGTGGAGTAAAATCCTGTATCCTCTGTATAAAGCCTGTTTTTTGTCTAAAACGGTACCTGCCTCTTGGAGGGGAAGTATCTTGGTCCCTATTTTTAAGAAGGGAACTAGGGATAGTCCTAGTAACTATCGTCTGATTGCTCTCCTCGACTCAATCGGAAAGGTTTTTGCGAAATGTCTTCTAAAGTCCCTTTCCGTTTGGGTAGAGGAGAATAATATCTTGCCATTAGAACAGACTGGTTTCCGTAGGAACCACGGTAAATTAGATAACCTCACCGCTCTTCATGTGGTCACAGATAAGTATGTTCAGGTGAGAGGGGGGGTTGTGTATGCCGCCTTTATTGATTTCTCCACAGCGTTCGACAAAGTTGATAGTGGAACGCTGTGGAGAAAATTGGCGGCGCTTGGGCTCCCTCTCTACCTGTTGGAGCTGGTGAGGGCTTTACATACAGAGACCTGGTGTAGGGTCCTGTTGGGGGGCGAAAGGGGGCTATCTGATACAATTTCAACCTCGAATGGCCTTAAACAAGGCTGCTTATTGGCTCCCCTTTTGTTCTCCCTATTCACGGCAGACCTACCCGCCGCCTTGGCTGCCAGAGAGGGCATTGCCCCGGTGGTGGGGGGGACCCCGATTTCCTGCCTGATGTATGCCGATGATGTCCTCATTCTTGACTTAACTCCTAAAGGACTAGCAAATCGGCTACATGCTCTTCACACTTTTGCGGTAGTGCATTGCATGAAGATCAATATTACCAAAAGTAAAGTCATGTGTATAGCTGGCAAGAAGAGGTGCCGATCCGTAGATTACGGTTGGTTCATTGGGGATCAAAAACTAGAGGTGGTAAAGTCCTATACTTTTTTAGGGAAAATCATCACGGCTAACCTGAGTGAGAAGCTCCATACAGAGCATTGCTCACGCAAAGCTATTGCCCATGGCAAAGGTTTAAATTCCCTATACCATGCAACGGGGAAACGGCACTTTCCGAGTTTATTGGCAGTGTATAGATCTAAAATCCCCGCAACAATACTGTATGGTATCGAACTTATAGAGGTGAAAAATTGGGACTTTTGCCATAAGATTGAGGGGAAACTCTTAAGATCTCTCACTTCCCTAAATACTGCGTGCTCTCTGGCATCCTGTAGGCTCGATTTTGGTCTGAGGAGTAGTTGGGTCCAGGGATTATGTGCCCTTGTAAGATGGGTGGCTTGCCTCGCGAGAGCAGAAGTAGGGACAATGAGAGCTCTCCTCAGAAGTGAATTGTTGGGTAATTTTAATGAGTTTTCTCAACTTGTTTGTAATTTTAGAAAAGCTGTAACCCTATTAAAATTAGATGAAACTGCTCTTTTTCTGTACTCCCCTTTACAGTTAAAATTGGTTTTGAAAGCAGCTTCATGGGACCTATGTTTCCAATCTGATAAAAAATTCATTTGTGAAAAAAGGAATGTAGATCTTCTCCTTGATTCTTATCAGATGAAACTTCCACAACCCTATGTTTTATGGAACCTACCGCATGGTATACGTAGATTTTGGTTTCTTCTACGCTACGATTTAATACCTCTTAATCGATTGTTATCTAAATGGTATGGCTCCTCTCCTCTGTGCAATTTATGTAAAGTGAATATCCAGGACTGTATGCATGTGTTACTGATTTGCCCTGCGCTTCGTAAATTGCACTCTAAATGGTTAAAAGCTATCTGTCTTCGCCTCGGCATTGTCACTTTGAATGGCTTTCTTTCTGCACTTTATTGCCCTCCCAATGGAATGTTCTGCTTTTATATTTTTAACTTTTTTAAAGGTTTCTTAGCTATTTATTAATATGTTCCTGGAGATGTTTTGACGTTCCGACTTTCTGTAGTATTGTTTTACATGTCAGTATTGTATTTAACCTAGGTTTCTTAAATGGTATACGTTTGGTTTTCTTTTTTTGCAATGTATTTGCTTTGTGTTGAATTCTGTACATCTTTATGTGGCCCTCTTCTGAGAGCCAAAACATAATAAATAAAATTGAATTGGTACCAGGAGCACTGAGAGCTAAACAGAGAGCTCTTCCAGTGCTTGGAATCATACCTCCCACACTGTTTACAGTGTGGGGGTATGATCCCAGCATGTTGGATATCAAACATGATAGGATTTGTTGCAGCCAATTTCGAGATGGTCATCGCATAATTAGGTGGTGCCCCTCTATATGGTATTTGTCTGCTTCACTTACAACCCGGGAGAATAGACTCCGTAGGCTGTAGGGGAGTCCTGCTCATGCAGGGGCACCCTCACACTTAGAACCCGCTCCTTGTCCTCAGGATTGTAAAGGTCTGCTACTAGGGTGACTTTTAGGTTTTAAGTGCAGTGACCCTAGATATAGAAAACCTATATCTTTGGTAAGTGGTGCTAGCGCCAGCTTACACCGGCTGCAATGGCAGTCTTGTAGTTACAGTTTGAATGGCCTCCCATGGGTGGCATAATACTTGCTTCAGCACTTGGGGGACCTCTGGGGTACCTATGCCCTGGGTACCTTAGTACCATAAACTAGGGACTGATAAGGGTACCTCAGTATCCAATCTGGGATGTACCTATTCACTGAACATAACAATTTTGGGGAGAAAGCAGAGAGACTGGGGTCCTGATTAGCAGGACCCCAGTCAGACTAGTCAAAAAACAGGTTAGCAAAAGGCATAAAGTGGGGGGAACCATAAATGCAGATCCTACTTTCCTACAAGGAGTTTTAGAACAGATATGCTAGAGAAGTTGGTCTTATTCTTAAACAGCAAACTAACTGGCCCTTTGGCATAATGTTCTACTGCTTGGCACGGACATTCAAATCGACAAAGAGCTCACTAGTGTTACACTTACTGAGCACCGTTGCAGACTACTTCCAATGTGAAAACTGAATTTGCTGTACTTCATAGACACCACAAATCAAGAGCTAGCATGGTATGCCTATCAGTGTTACCATCTGATGTGTTCCAGCTGTTTCTCTGCAACAAAGTCAAGTCCAGGTGGTTCAAGATCGATCCCACCCTCTCAATGCCACCACAATTCACCAAAACTGTTAAAAGCTGCAGGTGTCACTTTACTTTCTTGAATAAATGAAAACCTATTTTATCCACCTACTGGTTTCTGCTTGGTGGCGAAACCTCCAGTAATCTCTGTTTTTAGTTGCAGACACACCAGCCTAGTAGCTGTCACTACAACTGTGCGTTGACATTCACTTTACACCTGCACATAGCAAAAAGAGTAGTAACAAGAAAACTTGACCAAATCACATCTTTTGGACAAAGCAATATTGGCTCCTCCTAGAAGACAGATTCAAACAAAAATTGGGGTGCATCATTTTCAAATCCATCCATCTGGCTCAACCAGAAGGCCCCAAAACATATTTGGGGGTAATAGACAGATGAGGAGCAAGGACATTTTCAGACTGGAGTCTAAAAACCAGTAAATGGGTCCTTTAGTGAGAGGCAAGATGGCGGACGCATGGACGACTGAATGAGCTGCTCCCTCACTCTCCACTGCTGACCTGCCTCTCTGGCAATGAAGAACTTTGTTGCCTGAATAACCTGCACTGGAAAAAGCCGGGTACTCACTAACGCTGTCTTGGCTGGCTCACCTGGATGATTTGGTGTTTTCAGCCTTGGTTGTGGAGCATCCCGCTCCTCTGCTATCTGGCGTCTCAGTGCCGGGTTAGTTCTGCATCTGCTGCGTCAGCTGTACAGTCCGCGATACGGACGCCGCTGCCTGCTACTATGCCGCCAAAGGCATCCAGCAAATGTTTCAGAGCCCACGGTTCATCGTCTGCCCCAGGAACCCTGGCAAAGACTCCTGTAGCTGATACCAGCGCCGAGGGCAGGGAAGTCGGCAACCTTCAAGCAGCGCCTGCTTCCGCGACGGAGACCGGCAAAAATCGTATTGCTGGCCGGGGAAAACAGACTGTCTCAGCGCTGTTCAAAGCGCAAACACTGACAGTTAAGCTGCCGATCTATGCTCCCGTCGGGGTCAGAGGATCTGGTCCATCAAAATCGCCTGTTCTCACCTCAGATGGCTGTGCAGAGGCGGCGGTCGCTCATGTCAGTAGGGAGTCTCCCTCTGTACCTACGCTTCTGCTGGTGTGCGAATCGTCACTTCAGGATGCAGAGTCTTCAGTGTCTTCTCATGTAGGATCAGGTGAAGACTCTGGCAGTACTTTGAATGTCTATCCAGAAAGGCCAGAAACTGACCCAATTTCCATCCAGCAAACAATATGCATTCTGGTTAATGCAGTCCCCTCAGCTGGAATACAAGAGCTAGAGTGCTTGGATACATTTAAAACAGGAGTTTTGAATGGCCAGAAGGAAGACTTTGATTCTAACAGGTAGGATGACCCAGCTGACACATTTTTTTTCTCTATCTGATGTTTTTAATTCCTCAGAAGATGATATTCAGGATAAGGACTGGGCAGGTGATGGAAGTGACACTAGTAGCTTTCATTGGGAGGATGATGCTGATCATTCTCATTTGAGTTCAGAGACTGTTAAAACAACGAGAGCAATCTCTGCTTGTCCTACCTTGACTAAGTTGACCACAGTAGCTATGCCCTGCGATTATTCTTACTCAACAGGCTTGGGAAATAAAAACAACACAATGGACGGAACAGTGCCTGCTTGCACTGCCAAAGCTATCACTTGCCCAAAAGAAATCACGCTATCTACTGTCTACCAGGTGATGATAGCATAAAGGGAGGAGTCAAGGACTGAAAGCTCCCGCACACAAGGGGCCTGTAGGAAACTACAAAACTGCATCCGCAGGATCGCTAAGACATATTCAGACTTTTCCTCAAGAATAGTAGAAGCAGAAACTAGGATCTCCCAACTTGAAGACGATCTGGCCTCGCAGAAATCTAAGATGGAAACTATACAATCGATTAGATATCACACTCTGTTCAAACTGACTGACCTGGAAAACTGGACTAGGCACAATAATTTAAGTATTCCGGGTATTCCTGAGGGCCAAGAAGGCTCTAACATCCGCCAATTCGTGATTGAACTCTTTAAGGACGCTTTCCCGGATCTCCCTCAATGGGATTGGAAGACCCAAATTCAAAGGGCGCATCGCTTTCCATTTAACCAACGTAGCTCAGGGGCTCAGTCCGACAATTGCCCTCGTGCCTTCTTAATCTCCCTGAATAACTTTTTGGACCAGGAATCCCTGTATGATTTGGCCAGGCCCGACCGCAAAAGAGCCGGGAAAGGCTGCAATTTCTTTGTGCGCCCTGACTTCTGTCAGAAGACAGTTGAACTGCGATGGCACCTTTGACAATTGATGCCAGAATTCCAGGCGAAGGGTGCTCAGATCTTTCTCCTGAATCTGGCCAAATTAAAAGTGATCTATGAAGGGCAAACTCACTTTTTTCAATCAGAGGTTCATGCTAATGAGTACCTACTTTCTATGAAGATAGGACAAAATCCCTGATTTAACTCTCAGAGCTGCTAGTGGACAGTAGAGCGTCTATATTTTGAGATCTGATTGACTTTTTGCTCTAATTAACTTTGCAATTAATTTTGGGTTAGTGGGTTTCCGCTTCCTTTTTGCTTTCTGTAAGACCTGGGCTCTTCCAGCCTTTCCAGGTTCAATATCTCCATCGTTCCTTTTTTCTTCTTCTGTCTTCATATAGCCGCTCTCCATTGCTCTTGTAAGATATTTTTGCGTACATTTAGTGTGCAGTGGTGAGAGAGTGGGGTTCCCAGCTCAGCATCACCTGGTGCGATCCTTGGTCCCCATGCATCTGATGATGGGGGTAGGAAGGGGTGATTTCAGGGGTGGGAAGGGTTCAAGGGTAGGGGAGGGTTAGGGGGTTCAAGGGATGTTCGGTGGTCGGGGTACAAAGTGCTTCTTTCAAAAACAGTTATGGCAAACATTACAACATTTTCTTAAAGCGTTTCATGGCTAATTTCATCCTAGGCGTTACCTTGATTAGAGACATCGGACCGATGCGCTTGGGGTTCATTGGGCTGGTCTGGACGGCATTAAAGGATGATGGGTAGGCATAACTTTATTCAAATGTGTTCTCTAAACTGTTGTGGATTAAATGACAGAAGGAAGAGGGGCATTTTAGCTAAACTTATTAGTCACTTGGATATAGATGTATTATGCCTGCAGGAGACTCACATCTTTGGAACAACCGTGCCTGGTTGAAGGAAGTTGGTCTCGATCTGATTGCTTGTTCTCAGCAAGCTACAACTACAAGGGTGTAGCTATAAAGGCCAGGCAAGGCATTTGTATCACTAAGCAAGCGAAGTTGGATAATTTAGGTTGTTGGGTAATTGCTGACATACTAATTAGGGGTTCACCATACACTATATGTTCTCTGTATGGCTCCTATCTCGACGACCCTTCTATTCTAAATTTCTTGAGCATCGAACTTGCTTTGTGGCCCTCTCCCAAAGTTCTATGCAGGGATTTTAATATTCACCTGAATTCTAATTTTGACTTACATAGTTATACCCCATACTTCGGGAGGAAGGGCATGACATTTAAAGCTATTCGTGGGCTCTGCCACGAACATCCCTTGGTAGATGTCTGGCAGAGATTGCGTCCGACTGAACCTGGCTATACTTTTTTTTCTGCTCCCCACAGTAAATTTGTACGTCTAGATTATTTTTTTGTCACAGACCCGATCCTTGAAGGGACTAGCTGTGAGTTACATCCCAGAGTAATTTTGGATCATAATCCGTTAATTTTGCAACTTGTGTTTAGTGGTACAAAACTAGCTGCGGCAACTTGGACATTTGAGCGAAAACTACTGCTTGACCAAGAGTATTGTAGTTATATGACAAATTGGATAACAGATTTTTTTCGGAGAAACAAGGGTTCAGCCCCGAGTTAATTGTCTGGGACACCTTCAAGGCAGCTGTGAGGGGGGGAGACTCTTAGCTTCTCTCTTCATCGTCAGAAGGGGATCAAAGAAAGGGTTAATGGTTAGGTTAACCAGCTTCGAGAAGCACAGTAAGAACTCAATCGAGTTATTGCTGATCAGGAAAAAAGAGAGGAATGTCAACGCCAGATAGCAATTGGTAGAAATAGAATACACAAATACTTCGGGGAGGAACTCGCTGCTACGTTTACTCAGTATAAAACTTACATTTATGAGTATGGCGAGAATACAGGCAGACTGTTGGCAAAAAGACTACAGCATAAGGGTGTTTCAAATCGGATATGCCACATTAAAGATAAAAAGGGCCAGATTCAGGATCAACCGGGCAAGATGCTGGAGGCTTTTCAAGAGTTCTATAAGATGATCTACTCTCCAGATGAGGACGAGGAAGTTGTACCGGGTGATGAATTTCTGTGTGATTACATAACATCCATGGTCACACCGGAACAGTCAGTGCACTCTCCTCCCCGATAACTAGGGAAGAGATGGAACTAGCGATAGCCTCACTGACAGCGGAGAAGGCTGCCGGCCCTGACTCACTGCCCCTTGAATTCTATCGAACATTCAGGCCTACTCTATTTGGAGAGCTCGAATCCTTGTTTTCACTCGCTCAGAATGGCCGGACCCCTGACTCATGGCATAAGACTACTATCGTCTTCAGAGAGAAAGCCAAACCAGAGATCAGTCCTTCTTCTTATCGCCTGATTTCCCTAATCTGTGCTGATAGCAAAATCTACGCTAAAATCATCGCAATTAGGTTAGGAAAGGTTATTGCCCTCCCGGTCTCCATTCGCCAGCACGGCTTTGTACCTGGCCATGACACATCAGATCATGTCAGACGGGCAATAGCATTATTCGATTGGGCTCAGGTCTTTAAACAACCTTTGGCAATGATTCTGTTGGACGCCGAAAAGGCGTTCGACAGGGTCTCCTGGGGCTTTTTATGGCAGTTGCTAAAAATTAAGGGATTCCCACAGGAGTTCATTACAGCCATACAAGCCTTATATATCTCCCCAGAGGCCTCTGTCCGTATCTCTGGACAAGAGTCGCCTTCCTTCTCTATTAGCAGAGGAACCCCCCAAAGGTTCCCCTGTTCTCCGCTTTTATTTTAAATTGATATTGACCCTTTCTTGAGTAAATTGGACAATAATCTATGGATTCAGGCGGCTACTGTTAATGGTGTGGCCTATAAAACACTAGCCTTCACCGACGATGTCGCCATCTTCACGAAGGATGTTTGCGCTGCTCTTCCAGCAGTTTATGACTTAGCCAAGCATTTTGGTGCTGTCTCGGGTTATAGGCTTAATGTTGACAAAGCTCAAGTCATACACTCAGATTTTTCAAAACCTGAAGGGCTTCCAATAGCTTC
Organism: Lissotriton helveticus; assembly: GCF_964261635.1. Lineage (NCBI taxonomy): Eukaryota > Metazoa > Chordata > Amphibia > Caudata > Salamandridae > Lissotriton > Lissotriton helveticus. The sequence continues at coordinate 1,078,141,950 of NC_136059.1, forward strand.
AGTAGCAACCTATTTGGGGGTGAAGATCACTCCTTCAGTAGAGAAGATACCAGAAATCAATATGTTACCGATCATTAAAGAGGTGAATCAGACTTTGGAGAGATTAGATCTGCACCTCTCACTCCATGGTCTCTCCAATGTCATAAAAATGTCTATATTTCCAAAACTTCTATACCTATTTAGGACCATCCCTACTGAATTTCCAGTGCATTGTATTTCTAGTGCAGAAAGGACTTGCATAGGATTTTTGTGGGGCTTTTATAAAGCCAGAAGGGCATCTAAATGGCTAATACTTCCTAGATCAAAGGGCGGCTGAGGCCTACCTTCCTTAATGCTATGCCATTGGGCCGCACTGTCACAGCAAATGGGACTATTATTATCTGGGGAAAGGCAGTGGTGCCGAAATTTGCCAGACCAACAGTATTTGAGACTTTACTTGGGGAAGATGCTCGCAATTGTTTAGTTAAAAACGTTGAACCAAGTTATTATAAGAAAATTTAATTTAAAGTTATCCAATCTGTTTATTCTGTTTGGAAAAAAATTCGACGGCGTTCAAATATCAATGCACACATTCCCCTGCTGTGGTATTGTCTGTTGCCTTCAATTTTTCAGGACTCGATCACTATCAGTTGGGGTCATCTAGAAATTAATGTACTGTGCGATTTTTTTCTCCGAGGGCCAATTTGCTTCTTTTTCTGACCTCCAAGACAAATATGGGCTCCCTACCAGGCATTTTTTTTTAAAGTTTTTACAAATTAGGAGCTACTTGTTGAAGTTTGCAACAACAGGAGTAGACAAGTTTGTGAAAATTCCTTTGGTGGGAATCATAGAGAAAAGATCTAGGATTGGGTTAATGTGCCAAACACTTATCTTTGACATGCCCGATGATCTAATCATTCAAAATGATAAGTGGGATAGGAAATTTGGACAAGAAGGTATTGATTTGGCAGTTTCTCTGGAGTTGGCCAACCAGACTTTAATAACTGGTAGTCTGAGGGCCCAACATTACATGTCAGCCTTTGATTTATATTATACCCCCGGGAAAATCTCGAAATGGTCTAGTAACCATGAGAATTCGTGCAGCTGGAAGGAACCTTGGCTGCTGACACGATCCACATGTTTTTTTCCTGCTCCAAACTGGCCAAATATATTCAAGATATTGAATCTTTTCTTGTCCAGATTACTGGTAAAGCTTTGATGTTAACACCCACCTTAGTGATCTTGGGGGTCGACCAGACGCAAAACTTGGCAATGCGGAGTAAACCCGAAGAAGGCGTTTTGTTCATTGCTATGTTTATTTCGAGAGCGGGTATTACTTCCCAATGGATCAGTCCTGACTCCCCTACATTTATAAATTGGAGGGCCTGACTGCTGGCATATATATATAACATGGAATCAGCATTGTATAGACTAGAAGGACGTAGAAGACGTAAAATGGGTTGGAAAATTTGGGCCCCGATCACGGATTGGATAGAATGAGTTTTCCTTCCTTTGTCCTTTTTATTCTTTCGTTTTTTTTCTCGTTTTTTTACTATTTGTTTTTCTTCTTCATGAAATTTTGAGATAGCCCTTCCTTTATATTCCCCGCTTTATTCTTTGTTTCTTCTTTTTGGGCTATATTGTGTTAAATTTGTTGATAACTTTAAACTATGTTTTGCCATAACTTCTGTATGTAAGAGGCATTTAAAAAAAATTAAATAAACAAAAAACAAAAAAACTAAAAAACTAAAAACCATTATACACAGATGTACCCATACCTCAAATCCTACTTTCTCTGTCTCTCTGTCTCCCTTACGCCTGCATGTAAATCTTGTACTCGGTATGATATAGTTTATACTGAAAATTGATACCTAATCTTCTCAGCTGTTTTTGTGTAAAGCACAATGGGCCATATGTATCAAACAAGAATTTAGCGATTCTCAAATTGCATTTTTTTTGCAAATCGCAATTAGAGAATCGCAAAATGCAATGTATGTAGGATTTGCTAAAAAATTTGCGAATCCTACATATTTCTTGTTTGAGAATCAAAAATTGAGATTCGCAAATAAGGAATACCTTCCCATTCATTCCAATGGGCTAGGAGGCCCATAGGAATGAATGGGAAGACATTCTCAAATTGCGATTACCAATTAGAGAGTCGCAAATTGAGAATGCAATTTCAAGGTTGCAGGGGTGCCAAAAGGACACCCTGTTGCACCCCTGAAATATGCATGTGTGTACATTTTGCGCACATACATGCCCTAAGAGCCTGTATGTGCAACATATGCCACTTTAAAAAAATCTAAAATGTGCTTTTTTAATAAAAATCGCAAATTACCATCAACTTGAAGTTGGTGGTAATTTGCAATTCCTTAAGGCCAAATAGCAAATTTCAGGTGCTTCCAGAATTGCATTTAATGAATCGCAATTTGCAATTCCTTAATTGCATTCGTAAAATAGATAATCGCACATTTTGCAATTCTCTATTTTGCAATGGCCTTTTGGGATAATACATCCCAAAAGGAAATTTCCAATTCGCAAACGGGCTGATTCTGAGAATCGCCCGTTCGCAAACGCGAAAAAGGCTCTAAACAAAATGTGAAATAAATAAACACTTAGGCCCAGATGCATCGAGCTAAAAACCGCTCGCAAAGGGGCAGATTCTTAGAATCTGCCCCTTTGCGACTGGTATTTTTGCATTTGGGATGCATCATCCCAAATGGAAAAAATCGCAATTTAAGAAATCGCAAATTTGCGATTACTTAAATTGCTATTGCATTTAAGATATCTCAAATTGAGATTCCTTAAATGCAATGCATTAAAGTAAAAAATTTGCGATTTCACTAATAGGAAGAGCAAATTACCATGAACTTGAACTTCATGGTAATTTGCAAAAACTTTGAAAAATGCACTAAAGTGCATTTTTCAAAGTTCCATTTTACACACAAACATGCCCTTAGGGCTTGTGTGTGTGCAAGATGTACCGATATGCAGATTTCAGGGGTGCAACAGGGTGTCCTTTTGACATCCTGGCAGCTTTGAAATTACAATCTCAATTTGCGATTCTCTAATTGAGAATCGCAAATTGAGATTGTCTTCCCATTCATTCCTATGGGCCTCTAGACCCATAGGAAGGAATGGGGAGGTGTTCCTTAATTGCGACTCGCAATTTGCAATTCGCAAGTAAGGAATTTTCAGAAATCGCTATTGTTTTAGCAAGTTCTTCATGCATAGCCTTTTGCTATTCCTTATTAGCGAATCCTTATTTTTTGCTAATAAGGAATCGCAAAATGGATGCTTGATGAATCTATGGGTTATTACCCTCATTTTTTTCAAGGGTATTTTGTTTAGGGCAGCAATTAGCAACAGCTGTACACAAATAAGTGATCGTCATGAGTATAATAAAGACAAGAACCTGATATTTGTCAGAAGCACATTTGTCAGAAGTCACCCTTATTTTCGAAGGTGATAGCAAACTATTCGCAAAATAGTTGAGTGAGCTGAGGCTCGCCTATTACGTCTTCTGCGATCTGCAGGTCCATGTTTAAATCTCAGAAAGGTCAACCCAGCTGCTATTCTTCTAATGTTGGTAATGTTAGTAAAACTAAGGGGCATATTACCAACAACTAGCGATAATTATCGCTATGTTGGCTTAGCGGCAATATTTTTATCGCCGTGCTGCGGCGATTTTTATCGCTTAGGAACCTTGCTATTATCAAGGTTTATCTCCTAAGCGATAAAAATCGGCCGAAATGCTTGAATATCGCTGAAAAGTCAGCGATATTCATGCATTACCGAGCTAATGCTCTTAGCCATGTTATCCACCTACCATTGGATAACATGGCTAAGAACTGCTCAGGGGCAGGTGTTAGCTTTTGGAGATATTCGCGCTTAGCGCGAATATCTCCAAAAGTTGGTAATAGGAGATAGCGATGTTAGCGACTGTTTCCAGTCGCTAACATCTTGGCACGCCCACTTTGCTTGTCATTAGTGATACATTTCACTGACATGCAAAGCGGGCCCAAGATGGTCGCTATCTCCTACTAGCTGTCGCTAACTGGTGTTAGCGACAGCTAGGTAATAGGGAGATAATTTTATCTCCGCTTTCTTGGCTTTTAAAGCCAAAAAAGCGGAGATAAACCCCCTTGATATTATGCCCCTAAATTTGTTAACACTAGCTCCAAAAAGTAAAGTCTGAAGCGCTCTATTTATTAGCGTTATTGGCATCTGTGCCCTGTCAAATGACCTACTCATCCAGAGTTCCACTGAATTATACTTCGAGAACCACTCCATGTATGTATGTGTATCCCTCTCCTGGAGACTCTGTATGCACCTGTGATGTGAGGAGTTCTGACTTCTATGTCCATCTGTACAATACTGCTCAGCAGTATCTTGTGATAGAAAGCCCATCACAATTCCCAGAATTTAAGTTCAAATAAAAAAAATAACAAAAACTCTTGAATCCGAAAATAAAGATATCTTTTTTTTCTGGTGATATTTTTGTATTCCTACTAAAAATAACAATAAAAAACACCCAAACATACTTCTGACAAAACAACCGCAGAGCAGAACTTTGTCAAACAATCCTAATTAAACAGCAGTCTAAAGACACCATTAGTTGCATACTGCTGCTGGGTAGAAGACATGTTTAAACTTGTTAATTAGATGGAGGTGCGGAAAGGGAAAATGAAGACTCCTGTACCTTGGCAAATCATGAGAGATCAACGGAAAGTGATAACCTGGTATAAGCCACTTAAAGTGTGAAGCTAAAATGATATGCTGTGTGATTTTAATTTACAGGTCACACTGAGGTGCAGGGAAGCCGAGGTGGCAGGGGCGGGGGTGCAGCTAGCTACTTTATTTCCCTACCAAGCTAGTCAGTTTTGCAAAGGGCGAGAAATCATTTTGTCAGCAAATTTAGATGGAAAAAGAAATTAATTTGTTTTAGAATAACAGAATAAATAAGGTACTATGTTTCTGATGAAACAAATCCTACTGAAGATTGAATTGACATCAGAAAAGTGTCTATTTTGCTTACTTTTAAAGATGTATCATTTAATTAACTTAAAATCCTTGCACAGTATCTGGCTTTCCTCCTTACCCCCGCTGGGACATGGCAGGATGTGACCATCAGGAGAAAGCAGAACACTTTCCCACCATTCACATGTGCAGTGCATCACCAAGTCTACTTTGAGCATGCTGTAACAGAGCGGGTTCAATACAGAGCTACACTAATCCAAAACATTGGGGGGCATATAAGCAAGAACCTTCTTTAAATGATCGCCGTTTTATCGGCAGGAAACTGTGCAGGACATCTAACCTGGGCTTCTATTGGAATTCTCTAATGCATATTGGTAAGCCCATTATCGACTACCTCAGTTTACAGAAGAGCATCTGAGAGAACCACAGTAGAATGATTTAGTATGGCATGGGTGCCTAGAACCTTCTATGCCATAACTCTGCCCCAAATGAGTCTTGGTATGGATTGTATAATCTGTTTCTCACTTCAGTGGTATACAATGTGTCTACTTTCACCACCCTGGCTTCTGTTAGCAATTAGAATAAGAGGCAAGAGATGTAAGATCATCTGGTCACAGTGATTGTGTTATAAGCTTAACATAGCTATACTATTCCATGTAGACGCTCACAGACAGTCTGAAAGTAGTTTTATGAACCACATGAAACAGGATATGATAGAGCGGACAGTGGAAATGTTTCTTTTCTAATTTGTAAAGATATTATGCTTTCGTGGAGTTGATGAGAGCGAGGCTTCCAGGCAGAGGGATGCCAGGACATGGGGACTTTTTTTTATGACGGACAAGCTGGGATATCACTCATGAAAGCTTTGGATATGTCAAAGAAGGAATGATAATCAGAGCATAGGCATTCAACTGAGAGGATAATGTAATATTCCTATAGATTTTTACCAACCTATATTGTGCACTGTTACCCAGTGTGGGTGACCAGGTGCCTGAAGGGGCAGTGATCAGATTGGGTTGAGCCCTTTCCAAGGGTGGTACAGAAGGAGAAAGGATGGCAGAAAAGCAGGCTGGCCCATGATCAGTGATCTATGTTTCAAAGTAAAGGACCCTGATGATGGTCAGTTTACAGTTTGGCAATCAGTGTTGAGTCTTATGATGGAGAGACACATGTTCTTATAATTGATCTGAATGAGAAAGCTGAAACATTCTAAGTTTGTATTTGAGTGATTGATCAAACACGTGGCCATATATAAATGTCATTAAATGAGTATCACTTTTTCTCTTTCAGGTTGCAAAAGAAATGAATAAATACAATAATTTTTCTAAATTTTTTTATGAGCAAGCAAACATGTGAATGCAGAACCATGAGGGCCAAGTCAAGGAATACCAGTTATGCTTGAGAAATGTTAATGCGGACTGCTCAGGTGGCTTTGTCTGTGGACCCCGGAGCCTTACCGTTAGAACAAAGAATGTGTTTCCAATGCTCCAATGGTTGTAATTCCAGTGACCTTTGTTACTTTCTCCGTTTCAATTTGTTCTCATTGACCCAATAATAACTTGGAGCATTGAGATAGAAAATATTTATCTTGAATGCTGAGATGATCTTCTCCAACTTTAGTCACCCCGACAATGGGAGAAGAGGGAGAAGCATTTTGGCCACCAAACAAAGATTGAGATCTGATGGAACTTAACTTTGAATACACAGTAACACCTTAGAATTTATTTGTATATTATTTTGCGTAAAATTGAGTAGTACTGCAATATGACATGCTGTGGTACTAAAATAATTTGAAGGAAGCCTTAGCTTATAAAATATAGCCAATTGTGTTTTCACTAACAAAAATCCATTTAATATTGACATTATAATGTATTCCCAGAGGCATAGCTTGATCAGTGAGATTGGAGTTGTGTAAGCTTCAAACTTTCCAACAATCTTGTTTGCATATCTTGTTAAAATCTATAATGAAAAGCAGAACCTGAGTGGGCTTAAGAGGCAGTGGAAAGAGAAAGGAGTGTGGATTGTTAGAGGTACTCAAAACACAATAGATTTTGAACTAAATATGTTTTAAGGCAGAAACAGGAGAGAGTGTGTTTATGTGTTTTTGTCAATGTGGGCATTTACAAATCCAGAGTGAAATCTGACTGAAGCCTCATCATAACGACTGAAAGCACCTCTCCCCAAGTATTTCCTACAGAATACATTTTTTAAGGGGTTGTAACATTACAAATACCCCCGTCCCTGTATATACGCCCCTGTGCATTTCTTCAGACTATAATTTATACAACCAATTGTAATAATATCTTCAAGAAAACCCAGCTTCTAGTTGATCTTGTTATGGGGTTATGATGCAGAAAATAAATTTTGTAGGGAATATCACATAGGTGAATGCATCAATAGGACTATAAACAAAAAGTGGTATTCACTATAAAATACTTTCACATTTCAAGGTGGTTTCCATTATTTTTCTTTACAGAGCGTCTTAACCTTGTCAGTTTCAACCACAAAGTAATTCTTAAAGGCAATACCTGTTTGTACAGTAAGGTGTGCGGTAACTGGCAAAGACAACAGAATAAACCTACGTAGGGGAATGTCAGCTGTACAGTGTTTAGTTTCTAAGTAGCCTGCATGTATAAAATGCATAAAGTTGATATCACAGTTTGCAGTAAACCTCTGAATTAGTTAACTTTCTCATTCGCAAACCAGAGCAGAGGTTTTCTATCGTTTGCTTGTAGCTTTTCCCTCACAAGGCCATGGATCTTTTCACTTCCAAACATCAGATATTAGAGTGTGCTGTGTTCAGTATTTTAGAAAAATCCTCACATTTGGAGGGGATCGAAAAAAGCCAAAAACCCAATTCAATGTGTGCACGCTGGATGACTGTTTGATGGAAGATCAAGGGTTAACTTCAATATTTTCTGTCCATAAATACTGTAGGTTTTAGGCTAGTCAAACCAAGATGTGAATATATATACATTAGTCAGTGGTGATTGCCACTGGGTAGTTATTGTTAGGTCAGCTATTGCATAGGAAAAGTGTATGTTTGTGACACCCCTAATCAGTTAACCTAAAATGTCTGATCTTCTAGCAGAGTTTGTAAGCCTAGGACTAGCACAGTGGCATCCACGCCTAGCTAGAAAGGGACACAGTCTTTTGCCATTTTAAAAGCAAAGTCTTTAAGTACAGGATTAGCACAGTGCCATCCATGCCAAGCCGTAAAATGAAAAAAGCCTTTTACGACTCCAGGCACAGTATTACACTTTGGATTGGTAAAATACTATCCAAGCCAAACTGGATTAAACAAAAGCAACCACTGACATGTGTTTTGCTATCATCACAGCGCTTCAGAAAGGTTTTGCTTAGTCCAGACACAAGACAACACACAAAATAAGTCAAAACAATAACCTAACAGGCACAGTGCCGCAAACATTATGCAAAAAGAAGCTAAGAAATCTGGGTAGGTCCCAAGTGAAGGTGGAGAGCAGCTCCTGTATGGAGCACCCTACAACACCAGTTACAGTCTGAATCTGCTCACCAAAGTCTTTGACCTTTTCTAGCTTGGTGTGGATGGCACAGTGCTAATCAGTTTTACTAGAAAAACAGACAATTGAGGTGAGCAGATTCAGAGTATCGCTGGTGTTGGCAGGTGTTCTATACAGGAGCTGCTCTCCACCGGAACTTGGGAACTACCCAGAGATATCTGTTTCTTTTTTGCATAATGTACGCAGCACTAAAAGCTCAAAACTGTATTGTTTTTTAAATAAAAACAAAAACAAAGGTTACAGGAACGTTATAGTTCAGAAATAGAATTTTAATAAACCTTTGAAATTCACAGAATAAACAAAGGTTACAGATTTAACACACAGAAAACCATAAAAAACTGTTGTTATATTTACCTGAGCTATCTATAACTTACACCCCCAAAATGCACTGGTTATGACAGGGTTTATTACATCACTCATGACATGGTCAGCGACATCATTAGTGACATATCAAATGACATCACTGATGACACTGATGTGAGTAGCTGTATGGGTGTTTGGGTGGATGTGTGAGTGGCTGTGTGGTGCGGTAAGTGGATGCGAGAGTGCCAGAATGGGTGTGTGAGTGGGTGTCTGTCTGGGTGTGTCAATAGCTGTATGAGAGCACCTCCTTCAAAGACCGCCTCGACAAAAATACACACAATAGCAAGGAGCTCTTCAACATCATGAAGGAACTCTCCAACTCCAGCTCCAACATCAACAACATCCCGCTGTCGCAAGCCCTGTGCGACTCCCTCGCCACCTTCTTCCACCGCAAGATAGCAGACATCCACGACAGCTTCAACACCCTGACAGCCCCAACAGACAGCAACACAAAAGAGCCCTCCATACACCATTGACCACAACCCCCTGCTAGCCTGGGCCAGCGTGAGCATCGATGACACCATCAAGACCATGCGCACAATCCACTCCGGCTCTCCGTAAGACCCATTCCCGCACCACTTCTTCAACAGAGCAAGCAGCTCCATCGCACCCCCCCTGTGCAACGCCATCAATCTCTCTTTTGAGACCTCGACCTTCCCAGAGATCTGGAAACACGCCAAGATCAACGCCCTACTCAAAAAACCTAAGGCAGACCCAAGAGACCTCAAGAACTTCCGGCCCATCTCTCTGCTCCCCTTCCCGGCCAAGGTCATCGAGAAAACCGTCAACAGACAGCTAAGCCGATACCTCGAAGAAAACAGAATCCTGGACCCTTCCCAGTCAGGGTTCCGCAGCAACCACAGCACTGAGACTGCCCTCATCTCCGCCACTGATGACATCAGGACCCTGCTGGACAACAGCGAGACCGCAGCACTCATTATCTTAGACCTCTCTGCCGCTTTTGACACGTCTACCACCTCACACTACGTGCACGCCTCCACGCCACAGGAATCCAAGACAAGAAAACCGGATTGGACCACCTCCTTCCTCTCCGGCAGAACTCCGAGCGTCTGCCTTCCCCATTCCGTTCCAAGGCCTCCGAGATCATCTGCGGCGTACCCCATGGATCCTCCCTCAGCCCGACGCTGTTCAACATTTACATGGCCCGCTCGCACACATAGCCCGACAGCACGACCACAACATAATCTCCTACGCAGACGACACTCAGCTGATCCTCTGCCTCACCAAGGACCCCATCACCGACAAAGCCAACCTCCTCCACAAAGGAATGAAGGCAGTCGCCGACTGGATGAAGACCAGCCGTATGAAGCTGAACTGGGACAAGACGGAGGTCCTCATCCTCGGCTCCAACCCTTCAGCTCGGGATGACTCCTGGTGGCCGACGGCACTGGGGGCAGCCCTGACACCCACCAACCACGCATGCAACCTGGGAATCATCCTCGATTCATCGCTCTCAATGACCAAGCAAGTCAACGCCGTCTCCTCCTTTTGCTTCAACACCCTCCGCATGCTCTGCAAGATCTACAGATGGATCCTGACAGATACAAGAAAGACAGTAACCCAGGCCGTCGTCAGCAGCAGACTCGACTACGGAAACGCCCTCCACCCGGGAGCCCCAACCAAGCTCATCAAATGACTACAACGCATCCAAAACACCTCGGCACGACTGATCCTCGATGTACCACGCCACGGCCACATCAACCCCACCTGAGAAACCTGCACTGGCTCCCCGTCAACAAGAGGATATCCTTCAAGCTCCTCACCCACGCACACAAGGCACTCCACAAGACCGGCGCAGCCTACCTCATCAGACGGCTCTCCTTCTACATCCCCAACCGCCAGCTATGCTCTGCCGACCTCTCACTCACCGCTGTCCCGCGCATCCGAAGAGCAACCACCGGTGGGAGATCCTTCTCCCACCTGGCCGCCAAGACATGGAACACCCTCACACTGAGTCTACGACAGACCCAAGACCTGCTAACCTTCAGGAGGATACTCAAGACCTGGCTGTCCGATCAGTAGCGCCCCCCCATCAATGTGAAACCCTCGCAGGTATGTAGTGCGCTTTACAAATGATTGATTGATTTATTGTGAGTAACTAGGCCAGAACTGAACCTGACCTTCCACTTATCCAATAAGAGTCCACAGTTTTGCATAAAATATCTATCTAGCTGGAGTACTTTCTACTGGTTACTTGATAAATGCTAATTCATTGGGTAAATGTCTAGTGCATATTCTACACTACAGCTGCATATTGGACCACATAGAAATGTCTTCAGTGACCATGTGTGCATTTCAGCAATGTTATTATTCCTTATGCATCATGATGAAGAAATCTCTGATAACATGAAACCTACTATAGAGAACACAACGCGACTACAAAGAGGTAAGTGTTCACCAAACAAGGGTGTTTCCTCTTAACTATATATGAAGTTATTGCTACTTTGTTCGGTAGAGATGTCCTCATATTTCTCTTCATCAAGAACATGTCACGAATATCGTTGGGAAACAGGCTAGGCAGCCTTTTGTTAAGCTACCCATCATCCAGGCAAAAGGCAGGAAGACCTTTGCATACTACTAAGGTGTATGGGGCGGGGCCAAACAGGCAGAACTTCCCGGTTAGTTGTACATTTGCATACGCTTAGTAATTTAAAGGGAAACCCATGGACAGGACAAAACTCACTCCACATTCATGGGGATTGGGGGCCTCACAGCCCACCTTCAAGGGTGGATTTTGCCCCTGAAGACCCCATCCCATGAGACCATATTCTGTAAGACAACTTTTAAAACCTGATTTTCTGGTACAATAGCATGGTGATCTTTATATGAAGGAGCACCATTTGATCATTATTTTCATGCGGTACTAAATTTGGTTCAAATCACTTTTCACCAATACTTTATCTAGGAGAAATCACAGGTGGACAGTTCTTATGTTGCATTCATGCTCTATTTCAGGGTTGCATTACATTTTTCTCTAGTCTTAGTCAAACATTAAATAGTGCATAATGTTAAAAAGAGCTACAAACGTAATTATAACTTTCCTCACGACTAACACCCAATTGCATTCTAATTACAGGTCTTCAAGTTAACAATTCTATTTAACAGCCACAACTTCCAGCAATCCTGCAAAAGTCAACATTTTTAAACTGATTGATCAAAAGAGGATGAATCCTGATATGTGCAGGAATTTCACCAACAAGGTCTCCTGTCGTAGAATACTTTTAGACTTCTCGAGATACTATCATACCCAAGGTTCATGGGTAAGTCTACTGTGGCTTTGGATGTTCCTTACAAAGACCCAACATTGATGGACACTCAACATTTGCTTACATTCTGCAGTAATCTCCTTAGCCCTTGGTTGCTCCTAACAAACATCCTGAAATGCACATTCCATAACCACAGTTTCTCTGCTCGAATAATCTGGATGTCTATTTACAGGCACACAGCAACCTCACAGATGTTTTACTAGAGACAAAGGCCCCTATTAATGAAGGGTGACACAAAACCTAAGTGAGATTTATCAAACCAAGAAAGGCAATCTTGCGTTGGTCTGCATGGCTTCATAAATCTAGAGAAACACAAATAAGCGCAAATATCTGCCTTGTGGAGTGTGTGTTCCCATGCATCCACTTATGGATTTTGACGCATTCCCAGATTTACCATTAGAGGTAGACCTGGGAAAGCATCAACATGGTATGCCTCCTCAAGTGAGGTGTATTATCTTTATTTCTCTTATTTATTTGCCTCCCCATGTGAGGCATATGATCTTTATTTCTCTTATTTATTTCCTTATTTTTCATGTGCTGCATTCTGCTGGACGTGTAGAAATAAGAAAATGCCTCTCTGGAGTGTTTTTGTGCAGGAAGGTCTCCCGTCCTGCACAGAAAAAATCCTGCCTACAACACAAGCACCAGTGCAATACGACATAAGGGTGCCTGCGTTGGTGCTAGACAGCCAGAAGTGAACAAGAGCTTTGAAGGGACAGGAATATGCCAGCCATTGGCAATTAGGCATATTGCTACTCTTTCTTTTTAACGCCGCACAACAAGGTGACTTGCTACAATGTGCTGCGTGGAGGAATGTTAAATTTACCCCCCTTCCCCTGAAGTATACTCTCATTACATTTGGCTGACAGCTGACCAATAACCTGCAATACATCATGTTGTTTGAACAAGAAAACCAACATTATGTTTAGAAGTAGTATTCTTTTCACCTCCACCAATTTGTGATGATATTACATAAACTCAAGTTGCAAATTCTTTAACCAGCACCATTCCCCACCTATGTTTCTTAACCCCTTCCATGCTGGTGACGAACCCAGCCGTCACGCTCCACGGTGCTCGTGTGCTGATGACGGCTGGGGTTCGTCACGGCCCCGCCCTGTTCGTGCGGCTGCCGCACACGGGGGGAATCGCGGCCACACGGAAGGGGTTAAAGGCACTGCCTTTGGCTACTTTTCTGCGATGTTGCATTAAATATGCCTTTTGGGGCACAAACAATGTGTCTTGAGTGGTGGTCCAATTTTATTAATTTAATAATATTATACAAATATTCAAGAACATTTGTTCTCATTTATAGTTACATTAATTTGTTTTCAATGAAATTGAATTGAATTTAATTTTTAATTGCGAAAATGTCAGACCACCTAAAATACATGATGTCGGTTTGATTTGCTAACCTATTTTTAAAAGCCAGAAAAAAACTCGTTTTAGGTTTTGTCTGATTTTTTTAGTTTTCTGACCTTTTAATGAGTCACAAAATCCCCATGTGCGCTTACGGAAATCTACATGTAAGTTTTTGTGAGTAGTACTGCTGCCCTAACCTGGCCATGTCCATTGTGCACTGGTCAAACTGTACGCACGTGTTTGGTTGTTTTTCCACATCCAATGTGTATATATAATCTGGTGGATATTGGCACTGGAGTAAAATTTGAAACTGCGGTGTGAAGACCATTTGTAAAGTTTGTGATACCACATAGTTATGTTTGTGTTTATTAACTACTTTCTTAATGGCCTACTCCTTCTTTCTCCCCTCCCTAAATCTAAATATGGTGCAGCAAAAAAAATTGCCACAAATGCAGATTTTCACTTGCTTCAAGAAATTCAGAGTACAATTCTGAAATTCTCCGAATTGGGATTTAGCTGCTACAAGTTGCTATGGCGCCACACAAATGTTTATGAGTGAAATCCATTTTAATAGGCATGACCTACATGTTTTCTAGGCAGTCCTGCCCATTCTGTAGTTGAATGTTCATTAATATGACATCCTATAATTGCCTCCTTTTTGTAAGTGCTATGTATGCTGGTTAAAGTGGAGGGTTTGCTATTTCCTAGAATAAAAAAAATGGCTTTACCTCTGAAGAGGATTTGGAACTTAATTATATTTTCTCGTTTTAACTTCATTTCTGCCATAGTATTAACAACAAAAAATGTCAAATGTAACTTTCATGCTCAACAACAATGAGCATGTGAATTTTGAGTTGGTGCCATGCATTCTGGAACACATCTCTCCAATCTGTTTGCTTTCTTTTTTTACAGTTTTACAATGGAAAATCTGTAAATGTTTATACAGCTAATTCAGTCAATGGAATCAGTCTGATTTCAGTAATGTGTTTTCTAGCCATTCTTTAGACAATTAAATACAGCAGCACGCATGAAAGTGACAAGATGGCATTTCTAGGATTGTTTATGTGCAGGAAGGGACACCTTCCTACACATAAACAATCCTCCCCTGCACGCCAGACACCCTTGCACTCTGGTGCAAGGGTGCCTGCGTTGGCGCTAAGTTGCTAAACTTAGCGCCATCACAGGGGGAAATGCAAGGCTGCGCCACATTCTTGTAAATATGGTGCAGCCTTGCGTTTCAGAAATGGAGAAGAGAGGCGTTAAGCCAGGAAGGCTAACACCTCTCTCCTCCACTTCCTTGTACATATCCCCCAGAGTTTGTTATCCACCATAAACGTGTGCTTAACGTTCATGGTGAAAAAGTGTTTTAGGATGTCGACACGTTCATTATACTCAAGCTCTCAAGCTGTGAAATAAAATAAAAGCGCCAGAACAACATTAATGCAATGTTCTGAATTGGTTATATCTGCATTACTGTGCCAAATTGAAAAAGACATCTAGTTAATAATAACTATAATTGAAAATGAGTAAATTGATTTGGAAATGATACACCAGATACGGTCTTTGTTCACACAGATGTTGTTGAGAAATGCAGCTGCCAAGCCTTTGGAAAATCTGTGCTGAACAACGGAACGAGGCTTAGAATCAAAACACAGAAACACTTTGGTATTCATCATTGCACTGTACAATTACTCATTGTGTTTTTAATTCACGTTTGTTCGAGTCCCTTGTTCCTTGCATTTTAAACATTTTGGACATCTAAGTAACAATTATGACCATTTAAATATATCTTTTTTTATAAATTGGACGGATGTGAACGCTGTTTAATAAGTGGTAAATAACTAGCATTTTCAAATCTGCCTAATGATTTTGATTTTAGATGGCACTCGAAATGTGCGATGGAGTTTTCATTTTTATTACGTAAACATGCAACTTCCCCATGGCCAGGACTTATATCCAGGTCACTATGTCTACTACATAATATTTCTAATTTAGTTATTATTGGTATATTAATTCAATTTTTTTTTTGTTTTAGCAATACCATACACATCAACAGTGGAGCTAAATAAGCTCTGAGAATATGGCATTAGAACAGAAGTAAAATTTAGATTTGGATACATTTGGCTAGCTTTATTAACTCCTCCGACGTTCATGACGAGCTCAGCTCGTCATGAGGTACACCTCTCGTACGCTCATGACGAGCTGAGCTCGTCATGAACCGCGGGTTTTTGCAAACTTCAGCGCACCGCGGAAATCTGCACCGCACGCATGGTGTTAAGGTCACGTATGGTGTTGCAAGGGCAATGCACTCCCTAAGTCAGATTTACTCAGCAATGCAAGGCCACCTTCCATGGCCCTGGGATGCTCGTTAAATCTGGCATGATCAAAGCAGCGCAAGTTGCTGCCTAGCGCTGCTGTGCCCTGGGAAGTCGTTCCATGGGTGGAACATCAGTGTTCCCACGCATTCGGCCAGGTATTTTGGTGCATTCACAGATTTATCAAAACTGATAAACAATGGAATGTATCAAAATGCTACACCTTTCCAAGAGAGATGCAACAAGGACACATATCTTTATTTCTCCTCTGTTTTTTCCACTTTCTAAGTGTCCTGCACTCTGCAGTACACTTTGAAAGAGGAAAAAGCCTCAGACGTTTGTTTTTGTGCAGAAAGGTTTTACTTTCCTGCACAAAAACAATCCTGTCTGCAACTCAGGCACTCATGAACTATGGCGCAAGGGTGCCTGCATTGGCTTTAAGCAGCTGATTGTGCACCATCACGGGCAGAGAGCAGGGATGCACCTTACATTGGCAAATATGGCACAATCCTGCCTTCTCCCTTTCACGCAGCACAGCAAGTTGTCTTGCTACTTTGTGTTTTGTTGTGTTGTCAGAAAGCTTGATAAATCAGGCCCATTGTGTCAATGTATGGACTTGACTGTCAGAATCAAACACATATCAGCTAGATAACGGAACATAGAAGCATAAAGAGCACACATTTCCATCAGAATGGGTAAGTTATACTTCATGTCTTTCAAGTTGCAGTACAGGTGAGGGAATGTTGGTGATAGCGAGTTCTAGTGAGAAGAATATAGAAAGTAAAAGGTCAGGAATGTGGAGGCAGCATAGTGGAAATGGAGTTGTTAGGAAATTATGATTGGCCAGTCTTAGGGTCCAATTTGAGGTAGAGTTTGGAGAGGTGTCAAAAATGCCAGGTCACAATTAGACACCATAGCAGTATTTCTGCTGTTCAAAGGTTCACCATCCAATGCTTAGAATGTAGGACCAGCACTAATGTAAAAAAAGGTTGCACTCCGTCTGATACTGGTGGACAGGAATTAAAAGCTAACCCAGGTTTTGAAAGGTGGATTATTAGTAGGGAATGTATGCCCCTACCATGAGTAATTAGTCCACCAACATAATATAAGGCCCAGACAAGGTCTCAATAAATTAGTCCCTTGCTCAATGCTTGATAGCTGGCTGTGAGCAGGCAGGCTTAGCTTAGGAGACAGGTGTGCACAGCATATAAAAAAACCAATGCATTAAATAAGTAAGACACAACACATAATAAAATCCCACACCCAAATCTTAAAAATAGGAAATATTTGTATGATTAAAATGACACCAAATGACAAAAAATGTAATGTAGGGAACCAGAGATATGCATTTTTAAAGAATATATGTTTCTGGGCCTAGATGTAGGTAATTTTATTTTACCACTTCCTAAATACCGAATTTTACCGATTCGGTATTTAAGAAGTGGTAAAATAGAGGGGGGTATGTAGGTATTACAGATTCGGTAAATACCGAATCGTTAAGATTCGTTATTTACCGATTCTGTAAATACCGATTCGGTAATGCCCATTGATTCCTATGGGCATTGAAGCCCATAGGAATCAATGGGCATTACCGAATCGGTATTTACAGAATCGGTAAATACCGATTCCAGCAAGGGTGCAGGGGGTGTCACTTTGACACCCTCTAGCACCCCAAATACAGGCATGTGTGCCATGTGGCACACAGACATGCCCACCTACATCTAGAAGTTACCGAATGGGTAAAAATACCGAATCGGTATTTTACCGATTTGGTAAATTTACCGATTCGGTAAATTTACAGAATCGGTAATATTGGCCCCTTACATCCCAAAAACCCATTTACCGGTCGGTAACGGCCAAAATCGGCCGTTATCGGCCGGTAAATGGCCACCTACATCTGGCCCATGGTGCCTAGAAATGAAAAGCACCAACTTGGGACATCTGGTCGCGCCTGACCAGGACAAAGACAAACTTTAAGGCCAACTGCGATGGAGAACAGGCCAGATATACTGTTTCAGCAGGATGATTCTGAAATCCAGGCCGAGTTGGGATTCGACATCAGTGACCTGATTGTCATTGACAGGTCAGTCCACCCGTGGAGATTTTTCACAAAAGTTCTCAAAAGATCTTCAAATTTCAGCAGTTCCTTTTTGAAGTTCCCTTTGGGGGTTCAAAGTGCCCACAATCAAAATCTAAGGTTCCAGTGTCTCTGAGTTGCCCTTCCGGAGTTGGGAATACAGTTCCCTCATTGCACCTGTCCAAATCCTTTAAAGTTAGCTGTAGGTGGTCAGCTGGGTTCTTCCAGCTAGAGATGATGCAGGTGGAGTTCTTTTAACCTGTTGCGTTCAGGGAGTCCGCTCCTTCTCTTTTTGAAATAAAACAAAGTCCTTAGGCGTAGGGCCGAAGTGTGCAACAGGTGCGGTCCTACAGAGTGCAGTCCTCTTGGTGCAGGCCAGGGTTCCAGCAGGGCAGTCCTTCGCCTTCTTGTAGTTTCAGGCAGAATATTTGAGTTGTTATGCAACTCTCCTATATTTATCCAGTATTCTGGGGAGACAAGTGTGGGAGCACCCCTGACCAATGGGGTGCATAGTACTAACCAAAAGTATGTCAGCTTCCTCCAAAGTGTAAACATATTCTTGACCCACAAAGCAATGTACTTTAAAATGCAAGATAGAGTAAGTTTCTCCTTGGGGTTAAGATCTAGCTAATCCAACATACTGGCGTGGCTCATTTCCCTTAACACTCTCCTTCCAGACCTCCTGCAAATTCCAGTTCGAGGGCTCCCATCTGGCTGAGGGGTGCAGGAAAAGGGGGAAGGCCTGGCTTGCATCCTTACTGTCCTGCTCTGTTTGAAGACCAGTTTGTTTACCCTGCCCCCTTTCTGGCCTGGTCTCTGCAGCTGTAGATCTCCCCACAGCATATATCCTTTGTCTCTGTGCAGGCCAGTTATCGTTTCATCAGAGCAATTTGCCTAAGCCTGTTATGGACTGGCCAATCAGGAGAGACTGCTAGAAGGCTGGATTTTGGCTCACAGAAAATAAAGTTCCATAACTGCTTTTCTGTATTTGTTATGAAAAATTCCACAGGGGCCATTTGTTGGATTTATCATTACTAACTTTTTATGTCCTTGATATATTATTTTAGAGCACTCCTGTCAATAGTTACATGTTATTACACTATTCTCATATTAGCCTGTGGAGCTGAAATGCTGCAATGGGGAAAAACAAAACAAATTAGTTTTTCCCTCAACAGGGCATATAAAACATATTTTAAAAGACATCTGTCCTTTTTGCATGGTACCCTACCCTGGAGGCACCTAGGGTAGACCTTAGGGATGACTTATATGCAAAATATAAGGTAGTTTGGTTCTTTTGAAATATCTTTAATTTCAAAGTTGACTTTGCATATAGTTTCAATTTTATGCCCTACAATATACTAGGGACTTACAGGTAGGTTGTCAGGACCAATTGTAATTGAAACATAATTACCATGTACTTTTAATCAGAGGACAGGCCTTGGGTCTGGCTAGGACAGCCTAGGGCACAATCAGAGTCAGAAAACAATACCTAGTAGTCAAAAAGGAGGCACAAAGTATGGGGATATTGCAAACAGATTCTGATTTCTCACACCAGGAACTCCTTGGTTGGGGTGCCCAATATCACATTGGGTACTATGAGGTTTAGACAAGCCTAGGCAGCACCTAGAATTAGTAGTATTAAACACAAACATATACTGAGTCCTGCTGTATTAAATAGCTGCAGTATAGTACATCTTCTGATTTCCTACAAGAGAAGCATCCAAGTATCACTTTGGGTGAGAAATATCCCAAAGGACCCTTAGGAGATCTTTGCAGGGGAAGGGTGTAGTAAACACAGAAGGACTGTTTAAAAGGAGATGAAGTATAACACTATGAATCTATGCCCATGCAAGGAAACTTCCTCACAAATTCAGTACACATGACCTTTGACCCAGTTGAATATGAGACCACACTATTCACACAACAGGTGAAAATCATCCACATGGTCCTATTCAGTGAGCAAAGTTTACACACCGCAGGCTAAGTTTGAAAATAATGCCTTAGACTTAGACAAAGTTTCAAATTAACCCAAACAATTGAACAAATGTTTCTCTGAATCTAACCAAGGGATCACCGAAAAGCCCTGACACAATGTGACAATGAAAATAGGCAGCAACATAAAAGTGCCTTCATTCTCGGAATTATGGAATAATGTAATTTCCCTATGACTGTATTTAAAAATATAAAATAAATGTCAAAATCGAGAATATGTTAGTGTACAAGTATCGTCCACCGATTTGCTCGTTTGGATGTAGTTTCATAATGCTATATTTAACTAAAGAAGTTGTAGTGCTCAATTTGAGCCGGTGGTTTTTAATGCTCAGCACTGGAACTTAATATTTAGCACTGCCACTTATGACAGTCTGCCAAAGGGTGGCGCAGTCTGCCTAAATAAGGGATGAGCTCAACAACAGCTGTTTATAAATTCAGTATACATTAACAGTATCTAATATCTACCACCCAAGCCATTTTTATAGTTTTGGGGGCCTGGAATAGTATGAATTGTCACACTTTTAGGAGTGTGATGGTTAGTAATTGTGCTGGTACTTTCATTGGTAGAGCTGACAATGGCAATGTGTGGTGCAAGCTGCAGTGGCCTCCTGATTGGAGCCTTGGCACCTACGTTTTACAAATTAAGCACTGAGAAGTTGGATATACTCATATCTTTCCTAAGAAAACAAAGACACCAAAAAGCACAATGTAAAATAGAGCTAGAATCGAGTTTATTTCCTCATGGAGTATTCAATAGTGAATTTTCTCATTTTAATGTGCTTTAAATATTTTTGAGGGGCATTTGTTTGATATTTTAAACACAGACACAGGGAAATTACATTAGTCTGCAATTCCAAGAATGATGCCACTTTTTGTTACTGCTTGCTTTTCAAAGTCATGTCATATTGGAGCTTTTCAGTTGTCTCTTGGTTAGATTTAAAGAAATATTTGTGCCATAGATTGGGTTATTTTTTAAACTGTGTCTCGTGTTATTTTCAGGCTTAGCCTGAGGAGTGTAAATATTGCTCACTGAATTGAACCCCGTGGCTCACACCCCTTAGTACCCAACATGAGCCTGTCCGCTGATTATTCCTCTGCATTGTAGTAGTTTGGTCTTCTGTTCAACTGGACTTTATGCTCAAATCCCAGGTATGTACCAGAATTCATTTTCATTCGTATATAGTTTACTTGTAGAGTCACAATACATTTTAAACCCCTGTGTCATAGCGTGCCTGCAACCTGGTTTTAAAGGGCATTAATAGTCTCGGGCATGCTTGGTTTTCTCCATACTTTTTCAATAAATGTGACCAATATAGCTCTAAGGTTATATCTGATTTCATATTTGTTTCCTTACAGTGACTATGGCAGCACAAAAAAATCCTACACCAGGTCTAGATCTCTCTATTGTCTGGGTGAAAATTGAACTGAAGGTGGGCGTACCCTTACACATTTCCATTAGTGAGCTATCAAAGAAGTTGAAAATAGAGGAAAGCTAGCTTAAGATGGCCATTCAAAGTGTGTCTTTTAATCTATGCAAATAAGAGGAGCTTGAGCTCTTTGGCTCTGAAGAATGATGTCCATAGAGTATCCCTAAAGCCAATATCTCATTCAGATGAGAGCACTCAATGCAAACCCTATGCTCAGTGCAAGAGCTGTAAGTGCCACTTTATAATACGCTCTTTTCTCTACCGGGAACCGATGCCATCTCTCAAGAGGTGACAGCCTCACATCTTTGCTCTCAATACATATATTAAAAGCAGCAGGAATGACAATGTGCGCAGGATGTAATGAACTGTATAATGTGGATGCCACTCACAGCATTGTGAGGCAAGGCATGCCTGCTACAAAATATGTCTTCTGAGCGGATACGCCTGCTGCCATTCTGAGCTTTGGGTTTAGTTAAACTATAAACTATAAGGGAGGCACACCTCAAATTTCATTAAACAGTAAATAATAAAATGGCGAATTCTTTTTTTTTGGTTTCATCTTTCTGAAGAGTCTCAATTTTTTGCTTTGGACAATCTACTTGGCTGTTTTATTTAATGCCTAGTCCTAGAACAGAAGGGCATATTTACTAGAAAATGTCGGATCGTGGAGCTGCGACAAATTTGGGAACACCACACTCCAAAATCTTCAAGATGCAGAGATGTGCCTTATTTACTACAATACTGCGCACCCCTATGTTTTCCCTAGCGCTAGCAAAATTTTAGCTGCATGCGCCAACACATGGTGCCCGCGTTGCAGAGAATGATCTTTTATTAGCAGAAGGTGTCTCTCCCTGCACATAAATAATCCATACTGCCTATCTGTTACTTCTATGTGTGCTGCATTGTGCACGCATAGAAGTAGCAAATCGTCATTATTAAATGATTGATTCTCTGCGGGAAGGAACACCTTCCTGCACATAAACTCTCATTAATTACTTTTTGCTCTTTCTATGTGTGCTGCGATGCAGCACACATAGAAAAAGCAAAAATGAGTAGAAATATTGGGGCGGGGCCAAGCTGACGACTGCAATTGCCATGCAGCTTTGAAGCTCCTCCATAGTGCCCACAGAAACTTGGGGCCTCATTTCTGAGGCCCCTTATATCATGGGAACGTCACTTTTTGTGACGTTCCATGGCGCAGAAGCCTGCGTGATATTTATCAAGCAGCACTAAGTCACTTTTTTTTGGCTTAATGCTGCCTGATAAATAATAGTCAATTTAACGCAGTGTTCTGCGTTAAAGGGGCATGCAATGGGTGTTGCTGGGGGCGATCCCAGCAACATCCATGGCCTTTTGAAACTGCCCCAGATTTACGAGAAATCGTAAATCTGAGGCAGTGCCAAAAGCATACGCCTACCCAGGAGAGGCGTAAGGGAGGCGCAACAGGGAGAAATATATTTATTTCTCCTCGTTTTTCCTTTTTCTATGTGTGCTGCATTCTGCAGCACACATAGAAAGAGGAAAAGCCTCTTGTGATTATTTTTGTACAGAAAGGTTTCCCTTCCTCTACAAAAATATTCATCCCGCAACGCTGGCACCCTTGCACCATGGTGCTAAGGTGCCTGCATTGGCGCAGGCAGCCCACTGTGCGCCGGTGCAGGGAAAAAGGACAGGGATGTGCTGTATCTTATAGATACGGCGCAATCCTGCCCTTTTCTTTTGCCGTTGTGAAGCGCAGCAGGAAGACCTGCTGCGCTTCCCTACTGCAAAACCTCATAAATGAGGACCTTAATTTATTAGCGCCAAAGACGTCCCGTAGATCATGGGAGACCAACGCAGGAGTGGCGCAAGGCAGTGGTGACTCGACGAGGCTGCGACCGGGGCCGTGGATGGGGAAACATTGTTGAGACCGGGTCCGATGAACTTCAATGTGGCCAAATCCAGGCCCCAGCTTGCGGCCTAGCATAAAGCTGTGCTGCGGACACGTGGAGAGGCAGTGAACCCCCTCCAAATAGAACACCGGTGTGAGCGGCGAGGTGAGCTGTGCTATCCTGGCTACCCCCCCAAGATTCAGATTCGCCATTACAGCAAGACCAGCGAGTTGCACGCGTGGGGCCTGCCTGGTGGTGATGCTGGAGGCTCTGCGGCGACAGGGGTCGAAGGAGAGCCCAGGATACTGCCACTCGTCCTGCTGGGCAGGAGTGGAGGGGAGACAACAACACATCAGCCCTTCTTCAGTTTGTAGCCATGAGATCAGTGATGGGTAGGAGCCCAACAACACGTGGGCCTGCTAAAAGTCTGTGTGCCATGAACTAAGGCCTGCTGGGGAATCCAGGTTCAAACAACTAGGGATGAAGCTGCCTAATATCCTGGTCTGCAACAAGACAGGGTTATGTGAGGGGGCGGTGAGTCACAGCTTAGCGCCCCAAAGAGAAATAGTGGATGAGAGGGCCCGCTGGGCGGGGACCTGGTCAGCCCAGAGCTCTTCTCTGGGTCGCCTGCTTCGCCCCTGCAACCATCACAGCCTGCCCCCTTGCTTCAACACTAGTTTGTGCGCCCTAAGGAACCTTCTGGCTGGTGCACTGAGTGTGCCCATCAGGGATGTGGTCGAGAAGGCATTGGCCATAAAAGACCGAAAACAAGAAATATTGCAGTTCCCCAAGGTGAGGGAGAGGGTGCCTACTACTGACTCAGATATGGCTGCTGGGGGTTCTGCCACATGTCCCCAGTGGAGCAGCCCACAAGCCCAGACTTTCTGCTGCAGGAGCTCTGCAGGGAATTTAAAGCCTTGGACAGTCGATTTGACATTTTGGACAAACGTTTGGATAATCTAGGCGCCAAGATTTATGTCAATGAGAAGCGTCCGGACACTGTTGAGGGGAGAGTGTCAGACTGGGAGGATGGGTCGGCTCAGGCTGTGCGCAACCTTGAACGATTCAAAAAGATTCTCAAGGATGTGGCAATTAAAAACGAGGATTTAGAATCCCGCAGTAGACGGAATAACCTGCGCATCCTAGGCTTTTCAGAAACTTCCAATACTGATCTTTGCATCAGTTCGTGGACAACCTAGTAGCTGATCTATTTGGCAGAGAAGCTTTGACCTCCGTTTTCATTTTTGAGCGGACACATTGCTCACTGGGCCCTCGCTCTAACCCTGGCTGCCCCCTAGACCTATAATTGCCCGCCTGCTAAATTTCTGTGAAAGGTATACCGTGCTGCGACTAGCAAGGGAAAAGAGCTCACTAAGCTGGCAGGGGTCTATGCTATCATTGTACCCAGATTTTACTATTATGGTGCAAGAGGTGAGGCGTAAATATAACTGTGTGAAGGCAACACTATGCTATTTGGGTCTGCGATATGGACTTTTATACCCGGCATGTCTTCGTATTGATATTGAGGGCAGGTCCCGAATTTTTGAGTCCCCTTCAGCAGTACAAGAATTTTGCAGAGGCTACAAGGATGGTGGGCAGCATGGTAGCAAAGATGCAGCGGAATCCCCCCAACATAGTGGCTCTGCTGTCAGTGTGGAGCTTTTCTCCACTCAATAATACGGGCGCAGGAGTGTGGCCTTCGGTGCCTCTGTACAAGAAGTAGCTGCGCAATCTTAATTCATGGACTGTCATTGTACTTATTAGAGAATCAATAGTTTGGGTACACGGGTGGCGTTGCCACACCCCCTCTGTTTAGCACACTTTTATGTACGATGTTGATCATTTGTTCGGATACTTATCTCTCTTCAGTGTTGAATGGTTTGTTTGGAGTAGCTAACTTCATGCCTACTGGGGATGTTCCCTGCTTCAAGGTGTGCAGGGATGGGAGGGGGTGGGGGAGGGCATTTACCATATTCCTGGCTATATTTGCTCCCGCTCCATTTCATTAGTTGTACACTTTGCCACGTTAATACCACCAACAATTTGAAAACAATGTTTAACAGAACAATATGCCAACTACAGATGATTTAACTACCTCTTTCCACGTAAAAATTATCACTTGGAATGTTAGGGGGTCGAACAATGCAAAGAAAGGAAGGAATGTAGTGCAATATCTACAGAGTCATGGGATTGATATTGCTTTCCTGCAAGAGACTCACCTCTCTAGAACAGAGGTTACTTCCTTTGCTTCCACTTGGGGTCCACATAGATGTTTCACTGGTTTCAGCACCTATGCTCGTGGTACAGTGATTTCAATACATAAACGTGTGACATTTCACCTACATAAAGTACATAATGATACAGAGGGCCGCTACATCGTGGTAACAGGACAATTAATGGGCCACCGTGTAGCCCTAGTGAACATATACGTCCCTAACATAGATTGTCCGGAGTATTTTCATGATGTACATTCCCACATTCTGCAAATTGAGGCAGAATTTATATGAATGGGGAGATTTTAATTTACTAATTGACCCAAAACTAGACAGCTCTTCAATTTCCTCAGATGCTGCGCCATGAGCGCACGAAGCTCTGTTTGAGCTTTGCGATTCAGTTGGACTGTTAGATATTTGGCAATGATGGCATCAGACCACCCCCACCTCCACACATTACGCAGCCCAGTATGATACCTGGATCAGATGATATTGTTGGTTAATTACTCCAAATTTGTCTACTTGGTACAAAGGTATTAAACTACTCCCCACAATGTATTCGGACCACTCCCCGGTGGTTTTGGAGCTGCTGGTCCCTAGGCTTGAAGGGGTGGAATGACAATGGAGATTCCCTGGACGGGCACTGCTAGATGGTCTCTTTCGAGCAGAGCTTCAAGTAGCTATTGAAGAATATTTTGAATTATTCATGGCTCAGTTGCTACTTGGGTGACACTCTGGGAGGCTTTTGAGGCCTACCTCCATGGCGTTTGCATTTCTAAACATGGAGGAGTATTAAAAGATCTCAGAGCTACGATTAAGAGCATTGAGTGAAAATTAGAAGACCTAGATAGGGATATGGCACTAGATTGACCCTACTGACTGAATTTAGGGAGGCCGCAGAAAGGGAAACTCATCTTTTAACCAAATACATTAACGCCCGGTGATATGGAGAGGGAATAGTCCAGGGCGGACATTGGCTAGGCTGTTGAAACCCCACACCGGATGCGCCTATATCACTGAGATTTGCACCCATGAAGGACAGATTCTCATGAGCACAACGGAAATACGAGATTAATTTTTATCACACTACATGAACCTGTACACTTCCCGGAGAGACGGTGATGGCTCTGCACAAGCAACCTACCTGGCAGAGATTGCGGTGGTCTGACTAAAAAAATGTATGCAGGAGTTCCTTGCAGAACCCTTTTCTAAAGAGGACTTATAAGGACCTATTGGTACCGCATTTGCTCGAAGTTTATAATGAAGCCTGGAACAAGGCAACTGCCCCCCACACTATGGGAAGAAGTAATTATACTGCTTCCCAAGCCAGGTAAAGATCTGTCATCATAAGGAGCATATCGTCCTCTCTCACTCCTGAACTTAGATGATAGATTCTTGGCCAAAATCATTGTGTTGCATCTAGCCTTTTTATTAGACCGGATCATTTCCCCAGCTCAATCTGGTTTCATTCCCCATAGATCTACCACCCTTAATCTAAGGATACTATTTGATGTCCTGCATAGAACTTAACTAGAGGTGCCTGCTGCCGCGATATTACTTGACTCCGAAAAGGCTTTGATTCTGTGGAATTGCCTTTTTTCCTGGCAGTGATGCGCAAAATGGGCATGCCAAAGGTTTTTATAGCTCTCAATGCGCTCCTATACCAGAACCCCACTGCTAGGCTACGCTTGAATGGTACATTGTCACGGTCTTTTTTTCCTTTCTCGGGGCACCAGACAGGGGTGCCCGCTTTCCCTGTTACATTTTGTTAGTGCAATGGACCCTCTGGTTAGGCACTTTCAAGAACGTCATGTTTATAAAGGCCTACAGTTCAAGACTGTCAACTTTGCTTATGTCTCTCTACGCGGATGGTATTATACTTTATGTACACACCCTGGAGGAGAACGTTGAACCACTCATCAGGAAGATCATTCGTTTTGGGTTGCATTCTGGCTTGGGGATCAATTGGGAGAAATCTGTGATTTTTCCGACCACTCCCGTCACCAAGAGATGGGACTGTGGGTCCCTCTTGACTGGTGCTCTAACTCGACGCGGTATCTAGGGATACATATCGATACAGATACAGACCAGATAATTAGACGGAACTATGGTCCCAGCATTATGCTGGATACTCTGGAAGAGCAAGTCGAAAGATGGCTTCGCCTCCCTCTCTCACTGGCAGGGTGAGTCGCCTTGATCAAAATGATCGTCCTCCCTTGGTTTTTATACTTGTTCAATAATATTCTGATCCCGCTTCCCAACAGCTTTTATCTTTAACTTCAGTCCCATTTGATTCGCCTAACTTGGGATGGCAGGAATCCCGGAGTCAGCTGGAATGCTATGACATTGCCTTAAGCCAGGGGAGGTTTTAGGATTCCGAACTTTTACATATATTACCTGGGAGCGCAGTGAAGCTTTGTACACTCCTGGTACCATCCGGATGCTAGATTACCCTACTCAAGATCTGAGGCTGATCTGGTGTTTTCTACGAAACTTCACACAGTATTACCTCAGGGCCTTCCAAGAGACCCTAGAGACATTCAAACTGTTTCCAGGACCTGCTGGGCCTGGCGGAAATTGGTTAAAATCACAACCGCGAATACACTATATTCGCCTGAAATTCCGGTTTTCAATAATGCATGAATCCCCATCATGACTGAAAAAATAGTGCAGCGTACTCTAACCAAATTTACATTCAGCAACATCGGCAACCTATTTCCAGACGGCCATGTCTTCGATGGATGCGAAGCGCGCTTAGTGCTACATTTAAAGAATTTCCCTTGGCACCAGTAGACTTTGGCTTGTTAACCACTGTAATTTCTTCCCCAGGTAGTGCCCGACTGGTTTCGAAAATGTATAGTACATGCATGATACTAGTTCCTGGAAAGGACACCAAGATCAGGGAGGCTTGGGAAAGGGATTTGGGGCATCCTATTCCAGACACACACTGTGACTTTAGCTGTGCACAATTTAAAGAAGTTTCCTTAAACAGAAGACACTGGTTATTACACCTAGAATTCTGATAGAGGGTCTACATGCCCCCAGAAAAAATACACACCATCGTCGCTAGCAGGCCACAAGCATGTTTAAAATGTGGCGCACCACACGCAGACTTTGCACACTTAGTTTAGAACTGCGCAAAGTTTGGGGCATATTGGCGTTCGATTTGCACTAAAAAAGCAGAGATGATGGGGATGTGGCTCTCTCCCCGGAGTCTGCATTATTGGGCTGTGTACGAAGCATCACTAAACCTGTTCGTAAATTTACTACAATGGACTTCTTGCTTGCCAAGCAGGAGATTGCTCTTAAATGGGGCTGCAAGGCCCCTCTCATGTCCAAGGACTGGCTCCAGAGTTTAGCCTACTGTAACACAAGTAGTGATCTGTACGCTGACACTATACCTATAGCGTCGCTTCCAAGCCTATTTAATGAACATGAACACCACCCCCACTTCACAACCCCCAGATGGGCTGGTCCCCACTGGAGTGGGCTGACACACTACAGGGTGGGCATACGCCTGTCAGATGCACCCATTGATATGTATATTTCATCTTGGGGGGGGGGCGGAACTTGCCCTTCTTATATTACAGATGAATATTGTGGGGTTGGAAAGCATTGTCTGGGTGTTCTGGTTACATAGATAGGCAGTTACAGATGCAAAGCCGATTGGAGGGTGGGGGAGACAATCTCGGCACATGTATTCAATGTTTCATTGTGTGATTCAAGGTGGAGTGAACTACTCCGGTGCGGCAGTGTATTACATATGTGAATAAGTGAATGCTGTGACCAAAAATAAAGGTAAAACAAAGAGAAATATAAGCATTTCTCCTTGTGCGCCAGTCTGATGCCTTCCCTTGCATGGCAGCAAGGTTTTGGCGCTGACACAGATTTACACCTCTTTGTAAATCTGGGGCAGCATCAAAAAGCAATAGGTGTTGCGGTGGAATGCCCACAGCAACACCCGTTGCACACCCTTTCCACGCTAAATGTAAATCCAGTACTTGTACAGCGCACAAATCACCCCCAAAGGGGTATCTCGGTGCTGGGGGCCATAGGTAAGATTAAGCGAGCTATAGCCCAGAGTCGCATGGTGCTGGGCAGACCCCTGCCGCCGGAGCCAGGGATCCAACCGTGTTCTCCAGCGTCGAGCGTCAGTCGCCCTGGCACCGGCGCAACACTCTTCCCAATGATGCGTGCTAAGGGACTGTATTTACAAAACGGTGTTAAGCCACAAAAAGTGTCTTAACGCCGCTTTGTAACTATGGAGAAGGAGCTAACGCCATTAGAACGTCGCTAAAAGTGACACTCTGGTGGTGTTATCCCTTTACACATATGCCCCAGAGTCTAACAGTAAATGGCTCCTGAGCATGTCCATATTGTTATGGGAAGTAACAGCACACAATAAGAAAAGAGAAATGTTCTCAACGGGGAATTTACTAAGGATGAGTGGGCGCTTGAATAGAGCTGTATAATTTTCAGTTGCATCTACATGTTTATATAATGGTTAGTAAACTGACGCAATGTACCAGCACAAAACCTTAGTAAATAATCTCCTGAATTGAAAGAAGTGAACCTCGGACATTATTTTTCAATTAGATCACAACTGATCTTGTGGGGATTGGAAGAAGTACTCATAGGCAACATCAGAAGCTCCACAAAAAGATGTTCACTTTTCTAAAACCACAACTATCATGTTACTTGTAAGGTAAATGCAACATTTCGAACACAATCATTCTTCTTTTTTTACTTTTCTGTGAATTAAATGCTGCTGTCACAAATACCCCCAAAACGATATTTCTTCCCCACCTAAAAATAGCAATTTCTATCAATACTGGACCTACGTTTTGAACACAATTTAACATTTTCTGGTGGGCTGTGTATTACAGTTTGCCTTCTTTTTCATTGAAACGAAAACATATTAATGACAATTCTGAGGGAGATCTTTAAAAAGCGATTTTAATGTGCACAGTCCATTTATGAACATGGTTCTATCAACATACGACATTCAGAAGTGTATTTTCTACTGGAGAAACTGCACTTTGTTTTCTAAGTTTACCGCTGGATCAATCTCGCAGTATACATGTTCAATACTTCACTTACATGGAGCCGAGGCTGCTGAAAGCTTTGAATGCAGGTGCCCACATTCTGTCAGTCACGCACTTCCAGAGAGCTTGTCAGGGGTCAGGAGAGCAGGAGCCTTTTATTCCCCAACTGCAAGAAGATATTATGTAAGTCACTTTTTGTCATGATCTTGCAAGCATAATATAGCATTCATTATGTTATCGCTGCCTGTCACATTTCAAGATCACTAGACCTCATACCACAAAGGAATGAAGCGTGGACGAGGCATCCCTCTGGCTTTCATCCTGAATGATTAATACTGCATTCTCGTAAGCGAGCGAAAATTTCAGATAATATTTTACGGAGCTTTTAAATGACTCTTTTCTTTTTGGTCTTTTCCTTGCCTGTTTCATAAACAAATATGTTCATGGACATGTGACCTCTTTCTTAAAAGAATATCTAAAGTCATCATCGCTGGCAAGGGATCAGACATTTATTATTTATTTACACAGTAAGCAGGCGCTATATTTCCGCTTCTCTGGCAATTTGTATGTTTGTATCAAATAATGTAAAACGCGATAATCGACATTTATTGGAAAATAAATAGTGTTTAAGGCAATAAAGAGACAGATTCCCAACAGGTGGAACTCCCCAAAAAACATGACTCCTCCCTTGTGTGAAGAAGTTCCAACCTTGGGGCTCATTAGGATGGCGGACGGACCTGCGTCCGTCCGCCACCCTAGAGGAGGAGGGACCGTCCGCAGGGGCAGCGGCGGTCCCTCCAGTGCAATTAGGATGTGACCGCCAGCCTGGCGGTCACATCCTCAATATTTAACATTGCTTGAAGCAGCACCCGCCACAAGGTTAAATATGCATGCTTAGCCTATGCATGCACAAAGCGGCAGGCACCGCGCGGTGCCTGCCGCTTCCTGCACGCAAATGCAGGGGGGTACCCCCCATGTGCACCCCCCACTCCCCCAGGGGGCCCGCAACGGGCCCCCAAAGAATCCACCGTATGCCTTTATTCTCCGCCGTGGAAAGGCATCTGTTTTTTGCCATCCTAATATGGCTGGCGGTGTCTGATAGACACCGCCAGCCATGTTAGAGCTTTTCCGATTTTGAGACCCACCGCCATCCTAATTTGGCGGTGGGTCTTTTGTGCCTCCCCAGCGGTATTCCCGCATCCTCTGGGCCGGCGGTGGCTTCCGCCGGCCAGGAGGATGCGGGAAAACCGCGATCCTAATCGGCCCCATAATTCGGTACCTAAATCTTATAAAATCCTAGGAAAGTAAACATTATAAACTTTAGTCTGTAACTTTTGACACAAAGCTACTACAAGTCATTCAAAGACTATGTTTTAATATTGATAAAAAATATAAATAAATGGAAAAGTGGCATTTCTAAAATATATTTAGGAAAAAGTAACTTTTTGAAAGTTATTTTTACCTGCATGAACCTTCAGTAAAATATTTACAATTAACCTATTGACAGCTGGTTGTCCAGTGCTTTACCTTAATGAAGTGTGAAAACTGCTTTCAGAACAAAACCAATGGCCTGGGTGTGGGAAGGTGTTTTTCTTCCCCATGCAGGAAGACCAGTTGGCGAAACCCAGGAGCTTCATTAAGTAAGTATAAGATGAGACTTGGAGAGGGCAAACCTTTGTTACCCAACTATGTTGGCTCCAAAACTCCGTGGGAAAGGAGCTACCCACAGAACAAGTTTTGAGTGAGCACAAAGGAGGAGACTACTGATTTCCCTGGGCATACCTCTGGGCAGATAAACAGGCTCTGCCCAAAGAAGAAAGTATATCCCCATCTTGGACTTTAGGAGTGAGGTGCACTATGACATTGTTTGAAGTAGAGCAAACAGGAATTACTGAAATGAGACTTGGAGAGGGCAAACCTTTGTTACCCAACTATGTTGGCTCCAAAACTCCGTGGGAAAGGAGCTACTCACAGAACAAGTTTTGAGTGAGCACAAAGGAGGAGACTACTGATTTCCCTGGGCATACCTCTGGGCAGATAAACAGGCTCTGCCCAAAGAAGAAAGCATATCCCCATCTTGGACTTTAGGAGTGCGGTGCACTATGACATTGTTTGAAGTAGAGCAAACAGGAATTACTGAAAAGTGGATAGGGTTGCACCTGGGACTTTTACCAAATTGGTTAGAGACAAGCCAGGAGTCCCCTTCATTCACTAGCTACTGCCAACTATAAATGTGACACTGTAGCAAAAAACAAATACTCTCTTTCCCTATTTTTGTGTGGAATGAGGCCCTATACCTCTAGTACTGTAAAGTCAAATGTTAAACAAGCTCTTTCTACGTGAATAAGTCTAAGGTAGGTTACCAAAAGAATTTTTTTATATTGCAAACTGTCATATCCAATACAATATGAAACCCCAGAATCTAGAGTCTATTCGTTGTTTGTTTTATTTACTGAAAAAACATAAATTCATTACACATATTGAACTATTACATATATTACAATCTTCATATGTTATAAATAATTCAAGTACAATAAAAATAAATTTAATAAAAAAAGTACTGTCGACGCGGCGTTTCGGTGTTCAGACGTTGGTCACCTTCTTCGGGACTATACTTTGAATTTTAAAAAATCTAGACAAGGGCATAAACATTATGTTATTTTCTATTCTAACCTACTATTCATATTCCTGCTTACAATGGTACAAATTCAGACTCCAAGAAACACAGGGTTTTTAAAAATATATATATTTTTTGGATTCATTTTTAACAATGTTCACTTTTACATAATTTCTTGACAAGAGTTAAAAATTCACAAATTGTATGGTTATCTACAACGACTGTTTCTTTGTCCCCACTGTAAATTCACCCAACTTGCTCATTTTGGTAACCTATATAGACACCTAAGTTAATCATTCTTTACAAAAAAGCTTTTCTTCTTAAAAACCATGTTACTAAGAAATTATAAAATACCTTCTTTTATTAGATGTGAGAACCGGTTCACTTAGGTTCTCTATAGTTCAATGTGATTCTTTTTTCCATATAATTTGGAGAAATAACTATGACATAGGATAAAAATTATTACTCTCTCTTAATTTTATCATCTTCTTAATTCTGTTTCTATATGCATATGTAGTGTATTCAAGGGAGAGACAATTTGTATTGTTATTTCTTCCCTAATGCCTACCTGGATTGTTATATTAACCTGCCTTCATCAATTAGCTGCAGGCTTTAAACTCTTCCACGATTTCCATTCAATCACAAAAATTGGTTACTGTTGAGAAGGAAATAAATTATAGATGTATTTTTATATGATTTATTACTGTTAGCTACCTTGTTCATTTATAGGTATAAATTCTACATCTTTATTCTTACCCTTTTCTTTAAAAACTTAGAGTAATGCTTGAGCAGAGAGACGGGTTTTCAAGTGGTCTTTCAATCTCCATCTTCTGGCCTCTTAAGCATAGCTATCTATATATTTGGGGAACATAAAACATACTCCTATTGTTGTATGTTTATTATTATTTGATATCCTTATATTTGTTAAGTAAAAAGGACTTACATCTTTTTACCTTGTCTTATAAAGATGGTCAAGGTTTCTGTCAATTTCCCTTTTTTCTTTGGAGTGAGTATCCTGCTTGTTTTAGATAATCAGCTGGGGAAGAGAAGGGCTTCCTATTAATTTTAGCCATTCAACTGATGTACACCCAAAGATAGCCTCAACTCGGATATCCCTTTCTGCCCACTTACTTGGAAGAGAGGTCCCTCAATGAGCTCCGTCCTCTAGTGTTTTGCTTTTTGATCGGATCTAACGAGCTGTTTCCCCCTCTTTTTATTGTTAATTAGTCCCTTAATGAGCTCCAATTAGTCTTATACTAGGATAGGTTTGCCTTGCTCCATTAGTGTTCCAATGCCACTGTCGCGGCCATCTTGTAATAGTCCTTCTATTTCCATCCTCATTATCGTCTGTAATCAGTCCTCCCTGAGGACTCTCATTGTGCATTTAAAATGATTGTTCTTTATATTCTACTCGTTTTCGAGTATGTGGTTGCCTCACAATATTTGGCTTCGAGTTTGATATTATTCAAAATACGAATGCTGACCGTAGCTTAAATTAATTCCTGCTACTGTTTGTTTTATTATCTTAGTCAACGTTTGCGGTTATTCTTTTTTTCCCTTTTTAATGTGAACTATTAATTTAATCGACTCGCACTGTTTTTGGCAGCGGCCATTTTGGAATGGTCTAAATCCATGTGTGTAATTGATTTTGCAGCGGCCATTTTAAAGTGGTGTTGATCCAACTCCCATATATATTTTATTACAAATTTGCATGCTGAAATCTCCTCGATTTTAATCTATGTCTGGCTATTGATATTAATCACCTATCTTTTCTAATGGTATCCTGTTCTATACTACCATAATGGCCGAATATCGGTGTACCGTCTGTTTGTATTACCACATGTTCCATCGACTCACGCTGTTTCCGGTGGCAGCCATTTTGGAATGGACTACGTTCGTGTGTATAATAGATTATGCAGCCACCCGGCAGATTTCCACAACGGCCATTTTAGAGTGGTGGTGTTAATGTATATGCACAGATATATGTTTTCTTATGAATTCACGTGAAAAAACGTCTTGTTTGTAATCTATGTCGGTCTGTTGTTGTTAATCACCTTTTGTTTTCTAATAGTATCTTTACTGGTAGTATCCTATTCTACACTCTCATCATGACTAAATGTTGGTATCCCGGTTGTTGGTATTACCGTATGGTTGTGTTTCCTCCACAAGTGTATGTTTATCAGTGGCCAACTTTAAAGAATACTAAAATATCAATGAAATATCAATGTTTACATAATTTTCATTCTTTATGTTATGTATCACATTGGGAAGTGTGATTATATTAATTATTAATGGAAAAGATATTTTGTATTGATCTTGGGTCACTATTCCTGATCATCTTATTTTTTCAGGAGAAGTTTATTTATCACACATATGTTTACATGGTGGACTGTTATATTAAAATTCTCACAATGAGAGAAGGGGATTTGTTTGTATATAACATTTGACATACACCTCATTAATTTGGAAATATCTTCTAATTCATTTGAAGCTATCTTCTTTTAAGACATAGATATACTGTCTAAATTTCAATTGAGGATTGGGGTATCTACAGTATCATCTCCCATTCCTCTCTACTGTTTAACTCACTTCTGTATGTGTTATACTTTGACATAAATTATTGTTCTCTCTTCTTTCGTTTAGATGTTAAATCTCCCCCTCTTCTGTTCATGCTTACAGCTTCTATAATGCACCATTTCAGGTCATCTAAAAGATGTTTCTTTTCTTTCCAATGTTCCACTAAAGGTGCATTCTGTCGTTGAGTGCGGATGGCGGATCTATGTTCATTTAGTCTAACCCTTATTTCTCTGGATGTTTCTCCGATATAGGCTTTTCACAGTGGCATTTTATTAGATTAATGACATTCTGTGTCCTGCAATTTACAAAGCTTTTTTGATAGTGAAAAACTTCATTATAATAAATGTTCAATCCTTTTATCAAAGAATTACAAAAAGTTGCCTGTTGGTGATATGCCATCAATTGTACTTATTTGATTTCTATTATTTCTCTCTGTGTATGTGTGTAGCAGATAGTTTCTTATTGTTCTATTGTGTCTAAACGCATATATTGGTTTAGGTAAAGGATTTGCAATTGTGTCATTAAGTAAACCCCAATTTCCGTTTATGAGGTTTTTGACTTTGTTACTAATGCTGGAGAAATTGGTGAAACATACTAGCTGTTTTTCCATTTGGTCTCTCTTTTGTTTCTGTTCAAAGAGGCTGTCTCTGTTATAGTATTTCGCACGTTTATATGCCTTTTTCGCCATTTGTTTTGGGTATCCTCTTTCCACAAATGTATTTGTTAGAGTCTTAGCATGGCGTTCATAATCTTTCATTTTGGTGCAGTTCCTCCTTACTCGAAGGAACTGCCCAAAAGGGATGTTATTGATTTGACAGGCTGGATGGTAGCTTTTAAAATGTAACATCGTGTTTCGATCTGTTGGTTTTGTAAACAGTTCAACAGATAGACTGCCATTCATCCTTATATCTAAAAATTCATACATCTCATTATTGTAGGAGGATGTAAACCGTAGGTATTCGTCTCCTAAATGTATCTATTCAATAAAACTAAGCAAGTCCGCTTCACTGCCCTGCCATATGCAAAACACATCATCTATAAACCTTGACCACCTAGTTATGTTTTCGAAAAAAGGGGTCATTTCATTGAAGATGAGTTTTTCCTCGAATGGTGCTACATATAGGCAGGCCAGGCTCGGAGCACACGTGGCTCCCATGCTGGTGCCTTTTATTTGCCTATAGAAATCATCTTTGAATAAGAAAATGATTTCCACACATTCCAGTATAAAGGTTGAGTGGTCTGATAAATCATCTGTCCCTTTGTTTAGGAGGCTTTGTATCATCTTTATTGTATTGTCCTGTGGAATGTTGGTATAGAGTGCCTCTATATCAAAAGTAACCAGCCACTCCTTCTCATTGTTAAAAGCTATATTCTCCACTTTACTAATCATATCTCTGGTATCTTTTATATAAGCCCATTGTTGGGTCACTAATGGCTGAATAAACTTGTCTACATACTGGCTAAGGGGTTCAGTGAGTGAGTTTAAACTCGAAACAATGGGCCGCATGGGTGGATCACTTAAACTTTCGTGAACCTTTGGCAATCCATATATCGCTGGGATAGTGGGTGAAGTGTTCATCATGTAATTCAACTCCTCTTGGCTAATTACCTCATCCTCTCTGGCTAGTTTTAGTACATCTTGAATTTGTCTAGCTAGATTAAGCAACTCCTGTCTATTGCTTCTTAAGTAGTGGGAAGGGTTAGCCAATAGATCCTTTATTCTCCTTTCATAATCTATGGTATCCATGACGACAATGCTGCCACCTTTGTCGCCTGGTTTAATTGTAATGTCTTTACATTGTTCCAAAACATGTAGTGCCTTTTTCTCATTATATGGTAAATTGTTTTGTGTCCAGTTCTTTTGGGCCAAAATGTTATCGAATCCCTTTTCAATCACCTTTTCAAATAACTCTACATCTTTACTCACCATGGAACCAGTAGGTGTCCATGTCGATTTCGGCCGTAGACCTGATTTCTTTTCATTTATTATCCTTTCCTTACCTTCGAAAAAAAAATGTAGTCTGATTTTTCTAAAGAAACTGCAGAGGTCCCTTTTGCGATTAAATGTATCTGGAGGACCTGAAATTGAAAAGCCTAAACCTTTTTCTAAGGCACTCATTTCATCTTGGGATAAACTTCTACTGGACAGGTTTATTGCTGGCGCATTGGTTTTTAGACCCAATTCTTTTGACTTTTTGTCCTCATATGAGGACGTTGTTGGTTCTGGTTCTGAGGGTGATAACCTCTCCCTCTTCCCCTGTGTTTGGGTTCATATTTTGTTTGCGCCAATCTAAAAAAGACAAACTCTCCCTATTGGTATTGAAAGTTGTCTCTCTGTCCCTCGCCACTTGATTTTCTTCAGTTGTTTCATTTTCTGATTCCGTACTCGTGTATGACGAGTCTGAGAAGGTTACTCCATTTCTCGGACTATTTCTTTTATTCTGTTGCCAACTTGGCCTATATGGGAGATCCTTCTTTTGTTTCTCATAATAATCTTTTTGGAGATAGGGATAGACTAATTCTGGTTTATATCTAGCTACGTCTTTTCTGAATTTATTGCTTTTCTTATTTATCGGATATTCCTTGTATCCATTCAGATCCCCTTGAATTTCTTCTAATTTTGTTTTAGTGTCCTCAAGGGAAGTATTTTCCGATAATTTCCTCTCCATTTCATCAATCTCCCTTTTCTCTATTATTAAGGTTTCATGAGCTGTTTCAATTATCAGTAGTAGCCAATCTCTGCTGCATCTGCTGCACGGCGATGAATGTCCATGTTTCAATAAATGTATCATTTTTTACAAATAGGCTTGGTTCATTTTTAACTTGAAGTCCCTTTGGACACCACAAGGAACCATTACCAGAACAGTTTGCAGACCTGCAGAAGATCAGAAGGGACTGAATAGTGTTTGCTGAAAGGTGTTCAGACAGGAACTGCTCCCTCGTATACCGAGGGTACAGATGTAGAATTCAGGGGTCAATTGGCTGGCCTTCTATGTGGCCACAGGGACACAACAAGCTGAAGAACCATTTTGCCTGGATGACAAATTGCCCAGTGACAACTGGACCTGCACTGGACACTGCATAATGCATTTGGATAATTGAGCCCTGAAGTCCTAAAAGCCACCTGAAGCCTTAGGTGAAGATCTAGGGAAAAACAGGTTTGCCGCTTTTTGGGAATTTTGACCAAGCTGCCAGAAGAATAGGACCAGCCACCAGAACCTACCCTGCAAAGATGTGACTTCGCTGACATGGAGAAACAGGTTTGTCCCACTGGGACCTTCTTGGTAGCAAATGCCTATTTCAGCGACCCAAGAAATAAGGAATCTTACCCCATGGAGCCCTCTTCAGATACAGTAAGCAATCTTGTCCTGCTGGAGAAATTTGAGCTCCGATTAAGAGCCCAATGGGTGGATTTACCACTTTTTCATGCAGTGCAGTGCAGCAGCCATAAATTATGTACTGCGGTGCATGAAAAGGAGAGTGCCAAATTGGATGAAATATGGCTCTCTTCCCCCCTTTCCCTAGCGCAGGCTCAAAAAATCAGCTGTTCTGCACCACGGAGACACCTGTGTGCCATGGTGCAAGGGTGTCTCTGTGAGTCTGGCATAGGGTTTGTACTGGAAGGGTACCCTTCCAGTACAAAATGCTAAGCTTAGACGAACTTAAACTATTTTTCCTCTTTGTATGCGTGCTGTACACTGCAGCACGTGTACAAAGTCGGAAAAGGAAGGAGAAATCAAAGCAATTATCCATCCTTATGCCTTCTTCAAAAGAGCATAGTTTTCTGATGCTAAACCCTGTCTACTTAATTTAGTCAATTGGAATTAGCTCCAGAAACCTTGGGTGGTTGCTTGAGAATGCCCATGCTCAACCTATGGTAATGCAAAGCAGCGCAATGTGCTGTTTTCCATTACAATCACGTTATTTCCTGCGCTAAACAAGCTCAGCGCTGGAAAGTAAATTGGAAACAAAAGATTTTGCTCCAAATTGCGTCACTTTAGTGATGCAAACCCGGCGTAAAACCTTAGTTTATCTCCCCCCAAATCTTAAGGTAGTAATTGACCAGGCAAAGGCACCAAGTACCCGTCTGAAGTGACACTGGCCTTGGGAGTAAAATTGGACTTTACCTGCTCTGACCTTTTTCTGCCAAAATCAACATCTTCACCAAGACCTCAGTCAATGCCTAGACAATTTCAGTCAAACATTCCTGCACACAGGATGTTGCCTTGCCCCACTGAGAGACTCCAGCGTCCTCCTTTTTGCAGACTAAGTCCAAAGGTAAGATCCATAGCTGGGCTGCCCTGTTTGCTTATTTGACCTCTGGATTCATTGCAATGAGCCTCAAATTTTGCCTAGATCATGGTATATTCTAATCATTGAAGTATACAAAAAAGGCGTGAATAGAATGCTTGAATTGATCTGAGCCACTTGCAATTACTTGGGCTGCATCCCAATCCATCATTATTTTGCACACCGTCACCTCAGTTTGAACCCAGCTACATGAAAATCAGTCTTGACCCTGCAACAATGAGAGCAGTCCAGCCCGAACTACCAATGATCATCCGAGACATCAGGCCTGTTCTTTGCGCTAAAAGAACGACCATCTGCAACACTCACTCTGCCCCTCACTGCCTTAAGAAGGTGACTTTTTAAGCGTGGCTAACCTGCTTCATGTATCCCACTCACTCTCCCTCATAGTTGGCCTGAACTTGTGGTTTTCCCCAGTCTAGCATCTCCAGATGACCACAAGTGGTGCTTTGTTCTTTTAGGGGCTATACACACTTAAAACTCTGAAATTGGATATCTCCGGTTGCAATGATTGGATTTTTGTCATTCTGGTATTTATTAAAAATCACTCTATTTTCTAGACTGATGTAGGATTTTTTGTTTGTTGCCTTTTCATTTTATTACTTTTTGTGTGCTGCACATTGCAGCAAAGTTAAGCCTGACTGGCTTGGTGCCAAGCTACCAGAGAGTTACGCACAGGTTAATTTTATGACATTTTTCAGTTCACCCTGACAGGGGTAAGGTTTGAGACTTGAGGAGGAATATTGGGATAGAAAAGTCATAGTAGATTACAGTCTAGTTGAGCCAAGACTAGAGCCCAAGTACTACCCTCATAGAGGTGGAAGGCTATCGCTATCACCAGGAGTTAGGTTGCACAAGTGCTGTGGCACACGCATGCTGTGTAGTGATCAATAGTAGTAAACAGGTCCTTTTTACCTATGTCGCTCTAGTGATGACTACATGCTGTTTCACCTTTTAAATGTTCCGCTGTTGTGTGCTTAACAAACCCTTGGCCTACATCCGGTAGATGCGGAGTGCTGCATAGCACAGGAGTAGGGACTCTATACTGGATGCATGTGTGCCCAGGAAGGGTACAGTACAAGGACAGAGCCGTACTGTGCAGTATATGTGAGGTTAGTGTATACAATGAGTATATGTATATCTGTTGTGAATACATTACATGAGAAATGTAGTGCTCTGCAGTGCGTGTGTAGGGACAGCATGGGTAGGGTGTATGTGTGCTTGTGTGAAGTAGAATACATGAAGGTTGAAATGTTGTGCACCATGCACATGGTGAGTGTGGGTGCTGGCAGTGTGTATGTGTTTGCAAATGACACACCCTGGTACATTGTTAAGCAATACGCATAGACTGAATGTGTGCACTGAATGTATGTGCCCTTGCAGTGATACAATACTTGGAGATGACAGTGTTAGATAGTAAGTATACTGTGAATGTACACTGAGGAAGTGTGCTTGCCATGGTTCTATTTGGGGAGACACAGGCCACCCTGGTGAAAACATAAGGAGTAGAGGAATCCCCCCCAGACAATTTGGGGATTGCTCCATTCCTGTGGGCAGGTGGGGCAAACTTGAAGTTGGGACTCTCCCTTTACAGTTCATAAGGCTGCTCTTTTATTCATTGATAGATCACAAGGAAGGGGCCTGAACACATCTCAGGAAAGGTGATGGGGATTAAAAGGGATCTTTGAGAGTAGGACTTGTAACCTGTGATTAATCTTTTGATGCACATATCACTGTGGCTGACATCCAGGTGTGAACTCTGATCACTCCCATGAACTATGTTGTGGGTTAATCAGCTTCTATCTAGCCTGCTGTGACAGACATCCTTTAAGGAGGAAAGAAGAAAAGGAGAAATGTACACTTAAAAAGGAGCAGAACTCCAACCTAAAACTTCAAAGACTCAGACCCTAAATCACATTTGGTGTCTAGAAAAGAAATATAAGAGGTGACGTTTAGGACCCCAAAGTTTGTTATCTACCAAGTAGTCAGACAGACTATGACCAGGGCTGAGGGAAAAGGCCTGGTGACCCCAGTATGTCAGGACTGACTGTGGACTGTGCCATGAGATAAGAGACTGGATGAACTCATACAGCCATGCTGCGGCAATGACCCTGTATGCCAGAGGGTCTCACACGTAAAGTTGCTACCATGAGAAGCGCTGAGACTTGTAACCATCTTAGTTTGGGCGCTTGTACCAGAGGGGCCTGCTCCTGTACTATTCAGTACCATGGCACCCTCGTATGCCAGGAGGGGCTGCTGGTACCAATGTTGGGGAAGGATTCCGGCCGCCCCCAGAAGGAGGGATTAAGGGGTATTTTCTGGGTTGGAGCAGCATGGCAAAGGAATTGCCCCTGCATGACTACTGAGGACTGCCAAAGACACCATCGACCTGGTTGCGCCCTCACTGTGCTCCAGTCGGAGCTGAAAATGTAACCCCCTTGCTGAGTAAAGTCAACTTACTGCATCTTAGCGATCTGAGAGCGGCTCCAACAACTGAGAGAACTCCAGCAGCACCACTCAGAAGATGCCTGCACCGTCTGGTTCTGCTGTGAGGGCCATGATTAGCCTGACTTCTCCAAGCAGAGCAGGAGTCACAAGTGCTTCCACAGAGGGCACTCGCTGCACCACTGAACCTTCCCATGCTACAAGAGTGGGTAAGACATGAACTGGACTGGTTGGGACCCACAGACTTGCTGCTAATAGTGCTTCAGCACCATAGACACTCTTAATTTAAACCTGAAGAGTCAAATGGGAACTCTTGAGCATTCTCTTGATGGGGCCATCAGTGAACGGAAACACCAAACATGTTACACAAAGAAGAGTGGGATAGGGATTCACCTGACAACTACTAGAATACTGACCACAAAAAGATTGTGTGGTTGCTTTTGAATTTGGTATTTCTTTGCTTGAGTAGAATTAGAAATAAAATACTTATTTTCCTTATGAAAGCAAGTATTTGACATTCATTTATTGTTGGTACTGTTTGCACTTTGAGTTATGAGTCATGTTCACTGGCCTGTATGTGCATATCCACCAGGGGGAGCCTTGGCTGCTCTAATACAATCAAACCAAATGTGTCACTTAACGAAAACAGAGAAAAAGGGTAAATCAAAAAGTTTTGGCTTGTTCCCTGTAACCATGGAGCTAGCAGAAGTCATCCCCCAGACAATTGTATGTAAAGTTCAAGTAGTACCACAATTGTTTATGTAGAGAACATAACACAATAAAATTACAAAACCGATATATAGAAAAAATTTATTGAGCAAAAAGACCAAGATCAATAAACTAGGTTAAGGGGAACTGATATGTATTTTTTAAGGTGTAAGACAAAAAGTGTCTAAAGAATTTAAGCTCTAATAAAAAGAACAGTTCATGTTGGACCGGCATCTAGGAGTAGTTTCAGGCCAACTGCAATGATATGGAGTTTGGAAACACTAAGTGGACAAAGATTTTACCCTCAGACTTAGTCTCCAACTGCTGGAAAAGCTTTGCATGATCCATTCTGCAGACCCAAGCATCTCTGGCCAGGCTTCTAGCCACCAGGGCCATCTCCAAACAGGTCTCTTGCAAGGTATATTCCTCTTTAGTCAGCTGGGCCCTATAGGAGTCAGGTGTACTGTGGCTTTTTGTTCCCTTAAAGAAGGTAACCATGACCTCAGCACCTTGACGCTTGATGCTTGGAGAGCAGTTTCTGTCCCTGCGTGCCAGCAGGATTCAGAGATTCTTGAGTCATTGTGTGAGTCCTCTTCTTACAACAGGAGCCAGAAGTCAGGATTCTTTTTGCAACTGGGACTTCTTCTTTAGAGTTGCTGAAGGTGCAGTATTTATCCTGTGCGCAACCCAATCCTTTCATCAAAAAGGCCTATTGTTGGACCCGGCCCTCTCTTTGTGGTGAATTAGTATTTGTTGGCATCAGGACTCTGTGCACTTTACCACTGCTAACCAGTGCTGAAGAGCTTGTGTTCTCTCCAAGAAACATGATAAGAATTGGTTTATACCCAATTGCATATTTAATTTATTTGTAAGTTCCTACTAAGGTATCACTACCTCTGCCTCGGGAGTGTAAATGTAATAGTACTAGTGGACCTGCAACACTGATTGTGCGACCGATTTAAGTAGAACTTTAATCACCTCTCAGGCCTGGCAAAATAAACCTTTTCCCAGGCACAAACCTTCCTTTTTAATACATATAAATCACGTCTAGGGTAGGCCGTGGACAGCCCAGAGGGCCCTGCGCAATGTATTCAAAACGTAGAACATGTACTTTCAAGTTTTGCATGTCCTGGTCGTAAAAACACCCTACATTTGTTTTTTACTATTGAAAGGCCTATCTCTCCCCTAGGATAACAATGAAGTTACGTTATTACATTTAATAAGCTGCAATTTCCAAATGGGAGCAGGTAACAAGTCTATGTTTGGTTTCTTTGAATTGTAGTAGAATCCTAACTTGTGGCGAAGTCGTATTTTAAATTACAATTTTTTAAATGAAACTTTAAGAAAGTTAACACAAGTAGATTATGGACGGAGTGCTGAAACTTTTGAGACACTCACCCCCATTCACAGATCTGAGTTGAATCCATGATCATTCTTTAGCTCCATTCGCCACCTCAGTGAAGACCCAGCTATATGCAAATCAGTCTTGACCCTATGCCTCATGGGAACAGGCCAGCCCGAACTGCCAAGCCAGGTCTTTCCTGAACCGGAAACAAGCATCCTGGGACCGGTTTCTGGGTAACACTCTTCATCAACCAGGCTAGCTTGAATCCAGTGGCAAAGTGACCTAGGGACCCACGTCTGGGCATACCTTGGTAACTTGGGGCGCACAAAGCAAACACAAGGAGATGATGGACAGAGTGCTGAAACTTTTCAGACACTCACCCCCAGTCACAGATCTGGGTTGAATCCATGAATCCATGCTCACCATGCCAATGTAGTCA
Source organism: Lissotriton helveticus (assembly GCF_964261635.1). Taxonomy (NCBI): domain Eukaryota; kingdom Metazoa; phylum Chordata; class Amphibia; order Caudata; family Salamandridae; genus Lissotriton; species Lissotriton helveticus. Next base: position 1,078,186,839 of record NC_136059.1, read on the forward strand.
AGCTATCCTGGCTGATGAGGGGTGAAACCCCGAAACTGGTCCTAGGATGCTTGGTTCCAGTCCAGGGAGGACCGGGACTAGCAGTTTGGCTGGACTGATCACATTGAGCACAGGGTCAAGACTGATTTGCATATGGCTGGGTTCAAACATGAATGGTATGGTGAGCAAAAAAATGATAGATTTAGTCCCTGATCTCTGTACTGGGGTGAATGTATGACATTGTTCTGCATTCTGTCCATCAATTGTTCTTTTTGCATTTGTCCCCTCGAGTGTGAAGGTATGCCCAGTTGTGGGACTCATGCTCTTCGAACCACTGGAGTCAAGCTATCATGGCTGATGAGGGGTGAAACTCCAAAACCGGTCCTAGGATGCTTGGTTCCAGTTCAGGGCGGACCTGACCTGGCAGTTCGGGCTAGACTGTTCCCATTGGGCACAGGGTAAAGACTGAACAACAATGGATTCAAGCCGAGGTATCTGTACTAGGGTGAATGTTTGACATTGTTCTGCATTCTGTCCATCAATTGTTCTTTTTACTTTTAGAAAGTAGGCATTTTCCTGCCTTACACATTTAGTGCCAGCCCTCTGTCACTGGGTGACATGACTGGGTGTAGTTGGCAGGCAGGCTTTGTGCATTTTACAGCCACACACAATAGAGAGTTTAGGTGTACGTAAATGGGCCATCATTGGCAGGATGGGAGAGAGGAGCCGGCAGAGATTCACTTACACTTGAATATGCAGTGTGCTACCTCCACAGAAAGGGCTGCTTACTCTCAGTAGTTAGTACGGAGCCAAAACGGGGGGCTGGGGACTTCAAAAGAAATTTTTAGATGTTTTTCCCACCTTCCAGAGGAAGGGCACCAAATCAGCAGACACAAAGTCTTCCGCAAACTTCCTGTGGATGCTATACCAGGAAGAAATACTGCTATGCTGCTGAAAGGACTGCCACTCTGCTCGACTGCTGCTCTGAAGGCCAGCTTCCCTGCTGTGCTGATTTGCTGCTTGTTGTCCTCTTGCTTGAGTAAGAAGGACTGGACCTACATCTGTTTGAACCCAGAGTCCCAGAGTGACTCCAAAAGTGGTTAACTGGCTTCCTGACTGAGTCTCAGGGAAAGAAGGCTCCAATAACAATGACCTCAACACCTGGACTCTGTCATTCATGAGCCTACCCTGTTACGTGGTGCTGTCCCAGTCCTGAACCCTTTGAAGTGGGCCTATGGTGCTCTGTCAGTGTCTGTGTATCCAGCAGAACCAAAGCATCTCCTCTGCTGCACGGCACAACCCCAGTAGAACTAACGCAAAAACCCTTATCGCATCACAGCTCCTGGAACCGATACTGGGTGATGTATCCATGCCCGTTTCTCACAGAGTGCGCAGTTTATTACGCTGCCCCGCAAAACCCAAATCTATTATTCCTGTGGCATGGGCGAAACTTAAAAACGGATTCCAGTCTGACCGTCAACAAGTTACGGAGGTATATTTTTCAGCAATTTATACCACCACTAGGCACGCCTTTACGGCCCACCACGAAACTTAACTGCTTCCTTACATCCCCAGGCACTGGACCACCTCGCTGCAAGGGAGCAATTCGCGCTCCGCAAGGTTGAGGCTCACCGAGTCCTCACGGAGGTAATTTTTAGGCACCTTAGTTCACTTATTTATTGTGACACAAACGGCTCAACACGGCACTGACCCCCGTTCTTTAATCCTTAGACATTGTGCACTTTTGCTCACTCCAACTCGGCACAGCAGAGTATTCCTTGCGCCACAAGGTATGTTAAACAATCGATTATTATGCTCATACGGTAACACTCGCCACGAATGCTTCACTACCGGTATGCACAAGCGGTAACAACTCAAATTATATACTTCCCTAACACTCACAATATTGCGCCGACTTGTCACACAATGTGTCTGCATGAGGCCACTTCTCACCCACAACGGGTTGCCCTCATGATTGTTCCGCCCACTTGTTTGTGGCCCTCGACATTAATTGCAAGAAATATTGTCTGAAATGAAAAAGTCCTGAACTAAGTGCGTTATATGTAAAAAGAATCTTCTTTCTTTTCTCCCTCCTTTTACTTTAAACAGGCTTATGACAAAAGTTCTTACAGGCAATAAATTAGAAAGTCCTGATGATGATCCCAGTTCTATAGGAGCCGGGGGATCGAAACGCCGTCGACACTTTTTTACAATTCTGTAACCTGTCTATTATGCAAATTTTGTTACAGTTATTGTTTGTCCTTATTTGCGGGTGAATGATACCAATGATGCAAGGGACAATTGGCTCCCATGTTCTTTTTGCCTGAACTTCTTTGCTTTTTCTTTGTTTATCCCTATCTTTCTTTCCTCGAACGCTGTTCGAATGTACTTTGGATAGGTGCAGGCTTGTACCCTATCAATTCCTAAATCAGACCTCATGGTCACTGTATATATGTTTTATACTTGAAATTAAAATTCAGGCCCGGCTGGGCACTAAAAAAAAAAAAAAAGCAGTTTATTACGCTGCCCCGCAAAACCCAAATCTATTATTCCTGTGGCATGGGCGAAACTTAAAAACGGATTCCAGTCTGACCGTCAACAAGTTACGGAGGCACTGGACCACCTCGCTGCAAGGGAGCAATTCGCGCTCCGCAAGGTTGAGGCTCACCGAGTCCTCACGGAGACATTGTGCACTTTTGCTCACTCCAACTCGGCACAGCAGAGTATTCCTTGCGCCACAAGGCTTATGACAAAAGTTCTTACAGGCAATAAATTAGAAAGTCCTGATGATGATCCCAGTTCTATAGGAGCCGGGGGATCGAAACGCCGTCGACACTTTTTTACAATTCTGTAACCTGTCTATTATGCAAATTTTGTTACAGTTATTGTTTGTCCTTATTTGCGGGTGAATGATACCAATGATGCAAGGGACAATTGGCTCCCATGTTCTTTTTGCCTGAACTTCTTTGCTTTTTCTTTGTTTATCCCTATCTTTCTTTCCTCGAACGCTGTTCGAATGTACTTTGGATAGGTGCAGGCTTGTACCCTATCAATTCCTAAATCAGACCTCATGGTCACTGTATATATGTTTTATACTTGAAATTAAAATTCAGGCCCGGCTGGGCACTGAAAACCTTTGAGATATAGTACTTATTTGAGTCTATATGTGATATTGTACTGAAAGTTTCCTTTTTCTAAGGACCATTGTTTTCTTGAAGTATCCATGCCTCAGGCATCCTGGCATCCCTCTTCAATGGTATCCTCAATCACAGTGATGGACTCCCCCTCACAGCCTCACCGCTCTTCTGAACCACTGTATTGCCTGACCAAATAGCAGTTGCAAGGGACACCCCTTACTAATAGTGATTTTGTATGGCCACTAAAGTCATTTTCTTAGTCCAAAAGGCTATTTTGACTCACAAGATGGGTTTCATACATACTCAAACCCCATTTTGCTGTCACAAATCTTTTGATTTTTCTAACTGCATACTTATCAATCCAAAAATATCTGTGTACATCTGGCCATACATCATTAAATGTTATCAACCACTATCGGCAGTAATATTTGAAGTAGCGACAGCTGTCCCTTTATGTATTCTTCTCGTAAATCTAACTATTAATGTTCAACTTATAGGTCATTGATCAAATTAACACTTTTAAATATGTATCATGCAGGTGTCAGGAGCATGGGGAAGATTAATAAAAAATGTAACTGTAACTTGGATCATTCCTCCCCTACAGGATGCTTAAACTATTTCTAAAAACAGGCCACTATTCCCTATTGCTGCAAGGCATTATCCACTGGCATCGAGAGGCATAGCTATTAAATGATAAAAATAAAGACAACGTTTAGAGCACCATAACTCTCTATGATATTTAGGGTAGCAACCCAGATACCAAAGTCATACTGAGTATCCAGAGAGACCTGCAAATATGTGGTGGTAAACCTTTGGGAAATTCGCAAATACATAAGTTGCTGTAGATTTATATATTAATTAGTTATATTCTGCAGATTAACTGGCATACCTCCTGACCCCTTTGAGCAATGCAACTGCTTGCATTGAATGTAACTTGAATAGGTAAATAGGCACCGGGACACCTAATAATTAAATGAGCGGCAAGAGCAGGCAACATGCACTGCTAATTACCTCACATATTACATCACACATTACATGTTCTGTGACATCATTGATGATATATCCGAAAAATCTGAAATTGCATCATTCATGACAACAATGTTTATTATGGGGCTGCAAGTTATAGTTACTGTAGGGCACACATAGTCAGTTCTAATAACTATAACTGGTGAATTTCAGTAGTTTCGTTCATTTAAATTAGTATGATTTAATGTACACCTAAGTATACTATTCCTTTAACCTTTGTTTTTTTCAGTGTTATTATTATATATTTTCACTGAAAAATCCAAAGGTTAAAGTAACATTATAGTAAGGTTATAGTAAGGTGAATATTAGTGTTAATGTTTTGAACAAAAAAAAGCAAAGAGATTCACCAGTTATAGTTAGCATTTGCTAATTATAACATGCACCCCTGCCATGCACTGCTTATGACCTCACATATTACATCACTCATGGCATATTCTATGACACCATTGATGGCATCACTGATGACATCACTGATGACATCATCCAGCGAGTGTGTTTGTTTATTTTAAAGTTTACGTTGTGGCGGGTAACAACCATATTATTTTCTATGTAATTTTGTACATCCTGTGTCCTGATAATCAGTATAAGTGTTTACAAAATGCATGTGATTCTAATAAACAATAGTTGTGTAGAGGTATATAACATGTTATAAATCTTTGCATGAAGAGTAACTCTGAGTGCAGGTGACAGTTAATTACTTGTGCTCAATATGTTCTATGTAAGTTTTTGGGTATTGCAGAAAACCTTTTTAGCTGGGCAAATATTCTACATTCTACATACTAAGTATTGTAAGTAGCCTTGAGTTATTAGACAGAATATTACATAGAAGACTGTGTGAACCAGATACCAAACTATGTACATATGCTTATTGTGCTTCAGGCTAGCTGTAAAGTTTTCACAACAGTATGAAGGCTACAGGTAGTATGATCTTTAGCACCTTCAGACCTTCGTCATTTTAAGTTAATAGTTACTCTTTGGACAAGTCTTTCATAGAGTGTACACTGTACTTAGTAGATACTTTTTTTTTAAAAGTATTTTTATTGGTATTTTACACATTACAAAAATATAAAACATTGTGACACATAACAAATAGGCAGTTATACGGGCGAGCCAGTAGGGATACGTGATTTAAACTTGTGTCTGCCCCCTTTTTCTGCAACCGGCTTTGAACATTTATCATTGAACATATAGGTGTTTGCGTGTGAACGTGTGCTGCGTCGTAAAGACAAAACATAGATGTGTTTGGCGGCTGTTTAGTGTTAGATTACACTCCCTTCGCTGGATTACTAGCAGTTGGTCAGGCGTGTATAGTTGTTTTATGGAGGTATGTATGAGCTTAGGTATTTGTCTACTGTTGACCACATTACACAGTCGGGATTTCTCCAGGGTGTTTGTCTTAGTGCAGAGATGTCTGCCCCTCTTAGGAATGTGACCCAATTCAGCCACCCCTTGAATGTGGCTTTGGTGGTATCTTTCCACTTGGCTAGTACAGTTTTAACTGCTGTCATCAGGAGGAAGTCTAGTAGGTATCTGTCCTGCTGTGTGGCTAGATCTGTTGTGATATGAGCTGTTGTTGTCGTGGCAAATGAGTGTTGTAGAGTGCATCCTAGGGCTTCGCTGATGAAGCTAAATACCTTCTTCCAGTATTTGCTAACCTTACTACATTAAGTACTTTGTGGAGTATGTCTCATGAAAGTTTCACTGTCTACAAACAGTGTGGTATAGAGTAAACAGTGTTAACCTCTTGGGTGCATGCAGCACGGTGGCGCTGTGCTGATGACGAGCTGAGCTCGTCATGACCGTTACGGAACGCCCATGCAGGGATAATTCCCATGCTCTGCTGGGCGTTCCATTGTAACGGGCGTGGTGATGATGAGCTCAGCTCGTCATCAGCACAGCGCCACTGTGCTGCATGATGAGCCGAGCTCATCATGAGCAGCGCGGATACGCGTGCGGCCCCCCTCCCCCAGTGCCATGGGGAAATTAGCCCCGCAGTGATGGGGTTAACAGTGCCCACTTTTCTTCTCATATCCACTTAATTTCTCAGTGTAGGTTCAGTGATTGTCCTGGGTTTTTACAATTAAAGACTGTTTGTAGTAGGGCATTAGTTATGTAAAAGGGCTTCAGTATCAGGAGGAACTATATTTACAATCCCCTAACACCACCACAACGTCACTTTTCTCGACTTTGTGGTGTTGATAGGGGCTTCACCTTATTCACAAGGTGTTGTTAAGCCACTTAACGCTGCCTTGTAAATAACACCCCCATTAAGCAGCACACATAGAAGTTTCAAAACACTATTTCAGAAACCTTCCTGCACATAAACAATCCTTCCCCACAATGGGAGTACCCTTGCGCTATGGTGCAAGGATGACTGCGTTGGCACTTGCAGCTAAATTTGCACCAGTGCAGGGGCAAACCTAAGGCTGCATTATATTCTTGGAAATATGGTGCAGCCATGCGTTTCAGAAGTGGCAGAGCGTAGCGTTAAGGCAAGAACATTAACGCCTTATAGATGGTGAATTTCTGTGTTTTTTTATAGGTAAAAATCTTAATGTTGTCACTGCCATATTCATTTAACTATAACCTCACTTTAACCTTTGATTTTCCTACTAAATTTCTAGTTTTTATTTTGCGTAATGTAATATTTCATTACCAAACACAAAACCAATGCCCCACAGCGCATGGCATTATGTTTTTTAAATGGGAGAAGGGGTCATGTGCCCACCTCTCCAAGCTCTATTAGCCCTGAGGACCCTATCGTGTCGGCCCTTTTTTTAAGTGGAGGTGGGACAAGTGGCCATCCTTCCAAAGCCCTATTAGGTCCTGGGGACCCCATCCCTCAGGGCCTTTTTTATGAAAGGGGAGTGAAATTCTAAGGTTTTTTGAACATACAGTAATATCTTATCACCATACATAAAGCCAAACCCTTGATGTGCATAGCTTTCGGCCATGCATGGCAGGGGGTTGGACAGATGACTTTATATTTTTTTTAAAGAGGTGGGGGGCATTTGCCCCTTCCTTGACCCCACCATATGGCCACCCTCTCCATACCTTGTTAGGCCCTGGGTACCCCATCTCCCAGGGCCCTTTCTCATGCAAAGGGAGGGGGGTCCATGTGCCTCCATGTGCCTCTCCTCCCCAACCTTATTTAGTACTCTGCATTCACAATTAGGATATAATTAGACTGAAGAGAAATATGCAATACTTTATAATATTGAACATTTTGCAGATAGTTTAAAGCATTATTTTTAAGAGTAACGTTTAGCCACTGACTGTGCAGTTAGACGATGACAAGGAAACATTTATTATTTATTTAATTTTCCCTCATCATCGTCTGTCGAAATCCCCCCCCACTGGGCCCCACCGCTCTTACCTGCACAGGCCGCAGCTGGTAACGTTGCTTGAAAACTTGAAAAATCATTAGCTCCCACGATATGAAAAAAGGTAATTTATGACAAGGAAAATGCTACTAAACTGAATTATTGTATCCCGTTGTACCTACCCGTAAAATTGAACTGCCACAGGAGTACTACAATCCCACCATGGTGCCCTGCATTATTTTTCTTTCTTCATCCTTCTGGAAAGAATGCATCGTTTACTGCTGCACAGTTTTGTATTGTTTTATGAAACGGAGTCTCGGTGGTGCTGTTTTTTCAGTAATGCTAATCTGAAAAGATGATTTAACATCACTACAGGGGCAATCGAATCAAAATGTTGGATAATAAAAAGTTGCTCATATTTCAAAAGTTAAACTAAATAATTATTTTAACTTATCTTGGGAATAATTACTTTTAATGAACTGCGATGCATAGCGAGATTATTCTGAAGACGCGCGTGCTTGGAAGAGGGCTGGCGGGGGGAATCATTTGAATGCTTGCTGTTATATATCATGTTAGCAAGGCCACGTTTAAGACATACCAAGGTTGTGATTTGCATGAGAAATCAAGTATGCCTTTCTTTGGAGTAATGGTCGCTTGCCATGCAGGTAATATGAAGATAGATAAGAACCATTGAAAAATGCATAACATCCCAAAAATAACAAAATATACGTGAAGCAGCCGAATTACTTATTATACCTTGAAAACATCGCAATACAAAAAGCACTTTAATGAAAGTGCCATTACGAGTAGCAATTAATTTCACCCCCGATCGGCTAGGAACTCGGAGGAGAGATAGGGCAAAAAAACTATAATTTGTCAAAGAAGAGACATTCTCTCCAGTGGCATAACGAAACGTAACCCCCCTCCCCCCCCTTGCAAGTAAATGGAGAGGCCCCTACGCATAGTTGCCAAGTTTCCAATTTGCTCATTTGAGATTTCAATGGCCGTAGTGTGCTTATGTGTGACATTTCTTTGCCCTATGTGTGACACTTTGGGGTACATTTACTAGGAAATGGTGCAGTGCTGCGAGCAATTTAGCAGGGCCATGCTGCGTCATTTAAAAAAAGCAGGGAAGCACCGTATTTACAAGAATACGGCATACCCCTATTTTGTCCCTTGCGCTGGTGATAAAAAAGCTGCCTAGCACCAACACAGACACCCTTACGCCATAGTACAAGGGCCCCTGCATTGCAGGGATGATTTCCTGCAACACAGGCACCCTTGCACCATGGTGCAAGGGTGCCTGTGTTGCAGGGACCATTGTTTATGTGCAGGAAGGGACAATCTTTAAAGGTGAATAGTTCTTTCTATGTTAGCTGCACAGAGCAGAACATATAGAACAAGCAAAAATGAGGAAAAATACAAGTATTTCTCCTCGCTGCGCCAATCTAACACCTGCTATTCAGTGGAGTTCGTTTTTGGTACTGCCTCAGATTTACAGATCCTTGTAAATCTGGGGCACCATCAAAAAGCAATGGGTGTTGCGGTGGAACGTCCAATAATGTTAATAATGAAGACTTTTTATATATAAAGGTATCCCTATAACTGCATTTCCACATTCTGGATCCTTTCTCACCACATACTGGAAGTCAACCACCACCATCCATATCAGGACTTCCGATCCCCTCCATCCGGTTTCTCCTCCAGCAAGTCTGTATCCTCATGCCCATTGTGCCTGCTGTTCAGAACCGTTGCTTTGGTGTGGGAGTCTGTGCTTTTGTCACATGAACAATATAAATAAATGGTCACCTCTTGCCTCTACAAAGTTGATTGAAGGAGATAGAACCAAAGGGACAGAAAAATAGCAGAAGCACTCCACGTTGACAACATATTCGACCTTGTGAGTGACTTCTTCGCCTGATCCTTTTTCATTGTTTTTTGTCGCCTCAAAGAACACAAACATTCAACAAAATGGGTACCAAAATTTAGCAATAATTGGGGTACAGTGGTCCCAACACAAACTTTGGGCCCAGTGCCACAGCACATGCTGCACCGATTATAACTATGCCCGTGCCTTCTGCAGAACCTAATGGTACTGACCTGCGGCCTGTTTGTGTGAGATACAACTGCTCATGTGCAATACCAAGAAAACCCTCCAGCCCAGATATCATGGAATTCCATTTCATGGGCGCTCCCTTTGACTCACACTTATATGCAATAAATACATTGAAAGTTTCAGCAAAGCAACAAGGAGTTTCTCTAAAAACTAGAAGCCCAGATATGTTGTTGTGTGTTTGTGGCATGGGTTACTGCATGAATGTTTTTTGTGGTATCCCTCTCTGCCACCGCCGCAGTACTTTACAAGACGTCACGACTACTGAGCAGTCCCGGTGCTATCGGCCTCATAAGGATGAGTCGCAGAGACAGCCCCATCGACATTCAAGCATGTGTCTTATGCATTTGATCAAAAATATCAATACCCCCATCCCCCAAACACCCGCTGGAGTTTACAGATACATTTTGCAGAATCTTTGTGTTTTCTCAAAAGGCACTGACTGGTTGTTCTGAAAGTGCTGGATGATCTGCGTTGATCTGAGAGCCTTTTCCAGATTTTTTAAGGGTGATCATCTCTTTCGGTAGCAGGTAAAGGGCCTTTAACTTTTCATCGAACACAATTTATTGGCCATCCCATGAATATTTTTCAGTTACCTTTTCAGTAATATTTCAGAAGCGAAAATTAAAAAATAGGTTGTGTAATATTTTAGGGGGCGGCTGTTTTGGATGGGGGTGAGAAGCTGTGAAGTGTTTCTTTTGGAAATTTCTCTTAATTCCTGAGAAAACTATTATTATTATTCTTAGTGCCAATATTATCTGTACCTGGGATTTCAATTTAAAATCAGACATTTTGTGCACCAATTAAATTGCCTAACGGAAAATTAGATCAACAAAATTCATCAACATGCAACGCACCTACATTTTCAGTTCCAAATACCACTTTCAATCCCGAGAAGATTGGCCCCAAAAAAACACGTTTGTTCAAAGGAGTGCACGTTCCCAAAATTCCACAAAATCAGACGCCACGTGTAGTTAGTAGCACTCAGTCAATCAGAACACAGCATGCACCTAGACACAGTAATCACACACTCCCCATGCCAAACATCTTGACACACACACCTGTCCCACATTGGGTCTCCAGAAAGTCAAGAGCCACCTGTGCCCCCTTATCAGATGGTTGAATTTATGGTTCATGACTAGACCTGAATTCATGTGCTTTACAAGAATGTGCAATTGGTTTATTGCACTTCCGGAACTGTAAATAATCCCGGCCAAAAAATCTATACATCGAGATGGTCTTGAGACACACTCTGTTGCTGCTACCCCTGCGTTGAATTAAACCAACTTGCTCCTGTTTTGCCAAATGCATCTTGACTTTTCATTGTTTCTAGGTAAATTCATATCTGAGCAACATTTTGCTGAGCTAGATAGGAAAGATTGGTTTATCAAGGTTGACTGCTGCGGAAAGACATGGACCCCTGCCCAAACAGATTCACATCTGCGCGAAATGACCGGTGAGCAGATGTCATAATTTACAGAAAGTTCTGCTGAATCCACGTGGGCAGAGGTCCGTTCTGAGGCCTCCGTCACAGGGTAAGAGACTACATCTGATCCTTAGTCCCAGCATGTGGCAAACAAGGACAAGCACATAGATCACTTTTTCCTTAGTCAGCACGCTAGGGAAGGTGAATGTAGTCTATAGTTTGGTTTGCCTAGATCCCTGGGCAAAACACAGACGGTGCGCACAGGCCCTAGGTGGGATATATGGTTGCTTTTTTATTTTCTTCACTTCGACTGCTGGGTGTCACACAGATGGTACGCATAGGCCTTGGTATGATATAGGGTCACCACCTTGATCTTATTTTAAAGGAGTTTTCTTATGGACTGTCAGTTTCTTAACACTGACATTATCTGAAAGAAGGGAAGAGGTGGGTATTTTCGCTTGGACTGCTGAGCATCACAAAGATGATATGCATGAACCCTGGGTGTAATATATGAAATATGGACATTAGGGAAAAATGTGAACAGTGGTGAAGATGGTGGAGGGCTTGTGTCTGGGCAGGAAGGGCTGATAATTGTCAGGTTTTTCCTTCTTCTCCACACAAATTGTTGCTTATTTTGTTCCTGAGCCAATACTGACAGTACACTACATCGATCGAGAATCTGCTCTAGAGTTTGCCATCCAGATGCCCCCAGGGGCCAGGGCCTCTCTCTGCTGTTGATATGCCAGGCAAGGTTGGCTGGCTACACCCCCGGGGGCAGCGAACAGTCTACAGAGGATGCAGGGCAGCCTGACTGGTGCATAAAAACCAGCATCCAGGTCCACTTATCCAAATCCAACCTTGGATGACCTATGTAGGTCTCAACAACCCCAGGATGCCCCTTTACTGCTCCAAAATGAGGCAGACACTCCAGTGTCGGGAGCCAGGTGCCCCTCACACCTAGGACAAGGATATTCTCAAAACTCTGAAGCACGCAGCCACATGACACCCAGTTCAAAGAGAAAATCCCTTAAAACCATTAGCATACCCACCTATCATGAAGAGTTCTAACCACACACCTGACCCTTGTCCAAAGCACAGCAAATAAGCACAATCCCAGTCACTCCCCTGAAGAGACACAAACAACTCCTCGACTACCACCAGTATACTAGGCTAGAAGCAGAATTGCCCAAAAGAATAGGCAAACACCCAATGGATCCTGCACAAAAAAGCACAAAAGTAGCCCAGAAAACCCGAATCTTCCAGAAAAAGGGCATAACCTAATTAGCCAATTCCATTAAGGAGAACCTCATTACACACTACATGCATAGACCAGTGGGATATGCATGTGACAATGGTAACATTGACATTACCCACAGCCACCCTAAAAATCACAACACATTCACTTCCCTTCACATTTCAAAACACATGTGCGGTCAAAAGGATACCAAGTGCACCAATAAAACCACACACATACATTTAAAGGAAACAGCCCGCAAAGTAAAGTACTCTGTCCTGCCATACCAATAGGGGGAATCAAAGTAGCCACAAAATAACCGTTAGGTGACCTAAGCTCATCATTCCCTAAAAGTATTGCCACCTCTTTCCAGTAACCCACTAAAGGGTTTAGAGCATAGTGAAGATACAGAGCATACCCCTAAATATGAGGCATAGGCTTTTCATGAATATTGTGTAACAATATGTGTTTTATCCAAGCTAACCTACAACCCATAGCTCTTTTCCAACAGGTCTGCAATTGAGCTGCATGTGCACCTTTGTTACTGCGGACCGCCACCCCTTCAGCCGAAGCTCCCAAAAGGACTTTAACTAGATGCAATTGCTCAAGAACACAGACTGCAAGATGCCTTTATGGACATATTTTTACAAATAGACTCTTTTTTGCGTTGCACCAAGTCAAGACACATGTGGTCATCGAGACTACAGACATCTCCCCTGGAGGCTATCCCAAGGCCTACAAATGTTTCCAAAGTTATGCACTTATGTATTTTTGTGCATTATGTCTTGCATCGCTTCTTTCGCGCGCCTCTGAAGCCAGACATCTGTCTCTCACCTAGCCTACCTCGACATTCTTGCAGCGCCTGCATAGGGACCTCTCCTACCTCACTTACACTGAGCTGAACACTGGCATTCCGCATGCACTACACTTTGCACTCCTACACAACACATCGTATCAGCATATGACCACCATGGGCAACCAAACCACCAACAGGTTGTGTTGCATATGTTTGCTGATGCCCCACGCCATAGTCACACAGGCTTTACTTATCCCAAGAGTTAGCCCCAGAAAAGCAAAATGCTTTATCCACCCGTAACTATATAGATACAACCCAATAGAATAAAACTCCATGGAGCAGTAATAAAGATCACCCGATATGGGGTCAACCCCACAGAACTATATCTTTTTACCGAACCTAACAACATTTGAACAGAGCTAGACAGGATGCACAGAAGGGGCATTATAGGGGAACACACTGTTTGGCCCAGAGACTTCGTGGAAAGACTTCTTAGAGGTAGTAAAACCACTGCACAAGTGCACAAATGCATCCACTCCCGCCTTCCTCTGTGATCACAGGATGGACCTTAACAAATTTGGGTGAGCCTTTCCTAATGAAAAATGGACCCCCTGATATGGCATTCCAGTGCAGGGTCATTCACCTAGATGATGCTAGGGGAAATTATCTAATTTGATTTGTTGGTTTCATAGAGCACCCTTATGCCCTGAGGCATCTTGTCGCTAGCCTGTAATCAAGGTGGAGTACGCTTACTTGCTGTAGAGCCATGTTTTTAAATTTGTTCTGAAGATCAAGAGAGTTGGGGCAGCTTTTAAATCTAGAGGTAAATCATTCTATTTTAGTGCAGTGCTTCTGATAAATAATCTGCCTCCCCAAGAGACCAGCTTATGAGGGTGAACCACTATTTTTTTCCAGAGCTGGATAAAATGAGTCTCATGAGAGGGGGTCAAACATCAGCACAGATACTCTATCCCTGGAAATCAGGGATACCAAGATAAATAGGTACACATGATTGAAAGGGAAGGGGCAACCCCTAATTGCACGGAAACTTACACTGTATTCTTTGTATTTCAGAGGCAAAGGTACAATACCGCTTGGTACCAAAGAAAACTGTGAAGTGATACTGCACATGCCAGAGCTGCAATGGGGCACCTCCGCGTTGATGGATTTATACTGTAATGTGGAGAATTTGCCTCTGCACAGCTCTTCCCCGGATGGCGGGGCATCTGCACCCTCGTAACCATACATACCCCTAACCTGGTCATCCCTGGAGCAGTTCCATCTGAGTTGTTCCAGCATCCGCTACAGAAGAAAACAACTATGTTACATCGGGCTCAAAGAAGAACTGCTGACTATTTTTGGCTGAACTCAGTGCAAGGACATTCGGTAAGAATTCAGACTGTTTTCTGATGCTCAGTTGAACACAGGAGGGTCCATACCTTTCTTCACCGCACAAACAAAGGCAAACACCTGCTGGTTACAGATAACCGTATGAGAACTACTGAAAATCACTGAGCTCTGCCTAAATGTTATCAGGTAAGAACTAAGAGACATCCACCTCATGGTGATGCAGCATCGGTATGTGTTGGACGTGATGACCGCAATGGAGGGTGGGGTGTTTGAATAGATCTGTGCTTGCTGTTGCATGTTTATTCCTGTAAATGATCTCAAAAACATAACTCTTGCTTTTGCCATCCAAGCATTGCATGGTCTACAGGTTGACATGAAAAAGGAGAGAGGTGTCTCTGAGCAGTACAGGTTTCATAATATTTTTTCATGGCTGCCCCTGTAGGTGACCAAACTGTGCACGTCATTGCTTCTGATTGTCTTTTTTGTACTATTATTGTGTGGTTTACATACAAGTGGTTGTTTCCTGCTGTAGAAACGCAGTCCACAAATTAGGTAGTATGCAAACACCTAGGATAGCAGACACAACAGAAACATGAATAATGTGACTGATATGACATATGAGAAAAATTATGTAGTTGAAAATTCAAATAGATGGGGGAATGTTAATATCGGTGAATGCAATGTCAATGTATGCCACAATATATACGCACATAACCATGTTAATAATGGTAAATACGATGTCAATATGCGCCATAATATATGACTGCATAACAATGTCAATACCGGTAAATATAATGTTGATGTACGTCATGACAAATGTAAGCATAATAATGAGAATGTCAGTAAACATGATATCAATGACTGCCATGCTACATGTACACGTAATAACAAACTTCTATCATTGCTGTCGAATTCACCCAAGATTACCTCCCCATCAATCCTGAGTTACATATATATGGTCAGACAGGACCTGTGACCCAAACCCAAGCCTACCAATTGATAGGTCACAGATGGGTTTTCACTTAGCCCAAAGAGAAACACATGAACATGGAAAACCCAGATCAATCCCACAGATAGGCAGCTACATCACAAATGGTCAGTGCGTACCCAAAATACCACAAATCAGATTCCACATGTAGTTAGGAACCCTCAGTCAATCAGAACACAACATGCAAACTACACACACAATAAACATATTCTTCCCATGCCGGACATCTGGACACACACACACACTGACCCACATTGGGTCTCCACAAAGTCGAGAGCCATCTGTATCCCCTTATCAGAAAGTTGAATTTATGGTTCATGACTAGGTCCAGATTTACGTGCTCTATGAGAATGTGTAATCAGTTTATTGTACTTCAGGAACTGTAAATAATGCGGCCAAAACCTATGCACATCAGGATAGTCTTCTGCTTGCCCAGCTGCTGTGTTTAATTAAACCAACTTGTTCCTGTTTTGCCAAACGCCTCTTGTCTTTTCTTTGTTTCAAGGTAAATTCATATCCGAGCAACACAGGCCAGGCTGCCACTGGGGTCACTCCTCTTCGAGTTCACCCGACCTTGGAGAAAGGGCTGAGCAGAGCTGTGGGCGCTGGTCTCGGGTCCAGCGCATACCTTCTCACTTAAAAACTGGCTCACAACAAGCTGCTGAGGCAAGGCCCCACCCATTGCATCCTGTAAAGACAGTGCAATTCGATCACCGCAGCACAGGGGTTCAGGGGTCCCATGAGATGTTACAAAAGGATTGCTAGAAATACAATTGTGGCAATCCGTTCCAGATGCAATTTCCATGGCAACCATAGTCATCGCATCTCTGGGTCAGCCTTGTACTGCCTGGGACACATTAAAATGAGTAAACAGACGGGCGCTGGCTGCGCACTTGCCGCATTGACCCCAAAGCGCCTTGATAAAAGAAGAGGTGCTTAATATGCTTGATAATCCTTTTTAATGCGGTGATGCAGGGACATGCCTTCAAATGCATTTGTTTAACCTGTGATACTTTGCAGGGCTGCGTCACGCCCCAATCCCAGTTGGGAGCTCTGAACCAACACCTGTGCACAATGCCGGTCAGGGCCACCTGCAGATTGGGGCCCCTCTGCACCTGCGGGGGTTATTGTTAAACCACTGATTCTCTCTAAATAATATCCAGGAATGCAATAAAAATTAAACATTAATCAGCCTTCCTAATAATTAAGTCAGCTATCCGTATTTTTGTATTTATGTTTTCATCTAGCCCTCTCGGGTGTTTCTCCTTTAAATGATTTTTACCCAAGTATGAGCCCTTTAGCATTCTTTCTGCAAAATACCAAAGGCAAGCTTGCCTCACTATTTCTGTTTGGATTTTAACATAAGTGTTAGGCAGCCTGTTGCAGCTGCACCACATAAAACCTTACTTAGGTATTTCTGTAAAAGAAGTGAGTTAAGTGACTTCTTTGTGTGTATGGCTCGATTCATTGTATGTGTCCTTGCAGCCATTTGTGTGTGGATGTTGAAGCACACGTGTATGAACTTAGGAACAACCCAGCTTTCTCCCTTTGTTCATAGCTAGGCCAAGAAACCTGACATTATTAAACATAACAGTGCCTCTACTGTTACACTGTAGTCTGAGGATCTGCTTCTTCTGCCATCAGAGATTCCTATTGCTGAGGCAGGCAGGGAGTCCAAGGTGTGAGGAATGAAGTGCCTTTAAACTCCTGTTGAGATTTTTTTCCCCTCCTTTATAACACATTCCGTGACCCTGGTAAAGGTGAATCACAATCTGGTGTTTCTCTTTGCCTAGTAGTTATCGGGAAACTGGGAAGACATTGTGAGTTTTCCCATTAATAAAGACGTTTATTTCCATCTTTGGCAAACGCTTAACAGTCCATCTTTTAGGTAGCAGAGGCTCTGTGGAATAAGGGTCTTTTATCCCATCGGGCATTTCCCCACCGGGCTGGAGGTTTTGAATGCCCCAGACAAGTCCTAGGGCCTTTATCTTTTTCCCTAGCCCCCTGTAGTTAATTGCAGCAGGCACAGGAGGCTTAGAGAAAGAGAGATAGAAAGAGAGGGTGGGATTTTTTTTTTTTTTACGGAGTTTTATATAGCGCAAACTTGACCCACAGGTATCGGATATCAGACCACTTTACATAGCTCCAGTTGCATTACATGAGGACACATTCATTTCTGTTAGGCACAGGGAGATTAAGTGATTTGCCCAGAATCACAGGATTTTCAGCGTCATTGCCTCGACTCAAACCCAGTTCCCCAGATTCGAGGTCGACCGCTCTAGCCATTAGGCCAACTCCTCTATAGAGGGAACATGGTCAGAGAGGGAGGAGATGGAGAGGAGAGAAGGAGCGAGTAAGAATGGATGGGTGGAAAAAGAGAGCTTTCACAAGGAGACTGAGGGAGGGGGCTGATTAGAGCTTTTTTGCCAGCGCTGCATTTGGTTTCCTAGTCTGACCTTGTGTGGAACTGCGAAACAGCATTTTGCAGAATTCTCAGGACAACTCTCTCAGACAGGAGTACGAATCCTACTCAACAACCTTTCGGGACCACAAAGAACAAGTCTCACTTTATTTTTTCATTTCTGAAACATGCGTTGAGCGAGTTAAACCTAATAGGGTTTATAGAAATTGATTTAGTCAACTATGTGGCATATTCTCAAGGATTTATCACCGAGTTATCGGCACTTTATCGCAGCCAAAATGGTGATAAATGTATCACCCCATTCACAAGCTGGTGATAGCAGCCCATATCACCAGTTTACCTGCAAAAGCAGCCACAAAAAACATCGCCACGGATGACCCCGGTAACTATCGCTAATGAGATGCAGAGTAGGCGTTCCAATGCAAAAACCCGCAACAACACCACTCCGCAACATTCACAACGACCAGGCAGATTGGCGATAAGAACCCAAAACAGGTGATAAGGCCGGTTAGCAGCAGGAAATTAACACCTGCACTGACCTGGTGTAAATTCGGATGACAGCCTGCACCAGAAAAGGGAGCCAAGGCCAGAGCCACGCCTGAAGATAAACAGATGCCATGGAGCTACTGATCATGCAGCTCGGAGCCCCAACAGGGTCCGCCACACCCCCGAAACCAACCAGACCACCACAGAGGCAGCGTGGACAAAGACAGCACACCTTCAGTAAACGCACCAGCCTAACAGACTTAACACCAGAGAATGTCATTGCCCACTACAGACTCAAAAGGACAACCATCCTCCGCATCATGAACATCATTGCCCACAGGCTGATGGTACCAACACAGCAGACAACCAACATCCTACCTCAGACAAAGCTGCTGGCTGTGCTGCACCTGTTGGCCTCTGGTACCTTCCAACCAACAACGAGAGTTGGAGGAGTCTCACAGCCAGCTCTATCCAAGTTCCTCACACATGTCCTGAATGCCATCATCAGCTTGGTACCCCAGTACCTATACTTCCCCCACACTGTGCAGGAACAGCTGGAGACCAAGCAAGGCTTCTACGCCATAGCTGGCTTGCCACACGTGTTGCGGGCAATTGACTGCACACATGTCCTACTTGTGCCCCCTGCCGACACTGCACACAATTATCGCAACAGAAAGCACATGCATTCCATCAATGTGCAGGCAATAGTGGACCACCGGGGACTCTTCATCAATGACGCCGCCAACTACCCAGGCAATGTGCATGATTCCTACATCTTCTGACAGTCCATCATCAAAAACTTTGTTGAAGTCTGTTTCTAATTGTAGTAACGACCAGTGCTTGCGAATTGACTCTTTGATTTTTGTAGATTGTGTAGAAAATTTAGATACAAATACAGAACGTGTATCTTGGTCTTGAGACTTGTCTTTGAGTTTTAGCAAATCTTGCCTTGATCTAACGGATACTCTGTCTTCTGCAGCTTAAGTGAGATCTCTCGGGTAACCCCGTTGGTGGAATTTGGTGATAATTGCCGTACTTTCTTGTGCGTACAAGTTAGATGTGGATGCAATCCTTTTGGCACGGAGAAATTGTCAATTCGCAAGCACCGGTCGTTACTACAATTAGAAACAGACTTCAACAAAGGTTTTGATAAACCACCTATCTTTGCTTACCAGCGATCCAAAAACATTCAATCTTTATTGAAACAACCTACGACCTCTGGAAATGACGCCTTCAAAGGCACTATACCGTGCCAGAACTGTGGACACTTCAGCAGCCTCATTCCAGGTAATTCACTATCCCACCCTACTCAAGGTACACCCATACATCTTCGAGTTAATGCCACCTGCGATACAATGAATGTTGTATACATGTTAAAGTGCCCGTGTGGCCTCCCATATGTGGGAAAAACAGAACGCAAATTTAAAACAAGACTGACTGAACACCGCAGTAACATCCGCACGAAGAATCTGAAGTCTTGCGTTGCCGCTCATTTTGTTCAACATTCTCATAATCCCAGCCAAATTCGGTTTCTCATCCTTGAAGTGGTGGATAAACACATTCACAAAGACAATAACAAACATCTGTTACAGCGTGAACTATATTGGATACATCGCCTTCACGCTCTGCATCCGAAAGGACTTAATGACAGACTGGAATATAGTTGTCACTTATAACAATTTTGTTCCATGTATGCTTGATCTCCCTTTTGCCTGTTTACCCCATTGTTTATCTTGTCCTACCTTCGGTTTTCACTGCTTGTCTTTTACTATACTGTTTTACTCTTCTGTTTACCCCTTTTCTGATTTTTACCTCCACCCCACATTCTCTTCATTCTCATTGTTTTTCCAATTTTCCCGAATCTACCCTTTCCCATTCTTTTTTCTAAACTTGATCTTGATCTCTTTACTATTCATATTCCTTCACCTCTACACTCATACATTCTATTTGCTTCATTTTTCATCTAGATGCCTTACTTTGTTGGTCTATGGAGTCCTTTAACTCTTTATTATTTTTCACATGATTTATTTTTCACACGATTTTTTTCGATCGCGCCACCTGTTACTTTCACAGTCACCTTGTTTACCATAGTCCGCTTTCTATGTTCACACCCCTCACCCATTTCTAAAGGAGCATGTATGCATGCTCAGCGTCTTCCGGGTTGCCGTCTACACGGACCGGACTTTACCGTCGGGATACTGCCCGTATAATCCTTGCTCCTATGGCCGGTAAGTGCCCCCGCCACTAGTTTTTCGCTCTTATTATATTTTCTTTAACGTTCCTTATAAACGCATGATTTTTCCTCATACACTCTCACACCAGCATGATATTGGTTACTTGTCACTCCCACCTATGCACGATAAATATTCCGTTCTAAATACTCCTTTGATCTTGGACCACTGGAGTCGACATTAAATGTGTCACTTTCATGTTTCTTTTTGATTTGCGACACCGCACTAACTCTTTCCGCATGTCATTCACTGTATATTCGGTTCTTTTTCTCAGAATACTTCGTAACCAAATCTCTAACCTTCGGAATCCGCATGGTTTTTAATTTTGGCGTACCTGTTTCCGTCTTCTTTCTCTTTTTTGGCACACTTTACAAGTATTAACCTCACAGACTCGATTGTTGTTTCAATTAACTCTGGCTCCTGTTTTATTCGCGCCCTATAGCTACTTTTCTTCTTTACACAGATTCCCCCTGAGGAAGTGCAACCTTGCACGAAATGTATCGGGGATTATTGCACCTTTGGAGTACATATTCTTTATGAACTTCGGATTTGTGATTGATAACTACTTTCAAATTGTACTATTATATGACGTAATATGATTGAAACGTGAACTTTTTGCTAAAAACTTAAAATCAAACTGATTAAAGACTACCATCATTCTGATCATTTTGGAGTACTAGTATACATTTAATCACGCACTTTTGTGCATCTAAGAGTGCTTAGAGATAATCCTTACCCACTGTAAGGCTTTCTCGATTCTACTATTGAACAGCACCTTTCTGAACCAGGAGGTGATCTCCCTAAGCACCTACAAATGTTGCATCTATTTACCCTTGGAGTCTACATTTATTCACTTTGGATTGCAGCAGTTTCAACTCTATTGTTTTCATGGATACAAGTGCCAGATGCACTGGACGATGATGATGAAGATGAGACAGGTGGACCACACCCCACTGCAGCCGCAACAGGAATAGCCCATATGAACACCATATTTGACAATTTCTTCACATGAGCACGTCACATTGTGAAAATCCTTAGCAATCATGGTACAGTACAAAATAACCACAGGCACAGCATGTGCAAATAAATCCATTCCTAGACACATTACCTAAGTGCATCTCAGTCATCTGTATGAGCACATCACTCAGACAAGTTTGAGTGCAATATGTAGTGCTAACAATTTCATAAATTTGATAATGGTTGTTGGGTGTGTCACCTCTGGGAAGAGAGGCTTTTTGGGGTGTCACGTATTCGTCCTGCCAATTCTGTGTATCACAGTTAGTACGGAATCGCACTCTTCAGCGTTTCACATGTGTCCCAAAACATTCCATTATTGCTGTTATTTGTGACCTACAAGTGACAACACGGCTCCTTTTGGGGTCAGATTTGTACCACCAAGAAGGAGGGATGCACCCTGTGACTCAAGTCCCACAACATGGGCAACATGTAAATAAGTGGGAGTCACTGCCCCTACATTCGTCCATACTTACTTAATTGATTGATCATGGACATGACAGGTCTGTGTGCAGGAGGTGTTGCTTGTTCCTCTGCAATGTGAAGAGGAGATGCGGTTTCACAGTGTGTTCCATGTATGTTTCCGCATTGATGCAGTTCACATGCAGACTGCATGTTAATGTACCTTGTGGCTGTTTGTGAGGAGATGGCTATTTGATGTGGAACAATGGTCATTTTTTCTACATCACAGATGTGGAGTAGTGCTCGTACATTGTCATCTCACCGTTTTATTACTCTGCTTTTATGATGCCTTTTCCCACATGACGCATGGGAATTGCAGGCCTGTCGCTGTTTATTGCTGATTTTTGTATCACGATTGGCCTCATCGCAACTTTTTTTACATTTGTGTTTCGCATTTTTTGCAGTATCGCGTTAACTTTATCACGGACATTTGACGTATTATCATGGGCCTATCGCATGGTACCGCCATGTTGTGAATACTATGTTAACTGGACGTTATTTTCCCACCATAGACTGCGATGTGAATAGTTCTGTTAAGCTAATTTTGTCGTAATTATCACACGTTCTTGAGAATATCCCACATTGTTTGTGACCACTTTACATTATCCATTGATATAAAACAATTATAATTGTTAGACATGGTTTGACTAGACATCAAACAAAAAGTACTTATTTAAACAAAATGTATTAATGTACTCACAAGATTATGTGTTATCTAACTTAATGAGAATGTTATGCATTTTTTAGTCAATCGATCTCTGTAGGTCTGATTCAGAATGTGTTCATTTAAGCTGAAGTTTGGTGCATATTTCTGGAAAATCATGTAGTTTTCCATATTGCAGGTTTCAATGAGCACAGCATCTATGTGTTAGAAATGTAGAACGTTCAAATGTCTAAATACTTAAATGTAATGTTTGAGTGTATTTTCACTGTTTGCTTTTCAAAATTTCTGTTTCACCATAGGTAAAAAAAAAAATATTTCCCATGAAGAATTCAAATCCTCTATAGCTTTGCCAATTTTGACAGTCTTTACTCACATTCTCACTCAAAAGAATTGTGACTATTCTTGTGAATTGGGAACTCACCCACTTTTTCAAATGCAGGAAGCTCTAAGCAATTGGATGGTTGATACCCACACACCTGGATGGTTGAGGGTGCCCTACATATTTTACAGGTGTACCTCCCTTGAAATGCCCAAAGCTATTCCATGTGTGCACATTTATTTGCATTAAGTGTAAAGAAATCGATTGGTTATTAGTTGGGGTGGATGTGGCTGGTACCCGTGTAATAAGTCCCAGATTTACAAAGAATTTGCATCAAGGACTGTTTAACCCAGTCCCGGGCAAAGTATTCTACTGGGATTTTCAAACCAATGCAAATCACAATTTGTATTGGTTTGTCTTGTATAGTAATGCAAGGCAGCCTAATGCGCTGCCTTGCGTTACTTTGTGCCATGGGGACTTTCCGTGGATGGTGCAAGGGTAACCTCATTTGGCGCCAAACCCTATCAATTAAGAATTGTATAATAGGTATTTGTTTCAAATGTATGTTCCTCCCTGAGGCAGATGTAAAGGGGAGACATGTTTCATTTTGGTTCTCCTCCTTTTTTTTCTTTTTGCATGAATGCTGCATTATGCCTTAAAGAAAGATACCTTACAGCATATTTTTGTGCAGGAAGGAATGCCTTCCTGCACCAAAAGTATGCTGACTACAACAGAGACATCCCTCCACTATGGTGCAAGGTGCCCCAATTTGCACATGACAGCCACAAGTGAATCAGCTGAGGGAGAGTGAAGAACAGCGCCACTTTTAAGTAGATATGGCACAGTTCTCTCCCCTTCTCATGCTCACACAACACAGGGGAGCAAAGTTACTTTTTACATTGCATTGCATGAACTGTTTGTATATATGGGCCATTTTGCCAATAATTTTAACCTCTGGTGGTTACGGCAAAGAGCAAACAAGCTTAACTTCAGAAAATGTGTGAAGTATTTAACAACTCTAAAACAGTCAAAAAGTCTGAGCACAACATTATAAACCCCCCACAAACCAATTAAAAAAGAAATACAAAAGTAATATGAAACATTACATTAAAATGATCCAATAGGGTGACTGGAGATATGAGTTTATAAAGCTTTAAGTCCCAACATGACAAGAAAAAGTAAAGAAACAATCAGGAATCAATGTTCATTGTTGACTGGGACCTAAATGCACTTTCAGGCTGGCCATTTTGAAGCTGAGGATGGATACACCAAACAGGTCATCCTGGCCAATGTTTTACCTCCTGACTTTTACGGAAGTTGAAATCCTCCAACAGGGCTACGTTGAAGGCTATAACCAACAAAAGCATTACAAGTCTGGATAGAGACTGGACGAGGTCCAGCTGAAGCTGTTGGTTTTAGTGGGAAAGGCAAGAGTGCAAACTTTTAAAAGTTGTAGCGGGATTTCACTGAAGCTCGGGAAGTCTTCAAAAAACATAAACTCCCAAATATTCAGACTTCCTGGGCTAAAACCTCAGAGCCACCTCTAGGGCGCACATATGTCAGTGTTGAAAAGTGGTTTAAGTAGTAGGGATAAGAAGGGACTTACCACTAGTCATAAGGCCACAATCACAATAAAAGGTTCAGTAAAGGTCTTAATAAATGATTCCCTTGCTCCACCTTTTGTAGCTGGCAACAAGCAGGCAAGCTTAACTTAGGAGACAGATGTGTAAAGTATTTAAAAACAACAATACTTTAAATAAGTAAGATAGAATACACAACAAAAAGTAAACACCAATTTATAAAAATAGTTTGTTTTTTTATAAACAAATGTACACAAAAATTACAAAAATCCAATGTAGGGAACTGGAGATATTAATTTTAATGAATAAACACATTTTGTGCTTAAAAACCAATAGCGCCAACTTGGAAAATCTGGTTGCGCTGGACCGGGACAAACTCAAAGTTTGAGGCTGACAACAAAGGAGCCCTGGTTGGGTACACTAAGCAGAAGTCTTTGCTCAAAATTTTACCTTCGCACTTTTTTTCTGGAGGATTTTATCTTGATGTTGAGCGAGGATCTTCTTCAACTTGGATCCATGCCAATGTTGTCAGCTTAGTGTGAAGCCTCAGTGAAACCCTGGAAGTCTTGAGCTCAGGAGCTTTCTGCGAGATGAATCCGAAACTCAGGCCGAGTCTCGGTTCAACGTTCCCAGCTTGATTCTCTTGACGTCAGGTTGGTCACCTTATGGAGCTTTTTCCAAAAGTGGCTTCAAACTTCTCTAAACTTCTGGAACGTCTTCCTGAAGTTCTTCTTGTGGATTCAAAGTCTCCAAAACACAAATCCAAGGGTCTGGAAGCTCTGAGAAGACCTTGGAAGCTTGAGACTACAATTCTCGCAATGCACCTGGCAAAATCCTTAAAAGTTCACTGGATGCACTCCAGGTGTGCTCTGTTACCCTGTAGGTTTCAGGGAGTCCACACCTTAATCCTTGTAAAGCCAGACAACGTCCTTAGGGCTGTAGTATCAGATCATGCAGCAGGTGCAATCCTTCAGAGTGCAGTCATCTGTGAGCAGATCAGAGTTCCAGCATGTCATTCCTTCTTCATCTTGTTGTTGCAGGAAGCAGATCTGAGTTCCTTTGTAACTCTCCCATACTTTTTCAATTTTCCTGGGCGTAAGTCAGGGGGGCACCCCTGACCAATGAGATGCTGAGAGCCACCCTTAGGTATGACCACATCCTCCAAAGTCCCAGAAAGCACTATTCTTCCAAAATCCAAAATGGAGAACTTTCTCCAGGTGTTTCTAAGATTCACTAACATCCCCCTTCCTGCCACTTCATTAATCTAATTACTAGTGCTCCTGTGTGGCTGGTGGTGCAGGATGTGGGAGAGACCATGTGCTGCCCTAAGGGCCTACTCTGTGCAAGAGAGCCAAAAGACCATCATTTTGGAGACGGTGGGCTCCCTAGGACTCACCTAGAGTACCCACCCAGCGGACCATTCCTGAGATCCGCAAAAGGTGGTACGAACTGAGGTCTTGTATAAGGGAGAAGTCGGCCAGCAGGATAGCAGAGGGATGTGAAAAAGGTAGAGGACCCTCGAAACACCCCCCTCTGACTTCCATGGAGACAGTCATAGAGGGGACCCTAGAATCAGAGGGTGTGGTGGGAGTAGATGACATTGACACCTCCAATCTAGCAGGCACCATCCAGGGTAAGTCATCTTCCCTTTACTTTTCTAACAAATATTATTTGAGCAAATCCATATATCATACATCACAGCATGGCTAACTTCAATGAGATTGTTAAACACGACAAGGGAAAACCCAAAAGGAATAGCACTCGGGTCCTTGGGCAGTCGTTTATTTCACAGAACAGAGGACCCTAGTATTTTAGGATCATGTAAAAGATAAACATACACTAAATAGTTTGTATGTCCTTTGTCCAGCCGGACAGGAATTTTATTAACTTGAATATTTTATACTGATTCATGTAGTGAACATTTATATACAAGTGGGCACAGCCTGTGACCCACAGAAAGCAAGACAAAACAGGTAAAAGCAACTTATGTAAGGGTGCACAAGGCGGTCTGTACTAGTATTCAGTATTACAGACTAGAATCCATTTTAGCAAACCATTGTAAAAGACATTTTTGTGACTTTGTACGGAACATATGGTGCTTTCAGGTCGACGACGTTTCGATGCAATTTAGAAATACATGCATCATCATCAGGACACGCGCCCGGATCTGCCAGCCCAAAATCGCGGAATAACAAACCGTTACCCCCTATCATTACCTGGATACAAGCGTGGTCCCCTCGGAGAGGCTATGTTATTATGAATAAGTTCTCAAGACAAACATGATTTATTCTTTGTCCTGATGATGATGCATGTATTTCTAAATTGCATCGAAAAGTCGTTCACTACATGAATCAGTATAAAATATTCAAGTTAATAAAAGTCCTGTCCGGCTGAACAAAGGACATACAAACTATTTAGTGTATGTTTATCTTTAACTTCAATGAGATGCTTACCACAGCCTGGCAATGCTTCACGGGAGTTGTCGTACACATCGTTTGCCTGCTGATGACTACACCAAATATATCTCTACAACCTTAATATGTCATAAACACATGAAACAGAGTTACAACAATATTGTGGGCACATTTTAACCATTTATTACACTATTTATTTGCATTTACACAGATCACAGCCCAGATGAGCCAGGAACCATTACAGCCAGAGGGCTTACTGACACTGATATGGCAATTCAGGACACAACACCACTAACTCCTCCACCCATCACCCCAACTCCAACTGGATGTAGAGCAACCATCTCAGCACTGCCAAATATTTTGGACAGTGATGAGGGTCAATCACAGAGTAGGGGCCCCACAGCTTCAGAGTCCACAACACACAGACAGCGCTGAGTGCAAAGATCAGCAGTCCGTACTAAGAACATGTCAGATGACATGTCAAATAGTACTCCTGTGTATGGAGGCTGGAGAGGTGCATAATGTCTGTACAGTGCATGCACACATAACAGATATCAACTGTCAGTAGGCAGCTGCAACATATGTCTAAGATGAGAGGGCCTGATAGTGTGTTGAAACAGATGCACAGGTAGTACCAGTCGAGGTTTGATTCCTTCACCCAGTCGATCAAACACCTTGCAGTAGCCACACCAACGCTACCAAGGCAGACTGTGAACATTCAAACTGACATTGGGAACTGCTGCCAAGATGTTGCATGTGTGCTCATGAAAGTGACCACAGCCTTAGAGAAAATCCAGACCCAAAACCTCTGTGTTCCCAACATCCTGCCCCTACCTGAGTTTGAAGAGGGCTTTAGCCTCCGAGCCACATCCGTTAATTATAGTATTACAAGAGCTAACGAGATATCCCAATTTCAATCTTTCAAAAACACCTCTGACTAAAATTTAAGAAAGTGTCTTGGAAAAAGGGTTACACTTTGTACCTTCCAAATTCATCAATATTGTAAAGTTGAAAACTGAAGCATTAGAGTTTTGTCGGGAAATCCGTCTAAAGTCTTCTTCTTAAATTGTGAAACTCCCCAACTAAAAGAACCATCAGGATCAAGAAATAAATTCAGTTTTCGCCCCACTCGGGTCAGATTCCAAAATAAATCAACACAATATTGTCTGCCATTGACAAATTGAGCACAACGAAAGATTTTGTGAACCATAACATCACCAAAGATCAGAGAGATGCCCTTGTACGATTACAATCTGATGACGATATTGTGATAAAACAGGCTGACAAGGGTGGTGCTATAGCCATTCCGGCACTAGAAGATTACAAAAAGGAAGCAGACAGAGAACCACGAAATGAAGACTGTTACAAAAATGTATAGTATGAGTACTGTCATTATTAAGCAGGCATTTGATGATGGATTTATAGGACCGTGTGACTATCTCATTAAATCAAAGCCCAGAATACCGGTGTTATATCTTCTACCAAAATTGCACAAAACCATGTTTCACCACCAGGGCGCCTGATTGTGTTGGACTGCGATTCGGTGTTGGAACCAATCGTCAAATATTTTGATGTTTTTTAAAAACTTTTAGTGCATACAGTACCATCCTATTTACAAGACACCATGGATTTCATTCAAAGAATTGAAGACTATGAATTCAACCTAGACACTCAGGTACTAGTAACCTTTGATGTCATCTCTCTTTATACTCAAATTCCACAACATGAAGGACTGCAAGCAATTGAAAAGTATCTGGACAATAGACCTAGGCCACACCAAGTTCAACAAAATGTATTGTCAAAATTGCCCATTATACATTAAGTAATTACTATGTCAAGTTTGGAGACAAGTTCTATGTGCAAATCAAAGGGACCGCAATGAGATGTCCCTTCGCTCCAGAGTTGGCTGTGCTTTCCATGGCCACATTGAAAGAAAAACTAATTCATGAAAACAACTCTTTTTCACAGCATATCATGGAATGGTTCCATTTCATTGATGATATTTTTTGCATTTGGGAAGGACAAGATAAAGGTTTGACTGGATTCACTCAATGGTTGAACGGTAGATCAGAGGACATTACATTTAGTGTCTCCAGCAGTAAATCATCAATTATCTTTTTGGATGTTGTGGTTTTTGAAAAAGATGGACAACTTAAAATAACATTATTCACTAAATCAACCGACAGAAACAATGTTTTGCATTTTACAAGTCATCATCCACGCAGTTTATGTGAGAATTTGCCAAATGGCCAATTTCTCAGGATCAGACGCAACTGCTCTGACAAAAGTGACTAGCTATTTAATGCAGACATTCTTGTGAATAAACTAAAAGAACGAGGGTATCCAAAACAATTGTTGGAAAATACGAAGAAGCAGGCCCAGTGGACCCTCAGAGAAGCTTTGTTGGAAAAGAAGCCAGCTAAAACCAAGCAAGAACATATGGTTTGTGTCTCTACCTTTTGTTCCAAAACTAATCAGTTAAAAAAAATCATCAGACAAAACTGGCACTTAATTCAAAAAGTTGACCAATCTTGGACACAACCGATGTTTGCATTTTAAAAATATGGTCCATCAGAAGCCAATTCATTTTTGCCTGTATTCCCTTGGGTCCAAGTAAAAGCAATCTGTGAGCACTTTGGGATTTTCCACTCTTGGAAGGCCACTTCCAATGCGGCACATGTGTCTTTTGCCCGCAGACAATTGAAGGAACAATGTTCATGCATAATAATAACAAATGGTCACATTAACAGTTTTCCAAATGCAAAACCAAAAATGTTGTTTATGCAGTCCAATGCTCTTGCAATAAGGTAAACATTGGCAAGACAAATCAAGAGATCAGGCAAAGGATCATACAGCACAAATCGCACATAAAGAGCAAAGTGGTAGCTGCTCACCTTGTAAATCACTGGATTGAAAATCACCATTCAAAATCAGAAATCCGATGGACAGTGTTGGCAACAATAAACACTGACCCTAGAGGAGGTGACACAGATGAAAATTTGAATCGCAAAGAAGCCTACCATACAGTGTATTTCAACACTGTGTTGATAGATTTAAACAAAATGTCTGAAATACAGAATCTGTCAGCAAAATAAATACATCACTCTTGCGGCCTGCAATCCAACATAAGGCATTATGAAATTCATTACGCATTCTGCACAAAAGACTGTGATATGCAACATCTAATCCGGCTGCACAAGTCTTGAACCACATGTCCCATAATTCCGTAGTATACTGCACGGACCCTGTCACAATTGACTTTATAAGTGAGTCCAACATTCAGCACCTTGTTAATGTCTATTGATGAACCGCGAGTGACTTTCAAGTAATACTGTGGCAGGACCACAGCGAAAACTAATCAAGGGTTTCTACAACGTTTTCTGGGTTATTTGCTCTGTATGCATAAAGGGGAGTTCTGAATTGGGTGAATTACCTGCTCGAGTGAAAGGTCAGACATATGCGTGAGTTTTTGAATGAAGCATAAGACCCGTAAAGATCCATCAGTTGACGTCGGTTTTGAAGCTCATGATAGGATTGTTGCGTTCGTAGATAAACTGTCAGCTTGCCGCACCGAACGATCTAGTTTAGCAGTTCTGAGTGTGACGATTGAGTAATCCTTACATTTATATTGTAGATTGCTCCACCTTGTACATATTTTGAATTGGATACCGTGCCCAGAAGGATCGGTGCTAATCTTGGTTCCAAGTGAGTAATTTTATAAAAAAAGGGTGTGTCTAAGTAGGTGTTGAACACACCAGTATCTGTTTTGGGCACTATATTACCCCATGAGTTGTTGTCATTGAGACAAGTTTTTGTATTGTGTTGTAGGTCAAAATATTCGAACCAGCTGAGTAACTAAATCACCAGTCTTGTGAGGTAATCTCATTGTGAGTTTTGACATATTTGAGAGTCAGAGAATAGAGCCAAAGGTATGTTTAATATTTGTTTATATATGTTTTTTTAGAAATAGACTTCAGTTCCTTGTCCTGAGGAGAACTCTGCAAAGGAAACTTCAGAGAGTTCGAAACAAGTTGACTACCATCTGAGCACCTACTGTGTATTAATATTTGCACAATTTGAAGAATAATATTGTCATCCAGGGCATTATTTATTGTTAATGGTCTGTTTTCATTTCAAATCATACCCTGGGTGCCTTGTCCATTGATACAATAGAATTAATTGTTACATTCTATTCATAACTATATTAAATAATTCTCAAGCTCTCATCTGGATCTGTAAATAATGTAAACTGATCATTTGTTTTGTCTTGAATTGATAATTTGTTTTGTCTTGTATGTTGTCATTTTTGGTTGTGTCCAAATTGTGTTTGTGTTTACTGTGTCGTTGAGATTCATCTCAATACATTCTGTATGTAATCTGTGTGTGCTAATACATTTTTTGTATGATATCTATATACAGAATTAAAAAATAAATGGTGACTGCTGCTATTGATGTCCATCATCCCCTTTGGTATCGCTTTGTTCGCCCTAAGTTTACTGGGTATACCCAGACGTGGGTCCCTTGCTCACTTTGCCACTGGATTCAAGATAGCCTGGCTGATGAGGGTTATGAACCCGAAAACGATCCCATGATGCTTGTTTCCGGCCCAGGGAAGAAATGGCTTGGCAGTTCGGGCTGCACTGTTCCCATGTGGCACAGGGTCAGACTGATTTGAATATGGCCATGTCTGAACTGGGGTGGTGGAGTGAGATAAAGAATGATGATGGATTGAACCCAGATCAGTTGACTGGGGTGAATGTTTGATTTTCTCAAGCGCTCCATCCATCATCCCCTTTTGTATTGCTTTATTCGTCCTAATTTGGCAGGGTATGCCCAGACGTGGGTCCCTTGCTCACTTTGCCACTGGATTCAAGATAGCCTAGCTGATGAGGGTTATGAAACTGAAACTGGTCCCAGGATGCTTGTTTCCAGTCCAGGGAAGACATGGCTTGGCAGTTCGGGCTGGACTGTTCCCATGAGGCGCAGGGTCAGACTGATTTGCATATGGCCATGTCTGAACTGGGGTGGTGGAGTGAGCTAAAGAATGATAATGGATTAAATCCAGATCAGTTGACTGGGTGAGTGTTTGATTTGCTCAAGCGCTCCATCCATCATCCCGTTTGGTATCGCTTTGTTCACCCCAAGTTGACAGGTTATGCCCAGATGTGGGTCCCTTGCTCACTTTGCCATTGGATTCAAGATAGCCTGGCTGATGAGGGTTATGAACCCGAAACCGGTCCCAGGATGCTTGTTTCCGGTCCAGGGAAGGCACAGCTTGGCAGTTCGGGCTAAACTGTTCCCATGAGGCACAGGGTCAGACTGATCTGCATATGGCCATGTCTGAACTGGGGTGGTGGAGTGAGCTAAAGAATGATGATGGATTAAATCCAGATCAGTTGACCGGAGTTGAGTGTTTGATTTGCTCAAGCGCTCCGTCCATCATCCCCTTTGGTATTGCTTTGTTCGCCCTAAGTTGGCAGGGTATGCCCAGACGTGGGTCCCTTGCTCACTTTGCCACTGGATTCAAGATTGCCTAGCTGATGAGGGTTATGAACCTGAAACTGGTCCCAGGATGCTTGTTTCCAGTCCAGGGAAGACATGGCTTGGCAGTTCGGGCTGGACTGTTCCCATGAGGCGCAGGGTCAGACTGATTTGCATATGGCCATGTCTGAACTGGGGTGGGGGAGTGAGCTAAAGAATGATAATGGATTAAATCCAGATCAGTTGACCGGGTGAGTGTTTGATTTGCCCAAGCGCTCCATCCATCATCCCCTTTGGTATCGCTTTGTTCACCCTAAGTTGATAGGTTATGGCCAGACGTGGGTTCCTTGCTCACTTTGCCGTTGGATTCAAGATAGCCTGGCTGATGAGGGTTATGAACCCGAAACCGGTCCCAGGATGCTTGTTTCCGCTCCAGGGAAGACATGGCTTGGCAGTTCAGGCTGGACTGTTCCCATGAGGCACAGGGTCAGACTGAATTGCATATCGCAATGTTTGAACTGGGGGGTGGAGCGAGCTAAAGAATGATGATGGATTGAACCCAGATCAGTTGACTGGGGTGAGTGTTTGATTTGCTCAAGCGCTCCGTTCATCATCCCCTTTGGTATCGCTTTCTTCCCCCAAAGTTGGCAGGGTATGCCCAGACGTAGTGCCCTTGCTCACTTTGCCACCGGATTCAAGATAGCCTGGCTGATAAGGGTTATGAACCCGAAATCGGTCCCAGGATGCTTGTTTCCTGTCCAGGGAAGACATGGCTTGGTAGTTCGGTCTAGACTGTTCCCATGAGGCACAGGGTCAGACTGATTTGCATATGGACATGTCTGAACTGTGGTGGTGGAGTGAGCTAAAGAATGATGATGGATTAAACCCAGTTCAGTTTCCTGGGGGCGAGTGTTTGATTTGCTCAAGCGCTCCATCCATCATTCCCTTTGGTATCGCTTTGTTCGCCCTAAGTTGGCAGAGTATGCCCAGACGTGGGTCCTTTGCTCACTCTGCCACTGGATTTAAGAAAGCCTGGCTAATGAGGGTTAAGAACCGGAAACCGGTCCCAGGATGCTTGTTTCCGGTCCAGGGAAGACATGGCTTGGCAGTTCGGGCTGGACTGTTCCCATGAGGCACAGGGTCAGACTGATTTGCATATGGCCATGAGTGAACTGGGGTGGTGGAGTGAGCTAAAGAATGATGATGTATTAAACTCAGATCAGTTGACTGGGGGTGAGTGTTTGATTTGTTCAAGCGCTCCGTCCATTATCCACTTTGGTATCGCTATTGATATAGGAGGCCATGAATGAATTGAAATTGAAAAAGAATAGTCAATGTGGCATTGTTGATAAAACATCCATTAAGGAAGTATGCAGTACCAGGCTATCATGCAGTTGCAGACACACTTCGGAGATTGACATGTCAACAGTTCCATGGCCCAATGTTTCTGTCAAAGCACCCAACCCCAGAGGACGAAAGAAGTGAAGCACTGTACACTCAGAGAATGAGTCACCTTTGTTTTGTTTGGCATTAATTACTTTGTTGTTCATTTCCTAACAATGTTGCTTTCACAAGGATACAGTTGATCCTTGATTCAAACAATGTTGTTGGTACCTGACTAAAAAGTGGTGTCTGAATTACACAGAGCATAACCATCATGTGTTATGTCTCATTATTTGGTAGTCTAATTTCTCTTACCTTTCTCTTACCTCTCTGTTCAATGTGCAGCTCCCCCTTCTGCACATGTGCCCTCCTGCTGCACCTGTAATTGTGCTAACTCATCATTAGAGTCAGAATCTGACTCCATGGGTATGCCGTGCAGATCCTTACTCATTGCAATATTTTGCAGTATGGCACAAGTGGTGATTATCTTGCAGCATGTATCTGGTCAAGTGCCCCACTGGTCTTGTGGAGACAGTGAAAGTAGGACACTAGGATCCCAAAGGTTCACTGAAGGATTGAGCACATTGTCCTGTGTTGTATTGCCTCTCACTTTTTGCCCTCTAAGTCAGGTACAGAGTGAGTAGCCTGGGACGCAAGGCAAATGCACTGTCACCTTAAGAGCATGAGAAATAAAACAATTAGGTCACATTACACACACCGTGCTGACCCCTGTATTCATTGAGTCTGAGATTCTCTTACTAAGTAGAAAACCATTGCCAAATTCACCCTGTGCCAGTCAGTTTTGTATTCCACTGTGGTGGAACATGAATGAGTCACTGGGGATGGCTGTGAATCTTGCCACAAGGTCCGTTTTGATACAGGAGGCATCACACACTACCTGCACATTGACTGAGTGTGAGTTTTTCCTGTTCCTGTATATGTATTCAGTTGCCAAGAAAGGACATACGGCAATATGCGTGCCATCTACACAGCTACTGACATTGGGGAACTGTGCTGCCCTGGAGAACATCAATTTAGTTTTCTGCAATGATTGAGGGAATGTGAGAATGAGATATATTGGTTGACCTTGCTCACCATGATATCAGGGAACCTGGGAAAGTATCTGGAAAAGGCACTTTGTGACACCCCCCACCATTTGTATGACCCCCTGGTAACTTCCTGATGCTAGGAAGTGTAGGCACCACAATACCTGCACATGTGGTGTAACTGCGTTTTGTAGAATCTGCCCCTTTGCAACCGGTCATCTGCGTAGGCAATCACCTTAGCCCCCAATTCCTCGGCCAAGTAGACCAGAGGAGTGACATAGATGTTAAAAAGAAGGGGGCTATGGAAATACCCCTGCGGGACCCCTGTGGTGACCGGCAGCGGGGCTGATGTGGGCAGCGGCAGCCAGACCTGTTGAACCCGCCCTTCCAAGAAGGACTTTAGCCAGCCCCAGGCACAGCCTTCGACACCAATCTCAGTAAGCCGGGCAAGCAGCAGTGAGTGTGGGACTGTGTCAAATACAGCCAATAGGCCGAGCATTACTAAGGCATGTTCTCCCACCAACATCTAGACACTTACGAATGGCCTTGGAAACCTCCACGAGTGCTGTCTCAGTGCTATAAGAGGAGCGAAGCCCTGACTGTGCTGGATGCAAGACATCTGACCCTTCCACAAACTCCGTAATTTGTCTATTTACCACCTTTTCAAAGACTTTAGCTAGGCTGGGCAGGAGGGAGATTGGGTGGTCATTACCTGGGATTGAGGTGTCAAGGGTAGGTTTTTTCAGAAGGGAAGGATTTTTGCCTGCTTCCAGGCCTCTAGTACACTGGCCTCAAGAAGGGAGGCGTTTATGATGGTAATTACTTCGGGGTTAATAATCTCCGTGACCGCGGCTAGCAATCTAGCCGTGCAGGGGTCAGCAGGAGAGCCCGATTTCAAGCCCTTCAAGATTTTAAGAGAGCTAGGCAGATCTTCTGAAGAGAAAGCACGCAGAAAGTACCTGGGAGTAACAGGCATTGAGACACCCAGAACAGGGTCAGAACGAGGTCCAGGGCAGGAAATAAATGCTGCCTGAATCGTGCAGATTTTATCCATAAAAAAATTGGACAGAGTATTGCACCAGCCTTCTGTGGCTGGGAGTGAGCTGTATTGTGCCGACGGGGACGTAAAACTCTAGATTATAGCAAAGATCTCCTTGGAGTTGTTATGTGCCTGCTCAATGCGGGCTGAATAATAATGATTCTTAGCCTGTGTTATTGCGACATAGTAGGTTTTTTTACTGTACCTAAGATTACCCTTAGTCAGGGGGCAGTATTCACTACGGCGCCAGGCATGTTCAAGTTTTTTGTATTCCTGCTTAAGAGCGGACAAGTCCGAGGTAAACCAGGGCTTGGAAGGCTATTCCCTAGAGAACCTGGACGAAGTTGGAATGTCTAGCATATTCATGGAGTTGGATAATCAGTTTGAGAATCCCACAAGGCTACCATAGAGATCCGGAGGGAGCGCAGGTCTGGAGGCCAACAAAGCCAAGGAGTGTTTGGAGAGTTCTATTTTTTTTAAAGCAGGTTTGCGGTAGCAGAGGCCAGAAGGGCAGGCCAGGGCCACCTCCCAGGAGAAGTAAGTGAGGCAGTGGTCTGATCAGGAGACTGGTAAAGGGTCTTCAACCGTGATTGAGAAGTTCGAGCAAATTGGGTCAAGAATATGGCCCCTTTGGTGTGTAGGGAGATTGACCCATTGAGAAAGTTGGGCAAGCTGAAGAATGTCGCAGAAAGCAAAGGAGTTATTAGAGTCAGACTGGTCAAGATGAATATTCAGATCCCCCAGAACCAGCTCACTTTGATGAATGTGGCCCTAAGTCTCACTTTTTTAAATTGCTAGATATGTTGATTCTGGTCTCTCCAATAGCTTTCCGTCTCTGAGGATGGACTCCTAATGGTCTGGCTTTCTTTCAACTGGACCGTAAAAAGCGCCAATGCACTCCACTCTCAATAGAGCAGCTCATTTTCCAGTACAGGATGGCACCTGCTTTGCTCTTTTGTGTAGTTCAGGTAGTTGGAAGGGCAGACAAATGCTCTCTGGGGAGTACTTCTATCCCCTGTGTTGATATGGAGAAACGGTGATAACTCAGGTGTCTTCAAAGACAGGTCAGACAGGATTCGTCATCCTTCTGATGTTTTCTTCCATATCTAAGAGTGTCTTGCAGAAATGGTGGTGGGTTGTAATGTTTTACCATAAGACTGGTCTGTGATTA
This sequence comes from Lissotriton helveticus, assembly GCF_964261635.1. Classification (NCBI taxonomy): domain Eukaryota; kingdom Metazoa; phylum Chordata; class Amphibia; order Caudata; family Salamandridae; genus Lissotriton; species Lissotriton helveticus. The sequence goes on from NC_136059.1 coordinate 1,078,223,923, forward strand.
GAGACTTCCCTAGGCCCAATTAATAGAGAATGCCCACCAAAACTCATCCCCCTTTTTCAATACTTATTTTCTTACTTTAAATCACAATTTCCTAGAAGACAGATGTCATGCTCCTATCTCAGAAATCCCAAGCCCCCTCCCAGATCCAGCCCAATTAAAATGGAGAGACAACTCCGCGGCCAGGGCGACTGATGCTGGAATCTGGGGATCAGGGTTCGATCCCCGGCTCCGGCGGCAGGTTAGCCCAGCACCATGTGACTCTGGGAAATAGCTTGCTTAATCTTCCCGATGGCCCCCAGCGCCTAGAGACCCTAACGGGTGATTGTGCGCTATACAAATGTGGATTATTATTCCTGATATGCAAACATATTTCTCTCATGCCTTTTAGGAGATGGATGGATGGGTTTTGTAGAGGATTACCTGAATGAAAGGCTTTTGCCGCTTAAGCATCCTCGTTGAATATCAGTGTCAAAAGCTAGACCTCTGCTATGGTGATTTGGGAAATGTTTAATTCCTGTCCACTTGTGAATAGCACTTACCATGTAAGTGGTTATTAATTGACCTCCTCCAATCTTTCTGCCTTTAAACATTGGATCATTGTTTCCTTTTCAGAGTTAACCAGGATGATAATTAATGAGATTTGAGGGAAGAGAAGCCAGTCATACCAGTTTACTACTGCTAGGCTTATGGACAGCACAAGGTATGACATTTAAAGGAAACCTTTTGGATCTAGTTTTTAAAAATTAACTATTGAACAAGATTGTTGATAATCATTACATAGTAACTTTGAACCAATTTTCAGACCAAAATGAGAACATTGACTTCACGGTGAAAACTGTATTTTGTAGCTGTTCAATGTAGGAATATAACTTAGTTTCTTTATAAATTTATAATTTCACATATGGATTATAGGGCACACATGGTGAAATGGCTAATGTAATCATATAGGATTTCCGACATATCAAAGTATTTTCCTCTGATATGTTTTACTGTATGCTTTTAAACTGCAGCCGGTCTGGCTACAATAGTGAAGCTGGAGCTATACAATTACAATTATACATGTACATTGGGAACTTGTATGCAGCCCAATTCTTACATATGCATTTAACTTCCACACCACTGTTGCTTTTTATTCTAATTTGCCTTATTGGAAACATAATAAAGGCATCTGTGTGTTAATATTTCTACCTTACTTCACAGAAGCAGAATACATACACTATAAGACTGAATGACAAATATGTTGTGCCCACTGTCCTGATAACACCAAGAATCAGCACATAGAAAGGTGAAAACTCTGGGGAGCCCAAGCAGAAAATGTGTTATTGCAGCATACAGCAAAGTAAGGCAGCAATGAAACATAAGGGAATAATAATAGGAAAGAGGCTATACCTTAAAAGACCTTTGTAGAAAAGGGCATTTTGTAAAGTGGACATCAAATGAACACAATTTTTAAAGACAAACACATTTAACAGGCATTGACAAATAAAAAGAATTGTAATGACTACAGTAAAGTAATTGTCTTTCCAGTGACAGATTGGAATTGTGCTCTGAAAGGCTTCATCAAAATGTAGAAACAGAATTGCTATATTTACTTTTAATATACCTCTTCATCACTCAGACCATTATTATACTTTTTTCTTTTTACCTTATTTGAACCAAAGGATTCAAGTGCACAGCAAAGATTTAGAGTATAGTATGTCAACAGAAGTTAGTTTGGCCTATAAATTTGACATTTCTGGCATGTTTGTATTATTTCTGTTCTGTTTCAGAACTACAGTTACATGCAGTCAAGTTATTTTCCTGTAGCTGCTCATGCCCCTGTCTATTGACAAACAAAACAAAGCAATAGCTGGCAGATGCATCAAACAAAATAGCTCCAGGTAAAATAGCGAATTGGTAAAACAGGCCGTTATCGAACGCAAAACCTGAAATCCCAATGCATCAACCCCAACTCCGAAAAAAATAAAGAATCGCTAAAAACCCCCCACGGTAAATTACCGAATTGCAAATTAGCCAATCGGTAATGCCAAGAATGAAATCAGCCCCCGGAAATACCGAATCGCTATTAAAAAGTCGCTACGATATGCACCAAAAATCGCAAATAACGAAAATGCACCAAATCGCTATTTTGCATGAGCAAAATAAGAGGAATCTCAACCAGGAGGTAAAGTTGGTGGAAGAAAAAAAAAAAAGGAACAGACAGGTGTTTACAATCAAAAACCCTTCAATATGCCTCTGGAGACCCTGTATGTTTTCCAAAATGTCTGCCCTCTACGTGCTTTCTAGGAGGATGAGAATCAACGCTACTGCACAGGCCAAGAGGAGGATCCAGGACAGGGGTTTCAGGGTGCGCATCACATTGCTGGGCCAGACAGAGGAAATAATCTATGACAAGTACAGACTGAATCGGGCAATGATCATGCGCCTCATTGCTGATCTGGAACCACTTCTGTAGCAAGAGACCCGTAGGACCAACGCCATACCTGCCCACATCCAGGTCCTATGCAGCCTGCACCTGCTGGCGTCTGGAAGCTTCCAGGTGGTCATAGCAGAAGCCGGAGGCGTGTCGCAAAGCACACTTTCACGCTTCTTCCAAAAATTCCTAGATGCCATGCTGACATTGATTCATAACCACATCAACTTTCCCACAACCCCACAGCAGTTGAACTGCACCAAACAGGACTTCTACCAGGTGGCACAATTTCCCCATGTGATAGGATGCGTTGACTGCACGCATGTCCCCATCTGTCCCCCCTCAGCCAACGAATACATATTCCGCAACCGGAAGTCCTATCACTCCATTAACGTGCAGGTCATGTGCAATGCCAAGCATATCATAACGGACATTGTAGCACAAGTTCCTGGAAGCACACACGACGCATACATATACCGACACAGTGGCATCCACAGGCGTCTGCTCAACGGTGAATTTGGAGAGGGACACCTACTAGGTACATACTAATACCTCATCATTAACTCCATCCTCACATATGTAATTGTATTCATGCTGCTAACCCTTTGCTCCCCACCCTATAGGTGACAGCGCCCACGCCTTGCGTGAATATCTCCTCACTCCCTACCTCAACCCAGCAACACCTCAGGAGCAGCCCTACAACGCAGCACATATCAGTACCAGGAATGTGGTAGAGCGAACCTTTGGCATCCTCAAGAGTCGCTTCCGGATCCTACACAAGACAGGAGGTGCATTGCAGTATGACCCGGTGACCTGCTGCTGGATAATAGCGGTGTGTGCCATGCTGCACAACATTGCCACAAGAAGGGGGATACCAATAGAGGTGGACGGAGATGACGACTTTCGTGCACAGCACCCCCCCCCAACACCAACAGGCACACATGCCTAACACAGCTGAAGGTCAAAGGAGGCAAACATACATCACACAACATCACTTCAGAGACAGGTAAGAATGAGCCATCACAACATAATCTGGTGTGCAAATGTTTAATGCACATGAGCACTTGTCAGGTGAATATTAATTAAATGTCTACATGACGCAGACTCAAAACATAGGTGAGGATACATGTCCGTTGTCATCACGGGAGTATCTTGTGGTAGTGTAGGTGGCCCATGGTTACATCACCATGGCCAAGGACCCAATGGAACATGGCTATTTGCGCCTCCCACGTACCCCCAGCCTCCTGTCGCGTGACTCCTCCACATCACCACGATGTGTATCAGTGGCTGTGGAGCTGCGCGAGACGCTGCTGATGCTTGTTGCAGCCTCACTCCCCTCCTCCACTCCCAAACTGCTGCCACTAAAAGTCCCAGACTGCAGTTGCTCCACTACAGTGGTCACTTTGCCCAAGGCCTTTGCCACATCTCCACAGTAATGGCCCAGGTCGACCTGCAGGGACACAGATCCCCGTGACAGTACAGCTGTGCTGTTGCAGAGCTTTGTGATGGCCCTAATGGAGGCATTGGAACGGAGCAAGTTCTGGCGATGCCTCCTGCACTCGCTCTGTTGCCCTGCTATGACAGCACGTGTGAGCTCCTGTAGGCACAGTTTTATGTCTCTATAATCCTCAGCAATGGCTGTGGTCATTTCACGCACAGCGTCTGTCATGGTTCCCATTTTGTTTGCCAATTTTGCAATGTTGATGTTGATAGCACCCATGTGTCTCCCCTGCAGGCGCTGAACACGCAGCATCCGTGACAGAACCACTCCGTAGCCGTGTGTTGGCTCCTCATATCTCTCTGCAGCTCTTCCCAGGGGCCTGCCCCGCTGTCGGACTCGGACATGTGCTTGTGTTTGAGCTGGCGGACTGACAACTGACTGCCGTGGAACATTTGTAGCTGCTGGCCTCTGCTCCATCTCCATCACCTGCAGGGAGGGGACATTTGCCCTGCGGCTTGGTGGTGTTGTCTGCGGTGGTGGTGGTGGTGTTGTCCACGGTAGTAGTGGTGATGGTGGTGATGGTGGTGGTGGTGATGGTGTTGGTGGTGTCGTGGGATGACGTCCCTGCGGAGTTTCTGCATCGGTCCCTGCCGGGGTTTCTAAGATTATGAGGCATCCGCTGTCATCTGAATCCAGGGGGGATACATCTGTGTGTGAAACAGTGCATTGTTATTATTTTGTCTGGATGTATATGTGTTGCATTCTTTCAACTACATAAATGACATATTTGGAATGACTATTGGCCCTGTGCTGCTGGTCTCATTTAATTAACATTGGGGATTATACATGCACACTTTGATGATATGACTACGACTCCCATGATGCAACACTTTGGTGAGGGTATATGCATTAGGTACTACTACATGTGCACTGTGATTGCCCTGGGGGAATGGGCAGGGGTAGACAACACACTGTGTATCTGCACTGGCATGCATCTTACCTTGTTCTCCTGCCTCAGCGCTGGAAGTGTCCAATTGGGTGACCCCCACAACTGCTTCAGGGTCAATGGTACCCTCAAAGAGGTCCTCGAGGGCTGTGTTAGGTGTGACGTTGGATGTTCCCCCTCCTGTGCAAGCTACATCCTTCACCCTTTCTGCAATCCTCTCCTTCGCCCTTTTCCTGAGGTCATACCATCTCTTTTTCAGGTTGTCTATGCTGTGGTGGGTGACTCATACAGCATTTACCCTCTCCTTGATTCGCAGCCAGATCTTGCGCTTCTCTGCCTCAGGCCCCTTTAGGGACAGCTTGCCAAACAGCCTGTCATGTTTGCTGCTCACCCCCTCGATTAGAAGTTCAAGTTCTTTGTCTGAAAACTTTCTCTTCCTCTTTCTGGGCATGTCCTTGTTCTGGGGTGCATCCTTCTCCATCCTGGTATCCAGTGGAAAAGCTGGTTTGTGGTATCACTGGTTCTCTCCTCTGCTCCTGTGCTCTGCCTCCTCCTCTGAGCTCCTCAGGGCAGTGAATGAAGCATGGGCTAGGAGACTTCCTGGGTATGATGTCATCAACCTGCTTCCAACGCGACCTTTTTATGCGAATTCGCTAATACCGAAATCGCAAATACCGATTTGGTATTTGCTAATTCCGTATTTGCTATTCTTTATTTTGGACACTCGCTATCGTGGTTTCGGTATATTTTTCCGATTTTTTGCGATTCGGTAATAAATACCGAATATGTTGATGCATCGCGGAATGCTAGTCCTTATTCGCGATTCCTTATTTTTTCGCAAATAAGGACTCGTTTTACCGAATTTTTATGCATATGACCATAGATTCACAAACACAAGCTCCACTTTCTTAAATGATTACTACACATAAACATAGCTCATTTCTTAATGTCTCTTTGCAAACATTCACTTGGAACTTACATATAGTACATGATTCCACTTCTAATACTCATCCCTTAAAACCAGACTAATTACCACACTCGCTACACAAATTGTGCCCAGTTCATATGGGTCTAAATGTGGTACCAGTAACTGTAGAAAGTGAAACTAAAGATCACACTTGGATGCCTTCACGCTTCTTCACAATATGCAATAAAGCTACTCTGAAATGTATAGGGTTGTGTAAAGCTGAGCCATGTGGGGGAAACAGTTACCACATTCTCTCTTACACATGTCAGAAGGAGCAGTAGGCCAGAATTCAGTTTAGCTAGATATTTAGACCAGCACCCAAAACAAAATCTGAATCATTAAAAAAATTACCTTGATGTTGTTTTGTAGGTTACTGACTGCACACACAGTGCTGTGTCTAAGCCACATAAAATTGGTCATATTTAATCATATCAACAACTGTTGCTAGAGAGAGTGAGCCAGTGCATTGTATTAACACTCATATGTCTAATATATTTTTGTGCCATTAACTCTTATACTGTGATATTCTTCTGTATTTTGAATCAGTCATTGCTAACATCTGCAATAGGATTGAAAATAATATTGATTACCTTTACGTCAAAATTACCGTGTGTAAGGAAAGCTAGATGGGGCAGTTGCTCCTTTGCTTTTCTAGTGGCTCAGGCATGGAATTCCCGACTCCTCCATCTGAAGATGGAACCATCAGAGCTACTATTTTGTAGGAGACTAAAAACATGGCTATTTCCCCTAGTAGAGCGATACAAAAGGGGATGATGGACGGAGCGTTTGAGCAAATCAAATACTCACCCCCAGTCAACTGATCTGGGTTTAATCCATCACCATTCTTTAGCCCACTCAGCCACCCCATTTCAGACATGGCTATATGCAAATCAGTCTGACCCTGTGCCTCATGGGAACAGTACAGCCCGAACTGCCAAGCCATGTCTTCCATGGACCGGAAACAAGCATCCTGGGACCGGTTTCGGATTCATAATCCTCATCAGCCAGGCTATTTCCCCTAGTAGAGAGCGTAGTCATAAATCTCAGTTCCGGCAAGTAGATAGACATAGGGCATTTTATCTCTTTCTCTAGTCACTCTCTCCCAGAGCTGGGAAAATGTTATTGAGGACTTTTAAATCAAAATTAGATATTACATTTTTGAAATCCACCATTTAGGATACCTTCAATATTCTTGTTGGAACAAGTTGAATGACAAATCCACCTTTTCTCACTTAGTTAGTATTTAACAAATATTCAACTTTAGACACCAAACCTGATGAATATTATTGCTCATACCATGGGCCTAATAAGACTTGCTGAATAAGACTTGCTGATCACACATAGGACCTACTCATACTCAACACAAGTTTTCCCACAAAGGGCAAGACAATCTTCTTGTTTATGCTCAAGACCTTATATATCATTTAATTAACACCAGCAGATGTCACATCTCACCACCATAATGAGGCAGAAAGCAAAACCTCAGTTTATGCAGATGTATACTCTTTTTAGATGAACCTCAAGCAACTGAGCTGTGTATTTGTCCACTTAGCATTACGTCAAGAGACAAATATGTGTTTGTTCCCTTATCTTTTAAGAAACATTTATCTTGGTTCTGAAAAATAAGTGCCATAACCTAAAGCAGTCCTGGATCAACCACAGCAATTTTGTTCATAGCACCTAAAAATGCATTCATTTGCTCTTACATACAAGACACCACTGTTTTCTGAATCGCTGTAACTAATCTGTACCCGTTGATTCCTCATAGTGAAGGCATAGAGAAAGTTGAATGGGCATTATTACAGCAAGAACATGTGGGAGCTAGCAAAATAATCTAAATAGAACTGCTGCATTTATCATAGCTACTTCGTCTTGAATGGTGAATTCTATCTTCTAAAGAATAAAACCTCCATGGGTGTTTCAGGGACACCGAACTATGCAAATATTTTCATGACAAAGTTTGAATAACAACATATTTTCAAAACACAGGCATGGCAGGAACACTTTGTTGTATATCTTCAATACATCAATGACATCTTCCTTATTTGGAAGGGTCAAAGAGAGATCTTGAAAAGAAGATCATTACATCAAATCAAAAAACCTGCAGATTCAATTTACCCATAAAATCAGTAAGCAAGCCATTTAATTGCTCAATGTATTCATTGATCTACCTGCTGTGGGCATCAAGATAAAAGTATATAAACAAACAACTGACCATAATAACTCCTTGCTTTTCCACAGTTTTACCCTCAGCTTTTAAAACAGCATCTACCATTTTCACAGTTTCTCTGCATAAAAAAAATCCCATCTGACAATGAGGAGTGCTCATCAGCACTAGAAGAATACAAATCCCAGTTCAGCATGAGAGGGTATCCCTCTGACATACTTAATTCAGCTCAAAAAGACTCAATTGATAATCCTGTGTGGATAGCATTTGGTTTCAAAATTTCCACAAAGTCTCATGTAATTGGACGCATCATTAACGATCGATGGGAACTTCTGCAAACTGAGCCAGATTTTAAGGCACTGTTTGTACACAAACCCATCTTTGCCTACCAGCAATCGTGAAATTTAAAAGAATACTTCCCTCAAAAAATCTGCGAGCTTGAAAAGACATATTGGCACTAAAAAATTTCAAATTGCATACAATGCAGAAATGTATTAATGGCACAGGCATCCATCCAAAAACTGTTCAATCCATCAAACTGAAACATTCTGCCAACTGTAACACCCAAAACATAATTTACCGCATTACATGCCTTGAAGCTTAGTGCTATTAGAAAGACTGAAAGAAAAAATCAAGATATGTATAACTGAACACAAAAGCAAGATACGTAGCGATAACAAAAATTCCTGTCTAGCCACATACTAGCATGAGAATAAACACAAAGGGCCCGATTCCGATCTCGCTCGGAAGGACACCAAACATGATACGGCTGGAAAAAGTACTAGCCGTACGCGTGTTTTCCACCCGACTCATACAGTTGTACGAGCGAGCAGGTACGATGCAAGCAACACGAAAATACCGACCAAATCATTTCCGAGTTCGAACCGCTCCGTATGTCTTGTCCATAAGCAAACCGCGCTGTGCAATGGATGTGACTTATGACCGAGCCAGTACGATGCACGTGTCGGACAGCCAGTTCGAGCCGAAGTTTCCGGCTCGCAAAACATCCAGGACATTGCCTTTGGGGGTCGGCATCGGATCCCATGTCACCCGCAGCCTTATGACGTGGACACAAGAGAAAGACCCAAGGGTCTCCCCAACACAGGCATGTACGGTGCGGATGGCACCAATGCGTTCCCACTGTAGGGGGTGCCTTTGTGCGAGCTGTACCCATTCAGTCAATGAGAGCCCATGTACGCGTCGTACAACTGGCTCCCATTGACTTCTATGGGAGTCTGACCGAACCGAATCCGGCAACATGCGGCCGCATCGTATACTCGCTCGGTCGGACTGCAGGAGTCCGGCTCGGTCAGAAAACACTCCAGGTCTGGCTCAGTCGGAGAGCTTTCTGACCCAGATCGGAATCGGGCCCAAAATATCGCAAATTTGTTTTCAAATTCAGAGGTCATCAGGCCTTATCCTGAAATCAATATTAAAAAATGCTGGCCCAACCAGAAACTTACTGGATCAGGAAATTCGACACTCTCAGGGGTTAAATGATAAAATAGAGATGCTGTGCTTCTTATAATCAGCATACATCCTATTACAAGCACTTATTCATTACACTGTATACTTCTTCCACTTTACAGTTGATGGTTCATTCAGCTGATGGGTTTAATTTGATGTATAGCTGGTCATGTATCATTAAGATGTAATAGAGTCATTTTGGTAATTGTTTTAACATAGTGTTACAAATATGCATTGTAGTCATATATAATCAAATTTTTATGTTTAAATTAACACATGACCGTTGATCACCATACAATAGTGTCTTATGATATTTATGTGGCTCTTATGCTATTATCACATTTACAAAGTTGTCACTGCTGTGTTTGTGTAACATTGTAATAGGTCTTTGCAACTTGTATTGTTGCGGTTTATAATGCTTTTACGTCTGCACATCATGACATGTTTAGATTTGCCAATTTGTTCCTACTTTGTATAAATATTAGTGTCATCAATTATTGTTGCATTTGCAATCCTCCTGCCATAGTTTGGTTTCTATTATAATAAGGTTGTCCACTTTGCTTTGAATCACATCGCACCACTTCATGGCGATTTTTTGATTATTCTTGGCAATTGTTATGGCTTTAACACTGAGTAATGGCACATTCCTTTTTCACATGCACCGGAATTCAGGAGTATTCTTTCTATATTCATCACCCGTCCCAGTTGCTTCCTGGCTAAATTCATTTCACCAGCTTCACAGTGCATTTAAAAAACAGCACAACTTCTCATTAGAGGGAGCACATCCACGGTGATACCTGTGGGAGAGACTGTCTTTCACTTCTCAGGGTAAACGGAAAACTCAAAACTTTTGCTCTGGACTAGCAGTCTAACTACAGCTTTCTCCATATTTCAGAATCTCGCCGCATTTGTGGCAGTTTAGCATTGCAGAATGATAAGGTATTGGGAGGCGTGTGCTCTTACCTACACACAATCAGCACATTAGTCTTCTTTGCACGTTAGAGGTAAACACTTCTAACATTCGTTTTTGATCCAGCACTTTTGACTTGCTCTATATCGTGCATAACCATAGATTTTTATCTTTCACTCTCAGGCCGTGGGTGTAAAGTCCATGCATTGACAGTGCATCATCTGTCACTGTGCATGTGAGTGTAAAAGCACTAATTATTGTGCCGCTATGTAACAGGCACATTAATACACATAAGTTCTATCAGAATTTGTGTTACAGATGGGGTTGTTTTATCATCACGGGTTTCTAGAACTTTGGTTTTCAACTCTCTTGGTCATTCTGCAAGTGTAATTTCTTAACAGCTTATCACTATTCTGTGGGACACAAGTTCATTGAAATCTTGCCTGTGCTTTTAGTACTTTCATAATTTCACAAGCTGCATGAGGCATGGTCATTTGGATCATTGTGTTTGAATACATTTTAAAAAGTGGTTTTACGGTTCAGTGCAAATGGCTTTTCACTTGGCACTCGTATTTTGCATGTGGACACAGCATCAATTGTCAAGCATAAATCCCAGATAATTCCCCAATCTTCTGATGAGACCTCTATTTTTCACATTACAGCTGGTGCAGAGACAGAAAATCATTGCTAAAATATCGACTTACACTAATATCGATGCAAAAATATTGTGGGTCAGGAATATCGACAGTCAAATATTGTGGTCAAGAATATGGACTTTGGGTATGTTATATCAATGTAAAAAAATATTGAAGTGTTTAATATCGTTTGCAAAAATATAGATGTACAAAATTTCGATTTTGTATAAATATGTTTGTTAGTATATATTTTATATGTGTGTGATGCATGTATTTTTTGTATAAGAATTGTTTGTATTTTTATTATATCTGTTAAAACGTTAGTAGTTGTTAAAAAGAATTGTTTGAATTTTGCATTTTTATTTCCATATCAGGCTGTGGGTTTATAGGGGAATAGGGTGGGAAGTAATGTATTTATATAAAATGTATTGAATGTTTTGAGTAGTTATTTTTTTTTATTTTGCTTTTTTAGTACTGTAGCGGGTTGTGGGTTTATAGGGAAAAAGTGTGGGAAGAAATGTAACTATAATAAATGTTTAGAATTATTTTTGTTTATTTATTGTTGTTGGATTGAGATGTTATAGTGTTGAATGTGTACATTATTTTTTTATCAATTATGAAATAATTAGTTGCTAATTAATTTTAATTAATTATTTGGAAAATTAATTATGTTAATTTTGTAATAATTGTTATTTTTATGTGTGTGTTGTGCTGTTGATAGGTGAAAACGGTGGGAAGTAATTTTGTTATTAATTTGTTGTTAATTAATTTTAACTAATTAATTGTAATTAGTTATGTTAATTGTGTTTTTAATTTTGGTGTGTGTTGTGGTGTTTATAGGTGAAAATGGTGGGAAGGGTGGGAAGTAGTTTATTTTTAATTGTTGAATTTATAATTAGTTGTTAATTAATTTAAATTAAATTGGTAATTGTGTACTTCATCTCAGGTGTGTGTTGTGCATATTTCAGTGTTAAAGAATGTGTATTCAATCACTGTTTATTCATTATTTTTATTATTAATATTTTTTTAAATCATTAATAATTAAGTTAACTATGGAACTAAATAAAAATAAAAATGGGGTTTAGTGTGGTGTTATAGGGTAGGAAATGCAATAAATACATTTATGTGTAAAAAAACATATTTTTGTTTGTTAATATTTGCTTCTTTTACAAATAAATATTGTTAATTAATTTATATTTTTTATGGATAATAGTTCTAACTTTTTGTTATATGTAATTAATATATTTAATGTTAATATTTAATATATTTAATTGGATATTTTGCAAATATTTATTTATTTGTTTATTTATTTTTTATATTGTTTCTTTTTTTAACAGTTTAAATGTTATTAGTATTGTTTGTTTCTCTGCTGTCCAACACTTTCCTTACTGTTGCACTCACTGTAGTGGGCATAGTAATTGTTACTCCTCCGCTATCCAGCACTTTCCCTACTGTTGCACTCACTGGAGTGGGAATAGTCTTTTTTATACCTCCGCTATCCAATAGTTTCCCTACAGTTGCACTGATTGGAGTGGGTAGTACTAATTTTTACTCCTCTGCTATCCAGCACGTTCCCTACTGTTGCACTAACTGCAGTGGGAATAGTAATGTTTACCCCTTCGCTATCCAACAGTTTTCCTACTGTTGCACTTGCTGGGGTGAGAATAGTAATTTTTACTCCTCCACTAGCCAACACTTTGCCTACTGCTGCACTCACTGGAGTGGTAATAGTAATTTATACCCTTCTGCTATCCAACACTTTCTCTACTATTGCACTCACTGGAGTGGGAATAGTAATTTTTACCCCTCCACTATCCAACACTTTCCCTACTGTTGCACTCATTGGAGTGGGAATAGTAATTTTTACTCCTCTGCTATCCAGCACTTTCCCTACTGTTGCACTCACTGGCGTGGGAATAGTAATTTTTACCCCCCCCACTATCCAGCATTTTCCCTACTGTTGCACTCACTGGAGTGGGAATAGTAATTTTTACCCCTCCGCAAGTTTATGTTTGTGTCTTTATAATATATTTTAATTAAGTTTATTTCTTATATTTGGTTAAAATATAGAATACATTTAATTTATTTTGTTAAAATATTACTAATATTTTATATAAGTTATATATATTTTTAAGTTGCTATTTTTTACATCTATATTTTTTCTTCGATATTTTTGCTTTGATATTCTTGTACTTAGCTGTTTAAGTATAGTGAGTCGATATTTTTGTATTCTATATTTTTGAATCGATATTTCTGTATGCCTATATTTATTACATCGCTATTTCATCAGGGAACCATTACAGCTACTACTGATTAAGGGGTCTATTGTAATGTCGGGCGGATCACCATCGCCTGTATAGCGGTGACGATCCACCCGCCATTAATCCCCACCCGTCACCCATTTTCCCCCGACATATTAGGATGGCGGGGGGACCGCAGTGGATGGAAAGACCGTCCTCCGGTTTTCCACTGGTCACACAGGTGACCAGGCGGAAAAGGGGTGAAAAAGGGGATTCATATGGTGGCGGTGTCTGTAAGACACCACCATCCATATCCGGATGCAGGCGGTGATGTGTCTTTAAGGCATGCGGAGTCTGCATGTGGGGGCCCATTGTGGGCCCCCAGGGTGTTGGGGAGGTGGGGGGTGCACCTGCATTTGCATGCACAACATGGAAGGCACCGCGCAATGCCTGCCATGTTGTGCATGCAAATGCACAAATGCCTTTTTAACATTGCGGCGGGTGATGCTGAAAGCAACGCTCGCCGCAATGTTAAAAATGCAGGATGCGCCTGCCAGTGTGGCGGGTGCATCCTAATTGTATGTGCGGGACTTCCGCACACATAGCAGGCGGTCCCATTTCCTGATGCAATGGCGAGCGGACTTTGTCCGCCCGCCATCATAATAGACCCCTAAGTGTTTTTTCTTCGATGCTTTGGGTTTATGACACAACTATCAATTTGTGATGAATCTTGCATTGTCAGATTCTGCTGCTACAAGTTTGAAGGAGCATCCTGTAAAATTTGAATAGTAATTTATACCCCTACGCTATCCAACACTTTCCCTACTGTTGCACTCTCTGGAGTAGGGATAGTAATTTTCAGCCCTACGCTATCCAACACTTTCCCTACTGCTGCACTCACTGGAGTGGGAATAGTAATTTTGACCATCATACTATCCAACGCTTTCCCTACTGTTGCACTCACTGGAGTGGGAATAGTAAATGTTACCCTCCCGCTATCCAACACTAAAAATATTGAATATTTTGTAATATTATCTAGTTAACATATATGTATTAAAAAATACAAATGGATTTTTTTTATTTACATTAATTATTTATTAATTTTAAGGTTATTTAAGCATTTCTAATTATGTTTTACTAAATTATATTAATTATTTCATTATTTTACATTACTTTAAAGGCTTTTAAAAAATTCAATAGTTTAACAAACTATATTATTTACAACGATATTTTGGACTTGATATTTTTGTACTTACCTGTTTGTAGATAGGAAGTCGATATTCTGTCGATATTTTTTCATTGATATTTTGACAGGTCGATATTTTGCTCCTAGATATTCTGTCAGTGATCCAGAGGGAGCCTGCGCTGTCGCTCTGCTGTAGTTTGTGCGTCGGCAGAAATTACGAAATGCCCCATATCTTGTAGATACAGCGCATTCCTGCCCTTTTATTTTGATGTAAGGCAGCACTGCTAGGACGGCTTGCATTACTGCTCTATGCCAAAATATCGTAAATATGCCCCCAGAGTCAGAGGTCGGGTAAGACAAAAGCAGGGTCCTTCAGCAACCAGATAGGAGATACCCAAAATTGTCTTTGAATCCTGTTCTCTTCCTTTCAAGTGCACCCTAAGTATTACATATGACTCAACAGACCCTTAAGTAGGATTTGACACTGTGCTGTCTCATGAGGCCCACAGCCCTCTCCCCTGCCTTGAGAACAAGCTAGGAACTGACAGAGACTTATGATATTAGGCCTTTTGACACTTCGGGCAAATACAGGTTAACTTTCTAAAAGTTACTTTTGCTTTAAATGTATTAAAAATCTGAGTTAACCATTGAATTGAATTTTTTTTAACTAATAGAAATAGTGTTTTCATTATTTTTCTAGGTTGTTGCATTCCTGCGGTAGCAGAATTAGCATTTTAATCTGTACTCTGGTTTTCTGCAAAAGGGAACTAGGCCTGCACCAGTGAAATAGTTTTCAGGGCCTTGTCTCTGTAGGGACATGGTAACATACATTTTTTACATGCCCAATTTTTATATAACATGCACTCTACTTTTTGGGATATAAGGCTTATTCATATTTAAAAGCGAGGTGCTTACCTGCTAAAATGGTTATTTAACACATTGCAGGTTTGACACCTCAGCTGTTGGGAGGCATGAAGCTAATTTTTCCTTTCTCACACTAGTGGATGGCACAGAGAGTGCTGCAGTCCATGGGTGAGATTTAACTTTTTATGCTATGGATGTATTTCTGCACTATATACTACGGCCCAATAAAAGAGTTAAATCAGTCAACCAGGGATTGGCCAATTTCTACTTGTTTTAGGGATCAGAGTGCATACACTGGGCATTGGAAAGCAGTGCCCCAGTTTGCAGAGTCTAAAAAACATTAATAAAATCGGGGGCAAACAACGCATAAGGGCGGTTTTCTCACAGTGATAATATTTATTAAATTTAAAGTTTTATAAATAGTGAAATTAGCCTCTGGCAATATGCAGGATGATAAATGCCATTATAATTAAAACACAATTATCAATAGAACAATACAACAATAAAAATCAAACAATATACCACACTACACGAAAGAAAAGCTCTAAAATAATTTTTTTCTCAAATCACACAATGTATTTTTTATTACATTTTATAAGAAGATGTTTAAGTTCCTTTTTACATTTTGGATTTTTTTTATCATAAAATATGACAATTCTCGAAAAGATATTTTTTTGCTGGTGTGTATAACACCAAATCAAATCAAATCTTTGACTTCAACTGGATCTGTGATGGATCTGGCAAAGAACAGCTATAGCCCCTAGTGTCAAGGAAACCTGGCTAGAAGTTACCACTAGGCCTCTAAGGTTTGAGAGAACTAGTTGCTTTTTGAACCTATGGATGTGTTCAATGTGTATTAATTTGATATTAATAAATAATGTGCTTTTAATATCCTTCTGTGTGTGCAATGTTGTTACTGGGAAAGCTGTAAAAGGACACTAAACTTAAATACATTAAAAAAATAAATGCAGTATTGACGGGGAAGAACAAGGGAAATGTAAAATAGAGTGTGTCAGAAAAAGTGTGAAATTTAACAACAAAATGGCTTATAACAGATTTGTATCTATAGCATGATGAGGTTGAACAACTCAGCAGTTTGACAGGCACAATTTTTATGGTTTCGACACTTGTTAAAGAGAACACAATATTTTAGGCACATTGGTCCTACAATGTCTATGTATCATCTCAAATCCTTCACTGTCTTTAATTAAAAGGAACATCGTCGACAGCATCATACTGACTGTTTCAAAGCTGCCAAGAATTAGATTTCAACACTGCACGTGCTTTCTAAATGGTAAAATCCAAGCTTAAAGGTCCCGACCACGAGTCGCTGCATACCAAATCAACATATTACCTTCTTAAGACAAATAAAGTGAGCTCACTTTATTTACAGCACTATTAAATGGGAAAGGTATGTGGCAATAAACCTTCTAAAGAAAGTAAATTGCATTGAAGCCTGGCGCATACTGCACTGCACAGCTGAATGGGAACAATAATATAAGCATCCTTTTGAAATTCATGTATAAAATGTTACTTACATTTCAAATAAAAAAACATATATCAGTCTTTCACTTTTAGGTTTTGACGTACGGTAAGGAATTGATAATTTGTTAAAAACAAATCTAAGACATCAAAGTATAATTCAAATATAGTTCTTTTTGAAACATGTTAAAATCTCAGTTGTCTGACCTATGACCCATATTTGACCCGACTCCATTTTTTGTCTTACCTTGCTTTGACAGCCAACATCCCTCTGCCTAGTCAAGGACATAGTCAGCGATGCAGGTAGAGGTCCAAGAACCGGTCCCACTCAGAGGGTGTCCAAATCCACAACCCATGGAAAATCAAACTACACCCGGAAAAGAGCTTTCTGCGGCCATTTAAAAGCGTGCATACATCTATAAATCCTCTTCCAAGCGATACTTTTGAAATTGCGTTTTCGTCCACAGGAAGTGTCTTTATACACACCTTTTATAGCAGGAGCTCGCGAACAGTAATGTTATTCTGAAGAAGACTACGCAATTAGCATACCTTGTCACTTCTCTTTGCATGTTCAAACGAGGCCTCACGTAAAAATGATTCATCTGGGATATAAATGAGCTATTGCCGAATTCTGATGCGCATGTTTGAAAAGGGAGTCATGTTCACCTCCGTGTGAGAGAGAAGCCAGGCAGATATCTATAAACCCCTCAACATGTGGCACATTGTGATCTACGGGAAGCGAGGGTATTTTTAAATCAAACGTGAAAATTGACTGCGAAATATACGCCACACGTCGAATGTGTGGATTCACACTGCCTTGCTGAGAGAAGAAGCACGAGTTGGAAAGAACTGAGTCATTGTCCCACGAAGTTTTCTCTAATGTATGGATCCTCGTCAAACGCAAAAACGGGTCTCAAGTTTTCAATGAAGAATCACGTGATTGGTTGATATGACAGATTTGACGTTACTTCACAGTAACATGGTCCTTGCCAAGTCCTGAAAGACCGACAGAAATACGCACTTCCTGTCAGCGCGCTTATTTGAGCACGGCAGTTGGAAGCCCGGCTACAGGAGCATAGATAAAGCAGAAAATGGAAGAAAGGGTCCTCTAAAAAGATAAGTACAGACTGCCTATATAGAATATAGGTAAGGGATATACGGCCTCTGCCCTGAAAGGGATTGTCAGAGTCGCCGAAGACTAATGTACTCACGGGGTGTTACACAATAGGGGACCGAGAGGCCTTCTGAATAGTTCCAAAGAGGAGCAAAGGAGGTGACATCATTTTTTAAAAGTTGGGAAAATTCAAGAAAACATTCGCTAGCCCAGAACATTTTAAAATGGAAATAAATACGTCTATATAGTTTGCCTATTCAAATATTGTAGACAACCACTACTTTCAGGCATGCACTAGCCATGCTTAGTAGTAGGCCTTGAGGGGCTTATTTACAAGCCTCTTGCGTCCCTGGTGCATCACTTTTTCCAATTTTAAAAGTGACGCACCAACGGCGCAAGGAGCTTGTAAATAAACCCCTGAATGTCACGCATGCCTCATGTGTGTTTCACATTTCAACGCTTTGCTTTTAAATAACAGATAAATACCTCTAAAACGATTTATAGTGAACATACTTTTGACAAGCCAGGAACATGGTTTATATATATTTACAACAAGTCGTTTATCAATATTGATGGCCAATAATATAATTCATAAAAGACGCCTTGATACACTTAACGCCCTAGCGCATAGAGTGTATGTTTTCAGTCTCCATGCTACGGTGGGAGACAAAGCAAAAAATTGGTTTTGCTTTGCTTTGTTACTAAGAGAAAGGTCACCCCCATTTTATATGAACTGATTTTTTTACTCTATTCTGGGACACTGCTACGCGAGCCAAAGTGCATGTGCCCTGACCCGTAACACTTGTTGAAACTGGCTAACTCCTAATTGGCATATTTAACGTTCCACTAAGGCCTTATTTTATGGTGCTTAAAATACCCATGACATGGAAAGTTAAATGTCACCTATGGAATACAGCACTACTGTGCCATCCACTAGTTGGGACAAGGCAAAATAACCCTTTTGACAGGAGAAAATCATCCTTTTAAAACTTAATAATTCACCAATATGTAGGGCTTCTAGACCACAATGGAGGATGCATGGTATTTAAAAGTAGGACATATAGAAATGTAAAGTTAACATGTCCTTACAGTGTCTAAAGCCAAAGACCATTTTCACTGTAACAAGGCTGGCTGGCCCAAAGAGAAAACCTGGGAAGCAATATTTAATAATATTTCTGCTATGTCCGGTTAGGGACCAGTTAGAAAAATGATGAAACAATTATTTTTCATATTTATTAAAAGTACAACTCAATGATGAGGTCATCTTTTTAATAAAAATTCAGGAAAAGTAACTTTTAGAAAGTTACATTTTTCCTGACTGAAGCTCCTGAACCCTAATTTGCATTAATGTTATAACTATAGCCCAGCCAGGGAATAGCCAATGATGACCTGTGAAAACTACTCCTAGAGCAGAGGCAAAGGCTTCGGTGTGGAGTGGTGTTTTTGAACACCTGTCAAAAAAAGACAAGTTGGGGTGGGCCCAGGAGCTTAATTTACTTCAAAGGGGCCTACTCTGTCACCAACAAATGTGAGGTAAAATGTGGAAAGGACCCAACATTTACCCTCCAAGTCAGGCAGGCACCAAACACATGGGGTAGGATCTGCCCCAGAACTGGTTGAAGGTAACTAAGGAAAAGAGCACTGTTCTTGTCCTTGGCCACACCTCTAGGTGGGCGCCGAGGTTCTTCACAAGGGGAGAAGTTTCTCCATGTTGGATTTTGAAAGTGAGGGACATTGTGGGGTTGTTTGCAGCAGGCAAAACAGGAACTGCTACAATCCTGGGAACATTTAGCCAACTGATTAGGGAGGAGCCAGGAGCTACCCACACCCACTAGCTAGTCCTAGGAATAAATGTGGCATCCTCAGGCACCCTCTTCAGATCGCTTTAGGATTTTCTGCAGAAGAATAGAATAGGACAGCACCTGCTGTCTTTGACCTGAGAGGAGCCCTAAAAGATTGGACATGCTCCTCCCTGCCCCCAGGACAAAGAAGTGGACTCCAAGAGTTAGTTGGCAGATCTCCTTTGTGGCTACATAGCTATCAAAAGCTGCTAGAACTCTTTTTTACCCCAAGGTGCACAGCTGACCAGTACCCATGGATCACTGACAGAATATCAAATACACAAATATCGTGTGGACAGAAAATTGTATACAAAATATCGAGGACCAAAATATTTAGAAGGTAATTGCAAATAGGAAAGTATAGATTTACTATTCTTAACTCCCCATCTACGTACCGTGCCAATATATATATATATATATATATATATATATATATATATATATATATATATATATATATATATATATATATATATATATATATATATATATATATATATATATAGAGATATATATATAGATATATGTATATATATATATAGATATATTTTCAAGTTAAAGATATGTGGGGTTATATATATATTAAAAGTTTACTTACCTATAAAAACTTACCTTCATGATATTTTTGTCCTTGATATTTTCACCACAATGCCTGGTGTGACGGAGAATAATAAAAAGCAACTTGACCACCCACTCTTAATATGGCGGATGGTTGGATGGCTTATCCCTGATGGCTCCCACTCTGTCTGTCTATCGGACTAAGATTTACAACATGGATTTTACTCTCTTTGCATAAAAGTTGGGTTTCGCTCAGGTCCAAATCAGGTAGATGGACCATGAGTTTTGTGGACAGGGTTCTCCATCACCGTTGCAACAGAATACTCTGTCTGTCAAACTCTAAATGAGCCCCAGGCTCCCACCTAGTGTAAATTATTGACTCTTCTCCTCATGGGAACAGTCCATCCCGAATTTTTGTCATCTCACCCACTCATCAATTCACCCTGTGCCCACTGCTTTTTTAGTTGGGAAATTTGAGTTTCACATCCCAGTGGAATCTCACTAACTAAGCTTCACTCCTCTTTGCTCCATAACTATGAATCTTATGTTGTGTTTTGGTCTTTGAACCTTATAGCAAACATAACTACCTCAGACTTGGAAGAAAATTCTTAATTTGGTTGTGAGGAGGATTAACTGCTGATTGTGTTACTCTTGTTTGATTAGACATTGACATTAATTGTTCGAAAACAAATTTGTGTATTAAAAAAATATGACAAACACATGGCTCTGGCTACTGACCACACACAGTGCATGTTCATCTTGGTATAGAGAGCCTTCGTAGTACACAGTGAACATTCTAAGCTCTTCAAGCGCATAATAACCACATTCAGATTAATCAATAACAGATTTGTACTTGGATTTTGGCTCTGTATCAGCCGCAGCCCGTGGTGGGAGTTCTCTGGGGCAGACAGGCGGGGCGTAGGAGCGCAGGGTGGGGGGTGGTAAACACCGGAATATGGATGATTGCAGGTAAGTAAACAATTAAATTAAATAAACAAATTTTGTTGCACACCCTGCATCGCAAAATGCAGAGGACAGAGCAAGTACTTAGGTAAGCTCCAAACCGGGCAGAGTTTGTTGGAGGTACGACAGGGAGGGAAGAGTGATTGAGAAGAGGATGGAACACAGGGGTGGGTATAATCAGGGAGGGAAGATTGTGAATTGCAAGGGCAAGAAAAGTGTCTGAGTAATGGAAGAGCATGTGTCAGAGCCAAAGAGAGGGATAGTGGAAGGGGAATAAAGGCACACATCATGATGTGAGACCCTTAGGAGAGGGATGCAGAAAATAAACATAAAACAACTCTTTATTGTTCATTGAGATGACAAAGCAGCCTGGACTGTCAGATTAAATGCCAGAACACAGGCACATTAGCGGCCCTGGTAGTGGTAATCCCACCTTCCATGGAAGGGAAGGCCCTGTTGTTTGAGGCTGTCTCTTTTGGTGAGGTCATGTGGTGAAACTCCGCTCCGTGGTGGAATGCAAATTAATTGGGAACTCTACATTCCACACAGATTGCGGAGTTCCGGAATTCTGCAAACTCCCCTGGCAGAGCGAAGTTCACCGCCCACCCTTAGTCTACACCATGATCTATGCCGGAAATAGTCAGAATTCATGTTATCATAACCTGCCAAGACTGGACATTTACCCGTAATCTGGGCCTGAGTCTTCCACTGTCCAATGTTTGGGTGACTGTTTCCGGAAGCCTCAGTGTCATTTTACATTTGAATATGTGGTAGGCAAGTTGCCTTGACAAGCTGTGGCCTCTTCAGGAGGAAAAAACAAAGGCTTTCAGGAATTTGGAATCCAATAGTAGAATCTTTCAAGAGTGAGGAGTCAGGTTTAACACATGAAGGGAACGAGGAAACAAGTGAAGAAACACAGCTTGTTGCAACTCACCCTCTAATCATACTGAAGCCTTCATATTGTAAAAGAACAGGAAAATGAAATTACTTAAAACATCAAATGCCAGGAAACACAATGGATGGGGAAATCCAGAAAGGAATTAAGGAAGGTACAACCATAATGGAAAAGGGAAAGATACTGGAACGAAAACCTGAATACAGATAGCTGTGGAGCAGCTTTGAAAGGCAGGTTCAAACCCTTAGGCAGGATATTGTCCCTTTGTAGCTGGAGGAGCAAGGAGAAGCAGCTTGGAGCACTGGAGCATGATGGAAGGCTGCCCCAGGTGAGTGAAACTCACAACCAATGGCTTCTGGCGTTGCTGAGACTCAGGAAACAAAGGACGAGGCAAGGTACCAAATTTCTTAGGCACCCATGTGGCAGAGACACCGTAGTCACAACATTGATTTAGTGTGGTCTCTTAGTGAGATAAAAGCCAAAACCTATTTCATGTGTAGGCCTTTCTAGATGTTTCAATGAACATGGCTAGGGGATAGAAATATTTATTATGTATGTCCTCTGGGGAAAATGCAAAAAGAAAGTTATTTCTGACTTATTTAAAAAAGCTGATTTAATGAAGAACTTGCCTCATTAATAACTCAAGTGGAAAAGTAATTTAGTAAAAATGTACTTTAGCCTCCTTCACACCAGTTCTGCCACTCATCACACCCTAGACATGCACACTTTTGGCTGGGAGATTTATTATCCCTTGTTCAGAAGACAATAGCCTACATCTGAGCCCATGAAGAGCAGTGTGAGAAGTAGACCTGGTATATGAAGTCCAGTAATTAAAGTGGGCACCTTGTACCAGCATATAAACACAAAGCATACAATACTTTAGCACAGAAACAAACGTAAGTAGCACTAATACACAAAGGGCTCCAGGGGAGACCAAACCATAGACTAAAATAGTGGTATAAGAATCACAACTCGAGTCAAGACAGTGTTTAGAGTTTGTAGAATCGCTGGGACCCCAAGGAACCACCCAAGGTGAGTAAGTAGGGACCCATAGAGGACGGGTGCACTGTGAGAACACGACCGCGTGCTATGTACAATTCAATGTGAGATTATTTACAACAAGGGGTGGTGATGGACAGAGTCTCTGAATTAAGCAGAATACTCTCACCCAGTCAAGAGATCAGGGCTAGATCCAACACCGTTTTTTAGCTCATTGCACCATCCCAGTTTCAGAACCTGGCTGTATGCAAATTAGTCTGTCCCTGGCCCAGTGCATCATGGGAACAGGGCAGACCAGACTACAAAAGCCAATTCTTACACTGGGAAGGAAACAAGCTTCCGGGGACCGGTTTCTGGCATTTCAGCCGTCTTCGGCCCGGCTTGCTTGAATCCTGATGGTGCAATGAGCAAGGGACTCACATCTGAGTATACCCTTCCACGCTTAGGGTGGACAAAATTATTTACAACAAGGGGTGGTGATGGACAGAGTCTCTGAATTAAGCAGAATACTCTCACCCAGTCAAGAGATCAGGGCTAGATCCAACACCGTTTTTTAGCTCATTGCACCATCCCAGTTTCAGAACCTGGCTGTATGCAAATTAGTCTGTCCCTGGCCCAGTGCATCATGGGAACAGGGCAGACCAGACTACAAAAGCCAATTCTTACACTGGGAAGGAAACAAGCTTCCGGGGACCGGTTTCTGGCATTTCAGCCGTCTTCGGCCCGGCTTGCTTGAATCCTGATGGTGCAATGAGCAAGGGACTCACATCTGAGTATACCCTTCCACGCTTAGGGTGGACAAAATTATTTACAACAAGGGGTGGTGATGGACAGAGTCTCTGAATTAAGCAGAATACTCTCACCCAGTCAAGAGATCAGGGCTAGATCCAACACCGTTTTTTAGCTCATTGCACCATCCCAGTTTCAGAACCTGGCTGTATGCAAATTAGTCTGTCCCTGGCCCAGTGCATCATGGGAACAGGGCAGACCAGACTACAAAAGCCAATTCTTACACTGGGAAGGAAACAAGCTTCCGGGGACCGGTTTCTGGCATTTCAGCCGTCTTGGGCCCGGCTTGCTTGAATCCTGATGGTGCAATGAGCAAGGGACTCACATCTGAGTATACCCTTCCACGCTTAGGGTGGACAAAATTATTTACAACAAGGGGTGGTGATGGACAGAGTCTCTGAATTAAGCAGAATACTCTCACCCAGTCAAGAGATCAGGGCTAGATCCAACACCGTTTTTTAGCTCATTGCACCATCCCAGTTTCAGACTAATTTGCATATAGCCAGGTTCTGAGCTGGGATGGGGCAGTGAGATAAATAACGGTGATGGATCAAGCCCTGATCTTTGGACTGGGTAAGAGTGGTCTGCTTAATTCAGACACTCTGTTCATCACCACCCCCTTTTCTGTATCAATTCAATGTGAGAGTCACATTTGCAGTTTTAGTGTTTAAGGATCCTTCCCAGTGGTTTACGAAGAAACCCTTTGGAACATAGAAGGTTGGAGAGCCACCCAACCTGAGTATGCCGAAGTACCCAAGTTACCTTTCCCAAGAAAGTCAGGTGTTTATTGTCGACGTGGTGTTAGAAACCACTGTCTTTCTCAATGGGAGCCTTCAAAGAAATGCCACTGCTGGGAAGAAGAAAAGTGTCCGGCGGAACCCACAGGTGGATTCTTAAAGGAAAGAACCTAACAGCAAAGGGTACTGAGTCTGGGTCACTCAGGAGTGACCAGGGGCTCTATGGAATGCCCACTGATGTCGGGTGTAGCAGGTGTGAAGAAGGAGACTTGGCCTCTGCAGCCACTAGGACCAGGAGATGTCGAGGATGACCAGGAGTTGGATGCAAGCCACCCCACAAAGGATGTTGAGTGCTGAGGCGTCGGTGTCCGGCGGGAGCACCAAAAAGCCTTGGCAGCAGCAACCCACAAAGAAGGTCAAGGAAGGTCACAGCAAGGACCAGTAGACTCACCACAGCAACGGGAGTCAGGGCAGGCCAGGAGTCGCGAGGGGACCTCTAGCAGTTACACAAAGTCCCAGCTTGCAGGGCACAGGGTGTGAGGAGGCCAAAGTTCTCTGTATGAAATGAGCACAGAGGTTGGAGATATCGATAGCCCAATGCACTTACTTGGGGAACGCCAACAAGCATATGCATGTGCAAATGTACGCAGAGCACAGGTGTTCGGTTTATGCAGTACCCAAGAGGGATAATAGCTTCAAACTTGGTGAGAGAGCAGCTCAACCTCAAGGAACATAGAAACCCACTTCCTATGTTGCTGGATTTTTCAGAGTCCGCAGGAGCTCAGGATCAGCAGACCAGACAGTTACATTATGGTGCCTGTGAATGCAGGGGAGTGACTCCTTCACCCCAAGGGAGATACCTCAGATATCCTTGATGCTCCACAAGTCCTGCATGGAGCCTGTATGGTGAATGGGCACAGATGATGCTTTGGACGGAGAGGGAGACGAAGTCGGGCATAGTCAAAGTCCAGCAAAGTCCAGAGTGTCAGACGGTCGCAGTTTTGTGGTTTATTGTTCAAAATCATGTCCAAGTCGAATCTAGGGTCCTGCAGCCAAGTAAGCACTTTTGTACCCACGGGAGAGGGTTGGAGTGATTCAGGATACCCTCCCAGGGGAGGGTCAGGACAGGGGGGAGGATACTCCCATGTCCTTTGTCCAGTTTTGCACCAAAACAGGATCCAACGGCTCCAAGAACTTGTTTGAGCTGGACTATGCAAAGGGACAGCAAGTGTGCCCCTCTTGCAGAATTTCACTCACTTTGGAAAAGCACCCACCCAGCCCCAATTCACTAAATTCTGTCTAGGAGGTGGTCACACCTCCCTGTGGTAGGATGCCTATTGTCCTGCCTTCCCCTGCTTTATCTTGGCTCAGCAGCACAAGGGCAGAAATTTGTCTCTAGTTGGCAGCAACCATTTTGTGTTGTCCGGGTTGAGAAGGCTGATACTGGGAAGACCAGGGACTCCACGAAGCTTGCTTCAGAAGGGTGAAATCATACCTCCCACACCGGTTACCAGTGTGGAGGTATGATTCCTAGGTGTTTGATACCAAACACAACATGTTTTATTTCAGCCGTTTTCGAGATAACATTTACTGTGAGGTTATAATGCACCTCTACCTATATGTCTGGCTGCGTCACAGACAATCTGGGAGAATGGTCTCTGAAGGCTGCAGAAGGGCTCTGCTCATGCAGGGGCACCCTCTCACGTAAAACCCAGCACCCTGCCATTAGGATTGTCAGGGCCTTCTATAGGGTTGACTTATAAGTTTTAAGTGTAGTGACCTATAGATATAGTAAACCTATATCTATCATAAGTGGTGCAAGCACCAGCTTACACAGGCTGCAATGGGAGGCCTGTAGTTCCATTTTGCATGACATCTCATGGTTGGCATAATACATGCTTTAGCCCATGGGAGGCCTCTGGGGTACCTATGCCCTGGGTACATGTGCACCATACACTAGGGACTGACAAGGGTACCTGGGTATCTAATCTGCAGTGTACCTAAGTACATGCATAACATTTTAGGGAAAAAGAAGATAGACTGGGGTCCTGATTATCAGGGTCCTAGTCAGACTAGCAAAACACCAGCCAAAAAGTGGGGGTAACCATGCAGTCATGTCTAACCTTCCTAGAAGCAATTAGGTGTTAAACTGCGGACCCCATACCAGGAATTAGCTATCTTTCAAAGAACAGGAAGAGTTGGCAGAACAAAGGACAGCTTTAGCACTACCACTTTTGAGTTGGAGAAGCTATAGAGTACTTCTTCCATTCATTCCTATGACCCTTTCAGAAAGCCAACGTCCAGGCACAGTAGAGAACAGAACCAGTTATTACTCTGTCAGATTGGAAGAAAGCTCAACTAAATAAGGAAGTGACTAGGAGCTGAAGGCAGGCCTGCCTGTTGGTAGCATGGTCTGCTATCTTGAAGCTGGGATATTCTGGGTAATTTTAAAGTAAGACAAAGAGTAATTGCTACAAAATGAAGAGAGGGTCTGTGAAAAAAATGTGGATTTATTTATTTATATAGCACAAACATGACCCAAGGGTATTAGAGCGCTTCACAGTTACATGTTGTCATTTGTTTAGATTTCAGCGTGTATGTCAATACTAATATACATACAGTTCCGGTTTGTGCCTTTCTTATTAGTTTCAGCAGCAACAGAATTAATATTGGTTAAATTTACAAATGAATATCAGTATTAATTTTACATAGGATTCAATCTGTTATTTCGTATCTTTTATAACAATATTACAAGTAAAATCCGAAAGTTGCAATCATGTATAGTCTAAGGAGTCTTTTGTAACTTTGATCTTTAACCCCTTGGCTGCGGGGCGCTTTCACCTGCTGTGCGGGGGGGAGGGGAGCCGTGCGCGGTGCCACCGTGCTTGTGACGAGCTCAGCTCGTCATGAGGCACAGTGGAGCTGCACTCATGACGAGCTGAGCACGTCATGACCACACCCATTTTGGAACGTTCAGCACAGCGGGGAAATTATCCCCGCGGGTGAATGTTCCAACGGTCATGACGATCTCAGCTCGTCATGAGTGCAGCTCAACCATGCCTCATGACGAGCTGAGCTCGTCATGAGCACGCAACGGGTTAATGTGAAGAGCAATCCATGTTTTAGGGTAGGAACTTGCTCATTAGGAAGTTTTTTGCTTCTATCTTGAATGATGAAGTGTTTGGAATTTTTCTAATATGAGGAGGGAGGGAGTTCCAGATTCTGGGGGACGCTCCGGAGAATGCTCTGTCATATTGTTTCTTCTTCTGAAAGATGGGAAGTTTCAGCAGCAGGTCTCTGGCATTCCGGGATGGTCTTCTTCCACCGGATAGTTCGATTTTCTTGGCTAAGTATGTTGACGTTTTGTAATGGATCGCTTTGTGGGTGATACATACCTGTTTAAGTTGAATCCTGGCTTCATATGGAAGCCAGTTTAATGCCTTCAGATGTGGGGAAATGTGATCACATTTTCTTGAGCCTGTAATGAGGCTTGCGGCCACATTGAGGCAGGCTTTTAGTGGTGCTGTGGAGATTTTTGGAAGACCTGTTAATTTTGTACATCCATTTTCAATCCTTGATATGATTAAGGACTGAACTGCCAATTTGATGTCCGACGTAGTAATGAGTGGTTTAACTTTTCTGAGATAGTTCAGGTGAAAATGGGAATTTTGTGCCATTGAGTTGATGTGGGTTTTCATGTCTAAGTTCTTATCCAGCGTGATTCCCAGTGATTTGGCCGAGTCAACTAGAATAGGGGTGCAGTTTAGCGCTGTGATCAGTTTGGTCCATTCCTTCACACCTGTTGAATTTTTTGGAGGGGATATTAATAGCAATTAATTTTTTTGTGCATCCAATTTCAGATGATTGCTAGTTAGCCAATGTAATGACACTTTCAAGGCTTCATTCATTGTCTTCTAGTGACGAAATGTAGATCTGCGTGTCATCTGCGTACATGTGATAGGAGATGTTTGCGTGCCTGAGAATTTCAGTAAGGGGTTCGACATATAGGTTGAATAGTGATGGGGAAAATGTTGATCCTTGTGGAACTCCAATCGAGTTAGGGTTAGGTTGGGATAACGTCTGGTTTACCAAGAATCTTTGTGTTCTATTCTGTAGGAAGGTTTTAAACCATTGCAAGTCTCTAAGAACTGTCTTATGATGAAACCACAGTGGGTTTATTGAATTAGTAGGGTACTTTCTCCGAAATAATCAACCCCATTGTTGAAAATACTATAAAGCCATTTTATAGTGTAAGACTATCTTTTCTATACACCATCAATGGACTACCCCTTACTAATTGCTAACTTCAGTTTAAAAACAGATAGAGAAAGCTTCTTTCACACTTGGGGAGAGGATGTGGCCTAAGGGCTAGAGCAGTCGACCTCGAAGCTGGGGAACTGGGTTTGACCCTTCGCAGTAATGCTCAACATCCTGTGATTCTGGGCAGATCACTTTATCTCCCCATGCCAACAAAAATTAATGTGTCTTCCTGCATCACAGCTGGTGTTCAAGTAAAGTGCTCTGATACCTTCAACTCGACTATAAAAAACTAAAAAATGAATTGTAATTTAAATCCCTCCGTTAGACCTACCATTCTTAAGGTGGTCTTTCCCTTTTTTGCAAATTAATGGATATACATTTTTCTTTTGATTTCGATGTTTTGCTGAATCATTTTGTTGGCCATAGGACTCAGAGCGCTTGTGCTTCTTCCGTAAACATGTGTGTAATTGGTGTACACATAATTGGCATATTTAATTTACCTGTAAGTCCCTTGCAAAGGGGTATACCATATACCCAGGGCCTGTAAATTAAATGCGAGTAGTGAGCCTTCAGCATTGATTGTCCTCCCACACAACTAAGCCTTCAAACCTGTCTCAAGCCTGCCATTGGAGAGCCTGTGTTTGGAGTTTATATCCAAGTTGGTATCAAACTCAATACTTGGTAGAGTTCTTACAATTAATGCCAACTTACATTCAAGACACGAAGGATCTGTTAAGAACTCTACCAAGTATTGAGTTTGATACCAACTTGGATATCTTGGTATCCTTTGATGTAGAGTCCCTCTACACCTCAATACCACAAAATGAGACACTTGAGGTGATTGAGACATTACTGCGGGAACAGAGTTGGGACTCAATCACTCCTGTATCCTTTGTGATGGAACTTGCCACCATGGCAATGAAAGAAAATTTCTTTCGATTTGAGGAGACGGTGTTTCTCCAGACCTCAGGGACCAGCATGGGCAGCGTTTTGCCCCGTCCCTAGCTAATCTCTATGTTCACAAGTTCGAACAAGATTGTGTACTGTCATCTACCAATCGCTATTTGTCATCGATAAGGGTTTGGAAACGCTACATAGATGACATCCTGGTGGTGTGGCGAGGGGCACAGAGTGAATTAGAGACCTTTCACTTATGGCTGAATGATCAGAATAGGTTCCTACGGTTTACCATTGAATTTTCGGAAACCACCTTGGCATTTCTGGACCTTCGTATCACGGCTACACCAACGGGCTTGGTGTCTGAACTGTATAAAAAACTGATGGCACGGAATTCATTGCTCCAATACGACAGCTGTCATCCGAAGGCGCTTCGAGACAGTCTGCCCTTTGGTCAATTTTTGCGTATTCAACGTAACTGCAGCACCAAAGAGGGGTTTCGCAAACATGCAGGAGAACTTGAACAGTGTCTCCGTGACAAGAAGTATCCTAGAAAACTGATTCGAGACTCCAAGAAGAGAGCCTCAAATAACAACCGTGAATCATTATTAGAGGTGGCCTGCCCTAAACCAAAGAACGAGAGGATAGCGTTTGTAAACTCCTTTAATACACGATCTAACGCAATCAAGAAAATTGTGCAAATGCACTGGAAGATCCTCAACACTGGCCCGGATAACCTTCCCATACCATTGTTTGCATACAAGAGAGGACCAAGTTTGAAAGACCCTCTTGTGCATACTAGACCAGGACTGAAGAAAACTCACCAAGTGGGAACTTTATGGGATTTGCCACCAGTTGAGGGCCACCACCCGTGTGGAAATTGCGCTGCCTGTACTCAAACAACCCACTCCACGAGCATCGACATAGGCACTTCAAGACGCTGGGAACAGAAACATTTAACTAATTGTAATAGTTCCAATCTCATCTACCTCATTAGATGTCCCTGTTCCTTACAATATGTCGGAATGACGACAAGAAAAATAAAAGTCAGGATATCGGAGCATAAAAGCACGATCCGGTGCAAAAAACAATCCACCCGCCTCACGAACCATTTCTTAGAGGTAGGACATGCACCCACAGACTTCTCATGGACAGTGTTGGAACAGCCATGGATTCCCCCGCATATCACTGATATCACGAAACACCTTTTCAAACTTGAGCAGAAATGGGTGTATCGTCTTAATATAGACAAAAATGGTCTCAACGAGGATATTCCCTGGACTACACTATAGTGTGGTCGCTATTTGGCCTCCAGTACCATATCTTCATCTCAAATTGACAGTTTGTGAGTATCTCTGTTGTTGTGGATCGCACTAGAACTCATACACTACTGGTGAGAGCAATTAGACAATGTTTGTGGGCCCTGATGAGTATAGGGTCTGTTGACACCATCTCTTTGCTCGATAAACACTAGCTAACCATGGTTAAATGTTTCTGGATCATCCATGCTCTTTCGAGTGCTATCGAATACACATTGTGAGTTGCAATAATCACTAACTATATTCGCACAGAATGTATAACATCTCTCTTGCTTCTAGACCGATTGAGACACCAGCTCCAGGTTTAATTCACATCTAGGCAATATCTGGACATTCACATGATTTGGCACATCTGTCTTTGCACCTTATATCATGCTGGCAAATATCACACAATTGCCGCAGCTCTAGACTATCTCATGCCTGTAATATCGTATGACAACCCCGAGTATTATGTGGCTAGAGTTTTAATAAGAGCTAGGTCACAGTTTATTACACACGAGTATTCTGGAACGCTTTTAACTAAATAACGAGCGTTGCAACAACTATTGGTTATATATGTAAACAATATGTTATGCATAACACCGTATGCTAAGTCAAGGTTTGTCGCCTCTAATTTAATTTGAGGCATATAACCTGTTATACACTGGGAATGTTGTATTTCCGTTTTCATCTAACACAGCCTTCATTGCATACAATTTTGGGCGATTACCATCAGATAAACAATCACGATCACTATGTGGTTGTAGTCTGTATTAAATAGAGCGCAATTTGATTCCATCGCTCGCGAGCTCTAACACTACATTTCCCATGAACCTGGTAGTTCGATGGAATTGCATCACGGCGCATGCGCAATGACACTGCGACCGGGTAGACGGCATTTCCGCTTCTTGAAATAGAACAAACAAACAGGTTGCGGTGCCTCCCCGTATAGTGCAGACGCCAGACTGGGGTATCGACGGATAGGTAGGTTCCCAGACAGCTTTTATGCACAATGTGTTGTGTATTGATTACGGAAGGCGGTGTGATTTCTGACTGACTTTCGGATGGTTGTGTAACTGACTTGGCTTGCCTCAACCCGAAGTACAGTGATCGCGCTTAAGTGTACTTAGGTATATATGTGATTTTTGATGCTTTGGTCTACATTATTGAGGCATACCTTCCTAATGGATTGGTTTATCTTCCTGGTCAATCCTTTTCCTTCTGTTTGATGGAATAACACTCACTAAGTACCTTCGATAAATTATTGAAATAATGTGCTATGTGAGCTTTTGTTGACCACTATACAATCTGTTTGGTCGATTGATTGAGATTTAGCGGTCTCTTTGAGGTTTACCCATTTGATCTTTGTGGTTTATTTATTTATTCATTTTTTTTTAATAGAGCGGTGCCCCTATTTCCTGAGCTGTGGCCAGGCGAGGTGTGGCGCCGTTTTATCACACTCTAGGTGAGTGAGAGACATATTAAAATTTAAAAGGGGTTGGGCTCTAAAATTTGGAATACGCAAGTACATTAAGATACTAATTGTTGAAACTAACGATGGGTAACCCTAATTAATGTGTTTCCTTGGTCTCTGTTCTCTTTATATGTGTCGTCTATACATGATTCGTCTTGCCTGAATCCATCAGCTTCTACTAAACAGGAGCATTGAGAATACCGTTTCAGGTGATATCGTATTATTATTTTTATTATGCACACACACACGTTTTTGTAAGCAGTAGCAAAATACAACTTTGGTCCTGAAGAAGCAGGTGATACAAGTAGTATCAGTAACTGCAGAAACATGTCGACCTCTCTATACATGCAGTAGATATTTGTTCAAACTACTGATATTTTGCACTCTCTTTTTTTAATCTTGGAAGTGGATAGCGTCTGATTAAAGTAATTTTTGTACCCACTATCCATTTTTAATCACTCACTACCACGTATTATTCTTTATGCACTGCTTTTCCGTTACCAACTTTTGTGTGCACTGATGGCACGTTGTGGACGTACCACTTGGTGAGATTGGCCCAAATGATGACCAACAGGGCGGTCTAGGAAACGTAACTGATGGGTATCCATACCACGTAGTGATGGGTCCTAACGTTTCATGAAGTGGACGAGACACACTTTGAACACAGAGCTTTGAGTTTCCAGAGACCCATAGTTATTATTATTGTATACACTGTCTTGTAAGGGGTTATAACTGTGTTTAGGTCTTTAAATATTTCCCTTGGACCCTACTCTCTCCGTTTGTATTACGATTCTTAAGAGAATCACCTTTGACCATGACCATTGGATTTTGGCTAAATAAACTGACTACCACATTTCATTGAATGGAACTTTCCAATTACTTACACTTTTTCTTACTTGCCTTGGCTGTCTTTACATGTTTATGAACTTAATGGATGAGGAGTTCCCCATTCCCAAGCACAAGTGACTACTATTGTATCCTCATTAACGCAGACTGGGCCAATACCCAGGATCTTTCACCCCTCTAATACGGTACGGTCCATAATGTTAGAATTCATGGTGGAGACATTTATAGTCCAGCTCCTTGGGGGTTTATTCTGGAAGCATAGCCAGGGTTCAGTATGGTGTCAAGGTAGAGTGAACCAACCCATTGAGCATAGAAAGAGGGGTTAAGCCGGCTTGTGTAGTTGCACCCTTCCTCATTTCATTATACATAAAAAGCTTAGGAAAGGAATTCATTAACAAATGCGGGGTTCTTCCGTCTAATTGGCCATCATCTGACCCCAGCCCTCCTCTATGCAGACAACGCCATCCTCTTGGCCCTTATCCCCCTGGAATTGAAGACCCTGCTCACTAATTTTGTCATCTACATGCAGGACCGTGGTTTATTAGTTAACCAAAGCAAAACATTCATCATAAATGTGGGAGAAGATCTGCAAATTGCCTCGATATAACAATCAACGGCACAAAGATTTGCTTCACAGCAACTTTTTTGTATCTGATTTGACAAGGAGGGCTCATAAGTTCACACTATTAAGACTAGGAAGTTTCAATTCATGAAAACTACTATGGCTTTGTCCAGTTTAGCAAGGATACTTGGCAAGAACACCCCCAATGAGATGCTAACTATCCATAAGGCTAAATGTCGGTCCATAGCCACTTATTGGGCAGGTGTGCGGGGACATACTAACTATCAAATGTAAATATAAATCCAGTATTTTAAAGCGTGAACAGCTACCAGAAGGCATCCCAGAGCTGGGGGCCGTCGGGAAGATTAAGCAAGCTGTTGCCCAGAGTCACATGGTGCTGAGCTGACCTGCCGCTGGTGATTGAACCGTGAGCCCCAGATTCCAGCCTCAGTCGCCCTGGCCGCGATGCCACACCTCTTTCATCAATCCATGCAAACAATGGAAAACATGTTTTTGAAGCATCTCCTTGCTGTCCTCAATAGTTGTTCCTCCTATGTATATCATGCTGAATTGGGGTTACCCTTTCCATCAGACATTTTTAAGACCAAGCCTATTCTGCTTTAGCACAATATGTGGACATCTGAGCATACCAGTCTTAATCGTGCAATCATTAGGGACTGCCTCAATTCATGTTTTGCTCTTCATATACCATTGCTGAAATACATCAAACACCTTTTCAGTGATCTGGGGCATCCAGAATATTTTGATCATCCCAAATCCCTGAAAGGTATCACTGGAAAAGAATTAAAAGTGGGATGACGATCACTGCTTGAGGACCTCCGGCTGTCTACAGAACTGCTGAGGCCAGCATATTGAAGTATCAAACAATGCTGGTCTTGCATGACATACAGCCCTAACTTAAAATAATACCAAATTCCAGACATCGGTTTGTCCTTACCCATTTTAGGATGGATATATTTCACCACCTAACTAGCTTTGCCACCACAAATGACCAGGCTCTGAATTTAGCAAATTGTCCTTGTGACGACGTGTCAAATTTTATAAAGCTCAGAGGAAGTGTTAACCGTACCATTGGTAAGGTCTCACAGTTTAATACAATGCCAACCTGAGTATCTGTTTTTACAAACCTTACCCACTCTCCATATATGCAGATTCATATCAAGCTTCCTGTGGGCTATGACCAATTTTAGGAACAGCTTATAATAGTTTTTAATCCAGTTTTTAATGTTTTAACTTATTATGTGTCTATGTCTGTTTGCTTATGAAGTGCAAATTATGATCCTTGTCAGTGGCGTAACAATAACCCCTGCAGCTGCCTTGGTGTGGGGGGGTCTGCAAGCTCCAGGGATCCCCCTCCAGCACTGTGCACGAGCGGCTGGCCCGAGGCCCGGAGCTTCTGTCTGGGTCTAGAGTATGGAGCTCCCCCCTCCATTTTCTTTGTAGGGGGGCCCCCTCTTTTTCCTTAAGCCTTTGATCCCTGTTTACATGCTTTTTTTTATAAATGTCTTATTTTTATGTAATGATTTTAACACATATTCTGCTTTTATGATCCTGAAAAATGAAATGAATTGCGATGTATGTTTATTCTTCAAAAAGGTGAAGGCAGATGACAAGGCCTGGCTGTCTTAGGTACACCTCAATTTACCTCTTTTAGCATCAAATGAAATGGCGGACGCTATTTACCGGGGTTGGCGGGCAGGTCAGGGGGATGGAGAGTGTAGTAAATGGGGATAGGGCTCGGTCTCGCTTCCACATGTGCCGGACACGAGGTCAACAGCATGGCCTGTCCATAAGGCATTTATTCGACAAGGGTCTTGTTCGCGCTATACAAAACACTCAAAATAAAGAGAGTTGTGCAAAGCAGGCCTCTAGCTAGTAATGAACAGAGTACATCTATCAGAATAAGGTACCATATGCACCTATTCTTCCCATTAATAAACACAGTGGCCAGGATGCGCTGCCCTCATCAAATATAATTATAGCGGAACTCTGCAGAAACTCGCTGAGTTTTTCAGTACAGCGGAGTGGAACTCTGCGAGCTCCGCCCAGGACTACATCAGCCCTCAATTGTAATACGTTATTATAGTTACGCAGCCATGTCATTTCTTTTTTGCGGATGATTCTGAAGTTGCCTGTAATACGTAAATTAGAGGTGCATTTTATACGGAGGTTGCACAACCTGCTTCTTATGCTGTTTTAATTGGGTTCTGTACATAAATAGGAAAATCTCCTCATGATAATATTTGCTTTCAGTAAAGAACTACCAAAACTCTTTAACCCGTTTGTTGCTTCGAACGTTCTGCGCCAGTGCTGAACGTTCATCAGCCAGACTCATATTGGACATCCCTCGCCAAGCTCACATTACCGGTCACCTGAAAGACCTCCACTGGCTTCCCGTCAACAAGAGAATAACGTTCCGTCTCCTCACCCACGCACACAAGGCCCTTTACAAACTGGGACCTGAATGCCTCAACACACAACTGTCCTTCTACACACCCACCCGCCAACTAAGATCCTCCAATCAAGCCCTCGCCGCAGTTCCGCGCATCCACAGATCCACCATGGGTGGAAGATCCTTCTCTTACCTGGCGGCCAAGACCTGGAATTCTCTCCCCACTCACCTTCGCCTCACTCAGAACCACATTTCCTTCAGAAAGAAATTAAAACCTGGCTATTCGATAAATAATGCACCCCCTCCCCCAAGCGCCTTGAGACCCACTGGGTGAGTAGTGCGCTATACAAATTCCTGAACTTGAACTTGAACTTGAACTTGAACTTGAACGTTCGAAGAAACGGGTTAAAGTGTATAAAAGACTTGATTGTTGATATGTTGCACCCACATTAGTAATGACCTTTGAGCCCACTCAGTAGCCACACAAAGTTATTGCATAGTTCAGTAACTGAAAACGTTTTACACTTGTCTTGGAGTTGGTGCAAGATTCTTCCAATACTAGAGCAATAAGGTAATGCAGAAATATTGTTACAAAATTACCCATGTAATCAAGCTTTTCCTCTTGCAGTCAAGTTTGAATGCAACACGGGTTGTGCTTCTGACTTTACAGGCATATGGACAAGAACATTAAAACTTGGAACATACCAGTGAAACCAAGCAAGGCATCTAAAATGCATCCTTTCCTGAACTGTAGGAGTTAGACATACACATAAAGGGTCTGCGAGTAAAGCAAGGTGAGTGTCACGTGAATCTTCTATTGTTCACGTGTTCATACAGCCTTAGTTAATATTTGTGTAAAGAACTCTACTGGCATGGGAGACTCACTTCATATATTAAACCATTGTGAGCTTACATTTAAATAAATTATTTGTGACGCTACGTTTAATCTGCAGTGCAGCTTTCCTGCGAGACTTTACAGGTCAGTCTCAGCTGCTCTGGAAAAACGTACTGTGCAACAGAGGAAACACGCCTGAATCCCGCCTTTGATTTGCACTTCAAACGTGATTACAATAAATTATTCCCGTAAAGAATTTGTCTAGCGTTTAATACATTCAAAGACTACTGTTTAATATTAATAACACTTGGCAAGTTTTAGAGTTTTATTACCGAAACTCTTAGAACGCGTTTGGAAAGAAACATGCTCAGCCCACCAAAAAGACATCCTGTATGAGGAATACATGTATGACTGAAGCAAGCATAAACAATGATGGAAAATGATTTACATTACATGCTTAATTGATCGAAAAGTCCTGCATCATCACTTTCTAATGTGATTGATCATGCTTGTCATCGGATATTTTAAAGGATAACACAAATATGTACATTTACAATGAGATATCAT
Source organism: Lissotriton helveticus (assembly GCF_964261635.1). Classification (NCBI taxonomy): domain Eukaryota; kingdom Metazoa; phylum Chordata; class Amphibia; order Caudata; family Salamandridae; genus Lissotriton; species Lissotriton helveticus. The sequence continues at coordinate 1,078,261,689 of NC_136059.1, forward strand.
GTCCTACTTTCCCTATAACGTCTCCTATTTTAATGACGGCACAAAATATGCAAAGATATAACTATGAATTGAGTCTGACTCATTTGCATAACACGTGATAACACATGCGAAATTTGAACGTAACCATTGAGATAAGTGGATTTATATGACTAATTTTGCAAAATAGTAGGATTACCTAGTCATGTATGACGCATGGAATTATATTTAACATCCCAAGAGGAGGAGGAAGATTATTACCTCAGACGTCAGACATAAAACCACTGCTTAACCCTCACAGTTATCAACCAGTGACATATTAGATGTTCTAGGTGAAGTCATCCTGTCTTTCCTGTTCTCCCAAAACTCAACCAAAGCCTATTTTCCTTTGACCTCCCTTGTCCACTCATTCGTTAGCTGAGGTTGAATTTATTTTCTCTTGCAAGTCGAATATTTAATGCACTAGCTGGAACAGCCTTATGCAAGTATTCCAGTATTAAATGTTTTAAAACTCACTAATTCTCTGTTCTTTGGCTTTTCTCCTGGCTCTTGACGCCTAGTTAAGTTAGATGACTGTAGCATGTATCGGCGTAGAATGTTGTGCATGTTTATGCAAAACAGATTATCCACTTGAATGTTGATTCTGAGTCACGGCGAATGGTGAGTTAAACATCCTGCCATTACACTTGAACGTCACTATGGATGGTGAGAAAGATGGATAATGCACATTGTTTCCAGTAATCCGAGATTAGTAGATGAGTATTGCCGACCTGACTCATTTGTCCTAACTTTAGAAGGGTAACACAGCGTTCAACTTACTAACACAATAACCATTCCATGGAAGAAGATTGCAGAGGCTTTGTTCACTCAATAGTTTAGCAGGTTTGTGCTATTTGCATAGGTAGGGTCAGCATTTCCCACCATTGCAGTTCAGCCTCACTTAGGTGCAGGTGCACGCCCATGGTGCATTTAAAAGCATGGTTCGAGATTTAATTGAAGATGGCATTCATCACTTGCATCGACCTAAACAGGATCCTTCCTCATGGGTTTAGGCAGAAGCGTCAATCTTGGCTAATTCTTATGTGCTTCATTTTTATGACTATTTTGTAGACTTTTTTGGGGTAACTATGTCTATGCTCAGCAAAACTGCATGCATGCTTCTCAGTGGTAGAGAAATGTATCCCATATACGTACACAAATCAATGTATCTAGTGTGCATGCAATACCAAATGGGATCTGCTCTGAATAAGGAAAGTGCGACAAATGTTCTGTGTTCCCATGAGACATGCATAGCTGAGGAGTCTCAGAGTTAAATTGAACTACTTCACTATATTGTGGTAAATAAATAAATAATACCTCTCTTTTTGACTAGACATATATCATAACAGATAGCTCAATAAATAAGAGTCAAGATTCGAGGTAGTAGGAGTTTTGCAGGTTTAATACAGCATAAGGACAGGAACAGGACAACCTGCATAGGAATAGGATGGCAGGGCCCAGCAGCTGCTGGGGCTGGATCTGGGATGAGCGCGCTGACTTTTAATAACAATACATGAGCATATATACATAACGCAAACACATAGCATTACATTGCAGTAGGCGTAGCAGTGGGTGGAGCAGAAGGCGTGACGCGTAGCAGTCGCGAAAGATAAGGGCGAAAGTAGGTGTAACTGGGCGTACACATAGACATGTGATGCAAACGTAACAGAATATGTCATGAATGGGCGGAAACATTGGAGGGGGCTACCTAAGGAGCCGGGACCTCTAACCTGATGGTGCGCGCAAACTAGCAATGACGTATCACTAGGAGAAGCTGGGGGCTATGAACTCTGTGCTAGGAGCAGAGACTGAAGTCTGGAGAGTCAGGGCGACATGTACCTAAACAGTATCTAGTATCTGATGTTTAGAGAACATGTTGATATAAACTAGAAGTTAGGAGGGGAAAGGCTAACTTGATTCTAAGACTGGACCATGCATTATTCTACATGTAGTGCGTGATGAAGAATATTAAATGACCATTAAATGCAGTATTTCTCTAACGTGGAGACGTGAAGGCTAGACAATGACGGAAACTATTGATGCAGTTCAGTAGCTTAGGAATGCAGAGAAGGAGGACTGAACTGATAACTGGAATCATAACATATTCTTGGCAGACTCAGAGACTGAGCCAGGCTGGGCCGGGCACTGCGAGGCAGGAAGTAAGTGAAGGGTCGAGGATACAGGTGGGGGCTGTATCGCTCCTCAGCGAGGTTTCTGGAGACAGGAGCTGAATCTGGTGTCCGGGCCCTTTTGAGGCCTAGAAACGGGGACTTTATAATAGAAAAACGTGCACACTGAGAAACGTGGCAACGTAGCTTTACATAGGCCTGATATTCGTAGTATTCACGAGGACTGGAAACTGGCATACTAGAGGTGGACACAACTGTAATTGCGTCATTAATCGAACATGGGGAATGCATATGCATATTTAATCATGCACACATAACATATGATGGATGACACGTAGGGACACAGAACATGGCAAAATTTACTTTTCCACATTCCCTCCTTGTCACTACGTTTCCATCAGGAAACATCAATTTTCATGATACCGTCTATCATTTCATACAGTATCATTTGCTCGTCTCGAATTTTCTTGGAACGGGATTTAGAACGGGGCTTGGGACTAGGAATACAAGAGGTAGCACAAATGCCGCAAATCGCAGGGCCACATTGTATACAGAGGCAGCAGCTGAATATGATCGCTACTGCAATACCTAGAAAGGACAATATTTTCCATCCCCATGCGGAAATTATATTCCAGAACCAACCGGACCATGTCCAGGTGCCTGGGTCTTGGTGTATCAGATGGGCAATTTTATGGAGTCTGGTTATAGCTGAATAAACAGACGGCGCGTTATTTGGAATGAAAATGCAGCAACTAGATCCGATGACTCTACAGGCCCCGCCCCTATCGGCCAGTATGACGTCAAGGACGAGACGATTCTGTAAAACGACAAATCTCATGGCAGATTGCTCTTCAGTTAAGTTACCTAGAGCAGAGGCAGTCTCATTTACTACAGCTTCGAGGGTTCTGGTTAACCTACGGATTAGCTTACTATTCTGGATAGGTCCTATAAAGAAAAAGAACCCTCTGTTGAAATCTGTATACTGTTCTAGAGCAGTTTCAGTATAATCGACAATTGGGGACTCCCTTCTATGTCTAATGTGTACTAGATGTGTATTTCTATGATAATCAGGTGGGGCTAGGAAAACTGGTGGCAGTAGGAAGGCAATGTAACAGGTTCCCTCCCAATCGAGGGGCAGACGAACATATGCAGTTTGACCACAAATAAAATAAGAATGACGTGAAGCTTTAAAGATAGATTTCCCACTGTCACTATACTTGACAATAGTAGTACAATCACTATGTCCTACGTGTATGGAACCCTTATTTCGGACACATAATTCGCCTTTGACTGGTAGTACTGAAATAGCAGGTAAGTCTGGAGTAGTATCAGACTGAACATTCAGGACCATAAAATTCGACGAATAATTACCTAAATTATACACTTCATTTTCTAGATCTAAACCTGTTCTGTGGGGAAGACCTTGCTTGTCTGGAAAACATGTACTGTTAAGAAAAGACATATCTGTTGAGGATGACGTTAACGTGGACCATGCTCCACACGAACCATTATGTGAGAATGGATAAGGAAAAAGTGGCAGAACTCCCTTCGGCATCTGGAAAGGGGGGAGTCGACCACACACCCAACAATTAGTGGCATTGCTGGTCTGGTGTGAGTAATGTAACATGCGGATGAATGAGTTATTTCGCATGGCGAGGCGGTAAGAGAGTTCATGAGGAGGCAGATCACTAAACGTGTGCTCTACTGTAGCATTAGCAGACTTATTTACATGAAGAACTGGGAAATACAAGAAAAATGCATAACTGGTGCAGGAAATCATAATGCTGAGAAATAATATGAAACATAGAAAAACGATACATCGGATTGAGTTTTGACTAACTCTCTCACTATGGGGGTCTATTTTATACATGTCAGAAACAGTCTAACCGTTTCACCTAGGGGAGGACTTAGACAATCAAACTGACTGACTTATTTTACTAGACCGGAGTTTTAGCTTGTACTCCTGCTGCGGAGTTTTCTCTAACAGGGGAGAGGTTGTAGCAATGTCTTTTGCGGGACAGTCCTTGAGAACAATGCTTTGGCAATCCTTCAAATCCTGGGAAATGTTCTTTAAGACGGGTTTCAGTCCATTAAAAAGTTTAATATGAGAAAGGTGCACCCAGCCTTTGCGTCCTTCCAACTTCACGGCTGTACGGGTGGTGAGGAGGACCTGTCGGGGCTCTTTCCAACGAGGCTCCAGCGGACTTGATCTGTCAAAGTTGCGGACCATCACCATGGATCCTGGAACGATTTCGTGCGGTGCCACCTCGGTATTGTCTGGAAATGCGGCAGCAACCTGTGAACGACATGAGTTGAGGGCAGACATCAAGGAAGCTAGGTAATCTGTCAGCATATTACTTGAAACATCGGTAATACTTCGGGGTCTAGGAGTACCCCACATGTTAGGGGGGCGGCCGAAAACGACCTCATACGGGGACAGACCTGATCTGGAATGTGCGACCATGCGCATATAAAATAAAGCGACTGGCAGAGCTACTAGCCAGTCCACACCTTTTTCTTTACACACTTTTGCAATACGGATTTTCAGGGTCTGGTTATGTCTCTCTACGAGACCGGCTGCTTCAGGATGGCGTACACAATGAAACTTCCACTGGTACCCTAGCAAAAGGGAAACATGCTTCATGAGTTCAGATGAGAATGGCTGGCCGTTGTCAGAATATACGACTCTAGGGAGTCCATAACGGGGGAAGAACTCACGAACCAACTGCTTGGCAGTGGTCGCGGCTGTGTAATCTGGGACTGGATATGCTTCTGTCCACCTGGACAAAGCGCATACAACTACAAGGACATACTTGAAACCTCGACATCGCTCCATCTGAATATAATCCATCTGGAGGACTTCAAAAGGGTGGTCAGGGGGCTGGAATCCACCTTGTTCCACCGGGACACTTTTACCTGGATTAAACTGACAACATATCATACAGGTACGGACTTTCTGCTTGGCTGCAGCTCGTAAATGCTTGTTGAACCAAATGTTCTGGATACTGTCTAACATAGCTTTTTCTCCTAAATGTGCTGGACTATGTGCGGTATTAATAATGACTTGAACCATAGAGTCGGGGAGAAACCATGTGGCTCTACCCTTTGTTAACCATCCTTGATCTGTCTGGACCCCTCCTTGTTCGGACCATTTCTTGATTTCCTCGGGAGTAGCATGTAACTGGATATCTATGACATCTTGTGTAGGGTCCTTAACTGTCATACATGTAGTCGGATCTGGAGTATGTGTCTGTGTCGGATTAACTTGAATGTCTGGAGTCTGTGCTGTAAGCTTGGCTGTGCGATCTGCTAGATCATTACCTTGAGAAATAATGTCAGTAACTTTCGTATGCGCTTTGCACTTCATAATAGCGATAGATGTCGGTAAGTGTATGGCATCTAACAGAGCTTGAATAAGGAGACCATGCTGAATCTTGGTTCCATGAGAAGTCATGAAACCTCTCTCCTGCCAGAGCACTCCGAAGTCGTGTACAACTCCAAATGCGTAACGTGAATCTGTGTAAACATTAACTTTCAAGTTCTTGGCGTGTATGCAGGCTTGTGTCAGAGCAACTAGCTCTGCTGCTTGAGCGGACAGGGTGTCAATACGGTGTGTTTCAATAACTTCGGTGTCAGTAGTCACTGCATACGCGGCGACTAGTTCTCCTGTACTAGTTCTTAGGCATGAACCATCCACATAAAGTGTCAGGTCGGGGTCTGGTAACGGAGTATCTGTCAGATCTTGTCTTGGCTTTGTCGTAATGTTAACTACTTCCACGCAATCATGTGTGGCTGAATTTGAATTAACTGATGGTAACAGTGTAGCAGGATTCAGGATGTTGCAGCGTCTGATTTCTATGTGAGGCTGGAACAGTGTCAATTCATAACCTGTTAAACGTGCAATTGTCAAGTGCTGAGTTTGTGTTCGGTTTAAAAGAACTTCCACGGAATGTGGAACTTGTACTGTCAAGGTATGTCCTAAGACTATGGAATCACTTTGTCTGATAGCTAGTGCTGTGGCTGCAACTGACTTGAGGCACGCAGGCAGAGCCTGGGCTACAGGATCTAATGTGCTCGAAAAATAAGCACAGGGCTTGTATTGTCCTGCTTGATCTTGTGTGAGAACAGATAATGCTGTACCTTCACGTTCAGTGACGAAAAGTGTAAAAGGCTTACTGTAGTTCGGTGTAGCTAGAACTGGAGCTTGGCATAGGGCTTTCTTTAACTCATTGAAACTAAGTGTATGTTCAGATGTCCAAGGGAGGACAGTCGATACGGCTGCCTCCTGTGTCGTTAACTGTATCAGTGGTTTGGCTAGAAATGCATACTGGGGAATCCATTGTCTGCAGTAAGAAGTAAGGCCGATAAAAGCACGTACCTCCTTCTGGGTCTTGGGCTGAGGAAGACTCGCTATTAACTGGATACGGTCTGGTGTCAACTGCCTACCCCTCTTGGACAGTAAGTGTCCTAAGTAGACCACTTTCTGGACACAGAATTGAAGCTTAGAAGGGGACACCTTGTGCCCCATCTCGGCTAGGAAATACAAGACTGTAAGGGATGCTTGCTCGCAAGCACGTTCAGAACGGGCTGTGATCAGTAGATCATCGACATACTGGAGCAGGGCAGTGTCAGTTGGCATGTGAATGTTGTCTAGTTGTCTCTTGAGTGCTTGACTGTAAATACTAGGACTTTCTGTGAAACCTTGAGGAGCTCGTGTAAACATATAGCTCCTTCCATTTAAACAAAATCCGAAAAGGAACTGGCTGTCTGGATGAATAGGAACACTGAAAAATGCGTTCTTGAGGTCTATGACAGTGAAGAACGTGGCTTCGGAATCAATGGCCGTTAATAGGGAAGAGATGTCTGGGACAACCGGGTACTGCGGAATAATACATTTATTAAGCTCTCGTAGGTCAATCACTAATCGATATACTGGGGGTGCATTTGGATCAGTACGTTTCATGACTGGAATGATCGGAGAATTACATACATTGGAGTCAGTTTCTACAACCACTCCTTGAGCCATGAGCTCGTCAATAATTTTGGATAAGGCTGCTACAGCCTCAGGTGGCAATCTGTACTGTCTGATTCGTGGTAACACTACACCTGGCTTGAGAGTCACACGATAGGGTGTGATTTGCATGTAACCTACATCAGTTGGACCTTGCGCCCATAAATGCTGCGGAACATTGGACAGTCTTGAATCAAAATCTCGTAATACATAGTGACCCTTGAAGTCACGTAGGAACAATCGTATTCCCTCTGGGGAACAGCATATAACTGCACCTAACTCTTTCAGTGTCTTAATGCCTAATAGGTTTTCTGGACATGACTTAGTAAGTAACAGATCAGTAGTGCGGGACAATGGACCTACTTCTAGAGTAACTGGCTTTGAAATCTCATTTACGATAGGTTTTCCTGAAAATCCAAGGGAAACATTTCTTGAGCCTGAGAGCGGAGCCCCTGGAACTTCGGCGTGACTAATTGTGGTCCTACTTGCCCCTGTATCAATCAAAAACTTTCTGTCTTTCCCTAATACTTGACTGTGAACATAGGGACCTTCTTGATCTACAGGTATCTCGATGAGAGGCAAGCCTACCTCCCTCTCTAGGCTGTTTCATGAATACTGCTGGTACTCTGGATACTCAGACTGTGCATACTGGTACATCTGCGATGTAACATGCTGTGTTGCAGCAATAGGCTGCGGTGCGGTAACTGTCTGTTGTGCATTCTGTGGCTGAGGAATCTGTGAAACTTGTTCTTGTCTAGGCGGACGTGGTCTTTCTTTAGTCTTACCAGTAGCTATGTTGTGTTTCAGAACTGCACACTCATTTATGAAATGACCTGGCTGTTTACAATAATTGCAATTCCCTTTAACGGGAGCTGCAGGATGACTGGCTTGATTCGGACCCCTCTTCTGACTGTCTTGAGGAACAGATTGTGCAACTAGTACTTTCATTTTCGTGTCTTTCATACGTTTTCTCTCGTGTTCTTGTTCTTCTCTGATTCTATTCTGGTGGTATTGAAGCATCTGCAACATCTGGGACGGGGTATTAGCTTGCCAGGTACTTTCGACTTTCAAAACTCGATTCTTAATTTGTGGGCTTGAATTCTCAACTAATTTAGTAACAAAAAGGTGAGGGTATGACTCACTACTTGTCTTGAGGCCACTGTTGATGCTAAAACATTTTTCAAATCTAGAATAAAAATCACTAATATCTTCATCTTGCTTCTGTTTACAGGCTGAGATTGCATCCCAGTCTTCTTTTCTAGTTGTCAATAATCTGGGTAAAACTTGTATTAATAATTCTGGTAATTCTTTACATTTATCTCCAAGACCGGTACCTGGTACTCGTGCCTTGTCTTCAGCTTCTAGAACTGCCCAATCGATCTTTTTCTCTCCCACCTCCCATTCTTTTTCCTTGAGCTTTTCATACACCCCTGCGGGCAGCAGAACCTTTAACATTTTAATTATATCTGGATACGTGTATTCTCCCATACGGAGCATGTCTTTTAATTCTCTATGGAACCCTGCTGGATCTTTGTCATGACAGGGAATTAATTTCTTCATCTCGAGGAGTTCCATCTTTGTTATTGGAGTGTATACAAACACTCGCTGCATTTCGCCACCCGTTCCTTTAACTGGGTGGACTTCTCGTAACGGATTCTGTCTCTCCATGTAAAATGGTTTACTTTCTGGAGGTGAGACATGAACAAAATGCGGGTTCAAAAACGTTCTATATTTGTGACGCTGTTCTAGAATGACACTAATTAAATCGGTACCTAGACCTTTCCATCTATACTGGAGTAACTCTTTCAGGATATCATGTAACGGACCTGGATCAGAGTGTTGACCCTCATACAAGGTGATGAGGTGCTGGATCATATACATACCCACCAGTCGTTGCTCGGCTGGGGGCATTTTCAGAAACATTTGTGCCACTATTTCGTCTGGAAAAGTGATAGAATCAGTAATCCATCGGACTGCTGATCGGGCTAGTTCTTGTTCATGCATGGTACTTAACTCACTGTAACCGATTCGTGATTTCAGAATGTGATCGGTAGCTTGGAATACTTGTTCTAGTGAACCTTGTTCTGGTGCTGGATGATGGAAAATAGACTTGTGTTCTAGGCGTAAATGGCGATCTGGAAATCTAGATTTTCCTACATACGCTATTCTGGCGGGATTCTCGTCCTCTACCTCTTCAGTATCAGAGTTACTTTCTTTCTCGCTTACTTGTGCTGCTTTACGTTGTTCGTGTATCTTTATTATTTCTCTACGGATTTTCTTGTACATACTCTCCATAGCACCGACGGTCTTGTGCTTACCCTCGGCTATATTATCACTCCACCTTGTCAGGGTTCTCATTTCGGCCGGATCTTTAGACGGGTAATCTTGTTCTCTTATTAGACAATTGATCAGAAACTTTAATATCATGAGCTGGATCTCGGCTTTCCTTTGAGACATGGCCTCGCTAATACTTTCTGGATCATCCCCTGTACGGATGAAACGATATATTCTGTCTAGATCTTCTTTCATATTCGGTAAGGTGACTAGATACTCGGCCACCTTTCTTACGCGGAATGAATATAAAACCATATTATCCTCGCCTGGGACTGGATCATAACCGCATTCGGCAAGGGATTTTCTTATTTCTGCTACAGTCTGATGTCTAGGCGTACGCTGTGACGCTTGTGCATGTAATTCGGCTGTCGTTAAACGCTTGTGTGGCGGCGGGGTTTGAGGAGTACCTCCCCCTGCGGCCCCTAAACTGGAGTCTAGGTCTACTGAGGCTCTTCGTCCTGGCAGAGTGGGAAATGGAAATGCAGGCTGGACTTGTATGGCGGGCTGGACCGGGGGTACCGTAACAGGTACTCCGGTGTCTGGAGGAGCGGGAAGTGCCTGATTTACAGGGACTGGCGGAGCGCGAACAGGATTTGCATATTCTGGGACTGTGTCGTCCAAATAGGACGAAATAAAAATATCAGCTGCGGTCTGTTTGTGACGTAGCTTGGTCGGAACTAATGGTGGCGGGAAATTACTGGATGCCTCTGGGGTCGCTTTTGGCAAGCCCTCGGCAAGGAGAGGATACATACCCCTAATAAGGGCATGCCTCTGTCTGTCTGACTGTTCGGCTTTGACTTGTTCACCTATCTCGATTAGTTCTTTTTCTTGTGCTCGTTCTAAGGATTCTCTACTTAATTCTGACTTTCTGATTTCCTTTTCAGTTCTTTTATGAGCTTCTTTGCGCCATAACTCGATGGCATCTTTCTGTGACTGTCTGGCTTTCTTTTTCCATAATGCTTCTTCTACTCGCATGATGCATTCGGCATCCCATGTACCCGATACGGGCCATCTATACTTTTCTTCTAACTGTTTGGTATACTCTACCCATAAATCTAGATACAATATGGCGCTTATGCCATGCTTCTGATACATAAAGTGACCTGGACTGTCCCTCGGCGGAACAGGAACTGCTTCTTCTAACAAACCCTTTCTAGTTCTTAGCTGACGTAATCTCGAAAAGAGAGACATTGTAAACTTGAATCGGAACACAATACAATACACGAGGAACAATAACAACTGGGAAAACAATTCAGGCATACCACGACATTGGAAATACATTGAACAACATCATAACATAACAGTTCGGACAGAATATTACCTGGAATACTGAGAACAGAAACACAAGAATTTCTCGAGAACGGAACAGACTAGAGTTACTGGATGCACTGCTGAAACAGTACGGAACATACCGGTCCCATAAAGGGACGCATCAAGACCCGTATCCACCTAGGTGAACACTTCGTTTGTGAGTCTGTGTACCACCAACCCACGGACCAGAGTCAATTTAGATTGACCCTGTCTAGATACTACCCCAGTAATGGTACTCACCGGGCAGCAAGAACGGAAAGCCTCGGACTGGACTGGACTGCTACGACGACGGACGACGAACTTCGGACTTCAGTTACGGGTGGGCCTCCGAATACCTCGGACCTTGAACTCTCGGCTTGGGCTCTGGTCGGGACTCGCCGCGTTCCTCCACCGTCTCGTTTGGATGCTGGACCGCCTCCTCCGTCTCCTCCGTGGGCCTGAGGGATACTTGAAGCAGAAATATCTGCCGGTGCACAGAAGAGTTCCGTCACGACTGCAGAGGGTCAGGGGGTCGGCGTGGCTTCACCGACGCGTGGGGAAAGGGCAAGTCCCTGTTCGGGCGCCATTATGTGGTAAATAAATAAATAATACCTCTCTTTTTGACTAGACATATATCATAACAGATAGCTCAATAAATAAGAGTCAAGATTCGAGGTAGTAGGAGTTTTGCAGGTTTAATACAGCATAAGGACAGGAACAGGACAACCTGCATAGGAATAGGATGGCAGGGCCCAGCAGCTGCTGGGGCTGGATCTGGGATGAGCGCGCTGACTTTTAATAACAATACATGAGCATATATACATAACGCAAACACATAGCATTACATTGCAGTAGGCGTAGCAGTGGGTGGAGCAGAAGGCGTGACGCGTAGCAGTCGCGAAAGATAAGGGCGAAAGTAGGTGTAACTGGGCGTACACATAGACATGTGATGCAAACGTAACAGAATATGTCATGAATGGGCGGAAACATTGGAGGGGGCTACCTAAGGAGCCGGGACCTCTAACCTGATGGTGCGCGCAAACTAGCAATGACGTATCACTAGGAGAAGCTGGGGGCTATGAACTCTGTGCTAGGAGCAGAGACTGAAGTCTGGAGAGTCAGGGCGACATGTACCTAAACAGTATCTAGTATCTGATGTTTAGAGAACATGTTGATATAAACTAGAAGTTAGGAGGGGAAAGGCTAACTTGATTCTAAGACTGGACCATGCATTATTCTACATGTAGTGCGTGATGAAGAATATTAAATGACCATTAAATGCAGTATTTCTCTAACGTGGAGACGTGAAGGCTAGACAATGACGGAAACTATTGATGCAGTTCAGTAGCTTAGGAATGCAGAGAAGGAGGACTGAACTGATAACTGGAATCATAACATATTCTTGGCAGACTCAGAGACTGAGCCAGGCTGGGCCGGGCACTGCGAGGCAGGAAGTAAGTGAAGGGTCGAGGATACAGGTGGGGGCTGTATCGCTCCTCAGCGAGGTTTCTGGAGACAGGAGCTGAATCTGGTGTCCGGGCCCTTTTGAGGCCTAGAAACGGGGACTTTATAATAGAAAAACGTGCACACTGAGAAACGTGGCAACGTAGCTTTACATAGGCCTGATATTCGTAGTATTCACGAGGACTGGAAACTGGCATACTAGAGGTGGACACAACTGTAATTGCGTCATTAATCGAACATGGGGAATGCATATGCATATTTAATCATGCACACATAACATATGATGGATGACACGTAGGGACACAGAACATGGCAAAATTTACTTTTCCACAATATGCCAATCTATCTGTAAATTACTTACAGTTTCAAGATTACGCTCTTCAAAAGATTCTAACAAATGTATGTTTAAGTACTATCATATTAAGCTAGGCATTAAGCTTCTTAGTTTTGTGACTCCCTATTTTCCGTTCTGCTTCATGGCCTGGCCTGCTCTATAACTTTCTAAAACTAATTTAAATAGAAATTTCCTTGGTTTATCCTTTATATTTTATACCTACTGTTAATGAGCTATTTAATATAGTTGTTTGATGTTATTTTTTATTATTACCTTAAAAGTAGCTTGTACCAGCATTGGTGTGTGCTTTTTAAATGAAATAAAGAAACATAAATATGTGAGCTTCCTAAAATCTATTGTTCTGCAGGTTATGATTGTGTTATTCCCAATAGGCTTTGAGGAATTCTTAGTGAATTAGGCATTGAGTCATTTGTTTTGGTAGTTGGGTGCAGCAATTATTGAATGGCATTGGTACACTGCTGTTCAAAAGTCCAATTAAGAATGGTGTGAAGCAGAGCTGTTTACTGCTCTCTGCACTCTTCAACATAGATAAGACTTGTTAGAGGAACTTTGCTGTCAAGTACAATCTGAACATTATTCATTAAAAGCAAAAACCTATGTAAATGATTAAGCTACTCTTGAGAGAACACTCATTGATATTCAGTGATAAGTAGCACTTCGTTTTGCATATATTATCAAATATGGGTTTATTTCGGTTTCTACATTAGAATCAACAAATTCATATTGTTTTTGTCATTTTATTAAGTTGCATATTGAATTTGGAAAATGATACTCCAATTCTGAGGATTAGGCCCTTATTACATCTGAGGATCAGGACATTTTCATTCTTGTTTATCATTGTACAGTCATTGTAGACAGTACAATGCACAACTTTCTGTGATAGGAAGTAACAAGCTATGGAGGGCAGTGTAACTGAGGATATCAATCCCTGATGCAGTAGTACAGCTAAACCTTTGTCATACTGAGGGCAGCCAACTAGCAAATCAGACTTAATTGATACACTTCCAGAAGACTTGAACAAATGGCAGCTGTTAGATCTGATACTTTCGGTGTGGTACTCTCTCAGACCTTTTGCCTTTCCTACCCTGTTTTTGCTAAACCTGTTTATGTTGGCGTTAACCCTCTGTACACTTTATCCCTACTAACCAGTGGTAAAGTGCTTGTGCTTTCTACCTCAAGCATGGTAAAATCGGCATACAACTAAGTGGCACTTTTAATGTATTTATTAGTCACTAGTATATGGTACTACACATACACAGGGAATACAAATTAAATGCTATTGGTGGGCTGCAGGACTCATTGTGTCACACACCTAAGTAGCACTGTAAAACAGCTCTCAGGCCTGCACCCGCAGCCTATAGTGCAGTCTTCAAATGCCATGTTGACTAGGAAAGATAACTTTTTACCGGTCTAATTCTTCCTTTTTATTACTTATAACTCACCCCTAACCTAAGCTCTAAAGAATCATAGGACAAGGTGCATGGTATTTAAAAAGTAGGGTTTTTTTTGTTTAACTTTTACATGTCCTGACAATAAAAAACTCCTAAAGTTGATGATGCCAGTTTGGGAGCAGATAGAGTAACATAATTATCCACTAAAATTAGTTGAAATTTAAAATCTTCTTTAATGAAAAAAGGTAGAACTTAAGTTGCTTTTCTGTGAAAGCCACTTTTAGAAAATTACACTGAAATATACAAAGAAAGTGATGGATGGAATGCTTAAATGAATTTCAGCCACTGGCAATTACTCTTGGCTGCATCACTGGCCATCCTTATTTTACACACCATGCCACCTCAGTTAGGACTCTGTCAGGCCATGTCATTCCTGGACTGAAACAGAAGCAAACCAGAACGGTTTTGCTCTTATCAGCCTGGTATGGCTTGGTTCAAGTGTCACAGTGTGTACAAGACCCATGTCTGGGCATAGCCATCCCACCTAAGGTGTCACACTGAAATATCCAAAAAAGTGATGGTTGGGATTAAGGATTTAATCTCAGCCACTGGTAATTACTAGGGCTCCATCTCAGACCATTGTTATTTTGCACACCCGACACCCCAGTTTGGACTCACCCATATGTAAATCAGTCTTGACACTGCTCCATTGGAAAAAGTTCAGCCCCAACTGCCACGCCAGGTCCTCCCTTAAATAAATAACCAAGGACTGGTTTCACCCTTATTATGTCTCATTTGCTGGGTATAGTTTGGTTCCAGTGGCACAGTGTGCAAGAGAGCCATCCCACTTTTGGTCTAACAGTGAAGTATACAAAAATGTGATGAATGCAATAGTTGAAGTAATCTCAGCCACTCGTATTCAGTGCATTGCTATTAAGTACACCATGCCACCTCAGTTTGGACTGAGCCATATGCAAATCAATCTTGACCCTGCTCCAATGGGAACAGTTCAACCCTAACTGTCAGGTCAGGTCCTCCCTCAATACTTCAGTGTAACATTTAGAAAGTTAACATTTTCCTGCCTAAACCATATGTGCCTTTCTGCTAGTGTCCACGGTTACATGCCTGCAATGGCTCTTATGTGGTGTAATGTTTATTCCTTCCAGACGGGAAACAAAAGGACCTTGGGTGTGTTGAAGGGTATTCCTCCCCTGACAGGATGGCCTGAGGGGTTTACTCATCCCTTCTTGGGCTTCAATGGATAGCCTGAGGGCTGTGCCCATCCCTTCCTGACATCTGAAGCTATCTGTTCTGTCACTGGCAAATGCAGATAATACAGGGCCTGCCTCCACAGTTCAGAACCAGCCATGTGCAAATCAGTCTTGACTCTGTTCCTTATAATTACAGTCCAGCCCGAACTGCCAAGGCAGGTCATCCCTGGGGTGAACTGGAGTGGCGAATTGAGCTAAAGAACGGTGATGATGGATTCAATCCAGATCTGTGTCTGGGGTTGAGTGTCTGAAAAGTTTCAGTGCAGCCACCATTGTCTCCTTGTGTCTACTTTGTTCGTCCTAAGTTGGCAGGGTATGCCCAGATGTGGGTCCCTTGCTCACTTTGCCACTAGATTGAAGCTAGCCTGGCTGATGAGGGGAGTTACCCCGAAACTTGTCCCAGGATGCTTGTTTCCCATCCAGGGCACACCTGGCTTTGCAGTTCAGGCTGGACTGTTCCCATGAGGACCAACAGACTCGTAATCAGGCCCCTAGTGTTTTGAGCGTGGGGGAAGTAGGGGGAGTTCTAGTGGTTAGTTACAAGTTACAGTGTTATTTGTGGGGTTTTTGTACAGTCAGCTGTAGAATAAGTAGTGTTTTTCACTAGTGTGTTGGTTTAGATTTTTGTACTATGTCTTAGCAATGCATCGCTATGTTATGCTATGTTATATTATGTTATATGCTTTTTGATGATTGTTTGTAATGTTTATGTATTTTTGATTGCACTGTTGCAGGGGGATATTCTGTTGTAATTTGCAGGTTTTTCTTTACAAACATGTCCTATGGATATTTGGATTTAGCTTTTTTATTTTTAAATGTTGCAAATTTGATAGCTTATTTTTAAGGAAATCTGTTGTAGTTTCTAATAAACCAAAAATCTTGACTTTGTATTTCTTTTTATGGGAGTTTCCCCAGGGTTTATTTTCTAAAAATATTTGGGGATGTATATGCTGCATGAATAATTTGGATTGCTTTGATTGATCACTAATGGAGTAAGTCCTACTTCATTTATTATTTTTGGGTGGGAAATGTAATATTTTATCATTTATGTAAGTGTTATGCGATTGTTATCAGGAATTGCTTATATTATGTGGTGTAATTAAATAAACAGATTGAGTTTGTTGTGTTAGGTTTTTGGTTGGTAAGGTTTCGGTGTTTTATATCAATCATCTACATATTATTTTACTGTATCAGGCATTGTGCCAACCTCCCACTGGGTCGTTTGTTTTGGCTTCCTCTGCCTAGGTGCTATCATAGACATTCTACCATGGTATTTGGAATTTAGGTTGGTGTCTGTGTCCAGAGAGATGTAGTCTGCCAACCCAAGTGTGTTTGAAATGATCCATTAGGGGCTTAGTTTGTGTTTGATTTGTTGGCAGCAAGGGCTTTCTATTAGTAAATTGTAGTGGTTAGCTACCTCTATCAAAGAGACATATGCTAGTGCTATAATCTTTTGTTTCAAAGGCAAATTGACTCTTTGTAGCATATTCCACACTTTGAGTGTATATTGTTGGCAATGTCTCCATAAGCTTTGTTGAATTAGTAGTAACAGCCTTGTATGGCTGTGTGTTTGTAAACTTTTTAAACAGTGTGAATTATGGCTTGTTTAAAGTGTATGATTATATTTGTGGGTAGTAGTTTTTTATGTTAATGTGGTTTTAGAAAAGTTAGTTTATTTGGTAGGAGGGCATATATAAAAGGAATGTTTAAGTTGTGATATTCACCATGTATGGTGTATATCTGAGTGAATGTTTTGGGACTCCTTTTTGAAGGTCCCATCCATCTTCCAGGTCTGACAATGGCTCAGGGCCTGATTATGAGTTTGGTGGTGTGGGAGTAGGGTGACTTGCCAATGCCCCACTCCCACATCAACAAACCTCACCATGTCCGCCTGCCAGATTCTGAGTTTTCTCCCTTTGGGGTTACCACAGCAGTGCCTATTAAAAAGGTACTGCAATGGGAATTCCAAATCCTGTTCATGCATGTGCAGTCCATGCTGTGCAGAAAAGGGGGTGCTTGCAGACAAGGGGCACATCATGTGCCCCCCTGCATGAATTCCCAGGCCGTGAGGGAACAGAGGGCCCTGTAGGGCCCCATTAGTTTCCTCACCCCCACAGGTCTCCCGCCATAAAATCTGTGGCAGTAACACAACTCGTAAAATGCTTTGCTGTGCTCCAGTGGCACCACCAGCATATTGCAGCCCTCAGACCACAGAGCCACCGCCAAGCATCGTGGATCCCCGGCAGTTGCTGCGGGCCTATGGCGGTATGACCACAATAGTTGTAGTAAGGCGGTTGGACCACTGGCACCTTCACCACAAGTTTGGCAGTCTTATGGACCATCAAACTCGTAATTAGATCCTTAGTTTTATTAAGGTATCTGCTGTAGAAAATATAAGAATTGCCTAGGATTGTCTATCATTGTTTAGGTTGTCATATAAAAGGAAGCGTTCCTCATTATCCATGATTTTTAAGTGTTCAAGTATTTCAATATCTTGATATGTTTTAGAGGCAAGAGTTGTACCACTGGTTGCTTTTTTAGTTCTTTTGATTAAATGTTTTGAAGTGGGTATATGTCGTAGTTGGCCTGTGACGTGTTTGGGGACTTCTAGGAGTACTGCGATATCCTGTAATACGTGTAGTGATTGTATTCCCTTACATTAATAACGATATCATCTTTTGCATTGGCTCTCCCAGAGCATGCATTAGAGTAAAATGTAGTGCATTTCTAATTCACAGTTTCTACTGATGTACTTTCTTGGTTGTAGGTGTAAACCATGCTCTTTCTGTCCATTATAAATTAAAATAGTGCAATTGTATAAAGAGTTACAATTTAAAAATGTTTCTATTTTATTTATACTTACGTGCATAGGCTTTTTAGATATTTCACATGTTTATGCAGCTTTTCTGTTGGCGTGTTGAAATGTGGAGCAGTTTCTTTCTTTTCTCTTGGTAGAAAAAAGAGCATCAGTTTCATTTTAAATACATATTTGTAGGACGTTTGCAAAGGTTTTATTTTTTTTTCTGTTTTATAATAATTTACATTTAGTTACTTTTTTATGTCTCTTTTTCTAGTTTGTGACCGTGTTGTTTTTCGGTAGCTTAGAACTTACTCGATGTTATAGTATTTTCTTTTTTTAAATAAATGTAAAAAAATAGAAGTAGTAGAGTATTTTGTTAAGTATTTGTTGGTTTTCAATTTTAATTGTAAAATAACAAAAAGCATAATCCGGGGGAGTTTCTTTTTGCAGCCTTTGTCATTCTTGAAGCATTAAGTTGATAACATTTGTGTGCCTTTTTTATATAGTAAATTTAGTTGTTTATGTGACTTTATTGGTTAAGTTTGTTTATAGTTTAATTTTATTGGTTAGATCTGTTGTAGTTGAATTTCCTTTTCAGTTATGTCCTTCGATGTTAAATGCTAATGTATGTTTTATTTATAATGTTTAATTTGCAGTCCAATACTTTTGAATTGAAAAAATATATATATACATATATTTTTGTGATGTAATATATATTTTGTACTGTTAAAAGATATGTATATGTTCTTTAATGTACATTTTGATGTTTTGTTTCACACAACATTTGTTATTTTTATGTTTATTAACAATAATGTACTTACTTTGGTGCTATTACTGTACACAATTTTGTGTGAGGCAATATTTTTGACTTGATTCTGATTTTTTTCGATATTAGTAACAAACTATTTTTATAATAGCAATACTTGTGTTCTCATTATTTATGGATTTATTAGTTAAGTATAGGAAGGTGACATTTTTTGTTGATGGTATTTAATTTCCAATATTTTTGTATATCGATATTGTGTCATTAAAACCTGTCATAGGCAAATAAAAAAATAAAATGCTTTGATGGCAATAGTCAAAGCAGCCTTGCAATTCTACATCATCGAATTGAACAATCAAGAGCTTACATTTGTTATGGTGATGGTAGAAAGACTGAACACAATGGATTACAGATTATTTGGGTTCTCAGGAATGATCTTCTATTAATTTGTTTTTCTATGAAGTAACCTACCTCAGAATTCTTTTTAAAAAAAACACACGAGAACCTGTACTTAGCTTAGTCAAACAAGTGGTAATATATTTCTTCTATGAAAAAGCAGCTTGTGAATTTACACAATACAATCGGCTGATAGACAATGATAACATATTTACAATACCCTCCTATGGTAAGTCATCATTGAAATCATGAGAAAAATCCCCTCCGGTACGCCCAACGACCTCTAACCCCATTATGTCTTTAAACTTGGAGGAACTTTGATCAGATCCCACTTCACCGCCTTAATCAACACCTCCATCCAAAGTGGAACCTTCCCAGACATCTGAAAACAAGCAGAAATCACAGCTCTCCTGAAAAAAACCCACAGCAGACCCGAAGGATCTCAGCAACATTAGACCCATATCACTCCTACCCTTCCAATCCAAAGATGTGGAGAAAGCTATCAACAAAGATCTCTCCAACCATTGCAAACAACACCTTCTCAGTGACATCTCATAGTCTGAATTCCACAATAACAAGAGCATGAAATCTTCTATTATCACAGCAACAGATTACATCGGGCCCAACATCGAGAAATGTGAAATTGTTTCCATTATACTACTCAACCTTTCTGCAGCCTTTGATACCGTCTTCCACAGTTTCCTCATAAGACTCCACATCGCAGGAATGCAAGGCCCAAACTTGTGCTGGCTGGCCTCCTTCCTCTTTGACCGAACCCAGTGAATAAGGATCCCGCCCTACACCTCCGAACACTAGAACCTCTTCTGCAGAGTCCCTCAAGGATCATCATTGAGCGCTACCATCTTCAACGTCTACATGGCACCACTCACCTATGTCATAAAGTCCCACCGAATCAACATTGTATCCCAGGCAAAACACTTAGCTCATCTTCTCCCTCACAGACAACAGCCACACCACCAGGACCAACTTCAACACCTATATATACAAAGCTGCTCACTTGAGGAATCAGAACTGCCTAAAGCACAACACAGATTAAACTGATGTCTTGATCTTTGGCAACAAGAGCTCTTCATGGGACTACTCTTAGAGGCCAACAGACCTGGGACCCTCACCCACCACCACCAACCATGCCAAAAACCTATGTACCATAGTGGGCAAAAGACTCTCAAGGGCCAAACAAGTGAAAGCTGTCACTACCTCCTGCTTCTTCACTCTACAGATGTTCTGCTAAATATTCCACCGGTTCGCCACTGACAGCAGGCGCATGGTCACCCACTTCCCATCACTAATAGACTGGACTATGGCAATACACTCTACACCGACATCACTAATCAACTCTTACAAAAACTCCAGACCACGCAGAATTCCACCGCCAGACTAATCTCCAACATCTCGGGCAATGCATACATCACACCTCAGGGAGCTACACCTGCTACAAATCCAAAAGCAGTGCCAATTGATATTACTTGCCCATCCATACAAAACTTTTCACAACATTAGACCTACCTACTTCAACCACCACCTCAACTTCCACAAACCCTCATCCTCCCTCCTCCTCGCTCCCAGCGATTAAAGAAGATGTTCCTTTACCTACATCACTGTCAAATCCTGGAACGCCCCTACTCACCACTTCAGGACCTCTCCTTCCCTTCTCAAATCCCACATGAAACTGGAGACCTGGCCATTCAACTAGGAACCCAATCTACCTATTCATCACCTGGATATATACCCCTTGGGTGATAAACGTGATTTAAAAATCCTCATAACATAACAAAGACATATTTTTTGTCAAATGGCTTCCAATACCCAGATAGTTAAGCACGATACTATGCACAAATAAACTTAAATACTTTTTCTAGTTCTGCACACTGGAATACATTTAAAAAAGTGAAAGTATGCTTTATCACAGGAGTTTACTGCAGATGTGTGTTTGTTTATTTATTTGAGCAACAGTAACATTTATCAATAAATGTTGCACAAGATGACAAAACGGTGCATAGTTTTATAAGGATATTTGATTTATGACAAAAATTAATCTGAGTTACTGAGGAATTATACAAAGGTGCTGCTGTTTGTCATGTATGCAAGATAATGTTCAACACTATTGTACAAGTGAGCAGACCTGCTTTTTGTTTAACAAACTCAAGTATAAACACTTTTCAGAACATGCTAACATTGTGCACAAATGGGTCTCTGTAACTCACAAGTAGTCCTGGACAGAATTTAGTTTCTTTTTACTTTCAATGACAAACCATAAGAAAAGGCCCTGATCCCTTTTCATTATGGCTTCTTGACTCCTGTTGTTTTAATGTGCAGAGAATGGATACTTAACCAGTTTATGATACCAAATCATACATTTCCTGTTTTGATGGAGAAAATATATGAAGAAGATATCTGTTATGCCAGTAATGGTCATCATTGTGCCAGAGATGATCCTCCGTATTCCAGAGGTACCGCCACATTACACTAGTAGACTTCCATGCCTGGCATTATCATCAGGGATGAACACGTCTGTGATGGACACACACGCACACATAACCATATTCCACATGCATAATCCTATCTGGCACTCATATTTCTACCACCCAATCAAGCTCCTGCTCTCCTGACAGATTGTGACTGACAGCAAAGGTTCTGGTACACAGAAAGCCACCGTGCAGGGTAAATGGGTGGTGAAGGATTGTGTTGAAGGCTTCTGTGTTATCAGTCACAGTATGTATGTGGATTTGAGCATGGACCCCTCCTATTGGTTTGGCTGGCTTCCTTTTAGAGGTTCTAACAATGAGCAGCCTTGCCTACTGCAGGGCTGTTCTGATCGAGGAACTCTGAATGATACACTGGGCATGGATCCTTGTCGATGGGTGTCATTCTGGAAGCTGTAGAGCCATTGGTAGCTCCAAAATTACTCATTCAGCTGCTATGATGTCAGGATTGTGTGCAATTAGTAGGCAAAGAAGTTGATATAATGGGTGTATTTGACTGTCTGTTTCTGTCATAAAGTATTAGAACAATAATCTATACTAATATAATAAAGAGAGAGCCCAAACCTTTGAGGCGGGTAATCTCAGGAACCACAGCACCAATCACAACACCCAATACAGCGTTGGAAAGGGCAGTTGCAGCAGAAGGACATAGGCTATGCAGACGCCCACCATATTCATTTAAAAGGTAAAAGAACCGTGCCAGCAAAGTAGTCCCTTTTGGGCGTGTCTGCGTTGTGCTGTGGGCGTGTGCTGGGGGCGTGACAAACGCTGGGGGCGTGTGGTACGTTCCGCCCTTCATGCCATGTCTCATATCGTGTGCTGTGGGCGTGTGCTGGGGGCGTGGGCGTGTGCGGGGCGCGGGCTTACGGGAAAAAAAAGCGAGCATTGTGCCCAATATTTCATTGTTTTTTCTTCCCAGGTCCTGTACATTCCAGCTCCGGGTGGCCACCCTGCTCCCTTTAAATACCCCTGCACCCCATAATCATAACCCACTCTTACTCCTTAAAATACCCCAACACCCTTAAACACTAACACTCTTAACCCTATAAATATACCCTGCACCCCAAAACCCAAACCTATCCCTAAACCCTAAAAATACCCCTGTACCCCAGAACACAAACCTAGCCCTGAACCGTATAAATACTCCTGTACCTCAAAACCCAAACCTACCCCTGAACCCTAAAAATACCCCTGTACCCCAAAACCCAAACTAGCCATGAACCCTAAAAATACCACTGTACCCCAAAACCCAAACCTACCCCTGAACCCTAAAATACCCCTGTACCCCCAAACTAGCCCTGAAGGCTAAAAATAACCCTGTACCCCAAAACCCAAACCTAGCCCTGAACCCTAAAAAGACCCCTGTACCCCAAAACCCAAACCTAGCCCTGAACCCTTAAAATACCCCTGTACTCCAAAACCCAAACCTACCCCTGAACCCTAAAAATACCCTTATACAACAAAACCCAAACCTAGTCCTGAACCCTAAAAATACCCCTGTTCCCCAAAACCCATACCTATCCCTAAACCCTAAAACTACCCCTGTACCCCATAACCCAAAACTATATCTGAACCCTTAAAATACCCAAACACCCCAAAACAAATACCTCAATACCCCAAAACATATACCCCTATACCCATACTTACCTTATCCAAACATTAAAAAGAAACATGCTTTTACCATTCATGCATTTACAACGAATTTCGTTGTAAATGTATGCGTGGTAAAAGCATATAAAATGTAATGCCATGCGTTATAATGGCGTTGCGGAGTCATGGTACTTTCGTAATGAAAGTATGCGGAGTGATGGTATGCGGAAAGAAAGTTGCGGAATATTGGGTGTTTACCCTCCCCCGGTAAGTACATTGGTGGCACAGCGGCCCACATCTCCAGCAACATACTCATATTTTTTCACCACCGATTTGAAAAATGCACAGGTCTCTCTCATTGATGGCCAGCACCAACATACACTTTTAGACACACCTCCCGACACAAGTTCGAGAATTGCGAACTTTAGAGCTGGGGAGCTACGTTCTAATCTCGGCATCAGCTCAACATCCTGTGATTCCAGGCAAATCGCTTTTTCTCCCCGTGCCTACCACAAATTAATGTGTTCTTCGGTAATGTAAATTCTGCTCATGCCATGTTGTCGAGTTCGCGCTATATAATATTGCAAGGAAAAATAAAGTAGGGAAACACGAGTTCACACACTACTGAACGCGCACTTTTAAGTGCATCAGCAGTGCACTGTGAATCGGAGCGTTTCACAGGCCTGTCACAGATAAGAAATGCTATCAAAACGAAATCCTACAAAACAATATACTACTGGCCGGCAGCAATTCATACCCAGACAACGTCGGGACGGGCTGCTAGTAACTATAATAAAATCATATTCATGCAAATTGTTTTAATTTGTATTATGATTATTATGATTACTATGATTATTATTAGTACTTCTGTCATATAGTTCATATGATAACATTAGGGTATAAACAATGAAGGCTATTTAAAAACAAATAAGTGCAATTATGGTTACAAATGAAAACTGGAAAACCACTGACATTCAAAGGATGGGTTAGGTTCCAATCCATTACGAGCACAACAGGCATGCAAACCATAACTTAAAAAACAAATTCAAGACTTTTGACCTCTTAATGAAAGAGATGCAAATACAAATGTTGTAAGTCATTTTACAGATGAGATTACACATCACATTACTCATACCACTTTGTAAGAGATGACTATGTATGTCATATCATTTATTGGTTTGTGAGTGTGTCTTCTGCTGTGTTTTGTTGTTTAATTTCATTTTAGTTTGAGGTGTTAATATTTATTGGTATACATATTGTGATGTCATAAGCAATGCATAGGCAAACATTGGCTCGTTTTTAAAACATATATATGTATTATAATCAAAGCTAATTGTGTTTTTCAGAGAATGTTTGCTTTTTAATCGTGTACTACACGAAATATTTCCCTGCACCTGATCATCAATAAGCAGACAGCCTCCTAAGCACATGGGCTAGGGCTGTGCAAAGTAGGGGTTTGCCACAGGACTGGTATGCAAGTAGACTGTGTACCCAACCCTCCACCTTTGGTCAACTCCCCCCTTACCCAGCCTTTGGCTTTGAATACCAAGGACAGTCTGCAATACTTGGGCCTCAGCCAGACTCGGCTCACACCTCTCCTCAGAAGGCCAACCCCCTCTGAACACAGACTTTGACAATACTCAGCAGGAGTTAGCCAGAGCAAGCCAGAACCAGTATCCAGCTTGCCGCATGTAGCCAACCTCTTCAGTGCAAGGCCATTCGTTGTATACTGCAGGGGTTGGCAGTAGGGCCCCATCATGTGGCAGACAGCTAACCACCCGCTACACATAATCACCTTTGGCCATGCACAGCAAGGGTTAGCAGCAGACCCTGATCCCATCCTGCACATGTGCACAATATCCATGTGTGGCCATTGACCATGCACAGCACAAGTGCCCAGAATTTATTTTTTTCCTTTTTTTCATCCAATGCAGAATTCCTGGATCCTGGAATTGTCCTGGAACCCACGGTCGCTGGGAAAGAATAGGATTCACAAATCTGCCATAGTATTTGCAAATACCACAATAAAAATTTCCAGAGCGGTCCCCTTGGAATGCGTGATGGAATTCTGCATGCGTTTTTCATACATGCCCTAGGAACTCCATCATTCGAAAAAATGCGTCTTTACCAAGCATTTGTTCTGCACGCAAGTCATTTTAACGACTTGCCTTAGGGTGGCGATGAATTTTGGAATAGTTTAATTTACTATTCCAACTCCAGTCCGCGCAACAGTGAGGAAGGTGTTGGAAATGCATTCCAACACCACTCTCCCATTGCGCCCCCTAAAGCAAGTCGTTGTAAAGACTTGCATGCAGAACGATTGTGTGCCAAAGACACATTAGTTCTGCTGCCAGCAATATGAAGCAACATTGTGATTCCAACCTCGTCCTACAGGACGTTTCCCGTTCCCTTGGGGCCCCCCCACATGAATTTGGGGGTTCAGGGAAGGATCACCCTGCCCCTTATGCCCTTTGCCCTTTTTTATTTTTCCCAACAGAAAGCTTTATGCACCATGTTGGGTAATGGTGGCCAGAGATTTTTCTGTGGCAGCCAGCCTATCAATTTGTAGCAGCCACATTCATTATTCTGCAATATACAAAGGGAGAAAAAGTGCCCTTATCAAAATGTGAACCTTTATTTTTTTTTATTGGATTTTTGAACCCATACAGTACCCTACAATTAATGACCCAGG
Organism: Lissotriton helveticus; assembly: GCF_964261635.1. Taxonomy (NCBI): domain Eukaryota; kingdom Metazoa; phylum Chordata; class Amphibia; order Caudata; family Salamandridae; genus Lissotriton; species Lissotriton helveticus. Next base: position 1,078,287,694 of record NC_136059.1, read on the forward strand.
TATCTCTAAAATGTAACCTCTTCATACCTAGACTGGAACACTTTTAATTAATAATTTCTTACATGAGAAAATGTTCTGTTTACATGCCAAGTTTGATGTAATTCCATTCATCATGACCAGTGGCCAAGAATCCTATGGTAATTAGAGGGAAATATCACTTTTAAGGCTCCCTTAGTTTTAAAGCCCCTGGTTGACATTTGTGAATGAAATGTCTATTGATTAATGTACTTTGTTTCGGACAATTTTGTGTAGACAGTGCCAAAGTATTAACAAAACAAAAATGCTTTTTAGTGAATGCTCCATACATATAGTTGAAATAAATATTTGCATCTTTTTTGTTTTTACTCTTTTTCCATGGCAGAAAACAATTGCTAGGTGGAAGCAAATGCTCTTCTCACTCATTCTTGGGGTGTCATGTCTATTTTCCTGGAATCGTTTTTTGTGCACTTGTATGGTGGGAAGCAATATGTAAATTTTTTGGTGAATACACACGATAGGTGTTCTTGATTTTCACTGAATTGAATAATACATGTCCAATCCCTTCCTCTGGCATGACTATGTCCAGTTCGCACCCCTAAATTCAATATGGCAGAAAATCCTGCATACCAATGAATGTGCACTGTACTGCATCCCGTGTGTTGGTGCAAATGTCCATATGTCATGATTCTGTTCTCTAAGCTAACATGCCTGTCCATCTAAGGTCCATTTACCTACAGATTATTTTTTGGGAGTTGTATAACGTTTCTCTATGTGCTAATAAAATCATTTATTATTATCAGATCAATGATATTTATTTCATTTATATCAGAAGGGTGACATACTTAGTGTTACCACTAGGCCACAGACTGCTGAAACTGAAGGTTACCCTCTAGACTGCAATGGATCCGTTGATACAATGAGGGACACTAACAGTGAAGTGCTGTCAGTGGCAAACATCTCTTCGTTTGGGACATCTACTAAATGAAATGCAGCTCACATGCTGCAAAATAATATTCTATAGTTGTAAGAAAGTGAATTATATAAATTGGGGTGGATGGTAGTCCATCGTAAGTTCACTAATGTGTTAGGTCCAAGGAAAGGTTCCAAAATATTCAAACGCAAGCTCAACACCTGGGGCCTTATTTATGAAGGCCTTGCGCCGCCGATGCGCCACTTTTAACGCACCGGTGGCGCAAGGCCTTCATAAATAAGGCCCCTGGTACTAAGGAATAGAGGAGACAAGCTTCACTTGGGTAAAATGTGTAAAACACTAAAATAGTTACAGAATACAAAAAAACAGAATATAAACTTTAATTTATAACAAAAAGAGAAACATTTAATAAATAAAATGACCCCAAAATAATAAGAAATCAATAAGGCGAACTATACATTTTTAAATATTTAAGGCAAAAAGCGTCAAGAAAAAGTAAAGTGCCAACCAGTAATCACTATTTGCAGCTGACCAAGAATTCGGGACGTTTTCAGGCCAAATGCCATGGAGCATCTTTTTGGATACATCAAGCAGGTTATAATGGGTAAATATTTTACATTCTGACTTCGAAACTGAACTGCAAGTCAAAATATAATGAGGCAAAGTTGCAGGTTGTCCTCTCGATGCCCGATGGCTGTTGGACCAGGTCCCACTGAAGAAGATGGTTTTGGTGCGAAAAGCTCCAGACGGGAAAAGGTAAACTTTTGTACCATTTTGTACTTCTCGTAGCTCAGATACTTTTGGCACCTTTGACTGGTCAAGATTTTTATATTTGGACTCAGGGCCTGATTTAGATCTTGGAGGACGGGTTACTCCGTCACAACGGTGACGGACATCCCGCCCATCCAAATAAAATTCCCATTTCATCCTATGGGATTTGTATTTCGGTAGACTGGAGATCCGTCTCTGTTATGACGGAGTAACTCGTCCACCAAGATCGAATTCAGACCCTTAGGGGCACATGCATCAAGACATGCTTTTGCGAGTCCTTGATTGCAATAATTAGGCAATCACAATTAAAGACTCGCAAAAGCCTATGCATGTAGGAATCGCTATCAAAATAGCGATTCCTAAACATTCCTTAATTGTGACTCACAAATTACGAGCCGCAATTAAGGAATGGCTTCCCACTCATTCCAATGAGCCTACAGGCCCATAGGAATGAATGGGAAATGGGAAATTGCATGTGCAATTTGCGAGTACAAAGAGGTACCCACAAATTGCACATGGAATTTTTAAGGGTGCAAGGGTGTCAAAAGGACACCATGTTGCACCCCTGAAATTGTGATGTGCACCCATGTCGCGCACACACATGCCCCAAGGGCATGTGTGTGTGCAACATGAAACTTTGAAAAATGTACTTTAGTGCATTTTTCAAAGTTTTTGCAAATTACCGACCAGTTTAATTGCTCGGTAATTTGCGGGCCCAAATAGCGAAATCGCTATTTCAAAGTGCTTCTTGCATTGGATTTAAGAAATCGCAAATTGCGATACCTTAAATGACATCACAATTTGGAAAATCACCCAAAATTGCGATTACCGAAATTGCGCATCCAAAATAGTTTCCTGCATCGCAAAAGGCCATTTCGCAATTGCAAATGGCAGAATTTTGCAATTCGCACTGTTTGGGATCGCTAAATCCCTTGATGCATGTGCCCCTTAGTCGCTTAGATTCATCCATCAGGGTAAGGCTGCAGACAGTATCTGGGAAGTTCGCACTGAAGTAGTTAGGCTTGCTGCGAGGGTCAAATAAACAGGTTTTTCTAGCAGCAAAAAGCTCTGAGTGGAACCAACTCAATGGTTTTGTCCAGCGAGGTCGCACCTCGAGTTAACTGATTTCAGTAGTTGTCCTGGTTCTCCAAAGATATGGAAGTCCAAATTCTCATTTTTCCAGCGATTTAAGAATAGTACATTCTGGACACTACTAAGGCTCCCAGGACCACAGGCACACCACTCACTGCAGCAGAGGGCACCAGTAGGATTCAGGCATCTTCCTGTTGCAACTGCTCACTGGCCACTACAGGAAAAAAGGCCTCTTGCTGCTTATGATGTTCATGTAGCCAAACAGGAAGTCAGTCAACAGACACTTACAGCCCACTTCTTTCCACTGGACAAAGTGGGAGAAGGTCCAGCTTATCAGGTCTCCTCACTGGTCTCAAACAACAGGTGCCGTCCTTCTTCTTTTTTTCCACAGGCCTAGAAAGTGCACTGGGGAGCTGGTGGTGAGGTCTCCGTTGTACAGTTCAGTAGCCAGTGGGTGGGAATGACTTCTGGACAGTCCCTAACCAATGAGGGAAAACATCCTGGGGGCAACTCTATGCAGCTTGACAGCACATGCATTTTGCCTTACTGCGAACTGTCCCATAGTGCGCTTTTCAAAGGGAAATCCAAGATTCCACAGGCAGGACCCCATGTGTGGGTGTCAGCAAGAGGTGCGGTTAGGGAAATGAGCCTTCCCCTCCTCCTCAGCTTGACCAAACTTGTTATGGGACAAGTCCATCCACCCACTGGTCTGGTGCCAAATTACTAGCCTTGCCTAAGCAATTAAGTTTTCCCTTTCCTCATGTTTCCCTTTGCACCAAACAGAATGGGCAGGATTGATCTATGTTCCTTTCAAAGGAATGATGTTTCTTTAACCTCTCCAGCTGTCCTTTCTGAGCTGATAGGGGTTACCCGCTCCACAACCACTCCATCTTTTATCCGGGCATTAAACATTCTCCTGCTCTGGGAGCTGTTTTCATAACTCATTAATGTCAAGCACTGGCTGGGTAGTCGCCACGGGGCCTAATGCAAATTATCGACCAGGAGCTTAAGGCAGGAAAAATTTACATTTCTAAAAGTAACTTTTCAGGAATCTTCATTAAAATTGGATTTTGAATACATTTTAAAAATAGTAGCTGAACTATTTCTCTAGCTTATCTCAAATCTGAGATTTCAGAGTAGATATTTTACTCTGTAGTCTGATGTCACAGCTAGGGTATGGAATAGTCTAAATGGTGAATGTACAAACCTATGAAGTCGGAAAGAGGGGTGCGCTAAAGCTGTGCCCTGTTGCCTTTCCTATTTACTCTGTACATCAACTGGCTGAATGAACTTTTCCTTATAAATAGTTTTTATTAGCGTACATGTGCTTATCTTTCAAATAAATATGAACCACATTCTAGAAAAGCATGTCTCTTATATATACAGAAAGGCTGGAGGAAGACTTTGTGAGCACTAAAAAGATGTACCCCAATTGGGCAAGCACCCAATTCCCAGTCCTACTATATGGGGATGACACAGTCCTGTTGGCTAGGACTGCTAACAACATCCAGGGTCTTTGGGGAGGTTTTACTTTTTTTTTAGGGACCAGGATTTAAGTACAAATTAAAGGCATTCACAATGATACGTGGGTCACAAAATACTATAAATCATTACAGTCCAACAGATAAACATCTTTACATATTTTGGCATCCCACCCCACTACACACTTGGCTGGGGCCATTTACAAATTAGGCATCAGTAATTCTCTAAATCTAGTGAGGATGTTTCTAGATTTTTTTCTAAAGTAGGGAACAAGCCTATAAAAGAGTTGTTGATCATTTACAATAGTTGATGTATGTATGCGGTCTCTCTTATGGAGCAGGGTTCTGGGGGCACTCAGGGGTTGTACTTCTGCAGCGTGCAAAGAACAATTTTTTGAGAAGGATACTTTCAGTGCACTGTGGATATTTGACCCTGGATAACGAACTGAGGGGCACATTATCAAGATGGGGTGATAGAATTATCGCTGCTTTATCGGCAGGACACTGCAGCTAAAGTGGCGATAAGGGGCTTTATAATATGCCCTAGAGAATTCCCATAGAAGCCCAGGTTAGATGTCTAACCTGGGCTTCTATTGGAATTTTATAGAGAATATTATCAATCCAAATCCAAAATCTTTATTTCGGCCTGTTTAGACCATAAAAGATACAATAAAAACATCAACGTAAAAACATCCACATACAGTAAAAAGACACTATATACATTTCATAAAAATTAATTTCCTAGGAGAATCTGGATGAGGGTAGGAGTTAACATTACAATTCATATCAATGTTCAGTCTTTTACTAATTTTCTCCTTATCTGCCACATAGCCATTATAAACTTGGCAACTGCGAAGACTATGTGGGGTAAGGTACTTGTTTTCAATATTCTGTATGAATGTAAATAGTCCCTTATGCCCAAGTTCCTACATAATGGCGCTAGCCAATGTTTCCTCGGTCTATGGTAAGCTGGGCAGAAAAACAGAGCGTGGATCTCCTCCTCATCGTGATTGCTGCACCCTGGACAAATTCTGTTGTCCCTCATTGTCCATTTACAAGTAAAGGTTTTGAGGGGCAGGGTGCCTAACCTCCATTGGATAAACAATTTTCTTGCTAAAATTGGAAATATAATGTCCATAAAACCTTCGAAATTATAAGAATTTTTGGAGTCCAAGAATTGTTCAGTTAAAATGCCGTTATTGGGTGCACATACCAGGGAAGCTAGACTTTTCTCCTTATATACTTCGACCAAACTTTTGCGAGGGACCCTTTGACAGCCTTGTTCCAGAAACTCCCATAGCTCAGGGAGTCCCAGGCGGTACAGTTCTCTCTTTATAAACGCCAACCACGGGATACTATCACGCTGGTTCAGATTCATTACATGGATAAGGTCTTGCCTATAGTGTGCAAGCTCGCCGGTGGTCCATAGCCTGTGCCAGAATCTTAACGGTTTTAGTTTCAAGTCCTCGCCTATCGAGTGGAGAGTCACATCTAGTCTTAAAGGGAGCAGGGGTGTGTCACGGGGAGGGCCAGGAGACGTCTGAGGAAGTTGTTTTCTACTCTGACAAGTTCTGTCCCAGCTTTATACCCCCATAACTCACTACCATAGGAAGCAGCCGCTTTTGCTTGGGTTTTATACATCTCTACTGCCGGGCTGATTGGTTTGAAAGTGGAGGTGTTTACGACCTTCAAAATCGCCCCCGACAATTGGGACAACTTTAACCGGGTTCTCGCTATCTGGGGTCCCAGGATAAGTTCTCATGTAAGGTTACCCCCAGGTACTGGAACGTTTTTACCCTTTCCAGTCTTGCAGAGCCCAGTGTTGGATTAGGTCTGGTTTTGGGGGAGGGGTTGAATATCATGAATTTGGTCTTCTCTGTATTGATCTCTAGACCATGCTGTCTACAGAAAAGACCAAACCCATCTAATATCCATTGGATCCCCATCGGGGATTTGGAGAGCAGGAGGGTATCGTCGGCAAACATGATAGCCGGTACCCTCCTGCCTGCCAACAAGGGAGCGTCATTGTCCGTAACATTGTCGAGATGGAATATGACACTGTTAACGAAAAGGCAAAACTGGGTTTGGCGCCAAAACGCAACCCTGTCTTACCCCTCTTGAGACCGGAAACCTAGATGACAACGCTCCATCCCTCCCACACCTAACCTGAGCAAAGTTGTTGTCGTGGAGCCTAATTATAATATGTAGTAGATGGGTAGGAACACCCAGCTCCCTTAGGACCTCCCATAGTTTCTTACGGGGAACCAAATCAAAGGCGGACCTCAGGTCCACAAACACCATGTACAGCCTCCCCCTCTCTATCCTCACAGTTTTCCAGTAGAGGAGAACGAGACGGAAAATCTGGTCCATGGTGGACGTGTTTTTCCTGAAGCCCGCCTGGAGGGGACTCAGGATCTCGTTTTCCTCCATACAATCTAGAAGGTGGTCCAGAAGAAGGCGAGAGAATAATTTTTGGGGGACATCTATAAGGCTGATCCGCCTGTAGTTGGCTGGGAGCAGAGGAGAGCCCTTTTTAAAAATAGGTACGATTTCTGCCCCCAGCCAAGTACAGGGGATCTCCATACCTCCCACGATGGAATTAAAAAGAATAGGGAGGTACGGGCCCCAAATCTCTGGATGATATCTAAAGAGGTCACTAGGCAGTCTGTCTAGTCCCGGTGCCTTCCCCAACGCCAGTCTCTCTATTGCACTAGCTACCTCACCCAGAGTGAATTCTAGTCCAACTACAGGGTCAGGTGGGACATCAATGGCCACGTCATTAGCAAATTCAAGGGTATCTTGGTACAATTTGCTAAAATGGGCTTCCCAAACGGAAGCTGCTATGTTTGGCTCCACTGCAGTTTTTCGTTCTCCTGAACCAGTATTTACCAAGGACCAAAACTTTCTAGAATCCCTCGCTTCTAGTGCCAGGGAGAGATCCTGCCATCTATTCCAGTCCCAATCAGATTTTGCTTGTGCCATGGCTTCCCTGTATTTCTGCCTGAGCTCAGCTACCTTACCCTTATTAGTACCTGCTTTTATTGTGGCTATTAACTCGGTCTTTATCTTTTTACAGGAGGAATTGTACCAGGTTGAGGTTCGAGTCTTTTTCTTCCTTGGCACTACAACCGGGTTGAACACCTCTCCTAGGGTCCCCACTAAATCTATATGGATTTGGGCAAGTTTCTCGTTAAAATCTGGGGGTCTAGGCTGGTTGATTAATCCGTCCATTTCATTTAGCTTGGGAAGTGCTAGTTCATAAATCTTACTTATACTCTCTTTTGAGTTTACCAGATTCCCCCATCTTACCCTACGTCTGTTAGAACTAAGAACCAGATACCCTGTGTCTTTGCTGGGATCAATAGACACTGACCCAACAGCAGGTGAAAAGTAAAAGTAAAAGTGCGTTGTGATCACTGTCTGTTCTTTGGATGACCCTGAAATCCTGTACCTTGGATCACAGGCCTGTATCTACGAAGATGTAGTCCAGGCGCGATTCATGGTCCTTCCTATTGAAGGTGCACGATGAAGGGGTGTCAGAAGGAGTACGCCCATTACAAGCCCTTAGCGCAAAATTTAGTGTTAGCTACATAATTTGCACCGCAAGGGGAGACCAAGATTTCGGATGGGGGGATTGGCATGGCGGGACCCCCCAATAATCGTCTTCATCAGTTAGGGAACCCTCCTTTAAACCTTCCAAGGGTTCAAAGTGACAATTAAAATCTCCACCCATCACTATCTTACAATCAATGGGGAGTTGACCCAAGAATGACGAAAGATCGTCGAGTGTAAGAGATTCCATGGACGCACTAACTGGGCGAGAATAGACGTTAATAATTGCCAAATTGAAGGCATTGGGCCATTTAAGTAAAACACATTGTATGTCTTGAGAAAAAGTAGGTACGGTCTATGCATTACACCCAATGTGACTGGCTACCCTGACCGCCAAACCACCCGAAGGCCTCCCTTTACCACTCCACTTAGCTTTAATTTCAAAAATTGCGTAACCTGCTCTACACAGGGGTATTATCAATCCCCTTAGCGCCACTTTAGCAGCAGTTTCCTGCCGATAAAGCGGCGATAATTGTATCGCCCCGTCTTGATAATATGGCTCTATCTGTCCCTAAGTTATGCTATATAAAATACACTTTTGAGATGTTGGGAGTGCAAAGCAAAGGAGAAGGTCAAACAACTGTGTTTTAAGCACTGTGAAAATGTCAGACTGTCTGAATCATGCAAAACCTACTTACTCTCCCACATCTATTTGCTGACATTTAAGACCTATATCTCGTTTATGTAAAGATCCTCAATACAATTTCTACCTGACATATTTCAGACTGAATATAATGAATAGCCTTTTCTTGTTCCCTGATAGTGCTCACCCTTCCAGGACAATATTTGTGCCCATGTGATAACAGTTCAGAACAAAGCACATTGCTGCTGCTAGGAATGCTGCTGCTAGGAACACTGTTTATTTCTGATCTTAAGATGTTCTAAGATCAAACAATGCCAGCCAGCGCTGATAGCACTGCATCAACTTCCAAATAGAAATGTGCTGTGAGGAATTGTGTGTATTATATGATATGGCTGGGTAGCCTTTTAGTGGAATACACTCACAAAAACTGTCTTGGGTCCAGTTAAGCTCGATTGAACGACCTAAACCTCAACCCTGGCTAAATTTGGCTTTCGAGCAGCAAGGCTTGCACAAAAGAAGTTAGTTTAAAGACTTTAATAGTACCAAACAACGAAATAAGAAAGCCATACAACAAGAAAGAATCACAACACCAATTTTGTAATGATTTTTTAGAGTCCTTTGTGAGCAAAATCCACTGGAGGCTTCTGGAGATACATTTTTTTAAAGGTTTTATCACTTTTAATTTCAACTGCAAACAAGATTTGGTCAACAAAATGATTTGTAACGTTTCAAAAGCTTGTAAAAGTTAGTTCCGCTACTTCGGCCTTGCTTGGGCGACTAAATCTGACAGGATTGAGGTCTGTGGGGCCAATGGGGTAGATTTGGACAGTTTCCTGAAAACTAGAGCTTTTTATAGTCCAGTTCAAGCCTTTACAGCACAACCACCATAGTCCATAATGGAATGTTCCTGATGCTGGGGATGCAGGATGAAAATTCTCAGTCCTCATGTGATGTGGGGCGAATTTGGCCATAGAGGTTGGGGTCCCACCTTGTCCTCGTCGAGACAGTAGAAAGCCAGCTGCAGTTTGGCTCCCGGCCTCCGTACAAAGCGGTTGTAGCAAAATGCTTTGGAGGAGGGTATTGTCTTTCTTGGGCAACCAATACAGACTCTGATGGCACTTCTGGGTTCAGCAGACTTGAGTGCAACTTTTGGCCATCAACGATTGGTCTCTTGGGGTGCCCAGGGGCAGTTAGCGGCTGATCATCTTTGATGGCTAGCAAAGTGCTGGTTTGGCTTTCTCAACTCTTGTGTCGCTGAAGCTGATTCCTGGTGGCAGCCAACTTACCCTTGGAGTCAACGCTTTGATCTGGGGCTGGGAAACCACTTTTCCTTGAGCCAGGGGCCACAGGCACAGGCTTAGTTTTGCTACCCCAAAGTTGCAGCAGGTGCCGTCCAGCAGACAGTGCAGCCTCTCTTTGTGCAGTCCAGGAGCAGCAGTGCAGTTATTCTTCGGTCCTTTTTCCAATCCCGACATGCACTAAAGTTCAGGGTGCCAGGGGTGCCATATTTATCCCGGGAAAGAGCCCCAAGAGAAAAATGCAGTCACTAACCAATGGGCTACCAGGTCCCCTCCCTTCTGGTGATGACAGTCTGGCAATGTGTGGCACCTAGCAATCCCAAAGTGCACTATTCTGCCAACTCCCAAGATGTGGGCACTCTTCTTTGGCTGTTAGGAGCTTGGTAGCCCACTCTAGAGGTGTGGCTACCTGTGGGCTGCACGCCCACAGGAAACCAGCTTGGGCACTGGTTTTCCCTCTCTGGCCCGGTCTCCAGCTTGTCTACCTAAACAAAGGGCAGCCCCTCAGGAGTGTTTTCACAATTTTCCCACCAAAGGCAGCTTCACCTTTGAAGCTCACTTTTTGGGCTTATACTCCGAGTGGCTTCCTGCAGGTGAGATGTGACCCTTCTCTTTGCAGTGGGCTTCTATTGTTTTCGAGCCTGGGAATCATCCACACTACTCCTCAGTTGGGCAGAATGCTGTCTGTGGGCCACTGCCCATGTGAGGCTACTAGACCAGCTGGGTCACAGAGTGTCAACTTTCTAAAAGTTGCTTTACCTTAATAGTGGCATCAAACTCAACCTGGGCATCAGGTTGTGTTTAATGCTATGATTAATTTGATACCTTAGAACTCACTCCCGTTGGCACTGAGGAGCAGACAGGATATCCCCTCTTTTAAAAAGGACCTGAAAACGTTCTTGTTCCCAAGGAAAATGTAATGGCAGACCTGTATGTAGCACGGACGCAGTCTCAGCGCCAGGATACCCTTTGGGTGGCAGCCGCGCTTAATAAGTAAATAAATACAAATAAATAAATAAATACAATACCCAGTTAGGTAGACCCATTCAGAAGTTAGCCAGGCTTGGATGCTAGCCTGTAACCACATGTTAGCCAATGGGGTTACTGACATTGCCAAGCAAAACAACAATTCAAGGGGCATGTATAAACATACATGTCCCACTTAATCATATACAGCTACCGGCCTTAGGGCTCTATAGGCCTTCCTTAAGGGAGACTTACGTATGTTGTGAAGGGAAAGAGTGGCTGTATCATTAATGGAAAAGGCAAAGTCTAGCTGGCAGTGTAACAACTGCCCTTCTAGTCTGCAGTGGCAGGCTGGGAGCCATTTCATACTTTTGTCACACACAGGGTGGCACAATCAGTGCTGCAGCCCTGGATGGATTCTCTGCCTTGCATTTCCTTGGTACCCTGGTACTATATACTAGGGACTTATAAGTTAGTTTTAGCCGATTGGGGTTAGATAATTCAACATATACTTTTAATGCGCAAAAACACTAGCACTGAGGTCTGGTTAGCAGTTCTGAGTGCACTCTCAGAGTCAGAAAAACAGCAGTTGTTGTCCAAATGGGAGCAAAAAGTGGGGGGAAACGAGCAAAAAGCCTGTTTCCTTACATGTGCTTTTAAGATGTCATTGATTTTATTCAAAGGGCTTTGGAACCTAGAATGTCTTACGGCAAAATAGACCAATGCTAACTGGATAGACTGTGTATAGTGTTTAGGTTCTTGTTATATTGACATGTTATTCAACCTAGGAAATCCTTTCTGGAGGGTTTTAGACAAAATGCCTATGATTGTAAATTTAGCTGTTTACAGTTTATTTGTGAAATTATAATTTGTTATTGGTGATTGTATTTTAATCTGTACTTTTATGACTTGTCTAAGTTGAGTTGATTGATTGATTAGGCCAGGCAGAGTCTTCCACGGTGAAAAAACAGTACTTGCGTTCTTGTCACTGCATAAACATGAAAATATTACAGGCCTTATTTATGGGGATTTGGTGTAGGGCAGCGCAGCAAGGCACCCTGCTGTGCTGCCGTACATCAACGTGAAAGGGCAGGAATGCACAGTATTTATCCCATAAGGTGCATTCATGTTCTTTCCCCCTGCGCTGGTGCCGTTGGCAGCCTAGTGCCAATGCAGGCACACTTTCACCATGATGCACATGGTATGCTCCCCTGTGTGCATCCACATATGTTTGAGGCCCTGGGGGCCCTGTAGGGCCCGCTTTGTTTCCTCTCGACCAGGATTTTCATGGCGGTTGAACCGCCATGAAAACACTGGCAGAGATTAAACTCGTAATATATTTGGAGGGACATTAGCGTTCCCACCAAGCATATTGCTTTCTCTGACTGCCGCTACAATGCCATGGAACAGTGATTCCCTGGCAGAGTCGGCAGTCCAGGTCATAATCAGGCGGTCAGACCGATGCTTAAAAATAATGCAAGCGATGACACCTGTGGCTGTAGAAAGAAACCAAATACAGAAGAATGATTAATTGAAGATGCTTAAGAAGCAAAATGTGAGTTTATCACCAAAGCATCATTCCGATTATTGTTCCACTACCTTGGCGGCAGTAATGTGGGGGGCCTGATATATTATTCTTAGGTCACAACGTTTTTTTCTGTTTTTGATGATGTCACGAAAATCAATTTCTTAAGGTAAAGGTTATCCCTTGATAGCACAGGAGGTTCTTTAGCAATATTTACAGGAGAAATTGGCAAAAGGCTTTATTTGGCGCTCGACCTTTCCAGCAGGGGTGCTGATCTCCTTCGTGACAAAAGTGAAGGGCAAATATTGACTATTCATTGACTACAGGTATCTGAATGGAATTAACATATGGAACTGGAATCCACTCCCTTCCATGTCTGTACCTCTTGATCAAGTCAGATCTGCTAAAATATTCCCCAAGTAAGAGGGAATATATGACTTAGTATTGATTTGTAAGGGGAATGAATGAAAAATTGTATTTTACTCCAGGCATGGGCAATTTGTATATCTAGTTAAGCCGTTTGGCCTTGGTAATGCACGAGGAGCATTTCACATTTTGTAAATGATATATTTAGAGTCATTTGGGATATATATATATGGTCGTATTCCTGAATGACAGTCTATTTAGGTCATCTACTCTGAACAAACATCAATGACTTGTACAAAAAGTACTCTCACAATTAAGGAAGCATTCCCTGTATGCTAAAGGTGCCAATGGGCTCTGTGAAGTCCCAGTTATATCTTTTCTTGGCTTCTATAGCTCTGGAACAGGGATTGTGTTGGATTGTTATAAAGATAGTGCAGTTTTAGAATGGCTTCCTCCAAGGACTGTTATGTAAGTACAGAGATTCATGGAGTTCTCCAGTTGTTATCGGCAATCCCATTTTGAAACTCAGTAAATTTCCCTTGGGGGATAGAACAGGATAATTCTTCAACAAGTTCAAATAAACTTTCACACCTGCACCAGTTTAAAAACATTATAATAATGTATTGCCTTATATAATAGATACAAAAGTTTTGTCCTTTGCCATTAGGTCTGTGTCAGAACCGTGTTCATGTGGTAACGAGACCGCAGGAGTTACTGGGCCCAATCGAGGAGATTGAGGCCTTCAAACGCTCCTTTCTGCGCCTGACTCTCAGATGGGTGGCATAGCTCGAGCTTTCAAGGTGCTTTCAGGGGAAGCACAGACACAGATTAGAGAACTATATTCATAACTTGTGATGACAGCGAGGCAATGAATCCATGTCTGGTCAAATACTTGTTTTGGTATAAAAGAAGTATTTTAGTTCTAACTCTACACATGCAAACTTAAACAACATTCAAAAACAATAACACAATCCCCTTGAGGTTGGGGCTCTAGTAGTTATCAGGCTACTCCTTGTCCTCCCCCCTCTAGTGTAACGGGTTTGGTGTTTTTCCTCATTCACTCATGGCTGCATCCAAGGAATATAAATTAAAAGGATATACTCAATAGTTACTCCCTTATACTACACAAGTAAGTTCATTCTTTGGAGTTTAGGGATTAGCAGCACCAATGGTGTTATGTCCCCTGGGGTCCCACAGGTCCAGTTCTCTGCTTACCCGCTCTGGCAGCATAGTAACTTGTGGTGGTGCAGCGCTGTCCTGTTCTGGTTCAGCTGAGTCGTGCTACCCATGGTTATATGCAACAGAAACTGGCAGGCGCCGACTATCTTCTCCGACCCACGCTACCTGCGTATTTCAACACGCTAGGTGCCCTGGTTCCAGCAGTCACACGGTACGCCTTCCCTTCCCTCAGCAGTGGGGGTTGAACTCCTTGCTCCAAAAGGGGTTCTATGGGTGCAATCCACAAGTCAGGTTTGAGTTTCACCTTAGTTACAACAGTTTTCTAGTCCTGGGTGTTGACCTTTCACCTTTGGCTTCAGCCTCTCAGGCAGTCCCTCATGCCATAAGGTGTCACCTCTCAGGCCAGGGTTACCTTCTGTAACTCATTCCCTGCAACATTTCCTCAAGGGTACACCGGTCTTGGTAAGCAGGCAGGAACTGGTGCTCCAGAGCACGTGACCTTGGTTGCCTTGGGTGATGTTTCCTCACCCAGCAGGGAGAATAGCAGGTTCGGCCCCTAGTCATGGTGATAGGCACAAGTCTTGCAGAGCTTCCCCTCCTCATACGGCCTGGCTGGCTGCTCGGCAGATGATAAAGTTTGCGGTCTTGGACTCTCCTACTCATAATTCTTTTCCAGACACCTAATGTAAATTACGATCTGGACCTTTGAAATGTTATGCTGGGGTTATGCTTCTTCTAAATGGACATCTATCCCATTTCTTTTTCTTCCTGAAAGATGTCTGTCACAGCAGGTAGGACTCTGAAGCTGATTAACACACAAGATTTATGGGAGTGACCAGAGTTCATACCTAGATGTCAGCCCCACTTATATGTGCATTAAAGGTTAATCCTGGGCCCGCTGCCCCACTCTTTATGATTCTCTTATCAGCCCCATCTCCCTCTTCCTGAGATGTGTTCAGGCCCTTTCCTTGTGATCTGTCATTGAATCAAAGATCCCTTGAAAATGCATAGTGGGAGCCTGGCTCTCGCCTCATCTAGTGCTTGTCCCACCGAGCTTACAGGAATGCAGAAATACACAATTCTGTCTGGGGGGATTCCCTTACTACTCTTGTTTTTACCAGGGTCCTCCATGTTATGTTCCAGTGCAGGCACTTCTGCACTCCAGGTACATACACAGTACAATCACTGCCTTGTACTGTTGTACTCATATATTATGCTACCACCAGCATTCCCAAATACTAAGTCAACGCACACTGCTCAGTACTGAAGTCTCTCGCGACTGCATCAGAGTGTGTTATTTTAAAAGCAAACCCTGCCAGTACACACACACACATATACAATGTGCGCACTGTACCACACTTCACCCTTTGTGACGTGTATCTTCTAAGCCACACATACACCCAGTTCGGGTTTTCATCCTACACTCACTCCACATCCACCTGTTGTATGCCAAGAGTGAGTTAAACACAAAGTAGCTGAACTTTAAAAAAAAGGTGAGTGAGCCTGTAGGCCTCACTCCAGTGATGCAGGTTAAAAAGGACTTGTTCACTACAACTAATTACTACTCCATATGCTGCCACCACCATGCTTGTGCTCTTAAAATCCTGGTGAAAGCATTAGCCATTCACCACTATGAGGGTAGCTCTTAGGGTGCCTGACCAGATCCAACAAGACTGCAATCTGCGAGACTGGCCTATGCCATGGCACACACACATGATCCTTGTTCACCCATGACAAAAATCAGCATTAGGGATCCAGACAACAAAACAGTTGGGTACACAGGGCAGTGGTACACATCCATCACCAGGCAGAGGACTTTCTCTTCGTGCAGGCTGTATTATCACAAAAAGATCCTGAGAATAATGAACTTCAGCCTGTGGCATTTTATTCCTGAGCATTGACTAACACAAGAAGAACTACACTAATAATGACTGGTAAATCCTGGCAATCAAAGAGGTAATTTGGCATGGGAGGCATCTTGTGGAAGGTGCTCGAAATAAGATCACTGTATGAACATATTACGAGTTTATTGTACCTCCAACAGTAGACTATGCTAATTTTCATCATGCCAGATGAACTCTCGTCTTTCCTTACTTTGACTATGACGTGATTTACAGACCAGGCAATGGTCATGGTAAAGCATGCAATGGCTCCCACCTTCTAAGACACTTCTTCACCTTCCTACCTTACCCTCCCAGCACCCACGACCCACAGAGCTGGTGGTAAATGGGTGCGTTAAACCCCACGGAATTTGGAATTTTATGTGATTTTACGCCCGATAACACTGGGTCTGCCCAGTTAATCCCCATTACATTGGGTCTTAGTTTTAATTGCATGGCACTGGCTGATTGTTATACAACTGAACTGGTAATTACGTCTGCAGAGCTTGCACCCTTCCAGTAACGTGAAAGTAATCATAAGGTGCTGAAGTGAAGGCTGCAGAAAAAAACGTTGTTTCTGAAAGGGTGCTAGGAGTGGAAAGAAAGAAGAGAAATTATTAATAAAAGATGCAATATGCCTCACTCGAAATAACCAAAACACAGATAAAAATAACTGTGCCTCTTTGTAAAAAACAGTACACGTGAATGATCATTTTTACTAGAGCTATAAAGATGAAGTCGAATATAACATTGCACTAAACTTTATCATCAAAATGTGCTGCTTGCTTTAAATTACTATTAATTGCAGAACTGTGCCAACATCAACATAAAATGATGGGGCCTTATTTATGAAGGACTTGTGCCACCGGTGCGTCACTTTTAACATGGGAAAAAGTGACGCACCGGTGGCGCAAGTCCTTCATAAATAAGGCCCCTGGGGGCAGATTTATGATAACTGGCGCATCCCCAGGGATGCGCCAGTTATTTTGCGCCGCTGCTCCGCCACCCATGGTGCGCCGCATTTACAATGCGGCGCACCATGGGGCAAAAACGGCACAGATGCGTGACGCATCTGTGCCGTAAAGGTGATGCATTGCTGGAGTTGCGTCGCAGGCGCGATGCAGCTCCAGCAAGGCTCGGGGGTGCCCCATCTATACAATGCTGCGTCAAGGCCTACGCCTGCTTCAAGCAGGTGCAGGGTTTTGACGCAGCATTGGCCTGAAAGTGACTGAGTGAAATCTTATAGATTTCACTCAGCCACTTTTGCGAGGCGCACCTGCCCCGTAACGCCCACCCTGCGCCGGAACGCCCACGAGTGGCGCAGGGCTTTACAACGTGACGTATCTGCCTAGATGCGTCACGTTGTAAATGGGTCATAGGGATGCGCCACGTTTACGCCGCAGTTGCGTGATGCAAACGTGGCGCATTCCCATCATAAATCTGCCCCCTGGTGTTTAGATGAATCCCTTCCTCGCATTACAGGCGATTGATCCCACTCTTAATTTGCCAAAACAATCCAGCAGCAGCATACAAAGAGATGATGAAAACGAACAAAGTGTCTCTTCAGCTCGCACTTAATTAAGCGCAGCCCTTGTCAGAGTTCCTTTTCATATAGCCAGCAAAGTCTTTGCTCCGTCCAAGACGTCCACGATAATAACGCTAATTTCTATAGAAAATTCAAAGGAAATAAACGGAATGAATTTATATTAAACATGTCACGAACAGAGCTCGCTCTATTTTAAGAGCTTGTCCTTCAGTCCAATTCACCAAGAACCTCTGACGCATTTTTAATATCCGCTTGTTTTGTGACAATTGTGAAATCTTTTTTGGAAAAGCATTCTGTAAGCACCTGTTTGTTGGAAGAAGGAATGTGTTGTTTTCTATAAAGACTGTTAACCACTTGAGGGCGAGAGAGGGCATCTATGAGAAGGTCTAGCAATATTATTTTAGGATTTTGTCATACTTTGCATTATGCAGTTCTAAAGTGGCAGGGCATGTTAGTAGTTTTGGTGTAATGCCCCAGCGTACCCACCCACCACTGATGTCACTGGTCAGGTGACACAGCTTAAATAAAAGAGGCCGAGCCCACGTGCTCTGGGCCAGTTGCACCATGCATCCAGTGTGTCCTGTGTCAGCGTGATTGTGAGCATGAGGGCCTAGGGCCCACAAGACTTTACAATGGCGACGAGGGCGGAGCTGTGCCCAGCGTGCCACAACTAAGAAGAAAACTTCAGGGAAAAGGGGAAAAGAGAACTGCCTGCAGCAAAGGCACACCCCCTACGACGATCGGCGCTGGGCGCCGAGAGGCCCGAGGGGCATGTGCTGTGCCCCGGGCCCATGCGATGATGTCGAGGTGACCGGGAGTCGACTCCGCACCTCATGCGCCCGTGCCTGGTGAGGAAGTGCTGACCACGCGGAGCCCACCCGTGGTGGTCGCAACCAGGTGCCCCACCGGAAGAAGCGGACCGGCCAGAGTCCACCTGTACCGGCCGCAATTGAGACTGTGACAATGCAGATCAACCGGAGCCCACCCGCGTCGACTGCCGCTGCCCCAACAGCGAGGCGACCTCTGCCGACCCCACCTGCGAGGAAAGTAAAGTCCCGTCGGCCGAAGGTGAGCCAAAGCGTGCCAGAGATTGTCCCCTTACTGAAGCGGAGCCCACCCGTGACCTGCCTGAAGCAAGCGGGGCCCACCCGCTGTGGCCGGATGATAAGTGATGGCGCCCGCCGGCTAGCGCCGCCAAGAAGTGCACAGAAAGCGAAGTGCACAGAAAGCGGAGACCACCCGCTGTAGGGAGAGACGCTGCCCAGCCTGTGCCCAGAGAAGCGACCCCCAGTAAGCCAAGGCCAGCGGAGCCCACCCGCGACGCTAAACAGACTCTGCCCACAAAGGAAGGAAGCAGCCCCGAGAGCCGCGCTGCCTCCTCCCCCGCCCAGCGTGTAAACAGGGAAGCTGCTGCGAGCGGAGATAGAGAGAGGGGATGAATAGTGTCTGCCCTTGTGCCTGCCCTGCCCTGCCTGGGAGATGAAGAGACGGCGGTAGTGGCAGAACGTAGCCCCCAGCGCGAAGGAAACTAATATGGCCTGTCTAAGCACATGGGGACGATGGCAGCACAGGCGGGAATAAGTTGACAAACAATGATTCCACGGGCTGCCCAGCACACTGTTAATCTCCCACCCGCAAGGACATTGAAGCCAGCTCACGGCACTCACCTGCCGAGATCCTGTTCCAGGGCAGGCCGTGTCTGCTTCCAGAGGACCCAGTAGAAAGATCACCGACCTCCAGGGTGAGGTGGGAATTCGGCGTGACGACTGCTGCGAGGTCCCGAAGCCGGATGCATCTGCGGAGCATGCCGCCAGCAGGGGGTCCAGGCCGGCATCCACGCGAAGAAGAGGGGGTCGGGAGACCAGTGGCAAACCAGCGAGAGACCAGCGAAGGGACCAGCACGAGGTCCAAGAAGCTCAGCACCACAAATCCTACCTGCCGGACATCGGCAGAAGGGACCAGCACGAGGTCCAAGAAGTTCAGCACCACGAAGCCTACCTGCCGGACATTGGCAGAAGGGACAAGCACGAGGTCCAAGAAGTTCAGCCAAGGCGTGGTCCGAGGACATGGACCCACGAACTTCAACTCCACAAATTAACGGAAGCGACTGAAAGAGGAAGTGAAGGTTGCGACGCTAACCCTGGGAATTAAGTGACAAGAAGACAGTGTCCTAGGACTAGGACAAGACCAAGAAGACACGTGCAGAGTGCGCGCACTGCACGGGGAAGCCTGGCCAGAAAAGATGAAGAAGATCGGGCCGGGTTTACGTCACGAGGAGAAGGAAAGTGACCACCGCCACTAGAAAAGAAGAAAGAAGAATTCAGAGTGGCACACTGCCATTTCAAGAAGGAAGAAAGATCAGAGTGGCCACCGCCACTGAGAAACAAGGATGGAGAAATCAGAGTGGCACGCAGCCACTGCAAGAAGAAGCTTCCCCTGCAGAAAGAAGGAAGGTGACAGGCACTGGAACACCTGAGTGCGTTAGAGAACAAAGCCGCACTGGAACACCTGAGTGCAGTGGAAGACAAGGCCTGGCAAGAGCACTGGCAGCGCAGACCGAAGACAGCTACCTACGAGCCATCCACATGGCGATCGCAGAAGAGAGCAAGCTAGACTGTTGGCGATATCTACCTCTGGGGTTGAACGGAAGAATGGATGTCGAGACTGCTCACTCCTCCGGAAGCCGAGGAACTGACCACCTCACACCAGCCCGTAGCAACCTAGGAAGCAGAGGCCTCAAGGGACTCTGGTGGCAGCAAGTCCCGCAGGGGAGACAGATCTACAGATGCGCGTCTGCAGGACCCTCGGGGATGAAAGCCTCGCGAGCAAGGAAAAGAGTCGACATCTCAACCTTCAGGTGGAACTAAGACACAACGGTGAGGCTCGTGGAGCGTCCTGCTCACGGCCCGAAGGCTATGGTAGAGCAACACGACCGAAAACACCAGTCCAGTGGAAACCTGGCTAAGAGGTCCTCCCGGACATCTTGTGGCAGAAGAAAACCGGCGAGAGGGGCATCCTAGTGAGAGGGATGTTTGCACCTACTCTCTTCACCTGCCAAGAAACACACTGAAGCCTGCCCGGAAACATCACGCAACCAGCATGGAGAAAAGAAGCCAGAAAACAGACAACACCCATGTCATCCATCTCTCTTTAACTATTCATCGTCACCAAGAGATCAAAGCAAAAGGCAGGGCTGAGAACAACATCCAGACGGAACAGACAAGAATTAACTCGCTGAACAACTGGGAACTGTACCACAGAGAACTGTCGGTCCTGAATGCAAGAACTATAATGCCTGCGGCTTGCAAGCAGCCAAAGAGACCCATTTGAAAACACAAGTCCAATGTTATATTTCTGTGTTTTCTTTTCCCCCACAGGTTTTTGGACTTATTCCGTTTGGTTTGATTTTTACCAATTTTGGGAGGGATGTAATGCCCCAGCGTAAGTCAGCATTCTAGTGCTGAGCCTGTAACTACACTAAACACCCACCCACCACTGATGTCACTGGTCCGGTGACACAGCTTAAATAAAAGAGGCCGAGCCCACGTGCTCTGGGCCAGTTGCACCATGCATCCAGTGTGTCCTGTGTCAGCGTGATTGTGAGCATGAGGGCCTAGGGCCCACAAGACTTTACAGTTGGGACTTTTGAGAAGATAGTTTCCTGAAAGAATGATCAGATAATTATGACTAGATCATTTAACTGGATAAATCTGAATTGATTTAATATCAAACCGGATGACGGACAAAATACAAATCATTCTACAACATAGGGCATTTATATAGAACACAGACCTTTCTCGGAGCTTGTTGGCTCTAAAGTTAAAAAAAAGAAGAAGTAGAATTAGAAGACAAATGTTTTTAAATGTATACTGAATGTCGACAAATGAAAGGTAGACACCTGTGGAGTCCTGCTGGACATGACCTAGCGCCCCAGCATTGACTAGTTTACCAGCCACTCCTTTGAGGGCCGGCCTTCACACAGACCCCACACCCATCCCACACAGGCATCACAAGTGACGTGTACCGCATTCGCGTCGGTTGCCATGATACTAGAGAACCACGTCGCGTACGTCGCTTCCGCATTGCTCACCGAGGCAGTACGGAGACATCGACTGCGCGTGGAGCAGACAAGAATTGTTTTTCCGGAGTCGGATAATCGACTTGAGGTAGGACACATAGAGCGACCGGCCCCATTTATGACTCCTTTGTTTTGTGTGTGAAGCCATTGGCCAAGTTTTTAATTTAGGTTTTTGTTTTGCCCCGTTTTTAGCAAAAAATAAAACCAATGAAGTTGAATATGAGACGACTCATGGGTGAGTACGACCCAGACCTCTTTTAAATTAGGAAGTAAGAAGTTCTTTTGAATGTTTGCATAAAAGTCGCTGATGGATTCAGTATGATAATGTGGTAGAAGGGTTCAGAAACAGGATTCTTCTTGGAGGAGGCTGGTAATAGGTCGTTTCTCCTCTTATGATTAAAGACCAATTACTGTGTACCATCTAGGAACATTGACTCTGCTTGTACTAGGTGACGTAACTTGATTAAAAGCGATGTATAGAGCAGGGACTACTGATTTATAGTAGTACTGATAAAAATGTATATCCTTCCTCCTTACAGTGATAGAATCAGCTAAGTGAAAAATCTTTTGGGTGCGGATTAACGACGCACGGGTGGCACACCATACAAGGGTGAGTGCACGCCCCCTTTTGATTTATTTAGCTTTGTAGTTAGAACACGTTTTGGAGATATTTAGCCCGTATTTTCATTTGTTGTTTCAGATACCCACCGACCTTCTGGTCAAATTATTGTCGTGCACATTGAGAAACCCTTCGCCCCTTCCCCGCCCCGTCCTGATGAAGACCCTTATTTGAGGAATCCAATTACCCGCCAATTTCGTTCTGGGTCGAAACGTCGACATATTTCCCTTGGAGCCTGCACCTGCAATTCCCCCTTCCACCCGCCCTTTTTTCCTTTGCCAATTGGTGCAAAATAAGAAATATGGGAGGACTTTTTCATTCATACACCAGCGAAAAAGAGTTACTTTTTTTGCAAGCCGTTGAGTCAGGGCAGGTTCACCATTCTTGTATATAAATCATTTCTCACTCTTCTTTATTGATCCCTTTGATCAATCACATGAGCACTTATTCTCACTCTTTTCTGTGCACGGTATTGATATTGAAACCTTTTGTATATAACTGTATTTTATAAATTGTGATTGTGAAATTGTATATTAAATAAGAAAGTCTCATGGACTTTATGTAGACTTATTGGTTTCAGGTGTGGTTCTCTTATACCAATTGATAAATGTTGGGGCTGTTATATATTTCATGCATTGTTCTGTGTTGATCATAGTGATTTAATCAAAAGGTGACCTAAGGAAACTACTTGTAGCGGACTAATTTCAAATTTATTTGTATGGTTAATTAGTGTCTAGGACCAACTGTTGACTATAACGCTTGATACCCAGGTCCTTTGACTATAATTGGGTCAACCCCTGTTTTATAACAATAAAAGGGCCTAAGCACACATGCTCAGGGCCAGTTATAGATACTATAATGCTGTGTCTGTGTTGTTACTTCTGCAGCATGTGGGCATAGGGACCCGGACCGCACAACACCCAGTGGGGCTCCTCTTAATAGGCGCAGGGGCTACGCCCCCTTTTTTTGCTGGCCCGTTTGTTTTTATTATATCAAAAGCGAATCATTTATTATTCACTCTTGGAATAATAAATATGCCCTATATCCTCTGAGTTCGGCAACACTTTGATGGCTGGAGCAGGTGCACGAAGGCTGTAGTGACCGGCTGGTCACTGTTCTATTGCTTCTAATTGTATGCTTGTACCAGCAACTACCCGAGGGCTGGCTTGCACCATCAACCCACACCCACCCATCACAGGTGTCACTGGACATGTGACCCTGTCAATAGAAGGGGCCAGGTGAATGTGCCCTTGGCCAGTTCCAGACACCGTGCAACTGAGTCTGTATCATTACTTTAAGTCTATGGGGGGGTGGGGGCTAGGGCCCCAACTCCTTACATTGGCGACGAGCGGGTGGACCCGAATGTGCAGCCGCCTTGATGATGGATAGGGGGAGAGTATAACCCCTGTCGAAGGCAACCCCTACCAGCAGCAGTAATGATGTGGCAGACCAGGAGCTGGCCTAAGAGAAATAGGGGAACGAGCTGGCTGAGTATCTTGCCAGCTGTGACCCCGAGAGGCTGTAGAGGACAAGGCAAAGTGCCTGCTGACTCGGTGGGCAATGAGTTGAGCCCGAGGGATGGAGGAAAGGCACTAAGTTGACTGCACCAAAAAGGCCCAATAAGAAAGAGAAGTGGAGCGAGGCACAACGTGAAGTGACCATACTCCCCGAAAAGCAGAACTGAAGATTTGGACCACCTGTGTCATAGAGTAAGACTCCTGCTGCATAGAGAAACAAGTGATGTCCCACAGCCTAGATGATGGCTTCAGTGATCCACAGTACCAGTGATGCAGCATAGATCAGCGAGGCCTGCATGGAGAAAATGGCTGCTGCAGCCTGGGAAGACAAGTGGAGCAACTGCATACTCCCACCCTCCACCAAGAAGTGGTGCATCACACCGTAGGTACTCACCCGATCCCGGTGAGTGGACAGCTGGCTTGAAAAGCAATGGATGTCATGTGAGTGGAGGTGATGTCACTCGGCATTCACTGCAGGTCGTGAGGCATGCAGTTATGGACACGCCAGTTTGGAATGTGTGGCAAGAGTGCTGGCATGGCCAACCTCATGTTTGTTGGCCCTGCACAATCGAGCAAAGCAGCTGGCTGGTGGAGGGCATCCTGTGGTGCGAGCTTGCTACCAGCGAATGTGTTCTCTGCAGGTGGGCAGTGCCGGGCTAAATGAGGCCCGTTAGTACTGTGCGAGGTCCGCATAGTTGGGAAAGCTGCTGGGACTCCCAATCATTGCTTGCACTGCACCTATTGGCCACTGGTGGATACCGCACCGATATTCAAGAACCACGAGCCAGCGAAAACGGCCTGCAGCATCAAGACACTGCTGGCAATGATGGCAACACCCTAGTGGCTGATTGCCACATCGCACCCTGAACCTGAAGGTCTGGAGTCAGAGGAGATAATGCTGTGGACTAGGAGGGGAGGTGGTCACGGTGCCACTGCGACCTGTAAGGACAATGAGTAGGGCACAGCTGGTAAGAACTTCACATGGTGTTGCAGTGCCACCTAATGGCTATAGCTGGGTTACTGCAAGGGATCAAATTTAACATTTTATTGAGGAATTTCCCAAAGAGCTGATGAGACTGCTCAGTACCTTGTCTGAAGTGGGGGAAGCACCCGAGACGTGATTGTGTAGGGGGATTGGGAGGCAATATGTCCCCATGTCAAGTGGTGCTCGACAAGAAAGCTGACAAGAGGATAGTGTAGACAATTTGAGTGGAATCAAGGCACTACAGCAAAGTAAGGCAGAAGTAGTGATGCCATGTGTACTTGAAAGAGAGCCTGTTCGGACTTCCTGAGTGACCTCTGTCGTGAGCCCTAGAAGAGGACTTGAGAAATTTACACCAGCCCATGGCAATCCAGGGGCATGGGCCTCAGAGATTACCGGTGAGAGAGGAATCCCGACATGAGAGAAGCACTGGCAGCAGCTCCCCCGCAGGTGCCAGGATGCATGAAGATCTCTGTTGGAATCTGGTTACCCAAAAGACTGCCCTATCAGTGCCAGTGCACCAGAGTCAGAAGGGAAGGAGTACACCGACCTGGAAACAACTACGCTCTAGGTGAAGCAAGTGACTGAAGGTGGGACTCATAGTGATTCCTCATTCACAGAACAGGGGATCCTTCTGATTGTGTTGACCCATATGCGAACATACTTGTAGGTGACAAGATGCTTTGCCTCCTCGTGAATTCAGGTGCATGCATCACAATTATTTCAGAGTTACTTTTTACAGCCAATTGGGGTGAGAGACAGTTATTTTCATCTGACCGTGCCCCTGTGTCCTACAAAGGACACACGATCTATCTCCTTGGGTATTTTGTAGACATCATGGAATTTAAGGGAAGGTGCATTGAAGGAAAAATATATGTAGCCAAACAAGGTTTGAACATTCTAGGGTGGTTCCACCAAGGGTTGTTCAACATGATATTATGTCCAGGTGCAACAGAACAGGTACTAGCCATCCGTGATTCCACCCAAGTTGAAGATCTGTTGAACAAGTTTCCCAAGGTTCATTTCTGGTAAATTGGGAAGAATAAAAGGGTTCAAACATAGAATAAACATAGAATAAATGGTTCCATACCAACTAAAAACAAACTCAGAAGTGTACTGTTCAGCATCAGAGAAGATCTCGAGAAAGAGCTAGTGACTATGTGTAAAAGAGGGGTGATTGAGCCTGTTGAATCCTCCGATTGGTCTTCTCCTTTGGTCATAGCTAGCAAAAAGAACAACAAACTCAGAATCTGCATCGACATGCGTAGTCTCAATAAAGAAATTTGGAATGACTCTCATCCCCTACCCAACATCTCAGAAATGTTGACCATGGTGTCTGGTGCTAAGATCTTTTCAAAACTTGACCTTGCCTCCTCTTATCACCAGGTTGAACTAGAAAAAGAATTACACCACCTCACTGCGTTCAACTCACCCTCAGGCATGTACTAATTCTACCGCATGCCCTTTGGGCTTGCCTCGGCAGCCTCAGTTTTCTAGCACCTCATTATTATTATTATTATTATTTACATTTATTGAGCGCAAGGCTACCCCCAACGGGGGTGTCCCGGCGCCTCATGGTAAATCTACTAAAAGGAATAAATGATGTCGCCATCTTTCAGGATGATGTCCTCATTCATGGAATTTACCAGGCAACCCATGACAAAACTTTGAGTCAAGTCCTGTCTAGATTCCAAGAGTATGGTGTTGTCCTCAAACATGAGAAATGTGAGTTCTGTTGAATACCCTGGTCACACCATCATGAGTGCAGGGGTCACACCAAAGCCCAGCCTGGTTCAAGCCATACTAGACGCTTCTCCTCTCGAAGACAAAACAGGGGTAAAGTCTCTACTTGGATTGACTGAGTTCTATTCAAGGTTCATTCCTGACTACGCGACTAAGGTACGCCCCATTTCTTACATGTTGAAAAACCAAACTGTTTTTGCATAGGATGATGAGTGCCTACTGGCTTTTTAGTGGCTTGAAATTAAACTCACCACCGTCAAAGTGCTTAAACCTTTTGATCACTCATTATACTGCACCCTAACTGTTGACGGAAGCTGCTACGGGCTTGGTACTGCACTTACCCAGAAAGCAGGGACACAAGAACATACAATCGGCTTTGCATCTAGGGTACTGAGAAGCACCAAGTCTCACTATTCGGTCATTGAAAAAGAACTACTCGCATGTTGGTGGGCCATTGAAAAGTTCAAATGTTACCTGTGGGGCAGGAATTTCACTCTACAAACTGACCATAAACCCTTAGTGGCCATCTTAGGTAAAACCAGCCAGCGTAACACAACGCCACGTATTGCTCGTATTGCTTCTAAATTACTGCAATTCAACTTTCAAATTGTACACATCCCTAGTGGGAAGAACGTACATGCAGATACACTTTCACGGTTGCCACCCATGCTGGACAGGACTGATGAAGGAGTGAAACCCAATAGGGAAGATGAACTCGAAGACTGTATTGTCACTAATGTTGAACTCCAAAATGTTTGCTCTGTCAATTAAAGTGATTGGTATGATGCTATGGATTGTGATGAATTTCTTAAAAGTATTAAGATATATATTACTGAAGGTTGGCCCAAAGAGAAGTGTTTAAATGTTGATGTGCAACCGTATGTGTAAATCTGCGAAGAACTATCTGTTGAAGATGGTCTCATTTTCAGGTTAGATAAGATTGTGCCCCGTTCAACCTCAAGAAAACACTACTCACAAAAGCTCATGAGGGTCATCTGGGAGCTACACTCATCAAAGGTAGAGTCCGGGAATACTTGTGGTGGCCTCAGATGGACCGAAACATCGACGCTCTTGTCCAAGAGTGAACCATTTGGTCTGGTAGTGACAAAATTCTTCGCATATCCAATCCTCCCCTTACCCCTATTCCCCTGCCAGACAATCCCTAGGAGAAACTAGGTATCGACGTGTTGGGTAATTTCCACACCCTTCCTCAAATGACCCAGTTCACAAGAGTTTTAGTGGACTATTACTCTAAATGGCCAGAAGTCAAATTTGTAGCTAAAGCTGACTCAAAAGAGATTCTAGACATTTTGAAAGAGGTTTTCTTGCAGGAGGGCTTTCCCAAGACTGTCATCTCGGACAATGGGGTACAGTTTGTCTCAGCTGAAGCAGAAGAATTCTTTAAAGAATCTTCCATCAACCACATCAAGAGCTCACTCTATCATCCCCAAACAAATGGGCTGGTAGAGAGACTGAACAGAGTAATTGGCGACTGTATACATTGGCCATTGATCACAATAATGCCATAGCCATGGCAGTCAGAACCCTGCTATGGTTCTACAGAACAACACCCCACTCATCCACTGGTGTGTCTCCTTTTGAACTACTTAGAAAAGCATGCTGTGATTTCAGACCTGCGTGGATGTCCACTGGGATCCAACGTAGTACCCCTGCCCTTGAGCCAGACAACATGGTTGGAAACAGAATCCGCAAAATTCAAACCAAACAAAAAACATACTCCAAGCGGGAATTTGTGGTGGGTGACATGGTGAGAATAAAGAAACAAGGCTTTGTCAAAAAAGGTGACTCCAAATTCAGCGACCCTGTCGGTATTGATAAAATCTGTAGCAGTGCCGTTCGGGTCAATATGCGTAATTGGTGGAACATCAACAAAATTGTTAAAATCAATACCTTGTGTAGTAAGAGGTCTGTCTATTGGTCTGACACTGTCTCTTTGCATTCATCTGTTCAAAATCATAAAGTGTTGGATGTTAACAGCCCTCTTGTTCCACCCAGGAGGAGTTGCAGAGACATCAGAGTGCCTATGAGGTTCAGGTAATCCTTTTTCCTCTCTCTCTCTCTCCCACCACCCTGCCTCCTCTTCCCCTTCCAATTTGCCTTTGTTCCTTCCTTCTAGGGAAAGAGATATATGTAGTGTTCTCTCCATGTGCGCTCCTGGCGCGTGGACACACTGTTTGCAGCTTCCTCGGTCTACCCGTTGGAGCACGAGCCAAGCACGAGTTGACAGTTGGTCACCAGTTGGGTGACAGTTGGAAATACAGTTGATCTAAGCCAGCGCTGTGCTTGCACGCACAACCGGTGCTGTCTGTGGGAGCTTGCTATGATATTATTAATAAACTAGCAGCCCGCCCCGACGTTGTCCGTGGGCAATGAGGCCTATGGGCCAACCGACCGGCCAGGCCCCCGCCCGCCCCGGCCCCCGCCCTAGCCGGTACTAATGCCTCTGAGCTCGGGTCGGTACTGCAGTGCACGCCTCAATTGCCCCACATGTCTATTCACTTGTGTTTGAAGCCGCTGTTCTTCAGGGCCAACCTGCCGCCCCGGCCACTTCCTGCCCCGACATTGTACGTGTCCCTTTGCCTTACCTGAGCTGCCGCTCCTCCCCGGGCTCCTGACTTCACCGCCGCTCCTCGCTTCTCGTCACCGCTCCTCCCCGCCTGTCCGCTGCTCCTCCCTCCGCTCATGTCCGCCGCTCCTCCTCGTCGTCACGCACGTCGCGGCCAGCGCTACGTCACGGCTGGCGCTACTTCCAGAGGACTACTTTTTTTTAAGTTACATTTTTACATTTACGTTTAATTTTTATTTTATATAGCCTATGTCCATCTGCACACCCTGACAATTTCAACGATGTATCGGGTGTGTGGATTGGCGCTGTGGTTCTCGAGTTTACCTGGCTCAAATGTTTGTGTCCTCTCTTTATAATAGTAGTATAGATAACCTTCCTACTTACTTGGATGTCTCCTGTCATCGCTACACATCCCCATGCGATTCGATATTAGGAAGGGACGCCCTTGGCATGCCCTTTCCTAATAGCTACTCGCCAAACCTTTATTGCGAGTCAGTAACAGGTTACTGACTCATAAAATAACTTTGTTACATGCTACAACCAATTAGTAGTTTCAAACAGGCCTATTTCCTATTTGCGACTCTTAAAAGCGGTCATACATTTGTCCATTAAATGTCCTGGATTCTGTTCAAATATGCTTGGGACATACTCCTTTTGATGCATCAGACCAACAATAAATTATGTCATAAAATGAAATATACCGTCGGTAGGGAGAAGGGGAAGAAAGGGCGAAAAGCACACATTGTTATCAAAACTGCTAGTGATAAACATAAGCAACATTTAGTTAAAGTACTGGCTGAACTGAATTCGATCTTTGTAGATTTCTTTGAAGGAAATTAAGTTGAAAACCAAAGGAAACGTTTTTTCTTTGAATATGCTTGGAGGTGATAGATTGGTGAAGAAGTGGGTCAGAGGAAGACAACGGAGCAGGTCGTGGTCATAAATGCGTCGAAGAGGCAGACTTCAGCAGAAAGTGAGAGCAGTATATAACAGCTGAGCCAGAAGGAAATATTGACCAGAATAATCTTTACGGATTATGGGGCATATTACCAAGTAATAGCGATAATTCTCGCTATTGCTTGGTTAGCGGGAAAAAAATATCGCCAAGCACCGAGGATTTTCACCGCTGAGATACCTTGATATTATCAAGGTTTATCTCAAAAGCGGTAAAAATCATGCGAAATGCATGAATATCGCTGAAAAATCAGTGATATTCATGCATTATCGTGACAATGCTCTTAGCCATGTTATCCACCTTCCATTGGATAACATGGCTAAGAACTGCTTTTAGCAGGCGTTAGCTTTTGGAGATATTCGCGCTTAGCGCGAATATTTCCAAAAGTTGTTAATAGGAGTTAGAGATGTTAGCGACTGTTTTCAGTCGCTAACATCTTGACACGCCCATTTTGCATGTCATTAGCGATAATTATCGCTGACATGCAAAGTGGGCCCCTAAATGCCCGCTTTCGCCTACAAGCTGTCGCTAACTGGTGTTAGCGACAGTTTGGTAATAGGGCGATAAAATTATCGCCTCATTAGCGTGAAAAAGTCCCGCTAATGCGGCGATAATGCCCTTGGTAATATGCCCATACGTTTCTAGTGCAAGAAATGATTGCAGTATAGTTAGTCCAGCAGGATACTGTGTACAGACTCTATCAATATTTGTGTTTCCAATTCTGATATATATAGGCAATTCAGTTTGCAAATAATAACCAAACTAAACTTGCGTGTCTTTGTCCCTAAATCATGTCAGAGTTTTGTTGCACTCCAACTCCCTGTGCCTTGTCATTTTGAGGATATTACAGTTGATGACATGCTTCTTGCCCTTCAGTAAGTATGGATTTTTCCTGTGCATCTTTTTTTGCCATTTGTCTTTTTGATCTTGCTGTCTTTACAGACCTCAGTGTGGAGTTTGTACAAGATTTCAAAGGTATGGCCTTTCCCTATCTTTCCATGTTTTCTGAAGTAGAATGGTTTTTGAACTACAAGGTATGTACTCAGTGCACTTTGGAGAGGGACTTATAGAAACCTTTTAGGTGCTAACCTTGGTAAGACGTTTACAGATCATGTCTTTTTCAGCCTGAACTGTACAAATTTGGGCTGGGTTTTAGGGATTGAAAAGTCTAAAAAGTATGAGGTATTGAGTAGTTACATTAAGGCACTATAGAGAGGTGTGCAAGTAGAAAGCTTGGAATAAAGAGGAGATTGAGATGAGATAAACGGCAGATACATTGGGACACATGTATCATTCTTTCAAACAGTGCAATGCAGCAAGCCACTTTTCTGTGCTGATTGAAATGGAAATGGCAGGAATGCACCATATTTTCCATTATACTGTGTATTCCTGTCCTTTCCTAGCGCTGATGCACTTTTGGCTACCTAGTTCCAATGCAGACAACCTTGTATCATGGTACAAGAGTACCTGCATTGTAGGCGAGATTGATTTTGTGCAAGAATGGAAACCGTCCTGCACAAAAACAACCTGAGACGCATTTTCTTCTTACTACGAGTGTAGCACGCGTAAAAAGCGAAAACGAGGAGAAATAAAGACATTTCTCCTCGTTACACCTCACCTGGGGAGGCATAAAATTTTGACGCAATCCCAATTCTACCACTATGGGTAAATCTTGAATGTACTAAAATCCATGGGTGGATGCTTGGGAACACCAACTTCCTACCCATGAAATGGCTCCCTGCCACAGAGTAACGCAAGGCAGTGATTTGTGCTGCTTTACATTGCTTCTTGATTTATCAAGTCACGTAGGGCTATGCAAGGTGGCCTTGCGTGGCTTTATAAATCTCACTTAGGTTATGTGTCACCCTTGCAACCCCTTGTGTGGTGCAAGGGTGATGGAAAACCTTGATACATCTGGCTCTTTGTCAGAGGGCCTGATTTAGATCTTGACTGTATTACCACCATCGCAGTGGTCCCAAGTACCCCACCAAATCAAGGGTTTTTCACCCGCCATAGTTAAATGCCGGTAGGCTGACTCATCAACAGAGTGTTTCCAGCTGCGATCACAGCACACTGCTGTGGCAGACTCCAATGCTGGCGAATAGTAGTCTGTTGCTGTCAGGCCGGCGTGTTCCTGCCGAGCAGATTTAGATTTC
This sequence comes from Lissotriton helveticus, assembly GCF_964261635.1. Classification (NCBI taxonomy): domain Eukaryota; kingdom Metazoa; phylum Chordata; class Amphibia; order Caudata; family Salamandridae; genus Lissotriton; species Lissotriton helveticus. The sequence goes on from NC_136059.1 coordinate 1,078,319,540, forward strand.
ACAGTTGTGCTGGTAGACTACTTGCAGCGGTTCCCTGAGAGAGGGAGTCTTTCATTGTACGCGGTCGACAATGCACCATCACTGTGTCTATTGGAGTAGAACACACCTGATGTCCATTGGCCAAATGGAAACACCATCATACCATGCTATTAAACAAACCCCATTTCAGACCGTGAATCTTTGGCTTTCCACAGCGACACAACATTTTCTACTGGAGATTTAGAGATTTAGGTGAGGTTATTTTGTTCAGTTTCCCTGTTTCTTGTCCTTCATTTCTTGTTCTTTCATTTATTACCTTGTGGTTAATTATTTCTAGTTAATCAAATGCTCTATTGTGATTCAATGTGCACCATTCACATCATGTACGAACGAGATGGCTTCAGATCCTTATATCAAAATGTGTGCATTTTGCCACTCACTCCATCTACTGTGAGGCATTTGTGGCACTATAGACTCTACCCGATATCCTTTCTCAACAAGTCCATTGGCCAGCAAGTTTCACAAAGTCTGCAATTTTGGAAATGCTTCAACTAACCGGATGTCTCCTAGTATTTTTGAATATTCTAATCTGGTTCAAATCTTTGTTATCCCTGCCGTTGATATACAGTGGCCATCCATTTCAGGAGATTATCTTTAGCATCCTCAGAGCCATTTTCAGTTTCACGTTCCATAGGAGATACGGATCAAAGTTGCATCAATTTGTACCCTACAGTTTCAATGGTGGCTTTCCTGATGAAGGCGCTCAGTGCCGAAACGTGCATAGTTCCCTTGAAGATTCATCAACAATGTAAAGGCACACTCTCTAGTCTACAATGATCACTCTTAGGTGACGTATTTTGTGCTTTATAGATATACTGTTAACTATGCTGTGTAACAGAATTTGAACCCATGGAAGTCAATAAGACATATGAAGATATCAAAACGCCTTGCAAATTGTTGGTGTATGGTTGTGTGACAGTCTGACTGTAGGTTTGTTGAATGTTGTCTTTTCTATTCATGTATCACAGTGTATTTAACTATGATATTATTTACAGTAGGATTTTAAAATGTCGAATTTTTAATGAAACATCAATATCATTTTTCAAGTCTTAGTCAGACGGCCTATATGAACTATATATATACTTAGTTGCTCAGATGCGTTGTTTATACATTAGTGATCCCAAGAACTCCACCAAGTTGATGGTTTCTGCCCGCTGTATTTTGATACATGCAGGTTGAATCATCGACAGAGTTTTTACTGCCTCAATCACGGCACATGGCAGCTGAAGTGGCAGACTCCAATGCTGGTGAATAGTACTCTGTCGCCATCAGGCCGGCGGGTTCCCACTGAGCAGATTTAGATTTCACAGTTGTGAAGGCAGTCTCCTAGAGATGGTTCCCTGACAGAGGGAGTCCTTCATGATACACAGTCAACAATGCACCGTCACTGTGGCCATTCGGTGGATGTTGGTAGAACACATCTTATGTCCATTGGCCAAATGGAAACACCTGCGTACCACACTATAAAACAACCCCCATTTCAGGCCATGATCCTTTGCCATTCCACTGTACCTCAACTTTTTCTACAAGAGATTCTGATAGCTAAGTGAGGTTATTTTGTTCTTTTTCACTGTTTCTTGTCCCTTCATCTTCTTTCATTTATTACCTCATGGTAAATTCTTTTTATTGAATCAAATTTATTTGCACAATGCTCGGCTGCAAAAATCTACATGTTACCTACAGAGAATTTTCAGTCATGGTTATGATATCATTTGAGTAGAGATGAAGGAACAGAAATGAATATAGACCTGATCAGTACTATATTAGTTGAACTTGTCCAGCCTGACAGAGGTCTAGTATTTAATATTTAATAATTCTTTGGAATGTTTACAAACAAAAATACAGAAAGTGGAACACAAGCCTGTATCCTACTACAAAAACAAGAACAAACAGTTAGGAAACATACAAGGAGGCTCAGGCAAAGCTCATGGTTTGTTACAGTAAAGATTTTAGATGTGATACACAAATCGCAAGAAACACCTTTACATAGTAAATGATAGATTTTCTAGTATCGTATAAGGTGTTTTAAGGAGTCGATGGCGTTTTGATCCATGTGAACAATGCGTGGATCATCATCAGGACATTTGTGATCAGCATGCCTGTGTAATTTTGCCTTAATTACCTAAAATAAATTACAATTAGGAGAAAAGAAAAAAGGGGGGTGGATTTCAGAAACATGGAGTTAGAAGAGGTATCTTTAAGATTACACAACTTCAACAACAGTGACAAGCTTGTCATGAAAACCTTTCGGCGCACAATGCAAATTTTGGCCACATGTACTTCAAAGAGGCTATATTTCAGATTAATTAAAGTGCACATACTAGTCTGGACAACTTTACGGCGCAATGACCTGGTAGTCAGGAAAACTTTAGAGTCTATAAACAGGCAACAACATGCTGTGACATTTAGCAATCGGACGAGAGGATAAAAAGGTTATACGTGCGTGACGTTAATGGAGGGCATAGAGGGCGCATATGCAGTGAAGTGGCGCATGCGTGACATGGTTGGCACTGAAGAGCCTATTGGTGAAATAAGCACAGGTATCAAGTGGATACCGGGCTAGTGAAGCCGTTTACTGGTGAACTCGTGAGTGGATGTTGCGACTAGATTGCACATAAATATAATGTGACATTGTAAGAGACCCTTATTTATAAGGTTCATGTGTGATGATAATGATAAATTGTAAAATCAGGACTGCGAGCAGGGCTCATCTACATGTTGGTCCTAGAATAAAAGGTGAGAAGCTATGAGGCAGTCATCATAGTCAGAAGCTTAAGAGTGGTACCAAAGAACTAGACCCTCTTGTCCTTCCATTTTCAGGCAGTCCTCTGAGCACACACCTGTGGCTCCTACAGCGCACCCACTCCCCCCTATTTGTCCGGTGCCACCGGTAAGCACTTTTTACCTCTTTCCTTGTTGTTGCCTGTTTATAGACTCTAACGTTTTCCTGACTACCATGTCACTGCACCGTAAAGTTGTCCTGACTAGTATGCCACTTTAAATAATCTTAAATACAGCCTCTCTGAAGTACATGTCACCAATATTTGCATGGTGTGCCGAAAAGGTTTCATGACGAGCTTGTCACTGTTGTTGAGGTTGTGTAATCTTAAAGATACCTCTTCTAACTCCATGTTTCAGAATTGTTCCCCCCTTTTTCTTTCCTCTTAATTGTAATTTGTTTTAGTTAATTAAGGCAAAATTATACAGGCATCCTTATCACAAATGTCCTGATGATGATCCACGCATTGATCACATGGATCGAAATGCCGCCGATACCTTAGAACACCTTATACGATACTAGAAATTCTATCATTTTACTATGTAAAGGTGTTCCTTGCAATTTGTTTATCACATCTAGATCTTCTGTAACAAACCATGAGCTTTTCCTGAGCCTCCTTGTGTGTTTCCTAACTGTTTGTTCTTGTTTTTGTAGAAGGATACAGGCTTGTGTCCCACTTTCTGTATTTTTGTTTGTAAACACTCCAAAGAATTGTTGAATATTAAATACTAGACCTCTGTCCGGCTGGACAAGTTCAACCAATATAATACTGATCGGGTCTATATTCATTTATGTGCCTTCATCCCTATTTTGCTAGGGTGCATTGTAATTTAAAATAATTTAATCCCGAGGTGTCTGGCTGACTTTACTTGTGTCCCCTTGTTGTCTTAAAATTTATCATTAGAGTAGAGCCACAATTGTTTGGAGTCCAAGCCCAAAATACACCCCTATCACAGAAAAGGCAAATATGGGCCGGAATAGCAAACAGAGTAAATGCTGCGGCTAACAACCTGTGTACACTGAAGGAAATTAGGGAGAGGTGAAATGACCTGTGGGGGAGGGGGAGTTCACTATCCTTCCCATGTCAGATAGAGGCCCAGAGGACCAGTGGTGGTTCTCCGAGACCCCCTTATAACTCATGCTCTAAGAGGAGAATGTCTTGTAGATCCTTCTTCCTGAAGGCTTCAGAGGAATACCTAGTGGAGTGGAGTCTGGTAAGTTACACTTTACAAAGTCTCGCTAAACCTCAATGCCATTTTTGTTCTCAACTCAGCTGTTGCCAATGTGTCCTGCACATATTATTATAACATAGACACTTCAAACTCTCAGTATCAGATCATTATGAGGGTTTCTGTGAATGTATTGTATTGCATATAACATTACAGGTGTCAATCTCCATTACATGACACATAATGGTATGGTGCCTGTAAGTGTTAGAACACCAAATAACACATTACCCATTTGTGTGTCATATTGTAAGTGTCTGTCCCATTTCAACTGCATATTTTCCACAGGTATTTTGCACGAACTATTTTGCAAGTTTTGGAAAGTTGTCTTTGAAATGACTACTATGGTGCCCTGTTTCTGTTTTGTCAAAACAATATTGCTATGCCGTATTGCTCATCCTTTTTTGTCTAACATATATCTACATATGGTAAACTGTCATGTTTTGATCAACCTCTATTCAATGCTCTCCTTTCAAAATGGTTTGTGTTGTTTACCAAATTGTGTCCTGTTCTTCGCAACCTATTAAATTGATGTCATGACTTTCACAAAACAAACTGTGTTGACCATAACATTGTAAGGTATGAAAATTGCTTTGCTGAATATAAGGGTAAACGTACAAATCGACTCTGCACTATTCACATGATGACTAATTCCAAACACCCATCCAAGTTGTGCTAATGTGTATTTGAAGTCAACTAGGCATTGGAATTGTCAATTAAACATTACATCTCTCTACTGTGTTGGGTTGAATGTTCAGGAGATGTGAGGTATTCTTCCTCGTTATTTCATTAGAATGTCAGCACATCTTATTGCCTGCTTATTTGAAATTGTACTCTTTGGAATGCTAAAACGTCATGGTAATATGTTCAATACCACTGAAAGATATCATTACGATAATCCCTACCTCCTCTTACTTCTAGTTATCGACATTGTTTGTCTCAAAAGATTTGGATGTATAATACATACTTTTACTGATAAAAATGTTTCTCAATAGGTCCAACTGCCTTACCACATGGCTAGGAATATGCCACTGAAGAGACCTCCACTCCAGCCCAGGATCAGGCATTAAGTGACAACAACACTTCTCGTAATCTGGATGATGATGAGGATCCTGGTCCATTTTGTCAGCATGGGCAGATAGCTCCAGTAAGACTTACTCGGCCCACATCGACACCTCCCACTCAGAGATAACACCTCAGCTAATCAAAGGCTCCACTTCCTGTGTTCTCAACACTGTAACGCAGATTGTGTGCCCCCAGTTCTAGGTAATGTTGACACCACAGTACCAGCAGCTCCAGCTCACACTGGATCTAGTTTGATCTGGCACAATGGGCCAAGCGCACTAGGAAGTGGGGTTAGGGGTCGTGTGGGACGGATAATGTGGAATAGCATAGTAAAACCACTGGAGTCACTCTCACCCAGACCACCATTGACCAAGTCTTTTGAGCCTATCATCAGTCCCATGACATGATGGGCCAGGTATGCACCGATCTCTGGGAAACGAAGCAGTTACAAAGGGTGCTCAGCTATCAGATGGAGGCTCACAACTCCAATATGGGCTCCCTGACTGGGGTTCTGCAGGGCATTTACAACCAGATATGCAAGGCTATCCCAGCATCATCTACCCATTCCTGTGGTTCTACAAACATCTGGCCCATCTACATCTGCCACAGGAAAGAAGACAATTTCACTGTTAAAAACACCTGCAGCCACCGCACACCCTCCGTTTGTGGATTCCCCCTCACTCACAGGAGGGGACGTCTACGCATGTTACCTGGAGGTGAATATGGCAAGACCTCAGCCACCACCAGCAAGAAACCCAAGCTCTCAAATTACCTCCAGTGTCTGCCAACCATTCACTCTGTAGACTATTTCTGGACACATTTGCCTTTCTGATGCAGTCATATTTTCGACATTGGACTTCAAACTATTTTGGATCTCCAACTTCATTTAGTTCAATAAATTCACAACTCAAATACTCATAGACTGGTGTTGTATATCTCAATACTATCAATGCATATGTTTTTTTACCCATCTTAACTTTACAATGACAAACATTTAAAGACTGTGTAAACATAGATAATTTGCAAGTAGATAATGTTTATCTCAATTTCCCAACCATGTCTCCCAAAATGTCATACCATTAAATCATCTACTATTATGTCTATTCAATTTGCTCAATAATTGGCTGTCAACATTTTCATTAACATAACTTAACAGGAAGGAATACCTTCCAGCAGAAAAACCACCCCTGAGAGATAAAACAATAGTGTGTGCAAAGCAAGATGGCTACTGCACTATAATCACTGCATCATACCTCCCAAACCAACAATATTTCTGCTGATAAGGGGACATTATGGTGATCTTTGTACAAGGGAAATGACATCCCAAAGTCTACTACATCTGATGGTGAGGTTTTTGACATATTTTATCCTGTGACATCCTGCGAGGGCTCTTCTGCACCCTCTCCTCACTCTCTGCCCCTGCTTACAGCCTGTTTTGCTTAAGGAGTGGTGAGGAGGTGAGCTTTTAAGCTGTGACTGCTTCCCTTCTCACAGCTGATGGACTTCCCTCTTAAAGGGATTTTTTACTAACATTAATGCTCGGAGACACTTTTTCCTTCACTTCCTAAAGGGGCTCTTCACTTCAACCAAGACTCATTACAATTGCCCTGTTTATAATATTTAGTTTCCAGAACTACTATTGAATTTGTTTTTTATATTTTCTCAAGAAATATACCACAACATATGGGGTTTGGGCATATATAAGAGCATTACTGTACTCATTTTATATGCCTTTTTGAATCATTATGGGCTCATTACGTTGCCGGTCGGACGAGCGTCTGACTCGCATTGTGTCGGAAAGGGGACTGCCCGACAAGGAGCCGGTGATCCTGCTTCCCTAATCAGGATGCGACTGCTTTCATGTGCAGATTTCCTTTTGCGGCTTGTGCTGCGGACTGTGGCACAAGCTGCAATAGGAAAATTACACTTTTTAAACATCCATGCACCGTGTGGCAGGCAGCATCCACATGGTGCCTGCCGCACGGTGCATGGATGTTTGGGGGGCACCAATTGCACCCGCCAGGCCTCATAACGGAGACCTTGGGGCTACGCTGGCCCTGCTAGGGGCCCCAAAGTCTTTTTACGACAACCTTTATATGGCAGGCGGACCGCCATCGAAAGGCTGTCGGAAACATGCATTGTAATCCCCACAGCAGTACCTGAGCAGACTCTGCCTCCATTTTGGGATTACAATCCACCCTCCGTCCAACAGGCTACTTGTGCCTGTCGGAGGAGCGGTGGATTTCGCCACAATCATCAGTCTGTATCAGAATATGGTGGTCAGAGTGATGCCTCAGATGTCTGGCGGATCACCACCGATGAGCTGTCAGATGGCCTGCTGCCCAACATCATAATGGGGCCCTATATATATAGCTAGTGGTTTAATTGCATTCACCACCCTAACAAATGAAAAGAAGGTACCTCATCACCACCCATTAAATCCAAAGTTGTGGATTAGCAGAAAAAAACATTCATTAAAATTATGGAAGAAATTCAGGCTATCCATATAAAGATGTATTTTATCTCTCAGACATCAAACACATTCAATGAGATATTGCCGCCCTTTCAATGAAGGTAGTACTTAATGAGATCAGAATTTGTGATAATACTAATGCCATTTCAGGTATGGCTTGACCTGTACACCAGATTCATCCCTTTCAAACTGCACTACTTGATCTTGAAAATAGAAACCACCAATACAACTTGTGAATCTTTAATGTTCCAGAAAATAATGAAGAACAGAGCTATTATCTCTTTTTGGAGTCTACATTACCTATGCTGCTCAACCTCAAGTTTCCAGAGCAATTTCAAATTGATGAAGCCAATTGAATTCCTTCTCATCAAGAATCTCATTAGACTAAACTGAGATAGATTACCTTTGATCATCATCTTCTTCAAATCAGAAAGGCTAAGAGAGAAATCCCAAATCTTTTTCTTGGTAGTAACTAGGTATTCATCCATCAAGAATTTGCAAATGAGACAATGAGAATACATCGACATTTCTCAGACTAACAACCAAAATTGAGAGAAGTAGGAAACAAGTATGGCCTTTTTGACCCTTCGGTAATGGGTATTTGGAAAAATTATATCTCTTTCAGCCTGATTCATGAAGCGAAATAGCGCCCGCAATGGCTGCGAAAACGCAATTGCGGGTGCAAAACACGGAATCGGCATTCAAGTACGAAATAGCGAATTCGCAAAAAAATAATAGCGATTGAAATAGCGATTACGCTATAATAGTCGCAGACTCCGGGAAGTCGAGCATTAGCGATACGGAAATAGCGACCAACCACGGAATCTGCGAAATGAATAGCGAAACGCAATATTGTCTCAATCGGCATTCATGAAATAAATACATTAGCGAAAAAGCGCTAATTCGCACGTTTGCGCGGCGCAATTTAAGGACAACTCAAAGCAGGTGGTAACCATAAAAGCTATGATTAAGTAAAATTTGAAAAACTGTTGGCCAATCACCAACAGGTCCAGGCCTGACCAATCACACATAAGGACATTCAGCAGCAGCATTAGGCGTTCCACAATGCCTGGGATGTACATGGTGGTGAGGCGGCGAAGGCTACAGCGAGCAGCACGGAGGAGACGCATGAGGCAGGCAAGCATTTACCGGCAGCGGGTCACCTTGCTGGGCCAAACCAGAGAACAGATTTATGCAAAATAAAGGCTGAATGGGGAAATGATCACCTGGCTGATACAAGAACTCGACCCCATCATGCAGCACCCAACAAGGCGAAACAATTCTGTGCCCACACATGTGCAGGTATTGTGCAGCCTGCACCTCCTGGCCTCCGGCAGTTTCCAGGGCATAGTAGCCGCTGCTGGGGGGATATCCCAGCCCACCATGTCACGCTGCCTCCACACTTTTGTTGACGCCATGCTCAGCCAGCTCCACCGGCACATCACATTTCCCACGAGCCAACAGGAATTGGACCTGACAAAACTACAATTTTATAATGTCGCCCATTTCCCCCATGTCCTCGGCTGCATAGACTGTACCCACGTCGCCATCTGCCCACCTGCTGGCACGGAGTATATGTACCGCAACAGGAAGTCCTACCACTCCCTCAACATACAGATGGTCTGCAATGCCAAGACCATCATCACTGACATTGTGGCCCAGTACCCAGGGAGTACCCATGACTCCTTTATCTTCAGGCACAGCGGACTCCACACACGACTGATCAGGGGAGAGTTTGGGGAAGGACACCTACTTGGTAAGTACACTTTGTCGACAATGTCACATTGCTATGAAGTAACTGCGCTGCACAGGCAATCAACATCTGCTCCTCTCATTCAGGTGACAGTGGCTACGCCCTACGGGAATACCTCCTGACCCCTTACCTCAACCCTGCCACACCTCAGCAACGGCGCTACAATGTTGCGCACATCCGGACAAGGAACTGTATTGAAAGGACATTTGGCCTGCTCAAGAGCAGGTTCCGTATACTGCACAAGACAGGTGGGGCCATGTATTACAGTCCTGCAGCGTGCTGCCGCATTGTGGCTGTCTGTGCAATGCTTCATAACATTGCAACCAAGCGCCGGATACCAGTTGACATCTCAGGCAGTGAATCTGAGGGGGACGACCGGCCACCAGCACATGCGCACCATGCACGTGGGGAGAACCCAGCTGAAGGCCACAGACGTCGCAACCACATCACAGCTAACAATTTCTAGCCCACCCCCTTCCCCCACCCCACATATCACAATTGCATGCAAAATGTAATGATTACACAAGGCGAATGTGTGCAGCAAAATAAATGTATTTGTTTGATTCACAAGAAAAAAGGGTCATGGTATCAACTATTTACAAAATACAGTATTCCTGCATACTGCATGTGAAGGTTCATGGCAGGCTTAGCGTCAGCCTGCGCCAGTGTCCCTCACACAATGTCATTGGCGCCTCCGGCGCAGAATGCCCAGGCGCCTGTGAGGCTCTTCCTCATCCTGGGCAGCTGTACCAGGCGTAGCCCTGGTGCTGCGCCTAGGTGGCGGGACCTGCGTGGCAGAGTGGCTGCTCACGCTGGAGGCACCCTCACTCGCATCGTCCCCCCCTACAATGGCCGGTAGCACAGGTGTATGCAGTGCGGTCACGGCAGTGGTCAAGTGCTCCAGCACCCGGGTAATGTCGTCGCAGCACTGGACCAGTTGGTGCTGCTGGGTCAGAGAGCGCCGCGCAAGTTGGGTGGTGGCATTTGCTGCCACATAATTTGACCTACTATAGGTCGACAGCCGGCTCAACAGCTGGTGGTGGCGCCTGCTTGCAACACTGCGGTGCTTCACGAGCGCTGCAGTATTGTCCTCCATTGCCGCCGTCATGCGGTCCATGGCCGCCGTCATGCGGTCCATCCGCTCGCCGACTCCCGCCACATTGCGGCCAATTTTATGCAGCTGGAGCTGGATGGCTCCTTGCTGCTGCGACTGGCGCTGGTGTATTCGGAGCATGCGCCGCTCCACGCTCATGCAGGCATGGAGATGCCCATTGCCCCTCCTGCTGTTCGGCCACTGTGTTGCGGATGTGGCTGGCCCAGATCTGGTTGGACGAGCTGCAGGTGGTGTAGCAGCTGGTGTTGCTGGTGCGGCAGGCACTGGAGGCACATTGGTGGGGTGCCTGGCTCTGGCAGCCGGTGGGCCGGCAGATGTAGCAGCAGGTAAGGTGGGGGGCCTGGCCTTGGCAGCCGGTGGGCCGGCAGATGTAGCAGCAGGTAAGGTGGGGGGCCTGGCCTTGGCAGCCGGTGGTCCGGCAGATGTAGCAGCAGGTAAGGTGGGGGGCCTGGCCTTGGCAGCCGGTGGGCCGGCAGATGTAGCAGCAGGTAAGGTGGGGGGCCTGGCCTTGGCAGCCGGTGGGCCGGCAGATGTAGCAGCAGGTACGGTGGGGGGCCTGGCTGCTGGTGTTGGTGCAGCGGCAGGGGCTGGTGGCTGGGTATCGGGTAGGGATTCCTCCTCCTGGGCCTCCTCATCAATCAGCAGCCTCTCGCTGTCACTGCTATCATCGGCACCTGTGAGGGTAAGTGGATACTCATTAGGTGCATGTGACTGTCAGACGTGCAGATGTTACATGCATGCTGGGTGTCATTCCCTGGATGGCTGTGGATTTGCGCACTTTAGAACCTTACTGGCCGCATTGTGGTACTACTACATTGTGGACATACTACGTCTCCCACAATGCTTCAGGGCATTTCCTGATGCACAACATAGGCATGACTAAGGGCCAATGAGTGAGCCTATTTGGTCAGGGACGGTCATAGGGGACAGGGTCGCAGTCGCATGCCACTTACCTTGGGTGTCTTGGGTGGGGCGGGAGGAGTCCAGAGGGGTCATGCCAACACACGCCTCCCTCTCCAAGGTGTCCTCAACCTGGTCCTCCAGGGGTGTGTTGGGTGGGACAGTCGGTCCGCCACCTCCAGTGCCCGAGGCCTCACCAAGGCGCTCCACCACCCTCTCCTTGGCACGCCCTCGGAGGTCGTACCAGCGCTTCTTCAGCTCCTCCAACGACCTGTCCGCCACGCCCACGGAGTTGACGCTGGAGGCTATCCCCACCCAGATCCTCCGCTTCTCCTGCTCTGGGACCCTCCTTGAGTTGGCACCAAAGAGCCGGTCGTGGTTGGCCACCACCCCTTCAATCAGGTTCTCCAGCTCCTGCTCGGAGAACTTGAGTTTGCGCTTGCGGCCAGCGCTGTTGCTGGGGCCAGGGACAGGTTCCTCGGACATGGCGGTCGCTATTTCGGCCGGTTCGGGAGTCGCTAACGGAGGTTTAGCGTCTGCTTTCCCTCGTGCACACTCGAACGATAGCGTCACTGTGGTGTTTGGGGGTGGGAACGGGCTGCTTCCTGGTTGTGATGTCATCACGGTGCTCGGAATGCGTCTTCCCGTTTTCCAGATCCCGCGAGAATGCGACTCGCATTCCCGAGCGCACGGGATTGCGAGTCGCAATCCCGTGCGATCGGGATTGCGAGTCGCAATCCCGATCGCAGGTAGCCGGAAATAGCGATTTTTCTGCGTTTTTTGAAGGTCGCTAACGGCTTTAGCGCCCGCGTGCGAGTCGCTATTTTTTCCCCGAAAAGTACATGAATGCCGTTTTGCGTTTCCTCAATAGCGAGTCGCTATTAATCGCTATTAGGGACACGCAAAACGGCCCGTACATGAATCAGGCTGTAAGTCTTTTTCTTCTCCTTCAGATCAGATGCAATTTTTAGACCAACATGATCCTATTGTCACGGAATCCAAACCTACAGGATCTGCTGTATAACTTTTATTCCCCGTTACATGTTATATTGTCAATATGGAAGGTGCGTACAGTGTGTTCAGTCTTGCCTTGTGCCTTCGTCTCTACATTTCTAGTTGATATGAGGACTTGATATGTGACCTTCGTTTATGTTGTCTGTCATGTTTGTCTTGTTTTACATGGGCTACTTTCTTTACACTATCTCTTACTTTCTCACGTTTATTATCTCTTTTTCTAACCCTATGGCTCCTCCTTACCAACTGTCTGTTGTTTCTCTTAATGTTAAAGGTTTACGGCTTCCTGTCAAGAGATGCAAAATTATAGAATATTCAAAAAAATGTAACACTGACATTGATTTTTACAGGTAACTCATGCTAATGATAAGAATTTACTTTCCATGTCTAGAGAATGGGGAGGAGACATAGTTTCATCCTTTGCTCTGGGGTGTGCCGAGCAACAGTGGGATGGCTATTCTTTTCTCTCATAAATCACAGGCACAACTATTAACCCACCATCACGATTCTGATGGTAGTTATGTTTATGCCCAAATTTAAGTGGACAACCACATTTTGAACCATGTTAACATATACGCTCCCACACTAGCTGACCCTTAGTTTTGAAAAAATATTACTTCTGAAATGGCTACATTGGATAATATTCCCCTTATTATGGGGGGAAATTTTAACCTTATGTGTGACCCATTATTAGACCGCTCCTCTACATTTAAGTGTAAACCCATTAAATCATTCCACCTTTCAAAATATTTTTTTCTACCACTGAACTGATGGATGTTTGGATACTAACACATTCAACTGATAAAGAATTTACTTTCTTTTCGAATGCACATTCTACTTTTTCTAGGATTGATTATCTATTGTCCTCCCGCAACTTTTAAAAGAATATAATTTATCCTACTATAGAACCTCTCACAATTTGTGCTCTACTAAACACAGGTGGAAAATGAATGTATGCAGCACTCAAACAGTAATAAAGTGAAAGCACAAATCAAGAAAAATCCCAAACCGATTTAAAATAATCTAGTACATTCTGATAAATAAAATTATACAAACAAAGCAAAAATCAAATAAGTAGAACTGAGTAGAGAATTTAAAATGTTTTAGTGGATATAGTGCCTATAAATATCAATCACGGTTATCGCGTTGCACTGCACTGGGCCAAAATCAATAGTTCAGGTGACTGCAATAGAGAGCGGGTCAAAAATGGAGACCAGGTCCATCCCAGTAGAAAGTTTACCTTCTAACATTTAAGACACTTTTCACACAAGAAGCACTTGTTGACGGGGTCGTCGGCAGTCGGGTTGCAAGCTGGATCCAGAGAGGGCTCATCAACAGCATATTACTTAAGCCTTAGGCCTCGGTTGGGACGTCTCATTGGAAGCACGATTATTGTAGGTGCTACAAGCTGGTCCAAATCTGCATGCATTTGCAAGAAGACAGGGGGCAGTTCTTTTTGGTGCAAAGAGCCCAGAACTAATGGTTTCACCTGGAGTCAAATTCTTGCTATTGTGAGGTTGGAGGAATATACTCTAACACCAGTCAACGGTCGTGAACCTGGGATGCACCTCTTTGGGGGTCACGATTCACTCCAGTAGAGGCCTGCAGCAGCTTCAGGCAGGTCCTGTTGGTATTTGTGAGTTGGGCTTTAGCCGTAAAGGCTGCTGGAAATTGTTAGAGCTCTTTAGCTCAAACAGGAGGTCAACCAACAGCCCCATGTATTCACTCCTGGGGGCCTGAGTTCAATGCAGCTAAAGTCTTCCTTAAGGCTTCAGACAGCAGTCCTTCTTCCGAGTATTCCCAGGTTAAGCAGTGTTCCAATGAGATGTTCTGATGGTGCCACCTGTGTGTGAGGAGGTGCCAGTATGTGTTTGGGGATCCCTACCTTTGTCTACCCTTAAACTGGTTCAGGTCAGTTGTTCCCCTGGGTTTGGCTCCAATCTGTTTAGAGAAACATCAGACAGGCAGGCCCAGGTGTGAAATGTATATCCTATTGGCAGGGCATGCATCCTTAGGAGGCAGGATGTGTGTTGGGCACAGCCCCCAGGCTACCCTTTGAAGTTTAGGGTGGGTTTAGGACATCCCCCTGGCCATCCTACTCAGGAGAGAGACATTCTTCCCAGCCCCTAAGGCCCATTTGTCCCCTGTATAGAAGGAATACACATCACACCACCATAGAGACAGTAACAGTAATATGATCCTGGACAGTGCCAGAAACGCACATTTGTTTTTGGCAGGAAAATACCAACTTTCTAAAGGTGACATTTTCAGAGTAGTAACTTAAAATCTGCTTTTACCTTATGGAGATTTTTGATTTCAAATGACTGGAAGACGTTTTTCTCTATTTGTTTCCAAACTGAAGCTGTCACTTATTAAGTGTAATAAGGCAACCCAGTGTTATCCTTGCAACAGTGAAAAATGACTTTGGGATTTCACTGTCAGGTCATGTGAAACCTAAGTACATGTGTCCTAAATGTTAAATGCCATTCACCCTGCCATATTAGCCTTTAAGGCCTACCTTAGGGGTGACCTAAGTATTAAAAATAAATGTTTTGGCCAGGCAAAAGGTTTGCTTGGCCAGGTCAAGGGGCAGACCTGCATTACAGACTGCAATGGCATCCTGAGATGTGTTTGCAGTGCTACTTTAGTGGGTGGCACAATGAGTGCAGCAGCCCATTTGTAGTATTTAATTTGCAGGTTCTGTGTACATGTAATGCCATTTACGAGGGACTTTTAGGGAAATTAAATGTTTTGAGGAAAATTGAATTTTGCCTTGTTATGTGTCCCTACGTGTTCCCCAACATGTAATATATATGCATGATTTCTATGCATTTCCTCTCCATTGCCGATAATAAAGAACGCATTTACAGTTGCGTCCAACGTTAGTATGTCAGTTATCCAGTCCTCCGTGAAAGCAACCTGGATTAGGCTTTTAGGCCTATGTTGGCAACGTCTTTACATGGTGCACGTTAAATCATCGAGATGCACCCGTTTCTAAGGCTCCACAGGGCCCGGACACGGGATCCAGGCCTCAAGCCTCCTGAACCACTCCGAGAGAAGCAGCCCCGCCCGCATCCCTGACCCTTCCCTTACTTCCTGCCAAGCAACGCGGTGCCCGGCTCGGCCTGGCCTGCCTGCCAAGAATATGTTATGCCTACAGTTATCTGTTCAGATCCCCGGCTTCACATTCCTAGCTAATGAACAGGATAAACATATCCGTCTACAGTCTAGTCATTCTGTCTCCATGCAAGTGATTTCCTGAATTAGTATCCATAGAAGACCCATAGCACACGCAATACATGAAGAAATATATGCTTACACTAGCCTTTAGTGACAAGCAGCCTTTGCCCTGATGACTTTTAGAAACAAGCAACATGTACTCTAAACACAAGATATCAGATACGCTATAGGTACAGGTCGTTCTGACATCCCAGACTTCAGTCTCCTCTACTAGTGCTAGGAGTCAGCGCCCCCAGCTCTCCCCAGTTACACGTCATGACTCGTTTTGCGCGCACCAGTAGGTTAAAGGTTCCAGCTGCCCATGAAACCCCCTCCATGTGTCCACCCACCTATGACGACTTATGTGACGTCTACATCACACACCTCCGTGCACGCCCTGTGCACGCCTTCTTTTACGCCCATATGTTCTTATCTTTCCTTTTTCACTTGTTACGCCTACTGTATTCAATGCAACTGTACTGTTTTACTATATATATTGTATGATGTTAATGAAATGTTGAGATTGTCCCTTCCTGAACCTTAGCAGGTGATGGAACCCGATGTCCATTGGCTCGAGCCACTTAGTTAAAGCCCGTATGACTCAGATACCACGGACTCTGCCTCTCATTTATTGAGCTATCCTTTTCATTTAATGCATAGAAAAATAGTACCGGTAATTTATTTATTTACCACATAATGGCGCCCGAACAGGAACGTCCCCTTCCCCACGCGCCGGCGATGTAACGCAGGCCCCCTGACCCCTTCTACAGCCGTGACGGACCCCTTCTGCGCACCTGCAGGTTTTCCTGCTAAACTCCCTCAGGCTCACGGAGGAGACGGAGACTGCGGTCCAGCATCCAGACGAGGCGGTGAGGAATGCGGGGAGTCCCGACCAGAGCCCAAGCCGAGAGAGCAAGGTCCGAGGTATCCGGAGGCCCACCTGTTTCCGAAGCCCGAAGCGCATGCGTTAGTGCGTAGCAGTAACCAGACGTCGTAGCAGTCCAGTCCAGTCCAGTTTCCGAGGCCTTCAGTTTTGCTTCCCGGTGAGTACCGTTGCTGGGAACGCATCTAGACGGGTTCATTAATTTGTGCCCGGTCCAGACGGGTTTGGGTACACAGATCCGGTCCGACGTGTTCACCTAGGTGGATACGGTATGACGTGTCTCTTTATGAGACCGGTATGTTCTGTACTGTTTTAGCAGTGCATCCAGTAATTCTGTTTTCTAGTATCATCTCTCGAGATTGTCAGTATTATGTTTTCAATGTACTAGGTAGTATCTGTTCGAACTGTTTTTAATGTGTTTTGATGTCGTGGTATGAATGATTTGTTTTGCTATTCATTACTGTGTTCATTGTGTCCAAGTTCAAGTACGTTCAAATATGCCTATGTTTTCAAAGTTACGTCAGATAGGAACCAGAAAAGGGATACTCGAAGAATCAGTTCCTGTCCCACCTAGGGACAGTCCCGGACATTTCATCTATCATAAACATGGCTTAGATGCCATACTGTACTTAGACTTATGGGTAGACTATACCAAAAATCTGGAGGAGAAATATAGATGGCCTGTTTCAGGAACCTGGGATGCTGAGTGCATCATGAGAGTAGAGGAAGCATTATGGAAAAAGAAAGCCAGACAATCCCAGAAAGACGCCATAGAATTGTGGCGTAAAGAATCACATAAAAGAACGGAAAAAGAAATCAGAAAAGCAGAACTAAGTAGGGAATCATCAGAAAAAGCCCAAGAAAGGGAATTACTAGAAGAAGGTGAACGAGTTAGAGCAGAACAGTCAGACAGACAAAGAAATGCCCCTATTAAAGGCATGTATCCCCTTCTCGCCGAGGGCCTGCCTAAGGCGACCCCGGAAATACCCTGTAATTTACCGCCACCATTGGTCCCGACTAAGCTACGTCATAAACCGACCGCAGCTGAAATTTTCCTTTCTTCCTATTTAGACGACACTGTCCCAGAATATACAAATCCGCTTCCTCCTCCGCCTGCTCAACCTCAAAACCCTGTTAATAACGCGATTACTGTTCCTCCAGCCACTGGTCCCGGGAATCCTTTTAATCCGCCAGTAACCCAGGACCAGCCTACATTACGTATGCCTACTTTACCAGTCACATTACCAGCAACGGCACATCCAGTATTAGTTGACGATTCTATTTCAGGAGGAGCAGGGGGAGGTATCCCTATCACCCCGCCTCAAGTAAAACGAATGACGCTAAGAGATGCAGCATTACAACGTACGCCAAAAGTAACTACATACGCAGCCCTCAAACAATACCTTACTGATTGTAGATATGATCCAGTGCCAGGCGAAGATCAGATGATATTATATTCCATACGTCTACGACGAGTTACAAACTATTTGACTATCTTACCGGAAAATGAGGGAACATTTAGACAGAATATATCATTTCATCAGAACAGGGGAAAGACCAGAAAGTATTCACGAGGCTATGGCACACAGGAAAGTCGAGACTCAAAATATGATCTTGCAGTTTTTGATAAATTGTTTAATAAGAGAACAAGACCAGCCTAGTAAAAACAAAGACGAGATGAAAGTCCTGACAAAATGGAGTGACAACATAGCAGGAGGAAAACACAGTAAACAAGGTTGTATAGAATCCATGTATAGAAAGATTCGTAAAGAAATTCTAGGCATACACGAAAGGGAGAAAGCAACGAGAGAACCCGAGAAAGAGAATGACACTTCAGACGAAGATGCAGACACAGACAACCCAGATAGAATAGCGTACGTAGGTAGGGCGAGACCTTTTGACAGACCCACACGCCTAGAATGTAAGAAAATTTTTCTTCCTCCCGTACCAGAACAGTGTTCTCTTGAGCACTTATTCCAAGCTACCGATAGAGTTCTGAAACAACGAATAGGTTACAGTGAGCTCAGTACCATGCATGAACAGGAACTAGCCCGATCAGCAGTTCAATGGACTAGTAATTCTAGCACATTTAAAGACGAAGTAGTGGCCCAAACGTTTCTGAATCTTTCTCCAGACGAACAGCGACTGGTGGGTATGTACATGATCCAACACCTCATTACACTGTATGAAAGTCAGCATTCTGATCCAGGTCCCTTATATAATGTATTGGACGAGTTACTCCTAAACAGATGGAAAGGCCTAGGTACCGATTTGATTAATGTCATTCTAGAACAACGTCACAAATACAGAACGTTCCTGACTCCACATTTTGTTCCTGTTCCACCCCCAGTAAGGAAGACATTTTACATAGACAGACAGAATCCCTTGCAAGAAGTCCATCCTGTTCGGACAGGGGGAGGTGCGCTCGAACGAGTATTTGTTTACACCCCTTTAACGAAAATAGAACTACTGGAAATGAAAAAGTTAGTGCCCTGTCACGATAAAGATCCAGCAGGGTTCCACCGTGAATTAAAAGACATGCTCCGCATGGGAGAATACACGTATCCCGATATCATTAAAATGTTAAAGGTCCTGTTGCCTGCGGGCATATATGAAAAACTTAAAGAAAAAGAATGGGAGGTGGGAGAGAAAAAGATTGACTGGGCAGAATTAGAGAACGAAGATAAAACACGAGTTCCTGGTACTGGTCTCGGGGAAAAAGCCAAAGCATTGCCCGAGTTGTTAATACAAGTCTTGCCAAGATTACTAACAACGAAAAAGGAAGACTGGGATGCCATCTCAGCCTGTAAACAGAAACAAGACGAAGACACTAGTGACTTTTATTCTAGATTTGAGAAATGTTTCATTATTAATAGCGGCTTGAAAACAAGTAGTGAATCGTATCCACATCTTTTAGTTACCAAATTAGTAGAGAATTCTTTATCACAAGTTAAAAATCGAGTACTGAAAGTTGAGAGTACCTGGCAAGCTAATTCCCCGTCCCAAATGTTACAAATGTTACAGTACCACCAGAACCGAATCAGAGAAGAGCAGGAACACGAAAAGAGACGTATGAAAGACACGAAAATGAAAGTACTAGTTGCACAGTCTGTTCCGGTGGATAGTCAGAAGAGGGGTACGACTCAGACCAGTCATTCTACAGCTCCCGTTAAAGGGACATGCAATTACTGTAAACAGCCAGGTCACTATATAAACGAATGTGCCGTTCTGAAACACAACATAGCTACGGGTAAGACGAAAGAGAGACCGCGTCCTCCTAGACAGGAACATGTTCCGCAAAATACGCAACCACCGCAGAACGCACAACAGACAGTTACAGTACCGCAGCCTATAGCTGCCACACAACACGTTACACAGCAGATGTACCAGTACGCACAGTCAGAGTATCCAGATTATCAGCAGTATTCATGAAACAGCCTAGAGAGGGAGGTTGGCTTGCCTCTCATCGAGGTTCCTGTAGATCAAGAGGGTCCCTATGTACACAGTCAAGTATTAGGGAAAGACAGAAAATTTCTGATTGATACAGGGGCAAGTAGGACTACCATCAGTCATGACGAGGTTCCAGGGGCTCCTCTCTCAGGCTCAAGAAATGTTTCCCTGGGATTTTCAGGAAAGCCTATTGTTAATGAAGTATCGAAACCAGTTTCCCTAGAAGTTGGTCCATTGTCCCGAACCACAGACTTGTTACTCACGAAATCTTGTCCAGAAAACTTACCTGGTATGAAAACATTGAAAGAACTAGGAGCAGTGATTTGTTGTTCTCCGGAAGGAGTGAGATTGTTTTTACGCGATTTTAAAGGACATTATGTGTTAAGAGATTTTGATCCAAGATTACTGAATGTACCACAGCATTTATGGGCGCAAGGTCCTACTGATGTAGGTTATATGCACATTACACCATACCGTGTCACTCTGAAACAAGGAGTTGTACTACCGCGAATCCGACAATACAAGTTGCCACCTGAGGCTGTAGCAGCCTTATCGAAAATTATTGACGAGCTCATTGCTCAAGGAGTGGTTGTAGAAACTGACTCCAATGTATGTAATTCTCCGATCATTCCGATCCTTAAACGTACTGATCCTAATGCACCTCCAGTTTATCGACTAGTGATTGACCTTCGAGAACTTAATAAATGTATCATACCCCAGTACCCAGTGGTTCCAGATATCTCTTCCCTATTGACTGCCATTGATTCCAAAGCAGCGTTCTTTACTGTTATCGATCTCAAGCACGCATTCTTTAGTGTCCCCATCCATCCAGACAGTCAGTTCCTTTTCGGATTCTGTTTAAATGGAAGAAGCTATAAATTTACACGTGCACCTCAAGGGTTCACAGAAAGTCCTAGTATTTACAGTCAAGCACTGAAACAACAACTAGATAGTATTCACATGCCAACTGACACTGCCCTGCTCCAGTACGTTGATGACCTATTGATCACAGCCCGTACAGAACGTGACTGCGAACGTGCGTCACTGATAGTCTTGTATTTTCTGGCAGAAATGGGGCACAAGGTGTCCCCTTCGAAACTGCAATTCTGTGTCCAGCAAGTGGTATACCTTGGTCACTTGCTGTCCAAGAGGGGTAGACAGCTGACACCTGACCGAATCCAGTTAATAGCACATCTTCCACAGCCCAAAACACAGAAGGAGGTACCAGCTTTTATCGGCCTCACTTCTTACTGCAGACAATGGATCCCTCAGTACGCATATCTAGCCAAGCCACTGATACAGTTGACAACACAGGAGGCAGCGACATCGACTGTCCTCCCTTGGACCCAGGAACATACACTTGTTTTCGAAGAATTAAAGAAGGCTTTATGTCAAGCTCCTGTTTTAGCGACGCCAAACTACAGTAAACCTTTTACACTTTTTGTCACTGAACGCGATGGTACAGCATTATCTGTTCTCACACAAGATCAAGCAGGACAACACAAGCCTTGTGCTTATTTTTCTAGCACATTAGATCCAGTAGCCCAGGCTTTGCCTGCGTGCCTCAAATCAGTTGCAGCCACAGCTTTAGCTATCAGACAAAGTGATTCCATAGTGTTAGGACACCCCCTGACAGTACAGGTTCCACACTCCGTGGAAGTTCTCTTAAACCGAACACAGACTCAGCACTTGACTATAGCACGATTGACAGGATATGAACTGACACTGTTTCAGCCACACATAGATATCAGACGTTGTAACATATTAAATCCTGCTACACTGTTACCCTCGATTACCTCAAATCCTGCCGCACATGACTGTGTGGAAGTTATTAACACCATGACGAAGCCAAGACAAGACTTGACGGACATTGCATTACCTGACCCAGACCTGACACTTTATGTGGATGGTTCATGTATGAGAACAAGTACAGGAGAGTTAGTAGCAGCATATGCAGTGACTACTGAAACTGAAGTTATAGAAACACATCGTATTGACACCTTATCAGCTCAAGCAGCAGAGCTCATCGCTCTGACCCAAGCCTGCCTACGAGCCAAGAACCTGAAAGTAAACATATATACAGATTCACGTTATGCATTCGGAGTCGTTCACGACTTTGAAGTCCTCTGGCAAGAAAGAGGTTTTATGACCTCTCATGGAGCCAAGATTCAGCATGGCCCCCTCATTCAAGCTCTGTTAGAAGCAATACATTTACCTACAGCTATAGCCATCATGAAGTGCAAAGCACATACGAGAGTCACTGACACCATTTCCCAGGGTAACGACCTGGCAGATCGAACAGCCATGCTTACAGCTCAGACTCCAGACATTCCAGCTGACACGACAAAGACAAACGTTCCAGTCCTGACGACTTGCATGACAGTCAAGGATCCTACACAAGATGTACCAGACATACAGACACATGCTACTTCAGACGAAATCAAGAAATGGACTGAACAAGGAGGGGTCCAGACAGATCAGGGATGGTTGACGAAGGGAAAAGCCACATGGTTTCTCCCCGACTCTATGGTTCAAGTCATTATTAATACAGCACATAGTCCAGCACACTTAGGAGAAAAAGCCATGTTAGACAGCATCCAGAACCTCTGGTTTAACAAGGATTTACGAGCAGCAGCGAAGCAGAAAGTGCGTACCTGCATGATCTGTTGTCAGTTCAATCCAGGTAAAGGTGTTCCCGTGGTACAAGGTGGATTTCATCCTCCTGACCATCCTTTTGAAGTCCTCCAGATGGATTATATCCAGATGGATCGATGTCGAGGATTCAAGTATGTCCTCGTAGTTGTATGCGCTCTGTCCAGATGGACAGAAGCATATCCAGTCCCAGATTATACTGCCGCGACCACTGCTAAGCAGCTTGTTCGTGAGTTTTTCCCTCGATACGGTTTGCCCCGTGTCGTGTATTCAGATAATGGACAGCCATTCTCGTCCGAACTCATGAAACAGGTATCACTTCTGTTAGGGTACCAGTGGAAATTCCACTGCGTACGACACCCCGAGGCAGCTGGCCTCGTCGAGCGACACAATCAAACTCTGAAAACACGACTAGCGAAGGTCTGTGCAGAAAAAGGTGTAGATTGGATGGTAGCCCTGCCGGTTGCCCTTTTCTATATGCGAATGGTCGCCCACTCCAGATCTGGTTTGTCACCATACGAAGTTGTTTTCGGTCGTCCCCCAAACATGTGGGGTACACCTATGCCTCGTAAAATCACCGATGTTGACAGTAACATGCTGACAGATTACCTAGCTTCCTTGATGTCTGCACTACTCTCTTGTCGTTCACAGGTCGCGGCTGCCTTCCCGGACAACACCCAGGTGAAACCGCACGCGGTCGTTCCAGGAGATCTAGTATTGGTTCGGAATTTTGATCGCTCAAGCCCTTTGGAGCCCCGCTGGAAAGAGCCAAAACTCGTTCTGATAACCACAAGGACCGCCGTAAAGCTAGAAGGAAGAAAAGGCTGGCTCCATTCCAGTCATATCAAGCGTTTCCATGGACTGTGTCCAAAGACTTTTTTCAAGGACTGCCCCGATACTGACTCTAAACTTCCCCTGTTAGAGAAAACTCCGCAGCAGGAGTATAAAATCAAATTGAGGTCTAGTAAGTCAGACAGCGTTTAATTGTTTAAGTCCCCCTCGGGTGAAGCGGTTAGACAGGTTTCTGACATGTATGAGATAGACCCACATAGTGAGAGAGATAGACGAAACTTCAAGAAAATGGAATATTGTAAAAATCTCCGAAGCAGATGCATCGTTACATTATTGTTTATGTTTATTCTGAGTCTTACGATCACATGTATAAGTTGTATGTTACACATATTTTTTCCTCCTCTCGATTCACATGTACACCTTTCCTCTAATGATACAGTAGAGCACACATTTAGTGAACTACCCCCTCACGAGTTATCCTATCGACTTGCAATGCGCAACAATACTTTTATTCGTATGTTACACTATTCGCACCAGACCAGCAATGCTACTAATTGCTGGGTATGTGGTCGACTCCCCCCTTTCCAGACCATGAAGGGAGCTCTGCCACTCTTTCCCTATCAGTTTTCACACAATGGTTCGTGTGGAGCATGGTTTACCTTGACGTCATCTTTAGACGATAAGTCGACAGTTTCCCTTCTGAATACAGTTATGAATGAAACCTGTTTCCCAGACAAGGACGGTCTTCCCCATAGGACAGGGATAGATCTAGAAAATGAAGTATATGATCTAGGTAATTTTTCCTCTAACATCATGGTTTTGAATGTTCAGTCCGAGACTAATTCAGACTTGCCTTCTAAAACAGTTCTACCAGTGAAAGGCGAATTATGTGTTAGAAAGAATGGTTCAGTACACCTAGGACACAGTGATTGTACTACTGTGGTCGAGTACAGTGACAGTGGGAAGTCTACTTTCAAAGCTTCACGTCATTCCTACTTTATATGTGGTCAGACCGCTTATGTACGTTTGCCCCTAGATTGGGATGGGACATGTTACATTGCATTCCTACTGCCACCAGTTTTCCTAGCCCCATCCGATTATCACCGAAATATCCATCTAGTACACGTCAGACATAGAAGGGAGATTGAGTCCCCAATTGTCGATCAGACTGAAACTGCATTGGAACAGTATACGGATTTCAATAAAGGTTTCTTTTTCTTCATAGGTCCTGTCCAGAATAGTAAATTAATACGCAGGTTAACCAGAACCCTTGAAGCAGTAGTGAATGAGACTACTTCCGCCCTAGGTAACTTAACAGAAGAGCAGTCTGCTATGAGATTTGTTGTTCTTCAGAACCTCCTTGTTCTTGACGTCATTCTGGCCGATAGGGGCGGAGCTTGTAGAGTCATCGGATCTAGTTGTTGCGTTTTCATTCCTAATAACGCACCGTCTGTGTATTCAGCAATAACTAGACTTCATAAAATAGCTCATCAGCTACACCAGAATCCAGGCGCCTGGACTTGGTCCGGCTGGCTCTGGAGTGTAATATCTGCCTGGGGATGGAGAGTACTGTCATTCCTGGGAGTAGTAGTAATGATCATATTCAGTTGTTGTCTCTGTTTACAATGTGGTCCAGCGATTTGCGGCTTGTGCGCTACATCTTGTATTCCACGTCCACAATCCCATTCCCAAATGAGAAAAGACGAGCAAATGATGCTATATGAACAGATAGATGGTCTCATGAATATTGATGTTTCCTGAAGGGAACGTAGGGAACAAGGAGGGAATGAGGAAAATTTAATTTTGCCTTGTTATGTGTCCCTACGTGTTCCCCAACATGTAATATATATGCATGATTTCTATGCATTTCCTCTCCATTGCCGATAATAAAGAACGCATTTACAGTTGCGTCCAACGTTAGTATGTCAGTTATCCAGTCCTCCGTGAAAGCAACCTGGATTAGGCTTTTAGGCCTATGTTGCCAACGTCTTTACATGGTGCACGTTAAATCATCGAGATGCACCCGTTTCTAAGGCTCCACAGGGCCCGGACACGGGATCCAGGCCTCAAGCCTCCTGAACCACTCCGAGAGAAGCAGCCCCGCCCGCATCCCTGACCCTTCCCTTACTTCCTGCCAAGCAACGCGGTGCCCGGCTCGGCTTGGCCTGCCTGCCAAGAATATGTTATGCCTACAGTTATCTGTTCAGCTCCCCGGCTTCACATTCCTAGCTAACGAACAGGATAAACATATCCGTCTACAGTCTAGTCATTCTGTCTCCATGCAAGTGATTTCCTGAATTAGTATCCATAGAAGACCCATAGCACACGCAATACATGAAGAAATATATGCTTACACTAGCCTTTAGTGACAAGCAGCCTTTGCCCTGATGACTTTTAGAATCAAGCAACATGTACTCTAAACACAAGATATCAGATACGCTATAGGTACAGGTCGTTCTGACATCCCAGACTTCAGTCTCCTCTACTAGTGCTAGGAGTCAGCGCCCCCAGCTCTCCCCAGTTACACGTCATGACTCGTTTTGCGCGCACCAGTAGGTTAAAGGTTCCAGCTGCCCATGAAACCCCCTCCATGTGTCCACCCACCTATGACGACTTCTGTGACGTCTACATCACACACCTCCGTGCACGCCCTGTGCACGCCTTCTTTTACGCCCATATGTTCTTATCTTTCCTTTTTCACTTGTTACGCCTACTGTATTCAATGCAACTGTACTGTTTTACTATATATATTGTATGATGTTAATGAAATGTTGAGATTGTCCCTTCCTGAACCTTAGCAGGTGATGGAACCCGATGTCCATTGGCTCGAGCCACTTAATTAAAGCCCGTATGACTCAGATACCACGGACTCTGCCTCTCATTTATTGAGCTATCCTTTTCATTTAATGCATACAAAAATAGTACCGGTAATTTATTTATTTACCACAGTTTAATTAGGTGTTTACAAATGTTACCACATTTAGAAGGGAGAATACAAGCACTTTGCGATTCATTAGCAGCGTAACGTGCACAGAGTTCTAATGTCAACAAAAGATGGCTAAGCAAAAATAGGGTAATTAAGTCAAAAATAGGGGTAAATACCACACAAAGGATAGTGATTTCAAATAATTTATATGGAAAAGCACATTTATATACATAATGACCACATATTCACATCAGATAATGACAAAATATGACTATTGTCCTCAACAATGAACAAGAAAATAGAGATAATATAAAAGTGACTAAATGTGTGAATTGACAAAACGAATGTCTAACATAAGCAACTTAACTGCAGCATTCTGGCAGGAACAAGTCATTGAGATTGCCATTAAGATGGCTAGCACTAAGAATGCTAGTAAATAACACTGTCGCCCAACTTCTGAAATTAGGAGACATATGGTCAATAAACCTTGGTGTGCTCATGGACGAAAACTCGGTTGAGGCCAGGATGGCCCCAAGGTCCCTCGCGGGGTTCATGAAACTATGGTTGGTCAAAATGAAATACTTGGTGTATTACAGACCAAACAGATTGGCCCGAATGAAAGGTAGCCTTGATCCCCATTATTTGAGATGTTGGTAGGTAGACCCTATCTCACATTGTGGGAAGGTCATCATACCTGATCCAAAGACGATGCTCCTGGGTTTGATGGACAAATGGGGCAGCGGGCGTGCAACTAGACAAATGGTGGCTATGGGCTTTCTTATAGTCAAGATGAACATTGCTGTCTACTCGCATTCAGACAGGGCTCCCTGTTATATCTTACATTAACTCTACAGCAGTGTAGAGAAGGTTGGGCATGCCATTTGGTTGTGGAATGTTAGTATGTCACTGCACAAGCTGGTTTATAGATGTGTGTGTGTGTAAAGATTCTACGGCGGTGGTGACAGTTGGGGGCATGGGCATCCACAGAAATGTTTCCAGGGGGTTGGGGGCTAACCTGGCAAACGAAGGGGTGTGGCTAATGTTAATCAATAGGGGCGGGGCTAAAATGGCAGACAATCAGGATCGGGTGATGCTCGGGCCAAGCTGGGAAAAAAAAGTGGCGAATTCTGAATTTGAAACTGGACAACAATTAGAGCACATTTATGAACCCTAATATTACCCCCTGGCCCCTTAAATCTCATACATTCCCTGATCCTTAAAATTAGCCCCCTGGCACCCCAAAACCCATAACCCATACCCGCCCTGACCCCTAAAATTTTCCCCCTGGCACCTCAAAACACATTACCGCCCTAAACCCTAAAATGTCCCCCCTTGCAACCCAAAACCCATACCCACCCTGAACCCTAAAATTACCCCCCTGGTACCCCAAAACCCACGCCCACCCTGAACCCTAAAATTACCCCTGCCCCCCAAAAACTCATACCCGCCCTGTACCCTAACATTACCCCTGGTACCCCAAAACCTATAGACACCCTGAATCCTAACATTTCTCCTGCCACCCCAAAACCCATACCCGCTCTGAACCCTAAAATACCCCTGGCACCCCAAAACTCATACCCACCTTGAACCCTAAAATTATCACTGCCACCCCAAAACCCATACCCACCCTGAACCCTAAAAATACCCTACTGGCATCCCAAAACCTGAACGCTAGGGGGCAGATTTACAAGCCACTTGTGCCACTTTTGCGTCACTTTTAACACGGGAAAAGTGACGCAAAAGTGGCTCAAGGGGCTTATAAATCTGCCCATACAAGCTTACACTTCATATGCATATTTGGAGGGGACTGTCCTCCTTGACGTTTCCATGCATGTAAATCTAAAACACCGTAACCTAGATATCCAGCCGGTAGGTAATGCTGGTGATGCTGTAGAATGCATTAAAGTTACTGATACTTACTTAAAAACTGCTGCCTACCCTTCTGATATTATTCAGTGGAGTGGGGCTGATCAGCAGCACTGTCGTCCTGGCATCCAGCTCCTCCCGAAGGTCTCACTTTCTAGATAGGTGTGGGTCAAATGTCTCCTGGATTCTCTTTGCCTGGGCCTTCTCTGCTTCTTCATCAGTGCCCTTGGATGCAAAAAGAGACCGATCCATGGCCCTGTTTACCATTTATCTGGTGAGCAGCGCTGTTGATGTGTACTCCATACAAGTGCAAAGACAGCAGGGTGAAAGGGATGGCAGTGCAGGTGACACTTTTCCTTTGTAAAGTAATTCCTGCTGGCGTCATAGCCCAGGGTGTGCTGTCTGTGCACTTGTATGGAATACACATCTATTCAAGTGCACAGACAGCAAACCCTGGGCTATGATGCCAGCAGAAATTCCTACACAAAAGAAAAGCGTCCCCTGCTCTGTGCATCCCTTTCCCCCTGCTGTGCACATCTTCCCACTCCCACCCCATGACGAGGCAGCTAGAAGTTGTGATTTGTCATTCTGAGGGGTGTGAATGTTGTAAGAATGTGTGTGCCTGTCTGAGGCAGCTTCCCGGCACAGCACACACACACAGCCCCACCTGAGTACTTCACACAGGTCTTTAAAAGACCATTTACTTGGTAAAGAAGCTTAGAGCCCTTGCATCTCCACTCTGCACATGGCTTTGGCTAGATGAATTAGCCCCACCTCCCGATATCTGAGGGAGACGAGTTGACGTGAGGTTTAAAAGAGGGGTCAACGAGGGATCGAAGACGCAGAGTGGTGACCGTGATGGGACAGACATTTAATGCAGTTTCCTTTTCAAATGGGTTTATTGTACAAATCTGATTTGACAGACTTGCAGACAGCAAATGCTGCTGCCTTTCTATGGCGTCTGAAAGTTTTTTTCTGGAAGTTGGGTCGACGAGCTGATCGGGTTCTTTTCTTCCTTCATGTGGTGGTGATGTGTGGGTTGCAGGGCGCCTGCACTTGTCACCTCTGTCATTGGTAGTCCCCTACTTCCATCTGAACGCCGAGGATCACCGCCTCCCCCCCCCCCCCTCCACCACTGGCATCTGGAGGGGTCTCCGTGATGTCTAGGGTGACAAACTGGCATGGGTGCAAATTCAGGACAGTGAGTGTAAAAATTCAGGACAAAGGGTGAAAATTTGAGACAAGAATCCAGGAAAGCTGGTCCAAATTCAGGAAAAGGTAAGGTTTATAGACACATCAGAGAAGGTTCCGCAATAGTATATAAGTAAGTAAATAGACAACCACTAAAGTACAAGTGAAAATAAGTTTATATTAGGTTGAGACAATTGTGCACTTCATGGTTTGTCAGTATACGCACAGCTTTAAGCAAATGTGCAGGTCTTTTTGTGATAACAAAACCGCCCCCACCTTTCCAGATCCCAGAGAAAACGCCTGATGCCCGGTCCGGCCAGTCCAGCCTTGATACCTCCCTCCAATGGCGCCCCTCATCTTCACATAGTCCCTCTCTCGTGTATTTATTTTCTTCTATAGTGCTACTCATCCCAAGTATGTGGGGCAGAGTTTTGGAGTGTGTTACAACACACACACATATTATAAAGAGACCATTACTCATATAAATGGGAAAGTCAATGTAGTATAGGAATTGTTGCTTAAGATAATGGGGCTTACAATGTGTAATCATACTTTCATCCATCATTCAGTCTTACACCATTTATTCTGTCGTTCCATCTGTGTGCCCAACAATGTCCATATTCATCCATTTACAAACCTATCCATCACGTTTCCTTCCATCCATCATTTCACTTACCTATCCCTCAATCCACCCTTTTACTCATCCATCATCCATCCATCCACCCTTTCACCCTATTCATCCAAACACTCACCCATCCACTCTTCCACCCATCCATCCATTAACTCATCCATCCAGCCTTTTACCCGTTCAGTCACCCATTTACCCATCCCCCTTCCTCTTTTAATTCCCCTTTCACTTAGCCATCCATTCTTCCATCCACCCACCCATCCATCTAGTCATCCACTCATGAATCCATCCATTGAACCTATCATTCACCCATCCTTTCACTCATCCATCCACCCTTTCACTCCTTCACTCATCTATCTATCCTTTTGTCCATCTACCCGCCCTTTCACTCACTCATCCAGCCTTACATCCAGCCTTTCATGCATCCGTCCATCCATTCACCCTTTCACTTATCAATTCATCAATCCACCCTTTCACTTATCAATTCATCAATCCATCAATCATTTCACTCATCCATCCACCCTTTCACTCGCCCGTCATCCACCCTTTCACTCATCCATCCATCATTTCACTCATCTATCCAGCCATCCATCCAACCATCCCTTCACTTACTTACTCACTCACCTTTTCACATTAATTATGAGACCTATCTAGAACTCCACCCTCGCTGTATTTCCTAAAGCAAGGGGTGGGGTGGAGCAGGGTTTACTATGCCCCTGCACATAGACAATCTGAAAAAGTGTAAGGCATGAGTCATGCATGATGCACAGTGCCTTGACGTAGGGCGACTGTGACATGGTGCTGTTTCCTGAGCTTTAAGTGGGATAAAAAAACTAGGGGGGTCTCTCCAAAAGGGTGTTTGATGTAATAAAATACGAGGCTTAAAAAACATAAGCTAAAAATCTGTGCTTAATATAATGTGCCGCCCGACTGGTATTTTTTTGGCTTCTGTTATTGCATCCAGATATATAATACAACAAGAAACGTTACACTTGGAACAAGTAACGATACACATACAACAAGCCAGAACTATTGACTTTGTCTATGGTTGTTAGTTGCATAAAATAAAAAAGCAGCAACCATGGCTGCTAACCTATAGCTATAATTACATACCGGCCAGCGCAATTTTCTTTTGTGTAACATCTGGTGTTCGTATTTTTATAAATCTACCAACTTGATTGCGGGGTGAACTGTGTGATTATTACATCTTGTTACTACATTGCACCCACCTGAGTCAGTCCCCAGTCCGTCACGGCGATCTTGTGCCGATTGAACGGAGGGACGCGAATCCTCCCCCTGCTGCCTAGATAGCTGCCTGAACAATCTGCCGCGCTGGTGAGAGCAGTGTGTGCTGGCGCTGACAGCGTGAGGAGTACTTTTTATTGAGTGTCTGGCACTGGCGCGGTTGATTACATACCGGCCAGCGCAATTTTCTTTTGTGTAACATCTGGTGTTCGTATTTTTAAAAATCTACCAACTTGATTGCGGGGTGAACTGTGTGATTATTACATCTTGTTACTACATTGCACCCACCTGAGTCAGTCCCCGGTCCGTCACGGCGATCTTGTGCCGATTGAACGGAGGGACGCGACTCCTCCCCCTGCTGCCTGAACAATCTGCCGCGCTGGTGAGAGCAGTGTGTGCTGGCCCTGACAGCGTGAGGAGTACTTTTTATTGAGTGTCTGGCACTGGCGCGGTTGATTACATACCGGCCAGCGCAATTTTCTTTTGTGTAACATCTGGTGTTTGTATTTTTAAAAATCTACCAACTTGATTGCGGGGTGAACTGTGTGATTATTACATCTTGTTACTACATTGCACCCACCTGAGTCAGTCCCCGGTCCGTCACGGCGATCTTGTGCCGATTGAACGGAGGGACGCGACTCCTCCCCCTGCTGCGTCACTTCCTTTACCTCCTATAAGAGCAATGGCCACTCGTCCGCGCAGCGGGCGCGCCGAAGGGGTGCCTAAGGCAAGCCCGTCTGCGCCCGTCCGCGGCCGGACGGGGACAGGGGCCACGACCCCTGGTCAAAATGGGTCTACCATACAATGGAGCGCACAACAACTCTGCGCCCTACGTCCGGGAGTTGCTGACGCCTGTCTCCACAGTCTCAGTGTGGAGGGACCTAGCAAATGTAAGGTATGTCAGTATAACTGGCGTGGTATACCTAGGCCTAGGGCTGAGACTATAAGCCTCACATGTGGACTACTGAACACCCGATCCATGCGGAGGCATTGTCTCGACATATACGACCTGCTTATAGACCTGAAATTTGACCTCCTTTTCCTCACTGAGACATGGCTAGATGCAAACTCAGAACCGGATATAGTTGCCTCCCTCCCTGCCGGCTACTCCATGGTAAGGTTAGATAGAATTGGGGGCAGAGGTGGCGGGATAGCTATTATCTTTAAGCAACCACTCTGCTGTCAACTTGAACCCCATGCTATCGCCGACAGCGAGACAGGAGCCTTCTCTATTAAAGTCAATGCTAGCAATACATTGAATGGCTTTTTGGTCTATCGTCCCCCTGGTTCGTTTTCTAACTTTGCTGCCAGCCTTACTGAAAGCTTAACAGAAGCTGCTCTACGAAGGGACAAGTTTATGTTGCTAGGTGAATTAAACATCCACCTAGATGACCAACTGGACAAAGGTGCTACCGACTTCTGTCAATAACTATTATCCCTTCTACTACACATTAAATCCAATGACCCCACCCACCAAAAGGGTCACTTACTAGACCCTATCTTTGCCAATTGGGAAGGTATTGAAGTAAAAACTCCCGTTCCCATTCCTTGGTCCGACCACCTGCTAGTACCACTCAGCATCACGATTGTCACTGGAAATACTCATAAAGGTACAAACCCTAAATATATGAGCCGTAACTGGCGGGCTTTTTCCGCACCCAAATTCCAGGCTGCACTGACGAAAGGCGGCAGACTTGGAGGTGAGGATGCTGATACGGTATCAGACAGACTAGAAGGTCGCATTAATGATGCCTTAGATCAAATTGCCCCCCTCTGTCAGAAAAAATTCGGCAGTAGACCCCAGAAATCCGCCCCTTGGTTTAGTGATGAGCTTCGCTTAGCGAAATCACAATGCAAAAAATTAGAAAGACAGTGGCGGGTAGCTTACCTTGACCTAGCTAAAGAGAGTTCTTTAAATAAACGCAGAGAATACCATAATTTCATCAGATGTGCTAAAACAACTTACTTTGCAGGTAGGATAGGAGAGGCCAAGAACTCAACCAAAGAGCTGTTTAAAATTTATAAGGCGATTTCCTTTTGCGACTCATCTGTCGACCCATCACTGGTCTCGGAGGAATCTTGCAATCGGATCGCTGCTTTCTTCTCTAACAAAGTGGCTACCATCTATTCCTCCTTCACAGGGGGGGAAAAAAAGGGAATTGCGTTAAGGGAAAACACACTGGAGGCTGATGGTGTCAGCAGATTGGACCATTTTTCTACTCCTTCCCCGGACAGGCTCCAGCAGATATGCTGCACCATTAAGTCAGGGTCTCCTCGTGATCCGGCGTCACCCAAACTTCTTGCAGAAAATATCGAGACTCTTGAACCATATATTAGGGAGGTTCTTGATATATCTTTTAATTCTAACACTGTACCTAAAACCAGGAAACAGGCTGTTGTCCTCCCTCTTCAAAAAAAATCGAATCTTAGTTGGGACCGGATGGACAATCTGCGTCCCATCTCACTCCTTCCCTATCTGGCCAAGGTGGCTGAATAGGTAGTGAACCTCCAGCTTATGGCATTTGTTGAGCAAGCCAATCTACTACATCCTACTCAATTTGGCTTCAAGCCCCGCCACTCCACGGAATCAGCGCTGCTGGTGGCTACTGAGACCATCAGGCAAGGAGTAGATGAGGGTCAAACCATGGCCCTCATTCTACTAGACCTAAGCGCAGCGTTCGACACTGTAGCACACTACACTCTGCTACAGTGTCTAAACAAAGGCGGTATAACGGGCTCAGCACTGAGATGGATTCAATCTTTCCTCACTGACCGGGGTTTTCAGGTTAGACAGGGTGAACATTACTCCCGGATGTTCAATCCTGTTTAACCTGTATGTCTCCCCGGTGGCCACCATAGTTGAAGGCTATGGAATCCAGCTAGTGTCATATGCCGATGACACACAACTGGCCATCTCACTGTCACGGGCGCCGGGCGTTGCGGCGGTCAGCTTCAGTGCCTGCATGCAGGAGCTTGCATCCTGGATGTCTGACAACTGCCTGAGGCTGAATGGGTCCAAAACTGAGGTGCTCGTGGTAGGGGGTGGTCCGAGTGTGTGGTCGTCGGCATGGTGGCCGTCCTGCCTAGGATCTACCCCAGTGCCTTGTCAACAGGCAAAAAATCTTGGGGTTATGTTTGACTCTGCCCTCACATTTGCTCCCCAGATAGACCGGGTAACCGGGATGTGCTTTGGTATCCTCAAGAGTCTACGTAAGATCCTGGATCTACTTCCGGTCGGTGCCAGACAGACTCTTGTGCACACCTTGGTTACATCAAGATTGGATTATTCCAATCTTCTCTATCTGGGAATAACAGCTAAAAGCCTCAACCGCCTCCAGGTACTACAAAATGCCACAGCTCGGCTGGTGCTAAGGCTCCCAAGAAGAACGGCTTCTAGAGCGGCTCTAAAAACCCTCCATTGGCTCCCGGTGAAGGAGAGGATAACTTTTAAAGCACTATGCGTATGTCATCGTATCATCAATGGCAAAGCACCTAACCCCCTATCTACCCTCCTCACCCCCTATAGTCCTGGACGCAGGCTTAGATCCTCTGACACCGGGCTACTCGCTGTCCCAAAAATTCATAAAGCCCGAATGGGTGGCAGATCCTTCGAACCCTCCGAAGTAAAATTCCGTAAAGTTCTGAAAACATATCTTTTTCGCTCAGCCTTGGTATAGCCTCCCTGTCATGTCTCTCTCACTTTTCTCTCCTAGCGCGGGGACACGCCGGTGTGCGTAATGCCATGCGCTTTATAAAATTCCTAAATAAATAAATAAAATAATACTTTCCCTTTAACTTCTTTCACAGCCTTCCTTTGGCTAACTGGATTCTCACCTAGCAGCAGCATGGGCGTTTTTGCACTTCAATGTGACAGAATGCCCTGCCCTGGACTGAGGCTGGAGGAGGCCACCACATGCTGTGCCAGCCCAGACTGACCCATTGTCATTTTGTATGTGGCAGTCAGCTGCACACAGAATGATAATGGGCGGGGTGGGGCTGCTCTTGTGCACAGGGGAGTGCGAGGTGGCTCCATCAGGGAGCTGAGGCCTTTTGCAGGGGAACAGCTCTGTTCCCTGCAATGCCTAAAATTAAGGCGGACGATTGGATGATGTCCTGCTTGAGGATGAGACCCGGCGTCAGGCCTCCCTCCGGAATGCATTTGTGGACATGGGCGTGCGCAGGGGGGGGCAAGGAGAGGCGCTACGAGAGGGCAAGTGCCCATCCTTGCCCCCCCCGTGCGGACGCCCATGGTTGGGGGAGAGGACTGATGCTCGGAGGTTGGTGGAGTATTGTTGTATCTAAACCCAGAACATGCATGTCAGCGTGAGGACAAACCGATGGTGTAACCATGCACTCTACTAATGAATAAATAAATAAATAGGCGATTCTTGATCACGTTATAGAGTGTCACATTTTGTAACTTAGCACTCCCCCAATGCGGTACTGGTGCGCCAAAGCAGATTATGGCTATAAATCTTGAGGATGGCTGCAGACATTTAGAAATTATGATAGTCGCTTTCCCAAGATTTGAATCAATGGTTTAATTTGTGAATGTCATGATTCAGAGAGTTCAATATGTACCATGAGATATGATCCTATGTGGCTGCTGTTAGCTGTACGCCTATTGTTGTTTATAATGCTCTAAAATCAATCAACAAATATTTCCCAACCCAGCCATCTTTCTATAATTGATCCGTTAATTCACATTTAGGTCTACTTCCTTAGGAAGTAGGAAATGTTTGCGATGCTCTCTGCTCCAAAGTACGGTTCATCAGACTTTCACTTTTCTGGGCAATTTTAACAGAAGCTGACAACAATCTTGATGATACTTTAAAGTGAAACCCTGCTCATTAACGCTTAATTTAAAACTTGAGTACATTTTGTATTCTGCTTTAGAAAGAGGTAACTGGCCACTTTTGAATCCTCACGCTAACTATAGAAAAGATAATAAACACATTTTGTAATATAGAACTGTTGCTACAAACTTGAAATTGCACATCTGAAAGTAATAAATGGCAATATAACACATTTTAATGGTGATCAATATATTTGCCTGCGATGGTAGGAATACTAAGCGCTATGTCAATATCTGAATATCTTTCTCCAAGATTACAGAAATACTTTTGTAGCCAGTGCATAACTGGTTAAGCAACTTGAAGTATCCACCGTTGTGCTCTAGGTATACATTTTGATTGACTGACTAATCACTGCCTCAAAGAACCAACCATAATTATCAAGAGTTCTCCTGTCCTTTTCCCTCTTAATTTGCAGCCACTTCTGGTTGTTCCATGTCTTGTGGTAATTTCTCCTGTCTTTTCGCATTTTGACCATATCGTCCCTGTTTAAATGACATTTTATTCAAAATCCGAGCAATTTTTAAAGTTTATGCATGGCACACATTCAAGAATGGCAGTTAATAGCTAGTCAAGTCAAGTCAAGTCAAATACGCTTTATTTTAAATCACATAGTGAATCATAAAAGCTACAAAAATATAACAATGACTGACTTAAAAAGAATAAAAGATAACAAACATTTAGATAAAAACAGTTAGCAGCTAACTTTTAGCACTACAAAACAAACATTTATGTATATCACCTTCATTTATTTACCTGTGTGGACTAACTAATTAACTGACGCCGATGGGTTTAACAATAGCTTACGGATTTGTTGCTATGGCCAGCATAAGAGGAATGCTGAGACTGCAGTCACTTCGACCACTTCCTCGCACTGACACAATGAATGATTGAACCATGCAGCTTCAAAACATGGACACTTGCCCTGCAGCTTTATAAATCAGCAGCATGGTGATTGGCTATATTGTGTATCACAGTGCTCTCAGTCAGTGTCTGTGACAGTTCTTGGCTTCAATCTGCCAGGCAATCCCCATTGTCAGAGTAAACAGCATCGAGATTGGTTGACGCGGCACTGGATGCGGCAATAGTGCCCAGTCAGCACGTCCCCTTCACTTTGAAGAGAAAAGGAGTTAAATTAGGCATGTGTGGTGGACTTCTATATCCATAACACACAAACAATATATATTAAGCACCTTCTGTCACTCACGAATTATGTAGAAGATGGAGTAAAACGTAGTACATTGCTCATTGACTGGCTTGTGAGAGTGTGACAAGACTAGTGTGCAGGGCTCAGGAATAGCGACAAGATATGGCCTAATGGCTAGGGCGGTCGACCTCGGAGCTGGAGAACTGGGCGTGAGTCTAGGCAAGGGTGCTCAACATCCTGTGATCCTGGTCAAATCACTTACAGGCACATGCATCAAAGGAAAAAACGGTCGCAAACGGGCAGATTCTCAGAATCCATCCCTTTGCGACCGGTATTTTTGCATTTGGGATGCATTATCCCAAATGCAAAAATCACAATTTAAGGAATCTCTAAATTGTAATTCCTTAAATTGCGATTGCATTTAAGGAATCCCAAATTGAGATTCCTTAAATGCAATGCATGAAAGTTAAAAAATTAGCGATTTCGCTAATAGGAGTAGCAAATTACCAGGTATACAACCTTTACCACGCAATTTTTACAACAACCTACCTTTACCACGCAATTTTTACAACGCAGGATCCATTACAACGAAGTACCATTACAACGCATGTTTTTACAACGCAGATACCTTTACAACGCATACCATTACAACGTAAGTATTGGTAAGTATATAATTTTATTAAAAATATTATAGGTTTGGGTTTTTGGGTAAAGGGGTATTTTTAGGGTTCAGGGCAAGGTTTGGGTTTTTGGGTAAAGGGGTATTTTTAGGGTTCAGGGCAAGGTTTGGGTTTATGGGTAAAGGGGTATTTTTAGGGTTCAGGGCAAGGTTTGGGTTTTTGGGTAAAGGGGTATTTTTAGGTTTCAGGGCAAGGTTTGGGTTTTTGGGTAAAGGGGTATTTTTAGGGTTCAGGGCAAGTTTGGGTTTTTGGGTAAAGGGGTATTTTTAGGGTTCAGGGCAAGGTTTGGGTTTTTGGGTAAAGGGGTATTTTTAGGGTTCAGGGCAAGGTTTGGGTTTTTGGGTAAAGGGGTATTTTTAGGGTTCAGGGCAAGGTTTGGGTTTTTGGGTAAAGGGGTATTTTTCAGGTTCAGGGCAAGGTTTGGGTTTTTGGGTAAAGGAGTATTTTTAGGGTTCAGGGCAAGGTTTGGGTTTTTGGGTAAAAGGGGTATTTTTAGGGTTCAGGGCAAGGTTTGGGTTTTTGGGTAAAGGGGTATTTTTAGGGTTCAGGGCTAGGTTTGGGTTTTTGGGTAAAGGGGTATTTTTAGGGTTCAGGGCAAGGTTTGGGTTTTTGGGTAAAGGGGTATTTTTAGGGTTCAGGGCAAGGTTTGGGTTTTTGGGTAAAGGGGTATTTTTAGGGTTCAGGGCTAGGTTTGGGTTTTTGGGTAAAGGGGTATTTTTAGGGTTCAGGGCAAGGTTTGGGTTTTTGGGTAAAGGGGTATTTTTAGGGTTCAGGGCAAGGTTTGGGTTTTTGGGTAAAGGGGTACAGGGTAAAAATTAAATAAAATTAAATTACATTAAAGTAAATTAATTAAATTAAATTAAATTAAATTATATTAATTGTAATTAATTTACATTAAAAAAAATATTATATACTTACCAATACTTACGTTGTAATGGTATGCGTTGTAAAGGTATCTGCGATGTAAAATCATGCGTTGTAATGGTACTACGTTGTAATGGATAATGCGTTGTAAAAATTGCATGGTAAAGGTAGGCGTTGTAAAAGTATGCGTTTTAACGTCATACATCCAAATTACCATGAAGTTGAACTTGATGGTAATATGCAAAAACTTTGAAAAATGCACTATTTCCATTTTTCAAAGTTCCATGTGAGTGTGCAACATATGTGCACAGATCAAATTTCTGGGGTCCAACAGGGTGCCATTTTGACACCCTTGCACCCTTGAAATTGCATGAGCAATTTGCGAGTACCTACTGGTACTCGCAAATTGCTCATGCAATCTCCAATTCATTCCTATGGGCCTGGAAGCCCATAGGAATGAATGGGACAGCATTCCTTAATTGTGAGTAGCAATTTGCGAGTAGCAATTAAGGAAGGTTTAGGAATTACTATTTTTATAGCGATTCATACATGCATAGGCTTTTGCGATTCCTTAATTGTGATTCCTTAATCATCACAATTAAAAAAATCGTAAAAGCCTACGTTGATGCATGTGCCAGCTAATCTCCCTGTGCCTATCAAAAATGAATGTGTCCATCTGTAACGCAACTTGTGCTCATGTAAAGCGTTCTGATACCTGACACTTTCAGGTCAAGATTGCGCTGTATAAAACTCCACAAAAAAGCACTTGTAGAAACAAATAACCCCACATTGGGTTATTGCAACAGTTTTACAGGCATAAATCCAAAGTACGGCGCAGACGGCGAAGTGCGAGGTATCGGGGTATGGAGTCACACGGACCTCTAAACATCAGTACCTTGGAAAACAAAGTATACAGATGATGCCCGGTGTCATAGAGGGGAGGCATTGGCGCCGAGGCCCGTTCCTTGGTTGCCACAGGGAAGGCGGGGCATTGTATGCGCAAGGAGGCGACGTGTCGAGTTCAGGACAGGGGAAGATGGTGGTGAGGCATCAGTTCCATTGAGGTAATGCGATGTGAAGTCGAAGTCTTCGTGAAGTCACCGTCATTAGTTATCAGCTCCTCGATAATGGGATGCAGGTGCTGGCAGCTGCGTTGCGAGTGCTGGCTCCAGGAAAGCCGATAACTGCGTTGGCAAGCATTGAAGATCATCGGAGCTGCGGTGCAGGTGGGGCGGTGAGTCTTGCACATCACGACCGGTCCCCCTGGCCTCGGTGCAGGTCACGGCATCACGGCAACATCGCTAAAGGTGTTAGAATTTCTTTTCTTGCTTTATTTAGGTTTCGTCCAGCTCCCAAAAGCAGGAACAGCCTCAAAGGCCCACAACTGGAATAGTCTCCTCCTGCCAGGTCAAAAGGTCAAAACTCCCATCAGCCAAGTTCAAGGGAGCCACTGGTGAAGTATTTGTGTCCCTGAGACTTCAGAACAGGAGGCCAGCACACACAAGCCCTTGGAGATTCTTCTTCAAGTGTTCCTCTTTACAGCTCTCCATCTCTTCTCCTTGACAAAAGGTTCCTCTAGAGTCTAGAAGTGATCTAACTCTCTGAGTTTCAAGGTCCACTACATTTACCCCATTTTGTCTTTGCTCTTTTTGTGGCAAGAGTCTCAGAGCCCAGTCCAAACAAGTTCTGTCCTCTCAAGTGCAGCATCACTACAGGGGGTGGTGACAGCATTGTGCTAAGGAGACAGTGCCTATTCAGGTGTAAGTAAACCTCCTCCCACCACTCTAAATGCAGCTAAGGTCTATTCAGCTCAGCTCTGAGTCACCCAGGAAAAGCAGGACACACCTCAACCCCCCTTTGTGGCGGTCTACAGTGAATGCACATCCCCAGCCCCTATCACTCCAAAACCAGACAATCAATACACAAACCAGCAGATGTACAACACATGGCTACATAAGAAAATGCCTACTTTCTAAAAGTGGCATTTTCAAAAACACAATTTAAAAACTATCTCCTTAAAAGGTGTGTTATTAAATTCTGAGTTCAGAGAGCCTAAACTCCATAGCTCATTCTTATCCCAACGGAAAGTTCTACTTGTAAGTTACAAAGTAACTCCTATAGGAGCCTATGGGACAGATAGCCTTTCAATAGTGAAAAATAAAATTGCCAGTATTTAACTATCAGGACATGTGACCTACACCAGTAAGTGTCCTGCCTTTCACATACACTATACCTTGCCCTTGGGGCAGCCGCGGCAGGTAGTGGGAGTACAGGCCGGGCGGTGACATGGGGAGGGGGAGGGGCAGGGTGGGGGGTAGTAATGTATGGATTACGGACTTTAAAAGGTAAGTAAACATAAAAATGAATAAAACAAATTTCGTTGCACACACTGCATCGCATTTGGTGATGCAGTGTGTGCAACGAAATTCATTTTTTTTATGTTTACTTACCTTTTAAAGTCCATAATCCATACATTACTACCCCCACCCTGCCCCTCCCCCTCCCCACGTCACCGCCGGGCCGGTACTCCCACTACCGGCCGCGGCTGCCTTGGGGGTACCTTGGGCCTTCCTGAGGGGTGTCTTACATGTAAGAAAAGGGAAGGTTAGGGCCTGGCACGTGGGTTGCCAGGTTGACATGGCAGTAAAAACTGCATACAGTGGCAGGTCTCAGATACATTTGGAAGGCTATTTGTGTGGGTGACACAATCAGTGCTGCAGGTCCACTAGTAGTATTTGATTTACAAGCCCTAGGCACACTCAGTGCAGTTTACTAGGAGCTTACCAGTAAATCAAATATGCCAACCATGGCTAACCAATCATGCCCTTTGACACTGATCAGCACTGGCAAAGTGCCCAAAGCATCTAAGCCAGCAAAAACGAAATCGAGCACAGCTTCAATATGCAGGAGGTGGAAGCAACAAGTCAGGGGAGACCACACCAAGAATGCTAAGTCTAATACCCCTGAAGTGGGGCAGAGCCCGGGGGTTGGTGTATGAGGATCACCAGGGAGGGAGAGTGTGTGGGGACCACTTCCAGGATTCTCTTTTTCGCCCCATCCAGATTGTAATTATCCAAAGGGGGCCAGGACCCCATCTCGACCTCCGCATGCCAGAATTGATGAGAAAGTGCTGTTGTGCCCCCCACAATAGTGATGAGCCTAGCCGTCGCCCTCATCCTCGTGGACACTGCAACAATGCAGGAGATCCCTGGTCACTGAAGAGGGCAGAGGAGTAGACACTTCTGGCTCCCGCAGCGGCACACAGAGCCAGCAGGACAGAGGGGGTTAGGCTCCCTATGAGGCCCCAAAGGTCTACTGGCTGGTGGGGTGCCCAGGTAGAATCAGACACCCTTAGAGCAAAAAGGCCAGCAAAGATACAAATCAGAAAGGAAAAAAGCAGAAAGGCAACTTCTCTCCCTAGCACAGCAGGAGAGCTACTCATTGATTATTCACTTCTCTTGGGGAGTGCCCCAAAATACCCTTCGGAGCTTTACCGTTTGGAACTGTTTTCCCCTTGTTGTGGCCCCAGGATTGTGGGGCTACCACCAACAATTTATTTCTTAATATTTATGTAGAAGTTTTAAATAGCACTGGCTGGACCCGGAGGTATCAGAGTGCTTTACATGGGTAGGAAGGAGGTCACAGAAAAGAACAATAAAACAACAGCACTAAAATAAAACAAATCAACATGTTAAAAAACTAGAAACAGTTTAGGTCAACATACATCACAGAATAACTACAGAGAGAGCGAGGGCAATATACATCTGTGATACCAGGATGTGGGAGATCAGATTTCGAATGGTGGCGTGGGCAGGGGAAAGGCAAGTGGGCAGCAGGGGTGGGAGGTTAGTCGAGCAACAGGGAGGAGGGAGGCAAAGGGGAAACTTAGGTGGGAAGGGACGGTAGTGTAAGAGTACTGAGAGAGTTAGAGGAAGAGGTAGGTGGGTAGGAGTGAAATCAGTGTCAGTAGAATGTGGCGGCAAGGGGATGGGGGACGGGGGAGGAGAGAGAACATTAAAAATGAAGGGCGGACCAGAGAGTTTAGAAGGGGAGAAAGCCGAGTTGTAGACTATTAGGCTTTCCATCATGGCGCAGGTTAGACACCCCGAAATTTATTGAGGAGGTATATTTTAAGTTCTTTTTTTAAGCTGGAGTAGGAGGGGTTACATCATAGGTCTTTTGGGAGGGCATTCCAGATGATTGGAGCGTTGCCGGAAAAGGAGCGGGACTGAGTGGATTTCTTTTTTAGTAGGGGAGGGACTAGGAGGAGAGTGTTTGTGCTTCTTAGGGGTCTTGTGTTGCCCACTTTGCAGATTTTGTTGGTGAGGTATGTCGGAGTATTTTGGTG
Organism: Lissotriton helveticus; assembly: GCF_964261635.1. Taxonomy (NCBI): domain Eukaryota; kingdom Metazoa; phylum Chordata; class Amphibia; order Caudata; family Salamandridae; genus Lissotriton; species Lissotriton helveticus. The sequence goes on from NC_136059.1 coordinate 1,078,362,647, forward strand.
GAGGAATTTGTGTGTAATGCAAGCGGTTTTGAAGGCGGACCTGCCTTTGATGGGGAGCCACTTAAGTGTTTTGAGGGCAAGGGAGATGTGGTCGAATCGTTTGCAGTCGGTAATGTTCCTTGCTACAAGGTTGTGCACAGATTTAAGTGGGGCAAGGTGGATTTTGGGGATTCTGGGGAGGATGGCGTTGCCATAATCAGTGCGCGATAGGACAAGAGATTGGACAATTAGTTTAAAATCTTCAGTGGCAATAAAGGGTTTGATTTTCTTTAGATGACAGAAAGTGAAAAGGGCTCCATTAGCGGAGTTTTTGATGTGTATATTGAAGGTTAGGTTATTAGTGAGGGAGATATCCAGGGATTTAACTGAGTTGGAAAGGGATAGGGAGCAGTTGAGGGCATTGAGATCACAGATCCAGGTTTGAATGGGGAGGTGGTTGTGTTTAGGGGAGAGAAGAGTGATTTAAGTTTTTGGGGGATTAATCTTGAGATGATTTAATTGGAACCAGGATTGAATCTTGGTTAGGGTCTTATTAAGGTGTAAGATGTCGGCGTGGGTTTTGATCTTATGGTACAGTTTGGTATCATCGGCATAGAGGTGGTAGTTGATCGCAGCTTGTTTTAGAATGAGGGTGAGGGGCTCAATGAAATGGTTAAAGAGAAAAGGAGAGAGAATAGATCCATGGGGAACTCTTAGGGAGCCTGGAGTGGGGTTAGATAGGAATTTGTGCATTTTAATTTGCTGTAATCGGTGTTGGAGGTAGGAGACGAACCATTTATGTGTCGTGCCATTAAGGCCGAAACGATCTCTGAGAACATTAAGCAGAGCCGCGTGATTGACCATATCGAATGCAACGGAGAGATCAAGGAGGATTAGTGGGCAGGTCTCGCCATTGTCAAGGGAGTGGTATATTTCGTCGACAATGTTGAGCATAGCAGTTTCGGTGCTGCAGCCTTTCCTAAAGCCAGATTGTAAGGGGTCCAGTAAGTTGGATTTTTCAATGTGTTTATCTAATTGGCGTAGGACACATTTTTCAAGGGCTTTGCAAAGCAGGGGGAGGTTAGAGATGGGGCGGAGATTGTTAAGGTCATTGGAGTCAGCCATAGGGTTTTTAAGAATGGGGGCGATGTGCACAAGTTTAAGGGAGGTGGGGACACAACCCGAGGCCAGGGAGGTATTAATGATAGAGGTTCAGGATGGTGTAATGATGGGTTTAGGTCTTGGACTAGGTTAGAGGGGAGGGGGTCTTTGGTGTGGAAGGACGGTTTAAAGTCAGAAATGTTGTTAAAAACATCACGTTCAGTTACAGGGTGGAAATTATGCCAGGAGGCATTATTTTTTAGTTGTGAATTAGGGTGATTGGTTTCAAGAGGAGTGATTATGAGTAAGTGCGGGGAGAGATTAGGGGGGGTATTATAGAGGGTGTGTGTAATGAAAGGTGAGGGTGGGGAAAAAGGAGTAAGCTAGGAAGAAGTGTGAGTAGTGTGATCAGGGGGTGTGAAGAATGTGGAAAGAGTTATAGAGGGGATGTCGGGAGTGATCTGGACGGTGGTAGGGATCAGAGTTGAGTGGAAGGATTGTTCAATCTTCACGATTTTATCCGAGAAGAGGTGAGCAATTTCTTCACATCTGGAGGTCGAAGCCAATGTTATAGGCGGTAGGGAAGAAGTTTGGTTATGAACAATGTTGAACAGTTCTCTGAGTCTGTTCTTTGCCCAATTGAGTTGAGATCAGAAGAAGAATGACTTTTCGTTCAAAATTTGTATTTTGTAGGATGATCTGGCTAGTCCGAGGAGAGCCAGATGTGCGGGAGAGGGAAGCTGTCTCCAGGTTCTTTCCGTCAGTCTAAGTTTACGTCTTTCTTTGTTAAGCTCTGAGTTAAACCATTATTTGGACGGGATAGTTCTTAGATTTATTTTGTTTCATCGGGCCAATTGGTCAAGGGTATCAGTGACTGCTTTATTAAATGCTCAAAAGAGTGTGGGGGAGCTTCAGGAGTGGCACTTGTGACTCAAAAAGGATTACCAACCCCTGATTTTCCCTGCATTTCCAAGCTGTTTCAAGGCTGAAGCATGTGCTTTTCAACTGGGAGTGCAGTGTTGTCTATAGGCAATGTCTATGGCTGCAGTTACTGTGACCTAAAGGTTTTAAAAAAGTGTACTTGTTGAACAGTGCCCTCTAGGGGCAAAGTCTATTGTTACATGTGCTGCAATCAAAATGTGATGCTCTCTTTGGGCTCTTTTTATAATTGCATTTTCAATGCTTCAAATTTATAGAATGCACAAAGACCCATGAGAAATGCATATTTTAATTGTAAAAACGCTATTGAAATAATGATTTTGACAGGCACTCGTGATCAAAGTACATACACTTTATTACCATTAATAAGGGCATTCATTTATGGTTATACATGATTTTTGCATTTACTCCTGAGATGATGATATTTGTCATGTGGTTTTCTGCTCCGGGACCTTTGACCAAGTCAATGTACTTACCTGATGTGGTGGTATGACACCTTCAGCGGATCAGAGGTGATTATGCAATATCATCAAAAGGTATTTCCTGCTGCCTTATGTATATTTGTAAATTACTACATAGTATTGAGTAGTGTGTTCGTAATAAATTAAATTTGACTTTTTCAAAAGAAAAAGCACAGACTGGACAATCATTTCTTGAGAGCTACTATTGCGTGCCGGAGAATAGTGACTACTGACCCATACCACCTGCCTTGAATAGGCCTTGTACTGCTCTACTCCGGTACCGTGAGAGAGTCAAGTACAATAGAGTGTTTGGGAGGGAAAATGTGGAGCAGGCCACGTTCTCTCAGACTCCTTCCCTATAGGCAGGGGAACCAGACAAATGTACCTCTTATCATTCCTTTTATTTTCCCTCGCCTTGGATGACAGGAGTCTCCCACGTGCAGCCCTCACATGTGTGTGCACACATGTTCATGGGTAACCAGCAAAGTGCCCTTTAGCCTTGCTGCATTGCAGCAGCTTTATATTAAAAGGTGAACACTGGTGGTAAACATGTGCAGTCAATTTACCATGAGTTTACCTAGGGTGAGTATGAGGCTCCCCAACAGTATACAATCGAAAACCAGGTGATGAAAAAGTAAAAAATCTAGTTCAGGTGGGCAGAACCTCATCATTTCACAGTTGAAATAAGCACATCTTGATACGTACCACCCGCATGATGCTCCAGTCTACCGAATCAAAGGCCTTTTTAAAATCAAGTAGTAAGAGTGCGCAAGGCTCCGGTATGTCTTGAGCTCAAGACTGTGCAACTTGTAATCAACATATGCAGTGCTAGAATAGGAGAGCTGGTCCTCGAGCGTGAGGTACTTATTCGAATGTTATCAAGCTCCGCTCAGTGCTATCAAGCTCTGCTCAGTGCTCCCAGAGCACTGAGCGGAGCTTGATAACATTCGAGTAAGTACCTCACGCTCGAGGACCAGCTCTCCTATTCTTGATTTAAACACCTTTTTTACCCAGCACTAACGACCCGTATGCACTTTCACGTTTTTACAGAGTCGTGGATCTACAGCCACATGGCAACTGTGAGTCGTTAAACGCATTCGTTTATAATGTTTTTAGCGCACATGGAACTAAGGACTCTATCTTCACAACCCCCTCGGTTATGTTCACAAATTCGGAGTCACATTCTTAATATCGATATGACGAGTTCACCCACATCCTTTCTAATATTTCACAGCTAGTTTTTATATTCGTGTTTACACCTTCATCACATTAAGCATGTGTTAGAGCTTCACACCTATCGCGGTCATCCCCTACATCGGTTCCCTTATTTAACTGTGCATGTTGTTACCTCAGAACACACTACAACATTAACATCATAAGTTGAGGCTGACAGCCTTTTCTTTCTTTTTCTTCTCGTAGAGTAATCCCCTGATGAAGGGCTGAGAGACAGCCCGAAATGCATTGGGATAAACAAATTTGATGACAAATGCATTGGATGAAATGTTTGATCTTCCTACAACCATGAACATAATGTGTTGATACAGAGATTACCATCTTAAAGACTTTAAGTATACTCTTGTTTTCAAAAACTTTATTAAAACCACTCAAGTGAACAAAGACTCGTTTAGTCCTTCAGGCAGTGCTTGGAGGAGACTTCCCCCCTGTTGGGGCAGCTTTGTAATAGACTTTGTTGTTATATACGCTGTAGCGCACAGACAGCGATACCTCTTCAGCACGCCACAGACCTTAAAACTGATTACCGTCGACGAACCGAGCAGTGCAAGTCCCATTCACTTTCTTTGTTAGTACCAGAATGCACACAGGCTCTGCAATGGCAGACCTTAGACACATTTTACTAGGCTGCTTCTGTGGGTGGCACAACCAGTGCTGCAACCGCACCAGCAGCATTTGGATTTACAAGCCCTGGGCACAATCAGTGCACTGTAGTAGGGTCTGACAAGTAAACCAAACAAGCCAATAATGGAGTCACTAATCCATACATTAATTTACAGTAGGGAAAGCATATGCACTTTAGCATTGATCAGCAGTGGTAAAGAGCCCAGAGTCATAAAACCAACAAAAATAGGTCAGACAAAATACACAAGGAAGGACAAAGTTCAGGGATGACCTTGCAAAAAGGGCCAAGTCCAACAGTAAGCAGGTGTGGGGGAGAACAGGTCCTAGAATTTACTATAGTAATCCAGGGGGAATCCATTCAGACCAGGGGTTTTCCCAGATTGAAGCCCAGATATGCCATCCTGTATTTCCTCCACTGTGATGGGCGCATCAAGATAAACTCAGCCTCGAAGGAAGAGTGAGGCAATAGTATATTTGCCAAGAGGGGTTAGGGTTTTTCACAGTGGGGGTGAGGGTGGGTCGCATATAGCACCCGAAAGTGTTCAGCAAATGTCCCCACTATCCCTACTGTGTCAGTGTGGAGGGCCTTAACCTGATCAAAGATTTGTGTGGTTACCTTGGCAGCTGTGCCTTCTATGGCTAGCCAGGAGTAGAGACATTTACCTGACTTGTCGCGGGTCTGAGGGTCTCAGTGGGGTTAGTTACAAGTTGGTGTTCCAATGTGGCAATACAATGCTGACAGGTATTGTTGTTTGTCTTTTTCAAGTCGCTTATTTAGCCCTTTTCTACCCCATGCATTGCAGCCTCCCAGCTTTGATGTAGGCCTGTAGTTCTGTAGCAAGGAGTTTTGCGCATCGCTCGTCTTGGAGAAACAAGGCATTGAGACACCACATAGTGCAGCAAGTGTGTGCCTGATTACCAATATGGAGCTGACCAGGGGAGTGATCTAATATACCATTAGGGAGGATGTTTACTGGGGTAAGTTGCAGTACGTCAGTCACAGGTATTAGTAAGAGGTCTATACATGAAAGTGTCTTGTGTGCCACAGACATATGTGTATAGGTTTTGCCAAGAGGTTCCAGATTGGTCAGATATCACACAGGCCTAGGGAATCCATTCACCCTTTAAAGTGTGTTTCACAGTGCGCCGTAGGGGTGCCCGTAGTATCTATTTCAGGGTGCAGTTTAGCATTAATGTCTCCTCCTATGATAGTGGTGCTTAAAGGGAAGACTGAGAACACCTCTGTGAGAGCTGTGTGTGTTTGAATGGACATGTGTGGGGAAATGAAGACACTAAGTATGTTGTAGGGTCAACCCTTCAGTAGGCCCTCCACTGCCACATATCTGCCCAGGGAATCTATGATCATAAGGGTAATTAAGAGAGGGAAGGACTTGTGCAGAGGTATGACCACACTTCTGGAACCCCTAGCAAACCCCACATGGTAGACCCTGTCATATCCAAATTTCCTCAGGAAGGGGCAGTCTCAACCACAAATGTGTGTGTTCTTGCAACATTAAGATGGAGGTGTTTGGCAGCTGGGTACTGTTGGGCACTTAATGCAGTCTAGGAGTCTGTTTACATTCCATGTTAGGGCCGTATGGGTCATTGTAGGTTTAAATGTGTCATGAGACATTGGGTCCCTCCCTGACAGTACGTCCTGCGGTGTGGCGGAAGGGCAGAGAAGCACTGGAAGAGAGCAGTCACATACCATCTATGCAAGAGGAGCATGTGTGTGGTTCAACTATACAGTTGTAACAAAAAGAAGAAAAAGAAAACAAAGGTGGTCCCACCCAATAACTAACATTGTCTCCCTCCCAATCATCCCTACCCATTCTTCCACCTTCTAAGCATTTGAAATCCCCCCAAACTAACATTTAACTCTGAAAAGTACAGACAGTCTAAAGTGCTTAAGGTATTGCTGATTGTTGCTAATCTGTTTAGAATGCACCAGAGCTGCTTGCGTATACTCATGACGTATGGGTGTACTTATTGGGTCAACAGCTTACTTGTCAACAAGTCATTCATAGGGTCTGAGGCCTGGTCTGATCCTTCCTCAGCTGCCAGACTGCTCCCCAGCAACCCAGAAATGGCAGACTCCCTGCACCATCAGACTTTCACGGAGAATGAGTTTGGGGTACATGCAGTGCATCTGTGTGTCCTGCGTGATCTAGTGCATCACCATTGTGTATATGTTTGAGGCTTAGGTTGGGTAGAGGTGCTTGATCCCAGAGAATTCCCAGTGTTAGTGCTGGGGCATTGTAGTGGATGTTTTTCAATCCCCACTCCCTTGCTGCCTCTGGGGTGTCGAAGAAGTGGGAGCAGCCATCATTCTGGGTTTCGCTGGGAACAGAAGCATATATTGCAGGTTAAGTGCCATGCGTTTTTTCTTTACTTCATCGAAGTACCAACATTGGCTTTGTGACTTTGTGTTTCTCTGGTGTAAATAAGAAAACTCATAATGTAGGTTGCCTGAAAAGTTGGTGAACTGACTTTAAGGGCCTCAAGAGGCATAGCATCTCTGTCACAATAACTGAGAGACCTGGAAATCAGTGGGTATGAGGGCGCCTCGCAGGATGTGCTGGGCCAGAGATCTATGCTCCCCCTCTATCACAAACTTTGTGACAAGGAGTCCTTAGGTACCTATAATCGCAGCCAGTCTCGCAGGAAGTCTAGAGGGTCTGATGATTCTGATCCTTCCAGGAAGTCCACAAATCGCAGGTTGTGGCGCTTCAATCTTTTCTTCATATCCTTAGCCTGTTTTTCAAGGGTGGCAGTGATAGACAAAAGGTTGGCCATGTTTACCATGAGGCAAGGGAAAGTACATTGTCTTCCACAGTGGAAATCCTCCCTTCAGTGTTGCGCCAAATATTAGCAAACTTGGCCATAAGTGACTACAGTGCCCAGGTCTGCTACTTTATCATCTGCAGCATTTCCTCCCACTTGGACTCTTTTTCAAATCTATTCTATTTCAATAAACGTTACTGTCAAAATAATCCACTGTCTTAGATAATTATTGACACTCTGCCTATGAACTTGTCCTGTTTGAATAAAGTTCAGAATGTTTAAGATTTCAAAGGCAACTATTTTCTCAAAGGACAAACCTCTAGCAATCAAGTCCACTCATCATAGGTCCAATGGAAAAAACTTTAAATAAAAAGATATATTTTGTATTTGAATCCTGTCTATGATTTCTGCATTTAAGTATTATTCAAAGGCCTTTTTCCTATTGACAAATTAAAATTTATACCAAATAAAGTAGAGGAAATTCTTTACAAATAGTACAGTTTTCACAATGCAAATTAGCATGTTTACGTTTTCCCTACCTCTGTCACAATATATCCTGTATTTTAAAAGAGAAACTCTAACTCTTTGGAAGAGAAATTTTCAATTGTGATTTACAGTGCCTCATGAAATTTTTAATGAGGCCACTAGAACCTGAAATATCAATATATTTCTTCTATATGCATGCATTGATCTTCATGTTCAGAATGTGAAACTTTTGGGGCAGTAGGACATAAATGCCACTGACTCAATGCAGCAGGTACAAGACAGCCACAATGTGAAAGCCCCTCAAACCGACAGTGGCAGGGCAAGGCTGGGAACCTAAAGCAGCTGTGAAAAAGTTTGTCAGACTAGCCCGCTTTTGGGGCATAGCTAGCAAACACATCATGTGAGCCAAACCACTGAAAGGACGGTTTGTGGGGGTTTCCCTTTCAAGAACATTTGGAAAGATTTAGCAAAAATTGTGCATTGTCCAACATATTTTTAATTATATATTCAATTATATTTGCTTTTAAAGCATAGTAATTAAGACCTTACAGTGCACCAGGATGAGACATCTTTGTTGGGGCTCTTAAATGATTCCCTTATTATCACCTGTAACATTGTGTAGTAGCACATTGCCTCTCATCTTTCCATAGCCCTTTTCTCAAATATATTTAATTTGTTTTATAGCACCTCTCATAAAAGGGTAGGGTGTTTGAGCACTTTACATCACAAAGACACACAGACAAAAATTAATGTGTGTGTAAATCAGTGGCTAGAAGATGTTATATGAGACCAAGGGGACTACAAGGTCGAGGATTAATTTCATCCATACTAGTAGGCATTTTTTAAGAGTGTTTGGTTTGTAGAAGCACAAACTCTAGATTCAGAATGGAACACTGTGGTTAAGGTTGGTTTTTTCTACAAAATATTTTTTCTAGCCAAACAAACCATTTTTATCAACATTAGGACAATGTAAGACTGGGACAAAACATAACTTTCTAACCAGCACCATGTAGTTTGCATGCCACTCAATGTGCTAGAATACAATTGTAACTTATGAACTGCACAGTAACAAAAGGATCACTGTGACAAAAGTAGTAACCAACTGAGCTATACAGAAAAAATACAGTTCTGTGATCTGCATGATACACATTCTTTTCAGCATGCATATTAACCTTATGTGCTAGCGAAAATGAGTAAAAACTGCCTCTAGAGAAAACTCTGATCACTCTCCAGCAGGTACAGTAAACACTAGTGTTATCATCACACATTTATTGTGGCATGAAACTGCTGAATATATAAGGATCCGGCTTCCTGCAACAAAACAGATCCCACAGCCTCCTGGGGAAAGGCCTGATCCCCAGTCCGGCCTGGGACTATGGATCATAGTTCATGCATGATTTCTTTGTTGTATCTGCTAGGGATGCTAAGTGCTTACATTTCAGACAATGCGGTCCTCTGCCCCAGTAGGCACATTCCTGTTTCTTTTTTTTATTTTATCAAGCAATGCTTAAATTGTGCAGATGGTTAAAGGTGGTGAGCATTTTTGGGTCCCAGGAATTCTGTTTCGTCATCTACCTAGATACAGGGCAATGGAGCGCAAGAGAGAAAGATGGAAAAAGCTAAAGATAGTAAAATACTCTAAAAAAGGGATAAAGCAGAGATAGAAAAAAAGAACCTGCCCAGGGCCCAAGTGAGTTAGAGACAGGAGTTTAGTGTGCTGGAAAAAAATGATATGAGGTGGAATCAAAATTTGACAGCCTTGATATTTAACAACCTCAAGATTATTTATACTTTCTTCAAAAATGTAATATTGTTACTAATAAATGTGTCTGATTATTGTGACAGGTGCATACAAACCACAAAACACATCACAATTTGGCAGAACAACAAACGCATTCATATGATTTCATCACAGTTAATAGGAGTCAGATGCATGGAGATTATTGAGACATGTATGATTTTTTTATATGTAGGCCTATCTCATTGCTCCCTTTTTCTTTGAATGGTGTAGAAAAATGTATTAACAAGCAACTCACAGCATTTATTGAGTCTAGGGATCTATTGCATTGAACACAGTGGGCTTCCACCCTTTGTTTAGCACAGAGTCAGCTCTGTTGTATGCCTCCGCATCAGATTCTGGACAGGAGTGACACAGCAGCATTATTGAGTGTTTGATTAGTTCAGAATCTCCGTCCATCACCACCCCCTTTTGTACCGCTTTGGCCACCATAAGTGTGGCAGGGTATGCTCAGACGTGAGTCCCTTGCTCACTTTGTCACTGGATTCAAGCAATCCGGGCTGAAGACGGCTGGAATGCCAGAAACCGGTCCTCGGAAGCTTGTTTCCGGTCCAGGGAAGGCATGGCTTGGCAGTTCGGGCTGGACTGTTCCCATGAGGCACAGGGTCAGACTAATTTGCATATGGCCATGTCTGAACTGGGGTGGCAGAGTGGGCTAAAGAACGGTGATGGATCAAACCCAGATCTTTTGACTGGGTGTGAGTGTTAGATTGGTTCAGATGCTCCGTCCATCACCACCCCCTTTGGTACTGCTGGATCTGAGTGTGGCCTTTGATGCCTTATCACACAATCTTCTTATAAAGTGGTTGTGGTATTGCTGTGTCAGTCACAAGGTCCTGTGGTGGCTGGCATCCTTTCTACAGAACCATACTTTTCAGGTCCCGCAGAAGACATTTTCATCTGAGGTCCTTTCACTGCAGCAGGGGGTGCCGCAGGGCTCTTCTTTGAGAGCTACCTTGTTCAACTCATATATGCGCCCGCGCCCCTTGTCGATATCATCGAGTGGCAGTTATGACATCATATAATGCTCCAATGATACTTAGTTAATCGTCACTCTATCACAGAAATCGGCTACAGCAGCGGTGTCTCTGAGGACCTGCCTGTCGGAGGTGGCCCACTGGATGGACCTCACTAGCCTGAAATTAAATACAGGCAAGACTGAGGCCCTCACCCTGGGAGGGCAGCCCTTGCTATGGTCACCTGATTGGTGCCCAGTATCTCTTGGTCCCCTCCCCTTGCCTAAGCCTAAAGTATAAAATGTCGGCATTGTCTTTGATGCTGGCCGTATGTTTGATAGCCATAGCATTGCCTTAGCAGGCAAATTCTTTGGGATATTTAAATCCATGAAGAAGATCATTGGTCTTCTGCCTGAGGCCGCCAAGACAAGTTAGCCATTTCTCGGCTGGATTACTGCAACATCTTATACCTGGTAGTCTCTCAGGCCCTGCTGCTGAGACTTCAACAGGTTCAGAACTCACCAGCTCAGCTTTTGCTGAATCTTTCCAGACAGGCATCAATGGGATCTGCACAACATAAATTGCATTGGCTACCAATGAAGAAGCATCTGTCTTTCAAAGCTCTTTGTTATTGCTATAGAGCCATTAATAAAACAGGTGCTAGTTACCTCCAACATTTAGTTGAGCCGTATTTACCCTCCAGGTCTTTGAGGTCGTCTGGGGCACTCTTAGTGGAAGTCCCCACAGTAAAGAAAGTTTGAATTTTGGGCAGCTCTTTCAACTTTTTGGTATCCAAGGTATGGACTTTTCTTCCACTTAAGCTGAGACAATCAAAGACAGAACTTTTATTCCCCAAAAACCTCAAAATGTGGCTTTTTAGATAGTTTTCCCTACTTCTGTTAGGTTTTCTCTGTTTCCTCTTATAGGCTGGTCCTCACCTGCACTGGGGGACCTCTTTTGAAGTAGCCGTGCACTTTATAAACGTTTTATTAATATTATTAAAAACTCGGTAGGTATTGGAGCACTTTACATGAGAACCAGCTACTTTAAACAAAGTCACATTCATTTCTGAGGAGGTACAGGAAGAAGTGATTTGCCCAGAATCAGAGGAAGTTTACTTGACGCCAAGCTCAATCTGACAGGCAGATTTATTATAAAGTCACGCAACACAACACAGCAAGTCAACTTGCTGAGCAGTGTGACAGGGAGAGATAAAGAAATGCTCTGTACCTACTAAGATATGACACATTCCTGCTCTCTCCCAGCTCTGGTGCACTGAGAGATGCTAACGCCAAAACAGTCACCCTTGCACCATAGTACAAGGTTGCTTGCATTACTGGCAGTGTGGTTTTATTGCAGGAAGGGACACCTTTCTGCACACAAATAATCCTTTGAGGCATTTTCCTATTTCTACATGTCCAGAATTCTGCAGCACACATACAAATAAAGATATTTCTCCTAGTTATGCCTCTGTTAGAAAGGTGTACTATTTTGATGCAGTCCCAGGTTTACAACTCTTTGAAATCTGGGAGTGTGCCAGAATCCATGGGTTGATGCATGAAAATGTCCATGCTGCACCAACGGAATGCTTCCTGTGCTCAGAGTAACGCACAGTAATGCACCACAGAGATTTGCTCTGGATTTACTAAACAGCACAGAGCCACGCAAGGTGCCTTTGAGTGGCTAAGTAAATCCAACTAAGGGGCTTGAGTTGCCTTGCATCACCTTGCGTGAGGCAAAGCCAAAACAAGCCCATTGTAAATTGGAGGCACTAATTCCGCAGTTCCAAAGTGGGCTGTTCTGGCTGTAACACCACATCCTCTCCCCAAGACATTTAGACATTTACAATCTGTGTCAAGGTTCTCCTCTCAGCAACATATCACAAAGATAAAAGATAATGTTAAACATAACTTACTTAGTTGTACGCAGCAAAATCGATGACCGAAAGGACAAAAGAATAAAACTCCTCTTAGGATTCCCCTGCAAAGACAGCAAACAATAAAAACAGGCATTAGCCACAGTTCTGCTGAATCATCAAGAAACAAAAGTACGAAAAGTATACGACGTTTAAAGTGGGACTAATAAACTCAGCTAATATTATTCACCGTAGAAGACAAGCCAGGCAAGAAACATATGTCAAGATTAAGTGTAAAGTGTTTTTTTCTGTAAAAGTAAAGTTGGTATCCTTTGAAGAGCAGGGCATGTGCTCCTTCAGAACTAGCAGGTTTCATACATTAAAATGATGAAACAATTTCAAATCAGTAATTCATAGAGGTTGCTTAAACTGCAGTTTGATTTGTAGCATTCTGTCTGAACAAACAAAGGGCCATATTATCAAGGAAGGGCAATACATTATCGCCGCTTTTATCGGCAGGAAACTGCCGCTAAAGTGGCGATAATGGACTTGAGAATATGCCCTTGTGAATTCCCATAGAAGCCCAGGTTAACACCAGAACCTGGGCTTCTATGGGAAATCACATGGGCATATTATCAAACCCATTATTGCCGCTTTAGCGGCAGTTTCCTGCCGATAAAAGCGACGATAATATATTGACCTTGCTTGATAATATGGCCCTCAGTTCGATGAACTAGAAGTGAGAAACAAACAGTCCAACCACCTTGATTACAGATTAATGCAGATGGCTCACCAAATGAACTTTGGGGCATGTTTAGCAAGGGGTTGCGACGCCGTTCCACGCAAGGCAGCACAGGGTAACGCAAAACCTATAATGAGATCTACCAAGTCATGCAAGACCACCTTGCATGGCCCTGCGTGGCTTTGTAAATCTAGAAAAACGTAAGGAAGCTCAAGTCGCTGCCTTGCATTACTCTGCCCTACAGAGGCGTTCCATGGGTGGAGCATGGGTGTTCCCACACATACACCCACAGATTATAAAGCATTCACAGATTTTCTAATACTGGTAGACCTGGGAATACATCAGAAGTCTATGCCTTTCAAGGGGATGAGGAATGAGGAGATATTACTCTATTTCTCCTCATTCGTTCTTCTTTCAGCATTTTGCAGCACTCATAGAAAGAGGTTAAAGCCTCAGAGGACTGTTCTAATGCGGGAATCCCGCCTGTAACACAGGAACCCTTGCACCATGGTGCAATGGAACCAGCGTTGGTGCTCCTGCTCTCTACATTTTACCCATCACAGAATGTTGTCTTGCTGCATTGCGTTGCATTAAATAATGACAAATAAAGACTTTATTTCTCCAAAGATAGCAGAAGAGTGCTGTTACATGATGTCTTTTAGCACAACACAACAGGGTCTAGAGGGGTGTATAGCATATTTGCTTCAATTTGTATTATTTTAGTTTGTTTGATGTAGCATTCTAAAGCTCTTTAGTCATTTTTATTTACTCAAAACACCATTTTGTAATTTAATAAGATACTGTCAATCATTCATCAATGCAACAATTTTAAATAATGGCTTTAATACTGTGCCTAAACAGTATGTTTGGCCAATCAAAATACAATCTGTTTAAAAGTCAATATTGATTTGAGATATCCTATTCTCTAGTCAAGCCCCAATCTGTATCAGTGAAAACAAATTATGAGCCAAAATTTCAAGTATCTTGTTTGAGTTCCACCTCGATGTTCTTGGAAGGCTTTGATTTGTAAATTTGTGTTGGTGGTTGTAGTGGTGAGCGCCAGTAGGAATTTTTATGGACCATAACTTAGAGCTCCATTTAGAGTTCAGCAGATGGGATATTCATTTACAAATGTGACGGATATCCCATCTGCCTTATTACAAGTGCCAATGGCTATAATGCGCTTGTAATACAGCAGACTAGATATCCGTTACATTTGTGATGGAGTATCCTATCTGCTAAACTCTAAATCTGGACCTTATTTTTCTGTCCTCATACTTTGAACTAAAGAAGGAGTGAGAGACAGGAAAGGGACAAAATAGTGCCATGAGCAACAATGACTGAATAAGGAACTGCAAGAGTTAGATAACGAGGCAAGAAGTATAAGGTGGTGAAAGAAAGAGGCATGAGGTGGAATCAAGAATAGACAGCTTGAGTATTACACAACCTTGACAATTCAGCAGCCTCCTCGCAGTGAGGTCTTCTGTAAAACTGCAGATTGCTGCACTAATTTGTTAGTGAATTAAGCATTGAATCAGTGAGAATTGATTTTTGAATGAGTTTATTATAATCATGGTGTGATCAGTAAGTTGCCTCAGAGTGTTCGAAATTCAGCTTGGAAATATATGCATAATTCACATTCATTTCTGGTTGATACATTTGTTTGACAACCCAGCATCAACATATTCACATGAGAGTCTGCATGAGTACTGTTAGGAAATTAAAGCCATATAAAAAGAGATATTTTCTCTTTATCAGGGTGAGAAATTGGGTTGTTGGTTGACTGGGGTGTGAGCCCCGGTCAGGCAACAGCCATAATCCCTTACAGGGTGATCCACAAAAAGCTCTTAAATTAACCAGTGCGTAACCCTTGGTAGATTGGCAAAAAAAGCAGTCAGGCTTAACTTAGAGGCAATGTGTAAAGCATTTCTGCACACAGTAATAAAGTGAAACATAACACGAGCAAAATTCCACACCAATTTAGAAAATTAGAGAATATGTTAATAAATGATATGATACCAAAATGACACAAATTCGATTAGTGGAACCGGAGTTTTGAACTTTAAAGTATTTTTCGTAAAAACTAGTGCCTAAAAGATCATAGCGCCAGCCATGGACATCTAGTTATGTGTGAGCAGATCACAGCCGAGCTGGACTGTTCCCAATATGACTGACCACTGTGGAGCATGTCTCGGATACAAGAAGAGGATCGGTCCCGGTCAGCACTTACCATTGGGCTTAGAACATTTCCTGAGAAATTTTTTCGAGACAGTAGACCTTAGCGGGTCAAGGCTGCAGGAGTTGTCTGAGGAGGGACTGTCATCGTCAGAAAGCCTTAGGTCAAAGCTTCAGTGAAAATTCCCACGAGGTGACTTAACCTCTGAAATGGAAGCCTAAAATCTTCAGTTGGAAAAGGCCGAGGGTGTAGCCAAAGACAGTCCTACGAGGCTGGAAACAAAATTGCTGAAGGACTGCTGAAAAGTATTTTCTGCCGCAGAGAAGAACGTTGCAGGACAAGCCTTGAAGACAATCCGACCAGCACCTCAGGTGGATCGAAGAGCAGGTTGGTACCGGTGTCCGCCTGATTCTCAGAGCAGTTCTAAGCCGAAAATTTTTGCAGGTCCCACTTTGTGATTTGGTGATCGGGTCACTTTCAGCACCAGTTCCAAGGGTCCAGGACTGGTGAGGCAACACTTGGAGGGACAAGACCCATTCAGGCTGGGTTGAGGCGTGAGATCAAGGTGAAGGGGACCTTTTGTGCCCATGAGGATCAAATCATGAGGCCAGCAAACTAGTCCTTTCGAGTCACTCTGGTGGTCCTGGTTTCAAGTTGCAAGTCAAGTCCTTCTTTCCCAGGCAAGAGAGCAGCAGTGTAGAAAGACTGCAAATCAGCAAGGCAGCAGCAGGTTAGCGGGTCAGTATTCCAGCAGAGTGGCAGTCCTTTCAGCAGCACATAAGTCCTTCTTCCTGGCAGAGTATCTACAGGTCCAAAAGTGTACTGAAGTGTTGGTGTCTGAGACCTCATTTTTATACCCTGTTGCCCTCCTGCTGTAAGGTTGTAGACACTTCTAGATAGTGGATTTGAGTTGCATGACATTTCCTGACTTCTCTGACCTGGCTTCAAACTGACTGCAGAAACAATGTGGAGGTCATAGGTTCTTTGAGTGAAGGGAGATCCCTCCCTGTTCAGTCGCGAGTGGGGCTGAGCTCAGCTCCACCCCCATCCTGTCAGCAGATGGCCCATTGAGGTACACCTAATCCCTCTATTGTGTGACTGTCTGGGAGGAGTTCACAAAGTCTAACTGTCAGTTACACCCAGTCATTTGACCCTGGCCAGGCTGCAGGCACAAAGGACCAAGGGCAGAAAAATGCCACTTTTCTAAAAGTGCAAAACCAACAGTTGATGGACGGAATGAAGAACAATGTCATACATTCACCCCAGTACAGTGATCTGGGCCTAAATCCATCGTTTTTTTGCACTCCACACCACCCCAGTTCAGACATGGCCATATGCAAATCAGCCTTGACCCTGTGCCTCATGGGAACAGTCCAGCCCAAACTGCCAAGCCATGTTTTCCTGGACCGGAATCAAGCATCCTAGGACCGGTTTCTGGCTATCAGCCGTCTTCAGCCAGGATAGCTTGACTCCACTCCAGTGGTGTGGAGAGCATGGGACTCACGTCTGAGCATACCCATCCCACGAGGGGTGACAAATGCAAAACCAACAGTTGATGGTCAGAATGAAGAACAATGTCATACATTCGCCCCAGTACAGTGATCTGGGCCTAAATCCATTGTTTGTTTGCACTCCACACCACCCCAGTTCAGACATGACCATATGCAAATAAGCCTTGACCCTGTGCCTCATGGGAACAGTCCAGCCCGAACTGCCAAGGTATGTCTTTCCTGGACCGGAATAAAGCATCCTAGGACCGGTTTTTGGCTATCAGCCGTCTTCAGCCAGGATAGCTTGACTTCAGTGGTGTGGAGAGCATGGGACTCACGTCTGAGCATACCCATCCCACTCGGGTTGACAAATGCAAAACCAACAGTTGATTGACAGAATGAAGAACAATGTCATACATTCACCCCAGTACAGTGATCTGGGCCTAAATCCATCGTTTTTTTGCACTTCACACCACCCCAGTTCAGATATGGCCATATGCAAATCAGCCTTGACCCTGTGCCTCTTGGGAACAGTCCAGCCCGAACTACCAAGCCATGTCTTTCCTGGACCGGAATCAAGCATCCTAGGACCGGTTTCTGGCTATCAGCCATCTTCAGCCAGGATAGCTTGACTCCAGTGGTGTGGAGAGCATGGGTCTCACGTCTGAGCATACCCATCCCACTCGGGATGGGTATGCTGAGACGTGATTTGCATATGGCTGGGTTCAAACTGGAATGGCATGGTGAGCAAAAAAACAACGGATTTAGGCCCAGATCTCTGTACTGGGGGGAATGTATGACATTGTTCTGCATTCTGTCCATCACCTGTTGTTTTTGCATTTGTCACCCCGAGTGGGACGGGTATGCTCAGACGTGAGACCCGTGCTCTCCATGCCAGTGGAATCAAGCTATCCAGGCTGATGAGGGCTGAAAGCCCGAAACCGGTCCTTAGATGCTTGTTTCCAGTCCAGGGAGGACCTGGCTTGGCAGTTCGGGCTGGACTGTTCCCATGGAGCACAGGGTCAAGACTGATTTGCATATGGCTGGGTTCAAACTGGAATTGCATGGTGAGCAAAAAAACGATGGATTTAGGCCCAGATCTCTGTACTGGGGGAATGTATGACATTGTTCTGCATTCTGTCCATCACCTGTTGTTTTTGCACCTTTCTAAAAGTGGCATTTTCAAAATTGTAAGAAAAAAAGAGTTTAACATTAATTAGCGTTTTTTATTACATTTCCAAAGACCCCAGGCATGATCTAGCTACCAACACCCAATTGGAAACTACAGCTGATTAAATTTAATAAGGAATCCCTAATATTATTCTATAGGAGGGGTAACCGTCACGGTAGTGAAAAGGGAATTTAAGAGTTTTTCACTACCAGGACATGTACCACTTAAATGTACATGTCCAACCTTTCAATTCCATAGCACCCTGCCCTATGGGACACCAGAGGCCTACCTTCAGGGTGACATATATGTAATAATAGGGGAGTTTAAGGTTTGGCAAGGGGGTTTAATGGCAAGTCGACATGGCAGTTTAAAACTGCATTCAGGCGGCAGTGGCAGGTTGGGACATGTTTTAAGGTGCTACTTAAGTTGCAGGCAGAATAAGTGCTGCGACCCACTAGTAGCATTTAGTTTGCAGGGCCTGAGTATTTGGTAGATCATACTATAAGGGACTTATAAATAAATTGAATATGTCAATTGGGTAGAAGCCAATTTAACCATGAGCACAAGCAGTTTAGCATTGGTTAGCAGTGGCAAAGTGAATAGGGTCCTATGGGTAAAAACTCCAAGTTGAGTGCGAGGCAAAACATTTAGAACAGGAACTCCCTAAGGGTGACAGGCCTAACAATCAGGAAATATTTCTCATGAACATTTGAACCTTTCTTCCACCTCTTATAAGCAAGGGAACCAAATATGTTAGCACCATTTGCTGCACATGTTGAACCTCTGCACCTATAAAATTCAGTTGCAAATGTAGAAGTGCATCTATGTGTACCAGCAGCATTCTAGCTATTTGTCACAGATTGTGTTCTTCTCAATTACACTGTGGTTTTCTAGTCAAACCTCTTACTATCTTATGGGAGAGCATGCAGCTGTCACTCTTGATGCCATTTAAGAATGTGACTGTGGATGATGTACACACGCAGCAGACTGTCCTCCTGACTATGTAACAATCCCACATTTCAAACTGGATTTGTGAATTATCTATCAGTTTTGAATGACACTGTGTACTTAATGCAATCTGATTTATGGATGCTACAGGTGTCAAATAGATTTGCAGCACTCTCAAGGTTGGATGACTGCGATTGCCTGTATAAAAGTGTAGAGCCCAACAAATCACCAGCTCAGCTTCAGGCGTGCTCCTATTCCTCCCCCTGTAGCACTGTGCCCTCTATTCAGATGTTGCCTGGGTTGCCTAGCCCTGAGATCAGGGAGGATTTACCTATTGTACCCCTAGGGGACTCCACCAAGTTAGATTAATAAAACGTTTTGTCATGGAACATTGCAGGGCTAACGGGAAAGATTCAGGACCCGATGTGGATGCAGTTCATCAGGCAATTCTCTGTGATTTGCCTTCAGGAGACTTGGCTGGTGATCTGTAACCTATTTTTGGAGGGTTACAAAGCCTTTTTTGTCCCCGCTTCCCCGTCTGTTAGTGGTAGAGCCAGGAGTGTTCTGGGTATATTTATAGCAGTAGCCATGAATTGCAGGATTAAGGAACTCCCATCTGCTCATAGTGATTTCCAAGCCATCGTCTTAAATCAAGGAAATGAGAGTTTATGTATGATTAATTTCTACAATGCAGTAAATACTCAGGGGGTTTGCAAGATCACCCAGCTGAACTGCTTCATTAGGCAGCATTGTGGACATGTTGCTCATAGTCTTATGATAGCAGGGGATTTCAATGTTCACCCGTGCAGTGACCCCAAAATTACTTGCATGGGAGAAATGGGCGGTGCCAGGATGCGGGAACTCCACTTCGAGCACTCTGTACAGGGGGACGCACTTAACGATTTGCTTAATGAATACGACTTGTTCACATCCATGTCCTTTGTAGAGCCATCATGTAAACAGTCCGTTCCGTCCTTTCAAGAACGCAGCGGTGGGTCTTTTATAGACCACATTTTGATCTCTGCTTGCCTCCAATCCATCCTCCGGGGATTCACAATCATAGAGAGTGTATTTAGCAATCACAATCCTGTGCGTGCGCTTGGAGGGGGGTATGCTGAAAAGGCAGGCAAGGGTGATAGCGCTGGGTGCGTTAAGACCTACAGATGGCAGGCGCCGTCTTAGTGGTCCCAAGTGGCTCCGGATCTACATGAATTATGCGTTTCAGAAATAGAATTATGTGTGTCCCCTGGCTCTCTTGCCGAGGGTGTTCTCAAGGCTTTGAAAGGGATTTTTTTAAGGTGGGGGCGTTACTAAGTGTCCCCGCACAAAGAACGTTGCCCAGAGATCCCAAATGGTTTAATCCTTCATGCTCTAAACCTGCTAGAGATCTAAAGGTAGCATTAAAAGCAAACCCGAGAGATCAACCCCGGATCCATGTCCTCTGTCTTAATTATAAAAGGACATTGGCAAGGCGTAAGGTGGAATTAAAGGAAGCAACATAGAGAGAACTACTAGAACCAAGTTTGTTATGTAGTAGCACAAGATTTTGGGGAATCATCAACAGACCCTTATTTGAGAGGGATGGGGCCAAAGATATAGGTACCAACATAACTGATGATGAATGGGTGTTCACTTTTGTTCTATATTTAAGAGTGCCACAACTCAACAACCACCTCAAGCTAGAGCGCAATATGACACCATGGTCCTATTTACCCACAGAGAGGTGGAGAAAGGTATTTCTGGGCTGTCGTGCATTAAGGCTCCAGGGCCGGATGGTATACCACCGGACCTTTTTAAATCAAATCCTCCCCTCTGGGCTCCAGTACTGGTGGCCGTGATTAACGCGGCGGCAAA
Source organism: Lissotriton helveticus (assembly GCF_964261635.1). Taxonomy (NCBI): domain Eukaryota; kingdom Metazoa; phylum Chordata; class Amphibia; order Caudata; family Salamandridae; genus Lissotriton; species Lissotriton helveticus. The sequence continues at coordinate 1,078,383,244 of NC_136059.1, forward strand.
GGCCGGTTGCCCGGAGTCTTGGGGTACCTCAACAACTGTTCCAGTATTCAAGAAGGGCGATCGCAACAGCACTTTGTGCTATAGACCGATCTCCCTTATTGATTCTGTGGTCAAGGTTGTAGGCGGAGCTGTACCGAACAGATTGGCTGCCTGGGCGGAAGAAAATAAGATCATTTCTGACATCCAATACGGATTCCGCCCAGGGCATTCTACCTTAGCACAATGCCTCAACCTATATACGATCCTCGGGAAGTACACGGTTGCCAGACGGGGCACGATCTACATGGCGTTCATGGATATTTCCCCCGCTTTCGATTGTGTCAATCGGGGGAAATTGTGGCAGTCCATGAGGGCCATGTGGGTGAAGGCTAGCCTGGTCAACTTCCTGAGGGACCTGCATAGGGACACCAAGGCAAACATTAGATTTTACCAGGATCTTAGGGTATCTAGGGATTTTAATACCGAAAGGGGAGTACGGCAGGGTTGTATCTTGGCCCCGTTTCTCTTTAATTTATACATCAATGACCTGGATAAGATCTTGGTAGAAACTGGGGCCGACTTCCCTTGAGTGGGGCGAATGGGTCTGCCCATCCTGCTTTACGAGGACGACACGGTCCTCCTCGCCAGAACTGTAAGGGGTCTGCAGACTCTGCTTGACACCTTTCGAAGCTTCATGGCTGAACGCGACCTAGCCATAAATAATTCAAAATCCTATATTATGCAGGTTGGGTTGTGCCCCAAGAAGCAGTATCCCTTTAAAGTGAATGCCGTGAAAGTGCCTATAACCTCAACTTTCTCATACCTGGGCGTCTTATTAGATGACCACTTGAATTGGGGTGCCCTAGTCCGGAGAAAAAAGGGGGAGGTGATTAGAGCGAATACAGCCATTTACAACTTTGCCGCAAAAATGGGTAAGCGCCCTATCGCGGCAATGTTGAAAATATACCAGGCAAAAAGTGTTGCTATTGCCAGTTATGGTAGTGAACTATGGGGACATGCAGCATCTGAGGTTATCCAGGAGGCAGAGAACACCTTTTTAAAACAGCTCCTGGGAGTACCTACAGGAACATCTAACTTAAAAGTACATGAAGAAACAGGGATACCATTCATCTGTGACATTCTGGCCATGCACCCTTTGCTCTTTTGGCTCAATTGTTGGCTAAATAAAGACCTAGCCCTTAACCACCAGATACTGAGAGACGTTTTGAGCCTGGATCACATGATTCATATCCCGTGGCTAAATATATAAAGGGCTGTTTTGGTGAGCTGGGGGACCCAGACCTTTTTTTAAGGCCTGATCTTATTACCGCAGCGGACGTGGAGTTTGCAAAGAAGTCTTTTATCTCACTCAAAAAACGTAATAGAGATGGGGTAGAACTGTGTAAACCTAGCGTCCGTAAATTTGTGATGCTCAAAACTACTCCTTCCACGAAGCCATATCTTTTGTGGCCTTTGTCGGCCCAAGAGCGGTTTCTTTTGACCAGGTTTCCTATGGATTATTTCCATCATTTACTTGATGTTCCGAAGGGGAGCCATAGAGGCCTGGTGCTAGCACCCTGTGGCTGTGACGGAGTGTCTCCACAGGACTTGCTGCACTTTATGTTTTTTCTGTAACCTCTATGAAGCTCCCCGGTGGATCTTTTTGAAACCACAAATGCTGAATCCAGAATGTATCCCATTTGTGGTTGGTTTTCTGAAATCTTAACTGAGGTCCAGAATCTGTATGGAGAACTAATATATCCCCATATTACAGCTGGCATCTTACTAGCTTTCCCCCATGAGTTTACATGTTTTTTACTGGTGGTTGATTCTTCTCCCATCATTTTTACTACTGATCCTGATGTATATATATACTCCTTTGTACTTATAAGCATGGATATCTGTGTACTGTGATCAAAAAATGTATCAAGAAATGTATATATGTGTTTTTTTAAATTTCTATAGGAGACTTGTAACTTTTATGTTTTTTTGCTTTGAAAACCTATTAAAGTATTTTGAAATGAAAGATTTATGGATGCAAAAAGTAAGGTTCTTAAATGAGAAGGTATCAGTTTTAAATGAGAAAACAATTTCATTTAGAAATGACTTGATTCTCTGATTCTGTGGTGTCACATTTGTGGTGCTCAACTTCTGAGAATAAGAGTGACCAAAGAGGGAGAGAAAGAGAGAAAAAGGCAATGCTATAATGAACACAATGGGGCTGATTTCGATGTTGGCCAGATCAACACATTTTGGTGTGGGAACCCCCCACTATAGGTCGGCGGTTCCGAACAGCTCATTATGATGCGACTGCACATGGTGCGGTCGCAAACTCCCATTTCTCTATGGAAGCTTGTGAGGCCGGTGGAAACCAACTGCGGCACAAGCTCCCATTGAGAAATGAGAGTTTGTGAAAATCCCTTTCAGAAGAGCACCTCCAGGGCTACATGCAGGGGGCCAGGACGGAAGGAAGACCTGCTAGGGGTCCCCAAATCCACTTTTCAACAGATTCTCCATGTTGGAAAGGCTGTCGGTAACTGACATCATAATTCCAATGTGGAAACGCCATCGTTAAGGGATTATGAGGCCATTCGGACTGGCCGACGGGCTCCTTCAGGAGCCCATCCTTAAGTCAGATTCCCCAGCTGGTTTAAACTCTGACCACCGTCCTTGTAATATGGCGGTCAGGGTTTAAAACAATTAGGCCCATTGTGATTTACACTTGTACTACCATGTGATAACCTAATTCATTCTGGGTGTCTAGTTTTTTACTGCACCTCTAATGATTTGTAGGTTAGCTGTCCAAGACTGAAAAATAGTCTGTGATGATGACATGGATTGAGGTGGCCACCAAAGTGTGAAGCTAACAAGCTTCCATGCACTCCCATAGCCTTTCTGAGCCGACAGTTAGACTGAAAGGGGGAAGCTTTACATGCATCAGGCCATGGAAAAACACACACTTTATGTTGTACTGAGTAGTAAAATGTAGGGAGGTCGCATTCATTTGCTAAAGATAGTATTTGCTACAGATGATATTTCGGTAAAACTAACTTTATTTTGAAGAAGTTGCATGGGGAACAGGAAACATCTCTGGTATCATTGGCATGGGTTTCCCCTGTATTTTTGCCTTTTGTCTCCTGTTATTTACTGTGTGTTGGACGTCATTTTGCTGGTCTAGATGCTTTGTGCACTTTGCCACTGCTGTTCAGTGCCAAAGTGCAAGTGCTCCCTTTGTTAATTGCTTTTTTTTTTTTTTTTTAGTCCTCATATTGCGAAAATTCTATGTGTATGGAAATTCGGATCTCTGCCTCTGTACTTTTGTACCGTCACTGCCCCTTGGTCTCTCTTAGTTGGGGAGTTTCCCTTATTTCTCTGTATCAGAGGTGCCCCTTTAAGCCATTTACATATTAACATTTCTGCTGTCGGGGGGAGGGGAGCTAGCCACCTTGGCTACTCTATGAGTATTGTACTCATCAGCCAGAAAATACTTTCGCATTAATCATGGGACCGTATGTTCTGCCCTTGTATTGGAGGTCAGGTGGTTTTCCATGATTTCCCAGTATTTATATCTCTTGCTAGCTTTCCCTCTTCTATCTAATCTGTTTATCTTGAGAGCTGAATGTATCCACTCTCTATGTGTTGGAGGCGATGGCCCAATCCACTTAACACAATCTCCCTCCTTGCTATCACCATTAATACGAAGAGTAGATTTGCTTCACTTACTGGTAATTTCTGCCCTTCTCCTGCATTACCAATCCCAAAGAGAATAAGACTTGTACTTACGTTTAGTTGTCTTTGGAAAATCAAGCTTATGGTCTTTCCAACTTCTTCCCAGAACTTTTCCAGGGATGGGCAATTCCAGAACATGTGGACATCGTCCGCTTTCTCCTCTCCACACTTAGGGCACCTTTTTACTCCTGCATTTTTAAACTTTGATAGTCTTTTCGGTGTCCAGTATGCCCTGTGTAGTGTGTAAAGATGATTTCTTTTCAAGGCAGCTGATTTTAGTGTTGACCAACATTTCTTTTGAGATTCTTCCCATATTCTGCCTAGATCTACCGTAGGCAGGTCTCTCCCCCAAATTTGATTTTCAGTCTGAATATTTTCGTCTCCTGCCATTATAAAGATCCAGTACCACTTTGCAATTTCCTTATTTATGGGTAAGAATTTTTTTCATTTCTTTTTCACAATTTTTACTGTCTTTGTCGTATGCCGGAATTGTTTTTGCCCAGCTGTTTAGTTGATAGAACTTAAATTTTGAGATTGTCCCGTTGGAAATCGTGTATAGTTCTTCCCAGGAGATTAGTGTTGATCCGTTTAAAATTTGGCCCCAGTATTTAATGTCAGCTTGTTTCAGAGGGTTAGCCATAGCGTCTTTTAAGCAATCCGGGGTTCCTGGTGAATCCCATATCGGTGCCATTGAGCTGTAATAGGGAATATTTAGGATTGTTCTAATTTGGAGCCATAATTTGGCTGCCTCCTTTAGTATCTTTAGTTTGATTTTTTTAAGTACTTTTGAGGTCCAAACTTGAAAAGAAAATGGTCTTCAGCTTCTGTCATTGCCTGTAAGTGTTCCGGATAATATTGATGAATTTTTAAAAGTGTTCGCATATTTTTAAAGTGAAATGCCCTATGATATTCCGTCAGGTCCGGGCTTGCTATCCCTCCGTTCTCTTTTTTCCTCCTGAGTTTTTTCAATGATATTCTTATTCCTTTAGAGGCCCATATAAAGCTAGTGATTTCCCCCTGCAATTTTTTTAGTGCGTCTTTTTTAAATTCTAGCGGAATAGTATTAAAGAGGTATGCATATTTAGGTAGCACAGTCATTTTTATGATGTTAGACCTCCCTATAAAACTTAAGGGTAGACTGGACCACACTTTGAGTAATTTCCTTACCTCACGTGCCACTCTGTTTAGATTATTCTGTGGAATTTTGTCTAAGTCCTGACTCACTAAAATACCCAGGTATTTTATCTCTTGCCTGATGTTTAGACTGTTGAAGTGTGTGTTCCATGTCATAATTTCTGTTTTGGTGTGGTTAACTAAATATCCTGAGACCTCTCCAAAGTTGTTTAAAATGTTTTCTATGGCTAGCTTAGAGCTGGCATAGTTATCTGTGAATAACATCAGGTCATCTGCGTATAGTGCAATCTTTTTTTCCCATCCCTGATGTTTAAAGGGGGTTATTCCCTTGTTGTTTCTAAGTTTGTTTGCTAATGGCTCGATATATAGATTAAAAAGCAAGGGAGAAAGGGGGCATCCCTGTCTGGTGCCTCTTTCTATTCTGATGTCATTTGTAAGATTACCGTTGACCAAGATTTTGGATCTTGGAGTTTTATAAATTTCTTCTACGGCATGTAAAAAGGAGTTACCTAAATTATTTTTGGTCATTATTTTATTCAGAAAAGCCCAGTTTACTCTGTCAAATGCCTTAGCGGCATCGACAGTTAGTATCGTTAGAGGATCTTCTTTAGTGTGGCAATGTCTATGGCACTCAGGAGTTCGTGTGTAAGTTTGTGTAATTGTCTTCCTTTTGTGAAGCCTTTCTGGTCTGAGTGTATAAGCTGGGGCATGAGTTTTCCCAGTCTAGCTGCCATTATTTTTGTAAATATTTTATAGTCTGCGTTAAGCAGAGATATCGGGCGGTACGATTCGCATTTTGTAGGGTCTTTTCCTGGTTTTAGGATGATAGTTATTACCGCGTCGTTCCAAGAATCAGGCAGCTTGTCGTGTTGTTTGAAAGACAGATTTACCAGCTCCGTTATATATGGGGATAGAGTTTCCATTAAAGTCATGTAGAGCTCATTTGGCAAAGCGTCTGGACCTGCGGCTTTACCTTTCTTCAGAGTTCTTATTACGTTCTTTACCTCGGTAATTGTGATTTCTTTATTTAGTTCATCTTTCTCGTCTTCAGTTAAGGCTAAAAATGATATGTCTCCTAAGTACTCCTCTATCTGTTCCTCCGATGGGCTAATGTCTTCGGAGTATAGTTCAGAGAAAAAAGTTGCAAATTCTCTTCTTATTGTCTCTTCATCTGTGATTAAGCTTGGTTGGCCATGTTGCTTTAGGCCCTTTACTTTATTTCTTGACATGTCAGTTTTTAACTTCCATGCAAGCCATTTTCCGCAGCCTTCTCCGTACTCGTGATTTGCCAACTTGCTTGCTTCCCATTTTATTCGTACTCTATCCTCAAGAATATCACTTAGGGAGTCTTTCTGTTTTTGTCTGTCCTTTTGTAAATTTTCTTTCTTATCTAATTCTCTTTCCGCTAATATTTGGGTATCCAGGGTGTTTATACTGTTTTCCAAATCTGTTATCTCTTGTCTCATTTTCTTAGATTTATATGTTCCTAAACTAAGTAGCTTGCCCCTTATCACGGCTTTATATGCATCCCAGGTAACTTGTTTTGTTGTACCTATTTTATTGTTTTCAAAAAAGTTTTCTGTTTCTGTTCTAAGTTCCTGTATGATTTTCTGGTCTAATAACATAGCCCTTTCAACTGTAAATCTCTTTTGCGTTTGAACAGCATTTATTTGAAACGTTAGCTGTACAGCGGAATGGTCTGATAAATGGGCTGGTATGTGGATTAAGTTAGTTACACTTTCCAGTAAGCTTCTATCCGTCAGGAAGTAGTCTATTCTAGACCTGTGTCCTAGCTTTTTGTTATGTAGTGTGTAAGGCTGACTTTTGTCTCCTTTCTCCCTCCATATATCTATCAGATCTAAGTCCGTTCTATATATTCCAATCCACTCCCTCATTTTCGGTAAATTGAGTTGCGTTCCTGGGGGGCACCTGTCTACTCTAGGGTCTAATATTAGGTTGAAGTCTCCTCCCAGGATTACCGGGGTAGTGGCTGATAACAGGTGTGTATATAAATTTTGAAGGGGCTCGGGGTCATCAAGATTAGGGCCATAGTAACCTGCTATTGTATATGGGGTGTTTCCCATTTTTATTCTAGCTAGTGCCCATCTACCCTTACTGTCGACTTCCGAGGATTCCATGATTGCTTTTAATGATTTTTTTATGATAATGGCCACTCCTTTGGTGTTGCACCCTTGGTTTGTACAAACGTGCGTATCGACCCATCTTTGGTTTTTCATTGCCTGATACCATTCCTCCTTTAACAGATGCGTCTCTTGTAAGATAATGATCTCACTTTCAGCTGTCTTGAGGTATTCTAGGATTTTATTTCTTCTACTTTTTGTCCTCATGCCATTTACGTTCCAGCAGAGTATTTTAATTCTTTTACTAATTTCTCCCATCTATCATGTTTGTTGTTAGTGCGTTTAGGTTGAAGATACCAGTTGTTCCGTTCCTTCCATTTTTTCCAATATTTGAGGATTTTTTTGTTTTTTTCCCCCTATTTTGCTCCCCACCCATTTTTTGTTTTCTGAGTTTTTTTGTTTTTTTGTTTTTGTACTCTGTCCTTACCCTCCCTGGGGAAGCCTCCTTCTTCTTTTCTTGGGGTTTTCATCTTAACCCCTTTGTAGCTCCTTGACTCTTAACTTGACTTGTGTGTGGTGGTTTTTTTGCTTATCGCGCCCTACACCGAACTATTCTATGTGTTCTAGTATGCGTTTTTTTATTATTTTTTTTTAGTTTCATCTTGAAATCATTTTAGCTTGTGGGATCTTCCATCCTGCTATTGTCTCGCATTAGCTCGAGAAGACTTTTCACCTCTCAGGATCTCTAATATTCCTCATTTTATTGCGCCACATGATTCTTAGCGAGTGTGGAAACTTCATTTGTACTGTTGCACCCAATGATTGTAATTCTGGCATGAGTTTCCCCAACTCCCATTGCCTGTCTTGCGATGCTTTTGACATGTCGGACCTGATCCTGAAGGACCATGAGCTTTTACTGAAGTTGCCTTTTTTCAGAGCCTCACCAAGAGAATCTTTTCTTTTAATGTGTAAGTTTTAAAGGTAATGAGTATTTTCCTAGGTGTTTTCCTTTCTTTATTTTTTCCGAATGGGTCTCTATGAACTCTTTGCATGTCTTCCTCTAATTGCTTTGCATCAATCCAGGGAAAATGTTCCACCAGGAGTTCTACAATAAACTTCTTGATGTCGGTCCCTTCTTCATTTTCTGGTACATTTAGGATTCGTATGTTGTTTTTCCTGGCTTGATTTTCAAGCGATTCCATCTTCTCGCTCATATATTTCCCCTCCTGTTTTAATGTTCTTAGCTCCTTCCGGTTGCTTTCTACCCTTTTGTTCAAGGCACTTACTTCTCTGGCCACAGCTGCCACTCTTACTCCTAGTGCGTTTAGCTTACAGTCCAACTTCTCGCATACTTCTTGAATTTTACCTTGCTTGGCCTCTGATATAGTAAACTTGTCTCTCATCTCAGTCCATATTCACTCCAGAAACTCATTCGTATGATTTTTAGAACTTGCACCTTCAACTTCTTGTGTCTTTTGCATGACCACAGTCTCGGTTTCCTCGTTCCTCTCCATTTCTTCGTTATTTTTGTCCTTAGTACCTTTTGCTGTGGTTGCCTCTGCCATGTTTCCAGATACAGGGATAGTTACTAATTTCTCTATGAATTGCGTATGCGTATGACTTTTATCCTCCGTATTCTCTGGCTCTACTCTGTTGATATTTGGCACCTTCTAAAATTCTTTTGGGCACTCGTTTTGAAATGTCAGAGCAGTTACTATTGTGGGAAATTGGTTATTTTGTAACTGTGCTAGTACAAGCTTAGGACTTTGTGATAAAGGTTCAAGCTGATTTGCCCTATCCCTACCATGTGTGGCTGTTGTTGCTTTTGGACTTTAAAAAAAGTTCTCAAGGAGGGGGTAATCTTAAGCTTACTTTTCAGGGCTGAGTCGATTTTATCTTCAGCAGTTTGTTTCCTACTTTCAATGTTATTTTCGGCTCCCTGGGGCGTCTTTTTAGTCTTTTTAGTTTTCCTTTTATTAACTTCCCTTGGAGTATTGTTCTTTGGATACTGCTCTTGTTTAAGAAAGCTTCTGTTTCTGAGGCTATAGCTGGATATTACGCTCCCCCTTTTCTCCTCTGCGGCTCTTTTATTTCCTATAATCGGAGCCCCCCAGCTCTTGTGTCCAGTAGTAGTTGTATCTTTATTTTGCACTGCTTTGCCGCTTTCTCTACTTTCTCTACTTTCTCCAACTCTCCCTCCTTCACCTCCTCCTTCACCTCCCTCCTCTCTCTTTCCCAATACCTCGCTCATGTGTTGTGATACGGTGTAATCTTCCTCGTTATTTGCAAAGTGGATAATAAGGGGGTCAACGATATGCTCCTTAGCGCTGAAAATACTGTTTAGGTTTGAAACTGACGATTTCCAGCTTGCACTCCCTTTCTTGTACTCCTCGGGTGAAAATGATCCCAGCTCCGGCTTGTCTCTGCCGCTTATGCCCCGGAACTGAAAGCCGAGCCTCCCGGAAGCTTTCCTGCAGGTTGCTCTAGCTCTCCCTGCTGCTGTCCAGACTCCCGTGAAGCCAGCCGTGCCGCTCCTCGAACTCCGTGTATGGGGAACATCAACCTCCCTCTGTGGCGGGAGTCCGTCAGGGACCAGGTACACAATCATTCCTTTTATGTCGTTGTTCCGTACTCCTTTCTCTTATTCGCCCAGGACCTCTGAAAAGTCTACGTTCTTACAGTCTACTGTAGCTCATTTTTCCGGATAATGGCGGTGTAGTCTAGCGCAGTTTCTCACGGGCTCAAGCTAGAATTGCGGAGCTCACCGACCGGGCGTCCTACCCGGCCACCATCTTCCCTTTGTTAATTGCTGGTATAATTGGTGATTATATGATTGGCATAACTGATGATGGGGTAACTTTGAATTGTGCAATTGGGATTATCGGCATGCAGCACTTTGTAAGCCTTGAACTGCTTCATTTTTAAATCCAGGCACACCGCACTTTACCGCTTTCATCCTGCTCTAGCTCTCGCTACCATCAGCATGCCACACTTTACTTTCCGACTGGGGAAGCAACGGACCAGCACGCCTGCACCCTCTTGAGGACTAAGGCCCCGGAGCACGTTCCAGTAGGAGCCGCACGGGTCACGAATCTCACGCCAGGCGGCGCATATAGTGAGCTCGGCCTCCCGCTGCACGGGACGCGCACAGGCCGCGTCCGGGTGAAGCCCAGGCCAAGGGCGGGCCCCTCTGGGCATGTCTGCGCCCGTCAGCGACAGGAGACAGCAGGGCTGGGCCCCCTCTCCTTGGTACGGAGTCAATGGCATTAGAGCCCAAATTGGTGCTGCACCGTCCAAATGAATAGTTATCTTTGTACTGTATGGCAAGAACTTTAATGAATTCATGTTATTAGAGCCAAGCCTAAAAGGAGAACATTCAAACTGTATATATGTCCTCCATTTTAGTCCCTTGCAATTGAAATACCGTTTTAAATGTCTGTATTAGATGGATGAACATTGCAATGTGTACAAAGATTGGTTTTGTAACGCTTTGATGATTCCTTGAATCGAATAAAGAATTTTTGATTGATTGGCATATTTGATTTACTAATGAGTCCCTAGTACAGTGCACTGTGTGTGCCCGGGCCTATACATCAATGCTGCTAGTGAGCCTGCAGCACTAACTGTGCCACCCACATAAGCAGCCTGTAAATGTAACTCAGGCCTGCCACTGCAGAGCCTGTGTGCAGTCTGGTACTGCCATGTTGACCTGGCAAGTTCACCCACTTGCCAGGCCCTAACCTTCCCTTTTCTTACTTACATGCGAGTCACCCCTAAGGTAGGCCTAAGGTACCCCTATGGGCAGGGCGCAGTGTATGTGAAAGGTAGTACATACCCTGATGTGTGTGCATGTCCTGATAGTGAAATACTGACAATTTAGTTTTTCACTATTGCAAGGCTACCTGTTCCCATAGGATGGAATAGGGAGTTTGCTTATAACACCTTATGAACATAACTTCCCTGGGAACAAGGTTGGAAAATAAAGTTTAGTATGCCTGAACTCAGAAGGTTTAAATGCATATTTTAGTACGGGTGATTTTTACATTCTTTGTTTGAAAATACCACTTTTAGAAAGTAAATATTTTCTTGCTTAGCCATCCAGTGTGCTTCTGCTGGGATATGTATTGACTGGCTGGCTTTGGAGTGACAGGGGCTTGGGATGTGCAGAGGCTCCAGAGAGTCTGGATGAGTCACTGTGGGCTGAACAGACCTGGGCTGCATTTAGAGTAGAGATGGAGATTTCCTTTCACCTGAACGGGCATGTTCTGCTTTCCACAATGCTGCCTCCACCTCCTGCCAAGAAGCTGCACCAGAGAGGACGGAACTGGTTTTGACTGGGCATATGGCTTCTCTGCCACCAGAGAACAAAGGATTTTGCTCTATAAATATTGGGGCCCAGACCCCAGAACTTTAGATCACTTTTGGAATTCAAGAGGAACCTCTGACAAGGAGAAAAGCTGGAGAAACTGGAGGAGTATGGCCCTTTGCTTTGTGCTGTCTGGAGTTGGCCTGCAGTGGCTGTTTCTGTCAAGGAAAGGAACTGTTTGTGCATCCTGCTTGAGAAAGTATCTCCAAGGGCTTGAAGTGGAGCTTGCCCCCTGTTCAAGATGTCTCAGGAACAGCAAAGACCTCAACATTCTTCTGGGCACTGCCTGGTTCCGCTGGTTGCAGTCGCCACAGAAAAAAAGGGCAACCAACTCCGTCACCGAGTCCGTCACAGGATTCCGTGTCCTGAAGGCACCACAGAGAGCACAGCCTCACTTCGCAGTGCAACCCTGGTCTCACTGACTCTGCCAACACCACACCGAGCACCGTCTAATTCTGCAACGCAAGCCTTGGTCTCACCGAGTCCGTCAACGAGCCACTGCCTGCACCGAGCCGTGAGGACACTGCATGCTGCAATGCTTCCATCTCACCTCGCAACTATGACCACTGACCAGTTCGTAGCATTGTGTCGGCTGCAACGAGCAAAGGTACTGTTTTCGAGTCTGTCTGCACTGTAGCTGACCCTGCACCGACGCAGTCAGCTGTATTAGTTAGACTGTTGTTTCCAGAATCAAGGTAGCCCTGGACCGAGCTACCGACTCGGAGAAACTGTGTTTTTTACGTTATTCCTGTAATTTAAAGGTTATTTTGCACAGTAACTATCTTTACAGTATTGTGTTGGGGATTTTTGTCATATTTGGTCTTGTTTTGATAAAGATTACTTATTTTTCTAAACTTGTGTGGTGTCCATTTGTAGTGTTTTCACTGTATTACTGTACATGTGCACAGATAATTTACACACTGTCTCTGAAATAAGACTGTCTGCTTGTGCCAAGCTACCAAGGGGGTGAGCAAGGGTTCTTTTAGAAGTGTATCCCCCTTCCCCTGACTAGGCAGAAGGATCCCTACTTGGGCAAAGTTACCTACCTCTGCCAACTTCTGACTCCCATTTCTATCAGTAGGGATATGTACCATTATGAGACAGCCGTTATAAATACAGACTGCATACAAGCAGTTTAAATGTAGTGGTCTAGGGCAAGGGAAAAAGTTGGCTGTTATGGAAAATGCATCAAGTAGATACCACTACAAGCATAGTAGCATCAGTTAAAGCATGAATGCTAGTAGAAAGATATAATGAAAATGGAACTCTGGTGGTGATATTGTGTAGAAAGTGTTTCTCTGCATGCTGATGGACAGAGCTGAAATTGAAGTTAAGTACAAGAACAATACAGCAACAATGTAATGTCACATTACAATGACACAACAGCAAAGACATACTATAACAGAAGGACTACACAAGAGCATAACACACAAATGTAAAATGCAACAAGGAAGCAGTACATAACAAATCAAGATAACGAATCATCTAAATGCTACATTACACCACACTGCAAAACATTGAAAAATATCACATAGCAAGAAAAAACAAAAGTGTAAGAAAATAACAACAAAGACCACCACCACAGTATGACAAATGCTATCTTGTGTTTTTGTAATGTAGTTGTTTTTTTTGTTGTGGCTTTTTTCATTGTAATGTGTTTTGTGAAAGTTGTGACTCATTGAGTTATTTTGGAGTTGCACTGTCATACGATATGTTGTGCGTTTTTGTGTGGTTACAATATGTTAGTGTATGATATTATACTCTACAGTTGTTTGGTGTATTATATCATGTGTGTGGTTTAATTTTTATATTGCGTATCTTCTTTCATACATTCCAACAAATACTGCTTTCTTTCTGACTAAATGAGTGCGTTTCATTAGAGTTCCACGTAAAAAACAGAGGGGCATATTAGCAAGGGCGATATCGCCGCTTTAGCAGGACTTTTTCCTGTGAAAGCGGCGATATTTTTATCGCCCTATTAGCAAGCTGTCGCTAACAGCAGTTAGCGACAGCTTGTAGGCGATAGCTACAGGTTTGGGGCCCGCTTTGCATGTCAGCGATATTTATTGCTAATGACATGCAAAGTGGGCGTACCTAACCTGTAGCGACTGAAAGCAGTCGCTAACACAGCTATGGCCTATTAGCAAGGCAGGCGAAGCGATATAAAAATGTGCGCTAAGTGCGATTATCGCCAAAACCTAGCGCCTGCTCAGACCACTTCTTAAGCTGTATATCCAATGGGAGGTGGATATTCAGGTTAAGTCCCCATTAGCGGTGATGCCTGAATATCGCTGGATTTCCAGCGATATTCACGCATTGAGCCGTTATCGCCGGATATTTTATTGTTTTGGAGATAAACATTGCTAATAGCACGTTATCTCAGTGATAATATCCGGCGATAAAAAAAATGCGCTAAGCACATTTAGCGATAATTATCGCTATTTGTTGCTAATATGCCCCAGATATACTACTGCCAAAAGTGGTATCCTATCCCACGAAGGCTGAAAATGTATTCACAACACCAGTCAGCACAACATCCTGGCATAGATCACGTAAAAAAAATCATAAAACTGAAGGTAATTGTATGTGACCTCACTTCTAGGATCTGATCCACAAAGATAAACTTACACCTTTGTGCAAGTTTATGAGCAGCATTTTACGACTGCGGAATCTCAGCACTCGTGGTGGAGACTGCACATAAAGAGATAGGGAATCATAAAGATGCTACTCGTAAACTTGCTAAGTGAATTGCAAAAAAATGGTAAACTTACACAAAAGTGTAAGTTTACCTTTGGGAATCAGGCCCCTGATGTTTACTGAAGGAGTGTTTATGGCTAGTTCCTTGAAGGTGACATTTGTCATTAGTTTTCTTAATTATTAGATATATCAAGTACAGGAGAGTGGACAAAAGAAGGCCCCAAGATTGTAAACTCAATGAGTACAAAGGTGTATTCAGGTATTGGTCAAGTTGTCACATTTCAATGTCATGCTGCGCGCTATAGAGGACATCTTTGTAGAACATATGTAGTACTTGGTTCTGTGACATGCAAAGAATTTACCATATGCACCTGCTCTGCCCCAATGGTTAGATATTAGCAATATGTGTTAATTGTTCTCTGAATTAATTAAGGTTCCAGGAAAAATCACTGAAACTATGTTTATTCAAATGAGGAGCTATTTCAGGTTTTCCACACATCTATAACATATATCATGCTCACAGTGTTTGGATAAGTTTCTTCACATGTTGTAAGGGTGTCATGTGTGATTCTGGCACCCTTTTGCAAACCATCAAATAATTATAAGAAGATATGAGCTGAATAGAGATAGAACCAAATAAAGAAATCACTCCTCTGTTGTCACCTCACAATATTCTTTCGATGCCCACTGTCAAGCTAGGTAGGTTATGTCCTATATCTGTCAGCTGCATCGTAGCCTCTATAGATGGAAGGGCCAAAGCAGGAGCAGAGACAGCAGGGGTGTCATTCACATCACAAGATTAAAATCGATGCTACCTTATTACTCACTTTGAGCTAATTACTTAGATTTTACAATCTGACCTAGTGAGGACAACAAAATCACCTGTTTATGGCATTAACTGTAATGAAATCTAAATATACTAGTCTGTTAACCCAATTTAAAACCCCTTTATATGTAGCATTAAAATGCCTGGAAGAAATTATCATGTGGTCCACATCCTTAGCAAAAAAGATACTGTACACTGTGGACTCGTCTCTGTGGTCTCAAGACACAATTCTCCATTGCTTTGGAACCAATTCTTCAAATATTCCAGGTTCTCTAAAGGAAGCCTAAAGATTGGGCTTGCTGTACTACAGAACCCCTCCCTGACATCCACAAAATAGGAAAATAATGTGCGAGATTCCAGATTATAAATTTCAGGGAAGCTCCCAACAGATTAGTAATATAGTATCTTGCTAGGCCAAAACACAGTTTTAGTGAGACACATTGGAC
Organism: Lissotriton helveticus; assembly: GCF_964261635.1. Lineage (NCBI taxonomy): Eukaryota > Metazoa > Chordata > Amphibia > Caudata > Salamandridae > Lissotriton > Lissotriton helveticus. Next base: position 1,078,398,502 of record NC_136059.1, read on the forward strand.
CTACTCCCTGACAGCAGCACCACTAAGAAACAGACTTTTCCCGGAGAAAGAGAAATGTATTGCAAAAGGGCCAATATTACCAGGTTCATGCGTGATGTGCTTCTCCAGTCTTGGGGGCCGAATATGATGGCGGACGGACCTGAGTCCGTCCGCCACCATAGAGTAGGAGGGAACCTCCGCATTGCCTGCGGAGTTGCCTCCTGTGCAATTAGGATGTGACCGCCACCCTGGCGGTCACATCCTATATTTTTACCATTGCGGCGGGTGCGGCTTCAAGCTGCACCCGCCGCAATGGTAAAAAATGCGTACATTGCATATGTATGCAGAAAGCGGTAGGCACCGTGCGGTGCCTGCCGATTGCTGCATACAAATGCAGGGGGGTACCATAGGTACCCCCCATGTGCACCCCCCGACCCCCCCTTCACCAAGGGGGCCCGCAGCGGGCCCCCGAAGCCAATGTCCGTATGCTTTTCCACGGCGGAAAAGCCGCAGTGGAAAAGCATATGATTTCCGCCATCCTAATATGGCTGGCGGTGTCTGATAGACACCGCCAGCCATGTTAGAGCTTTTCCACGGCAGTCGGAAGGCGACCGCGGCGGAAAAGCTGCGGACGGATTTCGAGACCCACCGCCATCCTAATTTGGCGGTATGTCTTTTGTGCCTCCCCAGCAGTTTTCCCGCATCCTCCGGGCCGGCGGTGGCTTCCACCGGCCCGGAGGATGCGGGAAAACCGCGATCCTAATCGGCCCCTTGGTTTGGTTTGTTTCCCTTTGATTTCTGGGACCTGTAGTCCTGTTTATAATGGTTTATCATTACGCATGGACCTGGGAAACATGGCAGGGTTATTTAAGTAGTACCAATGAGACAAAGCAATAAAATTCCCAAACCAAATTAATAAAAAGAGAAAAATTAAATTAGAGAAATGATACAAGTTGATAAGAGTTTTAGGGGAACCAGAGATATATGTAAAGAAGTGAAAGTTAAAAGAAGCAAGGAAACTGCAAAATAGTTGCAGCTGACTGTCACTTAGGCATAATTTCAAACGAACTCTGATGTAATAGGAGCAGGGTAAATCTAGAGGATTGCATCAATCCAGAGATTTGTCTTATGATTTACAGCATTATTTAGAGTTTGGATGAGCAGGAGTACTGTCAAAAAACTACCATGTTTCTGATCCCTCAATCTTGTGGTCTATTTAGAGTCAGGCCCAGTACCGGGTTTTCTGACGTCAGAGCCTAAGCTAGCTGTGATTGCTGACCTGGCCACAAAACTGCTCTCAGTCAATGTGCATTAGAATGTCCACCATGTTGAGGGCAGTCAGTCCAACATACTTTTGTGCAGTTGGTTGACTGGAGTGAAAGCCCTGGTCAAGCAGCAACCACAGTCCTTGTCAGGGTAAGGCACAAGCAAAACCCACATTAACCCTCTTGGTAACTTGGCACAGAGTAGTCATGCTTAACTTAAAAGCAATGTAAAGTATTTTTGCAACACTTCAAACAGTAAACCAGTTAAAACACACAGCTAAAGGATTCTACAACAGGTTTAGCAAAATAGAGTAAGCTTTAATATACAAAACAAGACCTGAATGACAACAATCCAATTAGAAAACTGTATATACTTAATTTAAAAGTTTATGGTAAAAATAGCTCCAAGTAGCCCAAAGCACTACACACAAGTCAAAACCTTTGAATCTCATCAACGAAATTGTGCTATAATATGGCGAGTAATCTTGATGAAATGAGGAGTATTACGCTTTGGCTTCTCTATGGGCATATTTAAAACAATCAAAAATCGCTACCCCAAAAATCAATTCATTACTAGCAGGAGACATAAACCAAAGACAAAAATCCTCATATCATGAGTGCAGAAGGAGCAAGCAAATGTTCCTGTAGTTTGTGACAACAACAGGGCCGGACTGGCCATAGCGGGTACCGGGCAATCCCCCGGTGGGCCGCAGGGGTGGTGCCATTTTTGTTACTGGGCCGTTTTTTCAGCATAGCTGCAAAATCGCCCTGTACCAAAATTGGCTGAACCGGCCCCAGCAAAGAGCAGCTAGGCGGCACCTTCAACCCCCCCGCCCCCCGAGCACTTTGCCTGGGCCATTTGTGGTTCCCAGTCCGGCCCTGGACAACAATACGGATGTATCCGGTATTTGTAAAGCGTGAACAAATCACCCCTACAGGTCTCAAGGTGCTGGGGCCCATAAGGGAGATAAGGAGCTATTGCCCAGAGTTGAGCTGCCACAGGGGATCGAACCGTGAGTCCCCGTGCTTAGGAGTCAGCCATTCTGGCCGCTGCACCTCACCTCTCTGGATCATTTCTTCAACTATTTTTATTGAACAAATATAACACAATTCATTATGTGCACACATTTTCAATTATAAATATATTTTCTACAAATTACATCAATTGACCTATATAAGCATCGGGCTAAGGTGCTTATTTACAAGCCCCTTGTGCCACAGGTGCATCATGTTGCTTGACGCACCAGCAGTGTAACCTGCCGCATGATATTCACAAGCACACCTAAAACCACCCTGCGTGGCTTCACGTGCGCTTGTAAATATCGCCCCTTTTCAAGCAACACTTTGCGTGATAGGGGCGTGACGGGAATATTGCTGTGGCTCTTTCCACAAAACACCCATGTCCTCTGATGCATTTCCAGATTTAGGAGCAATCGTAAAACTGGAAAGGCGTCAGAATGCTACGTCACCGCAGGGGTGGCCTAGTGAGGTCCAACGAGTAGAAATGTTTTCATGTCTACCCGTTTTTTCTAATTTCAATGCGTGCTGCATTCTACCGCAATCATTGGAAGAGGAAATCACCTCAATTGATTGTTTTTGTGCATAAAGGGGCACCTTCCTGCACAAACACAATCTCCAGACGGCGCAGGCATCATTGCAACATGGTGCATGGGGGTTTGCGCTGGTGCATGCACCAGTTTGTGCTCCAGCGTAGGGAAAAGCTCAGCGATGCGATATATTGTTGTAAATATGTTGCATCCCTGTGCTTCGAAACTAATGCAGCGCTGCACATCAAAAGGATGTGCGGCACAGCGCTGTGTTAGCTTCTCGTAAATAGGGCCCAAAGTTTATTGGACATTCCTCACAATCAAACTGTCAAAAAACAGAACCAGGCCCCTAGAAACCTCTCTCATAATACCACACATACCAACCGGAATCAATTTGATTATATTGTTCAAAAGATGTGGTGGTCTTTGTGTTTGGTTCTTAGTCGTATTGAACTGTCATCAAAATAGATATACAGATTGGAAAATGTGGGCAGGATTAGTTTTGTTTCATAAGCTAAGTGTGTTTGTGCTTTTATTTGGTGTTGGTATGTAAACACGCATAAATAGCAAATCACACATTTAAAACAAATGGACTCATTTTTACTTAGCAGGTTAGTGATTAAAATCTCAGACTTATTCTACATATTATTAACATTAGGCCTTGTATGTGTGCGTGCATGTGTGCGTGCGTGCACAGGCACTGTCTTATTTACAAGCCCATTGCGCTGCCGGTGAGTCACTTTTAACATGGGAAAGAATGACGTCCCGGCGGCGCAAGGGGCTTGTAAATAAGCCCCACAGGGGTATTTTAAAGGACACAGACACGCTTTCGCAGTCGCCCCTCGCTGCACACAGGGTTTATCAGCCTTGACAGGAGGCATTCATAAATGACATGTGCTTTCCCCAATGCCCATTTGCATCACTTCCTCTCTGACATCCGAGAGGCCCGGATGGTGCAAAGTTGACAGTCTGAGCACATCCTGAGTGCAGCCGATCTTGCTAATTCACTGAAATGTCCGCGGACTAATGCCACATAGACAGCGAACTCCCCCTAATTCACTTGAACGGTACACCTTTCATCAGCATGTATCCATTCCTCAAGGGACAGCCCAATCTACTGAGAAATGCGAGCCAGCCACTTAGATGCCAAGCTCTGACGCCGAACAACACTACCACAGCTCGGATGGAATTGTGCAATATGCTGCAACGATAGCTTGTCTTCGCTCCTTTCTACGCATGAATGCAAGCTCGCCGACTTTATCTTGTCGTATTTCTTCCTCCCCCCTGGTTGATTTGCCTGTCTCCCCTTTTGTCCAGGGCGGTCGCAATTTGGTATCTATTATTACACATTGTAGGCAAAAAATGAATGGCTTGACAGTCGCCACAGGAATGCTGGCACGTGCTATTCAGGAGTGAAAAACACCATTAGGGTCTCATTATCTGCTTCTACAGCACCACTACTGCTGCTCCCGAGAACCTGGAAGCAACCCCGAGGTAAAGAAAAGCCAGCACAATTTAAATGATAAAAAACGCAGCGGCACGTCCGGCGTGCCCTGAATGGAGACATACCTGATGCAGCCCTAACTCCTACTGATAGCCCGAGTCTAATTAGATTTGCTTCACTCTGAGTTAAGAGCTGCCTCGGCAATTCCTGCCACTGTTACACAATCTATTACAAGTTAAGAATATAATTTCAAATATACAGGGCTTTAAGTGAGCCGGGTTTTGCCGGTGCTCAGCATCCCCAGTTCTTAAAAGGTGCCCTAGACGGGTCCCTATCCGGCTCTCTATTTTCGCCCTCACTCTCAGAATGGGAAAAAAAATCATAACTCTGCAGCAGTTCACTATTTTCTATATTGGAAAATGCATGTAGTATATTTATCTTATGCAATTTAACAACCTTTGACAAAGCCTATAGTCCTGGCATGTTGTAGGTGTAATGTTACTTGTTGTATTATATATGTGGAGGCAATTACATAAGCAGCAAAATACCAGTCGAGTGGCACATTCTGCTGAGCACAGATGTTTAGCATAAATGTTTTAAGCCACGCCCTTACGTATATAGACCTCGCCCCTTTGAGAGACCCCACAGTTTTTGTCATCCCACTTATAGCCCTGTATTGTATTTATTCATCAAACCCAATACAGATTAGCCACCTTATCCTGTTTGTGTTGTCACCTGATTTACAGACGCTTTCGTATTCCAATGTTTTACTTTACTGGGTATTTGGAGCGCAGCGTTGACCAATTAACTGGCCTCGTGACACCTGTCAGTAGGTTTGCTGGCTTTGAAAATACCAAGCATGATTTAAACTAATTCTTGATGGGTATTTGACTTTGAATTAGGTCGAAATAGTGTCTTGGAGGATGAACTCTCTATGCACCACATAGGGGCATATTTACAAGCCCCTATTGTCACCACAACGTCACTTTCAGTGACGTTGTGATGGCGATAGGGGCCTCGCCTTATTCAACTTAACGTGGCTTAACACTGCCTTGTAAATAAGGCACCCTTTCACTCTGTATTTAGCATGAAAGGGGAGGCAATGGGTGTTGTGGTGGGCGTTCCACCGCAATACCCATTGATTGTGGCACTGCCTCTTATTTACAAGGACCCATAAATAGGAGGCAGAACCAAAATTAAGACCAGGGTAAACCTGGCCTTAAACAGGTGAAACGAGGATAAATGCTTTATTTCTCCTTGTTTTTGCTGTTTCCATGTGTGCTGCCTTGGGCAGCATACATAGACACTGCAAATTGCATATGATTGTTTATGTGCAGGAAGGTCCCCCTTCCTGCACATAAACAATCATTTAAAAAAAAGCAGTTTTGCAAATTCTATATGTGCAGGAAGGGGGACCTTCCTGCATGTCCTGCACATAAACATTCTTCTCCCCAATGCAGACACCCTTGCACTATGGTGCATGGGTGCCTGGATTCACGCTAAGCAGCTGAACTCTGCGCTAGTGCTATGGGAAATGCAAGGGTGCACCGCATTGTTGTGATACAGCACATCCCTGTGTTTTCAGAATGGAGAAGCGTGGCATTAGCAATGTTTGCTTAACACCACGCTTCTCCATTCAGCTGTAAATATGCCCTGTAATGTGGTACATGTGTGACGCAGGGCTCTCATTTCTATTCATGAAGGCACACAAAGCCACTCTGGTTGGCTTTGAGTGGCCTCATAAATCATGAGTTAGGTGACGCAGCGCAAATTGCTGCATCGCCTTACTCTGCACGTGGGAGGCGTTCCATGGGCATTGCAACAGGTTTTCCCAGGCAAAACACCCATGGAATTTGACGCTGCTCTAGATTTACAAACTGATGTAAACTTGGCGAAGAGCCAAATCCATACGCCTCCCGAAGTGAAGCGTAACAAGGAGAACTACATTTCCAGAATGCAGCACACATAGAAAGAAGAAAACACGTCTTAGGATTCTTTTTGTGCAGGAATACCTCAATACTGGATACAATGAAGGCACCCTTGAACCATGGTGCAAGGTTGCATACACTGGTGCTAAGCTGCCGAAATGGCGCTAGGTCAGGGAGAAACAACAGGAATACACCATATTGCCTAAATACGGTGAATTCCTGACCTTTCACTTTGGTGTAGGGCGCTCAGAAAGGTGCCTTGCTACTCTGCACTATGTGAAAATCTCATAAATAGGCCACAATTATTTATTTGTTTAAATTGCAACTACCCATACCTCCTCCATGGGTTGAAGAAATGCAAGCTTCACAGAAAAAAATAATTATATAGCAATACTTTGAAATTAGAAAGGTCACATTAAACTGAAATAAAAACAATCAGGAAGGGAGGGTTAGTGCTTAATTTGCAAAACAAAAATGAATCCACGGTCCCTACCACTTGTGCTGATGTTGCTGAATACAAATGCTGCAGCGTTTTGATTCCACCTCATGCCTCTTTCTTCCAAACGACAGAACAATCTATATCTTTAACTCACTGACGAGGGTTTCTTTTCAGTCCTGTTTTTCTATCTTTCTCTCTATCCTGTATACTCCAATTTTCACGAAGGAGTAATGAAATGTTACAAGGAGGAGGAAGGAACTGTTTGGAGTGTCAATGCATTCATTTAGAGTCTCCAGCACGAAAACAGAAGTGAAAGGGGGATAAGATACACAGTGTCTTTGAGGACATTTAAAGAATTATTTAGAGTTAGGATATTGCTGAAGGGGAAATCAGGACTCAACGAATAAACATTTAGTTATTGGCTTAGCAGACAGACTTTGCAATGTGGTCGGGAATCAAAGTGTTAGGATTTGGGGTACAGAAAACACAGTAATAATTTGAGCTGTGATAGAACTTCTAGAAGTCAAAACAATCAGACCAACAAAGGTAAAGTGTAAGAAATAGGTTTTTTTGCAAATGATGTGAGTTTTTCACAAGTAATAGGCCTGGAATTGTCTTTTTATTTGGGACCAAGTACCCCATTGTAGCACTTGGCTCTCTCAGGGTAGTGCAGCAGTGTAGACCAGGGCCTATTCATGGGAGGTATACCTCTAGCCTCCTGGTAAGCAACAACAATACTCAATAAATGATTGTCCAGTCAGTGCTTGTTCTGATGAAAAAAGAAAATCACTTTCCTACTAAATGTTCTGCAATGAATTACAAAGGTGTATAGTTAGGTATTTAGAAATAATTATGGTGACACCCTCTGTTAGAAATAGGATTCCTGATTGGCTGAGAAATGCACCCAGGCTGCACAGAAATCACCACTCAAGTCAGGGTACCTAAGATACACACTAAGGGCCCGATTCACAGAACTAACTTAAGACAAAATCGTAAACTTACTACAATTTTGGTATTCACAGAAGGCACTTACTCATTTTGGTATTCACAGAAGACACTTACTCATTTCGGTATTCACAGAAGTTAGGACTCCTAACTTTAGGACTCCTAAATGCCTTCTGTGAATACCGAAAGTCTTAAAATTAGGATTTTTCTCAGTTTAGTAGTAGTAAAGTTAGGACTCCTAACTTTAGGACTCCTAAATGCCTTCTGTGAATACCGATAGTCTTAAAATTAGGATTTTTCTAAATTTAGTAGTAGTAAAGTTAAGACTCATAACTTTAGGACTCCTAAATGCCTTCTGTGAATACCGAAAGTCTTAAAATTAGGATTTTTCTCAGTTTACTAGTAGTAAAGTTAGGACTCCTAACTTCAGGACTCCTAAAGGCCTTCTGTGAATACCGAAAGTCTTAAAATTAGGATTTTTCTAAATTTAGTAGTAGTAAAGTTAGGAGTCCTAACTTTAGGAATCCTAAATGCCTTCTGTGAATACCTAAAGTCTTAAAATTAGGATTTTTCTCAGTTTAGTAGTAGTAAAGTTAGGACTCCTAACTTTAGGACTCCTAAATGCCTTCTGTGAATACCGAAAGTCTTAAAATCAGGATTTTTCTAAATTTAGTAGAAGTAAAGTTAGGACTCCTAACTTTAGGACTCCTAAATGCCTTCTGTGAATACCGAAAGTCTTAAAATTAGGATTTTTCTCCGTTTCGTAGTAGTAAAGTTGAGAAAAATCCTAATTTTAAGACTTTCGGTATTCACAGAAGGCATTTAGGAGTCCGAAAGTTAGGAGTCCTAACTTTACTACTACTAAATTGAGAAAAATCCTAATTTTAAGACTTTTGGTATTCACAGAAGGCATTTAAGAGTTCTAAAGTTAGGAGTCCTAACTTTACTACTACTAAACTGAGAAAAATCCTAATTTTAAGACTTTCGGTATTCACAGAAGGCATTTAGGAGTCTGAAAGTTAGGAGTCCTAACTTTACTACTACTAAATTGAGAAAAATCCTAATTTTAAGACTTTCGGTATTCACAAAAGGCATTTAAGAGTTCTAAAGTTAGGAGTCCTAACTTTACTACTACTAAACTGAGAAAAATCCTAATTTTAAGACTTTCGGTATTCACAATAGGCATTTAGGAGTTCTAAAGTTAGGAGTCCTAACTTTACTATTACTAAACTGAGAAAAATCCTAATTTTAAGACTTTCGGTATTCACAGAAGGCATTTAGGAGTCTGAAAGTTAGGAGTCCTAACTTTACTACTACTAAATTGAGAAAAATCCTAATTTTAAGACTTTCGGTATTCACAGAAGGCATTTAGGAGTCCTAAAGTTAGAAGTCCTAACTTTACTACTACTAAATTGAGAAAAATCCTAACTTTAAGACTTTCGGTATTCACAGAAGGCATTTAGGAGTCCTAAAGTTAGGACTCCTAACTTCTGTGAATACCGAAATGAGTAAGTGCCTTCTGTGAATACCAAAATGAGTAAGTGCCTTCTGTGAATACCAAAATGGTAGTAAGTTTAGGATTTTGTCTTAAGTTAGTTCTGTGAATCGGGCCCTAAAAGTTTTCCTCTGCCCAACCTCTGGTAGCTTGGCACAGAGCAGTCAGGTTAAACTATAGAGGCAATGTGTAAAGTATTTGTGCAACACAGTAGCACAATGAATAAACTACAAAAGACTTGACACAGGTTTAAATAAATAGAGTATTATATTATAAACAACACAATACCAAAATGACAAAAATCCAATGTATGAAAATTGAGATATTGACTTTCAAAGAAATACATGCAGTAAAGAGCTTAGAAGCAAATTACACCCGAAAGATTATTTTAGGTTACCCTGAACCGGAGCAAAGTCAAAGTTCAAGCTGACCATGATGGATCACGGGCCAGCTCCAGGACCCACGCAGGCCACTGTGAACCATGTAGAAATTCACACATTTTTTGTGAAAGTAGGATTTCTTCACCAAGTCACGACTAATAAGATATTCATTATTGAATCAGATCCTCGTGTATTAAAGCTATACTTTTATTTGTAGATACATGTTCCCTGATAAGGGCTTAATATAAGCTGAAATGCATTGGACAATGATTTAACATGTATTTTGGAGAGCAAATGAACTTGAATCACGAAAATAAAATCACTGTGATACAATGATCTGAATGGACGTTAGTTTTTTCTGAACCCAACATAACGAATTACAGATAAATAGAGGAAACCCAAAACTTGGGACACTGCTGTGACCAGGGGATGGTCCCCAGTACAGTGGCACCCTGTTACATACATTTAACATGTACAACGGAGTACACACCCAAGGGGAATGCTACATCTGAGAAACTTGGAATCACATATGTTGTGCGAGTGGATACCAATTCTTATAAATACTTCATTTCCGATCACCACACTCGGCACACCAAATAAAACCTTCATGCTATATGAAGAAATCACCAGTCTCACAGATGAAAGAGCAGACACCTTTGCTTTCTCCAATGAGGAAGCTTCCCGGATTTATGCCTTAATACACGAGGACACAACCGAACCAACATCTCACCAGAACAAGGAGCAAAATATAAGACAACTACTGTATTTATCTAAGAGGGAGATAAACCAGAGATTACACACAAATACCTTAATTAAATATCACCGTGCTCAACGCATCCCAAGGGGATTGAGAATTGCTTTAAAACCTTCACTCTGTAAGAATGCGCAAAAATTTAAAGAAAGATAGTACGCGATCCTTAACAAATGTCCGCTTGATTTAATCCTTTTAATTATAGAAGAATTATCTAACATCCTGGATGAATTATCCAAAAAAATTGTTTCGGTTACCACGGAGAAGACTAATTCAATGTCAACAGAGGATTGGTCCAAAGTATTGGAGAACATCAATTTACAATTAACCAAACATTCCCAGGAGGTGAACGAAAGCAAAATCAGAAAATTCCGCAGAGATACGGTGGACTACAAACTGGGGGAGGTATACACATGGGCCGAGGTATATGCACGCCAACGCCAGAATAGACTAGACTCTCAACAAACGGACACATCATCCCTCGAAAGTGAAACGTCAAATAGAAGACGAGAAGGATATAACAGACCTCAAACCTCTACAGAACAGCCTCACACCTCAGCACAAATACAAGGTACTAGTCAACAACAAGAAATAACTGGGCCTTTTTTAGAGGTAGGCCCTCCAGAAAAAGTAGACCCCAGAGGGGCAAAAGAAAAAGACGCCCCAAACATCAGGAGCACCACAGCGGGAGGGAAGAAAGACAAGGGCAAGAAGAATTAAATCAAAATAACCTAGTGGTCAACATCTCCGACAAACCCTTGCAACCTATCGAACTAAAAACTCAACAAAAAGGAATGTCTTACGTACCGACTACCAAAACAACCCAATTAGAATTGGAAATCAGTCTATTTAAACTCATTAGGAAAATACACCTCAGACACTTCTTCAACAACGTGCTACCCGACCAAATACCTACTGGCGAATACTATACCAACTACGAGGACTATTACTGCGAAGCACATATAAGGCACCCATCAGCCATAAGTCTTTTTAACACCTTTAAGAACTTGGTAAAACTCGAATTATCCAAATTGAATTATGCCAAAAGCACGCGGGACACCAATCTAATGCAGAAAGAAATGGGGATTCTAAAAAAATATAGGCAACAATCCCAAAATTACTTGCCAAAGGCTGACAAAGGTGGAGCGATTGTGATTTTAAACACCACACACTTTGAACAGGAAGTGGAAACGTACTTATCGGACTCTACCCTATACATGAAATTGGACACTAACCCTACGGAATCTTTTTCGGGTCAACTAAAGTTGATCATCAACAATGCATTTGATAAGGGCTAAATCAATGAAAGGACGAAGATATTTTTAACACCAAATCACCCAAAAAGCCTGACCATATACATGGTTCCAAAAATGCATAAGGATTTACAAAATCCGCAGTTTCGTCCAATAGTGTCCACAAAGGGCAGCATACACCAACCGATTGGACAACTACTTGACAAGTACCTACAACCCAGTGTTACCAAAATGAGAACATATGTTAAAGACACTACCGATTTCCCGAACAAACTGCAAGCGATTGAATTCACACTAGATCAAAATGTGGTACTTTGTAATATGGACGTGAAAGCGTTATACACCTCAATACCCCACCAACAAGGCAATGAGTCTATAGAGCACGCTCTACTACAAACAGATCTAGAGATGGACATGAAAGTATTTTTAATGCAGCTACTGTGTTTCACTTTATACCAAAGTTATTTTAGGTAGAAGGAACAATATTTCTTGCAACAGTCGGGTACATCCATGGGAAATTCGGCAGCCCCAGCCTACGCTAACCTGTTCATGGAAAGATACGAGGAAGAACATATACTCAACAAAGAACCATGGGTAACTCACACAAAAATCATTCTAAACATAGACGATGTATTCCTAGTATGGAGTGGACCCAAATAACATTAATCGAAGCTATCGATAACCTCAATAAAGCAGACCATCGTATACAGTTTACATCAGAGATCCAATATTCGAAAATAACATTTTTTGATGTGGAATTCACAAAAACCACCACAGGCTTCATCACAGACATCTACCGTAAACCTACAGACCGCAACAATCTATTACATTATCACAGCTTCCATCAGATGAGCTTTAAATACCACCTTCCGTTTTCACAAATGCTACGAGTTAAAAGGATAGTCTCAACACCACAAACAGCTGAAATGAGAATCAATTAAATGGAATCCAGATTTATACAAAGAGGGTATCCTAAGGATGTTTTGAATCAAGCGAAAAAAAGATGCACTCAAAAAACCAGACAGGAACTACTGCAAAAAAGTCTCAACAAAGACAATACCAGAGTTGTAGTGGTATCTAAATATTCCATGAAAAGTAAAGTATATCGGAATATCATAAAGAGACATTGGTCCATTCTAGCACAAGAAACAGATTTTAATAACATCTTTGAAGAAGCATCAATTTTCGCTTACCAAAGAGCCAGCAATTTGGGAAAAATTTTGAAATTTAAAACTGAACAAAACACACAAAACTATAAAGGAAAAGTTCAATGCTACAATTGTAGTAACTGTAATAACGTTATGAGGGGAGCCACCATTACCCATCCTAGAAAAGGTCACACCATAAAACTGAGAGTAACAGCCACATGTGACACTATGAATGTGGTATACTTATTGAAATACAAGTGAAACGGAGTCCTGTGCACACGCTTTAAAGTAAGAGGTTCTGAAGTATATAGAACAAAATCCTTGGATAAATGATGGAATCAACAATCAGTTTTCATGTGAAAACAAGTTTGTATTTCAATCAGGTCAGTACAAGCCAACAAACCAGCTGACAGATGTTTCGTCACACCGTGTTAAAGATGTGACTCTTCAGGGCTGTTGGTTTGTGGAAAAGTCAAGCTTGCCGCTATATGTAAAAAATTTATCTATTTTTGGAAGGCCCGGTATGCGGCAATAATATAAATGTGGACGTGGTGGAAGGAGTGCTCTCCTGGTGTCCAAACGTGGATACGATAGCAGACTTGGATCTGATCAATCCAAGCGTGGGGAGACCAGTTCTCCCGGTGTGCTGAACGGCAAATAGGTCAGAACCAGTACGTAGAGAGTCCCTTTTCGACTGGCTACCGGTGCATAGAAACCAGACTGTGTAAGAAGGAAGTCTCACACGTACAGCCCCACATGTGCGCACATGGGTGTACTCATGTGTTTACATGTAAACAGCCCAGAGCCTCTTATGCTAGCTGTGGAGCATCAACTTTATCTTACAAGATGGACACTGGCAGTTGTCGCTCTGTCATTTACTGTGAATTTACCATGAGTGAGATTCAGGTTATAAGACTCTCTCACGTTAAGTATTAATGAAGCAATTCCAGTGCATTCCACCCAGATAACACAGATGGTATATGTGCTAGGTCTATCTAAAACAGAAATACAACAAGCCAATAAACTCTTAAAAGGTACTAACAAATTAAGTTTTGTGAAACAAAAATCAGAATGCTGTCACAAAAATAAAAAAAAAGAGTTGTAGTCACAAAAGCTAATAAATCGAACACAAATCAGCACTTAGGAAAGCTTTGGGGAGGGATTTAATCCCAAATAACTTCAATGTGACTGCCTAGGGCACTGGCACTCTCTGAGGCATGCGACTGCAGGTGGGTAAATGTTGATAGATGGTCCTGCTAAACATTTTTACCTGCGGAGTTGGAAACCTTCTGAAGCTAGAAAACCTTTAGTGAGTGCGGTCTGGAAGCCATAGCCAGGTGGTGCTCCACAGATTGGATACATTGGTCAAACTGTCCACCAAAAAGATCAGCACAAAAAACAACTAAGATAAAGCTGCATAGTTTACGCGTCTTTCCCTTGTCCTATAGGAGTGTAAATTGGTAATGCTGTATTTTGTGCTACCAGCACTTGTGCCACTACTATTTTGAAGGAAAGTCCTTAAATCATTTGAACTAGCACCTCAAACTGTTGGCCAAGATATGCTAATTTATGAGTCTACCCGCAACTCTATTTTCAGGTCTGTAGGAGGCTATGTAGCTAAAACCGGCTCACTAGTATGCTTATGAAAAATAACAGCTGGCTTTGTTGCAAGATCCTACTTCACCCTCCTGATAAAGGAGGGATGATCCATGAGACATGCATGAGTAAATGCCCTGTTGTCATTACTCCACTCAAGTTCTTCCTGGCAGACAGCAGCTTCCTCAGTCCTCTGGCGTAATGCACCCTTTCGTTTCACACGGTTGAATAAGTTCCTCTGGTGTGACCTGGCCCCATTTAGCCTTATGGGCCAGAGGGATGCTGGCGCTAATAGGCTTGAACACAAATGCAAAAGCAGACATTCATGACAGAGGTAGTCACACACCGTAGCGGCCAGTATTAGGGCTGAGTGGTGGGGTGGGCGGGGTTAGGGAGACAGGCGACCACAGCGCAAAAACAAAAAACAGAACTTACCTGCTCTGCTGTTCATTGCATCATTACTCTTCTGCTCCTCACTGCAGCACAGGCTCCCAGTCTCCCCTGCGGCCAATCCTGGTGCTGCTCTCATGCATGAGAGCAGGGTCAGGATTGGCCTGATCGCCCTTGATTTGCATTCCTCGGGAGACTGGGAGGCTGTGCTTTGATATCTCCTGCCTGGGTTGGAGAAAGCTCAGTGCACATGTTGGTTTGGACGCCCTGAGGCGGCTGGCAAAACAGACATGCGCATTGATAACAGTGCAGCTACCACTCCTGCTGGTGACTGACCCCGCGATAGCCCCACCCCCAAGACTTGGCCCGGCCTAAAACTTGAAAAATAAAACAGTAATAAACCTGTTTTATTATTGTTTTAATTTTCAAATTTTGGAGGCTGATGGAGGGAGGGCGTCGCTCCTCCGCCACAGCAGAGGAGCCGCCGATGGATGCACATCGTTCCTCTCTATCAGGCAGTCAAGAGTTTTTCAGTGGAACAGCAGCAGGGCGTAACACAGGCCCCTGCAGTCCCCGCGGTGCAGGGGGCCCTCACCCTCCAGGGGGCCCCATCAGCACCGCACTTCTGCTGGGGAGCTCTAGATTGAGTCCAGAGGGTGCCCCTTCATGTACCCTGGAGGGGGGCCCCCTCAAGGTTCGTTACGCCACTGAACAGCAGGTAGGGAAATCTTCTCTCATCCTAATTCCTGGCATATTTTCCCCTTGGAGGGGAGGAGGAAGAATCTTTTAAAGTATAAACCAGTCAATATTGATGATGAGGGTCTTGCTAATTCTATGATTCATCTTACTCTTTGTATGTCAAGAGTGGATTGTATTTACTTTCCTGGGTAGGCTCATGACATCTGAACGTATATAGAGCCCTATGTTCCAACAAACAAAGATGGTGTGCTTCTTGTTTAGGCTTTTGGAGCACTCTCCTGTCTCCCAAATCCACTTCTGTCCTTGCCAGTTCAGACCACTGAACCTAAAAAAAAATCCCTGGCCCGAGCGTAGTGTGAATTTTAGGTAAATCTGTCCCACAGCGCACCAGTGCTGGCGAAGAGCCGAAACGCTCCATGGGCCAGATGTACCAAAAAGTCAGTTTGCGATTTCATAGTTGTGAATTTTTGCGATTCACAATTAGGAAATCGCAAACAGATGTGCACAACAGTGTCTCTGACACTGCTTGCGATTCCCAATGGGTCGCAAATGGACCTGCATCATCAGTATTCAGGAGGCTGGTAGCAATGTGCGAACCATTGGTGATGGCTACAATCACAGGGATGGTTGCCTGCTGGGGTCAGCTGAGCACAATGTCTGTGATTGCTTTTTAAATAAAGCAATATTATTTTTTGTAATGCAACCCGTTTTCCTTAAAGGACAATGGGCTGCATTACAAAAGTTAAAATGCAAAGTTTTCTTTAAATTTTTATGAATAGGGAGGGGTCCATTGCCTGCCCTGAGAAAATGTTTATTCCACCATGTGCGAAGGGTTACCACCAACTTGAAGTTAGTGGTAAAATGCAAATGTTTCGCAACCGCATTTCGGTCGCATAATATTTTACATACCACTGCGAATCGGTATTAAGAAGGGACACCATAAACATGCCCCTTCCTCACACCGACTCGCAAACCCTATTTGCGATTCGGTAATAGGTTATCGAATTGCAAATAGGGTGTGGTAAATCAGAACATTATGGTCGCAAATGGCTCGATTCTTGCGAGCAGAAAAAAAGATTTTTATATCTGGCCCCATATCTTTGTAAATATAGAACATTTCTGCTCTCGTCATTTCACACAATGAAGCGCAGCAAGTTCCTGTTGTATGAAATAATAGTAAACGTGCTCCCAAATATGGGTTGAATCGTTATACTAGGTTATGTCGATAATGGAACCTGGTCCCTCATCCTTTTTGCATGCTATTGAAAAATCTGTTTAAGCATTAAATACCGCGACTAGGGAAACATGTATTAGTTAAACTCATAATTTGAAAAGATAATGAAGTGAGCCTGAAGGGTTGTCCATTTTTTATTGGAATATCTACAAAAAACTAATATAATTCCACAATCCTCATTAATCATGCGCACCTAAAGCACAGTTTAATTTTCGCACAATAAATTATTCTCTTAAAGGACAGGCGCAGTCATTAATTCCGACGTTCCTAAAATCATTGCTCAATAAAACACAGCAAGTGCCCTTCTCTCCAGAAACCACTAGTCTGTGCTATTGTATAAGAAATCATTTTGCCTCTCATACTTTTGAAAGCATGGAGTGCGTTTATTTTTAGGAGGCCACGTACCGCTTTCTACTTGGAGTCCTTTTATAGTGTCCTTTTTTTATTTTTACATCTTCCAAAGCCATTTATTCTTGTAAAATATCCGTAAATCAAAGGAAAGGAAGCCGACCGTACCTGAAACAAATGTTTTAATCTTCATGATGCCGCAGGAAATCTGACATTTTAGTTAGAGTGGTCGGTGCTGAGCCACCAGCACATACAGAGAGAGTTGGATATAATAAGACCTGTAATTATGGCATTGTTGATTTTGCGAAACAGTAGATGTTGTTCTGCAGCCTGTGCGTGCTGTGGTAAACGAGGGATGAGCAACTGGGTTCGCTCGAGTCCAAGCAGCTCATTCAGAGCGAGGCTGGGCGGTAAAGCTATAGACCTTGTTTTCATGCAACATTTGACAGTAAAATAGCTTAGCTGTTCGACGTGAAAGTGCAGCATATCTTTCGTCTCTTCGTCTCAATTGTCAGTTAGACCAGTGGTGCTGGAACAATTTTCAGAGTGGGGGTGCTGCCATTAACGTTGTATCACCGAAGTCAGAGGGATTGTGAAAAATCCAAGCCTCATAAAGAAAAACAAGTGTAGCAAATGTATCATGCCTAGTCTACACAGTGCTTAATTTGTAAAATATGAAGTGCAGGTGCTCAAATGTTTGTTTGAGGCCACACCTACTTTTCTCCGGCTCCACCCATTTCCTCCACTAGCTCCACCCACTTACTCTATTAGATCCACCCACTCATCAACTGGCACTGCTAAAAGTCAGATGTAATACGAGGTACAAACACCTGTTAGTAACAATTCAGGGAAAGGGTGGAAACAGTAACATGACTATTGCACCAACAAGAGGGTAAAAAAAAAAACATCTGGTGCACTAGAGTTAGTAGTGATGCTGAGGCATATACAAACATTAAATAGAGGGGCAGGTGCTGCTGTAGTAATATATAATATTACACCAAGAGGCATCGGGTGGAGTGCAACTAACAGGAAATAAGGACTTGCTAAAAACTGTGAACCAACAGCACCACTGAAACGTACCAGAACATTACTTCCCCGTCCCAAGTTTCACAGCAGACCCGTCCCTCCCCCACCCAGACAAATAAGTAGCTTACTAATGGATGATTTTAGGCAAATTGCTGCTCTCCATGTACGATGTAGCCTGTATCTCCCTCCAACCCCCACCCCCAGTACACATCCTGTGTCATCTGAAACCAATTGTACTTCACTGTACTCTGCTCCTGAGGGCTGAGTGGACTCAGACACAGCTGCGGCTTGCCCCGATGCTGCATAATGGAATGCAGATGGCCAGGAATGAGATGCATCAGCAGAGCTATTATTTGGATTCAAGACGGGAATATCCAGGTCAAGACACCAGGAAGTCAAGGTTAAAGCGAATAGGCAGAGCGCTGTACGTGGAATCTAGTAATGGAATAAACCAAGGGCCTCTGGGGGAGGGTGGAGGTGCATTGGGGGGTCTAAGCTTGGACACTGAAATTACACCGCAGAGCAGACAAGAAGTGGGGGACACAGGCAGGTCTCTGTGTAGTCTCCAGATTAGAAAAGGGTGCTTGGGGACAAAGATTGAGATGCATTGGAGCGCAATGTTTGGTAGCCAGTGGCAATGTAACGGTGAAAGGAGTCTGTGAGCATAGTGTGTGCGGCCATCACTGTGTTAGAGGGGGTGGGGTGGGGAAGAGGATCACTATGTAAAAGTGACTGAGGTAGATTATTATCCGAGGTGAGTGCAGTCTCCAGCGCGCTGGTAGGAAGGAGCGCTGTGATCGGTGATTAGTAGAGCTGTGTATGGATACAGTTCTGGAATAAAGACACTGCAGGCTACAAAGAGGTGCTCCGGCAGAGCTGTGCATGACCTTCAGAAACAAAACTCAGGTGGAGCAAGAAAAGGGAGATGTTGGGATGCACTTATAGAAAGTACTGTGGATGACTATCAAGAGGGCTGGCACGCATGTCTCTTCTAAAGTGAGGCCATATTGTTTAACTATTCCATAAATTGTCAAGTGTGGTGAGATATGTGCCTAGAATCCAACATCGCGCGTTTGTGGCAGCTTATGGGCCTCCTGTAGGTGTTTGTTGTAAAAAAAAAACTTTGGAGCTGCTGTGTGCCACACAACACGTGCAGGGACAGCTCTGCATTATCATACCCTGCCCACATGAATAAGTTGTCTGATTGCATGGGGGCTGTGCAGCCATATCCCTGCAGCCCTGGCGGTGCAGGAGGAACACGCACTTCAACCGAAAGCCTATGGATGCTGAGTTAGCACTGGCAGTTTTTCAAAAGCCCCTCCCTACATTCTGCCCCTTCTCCCGCTCTGTGACAGGGCTCGTAGCCACACTTGCCCTCCAGCACCTGTGAAACAGGAAACAAGATCCGAGGGGTCTTACCTGTGGAACTCCGGTGCAGACGGGTGTCGCAACTGCGGTGGACACCTGCACGGGCTCGCGCATGACATTGGTGCACAGCAGGCAGACAGAGAAGCTTCTCCAGAAACTTGTAGTCACAGTCGGGCATCTTCGGGGGTGCAGGGTCCGAGGGATCAGATGTCAAGGTGTCTGAGCCTTGGGGTTTTACACTACTTGGGGCTGATTCCTCCCGAGGGCGCTTCCAGTCCTTTTGTCCCTGGGCTCCCTCTGCCCGGGTCCTTTACTCTCTCCTAGCCCCCGGGGGTTGAGGGTCTCTTCCCGGTGCACTCCTCTTGTTTTGAGGGCTCTGCTCAGTCTTCTTGTGGAGGGACTCTCTCTATCGCTCGTGCACAGGTCTCCTTCAACGCTCCTTGTCCCGGGGAGACTCGCACGGCCCCAGCCCGCCTGATTCGGGGCTCTCTCGCAACCCTCCTGTTCACAAGGTTGAGTCGTGACCCCTATGGCTGCAGACTGCTTATACTAAGTGATAAGCCTGGTGCTGCTTTCTACCACCAAAGCACTGGCTAATGAGGCCTGCTGCGCACCACGCTGCTTACTTCTTGTGTCGTAAGCTGAAAAACGTTGCGGGCGGCTGCGCAGTATGCTAGGGCGGGCGGTAGTGAAAACCCTGATTCCATTGGTCTGACTCAGGACACACACGCCTGACAATCACGATTCCCAACTAGTGACAGAGCAGGTTTAAAATATATTTTCTAAGCGTTCTTTATGGGTAGTGCAACTTATGATGGGGCAGGAATCCAGTGAGTTTCTGGCACTGTATGTGTGCTTAATAACGCAGGTGCAGCAGCATCTTATATGAAATGGTGACAATCATGTGTGAAATCGGCTGTTCACCGGCGGGGAGGCCCGTGTGAAGTAGCGTGCAGCCAAAATCGCGTGTAGACCCGGCCCTGAAAATTAAGTGCCGGTGCTTAGCACCGGAAAGCACCGGCACAAATTAAGCACTGAGTCTACAGCGAGTGGCAAGGGTGTGGTGTGTAACTGCTGGTGCATTTTGGAGCACTGGTGTACTAGCAGACTTTCATTTACCGACAGTACATTTTGCACTGATATGGCCACTAAATTTGCGTAGGCATGCAGTTTTGGTGTTTAAACTGTCCAGCATTAAAATGATAATGTGTGGAAATCAGGTTTCAGTAAATATTTATCATTTGCGCATCAACAAGTAAAGTGCCTAGATTTGGTTTGATCCTAAAAAAACTTTGGAGCATATTATCAAGACAGGCGATAAAGTTATCGCCGTTTTAGCAGCAGAAAACTGCCGCTAAAACGGCGATAATGGGCTTGATAATATGCTCTATGGAATTCCAATTGAAGCCCATGTTAGATGTCCTTCACATTTAACATGGGCTTCAGTTGGATTCCATAGAGCATATTATCAAGACCATTATCGCCGTTTTAGCTGCAATTTTCTGCCTCTAAAACGGCGATAATTTTATCGCCTGTCTTGATAATAAAAATGGCCCTTTGTTTCCATCACACCTAAGAATTACAAAAAGTGCTTCGTTTGTGCTTTCCTAATTGCTTATATAATTTGAAATACTGATATTTAAATGTGTTTGATAAAAAACTGTCATCCATTTCCTGTACCTCAGAAGGATTGTCACTCACATACATTTTACAAAATCCTCTCACTTTGCAGTCAGAGAAATAAAAGTATACTCCAGTTTCTAAATAAGCAGCAGCTTGCAGAGAAGACATAGGGCCTGATAATGAGCTTGGCGATCCACTGGACTGCCAAACTCATGGTGATGCGATGGCAGTCGCGGATAGCTGCACCGGAGGTCTGTCCTCCGTATTACAACTACAGCAGTTGGACCGCCAAAGGACCACCACAAGCCACAAGAATCCGCAATCCCGGGTGCTGGTGCATTGGTCAGAAGCTCCAATATGCTTGCTGGTGCCACTGCAGCACCTGCAAGCATATTTGGAGTTTCAACCCTGCCATAGTTTTTATGGTGGTGAGGCCGCCGTGAAAACTGGTGGTGAGGAAACAAAGGGGGCTCTACAGGGCCCCTTGTTGCTCAGGGCCATGGGATGCATGCAAAGAGGCACATGGTGTGTCCCCCTGTCTACATGCATCCCCCTTTCCTGCATGGCATAGACTGCACAGTCCATGCAGTGCAGGAACAAGCTTTTGCGGTCCCATTGCGGTGCCTTTTTAATAGCCACTGCCGTGGGAACGCCAAAGGACCACCCGCCAGACCACCAGGTAACTCGTAATCTGGTGGGTGGCTGTAGTGAGGTTTGGTGGTGTGGGAGCGGAGTAGAGCGGAAGCATGGCGACCTACTCCCACACTGCAAAACTCATAATAAGACCCTTACCCGGACAAATTACTTTGTTTTTGAACACTCAGTAAATGTGACAAGATTATCAAAAAATTTAGAGGCATGGCTTATTCACCTTCTGAACTCCAGCGTGAATATTTCTGGGGGTATTGCAGCACCCCCAGTACCTCCTACTTCCAGCGCCTATGTGTTAAACTTTCATTGGCAGAATATTTCTTCTACATTTATTTTCAGATGTTTCAATGCAATCAATGTTGTGTTAACAGTACTGGTCTTCACATGACCTCATAGCCTGCAGGATACACGAAGCGAGTAGCTCAGTGGTTTCCTAATATAACCTTCAAGTGGAACATATCCAGGGTCCAACAGAACCTTTTTTCCACGAGGCATTTCCCCGTGGGACAGTTTTGAATGTCCTGGGTTGCTCCTGGCACCCTTGTCACTTTCCCCAGGTCCCTGAGGTTAATTACAACAGGCACTGGAAGAATTAGAGATAAAGAAAAGAGGGAATATAGAGAGAAATTGATCGCAGACAGAGAACAGATAGAATAAAGAATGGATGAATGGAAAGAGAGAGAGTGTGTGAGGGGAAGAAAGGAGCAGGGCTGGCTTGAGCATTTTTGCTGCTTTTGGTTTGCCAGCCCGGCCCTGAGTATATCCTTTGCAAATGTGTGAGGAGATGCAATGCTCAAGACACAAACTGGTGCCACACATTCAATGTATGTGTGGTTACATGTATGGGTAGTAGGCTTAATTTATTACGTCATGCATGCTGGGAGAAAGGCACCAGATCACAATGATGATCTAGTATGTAGACATTCTACTCTGACACCCAATCATACATATGGAGTACACCTCACTGACTAGATGATGGCACAAAGTACTTATATATGTTTTTTCCAAATTCTCTGTCAGTGCTCTTGAAGGTAAAATATTTGTACAAACACACGTCCTAACTATGGAAGCCAGATGTCTGCTGTATAACATCAATGTTCAAGAATGCTCATGTTCATTCCTTCAAAGTTGATCATGGGGAACACTAAATGTGAAACTAGTAGTCAAGACAGTAGGAATTGGCTCATATCATAATCAAATCCTTGACATAGTGTGCAGGAGGGCCACCTTTGGAACACAAGCATTTGAGCTCAAAGGATGGTTCCCATATGATGAGAACTGCAAGGAAATTGTCTACTAGTCAGGAATACTCACATTTGATACAAACTGGCTGGAGAATCAGACAACAGGGAATTCTGCCATTCTGTTTACAGAATTCCAAAAACAGTGGTTCACTATGGACTTTTTTAGATACAAAGTCACAAGCTAATAGCTGCATGAATCATCCAGGATGCACCTAATGCCGCTCAATATCATGAGATCAACACCAAATTATTTAAAGCATATACTTAAATAAGTTGGAAAAACATTTATTCAGTAACAACAGAGAGCTCAGGATGGTGACCAAACAGTTCAAAAAACGTGACAAAGCGACACGTTTATAGCAGTGATCAGATTAATCTAGGGCTCAGGAAATTGAATCAGTAAGAATGAATGGAGCAACGTTTTCTGTGCCTCTACAACGCAATGAGTGCTTATCCACTGACATGTTCCAATCAGCATTTCAGCACCATCTACAAGAAGGTTGAACTCATCAGATCAATTTCAGAAACACAATTCTCCAGGACACGCATGAAGCTTACAACCATTAATTAAAGGAGTTTATGCTATGCAAGGCATGTCAAATCACATTGGGACTATATGGCTGCATCTTCATCCCTTTCAGATAGCAATAGAAAGTTGTGAAGCATATACCAATTAAAAGAGAACGCAGAATATCAATGCCCAGGCTGCTTTCAATGCCAGCATTAGTGTGATAAATTCTGACACCACAATCGTTGCATCCATCGTCAAGGCAGCTGCACCCTTCGCAAATCTGTCTTTTGCCAGCCGATGGTGTCAGGAAACCGTGATGACCCATGGTCTCCAGATTAGCAATTCTGCACCACACACTGCATAATATATGATTGTGCCATTTCAGACATAAACGTAGGCTTATGGCTAAAATGACTCCAGATAAGCCTGTCAAGAATCCATAAAAAGATATCTGCCATGCATACATGGTTTTTCCAATTGCGGCACATTTCCGTACTATTGCACAATAGTAAATACTACAGAAGTGGCAGGGAGTTGAATGTTCATGCCATGGTTTGCCTTGAGAGTCTGCTACCACCCACAACTTCGTGAGTGTATATACATTCAATCCTTTCCCATCCAGGAGATAGTTGAAGATTTCCTTTTGCAAAGGTCTGGAATATCTTCCTTTCCAGGGTGGCAATGAGGAGCAAAACACCTCCTTCACCTAAACATCCTGCTGGTGTAGAGGGTGGGCTTTCCCACAAAGAAATATTTATTCCATGTGGAGAAAAGTAATAGAGCAAAATCTACATTTGTACAGAGGGCTGCATTTTCTCAGTGCGAACCTATACCCTGCCTGTAACTCAGCATTGGGGGAATTGCCGGCGTCTTTTGACTTTACCATGAGTTTATTTCTGAGTTGCAGTAATACGTTAATCTACAAAGCTGCATGTGTTGAGAAGCATGCCCCTTTTGGACATGATGGATGAACAGCAAGTCCAATTCTTCTGGTCCTAATAGTCTTGTCGATTCGTAGATGGCCTTTATTTCCTTTAGGAACAGTGACCTTTCTAGTCACTAGACGCAATATAGCACCCCTATATTTTGTTTAGAAATCATTCTAGCTGACTTGTTTTGATGCTACATTTTGAGATGTGAATTTTGTGTAGAACCTGCTAACAACAATTGTATAACCAAGTCACGAGGAGATGGAGAAAGAGATACAAAGAGTTCAGTTAGGGACACTGGGGGTGAAATTGACAGGAATTAACTACCCTGTGGATGTTTGGAGGGATTGTTAGATCAGAACCATTTCAACTCCCTTTTTCTTAATGTTAGACATTAACTAGTGACTTATCTATTGGCCTGAATTAAGGAAGACCCTTTAGGAAATTGGGTTACTGGTTGAGGGGGTGGAGGCCCCACTCAGGCAACAACCGCAACCCTTCTCAGGGTGAACCACAAGAGTCACTGAATTAACCTATGCTTAACTCTCTGGTAACTTGGTACAAAAGGCAGTTAGGCTTAACATAGAGGCAATGTGTAAAGTAGTTATGCAGCAGACAAACAGTAATACAATGAGAAAAAAAATAGGAAAATCCCAAACCAATATAGAAATATGTAGTAGATTTTAGTAAATAAAATGATCCCAGAACAACAAAAATACAGTCAGTAGAACCAGAGATATTCAATGTAAAACATTTAGGTAAATATAGCACCTAAAATCACACTTGTGGTCATCTGTTTATGCTAGAACAGAGGAATGTCATAACTTCAGGCCGACCGCGACGGAGTGTGGGTTGGATACAGGGACCAAATTAGGCCAGCTGTAGAGTTTCCTTCTGAGTCTGGCAGAAAGAGTTCCATTCGTAATGGAGAAGGCCACGAGTAGATGGGAGAATGTGGCAGATTTGTTGCTGTAGCAAGAAGAGCAGACCTGGTGTTGTGGGATATGACCGCTGTAGTGCAAAGAGCTGGGTGGGGCATCATACACATTTATTGTTAGAGCGCTGCGTTGACAGCAACCATGGCCAGTCGTCGCTGACACTCGCTTTAGCGCGAGGAGCAGGTCTCATTGGAGCTTCGCATTGCCAGTCATCATTGGGGGGCTGAGTCTTGGTGTGAAGGAACACATTTGCAGACAACCAAAACTTTGGAATTTCACATTTCCTTTTTGGAGGAGCAGAAACTGATGCCAGTCAGGGGGCCAGGACCTGGGGGGAGCACCTTGTGGAGATCAGGAACTCAGTCCAACAGAAGTGAGGCCAGCAGACAAGTCCAGTTGCAAGTTCACACAGGTCAAGTGCATCAGATCAGCTGGGCAGTTGTACAGAGGCTCCTGAAGTGTGTTATGTCCCTGTAGCTCACACAGGAAGTCAGTTAACTGACCCTTGCGGTCTCTCAGGTTAGCCTGGGATAAAGGTAAGCAGGTCAAATCTTCTTTTTCAGACATCAAAGCCATCCTCAGCAGTAGGGCAGTCCAACGTCTGTAATGTCCAAAGGTTCAGGAGGATTCCAAAGGGTGGCCCATAGAGGTACAATATGTATACTTAGTGGCAGTCTTTGTGTGGGAGGACTCCCTGTCCTACCCCCACATCTGGTTCTGGAAAGTTCTTCCCCTTCACCTGTCAAAGAACCAAACTGTCTGAGGTGACAACGGACAGGGCAGGACTGGTGTTAGATTCCTTTTTGTGTGTGGCAGGCAAAGCCCTTGAAAATATAAGTGGGGCTGAGTATAGCCCTTCACAGTCATTCTGGCAGTATTGACCATCCTGTCTATACCTGAGCACTCTTTGAGCTAATGTCTGGACATATTACACAAACCCCAGTAGCAGAGCTATTCACAGTGTTGTGACCCATAGCTCTGGCAGAAGGTACACATTGTTGGGACAAGAAAAGGACAATTTTCTGAAAATGACATTATCAAAATTGTGACTTACACTTCAACTTCACCATTAATGAGGGTTTACATTACAATTAATTTGAGTGGAAACAGTACTGTTCTTTCTTCTCCCAATCCAAAGTTAGCACATATTAAATGCAATAAGATAACCAAGTGTTAGTCATTAGGAGCGATAGGTCTTACAACAGTGAAAAAAGACTTTAGGTTTTTTCCCGTGCCAGGACATGTAAAACGTAAGTGCACATGTCCTATGTTATAAATAAAATGTACCCTGACCTATAAGCTTTTATGGCCTTCCTTAGTGGTGACTTATATGTATTAAAAAAGAGGTTTAGGCCTGGCAAAAGATTTAATGGCAGTTTAAAATTGCACTTCAGGCTACACTGGCCGGCCTGAGGAATGTTCTAAAGGGCTAATTTAGTGGGTGGCGCAATGAGTGCTGCAGGCCCACTAGCCTATGTTTAGAGGCCTAGAGTACATATAGTACCATTTACATGTAAAGTAAATGTACCAATCAGATATATGCCATTGGTACTATATTTTAGGGCGGTAGCGCAAGCACTTTACCACTGGTTAACAGGTAAAAAGTGCACAGATTCTGAGTGCCGAAAAAATGGATGCTACAACAGAAGACAACAAGCATTTGCCATGCAATAGGTCTCGCATTATTAAAGTTTGAGCTATTGGCTTTGCTAATAATAATGCAACACCAATAGCTCAAACTTTAATAATGCGAGACCTATTGCATTGCAAATAAGTTTGTACTATGTAAAACTGCAAAAAGAAAAAAACAAGGGATTCGTTGCGATTTCAAGCAGCCAGCTCATCAGAAACAAGCAATTTGTCACTGGTCTTTTTCTTGAGTAGTGTGGTGTGAGGCTTTGCACACGACAGGAAAGTGCTACACAAGCTCTGATAAAATAACATGACATAAAATAAGTTGGCATGCTGTAGATTACAGGCGCAGAAATGAAAACATAAAAAGATCATCTTCCAAAGTTGTCACTCTGCTATGTCATTAGTCGTATAACTCCTAGCAGTTAACAAAAAGAACTCATGCAAGATCATTTCCCAAAATACCACTGAAAACTAGCAGCTTACTTTGACAGGCTGCACTCATGCCTTGACTTCTGACTCTGCACCCTCTTCTCCCCACAAACTAACACAAGAGAGACAGGACATTCGTTTCTCAGGGTGGGAGCAATGCTGGCCCTTCACACCGAGAGAATCTTTCAAACTCCTTGCTTGGAAGGAGAGACAGTCTTGGCTCATTTTCTCCACGGAAAAAGGGTGTGAGGAGGAAATAGTACTAGAGAAGCTGCTATATAGTTGTCTAACAATTTTCTCAGCACAGACATTTATCAGAGATTCAATAACCTTTAAAAATCCATTCTGGCTTCACAAACATTTCTGGTACAAAATTAAAGTTATTTTAGAACTCTGTGCTTCAGTTGTAGCCTGTTCGTAAAACTGAAATAATGTCAAAAAGTTCAAAAAAGGAACTTCCCCAAAAAGGCTGCTCATATTCAATGTTCAAGGTCAGGTAACAGGCATGCAGATTACAGAGTCTGATAATAATGAGAGGGTTAAACATTAAAGCTATGGAAGACGGTTACTCTGCAAAAGCGATCGCTATTGTAAAAAAAAAACACGCCCGCGAGTGGTTCGCGCGCACGCGCCACTGCAAGGCATATGTTTTTAATTATCGCGCCCGTGTCTGGGCACCATAATTGAAAACATATAGGCTTTGGTGCGCGTAACAGACACCAATAGGCCATGGGCGGAGCAATGTGCCCGCCTTTGGCATATTGCGTGCTCTGTTTAAAAAATACACGCACTGAAAGCCCAATAACAGAAGAGCAAACTAAAAACACATGCACAGCATGTAAAATTCCAGGGTCCATTTCAGAACCCCGTACAAAAGGACTCTTGCTGCTTGGGCACTGCCGTACAGTGCATCGCTAGGCGCGAGACCTAAAAATCTAAATGAGACTATGCAAAAAGGGGTAGGTCCACGGGCCCTGTGTCAGTTGGGATAATTATCACACTTGATAAATGCGGATACAGAGGTCTTCGAGATTTAATAATGCAATGAGTATTGCCTATTCTTAGCTTTGCCTGAAAAATTGGGCTTAACAAGCAGATTTCTGTGCTTACTGCATGAGAATCCACATGTCAAATTATTTAATGGACATTTTCCCCTCTAAGAAATCTATTGTTAGGTTTAACCTGCCAGAAATTTACCTGGGAAACATTGCAGGGATGTGGCTCCACGTCACTCAGAATTTCAGTGCATCAAGAAACAGTGACTGCTGCAAATAATAGAATTGAACAGAGTACTGGTAAATGAGGCCATCACGTTAAGCTTCATTCTGTGATCCGAGCCCATTCTCTTTCCATTGATCATCATGTTCACTTGAGTTGGAGCTAGCTTCAGGAAGTTTGGAAATATGGATTGGTACCCCTACTGTAGGTATTACAAGAATGAACTTACAGTGGCACTACAAAAGAGTATGTTTCCGCTCAGTGCTAAAATAGTTGGGCATTAGTTCTGTTGTTGTTTACTATTGGTCAAAGCTGCATACCATTTGCAGGGCGATTTGTCTGTATAATAAGGTACTTTAACATCCCGCTCACAGAGGACTTACAGTAAAACATGTTATGCCAGGCAGTGGTTAATTTATTATTTAGTATTGCATTGAGGACTAGCCCTTTCCTTTTTGGGGATCTGAAGACAGTCAAATGCTCATCTTGAAGCAATATTTTCACTGATGGTTTGAAAGTATAGACTGTCTGCTCGTTCCTCTAATTTACTGTTTGACTGGATATGGTGTGCATTTCTCTGTCTCCGCTAGGTCTGGTCATGTTAGCCTACTCCTAAGTTGATCAATAGTAAGGGGACTTTATGTTCTGCAATTATTTTCAGAAGTTTACCTGTTAATACAGATTGAGCAAGTCTTTATATATTTCAGCTGGCACCAGATATGAATAGGGCACTGAGGGCCTGTTTCACAAAGGTAAACCTATAGTATTAGGTAAGTTTATGTTTTTTTCTTATTCACAACGTATTTTACCAGTATTAGCATAGTCAATTGGTCTTGCCTTTGGGACATTATAAGTGTTTAGCCAGAGCTACTGGCTTTGCCAATGTCTGTAAGCTATGTTGTAGAGTAGCATAGCTGCTGTGCAGTATGTTGAAAAGTTATAATACATTTTTTTTAATGCTCTAACCTCCCTCCCACACACCAATGTTAGCTATAGCTTTTTAACCCGTTGACTGCTCACTACCTCGCTGGTGCTGCCATCGGCCAATGGCCGACACGACCGCGCCCGTTTTTTAAAACCGCCGCACTGCCGCAAAAAAGCGGAAGCAGCCAACGGGTTAAATGTCGTTTTTGCATGCTATGATTATTTAAACGTTTTAAAGTTTTTTTTAAATAACCAAATATATTATATTTAGAAAAATGAACAGATAAGGCCTACAAAGTGACCCCTAAACATGATTTAATGCATGATCCGTTATTGACACAGATGCCCTTAAGCAAAAACATGTGCTTCACAAAAGAAAGTAAAACAAGAGTTAGAGCAATTGGTGCTGTACGTGTACATGTCTCTTACCTATATGTTATGGTGTGGAGTGAATGTATGTGGTGTGTAGTGGCATTATGTGGTTTGGATTGGAATTGTTAGTTGTGGCAATGTGTGGTGTGGATTTATGTGCAGTGGAGTAGATTTGTGTAGTGGTATTATGTGCATGGTGTGCAGTGAAATTATGTGGATATTCATTATGTGGTATTGAGTGTATTGGAATTATGTAGAGTGGGATTGAGTGTCATGTAGTGTAAATATGTGGAATGTTATTTTGTGTTGTGCAGTGTTATGTAGTGGAGTTAAACCCATTTGACGTGAGAGTAATGCAGGGACGTTTGCGGGAGCCACCTTAGGGGAGCTAAAGAGCATGTGATTAATGGTCTCAGATTGACTCTACAGTAAAAACCCAACAGACGCTTCAAAAGGTCAGGCACCACACAGACGGCTTGAAATCCTATACACGTTGAGACTGTGTACATATATTCTATTTGGCATTGGCAGTTTAGATCAGGGTGACGGAGTAAAATGGTGCTGTAATACAGATGGCCGTTTCAGTATATTCCCAGTTGAGAGCTTCTGCCTCATGCAGCTCAATCACCAACTATCTTAATGCAATTGCGCCTTTTCTGCTGCACGACACATGTATGAAAACTTGCATATCTGCACCACAGTTACGTTTTCAAAGATAAAAGGCAACTGTCAATTTGACTCAGCTCTTCCCCCACCTTCAGCACTGTGTAGCGCTATCAGAGTGGCATTTCCCGAGATTTGGAAATGGCTAATTACATTTCCAGTACTGAACGTAGGGGCATATTATCAAGCACAGCGTTAAAATTATTGCCTCTTTTGCAGCAGAAAACTGCAGCTAAAGCGGCGATAATGGGCATGATAATATGCCCTGGAGAATTCCAATAGAATCCCATGTTGACACCAGAACATGGGCTTCTATTGGAACTCTCAAAAGCATATTTTCAAGCCCAATATCACTGCATTAGCAGCAGTTTTCTGCCGCTAAAGCTGCGATAATTTTAACGCCATTTCTTGTTAATATGCCCCCTTGTCTCGTTGTGTATGTTTGGGAGAGGTATGGAGGTTAAAGGTCACATGCTGTCACTTCTGCTATTGATTTGGAGAAACAGCTCCCAGTGGTAAGAGCACTGTACTCATAACATAACAAAATATGTTCCTGTTTATATTTCATGTTTTAGGTACTGATGAAGTGAAACCAATGCGCAGACAGCGTTATCAAGTAAAAAAATTATGGAATCATGAAGTAATACTATTACAAAGTATGATGCATTATGTCGCATCATTTTACATTTTTCTTGCTGCATAATTTACTCAAACCTGCAATATAATTTGGTCCTCTCCTGACACATAATTCCAGTTGACCTGGATATTGTATGGTATGCCCTATCATTTTATAGTAAGTTATGGGCTACTACTGTGTGTACGGTATGTTTTGTCGATGGGTACATCTCCCACTTCCTTTAGTTTGCCACTTTTGATGCAATGTGCATTTTCCACCCTAGTTTAGATATGGTAACTTCACCCCGTAACTGCCTCCAATACTTTCACATGGACAGTGGGCTGTAACTCAATGTTTGTTCATGGGACAACAAAAGTGAAAAAACAGGAGGCTTTACTTGGAGGGTGGAGTGTTGTGAACCATGAAGGGGGGTGGCCTGCCCAACGACTCCACGAAGGGCACGGAAAAATAGCTGTCAGGACAAATGGGAATGGAACCTAGAAATTCTGAGCAGAAGACCAGAAACAGGGCTTCAAAGCCAATAATGACCTATCGGCCAATAACACTTGCCACACAGTGGCTTGCAGTCTGACACGTGGAAAGACAAAACTATATGCATCTCAGAATGTAAGGTGCTGATTGTTTAAAAAGTCACACTGACTGAATGTGAGAGGATGTGGTGTTGAGAGCAACTTTGAGACTGTATTCCTGCACAACACATTAACCCCTTCCATGCTCATGACGAGCTCAGCTTGTCATGCAGTACACTGCTCGTGTGCTCATGACCAGCTGAGCTCGTCATGAACAATGGTAAACAATGGTCTGCAGCACAGCAGGATAATCTCCCTAGCAGCCAAGGTGTTAAATAAGTATGCGGTGATAACTGATTCTATGTGTTCATTCAGTGATGGTTGTTTTACTGAACTCAGAAGGATTAAAGACTGAGTGGCACCGCTGCAATTGGAGTCAATGACCACAGATTCATCTAGTCAAACAAGGCCATGTGAACACAAAGGCATCGTGAAAGCATTGTGAGCAGAAGCAGCCAGTCGAACCAATCGATTTATTAAAAATCACAGAAATAGGAGGGAGTGAATGTTTTTTGATGAGATCAAACTCACTTTTTTGATAGTGTTTAAAATATTTTTTGAAGTTATGATTGATAAGTGCAACCATTTGTTTACACTGCCTCCTTAAAATTGATTTGTCTGCGAACACAAAGGAAAGGCTTGTGAAGGTGAGGCAGAATCAATTTAATAGGCAGGTTCTAGCTTCCAATAACAGTAAGGTAGCTCAGGGGGTTAATGCAGTTCATTAACGTATCTGTGCATAAGGTAAATGCCGCATGATCACATGCTATTGCTTGTGGCTGTGTGTTCTTTAAATGTAATATACGTTGAGCCCTCTTGTTAGAAAAATTTTTGCATCACATTTATCTAATATAATGTGTGGCTATTTGGGTGCAGAACTGTGAAGTGTGCCTGGTAGACAGGGCTTGCATACCTCCATGTGATAGGGTACAGGACGGTTATGAAGTAAAAAGAGGGTGCATAGCACAGTGTTCTCATGTTGAATAGTAACATACCTACTTTATGTATTTAAATCAGTGCGCACATGTGTTCTTGAGGGTGTACTGAGATATGCTTGTAAATTCATATCTGCGCAGGAGTCGGGGAGGCATTTTAAGGGAAAGTGGAAGATTTTGAAGGAAAACAAAAATGGGGGAATGTATTTTCATAATTTACTTCTATTGAAGAAAAGACCATTTCAGGTGGAAGACAGCTAAAATAAAGCTTTTTTTTTGTTTCAAACTGAGAGTCACATGCCTTATTTGGTCTATTGTCATGTATGGGGTGCTTTGAGACAACATGTTTATATTGCATGAAGGCGCTATCATCAGATCCGAGGAGGCCAACCCCTTTCACAGCCTTATCCCTCATGTGTGACCTAGAAATGCCTGGCAGCTGTGCCCCATCTCACGCCATCAGCAGTGGCGTAACGAAACTTGAGGGGGCCCCCCTGCAAACTACATGGAGGGGGCCCCCTCCCATCCTCCGTGCCAGTCTAGAGCTCTCAGGCCAGCGACCTGCCATACTGCAGGGGATGCGGGGCTATTGTTCCGCCACTGTCACCAATCCAGCCGTTATAAGTAACACTGGATGGTGGAGTTAAAGGTTGGGCTTAGTCTGCCCGCAGGTTATCATAGGTGGTGGTCCATTCATTACAGGGTCCCTGTCATCAGTAGACCGGGGTAGTTTGCCCAATTTTAGGTGGGTTTCCTGATGCAGACTCCTGTCATGATATACAACATCGGGCCCACTCATCGTTCAGTTTTGACAAAAGTGCATCCACTGCTCCTTCTCGTTTCCGTTTTAAAACATTAGACAAAGCGCCAATGCAGTATTTCAAAAGCAGATGTAACTACAAAGAGCACATTTTGATAATACATTTTTATTAGTAGACATTGCAATCTTAAGAGGCATTGCATAGCTTCATACACACTGTGACCCCAATTCCATCACAGTCTCTCGCTCTCGCTCTCTCTCTATCTCTCTCTCTCTCTCTCTCTCTCTCTCTCTCTCTCTCTCTCTCTCTCTCTCTCTCAGTGAGTCAGTCTCTCAGTGAGTCAGTCTCTCTCTCTCTGTCATTCAGTCTCTCTGTCAGTCAGGCAGTCTCTCTCAGTCAGTCTGTCAGTCAGTCTGTCAGTCTCTCTCTCTCTGTCAGTCAGTCGGTCTCTCTCTGTCAGTCTCTCTATCTCTCTCTTTCCGTCAGTCTCTCTCTCAGTCAGTCAGTCTCTCTCTCTCTCTCTCTCTTTCAGTCAGTTTCTCAGCCAGTCAGTCTCTCCGTCAGTCAGTATTCAGTCTCTGAGTCAGTCAGTCTCTACTCTCTCTCCACTCTATCTCTCTCTCTCCATTCTATCTCTCAACTCTGTCCACTCTATCTCTACAGTCTCTCTCTCCGCTGTTTCTCTCTCCACTGTCTCTCTCTCCACTGTCTCTCTCTCTCTCTCTCTCAACTCTCTCTCCATTGTCTCCCTCCACTCTCTCCACTCTCTCTCTCCCTTCCCTCTCTCTTTCCTCTCTCTCTCTCTCCACTCTCTCTCCTCTGTCCCTCCACTCTCTCTCTTTCCACTCTCTCTCTCTCCACTCTCTCCACTCTCTCTCCACTCCACTCTCTCTCTTCTCTCTCTCTCCAATCTCTCCACTCTCTCCACTCTATCTCTCCACTCTCTCTCTCTCCACTCTCTCTCCACTGTCTCTCTCCACTCTCTCTCTCTCTCCACTGTCTCTCCATGCTCTCTCCACTCTCTCTCTCTCCACTGTCTATCTCCACTCTCTCTCCACTCTCTCTCTCTCTACTCTCTCTCCACTCTCTCTACTCTCTCTCCACTCTCTCTCCATTCTCTCTCCACTCTCTCTTCACTCTCTCTCTCCACTCTCTATCTCTACCCTCTCTCCACTCTCTCTCTGCTCTCTCCCTCCACTCTCTCTCTGCTCTCGCTTCCCTCTCTCTCCACTCTCTCTCTCTTCACTCTCTCTACCCTCTCTCTCTTCACTCTCTCCACTCTCTCTCCACCCTCTCTCTACTCTCTCTCTCTCTCCACTGTCTCGCTCCACTCTCGCTCCACTCTCTCTCACTCTCCTTTCTCACTCTACACTTGTCCCCCTCTCTCCACTCTCTCTCTCACTCCACTCTCTCTCTCCACTCTCGCCCACTCTCTCTCACAAAGCAGTGTGTGTTGCCATGGGCGTCTGCAGAAATTTTTCCGGGGGTGGGGGGGCACATTTTTACTTCATCACCATCTCCCTTGCACCCTTCTCCCCTCTGCCTTACACCCTTCTTGCCCTCCCCCTTGCACCATTCTCCCCCCTCCTTGCAACCTTCTCCCCCTCCTCCTCGCACCCTTTTCTACCTTGCATCATTCTCCCCTCTGCCTTGCACCATTCTCCCCTCTGCCTTGCACCCTTCTCCCCTCTGCCTTGCACCCTTCTCCTCTCTGCCTTGCACCCTTGTCCCCTCTGCCTTGCACCCATCTCCTCTCTGCCTTGCACCCTTCTCCTCTCTCCTTGCACCATTCTCCCCTCTGCCTTGCACCCTTCTCGGCCCCCCCTTCCCCCACCTCCCCTGCGGACGCCCATATGCTGTGTTCTAAAAAGTGATACAAGAAGTGAGCGACCCAGATTACCCTTGAGGGCTTGGGTAATTAAATGAAAAGGTAAAAGTGCCTTCAAGGGAATTCGTTTAGACAGATATTTACACTTTCAGTGTGACTTGTAAGAATCAATTAATAATCCTCATCAGAATTCAATTCAACTGAATGCAATTTAAATCAAACAAACATAACTACATATATGACAAACATAAACACAAGCCAGGTGTATAGAGAAAGAAGTTTATCAAAAATTTAAAACAATTCATCTGATATACAGAAAATAATATCATAGCACTGCAGGTTGACACTTAGTATATGTACAAGCAACTCAACAGAACCTATTAGCGCCTATCCCAAAAGCATAATGAAAAAACAAACAGGATGAAGTCCTATGATATTATTTTCTGTATATCAGATGAATTGTTTTAAATTTTTGATAAACTTCTTTCTCTATACACCTGGCTTGTGTTTATGTTTGTCATATATGTAGTTATGTTTGTTTGATTTAAATTGCATTCAGTTGAATTGAATTCTGATGAGGATTATTAATTGATTCTTACAAGTCACACTGAAAGTGTAAATATCTGTCTAAACGAATTCCCTTGAAGGCACTTTTACGTGTTCTAAAAAGAGTGCTTACCTGAGGGCACCATTTTGCTGCCCCATCCCTTCTCATATGAGCTTTGCTCTGGAGAATGCTGTCTCTGGGGCCTCCACCCCCATCCTTTGGGCGGGCTCTGACTGAAGAGAAACAATGTAAGTTGATACATTGTTTCTCTTCAGTCAGCAGGAGGGGCTCAGAGCAGGCTGCAGCCTGCACCTGCTTTAGAGGGGGAGAGGCTTGCTTTAGAGCAAAGCAAGCCTCTCTCACAGCGCTCACCGAAGAGCTGAGGGGGCCGGGGCCCCCTTCATTTACTGAAGAGAGTGGGGCTGCCTGTACCACGGGGGCTCCCAGGGCGTTTGTTATGCCCCCGCTCCTACGGTACTCCTGTAGTATTCTTGTAGTATTCCTGTATTACTCCTGTAATACTCCTGTAGAACTCCGGTGGTACTCCGATAGTACACCGGTAGTACTCCTATAGAACTCCTGCGCTACTCCTGTAGTATGCCTGTAGAACTCCTGTAGTATTGCTGTAGTATTCCTGTAGAACTCCAGTGGTACTCTGGTAGTACACCTGTAGTACTCCTATAGAATTCCTGTAGTACGCCTGTAGAACTCCTGTAATTCTCCTATAGTACTTCTGCAGTATTGCTGTGGTACTCCTGTATTACTCCTGTAGGACTCCTGGGGTACTCCTGTAGTACTCCTGCAGTACTCTTGTAGTACTCCTGTAGAACTCCGGTTGTACTCTGGTAGCACACCTTTAGTACTCCTGTAGTATGCCTCTAGAACTCCTGTAATTCTCATGTAGTACTCCTGTAGTATTGTTGTAGTACTCCTGTAGGGCTCCTGGGGTACTCCTGTAGAACTCCAGTAGTGCTCCTGTGGTACTCCTGTAGAACTCCGGTGGTGCTCCTGTAGTTCACATGTAGTACTCCTATAGAACTCCTGCGCTACTCCTGTAGTATGCCTGTAGAACTCCTGTAGTATTGCTGTAGTATTCCTGTAGAACTCCAGTGGTACTCTGGTAGAACACCTTTAGTACTCCTGTAGTACGCCTGCAGAACTCTTGTAATTCTCATGTAGTACTCCTGTAGTATTGCTGTAGTACTCCTGTAGTACTCCTGTATTACACCTGTAGGGCTCCTGGGGTACTCCTGTAGAACTCCAGTAGTGCTCCTGTAGTACTCCTGTAGAACTCCGGTGGTACTCCTGTAGTACTCCTGTATTACTCCTGTAGAACACCAGTGGTACTCCGGTAGTACACCTGTAGTACTTCTATAGACCTCTGGTGGTATTCCGGTAGTACACCTGTAGTACTTCAGTAGTACGCCTGTAGAACTCCTGTAATTCTCATGTAGTACTTCTGTAGTACTGCTTTAGTACTCTTGTATTACTCCTGTATGACTCCTGGGATACTCCTGTAATACGCCTGTATTACTCCTGTAGGACTCCTGGGGTACTCCTTTAGTACTCCTGTAGAACTCCGGTGGTACTCCGGTAGTACACCTGTAGTACTCCTGTAGTACGTCTGTGGAACTCCAGTAATTCTCATGTAGTACTGCTGTAGTACTCCTGTATTAGTCCTGTAGGACTCCTGGGGTACTCCTGTAGTACGCCTGTAAAATCCTGTGGTACTCCTGAAGAACTCAGAAAGGCTTTTGTGGAGGGGCCCCTATGAGCTCAGTGTGTTGTCAGTCTGTAATAGACACAACTGGGGCAGTTATGAGGGTGATGATTGCGAGGGCCCTGTGGTTCTGAGGAGGGGCCCCTGGATTCGCCAGGGTCAATCCAGACTAAGGCTTGACTTGTGGATTCACTGAAGAGTAAAGTCCAGTCAGGTCTTCAGGATATCTACAATTACTACATATAAAATGAATTCACATATGATTAATTTTAAATGAGATTATTTGTATATTTGATAGCCATCCTGAAAGTTTGAAATATACTCAATGTCCATTTGACCCCTGGAGCACATTGATGTTTTGACTGCACAGTCCATGTCACATGGGGGGCAGCACAAGTCTCTGTGGCCCCTCCCTCCTGTAGTTACCGGGACCCTTTTAATATGGCCCCCTGTGCCCATGTAAATACTGCCCTTTTATTGGCGCAATGGTCTGCCTCATGGGCACATTTTAGTGATTCCACAGCTTAACTGAGACAGAGGCCCCCCTGATCCACTACTGTATCCCCAAGAGCAGAGTTCACCTGCTTTAACTGGGCCCCCACCCCCATCCTCTCTCTGGGCCTTGCTTGCTCTGACTGAAGAGAAACAATGTATGTTGAAACATTGTTTCCCTTCAGTCAGCGGGAGGGGGCGAGGGGCTCCGAGCAGGCTGCAGCCTGCACCTGCTTCAGACGCAGAGGAGAGAGGCTGCTTCAGCAAAGCAAGCCTCACTCACAGCTCTCAGAAGAGCTGAGGGGGCCCGGGGCCCATTCATTTACTGAGGGGAGCGGGCCCCCCCCCGCACTGCGGGGCCTGCGGGGGCGTTTGTTACGCCCCTGACCATCAGCTATTTCTGGTTTTGGTGGAACCTTCGTTCCTCTAGGTAACTGGTTCCTTACCAGTTTCAGAAGGATGATAGGTGGGGGTGGAAGCCTGTTTAAAGGGAGGGGCGAGCTGAGGTCTATCCTGTGTCGGGGGACTGTCACATGGTAATCTCCAGTGTTTTCATTAGCCTGTGTAGGCAGTGCATCTGAGGGCCAGGGCACAAGTGGTGTTGTTTGAAAATACACTCTCTGACATACTTATCGTGTTTTATTTTACTGATTTTTTCATGTTACAATTACAAAGTGACAAGAATAAAAACAACATGGGTGAAGAAGTATGGCCATGTAGTAACAAGACGAAAAACAAGTCTTACACCTGCTTCTGGCTATTCTAGAAAGAAGATGTGGGACTATAAGCCAGAGGCACAAAGTAGCAAGGCGTGAAAAGCACAGATATGTGAGCGACGAAAATGGGATGCATTGCTCCACTGGTGCTGTTTACGGATACCATCACTCGTGAATACTAAGAGGAAACACAAACAACAGATCGGAGATCACAGGGGACACCACTTTGCAAACATTAGGAACAACACACTGGAAATGGATCAGGACATGAAAGCAAAAGGATAGCTGTGGTAATTGTAAGTCCTTGGAGCGAAATGTATAAAAAAGGGTAGATTCATTAAAGTTTAGTTCCAGATTAAGTTCATTATAAGAAAGTAAGGTAGATGGAATCAACCCCACCAGGAGCAGCCTCCCTGCCACTCAGCCTGCCTGCCATCCACTGACACTCTACACTCAAGCCAGGCACCAAAACATTTCATGAGGTCATCAGGCATTCCAAAACGTTTTATTAGCTGAGCAGCAGGGAAGACACAAGTCATTTGTAACATATCCCCCTTCCTTAGGGAAACAAAATGCAGAAGTAAAAGAAGCAAACACAAACAACAAGATATACAATGCATTCTGAAAGTAAGCATTTACATTGCAAAGGAAAGCATTTAAATTGCATTCTCAAAAATAAAGACATTGATATTAACCCCATCCCCCTCCCTTGAGGAAAACCCACAACACACAAGACCGCACAGACCGGTGGAACAGAACACACCGCCCCATAACCAATGTGTAACAGAGTACACACCACCCTGTGGAACAACAATGGGACACTCACCGCCCCACAACCTACACGAGTACACACCACCCTGTGGAAAAGAATGGGAGCACTTAACGCCCCACAACCTACACATAGCAGGGCACACACCCCCTGTGGAACAGAACTGGGGCACTCACCCTCCACAACCTACACGTAACAGGGTACACACCACCCTGTGAGACAGAACTGGGGCACTCATCGCCGCACACCCTCAACTCAATAGGGTACTAACCACTCTTGAAAATAAAGCTGGCGCACTCAGCTCCCACAACCATACCAAAGTAAGGGGTACTCACCACCCATTGACAAAAGAACTGGGCACTCACTACCTCACGGATATTCACCACTCAATGAAATGAGTTACCACCCCACAACTTCCACGTAATAGGGAAAAAATCTCCCTTCAAACCAAACCAAACACAAGCTACAACCACCAAACAATAGCACTAGGACCCTAACCGCCCCACAACCTCATGTAATACCCCAAAATGTCAACGTAAAAGGGTAAAGACTTCCCCCCACAAAACAGTATCTTAGCAAATAGAAAAAAAAACAGAAAGTCTTTCACTCCAGTGAGCAATCTCTCACCCGAGGTCTTCACTTAAATCTCCAGGCAGCTGTGGCATCCAATGCGAAGTAGGAAAAAGAAGGCACCTGAGAGTCTTCAGTGTGTTCTGGCCGATCTCCAGCAACAATGAAGGGACATAGCAACTCCACCACACACAGTTCGAAGATCCACCCTTCTTATCCCACGAGGACACCACCTTCAGTCATTCGCACAACTTTATTGGTAACGCGGTTGGAAAAATGGTGTAGGAGGCTGGAAACAGTGAAGACTTTCGGAGTACACCGCCAAACGCAAGATGGCTGCACACACCAGTGACGCCACGCCGGATGGCTCCCGGCATCACCGTGCTCTAAGACGTGCACCACAGCCATGAGCCACACGTCACAGAAGATTCCCCAGCTGTCTTGCGTGAAAAGGTGAGGAGCGCGTGCTAGTGCTCATTACGCACATTCAAATATTCAAATGTTGCATGAAGTATTGTAAACGGTCAACAAACACTTGCTTAATAACCAAAAGAGTCACTCACCAAAGCTTCAGACATAGCCCACAAGCACATATCCACTCTGTGCTAGTAGCAAACGAAGGAAAAGTCCCTTGCATAGTGACACACACAGTGACAAACAACGGGGCTGAGTGTGCGCTTTCATGAAACAAAGCACCTCACGACCCGATGCTTCCACAAAACTGCACAAATGCCGGTCGTGACGTCCCTCGCAGGACAAACGGCGCCACTCAGCGTGAAAACAACGCTGCCAACTTTCTCCTGTTGCCAGTGTCATTGAAAATAATGCTGCCAGTTTTCCCTTCCAACTGCAGTCAACCCCGGGATACACCTTCATAGATAGAGCGTGGTGGTACATACTTCTTACACACTTCTTGTATCTCATAAGTAAACACTGCTTTTTAACATCCAGTATGGCGCTGACATTGAATAAGACGATTGTACTACATCAAGTCTGTTTCCAGCGACTTCCAGATTCATGTAGACTTCTGTTACTGGACAAGTCTTCCCAGGCAGTATATTAACAACAGGATCCACAGTAGTTGCACAAAGACCAGCTGTAGAAGGTCAAATGTCTTGGGGTGCAGGCTGTCCAGATGAGAATGGACACTGGTGGGGTTGACCAAGGCGTTTCCTCTACATTTCCTTTTTCTTTTAAGGTTTAAGTAGTTCCAATATTCTTTGTAAGTTTCTAGGTTGCAGTAGTTCCTTAATTCCTTCAAACACAGATTGTTGTTTGTGTTTGCTTCTTTTACTTCTGCATTTTGTTTCCCTAAGGAAGGGGGATATGTTATAATTGACTTGTGTCTTCCCTGCTGCTCAGCTAGTATGAGTGTTGGAATGCCTGATGACCTCATGGATTGTTTGGGTGCCTGGCTTGAGTGTAGAGTGTCAGTGGATGGCAGGCAGGCTGAGCGGCAGGGAGGCTGCTCCTGGTGGGGTTGATTCCATTTACCTTACTTTCTTATAATGAACTTAACCTGGAACTAAACTTTAATAAATCTACCAGTTTTTATACACCTGGCTCCTAGGACTTACAATTACCACAGTTATCCTTTTGCTTTTATGTCCTGATCCATTTCCAGTGTTTTGTTCCTAATGTTTGCAAGGTGGTGTCCCCTGTGACCTCCGATCTGTTGTTTGTGTTTCCTCTTAGTATTCACGAGTGATGGTATTGGTAAACAGCACCAGTGGAGCGATGCATCCCATTTTCGTCGCTCACATATCTGCGCGTTTAACGCCTTGCTACTTTGTGCCATTGGCTTATAGTCCCACGTCTGCTTTCTAGAATAGCCAGAAGCAGGTGTAAGACTAGTTTTTCGTCTTGTTACTACATGGCCATACTCCTTCACCCATGTGGTTTTTGTTCTTGTCACTTTGTAATTGTGACATGAAAAAATCAGTAAAATAAAACACGATAAGTAGGGCAGAGAGTGTATTTTTAAACAACAACACTTGTGCCCCGGGCCCTCAGATGCACTGCCTACACAGGCTAATGAAAACACTGGAGATTATCATGTGGCAGTCCCCCGAGGTGCAGGCTGTCTAGATGGGAATGGACACTGGTGGGGTTGACCAAGGCGTTTCCTCTACATTTCCTTTTCCTTTTAAGGTTTAAGTAGTTCCAATATTCTTTGTAAGTTTCTAAGTTGCAGTAGTTCCTTAATTCCTTCAAACACCTATTGTTGTTTGTGTTTGCTTCTTTTACTTCTGCATTGTGTTTCCCTAAGGAAGGGGGATATGTTATGTGTGTTGGAATGCCTGATGACCTCATGGAATGTTTGGGTGTCTGGCTTGAATATAGAGTGTCAGTGGATGGCAGGCAGGCTGAGCGGCAGCGAAGACACAAGTCAATTATAACAATAACTCACCATGTAACCTGTTATTCTAGTGTGGTGACATTAAAAGGCAATCAAAGGGAAGGTGGATATGTAAAGGTCAGTCAATACATAAGGAAAAGAAATAAGAGACTGGCGAAGGGTAGGAGGAAGACGGGCTTTCCACCACTCTGTGCAGAATTGTATCATTCCATACGCAGAGGCACTATTTGCTACAGTTTGCACATGTTGTTGACCCATTTGGTGACAGCCACATGTGATTCACTCTTCCCATTCCTGTGTCACTTTGCTTAATAGCTCGGAAGAGACAGATATGTTGTGCGAAGACTGCTGTGCCTCACCGTAAAGTTTCCTTTCTGGTAGAACACATACACAACACAATACCTCCTGTAAAAAAAAAAAACATAAAGTGCGGCTCCAATGTAGCGGGCGCTGTGCTGATGAGAAAAAAGCTGCGTGGGCCACAAAAGCATAGTATTACAAAATCTTAGTTTACACACTTGACTCAACCTAGATTTAAAAAACAAAGTGTGCTGAAAGTAACAGAAAAGGCCAGAAGTGAACACCTACATGTAATTGGGCCTTTTTCAGGGGGAGGGACCCAGCACGAAAAGGAGGGACAAATTCAACCAATGCACCAATCAAAAGCCAGTATTTCTGAATGTCACATAAAAGAACAAATGGAAATCGATGGTTGTGCTTGAAGTCCAAAGAGGAGATACAGCATGTCTCAAAGACAGCACATGTGCCCTGCCTAGGCTCGACCAAAAAATATAGGATGTCTTATTTTGTTTGTGTGGAGTCCCTGCCACAAGTACGGAGATTCCGCAGTCATAAAAATGACTACTAGTAAAACACATTTGTGAATAAGATAAAATTGTAAAATGACATAAGAGTGTAAATTTACCTTTATGAATCGAGCCCTGAATATTTCCTCTTCTTAAAAGTCTGTTGGTTGTATTCACTATTTATGTGAATATATTTGAGCTGTGGCTTCTCAGGTTTATGAATCTGAATAAAAATGTTGCCCGTAGTCGCTGCTTACGAACTTATTTTTCTTATTATGTCCAATTTGTCTACTCAGTTTTCAATTTCAAGAATCAATTTATTGCAGAGATCCTGGAATGCTTGAACACCATGTAAGGGATGGAGAGTTCATTTAAGACCTTTAATAAGTCTTTCAGGGCCTATTTGACTTTCAGGGCCCTTGCAGCGTAAAACTCTCTTTTTGCTATTTTTATCATTAGTTGCTTTATTTTTAGACTGATACCAGTGTGGAAAACAGTCGCATTTTTGTTATTTGCACAATATTCTTTCTAGTTGTCAAACTTTTTAATCCTCTACCTTGGCATTCAATTATCTTTCATGTGTCGTTCAATCTGTGGTAGAGTTGAGATGATGTTATCTAGGCTGGTGTCAGTAATTAGTGAGTTAACCACTTCAAGATGTTCTACTTCGTGGGATATGGCAAATAACATTCTTAAAGCCTGCAGAAAATACAGGTGCTTAGTAAGGAGTGGACCCCTCTTGAAAAGACCCTTTTCCCCCCTTGCATATTCCTGGGTGAAAATTTGATGTGGATCATCTCCAGTCAATATGTGATTGTAGGATTGATCACCAGGATTAAGTAAGTATGTGCACTAGTCTTGTCCTCTAGTGGAATCTGCATTCATTTAAGGCTTACTGCTCCTGTACTGTGTTTCAAATGTTTAGCAATACATGCCCTAGTTCTCGTTTGAACATTATATATAGATCTAGTCCTCTTCTATGGTGGTTCCCCATGCTTTATTGTTTATTGCCATATTTGATAGCGTACAGGTTCAATAACATTATAGTTCAATGTTTGATCATGCTACCTGGAACTTTTGGACAAATCGCTTATTAAGTAAGGGATGCTGACAAAAAGTTGACGTTTAATCAGCAGCTGCCCATCCATATAGGCTGAGAATCCATGCCTCCCACCTTTTTACAAGCAAGAAGAGTTTCTGTCAGCCTGAACCTGGGTTAGTTTGACAAACATTCTTCTTGTTCAGGTCAGGCAGCCAGGAGGTAGACATGCACTAAATGTGCATGTAGCTGACTTTCTGAGCAGAACTTTGCCAGGTGGAGGATTTCAACACCCTGTGGACGTGACATCTTCAGCCTGGTAAAAGTGCCTCGAGGCCCTCCCTCGCATGTTGGCGGGGTGCGTCACTGATTTCCTCAGATCTTGGGCGTTTCAGTTTTAAGCTCTGGAGTGGCAACGGTCGATTGCCAATGATTGACACCATGTCACAGAGTGGGGTGGGGTCAACTGTCTCACAGACCCATCCCACTCTGTGACGAGTGAAGGACTGCTGCCTGTCCTCATTGGCTGACCTTAAGACAGCCAATGAGGGAAGGCAGCAGTCCCAACCCTCCTGGTAACTCTAAGGCTTTTTTGTATGTTTGGTGCGTGCATGCACGTATGTTTGTGTATTTATTAGTGAGTGTTGTGAATTGGTATGTGTGTCTGCGTGTGTGAATACATGGGTGTGAGTGAATTTGTATGTGTGTGTGTGTCCCTCCGCCCCGTCCCAGGCAAAATTGCCAGCTGCCACTAAGGGGCTCATTAGGATGGCGGATGGACTTGCGTCCGTCCGCCACCCTAGAGGAGGAGGGACCGTCCGCAGGGGCCGCGGCGGTCCCTCAGGTGCAATTAGG
Source organism: Lissotriton helveticus (assembly GCF_964261635.1). Taxonomy (NCBI): domain Eukaryota; kingdom Metazoa; phylum Chordata; class Amphibia; order Caudata; family Salamandridae; genus Lissotriton; species Lissotriton helveticus. The sequence goes on from NC_136059.1 coordinate 1,078,443,477, forward strand.
ATGTGACCGCCAGGGTGGCGGTCACATCCTCTATCTTTAACATTGCGGCGGGTGCAGCTTCAAGCTGCACCCGCCACAATGTTAAAAATGCATGCACCGCATTTGCGTGCACAAAGCGTCAGGCACCGCGCGGTGCCTGCTGCTTTGTGCACGCAAATGCAGGGGGGTACCATAGGTACCCCCCATGTGCACCCCCCTACCCCCTTCACCCCGAAGTGAAGGTCCGTATGCTTTTCCACGGCGGAAAAGCCGCCGCGGAAAAGCATACATTTTACACCATCCTAATATGGCTGGCGGTGTCTAATAGACACCGCCAGCCATGTTACAACTTTTCCGTCGAGGTTGTAAGCCAACCGCGGCGGAAAAGCGGCGGACTGAAACCAGGACCCACCAGCCATCCTAATTTGGCGGTGGATCTTTGGTGGGTCCGCAGAGGATTTTCCGCATCCGCCGGGCCGGCGGTGGCTTCCGCCGGCCCGGAGGATGCGGAAAATCCTCCATCCTAATGAGCCCCTTAATCTGTACTATAATTCAGTTCTCATTGTGTGACATATAAGGCTGTTCTTCACCAGTCAAGAAAAACGTAACATGTTTATATTTCAGCCTCCTTGTTACCAGATAGGAAGATATGAAGAGTTTACGATTTAACAGAAATTAAAGTAATACAGATGGCGGCTCATGTGCTAGGATCATCGATTATCATAGCATTGTTGAAGTGAATTATGAAGCATGTCAACATTTTATACCCGTGATAATTTCAGATCTAACCAAATGTCTTAAATATTGCAGCATCTCTGCAGCTGGCAGGATTCTGTTCTTCCCTGAAACCACTGTCCGCAGTGTCACAAAGAACCCTGCCTAAGGCTCTTTCATATGAGCTCATACAGTCAGGACATTCTGTAGGTAATAAGCAGATCAAATATTTATGAGAAATGGGCAATTTAATTTTAATATCCATGGTCGGTTGTTTTTCCATGGCAATTTTATCTCATATATTACTGTTTTATAAGCTGGTAAGGACATTTGCAATGTTAGCTTTTACATTAGAATTGGGAAAAGAAACATTTATCTTTCTCGAACTTACTGATTGTGAACCTATACATTGTATTACATAATACAATCTTTTATGTATGTTTTTGTAAATCAACATATTTAGGGTAGTCTTACTATATGTGATATATAATTATTTTCCCAAAAACTAAAGCAATTATTTTTTTTGTTTGTTGCACACAAGATCTTATTTTAGAACATTCCTGTAATAAGAAAAGGATGTCACAGCTTGCTTTAAAAAATCTACCCAGTTTAATCTCAGGAATTCGCACTGAAAATGTGTTTTAAGTAACAAGGCACTGAGGGATTCCAAGTTCTAAATCCATATCACAATGCAGTTGCTTATTTTGTACGTCACCTGGCCTTCTTTTGCAATGCAACTGATTTACTAATCAGTTGCATTATAAAATATGAATTTGCAGGAGGTCGCCAAAACTCTTACCTATGGATATTAATTATGCTGGAGACATTCCGCGACCCCTTCTAATCCCTGTAAATACAGGAATGGAGGCAAGTAATGGCCAGTAGAGCTACTTCCTTGTGATTCTATTCCCGCCAAGAAAGTATTTTTTTAAAAGCAGCTTACCCCACTTGTAGGACTTTTATATATGCCCCCACCCTCCTCTTTCCACCAACCCCAAGGCAGATAGTTACGATGCACAAAAGGGAAACTCTTCTAGGTGGAGAAAATCTCATTAAGGAATCAGTTACCGCTCCAGCATGTGTGTTTGTAACATATTAAGGGCCAGATGTATGAGCGTTTTTTGCATTTCTTAACAGGCGGAATCACAATTTGCCCATTAAGAAACACAAAACTGCTTTTTCATATGTACAAATGCCAAAATCCTGTTGTAATTTGCGATTTGTACTCGGTAGAAATGACAAATTATGACCATGATTTAGGAAATGCAAATAAGGATTACCTATTTGTGATTCCTTAATCACACGTACAAGGCATTTCCTAAAGTGGTCATTTAAGAAATGCTATTACCATCGACTCTAAGTCTATGGAAACCATTTACAAAACTAAAAAATGCATTAAGATTGCATTTTTTAATGTGGCATGAAGTGCCCATATGTCCCTAGGGCATATGTGCACTTACATGTGCACTTGGCATTTCAGGGTGCCTCCAGGGGGGCGCCTTAATGCCAGAGGCACCCATGGGTTTGGATTTCCTAAATTGTGATTTCCGATTAGGAAATCGCAATTTAGGAAATGAAAACCATTTTGCATTTGGCCCACTAGTGGGAGATGCAATATCATTTCTTATTTGCTGTTTCCTAATAGTGACTCCTATTGTGTATCGCAAATTTTGAACATATCGTTTTGCAATTCATACATAGCGACTCCTATGGAATTGCTATTTAGGAAATGCAAAATAAGAATTTCGTGCATCTGGGCACGGGTGGCTTGCTACTGAGGTTGTTATCATAAACTATTGACACATTTACCTGCAGCTCACAAGTAGGAGAGGCCCTCCCCTTTTTGTCTCTCTGATTAGTAATTCGGACACTGTCTCAATAAATCCTAATGACTGATATTGCACATAGATTGACTGGGTTTCAATAGCTTTCCCCTAAGATCTACAAACATTGCATCCCCCCCGAGGTCTGTGCTGGAATTTATCAACTCACACGTCCCACACTCCGGAGGTCCACTCCCCTCTATGGAGGCCCACACTGTTCGGATCCTCACGACACACCACATGTGCCGGGACAGACGACTCCCACTGGGTACTGCATCAGAGCCTGGATACTCTTAAACCTGTCATCCTCGACTTCCGGTACATATGGAAGTGAGGACGGGGGTAGGTGGTACTGAGCACTTTTCACAATCTGCAAGTAAATGGGGGTATTCAAATATATTGGTTGACTAGCGAGTATGCTTGCTCTGGAGGGCCTGTACTAAGTGTTGATATTGAACCAAACCCAGCATAGTTTGCATGAACTTCAGTTAAGTGTCTTTTTGTGTTTCACCCTGACAAGGATTGTGGCTGTTATTTGAGCAGCAACCCAATTTCTCACAAGCTTGATAGTTTACTGACCCCTTTTTTTTTTTACTATATTCTGAAGCATCCTAAAGCCTGAAATATGCATATCCACAGAGACCTCAACGGTTGAAGTAATAAGAATGAACTTTAAAATGCAATTCTACTTTAAAGTGTGATGCCCAATTCACACAAATAGGACAAATGTATAAAATAAAGGGTTATATCTGAGATTGTAACAAAATACATTTTTTTGGGAAGATTCACAATTTTTGTATTGCCTGTGCATAGAAATCTATGATGATTTCAAGGAGTGTGCTTAACTTTGACCTCTCATATAATCTGCCCCTGGAAAATATGGCAGAAAACACCACTGCTGTGGAGTAAAAAAAAATATGGCTGTTCTCCCTCTTTCCAGATGGAAAACGTTTTTTTTTTCACATGGAGAAAATAGTTTGACTATACCATTGCAATTAACACACCCATTTTACACACTTTCAGAATCATTCCTAGAATAATAATTAAGGTTAATGTTAAGTGTAATTGCAAATGTCTGTGAATACTCACAGCATTTTCTTTAAACAGAGAGCTCCTGTCCTGACAAGACCCACATTCTCAATTCTAAATGTGAAGTTATGACGGCAAAAATGTAGCCTCTTGGAACAATTTCTGCAGTAGCCTGTTCAATCAGCTTGTGTGTAAATATCAACAAATCCATAGTCTTTAAATCAGAATCTATCATGTTCATTCACAGAACTTTATGTGGACCTAATTAAAACTTAGCTTTTTGAATCAGGTCTGTTGACCTACCGGAGACGATACTTCCATTTTCATTGATTTTAGCCCATGGTTTTGCTTTTAGACATGAAACAAATCACTCCATACACATTCACTAAGCAAGAGTCTTGCACTGCCACACTGACGTGTGGTAAATTGCTTCACTGAATCTCAAAAACTATTGAGATGTTGCTAACTGGAACCACAGGTTATCATACGATGTATATGATCTCTAATGACACATTGTAAGTCACAAACGAACGGAAATTAGATACTTTGATTCTGACAACTTCAGTCAGCGTAAACTCCCTTTGAGAGGCTGCAATATGCAATACGCTATTAAGGAATTACACAAAATATGATTGCTGAGAAATACTGCTTAACTTCCACTATCAACCCACCTCTTTATTGTCCTGACAATATTGGCACTGCAGGTCGTTCTTAATATCCAGTAGTAGAATAGCTAATTTAAGTCAATACCTTTTTTGTAGTGAAATACCACACACTTAACAGTTCATCTCAAGTCTCTACAAGTAGCAGTCTCTAAAACATGGCTTCTGTTTCAGACTTATTTTCAGCCTTGCATCCTTCTTTATATGATAGCGATTGCAGGACTTTATACTATCTTCATGGTCCTACTCTAGGCTGGTTGTATTCACCTACAGAACAATTGAATTTGAGTTTTAACATTTGAAACCACTTGTCTAGGGAAAACTTCCATTAATTCATCAACTGCTTCTCTTCTGGTATATGTTCATGTACTATGTAAAGAGTAATGCCTAGCCTCCAAGCTACTAATATGATGGTTAGTCTATAGTCTATATAGAAATTGACAAATGTATTGACCAATCCCTAATGACCCTTCTGCATCAGTGATGCTGCCAGTTCTCGAGCAAGCATTCTCATTTGTGAGAGTTTTGACATATTTACAATTTTTTGTGTAAAGAAAGTTACTCTATTTTCTCTGTAGAGATTTGATACTTCATGTGTGCTCATAAATGTATAACATGGTAATGTTAACATCTGAATTATTTAAGCCTTTATCTAAAATAGGACATCAATGCAACAGTATTATAAGAATTGCGTTATGCGTTAAGGTTTCCTTTAATTGTGCTCTAACGTATATTTAAAAATCCAGCGTTTCAAGCAAACTGGCAGGCATGTATCAATAAACATATATGTATTTGCCCCTTTAGTATTTACTAATTACTATTATCAATAATTACATTTTCATAAAATGAATTTAAGTGCACAGTTTAAAATATATACAGAGTGTTTGAAACCCTTGTGATATGATTCCAAAGTCATAGATTTAGGTCCTGATTTAGATCTTGGAGAACGGGTTACTCTGTCACAACGATGACGGATATCTCATCCACCGAAATACAAATCCCATGAAATCTTATGGGATTAATATTTCAGAAGACGGAATATCCATCACCGTTGTGACTGAGTAACCTGTGGGCCAAGATCTAATTCAGGCCCTTAGTCACCACATATAGACCTCCTCTAGATATACCCAGCTTATTTAAAATGTTTGTGGTCATGGCAATATGCTATTGTAACTAAGCTAGTGTAACAAAATATGTAATGATGGAGTAAGGAGTTGTGTTTGACACCTAATACTGTTTTTTAAGTGTGCATAGGTCAATGTTACATTTCTATAAGGATGACATTGTATCATTTCATTTTGATGTGATTGTTTTCTTTTTTATTTCTCTTCATGTTACACTACCAATATGTTCCACTTCTTTGTCTTGACCTTAAATAAGGACTATCACAAGATCATCATAGTGCCTACTTCAGTTCTTTTATTGAAGGGGTGTTGAATGTGGGTTCACATGACCATTGCTAATAATAAGACACACTTGACGACAACACAAGGTGCTTGGTTGAACATGAGCAGGCCTCTTGTCATTATTAGCTAGGGTATCCAGGATCTGCAAAAATACCACTCACAGGCATTCCGCCATGGCATTGTCTTTGTTTAGGAAAGTAGATTATTATTTCAAGTGGACAACTGCTCACCTCAAAAGGTAAGGCCACCGCCAGTTAGATGTCACATACATTTTATAAAATAAACCTGTGTTGAATGCCTGGTAATGTGAACAAAGCAGTCAGGCTTGAATAAAATTCAATGTGTAAAGTATTTAAGCAAAGCATAACAGTAGAAATTCAGAATACAATAAATCTCCAACACCAATTTTAATATAAACGGAAACTGTTTATGATTAAAATAAGACTAAAATGGTAAAACAACAATAACTGAAACCAAACACACATTTTTCATACAGTTTAAAGGTACCAGGAAAAAAAGAAGCAATAAATGTGAGTCAATAAACACTCTAGAATGGGACCAAGGTGCAATTTCAGGCCAAATATGATGGATCCCGGGTCAGACAAATCAAATGTATTTATTTATTTATTTATTTATTGCATGATTAATGAAAATCTTTGCAATTACTCTGTGTAAAAGAAACTAGAAGAGATACACAATCAAAAATTTTACAAAAAAAACAGTTAAAAACAATAAGAGAAAGTTAAGAATATGGATAAAAGATCCAAATAAACTGATACAATACGTTGAATTTGTATAAAAAGAGAAGAAGAAAAGGCATTCAACATTTGCTAAGTCTTTGTTTGTTAAAAAAGAGATATCTTAAAATGCAAAAACGGATGGTTTTTAAGTTCAGGTTCAATCTCTGGCCTCTGAGTTCTGAATCATGGATCTTTAACAGTTAAAAAAAAGGGTTTCTTAAAGTGCAAAAGCAGATCTTTTTTGAGCCAAGTTCAATCACTGGCCTACAAGTTTTGAAGCGTGTTGACTGATTTCATGAAACGCACTAGTCTACAGGCTAATTGGATATCTTCTCTCTTAAAGCTGATCAACAGGGCGTGTCTGCGAGTTCGCACGCCATGTTGATTCCAGAGCTGAGTTAGTTGGCCCCTTCGGGTACTGTCTAGAGCTTTAAGACTAAAATGGTAAAACAACAATAACTGAAACCAAACACACATTTTTTATACAGTTTAAAGGTACCAGGAAAAAAAGAATCAATAAATGTGAGTCAATAATCACTCTAGAATGGGACCAAGGTGCAATTTCAGGCCAAATATGATGGATCCCGGGTCAGACAAATCAAATGGATTGGTCCCAGTGAAAGTCTGGATGTCAAAATGTTAAAAAAAAGTTCTAAGTCCCACTTCAGAAAGGAACTTTGCCACTTTTTTAAAGAAACACTTCTTCTATTGCCTAGAGCAGAATAGGACATTGTCACTTTTTGAGAACAAAATCGTCTGCACGCAGGATGCCACTGAAAATGTAGCCGCCTGTTTGAACCTGAAGGCCAGATATCTGCAGTAAGTTAGTCCCGCTTGCTCTCTGGAGTTTTTTGAGATTTCTAAATGTAAGTTTTTTAAGTCCCAGCTCAGAGTGGGGCCTAGTAATTTTTCAGAGGTGCAGAGATCTCCCCGTTGGTCTGAGCGGAAATCTGTTCCACAACTGTGGGACTGTTGGTCAGATACTTTTTCTGGTGGGTCCCACTGAACCTCTGGATGAAAAGCTTCAATGTTTCGAGAATTTCTTCTAGTTTTCAAACAACCGCAGTAGTAAACTTCTAAGGCCCCGAGGATCTCAGGAGAGAGCCCTTAGAGTCTCTCAGGGTGTCGAGCTGAGGCCAACAGCAAAGTCCAGTCCCAATCCAGTTGCCACTGGTTCACTTTGATTCTTCACAAGAATGCCATCTTCAACTTTCTTATGTTCTTGATGCCAGCCAGGTACCAGCATTATGAACTTTGGAACTCTTTCTGTCCTTATATTTCAAAGTGGAGTAGGGCCCAAGCTCCTCAAGTCCTTCTCTTAGGACATAGATGCCAAGTTCAGTAGGTTCAGTCCTCCTGGCATCCTTTCACAAGTCCAGCAGTGTTCTGAGGAAAGCTGGGTAAGGGTCCATGAATGAACTATGTTGACAGTGGTGTCAACGCTCCCAGGTGAATCAGTTAAAGTTCATATAGACTGGCAATAGTTACAAGAATGATACCCCTAAATTGTAAACTACTGAAGCATCTATGTGACTTATTAGAAATATCCTGCTCTTAGGATGAAGTGTCCCTGACTGATCAGTGGATTCTTCTTACTCTTTTCATCTTAATGCTGGCATTTGTGAAAGGCAAGTTTGGCCAGTTTTAGGATAGTCATTAATTTTCTTGTCCAGGTAATGCAAAAATGACAACTTTTTCACAGAAACATAAAGCTGTTATTCTGGTGTTACAAAACAGATCATTCTGATAGCCATGATTATTGTGGATACAATCATAAATAACTGTGTTTTTGGCAGCTATTTACAATTGCATTGAGGTATCCTTGTAGGTGGTAGTCTTGGAAATATTATGTTTCATTCATCACCAAGAAATGTTTATAAATCGTAACATGGCTGAGGTCTGTTTATCATGCTTGTAACGCACATAGATAAGCTCTACAACTTTTTTGAGTGCATTATATCAGATATGTTCCATGTACTTTGGACCATATGTGAAATGAATTCACATACAATGTAGCATACATCATAAACTTGGATTTTTATGTTGTATGCATGTCAGTTACTAACCAATCGATAGAAACACAGTGATTTTAAGAATAATACATTACAGAAATAATTTTCAACCAATTAAAATTAGCTTATTTAATTATATAATGTACCTATAAACATGTATCATTGGTACAGCATAATATTTTAAATCACCAATAATTTCGAAGAACAAAACTGTTGAAAAAATACAGAAAACTAAAATATGCAGTTCATTAGCATACAATTGGAGAGCTTGTTTTCCAAGAAGATTCCATGCAATGGTATACCAAAGCCACTATCATCATCTTCCCCTCCTTCCACTCCTCTCTATGCTTTTGCACCTCATACTGTACTGAACAAAGCATATAGAGGAAAATCGTTCTCATAACATCATGTATGGTTATCCATGAAAAATAACAGGGTTTAGTTACAATGTGTATGTGCAGCAGTGGCATAGTCTGTCTGTTACGAGTCGAATATTAAGTGGACATAACCTTTTTATATTTTCATTCGTAAAAATAATAAAGACTTAAGGGTGTAGTTTGGCCAGGCAAATGACTGGCTGTGAGTTCCAAACCTCTTGACACTCACCATCAAGCAACAGACATAAAAAGCGTGGTTCTGCTAGTAGGGGGTAGTGTTTTGTGGAGAGGGATTATTTTAATAGTGGGAGATAGGACAATATTCTTAAAGGTTTTCAGTATTATTGCATCTTAATATTATTACATGATCAGATATATGAATTACATTACGCCTGTCTCTAATTTTCCTTATAAAAACATAAAAATACAAGGAAGGATTCTGTATGCAGAGTATTTTTTCTGCTCTCCTACTTAATTTTTATGCAAAAAAAAAGAAGTGTGGCCCAACAGATGGTGACTGGTATTCCTCCTGCTGCCCAGTTTTCATCACATCAGAACTATTCAGACAGTGTCAGCAGATGCAAGTTTCTGTTGGCAGGTCTATCTGTGTATAGTTAATCCAGTAGAGGTTGTGTTTTGTTACAATCTGATAACAGTAGCCCTGTTCACCCGTGTATACATTCAGTAAAACATGTAGATGAATGAAAAAGAAGTATAGGCTGGATGAACCACTCATGCATTCATTTAGGAAACATGTGAATGCTTGGACTGTGGTAAACGCTTGTCTATTTTTGCTTTTCCTGCCATTTGCTGTGTAGGATTGTGTACAGTGACTTTGTTAATGATTGGTACTCAAATGGAGACAGGTGGTTTGTGGTTTGAGCTTTACTCACTTAAGGGGAAGTCCAACACAAACACTGCCAGACTCAGCATAGTATCAGCAGACTCAAGTACCAAAAGTTGAAGGCATGGGGTTGGGGCACCCTGCACCCAATGATAATCCCCTGGAAACACCACCATAATTTACAATGCGTGTCAACTACTGTTGCTGCAGAAACTGGGGATCAGTTGAAAACATGAACTGCCCTATTTGAAAAATTGAAATAGACTTACTTGGGAAATGAAACAAAACTTGAAAACATAAATGGCGTAATACGATGAAAAGAATCGTACCATATATACATACTGAATATGTACTGGAAGTGTGTTATGCACAGGTATTTTCTGAAATGAGTTCACATTAGGCTTCTGTGAGAAGGTGGCTCTGACCTTCTAATCCACCTGGATTTTTCATTTTTTGATTAGCTGTTTTTGACCTTTTACTGTGGGAGAGCCTCATAACATGTGGCTCACCCACTGTAAACTCATGGTCAAATAATTTGCATATGCTTACCATTAGTGTCTTCCTTTTAAGATAAGGCTGTTGGAACGCACAGTTTTGTACAAACGTGTGAAGGTTACGTGTGGGAAACTCCCATCGTTCACAGCCCATGAACTGCGCACAGGCAGCCTGGCACAGAAGGCACTCTGCAGAATTCTGAATTGACCTGAGATAGGCCTTATAATATTTGTGTAAGCAGATAGGGAAATTCAGAGTTCTTTACTGTCTGGTCTGAAGTGACCCTCAACTATGTGCTATGGGGAAGACTGCCTTAGAGTGCACCTCCTCTCCCCTTGGGTCTACCGACACCAGAGTCATACCAATGTAAAGAGTAACCTGTCTGAAAAGACCAAACCTGTAAAGTCCAAAGTCATAACTGTACACCTTATGGGTCATCCATTAATGTCATGTTTCTCTGCCTCAGCTCAGGATCAGAGCCCAGGCTTGTTGTCAGCAGCAGGAACAAAGGCCTTCTCCTGCAAAGGGAGCATTTAACCTTGATTAGTTCAGCTTCTCAGAGGCAGGTGTAGACAGGACTGCTCTGCAGCAATCATCCAGCTGTTTTCCTTTGCCAGGAAGAGGGCCAGCTCAAACCGCCTTAACAAAGGGAGGGGCCCCATACTCTGGAGTCAAACCAGCAGAGGGCTCCGTTGAAGCTTTGCTGAGGCAGGCCCTGGCAGTGATGTAAGCAAGGGGTGGAGCTGAGACCCCCAGAGCACATTTGCCAAGAGACCCCTTGTTGATGCCATCTTAAAGTATCCTAGAAGGCTATGCAGGGAAGTTGTAACAGGGGTGGAGAGGTGATATGGTACATCATGATAGGCCAGAGGTGCATCCCTGCTGGAACCTCCCAGTCCCACTTAAAAGGTTTTGCACAAGGGGGAAACCTTGGCTGGATGTGCTTTTCTGAATACTGGGACTTGGAGGCTGACACCAAGGACAGTTAGAAGTAGAAAACCCCTGACTGTCCCCTGGACTAAGGACTCTGCCTTCGATTGACAGGATGGGCACTCCCCCAGTACCAAGGATACTGGTCCCCTTAAAACCCCTGAGGAATAATTGGGGGAAAGACTGGGCTTCTGCACAGGAAGGAGAGAAGTTCAGAGGAAGAGCAAGCAAAAGGATGGCACAGGGAACCTGTGAGACCAGCTTCCTGCAATGTATAGTCACCCTTTGGTACCACGAGGCCTCCATAAAGTGCTCCTAGTGGCTGGGGCTCACTAGGAGGAACAAAACAATATCAAAAGTGTCTAAATCATCCCCACATGGGCTGAGATATGCCCGCATGAATTTGGGCAACTTTTGCCCTTTTATGAGGCACCAGTGACAAAGAGTGTGGGGCGCTCTCCACATTTTAACTGTGCCCCTGCAGTGGACCAGGGTCTGGGAGCTGCCTTAGCAAGGAAGTTAAGGGGGAACACCATCATGCTGTCCTCCAATGTGTAGGAGGGGCCCAGGTCCCCATCCCTGGGTTCTCAATGGAAAGTGCTAAAGGAGCGCAGTCGCACTCCTGCACGAAGACAGGAGAGGACCTGCGACCCCATCCCTGAGCCTCGGAAAGAAGATAGAGGCAAGAGAGTACAGTTGTGCTCCCCAAGAAGGCCGGGCAGAAAGCATGCATCTGCCCGCATGAGTTGGCAGTCCCGGGTGATGCTGCTGGCTCCCGCGCAGCACGAGACGATACTGGTCATGTGGGAGCTAGCGAGGGGAGCCGAGGGTGGGATCCCTGAGCTTCCCTCCAATGAAAAACGGTGCGCAGAGGGTGCTTGGGTGGGACCGAACACCCCAAAGAAAATCAGACCACAGCGCGGGCCGCTTGAAAGGAAAAAAAAACAAATGGGAGATTCACAGCGGCTCTCCGTAACATAGTGGCAGAGCCCATGCTACAATTTGAATCGGCAGAGGCGAGTTGCGCCCCATAATGTCCTGCAGGGCTGGCCTGCATTTTGCTGTAAAAAATTACTTGTTTTGGCTTTGTAGTTTCCCCTGGAGGGCAGGGTCACGACCAAATAAATACAAAAGTGTCAGGGAGCTAAAGGAGCAGGGCAGCCTCCCCCACAAGCAGTTTAACAGCTCTCAACCAAAGTTGGACGGGACATGGAAAAGATAAACCCTCAAAGCTTTTGAACTGTTGCAAGCACTGGTATGGAGGAACTTTTGTTCTTTAGCTTTGGATTGAGACACTCTCTAGGGCTGAAGACTATGGCTGTAGTCCTTGTAGCTGTAGATGGTGCACTATGAGTGCTCATATTGTCAAACACCCTCTGGGGATGAAAAGTGATAACTCTTAGGCCTGGGTGGTGAACTTCGCGGCATTCGCGGAGTTTGCAGAGGTTTCTGCACTCCGACCTCTGCGGAGCTCGGGTAGTGTAGAAAAATCCGCTTCGCTATGTACAGCAGAGTTTTTTCCCTGCTTGTGAACGGTAAGTTCGGGAGCGCGAATGGTAAGTTCGGGAGAGCGAGCAGCCACTCAGGTAGAATTTCTACCCAAGCAACAGGAATAACAGCACAAACTGCAGTTCGCACTGCACTCTGCCACTTGCAGAACTTCGCAGAGTTTTTTTGTAACTTTGCGTAGTTCAGTGTAGCAAAACTACACCCAGGCCTAATCACTGCACATGCGTGTATTTACAAAAATTATGTCCCTTAGTGACTATGTTAAAAAGGCAACAGTGTATGCTGCAAGCACCTTCTAGGTGTGGATTATTATATTTGCACAGTGTTGTAATTATAAATGTGATTTATTCATACTAAATATTATACTGAAGTCACTAAACCTTTTCATGCACACTCTTTTTCTTCAAATGCTTCATTTACATAATTAGACACTTGTGATCAGAGTGTGCATGCTTTATTGCCAATATTAAGTGCTTTCTTTCATGGTTATATGTAATTATTGCATTTAGACTTATGATGAAATGCTTGTTGAAAGAATTAGGTTGACAGCCAATTGCTTTATTGCCAGAATTACATGCTCTTACTCCAAGTTATATTCAAACCTGGCATTTAGGGACAAGATAATGTTTAAACATGTCATGTTATGTTATGTTATGTTATGTCATGTTAGCAGGAACTTCTAGAGCGCACAGTCACCAGGAGGTTTCATGGCACTAATCTTGGGTAGTGTCGTGGCAGTACCGACTATGCATAGGCTTGCTCAAACAACCAAGTCTTCAGCGCCTTTCTGAACCCCAGCAGGTTGCCGTGCATCCTGATTGCTAGTGGTAAGGAGTTCCAGAATTTAGAGGCAAGATAAGAGAACCTATACCCTCCCTGCCGTTTGAGTTTAAAGGCCGGGGTAGATAGTAGGTGAAGATGAGCTGACAGTAGGTTGCAAACAGGATATGCTTTACAATCATGCTGCTGATGAATTTGGGGCTCCTGCAGTGCAAGGTTTAAAGATTAAACACCCTGTCTTAAAAGCTGCACGTTGGGCCATAGGTAGCATGGGGAGTTTTCACAGCCAGGGTCTGGCAGATTGCCATTTTGGCTGTTTGTAAATTAATCTCGCAGCCTGATTCTGTACGATTTGTAGGCGTTTGAGTAGGAACAACGGCAGGCCGAGGTAAATAGAATTTGAAAAATCAAGACGCAAAAGAACCAGAGCTATCACAACCTGTATAAGGGCTGAGTGGGTCAGCAAATCGGTAATCTTCCTGATTTTATGCAATTGGAAAAAGTTGGTGGAGACCACTGCTCCCACTTGTCCTCTGAGCAGAAGATCTGCGTTTAGGCTTTTCACGGAGGGGGAGTGAGTGGGGGGATCCTAGTTCTATCGGCCAGTAGTGCGGGCCCCAGAAGATCTCACTCTTCCCAGGCAACACTAGTTCCATCTTGACCGGGTTGAGTTTAAGATGGTTAAGATCCATCCAGCACTGGATGTGGAGCATAATAGCATGGAATTCAAGGGCGGAGTCAGGGGAATCCAAGGTGAAAACAAGCTGGAGGTCGTCAGCGTAATCGAAGGTAGTTATCTTTCTATTTTTTAATGAATTAATCAGGGGCATGAGGTAAAGATTGAATAGAAGTTATGGAATACCCTACCTCTGGCACTGAGGAGTAGACAAGATCTGACTTCCTTCAAGAGGGATCTTAAGACCCACCTGTTTCCAAGAGCAATGTAGTGTGCTTCATCTGATGGAAAGATATGGTCTCAGTGCCAGGATACCCTTTGGGTGACAGCTGCGCTTAACAAATATAAAATACATACATACATACATAAGTGGGGACAGGTACGAGCCCTGTGGTACCCCACATGTAGTGGCGAGCTTAGGGGCAGTGAAAGAACCGAGTCGTACTGCTTGAGTTCTGCTTACGAGGAAGGATTTAATTCAGTTGTATGCAGGCCCTCGTAAGCCTGTCTGTTCGACACGGTCCATCAAGATTTTATGATCGACCTTGTCGAACGCGGCCAACAGATCCAGGAGTACCAAGGCCTGGGGGACACCCCTGTCCGCATTTGCTCTCAGAGTGTCCAGTACCGCAATGATTACTGACTCAGTTGAGTGAGCGGGGCGAAAGCCAACTTGGTGTGACTCTAAGTGTTCTGTTTGTTCAATAAAATTGGAAAGGCTCCTGGCAACGTGGGCCTCCAATATCTTGGCCAGATAGGGGAGGAGAGATATGGGGCGGTAAATAGAGGGATTCAAGGGGTCAGCCCCTGTTTTTTCAATAGAGGGGCCACAGTGGCGTTCTTAAAGGTGCTGGGGACCTTGTCCTGTGCGAGAGACTCATTAAAGAAGGGAAGCACGCTGTGGGGTAGAGCGGAAAAGGTGTCCCTCAGGACATGAGGTGGACAACAATCATTGGGGGACCCAGTTTTAACACGGGTCATTAAGTCCGATAGGATCTTGGGACATATGACTGGGAAATGATCCATAGTGGATGAGTTAATTGACATGTTATCCAGGGGTTCGGTACTAACCGTGGTAGAAATGCTGGCTTTGATGATGGAAATTTTGTCCAAGAAAAAATTGTTCAAGGAGTTACAAAGATCTTCAGTGGGTGTCTTGCTGGGCGATATTCTCTCGTCGTTACACAGGTCGTTCTCTATCGTGAACATTTCCTTCGGTTTATTGTGGGCGTTTAGTATTCTGGTTGAAAAATAGGTCGCTTTGGTTTCCTGTATGGCTTTTTATACTCCTTGCGAGCTAGCAAGAACTGCAGTTTGTCTTTGGTGGAGTATCTTAGACTCCATTTTCTCTCTTTTTGACGGAGCTCAAGTTTTTGTTTTTTTAGCTCAGTGGTAAATCATTTATGGGTGTTTGATAAACCGAAGGAAATGTTCACGATAGAGAACGACCTGTGTAACGACGAGAGAATATCGCCCAGCAAGACACCCACTGAAGATCTTTGTAACTCCTTGAACAATTTTTTCTTGGACAAAATTTCCATCATCAAAGCCAGCATTTCTACCACGGTTAGTACCGAACCCCTGGATAACATGTCAATTAACTCATCCACTATGGATCATTTCCCAGTCATATGTCCCAAGATCCTATCGGACTTAATGACCCGTGTTAAAACTGGGTCCCCCAATGATTGTTGTCCACCTCATGTCCTGAGGGACACCTTTTCCGCTCTACCCCACAGCGTGCTTCCCTTCTTTAATGAGTCTCTCGCACAGGACAAGGTCCAACTTGCCTGACTTTTATGACTCTCTGGCTTCTACTGCACCATTGTCGGCGATCTCATTAGAGAATCAGGCTGACAATCTTGATGTATGGCTGCGGCAGGCTAGCGATGAAGCTGCCCCTCTTAAAAAAATTAAAACTAAGCGCCCGCATGACGCACAGCGTTGGTTCACGGACCAACTCAAAGCAGAAAAACTAGCGCTGCGGCAATCTGAACGCCGCTGGCGTCGCCATTATGAACCTCTGCTTAAACTTGCCTACATCGAGAATCTGAAATCCTACAAACGATCCATTCTGACCGCCAAGACGGCATATTTCTCGCAAAAAATTTTGAACTCCAATAATAAAACCAAAGATATTTTCTCAATTGTAAATGAGCTCTCCCTGCCTGATAGAGTCACCCTCCAATCGCAGCCGACCCAGTCCCTCTGCGATTCACTCAACTCTTACTTCACAGATAAAATAATCACAATAAAAAATAATATTCCGTCTCCGGCATCCCCCAATTCTCCTCCTCTTCCCCCCATAAATACTAGTACTCTGACAGAGTTTCCACCTATATCTCTAGAAGAGTTCACCACTCTACTACATAAAGTCAGTTCAGGCTCCCCCAATGACTGCTGCCCCCCTCAGGTCTTAAGAGAAGCTTTCCTTGCTTGCCCGGGTCCCCCTTTGGCACTACTTAATAACTCCCTTGCCATCGGGAAGGTTCCCTCTTCATTCAAGCAAGCTGCAGTTCTTCCGATATTGAAGAAACCTAATGCAGACCCCTCAATACTCTGCAACTATAGGCCCATTTCTCTCCTACCTTATCTGGGAAAGATTTTGGAGACCTATGTTACTCGCTGCTTGAGCTCTTTTATAGAGAAGTCATCCTTTCTAGACCCCCAACAAGCGGGATTCAGACCCCTCCACTCCACCGAGGCGGTCATTGTGGCTGTCATGGACACCCTTAGGAAAGGGGCGGATAAAAACACTTCTCAAGCCCTTGTCCTATTAGATCTCTCGGCGGCTTTCGACACGGTCGATCACGCTCTTTTGATCGACCGTGTCCACAACGCCGGCATTCAGGGAGTGGCCCTTGACTGGCTCAGATCCTTTCTCCATCAACGTTCGCAGTCCGTTCATCTCTCCACTTTCTCCGCCCCTTACACTTCCCTTCCCTGCGGTGTCCCACAGGGCTCTGCACTTTCTCCTCTCCTTTTTAATTTGTACCTCCAACCTCTTTTAGCCTCCCTCCATAATTCCCCGGTCACAATATTCAATTACGCGGACGATCTTCAGTTAATTTTCCCCATAGACTCCTTCCCTTCCTCCCGTACCAATTTCCAGACCACCATGCTGACCATCGCGGAGTGGATGCACCACAGCCACTTAAAGCTGAACCCTACAAAAACCGAGCTCGTTCTGGTAGGAGGCCCCAATCATCCTTGGAATGTCACGTTCTGGCCAACTTCCTTGGGGCCTGCTCCCTCTCCCGTGAGCTCAGTCAAAAGCCTGGGGGTGATCATCTCTGAAGACCTATCAATGCGACCCCACATCAACGCGGTCACATCTGCCTGTTTCTTCCATCTCAGGCGGATCCGCAAGATCAGTAGGTATTTCAGTAAAGAAGCCCTGACCCAAGTTGTCATTGCGCTTATCACCTCCAGACTCGATTACGCGAATATTCTCTATGCTGGCATTCCTGCATGCCATCTTCAACGACTGCAACTGGTGCAGAACCAGGCTGCCCGCCTGATTTTCCACCAGCCCAAGCATCAGCATGTCACTCCCCTCCTTCGTAGTCTACACTGGCTCCCGGTATCCAAACGCTGCACCTTCAAACTGGCATGCACTACCTTTAAGGCCCTATCAGATGCAGCTCCCGTTTTCATCTCTTCGGCCTTGTCCCGTCATATCCCTACTAGAGCTCTGCGCTCAGCGTCATTAAATTTCCTCGAGGTCCCTAGATTCAAAAGGAAAAAGCACGGTGGCTTGAGTTTCTCCGTCCTGGCCCCTTCCACGTGGAATTCCCTTCCACTCCCGCTCCGTCTTTGCTCAAAGTATGACTGCTTCCGCAGACTTTTAAAAACCCTGCTCTTCCAAGCCGCATATGACTAAACCTCCTGCTTTTGGTTCACGCCACTTGTCAATGAGCGCCAAGAAACCGATGGTGATAGAGCGCGTTATAAATGTTTTTTTAATAATTTTTAATAATAATGAGTGGCGGGCACGAGAAAATGTAGCGAGTGGAGCATGTGCATTACCTGCTCTCATCCATGAAGTTGATATAAGGGTTAAACATGAGCACTGATCTGGCCAAGGTGTTGACACATTCCAATTTGTCAAGGGTTCTCCACTTTCTTGTCAGGCCTCCCACCATTGTGGGGATCTTGAACTTACCGTTGATAGTGGCTGTACATTTTATTAAGTGGTGATCTGACCATATGCATGGTGAGTTTATGGGCACTGACAGAGTAACGTTATAGGACCAGATTTGGTCCAAGGTATGTCCCTTTACGTGGGTAGGGGAGGATAAGTGCTAGACCAGGTACAAGTTAGAGAGCAATTCAGAAAGCTCTGTGGCATGTGACCCGCCAAGGGTGTCAGTGAACCAATAGTTCAAGTCATCAATAAGTAGAACATTGGCATGGTTCATAAAAAGGTTGGCCATTTGTTCGCTCAAGGAGAGAGGGAAGGTAGGCATGGCCTGAGGGGGTCGGTAAATAACTCACCAATACCAGAGAACCAGTGTTAGTGTCGAGTTTAATAACAATATTCTCTACCTCTGGGAGATCGAGTGAGGTCTGAGGGCTGATTAACATATAAGATATAGTAATCTGAGAGGAGTGCCGCTAAGATGTCTGGCGTAGAGTCCTGGGTTAACCAGGTTTTGGTAACCTGAAGACGTTAGGTTTTTCTGTGGTAAGCAACAAAAAGATGTCTAGCTGGTGTTTGACCAGGGAGCGAGTGTTGAGATAGAGGATACGCAGGCCAGTTTGGTTAGCTGTTGTGGGGCCGGTGATAGGGGTACATTGCGAGGTGGGGGAAGGTAAGGGGACATGGCCCCTCTGAGTTTGAAGGATACCGTTAGCCATGATGCAATTATGAACAACATATGAAAAACATGTGAGTTGTGGTACTAGAAACCCCCCTTATGGAGGGGTGAGAATGAGTACTCAATTTCATCAAGAAGTATTTCCATCACCTTGTGCATATTTGTAAATTGCATATTGAGTAGTGTGGATGTAATAAATGTACTTTTTTCCTTTAAAAAGAAAAGGCCCAGACTGGGCAATCATTTACTGAGTGTTATTACCGTGTATCTGTGAATGGTGATTACAAGCTCACACCAACTCCCTTGAGTAGGCCTTTGACTGATGTGCTTTGCCACCCTATAAGAGTCTTCCGATAATCTAGTTACACATTTGCCTCCAGACAAGCCAATAAGTGCCCAAAATACGAATGCGCAGGCAGAACACTTTGAACACTTCTCCTTCAGGATTACTCCTTCATTTGGAGCACATTTGCAACTTTTCAGACAATCAAAACGCATCCCAGGAGAATGCCAAATAATCTGTAACTATCACAGCTTTTGTGGAATATTACATTGCATAAAATGTTCATAGAACTTCCACCCTGTGGAAATTACTGTATTTTCTAGGGGCTCAACCAAATCAAAGGATACATTTTAGGAGCTCGTAATACAGACTTTTTCTGGAAAAAAGTGCTGGGGTTCCAGTTAAAAATTACAATGGATAATTCCTAGATTTTTATTTATTAGGTGGATATCCATGTCAATAAGTGACTGGACATTCTACTGAAACATAATAGTTTCTGCATCCTTCAATAAATGTGCCTACATGTTTCAGCCAAAATCTTACTGTCCATGTGGGTCAATCAGCTTTCTTCAGGCCTATAAACTCCCTGCCTATTAACCCCTCGCCCTAAACTAGTGTAAAAGTTAAGTTGGCATAAGCCTACAGTGCAGCAGAGGAAATTAATGTAGGTGCTTCATTTCCTATGTTTTTACTTGAAGAAAGTGTAACTACAGGGAAATGCCCATTTCCTCTGATCCGATGAAATGTGAATAGGAACTGCATAGGTCCTATATACTATTATAATGTACCAGGTAGGAGAGCCTTATGCTTCCCTGTATAAAATTTAATGATGGATGTAGAAACCATTATATTTCAGTAAAATGTCCAGACATCGATACCCAGCTAATAAAGAGAAATTTAGGAATTATACATAGTCATTTTTAACTGGATCCGTGCACTACTTAAAAAAAAAAGGTTCTTTATTATGACCTCTCAAAAAATCTCCTCTGATTGTCGAGCCATCTGGGAGGGTATTCACTGGGTGAGAGGAGGCACCCATGATGAAGCATGCTGCCATATGACGGGTGAGGTGTCTCCACTAGTATCAAAAATATACCCTTGTAGGACATGATAGGAGTCTCAATATAGTGGACTAATGGACATTTGTGCTTTTGTACTTTGTGGGGTATAGTATGATAGATAGGGAGATGTGCAAAATTATTTACAAAGTTCTTTTATTGTTCTTGTGTTTGAAGACTTTGAGGAATCAGCTATGTGTGTGACATAGTTTCCTGTCCACCAAACTCTGAAAAAAGGTCCTTAATAGGAAAAGAATTTAGATGGCCTAGAAATCAGCGTGCTTGATGTACAACTGAAATAGAACAAGACTGCTAATTTTCTTTATTTCAAAGCAAAGAGGTCAACACAACATCAATGAAACTTGATGTCGGCTCATCGCTTTATCACTTCAATTATATGGAGAACAGGCAATATGAGTATGGAGCACATGCGGAAGAGTAAGGTTCTATTGAAGCAGATCACACACAAAGGGAAGATTTTCCAAGATTTTGTGATGTGTTTGTATCACAAAGTGCCTCAAAATGGTGCAAAATCTTTTTTTCCTAATTTACTTTCCAACCCTAACCTTGTTTAGCGCTGGAAATAACGTAATTACTTTGCACTATGGGGCGTTACCAAGGCTGGTGCATTGATATTCCCATGCAACCACCTAAGGTTTCCCATGCTAAGCTCAATTTACCAAATACAGTAGATTGGATTTAGCGTGACAAAACTGTGTCCTTTTAAAGTAGGCGCAGGGAAGGAGAAATGAATTCAATTCTCCTTCCTTTTCATAGTTTTCATACATGCTGCACTGTGCAGCATGCATACAAAGTGAGAAAAGCTTTCTCTCATGTCTAGGCATAGTATTTTGTAGAGGAAGGTTATCCTTCTTGTACAAAACCCATGTTGGATTCACACACAAACCCTAGCGCTATAGGTGTGGGTGGCACATGGCAGCTGTAATCAGCGCCAGTGCAAGGGGAGGAGAGAGCCATATCTTTGAAAATATGGCCCTCTCCTCCTCCCTCCCTATAGTGCAACACAGTTCAGCCTCACGGGGAGCTGCGCTGTCTTGCGTGGAGATTTGGTAAATCTCCCCAAAAGTGTTCTCTATCTGAAAGAGTATGAGACTATACATACAACATGCCATAGAGAAAGAGTGTTGCAACAAGGATTTATGTGCAGGAAATAAGAATGTGGATTTGGCTTTTAATGTAGTAGTGAAAACATCTATAATGTAAACATGTTTGCAATAAATGCCCATTAAGTAATTTAATTTACAAATATATGATTTTTTATTTTCTAAGGGTGCAAATTTTAATGGCAAATCTTTTTTAATGATGTGGATTCAAAGTGATATGTCTACTAGTTAGTATGAAGGGCTTGATTTAGAGTTTGATAGATGGGTTGATCTGTCATGAACAAAACGAATATCTCATCCGCTGTATCACAAGTGTGATTAGATGTAATGTACTTTTAATAGAGTGTACTGTATATCAGTCACATTTGTGATGGAGTTAGCCATCCACCAAGCTCTAAATGAGGCTCTCAGTCACTTCCCAAAATTTGACCAAGATGTATTTTATTGGATGAAAGGATGGAGTCAGGAAATTGAAAGTGAATGAACGAAATCTGTAAAGAACTGTGTAAACCACTGTTAATTGGCATGCTTGTCATTCTGGAGAATTTGACCTATTTCTCATAAAACTCTCCATCCGACATACTGTATTGCAGGAAAGTAGGGCAATCTCTTTTCTCTATTTTAGAGGATCAGTTTCATTTTCAGTTTTAGGAATACTTTGCCTGGTACAATCAGAGAGAGAGGTTTTCAAACATTCCAAAATGAAGCCTGATTAATTTACTTGCAGCATCATTGATCTCGCTTCTTTAAATCACACTTCCATCATTTTTTAGGGTGACTTGTAATCTTTTTGTGTTAAGTCACTAATTATTCAATCTCTCTTCATCTACGTCAAGGGACTCTATACTCTCCCTTATCAGGGAACCGCTATTCTGCTCAATCCTGCTGAACCATGGTAACTAGTTTTTTTGTCCTGTGTCTGACACACCACAAATTGTAAACTTTTTCAACAGGACCACCATGAATGTAATTTTAATGCTACTTAAGAGTAATATCAGGAATACATTCCAAATACCAGAAAGGTATAGGGACAGATATACTAAGCCATTTACCAATCTCATAACCTGCAATTCACTAAATCAAATATACATTTTGCAATTCAGAAAATAGTTATTGAATCCCAAAGTGTCAAATTTGGCAGGGGTTTCATTAGGGCGTCCCTTCCAAAGTGCAATTCGAAAAGTAATGCACTAATTGATTGTGTTCACATTTCTGGTCTTGAAGCATTGTAAAAGTGTCATCTCTACAAAGGGGTGGTAAATTGACTTATACAAGGAAACTGTAAGGACATGGGAAAATATTTCAATAAAGAATATATATCACCTCGTGAAACAAAAAATGCAATGCACAAAGTAGAAGTACAGACTGGTTCTGTCTTTGCATACTCCAAGGAATAAGTAGTGATGACGCATCTTACAGCAACAGGAAGATGAAAGGCACTGAAATGCTGCCTAGAACAAGATCAGCAACAAATCATTAACAATCATCCTATAATGTATGAAGTGTCTGTAAGTTGTACATTGAGTTAATGGTTTACAATTACCACTGCTTGTTCAAATACAGAATATAGACACTAGAATAATTTGAATTTAAGATGTCCTTAGATGACTTGTTTTACCAGGCTAGCCCTTGAATTTAATCATTGTCTAGTGACTGTGTTTATTTTGTTTCGTGAGTGTCCATGTAAAGCAACAATTTTGAATGTATCATTTGGTTGATATCATCAAACTCAAAAACACTGCCGGTGGCATAGCAAGGGAGCAGGGAGCAGGGATCCCAAAGAAATCAAGGAAAATGGGTCTACATCCCCTGGTTTGGTAGCAAAAGACAGGTGTAGATGTAAATGTATTTCGATTTATATAGCGCACTAATCACCCAGGGGTCTCAAGGCGCTTGCTTAGGGAACCTGTCCTGGTATTCCCCTGTGAGATACCCCGGCAGGGTATTCACAAGGTGAAAGCCAGGCATCCTGCCGCGAGAGGCCGTAGTGGAGATTAAGCAAGTTATTGCCCAGAGTCGCAGAGTGTGACCCCGTGAGTCGAGTAGGCACCGGAGCGAGAATTGTCGAGTCCATGGAATTTTTGAGCCCGAGACCTGCCGAGGCGGGGAATCGAACCCTGGTCCACGGCTGATCTCAGCTTTCGGGTCTGCCGCCTCTAACCACTGAGCCACGCTTCTCCAGGTAGGAGGGCAGTGTGCTCTCAAAGCTGAGAGACTAGAAGAATTTAGCTTAAATAAATTCCATAATATACATTAGACATTAACAAGAAAATGGTTTATAGGTTAAAACATAGAAAAATGTGCCTTTTCTTAAAACATGCAAAATTGACGCACAGCATGATTTTTGCCATAAGCACTCATTCCTATTGTAATAAAACCTCTAGGCAGACTAGGCCTCTTCCGTTTTCTACCTTTCAGTTAATTTTCTTCTTTGATAAATAAATGCTTTTAGGAAATGCTGAACTATGCAACATGATTTGATAAATGATTCACGCTTGGCTTGTTTAAACACATCTCTGTAGAATGTGCTGCCTTTAAAAAATGTAATTCTTCTTTTGCTAAGCTACAGGTTCTCATCACATTTAGTTAGTTTTCTAGCTGCCAAATATTAACAATGCTTAATGCTGAATTTTGTATTAAAACAATAATGCTTACATAATGACGTGAATCTCCTAACTTAATATTGTAGGTTACAAAAACAATGTTTCTGTCTTTAGAATAGTTCATTGTTACACGGTGGAATACTGAATAGCTAATAGATTAGACTGCAAGGTTCTTGTGGGAACTCAGACTGAAGCTAACAAACATGAATGTTTAGCAACTAAGTTGACGCTTGTACATAGCAGCTTGCCAACTTTGTATGTTTACCATAGGGAATACGTGTTTCTAGTTCGAATTAAGGTAGTCTAGCCCGGTCCAGGCCATTCTTCTGCGACCATCCCTTTCTCCCTTAGCACTTTTTACCCTATTTTCTGTGAACTACTACTAATGGAGATTTCTGTTGCCTACTACTTTGAGGGTATATTTTTTGTTTAATGGTTATGGCTACTGCTGTGACTACTTTATTAGCTTAACTTTAAACAGTTGATATTTGAGAGAAGAAACCCGGATGACTTTCTGGAATGAAGAGTTCGGCTTCAATCTGATTTTATTTCAATGCTCCTTTAAATCTTGCTCTTTTCCAAAAGGACTCTTTATGAGTGCTGATAGGTTAGAACCCACTCAAGGCCTGATCACCAGTGTGTGCTCCGCCTGCCAGAATATTACTTTTTCTGTAACTGGCGGGGGGTTCTTTGGCAATCCAATGGCGGTGCCTATGAAATAGGCTCAACAATGGGAACATCAAAGGCAGTAACTGCACAGCATGGACTGGTGCAGTCCATGCAGTGCAGGTACTGAGGTGCATGCCCACAGGGGGGCACAGCTGCATGCACCCCATGACCCAGAGGCAACAGGGGGCCTTGTAGGGCCCCCTTTGTTTCCTTTCGGCTAAGGTTTTCATGGAAGAGGAACCGCCATGAACACTGTGGTGCAGAGGAAACTCATATTATGCTTGGTGGGACCATGACGCTCCCACCAAGCATATTGAGTGCCACCTGCAGTGCTATGGTGGTCTGGCCTCCCTAGTTGTGATAGGGCGGTCGGAAGACCGATAACACACGCCACTGCGAGTCTGGGGGTCTGAGGACCCCCAGACTCGTAAGCAGGCCCCTCTAGTAGAATTGGGGCCAATTTACTTTAAGGAATACGCTGTTGTTTACTTGATTTATTATAACTATGATTTGTCTTGATCTTTTTGTAAACAGATTTATATGATTTGCTAATTTGAATAAAAAGACAAAACAAATACTAAACTTTTATTGATAAATAAATGTTTTCAAACTGGTCCAAAACTCTCATGTTTGACTGAACTAAATGACTAAATTGATGCTGTCTATTGAGATGTTTTTTATTGATGCTCTATTCTAAAACGGTGGCAAAGATCAATTGCAGAGAAGAAGATTTTGGTGCAGAGTCAGAGACCCCTATTGTAAGTTATGGGTTGAACTGAAACTATTAAAGAAAAACGTTTACGAGCCAGCAAAGCTTTGGATCAAGATGCCACTTCACCTTCTGATATCTGCTGTTTGGATAAGTGGAATCCTCAAGTGGGAGTATCAACAAAGTAAGCCGAGCAAAATGGTAGCACTACTAAAGACATTGAAAGGAAGTGACACAGAAATTTCCAAATACATTTTCCACAAAGTTTAAAAACATGTGAAAAGTGGGAGAACAGGTGACTGTTCACATTTTCCCTTAATGGGACAGAGTTCCTAAACGGGCAAAAAACCCAGTGTTCCCAGGAAAATATACAGCCAGAGACACAGCGTAACGGCCCACCAACGGTTATGTTACAATAATGCCCTAATGCAAGAGATACATATATCACGTTTAAGGCTAACTCATGGATGAAACACAATGTTCAACATAACAACTCATTATAGTGAAGGCTGGATAATTCATCACATCATGATAGGGTCTCACTGACTAGTGCATCATCTCCCCTCAAGGCAAGGGGATGGGGCTCCGCTAATCATGCAAGAGCCCCCACTGACCTATGAGATACTTCTACAGTTTGTTTACAGTTCTAGCTCATTAAAGGAGGAGGGAAGAGAGAGAGGAGGGTGGAAATATATAGGGTCCAAGGGGAACACATATGTGACTAGCTTTCCCATGCATAGACAAGACTTAGGCTCACAATGCATTTTCGTGTTCATATTCCCCTCTGCTACATACCAAAACACAGGACTGTTGCAGTAACTAAAGCACATTCTCATGGTTAAAATACTCTCTCTACTATCGCATTTTGCGATGCAGGGAGCACTACAAAATTCGTTTTATTTATTAAATTGTTTACTTACCTCCAATTATCCATATTCTGGTTTTTAGCACCCACACCCTGCCCCTCCCCCGCCCCACCTTCCTGCCCCACCGCAACTCCCTCCACGGGCCGTGGCTGTTACAAATGACACACCAGCTGCCTAAGGGGCTTGTAAATAAGTCCCCTTAGTTTCCTTAGTCGTCTCATCTCCCACTTTTTGTGTTTAACATCCTTAAATGGAACATGTAATTGCAACAGCATAAAAAGGTGCTTGGATATGTTGTCAGAAGGAGACACAGGCACAACTTGTACATGAACAGGCCTGAAGAGGAGCATTTAAAGGGTCTCTTTAAAGACTGGTGTCACTTCTCATGGAGTTCGCTTGAGAGGGTCATGCAACTGCTGCATTAAAATGAGTAAGGCATGTCCGTGGATTATGGCAGAACATGACTGATGGTAAGAAAAGGGGAACACGCTTTAGTCAGCCACAATGATATGTCTCTACTGAACATGGCAACTATTTGAAATGCGATTTCTGGTTGGCTAAGGTTTGCACCAAAGCCAGGCAGAAACCACCACTCTAGTTAGGGCAAGGGAGTTACACGTCAAAGATAACCCCTGCTCACCCCCTTGGTAGCTTGGCACGAGCAGTCAGGCTTATCCCAGAGGCCAAGTGTAGAGCGTTTGTGCACGCACTCAGCAACAACATAGCAGGCACACCACAAAAGGAACTCCACACAAGGTTATATCAAAAATAGCCTTTGTATAACACATTAGAATAGCAATCACATAATATACATTGTGCCACCTGGCACTGGGTCATATCTACAAGGGATTATTTACACTTGACAGGGCCCACTGGACCACTGTCAGAACCATCACAAAGTGAACTTAGTACAAGTAAGACATATCACAAACGTACAACCAGTAATCAGTGGTGACTACTGTACTCAGCATCATCCTGTAACATAAACCACATTATGCACAGTATCACATTAGGCGCCAAATACATTGTACACCAACCTCATCAGCCTAACATATTAGACCTTAACCTCCTAAGTATCACTCACATTAGGGGTATACTTGCAGTAGGAAATAATCTCACCAGCATAGTCACATAATGCATACAATCTCATCCCCAAACGCATTTATAGGCATGAATCACTGTAGAGCATCATATTTCCTACATCACATGAATCTCTGGCCCCCCTGGCCAACTGGCCTTCTTTAGGACTCAGATGCCTTCTGTCCAGAATGTCAAGGTGCTAAACTGCCACTCGCAGCGAAAGCAAAAAGTGTGCAGTGCATGTGCACCAATGTGCCTCCCGGGTCCCCTCCTGGGACTCCTCCATGACCCTGGCCTAAAAGTAACAGCTGCCCACTAATTGCTGGGCAGCTTGGATCACCAAATGGCCCCTGGCACGACTGTACCCTTAGGGCCCCACTGGGGCTCTCTACATTGACATGCCTCCTCGTTGGAGCGGCCCACAATGGCGGGACCGCTTAGGCACCGACAATGTGCCTCGACATGTAGGGGGACACAGGCCCTTCTGGGCCCTCAACAGCCCTGTGCCCCCTCGTTAGAGCAGCCCACACTATGGCAGGTCCACTCACCACCAACACCTTCACTGTGCCATGATCGGCACCAACAATGCGCCCCTGGAGCCCCCATTCATGGGACTGGTCCTGGAAGGCTCTCCTCGTGCTGCGGGATCAGCATCACAAGGTGCTGCATCGGGCCCGCACTCTGGTCTCCCCCCTTGCTGGGAAGGCTTCTGTGATGCTTCCACTCGTGCAGCGGGGGTCGGCACCGACTATGTGCTTTGGCCCCCTCCGCCTCCATCACCGCAGGCTGCAGGCTCTGGACTTCCGCGTTGCCTTTTCCCGTCTGGGGGAAGTCAGAAATGACGTCCGCGAGGCCCCGCCCACAGGCAGGCGACGCGCCTCACTTTCGTTGGCGGCTCAGGCCGTCACGATGAGATCTTCTCGGGTAATACGGGGTAGGCTCCTGTTTTAGGTACACACAGTGGCAGGGTGGGCACCCGCCATGTAAAACAATCATAAAGCAGAGTGGGCTCCTGCTAAATTGGCCAAATGCAGGGTGGGCTCCCACCTCTCTCCCCTTCATTAGGGGAATCCCCATGCTGGGATTCCTTCTGGGACGATTGCAGCTTAGTGCTGCGGAGCCCTCGTGCTCCTCTTCTGCAAAATCAAGCGCTCGGAAGGCGCTAGAGGCAGACAAGGGTCCTGCAGTACAAAGGATAAGTCCTTAGAGATGAAAGGGCCATGCAGGACCAGGGAGGCAAGCCCTCATGGCAGCACCCCTTGGCCCCCAGCAGCTGCATGCCCCAGCAGGATCAGCACACCACAACTGAACACC
The DNA here is from genome assembly GCF_964261635.1 of Lissotriton helveticus. NCBI lineage: Eukaryota > Metazoa > Chordata > Amphibia > Caudata > Salamandridae > Lissotriton > Lissotriton helveticus. The sequence continues at coordinate 1,078,471,979 of NC_136059.1, forward strand.
GCCATTGGGTCACAACCCCTACTTTTATATCCCTAATTCCTTTGTCTAAAGTGCAGGGCATGGGGGAACCAGATGCAACTGATTCAAGGGGGAATTGGAGCACTTTGGCAAGCTCCTCTTCCCCTTTGTCAGACACACCACAGGGGGCGAAGCCAGCATTCACTAGGGAAGACACCATCCTATTCAGAGTCAGGGGATTACCCCTCCCACTACTCTTAGCCCAGGTGTCCCATTCAGTCTAGCGCTGACTCACCCTGCCCCTCCTGGATCCACCCACACCTCTCAGACCCTGTCACTCACAAGCCAGACATGCAATTCACATCAGGCAGGCAGACACAAAGCACACAGAAATGCCAACTTCTAAAAGTTGCATTTCTCCACCAGTCACCATAAATCTGCGGACACCTTTGTGCAGCATTTATTTTCACAAGTTCGTACATACTAAACTCGCCCCTGCTGCTCCTCTTATACCAGGAATTACCATGGACACACTCATCCCCAATGCATTCCTATGGGAGGGTAGGCCAACCTTACCAATGGAACACAGAAAGAGCACACACTTTACCCTGGACCACAGTGCTAAAGTGCTCAGAGGCCTAAAATCACCAACACCAGGTTACAGAAAAAGGCTAGGAGAATGCAAAAAGTTTCGGGGTGAACCTGCCAAAAGGGCCAAGTCCAACAATAACATTTTTTTTAAAACATGGTTAACTGAAAACACACTACAATGCTCACTTAACTTAAACTCGTGTGACAGAACATGAACTTAAAATGGAAGTGAAGAGGCATTTTAGAGTATTCAATGATAACATTGGCTTCAGAGGACGCTCTTCCATGTGTTCTGTCTCGAATTTTAGAATGTCAACCCCAAATTAAAGAACTCTATCAACTATAGGTTGTAAACTTTTGTAGTGTCACAAGTGATACTAAGGTTGCCTCACAATACTATGGCCCATTTATAAGTTGAGCAGAGCGGTACTTCCAGGTGGGATACCGCTCTGCCCAACTAGGACCAGCCTGTGTTCAGTGCTTAATTTGTAAAATATGAAGTACAGTGCTCTCAGTTTTTAATGAGGCCACACCCACTTCCCCAGCCCCACACACTTCCGTAGGTGGCTCCACCCATATCCACAAGCCTTTTTTTATTTATTGAAGTTCTTGTTTCGTCATTACAATATGAAAATAGCGGACATTGACAATCACAAAGTAAATATAAGAAGAAAGAAAAAAAAAAGAAGAACATGATTTACGGAATACATCAGTCCAATATTACTCAAAATACAATCTCCAAATTTTATCAAATTTCCTCGTCCCACCGATTCACTGTGCATATCGCAATTCACTTTTTCTAACATTTCTAATTTTTTGAAGCCAGGTGTTAAACGAAGGAGCTTGTGTTAGCTTCCAATTCTGGAGAACCAGAGACCTTGCCACTGCCATTGCAATAAATAGTAGTTTAACCATCTGTTCTAACAAACCGAGATCAGAATCATATCCATACAGTATTAATTTGACATTATAAGTAATCTTGATCCCACAATACTTTTGCAAATATTCGAAAATCTCATTCCAAAAAGGCACAATTTTAAAACAGTGGGCTATAATCTGAGACCAGTTAGCAGGAGTATATTGCTGACATCTAAAACAGATGGCACTGGTATTAGCATACATTTTTGCAATGGCAGCAGGAGTACGATACAGGAGCCATTTACTGAAGAATAACATTCTTCTCCAATTAGATCCACGAAGAACACTAAAATTCAGTTTATTTATACTTTTCCAGGTATTAATAGTAAGAACATGATTCTCCTGTTCTTGCCATTTTTTAATGGCTTTCGTACTTAAATCTACCTCAATATGTTGAGCTAGGCAACGTTTCCATGCCCCTGGCTTCCTCATCTGGGGAATCAAAAACAAATCATCCCATAGCTGACTAAGGGAGCCAATAATTCTTGGATCCACTTGCTCCAGCACTTCAAAGATCGAAACATAGGAACCTAATAACATAAAATTCCCTGAAATTAATAACTGCATCTCTCCCAATGACAACCAAACCCCTTCCCTTAAAAAATCTGATAGGGTATAAAACCCAGCACGTTCCCATTGTGAAACAGTATCCACTCCAATTTTCATTCCCAAAAAACTGAGAGCATTTTTTAAGGGAGTTCTGGAATTAAACTGCGGGAGAGAATACCTTTTAAGAAATACTTCACGACGTTTGAAAAACCAATTCATCATCTTATACCGATCTGCAATGGAAGTGGCGTCTGAACCTCTTGACAAATTTGGTCAAAAAAGATATTGATAAATACAATTGGACTCTGCATTCCAGATTTAAATCGCTCTAAATATTGAGCAAAATATGCGCTATAGTAATCTCTGAGATTAGGTACGGATAGGCCTCCCAATTCAGTTTCCACATAAAGTGTCTTCAATGCTATCCTAGGGCTTTTTTTTGCCCATATAAACCCTGGGAATAAGGATTCCGTTTTGAAAAAAACCCGCTAGTCAAAAAGCACGGAATGGCAGAAAATAAAAAATTGAATAGTGGAAGAATGGACATTTTTATAAGTGCCACCCGCCCCAAGATAATAAATGGTAACGAATCCCATCTAGTAAACAAGGATTGTACCTTCCGTAAAAGAGGATCAAAATTCAATTTAACTAAATCGGAAACCAAAGTAGAAAACATAACCCCCAGATACCTCTTAGGTCTTGAATTAATACAACCAGCTAAATCATTATGTAAATCCACCTCACCCCCACCACAAACTAATATTTCCGTTTTTTTTTATTAATTCGATAGCCTCCCAAGGCTTCGAATTCTGCAGAAAGTTGTAAAACAGCAGTCTGAGATTGAATATCCGTCTTAATTAGTAGCATAATATCATCGGCATAAAGTTTAATTTTTGCCATAGAAACGATCGGGGGAGGAATATTCACAGATTCACGAATTGCTGTAGCTAACGGTTCAATAAAAAAAGCAAAAAGAATAGGGGATAAGGGGCAACCGTGCCTAGTACCCCGTTGGACCGATACTGTACCCACCATAACAGAATTAGTAATTATATTTGCTCTGGCACCCGTGTACACATTTTGAATTAAACTAATAATTTGTGAAGGGATTCAAAAGTGCTTTAAAATAACAAATAAAGTTCTCCATACCACCAAATCAAAGGCTTTTTTCAGCATCTAATAATAAAATTAAAACCAGGTTTTTTTTTGTCTGAAAATAATCTAAAGCCTCAGTGAGAAAATGTGTGTTAGTAACTAACTGCCGGCCTGCCACAAAACTGTTCTGATCTTGATGAATAAGATCTATTGCAACAGAATTTAAACGTATTGATAGCAATTTAGTTAGGATCTTATAATCGGTGCTCAGTAATGTGATGGGCCTATATGAATTAGGGTCTTTAGGATCTTTACCTTTCTTTGGAAAACTAACAACTGTCCCCTCCCCAAAGGAATCTGGAACTTGCCCACCCATTAACATATAATTAAATAGTTGTAATAATAAATCAGACAAAACATTAAAGAAAACCTTAAAAAATTCAGCTGGGAGGCCGTCAGGACCACAGGCCTTGTCAATTGGTAAGTTGTTAACCACTAATTCTAATTCTGATTTAGAAAATAAACGCATCATTGTATCGCTATCTACCTGAGATATAGAGGGCATATCACATCTGGCTAAAAAATGTATAAGCCTAGAATGATCTATTTTTTGCTGTTGACTGTATATCTGTTTATAATGGGACAACATAATAGCACCAATAACATCCGACTGTGATACTTCTATCTGAGTTGCAGGACACTTTAAAGAACGAATTAAATTAGCATCAGCTTGCTCTTTTGCCTGACAAGTGAGGAGTTTACCAGAGAAATTACTTTCCTCGTAAATCCGCTGAGATTTTATCAGAAATTGATGTTCGCTCTGTGTAAAAAAAAAACGTACTAAGTTCACGTTTAGCTTCATTTAGTTTATTTTGCACATCACTAGAAAAGTTAGATTGTCGAAGCAGAGTGAGCGAATGGATTTTTTGATAAACTGAAGTCCTAGCTTGTTTAATAGCGCACCATTCTTCTGCGTCTTTACTGATTATAATGCCACGGATAAAGGCTTTTAATGAGTCCCAAATAATATACAGCGGAGCCGTATCTGAATTGCGAGCAATGAACTCAGTGATCTCGAGTTTTAAAAAAGAGACCCAGTTATCATCTTGTAAATACATTTTATTAAATGTCCATCTCTTAGGGGTCCTAATTTCTTTGCTGACTTCAAATTCGATTAACAACATTGCGTGGTCGGAAAATCCGTTATGCAGAAATTTTAAATAAGAAAATTTTAGTAACCTAGAAGCCAAGAAAAAATCTAGGCGAGAAGAGGATCTATGTCTTCCCGACCAACAAGTAAATCCTTTTTTCTGTGGAAATTTTGATCGCCATGGGTCACAGAGATCCAATAAATATATGTACTGCATAATAGACCTTCTTGACTTTGGTTTAGATTGTTTCTTCGAGGCACCATTGGAATCTAATTTTGTATCCATAAGAATGTTAAAATCGCCACCTATAACTATATCTCCCCTGACCATCAACAATGATTGAAATAACTCCTCATAGATTGGGGCACGATCTTCCACTGGGGCGTAAAAGCTAACAAATGTAATTGGTCTATTCCTGTCTTTTATTAAACACGTGGCCCAACACCACCGCCCTGCTCCTCCGTCTTCAACCTGAATGATTTCCGCATCTAAGTTTCGGTTTAAAAAAAGAGCGACCCCACTTTGAGATTCTTGAGCACATGAAAACCCGCGATACAAAGACCAGGTTTTAAACATAGAAAAGGAGTTAACTTTAACCATAGAAATATGAGTTTCTTGCAACATTACAACTGCTGGGCACTCTGATTTAATCCATAGCTCAATAGCTTGCATTTTTTCCGATTGTTCAACCCATTAACATTAAAGGAGATCACCTTAAGCCCCAAATAGACATATATATAAATCATTGAATTCAATTTCTTGCCGACATATTTTTTTATCACATCCCAACAAGAACTTCAATTTTTCATTTTTTCCCCCACTCACCCCACTCTCCAACCCAGGTGCTTCCCTCCTGCACCTACCCCCGTGGCCCCGTACTACACCTACACCGCTCCCCCACGCTGGCTACAAGGCACTAACCCCTCTCATAGAGGCGCCTTGTTGTTGCGCCCCTGATCCCGTGACAACCCTGTTCCTCACCGCCCCCCCCCCACAATCATATCCAATTTTAATCTAAGCCTATGCCAACTGACTGAGCATCTCACGTGCCTCATCAACATCGGTAAACAAATGAAATTTGCCTTTTATCAAAACTTTTAGTTTTGCTTGCTGTTCAATTGAAGCTTGCACACCCTTATCTTTAAATAATTGCAAAATCTTTACAAAGTCTTTTCTCCTTCTGGCAGCTGCAGCCAACATGTCGGGAAAAATTCGACATTTAGTAGTTGGATTGGCATGAAATTGTCTTTGCTTAAAGGCCTGTGATAGGATTGTTTCTTTAACACGAACATCAGCAAAGTTAACAATGATAGTCCGGGGAAACGGGGAATTGAGAAATGGTCGAGCTGGGACTCGATGCACCCGTGTAATTGTTAGGTCTCCTTTAAACTCAGGGACAACCTCTCGAGAAAAAAAGGAAGTAATCCATTGCATCATGTCAGAGCCCTCAATATTCTCTGGTACGCCTACTATTCGAAGGTTTGACCTTCTATTATAATTTTCTAATTCATCCAATTTGAACTCAAATGCCTTCGAATTTTTTGATACGGAAAACATTTCTTTCTGCACAATTGTCATATTGTCCTCCAACCCCGAAATTCTAGTCTCAGTTTCTTGAAGTCGAATGGGGAAAGAAGCCATTGAATCTTCAATTTTATCCAAGCGCTGACCTATCACTGCCAATTCCGTTTTTTTGAAATTGCTTTATCTCTCTTATTTCCCCCAAGATCAGATTTAACATGTCTTTCACTGTAATCTGAAATTCCACAGTAGTGACAGTGTCCATCGCCATAATCGGACTCTGTGCCAAAGTAGCGCCAATAGATTCCAGGTTAGTTAGTGGCAAAACATTAAAGGCGGCGATAGAGGTGTTGGTAGAAAAGGTAGAAATTTCTTTGTCGCCAAGAGAAGGAGCTCTTATATTTAAAGGTGGAAAATCTATTAAATTAACCAAATCATCAATCGACTTCGTTGAATCTAAATTCTCAGAATTATTCACTGAAGGGGTGGTTTTTAGAGGAGTTGAAGAGATTGAAGCCCCTGATAGCACTGCCTGATTCCCATCTATCTTAGCTGAGGCATGAATTGCGCCCTTTCGCTCGAATAATGGGAATTGCTTAGAAATCTTAGAAGTCTTGGAAGCGCAGATTGTTATGGGTTCTTTAGACATCTGTATCCTCGGTGAGGCCATTGGATTTACATTTTGGGCTATTTCCGTAGATTTGACTGCTGGCCCCGTCAAGGTCATATCCACTTCCCCCACGGGCAACCCCACGGGCAACTCCAATACTTCCTGCGCCTCACTAGTGACGGAATTACCAAGATTCCGTTGACGAGCCTGTGTCATGCTGTCATCCAAGAGATCGTCCTCACCTTCCCCCTCACCAGAGTTCTCCAAATTTTCCACAGAAGAGGTTTCTCTCTCAGTAGCGGATCCACCCCGCTTCGCCTTTTCTAAGTTGTCTTTTAGTTGTTGGCGTCGTGCTATCGCCCTGGCTCTAGCCGTCAGCTGTTTGCCCATTATCAGAGCCGCTTCAATTTGCTCCAAACAGTTATAGACGACCCTTCAAGCTTCAACCCCCAAAGCACAAAAATGCTCTCAATAAATGCCAGATAGCGCCAGGTCGTCGGGAATGCTGGGACTTGTAGTCTTTACCCACACAGCCGCCTCAGCAAAAAACCATGTTGCAGAGGCGGCGGGGCAAGATAGTTCCGATCACTGGCCGGGCAGGGCAGGACCCCAGTCACACAAAGTCCTCTTAATTCCACCAATTCCACTGAATGCCAAACGAAGTACTGTACTCTTCACAGCACCAGCGCCAGCAGCATTGTTCCACAGCCAAGCCCGCTATCAGCTGCAGTCAGCCCTCGACTCACCACAGCCTCGAACAGATGACCTCTGAGCCGAGCCGTGACTGAGCTGGCAAATTTCGTCCCGAAAGCGCATCAGCAGCACGCGTTACATCGCGAGCGCAGGAAGCTCCGAGGACGCCAGAACGCCATTGGCACCATCATCCTCGTGGCGAAAAGAGGGGGAGGAGCAGGGGAACAGGAAGTCCAGGCGCTACGTGGAGGCGTGGAACTCCACCGTAGCAGTCAGCACAGCCTCAGCCTCAAACTGTCCACCAAGCGTCATATCCACAAGCCTTAATACATCAGAGCCACCTCCTCACTCCTTGAGTTCCACTAGAAGCTGAAGGCCTGGCTCTTCACAAAAGCACCTCATGCCCCTCACACCTACAAATCTGCTCAAGCCCCTGGACACCCTCCCGGCTGATTAGTGCACTATAAAAATCAATTTAACATAATATAACATATAGGAAGCCTATGAAAACAGCTTGAAAGTGAACGCAAATTAGAGAATGTGTGTAAATCTCAAAATGCACCTTTAGAAAACGTCATTTGAGGAATTGAGGCAGCTTTGCATACAAAAGAAAATGTGCTTGTACTCTGCAGTTTAAAAGAAAGGAAAGGATAAAGGAAGAAACGCATTAAAGAAGGCATTAAAAAATGCAGGCTGAAAGAGGAGCACTGGAGTAATGAAATAAATAAGTAATGGATGAAAGAAGGAGGAAATAAGAAAAGAATGTGAAGGGAAGAAATGAATGAGTAGAGAGAGAAATACACCATGTTTGTTTGTAAAGCACATATTCACTCAAGGGGACTCATACCAAATTAAAAATGCTGTCATCCACGTCAATTGCACTAATTTTATCTAAAGATGAAGGACTGAGTGGCCACACCAAGATTTCAATTTATGACCCTGAGCTGTGTTCCTACTCTGAGATTACCTCTGCTCAGGAACAAAGATCCCGAATTCAAGGGAAAATCCAACCGATAAAATCTCATGAGGTTTGTTTGGGCTGAAAGCGCTGTCCGGCGTCAGCAAATTCCCTTCTGAGGCATTGAGGGGAGTGGGGTTCACGGAATACCCACTCCTGTCAGCCCACAAACTGTGCTCTTCCTGTAGCTCTCTCCCCATCCACTGTCCCTGCCTCATCTGACACTGACCCCATATTTCCATGTACCTCCTGTTCAGTGCAAAAAGAAAGGGACTAGGGCCAGATGTAACAAAGGGTTTTATCCATTCTGTGTCTATAGGAAAATGTGTTCATACATATGGCCCAAGGAAACTAACAAATGTGTACCTCGCATGTGACGTGAAAAAAAAACAAATGGAACAACGTTTCTTACTTGTTTTTCTTAAATTTGATTTATTTAAAAAAAAAAAGGAGTATACTAATTAATTTGCACAGCAGCGTAATAGTCACATGGATTGAACCTACACTAAATTGCGAGCACGGCATGCATTGCGAATGAAGTTAAACCAACCACCGGGGCGAGCGTTTTCAGTCCCTTCTGCGCCCCAGGTCTATTCTTCTCTTGGGCTCTTGGAGTCACTGCGAGCATGTCTGGGAATTCAGGAAGGAGTGAAAAGGAAGCCTATTTATAGCCTGAATTCCTAATGGGAAGATGCAGGTGCACGAGGCCTCAGCAACCTGAAGCCAGCGCAGAAATGAGACCACGTCAGCTGGCTGCTGAAAATGGTTAATGACTTGGGACCTGCCTAAGATTTGTACTTACCAATAACCTACTTATTTTAAAAGTTTCACTGAAGCATCGAATGAAACTGCAATGCGCCTCTATCGGGAGCAGCATGGACTGCACCTATTAGACTTTGAAGTAAAGTATATAAAAAAAAATCATTGTCCGTATATTTTCCCTGACAAGAACTGTTTGAAAAAATATTTTGAATAAGTCGGATGACACGCATAATACAAGTACTCTTTGGATTACTTAAAATGTGAAAATGTGGGTTGTTTGCATTTTATTAGATTACAACATTTCGGAAGTTCCTATCCCCCAGATTCATCATGCTCCTCTTTTGCGAGTCCTTAATAGCGATTATTAAGGAATCGCTATTAAAGACTCGCAAAACAGGATGCATGTAGAAATCGCAATATTTATGGCGAATTCTACATCTTCCTTATTTGCGATTCGCTAATTGCTAATCACAAATAAGGAATGACTCCCCATTCATTCAGGAATGAATGGGGAGTCAATCCTTATTTGCGATTAGCAATTAGCGAATCGCAAATAAGGAAGCGATTTCCAGGGTGCCAGGCACCCCATAAATGGTGATTTACACTGGTGTTGCGCACACACATGTCCAAAGGACATGTGTGTGTGTAACATCCAACTTAGAAAAATGCACTAAAGTGCATTTTTCTAAGTTTTTGCTATTTACCACGAAGTCAGACTTCGCGGTAAATAGCGGCCAAAAATTTCGATTTCGCAATTCTAAAATGGTTCATGAATTGCATTTAAGGAATCTCAAATAGAGATTCCTTAAATGCAATTCTTCGCAAGTTAGCGATTTCAGAATTTGCGAATTTTGCATTTGGGATGATGAATCCCAAATGCAAAAAAAGCGCTCGCAAAGGGCCAGATTCGCAGAGTCTGGCCTCTTCGAGCCGAGTTTTCCTTCATGAATCTGGCTGTAGATTCATAAAGAGATCTTGTAAATAGGGCAGCAAATGGACCATTTGAAAAATAATATGCATTGCTTGTGATTTCTATAAAAGCATGCTAATATAATATTAAATGGGGTGAGTTTTATGTACAATATATGTTGGAATTATATGATCTAGGTAAACGAGTTATGAATATCTAAAAATATGTTACTCTAACTTTGGCCCTTCTGAGCCTTTGAAATACATTTTTGCAATTCCTTATTTTGCGATTGCACTTAAGGAATCGCAAATTTTGCGATTCCTTAAATGCAATGTATCAAACAAAAAATATTCAAAAAATGCCATTAAGAATTCGCAAATTACCACCAACTTCTAGTTGGTGGTAATTTGCGAATTCTTTTCAAAAAGCTTTTTTCCAAAAAACAAACTGTGCCATATGACGCCCATACATGCCCTTAGGGCATGTATATGCGCCATATGCCCCCAAATGTCTTTTTCAGGGGTGCAGCAGGGTGTTCTTGAGACACCCCTGCACCCTTGAAGAAATTCCTAATTTGCGATTAGCTAATTGCTAATCGCAAATTGCACCTTCATTCCTATGGGCCTCCTGGCCCATAGAAATGAATGGGTAATTTGCGATTAGCAATTTGCTAATCGCAAATTAGGAATGGTAAAGAATCGCTATTTAATAGCGATTTTGTACATACATACCGTTTTGCGAATTCCAAATAGCGATTCCTTAAAATTTGCTATTTGGAATTCGCAAAACGGTAGTGTGATACATATGGCCCTAAGTGATATTGCCCGGAATCACAGGAATCCTGGATGTGGAGCCAATACTGGGCTTCAAACCTAGGTCTCCACTGCAGGTGCGGCCGGCACAGCTAACAGAGGTGTGGCGGGTGTGGGGGCGGGGGGAGTAGATTGACGACGGAATAGGGAAAGTAAAATAAAACAATGAATAGAACCACTTACATTGAGATTGCCGCATCTCTGACCAGAAATTTGAGGTATGTGCAAAATGGGGAAACATGTTCTTTAGATATTGTGACTTTGTCCAATGTGCTTTGTCAACAATGCAGAGAACCTGGAGTTAAAGTTAAACATTGAGTGGGACCAAGTGGAGTAGTTTCTTTACAGGTTTGATGTGGTCTTGTTTGCTGAGGTTTGGAAACGTTCAGACTGCCTGGTCTATAGTCTTTTTCATCAGTTAATAAGATTTGTGGGGAGGCCATTGTAAATGATATTCCAATAATCCAGTATGCCAACACCAAAGGCCTTGTTAGCTTCACTTTGTGAGAAGTTTAGAGTAGAAAATAACAGTTTGTAGTAAGGTCAGTTCTGAATGATACTCTTGATTACAGCATTGACTTCAGAAGCAAACAAAAGTTCACAGATAGAGAGTGTACCTAAGTTACTTACACTCAGGGATGTTAGAAGAAGGCATGTGGTGAACTTGAGGGGTAGAAAATCAGACTTGGATGTACCCACAACGAGAACCCTTGTTTTTGCTCTCTTCATGCAGAAAGCCAAATGAGCAAAAACAAGATTTTGTTTGCTTTTTTTTTTTAAGTGTGAAATGCAACCTCAAATAAAAAATTAACACTATGACTCATTTTGGATAAAATATACCGTATTTTCCGGCGTATAAGACGACTTCTTAACCCTTGAAAATCTTCTCAAAAGTCGTGGGTCGTCTTATACGCCGGGTGTCGTCTCATGCAACTTAACATTGTGAGGAGCTGCGACCATAGATTGTGCCCACACTTCTACTGCGCCATAAGTGGTGAGAGAAGTGAGCCTCACATGGCATTCTGCCCTTTCCTTCCGCTGTGTCAGATTTTCAGAAATTATTGCTACAACATTTAAGGCTGATGCTTTATAGAATCGTAAATGTTCTTAGCTTTGAACTTACTTAAGACATTTTTAGCACAAATTTTTACAAAATGTAGGTGACTTGAAATGAAAACAATAGCAGTTTGATTACGGAGGATCCGTTGGAATAGGTCCATAGTGGTTAGCTAAATAGTCTATACAGAGCAGTCCACCATTGATCCTAAATAGCAGTCACCGGTTATTACAGTTGCTAGTCCCGTAAAAACTACCTTCCCTTTTTAAGCTTCAGCAGGATGTTTTTTCTATTCCCCATTTCTAGATGAGATAAAAGCAGTGTATCCAATCACTAATGTAACGAAAAAATGTTTTAGTTAGATTGAAAAAATATAGAGATTTTGGCAAAATCGTAATTGCATTTACAATTATAAAATTTCAAAATGCTAATCAAATTCTAATATTATTGGCTACGGTACCTTCTATACATGAATTATATCTCTCTTTTAGGTCATCTTAAACATAATGAATTACTTAAGTTAATCTGCCCTTCAACAGTAGTTTGGGCTGCCTCATTATCACTTGGAGTAATCTTGGTTCTAATGTTGATCTGATCTTTGGAGCTAAGGGTTCACTCAATTACATAAATTAGATTGTTGGAATCAGCTACTCCTGCCATGTCCATAAGATAACTGTAATATCTATGGTAAAATCCCTGTTATCAATACCCTAACCCTTTGCAACACGATAGAAGGGTGCACGTTGGAAGAGGGGTAGTCTTATACGGCGAGTATATCACAAACCCTATATTTTAACAAGAAAAATAGGGGGGTCGTCTTATACGCCCAGTCGTCTTATATGCCGGAAAATACAGTAGTGCTTAATGACAGATTTACATTCCGTGTGATTACATGCACTTCTGGGCTTAGTCATGTTTTTGTTTCTTGAAATCCACTGGGGGGACATAGTGATGAAGCATGGCAGTATTAAATGAATTAATTTACATGTGCAACAAGGTACCAACAAAGCCTTTTTCTTCATGTTGAAAAGCATTGAGCAGTCCTAACCTGGATTTCTTGCCAGACAAGTTTGCACTCTCCTTTTCCTGGTTCTTCGGTGGTGTAAAAAATGATTAAGGTCCCAATTATGACTTTGGCAGTCAGAACGCTGGACTGTCATTGCGTCACGAGGGAGTATGCCACGTAGCCAGTGGCATTCCTACTGCAGCATTACGAGTTAATCGCCGGGCTGGCATGCTTCCACTCATATAGAGCCTGCAACACATGCTCCTACCTTGGCACCACCTCTTGCACGTCGGTGCACTGTGAACCATGCACCATGTTGTGCATGGCACAAAGTGCACGCACAACAATGCAAGAAGATGGGGGCACAACATGTGTTCACATGCACAGCCCCCATGGGCTACAATGCCCTGGGGCCCAGTTTGGGGCCCCTTCCCTGACTTTCTGATTAACTTTTCATGGCAGGGTCTCAAACATGAGAAGGTCAGTCGTAAGGCAGGTCGTAATCTGCATGGCGATGTCGGCATTGGTTCTGCTGCAGAGATCGCTGATTTCCCCACCGCTGCACCATCTGGATCCAGAATCCTCACAGTGGTGGCAGTCTAACATCAGGCTTGTAGGGGTCCAATCTCCAACCTCGTAATAGGGTGATCATACCACGAGGAGGTGGCGGTCAGACCGCCACCATGAGTACGGTGGTCTTGGGACCGCAGCACTTGTAATCAAGCCCTAAGTCACAAATTTCTTCAATTACTTTGAAAGTTCCTCCTGGTCACTCTTGCAGCCCAGAGGTTCTCAGGGCAGGCTTCTATTCACCAGGTGTCTCTTCAGCCAGAATAGCTTCAGGGTTCAGTCCATAGTGGTCAACCAGGCCTTCTTGAAGTCTGAAGTCCTCCTGCTTATTGTTCCCCTGTAGCAGGTAAGAATGGGCAGACCACTTGGAAAGCAATTCAAAACAATGGGTACCAGCATGAGTCAGGAGCCCTTGAGCATTTTTCCTTTCAGTTAGGCAGATTCTTCTTTTTTCAAGAGATTTTTTTCTTCTCTGGTCCAGGGATGTTCTAAGAAGGAGGCAGTAAGGTGTGAATCTTGAGCACACCTTACACCCAATCCTGGCTACTTTATTGCAGAATTCCCACCTCCATCAGCATTTCCTGATCCAGTTTACCCCCAACAGTCCAAGACTCACTCATCCAAAATATCCCTAGGTTTCCGTAATCTGCAAGAAACCAGTCCCTTCGTGTAGTTATTCCTCTATGGAGATAAGGTGTCCTTCTTTCTGTTAGTGCCAGAACAGGTTTATAAGGCTGGAGATGCAGAAAAGAATCATATGATTACTTTGCAAATCAATTGCTGTAGTTCCTAAGAGCCTCATATTGTATTTTCACTTCAATGCAAGAGCTGTTCAAGCTGCCCTTTTTGTTGCTAAGTGTTCCTGTTCCCCTGCTAGATGGCAAATATATGGTTAGTGATTATTGTTACACCATTCCTGCCTTCCAGCTACCAGAAGGCAGACCATTGTCTACTAGGATAGAGAGCTGCTAACAGGTAGTCAAGGTCTGTTTTCAGTCCCTAGGCTATAACTGGGAGGCAGAGCATTTCTAAAGGTGTTTATTCCCAGGCAGTACAAAGTGCACTTTCCCAAAGTTACTTTTTTCACAAATCATATTGACATCTCTTTCCATCATTACATTTTGAAAAATAACTCTGATGGACAAAAGCTGATATACGAAAGTGATTTTATTCCAAATTAGGTTCTGTTAATGAAAGGAGAGCTTTTCATAGTCTCACAAACAGCTTTTTGTAACTGTTTACTGTGAGAGCTACCTTTCCCAATTTGGAGTATGCTCCACTTTTGTAGAATATGCACATTGCCTTGCAGGCTTACAAGGTACACTTCAATGGCAACTTATCTAATATATAAAAATAAAAAAATTGCATGACAAAGACACTTTTTCTCTCCATATGTTACTGCAATACTTTACATTTTTGCCTAGCCTCAGCAAAATTGTGCTCTCTGGAGCCATGCATTTTTGTCATTTATGAGCCTGGTGTAAATACACCGTGCAGGCCACAAATGACACTTACATTTCAAGCCATAGGTGTATTTTCTGTGCCATCTACGATGGTCTTCTCAAAAGTTAAATGAGCCAATTAGGTGAAAACACTGCACAATACGTGTTTAAGGGCAGTGTAATAGTGCACAGATTCCTAATTCCAGCAAGAACAGACATAAAAAGGGGAGGGACCATGTCATAAATGTTGTCCTTTCTTATAATGTGGTGTTAATCAAGTAACTGTTCCAAATGGCTATTGAAGAGGCAGGATGATCCTTTGGGTACTCAGCTGGACACAAGGTTTGTAGACGAGTTGGCTGTCCCAATCCTAATGTCTTGTCTGTGGGTCCTGGTGTGCATTGTGGGAGCCTTTTCAGCATAACTGGGGTGTCAAACGTTTTATAAAAAGGCCCATAGGTCAAGGAGTATAGGTGTTGAAGTTTTATCTATACCAACAGAGAGTAGCAGAACCTCCTGATCATGTCAAGTATTGATTCAGTGCCCTTCACAGGTATAAATCCTGTCTGCTCTTTGTGATTAAAATGGATGAATTTCATGTATTCTTTAAGTTGTCTTGGCACTTTTCATGTTCTTGCAGAGGAAGGGAAAGCTTGAAATAACAGGCAATACTCTCCCTCACCAAAGACCCAGCCACCGCCAAAACCAACCTCCAGGAAGGAATGAAAGACGTCGCAGAATGTATGAAACTCAGTCGCCTGAAATTGAACTCAGACAAGACGGAGGTCCTCATCCTTGGACAATCCCCTTCCGCCTGGGACGACTCCTGGTGGCCCACAGCTCTGGGCTCAGCACCAAAACCCACGCACCACGCACGCAACCTGGGATTCATCCTGTACTCCTCCCTCACAATGACCAAGCAAGTCAACGCCGTCTCGTCATCTTGCTTCAACACCCTGCGCATGCTCCGGAAGATCTTTCGGTGGATCCCCACCGAGACCAGAAAAACCGTCACCCAGGCCCTCGTCACCAGCCGACTGGACTACGGAAACGCCCTATACGCAGGAACCACAACCAAACTTCAGAAACGACTACAGCAAATACAGAACGCCTCCGCACGACTCATCCTCGACATCCCTCGCCACAGCCACATATCCACCCACCTAAGAAACCTGCACTGGCTCCCCGTCAACAAGAGGATCACGTTCAGGCTCCTCACTTACGCACACAAAGCACTCCACGACAATGGCCTCGAATACCTCACCAACCGCCTCTCGTTCTACACCCCCACCCGCCAGCTACGGTCTGCCAGCCTCGCCCTCGCAACCGTCCCACGGATCCGCAGAACCACCACCGGAGGAAGATCATTCTCCTACCTGGCAGCCAAAACATGGAACTCCATCCCCGCACACCTACGACTGATGAGAACCATCTTACCTTCAGGAAACACCTCAAGACCTGGCTTTTCGAGCAGTAGCGACACCCCCCCTCCCTCCAACGCCTTGAGACCCTCACGGGTGAGTAGCGCGCTCTATAAATGTACTGATTGATTGATTGAATATCATTAAATCGTCAAAATGGTTTTCTAGAATGACTGTGATGTGATGATGCAGTGTTTCAGCAAACCTAGAGCAACTCTTGATAGAAGAGAATTGTATATTGCATTTGTAGAGTTAAACATAAAGGACGGAATGGTTTGCCTGAAGAAGGAACCTGACCTAGGGTGCATTGGTACATTGGGCACTGCTGACTTTACATTCAAGCTCAGGAGACTGCTAGTCTCCAATTCTGAGAATCAGATTATAACAGACTGCAGTAGATGTACATGAATGGGAAGGAAGTTTAAGTGTTCTAATGATTTGAAAGTTACTTGCCAGATTTTGGAAATTTTTGTTTTGAGGAAATCAAGGAGACCATCACAATGTTCTGTTCTTCAGGGCAACTGAATTAGACAGTTCGTATTAGAAGTTGCATATATACTACATTTGGTTGGAGGTTTTAAGCACTGTGAGGCTTTTGCCCACTTACGATGGCTTTGTGGTAAATTTCCTGAGTAGTTTGTAGCATCTTTTGTGTTCTACAGCCTAATTTGTTCACCATTGCTGTTCCAGGGTGTGGTTAGTATGTTTCAGCTTCCCAAATTCTACCTGAATTCATTTATTGTTTTCATTATTATATATCTTATTTTAAAAGTGATATATTTTGGTATAAGTTGCCAGCAAAGTTCCAAGGTCTGTTTAATCGGATAGGTTGTTTTTGAGTTTCCTACTCAGAAGTTTTGCTCATATCTTGTGAAAATGTCCCTAACTGATTCACTATGCATATAATATGATTTATTTTGGTACAAAAATTGTTGTCAGATTCTTATTTTTTCATTTAGCTCCAGGAGATAATTTTTCAATTCAATTTTATTTGAATATGATTAGGAACTCAATTGAGATCCACATATAAACAAAACATAGATGACAACGGAAATTACAGAGCATAAAATTCTCAAAATACATTCCATTTATATAAAAACTGAAAAATGAAAATCATATCTATTAATATAATTCTAAAAAACATTTAAAAAATTAAAATTTCTGAAACAGAGCATTTCATTTAGAGGATTGGAAATGGCATTGAGTAAAGATTTGGCAGAAGGAATGCTTAACTTTAAACATATTGGTCTCACCCACTTTCGACGGTGAACCATTAGGGCAGGGCATATGAAAAGGATATGGGTAATATCCTGAGTTGAGCTGTCAATGTTACATAGATTACATTTATCGGAACAACCATGCCATCTAGCTAATAATTTGTTTAAACGGAGAAGATCATGTCTCAAGAGGAACCAAAATCGGCGTAAGCCGTGGGGGAGGGTCCAAGATGCATAAGGTTGTATATGTTTGAATAAGTAGGGATTAACAACCTCAGTAACACCTTTCTTTCTAATAAGGACATCTCTATCCCTCCTAAAACTTAACTCCCAAGACGCCCGTTTTAATGACAGCTTTAGCTGGTGTGGAGATAATGAAAAAAGAGTTGATTCCTCTAGTTCTAGTAACATAACAGCCCTTCTGAAGTTCTTTATAAGTACAGAATGTTCTTTCATAGGACCCAATAATTCTTTTTTAATCAGACATCTTAAAGTAGCCAATTTTCCATTGGCTAGGTGAAAGACCCAACGTATTACTCCTGCAAGGGCCTGAACCCAACTACTTCGTATGCCCCATTCGAGTCTGAGGGTTTCCACTGTACAGGCATTGTTAACCAACAATAAGTGTCGCAAAAGTCTACCCTCAAAAGTATCCAGATAACCCCATTGCCTCAAATCTATTAGCTCGGTGCCATAGAGCAGGGAAGCCGGAATCTTTGCTCAAAAAGCCTCCAGCAGATAGACAAAATGTCTTCTGCCGGTGGCTTTATAAAGAGCACTCAGTCCATTTCCCTGAGTCATGGCTTTCCTAGTGTTGCTATCTATGTGAGCCTTGTCACTCAAGTTACCACATATTATTTTCCCCAGAAAGACATAAGATTTTACAATTTCCAGTTTCTCACTCCCCAGAAACCAACTAAAATTACCCGATTTTGATTTTTTCTTCCCTGTAATGCACATTACCTTGCTTTTAGACATATTGATCTTCAAATGATGACACTCAGCGAATAAATGCAAAGCATGCAGACGACTGTTGAGACCCTTCGGGGTAAGGTCTGAAAGAAGTATATCATCTGCGTACATTAAGCATGCAACCGGTTTGTCCCCTAGAGCGGGGGCAATTCCTTCGCTCAGGCATAAGGTCTGGGGGAGATCACAAACATAAAGAGAAAATAACAAGGACGCTAATAGGCAACCCTGTTTAAGACCATTGGCAGAAGGAATTGCTTGGGATAGGCCTCTCTCCCCGCCCAACAATACTCTACACCAGGTCTCAGAGTGGAGTTCCTGGACTAGATTTAACATACCCAAAGAATAGAATAGAATAGATGTGGATTTGTAAAGCGCAATTTGCTGCCCGGAGGCGTCCAAGCGCTAGAGTAACCAGAACCTGCCAGAGACCTGGGGAGGTGGATGGCCAAGGTTTAAAGGGGGAGTTAAAAAGGAAGGTCTTTAGTTGTTTACGAAACACAGAGAGGTTGGGATTGGCCCTGAGATGCAGTGGCAGGGTATTCCAAGTTCTGGATGCATTGTGGGTGAACGTCCTGCCGCCTGATCTGGATCTTTTAATTCTCGGAGCCACTGCTAGGAATGTCTGGCTAGAGCGAAGACTTCTGTTGGGAATGTAGTGAGTGACTAGGTTGCAAGCAATGCTGGGGCCAGTGTCCCAGAAAACCTGATGGGCGATGCACATTGCCTTAAAAAAAACTCTCTGACGGACCGGTAGCCAGTGGAGGCTGGCCAGTCCGGCCCTCACTGATTGTCTACGCGGGATCTTGAGCAGTAAACGCGCTGCGCAGTTCTGCACTATCTGCAGTCTGCGCAGGGTGTACTCTGGGGCGTCGAGATAGAGCACGTTGTTAAAATCAAGGCGTGAGTGTATAAGACCTTGTATAGCCACCTGTTTGGCCTCCATGGGAAGGAGGGGAAAGATTTTATTTAACATCCTCATGATGCCAAAACAGGTGGCTGATAGTTTTGTGGCCTGAATGTTAAAAGACAGGGAAGTATCCAACCACACTCCAAGGCTCTTGATTTGGTTTTTGGGAGCTGGAGGGGGGCCCAGACAGGAAGGCCACAAGGAGGGGGAGAGGCCAGGGTTTGAAGGGCCTAGGAGCATCAGCTCTGTTTTGTCCCCGTTCAACTTGAGGGATGATGAGGACATCCAGGTCTTCACCTCCTCTAGGCATTCTCTGAGCCCGCCTGGCGCAGGCCGGTTTGCTTCCAGCGCCAGTGAGACCACCAGCTGCGTGTCGTCCGCATAAGAGATGATCTTAACCCCGAAAGGACGGACTACATCCGCCAGTGGCCTCATATACCGGTTGAAAAGTGCGGGGCTCAGAGAGGAGCCCTGCAGAACTCCGCACTTTAGAGGTCTGCTGGAGGACACGGACTCACCCTCAAAGACTCTAAAGGATCTGTCCTCCAAGAAGGATTTAAACCACGACCAGGCTTTGTCCTTAATCCCGGCGCAGGATAGACGGTCCAGTAGGGTGTCATGACTAACCGTGTCGAACGCCGCGCTTAGGTCAAGGAGGATCACTGCCACTGATCCTCCTTGATCCAGGATTTTTCTGGCTTCCTCTGTGACCATGAGGAGAGCGGTCTCAGTCCCGTGTTTCGGTCTGAAGCCCGTCTGGGTGGGGTCTAGTAGGTGGTGATTTTCCAGGAAGTTTACTAGCTGTTGATTGATATGTTTTTCTAAGACCTTGCTCACCCATGGGAGTAGGGAGATGGGCCAGTAGTTACCCAAGTCAGACGGGTCTAAGTTGGGTTTCTTCAGTAACGACCTGACCATGGCCTGTTTCCAGACGGTCGGGACAGTGCTGGAGGTGATGGATGCATTTAATACCTCCCTAATAATGGGCAAGGTGATCTGGGAGGCAGCCAATATAATGTCCGGCGGAGCAGGATCGTCAGGTGAGCCGGATTTCACACCGTGCGCTAGTGATTCAAGGGTTGTGGGGTCAAGTAGGGGAAAATGGGTCAGGGTGGGTTGAGGTATAAAAGGGGGGTGAACCGGGGGGATGTTGGGTTGGATTGAGGAGGTAATCTTTTTAGGGGGGAAGGCCGAGTAGATAGTATTTACTTTCTGATAGAAGAACTCAGCAACGTTATTGCAATGAGTGATGGATTTTTCGGCCTGCAGTGCAGGGGGGGGTTCGTTAGTTTTTTGATGATATGGAAAATCTCCTTAGGTTTAGACTTGGCCAGCAATATTCTATTGGAGAAATAGGTGGCCTGGGCTGCTTTTATTTGAGCTTTGTACTCGCCGATAGATTCTCGGTAGCGGGTTTTATTGTCTGCCGAGTAATCTAAACGCCAACGTCTTTCCGACCTTCTACATAGACGTTTCTTGTCGCTAAGAGCCTGCGTGTACCAAGGGGCAGTTTTTTGGGGGCGTTTCAGTGTGGTCTTACTCATTGGGAGTGTCGCATCAAGGGTTTTGGTGACCCAATTAACGTAGGCCTGACTAGCTAGGCCAGGATCCTCCTGAGCACAGGGTTGAGAGCTGGCAAGTTTGGTAGACCAGTTATCAACCGCGAGGCGAGACCAGGCTCGCCTGAGCCTCGAGGTAGGGACAGTTGACTCTGGTTTGAGCGATGTCCAGCTGATAGGAACCAGGAAGTGGTCTGTCCACTGCAGAGGGATTAGTGGACCGGCTAAAAGATCAGGGCAGTTGCTGAAGACAGGGTCGAGCAGGTGGCCTTTAACGTGAGTAGGAGAAGTAACCCGTTGGGTGAGTTGCAGGGCTGCTAGGTCGTCTGCCAAAGTGGCGGCTGTGCGGTCGGAAGGGGAGTCAAAATGAAGGTTAAGCAAATAATTTCTTCCACAACAGAGGACGGTCAACTTTATCGAAAGCCATGGAGAAGTCTATGAAAGCAACATAGACTCCCCCACCTCTGGCCCTGATATATTTATCCGTTATTACCTGGAAGGCAGTTAAATTATCCAAGGTACCATGATTTTTTCGGAATCCCGTCTGTTCAAGGGGAAGTATGTTTGCTTGGTCCACCCAATCATTAATTTGTTTCAACAGGCATCTTGCAAAGACTTTGCCGATTGCATCTAGAAGGGCGATTTGGCGATAGTTTTGAGGGGCCGATCGATCACCCTTTTTAAAAAGGGGCACTAAGATGCTCCCTTTCCACGAGGGAAGAATCTTTCCACTGGACAAACAGAAGTTGAACACAGGACATAACAATTTGCTCCATTTTTCGCTGCTTTGCTTTAAAACAGATATTAGGAGTTCATCCAGCCCCATTGCCCCAGATGAGCGCATTTCCTTTATGGCTGTTACAATATCATTTTCAGATAAGTGATCCAAAAACTGATCACTTACGATAGAACCTACCCAGGGAACCACCGCTCCATTATTTGCATAAAGGGTTGTGACATAATCTACCTATATTCGTTCTTCAATGGGGATAGGAAGCGGCCTTGTTCTTGAACCACAACCCTCACCTATAATCGACCAGAACTGTCTCATTTCCCCTTTAAAGGCAGCCCCTCTTAATTTTATCCAAATAGTATCCTCCCCTTCCTTCCGTAATTTTACTTGTAACCTTTTCCTCCTTCTTTTTAATAAACTTACTTTGTGTGAACCTTCAGACGATTTACACAAGTATTGTTCCCTTACTAGCTTATTTATTTCCATATTGAGTAAACGTAAGGGACAAGATGGTATTGCAATACACCTTTTCTTATTCGGTTTTTTAGCCACCGCGATCACTAACTTCATAAAATCGAGGAAGCACTCAATTTCAAAACCCTGCCACATAGCAAGGTCATTAATTGCAGCATCAAGAACACTCTCCAGATCTTGCTCAGCTTTTGTGTTCCAATAGCATATTCCCGATTTCGCTCCAAAGCTTACCTGGTCGCTATTGAGTGACCATTGGTCAGATTTCGGAGGATTTATATTTATAGATGAAAAAAGTAATTTATGGTCGCTAAAAACCGTTTCAGTAACCCAAAGATCCTTTAATAGAGCAAAGGTAGAGTTCTCAACAATTATGTAATCTAATATTGATTCTCCCTGATGCGATTTATGCGTAACATTTGCAGGGGAATCAGAAGGGAGCCTTCCATTCGCTATGATCCCACCCATTACAGACAGTTCTTTAAGAAGCATCTTCCCTCTCTTATTTGTTATAATTTTTTCGGGAAGAATGGCTTGGGGGATATGAAGTGATTCTTCTTTATATTTATCGCGAAACAGACTCAAGCTTAGATTAGAGATTTTGCAGTTCAAATCCCCTACTAAAATTATCATAGGGGGAGGAGATTTCTCCCCAAGACTCTGAATATAGGCGAAAACCCTTTTTAGAATTACGTTAAAACTAACTTCAGGGGGAATATAAGCGTTCATTAGTACTATGGGTTTAGATACCACAACGTTGTCATGGCTAAACAACGTTACAGCTTGAAAAAGATTACAGGAATCTAAATAGTGGGAGAAATTCCATTTTATCCGATTGGATAATAGACAAGCAATTCCCCCCCTAGCATGGCCTCTCCTGGAGGGAACAGCGTGACCCTCCAGAACAAAATAGTCCCTTCCTATCTGGAGGTTCTCCGAACACCAAGTCTCCTGGAGGCAGTTCACACTGGCTTTTAGGGACATAAGGTATTGAATTTTTTCCGGACAGTTCTTTAACCCTGCACAATTCCAAGAAAGTAACATTATATTGTTGCTAAAGATGAGGATTGGGAGGGTACTTAATGGTCAATTTCTTAGAAAGAACAGCAGGTAACCAGTTCCAGCGAGGAGTTTCAACTTCAACCTTATCCTGAGGGAGGGGCATAGGCGGATTAGGGTAAGATACAAGGTGAAGATCTTTAGATACGCGGATTTTTAGATCATGAAAACCGCCAGCTTGTTCTATATTTCCAGGTACTGCCTGCAAGAGGAATAAAGAAGACTCTAAAGGCCTTAAAGACTGAGAGGGTCTACCAAAGGGGAAATTCCCCCAGAAAGGCATAACGTCAATCCCTCTACTCTGGAAATCTTCTGACCTTTGTAAAATTAGATTCACCACTAATTTAGAGTAGAATTTTTCCCTCGTTAAATTTATACCCTCTGTCTTCAGAATCCGTACTAGATCTATATCCGTAGTTTGTAACAATTTCAAATTTACCGATTCCTGAAAATATTTCAGGAGCAGTGATCTATTTAGAATTCAATCGGCATCAAATAAGGGGAAGAAATCCAGGATGAGGGTATTGACGCTCTCCTCCATAGGGATTTCAGGAGGTTTTTGACAAACCGCTACTCTTTCCCTTTTAGCGGGGTAAGGGCTAGCCAAGGGATTAAGAGAGGAGGATACAGGACCAGTAGAGATGATCTCGTTTTTTTGGGGAATTGAATTTAACAGATCCCCTTTAACCACAAAAGGCCCCTCAGAAGAGCAAAGATTAGGTGGTAGGAAATCGGAGGTCTGTATTAGAGGGTTCGAAGTATCATCCGCTATTTTTTCATCCTCACTTTCATCTTTTTGTATCGACAAGGAAGCCTGATGTAATTCTTGATTTGAAACCATTTCCAAATTTTCTTTCCAGAGAATTTTTCGTCGTCTATTTTTTTCAATTCTTCTGATTAGTCTCCTCTTTTTTGCCCCATACTTTTTAACTCTCCCTAAGCTCTCCTTTTTTCTATCGCCTTCTAGTTCTGGAACCTCCTTGTCACCCACGCTATGCAGTTTATTAAAAATCGGGAAAAGTTCCTTATCCTCCTTAGGGTCTCTTTCATTTAAATCCTTTATTATTGGGGGTGATTCTATATCATCCTTTAACACCATATCTTGAAAGACCTCCACTACTGGAACTATATCAACTGCACAATTTGAGATGGGGGTTTTCAAGGGGAAGACTAATTGTTCCCTATCATTAAGTGGATTGGAAGTGTTAGGAAACCCAATCTTTGACCCAGGAATTTTCTGCCCTATAGGATCTTCTCCCCCAGCATCAAAATTAGAGCGGGATTTCTTCTCAAATTTATCGTGTAATAAGACTTTCAGTATTTGGGTTACTGTTTCCAATACACAGTCAGAGCCCCCAACAAATTTCTCCAATAATACTAAAATAGAGGAGAGCAAGTGTTCAAGAGAATACAGGCAATCGGAGACTGGTTTATCCACCCTAGGAGGAAGTAAAGCATCAATACCTGCTATATTAAGATTCGAGCTTGTTGAGATGTTTAACTGGGAGATATTCGAGGGAGTACTGCTATAAAGGTGGAGAACAGGGGGAACCAGTGTTATAGGGGTTTTTATGAGATCCCTAATCTTGTCAGTATCAACCTCGATGTACCTCTTACAGAGCTCCAAATCCAGATCAGAAAGTGTTAGATCGTTATTTTGTACATCTCTAGGGGAAAGAAGATTTGGTTCATATTTATCAGAAGGGGGCACAATAGTTTTAGGGAGAAAAGCATGCTCTAACACTCCCTCCGCCTGGAAAATAACTTCAGGGGAAATTTGTAGAGGGAGAGGGAGACCAGTATTTTTATCTTTTAATTTATACGGGGAGGGAGACAAACAATTGGTCAAGGAGGCAAGACCTTCTCTTACTGCGGCTGGAGTGATTACTCCCTTTTCCATGTCATTCTCGTGCCCCAAACCCACAGTACCCAATCCCATCGAAGAGGAGGGAACTTTTACCGTATCATCGTGGGCAGATTCAACATTTGATGCTCTAACTTTCCCCCGTTCCCATAGATTGAATAACTGACAGGTACCTTTAAGTTGTATAACATGATTAACCTTATTGCGAAGGGGATTAGATTTTGTTTTAGAACACAACCTTCCAATCAGTACTCTTCCAGACCTCAGTTTTTTGCCGTCATTTCGAATAGGTCTAGGGGGGGCACAAGGATATCACAAGCCTACTAATAAACGTTATAACAAATGTAATACTTTAAAAAGGGGTGGGCACAGCACAGCCTTCTTTAGCCTCTGAGGGCCTCAGAGGGCCCGCCCTTTGCCCGGGCTTAGCCCCGCCCTTTGACCCGCGCGCGTCCCGCATGCACGTACAATCTATTGTTTAAATAGTAAGGGGCGGTATCGGGAAGAGGACCAGCTACGGCTTGTCAGCGCCGCAGAGGCTGATGGTCCTCGCAGTCCCGGGTAGGCTTAGGGTCACAGTCTCCAGCCAAGATATAAAAATAAAAACTCCCCTGAAGTCCTTTGCACGAACGGCTCCCGCGCAGCGGGGGCCGTGAGAGGTGGGGGGTTTTCAGCAGCGGGTCGGCGGTTTTACTCTCCGCAAGGTCCGTGACAAATAGCAGCTCAAATCAGGAACAGTTCACAGAGGACCGGAGGATGCGAAGTCCCACTCCGGTTTTACCAACTGAGGGGCGGTGTCGGGAAGAGGACCAGCTGCGGCTTGTCAGTGCCGCAGAGGCTGCTGGTCCTCGCAGTCCCGGGTAGGCTTAGGGTCACAGTCTCCAGCCAAGATATAAAAATAAAAACTCCCCTGAAGTCCTTTGCACGAACGGCCCCCGCGCAGCGGGGCCCGTGAGAGGTGGGGGTTTTTCAGCAGCGGGTCGGCAGTTTTACTCTCCGCAAGGTCCGTGACAAATAGCAGCTCAAAACAGGAACAGTTCACATAGGACCGGAGGATGCGAAGTCCCACTCCGGTTTTACCAACTGAGGGGCGGTGTCGGGAAGAGGACCAGCTGCGGCTTGTCAGCGCCGCAGAGGCTGCTGGTCCTCGCAGTCCCGGGTAGGCTTAGGGTCACAGTCTCCAGCCAAGATATAAAAATAAAAACTCCCCTGAAGTCCTTTGCACGAACGGCCCCCGCGCAGCGGGGCCCGTGAGAGGTAGGGGTTTTTCAGCAGCGGGTCGGCGGTTTTACTCTCCGCAAGGTCCGTGACAAATAGCAGCTCAAATCAGGAACAGTTCACAGAGGACCGGAGGATGCGAAGTCCCACTCCAGTTTTACCAACTGAGGGGCGGTGTCGGAAAGAGGACCAGCTGCGGCTTGTCAGCGCCGCAGAGGCCGCTGGTCCTCGCAGTCCCGGGTAGGCTTAGGGTCACAGTCTCCAGCTAAGATATAAAAATAAAAACTCCCCTGAAGTCCTTTGCACGAACGGCTCCCGCGCAGCGGGGGCCGTGAGAGGTAGGGGTTTTTCAGCAGCGGGTCGGCGGTTTTACTCTCCGCAAAGTCCGTGACAAATAGCAGCTCAAATCAGGAACAGTTCACAGAGGAGACAAGGAGAGTGCTCTTTTCTGTTTTGAATCAGGACTGGCACTCATTCCCCGATAGGCCCATATTCTTGTCTTCTCTTCCCACTCCAGGCTCTGCTCCCACGACTCTCGCTGTATCCGTCACGTCATCCTCGAACGTCCTTTTACTCTCCGCAAGGTCCGTGACAAATAGCAGCTCAAATCAGGAACAGTTCACAGAGGACCGGAGGATGCAAAGTCCCACTCCAGTTTTACCAACTGAGGGGCGGTGTCGGAAAGAGGACCAGCTGCGGCTTGTCAGCGCCGCAGAGGCCGCTGGTCCTCGCAGTCCCGGGTAGGCTTAGGGTCACAGTCTCCAGCCAAGATATAAAAATAAAAACTCCCCTGAAGTCCTTTGCACGAACGGCTTCCGCGCAGCGGGGGCCGTGAGAGGTAGGGGTTTTTCAGCAGCGGGTCGGCGGTTTTACTCTCCGCAAAGTCCGTGACAAATAGCAGCTCAAATCAGGAACAGTTCACAGAGGAGACAAGGAGAGTGCTCTTTTCTGTTTTGAATCAGGACTGGCACTCATTCCCCGATAGGCCCATATTCTTGTCTTCTCTTCCCACTCCAGGCTCTGCTCCCACGACTCTCGCTGCATCCGTCACGTCATCCTCGAACGTCCTGTCGTTCTCTGTTGTTCTCGATCCTCCTTCGTTTGCCTTCTCGATCTCTTCTCCTCTTGATGTCTCTCTCCTCTCCTCGCCATCTGTATATCCATCAGCTTCCTCCACTCCAGTTTCATCTGCTTCCAAGTCATGACCTCCAGGACCGCTAGAGTGTGTCTTTCGCGTGCCCCTAGGGTGCCTTCCGGCTGCTCCTTCACTTCTCTTATCACGGGTCTGATTACGATGACAGACACCGTTACGGAAAGGAACTGCGCAACCTTAGGTTGGCGGTTACGACCGCAATATTACAATGTGACCGTCCATTGGGCAGTCACAAACCTCCATTTGTCAATGGAACCTAGTGCGCCTGACGGAAAAGGCCCACAGCACATGCTTCCATTGACAAATGAAAGTTTGTAAACATCCCTGCACCGTGTAGCAGGCACAATGTGTTGCCTGCCACACAGCGGAGGGATGTTTTGGGGGGCACAATAGGTCCCGCCCAGACCACATTGTGGAGTTGCCAGGGAGAAGGGGCCCTGCTAGGGGCCCCCAATGTCACTTTCTGACAGACTTCCCATGCCGGAAAGGCCGACATGGAATGGCTGTCGGAAACAAACATCATAATCCCGATGACGTAGGTGCTGTCATTAAAGCATTATGCTGTCTTTCTGATGAGTCCATCGGAACCACGTCGGAATCCCCCCGCAAGTTTAACTCTGACCGCAGTCATCCTAATATGGCGGTCAGACTTTAAACCTACCATGTCAGGCAGAAAGCCTCCGATCACTGGTCACAGGCTTTCCACCTGACATCATAATCAGGCCCATAGTGTCTAAATGTGATGAAGTTAGTTTAGAGCAACTTAGAATATTGTAGCATTGGCAATCTCTAATAATGGCCTGGATTTTAAAACTATTAATTAATAAATAATGTAAAGGATTATGAAAATGTTTTGCGGGATCATGATACATGAGTGTTTGAATGCATTTGTAATGTTTTTAGACAGAGATAGGCAGTTTCAATAATTGGTTTCGTCAGTCTCAATAGTGTTTAGCAGTGTTGCAGTGTTAATGTTGGCAGCATTGTACTAACCTTCTTCTTGGTCAACCTGATTGTTTTCTTATAGTCATGTGAAAACTGCGTGAGGGCCATCCATGAAATGAAAAACTGTAATGAAGTTGCACAGTTTTTAATTAAACAGTCACATCATAATTGCATAGTTATGAATCCATCATTTTTATTATGTTGTTAAGCCTGTTGTTGGATACATTCATCTTGCACCATTGTACTGCCTCTCTTTGTATTTGTATATGAAATGCAGTGTGCCAACATTTTTGTATGTGAATCTAGATAAATAAATGAATAAATAAATACCATATTACAACCTTATGTCCTGTTACAGGCCAGTTTAAAAAAAAAATGTTGGTGCATGTGGATTGGAAGCATGACAATACAATAAAACGTATCAATTGTCATCTAATCACTTATTAGGGCCACATCAATAGATATAAAATGTTCCCCTGATCTAACTAAACATTTCCTTTTGTGGGTCCAAACTTCAAAATATGCAGTTTTCCCCCTCATTATGATTGACATATGTTAATCCCTGAAATGTCTTCTCTCCCAGAATTATTGAAACCAGGGATCCCAGTTATTTCAGATGGAGGGAAATTACATGTTTTAGGGAATAGCATGCAGGAATCATGTTTAGCATTAACATGCATGCATGTTTTACCTCGATGTTCCTGTAAAACATATAATTCTTATGGGGTCAATAACACAGGTTGACTAGGGCATGGTCCTCGGAATTTAGGCGAACGTCTCCATCTTTCTATTCATCACCAAACATTTCCAATTTATTTGCCACATTCATCAGCACTTTTGAATTTGCACTTGCAAGGTGTAAGTTGTGAAAAAAGTGTGAGAAAACGCATGCCAGTACCTCATTTTCACAGAGGGTATGAGGAAAAGGAACATGTCTTATGTAAACATGTTTTATCCTCTAGGAAAAGTGTAAAAATAAAAAGTTATTTTTGATTTAACAGCCAAAATATTTGTAAATACCATATTTTTTATGCCTAAATTCCAAAAGCATCAGACAAATTAACTTATTACAAATCCCAGAAATTAACAGACATATGCCTGTGTTTCCAGAGCAGGATCCATTGTTCATGACTGGGGCCAGAACATCCTCATAAAATGATGAATGAATATAAATAAAGAACACAAAGAAGCACATTGACCCCATTTTTAAAGAGATAGCCTCAATAACAGGTTTTGTGGAATTGCACACAGTAGAATTGAAAGGAAGTCACGGAAGGACCTAGATTTAAAGAAGAACAAGTATTTATATATTTGCAAGAAAGCATGTTGTTGAGAGTTTCATTAAGAAGAATTACATACCCCACATAAAACCAGTGATTAGCAACTGACGGCATGATTCACAAAGGGCGTCCTCACTCGTGGTGGAGGCACTGCAGTAGTGGGGGAGTCACTGCACTTAGGCGGAATCTTCTCAATAAGAATTCTCATTGCGAAGATTCTTCCCTGAGGGCCTCATTACGATTTCGGTCAAAAAGCATTCCAACCGACTCGGTCTCGGAATGCTTTCTGACCGAATCGGTTTTGGGGAGGTCGACTGACCCATTACGATGTTTCTGAACACGGTCGGTCAAAATCCCATTGACTTCAATGAGAGCCTGTGTTCCTACCGACAACACTGGCTCCCATTGAAGAAAGGAGTGGTTGCTGAAAATCTTGCACCATGTGGTGGGCACCCCATGG
This sequence comes from Lissotriton helveticus, assembly GCF_964261635.1. Taxonomy (NCBI): domain Eukaryota; kingdom Metazoa; phylum Chordata; class Amphibia; order Caudata; family Salamandridae; genus Lissotriton; species Lissotriton helveticus. Next base: position 1,078,501,841 of record NC_136059.1, read on the forward strand.
TGCCTGCCACTCTGTGCATGGTTGGAAAGAGGGAACACATGGGTACCCCCACGGGCCTCAACAGGATGCTTCTGGGTGAAGCGGGCCTGCTACAGCCCCCAAAAGTCAGATTCTGACATCCAATTGGTGCTGGACAAACCAATTCGGGTCGGGTGTCCGAATCTGACATTGTAATACATCGGTCGGAAATGGGGTCCATAGAGTCGTACGTGTCGGCTCCGACCGACTCATCTTCTTAGAAGGCCTGTCGGAACCGAGTCGAAGGACCGAACGGTTGCCTTACATTGTAATCGGTCGCTCAGAAATGTCTCCGAATCGGTCGGAAACAAGTGTACTGAATCGGATTATGCCAAACCGAATGCCCTTCAGAGCATTTCCGACCAACATCGTAAAGAGGCCCTTAGTGCGGAGACTCCCCCACAACTGTGGGGCCTTCTCCACAATTGCAGACACCTGTTGCGAATCAGGCCCAACATGTTCTTTTACCTGATTAGTAACATCACATATAATGTGAGATGATATTTCTACTTCAGGGAATTGTTCAGTTTGACTTAAGAACTAACACTTCCCTCATAATATTATATGCAATTGTGCCATTTACCTCATGTTACTTCTAAATAAGAATCATGCTTGACATTTAGAAGAAGAGGGAGGCAAGTGTAACATGACTAATAACTTGTGTAGATAAAATATCAAAAGCCAATAGAGCAAGGGGATAGTGATCATAGTAGGCAAGCAAATTGTTTAATTAAACAGCCTGGCTGCAGAGTGCAACTGAATAAACACATGTATAAAACAATAATACACAATAATAAGCCTGTACAAGAACTTGTTCAAGGCAAATGGACCCAGAGAACATTCCAGTGGCAGGCTTTGTTGATAGAAAGACAGTGAAGCACCAATTTGGATGAAATGAAATAAGGAAATACTGAACCATTCTATGAAGAATTAATTGACTGCATATGATGGTATAACTTTGAGTATGAAACAAATACAAGATATACCATGAGATGCATACAACAGAGACTAAGCATTTCTTTTCAGTCAGAAAGGGGATGTGGCAGAGTGTAACTGAAGAGCCGGTACAAAGGCACATTTTATTAAAGGGAACGTATTCTGCTTGGGATGATGTACAGTAGAAAGATCGAAAGCAATTCAGAAGCAATCTAAGTGCTCTAGTGGCTATCAACAGGAGGTTAAGGAAATAAAGAACACTTTGAGTGCCTCTGGCGAACAACTGTTATGAGGATCTGATGTAAGCGAGAGCCTCATTTACAGAGAAAACAGGGATAATGAAGTGATTTTGGGACATATTTTCTAAAATAGCATCAATGTCAGATAGACTACATTGCCAGTTAGGTAGAACGACGATTCCTCTCTGTAAGAAGCAGATAGTTTATATGTCAGTTTTTAAGAAGTGCCATACTTTCCTGCACGCTTCATTTCATTAGTACACAATCCATTTTGAAGTTGAAGACATACAGTTCTTAATGCCAGAGTGCCACAGAGCTAGGGCAGCTACATGGGTAGATTCACATATGTGTTGTAAAGGTTCACATCGTTCTTGTAAAGGCTCATTGTCACATAACTGCTATTTTATGGTTTCTTGCAAGACCCTATTTTCAGCCACCACATGCATTGTACTGCACAACTAGGAAACAGAATACAATCGGAGTTTGGGGGGCATCCGAGTAATGGGTAGAATGTTTATCCCGCCTGAAAAGCCTTCATATTCATGGTTCTCCCAATGAACACAGTCCTTTATAATATCCAACGCCCATTCCACTGCAGACATATGAATAAGGTCCCTTGGGCATTTGTCACCCAGTTCAGACCAGTATCCGCATTTGTGAATAAATTGGAATCATTTGCTTGAGCCATTCACATATTTCCAGTATGATCACACCCAGTGTTTTGCCAATGTCATCTCAGTGCACTTTTAGGGTGCTTTTCCATTTAATATATTCATTGTCATTGATTAGAGATTCTTGTTGTATCTTACAAATTGTGTGTAATGAATTGATTAGCCTCGGTTCTAGTATAGAATAGCAATGCTTTATATGTATATTTTTAAATAAGCTACGTCCAGATTTGTCGAACTGTTCACAGTGCTTTCAATTTTATTCAGAGTCCCTCTCCAGGACCTGCATATAGCTTACATATTGTCTCCGTTATGTGCCTTAAATGTGTTACCTATGGACTGTCATTGATCACCAAAATGCATGTGATCACGAAATTAAGGGGCAGATTTATCAAGTCTTTTGCGATTCGCAAAGGCCGAATTCCGGCCTTTGCGAATCGCAAAAGGCATTTTTGCATATTTTGAAATGTATAAAAAAAATCGCAAAATAAGGCATCGCAAAAATTTGCGATTCCTTATTTTGCTTAAGCATTTAAGGAATCGCAAATTTTGCGATTCCTTAAATGCGATGTATGTAACTTTTTGAGATTGCGAATTTGGGTTAAGAAATCACAAATTACCACCAACTTGTAGTTGGTGGTAATTTGCGATTTCTTTTAAAAATGCCCTATTTGGCATTTGTGAAGGTGGCATGTGACGCACATACATGCCCATAGGGCATGTATGTGCGCCACATGCACACACATGTAAATTTAAGGGGTGCAGCAGGGTGTCTTTGAGACACCCCTGCACCCGTGTAATAATTCTCTAATTGCGATTAGCAAATTGCGAATTCGCAATTTGAGAATTATTTCACAATCATTCCTATGGGCCTCCTGGCCCATAGGAATGCATGGGAAATTATTCCTTAATTGCGAATTCGCAAAATGCGAATTCGCAAATGAGGAAGATTAAGAAATTGCTAAAAAATTGCGATTTTCTACATACATTCCATTTTGCGATTTCTAAATAGCGATTCCTTAAAAATCGCTATTTAGAAATCGCAAAATGGAATCTTGATACATCTGCCCCATAACAACTTTCTTAGCTGGCGCACTTAGTAGAAGTGGGTATGAAGATGGGTACCTGTCCCGATCTTGTCCCCCTGTTCAGGCTTCACTCTCTGATCACCTATATGGTTCAGAGTCCGATTGTGCTTTCTAGTTACACTTAGATTTTCCACTTGCAACAAATATATCCTTTTTTCTGAATTCAATCTGAACTCCACACACAATAAGGTTCTTACTAGAGCACATCATATTACATGTGCTCCAACAGTAATAAAATGTTCTCTGAAAAATGCTCTGATCCTCCTGGAGGCGGGTAATACTTTCTGAAATACCTAAAAATACATCTGACTTTTTCTGTGTGTGCAACCAAATAATACTGGTCTGTTATTCTCTTGAATCCCTCCTAGTTGGCTGCACTAATTTTCGTCCAGTCCCTTAAGTCAAAGGCTGAACAACAAAAACACAATAAGATAAAGAAATCATGACAAGCATCAAAATTGTCATTGTTGAGAAAAGATGTATTTGGTGCAGGGTTGAAAGAGAAAAACGAATTGATCATTCAACAAGTAGTACACTGAACATATAGCTCTAACATAAGTGTAGCTGTTGGGCTTATTCTACTGTGCTGTACTTGATATCCCAGATAGTTTCCTCAATTATTACTCCTGCACAATACCTGATATGCTCTAGCGAGCAGCTTTAATTATATTGTCTTCTGAAGTCTTTGTCCTGAAATGTAGTTAAGTGGAAAACCCACATTATCAGTTGAACCACCTTAGGACAACACAGATGTTACACGTTTTAAAATGATGAAGGTGAATGCATACATAAGCATTATATAGAAATAATCCAGTATTACAAGGCAGCACAAATATTCCTTTGGTTGTTACACCTCTAACATGTAGATCTCATATTTAAACTATATAAACTGTACAACCTATCGAAATGCTTAAGTAGAGGCTTCAAATGTTCTAATGCCATTTCGAGTTCTGATTTCTTCACCACAAACACATTGTTGGGGTTCTTACATTCTTTGCAGTCAAAGAATACTTTTGGTTTTAAAATACTGTATTATTGAAGTAGCATAAACAATGGTTTTGACAACCGCCTGGACCAAGGGTATTTCACCTCAGAAACCTCTCCCATGGTTAGGCAAAATATTGATTTTTCATTTGGTGAAAAAATACTATGGGTCCAATTCTCAAAAGCATTCAGTAGCATTAGAAGTAGTCCTTTAGAAGCACTCTTTTACATACTCTTGCAGGGCCAGCCCTAGGGTGGTGCAATCTGCGCCACCGCACCGGACGTTGACTTGGGGTGGGGGCGCCCTGTTTGCAAATATATAATGGCTTGAAAAGCACCCACTGCGTTCCTTGCCTCTAGCAATTTTCAGACATCAATTAAAATGTCAAGATAACTCTGGTGATTAATGTTCTTCCTGGGAGTTTTGTCTAGTGGAAGTTTGACTCCTGGTAAGGTAGCTCAGAGGGTTAATATGCCTGCTGCTAAGAATGTGTGCCATGCAGATCACAAAGTGCATATAATGTTGATAGGTCTATGGGTTACTGCTTTTTTCAGAGAGATTTTATTTTGTTACTTGCAGGTTATACATTAAAATCCTAATATGGAACAATGAGCTATTAACTGTAATCATAGAGCTGCATGGAAACTGCAAGATGTATATTAGACTTACATGTTTTTGTCTGGTCTTTAATTAACCTAATCTTGCAAAAAACGTTCATTTTGGTAGAAATTAATTATTATTATTAAAGAGAACCCCTAACAATTAGTGTTATGTCTTAAATTCTGAATTTGTGCTTTTTCAGACCAAGGACTCTTAAACAATATTGCCTACCAGTATGAATGACACATGCCTCCTACATCTTGTAATCCTCTGTCTTATGTAACATTTTTCCCATACACTGATTCACACGTGTGAGTATCTCTGTTAAATGTGTGTATGATGTAAAGTGCTCTGACACCTCACACTGGTATGAGTGGCGTTTTAAAACTAAATGAACCTGAGAGACTGGTTATGGAGACTTGAAGGGCACTGTTAAATTGATGGTAGTGAGGGAATCTGTGGAAGTGGTGGTCATTGGGGGGTGCCAACAAACATTGTTGCACAGGGCGCCACTAGTGCTAAAGCCAGCCCTGCACTCTTGAATGCTTTGCAAAGCTGCCCTGAAACATCCAACATCCTTTTGGTAAAGCTGCACAGATTCTATTTGTACTAGCTAAATATGAATATTCCCTGGCACTTCAGAGTTTTCTCCCATTTTGAGGTGTTTTATCCCCATATTCAAGAAGGTATGAAAGCGTACATACAGAGTGCTGCAGGAGTCATTGTTTATGCAATCCAAAATGCCATTGTGAATTTGCCCCTTTTTAAAATGTTTGCAGCCTTTTAAAAAGAACACTTTCTAAGTTTTCTTCATCAGATAAACCAGATATATGGATGTTAACATGCCGTTTCATGGCAATGAATTGAGTGTGTGAGAAAGTGGTTTATTAGTTAGTGTGGTTTGGTGTCCATCAAGTCAATATCTTGCTAGTTTCAGTAACTTGAACCTGAGCGCAATATTAGTACCTATGACACAAAGTAAACAAGCTTAACTTAGTGAAAAATTATCAAAAAGGTAAAACAGTCAAAAACACACCATAATAAAAATCCCAATTCGATAAATATCCCCCTCCAATTTATAAACATAGAGATAAATGTGATAAGCAAAGTGACACCAAAGCAACAAAAATGGAAACCAAAGATATGGATTTTTAAAGATTTTGGTGAAAAGAGTGCGAAGCATGAATTGAAGTCTAAGATCATGGTAGACAGAGACCTAGGTGTTATTTGAGGCCAACCACGATGGAGCGTGGTTCAAATACGGCAAGTACATTGTTCCCATTTGAGCCTATCTGATCAGGGACTTTGTTTTATTTCTGAGGTAAGACTCTTCCCTGCATGGGATAAACCTGACATTCAATCCAATGCCATGGAACAGGCAGTTTGATGCATTTAATTGTCTGTCCAGTTGAAGCTAAGGCACAAACTGGTTTGAAACTGTTCCTAAACTTATTTTGGTGCGTTAAAAAAACAGTACACTCCCAGGTCAACCAGAACACCTGAGGGGTACTAGAGACTCTCAGGTTGTCATGTAGTGGACAGCAGCAGAGTCTAGGTACAGGACCAGTTGCCACTGATCAGCTGGCATACTTCAAAGAAATGGCCTCCTTAATGATTTCGTTTTCGTGGAGCCAAACAGATCAGCCTTGTGATCCTTAGGGGTCTCTCTGTCCTTTGACTTCAAGTGAAAAGGGATCCAACCTTCTTGGGTTCATCTCACAGGATAAAGATGCGAAGTGCAGCAGCTGCTACCTGCCTGGTATCCTTTCACAATTCCAGCAGTGGTGTGAGGAAGGCTGAAAGAGGGAGACATCCTAAGAAACTCCTAGGTCCGCTCTGACAAATATAGACTAAAGGATCCCTGGCCCTGACCAACCTACATTTTGAGTATTACCTGTGTGCTTTACTGAATAAAGGGCCAAAATGCCTTGTGGCATTTTCAAGATGGTGAAAGTCTATGACCACACTAAACTTGGGCACTGAAGGCTGGGAGTTTATGTGGGGAGTAAACTATGGTAATCTCTGTGTCCTCCACTAACACTCAGAGTCCTCCTAACAATGAAGACCAGTTTGAAGCATGCTCTGTACTCACAGCAAATCCAGAGAGATGAGTCCACTGGGACAAATGCAGGTTCCTTGACCAACCAGACAGGCAATACCCAAGAATTGTCCTAGCATCTAGTTTGCTCCCTTCAATAGGTTCAAACCTTTTACATGTGCTTCAATTAGACCTGTAATGCAGGATTAGATACAGGTGTGTCAACAAGAGTCCCACAGTTCAACTCTGCATATTCTTTTAAGCTCTGGGGAGTAATCATTGCTCATTCAAGTAAGGCGTGTATGCTCATGGGAGGAATTTCACACCTGATTCAAGGCACAGCACTGACTAGGAGTCAAATTAGCTTCCTAAAAGCTCTGGCAGGTTAAAGGTAACGCTCTAAATGTTATGTGTCCTTAATTTGTTAAACAATCTTACTTCTCCATTGAATTGGATTTTAATAACTTAAACATTGTGATTTTATTGTTTTTCTAGCTGGTCTCTGTCCTCAGTTAGTAGTATTAGTACTTTAACCTGCAGACTGTTTTTTACATAGGACAGTTAGGACTGCCTCAGTGATTATAGCTTCTGAAGTCTTGTCACTGCAGAGACAAGTTCACATGAATTTTCTTTATGTCTCGCTTTTGAATATCATGCGGCTTATCGTGTGTCCTACAAAGCCTAAATAGGGTGACTTACTAAAAATTAAAAGAGAGACTTCTATCTGTCAAAAAGGATTCTTTGAATACATCACTGTAGCTCGAGCCTGCAGCAGTCAGTTTGTAATGGTAAGCCTAAAGCTATGTTTCCTTGTCACGCTAGTGCTTGACACAATATGTGATCCGTCCACAAGTGACATTTTTTAACTTTACATTGGTGCAATTTCTACATCATATGCTATGGTCTTACTGGAGAGGCAAATATGCCAGTTTAGGATTATCCATTTTAAAAAAATGTTTTAGAGGTCAGGATACCTACACTAGGCACTGGGCACTGGACAGTGGCATCACAGTATGCAGAGCCTAGAAAATAGAATTAAAATTCAGCTAAAAATGGGGTGACCACACAGAAAGGGCATTTTCTCACACGCAATATATACTGGCTGCTTCCATGTGGGCTAGCAATCTTTATCAGCTTTAAATAATGTGCCTGAGATGACATAAGTGTCAGGGTTGCCACTTCATCTGCATTTCTTTATGGCTGCTTTACTCCTTTTGTCATTATTCTTTTTTGGATAAAAATTACATTATCATTGGTGGCATTTGCTATTCTCTATTTGGAGTTGGATTGAATATTAAAAATGTGTTTCTGCACTGACTAATTTACAGTATTAGGTTTGGGGTCACAGCAAAATGTTATTATGGGATCTACTGAAGCTAAAACTGCAACCCGATTTCCTTTTCCTTGATTGTAGACATTGTCCTCGCTATTAATGGCTTGCCAGAATTTTCCTTGTTCCCTCATTTTTGTGAGCTTGTAGAGTAATTGGCGTAATTGTTAATTATATTTCATTTTCTACTTCCACTGCATTTTGCTTTTGTTTACTTTGAGTATATAGAGTTTCTAGTGCTGCAAGATCATTTCTTCTCTTCCTTACTTATCTTTGCTCTGCCCTATTTCCAGATTTCAGTTTTTAGTTCTGGGATGAGTAAACAATTTTTAAACAGTTGGTTTTTCTTTATTACTTTATTTGAATTTGCATTTCTAATCAAGCCACCAGTTCATGTTTTCACATGTATTGACCATAGTTGTACTTGGTAAGATTAATATAATACAGTGATACTCAAAGTTTGCCTCAGGGGCCACTTGCAGCCCTTCTGTCCTTTACATGCGAAACCCCTGGTCAACAGCAGCACCAGGATGCTATTAACTTGACTGAGCACTAACATTCAAAAAGATATTAAATAAACGGCAACCATTTAATAACAGGTTAGCTGAAGTTAAAGAAAGTAACTGAGGTGTCCCACACCACTTAACTTTAGGAACTCCTTCATTTTTAAAAATATGTAGCAAAAAATGTGTAAAAATGTAATAAAGTCTCTTCAAAATTCAAAACATGTAATAAATTAATAAGCATTAGTGTTTCACCGTAGACAGATTGTATCGGTGCAATGAGAAGGTTGTTTTTCTAAAAGTGATAGTTTCCAAACATGAATTTAGAAATATTCGTGCTTCCCCCAACCCTGACAACAATGCCAATAGTGAACTAAAATTAACATATGTATTGGTAAAGCACGCATTCACCCTAGAGTAAGCTGGCGCTGAATAACCGATGTTTATTATTACCCAACTCAGTAGTACTCATTTTATCAACCTCAGAAGGATGAAAGGCTAAGTGGCACAACTGGATTTAAACCAGTGACCATGAGGTTGAAGACAGGCCCCTGCAATGGATCCATTAGTTCTCTACACAACCAGACCCGGCAAAGAGGCAAGTCAATTGTTATATGCATCATCTGGGTGGTCTGGGATGCTGTTATACATGGACATAGCGCACATCCTTGAATTTCAAGATCATCTTATAAGTGGGGAAGCAGGGATTGATGGCAGGTTTTCTGGTTTCACATTGTGCAATTTGACCACTAGATGTTAATGCTTGCTTGTCCTATACTCATCTTACACATGTACTCCCCCAACTACTACACCGCTGGCATCCAGGTGACCTTGAGTCACTCACAGACCAAACAATTTGGCCGCTGGGAAAATGTTTTTGAGTACCGATGATCTCATTTATGTTAGATCTCTAAGCTTGCCATTCTTTGACTTTTCTTGAGCATGCACATTCAATTCTAATCTCATTAATTGACTTGACCTTCCAAATCAAGAATGAGGGGCTTTAGGCATGTGTTTCTGCTGTCTGTGTGTGGTGGAGGGTAGAAGTGAGTGGAACTGCTTTGAAATGTTTTGCCAGGGCTGCGTTTGATTTCCCTGTCCAGCCCACTGGACTTTGTGTTCCATTTTCAATTTTAAAATTGTGCAAAGTACAGAAACAGAAAATATGTTAGTGATTCATGTTGCACACATCCCATTGCCCACATCAGGGGTCTGCATCTGGAAACATACTCAATCAAAACTCTGGTAACTATGACAAGATTGGATGGCACATATATATTGGTTATAATAACAAAAGATGTCTAGAGGTCAGAGGGGACTCAACTATGTAAACCGTCCGTGACACAACTGATAGGAAAACCAGGAAGTGATAGGAAAAAATAGTGCACCTTTCATATATATTGGTGCCATCTATTATAAACTGAATGCCGGAGACCTTTGGGGTCTCTGTAAACAACACAATTCAAAGAACTACTACATATTGTACCATAATTCTTATTACAAAGAAACACTGTAACCAGTAAGAAACAAGTGGTGCTTTAAGGATACTACATTCATCTTTAAATGTCCAGGACTTTTAAACAAAACATGACGAGCATCCACATATATAAGACAGGAGAAATATGTTTTTCGCAGAAATCCAAAAGTGATTTAATAAATAAGCGACTGACAGAAAAATTACGTTACTTACGTCTCTCTGGCTCAGGATGCATTTTTAGTACTTATTCAAAGCAAACACACTCTATCATACTCCAGAGAGAGGCGAATCTCTTGGCTATGAGCATGGCCTCAAAGAAATGTAGAACTTGGCTATTACATTTGACATGTCATTGCAATCTTGCGAATGCGGCAAAGGCAGTGTTAGACAAGAACATTCCAATCAGAAAATGATCCTTTTCTTGACACACAAAGCGTTGGCTGACTCTAGTGATTGCAGCCGATGGAAACTTGGAGGATTTTTCTGACTCTCACTCTATAATCTTCTCCTTCATAAACCAATCCAATCTGATTACCAAATGAATTTGTGCACTTAAGGGTTCAGATGCGCGGCAGGCAACAAGGGCTGAATCCTGTTTCTGATTGGCACACTCTGAAGTGGTGCAATTTTGTCATCACAGACAGGATGGTGATACGGAAATTCTGTTAGTATCATGGAATTTCTGTGTGACCATACCTACTCAAAGGAGCAGGTTAGTGCCCATTGTAGGTCATCGGTGAAGATCGTGAAAACAACATAGATTTACAGAGTGCGCTGCTACCCTGTGGGTTGTCCTGATGCTAAACTGATCAGACCATCAAGCTATATAAATCTTAGGAACTTGGGAGCAGAACAGAGCAAACTTTTGAGACGCTTACAAAAATGCAAATGGTTTGATTCAAATTGCAAAGAGAATACGAGATGATTCCAGCCCTTTGAGGGAAGGAAGAAGAAGGACTGCCTCTCATGCCAACCTTGTGGATCTTGGCAATGTGAAGCATCAGCAGAGGTGAGGATTGAAGACTGTAAGTGGCTGATTTAGAGTGAGCCTTGAGTGCAGTTATTTGGAACCCAGACCATAAGCTACCAAATAGCAAAAGCGGGTGGACTAGAAAATGCAACACTGCTCAAAAGGATGCCAATCATTCAATCAATCAATCAGGATTTTTAAAGTGCAGCTGCTTATCCGATGAGGATCTCGAGGTGCTGTGGGATCCTGCTGCGGGATTCCACTGCATGTTGCTATTGGTCGAACAACCAGAACTTGAGGTTCTTTCTGAACTGCTAGAGCGAAGGTGAGACTCTGAGGTCCAGGGGAGGGTGTTCGAGTTCTTGGCCGTCAGGTGGGAGAAGGAGTGGCCTCTGCTGTTTGCAATAAACAGCTTGAAATTTCGTACTTTGAAACGAAGAAGGAAGGCAGCAGAATTCGAGACTAGCTGCAATCAGTGAACAAAGAATTTGGTATGGCCAAGTTGCAAAGAAATTGCGTAGTCTAGTCTGGGTATGGTGACATGTTGAACAACTGTCTTGTAGGAATGGTCTGGAAGGAGATGCATAATTTTCCTGATCATTCGGGCTGATCCTCGTTGCTGGAGTCAGTGAATACTCACAGACGTTGGCAGGATATTTGAAGGATGAGAACGAGGACAGACAAAGCATAAACATTGATGCAGACAAAGGAAATGGTTGTCTGTATGGGGAAAAATAGATTCTCTTAGAAGAAACAAAATGTACTCGCTGGAATCTGTGACTGCCACAGCTTCCCCAAATGTGTTTGGAATTCTTATAGTATTCCTTTAAAGTCAAAATGCTTTCTAACAGGAAGTGTAAGACTACATCAATATATTTCCAACTTTTTCTAGAACGCTTTTGGAAATCAGATCAAATAAACACTATGGTTCAGAAAAGTCTCAAAGCCAAGTCTTCCGACTGGCGCGCTTAATCACATAAAAACTCCTCAAAATCAAATCCACAAGTATGGACACCTTTATGACGTCTCCTTTTTCAACTGGACATCACTGCACTCCTGCCAAATAAGGCCTCCCTGTCTAATGGTTTATCAAGAATATGCCTCTTTTTCCTGCAGCCCGTCACCCCACATGTTGTTACAATACGGTCGTTACCATGACCGCGTTGTAACAATGCATACCATTACCCTGCATGTTGTAACAACGACTTGCAGAGGTGGGCGCTGGATGTTAGAATAGTATAATTTACTATTCCAACTCCAGTCTGTGCAGACAGTAGGGATGGTGCTGGATTTAAAATACAACACCTTTTCCCCCCTCCGCAAGTCGTTATTACAACTTGCGGGGTAATGGTATGTGTTTTTACAACGCGGTCATTGTAACCACCGTGTTAAACAACATGCGGGGTGACGGTTTCGTGGTCAGGGTTGTTTACCGTTTATCAACCACATAAATATGGATTTATCTTGCAATATATTGTATTCCCTAAATTATCTTCTTGGTTTTTGCTTGTTCAAGTTATGTTTTTGCTTACTATATGTCTAATTTTAACAAAATATGCAGTCTTTGTTTTTTAACTGTACAAATATACAATTATATCTAACAAAAGCATACATTTGTAAGCATTCCATTCAGAGAATAGTTACTAAGATCACAATGCCTTATGAGAAGTGTCATGACGTGAACATTTCATGTAATTTATATCAATAGACTCATTTGATAGTGTCCTTTAATCAAAAAGTCTAAATCTGACAAAATACCGGTGTACTGACGTTAGCTCACTGGTGAGCTCCTGCCTGCTACCATCAAGTTTAAAAATAGGGTGTACACTGCCTCAGCAAAAGGCAAAAGAAGGACAGGATATTATCTAAGAGGGTATTGATTAGGCCAAATGGCTTTGAGAGTGCAATATTTAAGAATTGAAAATGCATCTAGAGCTTGTGCATTTCGCGCTGAAACAAGCAGTTTTATTACTTTATTGAACCACTCTCTCAAGGGGCATCCAGGCCACTTTGAATTCAAAAGAAAGGACAGCTAGCTGCTTGTGGCACAGAAGCACCAAACAAATACATAATAAATAAAACAGTTGCATCCAATATCAGCCTTTCATTATGCTTTAGAGAGTAAGTGCAATGGTGGGGCAGTGTTTTTTAATTGTCAGGTAAGTAATAAAACACCTGCCGTTTCGGTTTCAAAATATTCAGAGCTAAATGAACCAGTGCTAAGCTTTTTTTTCAAAAAACCTAAAATAATATTTTTTTTCTAATTCTTGCTCTAGCCAGAGTAGCTTTTAACCAAAATATCAAAAATTCGGATCTACTTATAAAAGTTTTGGAAAAGTCAGAATTATATCTGTGATTGCATTTAAGTGTATTGATTATGTAGAATTTTGTCTTTTTTGTAAAATTACAAAACTCATGTAGTGTGTGAACGGGAATCTCCGAGTCACTATTTTCTATGCATATTTCAGTTAATCTATAAGTACCCCAGCAAGTTGATGAAGTAGATCAATCCGGTTGATATTGGTGTGATTTCAAACAAACCACCTCGGGCTGTAAGAAGTAGTACAACAGGACCACTCTTTAAATACTCTTACATGCCTCTGTCAATTAGCCCTGAAACGCCCAACACTCTATTGTTAAAAGTACAAGGAGGGTACAATCCTTTTTGTTTCTACCACTTGTAAATTATTATTTCTGGACTATTACCGTTTTATTCCTATTGTATATGTTTGAAAGCGAAACTTACAAAATATGTAAAAGGGTACAAGAGGAGTTCTAATTTGTGTACTCCAAAATTCCTTTGTGACTAGTCCCCTGTGTGGTGGCATTTACAGATGTAGTTATTTCACGTTTTATGTCACAGACATATTGTGCACCCTTTCTCTTGCAATCATGGAAATGAGCCTGCCCATTAAAGAAGTAGTTGTTCATGTTTTTCCAAGGTGGGTGTGGACATGCACATTGTCTGTGAGTACCCTCATGTGTGAGTGGGCTTTCTATACATGTTGCCTAGATACCCCCTTTAGATGCATTTTCTACCATACCCACAAAAACATGGTTGCATACAATCAGTATTTGCTACTGGATTTCATAGTATACTGAACTCCAAGGATGGCAGCAACCCCTCACACTTCAATATAATAGGTCAAGTGGGTGGTAAGTGCCACCTGGCAGGGTGCGTAACATAACACCTTTTAAATATTGTTTGTGACATTGGTCTCCAAAACAACGCTCATAAATACCACTGAATTAGAATAGCATGAAGGAACTGTGGAGTGGTGTAAAAATGACAGCAAGAATGCACAAATCAAAAGAAGATAGGAAGGGGGAAGATAAGGATGGAAAAAGAAATGTTGAAAGGAGAAGAGAATGGATTAGAAATTAATGGACGGATAAATAGACAATGAAATGGATGGATTCATGCACAGATAAAGACGAGTATAGAGCGATAGATGGAGAGAATAGATTTTGAGAAAGATGGTTGGATAGAAGGAAGAATAAAAGATAGAAGATGGAGAGATCGATGGATGGATGTAGGGAATTGAGTAATTCATTCAAAATTCAATCTTCGACTATCCTTATGGTGTTATTTAGTATCTCAGAACTAATTCTTGTGAATGACTATTAAGCATACCTTAGATCAAGTTATGTGCACAGAAGTGTTAGGGAATAGTGCCCAATGCACAGTGGACTATATAACTGGACAGATGTTGGGGATCATTTAATCATAAAACATTATAATAAACCTCAAAACTCCTACTTCTAGATTACCTGTGCTTGGATGATACATTACAAGACTGTGAACAACTATTATTAAGCATGCCAAGGATCCTTTAAAACACTACTTTAATGCACGGTCTTCTGAATTTTGTGCAATCCCACAGACTAAAATATCTGTGAGTATTCCCAAATATGTCTATGTCTCCTTCGCATGATGGCCATGAGTGAAAATGTAGTTGCGCCAAATGTAGATTCGTATCCAGGGTGGAATTAGAAAGGTAATATTCAAAATATGGGTGATGGTGTAGAGGAAGTTTATTTTTATTTTTCATAAGCGTGATTACACCACAGAATAGAATTTACAGTTGCATACATTTACACATGGTCGTAAATCCATTAAAAAAAAGAATTCCAGGAATGCTTCTGGAAAGCTGCTGCTATTGCAGCCCTTCTAGTGTATTTAGATACACCTTTGCTAATTGAAGGGGGTAACGGCCTGTTGTGATTGCAAACCCTGTGATAGGCAACATTACAGCAAGAGCTTTTATTTATATACATAGGAACTTTTGCCAGCTGAAAAATTCTTTCTGGCTCATAAAAGGACTTTTGTGATCCTCTCTGAATCACAAACAGGAGGGGGTGTGATAGGTCGCCTCCTATTTCTGATTCGGAAAGTAATATATAAATAATTTATGACCACAAATGTGGTAACAAATCATTGATGAGCTGTCGAACCCCAGTTGGGGTGGCAACTGATTTGCAGAGGAAAAACACTCCTTTTAAGACCGCTCTTCCTTTAGGAATCATGTTGGTAGCCTTGGAGTAGTTGGCAATGAGCCACTGCCTGCTCTCACTGAAGTTTCCCGAAAAAGAATGTAATTTGTTTTATCACATGGATGATAGTCCGCTGTCCCTTGAAAAAGACACATAAATGATGAACAGAATGCAGAACAAATCAAAACACTCACCCCCCCCCTCCCCGTCAAGGGATCTGGGTTAAATCCATTGTTCTTTTACTCACCATGTTACACCAGTTTAGACCCAGCCATATGCAAATCAGTCTTGACCTTATTCCTCACGGAAACAGTCCAGCCCGAACTGCCAAGCCAGGCCCTTGTAAGGCAACCATAGGAGGGACAGACAATGCAAACTACCTAAATAAAACTGTTTAGGCAGGTATCTTTGTGACCCCCTGCGATTTAGGATATTGGGAACTAACCTATTTGTACATAAACTGATCTGCAAATTCAGTTTGCATTTAAAAAATGTCAGTGCACAATTTGCAAACACTTTTTGCAAATGTACTCATGGTACATCAAGCCTTAAATACTACCTTTTAAATATCAAAAGCAGCGACCCTCTGGGCACAGGAAACAACCATCCTAGTACTGGTTTTGGGGTTTCACCCCTCATCATGCAGGTTAGCTTGAATCCAGTAGCACAGTGAACCCGGAAGCCACATTTGGGCATACCCTGGTCACTTAGGGTGAGAAAAGCAAAAGGCACACATATGATGAACGGAATGCAGAACAAATCAAAACATTCACCCTCAGTCATGAAATCTGGGTTAAATCCATCGTTCTTTTGTTCCCCAGGCCACCCCAGTTTAGACCATGCCATATGCAAAGCAGTCTTGACCCTGTTCCTCATGGGAACAGTCCAGCCCAAACTTCCAAGCCAGGCCCTTGTAAGGCAACCATAGAAGGGGGTCACACAATGCAACCTACCTAAATGAAAATTTGTACGCAGGTAATTTTGTGAAACCCCTGCGATTCAGGATATTGTGAACCAACCTATTTGCATATAAGCCGGTTTGCAAATTCAGTTACCATTTGCAAAATGTCAGTGCACAATTTGCTACCACTTTTTGCAAATGTACTCTTCGTACATCAAGCCTTAATTCCTACCTTTTAAATATCAAAAGCAGCGGCACTCTGGCAGTAGCGGCTCTTGGTGGGAGTGCTGCCGGGTGGTGACGTGGGATGGGGGGATGGTCAGGGTGGGGGGTAGTAAACACCGGAATACGGGTGACTGCAGGTAATTAGACAATTAAATCAATAAAACGAATTTCATTGCGCATGGTGCATCACATTTGCACTCTGGGTACTGTGAAGAAGTGTGAGTCACCAACCTGAGTGTTTTCTCCACAAACTTCCCGGCTGATAGTTTTCTCATTAAGCTGCAGAAAACCAAGTAAGTTTGTCAGGAAGATGACCCTCGCAGGGTCACGCCACTGCTTGTAAGCAGTGCAAAGAAAAGGAAATATAAAATGATAATAACTTTCAGCTATTAACATTTTATGTTTTCAAGCTGCTTTGCGGGCTGTCGGGTGGGCGGGACTGTTCCACTCTAGGAGATTGGCAGGGGAGGAATTTGTTTGCCCACTCCTAAGTGCACATGAATGTTTGGCCAGCCCTCGCGGGACGCCCAAAACAGTCATGTACACTTTCCCTGTTCTCCTTGCAGGCTGCATTACAGCCTGCATGGAGAACATGCCCAGGCCCCTGTTCTTTGGCTGAGTGTCAAACTAGGACGTTCAGACCAAACACAATGCTGAATTGCAGCATTGTGATTGGTCAAGGGAGCATAGGTGCTTATCAATCACAATGCTGCCTTGCAGCGCTGTGATCGGTCCGGGTAGCCTGACTGTACTTTCTGTTACTCAAGTCCAATGAGGAGAGCAGGAGCAGAGACGCGGGACCCGGCAGAAATGTAAGTGTTTTTTTGTTTTTACATTGCGCACCCCCAACTCCCCTGCATTCACCACACCACCCGCAACTCATGCTGGCCGCCACTGGACGCTCGTACCATTAATGCACTTACTTTCTTACAATCCTGCTTTTACCTCTTTTATTTATTTTACACATTGCATGCTCTATTCATTGGAAATGTACTTATAATCCCTTGAGTAGAGCAGCTGGTATAAGCAAATTATAGGCCCTGCTTCAGTTTCTATTTGCTCTTTGCTTTATCAGGCATTCGCTGCTGGCAAATACCAAGGGGTTAATTAGCTCCTAAATTCTTTAAATTTCAACTAAATGCTTTTAATTGGCAGGTCACTGAGTCTGGCAAAAACATGATTTTTTTGTGACACATGTTCATGCCATTTTAGAATAACATCTATTTTCGTCTCTTACAAAACACAAGGAATAAACAATAAATGTGAGATTTGTATCCGTCTGCTCATTTTTGCTTTCAGAGACCTGTAGTTTTAATCCCAGGTTTGTTTTGCTACATGAAGCCAATAATTACTCATGCAGTGAAGAGGAAAACAATTTAAAATGCAAATATATTTTGTAGAGCATTGGCTGGTTATGTTGGGAGGAGGAAACATGTTGTTTAAATGTATTTTATGAACTGGAGCCAACAGTGAAAATGTCCTAGGAAATTAATACTCTCCAATATGTGGTGCTCTCAACATTGCTTGTTGAAACAGAATGTAAACCACCATTAGTGAACGGGTAGCAAAGATGAAAAGCAACAGATATGTCGAATAACACAGAACCCTTGATAATTTAATTTTCAGGTGCAAAGAGTGCTTCTAAATTGTAAAATAAACACCCAACCATATTTGCAACATAAGCATGAACATTTGGTGCTTGTTGTGCTATGTTAATTAGCCTTTGAACAATACCAGTTTGCTACCTACCAGATGCCAGTGAATAATCACAGAAACTGAATGAAATCATCTCTCCATAAAGGATGGGTGCAAAGATTATCGCTTTGGTGTGAATATGTTGTTTGAAGGCGCACCTAGGACATTTTATCCAAGGGAATGGGGCAAGTTGATTCTCTTTAAATTTATTCGAAGTGAGCAAGTCAAAGAGAGACACAAAATTGGGCCAGACTTAGTTTAACACTTAAAAGAGGCCCATTCGGTTTCTTGACTCAAACTGCTCACTCAGGGCAGCAGTGGGCGTGGCAGACATTGGAAGGGTTATTTCACTATTTTAACTCCACTCCTAGAATTTTTGGGGAAAAGATCAAATTGTTCACAAATATTCCTACAGGTATAATTGCCTTTCTAACTTCAGTCCTGGAATATGTTGGGTAACATGAGGCATTTCCAAGTATTTTTAGGTAGGGTTGAAACGTGGTTATTTTGAATTGGAAAAAGTACTGCCCTGAGGCAGAGTTTGGGAGTAACGAACTAGGAATAATTTAAAAGAGTGGGATTATTGTTTTGCTATTAGTCCATCTCCAAGACCCCCTTCTCCTTCACCTTTCCTAATAAACAAATAAAGGCTCATACAACCACATCTTTACTGTTTTTTACTGATAAATACAGACAAAAATCTAAAAGTTTCCTCTGTATTTATTTTTAAAAGCAGGAAAATGCTGAAATTTGTGCTTCTTGTGTGTGACTCTCCATGCTGTCCTTCGGGAATTCCAGGACAACAGCTGTGCAGATAGACAGGAGTTTAAAAACTGGTTGCGATTTCGCTAAATACAGGCATATGTTTACATATATTTGTAGTATAATGCTGATATTTTCCTGTGGGTGTAGTGTTTTATGATATTTGGCTACTTAATTTGCTGAAACACGCAAGGGTCAAAGCATGAGTGCATGCTTAGCAGTTAAATAAATGTGGAAATGTACCATTTTGGACTCCATTTATTCTCAAAACACTAAATAAATATGGATACATAACATTAAGATGGCGTTGGAAATGGGCCTTTCAGCAGGGTCACCCCCAAACCTTTTGCATTCCTCCTCCTCTTTTTGATGAATGTGCGTTTCTTGGCTTTAGGACTAATATGGGCCTACACCACTGATTGTGGCACCCACTTTAGTAGCCCTTTAAATTTGTCTCAGTCCTGCTGCTACATAGCCTGTAGGTGCCGTTTTAATCTGCCATGTCGACCTGGCAAGTTAACCCTCTTGCCATGCCTAAAACCTCCTTTTTAATTCAAATAAGTCACCCCTAAGGTAGACCCTGGGTAGCCCCAAGGACAGAGCGCAGTTCATTTGAAATGTTGGATATGCACTTTTATGTTATACATGATAAGGTAGTGGAACAACTCTTTGTTTTTCACTACTGCAAGGCCTATATCTCCGATAGGTGAAGTTTGGGATTACCATATCACATCTTATAAGTCTAATTACCAATTGAGATGAGATTGGACTCCGAAGTTTGACGTCTCTGGAATCACAATTTAAAATCTTAATTTATGGTGAAGTTAGATTTTTAAATTGTAATTCTGAAAATGGCACTTTTAGAAAGATAGCATTATCTTTCTTTAGCGATTTGGTGCCTTCTACTTGTCTCTAAATACACATATGGGGTGGGTGACAGCTGAATAGGCTGTGCCTGTCCCCACACAAAATACTGCATACTCCCCTGTAGTGAGTCTGTAGCTAGGGCAGAAGGGCAGGGACTCTGTGGACTTCAAAGGCCTCTTTTTGAAGTCTCTCCCAACTTAAAGGCACAACTGGGTATAAGTACTAGACCTCTGACACCACTACTTCAGTACACTTCTGGACCTCTAGATACCCTGCCAGGAAGAAGGACTGCTGTGCTGCTGAAAGGACTATCACTCTGCTGGACTCCTGCTTTGATGTGCTGACCTGCTGCCTGCTACCCTCTAGCTTAGGAGTGAGAAGGACTGCACCTACATCTCTCCACCACTTGAACCAAGGGTTGTTTAAAGGGCTCGCCTCCTGTTGGGAGTCTCATGGACATCAAAGACTTCACTTCACTCTTGAACAGCATATGGACTCTGGCATCTGATAGACTTGCCCTGCAAAGCGGTGCCAAACTTGTTTTGGGCCCTTGGAAGTGATCGCAAAGTAAAGCAGCTGTAAAAATTCATGCATCACTGTCATTGCGCTGGTCACCACCGATGCAGCTCCTTTGACGCCTACGCATCACTCCTTCAGAGACATTGCATTGCGGGCTGTGCGGCTCAACAGTGATGCATCACCTACAACAGAAGGGTTCAACGCTGACAATCCTGTACTTCGGTGCCGAAGAATTGCCTTCTGCTCCATGCTACTCTGCTCTGTCAGTGGATCAACCAAAGTACTTTGCAAAGAACAAGGTTGGCCTCTGTATGTGACCCACGCTCTATAGTGGTCAGCCTGAACTATTGGATTTGTCCTGGTCAAGATAGCCCAGGTTTTCGCTTAATGGTTTTAAGCACTGTATGTCGGAATATTCTTTCAAAAGTCATAACTCCGGTTCTACTCATTGGAGTTTTGTTGTTTTGGTCTTAGAAATTAGGTTATATTTCCCTATCTAGGTGTGATACATTTTGTGTGTTGTTTTCAACTGTTTACTGTTTTACGTGTTATACAAATACTTTACATGTTGCATCTTAAGTTAGGCCAGACTGCTCTGTGCCAAGCTACCAGAGGGTGAGAACAAGTTAATTTAGTGTATCTTTCTTACTTATCCTGAGTAGGATTTCAGTTCCTTCTGGAACAAGGTTCCAACCTCTTCCAACCAGAAACCCAATTTCTAACAGATGGACAAATAATTATTTTGGTTAAATACACACGGAAACGTTAAAAAAGAAATACCTTCAAACCGGGTGCCCTACACATAATGGAACAATGGTGGTCTGTAAGGTGACTAGTTGCCCCATTTTTATTTCTATACCTTCCCATGAATCAGCAATATACACTTCCTCCTTTGCTTTTATGAGATCATTGATTTATACCATCTCCAAATAGTCTCATAATTGAATTATATAGCATCAAATTACATTTAATAGGTCACTCCCAAAGCATTTCAATATTTCCCCATATAAATTAACTGAATTAAATCAAAGGTTTTAGTTGCCACTGAATATGTATCCATCACTTTGTCCAATAACTTCCCATTAGTTATTTTTTAGTGGGTAGCTTTTCCACCTTAACCTAGTATAGATACTGTATTTAAACTCTTTCTGTGGGTATATCAAAGCAATTACAAGATCATAGTTGCAGGGGAAATTAGTGCCACCTTTGAACCCTCCCCTTTACTGAGTATTTTTCGTGGAGGAGGAGAACAAGATCTGGGGTATACCGAATCTGGCATTGGTCTAAAATCGTTATCGAGCAATGGCTATGTCCTGTCAGATTGCATCATTGGTCGCAGGAAGGAGCTTGAGGGCATGTAATGGGAGGACTGTATCAGACATGAGCAGGCAAACCACTTTCAAATGGGGCGCCAGTACAAGCGTCATTGATTACATCCTTGTTGACGTCAGAATTTGGTCTTTAGTTAAGGACATGTTAATTGTCCCGAGATTTGACAGTGATCACAATCCCTTGCTGTTAAAAATTAGAGGCTCTACATTGGAGAGGCAGCTATTTGGTTGCCTGTCCAGGGCCGATGAACCTCTTCTAACTAACAACCGTAGAAGAGCTACTTGGCCTAATGTACTTGCAGATCCACACTTATACGCTAGGATCCAGAAATTATTTGTAGACTTTTTGTTTGGTTTTCCCAGCAGCCTGGATTGTGAATATCCTTCGCGGCCAACCTCGATAGTATCAGTGTTAGTTTTGAAAATCCTATTCCTGCAATGCACTTGTTTCATGCTATATTAGGTTAGCAGTGTGTGGCTAAACAGACACCATTTGTAGTCACGTTCTGCAACCCACTGAGTTATCCCCGTAATGCACAGGTTTCAGTTAGCGAGTGTGACTTCATTTTGTATTTTGTAATCCCTTTTAGGCTGCTTAGACTGTGCATGAACTAGGCCTCATTACTCATATGCTTGCCTCAGCGGAACACTGTATTTCATTATTATTGTCTCTTCTGTTCAAGCTTGTTTCTCGACTTACTAATGAATAGGCCATTCTGCCCTCGCATACCTATCTGAGTGTGTAGTACTGCTCCCACGTTAGCAGATGCTGAGGCCCAGCATGGTAACCTTGAGTTGCCAATAAAATGTACCCATCTGGCAGGCGGTAGCTCATCCCTCTGTGCCCAGTCCAGTCCGGTGACTTTCCACTGTGGGGCGTGGTTGGATGCTTTTGGGAAGAGTTATTACGTGTTGTAGACTGTTGGGGAACCAGTCCCTCGGCAGACATCTTAAGGTGCTGGTCAGATTGGACTCCTCTGCAAAGCATTGCTAATAAATGTATGTTTGCATTCTCTACTGTCTGACCGACTCTTCATTATTTAGGAAGGCATAGCAGGTGGTTGTAAGTAACCCGGGTGGCCCCTAAGGGCCACTTCCTTCATCAGTACACAATGAATTTTACGGAGCACTGCAAACTGTGTTCATTAAAAATAGTTCGGGGGGTAGGCCTGCTAGCAAAGCGATTTATAGATGGTTTAATTGCGAATGTAAATCAGCAAAGGCGGCCCTGCAGCTCGCAATCAAGAACCGCAATCAGTCTGGGGTCGTGCAGGCACGCATTAAATACAAAACTGCAATAATGAAAACAAAACACGATTTCGCAGATGAAAACTGGCAGGATCTGGTATTACCAGCCAATTGTAAAGATATCCGCTTGTTCTGGCACTGGCTCTGGCACTGGCAAAGGGAAACACTGATAGCACAAACACTCCTCGCTAGCACATCCAGCTGGAGGTCTGGCTTGAGCACTTTACCACTCTATACTCTAGGAAGCTGGATGCTGATTGCACACACAATACAAGAACTGAACAAACCACTTTTAATACTCCTCCTACTATGCCCACGACTGGCATAGTGCTAGTTATTAGTTTGGAAGAGACTGTGTCAGCTATAAACAGACTCAAGGCAGGAAAGGCCCCTGGTCCCGATCAGATACCGGGTGACCTATATAAATCAGAACCAATGGTATGGGCTCCGTATATAAACCTCCTAACAAACCAAATCAGCGGGTGGGGCTATTCCACCAACCTGGAGGGGAGCCGAGATCATAACCATACACAAGAAGGGTGATACTTCTGTCCCATCCAATTATAGACCAATTAGCTTGATGGATAATCTGCAAAAAATCTTTGCACATCAATTCCTGGACAAACTCCAGAGCTGGATGGACGAGAAGACAATATTGTCCCCCTATCAAGCAGGCTTCCGTTCCAAAATTAGCATGTGTGACCAGGCTTTCAGATTTAGGAGCCGATTAGGATGGAGGATTTTCCGCCTCCTCCGGGCCGGCGGAAGCCACCTCCGGCCCGGAGGAGGCGGAAAATCCTCTGCGGAGTCACCAAAGACCCACCGCCGCATTACGATGGCTGGTGGGTCTTGGTTTCTGTCCGCTGCTTTTCCGCCGCGGTCGGATTACAACTGCGGCAGAAAAGCTCTCATTTGGCTGGCAGTGTCTATCAGACACCGCCAGCCAAATTAGGAAGCATTAGTAAACATGCTTTTCCGCGGCGGTTTTTCCGCCGTGGAAAAGCATGTGTACTTTTGTTTTTGGGGGCCCGTTGCGGGCCCCCAGGGTGTAGGCGGGTGGGGGGTGCACATGGGCCGCTTTGTGCATGTAAATGTAAAACATGCACTTTTAACATTGCGGTGGGTGCTGCTTGAAGCAGCACCCGACGCAATGTTAAATATCCAGGATGTGACCGCCCGGGTGGCGGTCACATCCTAATTTGCACGGAGGGACCGCCGCAGCCCATGCGGACGGTCCCTCCACCTCTGGGATGGCGGACGGATGCAAGTCCGTCCGCCATCCTAATCGGCCCTTTATTCTGTTAACCTGGAAATATGTGCTACTGAAAAAACAAAAGCTTTACGTATCATTTGTCGACCTAAGAGCAGCGTTCGATTTATTACCATGCAAACTGTAAGCTAATGCTTGACTTAGGGACCCCCATTGAACTGGTGGCCTTGATAGCCAGACTCCATGAGGATAACTATGCCCAGGTCAGATGGGGAACAAGTGGTGAATTAACTGACAAATGACCGATACAGCACAGGCATGCACAAGGGATGCGTGCTTGCTCCTACATTATTATCTTTGTTTATCAACGACGTGGCCAGCAGTCTATTGGACTACAGGAATGACTCTCCTGTCATGAATATCACAAAAGTCTCAATCCTGCTCTTTGCAGATAAATCTTTACTTATTTCCACAGCCCCAATGGGCTTGAAAATCTTAGTGGATACGTTTTTAGATTTCTGTAAGAGCAGGAGTTTGGAACTTAATGTTGCCAAAACCAAATTTATTGTGCTTGGGAGAGGAAAGTGTAAATCAAGAGAGGTCAATATCACATTGGAACCTTTAGAGCGGGTGCAAAGCTTTGACTACCTGGGTATACGACTAAGCAACACACTTGGTTGGGATCAGCAACTGGAAAAGAGCCATTTAACCCTCTGTCACAGTTCAAAATCAATCCTGAGATATCACAGGCAGTCCTACACCCAATCATTGACTCCAGCACTAGAAGTGTATGGAGCAAAAGCTCAAAGTGGTGCTTTGCATGGAACAGAGATGTGGGGGTACATTAACACAAACAAGCTGACAATACCTGAAAATATCTTTGCTAGATCACTCATCTCAGTATCTATTACTATCCCTTTAACCCCATTGTTTTTTTACATAAGGATAAAAAGAATTGGTGATATGGCCTCACTGAATCCTCTAATATATTGGCTGCATTTGTGGACAACACCGCCTATTTCTGATTACTACAATTCCCTAAAGGAGGTTTTGAAGACTAGCGGCTCTAAAAGTTTACCCTGGTTTATGCATGTTGCAAATTGGTTTAAAACACTTGGTATGTCAGAATTATGGGAATATCCAGAGAAGGCAACTAGAGAAGATTGCTTAAAGCTCAAGATTAGGTACTGGGTGGCTGTGGGAAAGCGCTATGCCACGAGAACAGCAAATGGCCCATTAACTTCACAATTTGCATGTGCCAAGCCATGCCCTTCCTTTGAACCCTTTCTGGACCAAATTACACCACCACTTGCTAGAAGTTTATATGTTAGATTTAGGTACGACAATCTTTTATTAAAGTTTCCTAGCATCAGGCTGCAGGTCTGTCGCTAGAACTATGCCCTGCCTGTGGCAGAACAAAAGTGACTGAAGAGCACGTCCTCTTTTTTTTGCAAAAAATACCAAACGATCCGTAGGAGATGGAAACGACCGATCTGCCTCAATATTGGAGTTAGGCAACATCAGGTTGCCTACAGAATCCTAAAAATCATACTACAAGACCAATAGTCTATGCGGTAAGTCAATTCTTATTCTTGTTCTGGATCAATTGACAGACGTTTTGTACGTAGCTGGTGCTGATCAGTATTGTTAGAATTAACTTCTGCGATCATGAAATTTGATTATCGGCACACATTAATTGGGCGCTGTATATAAGATTTCACTGCATGCTTCCCAAGTGTTGTGGTTTTTTTAAATGCATGATGACTAATATGACAACTGTCTGTTTTAACCTTTTTAGACTTTTAGCTGCGCTCTTTTTATTACATATCTTATTTGCACTCCAATAATTTTACCTTATTTAATTGCTCTAAATTGTAAAGTCTTGTATGTACTTGTACACTTTTATTGCTTTAAGTAAACAGCTGAATAACAGTATTCAAACTACACTAACTCTTTCTGAAGTGTGCCTCTCCTATATAGAATACAACAAAATAAATGACAAAAGCAGACAACACAAAATGACTAATATTTTCAATTAAATCAGAATAAAAGAACAAAACTCAGACCTTCAAAAAAGAATATGCTCTCAAGAACGGGAGGCTATTACTAATGTTCAAACATTGCACATTCTGCAACATTTAGGAGAAATTCTACATTAAAAGAAAAGTTGAAAAGACACAGAACTTTCCACCACTTTGGGAGGGGAAAAAAGTTTTGAATCGGAGTTTAAAAATCTGAAAAAACTTAAAACTGTTATAAAGTTATTCTCAGTTTTCAAGCCTTACTTCTTTGATCTCTGTGACCATGGTCCACGATAATGTAGTTTTTGTTTCTGTTCATTGTGAGATTTATGAATTTGAATTTGAATTTGAATTTCGTAGGAGATGGAAACGACCGATCTGCATAAATATATACATAAATGCAGCATTTTCAGGTCTCAAGCTATCACGATTTGTGTTTTCCTAGCTATTTCAACATGACAGTAATTTGTTAGAACGAATCTCATGTGACTCTTTTGATGATTTTGTTAAGTGAACATCATTCCCTTTCTCTGACAGTGCTCTTGGGACTTGTTTTCTGTGATTAGTTATATTTTCTTCCTATTTTTTTATAATTCTGATTTCTTCCATCCTTTTTAGTTCATCCCAGATTTTGATTGGCATGTTTATGTACTACTCTTGCCACACCCTACTTCTCTTTCCCTTAATGTTCAACATTTTCATTATTATATTTTTCAGATAGAGCAATTTATGACATAAACAGAGAGCCTTTAAGATACAGCTCTTGTGAAACTGTAGTCAGTGTAGGAATTCAGATGGACAGAGCTGTGTGCCCATCAAAGTGAATAGACTCTCCTCTTCAGACACAAAATAGCACATGTAGGAAAGCTGGGAGAAGATCAACAATTTTAGAGGGAACCCAGATAATCATCTAGAGCATTACCTGAAGAATATGGTTGTGCTAAATGTCAACCTGTTGATACTAGAAGGAGGGATCTGAAGCTCTTTTAGGCTGTGGCTAACTCCTTTTTACTTTCCTTGGCTCTTTCCTGCCTGATTGACTTAACATTATGCTCTCTGCCTTTTTGCCCTTGCTGATGTACCTCCCTTTGGATGATTTGGAGCAGTTTGGTGAGAGACCAAACTTGAACTTTCCTAATGTATGCTTCATTCCCCTTGCCTCTTCCCATGGACTTTCCCCCTAGTGGACTTTAACTTGATCTCTTTGCCCATGCTAAGAGAACCTTTGTGAACCAACCTCCTGCCTTTGTTGGTGGTAGAAATGATTAGTCTCTATACCATCTTCTTTATGGATTCTTTTACTTAGGGATAGATTTATTTGACCATATTTGTGGTTTTAAATTTCAAGTTGTTAGATTTATGAAAAACATCTTAAAATGTTACTTGTGGGTATTGATTATGGATCTCTAATACAATTTTATTTATTTATTTTAATTTATTTATTTATTTATGTATTTATTTTTTCTAAAGTTTTATATAGCGCGAACTTGACCCAAGAGGGTATCAGAGCGCTTTATATGTAGGATCGTTGCGTTAGAAGTTACATCAGTTACAAGAGCATAGTAAGGTACAGTACACATAAACAATGTTGCAAGAATTCGTAAGAGGGAGGGAAGGAAGTAGTAATAACGGGGAGACGAGGAGGAACTGTGCCCAATGTCTGGTTGGGTAGGTGACGGTCAAGGGGGAAACCAGGGCCAGTCTCCTCAATAGCTGTCTAGCAGCTCCATCGGGCATCAGCCATATTGCTCGGGTCTCAGTGTTCAGGAGAACCAGTTTTGAATGTATTTGTTTTAAGAAGTTTATATAGCGCTGGCTAGACCCGGAGGTATCAGAGCGCGTTTTAATATTCTTCCCACAGAAACCATACCTACAATTATCTGATTGCTTTTTAAATGCATAATAGTGAGAGTCATAGATTATTTTCAAAATATCAGGTTCCTTTGCTCTTGTTCTTTGCAGCCAAAACAGAGCAGCCAAATTAGTACTAATTTCAGTATTCCAGAATCAAAATAAAAAGTATCTTATTTGCTAATAGTGATCTATACACTGAGCATAACTATCCCAGTAGTTATGAGACTAAAGGCAGGGTCATGTTTTGCTAAATGGGCAGGGGTATCTTAAAGTAACTTAATGTAAATTCAGCTTAATATTCAATGTCTTTGGAATACCAGCTTCTCTTTGTTTTGCATCTTGACCTTAAATAAGTTTCAGAAAGTGGGAAAACACTAATTTCCCTCCACTTTCCTGAAGGAGCTAAATATTTGCTTGAGCGTGTTTTATAAACAAAATGCTGCAAAGCAAGTTTTACACTTGATTTGCAAGCTTGAATACCATTAGATATTGTTTTTTCTGTGGTTGAATGGGTAGTCTGTTATAAAGCCTTCACACTTGAGTTCTTTCTTATAGTTACACATTTCATAATACATGGATCCTCCCTCCTACAGCTGTACTCTTGCAATGTGAAAAAATAGAGAAGCAAGGGCTACAAATCCTTCATTGTTCCAACTCACATAATTGTTACTGACTGTGTTATATTATTATCAAAAGCTATGCCACTCCTATTTTCCTTGAAATAGAGTGGCACTCGAATGTCGATAGCCGTACCAGTATGTATAATATGATGCCACTCCCATATATTCAATGGAGCTTTAAGCATTCCATATCTTTTATTCTGGCAATTGGTTGCTTTTCCTAGAACAAGACCAACAAACATTTGTACAGAAATTTGTACCACCTGCAAATCAAGATTTTGTAAACACATCTTAAAATAGTGTGCCATAATGTAATATCTCTATAGATGTTTTGTCCAAAAAATGTAGGCGATGAAGTGGGGAACTTAAGAATGGAGAATTGGCTTGCCAATCCTAAAACCATATTACTTGAAGCAAATTAATTAGCTAAAAGAGCAATTATTAAATCTGAAGAAAGTGGATGCTGATTTGTGTCTAAACAAAATATGCTTATATTATCCCTTCCAACTGATATGTAGACTTATAAGTGCAAAATTGAAAAATAAATAATCGAGATAACAGACCTCAATGCAAGTAGATGGTCTGATAGTTTACTGCTCCAACTGCTGGTATTACACAAGGGAGTTTGTAATTCTCATTTAAAAGCTGGCTCTAATTTCCTTATTGTATTTGAGTTGTGATTTCTCTAGTCAGCTGTAGTAACAAAATGTCAAAGCTGCTCAACTGTGATACGTTATTACAGTTCAGTTTTCACATCATAATGCCTGCTACAAGAGCCAATAGCCAAGATGAACAGTAGGTTGCAGAGCATAATTACAGCTTCACTTTAAACAGCAAAAACGAGAATTGGCTTTTTGTTCTTCTGATGTGGTTTTCTAGAATGGAAAGTGATCGGCAGAAAGAATATATTTATGGCAAATTGTTTATTTTTAGCATGTTATAGGCCATTTAAGGATAGATAGCATCTCTCTGCATGTTTCTAAACATTCTGACCTACAATTTAAAATATATCACTTATTAACTAGCTTATATAAACCGATTCAAATTTTGTTTTTGCTATATATTACTAATTGATTTTTGGTGCGTTCAATTTACACTACTGATTCTACTTGTATTCTTTCAATGCCTGAAAATGTACTATCTCTTTCATTTGAAGGAGCAAACCACCAAGGTTTTGAGCAGTTTGTGCGAAGGGTGGATGTGTGACTATGTATTGTAAGGAATAAAATACTTTCTTCTGCATTTTTAAAGGATATTGTAAATCACCTCAAAGTCCCATGACCTTATAAAAGAAGATTACCTTTGCCTTCGTTCCTGTACATGGTCATAGAACTCCTGGGTGACTTGTAATATCCTTAAAGTGTATGTCACGGGATACTTTATCCTATATATAATGTGTAGGGAAGTGTAATTGCCCTACTGAAAATATGTTGTTATTACTTATTTAATATTTAATAGATTTTATACATCTTTTATGGTAATCCTTCGTAAGCATGCTATTGTACAATTGTGTGAAAATAACTATGTTTCCTGCTAGATGTAGCAAAGTCGAGCACAAACATCTGTTCTCCATGTTCGCCCATTATGTTTTGCTTAGATTTTATTATCTCTATTTTGCTGATATTGCGACGCTGTACCATCTGACACTGTTATTAGTGCCATAGTTTGTGTGCTTTGACCGTAAAATGGTATTGCTAAAATTGGTTTCATCAAATTGATCTATGTAACTTTCAAGAACAGCAATGGTTGATGCAGCAAAAATTGGCACCAGGGGGCATGGAACTTGAATTTCTAGGTACCAGAACCCTCTGGATCTAAATGTATTGGGACAAGGTGGTCTCACCCATGTAATGTAGCATGCTTCATCTTTGGCCACATCATCCCACCCAGCTCCAATTGTAGGAGTTCCTAAGAGATATTAACACATTTCTGCCCACTCAACACCCCAGATAACTGGTCAGGCGCATTCCTTAGGGCAATTAGAGGGTCCCAATATCTAATCCTATTAGTGTACTATTAGAGGAAAGACAAGAATTTCCTACCTTCCCTTGTTTCACCTTTCCACCTTGGTTACAAAAGCACATTAGTTAAAATTATGCTATCCTTCTCCATACTAAGATGGTAGTACATTGAAATACTTACTAAAACACACAGCTCATGTCGTGAATATGGTGGTACTGCAAATCACACAAACACACGTCCTGCATCCCTAGTGAAGCTTGAGTGAAAGTTTTCAAGCATGCTGACACTGTGTCACTTGCTCTATTTAGGGTTATATTGTACTTCATGGTCAGTTGGGGGAAAACCACTCCTCTATCGACTTAATATATTGCATTTTCTGTAAAATAACATGGACAAAGAGTTTATAATTTTGTATTACACTTAGTGGTTTTATTTCCTTTGTTCAAGCTGTATCTAAAACGTAATGGTTAGAACGCGTGGGGTTTATGATAATCCCACTATCTAGTTGGACAAATGTACCTCCAAGGTTCATATTATCTTTATGACCAATCTGCACCTAACTTGTATTTGGAAGAAGTCCAAGTGGTCCCAATCGCAAAAGAACCCAGTGCTTACATCATCAAGGAACATGCCAGGCTAGATACCTACTCATCCCCTCCTGCCAGCTGATCTCCCTCGCACTGGAGCTTAGATTGCATCATCTCCTCGAGGCTGGCAGGTGCCATGGTTGGGCAGGGCTACCCATATCACATGGTCCTGCGTCCTGACGGCCACTGTCTACATCAGGAAAGAAGCCCCTCTTTGTGCATCACATGAGTCTGTATCCCAATACTGATGAGAGATATAATTCCTGCTTCCGGATCTTCAGCAGAGGACCCCATCACATGTCTCCATGACTGAGATCTGCTGGGAAAACAAGTTCCCAAAAGGGGTATTTCTTCCCTTTGAGTGTGATGTAGCTGATGAAAAGAGCAGCTTATATCCCCTGTATCAGAGTACCCCCATTCTTACTACTTGAGGCTAATATTGGGAATATTTAAAGTTAAAGAAAACCATACATTATTACTGGAAGGATACATAATTGTTAATCCATTCGAGGTAAGTGTGATTAGTGAAATAATTATAACATGTTTCTAGGGGATCCTTGGACTATCTGAGGTGAGTTTGTGGTGAGTTGCTGAAGGGTTTCAGAGTTATTGATCTCATGTAGGTTAGTGTAATTAGTGCCATAATTATGACATGTTTTTCACCGATTCAAGAAATGTATAAGGTGAGTTTATGGTGTATTTCCCATGTCTGGTAAAGTGTTCAGCTATTATGCTATCTACTGCTTATGCCAGTGTGATGTGATTATTGGGCACATATTGATCTATACTGGTATGATCTTTAAGGTGACTGTCCTTTATCCTGATGTGTTCCTATTTAGTGTGCCTCTAGGAATCTCATCACTGAGGCCCTGTGTGTCTGGTTTCAGTTGGTATACCCACAGTTGCTAATTTGCCAGTATTGTTTTTGTCATATCTTCTTGAAGTGGCCTTGGTGTTTGAACGACATACCACTCAATGCCATCATCTCGTTGTTTCTTTTCCAGAAAGTGGGTAGGTCATCTTGTATTATCTTTCTTGCATGTCATAGTACTTCTGTGTTCACTGATTCCCACTTGTACTTTCGAGGTTGTCTTACCTATTAAAAGCAGTGAACTGAGATACTTTAACACATAAATAACATTCTGTGAATTGCAGTTTGTCAGACCGTTTAGTCGCCACGGAGGCTGGAGCCCCAGATGTACTCCTGTATTTCCATCCTACATGTTTTAGTAAACTGACATATTCTACACCCACCACAAGGAACATGTCCCGTGGGTGTGGTATGTTCCACAGTCATTGTTTTACCCATTATCTGTTTTTTCGGGCCGGTGTGTACAAGTATATCACTGAGACTTTGTACCTTTTTAAAAGAAAACATTTCTTTTTCAATTTTGAGGCCTCCTGAATTCAGAATGCTCCAAAATGTATTCACGAGTTTTAGTTTGGTAGAGCTTGTGCAGCAGGTTGAAACAAAAATCGGTCTTTTATGCATTGCCAAAAGTAGCCCCTATTGTTTCTTGCCCGCTGATCAGCTCTCCTAATGATTTACTGTCGGCAATGTTTCTTAGTAACTTTTCACTCAATTTGTCGGCATGTGGCTTTGTCAGTAGTAATATCAGCACATTCTTTTATTGTACTACTATCATAGCATGGAGAATTGTAGCATGCGTTTAACTATTGTGCTTTTGTACCTTAGGTAAAAAAAGGGAAGGAAGAATATTTCTGTCTTTTCACTGATAGTACACTAATACGATTAGAGCTAGGATTCTCTAATAGACCTGAGGAACGCTCCTGACCAGTTAGCTGGCATTTTGACTAGGCAGAAACGTGTCAGCATACCTTAAGGATGAAGGGGCATTGTACTCCAAAACATTCAGTGATCTGTTGATCTGTTTTTATTCAAACCTATGATACCACCTAATAAAGGACATACCTACTGCATACCCTAAGGTATTTGTAACCACAAACTGGATCCCTGCTTTATCCAGGTAATTAATATATTCTAATAACTCCCATATGAATTGGGGTTGAGGCCACCCTGTAGTATCACCTTACCAAGGTGAGATGAGGTGGTCAAAGATTAAGCATGGCACATTACAAGGGTGAGACCACCTCATCCATATATGTTTAGACTCACAAGAGGTCTGATACCCAGGAAAAACAATTAGGAACAGGGAAATACCCTTCCTATTGAACTTATAAAGCAGAGCTGATGTATGTTCATGTTTACATCATCCACATATGCAGTCATCACTGTGATCTGGCTGGGATGTGATTTAAAAGCAATGTATAACACATGACAAGGACTGTGCCTTGGCCAAGTAAACAATTTTTTAGATATTAATAAGTCACCCCAATGGTGTGCCTTGTAAGCACATAGGACAGGCTGCCTAATATAATAATGTATGTCACATTCTATATTTGAAATAGGTGCCCTTATAACAACTGAAAACTTAACAGTTGTTTTACTGCATAGGCTAGATTTTCAATAGACAGGCCTAGGTGTGTTTCAAATATTTGTTTCACATCTCTCCTTCAGAAAATACTAGAAAAATAATTAAATTGTATTTTCTACTTGGTATCCAAGATAATATTTTTGATCATTTTAGTAGTAAAGCAACATTAAAAAATGTCTGTTTGGCTGACTCAGCCAGAAATGGTCTAGAGCCAGTTGTGTCAGAAGAGACCAATACACATTACTGGCCGGAGGTAACAACTCTACATACCTGAGGACAATGGCCTAGATTATGGAACTATGAAGGCAGGGATTAGCCTCCTGGCAGGGATACAGGACTGTTGACAGTGTCGTCACCTTTTCTTTGAACTTTTTTTAATGCCAAATGGAACTTACAGGCTTTGCTCCCATTCATATATATATATTCCCTGAGCACTCCAAGATTTCTCACTATAATTCCTGGAGGAGGGGGAGCCAATCTGAAACTAGACAGACGGAGGTGACCTCATCTAATTTGGGAGTAGCTAGGGACTAGCCAGAGCTTTTCTAGAGGGAAGACAGGTTCACCCATCCAAAAGGCAGTGCTGCAAAAGGATGTAGGCATAGAATAAGGAAGTAATCAGAATTGGGTACGGAAAAATCTTTAATCACTTGCTGGCACATACGATTAGACTGACACCTCACACCCATATTTTCAAAACATTCCTGTATCTGATAAAAGGTCTGGTGGAAGAAAATGACTCAAGAGCTTCTGAACACTTTGAAAAGAAGACAAATCTGCTCCGGGGACACAAAAAGTAGAATAACTTCTAACTCCTAACAGCTCAGATGTCCACAGAGGGCTTAACCATGTCAGAGTCCTGGCTAGGGGAGACCTAATGACTAGAAGCCTTTCCTGAGGCCCTACAGGCTCAGGGAGTGGCCAGGAGGAACCCTCCTAGTTGCGGGAGAAAAGCGGGGCACAGACACTTTTCAACTTCAGGTGATGAGGACTGCCCAGGGAAGTTGCAACCTAAGCACCAAGAAAACCGGTGCGTCACTTTTTGTGACGCATCAGTGGCGTAAAAAATGCGCCTTGTTGCGCCATATTTACAAAGTGACGCATCTAGGTAGATGCGTCACTTTGTAAACCCCTGCGCCACATTATACCTGCGCCAGGTATAATGTATGCAAGGGGGGCGTTTTGACGAAAGAAAGGGTCATAGAAGTGACGCCGTGAAATCTATAAGATTTCACTGCGCCACTTCTAGGACACAAATGCGTCAATTTCTTACGCCTGCCTCACAGCAGACGTAAGACTGACGCAGGCACTTTCACATGGGGCTTGCCCCATGTGAAAGGACACATTGCTGAGTTGTGTCACTTTTGTGACACACTCCAGCAATGCGTCACTTTTGCACCATACAGATACGTCAGAAATACTTACGTATCTGTAACTCCTTGCGCCATGATGCGTCATACTGTAAATATGACGCATCATTGGTGTCGCAAGGAGGGTGCAGTGAAAAGTGACGCATCGCTGTTTTCACGCAGCGATGCGTCACTTTTCATAAATGAGGCCCCAGGTTTGTCCCTCTTGAAGTTTTTTGATCTTCTAAAAGATCGGATATTGTGGTAATGTTATTTGGCTTGTGAAGCCAAGTACAACTACATTTTCTAGCTATGCCCCACTAGATGAGTTTGAGAACCAAAAATGTGACTACAGCCATACGTAAATTCTTGGACTATGGTGAGGCGGCAAGTCGACTCATGCAATGAATCGACTTTGAGGCTATAAAATCCAGTTTGACCCCACACAAAGCTTTTGGAATTGAATGGGCCACTCATAACAATGGGCTGAGTGTATTTAAACAGAGTTCCTATTTAATGCAAGAGGGGAAGAAGTGCAATGTCCAATTGTACATTGTGGAGTAAATATTAATAAATACATTGCTAAAATGTGGTGTGTAGGTTATTGTCCCAAAATGTGCATTTGGATCATGATTCCAGCTTGTGCGAAAATATTGCACATTTTCTAAGCCCACATTTCAGCAGATAAAATTTAGCAAAATTTGTTTGGGGAAATACCACACTAGCCTTGGTGTTACAATTTGGAAAAGGGGAAACGTGTTTTGGTATCATCGTACCCCTCATTCCCAGATGGAGAACTAGGAATATATAGGCGATCCTGCAACTGGTGAATATGGTACATAGATTCAGGTTCTGAGTGCAGTATTACCTCCTCACCTATTATGGGTCTCATAATGAGGTTTAATGCGTTTCAATGTTGCTTTTAGTTTTTTGAGATACTTCAAATGGTTACTTTGCAAACTAATCAGATGTTTTTGTTTACAAGTGTGCTTTAAAACATAGTCTCACTGCAGTCTTCTTCTTTTACATTATTCTTTACCCCAGTAAGGTATTACAGGGGACAAGGTACACAGTACCTTTACTTTTGAGTCCGATAAAAGAGAAGTAACACGGTTCTGCAAGATAAACATGAAAAGGCCTGCATCCTTAGATCTAGTGCCCTGAACCCTCCCTTTTGTAACACTACCCCAATGAAACCATCTCAACCTAACCATATGACCCAGATTGGTATCTAGCTGTCCTGTACCCTGTTCTTCACCTTTCCTCGGCACCCTAAATCTGTTCTTTTTTTCCTTGTCCATTTGGAACATTGCCAGCGCTTGTAGCTCACTGCTCCGTCTATCTTCAATAAACCTACTTGGCTACATTTCACTCCTCAACACAAATCCCCCACCATTTCCCCTTATACAGTTGTCTTTCTTTTACCATAAACAAACTAAAACAGACTTGCCCTACCAGCTAAAATAAACATAACAATTGAAAAAATAAAATGGCCCGGTACTGTTCAACATGAATGCCCCAACAAACAAACTTCTATCCTTGCAAAAACGTGATTCCGGCTTCATGGGTGGGAGGAGTGAAAAGAACCACCAATACCTTGCTGCCTGGTGTGCGAGATATATGCAAAGAGGCCCTAGCCCCCTCCTTGTGCACCAACTGGTAATCCCATTTCCCAGTCCATGCTACCCTAGCCCTAATCCCCATGTCTACTGTGACATACCATTTCGCTGAACCACCTGGGGAAGATGATGCTGCCTTTTATCCTCCCTGTACCCTTTTAGTACCTTGTTATTCTTTTTTTATATATATATAAGCAGCAATTACTACTCCTGCAAAACAGTAAACTGAATTTTGTGAGATCCTGTTATTGGCAGTTAAGATTGAGAATAATAACTACTTTAAAAGGCAGTGAAGTTGTTCTTTTAATTTAAAACTTAGGTATATTATCAAGGCAAGATATTACAAGGGTGCTTAGTGTTTGCAGATAGTAATTTCACTCTGTTTCAGAAATCCAGGAATGATGTTGAAAGAAAGATATCTAATCATGTAATGTAACGCCTTGACATTCTCTTCACTCTAGGGCAAATGTCCAGAGAGATCCTCTATTTAATTTTCATTTTCAGTATTAGTCACTGTTGTCATATTCAAAGACATGTTATATATTTAATCATGTTTGGTTTATGTAGAACAAGAGCTTGCCTAGCTTGATTTCTCAACAGGAGCTGCAACAAGAAATTAAAATAATGGTGATTATGGCAGCAGACTGCTGCGATGACAGTAAGCTAATTTTCAAGGCCTGAGAATTTAAAAAATGTTTTGACAACCAGCAGTGAAAGGCTTTCATCCTGGGTTCCATCGCATACAAAATGCCAGTTTCATGCATTTGTAATCATGGTCTACTTCATATGAAGGAGGAATTAGCATCGCTAAATAGTATTCAGACATAAAGAAACTTTATATATATTCATTTGAGGATGCAGGATTGCAGACGAAAAACTTGTTAATGTACTGCTGCTAAAACTATGAAGTTATTTTCAGTGAAATACATTATGATATGTATCTGACCCTTGCTCTTTTTTCTGTGTTAATATGTCATAAGTGTTTTGCGATCAGACTATCTGAGCGCAAACTTTGATCTTGTGTGAGTCCTGTACAGATAATTGAAGCATATCATAAAAATGTCGGCACTCCCTGGCCTGCTACACTCACAACAGTGACAAATAATCCTTTCACTGAAATATGAATCCCATTATATCCTATGGGATTTATATTTCGTCAGACAGGATATCCTTCACTGTTATGATGGAGTAACCCTTCTGCCAAGATCTAAATCAGGCCCTATGACAGAATCAGTGTATAGCATACAATTCATTAACACAACAAAAGAAGCGAGTATCTCACGAAATATAAACTTCATTTTGTTAAAATCACTGAATGATAAGAGTAGATTTACCTAAAAATCATAAATGTATTTACTCACAGGTGTGGCCGGCACAGGTAACAGCGGTATGGTGGTGGGGTGAGGCGGTGTCAGTCGGCAGACGACAGAATAGGGAAAGTAAAATAAAAAATAAATAAAACCACAGACCTTGTGCTCACCGCATTGCCGAGTCAGCGATGCGGCGTGCGCAAGGTAAGTCGACTTCCCCACCGCTATTACCTGTCCCAGCTGAGCCTGATTTCTCAGGTCCTGATTCTCAAAATGCCCTTTGTAGTACAGTTTCTAGTACTACAAAACATAGTACAAAGCAAAACTTGTATTTATACTTACATGTGAGTAGTTCTCTGCCCCAAATACGGAGTCATCGCACATATAAGTACAGATTTTAGTGTAAAGGTAGGAGATACAGAGGGGAGTGGGTGAGAAAAGGGGCAGGCTTGTTACTTAAGAGGATGGGAGTAGGGAGGAGGAAGAGGGTTTTCGGGAGGGCCTGGGAGGGGTATCAAGAGGGATGTCACCACTCATACAAGAGTAAGCCATTTGCATTGCTCTGGGGTTGGAAACCTAACTTACACTTTCGTAGTAAGTTTACATTCGGAGATTATGAAGACCAAATGTAGGGAAAACTTACTCAAAAGTGTAACTCATTATGAATAAGGCTCTTGTAATTATAACTATGTTTGGAATGCATTTCCAAGTTTTTGTTGCATTCTACAGGTTAGAAGAGCTCTCAAAGATTGCTCTGACAATCGCAGTATGCCAAGAGATCTTGGAATCATAAATATTAACATGCATAAATGTTCCTGGTGCACATTTGCATATGCTTATCAAAGGAATATTTTTTAAATGTAAGATCTCCTATTAAGCAAGACAGTTCTTATGGTTAATATACAAAACCTACAAAATAAAATACTAGCAAAACATTCACATACAAATAGAATGATTTCACTAAGTGGAGAAGATACCTCTATGTTGTATGAGCAAGTGATTTGCTATCTTATGCTAGAGGCATAACATGTGTTGACACATTTATGGGATGTAAGTGTGTTGCTTGTGATTCAAGCAGATTATTAGTTAGGTTTATAAGCTGAGAAGGGTGGCATCATGCTCTTCATTGTGTCTTGTTTAATATGTAAATATGTATCTCCAACTGCTAAATAAAGAATCCCTCCTTATTTTAGAGACCTGCTCATTCCTGACTATCAAGAAAGGTCCAACCTTTATAGCTGTTAATGATATCCAACATAAAAGGCCATAAAATAATTTTACAAAATACCCTAAATACACATCCTGAAAACATAATATATTTTCTGCCACAAATTAGTGGAGTTGAGCAAGCCATCTGCATGATGTAAAGAATCCATAACCTGTTCCATGTCCTGTTACTGGTTTGTGACACACTACTTTCATTTTCACAGATTTGCATGTACTTTGAACAAACTGGCTCTTTACCCAACCCACAACCCATCAGTGCCCCATTGCACTATGAGCTTGTTCTTTCATAGAGTGCCCACTTAACTTAATCACATAGCTGTGGTACACTATGAATTGCACTGACGGATTATAGTGCTAGTCTGGTCTGCATATGGCAACATGGTATGGAACACAAGGCTAAGTTAGGAATAGAGCTGGGCTCCTAAAGATCAACAAGTCAATTGAATGCAGATGCAACAGTGATCACCCTTTGAGGCATAATGGCAAATCACAGTGTTGGACATAAACCCTCAACAATCCAGTATTTGATTAACTTTTATGGGGAAGGACTATCTCTGAAGGCTTTAGAAATTAAACATTGATTATAAATCCATGTACTTCCTGTTCATTCTGTTTCCTTCATGAGACCTAATTAAAATGGTGGAAAGGGGTATCAAATGTCAAGTCAGGGAAGCAGCTATCACTATTAGCTACAAGTTAACTGATAGTCATGACACCTCTGCACTCTCTGGCTGTGGGTGCAGCAAGCTTGTCACATTTGTGTTCTGTCAAACATTTACAAAGAAGATTAAAAGGAGAAAATGTAGGTAAGACTTTAAATACCTTAGTATATCTATGGTTATGTTTTTCAATGTTTTGTTTAAATAAATAATATTCCATTCAACAAGGTAAAAACTTTAAAAAATGGTTCACTATATTAATTAGTGACTTATCAGTGAGCTTCCCAAGTAGTCACAGGTCAGACGGCGAAGACATAAAACATTATGAGACATAAAAGATAAATAAAACCATGTCAGATTGCATGCCCAGGGCCCGACTGAGAACAAAAACAAATCAGCCCTGGCAATTCTATAGGACCGGCCCCCAGTGGTGGGGTGAGTGGGGGGTGAGGAGTGTTGCTGCTTTTGTTAGAGGGGGGCAATTATGCAGCACTGCTGATAAACTAGCTCCCAGTAACAAAAACGGCCCAAACCGATTCAAAACTGGCCCCTATCTTTCCAACCCACCCGGAAAACGGCTGATGCTTGCTACAGTCAATTCGGCCCTGTGCATGCTTATAGAACCAGGTTGCACTGTTGCAGGGATTCTGCACAAATACAGAACTATGCACAGTAATATGGGACCTTGGTGTATAGGGACTGATTCTTCCTCCCACCTTAGTTCCCATGAACCCAGGACTAACTAGCTATAGTGTCTCACTTGCTCTCCTACTCACTCCCAGAGAAGCAAAGGATTAGACACCCCAGAACACAGCACTCCCAGATCTCTCAGGAATCGTGGTAACAAGATACACCTTTTGGCTCACTTTTTTGTACTCGTCCACAGTAAGATCTGACAGAGACACAAAACAATTAAAAATATTTATTTTAATTAAGGTGCCCTAGGATGCAGTATACGTGCCACAACAAGCAGGAAAATGCATAGTACAAATATTGTCAGCATAGCAGTCAGTCCATAAATCATTAAGGGAGATGTCATCATAGAAAGACAATGGAGAAAGGACTATAGTGCCTATCCTCCTTCCCCTTGCTAAGAAAAAGTATTATTATATATTAAAAAGATCTCTGGGCTTTGTCAGCAGACCTCATACCTTAGCTTATAGATGGTAGATCTACATCATGGGTGCTATTCTCCCTGGAAAGGTCCCTCTCCAAGTGTGTCTCATCTATTCGTACAAAAACCCAAGTATGCTGTCCAAACAGCTGCATCGGTATGTTTTGTCTAGGGGCTAAGGACTGGCCAGAGCAAAATAACAAGGGACATTGTTGTTTGACCTTGCACATAATGTTCAGTCAAAATCCCAAGAACATGTAGAGAGCGAACACAGCAATGATTTCTCACATGAAAGCAGTCTTTAAAACTATTGCAAAAATTAAAGACGGGTAGTAAAGTGTGCAAAGCAGCAGGCAAGCTGCAACGTGCTCATGCTAAGTTAGTGAAAAACGGCAATGTCCCTATGGGCAACGTGACAGCACAAGTGCCTAGCAAAGCACTGCAGGGATAACTACATATATCAAAGTTATATTTATTCTGCTCATGACTTAATTAATGTCCACTGTGAGAAAACAACTTGAATCATTGATAGGGCAAGGTATTTTGCATGTCCTACCTACAAGATGGATTGAAGAAAAGGGGACAAAATATAATCTAATTTCAAATATGTCTTTCACTGAGTGATAACTGTATATTTTATGCAGCTCTTCGTAACATATAGTTCTCCCTGGGCCATATACACTATAAGATAGTTCCCACATCCATTACGATCCTCTAAACAGCTTTGAATAGCACTATATTTATATAACTTAGGACCCTATTCTATCATTCGTACTCTTCTACATACATGAGTAAATAACACATAAGCCTGGAGTAAAATGCAATACACCACAGAATATGCTTTGTGAATCAGGCATGGGAATTAAGAAATAATTCACATTTAAGACAGACCAAGCACAGTTACAGACAATAATTTGGGTGTCGGGTCTGGATATTACAGTGTAATTTACAACCAAGACCGGAGTAAAATGCAACATCTGATTGAAAACGCATTTTAAATCCCCACTTAGGGTTTTTCAGCCTTAGGAAGTTAATACCAAGTGTGAAGGTCTGACCTTGTGAAGGTTGGAAGTGGGGCTGCATCTCTGATATTTGTGAGGCATTGCTAGAACCAATCCTGGAAAAAAATACACCTTTTATTTTGCTGCACTTGAATATTTGCAAATTCGATGACCACCAATATCGCACATAATTTCACTTTCACTAGCCCATCAGATTGTTCACCACAAATATAGCTGATGGCTGGTGGACAAATAATACCACAGTGTATCTCTAGTCTTTGTTTTAATATTTCCCTTGCACTGAGCATACATTAATCCTATATTAAAACCTGGTATGAGGAACAAGAGGTTAAAATTGTTATAAAGTATGTTTGGTCTAACTAGAAAAAATATACAATACTCCGAACTAAAATCGAGAACATTCCATTGTCAGGTCTACCACACTGCAGATCTAGGAGCCTTTTTTTGCTTTCATATTCTCCCTGCCCAAAGCAAGGCTGCAGCTCCCATCGCATCTCGGAGGGCTGCAATATATTTACTCCCTCTCAATTAATCTTACTAGTCTGACGACGCTACAACCGTGACAACATTGGAGCCCCAGAATGTGTTAATAATACCTTTCTGGCGGAACGATCTCCTTAGCAGTGCACTGCTCCGTGTTTTTCAATAACTAGTGATTTAGGTTTGATGTTCTAAATGCTGCATTTAGTTCATCAGTTTAAGCAGCTTCTGAACCATGAAAGCCACATCGATTGACAGAGGATGCTGCTGGAAAACAGGAAATGTGAGGTGGACTACAGTAATGTCTTACAAACTGGGATAAACCAACCAAATAAAAAACACACTGTACATTTGTAGCTTCAACAGAAATATATCTGCCTCCAGCCCATCATTGAATCTGCTCTTTTTGGCTATGTTTAATGTCAAACTCAAAACTGTGCCTCGTTAGTGAGTTATTTGCTAATTGTTTGATGCTTTTTAAGTGTTACACTTTTGTGTTTTGCTGTTAGTAGATTGTTCTCGTAACAACATACACATTGATTGTGATTAACCACATCGCTGCGTCGGCTATTCCGCCGCAGCGCTAAGGGGGAGGGGCAGACGCGCGGCGGGCGCATGCTGGTGATGGAACCGCTCCGTCACCAGCCGCGGTTGGGCTGTGCTCATGAGGGAGCGGTTCTGTCATGGCCCCGCCCGCTCAATGGAACGCCCAGCGCAGGCGCGGAATCCGCGCCGCAAAGGCGTGGCGAGAGGGCCATGACGGAACCGCTCCGTCATCAGCACAGCGCCACCGCAGCTGATGACGGAGTGGTTCCGTCATCAGCATCGAAAGAGTTAAATGCTTAGTTATTGGAAGTAAACTGAAGTTACTGACACTTATAATCTGTTACTGGTAGGTTTTTGCTCATTTTACGTTTGGCATAATGCCATTCTCCCATAAACAAACAAATGTGACTTGTGCTGTTCACTTTCAAATATCCAAAAAGATCCTCTCAGCCATCCAATCCTTTCTCTTTCTAGGCATTGTGTCAGTCATCATTAGAGTGTAACTGGAGATGGAGGGTTCTAGCTCTCAATAGAGCAAGTGGTGTAGTGAAACCAGGGCCCAGTGGTCTAAGTGGCCTAATGTACTCAAACAAGAGCTGGTATTTACTTCTAAATCTGGGGACAGGGTGCCCATTATCCTTGCATGCATTAGTACCCAGGGCATTCATGTTATGCTACTGGATGCCTGCGCAGAGAGACAGCCTAAAATAAACCAGCTCAAAATGAATCTGTGACAAAAGTAGGAATTAAGAGCCTAATATAGTACTTAGTAGAGCAGGATCCTTGAAGCTAATTAGTGGTTCCCACAAACTTACAGTTTGTTCAGTGGTAGCACTGGTTATAAGTGTGGCAATTGCAAGTTATCTCTCATGGACCCTGTGCTGATGCACAATCATTGGCAGATGGTGCCCACTAAACATGTACCAACCCTTTTGACTAATGTCCGGTTTGATATTGACAAACACTATCTAGTGTTGTAGAATGTGGAATCATTATACACTAATATCCTTCAAGTGGACACTCTCCAGACAGTGAAGGGGTTTCTATAACTAAGAGAGATAGTTGATTTGACTCCCTTCTTCCTTTGCCTTAGAATGTGCTGCAATCGCCATAATAGAAGACTTCTTTGAGTTTCAAAACCAATTGTACTTGAAATTGACCAGAAATTCCATGGGCAGTACATTTGTCCCAAGCTAGGCGAATCTGTATATGCACAGCTTTAAGACTGCCCATATATATCCATCAAGCAATCCCTTCCAGATGAACCTAAAACTATGCTAAATATATATATGCATGACATCTTGGTCGTCTAGGAGGAAGACCTTCAAAAGTTGAAAGTTTTCATTGAGTGGCTCAATGCCAGGAATAACCACCTCAGTTTCACTTGTGAAAATAGCAAAGAGTCTCTGTATTTTCTTGACCTATTACTATATCCCAAGCAGGGAGGAATAATTTCAGATGTGTATAAGAAATCAATGGGACACAATTGTCTGTTGTCATATGACAGTTTTCATATCCATGCCCCTGAGCAATAACCTCCCAGTGGTACAGTTCTTAAGAATAAGGAGAAACTGCACAGAGGATGATAAATTCAAGAAACATGCAGAGGAACTAAGCAATAACTTGACACTGAGACATTACCCAAAGACATTAATTGAAAGAGCGGCTTACACGGTCAGACACAATTACACAGACTCACTCCTAGAGGTTTTCCCAAAACAAACAACGGAGAGGATGGTGTGTGTGAGCACCCTTAGCAATCTAACAGATACTCTAAAAAGAGCTGTTATAAGAACTGGCACATCATGAAGACAGGTGATACAAACCTCTAAAAAACACTATTTGCCCTGAAATGGTGGAGCAGGGACATTAATGACATAGTGGCCCATACAAGACCTTGGGTGGCTTAGGGGACAACAAGAACACTCTATGGACATTATCCAGCATCAAGGGACATTTCTGAGGCGGATCATGCTCTGTCTGCCATTTTTTCACAATAACAAACTCAGATTTGAACTGGGCATTAGAACACCCTGTATACTAAATAATCGTAT
Source organism: Lissotriton helveticus (assembly GCF_964261635.1). Taxonomy (NCBI): domain Eukaryota; kingdom Metazoa; phylum Chordata; class Amphibia; order Caudata; family Salamandridae; genus Lissotriton; species Lissotriton helveticus. Next base: position 1,078,546,825 of record NC_136059.1, read on the forward strand.
CAAGTGCAACTCCATTGAGGTGATTTATTTAATCACCTGTCTCCTACAGACTCCAGTATGTGGGAATGCCTACTCGCAAAATCAAGAGGAGGGCTGTTTAACATCATAGTTCTGTGAGGTGTAAGAAGTCCAACACTAAACTGACCAGACATTACCTCATGTCACAACACACTCTGGATGATATTAGATTGACTATTATTGACAAACCCTACTTCACCACACACATGGGCAACCTGGATGACTTCCTATTCCAGAGGGAACAGCAATACATTTTTAGATTGAAAAGTCATTTATGAGGATAAAAGGATTAAGCCCCATAGACTGCACTAATTTGACTGTGCTTGTTCTACTGAGATTTCCCAATTAACTACACTTGTCGAGGTTGACTGTGACCCTGTGGCGCAGGGCTAGTTGAACAATATCACCATCTGTTCTGAGTGCTCTATCCTTTTTAATGGTCAGTCCATGGGCATTCTTTAGAAGGTAATTCACATCTCAGAATTCCCCTCACTGATTTACATGTTTTCCTAACTCACTCCATACAAAGTCACCCCTTGGGATCACACAACAAACGTATGGATTAATTTTCTGTCTTTCCATTCACTGCGCATCCTTTTCTGTGCTTTTTGGTACTGAATCGACATGACAGACAGAAGAACACTTTTCAGTGGACACTTGGACTACATTTCCCATGATCCCTGATGTTGCATTTCATGTCGCACAGAGCATTTTCTCCTCCGGGCGCATCAAAGTGTGTCTCTTTAAATGAGTTGCACCTGCTCGAGGCTTGCTCCTCTCACCAGGTATACCAAAATGAAGATGCTGAAGCTCCAAGAAGGTATTTCATCCACAGACCTTTATAAATGGTGTGTTCTTCACCTGTTGTGTCCTCTATCCCCCGCGGCCTTTACCGGCCTTTCACTTAAGATTGTTTTGAGTAGGAAAAAGAATGGACATCATTTGAGGGTAGTCAGGGATTGCAGCTGTGACCTCTAGCTTGCTCCCTGCTACTCCTGGCTCTTTCTTTATGACCCCTGGCCTCAGAGGAGGCAAATGTTTTGTCCATTCTGAGGCCAGGGGTCGCAAAGGAAGTGCCAGGTGGTTAGAACAAGCTGCATCTAGTGATTGAGAAGAGAACTCTCTTTGTGCGTCATGTGTACGCTTGGCGATTGCCATTTTTAATCCTTGTTGATACCTTGATTTTATTGTGTACTTTGATACCCAGCTCTGTGATCTTGGCAGCCTATTTAAGGCTTGAGAGTGAGCTGAATATCCCATTAAGAGGGTAGGTTTGCCTTCTCTCATTTTTATGCCACCATCACTGGCACTCACATTGGTGCTGGGCACGGCCATTCAGGTCTGCTCACATTTGTGTGGAATGAGACTTGATATCATTGTATGTATGTTTTTGAATGTTTTAATGTTGTCCTTTGTGGAGAGTTGGTGTCCTACATGAACACCTGGGGTGGATTCAGCCTCCCCTTACAGTTATTAGTAAACAAAAAGATCCACCCAAGGGAGATTACAATTAATGAAGTTTGATCATGGGTTAAGTGTGTTTCCTACATTGGTGGGAAGCACACCATGTTTCTTAAATACCCCTCACACACCAAAAGGGCCATTGGTGTCATGCTTCATCATAGGGGTCTTCGCATCCCTCTACGGGACGCGGCGTGCTGCTACCAATGAATTTGCGGAAGCAGGGATGTAATCTCTATGTGTGGTGTGAAAGAGGTGGTGAGAGGTAGGGTCAGGAGTGAGTGATAAGTGAATGTTAAAAAATACCTAGCAACATAGGAGTAAAACATTTTAATAAGCCTTGGTGCTGGTATTATTAAAAGGTGTGAGGTGGAGGTGTGTTGTATTAATGTACAAAACCTCCTGCGTGTGTCAACATGTTTCGAAGCGTGCTTCTTATTCCTCAGGACGGGTACACAGATCCCTACTCTACTCAAATGAATGGTGTGACAATGTCAACTGTATCAGCATTATGTGTAGACAGGTGGTAAAAGCTACAAAAAAGGGACACAATGCTCTCAATATTATTAGCAAAAAGGAAATTCCTTAGTTTCAATTTGTTGTTTAGAAGCCTATGGCATCATAAGCCTTAGAACGAAAGGGACCATGTGCTCATTGCATTATAAACCAAGACTCTGCTGCGCATAATCGTCTCCCTCGCGGCTCCGTTGATGTACCTTCGAGAAATCAGATTGAATGCCACCTTCGATATCAGTGTCTTTCCACCATTAAGCCACTACTAGGTTTTATGTGTTTTCAATCACAGGGTGACTGTAAAAACTGGTCCTTAAACATGCCCCTGAACCTTTTTGAGATAGGCTGGCAAAAGGTTTTCCACTTCCTGATTGGCTGTGGGGCTCAGACAATGAGGACATGTCTGCTAGCAATAGTATGTAGCTTCTGCATATGCAGCCTTCCGTCCATGGGCCGGCTCCGGTGACGTCAGACCATTAGTCTCTCTGCTTCTGCTAGTTCGTAAGCCGGAGCCTGTAAGACATGAGTGACCTTTGTTTGCTGGATCGGTGCTTGTAAGTAGACTATTCTGTTCTACTGGCATTGCTCATGCACTATCCAGCATCAGTTTCAGCAGTGTGATTGCCACTAACGATGCTTGTCATGCATCGTGAGTGTGATAGCACTTCCAGCGCCCCCTCATATCATTCTGCCACTTGCTTCTCTCTAGCACTGTACTTCACCTCTCAGGCCTAGACTAGACCTCAGTATGTGCCCCTGCATGGGAAACCGGTCAATCTCCATTGCTGGACACCCCCTCCTTTATTGACCCTAAAAGTCATGCTCGTTCAGATCAGGATGCAACTTGGTGATGTAGTGGAGAACAAGTGGGATTTGTGTCCGTCCAAGGTTGAAAAGGATCGGTCAAGTGGAACTGGTAGAAAACAAATTGTTTCTGAGGTGTCGGTTTCCAGTATTATCTAACAGCCAGATTTGGCGGTTTCCCAAAAATGCTTTTGGAGTGGTTCTGATTTCTCCAGGTGAAAGTGGTTTTCATGAATGATGGCTTGGGACGTCTACTGTTTGCATGATTTTTGGGGAGAAAGTTGATCTATGGGCTGTTTTGGGTCTAGTTTGTAAATGGCAAAATGTATGTATCAGGGCCTATTGAATGGAGCAGTTTTGCACATTTGTGGGCTACTGCTCGGTGCATTGCTTCTTTTGGGAATTGCAACCACCGAAGTTTGTTGTTCGACTTGAGAGTTTGTGACTTAGATGTGGGCAGAGCTGAGGCACTGGGTTCCCAACAGTCCCTTTAATGTATTGAAAAGTGAACAACTGACATTTATGGCATGAGGTTTGGAAATCGAATATTTTCATTAAAATAAAATCTACCAGCACTTGGTCTCACACATCATTCTAGGAACCATGTTTTAAATAGGGGTGGCCGAGCAAAACTTTGCCCCATCTGGAACACCACAGAAATTGTTGGAGTTTTATGGTAACTCCGCAGAATTCCACAGAGTGAAAATATGCAAGCTCTACTCAACCATATTCAGGACCCAGGACATGACAATTGGCACTTAGCTACAGGCCGGCAACGTCCAGGAAAAATTTCACCAAGTGATATTCCCCTTCCTGGGGAATGACCTACCCCAGGCCACCATGAGTCTGTGAATAATGCAGTTGCAGTCCCTCCTGCCCAAAGGATCCCTTTTGTCAATGTCCCAGTGTTGAACCAGCATATTATGGTTCCAAATCCCAAAGCGTCTCTGAGTGCTGAGGCCAGAGTCCCAGTAGTTAAACCCACGATGGCCTTTGAAGATGCAATCAGTTCAAGAGGCCACCTTTGAAATGCACAGGCTTGCTCTAAATTCTCTCCTGTCTGCTATCCTAACCAAGGAGGTCAAATCCCTATCTTTAGTGTGGCCAAGACCCTGCCCTTTGGAATGCAGGTCCCAATTCCACTCTCATTTAACCATCTCAGAAAGACCCCTCAGAGTCACAGGTCCACGGTTTGCCTTGAGCTCCTAGTTTATGGCATTCATTCAGGAATGCACAGATTTAGCGGCCCTCTTAGCACCCAGCCTTGAATTAGAGACAGGCCAACATGCACACAATGCCATGAGCCTTGAAATGCCCACTTTCCTAGAAGTGACATTTCCACACACATAATGTCGAATCCACTCACACTACCATATAGGCTTTGTCATTACAAACTCACTGATATCAAAACTGATACTGCTACTGTTCTGCCCCTAGGAAACACTGCTCAATAGCCTTTCCCTACATTCCTCCATGCTAATTCAATGCGAGAAGCAGGTCCCATCATACCAAACACACCACCCAGTGCCCTTTACGACCCTTGAATTTAACACCCACACACACAGGCTCACCCTCTTCTCAATACCACACCCTGTCACCAGAGAGAACTCCCACATAGCAGTAGGCATGCAGACCCTTGGAACATAGCTTTTTAAATGCCAAACCGAGTAAAGTTACCTGTGTACACAGGCCCCACCAGGGCAAACCTGTGGCACAATCAATGAGCTACCAACGTGGATGCACAACCAGTGCTGCAAGCCAATGGAGAAGCACTTGAGATACATGTCCTTGGAATATGACTTAGCTCTTGATAAGGGACTCAAATCAGCCAATCATGTATATGATGAGCTTAGTGCTTTGGCACTAAATGGCAGTATCAAACACACTCAAATTCCTAAGGCTAGCATCCAAATCAGTGGAAAATTGGGAAGAGAAAATTCAAAAGTAGAGGGAAAGCCCCTAAAAAACACAATTTCCAACACACACACACGCACATATACATGGTTAAAATTCTAAGCAGGACACACGTAGCACTTTAAAAGTCTATTTAAATTACAACACATAATCTGTGTGTATGATGTTCATCTCTATATGTGCTATAGTGGTACTAAGAGGATATAATTTATGCTTTCTACATAACTGCCCTGAAGAAGCAATACACTTGCGAAACACATGTTGGCTTGGCTCTCAAATATATGGCTTGGCTGTCGAATATGTGTGTTTAAATGGAGAATTTTGGAAGAAGCTTTGGAAAAAAATACTTTATATAGACTTTTATAGTGCTATGTGTGTCCTCAGAATAGTATCCAAAGGGACCATATGGACTCTTCGCTGTAAGGGTAATGGGGACCTGAGAAATAGCGCAAGACTAATTTTTTATTTTCTCTTTATATATCCCATTACGCCTCACCTGGGCAGCTGAACACACAGCGGGTGCCCCCGTAGACACAAGGTGAGTTCGTCTTGTCACACAACAAATACAAGATTTTGGAGCACTCAGGGTTTTTTTAACCCCTCCCACGCTCATGACGAGCTCAGCTCGTCATGAGCCACGGTTCTCGTGTGCTCATGACGAGCTGGATTGGTAACAAGCTAACAAGGAGAACATGGCGGCAGACGGCTGAGCTGCCGTGGTGCTCCGTGAAGCGGGCCCCCGCTGTGTCCTACCCGACGACCTGACTCAACCCGACCCGGCAGAAGATGAACGGAATTAAAGCCGCTATATCGGAGCTTGCTGTCCGCTCTTAAAGAAATTGAATTTCGCCGCGATTAGAGGTATTTGCGCAACATTTCTGTTTCTAAGCTTCTCCCCGGGCGGGGAGTCTTTCACCCTTTCCATTCCTGGATGTTGTAACCGCGTTACAGTGGTGTTTCTCGGCATTTCGGATTCTGATCCTGGCTGTAGAGCGGAGGCGCTGCGCAAATCGCCGAGCCACAAGAATTTCCCTCTGGTTTTGCGACAGTGGTCTTCAGCTGCCCTGGAGCTGAGGAGGGGCAGGAGAGCACGCAATCTGGTGCGCGTGTCGAGCGGTGTCTCAATGAGGAGCTGTGGGGAGTTGGTTTCCATCGTGAAAGTGGCTGACAAGGAGGCTGAAGGGGGTCCCAGAAACGGCAAGGGGAGTGTTCAAGTGGTGGGCAGCCCAGAATTAAACTCTTCCCCCCGCCAGACTAAAACTAGATCTAAGGGGCAAAGTGTTCGGAAAAGGGGGAAAAATCTGGTTAAGATGCTATCTAAGGCACCCCCTTGACGGATAAGGGGCCCTCTTCCTTTCTAACAACAGAGGTGGAAACTAAGCGTACGTGCTCAAATAGCGCTAAAACAAGGGCGAACGCCAAAGGTGTTAACATCGCAGCAGAAGCAGGCTCTAAAATTACACCATCTTTGCGTTCTTATTTTAAGGCTTTACCACAAGTGTTGCACCTTTCAAAAAATCAGGAAATAGCTGCTTTCAATGACGGCGCAGGTGCAGGTTCAGCGCCAGTCACTGCTTCTAACCCCGTCCCTCTCCTTACTTTGGGCTTGTCCTCTGCACCAGTCTTGGTCCCGGGTTTGAGACCAGGTATTTCCTCAGCCGCTACTGATGAAGGATTAGCACTTATAGTATCCCATGTTGGAATCCCTGCTGATACCCCAGAGTCCCCAGGATATACGATTGACAGGCACACTGGAAGAGAACATGGGAGTGTTGTCACTTCATGTGGACAAAGTCGAGGAGGACATTGTTAAGCTAAAGAGAGAAGATCAAGCCCTTCTGGACAGGATGGAGGTGTTGGAAATCAACGCCAGACGCAGTAACATTCGTGTCCTTAATGTACCTAAAGGAACGGAAGGTTCAGAGATCAAACAAAAGCAAAAAAATTCCTCATTTGTCATTACATTATGATTTTTCACTATGAAGTTCAGTGGGTGCCTCATGATTTACAGCTGAGCTTGTCTTGGTTAGAACGGTATAACGGCATTCCTTGGTATCAGTGTCATTATTGGGTAAGAACCTGGTTGGTCTCTTTTTTTCTATGGTTATGGCTAATCTAAAAATATTTTCCTGGAACATAAATGGCCTGTGGACTAAACCCAGGGCTAGAAAACTGTTTCAGTATCTTCGAGATATAGATGCACAGGTCATCCTGCTCCAGGAAACTCACTTGACTCAGTCTGAAATAGATATAGTGATAAAGAAAAATAGGTGGATTGACTTTGCGGTCGCCACCTCCCAACACACGAATACTAGGGGAGTATCCTTGATCTTTAAAAAACAACTAAAGGCTAGATTGATAACCTCCATGGCGGACCCAGGTGGCAGATGGGTTATTGCCTTATTAAATATTTTGGGGGCCCAATTTGCACTTGTGGGGTACTACGGCCCGAATCAAAATGACCCCTCAGTATTATATACAATCTTCTTTCATCTTCTATCTTTCCCGATCCAGTAATATTTGCGGGAGATTTCAACATTGTTCTTGATCCAATTCTAGACAAGTCGCAAAATAACCGTTCCCGTATCCCTTCAAAATCCAGGACTTTTTTGCTTAATTCGATGAAGCAGTTCGGGTACGTGGATATTTGGAGGGAAAAGTCTGGGACTCAGCAGGGGGTTTCGTTTAGAAACTACAAGTACTATCATCAATCTCGGATTGATTTTGTATTGATCAGTCATAGTTTAGTTGACGGAGTTAAGAATATTCATTATCTTCCCATACATCTATACGATCACGCGGCTGTAGCATTGGAGCTCTTGGTGGCTTTCAATGCTTCAACTAGGAGCTGGACATTTGATCGTTCCTTGCTTTCCCACCCCGATGACGTTTTATTCCTTAAAACTGAGGTCCAGCATTTTCTTAATGAAAACGTTGGGTCAGCTGATAATGGTATCGTCTGGGATTCCCTAAAGGCATTTTTACGAGGCCTCATCACCGCCAAGGTGTCTTATAGAAGGAAGGAATATAGGGAGGCAGTGGCCTCAGTCGAAGCAAACATAGCTAAAGTCCAGCACGACATTGATATCAACTTGGCTTCCTCGGCAACTCCCTTATCCAACCTCCATGATAAGCTACTCTCTCTAAAGGGCCAACTAACTTCAATCTTAAACCAGCGTATTCAAGAAAGATGGGATGCTAGTAAGATCGCCCATTTTGAATACGGTGAGGGCGCAGGGAAGTTATTGGCCTGGAAAGCCAAAACGGATCAAATTCGTAATAACATAGATTTGATCATGGTCAATGATGCTCCACGGTCCTCAGATCTGGACATAAGACAGGCTTTTAGAGAGTTCATCCAGGATATATATCATGAAGATAAAACTGCTGAACCTGATCAAATTAGGGAATGGTTGAATCAAATCGCCCTTCCGGCCCTATCAAGACAACAGAGCGAGTTCTTGGATAGTATAATTTCAGAGGGAGAAGTTAGGAAAGCCGTTCAAAATGCAAAAAAGGGGAAGGCGGTGGGACCGGACGGTCTACCAGCTGAAATTTATAAAGCATTAGAGCAAGAACTAGCCTCCTTCTTGACAGTTTTATTTAACCAAATCTTACAGGACGGCATTCGCCCTCCACCATCCTGGGATAGTGCCTCTATAACTGTAATTCTAAAGCCCGGAAAGTCACCTACATCATATGGGTCGTATAGACCCATATCAATTTTAAATGTGGATTACAAAATCTTTACCACAATACTTGCTAAGAGATTCGCAACGGTGGCTCCTGAAATCCTTCATTCAGATCAGAAGTGATTCGTGAAGGAACGACAGTTATATGAGTTAACTTATGATTTAATAGGGGCGATAGATATGGCCTTACTGGAGTCCCTTCCCTTAGAGGTCCTCACATTGGACGCAACCAAGGCCTTCGACAGGGTGAACTGGGTTTACCTGTCGGAGGCCTTGGCCAAGTTCAACGTGGGTGGAAAAACGCGGCGGGCAATTGATCTTTTATATCAGAACCCCAATGCCCGTATTTTGGTAAATGGCACCCTAACTGAGCCACTGAATATCTCGAGAGGTACAAGGCAGGGCTGCCCTCTCTCCCCGCTCCTGTTCGACCTATACATTGAACCATTTGCCCAGTGCTTAAGAGAGAATGTTAACATCAGATCGTTCATGTATAAGGGGTGGGAGAGAAAGGTGGCCCTATACGCCGATGATATTCTGGTGTATACATCAGAGGTACACACTGCACTCCCTGCAGTCCTAAAGGTGGCCTCTGAGTTTGGCGAAATCTCCAGGTACGAGATCAATCCTGATAAGACGGAGATGATGATATGGAATGTAGATCAGGTTCCAGCAAATATTACAGTACGTCCTGGAAATAAGTTGAGATATCTGGGCGTGAACATTGTTAAGGGTATCAATCAGATCGCCAAAATAAACTTTGTAGCTGTAGCTAAGGAATGCCGTAAATTGTTACAGTCATGGGCACAACTTCCTTTATCATTTTTAGGAAGGGTCAATTTAATTAAAATGTCTATTTTACCTAAAATGTCTTTTCTTTTTAATACAATTCCGTTATACTTTGATCCTTCATTAATAAATAAATTTCAGTCTGATATCAGTTCTTTCATTTGGAGTAAGCGCCTCTCGAGGATCTCCTGGAAAAAGTTGAGGAGGCGTAGAGAAAAGGGTGGAATCGCTGCCCCAGATTTTCAGACATATGCATGGGCATTCCAACTGTCTCATGTCAGAATGCTTTTAAATAATCCATCTGGGTATGGGGCAGGGTCTTTGTATTCCACCCTTCTTACAGGAGAAGGTGTTAGCCAATCAGGGTTTCTGTTCAAATTTGGGGACCCCAAGTTTAAAAAAAAAAATTAAGCTGAAGATTCTGCAAGGAATGGCTAAAATGTGGGCACAGCTAACTAAAACTATTAAGGTAGGGTACTACAATAGTAGGACTCCGCTTTGGGATCTCCCCGAGAGTCCGGCTTGGTTGAGTGACAGCTTTGCGTCCCCGATTAAGGAAGCTGGGTTGGCTGTTTGGGGTGACTTATTCATGGAGGGGGAACTGCTCCCGTGGGAATGCCTTAGAAACACCATTGCCCCCAACTTTGCTAGGTTCAAGCATATGCAAATATCTAGTTGGTCCAGTGCATATGTCTCTCGGACAACCCGTGGAAATAAATTTCCCTTAGGTGGACACAGCCAGCTAATATCTCTCTTGGTTGATAAACCTCTTGCCAAAAAGGTAATTTCATCCTGGTACAAGCTGATTATGGAAGAAAGGGATGGTGTTTTTTCACTACCGGAAGAGCTTTGGTCGTCCACTATAATGGATTGTAATTTGCACGGGCAGAATTTACAGGGGATATGTACAAGACAGGGCCACATGGACCACTGTCAGGAATATGCACTTTTAGACTTAGTACTTGGTAGAATTAGCACTTGTAGGAATAGTAATTAGCACATAGAACGCTTGTAGAACCAAATAGAAAATGTAGCACACAACCAGTGATTACTGGTAAAGGGTAAGTACCTCCAACGCAACCCTAACCACCTTAGGAAAATATTGCGCAGGGAACCAAGACCTCACTAGCAACACCTGTACTAGGAGAAAAACAACCACCTAAGTATCACCAACATTTTGGGGTATAAGCATAGGAACATTACACATGATGCATTAACATTCAGAGATGTAGGGAAGGAAAACACATGATGCATCAAAACATTCAGAGGTGTAGGGAAGGAAAACACATGATGCATCAAAACACATTCAGAGGTGTAAGAACAAGCAATTGCGCAAAACTCACATGAGCCACAACCTGTGGCAGTCCCTTGGCCCTCTGGCCTTGTTGGGGCTAGGATAGCCCTGTGTCCCAATGTCAGGAGGGCCTAAACGTGGCAGCTGCCCACGAAGTGCTGGGCAGCTGGGTAGACAATGATGGGCCAACGCTGGAGCCTTGCAGGCTCTGGCCAAAAGCACTGTCCCCCAGGAGCCTCGAGGCTCTAAACAAATAGAATGTCACTCCAGAGCCTCTCTGGGGCTCTACAACAACAGTGGGCTGGGAGCCTCACAGGGCTGAAAAGAAAGAAGTGCTCCCGTATGAGGGTGGAGCGGCCCGAAGCCAACTGGGGCCGCTCGCGCCTCCTCTGTGCCTGAAATGTCCCTGAGCCTTGTGGGCTCTCAAGAAAGGTGCCCGGATGCCTTGTGGGCTTAAAGGAATGCCACTGAGCCTCTCGGGGCTCTAAACCAAAGTGACACCTTGAGCCTCTCGGGGCTCTGAAGACAACTGCTGCCCGCTTAGCTGGAGTCCCTCACCTGGGGACTCAGAAAGGCAATGACCCCTTCCTCGTGGGAGCGGCCCGCTGCCAACCAGGGCCGCTCCACGCTACACAAGACTGCCTCTTCTCGTGGGCGGTCCCTCTCGGGGGACTCCCGTGCTCTTGTGCCCCGGAGCCTCTCTGGCTCCCAACCAAGTAATGCCCCCAGAGCCTTTCATCAGAGGGGAGGGGCGGGCACTGGCAATGTGCCCCGACGCCCCCCTCCCTTCACGGGCACTCACCGGGTCTTGCGGCAGCTGGGGGGAGGTGAGCTCCCGCTCCTCAGGGCTCTCCGGTGCTGCGGCCTGGACTCTGCTTTCGGTGCAGGGCTCTCCTCTCCTCACGGGAGCCCCGCGCTATCTCCGGCCGCACTTCCTCTCGGCAACACGGCCCAGTGCGGGGTAGGCTCTCGCCTGGGCTTCCGGCTGTCCTAACGTCCCGCCCCCGGCCTGCCTGACTTCCGGCCGGGAGGCGGCGGCAATTCACCGCACGGAAAACCCGGGGTAGGCACCCGGTAATTAAATAAATAATATAACAGGGCACGTAGGCGGCGTGGGCAGCCGCTGTGGACGGAAAGCGCTCCCAGCGCTAGGAGGACAAGATGAAGCGCTCCCAAGCGCTATCAGCAACCAAAACGCTTCCAGGCACTAGAAGCAGAGCAAAGCACTATTAAGCGCTGGGGGCCAAAATAAAGCGCTCCCAGATCAGTTGACTGGGTGTGAGTGCTTGTATTGTCAATGCTCCGTCCATCATTTCCTTTGTTTTTTCTTTGTTTGCCATAAGTTGGCAGGGTATGCTCAGACGTGAGTCCCTTGCTCACTTTGCCACTGGATTCAAGCAAGCCGGGCTGAAGACGGCTGAAATGCCAGAAACCGGTCCTCGGTAGCTTGTTTCCGTTCCAGGGAAGGCATGGCTTGGCAGTTCGGGCTGGACTGTTCCCATGAGGCACAGGGTCAGACTGATTTGCATATGGCCATGTCTGAACTGGGGTGGCAGAGTGGGCTAAAGAACGGTGATGGATTAAACCCAGATCAGTTGACTGGGGGTGAGTGCTTGTATTGTCAACGCTCCGTCCATCATTTCCGTTGGTTTTTCTAATGTATGGTTGATACTTGCACTATATACGAATAGATCATGTCTTTAGATGAAGAGAGAGGCATATCACCACAATAAGCCCAGAACACCACACGCACATGATAATGATGAGCTTCTGTGCCTATTTGAACTAAAAATGTGAGATGCCTGATTATTAATGTACACAGTGGGCGACTCACAACCATCAGAAATAAAGCTCTGACGTGTTTTTCACAGTGCGCATCGCTTCTTGTACTGAAGCTGGATTGAAAGTCCCTTAAAATGTTTCTTTGGCATGAACATGATAGTGATTATCTTTAACTATAGGTGATTGCAGACGCCATTTAAGATAAAATGGTGAGTGCAAAATATAAGATGGTTGCTGTCCACAATGGAACAAGAAGGACAGCCCCAGCACCTGTAGTGTTCCTTTGCCACCAGGTAGTTTATGATGCGAAATATAATGTATAATGTCCGAGACTGGTGTTATTTAGGCTACCCCTCAAAAGTACCTTCGCTTAGTTGAGCATAGCCACCTTTCCCACAGGGAGGAATTTCTGCCCAACATCTTTGGCTCTAATTATAAATAACCTTTGAGCATGTACTGGCACTAATTGGTAGTAAATTGCTTCTCACCATTGCAGACTGTAAAAAGAAGCTGCTGTTCCTTTCCAGTTCAAGGATATCTACACTGATTCATATATTTGGGAACTATGTTGTGTTATATCTTAAATGTGGAAAAGTTTGCTGCCCATTCTTCAGGGCTAGGACTAAGCCTTTTGGCCAGTAGAAGAGCTGCTTAGCTTCTAACTTCACTCCTGTGGGCCTTAACTAAGTAGAAGCCCGTAAGCCAGCATACACTGTCGGAAGACTTGGTTATAGTGCTCCAAGAAGTACTCTCTACTTTCATCAGAGAAGGACTGTCCAAAAACCTACAAACTACAAGTAGAGAAGTATATTACAGTGGATGCATTATTCAGCCACCTTTAATCCAAGACATTGTATTTGATTGTTCAATAACCAATGGTCCCATGTTCTTAGAAACCTTTTTACTTTGTATGGCAATTGAAATCCTTTTGAGCAATGTGTATTAAAATGAAAAGAAAACTGCGGAATAATGCCAAAAACAGAATGTGGATTATTTGCCTTTTCAAGCTGCGTAATTTAGTCAGCACTGACACATAATTTGTTCATCTAATGGCATAAAATTCCGACGGTCCTGCTACATGGTATTAATTGCAATACTGAGGCAATGCCACAACCATGATTTACTAATTCTTCTAGTAATCGTCATTCTGGGTTGAGGACTATCATTTCACGAAAAGATCATCCATCCTAAAAGCCCTTTGGCCTTCACATGGTACATATGTAACAAACATATGCTAATTGATTCATAATATGTCAATACCAAATTTCACTGGGATAGGTATAGTATCACCATAATAACTTGGTATTTACTGACACATATCACAGTTATGACAAACAAAAAACCTTCCAGAATTTCACCTTACACCAAAATATAAATTATTAGAAATAAAGAGTGGATGAGAGCCTCATTACCTCCCAACAATATTTCAAACACAAAAGTGATGTATCTAGACATCAATATAATTTCACATTTCAGATTTATGTAAGTGTATGTATTTATGTAATTTCATATTTATGTAAGGGCTTACTTTAAGAGCTGTATGTTGTAATCCGCCAGATGCTGAAACAAACTAGAATCTCACTTATACTGAAAAAACTCTTTGTGGACTACTGAAGATTTTGCACCTAACACCTCTTAGTAGACCTTCTATTCATAGGTTCCTGTCATCTCACAACGCTCCTCATATTTCAAGATAAATATACTTCTCTTGATTTTATATCTACATGTACCGGTACATTTGTCAAACCATTTACCATCATTAATTCCTAAGAAGAATTTCTCACAACTTGAGGTAAGGGTAAAAGACTACACGCATGACCTCTCTGTGCTGTTTAAAGCAGTGTACCTGACTCTTCTTTTCAACTGCTTCCAAGAATCATCTGCCTTCAGGAAACTAGCACAGAGGCGGTCAACACCTTTCTGGCCTACGGCATCCACCACTGAAATCTTACATATGCCAGTAAACCGTGCAGGAAACTGCAAGGATGGCCCTTGTCACGAATAATATTGTAAGCCCATTGGCTCTAGACCACAGCAAATAATTACTCTTCTACCAAATGCCACTTCACCTCAAGCAATTTGTGCGTAATGGTGGTCTATAAGAACTTTCAGACTGTCTACCACGCAGCCAAAAGAGTGACAGGTTCATAGCAGTACAACATTTACCTTCCAATATAATTCTGAATGGGTGTATGGGATAGGCATTAATCACGCTGGAGTAATAGATGACCCTACCTATTAGTTGTGTTGAACAAAATCTACACCAATCTCGATCTATTCAAAACAGTCTCATTGTTCATGGAATCGAATACCATTGAAGTAACTAAGGTGCATATTATCAAGACAGGCGATAAAATTATCGCTATTTTAGCGGTAGAAAACTGCTTCTAAAACGGCGATAATGGACTTGATAATATGCTCTATGGAACTCCAGTTGAAGCTCAGGTTAGATGTCCTTCACATCTAACATAGGCTTCAATTGAAATTCCATAGAGCATATTATGAAGCCCATTATCGCCGTTTTAGCGTCAGTTTTCTGCCGCTAAAATGGCGATAATTTTATTGCCTATCTTGATAATATGCCCCTAAAAGATTTTGAATCACAGTATCGTTCATCATAGAAATAAATATTGTATTACATATCACCAATAGAGGAGTTTCTTATAATTTTTTTATGTAAATTGTTTGAGTCACACAAACAATCATTCAGTCAAGGTGGCCCATAACCTCTGCATTATCTTTGTGATCAAGGAAGGTTTGCATATATACAATCATTTTTAAACATATTTTTGAATTAAAATTAATCAACAAGTGCCCAATAATCACCTTATTGAGAGTCCCTGACAGACTTTTAGATGGTTTCCTATAATTACCAATAACATGTTGCACCTTCCCTTAACAATCTGATTTAAGAGTTGTATCTGAATGTGCTTGGACCTAGCTTATCTCCCACCAAAAAAAATCTAAATGGCACCTTGTGTCATAGGTGTGACTCAGTTCCACAAAGGAGCATTTCTAGGATGTGAACTAATGAAAATCTATTAAAATTACACTAATATATTTGACCATTTTGCAGGAGGTTCTGCATTGGTACTCAGGAATCAGCAATGTATTCTGTTTTCATGTCTCCACTTTCTCAATACATATTATATTTAATCACAAACTGTCTGATATTGGACGAAATAGATTGATCTCTCTGCACTTAAATACCATCATATCCTAGTCAGTGTAGGAACAAAAGACATCTCCAGATCGAAAAATACTTCCCAAGTGATGATGACAGGGAAAATAAGATGTCCCTGTGCAAATGATTTACGTACCCTAAAAATGCCGATTGCTAAGTACAACAAGATGAAATTGGAATAGGACGGTACAAAATCTTTAATTTTCAAACATTTCTATACAAACATGCTCTATGAGTTTTATTGAAACCATGCAAATGTCAATATATACAGGTGTGTGGTTTAAGTCTCTCATACATACATCATTCATACATTGTTTTAATAAATTAGGCTCATAATCCTTAGTTCCTAATTGTCCCACTTTTTAGGTCTGGCCTCATGTAATATAAAAAATATGAATACAAACGCATACATATATACATACAAAGATAGATCTTGTGTCAGCCCTAATCATTCGTTGGTTCGTTCAACTGTCATTCACATGTGGGTTCCACTCAACAAAGCTTACAGCATGTGGTAAAGAGTGGTACAAAAGGGGGTGGTGATGAACGGAGCATCTGAACCAATCAAACACTCACACCCAGTTAAATGATCTGGGTTTAATCCATCACCGTTCTTTAGCCCACTCTGCCACCCCAGTTCAGACATGGCCATATGCAAATCAGTCTGACCCTGTGCTCATGGGAACAGTCCAGCCCGAACTGCCAAGCCGTGCCTTCCCTGGACCGGAAACAATTTTCCTAGGACCGGTTTCTGGCATTTCAGCCGTCTTCAGCCAGGCTTGCTTGAATCCAGTGGCAAAGTGAGCAAGGGACTCACGTCTGAGCATACCCTGCCAACTTATGGCGAACAAAGCGGTACAAAAGGGGGTGGTGATGAACGGAGCATCTGAACCAATCAAACACTAACACCCAGTCAAAAGATCTGGGTTTAATCCATCGCCGTTCTTTAGCCCACTCTGCCACCCCAGTTCAGACCTGGCCATATGCAAATCAGTCTGACCCTGTGCCTCATGGGAACAGTCCAGCCCAAACTGCCAAGCCATGCCTTCCCTGGACCGGAAACAAGCTTCCTAGGACCGGTTTCTGGCATTTCAGCCGTCTTCAGCCAGGCTTGCTTGAATCCAGTGGCAAAGTGAGCAAGGGTCTCACGTCTGAGCATACCCTGCCAACTTATGGCGAACAAAGCGGTACAAAAGGGGGTGGTGATGAACGGAGCATCTGAACCAATCAAACACTCACACCCAGTAAAAAGATCTGGGTTTAATCCATCACCGTTCTTTAGCCCACTCTGCCACCCCAGTTCAGACATGGCATATGCAAATCAGTCTGGGGTAAAGAGTGAGCCCATTTAACCATTGAATGTCTTTCACTTTGAGGGATGCCATTTTTCGTGATTACACGTGCACATTGTGCACTCAAGTGGGCCAATACTTTAATATGAAAATTTATTTTCATTCTTTCTACTTTTTTATAGTAATCTTTGTATATTTATATTATATCTTAGGGTTACAGTAATTGTAAGGCTCATGTCTTTTCTTTACCCCAATAACAAGCATATTTTACTAGTACGTGCACTGAAACTAAGTTTCGACACTAATTGCAATTACATATGAACTGTTATGAAATTCCCTCATATATTAAAATTATATTCAATGGTTTATTTTATTTATTTAAAATTTGTGTTGGAAGCATATGGTTACCACGTTTAGGTGGTGCCTTATTTTCTATTCTTTCTTTTGTGTAGCACATTATATATATTTGTATATATATATATATATATGTATATATATATATATATATATGTATGTATATTTTTTCTGCACCTTAATTAAAATTGGAGCACTTCAATGGTCCGTGTCCGTCGACTTTTTTCCTGGCTGGAGTTGGTCCAGAGCGTGAGGAAGGTGACGGTGTGTTGGATATATATATATATATATGCCAAGAACTTCGTTGCTACACCAGGAAACTGGAAGTAAAAAACGAACCGGACCCAACCAGGTATATTTAGCGCGTATTTTATTCGTGCAACCTCTCGTCCGCCATGACGCGTTTCGGGCCCTGAGGCCCTTGATCACATGACATGGTCATTTTCACCTCGTGATTTTAAAGTACAGGTAGTGGTCACATGACTCCGGGCCTATAGACATGAACAACATACTTCTGCCTACACCACAACTTTTAACCGTAATCTATGTACTTTATGATGTTACATTAGTATTTTTAATACATCACGATTATATTTTTATAACCTCCTTATTGATATGTCTCCAGACCTGTGTGCAAATTCACAATAAATAGATAAAATATATATAAATATGTGCAAAGTTACAGAATTATAAAACATTGGATAACCTCCATCTCATTAATGATAAAAATTATGTGCCAATATTTCATTCTATATATACATTTATACATTTTATACATTTTCATATTTGTCAAAAGCCCGAATACCAATATATAATACATTGAATTCATTGATTTCACTTTTGATGGAAACTTGTGCAAAAGTCTGCCTCAAATGTGCAAATATTCGCTAATCTAAAATCTATTTAGTCTGGATCTTATTACACAGACAGGGAGGATAGATGGTGCAACGCCCAAGTGGGCTCGGTTGGTCTGTGGATTACTGCTACTACACTGCCCGGAAAGTCAGTTTGTACCCTGTACGTTCATAATTAAGAAAAGATTGTGTGATTACCCATAGTGATAAATTGAATTACAACATTCTTAAAAAAGCAGTTCTTTTTATTTTTATTTACGTTTGATGACCCCACTTGTTCTGATTTCTGATGGATATGGGCTGACTTGGACAAGTCTATACAGAATATCATTTTCTGTTACTGTTTATAGACATGTGTACAAGTCCTCCGTTGCATTGAGGCCATTAGGTGTCTTGGTGTCAAGCTCAAGAATATATCTTGTTTCTAGTAGTCTTAAATGTGCTTCCCTGTTGCCCCCTCTGCGGAGCGGCAGCACCATGTCTATGGCGTAATACTTGAGGCAGTTCAAGTCTCCTCTGTGGCAAAGGTTGACATGTCTCGTCACAGGGTATGCTTCATCTTTGTTGTTTACCGCTCTCATGTGTTGGAGTATGCGCTTATGTACTTGTAGCTTTGTGCTACCCACGTAGCATAGCCCACAGATGCTTTCCAACACATAAATGACATAATCTGTTTTGCATGTCATTTTTTGGGTGATTGAGATAGGGGCCTCACTAAATGGGGACATGTAAAATGTTTTGTGTTTCCCTATGGTGCATGCCTTGCACACAGCGCACTTTATGAAACCTTTACTTTTCTTGAGCCAGTTGTCTCTGCTTGTTACTTCCGGGCTACTTTTCACCAGCATGTCATTCATCGATCTGGCACGACTGTAAGTTATTGCTGGGTACTTCGCCAATGTCTTGCCTATCACTGGATCCCCTGTGACTATGGGCCAGTTCTTTTTGACAATCTTTTGTAGTTGTCTATGTTGGCGGCTATACTCTGTAATGAGTCTTGGTTGGTTACCCTCACTGATTGTCACTGTACTTTTTACCTCAGTAATGCCGTCTACGCTGGGAAGAGTATTAGTTTTGTTTGCCCTTAGCATTGCTTTTTGCACCAAGCTCTCTGAATAGCCTCTTTCTAGAAACCTTGTTTTACTATCATTTTGTGCTGTTAGACAGGCTTCGTCTGTACTGCAGATTCTTCTGATCCTCAGCATCTCCCCATAAGGGATGCTTCGGATCAGATGATTGGGGTGCTGGCTGGACGCATGGAGAACCGTGTTGCCCGCGGTTTCCTTGCAGTGTAGTTTAGTCTGCAATTTGCCTCCTTCCACGTAAACTTCTACGTCCAAAAAATTAACCTTGTTGTCACTGATTGTACCTGTAAATTTGAGATTCAGTTCATTGTTGTTAATGTCCAAGATAAATTGTTCAGCTTCTATAGATGAACCTCTCCATATTATAAAGAGGTCATCTATGAACCTGTACCATGACACTACTTTACTGGACATGACCTCTGCAAAGGCAACACCCAGGACCTGCTCCTCCCACAGCCCCATGTGTAAACATGAGTAACTGGGGGAGAAGCAGGCCCCCATTGCCACTCCTCTCAACTGCTGGAACACTTGGTTCTGGAAAAGAAAATAGTTGTTCTTTAAACACATTTCCAACATCTCTATAAGCATTTTATTGTGTTCCAACATACAGACCGGTCTCCTGCTTAGGAAATACGTGACTGCCTTCAAACCATCAGCATGGTTAATACTCGTATAAAGAGCAGTCACATCTAATGTGATTAAAAGATATTCAGTTTCCCACACTATTTTCCTAATTTTCTGCAAGAAGTCCATAGTGTCTTTTATGTAGGATGGCAAGGATTTTACAAAGTCTTGGAGGAAATGATCGATATAGCGGGACACATTTTCAAAAGTCCCACCCCGGACCGATATAATGGGCCTTCCCGGTATCCTACTTCGGTCCTTGTGGATCTTAGGAATTAGATAAAACACCGGGATTATCGGATGATTAGTTTTTAAAAATTTCAATTCATCTCCACTCAGAAGTCCTTGACCTCTCCAAGAGTATAACTTGGTATTGAACTTTTCCCAAGACAACTTGGTTGTTTGCCAGTCACTTCTGCTGTAACATTGCCTGTCATTGAGTTGTTTCAACGCTTCCTCCAAGTACAAATGCATTGGCCAGAGACAATATTGCCCCCTTTGTCTGATTGCCTAATGACCACCTTGTTGTTATCTTGGAGCTTCTTCATTAGGCTGCCAAAAGCATCATTATATTTTGCTGTTTTTTTATTTTCAACCATCGTCTTTTTGTATAATTTTTTGAATTCTGTTGTTACAAAGTCACTGAATACATCAATGTTATCGTGTGCCATCACTGGGTTAAATGTCGATTTTGGCTTGAATGAAGTGTTTCCTGGGTTATTGGTTTTAATTACATTTTCAGTCTCCTGAGTACCATCAAAATCACCCTCATTCAAGAGATCTGCCAAGTCACACTGTAGCTCATATTCTCTTACCGACATGGTTGTAGCTTCCACACTCTCCCCTAAGTTGATGTCTGGGGGATTACATATATATATTTACGTGTGTGTGTGTGTGTATACACAGACACACATATACATACATATATATATATATATTACCTACTGGCGGTCGCCAGTAGGTATATATAGTTAGGATTTTTTCTCTATGGGTTTTTTGAAAATTCTATGTCTAATAACTTTGGCGTTTGTGGACGGAATTGGCTGAAATTTTCAGGAAAATGGCACATTTTGTTCCTGAGCAGCCCCTGAAAATTGGGGGGGGGGGTTCGTCAAGGGGGGGTCGAGAAAAAAGGGGGGTCCTAAAACGTGTTTTTAACATTGAGTTTTCCATAGGGCGGTTGGCCTCACTTTTAGCCCGAACGGCTGAATGGATTTGCACGAAACTTGGTAAAATTGTAGGGACTGGTAGCCCGATGTGCCTTTTGTAGGTCTCAATATATGTGCTCCAGTGGATTTTGAGAAATTAACGTTCAAAAAAAGATATATATCTGTAACAGCGGACCGGGCAGCGCTCCGGTTCGCGGACTTTTCGCGGTACGGAGCTTTGTGAAGCGAAGCTGATTGGTTCTCCGGCGTCTGTGAACATTCCAAACAGTCCGTAGCGGCCGCCATCTTGTCTCTCGGTAGGATCGAGAGACAAGAGGAGGCCAAAGCGAAGGGGCAAATGACCATAAGGGGGCATAGTAGATCCTCCCTGACCTCTTAGGTTTGATGTACCATTTTGCCAAGTTTGGTGTAATTCCGTTCAGCCATTCAGGCTGTAGACGTATCTAAATGTCAATAATCGAACGGCTGAATGGATTTGCACGAAACTTGGCAAAATATTAGGGACTGGTAGCCCGATGTGCCTTTGCTAGGTCTCAATATATGTGCTCCAGTGGATTTTGAGAAATTAACGTTCAAAAAAAGATATATATCTGTAACAGCGCTCCGCTTCGCGTACTTTTCGCGTTATGGAGCTTTGCGAAGCTGATTGGTTCTCCGGCGTCTGTCAACATTCCAAACAGTCCGTAGCGGCCGCCATCTTGTCTCTCGGTAGGATCGAGAGACAAGAGGAGGCCAAAGCGAAGGGGGAAATGACCATAAGGGGGCATAGTAGATCCTTCCTGACCTCTTAGGTTTGATGTACCATTTTGCCAAGTTTGGTGTAATTCCGTTCAGCCATTCAGGCTGTAGACGTATGTAAATGTCCTATGGAAAATTGCATGGGGAAAACACATTTGAAAGTGTTGAAATTTAGAACCAATTAAAATGTTACTTTGGTTTTGTATTTGTGTGTGATGAAAGTTAATTGGTTATGTATATATGTCAAATGAGAGGAAACCACAGCCATTTTGTGATACTACTGTCTGAGGTACATTTGTGAGGAATTTTTGGTGGTGAATTTCTGGTGTTTGATTTACACAGTACTAACACTTCTCCTACTTTTAAAAAGGTGAGTTGTTAATTTGTAAGGGGAACTATGTTGTACACTTTAAGATAATTTGAAAAATGTTTTCTGTTATTTATTTACAGTCCTTCTGTTATACTAAATACTTGATAAAGTTAGTTTTATATTATGTATTACTAAAAACGATAAATGAAAGTGATTATTTTTTTCTGCAATTTACAGCAAGCAATTTCAAAATAAAATGGCTCACAATGAAGAGACCGTGGCAATTTCTTTTGAATTGTCCACTACATTGATTGAAATTGAGAGCACCAATAATGAAATATTGTTACATGGAGGAGATGACTTGTATGATTCCATTAGATTGATTGAAATGGACAGCACCAATAATGAAATATTGTCACAAGGAGGAGATGACTTGAATGATTCCACTACATTGATTGAAATTGAGAGCACCAATAATGAAATATTGTCACAAGGAGGAGATGACTTGTATGATTCCATTAGATTGATTGAAATGGACAGCACCAATAATGAAATATTGTCACAAGGAGGAGATGACTTGAATGATTCCACTACATTGATTGAAATTGAGAGCACCAATAATGAAATATTGTCACGAGGAGATGACTTGAATGATTCCACTACATTGATTGAAATTGAGAGCACCAATAATGAAATATTGTCACAAGGAGGAGATGACTTGAATGATTCCACTACATTGATTGAAATTGACAGCACCAATAATGAAATATTGTCACAAGGAGGAGATGACTTGAATGATTTTTTTGATCAATCTGTTGATGGCGAATTTATCGAATGTTTGGAGACCATAGAGTTACAAGAATCATCATTGCAGACTTTTCATGAGGAAATTGCTGATGAGGACATGTTACGAGTTCTTTCAAATTTAGAAAATTCTGAAGAATAAATTTATATTTAGAAATCAAAAATTGTTTGAGACATTATTCATTTTTATTTTTAATTTATGAGGTTGTAGCGAAGTGATTGTAGTATAAAATGAGACTTATAGTATAGAGTGCAACATTTTTATGTTACATGGTAAGTTTACTCATATTTACTTCCCTTCTGCCACTATATTATCTCCAATGTGTATTTGACATCTCTTCTTCATCTCCGGCCTCCTTTCTCTCACTGTGTGTCTCCGATGCATCTTATCGCTGCTATTTTGTGTAATTACAGAAGAGAGTAAAATAAAATAGTTCGGAACGTGAAAAGGGGGCAAAGTAGAGTACCCCTCACCCCGTAGGCCTTTTCAGGCGGTCCCAAAAGGATCAGTTTCTGCTTTCCTGAGAGATTATGGTATGAGTTCCATATACCACAATAATTTGCATTACAACATGCAAGATATCTATCTCCTATTACCAACTTTTGGAGATATTCGCGCTAAGCGCGAATATCTCAAAAAAGTTATACCTGCCCTGAGCAGTTCTTAGCCATGTTATCCAATGGGAGGTGGATAACATGGCTAAGAGCATTAGCTCGGTAATGCATGAATATCGCGGACTTTTTAGCGATATTCATGCATTGCGGCCGTTTTTTATCGCATTTGCGATAAACCTTGATAATAGCAAGGTTTATCTTCGATAATTTCTGACGATGCTTAGCGGTAAAAAATTCGTTGGTAAGCATCGTTAGCGATAAATATCGCTTAACTTTGGTAATATGCACCAACGTCTGTTAACGTTCGATTCGAAGGAAATGAGGAAGTGTTGAAAAACATTGTTTGCGCCATCTTGCCTTTTTTGAAATGCCACACTTTTGTCGTGCACGGCAGCCATTTTAGATGCCTTGACCAGACCCACTCTCTGCACGCTGTCGATTCGTAGCATGGCTCCCCACCCTCGCAAGCATCTTCCCCAGGCACTGGTCACCCCCGCTCTCTGTCTTATGCATGGGCAATAAACCTTCCCCCATCTGCGCTGCTCTTCCCTGAGAATCACACTCTGTGCCCGCCCGACACCTCCCTTTCGCCCTATTCACTACCGCACCCTCTGACACTCCTCTTCCTCTGTGTCCGATTGTCCAGGCTATCAGCTAGCCCTGCAGATGTAGTTTATGGCTCCAGCTGTAAAGAATCACCCCTCTTTAAAGGAGTTATAGTAGATCAAGGCCCACACCCGATGAGACCTGTCACACCACACGTGTTCCTACTATCTGAAAACCATCCTGTATTGTGATTGTGGAGGGGACCGAGCCTGAAGCGGAAGATTCCAGGAATGACTCTTTGTACATCAAAGTTTTTACAATTATGTGTCACATTAAAAATATATAGCACTCCAACAAAGTAGTAGGAATATAAAACTTTAATAACATATAAATATATACAACAAAACAAAAACAGTAAAAACATTTAAACAACGAAGAGACCGTGGCAATTTCTTTTGAATTCCTGATGAGGACATGTTACTAGTTCTTTCAAATTATGAAAATTCAGAAGATGTTGCCTGGGGGTGGGTCGTCAGTAGCAGTCTGTTGTGCGAATAGTTCCAAGGCAGCAGAACGCGCTGAAATCTAGATGGCACGAAAGTGATGTCTAGTAAGTTGCCGCCCAGCAAATAACGGCGTGGGGCGCCGCGGGGGTGAGTGAGTCCAGTAGGCACCACAGCTATTCTTACCGGCATTGCAGAATTACTGCTGGGGACAATGCCTGTGCTGTAGCAGGGTCACAGCAGAAACAAAAAGGATTCTGTTGAAGATGTTGTTGGTTTTCAATTTGAAAACAGTTCTGGTGTCAACTGCTATGCTAATGTAGTGGTTAATGTTTTGTTTTCTCTAGAAAATGTAAAAGAGGGGGAGGCAGTCCAAAGTTCCGTTAAAAGGGCAAAGGAAAGGATCGGTGGTTTGAACTATCAGTCAGAAAGGGGAGGGGGTGCAACAATTTTTCCTACCGGGTCACACTGTGCTTTCACCGGAACTGAGGTCTGCAGGATTCTAGTAATTCAAAGTGAGGCTGGCGCCAGCATGGGAGCGCCGACGTCCCGCGGATACAGTTTCATCACTCCACGGGCGATTATGGCAGTCATTCCCCATCGGGGGTGTCTGCGGGGGTCGGAGACTCCCGCGGCTCCTGTAGAATCTTCAAAGTCATGGAGGACTACGGTGGTGGAGTCAACCAGTGACCGGGCCATTTCTTTATGCTGGGCCCGCTCTTGCCAGGTCGACCGCCATTTTGAGAGTTCGGTAGCTACTGGCGATCGCGGGGTCAAATGAGCGGACGGGCTCCACCTGCCGGGCGAGACGTTGCAGCATCGCCACAGTGGAAGAACCCTTTTCCGGGCGCTTGGAGCGCCGAGGGTGCAGGTGGGAAGCCTCCACTGGGGAGGCGGGAGAGGCCTGTTCGCATCGTCTCTCCCTCCCAGTGCACCCCACGGCGTCTCGCTTGAGATTTGTTATGGCCGGACCAGGCGATGAGGAAGAGGGGGGGGGGTCGGAGGCATGTGCAAGACATCCCCCCCAGTGTTGTCGCAGCCATTATTCAAGAGAGAAGAAGTGTCCCGTCCGTCTTCGGGCCGGGCTTCCGGTGGATGTCGGCCGGACGCCCCTGGCTCTGGCCCCATGAACGGGTTTCTTGGTTTATCGGCTGCAGCCGGATCTCGTCGGCCTCGGCCCCCCGACCGTTGGTGGCCGGACCGGAAGAGCATGTGGCGGGACTACCTGCAACTCTCAAGGGCCACCGCGGCCGGACTGGGAGAGAGAGGGGAGGGTCGAGGAGACATTCCCCCCCCTGAAACTCTTCAGCGTTGTAAAGGCAATCCCCTGGCCGGGTCCCGCTGGCCTCGGCCTCTCCTCCGGCTACACCCTACGTTAGGATCTCCTGGCCGAGGCGTGGCAGCAGGATCCGCCTTATATGGGCTGCTCCCGGCTGGGCGTAGCCGCAACCCTGCCCCACCTTGGAAGTTTCCAGAGTGGGGGCGGATGTTCTACTGACTTGCATTTTCCCTAGTCTATCGATTTTTTTGGCGTGGCAGGTGGTGGGACAGCGAGGGGTGATTTGGTTTCTCTTACTGTTTTTCTGGTCTCTCACCACTGGCATATTTCTAACGTTTTCTTGTTTCTAGGACATTAATAGGTTTTATCATTACGTTATGTTATCGTTTCTTTGTTCGTTGTTTAATAAAAGTTTATGTTCATCAGTGGCCTACTGATTTTCGTTTTCCTATTCTTTTCTTTCCAGGTTGTTTCATGCTAAAGTTTCTGTTAACAGGATACAGTGATCACTTCGTTATTATTGCATATGTCCTTTTCACTAGGGGTGCTCTCTGGTCGGGCCAGATGACGTATCTCTAGTAAATGGTCCGGGTGAAACAGGTGCATCAATCAGTGGGGAGTAGATAGGCATGACAGATTACAACGGGGGAGAAAGGTCCG
Source organism: Lissotriton helveticus (assembly GCF_964261635.1). NCBI lineage: Eukaryota > Metazoa > Chordata > Amphibia > Caudata > Salamandridae > Lissotriton > Lissotriton helveticus. The sequence goes on from NC_136059.1 coordinate 1,078,573,109, forward strand.
CATTACGTACCCTTTCACTATTTGCAAAGATTTTCCTACGTATATTTGCAAACAGGGAATACCTCCAAAAAGAACCAATTCCCAAACAGTCAATGTTTGGGGAAACAATCAATCAATGAGGAACGAAATAGGCACGACGTGTTAAAGGTTTGCGTTACCTACCCTTCACTATCTGCAAAGGGAGAGAGAATATTCCTATTCTTCCTCGTTTGCAGGCAGAGAAGATTCTTAAGAGAACCAACTTCGAACAATTCAATGCTCGATTCAAACAATCAAGAAGGGGTACTGTGAACACAAATGAACGCCGCTTATGTACATACACATTGGTATTATCAACAGGTTGTTCGTAATGTTTCTATTTTAGGGAGGTCAAAAAGAGATCCCATTAGTGGCCTACTGATTTTGCTCGATTCCTTTTCTTTTTTTGCACGATTTTTCGCTATCTGCAAAGACTAAACAGAGTATTGCGACTCTGTGCTTGTTTGTAAATAGAGAATGAACCAAAGAGAACAATCAATCAAATGGAGAGAGAAGCAGGCACGACGGATTACAACGGGGGCAAAGGCCTGCGTTAACTACCCTTCACTATTTGCAAAGAGAGAGTACTCCTAATAGAAATGAGGGGTGGGGGGCAGCATTCAAAGCAGATCAGTGTGCATAAACACGAAAATGTTTTTACTTACCACGTACTTGACATTCGACAGCTTATGATATTTGCTATTAAAAAACCATTGAAATTCACTGAAAAAACCATAGGTTATAGACCATATATAGTTAGGAATTAGCATTTAAAAAACCTTATTTTACTCACACAAAACCATTGAAATTCCATATATAGTTAGTTGCACTAACTATATATCGCGCACCCGCAATCCACTGCTGATCATGTCACATATTACATCATTCATGACATGGTCAGTGACATCACTGATGACATCACTGATGACATCACTGATGACATCATCCAGTGACTGTGTGTTTCTGTAAAGTTTAAATATGTTAGATATATTGAAGAATGAGTGGATGTATAAGTGTCTCGATGAAGGATTTAGTAGGTGCGTGACTGACTGTATGAGTGAGTGAATAAATGTGTCGTACTAAATGCATGGGTTAGTGACTAAACTGCCTGAATGTTTGCTTCAGTATGTCTGTTGTGATGTAAACTGCTGCATGTGTGGATCATTAGCTATACGAGAGGCTACATATGTTATTGATTGGTTGCCCAAGTATTTGTATGGGAGATTGAGTTTGTGTGGGGGTGGCTGGGAGGTGTGTGACTCTGTGCATAGATGTGTGAGCAGTTGATTCACTAGGTGTATGAGTTCAAGAGTGCATGTGGAAACAGCTACATGGGCGGTTGACTGTGTGCATGAGTGTATTGATGAGTGAATGGATATGTCAATGCTACATGTCATAGTAAGTACATATGTAAAACACAGTACATGTGAGAGTTGGCATATATAAATAACTGTGCATGAGAGCCACTGAATGTGTGAGTGGCTGTATGGATCATTGTGAACTTGTATCAGGGATTGTATAAGAGAGTAAATATGTGTTAGTATATGTTTGAATAAGTAAGGTGTGTATAACTGTATAGTTGAGGAAATAGAGGTGTGATTGATTCTTTGCATGACTGACTAGGTGTGTGAGTAACTCCATGAATGAGTAACAGTGTGTGAGTGTCTGTATACACTGAGTGTATCTAAGGTTTTATTAGAGTCTGAAGAGGTTTATCGTATTAGCACAAGAATGATGTCAAATGAGATGTCATCAGTGATGTCATGTGAGATGTCATCAGTGATGTCATCAGTGATGTCATCAGTGATGTCACTGACCATGTCATGAATGATGTAATATGTGACATGATCAGCAGTGGATTGCGGGTGCGCGATATATAGTTAGTGCAACTAACTATATATGGAATTTCAATGGTTTTGTGTGAGTAAAATAAGGTTTTTTAAATGCTAATTCCTAACTATATATGGTCTATAACCTATGGTTTTTTCAGTGAATATATATATATATATATATATATATATATATATATATATATATATATATATATATATATATATATATATATATATATATATATATATATATATATTACCTACTGGCGATATATAGTTAGGATTTTTTCTCTATGGGATTTTTGAAAATTCTATGTATAATAACTTTAGCGTTTGTGGACGGAATTGGCTGAAATTTTCAGGAAAATGGCACATTTTGTTTTTGAGCAGCCCTTGAAAATTTGGGGGGGGTTCGTCAAGGGGGGGCCGAGAAAAAAGGGGGGTCCCAAAACGTGTTTTTAACATTGAGTTTTCCATAGGGCGGTTGGCCTCACTTTTAGCCCGAACGGCTGAATGGATTTGCACGAAACTTGGCAAAATTGTAGGGACTGGTAGCCCAATGTGCCTTTGCTAGGTCTCAATATATGTGCTCCAGTGGATTTTGAGAAATTAATGTTCAAAAAAAGATATATATCTGTAACAGCGGACCGGGCAGCGCTCCGGTTCGCGGACTTTTCGCGGTACGGAGCTTTGTGAAGCGAAGCTGATTGGTTCTCCGGCGTCTGTGAACATTCCAAACAGTCCGTAGCGGCCGCCATCTTGTCTCTCGGTAGGATCGAGAGACAAGAGGAGGCCAAAGCGAAGGGGCAAATGACCATAAGGGGGCATAGTAGATCCTCGCTGACCCCCTAGGTTTGATGTGGAGGTTTTAAAAGGGTCCCGCGGGGCAAAAAAAAAAAATAATAATAATAATCGAACGGCTGAATGGATTTGCACGAAACTTGGTAAAATATTAGGGACTGGTAGCCCGATGTGCCTTTGCTAGGTCTCAATATATGTGCTCCAGTGGATTTTGAGAAATTAACGTTCAAAAAAAGATATATATCTGTAACAGCGCTCCGCTTCGCGTAACGGAGGTTTGCGAAGCTGATTGGTTCTCCGGCGTCTGTAAACATTGCAAACAGTCCGTAGCGGCCGCCATCTTGTCTCTCGGTAGGATCGAGAGACAAGAGGAGGCCAAAGCGAAGGGGCAAATGACCATAAAGGGGCATAGTAGATCCTCCTTGACCTCTTAGGTTTGATGTGGAGGTTTTAAAAGGGCCCCGCGGGGCAAAAAAAAAAATAATAATAATAATCGAACGGCTGAATGGATTTGCACGAAACTTGGCAAAATTGTAGGGACTGGTAGCTCGATGTGCCTTTGCTAGGTCTCAATATATGTGCTTCAGTGGATTTTGAGAAATTAACGTTCAAAAACAAGATATATATCTGTAACAGCGCTCCGCTTCGCGGAGATAAAATTATATCTGTATTACCTAGCTGTTGCTAACACCAGTTAGCGACGGCTAGTAGGAGATAGCGACCATCTTGGGCCCCACTTTGCATGTGAGTGATATTTATCACTAATGACATGCAAAGTGGGCATGCCAAGATGTTAGCGACTGGAAACAGTCGCTAACATTGCTATCTCCTATTATCAACTTTTGGAAATATTCGCGATAAGCGCGAATATCTCCAAAAGCTAGCACCTGCCCTGAGCAGTTCTTAGCCATGTTATCCAATGGGAGGTGGATAACATGGCTAAGAGCATTAGCTCGGTAATGCATGAATATCGCTGAGTTTTCAGCGATATTAATGCATTGCGGTCGTTTTTTATCGTATTTGCGATAAACCTTGATAATAGCAAGGTTTATCTGCGATAATTTCTGACGATGCTTAGCGGTAAAAAAATCGTTGCTAAGCATCGTTAGGGATAAATATCGCTTAACTTTGGTAATATGCCCCAACGTCTGTTAACGTTCGATTCGAAGGAAATCAGGAAGTGTTGAAAAACATTGTCTGCGCCATCTTGTCTTTTTTCAAATGCCACACTTTTGTTGTGCACGGCAGTCATTTTAGATGCCTTGACCAGACCCACTCTGTGCACGCTGTCGATCCTTAGCATGGCTCCCCACCCTCGCAAGCATCTCCCCCAGGCAGTGGTCACCCCCGCTCTCTGTCTTATGCATGGGTAATAAACCTCCCCCCATCTGCGCTGCTCTTCCCTGAGAATCACACCCTGTGCCCGCCCGACACCTCCCTTTCGCCCTATTCACTACCGCACCCTCTGACACTCCTTTTCCTCTGTGTCCGATTGTCCAGGCCGGTCCTAGGGTATCAGCTAGCCCTGCAGATGTAGTTTATGGCCCCAGCTGTAAAGAATCACCCCTCTTCAAAGGAGTTATAGTAGATCAAGGCCCACACTCGATGAGATCCGTCACAGCAGACGCGTTCCTATTATCTGAAAACCATCCTGTATTGTGATTGGGGAGGGGACCGAGCCTGAAGCGGAAGATTCCAGGGATGACTCTTTGTACATCAAAATTTTTACAATTATGTGTCACATTAAAAATATATAGCACTCCGACAAAGTAGTAAGATTATAAAACTTTAATAACTTATAAATATATACAAGAAAACAAAAACAGTAATAACATATAAACATTTTTAGGGAAAAACAACGAAGTAGCGGTCGGCTGTGCGAATAGTCCCAACGCAGCACAACGTCCAGATTTCTGGCGTGGGGCGTCGCGGGGGGTGGGTCATCAGTAGCAAACTGTTGTGCGAATAGTTCCAAGGCAGCAGAACGATGGCACCAAGGTGATGTCCAGTAAGTTACCGCACTGGTTTTGGTATCCTACAATGCTGCTCCGAATAACGGTGTGGGGCGCCCCGGGGGAGGCGGCGTGAACGGGCCTCTCCAGGTGGAGTCTCATCTGTTGTAGTGGGGCGCCCCTTTACCGTTTCAGTTGCCATTCCGTCCGTTTTTGGTCCACTGTGTCAAAAGCCGCAATTCAGCTGAGTTGCGCCCACTCTTGCGGTGCAGCGATAGGCGGCTGTCACAGGACTCTCAAAATGGCGGCAGGCTGTTTCCTTTTTGGGCCTGGTCCACTGAAATGGCCCTGGGACACCTTGGAAATCGGACGCTTGTCTGCTAGGTCTTGGACCCCATTCTCGAAAGCGTCCCCTCCGCCTTGAGGATTCATCAAAAGTTTTGGGGGCCCCCGACTCCTGTAGGCTTCTGGTGGGGAGCGGCTGCCATGATTGCTCGCGGAATGACCACGACGGAGCTACGAGATGGTGGTGCTCTCATGCTGACGCCAGCTTCAGTCTGAAACATCCAGAAACAAGGTGGGGCTTTCATCGTTTGGGAAAAAAAAAAGTTTTCATCCAATGAAAAGTGTTGTTTTTAGGTCATATGATCAAGCCTTCCATCATTAGGAAACCAAAAGTAAAATGAACCAATGAAAAGTTTTATAAACAAGTCACATGACCTGTTATGCGGCATAGGGTATAAAATGCGGAGAAAATACGTTGGCACGTGAGGCGGCGTCAGTAGCGGACCGATGTGCGAATAGGCCGAAGGCAACACAACGCGCCAAGATCCGGATGGCACCGAGGTGGTGTCCAGCAAGTTGCAGCACTGGTGTGGCCATCCTACAATGCTGAAAGTCGGCGTGGGGCACCCCGTTGGCCTGTGAGTTTGCGTCAGTAGCGGACCGATGTGCGAATAGGCCGAAGGCAGCACAACGCGCCAAGATCCGGATGGCACCGAGGTGGTGTCTAGTAAGTTGCCGCACTGGTGTGGCCATCCTACAATGTTGAAAGTCGGCGTGGGGCACCCCGTTGGCCTGTGAGATGGCGTCAGTAGCGGACCGATGTGCGAATGGGGCCAAAGGCAGCGCAACAATATTTTTGGAATAGAAGACACCACAAGGCGCTGAGATGCCAAGATCCGGATGGCACCGAGGTGGTGTCTAGCAAGTTGTGGCACTGGTGTGGCCATCCTACAATGGTAAAAGTCGGCGTGGGGCGCCCTGTTGGCCTGTGAGATGGTGTCAGTAGCGGACTGATGTGCGAATGGGGCCAAAGGCAGCGCAACAATATTTTCTGACTGACACCACAAGGCGCTGAGATGCCAAGATCCGGATGGCACCGAGGTGATGTCTAGGAAGTTGCTGTACTGGTGTGGCCATCCTACAATGGTAAAAGTCGGCGTGGGGCGCCCTGTTGGCCTGTGAGATGGTGTCAGTTGCGGACCGATGTGCGAATGGGGCCAAAGGCAGCGCAACAATATTTTCTGTATGGAAGATACCACTAGGCGTTGAGATGCCAAGATCCGGATGGCACCGAGGTGATGTCTAGCAAGTTGCTGTACTGGTGTGGTCATCCTACAATGCTGAAACTCGGCGTGGGGTGCCCCATTAGCCTGTGAGATGGCGTCAGTAGCGGACCGATGTGTGAATAGGCCGGAACCAGCACAAGGCGCCAAGATCCGGATGTCACCGTGGTGGTTTCATAGTTGAGAGGCACTTCATCTGCAGTGGGGCGCCGAGATCCGGATGGCACCGAGGTGATGTCTAGCAAGTTGCTGTACTGGTGTGGTCATCCTACAATGCTGAAACTCGGCGTGGGGCGCCCTATTAGTCTGTGAGATGGCATCAGTAGCGGACCGATGTGCGAATAGGCCGAAGGCAGCACAACGCGCCAAGATCCGGATGTCACCGTGGTGGTTTCATAGTTGAGAGGCACTTCATCTGCAGTGGGGCGCCGAGATCCGGATGGCACCGAGGTGATGTCTAGCAAGTTGCTGTACTGGTGTGGTCATCCTACAATGCTGAAACTCGGCGTGGGGCACCCCATTAGCCTGTGAGATGGCGTCAGTAGCGGACCGATGTGCGAATGGGGCCAAAGGCAGCGCAACAATGTTTTCTGAATAGAAGACACCACAAGGCGCTGAGATTCGGTTACCACCGAGGTGATGTGTAGCAAGTTGCCGCACTGGTGTGGCCATCCTACAATACTGCTCCGAATAACGGCGTGGGGTGCCCGAAGGGGGGGGCGGCGTGAACGGGCCTTCCTAGGTGGAGGCTTGTCTGCTGTAGTGGGGCGCCCCTTTACCGTTTCAGTTGCCATTCAGCTGAGTTTCGGCTGCTCTTGATGCTACAGCGACAGGCGGCTGCAACAGGACTCTCAAAATGGCGGCCTGTTCTTTGGATTTGGGCCTGGTCCACTAAAATGGCCCTGGGACACCTTAGAACTCGGACGCTCGATTTTTTTTCCCTTTCCTGTACATGCAAAAAAAGGTAAATGCCCGGTACGCTACACGCTTCATCTGCCACGATGAACTCTCCAGAGGAACCGAATATAGTTATGGTAACTATACCATGCATCGTCATATGGAGAGGTGGCACCAATTAATTATAGTGCTGCATAAAAGAGAGATTTGGAGGAGAACCCCTGACCTGCTAGTACATTCATCAAAGAAGTGGCACTGACAGCATCAGAGGCAAGGGAAACGGTCCCAAATATTTAGAAGAACTTTGGAAAGATTAAAATGACATGTTTAGATTGTGGCAAATTAATTTCATGTGGACAGATGAGTGTTACTCTAATAAATACAGCATATGAACATCATCATAGTCGATGGTTGGTAGAGACATTTTGACTATATCCTGGACCTGCCCGTCCTCGCCCAAAATGGCGCCGGAATAAATGGGACTCGTAACTCCTTGTTGTGTACTGGTTGCAGAACCTTGAAATCACGAGATACGTATGCAGTTTTGAAGCACATGGCGGGCGGGGACGAGAATTGATTGAATATTTCGACATCCCTATTGATATTAAGTTCTGATGTGTTATTGATTACTGTACTATTGAAAGTTCGAATTAACGTCACCCATGGTACTTGCCCGCAAATGTATATCTAGATAATTTTATTGTAACTGGCCCTGTCGTATTTTAATTATAAAATGTACGTCCACCGATTCCGTAACTGTTAGACACCTTAGTTCTTGCAACCTAATGGCCCGCCCGTTACGTTCCTCTACAGTGTAAATGTCTACTCATCATATACGATTACAGTTTGCTCCGTGGCCGGCCCACGTGGTTATAGGCTCGTATTTGTATAATGAAATTTTCACAATAAAGGTTTTTAAAAGAAAACATGGTAGTAGTATATACATTGGTAAAGTTTTTTATAATAGTCACTGTTTTAGAATCATTAAAAGGCAAGTGAAATAAAGCAGACCAATTACATGAAAGGTAAAAGGTATAATACGAAGGAACGCAGTAAAGATAAATGGTCAAGGGCTGTTGTGTTTTCTATTCCTGCAACATAAAGTGATCGATAAGAATCTCATATTCAGGCGTATCGGCGACTAAGACAGCAGGTCGACCCTCTTTTGCTCAACGGCTCCGTCATGGGACGAAGAAACGCTCTTTTTCTCAAAAAAAGAATATATTTTACTTGCAGGACAGTTGTAAATTTTCCGGGAAAGTACATTAGCCTGGAACATTATAACATATATTTAAGAAAAAATAATGTTCGGAAGTAATAAAAAGCGTAATTTTTAGGTCATATGACCAAGCCTTTCATCATTAGAATAAGAAAAGTAAAATGAACCAATGAAAAGTTTTATTAACAAGTCACATGACTTGTTATGCTTACGTTACGCGCTGCGCGCCCCGGATGACTTCCGGATGCGCTAACGCGGCGCGTCATATGACGCATTACGCGACAACGCAGGTCCAGAATATAGTCAAAATGTCTCCACCAACCAGCGGTCGGAACACAACCCCTTTCAGCAGGCTAAATAGTTCTGTTAAATGACAACAGAAGGGACAGGCAACAAGAACCATTAGTCAAAGAGGGGAGGGCTAGTTCTTCTCTACCGGGTTACATTGGGGCGCTACCGGAACTGATCGAATTGGTAGTCTACAGTGTTTCTGGATGTTTCAGACTGAAGCTGGGGTTAGCATGAGAGCAGCACCATTTCGTAGCTCCGTCGTGGCCATTCCGCAACCAATCATGGCAGCCGCTCTTTATCGTTATTTTGGGCGGGGTGGGTGGCGGAGCCGAGCTGTTTTGCAGCCATCATTGTGTGGAGTTCAGTTCATTTCACTAGTTTTGTATTTGTCATGAGGGGTTGTTCCTAATGTTTCTATTTTAGCGAGGTCAAAAAGAGATCCCATTAGTGGCCTACTGATTTTGCTCGATTCCTTTTCTTTTTTTTTACACGATTTTTCGTTATCTGCAAAGACTAAACAGAGTATTGCGACTCTGTGTTTGTTTGTAAATAGAGAATGAACCAAAGAGAACCAATTCTAAAACAGTAAATACTTGGATAACAATCAATCAAATGGAGAGAGAAGCAGGCACGACGTATTACAACGGGGGCAAAGGCCTGCGTTAACTACCCTTCACTATGTACAAAGAGAGAGTACTCCTAATAGAAATGAGGGGGGGGGGGCACCATTCAAAGCAGATCAGTGTGCATAAACACGAAAATGTTTTCACTTACCACGTACTTGACATTCGACAGCTTATGATATTTGCTATTAAAAAACCATTGAAATTCACTGAAAAAACCATAGGTTATAGACCATATATAGTTAGGAATTAGCATTTACAAAACCTTGAAAATTCACTGAAAAAACCATAGGTTATAGACCATATATAGTTAGGAATTAGCATTTAAAAAACCTTATTTTACTCACACAAAACCATTGAAATTCCATATATAGTTAGTTGCACTAACTATATATCGCGCACCCGCAATCCACTGCTGATGATGTCACATATTACATCATTCATGACATGGTCAGTGACATCACTGATGACATCACTGATGACATCTCAAATGACATCACTGATGACATCACTGATGACATCTCATTTGACATCAATGACCACATCACTGATGATATCATTCATGTGACAATACAATGCATCTCCTCACATTTTAATATAACCTCTGTTTCACCCAGTGTTAAATACAGAGTATAATTTTTGAAACCATTGACACACCAATACTAGTTACTACATATGTACTCACTGATTCCTACGTCTACACACACATTCACTCATTCACCCATACAATCATTCATACATACAATCACTCATCTTTACAACACTATCATATGCACTCATACACCTATACAGACACTCACACTCTGCCACTCATCCATGGAGTTACTCACATACCTAGTCAGTCCTGTAAAGAATCAATCACACTTCCATTTTCTTGTCTATACAGTTAAACATAGAGCACCTTACATTTTCAAACATATACTAACACATACTTACCTTGTTATACAATCATTGATATAAGTACACATTGATCTGCACAGAGTCACACACCTCCCAGCCAGCCACACACACACTCAGTCTCCCATACAAATACTTGGACAATCAATCAGTAACCCATATAGTTAATCATATAGCTACTGATCAACACATGCAGCAGTTTACAGAACAACAGACATAATGATGCACAAATTAAGACACTTTAGTCACTAACCCATGCACTCAGTGAGACACATTTAATCACTCACTCATACATTCAGTCATGCACCTACTAAATCCTTTGTCCAGACACTTATACTTCCACTCATTCTTCAATATGTAAGACACATTTTAACTTTACAGAAACATACAGTCACTGGATGTTGTCATCAGTGATGTCATCAGTGATGTCATTTGAGATGTCATCAGTGATGTCATCAGTGATGTCACTGACCATGTCATGAATGATGTAATATGTGACATCATCAGCAGTGGATTGCGGGTGCGCGATATATAGTTAGTGCAACTAACTATATATGGAATTTCAATGGTTTTGTGTGAGTAAAATAAGGTTTTTTAAATGCTAATTCCTAACTATATATGGTCTATAACCTATGGTTTTTTCAGTGAATATATATATATATATATATATATATATATATATATATATATATATATATATATATATATATATATATATATTATATATATATAATATATTTATATATATATTAAACATCACATCAGCTTCTCAAGGGGAGACCTATTGGGTTTGCCAACTCTTGTTATGTCTGCTTATTATCATGTTCGGCTGGAGGCGCCAGGGTTATGACATCTGAAACTCCACCAGTATCCATATGCATTTGCTCCCACGGTTACGTCATTATTTGCAGATATGCCCTTTGACTGTACCTAAAACAATGATGCCTCATTTAGGTTATGCTGTATTCTCTTTTTATGCAGTCGGGCACGTTTTAGTGGTATATCACAGGGACTACGTGGACATTTTGAGTGCTGTTTTGTCATAAAGCAAGACAAAATCTTAGTTTGATTACATTTAAACGTGAAAATGAGCTCTTAAACAAGGAACGGGTCACATAAAAGAGTTCCTTAGCTAAGCTGTAAGCGCCCAGTGTTTTAAAGACTTCCATAACTGATCTAACCTTTCCAAAGAGCCCTAATATATCACTGAAGCATTAGACTTTTATAATACTGCATCATAAATGAGTATCTCTTTGAAAGTTCAACAGGTTGATTTATGAATTCACCTTTTCAACTTTCATATTTAGAGGACTCCTGGAAATGAAATGCTCAGCAATGGAAAATTATTGCCTCTTTTGAAAAGAAGCAATGCAATTTCACTTCCTCTCCCTCCCGATAGTTATTTTCTGCAACTTCCATAAATTTAAATGTTATAAGCAGCCACTGGACACTGCCGGAGTGTCTGTAGGACTCAAAATACACAAAAAAGGAAATAGATTTTTTTTAATATCTCTTAGAGCCCATTCTTGTCCGGCTATAACTTCTAAATCCAATAACTCTCATGTTGGCCTGAGGGAAGGTCGCAGAGGATGACTTATGTCCCTGCATCTATTAGTTGAGGAATAATAATAAAAAACGTTACCACAAGGAGAAAAAAGCTGTCAATGTTTGCTTATAACTATTTTAATGAGTTGAGATGTCTTTATAACTCACTCCTTGGGATACATCTGAAAACTCAGATGGTGATAGGAGGGAGGTAGCAATGCTGCATTCACACAAAGAATTATGCTTCCACATATAGTCCTGCGTGGCAGTGGACTATATTAAGCTATATGCAGCCAAATAGGCCCTTTTAGGCAGGTCCTTTTCGGTCAGCACCGCAAGATTGTGGAACTCTCTGCCATCTCATTTGTGCCAGATAGAATCGGAACATGAGTTTAGAAAGACCCTAAAAACCTGGCTCTTTATGCAGGGGTAGTTTCTGTCTGTTGGCTTTTTTGCTGGCTGTAGTCTGCGCAGCACTGGCACACCTCTGTTTGAGGTAGCTGTGCGCTTTATAAATGCCTATTGCCATTATTGTTGTTGTTCTAGATCTTTTCTGCAGTCTGGTTGGATCATGAAAGTGTGGTTGAATGTCTTACCGAAGTCCCTTATACCAGCTTTAAGATGGGTTTATAAGATGGTGCTACTTAGAATAGGACAACCCCAAAGGTATTTATAAGCCTGGGATCCACAGCATGCTTATTCCAACATGATTTGCAACTATACTTGTATTTAATTATGGCTCATCAGTGAAGATGGCGCTGGATGTTACCTGATACCTTGTAAATGTAATAAACATTTACATAGCTAATAATAATAATATCCTTCTTCCTTATTGTTCTATAAAAAACTATTGGATGTCATCCTCTTTGACATTCACCTTTATTAATCAATATAAAAAAACAAAGACTGTAAAATCAGGGATTGAGAGGGGAAAAGTTATAATCTCTCGAGCTCAAAATAAAATGTGTGTGGTGAATGGGGTCAACATATTTGCAGTGGGCTACCGTACATTACGGGGCACAGCGCCTCTGTAGCGGGCACTCCCAGCTAGATTAACTACTTTTCTTTGACTGAGCTCTGAAAATGCCCTTTTATCAGGCTCAGTGTAAAACCTTTTTCTTTTAGGCTCCCTCTTTCACCACTGCTGGGACGCCCGGAATGACATGATGGGGCCAGTGTCCCGCCCCCCGAGGTAACCTTCTTTCTGATCTAGGTAAGCCAATCCCCCGAACGTACAACTCTTACCTGGCATTCTGTGTGGCCGGGTGCTCGGTCTACACACAGGTGAAGGTGTGCGTCACCTACTATGTGCCTTCACTACCCTTATGGTACAGTTTGGTTTTTTAATTGCCACACTAACTTTAAAATACGGCTTGATATTTGTTTTAGCTTTGAGGCTATTTGACTACGACAGTCAAGGATGGTTTAAGAATCATACTAAGAACAGTAAATTGCTTTATTTGTTATGCAGCCAGTGAAGTAATCTCCATTGGTTTGTGTCCCCTTGCCTGTTTGTTTAACATGTCTATCCTTTTTTATGTCCTGCAACAATCTGACAGTTCACTCCCTGGTATTAGACCTCTGTTTGCCGGGGTGAACTAACCGTGTCAGTTTTAATCCCTCTTTCCACCCAGTTACCTTGTTCTTCATTTGTCCTGGATTATACCACGAGTCCAGCTTCCAGGGTGTGCCACTTCACATACACAAACACACAATCAATCCGTCCCTGTCAGAGTATACGAGGATCCCTTGGTCCTGATGAAATGCCGAGATCCCTTGGACTTTAAAAAGGCATGAAACATGTTGACCCCATTCACTACACACATTCTATTTTGAGCTTGAGAGGTTATACCTTTTCCACTCTCCAGCAACGAATTTTCAGTCCTTCATTTTACTATAGCATAGAAACTCAGTGAATAAAGGATATCTTGTGGGTTGCCTATAGCTATATTTAGTTCCCACTTGCTCTTTCCCGTCTCTACTCACATTAGTTTTTTGGCCCCTTACCTCTCAGTTTTCGCATCAGCAAAAAGAGAAGACCTCTGGTAAAGAGACCCCCTGCGGGGCCCATTGGGCATTGCAGCGCCGTCCCAATGAGGTGCTGCCCGATGATGAAGCATGACACCCTCTGGGTTGTGTGAGGGTCTTGCTTGTTAAAGTAGTGATCCCCCTAGCTGCTCTTTCAACCTCCTGGCACCTGGGACATAACCCCTCCTTTCCCCAGTCACTGCGTTCCTTAGGAACTGCATACTCAGTTTTTTGTCAGCAGTTATTTTCATTCCTGTTCATAATTCCAGTAAAAATAAGAACAAATAAATAAAAAAAGTCTAATTACCAGTGTCAAAATGGTTATGGGGTAAGTCCAAGATGGCTGCCTAAGTAATGCACCCTAGTTCCCAAAAAACTCCATATTTGCTACAAATCCTGGTCATTAAAATGAGCATGTAGAAAGTAATTTTCGTGCTTCCAGGGGCACTAAACTAAAGGGTAACTGAAAATGGCCAATTTTCTCACTCTAGTACTTTAAAAGTGTTTCTTTACTCCGAGAAGTAAATTAAACAACATTTAGTAGTATTTAATGTTCAAGCGAAAATTTTGGTGAAAAGAGCCACCCCCCCTCCCCCATATGACTACTTCAGAAAGGTAAAACATGGTCAGTTTTTAATACTTTCATCTTTCAGCTATATCTCACATCTCTATGAGAGAGCACCCTGCATGAGGTTCTGAGATGCCTGATATGGTGATTGGCCAGTTCAGTGCCTAGAGCACTGGTTGACGTGAGTTAAGGCCGGTTGCGGAGTGCCTGGTGGAGCCTGAAGTTGTCCCTGCCCAAAAAATGTGGGGAGATAGACAGGCTGGCTAGCTGCTGAGGCTCTGTGACAGGATGAGAAGTGATTCAGTGGGGGCCTGTAGGTTGTGTCTGTGCATGCACAAGCAAAGAGAATGGACCATAAATAATCATGCATTGGCTCTCAGCTTGGGAGGCTGCAGAGTGGAGTTGCTTGGTAGACTTGTAGGAGATATTTGTCATTGAATAAGCACATATAGCGCTGGTCCTTAGACCTCCTCAGGCCAATAATCACCTGATTGCCGAACTATCAGGACCATGATACAGTTCTATAACTCATCAGGGAGAAGGGTCCTTAGCACTTTCCAGGGTCCTTTGAGTCACTTTTCTCAGACTTCACAGTAGCCGTGGAGGAGGCCAGGTACTCCTTTCTAGAGGTGAAGAAACTTCTTAGAGCTCATGCTGTCCCCTATGAGGCTGCGACTGCACTTTAGAGACTTCGCACACATCTTTACATGCCCCAAGTAGAGTATGAAATTTGTGTAAAGATGAGTATTACAGAATATGCCAATTACATTGATCAACACATATCCAACCAATAGAGCGTCCCCTGAATTGTTTGAGAGCATCACTGCCATATGTAGACAGTGTAGTGCCCACAATATTATAAGGGGTGGGGATTTTAACTGTAGAACCTTTGCTTGACAGGACTGACCACTGCAAAATGGATCATCCCTCCTCCCATAGAACGGTGAGATATAGGCAAAAGATGGATGGTCTTGGAGATGTCTGAAGGAAATGGAAAGGAGATGACAAGACACACTCCTACTTCTCTGCTGCCCATGACACACTGGGGCACTCACTACTTGCCAAGATATTTTTCTGTATGCCAGCAAGGAGAAGTACTTTCTGTGTACACTGTCGGATCACTCCACCATCATTCTTACAGTCACAATTCCTGAATCCATGCAGCAATAATGCATTTGGTGCTTCCCCTCTGAAGTCCTTAGTGATGCAGTAATTAAAGCTGAATTACAGACAGTCATTAATGAGTGTTTTCTAAACAAAACTGGGGTCTATTTCACACTGTGCAACAGTGTGGGAAACCTTTAATGTATACATAAAGGTCTTGCATACAAACGTATAGTCAATACCAAACAAGCTGTGTTATTTTTCTTTTTATGCACACAACTATAACACCTTAAAAAACCTTACAGATTTAAAACTTACAATGAGACAGAACACAACTCTAGCATGCTCAAGAACATTACCAAGGCCCATTTACTATTTATGGAGGCGGAGGATTGATACATTAGATAATTGGATGAAAATGCACTACGTGCTGGTAAGGCAAGGAAGAAAAGCCGAACAGAATTCTCTCATGGATGCTTAGAGAAGCTCACCAACAAAATACTGTGCACTTCTTGAAGTTAGTCTCCGGTGAGATAACTAGGGGTAATAATGTTATTTTACAAGAAGTCACTAAATACTATGAAGTACTCTACACCTCCAAAATAATAGCAAATCTTACTCTGATAGAAGAAGATTTAGATGCCATTTCCATGGCATGGATTTAGAGTGACTCCTGAGCCTATCTACTGTAAACAGTAACTGTGTAGCACATTAAGCATGTCACAGGTGGCCAGCTGGGGAGTAAAAAGCCTGGCTCTGATGGGCTCGCCGCTGAATTTTGTAAAGAATTCAAAGAAGTCCTGGTTCCTCCTTTGACTTTTTATCCCAACCCCTGAGAGATAGGGGAACTGCTATCAGCCAAAAAGGAAGCCATAATTTGTAATGTACTGATGCCTGATGAGGATGAAGAGATAGGAGGACTTTGATTCTATAGACAGCTGCCTCTCGTGGACTTAGACAATAAAATCACTGTGCAGGTAGTATCCAAAAACCCTCATAGAGTAAATGGTTCTCCCCAATCAATTGTGTTTTACCCCTGGCAGAGAGACTTCTCACAACCTAAAACACTGTTAGCCATTGTACATCAATACTGTCTGTGTTCCTTGATACCACAAATTCTTTTGAGCACTAATATTGGAGGACCAATCAAACTGCTATACTCAGACCCTATGACCAGAGTGCTTATTAACAGATACACCTCCAGGCCATTTTCTATTTATATGTACACGAGATAGGGGTGTCCACTCTTCCCCTCCTGTTCATCCTTGCCATGGAGTCACTGACTTGCTGGTTAGAGATTGCAATTTGCTTACAGGGTTTGTATTTCCTGCTTAGCAATTACTACTCTCATTATATGCGAATTACAATATGTTGTTTGTGAAGAACCCCAAAATTAACTTGAAGGCTATCATTACAGAAATAATACGATTCAGTGGGCTCTCAGGTATCTAAATTAAGAGGGGAACACTGAAATGTTCCCACTCACTGATAATACGAATAGAGCCGTTCTTAAATGTCCTCTACAATGGTGTGAGACTCCTTTTCATACCTGGGCATTCTCATAAATAGAGCCAAGCAGTTAGTAGTCCAAGACAATTACAGACCTGAATATGCCAAACTAGTGGTGCAGGTAGAGAGATAAATTCAAATGCTATTGACTATGCTGGGCAGAATGACTCTGATCTAAATGCTTGTCCTACCCAGATTCCTCTATTTCTTTGTCAACATCGCAATTCCTTCTAGTAGGCACTTCTTTGTTCTGCAGCCGGCACTTCCGATTAGACTGATTAGGGTGGGTAGAATTCTAGATTGAAATGGGAAGTACTCACATTGCCTTAAGAAAGGGAAGGCTTTGCAGTCCCTGATCTTGAACGATATTACCATGAAATGCAGCCCAACTTTGCAATGCTGCCTGGGTGACTCACACACCACACCTGCCAATCGAAAGGGATCAAATAGAAAAGGGAGATCTACAGATGATCTTAAGACTGAACTGTCCAAAGCTAAGAGCTCATATAAGCAGTTCAATGCACCTACTGGTCCATGTGGGCCATGGTCAAAGCGACTTGCCTCGTGCAAATCTACTCCCTGGATCTCCAGGTTGCTAACAAGTCTGTGCTACCCCGAAACATGACCCAGGAGTAACAATTTGTATGGAAAAAACGTGTCTAAAAAGCTGGACCAGTTGCTTCCCAGTTGCTTCCCAATGGTGAAACACGACTGTGTTAGATACGTTCGCCTCTTTTAGAGTCTGACAGGCAATCTCTGCATTCTTGACTTCATTCCTGTACAAACCTGAAGAGTTACCCCCACTGACTTACATGATTAGGTCCTCAGGTTACAAGAGATGGGCCTCTGGACTTTATAGATTACATACAGACCATTCTGTAATGGAGAACATAAAGCCTTTAAAAGGAGCAATTGGACAAAGAAGACATAGATGCTAAGATTTGGAAATACTGATGTGCTCAAACTAAACTGGGGTTAATATACTGCAGTCCTAAGCAGTTGCATTTAAGGCTATAACAATGTTGGGGAAATCCTGAACATGGGAAATGCTCACCATCAGTCATAATCTTCAACTACTTTATTCGGATCAACTGAGTCATAAAGGTCATTGCATCAGAATACTGCACACAAAGTGCGCCAAAGCTCCCGACATATATGGGCCCTAGCTCAATCTCCACAATAGCTCATGTTTTAATTTCCAAGGAGCTGACATCAGTGCTTATGACTTGTATAGTTGTGGCCTCATGTATACGCTACCACAACCCCACTCATATTGGAGCTTAAGATATCACTCAAGTAGGTCACGCAGAAAATCCCTCAACCCCAGATAGAGTATAGCAAGAATAAATGGTAGAAAATCGATAAGGAAGCATTCCATAGAAATCTCCCTATGGACAATCAAGCAGAAATAGATAATATTCTTCAAAAAGAAACCAACTTGACAGAAGTAATAATTGCAATTACCAGGCTGAATAACCATATGACAGACAGGTTAACTAAGTGCACAGCAATATCAGTTACAATCCAAGGTGGTTTGATGGAACCTGCTCTATGGCCATAGTCTTTTTAAGCTTGCGCTGAGTAAACAACCACAAGACCAGACAGGAGTTCTCTAGTCTAGGAAAATGTAGGTTTTCCACAGCATTGATGGGCTGAAAATCTGGATTTTATTAAAGGCACGGAGGCTAATATTATGTAATAATTTCCTTTATGGCTACGCGTCACGGTGGGTGTGTGCGGAGAATGGTCGGGGGCCTTCCGAACCCCACCCAATACTTAACTCGCCGGCACAGGGCAAAAATGTGTGCAGCGCCGGCGGGGTTATAGCTTCTAGAATCAAGAACTTTTAAAAACATTCCAAATAGAATAAAAATCCTCAGCAACCAGTGCTCTTCCTTCTTTATTGAACTGTGAATTCTGAAGTAAATGTACTGTCAAAGAAAGTTCCTTTAAATGGTAAGAAAACTTCTTCTTTCCCCAAAACTCCAGAGAAATATAACACTCCAAGGAGAATCCCGTGACTTCTTAGATTTGTCCTGCTGTGAAATCAATAAAACAACATCAGGGTTGGGTTAATACTTTGTGGGAGGGATAATATTAGTCTCCAACTCTCCGTGTCTTTAATAAAATCTAGATTTTCAGCCCATCAAGGCTCTGGAAAATCTACATTTAATCTTTGACACAATGAACCACACACAAGTTCTTTCTATCATCGAAATAAGGATAAAAATTGTTGAAGCATTTGTCTTAGTTCTCTATCTTATATGGAAACAAATCCCTTTCGGTGTAAGATCCTAAAGACACCTCTAGTGCATGAACATCAGACACCCTGTAGAAAGAGACCAGACACAACAATGTAGTCAACTTGAATTATAAATCCCTAAGATTTGATTCACTATTATCGCTCCATGACTCCATAAAAAAGAGTACCTTTGAAACATCCCAAAGAACAGAATATTTAGTACCTGGAGGCTCCTGTGCCCATGATTCTTCAGTAAGCCTTGATTCTTCATTCGAGAGTCCTGACTTTTTCCAAATTCTCCTGAAAGTTTCCAAGCCACTAATTGAAGCTGGCCCTCTTTCACTAGACTGTGAACCTCTCCCTGTGGGCGACATAGGATCCCCTGAAAAAACGGCAGAAACACCGGAAGATCTACACTCATTACCACCATGATCAAGTACCATGCCTGAGAGCTCCAAAAGGGAGTAATCACCACCACTGTTTTTTTTTCATTAGTGAATCATCCCTCTCACTCTGCTTATCATGGCAAAAGGGGGAAACGCATAAGCCTGAAGATCTCTCCAATCTTGCAGGAAAGCATCTATCCCCGCCGCATCAGGTTTTGGATGCCAACTGAAAAATCTCTCCACCTGACAATTGAGTCTGTTCGCAAACAGATACCCTTGAAATGGACCCCACAATTGGTCCAAGCTCCTGAACACACCTCTGTCCAACATCCAATCGCAGGAGTTGTGGAAATGCCTCGAGAACCAATCTGCAACCGAGTTTGTCATGCCCGGAATATGTTCTGCCTGAACAGACAGGCCTCTCTCCAAGCAATACTCCCAAAAGATCTTCACTATATCCACTAAGCTCTCCGAACGTGGACCTCCCAACCTGTGGACATATCTTACAGCAGAAATATTATCCATTCTCAATACTACAGAACATTTCACACTTTCCTCTGCAAAAATCCTGCCAATAATTCCAAACAATTCATATGTAAATTATTTTCTTGCTCCGTCCAATGACCACCAGTTCTCAGCAATTGACGGCTTGCACCCCAATTTTCCAAGCTTGCATCTGACTGACTCTATAATTAAGTCTACGTTTTCTCCAAAAAGTGCATGCCCATTCCAGGCGTCCATATTCCTCAACCACAAATTCAGCTCCTGCCTTGCTTCCAGTGAAAGACAAACCTTTTCTGAGTATTTCAAGCCATTCCTCAAATGACTTGCTTTCAATCTTGGTAAGGCCCGATAATGCAAAGGCCCCTAGGAAAATAGCCTGAATAGTAGAAGAGAGAAGGCCTACAATATGGGCTAATATTCTCAGGGAAACACAATCTAACTTCAATGTAATCCTTAGTTCCTTTCTTGTCCTTTTTCCTTTTTCCTTTGGTAACCTCAAAACCCCTTCCACAGTATCTATAACAAAACCTGAGAACTGTGTTTGTTGTTTTGGCACAAATTGGGACTTTGTGTTGTTCACTACAAAACCTAAAAACTCCAACAGTCTTACTGCAATATTTGTGTGTCAAACCAAATCTGTCTTGTTCTGATCCACAATCAAGATGTCTTACAGATAAATAATCAGACAAACACCCCTCTCACTCTCAAATAAGCTGCTACAGGGCAAAGTGCATTCGTAAAGCACCATGGTGCTAACAAAATTCTGACTGGTAAATGTGAGAAGTTGGCCTGGTATATGCTGTCCACTAATTGAAGTGGGCACCTTGCACCAGTCCAAACAGCCCTTATTGATGATTAGGTCAAAGACAATCTTTAAAAAAAGCTATCCCAGTGGTAGCTGTGGAGAGCAGCCTTTAGGCTAAGTCTCGAAGGAATGTAAAGCAGCTTGTTTTACCAGTCTATAACCTCCTGAATGACCAAATGAAAGGAGAACCACACAAGGAACATATACAATATATGTATTTATTACTAAACACTCTCCACTAAGCTCTTTATGAAATTAGAGAAAAAAAGCACACAATATTAAATCACTAGAACGACAGTAAATAGCACAATACACAGTGGGCTCCAGGGTGAGACCAAACCATACACTAAGAAAGTGGTGTAACAACCATGACTTAACTAGAAACAGTGACTAGAGCACGTAGAATTGCTGAGACCCCAAGGAACCACCCAATGTAGTGATACAGGGGACCCATGGCGGACGCGTGCAGTGTGAGAACACAGGCGCGAGCTTCGTACAACTCTATGGGAAAGTCACCATTGGAATTTTAAAGATTAAGGACACTTAGTAGAGGACTTTGAGCAAATTCTTTCAAACTTGGAAGTTTCAAAGACCAGCACCCATGTGAGCACCAGAGTACTCATGCTACCTAACCCAGGCAAGCCGGGAGCATAGGTGTGAAATGGTGTCGGGAATCTTTGTTGTTTTCAATGGCGTGATACTGCAAAGTGCTGTTGCCGTGAAGAGAAAAAGTGTCCGGTGTGATCCAAGCCTTGATCAGAGCTGAGAAGAACCTGAAAGTAGAGGGTACAGAGTCTGGGTCACTTCAGGGTGACCAGGGGCTCGGCAGAAGAATGCCCACCGATATCGGTTGCTTCACGTGAGAAGAAGTGAAGCTTGACTCTGCAGCCACGGAGACCAGGAGATGTTGAGGATGACCAAAGTTTACAGGCGAGCTGTCCCACGAAGGATGTCGAGTGCTGGGGGTCAGTGTCCGGATTGAACACCAACAAGCCTTGGCAACGGCAACCCACGCAGTCAGAGTAAAGATGCTTCTGTGAGGCCCAACAAGGTCCTGGTGACTCCCTAAGTGATGGAGAGTCAGTGCACGTCTGGAGCAACCAGGTAAGTGCACTGAAAGTTAAATTGCCTTTGCAGGGACCCACAGGCCAACAGACCAGGGATCTCGAAGGGACCTTGAGAGGAATCACTAAGTACTAGCCCACGGAACACTCGTGGAGTGTAAGCCGGTAATCTTCAGTGGAATCACTGCTCGGGGTATAGACTACAAGTAGCCCAAAGCACAGCTTCAGGGGTCTCTATAAAGCAGATGCTTCTGCAAATGGACACGGTGCCCAGGGATTCGGGTTGCACGGTCCCCAAGAGGGATACAGGTCTCAAGCAGTGCTTAATTTGTAAAATATTAAGTGCAGGTGCTCAATTTTATTTAGGAGACCACACCCACCGCCTCTGTTGGCCCCACGCACTTCCTCTACTGGCTACACATACTTCCTCTACTGGCTCCACCCACAGCCACAACTAGCACTGTTGAAAGACAGTTTTAATACCCAATCAGAGTTTCAGCGAGCCACTGACTACAAGAAAAAAGATATTTCCTCCCAACTGTGACTCACATCGCCTGATGGAGAGTTATCCAAGAAAGCTGGGCAGTGATCAGTGTGCTTCAGAACTTTCAGGATGAGGCCCTGATCTGATCAGATAAAGGCCCACTACCCTTCCACAAGGTTAATACCCAACCACCTTTGACAGCTCTCTATTGAAGCAGAAGACCTACCATCTCACTAGGAGTAGAGATAGAAGAGATAGAAGAGAATTCCTGCTACCCACTTGATAGAGTCAGAGCCCTCAGCACTACATGAACACAGTAGAAATCACCTATAGCAGCCACTAGGCCACTGTGGCATATAATTCATTACTGCCAAGTGGCCTACATCATGTTTGACCCTCAAGCAGTCCTGTGTTTTAGCTAATTCTGTCTCTAACACCTGGAATAAAAATTTTCATTTGAAGCTTCAGAGAACCCCTTGGCACATTCCATCTAAACATCCAAACACCCACACCGTAGTCCAACACCATCCACAGTGCCTTACACACATCATATGCATTGATCTTCTGAAGTATATGTTAGTGACGAGAAACAACTGTTCATGTTACATTTCATTTATAATTTATAAAATGTTTGAATGTGTTTTCTAATTACCAGGACTGCAAAGAATCTCATCCCTGGCACTAAGCAGAGGTTAATTTAATGATTTTTTGTGGTCAACCTATCAAAGATTGTGGCTGTTTCTTGAGTGAACTTTCACACTACTCAATCAACAACCCAATTTCTCAATACCAATTGAAATCTTAATCATGAGTGCTATCCCTAGTTGTATAATACGGCACTGAAAAAGGAAAATAAACTAATGTGTGTTTACATTTGCCACAAATAAGGTTTTTTTTCAAGTTACTCTTTATTTCAGGGTCTGATAGATATCACAATATGAGAGGAGTATCAAACTGCCAGGATTTTTTGCTCCCCTACTTTCCTTTGAACTTAACAACACACTATTGAAGGCTGTTGATCTGTAGGGCCAACATTCCTACCGGCATAATGTCGTTTGTAAGTGGTACACAAGAAATACCATCTCTTTTTAAAAAAGAAAAAAATATATGAAGAAACGAAAAAAAAAATCGACCAGGAGCACAAGAGCTACCACTTGTAAACAGAACTTTGTTGAGATACCCTTGCTCAAGCGCTTCACCTTATTTTCTAGCAACAATAGATTTCTGTAAAGGGACAGAATGTATGCATAGTAAAAAAAGAATATCCTTAGATACAAAATAGCTGAGTACAGTGGAAATTCTCATAAAACATGAAAAAGCAACATATGTATTTCATTATGTTCATTGTAGTTATAGGTTTGTTAACACATGAATAAGCGTTTATTTTATTTTATTTATTTTATATTCTTATAGAGCACCTGACTCGACCCCCGAAGGGGTATCTCCGCGCTTTTGCCAGTGGGGGAGTACAACTTGTGCTGATCCATAGTCAGAAGGGTGGTTGTAGATTGGGTAGATGTTTTTTTTTTTTTTTTTAGATGCTTATGAATAGGTGGGTTTTGAGGGATTTTCGGAAGGTTAGGTGATTGGTAATTTGTTTCAGTGTCTGAGGCAGTGAGTTCCAGAGGACAGGTCCGGTGTGAGCAAGGGCGCGACCTCCCTGCCTGGATTTTTTTATTCTGGGTACCTGTAGTAGCTGGATGTTACTGGAGCGTAAGGAACGTCCAGGGACATAAGGTGAGAATGCTTTTGTCAAGTACTTGGGCCCAGTACCTGACAGACATTTATGAATGGTGCAGAGGATCTTAAACTTAATGCGTTGCCGCACTGGGAGCCAGTGGAGTCTAGCCAGCAGAGGGCGGGAGGGGGTCCTAGGAGGGGCATTAAGGACTAGCCTCGCCGCAGTATTTTGGACTATTTGCAGTTTGTTAAGCTGTTCTTCATTGGCTGATAGGAGAAGACCGTTGCAATAGTCCAATCTACTGATGACTAGCGCCTGGACCAGTGTCTTCCTATGGCCGTCAGGTAAGTATGGAAAACCCTTCTCAGCAGTCCAATGGCGCGGAAACAGGTGCCGGAAACTTGGTTTACATGATCTTTCAGTGTTAGTGCTTGATCTAATAGGATTCCCAAGTTTTTAACGGTTTGTTTGGGGTAGGGAACAGGTCCTAGTTCCATGGGCCACTATTCGGGGGACCATAGTGTCGTTGCCTCCCCGAATAACATTACTTCCGTTTTTCCTACATTACATTGTAGGCAGTTCTTAGCCATCCACTCTGATACTGCCCTCATTCCATCTGCAAATGATTTTTTTAGTGCAGGTGTGTAGGTTTGGAAAGGGAACAGAAGTTGGGTGTCGTCGGCATACGACACCGGGGTGAACCCAAAGGATCTCACTAAGTCAGCCAGGGGGGCCACATACACAATAAATAACGTGGGGCTTAAGCACGAGCCCTGTGGCACTCCCTTGGAGAGCTCCCTGGAGATGGACTTATGGGAGCCCAACCTGACTTCTTGAGAGCGGCCTGAAAGAAAGCTCTCCATCCAGGACAGAGCCACACCCCCTAGTCCCACATCCCTCAGAGCAGGGCCGGTCCTAAGACTTTTGGGGCCCTGGGCAGAAATTAAATGTGAGGCCCCCCTAATTTGCATACAGCGTGCAATCACAGAAAATGTGCCATACAGCCAGCTGGAGAACATGCTAAGTGCACATGACTGTTTGGCCGGCCCAAGAGGGCAGGCCAAACAGTTATGCACACTTAGGGAGAGCAAACCACTCCTCACTCTGCTCTGGTAAGCTCAGCCCCACCCGACATAGCTCAGATAGCCGCATAAAAAATTAAAAAGATAATAACGCCTTGTTAATATCATTTTATTTTTTATTTTTTGCACCGGCCTCCCACTTGGACAAATTTCTTGTTCAACCGGTTCAAAAGTTACTAAGACCCAGCAACACATGTTTCCATGCAATTAAAGGCCCATTTCAAAGGTTCAATGGTTACCGATTTGTTCCTTATTACTATATTTGAGTGTTAAACCGATACTAATGACAGGCAGCCTATCCACCGACAGTGTTACCAAGTGTAAAATGAGAAAATAATAAAGTAATGCTATGACAAAATGTACTGTATTACACTGCATTATTCGTTTTTACCACATAATCTAGAGAACTCTGCTGCACAATTTGCCCATCCTCTTCTGCATAATTACAGTGGCCCTGTGAATAGCCTTTGAACCAAATAGACGTGTGTTACACTCTTGGCTGTTTGTTCCTGTTTGTTCATGGGCAAATAATCTCCCTGTGCCTCATTTGGTGATTTACAATTGCGAGAGCACTTTAAAATAACCTTACAGGGCACACTCTTAGTACAGGTGAGCGCCAAGAAACCAATTGGTGTATGTGCGCGGTACCAAATTCTTTTAATAATAATAATAATAATAATAATACAGGTCCTGAGTCTAGGTTTCATTCATTCATTTAAGGTTGTTTGTATCCCTGTAGCTGAAGGCTCTACTGAAGCTGCTTGGTGCCTGACACCTCGTGTGCTGCACTGCATCCCTGTCTGCCGCCCACAAGCATCTCTTTCATAGCTCATCAAGGGCTGAAAGAGAGTTGAAAGGGTTAAAAGTGCAGGACAGTGCCTCTGTGTGAGCAGTGCGGATTGCCAATTACAAGCCGTGATTAGCTTGGGAGAGGCCCTTTGTTCCCGGAGCATGCACTAATGGTGTAGAGCTGCGAGGCCCAGGGATGAGGCGCCCCTTCCCAGTGCCGTCATTGTGAGGCCTTGCGCCTCGCAGTGCTACATCACAGGTGTGAGGCCCAAGGCAGGGGGCCTTTGAGGTGCGAGGCCCCATATTGGTTGTCTGGGCGGGGGGGCCTGGGCAGCTGCCCATGCTGCCCATGCCTAGCTACGGCCCTGCCTCAGACGACCGAGAAGCACCTCATGTGACACCGTATCAAAGGCAGCGGATAGATCCAACAGCGCCAGAATCATCGATCCCCCACCATCCAGTGTCATCCTGATGTTATTGGTCACTGCAAGGAGGGCTGATTCGGTGCTGTGGTTGGGCCTGAACCCGGATTGTGAGTAGTCCAGGCCCTCCGTTGCTTCGATATGTTTGGATAGATGGGTGTTCACGTGCTTCTCGGTCATCTTACTGATGTGTGGTAGGAGGGAGATGGGCCGGAGGTTCGAGAGGTCTGTCCATGGGAGTGCCGCTTTTTTCCTTATTGGGTTCACCACCGCTTTCTTCCATTCCATTGGGACCTGTCCTTCTGCCAGTGAGGTGTTTATCACAGACTGAATGGAAGGTTCTAAGAGGGTGATCAGAGGGGCGGTCACTTTGGCAGGAAGGAAGTCGTTGGGGGATCCAGATTTTATGTGGCTGATGAGAGGGGGGAGGTCTGTGTCACAGATTGGCGGGAAGGACAATAGTAGGTTTTTATTTTGTTTGAGTGGGTTATGTGGGAGGGAGATCTTATTCCCAGCGCTACTAGAGGCCATAATATTATCGTAGATGAGATCGATTTTATCTTCAAAGAACACCGAGATCTCATCACAAAGTATTTGAGAGAATTCATCGGGGCTCTCGCAGGCTGTAGGTTTAACAAAGCTCTGTTGTATTTTGAACAACTCCCTAGGACTATTACCCGCCTCCGCAAGTTGTTGGGTGAGACTATTTTTTCTCGCTTGCTTTATATTTTTGTAGTAAGTTGACTGGACCTCTTGATATGTTTTCCTGTTCTCCTCAGTTCTCTTTTTCCTCCAAACTTTTTCCATTCGTCTGCATTTCTGCTTCTCTATTCTGAGTTCCTGTGTATACCAGGCTTCTTGCTTGGTGGAGGGATATTGCTTATGAAGCTTGAGTGGGGCCAAAGTATCAATGGCTAACTTAAGTGAGTCATTGAATCTGGCTAGTGCAGTCTCTACTG
Source organism: Lissotriton helveticus (assembly GCF_964261635.1). Taxonomy (NCBI): domain Eukaryota; kingdom Metazoa; phylum Chordata; class Amphibia; order Caudata; family Salamandridae; genus Lissotriton; species Lissotriton helveticus. The sequence continues at coordinate 1,078,600,379 of NC_136059.1, forward strand.
AATCCTCATCTGTAAAAGTTGGTTGTAACCAGCTTTCCCGCCGCTTTTCCACCCTGATTTTGTGCCACTGTCGGCGCCAAATTGGCGGGAGTGGCGCTTTATGCAATGATTTTTTCGAGCCTGTTAAAATGAACTCTATCAGAAAGTGATCTGACCATTGAATTTCTTTAGCAGGTGAACATCTTACTTTAGTGCCATTTGAAAAAAGTGAGTCTAAAGTGTTTGGCTGCAGCACACTCACAGTGTGCATTTTGTACATACATCTATTGGCTGGTGGGATTCAGGGGTATGGAAAGATGTTTTTAAGCATTGATCTGGAATGCAAGGTTTGTGGGTAGTCCATGAAAGTTGTGATTAGTAATGTGCTCTTACGAAAAACTGCATCCAGTTTTTTTGTTTAATGTTGATATCAAGTCGGTGTGAATATTCTTGGGTGCTTTGTTTGGGTTTCATAGCGCTTTTACCTTTCTCTCCCATGTTTTGGAGTCTCTCTACCCTGTATTTTAAGTGACGAAGGTAGAACAAAAGGTGGGGGTTGCTTGCTTTTGTCATCAGAAATGTAGAAAAATGTATAAGCATAGCACTGTTCGATGAGGTTCGGTAGCTACCAGCTCTCTCCTTTGCACAGACAAACCTCAAAAACGAAGGATCAGTTTAATACAAAAACAATGCATCTACCACTGCACTGCCTGTATAAAAACAATGGCAATGCAGTTTTACATCTTATTCACTGTCACGGTTCTGGAAGCAAACGAACAGGTACATTGATTAGACCATACGCTTTCTACTAACTCTCTTCAACTAAGCTTTGATTTGCGAGCCACTGACCCTGTCAATCACATCATTTTAGACAACTCTTTCCAAAGAGTGCTGCAGCATGGTTCTAAAACTGTACAAATTTGAGTGCATTTGGAAATCGAAGGGTGTCTTTTCAAAAGTGCAGCTGCCCTCACCTTTTCATTAAAGCATATTTGAGATGAACAGCAGGAGGGGCCTGTTGCGAGCTCTTGGAAGAAGCTGCGCTCATTTTCTATTTGACAGATGGTAGCTTTTCTGGGAGTTCTTGATGGGCTTAACAGAACTAACTGCTAATTTTACAAAAGAAGGCGGTGATCAGCTGGGAAAAGGTGCCAGTAGACATGTTTCCTGGGAAAGTCAACGAAGCAGGGCTTGGGTATACTGGAAAAGTGTATGAGTATAGAAATGTGTTTGGCTTGCTAGCATCCAAACCGAATTGGGAACAGGACAGGTATGTACATTTATTTTTAATAATTACTGGGCCTAGGACAGGGAGAAAAATCCAATAGACCCGGCCCTAAGATATAAGTGCCGGTGCTAAACATCAGAAAGCACTGGCACAAATTAAGCACTGAAGGTTTGCTGAGCACGACCTCGGGGTCACTTGGAAACCCACCTACTGTGTTGCAAACGTCTTTGGGCCCTTCGGAGTTTCAGAGATGCAAACCGGTCAGATGCATCATTGGTGCCTGCTTAGCAGGGGTGTAATTCCTTTATACCAAGGGAGATTCTTCAGTCATCTAGCACAGAGTAGATCGTCAAAGTACTTGGTTTCTGTAGCAGAGTTGTGTCTAGGTAAATCTAAAGTCCTGCAGCCAGGGGTTCCTACTTTATAGCCAAGGAAGGGGTGGGACAAACTCTGGGGACCCTCCTATGGGAGAGTCAGGACAGAAGGATGGCTACACCCATGTCCTTTGTCCAGTTTCAGACCATAGCAGAAGCAAATGGCTCCTGCAACCGGTTTGAGCTGGACTATGCACAGGGCCATCAAATGTGCCCCCAGTGCAGACATCTAAGCACTGAGTGCACCCACCCTGCCCCAATACACTAAAGCCTCTCTGGGAGGTGGTTACATCTCCCTGTGACAACAAACCTATTCTCCCGCCTTCTCCTGCTGGAGTTTCATCCAGCAGCAGGAGGGCAGACTCGTGTCTGTGTCTGGCAGCATCCATCTTGTGATGCCAGGGTCGAGAAAGCTGGTACCGGGTATACCGGTGTTGTCATATTTCTCCCTCTAGGAGGGTGGAATCATACCTCCCACACCAGTTACTGGTGTGGCGGTTTGATTCCAAGGTGTTTGACACCAAACGCTACAGGTTTCTGTGCAGCCGTTTTAAAGTTAGCATTTACCGCGAGGTTATAATGCACTTAAGAGTATATGGTAGGCTGCATCAAAGAACAACTCTGGAGAATAGATTCCGAAGACTGCAGAGGGGCACTGCTCATGAATAGACACCCTCTCACAGAAAACCCAGCACCCTGCCTTCAGGACTGATAAGGCCTGCCTTAAGGGTGACTGATAGGTTTATATGTACGGTGATAAGGTAGATATAGTGAACCTATATCCAAGTAAGGGGTGCATGCACCACCTTACATGGTTTGCAGTAGTAGACCTGTAGTGTCAATTTGAGTGGCCTCTCAGGGGTGGCACAATACATGCTGCAGCCCCTGGGAGGCCTCTGGGGTACTTATGCCCCAGGTACATAGTAAACCATATACTAGGGACGTATAAGGGCACCCCAGAATCCAATCTGGAGTGTACCTAAAGTAAATGCAATCACTTTAGAGGAGAAAGCAGCTAGGCTGGGGTCCTGAATATCAGGATCCCAGCCAGACTAAGTCGAAAACTGTGAAACATCAGCAAAAAGTGGGGGTAACTATAAGAAGCAGATCCTACTCTCCTACAGTAAACACACAAAGTTCAACAGGAATCTCAAATACTTTTAATATTTTTCCCAAATAGGAACTGTCAGATAAGTATCTTTCAGATCCAATGAAGTCACCCAATCCCCTTTCTGCAACACATCCTTCAACAAATGCATCCCTTCCATTTTGAAGTGATGATACACTACCAAATTGTTCCATTCTCTCAAACATATTACAGAACGCATTCCCTTGTCTTTCTTTTCCACTAGTAAAATATTGCTCACACAATCTTCTACTTAATCCAACTCTCTCACCACAGCTCCTTTTGTAATCAGTTCTTGAATCTTCAAATCTATCAAATTCCTCTGATCCCTTTGAAAAACCAATCTCCTTAGCATACAAGCCTGCACTGGACTCTATTTGAAAACCCCAAACAGTTTCCAACACCCAAGGATCCCTTGTAATCACCACCCAATTTTGATAAAATTGGGAAAGTCTGCCACCCAATTTTAAGGGAATAGCAGAAAGGCCTTGACTTACCGACTGAGCCTCTGCCTCTTCTTTCCCCTCGATCGTATCTTCCCCGAGATATATTCCCCTGCGGAAAGAATCCACCTCCACAAAAGGGTTGTTGACCTTAGAAACCTTTACAACCTCGAGAGAAGGAACCTCTTGTGATGCTCTGACCTTGGCCGAGGAACCGACTCCTTGTTCTTCCAGCCATACCAAAAACACGCTCCTGAAATACCTTCTTGATCACTTTTTGGGATTTTTGCAGGGAACTAAATGCACCTACACACCTGGAAAGATCTTTAATAAAGGCATCACCAAATAAAAACCATTTGCCAAAGGCCCTTCGTCTTTCCCCACTAACTCCGACAATTTTGGATCAATGTCCAACAGTATACCTTTCCTTCTCTCAATAGATAAAGCAGTATTGCCATTATCCAAAATACATATTGCTCTCTGAATCCATTGATGGAGTTCGTCCACATCAACATTTTTCTAATACATATAAGCTTCCTCAGCCAAATTAAAAACCTTAGTAAAAGGTCCCACAACATCCAAAAGCCTGTCTTGACATGACCTCAAACCCTTATCCAGGTCTTTCCTCGGGTTGCATCCCCCTTTAGCAATAAAAGCTATAATCTCTGCATCCAGCTCTGGAGTTGCAACAACCTTTTCATCAACAGTGTGTCTAGGGTATTCAGATCTCAATCTGTCGCGCACCTCCTTAGGTATTTCTCTTCTAATCCAATATTCAATATATTGTGCCACATGATCAGAGGGGGACCATTGAGGTCATAAAGGGTGTTTGATCAGAAGAGGGTCAAACATACTCTGTCCAAGATAGAGCAATCATCCTTTTTAAACTTTCCTTCCTTAGGAAAACCCCCTTCTGAATTTCAAATTGCGAGCCTTCATTTTGCCCATCATTGATGCCCTCAGGATCACCCATATTTCTGTCCTTACAACAAATGTGTTCAATCATGGTAGACTACTTTCTCTTTGCCAAGCCATCACTGGTTGACATATGCTTCCTTTTTCGTGAAGCTTTCCTTGTTGATCTTTAACTCAGTAGCTGACCAAAATTTCTCCTCATCAGGAGTAGACGATTTATGAGCAAGCAGCTCAAGCTTTTGCTCCATTCTTAGAGAAACCTCTGTGGTACATTTTTCAATAGCCTTATTTATTTTCTCTTCAAGAGAACTCTTCATAGACTCTTCTGCTTGTTCCATTTTTTAATTTTAAAGCAAATCACCAATCAAGTTAAATTAAATAAAGAAAAACTAATTCTACTTCAAACTCTAAATTATTTAAGCACTACACCCAAATTTCACAATAAGAGAAATCAAAGACCTCACCAAAAATCAACTGTTAGAAAATCCAATAGCACCTATCTAAACCAGCCTCCGTGCTACGTCTCCTCTCTGAAAGAAAAATTCAGATCCTGTCAGCCCCAGCTTTATAACAAGGACACTTGCTACGGGAGCCAGGAGATTCCAAACAACGTTTACCAATGAAATATCTAACAAAGCAAGCAGCGGTCTAGATATTCAGGACCATGCTTGCACGCACCATGTCAATATGCTCCATGATGCGCACCTCCTTCACGGAGTCTCTGCACAAGCTGAAGACTCCTCGTGCATCAGACACAAATGAAAGACCATCACCATAACAACACACTGTGAGGTACCTAGTACACAGAGTAACGGTTTCGCTTGTGAAGGCCCGAGGTAGGCCAAAATTACACACACATCTTAAAAAAACCTACCTACTAGTAGAAAGTAAAATACCCAATCACTAAAGTCAATGCAAGTAATGACGATCTATCAAAGATGATTTAAATATACTGAAAACACATTTTTTCAATATTTGAAAGAGAACCACATGACAGATAAACAAGCCGTGCACCAGACTTACAAACAATCCCATTCGACATACTTATAACGATTTGTTAAATACACTCAGAACAGAAATAAACGCCATGAAATGCATAGTACTTAACTGAATGAGCAGCAGCAATAAAAAAAGGAAGAGAACTGGTTGCTGGGCGTTTTATTCTATTTGGAATGTTTTACAATTTCTAAGTTCTTGATCCTAGAAGCTTTAAAATATGCTGCTGAGTGGTGGCAATAAAGCAAATTATTGCATAATATTAGCCTCCGGGTCTTGACATAAAATCTATATAGAAGCAATTCAAGAAAGAAAGAAAGAGATAAAGGAAAAGGCTTGGGAGGTTCTCAGGCTGGCAAGTGAGACGAAAGACTCCCAAGGTTTTTGGCAGATTGTAAACTCCCTGAATCCTCTGGGTGAGAACCTTCAAACAATGGACTGTGTTATCCCAAGTAAAGACGGGGTGGCCATTTTTTTTAATGTCTTCGACCCGAAAGAAAGAACCTGAATACAGGCTCTAATACGATAGTTACCCGCAATCCAACTGCCACCTGGAATTAAACAATTTCATTAAAGTACCAGATGTACGGTAATCTTAACCATTGAGAGCAGACCCTCTGGCAAAGCCCTGGACCCCGACAGAATCCCCTCTGACCTTTTTTAAATCTCTCCCAAAATTCTGGGGATCCATAATTACAAGTGCTATAAAAAGCGCTGTTACGAGCATCATGGTTAAGACCTGGCAGGAGGCTGTCATCGTCCTTATCTTTAAAAAAAAGATGAGTCAGCCTCACTGTTATCACCTGATATCCCTCCAAGATAGAACAGTTAAAATTCTAGAAAGGGTACAACTGGCCAATTTGGAAAGCTGAGCCACAGAGTGACGTTGACGCTCAGACCTACAGTTTAGCTTCTGTCCAGGGCTAGGCACTGTTGAACAATATTCCAATCTTTCTCTGATTGTCCAAAAGACTACTAAGGCAAAAATAGGATGTGTCCACCTTGCATTCATGGACATAACATGTGCCTTTGACATGCTAGACAGCCTAAAGCTGTGGTCCCTAATGCTCAAATTAGGCATTGACAGTGCAATAATCTCCCTGCTCGGTAGGCTAAATTAACATATCACTGCCAGAGTATGGTACAGTAGGAACAGAGACTTATCTGAAAACTTCTATCAATTACCGGGGTCAGACAGGGCTGTGTCCTGGCACCTTTTCTCTTTCTAATTTATATTATTTCTCTGGGTGGCCATCTGATACCAGCTGGGAAATACTTGCCAAATACCAATGAGAGAGAAATTCATGTGCTGCTTTATGCAGAAGATGCTGTCCTTATTGCATGAACAGTGGATGGTCTCCAGATTTTATTAATGCTTTTAGTAGTTTTATGAGTAGTCTGTTACTAGAAACAAATGAAACCAAGTCCTTTAAAATGGAATGCTGTCCCAAACTAGCTAAGACTAAAAGGTTTTTACTTGGTGGGGAACAAATTATGAAAACCCTCCATTTCCCGTATTTGGGAATTCTGATGGACGTAGATTTTAATAGGAAATTCCTCTTGGATGTAAGAATCATGCAATTCCAAAGAGCTGTAAATACTGTATTTAGATTCTCCAAAAGACTGGTTCACAAACCACTCAGAAGCATACTTGGTATTTTTAAAAGTAAATGCATGTCTGTCTCCACCTTTAGCAGTGTAAATAACAAGGACCCCCTGTTTGGAATATTAATTCTAAATACACCTTTAGCGCATGGTTATGGGGCTATACTAGTGACAAAGGCTTTCAAATTGTGGAGAATACGTTTATAAGAAGACTCCTGGCAGTTCCACATTCTACTCCGATGACCTTTTACCACAAAGAGGTTGGGCTTGACTTCTTAGAAGACTATATCTTTTTTTATAACTCTTTTTATTGAAAGAAGCATCAGTTAAATCACTTTACAGAGGGTCAAATAAAGCAGCCGGGCATACATCAGGGGGCAACAGATTAAACAAGGTTCATGATTATATGGGAACTTCACGAAGAAGTGGTTCGTCCAAAGTGGCAGACAGGGGTGGTGTACAAATTCCCCCTCTTTAGCTATTCCAAGGCCCCCAAATCAAAGACCATTTTTTAGGTCATCCCCTTGCAAGATATGCAGTTTTCTCCGTAAACATGCACCAGTACAAATTGTTTTCCCACACTTCCAGGGTGGCAGGTTGGCCAGCCCCCCACAATTGAGCAATATTTCGTTTAGCAATCATGAATCCCAAAGTATCCCATTGCGTCTGTGAGGTATTCAAATCAGTAGGCTTCCAGATATTAAGTAAGCACCTCCTCGCCTCTAGTGAAAGAGAGACCCCAAGGACTTTATGTATGGTATCGTGTATATTGCGCCAATATGTATTGATGAGCTCACATTCCCAGATGATATGTATAAAGGTACCCACTTGACCACATTGTCGTTTGCATAGCCCCCTGTCTGAGAGTCCCGTATGCACCAGCCTGGGTCCCGTGATGTAGAAGCTATGGAGAATCTTAAGCTGAACTAATCGCAAGAGGGCAGGAATTGCGACCTCATTAGGGGAGGACACCGCTGTCTGCCAATCTTCCTCATCCAGCTCTATTCCGTCCTGCATCCATTTATCTCTCAGCGCCTCCAGAGGGTAAGGCTTGTGATAGATCAATTTCCTATAAATCAAGGAGTTTTGTCAGGTAGGTGCCCGTCTAGTATCCTGTCCTCCAGGGAGGGTGCCTCTGGTGCCTCCGACTCCCCGAGAAGCACAGAGAGAAGGGAGTGACGAATCTGTCCATAACGGAAGTACTCGGACTCCGCAAGTTTATATTCTACCTGCATGTCCTTGAATTATTTAATTCCCCCCCTGCCCCAGATATCTTTAATCGTGGAAATTCCTCTGAGATCCCACTGGTCGAAGCCTTTCGTCTTCCAGAGCGAGCCTAATTGTTCCGAATCCCACAGCGGGGTGGCTATAGTCAGCTTGTTCTTCCAGCCCAGTGCACCCGTGGCCACATGCCAAGCCTTGACTGAGTGTTTAGTCGGTCCCTTCAATGCCAGTCTATTAGGTCGAGAATATAGGGCTCTGCTATACCTACCCCCAGGGAGAAGCCATTTATCCATGGCATATCCAGGGTCGTCAATCAGGCCATATGTGCCATGATTGATCGCGGCAATCTCTTGATATCCGGGAGAGATATGCCTTCATCATACCAGGAGAGTGTTAATTTGTGCAGAGCAATACGGGGCCTACCCTCCCACAACAAATTCCGCTGTAGGCTCTCTATTTCACCAAAGTATCTAGATGGCACCACATCCAGGGAGTTTTGGAGGGCATAGAGAAATCAAGGGAGAGCCATCATTTTAAAGAGGGTTGCCCTACCCAACAGTGAGAGAGTAAGCTTCTTCCAATTGGAAACATCACTCTTGAGTCTTTGGAGATGAGGTAGAAGGTTTCGAGTATACCTAAGTGAGGAATCCGGTGAAACAAAAATCCCCAAATATTTGAACCCTTCTTTATTAACCTGTATTGGACAGTTTCTTGGAGGGACAGGGGGGTCCCCCTTCAATACGAACAGGAAAGATTTCTCCCAGTTGATGGAAAGCCTCGAGTTTCTCCAGAAGGAAGCCAGGACATCAAATACCACAATAAGAGATTTACGCGGAGAGGTCAGATAAAGCAGTATATCGTCTGCGTACTGCGATATCCGGTCCTCCCATTCAGGGGTCCACTGCAGACCTTTGATCAAAGGCTCCCAGCGTATCCAGGCGGCAAAGGCTCAAGAGCCAGAGAGAAAAGAAGGGGAGACAGGGGGCAGCCCTGACGGGTGCCCCGTCCCAGCAAGAAGGGAGCCGATGCTCTATTATTCACTACTAGTTGAGCTAGCGGCTCCGAATACAGCAGACGCACCCATCCAATAAACCCAGGGCCAAACCCAAACTTCGCCAAAACTGCCCACAAGTAAGACCATTCTATTGTGTCAAATGCCATTGTTGCGTCATGTGATGCAATTATAGCTGGCTCCTGTAGAGTGTGAGCCCTGGCCAACACCCCGTGCAGTCTGCGCAAATTTAGGGCACCAGATCGTTGATGACTTTTACCAGTCTATTTGCCAGGAGCTTGGCCAAAATCTTCGGCTCGGCGTTGAGGAGTGAAATAGGCCTGTAGGAGGCACAGCTTGTTTTAATCTTGACCTCTTTATGGATCACAACTATTGACGCAATTCTCTGATCTCTAGGGAGAATCCCTGCATCCCTGGACTCCATGAACATTTCCTTCAAGTATGGTGCGAGTTTATCAGGTTTGAGCTTATAAAGTTCGAAAGGCAGCCCATTGGGGCCCAGTGCCTTACCGGAATTCAACGACTGGATGGCCAGGGCAATCTCGTCCGCTGTCATCGCACTGTCCATAAACTGCTGATCGTCAAGGGAAAAACACAGGAGTTGTATATCTCGGAGCAATAAGTGGGAATCAGCTTCCGATCAGGAAAAAGCTGATGTATATACAGCCTGGAAGTGCACAGCGAATGCGTTTACTATCTTCGGCGGTTCAGTAAGTTGCTTCCCCTCCGCCGTTAAGAGCTCAGGGACCAACCGGCAAGCCCAATCTCTCTTATCCAGCCATGCAATAAGCTTCCCTGCCTTGTCCCCCAGCTCGTACAATCTACCTTGTTGCTCCCTACCAAGAGCCTAAGCTCTATTGGTGACCAATGCCCTGTAGTCATGCTGCTTTAGGCTCAGCTGGTGAAGCTTAGTCCACGTCACTTCCTGCTCCAGTTCACCCTCCAGTTTGCTGATATCAGTTTCCAACTCCGCAACTTCCCTTTGCTTCTTCTTCTTAGTTCCCACTATCACAGACAGGGCATAACCCCGGATAACTGCCTTAAAGGCCTCCCATAGAGATCCAGGCGAAGACACTGAACCTACATTATTGGTAAAGTAGTCATCTAGCTTTTCGTAGAGGTCTTGGGGTTACGCAAATACCATGGATTTATTGGAGCCACCCTTCCCGCCGTGCCCCGGGTTATGACCATGTGAATCCAAAGTGGAGAGTGATCTGATATGCCTCTGGCTAAATGTGTAACCTCCGCTATGTTTGAAGCTTGTGCAGCGGGGACCAAACAGTAATCCAGGCGCGAGAGACTATCATGTGCCCCCGTGTGGAAAGTATACTGTTTTTGATCTGTGTGGAGTAACCTCCAACTATCGACCAGTCGCATTGTGTCTATAAAGTCAGGCAGCCACCGCATCACCCTCCCTGTTTACCGTGGGGGATACCTGTCCATCATACCAGAGACGACTGCGTTAAATTCGCCTCCCAAGAGTAATAACCCCTCAGGGAGCGAAAGTAGGACCGTTCCCAGATATGCCAGTGTTGTGCCTTGTAACCCCGGCGGAACATAAACAGATAAAAAAGGTATATGTTGTCCCTCCCACATGCCTGTGACTCCAATGTACCTGCCCCTCCCATCTTCTCATGTGGAGGACACTGCCAGTGGAAATGTATAATGAATTAAGATACCCACTCCCCTTGAGTCTGACGTAAACCCGGAGTGTGCGATTAACTTGTACCCCATTCTGTGCAGAGCATTGCATGAGTTCCCAATAAGATGCGTCTATTGAAGGAGGACCACATCCGGAGCCTGTCATTTAAGGAATTGAAGAACTACACTTTGTTTGATCTTATCCCCTAACCCGTTAACGTTCCAACTTAATACTTTTATTTCACTGCCCACCATCGTCAACCCGGTACTTCCAGTGCGCCCCCTCACTCCGTCTATTGAAACAGGATTTTGTGTTGATGCAACAAACAAACCAATCAACATATAAACCAAACCTCCCCCCCCCACGCCCCCAATATCTCCCCACCCCGCTGCCCTGCCCGCTGGGCTTCAAACTGCCATTGAAGATGCAGAGTGCCAGTCGCCCCTAACGATTCAAAGAAAGAAAAAAGGAGGGAAGGTTCGGCTTCACCACATAGAAGACTATATCAAGCTACAACCACTTTTATTATGGCACAGACTATGGAAAAGCCCAGAAGCCCATCTATGCAGAACAATCTTACAAGATTGTATGAAACTGGACTACTGCTTGGATATTCCATAGCTCAAGTATATTGAAACGAGTTTAGAAAGACTTGGTGCCCCAACATGTTATCTTAATCCAGCAGTTTGTCGACTATACCCCTAACTCAAACTAAAGCACTCTTTAATCAAAAAGTACAAAGATCACGGGCAGAGATAGAAGGGGGAGGGTTAAAAAACAACCTCAGGGATTTTCCGGCACAACAGCACTTAATTTACCGGTCATTGTAAATGAGAGGCACAAGTTCATTTTGACAAGGTTTCGTCTCCAAACAATATACTTTCTGTTAGCTTTCCCAGTAAAAGGTATGTGGTTCTCAACTTTCGCCTGCTATCATTGTGAACTTCCAGCAGAACAAAGTACTTTGCACTTTTTGGTTTTTTGCACATTTTATACTGCACAAAGAGTGTGGTTTCCGCTGCCTATATTACAAACACTAAAAATCATATCTTATGTCATGCCCTATGCTTATTTGCACTACGTGGGAAATTAAACTGTGATACATGCTGTTTTAAATTACATTTTAAGTGCCATAATGATACAATCTCATTACTGAATGATTCTCTCATCACACAGATGTCTTTTAATACTTGTTTTTAGAAGAAAAAAAGATCAATTTTTTTAAGCTTAATACTTTATGTGGTTTTCTTTTATTTGCTTTGACTTTTATAGCTCGATTGAGCAGAATAAAGTATTTGATGATTATGACCATGAGTCATTTAGGTGCTATTGTGTGGGGCATGAAAACTGATTAGTGGTCAGGAAGATAAAATCACAGAAGAAAAATGGAAATGTATGTAATACATAAATGCTCAGATTAATCATGCAATCATGCAAATTATGTTGGTGGTATCACCAGTCATCAGAATGAAATTTAAATCCATTGTTGCTGGCCTGTGTACAAATGCTTTATCCTCTTTTGAGGAAGAGCAACCAATCCCGACAACAACACACAGTGGACAGCAAATTGCATTAATTAGCCAATGTGCATTCTTACAATGGCTACACAGGTAACTCTACTAATGTAAGGAAGAGGGCCACCCACCTGGGTGGGCAGACTAAGGTTGTATTCTGCAAGCAGTGCATATTGGAAACAGATTTATTATATAATAAGCAGAACAATTTCTTAACTTACTTCCCACAGCGGTCTTGTACCGACATATATTTGATGTTTCGTCCATTCATAAATAGTATAAAATATCCTGCTGTTAAAGCTGAGATGTTTCGTACTGTCATATCATGCTGGTGTCTCACGCAGCAGAGGCACACTGAGGGTGAAGGAATGACAATGTTTTTCTACATTTGAAACCAGAGACAGATTGCATGCTGCCAGATACCTTTGTATTCCATGGTCTCCTGGTATAGTGTTTGTATTTTCAATTCTCATGCGTCGGCTTTGAAGGGAAGCAGGATGAATGCATTTCCATTAAACAGCCTTTGAAAACAGGCTCCACTCGGAGAGCGTGGCTTTGTTGTGCTCAGCATTGTCTTCCAGCATATGCTTCTAATTAGGATTTTTTTTCCCAGGTAGCGGTTTGCCAAGCACCTACCTACAGATATGGCCAGTGTGGCTTGCCATTGTAATGATCTGACCCCTTAATCCATTTAGAGCTCAGGACTGTTGCGCTGTGCCAGAGAGAGGCAGAGAAGGGCACTGCTGTGTTTACTAAATAATCATTTTTGAAAATGCCTGACAGGCAAGTATCTCTATTCAGGGAGCACTGCACAATAGGGGCAGCTGGAGTACCAGGCCATGCTTTGTCTTGATTTATAATAGCTAAACATTAATGAGAGAATTTAATGGGGCTGCACATATCAACAATATCACACATGTTAGCATGCGTGGGACTGATTGCATTATAATAAAGAAAACCGCCTCACTGGAAATCATAAATCTACTCCCAACTGCACAATATATTTTTGTAAATGACATTTAGGGCTCGATATTTATGTCAGAAGAAATGTCTGTATGCAAAATTCTGAACAACCAATTGTACAAGGAAGGGTCTTTTTGCCTTTCCAAGATACAACCAATGGTACTAGTAAGAATCCAATTCCTTTCCAAGTTACAACCAATGGTACTATGAAGGATCCTTTTCCTTTCCAAAGTCACAACAAATGGTACTAAGAAGGATCCCCTTGCTTTTCAAAATACAACCAATGGTACTAAGAAGGATCACCTTGATTTCCAAGATACCAACCAATGGTACTAAGAAGGATCCCCTTGCTTTCCAAGATACCAACCAATGGTACTAAGAAGGATACCCTTGCTTTCCAAGATACAACCAATTGGACTAAGAAGGATACTCTTGCTTTCCAAGATGCAACCAATCGGACTAAGAATGATACTCTTGCTTTCCAAGATGCAACCAATCGGACTAAGAAGGATACTCTTCCTTTCCAAGTTACAACCAATGGAACTATGAAGGATCCTCTTCCTTTCCAAGTCACAACAAATGGTACTAAGAAGGATCCCCTTGCTTTTCAAAATACAACCAATGGTACTAAGAAGGATCCCCTTGATTTCCAAGATACAACCAATCAGACTAAGAAGGATACTCTTGCTTTCCAAGATGCAACCAATCGGACTAAGAATGATACTCTTGCTTTCCAAGATACAACCAATGGTCCTTAGAATGATTCCATTGCTTTCCCAAGTCACCTCACTAGTGCCTTGGTACTTTCCCAGCTGAACTATTGTGTCATCATCAAAACCAGTGTCCCAAGAAAAGAAATCCAGATTCTCCACAGATTAGAAATTCAAGTGAAATGGTTGTCTACAACGGAAAAACACACATTTTTACAGCTAATAGGTCTGGTTGCCTTTTGGCACTGTCAATGTTTCTTTTGTTTTTGTATGATTTTTTAAAACTCTATTTTTATGAAGCTGCCTAGCATTTGGCAATATCAATTATTGGCTAAAAGCAGAAATATATTTTGATCTCTAAAAGCACGCATTGCTATAGTAGTTCCTGTTGCAGAACAGTAACAACTTGAAGGCGAATGTGCTCCTTATGAAACAGCAGAATGCAGGCACACACAGCCAAGCTAACCAGCAGCTGAAGTGGCTGGCCTACTGCCCTAGGACAATTGCAATAGTGGGCGTAAGAAAGAAGTGAATGACAAAACAACAGACCCCTGAATAAAGAGGGCGGCTGAAAACCGCAATAGGTAAGAATAGAACATATAACATTTTAGTGCAAGTAAAAGTTGCCAAACCTAAAACATCCCTCTTCATCCAAGCTCTGAAAAACCAGTGCTAGCTCTCAGCAGTGTAGAAACGCACTTTCAAAATTCTTTGTATTGTCTGCAGAGTTTTTGAGAGACACAGACGAAAATAAGAGAAGGGGCTGATACTAATGACATATAGAGGTGTTTCTAATTGCGTTTTGTCTCTCTCACAAATTTCCATGAATTCTCAAACATTTTGCAATAACTACTAGCAGTTTGGGAAGTTTTCCACAATTCTTTTTTATCTAAGAAGGGGATTTATTCAGTTTTTAGTTTTTGCGTGAAAAAGAAAACATTCCCTAGAAGTTTCAATCTTGTAAGGAAAACAGTGTTCAACTTGGAAGTAAAAGCACACTCATTTTCAGCATTGACTACCAAACATGAGGCAATATTGGCAATTTTTAGGAAATTATTTCAGTTTGCAAGGGAAAATATTAAGATGGTGTAAATGTAGAACAGGTGGATCATTGTTCCTTATGAGAAGGCCAATTATTGGGAAATGTGTGATACTCGTCTTGCATAAAAGAATTATGGCTACTCAATGACAATCCAAGCCAGATTACTTTGGAAGAGATTTGAGGGATTAACAATGTCATCAAGCACAGTTTTATGATGCCTGGAATGAAAAACTGTTAATGACAGAGCCCACTTAAAAATGGAATGCCTTCCACAAATAGTCCTTGAGATTGCCACAAGTCAGTCTCTGCAAGGTTTGACACAAGATCCTCCTCTTCAGCCACTGAACTGCATTATCCTCCACATCTAACAGAGGTATGAGGGGTTCAACATGGACTAATCAGAAATGCAATGGCCAGAAATAGAGTGTGTTCTAATGAGGAAATGGTATTTAAACAGAGACAGAAAAATGAGGTAATAGCTAGGGTACGATGTATCAAATATTGTACCAATTATGTGGCAATGGGAAAATGTATTAGTGCATAAGGGCATCAGTTCTGAGAGGCAGAACGCAAAATGTGAGATGGGTGATACTTTATAAATGTATCTTGAGGAAAAGTGGAACTTTACCATAAATGGTTCTTGGGACTACACTAGGAGTTTTGTTCCTAAACTATGATGCAGTGGCAGAGTCTTTTGAGGGATTAAAGGTGTTTTACAGTAAACAAAAAGCATCCTGGCTTGTGGGGGTTACGATTTAATTAAAAATGTAGATGAAATGGTATCGGAGATTTCGGTCTGGAAAGCTGCAGGTTCCTGGGCTCAAGTCAACCGAGACACTATTTTGTTGTAGATCTCAGAACATAGTTCTTTTATACATGTGTTATTTCAGCAGCAAATGGCAATTTGTGCCTTTTAAATACACATTGTAAGAAACTGGGTCGCTGGTTGAGGAGAGTAGAACCCTACTCAAGTGGAAACCCCGAATCTTTTCAGGGTAAAGTCACAAGCACACTCCAAATGAACCTGTGCTCAATCCCCTGGTAGTTTGGCACAGCACAGGGAAGCTTAACTTTGAGGATATGTGTAAAGTATTTATGCAATACTTAAAACAGTAACACTGTCAAAACACACCGCAAAAGAATCAAACACCAGATGTAGAAATATATTAACTCTTTAATAAATAAAACAAAACAAAATCAACTAAACTTCAACCAGTAGAACCAGAGACATACAATTTTAAAGATTTCAGGGAAAATAGCACCAAAAAGCATAAAGCGCCAAATGTGTATATCTGGTGACTCTGGACTGGGACAAAGTCACAAGTTCAGGTCAAGATGACGGTGCACAGGACAGTAACAGTGACCTAGTTAGGCCTGCTGAACAAAAGTACCTTAAAATCTGGTTGTGGAATATTGTGAGGTCCTGCGTCAAGGATACGTCGGGCAGGAGATGTGCTGCATTGGTTTGAGGAGTTACGAAGCTACAGTATGAGGTCCAGTATCATCATCAAGGATCCCAACTCGAGGGCTTGGGATACGAAGACCAGCATCGGGGATAGGTCATGCAGTCTAGGCGATACGTTGTTTCCGAGCATTTGTGAGGCTGTGATGCAGTGATGCTGTGATGTGTCGTCTCCGAGGCTGCGTTACGGAAGCTTCCCACCGCAGCAGTTCCAATGCAGGCTGAAAAGTCGCTATGAAGTCCTTGCGTTGACAGACACCTCGCAGCAGAGGTGATGCCTCAGTTCTGCTAGGGATTGAGTTGTGCAGCAGAGGGGATGACAATAGTTCTACCTGGGCCTTCCTTTGAAGTGAGAGAAGCTTCTGGGAGGTTTCCCTTTGAAGTTCACATGTTTCCTGCCTTCCTTGCCTTGGCTCCAGACTAACTACAGGGGGTATGCAGCCTACTCAAGCGTAAGTAAGGATGTGCTAAGCCCCCCTATCCTGCCAGTACTGGCCCAAACAGGTACACCTCAGCTCTCTAGTGTGTGTGGCTGTCTAAGAGAAATACACAAAGTCCAACTGTCAGCTACACCCTGTCATGTGATCCAGAGTCAGGCTACAGGCACTAAATAGCTAAAGCAGTCAAATGCCAACTTTCTAAAAGTGGCATTTTCAAAATTGTAATTTAAAATTTGACTTTACCACAAGAGAGGATTTTTCCTTACAATTCCATGGACAGCCAAAATGAATTGGTTACTTGTTCCTATTTGGAATTTACAGCTTATTAAATGTGATACGGTAACTATAACGTTATTCTCTGGGAGAGGTAGCCCTTGCAGTAACAAATGTAAGTGTTTCACACTACCAGGATATGTAAAACTTAAAATTACATGTCCTACTTTTTAAACACTTTGCATCCTGCCTTGCGGGCTGTTTAGGGCCTACCATAGGCATGACTTATATGTATTAAAATGGAATGTTTGGGCCTGGCAGGAGTTTTATGTTGCCAGTTTGAAATGGCAGTTTAAAACAGCATACACCAACTGAAGTGGCAGACCACAGACATATTTAAAGAGCTACCTAAGTGGATTGCACAATCAGTGCTGGTAACCCATTGGTAATACTTAATTTACAGGCTCTAGGCACACGTAGAACCCCTTCACTATGGACTTACAAGTAAATTAAATATGCCGTTTGGGGATAAGTCAATGTTACATGTTTTAAGGAGTGAGCACATGCTTCAGCACTGGTCAGCAGTTTTAAGGTGTTATGGCCAGTAAAAATGAGATCAGTAAAAATATTAGGGGCAAGACAAAACATTTGGGGGACGACTACCCTAAGCCGGACAGGTCTAACACATTGTGTGTTAAAGAATTTTTTATAATCCAACAAAAAATGAATTAAAGATTTACGAGTATCTGTATGTTTTTAAGAATAGCAATCATTTCGCATTTTCCATAGGGAACGCGGAAATGGGGTTATTGCTTGCCCCCATTTTTTATATGCTTGCTTCTGTGAGGATAAGGACTACTTTGTCCTCAGTAATTGTGAAGTAAATCATGGAGTTTTGTGCATACTCTTCCTGATTTTTTTTAATGATCTATAATACACTCCTCCAAAACTCATGTCCAATAGGGTGTAGTGGCTCGCGCAACACTTGACAGCAGTCCTTAGATAGGAAATTGAAGGAGACTGTGGTGTCATTTTATGCAAATGATGCATGGGCAGCCAGAGAGCAGTCTTTTTTATGAAGTAATCTCTTTACTAGCTGCATTAGATTCAACACATCTAAGTTCATTATGATCATAGCTTTGACCAGGCGTTTGAGTTTACAATGATCCCCCATCTAAGGAAGGCAAATCTGCATGGCAGTAGAAACATCCTCTAAGGGGTTGGCTAGCAAAACACACAGATTTTGCAGTCTGTAGATTGTGGGTGAAAGGTGCATTTTCTACATAACGCACCCCAGGGTGGTTGCTCCTGGCAGGCTAAAATATGAGTAAGCAGCTAACGACGAGGCCATCTGTTATTTTGGAAAACTGCTAACGAATGTTTACATGTCTACCTATCAGCATGAAAGGTGGAACTGAAAAGGGATTAACAGAAAGATTGAACTAAACAAGGAAGAGGCCTGCATTGCTATAAAAAAAATAGACAAGTGTCAGGACCGACATGGGAAATCAGCGGTACAGACAGGAAAGAATACAGCAGAGTTAAAAAAAATAGGAGAAGCTGATAGAAAAGGTGGTTAGACTTTAATGCGGACAGGCATGAACCTAAAAGGAAGAGGATAAAGAGCTGGGAGATATGATTTGGGAAAGTGAACAGGATGAACCATTTCTTTTGTGAACCCTAATCTCTTGAAAATCTACCACGAGAGTCGGTTTTCTAAAGCATGTTTGCAAGTAAATAAACAAACTATTGACTCGAATGAATCAAGCCTTTTTGGGGAGAAGGTGGAGCGTGAAAAAAAATGATCACGTTGCAAAAATTATCTTTGCTTTTATGCCAATTCGCAACCCTTAAGGTCAATATATTGGGGTCAGTTAAATGGTTACTGACGCTCAGGTGCCTTTGTACCTAAATTGCCCTCTCTAAACTACAACAGCAGCCCTCAAGACAGTTCGTTTATTTATTTAGGACATTTGTAAAGAACTACATTAATCTTCAGGTGTCTCTTGGCGCTACCCAGGACACAGATGTATTGAAGAGTCGTTGTATAAAGTGGAATAAGGTGAGTTGGTTTTGCAACGCGCCTAGAGTAATTAAAACGGACAATAATTTGGTCCATGACACCTGTAATTGTATTCACAGAAAACACAGCGACGAGTCATCTGCGGTCGCAGCTCCCACCTCTAACTTGTTCACTGCTACTCCTTGCCCTTTGCCAAACAGCCAAGGAAGCAGCTGCATGTATTCGTTTTTTTTTTACAAACGTTCATTTTGTTCTTTTTTGTCGGAGTTTTACATAGCGCGATATTGGCTCAAGGTGTCAGAGCGCTTTACACGAGCACAAGTTGTGTTACACAAGAACACATTCATTTTTGTAAGGCACGACGAGATTGCGTGATTTGCCCAGAATCACAGGATGTTGAGCGTCATTGCCGAGACTCGAACACGGTTCGACCTACCTGAGGTGGACCGCCCTAACTAAGGCCACATCCTCTCCCCTAGCTTGTCCAGTGTATCTAGTTATATTCTAACGCTTTAGGGATACTCAGCCTGATTCATGAAAGGGCCGTTTTGCGAGTCTCTAATAGCGATTCATAAGGAATCGCTATTACAAACTCGCAAAACGGTATTCATGTAGGAATAGCAAAATAAATTGCGATTCCTACTCATTCCTTATTTGCGATTAGCAAATTGCTAATCGCAAATAAGGAATAACTCCCCATTCATTCCTATGGGCCTCCCATAGGGTTGAATTGGGAGTATTCCTTATTTGCAATTAGCAATTTGCTAATCGCAAATAAGATAGCGATTTCAAGGGTGCTAGGGGTGTCCAAAGGACACCCTGTAGCACCCCTGAAATGTAATTTACAGTGGTGTTGCGCACACACATGTCCGAAGGACATGTGTGTGTGCAACATGCAACTTATAAAAATGCTTTTAAAAGCATTTTTCTAAGTTTTCGCTATTTACCACGAGGTTTGACCTTGCGGTAAATAGCGGCCCGAAATTGCGAATTCGCAATTTAAAAATGGTTGATGAATTGCATTTAAGGAATCTCAAATAGAGATTCCTTAAATGTAATTCCTCGCAATTTAGCGAATTAGCAATTACCGATTTTTGCATTTGGGATGATGAATCCCAAATGCAAAAATTGTGCTTGCAAAGGGCCAGATTCTCAGAATCTGGTCCTTTGCGAGCGCAATTCGGCTTGATGAATCAGACTGACTCTTTCCAAACATCGAATTCTCTGCACCGTGAAGGTGTGCATTGCCTCACTCACAGCACTACATCGATCCACAGAAGACATTGCTTGTTGAGGAATTCATTAACAAGGCACATTCCGCAAAAGGTGAAGCCAGTAATGGACAAAAGCTGATTATCACTTCGGGGGAATATCTGATTTCCATGACCTTCTCCTGCTTACTGTCCACGTGTGTGTAATATGTCGTCGGTCGGTGTTCAGTACTAATTGGGATTAAACGAAACGTCTATGGTGATTTACACAAGGCCTGCCGTGCTGCAGCCCCCCTGCTGGGCGCACATTTGCTCGTGTTGCAGCGTCCCAAATTCGCAGCTTTTTTTCGCGCTTCATTTTTTTTTTCTTTTTTTACCGAAGGTGTCATCACAAAAGGGAAATAACACTGCTAGCGCCCGGGGGATGCTTACTCCGCAGAGATATTCGCGACTCTGCTATTAAAACCTTTTCGAATGCAACAACGGCAGCAGTCGCCTCAGAACAAGTATGATTATCACAACTATGGTGGGGAAAACTAAACGCTGTCTTTATGTTACATTTCAGCACCCCGGCATATCATATCTGGACCTGAAAGGAATTTTAGAAATGGCAGACGTCGAAAAATACTGGGCCACAGAAATGCTGGTAATTGAGTCTGCATGTTCCTGTTATCCTTTCTCAGGCGTTTTTGCTCGATTTAAATGTGAACCCTCTTGATAGCATCAAACCTTGCGTTTTAGAGCAGCCCTACCTGCCTCAAGGAGAGTGTTCAAATAACACATACAGCTAGATGCATCAAACAAAAATCCGCTCGCAAAGGGGAAGATTCTCAGAATCTGCCCATTGCGACCGGTATTTTTGCATTTGGGATGCATCATCCCAAATGCAATAATCGCAAATTGAGAAATCGCTAAATTGCGATTATTTGCATTTAAGGAATCTCAGATTGAGAATCCTTAAATGCAATGCATGAATGTTTTAAAAATAGCGAATTCGCTAATAGGGCACGCAAATTATCATGAAGTACAATTTCATGGTAATTTGCAAAATCTTAGGAAAATGCACTAAAGTGCATTTTGCAAGGTTTCATGTTGCGCACACACATGCCCTAAGGGCATGTGTGTGCGCAACATATGTGCACAGATCAATTTCAGGGGTACAGCAGGGTGTCCTTTGGACACCCCTGCACCCTTGAAATCGCAATCTCAATTTGTGATTCGCTAATTGTGATTCGCAAATTGTGATTGTCTTTGCGAGTCGCAATTAAGGAATTCTAATAAATCGCTATTTTTTTGTGATTTCTTGATGCATTCCATTTTGCTATTCCTTAATAGCGAATCGGTATTTTTCGCTATTAAGGAATCGCAAAATGGGTTGTTGATGCATCTGGGGGTAAATGCGATGCAGTGTATTGATGTCCAGTTTGATATGTTCTGTTGAAGGCTCAGTTCTTTGGAGGGATGGCTAGAGGTTGTCAGGGCCAACTTAATCAAACTACTTGTCACTTGAAGTTAACAGCTTCTTGGTATTTTTTAGTTGTGCCCAAAAAAAAGCTATAGCTGTTTAGGCAGCATCAAGTTTTCTCCCCAAAAACATAAACAATGCATACATAAATAAATAGATGACAAGATTGGCGGCCCTCTTCATCCATTGGTCTGTTCGTGATCAGTGGCGTAGCTAGGGTGGTGGGGGCAGCTCGCGTTTTGGTGGGCGGTAGCCGCACCCTGGTTTTACCTGCTGTCTTGGGGGTGGCTACAGCAAGGCCCCTGTTCTTTAATGCGTTTGCCGCAACGGGACACACAGGGAATACTTACCAGCAAACCCCCTTCACTGCGGCAGGCATACTCAGGGACCGCCACAGGCGGCCGGAGGGCTAGCTACGCCACTGTTCATGTTATTCATGTTTTGCTTCTACCAACCACACTAGACAGCATGGGGCAGCACACTTCATCCATTGGCTCTCTTGCACTGAATGATAACATTCTGATGTGCACAGCCTCCTGAAAAGGAAAAAATTTCAGTTCCAGGGTTGATTTGAATGTGATAATACACCACTCATTCACGTTTTTATGTTACCCATGATTTTTGCACATCACATATGTTTGAAAAAAAATCTGAATAAAACGTTGATACTTGATAAAGCAAGACCACATGGTTTTCCAGAGGCGTACCTTTCAAAATAATTTTGTATAGATGCCTCAAATTAAAGTGCAGTGATCCTTTGTGATGATAGCATTAAAATGGCATGTGACCTATACATGAATGATTATCACCCATGTTCTTCAGATCACTGGTGTGACTTACTTTAAATGTATGGAACCAAACATAGGGTCATATTTCCCAATGAGTTGTGTTTCCTTTGTGCCACACAAGAGGAAGCAAGAGCGACGCAACTCATAAGGTAGATTTATCAAGCCATGCAAGGCCCCCTTGCAAGGCCCTGAGGTGCTAGGTAAATCTAGAGTAACGCAACACAGGAAATATCGCTGTGTTGCATTGGCCTTACCCCGGGGAGGCACTCCATGGGTGGTGCTTAGGCATTCTCATGCAACTCCCATGGATTGTGGCGCATTCCCAGATTTACCATTACTGGTAGACCTGGGAATTAATCAAAATGCTATGCATCCCTAGGGGAGACATAACAAGGAGAAATATCTTTATTTCTCCTTGTTTCTCCCTCCTTCTTTAAGTACTGCATTGTGCAGCACACATAGAAACAAGAAAATGCCTTCAGATTGTTGTTGCGCAGGAAGGTGTCCCTGCCTGCACAAAAACCATCCTGCTTACAACACAAGCACCCTTGCACCTGCATTGGCACTAGGCAGCACATTGTGCTCCAGCACAAGAAAAAGGCAGGAATGCACTGTATTACATTAAATACGGCTCATTTCTGCCCTTTCTTTGTCATGCAGTGCTGCGCAGCTTGGCGGCTTGCTGTGCTGCAAGACTTTTTAATAAATATGACCCTTATATTTTACTGCACATCTGCATGAATACACTTAAGTCTCAGGGCACAGAGCCTGCGTAAAATAAGGTATAATAGCGAACCAACTGGTGGGCATCTTTGTTGAAACCACACTACATTTTGCCCCATAAAGACTGCTGAGCACTAAGGATAGAGGTCTCACTGGTTCATATGCGCAACCTGGTACCATTAAGGCAAGGAGGGGCGCTGAACGTTTTTTATAACAATTGTAAACATGAATTATACCACCAACACGCCCTGACCATCTGAAAAATGTCGTCTGTGAATTTAGCATGTTTATTTTCATATGTTTGTCAGTAGAATTGCATTGAGAATTTTGGAATTCAACATTTGTTTTACCTCAGTGCTATATTTTCCCTTGAATTTTTAGATATGTTCAAGTAAATGCAATTTGTCATGATGCCTGGGTAAGAAAAATGTAAACATAAGGTTGTGAAATGGTAGCACGTTTTACTGTTATGCTTTTAATCACGAATAAACTTTATAGTTTAGTCCCTGATAACTAACATTAACAGACAAGCATTTAAATATAAAGGTTCATATTTTCTTCTGAATGCACGGCCTATTTTTATTTTGATCAAGCTTGGTGAGTATTCATCTCAGATAAGGTAGGGGTACAAGGATTATTGGAAGAGCCATGTATTTCTTTCTTTATTTATTTATGCGTTTGATGAAGCTTTACATGTTGCCTGTTTGTCACTTCAGAGTGCTGTAACATCTATTAGGATTTATCAGACAAGATTGAATAGTCATAGATTACTAGCTGGCATTTAAGACAGAATCAGCTTCTGCATTTTATTAGGCTTTTATTTCATTGGTCCTTGAGCAGAGATCAGACCATATTTTAATTTGTTGGTTGCTTCCAAAGAAAGCCAAACAGCTTGTATACCTGTTTTCTCATTGCCATGTAAGAACATGGGTTCTGACTTGTTAAACAGCGACAGGGTTTTGCAAGCTGAACCTCTGTTTTTGCACCTTTGCTGCGACCAAGTCTCTTTAATGGAATCTCACCCATTGTTAACTTCTGTTCAAAATGAGCCTGAGCTGCAACTCTCAGTGCTATCTTATCATATGTCAGCTGCTTGGTACAGCTGAGGTAACGTGCTCTGAACAGGTTACATGTGAAAGGGGTTCACATGCCAGTGCACACGTGTTGTGGTTGAGAGAGCTACTACTTGTCTAATTCAGATTTGTATCTACTCACAGGTAAACCTTTTTCAAATGGGGCCCTAATTGAGCTGGTGGTGATCTGCAATGGCCTTATAATTCAATTTGAAATCCAAGAAGAAGTGTACCCTTTCTTTTCATCTGAATTGTAGAATATGTAGTATGTACCTTTATTTACATGTTTTGGGTAAGATCGTTTCTAAAAGGTAATTTTGGTTTGGCTAATATTTGTGAACTTTTTCATATATTCTTGGTTCCCAAACACATATACACTTTCAGTTTTGACCATTGTGTGTTCATTTTGTATTTTAAGAGTGAGCCAGTCCTAATGAGAGTGAGGTTTTGAGCTACCCTGATGTGTCAAATTCATTATACTGCTATTCAAAGACTCACCCTGAACAATATAGATCTTTGGATGGATTCGCTTTTTCCTGGGATAGTGAGAAAAGGGGAGAGAATCGTCCACAAGAGGATTAGCTGGAGAGTGGTCTGCTTGAGGACCGTGGATGGAAGATACAGGAAGCCTCTAGCTAGGAGTTCCCAGTGCTGGGTCTGGTGCTTCAGTGGATTAATATATCTACTGAAGGGATCTGTGCTTGTCCTCAGGGCTACATGTTTAAATTCCAATGGGTCCACTCAGATTTTCACCTTTCAGAAAAAATGAGGACTAATGTTTTGGATAGCAATAAACAATTATAAACAAAATAAGGTCTGATCACCACAGGCAGTGGGACTTACTATTTCAAAACTCCTGGGTGTTATTAATATTTTTCAAAACCCTTTCCAGTACAGTTCCAGTTAACAATCCATGAACTGATTAGTCAATACTGCTCAACTTTAAAAGCGTTTTGTCAATAACCACATTCAATACACATCCACCCTAGTTGAAAGTAATGTGTATACATAACTCACAAAATTGAGAACTTTTGAAAAAACGTGTGAAAAGGCTAGAAAGCACCTCACATGTGCAAACCACAGTGAGGTGCTTTCTAGCCTTTCCCACATTTTTATAAATTTTTTCATGTGGTGATCAGACCTTATTTTGTTTATAATTGATTGAGTGAGGGGCAGTCGGATTCCATTCTTTTTCCCCTATTGCTCCCATTATGAATGTAGCAATAAACAATGTCTGTTATTTCAGCATCAAGATACCCTCAGGGTAGTGTCCATTTTAGAAACACACATGCTATGTTTTATAGTATCCTAGGTCTCAAGTCCTACAGCTTCCTGCTGCTGAAGAGGAGTAAGAGGCAGGGCCAAAGGACAGTTCAAATCCATCAAAAAACTATCAAAAAAATAAGCAGCCAGAAGATCCTAAATTAAAAATATTTAAGGTCAGAAACCCAGAACAAAAAAAAGAATTAAGTTTGGTCCATTGAGGGAGGAGGCATCTTAATGGGCTTGAGTCACTTCTGTGCTGTACATAAAAGCATTGTGGCGAGTGATATGATTCTAGGGGGCATCTGCTGCATCCTTTGATCTTATCAGGACCTAATATTCATTCTATGGGGAGCCTGTGTGCTGTGGGTCCTTTCGGGGGACCAACCAGCCATTGACTCAGTCTTGCATGGCTTTAAAAGTATTCCCTTTTCAAGAGGGGTCTCTAGACTGCCAGTCATTCTATTTGCACAGGGAGCCCCTGGTCCTCACTCAAGGTCCTCATCAGTAGAAGGGCCCCTTGTGCCAGGACACATGTCATGTGCTTTCCATGCTACTTTCATGAATACAAGAGCAGCTGGAGCAGTGGGAAATGCAAGTTCCCTGTTCAGCACTGAGCGAGTAATGGGATAGTTCGGGGCTGTGTTCGGCCACACGACTACAGAGTTGCTGGGAGTTCCAAGTCAGCTGTGTTCAGGTGCCCCAGGAGGGAGCCTGGAACTAGCTGCAGGCTCAGCTGGACAGGCACTTAAAACAAAAAATGATGGTATGAACAACATATTTACCAGCAAGTCACTGACTGCAGCATACTTGCTTAAGGCATTACCTTCTCTGGTCTATTAAAATTCCATATTTCATGTTGTGATGCCCCAGAAGGACAAGGGTTTCACAGGGTGTGTGGTGTTCAGTTGCAGTGGCTGCCAGGAAAAATAATGAGACTCCTCATTTTCCTTCTTGGTTTCTTTAACCCCTTCGGCGCTCATGACGAGCTGAGCTCGTCATGAGTCGTGCCGCTCGCACGCTGATGACGAGCTCAGCTCGTCATGTAACGAGGCTTTTTGAAAAAAGCCGCGTAGCGCAAAAATAGCCGCCGCACGCATGCCGTTAAGTCTCCTTGGTCACTAGAGTTATGACCAAAGGAGATATTTTCATTACTGTCACACATTTCTGGGGCTGAGTTTTATGTTGTAAGGATCCGAAGTGTATGGGAATTTATTTCATGGTTCTTTGTGGCTACCAAGTAACATTGTTAATAGTAAAAATAAAACGTGAAATAAAATATTTACTTCCTTGTACTCTTTACAGTCATGTGGTTTATTATCATAATTAAAGGGTTGAAATCTGCTGTTGGTTATTTGGTTGCAAAAAACACAGTTGATGGACAGAATGTAGAACAATGTCATACATTCACCCCAGTACAAGGATCTGGGCCTAAATCCATCGTTTTTTTGCACTCCACACCACCCTGGGTTGGATGTATGACGTTATAACGCATACTATTACTCCGCAGACCATTACAACGCGACTTTTACTCCGCATACCGTTACAACGCATAGCGCCTTGGGGCGCTGGATAGTGGTAAGTACAATTTACTATTCTAACTCCAGTCCCCGTGGACCCTAGGGAAGGTGTTGGATAGTAAATTATACTTATTCCCTATCCTAGAGCGCCCCCCAGCGCAATGCGTTGTAATGGTATGCGGAGTAAAAGTCGCGTTGTAATGGTAGTGCGGAGTAAAAGATCCGTTGTAACGGGTGTATACCCCCTGGGTTAGACACTGGCTATATGCAAATCAGCTCTGACCCTGTGCCTCATGGGAACAGTCCAGTCCGAACTACCAAGCCATGTCTTTCCCAGACCGGAATCAAGCATCCAAGGACCGGTTTCTGGCTATCAGCCTTCATCAGCCTGGATAGCTTGACTCCAGTGGTGTGGAGAGCCTGGGACTCACGTCTGAGCATACCCATCCCACTCGGGGTGAAAATTGCAAAAAACACAGTTGATGGACAGAATGTAGAACAATGTCATACATTCACCCCAGTACAAGGATCTGGGCCTAAATCCATCGTTTTTTTGCACTCCACACCACCCAGGGTTAGACACTGGCTATATGCAAATCAGCTCTGACCCTGTGCCTCATGGGAACAGTCCAGTCCGACTACCAAGCCATGTCTCTCCCAGACCGGAATCAAGCATCCAAGTACCGGTTTCTGGCTATCAGCCTTCATCAGCCTGGATAGCTTGACTCCAGTGGTGTGGAGAGCCTGGAACTCACGTCTGAGCATACCCAGTCCACTCGGGGTGAAAATTGCAAAAAACACAGTTGATCGACAGAATGTAGAACAATGTCATACATTCACCCCAGTACAAGGATCTGGGCCTAAATCCATCGTTTTTTTGCACTCCACACCACCCTGGGTTAGACACTGGCTATATGCAAATCAGCTCTGACCCTGTGCCTCATGGGAACAGTCCAGTCCGAACAACCAAGCCATGTCTTTCCCAGACCGGAATCAAGCATCTAAGGACCGGTTTCTGGCTATCAGCCTTCATCAGCCTGTATAGCTTGACTCCAGTGGTGTGGAGAGCCTGGGACTCATGTCTGAGCATACCCAGCCCACTATTTGGTGACACCCTTTGACAAAGCTAGTAAACCTTACTTTTTATAAATGCCAATGATACATTTCCTTAGGCATATATGCGGGTATTGTGTACTTATGCTTTGGATCTCTTTACAAAATTATTTATGTCAGAAGTCAGATTCTCCAGCACCCACAACTATTAAAGGCATCATTACGATGTGGCTTGGAAAGCCGGACATTCCGGCTGGCTTCTGACGAGCTCAAGGAGCACATCTGCCAGTAGGAACCGGCAGGTAAGCCCTATGGATGGCGTTTTACACCATCCGGATTACGATGTCGGTTTCCGGCAGGTTTTTCATGCCGGGCTTTATAACATGGAAACCCTGTCAGAAAGTGACTTTGTGGGTCCCTAGCAGGGCTCCATTCAGCCAGCAGCCAGTGGTTGAGGGCCGAGGGGGCACCTATGGTGCCCCGCTGTTCATCCCTGCACTGTATAGCCGGCACATGAGGTGCTGGCCATGCGGTGCAAGGGTGAACACAAACTCCCTTTTCTGTATGGGAGCTTGTGCTGCGGCCGGTTTCTGACCACAGCACTGGCTACCATACAGAAAAAGGAGCTTGCGACCGCACCATCTAGGGTTGCATCAAAATTCAGAGGTCAGGACTGCAGACCGGAGGTCGGTGGGACCCATATCCGCAATGATGTTGACATTGAAATAAGGCCCTAAGCGGCATATTTGCTAGGAAGTGGTGGAGCGCGGAGTTAGCCACCTTGGCTTAACGCCGCTCTTTGCCACTTCCAAAACTCAGGGCAGCACCGTATTTCCAAGGATACTGTGCAGCCCTGAGTTTCCCCCTGGGGTTGTGCTAATCTTAGCTGCTTAGCGCCAATGCAGACACCCTTGCACCATAGTTCAACAGTGCCTGCATTGTAGGGAAAGATTGTTCATGTGCAGGAAGGTGACCCTTCCTGTACATAAACAATCTGAAATTACATTTTGAAACTTCTATGTCTGCTGCATAATGCAGCACACATAGAAGTTGCAAAACGGCATTTTTTTCAAATGATTGTTTATGTGCAGGATGGGTCACCTTCCTGCACATAAACAATCAATGGCTTTTTGCTGTTTCCATGTGTGCTGCACAATGTAGCACACATAGAAACAGCAAAAATGAGGCGAAATGAAAATTTCTCCTTTTTGTGCCTGTTTAAAAAAAAGTTTTCCCTAGTCTTAATGTTGGCCCTGTCCCATCTTTACACGCCAATTGTAAATAATGGGCAGCATCAGAATCAATGGGTGTTATGGTTGAAAGCCCACCACAACACCCATTACCCTCCCCTTTCACGCTAATCATAGAGTGAAAGGGGGCCTTATTTACAAGGCAGCGTTGAGCATGTTAAGTTGCTTAACACTGCCTTGTAAATAAGGCGAAGCCCGTATCACCACGGGAACGTCATTAAAAGTGATGTTCTTGTGGTGATAGGGGCTTGTAAATATCCCTCTAAGTGTATTAACCGCATCGCTGCGGCGGCTTTTCCCGCTGTGCGCGGCGATTTTAAAAACACCGTGGTTCATGACGAGCTCAGCTCGTCATGAGCGCACGGCAGGTAACGCTCATGACGAGCTGAGCTCGTCATCAGCCTGGAAGGGGTTAACATTCAAGTTTAAACAGTAAAGCCCTCAGTATGACTGATCTGCAGTTTTCTGACCCAACCACAAATCCCTGTTTATACCCAGATATCGGAATTACATGAAATGCAAATGTTTTTGAAACCAGTAAGTAGGGGATGTAATACAATTTCCATTCCCTGCTCAATGTTGATGCTCTGAGAACCAAAATATACATGTTGTCCCCTATAACCGAGGAAAGTGGGTAATATCTGGCATTAATTGCACCCTTCCCCAGCCCTCATGTAATGAAAACAAAAGCCACATGCCATGTATCAATTAAATAAAAACATATTAATTTTCACCATAGGCGTGGCTTTTCATTTGAAAAACCGTCCTGTGACTTCCTTGGCTATTATCTACGAGGAGTCAATACACCACCCAGAAAGCATGGTGACGTTCTAAATATTACCTTAGGCATAATGCACACATATGGATCACATTGTTGTAAATATCGAGGAATGTTGAGTGCAATTCCATATTTCAGAAGAGACTCCTTCAAAAATATCGAATACACGAGCAAAGCAGGTTCCAGTACACTGCTGAGGAGCATTTTTGTGAGTCTTTGGGGAACACACACAAGGCCAACCATCAGTGTGGGAGAACTTAATTTTTGATGTATATTTATAACAATTTGTACATGTATTTTAGCAGCTGTTACTAAAATGAACTGCCTTTCCTGTTGTGCATACATATCTACTTCAAGGTAATCTTTGATATGGGAAGCAGGCAGTGCTTTGCTTTTGAGCAGCAGTAATAATCCAAGGAACATGTGTAATCCTTATTAACACATCCACAAAAATAATGATGACAGCGTCTCTCAAATTCAAACACCTTTGAGGACTGGTGTCATTTTAGAAGATTAAAAACTAAGAAGCAGGGGAGAGAGGTGGCGAAGAAAACATTTAATTATTAATAATACGTGACTGCTGGATTTACACGATCAATTAAAATGCATTTTTCTTTAAGGAATGTTATAGAAATAGAACAAAAAGAGTATTATAACATAAGCTGCATGTTTTTCCAGAAGGGAGGATATTTTCAGACTTCGTGGGGCGGCTAATAAATTATTATACCTAGAATTCAGTGTAATTAGCAGCTTTTAAACTTGAACAGTTCCCAAGAAAATAAAAAAACAGATGGCACTACTGATATCAGAAAGCTTTTTTTTCATCTTACTGGTATAGAAATTTCAGCTTTGATCCATCCTGACTTCAAATAGAATTAGAAAGCACGTTAAACACAGCAAATGCCACTTTAAGATTGATGTCACCTGAGTAGGCAGTTACTTCTTGTTCCAAAGTTTTCGAAATATTACTGATGTATAGGCAATATAAAGAAGAGAAACTAAAGTGATGTAAAAGTCATAAGAAAGGAATTTGAAAAAAAAATATTCTCTCTAATGCGAGTCTACAGATCTCAGACACACTGCCATGAACCTTGTTAATAAGTAGCTGAATCTCTCATAAAATCATAATCCTTTAAAAGTAAAGAAACTTGATTTAACAAAGGAGCTGATTTCGACTTTGGCGGATGGATTGTATTCAGTTGCCTTGACGGAGTTGCTGCACGCCAAATTTAAAATGTCTGCCAGCCTGAAGGGCATTTGTACCAATTGACAGAAACAGCTATCAAGGCTGTTCCTGCAATTTCAAAAAGAGAAAGTAAAACCATTCTACAGACATGAACAATAAAAATGTCAAATGAAATGGATAAAAGAACTTCACTTAGACACACCTGATAACACTGTCAATGCAACACAGATGATATATTAACTTACATTTGTGGCATTACCCCGCAACAACTACCAAATCACAGCCAATGCCTTCAAACATCGTCCTCAGTGCATGGATGAAGCTACTTTCATGGCAAGTACCATAAAAGGGTATGTCACTATGTGTATGTGTCGCATACATATGACTGCAAAAACGTAGTATGACGAATGGCCCATCAACATGCATTCTGTCAAATTACAGCATTTTAGACCAGATGACTTCTAGTTCTTTCCAGGATTCAGGGTCAAGAAGGGAACCAACAATAGTTTCAAAACTGGAACATGTCCTACTTCACATAGAACACCATATCTCACTGTTTGATCTGCCAGACCCTACTGCTATGCACACTATACAATACCATTGTGTCCTACAGACATCCTTTGGAAAGATGCTGGCATGGGAATGTCTTGTGGATGAGGTACAGGCATGTTCTCTACCTTGCGTGCCACAGCTGCATACCTGTGGTCACCATTGTTTTTTATTTTTGGTCATTCCACGCACTAATCCTGTGTGCCCTGTGACCAAGTCCTAGTCTTTTGACAATGATGGGTTCTGGACCTAGCTCTGAACCAAGCGTGCCCTCATAGTGATAGTGGTCTAATGTCACTGAGGGTGATAGCCGTCCCCTTGCCCACACTATGAGCCTACTAATGGTTGATGGTAGCTGTTCTTATTAGTGAAGTGCAGATCTTTTTACCCACCTGAAATGTAGACATTACCAACTAATTCATCTGTAAATCCAAATAGTAGTTCATACCATGAAACCCTTCATCCCCTTCAGCAAACTTTGCATGTATCTGTGAGTGTGTGGGTACATGTGAGGTGGCATATTCATATTATGATACTCCCAGAATGTATAATGCCATAGATTTGTAGAGTGCTAATAAGATTAGTGGTATGCAAAAGTCACTGTCTCCCATTTCCAGCTACTGTGAAGCCAGGTACACACACTCTCTAGCCTCCTATGCATTACCGAGAAGAAATCTTTCCCCTCTGGTTGACACTTTGAAACAGTTCCAGCAAGTCAAGTTGTGATCTGAGAGTGCAAAGTTAAGGGAAACATTTTTCTGGGTGGCATGACCAAATGACACACACCTCATGGAAAAGACTAGGCTGATGCCACATTCCCACTAGGCCTGGGTACATTTTATTTACCCTGGCATAATCGTGTGTAATTTATGCCATTTCAAATTAAGCAAAATGTCCAAGATTACGCCAATGTACCAGATCATATAACTGAGATGTTGATTGGGTAAAAATCCCATTATAGAGGCATTGGAACTGTGCAAACAATTAGAGCATGTTCATGCCAAAGACAACAATGTGCTATTTCTTTTAGTACACAAAGCGTCCTGTGTCCAAATTGGATGCAAAGGCACAGCCAATGTGAAATGAAATGAAATGAAATGAAATGAAATGAAATATGATTTATTCACGCGCTACTATGCCCACTGGGCGTCAAGGCGCCTAACTCAAAAAAAAAAAAAAAAAAAAAAAAAAAATTAGCTGCTGGCAGACAGAGACACGAGCTCACTGATATGCTTTGGAAAAACACCAAGTTTTCAGAGCTTTCTTGAAAAGGTCAAGAGAGGGCTGTAGTTTAATCTCCAAGGGAAGAGTATTCCAGAGCTGAGGCGCCAGAATAGAAAAGGCCTTGTTCCCCCATCTTACCGTCTTAGCGCGTGGGACTACCAGTTGGTTAAGCTCTGACGAGCGAAGACATCTGGTTGGCACATACCTAGAGAGCAAAGAACCCAAGGCATCAGTCGGGCCTGCCCTCAAGGCGCTATAAGTAAGACAGAGAAGTTTAAAAGAGACTCTGAAAGGGATAGGCAACCAGTGAAGACTCTTCCTTGCCGAGGTCGCGGAGGACATCCATGGCAGGGCCAAAACGAAGCGCGCCGCGGCATTTTGCACAACCTGCAGGCGTTGAAGAAAGCCCTTGTTGGCCCCGGCATAGAGTGAATTACAGTAATCCAGCCTTGAGCCAACAAGGGCGATCACAACCTGTTTTCGTGCCTGTGGGGAGAGATAGTACGCGATTCTTTTCAGAATCCTGATGACGCCCCAACAGGTGGCCACTGTCCTGTTCACCTGCAGCTCCATGGAGAGCCGGGTGTCAAAAATGACGCCTAGGTTCCTAGCAGATTGTGTGGGTGTGGGGCAGATGCCTAAAGATGAAGGCCACCACTCACCTGACCACATTTCCTGGTCTTTGCCGAAGACCAGGACCTCCGTTTTGTCACCGTTCAACTTTAATGAGTTGAAAATCATCCAGTCTGCAACCAGTTGCATACAGGACTTAAAGTTGGACGCGGTGACATTCACGGAGTGAGTCAGGGACACCATAATCTGCGTGTCGTCGGCGTACGACACGACCTCCATCCCCTGAGATCTTACAAGTCTTGCAAGGGGGGCCACGTAGATATTGAACAGGGTCGGACTCAATGCCGACCCTTGTGGTACCCCACAGTGCAACGACTTGACAGGGGAGAGGTACTCCCCAAGCATCACTCGTTGCTCTCGCTGGTGTAAAAAGGAGTTCAGGAGACTCAAGGCCGGTCCTGCTACCCCTGCCTCCCTTAACCTAGATGTTAAAGTACCGGGAGACAGGGTATCAAATGCTGCTGTTAAATCCAGCAGCACTAGCACGGTCGTCTGTCCAAGATCAACTTTCCGACGGATGTTATCCGCAACCTTCGTCAGTGCAGACTCAGTGCTATGTAGCTTTCTGAAGCCATGTTGGGACCCATCCAAAAAACCTGATACATCCAGGAAGTTGGAGAGATGACAATTCAGATGGGCCTCCAACATCTTAGCAGAGGCCGGCAAAAGAGATATGGGCCTAAAGTTCTTCAATAGACCAGGGTCAAGGGTGGGCTTTTTAAGAAGTGGTTTTACAATGGCCCTCTTCCATGCCACCGGGAAGATACCTTGCTCCAGAGCTCCATTCATAATTTCCAACATTGGAGGAAGAATAGTGTCCCTACAGTCCTTTAGTATTCTCAAAGGAACCGGGTCCAGGGGAGAAGCAGATTTAGTTTTGTCTAACAGGAGGTTAAGACCCTCCAATGAGAGCAAGGGAAATTGGTTCAAGACTTGGGGAGAAGACATAACCCAGGATTCAAGCTGTTTAACTCGAGAGAGGTCTTCTTCACTAAGAGTGTTCCTCTGTGATTGAAGAGCCACATGGATGTCATCAATTTTATTAAAGAAGAAATCTGAGATGTTATTACATAGCTCCTGTGAAGCAACCACGGGATCAGGTACCTGGAGTGTGCATAAAGAGTCAACGATCTTAAAGAGCTCTTTAGAGGACGTAAGGGAACAGGTTAAGTTGGTAAAATAATCCTGTTTCACCTTAATGACCCTATTTTTGTATACTCGTAACAGGTCCTTATAGACCTCTCGATCTCTGGGATCCCAAGACTTGCGCCAACATCGCTCCTTCCTTCTGCATTTTTGCCTAAGGAGTCTCAGTTCTTCCGTGAACCATGGAGCTGTCGGCTTATGTCGTGCCACGTGTTTGAATGAGGCGGGCGCTAACTCATCGACTGCTTTAGTAATAGAGTCAGCGAGTTCTAGAGCCGTCTCATCTACCATCCGCTGGGATGTGATGTTCGTGCTACGAATAAAGGGGGCCAAGGCCTCATTCGTAATATTCTTAAAGCTTCTTTTGAGGCATTTCTTGGTCCCTACCTTGACCTCAGAACGGGGCATGTCCAGGAACAATGGAATGGCTAAATGATCAGACCAAACTATCGGCAAAGGAACGCCGACAGTTAATCTTTGATCATTAGAAAATATCCCATCAAGGATGTGGCCAGCCTTGTGGGTTGGGTGCAACACTCTTTGGACAAAGTCACAAGCTTCCAAGGAGTTAACTAGGGAAGATGTGTCCTTAGATGCCAAATCCTCTAGATGAAAGTTCGTGTCGCCTAGGATGGTAAAGAAAGATCTGCCAAAATATGGTTCCAAGATCCTGAAAAGCTCCGAGCAAAAGTTAGCTCTGGATCCTGGGTGCCTATATAGAAGAATTCCAGTGAAGGAACTCGAAGGGGCATTCACAATACAAAAATATAAGGCCTCAAACGAATCTGTCGGAGTCGAAAGAGATTTTATGGTGCAGGAGAGTGTGGACTTAAAGAGAATGGCCAAACCACCTCCTCTGCGTTGCACTCTATCTAGCCTCTGTAAGGCATAGCCTTCTGGAATGGCTAAAAGGAGGTCGTGGCCAGAGGTCTCAGAGGCCCAAGTCTCAGTAATAAAAACCCAGTCAGGTTGTCTGGTGCTTACAAAATCATGAAAGTCAATGTTATGTTTAATCAAAGACCGCGCATTAATTAAAAAGCCCTGCTTGGGTTGAGAAATAGGCAGGCCAGGGGGAGGGCGAGCAGGCTTCCTAGCAGCCTGTAAAGAGAAATTAAAAGATGTTTTACACGAAGGGCAGGACCTCGCCAGCCATAGGACCTCCGGAAGGAGCCGATGGTGACAGAGGCTCACCGGGGGTCTAAGAAGCGCCAAGTCACTAGACAATACTTCGCCAACGGACCAAGCGGATAAGTCAGACGTCACAGGATCCAGCCCGTCCTGCAGCCCGTCCTCAACGCGGACGGGCGCAGACGGGCTGGACTCTGGCGTGACTCCGGCGATGCTCCGGCGAGCCCGCTGCGCGTGACCGCTGCGCGTCTGCATGGCCAGTTTAAGTAGATACCGGTCTAGCGTCCTTCTGACAACTAGACCGTGCAGACTACTCAGCGCTACACCTCCAACCCAAGATGTCCGCCGTGGTGCTGCCTAGAGGGACTGGGACCCGCGCTAGCACGGTGAAATCACTATTAATGTGCAGGTAAGTGGGCGAGTTTTAAAAACAAGATAATTTAGGCAAATAAAATCAACACAAATACAAAAACGGGATATTTTAAAAAAGCACGAGTAAATCCTCCTGTGAGCACAATGTGCTCTGCCTTACTCCTGTGAGCCCAGGTACGCTCTGTCTTGCTCCTCGCAGTGTTAATTTCCTAATGACAGGCCACCTAATTTGCCCAGTTAAGTAGATACCGGTCTAGCGTCCTTCTGACAACTAGACCGTGCAGACTACTCAGCGCTACACCTCCAACCCAAGATGTCCGCCGTGGTGCTGCCTAGAGGGACTGGGACCCGCGCTAGCACGGTGAAATCACTATTAATGTGCAGGTAAGTGGGCGAGTTTTAAAAACAAGGTAATTTAGGCAAATAAAATCAACACAAATACAAAAACGGGATATTTTAAAAAAGCACGAGTAAATCCTCCTGTGAGCACAATGTGCTCTGCCTTACTCCTGTGAGCCCAGGTACGCTCTGTCTTGCTCCTCGCAGTGTTAATTTCCTAATGACAGGCCACCTAATTTGCCCAGTTAAGTAGATACCGGTCTAGCGTCCTTCTGACAACTAGACCGTGCAGACTACTCAGCGCTACACCTCCAACCCAAGATGTCCGCCGTGGTGCTGCCTAGAGGGACTGGGACCCGCGCTAGCACGGTGAAATCACTATTAATGTGCAGGTAAGTGGGCGAGTTTTAAAAACAAGATAATTTAGGCAAATAAAATCAACACAAATACAAAAACGGGATATTTTAAAAAAGCACGAGTAAATCCTCCTGTGAGCACAATGTGCTCTGCCTTACTCCTGTGAGCCCAGGTACGCTGTAAGACAATATACAAACGGAAGGACCGGTATTTTGTGTAATTTTGTCTGCTTTTCACATAACAAATTACGCAAAATGTATCCATGCCTTATTCTCTCATCTTTTGCCTTATGTTCCAAGCAGATAATAAAAACTTCACGTACACATCTGGCAAGGAAGAGTTTCATCCACAATTCATTACCAATGCGATTAAAGAGAAATGCACTTGGCATGGAATTACTTTCCTCAAATGTTTTGGGCATCTTTTGAATTTGATTGGGCATTTGGAGGTGTCAATTGTCCCCAGGAATGTATAAAAGCAATTTCCTCTTACTTACCCAGGGTTCTCTTTTTGACTTTTTGAAGCTCTGCGTGCCTGTGGAGAAAAAGAACTGGATTAGAGACAGACTTTTGACTGTGTTCCATTAAGCAGTTCTAAAAAAATCCTCGGAACTGTGATGAAAATCTATGCTACAGAGCTTTTCTGAATGAGAGTGCCCAAGTCTTTGGAACCTACCTTGCACTGGTGAAGGTAGAGCTCCTGTATGTCTGTGCTAAGCTTAGAGCAAATAGAATAGAGGTGATGCTTGATGGCCTAACCCGACCAGAAGGAAACAACTGAGCAGTCAACTAATTGAAGTACTATAGGCTGGAGTGTGATCTGCAAGAGGCACTCCATGATGGCTCCTTAGTCACATTAAAGTAGAAATGTGCAACATTTGCAAAATTTGCTTTAAATAATTGGGCAAAATTACGTGAAATTATGTGTAAATACACGGAAATACGAATCTGTCATTTTACACTATATTTTTGTAAAAACTGCATTCTTGTGTTAATTTTTGATGTCAAGAGCCATTCAAACGAGCACTGTGAACAACAGTTGTAGTTACTGTGTGTTTGCAGCAATATTTTTTCTGATAAGTACAGCAAATTGCTCGCTTTGCATTACATGTGTAAAGGTATTGACACACAGCTATGTGAAATGGTGTGAATTTGGAAATTCCACATAACAAGCTTAACTCAAAATTTGTAAAATGATGTGAATTACACCAGCGTAATTTAACTTTCATATAGACCTAATTAAAAAGAAGTGCTAATGGAGATGATTGATGATACTGCTAACAACCACCTCCTATTATTGTTAAAAGTGGAGCTGCCCAAAACAGAGATAAGCAACAAAGTAAGGAAAGGCATCAGTGGCACAGGACAGTATGTATATATGATGTTTACGATGGTACTTGAATAGTGATGGCAGAGGTGGAGAACAACAGAGAGCACAGCAATGGGCATAAGCCCATTGAGATAATTCTTGATCATTTAAAGGGATATGATTGCATATGGGTTCCTATTGTGAGGGGAGGTAATGCTCCTTGAAGAGAAGGGTTTTCAATTATTTTAGAATTGTAAGCAAGTGGGAGATATTTGATGCTGATAGGGATGTTGTTTCAGATCTAGCTGCATACACGGAGAAGGCTTGTTTTCTTTTTCTTCCTCCTGCCTACACTCCTTCATACTTTTTAAAGTTCAGTCTGGTAATATTGCAGTGTACAGCACGAGTAAGACAAAGGTTTGCATGGGTAAGATGAGTGTTAGAAATGGGGGTCTCTAGTTAGCAGAGGTAAGTAATTTTGTCCAAATAGGGACCCTTGCTTCTAGTCAGGGTAAGGGGGATACACACTTAAGATAACTCCTGCTCACCCCCTGTGTAGCTTGGCATGAGCAGACAGACTTATCCCAGAGGCAATGTGTAAAGTGGTTGGCACAATCAGTGCTGCAGGCCCACTAGTAGCATTTGATTTACAGGCCTTACCAAACTAAGAGGCCTATTAGGATGGCGGACAGACGCAGGTCCGTCCGCCACCCCCGAGGTGGAGGGACCGTCCGCAGGGGCAGCGGCGGTCCCTCCGTTGCAATTAGGATGTGACCGCCACCCTGGCGGTCACATCCCGTATCTTTAACCTTGCGGCGCAAGGTTAAAAATGCATGATTTGCATTTACAGGCACAACGCAGCAGGCACGGCGCCGTGCCTGCCGCTTTATGCATGTAAATGCAGGGGGGGTACGATAGGTACTCCCCATGTGCACCCCCACCCCCCCTTCACCCTGGGGTCCCGCAAGGGGCCCCCAGAAGCAAATTTCCACATGCTTTTCCACAGCGGAAAAGCCGCTGCGGAAAAGCATGTTTCAACACACATCCTAATTTGGACTGACGGTGTCTTGCAGACAACGCCACCAAATAGCGCTCAACACCCCGCAGATCAGCGGCACATGGACCTGCCGTCCGCCGCTGTTTCCACCGCCATCCCACCACCATCCTAATCTGGCGGTGGGTGTTTTCTGTGACCGCGGCGGTGAATCTGCATCCTCCGGGCCAGCGGTGGCTTCCACCGGCCCGGAGGATGCGGATTCACCGCCATCATAATCGACCCCTTAGTGCACTTTACTAGGGACATACCAGTAAATCAAATATGCCAATCAGGGAGAATCAATTGTAATCACAATATACACAGGGAGAACTTCCACGTTGACACTGATCAGCAGTGGCAAAGTGTCCAAAGCATCTAATCCAGCAAAAACGAAATCCATCAGAGCATCAAAAATACAGGAGGTAGAGGCAAAAAGTCAGGGGAAACCACTACAAAGATGCCATGTCTAACAATGAGTATAGTGCATCTGGTCAAATACCATATTGTTAGATGACGAAAGGTAAACGGGGAGGGATTTCAGATAGGTTTGGAGTCATAAGAAAACTCACAGCTCAGTGCCATGTCATCAATAAAGTAAGAATCAACATTTTCCCAGTTGCAGTACTCTTTAACGGATTGGAAATCAGACTCAATGAGACATGATGAGAGGCATCATTTGGTCCAAATAGAAACATAAATGGATTCCAGAAGCTGAAATGAGTGAGAGCAGAGAAGATAATATTGAGGCCTCATGAGGGACAATTGACCTTGCTAAATGTCTGACTGGCCCCTTCTGACAGATGAGTGCTTGTTAGATACAAAGAATAGCTGGGGGGCAGATGTGCCCCCCTCCACAGCACATTTAGACCCTTACCAGTGAGTAGTTGCGGTCTACAAGCCACCTGATTGATTGATTGATTGATTGCCTTCAATGGAGTCACCACTGTGGCAACTCCATAAAAGAAACTGTTACTTTGCCTGCAGGTACCAAGCTTGATTTATAAGCTGGGCAACACATTATGTTTTGAAAGAAAACATTTACAAAGTAGGAGTTTGTTTTGCAGAACAAAATAACAAGGGACCTGATGTACAGGATGGTTGCTCCCTGTGAATAGGAGCAAGCCTATCCCAGGTAGGGAAAACGACTGATGGATATTCACATTGCATTAGGGCAATGCAGTCACCATTAAGTTCTGGTAGTTCTGTTGTCGAAGGAGCGGGTCAAAGATTTCTGCTGTCAAATGAATGATTTTGTGACACTTGCGACTTTATCAACGCCTCCTGGTCCTCGTTGGCTGAAGAGTCAAGCTTCACCTTCTTCACCTGAAATCACCCGACATCGGTGGGCATTCGACTATCGTGCCCCTGGTCCCTGGCAAGTGACCCAGATTCTGTCCCCTCTGCTTTTAGGTTCTTCTCATCTTCGATCCAGACTTGGATCAGACTGGACACTTTCCTCTACGACGGCAGCAGCACTTTGCAGCAGATCGCCATTGAAAACGACGACGAAACCCGACACCAAAAGACACCTATGCACCCGGCTTCCCTGGGTGAGGTAACTCGAGTACTCCGGTGCTCCCATTGGTGTT
The DNA here is from genome assembly GCF_964261635.1 of Lissotriton helveticus. Taxonomy (NCBI): domain Eukaryota; kingdom Metazoa; phylum Chordata; class Amphibia; order Caudata; family Salamandridae; genus Lissotriton; species Lissotriton helveticus. The sequence continues at coordinate 1,078,641,281 of NC_136059.1, forward strand.
GGCTCTAGAACCCCTAAAGTCTAAAGGGGTTTGCTCAAAGTCCTCCTCTAAGTGTCCTTTATCTTTAAAATTCCAACAGCGACTTTCCCCATAGAAGTTAATGGTGATTCGTGGCTGTGTTCACACACTGCACGCGTCGCCCACGGGTCCACAGTGTCAATACCTTGGGTGGTTCCTGGTGGCCCCAGCGGTTCTGAAGGCTCTAGGCCTCGTGTCTATGCAAGTCGTGGTACTTATACCACTTTCATAGTATATGGTTTGGTACGCCCCCAGGACTCAACGTATATTGTGCTAATTTACTGTGTGATATTAAGTTTACTGAATGTGCTTTTGCCTCTAGACTCATAAAGGGACTAGAGGGATGTGTTTAGAATAAATACATATATTTTATATAGATATCTGGTGTGGTTCTCCTTTCATTTGGTCATTCACGAGATTATAGACTGGTAAAACAAGCTGCTTTACATTCCTCCAAGACTTAGCCTGAAGGCTGCTCCCCACAGCTACCACTAGGATAGCTTTATATTAAGGTTGTCTTTAACCTACCATTAATAAGGGTCATTTGGACTGGTGCAAGGTGCCCACTAGACTAGTCGACAGCATATGCCAGGCCAACTTCTCACAAACATAACAATGTTGTTACTAGCAAAACCAATGTCAATGTACGCTATGATTTAGGAATGCATAACTATGTCAATATCAGTAAAGACAATATCGATGTACGCTATGACAACTGTACACACAATGTTGAGAATGTCAACAAAATTGATACTAGTGACTGCAATTTTATCTTTAGGACTTCCAGTGAACTCGTCTCATTGCTCTCAGATTTACTCAAGGTGACCTCCCCATCAACCCTGAGTCAGAGATACATGGTCAGGCAGGTCCTACGACCCACACCCATGCCTATTGAATGACAAATCACAGGTGGGGTTTCTCTTAACCCGAAGGCAAACGTGCATCCAGGGAAAACACTAATCGGTCCCACAGATAGATAGTTGCACCACAAACAGGTCTGAAGCAAATGCCTCAATAAAACATAATTGACCAAATGCTTGCATTCCCAAAAATACCACAATGTTAGATATCACATGTAGATAGAAACACTCATCCAATCAGAACCGGCCCACACTAGCTCTCCTTGAGGTCGAGAGCCATTTGTATCCTTATCAGATGCCCGCACTTGGAAATTTATGACTGAGAAGCTTTTTGGAATGTAGAAATTGCTACATTTTACTGTAAAACTGTATATAATGACGCTCAAAACTTTGCACACCGTGAGACTTTGAGCAGACACACTCTGTTGAGGCTCTCTCGGCTGCAGTGTTTAATTAAACCAACTTGTTCCTGTTTTGCCAAATGCCTTTTGTATTTTCATTCATTTAGGGTAAATTCATATCCGAGCAACACCTATGCTGGCGCTAGGCTGCTAATATGGTTTCAGTGCAAGCAGAAAGGACAGGAATGCTCCCTATCGCTGAAGTAGGGTGCATTCCTGCCATTTCACGTTGGCGTTAGGCAGCACAGCAAGGTGCCTTTTGCACTGTCCTATGCCCAAATGCTGTAAATGAGGCCCTAAGTCTGCACATGTTCTACAGGCATAGCAACATTACAGAAACACTGACACCTCGAATGCAAGATGCACAATTCTTGCAGTGGTGGAAAGTTTACACCAGTTGACAGCAGTACTATGCGGCAGCACCCAGCCAATACCTTGCAATTACAGGTTGTATAACAGTGCATACCCGGTAATTCAAGTTAGAATTCCTCACAGAATTCCCAGTTTGTGCTTTGAGAGAGACTTGCAAGCTGCCATTGACATTTGTTAGCAGATGGGAGGGTTATTCTGCTTCTTTTTAAATATATAATTGTGTTTTATGAGTTTTTATTCTGTACGCCTATGGTTCACTGATGAATTGTATTGATGTACTTTCCTTCCTCCACTTAAACTGCTTTGTCTGTGATAGCAATAAGTAGCATCATATTACGTTTTCTATGTGCATAAACCCCACCTGTGACATGGCGGACGATTTTAGGTTTTTGTCTACGTTTTGTGCTTATGTTCTCTTTTCCTGTGTACTAGATTATTGGGGAAGTACTTTATGGAACACAGGATGTGTGGTACACCTCCAAGATTCTTGCATTGTGAATTCATGTGGCTATTGTATTATGGTTTATTGTTTTTTACTTTACAACTTTTATGACATATAGCCTAAATAAAGTATTTTCATGCTCCTCACAGATTTCCCAGTTCTCTGGGGACTAATGCTTCCATTTACCACCTGGTCTGAGGTGGTAGGTGGGGACAAGGATACAGTACAGGGAACAAAACGGGCTGATGGAAGGGTAGAATGAAATTCTCATGCACTTGCCTTAGGGGTGGCGTGGGGGCTAGGAACAGATGATGGATGCTCTTTTGGAACACACTTTGTAAGAAATTACACCTCAGATTTTCTGAAAGCGTAAAATAGTTGTCCAGTGTATCTAGGACTGGTTTTAGCATTGGCGGCGCCCAGTGCAAAAATGATTGTCGGCGCCCCCAATGACCACCTTCTCCATGGTTTCCCTCACTACCACTCTTTAATAGCGCCCATCAAGTCTCCATAACCACTCTCTCTCACATGCATTTCTTTTCACTTATAGTGCCACTCATATCAGTGTGGTGTGTCAGAGCACTTTACATCACACACATTACACAGACAGTGAATCATATTTGTGTAAAGCAGTATATGGGAAATGTTACAAAAGACAGAGGACTAGAAGGCGTAGGAGTCAAATGTCAGCCATACTGGTAGGCAGCATAGTTTAAGAGTGCTTGGCCTGAAGAAGCACAAACTCAGAACTTAAATTGTGCCACAGTGGTTGGGGGTTGTCTTTACTAATAGGAACTGAATTCTACCCAAATTAACCCATTTTGAGACATTAGGATAATGAAAGACCGGGGGGAGTGGGGTAAACATAGTGCTCTAACCAATACCTTGCAGTTTGCATGCGGCTTTTGATGACAGTTCATAGTTCACTGTGCTATACTAGGATCCTAACCTTTAAACTGCAAGTAGAAAACATATCTTTGTGACAAAAGTGGTAACTCAACTAACTATTTAGATTATACGCATTTCTGTAATCTGCATGTTACAGATGCTTTCAGCAGGTGTATTAACACTCTGTGCTACTTTGAGTCATAATTTCCACTAGACAAAACTCTCATCTCTCCAGCAGCTCCAATCATCATCAGAGTTATCTTAGCATTTTTATTGTTGCCTGAAAATTGATGGAGGCAAGGAACTCTAAAGCAGGTGCTTTTAAATCCCTTATATATTTGAAAACACACCACCTCCAAAGTCAGTGCCCGGTGCGGTGGCACCGGTCCCACCGCCCTGGAGCCGGCCCTGCTTGTACCCCCAAACAGAAAGTGTAGATGAGAGAAAGAGCAGTTCACTTATAATTGAGCAGAGCGGTATCTCACTCAAGGACTCAGCTCCACTCCACTCCTTGTACTAGCCTGAGAGAGAACCACAATAACTGCCATTTACTACTCTACTGTGACAGTGTGAACAAGATGATGAAATGACCCTGTATTGTCTTAAATTTTCTGGTCGGTGAATTCTGTATTTCATGTATAAGGACGGACTGGTGGGGTTGCAAAGGTTTCTGGTAACTATGTAAATAAATTAAACCTGCTGGTGGGGTAGGATGTTATTGTTCAACCAGCGACGTTTGAGTTTACCCTTGTGCTGGATGAGATGTTGGTAGCTCGCTGCGTGTAATAATAATACTGAGCTTATAAAGCGCCTGGTTACACTTACCAGTGTGTCCCCGCGCTATATGTGGTCTAAGCATCATCCGAACAGTAGCCCTGGACAGGCAGCAATTAAGACTTTGGGAACAAAAAAGTTTTAAGTTCCCTCCGGAACACCATCTCCGAGGTCTCCGCACGGAGCCTGACTGGGAGGGTGTTCCATCTACGGGCAGCCAGGGAACGGAAGGAACTTCCTCCCATTCTAGCCCTGCTGAACCTGGGGACGTACATCAGGCCCGCACCCTGAGACCGCAAGAGCCGAGTAGGTGTATACGGTGTAAGCAAGTTGCGCAAAAAACCAGGGCCCTTCCCCTGAACGATCCTATGGCTGACACAGAGAGCTTTAAACTGGATACGTTCCTTGATGGGAAGCCAATATTCACTGAAGAAGATTAAGTCCCACTGATACGTCTCCATTCGCTCTGTGCAGTGACTTGGGGAACACCACTGACCCACCAGTTTGCTGAAAAAATATTTTACATTTTATGAACGCAATATGAAAAAGTTAACAAATGTAGTCATTATTTACCTGCACCTTCCTGCCCCTTCTACCATTTAAGAGAAATATTTACCAAACCGCGCACACTGATTGCATGTTGTGCACGGTCTACTCACTGTACTTTACAGCCAAGCCAACACAACACAGTCTTCTGAAGGACTTTGTGTAGCTCCTGAGGACTAAAAAGCCCTCCATTCACAGAAAGAACCGAACCAATCACGTTCTCAATGCATGCTCGATAGCGAGAATTCCCAGCATGCACTGCGTCACTTGACAGTTAAAATCACAGGCCAGATAGCAGTGTATTGTATTTGTAACCCAGAAATTCACACTCCACTACATCTCACCCTATTAACGACGAGCACACTCCCATTAGCAAAGGTTTAGTGCCTAAATGAAAACCCAGTTTTACCACAGAAACGGGATTACTTTCAAGTCTGCAACCGGATTGAGATATATTAATTCATTTCTTTGCCTGTTTTCTTTACAAAAACACGAGGGGAAGCAAATCTATAGTGGTATCGTATACACTAATGATTTCATTAATTCAGCGAGTCAGCCAGCACAATTCATCAACCGCGCTTACCTTCGCTCTCCGTTTTTTTTTTAGTTTGCATTTTCTCTGGAATTTAAATTATGATGAAAAAGTGGCTGACTAATCTGGATTCTCAATGTATTCATGTTCAATAAAAAGCTATTCATCAGCCTAAACTCTGCCGTGAGTTCAAATCAAATTGGAGCCACCTGGGAGCAAACAGAATTACTCTTCTTCGCTCGCACGAGTACAGTGGATACAAATAACAAGCAGGTTTTCAAGGAGGCCAGAATTGTGATTCTTCAGCTATTCGCCGCTGCAGGCTTCCGCCGCGGTGATTTAAGGGTGCGGAGGCTGTCCCTGGGTACTTATCAGTCAGGGGATTGGACCAGAGATTAGTAAACTCCAATCTGGGAGATGAAACGACCTGCGTCATAAATCTTGCTCAAAAGCAAGGCCATGAACGCCTGCCATTTGGATAATTTATAGTTCTTGGATAAAGCGTGCACTTTAGCTCCAAGTACACAAACAGGCAATCAAGCCTGCCTATAACTGCTGGCCTTCTTAACTCGAAGTAAGCACAGAGTGAAATACAGGACGGGAATTAAAAGTCTAGCAAAAAGAAAAATATATCAGCTACTGGGTTGAGAACTGGAGCGAAAGGTAACTTTGGAAGAACAGTACATTGTGACATTGTCAATTTGTGACACTCAGACCACGGTTACCTCTACACTCCCTCCTTGACTGTATCTTTGTCAGGCCGGGCTGGGAACCGAAACCGGCCCTGGAAAGAGCTCTGCCGCCTCTGGGAAGAGGCGGGGAAGCGGGAGGTTGCTAGTGGAAAGCTTTGTGCCGCTTTTGTTGCTGGGTGTAATATTGACCCTATGCTGCAAAACCGGCCCGGTAACAAAAACGCCCCCCAGGGGTCCAAAACCGGCCCCACCCTTGTGGGCCACTGGGGAAATGCCTGGTGCCCACTATGGCCAGTCTGGCCCTGATCTTCATCTTAGAATCTGTACAATGAGTGCTCCATTGACTTCCAATTATGGTCACTTATACAAATGACACAGCTTCACAGGAAGGATGGGACAGAGGAAGAAATGAACAGGAAAAAAAATTAAAGGAAGGAAGAGTAAGGCAAGGGTTTGAAGGCGTTTAGGGAAGAAAGCAAACTGGAAGGAAAGTAGAAATTATAGAAAAGAAAAGCCTGGAATGATAAACTGAAGATGTTGAAAGAAAAGGAATGGGTGATCAGAAAAAGGAGTAGATGATGGAAGAACGAATTGTAGTCACGATTAACAGAACGGGGGAATGTCCAGGTATTTCTTTAGCATTTTATACATTCCTTATGCCAATTAAGGTCACCATTTTCTATGCCTATTGCAACTTTTGTTAAGAGAAATTTATATGCCTAGGTTTAAGATGGGAGCCTGAGAAGAAACTGGTATTGAAATCAGGCCCTCTGCTTTTTTAGGTTTAAAGTATTTTATTAAGGCATAAAAAACACGGGGGGGGGAGCAGGAGGTCAGGTAACCATACAATACAAAGAGCAAAACGTTGCAGCGAGTCAGAAGAAGAGGAGGAAGATAGGGTGCCCCAGAGGGTAACAGGGCAAAAACAGAAGGCAATAAGGCATTGTGAACAACCCCCCGTAGGCCCCCACTCCCCAGGCAAGGCGAAGCCAAAAGAGCACTCCGCGACACAGCAAAGGAGAAGCAGACCGTTCCACCAGCCCCCCGACCCCAGAAAGGAGAAGAAGGAAAAAGCAAGAAGGAAAGAAAAAGGAGAAAACAACACCCCAACAACCCCGTCCGAAAGTCAGCAATAGAAGCATAAAACCCCCCCACCTCCCACCCCCGATCCCCGGTCCCCAACCCGCAGAATCACTCCGCCGCTGGCACTGGCGGTGTCAGCCTAAGGAGGCGCAGGTACCGTGGACACGTTATCTCGTGAAATTCCGTGGACAGCAGCGCCAAAAAGGGATGCCAGAGCTCCTCAAACTGGTCAACCTTCCCAGCCACCGTTAGCGACATCTTCTCCATACCCAGTACCTGCCAGAGCCTATGCAACCAGCCAGTAATGGAGGGGGCAGTGGGTGTGCGCCAAAGGACAAGTATATTCTGCACGGCTGAGCCTAGCGCAATCGCAATCTGCCTACCCCTGCGGGATTTCAGCGGGTACATTAAGTCATTGGGGAGGCCAAGCAAGACATACGCGGGGAAGCGCGGGAGCTCAATCTCAAAATGCCTATCCACCTCATCTAAGACTTCCTTCCAGTAGGCCGACAGCACCGGGCACTCCCAGAGAATGTGCGTAAGGGTGCCCTCCTGCCCGCAGCCGCACCAACATCCCTTATCGCCTAGCTTGCGCATCTCGTAGAGCCGCACCGGGGTGTAGTACCAATAGGTGGACACTTTAGTGAAGGTTTCCGTCAGCCCAGTGTGGTACGCAGAGTGCCTCGCCCGATATGCAATCCCATCCCATTCCTTGTGGCTCAGGGTCCTGCCCAGTTCCCTGTGCCAACGCTCCCTCCCTGGGTTATGGTAGTGGAACGGCGGGGGTTGGAGAAATTTATACAAATCAGTGATGAGTTTGGCGTCCGAGGCCCGGGTCACCAACCATCGCTCATAGGGCGTAATCGTACGGGCGGCGACGTCACGCACTAAGGGCTGAAGAGCCCAATGGCGGACCTGCATGTAACGCAGTCTATCCCCCTCCGTCAAGCCAAACTCCTGTCGGAGCTGCTGGAAGGGGAGCACGCCTTCCGGGCCGTAAATCTGGAAAAGCGCTCTACATCCCGCATGCACCCAGTGGGAAAAGGCCCCCGGCTCCAGGCCCGGAGTGAAGTCCGGGTTGCCAGCAATGGGAGTGAACGGCGACGGAAAAGTGGTGAGCTCCCGAAGCTCACACACCGCGTCCCACACTCTTAGCGGGACCCGGGTGATAAAGGAGGCGTAGAGATTAGGCGGGCGGTGAATGCGCCGTAGGAACGGGACCTCCTGGAGGGTACGGCCAGCCACTGCCTGGTCCTGAAAGAGCCAATGTTTGTCCGATTCCCACCGGCTCCACTCAACCAGGTACCTAAGCTGCGCCGCCTGAAAGTACTTCCGGAGGTCCGGGATTCCGAGCCCTCCCGCCTCCGGAGCAAGCATGGAGAGGACCCGCCTCATCCGAGGCTTACGACCCTGCCACACAAAGCGGGAGATGTCTGTCTGCGCCTGCCGTATCCAACCCACGGGGGGCTGAAGAGGCAGAGCGCGAAAGAGATACAGGATCTGGGGCAGTATCGTCATCTTCACCGCCGCAACACGGCCCAACCACGAGATTAGGCCCTTGTTCCATCGGTCAAGTTCCTCCTTTATCTTTTTGCCTAGAGAGGAATAGTTAGCTGCGACCATGGCAGGCAGGGTGGGAGCAAGCAAAATGCCCAGGTAAGGCACCGTGGAGGAGGACCACTGCAAAGGGAAGAGACTCTGAAGGTCCCGTCTGGTGTCGGCAGAGAGCGACACATCCAGTGCCGCCGACTTGGCCACGTTCATTTTAAAGCCCGCAACGCGGGCAAAAGCATCCAGCTCCTGGACGCAGGCAGGGAGTGATCGCCTGGGGTCATCTAGGGTCAGCAAGACATCGTCCGCGTATAAGCTGACAGTGTGTGTGTATTGCCCCATCTTCACCCCAATAGCGTCCGGGTTGTCGCGGATCCTTTGCGCAAACGGCTCCATATAAAGGGCGAAGAGGAGCGGCGAGAGAGGGCAACCCTGTCTCGTGCCGCGCTCAATGGTGAAGCTGCTGGAGCTGTGTCCATTGACACGAACTGACGCCGACGGTCTCCTATAGCAGTTAAAGACCATAGTGCGGAACTTCTCACCGATCCCCAGTTTCCCAAGGACCAGCTCGAGGTACGGCCAATGAACCCTATCAAAGGCCTTCTCCGCATCGACCGATAGCAGCATCCGCTCCCCCGGGACGCGTGAGGCCTTTTCCAGCACATGCGCCACCCTCTTCGTATTGTCGACCGTCTGCCGACCAGGCACAAAACCGGCCTGATCCGCCTCCACCAAACCCGGTAAGAGGAGACCCAGTCTGGCCGCCAAGATTCCGGTGTAAAGTTTGAGGTCCACGTTCAGGAGCGAAATGGGCCGGTACGAGCCGCACAAGGTCCGGTCCTTCCCCGGCTTGGGGATAACCGATACAGTCGCCGAGAGGAGGTCCGGTGGGATGGCGCCCGGTTCGGAGAAGGAGTTGAACAAGCGAGCCAAGAGAGGAGCGACAGCGGGACAGAAGGTCTTGTAGAACAAGGTCGTGTAGCCGTCCGGGCCCGGGGCTTTACCATGCTTCAGCCTTGCGATCGCGGAAATGACCTCCTCCACGTGAATGTCCCTCTCTAGGTGGTCCGCCTGGGAGGGGTCCAGGGCCGGGAGGGTCACGGACTCCAGATAGGCCTCAGCCTCACCCGGTGGGGAAGACTCCGAAGCGTACAGTGCCTCGTAAAAGGATCGAAAGGTATCCGCCACCTCCGCGTCCCCGGAAACCGGGACCCCATCCACTCCCACCAGCTCCTTCACCACATTGCGTTGCTGCGCAGCCCTGAGCCTATGGGCCAGAAGCTTACCGCATCTGTCTCCGCCGGTGTAAAAGGCATGCTTCAGGCGCAGCGCCGCGTACTCCGCCCGATCAAGATCCAGCGCAGAGAGGAGTTTCCGTGCCGCCTTCAGTTGCCTCCAAACGCGAGGAGCCCCTGTACGGCGGTGTACCTGCTCAAGCTCCCTAACCTGCGCCGTCAGCTCGTCCCTCTTGCGCTGGCGTTCCTTATTTTCCGCCGAGGAAATGGAGATAAACTCTCCCCTGACGACCGTTTTCAAAGCCGCCCACTGCGTAGCCAGGGACGTGTCAGAGTTGTCATTGTGGGTCTGGAAGTCCCGGATGACCTCGTCCACTCGCTTCACCACCGATTTCTTATGGAGCAGCGTGTCCCGAAGCCGCCACATCCCTCTCGAGGGGGGGGGCCGCCGGCCACGCAAAGATCCCGGAAACCGGCGCGTGGTCGGACAGGGACAAGACCCCGATGTCCGCCGCCACGGCGGCCGAGCGAAGCGGGCCGCTCACCAAGAGGTAATCCAACCGCGAATAAGTGCGGTGCGCATGGGAAAAGTAGGAGTAATCCCTATCGGTGGGATGCATGGTACGCCAGAGGTCATGCAAGTCCGTCTCTGCAAGCCGGTCCCGCACCGCCGCGGAAAGCTCCCCCGTTTGCGGAAAGCGCTGAGCAGACCTATCTAGAGCGGAGTCGAAGACTATATTCAGGTCTCCCCCCAGAATGATATGGCGATCGGGCGAGGCAGTAACGTCCACCAACACCGACTCCAGGAAATGATCCTGGTGGTCGTTTGGGCTATAAACCGAACCAACCGTAAAGGCAACACCCCCCAAGCGCATGCGGTACACTAAGAGCCTCCCCTTCTGCTCGGCATGTTTATACAGCACCTCCCCTCTAAAAGAGCTGGCTAGAAGAATGGCCACCCCAGCGGTCTTAGTCGCAGCAGAGGAAAATAGTTGCGTGGGGAACTTGGCAGAGCGCAACCTATGGCAATCTCCGGAGAGTAAATGAGTCTCCTGCAGGAGGCAAATATCCGCCCGCGACCCTTCTAACAGGGAGAGGATCGCCCTACGCTTCACGGGATTATTCAGACCCTTGACATTAAGGGTCACTACCTTCAGGGGCGGCATCGCCTCCAGGGGAGCAGCACGCTATGAAGCAGACGGGGGATCAGCGGAGGGGGCGCGCGGGGCAGGGGCGCAGGGAAGGCCAGTGGCGGCCTCGTACTCGGTCGGACTACATCGGACGGGACCCCCCCCACAACAAACCAACAATGAAACCCCCCCAAAAACCACTTATGGCAACCGGCCAAAACAAAAAGGAAAAAACCCCACCCCATAGTCTCAGTCTAGCCCAAATGGGCGAGTCTGCAGAAAACAGTCAAGTGGACGTCCAGCCACGCACCACCCCCCCGCCCCCCCAGCCCCAGCCCAACATCGTTAAAGCTAAGAACCTCTCCCCCCGGAGAAAAATTAGGCCGTTAAGGCCACACCAGTAGATGCAGGCAAGTCCTCGGCCGCAGTCCTCAGGGCCTCCGCCATTTCAGCTCGGATGGTGGGCGAGTCCGGACGACTCACCGGCGCTGACGATGGGCGCCTTCTCGACCTCCGTCGGCCCCGCCGCTCGGGGCGCCTCCGCGCGGGCGTAGCCCCGTCCTCCGCCGCAGTAGTAAGACCCAGCACCCCGCAAACATCCTGTAAGGAGCGCAGCTGATGCAGTACCCCATTCCATCGAAAGATAAGACGGAAGGGGTGACCCCAAGAATAGGCCGTCTCGTGCTCTCGCAGAAAGTCCGTAGCGATGCGGAAGGACCTGCGCTTTTGCAGCGTGATAGCGGACAGGTCCTGATAAAGCGCCACAGGTCGGTCGCGGAAGGTCAGTGGCTGCTTCCTACGGGCCTCCGTCATGATGCGCTCCTTTAGAGGGAAATCCGGCAAGAACGCCAAGATATCAGGCGGGGGCGCCGATGACTGGCGCTGGCGGCCCACCCTGTGTGCTCTGTCAATGCGGATGGGGAAATCCGCTCCCTCCTCCAAGATGTCGCGGAACAGGTCCTGCAGATAAGCCACCAGGTCCGCACCTTCGTCGGCGGATGAAACACCCCGCACCCGGATGTTATTCCGCCTGGACCTGTTCTCGAGGTCCTCCGAGTGGGCCTGGAGCTCGACACATTGCTCCCGGAGGCGGAGGACATCCTGTTGGAGATGGGTTATCTCCTCATCGCGACTCTGAGCCGCCGTCTCCACCGCGTCGACCCGTTCACCCAGGCCCTCGACATCCCTGCGCACCTCCCGGATCTCTCCTGCCACCTCAGCCTTCAGAGTCTGAAAGTCCTCCTTGAGGGAGGCGAATAAGTCCTCCATGAAGGACCGCGTGACCGGCGGCTCGCCCGCAGTTGCGCCCGTGGGCACCCGGGAAGCCCCCGGGGATGGCAGCGCCCTGTCGCGTAGTTGCTGGGGCCTGCCGAGCATTTCCGGCAAGGTGCGATCTCCCCGTGCTGCGCCACGTCTTCCAGCCATCCTAGGGCCCAGCAAAGTCCAGGGTCAGTTGCCGCAGGCGATCGCCACCGCTCGTGGGCACAAGATGCGAGGCCCTCGCCGAGGACAAGGGTAGTGCGTCACAGGCGACAAGATGGCGGACCGGGCGCGGGCAAGACGGCCCCCGGACCAACAGGGCAGGCAGGCAGCAAAGTCCGAAGAGCAGGTCTCCCGTCCCGGGTTCCCAGGGAGGGCAGCAGATGAACTGGCGCCAGAACGAGACGAGGCTCCCGTGTGAAAAGGGCGCGGGTTGGGTACACCAGGTACAGCCAAACAAAGACAAGATGGCGGGAGGGTGGGACCCAAGAAGGCAGCCCGGGCCAGCAAGTCCGTGGGCAACACTCAAATGAGGACGGGTCCGGAAAGTCTGAAATCGGCGCTCCCCTCCATTACCAGTCGAGTGCCCGGCTCGGGCTCCGCCCAAACACCGCCATCAGCGCCTCCGGGCGCGGGATTCGGAAGGCGCCGCCCTTCGAGACCCCGGGCAGTGGGGGGATCGCGGCCAGGGCTAAGGTCCGTCGCCCAGCTATGGTGCCCGCCACCAGGCACCGGTCAGGAAGCTGCCTCACTCCCCGGAGTCCGTCCAGTCCGCCGTGCAGCGCCCGGGCCAGCCAAGGCGCGCGGACAGCGCCGCTCCACGCTCCGCCTCCAGGCTCTTCTCCTCGGGGCGACCCGGCTCCAATCCTCGGAGCGATCTCTGGAGAGACCTCTCGGGAACTTCCCCCGGGGCCCCAGAAGTATAAGCGGCACCAAAATGTGCCCCAGGCACTCCGGCACAGTACCCTCGCCCGCAGTGCAGCCGCGGGGGGAGAGAAGCGCTAGAATCGGGGCTCGAGTTGAGCCGGGCCGGAGGAGCTACGGGAGGAAGCGTCCGCTCACCCCGCCATCTTGGCCACGCCCCCCCTCTGCTTTTTAATGTCAGCATTCTGTACTCCAATTCACCCCCCAAAAAATAATTTAATGGCAGTTTCCAAATAAGTGTACAAAACATACCTATCAGAATGCACATGAAAGACCTCGATTAGCAGACATTTTGTCCAGAGAAGGAGATTTCAATTTCTGAAAAGTCCCAAATAACCGAGATCTTGTGCAGTCATGAATTGAGGCTTAAACCAGTTACTCATGTTGAGCACCCCTGGCAGTGACCTGAGATAAAAAAGAACAGGACCGCCCATTGAGGTGTGTAGACTCAGTTTAGACTGGTAGAGGTGTGAATATTTTGTAAACACTCGACTTTAGATAGAAAAGTAAGAATGTTTAAGATTTAGGAATGAAAGAAGAGTTTGAGGAGAAGAGGATGGAATAGATGGTGGAAGAATGGAAAGAGGAATTCAGAAAAGTGAAGGTACCAGGAAGGAGTGAGAAAGAGAAAAAGGAAGTAGAGAAGGAATGAAGTCAGGAACACATTAAGAAAGGAAAAAAAGAAAAGAACAAAGGTCAAAGAAGATGATTTGAAAAATTTAGGGAGCACTAGCATGAAGGCGGAACAAACAGTGGCGGCTCTTCCACTAAGGCGGAGGAACATCGCCTCACTTCTTTGCAACAATGAAATAAAGGAATCATAAAATGATAATAACTCGATGTTGTTATCATTTTAAGTGTTCCTGCTGCAGCAGATTTGCAGGCAGGGCTGGACTGCTCATACAGGAGCAGGGGAAGGAGTGGTTTGCCCACTTCAAACGCATGAATGTTTGGCCAGCCATCTCGGGCTGGCCAAATATTAATGGGAAACGACAAACAGGTAATGAGGACCCTGGGGAATTTTAAAGACCAAGCTCCAATATGTTCCCTACAGACTTATAACAACATGTATATTGGAGGGTCTACAAAACAACCTACGCACGGTATACCCCAAGAAATGCCCTAAGATACCCTCAAACCAAGTGTATCTAACAAGGGTCACCCCTACAAAGGTCATGGAAGGATGCCCATCAGTCACCACACGGAACCGCCCTTCATCATCTGGGATTCCATCAAGACCACCTCAGAGATAGCCACTCAACTATCACGGTCGGGGGTCCAGATGTTAAAAAGGAGCTCCACCGCCAGTCAGTAAGGTCTACCTGACCAATATACATGTTGTTATAAATATACAAATATTAATGGGCACTTTGCATGTTCTCCACTCAGGCTGTATCACAGTCTGGGTGGGGAACATGCCCAGGCTCCCACTGCCTGTCTGAGTGCCGAACCTCAGTGCTCAAGCCTATCACAACACTGCATTGCAGAGTTATGATTAGCTATAGGGAGCCAGGTGCTTCCTGCTTCCTGTTCTGTCTGGGAGAACTGTGTGTCAATACAATAATTAGGAACAGGGTTATAAGGCGGACATTTACTGACAGGAAAATAGGAACACTAAATCATAAACAGAGTGCACGGTACAAATAAGGTTTGTGCATTTTTATTGAACAATAATTTATAAAAGAAAGGAAAAAACAGTATTTTTTATATTTATTATATTTTGATCTCCTTTATATTTATACATTCTGCAACGGCATGAGATTATGCGTGTTTGTCTCTCTATGCAGATTATTTATACTTTACAGTTTTGATACTGTATAGATGATTATATTAAAAAACATGGCTAAAGATTTGATTACTACTACGCGCGTTTCGGCTATTTAGCCTTCATCAGGAAGCCATGATGAATTGTTCTGAAGTACCAGAGACTGATAGATGTAGCGTCCTGCGATGTTGACACAGGAATAATGGGTAAGATCTTTTAGGTTGCCAGTAGTGAAAGGTAGTACTCTATGTGTGGACAGGATCGATGGTGACCATTAGTGATATGGTTGTAAATAAATGACCATCGTCGCTTTAGGCATGGAACTATCTATAGGTTGCGCTGCATCCTTCAATGAAAAGAGTCTCTGGGTCTTAAGTTTTGCGGATGGTCGGGAGGCGGTGATGGAGCTAGTCAGCCATTTCTCTTGCTGAAGTCCGATATATGCCCCAATGACGGATTCTCTCTGCTTGCGGTGGGCAGACTCGTAGCATATGGTCCAAGACTCTCGTGGAGTTAATCTGATAAGGCGGTCCGGCGTGCTTCCCAATGGCGGGTGCTGGCTAGTTCGCGTGCCGGCCGCTGGTCAAGGAGTCTGGCGTGCCTTCCAATCGTGGCTTCTGGCAGATTCGCGTCCCGGCTGCTGTTCGAGAAGGGCTGGGAGAACTGACAGAGGGACGGCGGAGGAGAGATGCAGCAATCCGGTATGTTTTTTCTTCTTTTTTTCTACAACACCCCACCCCCGATCGGTGCCGGCCCCCACTGGGAACAAATATACTGGGGATTTGCAAAATTGCAGTGTTGCCAAATGGCACCGTCTTCTATGTTGTTGTTGTTGAATCTTCTGGGCAAACCGGAGGGTTAAAATGGCGACTTTGTGTGTACACTAACTGACACTGACGAAGCTGCAAGCGAAACGCGTCTGTCAGGGGTGAGGGGTTTGTAATAAAATATTGGGTGAACGGATATCTGAGTGCTTGCCGTTTTTAAACTCAACCGAGTTAAAGAGTGTTGGAATATATATATATAAAAAATATATATATATATATATATATATATATATATATATATATATATATATATATCTATATAATTAGTTCAAAAACATGATAAATAATGCTCATACCCTTGAACTAGGCATGTTTAATCTCCTCTTAAACCACCTCCCCAAAATCTAGTAAAATGGTAAAAGAATGAATGTCCTAAAAAGTTAAACATATGTAAACTGCATACACAGCAATAAAGAAACTGAACAAGACAAACACAAATCATGACACTGTACTGCAAATCCTTCTATACAATGGCAGTTTGGCACATGCTAATGCCGGTTAATCTGCTTGGGACTGAAGTCCTTTACTAGTTACTTGATCTGGACCGTTCTAGAAAGTTTGTCAAACCAAATATTAATTCAAAGCCCTGGCAATGAACAGAAAAGAAGCTGCTCGGGATGAGAGTAGGAAACGGGAAAAAATAATTGGTTTGTTTAAGTGCTAATTGAGTAGTTAAAGGTGAGCTGGGGAGCAAATCAATGTTATTGTCTCTGAACCTCTTTAGGAACATCTCACCTGTGACACAGACCCAGGCACCTCATGAGCGTGCAGGAGCATGCCCCTCAGCCTTGCTATAACATTACTGCGTATGTGCGTAGCCTGCAAGAATACTCCTATGATACACAGCCAGCCAAACAGCTTTCGGGTCTGATTCACAAAGGTAAACGTAAACGTATGTGTAAGTTTACTCTTTTTCAGTATTCACAAATCTGTAATGTAATACATGTAATATAAGGTGGATTTGTAGAGCGATATTTGTCACCCGTGAGGGTATCCAGGCACCCTGCACATAAAAACATACAACAGGCCTATCTTTTTATGTGCGGAGTTAGTAAAGTTATTATTAATTCACAGTTTTGTGAATCCCCAAAAATAGTAAACTTACAAAACCTTGTAAGTTTACGTTTGTGAATCAGGCTCATAATATTTAACTCTTAGCCTAAACAGGTTGCTGATTTTGAGAGACTTTGGAATACCTAGTTGAAAGAATATGTAAAGAACATAATGTCACATGTGTATGCTGAGAGAACAATCAAGGAACTGACATTTTCTAAAAAATCCCAGAAAGTATAAAGTAGATGGAGTTGAATATGAATAAACCCGTCACTTCTCAGGAATATTATCAAGCAGTGCATGATAAATTATTCAGAGGTAACATTCTGTTTTACTGACGTTGACACAAACAAAGTGCATGTGATTTCATTTATTTATTTTTCTATATAAGATAGAGTGGACTTCTGACAATGAACAGCATGGTAGCAGGGCCATTTCAAATAGGAAATTAAGTATACTGGAAAATATTGTGTATGTGTGCAAGTGCAGGCGGTCTGGTGAGAATCAGGAATATCTGTGGAAAAGGAAAAAGACTAGTCCCCATTCTGGGCTCATTGTTTCACAATGGTTAGATTTTGATGAGGCAATACTGGCTGGAACCGGAGAAATCAGCCCCCTGGTATCACACAACAAAATGCACACTACTGATTATATCAGCCTCTTTCTCTCGATTGGTCCCTATTTGGACAGGGCTGGTTGCATATACGAGGAGGAGGTAAATCAAGTCTTTAGATAAGGCTTAGGGCACTCTTCTTGGACTTCAACGTGATCCATTCTTTACAACCCCCTTTGCAAAGGATTATGATCTTGGTCATTAGGATTTTGGGCTACTTACCAGGCTCTTTTGCATTGCAATGTGTCACCTGCTTGGAGTGGGTGATAACATGCAATGGAGAAATTTCAAGGGCAGGGTCCAGGGAAGATGAAACAGATGTAGAGGCTGCTATGGGCCAGAGAGTGAATTCAGCTCCTTTCAATTTTGCTGAAGGAGGGTGAAAGGGAGCTGGGCCTGGGGCCAGTGTTTCCAAAACCTACACAGAGAAGCAAAAGTGGGTAACAATCCAATGGCGCCCTTCGCTCAACAATCACAATATGCACAAATTCCTTGGTGAGATGCTCACATCAAGTCTTTTGCATAGGTTTACAGGGTCCACTTCATCTATGTCTGAGATAGTGTTTATCCCTAGTATCCATCTAGAGCGACATCCCTGCATTTGAGTACTCTAAAAACAAAAACAATGTTCCGGTGCCACAGGGGATAAAATGTGCAACAATCAACTACCCTTACAGAAGAAGCATAGGGAGAGCCTCACTTCAGCATCCACCAGGGTGCGATTGGCAGGTACTCACCAGTTTGCTCATTATATCATCATTGGCAACTCTCCTATGAAGTGGAAGGAACCAACACCCCAAAGGTGAAAAAGAATGTTGTATGTGTATTAAAGCCTATATTTTCATATGTGTAAACCACACAGATTATTGCCCCACTTACAGGTCCCCACAGGGAGAGAAGTTTCTTTCTCACAAGATCAAAAAAATCACATAAAAATGAGTTGCTAGGTATTGGGCTTTCGTCTTTAATTATCAAACACTGCACTCATGGTAAAAACACACACTATCATGTTTAGACCATATTAAATTGAACAGCTGACATGTTTCATTGCCAGTACATATTTCCTGCCAATTTCTTCAGGGCGGGAGGACCTCATATCACCTATATGTGCACCGGACTAAATGGCCACTGTGTGATTTCTTACCAGTGGCCCAAATGAAGGGCAACTAAGGTATTTCAAAAACAGCCTTTTATATATATCTCAGACCCTGTTGCGCTTGCGGTGTCGGCATCTCACAGTTCAGAGTGACACGACCCGGTAGCCGTTGGGTCCGGTGCACATATGAGAATACTTTAAATTGTACAAATATGTCTCCGTGATGCCAATTATTCACCATAACTGACTATCAGTGTTTGACCAGTCAGAGAAACAGCTTCTTCAGCTCCATTGACTGACAACAGTAAAAATCTAGTAGCAAGCTATATAACATTAAGAATCTAAAGTTGACAGTTCCAGACCTGCTAGGTCAAAATCTAACCTGCGAATTTGAATGGGAGACTAGAAATCAGAAATGAAAGTGATAATCTGTGGAGACACCCCAAGCCAAATTCTCTCTCAAGTTCATGCTTACATTTCCGTTCAACGTCATCTTTTATTTCCTCAACCTACACTTTAAAATGCATGACTATGCTGTCCATATCAATTTAGGATTAGATATTTTACATTTAACTAGTTAAATACAAACATCAAACTAGAAGCTAGAAGGTTCAAAACAGAAATACTTATTTTGGGGTGATTAGAGCACTAAGCAGGTCGCTCTTCTATGGTCACAGCATAGACTTTCCACAGCCTCAGTTACCAAATTCTAGAACTCAGTGAAGGAATGAACTTTGACTCAGCCATGCCATTTCAATCGCACATGAAAGTGATTCCAAGCAATGCCTTGTTTCTAGTGTTACACTGAAGTATATCTAGTTCTCATCTGGAAACGCTGGACCACTTTCAGTACCGTTAAATTAGGTAACAATAACATCTTTCATTTTTACTTCATTTAAAAAGGTATACCTTTCGTTTTAAGCGCTATTTAAAATTATGTTAATGCCTATTATTTCTTCCATTAATATTATTAATTAATATTGCACTCAGCAAGGCCACCAAATGAGTAAAGGGGCCAAAAAGAACACACATTTCCGAACCCCCCAGAATCCATCCACTGTTTACTTACTATAAAAAATGTCCAGTACATTCACAATTCAAGGCGCAACACACTAAAACGAGGAAAAACTTTATGTCATCACAAAACCATTAAACAACAGAAACAATCCGTTTTAGGACAGATTGTTGCAAGTTATAAAACGTGCAAGAACTGACCCCGCTATTAGCACCACCTGGAATATAGAAATGCGGTTTAAAGTATGCGACAAGTTATCTCCTTTAATTGTTAAAACCTGTATCCTTACCTCTTTCTTCCTTGTCTGAACTGTGGAAAACATTGTGGAAACAGTTATCCTACAAAGTGTGCCTCTCCGCTGTTTATGGCCCCAATGCACGGCCGTGCTGAGAAGCGGCCTTGCCCTGAGGCAGCACGAGCCACTCAATACGTTGAGCGCAAATAAATAAATAAAACTGTCCAATCAATGGTAAGTGATGTAGCTGTTCAACATGTCACATTAAAACCGAGAAAGTGAAGTAGCAATCCTGCAATGTGGTGAGCCCTTCCACCTCCGAAATATTCATTTACATCTTCCAGGACAGAAGTGACTGAAAATCATTACCCTTAAATTGTATGTTTCCATAAACAAACTGCTGTAACAGAACGCTTTTTTTCCCTGGCTAGCAGTTATTATGCCTTAATGCACTGCTATGGAGTTCTGCTGTCAGTAGATGCTTTTTAATCATGGCGGCGCCTCATTCAGCTCCCTCAGCGATGTCAAACATTGATTGACAAAAGCAAGCCGAAAGCAAGACATTTACTAGGTGACAAGAGAAAGACATTTACTATATTTTCTCCAATAACTGGATTGAGCTTTCAGATGCTGTTAAGAGCTCCCATTGATTAATACTCAGGTGCAGAGCAAGCCAAAGCTTGATATGACTCATTTAGAAAAGGTGAAGGTTGGAATCTAAATATCTAGATACCTACCATTTTTTCAGGTCTGGCTTTCAGACTGTTCTAGCTACATAAATACATCTTGGTTAGCCCTCTACATCCATTGGTTTGTTTGATCTGTTCTAGTGTCATTTACATAATATTTCTGCCCACCACACCATATAGTGTGGGGCACCTGGCCAACCCATTTCATCAATTGCTTGTCATGCACTGTGAGAGATGCCATCTATCCAATCTCATGTACACTGCCTCTTGTAAAGGAGTATCTGAGCTGCTGAGCCATGCCTTGATTTTTGTAAAAATATATTTTTCAGTTTGTTTGCATATTACATGAGTTTGCAGATAAACTAAAATACATAAATATATGAATGATTGAATAAATAAATGTCGCTCCTTTGCCAAGGCCAGGCATATTTGGGTCAATTCACAAAAGCAAGTGGAGAAGCATGATTTTGTCTCCGCCCTTCTACATTTGGCTAGGCTATATATATATATATATATATATATATATATATATATATATATATATATATATATTTACATTTAAACTCATGTACTCGTGTGATGCAATAATATTAATGAGATATGGTGCACCAACTATATGGCATGTGCCTTTATTGCGTTTTTTGATGTATGTTGGAGCATATTAACGTTTTCCTTTTCTGCAATGTCTGCTATGCAGTGCACTCACCAGGGATTAGAGAAATGAGTCATCCATGTGTTTTACACTTACTTTATAAAATGTGACCAGTTGTTTCCGTTTAATAATACATATATCAGTTTGAGTGCACCATATTAGAGTACAGTATAGGATGGTTTGATTTCTATAGTAAAGATTTCATTTATTGGGATATATGTAGGTTTTGGAACTAATATGTATCTAAAGGGAAATGTTAAATTAGCATGATATTGGGCCTTAAGCTTACAGTTGAGGCATTTAATATTAACCTGAAAGTTGTTTTTCTGCATATTTTCTCCTCTGTAGGTGCAAACCAAAGACTTTTATTAGTTAGTGAAAAGCACATTGTATTTCTGGGATCGTGAGGTGAAGAATATTTGGCAAGGTCAATCAATTTTAATGAAGAACAAAAGGAGAGTTACCAGTTGGTACTATCAGATGAAGGGAGGAACCTAAAGGCCCTATGGAAGCGGAGACTGGAAAATGGGAGTAGTGTTCAGGGAACCAGATTCTTTCTTGGGAACTGAAAGATATTGAGATGTTGATGAGGTCATGTTTTTTTTTAATATGGGTTGTGCATTTTAATTAGTGAACTCACCATAGGGTTAGTCAGATTCCCTTTAGGCTTCGAGAGATAGAGACCTCTCTTGACTTTTTTGATTGTGTGACTTCATGCTATACAAGATTCTTTACCTAAAGAACATCTACAGAGGTTCTGATGCTGACACCTTTCTTGCTTCCTTCATTCAATAGGATTTCCCCTATCCCTAGGATAGTGGAGGGTTTGTTAGATGCTGCAAATCTTTTCCATGTATGGGGAGAAGGTTTGTAATAAATAATTTGTCCAGTCATCAAGTTCTTCTCCTCAAATTTTGTATCACTGCAACTGAGATACTTATATGTTCTTTGCTGTTGAGGACCAATATTGTAAGACGTGCAGGTCTTCCTTTAATAATCATATATTTCTACAGTATGGTCTTAAGATTGATTTATATTAGACTGGCTTTGAGTTTGTAATAAATCAGTTAACTTCAAGTTATTGACTCAGACTTTTATTATGTGGTCCTAATGATCCCACTGTACATAAAGATTTAAACTGTTGTTAGCCCTTTTTCCTTTTCAGGCTGCTAAAAATATCTATTGATCAGTGTTGAATGGGAATAAACTGCCCAGAGCATTCACACAACTAATATCTGCGTAAATATGTGTAAATATCCGCATGGATGGAATTAATAATTTTCATGTGGAGATTCCAGAAAAGATATAGACTCATGAGTCTCCAATCCCCCCCCCCGCAAATGACAGAGTGGAGACACTTAACTCTGAACTAATGGCTGGAAAGTTACAACTAGTAACATTTTGGCTTTTTGTAAAGATCTCTGCCAACAGGCCTAGAAAAAGTAATAGTGAATGTTTTAAAATAAAAAAACTAACACATATTTCCCTAACTCCTGTCCACCTAGAACTAACAGAGTAACAAGGGACAACACAACTGCACTAAAATGTAACATATTTCATTTTCATTTAATACTTTTATTGAAGTTATTTTTTTAATTCCAATACAGTAAATGTTCACTTTCTCTCCACCACCCCTAAAAGCATGATTGGTGTATACGATGTCATACTCAAGGATGCACATTTTTTATTATTCTATTTGTGATTTAATAAAAAAAAATATCATTTAAAACACATTTAATTAAACTGTTATTACGTATATTTTAAAATATGCTTTTAAATCATTATTAATTATTGATAAACTAGATATTGTTATTTAATGCAACTTATTTTATATGTTTATGTATATGTTAGTGTCAGCCAGGCATGGTGCTGATTTTCTCCAATGCTGGGCTGGAGCACATTAACGCCTTTTTCAGTAGTACTGCTGTATTCAATTTAAATGCATGTTTTATGAATTTCAATTATCTTACTCTTACGTGAGTGTGTTTTATGTTAGCATGTGCTCCCCATAAACCCCTCCTTTAATTTCCCTTCACCTCTCCTACTTAGGAGTATTTCATATTTTGGTTGAGGGGGGATGACACCTGTTCAAGAAACAGCCACAATACCCTGTTAAGGGTTAACTGCAAAATTCACAAAATTAACCTGTACTTCACCCTCTTCTAGCTTGGCACAAAAGCAGTCAGGCTTAAATTAGGGGCAATGTGTAAGGTATTTATGCAGCTCACTAACAGAAGTAAAGTGAGAACACAACACAAGAAAAATGCCACAACAATGTTGAAAAATAGAATTATATATAATAACTTATTTGACATTAAAACAACAAACATCCACTAGTAGAACCGGCGATATGCAGTTTCAAAATATTAAATACAAATACTGCCTAAAAGCACACAGTGCCAACTGTGGTTATCTGGTCACGCCGGAACGGAACAAGGTAACAAGTTCAGGCAACCATGATGGAGTGTGGGATGGATCCAGGCACCAAGTTAGACCCATGTAATAAAATTGCCTTAAATCCTGGTCTGCGAAGTATTGTGTCATCCTGTGTCAAAGATGTGTCATGCAGCAGTTGTTCTAAGAAGCTGCAAAAATGCAATTTTTAAAAAATGTTTAGTAAAATCTAGAGCTTAAAAGATCAAAGCTCCATCCGTGGACATCTTGTCGAGCAAGACCGGGTCAAAATCGAAAAATATGGGGAACCGTGATGGATTGCAGGTCTGATAAAAGAAGTGGATTGGGTCGTAGTGAGCGCTTTGCTTCGGACTTAGAAGAAAATTAGCAGAAAATGTTCTGAAAAGGTAAAATTCCACAGGTATAGCAGCAGGAGGTGTCTGAGAAAAGAGCGTCATCATTGGGGAGCTGATAGACGAGGGTGAGGTAAAGATTTCTACTTTCAGACTTCGTCATGTTGTTGGAAGTGGAAAATCTCCTGGAGGATAAGGCAGGAGGTTGTAGCTAGCAAGAGTTCCAGGAGGCCAAATACCCTTTTGGCAAAGGATCATTGAACAGGATATGCTGTATTAACAGGATTTGCTGCTGCCAAGAAGAACATAGCGGAAGCTCCTTCAAATTCAGGCCAACCGGTGATGTACCTTAGGTGGATAGACAAGCATATTTATTTCTAGGTTCTAAGAACAGTTTTTAACCTACAACTTTCCAAGTTTTGGATTGTGGTTCTCTGGGCACGTTTAGCACCACCACCAAGGGTCCAGGACTGAAGGGGCACCACTTTGGGGGTGGGGGTTAGGACAAACTCAGGCTGGGTCCAGGTGCGTGTTCAAGATGGTGGGAGCCTCTTATGGCTTCGTGGTTCTGAACTGGAGGCCAGCAAACTAGCCCTTGGAGTCACTGTAGTAGTTGTGGGTTCAGGTAGAGAAGCAAGGCTCAAGGAGCAGGATAGGCCTGTGAGGGTTCAAGGTAGGTCGATAAAGTGAACTAATGAGTAGGTATGAGAGTCTTAATTTTATACCTGATGCCTTCGATGAAGTAGGAGATGTTTCTAAAGATAATTTTCTTTGAAGTGTTTGGAATTTCATGACTCCTCTGCCTTGGTTTCAAGCGGGGCTGGATACAGGAGCAGTGCAGAGGTGACAAGCCCTTTGTGCGAGAGCAGAGCACATCCTAATCAGTTGCACATGGGTTTGTGCCCAGCCTGCCACCAGATGGCCAATTTATGGAAACCTGATCGCTCTGTAGTGTGGCAGTCGGGGAAGAAGTCTAACTGTCAACGACACCCAGTCATGTGACCTAACACGGCTCCCGTCACCAAATGAAAAAAGGCAGGAAAATGCCAACTTTCTAAAAGTTCTCATTATTCTAGCTTATTGGTCAAACACAAATGTTTTTTGTTTGCACCAGTATTTTATTTATACCTTTTGATTTGAGTTTTTTAAGTCTGCATTTACCAAACTTTATGTATGAAAAAGTTTGGTAACTGCAAACTTAAAAAACTCAAATAAAAAGGTATAAATAAAATACCGGTGTAAACAAAAAACATTTGTGTTCGACCAATAAGCGAGAATAATGAGGGCTTAAAATAATTGTGGTACAGGCAATTTTGTTGTTTATTGATTGTTATATGGCCCAGCATAGACCACTTTCCTAAAGGGCCTAACTCCCTAGTTTTATCAAACTTTCTAAAAGTAGCATTTTCAAAATTTTAATTTAAACTCCAAACTTACCATTATTGAGGAATTTTAATCACAATTTCAAAGATACCAAACATGAAATGCTTATCTGGTCTCAATCAAAAGTTAGTACTTATTAAATGTAATAAGGCAACCCAATGTTATCGCAAGGGACAGGTAGCCCTACAGTAATGAAACACCAATTAAGGAGTTTAACTACCAGGACATTCACAACTTAAAAGTACTTGTTCAACATTTTATTACAATGCACCCTGCCCTATTGGTTAAATAGAGCCTATCTTAGGGGTAACGTATATGCAATAAAAGGGGAGTTGAAAGCTTGGCAAGGGGTTTATATTAGCAAGTCAAATTGGAAGTTTAAAACTGCTTTCATGCTGTAATGACAGGTCTGGGACATGTTTTAAGGGGCTACTTAAGTGTGTGGCACAGTAAGTGCTGCAGACCCATTATTTGTTCTTGATTGAAACTTATCTGCACTTATCTGACCCATGATTAAATGTGGAGTAAAGTGCACAGAACGAAGTAGCAAATAAATGCTTATAGTCCATATTAATTGAATTGATAGCCTTTAGGCTGTTAAATTGGTTTAGCAGCATTTGAATGTGAAGGCTAGGACTTTCCCCCCTTTCTCTTAGACTCACTAGTAGCATTACATTTAGAGATCCTGGTTATATGGTATACCACTCTACAACTGATGTATAACTAAATTAAATATGTAATTCAGGTGTACATCAATTCTCGGAAGCTTAAAAGAAAGAGCACAGGCATGTAAGCACTGACTAGCAGTGATAAAGTGAACATAGCCTTAAGACTAACCCAGGGCGGTGTACTCCGCTCCGCCAGCGGAGTTTACAGTGTTTTACCAACTCCAAGCTCAACTGGGAATGCAAAGTGGGGGCAAAACTCTAACTATGTGGTGGAGTGGAGTATGTCCCTCATCCCCAGCGCCACCAGGCCCCCCAAAAAAGGGTAAAAAGACCCACTTACGTGCTCTTTGTTATGTCTTGCTGGAACTGCGCATGCGCAGTCCACGCTAGACGTAAAATGTGGGAGGTTGGGACCGGCAACGAGTAGGAGGACGGCGGCAACAAGGAGACACCACAGCGAGGAGGAGGGTGGCCCGCAGATGTGAGAGAGAAGGAAACTTGTTTTTTTTACCCTTTTTCAAAAAAATTGGTGGGACTGGGGCGGGGCGGAGTCCTCCAGAGTTTTTTTTTTTAACTCTGTGGAACTCCGCAGAGTTCCACTCCGCTTACTCCACCCAGGCTCACTTACGACCAACCAAAATTAATTCAGCAAAAATAGGAGTGAAAGCAATATCTTTGGAAAAGACCCTGCAGGGAGGGCCATGTCCAACAACTGTGTTTGCGAAATATTGTTTCTCATCTCTGTTGGAAAGTGGGTAAATATCTAGGTAGGGTGAATTGGGATTTCGTAGGCATTGGATACATAACTATTTTGTAGTAAGTTAAATGAATGACTCCTGTCACATTGTTAATTTCCATCTTTGACGAGTTGAGCACTAGTTAATCAACATCCATCATTTATATTAGTTCTGCAGACAGTCCAAAGATTTAGGGGTTCATTTATTAGAGGATTGCGTAATTTTTGCACCATGCAACGTCGTACATTAGTGACACAAACCGCTAAGTCAGATTTTTGAAGCCACGCAAAGCTACTTTGCATGGCTCTGAATGGTTAAACAATCTGGAGGAACGGAACAAAGTGCAAATCTCTGCTTTGCAGTACTCTGCCCTGGGTAGGCAATCCATGGATGTTGCTTGGGTGTTCCCATACAACTCTAATGGATTTTGATGCATTCCCAGATTTACTCATTCTGCAGCACACATAGAAAGAGGAATATGAGTTCCTGGATTGTTTTTATGCCAAAAGGTCTTCCTTCCAACACAAAAACAATCCTGCATGCAATGCAAGCACCCTTGCACCATGTTGCAAGGGTGTCTGCGTCTGTACTAGCCAGCGAAATGGGTGATAGTGCAAGGGAAAGGACAGGAATGTGCTGTAATGGTTTGAATACAATGCATTCCTGCCATTTCCCTGTCACACAGTGCAGCACAGCACAGCAAGGTAACTTGTTGCGCTGCAATGCATCATTTGCTCATAACTGAGCCCCTTAGTGTCAAAATAGATCTTAAAAGAGGAAAAAGTGCAAAAGATTTGAGTGTTGTTTGTGTTGTGTTGATCTTTTTTGGAGGGGACTGTTTATAGGGAGATTGGGGTGGGCCGAGTACTGAATAAGTGGCACCTTCTAGGTGTGAGGTGAAAGGAGACAACAAGGCATACCAGGACACAAGAAAAAAGCAGACAAAAAGAAGAAAAACCATTTTAATTTGATACTTGTGATTCCTAGTGGGATGAGTTTTGTTAGCATGCTAATGTGATTAAAAAAAAGGACCAGTGAGACTGTGTAGAATGAGAAGAGATGGGAAGTCAATGTGATAAGATGAGGTAAGAGAGATGGCACCTTGAGTATGGGCTGTCTCATTGTAATTATGCTATTAAAAATAGATTACAGAGTTGTGATATGGACAGTACTGCAGTAGATGAATAAGAACAAGGGATCTGCTTTTGATCTTTTGTCAAGGGGACAGACAACAGCAAATTTAAATCATTTGGGATGTACATCAATGAGAAGTCAGAAATTGAAGTCATTGAGGCTGCATCAAAAAGTAGACTGATTGTCAAATGAATAGCATGAATTACTAATATTTATGGAAAGTACACATTGTATATACATTTTGTATTCATATTTTACGTGGTAACAATACATAACAATGTCAGTGTTGAAATCAAGTCACATACAGTGCTATTACTCTAAATCTATGGAGCAGTATCCCCCCCGACAGGTCATAATTCAACTATCTACTCAGCCCACACTTGACCCGGTGGCCCATTGCTTCCTTCACTGTGATTTATCGGCAGTGTGGTCTACTATTGTTAGAACCATTTCACTCCATGTCGCTATATCCTCTGCCACACACTCATTCCTGTGGGTGCTCTTAATGTGCTGCTATTCTGCCAACACCCACTCATGGAAGTATCGCCTCTAGGCCAAGATCTTGTGCAGCCGGTGTGACTGTCAGATGATAGCAATCTGGCTTCTCGCCTGCACCACCCCCAATGCAACCATTCGGGCCGCTATCTTTAGTATCCTGCTGCCCTGAGTAAGCACTCCCGGTGGACACAATTGTACCATTTATGGCAGCAAAACACCTTTTATATTTGACAAAGTGCAAACCACACTGCTTCAAAACGTGTCAACCATCCACAGTCCCCAGGTCATATGCAAAAATCCTGCAGATTCCTGACAACATATACTACATCTGGAAGACATGCCAGGGTACATTTTAAACAGTCTCAGAGGAGTCACATGGGTTTTGATGCAAGCAATTAAATTGCATGATTTTTAAGCGGGTGTTGGGTGACACAACTCTGATCTGTTCACAGGCGTTCTGTTATTCTAAGTCCCTCACATCCTCCCCTCAGTCCACGCTCCATCTCTCTACAGCTCAGACAGCTTCCCTGCATCCGCAAGCAGGGCCACATGCAGGAGTGTGATGAGGCGCCGGCAGCTTACCAGGTCTCCCAGTCTCATGCTCCCTTACTTCTATCGGAAACCAGGTCCAGATGCCCAGGTTGTATGTGCAAGGTGAGCACACTGCAATAATTGACCCGGGTCAGTTCCAAACCTTTCCTGAGCTTGGTCAAACATGATAAATCATTTATTGATATATAGATGTCCGACCCTCTCACAACCCCACATGGCTGCTCAAAGTACACATTTCGACCCTCTAGCAACCCCCCATGGCCCCTCAAATGACATATTTCATAGCAGGGCAGAAAATTGTATCATTATCTACAGCGGCAAGTCCTCAGCATAGGGCATCCTAGGCAAGACCACCAACACTACTCTTTTACACACTCTACCCACCTGGTGCAGAAGATAGGGTAGTGAGTCAGGGCCATATTCCCCATCATAAGAACGTCCTGAATGGAAATAGGGTCATAGGTTTCTTCATGTAGGGTCTTTTCCCAGTTCAACTTTTTATCCAACCACAGAACTGCACGCTGGAGTTGAAATGCTGCATTATATCGAAAAGGGTTTGACAGACCCCAACTCTGCCAAGGGTGTTTGAGCGTGTCCACTTTGACCCGACTTCTACCACCCAGCAGCCCAAAAATCCGTCCCACCATACAAAAGTCATGGGAGGAATTTATAACATTGCGGTCTGCAGCATGTAGAGACAGCACAACAGGAACACTATTTTTGCCACAGAAATGGCCCCCATCATGCAGAGTGAGCCAGCCCCTCCACCACCATTTCCACATTGAGTGCATAGTGAGCTTTTGGGTCTCGCGCTACCCTGGTGTCCAAATACCGAAAAGCCTCTAATGCCCAGGGAAATCCCAGCCACAGAGGAAGGTCTGAGTCTCCCTGTGTTAGTCCCACCAGGGGAAACAGCCTGGGCTTTGCCATGTTTGTGTGCAATCCCAAGACGCAGCAAATTTGTTCAGTTCCCCCAACAAAAGCGGACTGTCCATCCCTGATCCCATAAGTAGATCAACACATCATTGGCGTACAGGCTTCCGTCCTTGTCATTCTACAGAGGCTGTGATCCTGGCTGTCCTAGACACCTTGAGAGACGGAGCTGACAAGGGTACCTCCCAGGCCCTGGTATTATTAGATCTGTCGGCCGCCTTCGACACGGTGGACCATAACATCCTTCTCCACCGTGTCGAACAGGCCGGCATCCAGGGCCTGGCGTTGGCATGGGTGAAATCTTTCCTTATGGGGAGATCCCAGTCTCTCAGCCTAGGTACATTTAGGGCCCCTAGGGAACATCTGCCTTGCGGGGTCCCCCAGGGCTCCTCTCTATCCCCTCTTCTTTTCAATCTTTATCTTCACCCTCTTCTTTCTTCTTTGAGGCAGTGGGACGTCCGCGTCTTCAATTACGCGGACGACCTACAACTCATTTTCTCTCTAAACTCTCCTTCTGCTATTCCCACCTTCCAGGCAGTTATGTCCCATATCTTTCAGTGGATGTGCCAGAACCAGTTGAAATTGAACCCAGGAAAGACGGAGCTCCTCCTGCCGGGTAAGAGCACCGTCCACTGGGGTCCACACTTCTGGCCGGCAGAGCTTGGCTCCCCTCCCACCCCGGTAGCCTCGGTGAAAAGCCTTGGGGTCACTATTGACGCTGAGCTCTCTCTCGGGCCGCAGGTGGGGACGGTGGTTTCCTCCTGCATGTTCCAGCTACGCAGGATTAGGAAGGTGGCCTACCTCCTCACTCCCGATGCCTTGCTACAAGTCATCATGGCCCTTGTTCTCTCCCGCCTGGATTTTTCAAATTCCATCTATTATGGTTTGCCCAAATGTTCCATCAACAGGCTGCAAATCATTCAAAACCAGGCGGCGAGACTGGCCCTCGGTATTCCGAAGTGGCAGTCCGCCAAACCCCTCCTTGTCAAACTACATTGGCTTCCGGTCAGCCTAAGGGCCGCCTTTAAGGTTGGCTGTCTTATCTTTAAGTCTCTCTCTGGTTCTTGCCCCGCTTTTCTGAAATCCCTTATCCGACCCTACTGTCCTTCACGTAACCTTAGATCACTTCACTTACATCTTTTGGTGGTCCCTTCCTTTAAACTCTGTAGATCTGGGGGTCGAAGATTCGCCTTCCTCGGCCCCAAACTTTGGAACTCTCTCCCTCTCCCAGTTAGGACCTCTGGCACTCTCATCCAATTTCGCAAATCACTAAAAACCTGGCTCTTCCCACAATCCTGCTAAATCCCCTCTGTTTCCTCAGCACCCTTTCAGCGCCATGATACCTCCGGTGACAGTGCGCTATACAAAATCCCCTTAACATAACATAACATAACATAACAGGGACACAACATGCGGGCTGTCACCCAAATGGATCCCCCATGGGCCAAATCTGGCATGGAGCATGCTCGCCTGTGGCTCCATTGCAGGAGCAAATAATACAGAGGACAACCCTGCCACATGTATGTATGTATGTATTGTATGTATTGCAGTCTTATATAGCGCAACACTATCACCCAAAGGGTATCCTGGCACTTTGACAGAACATAACTGGCACACGCTCACAGAGATCACACTACTCTTGGAAATAGATACGTTTTCAGATTTCTCTTAAAAGATGGAAGTTCGCTTTGGCTCCTCAATGGAAGCAGAAGAGAATTCCAGAGACTAGCAGCGGAAAAGCTGAAAGAGCGACCTCCCATTCTTAACCTTTGAAACCTGGGAACCGTTACCAGGCATGTATAAGAAGAACGCAAGGTTCGAGGAGCAGTATACCAGGAGAAAAGATTCTGCAACAGAACAGGTCCCTGTCCATGCAACGCCTTAAAAACCAAGCACGAAGCCTTAAAAAGAATCCGTTGATGGACAGGCAGCCAATGGAGATCAAGCAGCGCTGAAGTGGAGGAGGCAGCGCGCGGACGAGAGAGAGCCAACTTGGCTGCCATGTTTTGTATCCGTTGGAGCTTACCAACTAAGATTTTGGGTGCTCCCAGAAGCAGTGCGTTGCAATAGTCCAACCTGCTTAAAATAATCCCCCGCACAACTTCAGGTCTGGCCTGAGCTGGGAGCACAGGAAGGACTTTGCGTAACATACGGAGCAACAACATGCATGTGGCAATGGTCTTATTGGCGAAGGCGTCCAGTTGTAGATTTGGGCCTAACATAACTCCCAGATTGCGGACAGATTCTGCTGCCGTCACTACCCCCGAGAAAGAAGAGGGCCAGAAATCCTCTGGCAGGGAGCGTGGAACACGATCGTTGGAGCAGTACAGCACCTCCGTTTTAGACCTGTTAAACTGGAGTGAGTTGGAGCACAACCAGTCCGCTGTAGCTGTCATACAGCAGTGGAAGGTCTCTAAGGAAACGGCGTCTTTACCTTCCAGAGAAAAAATTAATTGAGTATCATCTGCATATTTAAATACCGATATACTAAAGGAGCTAATCAGTTGAATTAGGGGGCGGAGATACAGGTTGAATAATATTGGGCTGATGGCTGAGCCCTGGGGCACCCCCTGCCCTACCTTCCGCACACCTGATCTAAAAGGCGGCAATGCCACCACCTGCTGCCTATTGTGAAGGTACGAGACTAGCCAGTCCAGTGCCAGCCCCGTTACCCCAGCCTCCTCCAGTCTCCTGATGAGAGTCGAGTGGCTGACCGTGTCGAACGCGGCCGACATGTCGAGCAGCACAAGAAAGGCTGCTCGACCAGTGTCAACTCGCGAACGAAGTTTGTCCAACACGACCACCAGTGCCGACTCCGTGCCATGCGCTGGCCTGAACCCAAACTGGGCCACATCCAGACAGATGTTATCTTCCAGGTATCTGGACAGAGACTGAGTAACCAACTTCTCCATGATTTTAACCGAAAAAGGGAGCAGTGAAATAGGCCTGTAGTTCGCCGAGCAGGTGGGGTCTAGTGTGGGCTTCTTCAGAAGGGGGGACATCACTGCTAGCTTCCAGCAGTCGGGAACCATAGCGGTTTCGAAGGACTGGAGACAGATGGAATACAGTGGGCGAAAGAGTTCCCTGTGGAAAAGTTTCCAGAATTTATGAGGAAGGGGGTCCATAGGGGAGCCCGAGGACACAGTCTGTGCCAGTCTGCAAAAATCATCGAAATTCGGGACAGAGAAGCAGCTCAGCCGAGGTTGGTCAGATAGACCTTCTGGGTCACCCTGTATAGATGGAGAAGCCAGGGGCACCAAAGGCTGAGAGTCAGACATGGTAAGACCGCTCAAGATGGTAGCTATCTTATCTTCAAAAGCGACTGCCAAAGAGTCGCATAAAGCTGAGAGGCAGGGATGTTATTCGAGGCACATGCAGGCCGGGAGAGGTCACTAACAATCCTGAAGAGAGTCTGTGACTCGTTAGTCACTTGATTCAGTGTCTCCTCAAGATAGATAGCTTTCGCACATTAAATCTGTGCTTTATATTCCATTAAAGCGAGCTTAAAGATGGTTTTTGCCGGATCTAA
Source organism: Lissotriton helveticus (assembly GCF_964261635.1). Taxonomy (NCBI): domain Eukaryota; kingdom Metazoa; phylum Chordata; class Amphibia; order Caudata; family Salamandridae; genus Lissotriton; species Lissotriton helveticus. The sequence goes on from NC_136059.1 coordinate 1,078,674,115, forward strand.
ATATTACTTCCTCCAAGCCCATTCAGCCCGCTTGCATCGCTGCTTCAACTGCCGGAGATCGCTGGAATACCAAGGCTTGGCTTGTCTCTGTCTGTCCCTTGACCTACGGAATGGAGCCACCTTGTCCAAAGAGTTCGAGATTTGCTGACACAGACTGGCATAGTTTTCTTCCGCATTAGCCCCCAGCACGTACTCGCCAGGAAGTAAAATAGGCAAATCCGAAGTTTTTAAAAGTTTAGACCAAGGTCTGCCCACTATGGAAGGCTTCAGCCCTGCAACATTTGAAGAGTCCGCCGAAAGGTAAAGAGAGAAGGAGACCAGAGCATGGTCCGTCCAGCATTGGGGGGTTATGTCCCTCACCGACACCTGAGTGGTGTCCGCAAAGACTAAGTCCAAGATATGGCCCCTCAGATGAGGTGTAGAAAGTACCAGCTGTTGCAGCTGAATATTGCTGCAAGCCTGGCATAGGTCATTATAGGCGAGTGAGTGATATATGCTTTATTTCGATACATAAATATCTTAAAAGCAATACATACAATAGAAAATACATTCTCAAGGCCAAAGATAAAATACATTATGATTTAAAAGAATAAAACAATCGAAACAGTTACAATAAATAATTAAACAGGGATTAAATTGAAATGGAAAGCCTTTTCGAACGAATCACCCAAGCCCATTTTAAACATTTTGTAACACCACAGACAATGGGGGACGGTGTATCAGTCAATAAGATGCGGAGGGCCACCGAATGCTGTAGTGTACCTAAAAGTCTGCACAATGGTGTGAGCAAGCACCTCCTTGGAGCACAATAGTCCGGGCATTCAAAAAAATGTGTGCCACCGTCTCCACCCGTGTCGAACACAGAGCACAGAAGGGCGAGGACTGGGAAGATGATTTCCACCTGGACACCAAGTTGCCTAGAGGTAAGGTACCCACTCTAAGCTTAAAGTAGAGAGCCCTGTCCAGTGGAATAGAAATGAGGTCCAGATAAGGCTCTAATGCAACCACATCTTTGATTCTTAGGAATGCTGCGGTTGAATTGCAGTGTCGAGGATTGCCAATGAGTTTGGAAGATCCCCACTCCCAGTATAGTTTCTTCAGGGTGGCTTTGGGAGGAGCAGAACGAGTAGCCCAGCAATCATCCAGCCCCAGCTCCCCCAATAGAGTCTTAACACCCCTTAGCCATTTAATACGATGCCATCCCTCCATTGCAATCACTTCAGACAGGCCTGCTGCATGTGAGGCTAGCTCAGGGACCCTCCACAAGCGAGCCCACAAGAGCAAGGGCCGAAGTCACGCCTGGTCCGCAATTGGTCTACAGCCCAAGTCGAGAAGCACCGGGACTGTGGGTGTGCTCAATGGGAGAGCCATAAGTTCTTTCAGGAATTTACTTTCCGCCTTAGCTAATACCTCAAGGTTTGAGGTGCGTCAAAACTCCGCCCCGTACAGGGCGACAGTAACCCCTCTGGCTTTGTAAATGTCTATAACCGGGGAAATGCAATGTTTAATTATAGGCAGTATGTAGAGGACCATTCGGCCACAAATTAAAATCTCCCAGGATTAATAACCTAGTATGAGAATTAGAGAGATCATAGATAAGATCAATCAGTTCAGGCAGAGTAGATACTGTGTTAGACGGGGGTCTATAACAAAGCACCCCAGATTGTAGTACTCCTTTCTGTCTTTTGAAGGAGAAGCCTATCAATTCAAAACCCTGCACCTCCTTAATCTCCAGCTGAGTGAGGGCTAAAGTCTCTCTAAAAATAAAACCTATTCCTCCACCTCTGTTCTAGTGTGCCTAATTTTGTAGCCCACTGGACATGCCAATCCCAATTCTACATTACTATCTGCCCGCGTCCAAGTCTCCATGAGAAAGAGCACGTCCAGCCCAAGAGACTCGATAAGAAGGACTATCTCAGTATGATGCTTGCAAAGGGACCTCACATTAAGTAGACCGCAGGCAAGCATCTCCGGCCTGCGGACATCCATGTCCTGCTGGTCCGGCATGAGCTGCCTGAGTTCTAAACTAGAATAGACAAAGCGATGGGAGGTAAGAGAGGCAGCGTTCCCGGCGCCTGACGCGCCCTGTGCGCGAACGGGCGCAAACGGGCTTGCCTCTGGCCCACCTCCGGCGCGCCTACGACGCGCCCGCTGCGCGCTTGGGCGGCGTCCATCTTAAGTACAGAAGATCGCGAGAGTCCTGTGAGGGCAAGCCACTGGCCCCTCACCTAAGATCGCGCCTAGGAATGCTCACCCCCTCGATGCCCAACCCAATATGGCGGCCAAAGAACGGCGGCACGAAGCGTTCCTAATGAGCCCCCCGATGTCCCTCTGTCCCGCAAAATGCGGGTGCAAAACAATTAGAGTGCAGGTAAGCTCTGCCTGATGTTCCCCAGTAAAGCGGCGAAGCTAAAGCGCCTGCGTCCTGTACACGATATTTCCAAATGCAAATTGTGCTTTTAAAAGTTTAAAATTAAGCCAGAGCAGGTAGCATGCCCCTGACCAGTTCCTAGAGATCTGAAATCAGCCCCCCAGTACTGAGCCACCAGACCCAAGTATAAGAGTCTCACTCATTTCATGTACTTAGGGTCAAATCCCATGTGCTGCATAATTGCCCACAGGTACTGCTGCCCCACCTTATCAAAATTCCTCTCTATTTCCAGGAACTTTACCGCACAGCTGTCTGTAAAGGCGGCAAGCATATGTGCAATGTGGTTCAGGTGCAGAAGGTTGTACATGGTATCTTTTAAGTATTTTAAGATCGATAATAAGTATGGAGAGAGGCCACTATGACATTAGATCCTTCAGGTCCTTCCCATCTTTGGAAAACAGAACTCTCGTAATTTCTTTCATACTTTGAGGCAATTCTCCTGACTCTCCTGACACTATATACACTTCCAGTAGGTTTTCCAGTGCCATCTCTGGCAAGAGTTGGTACATCTCTGAAGGAAGGCCATTTATTCTTGGTGCCATACCCGTTTCATGTCCTTAAGTAGCTACTGCATCTTCTCCACTGACAGCGGGGCCCGACTGAGCCTGGGCAACGCTGACTCCTGTAGGTACTTCTCTATCCACCCTGCAGCGGCCACTAGTCATTGCATAAAGAACTCCTGCAGGACATCTGCACTGCAGATAACACATTGACTTCACTTTAAAAAAGTGGTAGGCATATACATGGGTCAAAGTGCAGCTGTGCAAAGCATTTGGTATTATAACGTTAGGGAAAATATGCAAATTACTATTTCTTCCTTTTCGCTTCACATCAATGTCTCTCCCAAAACCATTACAAAGGCGTGAGCAATTGGAGAACTATCTGATCTACTTACGCCCAATGTATGTGAGTGTAAGTTTAAAACTATAATCAGAATGTAAAAAGTAGTGCAAATGTTTGAGATCATCCATAAATTCATGATATTGCGAGTATTATTGGCATCAGCAATGACCCTCATTCTTACTTCTGGGAGTTTCTTATAAAAGCATAATATTTGGCAAAAGAATATTTGTATGCTGTATTGAGTACTATTTCAAAATGCAAATCAGCATCTGTCAGTTTTGGACACAGAAAAAACGTTCTGACCAATGGAGATTCCAAAATGTGTGCCACTATTTTTAAAAATGACTCCCAAAACCATCACCTTGTCATATGGGAGGAGTTGTGTTTGTTCTATATTGACAAAAGCAGCAGGGCAGGACCTGCTCTCGTGGGTATTTGATTTTCCACTCTTGGATGACCCATCGATGAGAAGTCCTCGTGTCTGTTGTCAAACCTCTCCACGAGCACTTATGAGGTGCCTGGGAAAGGGAACAGGACAGGACAACTTCTGGAGGACATAGATTGGGCATTTAGAGGGACTGGTGAGTGCAAGGTGCAGGGCACAGCTCACTATTAGTGTGTGTCAGGAAACTCTGTAGGAGTGAGGGCGCGGGCAAGGAAGCTCAGTACCCACATCATAAAACCTGTAGCCTTAAAAATCTTATGCACTAATCTGCTTTTCATCTCCCTTTAATCACTCCTTCAACTTTGAAAGCCCCTCCCCTACTTCAAATCAAATCTCCAGTGGCCCTGCTTGTTAATAGACAAAAACAGCTCTGACCGTACAATGACAAAACCTCAAGGGGCATCCCAGCAACCATTGGGACCATCACCTCCCAGGTGCAACTCTTACAATTAAATGACAGGGTGCAATGCGGCCCCCTGCAGCCTCGGGTACCACCACTTCCCTGGGGCTGGAAGTGCAAACAAGGGGAGATGCCCTGTGGATCTCCACCCCCTCAAGGCCAGCTCCTGCTTGCTACGGCTTGGGAAGCTTTATCGCTCCCACCAAGCCGTAGGAAACGATGGACCGCTTTGAGCAAGCGAGAGCATTTTGATCTCAGTTGCTCAAAGTGGAGCACAATTGCTTTGACAGAGATGGAGCTGCATGTTAGCAGCTCCCTCTGTGTCAAAGCAATGCTGGCACCCGCAGGAGGGGGGAGCTGGCAGGGACCGCGGGGCCTTGAGGATTGCTAAGTGGGTACAATGGGTGGGACCAGGGCATCCACACTAGGGGCTGGGCACCAGGGGTTGGGATCCCTGGCCTGAAATCAGCCCGGGAGGAGAGCCGCGTGGCCCCCTCCCGTTATTATTGTTTAAAAAAAATAAAAAACAGAGGCCAGGCCTCGGGGGATTGGGTCCCCGTTGCTCAAATGGGCCAGGAAGGGGAGCAGCGTGGCCCTCCTCCCATTATTTAATTATTTAAAAAATATATTTTTAAAAAAGAGGTAGGGCCAGAAAGATGGGGAACCCCGGGCCAAAATCTGCCTGGGGAGGGGGCTGCGCAGCCCCTGCATTAAAAAAGGCCTGGCCCCGGGGGACGGGCTTGCCCTCTCTGAATAAATAAAAAGTAAATAATAAAAATAAGATGGGCAAGTCACTGGGACCCCACCCCCTTTCTTCACCACTCTGCAAACTTGCCTCCTGGAACACTGCTGGTTGGGGTATGAAGTCCTCTGAGGTCTAGAGGGTATTTGGGGCCAACAAGCTCTCCTGTTACCTCTAGTAAATCCCACACAGTGGGATTGCTGAGAGGTTTTCATAGGCCAGGCCCCCTTTCGCCACCCTCTGCAAATGCGCCTCCTTGCGCAGTGCTGGTTTCACTGAAATACGAAATGCTACAGGGACTTTATAGTTAAGCTCAGATTTCACTCATACAAAACCATTGAAATTCAGCAGTTTTAGCTTCCTGAGCTAACTATAACTTACACTCCTGCATGCACTACTTATGACCTCATATATCACATCATTCATGACATGGTCAGTGACATCACTGATCACATCTCAAATGACATCACTGATGACATCATCTAGTGAGTGGGAATATTTTCTAAAAGTTTATGGGTGTTAAACATATATACTAACCTACTACAAAAGTTAAATTAGTATACTAGCTGCACTATGACTAGGAGATACCATGTCTAACATATATTACGTGAGTGGCTGTGTGACTTTTTGTATCCTTGTGTGTATGGGTGTGGGAGTAGCTGTGTGGGTGAGTGAGTTGCTGAGTGAGTGGCCATATTGGTGAGTGAGTGTGTGTCTTAGTGGCTGTATGGGTGAGAGTGGTGGTGTGAGTCGCTGTATGGGTGGGTAAGTGGGTGTGTAGTGACTGTATGGGTGAGTGAGTGGGTGTCTTAATGACTGTATGAGTAAGTGACTCAGTGTGTAAGTGGATGTATGGGTGAGTGAGTGAGTGAGTGGTTGTGTGAGTGAGCATTTGGTTAAGTTAGTTGGTGTTAGTTGATGTATCGCAGTCCTCTCAGCATCTATAATGTCCTTGCATATCTATATCGCCAGTAGGTAGTCGTAGGTAGGACCATATTGCAATAGGTTTTTTGGATTGCCTATATCTTTAGTATCATATGGCGAATCTTCATAAAAGTTTCCATAAAAATTGTGCTGGTGATTCTAGTTGGGCATGGAAAGTTTCAGGGTGATCCATCAAGCAGGGGACGAGAAAAAGGGTGGTCTAAAAAAGTGTGTTTCTCATATTAAGTCCCAATAGGGGTTTTGAACACAACTACAGCCTGAACTGCTGGATGGAATTTTACTCTGAATTTGGCACAAAGGAAGCTTTTGGTTTGCAGGTCATACTTTCCATAACTAAATCCATGCATTCATTTTGAAGATATTAAATGAAAACCCAATTTGTATATTTGTGGGAAGTCTAAGAACAGATCTCATGGTGGGATCTGATTGACTGCCAACACTTCAACCAGGAAGTGTTGGCAGCCATGTTGGGACCAATATGCATGATAACACCCCACTGAAATGCATTTTAGTGAATGGCAGGTATTGAGGGTCACAAAAAGGACAATGTATAAAGGGTGATAACAGATCTTAGATACAATATAAATCATTTGTTGATGGTACCATACTTATTTTAGAACTTGTGGTGTTGCCTAAGATGATTTTACGAATCATCTTTGAGAGAAAACTATTTTCTCATGCTTTACTCATAGAGGTTATAGAAGGTGCTCCAGGACCTAAAATGAGAGCATATTTTCTGTACATTCCCACTATCTTTCTCAGCCATATGAAAATGTATTCTGACATTTTCAGGAAGTCATGTACTTCCAACAGGAGTAGCCTGGCAGTTTATTCTCTTGTGTTCTACTAAAGCCTCACAGAGTGTCCTACAGAAACAATGAGAGCACTAACAGTTTTACTTATGATAAAGCATGGCACAGCTGAAGCAATGTTGATTGAATCTAATGGGTAAAAATTAAGCATTTAATTTAGAAAGGAACAAAATTAGGGGGTTCATGTTGTCATAGAAATACTCATTTAGGGATATGCCCAGAATCACAGGATGTTGAGTTGACACCAAAACGCGCACTTGGTTCCCCAGTTGAAAAGTCTGTCGAGCTAGGCATAATGCCACAACCTCTCCCTTAAATGTAAAATATAATCAAGTGATTGACCCGATAAAAAAAACCATAAAGATAGCAAATTGTTTAAAAGTGCACTGTCGCAATTTAAGAACTATATGTCCTCAGTTTAGTTGTGTAGAGCACTAACCATAATTTCTATGGGAATAAGTCCCTTTCATGAAGTAGGGAGCAGAAGCAACAAGATGATTAAGCTGTGCAGACGGGAGGGGCAGTGGCAGCACAACAGGCCACAGAGAGCAGCGGAAATGGGACCAGGGGCCACAAACCAACCATGCAGTACAGGCAAGAGCAGCCATGGCAATATAAGGGACTATTGAGAGCTGAAGGATGAGGCAGTGGCAGTACAACCATACATGCCAAAAGACCTGATTCAGGCAGGAGACTCTCAATTTTTTTTAGCCCAAAAAGGCTTTATTTTATCCGTCTCCTGCCTAAAATCTCTCTTTTTTCAATGTAAGTCAATGAAGAAAATCAAGTCCCCAGGTTTTTTCTCTAAATCTCCCTCTTACCAAGTTCAAATGTTAGCAAGTATGGTACATTGGATCATGGAGGGCAGGAGGAATGCGGTAGGGACATGGACTCAGATAAGAGAGGGCAGGAGGGAAATGGGCAGGGAACAAAACTGACCTGACAGGGCAGGTGTCAGGGGCTGCAGAAGCATAATACACCACACAGAGCAAGCAGGACTGCAGTGCAGCACAACGGACCATGGAAAGCAATAGGGAGACCTATCATAAATAAAGGTGAGGCGATCGGTTGGCCCCCATCCCCATGCCTACTTGGGCCCCGGGGGCCTATCCTCCAGGGGCAGAGTCGGGTGCCAGGGTCCCGGGTGGGGACCCTGGCACCCGACTCTGCCCCTGGAGGCCCAAGTAGGCATGGGGATGGGGGCCAACCGATCGCACCCACAGACACAGCCATCTCACCACATACTGCGGAGCCAGTATTGCTCCCGCACAGAGGAAGCAGCACTTTATGCTTGCTCCCACCAACCAGGAGCAATGTTTGTTTCCCTGCCCACAGATAACAGACATGCTTTCCATATCCACACTCCTGCAGGTGGAAGAAGCATGTTGGCTCCCACCCGTATGAAGAGTTAAAAATGCTTCCACGAGGCGGATGCAAACATCTGTTTCCCTGATGACACTGTCAGGGCAGGGAAACTACTGTGTGCTGGTGGTAGAGTCTGTGAGCTGGCTCAGGGGGGTTTTGGTTCCCAGAGCATTTTTAAGCCCAGGGAGGGGGGCAGTGTGGCCGCCCTCCTCTTCATTAAAATATCAACCCCGGGGAATGGGGTCCCCAGTGTGTCTTAGAGGCTTGGGAAGGGGAGCCATGCATCGCCATCCTCCTAAATTACATATGCTTCACCACCCCAAGCCTTGGGCCACCCAAATGGTATTTTTTTACCAAGCAGGAGACTGCTCTTTTTTAAAGTTTGTTACAGATTTGCAGATTCTCTGTGACCCCCAACATAAGGCCTAGAGAGTCAGGGTATCCCTACCCTGTCCCTTATGTATTTTATTTAATTGTTTTAGGACTCAGGACTAAGATGACTGTCACCACTTTGTTGATGTGGTGGCAGCCAATCAGATCCCTCCAAGAGATCTCCTCACCCTGCAGATCCTCCAGGGTGTGATATAAATAGAAAGATTTTAACATTAATTGCTCAATGACTACTGAACTGATTTACACCCAATCACAAAAAGCACTATTTTTGGACTAAGATCTAGCTTTCTGCAAAACATTTGCTGTGAATCTGTTCAGCAGTTCGAGCTGTAGTTGTGTCTAAGTTCCTATGAAAAAATGAATGGTAAATATGTGTTTTGGGACCCTCCCCTTTTACTCAGTCCCCATTTGATGGATCCACCCAAAACGTTCCATGCAAAACCTACTCAAAAAGTTTCGTGGAGATTCGTCAAATGGTGCCAAAGTTATTAGCAACACAAAAAGGCATTTCCTATGGGAACACAATGCTAACTATAACTACCAAGTGTATTACTCATGCCCTAAGGGAATAGATAGACAGATAGATAGATAGATAGATAGATAGATAGATAGATAGATAGATAGATAGATAGATAGATAGATAGATAGATAGATAGATAGATAGATAGATAGATAGATAGATAGATGGATAGATAGATGGATGGATGGATGGATGGATGGATGGATGGATGGATGGATGGATGGATGGATGGATGGATGGATGGATGGATGGATGGATGGATGGATGGATAGATAGATAGATAGATAGATAGATAGATAGATAGATAGATAGATAGATAGATAGATAGATAGATAGATAGATAGATAGATAGATAGATAGATAGATAGATAGATAGATAGATAGATATCAAATAAATTGCACATTTGCAGGAAGTTAGTCATATATGCTGCAAAGTAATGTCTGGCACTTGCATGCATAGGGGTAGAGAAGCATGGCACTACATGTATACTTATGTATGACGACATGTGTAATGTGTGTACATGTAAGTAGGAAAAGTTTGAAACATAGGGCTTTATTATGTCTTTGGCGGTCTTCCAGTGGCATCACCACAACTCTGTCCGCTGGATGACCACCAAAACCTTGGTGTGCCCGCCCACTGGCTTACAAGTGTAATCTTGGTCAGGCGGACGGTGCTGCAGCGGTTTGCAGCGGTGGGCTGATAGGCTCCTAGGAGAGCCTAACATGGAGCCCACTGCCATGAGAACGCCTGCAGCACTTTCCTGCAAGGTGTGGCATTTTATGCCACACCATGCAGAAACTGGGTTGCAATTACAAGGGGGCACAACATGTGCTCATGCATGCACCTCTAGGTCCAAATCTGTCAGGGAGCCCTGTTAGGGCCCCCTTAGTGGCCTTTTTGCCACCCTTCTCATATCTGACTCACCGCCATGAAAATGTATGAATATGCTTGGCTTTGCTGGCAGCAGCAGCACCACCGGCATATTTGTGAAGGTTGCAGACCACCAGCTCAGCGAGATCCTTGGTCAGACCGCCACACTTGTAATACTGTGGCCAGGCCCGCAGTGTTGCGGTGGTCAGACTGCCACCTTGAGCACGGTGGTCCTATGCACCACTGTACTCGTAATCAGGCCCTTAATCAAGCACTCCTCAACTGGAACAGTGACTAGCCATAGATTGTGTTTGTTTTAATTTACAAAAAGTTTTGTCAGTCCCTTAATATATTTTGTGCAGACTCTCAAAGCAGTGTTAACGTTGTAGCAGTGTTTTAGGGAATTCAGCTGCATTGTATTGATGTTATTTAAGGGTGACTGTGGCTTTAAGGGACTGTGGAATTGCCTTTATTTTGTACCAAAAAGTTGCAGTCTACTGCCCTAGCGTGAGTCATTTTTGACAGATAACCTTTAAATGTGTGCTTCGGTGCTGTGTTAGATAATTTGTTGCAATTCAGCAGCCTTGTAGGCTGCAGAAAGTGTTTTAAAATATGAATATGCTAATTGTAAGCTTTATTCTTTTTTGATGGGTCGCAATGTTTAATTATAGAGAGGTGTTAATGCAGTTATTTTACTGTCACACTGTTCTCTTTTTGGGAACGTGTACACATTATGATACAATAAAGAAATGTGCATGTATCTACATCCCACAGCAGATTTTCTCTTGAAGCCGTTTACATATGTCAATAGGGGTTTTCTCAAGTGCACAAGAGCAGGCAACGAAGGAGTCAGTTGTTGTTGAATGAGATGATATACAAAAATACATCAATAATATTACAAATAAATACACCGCCACTTATTTTTATTATTAACGACTGTATTATAATCTATGTGGCAATAATATTATTATCATTAATATTAGTATTATTATTGATAGTAGCAGTAATAATAATAATAATAATAATAATAATAATAATAATAATAATAATAATAATAATAATAATAATAATAATAATAAAGGAGAAAACATCCTTTCCACTCTCCATTAAAAATTGGCCTGCTGGGCCGCCGCGGCCAGGAACTGTGTCTTACATCTGTCTGGCATCAGTTGGAGGAGTCCGCTGCCAGGAAGCAGATGGCACTTGGTTGCCTCTCCTCTCAGGTAACCACTTAACTAATATCTGTGAGAACATGTCTCCAGAGGTCCAAGAGAATCTCATTGGCAAAGGACAATTGTGTTAAACCCTGAAGAGAGCACAGATGGCACGAGAACATTTTTCAGAGAACGTTACAGTTGCTTAACCTCTGAGAAGATTAGGAAAGTGTAAGAGACGCTGAGCTTAACAGCATGGGCTGCCATTGACACTGCAGCGTCTTTACACACAGCTGCAATGTCAGTCCAGTACTTGCACGCTGAACATTCACAGTATTCAAGTGATATTAATGAATGCTTTGTGACTTTCATGCTACTAAAAAATCTGCGACATGAGGGGTCCGATTCACAAAGGTAAACAGAGACGTTTGTTTGAAATGTAAAGCAAACGTCTAAGTCTACGACTTTGGGTATTCACAAAGGGCATTTAAGAGTCCTATGTCTATGTCCGCTCTCGAGCCGAACATAAAGATAGTACTCGTAAATGACCTGTGTGAATTCCCAAAGTCATAAACTTAGGTGTTTGGTCTAAGTTTAGACCAAACGTCTAAATGTACCTTTATGAATCTGGCCTGAGATGTCCTGGCATCAATAGAAGCAAGCTTTACAAAGTGTTGCAATTTGTATTATACAATAAAATAGTTTCAAACTAGCAACTAATGCTAGATCTCAAAGTTCTTTGCACTACCTGTCCCAAGATTGAGATTGAGTGAATTCCATCCCTTTTAGGAACGTGAATGGAATTTATGTTTGAGCACAAACTGTCATGAGTACAGAATTTTGTGGAAGAAATCTGTGCATATACCCAGGTACTGATTTACAAACAACATGTTCTATTTGTCCTAGGAAAATGCACTGAGCAGATTGAACTTCATTTGGTATGAGTATGGATACATTGACGCTTTCATCATATAAAGTATAAAGTATGGAAGTATAGAAAAGTTGAAGGTTGCTTCAATCAACCGATGTGCTGCCATTTAGATGTTTTCGGACCAGATTTAGAGTTTGGTAGATAAGTACTCCGTCACAAACATGACTCATTAACTGTCCACTGAATTACAAGTGGTTTAGCACATAAGGCATACCACAGAATATCTGGCACATTTGTGATGTAGTAACCCATCTTCCAAAGTCTAATGAAGGTAAAAAATGAGCAACATCCCTTCCTTAGGATGGTTTAAAAAAGCTGTGTGACTCAAACACTGACTTTGCCTGCAGCAGGGTGAGTAAGATCATACCATCACCTAGAAACAGTAATCATTTGAGCAATAGGTGTCCTGAGCAATGAAGATGCAAGAAAGGGTAAACAGCTACATAATAAGCAGAGGAGCAAATGTGGAATGGTTTGGTGTCCCAGGAATTCTTGAATGTTTCATTCAAATATTTTTGCAGTCTCTGCAGCTGGTAGAAGACAGGAAGACTTCAAAAATACTTAGTCATTAGCAGGGCCAGACTGGAAACCGAAACCGGCCCTTGCTAACTGCTCGGCCGGCCCCCGTAGGAGGGTGGGGGGGTGCGGCCAAGCTGTTTGCTAGTGCTGGTTTTGGCCTATTTTGTTACAGGAGTCCGATATTGCTGCCCCCAGTAACAAAACTGGCCCCCAGGGGTCCAAAACTGCCCCCTCCCTGGCAGCCTACTGGAGAAATGCCCGCTGCCCACTACGGCCAGTCCGGTGCTGGTCATTAGGTCACCATCTAAAGGTGTTAGAGAACTTAACAATTTATTGATGTGTGTTAAAACCACACCTAGCACTGCTTTGGATATATGGCTTTCAAATTGGTCGATAACTCCATTATTTTACAAGTCACTCTTACTCATTCACGACTGCCTAAAAACAGGACAGCGTAAAGAAATGATTTCTCTGTAAGTTTTGGCAGAGCCCTTGTGTGTTCCTGGTTTAACTGGCTGCTCTCCTTTAGCAGAATATGGTATGTGCATCTTAGAGGAGTAACATAGCGGCATGAGATGGTCCAGCCAAACATCACTACTGAGTTGCCAATGGCTTAAGTAGCAATACATTATAGCAGAAAGACACACAAGCTTAGGAAGCACCAGTAATTTAATTGGTCTTTCCTGTGCAATGCCATTGACCTATCCAGGGTAGACTGCAGCATCCTGCCCACAAATGTGTCAGGTTATGGTATTGGTGTAGGGTTGTACCTTGTTTGTGCTGCCTTAACTCCAGCCAAACATGAGTACTATAAAGTATTAATACAGCAGGAATAAGGTAAACCAACCTTGCATTGGTTCTTTCTGATGGATGCATCTGCCTGTGGATTCCTCACCTTTTGGATTCCTCACCTTTTGAATTACCCCTGCACCAGCATTCCTCAAAATCCTTTTTCTAGCTCTCCCATGTCGACGAAGACGTCACAATGGCACGACTTTGCTTGAGACTCTATAGGATGTCATCGAAGCCAAAGGAAGACCTCGTTGGTGTGCTGATGTCAGTTCCCTCTTTCCCTGTAACCCCCTGAGTACCCCGGGGTTGAGTGGTGTGCAGCCTTCTGGCCTTGCTTTTCGTACAAACTTACAGAGACGTAGAATGCGGAGATTAACCAGGGTTTACTCAAACAAGTGAGTACATGAAATACCGCAAAGCTGTTGGTACAGAGCGGGCGGGGTAGAAGCTGATAATATGGGCGTCCAACCGTCCTCTGCACGACTGCCGGTCCCGACAGCCACCCAACAGAGGACACCGTGCTAAGTAGTGGCCGGCAATGCCACTCGAACAGGGTTTGCGATGGTAAGGACAGATTGATCCCTAGTTCGTCCTCTGCAGCGATGCCGGTCCCGACATCATCCAACAGAGGGCAAATGGAAAGGTTTCCGGGAACTCAAAGGGGTTTAGCCCACGCGTTCAATAACCCTCGAACGGGGATTTGTTGTTCTTAATGCTCTTGGGACGAGTTCATAGTCACTCGATACCCTCGAGCGGGGAGCCGCCGCGCTTCAATGCGCTGGTTCTGTTGCTCTATACCCTCGAGCGGGGACAGGGGGCTGAGGCGCTTCAATGCGCGAAGTCAGTGCTCGAACCCTCGAGCGGGGACAGGGGCTGAGGCGCTTCAATGCGCGAAGTCAGTGCTCGAACCCTCGAGCGGGGACAGGGGCTGAGGCGCTTCAATGCGCGAAGTCAGTGCTCGAACCCTCGAGCGGGGACAGGGGGGCTGTGGCGCTTCAATGCGCGAAGTCAGTGCTCGAAACCTCGAGCGGGGACAGAGGGCTGAGGCGCTTCTCAGCGTAAGGAACAAGAGTCGAGTGAACGTCTCTCCAGAGGTACGGCTCACCTGGTAGTGGCACAGATTCCGACTGCTGTCTCTGCATCCCGGTCCGTTTTATGCCTGCGCTTCCGCGTGCATGCCTCGCGCATGCGCCGCGCACAGCATGATGGGTAATGTAGTTCCCGCCGGGGTTTGTATGGGGGTTGTAGTCTGGAGATCGAAGAGGCAGCTTTGTCTGTCCGTTTGCCACAGCGTTGTGTCCTAACATTCCTGCACCGTCGACGCATAATGGTTTTCTGGGACTCTCCAATTGGTATTATTAATACTTTGTTTCTTCTTCTCTCTTGGAGTAGCAGTGCTAATGGCTACTTTGAAGAAGTCTGGATTTAAGCCTTGTAGGGAGTGTGGGGGACATATGTCCATCACGGATACCCACGATAACTGTCTCTGGCATCTCTCGTCATACCACGATGTTGGAGGCTGTTCCAACTGTACGAAGATGAATCCGAAGGCACTGAAGGTGCGCAAAGCTAAGCACTTCATGGCTAAAGCGAGAAAGGAGAAGAGGCGTCGTAGAGGTCAAAATCAAAGTCATCAACCTTGCATGGTTCGAAGTTGAAGAAACATAAGAAGAAGAGAGGGCATGGATCTCGAAATCGATCTTTGAAGGGTAGGGATTTGAGGTTGCCTTCTCCCGCTCTGAGACGTCATTCTAAGGATGTTGTCTCGCCACCGCCTTCTCCTTCTCCTCAAGCAACTCCAGCTCACTCTCCGATGCCAAGGGGCTCTCCGGCGCCATGGGTTTCTCCGGCGCCAAGTGATTCTCCGGAGCCCAGAGAGGCTTCTTCTGTTCCTGTGGCCTTGCCTGTTCTGGATCCGGCAACCCTGGCGCTCGAACCTCAGCCTTCAACTCTGCCTGGAGTGGATTCAGACTCGGCTCCTTATCCATCCTTTCCTGGGTCTGGGTCGGATGCGTCACATTTTCTTAATGTTTGCCAGTCCAGCCTATCCTACCGATGTGCCGTTTGTCTCCGTGGGTCCACTTACTTTTAATTTGGGAATCCTTCAGCATTATGCCTAGGCACCCTTTGTGCCCTTTATGCCAATGGCACCATCCTGGCAGTTTCCGGCTCCGAGGTTTTTGACCCCAATTTCACAGTCTCTGGCACCTTCTGGTGGCCCCTCATTCTCTTGACTTCGAGCTGTGCGGTTACCCACTTCGGTGGGTCCTCCCTTGATGCCAGGGCTGATGTCTCCGGCACAGCATCTGGCACCGCTAAAGCCGATTCCGAAAATGCGGTCAAGGAGGCATGACCAAAGACTGCTGGAGGAAGAGGAATACCAGCAGGATGAGGCAGAGGAAGAGGAGATCAACGACTCCGTTGATGAGTTCGAGGGCCTTCGAGAGGCCAGTGGTTTAGACACTTCACCTGAGCGGGAGCTTTCTCTGCCAAAGGCCTTACCTTCTCAGGATGTTGCACCATACCATGCTGCCATCTGAACGGCTGCTGAACTTTTGGACCTTCAATTGCCCACAGCTGACTTCAGGTCAAATATTCTCACTGTGGTGTTGCATTCACCACCTTCTGTGGTTGAACCTCATTTGCCTATTAATGAAGCCATTATCTGCTCCTGCTGTTTCTAGGACTGTGGCAAGAATGTACGGGCCTGCTCCTAATGATCCTGCCTTTCTAACTGCCCATCCTACGCAGGAAAGTTTGGTGGTTCAGGCTTCCTGTTGTAAACAGTCAGCTGGGTCATTCCTTACAACTCTGAGGGCAACAGGGCACATGCATCATTGTTTTTTGCAGTTGCAAATGGGCAGATTCTCAGAATCTACCCTTTTGCAAACACAATTTTTGCATTTGGGATGTATCATCCCAAATGAAAAATCACTATTTAAGTAATCGCATAATTTGTGATTACTTAAATTGCGATTGCATTTAGGGAATCGCAAATTGCGATTTCCTAAATGCAATTAAAAAAAAAAATGTGCGAAAACTTTTAAAAACTTTAAAAAATGCACAAAATAGCATTTTTGGAAGTTCTATTTTGCACACAGACATGCCCTTGGGGCATGTGTGTGTGCAACATCTTTTTAATTGCACTTTCAAGGGTGCATCAGGGTGTCCTTTTGGCACCCTTGCACCCTTGAAATTGCATGTGCAATTTGCGAGTACCTATTTGGTACTCGCAAATTGCGCATGCAATTCTCATTGATTCCTAGACCCATAGGAATGAATGGGAAGCCATTTGTTATTTGCGATTCACAATTTACGATTCGCAAATAAGGAATGTGTAGGAATCCCAAGTTTTTTTGTGTTTCCTAAATTGCGTGTGATTTCTTAAAAATTGCAATTCAGGAATCACAATTCCTAAATTTGATGCATGTGGCCCAGAGACTCTAAGAAATTGGAGCAATCTGCCAAGAAGATTTTCTCTTCTTCGTGTATGGCATTAAAGTTTACTAATGCTGCATGCTTGTTGGGGAGGTATATCCATGCCTTAATGGACTCGGTCAAGCAGTTGGCTCCTAAGTTACCAGACAATGATCGTGGCTCCTGTTTGGAAGTTTTGGCAGATACGCAGGCTCCAGCCCGTCAGGCTATTCAATCTATCCTGGTTACTGCGGTTTTGGTGACCAGGGTGATGGGTTCCTCTTTTGCTACCAAGAGGCATGCCTGGCTCAGGTCTTCGGGGGTTTCTCCAGATGTTCAGGCTTCTCTTCTTGATCTACAGTTCGATGGATCCAGACTATTTAGTGAAGAGGCAGATTCTGTACTGCAAAGATTCAAAGACAGTAGAGCTACTGCACAGTCCTTGGGTCTGCAGTCTCAAACCAGGGGTTATGGTTATAGGAGGTACTGTGGTTTTGGTAAGACAGCTTCCTTTTGGGCCGCCAGCAGCCTCAGCAACAGTAGCAGCAGAACCCTCTGTAAAAGTCGTACAGGGGAAAGGGTAGAGGTCATTTGCAGGGGTGCTCTCAGCAACTTTCCTCTTCTTCCTCCACTGCCCCCACCGCTGGTGCCACGGGAAAGCAGCTCTGTACTCCCCATCTTGGAGCATGTTGGTCCTGTACGGGGTCGGGTGTCCCATTTTCCACAATATTGGAAATCTATCCCTTCAGACCTTTAGGTTTTGAATCTTGTGGAAAATGGGTGTGCCCTACGCTTCCGAGAGTTTCCACCTCCTTATACTCCTCGCAAAGGCTGGTGTTCCGAGGACCAATTGCTGCTTTTGCAGCAGGAGGTTCTTGCTTTCCTTCAGAAAGGTATGATATAGGTGGTTCCAGAGCAGGAAAGGGTTCAAGGATTCTCCCCTCGGTATTTCCTGATCCCCAAGAAGGACTGCAGATTAAGACCGATCCTAGACCTCAGGGTATTGAATTTGTACCTCAAGCAGGAGAAATTCAAGATGTTGATCCTGGCTCAAGTTCTTCTTGCGCTGCAGCAGGAAGACTGGATGGTGTCGATTGACTAGCATATTTTCACACTCCCATCCTGAAGTCACGTTGGAAGTATCTCTGTTTGACGCTAGGGCCTTACTTGTTTGCGGGCCTCCTGTTCGGTCTTACTTCCGTGCCTCGGGTCTTCACAAAGGTGATGGTGGTGGTGGCAGCTCATCTCAGAAAGTTGGGGATTGCTGTTTTCCCCTATCTGGAGAACTGGCTGCTCAAAGCAAAGTCTCCAGAGATGGTGCTTCATCATCTGCAGGGAACAGCACAGCTGTTGTTAGACTTCAGCTTGTTGATAAGTGTGGCCAAATCTCACCTAGTGACCTGTGCAACCTGTTCATAGGGGCAGAACTGGACACAATCGTGTGTTGAGCTTTCCCACCTCCGCATAGGATTCTCAACATTCAGGAGATGATTCCTTTGTTTCACAATGGAGCGGTTGTTCCAGTCCTGAAGGTGCTACTCCTGCTCGGTCTGTTCACTTCCTGCATACTGTTGGTCAACCATGCATGCTGGCACATGAGGGCACTCCAGTGGTGCCTCCGCAGGCAGTGGTATCAGCACAGCGGAGATCTCGGGGAGATGGTCAGGAGCTTCAGAGACAATGCAGTGGAGTTGTCTTGGTTGAGTGTGGAGGCCAACCTGTCTCTAGGGAGGCCCTTTCAACTTCCTCTTCTGGTGGCCACAGTGATCATGGATGCCTCCACTCTAGGGTGGGGTGCTCATCTGGGGGATCTGGAAATCAAAGGTCTTTGATCGCCGGCAAAACGGTTGCTTCACATCAACCTTCTGGAATTGCGGGCGATACGTTTGGCTCTCAAGGCTTTTCTTCCCTTCCTTCGCAGTCAATTGGTTCAAGTCCTAACAGACAACACTATTGCAATGTGGTTCATAAAAAAACAGGGAGGTGGGGGGGCGTATTGTCTCTGCAGAGAGATTCTAAGACTCTGGTCCTGGGCTCAGGGCTATCAGATTTGTGTATTTGCAAATCATCTGGCCCGGAATGCTGAATGTTCATACGGACAGTCTCAGTCGGCAATTCTTGGCCTACCATGAGTGGAGGATTCATCCGAAGGTAGTCCATCATATATTCAAGAATTGGGGATTTCTTCAGTTGGACCTTTTCACCTCTTAAGAGTGCGCAAACTGCCCGTCGTACTGCAGTCTCCAGTTTTCGATGCAGGGAGCATCGGGGGACACGTTTCAGTTGGAACGGGGTTTGCAGCTCCTTTACAGATTTCCTCCCATACCTTTGACTCCTCGGGTTCTGAGGAAGATTCATCAAGACCGGGTCCAAGTTATAGTGATCTACCCGGATTGGCCAAGGAGGGCGTGGTACACAGACCTTCTTCACCTCTCATCGCACCCTCCGCTCCGTCTCCCTCTCAGGGCAGAACTCCTCTCGCAGTCCCAGGGGCAGGTTATACACCCCATCTCCAGAGCTTGCACCTACATGCGTGGAGATTAAACGGGGCAATCTGAGTTCTTTCTCTCCCACCAGATGTGGTGGATGTTATTTTATTACCCAGGATACACTCCACCAAATGTATTTATTCCTCTAGGTGGTCCAAGTTTGTGAAATGGTGTGGAGAGAGGTATATTGATCCTTTGAAGGCCCATTTATTTATGTACTTGGTTTCTCTCTTTTCTTGGCTCAGCAGGGTTGTGCTATGGTTACGTTAAAGGATTACCTGTTGGCTTTGACAGCTTTCCTCTGTTTGCGGGACCAGCCATCTTTGTTTAAATCCGCCATTGTTATGAGGTTCATTAAGGGTCTCACCAATACGTTTCCTCCCACTCCCTTTGTTATGCCTCAGTAGGATTTGAATGTAGTACTTACTTTCCTGATGGGTTCTCCTTTTGAGCCTTTTCATAGTTGTCCTTCGAGGCTTCTTTCTTTGAAAACGGTCTTTCTGATTGCTATTACCTCAGCCAGGAGGGTAAGTGAGCTGCAGGCTCTTAGTTCTAAACCTCAGTTTTTAACCATTCATGTAGAAAAGATGGTTCTCAGGATCAAGGCTGCTTTCCAGCATAAAGTGGTCATTCCTTTCCATCTAGGGCAGTCTATTACTTTATCTACCTTCTATACTCCCCCTCACCCTTCGAAGAAGGAGGAAAGACCTCACCGCCTGGACCCTAAGGGGGCTTCTACCTGGACAGAATCAGGGACCTAAGGCTGGATGATCAGCTCTTCGTCGGCTACATTGGGTGAATGAAAGGCAAAGCTGTTCACAAACGAAACCCACCTCTCCAGGTGGATCATCTTGTGCATCAAGATCTGCTACGCTTTGGCCAAGAATAAGCCGCCTCAAGGTATTAGAGCTCATTCTAATAGAGCAAACTCTTCCACATCTACTTTGACTAGAGGTGTTCCTGTAGTGGACATTTGTAAGGCTGCAACATGGGCCTCCATCCATCCTTCGTGAAGCATTATTGCTTGGATTCTGACGTGAGGAGGGAAGGCCATTTTGCACGTTCTGTGCTGTAGGGCTTTTTGGTATGAGTAAGTGGACACCCTCCTCCGGGAGCAGGACTGCTGTGGGATTCAATTTAAAAGGTGAGGAATCCACAGGCAGATGTATCCATCAGAAGAGCAAGTTACTCACCTTCGGTAATGCTTTTTCTGGTGGGTACAGTAACTGCCTGTGGATTCCTCACTGACCCACCCTGTTCCCCGTTGTCCACCTTAATATACCAAAAAAGTTTGTGTTATTTGACATGGTTTTTTTCCTGTCTTTTGGTTGCCATACTGTTGGTGGTTAGGAAATGCTTTGTTTCTTTATCTTTTCCTCTTTCACTATATATCGTGTGTTTTCGTGTACATATTGTATACAGTGTGTGTACCTCAGTTATATTGTTGGTCCACCCGTTCGCCTAGAAGGCACAGAAAATGTGGTTGGAACTGACGTCAGCACACCGGCGAAGTCTTCTTATGGCTCCAATGATGTCATACGGAGTCACATGCGGGGCCGTGCCATTGGGACATTCTCGTCAACATGGGAGAGCTAGAAAAAAGTTTCTGTGGAATGCTGGCTGAGGGGTAATTCAAAAGGTGAGGAATACAAAAGATGAGGAATCCACAGGCAAAGACTATATCCACCAGAAAAAGTGTTACCGTAAGTAACTTATTCTTCTAGCAGAGAAGGTTTTACATCTGCAGTGTCTGTTCAATGCTTAATTCTGGCAGTTTGGTCTTAAGCACACTCTATTCATGCAGACAAGGGAAATAGGGTGCACCAATGACATTTCGCACATTTCTCACCCCTTATTGGCTATCAGTTGCTGGGATTCGAACAGCAAAATGCTTAATGTATATGTAGTGTAGTCCCTCTAGTACTGGCCCTTCTAGAACAGTGAGACAAAAGAACAACCATCAAATAAACTGAGCTTACAAAGAAGAACTTCACTCACCCAGCTAAAACATTACAGTGCCTTCCAATTGACTACGTGACACATCCATGCCAATCTCTACTGGGTAAACAGCGCAAATTATGGCTCACTCCTGGCAGAACTGTGCACAACGCCCACCAACAAAACAATTATCCACATTACTTGATGCATTACAGAGCTAAATCGAAATTAACAATCGAGACAGCCATTCCAGTAGGAGGCCATATTGATGGAACATGTGCGCTATATAGCTGCAAGCTACATATGATTAAACTTAATGTTCTTAATTTGAGTGACATTTTTATGAAAATAAAAAGGATTTTTTTCTGTGAGACATTTGCATATTGTCATTAAAGCCTTACTCATGCATTGATTGGTTGCAGGACTTTAACTGTAGGCAGACATAGCAAATTCTCCACGGCGCATCTTATCTTTGCTTGAGAAACATTTTTTTTCTCGATTAGCTTTATTCTAGGCTTGCACGTCTTGTTTCCTGTGGAAGTCAGATACATGCTCAAGTTTTATAATTAGACTACAGAGTCATTTGGGGTGCCATCCAGCTTATATAACTTGTAAATTCATAATTAGAGGCAGAGAAAATTGTCATCATTTAAAAGATGATCAGGTGAATCCTGGTCAAAATTAAAATTCGTACTGAAGTACAAATCCTCCAGTACACCATAGAATTAGCCACAAGGAAATAACAATAATAAATCAAAACACAACGAACCCATTCTTGACAACTTTATAACGTATTTGTAGCAAGAACAATCTAATTAGGAGAAATGCTACTAAAATACCTCAGGAAACAACAGGCACATTGACATCCGTGGAAAAACAACTCAATACTCACTAGATCGGTAGAACGCTGAAGAAAATAAATCACTAAACAATTCCATGTCTTTACAGCGTCCTCATTTCTAGCTGGGACTTTTCCACTTTTGCTCCTAATGACTGTAATCTTTAATGAAGATTAATTAACTTATTAAATGAATGACTAAACTATCTTCGATGTTTTTTTTTACTGTAAGATAATTTTCTCCATTTTTCATCAGGAATACTAAGGAACTCATATGCCTTTTCGGATAATTGTGTCAAGATTTGGTGTTAGAAAGTTACTGAATAGCCAAACTGACACAGTCGCCTTTTCTGACCTATTCTTTTTCATTAATGCCCTCTGTTTTACATCTCTACCACTACATCTGGGGAGCCAGGGCAGGGATGTGAACAGACCTGGGATAAACGAATTTCCTTGTGGAACGAAATAACACTCCTACACGTGATACTATATTTTTTTGCGAACTGCTTGATCATAGGTGTTTCTTGATTTTAACGAAATAGTTCCCAATCTTCTGACTCCAAATGATTGTTCCTATGATTTCCTTAGTATTCCACATATGTTTTTTCATGGGGTAAGCAGAAGGATACCCATGGAAGAGATTCATATTCAAATGGTAAGCTCAACAAACAAAGAAGATGTTTGATTAAAGCCACACCTGAAAGAGATCTTGATTCGCCAAGAGTGGTGTGCATAAATAGAAACTTCTAGGTCACTTACAAAAAGATTATGTGTTGTATGATGTTTAGCTATCTGTGAGTACATGGAAAACATACATGTTAGTAGAAAATGATCTATTCGAGCTACATTTAATCATTGGCAATCTCAGTTTGAATCATGCCGCGTGGTAATTCTTCAGAATTACCACTCCACACTGTTTACCTGGTGTTGGAACACAGCTGGTAAAATGTCATATTTTTCTGCTCGAATTTGCAAGCTGGGGAAATCAGATGAAAAATATGTGCACAAGAGGGCTTAGGATTCAGGAACTGCATGAAATAATGTCCAAGTTAATTCCAGAACCCTAATGTTGTTTCCAATTCTGGGTCAAAATCTTCTAATAGCCGGTAAACGGGGTGGTGATAGTGGCCTTAATCAGTAAAACCAATCGTGTAATTAGCACCCCTTGTCACTGGGCATCTGATGAAGAGGGCCTCCTTCTAATGACTCCATGTTGAGATCAAGCCCTGGGTCTATTAGTATATCTATTTTGCGAATAGGGCCATCGCGTCACTTTAAAACTAAAGCTTCCAACAAGGTGGCAACTACATCATCAATGAAGGAAATTTTCACCTAATAATATGTTGACAATGTCCAGTTTTATAATGACAAGGCCGCAGTTTCCCACAGTACAGTTGGAAGTTGCTCAAAAACGATTTTCTTGATGAATGTTGTTAAATAACCGCAATGATGACGCAGCCCATACTCTCACAGATGTAGTGTTGTTTGAAGTATTATATTAACAGCTCCAAAATGGGCACCATTTTTTCATCTGAGAGGGTTTACATTTGCATTTCCTCACAACGTCCAGCTCCTCAATGCAGGCTACTTGGTACAACTTCAAAATGACTTTTCCTTGCAGCAATCTTCAGATTCAACACTATTTTCATTCACCACAAGAATTACCTTCATCAGCACCTATTTCTTTTTTGGAGACAGAGTCAGCATCATCAAAGCGTCTGGCACCATCTAATGGAATTAGCCATGTTAGATGCTTCATCACTACTAAATATTGCAGAATTCCTTTAACCCCTTGGGCGCGGCCGAGATTCTGCACCTGTGCGGCAGAATCGCGAGTGGGCGGGTTTATGACGGCCCCCAGCCGTCATCAGCACACAAGCCCCGTGATGCATGACGGCTGGGGGCCGTCATCAGCATCGAAGGGGTTAAAATCTAGAAGTATATGTGCAGTATGAGACCAAGCACTGGGCCTGGAACGCACCTGTGGTATTGATATAATGAACCCCCATCTAGCAGGCCTGCTGATACCTGCTGACATCATACAGATTCTTTGTTACAAGGAGGAAATGGAAGTCCAGCGCACAAAAGTCCAACTGGTAAAAGCTTCTGGAACCCTGGATTCCTGACAATCAAAATTAACACTGCACTTCATAAATAAATGCTATCTGTTAGACCAGGCATCTGTCACGTGGTTGTCCCTAACTTTAGCCTTCAAGTGTCCTATTACGCTGACTTTGATTTTGCTGGATTTAGGACTCTGCACACTTTACAATTGCTAACCAGTGTAAAAGCGCTTGTGCTCTCTCCTTAAATCATGGTAGAACTGGCTTTCACCCAATTGGCCCATTTAATGTACTTAGATGTCCGCAGTAAAGTGATAGTGCCTGTACCCAAGGCTTGTAAGTAAAATGGTACTAGTGGGCCTGCATCCCTGCTTGTACCACCTCCTTAAGTAGCCCTTTTA
Organism: Lissotriton helveticus; assembly: GCF_964261635.1. Taxonomy (NCBI): domain Eukaryota; kingdom Metazoa; phylum Chordata; class Amphibia; order Caudata; family Salamandridae; genus Lissotriton; species Lissotriton helveticus. Next base: position 1,078,698,424 of record NC_136059.1, read on the forward strand.
GCATTACTCAGGCCAGCCATTGCAGCGTGTTTGTGCAGTTTTAAATTGCTACTTGGAGCTGACAATATAAACCTTTTGTCAGACCTAAACCTTTCTTTTTAATACATAGAAGATACCCCCGGGGTAGGATCTGAACAGCCTGGAGGGCAGGGTGTAGTGTATTTAAAAAGTACATCTCCTGGTAGTGAAAAACACCTAGTTTCATTTTTTCACAACTGCAAGGCCTACCTCTCACATAGAATAACCTTAGAGTTATCTTACTACATTTAAAATGCTCTAATTTCCAATTGGGAACAGGCTGACAGGCTGAGTTTGTAATCTAAAGAACTGCAATTAAAAGCCTTAATGGTAAAGTTGGGTTTTTAATCACAATTCTGAAAATGGCACTTTTAGATAGTTGATTTGATGCCTGTAGCCTGATCCTGGGTCACATGACTAGGTGAAGGTGACAGTTGGTCTTTTATGTATTGCTCCCAAACAGTGAGTCAAAGAGAAGAAAGGTGTTGGCAGGGTGTGTCACTCTGATTGAACAAGCGTGAGGAGCTGTCACCTACCACATTTGTACATCACAAAGTCTCAGCCTGAGCACTCTCACCAAGGGTTTGACACTATTGTGTACCCAGACAATCTGGGGCCAGGACAAGGAAGAAGGGGATGCTTGATTCATCTGCAGGTTGGAAACCTCTAGAAGCTTAGACCACTTCAGAGTGGGCACCAGGTATAAATGTTAGACCTCAGACCCCAACTCTTCAGTACACTTCTGTCAACTCCTGGACTCTGCCATCTGGTGCCACCGCAGTTGGCTTGAACTTGTAACGTTGTCCAGGTCTAGCACGACCAGATAACCACAGTTGGCACTTTGTGCTTTCTGCCATTATTTCACTTAACGTTTTAAAATTGGATATCTCTGGTTCTACTGATTGGATTTTTGTTGTTTCAGTCCTGATATCTTTTTTAAAAGTTACTATATTTGTCTAGATTGGTGAGGTATTTGTCTTGTGTTCTATTTCTACTTTATTACTGTTTGAAGTTTGGCATAAATATTTTACAAATAGCCTTTTTATTACGCCTGACTGGTCTGTTCCAAGTTACCAGATGGTTGACCATAACTTAATTTGAGGTTTGCTTATGAGATTACCTTGACAAGAATTGTGGTTGCTGCTGGAGTAGGGTTTCACCCCCTCAAACAGTAACCCAATTTATTACACCAGCAAATATGCCTCAAGATACAATTTTTATAAACACAATTGGTTCTTCTGAATAAAGAGGTAAGAATTATAAAATGGACAAAATTAGACCAGGTTCATTCAGAGAAGTCCCAGCAAAAGAATAAGTTGAAAATCATACCCTACAGATGCCCAAGAACCTCATTCCAGTTTTCCCAGTGTAAACATGTTGTCATTAAATGCAGAACGATTAACTGGAAAATGAGAGAACAAAACTGGTATAGCATTGTGAAGCAGTATTACATTTTCTGTATCTAAGAAATGTGGCAAAGGTAAGCACTTTAAATGGGTGGTATACTTGCTCTTATATACAAAGTACTTCCGCCAGGTGAGGGAGATTGAGTGGAGGGTCTTATAAAGGAATAGCCTTGAATTAAAATGTAAATTTAATGACAGATATGTAATATGAAAGACAAGGTTTTATTTTTATTTTTAAATGACTCTATACTGCATTTTGTGTTGTGTACACTATTAGCTAAAATAAAAAGAGTAAATCTGACATGTTAGTTGAGCCTGGGGTGGGCACAATGGATTGTGGCCTGAGTACTTAGGGAAATTATCCTTGATATGTGAGCTATGTGGTTGGAGATTTGACTATTCAGGAGACAAATATCATGCACAAATCTGATGATTTAGGAACTGAACAAGACATCAGAATTTTGCCTCTATTGGGTTAAAATCCCGAAGTTATAATCCAACTAGAAAACAACACTATACTCTTTCTATTTTTAATGGGCTGTGTGTCCTGAATGGGAGGACACCTTTAAACACACTTTCTCATTTAGCTTTAGTGCAGACAGTAAAGATAATATAATAGATTAAGGGCCTGATTATGAGTTAGGTGGTGTGGGAGCAGGCTGCCACGCCACCGTCCCCCTCCCACAACGTCAAAATCTCACCACTAGCTGCCTGCCAGGTTAAGAGTCATCTCGTTATCTGGTGTGTGGTCCTTTGATGTTCCTACGGCAGTGCCTAATAAAAAGGCACCACAATGGGAGCATCAAAGATCGTTCCTGCACAGCATGGACTATGCAGTCCATGCTGTGCAGTAAACGGGGTGCATGCAGTGCCCCCCTGCATGCATCCCTAGGCCCTGAGGCAACAGGGGCCCCTGTAGGCAGTTTCTTTGCTTTCTCATTGCCACACTTTTCAAGGCAGGCTCACTGCCATGATAAGGAAATTCGTAATATGTTTAGCAGTGCCACAGTAGCACCGCCAAGCATATTGCGCCCACAGACCAGCGCGCCATCACCAGGGATCATGGACCCCTGGTGGTTGTGGCGGTCCTATGGTGGTCTGGCTGCCATAATTGTAATGCGGTGGTCTGACCACCGATGCGGCGATCCTCAACCGCAACTCCACCGCGGGTTTGGTGGTCCTATGGACTGCCAAACTCATAATCGGGTCCTATGTTCTTATTGACATCACAAATTGTCCCTTGGCTAAGGACAAAGATGCAATATAAAGACAAGAGAGTGAGCACGGCTGCCTAATGGTCTTCAGTTGGCCAAAGAGAGCTAGTTCTGAAATCAGAGAACAAAATGTTTTCTTTTGTGGAAATAATGTTGAAATCAGCAGCCCTATTTCTTATACGTTACCTGTTTTAATACCATCCTAACAATGTGTAAAAGCCTCCTACTTGATGAGATGCTGAGAGCAAACCTTACGTAAAAGTTCAAATTAAATATAGGATATATGGAAACTCTGCATTGTCTTAGAATTACTTTGGGTTTCTAATGATGTATTGATGTGGTTAGAGCTAATGATTTGTAACTTCGGTATATTACATTCAGGAAACTGCTAAATGGGTTTACTCCAGAGGACATTTATTTATTTTGCTATTTCATTCTGGGATATGTTTTTTATTATTTATATGTTCCTTCTTAGAACTATACTTTTGAAATTGGCATTAGATATATATTGCAACTTTCTTTTTTTGTGTTTGAAGTAATTTCCCACACATTCCATTTGATTTAGCCAATTACATCTAGTGGACCATGGTGCATAGGAAATAGCGGGTTTGCACGCTTACTTAATATGCCAAATACTTTTTAAAGTAAATTGTTTTTTTGCTATATTGTCTGTGATTTCTTTAACTCTATTATGTTTATGTAAATTCACAAACAAATCTAAAAAAATAGGTAGCTCTCCCCTAATCTAAGCTGTGTCTAGGCCTTCTAAAACCCAAACCTTTCTGATGCTTAAGGTTTCAACATTTTTGAAACATAAAGTAATTTTTAGGGTTTATCTTTGTGCCTCACCCTTTTCTTAACAGGATTCTTCAAGACTATGGACCTGATTATGATGTAGGTGGTCCGACCGCTAACAGTTTGTCGGTGGTAATCTGACTGCCGACAGCTCTTTGGTCCGACTACCGTATGTGATACTGGCGGTCAGACCCACAGCTGTCGACGTAAGACCGCTGCCTCCACCTGGATCATAGATCCCGATAGCGCGGCGTTCGAAGGAGCATCCCAGATTGGCAGAGGTGCTGAAGCAGGCTCCACTGTCGCCATTTGGATACCCCTTTATGGCGGGGACCCCACCATGAAAAGGTTGATGGAATGGGATCGGGCACCCCAAATAGGGCCCTCGGCCATTACAGGCCAATGGAAAGTGTACCTGGGGGTACATGTAGTGCCCCCACTTACCTCCATGCACTACATGGTGCATGGCACACAGTGAACAGGCGTGCAGGAGGTGCTGCAGGGCGGCAGCATATGCTGAGGCCCTTTTCCAAGGCTGCAATATGCCGCCTGCTGTGATACCAACAAGCTTCCACCGCATGCTCGTGGGGTAATCTCCTGACTAGCGCAATAGCGGCCGCCGGTCCGCCCACCCGACATTGTAACATATGTGGTATTTGTATTGCGCATATCTGGTCCCTAGGAAAAAAAACTGATAGCCATTTTTAGCAGTTATTTTACTTAGACTTCAGCATTCCATGCTAGGACTTTTCATATGTAGAGTCAAACACTCCGTTATTGATCTGTATTTTAGGATGTCAACATTTAAAATAATAGAAATGATTTTTGAAAGAAAGTGCTGTAGAAACTAAGGGGCATATTACCAAGCAATAGCGATAATTATCGCTATTGCTTGGTTAGAGAGAAAAGTTTACCGCTGAGCTGCGGTGATTTTTATCGCAGATAAACCTTGGTATTACCAAGGTTTATCGCAAATGCGATAAAAAACGGCCGCAATGCATGAATATCGCTGAAAAGTCAGCGATATTCATGCATTACCGAGCTAATGCTCTTAGCCATGTTATCCACCTCCCATTGGATAACATGGCTAAGAACTGCTCAGGGCAGGTGTTAGCTTTTGGAGATATTCGCGCTTAGCGCGAATATCTCCAAAAGTTGGTAATAGGAGATAGCGATGCTAGCGACTGTTTCCAGTCGCTAACATCTTGGCACGCCCACTTTGCATGTCATTAGTGATAAATATCACTGACATGCAAAGTCGGGCCCAAGATGGTCGCTATCTCCTACTAGCTGTCGCTAACTGGTGTTAGCGACAGCTAGGTAATAGGGAGATAATTTTATCTCCGCTTTCTTGGCTTTTAAAGCCAAAAAAGTGGAGATAAACCCCCTTGATAATATGCCCCTAAATTCGATTACCTTTATTTTATATCAGTTCCACCACACTTTGCTCTGACATGATGTGTTTCACTTGGTCCATCACAATCCCGCTTATTCAATTCCATTTTAATGCTGGTTCTTCTTTCTGCTTGCTGCTGGCTTCACTGCCCTGGACTTCCAGCGTGTTCCTTGCTTGCTACCTTTATAGCTCTGCTCTTATCACGCTCGTGATAAGTTGTCATGATTTGTTTTCACACAAACGCATGACTCTGCAAACTGCAGCGCCTTGTAAACTCACAAGATTTAATGTAAGCACTCTTGAGCAACAACATCGTCTGCAGCCAAGCTAATGCAGTAAATCTCCCTGACTCTTTGATTGAGGAGCAAAAGCCAATGTTTCAGGAGAGCAGTAAGGATTCGACTCTTTTCTGCCCTTTGTTAATTTGTTTCTGTGCTCCTTAAGGTGTTCGGATGCCTAGGCATTTTAGTATTGAGGCAATTTATGACGCAATAAATCAATCACTCTCTCTGTAAACTAATCAACTGCCAGCGCAGCAAACGTTCCCTGAGCTCTTACATTCTCATTGGTTTGGCAGAACACAATAAGTCCTGATGTTGAACTGTTTGAGCATTCCTGGCAAATTACATTTTATACTACTTTGGTATTTTTCTGAATATTAAAAGGTACAGAAAGAAATGAGGCCTGTGTGGATCTTTCGTGCACGGTAAAATGTTAACATCCGCAAGATCTAAAACGAATACAAACTACGACTGAATTAAATTGTGAGGTTTACAACACGATTTGTATTGAAAGCCCGACTAAGTGGCATACAATTATTAAAAATATTTTTCTTTAAAATCAATTTATTCATAAAGACTGACTGACTGACATAAAAACAAGAACCTATGCAGGCATCAACCTCTAGCCAGCATGGCGTAGCAAATTAATATGACTAGACAAGTGAGAGGTCAAGATGACGGGAGAGGACAAGGAAGGTAAGAACATTTTCTTAGTTATTATGCTCAAGCAAAAGGAGAGTGTTAGTATAAGAAACGAAACAACATTTAAAGATAAAAACCTGGCATACAAATTCTCAATTATGTTTAATTTTAGTAATGTATTCTTCAGATGCTTCAGGGACCAGAAAACAAAGACACTCTGCCTCATATGCCGTCTGATACTCAGACGTTCCTAACTTTAATTGAAAGAAAGAATACTCTCCCCCTACACTGCCAATTCATACCAAACACTCTTTTATTTTCTTGCTTTTTTTTCAGAATGTGGGACTTGTATAATTTGTACCTGATGAAGTTGTTTTTTTTGTTGTTATAATCTGTATTCATTGGATCTTTGTTTCCCTAAGTATAAAGGATTAGGCAAATCCCCTTTTAGTTCATCTTCATACCTACGACATCAACTGGTTTGCTATAAGTGCAAGTTAAATGTGATCCCTTGGAATGTAGTGAGAGCTTGCCTTGCAGTTTTGTTGTGAATTCTCTGTAGCATGTTTATGAGGGTAGCTAATACATTTACAAATGCGACACTTGTAGTGTACACCTGTTTATGTATTAGCCATATTCAGGGAGATTTAACTGGTTATAGTCAAATAAAATGTTATGCCTTTTAGTCTGCTTCGTGTGTTGAATTACTCACTAGAATACAATTTGGTACTATTAAGGTCAGGTTGTATTTGAGCTGCCACTGTAGTATCTGGCCATTCAGTACAAGCTCCTGCGGCAGCACAAAACTGAATGGGCAAGATGGAAGAATCCATTGCTTTATCTCAAGAATTACTCCAGTTATTGTGCACTTCATTGCATACATAATACCCCTCATCAAACTGACGATAAACATAAGATCTACTATGCACAAATTAGGCTGCTTTAGCTTAAAATGACATTGGAAAATTCTGCCATGTCAGAATATCGAGAACAAAAATATCATGACATCAGATACGAACCAAAAATATAATCAACAAAAATAATGAGTTTTCGTACTTTGCATGTACACAATCACAACATTGAGTCAAAAATATCCTGGAATAGAATATTGTCAAAATGAACTAGAGAATAATAATAATATAATAAAAAAAATAAATTTAATTTTCAATCTATTTAAATATATATGTTATCTAAAAAAATAATAATAATTAAACATCTTTAAACACACTACAAAATAAATATTAACATAATTCAAATGTAAAAATTAAACTAACAAGCTAAAAACCTATATAAAACATAGTTCAAAAATACAATTAATATAGTTCTAATTAATGATATGAACTAGATATATATATATATGTAAATATATACGTGTTGGACTTCGGAAGGGTTTAGATTGACTTCTCCCACTCCAATCCAAGCAACAGTATGGAAAGTGTTGGACATTTAAGGGACTAGATTTACTGTTCCCATTCAACCGTAGACAACACTAGTCAAAGTGTTGCACAGGGTAGATTCGCATTTCTCACTCCAATCTAAACAACCTTGAAGAACCGGGTTTTCTTAGAACCCAGCGGTGCCAGGGACACACCCGAAGTCTTCGGATTCTCCTGTCTTGGAATACAGAGACACGGAATACTTCTGGATGGCGTCACAGATCAAATTTATTAGCTGCAGCTAGTAACAGTAAACCAAGCAATACAACACGGTGTACAACTCAGGAAACTGCTCAATTTTCATAGAGCAAGACATCGCTTTGTATACACCATATTCTCATTATAAATGTACACCCACTGCGCAAAATTCTGACCAATAGGACACATTTTCTAACTGAGTATCACATTAACAAAAACCCAATTTACAGTAACCCAACCCAAACGTTAATTATTAGGACTGTCCCAAATTCAATTTCCACAAGCTGGACAAACCCATAATTGAAAGCACTACCCATGTAATGAAAAGTCGTAAGGAAAGAAACAATTCAGATGTTGAGTAGGATAAGATATGTGCAAGAAACTAAAAGTTAACGATATCCTGAACATTGATTGGCAATTTTAGACAAGAATCAAACTTAAGGGAAATTGCTTTTGCGAGGTCAGTTTCAGGTGAAGAGGTCAGTTTCTCTGCAATTCACTCACATGCCAGAAAAGGGCCTGCTAATGCATACATGAACAATGAGGCCCATGCAACTTTGTTCGTTCGGTTACCTCCACGGCCTACGCGAGGGCAACACAAAAATGGCGTCACGAACAACTCAAACAAAATGGAGTCTGGTTCTAAATCACGGAACCTCAATCTTAGGGGAAGAGTTGGACTTTAAAGGGGGTTAGACTTACTATTCCCATTCCAATCTAAATAGCAGTAGGGAGAAGGAAGGGCTTTGGGGATGGGGTAAAATTACAATGCCCAATCCAATCTAAGCAATGGTAGGGAACGTATTGGACTTTATAGGGGTTAGAAATAGCATTCCAATACCTAATCATTTAAAATATGTATGTCAAACTATACACCATTTTAAAATATTTAAAATAAAAAATATATGCATCATAAATCAATCACATTAATGTAATTAAAAACAATAAAATATAACGCATACAAAATGTAACAAATTATAGCAAAATAAACAATTTTAAAATAAATAGCCTTTCCTCCCTATTATCCAAAAACAGACCATCAAAAACTTCTTTAAAATATAACAAAACAATAATGATAATAAAATAGTAAATAAATAACATTAATGAATACATTTATCAATATATTAACAATCAATTTTAATACGAAGAAAAAGTTAAATTTATTGTACAATCATTTAAAATAATTGCAGTCATGACATATTTCCATTAAAAGTATATTAAATTGAGTAAAGATAGAAAGAGAAAATAAAAGATGAATGTCTGTGGCTTTTTTAGTGTCTTTCTTTGCGTATATGCCTTCATGATATGCATAAGCAATGATCAAATGAGATATGATTGAAAAACTTAGTGGCAATTAAAATTATAATAGTTAAAATTATAATAGTGCAGTTCTTGGAGAACATCTAGATCATTATGATGTCACGGCCATCGGAGTTACATTAGTGCTGATCATTTGGGAGCCTGCGAACACAGTGGCTGAGATTAGCCCTTCCCCTTCTTCACAGATAGCTGCTGATTTTTAATCAGTTTCTGCAAGAATCAGGAATTTCACAAACTGACAGATCATTCTCATGTCCTTCGAATTGAAGCAGGCTACTAATGCTGCCCTGCATGTGCGTATGCTTCACTCTGAAAACCTGATCTCTGGCTTCTCATTAGGACTTTGCAGATGCACACTAGATGAATTAGGTCCTCTGTCACCAGCCAACGCCGTCTACATGCCACACTATCAATTTGGTTTAGCCAGGCTGGCATGTTATCCAGTGACGGAAGGTCTCTAAAGCTTTACCACAGCAATTTTTGTTTTAGATGAAAGAGGAAACTTACCTCTAATTATGATTGAGGTGATAGAGTTTTATAACTCTAAATTACCATCCAGGAATGGTGGCGCTTTGAGAATATAGTCCTATCTTGTTGCAGAGATTGTGCTGAGATTAATTTGTTTATTGCCCTCTTAATGGGTGGATATTTGAGTTAAACTCCCACAGGAGTTTGATTTTTAGTCATCCCATGTCTCTTTCAGTTAACTTCTGCCTCTTGATGTGTCTTCACTGTTACTGATTTCCTGCCACAGTTTCTGGTTTAGAGTGTTTCCAGATGCGATTTTTAGTCTGTAACAAGTTTTCATGAAATATACTCCCTGTCTACTGTTTGTTTTCTGAGAATGAATTCCAGTCTTATCTGCACCTAGGAAGCATTTCTAGGGAGGGAGAAGATGTGTTTATACATTTTGGCTAATATCAGATGCAAGACCTTTGCTTCTCTCCTGCAAGTGCCTCGCTGCAGGATATCAATGAGGTGAGCAGATTCGCAGAATGACATTTAACATTGGGTGGCAAGCAGTTCACTTTAGGGATTTATATAGTGCTTGAAATGCTGCCAACAATCCTAAACATTTTGTTCTTAGTTGGCGCAAGTGAGGTGCAAAAAGGGTACTTAAGTCAAATAGAATCCCGAAATACTTATACTCCTTTACTGATTCTTTCTGGGTTCCTCGCAAGAAACCTTTTGGTGGGATATTTCGTCTCTTGGCCACCAACAACACCTTTGCTTGGTCAGATTTATTCTCATTCCATTTTCAGACCAGTATCGCTCTAGGGAATCTATCTGTCTCTGAAGGTCAACTTTGGTTTTTCCTATCAGGATCAGGTCATCCGCATAAAGCAGGTTAGATTACTACTATGTACCTAGTTTTGGAGAATGGGAGTTAACCTGTCTGTTATGATGTCAGGTCTGCTAGGTGTAGATTGAAGAGGTTAAGTGCCAGCATGCATCCCTGCTTCAGACCCAAGTATGAATTGATTTTCCTTGATAAGCATGTCCCATCTACAGTTTTGATCCTTACCCAGGTGTTCGTATACAGCATTTGGATCTGTCTTATCAGTTAAGATGGCATTTTCCAGCTAGCTAATTTGACCCGCAGCTTCTCATGCTGCACACTGTCAAATGCCTCTATAAGGCGTATAAAACAGAAGTATAGAGTAATAGGTTTCCTTAGCTGTTGGTGCAGAACAAGTGACAGCGTTAAGATGTTTGTCAAAGTTCCTACACCTTTGCTGAAGCCTGTTTGGTTGACGGGTATTATCTCTTGTTCGCTTGCTCAAATTCGCAGGTCTTGCAAAAGTAGTGTGGCAAAATATTTGGCCTCATTATCCAACAAGTCAACCAGTCTGTAGTTCTACGGTAGTGCCCTGTCTCCTCCATTGCAAATTCAATTAATCGCAGACTCTCTCCACGTTCCTGGAATCGCATTGTTTGGCAGAGTTAGATGACAAACTGATTCTAGTTGCTCTGCCCAGAACTCTAGATTTGTCATGTAAATGGCCAGTGGTACTCCATTTGGTCCTGGTGCTCCATCTCTGTGACCTCCTTGATGATTTTAAAAATGTTGCTCTGCGAACAGAGAGTGGTACTTGCCACTGAACAGAACACTTGCTCTGGAGCTTGGGGTGTCATAACAACCTGAACTTTCTGTGGTCTTAATGGTTCTTCCTTTCTTAGCAGCCCTTTTCTCCAGTTCTTATTTTGTTCCTGAGTGCTCACGTGTATACTAAAATGTTTTAATAGAAACTTTACCCAGCTATCTTCTGCAATATTTAGTTGTTTATGCTGTTAGGGCACCATCCTACACCTTTAACTGCCATGCAGTTTTCTTTTGAATTTGGATTCCCACTAGAATGAAGCAACTTTGCCCAGAAGTTATCTTTCCTCTGCTTCCTTTTCTCCCAGATTAGTTTCCTGTATTTTTGCTTTTGTTCCTGGAAGTATTTCCTTAGATCTTTAATTTGGGTTCTTTCTTAGGCATCTCCGTGTTCTATTTTCCCTTTTTTCACTAGTTAGCCTGTTTTCGATAGAGCTTTATTAGCATTTACTGAGGCTACTTTTGTGCCGGTAGTTGCCCTAACTATGTCCATTACACTTATTGTTATTGATTGCCCTAATAACAGCCTCCCAATTCTCTAGAGGGAAAAGCTCCAGTCATGGTCAAATTTTCTGCTGTGTTTCCAAGAGAGGTTATTGTTTTTTCAGTCTCTTTCAGTCGCTTATAATCTATCATATAGATTGTACCAATTAATAAGACTGGTGCACCCATTAAACGTTTTCCAATCTGTAGCTCTATTATCTGAGGAAGGTGCTCACTTTCACATATTTCTTGGATCGAAAATGATCTTATGTTCCTAAAAATGGGAAGAGATGTGATTATATAGTTTGTATCGAGCTTGTTGTGCCTGAGTAATGAGTTGGTAGCAGAAGACTGTCAGCTGAGAACTTCTATTCAAAAATCTTAGTCCCAACTGGGCTACCTCTGTGGCAAAGTAGATACTTTTGTATCAGCTCTGGTTAGATAATGGTCTCCCTGTGATTGGACAGTCCACATTTGGTCTTCAGTTAGTTGCCGTTCATCTGGCTGTTAGCTATGGAATAGGATGATTGAAATCCCCCATGATTACGAGGTGAATGGAGCCCAGATGTTTTCGTAGCTTTGTTTTAAGTGTTACTTATTTATCTGTTAAATTTCATTTTGATGACTGATTTGGGTGTATATATGCACTTATCTGTGCAGCAGTTGTACCTCACCCCCATTCCAATTTACCACTTGTGCCACCAAAAATCTTGGGTGTTCCATGCGCCTTATTTCACATTTAGCCTGAATTGATGCACTAACATAAGTCACCAACCCTCATTTGGGCATCCTTTCCAAAAAAGAAACAACTTACGAGGGGGAAGAGAGTGGGTTCGGCGCCTTGGTATTCGTCTGAATTGAGGACCCTGAGGAAGGGATGCAAGAGGCTAGAGCGGTCCTGGAGAAGAGACTGGAGTGAAACGAGCCGGAAACAATATCGTGCAGCTCTGAGCTGTTATAAATCTGCTATTCGGGTGGCAAAATCGGGATTCTTTGAAGAAAGAATAGGCTCTGCGGCCAACTCTTCCAAAGAGTCGTTCAGGGTCATAAAGGAATTACTGAATATCCCTGAACCTCAGGTCATCCATGAGGACCCACGCAAAAAATGCATAGAATTGGCCTCCTTTTTTAAATCTAAAATCGACAACATACTGGCTTCCCTTCCCCGCCAGGGGGAGGCTTCTTCCTTGGATGATAACTTCAGTTCCCAACTTAGGATGCGATCAGTGGAGCTGGCCTCTCTCGGTCCGGTCACCACGGAGGAAGCCCTCTCGGTTTTGAGGACCATGAAGAGTGGTTCCCCGAAAGACCCAGCACCTATTAAATATCTGAAACACGTGGCTTCTACCATCGGCGGCCCAGTGACGGACCTTATAAACTTGTCCCTCACTCAAGGGATAGTCCCCCCCAGTTGGAAAGGGGTGGTGGTTAAGGCTCTTTTGAAAAAGCCTAACCTGGATCCCGCCGACCTCGCCAACTTTAGGCCGATCTCCTTGCTGCCGGGTATTAGTAAGGTGGCTGAGAAGTTGGTAAACAGTCGCCTGTCGGACTTCCTGGAAGCTAACTCCCTCCTGGGCGATTCCCAAACGGGTTTTCGTCCCGGTCAGGGGACTGACACCGCCCTGTTGGCGGTCGTGGAGAATACAAGGAGCATTTTGGATTCGGGGGGATCAGTGGCAGTGATCCTCCTGGACCTCAGTGCTGCTTTTGACACCGTGGACCATCAGGTGCTTCTCCAACGGCTGTCGGGGGTGGGGGTCACCGGTGTGGCTCTCAAATGGTTTGCTTCCTTCTTGGAAGGTCGGACATTTGAGGTGTGGGAAGGCCATGAAAAGTCATCTACAATCCCTCTCCAGTGTGGGGTGCCACAGGGCTCTTCATTGAGCCCTACCTTATTCAACATTTACATGGCCCCCCTGGAGAGTGTGGTACTGCCGCTGGGTATTAAAATCATCAGCTACGCTGATGATACTCAGCTGGTGGTTGGCCTTTCCCAGTCGGCGCATCATCCCGACCGGCTGCACTCGTGTCTGGAGAAGATCTACACGTGGATGTGCAGCTCAGCGCTTAAGTTGAACGGCTCCAAGACGGAACTCATGCTGCTGGGGAACTCCTCTCCATCTTTGTCCCCCAGCAGCTGGCCTGACTGTCTGGGACCGGTACCCACCCCCAAGCAGGAGATCAAGAGCTTGGGGGTGTGGCTGGAGCAGGGCCTTTCGTTTAAAACGCATGCTAAAAAGACCGCTGGCGTGTGTTTTGGCCTGCTCCGCTCAGCCCGGAAGATCTTACCTTTGCTCCCAGCGTCCACTAGGAGGCTTCTCATCCAGGGATTGATCATCTCGCGGCTGGATTTCAGCAACGCGTTATTCCTGGGTGCACCTGAATCTACCCTGAACAAACTGCAGCAAGTGCAGAATGCGGCCGCCAGGCTCCTGACGGGTCTCCCCAGGCGTCAGTCTGCTCGTCCGGCGCTGAGGGCTCTGCATTGGCTCCCTGTTAGGGACAGGGTGAAATTCAAATCACTCTGTATAGCCCATAAAGTTCTGCATGGGGTAGGCCCACCTATTCTGGGGGAGATGGTCCAGCCTTACAAGGCTCCTCGCTCTCTTCGCTCCGACCATCAACATCTTCTTCAGGTCGGGAGGGTGAAGAGGGCTAGAACTGGTGGCAGAAGGTTTTCGATAAATGTGGCCACTTTGTGGAATTCTCTGCCCCTACAACTTCGTTCGGAAGCTAGTCTTCTCCGGTTCCGCAAACTTTTAAAGACGTTTTTGTTTTCTGCTTAAACCCTGCATTATTCTTTGGTAGTGTTATTATCTGGCGAGCGCTGGGATGCCTATTTGGTAACCAGGCGCTATACAAAACTCAGAATAATAATAATAATAATAGCGATGTTTGTGCGGGATTTATAAATTCTATAAATCTAGGGAGTGGAGTATGATAAATCCAGGGAGTGGAGTATGTTCTGTCGATAATTTTTCTTGAGTCAAAATCTATATTCACTCTAGAGTGTGCGCCTACGCACTTTTCCTTTTTAAAGTACCTAGGTTCTCTTTTGGAGCGTGCATGCCCAAAGGGAGACTTTGTCAAGTGCTCATTTCAAATTAACGACTTGCAAGTTTGTCTTGATGTAGGATGGCACTCAAGATCCATTAGAGTCTTAGAGAAGTGGGGGGGGGGCACTCGAGGGCATTTTTTGTAGAAACTGGTGTATTTTACAGAAGCCACAAGCTTGGGACATGGAGTGTTTTATGTAAATAATGTATAGATATGGGAGGCCACAGATTTGGCCTTCTGGTGAGTTGAGGAGAACGGGGGGATGCTGGTATGGAGGAGTAATGCAGTTCTGTGTCATTGAGGCCCCAGGGGAGTCTCCTAAAGTTAATTGGATATTTAGCGGTCCCTTTGGGCATCAAAGCGCGTTTTGCATGACACTGGTGTCTCAAGTATAAAGCAGCCTACAGTGGTGTGGTAGCTGAGGCCAGGGGTTTATGTGGGGTTGGTCCAGTAAAACAGTAATGAGTTCATACCAACTATTATATTCATGCCCATAATGTTGCAGGTAAAAGCAGTTTGTCTCAAGAATATGTACACGAATTCTAAAAGTAATGCACATCAGCAATTCAGTCCCTCTTACATTTCACTTTTTTGACTTCATGTTGCATGGTATATCCAATCCTGCTTCCTTGGAGTATTTCTTTTCCCCAGATGTGTTTCAGTAATTTATTTTTCCATTCAGCTTGTATATCGTGTACAGTGCATCATGCAGACTGAGTTTCCTCCAAGTGTTTGGGTGAGTTCAGGGTGTGGATGGGGTTTATGATGAGATAGGACTGAGCGCTCTGAAATCGCATCTAACAGCAGTGTGAGTTTCTCCTCGTGCCTCTTACTGGGTCATTATAGTGTTCAGAAAACATGCACATGCAATCACTGGCCCCTCTGTAGAGCACAGAGTGCAAATCACATTTGTGCCATTTGGAACAAAAGAGACACATAGCTGTTGAGATATTGACAGTGAAGTATATGAGGAGTGAGGGTCAACAAATTAACGAGGTGGTCTGAGGTCCGTGCCTGTGCATGAGCCAAGTCTTCATAAAGTGTGGCATGTAAATAATGCAACAAACATCATGCTAAAATATGAGAAAGTATCTTCAAAATTCTAAAAAGCATATTTCTTTAATACACAAAAGCGTTTCACTTTAGTAAATCAGAATATTTAATTGCTTTGAAAAGCATTCAACAAAACTGACCGTTTTTAACATGAACTTAGCAACACTGCCATCACAGCAATGCCATTATGGGACTAAGAGGTAAGTCAGTTGTCATGTGCATCCTATATATGGCCTATATTCTTATTAAAGGGGGCTGGAGCAATATTATAGGCAATTACATAAAACACAATATTTGTTTTGTAAAGCACACTTTCTTAATTTACATACTCCAAGAGGCTCTCATATGCAATAATGGAAGAAAAAAAGTAGGCACAGGTAAATGAAATATTTGCTTAATATCACACAATTTGGTCGAGCAGGGAAGCCAAGATTGGCCCCAGGTTTTTTCACATTGTGCAGTTCTAGCACTAGTTGGGTATATTATTCTCTCTTATGCTATACATCAAGGGTTAATATTTGTTTTCAATTCTTGATGCATAAGTTTATAGTGTGGGTGGCAGGCAGAAGCACAATGAAATCTCAGCTCATTTTAGTTTTAAGATTCCAAAAGGACCTTAGGAGGAGCCTGAGCCAGGCATCTGGCTTGAGCTTCCAATGGCTCACCCACCTCTATGAAGTGTTGACAGTGCTAAAGGGGAAACACATTGTGATAGAGACAGTGAAAGCATGGTCCTATGACGGAACAGAAGATACAAATAATGGAAGAGGACATGTCCTGGTAGGGTGTGCTGTGCTCAACACTCTGGAGGAACCAATGTTATGTAGTGAGGACATCTAATGATATAAGTGAAATTGCACCCTCCCCCCTACAGCCAGTTGAGAGCAACCAGGCATTGTGATGTATTGCAATAAAGAAGCCCAGGACCTCCCCATGATTCCACAGTACGTAGGCCAGAAAAAGTTCTCTTTGGGCGTGTCCTGACCATCAAACAACACTTCTGCAAAATGGTCCCTAAGGTGGTCAGGTAGGTTTAGGAAAACATGTGTGCAATTTCCTAAACAGCATGAGAGTAACAGGCAAGAAGGCAAGCCACTTTGAAGGAGAGAAAGGGCAAAGCTCCCTGAAAATAATAACTTCATACCCATTGCTTCAATCTTCTTAGAGTTCATCTCAGGGAGTAGAAACTAAAGATCCAGGATTCTATTAGGAGGAAGTGGAAGTATATACCACAAGACTCTCTGGAGTGAGCTACGGAAGGTTAAGGTGAAAGGTGAAGGCGCTGGGTGACCTGATGATTCACCATCTGAGCAGAAACTTGTTTACTCCATGTGGCCAAAATTAGATCTATGAAGTCCTTGTTGAAAGGGAACAAGAGATCAAAAGCAGAGGAGGCCAGCTGTGTAATCTCTATGCAGTTTGCTTTGTTTTCAGCTACAGGCAAAGACATTCCAGAATTCTCAGCAATTTTGGGTAGCACAGCCATGAAGGAGGCCACATCTTCCTTTGGTGGTGGTGATGGACTATCCACATCTACCTCAGGTAAAGTGTCTAGGCCACTTGCTTTCTGCAGAGCCAACCTGTCCCCACCGTGTATGCCAGTAAAAGGGACAAGATTACCCACTTCAATGCCATCATAATGATTGAAGATATTGGCCATCTGAATATGGTCTGAGTAAGAGACAAATATCTTTTAAAACCTTTCAAAGTACTTATCACAAGGTGAAGGCCTGCAAAGAACTCTTTATCATTAGCTGTTGGGCATGGCACTGGGGTTATATCAAAATAGTAGGTGGCCCAACTGTTGGGGTTTTGGGGGCAGGCACTGGGCCAAAGGCAATGTGTGGTTTGGGGTTGGGGGCAACATATCACAAAAACGTATTATGTAAAAAAAAACATAGAAATTGTATTTCTTCCAGTGAATTTCTAATATTTGTTTTCTGTCATATAGTGATATATTATTACTGGTAAAATAGTTTTTTCTGTGAATTTTTAGGTTTATTTTTAAGTAAAGTACTATTTTATTACTGTACCTTACTGTCCCAACCCGACATATATGACCTTCGGTTGGGAAAATTACACATTTCAGTAATTTTATTTGTGCCGCAATCAATTAATGATGGCCTTTGTCAAATGTGGATATATCTAACAAGTAAATGATGTTATAATTGCATATCTGAGTTAAGTTCAAATGTAGTTAGGCCCTTAAGTAACCAATTTCTGTACTTATAGCAATATCATGTGAATTATCATTTTCATTGACTAGATTATGAATTTTTGATATTTAGCCTCTTCAAGTTTTGAGACTACACTGATGTTGTTCAGAAATAAATGTTCAGCCAAACTAGGATCATGTCATCAGCAAACACAGTCAGCTGCAATGGTATAACACTGACCATAAAGAGTTTTGCACTATGCTTATGTTCAGCAAAAAGAGAAATCCCCATTAAAGGTTGCACAAGGCCTCTTTAAGTTTCTGACAAAAAGGATACTCCTTCACAAATGTGGCAAATTTCCTGTCTGCCATATTACGAGTGCTTTATAGTCTATAGCACTTACAACATGGCAGACAAGATATTCCAAGGACCAAATTAAAATTAAGGGCCATAGTCCAAGTAAGATAATGGAGAAAGGAATGTTATGTGTCATTTCTATCTGGTATGAACACACATTGGTTTTGATGGATTATTAATGGTTGTTATGGATGCATTCTGTTGGAGATGGTTTTGGTGTATATCTTGCTACCTGTGCTTATAAGATTACATAGGGTGCTTATTCTAGTGTACCCATATATGTTTAGGGAAGACAGCAATGTTAGTATGGATCCATGTAGCATTTTCTTATGCTGGTGAGGAAACCATCCTAAACTAGTAAAGGCCATGGAAGACCCTCAGTAGTTATGTAGATTTCTTCTGAAATCCTCATTTGAAATGTTCCTCATTTCACTACATGGCCATTTTGATAAGCTTACTTATTTGATCCTGCACTACATCACATTTGAAGCAAAGTTTTATGCTCCGGCTCTGTTTACAGCAAGATCCCATTGATCTTTCTTTTTTAATAACTATTGATATAAGAAAGAAGGACTATTTTGTGCAGATTAATTATTCTGTCACATCTAGCATTAAAACAATTCAACAAACCCAATATACATTTCAGTAAGGACATTATGTGTGAAAACGGCTGAAAAAATACTTAAGTGTATCAAACTTTCTCTGTCCATGTAAAGCCAGGTGTTATTTAAAAATGTGCTATTTAAGTAATTTGACTGTAGACATAATAGGCCGACTTAGTGCTTGATTACTTGTTCTTTCTTTGAAATAAATTGTTTAAAAAACAGAAAAAAACATGGGGCTACTGCGCAAAAAAAAGGTAGGTTAAAATGTGTAAATATGTGAATGCACATGGGCAAGATCCAACACATTTCTTAGTGCATTGTGTTAAAAATACACAAGCTCAAGACATATTTGTTGAAATGAGCAGTGCAATTTGCTCCCAGACCTGGGTGAAATTTTAATTACGCAGGAGTAATCTGAGTAATTTTGGTTATTTTGTGTTACTCTTTTGATTTTAAGTTACTGTAAATTACACAATTACACCCATTTATGTAATTATGAGTAGTTCAGCACACAAATTCTAACTCAGGAGCAAAGAAACAATTAAATTAGCCAGCTTGAGCATCTGCTGCTTGTGTTCCGTTGCATTTAGCTCTATTTTCTTTGTTTAAATGCAGCCTTGTGACCAAAATCGACCAGAGGATGCATTCTGTGCTACGGAAACAGCGCTAAATGTTGTGTTATGCTCCTTGCAAAGTTCCACATAATCTTTGGTAATTTTGCTGCAATTTCATATAAATACGTTTCAGCAAGTTTTGTCCAACCCTCTTAAACATGGCATAAGAAACACTTCCTATCTGAATATGCTTGCTCATAAAAGTCGCCACAATTATTTCAATGTATTTTTTTACTGGATTAGTAACTGTAATCATACCTTGACAATTAAAAAAAAAAATCCTTGCATAGTCACGGATGTACAACTCACAATTGGGGTGATTTGTGAAATATTTTAAAGTCAAGTTTAGAATTTGATCTTGTGACAGGGCTCTATAAAATATTTCTTTACATGTTTTCGGGGCTACCAGGTACATTCATTTCTATGCATAAGCACCTATCCATCCATGCCTGATGTTTTAAAATTATGCCTTGCCTGCCGGCCCCAAATCATTACAGTCAACTGTGTACTCCTTTCTTCTATCAGGAAATTCAACCACATCACACCCATTCTCAAGGAAATTCACTGACTCTCCAGTGAAGTGAGGTTAAAATTCAAGATCAGGGCGTGGCCAAGTAGGATGGCGGAGCAGTTGTGAACTTGCTCAGCTCCGCATCTCCCCGATTGTGTAATGGACTTACCTGTTGCCTAGGTATGGTGATTTTCGCCTCCTCAGGGTCCGCTGCTTCTCAGGCGCTGCCCGGCCAATGGGTGATGTCTGCAGCGCTGGAGAACAGGTGCGGCAAGGACCGAGAGGCGAGACTGCGGGGTTCCCGGGCTCTGGGTGCCATTTTATGAGTGCTTGAGCCGGGAGTCGCGTGTCGGACCTGGAGCGCCGGAGAGGCCGGGGGGGCCCCATCTGATCTACGGGGGGTCTCCCGCTTAGGCGCTGAGGGAGCGATAAACCGCAATATGGACTGGTGCTGACGGAGAACTGTAAAACGGACGGAAGGACGTGATCCGACAAAGGCGCCATCTATGTGGTAACGCGCTGCGGATGTTCCAACAGAGCGGGGTGGCGGCGGGGGCATCCCAGGGCCTCGTGGGACAGTGCCGTCGGGCCCCCTGGCCCCCCTTTCAAATACCACACAGCAAGATTTTTTTTTGCCATGATGTGATCCTCGGTTCAGCCTGCCTGACCTTAAAATGGCGGCGGTTTTGGGTCCTGTGATGGCGGCGGTGTGAGGTGCGGGGGTCTGACTGAGCAGCAATTCCAGTAGAGCGGTGAGGAGGAGAGGTGATCGGCACTACCAGGAGAGTCGACCATTGATCTGGAAACGGTCTATAGCTCTAGGGGGAGCACCAGCAGGGTATACCTTTCACATGGGTGGCTCCATAGTGCTGCCGGCCTTGGGGATCCCCTCTGGTGCATCTGATGGGGGGCCGATTTACTTGTACTTCGGGAGCACTGCTCGAGCCACGGAACTCCCATCATTTAGTCCCCTGGCAGGATTTGGCATTCATTGGGAGGTGCGCCGGTTTGAGGAGGGGACCATATGCCTCCTAAGAAACACTCTAATAAAGTCTCCCAATACTTTAAGGCCTCAGAGAAGAGATCCTCCCTCGGGGTCACCACTCGCCCACCGGAGATGGCGCTCACGTGAGACGACCTGGTGGATACCCATCGTGACTTCAAGGTTGAGTTCTGACGTGAGTTCAAACAGGATCTCACTGAAAAGCTCACAACTCTTCGGCAGGATGTGGACACAGTGGGAACCCGAATCCTGGAGGTGGAGGGCAAACGCAGAATCTGGTAGCGGTTCAGGCCAAAATGCAGGATAAACAACAGGCCCTTCAAGCCCAGCTTCAGCAGGCTATGCTTAAAGCAGAAGATTTGGAGAACAGAACCCGGGGGGAGAATATCCAGATCTGGAATCTGGAGGAGGAGGCGGACGGGCCTGATCTGGAGGCCTTCGTAACCGGCCTCTTTGCCGAACTTCTTGCACCTCAACAGCTCAAAATCAAATTAGACAGAGCTCATCGTGTGGGTATGTTACCGGCAGGAAGTCGCAAGCGCCCTTGTGATGTTATGGTCAAGCTCCATTCCTTAGGAGTGAAGAAAGCCATCCTCTCGGTGGCAAGAAAGAGGTGTCCATCCAGGGCCATAGTTGCTCTCTCTTCCAAGACCTGACCTCCGCGACCCTGGCCCGACGGCAAGCGCTGAGACCCATTACTGCCAAACTGCAAGAAGATAAGATTTGCTACCGGTGGTCCTTTCCCTTTGGCCTCATCTTTGAACACGGCAACAAAACTCACCACATCTCCGAATTTTCAGAGGGCCTGTGCATTCTGGGGCTTCCCCTTGCAGAAGAGTCTCCCGACTCAGGGTCTTCAGCAGAGGCAGCACCATTAAGGGGTACCCCCAACCCTTGGCACACAGTCACGAGGAATCGTTGATGCTTCTTTGCCCTATAGGGGAGTTCCTGGCTGCACAGATGCCTCCTTTGTGATCGATGGGCTCTCCACGTGGAGTCTGTTGTCGGCAGTTCCATAGATGGTCGGATCGTTGAGTGGGGCCTCGATGGTAGCGGGGGAAGCTAGCTTCGCTCCTCGCAGCCTCTGAAACTCTTATCCCTGAGTCTGTCTTGGCCAGAGGGGGTTCCCGCTTCAACATCATCCACAGAGTCTTGGAGGGGCTCCCATTTCTTGGCGCACGGACTCGAGGACTCACTATTGCTTCCCAGGCCCAGTGAGACTTTATATCCTCCTGCCTGCTCAGCCTGTGAACTTGAGCTTTCCATGTCGTGCTGGATACTGGCAGCTCCGCTGTTGGGCTCATTGGCAGGAGGGGCACTGAGACGCCGATGGTTGCCCGAACTTGTATACCAAGGACACTGGGGTTTTTATTTTCCTGTTCACTTGACACTATGATGTTCCCTAGTTTTGATGGCTTCACGATCGGGGGGTGCGGGTCTTGACGGTGTTACCCAGTATTCCTCCTTTGAGGTTTGGGGGATGTTTGGCCATGGACCTATGGGTCCTTCGACTTTGGGTTTTTGGGCTAGTTGGGGGGAGGTTTGAGGGGGGAGGGATCCCGGTGGTGACTGTTGGAGAAGGTGGTTTTTTTTGTTCTTGGTTTTTTCTTCCATGAGAAACAGGCTTATAACCTTCTAGGGGAGTGGACGGTGGGCCCTGTCGGAAAAGTTGGACATGTGATCGGTGTAACGCAACTTGTTCAGTGGGATGGTACTCAGTGGGGCACACTGGGGAGGGGGTACACTTTTTGATGGTTAACGTAGCCTCCTGGAATGTTAAGGGATTGAACTCCCCCAGAAGCGCCAAAAAATTTGGAAATATTTGAATGACCGCAAATTTGAGGTGGTAGCATTACAAGAGACTCATCTCAAGAGGGCAGAGGTCACTAGGCTGCGTCACAGGGGTTATCTGATGATTTATACCTTCTCTGCCGCTACTAAACACAATGGGGTGTCCTTGCTCTTCCATGTTTCGGCAAATTTCCAACTCGAGGCGGTCAAATCTGACAGGGAGGGGAGGCTGATGTTACTTAAAGGCTGACTGAGGTGCAAGCTTTGCACCTTTGTCTCATTATACGCTTCTAACTCGGGCAGTCTGTCTTCCTTTCACACGCTGTTGATCAAATAGGGGGATTTGCCGAAGGTCCCATTGTGCTTATGGGGGATTTTAATCTTACATGGCAGGGGTCTCTAGATAGTTCTAGTACTAGTAGGGCTACCACTAACACCTTTTCTAGCAGGGTGCGACAGAAAATAACTGACCTGGGGTTGCTGGGTGCTTGGCGTTCCCTACACCCAAATACCAAAGATTATACGCACTTCTCTCATGTACACAGGACGTACTCCAGAATTGACTATATCTTTATTAGCCAATCTCTCATAGGGGTGCACCAAGCCGCCCAGATACTTCCGAAAACAGTCTCAGACCAAAGCTTGTTCACCCTGGGCCTTCTCTGGAGTGGGACGTCTCCTAAGTCTCCTCGGTGGTATTTTCCGCTGGCTCTCACTCTAGATTCAGTGGCCAGAGAGGACATAGGAGCGGCTATTGCTGCCATTTTGTATGCATAATGACCCGCAGGACACTTCCCCACATTACATGATTGGTACCTTTACCCTACTAAGCTTCGACGAATTTTCCCAGACACCTCAGACATCTGTTGGCGGGGATGTGGGCTGCAGGGGGACTTCAGGCATATATGGTGGGATTCGACCATTCTGGGAGGAGATTTTATCTCATATCAAAGACATTTTGGGTTATCCAATCCCGGTTTCCATTGACTTTGCTCTCCTTGGAATTAGAGACCGCACCTTGATCAGGCAAGCTAAGACTGACAAAGCGATTCTGTGGACATGTCTGGGAGCAGCCAAGCTCACTATTGCAGCTGCATGGAAGAAGACAAATACCCTGGCGGCATCGCTGTGGCATGCCTGACTGTGGAGGATACTTCCATGGAACGTCTTGCGGACATTTTTCGGGACAACTGCGAAGATTTTGTACTCAGCTGGGGTCCTCTGGTGGCCTTTCTGTCTCAGGGTCTGCCTGCTGCGGTTTGTCCTCCAACGGTGCGGGCCATGCACCTCTTCCAACTATAGGTTTCCCCTTTTGACATGTTGACACCATGGGGCCCCTAAGATATATTCTGGCTTTGCCTTAAATCTCTGCACTAGTCAATATGCCAAGTCAAAACTTGCCTCCTATGTATTATTTTTTTACTTTTTCCATTATACTTTAGTCACCACTGGGTGGGGGGGATTGAGTGTGGGTTGTTTGTTTGGGGGGGGGGGGGGGGGTGTTATATGTGCCTTAAATAAAATTTGCATCATTTACTCTGCACAGAGATGTAGCAGTCCTTGGGATCATGTGAAGCTGAACCCATCATAGCTGACTGTATTGCAACCCCAAAACCTGCACGCAATCGGGTGCCCTTGAGGTCATTACCCTTTTTGTTATGCTTTATTTGATGCTCAATAAAAAGGAAGTTTGACAAAATTCAAGATCAGCAGTCTTCCTTACAAATTCACCTGAACCACTCCACATTTGGGTTTAATGTCCTAAAGATCTCATGATAATTAAAAAATTTGAGAAGCAAGTCCATACTACTCCTCAGATGCTTAAACCCAAACCATTGAAGCTCGCTATAAAACCTTTTCACATGCCACTGCATCCATCAGAAACTCCTTTTCTCTTGCTCCTTCATGACATTCAGGAAAAGATTGAAAACCTTACTATCCTACATTAATGTGAAATACTCCAATTCTAGTCTACTAAGATCCTTCCCATCTTTAATAATCTTTCAAAGTTATCCCCTCTTTTTCTGTTCACTAAGGTACGGTCCACCTTCATAATCACTAGAGATGTAAGTTTGATGTTGGTGGTCCAGGGCACAGGGCAAACATTCTTATGAAATTCTCCTTGATACGTCCACAAGTTAGGCTAACCTCAACAAATTAAATGAAACGAGATCAGAAGTAAAGTGGCACCACTTTGAACATGATTTCACACGCCGTAGATAAATGTTGATACTGCAATATATTCATAATCAAAATCGTTGGACCTGGCCCTTTTTGGCAGGTTCACCCCGAAACTTTTTGCTTTTTCCTAGCCTGTTTCTGGAACCTGGTGTTGGTGATTTTAGGCCTTTACGCACTTTTTCACTGTGGTACAGTGTAAAGTGCGTGAGCTCTCTGTGTATGTGTGGTGAGTGACCTGCATGGGGAATATGTGTGACCATGGTAGTTCCTGATGTGTGGGGAGTGCAGGGTCGAGTTTGGTATGTACAAACTCGTGAGATTGAATGCTGCGTAATGATGTATGCGGCATGAATGTGTCTAGTGTGGAAGTGCCACTTCTAGACATGGGTGTGTGTGTGTAGTGAGTCTGCTGGCATGTGATTGGCTGGAGCCTGGCTCCACGGATGCCTGGGCCTGCTTGTGGATTGGCTGTCTGGTTTGAGGGTGACACGGGCTGGGGAGCCCCCAGGAGGTTGTCTGAGTCAGCCCTTAGTTGAATGACTGCATCTGCAACTAGAGTGGTGGGAGGAGATAGCACCTGGGAGTGAATGGGGCTGGGTTTTCCCCACACAATGCTGGCTCCACCCCCTGTGGTGCAACTGATGTCGCTAGCCTGGCCAGTGAAAGGGAGTTCACCATAACCAGTTGTAGCTGGTTCTTACATTGCCTACACCCTGCTAGACAAAGGGATTTTTGGTGTATAAAAAGGGTGCTGTGACACTCTGAAAATGTTCTTGTTCTTAACTTGAATCCTACCAGGGGCGTGCTGCTGCTTGGGCCCAGGGGAAGGCTTGCCTCCCTGGGCCCTGCCCAGCCCCTGGATCCCTGGATGCTGGAGGAATTGCCTTGCTGGGAGCTGCTGGGCTCCATCTTGATGCTCCAGGACTTCTTTGGACCCTTCTTGCTATAAGGGTCATCTCTGGGGGCCTGTGGTGCTATCTATGCCCCCAGCGCCTTGAGAGCACTTTATTTTTCTTGCTGGGGAGCACTGTTTAACTCTTAACGTGCTGGGCGCTGTTGCAGCATATTGCCTGTATTTTAATTATTTTTTAATTACGGGTGCCACCCCATTTATGGCGCCCTTAGCGGGTGCCCACCCCGCGTGCGGACTTTATTTTAAGAATCAAGGGTGCCCACCCCTCGCTTGGCACCAGTGGAGTCGCCGTCGTGGCCCGAGCTGTTTTTATTAATGGCCGCCGCGTCCGCGGCCTGCCTGGTTGAGGGCGGGGCCGCGGACGGAAGAGGAAATGATGCGGCCGAAAAGGAAGTGCTGGAACCTCGCCGGCACCAGCTGAGCAAGTCCTGGTCCCGAGATGGGGGACCGGGTAAAGACCGGCGCAGGCGGATAGCGGGGCTCCCATGTGAAAGCGAGAGCCCCGCGGTGGTGCCAGAAAAAGAGAAAGTGAAGCTCTCCCGCGAGCTAGGGAGAGCCCCGGGGCCGCCAGCGCGGAGGAAGAGCTGAGACCCGGGCACCCGGAGTGGAGACCCGGGAGAAGTGTAAAGGAGCCTACAGCCTGAGAGGGAAGGAGGCAGACCGCCGCCTACAAATAGCCGGTGAGTGATGCTGGGGCTCCGATATGTTGGTGCCTGCCTCAGGCACATTGAAGGTGCTGAGCGGCCCCGTCCAGCAGCGGGCCGCTCCAACGAGGGGCATAATTGTTTTAGAGCTCCGAGAGGCTCCGTGGGGGCGCAGGTCGGTGCCTATGAAGGCACAGCGTCTGGGGGCATGTTTGTTTAGAGAGCCCCACGGTGGCACAGTTGTTTGCAGAGCCTAGATGGCTCCGGGGGCACATCTGTTTTAGAGCCACAGGGCTCCAACACGGGCTATATTCTCTGAAGGGCCCAGGTTCTTGTCCCCATGTTTTGCCTCAGTATGCATTTAGAGTCAGAGGGCTCAGTTTTGCGCAGTCCTTGTGTTTTTAGAGCCGGAGAGGCTCGTGTTTCCCCCCCTCCCCCCCCCCCCGTGGGATGCTTCAGTGCTGGGGGACATCTTTATTTACAGAGCCTCGTGTGGCTCCAGCAGTTGGCGCAGTTCTGTCTAGGGTCAGTGAGGGCCCTGTCGCAGTTCTGCTGATGTCACAGCTGCCCAGCAATTAGTGGGCAGCTGCACCGTTTAGGCACAATTTGAGTGAATGTCCCTAGGCGGGACAGAGATGGCACAGTGGTGCCAGGCCTTCCACAGCTGCGCACTTAGTGCCAGCTGCAGTGTTTAGGCTCTTGGGATACCGCAGCAGACCCCCATTTAAAGGCCGCGCAAAAATACTTCAACAGAAACAAACCGAGGATTAGGAGGTCATCCAAGCCCCTTTCCGTCGACCAGCTCTGGGAATATAAAACTACTTTATCGGAAGGATCCAATTTACCTATTGCTAAGAAGTATTCGTTTAAACCTTATGAAAACTGAATGCAGATGTGATATCGCTTAAATATACGGTATCCTCTAAAAAATGTGTAAATTTTTCTAGATAATACCGCATAACGCAATTTAATAGATTAATCGCACCGCATCTGGCGAACGTAGGAATATCGAGAAATATAACCCAGAGTGGCGCGATTATCAAATTTAAGGATACAACAGCTTCATCATACACCTGTACAAAGAACTAGAACCCAATACCATCTTGATCCATCGACAGAATTCTGTGGGAAAAGTCGAGTGGTTCTCCAGAAGAAGGCGTGAATACGCCGAAACGCGCGTAGAGACAGATCGTTAACACCACTTGTTTGATTTGCTGTATTGTTAAAAATCTTACCAACAACTAGCGATAATTTTTGTCTCTAACTTGTTTAGAGACAAAAATTATCGCCGCACATCGGCGATTTTTATCGCAGATAAACCTTGCTATTAGCAAGGTTTATCGCAAATGCAATAAAAAATGGCCGCAATGCATGAATATCGCTGAAAAGTCAGCGATATTCATGCATTATCGAGCAAATGCTCTTAGCCATGTTATCCACCTCCCATTGGATAACATGGTGAAGAACTGCTCAGGGCAGGTGTTAGCTTTTGGAGATATTCGCGCTTAGCGCGAATATCTCCAAAAGTTGGTAATAGGAGATAGCGATGTTAGCGACTGTTTCCAGTCGCTAACATCTTGGCACGCCCACTTTGCATGTCATTAGTGATAAATATCACTGACATGCAAAGCGGGGCCCAAGATGGTCGCTATCTCCTATTAGCTGTCACTAACTGGTGTTAGCGACAGCTTGGTAATAGGGAGATAATTTTATCTCCGCTTTCTTGGCTTTTAAAGCCAAAAAAGCAGAGATAAACCCCTTGATAATATACCCCCTTCTTTTAAAAAAAATTGTGTATATAAATTGACAAGATTGTCATTTGGAATATGATCACTTGGATAAATATTTCTCAATACAATCTTTTTTAATATGTTTGTACTGTGATTGAATAATTTCTATATTTTTAATAAATGAACTATGAATATCACTTTGATGTCTACTGTTAATATATGTAATTGAAGTTCACTACATGAGGGTTATTTGTGTTAGGCTACAAATATTTTTGTCACTATAGCATTTGTTATCCATATAGGACCTATTAGTTGCCTAGGATATGTTATTTTTATAATATTTGTGCCCTGACCTAGGAACTATCTAGCATTATCAGGGGGTCCCTTTTTGTTATATATTATATAGGCTCTTGGGATTGTCATCAGCTGCCCAGCAAGTAGTGGGCAGCTGCAATGTTTAGGTTTTGCGCCGGTGGCGCACCCCTGACTGACACTGCTTTGGCAGCGCGCCCTGACATTCTGGACACAGGGCTTCTTGAGTCCCCTTGTTGGATGGCCAGTTGGCCAGGGGGCGGGTATGTGGGTTAGGGCGCAAGGCCCTGATGTAATTTTTGCGCAATGTGATCTTGCTATGTTTAGAATGGTAATTGCCTAATGTGCTTTTTCTAACAGTATTTCTATTTCTCCTAAGTGCTGATTCTGACAGTGGTCCAGGTGGTCCTGTCTGGTACATAATCCCTTGTGAATATTGCCCGTGCCAGTTGGCACAATGTATATTGTGTGATTACTATCTGATGTGTTTTGACAATACAAAAGTTATTTTTATATAACCTTGTGTGAAGTTCCTTTTGTGGTGTGCCTAGGATGTTGTTGCTGTTGTGTGCATGCACAAATGCTTTACACATTGCCTCCGGGATAAGCTTGTCTGCTCGTGCCAAGCTACCAAGGGGTGAGCAGGGGTTATCTTGGCGTGTGACTCCCTTGCCCTGACTAGAATGGTGGTTTCTGCCTGGCTTTGGCTTCAGCCTTAGCCAACCAGAAATCCCAGTTCTAACAAAAATGTACCAGTTTATTAAGTTATTGTGTGGTTTTCCAAATGAAACAACTATAGCTTCTGCAGCCACATTGTTCACAGTCATGAATATCGATTTATCACTGTCATGCTTTCAAAGTATTAAATGTATTAATTGAATAGTGTCATGATAACCAATTGGTGAAAGTGCCCCCAAAAGCCAGAAGTGTACAGCCCACAGATCATGTCCTATGGCAAAATATGTAGTAACTACGCTCACAGTGGTATGTAGGTAGTAGCTTGTTTATTCATGTATACATCTTCATAGCTACACAGCAACCTCCAGCGTCTCCAACTGACTGTCTTTCCTAGAACACCCCGTGATGCCATTCTATTGCATCACTAAGTTCTACAGTGGAAGAAGGATATTTCAACACAAACCTTATTATGCCTTGTTATGAAGGATCTCTGTATAAAACCATGACATGAATTAAGAAATAAATACTGTATAATTGTACTTATCCACAGGAAAAATGTTACGTGCAGAAAGAGTTAAAGAGCTCTGAACATCCATGAGAAAACTGTTAAGTGTAAATACAATGCTATGGCCTGTATCTTTGTTATGCATTGAATCTTACACTTATGAAGGAATGTAGAAGGGCACAGTTTGAGATCTACACACAATGTCTAAGCAACGAAGCAATATTCCTAAAGGGCATGATTCTCTCACTCTCTGATCTAATTAAACTATATTGGAATTACAGTTCTGTAACAAAATGTTATGTAAATGGCTGATATTCTGTCATTACCTAGGCACACATGCTGAGTTTCATCATACTTATTGATAGATCAGCATGCACTGAATAATTAACCTATATGGAACACAGATATTGGTCTATGGTGTATAAGATGAAAATATTCTAAAATAAAATCCTTACCACTATTTTCAATCTATTAATGTGATTGTTCTATGAAGCGATGTCTTAGAACCACTTTGTAGATCTGTAACAATGCTGATATAGAACACATAAAAACACCTTTTTTGGCATGCGTGACATGGTTGTCAGCTCACCAGCATAGTAAGAGCAAATGCTTTCCGTATCAAGCAGATCAGTTGTGCTGGACCAGCTTCTTTAGTACCAATCCTAGCAGTAGCATTTCCAGGTCAGTAGAGGCAAAGATGGTTATAAAGCCCTAACATGTGCAGAAGTAAGCTGTCTGGCAATAGTGTCTGTTACAACTACTTTGCTTAGCCTTCGGTTTATACTCAGCGTATTTGTTTTGTCACCTTTATTAATTACCCCTTCATGCTTCCCTGGTTCCTGGGCTCTTATAGTTCCTGTCACTTTCTAATATCCTATGTTTTTTAGTGTTTTCTCCCTACTCTGAGGTTTTCCAGGTGCTGCAGTACTGCATTTACTTCAGCCCTTAAGAGGGACTTCAGATAAGGTTGGGGGCTAGTTCCAGTCTGCATACAAACTGCACTGAGTAATTGCAGATCCTATTCCAGTGATAACTATATTCACATCCTTTATTGTGTAATTCCTTCACTGATTTGTGCTATCCCTTCCCTGCGAAGATATTTAAATACCCATTGGATCTTTCATTTAATTTTCAAGTCTGAGTATTCCAAAAAGTAGCCTGCAGTAGTGTTTCTGTCTTTCCCTCTCTCCTTCCCATTTAGCCCTTACACTAGGATTCTCTTCACAGACCTTGAAATAACAACAGGGGTGTGCGGTTCCATAAGAGGAACAGTGGGTATTGGACTGAACATCTTTATTGCTATAAGAGAATGGTTTGTGAAACTGGTCAGCGATTTTAGGGATATCAATGAGCACATTTTGGTTAAAAAATATCATGAGCCTTATGGATGCACTAAATGGGGTTAATTCCCTTCCCAGGGGCAATGCTTTGAATTGTCATCAGTTTAATGCTTTGCTAAAGAGAATTATTTACAAGGTTTGCTTGTACCCAACCAAACTGCTCTGGTTCCTCAGGTGCAGGGTCATTGTCTAATATGATGATAGTTCTTCCCCCTATGCTTTTAAAGGTACATATTGTATGGGTGATCACATTTGTCCTCCCAGATCTTATTCTAAGGTGAACAGTATATTGGGTGACCACTTTTTTCATGAAAGCTGTGTAGACTAGACACAACATTTTAAGACTGATCTATTGCTTTTCTAGTTCTCCCATTACGAGTTGGTCACTGCTAGCAGGATCAAACTCTGCTCCCATATTACTGGTACTTTTTTTTATTTTTTGCAGAGTTTTAAATAGCGCGAACTTGACCCGAACCGAATCGGGTATCAGAGCGCTTTACATAGCACCGGTTACATAGGACACACATTAATTTTTTTGTTAGGCACGGGAGATTAAGTGATTTGCCCAGAATGACGGGATGTTTGACGTCGTTACCGAGACTCAACCCCAGATCCCCAGGTCCAAGGTCAAGCGCCCTTGCCGTTAGGCCAACTCCAACTGTGGGGGTAAGACCATGCTAGTACTGTGCAATTATGAGAAGAGCCCCCTCAGAATGGGGAATAACTGTGTGAAAAAGAACTTTCTGTATGGAATATTGCATGGTATTCTGGATTTTAAGAGATTTAGCATTTCCGTTTACCACTGCTCTTAGCAGGTAGTATATAGAGAAGGGCCTACTCTGCCAGGAAGAGGTAGGAAATGAAGATTGGAAGAATAGTGGGGAGAAGGGGAATAGTTATTTTGCAAGATGGTCCATTGCATGCTCCCCAACTGCAAAAGAAAGAGGTTTAGTGGTGGCAGGGGAAAAGGCGTGGCTGCTATTGCTGGGTGAAGCCTCAAGCAATTTTACCAACCAAAATTAGCCCAGTAAATTCAGGGCCAGTCATCTCACATCCAAGAAAAATGAATGTGGAAACATTCAATCAGGCAAAGTGTAAATCTACCAAGGAATTTTGCTCCACCCAATTCTTAAACAGGACTTGTTTTTTGTTGAAGTTCATTGAATTCTTATAAAGCCAAATTGATTCAGCAAATTTACACAACTAACTTCTCTAGGCTCTGGATTTTCTGGACATCTACATTTGGAGAACTCATAAAGAGAATTTTTGACTAAGTTATCTAAGACAGTCGTTGTTACTTTAGTGTTTTATCTGTATGAGTGGAAGAAATGTCCTAAGCTTCACAACCTGGACGATGGCATTCTTTGTAATGTTATCTGGTGGTTGAAGGAAAGCTGGGAAGTAAAGAATTCCCCAGGGCTTTGATCCCAGACCCTGTGGCCATGTGAAATGGACAATATATTCCTTGGAATATTCAATCATCAACATAACACCCAATGGCATATGTTTATCATAGAGTTGGTGATATTGTTTCGTTTTTCTGCTTTATGTATCAATTTAACATGCTACTGGGTATCATTCATGTACAAATAGAACTGAAGTTGGTGATGATTATTTCTTGGACCAATTAACACATTTACATGTTATAAACACTGTTGAAGCAGAGTGCTGATTAGAGGCCCAGCTGGTGTTTCAATTGATCCAGAAGGATTTCATGCACTATCCTTTCCTATGGCGCAGAAACATTAAGAAAGAAAAAGATTCTCGACTTTTGCTCTATTGAGTCAAAAGAGAAATTGCACACAACCTAACTCTTACTTGCTGGACAAACAGGCCGTTCTTTGTCTCCATATAATCTTGAGAGTGCTCTCACCATAGTGGGAGTAAAGCACTCAGTCATGGTGAAAGTGTTTACTTCTTCTCCCAAAGCTTAAATCAGGCCCATAGATTTTAAACATGAACTTAAAAACGTTCATGGATCGCTCCCCATTAACAATGTTATCAGCAAACTAAGGGGCCGATTAGGATGGCGGACGGACTTGCGTCCGTCCGCCACCCTTGAGGAGGAGGGAACGTCCGCAAGGGCTGCGGCGTTCCCTCCGTGCTGATTAGGATGTGACCGCCAGGGTGGTGGTCACATCCTCTATATTTAACATTGCGGCGGGTGCAGCTACAAGCTGCACCCGCCGCAATGTTAAAAAAGCATGTGTTACATTTACATGCACAAAGCGGCAGGCACCGCACGGTGCCTGCTGCTTGGTGCACGCAAATGCAGGGGGGTACCATAGGTACCCCCCATGTGCACCCCCCACCCCCCATTCACCCAGGGGGCCCGCAACGGGCCCCCAAAGTGAATGTCCGTATGCTTTTCCATGGCGGAAAAGCCGCCGTGGAAAAGCAGTTTTACACAACCATCATAATATGGCGGACGGTGTCTCATAGACACCGCCTGCCATGTTATAGCTTTTCCGCCGCGGTCGGAAGCCGACCGCGGCGGAAAAGCGGCGGACGGAATTCCAGACCCACCAGCCATCCTAATTTGGCGGTGGGTCTTTGGAGCCTCCGCAGAGGATTTTCCGCCTCCTCCGGGCCGGAGGTGGCTTCCGCCGGCCCGGAGGAGGCGGAAAATCCTCCATCCTAATCGGCCCCATAGAGGGAAGTCAGTAGCCATGTAAAGCCTACATGTGAACTAAGTTCTTATATAATATGGAGAAACATTATAGTGTAGTAAATAAAACCTATGGTCTGCTTGTACAGTGCACATCATAAACTCATGCATTAAATATGTGGTAATAAAGAAAAAAGAGACACTGTGAAATAAAATATTTGTCTAGGATCACGCAATTTGGGCAAGCAGGGAAGCTAGTATTGATTTCAGTTTGTCTGGTTTCCCATTTTAAAATTCATCCACCGGATGGGTATATCCACCTCTTTCTCATCCTCTCTCTCTCTCTCTCTCTCTCTCTCTCTCTCTCTCTCTCTCTCTCTCACTCTCTCTCTCTCGCTCTCTCTCTCTCCCATTAACATCAAAAGTCACTGTTTTGTCTTTCTTTCTTGACTCACAACAAGTAAAACCAACACCGACTCAGCAGAACCAACTCAGAACCAACTCAGGGTCCTGAAACACAACTTCCAAGCCAAAAATGCATTTATGTGGGTGGTGTCACACCACAAACACCACCCTTGATGCTATGCCCTCTATGTTTATAGCCAGGTGTAGAATATTGTAGCTTGCTTTGTTTAAGATGACATTTTGCTATAGGATTCATAGGTCGATTAAGGCTATGGGTAGCTTGTTTCCTTACTGGAGTCCAGATTGCTGCAAAAATAACGTTCTAAAAAGTTCTAATGATTGGTCTACTATAACACGCCTGTCATAGGTTTTAGAAATTACATCCAAACACAAGATAGAATCATTGCAGTTTTAAATATTAAAGCATCATATCATGATTTTTGTGATGACATAGGCTCAATGTTTGCATTATATGTGGTAATACAAAAACATGACCACAGTTACATAGATCAGCAGGTAGGTATCTGTGCCCGCGCCTTTGTTTAGTTTTCATTTTGATAAAAACCTAGAAACCATAAATTGCTCAAACATTCTTCAATTGGAATAGAGTAAAGACAGTCTCTTTGACTCTAGATTCTTCAACCTCAAGTTATTTTCCTTCAAGCAATATTTTGCCTGATTATATGAAGTTCCCAGATTGGATGGCTTCCCCTAGATTACATCTAACTTTTTTAGGTTTTAGTGGTATTTACTCTATCAATCAGGGTGGCGAAGGACATAACATCCGCCACCCTGATGGACAGAAAACTACCATATTTAAAGATCACTACTAGACCAGATGTGGTTTCTGTACCTTCAGTGTAACCGAAGCCACAGCTGTTCCTCTGAGAGTATCCAATGTTTAGTGGACTGCCAACATTGATTTTGACGGCAATCCATAAAACGTTTGTTTTAAAAAAAAAAAACATTCGACCACCACACCCAGTGACGGTTGGAAGGCAATATTTTTTGTCAATGGCCGTTTTTCCGGAGCATTGATGGACAGAATAAAAGGGCATTAGAATGTCACCCTATAGCAGTGGGCCAGTGTGATGCCTTCACTCCGATGGCCAGCACTCAACTGGCCATCAAAGTAAGTCTTCAATCTACAGAGTCAACGTTGGCACCTTTGACGGAAGCCAAATAACCACCTGACTTATAATAGAGTAACAGACCGAGAGCTTGGCAGACAGGGTGCTCCATCACATTTGTAAAGGAGTACCCTGTCCGCCAAATTCTAAATTAGACCCTTGTCCTCAGAAACTTCAGACGTAGTTATTTATTATATCATGCTATTAAAATATTAAAATCGATTGGTTTTACATATATAATGATTCAAATCACTCCTAGTCGTATACGCTTCCTTTGTTTACTTTGAGTATCACTTCACTAACCTTGCAGTTCAGAAGATATGGGGTCAAGACTGATTTGCATATGGCCATGTCTTAACTGGGTGGCTTGGTGAGCAAAATAATGATGGATTAAACCCAGATCTGTGACTGGGGGTGAATGTTTTGCCATTGTGCAACATTCCGTCCATCATCTTTAGTGTTTTGCTGTTCACCATATGTGGGAAGGGTTATAACAGACGTGGGTCCCGTGCTCACTAGGCCACTGGAGTCAAGCTATCCTGGCTGAAGAAGGCTGATAGCCAGAAACCGTTCCTAGGATGCATGATTCCGGTCCAGGGAAGACATGGCTTGGAAGTTTGGGCTGGACTGTTCTCATGAGGCACAGGGTCAAGACTGATTTGCATATGGCCATGTCTGAACTGGTGTGGCTTGGTGAGCAAAATAATGATGGATTAAACCCAGATCTGTGACTGGGGGTGAATGTTTTGCCATTGTGTAACATTCCGTCCATCATCTTGTGTGTTTTGCTCAACAACAAAAACGGCACATCGCTTTACTTCCGCTAGCACCCCCTTGTCCCTAATGCCCCCCCTCCCATCACATTGGGGACAGGCGAGCTCTTTGCCAGAGCCGATTTCGGTACTTAGTCTGGCCCTGGAGGAATTCGAGAAGACCAACAGTGTCACAGTATATGTGTACATGGTTTTCTTACTGAAGCAAAAGTAGCAATCAGTATTTCAAATGTGAAACATTTGTTATGAGTTAAGCGTACTATTAGCCGTCAGGCTGTCATTAAACATTGCAACAGTGTTAAAAAAGTGTCCAGAAGACAAGCCATATTATCTTCCAAAAATGTGCATTTAATCACAATTTTGCCTTCAGTTAAAACACAAGCCCAGTCTTATAATTAATTATAATATAAAATAATGTTTCCAGGCACAATTAGGAACAGCCATAGCCACACAAAAGGCCAGAAGATCGAATCTCCATCACAAGTTATGAAATGTGCTAAAAGTGATCAGTTAAGTTCAAACCCAAGAAAGATTTCATGCAGAGGCATAAATCATACAAATAATTATTTCAGTGCTGTGACAGAGCTCTATTCTGTGAACATCCTAAAGAAGGCATCCCTAGAGGTTTTGCCCTGTATTTATTAACTGGAAAGACATCCATATAAAAGACATGTTCTAGTTCAGAAGAATAGCCAAGTTTTAAAGATTTATATCCACAGCCAGGTGTATTTCAAAAGAAGTAGTGCTGGAGATAGGATGAACGCGAGATATTTCATTTAAAACTCCTGAGCATATGCAGTTGATCAGTTATTAGAGGCAGATCATCCTAAAAACTTTATTCAAAAAGATAGAACTCAAATTGAGCACGTTTCGTGCTAAAGAACATGATGCAAAAAAGCACTGCAAACAACAGCTGCTCACATTCTGTGTTCCTATGAATGTGTTGTAAAGTTTTAATGTGAATGGTGCATTCACGGTAAATTTTTACTATGAATGGTGTATAAGTACGCAAAGTGGTGTCATTTTGAGAATTTCGCATGTTAAGGGTAACATTAAATTCCCAAATTGATACAAATGACACCAGCATAATTAACATTTTGCCCAGGTCTATTTATAATCGTTGAACTGGCACATGAAAAAGAAAACCACCTTTGCCATTATTATATATTACAAAGTCATCTGTAAGGTTTACCCTGTAAGCCTTCTAGGCATATAAGTTAAACAAAACAGTGGCAACCTAAATACTTTAAATAGTTTGCCCTTGCAGTGACTACATGTCCCAAAGCTATCTCCACTCTGTAGGCTTAGCTCGATTGTCCATGAACAGGCCTAAGTAAATGTAAAACCCCTTATTAATACCTTTTCCTGGGAGAATGCATGCAAGATGATTAAATCTTTGTTTCCACCCAGTTTTAAAAATGGAATAAAATGGTGAAATCAGATTTTGGATAACTTTATGTAAAAATTAAGTTTAGTAAATGTGCTTTGTACTAACAGAGGCAAAATGTTAATGATACCGGTTTTTCCATTTAGCTCACCTCCTCAAACCAATGCTCATTCCATTAACAACCCCACTCTCCAGAGAACAATAGCCTGGGTTTTGGTCAAGGAAAGTTGTCAGAAAGTGTCAAATTAACAAATGTCATCTGGTACAGCAAAAGTTGTCAGAAGAAAGGACAGCTTTTAAACTACCTCTTCAGTCACAAATGGGGCTGTTGGGATCTGACCACATTCATTCCCAGGACCCTCACAGAACCTATAGTGAAAAATAAATTGGGGTTTTCACTTTCATGGCTTGTAGAACTTAAAAACACATGTCCTTCATTTTTGATACAATGCACCCTGTCTTATGGGCTGTTTAGAGCCTAACGTATATGTATTATATGTATTAAAAAGGAAGGTTTATGCCTGACAAAAGGTTTATTTTGCGAGGTTAAATTGACAGTTCAATATTGCACTGCAGGCTGCAATGGCAAGCCGGAGGCATTTTTTAAAGTGCTACTGTAATCTGGGGCACTATGGGTGCAGCAGGCCCACTAGTACCATTTAATTTACAGGACCTGATTACATGTAGAATCTCCTACTGGGGACTGACACATAATTTAGATGTGCCAATCAGATGTAGGACAATTTAAAAAAAAAATTAGGGAGAGAGACACCAGCACCAGCACTTTAGCAAGTACAAATTCTAAAAAATACCATGAATTCAGAAAACAGGAGGAATGAAGGTAAAAGGTGTGGTGCAGACCACACCAAGGATGTCTGGTCTAACAGGCTCAATTTTTTCCATTGACTGGGACAAGGTGCTGAGGCTTGCCCAGAGAAGATGCAAATTAAATGAATAGGAAAACCTAGGGGCATATTTACGAGAAAGTGGTGGTAGCAGCGTTAGCCTCCTTGGCTTGATGCAAAGCTCTGCCACTTCTGAAACACAGGGCTGCACCGTATGTACAATGATACCGTGCAGCCGTGCATTTCCTCCTGCTCTGGTGCTAATTTAGCTGCCTAGTGACAACGCAGACATCCTTGTACTATAGTGCAAGGGTGCCTGCGCTGCAGGGGAAGATTGTTTATGTGCAGGAAGGTGTCCCTTCCTGTACATAAACAATCTGAAATGGTGTTTTGTAACTTTTATGTGTGCTGCTTAATGCAGCACACATAGAGTTTCAAAACTTCATTTTTTTAAATGATTGTTCATGTGCAGGAAGTGCCACCTTCCTGCACATTAATAATCAATAGCCTGTTGCTGTTTCTATGTGTACTGCACAAGTCAGCACACATGGAAACAGCAAAATCAAGCAGGAAGTAAACATTTCTCCTCATTGGACCAGGGTAAGACCAGGTTTTCCCTGATATATTTGGTGCTGCCCCATATTTACGCCACCCTTGTAAATATGGAGCAGCATCAAAATCAATGGGTGTTGCGGTGGAACGCTCACCACAACACCCATTTCCCCCCCTTCACTCTAAGTATAGCTGTAAGGGTGCCTTATTTACAAGACATCATTAATCCACGTGAAATAAGGTGAAGCCCCTATCGAGATCACAACATCAGGAAAAGTGCTGCTGCGGTGGTGATAGGTACTTGTAAAATTGCCTCCTAGTTCATCCCCTGCTCTGCTTTTGCTGCATTGAAAAAGAGTTGTGCTAGAACTCAGGGTAAAGGTGTAAAGGGAGAAGGCATTAAGTACATCCCTGCAGCGAAGACCACTAGCTGGCTATGAAATCAGATTTATCCTGCTTGGGGCTTTTGGTGCCAACATCAATAACTTCATTGGGAGTTCGATGATGATGAATCTTCTGCAGCCTATGACCTTGCATTGTTAGAGGATTCCATCTTACAAAAAGGAGACTACCTCAGAAGGTAAAAACGTTTATTGGGACAACTCCCTTGGAGAATCTGACCTCCACTCCATAGTGGCTAGACTGAAATCATGCCTAGGTCCCAATTAACCACGAACTGGTATTGTTTAATAGTGCTCTGCGTTTTCTGGTCACTTTTGGCATTAAAAGTTTTAAAAGGCTTATCTGTGTTTCTACTTTGCGATTTTGGTCATTTTGGTGTTTTTTGCTCATTATTTCGTTTTTTTCTATTCTTCGGAATCATTTTGAGAATTCTATTGTGTTTTTTCTTGGCTTTGCAATTGTTGGCACTGCTTGGTACATGTTTCTCTGGGATTGTCTGCTGCTTGTGCTATAGTTCCAAAGGATTAAGCTGAGTTTCACTAAGATCATTAAGATCTGCTTTTTGGTGTAACTAGATTATGCGTATTAAATTGGGTACACAATTCTACCAACCTAGGCAGACTTCTCTGTGGAGTGCGGGAGGATTAGGGATTAAAGTGTGTCACAGGTGATGTTCATGGAAAATACTTTCAAACATACACGTTCATTTGTTCTGTCCTAAACATTTCAAGAAGTTCAGGAAGTTGCTTTAATCCTACGCTTAAAATTCAATCTTTAGAACCGAATTTACAAATGGGTCATGTCTCAGCAGCCAGGCCATTGAGCCAGTACCCAGTACGCTCTCTAGAAAGTATGTTTGCCTGTTGGAAATGATGGAGCTTGGGGATAGACCTGATAATGTGGAAAATAATGTTGATCTCTGTTGGATCATCAGCCAAATCTACTGATTGAATGCTGTTACTGTCTGGCTTTCAGCTAGGGCATGACGGTATTTCATTCTGCCCACACATAGTGATCTCCTGCACCTCCCAGGCCTTGCCCACTAAATAGTTCCATGTTTTTTGGGAGAGAATTCTTTCTATCCTGATGCATTACGATAATATTTGAAATCAATTTATTTTGAGCACTAAATCTGCTTACTGTTGTTCATCATAAGCATTTGACAGACATAGAGTTACAACTACAGAAATTAAAGCAGAATGCACAGGCAATGTGGGAAGTGCTGTCAAAAAAGCCAGTTCTGAATGCTCACCCTGTCTCTCTGTGTGTGGTCCACTCTTTTGCAACTAAGGGCCCGATTGCAAGTTTGACGGTGCAGCGGGGGGACTGCCTCGCTGTCGCAACACCAAATCCGCCCGCTGTATTATGACTTCTTTAGCCATTGGCAGGCGGTTCCTTTTCCATTCCCATGGCAGTGCCTATAAAATAGGCATTGTAATGGGCCACGTTTAAAATTCAAATCAAAGATAATCACATTTCAACACTCATGGTGTCTCAACATCCAAACCAATGAGTCTACTTCAGTTTATGCAATGGACCTAGGAAATGCTTTTGTCCCAAATAGGGCTCTTTGTATTGGCAGTCATTGCCAGGCCAAGGGCTCTGGCAAGAGTAATCTTGGCTTGTGGAACTTCTATTTGAAATGGTATCCAGGTTGGCCCGCAGAAAAAATAGGGGTTTAGTAAAGATTTATCATGGCAAATTTAAAATCCTGCAATAAGTTAAACTACATTTTATATCTGATACCAAACACTCAAAATCTAAACTACAGGAGGTGTTTAGGTCTGACTCAAAATTATGGCTTTTAGAAACTTTTTATCCATTTTTAACGATTTTTTCCATTGTTTAAAACTGCTTGTCAAATTTTTGGTGGCGTATTTCTAATTTCTAATTTCAGGTTTTCACATTAAATTTCATAAATGACCTTTCCACAATTTTACAATGTAATTCATACTGAGGTTTTTAACATTCATATTTTCTGCTGTTATCATTGTGTGTCCTTATATCTCAATTTTGGATGCAGGGTATTTTTCCATTGAATGTGTCATATTTTATTTGTATCTTTCCTATACCAATTGAAGCCCTGCTCCTATTTTCTTCCTATTGTTAGACCTGTCATTAAGTGTCATGTTTAAGTCACAGATTGTTTTATTGGCACTTTGTCACCCTCAGCTTCCAGTGAAGAAGAATTTAATTGTGTAAAATATTGTTTGAAACATGAATATTTTCCCCTAACATGTGCCTTATCTGTTAATTACAAAATTAATGGTCAGACTGAATTTCACCATTGATAAACTTTGGTGGACATCGCATAAGCCTGTGATCGGCTACAATGGAAATAATCCAATTTGCCACATACTAGTTAAATGGCCATTGCTTAGCTTTAGCTATTATGCGAGCAATTTTGACTAATTTGAAGCATTCTGTATTCGCCACCACTGGGCACTGGGAGGCAATTCAAATAATAGGTCTACATGAAAAATTGCAGTAGTGTGTTTGTTTTCCATAAGACAGGGATAAATAAATAGGGTCATGTTGAAAATGAACGGAAGTAGGACAGGAACAGCGAGGGATCACAGGAAACAGGTCAGGCTTTTTCCTTGGCAGCTCTTTTAGAATTTGAGAGATACCTATTGAATAAGTCAGGATGTTTTTGTCAGAAGACGGTGTCTGGAAGGACAGAGGTGTCTGCTAGTGCTGCCTTCTGCAGGAACTGGAAGTGACAAGTGATCTGTAAATTAACAACTAGAGAGCGATAATTGCATCAGTCTTGTCTAAAGAAGACAATTACATGTAAAAGCACTTCTGGCAATTGTCGGCTTGAGGGATTCCAAAGACAGGACTTGATCAAAAAGTTCCACAGTGCACGAAAAGAACAGCACAAATTGGAGACCTCTGTCAAACAGTCTGTTTATTCAACCATTGCTACTTCCACTGTGGCCCAGGGGTTATTTTTGCCACTTGTCACATTCCTTCTGCAAACAGCCATCAGGAATACTCCAGTATGTAGGTCTCCTATCACCTCCTTGATCCAATTCACATGATTCTTTAATGAGTATCACATAGAGCGATTGCAAGAAATAATCTACAGAAACGCTGAGAACATTTTCATAATCAAGATATGGAAACAAGTGCACCTCTTTCAAAACATCTCTAGAATTGAATCTTAATAGGTTTCGTCCTGAATGCTAAAAACACAAATACAAGTCACCTTAAAACCAGAAAACGTGCAGAAAAAAAATTGTGATTTCAAAAACCTAACTGAGAGAATGCACGAATAAGTTATTTCCTAATAGCTTTTAAGAATTTT
Source organism: Lissotriton helveticus (assembly GCF_964261635.1). Classification (NCBI taxonomy): domain Eukaryota; kingdom Metazoa; phylum Chordata; class Amphibia; order Caudata; family Salamandridae; genus Lissotriton; species Lissotriton helveticus. Next base: position 1,078,740,576 of record NC_136059.1, read on the forward strand.
CTTAAACATGTAAATCAGAGTCAGGACTGCTCTGCACTGATATTGAAGTCTGGTACAGTTGTGAATAATATCAGTGTGTTATTTCAGGTATTATCCAATGCACAGTGAATTAAAATCAAGGACACATGAAAAATTCAATAGTGTTTTGAGTAATAAACAGCTTCCTTATTCTACACAAGCCCAACATTATCTGAACATTTCCAGAACAATACTGCGGAAATAATCGGAAAATAAAACTTGGAAAGTGCAACAGTAAGAATAGGTTTAATCTTCCACATGCATCTAGGCAATATGTAATCATTCTCAGCTCACACCCATATGCCAAGGCCAAAGTCAAAAATAAGTTAAGCAAACTGACTAGGGACAGAGGCCACCAGCAAGGTCCAGTACAGATCTAGTTGTAACTGGTCACTTCGGGAAAAAGGCCTCTTGCTGTTTACTGTGTCCAAGTAGCCACATTGGAGGTCAGCCACTCTTTAAGTCCAGTACTTATTCCTGGCTATAAGTGGAGCAGGGACATCCGCCCAGGTCTCCAAACAGATGACTGATAGATCCTGTCTGTTGCTGTTCTTCCACAGTTCCAGAACATGATCTGATTAGCTGAAAGTGATGTGCCTCTTTTGTAGAATTCACTAGACAATGGGTAAGGGTGACTCCAGGACACTCCCTAACAAATGTACGTAAAATTCCTAGGAGCAACCCTTGCTTGTTTTGCAGCAAATCCTGTTTGCCTTGCTGCCAACTGTCCCACAGTGCACTATCCTGAGTTAATTACAACATAACAGTCCAAACTGCGCTTGGAGGTCGTTGGTGTTGCAGACACAGATGTGTCTGAGGAAAGGACGTTTCTGTACCCTCTGCAACTTCTCTTCCTGAACTAAAGAGTAGACAAAAACCTCACACCCAGCGTTCCTCCCAGGCCGTCTGCTCTGGGACCAGTTTTCACACTTCTCTAAGGTAAGAACTGACTGTCAGGTGCTGGTACGCTAATTAAAACTATTCTACTAGAGCTTATGGCGCACAGAGTCTATCATTTTAAAAGGTACTTTTACTGTGTATTTATCATAAATCCAACTTCACCATTGCAATGTAATGTGGATTTGCAGAGTGTGAAACTTGTCACCCGTGAGGGTATCCAGGTGCTGAGTATGCTTGGGTTCTGGAAGAATAATCAGTTGAAGAGCCTGGTTTTCAATTTGTTGCATCAATCCATAAGTGACGCGGCTGACCTGATGTGCTTGGGGAGGTCGTTCCAGGATTTGACTGCAGGGTAAGAGAAGGCCCTATCTCCTGTTTTGCTTCTGTGGTTACAGGGGGTCTGGGCAAGTGCAAGTGATGCAAAGCAGAAGTTCCTTTCTGGTTGAAGGAAGTGCAGATGGTGGTTGAGGTAGGTGGGACCCTGGCTGTGAAGTGCTTTGTAGGCATGGGAGAGCATCTTGTACAGGCAGTGTTTCTAAATGCGGAACCAGTGCAGCTTACGGAGGTGAGGTGTGATTTTCGTGCCGCAAGGAAGGTTTGGGTTTAGTCTGGCGATGGCATTTTAGATGGTTTGCAGCTTGTATATGGTGTGCAGAGATGTCGCAGTAGAGGGCGTTGAACTGAATTTTTAATAAAATCAAAAACAATAGATGAATAAATTCTGTAGCTTACCCTAAACCAATGTTAGCAAACATAATATTTTATTTGAACTATCTTAATTTTCATTGGATCAGGTACAACCCTGTGCAGAGAAAATAGATTTTGGGGACTAGTCATGAATTGAACATGCAAACATAACATTCTTCCATGTTCCATTTTTACTACCTTGTCAGCAACAAATTCCTGTTAGGGGTTACCTATGTCATATTTTAAAGTAGGATTCATTCCTGTCAATAAGGCTTATTTTGTCAGGTTCTTCTGCAGCTTTAAAATTTACACCTATCACTCTGATGGCAGGTAGCCATGTTTTCCTTGCCATTCTAGTGGATGGCACAATTAATGCTGCTAGACACATGTGGTACATGTAATAGGAGTAACCGATAAACTCACAGGGACCTGGTAAAATTTGCATCTCTCAATGATGTTCCAAGGGCCCTTATTAAAGAGAGGAATTTTTACAATTCTGCAATACTTGAACCAATGTATTGCAAATACAAATGAATTATCAAACAAGAAATATAACTATCAATAAAGCCATAAATATCCATTTAATCTACTACAAATTCTTTAGTATCAATTTGCAAAGTAAACACACAGTGTTCATGAGATTTGTGTTGATGGTGCAAAGTGAAACACATATAGGTTCAAATACAGTGAAAAGTCAAGATAGTCCAGTATGGTGCATGAATAGATAAAAGGATAAAGAGTTTATGTATATATAATTGCATATTAAGTATCCTTTTTCAGCTTGAAAACTGTCAACAGCTTTTCATCCTTCTTGAACTTTTCAAGTCATCATCAGGACAAAAAGGAGCACAAAAAGAATTGACTGTGGATCTGACAAAAAAAGAAATAAAGAAGGGCCAATTTTTTAAATATATAATAAAAAATAAAAAAGTTTTAAAAGCTAAAAAAGGGGACATATCTGAAATACATGTATATGTTCCACAAGGGTATTATAAAGAAAAAGAAGAGAAAATTGAAATTGCAAATTAAAAGAAAGAAGTGCATGGGTAGTGTCTCACTGAATTGAAAGTTATGAATGCCCTTATGGAAAAGTTGGAAAGAGGACTTGTCAGAACAAAAAAGGGTACCAGGGCTTGATTAAAGTGGCAAAAAAGACAGAAAAATTTCCATTGCATAAAGCGTTCAAGTATCTGCCTAATAGTGGTACTTGTCTGAATAATTTGTAATCTAGGTAATACAAAAATCAGCAAAAGCTTGAGTCAAAAAGCATCAAGCACAGACTGATAATAAAGGAGTATCTTGTCAAAGGAACTCGTACCTGTATGGAAAGTCCTCTGATGGGAATGACACCCAAAAGCAGCACCAACCATCATGTAGAAGGATCATGGAAAGAACAAATCATGGCGGTCAGCATAAGGAGACAATTACAGTGTGTCAAAAATCACTAGAGCACTAACTGTACTGTATGGGAGTATTGCAGGGCAAAAAACTATCCGCCATGAAAACAAGGAGCATAGCATGGCAAGATGTGTATGGTGCCCTGATAAATGATAAAATGTACACCACACTGCTCCTGAAAAATAAATGGGGTAAGATAATAAGTAATGGCAGTAAACAATAACTGCCGCAATGAATGGAAAAAGGGAGGCGGGTGGAAGGAGAGGGGGAACGGGGGTGAAAAAGCAATAAATGCAGAGAGATGTAAGGGAATAGATCTCTAGAAAAGATTTCTGGAAAGACTCAGTAAGCCAATTTAAGGTAGTTCATAGACTATATCATTACAGCCAAGAGTGTTACTTAAAAAAACAAAGACACAATATAAAGAGAAGAATCCAGCTATCCCATTCAAGTAGGGCTTACAGTGTAAAGAAGTAAAAACCAAAAGTACAATGAGACGGCTTTAAATGGAACATATTGACTAAGTTATGGGATCAAGGGGGGATGAGTATATCAATGCATGCAAACAAGACACTCTATATCAGCAAATTAACAATTGTTATAAGAATCTCAAAGAGTTCACACTACTTGTAAGGTATTTGTGCTGATAGAATTGCAACCTAGTATTGAGAGCTGAGGTTGTACTATACCTTGCAATCGAAAGTCTCTTTCTGAATGTTTATGTGTCAAGAAGTGAGACACCAAGGTGGCATTTTCAGTACCAGAACGAATAAAGCTTTTTGTTGAATGATGTGTATTTTGATCATTTGAATGGTCTGCCCAATATAATGCAGTTCACACAGGCACCAAATGAAGTACATTGCATTGGTGGACCTACAGTTGATGGATTTTTTAAGAGCGAAGTTTGTTGTACCGTGGTAGAATTCCTTATTATTCACTGTTTGTGAACAAACTGAACAATTTTGACATTTGCAATTGCCCAATTGCTGATTAGGTGTGTCTTTAGGGGTCCAGGTCATTGCTTGTACCAAATGGTCACCTAAATTATGTCCTCTTTTGTATGAAAAGAGCAGAGTATCAGAGAAAGAGTTATTCAATCGGAGTGCATTCTAATTTTGCTTGATTATTTTGCTCACTTTGTTACTAGATGGACAGTAGGTAATTGTTAGATTTGGGGGTCTCTAGTTGGCACAGGTAGGTACTTGTGACAAATAGGGACCCTTGCCTCTAGTCAGGGTAAGGGGGTACACTCCTAAAATAACCCCTGCTCACACCCTTGGTAGCAGACAGGCTTATCTCAGAGGCAGCGTGTAAAGCATTTGTGACCACATACAGTAACCCAGTGACAACACTACAAATGGACACCACACAAATTTTATATCAAAAATAAGTATTCTTTATATAGACTTAACACAAGACCACAAATGACAAAAATCCACAATACTATACTTAAAAATAGTAGTTTTAGCTTAGTTTAGTTCAGTTCTTAAGATGCGAGACTTTGCGTCAATGTACCTTATGATGCGTTGCGCTTCCACAACAAGTAATGTTGCAGCGATGGAAATGCGACAAAGTTCCGGTGCAAAGAAATAAAGATGTGAAGATCTTCCAGATGCAGCACGCTTCTCCGATGATGTGAGAAGTCTCGATTTGATGCGTCATCTGCTGCGCTGACACCCTAGTTCAGCAATGCGACGGCAACAGCTTCAGCTGCGACACTCTTCTCCGACGTTTGCGAGAAGCTTCCGCACAATGCGATAACTACAGCGGCGACATCCTTGTTCAGAAATGCGACGGCAGCAGCTCCGACGGCGGCGCGCTTCTCCGGGGATGCTAAGCGATTTCCTCGATGCTGTGCAAGCGACAGCGGTGACACCCTTGTTCAGAGATGCGAAGGCAGCCACAGCGACGGCGATGGCGACACGCTTCTTCATCGTTGTGAGACACTTCTCTCGATGCGGTGCAATACGACAGCTCCAGCAGCGACACCCTTGTTCAGAAGTGCGACGGCAGCAGCAGCAGCGACACGCTTCCTCTTCGTTGCGAGACGTTTCTCTCGATACGGTGAAATACGAGAGCTCCAGCGGTGACACCCTTGTTCAGAGATGCGACGGCAGCAGCAGTGACAAGCTTCTTCCTCGTTAAGTCGCGCTTCCATCTCCTTGCGACGCGCATCGCTCAGAAGGCCCAAAACAGCAGCAGGCACTACAAAAGAACTCTGGGGAGCTGGGGGCTGAAGTCTGTTGTCCCTGAGACTTCAGCAGGAGACAAGCTCTGTCCCAAGCCCTTGGAGATCCTTCACAAGTTGAAAATAAAGTACACAATGTTGTTTCTCCTTTCTTTGGCAGTCAGGCAACCACTGCAGGCCAATCCCCTAAGCAGCACTTCAGCTTAGGAATAATCTCTCCTCAGTTTTTTCAGGTTCCTCTCCTCAGCAAAGGTTTCTTCTTGTAGTCCAAAAGTGATCTAATTTCTTGGGATCAGGGTCCCAATATTTATACCCCAAAATTATTTGTCCTCTGAGGGCAGAGGGGCCTTTGCCTAGTCCAAACCAGTTCTGGAGCATTCTGTTTACATGACTCCCTCTTTCCTTTCACAGTGCAGGGCAGAAACATCAGACGCCCCACAGGAGGTGGATCCAGCATTGTGGAGGGAACACACAGCCCTGGAGCACTTTGTTGACATGATTCCTTCTCTTCTTTCACAGCAGGGCAGAGACATCAGACGCACCACAGGGGGTGGAGCCAGCATTGTAGGGGGCGGGCACAGTCCAATTCAGGTCCCAGGTGCAACTCCTCCCACCCATCAAGATGAAGATCTCTCTATTCACCACTGGGCTGACTCATTCTGTCTCCTGGAATCCCCCAGCCCTATCACTCAAACTCCAGACAAGGAAAACACAACCTAGCAGAGGCAGGCTTGGAAGGTTAGACAAGAAAACACCTACTTTCTAAAAGTGGTATTTTCAAACACAGAATGATAAAACCAACTTCACTAAAAGATGTATTTTATGATTCTGAGTTCAGGCATACTAAACTCGAATTTCTACCGTGTGAGTCAGTTAGGATTATAAGAATGTAATAATCTAACTGCCCATTCTGGCCTATGGAGAACAGGTATCCTTGCAATTGTGAAAAACGAAAATAGCAGTAATTCACTATTAGGACATGCCACATACACCAGGGCATGTCCTACTTTATACTGACAATGCACCCTGCCCTTGGGCCTACCATAGGGGTGTCTGATATGAAGAAAAGGGAAGGTTTAGGGACTGGCAAGTGGGTGCACTTGCCCAGTCAGCATGGCAGTACCAGACTGCACACATGCTCTACAATGGCAGACCTGAGGCACACATTTACAGGCTGCTTCTGTGGGTGGCACAGCCAGTGCTACAAGCCCACTAGCAGCATTTGGTTTACTAGCCCTGGGCACACTCAGTGCACTGTACTAGGGTCTGACCAGTAAACCAAATCAGCCAATCATGGAATCACTAATTCATACATCAATTTACAATAGGGAGAGCATATGCACTTAAGCACTGATCAGCAGTGGTAAAGTGCCCAGAGTCATAAAACCAACAAAAACAGGTCAGACAAAATAGAGGAGGAAGGCAAAAAGTTCAGGGATGACCCTGCAAAAAGGGCCAAGTCCAACAGTAATCACAAAAGGAATACGTTCATTTGGTCTTTGTTCCTTGGGGGTAAGCAGCGTGTTCCGAGGGCAATACCATGCACAGTTCAAAGATTTTGAAATTAGGTGTCTCGGGTAGCCTCATGCCAAGAATGTTTCAGCCAAAATGGTAACAGATGACATTTACTATTCTATGCCAATACTAGATTTCCCTGCTCCATATGCTATCACCTTACTAGAAAGCTAATATGCCAAATGGGGACTAACCAATTCTATCATGTTTTAGGTATCAGAGTGCATACATTGGAGACTGGGTAGCAGTGGTACATTGTCCAGAGTTAGAAAAACAGCAAAAACAGTCAGAAAATCTTGTGGATGATCAGATACAAAGAGGAGTTTTCAAATAGGAATCCTGAAAATTTGGAATGCACCCAGCTCAGTGCTGTAGCAAGTATGTCATGGGCTTAAATGCAAGTAAGGAAATGTAGGTAATTCATTAAACCATTGAATGGCAAACAATAGCCATAGTTGGGGTATAAAGGGTCTTTGACCTCTGTTGCATTAATGATGTTATGTCCATGATGTAGCTCTTCTAATACAATGTTAGACACCTACTTCTCTTATAACTTTAAACACAGGTGATGCGCAGACACGAGAGCTGAGATTAAAAATGGCAGCACAAACCGGGGTCTCAGCACACAGGTGATGAGAACCCCGCTGTAACTTAAAACTCAAGATCCACAGCACATTCATGGGGAATTGTGTACTGTACCATAAGACCGACGAGGACACGAAACAAGGTAGCTTTTAACAAGTACCTACAGTGAACAAGCACAATTTGCCTTTTTCCCCAATCATGAGGTAACACTATGACATAATAAACAGTTCAACAGGATTTTCAGAGTGTAAACACATTTGGATTATTCATTAACAAATTATCTGTTGTTGTGGGGCTGGTGTGTCCAAGATGGCAGTTGTGATGGTTGCCAATTTCCGACCCTCTGTTTGCTATCCAGAGTGTTGTGGCACATTTTAGACCCCAACAGGCAGGTGTCACTCACCCGGCTCTCTCTGGCCCTGCCGAGGGGACCTGTGTTAGGATTTAAGTTGTAAGGCTGAGGGAATTCCAGGGTCGGCAGTTAACCCTTGGACCTTGTTGAGGACTGACGACAGGTTGTGTCTTCATTAAAGTTTAAATACAAATTCTTGGTGTGCGGCGAGTGCTTCCTTCACTACATTTTGGCTACGAGGATTTGACCACAGCCAGCTGTATGGTTCCCGTCACCAATTGGCTTACCCTTTTCACCATACCATTTCCTTCTGGGTTATATAGAAAGGTGTGTGAATGTTTCACACCAGACTGTTTTAGATAATAGACCATCTTGTGCGATGTCAATTGAGTCACATTGTCTGTTGTTAAAACAACAGGAAATCCCTCTGCATCAAAAATCTTCCCTAATGTTGAGATGGTACTCCTCGTGACACTTATTTGACACTTATTCACTTGGATTACACATCCAAAACCACCAACGCAAATCTGAATTCACCAGGTAAATCCTCCATGAGTCTACTGAAATACAAACAAATGGTGTGCCATCACTTCCCAGGACCTTCAATGTGCCCCTTCACTCTTGCTACCTACACTCATCCTTTTCTCACTTTCCTTGCAAATGCAACATACTACCACCCATTTCTTAACTTGATCATTAAGACCTGGGCACCAAAATTCCTCCATGAGTCTCCTACTCGTTAACCCTTGACCTAAATGGGCATCATGCGCTAAATCAAATAACCTCCATTGTAACCTAGCAGGAGGGACAAAACTATCTACTCTCATCAAAACACTCTAACCACACATCGATAATTCATCCAGCAGCTTAAAAAACTGTTGTGCAGCCTGAGACAATGTACTTTAACTGTGGCCCCGTGCTGTACATTCCACCTCCTTAAGAACACCATGCAACGCCATTTCCTCCAAAGTATATGCTTCCAATCCACACCATACATCACCTTGCACAGAAGCCACTGCATCTTCTGCTTCCAGATTCCTTACAGCAACCCCATCAACATCTTCCCAATTCAAAGGTAATCTTGATAGGCAATCAGCCTGCACATTCCTCCACCCTTGCACAAATTCAACTACTAGTTTTCCTGCAGCCTTGCTGCCAGACTGGCTAATCTAGCAGACCCTTTACCTGCTCCCCCAGAAGACAAGATCTTGAGCAATAACTAGATTGTAAGGATAAGGGAATTCCAAGATCGACAGTTAACCCTGGGACCTTGTGGAGGACTGATGCCAGGCTGTGTCTTCAATAAAGCCTAAAGTTTAACTACCAATTCCTGATGTGTGGCAAGTGCTTCCTTCACTGCAACCTGACATTGTGGCAGCACCAAAGCCGCAACCGAAGAGGGGGCCTGGGTACACATGAGATCGGCCTCTGTTATTTTGCTCTCATGGAGTCTGCCCCCACCCCCAGATCCAACGAGGAATCTGAGCAGTGGGGGGTGAAGCAAGCACAGCCCATGAGAGCCCTCATGTTGAGACAGCAGGTACACTGTGTGTGGGGGTCTGCACGGAGCTTCAACTCACAGAATGTCATTCATCAGATACCATTTAGCCTGGGGGAGGCCCAGGTACGCTGAACCCAGAGACAGCGCATTGCAGCGGGACAAGTGCAGCAAATTCGCACTTGAAGGACATAGCAAGACTTCCATGCTGAAACAGGCGGGCATCAGCCTAAGCAGTGATCCGGGCCCACGAGCAGCTGATAACGGTGTATCATTACCCGATGCGTGAGGTGGAATTCATTAATCACATTGTGGCATGGGGACGCTCATAGCCATTCCCAGGTGTGCAATTACCAGATGGCAATACAGACAGGCACCAGACATCACCAGGGCCATGGGGGTAAGTCGAATGCCTCATACACATAATCAGTGCCCATGGAGGGGTCCCATCAGTGTGGCAAGGGGTGTTCCCTGAGCTGTGGTGAGTGAGTGGTGCTAGCTGACACACAGTTGGCCCCTGGAGGCAGATACGCCCATAGATGCTAATTACCCCCACAAGAAATAGAACCTTCACACAATCACACTGCTGGCCTGAGGGGCTCAGGCACACACAGAGAGCATCGGGACCCTGAGAGTTGAAGCCCATGTCTAATGAAAGATCTTGCACTGGGCTGGAATGGAGGAAGTAGCTGCTGGAGGGGGCCGGCTCAAGTCTTACCGCCTGCAGCATGCTGACCTGAGACTCAGTACATCTTGGCATCATCTAGGGAGCCAGGATACTACAGCATTTGGTGCTCTCCACCGAAATGCACGTATCTGTGCTGACACAGGAAGGGTACAGCAGGGCTCACCTAGTGGAGGCGCCAACACAGAGTGCTAGGCGAAATGAAGGCCCACACTGGGAGCATCAGGGATCCATCCTAGTCACTTGCGGGGATGAGCAGTCCACGACACATCGGGCCACTAGTATGACCAAAGTGAAGGCAGAGTAAAGGTGGAAAGGGAACGCAGATGACACTGCAATCTGCAGTAGAGCATTGCCTTCCTCCCCAGCAGACTTCTATAGATCATCTCTTGCAGGACCACACAGAGAAATATCTTCAAAAACTTCTGACCACTGTAAGTAGTATTAAGGCCACATTGGAGCCAAAGATAGATGCACTCATTATCAACGTAGGGCTCTTACTGGAAGACCACTTGAAACTGAAGGACAGGGTGCAGGATGTAGAAACAGACCTGGTGGTGGTATGCTCCTCAGAGGGAGAGCATCACCAAGATGTTGAGGTACTCAAGAAAGAGGTGACAGTGCTTCGACCAGGGTAAATTATGCACAGGGCCACTCCAGAAGAAACAATATCAGGGTTGTGGGACTGCCTGAAGTTGCGGAGGGTCCAAGCATGTACTTATACCTGGAGACCTGGCTAGCGCATCAAGTACTGGGGGTAATACATCCACATTCTTTTCAGTGGAGAGGGCGCACAGAGAGTCAGTCTGACCTCCTGCACCAGGAGCCTAACTACGACCAGTAGTTGCCAGACTGTTTCATTGTTGGTATAGAGACAATATCCAACCAATTGCTAGAGCCAATGGCCCATGGACTGTCCAAAACAGTACTGTCACAATATTCCCAGGCTACACAATGGATGTCCATTAGCAGTCGGAATCCTATCAGGATGTGAAGAGGAGCTTCAGCGCCCTGGGACTTAAGTACGCTCTATTATACCCAGCGAAACACAAGGTCATCTCCAATTATGAGACCTTCTTTTTCTTACCCCTGAACGAGATGTTGGCATGGCTCAAGTTGCCAAGGGAAATAGTGGCTCCGATGGTGCTCTGCCAGGAACATTTGAGGAAAACCGACCAAGACACAGACGGCGATAGGGAGAGCTGACGTGTTAGCCGCTGTGGAACATTAGATCATGACCCGTCCAGATGGCTGGGAATCTGATGGAGACTCTACGGGGTCTGTGGATACGTTGCAGGTGGTCAAGATCCCAGAGAAGCTCTGTGGTGGCCCTCTGGTGACATCAATGACTGCTGACCTCCTGATGTGCTCCTGAACAACATGATATCCTCTTATCAAGTGATTTTTTGAGCGGAGGGTTCTTCACTGGGCATGCTGTTTGGTGAGGAGGGTTTATGCAGTGTTGCCGGCATGGACTAGGACTGCATAAGTGTGCTGCTGGCTCATCTGGATCACCCCAATCCTGGGAAGAATATGTATTGGTTGCCAAATCACTTAAGGCACTGATTGTCTGTAACCGATTGATGTTGAGGTCAGGGTTGTGGGTTTATTGGGGACTATTTATGATGTTGTGTTGCTTGGTTTTTTTCAAATTGCTTTGACTGCTCCCTCCCACACTGATCTTCAGCTGTGCATTCAGACCGAAAGGATATATGACATACACAGTACACATGATGACGCATGGTGAGATGGAATGTGAGGAGAATGGGAACCTGTAGTAAGGAATACAGGATACTGTTCATACCTCAGGTGGTGCAAGGTTCAGTTTCCTGCCTACAGGAAACCCACCTGATGGCTGGGGAGTTCACTAGTTTGTGCAAGCACTGGTGAGGCATGAAGTATGGCACTACTTACTCTGCCTTTGCTAGGGGTGTCCTGTTGAGGGTGGCCCCTGGGGTCCAGTTTGTGGTGGAACATACCCTGAGTGTCATTACATGATTGCAGAGGGAATTCTGGAAGGTAAACCCCTGGTGCTAGCAGTTTTGTGCACCAGGAATGTGGGACAGCCATACCCCTAACATCGGCCCTACTCAGGTCAGCATTGTCTCTAGTCTTCTGGTGTGGGGACTTCAACTGCATTTCAGATTTGGTATGCGATTGATCCACACCACCTGTACATGGCTCAGTCACAGCCTACACTAGGCAGCTGCATCAAAGGACATACAATACAGAGGTATTTCAACAAGACAAGGGAACCCTTAAGGTATAGCATAGGGACCATGGGCATTAACTATTATAAAGAACAGTGGTCCCTATAATGAAAATACTATGAGTGATAATCATACACTTAATCGGTTGTATGTCTTCTGTCCGTCCGGACAGGAATTTATTTTTTAATCAAAAGAGTAATTTTTCGGTTTGTTAAAAATGTCAAGCGGGCACAGCCGTGACCTTCAACATATACAAGACAACAACAAAAAAATGGAAAAAAGCACGAAATTTGTCTGTGCACTTAAGTTTCAGTGAGACAGACGTTGAGTGTTAAACCACACCATTGCAATTATCAATATTACATACACAGTTTGCATATGGGGTTATATGTTGACGTTTCGATGCCTTTCTTAGAATATGGGCATCATCATCAGGACATTGGATGACATTATTGTTGTCCGAACCATTGTAAATACAATTGTCGGCATAGTTTCCACGGCGGGAAAACCTCGAGATCTTGAAAAATTAATAAGCGGTCGTGTTCCCAGACAATTCTGCAACCGCGGTGTTCGGTTAGAAATCCGGCACGAGGTAGTTAAAGCATTTGCGCATACATAGATGCCTCGAAAAACACATTGGTTATTTCGGTAGTCGAAGACACTTGCCACGAGTCTGGCGATCTGGTGCTGGGTCAGTGCACTGTTGTTGTCTTGTATATGTTGACGGTCACGGCTGTGCCCGCTTGACATTTTTAACAAACCGAAAAATTACTCTTTTGATTAAAAAATAAATTCCTGTCCGGACGGACAGAAGACATACAACCGATTAAGTGTATGATTATCACTCATAGTATTTTCATTATAGGGACCACTGTTCTTTATAATATACAATACAGAGGTGGCAGATGTTTGGTGCACCGTACACGCACACCTGAGGGAGTACTCCCATTACTTGGCACTGCATGTCCGCCACATGCGGATTGATCTGACCTACGGTAGCAGGGCTCTGGTGGGTAAATGACAGTGGAGTATCTGGACAGGATGTTGTATGACCACTATCCCTTGATGGTGATGGTCTTGTGGGGGTGACCCCAATGAGTAATACCCGCATCCTATGGCATTAACAGACACAGTATTCAGGACACTTGTGGGGGAGCACATCAACAGATACTTTACCAACAACAAGGGGACCGCCACAGATGTGGTGGTGGAATGGGATGCCTTCAAAGTGATGATACAGGGGCATGCATGACTAAACAGTATAGTATGAGGAAAGGGCAAAAGATGGAAATGCTGGGCTTGAAGATAGATTGAAAACAGCAGAAAGGGAAAGCGTGGCCGACCTCACATTATACCACAAGTGGGCAGATATCAAAGGGGAGTACAAGTTGGTATTACGACGGCTACCTAACCTGGATTATAAGAAATATGTAAAGCGCCAGCATGAGTTGGGAGATAAGGCCAGTAGACTCTTGGCATGGTTACTGACATCAGAACATTCATGCTCTCCTGTCGGTGCCAGGCTGGGACCATAGTGAACACACAGTTTGCAATAAATGAGGAACTTGAGGACTATAACAGGGAGCAGTATCGGGCACCTGGGGTAGTGAACCAGGAGGTGATTGTGACCTATTTGGGGACTATAGAGATGCCTCTCCTGTATCCATTACAAAGACTGGAGCTAGATGGGCCTTTGAGGCTTAAGGTGATCAAACTGGTTATCAAGCAACTGGCCAGAGGTAAGGCGCTGGGCAACGATGGGCTGCCAATTGACTTTTATGCAACATACTATGTGCAGCTGGCTCCCTGCTTTTACAGGTGTATGAATAGGCCAGAGAACGTGTTAAGCTTTCTGATGCAATAAGGGGGACTTACCCCCCCTTATTCAACCTTGATTACAAGTTACTGGGTAAGATGTTGGCAAATATGTTGACTCCCCTTGTTCCAAGAGCAAAAAAAGGGTTCATCCTGGGTAGACACATGTTTCTGAACCGCTGTTGTCTATTCTGTGTCATGGAATTGGGCATGCCGAACTGACACACACTGCTGGTTAGCATCATTAGACACAGAAAAAAGTTTGACGCGCTGGGGTGGATCTACCTGCTGTCCATGTTGTTTAAACTGGGGATGGGGCCATATGTTTGTAGATGGATAAGGGTCCTCCATAAGCCCACACTGGCCAGGGGGCTTAGGAGTGAGATCATCTCCTGCAGCTTTGAAATCAGGTGGGGAACAAGGAAGGGGTGCACCTATCCCCTCTGTTGTTTGCCCTGGCCATGGAGACACTGGCCTTTCTTCTATGTGCTCAGGCCCATCAGTGGGGTGTGTGGGTTGAGGGTCATCCTCACATGGTGTTCATGTATGCTGACGACACCTTGATATGATAGAAGGTGGATCCCTCTGTTGTTCCAGATCTCATTAAAGTTTTGAATGATGTTGGGTGCATTTTGGGGCTCTGCATCAATTGGAAAGTCATGTCTGTTCTCCCTATTGCAGACACCCAAACTCATGCGCCAGGTGGGCGGAATTTATCCCTTGCGCTGGCAATTAGATACCATAAAGTACTAAGCATCAAGATCTATCTCACTGAAAACTACTTAGTGGAAAGTAATTTGGGTAAATCACCCACAACGATACGTCAGACATTGCCCTTTTGATAAAGCTATCCTTGTCACCCATGAGTAGAGTGTCAATAGCAAAAATACTGATAGTGGTAATGGAAATCATTAAACATGAAATCAGCACCTAAATATACTATGTATTTTGTTTTATTTATTTGACTCATATTGAGGAACTGTTCCGACATGTTCCCCCTATTGGTCATATCATTAACAAAATCCAAAGGAAATACATGTGGTAAGATGATGTGTGGTGAACTGAGTCGACAAATTACAGAGTCATGTTGGGGCGTACGTATGATCAACAGCCAGAAATACATTTTTAGTAAAGGTGAATGCCATCTAAAGCCCCTCCAATCGATGGTGGACAACATGTGAATCTCTAAAGATCAACACTGCTGAAATGTGTGTAGAAATAAAGGCAGTACACATTCGTATTTACTTAGCTTATCTCAAGTAAAGCATTCAAAACCTCAGGAAACCAGTGAAACTTAAATTTGAAAAGATAAATACAATCTAAGTAAGGCTAGAAATATGTGTACTAATGAACATTGTAAGAATCAAATTTGTTTCACCAAAAAGTGGCTGTGCACTAAATTAAATTCATATTATGTAATACTGATACAACTAAGTTTAAATTTTACACAAGTGGATATGTGAAGTGAGTTTTGGCCTCTGTAGAACCAGTGGTAAGAGTTCCTTTGCAATTCGGTGGTGGCGCAGTGCCACATTGTCTGTACCTTGAATCCTCATGGGCTGCCTTTATCCTTTTTCCTTTCTGGGATTTCTCTCTTACCATCCATATGATAAATTCTTGGGTTTGGGGTTTGGGGCTGTCGCGGTTTAGCCACTAAGCAACTCTTGCTTCTCTACATCACACTTGCCACCTATGTGAGTAATTATTATTATTATTATTATTAACAACTTGTAGTGTGTAGAGCGACCCCGCTGGGTTTCCCGGTGCAAGGCGGTCACAGTTTAGTTGTACCAACAGTGCAAAATCAGAATACCCAAGTTTTTAGCATGTTACGGAAGGTGAGAGATGATTAACAGTTTCTTAAGCATCTGGTAATGAGTTCCAGAGTTTAGGACCCGGGTAGGCAAAAGAGAGGCCCTTCATACGGGTTAATCAAAACCTGGGAACACAGAACAGGAACCGGATCGAGGATCTAAGTAGCTGAGTCAGCGGGCAGGTAGATAATAGTTCCTGAATGTAACGTGGTCCCAGGCCAGATTTGGCCTTGAACATATATCACAATGCTTTGAATTCAATGTGTTTGGCCAGCTTAAACCAATGAAGTTTGTTTAGTAAATGAGAAACAGAAACATATCTGGGTAAGTGATAAAGCAGTCTGGCAGCATTCAAGACAATTTGCAGGTGCTGTATAGATAACTTTTCGGTGCCTAAATACAGTACATCGCTGTAGTCCAGGTGGGAAATAATCAGGGCCAGAATAACGGTCCTCTGTGCTGCTAGAGGAATAAGCCACAAGATTTTTTCAGCTATTTAAGGACTGCAAAACAAGCAGCAGTTACATTAGCTATCTGAGCCTTCATAGAGGGCTTATTATCAATAAGGAAGCCCAGGCTGTTTACCTTAGATACCGGAGTGGGAGGGGTCTCTAGCAATTCTGGCCAATGTTTGGCCCCCTTGAGGGAGGCCATGTTACCTAAAACTCAAACCTTGGTCTTATCACTGTTACGTTTAAATGAGTTTTGGTTTAACCAGGCTGCGATATTCGTCATATCATGATGCAGTAAGGATAGATCATTTCTCTGTGCCGAGGACAAGCAGATGATGATCTGGACATCATCTGCACGTGAGAAAAGGGTGAGTCCACAACTCTCTATTAGGTTGACCAGAGAGCGCACATAAATGTTGAACAGTAAGAGTCTTAGAATGGATCCCTGCGGGACATCAGAAGACAAGGATTGTGTTTGGGACTTCACGTGGGATGAGAATACTTGAAACGTGCAGTCCTATAAGAAGAAGATAAGCCATCCGAGGGCTGAATCTGTCATACCTATTGACTCCAGCCTATGAACCAGGATAGGGTGGGACACCGTATCAAAAGCTGCACTCAAGTCCAATATGATGAGGGCTGCCATGCCTTCCTCATCCAGATATTGTCTGAGATGTTCTGTTATGCCCAAAAGGGCTGATTCAGTGCTGCACCCAGCCCTGAAACCCGACTAAGAAGGGTGGAGAGGGTAGTGAGCATCAACAGAAGATGAGAGTTGGGCATTGACATGCTTTTCCAGCACTTTGAAGAAAACAGATAACAAGAAAATGGGCGGAAGTTCAAGATACAGTCAAAATTCAATGGGCTTTTTTAGAAGAGGAAGGGCTAGAGCAGGCTTCCATCTCTGAGGTACCAGTCTCTCTTATAGAAATGTATTCAGAGCCTCGCTAATGTTCATTAGGGCAGGTAGATCTAACAGGCAGAGCCCATCTGGGGGAAGAGGGTCCAGTGGAAAGCCAGATTTAATTGATTGTAATATACCAAAAAAGGATGATATTTCTAGGAGAGACCTATTGCTTAAGTTAGCTGTATATTCAGCGTTAGATGGCAAAGAGTTGGACATTACTTTATGTCTATCAGATGGATCGGCGTTGGATTTAGCAGCTAGCAGCAGCGAGTCTCTGGCCAGCGAGAATGAATGTTATCCACTTTGTGAGTGAAGAAGAGAGCTAAGTTAGGTGCCCCTCCATGTGTGTGGGGGAGGAGTTGCACAGCGTCAGATCAAGGATGACTCAATGAAGCATCAAATGTGATTATTATTCGGGTCCTCAAAATGTAGATTGAGGTCCCCAAGCAGAGTAAAGTTAGAGGTACGCAGGTTATGGGGTGCCAAAAGGTCAGGTAAAGAGGAGCACCATTTTCCAGTGTATTTAGTAGAGCGATAAATCAGCGCACCAGAGAGTGTGAAATTGGGCATCAGAGTAAGTGTAAATCCCAGAGGTTGACCTCTGCCCACTACTCCTCCCTTTTTTCACAACTGGTGTGCTCTCCATTTTTTGAAGTACTGGATGGCATCAATATTATTGAATCATAATTCTTTCATAATTGAGCACCGGAAGTTTCCTACCTTCTCTGACTCACAACTTTTCACTAATGTGCACTTTTTTTCTTTAGGTCTGTTGTTACCAAAGATTTTTTTATCTTAAAAATGTTAGGCATAATTTTCTTACATATGAGAATTTCAGATGGCCTTTTTCATCCTTTGGTCTTCTGCGTCTTTCACTTTTTTCCTCCTCCCATGCACCATTCCGCATGGGGCAGTGGTAATTGCTGTAGTAGTGTGTGCATAAACTTAAGTCCACATGTTTGAATTCCAGTAGCACCTCACAGCCTTTCATCCTTCGAAGTTCTATCATTTTATAGATAGAGCTGAAAGCAAGAGTGGGGGTTTACTGCACGGTGAACCTGTACCTTTTTGTCTAATAATTTCAGCTATATTTTAACGATGTTACTCAGTGCAGATAAGTAGTCACTAAAACCAACACCGGAAAGTATTCACTTTTAAACCATATATTGTTATTCGCTCTCAAAGACACAGAAATAGAAAAATCACTCCTTACAGTTATTTTGTCAAACAAGCATGTGACAGTAGATTTGCAGCTATAAGCAGTTCATTCAATAACCCATGCTTCAGCCCAGTGGTAGTGAGTTTTTCACTCTCCATTGCAAACTTTTTGCTTCATGTTTCCTTTCCATTGGCAGAGAAGTGCATAGCAAGAATAACTTGCAAGTGTGATGTGTTCCACGGCGATCCCATAGGTAAAGTTACAGTGTCGATCACCTGAGAGAGGTGAGCAAATACAACAATGGTAGGCCTAATCACATCTTACAGGCAAGCAGTTGTTGAGCCCCTACTTGACATGCCAATTAATCGAGGCAGAGCAAGGCAGGAGTTAGGGAGAGGTGAAGTGATGATGGGGAGAGACCGGGTGGGTAGACAGGATTTGAGGATGAATGTGAGTGAGTGGGGGACACAAACAGGTGGAGAGAATGTGGGGAACAGGGAGGGGTGGGAGCAAATATAGTGAGAAGGTGCAAGCAACCAGTAGTGGGCATAGAGAGTAGTGGGCATACAGAACAAAAAAGGGCTATGTACTCTCACCATTCTGCTAAAGTTACATTCTATTCTTTTTTTTCTTCTATTCTATGCATTTCTAAAGCTCATGGCTACCCAACGGGCCGCCCAGCACTGATAGATCATACCAGTACCACTATACTCAACAGGTTAAGTGAACCACAAGGGCTTTAGCTGCTTCCTTGTTGTTAAATGCATTAACTGTCTGTAACTCGGATTCTTTTCCTATTACACGTTGTCTTTATGCTTGTTTGACCATGTACGATACACAGACCTGCAAGGAAAACATTGTTATCTAACATTATCTGGGGAAGGACACAACTCATCCTTTCACTACACCGTGTAAGACAAAAAGCTCCTGGGTAGGACAAGCACACGAATAAGGTGGAAAGCCTCTAAATCAAGAGCAAACAACTGAGATAAACAACAAACACATCGAATCATGAGCAAGGGGCCATCCCATAGCCCGCTCTAAGTACGGCATGTATTGGAAACAATGATCTGCCAACAGATAGCTAAGATGTTTAACTTTAAAAGGTTTTTTACACATACATGGTGCATGTATATGCACACATACCTTTGGAGATCATGCCCTGAGTGTAACTTTGGTTCTGTCCTTCAGGTGTAGATGGTGCAACAGTATTTTAATGTGAATTAATCCAAGTGAGGGAATCTGCAGTGTGTATTTTCCAGTGATAAACTGTAGTCTTAGTCATAGGTGCCACAAGTGCACCTTGATTAATTGCATGCCACGTGGCACAGGCAGTCATTAAATCCATAGCCACAAGTAGATCACACATCTGCTTTGAGCTCTGCCACAAATGAAGAAAACAAACAAGACATTAAAATATCACAAAAAGAAAGAACAAAATAGACAGGCAACAATAGAATTAAGTCTCACATTTGCAACAAAAAAAAAAGATTATATTAATTTCCCTTTCACTGTGCATTTTCCCTTTCACAAATAGTTGTGTTTTCCATAGACTTCTGCAAACTTCAGCTGACTTTAATATGTCTATGCTAACAACGTGTTTGTGGCTCTCCCTGGGTATTTGCAGGAACATTGATTTCTCAAATCTGCTGCTACTGACCCAAGCCCAGTGCACGGTATTGATATGCTCTCATCTTGATGCATCCTGGAGAGTGTGGTATCCTGTGCAGTCTATAGATAAACACGATTGATTTTTGGTGCCGTCCCTAAAAGGTTTTTCAACCGAGGTACAACACATGATACATCAATGCAGCTAAGGCGAAGAGCTGAAAAGTTCAGGTATTTTCTATGCAACAGAGAACAGGGCCTTTTGGACAGTATGTTTGGCCCACTTCACTGCCATCTAAGCGTTACTGTATACAAACGTGATGTTACATGTTTCCAACAGCTTGTAATGTTTTTATTCACAGCTATAAGCATGGATCGAATGGAAATCCCTCTCTCTCATCGTCATTGCGATGTCTTTGAAAGTCACAAGAAGAACATGCCTTAATTTTTACATTCAAATTGAACTTGTCTAAAGCAATGTGAAAGCACCAATGTAATTGGACATATTTTCAAAGTAAGTAATTTCTTTAAAAAGTCAATCGATGCATTGTGAAGAATCAAGACTCTGGTTAAATGATTTCGTGTTTTTAGGATAAAACATTCTACTGCAAACCGTCTATTTGCTTGCTTTTTTCCCAGCAAAATAGTTAATATGCTTTTCCCAAATCTGTTCACAAAAACTGTATTTTATACGAAATCTACGTAGTTCTTTCCCCAATTCCAGGAAATTTGCAAATGCAAAGTCCTGCAACATTCAGAGTCACTAGTAAAATTTCGACAATCACGCCAACAATACAAAGAGTATAATAGGTGTTTAAAAAGAAAAAAAAAGTTGTGTAGGTAAGAATGGTTGTCATTACCCTGCTGTTGGGCGGTAGAAAGTTAAAGGCTATGGTGGAGAAACCTACAAATGAATTCTGCTACCTCAAGTTGCAATCCATTATAGCTTTTGTGGGGTCTGGGGTCTGTGGTTGTTGATCAGTGAAACATGTATAAATGACAGATCAAATTCGCTCTCATGGGAAGGCGTAAAAAGGATGAACCTTTTCTTGAATGGGAGGTGTAACATGAGAAAACGTTTAGAATTCCAGGTCTGTTTTCTTCAAAATAAGGTGCTTTCTGTGCCAATGTCTTCAATTGGCGCTGTTTTCAAGAATAGTTGCATATTGTTGCCAGTTCGGCATACATAGGCACCTAAATCTTCGAAGATCACACTCATGGGTTCCATATAGAGATTTAATAAGGTAAGATATTAAATCAAAGCCTAGAGAACACCACAAGGCTTTGCATCTGTTTCTGAGAGGCAAATTCCTTTTTTTAAATTTCTTGTTATCTGTCAGTGAGAAAGGAGTAAAACCAGCTCAGGAACTCTCAGTGAAACCCAGACATTGTTCTAGCATTCATGTTAACCTGCCATAGGCACCTGTGATAAATCCTGCTAATATGCCTGGAAGAACCAGTAAATCTTCTTGATCCAAGAAGTGATGCTAGAAGCGATACAGACCATCCGATCTCTTCAGAAAAGCTGTGTCAATTCTGAACCCAGAGAAGAAACTGCATTGACAGTTTGCCAGGAGATATTTGTTAGTAATTATACCATTTAATTGGTTGGTGACATATCTTCATCTGGATTTCCTAGAACAGGAAGCCAAGACACTGGACACAAGTTAAAGTCCAGGATTGCGAAAATGTTGTAGCAAAGGTTTATAGTATGGGGCAATTTGCTTAATCTTTTATGAGTAAAGTAAGATGATATGCAATAGGAAAATATTTGTTGGACCAAATGGAGTCAAAAAATAGTTTTTGATGACAGTGGCTCATAGATTGTCTTTGTTAACGCCTTAACCGCGGCGGTTTTTCTGCCGCGGTGGCCACGCTGGCATTCTAAAAGATTGGCAGGGCAGCACTGGGGAGGGAGTGCTCCCGTCGGCCAATGGCCGACGGGTGCACGGAAGGGGATAACATTGACTGATAGAAAGCACATATATTTTTTTGATGGTTTAAGCTGGTTAATGGTAGCAGGAAGGTCATCATTTTGGATCAGTTATTAAAAATCCCATGATATTTTGATTTTCCTCTGCGAAGTTAGAATGGATTGTGTTTCTGATTAAAAGAGTCTTGTTGGTGAAGTGAGGTGAAATTCTTCACATTAAGCATTTGAGGGAGAGGGTATATATTTCACCCAAGGGACAGTGATTGCTTTGACATGCCAGAAAAGGGATTAGGTCACTTTATGTGATAGGTTTATTTGTTCTTGAATGAAACTGGGCTTGGCATTACAAATACTCATATTTGCATTTTTAACTTTTCCTTTTGTAAGTTAATATGACTGAAAGTCAGTTTGGTTTGCTGAGATTAACGTTGAACATTTGTCAGTGGTCATGTGTGGCACAGTGATTGAGAAAACTAACTTTGACCTGGCTGTATCTGTTGGGTTTTACTTGAAGAGGAGCTATTGTATTTTGTACTGTCATAATGAGGTTGTTGTAGTTTAAACGTGAGCTGAAAGTGTTTTGTTCCATGCTCACTGCACCAATGAATTCAACCTAGCCTGGCATACCCCGAAACCGGTCCTAGGATGCTTGTTTCCAGTACAGGGAGGACCTGGCTTGGCAGTTCGGTCTAAATTGTTCCCATGAGGAGCAGGGTCAAGATTGATTTGCATATGGCTAGGTCCAAACTGGGATGGTGTGGTAGGCAAAAAAAGATTAATTCAACCCAGGCCTGTGGACTGGGGGTGAAAGTTTGTATTATTCAGCATTCCGTCCATGATCTGTTCGTTTTTGCGCATATTATGTTGAAACATTTACAAGGTGGACAACAGGAGAATCAAGCAAGCAAATCTGAAACTTTATTAGATATGATATAGTGTCCAAATTCCTCTGATGAAAATATTCTCATGAACTGAAGGATGTAGAACTTTTTAGGATACTCCGGTCTCCTTTACAGGACCACAGTGTTAATATTGAACCCTTAGAAGACAAACAAAAACAGCTATAGGATGGAAGGGAAGGTATGGCCATATCATGCACAAACCCCATCCCCAGAGAGAAGTCATTGTAAATTAAAAAAAATTATAGATATACCAAACCAGCCCTGAATGAGGTTTGGCTCAATGAATTGTGTGCAATAACAATGTAGGGTGGAGAACTGCTGAGTGAGAGGCAGGAATGCTCTACTATATTAGATTGTTTCCTTCTGGTATCTTGAGCTGTAAGCTTTCTTTACTGTAAATTCAAAAGTGCTGTGATAAGCAGGATAGATGGGCATTAGAACCTAAAAATATTAGAAGTGCTGAGAGTAGGAAACCTATTGGACTAGAGTAGATCACATACTTAAATATTATCGTTTAGAGTGGTTGCTACATGCTGCCCTCTGGATATGCACAACAGGATGTATGACATCTGAAATGTAAAGTGTGACATTTGTGAAATGTAAAGTAGCCAGGAGATATTTCAGTATTCAGTAGTTTGCTTTTCAGGGCCAGGAATGCCTACCAAGTCAGTTGAAAACAAATCTAGAACTGGAATCCACACGCACATTTCCATGGCATGATTCATCATAGGTTATCCATCCTCACTATATGATTAATAGGATGTGCTTGACTATATCAGAGAGCTCATGAGATTTATATATGATGGGAAGATGATCCTTTAAAGTAAAATTACCTCTTGGAATCCATGGACATATTGTCCATATTGCTGGTTCAGAGGGTAAAATTAAAAAAGATGTAACCAATGCCCTAGAAAAATATTCCTGTCTCTGAAATGGTCCACAATGTTTCTGCCTCTAAATTGCCGCTATAGGTAGGTGGCTTTGCTCCGAACCGGGATCCTCAAAATCAGATGTATTCTGTCTGTAAGCAGTTTAATCAAAAATACAATAATTCACGCAGAAAACTGTACACTAATCATTCAGTTATACATACCAAGGTAGTACGTCCTTGAAAAACCACACTTCTTGGGTTTAGTCATCTAGCCCTGAAGGGGACTAAAGGTGTGGAATCAAGCAATACCTCTTTATATTATATGTTATAGGTAGGGAGGCTGGTACAGATGATAGAAATGTCCCTGTTTCCCCCTTAGTAATGCATAAAAATTATCCTAACCACTTTAGACCCTGGGGTTCAAACTACTGAATGGTGGAATGCAGATAAGCAACTTCAAATGTGAGAATTGAACAATAAAAGTTGCAGAACTGCTTTCTTTTTCTGAGTGATTAGCCATAATGTTTCTAGTAGTGCCACAGTACTATAATGTGGCAGATCACCACTGGTTCCCAATAAGACTCTTAAAAACTGAGTTCATGAATTGACAGCGAGCTGTGAGAGTTTCGCCAGCTTCACAGTGCCTGGTGGCTGGCTGGCAGAATGCCCGTTAGTTAGGAGGTTAGATTTTACTGGAAGAGAGTTGGCAGCCAAGAGAAGCTTGTGGTAAAGGTTCAGTATTTATGTAGATCTGGGTGAGGAATTTGATGGCTGCAGTCCTCTTGTTGCAGATTCTTAGTAGCAACAGCTGTTGCAGGTAGAGAAAAGTTATTGTCTATTTTCATGTATGAAAATAATATTACTGACATTTGACTTTGATTCCTTTATGTTGATTTTGTTTACTGAATAAAGTAAAGCAAAATAAAATAAAACCCTTCATCCCTCCCAAGGACCTCAAACAAGCCCGTCAATCACTGGTGCTATCTAGACTGGACTATGGGAATGCAGTCCTCACCGGTACAGCAAAATCCCACCTAGCTCCCCTCAAACCAACTCTCAATGCAGCAGCCAGAATTGTCACCGGAGTCACATCTCACTCGCACTCAGAGAACTAAAATGGCTCACAGTTGAAATACGGGTCAGTTTCAGAACCGCCTGCCTCACACACAAAGCCCTCCACACAGGGAAACCCGACTACCTGGCCTCCAAACTCAAGAAGGCCGGTCAGACAAAGAACCTCAGGAGCTCCAACACTCTACTACTCATCCCCATGAAGACACGCAAACAAAAAAAGCTACTCGATCCTTTGCTGGGAGCACTCAAAAAATCTGGAACTCCATCTCAGCTGATATCAGGACTATCCCTTCCTTTGTAAAATTCCCAAAACTCCTAAAAGTCCTCTTCCTCAACTATGCCTTTCCGAACCGAGAGTCGACACCGAAGCGAACAAGCATGCACTCTATAGCACCCAGACACTGTGTCATTAAGACCTAACTCTTCCCCGCTCCCCGAACCTTCCTTGTTCCCTTCTCCCGGAAAGAGGTTCAGCCTAATGACAATGTGCACCCATTGAGGTTATCTCAATTATCCCTTCCTCAATGTTGCACAGCACGCTGGTACTTCCGAACCAATATGTATACTTCTGTCTTACTGTGTGACTCTTGCATTAAAATTGTTGTAAAGCGCTTCAATACCCTTGGGTCTGGCCAACGCTATATAAAACTCCTATATAAATAACTAAATAAATAAATAAAGATTTATTGAATTGGTAGAGGAGAGCTAGATTCATTTAACTACTTCATGATGTACTGACGTCTTAGTTTTACTGGCAGTTGCCTGGGAGAACCTGAATGTGCTGGCTTTGGAGAAAGGAAGGCATCAGCAAGTTGATTCTATTCGTTGTTGGCTTTCTCAGGATACAATCTCAGCCAATGTAAATACTCTTTTTCTTCCTGACTGACTGTATTTCAGATGGTAGTGGTTTACCAACAAAAAGCACAAGGAAAATAAGTGAGATATTGTGTTAA
The DNA here is from genome assembly GCF_964261635.1 of Lissotriton helveticus. NCBI lineage: Eukaryota > Metazoa > Chordata > Amphibia > Caudata > Salamandridae > Lissotriton > Lissotriton helveticus. Next base: position 1,078,766,100 of record NC_136059.1, read on the forward strand.
TTTGGAAGAATTTAAATTGAGCTCTTTTATTTGAGTCTTTTCCAGGTAGCCATTTTGCTTGGATTCCAAATGCACAATGCTTGGTTGTGACTGGATTTCAGGTACATGATGCCATTAGCACATATCTGCAAACTCCATGCCATTTTAGAAAGTCCAACAACAACGGCCATTCAACGAGTCCTGAGGACAAAACTATTACCTTCCATCAATTATGCGATACAGGTGTTTCCATGCATATTTGCGCAGGATTTTGATAAGATCCACTGTGCAGCTTACAAAAACTATTTTGTCTTCCAGCATGTACTAGGAATACTTTAATTCGCCTGGAATCTAATCTTAATTGACAATCTTTGGAAGAACTGGCGACTCTGGCAAAATACTTTTATCTAACAACTGTGGCTCCAGATGATTCAATGAAGACTGCCATAAACAAAAATGTTCAACAACCTGGCAACCCGTGGTCAACTGGCCTTGCCTCAGCCAAAGAACTTTTGAAACTAACCCTAGAGAATTGGGATCCAAATATAATTAGGTACACCACCATCAAAACATCAATAAAAAAGCAAGTAAGATCATGGTCTCGTATATTGGACATCGAAGCACTGACAGCTAGAGGCTTTCACAAGATCCAAAGCTCCCCTCACACATCATATGGTCTCAAACCACATCTTCCACAGCCGGTGGGGAGGCAAGCTCTCCATAGGATTTTTGCAGCCAGACTAAATCCGCTTCCTATAAAATATCTGTACCCTACATAGAAAGTGAAACCTCCCATTACGGAGTGTCGCCTCTAGTATTACAAGCGAGAATGCTGTCCTGCCTTGTTGCAAGTCCGCCGAATCCACCTAAGGCTCATGCTCCTCCAACTGGGCACGCGGATGGCAAATTATGCAGTTTAACAGTTATATTTGCTGGGCACAGTGAAGTATATGGCTAACTTTGCCAAGCTATCACGTCCACACAGCTCTTATGGACAGGTCAACTTTTGGCACTGCGTGGGAATTATCTGGATGATAGGCCTATTGCTTTGGCACATGGAAAGGAGTAATACTAATTGCATTTTATAAAACTAAAACACCAAAGGGGTTTTTAGGAATAAGACGTGTATATATATTATTCTATTTTAATTATCTCTTTTAATATTGTTCGCCTTTTTGTATTGGTTTTTATTAATCACACAAATAAAGAATCAATGTCATTGTCATTGTTACATATGGTCCACACTCCTCATGCACGAAATATCAGAAATTCTCAAGTCACAACACTTGACAGAAGCATATAATCCGAAATCCGTTCACTCATAGAACATGGACATTGGGGAGTGAAGATCATATCACTCCCATGTGAAATCAGGTAAGCTTTATGGAGCAGACATTACTAGAGTAGGATGATGAAGTACAAGACCTAAGAACATGTCTAACTGTGAAGGGAAAGACTAAAAAAAACGTAACGTCAAATGATCTTATTGGAACACCCACTTCTGGAAAAGAGGCTCACTACAAGCAATTTGTAACATAATTAAAAAAACACAGAGGATTACATAAAACACTCTAATAACATGGTTACTAAGGGTGCTCTCATGCGGTTATGACAAAACAGTGTACACCATCCTGTACCTAGTGATCAGAATTAGCCTTTTCCTGTCTACCCCACAACTTAAGCACATCACAATCTGAGGGATGCAGGAACAGCCGCAATGTATAAGCTAATCACAATGCAAGGAAACGGATTTAAAGGAAATGGATTGCAAGGAAATTGATTGAGAATATGCCTTCCTTCTAAGGGGGGGTCTGACAAAAGCTGTTCAAAATACAATGGCTCGTAAAGTATATTGACTTTGAACCCAAAACCTCAGGACTAACTACATACTTCAGATTTGCATTTCTAATTTAGCATCACCCACCATTCCTCTCCTTCCACTGCATAGCATCGTTGTCTCCTTTAGGGCTATGCAGAGCATCACTTTCCTCCCAGCTTTATTTGTGCTCCCGGAAATAAATCCAATGAGGTTTACATGGAAATGGGGGAATAAAAACCGCATTCATGCCAGTTTCAGCGATCAACAGGCTGCTATGGAGACGCATCTCTAGGCACACTCTTTCCTGTTTTCCTAAAATAAATTAAATTCAGTGTGACTACGTGCCAGCGGTGTAAAACAACACAGTGTGAATGTGCATCCATTTTTCTGATTTGTGCATCCTGGAGTGCACATTAGAATAAAAACCACGGGCATGATGTTAGCTTCAAATCCCCAGTGCTACAAAATTGATGTACTGCGGTTTATAATGTCTTGGTTTATGCATCTCTTTCTCAAAGATAAGCATGCAACTGTAGTGTATATTTTCTGAACCCTCCCAAGTGCCTTTCTTATTCATAATCAGACATTAACTGTCTGCCTCGGCCTACATCAGCTAGCATGTATTTTTAACACTGTCACGTGATCTATTCGTCAATGATTTCTCTTCGTCCATAATTATTTATAATGATTGATGATGCATTTTAGATGCAGATTCCTGTTTGATACAATGTTAGCATTAGCTCATGCTTCCTTCCCTATAATGCACCAATGATTTTTAAAGTGCAGATAAAGCTCACAGTTGAAACAAATTACCACTTATTGTAGGCAAATTAAAAAAAGAAGGCAGTGAAACCAATATTTCTAGAAATTTTGCATAACAAGTAATATGAATGCACATAAAGAATGCAATTTAAAGGTATGCTAATGGCTTAGTATGAAAAAATGCTGCACAAAGAATGACATAATCCTAGTCATACAGGAGGTAATCAATAATATGAGGAACTCGGTAATACACCCATAGCAGGCTCAATTAGAAATGCAATTCAAGAGAGTATACATTTTTAGCAGTTCACTTCTTCCTAGTTTTCTTATGTGCCTGCTCTTTAAAATTACCATAGAGTTGATGTCAGAAGGACCTGGCCAGTTAAAAGGTATATTTTTATAGTGATTACATACTGGTGACGTATGCTTTCAAAAATATTTTTCAAGTTTATATTTAACTAGCAGCCCATCCCGACGTTGTCCGGGTATGAAATAGAATGTGTGTAATGTGTGTATTTGGCAAGGGCAATTTATTTTAAAATCTTGCGGTAGACAACATTTTTTGTTTCATTAGAATAGGGACGGAGAAGGCCCAGCTGCAGCCCTGGTTAATGTTAGCAGGCGCGTGTAATTGGTGTAGTGATCCGCCGCCTGAGCCCGGCTACAGCCCTGGTTGATGTTAGCAGGCGCGTGTAATGTCGTTGAATGAGAGAGTTATCAGCCACGGGTAAATCCGCTTAATGAGAGAGTTGAGTGACAGCGAGTAGGAGAGGCTGCAGTAATTATCCCCGCAGAGACGCTCATTTGCGTGTTCCCCCGCTTGAGGCCCAGCTGCAGCCCTGGTTGATGTTGTCAGGCGCGTGTAATTAGTGTACTGATCCACCACCTGAGCCCGGCTAGAGCCCTGGTTGATGGTAGCAGGCGCGTGTAATTTTGTTGAATGAGAGAGTTCAGTAACAGCGCGCAGGAGAGGCTGCAGTAACGTTACTTACCAGGCCTCCAGGTAAATGCGTTTGTCACGCCCCCAGCACACGGCCACAGTAGACGATCTTCTGATTAATGTACGACCCACATGGCATGAAGTGCGGAACGTAGCACACGCCTCCAGCGTTTCTCACGCCCCCAGCGTGCCCCTTGATGCGGCACAATTGCGTTCACATGGCATGAAGGCCGGACACACGCCCCCAGCGTGCCCCTTGATGCTGCGCAGCAACGTAATTGGCGCTTGTATGTACGACTCACATGGCATGAAGGGCAGACACACGCCCCCAGCATTTGTCACGCCCCAAGCACACGCCCACAGCCCACGATGTGATGGCCATACCACACGCCCCCAGCGTTAGTGACGCCCCTAGCCCACGCCCACACCACAACGCAGACACGCCCACAAGGGACTACTTTGCTGGCACGGTTCTTTTACCTTTTAAATGTATAGAGGAGTTGGCCTAACGGCTAAGGCGCTCGACCTCGGACCTGGGGATCTGGGTTTGAGTCTTGGTAACGATGCCAAATATCCTGTGATTATGGGCAAATCACTTAATCTCGACCGTGCCTCACAAAAATGAATGTGTGTCCTCATGTAACGTAACTGGTGCTATGTAAAGCGCTCTGATACCTGATTCATGTCGGGTCAAGTTTGCGCTATATAAAACTCTGCAAAAAAAAAATATATATGGTGGCCATCTGCAGAGCCTATGTCCTTCTGCTGCAACTGCCCTTTCCAACGTTGTATTGGGTGTTGTGATTGGTGCTGTGGTTACTGAGATTACCCGCCTCAAAGGTTTGGGCTCTCTCTTTATAATATTAGTATGGAAGTATGGATAGACTGCATTTATCTGTGGGGGAACATTATGCAAGATGCAATTTAACTTTCACTGCAGTTGGACCTGGCCTTTCTGCAGGGTCACCCCAGATTTTTGCCTTCTTCTGCCTTACTTTTCTGAACCTTGTATTTGTTGTCTTTTGTGCTCTCTCTCCGTAAAACATGGTAAAATTGCCCTACACCTGATTGGTACATTTAATGTACTTGTAAGTTTCAAATATATGGTACTACATGTGCCAGAGCCAGTACATTATATGCTACTAGTGGGCAGCAACACTCGTGCCACCCCTAAAGTAGGCCCTAAAGGCTCATAGGGTAGCGGGCATTGTATTAAAAAAGTAGTACATGTGGGTTTACATTTTACAAGCCCTAACAGTGAGAAAATCCTAAAGTCGTTTTTCACTGTTGTGAGGGTATTTCTTCCAAAGGCTAACACTGGATTACTTTTTTACTCTTTAAAAGTACTAACATCAGTTTGGGTCCAGATAGGCAAATGCTGATTACACTCAAATAAATTGTAATGCAAAATCATATTTAATGGTAAATTCAGGTTTTACGGCACTATTCTGGAAATGCCACTTTTAGAAAATTGGCATTTTTCTGCCAAAAATAAATGAGCATTTCTGAGAGTTTCCAAGGGCACATGATTGCAAATGGCTCTCCTGTTGTAGGTTGTGCATTGCTTAAAACATTAAAACAATGGAGGCCTAGGTATGTTTGGAAACTTCCTAACATGATGTCTGGGGGAGTTACTCCCTGCCCTGACTACACTTCAAAGGGTCCTGCTTGTTACTCACACAAAGGAATCTGGCACTATCTCCACCCTTGCCTTTATCCCCCTAGACAGTTTGGAGCCAGGACCAGGTGAAGAAGAAGAACTGGTTTGGTAGTAGGACAGCAAATCCCCCCACACAAAGGCTGGCACAAGGTATAAAAGTGGCAACTTCAGAACCTCTAATCAGAATACTCCTAGACCTGTGCAAGATTCAAAACAATGACTGTCCGCATGTCTGAAGAAGGAAGATTGGGCCTGCTTGCCTTGAACCCAGGTTCCTCAGATGTATTTGCATTTGTACTTATATTTTAGGTTCATAAGCTCCTCCCCCCTATCAAGTCACAGATGGCCCATCCAGCCAAACCCTATTCTCCCTTTGCCTCACTGTCCAGGAGCAATTACACAAAGGCTAACAGCCAGCTACACCTAGTCTTGTAACCCAGGATGCAGGCTGCAGGCACCAAATGGTTGGGACATGAATATGGCAACTTTCTAAAAATGGCATTTTCAGAATTGAGGCTTAAAATCCAACCTCACCATTAAAAAGGGTTTTAAATTGCAATTCTTAGAGACCAAACTCGACTTCCCTGCTCACTTCCAATTGAAAGTCAACACTTATTAAATGTAAAATTGTAACCCATTGTTATCAGTTAGGAGAGGTAGGTCTTGCAGTAGTAAAAAGCAAATTTAAGAGTTTGCCTACCAGTCCACGTGAAGCTTAAAAGTGCATGACAACTTTTTAAATGCACTGCACCCTTCCCAATGGGCTGTTAAGAGCCTACTGTAGGGGTGACTTTTATGTATTAAATAGGAAGGTCTAGATCTGGCAAAATGATTAATTTGCCAGGTCAACATTGCAGTTTAAAACTGCACACATGGGCTGCAATGGGAGCCCAAAACATGTTTAAAGGGGTACAATCAGTGCTAAAGGCCCACAAGTAGTATTGAATTTACAGTCCCTGAGTACAGGTAATACCACTTTACTAGGGACTTACTAGTAAATCAAATGTGCTAATTGGGTGTAAGCCAAAGTTAACATGTTTTAGGGAGTTAGCACACACACCTTAGCACTGGTCAGCTGTGGCAAAGTGCACAGCGTCCTAAGGCTAACAAATCATGATCATAAAAAATAGGAGGAGTAAGGCGAAACGTTTGGGGGAAGGCCAACCTAAGGCTGACAGGTCTAACAGTATTGTCATGGATGATGTATTCCAATGGCATCTTCCATGAACTTAAAACTACACAAGGTGATAGATGGACTGTTTGTAAACATTTCAGAATTGCCAATGGTTGAGACTTTTGCACACATTTTACCCTTCCACCTTTGTGGTTTAAATATGGCACCTGGCGCCCTGATGCCCAGACATAGGCTCATTCTTGGAGTGCTAAAGGTTCCAAGCTGTACTTCAATGTTTAGGCCCAACAAGACATAAACTGGTCTAGGTTTGCTTGTGTTGCCATTCAGAGGGAATATGGCCTGGCAGTTTAGGCTAGACTTTGCCTATTGACTCAGGGCAAAGACTAATTTGCATATGATTGTTCCCACAGGAAGTGGTGCATTTCCCCCCCTAAAAAATAGGGACTAGAATGCAACCATGAGTGATTGCCAGACTTTGTAAACATTCTACTTATCACCTTGTCTTCTACCATAGCTTGTAATTGTTTATGAACAAAAGGCTGCAGGGCCTTCAAACCCGTATATTTCTGTTCCTATGGAGCATCAGTGGCTCCTGAATAAAAATGTGCCTAGGTTTACAGTATACATATAATTCACTGTTTTATTATGTGACCAAGTACTCCCTTTTTTTAAGGACATCAGTGTTTCCTATTGACGATGAAAGCAGCTGCTCTCTGCCGCTCCACATTCGGTGAGAACCCCTTGATATTGCCTCTATAGCATACAGAGGCATTCATTTTCAGACCTAACACCTTTTGCCATAATGAAAATGTATTCGCATTTAGGAAAAGAATTAACACATGGCTGTTCTCACTATAGGCACCTGGGGGACCTTGTTTGTTTGGTTGCAGCTAGAAACAAAATACCAATAAACGCAATTTAACATAGCATAACGCATGAACTCTGCAATATAGCCTTGTAGCCTGGTGCTAAGGACCATACCGGTTGTTAAAGTCCCTAAACCCGAGCATGGCTCAGGCCTATAATGAGGGGGGGGGGGGGGGCTTTAACAACCGGTGTAGCCCAAGGCAGAAAGGCTGTAAGGCTATTAGAACATTCCAGCCAGTGTGGATGTTCTAAATGAATAGGGGGAAACAGAAAGACAAACATTGGACTGTTGTAACAGAAGGTTTATACCAGTCATATGAGCCGGGGCTACTCCATTGTCTTCAATAGAGCTCCCAATATTCCATTATTCTAATATCGATGAGAATAGGCGTAGAAGTGTCATGTGATTGTGCTCAGATTATAGGAATTTCCGCTCGCCAAGGAAAGCGTTTGCTATTTAATCACATCTGCCATAATGCCTGGCAATAAGTATTTTTTGCAAGGCGTCCTTCAATAATATCACTTTCTGTATATTGTGCTTGAAATAGCCTGTAAGAAGGTCCAAACTGCATTAACAACAACATTTATTTGCAGGCAATTTTCTGTAACAGATACTGCATATTTTCTTTGTTATTGCTTTTAGGCACAGGGGTTATATTTTCTGCGAGATTGCTAACATTTGATACTTTCTCACTCAAGGCAAATATTTCAAAAGCCTCAGAAATCTGCTTACTTAAGCCCTTTACTTCACTTTGAATATATTGCTCCTGCCACTATCCCCTGCTTGGATTTTTTTGATGTAGTTGCCAATTTACTTTAATCTTTGACACTGTCAGTTTCCGTTGAAATATATACACAATAATATTTAGTATATTTATATTATTTCCTTTACTCAGCCACTTGCTAGTACACTAAGAGTAAAGATTGAATGTGAAACCCATTTTTATTTCATTAAATTGGCCTTCAAATAGTCCATTTCCTTGCTATTTCAGGCACTTGCTGTGCAAGCGCAACAGTCAATACTGGTTCAGCTGTTTAAAACGTTTAAGTGTCGTAAGTTAAACAGTCGCGTGGAGACTGCAGCGCTTCTCTAGTAGAGCTTCTGCCTCTCTCAACAACTTTAAAGAGGATAGCCATTGAAGGGCTTTGCAATGAAAAGATGAAAAAGAGCTGCTGTTTCTATGGGAACTTGTTCACAAGTATCATTTTGAATTAAACTTTACACATATTTAAAAACACTTTTGATTCATATCTCGAAGCATTCATTTAAGTGCATGATTCAGACCTAACAGCTCAGAATTTAAATTGTGGAAAGCCAATGGTGATAAAATAAACTATTTCAAGGTATGTAGCTTTCAAAGAATATGTGTGAGTTATCGCTTACTCGTAGCAGACTTCAGAAAGAGACTCAAGAACTGGCTCTTAGACGGAGACACATTTCCCAGATACCCGTAGGGGTGACTGTGCTGCGCTATGCAAATACTGTTTGATTGATTGATTGATCACATGCATCTGATGTAGTTGGGGTGGTTCCTACTGTGCATAAGACTGTGCTTCCAAATTCGTCCTTATGCACTGCCGCTCCTGACCTTGCTGTCAGGTGACAGGGAACTGGCTCTTCGATTGAGACACAGTGCCCAGATACCCCTAGGAGTGAGAGTGTTGCGCTATATAACTACTGATTGATTGATTGATCGCATGCATCAGATGTAGTGCGGGTGGTTCCTACTGTGCACAAGGCTGTGCTTCCAGATTCGTCCTCATGCACTGCCGCTCCTTGCCTTCCTGTCAGGTGACAGCAAATTATTTTCCGAGCCCTTACACATACACAAATGTACACTTAGCAAGTAATATTAACCTTTCAGCCCACAGCCTCATCTGCACTACTCAGAGCATGAAGACTCAATGTCCCAATACATTGATGTGCAGCCTGTGCTAACTAGCAATAGGATTGCCTAACGCCAGACAGCATGGACTTCTTTTTAAGCAATGACTACTTGAGGTGGGCAGAAGATGCTGCCGGAAGGAAATGAAAGCTGTGGTAGTGTCCTCACCTCACTCCCAGGAGAGGTAGCAGCCTCATTTGCATACAGTTTTCTCCCTGCAAAGGATGTCCTAACTAAGGGGCCAATTAGGATTGCGGTTTTTCCGCATCCTCCGGGCCGGCGGAAGTGTCCGCCGGCCCAGAGGATGCGGAAAAACCGCTGTGGAGCCTTCAAAGACACCCCGCCAGATTAGGATGGCTGGGGGTCAGGAAGACCGTTTGCAGCTTTTCCTCCGCGGTTGCCTTCCGACCATGGCGGAAAAGCTCTAACATGGCTGGCGGTGTCTATCAGACACCGCCAGGCATATTAGGATGTTGGTGGTCCTATGCCTTTCCACGGCGGCATTTCCGTTGTGGAAAGGCATACGGTCTTTTCTTTGGGGGCCCGTTGCTGGCCCCCAGGGGTGAAGGGGGGGTGGGGGGTGCACATGGGGGGGGTACCTGTGGTACCCCTCTGCCTTTGCGTGCATGAAGCGGCAGGCACCGCGCGGTGCCTGCCGCTTTGTGAATGCAAATGCACTGCTTTCATTTTTAACATTGCGGCGGGTGCTGCTTCAAGCCGCACCGACGCAATGTTAAAAATACAGGATGTGACCGCCAGGGTGGCGGTCACATCCTAATTTGCACGGAGGGACCGCCGCTGCCCCTGCGGCCGGTCCCTCCTACTCTGGGGTGCCAGACGGACGCAGGTCCGTCCGCCATCCTAAACGGCCCCTTAGTCTTTTGCAGCTACAGTTTCGTAGCCAGTGGTGGGAGGGTTACACCGCCCAGATATAGACGTCTTTTTTCTCGTTCGGTTACAGTTGTTTATGTCAGGGCACAAATGGGTCCCTGAGATGGGAACAACATTCAAAGATTTAGAGGGATCTAGTGCTACCCTCCACAAGGAAGGGACCCCACACAAACCCTTTAATCCAGAGGACATATTTAAGCCTGGTGATCGTGTGAACAGCCAATCAGATTTGGCTGGGCAATCTGTAAAACAACCCTCCCTGAGATCTTTACCATGCACCTTTGCTGAGAGGTATTACTGTAGGCAATACCTCTTTGGCTAGATATTACCAACTGGTGGGTGTATTTACTAATAACCCACGCAGCAATATATTTATTGTAATGCAGGCATCAGTGTTGCAAGTGGCCATACTTTTGCCATGAGAAACTCTGGGGCATATTATCAAGGGTGGCGATAGTGAATTTTTGCCATTTTAGCGGCCATTTTCGACCGCTAAGTGGCGATAATTCTATCGCCCTATTGGCAAGCTGTCGCTAACAGCAGTTAGCGACAGCTTTTAGGTGATAGCGAGCGGTTTGGGGCCCGCTTTGCATGTTAGCGATATTTATCGCTAATGACATGCAAAGTGGGCATACCTAAACTGTTAGTGACTGAAAACAGTCCCTAACATCGTTATCGCCTATTAGCAAGGCAGGCGTAGTGATGGAACTATTCGCGCGAATAGCTCCAAATACTAACACCTGCCTAGACCAGTTCTTAGCCATGTTATCCAATGGGAGGTGGATAACATGGCTAAGAGCATTTCGTCGCTAATGCGTGAATATCTCTGTATTCTCCGCGATATTCACGCATTTCGCAGCTATCGCTGGAAAATGTATCGCTTTGGACATAAACGTTGCTAATAGCACGTTATATCAGCGATAAATTCAGGCGATGCTCAGCGATAAAAAAATCGTCGCTAAGCCTATTTAGCGATAAATATCGCTACTTGTTGGTAATATGCCCCTCTACCCTTATTTATACCCCATACTTTCTTTTATGTAGCTAAACAACTAAATATGCCTTAATACAAATATTTCCCCTTGCATTTATCTCCTGTTCTTTGGTGCCTCTTTTTATCTCTGTGCCGCTGCAAGCTGTATAAACTTAAAAAATAGGTCACATTTGGTAGAAGCAAGTTAAAAATTGAAATGGCAAAAAGCTATTTTCATATCACTAACTAAGCAGTAAATGTCTTCCCACATGGGGCATCAGGGCTTTGCCTCCTCAGCGATTGTTACAGGCGCGCTCCCAATCTGCTTCAGTCTGTCACATATGCACGGGTGGAGATGTGTTATTCCTGTCGAACACCACCTCGGCCTCCGCCAGGCATTGCTGGAAGTCATTCAGCGCAGGCAGTGTGCAGTGTTCACGTCAGATATCTGTCACTGGACTTGAGTAATCAGTGTCTGTGACGAGGGCGTCTCTGCTGAGATTACCCCGTTGGTTAAATGCATGCACGGCAATACAATCTATCTCACGCCGAGATTAGAACAGCTTTTTGGTTCAGAGCTCCTAAAAACACTTTCAATAGCAAGGTGTCTTTGTTTCTTAAAGCTGTGATCTTCTTGGTGGAGGCCAGCAGATTGCCAAGCACGTTGATAATGGCCCCAGGCGACTATTACAGAGGTAAAACCTTTGGAGGAACTTGAGAAAATGCGAGATATTCTAGAAATGTCTGAAATGTTCTTGTTTGCTCTTTTCTTCGTCAGCAGAGATGGCATACAAGCACATTCACATAATAAACAAGTTAGTTGGATTTCCTTGGTTAGTATGCACATTATATGAAGACCACTTAGGATGCTATCCAACAAGTTTCTGTCTAGATTAGTTAGATTAGTTGTTGCCATAGAAAGTTACAAAAGTAATCTGGAAAAATAATTGGTTTCTATGTAGTTCATTGGCTGCTGATCTGCTATACGCACATAGTGGCCTCTTGCTACTTTCCCTGTGTGTCAGCTGTATTATTCTCAGGAGATGGGGTCTTCACTGCGGTCAGTGCTTACCTTGGACTTGAAGTGGCGGCCTCTCTTCAGATCTCAGATCAGGTGGTGGTGACGCAGAGCCTTGGTTCTTTTGCTTTGGCCCCTTGCCCTAACATGAGCGAAGCAGAGGATCGCCCTCAGGGTTGCGGTGGCTGTCTGGTGGTCATAGGCAATGGGCATGTCAGCTGCTGTGTATGTGCAAGAGTGGCCGACTAATGGAAACATGTCGCTATATTATGCTGAGGCAGACAGATACACTCCTTGTCAAGGGTTTCCTTCCACACATAAGCCTATCACAAGTTGGACACTCTATATTGCAGGCAATTTGCTATGTTACACTCCAAGTGGCAACTGCATGTTTCCTGAATCTCACTATAATAGGTCTCCAGATCATCAACTCAGTGCCTCACAATGTGCTTGAAATATTTGTAATTTGCACATTTGTTGTCATTTATGTCTTTTTTTTATTACCTCTTCTGTTCTTCGTGCTATGGTCAGTGGGCAACTTTCTGGCCTGTCTTTTAAATAGGGAGAACAGCCTTGACAACGCGGGGATTACCCCACACTGCCATTACAACGCGGGGATTACAACGAAAGTCGTTACAACGACTTTCGCTGGAGGGCGCTGTTGGATAGGGAATAGTTTAATTTTCTATCCAACACCTCCCCAACTGTCAACGTGGGCTGGAGTTGGAATAGAATATTGAACTATTCCACTATCCAGCGCCCTCCAGCGAAAGTCGTTGTAACGACTTTCGTTGTAATCCCCGCGTTGTAATAGCATGCGGGGTAAAAGCCCGCGTTGTAATGCCATACAACCTTTAAATAGACAGTGCTGTCCTTTTAGCCTCCATTCTCCTTCTTTTGAATTCATTCTTTGGCTATTTACACCTTGCAGGAAATCATTTTGGTTGTTTGGGTTTTTTTCTTAAATTCAATCTCCCCACCTTTATATCGCCTCTACAGCATACAGAGATCACTCGTTTCAAGATCTAACACGTTTAGCTCTTAGTACATTTGACATAATACGTGCACAGTAGGTAGCTACCAGAAGATGTTGCCCATACTACTGACAACCCAGATCAAGGCTGATGGAATTAGCAGTGTACATTTGGTGCATGTTTTAAAAGTACAGGTGGCGACTTCATGCCTCAGCAGAACTCCGATACTATAAATGTTGCTTTTAATGGAACGCCATAATTAATTTAAGGAAATCACTCGAGTGGTAGTAAAATAGAAGTTTTTGCTCAGACTGCAACCACGACAGTATGTTGTACCTACAGGAGCCAGAGTTATCAAAATCTGTAGCCATCTAGAGCAAGCTGAAGCAAGCCCCGACGTTCATTGCTGATGAATTGCTTTTTGAACTGCTGGGGACAGAGGCACTGAGAACGTACAGTTCAAATAATTCACAAAAAATGCAAATGATGACGAAATATAGCTAAGAGTCAGCTGGCCTGTCACTGACATCGCTTTCAGGCAATATGCATTATAATTCATAAATAAAGATTTTTTTAGTCAATTTCAGTGAGTCTTACGTTGCAATTGAATTAAGGTCTTGATAGTTCCACCAATCTGAAGGCTGTTTCTCTGACCAACCTACCAGATTTTGTGGCCACAACTATAGCCTGGAGTTCTCAATTTATTTCGTGGCAAGCATTTACAAAGGCACTTGTCTGGATAAAGAAGACTCCAAATCAAGGCCAGCTCAACAGTGGAAAGGGTTGAGTATATTTTTTCAAACCAGGGTGGGCTCACAAATGCATTTTGTTCAGTCTCTCCACTTGCTTGTCCAAGGGGCCCCTCTGAATGAGAAGAATGTGGTGCTGGCTTGTACTATAAGCCACATAGTAAAAAGCTTTAGATGGAGGAGTTAACTGGGGACAAACATGTCATCTGCTAATTATGTATGTCAACCCCAGCTGTGGTAGTTGAATACATTTTCTATAGCTTTGTGCGATAAGTACAGGCTCTCTTCTTGAGGTTCCTATAGCAGATACAGACCGTGATGTCGCTCTATATCTTGCATAGATGCAGCCTGATAAAAAACAGTTGATTGATCCAAACAGAGACGACTAATGACATTTCATCTATGGACACTTATAGTTTCATACTTCAAACTTCAGCACCATCATCAGATGCTGTTCAACATCACACAATGAGCTGATCTTGAGAACACGAACCTTTGTCAGATTATATTCATCTCCATCTCCAGCTTGTAGGACGTTAAAAAAAAACATAAATAGATTCAAAGATTACCCTGTTCAGTGGTGCCAATATTACTATTGCCCAAGTCATGGATAACGCTGGTCTCAACCAAGAGCTTTCCCCTTCCATGGGTTCTACAGCCACATTTCCTGACTTGAACCACATCCATTGAATAGTTGACTGGAATAAAATGTTGTTCTGATTATTTCATTCTTAAATTCCATGTATGAGTCATGTATCTTTGATACTGCTTTGCAGATTACTGCTTTTATTCAATTAGAATATTGATTAGTTGCGCCTTATAATTGTTTTAAAAATGGGTTTGTGTATATGTGTGAGTGTGCTTTATGTATTTTATCACTTAAAGTGATTTGAATTGCATTGGTCTGATTCCGCACTATACACCTAAATTGTGGGGATAAAGACAATACCTTGCTCCCCTCTAGGTACAATTAGGCAGACCAGGAATAGCGAGATCTCAGATGGAGAGACTAAGGGCCATATGTATCAAAAAGTCATTTTGCGATTCTCAAATAGCGATTTTTTGCGAATCGCTATTTGAGAATTGCAAAATGCTATGTATGTTGGATGTATAATACATTTTGCGAATCCTACATATTCCTTAATTCCGAATCTCAAATTGCGATTCGCAATTAAGGAATACCTCCCCATTCATTCCTATGGGTCTAGAGGCCTATAGCAATGAATGGGAAGATATTCTCAATTTGCGATTCGCAATTTGCGAATCGCAAATTGAGAATGCAATTTCAAGGGTGCAGGGGTGTCCAAAGGACACCCTGTTGCACCCCTGAAATAAGCATGGGTGCACATGTGGCGCACATACGCTTCACATAGCACTTTGAAAAATGCAAAAAAGGGAATTTTTCAAAGAAATCGCAAATTACCACCAACTTGAAGTTGGTGTTAATTTGCGATTTCTTAAGGCGAAATCGCACTTTTTTGGTGCTTCCTACATTGCATTTAAGGAATCGCAAAATTTGCTATTCCTTGAATGCAATTGCAAATTAAGGAATCGCAAATTTTGCGATTCCTTATTTTGAACGCACATTTGCTACATAAATTACAATTTAGCATAAATGTGTTCGCAAACGCAAAAATTCTGCGAATATCGGCGTTTGCGAACACATTCGTGCTTGATACATATGGTCCCCTTGCACTGCTGGTGCATCACTTTGTCTGAAATGCTGGTAGCATAGAGCGCAGACCCATATCTACGAGGCCACCCAAAACCACTTTGTGTGGCTTTTCATGGCCTTGTATACATGGTGTAAAGCAACACAGCACAAGTTGCTGAGCTGCCTTACACTGCATCAGGGAGGCGTTACATTGGCATTGCACTGGGTGTTCCCACGCAACACCCATGGGTTTTGACGCAATCCCAGATTTACAAGGATCTGTAAACCTGGGAATGAGCCAAAACTGTACGCCACCGCAGGGCAGGCGTAACAAGGAGAAATATCTTTCTGCTGCACACGTAGAAGGAGGAAAACACTTCCATGGACAAAGCCAATCCTGCCGACAACGCAGACACCCTTGCACCATGGTGCTAGCTGAAAGGTCTGGAATACCCCGTATCTCGTAAATACGGTGCCTTACTGCCCTTTCAATTTGGCGTAGGGTATCACAGCAAAAAGACTTGCAGCGGCGCCCTACACCAAATCACTGTAAATTTGCTCTTTAGTCCCTTACTTTGCATCAACAGACTGTCAGGCTGGCAGGCAGCAGAGCATGAATAAGAAAGTGGCCATGCTGGACAAGAAAAGTGAATTTGGAGTGAAACAAAGATTGATACACTTTTGGGATTTGTGTGCTCAAGTGACCCCGTCAACAGTCAAACCGATTGTGTTCACTTATGTATCCTGAGAGGAAATAATATCACCTTTTTATCTCACCGAGATAATTATCCTGATGCAAACGCGGTGCTGCATGTCTGGCCAAAGAGCAAAAAAGATATGACTCATGCTTAATTTTAACAAGCACAATATTATTTTGGAGTTTAGAACGAGTAATCTATTTTCAATTGCGAGGGTTTGAAAATATCAAAAGCAGGTTGCTACAACTGTGCATAATCAGATTATCAGCAAAGAGGTTGATGGAAACTTTAAAGGTCGTGTCCCTCAAATAAAAGAAATAAAAAAGAAATACAACAAATTTGTCTTGCTGTTACCCCTATTCTAGTTTTGTATTCTCCAGCTGATTACTCTGATCTGTTTATTTTTATTTATTTATTTATTGAAGTTTTGTATAGCGCTGGCTGGACCCGAGGGTATCAGAGCGCTTCACAGCAAATAGGGAAATGCAACAGGAGAAATAAATATAGAAAACAGGAATCAGGAACAACAGGTAGGAGTTAGAGTCTGTAAAACAACAGCTTGGGCGCAAAATGGGACGGAGTTCAAGAGCGAAACAATCGGTTCTCGATCAAGAGAGATATCGGATTTCACCAACAGGCGGAGTTCTCGTTAAACAGAGGAGCGTTCCAGGAAGAGGGCTTTGAGTAGCGATTTGAATTGCGTGAAGGAGGCGGTCATTCTGATGTGGGGGGGATGGCGTTCCAGATCCTGGGAGCATTCCCGGCAAAGGATTTATTTGAGCTATTGCGTTTCTGTGATTTCAGACGGATGAGTAGTAGTGTGTTGGAGCTTCAGAGGTTCCTGGATTGACCTGCCCTTTTGAGTTTGGAGGCCAGGTATTCTGGTTTGCCTGCTGGTTTGTAATTGATTTGCGTTTCTTTAGGTCGACATAACTGACAATAATGTAAATTATAGTAAATGAAGTTATTTTCTGATTGCAAACTACTTACAATGACATAACCAGGCTGAAAAAGCACACTCTTTGTCAATTTTGAAACACTGTTGCAGAATTGTGCGTCAGGCCACTACACTGCCACAGCAATCCGTCCTAAGCAATTAAAATCACTCTGCAGCTACCAATTACTTGCCCACAGCACCCCTATTTCTTACCCTCAAGACAGTTGTGTGCATTTATGGTGGCCTTCTTGATAGACCCAGTGTGATAAAATGTTCTTAAATCCATGAACAATTGACCCACCTTCATCTGTAAAATTAGGGATACCTGTGAATTAAGAGTGGATATGTCAAACAGCATTCCACGTGTGTTTTGCAAATACCAAATAATGAGTGTGTCTTAGTGAACCTACATGCTTCTGAATGAGGGCATTCGTATCCACCCAGAGGTCAAGAAATAGTACAAAGTGTTCTGGGCCGGACTGGATGTAGCGGGCACCGGGCATTTCCCCAGTGGGCCGCCAGGGTGGGGGCCAGTTTCGGGCACCTGGGGGCTGCTTTTGTTACAGGGCCGTTTTTGCAGCAAAGCTGCAATATCGGCCGCTGTAACAAAATCGTCCGAAACTGGCCCTGGCAAACAGCTCACCGTCAACCCCCCCTCCCCCCTCCTCCCCCCTAGGTGGCCGGCCAAGCACTTTGGCAGGGCTGGTTTTGGTTCCCAGTCCGGCCCTGAAAGTGTTGACTTGTATAATAGGTATACCAAATAAAAAAATCACGTTTGTATTTTTCAAGTATTGAAATGAAACACGTGTTTTAGTTAAGCCTAGGGATTTGAAGACAACGCACAATGGAACATTGCACTGTCTGTGAAGAGTACGGACAGTTCTATTCAGTAGACAATTCTCCCACTAATACGCATTGAATATGACAAAAAGATGTAATTAAAGATATCAGTCCTATGAACGAAGAATTCATACTCCCAAAACATATGCTGAGAAACTGGGAATTTCCATCTACCTTTGCCAATTACTACAATACTTACATCTCTGAAAGAGGTAAGGCATTTTAAGCCTCTCGCTGTTGCTTTATCTATTACAGCGTTTCAGACATGAAATGACTAGAACCTTATTTATGAACTCCTGTTGCAAACAAGATGCCAAAATGATAGACAGCCCTGTCCTAAGTTTAGAGGACATATGCACATGCACTGAACCATCCATAAAGAGAAAGAAATCAAACTGTTCACTCAGCAGGCCCCCAGAGAGGTAAAGAATAATTCCTAAAAGAGAGCTCACTGTCTGCTTTCAGACTTTTAACCACTTCCTTCCTTTAATGATGTGTTGATGCTGCAAAAGGGTGTTTGAAATAAATCCTTATGATATATAAAATTACATAGTCATATGGCACAAATCAAATACTATGATGGGAGAGTAGCGCGTAAATGCAGCATGAGTACACCCTCTTAGTTAACATCATAAAAGCAAAGGGGCATATTTACAACGAAATGTCAGAGTGCAAAGGTGCGCTAAATTTGTCAGCGCCATGCTCCGACATTTCCAAAACACACGGATGTGCCGTATTTACAACAGGTGTACCCCTGTGTTTACCTAGCAATGGTACTAAAATTAGCTGCCTAGCGCTTGTGATTGGGTGCCTGTGTTGTAGGGAGTCATTGTTTATGTGCAGCAAGGGGTCCTTTCCAGCACATAAACAATCCATAATGGCAATTTTTCACTTTCATGTGTGCTTCAGAATGCAGCACATTTAGAAGTGGCAAATCACCATTGTTTAATGATTGTTTATGTGCAGCAAGGGACACCTTCCTGCACATATACAATTATTAACAGAGTTTTTATCTTTCTATGAGTGCATCAAAAACGAGGAGAAATAAAAGTATATCTCCTCGTTTCGCCATTCTAACACCTGCTTTTGCATGGTGTTAGTTTTGGTGGTGCCTCAGACTTGCACATCCTTGTAAATCTGGGGCATCGTCAAAAAGCAATAGGCGTAGCGGTGGCAGGCCCACAGCAACACCCATTGCACGCCTCTTTCAGGCTAAGTGATGCATGTAAAGGGGCCATCAATACAAAGCTCGTTGTAAATACAGAGAAGGGCTTTGCATCATCAGAACGTCACTAAAAGTCACAATCTGGTGGCATTATCCCCTTGTAAATATGCCTCCAAAGAGTACTCTGGGGAAGGAAGCGGAACATAGTTACATTGATATCAGAAAACCTGTGACACTGTGCAGAGAGTTACAAACCTCTGCACCAGCTATCTCAAAAAAAGGGTTTTTGAATAATCACCCCCCATTTGGTGGTACGCTTTACCATCCAAGTTCCCTCCTTGCACATGTGGAGACATTCCAACATGTGCAGGCTAAACCCCTAAAAGTCCCAAAGCTGTGAAGTGGGAGAGGCCACTATGCATTTAAGTGATCCAACCACCTATGAAGTTTTCCTTTTCCTTTCCCAGAGTACTTTTTGTTTTTATCATGAGCCACAAATGTCAGAGCAGTTATCTTGGCTGTGCAAACATTTGGTAAAATAACTGTTTCCAGTCTGCACACACAAGCCTGTGCATTTAAATAATCACTGTTAATTAGAAGGAATTTTGCATTTAGACTATTTATAGTTTTGCACTGTATGCGAACAAGGGCATTGCTGTCTTGTGAAGTACTACAAATATACCACTTGTGAATATTATTCTCAAAAAAATACCCAAAAGAAACCAGATGGACTGCTGTTTTAAATGAGGATTCTAGAGCTCTTTGAATAAATAGTTACTTAGCCGCTGTGTAGCTGTGCAATCTCCACCACCCACTTACACACAGACTACAAAAACTCTACCTCAAAGGCAGATAAAAAAACAACTTCCACCAGTAATGATTTATGCAACCTAAAGGCCACTGGCATCTAACCTAAAATATCATTTTTAAGTTTCACCCCTTACCTCTAACTATTAAAAAATTATTAAATCGCCTACATTCAGGTTAGTGAATGGCTCCCCTGAGCTGAAACAAACCTGTCACATATGTCCAATTCCAAGTCCACCTGACCACCTCTCTTCTATATTTACTCTTCATGCTCTCTGCATCATTTTATATCTGTTTTCCACATTAATCACTCTAAATAGCACCAATTGTTTAACCTGAGAGCCTTAGCGTGGTATTTCTCTAAACATTTTGGCTTCACCCCTCCTATTTTTGCAGATCTTGTTTTTTGGCCTCAGTACTCTGTGCACTTTACCACTGCTAACCAGTAATAAAGTGCTTGTGCTCTCTCCTATAAACATGGTAGAATTGACTGAACACACTAAGAAATGGTAATTTACTAGTCTTTGGTGGCCCCAGACAAGTTGTAGCCAGGGCAGGGAGGAAGGTAATGCATGACACCTCAATGGAATTTAAGCCTCTAGAAACTTCTCTCATTTGGTATTGGCAATCAGGCTTAAATATTAGACTTCAGGCCCCAACTCTTCAGTACACATCTGGACCAGTTAAAGACTCAGAAGAAACACTGCTTTGCTGAAAGAAGGACTGCCACTCTGCTTCCCTGCTGCCCTCCTGACTTAGTTAGAAGGATTGGATTTGCATTGTGAACCCGGACCACCAGAAGGACTTCAATTGTTAGTTGGCTGGCCTCCTGATCTGAAGCCTCAGGGACAGAACAGCCTTCCTCCATCTTCAACTCAACACCTGAACTCTGCCAACTGTGAGTCCTCTCCTCTCAAGTTGTGCCACACCAGTCCTTTGGTCTTGGAGGTGTGCCTGAAGGTGCTCTGCCAACTCTGGAACCAGCATGAACCAACATATTGGACCCTTGTGTGCTGTATCAGTTCCCCAAAACTCCGCATTACAGAAGCTGCACGACGCATCGTCCCACTACACTCTGCATTAGGACCACTGTGTGACCTGTCCCTGGTGAAGGACTACGCATTGGCTCCCACGGCCCTCCAGGAACAATTGCTTTATGACGCATCCTCAACACAGGCCTTCTGATTGCAAGCCCTCCATTGATGGCATCCTCGGCGCCGATGCAGGACACCACATTGCAAGCCCCATCGCTTATTTGGAATCAGCCAGTGGGCAAATCATCTCAACACAGGACTTTACATCTCAAGCCCCTTTTTGACAGCATCTTCAATGATGATGCAGGACTTCAGACCACAGCTTCACAACTCCTAGCATTTGCTGAGGCATGATGTATCCTCAACGTGGGACTCCATATGGCTCTGCAAAAAGGATTTAAGATAGATTTGTTCAACAGATCTAACTGGGTTCCTGTGGCCGGCCCCCACTCCATGGCAGTTGGCCTGAACTTATTTCTTTGTCCTGGGCCGGAGCAACCAGATAAACATAGTTGGCACTTTGTGCTTTCTGGTGCTATTTTCACTAAAATATTTAAAATTGCATATCTCCGGTTCTACTCATTGAATTTTGGTCCTTTTGGCCTTAAATCACTTATTAAATATTACTTTGGACTTTTCTTGTGGGGTGTTTCACTTTATTACTATGTGAATTGCTGCATACATCATTTACACATTGCCTATAAGTTAAGCTTAACTGTTCTCTGCCAAGCTACCAGAGGGTTGAGCACAGGTTAATTTGGGGTTTGCTTGTGACTTCATCCTGACAACACACCAGTAACCCACTGTCTTACATCAACTAAACACTTAGGGCCTGATTATGAGTTTGGCGATGTGGAAGCAACCCACAGCCACACTGCCAGACCGTGTGCGTAATATTTTGAAATTGTATTCACTGGCAGGAGGTTCTTTGGCATTCCCACAGCAGAAATGAAACTTGTAATATGAAAGCGTATTGCGGCCTCAAGACCACCGCGCAACCTCCAGCAGTTGCGGTGGTGCAATGGAGGTCCAACCGCCCTAGTTGTGATAGGACGGTGAGAAGACGGCAACCACCGCACTGGCGTTCCGTGGACCGCGTGACTCGTAATCAGGGCCTAAACTGTTTTTCCATTTTCTTTCTGTTTAATAGTTCTCATCATCAACACCCTTAACTGTCTGTGACTAACAAGTTACAGGCTTAGGCCAGTTACTCTTCATCCTTTTTACTGCATTATTATTTCATCCTGTGGATTCTGCTATCATATATTTGTATATGATACCCGAATTTTGTTTTCCAGTGTTCCTACCCTATCTTTAAACTTAGTTCTTCAATTGCTTCACAGCTTTACAGCAATGAATATCATGCTGAAGTCCTCCAGGACTGACATTATCTACTTCTGCACAGATCCTGTACCAACTGCTTTTACAAACCCTATCATTTTGCAACTGTCATTGCAACTGTCATTATCAATTTATAATGGAATATATTTCAATCCACCTCTGCAAAAAGAAACTTCCATCCCTGCCTCTGCGGGCAGGTATCAATCACTAAATATGAAAAAAGTTTAACCTAATATAGCCTTCAAACCGCCACAATATTGACCTCTACAATCATCACCAGTAAACAAGACTATCACAACAGTTTACTAATTGATCTTCCTGAACCCATTCTCACTGCTGGACTAGGTTCTAAAATGTGTTATGAGGTCTCTAACCTCAGGAAATATACTTCTAAATCAAGAGATGGTGGCTGTCACACAATAATTTAGATCTAAGCAAGTGTTTAATCAAAATCTTCAAAGCTGTCTGCAGACACAATTTGGCATATCACTAATATTATTGCATGGCTTTGAAATTCCAATCATACAATTTACGTATATCATAGCACTTCACCTACTTCCCCCTAACTCATGTTCCATTACCCAACTCGCCACCTTCAAGATTGCTCAAAGTTCACACAGTTGTCAATCAAGAAGCAAATAATTAGTAATCCCTTACTCTCACCCTGTCCTGTACCCTTCTCCATTCTATGAATCATGACATGCTGTTACTATGTATATATGACATACATTAATGTACCTTATTTTACTGTGACTCATTCTCCTATTATCGGATCCTCAGTCTTGTTAAAGCTACCAATTTAGACTCTTCCTAAATGATGTACAGCAAACCATGAGCTAGATGTATGAAACCATTTAGCAATTTTGCAAAATCACAGGGTTTACACCTGCACAATGGTGTTTTGCAACTCAATAAATTCAATAAAGCCTTGTTCAATTTCAAAATGGGTTCAATGACTCATTTCGAAGAAACAAATATGAGAAGGGTAAAAACACATTCCTTCTAGTTGCAGTTTGTAATGAGATGCACCAGTACTTTTTTACTGCAACTGCAATTGCAAGCCATTAAACTGTTAATGACTCCTTTTAAAAGTGGTAACAGATTTGCAAAATGGAAGCTTTTCCCAGTGTCAGGCAACATCAGGGAGGAGGAGACAGTAGTCCAAAAGACCAATGCCTGCACCCCCTGGGATGTCTTCGTGAATTGGATATTTATCTGGACAATTTATTTAAATTAATGCTGTTTAATTGCATTATGTATTGATGTTTTAATATTTCTTCAATAAACTTACTTTTGAACTGGAAAGCAACACCAGTTCCATTAAGGAACTTAGACTGATGTAAACAAAATGTTTTCCATTTAGGAATGCAAACACAAGGATGGTGGTCTGCTGGGCAAGTCACCATCCCTCTGTTTACATCAATTACAGAGTTTATCAAATAGCAACCTGCCTAATTGATATTCATTAGGCGAGTTGTTCTTCAAGCCCCTGTGACAGGATATTTTGCACAATGATCTATTGCATATGTCACATCTCAAAATTACAGACTAGCCTCAAAATGTTGGTGTGCGATTTAAAGCCACCTTTTGGGACCAGTCACTTCGTACATATAGCTTCATATTTGCAATTTTTTTAATTCATAAATAAATAAATAATCAAATCAATACATAAATATATTACAATGCTACAGGTGTAAATCGGTAGCAAAGAAAATTAGTATTTCATGACCTTATTGTTGCCATCCAGAATGGCACACTCTTATGCTGTGACTGTTTTCATACGTTTTATTGTTGCCACCATAATACTCCGGCTGTTCCTTCTTTGCCTCGCTGTTCCTGCGATGTGCTGTTGTCTTGTACTTCGCACGGGCCCTGGCGACTAGTCCTGTGCGGTTCCACTCCACAGCTGTGGCTGCTTGCTTCCCCTGCTGCACCCTGTGTGTACTCCTGGTTTGGGTCCTGTGCAGCCTGGGGAGGCCGGGGTTTGGCCGGGGGCCTCCTGGGTGCGCAAAGCCTTTCTCTTCCTTCCTAGTGTTGGTTCTGGCTTTGTGTGGCTGCCGGTGTTGGTCCTGACCCCTCCTGCGTGTGTGGCTTGTCCTTTGCCTTTGGGCTGCTTCGTCTGGCCTGGCTAGGTGGTGCTGTGTTCAGCGGCTTTTTGTGCTATTCCCGACAGAACCACTGTTTTTGTTTAGCTTCAAGACCCAGGTTCTGAGGGTTACTGGGTTTCCCCATTATAACTAATGGTGTTCAGCGGCTTGCCGCTTCCATGCTAGGTTCTGCTGTCTTTGTTGCTCAGGGCTCTGGCACTTTCATTGCGTTGTTCCTGGCTTCTGTGGTTTCCTTGGCTTGGTCCTTGTGTTCCCCGGCAGCTGCGCTCTACTGGGTTATCAGGGGTTACCCTTGCGAGTATTCTGGCCTTGTCTTTGCTGCCATTTTCTGTCTCCTGTGCATGCCTTTTACCTTTGGCTTCCTTTGGTGGTCATGCTCGCGCCCTTTGGCTCTGGTCTGGCTTTCACTGTCTCCTGGTTCAGTCGGTGGTGTTGCTCGGTCTGTGGCTGCTCCTCCTGTGGCTCCCTGTCTGCTGGATACTCTGTCTGTTGCATGAATCCTCCTGTTTCGCGGCTGGTACTGGGGTTCTGCCCCTGCTCCCTTCGGGTCGCATTTCTGCTCTGTGCACTTCCTGCGGTGGCTGTTTCAATGGGGCTGGGTGGACCATGATTGGTGCCTGGCTGGTTTCCCGGGTGCTGTTGGCCTCGGCTGTGCTTCCGCTGGCCTGCGGTTTTCTTCTCCAGCTTGAATCTCTGGTGAGGGGGTGGGCGTGTTCTTGTCCCTGCCTGGTCCTGTTTCTTTTAGCCGGAGTTGGGCCTTGTTTTATTTTCCCTGTGATCCTGTTGTTCTGGGGGTTGTTTTCCGGTCGCTCGTGGTCTGCGGGCCTGCGGCTGCCTCTGCTTGGTCTCCGGCATTGCCTCCTTTGGTCTCCGGTTGCCTTCTGCTTTTCCTCCCTATTGGCACTTGGGTGCCTGCCTGCATCCTGGTGGGGTGTCCTCCTGGATGTGCTGGTGCTGTCTGCTCGGGGTTGCCCGGTTGATCGCTTGCCCTGGTCCCTCTGCTGTCGGGTTCTGGTCTTTGCGTGTGTTGTGTGTTCCTGCCATTGTGGACTCTTGGCTCCAGCTGAGCCTGTTCTGGTTTGTCTCCTACTCCTGTCTTCCCTGCTTGCCTGCTGCCTCTGGGGGTGTCGGTCGGGATGTGTGCCTGGCTGCTGGTCCCCTGGTCCCCTGGGGGTCTGCTGCTTGTTTTGAGGGGGTCTGGTGGCTTGTTGCATTGCTTCTTTGCCTGTGCTGTTGCCTTGTTAGTTGAGGTCGTGCACGGTCCACTGTTTTCTGTGCCGGGGCTCTCTACACCCTTACGGCATTTGCTTGCCTGTGCTCTGACGGGGTCCTCCCCTCTTTGGCCTTCCACGAGTGTGTTTTGGGCCTTCTGATCCTTCTGGTCTGGCTGTTTGCTTGGCTTCAGCTCTGACTTCTCAGCTGCTTGTCTTTTGTTGCGATTTCTGTCATGGGGATTTCTCCCCTGCTTCTGCCTTCCTCTGATGCATACTGGGCCTTGGGGTTTAGTTTGCCTGTTCTTCTGCTTGTCTTCTGCCCTGGCTTCTGCTGCCTCTGTGGCTGGGCTGGTTTTGGAGGTCCTTCCCCTCGTGGGTTGGTGTTTCCAGGTTGTGGTGTTTGGGCCTGTCCCATTCCGTCCGGGCCCCTGCGGGCTACGGTTGTTGGGCTCTGGTCTTTGCTGGTCTGTGTGTGGCTGGTCCTGCCTTCTGCATGGTCTGTTTGGGTCCCTCTCTGCCTGGCTTGTTCTTTCGGTGGTCTTTGGTTGGGATTGTCCGCTGCTGCTGTTGGCTCCCTTGTGGTTCCATTGATCTGGTCTTGGGTTCTCTGGATCATTTGATCGTCTGCCTGTTCCGTTTGGGGCTTGTTGCACCTCTTCTTGGGTGGTCAGTGTGTGCTTCTCCGGGCTGTGGCTTCCTGCTCCTGTCTCGCTGGGTTTGCTGTTGGGGTGTTCTGCTGGGGTTGTGTTCTTTGGGTCATGAGCTCCCTCCTGGATCCCTTTCTTCTTTCTTTCCCCGGTGCCTTGGCTTTCCAACTTGGCGTGTCCCTGGGCTCTCTCACCTTCCGGGCTGGGTGCTGTTTGGCCGGCGTGGTTGGTGCTGGTCTCTTTTTTACCTGGGGCCTGGTGCTCTTCTGTGGGGTTCTGGGGGCTGTTGTCCTCTGGGCTCTCTGGTGCTGGGTCGTCCTGGTTGCTTTGGGGGGGAGTGGTGTTGCTTCGGCCTGGCAGTTTGCTTCCCTCCTCTTCTGATTTGGTCCTGCCCTTGGTGGGCTTCTTGGCCTTTTTTTGTCCCATGCGTGCCCTTGGTGTTCTCTTGCTGGGGCTTCATTTTCTCAGGACCCCTTTGGTGCGGGGTGTTGGTTGCTATGGGGCCTCTTTCCCTTCTGTGGCCTTTTCTTGGGGTTCCCCGTTCCGATGCCTGTTTTCTGCTGGCGTGGGTTGTCTCTGCCTTGGTCTGGTTCCTGTTGCCTGGTTTTGGCTCGATGGCCTGTTGACCCTTTGGTCTTCTTCTTTGGGTGGCCTCCTCGCTGTTTTTGTTCTTGGCTGCCTCGGTGTGTTGTGGTGTCCATACTCTCCACTTCCCTTGTTTGATGTGGGCTGGTTTGGCATCTGTGGTTGTCGGCCTCCTCGTCTGACTGGTCTCCCGTTGTTTTGTTGGGTGCAACACTGATTTGGTGGGGCTCCCTCATGTCTGAGTGCTCTGTCTGGGTTTTTCTGCCTTTTTTGCTTTCCTTCGGTGGCTGCCTTGGTGTGGTTTACTGAGTTGGCTTCTGTTTTTTTGGAAAGGCCAGCTTTTATGCTTTGGTATTCTCCACCATATAAATGAATGGGACGAGGACATAAGGGACCTGGGGGTAATGCTCTATTACTTGCCGGTAATCTTCATTACTCCAGGTCCCGTTGTCCTTGTCCCATTCATACGCCCCGCCCTCCCTCCCGGACGGTCGGCCTTCCTGTTGGGGGGCTTGGTGGTTCAGGAGAATGCTAGGTTGGTGCGGTTTATTACTCACAGTGTGAGGGGGATTCATGTACCCGCATTCTTCTGTCTTTTTTTTCTGCCGTGGAGATGGTCATCTCCACTATGTAAATGAATGGGACGAGGACGACGGGACCCGGAGTAATGAAGATTACCGGTAAGTAATAGAGCATTGACCTGCATTCCTGACAAACATGAAGAGCAAGGATTGCATCATGATTACATATATGCATACTTTTTCTTACACAAATTCAAACTAAAGTCAGAAAATGAAAGCCCATCTGATGTTCGTTTGTACATTTGCATGTGACAATTTCCATTTCTGAAAGTATGAAATGTATTTAATGATACTGTCATTGAAACGGCACCTAGTCAAATTTTCTACATGAAAGTTTGTGCCTCTAAACCTGAATAATGTTTGAAGGGTGTCTCGGAGCGAATAAAGATGAAGCTAAAAAACAATATGAATATATAAATGAACTGATAAATAAAAATAGAAGATTGTTTGCAGATTCTCAAAAGCATTGTAGATTTATTTCTAGAATTTGAGTAGATTTATGAACATTTGGGGATTAACAAAAATATGTTTGCTGATGGCATTCTATGAATGAACTAGGTTTTCATCAGAAATGTTCTTTAACCAAACTTACTATGCATTATGGGGCAGATTTACAAAACCCTTGCGCCTCTTTTACGCCGCCGTTGCGTCACTTTTGTGACGCAGCGGCAGCACAAAAGATGCGCCATGGTGCGGGGTATTTACAACGTCACGCATCTGAGAGATGCGTCACGTTGTGAAGCCCTGCGCCACATGAAACCTGCGTCAGGTTTCCTGTGGGCGTTTCCACGAAGGGGGAGGGGGCGTTCCGTCGCAGGAACGCCCCTGGAAAGTGACTCAGTGAAATCTACAAGATTTCACTGAGTCACTTTACTAACGCTGATACTTCAAAACCCTGCGCCTGCTTGAAGCAGGCGTAAGGCTTGACGCACCACGTTAACAGAAAGGGCAAGTTGGAAAAGTGCTGGAGTTGCGTGCCGCATGCAACACAACTTCAGCACTGCGCCAACTTCACTCCCTAGATGCGACACGCATCTGTTTATTCCTGTGCCATGGTGCGCCGCATTGTAAATGCGGCGCATCATGGATGGCGCAAGGATAAACTTGCCTGCCATATCTTTCCTGGCGTCAGGCAACATAAATCTGCCCCATTGTCTCCAGCATGGATAAACAACATGAGCAAAATGTGCGGCCATGTTTGTTGACACATTTTTCCCAGTGAAATCCTTTGCCTAAACAAAATGAAATAACGACTTGGAACAGAGATCCCGATTCCTTTATATTACAGTCTGAGGTTTACAACAGCACATTGCTTTTGAAAGAATCCAAGTTTAACTTATGTATCCAAACACGTTATGAATTTGGCGCTTAGGATTAAATTGCATGTCAGACACACCAGTTAAGCACTATTCAGTTGCAAATTCTAGCACCCCCTGACAGTCGAAAAGCCTATTTAATGTTAAACGTCTATTCTAATCTACACAGATAGGTTTGCGCAGTCACCTTTTTTTGATGCTCTGGCGGTGCAAGCTTCTCATTCATATCTAGGAGGCAACGCTAAACCACTGTGCAGGAAGGTACCCCTTCCTGCACAAAAAGAATCATGTCTGCAACGGGGGCACCCACATTGCACCATGGTGCAAGGGTGCCTCCACTAGTGCTAGACAGCAAATTGTGCGCCGGCGCAGGGGGAAAGGAGAGGAATGCACAGTATTTCTTAAATACTCTGCATTCCTGCCCTTTCAAATTGGCGTAGGGCAGCACTGAAAGAAGACTTGTGGCGCGGCACTATGCCCATTCCCCATAAGTGAGGCCCTACATTTGGTGGAAATGCACAAATTATGGAACTGACGGAGCATGATTGCAATAATATTTGTAATTTGTGATATTTTTAAATTGTGTTACTTGACTATATTTCCAAAGATACGCCTTCTCCGCAAGACAATGTAAAACACCACTTAGCATGGAGCTGCATGCCATTTGGAAACTTAGGTAAATGTTTGTAGTTCAGGTCATTTTAAAGAAATCGTTTGCAATGTCACCATGTTTTACATGCGTGTTTGTATTTAAGCATTTGTTCACTTTCAAGATTGTATTTGCTCAGCTTTAAATAATTAATACATTTTACTTTGCCACCTCCATCTAGTCTTTGCAACGCTGCTGTCTTTAACAGAGGCTACTATTTGAGGTTTCCTATTTGTTCGCTGTAGGTTTGATGAATACTATCGTGCATCATAAAAATTGATGTACTCAAGAAGGGAATAGGAAAAAAGAATATTTCAGTACATTTCCAAAAGTAAAAGTTGGTAAATAACCAAGCAATTTTTCGATGTCGTTTTATAATTAATTTCTTCTTTGAAATTAATTTTCTTTGACTTTTTATGACATTTTAAAAGTGGTTGCCCTTTTTCATGTAAATTACCAGGTAATGTTAATGCAATCTATTTTCCTTCTAGATATATGGCCATTCTCAAAGAATGCTGTACAGTGTTTTTCACAGATAATATGAAATTAATTTACAAATGTAAAACAACGATGTACAAGTGTGCCTGCTCCCTGAAGTCTGGAATGTCAAGTTGCTTTGATACTTAACAGTTTTTAAGATCCTATTAGTTAAACATTTAAATTTTAGATGCTGTGAGCCAAGGTATTCAACTGTGATGTGAATGGCTGTAGAATGTTTACTGATGTAAAATTTCAACAGCGTTTGGCTCTTTTAGTAAAAAAAAAATGGTTCATTTGTATATTGTGTAAGAGCCGTGATAATTAATGTGGCAGAATGTAAGTCCTCCATTCAGAAGAATCTTCATAGTAGAAGTTGTAATGGAAATCTAATATTTGGCATACCTCTAATCCTGATAATATTTAGTTGAGTTAAGAGAAAATGGTCTCTGGTCTAAGTTTGTAGGGGATGTTCTTTCCACCCCCATCCATTTTTTTAATTTTAAGCCATAAGTAAGACAAACATTATACAAATGACATTAGAAGAGTAGACAAAACAAAAATTCTCTTTTGCAAAAAACAAAAAAAGGGGACACCAATAGGATCAATTAAAAAAAAGGAAAGAGAGAACCAATCATAATCACATTTTTAAGTAAAAGAAAAGGAGAAAGGATAGAAAGGAAGAAAGAACTTATGTCAATGGACCATGAGTAAGAAACTTAAGAGAAAACATCATAGGTAGACAGCGACTTATTGCCCCCTTTGCCGATCAGTCCAAATCCGATTAAATTTAAGTCCAGAAAGTGATCCTCTGGCTTTAGCCAAAGCAAGTTTATATCGTAAACCTGTCTAAGTAAAACCCATAATTCATTAACACTAGGACCTATATTATCTACCCAGATTTTAGCAAAACATAAATAGGCACATTAGATAACAATAGTTGCCAGAAGACTCCAGTTGCCAAATGCCTCACTTCTAATCCCTAGAAACATTTATTTTTCAGTAAGCTGAAAATTTGGGCCAAGATGTGAACTAAGAATACTGGAGACACCACTCCAGAATCCGTCGAGCTTTGGAAAATTAATGAACATGTGCCTGAAGGGTGCAGCATATAGCTGGCATTTCGGACAGAATGATTTCTCCAAATTACGAGAAGCCCACTTAGATATGACATTCGGTGTGTAATACAGTATATATACAGTCCGATGTTATTGTAGCCTTAAATTAACCAATGTTACCCCTTGGTCTAGTACTTCTACACACTCCTGGATGTCCTTTACAGCTATTTCAGCACGTAGAACCTGGCTGAGTTTAGCCGCAATCAGTAAGCTATCATCATTAGCGCGGGCCAGGAATATCTGATAGATTGAGCCGATTGCCCCTCAGCCGGTACATGTTTATATTCCGGCCAGTATTTCTGACGAGTTTGACATTGTTAATAGCTTTTTGTCACGTATCAAAAATCCCTAACCTGCAGGTATTTAAAAAACGTTTTTTGCGAAAGGCCAAACTCGTCCTTAAGAGCAGTAAAAGAGCGGAACCCCTGTCCATCGTAGAGTTGGCCCAGTTGGGTGATACACTTATATCGCTAGTCTTTCGATATGCAGTCCTAGAGTATGTTGGGCAGCGTTGAATTACCCCATAGCACTGTGTTCTTGATGCTGCGCCGGGAGAGAGTATTGCTTACAAATGTCTAGCCAAATCCGATTTATATCTATGTAAATGTAAATGTTTTTGTACTTGTATATCGCACAGCTACCCAACAAGGGTCTCCCGGCGCTTGAACTCATACCGCTGAGGAACCCTTCCTGGCTTTCCTTGTGAAGTGTCCACTCCTGGACACCCCCATGGTGAAACCAGGCATCCCCAGCGCTGTTGGGGGCCGTTGTGGAGATTAAGCAAGCTATTGCCCAGAGTTGCAGCGTGGGACCCATGATTAGAATCGGCGCTGAGGCGAGAATATCAGGTCAGAGGAATTTTTGAGCCCGAGACCCGCGATCCGAACCCTGGTCCCGGGCCTGAGCTCTGCATCAAGGTCTGCCGCTCTAACCATTTGAGCCACACTTCTCAATCTATGATTACCTTAACCTTTACCCATTTAAAGTAGTTAGGGTCAGCAGTTTTATACAGCGTAAACCCAACTGTTGGACCACAGGCGAGCTGATAACATAGCAAAGTTGGACCAGCAACCTCTCCACAGAGCAAGCCGGTGAGCCGGCCGGCAAAGGAAGCCCAAAAGTAAAGCTGAAAGTCTGGAAGCTTAAAACCCCCCAGTGCATATGTTAATCTCATAAACTTGAGAGCCCGCCTAGCACGCTTATATGCCAATAGGAAGCTACCTATGACACTATTCAATTTCTTAAAGACGACGAAGGGACCTGCAATGGTATAGAACAAAATAAGTATAGAAATTTGTGGAGGATACTCATTCTTTTAATGTTACACCTCCCATGCGTAACTGAGACCCACGTAGCATATGAAGACAGGTCGCTGTTGGAACAGCTCGGCTATGATACACAAGTATGGACATCACAGACAGTTTTGTTTCAGGGATTGCCATATTGAAATCTAGGACCTTAGCAGCCACTGTGACGCGTACATTGTCAGATAGCAGGGAGAGGTGGGCTATTGTCCAGCTGCAGATAGCGGGTCGCACCACTATGATCTGTGCCATATACGGTCCCAACTCGGATTGCCAATGGATCCTTGATCATTTAAGTGCTGAACTACTGGGTTGCAATGGGGATTTTTTAATCCTGAGTGACTTAACTGCATTATGGACAGTAACATAGACACTACTAATAGCAAGATTCGGGCAATAATGTCTAAGACTAGAGCAGCATTGCGGGAGCTCTTGCATATTCATCTGCTTGACAGTCCTTGGCAAGTGCTGTATCTAACACTGCCAGGTTATACTTTTTACTCACACCCACATAAACAGTACTCCCATGTAGATATGATCTTCATCAAGAGTTCGCTCCCGGAAAATGCTCTTGTCCAAATCTGTCCTAAGATTATTTCGGATCGCAACCCTGTCATGCTAACCCTACAGAGACAACTCGGAGCTAGAAAAAACTATCCAGCCTTTCTCATTCCCTAGATACTTACTCAGTAACCCTGAATATGTGGCAAATATCAGAAGGGCTTGGAAGGTGTATTTGAATAACAATGTAGGCACAGCTAACAACTCAAGTGTATGGGATTTTATGAAAGCGTACGTTAAGGGGGAAACCTTTCATTCTATCCTGGGCCAAAATCGACGGTCTACTGAGGTGGTGGAACAGGCTCGACAAGAGCATTTAGATTTACAGGTCAGCATGCTGGGGCAATCGCAGTTGGAGATCCCGGGGCTCAGCTAATTTACATTTGGATGTTAAAAATGCGATCCAAAATTAATAGTGGGTTAGTGAATAAGAACGCTTCTAATTATAATAAGCACACAAATTTACAATACAAATACGGGGAGAGGGTGGGGCGGGTGCTAGCCCTTCAGATCATCAACCAAAAGGCAAGGATCAATGTTAACATTATAAGAGGTGAGGGTGGCCAGTCATTTTCTCAACCACAGGAAATAGCGGAGCAATTCGGGCTGTATTATGCCGCTTTATATTCATCTGCCGCCTCATTCTGTCAACATACCTTCTATGAATACTTGCAGGAGAGATAATTGCACCGCTTGGACTGTCTTGACAACAAAGAATTACAGAAAGACATCTCATAGACTGAGGTCGAAGCAGCTATCAAGTTCTTACCTTCTGCTAAAGCGGCCAGCGATGATGCCATCCCGCTTGAATTCTAAAAGGTATTTCAGGATTTATTGGCTCCTGTCTATCTACAGCTGAGTTCGGATATCATCAATGAGGGTAATGCGCAAGACTCATGGAGTGTAACTAATATTGTGGTTTAACCTAAAAAGGGGAAGCTGATCGATGATAGAATCTTCTATCATCCGATATCACTAACTAACGCAGACGCCAAAATCTTTTCTAAAATGTTGGCTTCCCGACTAGCCTCTTTCATCCATAAGCTTGTATCAACGCAGCAGCATGGCTTCATTCCTCGAAGACATATAACGGACCACATAGGTACTGATATAGCTGCTCTCGATGTCTCATGCAAACTCAATATACAGATGGGTATGGTCATGCTTGACACGGAAAAGACGTTCGATAGAGTGGCCTGGGAGGTCACAACTTATCTTGGGGTATGTATCTAAGGTCAGGTCAATGATATTGTAACATTAAACTACGACTCCCTCCTGAAAACTGTTTTGGCTAAAGTGCGTAGCTGGCATCGGCTCCCGCTAAGTATTTATGGGTAGGTGATGTTGTAACTTGTGTTACAATGGCACCTCTAATTTTCAATAATCACAGTGTCAATTCTTTTGAGCAAGTTGAAATGGCCATACGATTTCACTAGGTTACATTTTTATAATTTTTTATAATCACTCGAGTCTGCTAGGCTTTTCCAGGAAAAGAAAGAAAACGGAGTATCCACTCCAGACATTATGTTTCCAATGGGATATTGCTATTATGTCCAAGTGAATAAAATCCCTTTTATTGTCTCCATGTTAGGTTAAGTGTTTTACCACTGGTGATATGTGTGCCTCTGTAGGATAACTTTACAGTGTAGCTTTAAATATCAGGAGATACTAAAAAGTTTCATATTTGGTGGCAGACTTCTTCCTGCTGAAACTGTAATTACAAATAAACTAAAAGCATATATGTACAAAAATGTAAACCAATGCAGTGGAGTAACCAAGGTTGCCGTGCTGCATTGTGCTCTAGGGAGAGAAAAACGCAGACTTATTTAGTAAATATAACCTTCCGCTGCTCTCTTCCCCTGAACTGACCCACAAACAGGCTGCCTAATGTCATTAATGTCAGGGACCCACCTTTGTACAATAGTAAAAATCTTTGTGTGATGCTTAGCATAGGGTTTGTACAAGATCCAATGCGTGGATAAACTTAAAAACATTTCACACATTGGAATTGTGCTGCACCGCACATAACACATGCAATGTGTGAAATGTTTGGAGATATAAAAATATTTCTCTAAATTGCATCTGCTTCAAGGATATGTTAGTTTATGATGCAAAGCCCATTTTTACAAATTTAGTAGATAAGACTTTGATTAAAAATTCATGGGTGGTTGTGCTGGAATACCACCCATGGAACAACTCCTTGGAGCATAGTTGTGCAAAGCAGCACACAGTGCTATGTATGCAAAGAAAAATACATCTTTCCCAGGGCAAACATTTTTGTTATGCTGGAAAGTAAATACCCAATGTAGCCTTTGCACTGTTATGTGTCACTTGGAAGGTCTTAGAGGTGAGGCCAGTTTTGATAAATCTGCTATTGAATATTATGCGATGACCCTCTGAACTTAATTGTATTTTGCTTGAATTTGTAAGAAAAAAAGCGGAAAATAATCTTTAATCACTTCTCCCTAGAAATGATCATCTTATTAGTCATTTAAAGTATTAGAACTGGTAGAGATGTAAGTGTTAAGGAATTAAAGGATCCAATTAATATTTCATTTTTACATATATTTAAAATAAAAACAATGCAAATAACATATTTGTAATGAGGTATGAATAGAGCTGCAAATAAATACTACAAAGCAAAGCATATACATAAAACAGAAACACCAATGTTAGATTTAGAACATGCTATGTGTCCTCGAATTAGTTCAAAAATTAATTTCCAGACATAGCCCCTACCCATGTCAAAAAGTAACTTTTCTCGTCAAATGTATACGTGAGGATATCAATTCCTTAACTTTCTGCCATATACGTGTTTAAATCACAGCCTTCCGATTTTGTTTCTGTAGACATATTTAGGCAGGTTGTTAAAATTAATTACTTTGTGGATAACACATTATTTCGACCTCTACAAAAAGCTATTTATTTTGAAAATATATTCCGTGACGTTCGAGCTAGTAGAAACGAAAAGTACGCGAGTGTTTTAACGCCTTTAACAAATATCACTTTCACAAAGTGTTGACCTTTAATTCTAACAGTTGTCCAAATTAGATGAGCGCATATTTTTGTTGCATGGCTTCTCAAGAATCAGGTTGTTTACTTTTGGAATGCTCAATTGACTTTTAATACATTCATTCAGTAGCATCTGCTCATTCTGCTTCTCTTTCCAATCAATCGAGCTTTTTTCAAATGTTTTTCTTTGTGCAGAATGAATTAGCCCATGAAATGCTTTACACTGTGGTTTCCATTATTACATTCTAAAATGATTTTCATTATGGTGTTTAGGTAAATTAAGAAAGTACAGTTAAATGCAGCCTAACATAAGTCTCAGTATCCCTTTTAAGACTACTAATCTAAAACGCATGCATTTTAAGACTACACTTGTTTTATTGTCTTTATAAAGAAATATTATCTTTAGCTCCTGGAGTTGATTAATTTTCTTAATTTATTTTCTCACCCATGATTGCCAACACATTTGTTTGCCTTTTGATTTGACCAACCCACTGCTGCCAAATCAGATAGAAAATAGAACTTAATATATTCTGACCAATTAATGTTTCTGTGAATATTTGGTAAATACTTTTCATGTTAAATATTTTCACCTGCAATAAAAAGAGATGGCAGAATTGCTTCCCTAATGTCTGGTTGCAAGTAAACCCATACACGAGTTTCCTTCTTTTGTGGCCATAGTAGTCTTACAAACTATGAGGCTTTTGAGATAATATGTGAAGTTTGTTATAACAAGGCCTTCAGGAGTGGTCACGAAGGCTATACCTTACTTATCAGCTTGATTAAAGTGACATATTGGGGATAAGTATTAATGGAGTACAAAAAAAAACAGCTTTCACGGGATTTCGTCATCTAAATGGGGAATGGCATGTGAATTTTGGGAGCAGCAGTAATTGCGACAAAGCTTGGAATCATAATCCTATTCCAAAGAGGTGTTTGTGCAGCCACGGCCCGTGGAGGGAGTTACGGTGGGCAGGGAGGTGGAGAGGGGGAGCGGCAGGGTGGCAATGCATGACGGCAGCTGCAGATTGGCTGTGTCAGAACTCGTTACAGTTCAACGGGGCAAACACTGAAGTTCTCTACTGCTCGGTAGATCGTACGCCTCACCCTCTGCCAGAGGGACTTTGGCCTTTTTCTACCTTAGGCACTGTCACAGCGGCAGACTCGGTCCGTAACCTAGGTGTCCTGCTCGGGCCTAGTCTCCAGCTGGACGCCTTCGTTAACAAAACCATGGCGACCTGCATGCTGCTGTTACGCATGCTGCGGAAGATTCTTCCGCTACTCCCTCACTCAGCGAGGACGGAAGCAGTGCGTAGTATCATCCTCAGTAGGTTAGACTACTGTAACGCACTGCTTCTGGGGGCCCCCAGTACTCTGATTACGAAGTTACAGCGGGTACAGAATATGGCAGCTAAACTGGCGCTCACGCGGCCATGGTCTGCCTCGTCCTCTCTTGCCCTTTCGGACCTACACTGGTTACCGGTGCAAACACTGATCTGCTTTAAATCAGCTTGCTTGGTCTTTAGAGCCTTGCATGGGCTGGGTCCAGTGGTACTGTGAGGTCTTTTCTCCTGGTACTCTGCTGCCAGACTCTTGAGATCCTCCTCGGCCTTCTTGGTGACCGTTCCCAAGATAAAAAGGGTGAGGTTTGTGGTCAAAGCGCCAGGATACCCTTAGGGTGACAGTCGCGCTCTATAAGTATGTCTACAAATACAAATACAAATACAGGGTGCTAAAAACCGGCATATGGATAATTGCAGGTAAGTACACAATTTATCTA
Source organism: Lissotriton helveticus (assembly GCF_964261635.1). Classification (NCBI taxonomy): domain Eukaryota; kingdom Metazoa; phylum Chordata; class Amphibia; order Caudata; family Salamandridae; genus Lissotriton; species Lissotriton helveticus. Next base: position 1,078,803,578 of record NC_136059.1, read on the forward strand.
ATAAAACGAAATTCGTAGCGCGCACAGCATCGCATTTTGCGATGCAGTGCGCGCTACAAAATTCGTTTTATTAATTAAATTGTGTACTTACCTGCAATTATCCATATGCCGGTTTTTAGCACCCTCCACCCTGCCCCTCACCCTCCCCGCCTCCCTGCCCCACCGTAACTCCCTCCACGGGCCGCGGCTGTGTTTGTGCACTGATCGGAAAAATATGCACTGTTCTTCACCGATAGCAATTTATTTGCCTTCACCTATATAATACTTAAATTCACTCTCTAATGTAGACATCCATGCACAGAATACAGAGGACGAGAAATAATTACAGGTGTGTTTTTCAGCCACGGCCCGTGGAGGGAGTTACGGTGGGGCAGGGAGGTGGGGAGGGGGAGGGGCAGGGTGGAGGGTGCTAAAAACCGGCATATGGATAATTGCAGGTAAGTACACAATTTATCTAATAAAACGAAATTCGTAGCGCGCACAGCATTGCATTTTGCGACGCAGTGCACGCTACAAAATTTGTTTTATTAATTAAATTGTGTACTTACCTGCAATTATCCATATGCCGGTTTTTAGCACCCTCCACCCTGCCCCTCCCCCGCCTCCCTGCCCCACCGTAACTCCCTCCACGGGCCGCGGCTGGTGTTTTTTCATTTCCTTCGATTGGGCCAATCATGAGTAGGAAGGTAACACGAGCTGCTGGACGAATCAAGATCAAAAGACCCATTGGAACACTGCGAGTCTAGAATGTATCAACTGGGTATACACTTAATGCAGAGGAAGTAAAATGTTCGGTTGAAATTATGGTTCAAATTGTGAAAGAACGTGAGGGATTCAGCAGGAAAACGTGGTTTTCTGCATATCATTTAACCTTTCACGTGCAAAACTCGGAATGGCGCAGTATCAAGGTGGGGAACACTACACAGTAATGTTGGTGCTGCACCCAGTATTACTGTGCCTCCTGTACTGAGCAATTAGGGACAATGCAGTGTGGTGAAATGGACTAAATCGTGCACAGCTACTCAAATAATATACTCCCCTTGCTATGTAACTAATCTCATCTAGGAACATATATTACTAGAAATATTCATTGCTAAAACCATCTGTTAGGCTGTAGCTTTTACCTGAGCAACGCACTGCACGAAATCAGATAGACAATGAAACTTACTATATAGAGAGTGATAGAGGTTTTCCTCTTACAACAGTGTGACAAGAAAGAAAGAAAAGAATTGTGACAATATTTTTCATGAATGACGACAAACGTGTTAAGCTTCACTTTTCATGAAAATTACAAAATGTAACGTTGATTTAGATACTGCATTGTAAAAGCATGCAGAATGCTAGAACCATCCTATATCATATTCAAATTTATTTAATAGATGTGAAATTTTAACACCTCAAGAAGTCTGATCTTGTAATTAGAAAGTGTGATTATACAGTGACTAAAAGATTTGAGATGGAAAATTAAAAGTTCCACGTGCTAGAAATGAATAGTACCTTTATGTGTAAGGTGTGCACTGAAAATCACTAAAGAAAAGTAAGTGCCACACAGGATTAAGTTAAAGCTGCTTTTCTGTGAATCTCTCTTCTCTGAATGCACCTTTTGAATACGTGTGCCCTAATGATATGTATGAAAAGAAAACATATATACTCTATAGGCGAGATTTACAAGCCCCTTGCGCCACTTTAGCGTCACTTTTCCCATGTTAAAAGTGATGCAAAAGTGGCGCAAGGGGCTTATAAATCTGCCCCTTTATGTGTACAACGGTGACATTTTAAAAATGTTATGAGTACTCCACACTAACATGAATAATTACGAATTGATTGAAATGTATAATAATACATGTATGTGAGAGAATAACACTTTGTTGTATGCAATGTGAGATTCATATAGTAACATTGTGAAGTAAACTGTATCTCATGTAGGCCTCAGATTTTGCTTCTTTTCTTTTCTTTTTCAACATGAACTTATGAACTGAACATTCTGAGCATATGGGAACTTTTTGTAAAGTTACCATTTGTGCTCTAACTTTCAATGGCTTTTTTGAAATTTTCAGTACAGCTTCACCATATTTGCAACAAAACTGACACATACTAGAACAGATGCTTGGGAACTAACGGAGGCTTCAAGAGCATAATCCTACTTACCCTCTGAGTATCCCATTGTTCGTATGACTAAACTTACAATGTTTAAGGAAGTTACGTAATGTGCTTCATCTAATTTTTCCAGATTGTATTATTTTTATCTGCTACATAATCCTTATCCTATCAGAATGGACCAATGGGACAGAGTGGTCCAATATTCGTGATGATGTTAAGGAGTGTTACCCTGGAATCCATGGGGCATAATTGTTCAAACTTTGGAACTGAACTTGGTTTGCTTGCTTGCATTTTGCAGGATTGAGACTGACGGCTTGCACAATTTAAGACAATGTGAACTGCGGCGTAATACTGCGATCTGCTGCCGGTTGGTATGCTAACATAGTGGAACCTTTCAGTTGAAGGTGCTTGTGTCATGCAGCTGTGACTTTGATGTTACAGCAACGGACTCAGACAGATTACCCCTCTTTAGTCACTTGGAACTATCTGAACTTTACCAAGGGTTTGTATGAGGCTCAACTGAATTCCTATTGATCCATAAGTCTGAGTTATCCTAAATCTCCCTCTGCTGAGGAAGATTTATCTCTTCACCACTGGATCTCACATGAGTTTGATATTGCTTTATTAAACCTAATATAGCCTAATTTATGATTGTATGGTATTTATTTAAATGTTTCTTTCCCTTGAATAGAAACTAAAGCTCTGAAATCTACTCTCTGATGACCCTGACTCCTTTTTTACTTGTGAAGTAATCTTTTGATTGATATTTTAAGGCCTGTGTATTGACTTAACTAAACTTTGAATCATAATCATTTGAGTAAGCAATTATCATGTTCCTGGTCCTTTTTTGGTAAATGTCATCCTCCGAACGTCCAGTCCCTTTCAGTACAAAACAAGATTCATCAGAGAGACAACAGAGTATGATGGTAGCTAGAGGACAAATGAAAGAACAATGTAACAGACTAGAAAATTAAAGGGGAAACATTTCTGGGCCCAATGCACAATACTACACCAAGAGCATTAGTTTCTGCTGGTCTATCTATATATGGTAAATATTTTTACATTTTGCAGAGAATTTTTTAACATTGATGTATGTAAGAAACTGGGTTGTTGGTTGACTGGAGTGTGAGCCCTGGTCAAGCAGCAGCCACAATCCTTGTCAGGTTGAGGCACAAGTCACCCCTAAATTAACCTGTGCTTAACCCTCTGGTAGCTTGGCACATAGTAGTCAGGCTTAAATTAGAGGCAATGTGTAGAGGATTGTGCAACACTTCAAACATTAAACGAAGGAAAACAACACAGAAAAAGGATCCCACACCAAAGTAGAAAAATAAATAAAACAAGACGCACAATCCAATCACTAGAACTGGAGTTATGCAATTTGAAATATTTTAAAATAGCACCAAAAAGCTCAAAGCTACAACTGTTGATATCTGGTTGCGCCGGACCGGGCCAAAGGTTGTTGGAAGCTTGTTGTGTCCCTGAGGCTTCAGATCAGGAGGCCAGACAATTAGCCCTTGGAACCCCTCTGGTTCCCAGTTCAAGAGAAGCAAGTCCAATCCACAACCAGGCAAGAGGGCAGCAGGCAGCAATTCAGCACAGCAGGACAGCAGTCGTTCAGAGCAGCAATATAGCAGAGTGGACGTCCTTTCAGCAGCTCAGCAGTCCTTCTTCCTTACAGAGTATTCACAGGTCCAGACCTGTGCTGAAGAGTTACTATCCGAGGTCCAATATTTATACCCAGTTGTGCCTTTAAAGTGGGGAAAAGCTTATAGTGGCAGGCCTTTGAAGTGCACAGGTGTGCTGCCTTTCTGGCCCTGGCTCCAGACTAACTGCAGGGGATATGCAGCCATTTGTGTGGAGGCAGGACACAGCCCATTCAAGTGTAAGTGGGACATGGCTCGATTTCTGCCTCCCATCCTGCCAGTGCTGGCCCATCCAGTCACACCTAAGCTACCGATTGTGAGTTGTGGTCTAGGAGGAAGTCACAAAGCCTAACTGTCAACTACACCCAATCATGTGACCCAGAGACCAAATGACTAAGGCAGGCACCAAATAACTAAGGCAGGAAAATGCCGACTTTGTAAAATTGACATTTTCAAAAAATTGCAATTTCAAACCAACTTCACTATAAGTTAGAATTTTTCATTACAATACCAAAGACACCAAACAGTAGCTGGTTACCAGCTCACATTTGGGAATTGCAGTTATTAAATGTAATAAGGTAACTCCAATCTGATCCTAAAGGAGATGTAGGCATTGCAGTAGTCAACAATGAATTTAAGAGTTTTGCACTACCAGGACATGTACAACTTAAAAGTACATCATACTTTTTAAATAAATTGCACGCTACCCTCTGGGCTATCCAGAGCCTACTCTAGGTGTGGCTTATATGTATTAGAAAGGAATGTTTGGGCCTGGCAAAAGGTTTACTTGCCAGGTCGAAATGATGGTTTGAAACTGAAAATACGCAGGTTCCAATAGCAGGTCTGAGATGTTAAAAGTTCTTCTTAAGTGGGTAGCACAATTGGTGCTGATGCCCACTGCTAGCATTTAATTGACAGGCACTTGGCACAAGTAGTGTCACTTTACCATGGACCTGCAAGTAAATTAAATATGCCTGTTGGGTATAAGCCAACCTAACATATTTTAAGGAGAGAGCACAAGCACGTTAGGACTGGTCAGCAGTGGTAAAGTGTGCAGAGTCCTAAGGCCAGCAAAAATGTCTGCAAAAACAGGAGGTCTGAAGGCAAAAAGTTAGGTGGGAAACCACACCAAGAATGCCAGGTCTAACAATCAATTCTATTTAAATTTCCCTGTGCATTGATAAGAGAAGGTAGAATTGGGTCCCGCATATTTCGTTTCAATTAAACCCAGACCCAAGCCTATTCCCTTGTGGCCATAGTAATGTTCTTGCCTTTTGAACTATGACATTTTTCGGATAATATGAAATCTTGGTTTTATCAAGTAAACTTACAATATTATGATTGTTATTATTATTAACACTCATAAAGTGTGCTGTTACCTGTAAAGGTGTCCTAGCGCTGGTATTAATCAATCACTCAAGTATTTGTAAAGCGTGGCTTTTCACTCCGGGGAGTATCCAGGCACTGGGATTCTGACAACCTCTAGTCAAAGAACCAGGTCTTGAGACCTTTCCTGAAGTCGGCGAGGGTGGTTGCAGTTCACAGGTAGAGGTCGTTCCAAAACTTGGCAGCGATGTAGGAGAATCAATGACCTCCGCAGCAGCTTTGATGGATGTCTGGGACATGTGCAAGGGTGAGGAACATTGAGCAGTCTGGCAGGGTGGTGGCAAGTCATACGGTAGTTGATGTAGTTCGGTCCGATTCTGTGGAAGGCATTGTATGCAACGGTCATTACCTTGAACTGGCATCTCTTCTGAAAAGGGAGCATGTAGAGGTTTCTGAGGTGAGGGGTGATGCTGGTCCATTTTAGAAGGTGAAGGATGAAGCTGGCTGTGCTATTCTGTATGGTCTGGAGACATTTGAGGAACTGTGGTGGTTCTAGTGTACAGTACGTTTCCATAGTCTAGTCGGCTTGAGATGAGAGCTTGAGTTACTCTTCTTCTGGTGGAGCATGCAGGGGATGTGGAAGCAAAAGAATAACACTGTGTTGATTTGTGGCTTCGTGTGAGGTGGCTGTTGATAATAATGCTGAGGTTGTGGACAGCAGGAGTTGGTCTGAGTGCGCTGGGCAACCAGGTGTCATCCCATGGTGGGGTGTGGTTTCCAAAAATGAGCACTGCTATCTTGTCCGTGTTCAACTTTAGGCAGTTTGACCTCATACTGTCAGCGAGGCTGGGCATGGCATTTCTGAGATTGGATCCGGTGGTGGTGTGGTCTATGGTGAGGGAGATGATGAGTTGGGTTTCGTCGGCTTAGGAGAGTATGTTGAGTTTATTGGTGGGGATGATGTTGGCCAGCAGCGTCATGTAGGTGTTGAAAAGGTTGGGGCTGAGGGGGAGCCATGGGGGACACTGTAGATGATGTTCCTGGGTTCGGAGGCTAATAGAGCCTACAAGGGACAAAATACCTATCTCTAATGACATAGGTGTGATGGAGAGTTATTAAGAGGCATAGAGCCAAGTATTAAGTGCTTCCCGAAACAGATGAGTGTCAATAAAGCACAGCACTAGGAAAAGAGAGTGCCACAGTGCAGCTGCTTAGACTGAGGAGGCACAGCCATCAACCCGTGCCTTCCTACATTAGGTATCCTGTCATGATTACTATTGCCAAAGTGCAATAAGTGGTTAGGTGAAAGTGTGATGATTTAGTATGAAGAAAGCGTTGCCCAGCCTGATGTATTTCTTTGTGAACCAATTCAGAGGGATTTAAATGTTAGCCTTTTTTGGCACCTGACAGCAGTGCAAAGTGTTGAGGGCATCCGAGGATGAAAAGTAGTGGTGATGAGATATGTTAACTTGGCAGCAGCGGTTTGAATATGATAAAGCCATTTGATTAGGTAATCTGGTGTGCCACGGAACAATAAGTTATAGTAGTGCAAATTAATTAAAATGAAGGAGTGGACTACCAAAGGACGGAAATAGGATTGAAGCCGTGGCAGTATTTTGTAGAGAAGCCGCATTATTACACATTTCTACACATCAGCACCCTAAGCCTAACTCTGTGGTGCACATTTACTTCAAAATATATGTTCTAAATATTAATTATTCACTGTTCTTTTTATAAAACACCACACATACACATAAGATCAAACATGAATTACAGCAGATCCTGTAGTTACAATGTTATGTAAGATACAGTATATCCTGTATGTTGCACCCAATCAGATCTTGATAGTAAAGTTTGATCAATAATATATCAACTTTGCATTTTGGTGCTTCAATAGTCAATTTCACCATCTTTGGACATAAAATCATACACAAGCTATTTTGCAATACAGCTTGATGAACATTTTTTGATTATTTTTCCTAAGGTTATGTGTACTGCAGTTAAATCAGAACACTGCTGTCATTATCATCCTACCTGTAGAATTACAAATGGGGCTGTACTGAACGAAGCAAATATAGCAACAGGGGTAGGACCAGGCGCTCCCTTTGGAATACTGTAGAAAAACCGATTTTTTGGGAAGATTTAGCTTATCCAGCTTTAATTTTTGGCTGCTGTGTTTTTGTATGAATAATTTAGTCCACTATTGATGAGTTCCTGTGGGTTTCATTATCCCCAGCATCGGCTTGAGAAATAGGCTGCACTCTAATTTGATTCATGCCAGTGATGTATGGCAGTTACATTACAAAATGATGATGAGAATCTGTATATCTTGGTTGTTTTCTATGTCAGGTTCTGTTCTGAATATGATCCTCAGTGTTGACTGGTAGTTGGGAAGAAGAATGTGGTAGTCTCCTCCCTCTCAAGGCTTTCAGCTGTGTTCCTTCCAATCTTTGACTCTGCTGGGCTGCAGAGTACTTAGAGGGGTGCAGGTGGTTGTTTGCTAGTATGTTCTGCTCTAACTTTGGCTTATTCAAAGGAGGAGTGATTATTACAGGTATCAAGCACTGTGCCTTGAAGAAGGGCAGACACTGCAAATAATGTGTTGGTGGTGGGTAATACTCTCAAAGGAGATAATAGGTCCCATGTCATCTAAGATCTTTTTACCCCCTAATTTTGGCTTTGAGATTTAACCTAATCTTAAAATTTGTATGGAACCACAATAAACAAGAATATATAACGTCAGCAAGAATAGACCCTTTCACTTGTTTTTTCTTCAGTAGTACTTATGAAATGTAATTTACATCCCAGAAAGGTACAATATTAATTGCGTGAAGGTAAGATACAGAAATTACTTTTGGATCACTGACATAACCTCGACAGACCGAATATCGACTGGACAAAATATCGATGACAAATTATCGACTACAAAATTATCGATTGCCTATACTTAAACAACAAAACACAAAAATATCGAAACCACATTATCGACTAAAATAAACAACGACTACAACAATATCGACTAACAACATTATCGATTTCTAAAACATCGATTATCACATCTGTAAATGAAAAACTGTCAAAATATCGAATACAAAAATATAGATAGCAAATTTATCGTTTTTTTAAAATATCGAAATTACTACATCCTTGAATAAATCACTGTATTATCTTAAAATTTAGTCATACTATTCATAATTATTCACTTATTGTTTCTAAAAAGCTATAAAACATACTATATATTTTCCTAACATTCATAACACAAAATAAATACAAACATACATTTTATAATACATAAACAATGTTTCGAACAACTAAACATTTATTACTGCAAATTATATATATTCCTCCACTTTAAAAATATAAAGATAACATTACCTATACTAAATAAGGCCTTACACATTAAATAAACGTTAATTGGCGTCACCCATATAAGGAAAGCAATTAGCATAACAGGTTACAAAATTCAAATCCACGAATTAAAACAGACTATCAATTTAAACAACCAATCCTACTTCAGAAACTATTAGACTAATACTATATAAACAAGATTACAGCAAACTAAAAATGCAGCCTAAATCTCCTAACTAAAGGAAGACGAAACTCTGCAGGATTTCTGAAAGAAAACGTATTGACTTCAACATAAAGACAGCTACACCTATCTAAAGTAAGTACTACTACATTATTTTCCATCGAAAATGTAACTCTCAAACCTCACACCTATGTTTAAAAGCCAAATACCTAAAATATATGTTTTTTTTTTACTATTTATCCTACAGACAAAAAGAAAATACAGAAGACCTAGACAACACCTGGACATCAAAAGTTAAATATAAATAAGTAAGTATATAATTTAAATGTAACTTCGACATTTAGTAGATAGGTAACTAAATAGAAACTAGCTAAAAACCTCTACCAAAATATCATAAATAGTTATAAAATATTTGTACACATTTTCTCAACTTCCACAGGTACAAAAATATATACACAGAAAATAACAGTTTGAAGAACATCAACACCTGAAAAGAACTACTTGAAATCATAAAAAGATTTACAGGTAAATCAGAAATGTGTTAAACTGTATTATTAGAATACAACATTATTTTTTCAAAAAATGTAATGACATTCTCTTTTAATTACCTCCTAGCACTACAATACAAGCATGACTGAAGGAGCTAAATTCATTTATTCACAAAAAGGGAAAATGCTTCTTTGTTACATGGGATATGTCTACACTCAAGAGAAACAAAAAGATTTGAAAGTTTTTTGGAAGTGTACGAAATATTATTATTATTAAAACTTTTATAGCGCGCTCTATTACCACGGGGTATCCTGGCGCGGTGAGTAATTTAACAGCAAGAGTGATAGATCAAGAGCAAGTCTGTTAGAGTGGAACATTAAACAGATAAGTCTTAAGTTCTTTCTTAAAAACAGTAATGGTCGTAGAGGCTCTGAGGAATAGGGGGAGGGCATTCAAAGCAGAAGCTGCCTTAACTGAAATTGATTGGCCGCCCAGTCGGGCGTATTTGTATTTGGGAATGGCCAATTGGCATTGGTTGGCCGATCGTAGGGCACGATTGGGAATGTAGAATGAGATCCGTTTCTGCAAATACGTCGGTCCCTGGCCATGAGCTGCTCTAAATGCCAACACAAGAATTTTAAACAAAATTTGGTGTGGCACTGGAGCCAATGCAGGCTTCGTAAATGGCTCCGCACGCTCGACCTCCTGGGAAGAGAGAAGAGCAGACGTACTGCAGCATTTTGTATCACCTGAAGGCGATGAATCATGTACCCAGGCAAGCCGCTAAATAAAGCATTAGCGTAATCGAGCCGAGACAAAATCAGGGCTCGGAAGGAGAGGGAAAAATCTTCTCAAGGCTCGCAGGGAACCGAAGCAGATGCCAGTCAATTTTTTAATATGGTCCGAAACCTTCAGGTCCTGACCGAACCATACCCCCAGGTTCTTAGCTGGGCCTCCCATCGCACTAGGGCAGGGCAGGTCTGGGGGCCAAATCTGGTCCTTGAAGTTGACAGGAAAGTTATGGTAGAGCTATAACTCAGGAAACTACTGTTACTTATACTAAGGAACATAATCACCCACCCAATGTAACAGAAATAGAGATTAGACAAATGCTAGATTCCCTTAAAGAAGCTAGTACTAGTACTGATCAACCAACAACTGCTATTCTGAAACACCATTTAAGTGTACTTCCCCAACATGCTTCTAGCCAATTACCATCTATCGAATCCCTTAAAAGAACTATAGCTAGACAAAAAAGAGCAACATGCACTACTCCTCCCACACCAAAAACTTTTGAAGAAGTGCAAATTCCCCCTGAACTCTCTGTAACTCACAATAAAGATGATTTTATACTCTATGACAACAAATCTAAAGATAAAAGAATTATACTGTTTGCCACAGCAAACAACATGACTAAACTTACCCAATGCCAAACTTGGATGATGGATGGTACTTTTTCTGTATGCCCCAAACCTTTTTATCAATTATACACTATCCATGGTCATTTCCAAAATGCTAATATTCCATTCCTTTATGCCCTTCTACCAAACAAACAGCAAGCTACCTATCAAGAAATACTAACTGAAGTCAAGCAACATACTAACAACTATTTTCCACAAAAAATGATCATTGACTTTGAAAAAGCAATGATAAACAGCATCCTTGAAACATACCCACACACAGCAATACAAGGTTGCTATTACCATTTTAACCAATGTATCTGGCGACATCTACAACAATCTACCTTGAGTATCCAATACGCCACTGATAGCACTTTTGCTTATCAAATAAAAAAACTCATCGCCCTAGCCTATGTTCCACTGACAGATGTAACTGAGCACTATAACTTGTTAATAGACAGCCCCTACTATAAAAGAAACGAAGAAAGACTAAGCCCTATGCTTGACTACTTCGAAGACACATGGGTAGGAAAGCTACACAGATCAGGCCATTGAAGACAACCCAAATACCAAATAGCTTGGTGGAATGTCTACCTTAGCACACTAAATAAGGAAGCAAAAACAAACAATGCAGTTGAAGGATGGCACAATGCCTTCCAAGCAACTACAGGCCGAGGAACGCCTACCCTTCACAAATAATACAATCCTTACAAAAAGAACAGAGTTACTAGGAGCTCCGAATGGAGCAATCAGTAACTTTCATCGGACCTAAACTCACCAAAGAAAGGAAAAAAATGTATAACACACTCCAAAGTCAAGTTACCCTCTATCCAACTAGCAAAGGACTAGACTATCTATCAATGATTGCAAAAACTATTCTTTAAAACATAACATAACTATACACGTTACATTAAGCATTTTTTTTTTAATTCCTTGATTTTTACATGTAACAATTTGCAATTAAAATATCAAATACATAATACATAATATTAACATATATAAAATGTATTTAGATAATGTATTTACAAAATGTTACATACAACGTAACTAAAGCAAAAATTAAAACAGTTTCCCCACCCATGAAAAGATTTGTAAATACTTACATTTCTGTTGCACCTTCAAACGTAATCCAATTCCAAGCAATCCATACGACACCATTGCAAAAACCCATACAATCCATGGAAGCCCAAAAAAAAATGCAAAAATACAACCAAATCCATAGCGACTCCTCTCCAATGTAATACACACGATATACCATTGAAAACCCGAAAATAGTAATTTAAAAAAAAAAACGCTCCTGGAAAACTTGTAAACCAAAATATTTGTGTGCAAAAATAAGAGTATATAATACTCGTCACACAACTCTGATCGAAAAAGAAGGACCTCCTCAAAAACAGTAAAACGCAACGATAACCTGGAAAAAATAAAATACATACCCACCCACACAAAAACACCCATACATATATAAAAAAACATATTTATACACGAAACATATTATCTTTGTAACATTTAAACATATTAGCTCACGTCACACACCTACAACTAAAACGCGGTAAAAATGAAATATCGTACACTCTACCTAACACCGAAAACACAATCTTCTCTTAATAACCCTATCTACATAAACTTAAACACACCACACATACACTAACACTAACTTCATTAACTTCTAAAATACAATTAAAACAAACTTACCCTCTCTAACGCGAAGCAGCATCCAACCGCGATCTGTTGAAGCACCAAATAAGCCTAAATAACATTACGCGGTTAAAAAGTAGTCCCTGTATACAGCAAAAACCTCTTTAATTTCTATATTCCAACACTTTAAAAAAATACACTGAGTATTATATTAAGTGTAAATAATTCTTTAAATTGTAGAAAATTATTTCTTGAATATTCATTACTTTCAAATAATTATTCAACTGTTATCTGTTACTTTAAATAATATTTTATTATTTATATATACATTTAGAAAATAATCTATATGTTAAACAAATTTGAATATATAACCTTGTTACAAATAATTTGTTTATAAAAATAGCTAATATTAGTTTAAACATTATGTATGTATATAAAAATGTATTTGTGTGTTTATCTATGTAAAAATTAATATTATAAATATGTTCAATATTCATAATTTGTAAAAAAAATATGATTACTTTGTAAAAAACAAAAATGTTACTGTTATAAAACAAATATACATATTTATCTATGACAATATATTCAATGTCTATGTGAATAAAATAATTGTTATTAAATGGAAAGTACATATTACCAATTTGTTTCTTTAACTATTTAAATTACAATATATGTGAATAAACATAAAATTATTTAAATATCATTTATTTGTTAAAAACATATATATGCACTTCATATATTTTGTTGGATAATAAAAACTGTTTACTTACAATTTTCAATAGAAATAAAAAATACATCTCTGCTTACAATTTATTTTTTATATGTTAATAAACTGTTTTTCATTTATTCCATTTAACCCTGTGTATGTTTCCTTCTTTATTATTCTATATAAATATTAATTACATATGAAATATTCTATTTAAAAATGCATTTTATATTTTAATAATTTTAAAAATGTATTTATCTTTTAACTACTACAATAACAATAATTGTAATTAATACAAAAATGTTCTATGTAATTTTAAAACTTTATTATAGTATCCTACCAATAATAATTATTTGTATTAAAAATGTTTTCTTATTTCCACTGCACCAATTATAAACTCACCTACACATTAAAACCATACAAATTACAATTCCCACTTCACCAATTGTAAACTCATGGAAGGTGCTGGACACTGAACCCATACTAATTACTATTCCAACTCCACCAAGTATAAACGTAATTTTTACCCTGTACCCCTGTAACCAAAAACCCCAAACTAACCCTGAACCCTAAAAATACCCCTTTACCCAAAAACAGAAAACTGACCCTGAACCCTAAAAATACCCCTTTACCCTAAAACCCAAAACTGACCCTGAACCCTAAAAATACCCCTTTACCCAAAAACTGAAAACTGACCCTGAACCCTAAAAATACCCCTTTACCCAAAAACTGAAAACTGACCCTGAACCCAAAAAATACCCCTTTACCCAGAAACTGAAAACTGACCCTGAACCCTAAAAATACCCCTTTACCCAAAAACCCAAAACTGACCCTGAACCCTAAAAATACCCCTTTACCCAAAAACTGAAAACTGACCCTGAACCCTAAAAATACCCCTTTACCCAAAAACCGAAAACTGACCCTGAACCCTACAAATACCCCTTTACCCAAAAACTGAAAACTGACCCTGAACCCTAAAAATACCCCTTTACCCAAAAACTGAAAACTTACCCTGAACCCTAAAAATACCCCTTTACCCAAAAACTGAAAACTGACCCTGAACCCCAAAAATATCCCTTTACCCAAAAACTGAAAACTGACCCTGAACCCTAAAAATACCCCTTTACCCAAAAACCCAAAACTGACCCTGAACCCTAAAAATACCCCTTTACCCAAAAACCCAAACCTATAACATTTTAAATATAATTATATACTTACCAATACTTACGTTGTAATGGTATGCGTTGTAAAAGTACCTGCGTTGTAAAAACATTTGTTGTAAATACATGCGTTGTAATGGTATTTGCGTAGTAAAATTTTCGTTGTAATGGTAGTGCGTTGTAAAAGTTGCGTGGTAAACGTTGTATACCTTTAATAAATAATATTATTTCATTATTTATTATTAAATTACTTCCCACTCTATTCCCCTATAAACCCACAACCCGCTACAGGAAATAAAAAATTGTATTTAACATAATTAGCAATTAATCAATTAAATTAAATTATTTACCAATTACATTTTAAATAATCAACAAATATTTTTTAATTAACAATTAATTAAATATTACTACCAATTAATACATTTACATATTTAATTAATTATAATTAAATTACTTCCCACCCTATTCCCCTATAAACCCACAACCCGCTACATGACATAAATTACTTAAATTAACATAATTACCAATTAATCAATTAAATTAAATTAATTACAAATTAAATTTTATATAATAAAAATATATTATTTAATTAACAATTAATTAAATATTACTACCAAATAATACATTTACATATTTTGTTAATTATAATTAAATTACTTCCCACCCTATTCCCCTATAAACCCACAACCCGCTACATGACATAAATTATTTAAATTAGCATATTTAGCAATTAATCAATTACATTAAATTAATTATCAATTAAATTTTATATAAATAAAAAATATTATTTAATTAACAATTAATTAATATTACTACCAATTAATAAATTTACATATTTAATTAATTATAATTAAATTACTTCCCACCCTATTCCCCTAAAAACCCACTACCCGCTCCTAGAAATTATTATACTATTTGAATTATTTTTTATAATTATTAATTTTTTATAAATTTAATTTCAATATGAATTAATTAAAAAATAACATATATTTTAACAATAAATGTAGTAATAAAAAAATAAAACAGTGTACATTTAAATATTCGAGATTATTTATATCGATATTATTAGTCGATATTATGACAGTCGATATCATGACTGTCGATAACACAACTTTCGATATTCTTAAAACCTATATTTTGACTTTCGATATTTTTAAACTACTAGAAAAAACGATATTTTTTACTATCGATATTACTTACTCGATATTTTTTCAATCGATATTTTTTAACATACATGACAATCGATAATAAATACATCGATATTACTTACCTCGACATTAATGCCATCTCGATATTCTGGAGTCGATATTATGTCCATTCGAAAATAAAAACTCGATATTTAGACTGCACACCATTACTTTTTTATGTAACTGCAATTTTTTGTTGTCTGTTTTTCTGAAATAAGACAGATGAGTGTGTGCATTTGTGAACAATAGGATGGGTAGTAAGGTGTTCTGCTTTTAATCATCTTTTTGAAAAGAACGTGAACACATTTCTATCACCTAAAAGACACTTGTCTCTTCACTTTGTGATTTGCATTTGACATACTGCCACACATGTTCTAACATCTAATTTTAGAGTATGCAGTGCCAGAAGGTATGCAATTAGAAGGATCTGTGGACGGCGAAAAAAGGCCGAGGAATGTTTCTTTAACTAGCTTGAAGATGAAAAACATTAAACCCCAATGCAGTGTTTGAAGTCCCTCTCCCTGCTATGTAAGATACAATTTAAAGAGAAGAGAAATGTAATGCAATCCTCGGACAATGCTTTAGTTCCTTTGACCTGGTTCCCTTCTTTTATGTATCCTGTCTACTTAAAAAAGATCAATGTTTCGAATGGTATTTTAGCCTGTGCTTCTGTCCCGTCTTGTTGGCACCAGACCGCCATCTCTAGGGAGGATTGGAAATTATCCTTACATGTTCTCACACTGCATTGCAGCCATCCCTTGTAATACATGGTTGACTTCCTTTTCAGAGCTAGATCAGAAAACAGAAATGATCTTTCAACACTGTTGCACTGTTCTGCTTGCATTGTGAAAGGGAGGATTGATGCAGGAAAACCTGGGTCAACACCTGAGTCTAAGACAATGTCAACTCAGACTTTTGTAAAAAACGGACAAGTCTTGTTTAACTATTTAATGTGATTGTTTAGTAATTTAACAGTCATCAATGCCAAACATGCTCGGGCGGACTGGCCTGTAGTGCACTCTGGCAGTGTCTGAAGAGCTGGTATGACAGGTCAAGGAGCGGGCCAGTTTTCTAGCTGTGTGTGGGTCTGTTTTATGGTCTGGTGGGCTGTTTGTTACTGTTAATTGTCCTAATATTGCCTGCAGCTGACACATATGCATGCATTTTCCATGCCTTGCAAAACACTTATACAGCGTGTCTTTACAAGTTCAGAAAAACTGATTTGCAAATGTAAGCAACACTTTAGGTCTGACATTAGCCAAGATCTTTCAATTTTACTAAAATAATATATATAACATATAACATTCTTGTTTAAAGTGGCTGTCAGCCACCTCTATTTATCCAGTGGTCTGTCTTTGTGTCGTTCACATTGTGCTTTCTCCCAATACAGCATACAGCTTGGGGCAATGGGTCAGCCTACTTAAGCCACTTGTTAACTTCCATAGGTGAGTTTCATTGGTTGCGATCATTTTTACTTGGCACTAGGAGCAATACTAAGTAACATACTTTCTACCCGGCAGAAAGACTTGTTGTTTAGCTCTCTTACATTGAGCACATCCTCACACAAGGTGCATCCTCTCAGTGGCAGTGCTTTTATTTTTAATTTATAATTACTTTAGTGTTTGCTTTGTATTTAGAGCCTGAGGTGAAAACAGGATGCTTTATGCTAGATCCGAGCACAGGCCACATTTCATGCTTTATCAGTTCCTGCCTATTGCCAATCCTGTTGTAAATTCTTTTTTAAGTGTCCTTTGTTTATCTGACTTCTAGTATTTCACAGCATCCATTTTAAATTGGTCTTTGTTAAGTTATCTTCTTTTTACTATGCATGCACTACACAAGCAGACAATCCTTCAGAAAACATTTATTCTGGACCCAATTTCACTAATCGGTCTTTAATAAACTTCTTTAATTTGCAGTTCTTGTAACACTATCTTGAAAAGTATTTGTTTTATTCTTTCTTTTCCTTCTTCCTTTTTTATTTCTTTCCTTCTTTCTTTCTCTATTGCCTTCTTTATTTCCCTCTTTCCATCCATTGTTTTTTCTTTCTTTTTTCATTTCTTCTCTGTTCCATTTTCCTTCATTTCTTTCTTTCTCCTTTCTTTCCTTCCTTTCTTTTTCTATTTTTCTTTCTTTCCTTTCTTTCCTTTTGTTCTTCCATTCTTCATTTCTTTCATTTTTTCATTCATTCTTTCTTTCCTATTTTCCTCTTTTCTCGTTCCATTTCTTTCTGTCTTTCTTTCTTTTATTCTTTTCTTTCTTTCATGCTTTCTTCTTTCCTTCTCTTTTTCTTTCTTTTATTTTCCCTTTTGTTCCTTTCTCTTTTCTTCCTTCCTTTCTTCCTTCCTTCTTTTCTACTTCTTTTCTTTTTTCTACTTCCTTTCTTTCTTATCTTCTCTCTTTATTTCCTTTTTTGTTTCATTTCTTATTTTTTCTTTCTTTCTTTTCAACTTTTTTGTCTTTCTTTCATTCCTTCTATGTTATGTTATGTTATTTTAAATTTCTTATAAAGCGCTCGTGCACTGATTAGTTTCTTGGCGCTAACTTAGGAATTTTGCTGGAGCCTTATGTAATTCTATCATGCTTTCTTTCTTTTATTTATTCTTTCTTTACTTTCCATCTTTCTTTTTTTCTATCTTGCTTTCTAACTTTCATTCATTCTTTCTTGCTTGCTTTCCTACATGCTTGATTTCTTTCCTACTTTCTTGCTTTATTTTTCTTTCATGCTTTCATACGTTCTTTCATTCATTTATTCTTCCTTTATTTTTATTTTTCTCTTTCTCGATTTTGCTTTCCATTTCTCTCTCTTTCTTACATGCTTTCATACTTTCATACTTTCTTTCTTTCTTTCTTTCTTTCTTTCTTTCTTTCTTTCTTTCTTTCTTTCTTTCTTACTTTCTTTCTTTCCTTATGTTCTGTTTTTCTTGTTTCCCTCCTTTTTCTTTCTTTCTTTCTTTCTTTTCTTCTTCTTCTTTGTCAAATATATGAGCCTGCCAGGCAATGGCAGAATTATTGGATTTTTATGTCTGTGTTACCTTAATAATTTGTTTAGTAGTATTATGATTATGATATTGGCTGATTTCAGTATGAGTTATATCATGCTGCCCTTTCACAAGGAGCATATCCACACACAAAGAAGTTCCTTTCACTGCCAAGGTCTACTATGGTAATGTGTGCTTCTTTGAGACTAGATAACATGTTTGCCTTTAGTCGATTTTTTTTTTTAGAGTGACGAACACCCGGCAGCTTCTTGAACATTGAAGTTTTGCAAACACCATAACAAAAAAAAAAAAATTGCTAAAAGGCTAGCTGATAACGCCGACCTATTTGCTTTGCCAATGCTTATTTGGCTGTCTGATTTCTAATGAGAGTCACCTGTATTTTGTTACCCTGGCCTATTGTATGTCCCTTTGCCCTTGACCCTGATTCCAAAGACACAGATAGCACTTTTAAGACTAGGGTTCACTAGAGAAGAAGAGAAATGATGGATTTAACTCAGATCCTTGTGACTGGGGGTGAATCTTTGCATTGTCCAGCATTCTGTCCATCAATTGTTTCTTTTGCATGTGTCGCCCAAAGTGGGAAGGGTATGCCCAGACGTGGGTCCCGTGCTCTCTACACCGCTGGATTCAAGCTAGTCTGGCTGATGAAGGGTGATGCCCCGAAACCTGTCCAAGGATGCTTGTTTCTGGTCCAGGGAGGACCTGGATTGGCAGATCAGGCTGGACTGTTCCCACAAGGAACAAAGTTAACACAGATTTACATATGACTTGGTCCAAACTGGGGTGGTGTCGTGAGCAAATGAATGATGGATTTAACTCAGATCCTTGTGACTGGGGGTGACTGTTTGCATTATCCAGCACTCCGTCCATCAATTGTTTCTTTTGCATGTGTCGCCCTAAGTGGGAAGGGTATGCCCAGACGTGTGTCCTCTGTTCACTACACCACTGGATTCAAGCTAGCCTGGCTGATGAAGGGTGATGCCCTGAAACCGGTCCCAGGATGCTTGTTTCCGGTCCAGGGAGGACCAGGCTTGGCAGTTCGGGCTGGACTGTTCCCACAAGGAACAGGGTCACGACTGATTTGCATATGGCTTGGTCCAAACTGGGTGGTGTGGTGAGCAAAAGAATGATAGATTTAACTCAGATCCTTGTGACTGGGGGTGAATGTTTGCATTGTCCAGCATTCCGTCCATCAATTGTTTCTTTTGTAGCTATAACAAGCAGACATTATTTCAAAAGAAAAGCTCGGCTGACATAATTTTCAAGTATTCGCAGTTACTTTTCTGCTAGATTTACTGGTATGGGAATCAACTTGGGAATGACGGTTAAATTTACTCAATTGCAGAAGCAGATTTAGTGATGAAAGTAAGGAGCTTCTAATGAAAAAAGCAAGCCACAGACAAAATAAGTAGGGGAAGAAGAACAAAGAGGAGCAGCAGTGTATTACTTATTGGACTTGAGAAAGAAGGCAATGCAATTAAACAGTGAGTGGTCATTACTGTACGCACAAAGTAAAGGCCTTTAAATATTAAAGACACAGCATTGGTTACCTGTCACTGCGGTGATGGTGACGCACTGCTTAATTTGCAGTGCATGTGGTTGATGGTGGTGACCAACGGCAATCATTTTAGAGGACCTGAATTCATTTTATATCATTAACTTTCACCCAAGAGGGATAATGCAGATTAGTCAGTAAAAGAAAGATATGAGAAATAGAAAAGTAGGGAGGATACAGAACCTGCAAGAGTGAAATAAATCATTCAGTAGTACATGTGGAGGGAACGTAAAAAAAAAACCTTGAACTCCTGAACACTTCTTTTTTTTATTTGATTTTTTTTTCAAAATGAGCTCTGGGGTAGTGAGTTCAGGGTATGTCCAACTGGGCCAATAAAACTCCACAACTGAAAAACACACTCCTGCAGCAAATAATAAGAATAAAGAGTAAAGAGACAACAATACATGCTATAAAACAGAGGAGTCATTAAAAGATTGCCTGGGTGAAATGAAGTACAATTGCTAGTTTTATGTACATTGAATAAACTGATTTGAATGCTGTAAAACCCTTACATATGAAAAGAAATACATATTATGAATATTAGCAGTGCACCTGTTGTGTTCTTTCCCTTACCATAAATTGCTCTCTAATAAGAAGCAAGGTGTTGTTGCCGTTATAGGACATGCATTCATTTTAGCCTGGCATGCTTAACCACTTTTATTTGCCCTATCCTGAGGAAGTGGAAATCTTTCCTGCTTTTACCACAGAGTGTAGCTAGATGGCATCCCTTTTACAAAAGGCTTGTCCGTCATTCCTAAATCCACCACGATGACCTTGGCAGATGCATGAAACTACAGATCTGGCTATTGCTCAGTTTAATTTTGCTACAAATTCCCAAGCCATTTTTAGGTCTAGCCTGGTCAGCGTATGCGCTGCTCTGCGAGACATGCTGAATTGGAGTATAGACTTGAAGCCCCACCCACTCTCCACCGATATTTGTCATTGGCTTGTGTCATTGTACTTCAAAATGATAGCTTCTGATTCGTTAATAGGCTTGTTAGTCCCTCCTTAGTCCGGTCTTCTCTTCATTTGTAACCTCCCATGAGGACTGGCTATTTTAGCATGGTTGTTACACGGTATGTCTTATTTAGTCTGTAAGCACTATTTTCTTTAATGAGTTTCTCTTACTAAAGGCACAACATGCTTTCCTGTAACATTCAGCACACCACATGCACTTTCTCTTTCCATGCAGCCCGTTTCTTTGAAGTGAGAAAGCTCTTGTATTTACAAGAGTTTGAGCTATTGGCATTGTAAATAACAATGTCTTTTATTTATGTGTCAATTATCAAAACAGATAAATAAAAGGCATTGTCATGTACAATACCAATTGCTTAGACTCTCACAAATGCGAGACCTATTGCATTGTAAATGCTTGTTTAAATTAGTAAGTGAACACCTTTGTGCTACACTCTAGGATCTGAATACCGCCATTTATTGTGCTGAATATAAGTGAAAGTATCCTTGCTGCTATAAGGTCACGCAGGATACATTACTGCCCCAGTTTTGTCCATAAATTGAGCCTCAAGTGACATTTTGTTTCCCAGGCAATCTAACAGTGACTACGGCCCTTTAGAGAATAACATGAGGTTCTGACATATACATGATGGAATACCCCCTAATAAACGTGAAGTTAGGCAAGGCAGCAAGTACATTCAGTACTGCAGTACTACAATAATATAATGTGAATTAATTTCTGATGCCAAGAAGTGCAGTCTCGTCAAAGACAGCTGTAGGAACAATTTTAAGCTGGATTCACATTGGCACAGATCATGCCCACATTGCTTAAGTAAGGAAACACATAATATCCTAATATTAAAGAGAAACTTAATTAAATTGAGAAATGTGATAGCATGCATTTCAAAAGAAAAGGGAATTTAGCAGAGTGTGATATGTAAAGACTTCAAGTTAGATATTGTCAAGATCATGCAGCACCCTGCCAAATACAAAAAAGCTGTAAATCCTTGGAGATTTGTGCATAGAATAAGAAACGTAAAAGCAACATAAACATAGGAAATCAAAAGCTGCGACAATGGCATCGTATAATGTGTCTTAGAGTGATGAAAACACAACAATAGTGTACACAGACAAGTCAAGTAAATGTGAAATAAACATGTTTGCTATTATGCCTTATTTTTGGAACCACAGAGGTAAGAAAAGACCAAATAAGCTAAACATAATTTCTGACAGTCATTAGAAAAACAGAGAAAGAGGTCACCACACACAAGAAAATAATGGTTTCATTGGCTGAAGAGAGTAGTGAAAAGAGTAGTAACATATTTCAAATAGCACCAAAAGGAAGTATTGATTATATGGATGAACCTAAAAAGAGAGTGCCAAGGATTGAGTAAAGAGTTAAAGCAAACATAGAAGAGAATATGTAGAAAATGCATGACCAATCAACTCAAAGCAGGACCTGAATGTCAGCAATTTGCTCCCATCAGATTATTCCTGTTTGGAGCATAACCACGGACACTGCTTCCCAAGAGAACCCTTGGAAGTCGAACCGTGCATAGATTTCCACAGATGCTCAAAGTTATAAAATATAAAAATTCAGAATATCCGCTAGATGGAAAACAATGCATGCCTAAATGTGACACACATGATCAATTACAAATGTATAATTTTTTGACTCCTCATGGAGAAAATTCGTCTCCATATGTATAAACCCAATCATGTACATACCCATTGTGTTTCATGGTGTTCTTGCTCAACTGATGCCCTGGAAACAGACTTATGCCTACAGTTGGTAGGAGTAAATTATGTAGGCATTTTCAGCAGTTTAAACTATCTGAAAGCGATACAAGAATACCCACAAACCAACTGGTTTGTGAGTGTTCA
Source organism: Lissotriton helveticus (assembly GCF_964261635.1). Classification (NCBI taxonomy): domain Eukaryota; kingdom Metazoa; phylum Chordata; class Amphibia; order Caudata; family Salamandridae; genus Lissotriton; species Lissotriton helveticus. Next base: position 1,078,826,154 of record NC_136059.1, read on the forward strand.
CTGCTATTTTAAGAAGGCTCGCAAGAATTAAATTGAATTAAATTATATTACATTTATGAAGCATATGGCTGTCTAAGCAGGGCTTTCCAGAGGTTCCACAGGCAGATAAGAGAGGGAACTGTCAGAAACTAAAATAGCTGGGTCTTCACCTTCTTTTGAAAGAGCTCTAAGGAGGTCGAGGTTCTGGCCCCAAAAGGAAGCACATTCCATACTTTGGGGCTAAATATTTAAAGGAAGGGGTAAATCTGTCTCTTTAGTTTCACCCAAAGAATGACTGCGAGGCCCAACCTGCATTAATGTAGGGGATGGTTAGGAACATATGGGGTAACAAAGCTGTTTAGATATTATAGGGCATTTTGAATCATTGCGGGCATTCGGAGTGATTGCCCTATACATAAAGCACAAGACTGAAAAATGCCAAGGAACATAGCATAAGAGTCTGGCAGCAGTATTCTGCACAATTTGCAGCCTATTCAAGGGAGCTTGAGACTACCAGGTATAAGGCATTTCCGTAATCCAAGAGTGACGTAATCAATACCTATAAAACAGTTCTTTGGGTAGAAACAAGGAGGTGCCCCAGAATTTTACACAAATATTTAATTAGCCGGAAGCAAGTAGCAGAAAACCAGGTCTTTTACCGTCTGCTTCGGAACAGGGCTTAATTCCTCAGGCTATCATAACCGTACCCAAAGAAGTGGTTGAATTCTCAAAACCAAGACATCTGTGTAATGGGCTTTTAACTTTAAGCAATATTCTTTCATTCATTTGGCCATGGACGATAGGCAGGGCCTCTAACTGGTTCAGCAATTGCCCTCAAAAGAGGACAAGGAGAAAATAATTTGAGTGCCATCGCCGTACGAAAACAAAGTAATGCCGAACACCTCTACAATGTCTGCTAGAGAGAGGACACAAATGTTGAAGAGCGAGGAACTCAGTGAAAAGCCCTGTGGAACACAAAATAGCATATGACAAACTGAGCAGGAAAAGGAATTGGAAGTAACCTGAAATGTATGGTTCTGTAGAAAAGAGAAAAAACATTGTAGGGCTAAGCACTTGATGTCACAGTCTGCCAGTCAGCTGAGATGAATGGAGTGTGATGTAGTGTCACATGCTACGCTTAGATCCATAGGAATCAGTATAGTATCTAACATAGTATCTAACATTGCTTTGAGATGCTCAGTGACCCATAGTAGAGCAGACTCAGTGCTGGTACTGGAGCTGAAGACAAATTGAGAGCCACGGAGGAGGTTCCTAATTTCCAGGTGAGAGGTTAACGGGGGATTTATATATTTTCCAGCAGTTTAGTTAAAGCCAGAATAAGTTTGATAAGATTACAATTTTCAGACTTGGAGTCATCTAGAGAGAGTTGTTTTAGAAGCAGGACAATCAAGGCATGCTTCCAAAAAGCGGGAACCATGGCTTGGGTCAAAGACATATTAAGAAGATCAATCCATATAGGAGTGAGAGCTTCCCAACCACGTTTTAAAAGCCACAAAATTGCAGGGTCAGATGGTGACCCAGATCTAACAGAATTCAATAGAGATTTAAAACTTTGTGAGTCAAGCAAAATAAATGACTATAATGTATTACAGACCTCTTTCATCCACATCTGCAAGAGCGGCCTTACTGCTGCATCAAATAATGTGTAATAATGGCTACCTTACTAAAGAAGAAATCAGCCGATTCATTTGATCTATCTAAGCAGAGGGGTGAGGATGGAGCGATGCATGCCGAAGCTGACAAGAATTTACTATCTGATACAGCTCCTTTGCTGAATTCTTGGCATGACTAATTTTGGCAGCCGTGGCTTCATGACAAGCATTGTGATCAATTTTGAAGACTTCCTGATTCTTTATTTAAAGGGTAATATCAAACTTTCTTTGCCAAAAGCGCTTCATACGCTTACAGGCAAAGTACTGCCTTTGTTAACCACAGGCTTATGGAGAAGGGCATCTAGTGTTGGTTCCACCCAAAAATTAACTGGCAGAACTCTGCTTTCAATTGAACCCTCGTACTGCAGAGTATTTTTAGAAAGAAACTGTAAAAAGCTGTGGGGTCAAGCTTGGACCAATATCGCCTTGAGGTATCTGTAACCCTTAGGGGAGTTACTGTGATCTTAATTGGTATCTTTGCCAAGACAGGCAGGTGACACATCCAAGGCAATGGAATGGGTTATTTAACCACAAGCAAAGATAGGTTGGAAAAAATAGGGTTGAGTGTATGGCCCTCTAATTGCATGGAATTGTTTACTAATTCTACTAAACTGAGCACTTTTAAATCATCCAGAAGATGGGAGGTTGTGGTACTGACAAGGTCATCAAAATGAATGTTGAGATCCCAAAGTATGTTGAAATTAGGAAATCTGAGGACATTCAAGGCGGTGACATCCGCAAATAGTGATATCCACTTTGCTGCCAAACGGGCAGCCCTTAAACCAGGTATCCAGAGAAAGTGAAACTGTTTGGATACCTTGAGCAAAAAAACATGGCTTCACAGTAAGGAATATGATGTTTTTCTGTAACACAAGTAATCTGTTGCTTGTAAATAATTACAAGGCCACCCTCAGCTTTACCTTGACAGTTATAGGTAACCATTTGGGAGGGCTTGAACAATGTCGGGCATGGAGTAAAAATTAAGCCAAGTCTCCATTAGGAAGACGGCATCTAGGGTATGGTTGAGAATAATGTTAAATACCTCCACATTATGCTTAGCCAAGGAGTGACAGTTGAGGCTCATAAAGCAAAACACACCCTGTCTAAAAGGTGTGACTAAATCAACCAAGATATCACCAAACTCCCCACAATCTGGAGTGCAATTAAAACTACAATGTGAACATTGCTGCTTGACATATCTTATGACGGTGCTCATTAGCAGTAGGTTGCATGCATCTGCACAGCTCAGCCATCGAGTAGACCCTTTGTTTTCATTAATTAGTGGCAAAGGGTCATAATCTCTGGCCATTGGGCCCATTCTGATGCAAATGGTTACAGATGGGACTGCCTTTGGCGTGCCAGCAGCACACCTGCTGGGCGCGTCCACACCTTGCATACATTTTTATAGTGTATGACTCCTTCACAGAGTTGTCTCGCCATAGAGCTAGAGCGCATCTTGGAAGGTTAGAAACTTCACCCCTAAGATGGCTCATCACCCTTCCTCCCGATTAACACTGCGGGAGCGGCAAAAATGGAAGGCAGACATCAATACTCCTGGCAGTACCCTCAACAACTTTTTAAAACGTACAGTGCAGCAGAAAAAAGTAAGAGAAAAAACATTTAAAATGAACTTGAAGATAAAAAAGATTCTCTACCAGGGAACAACTAACCTGTTATGCTGCACGTCCATGCCTTACATGAGTTTTTTTTTTATCTATGGGCCCTTCACAGAGCTGCTTGGCCATAGAGCTACTTGGAAGACTAGGAACTTCAGCCCCAGGATGACTGCTCACTCTTCCTCCCACCTAATACTGTGGGAGCAGCAAAAATGGAAAACAAACACCATTCATAGCAGTACTCCAACAACTTTTAATAATGAACAGGGCAGCAGAAAAAAGGTAAGCAAAAACATTTAAAATAACCATGAAGATAAAAATACTCTCTCACCGGGCACAACTAATGTGTTACGCTGCTCATACACGCCTTATATGCATTTTTATAATGTATGGGCCCTTTACGGGGCTGCTTGGCCATAGAGCTAGAGCGCAGCGTGGAAGGCTAGTAACATCACCCCCAAGATGGGTGCTCACTCATCCTCCCGACTAACACTGCGGGAGTGGCAAAAATGGAATATAAACACCAGTACCCATGGCTGTACCATCCACGAATTTTAAAAACAAGCTTTCAGTGGAAAAAAGGTAAGTAAAAAACATTAGAAAATGACCAAGAAGATAAAAAAACATTGTCTTACAGAGCACAAATTATTTTAATCTGAGAAAAATTCTCAAAAACCTGCTCCAACCATTTAATTTGAAAATGTATCCCATTCATCATACTGGCAAATATTGACATTTGTAAATGCACTTTTCACATTTAAGTCCTGATTCTTTCAATCCTGATTTTGAGAATCTGAATTGCCAGTTTATGTATACTAAGGGGCCGGTTCTGATCTCGCTCGGAAGGGCACCGAATGCGATCCGGCCGGAAAAAGTACGAGCTGTACGCGTGTTTTCCGCCCGACTCATACAGCTGTTCATGCGAGCAAGTACGATATGAGCAACGTGAAATTCACCGACCGAGTCGTTTCCGGGTCCGAATCTATCCGTACGTCTTGTCCGTAAGTAAACCGTGACATGCAATGGATGCGATTTACGACCGAGCCAGTACGATGCGTGCGTCGGACAGCCGGTGTGTGCCGAAGTGTTCGGCTCGCAAAACATCCGGGAAGTTGCATTTGAGGGTCCGCATCGGCCCTCCTGTCACCAGCAGCCCTACGACTCAGGGCCCAACACAGGCATGTACGGTACAGATGGCTCTGACGGGTACCCACTGTAGGGGGCGCCCTTGTGCGAGACATACCCATTCAGTAAATGGGAGCCCTTGTACGCGTCGTACGACCGGCTCCCATTGACTTCTATGGGAGTCCGACCAAACCTAGTCCGGCAGCATACGGCTGCATCGTACTCGCTCGGTCGGACTGCAGGACTCCGGCTCGGTTGGAAAACACTCCGGATACGGCTCGGTCAACGAGCTTTCCAACCCATATTGGAATCGGCCCCTATGTGTACATGCCTAAGATTTTCCTAGCTGTGCAAACTGCTTTGTAATTTAGGCCATTAGGTTTCCACCATTTTGAATTAATAAAAGATATTCTTACACAGTTAACAGCTTTTGGATTCTCTGCAGAAAGTTGCGCATAAAGGAGAATGGAAAAGATTTACGGATATTTCTGGGTCTTATTTATATTTTGTAGACAGGTTACTCCGTCATAACATGGAGGATATACCATCTGCATTATTACAATTGACATAGTAGTTAATGCTTTTGTAATCTGTCACGTTTGTGAAGGAGTAATTCATCCATCAAACTCTATATTTCCCTAAGTTCTAACACAACTAAAGTCTATTTTAGTCTAAAAAGCACCTATCTTGTATTTACCAAAAGGGGCACAAAACCTTTCGGTCCAGAGGTTTCTTTTTAATCAGATACAAAGATGCTGGTTTGTGATAGCTATGCATTAATATATACTTTTATCATTTTGTACATAGGCTTGATAAATAAAGTCGTAGGGTGGCCAGGAGAAGTAGGCTTAAACATGAGCATGTGTCTGTAGTGGGGTGTCCAGAACCTAACAGCAAACAGCAGTTTTGAGAAGAAAGGAAAGGGATACAGACCATGCCTTCCACCATTCAAGTAGAACATTTAGGTCGACTGGAGTAGGGGGAATTTACTTAATTAGGTTGAGTGTGATCCTGACTCCAGATAAATGTTGGAAGAAGCAGTGCCTCTCCCCCTTTAATCCAGAGCCCATGTCAAAGTAAGGATGTTCCAATGCCATCATGAGCCTGCTCCACTCATCACATCACAGCTTGGCTCTGTGGTTGCTGCAGCCTCTTGCTGCCCCTTACCTACTTCCAGCAGCTCCACATTTGAAGGGCTCTCAATTAGATGAAAGATTCCTTTTACGAGTGATGCGGGGGCGTGTTCTGAGCAACTGGGTCATTGCAAGGAAAATCTTCTGTCTGCGTTTATTAGGCCTCCATCTATGCCCTCAAAGTTGCACTGATTACAAATGTATACTTTGTGAACTAACTATTGATGGTGATTTAGTACATGACTGCATTAGGTTTCAATCTTTTGTACCTTTTTAACCCCCATTTGTTTACCATTTTGTGCTACATGTTTTATCCACTCTTTTATGATTTTTAATGTAATCAAATAAAAGTATTATTGACTGACTATGCCGTCACCAAGAACTCTTTTTTTTAGAAGCACTTGTGATTTTAAAGCTGGCAAATAGACAAGTGAATAGGGTTTAAGGGGTATCAAATAACACTATCCTTGGTCATGTACCTGATAATGCCCATGAACCTTTCATTGCACCGATGTTGCATGTCTCATACAGATAACAGGCGTCCTGGTGGGGTGCAGCACTTATCTGGTACCTAGCAAAAGCCAATATTTATTGAGGGCTTTGTAAGTAGAGTAGTCTGAGGCAGCACAGCAATGTTTCTGTAACAAAACTATCCAAATTTGTGTTCTATGCAATGGAAAATATTTTTTCAACCTTCAGGTTAATCTTTGTGTATGGTCAGTGCTCTGTAAAATAATAATTATGAAAGAGACACACAATGTTTACTACACTAGTATCTGTGCATGATTTGCACCCAAGTACTTTCATTTCGGAATCACTATTCCTGGAAATGAATACCTATTTCAGTTCCTCGTGGTGATCAACAGTCAATATTTAAAAAATGTCATTCTGCCTTTTTTTCCCCTCATTCCTGCAAACCTGCACCAAAATTGCATTAGAGTTACCAGGCTAACAATAAACCACTATAATATATAATCAGATGCTGGGTGAAAAAATACTCAGCATAACTATGGCCCTGGTCTCATGGCATTTTTATTTTTATTTTTATAATTTCCGCCCTATTTATCATTATCGATTTTTGCTAATTCTATAATTCTATCTTTTTTTCTATATTTATTTTGGGTTATGTTAAAAAAAAAATTAGGCTTAAATTAGTGCATTCACATATGCTTTTAACCAACAACTGTACTCGTATACCTGGGTGCCTGACAGGTTTCGATACTCTGAAGACCTAAAGATGACAAATCAATGGGCTCACATGAAAATATGCACCCTCTAGTATAATCCTGGCTTAACTACTTTACCTGTCATTCCACACAGCTATTGTCCTGTAAGTCATGACTAACATAATTTAGAATCAAAAGACCACATTTCCGGTAGGGGCGTGGCTTGGCGCCGTGGAAGATGGCGGCGACTCCGTGAGGCTCCGACGAGGCACCGGGAGACCTTCTCCTTCCAGCACGTAGTTCCTGTGCTGTGTCCCTGCATTGCTGTCGGACTATCTTTGGTATGCGGCGGTGCTCCTGAAAACTCATTTCCGACGTCGGAGAAGCAAGTAATCTCCGTTTCCCTCGCAAGGGCGCTCCGGCATTCACAGGCGCCATTTCGCGAGTCCCGTCACGGAGCAGCTCATGAAGGTGACGTGAGTGGTCCGCCTACCCAGCATCAGGGCGTCTGCTGTAGTATTCGTGGAAATGCCTCTCAAGCCCTTATGAGGTACAAGCTTGCTGTTTTACTTCACTGACACTTCCTACCGGCAGTTTTATATGCCTCTCCTCACAGCGCGACCGCCATTTTGTGCGCTCTGCATCTTTTTTCCTTGCACAGCGGTATATTTTCTCTGCCTCAAATGCACCTCCAGGCTTAATTTCTACATGACACATGCATACCTGGATGCCTGCTACAACGATATTTCTGCCTTAATTGAAGCTCTTTGCAAGCAGGGGTGGTAGATTACTTACTATCCCCACTAGCTAGTGTCTTTGTTCGACACTTACTTCCACTGTGCAATTTCTCTACCTAAGACTTGCATCTATGCTGCAGATATTCCTTACATGCCTGCTTCTATTCTTAGCAATGCCAGGATGATACACTTCTACATGTATATTTTATGAGTTGGACACTTTCTTCCTTCCTGCTGTTCTTCATATACAATTTAATGCTTCATGTTTCTCAGTGAGGGTTTTACTTTTTCACTGCGATGCACTTAACTATGTGTTTTCATCCTTCAATGGTGCATGATCCTTGTCTGCAGTTTTTTCTTCAATGATTCACCTCATTGCTGCTTCCATCGCATGTCTCTATCAATTTTCCCTCTTTCATTTCCTCAGGCTTCATTCCTCATAATTGGAGTGGTTTTTCTGGTGTTTTTACACAGTTGTGTCCAGTGTTTCTGAGAACTACACCAAGTGTTTGCCATTCTCCGTTTGGACTCCCCTACATGGGCAAACAACAACAAATGTCTCGCTTCTCACCGAAGACACCTGCAAAAGTGGCTTTTGTTAAGAACTCTAAAGTTTTTTCGGCTTTGTCCCAACTGGAAGACTCCCTTCCGCCCTCGGACTCGGAGACACTCATGGAAGCGCCTTCTCCTCCTTCTTCAGGAAAAGTCACTGCCAAGCGGCTAAAAAAGCACCCTCCGTCTCCACCTAAGTCATCGTCACCTGTATCCATGGAACTCTTATTGGAAGAAATCCGTTCTTTCCGTCCTTTCCTTGAGGAAATTGGGACCCTACGCCCTTTCATGGAGGAAACTAACACCAAACTCCAAGTTCTGACAGAAAATTGGTCTCAAATTGAAACAAGAGTCTCTACGGTAGAACACTCTGTCGCATCTATTCAAGAATCTCACACTAAAGTTGCGTACTTGTCCTCACAAGTAGGAGCCCTTCAGAAGCAGGTGGAGGAGTTGGAAAATAGAGGCAGACGTAATAATCTTCGCATTTACGGCCTGGCGGAAAATCTTGAAGGGTCTGACCCACTTGCCTTTTTCAAGTCTTTCCTTCCCAAACTACTACACATGCCACAGGATACCTCTCTCAACATTCAACGGGCGCATCGTCTAGGCCGTCTGCCTACATCCCTCTCCATGTCACAAAAGCCAAGAGGGGTTATTCTTTATTTCCTGGAATACACGGACCTCCTGAAAGTTCTAGCAGCTGCCAAGGCCATTCCCAAACTGTCTTGGCTTGATTCTCCAGTGTTCTTCGCACAGGACTATGCTAAAGCAACTGCTAATCGTAGAAAAGCCTTCCTCAGCATGAGAGAGTCCCTCCGTGCCATGGGTGCCCGATATGGCCTGTATCATCCATGTCTATTTAAGGTCACCTACAATAATAAGACCACCACGTATGAGGATCCTGTGAGATTGCAGAGCTTCATTAATGCGCATCGTACCTCTACCATGGATACCTCTGGTCCTTCGTCTTCCTCTCCTGGTTGACTTTTCGTATCACACACTTGTTTTCACATTACAGCTCTCTTAATGTTATGTTGTTATTTGCCTCATGTTTTTGGCTGATTACCTGGTTATGCTGGCATCATTTTTGCTCTCCTCCTATGTTCAGTTAATGTATCTTTCCCCTTTTGGAACTTTCTGATTGCTTGTCTCTCCTATTCGTTTTTCATACAGTAATGCTTTTATTTTGTTTCATTCCCCTCTCTTCATTTTTTACTATTGCTCTTTGTATTTTTGTCTCAGTTTTACCCCGTCTTTATTTCCACAGGAACTCCCCATCGTACGATGTCGTCTCCCTGGTTCCTTGCCCGGAAGCCCTCGGTTGTGTTGCCTCTCCCACCTGGCTCCTCCCCCCCCACCCTCGTCTCGTACCTCCCCTCCGTAGGTATGTCAATTTCATGTTTTCTATACCTTCCTTGTTTTTTATTCCTCCTTACTTCCCCTTTCTTTCACAATGACTTCATGTTTTGCTTTACGATGATGATTTTTTTCTCCTCACGTTATATTGCATCTCTCCTTCCTTTTTATCCTATCTACTTCTTACCCCTATCTCCACTCTTTTGTACTCCTCTTCTGCTTCTTACTCATTACTCATCACTCTTTGATCTCTCTCCTCTTTCTCATCTTCATTTCAACGTATATTTTTCCCATCTTCCACGGTTTCCTGTCTTCTTTTTCCGTCTCTTTTTCCTCGTTCTTTCATTTTCTTCTACCTTCCTTTCTTCTATTTCTCATTACTTCTTTGAATCGTTGATCAAGAAATTTATGGCTTTCATGTATATACTATGTCTCTGAATTTGGTTTCATGGAATGTTAAGGGTATTAACTCCCCAATTAAGCGTCAGCGCATTCTATCTCACTTAGCTAAATTGAATGTTGACATTGCGTTTCTTCAAGAAACTCACCTTTCAGACCTAGAATCTGATAAACTTAAGAGAGGTTGGGTGGGTGACGTCTTTTTCTCACAGGGTGATGGGAAACGTAATGGTGTTGCCATTTTATGTCGTAGGTCACTTCCTCTAACGGTTATCTCCCAAGAATCAGATACCAATGGCAGATGGACTCATGTCAGACTATCACTTAGAGGTGTTCCAATCTCCCTCCGTAATGTCTATGGTCCCACGGTCGGTGAACCCCTTTTTTGGGCAGATCTTTCTCCCCGCATCACCCAGTTCATGGACGATAACTTCATCCTTGCGGGTGATTGCAATCACCCTTATGATCCTTTTCTGGACAGGAAGTCTGATGCCAATTATATTCCTACGAAAGCGCACAAATTGTTCACCCAAGCTATCTTACAACATAAGCTTGTGGATTCCTGGCGTCTATGTAACCCAACCTTACAAGAATTCACTTATTATTCCCCTCACCATCGATCCCAATCACGGCTTGATTACATTTTTGTTTCCCACGCACTCACTCCAACCCTCCAGGCAGCAGAAATTGGCCCGATTTTACTTTCTGACCATGCCCCTGTATTGGTCAGTCTCGCAGTTTTACCCAAAACTGATGGTCTTAAACGTTGGCGTTTCAACAATGCCCTTCTTTTGGATCCCAACTTCTCTGCTTCTTTTTCTGCCTTTTTTGATGAGTTTTTCCTCTTTAATGATACCCCACCCATTTCGAAACATACCCTCTGGGATACCTTTAAAGCAGCTGCTCGTGATTTTATTATTACTTATGTTGCTAAAAAACGTAAATCTGCACGCCAATTTACCAAAACCCTTCTTCATGACATTAAAAGATTGGAACACGCCTACTTCACTTCTCATTCCTCCGATAGTCTGACATCTCTGGTTGCTGCCAAAATTAAATTTAATGAACGATCCACTGAAGATGCTTCTCTGTACTTGCTTAAATCCAGTGCCAAATTTTATGGGGGTAGGAACAAGGCCGGGAAGATACTTGCTAATTACTTAAAGATCAAACAAAATAAAGTCAACATTGAATCAATTTATGATGATAATGCCCATTTACACCATAAGGATGCTGACATTCTTGCTACTTTCTCCCATTTTTATGAGTCTTTATACACTTCAGATACACCCTCTTCTCCTCAGTCTCTTACTCACTTTTTTTCCACTATTCAAGCCCCCCCTTCCTTCCCTCTTGACCTAACCTCCTTAGAATCTGATGCCTCACAAACGGAATTATTTGCTGCTCTTCATCGTTTGAAACTGAACAAAGCCCCTGGCCCTGACGGGTTCACTGTTGAGTTCTATCTTCACTTTTCGAAGCTTCTTATTCCAAAACTTCACTCCCTTATATCCTCCTTTACTGACATGGGCACTTCCTCTGGCACTTTTTCAGACGCCCATATTTGTCTAATTCCCAAACCCGGAAAAGATGTCCAATATTGTAAAAATTACAGACCTATTTCACTAGTTAATATAGATTACAAAATTTTCGCTAAATTGTTGGCAATGAGATTAGATCATTTGCTCCCTGACCTGCTTGGAGATGAACAATCAGGCTTTGTTAAAGGTCGTTACATTACAGATAATACACGGCTCCTATTCAACATCTTAACGAAATCTTCTCAACTCCAATTTCCCCTTGCAGCCATAGCATTGGATGCTGAAAAGGCATTCGACAGGGTCGAATGGCCGTATCTTTTTCACACCCTCACTTGGTTTGGATTTGGTCCTAAATTTATCTCCCTAGTCTCATTGTTATACTCTCATCCCCGGGCTGCAGTTTTCGCTAATGGCCAAATCTCTCCTTATTTTACTCTTGGTAGAGGTGTTCGTCAAGGTTGTCCCCTTTCTCCCTTTCTTTTTAACCTGGCCCTCGAACCTTTTTTATCCAAACTTCGTCAAAACCCTAATATTACCGGTTTCAATACTACAGAGCTCTCCATAAAATTAGCAGCTTACGCGGATGACATTTTGTTATTCATTTCAAATCCTACTGTTTCCATCCCTGCTTTTTTAACAAAAGTGCAACATTATTCCTCAGTCTCTGGTTATAAACTTAATAATGACAAATGCGAAATATTACCTTTGACAAAGTTTACTTTTAAACGTGATTTCACTGCCTCAAACTTCACCTGGAGTCCTTTCCATATTAAATACCTAGGTTTACATATTACCCCCTCCATTCGTGACACTGTTTCCCTTTGTTTGACCAAGTGTATCCAGAAAATATCTGATCTCACGGCTAGATGGCATCCCCTTTATTTGTCCTGGTGGGGTCGCCTTGATACCATCAAGATGATGATCACCCCTATTGTTCTTTATACCTTATCCAATATTCCCGTTCCCATTCCAGCCAAACTCATCAAAAAAATACATTCAGTTTTATCTTCCTTTCTTTGGCATAAAAACAAACCCAGAATGTCTTTAGCAAGACTTAGTCGTCCCACCTCCGAAGGTGGGGTTAACTTTCCAAATTTCTCTGCTTATCATAAGGCCTTTCTGCTACGTCAATCTTCCTTCTGGTTGCAAGACCCTGATTCTCCATGTCCTTTATGGACAAAGGTTGAGCGCCTCTTTCTTTCACCTTTCTCTTTTGCTGAATGTATCTCCTTTTCCCGCAAGCCTGCCTCGCTCCTTACCCCTATTCATAAGTTCACCCTCAAACTCCTCCTTTCTTCTCACCCTCCGGCTCCTAATTGTATTGCTGCCTTCCTCTCCTCAACTATCTGGAATAATAAATACCTTCTGATCCGAGGTAAACCCATCCTATGGAAGTCTTGGAGATCCAAAGGACTGCTTTGGGTTTCCCAATTGTTTTCACACTCCACTTTTCTACCCTTTTCCACTCTCCGTCTCACTTTTCACCTACCCCTCTCATGTCTTCCCCAGTATCTTCTCCTTAAGGCATCAGTTATGGACGTGTATGTTACACTTCCTGCCTCTCCTCCTCCTGCACCTACTCCAGACCCTGTCGCACACCTTCATTCCACTCTACTCACCCTTCCAAAGGCTTCTGTTCTTTATAAACAGCTTCATGTACACAATATTCCCAGACTTAAAAGCAAAGTTGAGGAGCAGTGGGAGACTGATTTTTCCCTCTCCTGGTCGACTCCCCTTTGGGATAGGATCTGGTTAAAGATTCGTAAATCATCCAGGGCTGCTTCCTTAGTGCAATCCCTATTCTTCATTTATAACCGTTTATTACACACTCCTTCCACCCTTCACAAGCGTTTTCCTACCACACCCGATACTTGTTGGTCATGTGCCTCCCCACACGCTACCCTGTTTCACATGTTGTTCCTTTGCAAGAATGTTCATGCCTTCTGGTTACAAGTTTGGGCTGAAATTAATGTCATTTTTTCCACTAATATTCCCTTTTCGAATGCTCATGTTTTTCTAGGTAGCCTATCCCCCTGTTGGGATCGTAGTGACCTTAATGTTCGAATTGTTGATTTATTATTAGCGGTTGCTTTTCAACAGATAACGATCAATTGGAAGTCTACACCCAGTATTACTTTTAAAGCTTGGTGGTACAATGTCTGTCATAACCACAGACTTGATACTGCTTTTGTCTTTCCTCCACAGCTGGCAACTAAGCGTGCTGACTTATGGCTTCCTATTACATTGTTTTTAGATAAATGTGCACTGCGTTCTTTTCGCCCTCGACCTGCGCAGCAGGAGGTCCCTAAGCCTCCTTGATGCCCTTCGCATTCCTTTCTATTTAACCATTCTATGTTACTGCATTGCCGTATTTGCATTCTATTACATTATTTATTTGCTTTACCCTTCATTTTTATGTATTCCTACTTATGATTCACTTATATACTTTGTTATTGTAATGAGTATGTTGAATTGAATTGCTCTTCTTTTTATTGCTTCATCAATGTATGATTTCATTTCCCCTCCTCCCTACTCCCTCCTTATTATTTCTCCATCATTGCTCCCTTATTAGTAATGTTTCAGATTTGTATTATTACCATGTTCTTCTTTAATAAACTTGATTTTGAACTTAAAAAAAAAGACCACATTTCCGTTTTTATCCATACTTCAAAATAAATACAGACAGGAAAATAGATGGTTGCCCATCTGTAGAAAACGATCACGAAAGTGAATACTGGGCGCCTTTAACATAAACCATGAATCCTAACCCTCAGAGTGACTCCTTTTCAAATTGTTTCGATTGATCGCTTCCTCAATGGTAAAGAAGATTTCGCTGCTCCACCTAACAACTGCTCTCTCAGAACATGAACCCTATCTAGTGCTTAATTTGAGCCTGTCATTTCCGGTGCTTGGCACCAGCACTTCATTGTCAACACCAGCTCTTATGACAGTCTACCAAATGGTGACGCAGTTTGTCTCCTATAGAGATGAGCACAACTACAGTTGGTTATAATTCAATATACATTGAGGCTATTTCCTGCCTTCCAAGCCAGTCCCACAGCTTTGGGGACCTGGAATAGTCCTAATCATCGCACTTGCACGGTTTCATGGTTAGTAGTTTTATTGGTTCTGTTATAGGTGACGCCAGCAGGAGTAATGGGCTAGTGCAAGCTACAGTGGCCTCCTGACGAGGGCCCAGCACTTATTTTTTCTCAAATTAAGCACTGATTCAATATAAAACAAAGGGGCATATTACCAAGGGCCCTTATCGCCGCTTTAGCGGGACTTTTTCCAACTACAGCGGCGATAATTTGATCACCCTATTACCAAGCTGTCGCTAACACCAGTTAGCGACAGCTAATAGGCGATGGCGGGCATTTAGGGGCCCACGTTGCATGTCCGCGATAATTATCGCTAATGACATGCAAAGTGGGCGTGCCAGGATGTTAGCGACTGAAAACAGTCGCTAACATCGCTATCTCCTATTACCTACAAAGGCGTAGTTTTGGAAATATTCACGCTAAGCGCGAATATCTCGAAAAGCTAACACCTGCCCAGAGCAGTTCTTAGCCATGTTATCCAATGGGAGGTGGATAACATGGCTAAGAGCATTGTCACGATAATGTGTGAATATCGCTGTATTTCCAGCGATATTCACGCATTTCGAATGATTTTTATCGTTTCTGAGATGAACCTTGTGGATAGCAAGGTATCTCAGTGATAAAATTCGTCGTAGCGCAGCGATAACATTATTCCCGCTACCCCTGCTTAACGATAAATATCGCTATTGCTAGGTAATATGCCCCAAAGTGTGGAAATCAGTAGCAAGGTGTCAATGCATTCTATTCTACATTGCGGACTATAGGGAAAGGAACCTTGGAACTACAACAGAATTGGATGCATATTCCACCCACGCCTGATGTAAGCCAACAGTTCTGTGCTGACACTGTACTCCACAGACAGCAGGGAGTCATAAAAAGAGAAGCATCTATCTGATAAGCTCTCAGTTTGTGAAGGTGTAAATTACTCAGCCACACTCCAGGCGCAACAGGAAACGTGAGAACACGCTTGATTTTCATTTCTAGATGAGACTGTAAAAGCATCCATTGAGGTTGTGAAAAACACTGATAAGTTGAACATTTGCAAAGAAAAGGTGTTAAAACATATTTACGGACTTCATTTTGAATTTCAGATTTCATTTGCCTGTTGTGTTTTCCCACACTATCTTTTTGTTCCAGAGTTGTAGAATGATTCATTACCGGGGCCATTGGAAATTGAATACAATTTGACAATTTCATACTGAAACCTTGTTTTCCGTATCTGCTGGTAAATGTAAATTATGCCTTCTAGAAAATAATCATTTTAAGGCTTATAGAGTGACACCTTGTACAGGTATTTGTCCCTATGAAGCAGCATAGGGTGTTAAAATTACCCACATTATGGATACTGAAAGCTTTTTGCACTGGTGGATGGGAGTCTGAATTGATTTGGAGCTTTTTCAAACCTGTGTCCTGGAGGTTACAAAGTGCTTAACTTGTAAAAGAAAAGTGCTGGGGAAAAGTGTTGATCAATAGACTATGTTCAGCACTATCAAAAATCGGGGAGCAGAATACCAAGAATGGGTAGTCAACTTGTGCCTCTTTCATACACCAGGCAGCACTCTGTGCCTCCTTATTTCATTCTAGCGGGTTCTTTCTCACTCCTGCTTTCTCTCTTTGTCATTGTTTTCTTTCTTTCTCTTCCTTTTTCTCCACTCTTTTATGTTCCTCTCTCTTGCAACGCTCTTCCTGACATTTGTTGAGGAAAAGTAAGTGCTGGTCTCTAGAAATGACTGACGGTGTCCCCACTTCAACCACCGGCTGAAGTTATGCACTGGAGTTAGATATAGGTCTTTGCAGGAGTTGTGGTAACCCTCTGAGCTATATCAGCAGCAGCTTACAACCTCTGTATCACTTGAAGGTAAATAATTATTGTGTGCTTCCCTGTGGCACCTAAAGCAAAGATGCATGCTGAGGTGGGCATTTATCTGCTTACCAAGGTTCATTTAATACAATTAATACACAAAAGATATTTTGAATGGCTTGTCTGTCAATGTCGGTGCCCTCATAGCTAAGGGCCCTGGAACTACCGCTTGTGCTTTTTCAGTGCAGAGCCTGCAGGAACAGAGCATGCAGAGTGCAGCATAGAGGAGAATATAAGCACTGGCGTCTCCGCCAATGAAAATATGTCCTAAGCCATCCTGAGAAAATGAAATGACCCGTCTTTGGAGGAGATGACTAATGGCTGGGTCAAAGTGATAGCATTGTTTCCCATAGGCCAGGAGTGAGTGGAGAATCCCCACTCACACATGTACCTATCATTTTGTTAGGAGTGCTGCCACTTCTCCCGAATGCAACATTTACTACCCTTTTCTTCATAACTGCCTTGAGTAGTCCTGGACACTTTCCTAGTTCCCTTCCCTTAGTCCTCCTCAATGGGCTCAGAAGGTGCACTCTGTTAGGGCATCCAGGGCTCAAGACGACTTGACATACCCGCCATTACCTACCACCTCCTGATGAGGCAGGAGGGACCATTACCATTACCTACCACCTCTTGATGAGGCAGGAGGGACCATTGCCATTACTTACCACCTCTTGATGAGGCAGGAGGGACCATTACAATTACCTACACCTCTTGATGAGGCAGAAGGTAAGACAAATCAGTATGGGAAAAGAACAGTAGTGGGCAAAGTATAATTACCAGGCCACTAAGTGAGGGAAGGTAAATCATTTGGAGCTATGCTCAGAGTGAGTTTCTGTAAAAACGTAGGGAGCTTGCTTGGGACAGGTCTATCTTGAGCATCCATCCATTCTCCTTGGTTAAGGCAAGTCTTAATAAGTTACATCAGGTTTCCAGCTGAGCCGTTTAACAAAACAGATTCTAAAGAGAACTTGTGTAGAACAGTAGACTGTGTTGTCTCCCTTTACTGCGCTCTATGACATACAATTGGTTAAAATCACTACTGTTAGTTGCAGGATTTGACACTAGCATTAGAAGTATTTGAAGTAAATCACTATTCTCACACTATCAAGAGTTGTACTACTATGAAAGAGCACAACTAAATGTAATAGTATACATGAATAAGTGACACAATGGAACAGTACGAAAGCAACATGCATCATGTATGTGTAGATGACAAATTACAAACTCCAAGACTGACAGTATTTTTCTTTAGGATTGTGTTCATGTCACCTCATGTTTAAAGCATAAGTTAGGTAATTAAAAAGTTGTATGTCATTTTGATAAAAGAAGTAGTCATGGTGGGTTGACTGTCATTTAATACATGGATTTGTCTCCAAGTCCTTGGATGACTTTCAACAATGCAAACTCTGAAAACAAAACACAGCAGCTTACAAATGATTATATCTCATGTATTTTCTGCCATATCTAAGCTTTGAGATACAATGATGCATTTCAATACTTTCCACGTCTGATTTCTCTGATTCTTGTTGTCCATGCATATTTTTAGGTTCCAACGAGAGAGAGACTATGCCTCACAGCATTAGCTTCAAAGTCCCCGCTGCGTTTAAATAAAGACATTTTTTACTGGTTTCTGTATGTAAGAAATTTTTATTGTTGGTTGATTGGGGTGTTAACCCTGCTCAAGCAACAGCCACAATATTTGTTAGGGGGAACCACAACAGTCAATAAATTAACATGTGCTTAACCCTTTGGAAGCTTGGCACAAAGCAGTCAGGAATAACTTAGATGCAATGTGTAAAGTATTTATGAAGCACACAAATTGTAATCATTTGAAAACACAACTCAAGAAAAATACCACACCAATTTAAAACAATTGAATACATTTTAATGTTATTTGACACCAACACAACAAAAATGCAACCAGTTGAATTTTTAAAGTTTATGGTAGAAAGCTAGCACTTAAAAGATAGAAGCACCAACCACGGACATCTAGTCACACGAGAACGGATTAAATTTGAAAAATATGGGTCACCGCAATTAAGCATGAGTTGGATACAAAAAGTGTATTGGGCCTGGTCAGGGCTTACTTTCAGACTTAGAAGAAATTCCAGCAAGATTCTCTAAGAAGGCAGATGTTCAGTGGGGCAAGGCTGGAAGAGGTGTCCAGGAGGAAGCATCATCGTCGGGGAGGCATTTGATGAAATTGTTGTGCAGATTTCCACATTCTGACTTAGTCTCTTTTTTTAAAGTTGGAAATCCCCAGTGGGACGAGCGTGAAAACAGCAACTGACGAGGGCTGCATGAACCTGGATACCCCTTCTGCAAAGGACTGCTGAATAGGATTTGCTGATGTGGAGAAGAATGAAGTGAGAGCTGCAGCGAAAGCAGGCTGACCAGTGATGCACCTTGGATGGATAGATGAGCAGGAGGTTGATCCTGGTCTCCCCCTTGTTCTGAGAGTAGTTTTTAGTACTTTCTTCCATCCATTTTCTCTCCACTTCTCTCCTCTTTCCCTTCTCCCTCTCTGATCACTTTTGCTCTACCATACCCCTTTCTCTCTCCCTCTCTTTCTCTATCTCTCTCTTGAATCCTGCCCAGAACTGCTGCAATTAACCTAGGTGAATTGGGAGAAAGTGACAGAGGCATCAGGAGCCTACCTTGTGGCTTGCAAAACTGGCCTCCAAGGGCTCCAGCCCACCAGGGAAATGCCCGGTCAAACAAAGTCATATCTGGCCCAGACCCAAAATGCCAGTCAGCTTTGGTTTGACACTGCTATCAAGACCAGTCAGTGTCCTCAAACCAAACAATATTACATTATGAAAAAAAATCTGTACCAATAGGATATTTTGGCTACCACTGCAAGAAAAAAAAACTGATGTAAAGAGGATCAATGTATCACTGTTGCAATAACTAGATTCTTCACCATCTGTGTACATTAATGAAAGCACTCCTTTAGAAAAAGAGTCAATTTCTTGAATTGTACCACACAATAATTTTCTACTAGGAGCATAAAAGCTCCACTCAGTTAAAATTAATAAAAGATAGCTATATAAATATTTAAATACATTTTAAAATATAAAGAAATGAACCGGACTGAATAAATACATGAGTTTGTTTTAAGTGAACAGTTGCTGTTAGCGACGCTGGTTTGGTTAAGCTGCATAACAATGTTGTTTGTATCTCATAACACAAAAGATGTAAGTGCTAATTTAAGAAGGGTCTCTACCACAGTTTTTAACTAATTTGGGTCACAAATAGTTGACTAGCTGGAGGAGTGCTATCACTGCCAGCTCTAGGGCGGTGCAACTGGTGACAACGCACCGGGCGCAGACTTCGGTGGAGTGGGGAGTGGGCATCTTCTTTGCAAACATATCATAGTTTTAAAAGGCCCTGCTGTCATGTTCCTGGCCTCCAGCAATTTTCAGGCAACAATAAAAATGTCAAGATAACTCTGGTGATTAATGTTCTTCTCCAAGAGAGATCAGTTTTGTCTAGTTGAAGGTTTGACTCATCATAAGGTAGCACAGAGGTTTCTTATGTCTGCTGTAAAGAACTTGAACCATGCAGATCACAAAGTGCATATAATTTAAGTAGGTCAGTGGGTTACTGCTTTTGTCAAGAGAGATCCATTTTAAGTTAAAATCATAATACAGAACAGTGAGCTGTTACCTGTCATTCAAGATAAAACTGCAAGGTATAGATTAGAGCTGTGTGAATTTTTCCCCTGTCTTTCATTATCCTAATGTTGCAATAAGGGTTAGTTTGGGTAGAAGTCAATTCTTATTATTAAAGAGAACCCCCAACCATAGTGTTATATGTTACATTCTAACGCTGTGCTTCTCCAGACCAAGCACTCTTAAACTATTCAGACTACCAGTATGGATGACATGTGACTCCTACACCTTATAGGCCTCTGTTTTATGTAACATTTCTTATAGAATAATTTATACATATATGATTAATTTTTTCTGTGTAATGTGTGTGATGTAAAGTACTCTGACACCCTAAACTGGTATGAGTGGCACTATAAAACAAAACAAATGCATGTGAGAGAGAGTGGCTATGGAGACTTGAGGGTGGTAGTGAGGGAATCGGTGGAGGAGCAGGGCATTGGGGGCACCAACAAACATTGTCGCACCGAGTGGCACCATCACTAAGGCCTGCCCTGAGTGTTATTTTAATTGTTGCTTGTCAGATGTACTTTAAAGGCATATGCTGAATTGGATTGGTACCAGCATTTTCTATAAAGTAAACTACAGCAAATGACAATGACATACACAAAGCAAAACAACAGCACTGCTAAAGCATAACTGGACATAACACAACAACACAGTCAAAATGTGACTGCAAAACAACAGCCACAGTAAAACCAATCACTTGCAATAATGCAGCGCAGAAGTGAAACAGCAGTGCAGAAATCTACTTTCATAATATGGTGGTAAAATGTGTACGCTATTCACCAAGCATCACCTTACCTATCACCAAGGACATGAAATAGCGCCAGTCCAAAAAATTATTCTAATCCAACCCATATGTCAGGAACACCCAGTGAAGCACCGAACACAATGTTCTCTCTGTAATTTACTCATGTTCTCTTTAGTAAAAGAACCCTCCGAAGGCGTTTATTTACGCATCCATGTCAAGCTTCAAACAGCCTTTTATCATGTCACCTTATTGAAGGGTAGAATGAACCGAAAGAATATAAAAGGCTGTGATTTGTTGCACCATTTCAAGAAAAAGGGCGTCTTTTTCAGAATCAGACCCTCCTCCCCTGTTCTCTACCCACCTGCAGACACTGCCGTGCTTCTTTCACTGATATAAATGTATCTACTCAGCCAAGTCATTTAATCGGTTCCCTTTATAAACCAATCCGGTGGCAGCTGAAACTTACTGTTGAGAAAGTGGATTCTGAAAATGAGAAAGATGTCTGGCGTTTCTCAGTTGGTCAAACCTTTCAAAGAGACAATGCAAGTATGGCCTTTTAACAGCTGTGTCTGTATTCTCTTTTATTAGCCTGAACTGCCATGATTGCTAGGTGTTGGAGTGAGATGTGTTGATTAATATTGCAAAGAGTGAAATTCCACAATGGCTGCAGTTGTTTGTCAGCTGATGCAACATTATCAGTGACAAAGGCGGTTTGAGTCTGTCACTTGTCTTGCACTGGCATCAAACTTACCAGGGCCCACATCGCCAAAGACGTGGTTCGGGTGCAAATGTGAATTCTCTGATTGGACCAGCAGTGGCTGTTTTTGGGAATGGAAAAAATGGTGTAAAACTCCTTTCTTTCTACGGATTTTAAATAAAATTTTTGAAAATGCCACTTTCAGAAAGTTGAAATTTTACTGCCTTAGCCATTTGGTGTCTGTAGCCTTTCTCTGGGTCAAATGACTGTGTTTAGTTGACAGCACGGTGTATTCCTCCTCAACAATCACACACAGATGGGAGCTTAGATGTACCTGGATGGGACATCGCTGGCAGGATGGGAGGGCAGAAAAAGGCCATCCCTACTTACACATGAAAAGCCTGTGCCTTGCCTCCACACAAAGGGCTGCCTAGCCCCTGTAGTTAGTCTGGAGCCATAACAGGGAAGGTGGGATGCCTAGGGACTTCAGAGGGAAACCTCTAGAAGCTTCTCTCCACTTTAAAGGCACAACTTGGTATAAATACTGGACCTCAGATACCAACTCTTCAGTATACTTTTGGATCTATGGCTACTCTGCCAGAAAGAAGGACTTCTATGCTCCTGAAAGCGGTACAAAGGGGGTGGTGATGGACGGAGCATCTGAACCAATCAAACACTCACACCCAGTCAAAAGATCTGGGTTAAATCCATCACAGTTCTTTAGCCCACTCTACCACCCCAGTTCAGACATGGCCATATGCAAACCAGTCTGACCCTGTGCCTCATGGGAACGGTCCAGCCCGAACTGCCAAGTCATGCCTTCCATGGATCGTAAACAAGCTTCCTAGGACCGGTTTCTGGCATTTCAGCCGTCTTCAGCCAGGCTTGCTTGAACCCAGTGCCAAAGTGAGCAAGGGACTCACGTCTGAGCACACCCTGCCAACTTATGCCTAGCCCCTGTAGTTAGTCTGGAGCCAGAACAGGGAAGGTGGGATGCCTGGGGACTTCAGAGGGAAACATCTAGAAGCTTCTCTCCACTTTAAAGGCACAACTTGATATAAATACTGGACCTCAGATACCAACTCTACAGTATACTTTTGGATCTATGGCTACTCTGCCAGAAAGAAGGACTGCTGTGCTCCTGAAAGGGCTGCCTCTCTGCTGGCCTGCTGTACTGATCTGCTCCCTGCTGCCCTCTTACCTGGGTGACAAGGACTGGACTTGCATCTGTTGAACCCAGGGCCGCAAACTGATCCCAAGGGCTAGTTGGCTGGACTCATGACCTGAGCCTCAGGTACAGAAGGCTTCAGCAACCTCGACCCCAGCACTTGGACTCTCCTATCTGTGAGTCTACCCTGCCAAGTGGTGCCACCCCAGACCTGGACCATTGGAAGTGGGCTTAAGATGTTTGCCAGCATCTGGGAATCCAGAAGCACCAATGCATCTCCTTTGTTGTGGCGCAACCCAGAGCAGAACCTAAGCATGCCTGCCATTGCATGGATCCCCTCCGATGCAAAGACCTATAGCACATCACAGCCCACCAGCTCATCATACCCGGCACTGTATGATGCATCCATGGTGCAGGACCTCACATCCCTCATGTTGGCAGCTTTGACGATGACACCGGACTCCACATTGCTGCCTCGCAGCTCCTCAAAACTGCCTCATGACCGGCACATCAGTGACGCATCATCAATGCTGGACTTCGCATCACAAGCCCTCATTGATAGGAACCTCAGCGACAATGTAGCATGTCACATCTCAGGCTCACCGCACCTCAGGACAAATGCATCGCTTTGGCTGTGTGATGCATCTTCGCTGCAGTCCGTCACAATGCTCTGTAAACCAGGATTTAAGGTACTTTGTTCAGCGGGCCTAACTGGGTCCCTGTAGCTGGACCATGCTCCATTGCAGTCAGCTTGGACTTGTGACTTTGACCCAGATATTCACAGTTGACGACTTGTGCTTTTTTATTTTAAAATAACTATATTTTTTAAACTGGAGTGGAATCCTTTTTGTGTGGTGTTTTCACTTCATTACTGTTTGTAATGCTGTACAAATACTTTACAAACTTCTTCTGAATTAAGCCTGCCAAGCTACCAGAGGGTTGAGCACAGGTTCATTTGGGGGTTGGCTTGTGCCTCACCCTGACAAGTATTGTGGTTGCGGATTGACCAGGGCTCAAACCCCAGCCAACCAACAGCTTATTTTCTTAAAATGACTTGTTGACAAAGCCAGTTGGCCTGTCTTTTTATAAATGCACTCCTCATTATGTATTAGGGTTTTGGAGGGTATTGTATTCCTAGGGGGTAGGGTTTACTGGTGTTAGACTATTAGAGAGGCTTCTAGCATAACAGTCCAGTGTACATACAGGGGGTTACATAGTCTTTGTGACTGCTCTTTGTTATGAATCCCCTATAGGCTGAGGCTGTTTAGTATTTGTCCCCATAGGTATTTCCACTGACCATTCTTTACATATATATCTCAATTTCCATACTTGTGAGTTTTGTGTGTAATAAAGCTCTTTTTAATTTTAACAAAAAAAGACTGGACAGAAATGTATTAAGTGTTCTTTGTTCTGTTACTGAGTTTTTGCCCTCCACCCCTCCTCAGTAAGCCTTAAACTACCTTGCTACCCACAGAGTAAATGCTAGTAAGTACTTGCAATGCCATAGGTCTCGCATTAGTTACATTCAGAGCTA
Source organism: Lissotriton helveticus (assembly GCF_964261635.1). Classification (NCBI taxonomy): domain Eukaryota; kingdom Metazoa; phylum Chordata; class Amphibia; order Caudata; family Salamandridae; genus Lissotriton; species Lissotriton helveticus. The sequence continues at coordinate 1,078,850,220 of NC_136059.1, forward strand.
TTGGTTTTTTAAATGGAAAAGAAATGTGGTGTCCGTCTGCTTTAGCTTTAGATGTTTGAAGCTAAACTGCGTGTTCTGTAATTGCTACAAAACTCAATAAATAGAAAGAAAAAAAGTTGTGCTGCCGCCTTTTCTTTTTCCGTTTATTTACTATTTTATCAATCGTGGCGCACCACGCTTCAGCTTTAGAAGTTTAAAGCTAAATCGCTGCATGTCAACATTGCTATAAAAGTAAATAAATGGAAAAGAAATGCGGTGTCTGCACACCTTTGTTTTTTTATTTATTGACTTTGGTAGCAATTGTGGCACACCGCGCTTTAGCTTTAGATGTTTAAAGCCAACGCACAGCGTGCCGCCATTGCTACAAAAGTCAATAAATAGAAAACTAAAAATGTTGCGGCCGCCTTTTACTTTTCCTGTTTATTTACGATTATAGCAATCGCAGCATGCTGCACTTTAGCTTTAGGTGTTTAAAGCTAAAATGCGGTGTGCCGTGATTGCTACAAAAGTCAATGCAGTGTCGTGCAGGGGGCTGGGGGTGGTACCGACATTGAAGGGGTGGGCAAAGTGAAAGGAGGGTAAACCTCCCACCCACAAAAAGCGAGAGCAGCAGCAGAAAGTGATATGGCTTAGAACTATATTTAAAAAGGAGGGGGAGCGAGCCTTAGCGAAATATAAAGAGAAGCTGTTCATAATTCTAAGGAGAATAATGCGGAGAGGGAGCAAGCATGGGCTCGAGTGAATTTCTGAGCCTAAAAAAGCCTAGACGGAAAAAAGAGTGCTCAGACAGTAATAAATAACATGACGAGTAACACCAAATTTAAGAGGGGCAGTCCTCATGTAAGGTTACACAAGAAATAAAGGAGTGACTAGTCACCATATTAACCAATTAAAAGTAGCCATTTACAATGGACAGTAAAAGGAGCAAATTAGAGAGATGGGTGTTGCTTAATGCCCATATCCTGAATACAGCATGTCTCGAAGACACAGCAAAGCGCTGCCTCGGCGTGACCTAAAAAGGGGTATTTAGTTCCCAGTTTCAGCCATCACAGTACGCAGTCACAGTACACCAGAGGTTAAAGCCTCCAGTTGATACAGTTGGGGCCCAGTAACTTCTGACTGCCCTCGAACATTCTGACACATATTTCTCACAGTTGTAAACAGTTGTATTCCAAGAATGGAACATGTTGCTAGTGAACACCCAAAATGTAGCGGTTTTTCACAAACCTTGTCAAAGGTTATTTTCACACTGATTTTACGCACCTGAAGATAGCTCTATTAAAAGCTGGCATAAGTGTGTAAATTTGCTCAGAAGGTTACATTATTGTTGCCATATTTCCCGGAACAGAAAGGTAATGAATGTAGCAGTGTATTAAATATTTTACGGGTGGGAAAAAAGGTGCAAAAAGTGTCACCATTTTTGCACTTCCAAAGTAACCCTAACCTGTCATATTTTCCTTTAGCAGACAATCTGATTTTTGAGTTTGACCTACTTACAGCAGTTCACACTTTTAGTAGATTGTAATGCTCAGAATGAGTAATTTTTTGAATGTCAAGAGAGGTGCAATTATCGAGCAAATCAAAGGTGTAACACTATTACTGAAAATTGTTCAATTTCATTATGAATTCACACACAAACCTCTTCAGGACCTCGGCAGTTGACATCTTCAAGAAACAAAGATGCCAATAAAGCAGCCTGCTTAAATCCATGATATATCCTATTAAAAAAAACTATAATCTTTTAATTTGGTGATTACTTAAATTGTTTTGTAGGCACTGAAACTGTATCATTTACCTTGCTGCAGGATATGTGTATCTATAGAGAAAGCTTCTTGTTACTCTAAGAAATATTTCCTGAAAAAATAGAAATTAATAATGGCTAGAGAGAATGCAAGTTCAGTTGTCGTCCAGAGTGTATTGTGTAAGGATGGGATAGCTGTACATTACACGCATCATCGCTCCTATTTCCACAAACTTTCTGCCGATACCAATGTGTACCCCTAAGGTTAGAGAAACTCTGGTACCCAGCACTTGCCGAAACATCAGCAAACATATTTCAATGTCTAGGGCTAAATTATCAAAAGATTGTAGATGGAGGCCCTGGGAATCGCTGAGCTGCAAAACTCATAATAATTTGCATGGGACTTGTGTATTTGACATGGATTCTTTTTGTGCTGTAATAGTGATTTTTTGTAGATCAACTATTCGCTGCATTTTTACATGTTTAATGAAGAGAAAAAACATTAATACTGCAATATGAAGCACAGATGTTTTAATATGACTGGGTACCAGTCAATTAACAACAATGTTGTTTAATTCCATAAGGTGCGCTTGTACGCTTTATTTTTCTCCCATTCTGCAAGAACTTTACAGTCTATTCTATTTTATTGCAAAGCATATGGTGCAAAGCACTCTTTGATAGATTGTGACCCGTTTTCAACGAGTTTGTGTCTCCAAACAATAAGAAACATTGCAATACGTTTTGAACCACCATGTCAGAGAAGTAGTTGTTATTGCCACCTGATACAAGTTAGCAAAGTTGGATCATAAGAAATACAATAATTCTGCACCTGAAGGGAATACAATTGTCCTATTTTTTCACATCCAATAGGCTAGAATAGAAAGTGAACCTGTGTGTCCACCTGCCAGATGCATACTATTCAGTCCCATTGCCTTACGTTTGCGGGTTCTGTAGGTCTCAGTGCCATACTTTAGCAGTGAAGCACAGTACAAGCATGGCAGGACTGAGAACGTAAACCAGCCCTGGCAATTAAATCAGACTGCCCTGGGGGGTGGGGGGTGGGAGTGAGGGCAGGGCAATGCTGGTGGGAAACTCTGCTGCTGCTTTCATTACAGGGGACTGATATTGCAGCACTGCTTCAAAACCGGCCCCCAGAAACAAAAACATCCCCCACTGCTCCAAAACTGCCCCCCACCCTTCCGGCCCACCGGTAAAACGCCTGGTGCTCACTAAGGCCAGTCCGGCCCTGAGTACAAGGGATGAAAGGGACTTGACTTCTCTATATTGGACACGATGCACAAACATTATCCATGTTGTGGGCCCACCATACATTATAGTAGTTTGTAACAGAGACATGTGGGGGAGCTGTTCATTAAATGTTGACTTCACTACAGGAAGGCGAGAATTAATAACAATGGTGATGGCCTATCCTTACTAAAAGTAGTTCCAACACTCTTTGTGCGAGAAAAACACCTCTCTTCTGGTTCCTTTCCAGAACTGACCTACGTAGCCACAACAATTCACATTCGCTGCCAAGCTATACAGGACAAGAACCCTCATTTAACAAGCATTAGCAAAGCCAATATTTTTGACTTTAATGTGCCAATACAGATAAACACTGGTATTCAGAAATACTGCTCACATGCACAAATGATGTTTGGGACATTAAAGCCAGTCCTATTGTCTTTGGTAATGGTGGAGAAAAAGTAGCAAAAAACGACTGCTCTCTGTCTAGAAGTCATATAGGGTATAAAGAAATGGCTGTAAGAAACAGTGTAATGATTGTATGCACTTTTCTGATGTGAAATAGCCCCCATGCATTCCAGCGACACACTTCCTATAAGGTAGAACGATACACAAAACAACCCATAGCTGAGGTGAGTGAGATAAGCCATCTTCGTGGAAACAAAGCCAATTCTATGTCTATTTTAAAGAATTGTAAGCAATGGGGTCATAGACCATTAATTTTACCTTTTAAAATATTTGAAATGCTTGGCCTATGGATTGTTCTAAAAATAAACTACAAAGACATAGACCTAAACAAAACAAACGACATCACTCCTTAACGTTCAAATTATATTCATATAAAATTAAATATTGAGACCTGTGTGAATGTGAGTATGTAGCTTTATTTTGCGTCATGTTTAAATTACATTTCCAAAAAAAAGATAAAAAGCGACATTTCCCTGGAGTAGATGAGTAGAGAAAAAAATAAAAACGTGTTCAATTTTATTAGAGAATTTTTCTTTCACCCATATTGATTCGCCTTGACCTCATAGCTTTCTTTCTTTGCTTACAGAATGTTTTCATTTTACTTGTTGCTGATTCTCAACAATATAGCTTACTTTGCGTCAATTGGACGTTACATGGGTGGTACATGGGCGTTCCCATGCAACCACCCATGCTTTTTGGCGCTAAACCGTATCTACTAACATTAGTAGACAGGGTTTAGGACTGAAACCTAATGAAGCTGTAAAGCAGGCGTTAAAAGGAAGAAAAAAATTCATTTCTCTTTTATTTTCCGAATTCATGCGTGCAGCAGCAGCACACATACAAAGTAGGAAAAGCTTTGAAGTGTGTCTAGGCATAGTATTTTGTATAGGAAGGATACCCTTCCAGTACAAAACTCACTCACATACACACACACCCTAGCACTATGGCACAAAAGGTGTTGGCTGAAATCAGCTCCAGCTCTAGGGAGAGTGCCACATCTCTGTGAATATGGTACTTTCCTGCTCTCTCCCTCTCATGCAATGCAACACAGCGTCTTTGGGGGCTGTGCTGCATTTGTGACAGTTTTCAGAATCTGGGCAGTATCCTTGCAATCAGTGCTTAATTTGTAAAAGAATGAGTGTCAGTTCCCAAAGCTCTGCTCAGAAGCCCGTAGCCAGCACTATTAAATGTCAGCGCACCCAATACCAATGCTGCATGGTCTTGAATCCCCCTCAGGCCTCTTTAATCCAGTGACACTCCCTCTCCCTTTATCTCACCCTTACAAATTCCTGCTTTCTCATTTTGTGAAAGTTTTTAGGTCTTCCTCCCTCTTCCCCCTCTGTGTGTTGTTCACTCTCTTACTCTCAGGAAATATCTGACGAAGAAAAATACATTTGGTTCGCCAAACATGAGTTCCATTGGCCCCCACCTTCAACCACCAGCTCAAATTAAGCACTGCTTGCAATAGACATTAGGTGAAGGAAAAGAGTCAACCAATGTACGGGATCCTCATAGAAATGAACTCACACTTAGCAATCACTCTGAGGAGGTACAGTAAAAGTGAACATTGTCAGCTGCGGCCCGTGCAGGTAAGAGCGGTGGTGCGATGGGGCCAGGTCAGGGGGGGGGGGGGGGGCGGGGGGGATTCGACAGACGACCACGAGGGAAAATTAACGAAATAATTGTCCCTTGTTGTCCTCTGTCAAAATCCCCCCACCATGCCCCACCACTCTTACCTGCACGGGCCGAGGCTGAACATTGTAACATGGGCTGGAGTCATAAGGTTAAAAAGATGCTTCATACGGGCTTTCCCTTATGATATAATATGCCATATTTATGAGAAACACATCATAACCTGTGCGTCGTATGCAATGTTGCATTAGGAGATAGCTGGAAAAGAATTGCTGGCGGCGGCCTGTAGCAGCAATCACCCACCCGCATAAAGACATTACTACCTCGTGCGCACCACTTAATACGGGATCAGGCGGCTCAGGATTCCGTGTACCACCAAAAGGCTTCATTATTCCCTTAAACTACACAGGGCCTCTCAGCAGCTACTGCTGAAATCTTGTTATTTTTAACAGCTACACTCAGCAACCGCAGCACACGGTTATCAGAAGCAATCACATTAAAATAATAACAGCATTACCGCTCCGTACATTCCGGGATGATAGAGCGCGTGCTACCCAGTATAGTACCGCAAACACGATTTCAATCTCGGCTTACGAGTTAGCGATGAGGCTGACTTTAATGTATATATATATATAAAACGGGATGAGAAGACTGGCGCCACCAGCTACTGCATAACACACTGAAAAAGGAAATACGCTGCGCCATCAGGAAAAAGTGGATAGAAATCACATACAGAGCAAAGGCAGCGACTTATCACTGACTCCTAGGGTCTTATTTATGAAGGCCTTGCGCCGTCGGTGCGTCACTTTTAACATGGGAAAAAGTGACGCACCTGCGGCGCAAGGCCTTCATAAATAAGGCCCCTAGGACTTAAGGGCAATATTTTGTGTTAAATAAATGTCGTGAAGTAACTCCAACATAAAGCAGGTAGATGAAAAGATTTAAAACTCACCTTTGATCTTATACATTGACGCTCCAATGATGGCTTGATCACAACTTTGCGATTGGAGCCACAACTGACGCAAAATATAAAAATTTATAACAACCTATCATTTGGGAATCATGTTTGTTGACCGATTGCTACATGACCTCATTTCCCCCTCTTCCCTTTAGTCTTTCATTCATCATTTAGACATTTGAGGTTGTGCGTGATGTGCCTACGATATATAACCCAAGCCCATTAGAAATGTCACACATATGATGTAGTGGCCTAGAAACCCGCATAATTAGGAATGTGGTAGCTGGGGTCTTTGTTAGCAACTCTAGACAATAGGATTTTCACAAAAACATGGCTGCATTTTAACGTCTGTATTTCTCCCTCCCGCGTTTATTTTTTGAATGTGGAGTTTTGTATTGCGCTGTGTTTTGCTTTACCAAAACTTAAGAGTTCTTTCAGTTGCAAGCAGGAGTTACAGAACGATTGTAAGTTGTCATCCAGTCGGGTGGGGGTGAGTAACCATGATGTCCAGTCGTCTTCATCGCATTCATTGATCCGAGACACTCAGATGAAGGCAAGCCTGAAATGTCACACCTTCTCTCCATGGCAAAGAAGCACTGTGCCTGACATCTGTGAAATGGTCAGCCAGCAAGCTTGGAAAATGGCCGACAGTATGTTACTCATACAAAAGCTGAGGAAGGGCCATATTAATGATGTTGTAAGATTAGGCTAAACTTGATAGATGTATGCAAGAAGAGTCTATGTAAAAGAATAATGTACGTAATTAGAGACAAATTAAGGATAAGACATCCAATTTTTTTGCCAGGCTAATGCAACTACTTTGTTACTAGTTGAGTAAAAGTGAAAATTAGCTAATGAAATGCGGGGTCGAAATGGAACAAAAAATTTAACATAGGCCAAGGTACCGAAATCAGCAAACGAGATCGCTGAAAAAGTGGCCCACATTTCCAAATCAGGCCAGTTTTGAACTTGTAAAGAATCGCTGTATGAGTATTTTCCAAGGTATGAGAAACTGAATGCATTTGTGTTTGTTGCAGCCAATGTTTATTTTAATATCCGGGAAATCAACAATAAAAAACGGGCCACCTGTCCAAAAATCAGTCCCACAAACTGCTAGAAAAACGGCCCACTCATTGATCTGGGAGACCAGCTCCTCGGGTACTGCCTGCTTGCCCTATAAATGCAAAAAGAACAGATGATGAACGGAATGCTGAACAAATCAAACATTGCCCCCCCAGTCACAGATCTGGGTTAAATCCATTGGGCCTCATTTATGAGGCTGTGCATCACTTTTACGCTGCCGGTGCGTCACTTTTTATGATGCACCAGTGGTGTAAAAAATGCTCTTTGTTGCGCCATATTTACAAAGTGACGCATCTAGGTAGATGCGTCACTTTGTAAACCCCTGCACCACATTATACCTGCGCCAGGTACAATGTATGCAAGGGGGGGCGTATTGACGCAAGAAAGGGTCATGGAAGTGGCGCAGTGAAATCTCTATGAGATTTCACTGCGCCACTTCTAGGACTCAAATGCGTCAAAATCTTACGCCTGCCTCACAGCAGGCGTAAGACTGACGCAGGCCCTTTCACATGGGGCTTGCCCCATGTGAAAGGACACATTGCTGGAGTTGTGTCACTTTTGTGACACACTCCAGCAATGCGTCACTTTTGCGCCTACAGATATGTCAGAAATACTGACATATCCAGATATGTCAGAAATACTGACATATCTGTAACTCCTTGCGACATGATGCGTCATCCTGTAAATATGATGCATCATTGGTGTCGCAAGAAGGGCGCAAGGAAAAGTGACACATCGCTGTTTTCACGCAGCAATGCGTCCCTTTTCATAAATGAGGCCCATTGTTTTTTTGCACGCCACACCATTTCAGTTTAGACCTAGTCATATGATGAATTTAACCCAGATCTCTTGACTGGCGGTGAATGTATACTTTTTTCCACATTCCTTCCATCATTTGTGCGTCTTTTGCTTTCTCGCTCTAAGTGCGCTGGGTATACCCAGACATGGGCTCCAGGCTCAATGTGCCACTGGATTCAAGGTAGCCTGGCCGATGAGGGGTGATACCGCAAAACTGGTCCCCAGATGCTTGATTCCGGTCCAGGGATGCTGGCTTGGAAGCTCCGGCTGGGCTGATCCCATGAGGAGCAGGGTCATGACTGATTGCATATGACTGGGTCTAAACTGGTATGGCATGGTGAGCAAAAGAACGATGGATTTAACTCATATCTTTTGAATAGGGATAAATGTTTGATTTGTTCCGTATTCAGTCCATTATTTGTGTGTCTTTTGATTGCCCTGAAGTCGAGTCCGACCTGATGCAATGACATTCTCTGCATCTGTGAAATGAGTGTGGCAGCTGTGCACCTGTGCATGTTACTTTTTTTTGCCTTGAGCTAATATATTATTAGTGTAAAATTGCATGCATTTGCACAGCAATCTCATGTGATAGTGCCAGCTTACCTTGAGGCATTGCAACAGGGAAGTGTTCTCGATTTCAAATCTAAAAATACAAACCCATGAGAAATACAAGGGGGGGCCAATAGGCCCCCACGCAAGCATGGCGGGGCCCGGTCCCTCCCATAACCCGTCCCCTTCGGGGCCGCGTTCCCCGCCCCCCCTCGCCCCGGAAGTACTGGTGTGCTTCCGGGGCGAGGGGGCGGGGTCGCGGCAGCGAAGGGGTTAAGAGCCTGGGGAGCGCGGGAAGCGGCCTCTTTGTGCCCGCGCTCCCCAGGCTCGCTCCTCGCCCCACCGTGGGGCCGTTTAATTTTCTTCTTTGTTTATTTCAGGTGTGGTTGTAGCGGTGTAGCTGACCTCGACGCGCTGTGGAGCCCTAGCTGCGGAGAACGGATTGCCGTGGAGGACTGCGTCGTTGCTGCCCCTGACGCGCTGTGGAGCCCTAGCTGCGGATTGGTAGAGGACTGCTCTCGGCGAGCTCGGGGATCGAAGGACAGCGCAGAACGGAGCCGGCACAGGGAGAGCGGTAACCAGGAGAGCGGCGCAAGGAGAGCGGACTCGGGAGATCATCAGACCGTCTGACCGTCAGTTGCTGCGCTCGAGTACACCGGAGCACAAGGTATTTGTCGGGGCGGGCGGGCGGCCAGTCACCTAGGATCGGCGCAAGTAAGCTGACCCATCCAGCAAGGAGGGCGCATCAGGTAGCGGGGACGTGAGCCAGTGTGCGGTCTGCCGCTTGAATTGTGAAGGAAGCGCTGTGTAATTAGGGGTCAACGCGCTCGATTTATAACCTGCCTGGTGTCGTGTGGAGTAGGGGTTAACGCGCTCGATTTATAACCTGCTTGGTGTCGTGTGGATCACTTTTGAAGCACTGGGTAATTGTGGGGTTTCTTATGACCGGCTCTGTGTGAAGCTGACGCTGGGTCTAACGCGAGGCGAAGCAGGGACAGCTGGGGCACAGGGTGGATGGGAGACCAGAGAGCGTCTGGCTAAAGGGAGACGTTTTTTCGGATTAATAGCGTTTTGTTTATGTTAAAAAACATTGAATGTCTGTTTATGCTGTGATTTATGCCTCTTTTCACTGATTTATATTTTAACTGAATTGGCACGCTAAAGGTGTCCTGCCGGTTTACGTTGTGATTGATTGCCTCATACACTGTTTTTCTGGAAAAGAATGGCAACAAAGTACTAGATTTAACTTGTTTTAGAATTTAACGGACTTAACACACTAAAGGTGCCCCGACTGTTTTAGGTTGGGTTTTAGGTGCTCGAATAATTGGTAGAGCTGAATTTTACAGAAAAGGGGGACTCCCTATGTAGTGGGTATTTTACTGTTTCTCATTGCTAAGTGTCTCTAGGTACAGCAGCGGGAGATAAGGAAAGTGCGTTGTTAAAGTTTTCTAACAGGTTTACCTTAGGTTGTACCGCTGTGAAGGGTGATCTGATTGCTTGTCTTGCTTGCTTGAATAGGATATAACGCACTTTCTAATTTCAGGGGGACAAGCCTAGGACCTAGGTCCGTGTGATCCAGCTCGGGCACCTTCAACTGGGTCAGGTACGGAGCACGGTGTGCTCATAAATATGTCTCAAAGAAGGGGGCGGGTTAATCCAAATGTGGGTGTAATGTTACAAAAAATGATGCGCAGAATGTCTGCGATGGATAAGAGACTGGGGAAGGTTGATAAAATGGGTAAGGCTTTAGCGGACCTGGGGGCCAAAGTAGATGCCCAGGCCGGTCCGTCTGGAAGACCCAAGCGAACGATTGTACCGCCCAAACCAAGGGGCGTCTTTGTGACACCACCCAGGCGGGCAAGGAATAAGAGGGTGGGGGGGCAGCCACAGAGTGTTGCGCCAATTCTACCTCCTGCTGCGCCAATTCTGCCACCACAGGTACCCCCTGCTGCCCCACTCCCGCCACCTCAGGTCCCGGTGCCCGTTCCAGCCCCGGTGCCCCAGTTGCCAGTGGCAGTCCCAAATGGGCCAGTAATACCGGCGGCGGCGCCAGTGCCACCCGTCGCGCCACCACAGGCTCCGGTGCCCCTAGGTGCGGGCCCTACTCCCATTCCGCCGCCAGGGCCGGTGCCAATAGACCTAGCAGCTCAGGTGGCGGCTATTCTCCCTTGGTTAGGGGGGGGTGCGTTGCCGGTCAATGCTGCCCTGACAAATGAGCAACAAGCGTTGGTGACTCAGATATTGTTGGCTAGTGGTAGGGGAGCAACGCCGCCTGCATCGGTTTCTCCCCAAACAGGTCCAGCGAATGATGGAGGCGGTGCCAAGACCGCGGAGGCAACTTTACCCAACGACAATGGGAATGGTAAGGAGATTGCCCTTCCTTTGCTGGGCGAAGGAACATTGCCCTCTAGGGGTGAGTGCTTAGCACAGCATGTGTCACAGAGTGTAAAGGAATTGATATGGGCTGACAAGTATGTGAACATGTTTTCATTGCTGATAGATAACAGGGAATGGGAATATGCAAAATCACAGAAGGAAATGTTGTTGCCCAGTGAATGGAGAGCGAAGTTGTACAAGTTTAGGGTAGAAGAAAACCTCATCAACTGGCTGAGGGCTTTTGCAGTGTTCGGCGCAGTGATGGGCGAACGGTTTAAGGGAATGCAGCCAGCCATGAACTGCTATCAAAGTAGGATAACAATGTTCCATGAGAATCATGCAGGGGATGTATGGAAGGAATATGATGTCGCTTTCAGAAAGTCCAAAGAATTTGATAAAACTTTATCATGGGACAAGGTGGATTCTATCTCATGGCACAATCAATTCGAGAAGGGTCAGGGGGCGAGCACAAGCACAAATGCTGGTAGAGGTTATTTCCCAAGACAGCAGCAGCCGTTTCAACAGCCCTTTCGATCAGCGCCGGGAGGGGAGACTGCCCAAAAGCAGAGAGCAAATGGAGGGGCTAAGGGGGTATGTTGGGACTTCAATAAGCGGACATGCAACAGGGCACCAGGTACCTGTAAGTTCAGGCACGCATGCAGCGTATGTGGTCACCCGTCCCACCCCGAAACAACATGCCGAAATAAAAATAGTGGTGCAGGACACAGGGGTAGGAGGAAACCTGAATAGTAAGATCCACCCTCTAATTGCACATTCACCCATTCACTTGTCAGCATTGATCCCCTGGTTGAACAGGTACCCGAATCGCACATCGGCTAGATTATTGCAAGAGGGTTTTACACATGGTTTTCGAATTCCTGCTGGGGGGTATGTCGGGAGACCACAGTGTAAGAATCAGCTATCAGTCCTTGCCAATCCAACAGTGGTGGCAACAAAAATAGCGAAAGAAGTGCGTTTGGGGAGGGTAGCGGGACCATTTCACGTTATTCCCACGCAGAATTTTGTGTGCTCTCCTCTGGGGGTTGTGCCTAAGAAAGAACGAGGGGAATTTAGGCTCATCCACAACTTGTCCGCACCAAGGGGGACATCATTGAATGATGCTATTGATGATACAATTTGCTCTGTGAGGTATGCGTCCTTTGATCAGGCTGCGGGCATGCTGAGGAGTTTGGGCGCGGGTACACTGATGGCTAAGTCAGACATTGAGTCAGCCTTTAGACTACTCCCGGTTCACCCAGAGGACCAGCACCTGCTGGGTTTCTCCTTTAAGGGGAAGTACTACATGGATAAGTGTATGCCCATGGGTTGCTCAATATCATGTGCTTATTTTGAACAGTTTAGCTCCTTTTTGGAATGGGCATTAAGACAACATACGGGTCACCAGTGGGTGATGCACTACCTGGATGACTTTCTTTTTCTGGGCCCGGCGGGTTCGCGGGAGTGTGCGTCAGCATTGCAGGAATTTTGCGTGCTCATGCGCTCTTTCGGGGTCCTGTTGGCGCAGGGGAAGACAGTTGGACCAGTGACATGCCTGGAATTTTTAGGCATTGAACTGGATTCTGTTGAGGGTTGTTTTAGATTACCAGCAGAAAAAATCCAAAAATTCAAACAAACTCTGGGACTGTGCTTACAAGCAAAGAAAGTGAATTTAGGCCTGTTGCAGCAGACAGTGGGACAGTTGAATTTTGCGTTGAGGGTAATTCCTATGGCTCGCCCATTTTCACGCTCAATTGCACAGTCCATGAGGGGTCTTCGTGAAAAGCATCACCGGACACGGCTGTCTGCTGAGGTGCGCCAGGACATGCGGATATGGATGGCATTCCTGGCGGATTTCAATGGAAGAGTGCTGTGGGGTGCACCCACGGTATCTTCGGAGGACATGGGTTTATGGACCGATGCGGCGGGCAGTGTTGGGTTTGGTGCCATCCTTGGCAAGAAATGGGTGGCGCAGAAGTGGCCCGCCTGGTGGGAGGGGAGCGGGCTGACTGTGAACATTGGTTTCCTCGAGCTCTTCCCAATCTGGGTGGCACTGAAAGTCTGGCCCGAGGAGCTGGCCAACAGATCGGTAATATTCTGGTCAGACAATATGTCAGTGGTTGAATGCATCAACCAACAAGCTGCAAGGTGTCCACTCATTTTACGCTTGATCAAAGAGATTGTGCTGTGTTGCATGACAAGGAATGTACTCTTCAGAGCAAAACATGTCCCAGGGGTGTTGAACAATGCAGCTGATGCCCTTTCTCGCTTTAAGATGCAGGTATTCAGGGATCACTTGCCGGAGGCAGAGACAGCGCCAGCTCAATTCCCGGCAATTCTTTGGCAAATTGGTGCCCCCAACTACATGACCTCGTGGCAGCCAGCCTAGCACCCAAGACCAGGACGGCATACGAAGGGGCGTTCAGGTCTTACTGTCATTTTCTGGGACAGGGCTGGGAGAGTAGGTGGACTATGGAGGCTAGCTTCAATGAGTATTTAGGCAGCCTACACAAGGAAGGGCGCACGGTGGCAACAGCCAACAGGCACAAGGCCGCTATCTCCTTTTTCGCACGGGCACGGGGGGGCAGGGACCCTACACACAGCTTCCAGGCCCACAGGGCATTAAAAGGATGGCGGCGCATGCAGCCCCCCTCCATAGATTTCAGGAAACCCATAGGTTTTGAACGTCTGTCAGCTGTTCTCCTCGCGCTGCCGGACACATGTAGCTCTACGTCTGAGGTGGGCCTATTTAAAGCTGCTTTCTCTTTAGCCTTCTATGGGGCATTCAGGGTAGGTGAACTCGTGGCGGCCAACAAAGGTGACAAGATAGGCGGCCTTCAGCTGCATGATATCAGCATAAGGGGCGACACTATGTGGATCAGCATCAGGAAATCTAAAACTGATCAGGAGGCTAGGGGCCAAAGTTTGGCGTTACATCGGGCAAGGAACAATCCCTGCTGCCCGGTGACACACGTGGAGGAACTAATAAGACAGCGGGCACAGGAGTGTGTGGGGTCACTACTGATGCATGGGGATGGGACTCCTCTTACCAGGTTTCAGTTCCAGAGGGTACTCGCAATGAGCATGGCAAAAGCTGGTTATAACCACAAAGAGTTTGGGACACACTCCTTCAGGATAGGGGCAGCCACAGAAGCAACAGCTAGGGGTTTGACCACAAAGAGTGTGCAAAGAATTGGGAGAGGGTCCTCAAACGCTTATAAACGCTACGTGCGGTTGCACATGTTGTGAGAGCTGCCGCCTTATGGAGTATTGCTAATACCTGCTGTTTTTCTGGTTATTTACAGTTTCACGGGCCTGTGACGCAGGACGGAAACTACCCATGGAGCATCAAGGCAACTCTACTACAGCATGGAGGGACCAGGAGGACAGACAGAAGACCGTAGTCATTTGGGTAGTGGGGCATTCATATGTCAAACGTGCTAACAAACTTTTCCTTGCAGGTGCAGGCAAACAAAGGGTGGAAAGTAGGGGGTGCAGGGTCTCCTTCCATGGCAGGGGGGGGCTCCGCCTCAATCAGTTCAGGGACTATATGTCGGACTTACTAGCGCGACATAATACACCACCCTCGGCGGTAATACTTCACTTAGGGGGGAATGATCTGGCAGGTCTGGGCAGAAGGGTCCTCCTGGAAGAAATTATATCTGCAGCAGGTTGGCTGGCAAAGCGGTTACCAGGTAGTGTTGTAGTATGGTCACAACTGATACCAAGGATGCAATGGAGGGGGGGAAACTCAGTCAGCGCATTGAACAGCTCGTTAAAGAGGGTCAACAGCAAGCTGGACAAGTTATTTAGGACTCCGGTCTTACAGACCATCCCTCACGGTTGCATTTGGGGGGAACACTTCTACTTGCGGGATGGGGTGCACTTAACAGAGGAAGGGAATGCCCTTTTTATAAGAAACATCCTGGCATGGGTGGAAATTTTTGCGGGGGGAGTATGACCTTTCTAGAAGGGGGGGGGTTTTGGGGGGGGGGCCAGATAGTCGGTTAACTACCTGGCCTGTGGCGGTAAGGTCATTAATCGGTGAGCAGCATTTTAAGGTCCTTACGGGGGGGGCGGACCCATTCACGAAAGGGGCCGCCCGCGGGAGGGGCCATTTGGTCTCTCTCAGAACTTCAGGGGCAGGAGATGGTCTCCATTAATTTAAAGGGTGCGGGGGAGGGAGTCTACGCTTTCCTCAGGCTGGTAGCCACCCCTCACAACACTATGACGTCACTAAGGTGCGCGAGTGTCTGGGCCCTCCTGTTATGGTTAAATGGAGTTCGGGGAGCGCACGTGGGTGTAACGTGCCCTGGGTTGCGCATGCGCATCTTCAACGCGAGAGCGCAGCTGTAAAAGGATCTGACACCGGTTGGCGACCTTGCCGTAGGCCTTTATTAAAGTTAATAAAAAGTTAATAAAAAGTTATTAAAAAGTAATGGAATTATTAGAATGCAGTTTAATTTTCAGGATGTCTAGATTACGTTAGGAGACACGCTGTATTAGCTATTTGTTAAGGTTAGCCCATCATACCATGTTGAAATGGATGTCAATCTAATATTCTGAAAAGTGTGCATTTTAATAATTGTCAGAAATGTTTATTTGATTAAAATTTTTGATTTGTTTTTATATTTTAATAAATACGGCCAGGGGGGGGGGCCCCGTACCCCCCCCTTGACTTCCAAAGATCCCCATGTGTTGACTGGTTGAATTGGGTAATTCAGTCGGTGTTCAAGGGGGGAGGTGGCCGGCAGTCCAAGACCATGATACAAGGGGGGGCCAATAGGCCCCCACGCAAGCATGGCGGGGCCCGGTCCCTCCCATAACCCGTCCCCTTCGGGGCCGCGTTCCCCGCCCCCCCTCGCCCCGGAAGTACTGGTGTGCTTCCGGGGCGAGGGGGCGGGGTCGCGGCAGCGAAGGGGTTAAGAGCCTGGGGAGCGCGGGAAGCGGCCTCTTTGTGCCCGCGCTCCCCAGGCTCGCTCCTCGCCCCACCGTGGGGCCGTTTAATTTTCCCCACCCTCCATCCCTTATTAGCAGACCTTGGGGCTTGGCAAATGGTGAGTATCAGGTTTTGTCAATGTGCCGGTACATAGTTATAAGGGGGACTTGATCCAGTAGGCCTTGAATGTCCTGTTTACTTGAAGGAAGTACAGAAGTTGAACGTGGGTGCAGTGCCGTGATTTTAACCAGTTCTTTCCTTAGGCCTTTTTTCCCGCTTACAGGAGTAACTATATATGTTGATGTTTATGCTTTGCTGTGTGTTAACAATTTTTCCTTAGGCCTTTTTTCCTTTTAGAATAGCATTGTCGTATTTATTATGTGTGTCTGGCGGTAAGGTCATTAATCGGTGAGCAGCATTTTAAGGTCCTTACGGGGGGGGCGGACCCATTCACGAAAGGGGCCGCCCGCGGGAGGGGCCATTTGGTCTCTCTCAGAACTTCAGGGGCAGGAGATGGTCTCCATTAATTTAAAGGGTGCGGGGGAGGGAGTCTACGCTTTCCTCAGGCTGGTAGCCACCCCTCACAACACTATGACGTCACTAAGGTGCGCGAGTGTCTGGGCCCTCCTGTTATGGTTAAATGGAGTTCGGGGAGCGCACGTGGGTGTAACGTGCCCTGGGTTGCGCATGCGCATCTTCAACGCGAGAGCGCAGCTGTAAAAGGATCTGACACCGGTTGGCGACCTTGCCGTAGGCCTTTATTAAAGTTAATAAAAAGTTAATAAAAAGTTATTAAAAAGTAATGGAATTATTAGAATGCAGTTTAATTTTCAGGATGTCTAGATTACGTTAGGAGACACGCTGTATTAGCTATTTGTTAAGGTTAGCCCATCATACCATGTTGAAATGGATGTCAATCTAATATTCTGAAAAGTGTGCATTTTAATAATTGTCAGAAATGTTTATTTGATTAAAATTTTTGATTTGTTTTTATATTTTAATAAATACGGCCAGGGGGGGGGGCCCCGTACCCCCCCCTTGACTTCCAAAGATCCCCATGTGTTGACTGGTTGAATTGGGTAATTCAGTCGGTGTTCAAGGGGGGAGGTGGCCGGCAGTCCAAGACCATGTAATTGCTAGCGAAGGAGGGCTACGCTGAAAGGAAGATTGTCAGCATGTTCAGCAATATGTGATAAAAAACAACTGAAAAATCCCTGGGACATCACAGAACTATAACAACATCAGGGGAGCAGGTGCAAATGTAATTGTGAAGAATGTGATGACAGCCCTTTTCCCCGAACGCATCCATCCAAATGTGCAAACACTACACAGTTAGCTATTTTGATGAGAAGTTTGAAAGCGAGGAAGTAAGGTTGTGCGTACAGGCTTGGCACAGACTCACTAGCAGAGGGCAGGGGTTTGGTCCAGGGTTCCGGTTAGGGTAGAACACAATGCTAGTAATTGACAGGCTGGCGTTCTAAGAGAAGGATAAGGTGAATATATTGATAACAGCGCCATCTGTTCTGAGGGCTTTGTCATTGTCATGGGTTGGAGGAGATGCCTAGTGCCGGCTATGTGGACCCCTTGGAGCCAAAAGACAAACTCCAATCCCAGCACCCACCCACCCAAACACTTTTATCTGTGATCCTGAGTAAATCACTTTCCTCATGCTAAGTTTCTCAAATTCTTGAGAGAGGAGGGCGTATTGAAACAGGCTAAATTATTGTTATGTAATACAATCAAATACATATACATTTAATTTTTCGTCTACAGTACAGTAAAAAAAGTTATTGTGTAGTTAATTGAAACCATAACAATGTAAAACATTTCAAAGACCTTGCGATGCCCTCTAAAATGACTAACATATAGGGCCATATGTACCAAGCAAAATTGCATTCGCAAACGCCGAAATTCGCAGAATTTCTTCGTTTGCGAATGGAATTTTGCCAAATGGTATGTATTAAGGCAAAATAAGGAATTGCAATTTGCGATTCCTTATTTTGCGATTGCATTTAAGGAATCGCAAATTTTGCGATTCCTTAAATGCAATGTAAGAAGCATAAAAAAAGTGCAATTTGGCCTTAAGGAATCGCAAATTACCACCAATTTCAAGTTGGTGGTAATTTGCGATTTCTTTGAAAAATTAACTTTTTTGCATTTTTCAAAGTGCAATGTGAAGCACATACATGCCCTTAGGGCATGTATGTGCGCCACATGCTCCCCCATGCTTATTTCAGGGGTGCATCAGGGTGTCCCTTTGAGACCCCTGCACCCTTGAAATTATTCTCAATTTGCGATTCTCAAATTGCGAATCGCAAATTGAGAATAACTTCCCATTCATTGCTATGGGCCTCCTGGCCCATAGAAATGCATGGGAAAGTATTCCTTAATTGCGATTCGCAATTTGCTAATCGCAATTAAGGAATATTAGGAAATCGCAAAAAAAATGCGATTTTTTTACATACATCCCTATTTGCAATTCTCAGATAGCGATTTCTAAAAAATCGCTATTTGAAAATCGCAAATCAGGATGTTGATACATATGGCCCATAGTACCTAAGAGTAAAACTCACAGTCTGCGAGACACTTTGTTTATCTTTTTAACAAGTTAACTGTTTGAAACCTAGGTACAAATTATATAAAAAACAGTGAATCATAATAGGGCTATCTAACATGTATGTGCTTGTAATATCCAAAAATACAATCCACTACAATTGTGTTGGATACGTAGCAGTTGTTAAAACTCAATTACAAAAGAGTCAGAGTATAAAATGCCTAAAATCCGTAATACGGAAGGTAAAAAGCTATCAAACGGCAGTTATCTTCAGACTTTGTTGTGTGTTTTTTAGGGAGATCCTGCACTGCTTTAAAGAATTTACCAATTCTTGCCAGTTCAACAGGAACCATGGTGCAAAAAATCCAAGTTGTTGCATAGTTACATGTTCTTATGCCATGGATTTAAAAAAGTGGCTTTAATAGTGTTCCCTGAATGTGTAGCAGCGACTGACAGCAGCAGAGTAGGTGTGCAAGAGTTTCAAATGTATAGCCGCATAGTTTGCACTTAACAACATTAGAGAGCAGTGGCCAGTTTGGATTAAAGTCTTTAATTTGTAATGCCAACATCCTTACAGCCAGAATTTGGGTTAAACAGGCTTTCCCAATTGTGCCCGGAGATTGTGCCGGGAGGCTAACATGGCAGTCATTGTTATAAGAGGCTGCCAGGGCCCTTAGCGGTGGTGTGGACTTGATATTGTCCATGTCCACGGTCTTCGAGAGGAATTTTATCTGTTTTTACAGTATGCTTTTTACTGCGTGTGCATAAGTGTTGAGGTGAGTATAACAGTAAGATCTATTTAAAGAGAGGCTGATGCTGCAGTTAAATAGGTGAACCAAGGGCTGTTTTTAATTTTAAATACATTTTGAAAAATAAATTTCAAGGTGCAGGGTGTAGCCGTGATGCATCTATAATAGTATTTTAGAAAGGACCCCATGCTAGAACATTCAATGCGCTGCAGGCCAAATTCAAGTCTCACCAGAGATCCCCATGGTGTAGTAAGGCAGCTTAAACAATCTTTTGTAGGCATTTAGATGTAGTTTTTCCATGGTTTTAATAAGTTGGCCGGAAAGGCCTTGCTGCCATAGGTGATTGCAGATGGTAATTCGGTTAGTAGAGTCTGGTGGTAACTAATGCAGCCTTATCTTTTAAGTGGCGCAGGTGTTGGTTGGGTGCGCAATTTGCCGAAAACCATGTGATTATTAGAGGGCCCAGAGACCAATTGCAAGTTGTTTGCTTTTGCGTCCTTCCGAATAATATCACCTTTGTTTTGGAAGCATTTCCTATCATCTTATTTGCCATGTTGTATATGTGTTGGGGTTTAGGGCTCTCTGGATTCCTATTTCCGAGTTGTCGAGCAGAACAATATCCTCCGCATACTGCAATATTGTGATCTTAGTTTTGCCTATTTTGGGGGTCATTAGGTTGGCATTGTTGATGCCCAAGACATGTCCGCTGTATATAGATTTAACAGCACTGGAGCCAAAATGTACCCTTGCTTTAGCCCTTGGTCAGTGTTGATCTTCCTGGTTAACGCAGTGTTTGAGAGCTTAACCTTCACCGCAGATGATTAGTATAATGATGTAATGGCATTAATCAGGTCACTTGGCATCCCCCACCCCTGGAGATTGTTCCATAAAATACCCCTGTCCACCAGGCCGAATGCTGACGAATTATCCACAAAGCATGCATAAAGAACTGATGATTTTTGGCTATTCGCCTGATGGACAAGGTAAGATAGAGTAAATATATTATCCATTGTGAAAGAGCTGGGTCTAAAGCCTGTTTGAGAAAATGGGATTATTGCATTTGTTGTTGCCCAAATCTCAAGGTCTTTTAAAATTGCAGAGGCATATATCTTGGCCTTTATGTCCAAAGAGGTGATCATACGATAGTTAATCGGGTTTTGTCTGTCGCCCTTTTTAAAAACTGGATGCAATATTGATCCTCTCCAACTGTCAGGCACCTGATGGAAGTTAAACAAGTGGTAAACTGTGAATAAAGTAGTGCAGGCCATAGAGCTGTATCTTCTTTCAACAGTTAAGGCTGGGAGTCCATTTGGGCCAGGTGCACCTGAAGTTCGTGTTTTAAGTAACAATTTCTCAAAGCAATTGGTCATATACTTGGGGTCACAGCTATTTGAGTCGTCAACAGGTTCTAAGATTTCGAGTGAAAAGACCCTCTGTAGTGGGACTACATATAGCTTTTTTACGTGCGTGGTCCACATGGCTTCATCAATGGCGTTACTCCTTATGACATCCTGGTGTGTTTTGTTTTTGATATACCTCCAAAATCAGCCTGGTTGTGCTTGCTCATAATCGAGGAAACATATTGCCAATCCTTGTCTCTCTGCTGATTTTTGTCCTGCCATACCAATTGCTTATGTTGATTTCTTGCGCCTTGAAGTTCCAGTTGCAACGCAGCTTTGTCTAGTTGGTTCTGAGTTTTCTTGCATGCCTTCGTCAGCTTGTGGATAAGCTGTGAGCTAGACAATATAGATTGATTTTTGTTAAAGGATTTTGACTGAAATTGCCCGTGGCCTGGGCGATAATCCAGTGATTCATAAATGCCCGTGGTTATAGGTGCCCAGTGAGTTAATAGGTATTTGCCACTTTGGGCCTCCCAGGTCCCATTTTATTCTCCGGATTAGGTGTACTGATTCATTGTTGTGGGAGGAACCCAGTACCTTGTGACATTCATGATTGGATAGGCGAAGGTTAAAGATTGCATGGAGGGGAACATGATCACTCTCATTTGAGGAGTGTACTTTGAAGCTCTCAAGGTGGTTCATAAGTTTTCAGAGCAAAAACATAGTCAGTAGCACTTATCCCCCTGAAGGTTTTCAAAGATTGTGTTAACGGCTCAAGGTTATTAGCTGTGGTCTGTGTGGACTGAAGTCCATGTTTACTTATAATTTTATTTAGGTGTATGCTTAAGAGATTTAGAGTTAAACAGTCAACGTTGGGAGAGCCTAGGTATCACAGGTTGAAGTTACAACAGATTATTATTTCATGATTTACATGAACGCAAAGAATTTGATCCAGATTGTGAGTCAGCTGGCTCAGTCTATTAGCCCGTGCCGAGCCAAAGCTATTAAAGTAGACATTAATCAGTAGGATCTATCAGCCTGATTGATCAAAGACCCGTTTTGCGAGTCTTTAATAGCGATTCATAAGGAATCGCTATTAAGGACTTGCAAAACGGGATTCATGTAGGAATTGCAAAAAATATTGCGATTCCTAAATGTTTCTTATTTGCGATTAGCAAATTGCTAATCGCAAATAAGGAATAACTCCCCATGCATTCCTATGGGCGTACAGGCCCATAGGAATGAATGGGGAGTTATTCCTTATTTGCGATTAGCAATTAGCTAATCGCAAATAAGGATGCGAATTCAAGGGTGTAGGGGTGTCCAAAGGACACCCTGTAGCACCCCTGAAATGTAATTTACATTGGTGTTGCGCACACACATGACCAAAGGACATGTGTGTGTGTAACATGCAACTTAGAAAAATGCATTGAAATGCATTTTTCTAAGTTTTTGCTATTTACCACGAGGTCTGACCTCGCGGTAAATAGCGGCCCAAAATTGCGATTTCGCAATTTTAAAATGATTCATGAATTGCATTTAAGGAATCTCAAATAGAGATTCCTTAAATGCAATTCTTCGCAAATGTGCGAATTCTTTAATAGCGAATTTTGCATTTGGGATGATTAATCCCAAATGCAAAAATTGCACTCGCAAAAGGCAAGATTCTGAGAATCTTGCCCTTTGCGAGTGCAATTTAGCTTGATGAATCAGGCTGTTAATTTGGGAGGCAGGTGTCTTCAGTCTCTCCAGTCCGAGCGCTTGAAGCATCTCATCTTGGAGCTATTGTTAATTTCATAATCAAGTTTAGGTAAATTGACAAGCCTCCCGATGGCCTCCAAAAGATGATTTTTTTTTGTTACATGGTGGATCCATTGAAAGCCAGCAATTGGTAATGGGGTTAATGACCACTTTTCTTGTAAGCAGAGGATATCAGATGCCATTAGAAGTGATTTTGCCGTGTTTAAGCTTAATAGTCTTGATAGCCCACCCATGCTCCATGACAGAAGAGTTATGAGTTGTTGAGACTTTGGTAGGCACTGCTCACTGTTAGAAATAAGCTGTGGTTACTCTGGACAAGGTATGTGGCACCCAAATTCCAGTCCAGTTGGTGTCCGTGTTCTCCCCCAATTTGTCCTGATGACATTTTCCTAATGGGGCCCCTTATTGACGAATAGGTGCAAGCAATATGTATGTTTTCTGACAGTTGATCATGGAGGATTGCCCAATCCCCCTTAGTATACTGTAGGGGTGAGCTTTTAGGTTGGAAAGATTGAGTAGCCTTTTTAATGGTGGGTATGTTTTTAGTGTTAAGACCGTGGCTTCCCTCCCATTACTCCACTCCGGGGTGGATTTAAACTCCACACTCAAGATGTCCTCAGACATTATTTTAAACTTGGTGGGAATGGCCTGTAACAGCTTTAATAAGTTGGAGTGATTCAGTACATAGCAACTCCCTTCAGAGGGATAGCATGGGATGAGGGCCAGCTTAGTCGGTCGGTCCGTCCTCACCTGAGCATTTTTTTGTTTGACCTTTGTTGTGTATGTGAATGAGGGGGAGATCATTGTTGGTAGTTGGTCTAACCCTTTCGAGCAAGTTCGATGAAAAAGTAATCAGATGATGAATAGCAGTAATCTGAACAACACGAATGGGCACCGATCAATGGCCGAAATAAATTGCTAGTGCACACTTGCAGGGATATCTGTGCAGCGCGGCTTTGGAAGGGTGTGTGGCCCTCGAGCTTCGAAGCACACCGCCAAACTCGGCATCTGGAGCGGATGAAAGGTGCGGCCAGTATCCATGGATATTACTGCTATTCATCATCTGATTGCTCTTTCGTCGAACTTGTTGTGCTTCCCCTTCATCCTTCGGTGATCTACACACCTGTGAGAGGGTATTTGCAAGACCCTTTCTACCCTCCAGGAACTGTGTCATCTTATTTATTTGTCATCATTTCCTCCATTATATCGACTTTTTCGAATATCTGCCGTTGACGATTGATTGGTTATTCTCTTTCCGTTTTCTTTCCAACTTGTGTTCTTTGTCTTGCAAAAGACGGTTACCTGATGAAGGCTGACAAGCCGAAACGCGCGTAGTCCCTATCTACCGCATTGCCTCCATCGTCTTTCTTGTCTAATGCTATGTCTATGTCTGTCATGTGTCTTTTATGAATTTTTATAATGCTGCTATGTAAATAATGGATCACACTTTCAACGCATAACAGTATGAAATATAAATGATAATCGCAAACTAAGCCATTTCGATTAATACAAATTTAAGAATTTTTCTACTTATTTGGTGATTAGTCCTTCTCATGTGGGTTTTTCTATTGTTCCTTTAATCAGTTCTATTTGTGTGTTCTAACTTAGCTATAGACCTTTTCCAAACCCATTATATTTCCCTATGTATAGCAAGTTCATTAATATATAGGGGTCCCCTATTTCCAAAACAATCAGGATCTGCATATATGCACAGTTTTTAAGATTCATGTCATTTTGGCCCTTGATTTATGTACAATATATGTAATATTTTTATATATTTTGTGTGGAGTCTCTTTTGTGGAGTATTCATTGTGTTACTATTGTAAGTGAGTTGGACAAACGCTTTTCAGATTGCCTTTGATTATAAGCCTGACTGCTCTGCACCAAGGTATGGGGTTGAGCAAAGGTTATCTTTGGTGTGTAACTTACTTACCCTGACTAGAGTGGTGGGTTCTGCCTGGCTTAGGTGCATACCATCGCCAACCATATACCCCATTTCTAACAATCACATTCAAATGCATAGGCTGAATGAGAAGTACACACATATACAACTGCGCATGTTGAAAGAGAAGCACACAAATCTACAAATGCATAGGTTAAAAGAGAAATAAACACACATATACAACTGCATAATTTGATAAGAAGCACGCACATATGCAGCTGTTTAGGTAAAATGAGACATATTACACACATATACAACTCTACAGACTGAATAAGAAGAGCAGGACAACACATCCTCCCTCTCCATTGTAAGCCTGTCCGCTTGCATCATGTCACTTCGCACATGCTTCTGTACAACAATCAGTCGAATTAAAAGCAATTAGGAATGTTCCAAAATTTGTTAAATGTTATTCGAGTAAACAGTAGATCAAATTAGTTTCAATTTGCTTCTTGGATCCAGATCAGGTCTAGCAGGGAGAGGAATGAATGCTAATTGTTTATCTCACATCAATTACAAGAGCAACGCGGAAATACCGTTTAAAAGCCTCTGCAGATTTCCTAATACTGTTTACGTGATCAAATAATTCCCATTAACATGTTGAGTCTCATTACTCAAAGACCCGGTGCCCCTGCCAGACTCAGAAAAGAGGCCTTTAATAGATCTCAAAGACTCGTTTAAAGAGTACCTCATTGCAAATGTTTGATAACAATTTGGCCACAGTGGCTGCTGGGTGATAGTCAAATAAAGCAAGTAAGGGAGCGAGGAGTAGGGCGGGGCTTTAGCCCTGTGAATTTTAGAATGAATAATCAAAATCATGGAGAATCAGCCAATCAAATCTAAATGAACAGGTTTATGGAATGTGTATTG
Organism: Lissotriton helveticus; assembly: GCF_964261635.1. Lineage (NCBI taxonomy): Eukaryota > Metazoa > Chordata > Amphibia > Caudata > Salamandridae > Lissotriton > Lissotriton helveticus. The sequence goes on from NC_136059.1 coordinate 1,078,875,219, forward strand.
GCTGCCAACATCAGACTCCATTAGGTCGTCACTATAAGGCTTTTGTTGCACTGAATATCACGACATACCGTCATGGTTTAATGCCTTGATAAAGCTATCTTTTTAATTAGGGGATTTTTTTCCTCTGTTGTTGTAATATGGTTACCCAATGTGCCAATAACCCTGCGACTCTGTGTGGAGAACCATGTAGCAAGTGCAAACACAAACTGCTTTTGGCACTTTGGGTGGGCTTGGCTGTCGGGCAGCAGTGCACACTTCGCTTTGGCACAGTGACATTGCATTATATCATTAAAGATTTTATTTATTTATTAGTTCCCTATAGCGCCAAATAGTGTACTTTACATTCATTTCAGAATAATTTAAGAATGCAGTCATAGATGTCAAGGTTTGAGATTGCTTATGTGTGACATACTCATTATTTCAATATAATTATGAGTGACATTCAACGACTATGAGTGCCACTGTCTCGCTAGCAAAATCAAGCAATGAAGACGAGCGAAACATATAAATAACAGAAACTACAGCCATTTGAGCAATGAGAAACTCTAAGAAGATCTTAAAACGGCTGCAAAGTACCAGGGGGCCTCATTTATGAAAAGTGACGCATCGCTGCAAGAAAACAGCGATGCGTCACTTTTCATTGCGCCCTCCTTGCGACCCTAATGATGCGACATATTTACAATATGACGCATCATTGCGCAAGGACTTACAGATACGTCAGTATTTCTGACGTATCTGTAAGCGCAAAAGTGACGCATTGCTGGAGTGTGTCACAAAAGTGACGCAACTCCAGCAATGCGTCCTTGCCTGCGTCAGTCTTACGCCTGCTGTGAGGCAGGAGCAAGATTTTGACGCAACGCCGTCCTAGAAGTGACGCAGTGAAATCTCATAGATTTCACTCCGTCACTTCTACGACCTTTCTTGCGTTAATACGCTCCCCCTTGCATACATTATACCTGGCGCAGGTATAATGTGGCGCAGGGGTTTACAAAGTGACGCATCTACCTAGATGCGTCACTTTGTAAATATGGCGCAACAAGGCGCATTTATTACACCACTGGTGCGTCACAAAAAGTGACGCACCGGCGGCGTAAAAGTGACGCACAGCCTCATAAATGAGGCCCCAGAAATGGAAGATCCTGGCATCAGGGCTATAAATGGGATGAAAAAAGTGCGGGTCTCTGAAAGTGGCATGCATGGCCTAGCGTATGGCTTAATCACATAAACTAGATTTCTGCGATTTCCATAGTCTGGCGTCTGACCAGTGGTTTGGTTCCACTCTGAACTTGACAACTGACATATCTCTAAAACCAGCCAGAATTATTCGCTTTGTCAATGGCTGTTAGCAGTACAACGTTTTGTTTGTCTATAATATTGAAAATGTTTCAATTATGAAACAGCAAGAATCTGAATGAATAATTGCTGTGCCCTGTAGAAATAGTGTTGGTCTTCTGGATGTCTCAATCACTCCGGTTAAGTTGAACCTATGTTAGTCATGTGCGCCCTTTGCATCCTTTTTCTCTCCACATTTGCAAATAGAGGAGTGAATGGTTGTAAAAAAGTAACCAGATGAAAAGTAAGGACTACGGTTCTGCTGAAACAGTGCACTACCAACAGAAGCAACGATCACTGACCACTGTGTAGAGCCACCCGGCAAGGCTCCAGTAGTCCATCCCAGCTTGCTTTACCTGCTTTCCCCGGATCGCAATGCCAGTCATCATTTGTTTGCCAGGCTACAAACTTGGAACACTGCAGAGCAGAGGGGAGGCCTATCACAAAGGACCATCCAACTTCAACCTGGACTGGAGCCAGCCTGGGCAGGGCAAAGCTGAGACCTGTAGGCAGTATGCAGAGGATTGTGCCCCTGCCACTTCTGTGCGTGCGGGGAGGGTTCTGGGAGGTGCATAGTGGATGGATGTTCCCCCATCTGAGTCATTTTTCAATCACTACCCCGCACGGGTACACAGTGAGGATGGCTGGGCCCTTAGGCAGTGCAGGAATGGGGAAAGCTGGCACCCGGCCTGGTTAACTTACTGGTAGTGACACCTACTATCACAGAGCCAGCCGCAAGAACTCCCCGGCACCGTCCAGTTGGCCAGTCTGAGCAGAGCCGCAGCTGCGGTTCAGTACTCTGACTGCATTCATGGCTGCACCAGCAGTGCACTGCAGTTCCGGGCGATGGACCAGGCTGCTGACAAGTGCCACCCCTCCCCCGTGGCAGCCGCACAGGTCCGAATCATAGCTGCAAGCGGAACTCTGTGCCACAGCCCGGGCCCGGGCCCTCGTCAGTGAGTGTATTGATTGAGCAAATTAAATCATGAGACTTGACATAACGTCAGTGACTGAAACATTGTAGCCAGCCCAGGTCGGCGCGAGATGCCTGAGTCAGCCCCCAAGCCCTCCACATCAATGCACTGCCAGCCAGGACCAAATTGTGAAGTCAGAGGTACTTAAGAAACACTCTGGCTTGACCTTCAGGGAACTAGTTACTACCAAATATCTGCATTCATTTAGGAAGGAACCTACTGCTCCTTGATTCACAGAGCCTTGAGGCTTGTAAAACGAGCCTGTAGATGGAAGGAAAGGATCTGTAGAAGACATTATGATGAACAGATTAGACATGAATACAAGAGAGCACTAGTCACACACAAAGATCTCATCACAAACGAAAAAAGCAGGTATTTTACTCAGTTAATAGATAAGGCTTCCAATTCCTCAAAATAACTATTTCAAGTTGTTCAGAGACTCACAACCATCTTGAACAAGACCAACCCATCTAAAAGTCAAGTCTTCTGTGATGCCCTTGCAAACGTCTTCAAAGAGAAAGTCAATGGGAATTTTAAGGAGTTTGATAGTGGGAACCTTCATCCTCCGTTTCCTCTTAAGGTGACGGATCCAGTTGATTGGTCTCTTACCCACTTTTCTGTCACCACACCTGAACAAGTGATTTCTTTACTTTTACAAAGTAAATCTGGTTTCCCTTATGACCCCTGCTTGGTAAAGATCTTGAAATTGGTTCCAGATATCATTGCAAGGAATCCTTCACATATTTTTTATATAATGTCCACTATTGGGACCTTTCCTTCTGTCTTGATAAAGGCTTCTATCGTCCCCCTTTAAAAAAAAAGTCCAATTTAAAAATAAACGACATGTCAAATTACCGTCCTATTGCACGGTTACCTTTCCCCGCAAAGATTTGTGAAAAGATAATGAATCTTGAGCTATCTAAATACATTTTAGATAACCAGTTTCTAGACACCTCTCAGTGTGGCTTTCGACCAGGACATAGCACAGAAATCCCCCTGGTCACTGCAACGGAAGGAGAGAGGTAGGCAGTAGATAGCGGAGATTCAGCAGTTATGATCTTACTGGGCCTATCTGATGCCTTCGATACTGTAGATCATACTACGCTTATTAACTGTCTAAAGGAAATAGTGATTAAGGGGGTCTCCCTTGATCTACTCTCCTCTTTTCTCAGTGACAGATCACAAACAGTAGAAATTAGGGAAATGTAATTCTTTGCCTTTTTCCTTGCCATGTGGAGTCTCTGAGGGGTCATCCCTCAGCCCAACACTTTTCAATGTTTATTTAGCAAAACTGGCCCCTCTCAATAGAAGCTTCAACTTGGAGATAAAAGGCAGTCAGTGGCTGGATGAGTGGGCATTGCCTGAAGAGTAACTCAGGTAAAACCGAGATCATTGAGTCCGGGAACCCTTCTCCAGCGTGGTCCACTCGCTGGTGGCCTGAAAATGTGCCCCAGCCTCCTCCTACTGTCACCAAAGCTAAGAATTTAGGAGTCGTTATTGAGGACAACCTTAATATGAGGGCAAAAATCTCAGCTATAACATTTTCAGCTTACTATAGCCTAAAATTGACCAGGAAAATTCTTCCATTTATCCCGGATAGCCACAGGAAAAGCTTAATCACTGCGCTTGTCCTTCCCAAGTTGGACTACTGCAATGGTCTCTATCTAACCATCCTGGAAAAATACATGAGTCGACTTCAGTTAGTCCAAAATGCTGCAGCTAGATTGATTCTTAAGCTTCCCAAATTTCATTCCATCACTCAGGGACTTCGCCTGCTTCATTGTCTTCCCATGCATAGTTGTGCTAAATTTAAAGCCCTCTGCTTAGCCCACAAAGGAATGAATGACTCAGGGTCGGACTTCCTCATATCAGCTTTTAAGCAATATAAGCCTAATCGAGAACTTAGATCGGCCAATGCCGATCTCTTAGCCATCCCTAAATTTAAAAAGATGCAATGGGGTGGCAGAGGTATAGTCCTCAACACAATCAAACTTTGGAACAGCATTCCACTTCATCTCAGAGCAATTCCCTCATTAACATAATTTAGGAAGGAGATAAAGACCTGGCTATTTAACATCTAAACAGCGCATAGCTTGCCTTCAGTCAGCGCCCAGAGACCTTGTGGTAATCGTGCGCTTGAATACATTTCTAATATAGCATAACAACATCTGAGGAGGTCGCACAATAAATGCATGACAATGCATTTCAGTGCGGTGGTGCGGACCACCACACTGAAATGCAGTAGTCTAATGCCTGATGTGTGGTACTTGGCAGGGCTGTACAGTTGTGTAGCCAGAAACAAAGCAGAATTTATTAGATGCATTACGTGAAAAGGGAGTCGTGTAACTATGACGTTTAATTGCATTTTCAGAAGTATAGTCCCTCACTCTGAGGTTCTGTAATTCTCGAGACTGACTCCATTTTATATTGTGCCCCCATTTTGTGTTGCCCTCACGTAGGCCTGTGAAGGTAGCCTGGCGAACAAGTGGCCTGGCCTTCTTAGTTCATGTATACATTAACTCGATTTCTTTCTGACGCTGGAATGAACTGTAAGAAACTGACCTCTTCACCTGAAACTGACCTCTCAAAGCCAATTTCCCTGATCGATCTTTGTCTGAGATTGCCAATCAATGTTCAGGACATCGTTAACTTTTAGTTTCCTTGCACATGTTTATCTTGTTCAGCATCTATTACTGTTTCCTTTATGTTCTGACATTACATGGGTTATGCTTTCAATTATAGGTTTGTCCGGCTTTTGGAGATTGAATTTGGGACATTCCTAATGATTAACTTTTGGGTTGGGATACTGTACATGTAATCATGCCATGCCCTGCAGTGCCATCTAAATCAGATTAACTCTACTCGACATATCAGCGTTTGGATCCTCCTGTGCCCTGCAACGCCTTGCCGGACACGCTGCGCGGGTCCCGCTGCGTAGTGCGACTATCTGTGCGGGAAGAGAGGGGGAATCCCTGTGAAACCTGCACCCTTTGGATTCCGGCGGGGCTGCGAGCTGCCTAGCAGGGACTCCAGTGACCAGGAGTCCCTGCGTGCAACACCTGTGGCCGCTCTCCCTGCCGGCACCGCCCCTGACAGGTGGAGAGAAAAGCCAGCGTCTCCCTTGCCTTGCGGGAAACTCTACTCGACATATCAGTGTTTGGATCCTCCTGTGCCCTGCAACGCCTTGCCGGACCCGCTGCGCGGGTCCCGCTGCGTAGAGCGACTCTCTGTGCGGGAAGAGAGGGGGAATCCCTGTGAAACCTGCACCCTTTGGATTCCGGCGGGGCTGCGAGCTGCCTAGCAGGGACTCCAGTGACCAGGAGTCCCTGCGTGCAACACCTGTGGCCGCTCTCCCTGCCGGCACCGCCCCTGACAGGTGGAGAGAAAAGCCAGCGTCTCCCTTGCCTTGCGGGAAACTCTACTCGACATATCAGCGTTTGGATCCTCCTGTGCCCTGCAACGCCTTGCCGGACCCGCTGCGCGGGTCCCGCTGCGTAGTGCGACTCTCTGTGCGGGAAGAGAGGGGGAATCCCTGTGAAACCTGCACCCTTTGGATTCCGGCGGGGCTGCGAGCTGCCTAGCAGGGACTCCAGTGACCAGGAGTCCCTGCGTGCAACACCTGTGGCCGCTCTCCCTGCCGGCACCGCCCCTGACAGGTGGAGAGAAAAGCCAGCGTCTCCCTTGCCTTGCGGGAAACTCTACTCGACATATCAGCGTTTGGATCCTCCTGTGCCCTGCAACGCCTTGCCGGACCCGCTGCGCGGGTCCCGCTGCGTAGTGCGACTCTCTGTGCGGGAAGAGAGGGGGAATCCCTGTGAAACCTGCACCCTTTGGATTCCGGCGGGGCTGCGAGCTGCCTAGCAGGGACTCCAGTGACCAGGAATCCCTGCGTGCAACACCTGTGGCCGCTCTCCCTGCCGGCACCGCCCCTGACAGGTGGAGAGAAAAGCCAGCGTCTCCCTTGCCTTGCGGGAAACTCTACTCGACATATCAGCGTTTGGATCCTCCTGTGCCCTGCAACGCCTTGCCGGACCCGCTGCGCGGGTCCCGCTGCGTAGTGCGACTCTCTGTGCGGGAAGAGAGGGGGAATCCCTGTGAAACCTGCACCCTTTGGATTCCGGCGGGGCTGCGAGCTGCCTAGCAGGGACTCCAGTGACCAGGAGTCCCTGCGTGCAACACCTGTGGCCGCTTTCCCTGCCGGCACCGCCCCCTGCCCTCCTCCTATTTCTCTGGGTGGAGCACCCGCTGCGCGGGAGCGCGCGGGAGCGACCGGGGCGAAGACCGGGCAAAGAGCGGGCCGTTTGAGGCCGTTCGAGTACGGCAGAGTCCGGCCCAGGCCCACTCTCCCTGTCCGATTGGAGGCCCACAAGGTAGGTGGCGGTTGTTGCCATACTAACCTCTGCCCTCCGTTGCAGCAAGGACGGACTGAAACTTATTGTAAAATCAAACTGTACGTACCCCTTACAATGCCTTTAAGATCAGGCAAAGAACGAACAGTACAAATCCACACCACCAAGGGAGTCGTATCAGGCCCCCTTGATGCATTCATCACACGGGCTACGGGGATTCTGGAAAGGGAAATTACTATGGTTGAAAAAAGACTCTCACTTGACCTTATCAGCGGCAAGCGTTCATCTCTGGGGGAACTAGCAACCATCACCTCCCCTGTACCACATGCTGCCTTTAATTGCGTCCAAACTTCTTCCACTGACGCCATTGTCCACCTAGAAAGTGTGGGGGGGAGTCCAACTGCCTCTATCCAGGAGGAAGAAGGGTACAGTTTTGATGACTCCCAAGCCAGCCAGGGGGGTGCTTCACGGATCAGTGGGGGGCTTGTACCTAGCCAGTTATCTGGATACCTCCCGCCCAATATCTCTAACACTGCTGAAATTACGAACCTCCCAGAGTCCATTAATGACCCTAACATCAAAAAGAGAAAGTCGGATCTCAGACTGTCGGGGGGTAGAGAACGAAAGATTCCAAAAACAAATGATGTCACAGACAAAGAGAGCCAGGCTTTCCAGCATCCCCCTGACACCCAAAACCCCCCTGTATTTGCTAACTTGTTGTGTCCCTCCCTCTTGTCCTTGGGTTCCTCTAGTACCTGCCCTATGTGTCTTAACAGCGATGAAGTTTTGTTAGCAAAAATGGAGGCCATGTTTAAAACTTTATTATTACCTGTCTTGGAGTGGACAAGACTCATGACCTCAAAAATTGACAGCATGGAGGCTATAACTAACTCAAACCATGCCATGCTACAAAACCTAATTGGCACTAGCCATACGGGTGTCAGTAAAACTCAAATAGCCACTAAGGACCCCGTTAGCACCATCCAGGCAAGGTGTAGACCTCCCCATACCAAAACCTTAGGGCCAAACCCCAACACGCCAATAGGGGGGGTGAAGCAAAAAGCAACATCATCCAAACCACCCATGAGCAACCCTATACAGGCACCCAAGACACAAACTATGGATAAGCAAAATACTGGTGGGCAACAAAGTACGGGACCACCTCGACAATCTATAATAAATCCTGCCCCCACCAGTACACATAGAGACTCTGTGAGCCAACGTAACACTAATACCAACCATAGGGAAGGGAATCGTAAAAGATCAACCACCCCTCGTGTCGACCTTCCGCTTGAAGCTGCCAAACACACTATAGTTCTGACAGGTGTTGCTCCACTAAATCCAGGCAGTAAGGAGTCATTTGGGGATCTCCGCAATAAAGTAATCTTCTGGCTAAATAAAAACCGGCCCCTACCACCTTCATCTCCTACGGAGATATTATATGTAAGAAGAGTAGATTGGGTGGGTCATGGGACTAAAGACCTGGAGGGAGACTGCATTTTGATATCGTTTAAGGATGCATGGGTGGTAGATGCCATTAGTAGAAAACCTAGATTTGCAAGACAGGGAGATGTACAAACCTTGGCCTTATCCTATTTCTACCCATACAGGCAAATTCCCCCTCAACCTCGTCCCATTTCTCGTCAGGCCCCACCAATAAGACACCCCTTGTCACTAACCCCTCTTGACCATCAGCGCCCTTTCCTTTTTAATCATTTTGGCCCCCTTTCTGACCTTGAGGCCATTGATTGACTCCATGTTGCGTCTAGTGAGTCTTCCCCTGTTAAAACTGTTGGATATGAGCCTATTGGGCACTGCACGGCGAGTCCATATATAATTAGCAACCCAGCTCCTGTGGGGGGAGGTCCAGAGCCTAGGGCACCTAATTCACCCGTATACAGAGATGTTCAAAAGGCCATGATAACTAATGATCCTACGGATAATCCCAAGCTCATAAAGTCTAAGTATGATAGAGGTCATAAACAGGCAGCTATCCCAGCTCCACCCCTGAAACCTCCCCGTGTGGTGGCATTGAATGAAAATCTGAAAATTTTGTCTTGGAACATCGCAGGAATCAAGGCCCGTTTTTCCTCCACAGACTGGCTGAACTTTGTTGATAACTACGACATCATCTTGCTCCAAGAAACCTGGGCAACCGACCCAGTCTTTAAGCTGGGTTATATCAACTTCTTTAATCCCGTGGTCAAAGGGGTTAAAGGGCGAGCCTCGGGTGGTCTAACGATTTGGGTGAAGCAGTCATTGGGCCTTCACCCGATGGAGCTCCTTGCCCAGCATCCGGATCTCCTCCTAATCAAACTAAGCAAAGCTAACCAACGGGATGTGCACATTTTCAATATCTATGCCAGAGGATTGCCTGGTGGCCGTAGCCCGCCTTTGTTGAACATTATCGACCACAAAATTGCTGAATTGGGTAGTGGGAACGTCACCATCCTTGCAGGAGATCTGAATTGCACCATAGAGCCTTTGTTCGGCACAGGGGACAGTTGGAGCACGGCTGAGGACACCGCCTGGGATATCCCTGATCTAATTGTTGATAAAAGGGCCAAAGCATCAGAGGCGGCAGTGAATTGGATGGCATTCTGCCTAAACAGGGGTTTCCGAGCGTGCAATGGCCGCACAATCTCGGATAAATTAGCCAACTGTACCTTCGACAATGGGCTAAGGCAGAGCCGCATTGACTACTTCTTGTTAAAATTGGAATACTGGCCTTTATTAATTGACATGGTAGTTATCCAGCGCCCGGAAAGTGACCACAATCCGCTGTTACTATCACTGAATCTGCCAGATCTAAAGAGACAAGAGGAGTCTACCACCTGACATACAGGGGACGTTTTGCTAACCAATGACAGGAGGAGATTGAAGTGGTCCCGGGTCTTGGAGGACAAATCATTGTGGGACAATGTTAATACAATGGCCTATAATGTGTATAACGAAATGTCGAAAATTGATCAGTTGGGGGCAAACCCAGGCTTGGCAAATCATGTTATGAATCTCCATACTAGATGTTTTGACCAGTTAAAGTCCCTTCTCACCCTCCCGTGCCGTAGTGCTTCTTCCAAAGCTACCCCCTTGCCCCAAAAATGGTACAACAAAAAATGTAGGGAGGCACACTCGGACCTTATCTCAACTATTAAATCTAGGGACATGGCCGCAGTCAAGGCGGCTAGGCTCCAGTACAGAAAAATCCTTTGGGAAGCCAAACGGGAGTGGGAGGATAGGCTTTGGACAGATCTTCTGGAGGCGTCCACCTCAAATAATCAAAAAAAGTTTTGGGATCTAGTTAAATGGGGGAAGGACCCGGACTCATCCACCCCGGCTAACCATGTACCCCTTGACGAATGGGTAACATTCTACTCTGCCCAATTTAGAGCTGAAGACCCCAAAGCTATAAAACCCCTGGTCAAGTTATCCCCGTTAAGTACCCTCGGGGAGAAACTAATTTTCTCAGCTCCAGAGGCCGAGCTGGCCCTGGGCCTGACCCTGCGAGGGAAAGCTCCTGGTATGGATCTGATACCGGCGGACCTATTTAAATCTAATCTAGCCTTATGGATCCCATACATAACCATGATTGCTAACTCCTTAGCTAATGGAGCCACGATCCCAAAATCATGGAAGGGAGCTGAGATAATTCCGATATTTAAAAAGGGTGATAAGTCTAAGCCAGGGAATTACCGTCTCATTAGTTTAATCGATTCCATACAAAAAATCATCGCACGCATGGTCTTGGGACGGGTCCAGGGCTGGATCGAAACGGAGGACATATTATCTCCCATGCAGGCGGGCTTTAGATCGGGAATAAGCACCATAGATCAGGTGTTTAGACTCTGCCTGATCTATTGGAAGGTGGTCTGGCTAGGCGGTGGTACCATCTTTGCTGCATTCATTGATCTAAAGTCCGCCTTCGATCTGGTGCCAAGGGACAAACTGTGGGGTGTGTTGGAAAACTTAGGATGTCCATCAGAACTTCTGGACCTCATCATGAGATTCCACGAGGATAACTACGCGAGGGTGAGGTGGGGAGGCCAGGGACAAGTGATGGAAACATTTCCCGTAACCAGAGGTGTCCGTCAGGGGTGTGTCCTGGCACCCACACTTTTCCTTCTATTTATCGATCAAGTGGTGAAATTCTTCATGGACACCCCCACCGACGCCCCAATGTTGGCAGGGACGAGATTCCCGCTTCTCATCTTTGCCGACGACACCTTACTCCTCTCTAGAACACGCAGCGGGCTCCAGCGGGCCTTGGACCGCTTCGAGGAGTTTTGTGCCATTAACAACTTGGTGGTAAATGTGGGGAAAACAAAATTTATGGTTTTTACTAGAAACCATTCAGTGCGGAGTTCTGTGAGGTTGAATGGAGTTGATCTCGAGCAAGTTGAGTCTATGACCTACCTGGGGGTCACCCTTGACAGCCGCTTGAGATGGAAAGATCAAACCAACATCCAACATCTCAAGCTTGCACGTTTGTCTGGCTGTCTTATAAAAGAGCAAAAAGGATTTTCCACCAAGCGGGTTCTTCCTGCCCTTAGGATCTATGACGCCAAAATTACCACCGCTATTCTTTATGGCGCAGATCTTTGGGGCTATATGGACCTGCTTAACCTTTTTAGAACCCAATGTAAGTTCCTTCGGAACTTAGTAGGTCTCCCACAGTCTACCCCCTCAATCCCCCTTTGTCTGGACTTGGGGTGCCCTCCGATTAACGAGATGGCTAGATTTAGGTTGGTGGCCCTGTGGAGACGGATATGGACCTCCCCTGACCTGTCTTTCTTTGCTAAAGAATTACCTGAAGTCAGGTCAATCAGTGGGTCCGGAAAAATCCCATGGTTTTTAGCTGTGAAATCCATTCTCATTGACATGGGCTTGGAACAACTCTGGTCATCCCCCTCATCCAATGTTTTCCCCTCTAAACAAGAGTTCAAATCCCTGTATTGGGCCTCGATTCGCCTAAAAAGAGTCTCAGTCTCTAGTAATGTCAGCCTTACAGGCAGGTTCCTAACTTTCAAGCTAGATCTTTCCCGAGAGCCCTATTGGGATGTAATAACTAAACCATTAGACAAGAAACTGTACCACCAATTCAGAGTGGGGTCATTGCCTTTGAACTCTTTTGTTAATAAATGGTCCACAGGGACATCTATCTACTGTAAAGGTTGCCCGGGACAGAGAGAATCAGAGGGACATTTTCTTTTTGCTTGTCCTAGATATATCGTACCCCGAAAGAGATGGTTAAAACCACTGTTCCAGAGATTCCCATTTAAATCATCTGCTGAAGCCATTTGGGCGCTAAAGACCAATACTTCCGAGCTTTTTGTTGTAAGCCTGGCTAAATATTTGGGCTGGGCCTGGTTTTTAAGGTTAAAACATATGTCTCAGTTGCCAGAGCCCACATATAGTGTCTCGCAAAGTGACAAACCATGTACATTGTTGAAACTATCTGTTTCTTAGATCTTTTCTATCTGCATCCATCAGGCAAGAAATGGTTTCCCGTTAATCGATTTGATTTGTACTGTACTGCTAAAATACTATCTGTTTTTTATTTACTCAGGTTTCTTCCTTATTGATATGTAATGCTTTTTTTAAACGTATCCAGTTTTAAAGGCTCTGTATTTTTCTTTTTCTTTCGAAAAGTTTTTTTTCCTAAAGTTTTATGTGTGATTTATTATTGTATTTTAATGTGTCTTTTATGATTTGTTAAAAATCGAAATAAAGACTTGAAACCTGATGTAATTATAATGTTGTGTCCATATCCTGCTAAAACCCCAAAAGGCCACTCACCTGCTGACCCTCCAGATTTTCCATTTGTTTAGGAATGTAATTGGTACAACTCCCTTACATGCCTGGGGCAGGATAAAGAGTATATAAGATGTGAAGTAAGACCATTCTAGCAGACTGCCTCATTCAGTTGCTAAGACTTCTGTGTGATGTAGTCTCACTCATTTGAGTTTAATAAAAATGTTCTCTTTATATTCCAGCTTCTGTGTCAGATTCTTCTTTTGTATTAGTGAGACCCCTGAGAATGAAGATTTGAGTTTCTTCAAATGGCGCAGCCAACGTGGGCTTCATCAGAGAAGTGATTTTCTGAGGGAGTGATCTTGTCAGGAGGCTGAAATCTACTGAGGAGGACAGGACAAGACTCTACTACGGAGGTACTCTGTGCACAGGGATTCTGGAGATTCTTTGTCTCTGCAGCCCAGTATATTTCTGATCTTCCTGATTTTGATCCTCCACATGATGTCACTCCTGACTAAGAACCTTGAGTATTCTAAAAAAAAAAAGACCGTTAGGTCATTTAGAACTTGGCAGTTAGAATTTGGACAACTATTTGTTTGGTATAGCTTTGGAATTTTGGAATTTGTGTTGGCCAACTTTGGATTTGTATATGCGAATTGCAATTTGTCTAGGCAGGTAATGAGGAGATTTTTCTCCATCTGATTTTGTTGAACGGTGCACGTACGAAAAGTACATTAAGCACTACTTTGATTATAATACTTGCATATTCTGCAGTATTTTTGGCATGCCTGTTTTCAAGCTCACATCGAAGAATGTGTTGCTTTTTTGGAAGGTACCATAGTGTGATGTGAAGTAAATTAGCCGGCTCCCCTAGAGGGAATATCTAAATAGGTTTAGATTTAAAAACATATTTCTTCCTTGGTGATTTTGTATACCCAGGGAATTAAAATATGACATAATACAAAACAAGCATCCTTTGTTCTGCGCAATTTTATGAATGAAGATATGCAGAGCGATTTTTGGTGTTCTGCCAGCCAAAGCTAGTGAATTGAGTGTATTTTGGCTTCTTGGATATACAGCAGTCTGTTTTTGCAGTCTTTTGGAACATTGTTGAGAAGCGTTTCTTGTAAATATGACTTAAAACTAGTATTTACAAATATTTTGGTTTAAGTAGAGTCTGTGGGCTGTCCTTTGTTTCTGTCCTGAGTATTGTTTTGTGGGATAAATGTGTGTTTAAATGTCTATGTGGTTTTCCCATTAGTGCAACTTCTGTAAGTGAATAGCGATGGCGCTATTCACAAATAAAATGGCTAAAGCGCGCTGTATTGTGTGTCCTGAGTGTTTGACCCCTGTCTGTTTATGTCTGAAATGAGCTCAATGTGTGGTTGTGGTTTTTCTTGATGTTTTCAGTCTATTAGGCAAAATGTCCAAATGCTTAAAAAAATTAAATTAAAATTCACATTCACTAGGAATGAAAAAGGCCTCAAAACGAATGGTGTGTTTTGTAGAAAAACAACCTTATAGCATTTTTTACTTACATACATTGTATTAGATATTAACAGGCAAACATTTCAGCTGAAGTACTTTTTTTTTGCTGAACTCAGACGCATATTATAGACCACGCATTGACATGTCTTAATTTAAAAAAGACTGCCACCATGCTCATGTTACAATACTGAGAGGAGAGCTTTTATTGCCACTGAGCAAATAGCTGTTGTCTTTGTAGGTCACAGAATAGACAGGAATATTACTCAAGCCAGGACTTTGCCCTCAGTTAAACACGGGTGAATCTTTGCATTTCAGAATGTTGTTTTCAAAAAGTTCCAAAACTAAGGTTCATTATTTTGTATTACAGGAAGACATTTCAATTAAGGGTTTTCCTCTCTTTAAGCATTTTTGTACGTATATTCTTGGTTCTGTTGCCAAATAAAAATTGTCCTTTTTAGAAAGAAAAAATGTGGCGCCAAATTTTGTCATGTTTCAAGTTAGGCTTCTGTGCTTAGACTTATAAATGAATGCGTCTAAAATGATAGGCAAGGGATGCAGGTTGCTTTTATATGTGAAATTATCAAAAATGATTGGGTTTGTTAAAAATAATTATTAATTATGAAAAATAATTATTAAAAATAAGTGCTACAAAATTCGTTTTTTACTATTCATGAAGCTTAATGCTCATAATGTGACCTCCTAGCATTATAATTTAATTTAAGTTGTGTTGCACTGCATAATGAGGACATTAGCATATGGAATTTCACTTAGCGCAGGCTTAAAAAACTAATTTTTCTAAGGATTTACATGAGATATGTCTAATGTCCAATCTCTGTAATCTGTAAAGAACATTCTGAGGATGATTAATACGTAACATAATTATAGGATATTTATTTTTAAGTGCCCCAAATATCAAAGTCGAATTTGGGTAACATTGTCCTTATTCAAACAGCATTCTTGCCATTTAAAATAGCTTTAAAGTGCCTTAGACTTCAGTAAATGCATACATTTAGGTATAATACAAATTTGCAGGTTGTTCCCATTTGGGGTTGCTTTTAATGGCTCAGTGAGCCAATGTGCCTGGTACAGAGGTTTGAGTTTAATATCAGGGTTGAAGATTTTAACTCTAGTTGGACCTACTGAGACGTTCATCCATTTAAGGTTGATGAAATGAGTACCATTGCATTGGTAACAAGCATTTGTTCTAAAGCTGGTATGTTGTGTTGTTGTGTTCTGCGAATTATTCACAATAGATGTTTTTGAGTCTGGGAATAGGAGTGGATTGTGGCACCTAAAGGGAGTAATATATATGGTATGTGGTTTTGGATAGGGTTGGTTATTGCAGGTTAGAAAGAGTTGGAAAGGCTTTTTGTCTTTGACAGCCTCAGGGTGAGGAAACAGGGCTGAGGAACCTGCAAGGCAGATTTTGACCTTAAGGTCAGTGAGGTGGGAGTTAGGAGTAAGTGTAAACGGATGGAGAAATCATTGCTTGGAAAAGCAGGGCCTCAAAGGGAATTGGCGCACGGGACACTCAGAGTGTCTGTGAAAGAGTTTTATTTTTGGAAAGTCAAATTTAAGGTGGTTTAGCATGTTTTCAAAAGATGGTTGGTTACAGTTGATATTTTGTGTGTTATGTGCAGTGTCAGCAGTATGTTGAAAAAATATGTGTTTTTTTATTATGATTTCTTTTGAAAAGAAATATTCGTGCGTTTTACATATTTTTGCATTTTATCCTTTTATGAATTGTTCCTGCTGGTCCTGTGTGTCAAAAGAGACACAGTAAGTTATATTTGACAGCCAATCTCCACTAACTGGTGATTTTCTGTCAAACGGAGGGTGAGGATTTTAAACCTGACAAATTAAGCAGGCCCGAATATTGGGTTTTGGGCTGCAGGTTCACAGTGCATAAAAGTACATGACATGGTGTTGTGCGTCACCGCTCATTTATATATGCTATTGTTTTGTCTATGCTTTTTGTGCTTGATATACAGCAAGTATATCTGATGGCTTGACATGTGTGTTTTTTTTTGCATGTTTTTGTTTTATGTTGCTGCTTTTGATACTATTACAAGTTTACCTGTGTTGTGAAAGGATATACATGACCATGCATATCGCTGCACAACAGTTGGGTAGATTTGCTCTGATACTAAATTTCACAGATATGATATTTTTATGCTGTGAAGAAGACAGACAACACTTCATCAGTGTATGTCAAATTTGGCTATAATGGTATTTGAAGAAAAATAAAAGACATATACAGGATCAAAGTGTGTCACCTGCAGTTAGTCACGTTACTGCCCCTTTCCCTTAGGGTCAGGCAGCCCTTGATCAAATGATTCCTGATTGGACATTAAGGAAAAATTATAATTTTTTGTGGCTCTTGCTAAAGGTGACCTAAACATTTCATTTTTCCCTGAAGAAGGAACTGGAACACTAGCTGAGGTTACCGTATATGGTTTAGCGGCCAGTGGTAGAGCTAACATTTGTGAACTATTTTTGATTTTTGTGTATCACCCATACTCTTGGTATTGTGTCACATGCTTGACTATCACCCAAGTAATTTCTTGTTCTTCCTATAGATTTTTCTTTTTCTCCCCTGACCGATGTCGCATCGTGCCTAGTTATTGGGGATTTTAGCTGTGTCCTAGTTCCATTTCCCTTTTCCGTATTCCTGTCACCAGTCAGCGCATTTATTATAATTGGTGTATTGTTTAGGTTCACACTTCCAGACTGCAGTGATATACCAGGGACCCCCATATTATGTATAATTCCCTTTTGTATGACCTGACTGGTTTTCAAGAATTTTCTTTAGGCCTACTTCGATGTTTTCCAGTCTGACTGTCAGGGTAGTGATAGACTGGTTAACTGACTTAATATTATAGTAAGACAAGTTTTCCACCTCAATAGGAGATACCTTACGTTTATTTTTTGAACATGACATATTCAATGCCTATTTTAATTTGGTTTTCAGGTCCTTTTTGTTCCTGCTGCTTTCATTTTTGGTGGGATCAGATGTGTCCTAATCATGGAAATACTAGGACTCTCTAGTTCTTGTATTTTGTTTCTACATTTTGATCATTAGCCTTTGTATTGCATAGTCCACTTGATGCACAATTATTAAAGGGAGGTATCTACATGTCCCTGATAATTTGTATCATGTGATTTCTCTTTTGAGGTGTTTTAGATAAGGAATTTAGGAACACCTAGAGGTAATAATTGAGAAAAAATAATGTTTACCCCATTAGACAATGCCACCATGTGTGAGGACATCCATTCAGATAGAATTCCCATGTAGCTATCTACCCTTAGATGGCAGAGAATAATGAAGAGAACCCAATTGAAGAGGCTAGAGGCACTGTTTTGCCTACTGCCTTTGTCTTTGTATTCTATGAGAATGACAGTGTATTTTAGATCACAATAGTCCCATGTCGTATGGCCACTCCCTCAAAGATTGCAGGCCACCTGCTTGCAGTCACCTTGTTAAATACTAGGAATTGTTTTTCTTTACTTGGAAGAAAACTAACAACTGTGTCACATTTCCTACATCACTAGGTTCTGAGGGATCTTCCAGAGTCAAAGGAAGAATGATACCCTGCAGAACGGTGATCAAGACGTATCCTAACTCCCATCAATGATAGCTACAGATGAGAGGCGGACGTCTTGGCCCTACAGTCTCAACACCCAGAAAGTAATAAAGCTGGACAGCGATTTCCGGTGCTTCATCAACTGCATCTCCAGAGCATCGTGCTTGCTTCATTAGACGGTGGTGGACTCCAGAGAAGAAGGAGGCCTGTTCAACGCAGAACATGAATTTCAGTGCAAAAGAGCGAAAGAGAAGGATCCTTACTGTTGATGGCAGGGCTGGTTGGAGATTCAGTTTACTACCTGTCATGTGCTAGTAACCTCTGACATCGTGCGGTCCCCTGACCCCTTGGCCTGAGTTTTGGCCACCCCCCTTTTCCTTTGCTCCAACGGAATGGCAGTGCACCGGAGGATCTACGGTTGGCAAAAGGCACTACATTTGTGGTACCCATGAAACAGCGGCCCGAGCATCCTCTGACACTGAATAGTGAGTGTTGGAGCCTGAAAGTGTTGCTGAGCGTGAAAGTCTGTTGCTCTTTCTCGATTAATAGTACTTGGGTCTGCACAATGTGATCTGCACCCATGACCGAAGAGCATGGTATCTGTAGTGCCTGCCGCAGAGGAAAGATATTGGTGCACTGCCTTGAGACATTGAGACTTTCGAGTGAGCTGTGGGTGTTTGCCAGGAAGGCACTCCAACTAAGCAGTACTATTTTCATGAAGAGGCCTGAATTGAGGGGCCCAATGCGGAAGAAGACAATGGAAGCAGGTTTGATGGATGATAGAAGCCTGCCAGAGAGGCTTTGAACGGACTTTGGGCACCGTTGCACAAGCGGTTCCAGTGCAATTGTATAAAGTAAATGTTAATTAAGTTCTCATTTGACTGAATTGCCATGGAAGAGGAAGTGGCTCCGCCTCTAACATCCAAAAATGGTCCACCAGAGGTGAGTCTTTGTGCTACTATGTGTGTTCGGAGACCTGTCCCGAGAGAAGTAGAGAATAATAAGATGATGTTACAGCAACACCTTGACGACCTAATAAATATCGATATAGACCTAGATTCAGATTCACATGAGTCTTAGGTTATTGCCTACGTAATGGCAAAAGGAGGGCCTGAGGTTCTGTAATTCTCTAGACTGACTCCATTTTATATTGTGCCACCATTTTGTGTTGACCTCACGTAGGCCTGTGAAGGTAGCCTGGCGAACAAGTGGCCTGGCCTTCTGAGTTCATGTATACATTAACTCGGTTTCTTTCTGACTCTGGAATGAACTGTAAGAAACTGACTTCTTCACCTGAAACTGACCTCGCAAAGCCAATTTCCCTGATCGATCTTTGTCTGAGATTGCCAATCAATGTTCAGGACATCGTTAACTTTTAGTTTCCTTGCACATGTTTTATCTTGTTCAGCATCTATTACTGTTTCCTTTATGTTCTGACATTACATGGGTTATGCTTTCAATTATAGGTTTGTCCGGCTTTTGGAGATTGAATTTGGGACATTCCTAATGATTAACTTTTCGGTTGGGATACTGTACATGTAATCATGCCATGCCCTGCAGTGCCATCTAAATCAGATTAACCTTTGTGAACTATGTAATTATAATGTTTTGTCCATATCCTGCTAAAACCCCAAAAGGCCTCTCACCTGCTGACCCTCCAGATTTTCCATTTGTTTAGGAATGTAATTGGTACAACTCCCTTACATGCCTTGGGCAGGATAAAGAGTATATAAGATGTGAAGTAAGACCATTCTAGCTGACTGCCTCATTCAGTTGCTAAGGCTTCTGTGTGACATAGTCTCACTCATTTGAGTTTAATAAAAATGTTCTCTTTATATTCCAGCTTCTGTGTCAGATTCTTCTTTTGTATTAGTGAGATCCCTGAGAATGAAGATTTCAGTTTCTTCAACTCAGATTAATAAAAAGTGCCATAGGTAAGTGCAAGGGACTGAGTCTGATTCATAGTGTCAAGAACTGCAGGCATTTACAAAGGAAGACAGAACTGTTACTAACCAAGGAAAGTTCAGGCATTTTCCACTGCCTTAACTTTATATCCAAGACTTGGTACCTGGAGCGGGCAGGGGTCACATTTGGGAATGTGGTAAAATCCAAAGAACCACAATGTAGTAGGCATTCCCAGATATTCCAAATGCTGTTATACACCTTATTTGCACACCAGATTTTGCATCACAAGGGGCTGGAATAAGGGATATGGTTGTGTAAAGAATCATGAATACTCCCCTGTTTTAGTAGATTGGGGAAATACAGTTGTTACAAAGGTCTACCAAGTGCAGAAACATTTTTTAGAAACTATTTATTATTTGCAAATTAATCACACCACAAATCTGCAGACATATGGTTAGCTGTACACATGTAAATCTATGATTGGTCCATGATATTTCTGGGAATCCGAAAAATGTGAAAATAAGATAAAGAAACAGAGTATGTACATATACAATTTGTAAAGTACCTTGAATCAGGCCATGTGACTTCAGGCTGTCTCTAGTGTGTGTGAGACTTTCAGGTTGCATGTCTCAATCCGTGTGTAAATATTGAAGTATTGAAAGTAGATATGTGCAACAACTAAATTCACTATAGGTTGGTGAAGATAATCAGTATTATGTGTGCTCCTGAGGTGGCGTCTTCCATTTGCGACGTCATATAATACAATGATTGCTGCACATTCTGGGGAGGGTGTGACCCCCTGGGCACAACTTTTTGTCCTAATTATAGGGTCTTCAGGTTGTAAATAAAGATAATCCAAAAGAAATATCCAATCCTTGTTTTTTTATTGGTTCTTTAAATTGATTCTTATAGTTTTGCTTCATACATTTATAGCGAAAGACCTTAAATCATAATAGCTGGGTTGTGAGATCCAATGCATTTCGGGTATCTTACCCTTCGTCAGGGATCAATCCCACAACAAACATATAATATCATGAGGGACTAAGAAATGATATACAGTTTGACGTTATAGTGATGCATGTGAATTGCATGCAATCACGCTAATCACGCTAATCACAATCAAACTAGGTTCCACTGTTCTAGTCTCTTCTACAATGTTCTCATATCTTCTTGAGTGCATGTCAAATAGGTTTTGGACAGATATCACAGAATGGTTGCTTTTTAGTGATGGACAGATACTACAGAATGGTTAGTTTATAATAGTAAATTGAAGAAGATTGGGAAAGTTGTTTCAGATAGATCTCCCCCACATCAACTGCTGACTAATGGAGTACAGCGCTTGGGCTTGAATTCAAGCTTCTGTGGATTTAAGTTGTTTCTGTGTAAATATCTGCCACTCTTAGACTTCTTTGAGGTGTGTTATGGTTAGCGTTGGGACAATGGCAGGCCGCAAGTCCAAGGGACCATTGGTAGTGTCACTTGCTCACTTTACTGCCCAGTTTTAGGATGTCCTATTTTTGGCTCCAATTAGGCAGAGAAGTCTCACCTGGGCAAATAGTTTAATGACCAAGATATTTAGTGATGTTCTACTGGGTCCATAATTATGCTTGCAGGTGTATTTTAATCTTGGTGTCATCAAGGTACACCTTAAATGGAGGCAGATCAGCTACTTTTACCGAATGTATGACGTTACAACGCATGCTTTTACCATGCATGCTGTTACAACGCAGGTTTTACTACGCATACCATTACAACGCATTACACTGGGGGGGTGCTGGATAGTGAATAGTTTAATTTACTATTCCAACTCCAGTCCCCGTGGACACTAGGGAAGGTGTTGGATAGTAAATTAAACGTATTCCCTATCCTAGAGCGCCCCCCAGTGTAATGCGTTGTAATGGTATGCATAGTAAAACCTGCGTTGTAACAGCACTGCGTGGTAAAAGTTGCGTTGTAAAGGATGTATACCATTTTGACCTATGCGAGGTTTGTGTGCGTAGACAGCGACAGTAGCAGGGCAATTTTCTTGGAGTACTCCACACAACACCGTCTGTAAACTCCATTCTAAACTGATGAGAAATTTAATAAGTAGAAGCAGGATCTAAGACAGACAATCCTGTAAAAAACATTCCAGCTTATGTATGCTAATTACAAATCTACAGACTCTCATTTTCAGAAGCCCGGTAAACCTCTCGGTATCTCCACCCCCTGAAGTTACTTATACTGCAGTAGTGCTAACTCCAAATTGACGAAGTTAACAAGAGATTGCAAGTGTGACCATGGGAGTCCCTTTAGAAATGAGGAATTACTAGGCGAATTGTTAGCTACGGATTCATTTTTCCCAATAATTCCTCATTTCCCCCCAGATTTTAACTATATTGAAATTCTGATACCTAAAACAACATTGATTTAAGTAACGTAGCAGGAGTTGCACAACTCGAAGCATGCTGAGACACTACAAACACAACCACGGCCGGACTGGGAACAGCAACCAGCCCTGGCAGATTGCCGCTCAACCGACCCTGGGAGCGGGGGGGGGTGAGGGGAGGGGGTGCTAGTGAGAAGCACTGCTCCCACTTTTGTTAAAGGGGCTCGAATATTGCAGCACTGTTACAAAACGGGACCGCAGTAACAAAACCGGCCCCCAACCCTCTGGCCCACCAGGGAAACGCCCAGTGCCCACTACAGCCAGTCCGGCCCTGAACACAATCCTCTTTATGATAGTGCTCCAGTAATTGTGTTGGAAAAGGCTGCACCTTTTTCAATTTCAATTTTTGTTAAATTTTCTTCAAAAGCGAAGACATTATTATATACTGATCCACATGAAAATTCTCAAAACGCTAACCAACCAATAAACCACATCCCCATCTATGCATCATATCCATAGCTGACTAGTGGCGAGGCCTAATTTGCGCTTTCTTCCTAGTAATATGATTTATTACAGATGATGTGTTCCTGCTGCGTGGGCCTGCTTCTTCTTATATATTTACCCTAGGGAGGAACTCCTTGAGTACGTGACTGCAATCCATAATCAAAGAGCACCTAACAAAAGGCTGCTGGAGAGCCATTTAGTCTCATTGCAACATAAGCAGCGAATGTCATATGAAAGTATTCTCAAGAACAGAAGTGGACTGTCTGGAATATGAAGATGTTTTGTTGTAATACATTGCAGCGCTGTGACTTTCTGTTTGTGTGCATTATTCAGATTACAGCTGAGGTGCCTGCACGTCTGTCGCGAGTGTTCACAGGGAGCACGCGGCAGGCGCCTACTTCATTTAATTCAGAGGATGGGGTAAGACTTGAAAGGATTACCTAATTAAAACCCTGTTCATGTGGAAATAGCAGCGGCCACTCACTGACAGTATATATCCTCCTGTTGGCAGGCTGCAGTGGCGCAGACAGTAACGCAGTGGTATCCCGTTATGCCCGTGGTCGCGGGGAGCGGGGGGAGGGCTGGTGCATACGCACATATTTTGAGGGACAGGCACTTATTTTTTTTCCTCATCCCGAGGACAAGTGAGGGAAAACAAACACCGGGGGATGAAGGAAAAAAGATAGAAGGAAAAAAAATGCCGTGAAGGAAACAAGCAGGAACCTGTAAGAGTTAAATAAAGGGCAAAGAGTGTCTGGCAGTCCATTACAGAGGCATGAGGTGGGTTCCAGTCAACGCAGTCTTGGTATTTGGCACCCCCACATGTAATAGCCACGACCACGGGACTGCCCACATGTAATAGTGGCGACCACGGACTTCCGAGCAGAGCTTTGGCCATCGGCACTCTTTCTTTTCCAAATTAAACTATGGGGGTCGTCTGCCATGCCAAAAGAGACTGGGGTCACCTTAAAAGTTGCTATTAGAATGCACGTGCCACATTATCTCTGCAGCCAGGGGGAGCACACGCGGGTTACTTTGTTCCTGCATTAAAACTGTACTCCTTTGAAATGGGAGCACGCTCTGTACCGTTGGAAGTAAAGAAGAAAGACAGACTTCTCAAACAAAATGTTTTTTAGTGCTGAGAAGTTTTTCTCGGTTTGGCGTCTCCTGCATCGGGAGATATTAAGCTCATAAGCGTGTCTAAGGATATCCATCAACCTTGTAAGTGATAGTTCCCCATTGTATTAAATTGCTGCTAGAGCACTAAATTAAATTAAAGTTAAAGGGAGTAAATGGACCGTAGAACTATGAGTATCCTTAATAGCCACCCAGCTGCTCAATAAATGCAAGCACTATAGCACTACCACACCAATATAAGTCAATAAGGAAGCATGTGTCTGCAAATTACCTGCATCACCGCACCATCGAACTAGCCAGCCAATGGAGACACACGGGGGAAGTCTGCAGTCTTTTTTAAACATAACACCTTAAGTGATGAAGAAATCGAATTTATTTATCAAAGTCTACTCATTCCAGACCACGTTTCCTTTGCTGCCCTAAGACAAAATCATGTTACTTTACTTCCTTTTCCAGCCTAAGTAAATCACTTGCCACAGCAGTTTGGCTCCAAAGGCAAGCTGAAAGCAATTATATTAAGAAATTCCCTGATAGTAAGGCCATATTAAATTATGGTAGCAAATCAATATATAAACATATAAAAGAAAAGGGAATATTAGCCAGATTTATGGAGAATTCTGCATTATATTGACATAGTATTGTCACAAATGCGCTCATCAGTTGCGAGTTAGGAGGCACGTTTCATATGGTGGGCAGAGTACAAGGTTGTGGACATTTGCTAAAACTTCTGTCAGTCTAACAATGAACGTCCGAATCTCAAGTGCCTAGAAGCCATTGAAAAGAGAGTTAAATTTCAATCCTGGCATCATCGCAGCTTTAAATAGAGTCGATCATAGGATAAACCCAGGGACATATTTATGTGCACCTTTCCATCAGCGCATCAAAGGAAAAATTAGTCATGTCGGGTAATATTTATTGTTTGATTAATTAACATCATGCAACGTGAAATCATAAAAAATCCACATGTAATAAAAACAAATGTGCTTTAAACGTAACACATTAGGCATATCAAAATGTTTTCAAATTGCATGTCTAAGAATCCTCATGAAAATGTGGTCACCTCAGGTTTCTGAAAGTATTCAGAATACTCATCTTTAACGCTTATATTTCTTAGTGCATGTGAAAATTAACTTGTCTAGGCGTGCAATTTTTCATGCACTACTTGGAAATACTTCTATAGGTGCAAGGAACATATTTATATTAAAATCAATTTACAAGAGCGTAATTTCCTTCTTCACAATATCAGATTTGAAAAAAATGCATATCTTTTCCAGTGAAGGTCATATTGTGTGTAGGACAGTAGGAGTGCTCACTATGGTTGCCCCCACTTTTTGCTTGTGTTTCACTGTTTTTCGACTTTAGTCTGGCTGGGGCCCTTCTAACCAGGACCCCAGCCTAGCTGCTTCCTCTCTAAAATGATTGCATGTACATTAGGTACACTCCAGATTTGCTACTGGGTTACCCTTGTGAGTCCCTAGTAAATGGTACCTTAGGTACTAAGGGCATAGGTACCCCAGAGGCCTACCAGGAACTGAAGCATGTATTATGCCACCCCTGGGAAGCCTTCCAAAATGGCACCTCAGGTCTGCTAATGCAGACTGGGTAAGGTGGTGCATGCACCCCTTACTGAGATATAGGGTACCTACCTTTAA
Source organism: Lissotriton helveticus (assembly GCF_964261635.1). Lineage (NCBI taxonomy): Eukaryota > Metazoa > Chordata > Amphibia > Caudata > Salamandridae > Lissotriton > Lissotriton helveticus. The sequence continues at coordinate 1,078,900,263 of NC_136059.1, forward strand.
TCACTGACACATATAAACCTATAAGTCACCCCTATGGCAGGCCTTATCAATCCTGAAGGCAGAGAGCTTGGTTTTGTGTGAGAGGGTGCCCATGCATGAGCAGGACCCCTCTGCAGCTTTCGGAATCTATTCTCTGTAGCTGTTCTGTGATGCAGCCAGACCATATACTCGTAAGTGCATTATAACCTCGCAGTAAATGCTAACTTTAGAATGGCTGCATGGAAACCTGTCTTGTTTGGTGTCAAACACTTTGGAAACCTACCCCCTGGCAGTCTTGGTGGCGGGGGGGTAGAATTCCACCCTTCTAAAGGGAGAGACATGTACACACTGACCTAACCGGTAATAGTTTAAAAGAGCCCAGCATCACAAAATGGATGCTGCAGCCACAGACACGAGTCTGACTTCCTGCTGCTGGACGAAACTCTGGCAGGGGAGGCCTGGACAATAGGTTTCCTGTCACAGGGAGGTGTAACCACCTCCCTGACAGGCTTTAGTGTATTGGGGCAGGGTGGGTGCATTCAGAGAATGCTTTTCAGACAGTGCTGGGGGCACACTTGGTGTCCCTGTGCATATCCCAGTTCAAACCGGTTACAGGGGCACTCAGCCCCTGCTCTGGCACGAAACTGGACAAAGGGAAAAGGGGGTAGCCACCCCCTCCCTAGATCCTCCCATAGGTGGGTACCCAGAGTATGTCCAACCCCCTAACTTAGTATAAGTATGAAAACCCAGTCCTTAGGCCTTCAGATTTCACTTGGATGAAACTCGGCAACATATAACCTGGAACTTCAACATTCTGCATCGACTAGAAGACGGAAGAACCTCCCTTGGGGTCAAGGAGTGATTCCCTGTTCAAACAGGCACCAAAGAAGCATCTTGCTGGTCTGCATTTTCAAGGCTCCCGCTGCATCCCAATGGATTTGCTACTCAGGACACAGACTTCCAGACTTCTCAGAGGCTGAGATGAGATCCCAGCAAAGCTGAGACCTGCAGCCCTCACGAGTGACGTGGGACCAGAACTCCTGGACACTGTTCTCATTTGCTAGTGCATCTACTTCTCAAGCTTTCCCGAAGTTGTGCTTTAGGTTACTTGTAGTCCAAGCTCCGAGCACCATGTGCACCGAAGATTGTGGGCCTACACTCCACGAGTGTTCCGTCAGTCTGCTTCTAGCCTTTCTGCTTGAGGCCCCTTTGCGATCCCTGGTCTGTCAACTGGTGGGTCCCCGCGAAGGTAACTCTTCTGTTTCTTGGGCTTACCGGGTTACTCCAGACGTGCCCTGACTCCACTCCAAAGGGTGAATCCCTCAGACCTTGCTGGTTTGCACCAAAGTCAATCTTTGCTTTCTGCATGGGTTGCTGTTGCCAAGGCTTGTTGGGTCCAATCTGGAAATCAAAATCGCAGCACTCGACTTCCTTTGAGGGACAGCTCAAATCCAGCTCCTGGTTGTCTTTGACACCTCCTGGTCCTCGTGGCTGAAGAGTCAAGCTTCACCTTCTTCACCTGAAATCACCCAACATCGGTTGGCATCTTCTCATCTCCTTCCTGGTCATTGGCAAGTGACCCAGACTCTGTCCTCTCTGCTTTCAGGTTTTTCAGATCTCTGATCCACCCTTGGATCCACCCGGATATTTTGTTTTTGGACGCCTGCAGCATTTTTCAGCAGCTCACCATTGAAATCGACGACGAAACCCGACACGAAAAGACACCTATGCACCCGGCTTCCCTGGGTGAGGTAACTCAAGTACTCCGGTGCTCCCGTAGGGGTTGACTCTAGAACCTCCTAGTTCTAAAGTGGTTTGCTCCAAGTCCTCTTCAAAGTGTCCCTAATTTGTAATTTTCCAACCACAAATTTCCCATAGCAGTTAATGGTGATTCTCGGCTGTGTTTAGACACTGCACGGGTCCCCGTGGGTCCCCTGTGTCACTACCTTGGGTGGTTCCTGGTGGCCCCAGTGGTTCTAAAGGCTCTAGGCCTTGTATCTATGTCAGTTGTGGTTCTTATACCACTTTCTTAATATATGGTTTGGTACGCCCCTAGGGCTTAACCTATATTTTGCTAATTTACTCTGTGCTAAATAAGTTTACTGAATGTACTTTTGCCTCTAGCCTCATAAAGAGACTAGAGGGATGTGTTTAAAATAAATACATATATTTTATAAATATACCTGATGTGGTTCTCCTTTCGTTTGGTCATTCATAAGATTATAGACTGGTAAAACAAGCTGCTTTACATTCATTCAAGACTTAGCCTGAAAGCTGCTCTCCACAGCTACCACTAGGATAGCTTTCTATATAGGTTGTCTTTAAACCTACCATCAAAAAGGGTCGTTTGGACTGGTGCAAGGTGCCCACTAGAATAGTGGACAGCATATGCCAGGCCAACTTCTCACATTGTGCAAATTAACTTTTATGCATAAAGGATTTGGGATCTCTTTAGCAATAGTTTAGCTTAGCTTAGCGCCGGGACACCTCTGTTTGAGGTAGCTGTTGCGCTTTATAAGTGTCTGTATTATTATTATTAATAGTTCTGCAAGTTCAATCAACAAGGATTATTGGGGTCTATTCACAAGAGTCTAGTTTCCTTTTTACCAGTATCAATAATTTTGCAAAAGGAGAGTTCACGTCTATATCTGCTGATTTAAAACATAGGCAGTGCTTGTTTGGAGGAGCGCACTCTCTGAATACTAAAATATTTCTTTAATAGCACCCTTCTTTCTTTCATCAGTTCTGGGCAAACACAAACTAAATGGATAATGTTTTCTTCTCATTCTTTGCGTAGTCGGCAGGACGTGGGCTTTGTTGTGGGCAGCCATGGCATTGCTTGCGATGATCCCGGGAGAAGGACGAATCGTGCTTTCATAAAAGCATTTTATAGTTTTATAGACCAAATTGTTTCTAGGGAAGACTGTGATTTAGAAGTTTTCTGCTGGATCAACATCATCCATGCGTGCGCTCTTTTCTAAAAGGAGTGTTTTCTTTCAGATGTTTTAGTATTCTGTTGATTACTTTTTTGAAAGATTCTGGAGTAATAGACATGCCTCATATCGAATGTGCTGAGAACTCATCTAAAGCTGTTTGTAGATACTTCCAGAACTGTGAATTTTGATTTACTTGCATTTCTTGCCAGAGCAATTGACACATTGGGTTGGAAATGCTTGTTTTTTATTCTTTTTCATACTTTTAACTATTGAACTTTCCTTGCAATGAGCTGATTTGGTAACCCATATTTTAACCTAATTCGGGCTGGAGATGCATTACAAGGAAGTCAGAAAAGAAACTTAAATATTTTTGTGATAACATTGTTTAAGGTTATCGAATCCCTACCACAAAATGTCTGACTATGGTAAATAATAGTAGGCAGTAATTTAGCATTTTTGAACTTTAGCAGTGGGAGGTAGCTGGGTCCTCCCAGGGCCCATCTGCAGAGTACGGAATGCGATGAGTAAGGTGTTACATCTCCTTTGCAGGTCTGTCTTGTGTTGCTGAAATGAGCCCTTATTCATCAAATAGGACTGCCAGATACCTGTATATTTTTACTTGCTCCAATTGACAGTTTTGTAGATACCATTTGTATTTGTTTCTTTCTGTGTCATGCTATTAACTTACATCACTTTAGTTTTAGCCTAATTTATTACCATGCCATTTACAAGAGAGGGATTTAATATTCAGTTTATAAGGCGCTATAGCCCTATCTTTGGCTTAGTAGAATGACGTTGTCAGCATATAGTACATTTTATATATGTCTTTCTGATAACTTAGAGGGATGAGCGATCTTGTTGTCTAGGACGTGTGTTAAATCTGATAAAAACAAGGTAAATAAGTATGGCGCCAAAACACACCCTTGTTTTGACCCCAACGAATTATCAATTTTCCTTGACATGTGTGAACAGTCACCTATTCAAACTCTGATCCAAGTATCGGAGTACAGTAATTGAATTGCTTTTAGAAGGTTTGCTGGTATTCATTGTTTCTCCAGCTTTTCCCAAAGAGTTTGCTGGTGCAAACAGTCAAACGTGGATTTGAAATCCACAAAGCATAGGTGTAGTGGTTGCTTCTAGGATTCATAGTTTTCAACTAGTATTGAAAGTGTTAAAATATTAGTTGTCGTACCCAGCCCTTGCATACAGCCTGATTGATTTGGCAGGATTATCTGCTTCTCAGTCGCCCATTTTGATAGCTCTGTCAGGAAAATTCCTGCTAAGAGTTTGGGCTCTGTGTCTTGTAATGTAATTAAACGATAGTTGGCATGTTGAGCCCAGTCACCATTTTTATATATAGGTGATATTACAGAGCCTTTCCATGGTTCTGGTGTAATTGATGACTGAACTGCTTTATTAAAAACTCTTGTCAGGTATCCTGCCCAAACAATTGGGTTATCTTTATACAAGGCAAATGGAATTCCGTTTGGTCCAGGGGCTCCATCTTGTCTCTGTTTTCTGATGAGTTTGCATACTTGGTCTTCTGTTATATTCAGTTCACATTCAAAACTAATGTTGCCTTTTGTTCTTCTGTAGTTATCTGACCTGACGCTTTGAATAACCTCTGGGTTGTAATTCAAGCATGTTGTTGAAAACCCTATCCAGTTAGCTTCCATTAGTGTGGACATTGTATTCGTCATGTTAGATCTATTTAAGCTGTTGATCATTCTCCAGAAGACTCTTGAATTTTTCCTTTTACTGGTATTTAGTGCTTTCGCTTCGAGTACTTATTTTGCTTGAAATTTTTCATCACAGATTAACCTACTCAAGCCTGCATTAAACCTCTTTAGTTTGGAGCAGACGTCTTGAATATCAGGCCATTTCTTTATCGGTCTCAATATTCTGTTGCAGCTTTATTAAGCTGTTGATAATTTTCCAGAAGTCTCTTGATTTTTTCTTTTTACTGGTATTTAGTGCTTTCGCCTCGAGTACTTATTTTGCTTGAGATTTTTCATCACAGATTAACCTCTTCAAGCCTGCATTAGACCTCTTTAGTTTGGAGCAGAGGTCTTGAGTATCAGGCCATTTCTTTATCTGTCTCAATATTCTGTTACAGCTGTATTTCAGTATTCGAATTGTAAGACATAATTTAATACTGGGTAATGCTTGTGCTTGACTGCTCGGTTGTTGTTTATTATGAATTTTCAAAGCATAAGTGGACATTATTTTCTTTATAAAAAGTGCCCATTTCACTGTTGCAGTGATAGAATGCGCTTGAAAGCAGTTCTCGACCAGTGTTACTGCTGTATTCATGAGTGAGGCCTCAGAACTTTCCGACCAATATAGCCTACCATAGTTTACTAGTGTCAACTCCCCGCAAAGTATTTTTAACTTCTAATGTCTTAAACATTGAAGCTTAATCTCCATTATTTGTTGGCCGTGATCACTTCCATTTGTTTTTGCTAGCTGATAGGAGGATATCATTTGGAAGAAGCTCAGGGATACTATTGAGTAGTCAATCCGCGATTTTTGACAGAGTGCTTGGTAGGTCCGTGCTGCAGGTGTGTCTTATAGAAACCGTCCGTTTAAGACCCTTAGACCATGGGATTACAGATGTTTTACTAGGCTCTTGCTCACTATGCCTCCGGATCCTTTAGACTCTGGAGTTAGTGACTGTTAAGTGATAGCCCATGGGTCGTCCTGTTGTATTATGGTTTCTTCTCTGGTGTATGTTTATAAAAATGGCCGGGGGGAAATCTCCAATGAAACCTTCCAACATAAGTAATTGAGTTGCCGAGGTTTCTTAAAGTAATAAAATCTGAAAATTACTAGCCATAGAGGTCAAGTACACATTTTGAATCTTGGATGGTACATCATTTATATTCCAAGAACATATTTTTATTATTTCCCCTTGGTCATATAGTTGTTGCCAGACACACTGTTTTTTTTCCTGACAGGCCTGGGATACCCCATAGACGGCTACTGTCAACCAAACTTGATTACGTTGCATACTACCTCTCCTTGATGTTTAGTGTTAAATGTTGGTGGTAGGCTAGTTGTTTTGCCAATAGGATTTTTCAGTATTGAGAATACTTGACTATATTTAGTTTTGTTTCATTGATAGCCAAGTTTCTCTGGTGAAGTAAATGGGCTTGGATAGAGAGATTGTTGGGGCCTACTTATTTTTATTGCCTAGTTTAGGAAGGTTTCATATTACTGGAGGATTTGTTCTGCTAAATGGTTAGAGTTCCACATCACCAGTGAGAGTTCTTGTTTATCATCTATGTTGGATAAGAATTTAATAGATTCTATATTTTCTATATTTCTATATTTAGATTTTTACCAGCGATGGAATTGCTTTAAAAAGTCTTAAAATATTACCCCAGCATAAAATATTGTGCTTTCCACTGGACTGGTATTCTGGTTTAAAGGAAACTTTTTTTTTCCCCAAGACCTTTATTGCACATTTTCAAATTGACACAGCATAAAGCCTACAACCCCGAGGGCCTGCTGTGGTACATATAGGTACTTAGCAAGATTCCCAGAATAACACAGCCATTTAGCCGACATCCCGGAGGTTTGGCGGCGTGGTAGCAAGGTGTGCATAGAGTAGTCAAAGCCTTGAATCGGATAATCCATAGGTCTATGGTATTTCCATTTAAAAAAAAAAAAAAACTAGTCGAAGCAGAGGAAACATTTATGTGAACAATTGCAGTCGGAATTCTTCGCCACAGAGCACGTGCGGCACGGCAGCAATCATACCCACACTCACCGAGGGATGACCTGCCTGGTCATAGCCATATCCGCCGTTGGGGAAGTACACAATTCGCCCCTATAGGCATTCCATCGACCCCACTTCTTATCCCAGACTCCGGGGCAACCCCTAGTTTTGTAAACTGATTTTTCCGACAGCATGCACACATCCATTGCAGCTACCCATCTAATCAGGAGCGGTTTGTGTGGTGAACCCCATTGCATGGCGATCTCACGTTTTATTAGGAGGAAGCTTAGGTCCGCCCAGCGCTGTTCTATCGCAGTTAGGTCTGTGGGATTCTTTATTTTAAGAAGCGCGCATTTGGGAGTCAGAGGGACCGGTTTCCCTAGGGCATCAGTCATTTTCAGGACAGCGTGGTTCCAAAGGTCTTGGACTGCCGGGCATTCCCACCGGATATGATAGAAAGTGCCCGTTGAGCCACAGTGACGGAGGCAAAGGTCAGATGGGCGTCGGCCTATTTTGGCTAAGAGGGGACCCGACATGTATGTCCTGTGGAATATTTTCAACTGTATCAACCGGAATCTATGATTGATGGCTGATTCGCGCGGGGACATCAATGCTGACTGCCATTCTGCATCCTCCATATTGCCAACGTCAGTCTGCCATTTATCCCGCAGGAGGTGAAAAGAATTTGGCATATTGTTGCACAATTTACAGTATGTGTAAGAGATCGCCTTAGCTTGAAGGGGTTCGGACAAGAGTCTGTCCTCGAGGGGCGAGGACTGTGGGAGGGAGGCGAGATCTGGGATGTTGGTGAGTATGGCGTGTTTAATTTGGAGGTATCGGAAGGTCTCGGAATTTGCCAGATTGTATGTGTTTTGGAGTTCTTTGAATGTCAGTAGTTTGCCCTTGTGGAGCAAGTCGCCAATAGTGGATATGCCTATTGTGTCCTATTTATCAAAGCCACTACAATGACAGAGGGTGCCTAGTCTGTACGAGGTCCAGAGTGGGGTGGACAGTGTGAGGGTGTTGGCCCACCCAAGTCGCTTGTTGGCGCGGTGCCATATTGACAGTGTGTGGGACATTGGGCCAATATAACGAGTACGGGAGTGCTTGCCGTAGAGAGCTTCGAGGTATCCGCCACAGCTTGTCTGGTATTTCTCCAAATGGAAGGCAGGGTTTGTGGATGTGCCATAGATCCACGAGTTGGTGGCGACCAATTGGGTTGCCCAATAATAGAGACGGATGTTCGGGAGGGCGATACCCCCGTCATACCATCCTTGCGTGAGAGAGATGAGGGCAATGCGGGGGGAGCCGCCATCCCATAGAAGGAGGCGGAGATCTCCTTCGATTAAGTTAAAGTAGGAGTCTGGTATGGGGAACGGACAATTTTGTAGGGCATAGAGGAACCGAGGGAGTGCAAGCATTTTAAATAGGGCAGCTCTGCCGGGTAGAGAAAGGGGAAGCGACCTCCAGTGTGAGACGTCTGTATGGAGTTTCTGGAGTGGGCCTTTAAGGTTGCGGTCATGGAACAGGTGGGGGTCCGGGGTAACAAAAATCCCCAAATATTTAAAACCGTCATGGGCAATTTCGACTGAGTAGCCTCGCGGGAGAGGTGGGGGTGGACCATGGAGAACATATAGCACTGATTTCGACCAATTGATGGAGAAGCCTGAGTATTTGCCAAAGTTAGTAATCACGTGTAGCAGGCTGTTAAGGGAGGATCTGGGGGAGGAGAGATATACTAGGATGTCGTCTGCGTACAGTGAAATCTTATCGACTATGTCAGCATTCCATCGGAGGCCTCGAATGGAATTATCGGTCCTAATCCAGTGGGATAGGGGCTCCAGAGTGAGGGTGAATAAATGGGGGGACAGCGGGCACCCTTGTCTTGAACCTCTATGAAGGGGAAAATGCCTGGATGTATGTCCGTTGACATAGACCTGCCCCCAGAGATCGGTGTAGAGTAGTCGAACCCACCATATAAATCTGGGGCCAAAGCCAAAACGAAGGAGTACTTCAAAGAGGTAGGACCATTCGATAGAATTGAAGGCCAGTGTTGCGTCGAGGGAAAGGATAGCCGCGTCTTCTCGGAGGTGCGGTATGCTACTTATGACATTATGGACACGGCGGAGATTGAGCGCAGTGTTGCGACCCGGCAGGAAGCCCGACTGGTCTTCGTGTATCAGGGCGGGGAGAACGGTCATGAGTCTAGTGGCAAGGAGCTTGGCAAGGACTTTTACTTCAGCGTTAATGAGAGAGATAGGTTGATAAGAGCTGCAGTCAGCAGCTGGCTTATTGGGCTTACGGATAACCACGAACGAAGCCATTCGTTGGTCCTGTGGCAAGCGGCCTACTTCATAGCTGTCCTCGAACATCGCTTTAAGGTGTGGAAGGATCTCACCCGCCATGCCCTTCAGGAACTCAATAGGGACGCCGTTGGGGCCCATTGCCTTGCCAGATTGAATAGAGAATAAGGCGTTTCGAACTTCCTCCGGTGTAAGGTCTGCCTCGAGCTCCTGCATCTCGGACTCGGAGAGAGCGGGGAGCCTCATTTCGGCTAAGAGTAATTTGGATTCCTCCGCGTCATAGTGGGCTCTGGCGGTATAGACCCACTCCAAGTGGGTGGCTAAAGCCTCTGCTATATCGCCCGGGTCTGTGACAGTAGATTGGTCCGGAAGGGTTAATTCCGGGATCCCATGGGAACCCTGCTCTCGTTTCTCAAGCCATGCGAGCATCTTACCTGCTCTGTTTCCCAGCTCGTAAACACGGTGGCGGATTTTCAGGAGTTTGGCTTGCACCTTTTCAAGAGCCAGTGCCCTATATTCTATTTGTTTCGCTTTTAGGCGGGCCGATATCTCATCTGTGGGGTGCGTGTTGTGGAGGGATTCCAGGTTAAGTAGGTCTGTTTCTATTTGTAACAATTGTTCACTCTGTTTGTGGAGGTAACCGTTTTTGAGGGCTAGCGCTGTACCCTTGATCACTGCTTTGTATGCCTCCCATATTGTTGTGGCCGAAGGTACAGATCCCACATTTTCGACAAAGTAGTATTCGGTGTGTTCAAGCAAGTTATCGTGTATGTCAGGGATTTTTAAGAGCCAGCGCGCGATTATTATGGGACCGCGTGTCTTTTGACGGTGATGTGTGAATTGCACCGTGAGGGGGGAGTGGTCGGAGATCCCTCTGGGGAGCCCCTCTGGATGGCGGAAGAACTGTAAATCAGTTGCGGGTGAGAATAAATAGTCTATACGAGAGCTGCTATTGTGAGCGTTGGAGTAGTGCATATAATAGGACGTGCGAGGGTGGGACAGGCGCCAAAGGTCTTCAAGCCCCATCAAGTGTGCAAAGTTAGATAAGTCTGAACTTGACTTGTGTGAGGGACGGTGGGGGTGTCTGGCTTCGGCATCGTTCATTGTCATATTGAAGTCTCCCCCAATGAGCAGGGGTCCCTGCGGAAGATCGAGCATTAGGTGTTGTATGGTCTGGAGTACAGCTGTACCTAGGGCTGGAGGAATGTAGACTGAAATAAGATTCAGTGGCTTGCCTTCCCAGGTGGCCTCCACCACTGCATATCCACCGAGGGGATCAGCCCGCGTTTTTGTGCATGTCAGGGCCACACTCCTACGCACCAGAATACCGGTGCCCCTAGATCCGGAAGTGAAACCGGCATGCACAAGCAATCAATAACCACCTCGGTTCAGCGCCTGGCATGCATTACCCATGAGGTGCGTCTCCTGGAGGAGAACCAGGTCTGGAGAGCGATGTTTACGGTATTGCATAACCACCCCTCGTTTTATCTTATTGCCAAGACCATTAACGTTCCACGTCATAATGGTCAGGGACGTCGTTGAAGGGGGCGTCATGGTGGTCTAAATACGTGAGATTGTGCACGGATTAATGGTTTGTAGTGCATAGGATATTGACCATAAACAGGGGTTCTAAGGGAGTGGGTCACCGTAGAGTCTGTGTGGGGCCCAGCAGGGCCGAAGTCTGAGCAATAGGTATACCGCGATGGTGTGAGGTAGCATATAGGTGGGTCCAATGGCGAGAACTCGCCAGAAGTAGCACGTGAGGTCATGGCGCGCTGCGCGTCGCGCTCCACGATCCAGAATCCTCTGCAACGAATAAGCAAGAACAAGAACAGAGACCATAGAAGTCTCGACTTCAACTTCCCAACACTTCCCGCCCCTCCCAATCCCGCCCCCCTACTGTTACCCTTCCAACATCCCCCCCACCCTGCGTCCCTGCCCGCGGACTTAGAACTATCCACTCCCCAACTAGGCAGAGTGCCTGTCGCCCCCCCGAACATTAGAGAGGAGTGTGGAGAGCCAAGGGTGCCCTCGTCGGCCAATAGTAGGATGAAGTTATCTAGTGCAAATAAAACAACCAATATCAACAAAAGCATTCACATGGTAGGAGTCATTGATGAGATTTAGTCGGAAGCCGGTCCTGTGCCCGGGGTCACACAGTAATTAGTGCGAGCGGAGGGACCATATCAAAGAGTGCCGCTCAGTCTATCTCATAACATTCAACAATCCACCTGACAGGGGGAAGCAGTATCTATAACCAGTTCCGATGACTTCAGGCTTACCGACCAGTACCCCACATTGCCAGTGGAGCGACACCTGGGGTTGAGTACCTTCCCCCATTGTGGGCATTGAGAGGGTGACTCCCCTCACAAGTAGGATGAGTTCAACAGTGATATAAATAGGTCGAGCAACAACAACGGGTACGATGACCCATACTGGAAGAAGAACTGTAAAGGATACATAGGAGTCAGAACGTGGATGAGGTAGGAGGTGGATTGCGCTTCAAGCTAGTGAGTCTTTGAGGAAGATGGTCCGATATACATCTACTGCCTGATAGCAGAGTCGGACTGTCAAAGTGGAGAGCGTATCAATGCGCAGATGAGCGGCTGAACTGTTCAATCCAACTCGGGTTGTTCGGTGTTACTCTTCCTGCACATTGTCCGTGAACAGGTCTTGACTTTCCGGTGGCCCCACCTCGTTGGAGCGATCTGTGGATTTCCTGCGCCGGTTATGGGCGGAGTTCGACTGTCGCCATCCCTCGAGCCAGTCTCAAACATCAGCAGGAGATTCAAAAAACCAGGTCTTACCCTCCGCCTCGACGCGGAGTTTCGCGGGGAATAACATAGAGTACTTGATGGACTGTGCACGGAGTGTCTTCATCACCTCCAGGAAGCTGCGTCGACGGGCCTGCACTTTCACGGTGAAGTCCGGGAAGATCATGATTTGCGCATTGTCTATTCGCAATGGTGGTCCCGCACACGCCGTTTGAAGGATGACATCTCGGTCGCGGAAGTTGAAGACACGGGCCACGATGGGGCGGGGGGGAGCGCCCGACTTTGGTTGGCCCCCAGGAACTCTGTGGGCCCGTTCTATGGAGAAATAGTTGGAGAGGTTCTTTGGTTGAAGGTGTTGGAGGACCAATTTCTCCACAAAGAGGTCGGTGGCCGGCTCCTCGAGGCGCTCGGGAACACCAAGGATGCGGAGGTTATTGCGTTGGGCGCGTCCCTCGTAGTCATTCAGGAGCACCTCCATCTGGTGTTGCTGTTTCTGTAGTTGGGTCATCTGTTGCTGCAGTGTGGAGGTGTCATCGACGAGAGCCAGAGTTTTAACCTCAATGTCCTTTACCTTGGAGTCCATTTTCCGGAGGTCGGCACGCAGCAGCGTTACCTCCACGTTCACTGAGTCAATACGGGTTTCGAGTGAAGAGCGGACCCCCGCAATTGCTTCCATGACATCGTCCAGTGTAGGGGAAGACTTCCCCTGCGGAGGGGGGGTTGTCGCCTTGAGGGTGGTGTCCGGAGCCACATCCTTAGGGTCCCCCTGGAGCCCCACGACAGTTTATTGATTTGCCTTTGGTTGGGGGGTCGGTTTCCTTTATTAGAGGCCATTGCCGATTCGGTCCCCGCCTGAGGTTGTGGTGACGGAAGCGCGGAGGCAATCCCGATGGAGATAGAGAAGAGGGGGGGAGGAGGAGCCCCTCACTGACAATCCTGAGGGAGGTGGGGGAGCGTGCTCCGCGCTCGCAAAGCTTCGGTTGGGGAGGGGGCCGCAACTTCCAAGGTCCGATTGGCAGTGGCCCCGTGGAGTAAGACGTCGGTGAGGAGTAGGGAGCCGGGAGGACTCTCCCACCGCGGAGTCAGCAAGCTGGGTGTGGGCCAGCTGCAGGCATCTGGTTGGGCTAATCAGAGGGACTCCGAGGGGACCAAGCAGCACATATTCTCCGGAGTCTCCGGTAGTCTGTCCGGCCGAGCGCCGAAGCCGTGATGTGTAGGAGTCGAAGGGGTGGGGGGAAGCAGAGCGTCCTATTAGGCCCCGGTAAGTCAACCCACGGCGCCTCTGCAGGCCTCTCCGATGCAGCAACCCGCTCCCGTCGTGGTCCTCTAGATCTGGGCCCGAGGCAGGCCGTCAGTTGTGAAGTGAGACCAGTTGTCCCGGCGTGGGGCAATGCCAGGGAGATCTGAGCCGGCAGGCTGTATTTGTTACCCGTGCTAGGCCCAAGCCGGGGGCTCGCCTAGATGTCGGTGCCGGGCGGGTGGGGGAGGCTGGTATGGGTCGTCTCGCTCCTCACCTGTGGGAGCCAGCGGCTCGATAGTAGGCTGGATCTATAGGGAATCGCCTCCCCAACACTCGACCAGTTAAATTGAAGGCGCCGGAGGTTGGGCGCGGGCCGTAGCAGCCTCATAGTTATCACTCGGTTGCAGCTTAAGTGGGTCCTGGCCGTCGGGATTTGCTCGCGGCGATATCGGCGGGCCAGGAGGCGCCAGAGGTCAGCCGGGGGCCTCAGAAGGGGCACCGATAGATGACTGGTCGACCTCGGGCCAGTCAACAGCACTAGCGGAGGTGTGGAGGTCGTTTGGCCTTACGGGCAGAGGAGCCGCCTCAGAGCACGACCATTCTCCTCGGCAGTTAGCCACGCCCCCTCGGTTTAAAGGAAACTTGACTCCTTCCTTCTTTATGGTTGTGGGTTGTACTTGTTTTATCACCTAGTGCAAGAGTTGTGTAAGCTTTTTTTGATGAAGTCATCAACTGATTTGGTGACTCTAACCTTTGACATGGTTCTGCGTATGTATCATTCGTGTTTTCTCTAATTCGTTGTTTAGGTGATTGTTGAATTGTAATTGTCCTATACATTGTGGTATCTATATTGTATCCTTCTGGGTCCTCGTACTGCAGGTCCTAATTTTTTTGCTATTGTTTTGGTCTTCCTGGTTTTTTCTAATCAAGTACTGGCATCATAATTCAAATGAGTTTTCCTTTCCTTTGTTAATTTTCAGTCTTCTGGGGGCAAGGTTTTATGCTTTATTTCCCTCATGTTTTTTTCCATCTGATGCAGTCTTGACTCTTTGATATTGTGTAGCAATTTCTAAGTTGTTTGGCGAAATGTGAAGTTGTTGTTCAATTGAATCAATAGTTTTTTCACATTCCTTAGCAGGTGTTTTGACTCCTGGATTTTTGTTGAATAGACAGTAGTACTTTTTCTTTTTTCCTATAGCTTTTCAAGGCTGGGTTTGAGATGTTCCTGGGTCATGGTTAGTTCTGTTTGTATTGTACCCTGTTGTTATTGTTGTAATTCTTTGAGGTGAAATAGCTATTATACTATTTTTTATCTTATGTTTTGCTTTATGTTGTGTTTTTCTCAGTTTGTTTAGCATTGTGAATGGAGGAGAAGTTGGTTGCGTTTCTGTGAGCTATTCCATTTTATCACCCCATAGATCAATTTTATTTTGATGGTCTGCTACCTAAAATTTGTAAGTTCCCTTTTAAGTCCTCAAGTATGGTGCTCAGTACTTCAAGGATCATGGCCAATTTATTGATCAGTGGTGCACAAGTGCAATCTATATATGGGGTTGTTGATTGTGTTTGTGCTCATATTATCAAGTTGTTTAGAGTTGCCAGTATCCGGTCTACACCTGCCACTGAATTTGCCATGGCATTGAGATGGTCAACTTGAACTTTCATTGTATTTGATTGGTACATGAGAGCTTCCAGTGTCAAATGAGAAGTTCTAAAAATATGCCCCAAAATGCACAAACTCACAATTGCGTTGAGTTGTACTTTATTCCCAAATGAAGGGCTTGAGTGTTCTCCCTCTTTCATTTTTGACTCAGTAAACTGTAAGCTGGTGTTTTGATTATTATTTTGGTAGGTGTACTCCCGAGGTGCAGATTGTCAGATTTTAATGATGATTCCTCCATACGCTCTTGATTCCGCTTCTCCTGCATAATGTTCTCATAGATCCGTAGGTCATTTATCTTGTCCGGCTTAGTGGCTCAGTGTCAGAGTTTGATTAAGGAAGATTCATGGTTCCACTAAGTGTTTTGTGCAGATACTCCAGGTCCCCTCCTGCCGTAAGCACTTTTCTTTTATCTGATTTATTTGGAAAGCACTAGGTGTAGGTTCCATTGTAATTTTAAAATGTTTAATATTTACTTTTACTTCGTGTGAGAGCAGAGCCCCTGTTGACAGTAAACTTTGACGGTCTCCTGGAGCTAATTCAGGTGAGTTTGGGGCCTCTTGGAGCGCTTGTGTAGTGGAAGCTAGTGTTAACATTTCCAAGTCTGTTATTTGCGTCCAGTGAGTGACCTTGATTTTCTCCAAATTGATTTTTTGTCCTACTTCATGCTGGTCTGGGGCTCTTATATTTTGATCTGGACATGAAGCTTTTGCCTTGCTCACTGGTTTATTTGTGATTTGAAGATTACATGTTTCAGTTTGCAGAGTGAACATGGCTCATTGGGTCTTTCATAAAGTAAAACTTGTGTGTAATTTCCATTGATTTTTCTAACATCTGTACCACAGGTGAGATTAGTGGCTGGCTCTCCCATTCTATTTTGGCCGTAACTTTTCTTGAGGTTGTTGATAATTAAAGTTTCTTTTTCCTCCTTACAGGGGAAAAGGGGGTCTTTCCTTGCCTGATCTCATAGCCCTGTTCCAATTTGATCTTATCTAAGTACCCTTAAACAGCTTGGAGGTAACTGACTGGGTTCACAAATTGTTCTGTGATTACATGGAGGAGGACACAGGCAGGAATGTCTACACTGAGGCAGCTGCACCAGACTGATTCCACCTGCCACTACCACCTCATAGCAATAATCAGGACTGATTGGGTCTGGTCTAGGCTAGTAGCGGTCGGCAGTAGGAGTTACTGCAGGGCGGTGACGTGGGCAGGGGGAGGGGCAGGGTGGGGGGTAGTAATGTATGGATTACGGAGTTTTACAGGTAAGTAAGCATTTAAATAAATAAAATGAATTTTGTTGCGCGCACTGCATCACCAAATGTGATGCAGTGCGCGCAACGAAATTCGTCTCCACTATCTCCTCCACACTTTCCTTATTCTCCTCGAACGGCTGCCGATATTTCGCGTGGCAGCTAAGTGCTGAGGAGATTTGGCACGGTCCATTTAACCGAGTGCAAGCTGCACCATACTATTGCAAGCCACTTCCACACAACAAGGAAACGGTGCTGCAACCTAGTTCTCCTGGGGTACCTACCCACTCACTCCACACTATCTCAGTATCTCCTACTCCCTCGGTGACCGATGACTATTAGTGAGGAGGACCCCCACTTTAGATTCAGCTTATCATTGGGTTCTCAAACTTGGTGGGCTGGTGGAAGCCAGTGGGGGCAAGAAACCTAGGGGCACATTAGGATGGCGGGCGGGCTTTGCCCGCCCGCCACCCTATCGGAAAACGTGACCGCCCGCCTTAAGGGCGGGGGTCCCGGGAGTGCCATTAGGATGTGCCCGCCACAGTGGCGGGCACATCCTGTATTTTCAGCATTGTGGCGGGCGGTGCTCTCTGCACCGCCCGCCACAATGCTGAAAATGCATTGCAGCATTTGTATGATGAAAGCGGCAGGCACCGCGCGGTGCCTGCTGCTTTCATTATGCAAATGCAGGGGGGTACCATAGGTACCCCCCGTGTGCACCCCCCTACTGTGCTTCACTCTGGGGGCCCGCAGGGGGCCCCCAGAGTGAAGCCCATTATAATATGGCTGGCGGTGTCTGATAGACACCGCCACCATGTTATCCCTTTTCCGCCCCGGCCGCAAGGCGACCGGGGCGTTAAACAGGCGGCCGGTGTTTCCCACCACTGCGGTCCCCTCCGCCATCGTAATATGGCGGGGGGGGGAAGCAGGGAAGGATGTCGGGCGGATTGCCTCCGCCAGGGTGGCGGTGGCCACCGCTTCCCTGGCGGAGGCAGGCATCCGCCCGACATCCTAATGGGCCCCCTAGTGTCCTCCAGGCGTGGTGCAATTTCAGGCAGAGACCAATTAATCTCATCCTGCCAAGGTCACTGCCAATGCCTGTTCCCTACCTGACTCTGTACACCCGCCTCTTCGTGGCCGCCCTCTGTGCTATTTCTCAATATGGGTTGAGCGAGGTGAGCGGAGCAGGCAGCTGAGCGGGTTTGGGGGTCAAAGTGTCCCGGAATAGAACAGCTCAACGCTGGCGGCAGCAGCGGTAACCTCCGGGCGGCAAGTGATGTCAATACGTCTGCGGCATCAAGCAGCTCCAACACTTCCGTATGAAGCATGCCACTTAGGGGTAACCCTGGAGGCTGGGGGTTATATGAGTAAACATAGCATTTTCTTTTCCTCATGGAGGGTTAGTCCATACAAGCAGTTGGGGTCTTATTTTTTTAATACATATCAGTTGGAGGACAAGCCCCTCTGATTCTGTCCCTTATTTCTCCCCTCTATTTTGAAAGTATATACTGCAGATATTTTTCACTGAAAAAACAATGGTTAAAGTGAGGTTGTTGTGCTATTGTTAGGTGTTGAAATATGATAAAAACGAATGTTTAAAAACATGGCAAATTCACTAGTGATTGTTTAGTGAGCTGTCTTTAACATGCACCCCATTGTGCACTGGTTAAAGCCTCACATACAAGACCACTCATGACATAGTTGACATCATTGATGACATCACTGATGACATCATCCAATCTAATGTCCCTCAATTTAGTCTATAAACCCCTAGACTATTTCAGAAAACTAAGTAAAGTAGGTTCTAAAATGGCACAAACATATACAGCGTAGATTGACTAGATGTACATGCTCGCATGTTTAATTAGAAATATTATAGAAATGTTGTAGTACTTGAGAAAAGTATTAATCACTATGGTAACATGTATATTTTGCCAATTTTAACTGCTAGGATTTTTTTAGGAGCAAACAGTACTTTAAAGAAGGCAAATACTGAGAACAACTAGTGTGAGTTGCAGACTTACAATACATATAGCTTGTAGGTTAAGTCAAAGCCCTGTTGCCAACATATATAGAAAAACAAGAGCTTATCCATGCAATAGATTATTGTCCTCTGGATTTCTGTGTACATGCTGGTGTTAAAGAGTTGTCACGTGATGCTACAGACCACTTTTATACAGATTGGAGATTTATAGGGTGCAGATATTTATCCCTAGAAATGTATTGAAAATTCAGACGCATCCTATATTGTTGAAGAATTTGTTATGCAATGGTGATTCACTTACAAATGGTTCAAGACACAGTACGATTGAAAGCATTGCTCGAATGGTGTACACCATTCTGCTCATTTCAGAAATATGTGCAAGCCATTTTTACAAACTACAGTGGGTTGTGCATAGGACCTGGTTGTATATGCCTCATACGTGGCTAATATATGAACGTGAAGCTGTTGACTCAAAATTCTATGTCAGATGAGGTATTTAACAGGCACGTCTCATGAGTGGCATTCAAGGGTGATCACATTAATATTTATAGAGACATTGCTGGAAATCTTGAACAAGTTAACTTACATTTGTGAGTAATTTACATGTTTAAGTTTATTCTCAGATATTTTGCTGATTGAATTATTGTGTTTGTGCAGGAACATTAGGTTGCTTATACACCAGAATACCAGTAAAAAGAAAAGAGCAAGGCCCGCTCCAGCATAAAATGCCTGAGCCGAAGGGAAACTTATTAACAAACTAAAAAACGCTCTTTCAATGGAAAGGAAGACCTACTATATTTAGTGGTGAAATCCCACAGGGCCCGGCCAAAGTGGAAAAATGGTGAGGGATGGATGTTGCCCCCCTCCACAGCCTGATTTTGGCACCAGGGACCTCGTCCTCATTGCCTGGATGTCTTACTAGTGGGGAGTAAGGCCTGGCCGCAATTTGAAAAGTGAGGGGGCTCCCTCCGGGAGCCATGATTGACCCTGGGGACCCTTTACACCAGTGTCGGCTCCTGCCATGTCCCAGGGGTGCCCACCCCCAGGACATAGCAGTTTCCCTGTTTGTACTGGGACGGGCAGGGAAACCTGTGTTTTTTCTCACTTGACGGGAGCAATTTGAAAGCTCCCACCAAGTGAAAGCAAACACAAAGTCTGCTCACAGCTGGCGGGAGCTTTACAAATGCTTCCACCAGCTGGGAGTAGACTTCAGATCTGTTCCTCTGCTGTCAGTGAAGCGGGCAGGGAAACAGATCTGAAAATTGCCCTGCCTGCTTGGAGCAGCATTTTTAGCTGCTCCCTGCAGGTGGGAGCAATGCCGGCCATACTGGATGGAGATAGCCGGCTGGAGCTGTGAGGTCCTTGGGGCACTCCCCACAGCCCCCCACAAGTAGATGTCAGGTGCCCTAGGTGGGAACCAAGGCACCCATCCTTTGTTGGCTAAGACCCCAGAGGAAGTTGTCCCGTGGGCCTATAAGGGGCCCAGTGAGATGGGCTGCATGCCCCCCTCCTCCTTAATTATTGGCCAGGCTCTGGGGGATGGGGTCCTAGAAGCCGATATGACCCCTCCCCAATTAGAAAGATGCTGGACCCCAGGGGATAGGGTAAACGGGGCCAAAATTGGCCTGGGACGTGGGGCATTGTGACTCTTCCCCATTCACGAATTGACCTGGGGTTGCTGGGTCTGAAATCAGCCCAGGGAGGGGTGTGGGGCTGCGTGCCCTCCTCCACTTTTCCTATATGCTGGGCCGTTGGGGATGGGGTCCCTGGGGCTGAAATTGAGCCAGTGAGGGGGGCTGCATGCCCCTCGCTTATATTTACAGTGGTGGGTCCCGGAGGATGGGGTGCCCAAGGCCAAAACGGCCCAGTGATAGAGACACGTGCCCCCCTCCCCACAAAATGTGCTGGGCCCCAGAGAATGGGATCCCTCGGGACAAAATGAGACCAGGGTATGGGAGCTGCAGGGGTTGACTGTGTGGGGGGGATTAGTCATGTGGCTTTTGGCTGTGTGCAGTTGTGGTTGGATTAACATATGGTAATTAAATATTATTTTAAGTGAAAATGCCCTAGAAATTTACTTCTAAAATAAAAGGGTAGAGGGACTTTATAGTTAGGAAATAGAACTTACAAAACCTTAAAAATTCACAAAAAAAGAAAAGGTTTCGATGTTACACACACAAAACCATAGACATTCAACAGTTACAGTTCAGCCACGGCCCGTGTAGGGCGTTCCACCGGGCAGTGACGTGGGGCAGGGGAGGGGCAGGGTGGGGGGTTGAAAAAATGCGGGAAAATGACGATTTCAGGTAAGTTACTAAAAAAAAAAAATTGTTGCGTGCTGCAACATCAAATGCGATGCAGCGTGTGCAACAAAATTTGGTTTTTTTCTGTTACTTACCTGAAATCGTCCGTTTCCCGCATTTTACACCTCCCCACCCTGCCCCTCCCCCGCCCCACGTCACCGCCCGGTGGAACGCCCTACACGGGCCGTGGCTGTTACAGTTATCTCAAGTAACTATAACTTGTACCCTAAGGTAATTATATCTTGCAGCCTCTGCGTGCAGTGCTAATCTCACATATTACATCACTCATAACATATTCTATGACATCATTGAGAATATAATTGCAAAAGTTGTTGTAGAATTATTGACAAGAAAACTGTGCATGATGGGGGTGCCGCATTTAGAGTTGCAATAAATACAACAATTTTATTTAAGTAGTACTACTATAGTACTACCATAGGCATTGATAAATGTAGTTTGTGAATGGGGCCTTATGAATTTATCGCACCAGGCTTGCATTATTTAAAAAAAATTGTAGTTCTTTTTTACTGCTTGTACTGTATGAATAAATAAAGCATACAAGAAAGAAACAAACTTTACATATATTTCATCTAAGTAATTAGAGTGGCTTTGGTTTTAAAATGATCTAACTGTAAATACATTTTCTTGAAGATTTACACTCACAAACATTGGAAACAAAAATTAAAGTATTTACTGAGGGAAAGGCAGCATTGGCTGGTTTGCTGTACACATCTTTCTGGCAATGTAGATATCAATCCTCAGCCTGTTCAATGAAATATATTTCTTTTACCCATTTGAGTGTCTGGAACTTTGACGCCCTTCTTGTGCCAAGAAGACGTTTTGCACTGTGCCTCTGCCACAAAAAAAGAGAACATACAAAACAAGCAGCTTCCATGATGTGTAGTATTGTGGCTGCCAAAGTTAATTATGGTGTTCTATTGCAATGGTATTTGTGCCCATTAAATATGAATTAGCTATAATTGCTCTTTGTCTTTTCGTTGTCTTGAATTATAGATAAATAAAATGTTGGGATCATTGTGTAAATCAGCAAATTGTGCCTACAATAATATGCGAATTGGCAGATTTATTTTAAAGTGAAATTGACTAACGGCATAAAAACCATTTGCGAATATTTTCTATTGAAAAAAATAGGAAACACGTGGAGTGTTTCAACGTTTACAGGCGGGATAACAGCTGTTGTATAACTGTCTGATCCAGGGTTGCCAAGGCAACCGAAAGCTGTTCTGAGATTGGTGCTGTAAACTCGGTCTCACCCCCACTGGATATGTGTTCACATATGACGCACTCTCACACTTTTGCCCGACAGCAAATGGCGATGGTGCACGACATGGGAACAAGGTACAAGACATGTTATGAAACTTGGGGAAGGGTACCTGAGAAAGGCTTAAACTGTTGGAAAGTGTCTCTTTCACTCACATAGAATTGACTAGGCTGTTCTCACTACTTGCCCTGCGTTCATAATAATAATAATAATCCACATTTATAAAGCGCACAATCACCCGTAAGGGTCTCTAGGCGCTGGAGGCCGTCGGGAAGAATAAGCAAGCTATTGCCCAGAGTCACAAGGTGCTGGGCTAACCTGCCGTTGGAGCCGGGGACCGAACAGTGATCCCCAGATTCCAGCGTCAGTCGCCCTGGCCGTGGCGCCACACCTCTTCCCTTCATCAGAAATCTGTTACTATTTCCGACCAAAAGGAGATTTCAGAAAAGTCCCAATTGTAGGGTTGCCCGAGATATCACTCCTGCTGCTCTGGCCGATAGATCCAAATAACATAACATGTATTTGTAAAGCGCACGTTCACACGGAGGCATCTTGGCGCTGAATAACAGATGTTTATTATTACCAAAGG
This sequence comes from Lissotriton helveticus, assembly GCF_964261635.1. NCBI lineage: Eukaryota > Metazoa > Chordata > Amphibia > Caudata > Salamandridae > Lissotriton > Lissotriton helveticus. The sequence continues at coordinate 1,078,922,287 of NC_136059.1, forward strand.
GTACTCATTTTATCGACCTCAGATGGATAAAAGGCTGAGTGGACCCACCGGGATTTGCACCTGAGACCATGAGGTCGAACACAGGCCCCTGCAGTGGACACATTAGTCCACTGAGCCACCATACCACATGCCACATGCTGCTTCTTCTGGGAAGAACGGGTCATTCACTCTGTTGTACTACCCTAGTATTCTGGCTCCTAGGCTTCCTGTTGTCTTCACACGATACCTATGGATCAAGTCCCCCCGTTGAATTTGGGCTCCACCGCCATGATGGACTCAATGCTCCTTGAATGGGATGGATGTAACTAAGCAATTTCCGATAATTACCATGCATTTAATGGGCACTACCAAGAGAATGTGTTGTCCATTGCATTATTTCTTTCTCCTTACTGTTCTGACCAAAACATCCCTAAATTATCAACTCGGCTTCTCTGCTATTGAGTACTTTTACAACCAATCCGTATTCAACATGACCCATTTTTTGTTGGGGGGGGGTGTAATGGTTAAATCACCTTTGAATGTACTATTGAACAAAGTGAATAATGTGGTGCCCAATCAATGAAATTACTGATACAAATACGTACATTTTGTGTTTGCTGTTGTTTTGAATGAAGGGGTATATTAGCAAGTGCCAGATCGCTGCTTTAGCTGCACTTTTTGCTGATAAAGCGGCGATTTTTTTATCGCCCAATTACCAAGCTGCTAGCGACAGCTTCCAGGCGATAGCGAGCGGTTTAGGGCCCGCTTTGCATGTCAGCGATATTTATCGCTAATGACATGCAAAGTGGGCGTACCCAAACTGGTAGCGACTGAAAGCAGTCGCTAACACAGCTATCGCCTATTAGCAATACCCGCGACGCGATAAAAAAAGTGCGCTAACCGCGATTCGCACCAGGATTTTACACCTGGTAAAAACCTGACTTAGCCATAATAGTCACTGGGAGGTGGATTCTCACATTATAGATGGGATTCACCGCTATCGCTGGGTTTTTCATTGCCGTGGAGATAAACGTTGGTAATACTGCGTTATTTCCGCGATAAAATCCAGCGATAGGAGGCAATAAAAAAAATGCGCTAAGCACGGTTTGCGATAATTATCGCAAGTTGTTGTAAATTTTAATTCGCACTGGATTTCTTTTTTCCTTCAAAATTGTAGGAATCCTCACAGACCCCTATTTTGTGTGTTTGTGACCCATCTATTGAATTGTTGCATAAGAGACCTGTAGTCCAGGCTATTTTAGACATGTTTAAATGCTATGCTTTTCTGGGATGCACACGGCATATCAATCGCGGAGGTAATAATTCTAAAAGTTAAACCTTTGTTTGGGTAGCCAACAACAGACTAGTGCTGGAATGCTGGAATAGGTATTTAAGAGAGGCATGCCAAAATCATCATTGTACCTCGTATCTCAATATAAAAGTGCACCTTCTCTGGGCCTAGATCTGCACCAGGCCATACACAATATGCTGAAAAAATTAAATATCACAGTGTAAATTGAAATGAGCAAGGATTAAGTGAGTTCACTACAGCGATCACAAAACCAGAAATCTTGACAGGAGGAAGAAAGGAGATGCGAGAAAGGGTCACGAGAGTGGGAGAAGGAAATGACATCATGGGTCACCCTGCTCTTATGCACTTACCAGACACGCCTTATTAAAACAGTCTACCAGTTTTATTGCTGCCTTCTAACTATGAGCTTTTGTCTAGTTCTTGGCGGCATCTTTTGTAAGTGAAAGACAGTGTGGTCATGATTCACAAACATATAAGTCAGACATCTATGCGCCATGTATATGAACTATGTTGCTGTAAAAAGTACTGACACTTGCAAACAAATCTACGCAAATTATCTCCCTGAACATACTCATGGGGAGCAAATTAGCAGGTTTTTGCATTTTCATGATACCGTTTTTTTCCTTTACAGAGAGAAAAAAATGCCCAGGAACTATTCGGGGTTCTGTTTATTTTCCAAACAGGGAATGCACTTACTCATGACTTTTGCAGCAATAACTTTGCGTGTACTTAAAAGTGCTTGTGCAAACAAACCTAAGAGTTTATGAGTGCTCACTGTACTTTTCAAGGTCAACTTTCTGAAATAATCTTCTCCTGCCCTTGGTCAAAAAGCAACCTGCGGTTCTAGATAATAGAATTGTACTCCGTAATAACTTCCATCTGAGGACATAAAAGTTCACAGATACATTTTATGGATCGAGTTCTAGGCAGTTACGCCCACAGACAATTATTATGCACTGAAATTCTACTTAGGGACATAAGCGACGTTTGAATTGCATCTTATGTCTAAAATGACCAGCCATGTTGTTTCATTCATTTATACATGGATCCATACATTTCCAATTCATCGATTTGTTCGTTTTTCATTCATCCATCCGTCACCTACTTACTTTCTTGCTTATTCTCTTGTTTCATTCACTAATTCATTCAACAGCATCTATTTATAGTGCCAGCACTGGCACAAATGCAAGAGCTAGTTTTGCAGGCAAAAGAGAAAAATTTATTCGATTAATTTTCATTCCATAGTTAACATAAGTACACTTTTAATATAACAGACCTGAAAGGCTCGAAGTCAAAAATAGAAATTCATTCCGGGTCACTCACATCAAAGCATCCTCCTACATTTTCATTTCTACAAAAGAAATTCGCCACTATGGTCTGATAAATCCATTAAAATCTCTACTTTTGCATTCATTTCAAGACGCAGTGAATTACTGTCATTAACATGACATTCACTTCTTGTTCGACAGTTATCTCACCATTTTGGAAGTTCCATTAAACGATAAAGAAGCATAAATTGTTCTTAGCAACTTAAAATAATTAATTGGGCTTGAAAAAAGACCGAGCTTCTTTTAAAAAACATTTAAATAACATATTTACTTCACTCATGATTACAGGTCTAATGTTTTTATGTTGAGCTACTCATTGTAATTGCTTCAATGGTACATATTTAACTTTTCCAGATATCTAATTTAATCTGTTGACCTAAAGAGCACAGGATTATAAGTGGCTTCCAGTTCCTAAGGACAACCATAATGAGTATCTGAAGAACCCATCACAGAGTGTCGACACAAGATTCGCTGATGTGTACTTTACGACCACAGATAAATCCATTCTTTGCAGTCAGTGATACATCTTCGATGAGCAGATCTGTGATTGCTTAGAGCCCAAAAGCAGCATCCGGTTCACACAGACTCGCTATGTGCAGCAGAGAGCTCAGATGGCTCAGAAAATGTAGTGCAGCTTGTTATATCATAACCCTGACTACCAAAACAGCCAGTACACACTCACTGATAATAGTATTTGTTGGCTTCTATGAGCTAATTGGGGAGAAGATGAGTTATTTGAATATGTCAGCAGTTCGCTTGGCACCTGCCCCATTGGGGCCTAGAGCAGTGCTGCTCAAATTTTTTAGAACCACAACCCAATTTTTAGAATAACAAACTTTCGCCACCTACCTAGCTTTAATGGTCAGGAATGGGGTGATTATTTAATGCAGTAACAGCAATTGTTTGTAAATGTCGCAAGCTTCAGCGTGCCCTTCATTATCAGGCTGTGGCTAAGATATTGACCTGCCCATAAAAGTGGTAGATGGCAAACTGCATCGGACTCTGGAGCCTCAACACTTTTCTGAGAGGGGTTCTGGCCTGCAGCACCCATACACTAAAATCACCAATATTCTGAAAAATCCTGGTGTTGATACCAGTAACCCCTTCTACAGCAGAATTTGGGGTAAGGCCATATATCATTTTTGTGTTAAAATGAGGCCCAGTGGTGCATTTTGGGCCCCTGATCACATTATACAAGATAATATTAATTTAAATTTAGGCATAGAATATTAAGTTATCTGCCTATAATCAAAGGGTGTGGAGTCAATGCCGGACTTGAACCTAGCTCCCCAGATCCAAAGTCAGCATCTCTTGCCTCATCCATATTTCTCAATTTACGTGTGAAAGTCATACACAGGTGGTATGGTTGTGTATGCCCACATAGAATAAGCACATTCTCTGTTGAAATGGCTTTGTGGATTAAATAAAACAGCAGCAACCAACAATGGTAGGCTCATCTGGAGTTGTGCTTGGGAATACGTGCAAGGGTTTGTTTTAAAGCCAGACATAGAGACATAGTTCAGTTGCTTAGTACTGGTTTACAAAAAGTGTTATTCATTTAAAATATTACTTTAATAGAGACTACGTCTTTTGGGACCCACCAGAAATTTGCTCACAGCTCAACAGTGGGAACAACCCATAGTTTAATAGACGCTGGCCTACGGAAACCTTCCTGTGAGTGAGTCAGAAAAGACCTGTCAAGGGGATTGGGTCAGATTGAATTTTTTATCAAATCTAGTTAAACATTAAGCTCCTCAGACCTAAATGAGACTGTTGCTCAAGTATTACAGTGTAGAATTTTGAATTTCTCTGAGGTCCGGGCCAGGAACCAAGCTAAGGAGTGAGGGCAGAACCAAGATTTTATTTTTATGAAAGAGTGATGTCCCGGCTCTCCACCAATCGCTGCCGTGGTTTATGTTCACCATTGCATAATAGTATGTGTTCAATTTGCAATTTATTGGTAAATGAGTTTTACATTGTGTGGTCCTAATACAGACGGGTTTCTGAGATCTGTGCCTCAAATATGACAGAATGTGCGTTGAGGAATATAAACATAAATAGGGATAAAATAATAATTTACAGCAGTTATGGAGATAAAGTTCATGACCGTATGACAAAGGGTGAGTTATGTGGCAGTGTTATGCAAGAGTACATTCTTTTTATTCTGAAAAGTCAAAATGTAGATTTGAGTATTTAGCTCAGTGACCTCTTCAAGTAGTCAGGAACCAACTGCTCTTGGTAATTCACCAGATATGGCCAGAAGGGGTATATACTGTAATAGGGCAACATTCACGTAACACTGAAAAAGTCCTAGGTTCATTGGTAGTTTCAAACAATCTGAAGTAACATACCCAATGCTAGAAATGGAGAGAAATCCAGAATGCAAGGGTCTTTTGAGTGTTGGCCAGAGAAAGTAAAGTCACCATATTTCATGGGGTTTGGAAATAAAGTGCACATCATGGCATAGCATTTTCTATCTACACAATACAGAACCTCCAAAGTATTGCAATTATGGACATTTACAGAATGTATCCTTCTTCAAAAGGAGGCATTTAACAAACATAAAAGTCTGCTAGGGCGTGGCAAGAAGTGCATCTCAGCGCTAATATACAAGTTCCGCTGATATCCTTTTGCTTGCACCACAGCAAAACAAAAAGCAGAAGACAGGTATCATCTCATAGCAATGAACAAACTGGTGTCTACCTACCACCATCCACCCTGCACCAAAACTGAACTGGAAGCACTGACCTACTGGAAACTCACATTGACTCCCTGCACAAAATCTGACAGAGCCAACCCATCAGTTGCACCCACATGCACCAACACTGTCGTCACCAATCCATCTTTGTAAAAAAATGAGTTGTTGGTTAAATGGTGTGGGAGTCCTGGTCAAGGAGGAACCACAATCCTTGTCAGGAATAGGCACACAGCAATCCTAAATTAACCTGTGCTCAATCCTCTGGTAGCTTGGCACGCGCAATAACACTTGACTTAGAGGCAATGTGTAGAGTATTTGTGCAACACTTCAAACATTAATAAAAGGAAAAACATCACAAAAGGAGCCTACAACAGATTTCTAAAACTAAAGTAGTGTTTAATAAATACAACAAGACCAAAAGAACAAAAATCCAATAAGCAGAACTGGAGATATTGAATTTTAAAGTGTGTTGTAAAAATAGGACCATAAAGCACAAAGCACCCATTGGGGAGATCTGGTTGCGCCAGACTGGCACAAAGACACAAGTTCAGACTGACTGCATTAGAGCATGGGCTGGCTACAGGGAGCCATTGAGGCACAACAAACAGAGTACCTTAAATCCTGGTTGTTCGGTCCTGTTGCACCATCATCGAGGATCCCTTCAACTGGACTTGTGATGCAAAGTCCAGCATCTGATATGTGGTATGCAGCTGGCGATGTGCCGGTTCAGAGGAGCTGTGAAGCTGCAATGCGGAGTCTGGCATTGTAGTCAATGCTATTGGCGAGAGAAGGAAGGACCTGGGCTATTGATATGCCACGCCGTTGGGCAAAGAATTGGTTCCAAGGACTATGGTGGGAAATGCGGGTCTTTGTGATGTGTCCAATCTATGCAGCAGCAGTGATGTCACAGTTTTATTTTGGAATGCGCCGCTTAGCCAAGGAGATGCATCGGTTCTGACGGGATTCGACACTCAGCAGAGAAGATGTGTTGGTTCAGCTTGCAAGCACCTTAGGCCCCCTTCCAAGGGTCCAGGACTGGGGTGCTACCACTTGGCAGGGTAGACTCACAGATGGCAGAGTCCAGGTGCAGGCGCAAGGTTGTTGGAAGCCTTTGATATCCCTGAGTCTTCAGATCAGGAGGACAGCCAACGAGCTCTTGGAGTCACTGTGGGTTCTGGGTTCAAGAGATGCAGGTCCATTCATTCTCACCCAGCAACAGGTCAGCGCAGCAAATCAGGAGTCCATTACAGTGCATTCCAGCAGAGTGTCAGTCCTTCAGCAGCACAGCAGTCTTTCTTCCTAGCAGAGTATCCACAGGTCCAGAAGTGTACTGAAGTGGTGGTGTCTGAGGTCCTTTATTTATACACAGTTGTGCCTTTGAAATCGGGAGCGGCTTCTAGTGGTCTGTCTATGATGTGCACAGATGCCCTGCCTTCCCTGACCTGGGTTCAGACCAACTACAGAGGGTATGCAGTCCTTTGTGTGGGGACAGGACACAACCTATTCAGGGGAAAGTGAGGCTGGGCCCAGCTCCACCCTCTAATCCCGCCAGTGATGGCCCACTTAGTCACACCCAAGCTCCCATTATGTGTGGATGTCTAGGGAAATACACATGGCCAACTATACCCGGTCATTTGACCAGACACAGGCTGCAGGCACCAAATGGCTAAAGCAACAAAAATGTCAGCTTTCTAAACGTATTTTATAAGAACAGTGGTCCTTGGTAAGGAACTAATGTAAATGAGGAATAAATATAGCCTAGAATCAGTACTATATTGCTCCTGTCCAGCCGGACAGTCAAATTTAATGTATAGCGAAATTAGAGATCAAACAAGAACCAATAAAGTGGGACACAGTCCTGCTTCCTACACATTTGCAAGACATATACAGTAAACAAAACATTCAGGCAGTGCACTAAGGCTTGTTTGTAATTCAAACAGTTGAACAAGCAATATGAAAAATGACAACTGTTACACTGAATTATCAATTAAGATTGTGTGCACGGTGTTCCAACAAGTCGATGACATTTCAATCCTTTACAGCAATATTAGGATCATCATCAGGACAATTTTATACAAGCCTGAAGAGCATGGCGCCAACTGAGTAAGCGGCAAGAAGGTCTCAACAATCCGGGAGGTGGCAGGGGCACCGATAGGGAGCATCAAGGAACCGCAATTGGACACTGCTATGCGGATGTGTACGGAAAGATGTCCTTGCTGCCGGGTGGTGGCACGGAGTAAATAGATGATGTGGCATGTAAGGAGAAAATTCTGATCAATATAGGTCTCCAGGTGGCGTCCAAGAGCGTGGAATTTTCCTTGCTTAACTCCACGCTGGACGATATGACTAGACAAGATCTTAGTGAATCTTACAGGGATTTTATAGATAATATAGGCTCCCATTTTAAGATTGAGGGGACAAGAGGAGTGAAAAACCAATCACATAAATGTGGCAGTCCCTGGTTCACAGCAGATTGTAGGGAAAAAAGAAAAGCCATTTCTCTACCCCTCTTTTTAAAAGATCCTATAGCTGTAAGGTTAGCGAGAAGGGAATATAAAAACATCACAGAATTGGCAAAACGGGCCTGGGAGGAGGATCACTGGCAGGAACTTAGGAGGGCGGCCTCTCTAAAAGATTCAACTCTCTTCTGGGACTTAATAAACAAACTGACTAGAAGGGGTGTAGACCCTGTTCCAAGCTATATTGCCGAACAACAATGGTACTCTCATTTTTTAAACCTTTACTGCTGTGAGACTGGCCCGGAGCAAATATTGGCGGTCCAACCAGAACTAGAACCAGCAATTACGAACCTTGAACCACCTGATCCTTTTACATTGCACGAGGTTCAAGATACCATCAAAAACATAACTCCTGGAAAGGCCGCCGGGCCGGATGGCGTACCGGGCGATCTAATTCTCTATGATTCTATCCCATGGGCCAATCTTATCCTTCACCTGATGAACCTCTTGCTACAGGGCCACTTAGTCCCAGATTCCTGGAAAGGAGCAGAGGTGGTCACAATACACAAAAAGGGGGCGAGAGATGACCCTGCCAATTACAGACCAATAAGTTTAATTGATGTAATTCAGAAGGTGGTTGGCAGGGTTCTCATTTCTAGAATGGTGGTCTGGCTGGAGGAGGGAGATATCCTAACGCACCTACAAGCGGGGTTCAGGCAGAAGATAGGCACAATGGACCAAGTATTTAGATTTACAGCTACATATTGGAAGATTGCATCGGCAAAGGTTCATTATACTTGGCTTTTATAGACCTTAAAACTGCCTTCGATCTTGTACCCTACGCTAAATTGTGGCAGGTGTTACACGACATGGGCTTAGCGCGATACCTCCTAGAGTTAATAAAAAGACTCCATGATGCACTTATGCTAGAATCAGATGGGGGAGTGAGGGACAATTAACTGATAAAATACCAGTGCAGAGGGGGGTTCGCCAGGGTTGCGTGATGGCCCCCACTCTGTTCTCCCTCTTTATAAATGGGGTGGCAGACCATCTGAGGGAGGAACCAGCGGATGCCCCTACCCTGGTGGGCGAAAAAATACCGACCCTCCTCTTCGCAGATGACACCCTCCTGATGTCTAAGACCCCCTCTGGCCTCCAGAAACTGTTGGATAGGTTTGGTGTCTTCTGCGAGGAGTGTGGGCTCACAATCAACACCACCAAAACAAAACGGATGGTATTATCCCAAAGTAAGAAACTTAGGAAGATTAACGTCACCCTAAATGGTTCACCCCTAGAGGAAGTGAATGCATTTGATTACCTGGGTGTAAGGGTAAACCACAAGATGAAATGGGACTCACATGTAGCCAAAATGCTCTTGAATCTTAAAAGAGTGTCCGGAGCAATCTCAAGAGACCATCGTGCTACCTCCAGTAGACCCATTGCCCCTGCTCTAGCCGTCTATGATGGAAAGGCATTGGCTGCTGCAACCTATGGGTCAGAACTGTGGGGTTTTGATAGTGTCCCTGAGTTAGTCAAAACTGAGAACAAGTTTTTGAGAGAGCTAGTGGGTCTCCCGGTTTCTACCCCCTTTAAACCATTACTCCACGATATGGGTCGCCGCTCTTTTAAAGATATAGTTGGCCTGCGTCCATTACTCTACTGGGTGCGCCTTAGAAGGACGCCGGAGCTGGCACACTATGCTGCAGTCCTAGATGAACTCATTACCCTGAACAGCCCAAGGAAGATTGTTTGGTTGATTAAATTAAGGGTACTGGTGATTAACTTGGGGCTAAGTGAAGAATGGTTGTCACAGTCACCCCCTCCAAGAGAAACTATTAAGAAAATTTATTGGGAGTGGATTCAAGCTAGTGACCTTGAAAGCTCAAAGTGGGGTGCTTTAATTGATCAGTTTCTGGACCATAAGCCAGTGAGGAAGTTAGAACCCTTTCTAGATTTCATCAGAACGCCGAGAGACAGAACTTTGTTTCTAAAATTAAGGTACAGGACTCTTCCCCTGAATGTTTTTACCAGACGCTGAAGAGATTCTTCGCACCATCAAGCCACCTGTCCGGGGTGTGCAAACCCCACTGAGTCCCTAGCCCATTTCTTGTTTGCCTGTAGGGCCTATAGTGGGCCCAGGAGAAGATGGTTAAAGCCAGTCTGTAGAGCTTTGGGAACAAGGCATCATAAAGTGGCCCTCCGCATCTTGACAACGGACACTACATCTATGATGGTTATCTGTGGTATAGCGAAATATCTGGAGAAAGCATGGCAGATACGTACAAAGCTTGCACAACCAAGAGTGGGGTAGGGAATTGAGCTGCACAACTTTTATCATTTCAGCAACTAGCATTTAAAAATTTTTAGAGCAAAATTGATTGGATCTGCTTTTTAACGTGATTGTGTATTTTAATCCTAATTCTTGTGCTTTGCTTTTTGTATCTTGAACCCTGTTTTTAACAAAATGTTACTTTACAAAATGATGAAATTTACTTACTTTTATGATACTTTGCTTTCGAATAAAGTATTACAGCAACAGCAATTGGACACTGCTATGCGGATGTGTACGGAAAGATGTCCTTGCTGCCGGGTGGTGGCACGGAGTAAATAGATGATGTGATGGCAGGGGCCACAATAGGCAATTCAGACATCCGCGAAGGCGGTCTGGAGACGAGGTATGGAGGTGAAGGCATTACAGGGGGGCGTGGTACACGCACAGTGAAAGTTCTCAATGCATTGATAGGGGAATGGACCATCTGCGTTGGCGTAGTCAGTCCGACCTACGCGGTGACGGTCAGATCTGTAGCGTGATGCGAGCATCCAATATCACAGCCATTGCGCTACAGAACCTTGGCTTGAGGCCTACTTCTTACTATAACCTCCATTCACTACTACTGTAGTCCAGGCTTCAGCCAATAGGTTTCCCATATTTAACTTCACAATACCCACTAAAGCCTTGTTCATGTATAGGAAGTATTGACTATCACATTACCAATTCTTACAATAGGTCAAAAACGACTATCAAAACCCAATGAAAAGCTGATCTCCAACAATCCATTTCTGCATAGTCATGGAACAAACTTTGGCCAAAAATCCACACCACCTCTCCTTCTACCAACACCACACAGACGTTATTTTACTTTTATAACAGGTTATACCTCACCCCTTCATCCTTATATAAGTACAAACTATCTGTTGACAATAAATGTTGGACTTGCTAAATGGTGAATAATGCTCTTGTTCATATGTTTTTTGATTGTCCCCCGATCAGATTAGATTGTGCTGCAATCACTTTTACAAAACAACTAATCAAACAATCAAACAAGATATTCTGTGGATCCCCCTTTCCTCCTTTCTCGCTCGACCATTACCCACTTCCCTTACTGTTATTTATCAGTCAGACCCCCATACATTAATTTGAATTCTTCTGTTGTGAAAGAACATCAATATGATACAGTTCTACCATATATCCTTCTATTTCTTTTTAATAGGCTTCTTTCTCCCTCCCCTTCTCTCTCCTCCAACCATTATAAAATTATAGAATGCTAAGTTAAATATTCGTTTGTTCACTAGAGTATCTAATTGCTGGTTTCGAAGATAGCAATAACTTATCTATGATAGTAATCATGGACTCTGGTAAAGTTATAATGATATTTTCACTCTGGTGGATCTCGCTTCATTTGTGTTGTGCTCATACTGATGTAAGTTTCATAACTCTTTAACAAAGCATTTCAAACTAAAAAAGATTTATGCATATCTTATGAGACACCCAAACACAAGTTGTTACTGAACTTCACTTATCCTCCTGGTGCTTATAAAGCTGCAGGTTAGATAAAGGCTAATAATGTATAAGTCTTCTGCCCAAAATCAAATGTCTAGCCAGTTGTTAGCTATTGAGCTGCATTTGAAAGTAGGCAGAACCAGTCGTTCTAATATTGAGAACCAATGCCTGTGAAATGAATCAATTGGCATCCTTTTCTTACTGTCATTGCGTGCCTGACATGGAAAGTAGGTCATCGAGACTACAGTAGAAAACCAACATCCGCGCCAAAAATAAAGACATGTTCTGAATTTAATGTTCTACTTCCCATTCCCCCAGTACACTTCTTGAAATTGTGTGCAATGGAGCAAAATATGTTATAACGATTAGTGAGAGGAGTCCCATGGCAATACAAAATACCACATGAAAACCCTGCCCCTGATTTTGACCCTGTGTATTTAAAAATATCAAAGTCAGAGAGATGAAATAGGACTGAGCGAGAGCGAATGGGAAAGGGAGAGAAAACTAACTGAGAGTCAGAAAAAGACAAAAAGAGACTATCTATCTATCTATCTATCTATCTATCTATCTATCTATCTATCTATCTATCTATCTATCTATCTATCTATCTATCTATCTATCTATCTATCTATCTATCTATCTATCTATCTATCTATCTATCTATCTATCTATCTATCTATCTATCTATCTATCTATCTATCTATCTATCTATCTATCTATCTGTCTATATGTCTATCTGTCTATCTGTCTATCTATTTATCCATCTATCTATCTATCTATCTATCTATCTATCTATCTATCTATCTATCTATCTATCTATCTATCTATCTATCTATCTATGTCTATCTGTCTATCTATCTATCTTTCTATTTATCTGTCTCTTTATCTATCATATCCAATCAAGCCCTGTGAAATCCATTGTTCCATTTTCCACTCTCACACCATCAGTCATCTCTCATCCTTTCTCTTCCCATATCAACAGTTCTTTGCCTCCACAAAGTACTCAATTTGGATCAGAATACATAGTTGCCTCTACAAATTTCTGTTACTCTCCAATTAAAAGTATTGCCCTCCTACTGAGAAGAGCAGGTACTCTCCTTTAAAAGTAGTTAGAGAAGTGCAACTCAGTACCCAACAGAACCACCATATTAAATGCACCACCCACACGATGGTCATGAACTCGGACAATTAAAAAATTCAGTAATAAACAGATCCATTCCTCCACTGATTTTATGTGCACATTTAGATAAGCCGCTGGAGTATTTCACACTAATGATGATTATTTGAACTACAATTTGGTACTAGCTGTTTGGGTAACAGGCACTATTGTTAGATAAATATTGATACACCAGTGAGGGCCAGCAAGCCAAAGACAAGACCACCTAATGCCCGCAGAGGATAGTTCTTCATGATAATGCTGCTGTCTAGGTCAATAATATATTTACAGCATGCTCTTAATAGATGAATGGGAGCTCATATCCACTTTCTTGCATTCTATTGCCAAAGAATAGCTGTTTGAGAAGTGCACACAGCAGCATATAGCTCCTGCTTAAAGTGTCATTCTGTAATACTGAAAACTACAGGGAGAGGGGAACGTCATCACATTTTTAGTGGGAGCAAGAAGGAATGTAGAAAATCACTTGGTTTGTAATGTGCTATACTATCAAGTCTATTTGTCTTTTGTCACTAAAGGATAGATACAGTAGCAGACACACATGGGTCGCATAGCATTTGATCACTGAAATAAAGAAACACACATGAAAGTCTGCAGACACCTGGCTCCTATAAGTGACAATATGTCACTTTCTCTCAATTCCTTAAAAATGAAGTAGCGTAAGGACACAATTCCTCAATAACCTTTGTTGCTTTGCCATCCACCCAATTTTGCATTTGTCTGTAAGGGGTCCCCGATTGTTCTTTTCTGGTCATATTTTGTGGGGCTGTTGATCCTGAGGGAGCCCTACTCGGTGATTCCCTTTTGTATGAACCTCCATTTTTCTCTCCACCCTGTATTCTCAAGAAGATAAAAACACTGCATCTGCATGTACAAGTCCTGACTGCTGGCAGCAAAATTATAGTTTAAGTGTGTTTGAGAAGTCGACCTGTTTGCAGTGTCCCCCTATTTTTTGCGCCCATTTTGACTACTAGTTGCTGGTTTTCCGACTCTGATTGTGACCTGGGCACTGCGAACCAGACCCAAGGCCTGTGCTCTGATTAAAAGTTCATAGTCTATAATTGTAATTGGCAATGACAGACCGCTTGAAGTCCCTAGTATATACTAAGGCAAGAAGGATTCAAAATTACCTATAAGTCCATAGAATATAATAAGCCAGGAAGGTTTAGAGGCCCAGTAGATTTCCCGCACTAGAGTGTGCACTGCTGTGCTGCCTGCTGTCATTTTAAAAGCCAGCCCTGCCTTGCAGGTTGATTTTAAATTGTAATTATATGAAATTCAACTTTGGAATTAAAGGTACTTCTAAAGTCTCAAACTACTTTATCTTTACATGTAAGTCTTCCCTACGGCCTCCCCTGGGTGCCCCAGGGGGTTGGTGCCTTGTAACTATAGGCAGGGACAATATAAAATATGTTTTATAAGCCGTGGTGAGGGAAGAACTGTCAATTAATTTTCTTCACATTGCAATGAATGGCTCAATTGGCTAACATTGTGATATTTTATTTAAGTATAAATATTAACAGGAGCCACTTAAAAAGAAACGGCGAGGTATCTAATTAATAGTTAAGATAAATCCAACTTGCCCCTGCTAGATCTGCAATAACTATTACAGAAAATAAGATATTAAACTTTCTTACCTGTGAGCCAAAATCCAGCTTTTAAACTGACCTCTCTTGATTAGCCAACCTTTCCCAGTCTGAGCCAGAGCTGCTTTGTGAGGTGTGGAGTGTCCTATCAGAGTAGACAATGGATTTCCTGTAGCTGTAGAAATTTATATGAAGCACGCAAAAGGCAGAAAGAGGGTGGGGGAGCCAAACTGGTCTTAAAAGGGAGAAAGACAGATTGGGACCTGTACCGTCTGACCCCAACATCTTGCACCCTCAGCCACACAGGAGCTTCAGTAATTAGATTAGCCAGGGGGTTGGAACGGGTGTGTTAGTGAAACTTAGCCACACCAGTGGGTTGGCTTAGCGAGATCTCTCCCCAAACGGCAACTTTCTCCGTGTTTGAGCTTGAGAGAATGGTGCTTTCCGGGATAGGGATATTGCACACTTTGTTGAAGTGGTTTTACACCTGGATACCACCCTGCATCCCATTAGAGCGGGTTCCCCCCTACCTGACTCTCAGAAACTGTGAATAAATATGGGAGAGCTATAACGAGTCCGTGCTTTCTGATGATGGTTGTGAGGGAGGCCATGTAAATGTTGAAGAGCATTGGCCTGAAGGAGGATCCTTGGGGTACTCTGCAGCTGATTTCTGTGGGTTCGGAGAGAGGATGGGCTGGAGTCTTATTCTTTGTGTTCTGCCAGAGAGGAAGGAGTGAATACAGTCTAAGCCAGTTCCCTGTATGCCAGTGTCGTGGATGCTTGCGGCTAGTGTGCAGTGAGAGAGGGTGTTGAAGACTGGCTGAGAGGTCTTGTAGAATGAGGGCTGCAGCGTAGCCTTGATCGAGGAGGGTGCAGAAGTCGTCAGTGGCAGCTAAGAGGGCAGCCTCAGTGTTGTGTTTGCTGTGGAATCCAGATTGAGATGAGTCGAGGATGTTGTTTGTTTCTATGAAGTGCGTTATCTGGGTGTTGAGGATTTTCTCAATGACTTTGGCGGTGAATTGGAGGAGAGAGATGGGCCTGTAGTTCTTGAGGTCTGTAGGGCCTGTGGAGGGCTTCTTGAGGAGGGATATGACTTGGGCACATTTTCAGACATTGGGGAACGTGCCTGTTTTGAGGGCGCAGTTGAGTGTCCGTCGTCATCCTGGTGTGATGGCGAAGGCGGCCCTGTGGAAGATGTGCAGCAGGCCGGGGTCAGTGGGTGCTCCGGAGTGGATGATTTTCATAGTCTTTGCGGTATCTTCTGTGGTGACAGGGGTCTAGGTGAGGAGGGTCAGCTGAGTGGCGTAGCTGGTGGATGGTGTTGGGTCGGTGCCTTGGTCTTGTTCGTTGAAGTTGAAGTAGGGTTTCCTGATCTTGTGGTGGAAGAAGGAGCTGAGTTTGTTGCAGATGTCCTGGGAGGGTCTGGTGAATTCTTATATGATGGTAAAGAGTTCCTTAGAGTTGTGGGAGTTGGATTAAGTTTCTCTTCATTTATCTGAAGAGATGGTGGTGTACCATGGTGGCGGCCCAGTAGGCGGAGCATTCCTACCGGAGTTTTGCTGTTTCGCACCATCTCGCTGCTCCCCTTCCCAGCCAAGGTCCTGGAGAAAGCTGTCAATCGTCAGCTCACAAAGCACCCAGAAGGAAACAACCTACTCAATGCCACCCAGTCTGGCTTCCACTGCAATCACAGCACCAAGACCACCTTGATAGCTGGAACCGATGACATCAGAGCCATCCTCGACCTGGGCAACAGAGCAGCTCTGATTCTCCTTGACCTCTCAGTGGTCTTGAACACCATATCCCACCACACCCTCATAACCAGACTCCACCGCATTGGCATCAGAGGATACACCCTCAAGTGGATCTTCCTCAAAGGATGCACACAAAAAATCCATCTCTACCGCTCCTCACTTCTGAGCCCAAGAGCATCATCTGTGGAGTCCCCCAAGGATCCTCCCTCAGCACCACCCTCTTCAACACCTACATATCTTTATTGGCCAACACCTCCCCTTCGCAGGGTTTCAACATTTTCTCATACACTGATGACACCCAACTCATCCTGTCTCTCATGGAAGACACTGCCATCACCAGACTCAACTTCCAGAATGCCATGACCAACGTCGCTGACTAGTTGAAATCCAACTGCCTGAAGCAAAACACAGACATGACAGGAGAGCTCATCTTCAGAAATAACTCCTCCCCATGGGATGACACATGGTGGCCCAAGACACTCGGAACCTCACCTATCCCCACCAACCACGCCAGCAACCTCTGCATCATCCTGGGCAGCGATCTCTTCATGAATCACCAGGTCAACACACTAGCCTCATACTGCATGCTTCATAGGATTTTCAGGTGGATCCCCGCAAGTACCAGGGAAACAGTGATACAAGCCTTTATAATAAGCTGATTGCACTACGGAAATGCACTCTACGCTGGAACCACATTTCATCTCCTTACCCAGACTCATCCTTGACCTTCCCAAATGGACCTGCATCACCCCCAACATCAGAAGTCTCCATCGCCTCTTCGCCCTGAAGACATGATAATTCAAGTTCTCCCACCACGCTGCCAAGACCTGGAACGCCCACCCCCTCCACCTACGACAGACCGCAGATCTCCCAGCCTTCAGAAGGCTGCTTAAGACCTGGCTCTTCGACCACTAGCTGCAGCCCCTCCCACCCAGCGCCTTGAGACCCTAGCGGGTAAGCAGTGCGCTCTAAAAATCCCCTGATTGATTGATTGATTGATTGAAGTTGCAGACGCATACCTACACGGCCCTCCACAATGGCGGACCATCCTACATCAACCGCTGCCTGACTTTCCACCAGCCGACCAGACAACTCTGATCCGCCTTTCTCCCCCTCGCACATGTCCCCCGTATCTGGTGGAGCCGCTGTTGAGGTCGTTCTTTCTCCTACCTTGCCGCCAAATCCTGGAACGACCTCACACTAAACCACCAAACCTCCCCCTCACTCGCTGACTTCAGGAAAGTACTCAAGACCTGGATCTCTGACTAATTCTCACCACTCCCAGTGCCTGGATACCCAAAGGGTGATAAGTCACACTGTATAAATAATGACTAATTATTGAATAAATGTTGACATGAGTTCTCTCCATTTCCACATTTATCAGAGCACTACTGAGGGTACTATTGAAGCAGTGATGGGTGTTAATTTCACATTGATGGGTCACTCTTCTCAGACTGTACCTCTAAAGTGTGGGTCTTCATGTTAAGAACAAAACATGATGGTCTACACTTAATGTGGTGCTCACAATAATATGTTATTTATGTTTAAAGTCCTAACTAAAGGTGATGGCTGAGAGGAATTATGTCACTTGAACTATAGATGATCATTAAAGGATGTCCTCTTAACGTGCCCCTTTTGATTGTGCATGAAAAACTGAATTGACTTAAACAAATCCATCAACTCATTATGCTAAACGTGTAAGTGTGATACACCCATCTGCATGTAGGCAGCAGACAACATGTTCCCATTCTGCTCTTTGTTACAAAGGGGTCATTTAGTTCATATGTTTAGTAAATGTTTGTGTCCTGCTAGCTATGCCACTCATTTCAACTCCTTATATGACCTACTGTTGGGAAAGAAAAAAAGATTACATTTTTATAATTAACCAAGCTGTTAGCCAAAAGTGCACTCATGAAGTAAATAATGCAGGTTCACATCATATTGTTGCTGCCTATTCTCATTTGAAATATATTCGCAATTCATGGTATTAAACGATTTTAATATTGTTTTTTTTTTATTTTATACAATTCTTGTACAGATGACTTCCGGTGATTCTAAGCAATAAGATTCTAAATGACTGCTCATGCATTCTACCATGAAACAAGTTCCATATGAGTTTCTTGTTTTTAATGCTTGACAGATGTAAATGGCTCCTAAGCCTTTTACAGCTGAATGTTTTTCTCTTCAGTGGCAGGCCTAGATACTGTACAATAGCACAAACGTGATTATATTGCTATATCATCAGTCAAACATGGAAATAGATCACATTATGTCCCATTTTTAAAGCAGAATGGGAACAGTGTGATGGGTTTTAGGTTATGAGTATAAGGCAACACAAATAAGCCTACACATACCAAGATTACATTTTGAACAGAAGCTTAAATATTCTAATGCAATCTTCGGGTACCTTTTTTCTACATACTGTCATTCTTTATTTTATGTTTCAGACTTGCAGCACATTTTCGAAATTGACTAAAATAAAACACATAAACACTACTATGAAGTTTATATAATTAAAACAGCAATGGTATTTAATTTTGTGCAATTTCTCATCCTATTTATTCTTAAAATTATATTTTCCCATTATTGATAGATATATAATGATTTGGGAGACTTTTTTAAATTATCGATATTACTAATTGGTGTGTTATGAATTGGCCACCTTTTTGGAAATATGTTACTGATCGCATGTGATGAAGCAGAAATCTCATTTAATTTGTAGGAGTGCATTATAATCATGTGTAGAACGCATCCACATATAATCATGCAATTATTGAGAAGCAGCATGGAGAATCAACGTAGAAAGTGAATGTAACTAGCAAAAAACATTAACATGAAGAACTCATATTATGCAACGTACACTTATTCATACATTGAATGTGCTTATTAATTTTTTTATTTCACAAGTAGGTAGATGTATTATTTTGAACTTGCATTAAAGTTATGTGAAGTCATAAAAGTTATATGATATTTCTCTTATGTTAGCTGAAATCTTTAGGCCTGAAATTCAAGTCCCTGAAAACACTGGCTTTCAAAATTAACAGTACAATCTGTTCTTTCTCTCGTTTTGTGTTGCAGGTGAAGAGGCTGTCTCTTAGACAGAATAATGTTTTATTCTATAATTTTTTTTACTAGTTATGCAAGGAGAGAAGTTGCAATTGTGTGGCTTGAGTTGATAAAGGAAGGTTGTTGTGCTTCACACAGGAAATGTCGAAAAGAAAAGACAAGGGAACCCTACTCACAACGGATCCAGGGTGATTAAGTATTTTAAGAAAAACAGTGGTTCCTGTGGAGAAAAGTACTTAATATAATTTGATACAATAAGAGCGAAAAATCGCATGTATAGACAGGGTTTAGGTGGGCTGTTAGATAGGAAGAGACTCAAAACACTGTTTGGTTTGTATAGTAATTGTATTGAAAAAACACAACAATTTGTGAAACAATTCTACAAGAAGTTTTACAATTGTGGATTGTGTCCCAAGTGAAATTGTGAACCAAGGCATATGAATAACATTTGTGAAACAATATGTGCAGGTTTCAAATAAAGTTGGTTATATACAAAAGCGACCCGTTCCTTTTGTCAAATACATAACATCTATGAGATGATAGAATGTCAGTTAATATAGGTTAGCTTTTTCTCAATTGTCGACAGCATTTTGACCCTAACATGGATATAGGGTCTCTTCAGGACTTATGATGTGGGGGACATCTGGAAAGATAGAGATATTTTTTTAGATTCTAAGACCAAATTTTTGTTTAAGACTTAGTCTTAGAGTGGTTGCTGGAAAAGTTACCTGGTATTGGAATTGCTCAATGTGGTACAAGTGAGTGGAAAGCCGCGTGCAAGTGAAATAAATTAAAATTACTCACTAGGAAACCCAGATGGGTTCTGTTAGGGAGACAAAGGGAGAAAGGAAAGGATGAAAGGGGTACTTGAGTGGTCTCTGCAGAAGGGTATGGGGAGGGGTATGCGGGGGATGGGGGTTAGTTTACTTACCCCTAGCAAGTCTGTGACTCTAACAATAAAGTGGGATGCACAATGGCTGTCCTTTCTGTTTCAAGGCTTCCTTTTCCTGTGAGGATGTAGTCCTTGTGTATGCGGGCGCAGGATCGCAGTCACCGCAGCCTAGGTTGAGTCTGTGCAGGAGAGTTTGCCATATATTACTTGCTATTTCCAATTAGAACGCCAGGGAAGTTAGCTTAATTGTACTCCAAGTTGTGGCTATGCGATATGTAGATCGGTGGCTATGTATGTGTCTAACCTCCCCATTTCCGACAACAATCATAAAAGTCACGCAGGGGTAGTGTGTAGTCCCCAGGTGCGGGTTGCCAGTGTGTGTTTATGGCAGTTCAGACCCGTTAATATGTGTCTGTGTTAGTACTCATCCAAAGAGTACTTGCTATATTAATAAAGTACCTTGCTATTCGACATGATGGTATGCCCCTCCATATTGTGACTTAACGATTATCAATGCCCATTGGTGGTAATTAGAGTTAGTATTTTCCATTAGTTGCCCTTCATATGAGTAGCGTCAGGGCGGTGTTTAGGCAAAAGGGACTCATTTATAAGTTGTATCAAAACTCAACCTGTGTCTATCCATGATTAATTTAAAAAAAACGACAGTTGATGGACAGAATGCAGAACAATGTCATACATTCACCCCAGTACAGAGATCTGGGCCTAAATCCATCATGTTTTGCACTCCACACCACCCCAGTTCAGACATGGCCATATGCAAATCAGCCTTGACCCTGTGCCTCATGGGAACAGTCCAGCCCGAACTGCCAAGCCTTATGCAAATCAGCCTTGACCATGTGCCTTATGGGAACAGTCCAGCCCGAACTGCCAATCCATGATTAATTGGCAAAGTTTGAGACTTTTGCCACCGTCATTCATGATACTGTGTTTAAGGTTCTTTCCCAATAGAAGGTTGGCAGTAGCTACCTTCGATGTCTCAATTCTATTCTACTCAGTCGTCCGATTTTTAACCCAGCGTTTACCGCGTTACATAAACAGTCTTACCCAACTAATTAGTGCACTCGATCTGCCTATATTTGTATTTCAAACTGTCAGTTGCAGGTACCTTTGATTGAGGAGAGAGGGGTCTGTGGCAAGGAACTGCTTACGTCCGTCCTCCCTGAGCGCATTAACGGCAACCGAGTCTATTCGGTTTTTTTTATGCCGTATTTTAACAACTGGATCCGGCTAGCTGGAACCGTGGCGTGCAGGTCAGAGCCGTGCAACGCCCGTTGGGTCGGCCAAGGTCACGTCTCTGGCGTGTTCCGTTCTGTTTAATTTGTGAGATGTGGGATTTCTATGGTTTGCGGCCTAATGTGTGCCACCTCGCAGAGACTGGTTGCATTTCAGAAAAGAAGGTGGGCAAAGATATTTGCCATTGAATTAAAGAAAAGAGAAGCAGAATAGAAAACAGACTACGTGTTTGTAATCCTACTGTGAGTGTAACTCTTTCACCATTCTATCTATACATTCTTTCATGTGGTTAGATGAAAGGGACACGCGGGGGGCAGAGCGGTTGGAATATAATATTCAGGAAAATTTCTACATATGATAGCTTTGTATGTGTGCGTCAGTGTGCATAACCGACTGTACATATTGTGTTGTATGTATGATATAATTTAACTTCTGGCATGTGGCTTTAAGGAGACAGAGTTAGGCAGGCATTTTATAGTGAGAGGTTATACGAGACAAAACAGAATTAAAACCAGAAATTAAAAATGAAGGTGAACAAAGCCTGACGGAGTACACCTAGTCTTCAGGGTCAAGGAGATTCCATGTAGGTCATTTTAGATAGTAAAAGACAAAGTACTCTATATCATTATACAATATGTACAACATGTATCATGCATCATCTGACTGTTACATAGTATTACAGGCATGTATTAGAGAGTGGTGGTTATACAAGCTAGTCAATCTCTCGAATTTCGCCTAGTACTGACAATCAATGGAGATTATATACATACAATAGTGTTTCAGGTCAGAGTGTCCACAAAACCCCGCCATTTTTCAGCAGTATTTAGACCCTGATTGATAGAATTAATGCAGTCTATCCAATGGCACTCACGTCTTTGTAGGATTTACAAGATATCCCCACCTCTCTCAGGTATCATGCCTATGTCAATAACTTGCCATCTGATATCATCTGCTGAATGGTTTTTGTCTTTGTAGTGAGAGACCAGTGGGGCATTTTCCACCGAACGTCCTATGCGACTCCGGTTTTGCCCAATTCGCGCTTTAACTGGCTGTTGCGTTTGTCCAATATATGGTAAATCACACGGACACCATATGCAATAAATCACATTTCTAGTGTTGCAATTCGAGAAAAAATTCAATGTGTGTTTCCATGACCCATGTTCAAACGTCTGTGTATTAGATGTAAAGGGACATATCACACAGTTTACACATTTGTGGTGGCCTTTGATCTCTGGTAATCCCCATATGGATTCCAGGCTATTTTGTTTTGGTCTAGTTGTCTCAGTGGATGATCTGACAAGGTGGTGTTTTATATGTTTGCCTCTTTTGTATGCAAAGAGTGGAATTGTCATTTCTGGGTCGTAGCTCTCAATTATACTCCAGTTTTTTGTGATGAGTTTCCTTACTTCATTTGTATGTACTCCAAAGGTGGTGACACATACAATTTTCTCCAGTGATTTCTTTTGTTTAGGTTTCAAAAGTTCCTCCCTGGGGCAGTACCAGGCCCGCTTCAATGATTTTTTGACTACTCTATTGGGATACCCTCTAGACAGTAGCTTGTTTTTCAGGATTTCTGCTTCATGCATGTAGTCCTCCTTTTGTGAGCAGTTTCTACGAATGTGTAGAAATTGCCCGAAGGGTAATCCATCTCTGAGCGCTCTGGGGTGTTGGCTTTTATAGGATAGCAATGTGTTCCGTTCTGTTGGTTTCCTATGTAAGGTGGTATAGATTTGGTCGTCCTTATGCCTGATATTTAGGTCCAGGAAGGCTATGGTAGACCTATGTATGGTGGATGTAAAGGTCAAGTTGGGTTGTACTGTATTTATATATAATACAAAAATATTGAAGTCACTTTCATTCCCTTTCCAGATCAGGAAATTGTCATCCAAATATCTATGCCAACATTTAATGTTGGCTTGTTGGGGGTTGGCAATATTCAGGATAAAGGTCTGTTCTACATAATCCATATAAATATTTGCCAGATTCGGTGCAAAAATTGCCCCCATACTTGTGCCGAGCAATGTTGATAATATTCGCCTCCTGATATGAAATAGTTGGACTGTAGAGCGATACGTAACAGAGAGATGATGAAGGAGGTGGCTACCTGTTGATGTCTGGGTCTTGATTCTAGAAGTTTCTCTATTGTGCCAATAGTGTCATTTTGGGGCATGTTTGTGTAAAGAGACGTAATCTCTAGTGTGGCTAGCCAATCTGTCATGGCGAAGTTTTTACCTTCCACCAAGTTTATCATGTGCATGGTGTCTTTTACATGACTTTCTTGAATGGGTACAAAATCCTTTATAAAGAAATCGATGTATTGCCCAATAGGTTCTAATATGGAGCCGAACCCCGACAAGATGGGTCTGCCTGGGGGATTAGTGGAGTCCTTCTGGATCTTTTGTAATGTGTACAACACAGTGTTCTTGGGTTGTCTGAATTCAAAAATTCAAATTCCTTTTTATCAATGTATCCCTTATTTAGTCCCTCCATAGTGATTCTTGATTTCTGATAGGGGATTACCCTGCAGTTTTTTAAAAGTGTTTTACCTCTCTAATTTGTTTATTTATTTCATCGTCATAGTCTTTGCGATCTTGGATGACAATTCCCCCTCCCTTATCGGCAGGTGTCAGTATTATGCTTTTGTTATTTTTGAGCGAGTTTAAGGCATATCTTTCCTGTAGTGTGAGGTTATATGGTATGAACTTTTTGGTGTTCTTAAGTTTATCCACACCTGTCAGAATAATTTTTTCAAAATTTAACATTTCATGTGGCATCATACCATTTGTAGGGTAGAAAGTGGAGGGTGGTCTGAGGCCTGTCACAGAGCCCTGTGTCAAGTTCTCTTTATCTTTGAAAAATATTTTTAGGCGCATTTTCCTAAAGAATTGAAATAATTCAGCTTTGAGGGAGAAGAAGTCCGCTTTTTCAGTTATGACATAGGATAAGCCTTTTGTCAAAAGTGATGTCTCAGGAGATGATAGTATATGTTGGGAGAGGTTAAAAATGGGGACAGTTTCCATCCTGTCAGTATTGTCTTCTAGTATGGTTGTGGGCCCCATTGGTAATATTTGTTCCTTGTTTGCCTCTCCCCTTGAGGTTGGTACCATGTTTTTCTCTTTGCCTTTCCGCCCCTGTCTAAAGAAGGCTGTCCTGGATGATTTTCTATGCGGCTTGGCCCTGGTTGTGCGTCTGAATCACTAGAGCCTCCAGAGGATTCAGAGAAGTATATTGGTTTGTTATTTCGATACCTACCCCAGGTGTTTTGTCTGTTTTGGTTACCCACTGTGCTATAGTAATCTTCTCGGAGATATGGGTATGCTTTTTCTTTTGAAAAACCTTTTATATCCTTTGTTACCTTATCAGCCTTTTTCTTTAGTTCAAAAGTATTAAAATCTTCGATAGTTTTATTCAATTGTTCCAACAGTTTCTTAGCTTCTTCTATTCCATCCCCTCCTAGCAATTCCTACTCTATTTCTTCAATTTCTTTTAGTTCTGCCTTTGCGTGTTCTAAGGCGGTTTCCACCCCTAGCACCATCCAGTGCCGTGAGCAGGTTGTAGAAATACTACTGAAACCTCCTTTAAATGTTCAGTCCTCACAAAAGATGCCAGGTATATTTCTAACTTAGCGTCCCTGGGAGATTATGCCAGCCCTTAAATAATCCGTTAACATTCGTGCATGCAATTCAGTTCTAACATGTTTTTCCTTGAGCTTCTCTAATTTTTCCAGTAATTGTTATCTCGGACTTGTAATACTGTTTGGTAGATTCGTAAATAAAGATGGACTGGAAAAGATCTTTGCAATATAATCTTCAGTGTATAATGGTGCCTCTCTATTTGACATCTCAAACCCTGGGGAGAAAATTGACCCTTTATGTCCTAAAGGGTAGGGGAAAACAATCCGGTCACAGATTAATCCCTTGCGGTGCAGCCACCACACAAAATTCCCTACTCACAACAGAACCAGGGTGATTAAGTATTTTAAGAAAGACAGTAGTTCCTGTGGAGAAAAGTACTTAATATAATTTGATAAAATAAGAGCAAATAATTGCATGTATAGACAGGGTTTAGGTGGGATGTCAGATAGGAAGGGACTCAAAACTCTGTTTGGTTTGTATAGTAATTGTGTTGAAAAAACACAACAATTTGTGAAACAATTCTACAAGAAGTATTTACAATTGTGGATTGTGTCCCAAGTGAAATTGTGAACCAAGGCATATGAATAACATTTGTGAAACAATATGTGCAGGTTTCAAATAAAGTTGGTTATATACAAAAGCGACCCGTTCCTTTTTTTTCAAATACATAACATCTATGAGATGATAGAACGTCAGTTAATATAGGTTCGCTTTCTCTCAATTGTCGATGGCGTTTCAACCCTAACATGGATATAGGGTCTCTTCAGGCCTTATGATGTGGGGGACATCTGGAAAGACAGAGATGTGTTTTTAGATTCTAAGACCAAATTGTAGTTTAAGACTTAGTCTTAGAGTGGTTGCTGGAAAAGTTACCTGGTAATGGAATTGCTCAATGTGGTACAAGTGAGTGGAAAGCCGCGTGCAAGTGAAATAAATTAAAATTACTCACTAGGAAACCCAGCCGGGTTCTTTTAGGGAGACAAAGGGAGAAAGGAATGGTAAAAAACAAAATTGGTCGAATTCGCTCTCGGTGCTCTGTTTTCCTTAAGCCCCAGGGTGGGTCAGGTCCCAGGGTCAATGCCCAATTAATTAGCAGGGAACCCCGCAGCCCTGGGGACTCCCACTTCCCCAGGGCATTTGCATTTTAGGGCAGAAGGGCCTCATGGGCCCCCCAAGCCCCACGTACCTTCAACTCCCCAGGGCTTTACATTATTTTGGATGAGGGGCCTTGAGGGCCCCCCAAACCCCGTGGAGCACCACCTCCACAGGGCTACATGATTTACATATGGGGCCAGGCACCCCACCACAGTCCTGGGGGCCACCACCTCCCCGGGGCTACTCCTAAAAACAAAGAGTGGGGGGCTCAAACCCCCCACTCTGCCCTGGGGACCACCACCTCCCTGGGCCACTGTTTATTTAAATGCGGGGGTCCATTGCAGACCCCTAGCCCCAGCGACCACCACCTCCCTGGGGCTATCTTCACATTGGGAGCTCCCAGCCTGCCATAGCAAACACTGCTTTGCTTCTTGGAAGCGAGAGCAGGAAACCTCCTCTTGCAACAAGCAACATAGAATTGCTTTTGGGCAGGGGGAGCTGCATGTTAGCAGGACGGTAGAGCCAGGAAGGACCGTGGAGGCATTGGGGTTCCCCCATGGTCCCCATTAAAGAGGCCAGGCCTCAGGGGATGGGGTCCCAGGGCCAAAATTGGCCTCAGGAGGGGGCCACGCAGCCCCCCACCAAATATAAAAAATTAAGAAAGGCTGGCCAAGCACCAGGGGATGGGGTCCCTGGGGTCAAGGGAGGCCCAGGAAAGGGGGGCCACGCAGCCTCCCTTCCAAAACTAAATATAAAAAATAAATGGCCAAGCCCCAGGGAATGGGGTCCCCGGTCCAAAAATGGCCTACAGAAGGGAGTGCCAGGGAGGGCCAGCACCCTCCTTCCCAACAAATAATTAAAAAATATTTTAAAAAACAGGCCATGCCCAGGGGTATGAGGACCCCTGTGCTGATATGGGCCTCTGGAGGGGAAAAAAATGGGTCAGGATGGGGTCCCCAGGGCCTAAAAAATACTAAAAGAAGGGGGGCCACACAGCCCTTCTTCTAAAAATCCAAAAAGAAAAGAAAAGCTGGCATCTCACTGGAGGCCCCGCCCACTCCTTGCACCACTCTGCAGTACACGCCCCCTGGTGCGTTCTGGGTTTTCCATCACGTGGATAGCATGAACAGAGGTACAGTCATTTAAGGTTGTTTTTTCAGATTTTTGTCTTTGCAGAGAAACATTGACATCCAGGATTGTTTCTGTGAGTAGTCAGTCATATAGAGTAAATACATCACGGTGTGGTGATGAGGGTAGTCTAGTCGGTTGAAGAGCACATTTTTTCAGTTTGTTTTTATCACGTTTTTATGTTTGTTATGTTACTTTTTGGTGCTAAAATGAAAATGAACAATGTTCTTTACAATATTCTCTTGTGTCAATATGATGCCTGTATTATGAAGCTGGTATGTTAATGTTTAATGAATGTAATTTTGTTCTGAATTAGTTTTATGTATATTTTCCAGATTTAAGGCCCCCGAAGAAGGGCCCGTTCGGCCCGAAATGCATTGGGCATCTCGTGGAAAATTGAAAACTGCCATTGTGATTTTTTTCGACATGTATTAATGTTAAAAATGTCAAATTTCAAATAGAGCAAATGTTTTAAGTTTTTGAGATTCAAGTATAAAGCTGAAGTTAAAGCTTTAAGTCTTATGTCTAAATGAATCGGGTTCATTAATGTATTGAATGTTTGCTGTTTAGCTAGTGGAATTTTTTCAAGGTGGTAACAAACCTTAGCAACAGTGCACGGTGGTCGAGTGTGCATAACTCGAGGTAGGAAGTTGGGGATTAAGTCCCCTTGATTCCTCAGGGTCCCGGGAGCCAATTAGCCCACCAGGTACCCCCAGTAAGCAGCACACAGTGGGATTGCTGACAGGTGTAAAAAACAACAGAGGTGAAAGAGGGATGCAGAAAGAAGGAAGAGAAGTGCAGAATATTCTATGTGCCGCTTTCAACAACTCTGTTGCTTTTTTCTGCACTTCTCTTCCTTCTTTCTGCACCCCTCTGGCCTCTTTTTGCACCTCTGTTGTTTTTTCTGCACTGCTCTTGCTTGTTTACTGCACCTCACTTGCCTCTTTCTGCACTTCTCTTGCTTCTTTCTGCACCTTTGTTACTTCTTTCAGCAATTCTCTTGCCTCTTTCTGCACTTCTATTGCTTGTTTCTGCACTTCTATTGCATCTTTCTGCACCTCTGTTGCCTCTTTCTGTACCTCACTTGCTTCTTTCTGTACCCCTCTTGCCTCTTTCTGCACCTTTCCTGCCTGTTTCTGTACCCTTCTTGCCTCTTTCTTCACCTCTGTTGCTTTTTTCTGCACTTCTGTTGCTCTTTCTATACCCTTTGCGCCTCTTTTAGCACCTGTATTTCTTTTTTCTGCACTTCTCTTCCTTCTTTCTGCACCCCTTTTGCACCTCTGTTGTTTTTTCTGCACTGCTCTTGCTTGTTTCTGCACATGGCTTGCCTCTTTCTGCACTTTTCTTGCTTCTATCTACACCTCTGTTGCTTCCTTCAGCAATTCTATTGCCTCTTTCTGCACTTCTCTTCCCTTTTTCTGTACCCCTCCTGCCTTGTTCTGTACCTCTCTTGCCTTTGTGCACCTCTCCTACTTCTTTCTGTACTCCTGCTTTTTTTGCACCTCCCTTGCTTCTTTCTGCACTGCCCTTGCTTCTTTCTGCACCCCACTTGAATCTTTCTGCACTTCTTCTGCTTCTTTCTATACCTCTGCTGCTTTTCAGCAATTCTCTTGCCTCTTTCTGCACTTCTCCTCCCTTTTTATATACCCCTGCTGCCTCTTTCTGTACCTCTCTTGCCTCTTTGTGTACCTCTCCTACTTCTTTCTGCACTCCTCTTGCCTTTCTTTTACACCTCTGTTGGTTCCTTCTGCACTGCTCTTGCTTGTTTCTGCACCTTACTTGCGTCTTTCTGTTCTTCTCCTGCTTCTTTTTGCACCTCTGTTGCTTCTTTCAGTAATTCTCTTGCCTCTTTCTGCACTTCTGTTGCTTGTTTCTGCACTTCTATTGCATCTTTCTGCACCGCTGTTGCCTCTTTCTGCACCTCGCTTGCTTCTTTCTGTACCCCTCTTGCCTCTTTTTGTACATTTCTTACCTGTTTCTGCACCTTTCCTGCCTGTTTCTGCACCTCTCTTTCCTCCTTCTGTACCTCTGTTCCTCCTTTGGCACCACTGTTGCTCTTTCTATACCCTTTGCACCTATTTCAGCACCTCTGTTGTTTTTTTCTGCACTGCTCTTGCTTGTTTCTGCACCTAACTTGCCGATATCTGCACTTCTCTTGCTTCTTTCTACACCTCTGTTGCTTCTTTCACCAATTCTCCTGCCTCTTTCTGCACTTCTCTTGCTTGTTTCTGGACTTCTATTGCGTCTTTCTGCACCTCTGTTGCCTCTTTCTGCACCTCTGTTGGTTCTTACTACATATCTCTTGCTTCAATCTGCACCTTTCTTCGTCTTTCTGGACTTCTATTGCCTCTTTCTGCATTTCACTTGTTTCTTTCTGCGCCTTTCTTCCTCTTTCTGCACATGCCCCACCTCTGTAGGCATAGTTAGAAATCAGCATCTAAAAAACCTTTGAAATTCGCTGAAAAAAACATAGATTTCAGAGATGTCATAGTTCGAAATTAGCATTTAAATAAACGTTGAAATTCACTGGAAAAAACATAGTTTTCAGGGATGTTATAGTTAGAAGTTAGCATTTCAAAAACCTGAGAAGTTTACTGAAAAAAACCCAGGTTTCAGGGACATTATAGTTAGTTGGACATTTCACTCATGCAAAACCAGACGAATTTGGCTGCTATAGTTAGTTGAGCTAACCATAACTTGCGGCCCTGCAATGCACTGCTGATGATGTCACATATTCCATCATTCATGACATGGTCAGGGACATCACTGATTACATCACTGATGACATCTCAAATGACATCACTGATGACATCATCCATGTGATAATCTGATGCACCTCCTCACACCCTAATATAACCTTTGACACACCCACTCTAAAATACAGACTACCATTTTCGAAACCAGAGACACACCAATACTAGTTACTATATACCCACTCACTGATCCCTAGGACTATACACACATCCACTCATCCAACCATACATTCACTCATACATGCAGTTACTCATCAATACAGCACTATCATTTGCACTCATACACCTATACAGACACACACACACCACCACTCATCCATAGAGTTACTCACACACCTAGTCAGTCATGGAAAGAATCAATCACACTCCCAACACTCACCTATGCAGTTATACACACCCCATCTCACTTATTCATACAGATACTAACACATAAGTACTCACTTATACAATCACTGATACAGGAACACACTCATCCATACAGCTACTCTCACAATCACTCACTTTCACATATAGTCATTTATATGCTCCAACACTCACATATACTGCCTTTCGCATATGTAGTTACTCACACATATACCACTGAGACATCCATTCACTCACCAACATACCCATACACATACTCACCCACCCATACAGCCCTTCACAGATACACTCTTGATCCCATACACCCAGTATATCACCCACTCACACATCAATGCACACAGTCACACCCTCCCACCCACTCACACAGACACTCAGGCACCCATACAGATACTCAGAAAACCAATCATATAGACACTCATTTAGCTACTCACCAACCCATGCAGCTGCTTTCATACCAACTGACAGACTGATACAGACATTCACACAGTTTAGTCACTAATCCATGCATTCAGTAAGACACGTTTAATCACTCACTTATATAGTCAGTCACGCACCTACTAAATCATCCATTCAGGCACTTGTACACCCACTCATTCTTCAATACACCTTGATATATATATATTACCTACTGGCGGTCGCCAGTAGGTATATATAGTTAGGATTTTTTCTCTATGGGTTTTTTGAAAATTCTATGTCTAATAACTTTGGCGTTTGTGGACGGAATCGGCTGAAATTTTCAGGAAAATGGCACATTTTGTTTCTGAGCAGCCCTTGAAAATTTGGGGGGGGTTCGTCCAGTGGGGGCCGAGAAAAAAGGGGGGTCCCAAAACGTGTTTTTAACATTGAGTTTTCCATAGGGCGGTTGGCCTCACTTTTAGCCCGAACGGCTGAATGGATTTGCACGAAACTTGGCAAAATTGTAGGGACTGGTAGCCCGATGTGCCTTTTGTAGGTCTCAATATATGTGCTCCAGTGGATTTTGAGAAATTAACGTTTAAAAAAAGATATATATCTGTAACAGCGGACCGGTTAGCGCTCTGGTTCGCGGACTTTTCGCGCAACGGAGCTTTGTGAAGCGAAGCTGATTGGTTCTCCGGCGTCTGTCAACATTCCAAACAGTCCGTAGCAGCCGCCATCTTGTCTCTCGGTAGGATCGAGAGACAAGAGGAGGTCAAAACAAAGGGGGAAATAACTATAAGGGGGCATAGTAGATCCTCGCTGACCCCCTAGGTTTGATGTGGAGGTTTTAAAAGGGCCCCGCGGGGCAAAAAAAAATAATAATAATAATAATCGAACGGCTGAATGGATTTGCACGAAACTTGGCAAAATTGTAGGGACTGGTAGCCCGATGTGCCTTTGCTAGGTCTCAATATATGTGCTTCAGTGGATTTTGAGAAATTAACGTTCAAAAAAAGATATATATCTGTAACAGCGCACCGCTTCGCGTACTTTTCGCGTTACGGAGCTTTGCGAAGCGAAGCTGATTGGCTCTCCGGTGTCTGTAAACATTCCAAACAGTACGTAGCGGCCGCCATCTTGTCTCTCGGTAGGATCGAGAGACAAGAGGAGGCCAAAGCGAAGGGGCAAATGACCATAAGGGGGCATAGTAGATCCTCGCTGACCCCCTAGGTTTGATGTGGAGGTTTTAAAAGGGCCCCGCGGGGCAAAAAAAAAAATAATAATAATAATAGAACGGCTGATGACCATAAGGGGGCATAGTAGATCCTCGCTGACCCCCTAGGTTTGATGTGGAGGTTTTAAAATGGCCCCGCGGGGCAAAAAAAAAAAATAATAATAATAATCGAACGGCTGAATGGATTTGCACGAAACTTGGTAAAATATTAGGGACTGGTAGCCCGATGTGCCTTTGCTATGTCTCAATATATGTGCTTCAGTGCATTTTGAGAAATTAACGTTCAAAAACAAGATATATATCTGTAACAGCGCTCCGCTTCGCGGAGATAAAATTATATGTGTATTACCTAGCTGTTGCTAACACCAGTTAGCGACGGCTAGTAGGAGATAGCGACCATCTTGGGTCCCACTTTGCATGTGAGTGATATTTATCACTAATGACATGCAAAGTGGGCATGCCAAGATGTTAGCGACTGGAAACAGTCGCTAACATCGCTATCTCCTATTATCAACTTTTGGAAATATTCGAGATAAGCGCGAATATCTCCAAAAAGTAACAGCTGCCCTGAGCAGTTCTTAGCCATGTTATCCAATGGGAGGTGGATAACATGGCTAAGAGCATTAGCTCGGTAATGCATGAATATCGCGGAGTTTTCAGCGACATTAATGCATTGCGCTCGTTTTTTATCGTATTTGCGATAAACCTTGATAATAGCAAGGTTTATCTGCGATAATTTCTGACGGTAAAAAAATCTTTGCAATGCATCGTTAGGGATAAATATCGCTTAACTTTGGTAATATGCCCCAACGTCTGTTAACGTTCGATTCGAAGGAAATCAGGAATTGTTGAAAAACATTGTGTGCGCCATCTTGTCTTTTTTCAAATGCCACACTTTTGTCGTGCACGGCAGCCATTTTAGATGCCTTGACCAGATCCACTCTGTGAACGCTGTCGATCCTTAGCATGGCTCCCCACCCTCGCAAGCATCTCCCCCAGGCAGTGGTCACCCCCGCTCTCTGTTTTATGCATGGGTAATAAACCTCCCCCCATCTGCGCTGTTCTTCCCTGAGAATCACACCCTGTGCCCGCCCGACACCTCCCTTTCGCCCTATTCACTACCGCACCCTCTGACACTCCTTTTCCTCTGTGTCCGATTGTCCAGGCCGGTCCTAGGCTATCAGCTAGCCCTGCAGATGTAGTTTATGGCCACAGCTGTAAAGAATCACCCGTCTTCAAAGGAGTTATAGTAGATCAAGGCCCACACTCGATGAGATCCGTCACAGCAGAAGCGTTGCTATTATCTGAAAACCATTCTGTATTGTGATTGGGGAGGGGACCGAGCGTGAAGCGGAAGATTCCAGGGATGACTCTTTGTACATCAAAGTTTTTACAATTATGTGTCACATTAAAAATATATAGCACTCCGACAAAGTAGTAAGATTATAAAACTTTAATAATTTATAAATATATACAAGAAAACAAAAATAGTAATAACATATAAACATTTTTAGAGAAAAACAACGAAGTAGCGGTCGGCTGTGCGAATAGTCCCAACGCAGCACAACGTCCAGATTTCCGGCGTGGGGCGTCGCGGGGGGTGGGTGATCAGTAGCAAACTGTTGTGCGAATAGTTCCAAGGCAGCAGAACGCGCCGAAATCTAGATGACACAAAAGTGATGTCTAGTAAGTTGCCACCCAGCAAATAACGGCGTGGGGCGTCGCGGGGGGTGGGTCATCAGTAGCAAACTGTTGTGCGAATAGTTCCAAGGCAGCAGAACGATGGCACCAAGGTGATGTCCAGTAAGTTGCCGCACTGGTTTTGGTATCCTACAATGCTGCTCCGAATAACGGCGTGGAGCGCCCCGGGGGAGGCGGCGTGAACGGGCCTCTCCAGGTGGAGTCTCATCTGTTGTAGTGGGGCGCCCCTTTACCGTTTCAGTTGCCATTCCGTCCGCTTTTGGTCCACTGTGTCAAAATCCGCCATTCAGCTGAGTTGCGCCCACTCTTGCGGTGCAGCGATAGGCGGCTGTCACAGGACTCTCAAAATGGCGGCAGGCTGTTTCCTTTTTGGGCCTGGTCCACTGAAATGGCCCTGGGACACCTTGGAAATCGGACGCTTGTCTGCTAGGTCTTGGACCCCATTCTCGAAAGCGTCCCCTCCGCCTTGAGAATTCATCAAAAGTTTTGGGGGCCCCGACTCCTGCAGGCTTCTGGTGGGGAGCGGCTGCCATGATTGCTCGCGGAATGACCACGACGGAGCTACGAGATGGTGGTGCTCTCATGGTGACGCCAGCTTCAGTCTGAAACATCCAGAAACAAGGTGGGGCTTTCATAGTTTGGGGGAAAAAAAAAGTTTTCATCCAATGAAAAGTGTTGTTTTTAGGTCATATGATCAAGCCTTCCATCATTAGGAAACCAAAAGTAAAATGAACCAATGAAAAGTTTTATAAACAAGTCACATGACCTGTTATGCGGCATAGGGTATAAAATGCGGAGAAAATACGTTGGCACGTGAGGCGGCGTCAGTAGCGGACAGATGTGCGAATAGGCCGAAGGCAATACAACGCGCCAAGATCCGGATGGCATCGAGGTGGTGTCATAGTTGAGAGTTCTGAGCAGCGGTTGTAACACTGTCTGAAGCTTATTTGCAGCTGCTGCAGCTTCACTACGCGCCAAGATCCGGATGGCACCGAGGTGGTGTGTAGGAAGTTGCCGCACTGGTGTGGCCATCCTACAATGCTGAAAGTCGGCGTGGGGCGCCCCGTTGGCCTGTGAGTTTGCGTCAGTAGCGGACCGATGTGCGAATAGGCCGAAGGCAGCACAACGCGCCAAGATCCGGATGGCACCGAGGTGGTGTCTAGTAAGTTGTCGCACTTCTGTGGCCATCCTACAATGTTGAAAGTCGGCGTGGGGCGCCCCGTTGGCCTGTGAGATGGTGTCAGTAGCGGACTGATGTGTGAATGGGGCCAAAGGCAGCGCAACAATATTTTCTACTATATTTCCGGTGTAGAAGAGACCACAAGGCGCTGAGATGCCAAGATCCGGATGGCACCGAGGTGGTGTCTTGCAAGTTGTGGTACTGGTGTGGCCATCCTACAATGCTGAAAGTCGGCGTGGGGCGCCCCGTTGGCCTGTGAGATGGCGTCAGTAGCGGACCGATGTGCGAATAGGCCGAAGGCAGCACAACAATATTTTCTGACTGACACCACAAGGCGCTGAGATGCCAAGATCCGGATGGCACCGAGGTGATGTCTAAGTTGCGGACTGATGTGCGAATGGGGCCAAAGGCAGCGTAACAATATTTTTTGTATGGAAGATACCACTAGGCGTTGAGATGCCAAGATTCGGATGGCACTGAGGTGATGTCTAGCAAGTTGGTGTGGTCATCCTACAATGCTGAAACTCGGCGTGGGTCACCCCATTAGCCTGTGAGATGGCGTCAGTAGCGGACCGATGTGCGAATAGGCCGAAGGCAGCACAACGCGCCAAGATCCGGATGTCACCGTGGTGGTTTCATAGTTGAGAGGCACTTCATCTGCAGTGGGGCGCCGAGATCCGGATGGCACCGAGGTGATGTCTAGCAAGTTGCTGTACTGGTGTGGTCATCCTACAATGCTGAAACTCGGCGTGGGTCGCCCCATTAGCCTGTGAGATGGCGTCAGTAGCGGACCGATGTGCGAATAGGCCGAAGGCAGCACAACGCGCCAAGATCCGGATGTCACCGTGGTGGTTTCATAGTTGAGAGGCACTTCATCTGCAGTGGGGCGCCGAGATCCGGATGGCACCGAGGTGATGTCTAGCAAGTTGCTGTACTGGTGTGGTCATCCTACAATGCTGAAACTCGGCGTGGGTCGCCCCATTAGCCTGTGAGATGGCGTCAGTAGCGGACCGATGTGCGAATAGGCCGAAGGCAGCACAACGCGCCAAGATCCGGATGTCACCGTGGTGGTTTCATAGTTGAGAGGCACTTCATCTGCAGTGGGGCGCCGAGATCCGGATGGCACCGAGGTGATGTCTAGCAAGTTGCTGTACTTGTGTGGTCATCCTACAATGCTGAAACTCGGCGTGGGTCGCCCCATTAGCCTGTGAGATAGCAGTTCTTTGGATTTGGGCCTGGCTCGTCTGCTGTAGTGGGGCGCCCCTTTACCGTTTCAGTTGCCATTCAGCTGAGTTTCGGCTGCTCTTGATGCTACAGCGACAGGCGGCTGCAAC
Source organism: Lissotriton helveticus (assembly GCF_964261635.1). NCBI lineage: Eukaryota > Metazoa > Chordata > Amphibia > Caudata > Salamandridae > Lissotriton > Lissotriton helveticus. Next base: position 1,078,958,392 of record NC_136059.1, read on the forward strand.
AGGACTCTCAAAATGGCGGCCTGTTCTTTGGATTTGGGCCTGGTCCACTAAAATGGCCCTGGGACACCTTAGAACTCGGACGCTCGATTTTTTTTTCCTTTCCTGTACATGCAAAAAAAGGTAAATGCCCGGTACGTTACACGCTTCATCTGCCACGATGAACTCTCTAGAGGAACCGAAAAAAAATATAGTTGTGGTAACTATACCATGCATCGTCATATGGAGAGGTGGCACCAATTAATTATAGTGCTGCATAAAAGAGAGATTTGGAGGAGAACCCCTGACCTGCTAGTACATTCATCAAAGAAGTGGCACTGAGAGCTTCAGAGGCAAGGGAAACGGTCCCAAATATTTAGAAGAACTTTGGAAAGATTAAAATGACATGTTTAGATTGTGGCAAATTTATTTCATGTGGACATCTGAGTGTTACTCTAATAAATACAGCATATGAACATCATCATAGTCGATGGTTGGTAGAGACATTTTGACTATATCCTGGACCTGCCCGTCCTCGCCCAAAATGGCGCCAGAATAAATGGGACTCGTAACTCCTTGTTGTGTACTGGTTGCAGAACCTTGAAATCACGAGATACGTATGCAGTTTTGAAGCACATGGCGGGCGGGGACGAGAATTGATTGAATATTTCGACATCCCTATTGATATTAAGTTCTGATGTGTTATTGATTACTGTACTGTTGAAAGTTCGAATTAACGTCACCCATGGTACTTGCCCGCAAATGTATATCTAGATAATTTTATTGTAACTGGCCCTGTCGTATTTTAATTATAAAATGTACGTCCACCGATTCCGTAACTGTTAGACACCTTAGTTCTTGCAACCTAATGGCCCGCCCGTTACGTTCCTCTACAGTGTAAATGTCTATTTATCATATACGATTACAGTTTGCTCCGTGGCCGGCCCACGTGGTTATAGGCTCGTATTTGTATAATGAAATTTTCACAATAAAGGTTTTTAAAAGAAAACATGGTAGTAGTATATACATTGGTAAAGTTTTTAATAATAGTCACTGTTTTAGAATCATTAAAAGGCAAGTGAAATAAAGCAGACCAATTACATGAAGGGTAAAAGGTATAATACGAAGGAACGCAGTAAAGATAAATGGTCAAGGGCTGTTGTGTTTTCTATTCCTGCAACATAAAGTGATCGATAAGAATCTCATATTCAGGCGTATCGGCGACTAAGACAGCAGGTCGACCCTCTTTTGCTCAACGGCTCCGTCATGGGACGAAGAAACGCTCTTTTTCTCGAAAAAAGAATATATTTTACTTGCAGGACAGTTGTAAAATTTCCGGGAAAGTACATTAGCCTGGAACATTATAACATATATTTAAGAAAAAATAATGTTAGGAAGTAATGAAAAGCGTAATTTTTAGGTCATATGACCAAGCCTTTCATCATTACAATAAGAAAAGTAAAATGAACCAATGAAAAGTTTTATTAACAAGTCACATGACTTGTTATGCTTACGTTACGCGCTGCGCGCCCCGGATGACTTCCGGATGCGCTAACGCGGCGCGTCATATGACGCATTACGCGACAACGCAGGTACAGAATATAGTCAAAATGTCTCCACCAACCAGCGGTCGGAACACAACCCCTTTCAGCAGGCTAAATAGTTCTGTTAAATGACAACAGAAGGGACAGGCAACAAGAACCATCAGTCAAAGAGGGGAGGGCTAGTTCTTCTCTACCGGGTTACATTGGGGCGCTACCGGAACTGATCGAATTGGTAGTCTACAGTGTTTCTGGATGTTTCAGACTGAAGCTGGGGTTAGCATGAGAGCAGCACCATTTCGTAGCTCCGTCGTGGTCATTCCGCAACCAATCATGGCAGCCGTTCTTTATCGTTATTTTGGGCGGGGTGGGTGGCGGAGCAGAGCTGTTTTGCAGCCATCATTGTGTGGAGTTCAGTTCATCTCACTAGTTTTGTATTTGTCATGAGGGGTTGTTCCTAATGTTTCTATTTTAGCGAGGTCAAAAAGAGATCCCATTAGTGGCCTACTGATTTTGCTCGATTCCTTTTCTTTTTTTTTACACGATTTTTCGTTATCTGCAAAGACTAAACAGAGTATTGCGACTCTGTGTTTGTTTGTAAATAGAGAATGAACCAAAGAGAACTAATTCTAAAACAGTAAATACTTGGATAACAATGAATCAAATGGAGAGAGAAGCAGGCACGACGGATTACAATGGGGGCAAAGACCTGCGTTAACTACCTTTCACTATCTGCAAAGAGAGAGTACTCCTAATAGAAATGAGGGGGGGGGGCACCATTCAAAGCAGATCAGTGTGCATAAACACGAAAATGTTTTCACTTACCACGTACTTGACATTCGACAGCTTATGATATTTGCTATTAAAAAACCATTGAAATTCACTGAAAAAACCATAGGTTATAGACCATATATAGTTAGGAATTAGCATTTACAAAACCTTGAAAATTCACTGAAAAAACCATAGGTTATAGACCATATATAGTTAGGAATTAGCATTTAAAAAACCTTATTTTACTCACACAAAACCATTGAAATTCCATATATAGTTAGTTGCACTAACTATATATCGCGCACCTGCAATCCACTGCTGATGATGTCACATATTACATCATTCATGACATGGTCAGTGACATCACTGATGACATCACTGATGACATCTCAAATGACATCACTGATGACATCACTGATGACAACATCCAGTGACTGTATGTTTCTGTAAAGTTAAAATGTGTCTTACATATTGAAGAATGAGTGGAAGTATAAGTGTCTGGACAAAGGATTTAGTAGGTGCATGACTGAATGCATGAGTGAGTGATTAAATGTGTCTCACTGAGTGCATGGGTTAGTGACTAAAGTGTCTTAATTTGTGCATCATTATGTCTGTTGTTCTGTAAACTGCTGCATGTTTTGATCAGTAGCTATATGATTAACTATATGGGTTACTGATTGATTGTCCAAGTATTTGTATGGGAGACTGAGTGTGTGTGTGGCTGGCTGGGAGGTGTGTGACTCTGTGCAGATCAATGTGTACTTGTATCAATGATTGTATAACAAGGTAAGTATGTGTTAGTATATGTTTGAAAATGTAAGGTGCTCTATGTTTAACTGTATAGACAAGAAAATGGAAGTGTCATTGATTCTTTACAGGACTGACTAGGTGTGTGAGTAACTCCATGGATGAGTGGCAGACTGTGAGTGTCTGTATAGGTGTATGAGTGCATATGATAGTGTTGTAAAGATGAGTGATTGTATGTATGAATGATAGTATGGGTGAATGAGTGAAGGTGTGTGTAGACGTAGGAATCAGTGAGTGCGTATGTAGTAACTAGTATTGGTGTGTCAATGGTTTCAAAAATTATATTCTGTATTTAACACTGGGTGAAACAGAGGTTATATTAAAATGTGAGGAGATGCATTGTATTGTCACATGAATGATATCATCAGTGATGTGGTCATTGATGTCAAATGAGATGTCATCAGTGATGTCATCAGTGATGTCATTTGAGATGTCATCAGTGATGTCATCAGTGATGTCACTGACCATGTCATGAATGATGTAATATGTGACATCATCAGCAGTGGATTGCAGGTGCGCGATATATAGTTAGTGCAACTAACTATATATGGAATTTCAATGGTTTTGTGTGAGTAAAATAAGGTTTTTTAAATGCTAATTCCTAACTATATATGGTCTATAACCTATGGTTTTTTCAGTGAATTTTCAAGGTTTTGTAAATGCTAATTCCTAACTATATATGGTCTATAACCTATGGTTTTTTCAGTGAATATATATATATATATATATATATATATATATATATATATATATATATATATATATAAAACATATTTACACTTTACAGAAACACACAGTCACTGGAGGATGTCATCAGTGATGTCATTTGAGATATCATCAGTGATGTCATCAGTGATGTTACTGACCATGTCATGAATGATGTAATATGTGACGTCATCAGCAGTGCATTGCGAGGCCACCAGTTATGATTAGATCAACTAACTATAACGGTTGAATTTCATTGGTTTTGTACGAGTGAAATGTCCAACTAACTATAACATCCCAGAAACCTGGTTTTTTTCAGTGAATGTTTCAGGTTTTTTTAAATGCTAATTTCTAACTATAGCGTCCCTGAAACCTATGTTTTTTTCTGTGTAAATATATATATATATATATATATATATAAGTGTGTGTGTGCATGTATCATAAGTGATGTCACTGACCATGTCATGAGTGATGTAATATGTGAGGTCATAAGCAGTTAAATTAAATTATAGGAAGCCCCTTTGTGACATTAAAACTGCACAAATAGAACACAGAGAAGTGCCAATCTGATGTGTCCATAAAGGATGTCAATAAATTGTTTAAAAGAGATTTTAATGTGAAACCTTCCTGGCTCAGTTTAGGACTGAATGCATTTGTCTGTGTAATTTGAAACATAGGAATACACATATCAACTGCTTGTTTCACTTTAATCTGTAATGAACATCCTGCTTGAATGCAACTGGCTGTCTTTTTTTCTGAAACCATAGCACTGGATAGTGGGCGAAATGATTTAGAAGTTAGACACTCACAGTGATGCCATAACTCTCCCACCTCCTCAAGGTGACGCTCATGTATGGATGAAACAGAGCCAAAAATGCACTGTGAAGCATTCCAAATCCTTCCCCTATTATCACTTTTAAAGGAATGTTATGGAGCGGAATCCTGGCCCGCTATTGCAGTACGTAGTGCGGGAAGGAATGGATGTCCTACCTGATGATGACGTCAGCCATTTCCCTTGCATGTATGGCAAAATGCTGGCATTCTTTACAGTTTTCTACTTTGATATCTGTTCGTATGTGTTGCTAGAGACTAGGGGCCTCATTTCCGATATTTCGAAATACAGTAGTTCAGCAAGCCCTCCTGCTGCAATGCCCCGCGTCAATAGAATAGGGCAGGAATGCACTGCATCTACAAGATACATCGCATTCCTGTTCTTTTCCAATGCGCTGGCGCATAATGGGCTGCCATGCGACAATGAAGGCACCCTTGCGCCATGCTGGAAGGGTGTCTGCGTTGTTGGGGAGATTGTTTTTGTGCAGGAAAAAACACCTTCTTGCACAAAAACAAACACAACAGGTGTTGTCCTCTTTCTATGTGTACTGCAGAAAGCAGAATACATAGAAAAAGGAAAAAGAAGGAGAACTAAAGGTATTTCTCCTCATTGTGCTTCCTTACGCCTCCACTGGGGAGGCGTAGGAATCTTATGCATTCCCAGCTTTACAAAAGCTTAAATCTGGGAATGCGTCAGGTTCCATGAATGTTGCGTGGGATCACCCACAGCTACACTGTTGGAATGCATGTTTCCCATAGAGTAACAAATAAAAGGGGGGCACAATTTCAAGGCCATGAAAACTTCACACAGGTTGACTTTATGTTTCCTTCTAAATATTGGCAGGCAAACCGCGCTGCCGGTGTATCAAAATAAGTGATGCACCGGCTGCGCAATGGGCTTGTAAATAAGTCCACTTATTTCTAACCTACTTGCCTTTTATAAGTCACTTCGTTTTATAATTGAGAAGAACTATGAAGTATCAAACTAGTCTCAAACAGCTTCCTTGCAAACTACACATTTATGAGCTAAAGGGAGGCACCGCATGGAAGTGCACAACAATGGTTACAAAAGAAATGGCCATCTAATTTTGAACTGGTAGGTGCGTTCATTCTCTCCAGTTCCATTACTCTTTACAGCACAGTCTGTCTTTGTATACAGATTCTCCATAGTTTGCTGTGAGTTGATATGACAGCAAAGGTTGACTTGATTACTGCAATCAATGCAACATTTATAAATACTGCAATAGTGGTGATGACAATAGATAATTTTGAGCTTGCCTGCACTTCTAAGACTCAAGAATATGATTTGCGAATCAATTGTATTGGAATGATCCAGTATTGCAGATCTTAATGGGTGTATGATACATGCTTTCAAAATGCAGGGAGGAAGCTTGTATAACATGATTTCGAAAGGGTCAAAAGCATCAACGAAAAGTAAATGTTATGATGGTATCCTCTATGATTTTTTTTGATTGCTTGTTGTGGCATGAAGAACAGTAGACTAGTTAGTGCTGAACTTTTGTTCTGATCCTCTCATATAATTCAATAAGAGGCAATCATGTGTCAAGGTTTGCATCCACTAAATTCTTAAATTAAGATGGTCTAACTAGGAACAAACAGAAATTAAGTACAATTATGGTACTATGAAAAAAGTAGCCCAAAACTTTTGAAAGCCAATGCATGTGTGTGTCTTTATGTACGCAGGCAAGGTCCACAATTATGCAGTATTTTTAGCTGCCTTAAAGAGATTAAGGGGCATACTTATCAAAGTTGTGTGTAGCACTTGCGCCACACAAGGTAGTGCAAGGGCAATGCAAACCCTTGAATATTTACCAAGCCACGCAAGGCCACCTTGTGTGGCCCTGTGCGGTTTGGCAATTCTGGAGTAATGCAAGGCAGTGCAAGTCACATGCCTTGCATTACTCTGCCCCATGGAGGTAATCCATGGGGGCACAGTCACCCATGGAATTTAGTACATTCCCAAATCTACGGTAAGTGGTCTACTGAAGAAGATAGGACTTCCCAGGTGAAGCATAACAAGGAGAAATATCTCAACCCCTTCCATGCTCATGACGAGCTCAGCTCATCATGCAGTGCACTGCTCCTGTGCTCATGACGAGCTGAGCTCGTCATGAACAATGGGAAATCTGGAGTAACAGCACCCAGGGGGAATTGCCTTAGCACTAATGGAGTTAGGTTCTCCTAATTAGCTCCTCTTTCTTCGTGTGCTGCATTGGGCTGCACACATACATAGAGAAAAAAGCCACAGATGATTGGGTTTTTTTTGCAGGAAGATGTCCCTTCTTGCACAAAAACCATCCTGTCTGTAACGCAGGCACCCTTGCACCATAGCACAAAGGTGCCTGCATTGGCGCAAGGCAGCCACAAGTGCGTCTGCGCAAGGAGAGGACAGGAATGCATCATATAATGTTAAATATGGCAAATATGGGACTATCCCCCTTTCAAGCAGTGCAGCAAGGTGTCTTCCTGTGTTGTGCGAAATCATGGTAAATTTGGCCCAATCTAATTTCCTATTAATCTCCTTATAGCTTCCTTTCATACAAAGTCAGATAAAGGACAAGCCTGCCATTCACTGAAAATACACCAACAACGTCAACGACTCGAGATGGCGTCCCTTATAAAATGATTTTCTTTAGCGATGGCTGGCAATTTTTCCTGTCTTCCCGTAAATTCACACTATCAAAACAAATCTATTTGAGGGCACGGGCATCAGAGACACCCGCTCCACGTTAGCACTGGCTGCAGCGAGGTATCCAGAAAGGTTACAATCCCCCAGATGTACAGAGAGCTACTCCAGCGTCGTGGATACAGCATGTTCAAGGCTGTCAAGATAACTACAGCTTTAACGACAATAAATTAATTTCCCAGGTGAGCGAGTGGCCAGCAGCTCTTAGAGCATGATATGTTTTTTTCAATTACAGCCCAAAAACAAATCCCACAGTGCTTTCTATGAAGTAAACTATTTCTGGCTGTAAAACACACCAAGTGGAATCTGTTCTCTTAGCTGGCATCCCTATTGCCTCCTAATGCACAGTTTGGAAAATGTAATTCCGTAGGCGATGGGATTATTTCCCTCGTGACGCAGCTCAGCGGGTTCTTCACCTTTTAAATAGTTGGAAATGTAATTCACACAGTCGGATGTTAAACTCGACGAGCATACAGGTGAAGGTCAAATAGGTATTTTCAGTTTAACATAGCCTGACGTTAGTCCATTTATGTGTATCACTAAACAGACCAGATCCTAAAGGTGCTGATAGTATGAAATTATATGGGCCACCAGTAAGCTGGGCCCTAATATAAATAACGAGAAATTCACAAAGCGACATCAAAGTCAATGGCATGCATGCCTGCCACCTCACACGGTGCCACCGTGTGCCACACGATATTGGCTACTTTCGCATGGGCACCCAGCAAGGAGCTGATATCACATGGTGGGCAAACAATCACCTAGAAACCCCTACAGAGCAGGTTTCCAGCTAATTGTTTGGAGGTCAGTTCAACAGATGTCCAATACGAGGTGTAAAACCCTCCTCAGGACATCGGTGGCAGCCTCAAAAGCTTTAATTTCGTTTTTTTGTAGGGGAGGTTTGCCGTGGGAGTGGGGCTGTGGATTTTGAAGTGTTTCCGGCTGTGCTCGGCACTAAGCCCCACCCCCTTCATGGCCACACCCCCTCCTCACATGGTGAAAACAATTCACAAGTTGGCAGGTCTAGGCATGATACACATAGAAGTACTTAAGTAGCAGTGTACCTCAGAACTAGTGCTTTATTTGTGAAAGAATCATTGTTGGACCCAAAGTGTTCCTCAGAAGTCCACTACAGACTTTTCTCCACAATTCTTGTCCATCTTTTATGCCTTTCTCTATTTTGTTCTGGTTCAAAGTCCGACAACGATAAATAAGTTCTCGTCATAAAAATGAGTGCTGGTGGGGCCATCTACATTCACCAGCTCAAATTAAACACAGTTCACAAATTATATATGATGATTTATTTCCACAAAGTATAGAAATCCCTGAGCTAACAACCATGGGTTCTGGAGAACAATGGCTGTGTTATTAAGGAGCCCCGGGAGCACAGCAGTTGCTTACACCTAAGTTGAGAGCCTTAGCATTATAAAAAGGCTTCAGGCAACATTGTGTCCATTCCTGTAATATATATTACAAAAGCACATCTTTTGGATGGGGGTTTGACTGCATGCAAATTAGAGAAACATTGTACGTAATTAAGGAAGAGGCATCAGGTGAGAGTACCCGTAGGGTGTGTTTCATTAAAGAGTAAGCACAAGAATGATTTACCATCTTGGAAGGGTGACTTAGGCCCCTATCCAAAGTTAAAATATTGAGTGTCTGCACAGGCACTGATTGACTTGCAGGAGATGCACTCATAGTCTCTACAGGCACAACCTGCACCTCCATCTCTGGAAGTGGGTTCAGCAATTCGGGGCCCCACTGAATGAATGCTCCATCACAGAATCATAGAGCGGTGTTTTAAATACGCACTCAGTGATTCATTTATCTCCTTTTCCGGTGCATGTGCTAACACTGAGAGTTACTGCATGGACTGTAGGAAGCTCATTTATTTTTGTTAACCTGGCTCACAGACCTTGTCTGCTACTTGTGCTCCCTGTAAGTGCGAGAACAGGTGTGAACAAGGGCTACACATTAGAGGATTTGGCGAAGAGAAGCAGAGGAAGTCATCTTGCTGTGCTGCTCTACGTTAAAGTTAACCCCTTCGCTGCGGGGGTTATTCCCCCGCTGTGCTGGGGGGAGGGGGGCGCGCACAGCGCCCCCATGCTCATGACGAGCTGAGCTACGGCACTCCTGTGCTCATGAAGAGCTCAGCTCGTGGTGTATTGCCTCCCGTGGAACGCTCAGCACAGCAGGGGAATTTTCCCTGCACCTGAGCGTTCCACGGGCCATGACGAGCTGAGCTCGACATGAGCACCGAAGCGCTGTGGTTAATGACGAGCTCAGCTCGTCATGAGCGTCCAAGGGGTTAAAGGGGAGGAATGCATTGTGTTTATCCAGTATGGTGCATTCCTGTCCTTTACCCATGTACTGGCACAGTTTCGGCAGTCTAGCACCTATGCAGGCACTCTTGCCCCATGGTGCAAGGGTGCCTGTGTTGTCAGCAGGATTGGTTTTGTGCAGGAAGGGGAACTTTTCTTCCTCAAACTGTAAATATGTTAAAAAAAATTGCAACATAATCATGGCTTATCCAGATGCAATGACTGTGCACACACTCACTCACACCACTGTTTGTATGTATAGCATATTATGCTTGAGGTGCTCCTGCTACATTGAAACTGTTTCCTTATAAACGAATCTGCTTCTTTCTTGAGCCAGCTCCACAATCCATCAAATAATGTAAACAAATAAATATGATAAATTGAGTCACTGGGACATGTTCTTAGGTTTTTTGGGGTATTTTGTTTTTAGAGGCAAGTGAAACTTTTCAAATAAATTAATGGTGCAGCTCAATTGTTGTGTCAAGGTTGGCCAAACCTTGAATACAAACGGTCCCAATGGAGCACTGTCCCAGAAAAGTCTTCAAGAATTTCAGTGGCAACACTGCTGTACTATTTGTCAAGTGATTGTTTCCACAGACTAAAATGAAAAAGAACCTTGTTAAAAATCTTGTCGGCAAATCCATTGTAGCATTTCAACTGTGAGAAGTGACTGGTGTGGACTCAGACCTATCTTTTTTCAGTGATCTCAAAAGTTCCATATCATTCAGGGAACTGTAATTTTAAACAAACATTTTAAATGAGTGGTGGCAAATCTGTTGTATTTTCATTATAAACGAGCTTGAAGCCTTTCTGAATATTTCCATGGTTTCCTCTTAAAACTATCATTCTAGACACATCCAAACAAATGCACTTTGCAAACCGAACTCTACTCCTTTTTTAATTAAACACTCCTGGATTGTTATTTCTCTCCTTACCAGGCCTTATTCACAAAGGTAAATAAACGTGTGCAGATTTACTCATGTGCAACTATATTACTATGCCTTTGTGTAATTCTCCACTTTCTGCCATTCACCATTTCTGCGTGGAGAGATACATCTAAGTGTCTCCACTCCCTTAATTGTCAATGTGGAACCTTCTAGGACAGAATTTATGAGTGTAAACGTACTCAGCTACTAGTACCTTTTTTACCTATTGGTGTAGATCTATACCACAAGGGTGGAACTCTCCCTATAGAAAATTATAGGGAATTTTAATAAGATGTAATACAATACAATTTATTGATTAAAAAAGGAAATCTATTCTAATGTATAATATAAATTTAAAGATGGGTGAAATAGTTAATGTTAACCTGAATGTAATAAAATGAAATACTGCAGCACATTAAATCCTTAACTTGAATGTGTCTTAAATATTAAAATTAGTTAAATATACTAATTGCTTAATATTCACTATAAAACCCAACTTAGCTAACATTTTTATTAGTTTTTGTAAGTAAATTTGATTGAAAGTTATACGTTTTAAGTTAAATATTTTTAAGAATATGTTGAAAGTTTTTTGTAAATTATGTGCATTACAACATTTTAAAAAGGTAATACAATTTATTAACAATTATACTTGTTTTTTCTATATAAATTAAACAAAACTAGGGCCATCGTCATGATGCCATTGGGACCGCTACTGACAGGCTGTCAGTGGCGGTCCCACCGACAGACATCTCTTTGGGCCAAACACCGCATTATGATACAGGCGCTCGGACCCTTGAATGTGGGGTATGGGTTGCCGCCTCCAACAGGATCTATGATCCTGTCGGGGTGGTGGTCGGACAGCAAACCCTACAATAGAGGCAGTGCCTGCACAGGCACCACCATAGGGATTACGATGTCCCTCTCCGACTGACTTTTTATGGTGGTCCCACTGCCATAGAAAGGCTGTCAGAAAGGGACTTTCGGGGCCCCAAGCAGGACACTGGAATGGGGCCCTGGGGACACATGTAGTGCCTCCACACACATATATAACATAACATTTGAGAAAGAACAGGCTTCAATGACCAAGAGATTTAAGGCCAGGGGCTACTCCGACCAGGTACTGCTGGCAGCCAAGGAGAAAGCAAAGGCCAGGAATAGAGCGACACTCTTGACTAAGGGGACAGGTAAAACAAATGAGAACCCCAAGTCCAACAATGTCAGGTTGATAACCACTTTCAATGTAGAAGCGGGTAAAGTACGTGAGATACTTAAAAAACATTGGCATATCGTCAAGAGTGATCCTATTATAGGGAACACAGTTAACAAACAGCCTCAGATCACTTACAGGAAGGCACGTTCACTCAAGGACATGTTGGTGAGAAGTTACTTTGGGGCCCCAAAGAAACTGACTTGGCTTAAGGAACAGAAAGGCTTTTTAAGTGTGGGAAGTGCAAGGCGTGTGGCACTAGCAGAAATGTCAAGTCATATCCCCTTCCTACTGGCAAAAGTGAACAAATTGGTAAATTCATGAATTGTAACACGGATTTCTGTGTATATGTGATTGTATGTCCATGTGGGAAATTCTATATTGGGAGCACCATCTTCCCAATTAAAAAAACGCATATTGGAACATATGAGGGCTATTAAGAACAACAACATGAGCTATGCCACAGCACGCCATTGGATGCGATTCCATAACAATGATGTTAACTGTTTTTCGTTTTTTGGCATTGACAGAGTACCTGCAAATCCCAGAGGGGGTAACAGACTTAAACAGCTACGAGTCCTGGAATCACAGTACATCATCCGTCTGGATTCAAGAAACCCCTTTGGCATGAATGAGGATGAGGAATTACATGTGCACATTGGATGAGTACCCCATATGCGGCCTTGGTACCCCTCTGCACAGCCCTTGTACCCTCTATTCCAACTGCCCCCCCCACCCTGCTTCCGCCCCCCCTCTCTGCTGATGTGATCGCAACCTCCTATACCATGCTGTAACACTGGAGAGGGCTCCCTCCTGAGACAGTTCTTGGATTTAGGAATTTCACAGTATAGCTTAAGACACCTCTACCATGGGACAACCCATCTGGTCCCACACGTGTGAGAGTACACACTCCATGACACACCCACCCCATTCTACTTTTGGTTATTTCCTTTTTTGCTCACAACCAACACTCCACCTTTTTGACAACACAATCACACCCACAACTGTACTCTGCGGTACAGGTCCGAGGAGACTGTAAATAGTTAGTATAGGGGTCACTTTTTTGCACAAATAACGGCACTGAAACAGTTATTTAAGTACAGCAGGTTTATTTAGCTATATATATTTATTAGCATTATTTATTTTCACCACCTCCACCATCTAAGGACAAAGCACCAATGTAATGGATTACAAGTCTTACCAGAACAGTTTGTTTTATTGACCTTTTGAACCTGATCACAATGTGATATTACCTAATTCACCTGATATGTAATTTTGACAGAGTTTATGGTCGGCCACTGGGCCCTTACAATTTTCTTATGTAGCTATATCCTAATTGACAATTTGAATCCATGTAATCGTTTCCAAGAGTAGAAACCTTAGGCCACTTGGCATATACTGATGTTTCATTTTGTTTACTGTGTTATGAAAACTTAATACTTAGAATGTTCTTTATTGATTCTAATTTATGTTTTAAGAATCATGCTTTAATATTCATCTTAATGAATACCAATATGCAATTATGGGCTTGCATAAATGGAGTTTTGTTTATTTTTTAACTACATGTATTTACAGAGCAGTGAAACAATGGAGTCTTTTCTCTAGCTCATTTGTAGTTTCTCTTGGGCAGTGGTCCTTTTTCTATGTTCACCTTTCTATGTGCACTTCAAAATGGCGATTGTTTGTTTATGTGGCTGGCTAACGAGAAAGACTGCCTGGTCGAAACGCGTCGCCAATAAAACATCTTTCACACACAGACCCTGGAGTGCGAGTCTTTTGTGTTCTCTCAACAAGATCTATTGAGAAACTCCTTCAGGCATATATATATGTTGACGGCTTAATTAGGAGGCACACTTGGCGGTTCTTGTTGGAGCCGCCCATGCCGATCCACGGCAAGATTTATTATCTTTACACAGGTTGTGCAATATCAGCTGAGTGAAGGTCTATATGAATTGTGGCCCCTTTCTGCAACATCTATGTTTACCAATTTAATGTCATGCATGGTTTTTAAAGTAATGATATTTCAAGTTGTATGTATTTAAAATTTCAAATGTATGACGTTTTTGCACTCTGTAAGATGGCGCTCACTGGGGTAATGCTGGTGAGCGGTCCTACCTCCATTCCCCTCATCGAGTCACGTGCTGGGTCCCTTTAAAGTAAGCTTCCGTGTTTCACCGTGGTGAACACATTGACAAAGGGGTTTCCCCAAACGCGTCTGTGCGAAGTATTGAAATAAATTGAATCTTTGGAAAAACCACCCCGCGAGTGGCGTTTCCTTCCTTCCCGGCCGGGAGAGGGGGGTTCTGGAGCGAAAAAAAATAAATATATATATATATATATATATATATACACACAAAACCGGTGCCTTTTTTCCTGCACCAAAATAACGACACTGCAGTCAACAACACATATATATATATATATATATATATATATATATATATATATATATATATAAACACATATATATTCACTGAAAAAAAACAAAGGTTTTACAGACGTTATAGTTAGGAATTAGCATTTAAAAAACCTTCGAAATTCACAAAACAAACAGGTTTCAGTGATGTTATAGTTAGTTGGACATTTGACTCATATAAATCCAGAGAAATTTGCCTGTTATAGTTAGTTGAGCTAACTATAACTCGCACGTCCGCAATGCACTGCTGATGATGTCACATATTACATCACTCATAACATGGTCAGTGACATCATTGATGACATCACTGATTGCATCACTGATGAAATTATCCACGTGTTAATCTGATGCATTTAATATTCATGGTCTGTACATTAGCCTTCCATGTGTGATGGCAATGCATCTGAAACGTTACATCAAAAAACAAATGAGTGTTACACAATGTCACTGGTGTGTGTGTGTGTGCGTATTATTGTGCTACCTTTCGGCCTGGGTATTGTGGCTCGAAGGAGTATCATCAGCCATGGGCAGAGTGCACATCCTGGATCACATGTGACAAACAGTAAAGAGTAATGTGTAGATTTGTATTGCAGTATGCTCTGTTGTCAGGCTTTACCAGTATAGTAGTGTGTCATATCTGAGACTTTCAGATTCACGTTTGACATGCATTGCTTAACTGTAATGAGAGTTATCACTATATATGATGTAGCCTCACTGCTGATCCTCCCTCCATCCGAGCACATTCACATGTGTGAGCTTTGTGATAGCATTACTTTCAATATTACAGCACACCATTGACATGCATTACTGCGCATATCCACAAGCTTGACAATGACATGTGATGTTGTCCATTCAATGTTTTCGAGCAGCCTCTCATTAGCGATAGTTGCCGCCCTCCTGGTACATGCTACATTAATGTAAATTGTGCATTCTGCGACAACAAAACTGCAACAGAAAAACACATAAGTACACTTCCTGGCCAGGCAGGAAGTGAACAAAGCCCAGATCCCTGGAATAATTATTCACAACCCTACGCTGGCCTGGGGTACGCAAGCCCAGCCCACTTTGCAGACATATAAATAGGATATTGACAATGGCATGTGTCCCAGTTCTTCCACACTGCCTCAGGTGATTTGGCCACATCCACCTAGCATATCACAATGCGCAATAAAAAAAAAGGGATCCATGAGGTGTACACCATCCTGGCAAACAACACTGGATATGAATTGTGAACCATACTGGCCGTCGTGTTTCGAAAGGGATCCATGAGGTGTACACCATCCTGGCAATCAACACTGCATATGAATTGTGAACACTGCTGCCTGTTGTGTTTGGACACAGAATAATGACAGCAGGTGAGCAGTGGGGCCTGGGTACACTGGGGCTGCAATTAAGCGTGGTGCTGCGGGAGGGGTGGGGTGCATCAGCCTGGTTGTGCAGGTGCGAACAAGCGATGTTGCCGTGCATAACGATGTGATCTCTGACCTCATTCAGTCACATCTCTGTCTCATTTTAAGGACCTGCTGGACTGGACTGTAGGCCTGAGCCAGTGGGCACCGCTGCCCTACAGACATGTGGTATTGGCTTCTGGAACACTGTAGTGAGCTAATTATTAAGTGTACATGCACATAGGCTTGCGCCACTGCATTACACACGCACATTATGCTTCTAGCATGCGCTTTGTTCCTTTGTATGTAAACGTTGGCATAACATTTTATTATTTAACCTTGTGTATTCTCGTGCACTCCAACTCCTCATTGAACCACGATTACCACTAACAGTTGGTACATCGTATTTCAAGAAGGAATGATGCACTCAATTGGTGTTCTTTATTAAGCTTGAAATAAACCTTAATTTACCTCAAGACGTTTCCAGCATTATATTATTTCTCCCTTTTCAGACACTGAGTTGCTTGCACCAAAATGGGCGGAGTGGGTGCTCACCCCGTGACAATGCCCTGGGCATTGTGACGCCTTCCATCATGGTATTAAGACACCGTCTCTAACCGGAGACCTGCTGTGCCACCCTGAGAGAGGCACCCCAGAGTCAAAGCTTGCACCAGCACGTCGTTGGACACACTGGTGGTGGCAGGTGAGCAGTGAAGTCTCGGTGCGCAGGAGCTACAATTGAGCACAGTGCGGGAGAAGGGGCTGGGGTGCAGCATCCTGGGTTCACAGGTGCAGGAAAACGATGTTGCCGTAGATGATAATGTAATCTCTGGCCTCATTCATATCTGTTTCATTTTAAGGACTAGCTGGACCGCACTCGTTCTCGTGGACCCCAGCGTCCTAAACACTCGGTGAGGGGAGGTAAACAGTAAGGGATGGGTGTAGTAGGCCGACACTCTGTCTCCTCATCCCTCTGTTCTTTTGACTCTCCGTCCCCTTCTCCCTTCGACGCACTCCCTCTCCGTCCCATTCTCACTATCTTCCTCTCATTCTGACTACCATTCTTTTTCTCTTGGATATGGCACACATACTTATGTTTCTTTTTTGTCTTGCAGGTTTTGTACACTGCTTCCAGAGGAGTCCGACCCACTAATTTCATGTTATACTGTTGTTTGTTTGAATAAAGTTGCATTTCCATTCATTTGTTTTGTTTTAATGAAGGTTATTTTTTTTTACCAATAAATAAGTGAGTATATGGGTCTTCATTTTCTGACAACACTTGTCTGTAGTTTATTGTGAAAATCGGCTGTTTCTAGGAGGTTATGAGGGATAACATTTGTAATTTTGCGTTGCACCTACCAAATATAACATACACAACAAATACTTGGTGGAGGGTCTCAGGGCGGGTTTAGCGACCAACCAGGTACAGGCCCCAAACATTACTATCACAACACGAAATACCTGGGGGTCAAAATCATAAGTCAAACAGTAAGGATCACAACACCGATATTACACCAATAACACCCGTGAGGACATTTTGTGTGTTAAGGATGCCGGCCAAATCAAGGCTCAAGAGCATATGGAGAAAATGATTCCCATCAGAAGCCACACTGTACCGCCCTCTTTCTCATCATTTGGGTTCTCCTTACCCAGGAGACAAAAACGGCTGGTCAGATGTTACCGTAGCCGATAAATGTGACAAGGGGGAGGTATATTGTGCAGAAATTAAAGAGGCTCCTGAATAAAGCAGTGTATAGTGATAATAGTGAGAAGTGAAAGGTAATCGTATGGCCCGGATGACTTTTGTTGGACGGTCCTGGAACAACCTCATATTCCGGAGTCTTGTACTGACATCAGTCGCTTCCTCTTCAAAATAGAACAAAAATGGGTCTATCGATTGAACTGCGACAAGGAGGGTTTGAACGAGCCAATTCCCTGGAGTTCTCTCTAATCCTTATAATGACCAACAGTATCACTTCTAATGAACTTTACACTATTAGATAGACTTCAGTTCTATCCAGACCTCTCTACAGTTCCCCTTGCTTAACAAATAAATTTTATTTATAATCACTTCCAAATATCTTCTTGTATTGGAGGCCTTGGTGATTTTTCTGAATAATACTATAATACACATCATGTCCCGGTAATTATCTGGACATTTATATATGTATTTATCATAATATTTGTGAAAGCACAGTGGGAACTACATGTTCTATCATGCCCTGCATCACGTGACTGTTCCCTCATCACGTGATGCTGCTCAGCAGAATCCAAGGATACAAACATCTGTTCTCGCTGCTCGCCGGTGCCCCCCCAGACAGTACAGACGACTGCCCGGAGACACCGACGGAAAGGTAGGCGGCCGCTTCGCCTGCTAGAACGCATCCATCTAGTGTTTACAAACCCGCGTATGCTAGGGAGCGGTAATGGCTTCGCTCTGTGCATCGCGGGCGGCGGGCGTCCTGCTTTGACCTGTCAGCGCGCTTTGCATTCCAAAACGCATGTCCAGCTAGATGTACAAAACGCGCTTGAAAGAGCAGAACCTACACGCGCAAAAATTAAAACAACAGCGCAAAAATTAAAACAACAGTGCCTAACCTTGAGAGCATACTCGCTCCCCGCACTGTTATCACATTTGCAATCTGTCATTTGATGGGTACTTCGGTGGAATATTCCACTCTGATACGATTGCTGGGTGATTGTGGTGGTGGGGCGCCCACGGAAAATAGCGATGGAGTGACAACAGCCACATTTGACCTCTGCCTAAACCTTTTAAATTCTTTCACTTTGTTGTTTAATCAACTCTAAAAGCAAAATAACATTACTTTTAGAGCGGTGCTCCTTCAACCTGAGCTGCAGCCAGGTGGGGTGAAGCCTCTCAACCAACATCTATGGGTGAGTGTAATTTGGAACGTGATGTCCGAATAGTTGTGAATGGGTCTCCATCATACGGGGTTTGTATTGCAAAAAAACCCTGAGAATATGATTTATTCATGTTTTTTTCTGTTTTTGTGTCTTTGTCTTTCTGTTTGGATCCAATACCGTGTGATGCAACGCAATAACAGTACATGGTTGAGTACACACCTGGGACTTTCAGGTGATATATATGTTTTTCATTATTTATTATAAGCAGTAGTGTTTACCACCAATAGGTCCTGACGAATGCATTGGAAACTTTGTTCCACTTACATGCAGAAACATGTTGACCACTATTAAGTACGGTTATTATTTCAAACCCGCACTTACACTTGCTTTTTAACCTTAGGGATTGGGAGATACTAATAAATTCTGTTTCTCTACCCAATTCACCTAATTTTACGATTACCTTTCACTTCTCACTATTTTCACTATACACTGCTTTATTCAGGAGCCTCTTTAATTTCTGCACAATATACCTCCCCCTTGTCACATTTATCGGCTACGGTAACATCTGACCAGCCGTTTTTGTCTCCTGGGTAAGGAGAACCCAAATGATGAGAAAGAGGGCGGTACAGTGTGGCTTCTGATGGGAATCATTTTCTCCATATGCTCTTGAGCCTTGATTTGGCCGGCATCCTTAACACACAAAATGTCCTCACGGGTGTTATTGGTGTAATATCGGTGTTGTGATCCTTACTGTTTGACTTATGATTTTGACCCCCAGGTATTTCGTGTTGTCCTACCAAATATAAACCAACAGACTATTACATAAATGAAGCCTGCGTAATTTTACAACTGCAAGGGTTCTATGAGTGTATCCAAATATAACACCATGAGTACTGCCTGTGTGATTACAGAACAAATAAGACACTGCCTAGGGCCACCAAGGCTTCAGGGACTAGCGAGGCCCACCCTGAATATTTAAGTAAAGCCCCAGAGGGTGGCGATCACCGGACTTGGGTTAGCCTCTAAGCCCCCCGAACAATCAGTAAACAATACTCGGGGATGTGGCGATACCCTAGGCTGCGAAACGTCTCTGTACCCTCCTGCGCCTAATTTACATGTGAGATCAAGGTCCCCAGTGCTGTAGAGACCCCGCAATATGATATTAGGATTGGCCCCGGAACATTACCCACCAGGGGGCTCATTTAAATGAACGTTTAAGGCCCGCTTAATTTTTTTTCTCCATTTTTACCATCCAGATCTGCTTCATTAAAGCGATACAAGGTTTTCCTCCTCTCGCTTCAACAAGGCAAACAAGGATTTGCTATCACAGGGTGGAAGCCATGCACCCACCCTGTAATAGCAAACATAAATGTCCAGTAGATGCACACCCCGGGACATTGTATGAGCTGCGCTTGGGAGGTGGCACTCCCTAGGACCATGATTACAGAACTAGTATAAATGCATACTAACACTACTTGCACAGGTGTAGTACAGCGACCAGAGTGTAGTGAAGAAGCAGAGGAAGGTCAAAATCTAAAAATATAAATCCTACGAGAGGTTGAATGACATAGTTCAATGAGCCGACGATCCTGGGATGAGGAAAAACAGCTTCACAAAGAAAACGGGTCTTCGGCACAACGCAAGAAAAATTGGAATATTGGTGAGTGCTGCCTTCTTTTTACCTTCTCCACTCGTCGCTAAATTTATGTAGTGAAGAGGCAGACAGCAGTGGATCCGATAAGTAGATTTATTGCAGGAAAACAAGACACCTTAAACAGCCACCAACAGGAGCAGACAGCAAGGCAACTGTCTTCTGCAGCACCGTGTACAAACTCCCCAAGGTTCCCCTCATGACAGCCCTACATTCTAACATTACATACTTACATTCTACTAGCATACTAACACTACTTACAAAGTTATACTACAGCGGCCAGTATGCTATAGCGCTCAGAGCCCATCACTTTACAGCTATCAGCTCGGTTTGATCCCCAAGTCTTCACACCGGTAGGCGTGAGTACTTCACTTCCCGTATAGTTAAAGGCATGGTAAGGGTCAGTAGTTTTCTTCCCACTCTCCGTATGGTATAAACGCCTACTAACACTACTACCACATGTGTGCTACAAAGACCAGAGCACATCACTTTACAGCAATGAGCTCATGGTTTAGGCTCTCTGTTTCATACCCGAGTGTAGCAGCATCTCATCTCAGCACCATGTCACTTTGCGCAACACCGTACTTTCAGACCGGTAGGAGTGACTACTCTGCTTTTCACTCCTCCACAGAGGTTACAGTGCTCCTACCCTCCTCTTTTCCACTCTTTTTGAACCTTTTTTCCCCTTACTCATTTCAACGGAATCACAAAATGGCTGCCAACACCTCCTAGTTGCAACCGCTCGCACTGCTCACAGCCAATAAGCAGCAAGCTCCTGCTCGTAATGCCTCAGCTAATCAGATGGTAGAATTCCCAAATATCGATATCTGTAAATTTTGATATTTCTCCATAACTACTGAACAGATTTACACCAAATAAACAAAAGCGTGCTTTCTGGACCAAGACCCTTCTCCCTGCCAAATTTGGGATAATTCCGTTCGACCTGTAGCCTTGTCTAAAGTTTCCTATGGAACTTGCATGGAGAAAACACGTTTTGGGACCCCCCTTTTTTCTCAACCCCCCTTGATGAATCACCCCCAAACTTTCAACACAGGAGCTGATATGAACAAATAATTTAGTTTTGAAAATTTCCTGAAGAATCATCAAACAACGCTAAAGTTATAAGCAAAACAAAAAATGCTTTTCCTATGGAAACTTGGTCCTAACTATAACTACCTACTGGAGACCGCTTAATTTATCTTCGTGTGACGAACTTCCTCAAATTGGGTTTCCTGCATTTGTTGGTGTGTACAGCGGCCGTGACCCGGTCGCGAAGAATGGCCCACCGTGTCTTGCGGGTCTGCGAAGGCACTATCAGGTGTCGAACGCGATGGAACGAAGAAGGCTGAGGACTTTGCAGAGAGAAATCAGTTTACAGCCACAGCAAGCAGCCACAAAGCGGGTCAGGACCCATCTTGGTGATGTGCGTGAATTAATTTTGACATTAAGAGAACTGCGGCGAAGCACCCACTTGGGATCATTTCGGGGTGGACTACATCACCCAGAGGGCCGTGCAGAGGGCTTCTCCCATATGGACAGGTGTTGGAAATAAATGTGCACCGCTCGCAGCGCCTGCAGTGTTGTGTAAAGCCACTGAAGAAAGGGTGACTCCTGAAACGCGTCTGGCTTGAATCCATTTCACTTTTGCTGCTCCTTGAAGGTTCCTGCTGGCAGGCTGCCTGCTTAATAAAGTGTGCTTAATTTATCTTCGTGTGGCGAACTTCCTCAAATTGGGTTTCCTGCATTTGTTGATATAAATATATATAAAGACGAAATGACGAAAGCCGACAGGCTGAAACATGTTGTTCTTTTTGCACAATAAACCTTCTGGTGCAGAATCTTGGTGTGCCGCTTTCTTTTCGTATTTGAGAGGACTGTGATATATTTTGTGGTCCACGACTGGCACCGGCAACGAAAGGCAGGCGGACGGCGTTTGGCCGAAAAACTTCCTGTGATGTGTATATATATATATATATGTTGTATATAAGCTTTATTTCGATATAAAAACATATCATAAAAGCAGAACATCATAGCATAAAAACAGTTTAACAGTAATCTAAATAAAGCAACTTACATTTCATTATTATAAAAAGAAAAGCATCTCATCGTTTGCACGAAAAAAGCATTAAATAGACAAAATAAAAGGGAGCACATTATTGGATCGTCAGTTGTTTCGCAGTTCTTATGCGCCAGGCCCAACCTAGGAATTTTGCCAAACAAATGGCAAAAAAGGGTCTAGCATCTGAAAGCAGTATTCTTATAGCTTCCAAATGTGAGCGAGTTCCCAGGCTCCTACAAAGAGGCTTCAGCCACCTCCGTCTAGGGGCCACATAGGCTCTACACTCAAACAGCAAATGGGCAACAGATTCAACTTTTAGCACACAGAATGGGCAGTAAGGTACAGTTTGCAGGGGTGGTTTCCAAGTAGAGGTAAACTGGCATAAAGGTAGTACCCCGACCCTAAATTTAAAATATAATGCTCTGTCGTGTGAGCTATGGATCAGATCCAAATAGGGTTCCCTATAGGGGTTTTCTTTAACTGTCAAGAAATTGGCAACAGATTTGGGATGATTTATTTTGCCTACTCTCTCATTGTCCACCCATGACCAATAGGCCTTCTTCAGTACTTGTTTTGGAGGTGCTGTTTTATTTTCCCACACGGCACCTAGGCCCAGTTTGTACAGAAGCCTCTTGACCTCCCTAAGCCAGGTGACCTTATGCCAACCTGGTAGAGCCAATAGATCTTTTAGGGCATCTGCATAGCTGTGGAGTTCGGGGACATTCCAAATTCTGGACCATAATAAAAGAGGGCGTAGTTTGGCTTGCTCACAGATTGGGCGGGTGCCTGCGTCGAGCAAAAGGGGAATTGTGGGAGTGCTATGGGGTAGCCTCATGAGATCTTTATGAAATTTATTTTCTAAGTGGGCCAAAGTGTCCACTCTCTGAGTGCCCCAAAGTTCTGCGCCGTACAGAGCTGCACTCACAACCCTTCCCCTATAAATATCAAGAAGTGCCCCAATAGGTTTCGTAGAGGAAGCACGCTGTTCTTGGAGCAGAGCACCAACAACCCTCTTGTGGGTCAGAAACACTTTTTGGTGGTGTGCCTTCCAACTCATACTATCGCTGAGACGTATGCCCAGATAGTCAAATTCTTTGACTCTTTCTAATGTAACAGAGTCTAGAGCGGGGGGTTTAACAGATTTGTTGGGGGGGTTGAGGACAAGAAATTTGGTCTTACCGATGTTTATGGCCAATCCCCTGGTGTCACAAAAGGCCTTGAAACTGGAGAGTAATGACTGTATACCCACATGTGATTTCGAAATCAGAAGGGTGTCATCCGCAAACAGGAGCGTCGGGATTTTCTTTCCAGCCAGGGATGGTGCATCTGCTGGATGTTGAAGGAGGTGCTCCACCACTCCGTTGACGTAGAGAGAAAACAGAGTGGGGGCAAGCACACACCCCTGGCGGACGCCCCTGTCTACTGGGATACGCGGTGTTTTTTCTCCCTGGGCACCCCATCTGATTTGGGCAAAATTACTGTCATGAAATTTTATAAGCAAGGCCAGCAGGTAGGGAGGTAGACCTAGCCCATCGAGGACCTTCCACAATAATGCACGTGGGACCAGGTCGAAGGCTGTTCTTAAGTCTATAAAGACTAGATATAAACTGCCCCCTCCTAGCACCACTACTTTCCAATAAAGCAATAAAAGGCGGAATGTCTGCTCGATGGTGCCTGTCCCCGTTCTAAACCCTGCTTGAAAATCAGACAAAATCTGATTTTCATCCACCCACTGCAAAATCCTGCCCAATACCGCTTTCCCCGCTACCTTTTGCGTCGAGTCCAGCAAGCTAATGGGGTGATAATTAGCTGGGTCTTCCCTGCAGCCTTTCTTAAAAATGGGGACGACTTCAGCGCCCCTCCATGAGTCAGGGAAAGACCCCCCCAACATAACCTCATTAAGAAGCGCAGCAATTAATCTGCTCCAAAATAGGGGATTATTCTTTATCAGATCTCCCGGGATCCCATCGGGGCCTGCAGCTTTGTTAGGAACAATACACCCAATTGCCTTCTCTACTTCTAAGCTAGTGAATAAGCCATCCTTCGATAGAAAATCTGTGGGGCTGGACAATTGGACCAGATCTGGATGAAATGGCCCTGAAGGAGCCGAATACAGTTTCGAAAAATGGGCAAACCAAGCATCGCCTGGAATATTACAAGTCAATTGTTGGTCAATGGGCTTTTCTCTAGATCTTAGCAAGTCCCAGAACCCCTTGGCATCTTTCCTTGTGCTCGCCTCCGTTAATTCACGCCAAAAGTTGAAATCATGTGCCTGCTTAGCCTCAGTCACAGTTTTTCTATAAAGTTTCCTTGCAGAACTGATGTTGGCTTGATCTTTTTTTTTCACTGCAGCAACAAGATCACCCTTAGCAGTTCGACATTTAGATGTAAACCACTTTTCTCTTGCCCTTGGAGCTCCTTTTGAAGCAGTTCTGGAGCTGGGTTTGGGTATGATGAACAGCCCGCTTAGTGCCGTTATAGTATCTGTAAATAGCGATAAAACCATCTTACTAGTAGAATTTGTAGTGTCTAGCCGAGGTTCTGCCTCAGATACAATGATTCCGGCTTGCGTCATCCTTGCCTCATCTGCTGAGACTCTAGCCCATTTCAAACGCCTGCCACAGTTTGAGGGAAGAATCTCATGTGAAGCTTTCCATGTGTGATCAAGAGTGTCTTGGTTCCCAGTTTGCCAAGGGATAGAGATGGTTAAAGAAAGAGGGTTGTGGTCGCTATCACAGGTCTCTATAACCTCCATGTCGTGATGGTATGGCCAGAGGTTATAGTTGAGCATGATAAAGTCAATTCTGGATGAATGACCCGTCCTATTGTATGTATGGGCACCCATGGGGTCCGATTTGGAACGACCATTCGTTGGTCTCAGGTTATGCTCCATACAAAGAGCGTTTATATCGATAGCGCTTTGTGTCCATTTAGGAATCGGTTCAAGGTTCAAGATAGGAATACCCCTCCTGTTATCCTCATCATAGGTATCCAGAATATCTTCCTTAGCTAAAGGCTCAAAACAGCAATTAAAATCGCCTGCTAGAAGGACAAGGGAATCAGCGTCGCAGGCAGCCAAGTTGTTACTTAAGCCTATTGAATTTAAAAGTGATGCTCCGCTCCTGGTGCCCCTTAGGTAGAGATTAAATAGTTCTAGATTCCTTCCCCCTTTACAGTGTAGTGATATCCATTGAAGGTCAGATGATTGAGTGATCCTTTGGGACACTCTAAGACCTAGTGCTATACTGATCCATATAAGAAGACCGCCGGACGGGCGTCCTTTAGATCCTTGGTGATGGACAGCCGGGACAAAGAAGGTCGAAAAACCCACTCTATGTCTTGGTTCCTGGCACCAGGTTTCCTGTAGGAGACAAATGTCATAAGGTGCCAGGAAGGCATTCCATTCCGGGATATCAAAGTTATGCGCGAGACCTGCCACATTCCAGCTTAGGATCTTCAGAAAAGGTTCACCACATGTGGAGTTTTTAGGTGAATGGATAGGTAAAGGAGGGTTTATCACAGCCGGTGCAGATGGTCTTGGAAGAATCTCAGTCTGGCGGAAAGCTGAGGTTGTGGCTCTATCAAGCGGGTTAATCTCCACTAGTTCACTTTGGACAGGAAGAAGGGGGATCAAGCAGGGTAGATCTGTCCTTGTTTCCACTTCATTGCGATCTAGAGTATTCGATTTAGTCGGCCCCATGTCACGGGGCAAGCTGTTCAAAAGCCCGCCTTGGCTAGTTAGAGGGCCATGAGTTAGATTTTCAACGTTGTCTACAGCCTGGAATATATATATAGTGCTATTTATTTTCATTCCCTGCCTCCAGAGTGTTGCACTGCCAGTAGTTGGCCATTTAATCTCTACTAGATCTACATCTAGGTGTAAATGTTATTAGATGTACACATGAGTAACTCAACAGATGCAAACTTACCTTTGTAGATTAGGGGACAATATTTTTCATTTCATCTACGGCCTGAAGGACAAAAAGTCTACCCCTTCTTCACTATCCAGGTGGTTCAGATTGACCTCTCTTTCTGGGGATACAGGGGTTGAGTCTGTTAGGGGGTGGAGGGAGTAGCTCCGTAAAGACGTAATAAAGCACTATTTTCTTCCTGACGGTGTTCTTGATTAAATTTCTTAATTTTTACCATTTTTGCACAGCTTCCTTATTTCCATTGTGTTCCAGTTACCTGGAAGATAGGTCCTGGAGTGTTTGTTTTCTGAGTTTGTTTAATCAATATCCATATACTACACCCAGTGTAAAAATAGGCCCTTATGGTCCAGCCAGCACAGACTAGGTCAGAAATGTCAAAGCAGGTGGCTCGAGGTTGGAGACAGGTTGAACACAGCTGGAAGAAGTGTCCTTCTAAAGTGTTTTTGGGAGTGAGAAAGAGGTTATTTTTCAAGCAGAAGTGGCTGCTAAGCCATCTTGCTCAGTGATGGCTCCCACTCTGCTATGGCTTTCATTATCATGGAAGACTATTGGCAGAGTAGAGCTATCCAGGTCAGTGTTGGCTCCAGCTCTGCTAAGTCTACTGGGAGTTGAGAAACTTCCAGTCAAAAAGTTTTAATGAACAACCCAATTGTAGGGAATATGTCTCTTTACCCAGCAGTCTTTCTTCCCGCAGGGAATCGACCGCGTTGTGATTCTGCAAGTCCGAACAATGGCTTGCGGAGAGGGGGCGCTGAATGTTGGAATAGTATAATTTATAATTCCAACTCCAGTCAGTGCGGACACTAGGCAAGGTGTTGGATTTTAAATCCAACACCTTCCCCCCGCCGCAAGTCGTTGTTCCGACTTGCGGAGTAATGGTATGCGGAATCACAACTCGTGGTAACGACCGCGTTGTGTTTCAATGTGGGGAGATAGTTTCGAGGTAAACGTTGGTTACCAAATTGTAGGTGACCTGATTTCTAGAAGTGAGGGGATGGAGGCCTGAACTGCCACACCTGTTCCATTTCTCAACTTCTCCTCATTCAGAAGATCCTGGCTCTTGTCAGGCTCCAGAAAACCTGTACATTCAGCATATATTGATCCTATCACTATCAACATCTGCAGTTAATATAGAAATACTCTTGTGATCCCATTTACGTTTGCTCCTGTTTCCATAAATCCTATATTACGATCTTCACATGTTGTTGATAGTAACAAATATAGAAGTTTTAAAATCATCCTATGAATCGATTACTTCTGTTTTTATGCCATGTTACACACATTTGCATTGCTCTGTGTTGTCAATAGGAAGACCTTGCAGAACCCTGGGCATTCAGATATACAATGGACATTAGCATCCAGTACAGATGGAAGGCTGTTTTTCTAATTTTTTTGCTTTAATAATCAGTAGTACAAAGCGTTTGTGTATATGTTTGGTTCTGTGTGTGCTGTACTAGCTATGTTTATTTGGTGTGTGTGCATGGTGGTCCTTACAATTTCAGGTGCATGTCCTTTTGGAGGACTGGTTAGTGCATGGACAGGCTTGAATTCTAAGGAGCAGTTAAAAATATCTAAATGTGTAAATGATGACACATAATGTTATGGCATGCTATCCAATTTTTCTAAAAAACGCAACTCAGTATAATTGTTCATTTGCTGAAAATGAAGAACAAAGACTTTAGGAGCTTTGTTATGTTCAAACGTGAAATTCCTATAAAAATATTGAAATATTCAGTTCATTCTCAGTGCAGAATGGACGGATGTCTTGGGATAGTTCACGGGAACTGGATCTCAAGACAGGTCTGAATTTTGTTACTCATTATTATAATTTAATAAATTAGCTGCTCCTGGTTTGTTAACACAATAGGCAAAATTCACAGAGGAAAACTTATATTTTAGATCCCAACTTAGACCAAATGTCTAACTTTACAACATTGGGAATGCACAAAGGGCATTTACAAGTACTATCTTTATATTTACACTCGGGCCGAATCTCCACCCAGAGTGTGGACATAAAGATTGCAGTCCTTGATTCTCATTGTGAAATTCCTAAGTCATAAACTCAAAAGTTTGATTTAAGTATAGACCAAAAGACTAAGTTTACCTTTGTGAATCAGTCCCAAAATAGTTCCTCTGAGTACAGTGCATAATACATGTCTATAGCATAACTCAGAAATGCCTGTCATGTGTAGATAAGTGTTGCTGAACAGGGACGTAACACAGGCCACTGAGGCCCCTGAGGCACAGGGGGCACCCATCCCCCCTGATGTGTGTGAATTAATGGAAAACAAAAACTGAGAAACCACATTGGAGGAAACCAATTAATCGAAAACCAATTTTAAGGGAAGACAAGTGTGAGGATACACAAAAAAAGTGAAACTAAAGGAAACATTCTAAAGTAAGGACACTTTTAAGGAAAACTCAAAAATGACATTAAACTTGGGTGGATTTTAGAACAACTGTAGGAATTTTAGGTTTAGAGATTGGTAATGTTTAGGGCAATTAGCCTTTTTTAGGGGTCAGAATAATTGGAGTTCGGGCATAGAAAGGAATTTTAGGGCTCAGAGATGGGTGGAGTGTAGAGGTGATGAGGGCTTTTTGCGTTTATGGATGCATGGTGTTTAGGGATATGTGGTGTTTTTAGGTTTCATGATGGTATAAGTGTGAGGGAGTTTAGGGGTTTAAGGGCTCAGAGATCGGTGGAGTTTAGGGCTTGTGAGGATTTGTAAGATTCCATTATGGAAACTTTTGAGGTAAGGAAGAGTTGTTAGGTTCCAGGATGGTGGAGTTTAGGGTGGTGAACGGTTTTAAGGATTAAGGAATGGGTGGAGTTTGGATGTACAAAAGGTTTTTTACTGTTCACGGATGAGTAGTTCAGGAAGATGAGGAGTTCTTATGTGTAATGGATGGATGGTGTTTAAAGGCAGTGAGAGTTTTTTAGGGTTCACGGTTGGGTGGAGTTTGAGTGAGCTGAGGTATTTTAGGGGGCATGGGATGGGCGGGGTTTAGGTGAACAAAGGGGTTTTAGGGTTCAGAAATGGGTGGAGTTAGGGGTAGTGAGTGATTTGATGGTTCAGAGATTGTGGATTTTCATTTAGGGTAGATAGGACTTTAAGACTTCAGGGGTGAGTGTAGTTTAGGTGTGTTGAGAGGTTTTAGGGGCAGGGAGTGATGGTGATTAGGGGTTGCGATGGGTCAGCTATGGATTTTGTTTACGGGTGGTGATGAGTCAGCAGATTAAAAGCATCCAAAGTAATTGTTTGACAATATAAAAGACATACATAGGAAATAATGTTGCCTGAAATAAAGCAATGAAATAAATATCCCTCCAAAACTGTTTTTGAAATTCAGACCTGCAATCATTGCATTTGCACTTACAAAATAAGCATTCAAAAGCCAGTTTTGACCAGTAAGACATTCAATGAATTGATTTCCAACAAAAGGTAAATTCCATTCATTCTGAGTTCGGATGAAATTGATTCTTAGTAAAGGTACTCCATGAAATAGTTTTTCTATAAAATCACATGCAACCCACCCCATTCCTTCAAGCCCCCATTCAGCCCAATGTCAATGAATATGTGTGAGATATAGGAGACTTAATGGTCCCTGCAGGGGAGGTCCATCATTGGGCGTTAAGCCCCTGTTGTTGAAATTAGAATACCAGTGTATGCACATTTATTTATTTTTAGTGGTCGGATGACAAAATATAATATTAACTATCTTATGATGAAACATGCATTCACTTTCAAAAGCCTTTAGACCTATCACTGGCATTCAAAACATACCCTCTCTTGAGACTAGCAATTGCAGAGGGAAGTGTGGAACAATGGATGTGAGGAGTGGTTCTGAAACTTCATAGAGAGCATGTGTATGTCTGAAATTGAGAAATAGCCCTAAATGCAGAGGAAAGGATTGAGGAGCAAAGCAAAGTTTGCACCATTTCAGAATGCAACATTTCCTATAAATTCTTTGTTGCTATTGTGGAAAACTGCAACATAAGTGTTCTGCTTGATAAAACTCAATAATTCTGTTTTAAAGGGGAACATGCACTATATAAACATTTGAGTGCAACATGTCATGCTGATGTAGAAATCAATATTTATAGCACAGGAATATATTCAAAGTCATGCTCATTTGTGCTAAACACAGATGCCCTTGTGAATGATACAATAGACATTGGCTTAAAGAAAAAACAACCTACCGAAAGACTATTGATTGAGAGGAATACATTTGTCATAAGAAAATTAATTTACCATTTGACAAGGAACTTAGGCCAGAGAATTTCAAATAAAGCCATTGAGCAATGAAAAAGCAATCAATACTTTACTTTGGCCAAGAAAGGAAATAACAGAGACAGAATAAAGCCTAATAGAGACTCCTAGTTTTGCAGAAGTTTGTGTGTAGTATATTAATGGTGATCAGAAGTTAAGGGTGGATGTGTTTCTGAAATTGTCTCATTACCAATGACAAAAGGTAAAAACAATTACGAAAAAAACTAGAAAAAGAATAGATGTTCAAAATCAGACAATGCCTGCTTTTAGAACATGATTAGCTAGAATGAATGCTTACAAAATAGCATTTTAAACAACTCGAAGGCTGTATGACAGAAAGTGATGATTCTATTGTTTTGTTTATATAGTTGTGTGTGATTGTACAATGATAAGGCAAACGTATGTTCTCATGAAAATGATTTACTACAAACAGTTTAACAGGTTTTTCACTTTTTAGAATTCTCACAAAGGTGTGAGTGTATTCTGCTTATGGTATTTAATTTACAGTTAATTTCTATGTTTCCACACTAGTATTTAAAGGTGTTAATTATTCACAGAGGTCATGTGATGAAGGCCTCAGCTCTGAAACGTGCCTTGTATTTTTGGCACAGTAATTCACCCACATTTAATCAGATGAATGTGTTTTGTCAAAATCACCTTCATCAGAATAGGCAGAGATACTGAGTAGATAGGAACAGATACCGGTATCTCTGCTGTGACCTATAAAGAAGTAAACTGCCACATTCTGAATAAGTTATAGTTTGTAAAGAAGATAGACGGAGTCCTACATCAGACAGCTGCAGTAGTCTAGAGATGGTGAAAGATTTTTCTTGAGATCTATGCATTAGTGGGCTAATAGCCTTAATAATAAAGAAACATATTCAACTGAGCCTACTAATATGTGTCTCAAAAAAAGAGAGATGCTAGACAATGACAACACCTAAGTTGCATGAGTTGGATTTAGGAACAGCACCTAATGAGTCAGGCCAACCAATTGAGGCAAGACGGAAGGATTGCCAAGAAATAAGACCTCAGTCTTGTCTGTGTTAAGGCTGAAGGAGTTGACATTCATCCAGCTTGATACCAAACAAAAAACTTTCCAACAAATCCTTGGATGATCTGAGTATCAGCTTCAGAGGCATAGTACTGGAATCCATGGGATGAAATTAAAGAAGAAAGCGAGGTCACCAAGATATTAAAAAATCAAAGAAGAGGCCTGTGGTACCCCGCGGTGGATGTCTTTAAAGATAGAGAACGTAACTAGCAGTAGAACATGACCTTCTCTGCAGGAGCACAGTCGGCAAGACAAGAGCTCAGGCAGTCCTTGCTAGTAAAAGACAGGTCACTGACTCCTCTTTTGTGTACAGCTGTTGCCATGAGCAACCCTAGAAGATTCCGGTGATGCAACAAGTGTTAGCACAGGAACCCTAAAAATCTGGCCTATGAGTAAAAATAAGATAACTCTTTTGGTGGATGCTTTTTGCTGCAGCACTTATGTATTCTATGAACAGTAATATGGTACTAAATCAGATGATGTTTAGAGAATATTTTCACAGACTTATGTTTAAAGAAACAAACTGCTAATCGAATAAAAAATGGCACAATATACCAGTATGAAGCCTTATTTGTCAAATTTCATTTGGTCTCCATAATTAAGCAAATTAATCACTGTTTATATCACTTAGTTCATGTATACGTCAGCCAAGGCAGAATCAGAATCTTAAGCCTGCTTGTAGTTTAGAGGAAGATCAATGGTGTTAGCCTTCACTCTGGATGAAATGTACTCAGCTATGTAGACCGCACCCTGAATGCCATGTTTCAATAAAACATTTTCATATATATATATATATATATATATATATATATATATATATATATATGTATATATATATATACATACTAGCTTACCCGTCACGCGTTGCTGCGATCTCCGAAGAAAGGAAATTCAAGGCAACTCGTTATGATAACATTCAACTTACATTGTGTCATTTTTATTGAAACTTATTCATTTTAATATGGAAAACATTCCAAAGTGTTGTTTTAATTCTATTTATTTATTTGAGTGCTTGTGGATACACATTTTTTTGTTTTTCCGTCTGGTGCATACATCAGTATTCAAAAGATCATGAGGGCCCGGGGGGCCGCTATTTTAAAAAAAATATATGCCAGAAACCTTCGCGGGAGTGTACTCAACAACTTCCCAAAGTTTCATGGCGATCGGATGAATAGTATTTTAATTCTATTTATTTATTCAAGTCCTTGTGGATACACGATTTGTTGTTTTTCCGTCTTGTGCGTACATCAGTATTCTAAAGATTATGAGGGCCCTGGGGGGCCGATATTTCAAAAAAATGTATGCCAGAAACCTTCGCGGGTGTGTACTCAACAACTTCCCAAAGTTTCATGGCGATCGGATGAAAGGTGTTTTAATTCTATTTATTTATTCGAGTGCTTGTGAATACACGATTTGTTGTTTTTCGGTCTGGTGCATACAATTCGAAAGATTATGAGGGCCCTGGGGGGCCGATATTTAAAAAAAGATTCTGCCAGAAATCTTCGCGGGAGTATATAAATCAACTATTTCCGTTAGCTTATAAGCATATTGTATGATGTAAAGCACTTCATTAAGCAATCCATACTGAGTGTCATATATGTTTACTTCATGAATTGCTATACAATTTTGGTGAACACATCTGTATGTTTGGGCTCTCTTCCAAAAAGAAGTATTTTCACTAACGGCATGATTCTCCTATTCACTGCTCAGCTACTTAATGGAGCTGCTCTGTTGATACCATAGCCGTGGCAAGTCCCTAATTATGCTAATGGATCTCTTTCCTTTTTGGCAATGTATGAAGCCCTTTCTCATTGATAATCAGAGTATGGGTCTTAACAGTCCTTGCAAAAATTGGCAGGAACGCTCAGACCCATAAGACCCATAACCATATCCATCTATGGATTTCAGAACTAAAAATATGTCAACTTGTCTTTGCACTCTATAATATTTTTGTTTCTCCACAGGAAATATGTTTCTGCAAGACATCTGGACATCACTGTTATGAAGTTAAACATAAATAATGGTAAGAGGTAGTAGTGCATTAACTATCACACCTTGTTGAAACAAATAATTTCAATGGTTACAGAACAATGATATCATACATTTCTGGGGTGGTGTTTTTTAGGTATCCCAGAACCTACTACCAGAAGCGTGAGCTCATGTTGGATCAAATGATCCAATGTGTTTCGCCTTTAAAGGAGGAAACCATAGCACTCAGACACTAGTCCCAAAAAAGTCCTACGGTCTAAAGAGTAAGGACTTCATCTTAAATAATATATATTATGATGCTCTCAGGATTGGTACTTCTGCAAGATATGATGTATAAAGAGATGAATGCAAATCCAGTCTGTGGGGGCAGGTAAGTATTCACACAGAAGGCCATATCTTGTAGTGAAAGGGTAGTGTAGTGTAGTGTTGCTTTCCGGAAAGCAACACGTTGACAGGGCCATGTCGGTCCTCCTCGACCTGTCCGCCGCTTTCGATACAGTGTCCCACGAAATACTTCTGGACCGCCTACGGCAGTGGGGAATTGGAGGCACTGCTCTGACTTGGATCAGATCGTTCCTTACTGGTCGGACGCAGAAGGTATTTCTTCGGCCCTTTGAATCAGAGGGTAAACCTCTTGTGTGTGGAGTGCCTCAGGGCTCTGCCCTGAGCCCTCTATTTTTGAACGTCTATTTAGGCCCTCTGGCTAGGGTGGTGGAATCTTGGGGGGTCAGAGTGATCTCTTATGCTGATGATACTCAGCTTGTGTTTTCATTTACAGATCACTCTGACACCAATTTTTCCAATTTTCGTAACTGCCTTAGTAACATTTGCTCCTGGATGGCCTCTAACCATCTAGTTTTAAATACTGACAAAACTGAGGTTTTATTTTTTAACCAAAAAACGGCACTTTCCAGTACTCTGTGGTGGCCAACAGTATTGAATCCCCCTCCGATCCAGTCCAGACAGCTCGCAACCTGGGCTTCCAATTTGACAATGCCCTGTCTTGCAAATCCCAGATCAATAAGGTCTCATCAGCCTGCTTTGGCAAACTACGCATGATCCGGAAGATCTTTCCTTACCTCCCTTTGGATTCCCGTAAGACCATTGTTCATGCCCTGATCACGTCGCATTTAGATTATGCCAACAGTCTTTATGCAGGCGCACCCCTTTACCTTATTGAACGTCTACAAATTGTACAAAACGCTGCTGTGAGACTGATCGGTAATATTCCTTTTCGCCACTCGGTATCATCTTACCGGAAAAAACTGCACTGGCTTCCCATCTCCCACCGCATTCAGTTCAAAGCTCTGATCCTGGCCTTTCGTGCTCTTAACGGGTCAGGCCCAGTTTATTTGAAAAAGAGACTCAAACTTTCTCAATCTGTCAGATCGTTGAGATCAAACAGCCTTCGCCGCCTGGTGGTACCTAGATTTCGCTGTGTCAGGAGTGGGGGGCAGAGCGTTCGGAGTAATTACAGCTAACTCTGGAACAGCCTTCCACTGGATCTAAGGTTCATTGAGTCGGAACCTTTGTTCCGACGCAAACTCAAAACTTGGCTGTTTACCACCTTTTAAGCAGCTTTCCTCTTCTAGCATGTGATCTGTAGCGCCGGGACACCCCCTCTTGGGGGTAGCTGTGCGCTTTATAAGCTTCTTAAATAAATAAATAAATAAATAAATTATGGCCTCCATCTATTTATAAATCTCACCTGAACTATATTTGCCACACGGTCATTTTAGTCTAGGACGATACATACCACAGCCTTACGCTAGGACTTTGGGCATTTTTTTAAAGATTATACAGATCCAGAGCTTTCAATGAATTATAGACACACACTGTGCTCCAACCATAAGGTCGAAGACTAGATGGCGCATACATCATTACGAGCCACTGCAAAAACTACACATTAACAGTGGCCTGACCTGTATTTCAGCAAGGATTGAGGCTTTCAGTAAAACACATGACCTTCTGTGTGGACACTAAACTACCCCCACAGACTGCATTTGCATCCATCTCTTTATACGTCACATCTTGCAGATGTGCTATTCCTAAAAGCATCATAAAATATATACACACTACTCCATGTGGGCTACATACATGAAATTTACGACCTCATCCATACCTTAGATAATCCTTCACTATGTGATGAAACACGTGTCGGCTTTAGTCCAGTTCCAAAGGTTTAATATATAAATGTAAATGTATAGTAGATCATCGAATCATCAATTTCTTTAATAACGTTTTTTTTTAACATGAAATCAAACGTGACTGAAAGCAACACAACAGCATACAAATCCTTTCTTAAAGTATGAGTTGAAAATGTATTTAAATTAATGTAATATTTGTTATGTAGCTATTTTTCAAAACACTATTTTTATTTCAATCATGCTTGTTTTGCTCACAGGCAAGAAATATGTTTTTACAAATTATCATTATAGTACATATTTATTTAGATCATACTTTATGTAGCAATTGTGTTAATAGTATGGCAAATATTATTTTTGTGAATTAGAAAAGCTTGCTCTCCAAGATAGCATCTGTATTAACCAGAGTCCCTGCAAACTGCTGCTGCTTCTGAAAATATTGCACCTCATAGATTCCAAAGCAATTACTCCCTAGGCGTTGGGTTAATGCACTAGCTAGCCAAAAGCCTGACGTTGCGGGAGAAAAACTCTTCATTAGTGATTCAATCAGGACAAGTTGGGAAAATGGAGATAAAAGCTCTGGCAGTTCTAACATGAACAAGGCAAAGTCCATCCATCTATTTGCAAAAACAGCCAGATCTGTATTGGTGTCTGACAGGAATGTTAAACTCATAATAATCATGTTCTCATTTCAGTGTCAAATAATATCTGGGATGCTCTCTAAAATTAGGCCATTTTCAGATGACTAGTTATAATAACTACAGGCAATCTAGCATTCAAGAGGCAAGAAAATAGTATCTATTCATCCACCCGTCTGCCCATCCGTTTGTCCATCCATCCGACCTTCCCACTCTGTCCCTTTATTTTAGCAATACTACACTTCTCTTAAAAAGGTTTCCCAAATCAACCAGTGTTTGATGCCTTAGAGCCACTCTGTTTATTGTTGTCAGGTTTACGTGAAAATAAATCTGTAGCTAGAGAGGCAAGTGATGTCTGGGGCTAGGTTATGCATCTGTGACAAAATATGTTTAGGTTCACATTGACCTTAAAATATTTCATGGTGGTGAAAAAGGAAGCTATTCTATTTCATAATATTGAATTACCTTTGTCAATTGACATACACCAACATAGAGATGATGGTATAAATCTGTTAAAGAATAACAAAATACTAATTTACCACTTAAGATAATGGAAGCAATTTGCTTAAGGAATGCAATGTTTGATCTCAAGTATTACGAAGCATATGTTGTAATCCCGATAAAACAATTTCATTGCCCTGTTATACAAAACTAATTTTGGAGGCATTATGCAATTTGGTACAGAGTTAAATACGCTTAATTCTTGCTGAAAGTCATGAATCCTGCTTACCTTCCCTACCAATGATTCACAACACGGCTAGCGCTGAATAAAGGCCCATGTGTGCAAAATAATTGTGCAGAAAGATAACATTGTTTATAAATATGGGCCTTGAATTGGATTAGAAAAGTGAATTCTAGTGTGAAAGGAGTGAGCAATGTACCTGCAATTCAAATCAAGTTATCAGTCCCTAAAGTAATGCATTTTGGTACATAGGAATAGTAATTTTTACGCCTACACTATCCAACTCTTTTCCTCCTGTTGCACTCACGAGAATGGGAATGTAAATGTTTACCCCTACACTCAAACACTTAGTAATTGTTACCCGAACACTATCCAACACTTACCCTACTGTTGCACACACTGGAGTGGAAATAGTCAGTTTTACCCCTACACTATCCAACACTTACCCTACTGTGGCCCTAAAAGTATTATGCATGTAATGGTATGCGTTGTAATGGTATGCATTGTAAAAGAAATGCCTTTTAATGGTAGCTTTAAGAAAAGCGTTGTAATGGCATGCATTGTAAAATCATGCAATGTAATGGTAGTTGTGATGTAAAAACTGCGTTGTAAAAGAATGCATTGTAATTGCATCCGTTATAACATAATACATTCCCATATACATTATAGCAAAAGTTTACGTAGTACAACAAAAAGACACATTTCAGCAAAGCTGCACCAGAGTACCTAAACTATTTATACAATTTCTGTATTTCAGTATTAATAGAATTTCTTTATTTCATAGATATCTTTTACTTATCATGAAGGACAATTGGAGAAGTCTGGCTCACCGACTAGAGCGGCAGACCCTAATGCAGAGGTCTGGCCCGGGACTAGGGTTCAATTCCCAACGCGGCAGGGTCTAGGGCTCAATGTCCACGGACTCGATAATTCTCGCCTTGGTGCCTACTCTAATCATGGGTCCAACTCTGGGCAATAGCTTGCGTAATCTCCACAACGCCCTCGAAAGCGGTAGGATGCCTGGTTTCATCTTGGGGGTGCCCATTATGGGGCATCTCACAGGGAAAGCCAGGAAGGGTTCCACAGCGGTATACAGCGCCAGGATGCCTGAAAGGTGATAGTGCGCTTTACAAGTATATTTACATTTACATTTTATTTCAATAAAGTTCTGATAATGCTTACAGATCCTATGGAATTTATTGCCGTATGTCGAATACATAATCCATAAGTGTGAAATCCTGATTTTTTTAAAGCCCTCGGTTTGAGAACTGGAAATGGGTTCTTTCTAAATATTTATAATTTTTGAGCAAATTTAAGAAATTCTTGGGATACAAAAAGGACCACACCTCTGAAAATAATGTTTTGTAGGTGAAAATTTGAGTATTCAAATCTATAAAAAGTATGTATGCAGATTGCAATCTCATAGAAAATAATTTTACATCTAAAAATCTGACACACATATGAATTTTCACAGGTAAACATTTGTATTTCTCCATGAGGAAATATGTTGCCCCGGGGAGAAAACCCCTTTACTAGATCCCCAATAAACATGTATATACCCAATTGAAACACAGCTCTAAATTAAAAATTGCCCATCCACTATGTATTGTAAAGGTATGCAATGTCACTTTTTAGGTCGAGCATTCAAGACCTCTTTTATATACTTTAGTATATAGTTATATGTGTATGCACTTTGTGGGCTCTGGAGATCAGCCCTAGGACTTGGCTGCTTCCACTTAGGGACTTTTTGTCTGTTTGACTGCCTCTATTTAAGGGTCTTAATAGAAAACAACCAGCAGAGGTCAGCAAAATCCCAGAATTGCTTTCTGCTTAGGGACTTTCTTTTTTTTAAATTTTCTGGCAACTGCCTTAATTAAACTTACTTGATAGAAAACGACCAGCAGAGGTTAGTAACATACCAGAATCACTTTAGCTTTCTCTAGATCCTAGTCCATAGAAATTCTCTTCCATGAGCACCCGTAGACAATAATATTTTTTTCATATCTTATATTTTCAGTGATATGACCACCGACAGCCCTAATTTTATATTAAAAACAGAGCTTTGGACTACACCATTTCCTGCAGAAAGGCAATATTTTTCTTCATCTGTTCACATACCTGGTATGTCATGCAGTTTGGTCATTATTTTCCTTCCATGTTAAAGAACTGTAGATGTTTCAGCACCCAGGCTTATGTCCTGCATAGCTAAATACATATAAGGTCCCAAAGGCGAGACCGATTGCATTGCAAATGCTTGTTGAATAGGGAACTGCTAAATAATGTTTTACCCCTCCTGCATTAGGAAAGATGGGGACATTAATATTACAATTCCGCTCCAAATTCTAGGCATAGCATTGATATAGAACAAGAAGAATATGTGTTTCATGGTTTGAAAGAGTGAGTATGTAGAAACAAACCTCACTGCATAATCCAGTGCTAAAGACTTCACACATCCATTGAATATGCTGAAACAAACACCATTGTTGCCACCTGTTTATTCCCTAAGGAAACATCAGCACTGTAAATTGCTACACAATTACAACTCTTAAAGCCTACACTTTACATTCTCTTTCACTTCATTGTTTTTTGTTTTTAATGCTATACATGTCTTGACCTCCTAATGTATATTCCCATGCTGCTTTAATTACTGGTTCCCATTATCTCTGTTGTTTCTCAGGTCTTGCTCGTTAACCCACACCCACTTTACACTCAGTCTTGGTTCCATGAATTTTCTCATCTGCCCACCCCCAAGTAATGGAATTTCTTCCTTGACTATCTGTAGCTGTTGTGCCCCATCTGTCATTCCTTTCATTTCCTTTTTTTAAATTGTTCTACTTTTATTCGTTGTGTTACACATAGCCAGTTTGGTTCTTCTATTTATGCTCTCAAGCTGTATCATTTGTATTTATAATATGTTCAGTGTTTTCATGTAAGACCTACATACATTCCATGAAATGTAAATTAAATGAAATGCAAACTTCCATTTTTGGAAACAGAAAATATAATTATGCATTATGTACAAGTTGCTTAAACCTGTACAACATGTTAAACAGATTAGTCAAAAGGTAGACGATAATATGAATTTGATTCTTTATTGAAGATGACGGTCTGGAGGAAATACATGAAGTTCTTGCAGGATTATAGATTCTGTACCATCACATTAAATTGAAAAAAAGATATACATCCCGCTTGTTTGAATTCATTGAATACTTATATAGTCAGTTATTTTTATTTGACAATAACTAGATATAGTGATGAGGACAAAACGAGGTTGCAATTTATTTGCTATTATTCTCTTTTTTTCCCGGATTTTTATATAGCGCAAACTAGACCCGAAGGTATCAGAGCGCTTTCCACAAGCACCAGTTTCTACAGACAGACAAATTCATTTTTGCTGGGCACGGGGAGTTTAAGTAGTTTCCCAGAATCACAGGACGTTTAGTGACCCTGCTGAGACTTGAACCCGGTTCGCCAGCTCAAAGGTCGACCGATATAGCTGTTAGGCCAGATCCTCCACTGGAAGCTGACGTGATCTAATAACTTCACTCCAGCTCTCAAATATCTTCATGTGCTGCCAATGATCCAGGTTATTACTTTCAAGCGCCTCTGCTGAATTTTCAAAGCAAGGGTGCGCGAGTTATGTTGGCCTGGCTCTAAAGTAGCAACAAAAATAAACACCATTGTCAGTCCGCTGACACTTCCTCAGCTCTAGCAATGACAATCCTGATTAATCCTTCCAATTCACAGAAGAAGTACTTTCAGAAACCTGAGCAGTCAACTTTGGTACTTGCTAAGCTCCGATCAGCAAAACCAACCATATTTACCATCGATAAAAGAACCCTGAAAGCAATCCTTTTCTGAAAGTTTAAACAACATAACAGGGTCACTCCTCTCTCATAATAGTGGACTAGGGCCCACAAAAG
Organism: Lissotriton helveticus; assembly: GCF_964261635.1. Classification (NCBI taxonomy): domain Eukaryota; kingdom Metazoa; phylum Chordata; class Amphibia; order Caudata; family Salamandridae; genus Lissotriton; species Lissotriton helveticus. The sequence continues at coordinate 1,078,999,196 of NC_136059.1, forward strand.
ACAAGAGTTTCACTCCAATAACACGATAATAAATTCCCAGCAGAGGAACCATGGAAATAGCCTGTGGCTGTCCACTGCTGTCAAAGAAGGTGTGTTTAATTCAAATGCAATAAATGACTTTAAAAGACAAAACACTTACACAGTGGTTTTATTTCACAAACCACTGTTATAAAATCTCAGATCTAGCCACAAGTGTAAGTGATTGTATGGAAGTGGGTTCCTGTTGCAGTAACCCTCCCCATTTTTTGCCACAATACTGATGCACTTTGACTTGATGTGCCCTGGGTCCCTGCCAATCAGGTTCCCAGGGCCTGTGTTTTTCCCCAAAACTGACCCAATTGGCATCACTCGCCACATGTCAGCCCCTGTTAAATGGTACCACAGGTACCCAGGGCACTGTGACCAGAGAAGGCCTCAAAGGGCTGCAACACTTATTGTGCCATCCTTAGAGGCCCTGTACTCTGACACTCACACACTGCCTTTGCAGGCTGCGTGTCTTGGTGCAGAACAAAGTGAAGAGTCGACATGGCACACATCCCTGTTTGCCATGCCCACAAAACACTGCCCTGGCATATATCAGTCACCCATATAGCTGGGTGCCCTATGTCATGCCAGTGGTGAGGGTACAGGTGCCTGAGCCCTGTACCCCCACAGTACCCAGGCCTATTACTGGGCACTGTAAGTGCAGTGCTGCCATTAAGAGTATATGGCGCTGTGAGTTTGTCATTATGAACTCCACAGCACCATAATGGCTGCACTAAAGACTGGGAATTTTGGTATCAAACTTCACAGCACATTAAACCCACACTGATGCGAGTGTGGGATTTAATGTAAAATGCATAACAGCGGGCATCTTAGAGATGCCCCCTGAAACTCGACCAACTCCAAGTGACCTGACTGAGTGGCTGCCTAGGCTGCAACCACCAGACATGTTTCTGGACTGCCTGGGTCGAGCTTGCTGCACTCAGGGGCCTGAAACAATGAACATCCTGGGACGAGGTGCTAAACCTCCTCCTCCAGGATGGGCAGGGTTCACAGAGGAGAAGCTTCAAAGGCATGCTGCCTTTTTGAGCCTCTCCAGACCATTTGCTGCTTTCAGAAACTGATCCCCACTGGTTTTACCCCCCACTTTGAGCGGGAGAACATGCGGGGAAAAACTAAGTGAGGAAGAGAGGTGTGCCCACCTCTGCCAACTCCACCCCTAAGGTGGGGGAGGCAAGGTAAAGCACAACCTCAAGTTCCCGCCATCTTGAGGATGGGCGACCCAGTCAACCAGGGACAGGCTCCTGCACCCCCTTCCACTGGAGAGTGGCAGAATAGGGGGTGTACCCACCCCAGGGCAGGGACCCATTGGTCCCTGCCCTTTACTACCTGTAACACCCTAAATTTAGTATTTAGGGGCACCTTGAACCTTCCTTCCTCTGATCCAGCAACCACAAGAAAAAGAAGAGAAGAAGAAGGACGAGAAGCTGTGCAGAGTGAACAAGAGGACGACGCCCACTGACTTGGCCCCAGCCCTATAGACCTTTCTCCTCTCTAACCTGTTCCTGCAAAATCCCGGTGTGTACAACGGCCAGCAACCTCAAAAACACCAGAGGACCTGCCTGCATTCACTTTCCAAGCTATTTCTCCTGTGAACACCTAACGTGTTTGAACTGCAGCTTCTGGTGCCAACCAGAAGCCGCAAATTCAGACCACTCTGCACCCACCGAGCCCTGCCTGAGTTTGAGTAGAAAAAAAAACACAAGGAGGTCCCCCGGCGACCCTGACCCGAGATCCGGTGACCCCTGACCTGCCTCAAGCCTCCAGACGACAACTGCAGCCTCAATTGAGAGGACCCCCTTCTGCGACCAGAGCGGGTACGAAAATCCGATGTAACAAAGCACCCATGCACCCAACGTCGCATGACCTTGTGTGCCCAACTCAGCAGTGCCTAACCATCCCTCTATATCCCAACTTACCCCTTGAAGTGGTGGTCGCTCCTGGAAGATCCTCGCCCCTGAGCCTGAAGTGCTTCTTTGTCCCAGAGAATCTCCGTTGAATTAAACAGGGCACCTGACCTCAAAACAGCACAGTGCACCCGGCCACCCTAGTGCCGCTGAGGGTGCCCCTTGTGTGCAAATTTGATCCCCACCTTGCCCTGAGCTTATTCCTAGGAGCTTTGCTTCCACATTCCCGTGGCCTGCTTGCCAGCAGCAACCAACCGGAGTCTCCCTATCCTCCATAGGATAATATTAGGCCTTAACTCACTGCACCCGGCTAACCCCAGGACCCTAACTCCAAAGACCGATTACCTACCTGGAAGCCGATAACCTCTTTTTCCACATAGAATACAATTTGCCACTTTTTCTCGCAAAAAGTTTCTGTCGACTTTTGAATCTAAAAATCAGCCGACTAACCAAAATGCATTTTTTCAATTGTTTTCACGAAAATGTCCCAGTGCTGATTCTAGGTATCCAGCACTGAGTAAGAAAAAGTATTGTTAATATCACTTACCTGCTATGTGAATTTCCTCCCATAGGATAACAATGGTGATTCTATGTGAAAAAGTTTCTAAGTGTCATCTTTTGAAATGCAATTATATTCTTTAAAAATCATATCTCTAACTAAAACGCATTTACTCACCTGTTTTCAGGAAATGTCCCAGTGCTGAATCTAGGATCCAGCCCTCTGTTAGCCTAAGTAATCTGAAAAGTAATTAACTGCATTTTTCTTAAAAAGCCCATTCATTCGAACGTACTATACCTGCAAAGTTTTGCAAACTGCTTACTTAAAACTGTAACCAATTCAGTACAAGTTATACTACAATTTTGAACTGTGTTCACACAAGTAACTTACTACTGCCAAGTATTTTTACGCTTACCTGTGCCAGGCTTGCTTGGTGCTAGAAATAAACAAGAGTATGTTTTTTATAAAAAAACAATTGGCCTAGAATTCAGTTCTTCAGTGTGTGAATTCATTTGCTGACTGAGTGTGTACATCAAATGCTTAACACTGTCCTCTGATACTGCCTTACTTCTCGACCAAACTACCACTTTAGAGAGTAAGGTTCTATCTACCTTTAACCTCTGCCAAACCTCTGGAGACCCTTGGACTCTATACACACCTTAGCTCACTTTGGCGCAGTCTATATAGAGCCAATTTCTTACAGTTATCCATCCACTTCACTCAGAAGATACACAGAGATGGAACTATCATTCAGAACCCAACATGCTCAACTTTGGATTTCCCTAAACTCAAATCTGAGAAACCTGAAAACGGACCTATTCAGTAAGGTGTTCTCTGCCTTCATAGATTGTCTCAGGAACCACTTCTCTCTCCTAACAGCGGACAACGCTGCACACATGACGAGACTCTCCCTCTAGTTTAGCCACCATTGCATAGAAAAGGACTCCTCCCCTGCCTTTGATGGACTATTGCTGCCTAATCAGCAGTGTTGCCTTTAAATAGGATCCTTGAGTTTTGAAAGAGAAAGCAATTCAAAGCAGATTTTGTGTCACAATCTAGTGCAGAGGAAATCAAGTTAAGAAACAAATATTTCTTTTAAAAACAGAATTTATATAAAACATTTGGGCATATTACCAAGCAATAGCGATAATTACCGCTATTGCTTGGTTAGAGACAAAAATTTACCGCTGAGCTGCGGCGATTTTTATCGCAGATAAACCTTGGTATTATCAAGGTTTATCGCAAATGCGATAAAAATCGTCCGCAATGCATGAATATCGCTGAAAAGTCAGCGATATTCATGCATTACCGAGCTAATGCTCTTAGCAATGTTATCCACCTCCCATTGGATAACATGGCTAAGAACTGCTCAGGGCAGGTGTTAGCTTTTGGAGATATTTGCGCTTAAGTTGGTAATAGGAGATAGCGATGTTAGCGACTGTTTCCAGTCGCTAACATCTTGGCACGCCCACTTTGCATGTCATTAGTGATAAATATCACTGACATGCAAAGTGGGGCCCAAGATGGTCGCTATCTCCTACTAGCTGTCGCTAACTGGTGTGGCTGAAGCAGATGTTTGATCCTCCTGCAAAGATGGGGTCGAGGGTGGGACCTGCTCTGTGGGTGGGAGTGTTGATGAGCTGTTTCAAACTTAGGATGGCGAGGTTCTTGAGGAATGTGTTGGAGTCAGGGTCCTGGCTGTTTTCGAGGTGGTAGTTCAGGTCCCCGAGATGGATGTAGTCCGTGGAAGTGATGGCATGGGGTGCGGCGAGCTCTGCGATAGTGGTTGCGGGCTGGGCTTGGGGTCCTGGCGGTGTCTAGATGAGAGTGCCGCATAGAGTGGTGCTGGGGCTGGATCTGGAAGCGGAGGTGTTGCATGTTAGAGTGAAGGTCGCTCGTGCTGGATGTGAAGAATCGGAGGGGGGTCTTGTTCACGATGGCGAAGTCTGCTTTAATATGCCAGGTGATTTGACCGTGCTTCGCCTCTTTTGAGAGTACAGTGTTGGTTATTTATGTCTCAAATAAGCCACTTTAAAGTCTGTAGGAAATTGGGTTACTGGTTGAGGGGGTTGAAACCCTTCTTAAGCGGTATACAACCTTTACAACGCAACTTTTACCACGACCTACCATTACCACGCATTTTTTACAACGCAGGATCCATTACAACGCATACCATTACCACGCATGTATTTACAACGCAGGTACTTTTACAACGCATACCATTACAACGTAAGTATTGGTAAGTATATTATTTTATTAAAAATATTATTTGGTTTTTTTTGTAAAGGGGTATTTTTTGGGTTCAGGGTCAGTTTTGGGTTTTTGGGTAAAGGGGTATTTTTAGGGTTCAGGGTCAGTTTTCAGTTTTTGGGTAAAGGGGTATTTTTAGGGTTCAGGGTCAGTTTTCAGTTTTTGGGTAAAGGGGTATTTTTAGGGTTTAGGGTCAGTTTTCAGTTTTTGGGTAAAGGGGTATTTTTAGGGTTCAGGGTCAGTTTTCAGTTTTTGGGTAAAGGGGTATTTTTAGGGTTTAGGGTAAAGTAAAGTCCACATTTGTAAAGCGCACAATCACCCGTAAGGGTCTCTAGGCGCTGGGGGGCCGTCGGGAAGATTAAGCGAGCTATTGCCCAGAGTCACATGGTGCTGGGCTATCCTGCCGCCGGAGCCGGGGATCGAACCGTGGTCCCCAGATTCCAGCGTCAGTCGCCCTGGCCGCGGCGCCACACCTCTTCAGTTTTCAGTTTTTGGGTAAAGGGGTATTTTTAGGGTTTAGGGTCAGTTTTCAGTTTTTGGGTAAAGGGGTATTTTTAGGGTTCAGGGTCAGTTTTCAGTTTTTGGGTAAAGGGGTATTTTTAGGGTTCAGGGTCAGTTTTCAGTTTTTGGGTAAAGGGGTATTTTTAGGGTTCAGGGTCAGTTTTCAGTTTTTGGGTAAAGGGGTATTTTTAGGGTTCAGGGTCAGTTTTCAGTTTTTGGGTAAAAGGGTATTTTTAGGGTTCAGGGTCAGTTTTTAGTTTTTGGGTAAAGGGGTATTTTTAGGGTTCAGGGTCAGTTTTGGGTTTTTGGGTAAAGGGGTATTTTTAGGGTTCAGGGTCAGTTTTTAGTTTTTGGGTAAAGGGGTATTTTTAGGGTTCAGGGTCAGTTTTGGGTTTTTGGGTAAAGGGGTATTTTTTGGGTTCAGGGTCAGTTTTGGTTTTTTGGGTAAAGGGGTATTTTTAGGGTTCAGGGTCAGTTTTGGGTTTTTGGGTAAAAGGGTATTTTTAGGGTTCAGGGTCAGTTTGGGGTTTTTGGGTAAAAGGGGTATTTTTTGGGTTCAGGGTCAGTTTTGGGTTTTTGGGTAAAGGGGTATTTTTAGGGTTCAGGGTCAGTTTTGGGTTTTTGGGTAAAAGGGGTATTTTTTGGGTTCAGGGTCAGTTTTGGGTTTTTGGGTAAAAGGGTACAGTGTAAAAATTAAATATAATTAAATTTAAATTACATTAAATTAAATCGATTAAATTAAATTAAATTAATTAAATTAAATTAAATTAAATTAAATTAAATTAAATTAATTAAATTAAATTAAATTACATTATATTAATTTTAATTAAATTAAATATTAAAAAATATTATATACTTACCAATACTTACGTTGTAATTGTATGCGTTGTAAAGGTATATGCGTTGTAAATACATGCGTGGTAATGGTATGCGTTGTCATGGATCCTGCGTTGTAAAAAATGCGTGGTAATGGTAGGCGTGGTAAAAGTATGCGTTGTAACGTCATACATCCTTCTTAAGCAGCAACACACATTCTTGTCAGGGCAGAGACACAAGAAAACCCCAAATTTACATGTGCTTTACCCTCTAGTTGTTTGACAATAAAGCAGTCGGACTCAGAGGCAATGTGTTAAGTATATATACTTCAAGTATAAACAATGGTTCTGTCGGGTGTGAACCTAGTTGCCTTAAAGCATGTATAAATCTGACATTTCTTGAATACAGTGCTTCATCATATTTTACATCAGATGTGGTTATTTACATCAACTTATACATACAAAACAAACCAAAACCAAACCCAAAGGCGGAAAAGAAAGGGTCATAAAGGTTTTAATCACCAAGTCTACTTATCCGTAACTTATTTCTTATCAGGACCCACTATAAATGCATAGAAAAATCAACCATCACATATTATTTTACAATTAACGGCGCAACAAGACAAGTGAGTGAATTTGTGACAATTGGTGCATAAGTGACAGAAAGTTATATATGTACAAATAAGTGAAAAGAAGGGGGTAAGGACAAAGGGCAATTAAAAGGCCAGCTATTTCCTAATTTCAAAAAATCATATAGTCCAGTGTGCTAGATTATTTAGCATTTGTATCATGGATTCTATCAGCTGGTCCTATAGATTAATGTCGTCGATGTTTCGACCCTAATAACGCCTGGTTTGCAGGTCTGTACGGGTATATATACAGCATTTTAAACACTAGTAAAGTGGAACACAACAAATATCCCACACCAATTTAGAAAAGTACAGTAAACTTTAATTAATTTTTTGAGACCAGAACAACAAAGATCTGATTAGGAGAACCAGAAATAGGCAATTTTAAGTTAACAGAAATAGTGCCTATAAGCACAAAGCACCAAAGTCACAAGTTCAGGCCATCAGTGTTGCAGTGTGGGACGGATACAGGGACCAAGTTAGGCCTGCTAAACAGAGTACCTTAAATCCTAGTTGCGGAGCATTGTAAGACACTGCATCAAGGATGTCTTGTGCAGCAGCAGTTCAGATGAGCTGAGCGTCTGTGATGTAGAGTCCTGCATCATCGTCGAGGATGTGGTTGAGGAGGGGCTTGCAATACAAAGGCCTGCATCATGCAGCAGTGATTTCGAGGGGACTGCGGGCTGTGATGCGAAGTCCAGCAGTAGGGATGGATTGTGCTATATCGGTTCTGAAGACATGACCACAACTGCGTTGGCAGAGCACCTTCAGACCCACATTCAAGAATCCAGGACTGGGATGGGTCCATCTGGGGTTAATGCTCTCAGCAGACTGATTCCAAGAGCTGGGTTCAAAGTGGTTGGTGCCCTTTCTGTCCCTGAGGCTCTGATTAGGAAGCCTGACAGCTAGCACTTGGAGTCATTCTGGTGGGTTTGAGACCAAGATGCAGGTCCAGTCCTTTCACTCAGGCAGCACGGCAACAGAATAGCAGTTCTTCTTGCAGAGCAGCACAGCCATCCCTCTGAGTCTTCCACCCGTCCAGAGGTGTACTGTAGAGTAGGGTCTAATGGATCATAACACCTGGTGCCCACTTTGAAGTACGAGAAGGTTCTGGAGGTTTCCACCCATAGAGGTGCTTAGAATATCCTGCCTCCCTGCCCTGACTCCATCTTGGCTGTGTCACAAAACACCAGTGTCAATCCCTTTGTAAATGTGCCCTTAGTCAAAGACTTTCTGATGTGATAGGTGAGATCTCCTCCCTCGCATCAAGTCAGACATGGCCCATCCTGCCAACACCTATTCCACCTTTGCCACACTGTCTGGGAGTAATACAGAAGACCAGCTTCCAGCTACACCTAGTTATGGGACCCAGGATACAGGCTGCAGGCACCAAATGATTGGGACAAAGGGATACCAATTTTATAAAAGTGGCATTTTCAGAATTGTGACTTAAAACCCAACTTTACCATTAAAGAGGCTTTTAAAATTCTGTAGACAACAAACCCTACTTTCCTACCTGCTCCCAATGGATAGTTATCACCTATTAAACAATAACTTAACCTCATGTTATCCTATGGGAGAGGCAGGCTTTGCAGTAGAGAAAAACATCTACCACACTACCCAGCCCCTCTGGACGGACCACCACTGAGTTCCATTTCACTTTCATCACCACCACCGCACCCAAGCCAGTCCCACGCCTGCCGCGACGGAACTGGAGCAAGGTCACCGAGGAGCACCTGAACTCTGCCCTCCTCCAATATCCCCCCAAGGCCATGACCGACACCAACTCCGCTGCCAGGGAATTCCACAGATGGGTCGCCAGCTGCACTGACAAGCTGGCACCTCTCCGCCGCACCGCCACACAACGCCTTCTGGGGGCCGCTTGGTTTACCACCGATCTCCAAGAAGCCAGACGCACCTGCAGATGCCTGGAGAAAACCTGGAGGAGCCTGAAGACCACGGAAGCACAGAACAAACACAAGACCACCCTGAAGGACTACCACCAGCGCATAAGGAACACCAAAAGGACCTTCATCAGAGACAAAGTCAAGACCAACTCATCCAACGTCAAGGAACTATTCAACGTTATTCAGCAGATCGCAAAAAGCCACCTGCGAAGCCACTGACATCACAACCTCCCAGGAACTCTGTGACAAACTCAGTTCCTACTTCTACCTGAACATCACCTTCAGCGAGCCAACAGAAAAATGCACCACATCACCCCTCTCTGCCGAGAAACCGATCCTCACCTCCTGGGCACCTGCATCCATCAAACTCATCTCTTCAACCAAGAACAAGATGCACTCAGGAGCCCCAACAGACCCCTGCCTCCCTCACATGTTACACAGGGCCGTTGCAGTCATTGCACCCGAACTATGACGAACAATCAACTCCTCCCTCTTATCTGCCACCTGCCCAGATGACTGGAAGCGGGCAGAGGTGAAACCCCTCCTCAAGAAGCCAACTGCTGACTCAACTGACCTGAAAAACTACCAGCCCATCTCTTTCCTCCCCTTCGCAGCCAAAGTAACCGAAAGACTCATGAACGCCCAGCTGACCACCTTCATCAAAGAAATCTCCATTCTAGATCCATCCCAGTCGGGCTTCCGCAGCAACCACAGTACCGAGACCGCCCTCCTCACTGCCACCAAATATATCCGTTTGCTGCTAGACCAGGGACACACCGCAGCCCTCATCCTCCTGGACCTCTCCGCAGCCTTTGACACCATCTCACATCGCACACTAGCCGCCAGACTTCACAACACAGGAATACAGGGATCAGCCCTTGACTGGATCCAATCCTTCCTCTCCGGCAGAGCCCAGAGGATCAGACTCCCCCCTTCCTCTATGACCCCCCTGACATCATTTGCGGAGTACCTCAGGGATCTTCAATCTACATGGCCCTCATCGCTATCATCGTCAGACAGCACGGGCTCAGCATTGTGTCATACGCCGACGACAGACAACTCATCCTCTCACTCACCAAGAACCCAGAAGTCCACAGACTCAGCTTCCAGGAAGGAATGAGTAACGTAGCTGCCTGGATAAAGGACAGCTGCTTAAAGCTCAACTAGGAGAAGACTGAGGTCCTCATCCTCCGACCCTGCACCTCCACCTCGGACAACACCTGGTGGCCCTCCACCCTTGTCATAATCCACATATCCTCCCTCTCCATGAACCGCCAGATGAACGCTGTTGCGTCCACCAGTTTCAGCTGCCTCCGCTTTCTCCTCAAGACCTTCAAATGGATCCCACCCAACTGCAGAAAGGCCGTCACCCATGCACTCATAACGAGCAGACTAGACTGCGACAGCGCCCTCAACGCCGGAAAACACAACCACAACTCTTCTACACAAACTCCAAACCATCCAGAACGCCGCAGCGAGGCTCATTCTTGGGACTCCACGCCATGAACACATGACCCAAAACGTTCAAAACCTCCACTGCTCCCTGTCGAGAAGAGGATCACCTTCAAGCTCCTCACCCACGCCTACAAATCCCTCAACAACATCGGACCCAAATACCGCAACTACTGAGTTTGTTTCCACGTACCCAAGAGGAACCTCCACTCTGCTGACCTCGCCCTGGCAGAGGTCCCCCGCATCCGCAGAAACAGAACCGCTGGAGAGCTTTCTCCTACATAGCGGCCAAATCCTGGAACGAGCTCCCGGTCAACGTCAGATGCTCCCCAACCCTCCACACACTCAGGAAGGACCTAAAGACCTGGCCCTTTTGACTGACCCAATGCTGGTGCTTCGAGTGACCCGGAGCTGCCCCGGGTGAGTAGCGCACTCTATAAATCACTGATTGATTGATTGATTTTTGATGATATTTAACAGATAAAGCAAAATATGAAGTAGTGTGGGCTAGAAACAATCTTTGAATCTGACCTGAAGTCTAGATTCACTATGTTTTTATGAGGCAAGTATCATGGTTCTCTCAGGGAATGTTCACCAACACTCATCTTTGTCTTAACTGATTTAGGTTTAGGACTTTGGCTATGTAGGGGTAAAACATTAACTACCTACCCTACAAAGCCCTCCACAATGCCGGACCTGCATACATCAACCACTGCCTCTTGTTCTACACCCCACCAGACATCTCCGATCCGCCCAACTGGCCCTGGCCACCATCCCATGGATTCACAAGACCGGGGCTGGTTGAAGATCCTTCTCCTACCTCTCTACAAAGTGCTAGTACTCCCTGCCTCTGCATCTCATGCAATCACCATCGCTGATGCAATTTAGCAAGGACCTCTTGACATGGCTCTTCGACTGAACCACAGACCCACTCCCCCACTCATTGATTAAATACCCTCGCAGGTGAGTAGTCTGACTTTATAGGATTACTGATTGATTTATTGAGCAACAATATTTTTCTTGCAGTGTTGGATTAATAGGGCAGCTACACTCTTCCACCTTCATGTGTAATGAGGATAAAAATGTGGGCTGCAGACATGTGAATATAAAATCCAAGGGACGTAATGAGTTGGTGACACCTAATGTAGAGGTTAAAGTGGCTAAATGAGAGCGTCAGTTGTTTTATTGGGTTATAAGTGAAAAGAAAGCAGAAAAAACAAATCAATACAAGACTGAAACCACAAACAATTGAATCTCTATACCAAATGTACCAGAGATGATTACTAATGATAAGCAGCTGCTGAAGGCAGGGACATGGCCAGAAATATAATGGTGCAGCAGGTTCATGAGAAACCATTATTATCTTGGAGTAAAAATGGCCCAAATATGAGAATCTGGAGCTGTATAAGTGAAGAGGGACACAATGTACAAAGATCTTAAGGTGAACCTGACTTTGAACAATTTAACAGATTCTGTTTTTGGCAAACATGAAGCAGTAAAAACAGGAGGTCACACAAGCAGAGAACAACACTTCCCTAGTTATGTTTCAGTGTTAGGTGTAAAATACTGCTTGGACATTGTGTTCTGAACTAGCCCAACACTGCCTGGCTTACAGACCAGAGAGGATGTGTTCATAATCCACTGGTACAGAAAGCTGCAATTAAGGTTGCTTGTGATATTATAGAAAAACTATTTTATGGAATACAGTTACTGAGAAACCATTTCACCTTAAGTTTCACTGCAAAAAACACAAAGGTGTCTGGTTAAACTGATGTTGTAGTTAGGAATTGTAATAATATGTTACTTTACATTTAAAAGATCATAGCAACTCACAGAAAAATCAAAAGTTAGGTGAAAATGTCAGTTAAATTAAACTATTTACAACAACAAAAAAACACTGAAATTCACCACTTATTGTTATCTCAAGTATCTATAACGGATGTCCGATAGACACTATAACTCACACCCCCATCATGTACAGTGATGTCATCAATTATGTCAATTCAAATGTTGTTGTACTAGTTATGTTATCAATAATGTTATAGAACATGGCATGAGTGATGTAATGTGCAAGGCAAGGTAATTAGCAGTGTATGGCAAGGGCACAAGTTATAGTTACTTTAGGGCTCAAAGGTACACAAGGACTCTCTGCGGTCAGGATACAAGAGGCATAACTTAAAGGAAAGTGTGTAAAGTATTCAGCTTTATTAAAAAAGTTAAAAAGTAAAAAACAACACAAGATAATTCTCAGAACCAAATTAAGATAAATGACACAAAAATAATTAAAATTAAACAAGGGGACCAGAAATATGATTTTAAACATTATTTGTACAGCAAAAAGTTTCTGTTCATGATTGACTGTTACCTGGGCATGATTTCAAGCAGATCTTGATGAACGGAGATTTGATAAATTCATCCCTGTAAAAGGTTTTACCTACTGACTTAAACCCTCAAAAGTAAATCAAACAGGGCAAAGTTGCAGGCTATATCTATTGAAGTCCTCTGAGAGTCGGATAGTCTTTGATCGAGCTACTGCTGAAACTGTTGGTTTTGACAGGAAATACTGAGGGTATTAGAAAATTCAAATTTCATGTCCGACATCGTCCTGTATTGAACGGATACATTCGCAAGGTAAAGATTTCTACTTTCAGAGTTTGGGCTTGATTCACTAATGGTAATGTCCACATTTGTGGAAGTTTATTTTTGTTTGGTATTCACAAACTATGAATTAATAGTGAGCTTACGGTTTTGCATACTCCGCAGTTGGGGTGGAAAACTCTGCACACAATAAGATAGGGGCACATGAATCAAGCCTTTGCCCATTCGCAATCGGGCCGATTCGTAGAATCGGCCTGTTTGTGAATGGAAATAAGCCTTTTCCTTTGCATGTAGGTTTTACCATTTGCAATCTAGTTAATCACAATTTTTTGTGATTACCTATATTGCAAATGCATTTAGGGAATCACAATTTGTGATTCCCTAATGCCAATGCATGTAGCCTTTCCTAAATGCGAACTGTGCATTTTGGAAACGCTAATTACCATAAACTTCAAGTTGATGGCAATACGTGCATGCTTTACATGTGCACACTTACTTTTTTATGTAGGGTGCTTCAGGAGGGCCTAAGGCCCCCGGGCACCCTTGGTTTTTCATTCGCTATTTGTGATTACCAATTTGGTAATCACAATTAGCGAATGCAATACCATTCGTTCCTATGGGCCTGTAGGCTCTTAAAAATGAATGGAGTCACATTTTGTAATCAATATTAGGTAATGTTAAGGAATCGCACATCATTGTGTGATTACTACATGCATAGCAATTTGCGATTCCCAAATAGCGGATCGGTAACATTCGCTATTTGGGAATCGCAAAATCCGGCCTTGATGCATGTGCCCCATTGACATGTCCTATCTTTTTATGTATGGAGTTCTCTGCCCGAAGTGCAAAGTTTCCGCAGTCGCTAACTTACTATTAACTTGTACTTTGTGAATACCAAAAAGGATGTAAATTTTCACAAAAATGAGTTCTCTTGAAATTGCTCACCAATGCTGTGAGATCCCGCTGAAACTCCAGAGGTCATGAAGTCCAAACATTTTCCCACTCTGAGCAGTCCCTCTTCAAATCGTCTAAGGCTCCCAAGACCTCATAGACAATACTTAGGAGCAGGCCTCATGCCAGCAGAGGCTACCACCAGACTTCAGTCCAGGTGCAGATGCTACTAGTCAGCTGGTTTAGGTAAAGGCCTCTTGGATCTTTCTATGTCCCTGTAGCTAAACAGGAGGCGAGCCAATAGACCCTTGGGGTACAAGAAGCAGCAGGTCCCATCTCTCAGGTCTCCACATGGGTCACAGACAGAAGGTCCATTCCTCTTGTGTTCTTCCACGGTTCCAGATGTGTTATGATGATCTGGGTTTGAGGCACCAAATTTGTAGGATTCACTAGTAGTGGGTGGTGGTGGTGACACCAGGACACTCCCTAACCATAAGAACTCACAAGGACATACCTTCCCAATTTGACACTTTCCTGTTTGCCTTACAGCAAGATATCCCAAAGTGCGCAATTCTGAGTAACATCTACCATGGCGAGACCCTTCTATCCTTGGAGCTGGCTGGTGCCCCAGCCAGGGGTTTATGATGGAGAAATGAGCAGTCCCCTCCTTCTTACAACATGTAAAATACTAAATATTTTGCATTGTACAATTAAGTGCCATCAAATGTATTGCAAATGTTCTCAGCCTCATCAGTATCCAAAAATGTATAGTTTGCTTTTAATGAAAATGTGAATATACTGTGCAGAACAGATTTAGCAAACCCTTTTGGAACAACATAGGACCAGTACAAGAATTGACAGGGAAGCTCAGAACTTGCGCATGGATATGCAATTTATTTATAAATAGACTCTTTTTTAGTCAGGTGTGCAATCATGACAGTTTTTTAGCTAAATATTGGATGGCAGTGAGTTCTTTAAACAAGTAACACAGTTGTCACTGGCTCCATTCTTTTTTAAATAAGGATATTTATCCAACCTACCATTGATTGGTGAATTAGTTCAGAACGTTCTTTTACTGCCAATTGACTTTAGTGGTCCTACATTGTGCACACAGTGCTCCACTGTGAGATCAATTGCCCTCTTAGTATAGTTTGCTTTCCGAACAAAAATTTCTGTTTTTATTTTAATTGATGCCAGCCTGAGCTTGCAGTTGATTTAGCTGCTTTAGAAAAATCTCTCTTTCAATTGCTTGAAATTTGAAGTCGGTTCTCTTGGTTGATATGATGCTACACTTAGATTTATAAGCTCAACCAAGGGCCCTTAAAATGCAAAGTATGTAGTCCATTATGCCTGAAAATGTATTTTTCCTTCCTTGAGCAGCATCAGTTTCACATCTATGGAAACCAATATGTATTTAGTTGAACTGGACGGACAACTATTTCATGCTTCATCAGTGTTCCTGTAGTCGTGGTAGCTCTACAATTAGCCTTGACATAAGTCTATATCCATGCCTACTAATGCTTGCTAGTGTGCATGTCTTTTGCAACATTTCTCATGGGCACTGAGCTTTTCCAAACTGCAAAGACATGAGGGTTGTTTTCCTTTGGGATAGCAGTTGCCAATTCCAATTTTAGAGATAGACCATCTTAAGTAGGAATGTTCCTGAAATTCATCATAATACAATAACCCACATACATGCTGAGAGAAAAGAGGGAATGACCTGTAGATTATGTTTTGAAATCGTTCACAACTCACCTTCAGGTCTGTTACTTTAAAACTATGAGGGCTTTCTACCTTTCACATAGAAGAATTTTATATGTATGAGAAAGCATACACATTCCTTTAAATTGAACATGGATGGGACACTTGTTATCTTGAGTATTCATTTTAAGTTGAGCGTGTCTGTGTGTTTGGTGTGGCATCTCCTATTAATAATTTGTAGGTACAAATCTTTTGTGGGGGTGTTATTTGTTACTACGTTTTTATAGAAACACAGAGGTCGGGTATCTGGGCATCTTGGCTCTATTGACTTTATCAAGGTGCCACCCTTGATGAGAAAGCCAGATGTACTGAAGCTATTCCACAAACCACTGAGCAATTTGTGAGTGAGATTTCTTTATGGTACTGATAAATCCCAAGAGAAATTACACAGATTGTTTTTGGAATCCCAAACCCTCCTTCATTAACAAATTACACCCTCGAGAACACTAGAAAAGAAGGAATACATTTCAAGTATTTGTTTAAAAACAAAATTCTAGTATAGTGACAATGATATAAGTTGTAACCACAAGGAAGACAAATTAAACAGAAACAGCAACTTTTAGTAAAAGCATAAATAAAGAGAACCCTTCCATTATTATTGTTGTTGTAGCAATCTTACTCTCATTTTACTACTTCTAAGTACTAATCTAATTCTAGCACAGCAGAAAATAAAATGTATTTAAGGTTTCAGAGATGGTACTATACACCTGCATATGTGTATGCATAATAGGCGATAGTTCAATGCAGGTACAAGGTCTTCTATTCTTGTCTCTTGAGGTCAGCTGCACTGATAAGCCTGCAAGTGAAATCTAAAGCCTTCCGTCCCTTAGCCATCAACTGGAACCGGAGATGACTATATATGGCCTTTTCCAACTGTTGCCTGTTGTGAAGAGTCTCCTCTATTCTGCACTCTATGTGCTTGTTTTTTTATAATCTTATTTCATTGCTAAAAGATCTTAGCATATACAGTTAACAGAAAGTGGACTGTTACCCTTTCAATTATATTAATTTCACAAGACTGCATGCTTTTGAATATCAACAATCAACAAGACACATAGTTGTCAACCTTCTAGAAACTCTTAAAATTCAATAGCAAACTAATGTAAAACAAATCAGTCACCCTTTAGATTAAATCCTGTAATACTGTGAAATGTACTCATGTAAGCTTGATTAACATATTGCAGAACATAAGGTTACTAACTCAGTGTACATTGTGTTACTCATATGTATTAATTTTTGATTGATTGACTGGCTCACACAACCAGCAGGGGAGTAATCAGAGTATAAAAGACATACTATTCATAACAGGAGACTCGCAGGGCATTCATTGATCTTGGCGGAATATTAGCAAATCTCCAATGTAAGCAATCTGATACTCTCCCTGACTTCTTAAAATAATAGTTGCAACTAAACCCCATTGAAAATGTGCCCTGCTGTCTCATATCCCATATTGCATGAGTAGAACAGGGGAGTGGCTAGACTTGAAGGAAGCAGTCAGGTAGGGATTAAAGTTGTGGTCTGTGCTCGATTGCTCCATCATGTTTCCTCTAATTTGTTGGACTCTACTTCACTAATTTGCTCCAGGGCAGTATCCTGTTTCTTCCTTCTTTAGGGATGCACTGATTCTCTTAGTGTTGAGTAAAAATGTGACCGATTTAGCAAATTAAAACTTTGCACCTGGTCTATGTGAGTCACAATACCTTCATCTGGCCTGTTTGCATACTGTTTCCCTCTATTTAAAAATCTGGGCTTTAATGATAATCTAACAGCTAGATTCATCAAAGACTCGTTTTGCGAGTCTTTAATAGCGATTCATAAGGAATCGCTATTAAGGGCTTGCAAAACGGGATTCATGTAGGAATTGCAAAAAATATTGCGATTCCTACATCTTCCTTATTTGCGATTAGCAAATTGCTAATCGCAAATAAGGAATCACTCCCCATGCATTCCTATGGGCCTAAAGGCCCATAGGAATGAATGGGGAGTGATTCCTTATTTGCGATTAGCAATTTGCTAATCGCAAATAGGGATGTGATTTCAAGGGTGCCAGGGGTGTCCAAAGGACACCCTGTAGCACCCCCTGAAAAGCAAATGTAGCCAGATGTTGCGCACACACATGTCCAAAGGACATGTGTGTGTGTAACATACCACTCAGAAAAATGCACTAAGGTGCATTTTTCTGAGTTTTTGCTATTTACCACGGCCAGAAACTGTGAATTCGCAAATTGAAAATGGTTGATGAATTGCATTTAGGGAATCTCAAATAGAGATTCCTTAAATGCAATTCCTCGCAAATATGCGATTTCGCAATTAGCGATTTTTGCATTTGGGATGATGAATCACAAATGTAAAAAATGCACTCGCAAAGGGCCAGATTCTCAGAATCTGGCCCTTTGCGAGCCGAATTTTCTTTGATGAATCTAGGTGTAAGATCTTCCGAACAGATTCTTTGGAAACCTTTTGATCAAGCAACATGAGAGAGAAATCAGAGAAACTTGGGGTTCTACATTATGCCTTTCGCAATATATAATTCATTCATCACACAGGATTTATTGTGCTCTATGCTAGGAAATCAGACATCTCAGACTGGCAGATGTTCTGTGCTGTGTTAGGGTGAGATAGCATGTGTATGATTGTATTTATTATACTAGAGCTTTCAAAAGATTATTTCCCATAGGAGAAGAATTGATAATTCACATGTCAAAACATTGACTACAAATTAACTCGTTTATGTGTTTGATTTTGTGTGAAATTCTTTGATAGAAAGGGAGCCAGACCTCCAACCCAGAGAGTAAAATATGGGTATATTTGAAAGTAGTGCCAGCCTTTAGGTGAAAATTGCAAGGTAAATGAGGAATAACCTGGGTGATTTGATGTGATTTTGATGACAGCTCCTCATGTTTTAGCACATCCTCTGCATAATCTTCTGTTAACTCTGACCCCTGAGGTTACCAGTCACATGTTTCGGTAGCTTATGAACATCCTCAGACCTCACAATATGGTCAAAAGAGAATTTGGGACATTTAAGTAGCTTTTTAATCTCAATAGGAAAAATTATTGCCATAATTATATTCCTTAAAGAAACCACTTGACAAATACCCATCCCACACATGTAAACTGCTATAAAATTATTTAAAATTGTATAATTTCCAATCGTATCATATTAAAGTGAAGTTTGTGGTTCAACAACTACCACAAATATCTAGATATTGACAAAGTACCCATTCAAATTGGTCATTTATAGTCCTGCAAAACCATATTTTTTGTAATTAGAAGCTACCAGAACATTAGTTGCCGAGACCAGAATATTGGAAACATGATAAATGTGTGGAAAGAATACTGTGCCAAAATATTGAGGACCAAAATATTGAGAAAGTAAGTGCCAATAGGTAAGTATAGATTTACCATTCTTAACTCTACATCTATGTACCTTGAAAATGTATATATCTTCAAGATACGTATATGTGAAGTTATGCATAGTAAAACTTTGCTTACTTATAGAAACTTACATTCATGATACTTTTGTCCTCGATTTTCTTGACACAATATTTTGTCCCATGATATTTCTGTTTCTGATATTCTGTCTAATCACTTGGTTGCATTGTTGAACCTAGATAGTTTGTCCTGTTAATATATATTCAAAAGCATTCAGCCACATGCTGGCATCATCCAAGTAAAAGAGACACAAATCCATTGCACCAACAGGTGCCCAATAATAAAAGGTGAAAACCATACAAAACAGTCTACAATCCTTTATATCAAAGTACAGTAGCTATCAAAATGTTATAAAATTATTACAGTACTATCTCATTGCACAGGCTCATAATGCAGTTTACTGGATTGTCCCAACTTGTATAGCCCCTAATTTACCAATTGCATAAGATTAGCTAGAGACAGGCTGCATTGCCACAGCACTAGCTACTTCGCAACCATGACCCAGTAAGGAAATCCAGACCATGCGCTGCACAAACTTAGCAATGTAGTCGTTGGTGGGGAGTGCCAGAGATTATTCACTTTCCTCCCTGTCCATGCCTGTCTTTGATAACCCATCTTTACCTGCAACCTTCTATGGAGTTGTATGTGTTTCTTTGAGGTGCCTCAGTGTCACCACAATAGGACAGCTATTTTGGGATGACCTCTTTCTTTCACTCATTTGACTTATTCACTATGAAACATTGCTTTGGAAAGTTAGCTAATTTCCCCCACAAGCAAGGGGAGAGGAGTTGGCTCGACCTCGGACCTGGGGATCTGGGTTCGAGTCTCGGTAACGACGCCAAAACCTCCTGTGATTCTGGGCAAATCACTTAATCTCCCCGTGCCTAAAATGAAAGTGTGTCCTCGTGTAACGTAACTGGAAAATATGTGAAGCGCTCTGATACCTGATTTGGTTCGGGTCTAGTTTGCGCTATATAAAACTCTGCAAAAAAAAAGTTCTCTTCCCTTATGTAGATGTCCTCTAGACCATCACCAGATAATGGGTGGCTGTACAGCATGACGGAGGAGTTACCTTCCTTATCTGTCAACAATCCCAGGGTTCGATGGGAGTCTGACCTTAGGGTGCCCCTCTTTACATTCAACGTTCAATTGAGTTATACGTGCTTCATTGTGGTGCCTCAGCATCACATCAATGGGACAGCTATTTTGGGATGACCTCTTTCTTTCATTCATTTGACTTATTCACTATGCAACAGCTTTGGAAAGGTGGCTGAATTTCCCCTACAAGAAAAGGGAGTTCTCTCCCCTTATGTAGATGTCTTCTAGACCACCACCAGAGGTTGGGTTTCCCGGCTGTACAGCATGACGGGGGAGTTACCTACCCTGTCAGTGATCAATACTAGGGTTCAATGGAAGTCTGACCTTGGGATGCCCATCTCTCCAACGGTGTGGGGGCATTGCTTTGAGAAGAGATAGCAAATTTCCACTAACCAAAGCACAGACACTTTCCCTTTAACTTCAATAATCAGGTCTGCTAAACTCCACAGTGTTTACACTGAATCAAACAAGCTTGGTCCTTGATGTGAACATGCTGATCTACAGACCCTAAAGACGTTTTGCACCTAGCCTGGTCTTGCCCTACTATACAGTCCTTCTCATCTGAGGTCGCTAATAGGGCTGGTGAAAATATTGGCTCCTGTTTCCCATGATTACCTCTCTCTATTGTCCTAGGTTATGCATGTGACTTAACTTGCCCACAAAAAGACTAGTTTTCTGGTTCTTGAGGATTACTCAATGCCATTTGGCGAGGGCCTAGCTCATGGGCCGCCTTCTGATGCATGAAGACTCGTTAAAAGATGCTTTATTCTGTAACGACCAGGCATAAATGTTTGCATTGCTGCAAATGCTCTTAAGACATATAGGGCCCCATTTGAGATTAGATGTTACAGCATATCTTTTCCCATGAATTGACCCTAGCCCTCATAGTTACGACACCGCCCCCTTCCTAGTACTGTTAGGCTCTTACTGGTGCGTCATTTTATGGCTAGTTCTCATGAGTACTCTCTACTGATTTTGGTATTGAATTATTTAATTCCACCTTTTTTCCCCCGCCACCTGATGGCTGGATTTCTGGCCTGGGGATTGCATTGACCTATTCGGACTATGCTGTTAAGATATTTGCTCTGCCTAACATGCCTCTGGTACGATATCAATATGCGTGACCGGTTGTAACATGTAACTTAATTTTGCACACATTGCACAATCTTAAAATTAAAGCTGTTAAAATTAAACCAATATTTTTATGAATTTAAGGGAAGGGGATTCTGCAGGTGAAAAAATATTCCCTCTGTGGGGAATAAAGTTGCAAACTGTGAATGGGCATAAGCATGACCACCACATGCAGGACTCTACACTTATACATTAATTTGTGTGTAAATGGACACACATGTAAGTACTCTTTGGAGAATGGAGATATTTTGATTTTCCATGTGTACTTCCCCAAATTCCCATGGTCATTTGGAATCCTACCAGGATTATCATTTATGTTTGCATTTTGTATCTCAGCATGGAAGAGCTGATCATTAAAAAGCAGAACGTTTAACAAAATGCACGCATGATGTCATGTAACGCTGTGGCATTTTACTTCATTAAAAAAAATGGGCAGTATAATATACCATTGCATGATATGCAGCAGTGTTTCTGTAAAGCCTTTCTAACATAGCTAAAACAATAGACCTACAAGAAATATTGTTTTTACTATTCATCTAATACACAGAATCCATGACATCCTTATTTCTAGGTCAAAATCAAAAAAAGACTACAGTGTTCCATTTATATTAAAAGACAACACAGCAGGTCACACCCCTGTTCATAGCACCAATAGTAACTTAGAAACTTTCAGCACATAAATAGTATGTTATGTTCTTCACTGCTGGCATATATTAAAGACTGCGGCATTCATGATTATCCAACTTGCCATTTAGGGGTTTTGCTGTGTAGCAGTCTTGTAGCCTCCCTTATCCCACAGGGCTTTATTAAAAAATAAAATGTCACATTGCCATACAGAGGCATTCCTTGCCTTCAGACCTTATTTTAAAAATGGTCCTGCGTCTTGCAGAAGCATGTCCTGCCATAAAGAACTTCTATTATTTAATGGCACACTACACTATGGTGGTGGAAGCAGATTTTCCAGCACAGCATAGAAAACTATATCTGATATGTAGGCATGAATATGAAACTGTTTAGATCAACTGGTTTATCGAGCCCCGACTGCCAATGTATTCTAGCAGGTTGCCTTGAATTTCCAGAGGAGAGTATTAATATGTGTGGGACATATTTAAGTCATTGACCTAGCACTACATATAGGGCCTCATTACGATGTTGGTCCGAGCGACTCCTTGTCAGAATCGGTTACGACTGAGTTGGGTTGGGCGAGTCCACCCGCCCGATTACTATGTTTCTGAACACCATTAGGTCGGACTCCCATTAGCCTGTGTTCCAACCGACAACACAGGCTCCATTGAAAAAAGGTGTGGTTGCGAAAAATCTTGCACCCTGTGGCAGGCACCCATGGTGCCTAGCTCTCTGTGCATGGTTTGAGAGTGGGGTCCCATGATTACCCCCAAGGGCCCCAACCGGAGGCCTCCGGGTAAAGGGGAGCCTGCTGCAGGCCCCAAACTCAGTTTCCAGCAGTCGTTTTGTGTTGGACAGACCGATTCAGAAAGGCTGTCCGAATCCAACATCGTAATACGTTGGTGGGAAACACAGCCCATAGATCTGTACAGTTCGGCTCCAGGTGACTCTGAGTCTCCAAATGTCGCTCGGAACCGAGTCAGAAAGACCGAACGGGTACCTTCAATCGTAAATGGTCGGTAGGAAATGTTTCTGAGTCGGTCAGAAACATGGGTTCCGACACAGGTTAGGAAAATCTGAATGCCGTTTGGAGCCTTTCCGACCGACATCGTAATAAGGCCCTTAGTACTTTCTGGCCCTTTTCTATGTCTCTTCAAGTACGATATTTCTACCTTGCAAATGTGGTAAATTGTCACTCTATTTAACATGCAAATGAGTTTTTATTGCACAGAGTACAGTGCAGGTCGTACTGCAAGAAGCACAATCAAAGCCCATTCTTGTAATTCCATACTGCTTGCCCACTCTTTCACATTGCACACTATCTTGATTTTTTCACCGGCTATACTCTTTGGTGCAACTTGGGCCACAGCATAAAGAATGTCAGCTCACGTCATGCCATGGCCTTTGTAGCAGAGCTCCCACCACTCCATACAAAGACCAGAGACCATTACGTAAAAGTGCCAACTTAAGACAGCAGCCATGGCTTATGTTCTAATTATGTGTGACACTACATGCTAGGCAGGCTTTATCATTTGACCTATTCAAATGAGAATGTGAAGTTAATTAGTGCAGCCAAACTATCCCTGAGCATCACAAGTACCTTAAGGCCATTTGCCAATTCTTCAGCTTGCTGTCCCTGGATCTCAAAGTTGTTAACATTTTTAACACTTTCAGGTTGCACAGCTCTATTGGTACATTTGTTTAACCCCTTCCACGCTCATGACGAGCTGGGCTCGTCATGCAGTAGCCTCCTCGCACGCTCATGACGAGCCCAGCTCGTCATGAACCTATGAGGATCACGAAATCCCAGCACAGCAGGGGAATTCCCATAGCATCCAAGAGGTTAAAGAAATTCTGACAATGGGCTTGGGATGGAGCCCATTTGAAAGGCCTAATCAATACTAATGAGGACCACTGACCACAACAATGTACAAGTGCAGTATGCCCTCGTACCAATGAACATATTGCAGAACAATCCATTTGATCACTTTATCTATATCAGTGTTCAACTTTATTTGAATGTGGGCGAAAATACGCTTTTGCATGGTTTCTTTTTGCAACTACCATGACTGAAAAACAAAATGCAAAAATTAAACTCTGAAATTTAAACAGGGACTGCTTTCCAACTGTTAACAATAAAGCAGTCCCTCAGGGCTGTCTTCACAGCACAAATATTTTGAAATCCATGTAATGGAAATGTATGCTGCCCTTTATGTACCAGTCGAATAAAGATAGTGTGTTATATTGGTTTTAAGATATGTTCTCAAAGTCTTTACACAAAGCTAGAAACATAAAATATTCACTTAACAATCTGAGAAACATTCTATAATTAAAAAATAATTGAGCATACTGCAGTGAACTCAGTTCCATGGTGTAATTAAGCCCCTTTACATAAATTAGCTCTATTGCTAATTAGCATAAGCTGTGCTCTTTAACGATTTTACCATACATTAGGGGACATTATTTTTTTATCATTGTTCTCTGGAAACTGTGTAGAGAGCTATGTTGTGAAAAACATAATCATGATGACGTTGCCACAATGGCGTACTTTGGCTTCTGTAAAAAGTAACTTTTTGCCTTTGATATCATAATGTAACCTGAGGCTTTTATTTGCTTTGGGCAGTTACCCAGATAGCAAACTGACAGCACAGTCATGCCTAGAAGTTAATTTGATAAATCTAATATAGTACAATGTTATTTCTTTTAATGAATGGCAGGGACTGTTTACCACACTAAGAGGCTGATTTTGATGTAGCCCATAACGGCTCCGACTGATGGTCGGAGCCTTCCAGGCCACATCGTAATCAGCACCTTGAGGTGCCTGCAAAGGGGTGCAGAGATGAACAACACCTCCCATTTCCCTATGGGAGCATGTATTTTGGCTGGTTTATGGCCGTAATGCATACTCCTATAGGAAAATGCAGGACTGCGACCGAACACTGTTCGGTCGCATCCTAATGAGGTGGTCGGGATTGACGACCAGAGGTCGGTCAGTCCCAGGACAGAGACAGTGTCAGGCGGACTTAAGTCCATCCAACATCGTAATTAGCCCCTTTATGTTTACTTATTCTTTACTCCCATTGTTGAGTGTTTCAGTATATTAACACTTAAATAAAAATTATTATATCAAATGCCCATAAACCCTTGAACTGAGAAATCAATCTTGTAAAAGCCTTCCATATTGTGTGTGCAGCTAATTTGAAATGATGTACAAACATTAATGTGTGTTCAATATAATCAGTCAATGCTAAGGCAGTAAAAAATGTAATTTGCAATTTGGACATAAAATTAATGAGGAATTGATTTTGTCTGTAATTTGAACAATGTACTGGTAATTAAATAACTGTAGCCAGGCAACTGCTTTTCAGGTACAAGTTGCTAATCCCCAAATAGTGCATTTAACTTTCCAGTAAGGCCAAGGTATATTGTAATTATGATTTCAGATTTTCAGAATTTCAGATAGAGGAGGAGGAATGACCTTTGTGGGGCCAGATGGGTCAAGTAGGATTGACTATCTATTAGTGGACCTCACACTTTGGTCATTGATACAGGATATGGCCATAATTTCATCATGTGACAGCGATCATAACCCCCTCATCCAGTCTATCCAAAATCCCCGGGGTGGTATTGGGAGAGAGCCGCCGATACCATTAAGCACAAAATCCTGAATACCCACAAGCGATAAGTGTCGTCTCAAATGGCCTGCGGTATTGGCAGATAAATTAAAGATCAAACTGATTAAGAATGCTCTTACAAAGCATCTAGCGATCCTAGCACCAGTGATCACAGACCCATCTAACCAGAGTAGTTGTAGTACCCTCCACAAGGACTTCTTTGACCATCTGGCTTGTTTTTTCCATGCAAACAAAACACCGAGGTTACCCCAGGGAAGACCCTTGGAAGTGATTCATGATTCAACAAAGAGTGCAGGACCCTGAGAGGGAGTTTGACTGTTGCCATCAAAAATCGAGAGCCTATTAGAATTCAGAAGGCTTGGAAAGACTACAAATAGGCACAGTGTAAAGGAAAAAAGAATAGGATGAGAGGAGATGGGAGGAGTTAGGAGAGGCCATTGAGCATCCTGATAGCCGCATTTGTTGGTCTTTGGTATCCAAACAAAACTTTGACCGTTCTCCCTTGGCAAATAACATTCCGGCCGCTGAATGGCATAAACACTTTAGTGAGTTATACTCTAACGGTCCACACATTGACAGTTCCCAGATGCTTCATGATATGGGTCTCTCTTCTTGCACACTTACATTCACTAAGAAGGAGGTATTGTGTTCACTTGATGCCATTATTCCAGCAAAAGCCCCCAGCCCCAATGGCATCCCTGGAGACCTTTTCTGCACTGATAGGGAACACTGGGCAACCTATTTTATGAGACTGGCCAATGACATCTCAAGCGGGGGGGGCATTCTGGACACCTGGAAGGGGGCAGAGGTTGTATCCATTTTCAAGAAAGGGGACAGGTCGAATCCCTCCAACTACTGTCCTATCAGCCTGATAGATTCTGCCCAGAAGGTATTCTGCCTCTTGTCCTTGTTAAAATCTAGACCTGGATGGAGAACGACATCCCTTCTCCACTCCAGGTGGGCTTTCGGCAGAAGACCGGCACGATCAAGCAGGTGTTTCGTCTGGTCTTGCTGTATTGGAAGGTAATTGTGTTGGGCAAAGGCAGTTCATATCTTGCCTTTATTGACTTGAAAACAGCTTTCGACCTAGTTCCCAGGGACCTGCTTTGGCAGGTCCTTCGGGACATGGGTTTGCCACTGGAACTTTTAGAGCCACTCATTAGGTTACATGAGGATAACTTTGCCTGTGTAAGGTGGGGAAACCAGGGCCAAAACACTGAGCCATTTAAAATCTGGCGGGGGTGCACCAAGGGTGCGTCCTGGCAACCACCCTCTTTTCCCTATATGTAAATCAGGTGGCTGATCTCTTGTGCTCTACCCCGGCCAATGCCCCATCACTGGCTAATCATAAAATAGCTACTCTGTTGTTTGCAGAAAACACTCTTTTAGTGTCCAAAACCCCCATGGGCTTACAGAAACTTTTAAATTGCTTTAAGAACTTTTGTGACGAGAGGTGTTTGGTCATCAACACCACTAAAACTAAGTTGATGATGCTAAATCCTCACAAATCCTTCAAGGGTAACTTGGTTCTTCATAATGTCCCGCTCGAACGAGTGTTCTCCTTTGATTATCTTGGAATCAAGTTATCTGAGGGAATGGTATGCAAGAAACATCTAGAAAGGGCATCCCTGAAATGTTCCCAGTTAACTTGGGCCCTGCGATGGGAGCATTGTCTCTCGTACACTAGGGCTTTAGTCTCTGCACTGAAGCTGTATAGCTGTAAGATAGTAAGCAGTGTACTCTATGGAGCTGAACTGTGGAGCTCTATAAACATTAACATTCGCTCAATAATAGTAAATACGTTTCTTAGAAGCCTGTTATCACTCCCACAGAGCACTCCCCTCTTTCCCTTGAAACTCGATATGGATGTTAAGTCTATCAATGATCTGGTGAGCCTACGCACCTTGATTTTCTGACACAGATTAGTTACAACTCCAGAATTGATGTCCTATGCAACAGCTTTTAATGAAGTTTCTGCCCTGGACACAAATCATAGAAATGGGTGGATCAACTACATGAATACCATCCGGGCGGACATAGGTGTGCCTAAGGAGCAAGAAGGTCGCCCTCCCACATACTCTAGGGACATAATAAAACTAAAGTTTTGGGCTTGGGTAGAACAGAGGAACTTCATGACTACTCAACATGGCTGCTTAACCCCTTCTATGCTAGTGACGGAACCATTCCTTCATGAGTCATGGTTGGGCTGTGCTGATGACGGAATGGTTCCATCACGACCATGCCCGTGATTGGAATTTCCAGCACAGGGCTAGAATTCCTGCTGCTCTGAAGCGGTTAACTGACCTGTTCTTTGATATTAAATCTAGCAGTCCATTAGAAAGCTTCCTTGATTTAATAAAAGTGCCAGAAGATAGGAAATTATACACTCAATTTAGACATGGTAGCCTTCCCATCAATGCCTTCACTAATACCTGGAGGAAAAATATATCACTGCCCAAGGGCTGTCCTTCTTGCCCTTGCCCTAAAGAAAAAATAGGCCATGTATTTTTTGCTTGCCCCGCCTACGTCAGACCCAGAAGGAACTGGCTTATCCCAGTATGTAGATACTTAGGGGCACATTGTCATAAAGAAGCCCTACGTATTCTGCAGTCAGATGCAAGACCATTCTTTGCTTGTGCAACTGCAACATTTCTGGGTAAATTATGGTCCATCGGAAGTAGGGCCCTATCAACTTTATTGACTTGAAGGAAGTAAATGAATTGAAACCCAAACGATCTAAACAGATGGGCGTGCATTTCGTACTAGCACTTTGGATAGTAAATATTTGGATTGCTTGCCACTTTAACTCTGATACTAGGACACATCTTTTAAATTTTGAAATACGCTTATATTTGCACTATGTACATATTGTATCTTTGTGATAAGCTTTTACCTTAATTGTTTTCTCCTTTTAAACTATCAAGAGCCTGTATAGGAAGTATTTTAATTTACAGTACCTTTTATTCTGATTATTAATATGTAAGATCTATGTGCTTTTTTCTTTCATGGTACTATAAAACTGAAATAAAGACTTTTGAATAAATCATTGGATGTGGTTTACACATCCAGTCACACTGCAGCTCACTTGCAGGTTGACCCGAGCTGTGCATAGTCTTGGCTTCATTATTTATTCAAATACTGATTTTGGCAAATCACTTCACCCTGTGCTTCAAACTGTAAATGTGAGAAAAATAAAATTGTCAATGCGTTTTGAAAAAAAAAATATATATATGATTTGTAGTTGTAAATTTAATTTATTTAGCACTTAATATTCCTGTCAAAGGCATTGAAGCACTTTTGGAAGAGTAGCACCGTACTCCACACCTCAAGATTAGATGTAAATAGGTAATAGTTTAGTAACATGATTTCTTTTCCCTGTATGATTGGTTGTGGTAAGTTTGGTATATTTGTGATCTTGAACTTTCATACATTTACTCTAGTATTTTGAATAGGGATAGATTAATTGGGGTGTATTAGTAAAGGGAAGATGTGCGATGTTATTGGGAGTGGTGAAAATAGTCATCTGTTAGTTGGATGAATTTGATAGAAGGAGGTAAGAATTTAGAAGGATGTTTCCGAGTCCATAGGGGTTGGAAGTGTTTTTTTAATAACTAATAAAAAAATAAAAAATAAAAAAAATAATTAAAAAAGAATATATATATATATATATATTTACTAAAAGAACCGTAGGTTTCAGGGATGTTATATTTAGTTGAACACTTGACTCATATAAAACCAGAGAAATTTGCCTAACTAACTATAACTCGCGCGCCCGCAATGCACTTGTGATGACGTCACATATTACATCAGCTCAACAAACTATAACAGGCGAATTTCTCTGGTTTTACATGAGTCAAATGTTCAACTAACTGTAATGTCCCTGAAACCTATGTTTTTTTAGTGAATTTCTAAGGTTTTTTACATGCTAATTCCTAACTATAACGTCTGTAAAACCTATGGTTTTTTCAGTGAATTTCAAAGATTTTTTAAAAGTTCATTTCATATTTTAATGTTTATAAAAACTATATTTTTTATATTATATTTTTAAATATTTTGGAACTCCAGTATAGTTCTTTTTCTAACTTTAAAAATTATGTAATATTTTATATCTTCCCCCAAAAATATGTATCTCTGTTTTTTTTTTGTTGAGAAATCTGCACTCCCATACCAGTAGCGTACCAAGCTCCATCACCACGCGAATCCCATCCACCATATTGCTGTACTCGTAAATGATGTGCATTTCATACCCGACGGGATTGTGGCACCTCATCCTGCTTAAAATCATATACGCATGAAGTCGCCCGTGCTGCTACTTTGGTATCCGACGGGTACACAGTACCAAGCCACGCGTTACGTCATGTACTTATGGGGTCACGCCCGCTGCGCGTTGCATATGCAATGAGTGCATGCCGTCAGGCCCTGTGTTACGTCACAGATGTATGGTGTCGCACCGGGTATGCCATTCCCTCCTTTTTTTTGTCTCAAAAGTACATCTAAATAACTTTGAACAGTATATGAGAGCAAGCAATAATCTAAAATATTTTAAACATTAATATATTTCTAACTGTGATAAACTTATATTATGATAAATATATTTTCTCAAAATCGCGTCGGGTTCGGCCTCCTTATACGCTCGGACGCGATTGCCATGTGACATTAAAAAAAAGCATTTGATTGCTTCATAACATTTCCCATTGTAACAGTTGGACGACCCCGCCCATTTTAGTCATTCTCTCTACAGTGTTTGACGAGACACCCCCCTTCTGCTTAGAGAGCTTTTTTGAAAAGTGTTTTGCTGTATACACAGATCTTATACTACACACAATATGCAACAATCATCTTGATCAATATTCATGGTCAGTACATTGGCCTTCCACGTGTGATGGCCATGCATCTCAAACGTTACATCAAAAACAAATGTGTGTTATACGGTGCCCCTGGTGTGTGTGCACATTATTGTGCTGCCTTTCGGCTTGGGTATTGGTGGCTCTAAGAAGTATGATCAGCCACGGGCAGAGTGCACATCCTAGAACACATATGACAAACAGTAAACAGTGATGTGTAGATTTGTATTGCTGTACGCTTTGTTGTCAGGCTTAACCATTATAGTAGTGTGTTATATGTGAGACTTTCAGATTCACGTTTGACATACATTGCTTGACTGTAATGACCATTATCACTGTGTATGACATAGCCTCACACTTCCTGGGTAGGCAGAAACTGAACAACGCCCAGATCCCCGAGGACAATTATTCACATCCCTGCGCTGGCCTGACGTACACAAGCCCAGCCCACTTTGCGTACGTATAAACAGGTTAACGATGATGTCACATGTCCCAGTTCTTCCACACTGCCTCAGGTGATAAGGCTGCATCCACCTCGCATATCACAATGCACAAAAAACTAAGGGATCCATGAGGTGTACACTATCATGGCCATCAACACTGTCTCTAAATTGTGAACCCTACTGCCAGTTGTGTTTCGAAAGGGATCCATGAGGTGTACACCATCCTGCAATGAACACTGCAACTGAATTGTGAACACTGTTACCTGTAGTGTTTGCACACACAACAATGACAGCAGGTGAGCAATGGGGCCTGGGTGCACAGCGGCTCGAATTGAGCGCGAGGCTGCGGGAGGGGTGGGCTGCATCAGCCTGAGTGCGCAGGTGCAAACAAGCAAAGTTGCCCTGCGTAATGATGTGATCTCTGGCCTCATTCAGTCACATCTGTGTCCCATTTTAAAGACCTGCTGGACCGTACTGTAGGCCTGAGCCAGCGGGCAGCGCTGCCCTACAGACACGTGTTGAGCGCAGTGCTGCGGTAGGGGTGGGGTGCATGAGCTTAAGTGCGCAGGTACGAACAAGCGATGTTGCCGTGCGTAATGGTGTGATCTCTGACCTCATTCAGTCACATGTCTGTCTCATTTTAGGGACCTGCTGGACCATAATGTAGGCCTCAGCCAGCAGGTAGTGCTGCCCTACAGACATGTGGCGTTGGCTTTTAGGGCACTGTAGTGAGCTCATTACTAAGTGTACATGCACACTTGCTTCCGCCACTGCATTACACGTGCACATTATGCTTCTAGCATGCGCTATGTTCCTTTGTCTGTGAACGTTGGTATAACATATTATTATTTAACCTTGTGTATTCTCGTGCACTCCAACTACTCTTTGAACCGCGATTACCACTAACAGTTGGTAGATCGTACTTCAAAAACGATGGATGCACTCAACTGGTGTTTTCTATTAAGCTTGAAACAAACCTTCATTTACCTCAACACGTTTCCACCATTAAATTGTTTCTCCCTTTTCAGACACTGAATTAATTAACCCAAAATGGGAAGAGCAGGTGCTCACGCCTTAATGATGCCCTGGGCATTCTTACGCCTTCCATTGTGGTATCAAGAAACCATCCACGACCGGAGACCTGCTCTCCCACCCTACAAAAGCAACCCGGACTCGGAGCTTGCACCGGCACGTCGTTGGACACACCGATAGTGGCTGGTGAGCAGTGAAGCCCCGGTGCACAGGACCTACAATTGAGCACAGTGTGGGGGAAGGTGCTGAGGTGCAGCAGCCTGGGTGCACAGTTGCAGGCAAGCGATGTTCCCGTAGCGAATAATCTAATCTCTGGCCGTACTGTGGGAGGGGTTAGGTGCATCAGCCAGGGTGCGCAGGTGCGAACAAGTAATGTGGCCATCCGTAATGATGTGATCTCTGACCTCATTCATTCACAACTCTGTCTGATTTTAATGACCTGCTGGACCATACTGTAGGCCTGAGCCAGCGTGCAGCGCTACCCTACAGACACGTGTAGAGCGCGGTGCTGTGGGAGGGGTGGGGTGCATCAGCCTGGGTGCACAGGTGCGAACAAGCGATGTTGCCGTGCGTAATGATGTGATCTCTGACCTGATTCAGTCTCATCTCTGTCTCATTTTAAGGACCGGCTGGATCGTACTGTAGGCCAGAGCCAACGGGCAGTGCTGTCCTATAGACCTGTGGTGTTGCTTTTAGGGCACTGCAGTGAGCTCATTACTAAGTGTACATGCACACAGGCTTCCACTACAGCATTACACCTGCACATTATGCTTCTGCACTGTATTGATTGAGCCAAAATGGGCGCAGCGATGGTCACCCCATCATGAGGCCTCGGCATTCTGATGCCATTGCGTCGTGGTATCAAGACACCGTCCCCAACCGGAGACCTGCTCTCGGAGCTTGCACCAACACGTCGTTGGACCCACCGATGGTGGCAGGTGAGCAGTGAAACCTTGGTGCGCAGGACATATAATTGAGCACAGTGAAGGGGAAGGTGCAGGGGTGCAGCACCATGGGTGCACAGATGCAGGCAAGTGATGTTCCTGTAGCTATTAATGTAATCTCTGGCCTCATTCATATGTTTCATTTTAAGGACTTGCTGGACCCCACTCTTTCTCATGGACCCCAGCGTCCTAGACATGGGTGACGGGAGGTAAACACTGAGGGCTTGGTGCAGTAGGCCGACACTCTGTATCCTTCTCGCTCTGTTCTTTTGACTCTGCTTCCCCTTATCCCTTCCACCCACTCCCTCTCCCTCCCATTCTCACTATCTTCCTTTCATTCGGACTACCTTTCTTTTCCTCTTCCACATGGCACACATACTTATGTTTAATTTTTGTCTTGCTGGTTTTGTACGCTGCTTCCGGAGGAGTTCCACCCACGTATTTCATGTTATACTGTTGTTTGTTCTAATAAACTTGCATTTCCATTTATTTGTGTTTGTTGTAACATGTAAAGTTCACTATATGTTGGAAGGTTGGCGTTCCAGCTTTTCCTTGTGTTCTCCCCCTACCCCCTGCTCATTGGACATCGGGTGCCTACGTCACATAATTTATCAGGCTCCGCTGTTGTGAGTTGTCATTCTAGCCCCAGCTGTTTGCCTTAACGGTCCTGCACTCGCGGGTCTTTGTAATTATAATAAATTACTTACATAACTCAATTGGCCTTGCGTATTACCTACATTGACACTTCAGATGGCGACGAGGACGGGATACGAAAAAAGTTCAAGACCCGCCGGTGTTTGACAGAGGATCGTCTTGTCTCTTCAAAATATTTTTTTCAAGGCAAGTTATTCAGATTTCTTTGTTCGGGGCGTGTTATTCAATGCTAATTGATTTTTTTACTTTTCCATATGAGTACGAGTTAGGAAGCGAAAGAGTGTTCCTTTGACTCAAGACTCGGCGACCTTCTAAGCTTTACTTTAAGGCAAGTTACGATATTTCGATTTTTGCCTAAGGAGTTTTCTAGCGCTAATTCATTCTTTCATCTATTTTCTTTCATGTGCTGATGCGCTGAATTTCTCATATTCGACAGCGTTTTCGAGGAAGCAAGTAGCATTCTCCTCAGCTGTGAACTGTCAACGGTCACATCTATTTCAACGTCGGCCGTTGGAATTTTCAGTTCAGAGTATCGGCCAGGCATTCCTGTCAGCTGTAACTGACATTGTGGGTGGTTTCTGATGTCATCGCGTAGCCTACGATTTGGAGCGTGACTCCATTTTGTTTTCTGAAAATGTTATTTTCTCTCAGAACATCGTTATTCATGAGAGGAATTTAGGTTACTTGTTAAAAGAAAAACGGATTTTACCTGTTTTCCATGTTTAGAATTTCTCTTTTCAATGAGCTATTTCTTTCAAGAATCTAAACTTGATATTTAGAATATTTAGCATTATTTTTGTGAAATTATTGAATGGTATAAAAAAAAAAAAATTTTTTTTAAGTTTAATAATAAGTTTTGAAAATAGCGTTTCTTATTAAGAAAGAGGTACAAGATAAACTTTCAGAAATGGCTACAAATTCAAATATATGTGCTCCAGCTCCTTTCTTGAATGATCCAGGGAAACCAAGCATGAAGTGGAAAAACTGGTTGAGGGCTTTTGAGAGTTATTTAATCGCAATAGATGGTAAGAATTATGATCCTGAGAGGAAGGTGGCAATTTTGTTTGGATTATTGGGAGCAAATGGTCAAGAAATTTTCGATAGTTTGCCTGAGTATGAGCCACCCCCGGGACAGTTTATACCATTAGATGAATACCAAGAGGCACTCAAACGTTTGGAAAGGCAGTTTGGAGAGGAGCCTAATATTATGATTGGGCGTCATCATTTCACTATGCGTAAACAACAGGAGAATGAAACTGTTGAGGAGTATATTGGTGCTTTGCGTGTTCTAGCAACTAAATGCGAATATAATGACATGGTGGATGTATATATTAGGGATCAGTTTGTTTTTCACTGCCATGAAAAGAAAATACAAGAGAGGCTGTTGTCGTGTAAAAATCCTGCTTTACAAGAGGCAATTGATATTGCCAAAGGGATTGAGAGATCTCTTCAGACATCAAAAGTTTTATCTGCTTCCTCAAACTCAAGGGCTGATGTGTATGTTGTTAATGATTTAAAACAAAAGTACCCTGCTTATGAGAAAAGAAATAGAGATGGAAGGGGGACAGATTCAAATGTTATTATATGTTATAGATGTGGGTCAAAGAACCATAAAGCTGATTTTCAAGGATGTCCAGCACAAGGTAGAAAGTGCACAAAATGTATGAAAATTGGTCATTTCGCTACGTGTTGTAATAATTCCAGATCTCAAAGATTCCAGAAAGTGAAAGTAAGTTATGTTAATGATTTCGAGGAGGATATGTGTGCCAATATTGTTTTGTCTATTGATGACCAAACTGGAAATATTAAGGGTCCATTAGGCATGGCACACATTGGAGATGTAGAGGTAAAGATTATGGCAGATTCAGGATCTCCGATCACTATCATTTCAGATGTGAAATACGCTAAATATTGGCCTGATA
Source organism: Lissotriton helveticus (assembly GCF_964261635.1). NCBI lineage: Eukaryota > Metazoa > Chordata > Amphibia > Caudata > Salamandridae > Lissotriton > Lissotriton helveticus. The sequence continues at coordinate 1,079,034,210 of NC_136059.1, forward strand.
CAGACTTGTTTGCTACAGATATATATGCCAAAGCATTCGGAGAGTCTGACATTAATGCATATGGGTATTTTTATGACTTGTTAAATATAAAAGGCAGGATAATTTCCACCAAAATATATGTGGCTGAAAAGGGAAAAGACATCGTAGGTTGGAAGGATTTAGCTAAGCTGGGCATTATTCTTAAACCAGGTGCGGATGACCCTATTGTTCTGGACGAAAATTTTGTACAAGCTTCTATTTCTTTGGTAAGTCCAGTTGTAAGTGATGATTTGGAAAATATTCTTAACAAATATGAGTCTTTGTTCGACAATAGAATTGGTTGTGTTAAAGGTTTCGAACACGAAATTAAGTTGAAGAAAGGTGCAATACCAGTTAAACATAAGGTAAGGGCAGTTCCTTTATCAGTAAAATCTGATTTGCAAGAACTCTTAAACAAGCTTGTCGAGGAAGAAGTAATTGAGCCAACAAATTCCTCAGAATGGATTTCGGCTATTGTTTTAATTAAAAAGAGAAATGGCGAAATCCGTTTATGTGCAGATTTGAGGTCGTTAAATAAAAATATTGTTGTTGATTGTTTCCCTCTGCCAAATATACAGGAGATTTTGGCAGCCACTAGTGGATCAAAATATTTTTCAATTATTGACCTCAAGTCTGCATATCATCAGGTGCAGTTATCAGAAGTGTCAAAGGAGTTGACCACATTCATCACTCCTTTAGGGGCTTTCAGATTTAAAAGACTTCCATTCGGGCTGGCTTCTTCAGCCAGCGTATTCCAGAAATTGATGGAAGCTATTTTGAGTGGAGTTGACGGAGTACAAAAATTCCAAGATGACATTCTTATACATGCGAAAACAGTAGAAGAACATAATGAAATATTGGATACTGTTTTAAGTAAATTGTTTAATAGAGGGATGACTGTATCTAAAAACAAGTGCAAATTTTTAAAAGATGAGGTTGAATATTTAGGCCACGTGTTAAGCTGTGAAGGTATTAGGCCCAAACTTGATTTAGTTAAAGCCATAACTGATGCCCCGAGGCCATGCGATAAGGATGCTCTTAGATCATTTCTCGGACTTAGCGAATATTATTCGCGGTTTGTTGAAAATTACTCTGGTAAAGTTGAACCTCTACGTGTATTGTTGCGCAAAGGAGAGAAATTTTTGTGGGCTGAAGAACAAGATAAGTCTTTTAAAATGATTAAAAATGCAATACTTAATGCTCCAACTTTGAAACCATACAATCCTGAAGGGCATAATGTTGTAACTGTGGATGCGAGTTCAGTGGGTATTGGAGCAGTATTCTCACAAAGGGTTGGCAATGAAAGTCATACTATCGCATTTATTTCTAGGAGGTTACAGGAAACTGAAAGACACTACAGCACCATAGAAAGAGAAGCATTGGCTTGTGTCTGGGCAGTTGAGAAACTAAGAATGTATTTATGGGGCAAAAGTTTTGACTTGGTTACAGACCATAAGCCACTCACTTTTCTTATGGATGGTTGTGGTAGAGGGAATGGAAAAATTTCATCTAGATTAATCAGGATTCTGTCAAAATTACAAGAGTATAACTTCACTATCAAACATATTTCCGGAAAATGCAATGTGAGAGCTGATTGTTTATCACGCCTTCCACTTGAATGTGATGATTGTAAGGAATATGATGACACTGAATGTGTAGTTTCGTTTGTAAACAGTAGCAATCAATTTACCAGTATTTGTGAGGAATCTGATTGGGTTTCGCAGCTTAATGATGACCCTGTATTAAGTAGAGTCAAATTATTTATTTCCAGTAGCTGGCCCCCAGTAAGAAATTTGAGTTCAGATCTGAGAACGTATGCACAAGTGGCAGATGATTTAAGCATCGAGGACGGGTTCATAATGAGAGGTGAACTGTTGGTACCCCCGCCTAAGGTAAGACGAATTCTTTTGCAAAAGGCTCACAGAACTCACCTTGGATCTACATTAACCAAGAAAGCCCTTAAACAATATTATTGGTGGCCAGGTTTGGACTCAGAAGTTAATTCATATGTAGAATCTTGTGCCACGTGTTTGAATTCTGACAAACGTTGGAAGTCCAGAGTTCAGGAGTTGCAATTAGTGGACATACCATCTTCTTCTTGGAATAAAATTGCCATAGATTTCTCTGGCCCTTTTTATGCTTTAGAAAGTTCATGTAAGTTTTTAATGGTAGTTTGTGACTATTACAGCAAATGGGTCTATTTCAAGTTTGTTCCCAATATAGATTCTAAGAGTGTTATTCAATTTTTAGAACAACTTTTTACTATTGAAGGTTTACCTCAAATCTTAGTGTCAGATAATGGTAAACAGTTGACATCGGAAATGATGACGACATTTTTGAAGAAAAATCGAATTTCACAAGAAAAGACTCCATTGTACTCCCCCAGATCCAATGGGCAAGTTGAGCGTGTCAACAGGTTTATTAAAGATGGGATTCAAATGGCCCTAGCAAACAATTTATCAGTTGTTGAATTCACTCAAGATAGAGTGGATATGTATAACAGAACTGTCAATAACGTTACCAATTTCTCCCCTTTCTTTCTTATGAGAGGTAGACAAGCCGTCACAACTATATCACCCAAGCTTTCTGTGCATCAAAAAGGGAAAAGTGACTTTACAGTTGTGGATGATGATAGTCTAAAAGTCAAGAGTTCTATCTGCAAGCAACAACTAAAATCCAAGAAATACTATGATGACACGCATAAAGCTGTTCACAAAGACATTGTTGTAGGGGATTGGGTGTTAGTGAAAAAACCATTTGTAAAACAGAAAGGAGATTCTAAATTCTTTGATCCTAGCGAAGTTGTAGAGGTATCAGGAGGTGCAATTCGTGTTTCAGAATTGGGTTGGAGGAACAAAAGTGATGTAATCAAAATCAAAGACTTTCAAAAGAAGTTGATGTCTGATTATAAAGATCAGAATACTGTATCACTTTCAGATAGCTTTTGGTATGAGGTGACATCTAGTGATGAGAATATAGTTAATGATAAGGAGTCTGAAATGTGTCCCTTTTCAAATCCCAATGGTGAAATGTGCCAGCGAAAAGACACTGCTGACGTTGCATTAAGATCAAATAGAGAATTGTGTTTAGAAGATTCCTCTTCTAACATCCAAGATTTGAATTCCCAAAGTTCTGCTGCAAATAAATACAATGAAAGTGTAAGTTTGCAGAATGAGCAGGAGTTATTATTTTATCCTAATACTGTCGAATCTGCTAGTACAAGTTCAGGAAGAGTGGTACAGATGCCTAGTAAGTTTAGAGATTTTATAATGTATTAATTTCATTCTGCTCTTTTTGAAGGAAGGGAGATGTTGTAACATGTAAAGTTCACTATATGTTGGAAGGTTGGCGTTCCAGCTTTTCCTTGTGTTCTCCCCCTACCCCCTGCTTATTGGACATCGGGTGCCTACGTCACATAATTTATCAGGCTCCGCTGTTGTGAGTTGTCATTCTAGCCCCAGCTGTTTGCCTTAACGGTCCTGCACTCGCGGGTCTTTGTAATTATAATAAATTACTTACATAACTCAATTGGCCTTGCGTATTACCTACATTGACACTTCAGTGTTGTTTTAATAAAGGTTATTTTTTTCCAATAAATAAGTGAGTGTATAGGCCACTTGTCTGTAGTTTATTGTGTAAATCGTCTGTTTATATGAGGTTATGATGAAAAACATTTGTAATTTTGCGTTGAACCTACCAAATATAAACCAACAGACTATTACATAAATTAAACCTGCGTAATTCTACAGCTGAAAGAGTTCTATGTGTGTATCACTTTATAACACCATAAGTACTACCCGTGTGATTACAGAACCAATAAGGCACTGCCTAGGACGACCGAGGCTTCAAGGACTGCCGAGGCCCACCCTGCATATTTTTAAGTAAAGCCCCGGAGGATGGCAATCCCCGCACATCAGTTGGCCTCGAAGCCCCCCGAACAATTAGTAAACAATGCCCAGGAAGGTGGCGATCCCCTAGGCTGCGAAACGTCTCTCTGCCCTCTCACGCCTAATTTACATGTGACAATAAGATCCCCAGTCCTACGGAGACCCTGCAATATAATAATAGGATTGGCCACGGAACATTACCCACCAGGGGCCTCATATAAATGAACGGGTGAGACCCCGCTTCTCTTTTTCTTTTTTTAATTTTTACCATCCGTGTCCGCTCTATTAAAGCGATACGAGGTTTTCCTCCCCTCGTTTCAACTAGTCAAACAAGGATTTTCTATCATAGGGTGTAAGCCATGCACCCTGTCCCTAATAGCAAATATAAATGTCCTGCTGATGCACACCCCAGGACATTGTATGAGCTGCGCCTGGGAGGTCGCGCGCCGTAGGACCATTATGCATTAGTTAGTATAAACGCATTCTAACACTACTTACACACGTGTATACAGCGACCAGAGTGTGGTGAAGAGGCGGAGGAAGTGCAAAATCTAAAAATATAAATTCTACCAGAGGTCGGATGACATGGTTCAATGAGCCGACGACCCTGGGATGAGTAGAAACAGCTACACAAAGAAAACGGGTCTTCAGCACAACGTAAGCAAGCTCGAATTATTGGTGAGTGCTGCCTTCTTTTTACCTTATCCGGCTCTTCACCAAATTTATGTAGTGAAGAGGCAGAAAACAGTGGATCCAATAAGTAGATTTATTCCAGGAAAACAAGACACCTTAAACAGCTACCAACAGGAGCAGACAGCAAGGCAACTGTCTCCTCCAGCATCATGTACAAACTCCCCAAGGTTCCCCTCATGACAGCCCTACATTCTAACATTACATGTTTACATTCTAGTAGAATGTCATACTAACATTCTACTATGACTAACATTGGAATACTACACAGAGCACATGACTTTAGAGCAATGAGCTCATGCGTTTATCCAAAGGTTTTGAGACCGGTACGGGTGAGTAGTTGCTTCCTACTCCCTTTATTGTATAAACGCAAACTAACACTACTTCCACATGTATACTACACCGTCCAGAGCACATCACTTTACAGCAATGAGCTCACGGTTTAGGCTCTCGTTTTCATACCCGAGTGTAGCAGCATATCATCTCAGCACCATGTCACTCTGAGCAACACCGCACTTTCAGACCGGTAAGAGTGACTACTTCGCTTTGCACTCCCCCACAGAGGTTACAGACCTACCCACATTTGCTACTTTTTTTGCCCTTTTTTCCCCTTACTCTCTTCAACGAAATCACAAAATGGCGGCCAACACTTCCTAGTTGCAACTGCTTGCAGCGCTCGCAACCAATAAGCAGCAAGCTCATGTTCGTAACGCCTCAGCCAATCAGATGGCAGAATTCCCAAATATCGATATCTGTAAATTTTGATATTTCTCCAAAACTACTAAACAGATTTACACCAAATAAACAAAAGCGCGTTCACCCGTTCGACCTGTAGCCTTATCTAAAGTTTCCTATGGAAATTAACATGGAGACATTTTTTTTTCTGACCCCTATTTATCTTGGCCACACGTGACCAATCACCCCCAACCTTTAAAAATAGGAGCTGATATGAACAAAGAATTAGTTTTGAAAATTTCATGAAGATTCATCAAACAACATCAAAGTTATAAGCCAAACAAAAAATGCTCTTCCTTTGGAAACTTGGTCCTAACTATAACTACCTACTGGCGACCATGCCAACCGTGAGCAAGTTAACAGGGGTTAGCGAAACACGTCGGTTTATGTTCCTTTGAAATGATCTGGAAAGCTGTTTTGAAGTAAATAAAGAAACGAGGAAAGCAGACTCCTGCGAGTGCGTGATCAATTACCTTCTTTTTGAGAGAAAGTTTGTGTGGCATATATATATATATATATCGTGTTATGATCATGGAACAACAGTACGATCATCGCATGGGGGAAGGGAAGAGAATGGGGAAGGGGAAGAGGCAGAGGAAAAGACGACAAAGAAGAGGAGGTGAAGGGTACAGGAGGAGCACAAGGCTGGCAAACAAAAAGAGCCTTGCGCTCGAATACCAAGAAGTAACTGGCATTATGGATAACGACACCACCATCATTAATTTGAGTTCCGTGGTGTTGACCCAGGAAGATGAGAAAATCCTAAAATTAGGTCTGTCTTACTGTGACACAAACAAATTCAATTATCCAAATAGTAGGATGGACCTTTATCGGTTTACCAGGAAACTGAAACTGACAACATTACATGCTGGAAGAACTAACAGTCAGCAGTCAAACTTGGAAATTATATCAGATACCGCTTCGACCTTCCTCAATGTCAATGGCATTCCGGCATTTAATGATATGATGGTACTTATGGACGACACCTCCCAAGTAATGAGTGATGACAATACTGAACAAGAGAACATTTTACAAGCAAGCGATCATACACCGTTCAGAGCTCCCTCAAAATTTCTCCCACAAACTATGAGAGATAATGTGGACCTGTTCGGGGAAAATATAACAAGAGATTTGAAAAACTTGTATTTCCAGGAGAATCAGAGGAAATATAAAATAAATCCAGAAAAGGCGCTTTTCCACAAAACAGTGAAAAAATTACAGATGGAGGATGGACTTTTAGTGAAACCCTCCGACAAAGGAGGTAATGTGGTTCTTTGGGGGAAAGAACAATATAAGAAGGAGGCACTCAGTCAACTGCAAGATTGTAGTTGTTACAGGAAAATAACCCCCAAGGAATATGACAATGTAATAATTGAATTTCAGGGAATACTGGACCACAGGAAAGAAAATGGACTACTCAGCTGGGATGAGCATAAGTTCATAAAACAGGATAATCCAGTGGTTCCGGTCTTCTACATGTTGCCAAAGAACCATAAAAATGCCACTAGCTCACCAGGGAGGCCCATCATCTCCTCATGTGGAAGCCTGTTTGAGGATGCATCGCTGTATATTGACTATTTCTTGAACCCTATTGTCAGATCACTCCCTTCTTATTTGAAATACTCGACAGACTTTTTGAAGTGTATGTATGATATATGTTGGGAGCCGGAAACAATGGTTCTTTTAACATTAGACATTTCTACATTATACACAAGCATACGACATGTAGATGGGCTGAGGGCTTGCGAGCATTATCTGAATTTGAGACCGGCACGACTTGTTTCACAGAATAGAATGATTCTTGAAATCATGGAGTGGTGCCTTACGAAAAATATTTTTCTTTTTGGCAGTGATCTTTATCTCCAGGAGAGGGAGACCGCGATGGGCACCTGCTTTGCCCCCAGCTACGCCAATTTACATCTCGGCTGGTGGGAGGAGCGGGTGTTCAGAGGGGGTCCCCTTGATCACTGGGCGGAACATATTCTACTATGGGTCAAATATATCGACGATGTCTTCGTGCTGTGGCAGGGCACGGAGACATCTATCGATCTATTTATAGATGAGTTGAACCAGAATTCATTAAATCTAGAATTCGTGGGCAACTCTAGCAAAAAGACAATAGATTTCCTAGATATTAGGATTACCCCCACTGACTGTAGACTGGAAACCACAGTGTTCCATAAGATAACTGCAGGAAACTCAATCCTGCATGCAGGGAGCGCCCATCCAACAGCTCTGATAAGAAGTATTCGATTAGGGGAATTTTATAGAGCGAGGCGCACTTGCAGCAGGGATGAGCAGTATGACAAAATTGAAACCGAAATGACTCAGAGATTCATTCAAAGAGGGTATAAGGAGACGATCCTGAAAGGGGCATCTAACAAAGCCAGAAAGTTGGTTAGACAAAATATACTCTTCGAACCATCTAGAACTCAAAAGCAGAAGAATTTGGACAAAACACAAAATGTACAGGTTTCTCCTAGATTTATAACGACCTTTAACACCAAACATAAAGAAATAAGATCCATATTGAGAAAACACTGGTATTTGGTGAAGAATGATCCGGTACTAGGTTCAATGGTCAAAAAGAATCCTGAAATCACGTACAAAAAATCCAAGTCTTTAAAAGATTAAGTGGTGAAAAGTGAGTTCGTAGACAGAAAAAAGAGCAATGCCGACTGGTTAAAGTCAAAGCCTGGTTATAAAAGATGTTCAAAGTGTAAAGCCTGTCAGCATGGAATGAACCGTACAGACTTTAAAACCTCTTTTAATAAAACTGTGACAATCAGAAGTGCCATTAATTGTAAAAGTGAATATTACAATGCCCATGCCCAAAGATATACATTGGTAGTACTATTTTACCAGTGCATCAACGAATTTTGCAGCACGGACGTGCCATTGTTAATCAGGATAGATCCTACCCTGTGGCTCGGCACTTTGAGCTACATCACTCCTGTATTGCAGAGGTCCAAAAGAAAAAGAGGGGAGGAAATAGAAAAGGGGAGCTCAGGAAATTGGAAACGTATTTCATCCTAGAGTTCAACAGTAAAGAGCCACATGGATTAAATGTGGAAGAGGATCTGTATACATGTTTAGCCTGATTTTACATTAATCCAGATTATGACTAAGCAGCCTCGAGTGTACCAAAACTGCATATGGGAACTATGAATTGTATATTCTTTTAATGAAAAAAAGTTTTTTTAAAAACTTACATTCTTTTTTTATGCTTCTTTTAACACATGGAAGGCAGTGTAACTGGCAAATTTGTAGTGGCTTTGATAAGAATGGAATGTACTAAGCAATGCTTTTTTAACTACTTATGCATATATATATATAGGAAGAAGGCAGTCGCCTTCGAAACGCGTCAGGGAACTTTTTGACGAAACAGGATTGAAATGAACTCTCCCGTTACATCAAGCTATCCAAGCTGTTTTGTGTGTGGAATAAAGCCTTGGTCAAAGCAGCCCCGCGAGTGTGGCATGTGTTCTTCGACACGCGAGCCTCCATTGTTGGAAGGTCCCATCACCTTCCCAGCCGCACCCGCCACGAAGAGTGCTAGCGCCTTGATGGGTTAACGGAGCGTCGCAGGGCTACTGCAATGCGCTAAGCACCGCCAGGAATCATCGAGGGAGGAGTCCAGAAAGGGCGAGCATACAGCTCGTTGGAATGACGGTATTCACCACTTTCCTGCTCATAGACTGAGATGCTGCCTGGCTGGCGAGGGGCTTCTGAGCGAGACTTTTCCCGCACAGTTGATGAAGTGGGAGATAGCGCAATATGCGATAAAGATTGCAAGCAGGACTATAAGGACCATGAGGCACCGCCACATCCAGGGGCGTGCCATTATTGTTTAATGAGGCCCGTCCTGCCGCTCACCTGCAAATGATATCGTCACCCTCTGAGGAAGAAGGCAGTCGCCTTCGAAACGCGTCAGGGAACTTTTTGACGAAACAGGATTGAAATGAACTCTCCCGTTACATCAAGCTATCCAAGCTGTTTTGTGTGTGGAATAAAGCCTTGTTCAAAGCAGCTCCGCGAGTGTGGCATGTGTTCTTCGACACGCGAGCCTCTATATATATATATATATATATATATATATATATATATATATATATATATATATATATATATATATATATATATATATATATATATATATATATAGTGCTATTTATTTTAATTCCCTGCCTCCAGAGTGTTGCACCGCCAGTAGTTGGCCATTTAATCTCTACTAGATCTATATATATATATATATATTTCACAAAATTTTCTTGCTGCTGATCGTGAACCAAACAGGAAAATGCACTTGATTTTATTGCTCACCCTCGATGGAACGCCCCCAGTTAGTCGCAGTGCATTATGGTGCTTGTGGTTCACAGCATTTTCTTTTCCTTTTTTGCCCTCCATTGGGAATAATTATTAGATACTTAAGATCAAAATGCAGAGTCCATTGTGCCTCACGGCTTTCTGTGGTCCATACCAAAGAAGGTCTTGGGCGTCACCTGTACGCCCTTAATCGCTTGCGAGGTACACACATATTTATATATCTATATATATATACATATGTGCTTGTGTGTGTATATGGACATACCCACACATTTAAACATATACATATATACACACATATACAGACTAGCCTTAGTTATAGTTCTGTACAAATGCAAAAACTTGTTTCATTTATGTCAGATACTTATAATTGGTGTAATTCCTTGGTTTTAGTTTTTAAACAGTAGTGCCTTTTCAGTGGATTTCTAAGTATTTTTAACGTAAGTTAAAATCTTGCTACACTCCTCTTGTAATAGGGCCACTTTAACTATAGGTTTTTTTCAGAGAAAAATATATACACACACATATATACATATATACATATATATAAATATATATATATATTCACTGAAAAAACCATAGGTTATAGACCATATATAGTTAGGAATTAGCATTTACAAAACCTTGAAAATTCACTGAAAAAACCATAGGTTATAGACCATATATAGTTAGGAATTAGCATTTAAAAAACCTTATTTTACTCACACAAAACCATTGAAATTCCATATATAGTTAGTTGCACTAACTATATATCGCGCACCCGCAATCCACTGCTGATGATGTCACATATTACATCATTCATGACATGGTCAGTGACATCACTGATGACATCACTGATGACATCTCAAATGACATCACTGATGACATCATCCAGTGACTGTGTGTTTCTGTAAAGTTTAAATATGTTTTACATATTGAAGAATGAGTAGATGTAGAAGTGTCTGGATGAAGGATTTAGTAGGTGCGTGACTGACTGTATGAGTGAGTGATTAAATGTGTCTCACTGAGTGCATGGGTTAGTGACTAAACTGTCTTAATTTGTGCATCATTATGTCTGTTGTTCTGTAAACTGCTGCATGTGTTGATCAGTAGCTATATGAGTAACTATATGGGTTATTGATTGATTGCCCAAGTATTTGTATGGGAGACTGAGTGTGTGTGTGGCTGGCTGGGAGGTGTGTGACTCTGTGCAGATCAATGTGTACTTGTATCAATGATTGTATAAGAGAGTAATTATGTGTTAGTATATGTTTCAAAATGTAAGGTGCTCTATGTTTAACTGTATAGATTAGAAAATGGAAGTGTGATTGATTCTTTACAGGACTGACTAGGTGTGTGAGTAACTCCATGGATGAGTGACAGAGTGTGAGAGTCTGTATAGGTGTATGAGTGCATATGATAGTGTTGTAAAGATGAGTGATTGTATGTATGAATGATTGTATGGGTAAATGAGTGAATGTGTGTGTAAACATAGGAATCACTGAGTGCGTATGTAGTAACTAGTATTGGTGTGTCAATGGTTTCAAAAATTATACTCTGTATTTAACACTGGGTGTAACAGAGGTTATATTAAAGTGTGAGGAGATGCATTGTATTGTCACATGAATGATATCATCAGTGATGTGGTCATTGATGTCAAATGAGATGTCATCAGTGATGTCATCAGTGATGTCATTTGAGATGTCATCAGTGATGTCATCAGTGATGTCACTGACCATGTCATGAATGATGTAATATGTGACATCATCAGCAGTGGATTGCGGGTGCGCGATATATAGTTAGTGCAACTAACTATATATGGAATTTCAATGGTTTTGTGTGAGTAAAATAAGGTTTTTTAAATGCTAATTCCTAACTATATATGGTCTATAACCTATGGTTTTTTCAGTGAATTTTCAAGGTTTTGTAAATGCTAATTCCTAACTATATATGGTCTATAACCTATGGTTTTTTCAGTGAATTTTCAAGGTTTTGTAAATGCTAATTCCTAACTATATATGGTCTATAACCTATGGTTTTTTCAGTGAATTTCAATGGTTTTTTAATAGCAAATATCATAAGCTGTCGAATGTCAAGTACGTGGTAAGTAAAAACATTTTCGTGTTTATGCACACTGATCTGCTTTGATTGCTGCCCCCCACCCCTCATTTCTATTAGGAGTACTCTCTCTTTGCAGATAGTGAAGGGTAGTTAACGCAGCCCTTTGCCCCCTTTGTAATCCGTCGTGCCTGCTTCTCTCTCCATTTGATTGATTGTTCTCTTTGGTTCATTCTCTATTTACAAACAAGCACAGAGTCGCAATACTCTGTTTAGTCTTTGCAGATAGCGAAAAATCGTGTAAAAAAACAAAAGGAATCGAGCAAAATCAGTAGGCCACTAATGGGATCTCTTTTGACCTCGCTAAAATAGAAACATTAGGAACAACCTGTCGAAAATAGCAATGCGTATGTATATAAGCGGCGTTCATTTGTGTTCACAGTACCCCTTGTTGATTGTTTCAATCGAGCATTGAATTGTTCGAAGTTAATTCTCTTAAGGATCTTCTCTACCTGCAAACGAGGAAGAATAGGAATATTCTATCTCCCTTTGCAGATAGTGAAGGGTAGGTAACGCAAGCCTTTAACACGTCGTACCTATTTCATTCCTCATTGATTGATTGATTGTCCGAACATTGACTGTTTGGGAATTAGTTCTTTTTGGAGGTATTCCCTGTTTGCAAATAAACGTAGGAAAATCTTTGCAAGTAGTGAAAGGGTACGTAATGCGGACCGTTCTCCCCCGTTGTAATCTGTCATGCCTATCTACTCCCCACTGATTGATGCACCTTTTTCACCCGGACCATTTACTAGAGATACGTCATCTGGCCCGACCAGAGAGCACCCCTAGTGAAAAGGACATATGCAATAATAACGAAGTGATCACTGTATCCTGTTAACAGAAACTTTACCATGAAACAACCTGGAAAGAAAAAAATAGGAAAACGAAAATCAGTAGGCCACTGATGAACATGAACTTTTATTAAACAACGAACAAAGAAACGATAACATAACGTAATGATAAAACCTATTAATGTCCTAGAAACAAGAAAACGTTAAAATATGCCAGTGGTGAGAGACCAGAAAAACAGTAAGAGAAACCAAATCACCCCTCGCTGTCCCACCGCCTGCCACGCCAAAAAAATCGATAGACTAGGGAAAATGCAAGTCATTAGAACATCCACCCCCACTCTGGAAACTTCCAAGGTGGGGCAGGGTTCCGGCTACGCCCAGCCGGGAGCAGCCCATATAAGGCAGGTCCTGCTGCCACGCCTCGGCCAGGAGATCCTAACGTAGGGTGTAGCCGAAGGAGAGGCCGAGGCCAGCGGGACCCGGCCAGGGGATTGCCTTTACAACGCTGAACAGTTGCAGGGGGGGGGAATGTCTCCTCGACCCTCCCCTCTCTCTCCCAGTCCGGCCGCGGTGGCCCTTGAGAGTTGCAGGTAGTCCCGCCACATGCTCTTCCGGTCCGACCACCAACGGTCGGGGGGCCGAGGCCGACGGGATCCGGCTGCAGCCGATAAACCAAGAAACCCGTTCATGGGGCCAGAGCCAGGGGCGTCCGGCCGACATCCACCGGAAGCCCGGCCCGAAGACGGACGGGACACTTCTTTCTTTTATAATGGCTGCGACAACACTGGGGGGGGATGTCTTGCACATGCCTCCGACCCCCCCCTCGTCCTCATCGCCTGGTCCGGCCATAACAAATCTCAAGCGAGACGCCGTGGGGTGCACTGGGAGGGAGAGACGGTGCGAACAGGCCTCTCCCGCCTCCCCAGGTGGAGACTTCCCAGCTGCACCCTCAGCGCTCCAGGCGCCCGGAAAACGGTTCTTCCACTGTGGCCATGCTGCAACGTCTCGCCCGACAGGGTGGAGCCCGTCCGCTCATGTGACCCCGCGATCGCCGGTAGCTGCCAAACTCTCAAAATGGCGGTCGACCTGGCAAGAGCGGGCCCAGCATAAAGAAATGGCCCGGTCACTGGTTGACTCCACCACCGTAGTCCTCCACGACCTTGAAGATTCTAGAGGAGCCGCGGGAGTCTCCGACCCCCGATGGGGAATGACTGCCATGATCGCCCGTGGAGTGACGAAACTGTATCCGCGGGACGTCGGCGCTCCCATGCTGGCGCCAGCCTCACTTTGAATTACTAGAATCCTGCAGACCTCACTTCCGGTGAAAGCACAGTGTGACCCGGTAGGAAAAATTATTGCACCCCCTCCCCTTTTTGACTGATAGTTCAAACCACCGATCCTTTCCTTTGCCCTTTTAACGGAACTTTGGACTGCCTCCCCCTCTTTTACATTTTCTAGAGAAAACAAAACATTAACCACTACATTAGCATAGCAGTTGACACCAGAACTGTTTTCAAATTGAAAACCAACAACATCTTCAACAGAATCCTTTTTGTTTCTGCTGTGACCCTGCTACAGCACAGGCATTGTCCCCAGCAGTAATTCTGCAATGCCGGTAAGAATAGCTGTGGTGCCTACTGGACTCACTCACCCCCGCGGCGCCCCACGCCGTTTTTTGCTGGGCGGCAACTTACTAGACATCACTTTCGTGCCATCTAGATTTCAGCGCGTTCTGCTGCCTTGGAACTATTCGCACAACAGACCGCTACTGACAAGAATATTTCATTATTGGTGCTGTCAATTTCAATAAATCTATTGGATAATTAAAAAGAAATTGCCACGGTCTCTTCGTTGTTTAAATGTTTTTACTGTTTTTGTTTTGTTGTATATATTTATATGTTATTAAAGTTTTATATACCTACTACTTTGTTGGAGTGCTATATATTTTTAATGTGACACATAATTGTAAAAACTTTGATGTACAAAGAGTCATTCCTGGAATCTTCCGCTTCAGGCTCGGTCCCCTCCCCAATCACAATACAGGATGGTTTTCAGATAGTAGGAACACGTGTGGTGTGACGGATCTCATCGAGTGTGGGCCTTGATCTACTATAACTCCTTTGAAGAGGGGTGATTCTTTACAGCTGGGGCCATAAACTACATCTGCAGGGCTAGCTGATAGCCTGGACAATCGGACACAGAGAAAGAGGAGTGTCAGAGGGTGCGGTAGTGAATAGGGCGAAAGGGAGGTGTCGGGCGGGCACAGAGTGTGATTCTCAGGGAAGAGCAGCGCAGATGGGGGGAGGTTTATTGCCCATGCATAAGACAGAGAGCGGTGGTGACCAGTGCCTAGGGAAGATGCTTGCGTGGGTGAGGAGCCATGCTACGAATCGACAGCGTGCAGAGAGTGGGTCTGGTCAAGACACCTAAAATGGCTGCCGTGCACGACAAAAGTGTGGCATTTCAAAAAAGGCAAGATGGCGCAGACAATGTTTTTCAACACTTCCTCATTTCCTTCGAATCGAACGTTAACAGACGTTGGGGCATATTACCAAAGTTAAGCGATATTTATCGCTAACGATGCTTACCAACCAATTTTTTACCACTAAGCATCGTCAGAAATTATCGAAGATAAACCTTACTATTATCAAGGTTTATCGCAAATGCGATAATAAACGGCCGCAATGCATGAATATCGCTAAAAACTCAGCGATATTCATGCATTACCGAGCTAATGCTCTTAGCCATGTTATCCACCTCCCATTGGATAACATGGCTAAGAACTGCTCAGGGCAGGTGTTACTTTTTGGAGATATTCGCGCTTAGCGCGAATATCTCCAAAAGTTGGTAATAGGAGATAGATATCTTGCATGTTGTAATGCAAGTTATTGTGGTATATGGAACTCATACCATAATCTCTCAGGAAAGCAGAAACTGATCCTTTTGGGACCGCCTAAAAAGGCCTAGGGGGTGAGGAGTACTCTACTTTGCCCCCTTTTCACGTTCCGAACTATTTTATTTTACTCTCTTCTGTAATTACACAAAATACCAGCGATAAGATGCATCGGAGACACACAGTGAGAGAAAGGAGGCCGGAGATGAAGAAGACATGTCAAATACACATTGGAGATAATATAGTGGCAGAAAGGAAGTAAATATGAGTAAACTTACCATGTAACATAAAAATGTTGCACTCTATACTATAAGTCTCATTTTATACTACAATCACTTCGCTACAACCTCATAAATTAAAAATAAAAATGAATAATGTCTCAAACAATTTTTGATTTCTAAATATAAATTTATTCTTCAGAATTTTCTAAATTTGAAAGAACTAGTAACATGTCCTCATCAGCAATGTCCTCATTAAAAGTCTCCAATGATGATTCTTGTAACTCTATGGTCTCCAAACACTCGATAAATTCGCCATCAAGAGATTGATCAAAAAAATCATTCAAGTCATCTCCTCCTTGTGACAATATTTCATTATTGGAGCTGTCAATTTCAATCAATGTAGTGGAATCATTCAAGTCATCTCCTCGTGACAATATTTCATTATTGGTGCTCTCAATTTCAATCAATGTAGTGGAATCATTCAAGTCATCTCCTCCTTGTGACAATATTTCATTATTGGTGCTGTCCATTTCAATCAATCTAATGGAATCATACAAGCCATCTCCTCCTTGTGACAATATTTCATTATTGGTGCTCTCAATTTCAATCAATGTAGTGGAATCATTCAAGTCATCTCCTTGTGACAATATTTCATTCTTGGTGCTGTCCATTTCAATCAATCTAATGGAATCATACAAGTCATGTCCTCCTTGTGACAATATTTCATTATTGGTGCTCTCAATTTCAATCAATGTGTTGGACAATTCAAAAGAAATTGCCACGGTCTCTTCATTGTGAGCCATTTTATTTTGAAATTGCTTGCTGTAAATTGCAGAAAAAAATAATCACTTTCATTTATCGTTTTTAGTAATACATAATATAAAACTAACTTTATCAAGTATTTAGTATAACAGAAGGACTGCAAATAAATAACAGAAAACATTTTTCAAATTATCTTCAAGTGTACAACATAGTTCCCCTTACAAATTAACAACTCACCTTTTTAAAAGTAGCAGAAGTGTTAGTACTGTGTAAATCAAACACCAGAAATTCACCACCAAAAATTCCTCACAAATGTACCTCAGACAGTAGTATCACAAAATGGCTGTGGTTTCCTCTCATTTGAGATATATACATAACCATTTAACTTTCATCACACACAAATACAAAACCAAAGTAACATTTTAATTGGTTCTAAATTTCAACACTTTCAAATGTGTTTTCCCCATGCAATTTTCCATAGGACATTTACATACGTCTACAGCCTGAATGGCTGAACGGAATTACACCAAACTTGGCAAAGTGGTACATCAAACCTAAGAGGTCAGGAAGGATCTACTATGCCCCCTTATGGTCATTTCCCCCTTCGCTTTGGCCTCCTCTTGTCTCTCAATCCTACCGAGGGACAAGATGGCGGCCGCTACGGACTGTTTGGAATGTTGACAGACGCCGGAGAACCAATCAGCTTCGCAAAGCTCCGTAACGCGAAAAGTACGCGAAGCGGAGCGCTGTTACAGATATATATCTTTTTTTGAACGTTAATTTCTCAAAATCCACTGGAGCACATATATTGAGACCTAGCAAAGGCACATCGGGCTACCAGTCCCTAATATTTTGCCAAGTTTCGTGCAAATCCATTCAGCCGTTCGATTATTATTATTTTGTTTTTTTTTTGCCCCGCGGGGCCCTTTTAAAACCTCCACATCAAAACTAGGGGGTCAGCGAGGATCTACTATGCCCCCTTATAGTTATTTCCCCCTTTGTTTTGACCTCCTCTTGTCTCTCGATCCTACCGAGAGACAAGATGGCGGCCGCTACGGACTGTTTGGAATGTTGACAGACGCCGGAGAACCAATCAGCTTCGCTTCACAAAGCTCCGTTGCGCGAAAAGTCCGCGAACCAGTGCGCTGCCCGGTCCGCTGTTACAGATATATATCTTTTTTTAAACGTTAATTTCTCAAAATCCACTGGAGCACATATATTGAGACCTACAAAAGGCACATCGGGCTACCAGTCCCTACAATTTTGCCAAGTTTCGTGCAAATCCATTCAGCCGTTCGGGCTAAAAGTGAGGCCAACCGCCCTATGGAAAACTCAATGTTAAAAACACGTTTTGGGACCCCCCTTTTTTCTCGGCCCCCCCTTGACGAACCCTCCCCAAATTTTCAAGGGCTGCTCAGAAACAAAATGTGCCATTTTCCTGAAAATTTCAGCCAATTCCGTCCACAAACGCCAAAGTTATTAGACATAGAATTTTCAAAAAACCCATAGAGAAAAAATCCTAACTATATATACCTACTGGCGACCGCCAGTAGGTAATATACATATATATATATATATATATATATATATAGACATGCTCTGCTAGAGGTTGTTCAGGTCCTAAGTGATGTGCCATAGAGCCTAGAAGCCATAGAAGGGATTCAGAGCTACTCCTCTATAAAGTCTGAAAATTTGGGACTTAAACCTTTTTTTAACTTTCAAGACCTCTATAGCTTCAGCTGGACCTTCAAGCAAAAATCCCCAAATCTCGAGAGAACATTGTTACATTCAGCTTCCTGGCTTGACATAGTGCAGGACCACGCGTGAAATTCCAAGTACAACTAGGTGCACTGTCCTGCGGGGTGACATCAGTACTGTACCCAGTCGGCACTTCATCACGATCAGGTAGAATGTGTGTCTTTGCCCGGTCCGATGCAACCAGATAACTCCAGTAGGCACTTAGGGGCATATTATCAAGTGGTGCGTTAAAAATTATTGCTGTTTTAGCAGCAGTAAACTGCCGCTAAAGCAGCTATAATGAGCTTGATAATATGGCCTTGTGAATTCCAATAGAAACCCATGTTCTGGTGTGAACATTGGCTTCTATTGGAATTCTCCAGTGCATATCATCAAGCCCATTATTGCCGCTTTAGCAACAGTTTTCTGCCGCTCTCCAGTTCTACTAATTGGAATTTTGTTATTCTGGTATCATTTTATTTATTAAATACTACTACATTTGTCTAGATTGTGTGGGATTTTTCTTATGTTGTATTTTTACTTTATTACTGCTTGTGCACTACATAAATACTTTACACATATTCCCCATGTTCCCTTCGACCACCAGTATTGTAATATGGTAGTCCGATAGAAAACTCTGATGTCGGGCAGAAAGCCTCCGATGAGCTGTTGGATGGCTTTCCGCCCAACAACCATAATGAGGCCAATAGTATTAAAATATATGTGGTGCATTTTAAAGGAAACTGATACTAAGAGCTAAGTTAGAAGCAAATGAATAGACACATGTAGTTGTGTTTTTTCTTTTTTGTGGCAGTTGACCACTCTGCTGCAAAGTAGAAAGTCAACAAAAAACAGGGAGCGACCCCACTGGCCAAGAGACAGGGTACCACTGGTAAGTATAAAGAAAGGAATCTCTTGGACGTACACCAGAAACAATTTGTAACCAAGTATACAATCAACCACCCTTGTTCACCCAATATACACTATTGTCTCACACATATAGGTGCATCTGCCCAAATGTGTGGTTACAAGTTGTTTCTGGTGTACGTCCAAGAGAACTCTTTCTTTATACTTTGCAAAGTAGGAAGTGCCTGGTACAGGTTTCCCTTGTATTCATGGGTTTAGTTAAATAACCCAAGAGCACAGTCTTTTAAAACGAGATATTTTGCACTTATACGACTCATGGTGTCTGCTATTTGCCTTTGTAAACCCTCTGTTAAGTGCCAGTGAAACTCAATGTGATGCTATATATGCCATGACGGAAGAGGGCACATATGTTAGCTGGGCTAGGCATGCCCTACTCCTCCTCCCTTAGTGGTTAGGGGCACTTTAAGTGCCTCAGATTAAAGGACATCTGCTTGGATTAAGTGCTGGTCAATCACATTTTTTGTGCTACATATAAGTGTGCTGAGTGAGGAATATGAGGAGAACTAGAATTTCCTCCTGTTTTATTTCTAATCTGTACGGCATGGTTCTCATCTATGATTTCTCGCCTTCTCTCTGGTGATTATTATTTGACACACTGCACCCTCATTCAGTCATTCTTTATGTCGGTCCCACTTTTCCCCTTGGAAGTGGCAGGTACACTGCTTTACTAAGGTGTGCCTTTACAGTATGCTCTTGTTCTTGCTTACTTGGAGTCCGTTTTTTCTAGTTTGCGCAACTTAGTTCTCCTTTCTGTAGCTAGAAAACAAACTCAAAATATAAGTAATTCCATGCTTTTGGGTGTCTACAACTCTTTCTTCCTGCTGGGCTCCTGAGCTAATTTGGTTACTGGATAATGTTCGGTGAAGAGGAGCAGTGGGGATATTGTTACCATGAATTCACCACATACTAAATCAAACACCTTCATGCAACCCTGAAGGGTCTTCTTAAATCATCTAATCATCTAACTTCAGATTTTGATGCCAGCAAACTCTGGAAATGGCAATAGATGCTTTTGAACTCCATTCTACCTAATGGCTTGAATATTTTCTTTTAATAATATCTCTTACGACTATACATAGATTATTGAGGGCATCCTTTTTTAGATGCCCCCAAGGATGTGCTTTTTCTAAGCCATGTAAGTCCACTAACCAGTGTTAAGTTTGACAACTGTTTATTTAAATGCTCTTGGCAAATATGTCTTTTGTGCAAGTGGGATAGATATTTAATAAAGTTTGTGCAGCGGCGGGGCGGACCCGATGCTGCACCACCAAACTTGTAATCAGGCCCTAATTGACTACTTGCCCAGCCTTCACTGACCAGTGAGTTAAGCATTTAGTGTAAATGGACATTCATGCAAATGTTCAATGTAAGTCAGATTCACTACTCCTGAGGCGGAAAGCCGGGAGCTGCATTTGTGTTGCCTGTATTAACTTTTAATCTTTTAAACCATTTGAGTGTTACTTTACTGTGTTTTTAAAAATACAATCCTACCTTGACAAAGTCCTTTGCTCACGATCTGGGACCCTGCTGAAAGCGAGCAGCGCCTCCCAAACACCGACAACGCCCTCTGGCTGACGCCATTGACGGCGTGCACCGAGGCCACGCCCCCTTTTTATTACCGAGACCACGCCCCCTTTTTGGGCCACGCCCCCGCCCAGCTTAAAAGGCGCTGAATACTAGCGCGCTTTTAGATTCACTACTCCTGAGGCGGAAAGCCAGGAGCTGCATTTGTGTTGCCGTATTAACTTTTAAACTTTTAAACCATTTGAGTGTTACTTTACTGTATTTTTAAAAATACAATCCTACCTTGACAAAGTCCTTTTCTCACGATCTGGGACCCTGCTGAAAGCGAGCAGCGCCTCCCAAACACCGACAACGCCCTCTGGCTGACGCCATTGACGGCGCGCACCGAGGCCACGACCCCTTTTTTGGCCACGCCCCTTGCCTCTTCCTCTCCCTCAACATAAAATGTGCCACTGGAGGAAGCGCAGCGGACGAGCGCAGCGGGAGCGCCGTTTGTGCGCCGAAGGCGCGCTTAAGGCAAGCCCGTCTGCGCCCGTCCGCGCCAGAACGAGCCTAGGGCCAGGCACGCTGGTCCTTTCTCCTCAAGCTAGGCTGTCGTACTCTAGGGACTCCCTGCTACAGTTGAACCAGCCTTTACAGGCCCCCTGCGCCAACTCCCTTAAAGGTGAGGACCGCTGCAACAAATGTCTATATTGCCCATTTAAACTTTCTCCTACATTTAAGAACCAACTTCCCCGACAATTATTAATATGGCTCTACTAAATTGTAGATCTCTACCCAAACACTCCCAGGAAATATATATGTTACTAGAAGAGGAGAATTTGGAGATCCTGTTTCTTACAGAGACATGGCTCACACCAGACTCGGACCATGACATTGTACGGGCGTTACCTCAGGGTTACCTCCTGCAACATTTAGACCGAGCAAAGGGAAAGGGAGGAGGGATTGCTATCATCTACAGGGACCGATTCACATGTCGTTTTCACGACAGTCCCCTATCAAGCTGTGAAAATGTACACTTTAACATCCAACTATCCCCATGTAAATCCCTCTCAGGACTCCTCATCTACCGCCCACCAGGGTCACTGGGTCAATTCTGTAGTTCCCTGGTGGAATTTTCAACTATACTGTCCAGCACCTCGCCCAACATGATAGTCCTAGGGGACCTTAATATTCATTTTGACATCAGCGAGGATAACACCGCCTCAGAATTGCTTGCAGACCTAGCTACCCTTCAGCTCCACCTACAGAGCAATGAGCCCACGCACAGACTTGGACATCTACTTGACCCCATCATAAGTAACATGAGCAATTTTAAAACTAATGCCCCGATCCCGTTGCCATGTTCGGACCACTTACTCATCCCTTTTAGGTGGGAAATACCCCATATCCTTCCGCCTAATAGACCCTCAGATAAACTCACGCGTCCATGGGCCAAGTTAGATACTGAGAATTGGAAGCAGGTTTTGGAATCCCACAAACCTTCCCTGGAAACAGATCCTATCAAAGCAGATAGGAAGTTTTCCTCCTGGATTGAAAACTCCCTTAACATGACTCTCCCAAAAAAATCTCATCCTACCTCCCATAAAAAGACATCCGCTCCTTGGTTCTCACAAGAGACCCGCCAGCTAAAGAAACTCTGCAAAAAAGCCGAAAGAGAATGGAGGAAAGACTTCGACCCTAGCCGCAAGGTGGACTACAGATTGTCCATTCTCACGTATAAAAAAGCCCTGAAAAATGCCCAAACCGCTTTTTTCCAAGAGAAAATCAGCTCGGCATCATGCTCATCTAGGGAGACTTTCCTAATCGTTAAACAACTTCTCAAAACACCAGAACCCACCGGCTCTATCGACCCATCAAACAACCATTGTGATGAACTGGCCATGTTTTTTGACAAAAAAATCTTAAATATTTTACAGTCACTCCCACCCCTTCCCCCGACTGACCAGACATTGCCATTGGTACTGCAGGGCAACGATCTCAACACGGGATTTGATTCATTTACCCCGATAAGTCCTGATACTCTGTCCCCTATCCTCCAATCACTTAAAAGTGGCTCACCTTCGGACCCCGCCCCAGTCAGAATCTTAAAGCTGGTTGCACCTACTATTCTTGAACCATGGGCAAATGTGATCAATGCCTCGCTGACCAACGGATTGGTTCCCCCCCAGCTGGAAAAAGGCGAAGGTGAGGGCCTTACTGAAAACACCTAACCTAGACCCCC
Organism: Lissotriton helveticus; assembly: GCF_964261635.1. Lineage (NCBI taxonomy): Eukaryota > Metazoa > Chordata > Amphibia > Caudata > Salamandridae > Lissotriton > Lissotriton helveticus. The sequence goes on from NC_136059.1 coordinate 1,079,057,042, forward strand.
TCAACCTTTCCAACTTTAGACCGATCTCCCTCCTTCCATGCACCAGCAAGATCACAGAAAAATGTATCAACTCTCAGCTGTCTAAGTATCTTGAATCCAACAAATTACTTAAATCATCACAGACAGGCTTTCGCCCGGGCCAGGGCACTGAAACAGCGATGGTGACGGTGGTCGAGGAAGCCAGGAGGATCATGGACACAGGAGGATCAGTGGCAGTGATCCTCCTGGACCTAAGCGCGGCCTTCGACACGGTCAACCACCAGATCATGGTCCAGCGACTCAGAGACCTTGGGATCACAGGCATCGCCCTGTCTTGGCTGAAATCATTTCTGCAGGACCGCTCATTCCAGGTCATAGAGGGCAATTTTACATCGAAAGAGACCCCTATACATTGCGGAGTGCCTCAGGGCTCCTCCTTGAGCCCTACACTCTTCAACGTATATATGTCCCCCCTGGAAAAGATAGTTACCCCACACGGGATAAAACTCCTGACATACGCAGATGATACGCAGCTGGTGGTTTCCCTCTCCCAGCAGGAAAATTCCACCATAGACCTCTACTCCTGCTTAAAAGACATAGTCAGCTGGATGAACAGATCTCACTTGAAGCTGAATAGCGACAAGACCGAGATCATGGTGATGGGGAACCAAGCCCACTTCCATCCAGACTCCCTCTGGCCCCCCTGTATGGGTAAACCCCCAACTCCCAAGCCTGAGATTAAAAGCCTCGGTATATGGCTTGACAAAAACCTCACCATGCAAACCCAAGCCAGGAAAACGGCTGGAGTTTGCTTCGGTATCCTACGGTCCAGCCGAAAAATTCTGCCATTGCTCCCTTTCCAATCAAGGAAACTCTTGATCCAAGGTCTTGTCCTATCAAGACTGGACTACGGCAACGCACTGTACCTGGGTGTCTCCCAGAAGGTTATAACTAAATTACAAGTAGTACAAAACGCTGCTGCTAGGATTTTGACCAACACTAAGACCCGTTGTTCGGCCAAACCAGCTATCCGCGAACTACACTGGTTACCCATCATAGAAAGAGTACAGTTCAAAGCGCTCTGCCTCACGCACAAAATTCTCAATGGAAAAGCTCCCCCCATACTCAAAGATCTGATCACTCCTTATATCACCTCCAGACCCCTACGTTCCTCTAACGCCCACCTCACACGAGTTCCTAAGATCAACAGAGCACGAACAGGAGGCCGTTGTTTTTCGTATAATGCGCCCAAATTGTGGAACTCCCTGCCCTCTGACCTTCGGGCACAACCTAATCTGCTTGCATTCCGGAAAACACTGAAGACATGGCTGTTCCCATGAGCCCCCTCTTCCTATCTCATCAGTAATGGGTCAGCGCTGGGACGCTTATGGGCAGCTATGCGCTTTAGAAATCTTATAAATAAATAAATAAATAAGTGCACAGAAGTCTAATTTTGAAAACGTTCAATGGTCTTTGAGACAATAGCTTGCTTAATCTCCACAACGGCCCCCACAACGCTAAGGATGCCTGGCCTCCACCTTGGGGGTGCCCAGGAGTGGACACCTCACAGGGAAAGCCAGGATGGGTTCCACAGCGGTATTCGTACAAGCGCCTTGAGACCCTTGCGGGTGAGTAGTGCGCTATACAAGTATCAATTTACATTTTATAAAGAGCTTGGCGGACAGAATACTCAGTCAAAAGTATGGCGGAAGTACCGTCCGCCGTATTACACGTGCAGTACAGCTTATGGTACTTGCAATGCAGCAGACCAGACAGTTGTCACATTTTGACAGTATTCCGCCCGCCAAACTCTAAACAAAGCCCTTAGTGGTCATGTTTAATGTTACCTTCCTCATTTATTCCAAAATGTGAGTATGAAGCTGCACATTAATTAAATCACACACTGTGCTGAGCAGAATCATAGCAATGATTAAACCACTATATTTCCATCGAAATGAAACATCTCACATTAATCAAGAAAAGAAATATTACATTCTAATTTATGAAAATTTTATTACTCCCCGAAGTTATGACCTTAGCCTGAAATACAATGTTACCACAAGGCTTATTGTAAAATTAACCAATAAAGACCTTTCTCCAGGAATAATTTCACAATCTTTTCAGGCTAAAATATTTTACAGTGCAGATATTGTCCATAATTTGTCAAATTAAAATTTAATTTAAATAAAAAGAATACGTTTTCAAAGACAGCCTTGTACGGGCTTATGCTTTGTAATTCTGATCTGAATTCTTCTTGAATAAGAAAATAAACATTACATAGGAAGCAGAAAAATAATTTGCAGTATAAAAATATAAAAACACATTACAAATTAATTCTATTTGGAGTCGAATAGCCTTTGAAACAAATGGTAGGAAAATTAAATGTTGTGGCACGATTTTCTAAATTACATGCTGCGCAGACGAGTTTTTCTTTCCTTTACAAGATCATAGAAGCATCCAAACATCGTACGTTTTGATACATTTTTTAACAATGTACCTTTTTTTATTATTAATGATATGGCTAGCCGAAGTAAGTAGCCTTTGGACTACTTGATGTCTTACTATGAGCGGGCTGGGGTTCTCCACACCCTGCTCAAACCAATGTCAGAAGTCCGAGTTGTTTGGTTTTTAAGATACCAGGTAATTATTGGGTCCAATAAAGACCTCACCTTTTGTTAAATTTCAGCAGGTCAATTCAAAAGTGGGAAAGTAATCAGTGTTTAATATAACATGCAGATTTTGGTGAGGTGAGAACCAGAATCCGCTTACTATGCCCCAAAAACTTGATACATGCAAAAATGATCGCATCCTGATAAATTCCAACACCCTGTGTCGGATATTTATTAGATGTAATACTTATCGCATCCAACTTGAAACGCTTGTAATCAGGCTGTTGAGAGTATGGCGCAAGGCAATTATAAAGGTGTGCTAGTAGAGTGATTTGATCAACCGTTTTTTGTTTGCAGTGAATGAGTATTCACTATCGCCCTATTTCACGAACAGTTTAGGGAGTCAGAAATCTTTAGCTCAAATATTTATGGAAAAGAAATGTGTATATTTCAGGCATTTCATTGATTCACAAAGATACTTTGGCATGAGCTTGAGTTTCTACCCAGCAATGGCTTCCCTTGCTTACAGCTGTTCATGCATGCATGCTGCTAGGAGTTTAGGTGTGTGCCAAACAGTAGACATCGTAATGTTGGACATTTATCATAAAATGCTATATAATTCATGTCTAATAATATGAATTGCATCACTAAATGTGAGTAGTCTACATGTGACCGTTGTCAAAGCAGTTTAATGGACAACTAATGGATGTGATCTCTTTTTTGGGGGGAGTTTTACTTAGTGTGAACTAGACTAGAAGGTATCAGAACGCTTTACATGAGCACCAGTTGCGTTACAGACGGATGCATTCATTTTGTTACGCAGGGGGAGATTAAGTCTGATTTGTTCAGAATCACAGGATGTTGAGTGTCCCTACCATGACTCGAACCCTGTTCCTCAGCTTTGAGGTCGACCACTCCAGCCATTAGGCCACATCCTCTAATATTAATGCATGTTGTGAAGATTCAAAATGTATTTGGCAGGAGACAAAAGCTTTTCACTCACAAGATCTGTGAATGTGCAATCACAGTCAAGGCTCTGACATTACAGACACCCTGAAAAAGAAGAAGTTAAACTCACTCTAGCAGATGTTTTATTGCAAAAATGATTGCAACCCAATGGGAAGCTACGTATGTTATGCGGAAGATGGTTCTGCAAATATTGATGTAGATTAACTAGGAATGGTGTTACCTTAACTATCCTTCCTGAACCTTTCAACTTGCATGCACAGCTTTCATTGGAAAGTGCAAATGTTTGATGTGTTCAGGCATTTCAATGAGCTTGCAAGGATGGCACCTTACAATCAAGAGCTGTATTCAGTGCTGTGTACATAACAACATTATTTTGGGAATGCACTTCACTGGAGGAGGCTTCTGCTCATTTTGTGAGATCTCTCATGTTTTGCTTCTTTAAGAAAACTCAAAATGGTCTTTCCTTAGCATTGTACTTGATTTAGCTGTATATCTAAACCAGATAACAAATTATTGACTATAATCATGTCCTACCTAGCAAACACTGTCTGCAAAAGGTCCACAGTCATGGACAGTGCACACTATATAAGTGTCATCTTTAGTCATGTAACCTATTTTCCCTTTTCCTGTATATCATCTGGATCTATTCTACAAAAAGTTTTGTTCAGTTGTCCAATATAGAGCATAAACTGGCTCAGGAACTAGGTCTTAAAGTCAAGTTGTGAAATGAGAATCAGAACACCTCAAAAACAATTTGAAAACAAACCTGGAGAGCAGAAGTCTTCGTAACAACTTGTGAATAGTTGGCCAAACTGAGGTGGAGCAGGAGGATATTGTGGGATTACCTATGATCCTAAAACACATAAAGGTACATCTAGGCACTGTGATAAATGTTCAAAGTGGGGGAAAAAATTGTCAGTGAGCGAAAACCTTCTGCCATCAACCTGCTAATGGTCAATGCTGCTGGAATATACTCAAAAGGCACACAATTGATGGACGGATTGCAGAACAAATCAAAACATTCACCCAAGAGATCTGGGTTAAAACCATCATTCCTTTGCTCACCATAACACCCTAGCTTACACCTGGCGATATGCAAATCAGTCTTGACCCTGTGCCGCATGGGAGAAGTCCAGCCCGAACTGCCACACCAGGTACTCCCTGTACTGGAAACAAGCATCCTAGGGCCGGTTTTGGGGTTTCACCCTAAATCAGTCAGAATAGCTTGAATCCAGTGGAACAATGAGCCCGGTACTCACGTCTGGGCATACCCGGTGCACTTACGGCAAGAAAGCAAAAGACACACAATTGATGGATGAAATGCAGAACAAATCAAAACATTCACCTCCAGTCAAAAGAGCAGGGTTAAATCCATCATTCTTTTGCTCACCATGCCATCCCAGTTTAGACCTGGCCATATGCAAATCAGTCTTGACCCTGTGCCTCATGGGAACAGTCCAGCCCGAACTGCCAAGCCAGGTCCTCCCTGGACCGGAGACAAGCATCCTAGGACCGGTTTCGTTGTTTCACCCCTCATCAGCCAGGGTAGCTTGAATCTAGTGGCACAGTGCATTGTGTTGTGCATTCCCTCCATCAATTACGTGTCTTTTGCTTTTTCACCCTAAGTACGCCAGGTATGCCCAGATGTGGGTACGGAGCTCACTCTGTCACTACATTCAAGCTAACCTGACTGATGAGGGGTGAAACCACGAAACCGGTCCTAGGATGCTTGCTTCCGAACCAGGGAGGACCTGGCTTGGCAGTTCGGGCTGGACTGTTTCCATGAGGCACAGGGTCATGACTGATTTGTATATGGCCAGGTCTAAACTGGGGTGGCATGGTGAGCAAAAGAATGATGGATTTAACCCAGATCTCTAGACTGGGGTAAATGTTTTGATTTGTTCTGCATTCCATCCATCAATTGTGTGCCTTTCACTGGGATATACTCAACAGTTGAAGATGCTACAGATTGGGAAGGAGAATAGCCAATTGACTTGGTATGATCACAGAATATTGATTATGAAGGATGTTGCTAGAACAGCAGTTCATAAGAAGAAAGTGTTCCTATTACTAAGACTTCTGTAAAGCAAGTTCGCCTATCCTCTTTTTTTATATATATATATATATATGTATCTTTTCATGAACACTACAAAGAATGATAAAACAACCGTTTTTGATAGAGAGAATATTGAAGAGCTATAGTAGGGACTACAGAGGATCTCTCACTTTATAATAATTACCCCTATCCGTGCAAAACCATGACAGCTCTCAAATTCACAGAAATTGGTCCTTCTCTCAAGACTCTAAATCTGCCAGTTCCATAAGCCTCTATAGGGAATACAATGGCAAATCAAATATTTAAATAAAACTTCCCATAAACTACTGGTGTAGTTCTTCTGATCTCCCAATGCTATCAGTACTGAATTAGGATTGGTAGTGCACAATAGTTCCTTCTGATCCTGGAAACACTTGGTGGGCACATGTAAATGCATCAGTGACTGATTAAGCATCTTTTGATTAAAAAATATAGTGCTCATACATTTTTTATACAAAAGGACTCTACTATTCTGAGCTTTGGGAAAACAGAGGCTGGTTTATTCCGGTAAATCACTGGGAGGGGGTGAGATCTGGCCTGATGCAAAGCATGAAAAAATATACAAATATAAATGTATACCTAAATAAAAATATTTAAATTCCCTACCGGACTCACCATTGAGGTATTTTTTAAACACAACAGCATGGTATGGTTTTAAAAGCAATAACTGTTAACGTTAAGAGTATTGGTTTTATGATGATTCAAATTTATAATACTTTGGAAAATATAATTCAGTTTAAATCTGAGTCTTTAGTCTGGGAATCTTGAAAAAGTAGAGCTTAATGTTTAAGAGAGCAAAATACTGATCAGGAGCTGGAGAATTTAGTTTGACAGGAGTGAAAAAGAAGGAAGTGCAAACAAGTCAGGAAGTAAAGGGAGAAGAGAAAGGCAAAACATTTAACTTCTTTTTTATATTACTAACAGTGCTTAAGTTGAGCCGGTGGTTTCCGGTGCTCAGTACTGTCACTTTATTGTCAACACTGGCTCTTATGTTTGTCTGCCACGTGGTGGCGTTGTGAGTTAAATTTAGAGATGTTCATAATAAACGTTGTTTAGAAATTCAATATGCATTAAAAGTAACTGGTGCATGCCACTCATGCTATTCTTGTACCTTTGGGGGCATAGAAAAGTCTGAACTGTCACACCTGTAAAAGTATGATGGTTAGTAATTGTGATGGGACTGCCATTGGCGATGCTGGCAGGGGCAATGGGTGGTGAAAGCTGCAGTGGCCTCCTGAAGAGGGCCCTGACACTTATTCAGTTACAGTACAGGTTAAGCACTGATTAACAAACATGTCCACACTGTCCCCATGGCAGCTTGAAGTGTAAAAACATTATTATAGCTAATTAAGAAAATGTCCATTTTGTGTGATCTTGTGTAATTTCTATTTTTATAGCATTAATGAGTATATAAAATGAGCCATAATACATTGAGTAAACAGTTATCACCCAGATCATTCTTTTTCCCTCCAAAAACGAAACTATCAATCAACCGATAGACAGCAGTCAACAAGTTCAAACATATAATTCAAGACAGAGACGTTGCTTCTAAATCTACCATTAGATATACACATAAGTAATACAGGAGCTAAACTATAGATACATAAAACGACTTGAATGATCATATATGAGATGATGTGTATATGTGCTCACACATGCAGTGCCGGGATGCAAATTCTTCCATTCCCCTGTAAAGCTGAAAAAATTAAATATAGTCCTTAATCTGTTTAATATTGGTTCATTATTTCATATAAACAAAACAAATCACTAACAAACGAGAGAAATGCTTGCTGTTGTGCATTTCCGGATCCTTTTTGATGCATGGTTTATTCTTGGTGAAACACTAACCATGGCTTTGTGGGATAGTGCATTTTGGACTGGAGCAGCTGAGCTACAAGAAAACTAACAGGCCTTAAGGAAGACAACAGTGAGCATTAATCACCTTGTCACGGGGCTGACTAACATGCTTAACCAATGCTTAAGTTAATGCATGTAACACTGACAACGGAGAATTTACCTATTGCACTTCAGTGGTGTTCCCTTTTACAAGCTGCTTTATGGCCTATAAATCATTGTTAATGTTCTACAGCTGTGCAGTTACAAATGAATCAACAGCCCTATAAAGCCAGGATCAGCGTGCTCGTGCCATTGCGAGCACTTAACCAATGGCATGACCCATTAGCGCAGACCATGCAGCAAGTAGCATATGACATATACAAAGGTTGCATGTGTTTATGTTCTTCTAAACATTAAGGGCCTCATTTATGAGGCCTTGCGTCAGTTTTGCGCTTCCGATGCGTCCCTTTTTGTGACGCATCGGCGGCATAAAACATGCCTCCTGTTGCGCACTATTTACAAAGTGACGCATCTAAGCAGATGCGCCACTTTGTAAACCCCTGCGCTACATTATACCTGCGTCAGGTATAATGTATGCAGAAGGGGGCGTTCCGCCGCAAAAAGCCTAATAGTGACGCAGTGAAATCTATGAGATTTCACAGCGTCACTTTTAGGACGCTGTTGCGTCAAAATCTTGCGCCTGCCTCACAGCAGGCGTAAGACTGACGCAAGCCCTTTCACATGGGGCTTTCCCCATGTGAAAGGACGCATTGCTGGAGTTGCGTCACTTTTGTGACACACCCCAGCAATGCGTGACTTTTGCGCTTACAGATACGTCAGAAATACTGACGTATCTGCAACTCCTTGCGACATGATGCGTCATACTGTAAATATGACGCATCAATCATGTCGCAAGGAGTGCGCACTGAGAAGTGACGCATTGCTGCTTTCACGCAGCGATGCGGCATTTCTCATAAATGAGGCCCTAATAGATGTTCTTATAAATATACCTTCTTTTAACACCATGTTGAAAGTCATATTTTTCCAGACACGAATCGGTTTCAAAGGAACTATCTAGTTTTGTGCAATGAACATGTGTGCGGCACATGCATGTGCAAACACACACACTATACTTTTGGCAGATTTAAAGAGGCTGTCTTCGGTTTGGAACCTGGGACACAAGAAGTCCAAGAAAACGGTGCATGGATATTTAGGCGAAAAACAGGAGCATACTTTTCTGTTTGTTTTTTGTTCTCAAATATTACGAAATGCATAGGCTTTCAGGTGTACTATTGGGAATATCATTTTGAAAGGTTCCTGTTCTGCCAGTGTGGGTAAAATAGGTACAGAGGCAGAACGATTATGCTGTATTGGATGTGCCCTATGATAGTGCCCTATGGAATAGTTGCAGTGAGGCAAAAGTATGTGCTGGAAAAATGGGCAAGGTTCCCACTGCAGACTTTTTTCTCATCGCTTAGAAAGTATCCAGGCGTCGCCCTCACCTACTGGCGAGTGAAACCTACAAAGCTGGCATCTTACCCACAGACCATCAGAACACTCTCTGGACCTGCAGAAACACAGAAGAGGACTGGACTTGATGTGTTTCACCTGTGTGGCGACGTGAAGGGCGCCCAGCCCTTCTACTTGTAGCCGGCCTCAGACGTGGATTCAAATATTGCAAATTATTTAATTGCCTTAAAAATGGGCTGTGTGTCCAAGATGTCAGAGGCTTCAATAAAGAAGGACAAGGAGGCCCTGTTTGCTATATATTTCTCTGTAAGGAACATTCTTGAGGCTTGCAAGTTCTGCAAAGATTTCAACAGTGAAACTCAATTTCTGATAGTAAGAGGCCAGAAACAGGTGTTTTGTTTTAGCTGATGACATCAGAGTGACAGTTTGATTTAGTCTCAATGGATGTCATTTGTCACAGTCATTTAGCCCAGTTTTTAATTCACTGTAATGTTGAATGCACATGTTTTCATTGTAGGTTAAATATATCCCATAGATATAGAAATATCTATGGGATATATGAACTAAAACATTTTTGTTGTTAGAACTGGCACAATTGGCAGACTAACTTGTTGCTGAATCGCAATTTTGTTTAGTGATTCAGTATTTGGAAGAGATGTGTTTTTGGTGTCCCTTCCAAATACTGAATCACAGTGGAATGTATGAATGTTTTGTGACCAAGTTACGGTTGTAAAACATTCATATTTCACCGACACCTCGGAGGAGGTGATGACCATTCGCCAAGGGATCCATTCCCCTTAGTGAGTGTTGAAACTGTTATTTTTTAAGAGTAGACAGGGGTCCCATGGACTACAGCCTACACTTAAAAAATGAAAGTTAAACGTTTCATTTTATTTTTTTAAACGCATCCCATTTGCATTGTTTTTTAATTGCTTCATTAAAAAGCAATCACATACGTGGTGTTCTGCTGACCTTAGCGGGCCACCATCACTGTGATGGCTGCAATTACTAAAGGGTCACAAACTGCAACCTACCTCATTAATATTCATGACCCCAGAAATCGTTATTTAAGAGGTGTACATTGTTGTTCCTTAGGAATTGTGATTTCCTAATTGAGATTTGTTAAGAATTGCAATTAGTAAATTGCAATCCCTAAACTCTTTACATTTGGCCAATTGTATTAACAGTTTCAGCAATACGGATAGTGAGCAACAGAAGCCATTGCAATCCAAGGTACATCCTTTAGTCAGCTATAATGCTGGAGCAATTTTGGTAGCGAAGCAGATGTGGAATTTTTTAGGCAGACATTTCCTCTTCATTTCTTGAGTCACTTTTCATATTTCCATTAAATTAAATTTACAGCTGGTAAAATATATTTGGTTCTTGGATGCACAGTGGATATGCTCTTTATGTGACCATGAGACATCATTGTACATCATGACCATTTTCATGGGGAATGAGTCCTTGAAGACTGGGTAGAGATATTTCAAATGTACAGGCACAGGTTACAAAAACCCTTTTTTCTGTAATGGATGCATTTTACCATTCATATTTATGGGTATGTGATACATGTGTGTAAAGTGTTTTTCTTGCTTAAAAGTTAAAAACTTTTTTACAGTATAACGTTGAGTAATCCAAGAGTATATTGATTTCTCAATTGCATTTTGTCTATTCATGTTAACAATATGATAGAATATTTCCATTTTATCCTGTACAACTAAGTCTGGTAATTTTTTTCTTTGATTCTTGGCAGTATTGGGATGGCTTTTGACATTATAAAAATGAAAGAAATAATTGGTTGACACGTTAGTTAATGAAAGGTTAAGCAAGAATAGTGTATGAGGCCACGAAAATGAAGAATGTGACATTTGAACTGACAAGTGTTGGTAATTACCCATAAATGCTCTTTGGGAATGTGAGTTGCCTGGACACTGTTGAAACATCCAAGAATTTAGTCTGGGGTTTTCACCCACTTGCTTGCCTCTGTCAAAGGAATCATCTACCTTGATATTTTTGGGGTGGTTTGGATTATCTCCAATGATTACTTTATGGGTACCCCTGCACCTAATAAGTGAACGGCACACTAAAACATTACGGTCCTCCGCATGTACTGTAATAGGATGTTTCAGGAATCTGCGCTGCCTCCCTGCATCTTCCATACAGCACAGTAACTACCAGAGCATGTTCTACAATACCAGCCACTGTGTAAATGGAATGTGGGATTCTGAGGTGAGGTCTTACATTGGGGAAGGGACATTGGTCCAGAATTACAAAATAATTTTCCCATAGACACAGAATGAGTAAACCCCTTTGGTACATCTGGCCCATTGTCTCCAAGTCACTAAATCACATTTAAATCAACTGAGAGGATTGGGGACTTTTAACTATTTTAAAGCATGCCTTGAAACAATGATTGAAGTTGACTCAAGCTCTTCCATAGTTTTCTGCTCTCTCCGTAAATTCATATTACGATCAATTTGATGATAAGAGGACTATAAGAACAGATTCATTTGTATAAATTGAATGAGTTTAGTATATATTTTTACCTTGGTTTGTATATTGGAATGTCATGTACAGAAATATTCTCTGATGTAAATAGTGTGGTCTAAATGTCATTTACAGAAATACCACACCAGTGGATGTTGATTTCCAAATAATAACTGCGATAGTGTAATAGTTTGTTGAGGAATTTAGGACACGTTATTCTTGTACCATACACCACAAAGTATTATTGAGATTGGTAATCTAGGCTTTAAATTAATGTTTAGCCCGCTAGTGTTTCATTTGGGAACACAACTTCAGTATTTGTATATTACACGCCCAAACAGAGTAAGCATTCATCCTCATCTTCAATGCTCTATATTCGAGAGCCAGAGACAATCATAAAAGTATACATAAAAATAAATCAATATATAAGCATACATAGCTATACATTCATACGTTTACAATAAAAAACATCTGATTTGGAATTGTTCCCTACACTGAAGGACACATCATCAATTGGCAACAATTGTAAATAACAAATAATTGCTTACATCGATGCATTCTTAGGAGCAGTAATAGAAAATGTGATCTAAAAAATCTATAAAGTTTACAGAATAGAATGAAATGTAGTAAGGATTGAGCAGAGGTGCTGCCACAAACACATTTTACCTCATCTAAATTGCCATAATATTCCAAATGAAAACAGGGCAAATAACATATTGTACCAGCTCTAAACCTCGATAACAGAGCCCTCTTCCAACTATTGCATGCTAGGGTAAAATAAGGCTCCAAACTGACGTTAGTTTTTAAAATGTTATATTGGCAAACAAGTGATTTTCTTAAATTCTAGACTTTCCGTTTGAATACTGTGCCTTTCCAAAAATAATTGTTTGACAGACAAGTTGTCGCCTTTACATAAAGTAGATGGATTGTCAAGCAAAGGTCTACCAAATCAGAAAAACTCAGTGGAACATATTTGAGCCAGTGAATATTCAGGCAATGCTCACATGGAAAACTATCATCAATGATGGGCTGAGTCAAAGTAGCCTGAGATTTAATCCACACTGAGGGCCATACCAAAAGGGGCGACAAATTAATATTGCCCATATAATAAGTGTATAAAATTTGCAAACTGTGATATAATGTAATGTACACGTTTTCAAAAAACTTTCCAAAAAGGAAACAGAATGAAGAACCTAGTTTATGCTGTGTCTTCCTACTAAAAATAATGTTGCACAGTGTGTGCAGTTGCTGTTTTCTCTTCTTTAATTATGGGAGAATAACTCTCTGACACTGATTAAATTGCTCAATACAGTTCTAATATTTTCTTGCTTTTGGCACATATTAGTTTGTGTGAGTAATGCAAAAACACTTTGAGAAGTAAGAGAGTAATTTATTTTTTGTAAATATCTGCACGCGCTAATTGCTGTGACAAGACTTTCGGTTTTGAAGCTTGCCGCTCGTGTTTTCTGAAGATGAACAGGTGTTCCATTACATGCATTTCCTTCCAGTTGTTTAAGATCTAGCGTAAGTGTTTGAAATCTTAAAACATAAAAGATTTGCATACATTTACTTTGTAGGATAACAGAAGAAAGGTATGTTGACTAATGCCCTCAGTTTTTTTCCATTAGAACACCATTGCTAAAGATGGAGTGTGTTCTGTATTTTAAGTCCACATTAACATATTTTTCCAGTCCACAGATGACAGAACTGTTTTGCCATTTTATGTTAATGCCGACAGGGCATGGTTTGTGTTTTGGACAATAGGAGCATGAGTTGTTTATGTGCAAAATCTTCACTGTTAGGATATTTGTTACATATAGCACACCAAGGGAAGAAAGGACCTCATCTATTTAAGATGCAATGTGATCAAATAAGTATTCATCAGGGAAAGTGTCGTAGTAGTCATTACTTAAAATATTTCTCATTCTGGCAGCTATATCACACAACTAGGCTGTTTGGGGACCGAAATAGCTCTGTTACAAATACTAGCTTCACTTTAAGTGTGGTTGTAAGGATGATATGCACTAAAGAGTGCATTTATATTACAAAATGCCAGTACCGCAGGGCCAAGAAAGTGGGGACACTTCATTGGTTGGAGGGCAAAACAAAATGAGTTAAAACAGATCTGAAAGACACACAAGGACTTTTGAATTAAATGTTACTATGTCTGCCAAAACTCCTGTTAAAATGTAGAGCACTATGCCCTTTTAGTACTCATCTAATTACCATTAGTAAGTCTATGAAAGTGACTTCACCACATAGAATTTCAGGATTATAAAGAATTGAACATCCTGCTAACCCACGTTTCAGTACAATAGAACCACTTCAGCTCCTAGAAGACTACCAAAATGGAATTACTTAATAGAACCGGTGAATATCCATGCGTGAATATGCGCACCACGACAAAGAGAAGCTTCCAAATGGATGTGCATCTTCTGCTCATCATCCTGTGGCCATGTACTTTGAGCTAGTGAGAGGATGTAAGTAGACTAACCATTACTACATACTACAATAAAAATATATGACATGGAAAATTATTTTAAATATATTTCATGCTACTGGTGGCTTAAAAGAGAAAAGTGACCTAAACACCTTGCTAAAATCATTGTAGGCAGAATTATGGGTTTTATTTTTTTCAATGTATATAATGCATGTCATTATGCTCCGATTTCATCAATGAAGCATATCAATCAGTTGAAATATGCAGATAACCTTAGATTGAATTCCACTCACAATGATTGTTTCCTAAAGTCCTTTATGGATTTCCTAATCAGAACATTTATAAAAAATATAACATATGGATACATTTTTGAGACCACTGGCTGAAGGGGAAAAGAGGAACGTCCCACAATAGAGTGTTATATTACTAGAAGACCTCTAACATCTGTTACTCAGGGAGGGTAACGGGTACATGATTTTCAACATCCTTAGTGTAAAGTTTGGTTTATTGAAATTATTTATTTGCATGGAGGTTTGCTTAGTGTATCTAAATTTCTGGCCATGCCTCAACGCGTATTTTGATCAGCTGACAGGTGATAGAACTACTTGTGGAATTAGAACTACTTGTGGAATTCTAGCACATTTCATAAAATGAACTATCTAAATTTGGTCTCATTTCTGTCAATGTGCTTGTGGCTTGTTACAGAACATACAGCACCTTGAATGTATGTGCTGGGTTGATTCAGCCTCCATGAATGGTGATCACAACTCTCAGATGGTAGCGGCACCACTGATACTCCAGGGGAGATTCATCAGTACTGACACATTGTAGTATTAAAGAATAGCCCCAATCAGCCAAAATGTATATTTTATGGAATTTAAAGTAGTATTGTGAAAGGAAGATGGGATGATTGCAAACCTTTATACTGGTGCAGTGGACAATACATCTTTGTCTTTTGTCACTATTTCATAGGCTGGAGCCATTACAAAAATAAGCAAAAAAGATTGGAGGTACCCCTGGTTTTATGCAACAGGGAGGGGGATTAAACAGTAGAAATATCAAGGAAACCCTGTCTCAGAAAACAACCAATCGCTGGTGTACAAACTACTAGGAGTGGTCTGGGTCAGGGGGGTCTATTATTCACCAATCTGTAAGCTGTACGTGCCAATTAGTACCGTTACAACCTATTGGAATGAACTTGTGAACACACTCGAGTATACCAAACAAGAAAAGATTTGTGTCTTAAAAAATAATCAATAATGATTTATTTGCCTCCCAATGGGGTTGACTAGGTCAAATGGGATGAACTTGCAAAAAAGAGAAATACTTAAATGTTTTTATTTATTTTTAGAAACAATGGAGTCAAAATGTTGTAAAGTCCTGAAGAAGGTGTGAAAAAAGAAAAAAGCACCGAAACGCTGCGTCGACTGTTTTTTTGATTAAATTTTGACTTTTTATATATGACTGTATAACTAGAGTTATGAGTTTTTTAATTATTTTTAATATTGTGATAACATGTTAGATTGTAACCCCATTGGGAGGCAAATAAATCATTATTGATTATTTTTTAAGACACAAATCTTTTCTTGTTTGGTATACAAAAATGACATTCATTTCCCTTCGTAAAAAACTGCTTCTACCACAAGCCAAATTTAGTGTAGCTTCATAAAGCATTTGCTGCGTAACAGTATATTAAATGTTATAATTAATTGAGCCTCTGCCCAAGATGTTGAAACAATTAAGGAAAGGGAATCAAGGAATGCTTTTATCACAATGTATATTTCATGAACCCCCAAAATGATATGATCAGAACTAAGTTGATAATAGGATAAAATATATTTTAGGGTTAGACTTGGTATGGGGACTGTAGATATAAATATGGAAATGTAAAATATTTGTCTTTTCAAAAGAAACAATTATTGCTAATGCTTTATTTTCTATTTAATAATACGCTTCAATGCAAAATTAATATTTTGAAATTGATTTGAAATGTAATGCAAAGTTAATTTTAGGAGGGTTTGTGTTGTATATTTGTCTTTTAAATAGCCCTAGGTTTTAAATATTTGTTTATCATTATTTTGCATTTTTATTTAACATTAACTTTATTTTGTTTTTTAAATTATAAAATGCATTAAATGTCCCAAAATGTACAGGTATCGGCCTTGATGATGAAGAACTCCAGTAACAGACAGAAAGTTACCAGTAAAAATGTAATGTTCATAAATACAGTCATAGGATTGTCCACCTCCTCCTTTGAGGGGATGGAGACTCTTAAGTCTACCTCTAGTTGGAAATTTCCACCCAGAAAGGGTGAATAGCAAACAAATGGAGAGGTAAACCTATTGGGCATCTAAGGTATGTGCATTACCCATTTAAGGGTTGCACAACTGATAATGGCATACAATAAATGAACAATTACTACGAAACGTCCTGTTTTGGATATCATTCTTGTGAGGAAGTTTATTGGTGAACAGGACTTTTCAATATTTAGGAGGCAGTATTCCTCACGCAACTCCCTATGGATGGCTATGAATGCAGTGAAAAGGGCTTGGGAGGGACAGCAGATCTTCATTCCTGCATTCTCATTCACTGAGGGGCCAAATCTTCTTTTTACAAAAGCTCACCATTACAATGGTCTACTTTCAATATTTCATCTGAGTAAGAAAATACATATGTTTGTGTTTTCAGGCACAGTTTTTGTGGACTGGTGCTGCTGTTGGTTTCCCTCTGTGCACTGGGACACTGCTAGCTAATGAAGCCCCAGTGTATGTGCTCAGACCCCTAAAACATGTCACAATGTCATATTTAACTATCCTATATGGCCATAGCGTATGGTGCCCAAAATACCCCAATGGCATGGAAAGTTAAATATCACCAATGCAATACAGCTCTACAATAATATCCACTGGTTTGAACAGTTAAGTATGACTCCATGCCTACCACTGTAATCTGGATGATGAAGTTTAAAACATGCAGCCCAACATGTTAAATTAAACCCTTTTTGACAGGGAAAATCCTTAATTTTAAATATTAAAAAGACACCCCTATGTAGGGTTTGGAGCCCACAAGACAGAATGCATGGTATTTAAAAGTTAAAATGTCCTTATAGTGAATAGCACAAGCAAGCTATGTTCACTAAGCAACGATGGCTAGCACATAGAGAAACGCTGAGAAATAATATTAAATATTGATTTTGCTATCCCTTGTTAGGGACCAGCTAGAAAAAGGATCAAACAATTATTTAAAAATGTATTAAAAGCCCAATTCAAAGGTAAAGCCAGATTTTGTCAGCTATTAAGTTAAAGTACATTTTAGAAAGTTCCCTTTTCCCTCTCTGGAGCTCCTGGAGGCAAATTTGCTGAAGTCCTACAACTCTAGACCTAAGCCCCATTTGAGGCACACCACAATGAGCAATACTACCCTTGTGCAGAGCCTGTGTGCCAACCAGGGTAATTAACAGTGCCCTATTCCTTGGCCATCTCAAATTAGATATGGGAAAGCTTTCCCCTATACTGTGTTTGGTGCCTTCCTGATTGAAAAGACAAATGCTGGGGCCTCTTCAGGTGTAACATAACATTTTCTTGAGGCAGAAGAGGCCCCTTTTAAGTAAATTAAGTTTCTGGGTACACCCCAACTGGTCTTCCTGCCAGAAAACAAATATATCTCTCGACACCAAAGCCTTTGGTTCTTGTTTGACTGTGATCATTCACACCTGGTGCATTTTGTGCTATTTTTCCTTAAAATCATTTTTCCAGTTCCTCTCATTGGATTTCTAAACATATTGGCTTTTTAACTGTTTAATACTACTGAGTGCTTAACGTGTTTCCTCTAAGCTAAGCCAGTCTGATCTGTGCCCTAGTTATCAGGAGTTGAGCTCCAGTTTAAATTACAGAAACCTTTTTCTGACCATAACAAAGTTAGTTATTTTATTACTTGTGGAGGGCTACGATTCATCCCAATGAATAATTAACATTTCCAACTCTGGGATTGTATAAGTAAGCCAATGAGAGGCTAGGAACAAATTAAATGCATTTTGGCTCGTAGATAAAACAATTAATAACCTTGCTTAAATCAAGCCAACACATTTGGAAATATATGAATTTCTTGTAAAGAAAGGTGTGTGGCTATTTACATTTCTCAAAATTTCAACTTGAATGCATATTGTTCAAAATCCTAAAATATTTATGTTTGTGATATATATTATATGTTTTCTACTACTGTTGTATCACCAATCAGTTCCTCAATTGATCTTCTATCGTTCTCTAGCCTTTAATGTAATGTGGCACCATGATACTGATTACTATATTTCTAGTTTAAATATATTGTTTACAAATCTAAACATCATTCATTATTCATGTTTCTTTGCAGCACCAATTCTAAACTGTTTATATGTTCCAAAATTAAGGAATATTCATCCTCTTTCCTGTAATGGTTTCACCAATGGGGTGTTGTTTTTTGTCCCAAAGCAGGTCAATCCATCGAGGTGTGCCCATAAACTCAGAAAGTGGAGGTGCTGCTCATTATTAAAGATGGGGGCATGCACATGGCTTTTTGTGATATGTTCTGCTGACTTGCTTAATAAATTATGCTCAGACTAGCACTCCTTCTCCACCATATAAAGGTGTGTTGTAGGAATTCCCTCTGCAGACATGACTCTGTTGTCCCTATTGTTTTAGGATTATCAATTATAACTGGATCAGTGTTTCTTTTAATGTGGATATGCTGCGCCACAGATGGTTGTTAGGGGACTGATACACAATGAGCGAAAATACGGATCACTGACATAATATCGTCGACCAAAATATAAAATGGACATAATATTGACGCCAAAATATCGATGTACAAAATATTATCTCCGTATCTACAAATAGGTAAGTACAAAAATTTCGAAGACAAAATATCGTTGGTTAAAATATAGTTTGTAAAAATATTAAATTTGTAAAATATGTTAAAAGTAACATTAACTTGATTAAATTATCAATATATTTAAGTAAAGTATACTTTAAATGATTTTAAAAATGTTAAAATTAATCCAGCGAGTTGAACAGTAGGGAAAACGTTGGATAGTGGGACGGTAAAATTTACTATTCCCACTCCAGTGAGTGGAACAGTAGGGAAAGCGTTGGATAGCGGGAGGGTAAAATGTACTATTCCCACTCCAGTGAGTGGAACAGTAGGGAAAGCGTTGGATAGCGGGAGGGTAAAATGTACTATTCCCACTCCAGCGAGTGGAACAGTAGGGACGCGTTGGATAGTGGAAGGGTAAAATTTACTATTCCCACACCAGTGAGTGCAACAGTATGGAAAGCGTTGGATAGCGTAGGGGTAAAAATTACTATTCCCACTCCAGAGAGTGCAACAGTAGGGAAAGCGTTGGATAGCGTAGGGGTAAAAATTACTATTCCCACTCCAGTGTGTGCAACAGTATGGAAAGCGTTGGATAGCGTAGGGGTAAAAATTACTATTCCCACTCCAGAGAGTGCAACAGTAGGGAAAGCGTTGGAGAGCGTAGGGGTAAAAATTACTATTCCCACTCCAAAGAGTGCAACAGTAGGGAAAGCGTTGGATAGCAGAAGGGTAAAAATTACTATTCCCACTCCAAAGATTGCAACAGTAGGGAAAGTGTTGGATAGCGTAGGGGTAAAAATGACTATTCCCACTCCAGTGAGTGCAACAGTAGGGAAAGTCATGATTTAATATTTAACCCCTTCGACGCTCATGACGAGCTGGGCTCGTCATGCAGTAGCCTCCTGCTACGCTCATGACGAGCCCAGCTCGTCATGAATAATGGTAATCATGATTTTCCAGCACAGGGGAAAAATCCCCATAGCATTCAAAAGGTTAAATAGGAATAAATAAATTATCAATACCAATAAAAAAGTAATGAAAATTAATTACCAATTAAAAAATGTTAAGAATGAATTAATTATTTTATAAATACCAATAAATATTAGTTATTAAAATTAATTCCCTATTAATAATTAATAAACAGCCAATTAATTTTCAAAACTAAAAATGTAATAAGTAATACGAAAATTACCAATTAATAATTAATTAACAATAAATTAATTATCAATACACAAAAATAATTTCCAAAATTGCTTAATTACCATTAAATTACTTCCCACACTATTCCCCTATGAACCAACAACCCACTACAGAACTAAAACTCAAAATTAGATTAAAAATAATTAATAATTCCTAAAAATTAATATTTAATTTACTATAATTAAACTACTTCCCACCCTATTCCCCTATAAACCTACAACCCGCTACACAATTAAATTACGCAAAAATTAAATAACATAAGATTCATAAACTTAAATTTTTTTTACATACATTACAAAAATAATATACACTTTAAACACATATACTAACATACAAAACACGTTAAAGAAATCGATATTATTAATAATTTGATAAATTTTAATGCCTATATTATTTACTTCAATATTTTGACAGTCGATATTACTTACCTGCATAACAATATTATTAATCACTATATTATGTCCATTCGATATAATGTCCATTCTATATTTTGAATTCGATATTCTGTCCATTCTATATAATTTTTTGATATTGTGTCTAGTTACCCAAAAATACCCCACCCAAATTTTATACAGGAAGAAAGACTGAAACTACCAAATGAACTTCCACGGGCAGTTCCCCCCCTGTAGACTCTTTTATTGAGGCTGCATTGCACATTGTAAACTATATTTGTCAGGTGGATTTGGCTAATGGATGATTGAAGACAATTAATGCCAAATCTTCAGAGGCACAGTATCATGTTTAGAATAAGTCAACCCTCCGGGCCAAGGAAAATGCACAATATAAAACATAGAACCAATTGTACATAGAATCGCACAACCTTTCTAAAGTTGCTAAAAATAGAAACTTTTACGAGTAAATCACATAGTAAGGTCTATACATCAAAAGGGCACTTGTCATTTTTCAGAAGTTTAAAGAATCTCAGTGACTTCTAAATATATTATATATATATATAATGTGTTTTACATTGTACAGGAGAAAAGAAAAGTACAGAGAAATTGCACTCTGGCCTTAGACAACCAACCTATTCCACAGGCTGGCAATATAGGACATAGTCAGACATGAGTGGCAGGTTTAACCAATTCTAATGGTTCAGATTACAATAAAATATAATGGTATCTTCTTTGAAAGGTATCATAAAATGCCTCCATATGGGTCACACAGGAACCCTCGCAGCTGCTAGAAAGTGTTCTGTGCTACAGTGCAAATGCAGACACGTTTAGCAATGAGATGTTACCTAATGATGTAAATGAACAGATTCAACTATTTTTAAATGCCCTTATTTTGATCAAAACATCAAGGTATAATGTATGCAAACACTGTCATGTTATCCTGAGTATAGATTCCAGCTTGTCGTTTTCCCAAAACACCTGTTTATTCCAAACACTGAGGCTTACTTATAAGCCACTTGCAACACTTTTGCACCACCATTGCATAACTTTTTGTGATGCAACAGTGGAGTAAACAATGCGCCACATTGTGCCATATTTACAAAGTGACACATTTAGGCAGTGCATAACTTTATAAATCCCTGTGCTACATTATACCTGTGTCAGCTATAATGTATGCAGGGTGGACGTTCCCCCGTCAGAAAGCCTCGTAGTAGTGGCGCAGTGAAATCTACCAGATTTATCAGCGCCACTTCTAGGTCGCCACTGCATCAAAACCTTACACCTGCCTCTTAGCAGGCGTAAGGGTGACGCAGTGCAATGTGTATAGCCCTCCCCTATGTATTGCTGGAGTTGGGTCATGCTTACGACCCAACTCCAGCAATTAATAAGTTTTGCGCCAACAGATACGTCAGGATTTCTGACACATCTGTCATTCCTTGCGACATGCAGCACCGTTCAGTAAATACGGTGCATCCATGGTGTCACAGGAAGGGCACAGTGAAAAGGGTTGCATTGCTGTTTTACTGCAGCGATGCAACACTTTTCATAAATGTGGCGGGTATTCCTCAGTATGACAGTCAACATCATGATGTGACAGGTATCACCGCCATTAGTCATTGAAAACCTATAAGGTGATATCACTTATTTCAGTTGATTCCAAATGTGCCCTGAAGTCTCCAACATGTCATTTAATCTGGTCATGTGCTCAGGTACTCACCATACACTGCTTAATGTCACAAAATGGTCAGGTATCCTCCATAGGCCAATCAATATAATTGTTTGCCCAGATAGCCTCTCTTTGCAAGACAATGTCAGAAAGTGTTCGTAATGTATCTGAGATACTGTACAATTGAAATGATACCATGATCTTATCCAATGTGCACCACATTCAATGAAGTCCGTGATGTGTCCCACATTTCCCCTGTAGGGAAATCAATGCCGGAATTTAATGTAGGTATTACTCTTTTGACAGCTCCTTCCATTATGTGTAATAGAGCTCCATAAAGTAGGTAAATGACCCACATGCATACACAGATGCACACATCACAAATGCTCAAAAACACACATTTCCTGTTATACATTTAGACACACAGAAATAAACAATAACATGTATAACACACTTTAATTCCACAGCTCCCTAGTTATCTCGAAGAGATCTTAATCCAAGTCCTTCCAATCAGATGGGGGTCAGGAGCCAGGACCGCATGAAGCTGAATGTATACACTGTCTCCTGAGACCACCGTCAGGCCCAGCACTGGCACCCAAAGAAAGGGGAAGGACAAATGTAAAATCTATCCAATGTATTCCTTTACAGCTGGATGTTCCCACAAGCTGTTTCTGGGGTGCCTCCACCTAAGGCTGTTTCAGAAAAGTAACCTGATTACAGGTGTGTCTTTTTTAACCTGGTTTCCACCCATGCACTCTTGTTCTATTTCTTTTATTGCTTCCTATATTTTTGACTGACTGATTCACTCATTCCCCAGAGTAAGGGGGGCTTGATATTTTTTAAATATACACATTCAATTGCATAGGTATTGCTTAACTTTTGGTACTCAACAGAATGAATTCAAGTAGCAAATAAAAAAGTGCAGCATGCTATATGTTTTCCCCTTAAAACACATCTCAAAAAGTATCCAAGATATTGAAGGGCTTATTTATGAGTCACTCTTGCGCCGCCGCTGCATCACTTTTCGTGATGCAGAGGCGGCGTAAATAATGCACCACGTTGCAGCATATTTACAAAGTGACGCATCTAGGCAGATGCGTCACTTTGTGAACCCCTTCACCACATTATACCTGCATCAGGTATAATGTATGCAGGGCGGGCGATGCCCTGCAAGAATGCCTCGTAATAGTGGTGCAGTAAGATCTATCAGATCTCACTGCGCCACTTCTAGGACGCTACTGCGTCAAAACCTCACGCCTGCCTTGTAGCAGGCCTAAGGGTGACGCAGTGCAATGTGTGTAGCTCTCCCCCATGCATTGCTGGAGTTGCGGTATGCTTAAAACATAACTCCATCAATGCGTGAGTTTTGCGCCAACAGATACGTCATGTTTCCTGACGCATCTGTCATTCCTGTTACATGGAGTGCCGTACAGGGAATACGGCACCTCCATGGTGTCACAAGGAGGGTGCAGTGAAAAGGGTTGCATCACTGTTTTACCACAGCGATGCAACACTTTTCATAAATGAGCCCTGAAATTCCACATCAAAATGATTCAATTGCCATGGGATTTTCTTGAATAGGAAACAAGCTCTAAGAAATAATTTGCTTGGATTCTGAGTGACCCGCCATTTCTCAGACGTTTACCTTTGTTGAAGAGAAGCATCAGCTACTGTGTGTGAACAAATTGCTTGGTGCTGGAACTAACTTCAGAGAATATTCCTCCAAGCGGCTCTAGGCGCCATTGTAGGTAAGTGGAGAAAAAAACACCCATTGTCTGGGAAGGATGAGACCTGCCCCCGCAGCTGGCTCCATGAGAGGTCTTTAAGAGTGCTACAGAGGCCTCACCTACGGATCTCAGGGACGCACATGCTACGCTGGGCCCATTAATTACTAATGGGTATCTCACCTGCCCATCTCTGCATCGTCTAAAGAAATATTCCATTTATGTTTTTTGCGCTCTGCAGTCGAACATAAAGGCGATATTCTCTCATCTTTCTCTGATTGTTCACGGCTCATCTTTCGTATTCTATTTCGTTTTAAAAAAAAATCATCTCCCGGGACTCTGAAAAAAGTCAAAGATTAAAATGTGGTGCAGATAATGTGATATGTGTGAAAATCTCTGTTGCGGGAAGGCGCTTCCTGTGACACAGACAAGCAGACAGCACGGGCGCGTGCAGAGTGACAGCGAGGAGACTTTCCGACATGAATACCATTCGCCGGGTGCAGTGAACCCATTCGGGCCGCTCTCTGACTTCACGCAGGGTTTTGTCGCGCCATCTTAAAGGATTTCCACCGCGCATTATATCCAAGTGTAATTTATCTATCATCAAATATGGTAGATCTGGTATGAAATGCCTGTCACTGTAAGGCTTGAAAGTAGCGAGGGCAATTATTATATCCAGCAAATTCTGAAGTGCGCCATGAGGCGCGAATGTCACAACAGCATCTGTTCCAACCTCCGAATTAACAGCCGGACTCTCGGCTTGAGACCTCTTCTGTCAGGATACAAATGTTCAGTTTTGCTCCATTTTCCTCCGTTACCAGTCCCTTGTTGCAGGTGCTCGACCCTTCACGCGCGCTATCGTAATAAAGACCTGGCATTTCAGTTTTTTAAAATTGTAAGGTGGGTATTTGTGAAGGAAATTAAGGCCCGAGGAACTAATCCCTGTTCGCAAACCATGATGTTCCCATACCTCATTGACAGGTTTACCAACAGGAATAAGAAATTGTGAGGCAACATGTGGGACGAAGTTATTTTGCAATGTGCCCATTCACAAAAGCTTGCAAATTGAAGTGCCTAAACGTTAATTAGGCAGGTCACAATTTGTGATCTCCTACAACTGGCAATGAAGCAGGTATAGCGCCCCGCAAGGGACCAAATACATTTTCCCTGTATTTGCATTGCCAAATGTAAATCTTTGTTTTCTTTCTTTTTTTTAAAGCCTCTTTTGTCAATTCAAAGGACAGGTGTTGCTTTGAATCTAATATTTACACTCTGAGAATATATCACATGAACATGCATTGGTCCCCTGAACAACTGTCTGCTCCTCCCAAGATCCATACACGGTTCACATAGGGGAAGCTGTTCCACCCAGCCCTTTACTCATTTGTGAAATACACACGGCCTAGATCAATATTTCACAGTTTGATATGGTGAAATAGCATGAACAGCATACAAATAAATCAGTGTAAAACTTAGGTATTCGGAAAAAGTTTCAAAAAGAGTGTGCCAGTCACTTGCATGTGCTTTCTGTCTTTTTTTCAGTCAAATTCGGTGCTCATTTTCAAAACTGTTTCTGACTGTGGCAAAGTTGTGGCGCGATCGAATCTGCGCAGAATAGCTTTAAAAGCTTTATTGAGACATCTTAAATGGCACGGTGGTGGAAGTCGGAAGGATCAGGAGTACAAGGGGTACACATGCACAGAAGCACCAAGTAGACTTGACATATGTGTAACCCTAAAGCCAGCTGCTGTTTTTTTACTTTCCATTTTTTTTTTCTTTTTATGTAAAAGGGCACAAGCAGGAAACAGAAATGCGTGGTTTCTTCAAAGATTTTCTCCACTAACAGATAAGGTTTGTGCAGACCTCAGTATCGAGTTTCATACAGTAGTGGTTAAAGTTCCAGAATGTTCTTGACAAGCCAGGAACAATGGGTTTTACTATAGCCTTATAGCCTGCCGTATACCGGCTATTATAAGCCCGCTCTCTAGTTGAAGGCCCGAACCGAAGGTGAGGGACTTTAACAATGGACTGGGACTTTAATAGCTGATAAAGCCCTGTTACGAAGGGCTATAAGGCTATTAGAACATTCAGCCATTAGAGGGTAGAATGTTCTAGAAAATAAAACAAAGGCTTCACGAAGCTTGAGGGGATTTAAATTCCCTCAAGCTCCGAGAGGCCTTTGTAAAACATTGGAATGTTGCTCTGCACGCCTTTACCGGCCCGTAGAAACATGGAGCACTCCATTGCCTTCAATAGAGCTCCCAACATTCCAATGTTCTAATAACGCCTTAGAGTTTGACACAGGGGGTTCTACAGCCATAAAAGGCCTGCTCCAGCGTTAAAGGCCCGATCCGAAGGTGAGGGCCTTTCACAAGGGAGCGGGTCTTCAAGGGCCAGTAGAGCCTGCTACGGAGGGCTCTAAGGCTATTGGAACTTTTCGTCCCTAGAGGGCAGAATGCTCTAACTTATAAAAAGCAAAGTGAAAAAAATATTGGAATGTTGCTTTCTGGGATTTCTACCAGCTAGTAGAAGCCCAAAGCACTACATCGTCTTTAATGGAGCGCTCACCATTCCAGTGTTCTAAAGTGGATTGGCTGAGGTTTACTGAAAGGAATATGAAGTAAGGGGGCAAGGATAGGTGGGCATACAGGAAGATTGCACCATTCATCTCTACTTACACCATCAGGCTGCTGCATCTTCTCCCAAACGTCCAGATACACTTTCAGCATCACATGGGATATAAGACAGTGGGGATGGCCAGCTACAACACATTCTTGCCCTTGGGTAAGTCGGGCTTCAGTTTCCTGGTTTGCCCCAGTTCACCCACAACATACTGTCTTCTGAAGTCCAACTCATGTCCCTCATTATAAACTCTGGCAGCTGATTCCAAAACAAACCTCAACCCCGCATTACTCAAACTTAATTTCAGCCTCTCCCAACTACTACACATGCATAGGCATGCTGTCAATATTACAGTTCATCTACCTGGTATAGAAGGAAGGAGTGTATTGGAAAAAAGACCACCACCAAAAAGCAAGAACTCTATGAGCAGATACAAAGATTTCAAAACGTATTTTCACACTATAAATACATACCAATCTTCTAAAAGAAGTGTGTATATGGAGCATGATACATTTGCACACTGCCCTATATTTGCAGTGATTGTAGGGTATAGGTTCCTTCACTCGCAGTTTGGAGAATACAATAAATAAAAGAGGTGAGTCTCGGCTGGTGGAAAACTTAAATGTTAAGGCCTACAAACTTAAAAAAAACAATACGGTTTTATTTTTGAGTCTCAGAACTTTTGTGTATTCACTGTAATGAAGGCTGACAATCGGAATGAGTAGATTGACAATTTTCAAAATATCTTTGTGAATTGAAACCAGTACTACGAGGCTCACAAACAGATGCACCAACAGTCCTCCAAAACGGGCAAGCTTTTTAGCATTACCTTCATATAACACGTTTTCCTTTACTGAAACCTATATTTCAACAGAGAACATATACTCTACCACTATACTGATATGTGCTATTAAATTCAAAGACACATTAGCAGATTACACCTATTTCCATTAATGCACCATTAGTATGACTGTAGGCAGTCTAGAAGATTGCATTTGCATGTTTAATATGCCTATTATGATTGGAATGCATTACGTTATCTCAAAAAGTAATTCCTGCCATTTCATTTTCATATTCCTGTGATGGTCTTTATCCGTTGGGGTCTAATCTGAGTCTTTATCTGAATCTAGGCCTGATTGGGCTGATTGATTGATGCCTTTGTTTTGACAGGTAAATCTATAGAATATCAAAATATGCACACCAGTGTTACCTTACGAAATAAAACTCGAACATTTAGGCAAAGCTATTTATGAAAACCCACTGTGACCGCATGCCTGTTGCAAAATCAATATTTTCTAATTAAAGTAATTATTAAAGTTGCCACTGTTAAATCTACAGAGCCTTGCAAAACACATCCACTTGATTCATGAGGACTAACCGATACAGGCAGTGGTATCCATGTCACTATTTCATACTAATTAATCAATGGTACCTGAAAATAAGAAAACATCCCAGTGAAATAGGTCTATAGATTAATGTAATTAGCAGGTAATCATGGGCATAGTTTAAAAAGTGAAAACAAAAAACATGTCCTCTTACTCCTCCTTCTCCTCCTACTACTTCTATTACTAATAATAATAATAAAAATAACAATACCTTCCGCGAGATGTGAGACTCTGGGTTAACAATGCCCTGATTAGTAATTTACATCTTAAATGCACTAACGTCTTTGAAGAAAGCCATGTAACATTTATTTACCAACAAAATAGCCCAGCATCCAACAAGTAGATTCTTCACCTAGTGCTAAAAACAGCATGGAAGCAAGTCATTCTAAGAAGATCTCACCAACATCTATTATCTGGTAGTGCCAACCATAGCTTGATTCCCCCACTGAAAGAATTGTACCAACCTGTAACAGAGCTGATAGACAACAAGGTATATTTTCCTAACACCAACTAGGAATACATGAAGAAGAGACATTTTTCAGTAATGCGTCGCAATTGGCAAATATGTAGATTATCATCATGATTAAACTACTGTCCTCTCATAACACAAAGGTGGGCATCATGATCAAGGATTGCTGCGCCAGTGGATTTCGTCCCACAATCTCTAATTGGGGTCATCCAAAAACAAGAAATTAGAATCATCTAAAAGAGATGTATAAACTATTTTCCCTAGCAGATCAAGAGTTCTCTCGCTCCTGAAGTTCATTTGATGGTGCTTCTTGGAGTAGCCCTCCCCATATGAAGATTGATCAAACCTTTCACCACTAACACCCCCTGATGTTATGGAAGTAGGACCATCCACCGGAAAATGTCAACAGCATCATGAATCTCTCAAGTAATACTTTTACCTAGTAGGAGGACAGTCCTTTCACTTTATCCATTTCCATGAGTACTATGTCATTTTCACTGCCCTCCACCAGCGTACAGAATGATTGAACAGTATGTGAGAACATCTCAGCCATCTGAACAGTGCCAGATAAGTATTCATACTGCTATAGGTCCAACAATCCTTCACAGCTCGATAGCGTTGCTACCTGTTTCACTACAGAATACCAAACCGTCTATTTTGACTGTCCAACACACACATATGTATTTAAAAGTAATGGCACAAATCTGTAACAAGCAAAAAAGCAATGTATCCTGGAATGTGTCTGCTTGCAGTTGACAAAGATGCATACCACCCTCATGTACAACCTTGTGTCAGCTGATATATGGAAGTTCAGACCTGTGGATGTTTCCGTTATTCAGTCTCTTTACAAAGTGAGGTTATTTACTGTCTTCATTTCCACAGGTACTATATGGCAACTCCAATATGCAGAATAAACAGGTTGGGACCATTGACCTACTCTGATGTTCGGATGCATCTAGACCATGCACGCAAAATGAGATATTCTGGAGCCACTGAACACCAGCAGATAATAATGAATGTTTCTGTATGTCCAACAATACTTCAAGGTTTCAACCGGTTTAGGATAAGTCCCACTCACCCACTCTTAGCCCAACATTGAAGCCGTCTGTGCTGATGGAGAGAAGCAGTATGTGGTAGGCAAATGCCTTCTTGGAGAAAAATAGTATGGAGTACCTGGGTGCTCTACATTCTGGAGGCACCCTTGAATTATAATTGGAATTACTCTCCTTTGGGTGACATTGTTTATGAAATGTAAGAAGTAATTTTCCTGGATCCATTGCACTGTGATAGATAAACCACTCTTGCTTTCAACCCTTTTAACCCTTGTCTTAACCCTTAATCCTAATCCTGACAGGATCAGGAATATGATCAGTGGGTGAGAAGAGAGACAACAATGGGGATTTGGCTGGAACAGTTGGATTGACCTGCAGGGGTATTTGCATCCCCCGTCCCTTTTTCACACTAAGAGAAACCATGCCAGTCTAATGTCACATACTCTAAATGATCTATTGGGGCACATATTCTTTACATAAAAGGGCAATATACTTTCCTATTTATATCCTGATTTGGGTATAAAAATAGGTTTGTGCCCGAATCACAATTTCAAAAAGTTAGGTAATTATGACACCACCAGGTTTTTCCTCACATGATTTTTGCAAGTTGAAAGCTGGGAGAGTTTGTGCAGGCAGCAGCAGCATCCTCTCAGAATGGTTGAAAACCACATATAGTGGTGAAGAGCACAGAAGGGTGCAGAAATTCAGCACTACGTAAATACACCTAGTCATATTTATAGTTTACGTGTCTCATAATAAAGGGGACATTGCAATGAGGCTTTTAGTGAACATGATTGTACCTTCCCAATTATCTAGTGAATATCCTAAAGAAATCTGAGCTTTCAATGTGGCCTTTTTAAAAGATTCATCTCAGCCTATGCAACACACTAGGGATTCTCAACATATCAGAAGCATCTAAACGGAAACAAATTCCATTAAACATTCTACAAATGTAGCTCAAACGAGAAAAAAACACCAAAACACCCAACTGTGGCAGCACACTACCTAATATAGTCTCATTCATGAGCCCAAAGATGTTCCATAAAGTAAACCCTTCAAATCTCAGTATACTATTTTGTCACACAGCAATAGAGAGTAAGTAGTAACTTTTTTGGTAACGAAATCCAAGGTCGAAATGCAGCCCCAAGCTTATGCTAGGCATTCTGTGGAGACAGGTCCGGAGTGATTGCCAGATCCCTCACAAACAAAGAGCATAATCAAAGACAGTTTTCAAAAAGATGGTGGTAAGACAGTGCACAAATCACAATGAAAGACCTTCCACAGATGCATTTTGTGAGTTAAGAGATGATGGGCAGCAGTCCACATGGGACTGGGATGATGTGGGTGAGCAAAGAACTGATACAAGAGGCCAAGTTAACCACACAACATTGAGAGCCATTATGGTGATCGTTGCAGAAAAGTCTTCATTTGCTGGAAGAATGGAGTTATTCTTTTCTCCTCACATATGGTTTCCCGGTTATGGAAACGCCTCCAATTTAGTGGGTTTTAGTGACAGATCATATGCACGCACATATAATTCCCAGTGGAACACAGTACTCGAAGTAGGAATACACTGTTGGATCATATCAATGCTTTATATTGGCTTGAGCAACGTAAGAATACCATCTGTCTGTAGAATTACTGCTGATGTGTTATTTTTACCAGCCTGAATTGACTTGTTTGCCTGTCCTGGGTCCTGAGGATTTGTAACAAGCCTTAGCTCTCAATGTTCAGTCTAAATTGTCAGTCTCTTTTTTCCAAGTAAGCCTCTGCTAGCATAGTACTGACATCCCAATTGGCATGCCAACAATTTTTCACTGGGAGGTTAGATCTATTACTAACACCTTTATTTTGCTCTGAATGTCCCAGAACAGAGTCACCATGCTCTATCTACCCACAATTGTAAAGACCTTGAGAAGAGAAGATTTCTCCTTCCTTTGCTGAAGAAGAGAAGAAATGTTTCACTATTGGTTCAGTTTCTACCACAGTAAAGATTCGGTTATGTTTAGTGGCGCTATCTTCTTCAATGTTATGTTATGTTAAACGTATTTGTAAAGCTCAACTTATACCCGGAGGTGTCTAGCGCTGATCCTGTAAACAATTGTGAGTGGAAAAAAGACCTACTGATTGAAGAGCCAAGTCTTCAAAAGGTTTCTGAACTGGAACAGGGAAGGCGCTGAACTGAGATTGAGAGGAAGGAGATTTCATGATGTGGCTGCTCGCACTGTAAAGATGCTACCTCCCCATTTTGATTTTTTAAATCTGATGGGGTTTATTCTGAAGGAGCCTGCAGATCTTAGGTTTCTTGTTGGATTATACCATAATAGTGCTTTCTTCAGAAAGGATGGTCCTGAATCGTGGGGGGCTTTATAAGTAAGACAGAGGGCCTTAAACTTAATTCTGTTTGTGACTCTCAGCCAGTGAAGATCGTGAAGGGCGGAGGAAACAGAATGGTGCCTAGGCAAATCAAGTAGAAGACTGGCTGCAGAGTTCTAAAGGATTTGCAATTTATTCAGGTGTTGAGCTTGTAGGCAGATGCATGAATGACAGAATCCGATGTTTTCTTTCGTACTTACAGCTGGCTGTTTGAATCATAGCCCACAAATTCTTGGAAGTAACTGATAGCTTCAATGTCCTGAAAGCAGAGGATATTCAAGACCACAGAGGAACGTTCCCTTGTACTTGACCCAGTGAACGTTGTGCACTGTCCCTACCATTGAAAGACTGATAATCTGCAATTTTAAAGCAAGAATTTTTTTTACTTTTTTGACATATCCATCATTGGACTAAGATGAACAGGTACCACCTGTTTGAGAACGCTGCAACAGCCCCTTTTTTTGAATAAGGAAGTCTCTTGCCCTAGGAGGAGGAGATGCAATGTTTAGAATTAGTGTCAAAATTCATAGGCTTCACCAGTGGAGGCTTCACTAGATACCATGGGCCTCATTTATGAAAAGTGACGCATCGCTGCGTGAAAACAGCGATGCGTCACTTTTCATTGCGCCCTCCTTGCGACACCAATGATGCGTCATATTTACAGTATGATGCATCATGTCGCAAGAAGTTACAGATACGTCAGTATTTCTGACGTATCTATAAGCGCAAAAGTCACGCATTGCTGGAGTGTGTCACGAAAGTGACGCAACTCCAGCAATGCGTCCTTTCACATGGGGAAAGCCCCATGTGAAAGGGCTTGCGTCAGTCTTACGCCTGCTGTGAGGCAGGCGCAAGATTTTGACGCAAAAGCGTCCTAAAAGTGACGCAGTGAAATCTCATAGATTTCACTGAGTCACTATTACGAGGCTTTTTGCAGGGGAACGCATACATTATACCTGACGCAGGTATAATGTAGCGCAGGGGTTTACAAAGTGACGCATCTGCTTAGATGTAAATGTGGTGCAACAAGGCACATTTTTTACTCCACTGGTGCGCACCAGCGGCGTAAAAGTGACGCAAGGGCTCATAAATGAGGCCCCATGTGTTATAGGGCAGCTGACCTTTGGAACAGACAGGAATTTAAAATGTTCCTGTGTTTCACCTCATGTATTGAAGATAATTGTCTTTTAACATAAACATTTAACTTTCCCCGTCACCACAAAAGATTTACCCTCAACATAATTGGATCTCTTAGAAGTCTGTTTATGCACTCATGTGAATAGTCTTCCCATACATAAATAGGCATGATTGCACTGATGATTTTAAGTATACACAAATTCCACTTGGTGAAACACAAATGCACAGGACGATTTCTCTAATAATTTGCTTCTAAACATACGGCACCCATCTGAGCACCTGTAATCCACAAAGCAACATAGCACTTTTAGTGATGTACAGTGTATTCTCAAACTTTAAGCACACAGCACATCTTGGTGTCAGCAGAATATACAACAATAAGGGTTCACCCTGAAAATTGCAGTGAACTTAAAAAGGATAGTCCAAAAAAGGATTCGGAGTTGATTCAGAAAGTTTTTTTCTGAGTTTGATTCTACTTTACTAGTGCTGCATATGTGAACTATTCCAGGATTTATAGGCCAGAATCACAATAATTTCATCTGGCTACTTGCTGAGGACTTATGTGCGGATTTCCAGGAGTTTAGGAAATGTTTTCTTACTGACCTGATTTAAAAAAAAAAAATTCTACAATTAAGAATGTTGCACTCATGTAAAGACCCCACCAACGCCTGAGGCAAGACACAGCTGCTCACCTAAAATGCTATGTGAGTGATCCATCTAGACAAATTAGTAGTGATTCACTCCAAAGGTAGAAGTAACATACAACTTCAAAAAAAAAAAGCACTGTGGACCATGTCCACGATCTTCCACGTCCATTATTTCTCTCTTTGCATTTATAAAAAGATGGCATTAACAAAGTTTCCTTAGCCGGACATTCTTAGTAGATTTACTTTCGTCTCCGTATGGCATACGTTAATCGTATTTACAAAAGAGGGTTAGTGCATGAAAAACATTTTGCCCAATAAATAATGTGAACTGAATAACACAATGTTCCAAATTTAAATGCCAAAAATACATTCTACACAAAATATAGATGACTTGATTTCATTTCACAAGATCAGCTAAAATGTTACCTTTTCAGTTGCCTGGAATAGAGTACAAATTGAAGAAATGCTGTATGAAAATACCCAGACTAAAAGTGCAAGGCTGTACTGCTGAGAGTGAAGATGAATGGTTCTGTCAGGAGCAGGACTAATCACAGTATCCTCCTAGTCAAGTTGCCTTCAACAAGGACACTCCAGGTTTCAATAAATTTACTATGGTCCCGAGCCCCAGTTCCAGAAATGTCACTTCAGAATAAAGGGTCTGCAGCTCATTAAAATAGGTTTGAGGCATTCTGAGACACTCTGAAAACCACCTGGAATCCCAAATACACAAGAAAGGCAGCCTGACCTAATTTGTGAACTACTGACCAAGCTGGCAAGCTGATTTCTTACATTTTCCTTCCTTTCAGCAACAAGCTGCTGGTTCAGAGAAAGCCTTGTAAAAAGACCATCTTCAGTGCTCAATATTCTTCAAACAATAAATACAGGTTACCAAACTAAACAATCTATTCCTCCACTGCCCCAGACTGAGGAATGTACCAGAGACATTGTTTCATAAAATATTGAAATCTAAAGTACCGTGGGGCAAAATATCATGTCAAGAATATTGAGGACAAACATATTGTGAAGGCAATGTTTTACTATATATAACTCCACATCTGGGTACCTTGACAATATCTCCCTCTCTCTCTCTCTCTCTCTCTCTCTCTCTCTCTCTCTCTCTCTCTATATATATATATATATATATATATATATAAAAATGTAGATATATATATATCTTGCATCAGCATTTATTATATACAACAAGACAGTTTGTTTTGATTTTATGTCAAGCAATTTGAACAAATGAAAAGTAATGATGTCATTTTACATGTTGTAGTCTGTTTTCCATGACCATACCTTGAGGTATCACATGGTGTTTGTATTAGTTAACAATGTTGGTTTTGCAGCGCGTCTGTTTCTCCCCCAGCTATGCATGTTTACACGTAGGCTGGTGGGAGGAGCAGGTCCTCATGCGCACACACAGTGCAGTTTTTAATAGCCATGTTTTAAAGTGGATGCGTTTTATTGATGATGTTTTTGGTTTTATGGAAGGGGGATGTAAATGGTGCCAATGCTTTTGTTGAAACAATTATTAACAACCAGGGAAACTTGAAATTTACATCTATGATAAGTAAGCAAGAAGTGGACTTTTTAGATGTAAAAGTTTTTATTCATAGGGGGCATTTGGCAACGAAATTACATAGAAAGAGCACTACTGGAAACAGTACTCTGCATGCCAGCAGTGCTCACCCCAAAAAAGGCATCAATAATATTCCCTTCGGTGAATTGTTAAGGCTCAAACGTATTTGTAGTACAGAGGAAGATCTGGCCTTTTTTACCTCTCAAGCATTAGAAAGATTCAGGCAGAGAGGATATAAAGAAGGGATTTTAAAACAAGCAGTAAATAAAATGCAGGCTCGATCACGAGAGTCATTGTTTGAGCATGAAAAATCTATCCACACTGAAACAGAGGCTATTGATCTTTATTTGGCTCCATTTATAACTACTTATAATCGCCAGGAAAGGAAATTTGGTCCATTGTTAGGAAAGGTTGGCCCATTTTACAAACCGACACTGTATTGGCTCCGAGATTGCCCGATATTTCAGCAATCACATATAGGAAGGAACCTTCCATGAGATCTCAAATCAGTAGAAGTTTTCCTGAATTGAGTAAAAAACAGATGTGGTTACAGTCCCGGCCGGGATTTGTACGATGCTCCAGCTGCAGAGCTTGCAGATTTGGAGTTAACACCACACAATATGCCACGCCTTTCAGTCCGGAGATGTCTAATATGAAAGGATCTTACAATTGTAAGATTGAATATGCGGTCCATGGCCTGACATGCACCTGCGGCTTGAGATATGTGGGGAGTACAAAGCTGCAGGTGCATGTCGGGATTCTCCAGCATTTGCGTGCCATCATTAATAACGACAGTGCATACCCGGTGGCTAGGCTCTTCAAGTCGATGCATAACAATGACTTGCAGTGTCTCAAATATTTTGTTAGAGCAGCTGTTCCCAAGCCACGTAGGGGAGGAGACAGGGATAAAATGCTGAGGAGAATGGATTCACAATTACTTCTTGAATTAGATAGCAAATTTCCGAATGGGCTGAATACCACAGAGGATTTGCATCACTTTTTATGAATTGTAATTTCATTAAAAATAGTTGGAGTTACATAGAGTATCATAGAACTAACCTCCCTGTTGCCAAGTTTAGATATCAAATTTTAACTTTCTCACTTTTTTCTTTTTGTAATGAATTTTGTATAACCACATTAATAAGTTTTCTTTGGGGAATTTGTTTTAGTTCAATTTTTGGACATAGATAACACTGAGTAGGAATTGTTCAGATTAGCCACATTTATTATTTGGTATATCCAATTTTGTAGTTTTTTCCTCTTTTTTGTTACTTGTTTTTGGCTCTGTTTAATACCATGAGCAATACAGTTTGATTTCATTATTTTGTAATACTGCATTTATGCAGATAGTTAGCAGGGCAGATGAACCATTTCGACATAACAATAATTATGGGCTGTTTAATGAGCTTATTTAGAAAAAGATATTTTCTTGAAAAGCATTATTTGCACATGTGAGAGTATGATAGTTTACACATTTTTGCGATGTTTTGCACAAGATGTAATAAATTTGCACCGCACTTTATTGCGCGATTTGCACATACTCAACAATAAGGCAAAAATAAATATTTATTTTGCACATATTTATTGCGTATTTTGCACAAATATTTATGAGAAGAAAATATAGGTTCATTATTTTTATAGGCTCTTTATTCAAATATGAAATGGTGTCATTTGTCTTCAGGATTGGATAATTTTAAAACTGTATATTGTTGTTTTTTATCAGCATGTGGATACAGAATTTATGAGCCTTGAAAATGTTCTTAAATGAATTTGCATTTATGCAGTAATATTTGAAAAAATATTCTTTTTATTGATTAAAGTGGCTTAAAATCCTACTGATTGTCATTTGTCGGTGGACATTTGAAATGTTTGCGTAAAGTTTTTTCAAAAAAAGAAGAAAGTGCAAGCAAGGTTGTTTTCAGTATGCCTTCTTTGTCTATGATCACATGTGGTGTGGTAAAATGTATTTAAGAAAATGCCGAGCTTTTAACTGACAATCTGTGAACAAGGGCGGACCCCGAAACGCGTCCGATCTAGCGGCTCCAAAATAAAGATCGTGTGCTAGAAAGCATTGGATTTGCGTTGTCTTTGTGCTTGATGGAGGGGCAGGAGAGAGCGTTTGATGTTTATATATATATATATATATATATATATATATATATATATATATATATATATATACATATATATTCAAACTATTCACTCGGAATTGAGGCCGCTCACCATTCGCAGGTCGGTTTTCAAAACCTTTATTAAAGAAACATGCAGCTTGCAAGTCCTGTGTTGTTGTCCTTTGGCCTTACGCGTTTCGAAGCCGCATGTTTCATTAATAAAGGTTTTGGAAACCGACCTGCGAGTGGTGAGCGGCCTCAATTCCGAGTGAATAGTTTGAATGTTAACACGGCGGCTCCGGCCGTGGAGGGATCGCACTGCCTAGAGGGTAAAAGGACCGCAGAGGAGAGAGCGAGCTCCTTTGCAATGGCACGGCAGGCAACAGAATTGAACATGTCGTTTGCAACCCTGGAGCAAACTGGAGGGCGAAAATCGATCCTGAATCAGCACACATGAATCGGACCCATTGGAGGGTAGCAAATATGCAAAAGGACTACATCTCCCAGCGAACACTGCAATTGACATTGAGGCACAGCTGGGGCCAATTACAATTAGAATAAAGCACTGGGAGATGTAACCGCAATGATTTGGACTCATGTGATGCGGCCTCTGATGAGAAGCGACAAGGCTTCGAAACGCGTAAGGCCAAAGGACAACAACACAGGACTTGCAAGCTGCATGTTTCTTTAATAAAGGTTTTGAAAACCGACCTGCGAGTGGTGAGCGGCCTCAATTCCGAGTGAATAGTTTGAATATATATATATATATATATATATATGTATATATATATATATATATATATATATATATATATATATATATATATATATATATATATATATATATGTCATTCACCAAACACCACTGGGCTTGAGAGGTCACACGACGATGGTCTGATACCTTGCGGTTTTGTTTGCCTTTTGCAGCTTGCTTCCTCTGTTCCTCACATTATTCCATGCCCGACGCATTTCAAGGCAACACACGCCTCTTAATCATGGGCTTACAGAGGCAAAGACGATCTCACCTGTTTCACCATTCCTTTTTATTAAAGTATTGTGTGAAAACGCCTTCTTTGGGCGTGGCTTTTGTACTTGTGCCCATAGCATTATGGTTACTATACAGGTAAGTATTTTATTTATAATCCTTCAGTAGGTTCCGTGCCCCTGTACAGGTGAATGATATATATATATGTATATATATATATATATATATATATATATATGCAACTACTTCCTGCACCTCCTTTCGGCAAACACGGAATCAATGGACCACCAGGCAGCTTGAAATAGCAGGTACGTTTTTATTACTCCTTTCCTCTCACTCCTCGCATGATGCGTTTCGGGCAACAAGTGAGCCTGCAGTACGTTTTTGTTTTTTATACATTTCTTTTTTAGTATGCTGTACCATGTGACAATAAACAGTGAAGAAACACTCATGGAACTCTGGTATTGCGAGGCTAATTACTTCTAAGCCACAAGCTGTTTTTAAATAGTGTTAAATGTGATCAAACATTATCTCAATCAAATGATTATACACACACATAAAATCTTTTTAAATGTTTGTAAACGTCTTGTAAACACATTTAGTTTTCGAGCCAATACTGTTTCTAAGCCTGTGCAAATACAGCAATACTTGGTTTCTTAGGAGTTTTATATCTAACTCTGACTACATTGCAGACTGTAGTTGTTTGTTGCAAATTGCAGCTTAAATGCTGGAGGAATGTGCAAAATATACAATTATTATGTGTAAATTTCGCAATATAAAAACATCTCATCTAAAAATATAATCATGTGCAAATTACGCAAAGATTACCTGTGCAAACAATGCAAACACAGGTGCAAATTTCTGCTTCAAAGCAGAGAACATGTGCAAATTATGCAAAGATGAGTGCAAACTAGCTGCCAAAATATCAAGGAAGTATTTGCAACTATATATATATATATATATATATATATATATATATATATATATATATATATATATATATATATATATATAACGTTGCAAATACTTCCTTGATATTTTGGTCCACGATATTGTTCACATGATATTCTGTTCACATGATAATTTTAGTTCCATTATTCTGTCAGTAATCCCCATTTCATTACAGTTATAGAACCTACAAATGTTGCCTCATTGTAAAGTGTAGGGGAGTAACTGGAGGAATTCTGTATTCTGACATAAGTTGCTGACCAGGCACACAGTCTAAAAATTACTGGCTTTTGACTAACCTTGTCACTGCAGACATCATGCAAAATTGTGGGGGGACAAGCATGGGAACTGGACCTTGATGTGTGATCAATCAGAAACCATGTTATTTGATGCACATTGGAAACTGGATGCATAGGTTCAAGTGCATGCAACAAGACTACTCACCAGAGCTGAAACACTTGACTTGCCGTAGGTGGACCTGAAATGACATTAAAAATAAAAATGTGTGTAAGTAACATTGATCTGTAAACTTGTTGTTAAAATCTCTTTGCTTTTATTTTATTCTGGCAAGCCTTTCACGCAACTCTGGGCATTGGAAACCAAGATCGAAACAGTAATCATAACCTACCATGGCATAAAACATGCACCGTAAGAACATTATTGCCTATTCATATGTCTAATTATAGTGGTGTATGTGTCTCTATACTCACGGCTCTATGAATATTCAGACTTTCTATTAATTTGCCAGAAGTAGTTTTCATATACTACACATCTTCAGGGTGTAATTAAATTATTCTGGATACACGTTTTATGTGGCATTTTAAAACCTATTTACACAGTTAATGCAGTTTTACTATTCATGGCATTTTCAAACATTAGCTAAAGGCATCTAAAGAAGGAAGAGTTAACCCCTGCATACCAGATGAATCAAAGGAATGAGAAGCAACACTGTAACCTGATTTCTTTGAAAAAAAGTGCGATTCGAAAATACAATATTAAAATATAGTAATTACGACGGGCTTTAAGTATTTCCAGCTGCATTTTAATTCAAATGGATGTACAAAATACAATGATACATAAAGAAGGCAGGCATTGCAATATTTCTTTCCAAATTCAAGGTGGCTTAGCTTTCTTAAATTCTAACAGATACATTCAAGTATGAAAAAGGGCAGACAATATAGAATTATGGTTCTGTGTTCGTAACTATCTATAGGCCTGATTTCTTAAATTGCCACCTTTTTTGGGAATACACATGAGCATAGTACTTTTGCATTTGGAATTGCCATCTGCTGATAAATTCGGCATACAAGCATATGACACTAAAGTGCATATTTTTTTATTTTCACTATGAGTGAAATAATTTACAAATGGAGATGCTACTACTGTTACACTTCAATTAACGAAGTCAGTATTGTTCTCCCATTACCAACACTTGGTGCACCCTTACTTCTGCATGCAACAAAATTAAATTAGCATTTTTTTTTCAGGGGTAAGGTGCATGTTTCCAAGGGCAAGGAGTCAATATATTGACACAATTGTAGGAGCACCTAGGTGTTCTTCTGTTTTTGCATGCAGTATCTCCCTGGAATGTCCACAAAACTCACTCACCCAAACATATGCCTTGCAGAAAATTCCACATCGGAACGCGCGCGACATGCCCCAGTGCAGGCGCTAGTAAACAGTGCTCTTCCCCCAACTTTCTGACCACTCGCGGCAAATGAAAGCCAAGGCAGGAAATACACTAGCGGCGGCAGGGTATGGCGGTCCTCCACAGGTGGCACAGGGAGAGACGTGCTAGCACTGAGAGCCAGAAGTTTTTCAGCGGTTTTGAATAGTTTAAAGCCCT
The DNA here is from genome assembly GCF_964261635.1 of Lissotriton helveticus. NCBI lineage: Eukaryota > Metazoa > Chordata > Amphibia > Caudata > Salamandridae > Lissotriton > Lissotriton helveticus. Next base: position 1,079,097,914 of record NC_136059.1, read on the forward strand.
TTTCAAGCTACTTGGGTTTGTCAAGGTGCAGGGGGCAGAAGGTGGCTGATGCTGACGATTGAGTGTAAAGGAAGTGTAAAGGAAGATGCTCAACGGCGGTGAGACTAAATGAGAAGGTGGGTCTGGCAACCCTGTGTGGGCAGGTAGTGCAGGAGAGGCACTGTTAGCGGCGAGGGACGGCTACTTTTTTGACTGTGTGGGGTGCAGACCCTGGGAAACATGGCTTCCTTTCTTTTTTCCTTCTGGCATTTTTTTTATTTTGATTGTTGGCTCTCGACCTCGTGGCCTATTTTGAGAACCACCGGTGGCGGCAGGGTTTGGCGGTCTTCCACAGGCGGCACAGGGAGAGACGCGCTAGCACTGAGAGACGGAAGTTTTTCGGCCATTTTAAATCGTTTAAAGCCCTTTTGAAGCTACTTGGGTTTGTGAGTTCACAGGGGGCAGGAGGTGGCTCATGCTGACGACCGAGTGTAAAGGAAGTGCAAAGGAAGACGCTCAATGGCAGAGAGACTAAAGGGGAAAGAGGGTCTGGCAACCCCGTGTGGGCAGCGAGAGTAGGAGAGGCACTGTTAGCGGCGAGGGACGGCTGCTTTTTTGACTGTGTGGGGTGCAGACCCTAGGAAACCTGGCTTCCTTTCCTTTTTCTTTCTGGCATTTTTTTATTTTGATTGTTGGCTATGGACCTCGTGGCATATTTTGAGCCATAGAAAAAATGTAAAGGGTCAGTGGGAGATAAGTCAGTCCTTCCTCTAAAATACAAGACCTGAGCTGAACTGGGTGGAGGCAATTGAACATATTTCTGGGTTTGGAAGAATACCTGGTGACCTCAGAGCTAAGTACTGCCGCTGGAAGAGACCCCCAGCTTCTAAAGATAAAAATGGGTAAACATCCAAAGCAGTCAAATTTAATAGCTAAAATTGACTCAACAGCAGGTCTTAAAGCTTAAACGCGATTAGCTCAATCAAATGCAGTGTCAACCGTGACAAGCGCTGAGTACAATTGAAAAAAGCGACCTGGCATAAACTCTAGCTTTGAGAGCTCGGAAGAGCTGCCATAATTCCATCAGGAATTAGGAACGAGAGACCCAGGCGCAGAGAAGGAAATGGGAGTTGCACAAGAGGAGGGAACAAGCCCGGAGGAAGAACAGGCATCTGATTTAACTGCCGGGGTGAGCGAGGATGGTATTAAAAACTATAAAGACTTTCTGCTATTTTCAAAAGAAAAGGCATCTCAGGCTACTCAGTCTAAACCAGCAAATCTACCGGTAAAACCACAAAGGCCTTTGGAGGGATGTTTTGAGGAGACATCAACTAGCCCTTCTCGAAATACTCAATTACTCTCATGACAAGTAGCTATTTCTGAAGAAAAAGCTTAAAAAAATTCTCTTCATAAGATCAATCATACCTCAATGGATATCCAGGCGCCTCCACAAGATTCAATATTATCGCAGAAGCCAACTCAACATCATCCTCGGCCGCAGTCACCCAGCAAAGGAGGATCGTAAGCTTCAGGACAGCAAGTCAGGAACCAGAAGGAAAATGGAGAGTCCCAACAAAGTTTGTCAGAAAAAATTCAAGAAAAAGGCACTATACAACAATGGGACATAAAGACCATGCTAAATCTTATTTTAGAGGAGATAAGAGATATGAAGATATCTCAAGCAAATGAAATAGGCTCCCTTCACCCAATGCCTCGGAAAAATTGAGGAGGCAGTGGCTAGTTTCCCAGCTCGAATATAAGAAGTGGAATTCAGAATTGCTACTCTGGAAGATCAAATGAATACTATGCACCAGAAAGTGAATGAAGCAACAAAGGAAAAAATTGCCCTAGAGAGTAAACTTGAGGAACTCGAGAATCATTCACGGCGTGTAAACTTACGTATAGTTGCGGTTCCTGAGAGGAATGAGGGGTCCCAAACACTTCAATGGGTTGAGGTTTTTATTAAGAAGAACGTCTTGCCTGAATTTACTGGAGACCTCACTATAACAAGGGCACATCGGGTCCCCTCACGCCCGTTGACAAATTAAAAATGTTCACAAACCATTTTGATTAACTTTGCCGATTACTGTATTTAAGAAAATAATTTAACTGAGGCAATCCAGCAGAGGCAATTTGCAATCAGTGAGGTCTCTAGCTGTTGGATTTCTCCTGATGTGTCAGCAGCTGCCACATGTAGGCGAAAAGAGTTGTTAAATTTGCTTTATCTTTTTAAGGCTCAAGGTGCACAGGCTTCAGTAGCTCAGCAATCGAAGTTACGAGTGCTTGTGAGTGGCAAGTTTCATATGTTCACGAATATAGAAGAAGCGCAGGATCTGCAGAGAGAAATTTCCGCTGAAAAATAGAATAGAATTACAGATTGTCATGAAGGATCACTAAGGTGGGGGGGAGGGACCACCTATGGTGCAGCATCATGGCACCTCACAAGAGCAGTAGGGGAGGGACGAGTTGTGGTATGTGGGTCTTCGCACATCTCTTGGGGAGGGAAGAGATGGGGATAAGGGAGGGAGTAGGTGGGTGTGGGGCATAAAAAAGATTAAAAAGAGCAGAAGCAAAGTGGAGAGGTGGGAGGAAAACATGGTTTTGAACTAAGTATTATCATTTTTAGGTATAAATCATAGAGATGGGTATTAAGTGTCACATTATTTCGATAAATGTCAATGGAATTTTAAACAAACAAAAGTATGGACAGCTAATAAGATGGTTTGCTTCCTTCACACCATAAGTCCTTTTTCTGCAAGAAACTCATTTGAAAACAAATTCACCAAACGCCTTGTCCCAAGAGCTTTTTCAAAAGTTTTTTTAGCTTCAGTAGGGCTGGCAATGAGAGGAGAAGCTAAATATTTTTGCAGGGGACTGGATTTGGAGTTTGTTCAAGAGCAGAGGGATCCTCGTGGTTGATGGATATGGGTAACAATGAATTTAAATGGGACTACGTTAAATGTTGTCAACTATTATGGTCCAATTATTGATGATCCCACATCCCTGATGAAGATTAATGAATTACTTAGAGGAGCTTCAGGGCAGATTATTCGTGGAGGGGATTTTTTTTACATTCAAGACTTGACAAAGGATAGTTCAAATACATATAAAAAAAATAATTGAAGCCAACGACTACACATTTTTTAGATGCAATAATACTGGATCATCAGTTAATTGACCCAAAGCTCACCTGGAAGTTCTCGAATATACTTGCTATTCCTGTCAATTCCAAACTGCATCCCGTATTGATTATTTTGTAGTATCTCATTCCCTGAAACATATTGGCTTGGAAATAGGGGCCAACTCATTCCCAGACCATTCTTTGGTCAAGTTTGATGTAGAAATTGAGAAAGGAAGGAGGACAAGAACCAAGTGGCAGAAGGATCGACTCTTCCTTTCAAATCAACAATTGGTAGTAGGCATAAGGGATGGATGCAAGAGTTTTTTTAGGGTCAATGAGGGAACAGCTGAACTTTTTTCAGTATGGAAGATTTTTAAGGCAGCAGTGCTTGGGCAAATATTTGCTTTTATGGCCGCTCAGTCCAAAAATCTAAGCATTCATATAGTCAAACTCTATGGGGTGATGGGTTAGCTGGAAGCCAGCTCGAAAAAGCAAAAAAGGAATTACGAGAGTTGTTTTTGCTAGAAGAAATTAATCAATAGCTCCCGGACATTCCAACAGAGAGCTTACGAAGAAAGTCAAATGATAGGCAAACTGCTAGCTTGGTCAACCAAGGTAACACAGGAAGCTGCCTTAATTACTGAAGTTATACATCCTAAGACTAGAGTCACTGTGACGGATAAGGACAGGATTGCCCAAGTATTTGGGGAGCAATAGGAGCAGCTATATTATGCAGAGTTTATGGTCGGGCAAGAGTCAATTCAGCAATATTTTGAGGATGTAAATCTACTGCATTTATCAACTACCCAGAAGATCGAACTTGATATATCAGGAGCAGACATTTTGGCAGCCCTGGATACAATGGGGGGAGCGAAAGCATGTGGAAATGAAGGGTTACCAACAGAATTTTACAAGTTCTTTGTTAAGGAAATAACACCCTTTTTGATGAAGCTTTTTAATTATGTAAAGGCGGGTGGTTTTGTTCACTCAACTTTCAAAGAATCAATCATTGTTAGTTTTGTGAAAAGGGGGGAAAATTATATGGATATTAATTCCTATAGACCAATTAGTCTACTTAACACAGATTATAAAATTCTAATGAAAATGTAGGCATTGTGCTTCACTCCTTTGGCACAAGAATTGATCCATAGAGATCAGACAGGCTTTGTGGCAGGGAGCCTAATGTCAATAAATACAGGCTTCTTAGTCCTGGCTCTTGATTTTTTTAATAGTAATCGATCTCCGGCATTTTTTATGATGGTAGACGCAGAAAAGTGGTTTGATTTGGTCAATTGAGATGCTCTTTTCTACGGTCTGTGGAGGTACGGGGTTCCCCCCATGTTATACAAATGCTACAGAATTTTTATCAGGCGGCACAGAATCAGGTTTTTATTAATGCAAACTTAGCAGGGATAGTTAATGTGAATCGGGGGACCAGACAAGGGTGTCCTCTTTAACCTGTCCGATTTATCTTTTTTATTGAGCCCTTGGCCACTAAAATTCGTAATAACATGACAATTAGAGCTCCAATATTAGGTATGGCAAAACTAAAGTTGTTTACAGACAACATTATTATTATCTTAGACCATCAAGCCAGAATATAGAGCTAACATTAGCATAATTTGCTCAATTTGAATTGATTGGGGGATATAAAATTAACCATAATAAGATTGAGATTTTAACCATTAATACTGAGAGAGATTTCCCCCCCGAAAACCTTAAGCGACAAGCCCCTAATGTTGATCCAATTCGATATCTAGGGATTTATGTCACTAATCAATATGGGGAACTTTATAAATGAAACTATGAAGCCATGCAGAATAAAATATAAAAACTATTCGATGACTGGTCATTATTACCCCTCACATTGATAGGCCGTGTGGCCATTATAAAAATGTCCATTTTACCTTTACTTGCTTTTCTCTTTATCAATATCCCTATATACCATCTATTTTAAGGAGCTTGAAACAATGTTTAGAAAGTTTGTCTAGAGTAAGAAGGCACCTTGGGTCAAACCCTTGGTGCTCCAATTGGATATTAACCGGAGGGGGGCTTTCACTTTGTCAAATTCGTACATGTTTTTCTGGATAAAATGGTGCAGGAGGCTGGCTCGCAAATTCCGGTATTTTTAAAAACAGAAAAAGTCCCTAAAAAAAAAACTAGGTACAAGACTTTGCAGGAATATTCTTATAGACTGCAGATTTTTTCTCTAAGCAAGCAGGTGCTGCAGGTTTCTACTGCTTAAAATTAGGTGAATTCAAAAGTCTGGGTCTTCAAATACAGATTAGCCATTTAAGGTGCTGGAATAACTGTGGCCTGAAAGAGTTGGGGCATTTTCCAGTGAGAAACAGAGTGATTACTTGGCAAGAGGTCCAAAGCAGATGATGCGACCGGGGTAAGCCTTGCTTCTTTGAATATATACAGATTGTATAATTTTTAAATAGATGCAACCTCCCTTCAAGTGCCGGTCCAACTAATTTTATGACTACCATTTTGGGAGAAAAGTTAGAAGGGGTGGGAAACTTGTACCGTCTTTTATGCTCCCAAGGGCAATCAACGCTGGTCAAGAAATTCTTAGAAAAAGTCCCCAGGAGACACAATGTACACTCTCTAATCGGGAGTGGCAGGCCATATCACAATTAGGAAGTAAGGCCGTAAGAGAAGCCAACTTTAAAAGAATGGCCTTTCTGCCTCGATGAATGGCATATTGTACACCTAAAGCACTCCATAAACTATGTCCAGAATTGGATAATAGATGCTTTCAAAACCAGGCAGAACGTGAGAGAGATTGGCTACATACATATTTTACTTGCCCAAGTCAAGAGCAATTTTGGGGAAGGACCTTCTCTGCCTTAAGCCAGGGGATGCAGAAGAGTTTAGATCCCTTCGGTATTACTAGGCAAAGAGCAAACCTAGCAATGACAAGAGGTGAGGAGATATACACAGCAATTGCCTCCCTAATAGCACGCGCCCTGATACTTCAGAATTGGAGGTCTTCAAAAATACCTACTTATTTGGGATGGTTAAATAAGATGAAACGAACAAGGAAATTTGAGGAAGCGTATGCAAAAAGAGTAGGTGCTACTAAAATGTTTACTGCCACTTGGAAATACATGGCGAAATTAGAGATCACGCTGGAAGAATAGTCTCATATTGCATCGCAGAGTCTCGTTTAGAATGAAGAGGGCTTTAAAAAAAATGCACTTTAATACTGCACCTTAGGATGAGTAGCTTAGGAAGATAACGGAAAGTTTGCACCGGAAGAACTTTAGCACTTTAGCCCTACACTTTTTTATTAAGTAGGGATATTAACCACTGTATTTTATAAGATTTGTATCTAGTAGCACCATAGTTAGGATATTTCTGGAATATGCCATATTGTACTTTATAAGTATCTGCCTCATCCAAAAATTTGTATATACATAAGAATTAATTATGGTCAAACTGTGTTTTAAATGCCCTGTTTTTATCTATGGTTTTCTTTTGTTTTTCTCTTCATGGTTCTGCTCAATAAAAATAAGAAAAAATTCCACCTGACTTTTAAAGTCTCTATTTGTGAGAGTTATAGACTGCCACTCTTGATTTTATGAATCAGAATTGGAAATACTGCTTCATACGCTGCTGTATTTGCAAGTTTAGTTCAAACTTAAGTGAACGCATATCATTGTGGATTGGGTTATTAAGATATTCAAATGTATCATATGTGTCGGGAATGTAACTCAAGAGTCAAGGAATGCAACGGCAAACTTAAATGTGGTTGAACAATGATATAAGTTACACCTTTGTGAACATTGTGTGCCTGATTCACATAGGTAAACTTAGACATTTGGTCTAAATGTAGGCCATAAGTCTATTTTTACAATTTTGATAATTTACAAAGGGCATTTATAAGTACTATCTTTACGTCTGCACTTGGGCCGGTTCCCCACCACAAGTGTGGGCAAAAAGATAGCACTCATAAATGCCTTTTGTGAATTCCCAAAGTCATAAATTTGGCAGTTTGATCTAACTTTAGACCAAACGTCTAAGTTTACTTTTATGAATCATGCCCTGTGAAACTAAGCCGTGGATTACTGGCAAATAGATAAACTTCACTACAAAGGCATAGAATCATAATTAAAGTAAAGAGGCATCATAACAGTGACCATTACATCAAAAAGTTGTTGCTCGAACCATTAAAAGAGTCAACAAATGGATGACATTACAATTGTAGTCATTTTGTTGGCTAACAAGCTCCATGTATGCTTGAAACAATAATCCAGTGGTACAAATAGTAATACATTTAAATGTGTTTATCTCAAGTAGTGTAAGGTGTTGCAGATAAAAATAATATGCTGTAATGATTGTAAAAACTCTTTACACAATCAATATTGGTACAATATTAGACCACACAACAATGGTCTCTAGTAAGGGAAGATGACATTATTGGTTCTTTATCCATTTTTAACTCTTTATATTTTCATAGTTGGCCAAAAGAAGTCTTCCCATAAAGCAAACATAAAATATGAAGCAAACGTTCTTTTTAAATAATATTTCCTGACCATATATAAGGCAGTGATACATTCCACAATTGTTGCTTTAAGACCAATGTAGGTCAACCATCCAAAACTAATCATCTACAACATTGGTACTTCACTGTGCTATTTCTAAACATCTCACTCCCTATCCAGTTCCTTAAGGAAGTTGTGGAACCTATAGGTAGCTGGGTAAACAACAATAGCATGGAGGTAAGAACCAACCTAAATGGATTTAAAGCTAATCTTCAACCCAACTGATTGAAGAGTCCTTCTCCCTATTAGCCAGAGTAACTTTCCTCGTGCTGGTGCCTCTAGTCCATCCATGAAAACATTCATTAACACAAACCAGAATTTTGCACTGTGAGAATATGATTCACCTTTGCACGGTACACTGTTACCAGGTGTCGCAGTGTATGGTCACCCCACAGGTAATTGGTTGGTTTATCAGTTAAGGAAAAATGTGCTTTAGTCTATGCTATCTTGAAAATATTACTAATTGGTAAAAGTCACTGAAATACATAATTCTTTCTTAGAAAATAAGCATATGTCCAAGTATTTAGATTTAGCAAGGCTTACATATCTATGTGTGATTCCATCTACTGACAAATGAGGTGTGTTAAAACATCAGAGAAATGAATGGTCAGTGAATGCCTCTGAAATGTGGTTGCAGGTGTCACGACTAGCCTAACTGCAGCTGTGTGGTGTGAAGTTATGAATTATGGGGCATATTACCAACGTTAAGCGATATTTATCGCTAACGATGCTTAGCAACGAATTTTTTAACGCTAAGCATCGTCAGAAATTATCGCAGATAAACCTTGCTATTATCAAGGTTTATCGCAAATGCGATAAATAACGGCCGCAATGCATGAATATCGCTGAAAAGTCAGCGATATTCATGCATTACCGAGCTAATGCTCTTAGCAATGTTATCCACCTCCCATTGGATAACATGGCTAAGAACTGCTCAGGGCAGGTGTTAGTTTTGGGAGATATTCGCGCTTAGCGCGAATATCTCCAAAAGTTGGTAATAGGAGATAGCGATGTTAGCGACTGTTTCCAGTCGCTAACATCTTGGCACGCCCACTTTGCATGTCATTAGTGATAAATATCACTGACATGCAAAGTGGGGCCCAAGATGGTCGCTATCTCCTACTAGCTGTCGCTAACTGGTGTTAGCGACAGCTAGGTAATAGGGAGATTATTTTATCTCCGTTTTCTTGGCTTTTAAAGCCAAAAAAGCGGAGATAAACCCCCTTGATAATATGCCCCTATATGAGATGCATTTAGTCTGCGAAAGGTAAGCAAGTTTAAATGGTGGCGCTGTTTATGAAGACTTACTGTGCAGGCATCATTTTAGGAACAAAATGTTACAAGTGCAGATTATTTGCATCGTAAATCACCCTCCTCTTACACTAATTAAATGTAAAATTACAACTATGCAGCAAAAGTGCTCATGCTATGAGCTTTGATGTGAGCCAATTAAGGGAACACATCTGAAGCGCCCAGTATTCTGATATTGTGCTCAATGAAAAAGTGGATTAAATAAAATGTTTTTTTACGGTGCTGGCTCGGCACTGCACAAGGTGTTTTGCCACATATGCATTATTTTATACCGATAAAATCACTGAAGGCAGCAGTTTGTACAGAGCCTTCTTAATCAACATAGTGGAAATATCTATAAATGCAAGAGAACCGAGCTACATAACATTTTAAAAATAAAGCCACTTCCTTCACAGTGAACAGCATATGTGGCCCTGATTCGACATTAGCCTAAGATAGTATTTGTGCCCTTCTGCGGGCCAAATTCAAGTGGTTTCGAATGAATGTCAGACTTTAGTTTATCCTTTCAAAGCTATAAGTGTGGGATGAAAGTCCAGAACTGCTGGTTTTTCCATATCTCCTCGACAGGGCAGGCGTCTTACATTACACTTCAGTTGACATGTCTGTTGATCCTGTAGTGTCTGTGTGAGGTGCAGTAGGAATGCAAACACGTGTCAGTGTGCCTGTCTGGACTGCCCACCAGAGATATAATATTGTGGTGTTTGCTGTTGTGACTCTAAGTGACTGTGCAGGGAGGTCTGTGTGACCTTGGCTGTTGACTGAATAGTTGAAGCAAACAGAGGTGCCAAGGACTTTCTTTGCTACATTGGGCGTGGTTCTCCTCAAACATGCATGTCTCATTTCTGTATATTAGTGAGGGAGTGTCCAGTTTGGTTTTTAGGTCGAGCATTCCAGACCTCTTGTATATACTATATACTTTAGTATATATTTATATGTGTATGTACTATGTGGACTCTGGAGATCAGCCCTAAGACTTGTCTGCTTCCGTGTAGGGAGTTTTTTCTGTTCAACTGCCTCTATTTAACTGTCTTGATAGAAAACGACCAGTAGAGGTCAGTAAAATATCAGAATTGCTTTCTGCTTGTTCAACTGCCTTTATTTAACTATCTTGACAGAAATCGACCAGCATAGGTCAGTAAAATACCAGAATCACTTTAGCATTCTCTAGAATCTAGTCCATAGAAATTGTCTTCCACGAACACTCGTAGACAATAATATTTTTTTTTAATCTTGTATTTTCAGTGGTATCACCACCGAAAGCCCTGATTTTATATTAAATACAGAGCTTTGGACTATACCACTTCCCACTGAAAGGCATTATTTCTCTCCATGTGTTCCCATACCTGGCATGTCACCCAGTTTGGTGCTTACTTTCCCTCCATGTTATAGAACAATAGATGTTTCAGCACCCAGGTTAATGTGCTGCATAGCTAAATACATATAAGGTCCCAAAGGCGAGACCAATTGCATTGCAAATACTTGTTTGACAGAGGCAGTGGATCATTTCTCCCTGGAGCTGCTTAGAGGTCTGTTCTGCAGTAGAAGCAGTTGAATACTCTGATCAGAGTTTGTAACATAAACAGAAGGTGTGTTTGCCAGGCATGAAACCTAGCCAGTAATTCTTCACTAAGGATGAGGATGCTGGTTTAAGTACTGCTTATTTTTGCTTCTAATATTCTTAGCTTATGAAGCGCAATAATCCCGCCATTTTCAGCCCTGACTCCTGGAGTGGTGCTGTCAGCCTGAGAATGTAAGTGTCTTGGGTCATTTCTGATCACTTTGAAGGTGATGCATCTTGGAGTGCAGATCCTTGAATACATGGGTGATTATGTTTTGCACCTCTTCAATATCTTTATGAGATGTGCTGCATTGTGTAAGATGCTTTGCAGGGGTATCAAATAAATATGCAAATAGGAACAGAGGCAATCGCCTTTATGTTAACCACTGGTAACTCAAAACTCAGACTAACTGGTACGGCTTGTAACCTATACATTTGTCATTGATCCTGAGCTTGGAGAGGAACCAATGGGGCTCCTGCAGCACAGTGCTACAGGACAGGGCTGCACATGAATGGTGTGATACAGAGCCAACCCAGCATTCTACCGAACCTCAGTGTGGAAGAGTGGTTTGACACCAAACCCCACCCAGAAGAAATGGAACTGTTAAATGGTCGCAGTAAGCAGAGAAGAGTCTGAATAAAACATGACACAAGTGAAAACAATTGTCAAATAAATGAAAAATAAAATAAATGACTGTGCAAAATGGCAGAAACACGAATAAACGCTTTAGTATGATTCCCAATGCATTTTGCCAACCCACGTTGAACTTAGAAGAGCAAAATCGCCAGCAGGCAAACAAAGAATACTTGGTTCAGAAGATAGAATTGCGAAACAATGAACCATTCCAGCATAGGTAAACTTATACGTTCGGTCTAAACGTAGGCCCAAAGTCTAAGGTTATGACTTTTCACAAAGGGCATTTACGAGCACTATCTTTATGTCTACCCTGGGCAAACAAAGAACTAATACTTAGTTCAGAAGATAGGCTTGCGAAACAAGGAATTATTCCAGCAAATTTTGGCAAGCACAGTCTTAGGGGAAGGATTCTGGGTATTTCTGCGTGCAGCTTCCAGCAAAAAGCGATAAATATCCACAAGCACGTAAGTCTGTGGCATTTTCGTTCCCCTTAAATGTAATTACTCATCCTGTTAACACGTAGAAATGTGCTCTTCTTAAAGGCAAGACTTGGTGTTTTACCATGGTGGACACAGGAAGGGAAAGGCCACACATTTAACAGGTGTGCTTACGATGGAATTTATTCATGTGGAAGAGAGCTTCCCTAATAGAATAGCTGAATGTGACATTAGTCATTTTGAAGATGATTTTAGCATGCAGAATCGCCTACTTTCTGAAATTGTTCCTGGATTAATTTGGTCTTTTTAGTATTTTGAGAAATAAAGTTAAATATATTTTTTTTAAATGTGATCTGAAGCTTATTTTGAAAAATATGTCAAAAAGTAGAAGTCTCCCCCTGCTAGAAATTCTTCTTGCATACCTTTTCGAATTTGAGTATTTCTAGAAACTATGGACTGTAGAAGTTTCAAAGAGTAATGCACGGTTTTAAAAGTTGTACCTTTTTTTAAAAATCTAGCCAAATTCACACAGGAGTGAAGTTTTGAACTTTTTTCACAAGTCTTTTGTGAACTGAACTAATTTAAGTGCCAGAGCACGCAATGCAACATTTTCAGAATCGATCTATATCCTTCCCATGAACAAGCAGTACATAATGCACCTCTTGAAAGAGGGAGATGATAAACTGTATTGCACTGCAACTGCAAAAGAAACTAGAATTTATATCTGAATACCGAAATATTTAAAATAGTTTATAGTATGTAATAAAAAAATGATCTCTGTTCTAGTTAGAGCCTATCGAGCTGAGACAGAACATTTAATTCCTACACGTTTATCAGTTTTAAAAGTAAGGTGTTCTGTTGTAGAGGAACAAGATACCAAACAAACTCTGATAAAATGCTCGGTGCCTAGTATAACATTGTTTACAAGATCTTGCTTTTTGAACAGCAGGCTCAGGCCGGTACCTTCATTTTAAATAATGTGTGTCATGTGAAACATCGAGGATTGTAAAACTGAAGGACAAGAATGAGCCTAAAGCTGCTATTCTCCAATAAAGGGGAGTGGGCAACATGGAACAGTGCCATTTGTTCCCAAATACCTTCTCACTAAGAAACCTATTCATGCTTCCTTTACTTTAGCTTCTGCCTTCAAAACCCTTGTGTTGATGTGCAAGATGCCATAGTCTATATGAAAGAAGGAGTTTGCTTGGTCGATCCAGAGTGCTGTATGCAGTGTAGTCTTAGCATCTAGTGGGGTACAAGCACAGCAGCATTCGGGCAGCTGAGGTGGTACCAAGTAAGATGTGCGCATGGCGGAGTTTTGGTAAAAAGGCAGTGTGTGCTGGTTGCATGTAGCCTGCAAACACCACTGACCTAAATGAGACCCTCCCTGGCCGGTGTACATAAAGGCTGAGGTGCAAGGTGGGAATCGGACAGGGCATGTTAAAGTCAGCAAGATTAGGTGGAAAAAGGCATTTTGCAGCCAGGCTGTAATGTCAATAGGTCAGAGTCCACTAATGGCTGACTGAAGGCAGGACAATGCTCAGGCAAGTTATCAATTTATATCACTTTATTTTTATAAAGAGTTTTAGACCACACGGTCTGCAGGTTCTAAATGCTATAAAGCAGGGGTCTCCAAACCGGTCCTGGAGGGCCGGATCCATGCCAGATTTTTTAAAATAACTACATGTATCTCAATGGGGATATCCCAAAAATCTGGCATGGATCCGGCCCTCCAGGACAGGTTTGGAGACCCCTGCTATAAAGAGTGGACTTCCTTCTGCCCATGATACTGAATTCACCAACCCAGACGGCTGATTTGCCATGCCAAGATTTGAAGACATGACCACCAATTCACTAAATGATCGAAAGAGAAGGTTTAGCTCATTGCCAAATTTTTATGATGTAAAAAATAAGATTATAGGTAGAGTACAGACTGGGCATTGTTTTTGCCAAACAGAATGAAAGGTGGAAAGTTAGGGTAGCCCAGCAGTGGTCCGTGCAGGTAAATGCGGGTGGGCGGGGCAGCAGGGGGGAAGTTAACAGATGACGAAATAGGAAAAATAGTTAATTAAGTAAATAAATCCTATTCCGCCGTCTGTCAACACCCCCCACCCTACCAAACTGCTGCTGGGGTAGCCATCTAATTCCAGGCCATTACCATGACTGTCTCCAGTCTTGAACTTTTCGCCTATACATCATTGCCTTCAAGTGTGTCAGTCAAATTAGTATAATGGAAGAAAAACTACACTACAACTCCCAGAATGCATTAGGCTGTGACATAAAAGTTCAGGACTGATACCACATCTGTGGTGACCTTGATGGTGGTGGTCATCCTATGCAATGTTTGACTTGGAAGAATGTAGTCAACACAGGGAAGCATGCAACCAGTGTGGCGTGCATGGAGGTGGGGCACTGCACATGTAGCAATCAAGACTAATTTGATCATTCACCTTGAAGGAAAATGTAAACATTAATACTGCAGTGATAGAGTTCTTTTCTGGACAGGCTGCTTGAAGTTTCAAGGAATCTTCATCCAAAGTTGCACACCGTGAGGGACACAATGCTTGCCTCTGCGAAGTCACTATTATACCTTTTTGTGCTGGGCCTACAGCATTGTGTAGCTGCCTCCTCGATTGAATACCTGCCCCAGGGGGTCATTGGAGGTTCCGGGTATCGGCATGCGTGCAGTAATGGTGGTACCCACCCTTAGCTGCAGTAAGTGCATTGGTGTGCTATCCATGATCTTATCGTTGGACCTGTCATTTCCTCACCTCCTCACATCAACAGAGCATAATAAACAAACCCACTCGATGCACACATGCCTAGCATTGAGCTTCAAAAAGAGTTATTACTTCATACAATGGAAGATGTGGGGGAACATCGTTTACGACGCGGTTTTTACACCGCAGTGCCTTTACCCCGCAGCTATTACAACGCAAGTCGTTACTACGACTTGCGCTGGATGGCGCTGTGGGATAAGGAATCTTGCAATTTTATATTCCAACACCTTCCCTACTGTTACGGTGACTGGTGTTGGAATATAAAATTATAAGATTTCTAAATCAACGCCCTCCAACGCAAGTCGTTGTAACGACTTGCGTTGTAAGACTTGCGTGGTAAAGGCATGCGTTGTTACAACATGTGTTGTAACAACGTACATCCGAAGATGTAACTCCGGAGACAGACTATCTTGTTGACCAAACACCAATGCAAGCAAAATGCAAAACGGCCCAATATTCCTTTGTGCTGATACAGACATATAAAACACATTTCCTCAAAGCACTGGGTTAAGGGGGCAGACTCAAAATGACCCATGGCTGAACATGAGCTAACAAACCCTACCTTGTACATTGTTCATGACAGCATGTGAGGCTGAAAACAAATGTTAGGCTAGGAAGGAAGGCCTTGAGTGATGGACATTTTTTGCCTGGCACGGGACAGTCCATATGCCAGCCTCAGCGTCAGACCATTATGGCCTGTTTGCAATTATTAATTGTTGCGCTCAAGGGCTTACTGCTGTTGTTTGTTGGGATGAAATGCAGCTGTCAAATTAAATTGTGATATAGAGATCTAGAAACCTCATGCATTTATACTAGTAATTTCAGCAACAAAACTACTTTCTGAGGTAAGATCGGTGTACGTAGCAAACAGAAATGTTACATGAGATTTATCTTAGACACACACGCTTCTTTTTTAAGAAGTGGCCAGTGAAGGAAGAACTTAGGATTATTAGCTCTTTGAGGTCAATACATTGATAGAAATTGAACTAGGTCACGAAGAGCAAAGCCGTTCTCAGACTGCAAGCAATATCTATAGAAGAATGTCCTAAGGGTTTTTTTAAAACCAAGAAAAGCAGTAGTCGTTCAGATGCGCTCAGGAAGAGAGTTCAAGTGGCAAGCCCTGACAATGGATATACTCTCACTAAGAAACAAGGTACATTTAGGTCGCCACAAATGAATACTTTTAATAAACACAAGAACTAAGGGCATACATAACATAAAATGTATCCAAAATGCATCCTGACCTGTAGTGAAGAAAGTTTCTGGAAATACCTTTTGTTAATATTCTGGTCAGTTTTGAAAGATGGGATTTGAGGATATACCCAACCTTCCTAAAATGGATGAGTCTAAACCAACCCAGCCTGATGTAGGCAGGTAAAATACAATGATTTCCTGAAAGTAGAGAATTTCGCTTTCTCACAAATAATATTGGAATGGACAACTAAGTAATTTAGGAAGTTAAAACGTTTAGAAAACGTTTGAAAAGTAAACGAAACGCTGTCAAGAAAGGTCAATGTAGAGGAAAACATATTTTTAAAGAGCGAAAATTCACAAATAGAAAGAAAAGTCAGAGGGATCAAATTATGCTTCTATAGCCCTATGTATATCAATCCATAGATTATGGTGAGTGTGATGCATCACATCCATGTGTTGTCTGGGTGATTGGAAAGGTGGATGAATACTGTAATTAATTGTTAGGAATATGAATACAAAATGACTAAGTTCACAACTTAGTGCGAACTTGGACCATGTTCCAAGACTGATCTGAGTTACCTCAGAGAGTTGTGTTGTTAGGTTTACACAGAAGCATAGTGTCATATTCACATATGAGCATGATGGAACAATCTAGACCTGACCTGTCTCACTCTATAGAAAAGGTAGTATCTTAGCACTTAGACTATGGATAGTGTAAATAATTGGGTTACTGGTTGAGGGGGGGTGAAACTCTGCTCAAGCAGCAACAACAATCCCAAATTAACCTGTGCTGAGCCCTCTGGTAGCCTGGCACAAAAGCAGTCAGGCTTAACTTAGAGG
Source organism: Lissotriton helveticus (assembly GCF_964261635.1). Taxonomy (NCBI): domain Eukaryota; kingdom Metazoa; phylum Chordata; class Amphibia; order Caudata; family Salamandridae; genus Lissotriton; species Lissotriton helveticus. The sequence continues at coordinate 1,079,114,321 of NC_136059.1, forward strand.
GAATGTGTAAGTATTTATGCAGTACTTCAAACATCAATAAAGTGAAACACAACCAAAGAAAAGTCCATCTCCACAGAGTAGAAATGAATAAATAAATTAGGATCAAAATTACAAAAATCTAATCAGTAGAACCAGGCATATGTCATTTTAAAGTTGTAACTGCAAATAGAGCCAAAAAGCCCAATGCATCACCTGTGATTATTTGGTCGTGCCAGGCTGAGAAAAAGTCACAATTTCAGGCTGTCCTTGATGGAGTGCTGACTGGCCATAGGGACTCAGTTGAGCCCGCTGAACACTGTACCTTATATCCAGGTTGTGGAGTGCTCTGTAGCCTAGCGTCAAGGATGCACTGCACAGCTGAGGCGATGCAAAGTCCTGGAGAGGACATCTACCACACAGCGACATTTCCAGGAAGCTGTGATGCTGTAATGCATTGAGGATGCCATTGATGAGGGGCTTAGGATGTGAGGTCCTGGGTAGAAGAAGTATTGCACAGCGGCTGATTCCAAAGCAGCTGCGGGGCTTGCGACGCAGAGTTCTGTGTCTTTATCAACTATGCCATCGACAAGGGCCTTGCGATGCAAAGATCTGCGCCAAGGATACCTCATGCAGTGCTGCTTCTGAGGAGGCTGTAGGCTGCAATGCAAAGTGTTATATCGGGGATGCGTTGCACAGCGGTTCTGATGCAGAATTTGGTGAGACGATGCACTGAGAAACAGCTGTGATGCAGAGTTTCTGAGAGACGATGTGTCAGTTCTGCTAGCACCACAGTTGAGCTAGAAGAGCACCTTCAGTCCCACTTCCAAGGGTCCAGGACTGGGATGGCTCATAGCAGGCAGAGTACAGGTACTGAGGTCAAGGTGGTTGGAGCCTTCTGTTCCTAAGGCATTTTTCAGGAGCCACACCAACTAGCTCTTGGAGTTACTGTGGTGGTCCTGGGATCAAAATTTCAGTCTAGTTCTTCTTGGACTGGCAGGAGGGCAGCAGGACAGCACAGCAGGGAAGTAGAGTGGCAGCTCTTCTTGCAGCAAAGCAGAACATCAATTACTTTCCCGAGTCTTCCACAGGTACAGATGTCTACTGAAGACCTGAGTATGAGACCCATTATTTTTACCTGCTGCCCACTTTGAAGTTGGAGAAGGTTCTGTCGGTATCCATCCGCGGAGTTGTTAGGAATTTCCTGCCTCTCTGCCCTGGCCCTACCTTGTCTGGTGTCACGAAAGACTAGTGACAAACACTTTGTGAGTATGCTCAGGCAGAGCGTTTGTGATGTGCAAGTGTGGTAGGTGACAGCTCCTTCCTCTCGTTAAGTCAGTGTGGCCAATCCGTGCAACACCTATCTTCCCTCAGTATCACTGTCTGGGAGCAAACCACAAAGAACAACTGCCAGCTACACACAGTCATGTAACCTAGGTACAGGCTGCAGGCATCAAATGGTTAGGGCAAGAAAATGCAAACTTTCTAAAAGTGGCATTTGACAATTGCGACTAAAATTCCAGCTTTATTATTAAAGATGGCGTTTAATTACAATACTTTAGACACCAAACTTAGACTGTCTATCTGCTCTCAATTGAAAGTTAACACTAACTATAATAAGGATAGCCAATGTTATCCTGTGGGAGAGGTATGACTTGCAGTAGTGAAAAAACTAAATTGAAGAGTTTGCACTACCAGTATATTTCAAACTTAAAAGTACATGGCCATCTTTTTAGGTACATTGCACCCTCCCATATGGGTTGTTTAGGGCCTCCTATAGGGCTGGCTTATATGTTTTTAAAAAGTAAGATTTGATCCTGGTGAATGATTTATTTTGCCAGTTCAAAATGGCAGTTTAAAACAGCACACACAGGTTGCAAAGGCAGGCCTGAGACATCATTGAAAAGACTACTTAAGAGGGTGACACAATAAGTGCTGCAAGCCCACTAGTAGCATTTAATTTACAGGCATTTAATACATGTAGTACCAATTAACTAAGGATGTACCAGTAAATAAATGTGACAATTGGGTTTAAGCTAATTTATCATATTTACAGGAGAGAGCACAAGCACTTTAGCACTGGTTAGCAATGGTAAAGTGTATAGAGTCCTAAGGCCAACAAAAACGAGATCAGCAAAAATAGGAGGGTTGAAGGCAAAATGTTTGGGGGAAGACTAGCCTAGGGCTGACAGGTCTAACAGATATTATATTTTCATGTTGAAGTCGAAAGGGTCAATTCACAAAGGGAAATCAACAGGAAGAGTTCTCCGCACACACCTAGGGGAAATCATTTCTCAGGTGGCATTCACCAATACCCCGTGGAAATTATAATCTATAAGGAATACAGCCTTCTGTGACAAGAATTTCTAGTAAGAACTTTATGCCTGGCTTTTTACACTACACCTGCTGGGGGAGTTCTTCACCCCAGTGGAAGAGATCTCTGACTCCAGAGTAGATAACTACACTGTCTGGGTGGAGAACTCTGAATGGAAGGGAAACGCCATACAGCTGGCTGAAATCTCACACCCGGTGCACCATTATCCTGCAATCACATAAATATAGCACAAAGACTAGGCCTTTAACTCTTACCCTCACTCCTATTACATACAACATCTACAGATTCCAAGATGCTGCCAGACACACTCATGAGGAGGGACATTTTCACTGAGAAGGACCTTGCAGTTACATTAATTATTCACCAGTACAAGGAACTATATAGTCTGCCTCCATACACCATCATTGGAGAATAGAAGGTAGACATGTGGTTGGAGTTGGTAGATTCTGTCAACGGATTGGTGATTAAGGCATGCACCATGAGGGATAAGTGGCAGAACCATTTATGTAAACTGGGAGTTATGGGCCCTGACGCAAACACAGTAAGTTGGCCCCCCCTTTGATATAAAAATAAATATATTTTTGTGGTGAAGTGGGGCAATCACACCCCTGGACCATGGTGTCACTGCATCCGCTGCAGTAATATTAACTGCACCACTGCCTATGGGTCTTTAAATTCCCCTTTCTATCTGTCTTATGGTGGAAATCTATGTACCTCTTTCAACTCTACTCCCATTCACATTGTGCTCCCTATCCCCTTTCTCTCATTGTTCCCCCTCTTCTGTCTCACCCTTCTCCTTCTTGCCTTCTCTCCTTACACTCTTATTTCTGACTGCTTTCTTTTCCACTTCCCTTGCCCCTTTTGCTTGTCATTACTCCAGGAAAGTACAAGAGGAGGTAGGCAAAGTAGAAGATATCTTAAAGGCTGTCCTTGTTCCTAACTCCATTTCATCCCACTTGAGTAGTGTGTCCCCTCCATCATATCCACTTACATAGCCTGCCTGGTCCAAGGATCTGAATGTTCGACCAGGTAAGAACTCAACACCTTCTTTCATGACTAGCTCTTGTATCACCACTCATACCACTCTTTCCTGCCCCAACTCTTCACAGATACGAACACACAGCAAATGTCCTAATTACACTGCTTCTAACACACAACTCTTTCCAAGAGCAAAATAGTTTTCAACTCTCACGACCTTTCTCACATACAGTCTGCATGTAATGTGTTTTCACTTGGTCTACTGGCTGGTGATGTATCTCAGTGCCTGTCACAAGCATTGTGATTGTCTTGTTTGTGAGATGGCTAAGGTGTCTCCACTGAGCCTCTGAAAAAAATCGAAATGAATGTGTAGTCAGTATTTCTTTATGGGTGGAATGCCTTGGGAGTTGGCTATAGATACATTGAGCCCTTGCTCCCAGCTTATAACTGTGTCAAGGATCACATTAAGTGAGAAGCTGTACATACAACAGATGTTGGTCCTCTGCTTGTAAATCCTCATTCTTTTCCAATAACAATTGTTCTTCAAAATGAGGGACGAGGAAACAAAAACATTCATCAAAAGGGGGAAAACAAAATGTTTGTTTGCTTTCTTATGTGGAGGGCTGTGTGTGGTTGGTGTGGTGGAGTCCTGACTGTTTCCTAAATCTACCTTCAGTAGCAGATGTGTTGAATATGTTTGAAGCATTGTTGCAATGTGTGCACTAATACAGGTAGCCAAAAATTGTGCTATTACTATTAGCATTTTATTTTGAAAATATTTCCTTATTTAGCGATAGTGTTATACCTTGCCTCGATTGATTTCTAGGAGTATATGATAAAGTAATAGTGAGCGGGCAGGTGTGGTGCTTGACTTACTCCATGGGTTGGTGGTATAAATCTGAGCCTTTTTTTCCAGATGTACCTCTGTAGTAGATGTAATTGTAACCTTTGAAAAAATCAATTGTTTTTCTCCTTTGATAGTGTAATGTTTTGCTCATAGTGAAGAATTCTGCAAAGAAGAGATAGGAAAGGTTTAAGAGGAGATCTGCAGCCTGAAATTTGAGAATATCAGTTTGAGCACAAAAAGTAGAAGTACTAGAGTACTACTTCCTGTACTCAAAAATAGTTCTGTGTAAAGGCCCCTAAGCAGGGCCAGACTGGGAACGCATACCAACCCTGGCAATTACGGCGGTTCGGTCCTGGGGGAGTTGTGCTGGTTGGCAACACTGCAGCTGCACTTTTGTTACAGGGGGAGATATTGCAGCATTGCTGCAAAACTGGCCCTAGTAATAAAAACTGGTAGGAAACACTGCTGCACATTTGTTATAGGGGGATGATATTGCAGCACTGCTGCAAAATTGGCCCCAGTAACAAAAACGACCACCACCGGTCCAAACCCAGCCCCCACCGTTCCGGCCTACCTGGAAAACATCCAGTGTCTGCTGCGGTCAATCTGTCCCTGCCTCTAAGGGTCTAATTCGGGAAAAGAGTTGTACATTTGCACCTAATGAGTCACTCCTCCACCAAGGTGCAGATGTGTATCTTTTTCTATTAGCAGACCTTTCCGGATTGACACCTGTTATGTATCACCACTAGTAGCATTTCAGACTTAATCTGGGAAACGTTTTGTGAAATCTGTTTTTCATGCTAGGATCACAGCAGTGTGTAATTGTATACAGGGTACAATTGCACAGTATAACATTCAAGCATCTTTGTACAATGGCACTTTTTTTCATTGGGCAAAATATCTTCTTCCATGCATGAATTGCTTACCTTACACCCCTACAGAGTTTTGGGGCGCTCCATGCTCTCTCCCACTTTGAAATGCATTCATTACTGCCCCTCACAGGAAGAAACCTCTGATCTTTTTGAGTGGAGAAACATTAAAACTAATCACACCTTGGAATACCTCCGCCACGTGTAGTCTCATGTAATATTATGCAATACCGGTGTAACATTCTGCATATGTAAAAGGATTTACGACTTCAATGTGTCTTTTTGAGAAATGTTTTAGTTATGAATCCTGCCATGTGCACTAGTAAATTTGATTTATGATGGCAATTTGCTAAGTAAATCATATCCTAAGCGTCCAATTTACAAAGGCATTTAGGAGTATTTGAAGTAGTACTGCTGTAATACTGTTTCATGTACTCATAGACACTCTGTAGTGAACAGACCAGTAAATATTAAATCTTGACTTGTTTTGTTTGCATTCTATGCAACAAATGTCAGTGCTCAGATGGCTTAGTTAGTCTGTCTTCAGAATCACCTTTTATTATTAAAGAAATTGTTTCTCTGTGTTGTTTCCTGCTGTGAGAATTCATTGTCCAATGCTAAACTGCATTGTTTGATTCCTGTGTGGAATTTTGTTAATTACTTTCATTTGTGTGGCTTTTTTGTTCTTCTCTGTGTGAGACATTATCATTCCCATATGAGAAGTTTACAATTGATCCAATTCGTCTGTTTTCTAAAATTAAGCTGCCATTCTACCACCTCTCCTATTCTTCTGCAGCATTGAAGGTTTTCATTTTTAAATTCAATAGTTAAGGATTATTTTGGAGGGTTCTAATAAAAATTAGGGCTACGTACCACCTTGTAGCAGTAACTACAGAGCTGTGCAACAAAATGCTGGGCCATCTTGTCATATGTGTCCCCCACTGATGAACCAAATTATCTAGGAATTGTTTGGAAGCTTGTTAGTTTGGTTTGGAACTCTCCCTTCTTAGCATGACACCTCACTGACTCCAGCTGTGACACAACAGGTAAACATGATTTCACTATGGGCATCCTTTTGGGAGGCTCATAACGACTCCAGCCTATAACCCAGTGATCCCAAAGGAAAATAAGATGGAGATGGCTCACTTACTAAACTTCTAAAAGAGCCATAAGCAATTCCTTTTCCCCTCCAGACATAGCATACAGAAAGTTGAAAACTCGAGAAGGATCGCATCTGTTGTCATTCACCCCACTTATCCCAACTAGCATTCAAACACTACAAGATGAGTATATAAGTGCAAAACATGTACCTTATCAGCCATAAGCTAACCATAGCACTAGCTATTCAGTGTCATATCAGATGAGGATCGCAAGTCAGGAGTTTGAGAAAGGAAGTATCCTTAGTATGTGACCTAGTGTCAACTACAGACAACTTAAAGGCATATTGCCTCTGAACACACATCTTGTGAGGCAAGGCCCAGGGCAGATGTGGAGGGAAAACAGTCTTATCTAGCCCTTCCAGTATGCAAATGAGACAACAGAAAGAAACCTTAAACACAGCCATTAAGAGCCTGATTACAACTTTTGGCAGTGCTGCACCAGGGTTTTCCACACTGTCAAAGCTGGGGTCAGACCGCCAACCACATTAGGGTGACCGCCAGACTCGTAATCGAGCTCTAAGAATGAATATTCAAGTTTACAGCTACCATGGAAAAAGGATACAGATTATCATGAATTTTTAGTCATAGCACTTATGTCAGAATTAACTATGGGTGAATTTTGCGGATTCGCAATCCGCGAATTTGCGAGAAATGGCGAAAAAATCTGCGAGTTTGCGGGAAAATCCACAAACTCGCGGATTTTTCTTCTCCATTTGAGACACGTGACACGTGTGTCTATAACTTTGCCACCGCACTGAAAGGCGCCGAGGTCCCTCGAGTGAGCTGTCCATCATAGTGATGAAAGGATGGGAAGACGTTGCGTACCCTAGTGTGTGTGTGGCGGGGCTTCTATGCGAGTTCACATGCCTCTTGTTTATAAAGGGTCAGAGACCGATCACCAGATGAGGTGAAAGCAGCCTCCTGTTCACAGGAAGTACAAGGGGATTGCGCGCGAGAAACTCGTGGATGCAGACCTCCATCAAGGATTACATCTAATTGTAGGCGGTAGAAATATGGGGAGATAGCACACCTGCCTAGCCTCGAACGTGCTCACTAGTTGTTTGGGCTGATTATAATGCGTGACTGCTTCAACTCGGGCATCTGCTTTATTTATATCATTCTGTAAGTGCTTCCTGTTGAGGTTTAATTTTTGTGACAGGAGCATCATGCCAGAATGAATCCTGCCTGCATTATCCACAAAGATGATGCAAAAAAAAAAAAATCAGCCCGCGAGCAAGTTTGCGAATTTTCAGCAATTTTGCGAGATTCGCGGATTGCGAAATTGCTGAAAATTCGCAAATTTCACGAGCGGAACGGATTTTGCGCCCGTACTTAGTCAGAATATCAGATACAAAAATATCATGTGACTGAATATTGACTAAACACTATTGTCCCATTGGGTGCAGATTAGCTAATATTAACCCAATTTGACAAAAGTTTGTAAATTGATAAGACACAATATTTATGCTAGGTGATATTCTAATAATGATATTCTGGTTCCATTCCAGTTAGGGACATTAAACTCTATCATCACCCTAACACAGTCAACACTGTCATTACTAGAACAAGCATGCTGTATTGGGATTCTTTAAAAAAGAAGCTGCTGTACTTCCAATTTATGCCTCAGAGTAGTGAATGCTCTCACACTTGTCAAAACAGAAAGGCAGAGGCAACAAAAATGGAAAATGAATGACTTTAAGGCACATTTGTACTTCTTTTCGCACTTACGGATATTAACAATAAAGAGCGAGTTGCCATTACCAAATTGAGAGACCCACAGGCATTGTAGTTAAACGATGAAACTTGCCAAAGACATAAAAGTTCTCTTCCAAAATATTGCATGCCTTGTTGACTTTTAAGCATTTAACAATTGAAAATCCCCATTGAATGTGATGAATGTGCACAAACACTACTGAAGATGGCACAGTTCATCTGATTTTTTCAAACCATCTCAAGCGGTTAACATCACTGCAAGATCAAACCAAATACAAATTAATATACATAAAGGTCATATTTTATTTAATGATGTCCTTCTGTTGATAAAATAAATTTGCAATATTTCTGATCATTATTTTTTGTTTTGACTCTGAGTTTAATTTAAAAAGGAATGTTACAAAGACAGCACACAAATACCATTTTTAGCTTTCAAATTAGGGGAACACAATTTTTGATTAAGGACCTGCCGCAGGATAACTTGCTTCGAAATAATGTATCCCAAGCAGATAGGCAGAATGGGCCATTTACAACGCAGCGTGCTGAATTAAATTAATATGAATTATTTCCCTCTCCTTCCTTTCCTCCTTTCTTCTGACACATGGCTGTTTACAATCCAAAGAGGAACAGTTGGGGACAGAATCCTGTGCTAGAGAGAAGTGCCTGTTTTGGCTTCCATTTGGTTGCAAACCACATTCCTGTCGCAGTTCAATGCCAAGTAGACTCCTATTTTGCTGCCCTCCCAGCTCTAAAATTAGACTGTTCAACTTGGCACCCTGCTAGCATTCACGATTCAACTTGGCATTTGTGTACTTTACATGGTGTTCAATTTAGTGCTTCTGGTGATTTATGGCGACTGGTTCACCTGCAAATTGCCTACATGGCACATTTGTCTGTATTCTGATTTAATTGTCACTTCTGCTTGCTGGATAACACGTCGTCAAAGCAGGTGCGACAACTATATTTAGAATCATTGTCACATAACACAATTTGTAAATGTAAATCTAACTAAAGGTTATGGTATTGCTACTCTCTGTGCAAATAACCTTTTATTTACTTATATGAAAACCTATTTTGCTTCTTGTGAACCTTAATTTCTCAAAGCAAATGTACTGAGGTATAGAGACATATTTAGTGGTAGAAGACCCAAGAAAAACTATTTTCCAATGTACTTACTTACATTAACGTCGTGTGTTTCATTCAGTCTTCACGTCTTTATTTACTCTTACAATTTACAAATCTTGTTTATATTTATCCTTTTTCGAGGTCTTGCTATGGATATTTCTAGCTGCCAATGCAGCTTTTGTGATCAATAAGAAATGAGATGTGGGCATAACCGGCGTAATTCTCTCTAGTGTAATTACAGCAAAATTACTGGTAAGTATTAGTAATTACATTAGAAGCATAATCCAACATTTAGTGCTATTTTCTTAGTGCAAAATACACCCTTGCATCCGAAATGGGCCTAGGGATGCATTTTGCTGTTAGAAAATAGCACTAAATGCTAAACAGCCACTCGGCCTCTCTTAGATCATTGTTCCTGTACACCTGCAGTAGGATTTTTGCCCCAAATTGCACTTAAATTCTCAAGCTGGCATAATGGCATAGTTTCGCATCACAAAAGTAATGCATAATTACTGAAATTACTCCGATTACTCCAGTGTAATTAAAAGCTTTACTTGATTTTGATTTTAGACAGGCATAGTCTCTACAACAAATTGTATACAGCGCTCTGTAATCAAGGCTGTGCTAGTTACCATTTTTATAAACTTCAGAAAACCGGATACGTTTTTTCAATATATAATATTAAAGTGATTTTGCAGGAATATACAAAGAGATACTGAAAATAACTGAGCTGTGCTGATACTCATACGTTTACTCATGCCAATAAAGATGCACTGTATGGGCATGTCCACGGGACAGATTAGGTGTGTATCACAAATATGTGAGATGCTATTTTTCTTGAAACCATTACAGTTTAAACTTTGCGTGGCTGGGGCTGCTGCTTGTCTTTGCCCTTCGCTTACTTTACTTGGAGAAAGGCAGGCATTGCTTGATGTTCTTGACATAGAAATGTTGGCCTAGATGGAGATGGCATGCTTCGCAAAGAACACATCATTGTCTATGCATCACTCACTCCAGAGAAGAGCACATAACTCCTTGTTGTGCACAACTTCTGGGTTGCCACAGCCAGTGCAAAGCACAATGCTATGAGTGCATCTCCAGCGCAGAGCAGAGCTCAGAGGGTGAAAAGATGCTACCATGTCCCTTGCACAAAGATTGACTAGTCTGTTGTTCTGCACTTCTCCAAAGTACCTCATGTACTTTCTATTTTGAAACCCCCAAAACAAATATGTTGTGGTGCCTAGAGCAGGAATGGCGACTCACCCATGTCACACCTAGAATGGTTCATAGTTAAAAGAGGAATAGATGTACTGGTTGTTAGAAATTGGGTTACTGGTTGAGTGGGTGAAACCCTAAATCAAGAAGCAACCACAATCCTTGTCAGGGTGAAGTCACAAGAAAACCCCAAAGTAACATGATCTCAACCTCTGGTAGATTGGCATAGAGCAGTCTGGTTTAAGCTACAGGCAATGTGTTATCCATTTATGCAGCACTTCAAAAAGTGATTAAGTGAAAACACCACACAAGAAAAATCCCACACCAATTTATAAAAATGAATACATTTTAATAAATAAATCAAGACCAAAATGACAAACATCTAATCAGTAGAACCCCTGATATGCAATTTGAATGATTTAAGTGAAAATAGCACCAAAAAGCACAAGGTGCCAATTGTGGTTTTCTGGACTTGCTGGACTGGGACAGAGTCAGGCCGACCGCAATAGAGCACAGGCAAGCTACAGGGACCCAGTTTGACCTGCAGAATAAGACTACCTTAAATCTTGGCTGCAAAGAGATGTGGAGTCCCATGTCGAGGATGCATACATGCTGCAGAGGTGATGCGAGGTCCCAGCACAGAGATGCGTAATGCAGTGGCAGTTCCAGGGAGCTGTGAAGTCTGAGGTCATGTCCTTGTTTGGAAATGTGTCAGGTCTAATGGGCTGTGATGGAAAGTCTTTGTGTTTGGGAAGTCTGCGCAGCAGAGCTGATGCGTCAATTCCGAGGGGGATGCTTCAACCTCAAAAGGTGAAGCCTGGTTCTTCAAGAGCTACACCAGTTCTAATGGATCCACAGATGGGCTGGCAGAGCATCTTCAGGACCACTTCCAAGGGTCCAGTACTGGTATGGCACCACTTGGGAGAGCAGGACTCACAGTTGGCAGAATCCAGGTGCTGGGTTCAAGGGTGTTAGAAGGCTGGTATGTCCCTAAGGCTTCTGATCAGGCCAGTCAACTAGCTCTTGGAGTCACTCTTGGACCATGGATTTAGAGATGCAGGTCTAGCCTGTCCTACCCAGACAAGAGGGCAGTCCGTCGGCACAGCAGGGCAACAGTCCTTCTGAGCAGCAGCCCAGCAGAGTTGCAGTCCTTTAAGCAGCACAGCAGCCCGTCTTCCTGGCAAAGTACACATGTCCAGAAGTGTACTGAGAAGCTTGGGTATGAGCTCCAACATGTATACCTGGTGCCCACCTTGAAGTTGAGAAAGATTCTAGAGGTATCTACCTCCCTGAGGTGTTCAGGCAACCCCTTCCTCCTTGTCCTGGCCCCAGCTTGTTTGGGGTCCCAAAAGACCAGTGTCAATCCCTTAGTGAGAGTATGGTACATTACCTCAAAGTGGCCAATCATGCCAACACCTATCGTCCCTTTGTTTCACAGTCTGGGAGTAATACACAAGAACACCTTTTTTTAGCTGTACCTAGTCATGTGACCTAGGATCAGGCTGCAGGCACCAAATGACTAAACATAGCCAAAATGCTGCTCTTATAGTCATAGGATTTTGTTGAGTGCACATATCACCCGAGGGTCTCAAAGCACGTGCCTAAACCCTAATACATGAAGGAAAGAGAAACGGAAAAGTGCCGGTAAGGGAGAAGAAAGGATTAGATTAGTCAGGTTTTTAGAACTTTGCAAAATTGTCTGTGATTGGTTTCCACAAGTAACTGAAATGGAAGTGAGTTCCACAGAGTGGGGGCAAGATATGGAAAAGATCTGCTGCCGTTCCTGGCGGTGCAAATCTTAAGAGGGGTAAGAAGATATTTGTTTGAGAACCTAAGAGTTCTGGTAGGTTGATACCAGATGAGTTTGTTTGCAATATAGCATGGTCCGTTTCCGTAGATGTCTTGTAGGCCAGGCAATTGATCTTAAAACCGATGTGTTTCCTGATGGGGAGCCAGTGGAGAGCTCTGAGACTAGGTGCCGATGGGGACCGTGAGGGTAGATTCAATGCAAGCCTGGCAGCTGTGTTTTGTAGCACCTGGAGTTTGGTGAGCAGCTCTGCATTGATAGAGGCCATCAGGGTGTTTCCATAATCAAGCTGACTGATGATTAGTTCCTGGACCAGCGGCATCCTGGATACAACTGGGATCTACTGGAAGATGTTACGTAAGACTACGCATCAGTCCGTAGCAGGTGCCCGTCACATGATGATGTCATAGACAGGTTGTTATCAATCATCACCCCTAGGTTATGGTCCTCTGATTTGAGGAGATGGACACAGGCCAAGACTGGGGGCCACCAATCATTAGAACACATAGTTTGAGCTTTCCGAAAGATAATAATCTCCATTTTACTGGCATTAAGTTGCAAGTGATTGGTTTGCATCCAGCTTTTGATATCAGTCATGCACTTCATAAATCTGAGTTTGGTGTCAGTTGGATCAGGGCCAAGAGTAATCAGTAATTGTGTGTAGTCTGCATATGACAAGGTATCAAAAACATGCAATCTAATCACTCTGGCAAGGTCACGTATAGGTTAAAAGGCTTGGGACTCAGAATGGAACACTGTGGCACTCCCTTGTCTATCACTTGACTGCTAGAGACAAAGGAACCCATATGTCTCTTTGAGGACCGATCATTAAGTTTAAAGCTGTACCCCGGACTCCCATCTCCCACAGATGATTCACAAGCAATCAGTGGAGGATGCTGATAGGTCAAGTAGGACCAGCATGGCTGACTGGCCGGTGTCCAAGGAAAGTCTAATATTGTTGACTACCTCTATCAATGAGGTTTCCGTGCTGTGAGTCACCAGAAACCCAGATTGAGAGGGATCCAACAGTTTATTACTTTCTAGGAATGTTGAGAGTTGTCTATTGATTAATGAATCCAAGACTTTCCCGAAAAAAGGGAAAAGGGAGATGGGTCGATAGTTGTTTGGTTCGTTGGGGTCCAAAGTGGGATTTTTTAAGATAGTCTTGACCATAGACTCTTTCCATTTTATGGGAACCGTTGAATGACACAGGGATAGGTTGAAGAGATCGGTAATGCCTGTATGAAGAGCTGGTCCAATAATGGACGGAATATAAGGTGAGACTCGGTCGGCAGGGGAACCTGATTTGATCTTAGAGAGGGCAGTACTCACATCCTCTTGTGTAAATTTCGTGAATTTAGTCAAAAGTATTGAAGAGGATGTGTGATCACAGTCGGACCGACGGTGCACATTTTTCCATGGCTGGTTTGGGTAAAGGCTGTAGATAGTGTTGATTTTTTTCTCAAAGAAAGTGGACAGAGTGTCCACCCAATCCTATGAGGCAAGCTGTTCAGACGGGCAGGATATGGGACTGGTGAATTCATTTAATATTTGATAGATTTCCTTGTGAGAGCTGGAGGCATTATTTATTCTGTGGCCTATATAATTTTTTTTAGCTTTTAAGATATGCATGAATGAATTCGGATTTCTAAAGCGCGGGTAGCTGCCCTGAGGCGTCCAAGCGCTAAGAATATTGCTGAGGTTTAAGTTGAAGGGAAGGCAGATTCAGCTTCATTGATTATGCAGTAAACAGTAGTGTTTTCAGCTGTTTGCGGAAGGAGAGAATGTCAGGGTTTGATCTGAGATGCTGAGGCAAGGCGTTCCACTTTTTTGCAACATTGTAGGAGAAGGAACGGCCTCCGGACCTTGATTTCTTTATTTGTGGCACAGTGGCTAGATTAGCAGAGGTGGAACGCAGCTGTCTAGTGGGTAGGTAGGGTGTGATGAGAGGGAAATTGATAGCCGGGCCTCGAGACCAGAAAGTCTGGTGTGCGATGCAGAGTGATTTGAAATCTACTCTTTCCTTTACGGGGAGCCAGTGCAGTATCCTTAGTCCTGGTTTTACTGAGGATCTGCGGGGGATTTGTAAAAGTGTTCTGGCTGCGCAGTTCTGTATTAATTGTAGTTTGCGTAAAGTGAAGTCAGGAGCTCCGAGATACAATGCGTTTCCATAGTCCAGCCGCGATTGGATCAGGCCCAGGACTACGGTTTTTCTTGCTTCAAAGGGGAGTAGAGGCAGGATCTTCCTGATGACTCTCAAGATGCCGAAGCAAGTGGCAGAAAGTTTCGTTGCCTGTTGGTCAAAGGACAGGGACCTGTCGAGCCAGACACCAAGGCTCTTAATAGCGTCTTTGGGAGCTGGAGCCGGACCTAAGCTGGGGGGCCAGAGAGTGTCTATAGTGGATGGTAAAGTGTGACCCAGGAGCATGAGCTCTGTCTTGTCTCCATTAAGTTTGAGACAAGACTTGGTCATCCAGCTTTTGACCGTCTCCAGGCAACCTGCGAGATCTACATTCGCCGAGGGACCGCCTGCCTGTGCCAAGGAGACCACCAGCTGGGTATCGTCCGCGTAGGTAACGATCTTAATACCAAACGGGCGGACGATCTCAGCCAGCGGCCTCATGTAGACGTTAAATAACGTCGGGCTTAGGGATGATCCCTGCGGGACTCCGCACCCCAGAGGCTTGCTGGAGGAGGTGACATTGCCCTCGTACACCTGGAAGGATCTATCGCTCAGGTAGGATTTGAGCCACTCCAGAGCTCTGTCAGATATTCCGATGTCCAGGAGACGCTGCAAGAGAATACCGTGGTTAACGGTATCGAATGCGGCGCTTAGATCGAGGAGGATGATTGCCACCGATCCTCCCCGATCTACGATTCTCCTGGACTCCTCCGTGACTGCCAGCAGTGCCGTCTCGGTCCCATGCTTTGGGCGAAAGCCAGTCTGGGATGGATCGAGCAGTTGGTATTGTTCGAGAAAAGTTGTTACTATACTGTTTATGTGTTTCTCCAGGATTTTGGCTGCCCAAGGCAGCAGGGAGATCGGGCGGAAATTGTTGAAGTTCTTGGTGTCAAGGTTAGGTTTTTTGACCAGGGCCCTCACCATAGCCTGCTTCCACGCTGTTGGTACTGTGCTGGTAGCGATCGAGGTATTGAGTACTCCAAGCAGTGTGGGAAGGATGGTTTGAATAGCCGAGACTAGAACATATGGGGGTGCTGGGTCTCTGGGGGAGCCCGACTTCACTTGGTGCATGAGGGAGGTGAGGTGATCTACCTGCAACTGGGGGAATTCCTCCAACACCGGAGGGTGATAGGGTGAGTGGTTATGAGGGGGACCAGGGAGTGCTTTAGTCAGAACAATCTGTTCTGTAGATGGAAATGAAGAGTAAATAAGATTGATTTTCTGAGAGAAGAAATTAGCCAGGTCTTCACAGCGGAGCTGTGGATTCTCCGTTATAGACGGAGGGGAAGGGAGGGTGGTAAGGCTTTTGACTATTTTGTATATCTCTTTCGAGCTGGAGCTGGCCTCTGCGATCTGGTTTGAGTAGTATGATGATTGCGCACTTTTTATGTCTTTTTTGTATAGTCTGATGGCGTCTCTGTAAATAGTTTTATCTGTTTCCGCGTATCCCAGTCGCCATTTGCGTTCCAGTCTCTTACAGAAACGCTTTTTCTCCCTTAGTTCGATGGAATACCAGGGAGCTGAAATTCTAGATCTTTTGAAAACTGTTTTCTTCAAGGGGAGCGTGGCGTTTAGGGAACTCTGGATCCATTCATTGAATATTTCATTGGCCTGTGAGGGGGTCTGGCCGATTGAGGGAATAGATTTTTGTAGTTCCTGGGTCCACTGGGCCAGCGGTATTTTAGACCAATTTCGGGTTTCTTGAACAGTAGGTGTTGGGAGTGTAGGTTTCTCTGTTGTCCAGAGCAACGGGACTAAGGCATGGTCTGTCCAAGGAAGTGCTATAGAAGGACAGGCCTTCAAATGAGGACAGTTGCTGAAAACTGGATCCAGCAAGTGGCCTTTCGTATGTGTAGGAGATGAGACCAGCTGGAGCAACTGCAAGGCAGATAGGTCCCTGCTTAGTTTGTTAGCGATGGAGTTATTGGTGTCGTCAAAGTGTATATTGAGATCGCCCAATAGCGTGAAGTTGGAAGGAGATAGGGCCAAATCGGCGACTAACGGTGGCAAAGTTTCGTAGAACTGTTTGGGAGTGCCTGGTGGGCGGTATATAAGTGTT
This sequence comes from Lissotriton helveticus, assembly GCF_964261635.1. Taxonomy (NCBI): domain Eukaryota; kingdom Metazoa; phylum Chordata; class Amphibia; order Caudata; family Salamandridae; genus Lissotriton; species Lissotriton helveticus. The sequence continues at coordinate 1,079,130,587 of NC_136059.1, forward strand.
CCGGAGAAACTTAAATTGGGGGAGAATTCCAAGGTAAAGGACATGCTTTCACATTCCGGAAAGGGGTTAGGGATGCAGCGACAGGTGAAGCAGTCTTTAAAAATGATGGCTAGTCCACCCCCTCTATCCTGTTCCCGGTCCAGTCTTACAATTTGATATTCCTTCCCCAGGATTTGAACCAATTCGGGGTCAGAGTGAGGGGTAAGCCATGTCTCCGTTAGAAAGAGAACGTCCGGTTTTTCCTCTTCAATTAACAAGGAGAGCTCTGTGCAGTGTCTAGGAAGAGACCTGCAATTCAGTAGGAACAGTCTAAAGAGTTGTTGGTTTGATGTGGGGAGTTTAGGCTTGAGGTGAGTCTTGCAGTCATTGCATTGGGGAGGTAGCTCGAGTGGGCCATATTTATGAGCACAAGACAAGTTTACCTGAGAATTGATGGTTCGAAGTTCATCGGAGGTATAGTGCCAGGTTTGCGTAACAGGAGATGTAGGGGTTGTGGCCCCTGGTCCCGGCCCGTCGCGGACGGGCGCAGACGGGCTTGCCTTAGGCGCGCCTTCGGCGCGCAAACGGCGCGCCCGCTGCGCTCGTCCGCTGCGCTTCCTAGGGTTACACATTTTTGTATGGTCAGGGAACAACGCTAGGGGCGTGTCCTGAGAAGTGGGCGTGGCCAGCAAACTCGCCGGTAATGTCGGCGTGGTGCTTGATCCTTTAGCGAGGGTCCGCTGCGCGCTGGCAGGGAGGTATGCCCAGTTAAAAGTGAGTGCTAAAACACAACAAGTTTTACAATTTTAAAATCAGAAGAGCAATAGTTCGCCTACTCCCGGCTTTCCGCCTCAGGAGATATTCTGTCTAAGGACGCTCGTGATCAGCGTTCCTTAAATAGGGCGGGCAGGGGGCGTGGCCTGAGAAGTGGGCGTGGCCAGCAAACTCGCCGGTAATGTCGGCGTGGTGCTTGATCCTTTAGCGAGGGTCCGCTGCGCGCTGGCAGGGAGGTATGCCCAGTTAAAAGTGAGTGCTAAAACACAACAAGTTTTACAATTTTAAAATCAGAAGAGCAATAGTTCGCCTACTCCCGGCTTTCCGCCTCAGGAGATATTCTGTCTAAGGACGCTCGTGATCAGCGTTCCTTAAATAGGGCGGGCAGGGGGCGTGGCCTGAGAAGTGGGCGTGGCCAGCAAACTCGCCGATAATGTCGGCGTGGTGCTTGATCCTTTAGCGAGATATGAGATATGAGATATGATCGAGACAACGGCTATTAATACATTTATATGCTTGCCTGTCCTCGGTACTTTTAGAGCTTCGCCATTTACGCTCAGCTTTCCTGCTTATGAGTTTTTAAGGCAGCAGAAAACCAAGGCAAAGTTTTAAGATTGCGTTTAACTTTAGTCATAGGAGCGATAATGTCCAGGGCATGGGAAATGGCCTATTAAAATGTTTCGACTGCGAAATTCCAGTTGTCTGTGTTGGTATGGAGCAGAGCATTAAAATTGTGAGAGAAAGTAGCTAGGCTGACTTTCTTTCAGGGCCTGCTTGACATCTGTTCTTTGCAAGGGTTGCTGTAAGTAGGAGCGCACTGTAAACAGAACTTAAGTAAATGATGATCTGACCAAAGGACTGGAATAGGGGGCTCCACTTCAATAAGAGGGGTGTTGGTAAACAGGAGGTCAAGGGTATGACGGCTGAATGGGTGGGTCCAGCTACCAACTGGTAGAGACCCAAGGTACTTAGGCTATAGATCAGTAGGCCAATCAGTAGAAAACTCTGAAGAAAAAGAGAAACGCCTACTTCAGGAAAATAAAGCGCTCAAAAGCAAACTTCTTCAGCCTCCAGCTTGACCAAGCAAAAAACCGCCCAAGAAAACTGTTAATTAATCAGAACACAATCCAAGGAACAACCCCAACCTCTCAGTACCTTGCACGAAGCACCCGCCTGTGAAGACTTCGCCGCTTTCTTTACCCAAAAAACTGACAACATAAAGAATGATCTCCGCACTGACGCAAGACTCCACACCACACTCAACTGCATAACACCCACCGAACCTAAAAACAATGCAACATGGTCGACCTTTGAAACCTACTCAGAAGAAGAAATAGGCAAACTGCTCAGCACCTTGAAACCCTCCAATCACCTCACGGATCCCCGCCCTGCTAACGCTGTCAAAGATTTCACCCCAATGCTCCTTCCACTCTGGACTAAAATTATCAACAGCTCGCTCCAAGAAGGAACCATCCCCGACTCCCTCAAAGTTGGACAAGTCATACCTTTGCTAAAGAAACCTACTGCCGACCCATCCGACCTAAACAACTACCGTCCCATTACCAATATTCCCACTCTCGCCAAATTATTGGAAAAATGCGCACAACTACAACTGACTAAACACATTGATCGGTTTGATCTCCTCAACCCCCATCAATCAGGCTTCCGAGCAGGACACAGCACTGAAACGGCTATGACTCACATAATTGACGACGCCCTGCAAATCCTAGATCAGGGTGATACCTGCCTCCTCATCCTTCTTGATCTCTCTTCAGCATTCGACACTGTTAAACATGAAAAGTTACTCGATCTTTTGAACACAAGAATGGGTCTTTCTGGGACTGTTCTCAAATGGTTCACCTCCTTTTTACACAACAGGTCGCAGAAATTCAAGAGTAACAACCTGTTGTCCTCTCCAATACCTGTTTCGTTAGGCGTCCCCCAAGGATCCTCCCTATCACCAACTCTGTTCAACCTAGTTATGGAACCTCTCACCACCTTGCTACAAGCATCCAATGTACTTTTTCACATGTACGCAGATGACACTCAACTATATCTTAAAATACAATCCCCCAATGACATCTTACTCCTGAACTCAACGATCAGAAGCACCCAATCCTGGCTTGCTGACAATCACCTCAAACTCAATGCTCTGAAAACAGAATTCCTGTTGATCTCGCCTCCCGCGAAGATCTCTACCACTCAAACCTGGCTTAAACAGCTAACTGCACTCAATGTCCAACCCACCATAGTGGATTCAGCGAAATCCCTAGGTATAACTCTCGACTCCAATCTCAACATGCAGCATCATATCAGCAAGGCGACTAAGGGAGCGAACTTCCAAATCAATACCCTGAGGAAACTTAAACCCTTCCTACCAGCCAAAGACTTCCAAACTGCAGTACAAGCACTAGTAATCCCGCGAATTGAATACGGCAGCACCACCCTCTGCGGTCTCCCGTTAACCACTACTGCACCCCTAAGAGCCTCTCTAAACGCTGCAGCGAGACTCATCACTGGATCAAAAAAACACTCGCATATCTCCCCTGACTTGAAATCACTGGACTGGTTGCCTTTTGTTGCCAGAAAACATCTGAAAATCGCCTGCATGACACACAAGGCTCTACACCTGAGCTCTCCCCGATACCTCACTCAGAAACTGTCAATTTCTCGCGGCTCTAGAAACACTAGAGGCACAAACAATCTTTTGTTAAAACCTCGAAGATTCCGGAAGGAAAAAACCTATAAACGCTCTTTTTCAGGAATGGCACCCAGGATTTGGAACTCACTCCCTCCTGAAACCAGGCTCATCTCCTCCACCACACTTTTTAAGAAAGAAGTAAAAGCTATCTTTATGGCCAAATACACTTGACCTATTAGCGTGGATCTGTAAAGACTCTACACCGATCTGTTTTATTCTGCTCGAACTCTATGACTATGTATTCCACCTGTTTTATTGACGTTACTGACTATCTATGCACACATTTATCTGTAATATGTATATTATTGATGTACCTGTATTAATTTGCTCCCTCACGTACCTACCCTTCCCACTTATTATGTTTAATTTCACTCTCCTGTTGGTATTCACGGCTTTGTAAAGCGCTCTGATATCTGCAAAGATCTTGTTCGCGCTATATAAAACTTTCAAAATAAATAATAAATAAATAGGCCGGTGTTAGTGTCAGATAAGAGTTCTGCATGGAAGTTAAAATCCCCAATTAAAAGAAAGTTGTTGGCTGCTAGTACATGGGGCATGATAGTCTCAATCAAATGATTGGTCCAATCAGTTTTAACACCAGGAGACCGGTAGACTAAAGCACCACTCCAGGTTCCCTTGGTGGGGTTCTCCATTCTAAGAATACAAAGTTCTCCCCATTCAAGGAGAAAGGTTTCTAATATGCTGATCTTTGAACGCGCCCTAAATGCAATTGCTAGGCTGCCGCCTCTCTTATTGCTCCTATCGAATCTGATTAGCTGATAGTCCAGAGGGAATGCGATCGCAACATCGGGAAGGGCAGACTCCTGGAGCCAAGTTTCAGTGACGAAGCAGAAGTCGGGTTTCTCAGAGTCCAGTAGGCTCGATATTTCAAGAGCATGTCTGGGGGCTGTCAGATTATCTGCAAAATTGATTGGGCAGGTTATAAAGTGAGGGGGTTGTATAAATAATGCGTTTCCTACCTTCTCATTAGGAGGGTGTGATGATGGGGAGGATGCAGTAAACCTCTCACAGGAGCTGGCCCTGTTTAAGGCTCTAAGTTCTTTACTCAAATATTGAAGAGTGGCCATGGGGGCTTGAAAAGATGAAAATACACAAGTGAGGAAATAAATGTTGAAGTGAGAACATACAAACATGTATGCACCATCGCACATGTGCACCCATATGTCGGGACATGGGCCATTTTTAGTGCCGAACAGTTTCTAGGTGTTAGACCTGTCTGGTTTTTTTTGCGTAGTCCCTCCAAATTATTATTTATTTTGTCCCCTTTTTGCCCCTCATACCCTTAATAATTTTTGTGTCTACTACTTTTTATAGGTGTTGGTCAAGGGGATAGGTGTTCTTTTTCCCCTCATAATCTTTCACCTCAGGCCCAGAGGCCTGTTTTGACAGGAAAAGTTGGAACCACAAAATGGTGGCTACCAACTGCCCTAACTGCCAAGCCTAGAACTTGTCCATAGACTAGTACAGGGCGTTCCAGAACCTTCTGGTCCATTCTGGACCACTGAGGGGCAGCCCATATAAGGCGGAATGCGGGGTAGCCATTTTGTCTACCTGTGAGAGTCAGCTGGAGGACAGGCTATCCTGGCAGGTGGGAGGAGACTAGTGTAAGGGTTGAACTCCTGGACTGGGAAGCAGCCTAATTATTCCACTTCTCTATCTCTCCTGTGGGTTTCTTGTCTTGTCCCCGCTGTGGAAGATTAAGGGAGACCCTGGGCGCCTGACTAACCCCTAGCTTAGGAATAGCGGGGTGTCAAAGGAGAAGGAGACTGCCGTGCTACAGAGCGCAGTCCTCTGCCCAGTAGAGAGACTTGTGAGAGGCTTTTACTGAACAAGTGTTCAGTAGAGGTAGGGGTAAATCTTGTGACCCCCCCCAGTAGCAGTAGCCATCTGTATCCTGCCACTGGCTGCCGTGACTTTCCTTGCTGGCAGAACCTTTCTCCCCCCCCCTTCCTCCCAAGTTCATCACTTACTGGCTGGGGCAGAGACCTGCTGTGGTGAGGAGCCCTCCTTCGAAGGGGCGGAAGCAGAGTGAGGCAGTGTAAATTGACCCCCAAGCCAGCGCTTGTAGAGCAGTGCCGGAATAGCGCTGACTCTGCTGATAACGTGAGGAGAGGAGAGCGAGGGGAGGCGCTGACACGAGTGCGCGACCTCTAATGAGGAGACACTGCTCCTTCGCGCAGGCCCTGTGAAACCGCCGGTCTTTTGGAGGCGGCGCCGGCTGAGGTCGGCGTGGGAAGCGTCCCTTCTTTGGGAAGACGCAGTAGGCGGCGGCATCAGCGAGCGCTTCCGCGCATGCCCGCAAAAGGAGTGTCTTCGCCGACCAGCGGCTGTGGAGAGGCGCCGGGGGGTGTTTCTTTCGTCTGCTGAAGTGATCTGCCTTCTCCTCCTACTCGAGCGCCACACAGAGGAGCTGGCCCGAGTAGGGAGGGGGAGTTAAGAGGGCCGGTAGGGGCCTGGGGGGCATCGTGGTGTCTGCTCCTGTTATCTACCAAGCCAGAGCACCACTGGAGAGTCGGCCTGAGCGGGGAAACACGGAGGAGTCTTCCGAGGCGAGAGAGCCTCCTCAGCCTCGGCTCCCTGGCCCCCCCCCCTCCCCCCCTTTTTCGTTATTCCCCCTGCTTTTGACACAGAAAAGGACCCAACAACGTTGTGGACACAAGTAAGGAGGTGATCTGAAGGGGGAAGGTGGTGCTAGAACCTGCAAGCAAATAACTTAGACATTGATTGTTGTTGTTTTTCTCCTCAACTGTGATACATGAGGTGGGGAGGAGCTGAATGAAACGAACTGGAAAGGGAATGTTGAAGGTACCTGTTGTTTAGGGAAAGGTATAAGACCCTCATAAGGGTTGTTGATGATAACCTAGAACTTGGGTATTTCCCACACCTCTCACTGGATGTACACTCACTTTGTGAATAAGGGTACAGATAAGGGAGGTAAAGGTTTAAACACTGTAGAGAAGTCAAAGCCAGTAAAGTTGAATCTAATGTAATGAAATGTACTATCGATATTGATTATTGATTTAAGTTAACAAATCTGAGAGTGTTATTACTGATTTAATGACAAATGTACTGTATTGTTGAAACTAGCTGGTAAATTGCTTAGCAGTTTAAAAGTACTTGCTATTTCCAAGACAACCTGAAGTGTATTAAGTGGTGAAATCTGAAAGCAAAAGAGCAAAGATATTATTTTTATAAAGCAGTACTTATTTTCCTATACTTTGGTGTAGTGTTGTTTTTGTGTGCTATTGTGTGGATTTACTATTGGGTGGTTTGCAACCTCACACTGTGCCTCTAGAATTGCATGTCTTACCCCTAGGCCAGGCTACCCTAGGTGACCTGGCATCTCAGGTTCTAACACTAGGTTATTGAGAAAACAGAGCTGAAACGCTGACCTAACCATGACCATCCCTAGTAAGGGATAAAGAGAGAGTTCCCACTGACAAACACAAGAAAAGATAGTGTATTTACTCTTTCTTATTATTGTGCTACGTTTTACTCTACCTGGCTGCTTCATTGTAAACATTTGCACTAGATTCACTGTCAGCATCTACTCCAACCACCTTCCCAGTGCTGCAATTTCCACAGATACCCTCTTTGCCAGCAACAGCACCAAGTGGCCCGATGTCTTGTCAGATGCTGTTAGAAATGAGGGTCACTAATTGGCAGTGGCTTGCTCCCTGTCTAAGTAGCAACACTTTTTCTATTCAGGGTAAGGGGATTACACAGGTAAAATAACCCCTGCTCACCCCCTTGGTAGCTTGGCACAAGCAGTCAGGCTTATCTCAGATGCAATGCGTAAAGCATTTGTACATAGATGCACAGTAACACAGTGAAAACACTACAAAAGGACACCACACCAGTTTAGGGAAAAAAACAATATTTATCTGAAAAAATACCAAAATGACAAACGTCCAACATACACAAATCAAGACATTCGACATGTTCAAAATAGCTATAGCTATGGATGTGTCAATTTTATCACAAAGTACGTGGGATGTGTCAACATCAAAGACGAAAACAGGTGCAGGAACGGTGAGGCGGCGGTAAAGAAAAGCGACGCATACGTTCCTTACTTACAGGGGAGGTGATACTTCGGTTCCTTACTGCAGCGCAATGGAGGTGATGTGTTGTTTCCTTATTGTCAGGGGAGGTGATATGTTACTTCCCTACTGTTAGGGGAGGCGATGCCTTGATCTCCGGACAAGCGGCCTAGGTTCCTTACTGTTGTGCAACGTTGATGTAGAACTTGGTGCACAGGTACGATGCATCGAAAATCAAATATGCTGGGTCAATGTGGCAGCAGCGAAATAGGGGCTGCGTCCATATTCCAGCTGCAGAGCAGGCGATGCAGCAATTTCTTTAGCCACACAACGGGCCTGTCCCAGAGTTGGAGCGGGCGCCATGGACGTAGATGACGTTGTGCTCAGGATTCGGGCTGCCCGATGTTTCAGCTGCATAGCAGGAGCTGCGTTGAATCTTCTGCTGCACGGGGGCAATGCGTTTTTGTGTCAGGAAAAACAGTAGCTGGAGGTCAATGTATGGATTTTCTTAGTCCTTTGCAGCACAACCACCTTCAAGGGCCCAGAACTGGAATTGGCACCACTTTCAGAGGTCAGAATCCCCAGTAGAGGAGTTCAGTGGCTGTAGATTAATTATTTGATGACCCAGAGACTTTGTAACAGGAGGCAAGCACCCACAAACCCTCAGAGATCCTTAGCAAGAAGAATATAGAAAACAAAGTCCAGGTCTTTCACTGCCCACAATAGAAGCAGCAAGCAGTAGGCCAGCACAGCAAAGCAATAAGTAGAGTGGCAGTTCCCCTCCTACAGCATCTAGCTCTTCCTCTTGGGGGAATCTCCTCTTAGTCCGGAAGTGTTCTGAAGGTATGGTGTCACGGTTCTAGTACCTATAATAGTTTCTGCCTTTGAAGTAGGTAATTTTAATGGAAAGTGTTTTTAGTGCATAAGTCCCTGCCCTACCCTGACCTGGCTCCAGAAACACTACAGGTGGGTGGAGACAGCTTTGTGTTAGGATAGGCACAGCACTATTCAGGTGTCAGTGAAAACTCCTCCCACCACTCTAGCTCAGGAAGACCCATCAGCCTGGTGATGGGCCATCAGGATATGCAGGACACACCTCAACTCCCTTTAGGTGACTGTGTAGAGTAAACACACAAACAGCCCAACTGTCACCCTCCCTCAGATGTGGATTGCACAAGCAGGCAGAGGTACAGAGCGGTAAAGCAAGGCAATGCCCACTTTCTAAAAAGTGGCATTTTCAAACATGCAATTTAAAAACCAACTTCACTAAAAGATGCATTTTTAAATTGTGATGTGAGAGACCCGATACTCCATATTTCTAACTCTTCCCAATTGGAAGTTCCACTTGCAAGAGTTTACAAGGCAGCTGCAATGATAACCTATCGGAGAGATAATCTGTGCAATAGTGAAGAATGAAATTAGCAGTATTTCACTATCAGGACTAGGCATGGGCGGATTTTGCGGATCCACGATCCGCGGATTTGCGGATCGTGGATCCGCAAAATCGGCGGATTTGCGGATCCGCGGATTTGCCCTGCTGCAGTGCTGAATGAGTCACTGATTTTGAGCTTCAACTAGTTCCAGCGACCATGTGTGTGTTACTATGCAATCGCCCCGAGGGGCGCAGGGGTCCCTTGGGTGAGCTGTCCATCATAGTGGGTCAATGGCGGGAAGACGGTGCACACTGCGAGTGTGTGGGGGGGCTTCCATGCGAGTGCACAATCATGCACAGCCGATTTTCGACGGTAGATTTGGGAAGAAGGCACACATGCCCAGCCTCGACGACGCTCACGATTGTTTTTGGGCTGATGAATGAGTCACTGAATTTCAGCTTCAACTAGTTCCAGCGACCATGTGTGTGTTACTGTGCAATCGCCCCGAGGGGTGCATGGGTCCCTTCAGCTCCTGGCCACAGGAACAGCACGAGGATTGCGCTCATGAGAGTCAAGGATGCAAAGGCCTCTATCCAGCATCACAGGCACAGCTGATTTTCGACGGTAGATTTGGGAAGAAGGCACACATGCCCAGCTCGACGACGCTCACGATTGTTTTTGGGCTGATGAATGAGTCACTGAAGTCACAGGAAGGGCCTGTTGTAACTATTTTACGATGGCGCCGGCAAGCTGCCAGCGCCATCCTAAAATAGTTACTAAATTAGCTTCAACAGGAAGCTCTAATAGATAAAATAAAGCAGGTGCTCGAGCACCTGCTTTATTTTATCTATTAGAGCTTCCTGTTGAAGCTAATTTAGTAACTATTTTAGGATGGCGCTGGCAGCTTGCCGGCGCCATCGTAAAATAGTTACAACAGGCCAGCCAGGCTTCAACTTTTGCCCCCGGAATCCGCCGCTCGCGGATTTGCGAATTCTCGGCAAATTCGCGGGAGTTCGCGGATCGCGAATTTACCGAATATTCGCAAAATCCGCGAGCGGAACGGATTTTCCGCCCATGCTTAATCAGGACATGTAAAACACACCAGTACATGTCCTAAATTTCAACTGCACTGCCCCCTGCTCATGGTGCTAACTTTGGCCTACCTTAGGAGTGCCTTACATGCAATAAAAGAGAAGGTTTGGGCATGGCAAGTGGGTGCACTTGTCAGGTTGACATGACAGTTTAAACTGTCCACACAAACACTGCAGTGGCAGGCCTGAAACATTGCTACAGGGCTGCTCATGTGGATCGCACATCAGTGCTGCAGGCCCACTATTAGCATTTGATTTACAGGCCCTCGGCACACACAGTGCACTTTACTAGGGACTTATCAGTAATTCAAATATCCCAGTCATGGATAAACCTATCACAAATACAATTTACACTGAGATCATATGCACTTAAGCACTGGTTAGCAGTGGTAAAGGGCCCAGAGTCCTTACACCAACAAAAACAGGTCAGAAAAAATGGGAGAAAGATGGCAAAAAGTTTGGGTATAACCCTGCAAAAGGGGCCAGGTCCAGCAGACACATTCAGGCAGTGACAGCTTTAATTTAGAAATCAACTAGTGGGTTTGGGGGATTTGAAGATGTGGTCTTAACCTTTTAAGAATGAGAGTAACAATTACAGAATGCAAAGTGCTATTGGCTGCAAAGCAGCACTGACCACCACCCCTCACAGTGGCAAGACATGTGATAGCACCCTCAATTGGAAACATCAGCTCAAATGGCAAAGACTAACCAATTAGCAGTACATCCTCCTTTTCAAGTACCTCATTCATTGCCAGCTTAACTTAGCAGTGAAAGTTCACCCTCAGGCTAAGTATGCACTTAGGCACTCAGCTATTCATCACCCATAGACACATACATCCGCCAGTTGACATAATATTGCACTCTGCCTTCTATACAACTACACACAATGTCGCCAACCAATGAAAGGGTACTTTCAGTTATGAGTAAGTGTAACAGAGTAGCATTGCCAATGCTTTTTTAATCATGATACTGGTTTTGCATTCAGAATAGTTGAAGCACACCAAAATCAAATACTATCTCACGTCCTCATTTCCCCTCTTGCCACAAATTAAAATCTATGTCAGTACTTTAGCCACGTTTTACACTTGGACATTAAAATGAAAGGATTAAAATATTGTTTGCAGTTGTTTCAGGATGGTTTTCATATTCATTCATTTGAAATAAACATGAAATGCTTAGCAAGAAGTTGTCATGTATATTCTTTTAGAATAGTAATCCATTGTCATGACACTGTATTAGTATTAAGCATGCTTAGAGTAAAATTGGGTGACAATTGTGTATCCATTTACGAAACAAGGACCACATAGATCAATTAATGCACCAAGCAGCCACTGAGTTCCCTGCATGATTATAGGTTTGCCGTATTCCCAATGCAATCTACTCTCTGTTATATAATCTGCAAATACATGCATTTCTCATTAAGACAGATCAGAAGCTACTAAGATCACTGCACATGAGGTACAGTACATTGCCTGGCTCTTTACAATTGTTAACTGATACTATCTTATCTGTTGATTTCTGCATTTAGGAACTAAAGGTGTGAGAATGTCAATTAGACAATGCTAGTTCCCTTAAAGGAGTAATATGCAAACGTTCTTCTATCTACTTCAAGAAACAAAACCTCAAACTTCAATTTAAATGAAAAGCTTTCTTCCACAGTGAATGGCATTTCATATTGATGTCGAAGCAGCAGTTTCCTAAAATCGGAACTGAACATTTCGAAGAATTCTTAACATTTCTAAACTCCCTTCAATGTTTGATGTCTTGAATGCTAAGTGTAAGATTAGTGAGATGTTTATATAACAAATAATTACTATGTATTACGATTCTGATAGGTTAATCCTGCTGTAAAGGGGAACTTGTATACACAGAATAAACCCAGCACGAACCTGCACTTGACAGGTTTTAAAAACAGAATGGATATTCAGAATGAAAGATGCACGTCCTTTATTACACGAAGTGTCCCTGTATAGTTGTGTTCGGAAGAGTGCGATATTTTATATTTTTTTATCCAAACTATTTAGCTGTGGCACTTAGGGAGATTGACCAGTAGCGGTCGGCAGTAGGAGTTACTGCAGGGCGGTGACGTGGGCAGGGGGCGGGGCAGGGTGGGGGGTAGTAATGTATGGATTACGGAGTTTTACAGGTAAGTAAGCATTTAAATAAATAAAACGAATTTCGTTGCGCGCACTGCATCACATTTGGTGATGCAGTGCGCGCAACGACATTAAGACATTTTAAAAAATTTGATATTTTGACTAACTATATTTTTTACAATATTTTTAATTCAATATTTTGTCAGGTCTAAATTTCCCTCATCGATATTCTGTCAGTGATCCCATAATGCCACAGAATGCGCAGAATAATTTCCATTTGCGGACATAATATGAAGAAAAATACAATTTTCTTCCTGCATAATACAGTCAACCCTGAAACATATGTAATCCTACATTGTCACATAATTACAGTGATCATGTGTACAGTAAAAGACTTATGGGTGATTACAATTAGTTTATTCACAGATAAACCAACTTCTTACGTAATATCCTTTAAAAGAGCATAACACTTTCTACAAGCATTGGGTACATTATACATCATATTGATACATCAAAATATGTGGAAGACCCGATCTTCATTGCTAATTATCTATGGTACCAAATCCTACAAGAATATTAATAATATTAAGAAAAAACACCTCACCCACCAAATTGTGGGCCCTTTACGGGACCTATTAAATATTTGACTTTCTGGACAATCTGGGGATCCAGTTAACAGTAAAAAAGGTTATAGGTATACTCTAAATACTTATATTTGTTGGGTACCCATACCATGATTAAAACCTGAACCGTGGATGCAAAATGGGAATTCAATGTCTCCTGCATCTTAATTCTGCCAACATGTTCCGGGTGGTTTTAGAACATTGCTTATAGGTCACTCTGCCTTCCTCAGGGCACCTAGACCACCCTGCCTATATTTGTTTAGTTCTAAGGGAACAATGAACAAAAGGAAGCATACAGCTCTTCTTCCTGCTTATGTTTACAAAACCTAATTGAGGTTTTTCTCAGGACCCATCAGCTTAAAGGGAGTATACACTTTCCTGTAGCCACATTTACGGCAAACGTACAGCATCATTTGTCAAATCGACATAACTCACCTCGGCCATGTCACCGTTCCCTTACAACTGGAAGAATATAGGCAGGGCAGTTGAGGTGTCCTGAAGAAGGTCAAGAAATACCCAATTTCTAGAAATTTCCACCACCACTTAAAAACCTTTGTACCAGGGAAAACTCTGAGAAGCATTAGAATGTGCAGAAGACAAGGATCCCTTGTGAATGAAAATATCTGGAGTTCTGGGAAACTTTGGACTTGCAATTACTTGGACTCTGTTGGACCTTTGTTTTGAGCATCATTGGCACTGGCCTCCCCGCTGTCTCAGGGGGACAGAAGAGGGCAGGCATCCTGGGGCACTGGAGAAGAGTGTTCCCTTGAATGCTCTGTTGGCTGATCCTGTGGGATCTGTACGTAAGCAACACCAAATGACTCCTGCTTAACACACAAGAGCCCTGCAAATGACCAGGATCCTGTAGGGCCTGGGAAGTGCAGGTAGGGAGTGCAGAATGCCTTTATGGTCATGTAGTGTTGCTGAAGGAAGACCATGGAGATTACTGGAAGCCTAGAAAGAAGCACAAGTCCCCGGCTCTGCACAGGTCTCCACTCCTGGCAATTGGGAGCTGGAGCTGAAAAAACAGCTTTGAAAAGCAGTTTAGGAACTAAAACGGATGAAGGAGCAGTGCCTCAACTGTTCATTATTGGAGGGAGAACAATTAAAAATCTGCTGTGGAAGATTTGCAATACTTTAGAAGACAGGAGGTTTAAAGCAACAAACCTAACCTCATCCTGTTGTTCCTTACTTATCCCCCAAGGGACGGCCAGTGTCACCGGGAAATTTTTCTTTTGGGAAGTGTGTAGTGTTCCCCTGACCACCGTTAATATTGTGGTAAGGGCCATGGTCCCAGGGGGAAACAAGTCAAGCATGACAAACGAGCACCTTCACACACCCAGTGTCCCATTGTGACTTCTTAATGCCTGGGAGAGCGAAGGAAGGGTAAATATTCTGAGTACCAAAAATGGTACACTCCACATGATGCTTACCCCTGAGGATGATCCCAAAAAAGGTGGTCAGGTTGCCACCAGCAGAGTGAGGGGGAGGTTGCAGATGACCCACACAAGTCCCAGACTAAGAGGGGTGGAAGGGCTCCCAAGACCCTCCTGGAAAATAGGGTGATGGTGCTGCTGGGCAGTAGCCCGGGTGCTCCATTTCCAACCCTAATGCTTTGAGTGTTTCTAGTTAGGACACAAGTAGGGGGACTCTGTGAAGGAAGGGGCCCTTAGGGGCCACCCGGGTTACTTACAATCACCTACTATGCCTTCCCAAGAATGAACAGTTGGTTAGATAGTAGAGAATACAAACATACATTTATTGGCAATAATTTGCAGTGGTGCCCAATCTGATCTGCACCCAAAGATGTCAGCCGAGGGACTGACCCCCCCCAACAGTCTACAAGATGTAATGAATGTTCCCAAAAGCCTTCAACCATGCCCACAGTGGAAAGTTACTGGCCTGGGCCGAACATGAACAGAGAGAGCACAGAAGGATGAGCTACCACCTGCCAGAAGGGTACGTGTTATCTGCAACGCAAGGTTACTGCACTGAGCCTCAGCGTCTCCTAACGTGGGAGCAGAACTACACACTCGGAAAGCTACACGAGGGCAGTAGTAAGTTGAGAAACAGCCTTGAAAGGAAGAGAAAATAATACTGAAATACAGTGTTCTGCTGTGGCAAGCAATACGAGTAATGAGGCCTAGTTCAGGAACAGTCTAAGCAGCCTAATCGGGATTACAAAATACAAAATGGAGTCACACTCGTTAACTGAAGACTGCACATTACAGGGATAACTCAGTGGGTTGCATAACGTGAATGCAAATGAGGTCTATTTAGCCACACACTACTAACCTAATACAGCATGATACAAGTGCATTGCAGGAAGGTGATTTTCAAACCTAACAGACCTTCCTTTTAGCATGGGTGGCTAAATGCTTTATTGAGGCTATCCGGTGGGGTCTTTACAATTCTAAGGGGGGAGAAAGCAAATGCATAGTTATTCATGTTACATGGGAGGACAAAGTAACACACTTAGTATTAAAATTCACTTAGTACTCAACAATGCCCTCATCTATGAGCATCCTATCACACCCAATGGTGGAATCTCTATTGAAGTAGCCAATGTGGCCTTAATGGTATGTAGTCCCCAGAGGCAGGTAATAGACAATGCCATGGTCTCCCTTAGCTGAGACTTAAACTCAGAGAGTGAGCTGGTAATCCCTAATGGTGGGAGTCATCACTTCCACCATGTGAAAGTGAATGGGATTTCTGTCATTGCTCTGAAGGACACTAGTGCTAACCAGACCATGATAGTGGAAACATTCATTTCTCTAGAGCAGTACACCAACCAGGTGTGTTGAGTATTTCAGGCTTATGGACAGGACATTCTCAACCCTATAGGCTTGGTATCCCTGGGGTGAGGGGGATAGGTGACCCAGAGGAGAGTCATAGTTAGCCCCCAGAAGTCCATACCCTACATTCTGGGGAATGAGTTGCCCCGGGTGTCAAGAAAACTGAGAGGGCCGTTTGCCCAGGGCACCCTGACGGTTCAGATTTCTGGGATTGTCACTCCAAAGCACAGTGTTTGGGAGCCAAAGTGGAGGGGCATGGTGAGGGAGCACTCACCCCTGTACCCTGTTCAGCCTCAGGGTACAGACTGGCCAGTGTTAGAATACCACATTTGAACTGGTGGGAGGTAGAGTGAAAGAAAAGTGCCTAACACCCGGGCCTGTTGCCCCCCCCAAACTGAGAAACCTTAGAGAACCCTCAGGAGGCCAAAGGGAACTCCTTACCTGCCGCAAGGCTGGAAGCGAGGTCTACTTAATACCCCTACTTATAGCTTCCACCTAGCAGTAGATGGCCTGGAACCTGGCTCTTGATACTGAGAGTTGTCAGTTGTCTCTGCTGGATGCTTTCCTTATGGGAAGAGTTCTCCTTGGTCTGGGGACAGAAGTCTGATCCAAGGGCTGGAATGGGCCACTTCACTTTGTTGGCTGTGGTGGTACTGACTGCCTGCTGGGATGCATCTGTGAGCAAGTTAAGGTTAGGTGATGCGCTAAATGGGGTCAAAAGGCAAGGAGAAGGTTTAACCTTGCATCAGTTTAGTGGCTTAGTGACTCAGGAGAGTGTAGGCAGAGGCATCCAACTGAATTCAGAAGGGAGCAGAACTGACAATTGCCTCTGTAGTAGAGGACCATTGTCAATGTTCTATCACCTAAGTAGGTATGTCCTTCAAGGTATTGTTTAGTCTACCATGGCTTTAGGCTAGAGAGGGGTCATGTCGTACCTGGCCCTGAAGGGTCACCCCCAAACTTTTTGCCTACCTACTCCATCCATGCTGATCTAGTTTTTTCCTGGTTTTCGGAGCCTGCACCCCTTACCACTGCTAACCAATGGTAAAGTGCATGTGCTCCCTACTTAAAACATAGCAACTGTTAGTAATATGGTTTCTGGTTGACAGAGTTATGCATCTTGCCTACTCATGAACCATCACTCTAGATAGGGTGAGCAAGTTACACACTAAAAGATAACCTGTGCTCACCTCTGGCAGCTTGGCACACTAATGCAGCTCCTTCTGAAAAAGTACCTTGGATGGAGCAAGCGTGGACATCAAATGCTCAATGTGTTGGTTACAATCCATGCAGACAATGAAGGTTTTGTTGACAAACCCCTTTACGATGCAGGCAATGCACTGTCTTCGAGTCGTGCTATCCTTTGTCATCAAGCCATGGAGTCAATCGAAGTGACGTCGTTGATCGGCTCCTGAGTCAGTTTCGAAGGGCACTGCATAGGTTCTGATCAACTCAAAGTCATCACTGCGTCACTGTTGATGGTTATGGACAGCAGAAATCACCTTTCATGGTCCCAGGACTAGATTGGTATAACTGGGCCACACAGGACTCCCAGATGGCAGAGTACAAGTGCTGTTGCAGAGTTGAAGGCAATCTTTGATGGCTCTGAGAATTCTGAACAGGGGGCAAGCTAGTAAGACCTTATAGTCACTATGGGATCAAGTGAGATGGGTCCGGTCCTTGTCCTCAGCAGAACAGAGATCAGCATGCAGCAGGACAACACAGCCAAGCAGAACATCAATTCTTACAGAGCCGCAGTCATGCAAAGTGGCAATTCTTGTAGCACAGCAGTCTTTACTCCTGGCAGAGTTCTTCACAGGTGCGTTTGTTTACTGTCTTGGTTGGGGTCAAAACCCTGATACTTATACCCAGTTGTGCCTTTTTATAGGGTTGATTTTGAAGAAGGCCTTAGAAGAGTGCAGGTCCTCCTTTCATCCCAGCCCAGTAGGGGTTAATCAGCCCTTTGTGTAGAAATCAGGACACTGCCTTATCATATGTAAGTGTCAGCTCCCCTGAATGCAGATAAATTCAGATGAGTTCTCTGTCAGGCTGCAAGGCACACAGATCAGTAAGAGCATAGAAATGTCCACTTTCTAAAAATGACATTTCTAAAACAGTATGTTATAGTAAACTTTACCAGTAAAGAGTATTTATCATTACCATTCCAAAGATATAAAACATGATAGAACCACTCCTTTCTAATCAGGAATTACAGCTTAAAAGTGTAATAAGGACTTCCCAATGCTAGCCTATGAGAGAAGTAAGCCTCACAGTAGTGAAAAACTACTTTTTTGTACCACTAGCAGGGCATGAAAAACTTAAAAGTACAGCTTGTACCTTGTACTTCCAAGCACCCTGACCTTAGGGATATCTAGGGCATATCTTGGGGGTGACTTATGGGTACTAAAAGGGCAATTTAAGGCTTGGCAAGTGTGGAGGGACTTAAAAATATATATATATTTACATTTTTATTTTAAGTTAAATATTTTTTATTTTGCAAATTCATTTTTTTGTAAATGCATTTTATAAATGTTTTTATTTGTATTTATCTTTTATGTGATATAAGGTATATTTACATTTCTTCTAAAAAAATAGGATTGCAAATTTAAAAAATATAAAACCTTTTAAAAATGTTTATAAAGCGTTATATTTGGATTTATTTAGATAGTTTGATTAAAATATGCTAATTCTTTAAAAAATTGTTGTAAGTGTATACATTATTTTAAATTAGAGAAACATTTGGAACTTAGATGTTAAAATGTATTATTACATAACACATAATATATATTTTTTAATTTAAATTTGAATATTACTTTAAAATAGTGGTTTATGATTTTAATATTCTTCAAATTTAAATGTTTACTAAAGTTTGATAATTTGTACTATTAATAGTGTATTGTGCTTTTTGTGATTATATAATGTAAAAAATTGTATTTCGAATTGGATTTTTAGTACCCAACACCTTATATGAGATGGTTAGGATTGGAATGAAATAGTAAATGTCACCCCTTTAGTGTCCAATACCTTCTATGAGTTGGTTTAAATTAAATTGGGAATAGTAAATGTCATCCATTTAGTGTCCAATACCTATCCTAAAATGGTTAGGCTGGAGTGGGAATAGTAAATGTTACGAATTACTGTCCAACACCTTCCCCAATTTGATTAGACTGGAGTGGGAATAGTAAATGTTACCCTTTAAAGTCCAACACCTTCGCCAAGTTGGTTTAGAATGGAGTGGGAATTGTAAATGTCACCCCTTCGGTGTCCAACTCTTCCCCAAATTGGTTTAAATTGGAGTTGGAATAGTAAATGTCAACCCTTTAGTGTCCAACACCTTACCTAATAGGGTTAGGTTGACATTGTAATAGTAAGCGTCACGCCTTTACTGTACAACACCTTCCCAAAGTTGGTTTACATCGGAGTGGGAATTGTAAATATCATCCCTTTAGTGTCCAGCACTTTTCCCAATATGGCTAGATTGGAGTGGTAGTAGTAAATATCACCCCTTTAGTGTCCAGCACCTTCTATGAGATGGGTAAGATTGGAGCGCAGGACCACCAAGCGCAACTGCTACCAACTGGAGAAGAAGTGGTGCATCATGAATAACCCCACCAACAGAGCTTCTCACAAAACAGCCCTCAGCAACTATCCCCGGCATGTCATGGAAGCCAAGAAAGCAGCCATCACCACCTGCATCAATACTGTGGCTAACCAAATGAAAGAACTCTTCAGAATATTCAAGGCATTTTCCAACCTGACAGCCACAGAAAATGCAATTCATCCTTCCCAAGAACTCCCCAACACCGTCTCAAACTACTTTCACAGCCAGATTGCCACCATCCTTGACCCCAACCTGCCACCCTCAACCTCAATGACCTCAACCAAGCAGCAAACACCAACAAAACAATCCCCACCTGGTCTCCACTGATCACCCAGACCACTACAGCAATTATGTCATCCATCCACTCCTGGGCGCCCATCAACCCCTACCCCCACCACCTTTGCAACCTAGGAATGAACACTATCAGCATGGAAACTACCAGCATGTGCAAGACCTCTATCAATATAGCAACCTTTCTGGACAAATAGAAACATGCAGAAGTCAGGCCCTTCCTCAAGAAACCCTCTACCAAACCCAGTGATCTAAAATATTTTGACCACTCTTCCTGTTCTCCTACCCAGCAAAAGTCCTTGAGAAAGCCACCAACCAACAACTCACTAAATTCGTAGAAAAAAACACTTTCTGGACACCTCACAAGCAGGATTACAAGTCGACCACAGCACCGAGACTGCGTTGATTGCTGCCACAGATGACATCAGATCACATTCAAACCCTCCTTGACATTGGGGAAACTGTGTCTCTGGTCCTCCTTGATCTCTCAGTGGGGTTCGACACAGTTTCCCACAACACCCTCATCAACAGACTCTACAACATCAGCATACGGTAAGATGCCCTCAAGTGGATCGCCTCTTTCTTCACAGGTCACACACAAAGTATCCGGAAGCCTCCTATTACCGCGGCACCCGAGGACACCATATGTGGCATACCCCAAGGACTATTACTCAGCCCCACCTTATTCAACTTCTACATGACCCCCTCACAGACGTCATCAGGTCCCATGGCCTCAACATATTCTCCTATGCAGACAACTCTCAGCTTATCATCTCGCTTACCAAAAACTTCACCAGTGCCAAAACCAACGTCTCCAGCGCCATGGCCAACGTAGCCAACTTAATGAGAAACAACTGCCTCAGACTGAACTCCGACAAGACAGAAGTACTGACATCTTCGGTAACAACACCTATGCCTGGGACCACACATGGTGGCTGGTTGAGCTTGGACCAACCCCTACACCTAAAGACCATGCACGCAACCTAGGGATCATCCTCGACAGCCAACTGACCATGAAATGGCAAGTCATTGCAGCTGCCTGCTCCTGCTTCCACATTCTCTGCATGCTCTGCAGAATCTTCAGATGGATCCCAGTAAACACCTGAAAGGCTATGACTCAACCCTTTGTCACCAGCCACCTCGACTACGGCAACGCTCTATGCCGGCATCTCCACCCAGCTCCCCAGAAGACTCCAGACCATACAGAGCACTGCAGCCAGACTCATCCTGGACTTTCCAAAATGGTCACACATCACCCGCACCTCAGAAACCTCGACTGGTTCCCCACCCAGAAGAGATGTCAGTTCAAGATCCTCATGAACTCCTGCAAAGGCCTTCCTGATCAAGGACCTACCAACATCAGCCATCAACTGAAATTCCACCAACCCTCTAAACTCCAGCGTTCCTCCTCTCTCACCCTCAACAACACCGCCCTCCCATTCGTCCCAGCCTCAGCGAGGGCCGCTGCTTCTCCTACATTGCTGCCAGGACCTAGAACGACCTACCCTTCCACCTGAATACAACACCATCCCTGGTGGACTTTAAGGAAAAACTCAAGACCTGGCTTTTTGACAGACAAGGCATCCCCAGTGCCAGAGACCCCTAGGGGTGACAGTGCTGTGTTTTACAAATACTGTTTGATTGATTCCACTGACAGCTGGATTACATGGTACCTATTTTAGCTAATGTGCAGAAAAAAGATGTTGCTGCATGGGAGATTTAAAACCATAGATTGAATCGAGCAGCCCCCTTTCTCAATTTATCATTAGACATTCCCACTTCTCATATCCCTCATGGTCAAAAAATGATGCTACAAGATTCATTAATCTTTGACATATGCAACAGGGTGGAAAAGATAAATGGCTTCAGTATCAAAATTTCAGCTTTGGCTGGCTCTATCACCCGGAGCAGAGCAGCAAACAAAATCTGCTTCATACAGTTTTACATGTTGGTAGAGAATGGTCAACTTTACTCTGCCCTCTAATTCAACCTGAAAGATGCTTTTATCGCCCTTTAAAACTGTGAGTGCTTCCACATCTTGTTGAAATGTTTTATAAATGAGCAAATAGCAAAAGGTTTGACATCTGAGCACTGACTAAGGCACTCGTAAACGGCATTTGATAGAGGTTAGCATTCGGAATGAATATCATTCAACGATTCGCAAACCATTGTCCATTGTGAGCACTTGTTTCCATTGTCCATATCTATATTTTTCATGCAGAGTTGCAAATCTTTAAACAAGTTGACATGATTTACAAAAATAGATCTATTTAGACTGAATCAGCATAGCACATGTGGGAAACAAACAATTCACATCAATCTGAAGGTGTTTAGTTCATTTCATGATGTACAGCATTTTAGGCACTATTCAAAACCATGTGACTTTCAACATCTACCCTAAAATCAATATGCTTAAATGTATACATCACTTTAAAACCACATTTCAACATGTTTTAAAAGTTGAGCTGCATTCTTTGAACCTCTCCACTTTATACAATCAAATTGCTGTCTCCTAATCAAGCTATATACTCTTTTTAGCACCAACCTCCTTTTGATCCATGGCCCAAGAGTCTCATCTCAACATGTGTGTATGATAGAACTCTGGGGTAACACGCAGAGGAAAGGTCGAGCCCTCCGCAAAATCTACCTTTAACAGGAAATACATGTCTCAATCATCGCTCTGTTATACCTTTTTAAAACCAAGGAATAAAATCAAACTGTCATTGCCCAATATCAGTTTTAGAACATACAAGTACTTAACAACAGATGCTTAGTCCACTATTTCGTAAAAAGACCCTGGTCCTGGTATTTCTGCGGGATTTCCTGGTCACACCAATGGTAAATTTGTTTGTGTTACCAAAGTCAGCCTTCTCTCCAATTTAGAACCAAAGGTGTCAAGAGACAAAGGAATATTTGGGATGTTGTTCACCTTTCATAAATGACACAACTTAAAAGATCCCTTAGTGCTTGCCCATTTACCTTCCATTTTCATTAAGAATGCTATGCCCAACACACAGGGTTTACTGCCAGTGAGAGGCCATTTTAAATGTGGCAACTGCAGTGTTTGCATCTTGGCCATTGAAACAAAAGCATCTGTGCCCTTGGATATACATAACCCCCACTCAGTTTTGAAATTGCAATTCCCAACAAATTACATGCTGTATCTGGTCTCTGTGACTATCTTTACATTGGCCAGCAGCAAAAAAGTAAAAAAGAGAATTGGCCAACACATACATATGAGCCGTTGCAGGGTTCCCAGTTGTCTGCAGGCCTCACATTTCACTAAACAAAACCATTTGGAAAGCAGTCTCAGGTGTTAAGTACTGGAGGTGCTTTAGATTTCACCAAGAGACAGTAACATCTGTCTGGTGGCTCAGTGGACTAAAGCGTCTTCCGCAGGGGCCTGTGTTTGACCTCATGGTCATAGGTTCAAATCGCGGTGGCTCCACTTAGCCTTTCATCCATCTGATGTCAATCAAATGAGTACCATTGAGTTGGTTAACAACAAACATCTGTTATTCAGCGCTAGGATACCCATAGTGGTGAACATGCACTTTACAAATACACTTGTTATGTTATATCTCCGAGCTTCTGTACTAAAGAGACCTGAAATGGATACTCAAAGTCAACACTCTGGGCCCAATTCAAAAAGGGAAACTTATACCTGAAGTTTAAGCTTAGACCTGAAATCTAACTTTACACCTAAAGTCTAAGTTTAGACCTGAATTTTAACTTAACTTTAGACCTAAAGTCTAAGTATTGGCCTGAAGTCTAGCTTTCGACCTAAAGAAGAATTGTAGACCTGAAGTCTACCTTTAAACCCGAAATCTAAACTTAGACTTCAGGTCAGCAGAGGCGATGCACCGATTCTGATATGCAGCGAGGCTGCAGTGTGAGATCATGATCCATTGATGCCGAGGATCATGCAAACGGGGCTTGCGATGCGAAGGCCAATGTCAAAGGGTGCGTTGTGCAGGCAAGGTGATGAGTTGGCTCCAATTAAGATGGAAGTTGAGAGGCGGTCGTCGATGGGGATGCGGGGACCTTTCGCCGGGAAGAGTGTTATGCAGTGTCTGTTCCAGAGGTGGTGTTGAGTCTGAACCAAATGCATTGGTGCCAATCCACAGGGTAGCAATGATGCACTGGCTCTGACCTGGACAGTGGTGATGATGCACCAGTTCAACAAAAGATGCATCAGTTCCGCTGGAGCAAACGCCTTAGGCACACAAACCGATCCGCAGTGTAGCAGTGATGCACTGATACTGACCTGCACAGTGGCGGTGATGCTGCAGTTTGACAAAGGATGCATTGGTTGTACTAGAGCAAGCACCTAAGGAGCACTTCCAAGGGTCCAGGACTGGAGTGGCGCCACTTGGCAGGGCAGACTCACAAATGGAGTATAGGTGCAGAAGCAGGGTGGTTGGAAGTCTTTTACGTTCCTAAGTCTTCATATCCGGAGGCCAGTCAGCTAGCCTTGGAGTCACTCTGAGTTCAAGTGCTGCAGGTCCAGTCCTTCTCACCCAGGCAGGGGGGCAGCAGGCAACAAGACAGCACAGTAAAACAGGGATCCAGCAAAGCAGCAGTCCAGCAGAGTGGCAGTCCTTCAGTAGCACAGTAGTCCTCCTGCACAGTAGTCGCAGTTTCAGAAGTGTATTGAAGTGTTGGTGTTAGAGATGCAGTACTAATACTTATTAGGGCCTTTGAAGTGAGGGATACTTCAAAGACAAGTCTTTGAAGTGTACAGAGGTCCTCCCTTCTTGCCCTAGATCAAGACTCACTACTGTGTGCTGATAGCCCATTCAGGTGTAAGTGAGGCTGGTCCAGCTCCTTCCTCCCGTTCTCTCACGATGGTTCATGACGTCACACCTAATCTCCCATTGTGTGTGGCTGTCTAGGGGGAATACACAAAGCCTAGTTGTCACCCACCCCAGACATGTGATCAGAGACAGGCAGCAGTCACCAAATGGCTTTAGAAAGAAAATGCCAACTTTCTAAAGTCTGCATTTTCTGAATTATAATTTAAAATTCGACTTCACCATAAGTTAGGATTTTGAATTAGTATTCCAGAGACATCAGACTCGGGGGGTCTTATCCATTTCCAATTGGAGATTACATTTATAAAATGTAATAAGTTAATCCCATTGTTATTCTTAGGACGAGATTGGCCTTGCAGACATTTATGTCCTGCCTTTTAAATAAATGACACCATGCCCTCTGGGTTGTCTAGGGCCTACCTTATATGTAACGTATATGTATCAAATGGGAAGGTTTGGACCTGGCACCAGGCTTACTTTGTCAACATGGAAGTGTAAAACTTAACACACTGGCTCTACAGTGGTAGGACTGAGAAATGGTTAAATGGCTACTTCAGTGGGTGGCACAACCACTGCTGCAGGTCCACTAGTAGCATTTAATTTACAGGCACTGGGTACTGGGGAGTACCACATTCCTTGGGAGTTATAAGTAATTTAAATATGCCAATTGAGGGATGAACCAATTTTACCATGTATAGGGTAGAGAGCAAATGCATATTAGCATTGGTTAGCAGTGGTGAAGTGCACAGAGTCCTAAGGCCAGTGAAAACAAGGGTAGATAAGTGGAGAAGGTAGGCAAAAGGTTGGGGGGAAGACCACCCTAACACTGTCAGGTTTAACAAAAGTCACAATCAGGACCCATCTCCACACTCCCATCCCAACCCCTATGCAAAACCATTGTAGAAAGCTGTATTTTCTCAACTCTCAAAACTCTCATTACACACCATTCCTGCAAAGTCCCATCCATATAAACACTCCAAAGTCCCATGAAGATCCTTGACACAGGCCCCATCCATATCACTTTTGAATTTTTTTTATCCAATCTCATCTACATGTTCCCATCCAGAAAATCTCTCGACCCAACACTGCAAAGCCTAGTTCAGGCATCCTGTCTAAAGCTTTATACAGAATCTGTATAAACCCATACAGGAAACGTTCAAAACAGATTGTGTCATCATTAATGATATCACATCACCTTTTTCATCCTATTACTTACCTCCTCTAAAAGGTCAGGTCCACTCTCTCTTCTTGCAATTTCTATCCACCATCCTTTCTGTAATGTGCAGTCCACTCCCATTTAGAAAGTGCAATCTATCTCCTGTTGCTTAAAAGTTCCCAAAATACATGCTCTTTTAAAATTCCCACCTACCCATCTTACAAAGTCCTATTCTGTCCTCTTCTTGCAAGCCATAGGCATCTCCAAAATACCTGTCCTACCTAACTTACACCTACTTTCAATAATATCTCCTCTCTTCTCTGAAGTAATGGAGAACCTACTGGAACGCTTTATACAAACCACAGATAAATAGTATTCAAATAATCAAAGTTGCACAACACAAAGTAAAGCACTGCTGAAGTTAAAATCCAGAAACTGTTAATACAGAGTCTTATATTGTAAAAACAGATACAAACAATGCAGCAAACTGATGAGCTAGTGATAGCGGGGAAATAAAAATTGAAGGAAGCAGTTTTTTTTAAAATGAAGTATTAAAAGTTTGGACAGGCTCCCACAGAGACAAGGACAAAACATCTGAAACCAATATGATCTCAGTTAGATCAATTACTATTTTTTTAGAGGCCCATCAGTATTGCATAGCACATCAATGAGCTCAGGAACAAAATGCAACATAACATACAAACTGAGCTAACATGAGTTACAGAGTGGCAGCTTTGGAAGACTTCTGCAACTTATACTGCTAAAATACATTACCTGCTAAAAACTAAGAAACACCAAAAACACAGCAAGGCAGTAAGCTGTATATTAAAGCAATGCAAGATATGTTTTGGTGCATAAAATATTAATGCTTGGCAAACTCTCTGCGTATTGTTCTGTATTGGGAACACTGGAATACAATTTCAAAGTCCATTGTATTTTTACTGCATAGCAGTTGAAAATAAATGTCAAAGTGCTTTCTCAGCACAATGCTCAGTCTCCCTACCCACCCTTGATCGATTACTCAGTTTTCAAGGCTGTTTCTACAAAGGGGACCCTTTTTTTACCTCCAGACCAAGCCGTTTGCATTAGAAGTCAACTTCCCTCATACATAAGGCCCAAAATACCCACCACTGGGATGGTGCAGTGAGCTAAAAAACGGTGTTGGATCTAGCCCTGATCTAGCCCTGATCTTTTGACTGGGTGAGAGTATTCTGCTTAATTCAGAGACTCTGTCCCTCACCACCCCTTGTTGTAAATATTTTTGTCCACCCTAAGCGTGGAAGGGTATACTCAGACATGAGTCCCTTGCTCATTGCACCATCAGGATTCAAGCAAGCCGGGCCGAAGACGGCTGTAATGCCAGAAACTGGTCCCCGGAAGCTTGTTTCCTTCCCAGTGTAAGAATTGGCTTTTGTAGTTTGGTTTGCCCTGTTCCCATCATGCACTGGGACAGGAACAGACTAATTTGCATACAGCCAGGTTCTGAAACTGGGATGGTGCAATGAGCTAAAAAACGGTGTTGGATCTAGCCCTGATCTTTTGACTGGGTGAGAGTATTCAGCTTAATTCAGAGACTCTGTCCCTCACCACCCCTTGTTGTAAATATTTTTGTCCACCCTAAGCGTGGAAGGGTATACTCAGACATGAGTCCCTTGCTCATTGCACCATCAGGATTCAAGCAAGCCGGGCCGAAGACGGCTGTAATGCCAGAAACCGGTCCCCGGAAGCTTGTTTCCTTCCCAGTGTAAGAATTGGCTTTTGTAGTTTGGTTTGCCCTGTTCCCATCATGCACTGGGACAGGAACAGACTAATTTGCATACAGCCAGGTTCTGAAACTGGGATGGTGCAATGAGCTAAAAAACGGTGTTGGATCTAGCCCTGATCTTTTGACTGGGTGAGAGTATTCTGCTTAATTCAGAGACTCTGTCCCTCACCACCCCTTGTTGTAAATATTTTTGTCCACCCTAAGCGTGGAAGGGTATACTCAGACATGAGTCCCTTGCTCATTGCACCATCAGGATTCAAGCAAGCCGGGCCGAAGACGGCTGTAATGCCAGAAACCGGTCCCCGGAAGCTTGTTTCCTTCCCAGTGTAAGAATTGGCTTTTGTAGTTTGGTTTGCCCTGTTCCCATCATGCACTGGGACAGGAACAGACTAATTTGCATACAGCCAGGTTCTGAAACTGGGATGGTGCAATGAGCTAAAAAACGGTGTTGGATCTAGCCCTGATCTTTTGACTGGGTGAGAGTATTCTGCTTAATTCAGAGACTCTGTCCCTCACCACCCCTTGTCGTAAATATTTTTGTCCACCCTAAGCGTGGAAGGGTATACTCAGACATGAGTCCCTTGCTCATTGCACCATCAGGATTCAAGCAAGCCGGGCCGAAGACGGCTGTAATGCCAGAAACCGGTCCCCGGAAGCTTGTTTCCTTCCCAGTGTAAGAATTGGCTTTTGTAGTTTGGTTTGCCCTGTTCCCATCATGCACTGGGACAGGAACAGACTAATTTGCATACAGCCAGGTTCTGAAACTGGGATGGTGCAATGAGCTAAAAAACGGTGTTGGATCTAGCCCTGATCTTTTGACTGGGTGAGAGTATTCTGCTTAATTCAGAGACTCTGTCCCTCACCACCCCTTGTTGTAAATATTTTTGTCCACCCTAAGCGTGGAAGGGTATACTCAGACATGAGTCCCTTGCTCATTGCACCATCAGGATTCAAGCAAGCCGGGCCGAAGACGGCTGTAATGCCAGAAACCGGTCCCCGGAAGCTTGTTTCCTTCCCAGTGTAAGAATTGGCTTTTGTAGTTTGGTTTGCCCTGTTCCCATCATGCACTGGGACAGGAACAGACTAATTTGCATACAGCCAGGTTCTGAAACTGGGATGGTGCAATGAGCTAAAAAACGGTGTTGGATCTAGCCCTGATCTTTTGACTGGGTGAGAGTATTCTGCTTATTTCAGAGACTCTGTCCCTCACCACCCCTTGTTGTAAATACAAAATACCCAATGAGCAGAAGAGGCTACAAAATACACTAAAGGAAACCATGAGTAAGTGCTCTCTCATGCCACTGTGGGCAAGCGGGTTGGCATCCCCCTTCAAAAAATCCCAAGTCCACAAACGGGCATCACCCCCACCCCCAGTTAGAAGACCACTACATTAAAGGCCTGGGCGGAGTTCGTGGAGTTGTGTTATGTGGAACTCTGCAAAATGGTTAAAAACTACTGAGTTTTGCAAGGGGGAAGAGTATTGATGAGCGACCCCTAACACCCTTCAACACACAAGAAGCAAACTGAACTCCCACCCCGTTCAAGTTCAACCCGAGGCTCTAAACCAGCTCTCCCTATCATCCCTTATATCCATCAGAGGATCTAGCTCCTTGTTCCACACACAGTCGCAATCTCACTTCACTGGTGCTCTCTGCACTCTGCACCCAAAAAACACATCTCGTGTGGTGCCAATCCAGACTTTACCCTCCATGGACACAGGAACTAAGGCGGAGGCCTTCCTCACATCTCACTGCCCTGGATTCCACCCATGCTCCAATCCCTCTCCGATGGAACCCAGACTCTTGCGTGCTCCCGGTGGTTCCTGGCCACCCGCCCAATACGCATCCGTACAAATGAAGTTCGCTCTGGTGGGTCCTTCCAGGCAGCTTGCGCTGCTGATTGACCCACAAACTGCCCTGAGCTGCTCACGTACATAGACTTGTAAGTTGTCCGGCATGTTGATCAGACTCTGGGCTCCTCCTGGGTCCTCAGTCAAAGTTCTGTTTGGAACACGTGGTACTGCCGAGGCTTGAGCTATCCAGCTAGTGTACAGCCTCTAACTGGGCCCTCGGCTCTCCCTTATTGCTCCAGCTGGCTGTTACCAGGCTAAAGTAGTCTCCCGCTGCTGCTCAAGCTGCTTGTTGTGGTCTCCGGTGAAGCCGCTAATGACAAATCAAAGGGAAAAAAATTAGGGACTGTGGAAGGGAGGGAACGGAAAGGGCAGAGCCAATGCTAAGCCAGGACTCCCAAGGATACCAATGAAGCAATATGCAAGGGGAGCCAACTGTGACATTTCTGAATGGTAGTTCTAATTAAAAAGTGACCAACTATGGAAGAGACTCACTGAAAAGTATAACTCATACAGCCATGGAAGTACGAGAACATGTACCCATGCATCTCACAGGTACCCAGCTTCTAGAACTACTTGGTGTTCCCCAAGATGTATACCACTCTGGTGGTGGGTGAAGCATTTTGCCGAACTCCATGCTCGCAGCGGATTGCAGAGTGGCAAAAACACTGTGAACTCCATCGGTAGATCAGAGTTCGCTGCCCACCCCTATTTAAATGAATATTAGTCAGGCCTGGGCCCATGAGTATCTGTGAAATATAGGAGATTTAGGAGCACCTACCAAATTGCACTGAGTTACCCCTATTTTCTGATGTTATGACACTGGGAACAATATGCATTTAAAGATACAATCAATGTTTATTCCCCCCGAGTGGAAAACGGCAACTTCCATCTTACCATATAGAAAAAAAGTTGCATCTAATTATTTAGGTGAGATGCAATCAGAATAAGGCAGCAATTTGGCCATTGGACAGTTAAAACTTTGGAAGTACTGTAACATGAATATGGATTGTAAACAGATTATTGCTTCAGTGTATGCAAATGTGAGAATGATTAAATAATACTTCTTTAGAAAAGGTCTTTAACAATAATGTCAAACTTGCTTTGTGAGAATTTTAGTTTAATGGCAGTGAAATATGATTTTAAGTCCAACTGTGAGAATCTCTAATCTGATTTCATTATAAAATGATGGAACGAGGAATTTGTTGTAACATTTGATGGTTTGTTTGATCTTTGTAAGGAAAGACATGCTATTTCCATGGGTTTATCATGCATGAATCCCGACTTATGTTATGTAGAGAATGCTCTAGTAAGACAGTAAACAAATCTGGAAAGGACCAATATATGTTCTAAATGTGCAAATGAGGACAGTAGCTAACAACATATTTGCTGGAGAATGGAATCACAGTTCATACAACATTGATAGGTCACAGGTAGAAATTATAAAATTTCAAGAGCAACGTGATTCTGTTAAAAACGTTGGGGTCTATTTTCAAAAGCCACTGTGAAGTGCGTAAACACTTCTTTACATACTCCAAAATGCGATTCACAAATCTCTGGTCAGAGATTTCTGACTTTGACTCTCTTATCTTTTCTGTATGGTAATTTCCTTCCCACTGGTTGGAGGCCATTGCAAATGGAGGCATATGTTTTAGTAGCAAATGTGGGAGTGGAAAAAGGGAGGGGATGGAAAATAGGGAACACTTACTCCTAGATTGTGAAATTTAGGGAAACTGAAGAAATGATTTAAGGGGGGGCAAATTGAAGGAGTGATATAAGGAGGTACATGATAATACAAAACACATATTCACATATATGTAAATGTTGCAATTAACAAAATGCACATTTAAATGTTCTATAGTAGTATTATTGGAAAAATCAGGCTTATGTGTACAACAGCTCAAACTTGGAGTAAATCAAGTATCACACAGAGCCATCCATTAGTATTGCCACATACTACCATAGAAATCCGTGGAAGCAGACACTAACACATATGGAAGCATATAAAATACATTTTATACTACATTTTCAATTAAACTTTATTGAATATATTTTAAACATTCATTTTTTTAAATAAAAAAGATTCGTTTTATTTTGATGCACATTATATATTGTAAATGATCACTCATATTTTTAAATAAATTGCAAATAAAATATTGCATAACATGTAGCAAGATTTTTGATACCTTCAATACAGATCATTGGTGGGTTGAACATTATCAATAAATGCAAAAAAATTTAAGTCATTTAAAATGATTTCAAATAAAATAGAAATTAATGAAATTGACATGTAATAATTTGGTACATCTTAGTGCATGTGTTTTGTAAGTATGTATTTATTTATTAAAAAATAAATATTCATTATTTTTTGTAAGTATAAATAAATGTTCTTAAAAATCCCTATTGGTACTTTCTACAGGAAGATCTCCACTTTGGTGCTGGAAACAGTTCAAAAGTTATTGATAGTATTTTTTTCAGTCATACCTCCATTCCCTCATTTGAGTCTACATCTAGGCAGAGATATTTCCATGGAAATTATAAATTCCATCTATGAGGATATTGACACCTAGGTGTAGCTCTATCTACACCTACAGTGATATCCACCTTTGAGACTAGACCCCTCATATTTGCATTCATTACTATTGCTTGTTTAGTTCCAACTGAAGTTAGAATCACAAGTCCCAGGCCTTCTATTGTGGAAGCATAAGTGGAAAACATCCTTAATTTAGTATTTATTGGTATAGCACCGATTAAATTCTTAGTTACCTTTTGAAAAGTAATATGCTGGTGATTTCATCGTTTGGACAATAAGGCATAATAAATCATATTTATTTTGTTATTAAACTCATGCTTATTTAATCAAATAACCGAAATGTTGCATACACCACCAAAGGATTCTTTTATCTTCATCTTTTTAGTTTACTGTCTGTTTTAGTTCTGAAAGACCAAACTTGATGTCAGCTTACCCCAGTTTAAAATGCAGAACACACAAATATCGATTTCATGTTTCACGTTTCGTTGAAAGCTGAAGTAATAAGTTTTATTTTTATGAGTAATTACAGGTTTATTTTAACACAATCTGCAAACTTTTCCTTGCTCTCCTGCAACTATACTTTTTTTTTTTTTTTTTTTTTGGGTGTTTAAAACTGCTTTATTGATATGAGCACATAAGGATACACAGCTTGATGTGCCTACAACCCGGAGGCCGGCAGCGATAGTGGAGCAACATTACACAGCCTTTGAGCCGGCATCCCGGGGGCCCGGCGGCACGTTACAAGAAAAAGGCTTCGTACAGCGCTGTCCGGCGGGGCAGGCCAAGAAGGATGTACTGCAGCCAAACAGGTTTTGTGTGAGCAGGATGAGAATCTCGCTCCTAATGTTTTGTAACTAGTAGAACAAGAAAAAGAAAAAAGAGAAAAAAAAAACCCCAACTTTTTAACAAGGTTACGTGGGTGAAGTGATGCATTACAGTGCGATTACAATGTATGATGGTGGTGTAGTGTGGTGGTGTCGCCAGGCGCTGGTGCGTAGGGTGACGAATGTCTAGAAGTCAATGACCTAAGGCGTTGGCTGTCCATGGGGCGAAAGTGCAAAGCTGTTAGTGGAATGTGGGATAGCACCCTCCAGAGGAGGGGGGGGGACGTCCGGTGGCGCGTCGGAAGGGAAGGTCGGTCATAGGAGGGGGGAGGCGAGGGGGGCCGTACCGTGGAGACCAGTGCTATGCCTTCCACGGGGAGACTGCAGGGGCATAGGGATCCCATAGATGGAGGAAAACAACGTGTGTCATGTATCGCCGGGTAGCAATAAGGCGAACAATAATGCTAATGGGATTGGGAGGTAGTGGGCCCATCGTCTGACGTCGTGTCATCATCCGAGCGCTGTAGCAGGTAGTGTACTAGTGGGTCCCAGATATTCCTAGGTCTGCTCGTGAGAGGCAATAATTCCGAAAAAGTGTTATGCTGATCCTGGCAATATGTTAAGTCAGTTAGCCAATCCTTGAACTTAGGCGCCCTGCCTCTGCTCCATCGGCAGGCGACACGGCGCTTGGCTAGGAGGAATGCTATATCGACGAATTTTCTGCTTCCCTTGGATATGTGCGTCGTGTATCCAAGGATGACCACCAGGGGGTCCGCGGGGATCTCCTCATCCACCATCTGCACAACGGCCTCGATGACTTGTCGCCAATAGTCAGCAATTTGGGGGCAGGACCATGCTAAGTGGAGAAAGTCAGCGTGTTCTGCGCGGCAGCGTTCACAGCGGTCATTATCGGCCAGCCCGAATCTGTGTTTCCGGGCCGGGGTGTAGTAGACCCTCTGCAAGTATTTATAGTGTATTATTTTCAATCTGCAACTGGCAGAGATGCGGGAGGTCAATGCGCAGCAGTATTGCCACTGGTCATCCGAGATCTCTGTGTCCAGTTCCTCTGACCAGCGCAATCTGGCAGCAGAGACCGATAGGGGGGCAGCTCCTCGACATTTGCGGTAGAGCCCAGAGACCAGATGGGCCCCATCTGGAGATTCTAGGAGATGGTGTAGCGGTGGCAAGGGCACAGGTTCAATAGGGTATTCCGGAAGGATGTCTCGCATCCCCGCGCGCAATCGAATATAGTAAAACAGCTCGAGGGGCGAGTGGGCATGCGATTGGAAGAAGAGGTCCGCTGTTTTGAACATTCCGTTGTGGAACAAGTCACCCCAAGAGGAAATGTGCAGTTTGTTACAGAGCTGGCGAAACCCAACTTCCGACAGCAATGTAAGGTTTGGGTGGTAGGTCAGAGGAAGCTTAGGAGAATAGGGCATCGCGCAGAGGAGTCGCTGGGCGATTCGTCGCCACGCGTCCAGGGTGCATGCGACCGAGGTGTTCGCTGTAGGGATGGAAGTCTCGGGACAATGCATCAGACCGTTCAACGGGAGTGGGTGTGCTATCCAATCCTCCACTGCTACGTGAGGCATGAAGGGGGTGGGAGCCATCCAATGGTAAGCAAAATGCGCTTGCGCGCACAGGTAATATGTCTCGAAATCTGGAATGTCGAAGCCACCCTGGTCGTAGGGAAGGGTCAACGTGGACCACTTCAGCCGGGGAGATTTGCCCCCCCAAAAAAGTCTGCGTAATTCGGCGCGAAGTGTCCTGAAGAAGAAGGCCCCCGGATAATATGGGATGTTTAGGAAAAAATACAAAAAACGGGGTAATATCACCATTTTAATAAGGGAGGCCCTGCCAGCCATGGAGAGTGGCATCGTGATCCACCTGTCGACAGAAGCGGTCAATTTGGTTATAGCCACCCCATAATTGGAGCGAAGCGTCTCATCTTTGTCCCGTGCGATGCGGATCCCCAAATAGCGAAGACCGTCTTTGCACCACACCAACGGATAATCTAACGGAAAATCAGCCACCGCATCAGTTAGGGGAAAAAATTGTGACTTGGCCCAGTTAATATGAACGCCTGATAGCCCCCCGAACAGGACGAATTCACGGAGCAAGGGGTTGACGTGTAGTTCCGGGAATTTGACATATAGTGTGATGTCATCCGCATAGAGGGACACATCTATTTGCCGCTGCAGGCATTGAATCGCTCCCTCCCGGTGTAATTGGCGGAGGCGGCACGCTAATGGTTCGACCGCGATTGCAAACAACAGGGGTGAGAGCGGGCATCCCTGGCGAGTGCCTCTGGTAAGTCTGAGAGGCGGCGATAGCTTCCCATTGATCAGTACTTTCGCCGTGGGATCCGTGTATAGGAGGCGTACCCATGCCAAGAACAGTTTAGGGAACCCCATGCGGCCCAGAACCGAGAAGAGGTAAGGCCATTCGACGGAGTCGAACGCCTTGGTGGCGTCAAGGAACACAGCCGCCACAGGGACATCAGGGTGGACAGAGCGTAGCAGAGAAAACAGGGTGCGCAGATTATGGGAGGTGGATCTGCTTGCCACGAAGCCAGATTGGTCGGGCAGGACGATTCTAGTCATCAGCAGTGATAGTCTTGTGGCGAGGACCTTAGCAAGGATCTTCACATCACAATTTAAAAGGGAGAGTGGGCGGTAAGAGTCACAGGAAGTAGGGGCCTTGCCAGGTTTCAGAAGGGAGGTGATAACCACTTCACGCATGGAACGAGGTAGTCTACCATCAGCTAACGATTCAGTGAAGACTTCGTTAAGTACGGGTGCCATAATATCAATATAAGCTTTGTAAAATTCGGCTGGGATGCCATCGAGTCCTGGGGCCTTCCCATTCTGCAGGGACATAATGGCTTCGCGAACTTCCTCGAGCTCAAAAGGAGCCGCTAGGAACTCCCTGTCACCGTCGCTAAGCCAGCATAGCGCCACGTCGTTCATATAGTCAGCGTATGGAGCATCAGCTTCTGCCTTCGAGGTATATAGTGCCGCGTAGTGTGTTGTGAATGCAGTCAGTATCCCATCCGACTCTCTAGTGACAGTGCCATCCTCATCGATAAGTTCTAATATTGTGTTGTGTTCACGTGGCGCGCGCGTGAGTGAGGCAAGCACTTTACCAGGCCTATCCCCCTCGCAGTATTTCCGGGCCACCCAGTGTTTGCCCCGGTATTTCGCCTCTCTTGCAGTCTCCTCCTCATACTTGGTTAGTGTGTCCCGAAAGGTTGCCCGCAGGAGTGGGTCATCGCTCGTCACCATTTGGAGCTCTAGTGCATGCAACTCATTCTCCAATGTGGTTATGGTTCGCAGGATATCCCGCAGGACCCCATGGCTCTTAGAGATGCAGAATCCCCGAATAGTGACTTTGAAAGCCTCCCATATGTGTTCCACTGACTCTACTGAGCCCTTGTTTCTAGGAAAGAAGTCCCTGATCTCCTCGCCCAACTCCGTGCGAAAGAGCTCATCAAGGAGCGTATTGGGGCTCAACCTCCAGTGCGGCCGTGGACTATCCCACCCAGGAGTCCGGAACCGTAGTCTAACAGGGCTGTGATCCGAATAGGTCCTGGGCAAATGATCGGCCTCTAACAGCTCCCCAGTGACCTCCCGATCTACCAAAAAGTAATCCAAGCGCGCCCAGGTCCCGGTGTGATGCGTAAAGTGCGTGCCCTCCCGCCCGTGGGGATGTAGCCGTCGCCAGGCGTCAAATAGCCCACCCTCCTCCATTACCCCCTCCAAAACCTCCCGAGCTCGGGGCTTGTAAGAATTAACACCATCCGCTCTATCCAGGGAGGGCACCAAGGCCAGATTAAAATCGCCTCCCCAGATGACGTGTCTTGCCCCGATGGACACAATCTTGCCCCACAGTGTGGAAAAGAAATCAGGTGAGTCAATATTCGGTGCGTACATTGAGACAAATAAATAAACATCATGCCCCAGTCTCCCCCACAACAAAACATATCTCCCCTCTTTGTCCGCCACTTCTCCCATGTGAAAGAAAGGTACACCTCGGGCAACTAGTATCGCCACCCCTCTAGCATAAGACGAATAGGAAGAAAAAGCGCGAGTACACGCCCATTTCTGTCCAAACGGGGCGTCCCTGCGCGCAGGCAAGTGTGTCTCTTGTAGTAGAGCTATTTGTACATGGTGTCTAGTCAAGTAGGCGATCACATTCCTGCATTTCCGAGCATCGTTCAGCCCCCGAACATTCCATGAGAGACAGGTTAATCGTGCAGTCGAGTTCACCGCAGCCATAAGCACTTTGACATCAGAGAAGAAGGCGGCCAAGCGGGCCAAAGCATGGAGTCACAGCCGCAACAGTAGCGCCAGGCCTCACACCACATCAGCATATGCAAACACCAGCTATGCAATAGTAACCTCATAACGTCCGAACCCCCCCCACCCACCCCAGCATCCCAAACATGCCAGTAGCCATGGAATCCCCAAGCACATCCCCCCCTCACACCCCTCCCCCCCAACTTCAGAGTGGCAAAAAACCCAACATACAAATGTCCAGTGGGGAACACCCAATTAGGGAACATCTAAAGGTACACGCTGCCACTATCCGGCCCATAGCTCCAGTCTGTACCGCCCTCGGTGGAGGCTAGGGCCAAGAGAGCGGTCCTTGGTATACGTTACCACAGGGGGTGCGATGTCCAGTAAGTCCGATCCGCATGGTTCTGCCCAACCGCCAAAAGGTGCGTCAGCACCGACCAGTAGATAATTACGTTCTTGCCAAATATCGAAGGTCATGAAGGCAGTTAATCTTCCTGGCGTTCAGGAGGCAGGTCGTCGATTTCCAGGTCGTCCTCAGGTGCCCGGTCGCCTCTGCGCGCCCCTCGGATGGATTTAAAGTAGTCTTCGGCTTTCTGCGGGTTAGTGAAGAAGCGTTGTTTGCCCTGATGAGTAACCCTCAGCTTCGCCGGATATAAAAGTGCATAGTCTATCTGGGCTTCACGCAGTTTCTTTTTTATTGGCAGGAATTTACGCCTTTCATCCTGAACCATTGGTGTAAAGTCAGGATAAATGGAAAAGGTGATGCCGTCGTACCTCAGCGACCTCTGTGTCCTGGCCGCTCGAAGAGCCGTGTCGCGGTCCCGGTAATTCAGAAGTCAAGCGATTATGGGTCTCGGTGGTAGGCCAGGCTGGGGCATAGGTGCCAGTGATCGGTGAGCCCTTTCCACTATGAATTGCGAGGAGAAGGCGTCCTCCCCTATGGAGCCCTTGAGCAATTTCTCCACATAGAGTTCCATTCTGCCTGTGGCAGTGGATTCCGGCACATTGGTAATGCGAATGTTATTGCGGCGGCTGCGCGCTTCTAAGTCCTCATTCTTCGCCGCAATGACACGGAGGAGGTTATCCATTCTCGCTAACTGTGTTGCGTGGGTCGCGGCGGCGTCGGCGTTGTCGGAGATCCTTTGTTCCGCAGTCGTAAGGCGTTCTTCATGGCAATCCACTTTGTGGACCAGGGCGTCTAGTCGAGCCGTGACTCCATCCACTTTCTCTACCACGGTAGCGAAGCCCTGTCGCATTTCCTGTAGAAGGCTGGCGATATCCGCAGCAGGGGCATCAGGCTGGGCAGGCTGCGGGGGTGGCTCACCAGGACCCTGGCGCGTCCGCGTCGATGTGTGGTCCCTGCGAGTGCTATCAAAGCTTAGTTTGGGCTGGCGAGCGTCCGGGCGCCCCATGGTGATATCTCCAAACAAGTGAGGGTCCAGATAGGATAGCGAGGACAATAGTGGCCAAGCGGGCGGTCAGCAACCGGTTGTGTATCAGGAGTGACTCAGAGGTTGGAGCCCATCAGCGACGCAGAGTGCGCGCAGTGACACAGGCAGCGTCACGTGGTCAGCAATAGGTCTATGGCAGCAGATGCCCGCCGCTCACTCAGCAGTAGGCCTAGGTACCGGCCAGGCTGCGTGGGCGCCGAAGCGCCAGTCTGTGCGCCAAGTCTTCAGGCCAAATCTCCTT
This sequence comes from Lissotriton helveticus, assembly GCF_964261635.1. NCBI lineage: Eukaryota > Metazoa > Chordata > Amphibia > Caudata > Salamandridae > Lissotriton > Lissotriton helveticus. Next base: position 1,079,168,903 of record NC_136059.1, read on the forward strand.
CGCCAGCCATCACCACGTGTAACGCAACGCACCAGGTATCCCTGAGGGGGAAGGGCAGTCAGGCCTCTTGATGGCTTTTGTCCCCGCTGCCAGTGGCCGCCGGCTCTATGGCAGTCCGTGAGCCAGGAGCGCTATCTGCAGCCCGGGGGCTCCGCTCCGCCCCAGCAGCTCCGCTGTCTCACCTCTGAAATCCGGGACCAGCAGGCAACGCACACAGCTCCGGGTCCGCCGCAGCTCCGGGGACAGGCACGGCCGCCGGCCGGGCACCAGACGGTTCGCCGGAGGCAGGTCGCGCAGCGGAACGGCAAGGCTGCGCTCAGGAAGAATTCGAGCGCAGGAGGAGAAGTGCCGCTCTCTCTCTCAGCCTGCACCGTGTTCCGACCCGGAGGAGCGAGCAGGCAGAATGTCCGAGCGGCCCTTCGGCCTCGTGGCGGCCTCCGGGGTCGCGTAGCTGCGGCGGCCAGGGTCTCTCCTCAGTGCGCTCCAGGGCTGATGTCGGGGAATCTTTGGGAGCCCGTATCTTCGGCTCCGAGCCTCCCAGCCGCTCCAAACTTCAGTCGAGTGTAGGGGGCACTTCCGTGATGCGGGGACCGGGTTTCTGGGGGTCACACGGTCCCCGTGGCGGCAGATCGATGCAGGATCAATATCCAAGGAGCGGGAGCTGCAGGTCTAGGCAGCCATTCCGCAAGCGCGCCCTCTAGCGCCCCCCCTCCTGCAACTATACTTAAAGAGGGTAGTTGTAAAAACGATATTCACTGCAGAAATCTGCTTTTTGGAGTAAATGGAGCTTGTTGTTACCCAATACAATGGCTCTTAATGGGGCATTTGATTAACATCCAATAATACTGATTGTAATAAATGTGCAAACACTAAGATGATCTGTGAAAATAAAAATAAATGTTTAAAAAGATGAAAATGTACACAACTGCCAAACTAACAAACACTAGGCCTCAATCTGCTTTCATGCAATGTCAAATGCTGTTCATTTAAAAAATTGTAACACATGAATTTTTGTGAAAATGAGATTACGAAGAAAGAAGATATTAAAAAAAGATTATTTTTCCTAATAAGTTTAACTTTTTATAACAGAGTTGACATACTCTTTTTAGAATTGTTTCTGTTTATTACAGAAATGTTTTTGTTAGGTTCGATAAAAACGTTTAGTTTAGATGGAAGCTGTGCAGTGTCAGCAGAACCTTTTGAATGATGAAAACTTAAGCTAATTCATAGTCCATGTTATTGTACATTTTTTTTTCCTGAAAGATGTCATACCCTCCACATAACTTACTTTAGTTTGAAGGATAGTCAAGTATATATATATGTGGGAAAGCTCAAACAAGAGTGAAGCTGAACACTGTTTAATACTAGTTGCAACAAATGTAGCTAACGTAGTTGATAGTTTATTGTCTTCATGAAGATATGGAGAGGAGGAATCTGGTTCCAAGGAGAACCTCAGGAGGTGATTGGATGGAAGAAATACAACAGTTGCCAATTCCAACTACATTTTTTGCTTATATGAGTACGTGTTCCTAGATTAGATCACAGCTCGACCTACCCAACTTCTCTCCTATGCAGACTTTACATGCTGGCTCGCATTGCAGGCTTTGGTCCGCAGAGCTTTGATTGAGACTCTTTCATATTGCTTCAGATACTGCGCTTTATTGCGCTGAGATTCTCCTTAGTTTCTTGAACTTCTCTTAATGGGACCTTCTTTACGATTTTCTTACACCACTAAATTGGTGATATTGAAACTTTTATGTTTCCTCTCCCTTTCTCGTGAGAGAGCTCTTTAGGAGTGCTTATTCACTTCTTTCTCATTTATTTTTTAGAATAGGGATTCTTTTCTTTATGAAACACGCTTTACTATGATACATACTTGATATTGTTACTTGCCTCATTTGAAGAACTTACTAAAAAGTCTGAATTCATAATACCCTTTAAACATTATTAAACTTTCTTTATTGACTCACACCTAATACTGATTATTGTTGATAAATGGTTGTAGTGATTAATGATTGGATTTTGTTTCTTGCTTAAATGGTCAAGGTTCATCGGCCTAACCGAACAAGGCTAGCTTGACTGAGGTTTTAAACAATTCTACTTAATTTATACTGACTCTCTCTCCAACACTCCCGTTTTATCAAGGTCACAAGGATGAAAGCAGAGTGAATTTTCTGGGATTTGACCTGGTGATCATACAGTTCAAGACATGTCTCTACAATAGATCCATCAGCTCCCATAGGCATATGACTGAACACCCTGCATCCTTCAGCTATTTTTGTTTTTTTTAATTCCTCACTTCCCTCCAGTGAACAGTTTAACATCTTTTTCAGTCTTATCCATCATCGTTTTTCAGTATAGCATGCCCAAATGGTAATGGAGTGCTGATAAAAGGACAATCTAAAGCAAATAAAGGTGGGCAGTGATATTCAGAAAACATCCAAACATTTCATTCACAAGCAGGAAGAGTATATGGGAGAAATGTCACCTTCATTACGCTTTGGTGGCAAGTAACGGCTAAAAGGTCTTCCAAAGTAGCATAACTTGATCTGTTTTCAGGTTAAAGAGATCAGCAGAGGTAGCTAGATGAGCCTCTAAAAAGATTCAATCAGATGACCCAGGGTCAGCTTGCAAGAAGGCTTTATCGAACATGTTAAAGTGCTTGCCTCATCGATGCCTAGTCTTGCAATGAATGAATGAATAAGTTAACATTATTTATAAAGTGCACATTTACCCTGTGGAGTTTATTGACTCTCGGAGAGTTACAAAATAGAGTTGGCAAAAGTTAAAAGACTTTCACAAAGAGCTGTACATTCACTGTATCCTGAACAAAGGATGTCATCGATTGTTTCGGATATTGTCTGTGCAGGCTCGGAGGTAGTCCTAGTGACAGAGTTGGTTAAAGTTGACAGTTTAGTAGACATGGCAGTTTATTCTTTAAACTTCAGCAGCCACTAAAGAGAATTTGATATGGGTGTTGGGTTACCAGAACAGATGTCTTCCGGTCATGGGTGTATGACCAGGTTTTGCCCGGTAATGGCTTTTTTCCATGAACAGTGGAAAAGAACGTTTTCGTGATCCATACGGAAGTGGGCAAGTGTTGACATTACTGTTCTGAAGTATAATGCGCCAACTTGTGCTTACATGAATGTAAAAGAAGTGGATGGTAGAAAGCGGGTAGGAATGAGGACTTGGTCCAGTTATTGGAAAATAATGATTTTTTTTGCAAACAGTCGTGTCAGATACACTATTAGAAACAAATATGTGCACACACAAATCACATAGAAGACCAATGACAGAGACGGACAAATTGGCAGATAGATACACATTAAAATGAATGTGATTAAATATGAAATAAAACACACACCAGGTGGGCCTCCTGTGATAAGGACACAATGTGCTGTTTCTATCTCTTGTCTCATGCCGTTCAAAAGTACAGTATTATTTACATTTACATCATAGTTTCATCAACATAAATTTTGAGATGGTAAAGACAGACAGTTTTGCGTTAATTACGCTTGGAAACGAAGGACATCATTATCCAACTAGAAATAATGAGCTAATTAGGACTTCCTTAATATTATACAGCAGAACAACTGTGTTCTGAGTGTTTTATGATGGTATAGAACCACCCGGGTGACCTTTCATAGCTAGCAATATGTATTGTGGAGATGTTTTTGGTGTTTATAATCATAATAGTAAATGTTCCAAATCTAATGGGCAATTAAATTCACTCACACATTTTACTAGTCATGTGGCAGCTGGAACGTCTAGCAGTGAGCCATGGGATGCTGGCTTACACACGTATCCATGGCAAAGCATCAAAGTACATTTGCCAAAATAATATCTAAATTTAATCTCAACCGAAGGGGAAGTGTTTGAAAGCACTATGCTCTGACCTATAAGATAAGTTCTTCTTTCAGGGTGAGTCTGTATGCTTGGCATGCTATATGCTATATGAATATGGAAAAAGAACCTTTGTTTCTTGGTTAGTGAAACAATCATTACTGACATGTTATAATTGAATAGTCTGCAGCCAAGTCATGAAGAAGGAGCAAAAGTTCTGAGACAATATCTGGGCCAGTCTATATACGAATGTACTAGCCTAGGGCCTCATTTATAAAGAATCAGCATGGGGCAGCGTTGCAGGGTATTTTGTGGTGCCCCCCTCCACCAATTCGAAAGGGCAGACATGCACTGTATTTATAAAATACAGTGTATTCCTGTCCTTTCAGTCGATGCACAATTTGCAGCCGAGCGCCAATGCAGGCACCCTTTCACCATGGTGCAAGGGTGTCTGTGTTGATGGCATGATTGTTTTTGTGCAAAAATATTCTCCTTCCTGCAAAAAAACAATCACAAGAGACATTTTCCTCAGTCTATGTGTGCTGCAGAACATTTCTGCTCATTACTCCTGCTCTGGTGTGGCGTTATTTTTTGGTGCTGCCCCAGGTTTACGTGATTTTGTAAATCCAAGGCAGCATCAAATTCCATAGATGTTGACCCACAGCAACACCCATGAAATGCCTCCTTTTCATAGAGTAAGACAAGGCAGCACTTTGCACTGTCTTGCCTTACTCCATATCTATGAGGCCATGCAAAGCCACCAAGGGTGGCTTTGCCTCACCTCATAGATATGATTGAGAGGTCTGCGCCACTGGAGCATCATAAAAAGTGACGTTTCAGCAGTGTAGGCCTCCTGTAAATGAGGGCCCCAGTATATGAGATGCAGACAGCACAGCTAGGCCGGTGTTAGCGTTGGTCTTGCCCGGTGGGACAACCTTTGTTGTTGCCCTTCTACTCCTGGTGACCTCCTTCTTCACAGATTCCCTCACTACCATCCTCCAACAGTGCCTTTCATATCTCCATGACCGGTGCGATCGAGCCCTGCAGACGTCTCCGATTGTTCCATCCCGAACAATGCGATTCTGCCTCATCTCGGGCACCAACTGTTGTTGAAACTGACTCCTCGGGAATCCCCACGAGGACCTGCCATCAAGGGCCACCCCCTTCGAAGTAATTCTGTTCAACCCAGACCACTCATCGGCCCCCCTGTGGTTCTCCGCAGTTTCTGACTTCGATCGGACCGGATATTGATCCATGAGCTCCTGCCCTCCGGGCCTCCCTCTTCAATTGTCCACCACATCGGGACCTCTACCCTCCGTTCCTGCTGTGGAAGGGTCATCACCCTTGCCCATCGCGGCAGCTGCACTCAAATCGACCAGCCCCGCATCAAATCTGAATTAGGCTCACACTTTCAGGCTTGTCATTGGTTGTCCTGATGATGATCCTTTATTTTAACAGGATCGAAACGCCGTCGACAGTTAGTGTAGTTTAAACATTAGTGCTCCATTTTGTGACTTCATTGTGTTTTCACTACACAAGTGAAGCTAGGTTAACTGTTTCTCTTCTGTACTAGCTTCTCAAGAATTGTAAAATTGCCTGATATTCGTTGACCCTATGTATGTTGTGTTTTAGCCTTGTTATATGTTGTGGATACAGGACTGTGTCCCACTTTATATTTGTTCCTTTTGTAATCCTCATTTATCCTTTACATTCATTAAACTCAGGGTCCAGCTGGACACCTTACTTATTATAGTGCATATTGTGGCCTATAGTTATTTAAAGCCTATACATCTTTTCCTGTTGAGGACCGTTGTTGAATGATAATACTATATACCCTTGGTCCTTGCTTACCGAGTGGGTTCCCTTGTCTTACAGAATAGTTTCACATCTCCATAACACCTCTTTCACATGTATTTTATTTGAGTTATAGTGCTACTCATAAGAATGTAAGGTGTCAGAGCAATTTACGTCACACACACATTTTAAATAGACAATCATACCTATGTAAATCATTTTATAGGAAATGTTACAGAAGACAAAGAGGACTAAAAGGTGTAGGAGTCACATGTCACCCGTAACGGTAGCCTGTATAAATTAAAAGTGCTTGGTCTGGAGACGCACACACTCAGGGCCTGATTCATAAATGGCCTCCAAACTCATGGTGGAAGCCTCGCATTTGTGGGGGAGTCTCTGCACTCAAGATGGAATCTCTGTGATGAGAAGGGGGCACAGTGAATCCACATGGAGTGAGGCACCAGTGGGCATTGTGGGGCTCCCGTTTGTTTCTTCTCCACCACAGTTTTCATGGTGGGGAACTGCCATGAAAAATGTGGTAGAGACGAAACTTGGAATATGCTTGTCAGGACTGCCATGGTGCGCCAAGCATATTGCGACTTCCTAACCGCGACAATACCACCAGGGAACTGCGGTTCCCTGCTAGCTTTGACGGGGCTGCGGTGGGGCTGTGATGGTACCACATAAAAGGTTGATCTAAAGACTGCCACCACCAGACTCGTATCGAGGAGTAAATGTCATGTTTGCTGGTGCATCAGATGTGTCGAGCCCATTGAGGTATCCTAGTTCACAAATCAGTAACATAGGTATACAATGTTTCTGCATGTTCTTACTCCCATTACTCAACTGCATGATGACTTCTGGGACACACCACAAGATTACCTCTTCAGGAGTGCACTGTTCTGCTTATCATTAGCCAAGGAGGTATTGAAGTCTCTACAAATTATTATTTATGTTGGAGAGATGTTCTACAGTCGCTATGATCTTTGAAATCAATTAAAGAGCATCTAAAATGTTGATACCTTATCAAAAGTAGACATTTAATTGTTTAATAATATATGAAAGGTAAATCATAATAAACACAATTTTCATCTATATATAAATGTACAAAGTAAAAATTAAAACAATTAAACATTGTATAACATAAAAATAGGGAAGCATAAATGGATGTTTTCAAGTAAAAAAAGTTATTTAAAGCTGTTTTGTAATGCTATAAGTTACTTTAATTGCTAGTAGAGATGGAAAACTATTGACAAATTGTCCTTTTGGATACATTTATTAATAAAATAAATATAAGTCAGTGCTTAGAATTAGTTAATTTCACATATTTCACAATAATAAATTTTTAATTCAAATTAACATTACTTTACATTTTTAGTTAGAGAATTACGTATGCATTTCTTTAAATTTCACACAGCAAATACACATAATGTAATATTTATTTATAATTTATAAACAAACTATTTTGCATTGACTGCTGCATGTTTATAGTCTCTTTTCATTTGTATATCACCACTATATTGTCTCACTGAAGATCAATTGTAAAGTTCTTTTTATGTTATTGGCCAACCAACATTAGGGAAGCAGCTTTAAATTCCAGTTTTGTCAGATTGGATAAGAAACTATACGTTTATTTGTATTTGGTTTAAGTATGTTTGAAAGGTGTAGTTTAAGTTATTTGGGGGAAATGTGTTGTTAGAAAATGTATCAGTTTCCATTTAATAGTAGAAGTAGGTCACTGTATGTTTGGTGTTTTAGTGTAGGTGGTGTATGGGGGTCATATTAAGTAGATAAGGTATATCGAAATTAGAAATTAGTATGAGTCTGTGCTATAAAACAGTCTATTTGTGGAACGTAGGAAGATTTTGAGTGTATTGTGTTGTAAAATATCATGCTTTCATTTTGAGGTGATGTCATAGAAATGTGCAGGAGCTTTTTATTTCCTACTATTTGCACATTTTCTTTTATCTTTCAGTTTACCAGACTTTATTTAATACCTGTATGTGTTTTGGAAGTTATCGATAAAGGCATTGTGTTTTTCTAGCTTATTTCATTTTTGCATTATGTGCAGAAATATTGTTTGACAATTCTTTTATTTTCAAAATATATATGTCTCAGAGTGGAAGACAAAATATGTATAGGGTAGGGTTTTAAAAGAAAAATATAAGTTCTGGTGTAATAGTAGTATTTTTTTTAGGGTTCAGTTTGTAATAAGTTTTAAGATATTAAATCTAAGTAATCAAGGCCCTTTATGTTTTCAAATAGTTGTATTATACATTAATTAGAATATTTAGACAGGCATGTTGAGGTACCTCTTCCTCCCGGTATTAGGATGCTTCAGAGATTAAGCTTGATAATGCATAAATAATGTATAGCCTTAAAACAATTATTCTGATGGAGCAGATAAAGCTTAATGAAACCTCAAAAATATTGTTTATTGCAATTATGGCTGCACAATATTATTGCATTAGAACTGATAAAATTCAACCCACCCTCATTTTGGCAATGGGGGATTTCTAACAGCTGGATGCACCTTTTTATAAAGTTACAGACAGAAATGGATAGCATACATTAAATCAAAACACCGTTCTTTTACATAGTTTAGTGTAGCTGCCTTGTTTAATGAACTCTTGTACACAATAGACTTGACTGGTGCATATGACTCGCACTTTAATACTCCAAAAAAGGTTAAAAAAAATCTTAAAATGCTTTGTAGTTTTGAAGATTAACAACTGAGGTAGGAGGCCACAAGTGAGAGATATTAATTTATTAAGTTCAAAAGCAAGTTTACAGTTAATGGTGTATTCTACAATTTGTGCGCATTTCTAGAAGTGCAGCAAAATAGTTTGGTTAAGATAAAACTAGTAGCCTTGAATTTGGGTTTACTTGTAGGGTTTTATAAGGGTGTTTATCATAACATATTTAAAGTACATTATTATTTGGATAGAAGATTTTTTTGGCCTTTTGATTTATTAAGGAAAGAGTTGTTGGTAATTTGAAGCTTGTTTGTTTTGTAAAAGGGCATTTGCAAATGGAATATTGTTGTTGCAATATTGTCACTTTATAGAGTTAACTTTAGAGTAGGGGTATGGCTTAAAAGCCCCATCCATTACACAATGGGGAATGAGCTACTGTCAAGATGTTATTTGCTGTACAAAAAATATTATCATTATCATGTCAATTGTATTGTTATTGTATGGTTCTTTTAAGGTGTTGTACAAATAGAATGTTATCATCCAGCTGAAGTGGGATTAGGGGATGTAGTCTTATGTTATTGTGCATGTAGAAGCTGTAGAGGCTGATAACACTGTTGTAAGTAATGTACTATGTCAATTCAATTGAATTCAATTTGACTTTATTCGGTTAAAAGAATAATAACCATAAAAGTACATTAAAAACAGTTCATAATAATACACTATCAAAATCAATACATGATACAAACAAGAGAAGAATTCAGGTAAAAACATAAATTAAGTTTAAGTACAAATTGATTTACGTAATCTAAAAACATTGCTAAAAAATTCCGAGATGCAGGCAACAATAAAAATAACATCTAGTTTCTGGAGTTCCAGGAAGGCAACCCTACAACGTCTCACACCCATTTCCCTTAAAATTGGAATAATCAATCTTTTCCTGGGTAAAGTATAGTATTTACAGAAAAATGTGATATGGATGTCAGACTGTTCCGATTGGTCGTCACATGGGCATTTAGTCAGATTACAGGCCCAACAATTCATTGCAGGGAAACTTAGGGCCCTAAAGAGGATGCCTAACCTAAATCGGGTCAAAATGAACCGCGAAAATTCAGTCAAAGAAAGGGTCAAGTATGGTTGGATTTTCCCTTGAGTTGATACAGGTAAATAGGCTAAGACAGTTTTCTTCTCATGTTCCACTGTCATTCTACGTTCTTCCAGGTGTTTCATACATTTTGTTTTTAGTGCCTTTCTCGTGATGTTGCACATAGACAGGGGATTGTCATAGTAGCTCATACAGCCAACTTCTCCAAGGAAGTCCCTAATGTATGTAAACCACCTTATCCTTCCAACATAATCCAAACTTAATCCATCAGTTAGAATAGCGCGGTTCAGTACACATCCATCACTAGTCCAAGCCCTATGCCACAGCAGTATTGGTTGAATTCTAATTATGTCTTCAATATAACATTGGCCCAGCTCCGTATGACAAATGTAGCTTTAGGCACTCTCAGGTACAGCTAAGATGTGTCTCAGGAATTTGTTTTCGGCCACTTGTATAGATTTAACATTTTCATACCCCAAAGTCCCGCACCGTAAACCGCAATAGAAACACAGGTGGCATTGTAAATTTTCAAAAGTTCTACAGTGGGTTTTTTCCCCATCTTTTTTGCAAAGTTTTTAAGGGCAGTAATAGATTTGCAGAACAGGGCTTTTCTTACTTTTATCGCTTCTGTCCAGTTCCCTGCTTCATGAAATAAAATACCAAGGTAAGAAAAGATGGCTGTGTAGTCTATAGGGCTTGCATTAATAAACATCCGCCTCCTTCTTCTACTTGCACCCGGGCCACAATTCATGGAGAATGTCTTGGAGCAGTTAATTTGCAAATCCAGATTAATCATGAATGCATTAAAGGATGTTACAAGACATTGTAGAGCCATTGGCGTGCAAGCCATTAGGACCGCATCATCTGCGTATAATAACGCGGGAATTGATCTTTTAGCTACCCTAGGCATATCACAGGTTGTTTCCACTAGGGCGTTCTCTATTCCATTTATATATACCAGGAATAGGAATGGTGCGAAAATGCAGCCCTGGCGTACCCCACGCCCTATATCAAAAGATCTAGTGCATTCACCTTTTTTACCATAACGCACTGTTGCGATGGCACCCAAATACAAGTCCTTAAGGAAGGCGATTATATTTCCTTCAACACCAAGAGATTCCATAATGACCCATAATTTGCTGTGTGAAACACAGTCAAACGCTGACGTCAGGTCAACGAAGGTGAACTAAATGGGTTCACGTTGTGCCCTGATATATTTCTGCTGGAGGATAAATAAATTTAGGCCCTGATCTACTGTCCCCTGCCCCTTTTGAAACCCATATTGAAGGTCACTGATTATACAGTTATCTTCCGACCATTTTTGTAGCCTTCCTAGGATTACTCTTCCTAATATCTTTACAGTGCTATCCAATAGGGAGATGGGGCGATAGCAAATAGGGTTTTGCCTGTCCCCTTTTTTAAAAATTGGGACTATAACAGACATAAACCATGATGGAAGTAGGCTCGTCTTAAGGGATGCATTGAATAGTTGCACTAGAAGTGGGCCCCATAAGTCAATATTATTTTTAAGCAGGTCTGGAGGTATACCATCTGGACCGGGGGCTTTACCGCCCCGTGTTGCTTTGAGGCTCTCAGTTATTTCTTTTAGGATAAATTTTAATTCCAAGCCATTTGCTCTCACTTCCCCCTTATTAAGCATTGGTAATTGCAACTGAGAAATCTGCTCGTCAGTTGAGGGACTATACAGACTAGAATAATGGTCCACCCAAGTGTCCTCGGTAATAGCAATTTCAATGCGTGCTTTTCCTGAGTCAAAGAAAGGGGCGTTTACTGCTTTCCAGAAAGCACAAACATCCTTGCTCAATGAAGCCTCACAGAGCTTCTCCCAGGCCTCAGTTTTAATTGCCATTTTCCTTCTTTTCAATGCATTCTGGTAAGTTTTCCGCGCCTCCCTGACTCTTGAGGAATTACGGGGGACCGCATGTAGAGCTCTCTTGAGCTCGGAATGAGCCTTTGTACATGTGAGATCAAACCATTTCCCTTCTTTTCCTTACTTGATTTGGAAACCACCAAAGGTTACCCTTAATTTGAGAAGCAATAACCTCAAACTGCTTAAGGATCTCCTGGCTGGTCACACTTTCATCCAGAATGGTCAAGAAGCTAGGCAAACATTCGGTTACCAGATTACATAAAAAGTCACTTGGAACCACCCTGTCCCACTTTAATGCGTAACCATTTTGTTTTGCCATACTAATATCAGAGACGTTCTGCACAGATCTCCCTTCTATAGTCAATGTCTGAAAGGGATTTATGATCTCCATAATTATTGGGTAGTGGTCGCTGAGAGGGGTATTGAGGGTCCAGCACCTTTTGACCATATGTCTATGCCTAACAGAAGTTATTATAAAATCTATTATAGACAATACACCCCTGCCATTAAACGTAGGGGCAAAGGGGAACTCTACTTGACCAATTTCATTTGCATACCCTAAATCTTCAGAGTGAAGAATCTCATTTAGTAGGTCTCCACAAATGGAATGCTTAAAATGTGTTAAGTCAGTATCAGGGTCCAACATGTGCCCACATACTCCTTTCTGGCTTTTCTTACATATGGTGCAATTAAAATCTCCCCCCCAGACAACCCAAACATCTCTAACATTTTTATCTGTTTCTTTACCTAAGTCGTTACCTAGCGTCTTAAGGGTCGATTCCAGGTCTGCAGGAGGTATATTATTGTAAAAATTAATAATTAAAAGACACAGTTCCTTACTTGCATCAATCCGTACTAGCTGATAATAAGGGTTGTGGGAAAATAAATGGGCCTTCTTGCAATTTAGGGAATTAGATATAAACATCATCAATCCCCCTTTAGCCCTGCCATGGTGAACCTCTACTGCTGGTGTAAACAAGGTTATATAGCCTGGAAGATGGAGGGGTTTTAAGGTCCAGGTTTCCTGTAGACATAGAATTTCCATCTCTTCTATTGTTTTTAACCAGATGGGATTCAGTATTTTGGACCTAAGCCCTGCCACATTCCAGAACATTATATTAACAGTTTCCTTGTTTAATGAGTTAACTGCCGGGCATTGGCCCATGTCTGCAACTGGGTTATTAATGATGGTACCTATTCCCTGAGAGGATGAGTACACCGGAGCAACAATAAGGGGCGTTACAGGAATGGGCATAAGGGGAGAACTAATGCCAGATGTTACACCAAGACCATTGCCAGAAATGACTGGGTTGGAATCTAGGGCTAAGGGCAGTCAATCGACCCCATCCAGTCCATTGAGACAATTAAATCGGTTGTAATCATAGAAAGGTGTCTCCGGGGGTCGGAAAACCGGTCGTGCAGCATACCCCCAATGTCTTGCCCTCCGCTCAACCCTCGTCCAATTACCTTGGGGTAACGCATGGTCCATATTGATAGGGGGGAAGAAAAAAGACACTGGCAAAGTCTGTATGGTAGAGTCAGGAGATCTATTTGACCCCGCACATATATGTGAAACAGTCCTTGGATCTCGAAAACTCACCGTAATACAGTCCCCAATTATTGATTTTCTAGTTTTCCCCAGCCAGGGTACCCTCCTCACCATGATGATTTCGTTGTTAAGATATACCGGGAGGGGTCTATTCCAGTTCAACCATTTAATAATTTTTCTTTTAAGTGAGTAGAAGTTCTCACCTTCGCCCACTTCAAGAGGGGGAACACCCGCCATAACTACCATAAAGCTATTAGCCTCAGGCGGCAAGTCGGGTCTCCGTGGTTTGGGGGCAGGCTTCTCAGGGCGTGGGGGAGCAATACTACCATTTGGTATAGCCCCATCGGAGGTATTCACAGGTGGAGCTGGGCCTACTGGATGTAAAGATGGAATATTAGGTATGCTAAGTAGTGTTGGGGCTAAGTTGGCCATGAGAGGTTGCGGAAGGGGGGCAGCAGCAGTAACCAGGGGAAGTCCCAAATTAACTGAAAGTTTTTGGGGGTTAGGGGGACAATTAGAAAGGGGATTAGACTCAGAGGGTCTGCCCTGACTAATAGCCGAGTTTTTCAGGCTACTTATAGTTGCCTCCAAGATAGTGAGTCTAATCTCCACTTTCTTTAAGCTCTCACTGATGGGCAGAAGCAGTGACCTAAGCAAAAATTCTATGTTCCCTATAGATGTAACCGGGGGTGATGCATTAAATGGATTATCCCCAGGGGCGTTAACAGAATCAGTGATATTATTACCCTTAACAGGAGAAGCTTTATGCGCGTCCACTATTATCTTATCAGAGATGGAACGGAGCTTAGGGACTTTCCCAAAACCGGAGTGGGGAATTTTTGTTTTGCCCTGCCCTCCCCTCAACTTCCTTCTACGCTTGTTCAGAGGTGGGCCATGCATCTCTGCCACAACAACTTGCTTCGGCTTTGTTTTCCTTATTTTAACTACAGAAGGGGTCTGAGTAATTAAGTCGACAGCCATACTGCTGGGACCGAGGTGGAGTGTAACACTAGAAATCTGCTCAGTAGATAAACAGAGATTAGGAGTACCATCCCGCAGTAAAAGAGGGAAGCCTTCCTGGGATAATGACTCCTGGGTAGTGTTAAGTGAGCCTCCCTCTTGGGAGATAGGGTAAGGAATAATATCGCCGAGAGGCCTGTTTTTCATATTCTCAATAAAGCGGCGGCGCTTCGCCCTACGCTCCGCCAGAGAAGTTTCCTTGTCCCCATCACCCAATGCCCGAGAAAAATAGTTATCCAAGGTCCCATTTCTAACTCCCCCCACCTTCACTGATATTCCCTCCGTAGCTGGTGATGGCATGTCCGATACCTATAGCAAGGTCCACAGAAAACCAGGGGAATACAGGCGAAAGAGAGTAGGCCCAGCCCAGCCTACTCCGGCCTACGAGGGCCTCAGAGGGCCCGCCCTTTGCCCGGGCTTAGCCCGGCGTTCCGCACGCTCCCACGCAGCGGTGGGTTGCCTTGGTTAAATAGAGCGTTTAGCGTCCTGTGGGCGGGGCTGAGAGGCAGCGCGGACCAGGTGTGCTGTGCAGGCAGGGACTCCTGGGAGAGCGAGTCCCTGCTACAGCCCCGGTCACTCCAACCGCCTCGAGGTCAAACAGTGCCCCCGCAGGATGATTCACGGCGAGGCTGTGAGCATCCACTTCCCTGAGAGCTCCCAACAGCCGCTTTGATGTCCCAAAATGCGATGCGGCACCCGCGAAGCGGGTGCTGCTAGTTGTAAAGCAAATATCCTCTCTGGGTCCGGGGCGGCAAGAGAACGCAGATAAGGACGCTGAAGGTACAAGAATCCTATGTCACTTATTTCTATTTCTAATTCAGCCAACCCAATGGGTGGTTGTGCCCTTTGCTATTTTATACAGCATCATTAATTGCATTAGCTCAACCATTGAAGTGATTAGAATAGTATTTACTTAATTTCTATAGCATTCGTTCATTACAGTATTTTCTTCAGAGTGGGGGTATCCTGTAATAGTCAACAGTATCTTTCCAATTTTTGAATTTGTTGTAGGCTGTTTGAGATGACAAATAGCGATCTGTAAATTGTATACATTACAATAATATAAATGTATTGTCATAGGTACAATATTTACGAGATGTACATTGAATATTATATTTGTACTTAAATAGAAAAATATATTCTATAATACTCGTTATGTTTCTTCTTGGGTCATGAAACTTCAAACTTTCAACAACTGTTTGGATATCTTCTTTTGTAGACTATATCCTTAGAAATACTTACTGGTGATGCATTTGAAGGGAGAATTTAATAAAGGAATTTTAAAGTTATAAAATGTAACATTGCACTCGTTCATCTTTAAGGAGTTGTTAGACTACATATATATTTAATTGTTAAATATTTGCATATTTACTTTGGCATATGATTGCTTCTGTGGTGCAGAGTAATCTTCCTCCCTTTAGGCACGTTTCATAAGAGCCTTGGTTACATGGCATCTCATATATTATACCCTACAATTAGACGTTGAGGTTTTCTATTTGGTAACCTTTTAGTTTTGAATGTAATTGTGTGTTCAGTAACTGATTTCAATTTTTTGTGTTGCTATGTGTCACTTGGCTGACATTTCATTTTCATTTATTTATGTTTGTAACTTTTGGTACGTTTACTATATAAAACTATTTTTTGAATCACAAATAAATTCATTTTTTAGATGTTTATTGTAATTTATGTTGCCAAATTTATGTTGCTAGTTGTATCATTCAATTTTGTTGCCTAGAAGCCTAGCAGTTTTCTACAGCAGTAGCGTTTGCACCAAACTGATGAGGAGCCCTCTTCATTACTCTCTAGCTCTACAGCCAGCAGGGACATACTAATTTCTGTAACCCTGCTTTGCTGTCTCCTACAGGCTTTGTCAATATTAGACATGCAGATTAGCATTAGCTTTCTTTTCTCGGTGCAAAACAAGAAAAAACATTGACAATGTTGGTAATATGAAAATATATAAAGTCATGCATTCTCCTATATGTATATCAATATTCATCAATTTATTAGAGCTGCAATTGATTTAGAAATTCTGTCTAGCAGTAAACTCTAGGAAAATATATTTGATGAGTTACAGTCAATGTACCATTAATTTCACCAATGTGCTTAAAATGAAAACAAAAAGATTTGCAGATGTGACATATATTTAATAACTCATTCAGTTACAGAACTATACTCACTGGTAAGCAACAGATTGTAAGGGTCTACTTCTGCTGCTTAGAAAAAACTTCAAATATTTGCCAAAATTACAATAAATTTAAAAGTGATCTCATTAGAGCGCCTAGTTATACATAAAAAATGTGAATCATGTGCTATGCTGGGATAGATTTTAAATGTGTAAAATTAAACTTAAGTATGGCACAAATTATTAAGATGGAGACGTAGTATCACCATTACATTAAACTATGCACAGCTATATGACTTTGATTAAAATAATGTATTTTTATATAGGGCTTCTAACATGTCTAAGCACTGTAAATAACATGCATTTTCATTATGCAGTTTAATGCTTCTCAATGTACCTACCTCGGAAAAATGAGCCGGCTATGCCAGGATTCAAACCAGAGACAATATTTACAAAAGTTTAACTGACAAAAACCCTGCTGCAACTGGTTATAAAAGGTATTAGATGTTTAACGTGCAAAGGATTTTTTGGAGACATAGATAAACCCATAATCAGTAACACACCTTCCTCTTAACTACACCTAAAGCATTCTTGCAGCTACAGTACCATACCTATTTCAAGTCTGGTGTACGTTTTTGCACTCACCTCTTCTGCTGGGAGGTCTGTCAATGCATCCTACATCACTTTCAATTAGAAAGTGAAATTATGGAAAGGAAATTTACTGTGGCTGACATGTTAATTGAAGTAGTACATCTGAAACCAATCAAGTGACACTTTACAAATTCATCGCCCACTAAAACAATCTTATTGCAATGTTTTATACCATTATCAATTTCTTTTCTTAATTAGTCAGAACTTTGGAGGCATGCTGTGAGTGCTGCATATTGCCTTAGATAAATTAATTACCTACCTTGCCTCTAATTACATGAAGCCTAAACCTCAGTCTAATAGCAGAGGGAGACAAAGACAGTAATGATCTTTTAAATGACTTTAGACAATAACATAATAGAGTAGGCAAAAGATTTCTCAGTGCTGAAGGAGGCAGCATTTTAAAGACAGCACTACATAGATATTTTCTTTTAAATTTAGGCAAAATACTCTGTTACCAACAGAATCTTTAATTATTGCAAGCTTTCATGCCTTTCATTGCAATAACTTCAAATTAATGCATACTTTATGTCCTCCTCCCATACATACTTTGATCCAGCAGGATGGAATACAAACTGTTTCTTCCTCACCTTCAGGTAGAAGCCAGAGGCCCTAATTAAATAGGTTTTGTGCAGATGCTGTCGTAGCACAGTGTGATGCAAAAAAATAATTTGCACATATGCAACATTAAATTGTGTTGTGTCAGGTGCGCCCAATGAAACTTTAGCAATTGACTGTCAGACTGTGGTGGGTATTTGAGACCCTTGCCTGCTTCAGCGCTCAGGAAGATATTCTGCATCTCCACGTCACAGTTTTTTTCCGATTCCTAGAATAGCCCAAATATGTGTTATTGATAGGAGCATTCTGCAGAGGGTTAAACTCCAATCTTTCACAACATAAAATGGAATAAGAAGAAACTGTTAATAAGCCTAGGCATAAATCTGGGCGGATGCATCACTTTGTAAACCCTTGTTCTACATTATCCCTGTAACAGGTATAATGTCTGCAGGGTGGGCGATCCGTCTCATCAAAGCCACGTAAAAGTGATGCAACAAAATCTATGAGATTTCACTGTGCCACCTTTAAGGCAACACTACATCAAATTCTTATGCCTGCTTCAAGCATCCATAAGGAGTCATGCAGGGTTTTTCACATGGGGCTTGCGTATGTGAAAAGACACATTGCTGGAGTTGTGTCTGTTTCAGACACACATTTGCACCTTCAGATACGTCAGGAATACTGACGTATCTGTAAATCCTTGCGACATGGAGCGCCATACAGTAAATACAGCATATCCATGGTGTCACAAAGATGGTGCTATGAAAAGTGTAGCATCACTGTTTTCCTGCAGCAATGCAACACTTTTCATAAATGAGGCCCTACTAGGTAACAGTCATCATATTACAGTAGGAACTTGCTAGTAACTGCCTATGCCTGTTAAATAAATGGTGATCTGGCCAACTGTGACCTTCCCGTAACCCGAAAATAGTTTCTTTAGGGAATAAAAAATGGCTATATTACATAAATTAAAAATCCCATACTACTATTTGTAGAAAAGAAAACAATTAGGGGAAGATAATAAATACTGCAACCAGCAACAAGATCATTCCAGTGCCCTTTGCCAATAACCTTAAGCAATTATACCGATAACTTCAAAAGAAACAAATAGCTCCGTGGTAGCCATTTGCACTCCCACAAATACCCATTTCTGAGATTATTCTGAGCTGCCTTCCAGTTATTTCACCTTATCTCAAAATGCCCTATGAAACATATTTGCAGAGATGGAACTACACACAATCATCTCAATCTATGAGAAATGCAAAGCCAACTAAAATGATAGAAAAAAAACCCTACCAAGAACATATTAAGGTGTGCATTAAAAACAAGAAGGGTGACCCGTAGCATGATTGATTTGCAGTGTAAATCTAGAATCTAATAAGATAGGGGTCTCGTCATAGAGGATTTGTATCCCCTATAATGTTATTGTGGTGCAGATTAGTATCTAGACCACTGGCACATGCAGTGGATACTAAGTGTCTATGTAAACAGCTCCACCATGCTGGAAAGTATGTACCTATATGTTGTATACCTTAACCCCTACTGAAAAATCACCCATCTTTGGCTTGCACCTTTCATCTCCTCCCCATTCTCTTGTGTTTTCTTGATTGGTCATCTATGGTACATGTGGAAAGTAAAGAATCCAGCTCAGTTGAGGCAAGAGATGCTATTGTGGACTTTGACCTTTTCACTGTACGTTTAAGACTTCCAAAATGATGAGATTAAAGAAAAACACACATCCACACACACACACACACCCAAATGCGTGCACACAGGCATGCACGCTCAAACACACATCTCACTGCACTTTTTTTTGTTTAGCTAGCATTCCTGCATCCCATGGCTGAAGATTTAAAGTATTTTCCCTATACAATTATGAACCTAGATGCTATGAGATTGTCAAAAGGCGCACAAAACTCTACCTATAAATATTTGATGCCAAAGGGACATGTTGGGACTGTGCTTTGCGCCATGGTATGCGCTTTTAGTGTACATTGACTTGCACTATCAGACACCAGCATGCTTTATTGATAAACACAAGGGCATTGTCAAGCACATGGAAGATTTTTATTTTATTTTTACCCTTTCCATTTTTGTACTATACTCTATAGAATTAATTTTTTTTAGATGAAAGTTTCCAAATGAATCCGATGAGTCCCACAGTGTTTCTGTTTACTGACCGATTCTCCGTTTTTTTCAACTGTCAAAATATATTCCCCCAAAAATTTACATATTGAGGAATGTTGATCTTTTCCCTTTTTGTTTTCCTTTTTAAGAGCTTGGTTTTGAATTAATCAATTCAGAAATCGTACGGCCTGAAGAGGAGTGTTTATCCATTCAAAATGATCGTTCAAATTTTGCAAGCAATGATCCACCTGAGACCCCATTCCCTGTGGTGTGGGACGCCGTTAAGGTGACAATCCGAGGCCACATCACATCCATTGCGATCAGGAAGCGCGCAGACTAGAGGATAGTCTCACCACGGATATTAAGAAGTTGGAGAAGCAGGATCATGGGGGGCCCTTCCCTCGCATCTCGGCGGAAGCTCGCAAACCTCCAGGGTCAGCTTCACTCTTTGCGAACTAATAAAGCTGAAAGGTCCCTGCTTGCCTTGAAACAACAATACTTTGTGGGGGGGACAAAGTGGGTCGTTTGTTGGTGAGACGCCTAAGTGCTTCAGCAGCAAAGGCCCATATTGCGAACATCCAATTACCTGATGGAGGGCGAGTTACTGAGGAACGAGTTAAATGTGAGGCTTTTCGGGCCTATTACGCCACCCTTTATGAGGCGGAAACACCCTCCCAAGCTCACATTGACGAGGTATTGAACAAATGCCCTTGGACCCCAAAACACCCGCACTACACTAAACAACTGGAAGGTGCCCTCCTGGCGGAGGAACTGACAGCGGCGCTGAAGGACCTCCCCCTTGGAAAGACACCAGGCCCAGATGGATTGCCGGTGGCCTTTTATCACATGTTCATAGCACAACTTCAGCCATACTTGCTGTGACTATATAATTCCTTCTCGGACACGGAGGGGCAGTCACCTTCCATGGGTATGGCAGAAATAGCTCTTATCCCTAAGCCATAGCATTGCTAAACACTGACCTCAAACTCTACACTAAAATGCTAGCTAAACGCCTGGACCCCCACACACCTGGCCTTGTGGAGCCAGATCCGCAACAGACAGGGGGCTGACAATGTGCACAGAATTGCGCATTTGGTAGGGAAGGCACACCACTGGAATATACCGGCCTGCCTTCTTTCGCTTGTCGCGGAGAAGGCGTTTGACCGAGCGGTGTTATCCAAGATTGGCCTGGGGCGAAACATGATTTCTATGCTCATGGCTCTCTATCTCTCCCCTCAAACGTGGGTTCAGGTAAACGAGCAGCTCACGGATCCCTTCTTCATACACCGGGGTACACGGCAGGGCTGCCCTCTATCACCTCTGCTTTTTGCCCTGGTAATAGAGCCTTTGGCAGAGATGATAAGGCAGAACGCGGACATCCACGGCCTTGCTCTAGGGGGTCGACAGAACAAAGTAGCGTTATTCGCAGACAATCTTATCCTCACTCTCTTGTGCCCGCACACCTCTCTCTCGGCGCTCCACACTCTCCTACAGACCTTTGAAAGGGCATCCGGCCTTAAAATTAATCATGACGAATCTTGAGCTTTAAACCTCATGATTCCGAAGGAAGAGATGCCTGTCTTGAGGACGCTGGCTCCCTATCAGTGGACTACGGAACATATTAGCTATCTAGGACTCCAATTGACCCCTTCCCTGGACACGTGGTCTCAGGTAAATTGGTGTGCATACAAGAAGGCTGTCCAGGAGGACTTGCGGAGATGGAAATCTCTGACTATCTCTTGGCTCGGTCGGCTTAACGCTGTCAAAATGATGATCCTCCCTAAACTCTTATACTTGTTCCAATGTCTTCCCACCCCGATACCACAACAACAGATACATGATCTCCAAAAGGACATCACTAAATTTATATGGGGTGGTCGTCGACCGCGGTTCTCCCACAAGATCCTCATGTTGTGAAAAGATAGAGGGGGACTAGCGTGCCCTGACCTTTTGGATTACTATTGGGCCTTGCATCTCTGTATTGTCTCGGAATGGAAAACCACTGAAAGTGAAAAGGTGTGGTTCCATATGGATGGGATGGTAACGGGGCGTACAATATGGGATCTCACTTGGCTCCACAGCGCGGCGCGTTCCTGCAGTGCCTATATGGCAGTACCTATTAAAACGGTCCTTGATATCTGGGACAAAATAGCCGTACGTAAGGGGTTGGTGACCTTCCCCTCCCCTCACACTCCCATAGTGGGCAATCCGCTTTTCTCCCCAGCCCGCCACTCACAAGCATTTACCAAATGGCTACAGGGAGGATGCAGAGTGATTGGAGACATGTTGGAAGGGGGAACCCTAAAAACGTTTGCCCAGTGCAGAGACAAATTTCATCTCCCACTGGAAGCGGGCCTACAGTATGCACAGTTGAGGCACTGGGTATCATCACCGGAAATGCTGCAGGCTGCTACTCGGCCATACATCTCATTCGAGCGGCTGGTCCGCTCCTTCGAGGACTCGAAAGGCCTCATATCGCGAACATACCAGATCCTGCAGCACCATCCTGTGCTGACTGCGCGTCCATATCAACGTCAATGGCAACTGATGTCTGGCTTGGAAATCACGCCCGGGCAGTGGAACCACCTATGGCGAGACATTCCTAGGGTCTATCGTAGCATCCCACCGAGGGAAAATTAATAAAAAATTATGACACAATGGTACTATAAGCCCGTCCGGCTACACAAAATGTTCCTTGCCACGTCCCCCTTGTGCTGGAGATGTTTGAATGCATCTGGAGACTTCATTCACATTTGGTGGGCCTGCCCGCTCCTGACCCTGCTCTAGAAGGTAGTCCTTAGTCATGTTAAGGAGGTGCTGGGCTTCCCTCTGCCTGAATCTATAGCCACGATCCTCTTGGTCCTCAAACCTGATCACTTAAAAGCACTCACTTGCAGCAACTGGACTATAGCTTTACACATGCTTGGGGCGGCTAAACAACTTATAGCGCTATATTGGAAAAAGACAGAGACACCCCGATTGCTGCTTAGTTTGTGCGCTTGTGTCATGTCATAAGTATGGAACTTTTCACAGCCAGACTGCAATTGTGAGACACTCGCTTCAACACTGTTTGGCGCCCTCTAGTTCAATATCGCTGTAAAATAGAACACTTACCCTCCAAGCTTAGAGCGCTGCGACTTTTTGAGGATGCTTTGCTCCCGACAGATCCCGATAAGCATCTCACATATGTAGACCGATCATAACCACCTACCCTCTTAACAACCATTAAGGCCCCCACTATTACCCACTCCGGGCATCGCCTCACACCGCTTCCTGTCTGACCACTCGCTCCCCAGGTAGCTGTCTACTTCTCCTTCCTACTTTCTTTTTCTCTCTTCGATTCTTTTCTGTCCACCTACTGCTATCCACTTTTTAGGGGCTTCTAGTCCATGTTTACAAAGTTACTGGTTCTCAATGAATCCTGAATTATTACACAACCTGCTATTATTGATATATGTAATAGTATACGCGGCCGGCCCAACAAGGGTTGTAGGTGACATGCTGTGTTACCATTAGTCTCCTGCTGCCTTTCTCTGCACTGAGAAGCATTTGAAAACAACGCGGCAAGCCCTAAATGGGTTGTGGACTTAACGCTGTGTAGTTATGGACTTGTGCTATATATTTTTTCTTTTTTTGATTTTAGAAAATAAAACAGATTTCAAACAAAATGATCCTTCAAGGAACAGTGAATATATACTGGTTCCTCACCTCATAATCTTACTTTGGAGATTCATAACATGAGAATAGATACATGAATAATTAATAATCCCTACTGGCAACCCAGCGTCATACTAATTTGGAAGAGTTTAACACCTGTGTACTTTTGATATGTCAGGGGTGACGCTGATCAATTCCAATATGATTCCTTTTGGCAAATACTCCCATACATCCAGCCGAACAATAGCCACTAGAGGTACATTCATATGCAGTAACAAAGGGCACACCTTTTCTCCTCCGTGTTGGTGTGGGAATTGGGTGCACAACATATGCACAATTTCACCCTAAACAATGTTCAGATACTGGTTACGAATGAAGGCTTAACACTATTGGGTCGATTATGATTCCGCCAAAAATGCCTTCCTAATGCCATTAGTATGCTTTCCTTCAGACCGAATCATATCCGGAGCTTTTACCTACAAACTAGCAAGTACGATGCGTTTTCATGGAAAATTCTGACCCAATCGTCGGGTCCGATTTGTGCACTATGTCTGTACCTAACTGGCTCAGGAAACATGGAAATCGTGTCGTACGGAGGCTCAGCCTACAAAATTTCTAGAAACGCAAGTACGATGCATTTTTCATACGTGTCATACAGGGAAAAATGTTCCAGCACTTAGCAGCATTCGGACGAACCGTATTCAAGCTCCGAATCACACCATAACACGTTCAAGGGAGACGAGACAAAGTTTGTCGCGTCGTGTATGGGCCAGGCTGTGTAGAATCGTTTGCATATGTGTCTAATGGGTTGTGTTAATGCTGGACTATGTGGCATTGTTCGCATCAGACTCTGTCATGTTGTGTTGATGCTTGGCTACATGGAGTCGTTTGTGTACGAGTCTATCGCGTCAGGCTCCTTTCCGGCCTTCAATATTTTTTCCAAATGATTCGGTTGGAAATGAAATGATTTGCATCGTACTTGCTCATTCGGACGGCGAGTGTACGATTCAGTTGGAAAAAATTACGTGTACGTGTCGGGCAAAACGATTTTGCTACCGGAATCGGCCCCTAATTGTAGACGACCTTATGGGAGTAACTGCATGCAATGATTCCAGGAAGTTAATGTACCACTTTATAATTGCACCTTTGCAAGAAAGTTAAAATATGTTACATACATTTTATAAGATTATTCGTCAAAATGATGTGCTTGGATGGCACTGTGCAGCTATTTATGTTTAACAAAGCCAAACAAATATTAACAATGTAAAGGTTCATGAAACTGCCGTGTCACCGGAATGTAAAAGGAATCTGTTGACAATATATGATTTTAAGTGCAACTATTAACATTAAAACGAATTAGCCGCAAGCAGCTAACGAAACAACAGATTATGAAAACACACACTGAAAATTATGTTGGAAATGTTGGGCAAAAGAAGATTGCAGTTCTCTTCCACTTGCAGTTAATGCCTCATATTATGCAAAGAGCACTTTAAATCCTTTCGAGTAAATGCCACCTGCAGGTTGTGGGAGGGAAATTCAACCACTACAATTAGAGAAATTGAAATCCAGACAAATGGAAATGAAACATTTTCATGTTACTATTAGTTCTTCTGAGTGCATTTTATGCTCCATATTGTTTATCGACAGCATGGTTGGAAACAGTGAGTCTGTTTCAACTGAAACTGAAATAAATCAGTGGGGCAAGCCAAACAAATTGACGCAATACCAACTACCAAGAATACGATGTATTGATCAGTAGATTTCTAAGATTAAGAAGAAAACAACATGCACCATGGTCCCATATTGAGATTGCCTTCCTTACTTTTGCATTCAGATCAGAAGAGACCAAGGCTGGTGCAATGATTTTTGCATATTTTTATGAAACAGTTGATATGTTTTCATCACACCTCTTAACATTGCTTGATTTTAAAATGCACTGAACTGGTTGATGTGTTAATAAGGCAAACTCTGCTGATGGGACTGGGATGAGACATAGTCTAACCTGACACTGATTAGAGGCAGCAGAACTACCATGTCTAAAAGTACATTATAAATAATTTAAGACTCATTGCCCAACTGTTGAAGCTCATGAACGTTACTGAATTGAGAAGACTAAAAATGGAAGATTTTCACTTATCCAATATCTGTATCTGCAAGGACAAATTAAATGATGTCAAAATGAAAATGGTGCAATTCACACATGCATCCAAGCATTTGAAGATGGCAAAATAGCACACACATAATAAGTGTGGCAGCAATTGTTTCTCCTGCAAGTGCCTATTTATAATTAGGAAAAGCAGTTAACAGGGCTGACCAGACTGGAAATGCAGGTGCTGCACAGAGTGAGTGTGCAGGCAACTCCCATGTATAGACCTTGAGGTTCTAGGGATTGGTGATTGCTGATGTCATCAGGCCCTTCACATAAACCTATGCATGGAAAGATATTCATGAGTACCCACTCACATATGAATGCCAAAGCAATTCTGCATTCAGGTCTGATTAATTTCCTGACTCGAAATGAATGATGATATGCACTGCAGACATTTTATATTACTGCCCCCTGCCTGCGTTGGGATTTCCTATTGCAGCTAAGTTCAAGTTCCATTTGTTGGTAGGGTTTGCTCATGCACAAGGCAATTTTCTCACATACCATACATTTTGTACTTTAAAACTTTTTCTTTGCTATTCAGTGCATGATCAAAATGCATTCTTCCCTATCTGTATTAGCTAAAAGTAAAAACATATTTATAATAGTTGACCCAAAAATTGTGAAACCTGAAGTTTGTTTTCTTTTCTTCTGTTGATAAACGGATTGACATCAAAGTCTCCTCCACCTGGAACTAACCCCATGAGTCAACTGCCAAGTAAATAATTCTTAACTTTTTAAAAAAGTATCACCTTGCTTTTGAAGACTACAAAATGTGTTATTTTATTAGTGCAGCACTCCAGGCAGAATTGTTTTGAGTCTAAGCCAATAAAAAACTCCCTGATGAGTCACTGTCCTGAAAAGAGTGCCTTAGCTCTAAAAATACACCATTTAGCATAAAAACTGCGTTCGTGGTTTATTGTCTCTTTCTACAGTACAATTATTTTAGAAGGCTTTTTGAATGAGATTCTATTAAAAATATAAAATAGTGGAGACATATTAATCTTGAATAGTTAAAAATTCAGAAGGGTATTATGAAAAAGAATGCTACACAGTTGATTGTGAACTGGCATATTAAAGTGTCTGGTAGAGTCACACACAAAGCCATGTGTGCCCAATGCCGGACTGGGAACGTAAACCTGCACTGGCAATTGAGTTGGACTGGGCACGCGCGGGGGGCGAGTAAAACACACTGCAGCTGCTTTTGTTACAGTGGGCTGATGCAAAACCCGCCCCTGCTGACAAAACCGCCCCCCCCCCCCGCTCTGGCGGCCCACTGGGAAAACGCCTCGATCCCTGTCCCGCTGGCCCTATTTGTGCCTCAACAAAGGCAGAGCACATTCAGAGCAACGAAAAATTGAAAAGCCTTTTAACAACAGCTTCACCTCCAACTTTTGGATCAGAAACAATCATGGGACAAATTGTCCCTCCTACTCTCCCCAAATTGCAGTCTCAGTACATTATAGTGAAATCACACTCTTTAAGACAGCCCCATTGATAATCTTAAAGTTTACCTAATCTGGAGTTTCCTAAATGTGCATCACTGACAATAGGTTTAAACAGTAGAGCAGAGGTAACAGAAGCCAAGAGACAATTGCACTGGCTGCCAGTAGTCACCTGTGTAAAGTTAAATGCAAGAGTGTTTCAGGAGTTGAGTTATTTTTTATCAGGCAAGGATAGTGTATTGGTATATGGGCCTCAGTAGATACATTCTCATCTGTTGTTTGCTACCTGTGATTGTTTTTTCACTAATAAAAAAGCTTCTTGTGAAAACAAAAAATATTGTGGATTACGCTTCGTAAACTGTTGTCTATTGTTTTAGTGCAAAACATGCCTGGCTGAATAACGCTGTGCTGCAAGGCAAGTGAAGGCTGCCATTCTGGTTTATTGTGTAGTGACCTTTCATTGCTTGGTCTTTATGATACATCATAAAAAATAATGGAGTAGTCAGTTTTATATGCATGTTCATCATTATGTAATACAAATTAGTTTTTGTCTCAAAGACCTTGCAGAATAGTGAATTGAAAGATTGACATTTACAGAGAAAGGGTCTAGATAGCACCCTGAAACAATCTTTTTGCAATAAATATTTTTATATAACTGTTAGAATGCATTGCTGATAGTTTTGCCTTGTAAAGGATGCACGTAGGGGATAGAATGTGGCCTAATGGCTAGAGCGGTCGACCTCGAAGCTGGGGAACTGGGGGGTATATTATCAAGGCAGGCGAAATGAAATTATCGCCGCTTTTGCAGCCGTTTTCGGACGCAAAGCGGCAATAATTTCATCGCCCTATTAGCAAGCTGTCGCTAACATTAGTTAGCAACAGCTTTTAGGTGATAGCGAGTGGTTTGGGGCCCGCTTTGCATGTCAACAATATTTATCGCTAATGACATGCAAAGTGTGCGTACCCAACCAGTTAGCGACTGAAAGCAGTCGCTAACGTCGCTATCGCCTATTAGCAAGGCAGGCGTAACGATAACATTTTTTGCGAATATCGCTAAAAACTAACGCCTGCTCAGACCAGTTCTTAGCCATTATATCCAATGGGAGGTGGATATTCTGGCTAAGACCCTATTGGCGATGATGCGTGAATATTGCTGGTTTTCCAGCTATATTCACACATTTCGCTGCTATAGCCGGTTATTTTATCGCATTTGAGATAAACGTTGCTAATAGCACGTTATCTCTGCGATAAAATCCGGCGATACTTGGCGATAAAAAAAATTTGCTAAGCTTCTTTAGCGATAAATATCGCTAGTTGTTGATAATATGCCCCTGGGTTTCTAGTCTCAGCAGGAAAGCCCAACAGCCTGTGATTCTGGGCAAATCACTTAATCTCCCTGAGTCCAACAAAATGAATGTGTCCATCTGTAATGCAAGTGGTGCTTATGTAAAGCGCCCTGAGATCTTCTAGTCGAGTTTGCGCTATATAAAACTCCCCAAAAAACAACATCCTTTTATTATATGTGCCAACTATTATCTTGCTGAATTGATGGGGACGTAGAGGCTAGTGTGTTCTCGATGCTGACTTGTCATCTTTTTCATCTGTGTCAATTTCTGTACTCTGAAATTTGAACAGATCTTTTTGGATTTATATGTAACCAATGAAAGAAGCACAAAGGCAGACTGATATGTGCAATTTTTCTTACCAAGAGAAGCCGAGATATTGTTGATTGCCTGAGATCTAACAGCAATATGTATATGTGTAGCTGTTCTAGTGGGCAGTTACCAAGGTTCAATGTTAGCACATATAGCAACAGCATAAAAACTGAAAAAAACAATTGCCACCGTACAATCAAAAGTAGCATCGCTGAGAATGAATGACTGAAGTGATATCACTGCAGAGGGGTAGCAGACCCTGGGTCTAGTGGCGAAACGTCATGAAAATTGTAAAAGACAAAGACATCCTAAATAAGAAATAAGCTATAGGTCCTGCACAGAGGAAACAAACATTTAGCCAAATAATAAAAACATTCTCAAAACATTTGCGATTGGACTTGGAGAAAGAGAGAGTTTTCTTATTCAATGCAATATTTGTCAACTGTAACCAGTTAACAAGATCTATTTGAGGCTGATGAGATGGTTGCATAATTCAGCGCCATGTTTGAATTGTAATTAACCATTGTCTTTCAGGAATCCTTGCTGTGTCTTTGTAAACATGTAATAGATGGGGGAGGGGGCCATATCAGTGTTTTTTGTTGTTCGTCTAACAAAGAATGATTCAGTGCAATCTGTTTTGAGTAGGTCATAGTGGGATTTATTTTTTGATTTACAGCCCCTGATTACTTTTATCGTATACTTCTTGGAGTCCTTCAATTTCGTTTTTTAGTAATTGATTAAATCGTTCTGCTACTGCTAAGGAAATGCAGGGCATGTGTTGCACTTTTTCTGTTGGATATTGGAAACGTCTTGTGGGTGGGTGTCATAGCTGCTTTGCATTTCTTGATTTAGTTATGCTTTGCTTGATCAGACCGTACATTTGTAGTCAATGCTTTGAAATCTGCCAGTTCATTAGGAAGCATTTCATAGTATGTTCTTTATTGTATTTACTATGCTATGTCGATAGCGAATATAAAGAAAGGACAGTGGGGCATATTACCAAGCAATAGCGATAATTATCGCTATTGCTTGGTTAGAGACAAAATTTTACCGCTGAGCTGCGGCGATTTTTACCGCAGATAAACCTTGGTATTACCAAGGTTTATCGCAAATGCGATAAAAAACGGCCGCAATGCATGAATATCGCTGAAAAGTCAGCGATATTCATGCATTACCGAGCTAATGCTCTTAGCCATGTTATCCACCTACCATTTGATAACATGGCTAAGAACTGCTCAGCCGCACGGCCACCAGCTGCTGTGTGTGCCCCTGCCTGCCCCCTGCCTCGCTGCTGCCTCGTTTTGCCGGTTGCCGGCTGCCTCCGCTGCGGGGATTGTTTTGTCGAGCATTTGTGCCTGTTTTTTCCAAAACATCGTGTATCTCCTTTTTCCCTTGTTTTGTCAAATTGTTGTGCCTGTTTAGTTTACTCCGTGTAACTTCTTATTTTTCCCCTTATTTCCCTTGGTTGTCGCAGATTTGTGCCTGTTTTCTTTAACCACCTTTTGCCCGTGTTTCTGCCTCTCCTTCCTTGTTGTCCGCCGCCCTCCGCCCTCCCTTCCCGCCACCGCCGCTTGTCCCCGCCCCTTTCTTCTCTTCTGTAACCCTCCCCGCTCCCGCCTCCCAGCTGCTCCGCCCACCCGCGCACTTGGCCTTAAATGGCGACCGTGCGACGCAGGTGAGTGTGACCCACTTGTGGGACACCCCCGCGCCGCACGGCCACCAGCTGCTGTGTGTGCCCCTGCCTGCCCCCTGCCTCGCTGCTGCCTCGTTTTGCCGGTTGCCGGCTGCCTCCGCTGCGGGGATTGTTTTGTCGAGCATTTGTGCCTGTTTTTTCCAAAACATCGTGTATCTCCTTTTTCCCTTGTTTTGTCAAATTGTTGTGCCTGTTTAGTTTACTCCGTGTAACTTCTTATTTTTCCCCTTATTTCCCTTGGTTGTCGCAGATTTGTGCCTGTTTTCTTTAACCACCTTTTGCCCGTGTTTCTGCCTCTCCTTCCTTGTTGTCCGCCGCCCTCCGCCCTCCCTTCCCGCCACCGCCGCTTGTCCCCGCCCCTTTCTTCTCTTCTGTAACCCTCCCCGCTCCCGCCTCCCAGCTGCTCCGCCCACCCGCGCACTTGGCCTTAAATGGCGACCGTGCGACGCAGGTGAGTGTGACCCACTTGTGGGACACCCCCGCGCCGCACGGCCACCAGCTGCTGTGTGTGCCCCTGCCTGCCCCCTGCCTCGCTGCTGCCTCGTTTTGCCGGTTGCCGGCTGCCTCCGCTGCGGGGATTGTTTTGTCGAGCATTAGTGCCTGTTTTTTCCAAAACATCGTGTATCTCCTTTTTCCCTTGTTTTGTCAAATTGTTGTGCCTGTTTAGTTTACTCCGTGTAACTTCTTATTTTTCCCCTTATTTCCCTTGGTTGTCGCAGATTTGTGCCTGTTTTCTTTAACCACCTTTTGCCCGTGTTTCTGCCTCTCCTTCCTTGTTGTCCGCCGCCCTCCGCCCTCCCTTCCCGCCACCGCCGCTTGTCCCCGCCCCTTTCTTCTCTTCTGTAACCCTCCCCGCTCCCGCCTCCCAGCTGCTCCGCCCACCCGCGCACTTCGCCCTAAATGGCGACCGTGCGAACGCGCAGCGGGCGCGCCGATTGTGAGCCGAAGGCGCGCCAAAGGTAAGCCCGTCTGCGCCCGTCCGCGACCGGATCGCGACCAGCGCCAGGACCCTTGGTCCTCGACGATCCCGACCGACCCGCAGGACGTACTCAGCCGCCACCCTCAGCGCACTCAACAACGGCCGACGCCCAGAGTGCCACCAAGCCACACCACGACGCACCCAGGGACCCTTCAGCTGCCACGCCTGCAAGTTCTCCTGCACCCGGACCTGCCTCGCACCAACACCCGCCAAGTCGAACTCCAGCAGCACCCACCTCAAGTGCATCCTGCTCAACACCCGCTCCGTCCACAGACACGCCATCGAACTCTGGAACCTCCTAGACGCCACAGCCCCTGACGTTGCCTTCCTCACGGAGACCTGGATGAACACCTCCTCAGCTCCTGACATCGCCATCGCTATCCCAGAGGGCTACAAGATCGTCCGGAGGGACCGAAACGCCAACCAGATGGGAGGAGGCATCGCCATCGTCCACAGGAGCACCATCCGCCTCACAACCAGCACCGACAACACCCTGACCAGCGCCGAACACCTGCATTTCCAGATCCACACCAACCCGAACACCACCCTCAGAGGCACCCTGATCTACCATCCCCCTGGACCACGCACACAATTCAGCAAGGACATCGCCGACTTCGTCAGCCCGCACGCCCTCCCCTCCGCCGACTACATCCTCCTGGGGGATCTCAACTTCCACCTGGAGAACAACAACGACCGCAACACCAGCACCCTGCTCGACAACCTCGCCAACCTGGGACTCAAGCAACTGGTGTCCACCCCCACCCATCTCGCCGGACACACACTCGACGCTGTCTTCTCGTCCAGCACAGACATCGACTTCAGCCACGCCACTGAGCTTCAATGGACGGACCACAGCTGCGTCCACTTCACCTTCAAGAGAACGACGACTCACCACCACCAGCAACAGGCGGCCCGCAGAAGCTGGAACAAGATCACAGCACACCAGCTCGCCACCTCCCTGAGCCAGCACCCTCCTGCCAGCTCAGCGAACCCCAGCCAGGCCGCCGACAACCTCACGACGTGGATCAGCAACTGCGCGGACGAACTCGCGCCACTGAGGACCCCGCCTAGCAGACCCGGCAGCAAGAAGGCCCCATGGTTCACCGATGAACTCAAGAGCTCCAAGAAGAACTGCCGAGCCCTCGAGAAAGTCTGGAAAAGGGAACCAACACCGGACAACAGGACCTCCTTCAAAATTGCCACCCGGAAACACCACCAGCTGATCCGCGCCGCCAAGAAAACAGCATTCAAGGACCGGCTGGACAACAACGCACACAACTGCAAGGAACTCTTCAGCATCGTGAAAGAGCTCTCCAACCCCAGCGCAGGAAACAACGACATCACCCCATCGCAAGACCTCTGCAACTCCCTCGCGTCATACTTCCACAACAAGATCGCGGACATACACAACAGCTTCAACAACCAACCAACGCACACCATGACCGATCAACCACCCCCCACCACCACCCTCCACGCCTGGACCCCGATCAACACCATCCGCACGATGAACTCCATCCACTCCGGTTCACCGACCGACCCCTGCCCTCACCACGTCTTCAACAAGGCCGACGCCGTCATCGCACCCCACCTGCGAGACATCATCAACTCATCCTTCGACACCACCATCTTCCCGGAGAGCTGGAAACACGCCGAACTCAGCGCTCTACTCAAGAAACCAACAGCGGACCCCACCGACCTCAAGAATTACCGCCCCATCTCGCTCCTCCCGTTTCCAGCCAAAGTCATCGAGAAGACCGTCAACAAACAGATGGCCGCCTTCCTCGAGACGAACGGATCCCTCGACCCCTCACAGTCCGGCTTCCGAGCCAACCACAGCACCGAGACCGCCCTCATCGCCGCCACCGATGACATCCGAGCCCTGATGGACAATGGAGAAACAGCGGCCCTCATCCTCCTAGACCTCTCCGCAGCATTCGACACAGTCTGCCACCGCACCCTAGTACGACGCCTCGGCAACATCGGAATCCAGGACAAGGCGCTGGAATGGATCATCTCCTTCCTCGACGGAAGAACACAGAGAGTCCGCCTACCACCGTACAAGTCAGAGGCCTCCGACGTCATCTGCGGCGTCCCCCAAGGATCATCTCTGAGCCCCACCCTCTTCAACGTCTACATGAGCCCCCTCGCGGCCATCGTACGCAAACACAACCTCAGCATAATCTCCTACGCCAACGACACCCAGCTGATCCTCTCCCTGACCCACGACCCCGCCGCCGCCAGAGCCAACCTGCACGAAGGGATGAAAGAGGTAGCCGAGTGGATGACGACCAGCCGCCTGAAGCTGAACTCGGACAAGACGGAGGTCCTCATCCTGGGCTCCTCACCCTCCGCCTGGGACGACTCCTGGTGGCCTCCCGCCCTGGGCACCGCACCCAAACCGACAGACCATGCACGAAACCTGGGCTTCATCCTGGACTCCTCCCTCTCCATGACCAGGCAAGTCAACAACGTCTCCTCGTCGTGCTTCAACATCCTACGCATGCTACGGAAGATCTTCTGGTGGATCCCCACCGAGACAAGGAAGACCGTCACCCAGGCCCTGGTCACCAGCCGACTGGACTACGGCAACGCCCTCTACGCCGGTACAACCGCCAAGCTCCAGAAGAGACTCCAGCGGATCCAGAACGCCTCAGCCAGACTCATCCTCGACATCCCACGAACCAGCCACATCTCCGGACATCTGAGAGACCTTCACTGGCTCCCCGTCAACAAAAGAATCACCTTCCGCCTCCTCACCCACGCACACAAAGCCCTACACGACCAAGGCCCGAGCTACCTCAACAGTCGAGTCAACTTCTATGCTCCGAAACGCCACCTCCGATCAGCCAACCACGCCCTCGCCGCCGTCCCCCGCATCCGAAGAGCGACGACAGGAGGAAGGTCCTTCTCCTACCTGGCCGCCAAGACCTGGAACTCCCTCCCGACCGACCTGCGCCTGACCCAAGACCACCTCTCCTTCAGGAAGAAGCTGAAGACCTGGCTGTTCGAGCAGTAGCGGCACCCCCCACACCCCCCCCCCAGCGCCTTGAGACCCTACGGGTATGTAGCGCGCTCTATAAGTGCCACTGATTGATTGATTGATTAGCTTTTGGAGATATTCGCGCTTCTCCAAAAGTTGGTAATAGGAGATACCGATACCGATGTTAGCGACTGTTTCCAGTCGCTAACATCTTGGCACGCCCACTTTGCATGTCATTAGTGATAAATATCACTGACATGCAAAGTGGGGCCCAAGATGGTCGCTATCTCCTACTAGCTGTCGCTAACTGGTGTTAGGGACAGCTAGGTAATAGGGAGATAATTTTATCTCCGCTTTCTTGGCTTTTAAAGCCAAAAAAGCGGAGATAAACCCCCTTGATAATATGCCCCAGAGTTCTGAGGTATTTTAGATTCAAAGGAAAGTTCTCCACAGCGGGGTGATGGATGAACTCAAATAGAAATTGTATTTTCAATATTCAAATATCAGGTGAGCATCATAGGCCAACACGTGTTTCATGACAGCAAGACTCTTCTTCAGGGCCAGAGCATATACACATTTTTGCAGACAGTAAAAATGTGTAGTTAATTATTAGTAAAGTCAACAAGCCAGAAAGAAATAATCCGAAACAGTTACACAAAAAGAATAAAAAGAAAAGAGAAAACAAGGTGGACAAAGAAATAAAATATATTTGAATAATACAATATCTATATCATATAACAGGGCCAAATCATAGTTAAGGATTGCAAAGATGCAACTGAAAGCGAACCAAAAGGAAAGAAATGAAAAAGTAACATAGTTAGAAACCCGGAGGTGAAAAAACCTAAGAACAGACATTGGCAAGGTTCTATGAACATGGTAAACAAGAAAAAGGCAAGGGCAGTGTTCACCATAGGAAAAAAAAGGATATCGAGTCTCAGTGATCTTTTGACAATTAAAACAGATTTTCAATAAAGGAACCAAAGGAAAAATGTCAGTGATGACCTAACCCAGTGCATTAACAGTAAGACCAAAAATAGGAACACAGTAACACGAAATGTGAAATATCATAAGAGAAGGAATATTATTTGACACAAAGTTGATAATACCTGTGTACTAAAAGCATCACTGTTCTTAAAACCACCGTTTGTTTTTAGTAAAGGGACCACAGACTTCAACAAAACAATACACCTCTATATCTGTCTCATCTGTGATCCATAAAGACATATGTTACTATTCTTCTCCTGCTCTCCTGTTTATTTTTTCAGGAGAGTGTTAAAACAACGCCATCTTTAGTGTAATATAATATGCAGCTGTTTTTAATAACATCACAGGGCTCAGTTAAACTCCTGATATTAATAATACAAAGTATTACACTGCACACAACAAGAAAAGCGATCAAATCATCTATAAACATTAGGGAAAAACTGCTTATAAAACGTCCCCAAAAAATCAAAACATGGATCTATGAAAAGGTCAAGCAGAAATCTCATAACTTAGGTTGATGAAAACCATACGCATAGCCAACCACAGAACAAAAGCTTCCAGGAAACAAGGTGGTATTTCAATAAAGCTGTGAAGAGGTACCCTTTAACAAAAATGTCCTGGCGAAAATACACATTTATAACGTGCTAAGATCATATAACAAGATTGTACATACACTTTCCTAAGTTTGATGCTCCATCTCCCAAACTCTTCACTCCCTATCGTCCTCCATAGAGATGTGCACTCTGAGATCGCTTCTGCTCTTCATATTCAGCAGAGCATGGAAGCATTGTGTCTGATTTCATTGACCTTAGTAAAGAATTGCAGAGATTTGTCTTTACTTTGCAACAAAAAAGAGTGGGCTGAAAGGATGAGTAGATAACTGTGACTTCACTGAAAATATACAGCTTTTTCCAGATACTGTTGGTCGTTATTGAAGGTGCATGCGCATATGAATAGTTGGCATACGAGTGCATTGTTCACACCTTTTAATTCTTCCTTAATTCATATTGCCCTGCACTTTCCTGTGCACCCTATATGCATCTACCTTTAATATTTAATTAATTGCTTGATTGATTAATCAAATAATGAATTACTATTATTATTTTCATCTTATAAAATATATTTTATTTAACTCACTGCATCATCATGAATTATGTTTTAGAGGTTTTGTCACTATAATATAAATATTTTTGTTACCAGTAATTGAATGTGTCAGCAGTGCTAGCCGCAACGCATTTGTTATTGTGGTATTTGAATATTTTGACATTAATGGCAGTACCAG
This sequence comes from Lissotriton helveticus, assembly GCF_964261635.1. NCBI lineage: Eukaryota > Metazoa > Chordata > Amphibia > Caudata > Salamandridae > Lissotriton > Lissotriton helveticus. The sequence goes on from NC_136059.1 coordinate 1,079,205,080, forward strand.
GTATTTTTAATTTGCAGAGGTTGATAGGTCCCTGATTGAAATCACCAAATTATACCAACACATAATGAATTTTTCATTGTTGCTTCTCCGTGTAAAGCAATTTTCACATGCAATCTGTGAGGTAGTAGACAGTGCTTTTATCCTGTCATTTGTGTACTGTGGTAATAAACTGGAACTGACCTTTGAAGCATAGTAATATTAGGACATTAATTAGTACAGTGGTAGTGCAGTTGCTCCAAAACAATAAAGGGTGTATTTGGGCCACATTTCTATTCACTGTCATAGCATAAATACATTTATACAATTGCATTGACACTAATAGAATTTCATACCCATGGAATGCACTGTCCATGACCTCACACATGACAGCATGGGTAATGTCTTAAATCACATTGTTAATGATTCACTGATGACAACCCACTGCTCTTGGCTAATCCCCTAATGTACAAGCAGGCTTGGCCACAAGATCCACCTATAGAGGATACAAATGGCAGACTTTTAACTTTGTGGGCAAGCAGTCAAGTTTCATAACATATCAGGTATAATAAGAAGCACTCATAAGCACAGTAACAACAATTCATATGATTGAGTCATGTTCTAAAACTGTGATCATTGATAGTTTTTAATCCACCCACAGATATGTTCCATCTCCACATAGTCTAACTGGATCTAGAAAGGCCAGATGAGGATATTAGATTAACAAAATAACATGCTGCTAATGCAAAAGTACTTAAAAAGGGAGAGCTTATGCACCTCTTTCCACAAAAAGTGGTAAATCAAACTCAGGTCTTTTCATGCTGCTTTTATTATTCAGTGATCACATGCTGATGATTAGAACAGCTGAAATAAGGAAGATCCATCAGTAATTACCCCGCAGTAGTTTTGCTGATCTCTTCCACTAAGAGATTTCTGAATGCAGATGGTGCAAAACACATTCTATCTGTTTCATGTCTCATTTTGCGAATTAAGTTTTGGAGATATTTTCATTGACTACATTAATTCATTACTTCATTTCCTGCATCTTAATTGAAGTGTGTCATCTTAGTTTCACTGTATTGATCCTGACATTCAAATTGCTCTTGACTTAACTTCTGTACTCCTCTAACAGAAATCTTAGAGCCAACCTAAAGTGTAAATTGTGTTACAATCCCTAATACAATACAATGGAATGCAAATATGTACATAATAATGTGTCACATCAATGAAAGCCAGCAGTGTTTCTTACTTCACAACTATGGGGAGGAGCTCATTACTAGGACTTCACTGAAAGCTCTAGATTTCAGATATAGTACTGAAGTTTTCTTGACATGTGCTCTGACTGAACTGGGCAAAATTATGTTTCTACACTTACAATTCTGCAAATATTATATTCCAGTTGCCATATGGTGTAAATGTTTGCAAATATTTAATCCATTTCCCCCCCCCCCCCACAATATATCTAAAACAAAACCTGAAAATATTTCTTTGTTCTGCATTTCGTGGGTATGGTTAACTATCACTTCTAAACTACAATAGGTATGGGAAACTACTATTTTCCTAAAAAGAATATTTTCCATTAGTGTCTCTGTATTCATTTATTGCCTATCTGGTGGCATTATCAAATGACCCTCATGTTAGCAAACATTTTACAATATCGTTGAAAAATGTTCTAGAATTTTATTTTCTATAACAGCGGATAAACAGGAAAAAATATCCCATCTGTCACAGGAACGAATAAAGCACTATTGTTAGAAATGGAGATCTCTGGTTGGCTAAGGCGTGCGCCAAAGCCAGGCAGAGACTACCACTCTAGTCAGGGAAAGGCAGTTACACACCAAAGATAACCTCTGCTCACCCCCTTGGTAGCTTGGCACGAGCAGTTAGGCTTATCCCGGTGGCGATGTGTAAAGCATTTGCACAACACACACAGTAACAACATACTAGGCACACCACAAAAGGAACTGCACACAAGGTTATATATAAAAATAGCCTTTGTATTATCATAACATACATTAGATGGTAATCAAACAACATACACTTTGGCCAACTGGCACGGGCAATATTTACAGGGGATTATTTACACATGACAGGGCCACGTGGGCCACTGTCAGAATTAGCACTTGGTAAAGAATAGTAAAAGTAAGAATATATCATGAACTTAGAACACAGCCAGTAATCACTGGCAGACACTATACTCAGCGTCAACCTGTAACATAAATCATAACAGGCACAGTATCACACAAGGCGAGAACTCTATTCTGCGCCAACCTCATAAGTCTAAATATAGTAGACCATCATTTCCTAAACCTAACTTGCATTAGGAAATAAACTTAATATCATAACCTACAGTAGGGAATAAATCAAACCTAGACCACAGTAGAGAATCAAAATAAAACATAAGACAGTAGGTAAAACCTAATAATCATAAAAGCACATCTACAGGCATAAATCAAGGTGCATAAGACATACTATAAACATTACATTTCCTTGTACTTTTAGAACTCACACTAGGGCCTTGCGCCCTATAAACCTAACAGTCCCCAGGGCCAACTGGCCATCTCTCAGGGGCTCAAATGCCCTCTGTCCAAAGTCAGGGCGCACTGCCAATGCAGCGACAGTCAAGGGTGCGCACTTGACGCAAACCTAAACGTTGCAGCTGCCCACTACTTGCTGGGCAGCTGGAAGTTTTAAATGGAGGGTCTAAACGTAGCAGCTGGCACTAAGTGCTGCGCAGCTGTGCAGGCAGAGATGGGGCGAAGGAGTGCGTCTCACTCCTGGGTTCAACAACATGTCCCCTAAAAAAAAAAGACCTAAACAGTGCAGCTGCCCACTTCTTGCTGGGCAGCTGGGAAGTAGAAATGTGGCATGGGCTCTCACTTCTCCGCAGAGCAAATGTGCCCAACGTTGGAGCCACACAGGCTCTAGAAATGTATGTCCCCTGGAGCACACTGGCTCCTGAAATAATTGTGCGCCAACTGAGGTAGAAGACCTTGCCCCCAAGCACTGTGGAGCACTTTGGCGCTCAGGCACCAACATTTGGCCACACGGGGCCACTTAGGCTCTATGAATCATTGTGCCCATGTTGGAGTGGCCCGCTCCCTGTCGGGACCACTCAGCACCATTGCCTTACAGTGCCGCAGTCAGCACGACCCAAAACACCTACGGAGTCCCCCAGCCCTTCTTAACTTACCAGGCTGCTCTCGGGGGACGCCTCCATCTGAGGACTCTGTCTCCAGGGCTCCCCTCACTCATGGGAGCCCCGTATGGATGATGGCACGGTTAGGGCGATGCGGCCCCGCCCACGTCACAGGAAGGCCTGCCTGGCTTCCGGTGTTGCCGCAGGCCACAGCGGTAAATTCCTCTCTGGAAAATGAGGGGTGGGCTCCCTCGAAATTAAAAATAAAACTGGCATGCGGGGCGGGCACCCGGTAAGGCTCCCATAAGCGGGGTGGGCACCCGCATCAATTTAGAAGAGAAAACGAAGACGTAGGGTGGGCACCTGCGCACGGGGCATAATCAGATAAAAGACCAGTGGCCATAATGCAGGGTGGGCATCTGCTATAAAGTACGAAAATAAGCAGGGCAAATTGAGATACAGCACCCCAATTGCTAAGGGTACAGGCACCCAGCCCCAAAGAGCAAAGTAGAGCAAAATAGAGCAAGAGGGTCCTAGAGCATAGCTGGGCCAGGAAGAAGGGACCCAAGGAGTCCTCCAGGCATCCAGGAGCAGGGCAGAGCCCAGGGAGGCAAGCCTCCCCCTGAGCCCCAGCAGCAGCACACCCTGGTAGATTCAAGTCACAAACAAGAACATTTACATGGGGTCAAAGCCCCTCCTTTTATACAGTTAAATCCTTTGTCTCAAAGGTGCAGATACACCTGGTTCTGGAGCATTTTGTTTTGCTCAGCTTCCCTCTCTATTCACAGGACAGGCCAGGGACATCAGACGCACCACAGGAGGTGGAGCCAGCATTGTGGAGGGAAGGCACAGCCCTATTCAGGTCCCAGGTGCAACTCCTCCCTCCCATCTACATGCAAATCTCCGTATTCACCACCGGGCAGACTCATCCTGGCTCCTGGAGCCAACCACACCAGTCAGCCCCTGTCACTTGCAAGCCAGACAGGCAATTCACATCTCACAGCACACAGAAATGACAACTTCTAAAAGTGGCACTTCTCCACTAGACACAATAAATCTGCGCACACCATCGCGCAGCATTTATTCTCATGAGTTCCCACATACCAAACTCGACCCTGCACTCCCCACATATCAGGAACTACCATGGACAAACACATCCCCCATGCATTCTTATGGGAGGGCAGGCCACCTCTCACCACATGCATTCAGAGTGCGCACGCACTTTACACTGGGACACAGTGCTAAAGTGCGTAGAGGCCAAAATCACTATCACTATGCCAGAGACTAAAGGCAAAAAGTTTAGGGGTGAACCTGCCAAAAAGGCCCAAGTCCAACAACTATAATATGAGACAATGACTTACATTGACTAATGGTAGTGAAATGTACACAATTTACAGGTCAGGGCCCCCAATGGATTAAAAATGGCTAGTGAGAAAGATCAAATGTTGCATGGAACTCTAAAAAATGTTAACCTTTGACACTGCTGACTTGGAAATCAATAATATTTACTGACATATTTAAGTAATTGGAGTGCTTAAGTAATGTTGTGCTTTTGCAATTACCTGTATGCTTGACCGGCATATTTACTGAAAGGAGAACAATTTGAAAAATAAGCTCTGTATCACAATCAAAAATTATTATAAGGAGAGTTTATGTAATCCAGTACAGTGTGAGTTTTAAAGCAGCCTTTCGTTTTGGATAGAGTCAAAAGGGCAGGCTGTACCACTGAACATTTGAGGACGGTAGTCCAAGCTAACACCAGTGTTCATAAATGGCCCATTTGCCTGGCCACCCCATTTGTTGCTAGATTTTATTTCTGGTTCTTGGACTCTGCACACTGTGACACAGGCTTGTTAATGCTCAGTGTATGTGCTCTAACCCCTAAAAATATGTTGAAATTGGCTATATTTTTGATTCACATATCAAAGTTATCGCTACAAATCTAGCATATGGCACAAAACTGTCCCCAGGGCCTGTAAGTTAAATGTTACTAGAGGACTGCAGCACATATTCTGCCACCACTAAAGTGAGAATGCCTGGTGATTTTCTGCTGCAGCTATTCCATTTCCAAGGGAAGGCATCTGGCCTGTTGGAGACCTGTTTGGCCAGAGCTTCCAGCCTTGCCCCAGTGAGGGAATCCGAGCTCCAAAAAACTGACTAAGTTCGAGGGTAGAAATCATCTCAAGGTGAAGATTACAAAAGTATCTGTCCAGTGAGAGACTTTCCTAAGGTGCAAATTTCTAATCTCTCCTGATCAAAGCTTTCTCACCAAAAGTCAACAGGAATATCTGGCCTTGTGGGACCCATCTTGGCCACAGGATGCTTCATTACCCCACTGAGGATTTTTTACTTCCATTTCAGCGACTAAGAGTGTAATTGGAAGTTTGGTGGGCCAATCTGACTGTCAAACGCTCAGTGGAGGTTCGGTGGCAGTCGGGGACGGCCACACCAAGGTTCCTACTGCTGTATTACAACTACGGTGGTCAGACCCCCATAGGACCACCGCAACCAAAAGGTATACGTGATCCCTGGTGGTGGTGCATAGGTCAGAGGCTTTAATATTCTTGGTGGTGCCGTTGCAGCACTGCCAACCATATTTGGAGTTTTCTCGCTACAGTTTTCATGGCGGCGAGGCTTCCATGAAAACTGTGGCAGTGAGGAAACAAAGAGGGCCCTCTAGGGCCTCCTGTTGCCTCAGGACCATGGGATGCATTCAGGGGGGCACATGATGTGCCCCCTGACTGCATGTATTGCCTTTCCTGCATGGCATGGACTGCATAGTCCATGTTGTGCAGGAACGAGCTTTGGCACTTCCATTGAGGTGCCTTTTTAATAGGCACCACCGTGGGAAAACCAAAGGACTGCCCACCAGACCACGAGGTAACTCGTAATCTGGCAGGTGGCTGAAGGGAAGGTTTGGCAGTGTGGGAGCAGGTGGTGTTGTCAGGTAAAACTTTCAATCAGGACAAACCTTATCTCTGTATCCAACCCGCAATTCAGTGTGTCAGCCAAAGTATAATGAGGTCATAACAACTTTTAAAATACTAGGAAGTCATTAAGCAGATGTCAGCAATCAATTTTCGAAACAAAATCCTGTAAAATGAATCACTCTAACTTAGCTAAACAAAATGGGCTAAATGCTGACAGTGGTCAGAAATCTAAGAAACTATAATTGTACATAAGAAAGTAATACAGGTTTCATTGTGAATAAATAGAAACAATGCCCTGATTTCTGAAACAAGACAGAAACTGATATCCATTAACAGAAAATAATACAAAGACTTAAAATGTAAATCAGAGACATTTTCCTTAGATAGAAAGGTAACAAATTACTTGATGATTAGTCAGTGATACAGCGAGAGGAGAACCAATATTTCATCATCATCATCATGTTCATTTCAGATCATATAGGGCCCGTCAAATCTCAATAAAATAAACCCTAATTTGACATCATATATAAATACAGCAGTTAAACATAATTGAAAGCTAGTAATGTAAAAACTATAAAAAAAACTGTTTTTAAAAACGATAACCATCCAAATAGTACTTGTTCTACTAAACTTTAGGTGGAAAGCTTAATAATCTGACATCAGATCTCATTCACAGAAGAAATCACAATATCATCCTATCAGGAAATAATGCAAGTGCTCAGTGCAATTTGAAAGCTAACTTCTTATAGAGGGTTCCAAGGTACAATAATGATCATAACCTTTAACGTATGGGCCTCTAATCATTGGAGCATGCCTACATCTGCAAGCTCTCTTCTTAGACGTTCCTATTGGTGCTGGATGAGATATGCTGCATAAATATATTTAGATACTGCAGTAACAACTGCTTCTCTATTGTCCGAGCACAAAACTCTAAGTGCAGTGGTATACTGCCTAAAGCAAAGGAGCTAGCATATTGGCTTTAGCCATTTCCCCCGTGGCTGAGAACATGCATTACAGAAAAAGTCAAAGTGGTGTAGGGTCTCTTTTTCCTGATTACATGAGAGGCATCTTTCATTGTTGGCTTTGTCAAGTGTCCAGTTTGCTGTGAGGCTGTGAACTGATAGCATACCACACCTCCACTTAAGAAATAGTTGCTTAATGTAGCCCCTGGGATAACATAAAGTAATGACTCATATGCAGGTGTAAGCTTACAGTCCAAGAATATGTCAGTCAAGCTGCAAGGCTTAGTGCTCCTCATCTCTCTCCCAGAGATAGTCCCTGCAATGCTCCTTTATCTGTGGACATGAGACTAGCTTACATTGAAGCAGATTCTCCCAGAGCTCTGTTAGACCTATCTCATTTAACATTGTCCTATGGAACAAGCCATGGTATCTTCTCCCAGCCCTTTTGGCTTATAAGTGACTTAATCCGTTACTTGTATGATCCCAGCTCTTCAGTGGACCACAATCTATGCCAATAAAGCGGGGATCTAGACAGCAAAATAAAATTATTCTGAAAATGCCCATATCAAGGAGCTGGGGAAGGGGGGAACCACAATTTAAGAAGATGGTCCTACTAGGTCTATCACTCCTTTCTGCACTTATTTTTCACATGAGCTATATTTCATAAATCTTTCATTGTGTCATGCAGCAAGGTTAGAGTTAGAAAACATATTTGTGCAAAGCAAAAAAATAATTTTAGACAGTGCGGTCACAGCGGAGGGAAGTAACAGCAAGTACCTCATTTACTATCTCAGAATTAGGGTACGGTCAGAGGCTGAGGGTTTCCCTTATAGTGATTAGGATGGTTGGAGAGGGAGGAAAAGTAAGAACAAGGCTATTGCTCCCATTCTGAAGACCCATTTAGGGATTGCTACTTTAATTACAACAACAGGGTGCAATAACGTTGATCACCACCCACGGAATGTTAACATACTAAGAAGTCTAGTATTTCATTTCTTAGTAAATGAAAGTGAAAGCAACAGTTACTGAACCAAGTGAAAAGTCTCGAACTTAAAAAAAACCTTGCACCCTTGCATACTTTTAGCATGTCTTTTATTTTAATAATGGCTTTTATGTAGTGCTCTGTCTTCCCAACGATCATATAATTAAATGTTTTCAGGTTTTTGAGGAAGTTATCATTGAAGATGATTGCATGTCATTATTCACTTAATAATCAAAGGTGTAATCCTTGGTCAACAGGTATTACCAGCTCCTTGTTTCATTAGCACCCACCCAACATGCCCTTTTCCATTTATCTATGTCTCCTTTTATCATTAGGACCACCAAACATGCCCTTTTCAACTCCTTAGTCTAAGAACGCTTATGCCTCCCAGATTTCAGAAAAAATGTATTCCCACTGCTGCTATCCAATCTAAATTGAAAAAAATGCAATGTTATCAGCCTGACAAAAACTACTGGAGATCCTCTCACCATTGTCCTTCTTACAGTAGGAATCATGAAATAAAATGACTATACACCTATTTTAAAAACAAAGTTACATGGGCTCCCCACTGAAGTGGACGCACTAGAGGCAACTAAGGAAACATAATCAGTACGGTCAGTATTGCAGCTTGCGGAGTGCCTGGTAAAGGGCTCCTTGAGACTTGTGTATTATCTTGCTGTTTTAAAAAACACTTTTTAACTCACTCGTAACTTGAAATTGATTTTAAACTGTTTTAACAAGTGAGACCCTCTCACCTGTTACGCTGTGCACTGTCCCTCATTGTGTGCTTCCCTGGTCCACCACGGATTGGTCCGATTGTGTGGAGGGAACTGACGCATACTGGAAGTGATCCTAGAGACTTCTGGTAGAAAACGCAGCGGAGGTCAGCAGTCTAGCTGACCACCTTGCCCCATAAAAACCGAGGCCTGCCTCAACGCGCAGCGGCCGTGCTAGAGGCAACTAAGGAGACATAATCAGTACGGTCGGTACTGCAGCTTGCGGAGTGCCTGGTAAAGAGCTCCTTGAGACTTGTGTATCTTGCTTTTTAAAAAAAACACTTTTTAACTCACTCGTAACTTGAAATTGATTGAAATTGAGTTTAAACAGTTTTTACAAATCAGACCCCCCTCTCACCTGCTATGCTGTGCACTGTCCCTCATTGCGTGCTTGCCTGATCAACCACGGATTGGTCCGATTGTCGGTAGAAAGCGCAGCGGAGGTCAGCAGTCTAGCTGCCCACCAGATTTAAACTAGCACTGACCCAATACCACAAAAATCGGAAACACGCCGGTAAAATGTGTTTTGCGACGCCCCCAGAACACTCTAGGAGATTTTTTCAACTTTTGCCAACCCTAAGGCTTGCAACACCGAAGAAGCTGCAACCCAAGCCCTATGTGATAATGTAGCAACCCATCTCACCCAGAAAATAGAAACAATATACACAACCGGTGAGGCGGAACTCGGACGTACACGGAGCAACTTACGAAGCTGCCATATAAGTAACTAAATGAATACGGTTTTTCGGCGGCCTTACTTCATCCAACTTGGAATCATATCAAAGTAGCTGTACACAGCCTGTACCCACGTGAAATTACCAGTGGAATTACTAGGACTGTCATACTTATTGTGTGGACCTCAACATCGCTTTAATCATGGCATCCCCATCCCACACTTCAGGCGGGTGTGACTAATCCTCATCCTGACCAGGGTTGCACCCCTTTTTCACCCCTATCCTTGTCCTGAAGAAGACTCACACAGCCAAAGCCTCAAACTACCCTCAAGGCCATAAGTCGAGTTCAAACGTCGACGCCCCTGAACGGGACTGGATCTACATGTACCCCCTCCGTGCCACACCAGAAATTGTTATAAATTGAGTTTGTTTTCTATGTATGTGGCTAGGCCCAAACAGGATGATGATTTACAACCAGTCCCCACTCCTGAATGTACAAAGTTTTTTACCTCTGTGTCACAAACTAGATCTCCTTTTTCACCACCTTACACTTGAGCACTACTCCTCTATGCATGTTCCCTCTGGAGCAACCCCTTTTTGAAAATATCATACTGTCGAATCCTTTTTACCTTCTCTCACCAGTTGACATGAAAATAAAATGCCTGGTGGTTGAGACTATTGGTTTGTTGCACTTTGTTATATATGTTTGAATAACGTATTAAGTACTGTGAGCTTATTAATTATTTCATTTTCATGAAGCTCTAGAATCTATTTACTAAATGCGCTAAATAGGAATTTTCGATTTATATCTTGTATGATTTAGGTCTAGCACCATTGTTTTTTGTATCGCACCAGATTTAAACTAGCACTGACCCAATACCACAAGAATCTGAAACGCGCATGTAAAATGTGTATTGCATCGTAACTTGATGAGGCAGGAAACTCCCCAGAACACTACCAGATTTTAAAAACTTTTACCAACCCTAAGGCTTGGAACACCGAAGACGCTCCAATCCAAGCCCTATGTGATAATATAGCAACCCATCTCACCCAGAAAATAGAAACAATATACAACAAAATCACCTCAACCAGAGACTTTCAGAAAGACACTAAAATAGACTACCCTCAGTCTATTCCAAATACAGAAACTGGAGAATTTTCCAATAGTTACGCCATAAAAGGTAGAATCTCTTCTAAAAAATAGTTCAATTAAGTTCCCCATTGGAACTCATCCCTGCCAAAATCACCTCCTTGCTATCCAAGCAACTAGCTGCCCCCATCTGCTCAATGCTGAATAGCTCCATGAAGGATGGCAGTCTCCCTCTAAAGTGGAAAGCGGCACAGATTATGCCCATCAGAAAAAATCCTAAAGCACCCTTGGACGATGCACCCAACTATCGCCCCATCTCTCTGCTCCCCTTACAGAGCAAACTCCTAGAAAAACATATCAATAACCACCTATCTGACTTTGTAGAATCCTCTTACTGCCTCGATCCCTCTCAGTTGGGGTTTCGATCCAGACATAGTGCAGAGTCTGCACTGGTGGCGGTCACTGACAACATCAGCATGTCCCTGGGTAATGACCTATCTGCTGCCTTTGATACCATCTCTCACCAGACCCTTCTCAGGAGTATGAGGGACAGTGGCATCCAATTTCCTGACAGACAGAACCCAGACCATCAACTAGGGCTCTTTTCAATCCCATTCCACTAAAGTGACCAAGGGAGTACCACAGGGCTCTTGTCTAAGCCCCACTTTATTTAACATTTATGTCGCTCCCTTGGCAAGCTACCTGAGGAAATTAGGATTCTGTCCTTTCTCCTACGCCGATGACACCCAGCTTCTACTCTCCTTCGACAAAAGAACCCTAACACTCAGACCACCTTTACGGAGGGTATGAAGGTCATCGCTAACTGGATGAGGGATAACTACCACCAGCTTAACGCAGGAAAATCAGAGATAATGCTGTTTGAAGATGCTGTACAAAGGTGGTCCCCTGGATCGTGAGCTGAGGAATTAGGCTCTGCCCCAACCCCAAAACTAGTGGCATAAAATCTAGGAGTTCGGATAGATCAAAAACTAACCCTAGAGGAGCACACCACATCTGTGGCTGGGGCTTGCATCCACACACACTGAGCCTCCTACGAAGAGTTTTCCCCTTCTTGCCATCCTCCACGCAGAAAACTCTGATCCAGGCATTAGTGCTAAGCTGCCTGGACTACTGCAATGCTCTGCTGATTTCAGCCAAAGAGGTTTCTTTGAACATATTGCAGGTTGTCCAGAACACTGCGGCCCACTTGGTTGCCAATGCCAACCCCCCAGAACGTCTTCTCTTCCCTTAGTTCAAAAGCTCCATTGGCTCCCGATTTGAAAAAGGATACAATTCAAGATGTGCTGCATGGCCTAGAAATCCTTACATGACCTGGGTCCCAGCTATCTAGCAGACAAATTTGTCAGATACCAGCCATCCAGGTCACTTCGATCAGGGTCCAAAGCACTGCTGCACATCCCACGCTTCAAAAATGCTCACATGGGTGGAAAAGCCTTCTTCCATCTGGCCCCCCTCTGTTGGAACCAATTTCCTATCCAACTACGCCAATGCACTGATTTCCTGGTATTCAGAAAGCTGCTGAAAACACTCCTGTTCGGAATTGTCGCTGCCTGGTTGGCTATAGCAATCTTAGCACGGAGCTACCCCTGATGGGGTGATTTGGGCGCTTTATAAATCAATAAATCAAATCAAATCGAATCAAACATGAGTTACATCTTTCACTATGTCATCCTCCCGGGCCAATGCTGGACAGGCAATATGTAATTTCACAATGGAGGGCCATGAACAAGGCAACTTATTCTTGAACAAGCAACAGTTTTAGGAACCTGCTGAGTGACCTAAGTATGTGGGATTTATTTTGGCTTTCATTGGCCAAGAACTAAATAGGCAGCACATTGTTTCGAAGTGAGGCTGGTAGGTCTTAATATGTAATAGCAACTACAATGATGAGGATGGTTATTTATGGCTGAAGCAGCACAGGCAGATTCATCTTAGGGTGAAAGATGTCAAAATGCTGTTTTTATAATGTAATGTTTGGAGAAAGCTAATGCTTGATAAAATCAAGAAAATAAGAAAAGGGGTGTGATATTACTCAAGGAAACACAATCATGATTGGCAGCTATTGGAAAAAAGGGCTGAAAAATGAGTTCTGGGACAATTGGCTCCCAACTTGGGCCTCAATATAATCCTCAGACAATGCCAGAGTTTTTTAAATTTCTAAGTGTTTTAAAAGATACTCAGTCCGAGGACATAAAAAGAAATTTAGTAAAGTAGACTAGAGGATGTCAATTGAAAATATACACAAAAATAAAAACCATAGGAGGCTCCTGTCTTACTTCAGTTATAACAAGATTTGTCTGCTTTTGTTACCAAGAGGGTCTTGGTGTACAGTCTTGGATCTCCCGCCTTGCTCTTGGGGTCAAGTGTCCTTCCCTGATACTTTCCATATTGTTATGATATGTCTTAGATTTAATCAGCTGTGCCACAATTAACTCTGTCCTCTTCTGTTGAATCAGAATTGTATTCAAGTGGGGCCAGCTTTTTTCTTTCTCCAGATGTTAAACACACCCACTATTTGTTAATATTTAGCCTGCTTTTTATCAAGGGTTGTAAATGGCTGCTGAAAATGAACTATAGACAGCTGGTTTTAATAGGACAGTTTTTCTTTTAATTGATGAGATGATCTATTTAAATTTTAAGCGTTTTCATTTTTAAGTGGATATTTTTGTATATATTGTATTGAATTGATTTTTTACATTGCATCATGTATTTTCTATGTCTTTTTATGATTTGAAAGAAAATCAATAAAGTTATAACTAACTAACTAACTAAAAACCTGTGATAGCAAAACTATAGTATAAAATCACGGTGAGCAAAATCAATACCCCAATATCTTTGCATGTGTAGAGAAGAAACCAAATGCAACACACATTCAAAATGATCAACAAACTTTACATAGTTCATGAGATTTGATTCTTGGAAAAGTGCTGATCATTTAGCCAGGGGGTACAGAGAACCCAATCAAAAGTCAAAGTATTTAGGGTAGTAGATAATAATATAAATTAAGAGTCAGGACACTTAGGAGAATGATTAGAAGTTTCTCGCATAATTCTCAGCCATGGATAGCCCACGCAATACAGGACATTAATTCCAAAGGCCAGGAAACTTATGCGTTCACGATCACCACCAACAGGGGCCTCGTATGAACTCAATGATGCCTTCAAATAGATGAACTGTTGATAATTGCAACTTACAGATATGCTTCCTCTTTCCTACCAAGAATGTTTTTTTGTTAGCAGCATATAAGAACAGTATCCATGATCATATATGGCCACAGAATTCGGGCACATCATCTAAATCAACGAATTATCTGCAATCGCAAACAGCAATTATAAAATCCGTATTTGTTTGCTGCGGTTTAGAATAATTAAGTCAGTCTGCTATTACTTCAATTACATTTTTACACCTTCTTGATTAGGCAGACAGTGTAATGTTATCTTTCACACTTTCAGCAGTGAAATGTCTCTCGTTTTAAAGTTATGACATGTGCTAGAAGGTGCAAATCTAACACATTCCTCTGAGAAGATTCAAATGCTATTCTACAGCTTTTGGTTTTAAAAGAAAAATTCAAGAAGATCTTTCTTTGTAAAATATAAGTGTCATCTACTCGAGCAGTGGCAAATAATTACATTTTCAAGTTACAATTCTCAAACAGGAATACATTAAATTACCCTAACATTGAACATTTAAAAGTACATTGATCCATGTATTTTACCTGCTTCAAAATTTTCAAAAGTCATATAATGCGCCAAAATTATTTGACTAATCGCACATAATAATTTTCTTTTTTAAATAAAAAATAACGCTTCATATCATACTACTTTATTTTCGAAGTGCTGCACATAAAAAGTGCTAATATGTTCTAGTTGTCTGTACTCAATTTACCAACCTTCATAGGGATAGAAGGAGAAGACATCCTTGCGGGGAGTTGAAATGGTGACCTGCAAAACACCGCATGTTTCAGCGCTCAGCAATCAACTCATTGAGCCATCCTGCCAGGTATCCATTGCAATGTTATTTCTAGCTGTATTTTTAATTACTCTTGGTCATGTGGTGCAGTGGTAGGTCCTCAGGCCGTCTGAGAGATGCTCAGTTCATTAGTATTCATCTCAGAATAGTTGCAAGAATACCGCTCTCTGTGCAAGGGAACCCCTTGCCAAGTATTTGGCGAAAGCCATCCTGCACCTCTCACATTCGACCACGTAGAATCTTCCTTGCTCCCTCACATTCTGGGAAGATGGTGGCAATCTGAAATCTAGACCAGGTGGTCTACATTCTCTTCCTACACTCTTTCTCTGTTGAAAACTGCACTTGTGTTGTGAGGTAAAAGGTTAATGGACGTTACCTAGTTTCTTAGTTGATGTCGCTACAACAATGAAGAAAGAGACAGTTCTATAACAAGGTAAGCGGCTGGAAAGTGGCCAAATAATGAAATACAATATAAATGCTTTTAGCACCTTTTACCCAACATCTACAATTGTAGTGCATTTAGCAAATATGTTACGATTTACAAAAATTCATGAATCAGTCCAACAGTTCTGGATTCACAATGTTGAATCAATAGCCCTTTCTATGTTGATAATGTTATTGTATGTTGGTGTGCAGGCTACTTTCTGATCCCATGCTCTAATATATGACTACAGGGCACTCCATTTAAACTAGAATAATAACCCTAGGCAAAAATACTTTGCTTTATTAGAAATACATAAGAAACAAGAATCCTAATCCTAGTACAGATAATGATAACCTAAATATAACTCACAAGGAGGAAATAATTTGAAAAGTGGGTATGGACTTAAAAGTGTAATTCATATTTAAATATGTGTTCTTATTTAAGGCTGCACTCTGAGTGAAACAATGGACCCGATTCACAAAGGTAAACTTGGATGAAAGTCTAACTTTACGTCTTTCAGTATTCACAAAGGGCATTTGCTACTCGAAATGCCCTTTGTGAATACCGAATGTCGAACTTTAAGACTTTGAGTATTCACAAAGGGCATTTACGAGTAGTAATATCCTTTGTGAATACGGAAAGTCGAAAATGTAGACTTTCGTCTAACTTTTCCTTTGGAATCGTGCCCTGTAAGTTTAAAATCAAGCGCAAATAACGCAAAAACCCAATTTTCAATGATAGATTAGGATGTATGTCAGTACAACGCGATCTAAAAGATCGCGGTACTTGACAACGCGGGCATTACAACGCAAGTCATTACAACGACTTGCATTGGAGGGCGCGGATTCTGGAATATTATAATTTTATATTCCAACACCAGTCCACGTAACAGTAGGGAAGGAATATAAAATTACAACATTCCTTGCCCAACAGCGCCATCCAGCGCAAGTCGTAGTAACGACTTGCGTTGTAATGGCATTGTTGTAAAAGCACTGCGGTGTAAACACCGCGTTGTAAACGATGTTTACCATAGCTTATCTGCAATTGCTCTGGCTCTGAGGTTTTTGCATTTGCAATTTCCTCCAGAAAGTACCAAAGGAAAGTGCACAGGCAAATCAATACCCAGAGTACCAATCAGATCCGGATACAAGTTAAAAGTATTTCCAATTAGAATTTTGTTGCACTTTTTAAATTTGTTGAAGCACCGGAGAAAAATCGAAAGGTAGGTTGGAATGATTATATGTGAACAGAGATACATTTCTGTTAGAAGGTGGCAACCATGGATAAAGTAACCCGAATTTATAATTGTTCAATGTATACAAAATAAAAAATATGATCACCCCATGATGTGCACCTCCTACACTCTTGGTTTTGGTTATTATCAAACATTTGTGAAATGCAGCACAATGTATGTGTCCCTTTCCCTGCCTGAGTGATGAGAATTCGCACTGCTCCTTAACTTCGGCATACGAAAATGTCAGTAACCAAAAGCTGAGGGTGAATTTCAGTGGTGCAGTATCCCTGAAATTAATGATGTGGTTTCATTTCTCTTGGGCACAATGTACTGCACTTAACTGCCCCTCCACAGTTCTTTTTTAGCTTTACCCAGCACTAGAGTCAATATGTCAGACTTACTAAGCAATTGGCGCAATCCAAACATGTTTTGCATCTTAACAAATGTGATTTGTAAAAATGCACTAAATGCTTCTAAAAACATTCAGGATTTGTGGGTGGGCATCCCGAAAAGTATATCATCATGGTCCTGTTGATCTATCCCATTCATAAATCAGAGGTGGGTAATTTTCATACCAACTTGTTTGCGAATAGGAAGGAATGTTATGATGTGATCCATGCCCTTATAGATCAAATTGCAAATTGTCCATTCACAAGGGTTTGCAATACAACCTACCTAATGACTAATAATTAAGAAGGTTGCAATTGCAATCCAGTGGTTGGTTGCTCATGAAGAAGGTGGACGTCTGCAATGAACAGCAAACCTCCATCCCTGTGCTTGCATTGCCAAACTTTTTTGAAAAGCGAACATTTCCTTTAAAAGGCTTGATGTTGCATTAAAAAAACTGTTTTCAGTTGAGGAACTCATACGGAGGGAGCATACATTGTGGTCTAGCTCACTGCCTACAGCCCAGTGGCCATTCAAGCAATGCTCAAAGACAAATCTGTCTTCTAGGGACTGATTCCACTTTACCAATCACTTAACACACCAAATAGGCGGTCAGTAACAGATCAATGGTTTGCAACCTCACTTGCAATGGCGAACCTATGACATCTTCCTTGAGAATGTCAAATATTTGAGGAATGATCTTCACAGGTCCTATTTGTGATCATTAATCAATCACACAAGAGTGGCTCGGAGTGTCGCCCCACTGCTTTTAAACAGTGTAACTAAACTTTATGCTTCTGTGCTTATTTGTGGGTGGGAGGGGCTGCTCTGCTCTCAGAAAAGGGCAGGGGAGGAGTGGTTTGCCCAATGACTGTTTGGTCGTCCCCAGCCTGCATTACAGCCTGCGTGGAGGACATACCCAGACCCCCAGTCTCTGTCTGAGCGCTGAAGCACAGTGCTCAGACCAATCACAATGCTGCATTGCAGTGTTGCTATTGGTCAGGGGAGCCTGGGTGTTTCTTGGTTCCTGTTCGGCCGAGTCCTGACGGGGAGGAGAGACATGGCGGCGATAAGGTAAGATATTTTTTGTATTGAATTTTTATTACATATTCCCCCTCACTCTGCCCCGCCACCCCCTGATTGGTGCCGGTCGCTACTGCAATGCGAATGGGAAAAGGCCTTTTCCTTTGCATGTAGGTTTTGACATTTGCAATTTAGGTAATCACAATTTTTTGTGATTACCTAAATTACTAATGCATTTATGGAATAGCAACTGCGAATTCCGAATACTGATGCATGTAGCCTTTCCTAAATGCAAATTGTGCATTTAGAAAACGCTAATTACCAGCAAATTCAAGTTGATTGTAATATGTGCTTAGGGCATGCGTGTGCTTTACATGTGCACACTTACCTTTTTTGTGGGGTGCTTCAGGGGGGCCTTAGGCCTCTGGGCACCCTTTGATTTGAATTTGTTATTTGCCATTACCAATTTGGTAATCACAATTAGTGAATGCAATACCATTCATTCCTATGGCCCTGAAAGGGGGTATAATAGACGGATGAAGTGAAATAGACTATGGGAAAGAGAATGGAGATAGTGAATGTCACATTTAAATAAACTGAAGGTATAGTGAATGTGATAAAGGGAATCATAAATGTGAGGCAGATTGAGATGCAGTAATGGGGAGAGAGTTTAGAGTGCGTCAGTAGATGTGCAAAAGTGGCCTAATATACTGAAAACAGACTTGTGTACCAAGAAATATAGAACTCCCCTGACTGAGCTTTGGACGAGACCACAGTGAGAAAGGGATAATTAAAAAAAAAAGAGAAGTTAGCTCTGGATTACGAAATAGTACCAGTTGCAGAAGGGGGAAAGCAACCAATTGAGCACTAAATTAGAAAGACTAAAATAATAAATGGTACATAAATATCTATAGGGGACACACTTTTTTGCCTGTGGACATTTGTGAAGGCAACTAGTAGGGCAGTATTGATTGTCTGCCCTAGGAGACAGCTGATTGCTGGTGAGAAACAAATATCCATCATATAACACTGACAATTTATGATGAGCATCATTTTCCAGGAGTTTAGAATCAGTGCAAGTAATGTGTGGCATTATAAACTAAGTAGAAAAGTATCCATCTGAGAATTATCATCATTCAGGAGATTTCAACTTGTACCCTACACTTTTCTTTACAAATGTATCACCAAAGTTTTTGACAATATGAACAGAGCAGCACTCAACAGGATTATATCAATATGAAAACGATGTCATTTCAAGCAGGTTTCTCACCCCAGTGGCATTGAGTATACCTACTCTTCCCAGATCCATAAGAGTTCTTCCTGAATTGATGGTGTTTTGCTATCACTTACACAAATGATACTCAAAGTACAGCAGGGGGGCCACTTGGGGCCCTCTTGACCTTAACATGAGGCCCCCCTGGTGAACGGCAGCATGAGCTGCTGTTTAGTTGCAGAGCACAAATAAATAATGTAAAAAATGGTCAAGCATTTATTAACCTGCAAATAAATGATTGCCTGTTTATTAACATGTTTTTAGACCTCCCTACACAATTCCTGACCCACCCAGACCCCATACTGCCACCCTGCTGGCATCAGTGTGGACCTCGGGCACACGACAGACCGTACTTTGTGGCCCTTGGGCAAATGTTTGCAAGTACCCATGACTTAAACAGAATAGATGAAGACCATCAATTGGCAATTTACATCACTTGGATACCTGCCTGTTAGTCTGAGGCAATTGTCCTTCTAGTCTATACAACAAGGAGATGAAGCAAAAGGGTTTATAAACTAAAGTGGCACAAGTGAAACAAAAAATCAAGGTCTTTATGTGAATTAACGTAGGCTCAAATGAAGACTTGAATGAATCATGGACCAAGGACATATGAGAGGATAACATATTGCATAGTGTTCAATTGCGCTAAAAAGATTGCAGTAACGAATGACAAATGAAACTGAGCTCAGGGAACTAGAGAAAGAGTATGCTAGAAAAAGGGATCAAAATTAGGGCAAAACATGATAGCCAAAAAATATCAAATACATAAGTTTTTCAGCAGGAAATCATATAAGGTGTTAACCTACCTGATATAAATACTTGGATACAAGAGAAAAATTAGGAGGTCTGCTTACTCACAGAATTAAAACGCTTAAATCCCTGAACCGTATAATGTCCATTACTGTTAATACTACAAACTATTTTGTGGGTGACAAGAGTTTTGTGGAATAAGTTAAACGATACTCTAAGATTCTGTATCTAGAGTAGGGGATTGATAAGAATCGAACAAACCTGATTAAGCCAAAAGTTAAGTTACTGCAGCTGAATCATGAACACAAAGAGAAGATAGGCAAATAAATGTATACATGTATAAATGTATAATGTGTATAATGTGAAACAGAAAAGAGCATGAGCAAAATAGGAAAAGGCAATTTGGTAGAAATGGACAGCTACCCAATTTATTATTCATTTTATTATTTTATAATGCATTGCCATTAATCATTAACATTTACAAAGAAAGTATTCAACTGGTGATTTGGAGGAATATAATGCTTCTGTAATCTTCAACAAAGATAGCAATCCTGACTTCTGAGTAATATATCATCCTATAACATTGGTTAATAGAGATGCCAAATTATTAACAACATTTTCACTGAAGGAATGGAACACTTAGGGCTTTATTTAGAGTTTGGTGAGCAGGATACTTTATCACAAAGAAGTGCCACAGGCTATAACGCACTCGTAATACGGCAGACGGGACATCTGCTACGTTTGTGATGGAGTATCCCATATGTCAACCTCTAACTAAGATCCCGTTGTATTAAAAACGTAATGGTGCTATTTTTTATGATTTTTCACTTCAAAGTTTTAGGCAGAAATATGAGTTTCAATGTGAGTATTTTATATTACTGTGAACAAAACCTATACTGGCCTTATTCGGTCTAATACACTATTTTACATTCAAAATATCGTTTGATATTTTGCATGCTTGCTGTCATGATTTGTAATCAAACCTACAATGGTTCCATGACTTGACCCTATTTAGCTATTTTATTCAGATATTTACATGTTTTTAGGGATGTGTGTTGGAGGGGAGCTCCCAACTGGTCTGATTTGTGTTATTGTGTGTGTTGGCTGAGAGTTCTAACCACTGCACTTACTTGGTGAAACCTTCTGTCTCATGCGCTGGCCTTCTGCATTATGAACAGATGTTTGTTTCTTTGTTTTTCGCCGTGCTTTGATGCTTGCCTTCCTAAAATATGCTTTGTTCCCGCCCCACCTTGTTGCTCAACTTGTATCTTCTCGCTCATGTTCTGAGTTGCTTTCCTGTATTTTTATCAGCAAGGGATGCTTAATGATCAGTGAGGTCGGCAGCTTTTGTTACAATGAGGTTGGCTGGTGACAATCATATTTATATTGAAGAGAAAATACGCTTGGAGGATCAATCACTCAGTTGCACTTTTCTAGAAGGACTGTTGGGACAATGGTAAATGTGTTTTTCTTTTATTCACGCTTTATTTGCATACTTATTAAATATATTTAAATAGTGTAGACCCAACCTCATGGGCAGAGAAATGCCTCACAATAATAAAAAATAACATTACTATATGAAGGGAACAGAGTTACAATCTTGATAATAATAGAATAACAATGGGAAAAATAGTCTTATATATATATATACTCTGAAAAGATGAGTCTTTAGGTTTCACCTGAAGGAATGTAGGGGCATATTACCAAGCAATAGCGATAATTATCGCTATTGCTTGGTTAGAGACAAAATTTTACCGCTGAGCTGCGACGATTATTATCACAGATAAACCTTGGTATTACCAAGGTTTATCGCAAATGCGATAAAAAACGCCCGCAATGCATGAATATCGCTGAAAAGTCAGCGATATTCATGCATTACCCAGCTAATGCTCTTAGCCATGTTATCCACCTCCCATTGGATAACATGGCTAAGAACTGCTCAGGGCAGGTGTTAGCTTTTAGAGATATTCGCGCTTAGCGCGAATATCTCCAAAAGTTGGTAATAGGAGATAGCGATGTTAGCGACTGTTTCCAGTCGCTAACATCTTGGCACGCCCACTTTGCATATCATTAGTGATAAATATCACTGACATGCAAAGTGGGGCCCAAGATGGTCGCTATCTCCTACTAGCTGTCGCTAACTGGTGTTAGCGACAGCTAGGTAATAGGGAGATAATTTTATCTCTGCTTTCTTGGCTTTTAAAGCCAAAAAAGCAGAGATAAACCCCCTTGATAATATGCCCCGTAGTTTGTCGTTAAGTGTGGGATCCTAAGGAAGAGGTCGCCACAGGCTAAAAGCCACACAGGCGAAGGCATGCTTCAGTGCTTTGGTTTGCCTTACTGTCAGGATTTCTAGGATCAGTTCTGATTTGCTTATGCACATTTGCTTCCTTCCTGCGATCATAAGTATGTCTTTTAAGTAAAAGAGTAGGGCAAAATTTCGGGACTTGCAGAAGGTGACTGTCAGCATTGAAAGGATTCTGACATGTATGTGGAGCCAATGGAATACATTCATGATGAAAATGGCGGCCTCAAATCGTCAGGTGAGATTGAAGTTTAAGTTTTCTGAGATGGTGGCTCTGGCCTGAGGCCGTTTTATCTAATTTGGCAATGTGTTTTGCCAGAGATTTTTTTTGTCTACAGTGAATCCAAGGATTTGGCAATGGAGGCAAAAGTAACAGTGATACAAAGGTCTGTGAGACGTAGCAGGCATTTATATAGTGGGGGCTAAGAGAGTAGAGGCATAGGAATTAGCTTTTTAAGGTTTACCTTGAGACAGAATGCTCAAACTGAACAAGATCCTTAACTTCGGTTCTCCATTTTATGATTTTGTAATTCCCAGCATGGTCTAGACCCTCTCACATCTGAGCTATTCAGGTTCTGGATTGTATGTTAAATCCATTCGCAAACCACTGCACTGGGTCGTTTCACCTCAGCAAAGACCAAACATGGGTGTTCTCAAATACAATCATGGTTGGTGGCAAAGTAGTGGATCTTTAGGTTGGAGTTTGCAGTTAAGCACACTCACTAAATCTTTGTCAATACAGACGTATTCTTCATACTGGAAAAAATAAGGAAGGGTTCAATTGACAGTCAACCACTTAATACGCCATAGATGACTCATCTTATGAGTTGCACAGATGAGACCTGACATATATGGAGAAAATCTCCAAATGTGATGCAGTGACAGGTTTTCCCAATTAGTGAGCCCCACCAAATAGGTGGATGTGGACATGTAATTCTTTAACGTCTAGCACTGTATACTGAGCACCACGGTTGCTATTGATCCTAACTGTAAGGCTAAATGCAATTTTGATGCAGAATATTTCTTGTGCATTCAAGACTGTAAATAAAGGTTTTGTGCTGGATGTCAAAATGTGTTTTAAAGCAGTGAAGGTACTGATCAAATTGACAAAAATATTAGAAACAAAATGGTATATACAGTGATATTTTTCATTTGATTATATATATATATATATATATATATATATATATATATATATATATATATATATATATATATATATACATATATATATATATATATATATATATATATTACCTACTGGCGATAGCCAGTAGGTATATATAGTTAGGATTGTTTTCCATAGGGAGATCGCAACATTCTATTGGGAATAACTTTGGCGCCGGTTGAGGAATCTTCCTGAAATTTTCCTTAATGTTGCCTCGCGGCGCTCCGCTCCTTCCCTGAAAGTTTGGGGGGGATTCGTCAAGCGGGGGCCGAGATAAAAGGGGGGTCCCAAAACGTGTTTTCCCCATGTTAATTTCCATAGGGCGGTTGGACTCACTTTTAGCCCGAACGGCTGAATTGTTTTCCACCAAACTTGGCAAAATTGTAGGGACTGGTAGCCCGATGTGCCTTTGCTATGTCTCAAGATATGTGCTCCAGTGATTTTTACGAAAATTAACTTTGAAAAAATATATATTGGGCTACATTGGGCTATATATATGTTAGAGCCCAAATGTAGCCCAATGTAGCCCAATGTAGCCCAATGTAGCCCAAAGATGGCCACCAGAGACAAAAAAAACAAATGTAGCCCAAATATCAGCCAGATGTAGCCCAACTATAGCCCAATGACAGAATGTCCCAGAGTGTTCTAAAGAACAACTAGAGCGCTAACAGTCTTACTTATGACAAAAGTATGGCACACCTGAAGTTATCTTGATTGGAATAAAGTGTTAACACTTAAAACATTTAATTTTCAAAGGAACAAAATGAGGGGGTTCATTATGCCATAGAAATTATGATTAGTGCTGAAGAAAGAAAAAATAGGGCACATTTTGAGTGACTTCTCAAATCCTCTTATATTTCATTAAAAAATTTCTGATATGCAGTCTCCCAAGATGGCCACCAGAGACAAAAGAGCCCAAATGTAGCCCAAATATCAGCCAGATGTAGCCCAACTATAGCCCAATGACAGAATGTCCCAGAGTGTTCTAAAGAACAACTAGAACGCTAACAGTCTTACTTATGACAAAAGTATGGCACACCTGAAGTCATCTTGATTGGAATAAAGTGGTAACACTTAATACATTTAATTTGAAAAGGAACAAAATGAGGGGTTTCATTTTGCCATAAAATTTTATATATATATATATTCACTGAAAAAACTATAGGTTACACACCAGTTATAGTTAGGAATTAGCATTTAAAAAACCTTTGAAATTCACTGAAAAAACCATAGGTTTCACACCAGTTATAGTTAGCTGGAAATTTTACTCGCATAAAACCATTGAAATTCCCACGTTATAGTTAGTTGGACTCACTATAACTTGCACGTCTGCAATGCACTGCTGATGACGTCACATATTACATCACTCATGCATATATTTAAATATTTAAACATTACTCGCTAATATATGTATTCACTAAGATACACTTAATAAGCCAGTTAACCAATCATTTTTTTTTAAAACACTGAAAAAACCATAGGTTTCAGGCCTTATATAGTTAGGAATTAGCATTTAAAAAACCTTTGAAATTCACTGAAAAAACCATAGGTTTCAGGCCTTATATAGTTAGGAAGCAGCATTTAAAAAACCTTTGAAATTCACTGAAAAAACCATAGGTTTCAGGAGTTATATAGTTAGGAATTCGTTTTTAAAAAACCTTTGAAATTCACTCAAAAACTATAAGTTTAATGGTGTTATAGTTAGCTGGACATTTTACTCATACAAAACCAATGAAATTGCTCCCATATAGTTAGTTGTACTAACTATATTTCGCGCACCCGCAATCCACTGCTGATGATGTCACATATTAGATCATTCATGACATGGTCAGTGAAATCACTGATGACATCTCAAATGACATCACTGATGACATCACTGATGACATCATCCACATGACAATCACATACACCTTTTCATACACTAATACAATTTTTCATCACTGTTTGTAAAATACAGAGTATCATATTTAAATTTATTGTCACAGCAATACAAGTATCTAAAAATCCACTCAGTGATTCATAGATGTATACACACATCTAATCACTTACCTATGGATTCACTCATACATGCTGTCAATGAACAATAGAACACTATCAAAAATACTTATACATCTATAACGACATTAAACAACAGCACGCATCCTATTCACATATGAAGTCATCCTAGTCACTTATGCAAACAATGGATCATACTTACATATTTACTTAGCAAAACACTTATACAAACACCACTTCTTCTATTCATTTAGATAGTAAGTCATACTTAGTGAATTATAAAATCATTATTACAAGTATACAGTTATCCATACAGTCACTCACACAATCATTGTGTCTTATGTATACTTATTTATATACAACAACTGACACATACACTGCCTTTTATTTTTCTAGTTTGTTGGACCTGTACCTTTGAGAAATATATTTGCTCATCACCACACCCATAAAGAGATTCCCTCACCCAAACTGTTAGAACATGTAGTTTTAACTTCATATATCTACTGAATCAACTATTCACACATCTTTGGACAGTCACACCCCCCCCACCGAACCACACACACTTTCACACTCCCATACAAATACTCAGTTAACTATTCAATAACTAATATAGACTTTCACATAACTAGTAACCAACTGTAGAATCAGTTTACACAACAACTGACAAAGTGATACAGATATTCACATAGTTTAGTCACTATCCACTATATTTAGTGAGACATTATAAATTGGTCAAGTAAACAGTCAATTACACTGCTACTAAATCCTCCATCCAAATATTTATTTATATATATTCACTCATTCTTCAATGTAAATTGCTATATATATATAATACATATTTAAATAACGAAGCAAACCACATTCACTGGATGATGTCATCAGTGATGTCATCAGTGATGTCATTTGAGATTTCATCAGTGATGTCACTGACCATGTCATGAATGATCTAATATGTGACATCATCAGCAGTGGATTGCGGGTGCGCGAAATATAGTTAGTACAACTAACTATATAGGAGCAATTTCATTGGTTTTGTATGAGTAAAATGTCCAGCTAACTATAACACCACTAAAACTTATAGTTTTTTGAGTGAATTTCAAAGGTTTTTTAAAAACGAATTCCTAACTATATAACTCCTGAAACCTATGGTTTTTTCAGTGAATATATATATATATATATATATTTTTTTTTATTTTTTATTTTTTTTACCGCCATTAAGTGGTTTCTAGACCAAAAACCCGAACATTTCAGTAATCACAGTACCATGATTTTGTCTATGATTAGATTTTGCTTATATAACAACAATGTTCTATTTGATGGGACAATGTATAATCAAAAGAGGGGTACTTCCATGGGTTCATGCTTCTCCCCCAGCTACGCGAACTTGTTCGTGGGCTGGTGGGAGAAGCATGAGGCATGGAAAGATGCTAACAACGAATGGACTGAAAAAATCCTTATGTGGACCAGATATATAGACGACCTGTTCCTTATTTGGCACGGGGATCGTCTATCTGCGGAAAAGTATATTGCCATTTTAAATACCAACAATCTGAACCTGAAATTTACTAGCACTAATAATGCCAAAAGCATTAACTACTTAGATCTGGAAATATTTGTGCACAATAACATCTTGCAAACCCGCTTGTACAGAAAACCTACGGCGGGGAATGCAATACTGCATGCCACCTCATACCACCCTAAAAGTTTGGTAAAAAATGTACCATATGGTGAGTTTCTCCGCCTAAAGATAAATTGTTCTTTAGAACGAGACTACATGCAGGCGACAAGTGAAGAACAGGAAAGGTTTGAGAGAAGGGGGTATAATAGAGACATTCTGAAACAGGCCGGTGTGAAAGCTTCTGGTATAAATAGGAGGGATCTCCTAACACCTAAACCAAAAACAGAGGAACCTGATGAGGTGAGAATGATAACTGAATTCAATACCAAATCAGGAGAAATCGTGAACATTCTCAAAAAACACTGGAGTATACTAACCGATGATAAGATTCTTAAAAAGAATCTGCCACAAAGACCGTTGATTACTTACAAAAGATGTCCATCCTTGGCAGATCATCTGGTCCACAGCCATTTCAAAACAACTGCCCAACCCATCAAATTACCTAGACCAATGGGCTTCTTTCCCTGTCTTAAATGTAAGGCATGCAGATTTAGCAGCAAAATGTCAGAGTACCCGAATCGCACAGGAGATGAGAAACCCAA
Source organism: Lissotriton helveticus (assembly GCF_964261635.1). NCBI lineage: Eukaryota > Metazoa > Chordata > Amphibia > Caudata > Salamandridae > Lissotriton > Lissotriton helveticus. The sequence goes on from NC_136059.1 coordinate 1,079,232,378, forward strand.
TATAAAAATGAAACAGTTGCTCAATTGCAACTCTGAATATAAAGTTTACTGTCTCACTTGCCCCTGCAAGCTGCGGTACATTGGCAGCACTATAAAACCTGCCAAACTAAGAATCTTAGAACACATGCGGGCAATTAGGAATAGGGATAAAACATACCCTGTTGCCCGCCATTTTGCTGAACATCATCAAAGTAACTGGGAGAAACTTAGTTTTTACTGTATCGATCAGGCGCCCAAATTAGAGAGGGGCGGAGACAGAGACAAGTCCCTGCGTATCCTTGAGTCAAAGCATATCATCAGTCTCAAAACCATGACCCCGTGGGGACTTAATAATAATGAAGAACTTTGGGTTCACTTATGAACTATGTACAGAAACTGACATATTCAATAATGGGAAGAATATGAGTTAAAACCATCTTGTACATATACAAAAAATAATTCTGTTCTCTGTTGATCTGCATGTCATGACGAGAAAAAGTTTGTGCTGCTAGTATAATTGCCCATCCAGGGCTTAATAACTAACAACATGCAAAATAAGAAATCATTCTTCCAAAAAAACCTGGTATATTACCGGTCGAAAGTCTATAAAAGACACTGCGTATATAATCTCCAAATGGGGAGGGTATGAAAGAAAACGTTTGGAAGAATATAATGATTGGCTTAATTGAACTTTACTGTGTTGGACAATTATGAAATAATTGATTTACGTTACATGTTTTTAATAAGCACTATGCACTTTATCCTAGGTCACCATTATTAGCCATGTATTTTTATGCAAATTGCACATTACAAGATGGCCCCCATCTACTTGCATACTTGTAGCCCTTTTTCTATTTTTATGACAATGTTCAACTGGCTAAGGGTTTAAAATGGTGACATGTATTTTGCACTAACGTAACACTGACGAAGCCTGCAAAGGCGAAACGCGTCTGTTGGGGTGTGGGGGGTTTGGGGTCAATAAATCTTTGAATTGGATTCCAGTGTGCCAGCCATTCTTTCCGAAACCCGAAACCCGGAATGTCAGTAGGAACGTGTAGCAATATATATATATATATATATATATATATATATATAAATATATTAAAAGTATAGAACGTAGTCCTAATTTCATCAATAGATCACTATCTTTTTACCACCTGTACATTAGCCCTTGGGGGGAGGAATGCAAAAAAGTAATCCTTCTCATGAGGAATGGAGTGTAAGAGATTCATAACACCAATGTCATTGCAAAGGTACAGGGTACACATAGCACTCCCGAATTTCAATTTGACGTGCTACTGTGTCCCAATGGTATCATGAGGAAAAAGGCTACAGGCATGCTATCTGACTACCAGTACTAGCCAAACCACCCTGCTTCCATAATCTGTCAGAAGATGATAGCACCAGCACATGCATTGGTTGTTCTTATGCACACTTCCCTTTCACTGCCACCAATTCTATAATAGTCGTCCTGGACTCTGGTGTCAAATCCTTATTGTCGTTTATAAAATAGTCACTGGTGTGATTATATGGTACTGGCAGACACAAATGAGCAGCTATAATTTGATTTGGGAGGTGGCATTTAAGTGTCATTATTTGAACCAATGTAGAGAGTAAAATGTGAGTAATTGGGTTGTTGGCTGAGTGAGGTGTTAACCATACTAAAGCAACAGCACCAGCCCATATCAGGGTGAATCACAAAAGTAATTAAATTAAACTGTAAAAGTAATTAAATTAACAGTAGCTTGGCACAAAATCAATCAGGCTTAACGTAGAGGCATTGTGTAAAGTATTCATGCAGCACACAAAGAGTAATAAAATGGAAACATAACACAAGAAAAATCCCATGCTTAGTTAAACAAATAGGGTAACAATAATACATTATTTGACACAGAAATGACAAAAATACAATCAGAAGAACCAAAGTTATGATCTTTTAAAGTTTATGGTAAAAGCTGAAGCATAAAAGATCAAAGCATTATGCGTGGACATTTAGTCGCATGAGATAGGGTCAAAGTAAAAAAATATGGCTGACCGCAATGGATACAAAAGGTGAATTTTGACTGTTTGGCTCTTAACATTGGACTTAGAAGAAATTCCAGCAAAAAGTGGTCTGAGAAAGGTAAAGATCAGCAGGGCTAGGCTGCAGGCAGTGTCTGAAAAGGAGGCGTCTTCGTCGTTGTAAGTTGAACTTCCAACAACAAAGACGCCTCCTTTTTGGACACCGCCAGCAGCCTAGCCCCGCTGAACTTTATTTTTTTCAGACAACTTGTAAAGGGGTATACCATAAACCCAGGGCCTTTACTTTGAATGTTACTCGTGGGCTGCAGCACTGATTGTGCCACCCACCGAAGTAGCATTTCATACCTGTCTAAGCCCTGCCACTGCAGTGGTGTTGTGTGTAGCTTACTGTCACTTTGACCTGCCAGTTAAAACTACTTGCCAAGCCTTAAAAACCCCTTTTATTACATATTTCACCCCTAAGGTAGGTTCTTAGGGTGCTATGTAAGTAAACAGGAGTACATGTGTCTTTATGTTTAACATGTCCTGGTAGTGATAAACAGCCTATTTCGTTTTTCACTACTGTGAGGCTCATAGACCAGCATTGAGAATGCCTTAATATCATTTTAAGCTGTAATTCCTGATTAGAGAGTAGTAGCTTTTTCATGTTTGATATGTTTGGAGTGTTAATGATAAATCCTCCGTACTGGTGAAATTGTATTTAACATTCCTGTTTTGGAAAGGCCATTTTAGAAAGTGGACATTTCTCTGTACCTACTACTCTTTGTGCCTGACAGCCTGTCTCCAATACACATCTGAGCTACATTTTGTGCATTCCCTCTAGACAGACTCAGGTATGGCTGGTCGTGACAGAGGACTCATCTGCATTCTGATAGTCTTCCTACACAGGAAGAGGGAGAGGTGGCTAACACTTATATCTGAATAGGCTGTGCCTTGTTCTTACAGAAAACACTGATTTACCCCCTCCTATGGTTATCGTGACAGACATGATTGGGTTGAAAGGGATCCTTGTGCACTTCAGAGAGTTCTTTTGAAGTCATCCCCTACATCAAAGGCACTTTTGGTTATAAGTACTGGATCTCTGACCCACTGAAATCAGGAATTTCTGCATCTTGAACAGAACCTCTGTCAAAAGGACTTCTCGGCTGCTTAAAGGACTCAACTGGACTGCTTTTCTGGAAGGACTGCTCTTCTGCTTGTTGTCCTGCTGCCTGCTGCTTCCTTCTATGCTGAAAGGAAAGCTGGACTCTGCCTTCCCTCCAAGTGATCTCCATGGGCTAGCTGCCTTGCACCCTGTTTTCTGAAATCTCAGGGACACAAAAGACGTCCTACAATTATTCTGGTGCTGCTGGACTCTGCCTTCTGTGAGTTCTACCCTTGCCTAAGGTGCTCCCTCCAAAGCGTTGGGCCTCTGAAGTGAGTTCTGCAGTTGTTTTTATCACCTACAGCTCCTGGACCTCTCTTCAACTCATTTCCGACCCCCAAGAGGTGCCTCGGAGGTCTTGGGTCCTTCGAAGTGGTTTTTGGAACCCTGAAATCAAGCTTTTAGACTCTTCGTGAACACGAATGGGCCTGCTTGCATTGAGACTGCACCACTTGATGGATCAGTGTGAGCGCTGCAACATCATCTACTCGCACAGCAAGCATCACCGCCAGTGCCCACGACGCCCAGTCTGCCAACCGCGGTGCCCGGCTGACTCTCCCTGACATTGCTCTACTTGCTGCTGGGTATGAATGGGGCTCTCGGCTCAGCTTTAGTGGGCAAAACTTCAGCGGGACCTGCTTGGAACCTTTGCTTCATCTTGAACCTGAACTTTGGATTTACCCCTGTCTAGAGCGACCAAAAGTAACCTTTTAGCGTGATTGACTTCAAAGCACTGTTTTTGGTTTATTCTTTACAATTTCATAACTCAGGTTCTACTTTTTGGATGTTTGTCATGTTGGTGTAGTTTTCTTCATAAAAATATAATCTATATTTTCAAACCCGCGCGGAGTCTTTTTGTGGTGTATTCATTGTGTTAATCTGTGTGTGTTGCACAAATACTTTACACTTTGCCTTTGTAGATAAGCCTGACTGCTCTGTGCCAGGCTCCCAGAGGAGGAGCACAGGTTATCTTATTGTATATCTACATTACACTGAATAGAATGGTGGTTCCTGCCTGGCCTGAGTGCATATGTCAACCAACGAGGAATTCCATTTCTAACAGACTGGAAGTAGAACGTTTGGTAGATTCAGCCCTCCTACAGCACTTTCTGTACTTAACGGGAAGAAAAATACTTTTGCAATTTTTCAATTACAGCAGTTGTGTGTTTTATATTTGTGATAATTGTGTAGTTGGAAACTAGCCAAAAAGAAGAGTAGTAATGTGCAGGGTCAAAAGCAAAAATACAGTGAACTCGTGATTGAAGATGTAGCTGGGGTTCCACAGCAGAAGTGCACGGTTCCTTTATTGTTATTTAGTGTACTTCAAAGAAGGGGGTCTTCCATTTATTTTTTCTAAAAGTGTTTAGGTGGATCTTTGCTAATGTTTACATTTCATAACTCGACTTTAAACAGTAGCTACTAGAGAATGGTTGCAATGAGTCAGATAGGGATTGTGGTGGGAAGAAGTATATTTCATTAAATTAAGGGGCTGAATGATGACACATACTATAACGTGGTGAAAGAAAGGCATCACTTTTGATGGAAAGCACAGGTTGCAGCAATCAACATTAGATGAATAGAGGCACATTGTTGTATGGAAACCTTTTCCTAGAGATGCTTTGATTTAACTATATAAAACACCCACTCATCACGTTTTTTTCAGTCCTGTGCAAAAATGATGCGAAAAACAAACTCACACTAATAATGTTTTCCAACTGATCGCTATATATTTGGGTGTATTCAGCCCTTTGTACTAAAATGTGAAACAATTACAGCAAATGGATTTTACAACCTTCCTGCACTATTTATTAGCAAACTTTCAGCATTTTACGCTTGTTTTTACTGTCAGCGCACAGCCTTTTGATAAACCGAGCTTCAAACCAGCGTCCCTGTTTTTAGACCTACTCCTGGATAAATTGAGAGTTCCTTCTAAAGTACAGAACCTTTTAAGGCAACATTTTTACAGGACACATTTTGGAGATGTTTTTATGCACCTAGTGCAGCCTGATTTCTCTTATTCAAGAATCGAGCTTCTAACCTCATTATTTTAATGGCAGACACTATGCTTCTGGTTCAGCCTATGCTGCCACAGGATGCACTGGGTGCGGTTACTAGGTAAAATCAGTAGGTAATCTTAGCAGCCACTATTATGACTAACTGTGATTTTCGCTCTGAGAAATGGTGTGCTCATTGTATGTGCACAGATGTAGCGGAATTGGAAATTTAAGAATTGTCATAGGTATTACATTTAAATGACCGCTGTTCATATATTGAAATGAACCATTCTTATAGTATTCTGCTTTACTAGGATATCTCAGAGCAGCAATCAGTGTAATAGCTGCACAACTTAAGTCCCCCTCCTGCCCTTTCATCAGGCAGTTACTATTTCACACATTAAGGTATACTAAAATCCGAAACACATATGTCCACACATACAACACCCGATTAGTATCATACCAGATGATGTACTTAATAGTGCTGTGGGGACAAATCAACGGGATAAACTTTCTATAAAAATGATACTTTGCAATTTAATACAATAAAAATGGTCTTGTTGTGAAATACACATAGTTGATTGTTGTGAGAAAGTGACACTTTTAGAATGCTCACCCCAATTTTTTCTGACTTGAAATGCTAGTTTTCAAACTCTAGACACTGGGACACTGATGCCCAGTTTCCGTTGTATGTGCTCTGAGCCCTAAAACATGGCTACATTTGCTAATTCCCTATTAACATATTTAGCTTTAATCTGAGGCCATAACTTATGTGCAGGGAAATAAAGCAGTTAAATGTAAACTGTAGACTGCAGCACTTATTGTGTCATCTAGTAGAGTGGCAAAGAAGTCATGGCTTCAGACCTACCTGTGTAGCCCAACTACTGCATCTTTTTAAACCTGCAGAAGAAGCTGTCAAAATAATCCTTTTTGACAGGAAAGAATTCTAACTTTTAAATAAGTCACCCGCTGCAGGCCATGTAGCCAACTTGGTGGGGTACCTGGTATTTACAATTGGTGCATACAAGAATTCAGTGTTGTCATGTGCCTACAGTTACTAGACCCAAAAAGGTATTTTCATTGCAAAGGGTTATAGCTGTTGCATGAGAAATAAAAAGTTCATAATAAAATCATAACTCTGCTATGTATGGTTTTGGAGAAACTGCCAGAATAATTTCAATTTTGTTTTAAACATTATTAAAAATCTAATTCAGTGGTGAAGTCAGATTTTTTATAAATATTTGGGAAAAGTGCCTTATTAAAGTTAGACTTTGTATGCCAGGACCTCCAGTAGGCTACTTTGTATTATACTGCCAGCAGCTGGCCTGTCATTGCTTCCCTTTAATGAGGTGTGCAAACTGCTCCCAAAGCAGAAACAATGGCTTAGACATTTTGCCATAAAAGCTGAGTTCAAGGTATGGGACACATAATAGCTCAGGAAGGACATATTTCAAGGGTTCAGCAACTTGAATAACTTGAGAGCGACCCAAGTGAGGCCTGACTATTCATAGTTAAGTGTAAAGGGAGCCAGTATGGCATCAGACTTGTGGGAGGGGAGCTAGCCCCAACACCAGTTTGGTATAGTTGCAGTGGAGGGGGTGGCTCTTTTCCCTAAACATACCCCTTACTGGTACCCCAGCAACCTCCAAGGGCAGAAAGGTTTCCATCTTGAATTGTACTTGTGCACAGTGGGATAGTTGGCAGCAAGGCAAATAGGATGTACTGCACAGATAGGAAGGTTTGACCTTTGTAATTTTTGTTTCATTGGTTAGGGAGTGTCCAGGAATGACCCCACCTGCTGGCTAGTGAAACCTATAAAAGTCACACCTAATCCACAGTCATCAGAACACTCTGTGGACAAGTGGATGAACAGAAGAAGACCAATCTGGCTGTTTCAGAATTTGTGTGGACACTTGAAGGGCTGGACCCTCTCACACTCCTACCCAAAACTAAGAAGTGGACTCCAAGGGTCAGTTGGCCAACCTCCTGTGTGGCTTTAGGGACATAATACGCTGCAAGAGGCCATTTACCTGAAGGTTCCAGCCGACCGGTAGCAACTGGACCAGAACTGGAGCCCACTGATCACCACTGCTGGAGTAAGACCAGACCCTTATGTGCTGTTCCTGAAGTACTGGGAACCTTAGAAGTGACCATGAGAAACTGCTCAGAAACTAAGAAATGTTAGAACTTAGAAAATGTATGGTCTTCCAAGGCCTCCACACCTCAAGGAAAAAGTATTTGATTTCGAAGTGACTTCGTTGGATACAGCTTCAGGGTTGATGTACTGGGTCATTTTGAGCTCCTTAAAGAGACTAAGTCCAAAGGCAGAAATCATAAATGGGCGAAGGCATGAAAAATATCTACCAGATGCAAGGATAATGAGAACATTTGAATTACACCTGCTTAAGGCTTTTCCGGCCAAAACCAACGACTTCAGTGGGACCTCGTTCAACAAGTATCTTACTTCAAGGGAACTTAATCAGATGCAGCCTGGAATGTAGACCCAGTCGAGGATTTTGATTTCCATTTCAGCAATTTAGTCAACAAGCAATGGAAATGCAATAGGTCTCGTATTTGCTTAAGTTAGAGCTATTGGCATTGTAAGTGGCATTGTAAATGACTATGTCATTCTTATTTACAATGTAAATAGCTCAAACTGGCCTTAATGCGAGACCTATTGTATTGCAAAGGCTTGTTCCTGTTAGCAATCCCAAATATCAACCTTTCACTTTCTGGGCTTTACCTCAGAACTGCCACCAAACGCCACACCCCATGACAAGGCGATCACCAACCCACCTATACAATGGAAGGGTGATCCGAGACACCATTCCCAGCCACTTTTGTTAGGCACCAGAGCCACTGTATCATGAAAAGACTAAAGCCTGGAGATGGAGAAAAAATGAATTGCTCAGTCTCAGGAGAAAATAAATTATTGCAGCAGACAGTGTATTTCCGAAGAATCCTCTCCAAAGTAGCAAGTTCAGACTCTTTTTCTAAATTTTCTGTTGGACAATTGTAAGAGTTAGTTGAACCCAGGTAACCCTGGTAAAAGGGGCAGAGACAATAACATGAAACAAATTATTTTTCCAGAGATTCCAAAGGAGAACAGTGACCCCCGATGACCATCTATCAGAAATGAGTGGTTCCTTGTCAGTTGGAGTGAAAGAAGCCAAATACTCTGATGTGTCACTATGTGTAGAGATAGCAGCAATGTAAGGTGATGCTCAAATGACTACTACTATTAAGTTACCCACTCTTAGTGGAACACCTTCCTCTCCTCTGCCCCCAGAGCTATTGTGTGACCTGATATGGTCTAAGAAAGGATCCCAGGCCCTCTCGGTGATACAGAGTTCAATTGTTTTCTTTTCTTTCTCTTGTCTGTCTCTTATAGTTTTGGGGAGAAATGTGGAGTTGCGCATGCAATGCAGCCCACTTTAACTTTCCTGGCTCTCATATTGACTGTGATTAATATGGTTGTTTCCAATTGCTTGCAGCTGCTAATAAAAGTAGCTGGTTGAGCTCCGGAAGGGCTTCATTTCTGGGAAGCCAAGTTCTGTAATTTGAATGTCCCATATGGGCTTTATTCTGGTAGGTGGCCTGCACTCGTGCTCTGGTCATTGCCTGGCTGGCATCTCAAATTCCAATTGTACCAAAGCACTTCCATCATTCCATTCATGATTCTCCACCTTCACACACAGATGTAGTTAAGAAAAGCAAATGCTGCAACATTCAAGAAATGTTTTATTATATTCTGTGCTTTAAATGAAAATATAAAAATACTGCTACTCACAACCTAGGGCACCTGTTTGCTTCTAAGAAGTACTGGTACTCTCCCATTAATTGTATTGCAGCTTTGCTGAGAAGTGCACGTACTCTCATTTTCACCTTGAAGAAGTGCAGGTGTTCAGTACCGGATTGTACTGCCTATTTAAACATTTAAAGCACCTATTATATCGGTATTTATATGACGGTTTCCTTTGCTCTTGCGAGGCCTGAATAGCTCTCAATGCTTGAATAAGCACCTACTCTGCGTGTATCACTTATATGGCACTTCTTAACCCTGGCGTGGACACAGAGGGCTCCAATTTTCATGCAGACTGTAAGCTACAATTAAAAATAGAGAGACTCGTGTGAAGGTGAGACATTTATAAATCTGGAGTTTGAGGAACGGCAGTCTTTCCTGAGAGAGAACAGAAAAACAGAAGTACATTTGGTAGAACAGCGGGACTCTCCTCTCCCACCTGGGTTGACTCGTCAAACTACTAGTCCCTGGGCAGCAAGAGCATCAGCATGGCCGAGCCGCCGAAGAGGCCTGGCCAACATCCAGACGGATTCTGCTTCCAGGTTGCTGCTGCAGTGCACCGTCTGTAGAGCCAGATTCCCTGGACTGCAGCCTCGCTGGATTGGCAGGGGGAGCTGCCTGGAATGTCTGAAATATGTCTGCTTCCGTTGGAAAGGGAAAAGTCCTTTTAATGCAGCAGGGCTTTCAAATCTAACTCTGTGATCATACCACCGGGCGGGAGTTCTCACTGCACGTCAACCCAGAGAACTACTACCGCCGCGGCATGGCAACAGCAAATAAACGGAGCGCGGTGTCCCTAAAGCGGGCACCGTGCTCCGATGTAAAGTAAACAAGGGATGCGTGCGCAGGAGCGCGCCTCATGGCAGGAATGACGCGAGTGGTGTGCACGCGCATCACCGCAAATGCTACTTTTCCGGCTATCAGCTTGCTATAACGCTCATGCGCGCACGCTCTTGTGAGCGTTCTAGCAAGCTGATCGCCGGCAAAGTAGCATTTCTGTGAGCCCCAAAATGTCTCGGCCGAGACCAGCGCCTGCGCTGGATCAGTCCAAGACCTAAAAATGAATATCTTTAACCAAGATTACCCAGTTATTGTAACACTTGATCCATCGCGGTTGGCCTGAAACTGCACTAAGTTACCTTCACATGACAGTGGTAAAGGTTTATCGTTTCTTTTTAAACCAAAGTTTTGGTCCAGGACTGAGATATCCTATTTTCAGACACAATCACCCACGCTCTCATAACCAGCAGACTGGATTACGGCAACACCCTATATGCCGGAATGAACAGAACACTTCTACACAAGCTACAAACCACCCAGAACACCGCAGCCAGACTCGTCCTTGGAACACCGTGTCACAAACACATGGCCCAACACCTACAAAACCTCCACTGTCTCCCCGTCGTGAAGAGGGTCACATTTAAACTCCTCACCCATGCCTACAAATCCCTCAACAACATCGGACCCAAGTACCTCATCAAGAGAGTTTCCTTCAACGTACCCAAGAGGAACCTCTGCTCTGTTGACCTTTCCCTGGCAGAGGTCCCCGTTTTGGCGCTTGCCCCAGCATGTGGTGGGCCCTTTTTGATACACGATGGTGTCGGCAGGTGAGCAGTGCAGCCTTGGTGTGCAGGGGCGGGCAGGCCTGGTTTGGGTGTCAGGGTCCTGGTGTGCAGCAGGCACACAGGGAAGCAGGCCCCGCTGCACATGGTGTAGGCCTCGTGGCGGTCTGCGATTCACTGCCCTGTCAGTGATGTTGGCCTTTCTGGGAGAGAACCATTCTCTGCCCCATGGGGTTTTTGTCCACACCCATGAGCAGCCCTGGCGAACTCAGGTACCACCCACTATGCTCACGCACACAGGGGGGGACGGGCCGTGCAACATTTCCGCTATCGGGACCACGGCCTGGGGTGAAATGGTTGCATTCACTGTTCACTACTCTCCGGTCACCAGCAGTTGTGGCCTGCATGAACATATTTGTGGTTTGCATACCCACATCTGTCCTACATATCCACGCCTCACTTGTCATTGTGTATATTCTCATGCACGGATCACTTGCATCCTTCGCACATGGTTGCATTCCGCATCTACACAAGTTCAGCTGTTGTGTGGCTGTGGTGTCATGACATGGCTGTACGGTGAGCAGGGGTAGCCCCGGATCACCATGGAGTGGTGTTATCATGTCTGGTAGGTGGGCATGTTGATTGCCATGTTGTATGTGGTTTGGTCATGTGTGCATTCCCACAGGTGTGTGTTGTGTGATGGTGGCTTTGAGGTGTGTGGTGTGTTGATTTGGCACTTACCAACAAGCAGTCCAGTTCCATATGTGCCATCCTGGAAGCGCTGGTGATGACGGACTTTCGGAAGAGGAAGGTATCGTGCACAGTGCAGGTGTAGTTTGCGACGACATTGGCGAAGAGTCCCCGGTGGCCCACTATTGCCTGCACATTGATGGAATGCATGTGCTTTCTGTTGCGGTAGTGGTGTGCAGTATCCGCAGGGGGCACAAGTGGGACATGTGTGCAGTCTATTGTACCCAACACAGTCGGGAATCCAGCTATGGCATAGAAGCCTTGCTTGGTCTCTTGCTGTTCCTGCGCAGTGTGGGGGAAGTAAAGGTACTGGGGTATGAAGCTGATAATGGCATCCAGGACAGATGTGATGAACTTTGATAGGGCTGGCTGTGAGACTCCCCCGACTCTGGCAGTCATTGGTTGGAAGGTACCAGAGGCCAACAGGTGCAGCACAGCCAGAAGCTTTGTCTGCGGAGGGATGCTGGTTCTCCACTGTGTTGGGAGCATCAACCTGTGGGCGATGTAGGTCATGATGCGAATGATGGTTGTCCTTTTCAGCCTGTAGTGTGCAATGACTTCCTCGGGTTTCAGGTCTGTGAGACTGGTGCATTATCGGTAGGTCCGCTATATTACTCTGTGCTGCCTCTGTGGTGGTCCGGGGGGGGACAGGTCCGGGTCCTGGCGGTGGTGGCGGTGGGTGTTGTGGACCTGTTGGGGCTCTGAGCTGTATGATGAGTAGCTCCATGGCGTCTTTTGTTTTTCGTGTGTGGCTGTGTGCGGGGCTCCGTTGCCTGTTGCAGGTAGTCATCGGGCTTTACACGTGCTGGAGACAGGTGTTAAATACCTGCTGCTACAGTGGCTTATCATGTGCTTTTGACTCGCATCACGGATTTGGCATTTCGTTGTGAAAGTGGTGTTGTGTTTTTTTGTGTGTTTTTGTACTGGAATGCCTACTCTGCATCTCATTAGGGTTAGTTGGTGGTGTCCACCGTGGAGGTACATTTCGGAGCAGTTATTGCGGGTATACTGGCGATGTCCGCAGTTTGCACCAACTTGTGAAAGGGGTGTTACATCTATCTCCGCTTTTGATGCACTAAGGTGGGGATACATTGGAGTTACGTCCTTGTGAATATACCCCTAAATCTTTTAACAACCTTTTTAGCAAAAGGTTGAAAAACATCAGTAAGAATCTAAACCTATGCCTTGCAGTTTGCATGCAGCTCCTCGATGCTAGTTTACAATGCATTGTGCTTTTTAAGAAGGATTTCAACTTTTTAACTATTTTTAAAAGGCTGTCTTTGACCAAATAAGTGACTGACTTTGTTATCTACATAAAATCCAAATGTGTGATCTGCATGTCACACGTTGAACTTTGCACCTCACACATGAATCCCAGCTGTGACTTCATGATATGTAAAAACGTTGTCCGGACAAAACACAGCACTCTCCAGCAAGGGCATTAACATCCAGAGTTAAGCCCTGGCAATTGTTGGTCACACACAGACCTCTGCAGCAGGTGCCTTCACCAGCTAAGCTATTTTACAATGTAGCCTGTTTGTGACCAATTAAGTAAGTCAGAACCGATATTCTGTTAAATTTGTCCCGTTGCTACTTTTTTTGTATCTGAGTTTATAAAAAATAAATGTATATGTTGATTGTCCAACTCAGTTTTAATGACCTCCTCTCTTCATGACTCCACCACCTTTCTAATGGCACAATTTTCTCATCCACCGTAAGAAATATTTATAGCCTTGGATGTCTGTGACTTCATGCGTCAAGCATAACTCTACACTGCATTAGAATTAGTCTGGTAATTTATCATTCAGGTATGTTCTCTGCCACAGCTGGTATATCCTTTAGGCAGGTCATTGGCCACCATGTGCACCTTGTGCCCAATTTTTGGTTTGCCAACCATGTGGCATACCATACCAACCCCCTTAGGCAAAGGCCTTCGGTACACTGTTTGTCACCATTGTTTATACATGCGCGATACTGTACCTTGCGCATGTGTGACAGCCAATACTTTTGGCACATGCTCGGTTTAGATTTCCAGCATGCATGTGCAGGGCACAGACGCTTCACTATTTCCGCTCGTTCTACCTGTGCTCTGAGCGGATACCAGCCCCACCCCAGCAGCTACATGTCCGCTTGCACGGACCACAGGCCTACAGGGATCACAACCGGAAGCCCATATTTGGCAGGTCAGGCAATTTACCGGGCCTCCAACTAGGCACTATGGTGGGACACCGGATGATGCATTCCAGCAGCCAATTTAACCTTGATTGGCATTAACTACCTGGCGCAGACACTATAAATGTCCGGACACCGCTCCACTCATTTAACATCGAGAAGCAGAGGAGCACAGACTTAGGCACAGAGGTGGGTACCACGTCACGTATTAGTAAGGGTATGAATGAGTGGATGAATGTGTTTCCTTTACAGGTATTTGGAGCCTGATTTACTACAAAACCTCATGTGTGCTCTGTGTAGTATTTATTCTTGTGTAAACTTCTTGTATTATGTTTTTTCTCCTCCTTACATTTTTAGCTCTTGACCTAAGGGGTCTCCTGCCCTCACCCTCCAATGGGGCACAGTGTCCCAACTATAGGGTAAACTTTTTGGAGATAATTTCTCCTCTCTGGTGCACAGATGATTGTCACAACTGCTGCACCTGAACCAATCAAACACTCACACCCAGTCAAAAGATCAGGGTTGAATCCATCACCGTTCTTTAGCCCACTCTCCCACCCCAGTTCAGACATGGCCATATGCAAATCAGTCTGACCCTGTGCCTCATGGGAACAGTCCAGCCGAACTGCCAAGCCATGCCTTCCCTGGACCGGAAACAAGCTTCCGAGGACCGGTTTCTGGCATTTCAGCCGTCTTCAGCCCGGCTTGCTTGAATGCAGTGGCAAAGTGAGCAAGGGACTCACGTCTGAGCATACCCTGCCAACTTATGGCGAACAAAGTGGTACAAAAGGGGGTGGTGGTGGATGGAGCATCTGAACCAATCAAACACTCACATCCAGTCAACAGATCTGGGTTTAATCCATCACCGTTCTTTAGCCCACTCTGCCACCCAGTTCAGACATGGCCATATGCAAATCAGTCTGACCCTGTGCCTAATGGGAACAGTCCAGCCCGAACTGCCAAGCCATGCCTTCCCGGGACCGGAAACAAGCTTACGAGGACCGGTTTCTGGCATTTCAGCCGTCTTCAGCCCGGCTTGCTTGCTCAGACAGATCAGTGAACTAAGGTAACTAGTTTCATTTAGATTTATTGAATATTAATTGATCTTATGGTGATAGTCTAAATATATGGCATGGATCTGAACCTCCTGGATGAAAGCTGGACACCCATGGTTTTAAGTGTCTACATGAGGATAATTTGAGGAAACACATTTGAGTCTTCACTAAAGCAAGGGTATCTGAAAACTGAGCTTCGCACCACTGAAATATGTTATGGTTAAGCTACGTACATCGATTCCATTTCCATTCCAGACAGAGGTGGGTCCAATGTACATGGGAATCAGAGGTTGAAACATTTGCCTGTAAGTTCACCTAAAGCTGTAGTCCCATACGGGCACTGCAGAACTGCAGCCTTGCAGCATTCTTAGGCAATCCCCTTGCCCACATGGCATTGAGCATTGAAACAAGTCTCGAGGTACAACAGGACTGTAGTTTTATTTTCTTTCCTAAAATCATTACTTCACCCTTAATGTTTTTTTTAGAATTAGAAGGCAACATGAGAATTGTGTTATAGAACTATATTGTGATTGAAATATCGACCTGCAAAAATATTGCACTCCTATATCGCCTGCCACTACACTGTAAAGGTAATTAGTTCTGTAATTTAGAATGTTGACAGTGATATAGTGACTTACAGTGCTAACCATGCTTTCCATTCTTTATGAAGAAGTACTGTTTGCCATCGCCATGATTTACCTGGGCTGCGGATGGCTACATATTTAACTGTGAATTCCAATCGCTGAAACTTCAAAATGAAAAAACTGCTTAGATATCCTCTAAACAGTTCTTAGCTTAGCATAAATTTGTATACCAGATGCCTTCCTATAATTAACACATTGGGATTTGGGAGCTGTTGATTTCTCTACTAACAAACTTTCTATCAAGAAGACATCTGTGATTTATGCTTTTCACTTGTATTTTAATATATTTACATAATAATTTTAATTCAAGAATAAATGATACATTTTCCATTTATTATACATGCAGAATTGCACTCGCTTTTTGAGAAAGAAAAAAAAGGGAGTCAGAGCCCTCCTTTTTTATAAAAAAAAAAACATAGACACACATCATAGTTTTCTCTGCATTACGAGACACACGATTGCTTAATCTTCATGGTTTTCCTAAAATCTCTGGCAAAAAATTCAGTTCTGTCATGTACTTGTACAATGGCATTAACGAATTTACAGATATCTGCTGTACTTCACTAACTATCTGTTCTTCTATCAGCTTTTTGAGCTTTTCCGGGATTTTATTTTAAAGATCTAGAAACTCTTCTTCATGTATTTATGCATTTACTTGCCATTTTATAAAGAGCAAACGTGAGCTACAGACGTTGGTGTGCTGTACAGATTATCCCACCGTAGCAGATGTACAGCAAGAATGAAAAATAATACTTTAAGAATATGTGCAGGAGTATATGCACCTATAATAGTACAAATTATATAGGCAGCGCAGAATGATCATAGATATTTAAGCATAAAAATGATGCATATAGGAGTGTGCTGAGTTATGAAAAGAACAAGCCTTGGCAAAGCAACTAGCTCTTATTTTTAAGTCATCAGGTTTAAAAAAAAAAATTAAAAAATTCATTTGTGGGTTTATGCTAAAGTGTCATGAGGATCTAAAACTATGGCTGGAGGGGCGCAATCTCTCCACCAGGGAGGTAGGCTACTATCACGGGCCGAAAACAGCCAGCCAAGTCAAAGACCTGAGCCACCTACCCAAATATAGTCGATAAAGGGAGGGATTACAACTGTGAGACAGTAACCCAGGTCCCATACGACCAATATAGCATACTGCTAATCAGTAGCGGTCGGTGGTGGGAGTGCTGCCGGGCAGTGACGTGGGCGGGGAGGGGCAGGGTGGGACGTAGTAAACTATGGAATACGGCCAAATACAGGTAAGTAAACATAAATAAATACATGAATTTCGTTGCGCGCACTGCATCGCCAAATTCAATGCAGTGCGCGCAACAAAATTCGTTTTATTTATTTATATGTTTACTTACCTGCATTCAGCCGTATTCAGTAGTTTACTACTCCCCACCCTCCCCCTCCCCTGCCCCAGGTCACCGCCCGGCAGCACTCCTAACACCGACCACTACTGCTGCTAATCATTGGACCAGTAACTTTATACACAAAAGAAAGAGTGTTTAAAAGATAGTGCCAACAGGATGATTATTATACCAGTCTTCCCAGATCTCCCAGAACTTTGTTCTCTTCGATTGAGAGGTGCCTAGTTTAGATATTCTTTGTACTGAACGCAACCATTCTGACTCCGGAGGGGAGCGAGAATCCACTTAATGCAGAACTCTCTTCGCGCAAGCAGAATTAAAGCAAAAATACGTTATTTTTGTGCCTTAAAAACACAATTCATCCCCCCTTCCACCATCCACCCCGAAAATTACCAAAACCAGGCTCACCATAATCTCTTGACCCATAATATCCGAGAGATATTATGGAAGTCAATAAAGTTCTTAATATCAGCGAGAAAAAGGAGCTGTCCATCAACAACTGTCATTAATTCTTTAAATGGAAGGCTGAGCTAATTTGTCGAGATCATGTAATACTCGAATTCCCAGGTACCTTATTTCCCATCGCATCAGGTCACTGGTGTGTTGGGTATTCCATTGCATTATCTATTTTTTTTTCTGGTTAACACAACAACCGGACACACTTCTAAACCCTTCCAGATTATCCTAGATTGCCGGGAGGAACTTAACCAAATCCCCTGTATAAACCAGATCATGGGCATACAAACACTTTTTTGTCTCCTATCCACAGCAAACAAAGGTGGAAATATTCTTACATGTCCTTAAATTGCATGCCACTGGCTCAATATAGAGGTTAAAAGGAAAGGTGAAAGAAGGCACCCTTGCCTGGTCCCTCTTCCAATATGTTTCGGTTTGGTGACATTTCCATTAACTAAAATCCTGGCCAAGGGGTTTTTATATAAAGAACTAACTGCCCCTAACAAAGCCTCTCCTAGATTAAACTGCGGAATAATCCTATACAGAAAGGGCCAGATAACCCTATCAAAAGTCTTAGCAGCATGGAAAGTCGGTACTGTCAATGGTCTACTATGATCCCCAGCCAGATCTATTGCCTCTATTAGGTCATGGATTAGTTCACATAGTTGCCTTCCTTTAATAAATCCTTTCTGATCACTGTGAATCAAAGTGCTCACCACCATTTCGAGCCGCTTGGTTAAATTCTGTGTAAATTGTATAGTCACAGTTCAGGAGGGAGATAGGTCTGTAAGACTTGCAGGCCCTAGGGTCTTTGTTTTGATTGAGAATTATGTTTATAGTGGCCCCATCCCAGGAAGGCAGGAGATCCTGTCTATGCAAAAAAGCTGAATTAAAAATTAGTAACAAAATGGGTGCCAATTCTTCCTTTAGAGTCATGTACATCTCATTAGGGAGAGAATCAGGGCCAGCTGCTTTCCCTTTTTCTAAGTTACTGATAATTTAAAAAACTTCTTCCAGACAAATAGCGGCATTCAAGTCCTCGTTAGAGGCACATGTAAGGATGGAAGTTCTCAGTCTTGAAAAAAGTTCTTGATTTGGTCTCCCCCCACCACCAGATCTTCTGTATATAAATCTTGAAAGAATTGCGCAAACTGTTTTCAATCTCAGCATCATCTGAGACTGTTTTACCAGAGTTTTCACATCTAATAGCCTCAATCATATTCTTTGCCTGATTAGAACTAGTTTTCCAGGCTAGCAATTTTTCCACACCCACCCTATGTTCATGGTGGAAAAGATTGCTGGCTTCGCATTTCCTCCTCTCTATTGCCTCTAAATAGTCAGCAAGTTCTAGCCTTGTTAGCCTTGCTAGTTTTAGGAGTTGTTCAGTTTGCATTGATGATTGAGCATTGGGCGCCTTCTCAAGCTCTAATTGGAGGGTCCATACTGAAGATTAGCGTTTACAAATTTTCTCCCTTACGTTTTTATTTTGGGCAGCGGTTAAACTAATTAAAAGGCCTCTTAAAAAGGCCTTATAAGTGTCCCATACAATATGCAAGGGAACGGACCCTTTATTTACAAGAAGAAAAAAATCATTTGTGGCATCTTTCAACTTCTAAACTACCTGTGGATCTAAAATAGTGTACGGTTAAGGGTCCATCTATGATGAGGAGACCTATTCACTAGTGTAAACTCTAGGCTGACTGCAGAGTGGTCCGATAAGGGCTCTGGTATATGAATAACTCTGGTAGTGTTTTTGCTGTTATAAGAATCTACCAGGAAGAAGTCTAACCTGGACCGATGGCCATATTTTTTGTTGTGAAAAGTAAACCTCCCCAGCACTATCCCCTTTACTACCCTTAAGCCTCCAGATGTCAATAAGACCACTATTGTCCATCAGCTGGTTCAGCACAGTTCTCATATTGGGTGCAATTGCAGTTTCTGTCCTGGATGATTTGTCCTGAGCAGGATCAGTTACTACATTAAAGTCCCCTTCTAGAATAATAGGGAGGTTAAGGTCTACAAAATGGAGGAATAAAGCATGAAAGGGTGTGGGATCATCTAAATTAGGCCCATCGTACCCTACATACGCCAACCAAGAGCCAAAAATGTAATCTTTGCTATTGCCCATCTTCCTGCCGAATCAACAACCTTCTCCCCAGAGTGGCTTGAATGGACTTCTTAAAGAGGAGCGCCACCCCCTTCACCGAGCATGACTGAGTGGCACACACTCAGAGGTCAATCCAGTTCTGCCCTTTTACTATCTCTCCCTATTCCTCGTTCCGTAAATGAGATTCCTGAAAAAGGAAAATCCCACTTTCTGAGAGCCTAAGATTCTCTTTCTTCTGGAGGCAACCCTGAGACCATTGACATTCCAGGTTAGAATTTTTAAAAGTCTAGGTCTCACTAGGCTCACCAAACTGTGTTGGCTGAGACCAGTTAAATATAGTTGTGTACCTAGCACATTTATTTGATCTATTTTAAATAATGAGGTCTTTTTTTTTTAAAATGTCTCCCACATGCTCACTCACCCAGTGAAAAAAAGAAAAACTGTGCTTATTTTTGTTTTTTTGCTGTTGACCCACCCTGCTAACTGAACCATGAAGTAGGAATGAAGTCAAGGAGTAATCTTGGTCAACCTTTTTCGGGTGTCTTCTTCCTGTTGTTTTTAGTCGTGGTTTATCAGCCAGACATTTTTGGGGCCCCAGAAGTTGGAGGGGAAATGATCAGCACCCTTTATTCAAACATGTTTTCCCCTGGGTGACCTCTGGGGATTTCTTTTTTATAGAATCATTGCTGGGAGAATCTCTGAAATATCCTTCTCCCAGATGAGCCTGCTTCTAAGTATACATCTATTTGGTGGCTGAGCTAAGTTTCCCCCCACACCATTGCTAATATCTAAAGTCCCTGGCTCAAGATTTTGATGTGCCCCCGTAAAATGGCTGTCACCCGTTTCCCTCTCCTCACTGGACTAATGGGTGGTCCAGGTCAACATTCTCCACTTCGCCATCCTGTGAAGAAGTTCGCTGCACAGGAGAAAAAATGCCAGCTCCAACCTGGACCACCGCACCGCCATGACCAAAAACACCCCTGAAGCTAATCCTGGCGGCAGCTCACCGGCATCTACCGAGCCTCAGCCTCCGCCCACATACCGTTCGCGGTCGAGCAAGGGTCATTGTCTTCCAGGAGGAGCCATCCCTCGGCTCTAAACCGCTGCCTCGAAGCCCGAGACCCCGCTGGAAACCCCCGTGGACACCTCCCACAGCAGGACCCACGGAAGAGAGCAATCAGCCTACATGCAGATGAGCATTACTGCAGCAGCATGCCATGGGAGCGGGGGAGCTCTTGACCGGCACTACCTTTCGCCACCATGTTCCCCCCACAAGTCATCCAGGTTTGTAAATTTCATGTAGCCACATTGCACAGAGTACCTATGCAGTGCAGCTTGGCTAAAAAATAGGGGGAAAAGCAGAAGTCGCCTGTGTTATTTTGTTGACATGCACAGCATGAAAGTGAGCACATAAACAATGACGCAGACACTTCTTTAGTTACCAATCAGTGTTAGATCAATAACAACAAAAAAGAAAACATGGTAAAGTGTTTTTTTAAAGTAAGGAGAAGAAGCAACACTAGGGATGCCTCCGGGGGTGGGGGGGCACAAAGCAAAACGGGGAGGGCGGTTGGTGCGGAAGCAACAAAATTCAGGGTGGAAGTAGGGTGGAAGCAACACAGGGATTGAGGGAAGCAACATAGTTGGCCGAGGTGGGGGGATGCAACAGGTGACCAAGATGTGTGGGGAGAAGCAGACAGCTGAGCACAACATGGAGGGGCCTGGAAGATGCTGATGTGCAACTAAGCAACACAGAGTGCAGAGGGAGAGAAGTAAGTGAAGGAAACAGCTTGAAAACATGCATTCACATGGAGTAGTAAACACAAAATTTAATTTTTTTTATTGAAAAGCAAGCAGTGGAAGCATCAATAGCAACCAATCAAAAGAGAGGTAAATATGTAATTCTCCATGGCAGGGACAAACACAAACACAAGATTGGAAAGCTGGCACATTAATACAAAGTAGGCTAATAAGTGTAATGAGGAAAGTCAATCAATGCTAAGCAATGTACGGGCTTGTAGCTTCTGCTTATTCTTGATGAACCACAATATGTCCCGCAACCGACCACACATGTGCTGTCTAGTAGGCTTTCAATAAAAACAGCTGGGCAGATGTTACAAGTGTAAAAACTTCATTAGGGACAAAAGAGAAGCTTTTGTAAAATGGAGCCAGAAGAGGATCTGCCAAGAATAGGACGACTGACTAAGTCATGCAAGAAAAATTATACCTAAATGAAGAATAAAAAGAAGGGAATGAGACTTAGTTGAGGGAGAAGAAGAAAAGATGGAAGAGTATTAGAAAAGTATAGATCACAGAGTCAGTCCCACGTTGTGATCTCTGCTTGTCACCCCTTTTGCATAAATAGTGTAACTTCATACATAATGTGCATTTTTACTTGTGAAATTCTTCAGGATAACAAAACACGATACAAAACCATTCAAACTATTATGCATGTCTAACTCTTTTGAAATTACATTGCCACAAACACAAGCAGGCTACATTGACAGGATGGTGTACCATCACATTTACAAACCACTCTCAAATGGAACAGTGCACTCAGAGTAAAGAAGGAGGAAATGCACAAGTTGAATAGTCATTGTATCTCCTGTCCATAAAGTTGAATATTTTTTTACATTAAATCCCTCCAGTTCTATATTTAAAAATATGTTGACTAAACCCCATAGGCCTCTTCGTGACATAGATAGAGCAGGCCTTACTAATCACGACAGATTCTTCGAGATGAAAACGTCACAGGAAAGCAGCTTTTTTCAGAGTCTGGGCATTCTAGGAATCGCTGCAGTACAGTACAAGTCTATGAAACCCATATAAATCTTGTCGAACAAGCTCCCGCTGCCCATCCATTATGCCTGTCTTTTCATGCAGGGGACAATATACATTTTCTGGCGCTGTTATAAAAGTAAAGGTCAGCACTTACTTGAAGTTTGTATTAATCAGATACCATTCTAATGTAATAAGGGCATTCGGTATGTTTTGTTAAAAAAAGAATTTTTCTCGCTCCATATTAATGTAACATTACAAAGGACCAAGCCAACAGCATGACAAGCAGTTTTCCCAGAAGAGCTGCTGGCTCTAAGACACAGGAAGATGGATAGCAGGGTGTGAACAAATGCGTTCACCTATTAGTTTAAAAACGAACCACTTGGCATGGATACAAAAACACCTGAAATTCAGTGGCTGGCAATAAATTAGATGATCTCATAATCCGATTTCATTGACTTTATAAAATGCCATATTCTATTGCTTCCGTGCTGAGATGACGGGGAGGGCTGCAATTTCTCATTTATGTCGAGAGATGTTCACGGTATGCTACATTTTGTTCATATTAATCAGATCTCCTTGGTCTCAATTTCTATACTGACAATGTGTACCAGAAGCATAAACTCTTAATTTTGTAAACCTGACAGACGTCCTTGTGATGCACGGTTCTCTATGAGTAATAGATGCTTATAGTTTAATGGAGATTCATTGAGGAATCAGTGTGCGTGACATACAATTACTATCGTGATTCAATTAGTTAATAACTGGGAGCAATATATATAGCTGCGCATTTAAGGATTAGCTCCAATAATTGCTCTGATTTGCCTTGATAGAAGCATGAAAAATGGCACAAGCCAAGTATTCTGTGCCACATTAACAAAGATTTTCTTTAAATAATTATATCTTACATGTGTATAACATTTAATGAATCTGCAATTTCGATACCAGATCCATAGAGAATATTTTTGTGAGGAATTGTGTGAGACATGATCTATTTATCAATTTTCATGAATAAGACCTGCTTACAAGGAGAAGAAATGTGTTTTACATCAGTACCGCAAGTAAAAAATTAATACCACTAGGCATTCTTGAGTTTTTTGCAAACTTTGAAGTAAGACAGAAGGGGGGCCCTATCGCCACTGGAACATCACTTTTACTGATGTCCCTATGGCGATAGGGGCTTTGCCTTATTCAGAAGGAGGCATTAGGCTACTTAATGTGGGTTAACGCCGTCTTGTGAATAAGGCACTCTTATACTCTATAATTAGAGTGAAAGGGGCGGGCAATGGGTGTTGTGGTGGGCATTCCACTGCAACACCCATTGATGTTGATGCTGCCCCATATTTACGAGGGTGGCATAAATATGGGGCAGCACCAAAATTAAGACCAGGGAAAGCCAGGACTTACTCTCATGAAACAAGGAGAAATGCTTTATTTCTCCTCATTTTTGCTCTGTATTTTTAGTGCTGCATTGTGCAGCACACATAGAACCAGCAAAACACCATTGATTGTTAATGTGTAGGAAGGTGTCCCTTCCTGCACATAAACAATCCTTTAAAAAAAATGACAGGTTGCAACTCCTATAAGTGCTGCACAAAGCAGCATACAGAGAAATTACTAATCACCATTTCAGATTGTTTATGTGCAGAAAGGAACACCTTCCTGCACATAAACAATCCTTTCCCTCAACACAGGCACCCTTACACTATACGTGCAAGGTTGCCTGCGGTGGCACTAGGCAGCTGTACTTAGTGCCAGCACAGGAGGAAACACAAGGCTGCACTGTATTCTTGTAAATACAGTGCAGCCCTGCATTTCAGAAGTGGCAGAGCGCGGTGTTAAGCCAAAAAGGCTAACACCGCAATCCGCCACTTCACTTGTAATACCCCAAGGACTCACTGCTCCAGTACATCTGAAATAAGACCTAATTCCGCAGAGAACGTGCTTTGTGAATCATGCCCAAAGGTTGCTAATCATTTCTCAGCTAAGACAAAAGTAAGAGAAATCAATTCCAGAAACAAGTTTGTGAACTGGGCATACAGTAAGCTATACAAACAAGGTGCAATGCTCTATCACTCTCATACATTAACATTCTGGGTTTATCAGGTTAATGCAATGGACCAGTGTAATGCATGCGCAAAAAATATGCAATGTATTAGACTGCTAACCCACTATGATATGGTCTATATACCATGGGGCAGATTTACAAGCCCTTTGCGTCCCTTTTGCGTCACTTTTAACATGGGAAAAGTGACGCAAAAGTGGCGCAAAGGGCTTGTAATTCTGCCCCCATATGTTTATTCTATTTGTAGACACATTAGTAGGAGGACAATTTGCTCTGCACCACCTTTGTGGTGTATGTCGGAATATTCAATTATGTAAGATTCACCCTCAAGGAGAGGACGTATGCCACACATTTATCGGTGATCTCAGTCGCATTTCTGTCACTTGTGACTGGAGCAGGACAGACTACCATCCCTTCTAGATGATGACGCTGGTTACCTTGAAAACTTTGGGCCTCATTATAATGTCGGACGGACACCGTTGTGGGATTCGGACCAGACAGTCCTCCGGCCGGAGGTCCCGACCCCAGCATTACAATGCGAACGCACATGGTGCGGTCACATACTCCCATTTTTCTATGGGAGCTTGTGCTGCGGCCGTGAACCAGCTGTAGTACAAGCTACCATAGAGAAATTGCAGAATCTGATCATCCCTGCGCCATGTGGCAGCACATCAAGGTGCCTGCACAAGGTGCAATGATGAACAGGGGGGCACTCTATGTGCCCCCTCAGCCCCCAACGGAAGGCCGCAGGGAGAATGGGCCCTGATAGGGGCCCCCAAAATCGCATTCTGACAGGCTTTCCATTTCGTAAAGCCCAACATTTAAAGCATGTCGGAAATCAGCATTGTTAACCCAGCAGCAGAAACACCATCCATTGGGATTACAGTCAAGCCTATGACTGGCTGACGGCCATGGGAATCCAGCTGTAATGACCAGGCGGTTTCATTTTTGACCGCCTGCATTGTAATGCAGCAGTCGAAAGTGAAACCAACGGTGGGATGTGGAAAGACTCCGACCTGCGGTTAGAGGCTCTTCGAGTCTCATTGTCATGAGGCCCTTTGTGTGTTAATAAGGGTTGCATTGTTAGCTAGAGAGCAGAGGCCCCTATTATTTCACAAGTTGCAGACCTCCTTTGCTTTCCCATCTCACTGTGTGGCATCATGCTATGCATTGTATAGATTTTGAGTTCTTTAACCAAGACTCTATAATACTGAAACCTGTACCTTGCTTACTCTTGATGAATCAGGATTTTCCTATTGTAGGAGTGAGTAGGAAGTTCGATTTCTTCATATCTGCTAATGACTAGGCAAGAGGATTGAACCTTGCAGTTTAATCTTCAGATTTTCTTCTTCATCTTTTGTAAAGCAGCCACTGAGTTTTTGGTGTGTGTTAGAACTGGGGGTCTTTAGTTGGCAGAGGTAGGTACCACTGTCCAAATAGGGACCCTTGCTTCTAGTCAGGGTAAGGAGGAAACACTCTTTAGATAACCTCTGCTCACCCCCTTGGTAGCTTGGCACAAGCAGTCAGGCTTATCCAAAAGCAATGTGTAAAGTATTTGTACCAACACTCACAGTAACACAGTGAAAACACCACAAACTGACTCCACAACAGTTTAGAAAAAGTAAAGGTATTTAATCTAAACTACACAAGACCAAAACGACAAAAATCCAACATACACAGTTCAAGAATATGGTTGCACACGAGTTCTTAAGGTTGCGATAAAAATAATCCATAGTTGCGTGAAAAGTTCACAGTTGCGTCACGTTTAGCCAACAGTACCTTTTAAATGCGACAAAGTTCCAAAGCAGAAGCTGGTGCGGCGGAAAACAAGAGATTCGTTGCTCCTGAGACCCTGGGGAGGCGATGCGACAACCCAGCTGCAGCAGCGGGCGTGTTGCGATGAATCTGGTCAGTATGGGGAGGAATGTGGGCTTGTATGGATTTCGGTGCATAGGTTCCATAGGAAGTTTTCTCTCGCAAAGGCACGATGCGATGATATTTGGAGTTGCGATGATCTCCGTGGCGACAATGTGCGGACCAGCGGTGATCTCCTCTCGCAGCTCCTCGATGCGATGGCTTCTGTGATAACACTCGCAGCGGCGTGATGCGGTCCGCAAGCGAGCGGTGTGGCGATCTCACCCAGTGACGACAGGCTCTGCGACGACACTTGCAGCGATGGTAATCTTCCCGCACCTCTCTGGTGCGTCCCACAAACGAAGGATGCAACAGCTCTGGCAGCGACAACAGGCACTGAGGCGATCTTGACATTCGTAGTGGCGGG
This sequence comes from Lissotriton helveticus, assembly GCF_964261635.1. Lineage (NCBI taxonomy): Eukaryota > Metazoa > Chordata > Amphibia > Caudata > Salamandridae > Lissotriton > Lissotriton helveticus. The sequence continues at coordinate 1,079,258,562 of NC_136059.1, forward strand.
AATTTCCTCACACTGTTGGCGATGCGCTCCGCAAGTGAGTGATGCGACAAAACTTGCAGAAAGTCTTTAAAAGCTTGGTTTCCAGTTTCCCAACACAGGGACAACTTCCAGAGGCACCACAACTGGCCCAAGCACTCTGGGAAGGACAGAACTCTCTCAGAAGAGTTTAGGGAAGCTGGGGGTGAAGTCCTTTTCTTCCTGCGACTTAAAAAACAGGGAGCCAGCTCTTCTCAGGCCCTTGGAGATTCCTTCAAGCAAGGGGACACAGCACAAAGCAAAGTCCTTCCCCTCTCCTTGGCAGCAAAGCAACAGCAGGTCAGTCCAGCAGAGCAACACCAGGACAGTCTTCCTTCTTCAGTTTCAACTTTCTCCTGGGCAAAGGTTCCGTCTTGATTCCAGGATGATCTAATTTTTTGTAGTCAGGGGTCCTGTACTTATACCCCTAAAAGTCTTTGTTCCCTTTGTGCAAGTGGGCCCTGAGCCCGGTCTATACCAGTTCTGGACAGAATTCTCTCAGCATAGTTCAAGGAAGCTGGGGGTGAAGTCCTTTTGTTCCTGGGACTTCAAAAACAGGGAGCCAGCTCTTCTCAGGCCCCTGGAGATTCCTTCAAGCAACGGGACACAGCACAAAGCAAAGTCCTTCCCCTCTCCTTGGCAGCAAAGCAACAGCAGGACAGTCTTCTTTCTTCAGTTTCAGATTTCGCCTTGGCAGAGGTTCCATCTTGATTCCAGGATGATCTAAAGTTCAGTGATCTGGGGTCCTGTACTTATACCCCTAAAAGTCTTTGTTCCCTTTGTGCAGGAGGGCTCTGAGCCCGGTCTGAACCAGTTCTGGGTATTCCTTGAGCACTTTGTTTTCCTGGCTTCTCCTTTCCTTTCAGAGTGAGGGGCAGGGTCATCAGCCGCCCAGCAGGAGGTGGAACTAGCATTGTGGAAGGCAGGCACAGCCCTATTCAGGCCCAGGTGCTATCTAATCAAGTTCCAAATGCAGTCATTCAGCCTAGGGCTGACCCAGCCAGCCTCCTCGGGGCTCCCCAGCCCCTGCCACTCTCAAACAGACAGTCAATTCACAAACAGGCCAAGGCACACAGAAAGGTCAAACAAGAGAAAAGCAACTTTCTAAAAGTGCTATTCTCAAATACAGGAGTTAAAAACCACCTTTCCTAAAAGATGTGTTATTAAATTCTGAGTTCAGGGATACCATACTTTTATGTCCTATCTTGCTCTTATGGGAAGATATGCTGGTAGCCACTGTAGCCAGCATCCCTCATGATAGCCTATGGAGCAAGATAGCCTTGCAGCAGTGCAAAACGAAAATGGCTGTAATTCACTACCAGAGCAGGTCACCTGTACAAGTACATGCTCTACCTTTCACATACACTGCGCCCTGCCCAAGGGGGTACCTTGGGCCTCCCATAGGGGTGACCAACGGGCACAGAAAGGGAAGGGTTAGGCCTGGTCAGTGGGGACACTGACCAGGAGGACATGGCAGTTCACAGACTGCACACAGGCACTGCGGTGGCAGGCCTGAGGCACCATTTTAGGACTACTAATGTGGGTGGCACAATCCGTGCTGCAGGCCCACTAGTAGCATATGGCATCACCAGCACTGGCACACTCAGTGCACTTTACTAGGGACTTCTTGGTGATACAAATATGCCAATCATGTATATCCAATCACAATAACAATTTACACAAGGAGCACTTACACTCTGACACTGATCAGCAGTTTGTGGTTCAGAGAAGTGCAGATGTTCTTGGCTGCACTTTTTAGGTACCAGATAATGTCTTGCATAATTTCCGGCATTTTGGGTTACGCTTGTTACGCAAAATACCTGTGAATAAGTAATTTCTGACCCTGGGTACTGGGGCATTGCTATCCAGTGCCCAGTGTATGTGCTCTGACATCTGAAACATTTAAAACTGGCTAATAACTTTTCAAGGCCATGATATACGGTGCGGAATTACAGCCATGGCATGCAAAGTGAATGGCTCCTGTGGACGGCAGAAGTGCCATTCACTAGTGTTACAAGGATAACATGGCTTCAGATATCCATTGTAAGCTGATCGCTAAAGTTGATACTTGCAGTGGGGCCTTTTAAAATATCTCTTTCTGACAGGCAAAACCCTTCCTTTTAAATATTAGCAAGGCACAGCTCCTTAAGCATTGTAGCCCACAAGGGAAGGTGCCTGGTATTTAAAAGTCGGATATATAAAAGCTAATGTTCACACCTTCTGTAGGAGAGTAGGATCTGCTTCCTATGGTTACCCCCACTTTTTGCTGTGTTTCACTGGTTTTTCGACTTTAGTCTGGCTGTGGCCCTGTTAATCAGGACCACAGCCTAGCTTTCCTATCTCTAAATTGATTGCATGTACTTTAGGTACCTGCCAGATTGGTTACTGGGTCACCCTTATGAGTCCCTAGTACATGGTACCATAGGTATCAAGGGCATAGGTACCCCAGAGGCCTACCAGGGGCTAAATCATGTATTATGCCACCCCGGGGAAGCATTCCAAAATGGCGCCACAGGTCTGCACTTGCAGCCTGGGTAAGGTGGTGTGAGCACCCCTTACCGGGATATAATATACCTATATCCACCTATAAGACACTCCTATGGCAGGCCTTGACAATCCTGAAGGCAGTGTGCTTGGTTTTGTGTGAGAGGGTGCCCTTGCATGAGCTTATCCCCTCTGCAGCTTTCGGAATCCCTTCTTTATACCTGTTCAGTGATATGGCCATACCATATACTCTTAAGTGCATTATAATCCACACGGTTAATGCTAACTTTGGATTGGCTTTATCAAAACATGTCGTGTTTGGTGGCAAACACTTTGGAGTACTACCCCCCCCCCCACCCCCCGTCCGCCAGTTCTGGCGGCGGGGGTAACATTCCACCCTTCTAGAGGGAGAAGACACATACACACCAGTCTGACCTCCTGCTGCTGGCCGAAACTACGGCAGGGGAGGCCTGGATAATCGGTTTCCCAGACAGGCTTTAGTGTAGGGCAGGGTGGGTTTCATTCAGTGAATGCTTTTGAGACACTGCCTGGGGCACACAAGGTGCGCCATGCATTTCCCAGTTCAAACAGGTTGCTGGGGCACTCAGGCCCAGGTCTGGCACAAAACTGGACAAAGGGGAAGGGGTGTAACCACCCCCTCCCCAGGTCCTCCCATAGGTGGGACCCTTGAGTTAGTCCAACCCCTAAACTTAGTATAAGTTATAGGAACCCGGTCACTAGGATTTTAGATTACCCTGGACAAAACTCTGAAGATGAAATCTTGTACCTTCGACATTCCATATCGACTGGAAGACAGAAGAAATCTGACTTTGGGTCAAGGAGTGACCTCCCTGTTCAAACAGGCACCAAAGAGCATCTTGCCAGTCTGCATTTTCGAGGCTCCCGCTGGATCACGAAGAATTTGCGACACAGTACATGGACTTCCGGACAACTCTGAGGCCGACACGAGATCCCAGCAAAGCTGAGACCCGCAGCCAACACGAGAGACGTGGGACCGGAACTCCTGGACATCCTGCAATTTTGCAACTGCACCTACTTCCCGAAGTTTCCTGAAGTTATGCTTTGGGCTATTTGTTGCCCTTGCCTCGAGCACCTGCACTGAAGCTGAGAGGCCTGCACTCCACGAGTGTTCCGTGGGCCCGCTTTCTTCACCGCAGCTTGAGGCTCCTTTGCGATCCATAGTACATTGGCTAGTGGGTCCCCACGAAGGACAATCCTTTATGTCTTGAGCTTTCCTGATTGCTCCAGACATGCTCTGACTCCCCTCCAAAGGGTGAATCCCTCAGATCTAGCTGGTTTGCACCGAAGCCAATCTTGTCATCTTGCATGAGTTGCTGTTGCCAAGGCTTGCTGGATCCAATCTGGATACCAATGCTGCAGCACTCGACATCCTTTGTGGGACAGCTTGAATCCAGCTGCTGGTTGTCGTCAACACCTCCTGGACCTCGTGGCTGAAGAGTCAAGCTTCATCTACTTCACCTTAAAGCACCCAACAACGGCTGGCATCTTCTTGTCACCATCCTGGTCATTGGCTAGTGACCCAGACTCTGTCCTCTCTGCTTTCAGGTTCTTCTGATCTCTGATCCAACCTTGGATCCATCCGGACACTTTTCTCCTGGTCGCCTGCAGCACTTCTTTGCAGCTCTCCATAGAAATCGATGACGAAACCTGACACGAAAAGACACCTATGCACCCGGCTTCCCTGGGTGAGGGTGAGGTAACACCAGTACTTCGGTGTTCCCATGGGTCTTGACTCTCGAAGTGTCCAGTACATAAGGGGTTCCCTCGCATTCCACTCCTAAGTGTCCTAAACCTTTAACTTTGTAACTTAAACTTTCCTCATAGAAATTTATGGTGATTCACGGCTGTGTTTAGACACTGCACGTGTCCCCTGTGGGTCTCCTGCATCCCTACCTTGGTTGGTTCCCGGTTGCCCTAGCTGTTCTGCAGGCCCTAGGCCTATTTACTGTATGGTATTTAAAGTTCTTGTATTGTACTTTGACCTCTAGCCTCATAAAGATTCTAGAGGGGTTGTGTTTAGAATAAATACATATATTTTATATATATACCTTGTGTGGTGTACTTTCATTTGATTATTCAAGAGATTATAGACTGGTAAAACAAGCTGCTTTACATTCCTTCAAGACTTAGCCTGAAGGCTGCTCTCCACAGTTACCACTAGGATAGATTTCTATAAAGGTTGTCTTAATCCTACAATCAATAAGGGTCGTTTGGACTGGTGCAAGGTGCCCACTAGAATAGTGGATATCATTTGCCAGGTCAACTTCTCACACCTTCCTACATAACACGGCCTTAAAAACTATTCTCACTGTGACAGCCATAGCTTTCCTATGCATAAAATCAGAGTACTAATGCAGTAAATACTAATACCGTATCTTGGGAATTGGAACATCTAGTAAATAAATTAAACAACAATTTTAGGAGATATTACTAATATACAAGGTATGAGCCTACAGTGAGGTACAAATGATAAAATATGCATAATATACAATCATACAAATACACATACCTCAATACCCAGATCGAAAGATTCTGAACATTTTCAAATGTTAAAACATGCTATTTCATTTTGTGGGGGAAATTAAAAACGAGCATGCTTTCTCCATAGTGGATATTTAAAATCCCCTAAAAAGTGGATTCAGGTAAATCCTGTGTGCAACATGTGATGCCAGGCATACACCCTCTTTACAAAGATCACATATAGAGTCTTCCCTTTTTACTTTTGCCCAAGTTACTGTTATGGCCCTCAAAGGCAAAAAATTCTGTCTTATAAGAACAATTACTCTCCGAACACTGATATCTAGATTCCACTTCAGGTATTTTTGTGATATTTTACCATACAACTGGAGCTGATGGAAATTAACTCATCACTGTTGACATAAGAGTCCATATTGATCTGCATGGTAAGAGCGGGGCAGGAGTTTATTATAAATAGCTTTAAAGTAGACTAAGGCATCCCAATAATTCTTCTTCGTCCGACTTAAACAAATCCGAATCAAATGATACATTTTTGCTGACAGCATTGTTAAATATGGTCAAATCTATTTACCTTTAAAATCTCAATGGATAATAATTTTCTTCGCAATTTTCTCTTCTGCGCGATACCAAATGTAAGCCCCAACACAAAACCGCTGCCATATTCATTACATATGCACTGATTACACCAGATTTCAACTGAATAGCATGTATTAATGCTGAGGTTTTCATTGAGCATAGCTTAAGGATAATCTTCCCCTGTACTATATCCTTATATGCCTAGCTCTTTAGATCAAATGTCTCTACCGCATATAGAATACAAGGAGGACTTTTTAGCTGATATATGAATAGCAAATGAGAAAAGTGTCTGCGTCCATGTGCATTATAAAGTCTTCTCAACCTATTTACATGGCTAGATATTTTCTGAATAATATGAGACATAAGATTTTTTTTCCTTTTTCCTTTAAGTAACAACTAAAGATCTTTCCTAAATATGTATACATATTTACCAGTTCAAGGATCTCCATCCCCATATACCAGTTACATTATTTTTTATTTTAATAGCCAATAAAAATCCAGTTCAGTTGTGAGGTCAGAATTGTAAGGAATATGAGGAAAAAGTAACTTTTAGAAATTCATTTTTTCCTGCCTGAAATTCTTGGAGGTTAATTTGCATTAACTCTTCAGCAATTTCAGTCTGTGCTCAGCCCAGGAAGAGGTGTGAAATTCCTCTCAGGAGCACACAATAGGCTGCCCTCGATGAACACAGATGACTTCTCTGAGCACAATAGAATATGAAGTGTAGGAGTCTGTGGGAATTCTTTTGACACCGGTGTGTCATATTTTGCCTGAAAGGACTGTTTAGCCCCATGTAACACTTTGGCTTACTTGAAAGGGAGAGAATAGAAAATCCTGTGTATGCCATGTCTGGTTGCAGATAGACCCTGCGTTTGTCCCATCAAACACTTCTCTGTGTGTTTGTGGTGGCACAGTGCATGCGTCAAACTGGACTTTAGTATTTGATATGGGAGGACACTAGATTTCAATAGTATAATGCAAACTCACAGTGCCAGCCTCGGAGCCCAAGTTTAGTTTGGCTTAAGACCTTTCTCCATCTTGGACTTGCCCAGAAGTGCAGCATTTTGGACCTGTTTGTACCAAAGCAAACAAGATCTGCTGCAACAGCATGTAATTCAAAGCCTGGGAACCTCTCCCTCATTCTTCATAGAGGAGAGATACTGGGAGTGTTTTAGAAGTGTTCCCACTAAGAGGCTGCTGAATCTTGCCAAGCTGGACACTCCCACAGCCTTCTTAAGAACACTGCTTGACTTGTGAAATGATACTAGGCAGATTCAACCTGCTGCACTTGGCATCTGTGTGACCAGTGAGAAGAAAAAACCCAAGGAGGTCGGACCCCCTTCTGCTTTAAATCCAAGGACAGAAAGATCCTTAAGGATCAAAAAGCTGATCCCCTCAGTGGCTGAAGGAAGCCCACCCTCCCCTACACCTGAGGTCCTGGGGCCTTGGAAGTGTACTCCTCTGGTTATATGGACCTGAAACAAAGTTTGAGAACATTTTCAACATTTTGAACCAGAGCTTTTAGGAGACTGACCATGAAAAGTATCCAAATGGCATATTCACAGCATCAGATTGAATGCAGTGTTTGTCCCATGTGGAAAATAGTTTTTCAACAGGAGAACAGCAAAGTGCCTTTTTAGAGTGTGAATTAGAAACGTTTTCAAACTTTACTAATTCCAGGCACTACTGGGCCCAAACTACTCTATGTATCTGACCTGTGCTTCATCACAGTTTGGCTTCAAATTGCGCTTAGGTCATGGTCTAATATGACCATTGACTACCATTGGCTCTTTGGCCCTATTTTGACGTACATTTTTTTAAATTCATATCTACGGTTCCCCTTATTGGATTTTTTGTTATTTTGGTGTCATTTTGCTCAATACATTGTTCTCTGTTTTTGTAAATTGGAGTGAGATATTTATTGTGCTGTGTTTTTTACTTTTTTATTGTTTTAATACTTCTAAATACTTTACATATTTTTATTAAATTAAACATGTCTGCTTTGTGCCTAGCTACAAGGGATTGAGCTCAAGTTTAAAATACTGAAACCCTTGACTCAACCTAATATTAGAGTGACTGTATTGCTTGTGGTGCACACTAATCCACCCTAACTAATTAACCACTTTCTCACAATGCCAAATTACGTAATTAAGATGTTGTCCTGATAAAACGCATATTCCAGGGGCACAGGAACAATGTGAATGAATGGTATGCAAGTGAATATTGTTCATGTTTCATGCTACTTTGCGCTATTATTTCTGCACAAAAAACTTTTTCCAAAAGAAGAGGCTGTGTGTCATATTGTGTTAATTATTGTATACAGTGTCTGTGTAAATAACCCTGAGCCATTGTCTTCAGAGGTATTACAGAGAACCATACCTTTACATGGGCCTCTTATTCTGTTGTCATATGGTATTATTCTCTATTCATGATATGTTAATACACTAATCTTAAAGGATTATACTTGATAAATCAAACTTGTAAATTTGTTTCATCTTGTTTTATCAAATTTCTTTAGGAAACTAATTGTTTAATGGAGAAGGCAACACGTGTAATGTGCTAGTAATTAATAGATGTCACATTATGGTTTTATCACTGAATGTTTCACCAGTTAGTGATTTTTGATTTAATGACCTAAATTATCTCACATCGCCTGTTTTTTGCGTATAACTCGCTTTCTTCTTTACTCTCTCGCTGCGGCAAATAGGCATACATATTGCCAACTAAGGTTGCAAGATTGAACTAGGAATGTGTATTTTGAGTTGGTAGGAAAATGGTTAAAATGTGTAAACAAATCATCTGAATTATTATTGTGTTTGATATTCCTAGAGCTGATCATTCAAGTGTTTTGATAGATATTAATTTTATTTGATGCACTCTGAATGGCAGAGAGAGCAGCAAGTCAAGTAAAAACTGAAAAACTTCTAGTGCCTTTTTTAATACATAGCAAGTGGATTACAACTGGTTCATATCGACATACAGATTTGTGCAAAAGAGGAAAGTGGCATTATGCATATGTTTTTCAGTTTTTTTAATACAATTTTCTAGACTTCAGAGAAACAGCTCTCCATTTTTGGATAGCAAATGATAAAACACCAACCCCAAAGTTTGGATTCCTTTCTGTTTTTTGAAAGTTTAATATCTTCCATGCTTATAATTTGGAATGAATGAAACTAAATATTAAGCTAGGTGGAGCACCAAACAGCCTTCTTAATTCTACATATTAATTCAATGAATTCCTAACCTTAACTGAAATTCTTTAAAAGTATTATGCTCGTATATATCTAATATATTGAAACATTTAACTTAATTAAGAGGAGAGCATTTAATGGAACATCTGCGAAAAGAAGCCATATTGCCTTGTAACCCTCTGGTGGCCTATAAACCAGTAATGAGCTTTTGGCAGAAGGCAGCTATGCTGCTGGCAGAAACTCCTCCTGCTCTGTCATCTGCATTGCTAGGTGCTGAGGAACCCAATAGAATGGGTGGAGTATGTGAACTTGATATAGAACACCACCACCACCATGTTGAGGAGGCGGGATAAATGTGCACTGAGAATTATCCCAATGCTTAATTTGTAAAAAAAAAAAAAGTTCCAGGGTCCTCGTCAGGATCCGCCTGCAGCTTACAGTACAGCCATAGTGAGAAAAACAAAATAATCAGAACATAGAATTTAGTAAGAGCAGGATCATATGCAACATTAATGCTTAGTAGTAGAACTTGACTCAATGGCCCATTGGTACAGCCACGTTGTCCAAAAACATGGTAAAGAAAGCAAATATGATTTCCAACAATTGACAATGATCCTATAAAGTGCAGGGTATGTAATAAAAAATATAAATAGGCAATATTAAAATAGCAATTGTTAAAATACAATCAAATACCTACAAAAACTGCAGCTTCAAGAAAGGAGCAAACCCTGAAACAAATAGCAGCTGGAATTCAATAGTTGCAGATACTACAAGGCCTTTCGAGATCTACTGTGTCCCAATGAGATTAAGAGAGGTTCAATTAACCGTCTGCTGGAATGACTTAAATGATTTTATATAAAATGTATAGTGTAATAGCGACTGTTCAGCTGCTCCATTGCAGGAGCAAGGCAGAGCTGTTCCCCGTGTATCGCCAATTTGATTTCCAGCTCTCAAGAGTCGCCAGACTGTGCCAGCTTGAAAGCGGAAAAGGATACTCCTCTCCCATTGTGCTTGATCAAATGGGAGATAAAAAGCGGGCTCCGCCCCATGCGCAGCAGCCAGGATGCATTGTGTATTGTACACTATTAAAAGCAATGAATTGGTCCCTTTCTCCCTTGCTCCATCTGACCTACTGAGCTTAAGACATGAGCTTGACAACTGGGGCTGCCAAGAGCCCGAAGAGATACAAATGATGCCCAGATAACTAAAGTATTTAACGCTGAGCAAAAACTGTCCCTTTATAACAAGACTATAAATATGACTTCTACCACCAATACTGTTCTCTCCGAAAAGTAACCACAGAACTATCCAAGCATGGCTCAAAAATCTTAATGCTCTAAACTGCTCCTTTGTCCTATCAGATTAAGTAAAATCTCTAGGTATTACCCTGGATAAGAACCTGTCAATGAAAGACCACATCAAGATCTCTGCAAAAGGTGCACTGTACTCTCTAAAACACCTCAAGAAAATTAAATCTTTAATTTCCCAGGATGATCTTACGACAATTGTTCAATCCCTAGTCCTTTCTAAATTAGACTACGGGAACGCCATCCTAACAGGGGTACCAAAAGCTCACCTTGCCCCTCTAAGGTCAGTCCTTAATATAGTAGCTTGACTCATAACTGGTGGAAAAAGATTTGGACATATCACACCTACCCTCAAATCTCTCAACTGGCTCCCCATGGAAGGCAGATGTATTTACAAACTGGCCTGCATCACTCACAAGGCCCTTCACACCCAATCCCCCAATTACCTGAACAACAAACTGGTTAAAGCAGGAAAATCAAGAACTCTGAGAAGAACCAACTCACTTCTTCTCATCCCCCCGAAACTGAAAAGAAAAACTACCCAGTGCCGATCCTTCTCCGGCAATGTTCCCAGGATATGGAACACACTCCCTACTGACCTCAGATGCAACCCCTCATTCCCTTGCTTCAAAAAGGACCTGAAACTACTGCTCCTCAACCAATACTTCCCTGACCAAGTCAACAAACCTAGACTTCAATAGACAAATGGTCTCCCCTCTCACTCTGACTTTTTCCGAGGAGGGGGGGGTCATCTGACTGTTTCATCCACCTGCGTTCTTCACTCCCCCAATGTATATTTAAATGTGATGCATTAGCTTATATATTTTATGATTCCTCATGGTCTACGATGTATTGCAACTTCTTTCTCTCTTGTGTATGTAAAGCGCTTTGATACCCCGGTTGTAGCTAGCACTATATAAAAGTTTATAAATAAAATAAATAAATACATAAACCTGCAAAGCATTAGGGGTCCAGGTCAAGAGGACCACGTCATCCACGTAAATCAATGCTGGCACCTGGGTGTCAGTGACTTTGGGAATATCCACCAGGGTTGAAGTCAGATGAGAGCAAATACCACAGATATATGTGATAGAAAGTAGGGGGCCAAAATGCAGCATTGGTGCACACCATGCTCAAGTCAGAATTCCGGGCATATTTCTCCATTTGGGCTCACGTGCACTTTTGCGGCCAGATCAGTGTGCAAATTGTACAGGAAATTCACCAAAGATATCTCTACAACCATGTCCAGAAATCTAAACCACAAATTGAACCTGTTGGAATCGAATGCTGTTGAAAGGTCCATAAAGGCCAGGTACAGAGGGCAGCACCTAACAAAAATGTACTTATTGACTATTAATTTACCATTTGGGCACTGCTCTACCATACCCAGCCCTGGATGAACCCAAATTGGAAGGGAGAGAGAATATCTCGATATTGAGCTCATGCAGCCAGACAGTTGTAGATTACTCTGTCAATAATGCTGACTGTGCTGTCTAATAAATAATAATTGGCCTATAGCACTTTGGGGCATTCAATCACCTTTTTTGTAAATGGGCACAATAATCAAACGTTTTCAAGAGCGTGGGATGTGGGTGTTTAAAGAGCTGTTAAAAACATTAGTGATCAAGGGACCCCAAGAACGATATTACATCTTATAAGATCAACTGGGGTCCTATCAGAGTCAGGCGCCTTGCCACCTGTGCTCTGGCATATGGCCAGTTCTACATGTGACGATACTGTTATGGGTGGTGCATTATTTAACCTAATGTGCAGGGATTTGACCACCTTAGCATTTTCCTCTAGATGTTAAATGGTCAAGAAGTGTGCCACCCAGTCAGAGCCTAGAAGGTTACATTGCAAAAGATAGCTATCAAGGGTGCTTCTTGACCTAATTCTGTTAACGATATCCCAAAAGAACATACTATTATTGCCCACCGCAGCTGATTCCAATGTTTTCCAGTCCAACTTATGAAGAGCTTCCATCCCAGTTTGCAGGGCAAGCTTGTAAGCTTGGCAAGCAGACCGGACCTCGTCCGAGACTCTCGGGGGACAACCAATGCTAGCCTTAGTCACTTGTTGACTGCTGAGCAATGCGCATCAAACCATTGTGGGTCCCCCTTATCAGCCTGCACTGGTTTAAGAAGAAATTGTTTGATGTCCTGGCTTAGTGCATCATAATGAGCTGACTTGACATTTCCCCAAATTTCTAGCAAGCTATTGAGAAATAGCACCCGGTATTTATTCAAAAGTGAACCCAAAACATGTGTACGGTCTTTAAGGCACAAAACAAGCCTCAGCCCATCTGTAAAATGCTGTGTGGGATAGATGCTACGGGTGGGTTTGAGCTACGTAGGGGCAGCTGCCCTAAAGCAGAAGGGCATTATGGTCCCCCACTCTGTTTCAAAACCACCTGTTTGATAAATCGATATATGGGATTCCTAGTCAGAGAAATATAATCGATGATTGATGGATAGCCATGTCTTCCAAAGGTTGGCAGGTAATACTCATCTTCACTTAGAGTGTCGACTCAGTCAATCAGATCGTGTGCAACCAAGTATCTAGCAAACATACTTGCCCTTGCTTCACTAAACTCCTCATGAGATCCCCCTCCGGAGTCCCCCCTTCCACATTAGGCCTTACAGTTTGCATTGAAATCGCCAGACAGCATATAAGGGAGCTGCGTCTTTACATTATCCTTTGGGGGCAAAATTTGCACAAATGGGGTAAACAAAAAAATTCTTATGTAAATTAATTAAGTAAATCGCAAATTGGGAAAGTTTATCCTGGATCTTTAATATTTGAAAGGCTGTGCTTTGAATACATTAACTGATGATGCGTCATCTCTAAATTAGATAAACATAGCCACCATGTGGCAGACTGCTATAAGTGCAGGTGTTGACAAATAAGTGCCGACACCGGAAACCACGGGCTCAAATTTAGCAATGAATGATCCCTACCTTGGATTGCATTACCTGTGTCCACAATCATAGGTACAATTGGTATAAAAATTCCACTATCGAACAAGGACATTCATGGATTTTCTACCACAGGAAAGCCAACAAAGTGTTTTTTCCAATGAAGCCATTTTTGTGGAGAATTTGCTGCTGTAATAACTGAGAAATCTAGATTGTGCTATAGCATTCCTCAGAGACATGTTGAAAGAGGAAAAGGCTCTTTGATAATGCATCTAATATATTTATGTATGTTTTCCAATTCCTGGACCCAAAAATATTAACAAGGATTTTCACTTAAGCGTTGTTATTTAGTGTAAGGACGCAAATTTTGTTTCATATAATCTACATAATGTAAAGAACACAATATTCGTAGTATAATTCTTTCTTCACCCCTGCCCTTCAAGAGTTCTCTGGAATGTATTCACATTGAATGGGCCCCACACCAGTGCAACACACCACCGGGCCTCTAGTACCCCTGCCGATCCAACTGAAAGGAAGGTATCTATGTGCAATTGGGCCCATGGGAGGGGGGCCCCTCACTGGGCCTCTCAAGGATAGTGTGTAGAGGCCTAGGAGAGGGAGAAACTTCCTTTTGTCCCAGTTGGAAGGAGACACAATTTGCAGGTTTGTCCCGCAATTAGGCCCCCTGCCTGGCTGCCTATTCAGTGACACTGCAGAAGGCCCTTTGTCCAGCACTCTAGTGCCACCACAGTTTTAACCTTCATCCCACAAACAACTCTGACACCTTCAGCCCGATAGGAGCTCTAAAAGAGGTGCTTGTATGTGGCTGAGAGGATGAGCTGCGGAACAGGAGGAGTCTGCACAAAGCAGCTTTTGGAGCCCTGAAGGTGTCACTTATGCAAATTTGAGGGGCCTCGCACTTTCCTACACCTTAACAATTGTGTAGTTCAAATTTGTAAACGGGTATGTGTTTAAATCAGGTTATCAAAGAGAGAAAACAAAAGTGGGTCTACGAGTGACGAGCAACTCTCGGTGGACGTGGCCCGCAGTTCAGCCTTTTCTGAATGTAAACCTTAGTTTTATAAATTTTTTGTCTTTCAATACCTAATCTGCAAAAATCTGATGATTATCTTTAGCACACTCCTGAAGTATGCAAACTAAAAGAGTTGACTTGATAGTAAATCATGTCCCTCATTTTATTCAAGCTTAAAAACTAGTCCTGTACACATTTCAGCAAAAAATGCATTAGATCAGTCACGAAGCTCGTGCCACCGCTGACTTTACATGGGCAATATATCTTAAGCGTTACATAAAAACCTAAGCTCGCACCTTACCTCGAAAGCAAACAAAGCTTCATTTTAAAGTATTTTGTGCAAGTGGCGCCTTTGCAAATTCAGTCAATAAGAGCCGTGGTCAGGTGCCACATGTCAAAATCGATACTAACGACCACTTCACTCATGCACTTCCCGACACTATGCAAATGGCGGATATCAAATTAAAGGGCCATTAAGAAACCGATAGTGGCTCCAATCTCTGCAGTTTATTGATTCGGCGTCATTGCATTATTCTAGTGGGTACAGTGATGAATATTGTTAACATTCCTGAACGTTTTGTGCAGGTAGGAGTGCAATGTACAATGCACAGCATCAATGCATTTGGGAACTTTCTCGATGAAATGCCATGTATTGCTAGTGGAGATGAGACGTCTATCAAAGGTATCACATTGCACTACGCTGCGACAATGGCATGAAATGTAACTGCTATATTAGTTTATAACTAGTGGAGTTAAAACATAGGTAGCCATTTTACTTTGGGGAGCTGTTTAAGAGATACACGAAGACCTGCGATAATATCAGAAGACAATTTCAGCAAAACAATGTGCAATTGTGTCGATTTCGATGGATGCTAGGTGCAAGCACTCCTACACTGTTTCCAAACGGCCTGAGCTTTGAAGCAGAGAGGGTTATAAATGTATTTGTCTAACAAGCTCTTCGGTCCATTTTAAATCAATTAGCTAGTCTGGCTTCAGGGCTATGACAGTGATATATCTAGGTCCGATCAAATCTGAATGGACCGAGAACAATGGGAAGCGCAAGATGCATTTTATTAAAACAAAATAACAAATTAGACAGTCAACAAAATGTATTTATATTTTAAGAACAAAAGAAACCACCCATATTTTTTGCACTTTTCACAACAAAGTATTACTGATAAAGTATGGGTAAACTCATAGGACAACATGATGCAAGAACGCTTCTAACGGCTGCTAATTATATTCATTGGTAACTCAAAACATCTTTATTCCACACTGCAACAACCAACACAGCTTATCCAGCGCGCACTATAAGCTGAATTGTCATTAATTGCTCGACTAATACAGTTTTGGGGGTCTAAACCGATAAATTGTTAGGAAATAGTTAGAATCTATATACATTGTGTATGTACATCCTATGGTGTACTTGCATTTTACAGCATTCCTCAGGAATAGTAGTTGTCCTCCATAATAGTATTCCTCCACAGATTAAGAGCCCAATTAATCGAAAGTTTACAGTGAGTAGTCACGTCTTCCTTCAGATTAAAGTGCTCCCTGCTCATTCATTTCGAAGTACGAAGTCATGATCAGTAAGTAACCACATTCAAAACCCTTTTTTCCTGTCACTGGCCTCTCTAGGAGGTGCAAGGGCAGATGGGGCGAGTGTCTCAGTTCCATTTGTCCTGGACTCCCCTGGTGTCCCACCACCACATCTGTCTAATCTGCCAGGAGGCAGCACTAAAAACAGACAGTGCTCCTGGGGATACACACTAGTTTTTCCAAACTCCTTTCACTTCAAAGCAATTAGCTTACAATGTTTAAATATACTTATGAGTGTGTGTATATTTATGTATACATAAAAACCAGTGGTTATACTGAAATAACACAAAGGTTAGAGGGACATTATAATTAAGCTCAGATTTCACTCGATCAAAACCATAGAAATTCATCAGTTATAGTTACCTGAGCTAACTATAACTAATGCCTCACACTGCACTGATAATGACCTCACACATGACATCACTCATGGCATGGTCAGTGAGATCACAAAACTTATCTATTTCCTAGAGTAGCGTGATCTCTGTGACCGTGTGCTAGTTTGTCTTTCAAAGCGCCAGGATACCCTTTGGGTGGCAGTGTTTTGCGCTATACAAGACTGGAATACATACATACATACTGATGACATATCTCAAATGACATCACTGATAACACCATCCATAGAACCACTCACACACCCACTCACACCCTCTTACAACATCTTGTACACCCACTCACATACCCATTTACAGACCCATACCAGTACTCACACACCCACTCATCCTCCATAGAGACATAACTATATCTTGAGCTCCCACCTTGCACTGCTTATGCCCTCACATATTCCATCCCTCATGACATGTTCTATGACATTATTTATGACATCACTGATGACATCTCAAATGTGCTAGTTGTTTTTTATAGTTTACATATTGGCAGGAAAGTGCCATGATATGTTTCTACATAATTTGGTACAGCCTGTGTCCAACTAATGCATGTAGGTGTTTACAAAATGATACATGTGCTCTTAATGCATCTTATGTGTGTAGAGGCAGTGAACATGTTATCAATCTTTCTATGGAAGACTAACTTTGTGTGCCGGTGACAGCTAAGAACTTGTTTCAGCATGTCCCACAGAAACCTTATGGCTCTGCAAGAACAGGTTCCAAAAGAGCAACAATTATACGTAAAACATATTAAGTACTGTGAGCAGCATTTAGTTACTATACAGATTAATCTCAGCATGACAATTTCTACAGTACATAGAAGACTGTGTGCACCATGAATAACCAATGTCCATGTCCTTTTTTTTGCTTCAGATGATGGGTTATCTCACAAGTTTTCACCACAGTATGAAGACTGAAGATAGTATGATCTTTAGCACCTTCATACCTTAAGAACTGTAAGTGAATAGCCACTCTTTCGACAAGTTCTGCATTGAGTGTAAACTAATCTTAGTGAATAGTTTTTAATACTCTATGGCATATTTCTCATGAGAATTACAGTGTCTGCATACAGTGTGGTACAGAGTAAACTCTCTTCATAGAGTAAACAGAATAACAGTAACCACTTTTTTACTCATATTCACTTGATTTTTCAATTTAGTTTCAGCGACTGTCAGGGTTTGATACAGGTAAAGTAGTAGGACATTAGATAACAGGGCTTGAATACCTGGAGGAACTTGGTTAGTCCTGAACAGTTGTATACCGACTGAACGCTGTGTGCAGGATAGGTAATCTGTGGTGCACAGTCAGCATGAACTCAGTTACCTATGAAATGTATGGAATAGGGTCAATGTTCTACATATCACAAGCTTGCTTAACCTAAGGGGATTGTATATATGATAGCAGAAGTGATGCTTCATATTATTCTGAGCTATTTTGCACTTACTTTCATAGCTCTAATGCTATACCCAATTATAGAGCAATGAGTACAAAAGAAGCATGGATGATGTCATCAGGGATGTCATCAATGGTATCATTTGAGATGTCATCAGTGATGTTATAGAACATGTCATTAGTGATGTAATATGTGAGGTCATCAGTAATACATAATACATAGCAGGGGAGCAAATTATTAATTGGTGAATTTATGTATTTTTTTTGTTAAAAACGGTAAGGTTGTCATTGATATATTCACTTTACTATAATGTTTCTTTAACCTTTGTTTTTTTCAGTGAATACCTAGGGTTTTTTAACGTAATGTAATATTTTAACACATGGCCTTCACGGAACCCCCACAGGGCTTTATATGTTTTTTAGGGGACCGGCGATATGGCTCCACTCCCAAGCCTTATTAGGCCTTGGGGCTCCCATTCCCAGGGCCTTTTTTTTAAAGGGGATGGGGGCCATGTGTCCCACTCCCTGAGCCTTATTAGACTGGGAGAACCCCATCACCCATGGCCTTATGTTTTTGAAGGGGAGGGGGCCTGCGTAGCTCCTTCCCCTTTAAAAGGTGTTATATGGTTACATAGGCCTCGGGCGAGTATCATCAACATTTTGCATTTTCATGTTTAAATGTGACATCTTTCAACTTTGATCATTTGCATGCGTGCACATATAGAATGATATTCTTTGAAATAAATGTACATACATTTACACTTGTTCGTAGGCATATTATCAGGGCCTTGAACGTTCCGTACCAGGCACTAGTTCGCTGAGCACAATGTTGATAATTGTTGTTATCTACAGTTTAACAATACAGTTGTTCAGCAATTAACCTGCACATAGACACAAAGTACGCATGGGAGAAACGTTTCCCCTGCAACTCTTTATAACATGCCTTGAACCATCACCAGCACTTGTACAAACCCGGGAAATGCTGGGCCTTCAAAGAACTTCCCTAGCTACACATCAAAGCTGTTTCCACACCTTATTTTTTATTTCTAAATTTCCTAAGGTTAGACTGTCAGGCCTTCGTGTCACATAGCCAGGGGTGTACAACAATACATGAATAAATTAATATTTGGAATGGATTCCTTCATGCATTCCGTTTTGGCACAGTCTAAGCCTTAGTACTGATGCAGGCCTCTTTTATTTAGAGAAACACTTATGCAAATACGAGATGAGAAACACGCTTGATTGAACAGTGCAGTGAAGTTCTTTCAATCAGCTTTGCACCCTTCCCCTACTGATAAATGTCAGTAAAGACATTCTAATATATAAGTGGCCATGGGCCCGATGTAGGTAAAATAGATTTACCGATTTTTAATTACCGAATCATACCGATTCGGTAATTAAAAATCGGTAAATCTAAGGGGTGGAGATGTAGGAACATCCAGATGTTCCTTTTACAGAATCGGTAAATATCTGTATTTACCGATTCGGTAAATACCGACCGGTAATGCCCCATTCATTCCTATGGGCTTTGAAGCCCATAGGAATGAATGGGGCATTACCGGTCGGTATTTACCGAATCGGTAAATACAGATTTTGACAAGGGTGCAGGGGGTGTCACTTTGACACCCTCTAGCACCCCCAAAAAAGATTCGGGGGCCATGTGGCAGGCATACCTGCCCTAAGGGCAGGTCTGCCTGTCATATGGCACAGGTGTGCATGCACACATGTGCATGCACACCTGAATCGGTATTTTACCATCAAATATATTTGATGGTAAAATACCGAATCGGTAAGGGTTGTGGGACTCAGAAGAGTCCCACCTACATATCACAAATAACGAATAGGTATGAATACCGATTTCGGTATTTTACAGAATCGGTAAATTTACCGATCGGTAAATTTACCGATTCTGTAAAATACTGGGCCCTACATACCAAATCAGATTTACCGGTCGGTAACGGCCGAAAATACCGATTTTCGGCCGTTACCGACCGACCTACATCTAGCCCCAAGTTCTTAAGACATATGTTGAGAAACACACCTGGTGATGTTTCACAAGTGCAGATGTCAGAGGAGGCAAAGAGCACCAAATGCTGCATGCACACAGCGCCGCATGGAGGCACCAAGCAGAGTTCGGCACTTCGGAGTTTCTATGCCGGACTGTCTTCAATGAATGTGCCAAGCTGCAGAGTAAGGGGATGAATTTGTGCACGTGCTGCTGACAGTACAATATCATTCTGTAATGAGTACACAGCTCCCACTTGTGTCTGTGCACACCTGCGCATGCAACCATGATGCTGCCCGAAATCCTTAATGTGCTTTCTGATCATATCTATTAAAAGGCTGCATTTTATTTGATTGCATACAGCTTGAACTTCAAAGGTTTATAAAAGTATTACTGTTAGGTAATAGTTAGAATATTACACACTTTGCAAATAGTAAATAGACTTATAGATAGGTAACAGTAAATTACAAGATTTTCACTGAGGGGCTCTGAGTGACATCAATTAGTTAATGAGATCAAATCTTAAGCTGTCTATGTTGCCACTCAGAACCCAGAGGTCAAAAACATCCATGTAATTTAGTCTATACCCATCTATAACTTGAGACTGTGTTTGGCCCCTAAAATAATCTGTTTATGCTTTTACCTGCTTCTCAGAGGCAGAGAAGTAATGGGGAGCCATACATAACATGTTCAATTATGTATCCCTATCCCAAAGATAACCTGCCATCCTTGACCAACTCTCACCACTCTCTGGGCCAAATTTATGAAGGTTTCCCACAATGCACCAAGACAAGTTTCTGTGCTTCCCTGCATGAAAGGAAGGGGGCGGGAATGCAGCATATTTACCAGTATAAGGTGCATTCCTGCTCTCTGACTGCGCTGGTACACAACCTGCTGCCTTGCACCAATGTCAGCACCCTTGCCCCATGGTGCTAGGAGGGTGCCTGAGTTACAGGCAGGATTGTTTTTGTGCAGGAAGGGACACCTTCCTCAGAGGGTGTTTCCTCTTTCTAAATGTGCTGCAGAATAGATTTAGAAAGAGAAAAAAATGGGAAATTAAGATATTCCCTGGGAAGGCATAGCATTTTGACACATTCCCAGGTTTACCAGTGTTGTTAAATCTGAGAATGCGCCCTGAGACATGTTGGGCTGTGTTTATTAATTGGTTTGGATCCTGGGAGACTTGGCACAGTGGCAAATGGTATCCACTACTGGATTCATAGATTATTTGTTGTGCCGACATTATGTATGTAACTACATTACCTGGCTTCCTCCCATTCACGGGAAAGAACTTACTGAAGTGATGTTAATGACTGAACCATCCCGCATGCCCACTGTACTCCATCAGTTATAATATGAAAATTGGAAACTAATAATAAAAATGTGTTTAAAAAAAAATCTGACACTGCGCCCCAATCCATGGGTGGATGCGTGTGAATGCGCTCGCGCCACCCATGGAACGCCTTCCCAGGGTGCTACCTTCTGTTGCTGCAGATCTACCAAGTAATGTAGGGCCACACAAGGTGGCCTTGTGTGGCCTGATATATCCCATTCTAGAATTTGCGTTGTCCTGCGTTACCTTGCGTGGTGCAAAGGCAATGCAAAACCTTGATAAATTTTCTCCCTGTGCCTTTCCTTCCCTTTCCTCCAGAAACTGTTCTGCCTGCTTTCCAGCGTTGCTCTGACAGGGTCTCAGAGAGCCCAGGCCAGAGCAGCCTGGAATTTCTTTCTTATGCATGAACAGTGATTAACAAATTATGTTACCCTCTATTGCTGGGTCATAGTGATTCGCAGTGAATCCAGTGATTCACACTACCTCTACCAGAGCGCCATACATAGCAATTGGATCCACTTCAAGACAAATGCTTTTACAGCCCCTGCCTCTGTCCCTCTACAGACTTACATTCGCAATAAAGTTAACCTGCAAAGTACACGCAGGGATAAATATAAACAAATGGTGAACACCACGCTAAATTAAGGAAGATCTGAAATATTGAAATATTCTAGACATGCTTTAAATTCTTATTTCCTCAAAAAAATTCACACATAATTCAGAGAATGCTCTTTGCTAGACAGAGCCTTAACTGCTCTCCGAATTTACACATACAATTCCTCTTATTTTACAACTCCTAGACTTTTCAGGACACCTGATCTCCTTCAGTACTTTGCATAATTAATGAGGTCTAAAAGGCAGGCTTGTTCCTTATCTCAGGAATAACAAGCGCGGCACTCGAATATGTTATAAATGAGCTAACCCCATTGATTGCGATGCACTCACCACAAAGGACTGCACACCTCTAACCTCTAGTTGGCGCGGCGCGGTAATTTATGCAACGTATCAGTGCACAGTGCCCTTGTAGCTCACTTCCTCAACACCTGGCGTCGCTGCTTGCGGTCTCCGCTAGGCGCAGGTCCGTCCAGTTTGCAGCTCTTCCAGACAGAGGCCCCAGATGCACAGATTCTCCCAGCTCAGCAGCTCTCCAGTCTGCTCTCCCAGCATCCCTTTCGCCCCCTCTCATGTCCAGCTGTCCTAATGAAGCCATTCATTCTCCTGTCACTGGGACAGAAACGAACCCAGGATTCACAGCACGCGGCAGAGCTACAGACAAGCAAGCCCCTTCTTGCAAGTAAAGTGCTTCTACGTGTGATTTTACACGATTCCAGAATGTAATAATTCGTGGTGCGCAGGTTAATCAATAAAAAATGTATAAAAAAACACATTTCTATATGAAAAGAAAAAAAAGTACAACCCGTGTGGGCTCTGCTGTTTTCAAAACATGTAAAATGTGAAACCTTTGCCCATGCTTTATCCCTTTAGTGAAGCTACAAAGGGGGGAGGGGGTATTATGTGGCCACACAATGGTATGTAGTTCGTGCCCTTTGCTTGCACAGGTCACCTGGTACCACCCCATGTGGAGAAGATTTTTACATGCGCACACAAGACACAAGGGGAAACAAACTCATAGCAATGCTTGTTATTACAAAAGAAGCACTTGCTTTTCACGGAATCTCCTTGAAAAGACAACAGTGGCATGCATGTAAGATACAATTTTCAAATGCTGCACTATTAATATAAAAAGTTTGTTAAAAGCATACCAACTTGACTCAGGACAGTGTTTTACACTATTTTGCCTCCTCGTGTTTGTACTGTGTGTTCATTGCTCCGGATTAGAGCAGGCAAGGCCTCCATTCTATGTTGTGCAAGTGAAACACACAATACAGCTCAACCTAATGCTTCTGTTGCTTTTCACACCTCAAGCAAACTGTGACATTACAGAAAGGGCAGCGCGTGCTCCCTCCTTAATATCGAATGCATGAGCAGAAGGACTACGCTGGAGTAACCTCAGAGGCAAGTCCATTCATATTCATGGGACTTCTCATGCAGAAGGAGCCGTATTCTCTTCCGCTGACCAAAGTCCTATTTTGGAACATCCACCAGGAGAAGGCTGGGAAGATTCTGGATGGTCCATAATCTGCACCACATCTAGCCAAACTTTAGCAAAGGTCATACGCATGCTTGAAAAACAATGTGAATTGTTTGTGACTACAAAGGCACATTTGCTAACTTTCCAGAAGTGCATGTATTATGGGTTAGTCCCACCGACGCTTGGATCCTCAAGAGCCATACAGTGCATTTGCAGTGGTAGTGCTATATTGATAAACTGATGCTTAGAGTTGTGTTGGTTGAAACTTCCCCCTCAAATAGGGAACATCGGTGCGAGATATTAAACTTGTTGCTAAGTACCATCCAGAACTCATTCTCCCATTTCTTGGGAAAGTCTTGGAGAAGGCAATTGCATCTCAGAGGGTAGTTTAATGTTTAGGGTCCTTCTTTCATTTTGAACGGAAGCCTGAAATTTCCAGTTAATTAAGAGAGAATCACAGAACTGTAAGTTTACTAAGACATTTGTCTATCAAATCATTAAAAGCACAGTGATAAAACACATTTTACATCAATGTTTAATAACACGACTTCTACACATTAGTAACTTGCTAAATTTATCAAAGCCTTTAAAAAACGGTCCAACTCAATGGTAACATCAAAGAACGGTATATTTGACAAAAGATCCACAGTGTCATGTTTCCCATTACTTTCTATTTTAAGAAAAAGGGTTTCATAAGTCTTGCAGGAAATTTACAAACATTAGCCAGTCAAGTAAAACATGAAAAATAGTGTACTTCACATTAAAAGGACTCATGTAAATTCTACCCTCAAACTTTAATTCTGGAATTGATGCCAGGGACCCCCATAACTGGATTACAACCCAACCATGCTCTTAAAACGATGTAACATATTGATGAACCTGGTAAATTAAAAAGCATGGTAAAAGATTTGGATTCCCCAATGTTTCTACTGTAAGAATGATGGAAAATATTTGGGATAAATAATCTTAACCCTCGGAGAGCGCTCCTGCATCACACAATGATTTTTTAAAGGGAAAGGGGTCCCAACACACTGCAGCCAATACATATTAGCAAGAGTAATTAAGTGTATTAGTAAATTTCATGGGAACCTGGGGCTAACTATGTTCAATATGTTGGGTTTCAAGATTGCTTTGAGTTCTTTTGGGTTGACTATCAACTGAGGAATATTTATAAAGGAATTTTAAGAAATGAATTCTTGCCTATAGCGCATTGTTGGAGGCCTCCTTATCCACAGCTTTACTGAAACAGCTTGGATGGCAAAAACTGTCAATACAGAATTTGATATCATACTAAATATTTCGAAGCACACGCAGGTCTCCACGAACGAAATCAGCCCCCAATGCCATTAAATCAGCCCCCAGCTCGGCAGCATTCTAAATTGCCTGGTAGCCAGTCCGACCCTGCTATGTAACCATAACCAATAGCCCGTATTGGAAGATGCAAAGGGCCTTATTTATGAAGCCCTTGCGCCGCCGGTGCGTCACTTTTTCCCATGTTAAAAGTGATGCACCGGCGGCGCAAGACCTTCATAAATAAGGCCCAAAGTTTTCAGTCCTCTATTGGCAAATATATCTTCTGTCTAATCACCCTTGTATGCATACAGAGACCAAGCAGTCTATTGTGGCCACCTTGTTCAGTTAGTATGCTTGGTATTAGCTCTTTCAATGTTAAGCACCGCATGATTACTGAGGTTTTGAGCACTATATAAAACTGTTGAGAAATAAATTGATAAATAAATGTTGCCTTCATGCACTTTAATGGAAATCAGATTAGCTGACCCACGACGACAAGCAAATGCACAACTCTCCCCCCAGCTCACAGCACACTGCAGAGTTGCGTTGCACTGCCAGAGCATACCCAAATCCATAGAAAAGCGGTCAATCTCCTGCATGTTTGTAACTACTGTCTCAATTATCCCCATAGAACAGTCCACAGTAACACTTCAAGAAAATCTTCATTAGGTTACTAATGCAGTCACAGCCCTACTGCTTTCCTCTTTGACATTGAGGCAAAGAGAGACAGTAATGCAAGGGAAGCCTGGATCCACCAGTCAGGAATGCTTCAGGGTTTTTACTGAAAGTCACCTTAGGAACACACAAATCCAGAAATGATCAACAACATCCATGTTTATAACACAAGTGGCATGTGGTGGTCATGTTGTTTCCCTCGTTTGTTTGCCAACACACCACAATTTTACCATTTGTGAGTGGGCTAAATGTAAAAAATTAAGAGACCTTTACATTGCCATTGTGGGAAAGGAGCCTATATTTTATCTCAGTTTTTTGTAGTTAATGAGGCCTCGGTCTCGCCTACTGGAAAATGCCTCAAAGGTTTGGTGCGCAGGCAAACAGGTGCTTGAAGCACTTTCACTGTACGTGTGCCGGTGGCCGATCAGGAGACTTTGGAGTAACTTGTCTTTTTAGGTACCATTGCACGCTTTCTCAGTGAAACTGATAAAAAACATACTGTGCCGCTTGCTGTATGCATTGGTTCTGTAAAATATACTGAAAACACCGCTTCTTCAAGCAAATAAGTAACATAAAACAATTGAGAAAGCGAGAGTCGTCTCAGCACGCGCACTGGTGGTGTATGTTAACTAATTAACGTATACATTTCCTGCCTCATAGTTCTTGCCCAGTGGAGTCTCTGTGGTTAATTAGCTAGCGTTGCTACAAGTGGGCAAAGGTGTGGCAGTGTTTAAACGAACTGTAGGCGGCAATTCAAAACAAATCACCGAGGTTAGAACACTTCCCGGATTC
Source organism: Lissotriton helveticus (assembly GCF_964261635.1). NCBI lineage: Eukaryota > Metazoa > Chordata > Amphibia > Caudata > Salamandridae > Lissotriton > Lissotriton helveticus. Next base: position 1,079,284,167 of record NC_136059.1, read on the forward strand.
TAATTACACGTTTGGAGCTTTACATCCTACACAGGTTAACCTCACGACCAACAAGAACGCATAAATGCGATCTCTGTAACATATAGTGCAGCAGGAAACTGCGCAAGTCGCTTTGTCGTGAAAACATTCGTGACAGCGGACCGATGCCATCAGTTATCCAACAGGGGCTTGCGCAGATGGCACTGTATCAGTGCTCAGGCCTCACAGGGACTATTTGACCACTGCAGTAAAAGAGCAATAACGGGAAGAAACATCACCTCCTCCTAAAGTTTATACAAGCAGTCAGCCCTTTATCACTGCTAAACCTTGAAATGGATGTCTGGGCTTCATGGCTATAAACACAGAGTTGTTTACAGTTCTGCAATGGCGGCTCCAGGACTGGCCTAGAAGCTTCAGTCACCTGAATGCCAGATCCTGACTAATGTGGGGAAACATGCGCCGGCTTGTTTTATGGAGAATATGTTTCATAAACCCCGAAGGACAATTTATCAGAAATCCATCTACTCTGCTGCAGATTGCTGCTTTAATGTGGAATCTTGATTTTTAGTCAGCTCTTCGCCGACTTCAAGGTGGGGAATGAAAATGAATACAGAAATGCTATTCTAAGTCATGCCGGAGACCGCCTGACATTATTTGCATTTTTATTCTGGCCAGCCAATTTATCTCCACCATTTGCAGATGTGAATTCAATCCTTGTTCTCGGTGCCAGCTTGGTGCAATTATTGAAAAAGCCTGCTATTACCAGCGAAGAAGGTAGAGTGTTTGTAATGATGCATGGCGTGCTTTGAGCGAGACATCTTTTAAAGGAAATGCAAGATTCAAAAGGTTCGACAAAGTGAAGGATAGCAGAAACTGGTAAAACGGTATAAAAAATGTGAATGTTCTGATTGCAAAATATGAAGAACACCTTTTTTAACCACTTTTGCTAAAAACTAGTTGATGGATATTTAACTAATATGTTGCTCTTTTGAACCCATGTCAAGTACCCACTTATTATTATTATTATTTCAAGTTTTAGTAGAGCTCAGACACTCCTACTCACAGGGATATCATGGTGCTAATAACTACCATTTGATTTCAGCAGATATACAGATCTAAAGTTGGAAATCAGAGCTGCGTTAATCAGGGAAGCGTCATTTTTTCTGGGACACGAGATAGTCCTCGGTACATTGAATGTCCTGGGGGGAGAGTTCCAGTGGGTGGCCACCAGAAAAGTAAAGGAACGACCGCCCGCTATGGCTTTCTTGATTCTTACTACTTTAGCTAAGGTCAAGCTGGATGATCTTAAATATCTTGATTGTTGATAAAGTTCAAACTTAATCCTGAGGAGTAGAGGGCCAGAATCATGCAAAGACCTATATGTGTAATAGTGTAGATTGAACTGTGCCCTCTTGCGTATTGGCTGTCAGTGTAGTGATTTTAAACAAGAAGTTGCAGAATCTTGTCTGCCTTTAATGCAAATAAGTTTTGTGGCTGTACTGTGGATCGTTTGAAGGCGTGCAAACAAATAGTTCTTCAAGCTCATATAGAAGACTATCAGAGCCTGGACAATCGTACAACTCCAGTTCATTGGGATCCATCAGAACAGCTTTCTGAGATGTTTTAGCAGTCTGAAGCAGCTGCCACTGGTAGATGACACCTGGTCTTTCATTGTAAGGGATTGGTCATTAATGATTCAAGATGTTTTGCTGCTTTTTTTGGCAATGGTGCAGTGCCAAGCAAAGAGGGCCACGAGGAATCATTCCATACACGTACTACACCTTACAGAAGAATAGGATTTCATATTTTTCTGCACTGAGCTTCAAGCAGTCTTCTGACATCCAGCTGGCCCCCTCTGAGAGATAGCCTTCCAGGTTTTACTTGGTATCCAACTGATTGCCACCCAAAGAGATGATCAGCTGGGTATCATCAGCTTAGGAGCAAATGTCAAAGCCCCATATTTTAGCCAGAGTAGCCAGAGGTGTGACATACACATTAAATAGTGTAGGGTTTAGGGATGAGTCCTGGGGAACACCATACTTAGTACTGTGAGTGAGTGATCTATATGTGTCCATCTGGATGGACTGGGATCTTTCAGATAGAAATTAACTGATCCATTGGAGGGCGATGGAGTGAAAACCTGTCTCATGCAACCTTTTGATCAAAAGACCATGGGACACAGTGTTGAAAGCTGCAGATATGTCTAACATAATCAGAGCCACTGCCTTTCCATGATCTACCTTTAGTTTGATATTATTCGAGACTGCATTGAGCGTGCACTCGGTGCTGTTATTCACTCTTAAGCCCAACTGGGATGGATCGAGCAAGTTAGTATCCTCCAAGAAGGTTGATACCTGGTGGTTGACCAATTTATTTATTGATAATTAGCTGCCTAAAATCTTCAAACACTTTCCTGAATTGAGAAATTCCTATTTTAGGAACAGCTGTAGAATAGGTCTCCTTCCACATTAAAATATATTGGACTCATAATACCTACTGGATGGGAGGACGCCACTAAAAGATAATCTGATTGACCACTCTGTGTAACGCTACTGCCCAGTAGGGATGTTGATAATAATCAGTGTTTTCTGTCTCCCTCGCGTGCTCTCATTTTCATAATACATTTCTAATGCATATAAGGTCTACTTCTTCCTCATTGCCTTTGCAATCCCATAGGTGTCACACTGCTGGCAGAGGAAGGAGTAACAGTATTTCTTACTCTATCTACAGTGGTGATTTGAGTTGAACCCAAACCCTAATGTTTTATAATACTGCTTATTTTGTATTGTTTATTTTTGTATTTAATTTATATTGAAGTCCTTAAATGTCATTGCAAATTACCATTTCAACATCATTTCTTTAACATAAAAAATACAAATAATAAAAACGTAAACATAAAGCAGCCCCCTATAAACAAAGCCTTATAGCACAGCACAGAATTACAAGATATTTGAATCCTCAAAATCAAAAAAAAAAAAAAGGGGCAATTCCTCTCTGATTTAATCAAAGAATGTCCCCCAAATCTTATCGAATCTCCTAATCCCCCCTACCCGCAGTGCATATATCTGCTCACTGGATTTAACTTGTCTCATCTTTTGTAGCCATTCATACATAGATGAAATCTGTTCTGTATGCCATTGCTGTAACAAAAGAGATCTCTGCCACTGCCATAGCCATGTACAATAATTTAGCTATCTGATCGGAAAACATAAGATTAGAGTCAAAACCGTACAAAATTAATTTCTCGTTCACTTTGATCGTGATATTATATTGAGTCTGGAAAAAAGCAGAAATTTCTTCCCAAAATTTCACAATCTTCACACAATAAACCATTACGTGTGACCAGTTGGCTGGAGAATAGTGCATACATCTAAAACAGTGCGCTGAGTAGTTGGAGTACATTTTAAAAATGGAGGCAGGTGTACGATACAGCAGCCATTTACTGAAAAATAAAATTCTGCGCCAATTAGCACCGCGCAGTGTGCTAAAATTAAATTTATTAATCACTGCCCAAGTATTCAGGGACAATGCGTGGTTTTCCTGCTCCTGCCATTTTTTGATTGCCTCCTGACTCAAATCGGCCGTCCTACTCTGAGCTAGACAATGCTTCCAATCCCCAGGTTTTCTATCTAGTTCAATGGCTAATAGTTCATTAGTTAATTGACTTGGTTGACCAAACTGTGCAGTGTCAAGTTGCACAAGAAACTTATATAAAATATTATAAGACCCTAACAACATAAAGTTCCTAGGGGTTAATTGCAACATTTCCACCGAGGTGATCCAAACTCCATTTCTCAGAAAGTCGGAAACTTTAGAGAATCCTGCCCCAGCCCAGTTACCAGCTAATACTAAGCCTTGTACCACCCCCATCAATGGGAGAATACTGGACAGTAAAGTGGTTGAGTTAATAGGGGGAAGCGAGTATCTTTTAAAGAGAGCCCGGCGTTTTTAAAAAAAACACAGTAACGACTTGTAACAGACTAATTTGGGAGATTTAAGCACCTGCAGAGGGGCTGGTATCTGAGTTTCTGTACACATTAAATCAAAAAAGAAATTAATAAATAATTTTTTACTAAAGATTTGACCTTTAAATCTTGATAAGTACTGTGCAAAGTATGCATTATAGTAATCCCTGAGATTTGGCAGGGCCAACCCTCCCTGATCCAAATCTTCATATAAAGTATTTAATGCAATACGGGGTGTCTTCTTTGCCCAAATAAAGGCCGAAAACATAGATTCTACCCTAGTGAACAAAGACCCCGGTAAAAAGCATAAAATAGTGAAAAACAAAAAATTGAATAAGGGGAGAACGGACATTTTAATCAAATTGCTGCTTCTTTTGTATTGTGATACCTATTTCTACAAGGGACAGAGGTTGAAAGGGTGACTAGTAATCACCGCGAATTTCTGTGGGAGAGACTCAATACCCTCCAGAAGACTCAAGACTATACAGAACCCTGCAGCCAGACTCATCCTGGACCTTCCCAAATGTCTGCACATCAACCCTCATCTCAGAAACCTCCATTAGCTCCCCATCCAGAAGAGATGCCAGTCAATTTTAATCATGCACACCTACAAAGGCCTCCATGATCAAGGACCATCCTACATCAACCATCAACTGAATTACCACCAACTCTCTAGACACCTTCATTCCTCCTCACTTGTCTTCCCTCCCCCCTTGCATGCGTTACAGCCATAGCAGGGGCTGCTCTTTCTCCTTAATTGCCGCCAAGATCTGGAACACTCTGCCCCTCCACCTCCGAACAGCACCATCTCTGGTGGACTTCAGAAAGAGACACCAGACCTGACTTTTCAATGGAGACACGCCATCCTCAGTGCCCAGATACCCCTAAGGAGTGACAATACTGCGCTTTACAAATGATTGATTGATTGATACCCTTTATGCAACTGCCCTGGGTGGAACAACTTACACACAAATCCCATTCTAAATTTAATATAAATAACTTGGGCTGATAGACCAGGGTTTGAGGAGATAAGTAGCTGATTTTGGAGTGGTAGTGGAGTGGAGAAGTGTGGCTCACTGGTTAGAAGCGGCAGACCCTGAAGCAGAGGTCGGCCCGGGACCAGGGTTCAATTCCCGTAGAGGCAGGGTCTTGGGTCAATGTCCGCGGACTCGATGTTTCTCGCCTAGGTGCCTAAGCTAACCATGTGTCCCACTCTGCAACCCTGGGCAATAGCTTGCTTAATCTCCACAACGGCCCTATCAGCGCCGGGGATGCCTGGCTTCACCTTGGGGGTGCCCAGGAGGGACCATCTCACAGGGAAAGCCAGGACGAGTTCCCCAGCGCTATACAGCGCCAGGACACTCCGAGATGGAGTAACAGTGCGCTTTACAAGTATACATTTACATTTACATTTTAGCCATTGTAGATATTAAAAGTATATGTCTTGGAAGTGAAAAACTAAAAGCATGTCGGAGGGATCTTCCCATGTTGGGAAGAATGAGAGAAAGAGAAGAGTGCTCCTCTGTTCCACTGCTATCCAAGGCTCATTTATATCATTTAGCATTAAATTGGTCAACAATGATCTTGAAGTTCTCAGTCCATTCCTGAAATTTACAAAGTAATTCTGCATCCCATAGAAGGACAATATAGTTGCTCAAAAGTGTCATTTTTGATGAATAAATCACCATCACCATTGTCACTGACACACCTAAACCTAGGCATGGTTGGTCCAGTGGCACAGGTTAAAAATGAGATTAGTTCCCCAGGAGCTAAAGTTAACTATCCAGGGGGCATTTTCTAGGATTTCAATGGTATGATATGGTAGTGATTGTCAAGCACACGAAGGTTTCTCTTTCAGAGAATGGTAGGCACTTTTCGACTTCCCAACCGTAGGTTGCCTAATCATATGTGCATATAACAGGATGCCTAATTTTATGTATGCATACATGAACATAGTTTTTATATGGTACAAGTCTCAACAAACGGCAACAGGGTGCTGTACAAGGCCCAAGGCAAAGAAACAGTGATGGAAAATGGATCTCTCTGCAGGGTAAACCCAAAACTTTTTGGCTTCCTTCTCCACTTTTACTGACCTCGTTTTCACTGTCTAGGAAACTGAGCTATTTATTACTGCTAACCAGAGCTAAAGTGCAGGTGCTCTCTCCCTAAAACATGGTAACATTGGCTCATGCTCAAAAGGCATATATAATTTACTTATAAGTCCCTAGTAAAGTGCACTACATGTTCACAGGGGCAGTACATTATATGCTACTTGTGGACCTGCAACACTGTGTGCCACCCACTTGAGTTTGAGTAGCCCTCTAACCGTGTCTCAGGCCTGCCATTGCAGAGGCTCTGCAATGTATGTGCAGTTTAAACTCCCATGTCGACCTTGCAAAATAAACTTTTTGCCAGGCCCAGACCTTCTCTTTTTATACATATCAATCACCCCGAAGATAGGCCCTGTGCAACCCACAGGGCAGGAAGCTATGTATTCAAAAGGCAGGACATATACACTGAAGTTTTGCATCTCCTGGTAGTGAAAAACACTCAAATTAGTTTGTCACTACTGCAAAGCCTATCCCTCCTGTAGGATAATGCTGGGATTACCTTATTCCATTGTCTAAGTGTAATTCCCTATTGTGAAGAAATAGACTTTTCGAGTTTGGTATCTCTGGAATCACAACCAAACTTATGGTGAAGTCGGATTTTAAATTGCAATTATGAAAATGGCTCTTTTGAAAAGTTGGCAGTTTCCTACTTTAGTCATTTGGTGCCTGCTGCCTGTCTCTGATCACTTGTCTGGGGTGATTGTCAGTTGGGCATTGTGTATTGCCCCTAGACAGCCAAACACAATGGGATCTTAGGTGTGAGTTGATGGACCATCCTGGCAGGATGGGAGGTAGAAGCTGAACTCAGCCTCACTTACACCTGAAAATGTTGTGTCCTGTCCTCACACAAAGGGCTGCATACCCCCCTGTAGTGAGTCTGGAACCAGGGCAGGAAGGGAGGACCTCTGTGCACTTCAAAGGCCAGTCTTTGAAGTTTAATCCCACTTCAAAGGCACAAATGGGCATAAGTACTTGACCTCATACACCAACACTTCAGTACACTTCTGGACCTGTGAAGACTATGCCAGGAAGAAGGATTACTGGGCTGCTGAAGGAGTGACACTCGGCTGAGCTGCTGCTTTCCTGGACTCCTGCCTTGCTGTGCTGCTCTGCTGCCTGATGTTCCCCTGCATGGGTGAGAAGGATTGGACCAGCATCACTTGAACCAAGAGTAACTCCAAGGGCTAGCTGGCTGGCCACCTGACCTGAAGTCTCAGGGACATAAAGACTTTCAACTACCCTGCATATGACCCTGGACACTGCCATTTGTGAGTTTGCCCTGCCAACTGGTGCCACCCCAGTCCTGGACCCTTGAAAGTAGGCCTAAAGTGTTTGCACCAGCAAAATCCACGCATCTTCTGCTGAACTGATGCCAATCCGCTGCTGTGCAGATCCGGCACATCGTCGTTGTTATGTGGATCAGCACTGATGCGTCACCACTGTTGCATGGACCACAATCGACGCATCAACTCTGCTGCATGGATCGGACCCAGTGCATCATCTCTGGAACCTCTACTGTGCAACGCTCTTTCCAGTGCAAGGTCTTTGCATTCCTATTGACGGCTGTCTCGACGATGGCACCTATTTATTTATTTATTGATTTGCGTGTTTGTATCGCGCTGGGATCGACTCCCGAAGGAGTATCTCCGCGCCTTTGGCAGCCATAATGCAAATAACGAGTACTGGCAGTGAATGCTAGCAGTTTTGGAATAGGAAAGTTTTTAATTGTTTCCTAAACGGGAGGTGGTCCTTACAAAGTCTCAAAGTTAGTGGGAGACTATTCCATAGGGTTGGGCCAGCAACTGAAAGGGCTCTATCTCCTTGTCTTGCTTTTTTTGCTCTAGGAACACGCAGCAAGGCCTGTTCGCTAGATCTCAGAGAGCGCGTGGGTGTGTGAAGAGAGAATTTATTGGACAGATAAGCAGGGCCCTTCCCCTGTAAACATTTGTGTATTATACAGCAGGTTTTGAACTTCACCCTCTGTTTGATGGGTAACCAGTGCAGCATGGTCAGAAGGGGTTTAGATGGGGTGCGAGGGGGCCGGTTTAGAACGAGGCGAGCAGCGGTATTTTGTACCAACTGAAACCTGGAAATTACTGCTTCATTTGCTGACAGTAGTAGCCCATTGCAGTAATCCAGGCGACTCAATACTAGAGCCTGCACCAAGGTTTTTCTAGTAGAGTCTGGCAGCAAAGGAAATACTTTCCGTAGCATCCCAATGATATGGAAACAGGAACCCACCACTTGGTTGCCATGTTGTTTTAGGGAGAGCTCCTGGTCCAATCGGACGCCGAGGTTTTTCACCACCTGCTTGGGATCGGGGACTGGGCCAAGATCTTGAGGCCACCAGTCAGGGGTCCACAGAAGTTTAGCCTCACCGAACAGCATCACTTCCGTCTTAGCAACGTTACATTGCAGGAAGTTAGATGCCATCCAGTGAGCCACTGCCTTCATTCCCTGAGCAAAGGAGTTCCTAACCTCAGCCGTGAGGATTTTAAAAGGAAAGAGGAGTTGGGTGTCATCCGCGTATGACACTGGGATGAAACCATGGAACCTCATGATGTTAGCTAGGGGGGCCACATAGATGTTAAAAAGGGTAGGGCTCAAACAAGAGCCCTGTGGCACCCCCTTAGAGATCCCCAACTCCTCTGACCGATAAGCACCCAGGGTGACCCTTTGGATGCGATCTGTCAGGAAACTCCTCAGCCAAGCCAGCGCCTTATCTTCCAGGCCGATGTTAGCTAGCATGGTGGTCATGATGTTGTGTGACACGGTGTCAAACGCCGCAGACAGATCCAACAGACCCAGGATAACAGAATGGCCTTTATCCTGGAACATGTGTAGATCGTCTGCGACTGACAACAAGGTGGTCTCGGTGCTGTGTCTTGGCCTAAAACCTGACTGGGAAGAATCTAATCCACCTACTTGTTCAATGTAATTCGACAGATGTCGATTTACAAATTTCTCTATAATTTTGCCCAAAAAGGGGAGGAGAGATATGGGTCTTAGATTAGCCAGTTCCGTCCAGGGAATAGCAGTGTTCTTCCTCAGCGGTCTCACTAGCGCCCTTTTCCAGTCTATAGGAACCTCCCCTGTACTAAGAGAGAGGTTAACTAGATTCTGGATTCCTGGCCCCAGAACTTCTGCCAACCTAGGCATGATGCGGGCTGGGATGATGTCCTGAGGGCTACCGCTCTTAATTTGGGTGATCAGTGAGGTTACCTCCTCTAAGGAGATGGGGGGAAAGCGTGTAAGGCATTGAATAGGTTGCACCTGTTGTGCATTAGTCCGAGAGATGTTGTTATCTGCTCCCGCAGCTGTATTCAAAGCCATTATCCTTTCATAGATTGCATCTATCTTCTTCATGAAGAATAGGGAGATCTCATCACACAAACCTTGGGAAGCAATCTCTGCAGTCTCACAGGCTACCGGCCTGGTAAAAGTTTGAAAGATGTTATACAATACTTTAGAGTCTTTCCCAGCCTCTGTTAGTTGTGAAGCAATATGATTTTTTCGAGCAGCCCTAATGGCCTTATGGTACAACTTAAGGGAGGATCTGTGAAGTTCTTTATCTTCCAGCCTCCGAGACTGTCTCCACAGTTTTTCCAGTTTTCTGGTTTTTTGTTTCAGCGATCTCAAATCCTCAGAGAACCATATTTCTTGCCTATTAGCCAGGCGGGGTTTGTATACTTTCTGCGGGATAGTGATGTTTATTGCTTCCCTAACCGTCTCCTCAAACCTATTTAGCTCAGTTGTTACATCTTCTGTAGAGTTTTTAAACAGGGGAGCTTTATACTTGTCTCTGAAGGCTTCCGTGGTTAGTTTATGCCAAGGTCTCCTTTTGGTAGCCAAGGCGACCTGAGTTCGTGGCTTATCAATGGCAGCAGTGTAAAACTTTAGGATGAAGTGATCTGTCCATTCTACCTGGGTGGGTGTCATACATTTGGTTAAAGATGAATTGGACATAACTAGATCCAAAGTATGACCTGCCTCATGAGTGGGTCCATGATTGATCTTTTTCAGTCCTAGAGAGTCCAGGTCCATTAGGAGGGTTCTTGCCTCCATACACTTCTCTGACTCACTGTGGACATTAAAATCCCCTACCAGAAGAAAGTGCTGGTTTTCTTGTACAAACGGTGCTAAGGCCTCTATAAGTGCAACAGAAAACTTCCCACTCGGGCCCGGTGGGCGGTACACCAATGCACCCTTCCTTTGTTCCCTGGGGGTAGAGCTAAGTTTAAAAATTAATAATTCCATCTGAGGAGTACTAATTTCCTCAAGAATGACTATGTTCAGTTCCTCCTTGTAGACAATTGCCACCCCCCCATATTTTATTAGGGCGGTCCATCCTGGCTATTTTATATCCTATTGGGATACCCAGTGTAACAGCTGGGACTGAATGGGGCTTAAGCCACGTTTCTGTTAAGAAACAGAGGTCGGGTTCCTCCGTAGATCTAAGATCCAGACCTGGGTGGAATGCTTCACTAGCGAACGAGTGTCACAAAGTAGGTTTTTGCTCCCCAGGATGGGGTTGTCCCCTATGATATTTATCGGGACCGTTTCTCGCACTTTAACTTGCAATGCAGTTGATTCCCATAGTTGACTACTTTCCTCCACACAGAGGTCAAACTGTGTATGGCATGCCTGACAAGCAAACGGGCCTTCTAGGGGAGTTTCTATGGTTGTATCACATACAGTTGGGAGGTGATTACGTAGCTCTAACAATACCTGTGAGGTATATGTTCTCCGGTTGATATAAGGGATTTCGAGGATTTTTGATGACATCGCCATAGCCTCTTGCCCCTAGCCCCGTCCTGTCGCGGACGGGCACAGACGGGCTGGTCTTCGGCTCGTCTTAGGCGCAGGAGTAGGCGCCACCCAGCGCGCCAAGGCGCTGGGTGGCGCCTACTAACTTTTGCATCGCAGCTCTCTGCTCATCTGAGCTGACACATTGCCTTTGCTGCGCAAGTCAGAACCGGCACATTGCTGCTGCTACGTGGATTAACATGGATGCATCACCTCGTCTGCACCCCACATCCTCGACGCTGAGGCAACCAGGATCAAGGTACTTTTTGTTCAGCGGGCCTCACTAGGTTCCTATATCTGGTCCTCACTCCATCATGGTTGGACTGAACATTTGACTTTTCCTGGTCCGGCATGACCAGACATCCCAAATAAGTGCTGTTAGACCTGGCATTTTCAGCTGGTTTATCCCCAGACTTATAGCTTTTTGGCCTCCTGTTTTGGACCCTGTTTTTGTTTGTTTTTATGACTCTGGGCACTTTACCATTGCTGATCAGTGCTAAAGTGCATATGCTCTCCCTGTATATTGTGTTTATGGCTTGGAGATTCCATGATTGGCATTTTTGATTTATTGGTAAGTTCCCAGTACAGTGCACTGTGTGTGCCCAGGGCCTGTAAATAAAATGCTGCTAGTAGGCCTGCAGCACTATTGTGCCACCCACAAGAGCAGCCTGTACATGTAACTCAGACCTGCCATTGCAGTGTCTGTGTGCAGTTTGGTACTCCAGTGTCGACCTGACAAGTGCACCCATGTGCTAGGCCTTAACCTTCCCTTTTCTTACATGTGAGTCCCCCCTAAGGTAGGCCCAATGTACCCCTGTAGGCAGGGTGCAGTGTTTGGAAAAGGTAGGACATGCCCTGATATGTGTGGCATGTCCTGATAATGAAATACAGCCAATTTCGTTTATCACTATTGAAAGGCTATCTGTCCCATAGGATAGAATGGGAGTTTATTTATAAAATCTTATAAATATAACTTCCCATTGGGACAAGATAGAAAGTTGGAGTTTAGTATGCCTGAACTCAGAATATAAAAATGCATCTTTTAGTAAAGATGACTTTTATATTGTGTGTTTGAAAATACCACTTTTAGAAAGTGGGTATTTTCTTGCTTAGCCGTCCTGTGTGCCTCTGCTGGTTTGTGGATTGACTGTCTGGCTTTTGAATGACAGGGGCTGGGGATGTGCATTCTCTCAGACGGCCATGGGGGGGGGGGCGCTGACATGTGTCCTGCCTTTCCTGGATGTGTCAGGGCTGGGCTGAATAGACCTGGGTGACATTTACAGTAGGGGGAGGAGATTCTTTCATACCTGAATGAGCCTGGGACAATGCTGTCTCCAACTTCTGCCAAGCAGGTGCACTAGAGAGGACAAAACTGGTTTTGGCTGGGCAAAGAGCTTCTCAGCCACCAGAAAACAAAGGTATTTGTGCTATAAAAAGTGGGGCCCAGACCACTGAACTTTAGATTACTTCTCAACTAAGGAATCTGCCAGGAAGAACTACCGGGAAAGCTGGAGCAGGACTACTGCCCCTGTGCTGTGTGCTGTTGGGGTTGGCCTGCTGTGGTTGCTTCTGTCTTGGGCAGGGAAAGGATTGTACTGTGCTTCCTGTTGGATGACTCAGGGATAGAAAAGACTTCAAAGATTACTTCTGGGAATCATGAGGAACCTTTTCCAAGGAGAAGAGCTCATGAAACTGACGAGGAATACTGCCCTCGTGCTGTTTGCTGTCTGGGGTTGGCCTGTAGTGGCTACTTTTTGCCAAGGAAAGGAGAAGAACTTTGCTGTGTGCTGTGTCCTCTGCTTGAGGAAGATCTCCAAGGGCTTGAAAGAGAACTTGCCTCCTGTTCAGATGTCTCTGGGACACAAAGACTTCACCCCCATTCCCCGATGAACTCCTCTGCTGGGAGTTCTGACCTGCTGAGAGGTGCCTGCCAGTGTCCTGGACCTCTGGAGGTTGTTTTTGGACTGGAAACTGCAAGAAGAGTCCAAATCGACGCATTGCAGCGGTGCAAGGAGAATTTTCTGACACATTGTCTTCGCCAAAGAATCGATGCAACGCCTGCTCATGGCTGAAGTGTGTGCCGTGCGATGTATCCTGTGCACCGATCTCCAACATCCGAGATCACCACGCCGATTCTGATGCAGGCCCTGTTGTGGAAGAACTGACGCATCGAGGGGACATTGCTGAAATCATCACAGCACCTCTCAGGTCTTCATGGATTGCATTGTACCGGATGGTCAGCGTTGCATCAAAGCGCCAAGTGTGTTGCCTTTTTGGTTGACGCAGTAAGAAACCAACGAATCACCTCCTTTCCGGTAAGGAACCGACGCATCACTTCCCCTGCGTAGTAGTAAGGAACCAACACATCACCTCCCCCGGGGCAAGGAACCAACGCATTACCTTGCCTGAGTGTAAGGAACTGATGCATCACCTTCCCAGCAAATCTTTTTGCTTGCATTTTTCGATGCATCTAAGGTACTTTTTGTAAAAGTGTTGCATCCAACATTTTCTTGGAACAGAACTGTTTTTACCTTTTAAGAATCATATTTTTAGTACTGTATTGTGGATTTTTGTTGCTTTGGTCATGTTTGGTTTAGATAAAAATTACTCATTTTTCTAAACTTGTGTGGTGTCCTTTTGTAGTGTTTCCATTGTATTACTGTATGTGTGCACAAATGCTTTACACACTACCTCTGAGATAGGCATGTCTGCTTGTGCCAAGCAATGAATCGGGTGAGCAGGGGTTATTTAAGAAGTGTATCCACCTTACCCTGATTAGGAAGAAGGGTCCCTACTTGGACAAAGGAGCAAACCATTGCCAACTAGAGACCCCATTTCTGACATGTGCCTATTGCAAATAAGTGCTTTTTTACAGTTTATTCTTTAAAAATGCACATCTTAAAATCTACCTATTGAAGTTTTGTAATTTTGGTCTGGTTTTATTTATTAAAATATCTCTATTTTTCTAACCTGGTGTGGAATTTTTTGTGTGTGGTGTTTTCACTGTTATAATGTTTGAAGTGTTGCACAAATACTTTACACATTGCCTCAAGAGTTAAGCCTGACTGCTCTGTGCCAAGTTACCAGTGGGTGAGTACTGGTTAATTTAGGGTTTGCCTCCTTCTTACCCTGACTAGGCTTGTGGCTGCTGCTTGACTAGGACTCATACCCCACTCAACCACAAATCCATTTTCTAACACACAACCAACTTGTGATTGGAGGGGTAGCTGTTTTATTAAGTGACTATTCTGGAATCATGATGCAGTTTTCTTTAAAATTATGTGTCTTCAGTGTTTCCTAAATTGGAGCTGGTTTGGGACAGTGTTGATGTATGTGGGGATATTGTTCCAGATCCTCAGTGCATGAATGAAGAAGGACCACTACCATATCATCTTACAGTATTATAAACATCATACAAGCCTATCATCCGAACACTATCCAACTATTTAAGTATTTATTCAACCCTTCTAAGCTAATGTCATCCAAAGGTGTCCAAACAAGTTAGTTCTGCAAAAAATCAAAAGTAATGAAAGAATGCCATGTAGCATGTAAGCAGGAAGATCCTTGGATGGTATCTAACAGGCTTCCTCCTGAGAGTTCTTCAAGTACATGTCATTGCAAGATAAACTGTGCAAATTATGCTGCATGTGGTGTTAATGCGAAATTTAAACAGTTGATGTATATTATGAAGTTGGCAGCCATGTTTTTTTAAAAAGGAGTCAAGGCCTAGTTGAGGGTATATATATATATATACATATATATATATATATACATATATATATATATATATATATATATATATATCAAGCTCCAAACTGCCTCTCTGGCAGAAACGCACACGGGCACTGAACTGGAACAAGTCCTTTTATTAGTTCAAATGCCACCCATTTGCAGAAAGCTTCCGGAGCCTATTGCTTCGAAACGCGTCAGGAGTTATCGACGGAAGCTGCGGAAGCTTTCTGCACATGGGTGGCATTTGACCTAATAAAAGGACTTGTTGCAGTTCAGTGTCCGTGTGCGTTTCTGCCAGAGGGGCAGTTTGGAGCTTGATGTACACGCGGCAGCCCTTGCTGTGAGAAACGCACCAACCCGAGAGGACTGGGTGTCATGGGGCCCGGGATCCTACCCGGTCTCTTTTGTGAGACGCTGACTTTGGATTTTAATGTACCGATGTGTGGAGGCCCATCAGAGGGCTTTAAATGTGCAGAAGCAGTAGAAATGAAGTGCACCCATTCAGGGTCAATATTGGCACACTACGAGATCCAGAATTCCCTGTCCATCAGAGGGTGTGACCCTAATCTTGAATCCTTAAAGGAGGTGTGCCTGAGTAAATATGATGACGTAGAGCCTTTGAGAAAGAAGCGCCATTGCTTAGAAATGCGTCAGGAGTTATCGACGGAAGCTGCGGAAGCTTTCTGCACATGGGTGGCATTTGACCTAATAAAAGGACTTGTTCCAGTTCAGTGTCCGTGTGCGTTTCTGCCAGAGGGGCAATTTGGAGCTTGATGTACACGCGGCAGCCCTTGCTGCGAGAAACGCACCAACCCGAGAGGACTGGGTGGGCCCCGGGATCCTACCTGGCCTCTTTGGGAGACGCTGACTTTGGATTTTAATGTACCGATGTGCGGAGGCCCATCAGAGGGTTTTAAATGTGCAGAAGCTGTAGAAATGAAGTGCACCCATTCAGGGTCAATATTGGCCCACTACGAGATCCAGAATTCCCTGTCCATCAGAGGGCGTGACACTAATCTCGAATCCTTAAAGGAGGTATGCCTGAGTAAATATGATGACGTTGAGCCTTTGAGAAAGAAGCGCCATTGCTTCGAAATGCGTCAGGAGTTATCGACGGAAGCTGCGGAAGCTTTTTGCACATGGGTGGCATTTGACCTAATAAAAGGACTTGTTCCAGTTCAGTGTTCGTGTGCGTTTCTGCCAGAGGGGCAGTTTGGAGCTTGATATATATATATATATATATAATTAAATAAACATCTCCTCCGCATCGGGAAAAATGACAGGACACAGCGGGGCTTCATTCTGCGGATTTCTTTAATTGGACCAGCTTCACATGACCGATTTCGAATATAAAAAAAAAAAATATATATATATATATATATATACAATTAAATAAATACATATATATATAATTAAATATATATATATATATACATACATATATATATATAGTTTCCTCACCGAAAAGCTCTTGCGCTTCGGGAGGTCACTCACGTCATCCCCGCCATCCAGCTTGTTGGCCTCTCACAACTTACACTTCCCTTCTCCAAGCATTGACAAATGCAGCTGGAATATATTGTGGCTGGCTTGGGTCACGAAGATTACCCCACCGCTGGGAGGCGGGTCTGTGTGTTTCATGTGAGACACGACTTTCGGAGCAGCGTGCCTTGTGGGGATCAGCACAAAAAAGAGCAGCTGGCCTGGGCTCACCCCGTCAGTGACCTAATGGAAAATACGTTATGAGAGGACTTGGAAGCGGCACCCACTATGGATGTAATATTGTCTGGAACTTCATGTACCAGAATGCCGAGCTGATGACACGCCCAGTGGGGCGGGAGAACACTCACCTGAAAATACTTGAAAAGCTATGGCCACTTTCTTTCCACGTTGAAATAGCCAAGCCATGAATAAGGAAGACTTTTTTTCTGAAACTCGTAGGCAAATTGGCACACACTGTTTGAGGGCGAATTCTCGCACATTGCTGCTACCCTGCAATAAAAGGAGAAAACTAACGCTGCGAGTGTCTTCATTTGCGGGGCAAATGCAGTTGGAATATATATATATATATATATATATATATATATATATATATATATATATATATATATATATATAATATAAAATATATATTATAACAACAACTCCATTCCTCAATGAAATCAGACAGCACTCCAGGGTCGTGTTTCAGAAAAGATTTATTGGCAGACCCCCTGCCCCCTCTGACAGACGCGTTTCACCTTTCGGCTTCGTCAGTGAAAAAAAAATATATACCGGAGTCGGTGCCTGATTTATATATATATATATTTCTGCATATCTGCAATGTATCCTTTTAAAAAATGGCTTTCATTGAAAAATATATATGTTTCCATACTTTGTTAAATGTTTACAAGTTAGAAGAAACTGAGCAAGCCTCAATGAAACATACAAACCTGCTTTAATTTTCTTCAAATGAACTCTGTGATCAAAAAAGTATATTGAATTTTAATTTAGTAACAACCTTCGAAGAATTGAGAATAATTGATCCACTAAAGCAAACAGAGCTATGTGTCTTCATTTGCATATAAATGTGCAAGGGCATAACAGAGGCCCAAAGACACAGCAGATACTGAGGGCTGGATCACAAACTATTTTTAACCGGCACTTGATATCAATTTAACGCAGTGCTTGGTGCAAGTACCTTTTATCATCATGTTTATTTAATAACAATTCGATGTGCTGGTGATGTGTTGCATTTGTGTGTCGCATCGTTGCAATGTGATATACTTGTGTTGCACTTTGGTTGTTGTGTTTCATTTTGTTTAGACATTTCTTTGTTTACAAGGTGCCCTGCTAAGTTTAAATTGCGTTATGTTTCTTTCTATAGGTTATTATATTATGTCTGTTGATACCTTAGGAATTTCAGTTAATGCTGCTGCATTTCTAGACAAAAGCAGCACATGCCTTAATAGTGTCTATGACAGTCAATCACTGACCATTGTCTAAGATGGCAAAATAATGTAACTCCAGTTCTACCACTATTTAATAGGCCCAAAACTGTGACAGAGACTACATCTTAAATTATCCCTTTATGTGATATGGTCCATGGGCTTCAATAATAGGCTGTTAACTTGGATGACAGGATAGCTTTCTGTCCTTCAATTCTTATCAAATTCTATGTTTTCAATAAATACAAATATGGAGTTGTAGTATAAAAACTGGAGTTTTGTGCACCCACTTTCTGACCCCTTGGCATTGTGATATTACTGAAACCCCCTTGGTCTATTGGTATCCAGGTGCTTGTGCAGCCCTGATTGTGATAGAGCTCACATCAGCATGCATATAGCAGCAGGGTGATCTCAGGGGGAAATTGCCTCATTTGAACAGGGGTTTGGTCTTATGTACTAGGAAACACTTTGCCTCTTTGCCCTCAACTATTATAGACATGGGTGCAGACCCAAAGAAGCTGCCACATAGAAATGGCTGACGGTCCATTGCTGACCTAGGGCACCTCTTAGAAGGGTAAGGGAAGGGTATCGTATAGACCTCACAGCCATCCTTTTGCAGGAGGGTGCAATCACTGCCGTCTACAGGGAGATCTGCCCCTCTTCCAGATGCAGGATGGGTTGCCACCAGCTCAGTGAAAGGCAGAGAGTTAAATTCAAACAGCCGATCCGTTTTTCACCAACGTGCATCCTATCATAATGAATATGCTGTCCTTAGCACAGCCACAAACTTGCAGCCTCCAAGGTAGGCACAAGTTTGTGGCTGTGCTAAGGACAGCATATTCATTGTGATAGGATGCACTGTCCCGGTCCATTCCAGTGCACCCATTTAAGGGTGAGCCACGGCGCAGACCAGGGCAGTGTGCCCTATCAAAATTATTGACCACGTTCAAAGCCAGACTGAGAACGCAAACCAGCCCATTTCAATTAAGTTAGACCGACCACTGGGTCCCTGGGTGCTGCTGCTTTTGTTATTTTGTTACAGGGGGCTGATATTGCAGCACTGACGAGAAACTGGCCCCCAGTAACAAAAAAATAGCAAACACTGCTCCAAAACTGGCCCCCTCCCTTCCGGCCCACTGGGAAAATTCCTGGTGCCCGCTACGGCCAGTCCGGCCCTCACCATAATCAACTAAAGGAAAACAATACTGACATAGCGGCTGACTGTGAAAGCTGCTCTTCTTTGATGCTCAGCTTACCACCAGTTAAATCACTGTAATAATTTGCCGAATAATTTACTATTACTCGTGATGCTCCTGTGAAAAGGTGATTTGCATACCCTGAGCTCGTTCATTATTTGCATATGAACCCTCGTTATTAAACGTGTATCATCTCGTATACCTCGCCACAACCTGCTCATTAATCATGCTAATGACTCTGAGGAATAACAAGCATTTTGTAGGGCGAAGAGTCATATTTGAGCTGAGACACTGCCCCTGTATTTTTAGTCACGAGCTAATACACGCGCCCCACAGACTTCACAAGGCTGCACCGAACAAAAAAGCCAGTCTGGTTAGCCAGGCAGCCTCGTTTGGTGAAGGTCTTTCTGAGTAACAATGCTGAGGAATACAAAAGACAATGGGTGGAGTGGTTGAGTTCACCTCAGCCACTGATATTTACTGTCGGAGTAACAATGCTGGCATACCTTTCTTCGAACTAAAATAATGAAAAGCAAGGCTTTAATTATTTAGTTCATCCACCTGCAGTCTTGAATAATTGGGATACTGCTAAATAGGGAAGCCTAACTGAGTTTGCTAGGAACATAAACAATTGTTTTCAAGTTTATACATTAAAAGCTGCAGTTTGTGAGATACATTGCACCCGAGGGAAAACCTATAATTGTATTTGCGCACTCCGGTAGTAAATGCAAAATTATCGCAGAGCTATCTCTTTAGAAATGCATAATTTTAGATCAGCCAGCGCCATTTGTTATGCCAGGCCCTTTATCTAGTGCGTTGTTGTTAAGGCAAATTTACTGCAAATTGATACGTGGAACGTGTTTAGATACAAGGTCAATTCACTCCAAGAGCAATACAACTGCACAACAGAAAATACATCTTTAGGATAATTACAAGACCCCTGCTAGTGAGAAGTCAGAGGTAAAATAGTCTTCTGAAAAAAAATGGCAAACATAGATAGTTCCTCACTGTGGATGCTCATTTAAGGTTAGTAGGCTTGACAACGGAGGACGACATGATTGCAGCTATAGGTAAAGTAAGCTGACAACAACAAAATTAAGTTTTTTTTCTAAATGTATGTATTTATCTTTGTTTTTTTAATTTATGTATTTATCTGTTTTGTGCCCATGAGAAATGTTGGTCGTTAATGCATTAGTTCATTATACATCAGAAACATTCCTTTCAGATTCTGCTGTCTTGAATTTGTAAATATTTTGCTTCGGTAAAGATATTTTTCTGAATATCATTACCCAATATTAAACCTCACAGAATGAAAAGGAGAGTTAAAAATGCTAAGCATACCACCAGGCGTGACTGGTAGCACCCACTAAAAAGGGACAGAATACTTGTTGCTCAGGCTTGTTCATGATATCACTGGGTGCCACAGCCTCTGCATAGCTGAGCAGAAAAGAAGCTTGCATGGCATTAGCAACCACAGTCAGGGTTTTTTTCAAATGGGCCATTCCTTAGCACTATTATAATGCAGGGAAAATTTAAAAAAAATGCAAATGATGGCATAAATTACCTCCACAGCAGACCATGTGCATGTAAAATATGAACAAGTGTTACATTGTCCTGCTGGTGTTCCCAGAGTTGGTGGTTGTTCCTGGGCACTCCTTTGGGGAGTATGGGAGGTGACAGCAGCCAGGCTTTCCTGAAAAGACATCAGCCTCCAAGCTCCGCCCCCACCCTGCACCCTTTTCATCACACTATCTTTACACAATGCAATGTGCACAGTGTGCCTTTCCTTACGCTGCCGCCTCAAACACTGCATAAACTTTCCACCAGTGACAATACACACTACAGTTGGAAATTTGCCCTTCCCGCAAGGGTCCTCCAGATTTTTGCTTTCACTGCCATATTTTTGTTCACCCTGTTTGTGTTGGCTTTAGTACTAAAAGCACTGTACTCCTGCTAACCCGTGGTAAATGGCTGTGCTTTCCCTAGATATGCTACTGCCTTTCCGCAGGGTCTGCAAAGTAAATTCTACTTGTGAGCTGCAGCCCTCAGTGTGCCACCCACTTAAGTAGCACTGTACAACATGTTTTAGGCCTTCCTTTGCAGACTGAGGTTCAGTTTAAAACTGTCATTTCGTACTGGCAAAATAAACCTTTTGCCAGGCCTAAAAAATATTTTTTAAATACTAATAAGTCAACCCTAAGGTAGGTCCTAAATGCTCATAGGGCCTGGTACATTATATTTAACAAGCAGGACATATACATTTAACCCGTTCCGTGCTTGTGACGGAACCACCCCGTCACAAGCCACGGGCGCGCTGTGCTAATGACGGAGTGGTTCCATCACGCCGCGGCTGCGCCGCCCACCCTGCATCAATTCCGCGCCTGCGCCGCTGAATTAATGAGCAAGCGGGGCCGTGACGGAACCACTCCGTCATGAGCACAGCTCTCCATAGCTCGTGACGGAGTGGTTCCGTCAGAAGCATGGCGGCGTCACGCGACGCCCCCAGCGCCGCGGCGGAATTACCGCCGCTGCCAAGGGGTTAAAGAGTTATATGTCTTGACACTGAAAACCCTCCAAATACATTTTTTTACTGTGGCAAGGCCATCTCTCCTATAGAAAAGCACTGGGTTATGTTAGGACACCTTATATTGCATATTTCCCGGTTGGGTTGAAAAATGATTCAAAGAGTTCACTGTAATTTAAAATCCAAACTAATTGGCAAGTTAGATTGTTCTGACTTTTTGGTTCTGGGGATGCCACGTGATTTCCAGTGACAACCTATGGTTGGGGGAAACGCCTTTGTGTAACTCTGTAATGTTATTTTGTGATAAAAATAGTTTACAACTATTCCATACGAAGAAGCACAACAAATGTTTTACATGGGACACCCAAATATTTGGAAATAGCATAAGAGTTCTCAAATGGCTATTTCTAGAGGGAAGTGTAGATATACGTATTGCAAAAATAAATTATATGACTAAAATCGAACAGTGTAAATAGTTACTGTATCTTTGCCTGTGACCTACATAGAACTCTATTCGTTTAGCTAAGTGTGTGCTATACCAATCGCACAAACACACATACATTCAAGCATAATTTGTACTTAGCAAAACAGTGCTTCCTTCTTTATAAGTCACCATTTTGAAACGGTATCTGATGTATACAACCCCTAATGCTAGTCCTAAATCCTAGATTATTAAGGAATATATATATATATTGATCTCTTGCCCTCTCCTTGATAAAGAACCCTTGTTGTGGGTCATTTGCAGCAGAAGATCCCTTTCTCTGAAGTAGAAGAGGTGAACTACAATTTGCTGCTGGATTGCACTTGGCAGAGGAGGACGGGCCTGCCCTTGTGGACCGTCTCAACAGAGAAGAATTTGGGGAGTGTACCCTTCAGCACAACTTGTGAGAGCCACTTCTCAACAAACAGTTTGGTTCTGGAGTCTTCCTCTTTCTCCGGCACTCCCACGATCCACAGATTATTGCACTCCAAGCGCACTTCAGCATCCTCAGCTCGAAGTTGGAGGGCTGCAATCTCTTACTGAAGCCCCTTAACTTGTGTTTACTGTTCCTGACCCATTGGTCGCATAGTGGTCAGTGCAGACTCAGCATTGTCCCTCCTATCTACCAGGTTCCTATGATCCACCCTCCAAAGGTTGACATCCAGTCTGATGAATGTATTTTGCCTTCCAGAGATAACTTGACCTCGAGCTTTGATTTGGACGCTATATAAAGCTTGTACTGAATTAAAACATGTAGGTGTGCAAAAATATTGTATCTACAAAGTCATCCATCGCAATCCCTTTTCCTCCAATACTGAACCAAGTGCCTATTAGTGGGACGATCCTTCAACGAGAAATTGATATCTAGGAACAGCTAACATGTGCCATTAAGGATTGGACTCTGAACCTTTCCTTCCATTATTGACATTTGTACCTATCCTCTCAAGTGGTATTAATTGTTTTACTCGTCATTAATTTGACATTTGATTGCTCATACTATTAACGCCAGCAACCAATTGCTTTATTGGCTACCATAAGCTGTCCATGCTGAACTTTCACAACCTATATTATCGACCTCCAATAATTAAAGAGACCCAAAGTGAAATGTGTATGTTGTCTAGTTTACTTTTTAAGCTTCTCTTCCATTTTGAAATAATTTAGTTCTGTTATTCCATATTGATGAGCATATGTTTTTAAACCTTAGTGTTTTAGTTCATTTGACTATTTGAGGTAAACACACAGGCCAATCCATGTTCCCTGAAGATATTTAAGTAAATTCATGCTTTCTTTATATTATCTTTGATGTGCTAAAGGTCTGAAAGGAGGTGATGTGTTTAGCAAAAATAGTATAGTAATTGATTAACTTAGAGACAGTAATAATACTGCCTGCCGTCTTTCGACTGATACCTGGTTCTCCAATCATGTAAGCTTTTTAGCTAATATTGAAAGGACAATTCAGAACATTAAGATGATTAATAAAAATAACTTTACCCGGTTAGGTGATGAGCTGATTATAAACAGTGCGATTACAGGCCATCCATTTAGTTTTTGTTATTTACAGCATTAGTTTGTCAACTATAACTGAAGACTACAAATAAGTTAGTAATTACCTTACAAATAGATCAGTCTGTTTTTCAATATGTGCCACTGTCGGTTCTATGTGGTTTTGTTATTATTGATGTCACCCATTAAAATCAGATTCCACATTTCGTTATCCCTCAGCAGTTCTTATCTAAAGATGGCATTATTATAGTTGATGTTATGTTTTCATTGCTTATTATGGTATGGTATGTACACTATGCATTATTTAGGAAATTGCATTTATTTTATAGTGGATTAAGTAGCTGTAGCAATCTCAACCTCAAAAATAATATACATCTGTGTGCATAAAATAGAAAGTTGAAGAGCAGGTATAGGTCAGACATATTAGTGGGCGACCTTGGAACCGCAGAGGAATAACTAAACATTTTGCATAACTGCAGATTATTTTTAGGTCCTTGTTGGCTAAAATAATGTCTGTTTATCACTCTGCTCCCTACACTAAACCCAGGTGTTGGTTCTCAGTATAATGCACATGTAAAAGATGTGTATATAGTACTTGCATCAATGCACATTTACACAAAGGTCTAAAACATGTTTATTTCAAAAACACTATATTTTAACATCGAATAAGAAGGTAGAATTGGGAATTCTAGGTTAAGAAAGTCATAATATAGAATGTTAGAACGGCAACTAAATTTAGCTAGGGCTGGGCTGTATAAATAAGGAATTAAAAGTAAATGCACAGCACACAAACAATAATGCTCTTCCATGATAACACAACTAATTTCATCACAACTCTTCTATCTATTCGTCATTATGAAGACATGGTTAACCCCTCTTCATTAATGACATTTGATATTCTGATACTGTATAGTTCCTCTACCTTCCAAACGATAGAACTCACAAGCATTGTGGCAGCATACCTGTTATTCATCAGAATAATTGGCTTCACATTATAAAGGACTCGCTATCTTTCTCCTCTTATCCTGCAGCCCATCAGTTAAAAAACATCCTTTCTAAACCAATTCAATGAAAGTATTACATCTATGTGTTACCACTAATAAAACAGTTTTCCTTTAGGTTATTTCCTAAATCCTGATTACCAAACACCCCCTCACCCGCCGCCAGAGAGACACAGCACAGCTGGACAAAGGTATCAGAACAATGATGGATCATTGCCCTCAACTCCTGCCTACCCACCGCCACAGGAGACACAAAAGAAGTAGTGGAAAATGTAGCCAACTTGCTCACGCTAAGCGCTAGTAAAGTTGCACTGAAGAAACCCACCAAGTCAAGAAACGAACATGATGCTGCAACTGGCTTACAGGAGGACTGAAAACCCAGAAATGTGACGGCAGACAGAAGGAAAGAAGATTGCGCATCAGAAAGGCCCTCAAGGACTGAAAATACTTCAAAGATGCCATCAACTGATACCCCACCTTCTGAAGAAAACTAAGAAGTTCGCCCTACTACCTGCATCAAGGTCAGCTCCAACAACAGCAAGGAACTCTTCAACATAGTCAAGAAATTCACCAACCCCTCTGCAATTAAAAACAACATCACACCCTCACAAGCTCTCTGCAACACCCTCGCATTTTTCACAAGAAAATCAACACCATCTGCCAAGACTTTGCACCCCAACACCCCACCGAGGATAGTGTCACCTGCATCATGCTGACTGACATACACCCACACCAGCTCACCTCATGAAACATCCTCTCCAAGAAGGAAATGGAATCCTCTCTGGAGCTCGGGCAGACCCCCGCCTACATCATACATTCAACCTCTGTAATCAACTCATCAGCAAAGAACTCACCAAGGCCCTCAACTCCTGTATCACCACTGCCGACTTCCCCCAGATACGGAAACATGCCAAAGCTTTCCTGCTGCCGAAGAAGCCATCCACTGACCCAGGGGAAACTAAGAACTACTGACCTATCTCCCTTCTACCTCTCGCAGCCAAAGTCATTGAGAAAGCCATCAAGGTCCAGCTCACTAGACATCTGGAGAGTCACAACCTTCTGGACTCCTACCAATCAGGCTTCAGAGATAACCACAGCACAGAGACAGCCATAGTCACAGCCATGGATGACATCAAACTGCGTTAGTCCATGAAGACACAGCAGCCTTCAGCCTCCTCGACCTCTCAGCAGCCTTCGACCCCAAATCCCACCACACACTGCTAAACAGACTCCACCAGATTGCGATCCAAGGGCCAGCCCTCAAATTGATTGCATCCTACTGCATAGGAAGAATGCAGAAGGTCATCCTCCCACCCTAATCCTCGCTCCCTGAAAACGTCACCTACGCTGTACTTGAATCAATCAATCAATCAATCAATCTATCAATCAATCAGGGGTTTAAATAGCATGCCTAATCACCCGTAAGTTTCTCAAGTCTCTGAGCGGGGGGCTGGTAATACATCTGGGTGCAGGGGTCCACTCAAAGTGGCTCAAGGCTGATAACTTAGCCAAACCCACTTCAGCGCTTACATGACACCCCTGGCAAACATTGTCAAGAGCCACAGATTCAACATCATCTTCTAATGCGATGACAGCCAACTCATCCTCTCCATAGCCAATGACCCAATGACTACCAAGGATAAGTTCCAAAGATGCATGACAGATGTGGCTGCCTGAATAAATAACAACTGTCTCAAGCTCAACACTGACAAGACAGAGGTACACATTTTCAAGAAAGTAAAGGACACTCTCTGAAACAACGAATGGTGGCCATCTTAGCTGGGCTCAACCCCCAAACCCACAGATCATGCCACGTACCTCAGCATCACCCTTGACAGCCTGCTATCGATGAAGATGCAGGTCAGTGCTGTCTCCTCCAGGTGCTTCCTCACCATCCGAATACTCAGGGATGTCTTCAGATGGCACCCTCCAAACACCAGGTGCACAGTCATGCAAGCTCTCATCACCAGCAGACTAGACTACAGCATCTCCCTTTACATAGGAATAACAGCCCATCTCATGGAGAAACTCCAGACTATCCTGAACACAGCATCCTGGACCACCCCATCCCAGACCTCCCCAAATGGACACACATCACTCCACACCTCAGGAAACTCCACTGGCTACCAGTTGCGAAAAGATGCCATTTCAAGATGTTCATCCATGCTTACAGGACTCTACAAAATGAAGGACCAGTGTATCTCTACAATCGAATGAATTTCCACCAACCTACCAGGAAACTCTGCTCTGAATCCCTTCACCTAGCAGCCACCCGACACAACTGCTGGATGAATAGTGGAGGCTGCTCTTTCTCCCATTTGGCGGCTAAGAACTGGAACAACCTCCTCCTGCACCTCAGAACCTCACCATTGGTTCAGCAGTTCAGTAAGGACCTCAAGACCTGAATGTTCAATTAACAGGATAACAGGCAGCATTCTCTTCCAGCATCTGGAGATCCCTGCAGGTGATGCAGCCACACTATACAAATCCTCATTGATTGCCTCATCGTATGGAATATCAAGAAATGCTGAATCTCTTCTCTCTCATGCAAATCGCCTCTTTACTGAATCAACACAAATGCAACAAACTTGGAGTTAATATTCATCTGCCAAACCTCATCAATATTATATCTGAAGCTTGATCAGACCACATCTCTCAACCCTTCCAATCTAGAATTGTATACATCTGGAATAAAAGTCAACTCTACCACAAAAAATATGCAAAGTGCACTACAACACCTTTCCATCCAACTACTTTTACATGAGCTAAAATTACACCACAAACTACTTCGCACTCTAATGATGATGTAACAAACATAGCACCAGTAACACCATAAATAAATTGTCCAACCAAAGTCCAGAAAATGTAAAGAAAAAGCTCTCAGCTTTATGGTTTACGAGGGATTGCAGAATCAGAAAGCTAATGAAAAACAGTTTCTAAGAAACTATATTAAATACCATTTCAGAGAAAATTCACAGGGAACAAGTGCTTTAAAAAAATAAGCACAAGAAACCAATCATTGAGACCATAAATCATGCACGAGCAGACGTTCAAACTATCAAACATCTGCATTTGTACAACAAAACGTTTAATACATCTCTGCATCTGCCACCAAACATAGCCAAATTCTTCTCTGAGAAGTTTAAAAAATATACAAGAGCAAAAACATTCAGCAAATGTCTAACCCCTTACCATACTGGAAAGGAAAATCTCACATGGTCATCCTTTAAATCACTTCACCCTCAATCTGTTTTACCATTCATCACTTCCACTAAACCTTCTACTTAGGAAGATACCCCATTCTAGAAAACTTGATGCAAGTATTTGTCCAAGACTTAGCTCCTCTTATTCTCAAAACCATTAATTTCTCTTCCACAAGAAAAGGAATGTTCTCACTGCTCTCTAACCTTGGCAAAATATTCCCCCCACAAAAAAAACCGAACCATGACCCAAATGATTTTCAAAACTTTTGAGCAGTTGCCATTCTTTTCAAATCATGAAAAATATTGATTTCTTACAAAGTCTTTCAAACATTTTAGAAAATATCGTATTAAATACCTTCTAATTGGGCTTGTGGCACAAATACAGTTCCAAACAGCAGCCCTCCCAACAATGAGTAACGATATTTGACACTAAAAACTATAAACACCTACTCAAGATCCTTTTTTTGAGAATCAGAATGCTGCCCTTAAAGATTAATTTTAGTGTCTCCCAATTCTGTACAAGCCTCCAAATAGATTCCCAGGGACCAGTGATATAAAACAATAAAGGACTGTACCTTTAACTCTTAAATCCCTCTTATATTTGACATTTTAAAATTCTCCTTAAAAAGCACAAATTGGACAGCTTCATCTATTTGCTAGTGAACATGACTAACACAGAAAAATCCTCCTTCACTCCATAGACTCTCTTCCCTGACTAAAAATAACTAGAAATGCTCTTGGAATTTCAACTTATTTGATTTCTCTCTAATTCACATACAGACAGCTCCAAAATTAAAACAAATATCTAATTCCAAATCTTTCTATTTAGAAAGCTGAAATATTCCTTCCCAATCTTGGGTTTCAGAATTGCTGTGCAGTCATTAGTACCGTCCCACTTAGACTACAGTTAGGCTAAATTATCTGGTCTATCCAAATCATCTATTGCCCATTCAAACACTCCTACATACAGTTGCTCGCTTTGTCAAGGAAACCAAAAAATCAGACCATATAACTACCACACTGATGGACCTATAATGATTATTGCTGGAACCAAGAATCCACTTACAAATGCATGCATTATTCACAAAGCCGTCATCTCAGCATGTCCAGCTAAGTTAAGGTCAAACTTAATCTTCCAGATGGTACCAAATGTAAATTCTGCCATTTCCCAAAACTACATAATAATACATTTTTCGAAAATGAAACAAGACAATGATTCTAGATTAACTGACACTCAATCCCAAATTAGTGGCATTGCAGAAAAATCTGAAAGCGATATCTCCTCAAAATCTAACTCTGCTATTCTCCTCCAGCCTCAGTCAGGCACCTTATTTTGTATGATTTGTGGTATTTGTAAAGCTGTTCATTGCCATCATTAGGTCTGCACTATGCAAAACTGTAAACAAACAAATAAATAGTTATAAGTAAATACAAACATTACTTTTTCTATCTTGTTATATCTGGAACACATTGTTACTGGTTATACTCAATGTTACAATATAGAAGCAATGCCAGTCTGCATAACAGTTCACAAATGTTTGTAGTTCTTTTGTCACAAGTTAAAAGAGGTCTCCAATGGCCACAAAAGTGGGAAAGTCCTTCGTAGCCCCCAAAATTCCCAACCCATCCCAGTTTTGGAGTGTGACATCAGATCGCTATTATCAGGTTTGTTCCTTTCTAACTATTACCTAAATGTTTCTGTTGTCTTCAGCACTAAGGAACACAACTCGCGTTTTCTAATGAAAGGTATTTTGCTTACCATTGTGCAGGTATAAAATGAATGCATTTTGGAGTTAAGGAATGCTTGACTAACTTCTTTATGGAATACAGCCCTTAGAGTTAAAAATAATAAAATGATTTATATAATTTAAATAATATAAAATCCATAGCATAGTTTTATAAGTGTATCGAGCAAACATGGTCTAAGAAGTATTTAGGACTAATAACAAATCCTTTTGATTGAAAGCATGTGTTATACACATTTTCCGTAGGGAGTGGGCACCTGACCATTGGAGAGACATGTAAAATATGGAATGCATTTTAGTTTTCACCCAGTGTGCCATTTGTATCTTTTCAGGGCTGTTCTAAACAGGACCTCTCTAATTGGACCTGGCCTTGTGACGTACATTGACTGCAGTCCTGAAATTAATGGTGTATGTGCTGGTGATCAAATGTTTATGATGGTGGATCAAGCTGAGCCTCAGTGGTCAGAAACTTAGTGCACTCCCCTAACTCAAGTATGCAAATAAGTGATTGGTGGGATGCTTGAATTATTCTCAGACGCTGGTAATTACTCTGGGTCTCACCCCAACCCATCGTTATTTTGCACACCTCAGTTTGGACAGTCCAGTACAAACTGTCAAGCCAGGTCCTTCCTAAATTGAAACACAAATAGCAAGACTATGTTCACCCTGATTAGGGCTTTTCAGTCAGGTGTAGCATGTTTCCAGTGGTGCAGTGAACAAGGGACATACATCTGGGCATTCACTTCCTACTTAGCGTGTCACACTGAAGTATACAAAAACGTGATGGGCGAAATGCTTGCCTGAATGTCAACAACTGATAAGTACTCAGGCCACATCCCACTTCATTGTCATTTTGCACACCTTTGCACTTAGTTTGGATTCAGCCTTATGCAATTCATTCTTAACACTGTTTCAGTGAGAATAGTCCAACCAGAACTGCCAGGACTGATACTCCCTGAACCAGAACACAAGCACCCCAAGACTGGTATAGCCCTGATTTGCTTAATTCTGTGTGATGCCCTAAATGAGACAGGTATGTCCTTATATGGGCCCGTGCTCACCGTGCCACTGGAACCAAGTTGCAGCCTATTCACGAGCCCCACTGGGGCAAAACTGGTCTTGGGTTGTTTGTTTTCTGGTTTGGGGAGGACCTAGCTGGGCAGTTCAGGCTATACTGTTCCTATTGGATCAGGACCAAATCTGATTTGCATATGGCTGGATCATAGCTGAGGTGGCATGGGGTTAAAAAACAAAGATAGACTAGGGTGCGGCCCACATTATTACCCGTGACTGAGATTACATCAGTTTTTTGTTTAATTTAGTTTAACACTCTTAAATTAGGCTGATGAATCATACTTTTGACAGGGGTAGGAGCCCTGTCTATTTACAGTGGAGTTCTTGTTCCCCCATACTTTAATTGTGGGCTCTAGCCTTTATTTGGGCTCCTGTTCAACAAAGCTCTAAACATGGCCCCTGGCCTTTATTTTAAACATTGACATTTGCAAAACATCCTTACATCCATTCCTCTACCAGCTTCTCATTTATAATCCAACAGCCAATCAAGCACGCAGTTTTGCATTAGCTGTTTTGAAGCTGACACTGCCATTGGCCAGAACATACAAATAGTGCTGTGTCCGTGGTGTGTGACTTGGGCAATGGAGTTTTACAGATCATGTTAACAGTTTCTGTAAGACTCATCTCAGCTGGTGGCATTATTGGCTAGATCACTAAGAAGATTTTTGCCAGCTGTAGTGGAATTTTTCAGAATTAAAAACTACCTGCGTGACTTGCATTTGGAATCAGTGGTGGCCTGTAATTTTACCAAGGAGGGGGACGAGGCCACACGTGCAAACATACACACTCACTCGCACTCATTCATTCAAACATGCATGAACGCACACATATCCATTCACAACACTGACTCCCAAATATTCCTGCACGCACACACAAAACATTAAAAATAAACTCATATCTGCGCAGCTCTGCCTCAAAGATCCCAGGCAGGTTGGGACTGATGCCTTTCCTCATTGACTGACTTAAGGTCAGCGAAACAGGAAGGCAGCGGTCCCAAGCCTTGGATTACCAGAAGGGTTGGTACTGCTGCCTTCCCTCACTCATCACAGAGTGGGATGAAGGAAGTGAGATTGCTGACCCCACCCCAATTTGTGACGAGGTGTCAATGATTGACACTCAAGCCCTGGGCACTTCAGGACTTAGAGCTGAAATATCCAGGTTTGAGGCAGTCATTGACGCTCCACCTGGTCATGAGGGAGAGGACCGCAAGGTGCGTTGCCAGGCTGAAGATGTCACACCCGCAGGAGCTGTGACTTCTTCAGCCCAGCAAAGCTCAGCTCAGGCAGCCAGGAGCCTGCACGTTTAGCACATTTCTAGTTCCAGGCTACCTGACCTGAAAATAAAATAAAGCGTTTCTGTCAAGCCGACATTTGCTCATCCTGACAGATGACAGACATTCTTAACAGTGACCAAAAGGTGAGGGGGCGTGGCCCTCCAGCCCATTAGGACGGGCTGCTGTTGTTTGGAGTATTAAAATAAGAGCGGCAATAAATAAATTAGAATTAGTAACACGCTGGAGCCACCATGCGCCGCGAAATTCAAAACCATAAATTCAAATACAGCCAACAATTTTCACCACATATAGAATCCAATGACACTGTCAAATATCCGTTTTTGTGATTCAGCATCGATTAGTGCATTTTCACATTAACCTGTCCCACCTTGATTTTCATTTTCCTCATGAAACATCCGCACAGATTCCAGACGAACAAAATAATTCCCGGCAAATAGAAAAAAAGATCAGCATATATGGTCTTTGATGCAATGCATTCCGAAAACCTTTGTCTTGAAATAGATTTCTTATACCTCAGTAAACAGCCACTAAATGTAAATGTACTGCTGGTGGATGTAAAGTGGGACACATTTCTGAGTTAATAGACAGCTCATTAAAGTACTCGTTCGAACCCACTCGGAGCCAAGTGCCTGGAAACTTGATGATTGTTAAGCTGCAGGATGAGCGTAGTTTGTGCTGTCAGCTGCTGTTAGAACATTCAAACTCGGATGGTCTTTTTCATCCGAGATCTATATTTTCATAGCGTTCAGAGGATGCATTGCCTTTTCTCTGGGTGCAATAAATATAATGTGTTGCTGCAAAATTAACTGCTGTAAAGATGATAGCCTCACATATATCTGTGATGGGGATTTATGGGCGCTATCATGTGATGCCCATGGTTAGCTACATGGAGTGCTGTGCACTATACATTCTCAAGCACAATTCTCATCCAATACCTGTGCTACATTTCTTCTATCTTCTGAAGGAACCTGTGATATTTTTGAGTTTTGCTATTTTCTATTTGTGCTCAATCAGCTGCACAGTTTGCATTGTTCTGTTTGAACCACTGCAATAAGGACACCATATCTTGAACAGTTGGCTGACCCGCAGCGGAGATGACTTCCTAATGTTATGTGTCTGATCTGTCTGAATTGGATAAGAATAAATCGGAATTTCTGTGAATTAGTGCATGAACTGCAGAAAGTCGAAGTCGGAAACAGTGAGAAGGGTTTCCCTCTCTATGTGTGCGAACCCCGCTGCCTGCAGTTCAACCCTTAACTCAAGTGCTTATGATTCGTGCATTAACTCAAGTGCTGTGGAGTTTGTGCATTAACTTTAGTGCTGTCTTAAGTTCATGCATTAACTCAAGTACAGCCTGAAGTTCATTCATTTGCTGAAGTGCAGCTTGAAGTTCATTCATTAACTGAAGTGCTGCGAAGTTCATGCATTAACTTGAGTGCTGCCTTAAATTCATAGATTAACTTGAGTTCTGTCTCAAGTTTAGGAATTAATGCAAGTATTGGCTGAACTTCATGTATTACCTCAAGTGCTGTCTGAAGTTCATGCATTAACTCAAGAAAATTTGAGTTATTTATTCTTGAGATGTTGCAAACAAAAAAACACAGGCACTCGATTCTGATCTGCGCCAGGCAATTGATTATGATGCAACCTCATATAACGGTTAACAAAATACCATGTGCTCCTTGTCAGCATCGCCCTGCATGTAAGCATGTGATTTAAAGCTTGCCATAACAATAGTTCTAGGATGTGTTGTCTGAGGCTCCTATTGCATCACTCCATGGATGAGGAGAAACTGTGACAGACCGTTTGACAAATCCCAGCATTTCTCAGTCAACTCAGTACCAGTCACTCCTTTCCTGTTGTTGACCATGGAAGCCACTTCCCCCATCACGAGAGTCAACGTTTTGAGACCGTTGACAGTGCAATGGGTACATTCCACTGAAATGTAATGCAGCCTGCTAGAATAAAATAAAAACCATTCAAAACCTTTCAAAGCTATGCTGTAACTGTTTCTACAAAAGTTAAATGTTCTTGACACACAGCAGATGAGACAAACTCTAGCCCATTCTTCCTCTAGCTAATTTGTCATTCCCTCAGCAGATATATTGAATGAATTCTAGCAAGCAGTCAGTTGGGCTCTGGAGGGTTCAACCCCATGACATTAGTAGAAACATTGCAACATATGGAAATCTGAGCTCTTAAAGATACAACGAAGCCCAATAGCTCCTGACCTTCTTTGTGACTGCCACTGTTGGGCAGCCCTGATGGCCTCAGACATGAGTTTTTATGGGGAATCTGTCAATTTAACTCTTGTTTGAACCTCTGCAGACTCTCAACGAACATTGTAATCCTCCAGTGAACCTCCAGTTGATTATTGCTGTCCACAGCAGAGCTCAGTAGCATACTTTCTCTCATTAGATGTTTACGGTGGGTAATATGTGTTGCCTCTCGACCTCCGTAGGTTAGAACTTCAGGATAATTGCTGCTTCACCACTCATTTGCTGGCCATCTTGGGAGTATTAATATTAGACGTATCTTTCCATTTACAGCTACTTCACCAGCACAGTAATTTCATAGCTGCAACCACTATTATCATTGTAATAAAGTTTTGATAATAGTCACAATCCCTTCATCTATTCACCTCTAGCCTCATTCTGTAAGATGTACGTTTAATTAATTCTACTACCTCAAACATCTCTGCATTCAGCCACCTCTAGCGTCAATCCATAAAACACCATATTAATCCATTCCATTACAGCAGCAATACACTGTGCCACAACACAGTAACCATGGTGGCACGTTGAAAGAAAAAGTTTCTTTGCCATAGAGGAAAATCTATTTTTATATATTAGTAATCCATCTCTAAAATATGCTTAGTATATAAAAAAGTGTCACTCTACATGTTTGGAATAATGTTTCCCTCACAGTTACTAAATGTTCAAAGGTGATTTTCAATGTGCAGATTTAGCAAGATTCTCCATGAACTGGGCTAGGAAAATTAAAACCCTTAATTTCTATCTTCATCTTGGAAAATACTAGCAAAATGATTAAATGTTACTTTCCACTCAGTTTTCAAAAATAAAGTTTAAAGTAGCTATCAGAATTTCTATAACATAATTGGATAAGTAACATTATAAAATTGTACTTTGTGTGACATAAGCCCAAACTGGCTTAGAACCAGTTTTGCCATTCATCTCATAGTATGTAGAGTTTTACTAGAAATGTATAAGTAGAGCAACTTAGAAAAGTAACTGTGTGATTTTAGAGATCATTACGTATCATTGTTACCGATTGGATTGTAATGTTTTAATTTTTATGAACTCGAAGTTTAAAGACCACGGTCTAAATAAATAGATTTCTCTCTCTCTCTCATTCATCTCGCCTCAGAGGGCAATATACATTCCTGTCTAGAGCTAACAAGATGATCTTCATTGGACGATCTGCCATTTTACAGGACTTAGACATCTTGGTGGTGTACGGAAATAGTTGGGAGAGCAAATGACAACCTACACACAAACTCTTTTGATTTAGAGATACCAAATGAATCTGCCAGCATCTACACCACTCATTAACAGGGCCATCCTAGACTCCCCTGCTCCCATTTCTGCAGGAGTTAAAACTGTTCTATGCTCTGTCAGAGTGAGGAAACGTCTAAACAGGGCAGAGTGTATGGTATATTTTAGAGTAAAGTGAATAGGAAGTGTTGTGAAAGGTGGTGGGCACTTGGCAAGAAAGAAGACAGAATTGGGTGGGAAAGCTTATTCAAACACTGGTTTGTAAATAGATCAATTCTTCTACTGCACCACCAGTTGCAAAAGATTCTCTGAGGTCGTAGAGACTCACATGCCCTGATATTTTTGCTGAAGAGGACTTCTTCAAAGTTAACCACTTGGATGCTGAGCCCCTGGTACCACTTCAATGTAATTTCCATTGAAATCAATGGAAACTCCACGACGAGCTGAGCTCGTCATGAGCGTCGAAGGGGTTAATGTAAATTAGAAACCATTCACCATGTTTTGTACTTGTATGGATGTTTTAAGAGACCAACCAATTGATTCATAGGGTGTTGTACTGTATTATTATGCGCAATGTGCAACAAATACCAGGGTCCAAAATCTAAGGGTTGTAAGAATACAAGCAGGGACATATAAAATAAAACAAGAAAATAGGACTCATAGTAAACAATAAAGGAAGCATATACATAGGAAATTAGGCAGCAATGCCAGAATAGTGGTGCAGCATAGCATTCAGTTTAGAGGACATAAAACAATCTTAACAGGTAGGTAGGCAATATAAGTGGTGGTGAAATGTGGGTTTTAATAGGAAAAAGGAGGAAGGAAGGAGAACAAAGTGTATTCTTAGGGCGAAATTGTGATTGATTTAATAGATTTAATAATATTTGATAATGTATGTCCATTTTCCAAGTTTCCTGGGTGGGCTCCAGTAATTATCTCACCAGGGATCGAAATTTAGGTGCGACATTTAGCTCTAATTTCATGTTTCCATTTAAAAACGGGGAATGACGAGTGGCATTTTACTTTTCTCACCCTATCTCGCATGTGTCGGAATTTAAAGGGAATTTTCCTGTGTTAAATTCCAGCAGGTTTGACTTGGCAAAATGTAAAAGGGTATTCAAGTTGATTGCATTCTATAATTACAAGGCACAATAAAGTCCACAACACCCATAATTCTATTCCCTGTGCAAACAGGCATTTTCCCAGGAATCAGAACTAGTTGGACCACTCATAATAAGAACCTAAGTAGAAATTGTCTGGGGTTATGCCTAAAACTGGTGGAGTTGTTCTTCAATATAAGGTCCTTGAAGATATTGTGTCACAGATTTTCCCCTGCCACTGTCAGTGAGTGACCTGCCACCATATCTGATTAGTCTCCAATTTTGCAAGAAAGGGAGTACCGCCTTGCCAAGCAGGAAAAGTGCTAATATAGTAAATTATGTCCACAAAAGCAAAAGTCAGAAGCATTTGCAAACCCAGTACAGAAAGAGACAAAATATAACACAAGCATCCTGCTGTGGAGAGTGAATAGTTGTACAGACAGCAGTGTCTCTTAGTGCAAATATGTTCAGAGTGTTTTTTCTTTCCTCTGGCTTTGAACCTGCAAGCAGGAGGCTGGCCACGCCATGCCTGCTGTATCTGTCAGCCATCAAGGCAGTGGCCACTTAAAATGATTACAAACTGCAGCAGCTGCACTATATATGTCACATCGCCACAAGAGCTTGCGGGGACCTTTGATCACTTTCTTTTTGATTATATCACAATCACCACGTTCCATTTAAGCTCCTTTCTCTCCAGCTCGCCGGGGGTTCGGATGCCATCCCAGTATACCTTTACAGACAAATCCCTTTTCATTTTCGTTAAAAAAAAAATAGAAATCCTCTTCCTGGCTGCATGCAGACTTCGGCCATTGATCTAGATAAAGCCTGTTTCGAAATCAAAAAAGTAAAGAGTGTGCTGACCTTTCATATGATCAGATTAAGGTGTTTTTTCGCATTAATAGGTAATTGTCTTAGAGGCGCATTGCCTTGGAGTTTTCTAGGAGGAGGAAGCCGCGCAGCAGGATAAAGCTTGTGTAAGGTGTGGGGAGCTGGCAGCTAACAAATATAACACTCCTATTTTTGCCTTCCGAACACAGGAGAATTGAAATTTCATTTTTTCATACCACATTCTGCCTACAGGCTCTCGGTAAAATGTAATTTTCTTACTGCATTGATTGTCCCATTATAAGTCGTAACAATATAATGATCTCTCGCAAGAGTTTTTAGTGGTAAAAAGAGGGATGGGAGGATTGTGCGGTGTTAACTGCAGGAGCACCGGCATGTGCCTTTCCATAAGGCTTTTCATCAATTGATCAGCGCTTTGTGAAAGGCCAAGGTCCCTTTAGATAACAGATGAAGATGGAAGGAGTGTTGGGAACCCACACTCTTACAAGGTCTCCCTGTGGTCAAATATGTGTTGTTGGAAGACATGAACCGTGCAACCAAAATTAACCCTTGCAAACGCGCGTAAAAACATCCACTGATGGGGCTGAAAACTGTGATAAAAGGTTAGTGCTACAAGCAGTAGTAATTAAATGGAAGGACGTGTAGAGTCGGTACTCTGGGTATTATGCAGGTCCGAAGGCATACGGGGCCGAGGGATAATTATGACACCACAAATGTGTATAGATTTTGGGGCTGCTACGTGACTGCCTGACATCACACCCTTATTTTTATAGCTGGCTCCTATGTCACAATGGGCACAACCACTGGTGGTGGCCCGTGGGGTGTGGGTCTCTCTACACTCCTATATCATGGGAGTTAGTGAAACACTACAGGGCGCACAAGTGATATTCCTGTTTTCAATGAGTAACGTTGGGCATCTTATTTCAATAACAGCAAACGTGCAGCCTTACTGCAGCCGTGGCATAGATGGACCTGTGGTCACCCGTGGCAGACCTTGAGTTTGAAGAGCAGGGGGTGTTGCTGATTCCTGCGGCTACCACCGCAGGTATGTGTGGGGGTGGAGGCCGCCACCCCCAAAACTCATGCCCCCCCCAGGGTGGATCACCCCCCTTGCAATGCCACTGTACTGCAATGTTTGTGTTGTTCTTGGGTGTGGAAGAAACAATGGAACAATTCCTCTCAGTTCTGGAGAAGATATAAATATTACTGACCACATGAAACGCCAGGAACAGAGGAAGGAAAGAGTGGACTTCTAGATGAATGAAAGAACAGCAACCAAGAGAAACAGGTGTCAAGCCCAGAAGACAAACAAAAGCTTAACAACACACCTGCGTAAGGGTCATTAAACAAAATGGTCAACACCACCAACACAACTTCAGTCAAGGACTCACTTAACTAGCCAACAGTCAATAAATATGCATCAGATCACAATATGAACTATTACTAATAATCAAATCATAAGCAGGTCCTAACCCCAAAAATACAAGTCTAATATGTATGGGAAGAGATACCCTTATACCAAGGCCAACATGTCAGACTAAAATTGTAAACCTTACCATAGACAAGGGATATGGATGTCACACACCCCAGGTGTGTGACATAAACCGGAAAAATGGGGCAATACTCATTGCAAGTCAAATCCAGGGTTTGGTGCCCAAGAGCAGAGCTCAAATTTAGTATATTCAAATTGGATGACAAACTAATGAACATAGAAGGTGAACCATTCATCCCCATGTGAAGTCAATATGAATAGTAAAAATGGTATGCTTGACATCCACTCAACACTCAAACATTACCTTACCACAAATAATAAGAAAAGAACATGAAACATAAACAGCAATATGTTTCAGATACAACTAAATGGCCATTTGAATAAAATATTACTACAACATTATAAAATAATCTAGTAAAATAAATGAAATAGGACGAGATGGTTTAGTGATAGTTTAGTGATAGTTTTCACCATGAAACACCCATATACTGAGATCTAGAAAAACATGCAAAAGACATGTTGCAAGGTGAACAGTGCACATAAGCAAACCTTCTATAACCTAATGTTATTTAAAGGCTAGATCTTGAAAGTGACCATTCACCACAGACACTGATTCTGAGCACCTTACAGATGGGGGATTTCTAACTGCAATGGTAAATGGCAAAAACAAAGAGGGAGTTCAATGTATGGAGTATGGAAGAGGTGGGACTCAGTCAATTATTTATGGGCAATCCTCCTGTGGCCAGGCATGCACTGGTACTTATTTTCAATGCCTCCACAGCACACCAAACTCCCTCTCAGTTAAATAACTCAATAAAGTAAGTACACCTCTCTTCCAGAACTTGAAGACAATGCCCAAAACATACTACAGATGAAATATATAGAGGATTGTATACAAACTTGCTTATGTAATATATGCACAAATGTAGACAAGATTAACCTACTTAACATAGGAGCAAGTATCTCAACAAATGGTACAGCATGGAGAGTGCCAGCAGGAAAAGAATGGAATTTCGAAATAATATGACAACATCCCGATGACAACACAAAATGGGATAAAAGATGAATAGATCATAATTTTAGAGGATAGTGAAGAGGATAAAGTATGAGTATTACACCAGCTGCATTAATAAAGCAATACATAATTTAAATGAAATATTTAACATGATTTGGAGGATAGCTAAGCAAGAGGCCTTGAAAAAGCATTTATGACGTAGTGACAGTGTACATTTTTTTGAAGCAACCATGTAGAATCATCTACCATCCAATCAATCTACTCTCACTCAAATCATCTTTCTTTCCTTTCAAAGCATTGCTCCAAATGTAGTAAAGGATGACTGCAGAACAAATCAAAGCATCAGACTTGCTGGTTGTTGACTTGCTAGTTCCATATTTCAAAAAACTGTTTCAAACACTCACCCCTGACTTCACAATCTCAAAAACAAATCCACTAACGAATAGTAG
Organism: Lissotriton helveticus; assembly: GCF_964261635.1. Lineage (NCBI taxonomy): Eukaryota > Metazoa > Chordata > Amphibia > Caudata > Salamandridae > Lissotriton > Lissotriton helveticus. Next base: position 1,079,324,122 of record NC_136059.1, read on the forward strand.
TGAGCCAAATGTGTGAGGTGTTTTATATTCCATATTGCTAAATACATCAATGTCCAACCGAGACTTCCTAGTCAACTAAAGACCATTTTCAAATGTTCCATACTTTAACATGATCCTTAAAAGGGAAGTTAAAGACACCTGCATTGATATGTGGAACAAGTCAAGCTATTCCATGAACACACTAATTGTCTTCATACTTTTTTAGCATTATCCAGTTGGCCAATGCATCCTAGGTAAACAACAGCTATGGTAGGAAATGAATGACATGCACAGCCTTTTAATGGAGTAGACCATTCCTCTAGGATTTGAGTCAGTCAAACTCAAAATAGTATTTGTGAAGACATTTATAGCTGAATTATATTATCACTAAGTGAGAATTCATTGTGGCGAGTAAATGTATAGCTTCACCTGTAATCCCAGATCTATGTTTGCTAGTGCTGAGATGCTCCTCTCCCTTTAAAATTAATCTAGGGAGAAAGATAGCATTGCAGAGGGGTCTACCACATTCATCACTCGATGAGTGAAATCCGTGTATGCCTCAATTCTACCAAATATTACATCACTAGTCAAATACGAAAACTCAACTTGATGCTATACACATGGCTTCCTGATGAAGCTAAACAGAAAACCACAGATACATCTTTCAGTGATTATGGAGTAACATTTGGTTCAGGGCTAATATTACAAGCTCTGTTGTAGAAGGAACAAGGAGTGTACAAGAAGGATAAGAGACATAGATGGCAAGAAGATTGGCTGCAAACTCCTTAGGATAACATTTTAAAGTAACTTGAGAAAGTTGCATCCCACAAAACAGAAAAAGACACGTGATTAAGGTCTCCAACAAATGGGACAATTATGAATTGCCAAAATAAAGAAATTGAAGCAAAAATGCAGCCTAGTTTGCATAATGCTGTAGATAATATCATACCACAGCTGAATAAATGGAGATGAGACTGTGCAGCCAAGATGTAAAAATGGTGTTCCATCGAAACACCATCAATGAGTCAATCAGTGAATGAACGGGAATATTTCACCTCTTCCAATTAATCAATAAGCCTTTAAAAAAACTTGCTTAAAATCAATATCCTGCCTTTCTATAATAAACAAATTAAATGACTAAAAAGAACAATAATGTGAAATCCTCAACCCTCTAATCAGCCCACTCTTCCTGGATTTATCTTCCTCCTTAAACCCATACAACTAAAGTAGTTCAATCAACAGGAAAGGTAAAAGCATCAAACCAGCAGTAGATCCCCTTCCAAGTTCGAGTGTCACATACTGGCTCTTGATAAAACACACCTAATCAAATAGTTAAAGGATGCTGTACCATTCAAATCTTTTAAAAGACCCATATCTGACACAGAAGTTCTTGACAACTACTGTACGATCTTTAAATGTTTCCTTCCCTGGTAAAACGACACAGTTAACATCTGAGAGGGTCATTCGCTGCACTAGAAGAATACAAAGAGGCAGAACATGTTCTCTTAGACCTATCTGCAGCATATTACAGAGTGGGTCATGGCATCCTACTAACATGTGCAGCTACATGAAGGAGAACGACAGGCTCTCATTTTATAGTCTATGTGGTGTTGAGTAAGTCGCTGACTAATTCAACAGTACTATCTGCAATTCCAGATGAATACAGACAGCATCCAGTTCCTCCTGTGCATGGAATATCCACCGAGGGACCACACTGACATCATGTAATGTTAAACATAATCTAATACCTGTCCCCATTGCTAACATCACTTTATTTATACTACTAGAATGAGCGGATCAAAGCGTTATTGTATTCCATTGGCATCCATCTCTTTGAGCAGCCTAGAACCCATTTAACATTTGAGCCACTTAGGGTCAATTTTGGCCCAGATCCATTATTCACCATTCCAAATAAACATTGGTGTGACAGGAACAACTTCCAACTCTAACAGCAATGGAAAGTGTTGCCACTACGAGTTTGCTAAGTTGAAGGATATGACATTGACAAATTACATACATGTTTTTTAGAAAACCTCAAATGCAGTTATAATAAATCAGAAAATCGGAAATGTTAATTAGGAGTCAAGCCAAAAATGCTTGAGTTAGTGTACGATGAATTACACAAGCATTACAGACGTTGCAATTGAGGACGAAGTGATTGCTTGATTCAGGCATTTTATTTATATTAATGTGTGTAACGGATTAGAGATGCAAAATTCCTTCGTCTTGGACGTCTTTTAAATGTTTGTCTCAGTGCTTGATTTGTAAAAACAATAAGTGCCAGGGCTCTTGTCAGGAGGCCACTGCAGTTTGCACCACACATTGCCCCTGCCATGTGATCAATGATAATAACAACACAGCTACTAACCCTTATACACCCACAAGTGTGGCAATTCGGATTATTTCAGGCAGCCAAAGCTATAAGAATGGCTTGGGCTGCAGTCATAGCCATTGTTAATGTATATTGAATCAATAAATAACTGTTGTTGTGGCCATCTCTAAAGTAGCCAGACAGCACCACCTTGTGGCAGACTTTTACAAGTGCTGGTGTCGACATTTAAGTGCTGGTGCCGAGCACTGGAAACCACCGGCTCAAATTAAGCACTGGGTTATCTTTTATGATTAGTTCCTCTATGCGCTTTATTTTTGTGCTTTTATGCTACAGAAATGCAGCTAACGAAGATTCTTTGACTTGACTTGAGTACAAAGTATGCCTGTGTGTGGGAAGCAGCAAAATACGTGGGCAACGTGAGCTACGACAATGGAAACTGAAAAACAAATGCAAAGGATTTTTCATTTGCCTCCTCTCATGTGTCTACATATGTCTTCCTTATGCAATGATGGTGTTACGTACACACATAGTCATAGAAACAGAAGAAGACCACTTTCGAAGTGAGCCTAAAATCTTAAATGAGTACATGTCATATATATATGTATATATAATGAATGAGTTATATAATGTATAAGTTACAAATGCACACATCTGGACAAAAGATAACGCTTATTGGTTAGCAAACCAGTTAAAATGTACCTTTCTTATTAGGAGTGGCCTCTGACCTACTGCAAATACCTTTATAATTCCCCCCTTTATAATTTCAGAATGTAATGCTTGAGCATTACATTCTGAGTTAAGTCGAAACAATATGTCAATTGTTTTTGTATGTTGATAAATACTGTGTCACGTTACATAATCTGTGCAATATTTTACCTAACCATCTTTGTTATTCTGATAAAAAGATATTTATATTTAGTACCGCTCATACCTGGCAGGCTCGGCAAATGTTTTTTAAATATAAATCACCCATCTATCCCCTTGTGAGTTTTAACCAGCTATCGTTAAACACATCATACCTTCCTATTTGTGTTAAAGTCGAATCAACATTTATTTAAATAAATTGGTAGTGTAGTTATCTTCTTGGCACGCTATTGTGTATGTTAGACTGCTCTGAAATGGAGTGACTCGTGGAATACTGAAGTTGCATGGTTCTCCACCTACATAACACCAGGCAGATTAAGTTACTCCTAAGAGACTGAAGGAAAACAAACCAAAGATTATTTGTTCCTTTGTAAAGGTGATAAGGCGTTTTGTTGTAGAAGACAATTGCAAGGAAGTCAATAGAGAAACTCATTTCGATGGCAATGCAAGACGCGTCTGATCAATTCAATACAGCTGGAATCAGTGAATGTAAGTGTGCTCACATTATAAGAACTCTGAAGAAAGATCCCTCTTATGTATAATGATGCCATTGTACTCTCCCTGCTCACAACATAATCCTGACAATAAATAATGGAGTGAATGCTTGTGATTGACAGACGCGCATCTACAACAGCCATGCTCTCCTCCACAAGGCTGGAAGCATTGTTCTTCGCCATAGAAATCAAAGATGTGTGTGAGTGAGTTTAGCAATCTGTAGAAAATGTTTTCAGCATTCAGACATAAGAACCATGCTGCTGAAGCAAGAATGAACGCATTAATCGTATTCGAAGTGGCACACACCTAGAGATCGTATTCGAAGTGGCACACACCTAGAGACAGTTACACCATCTACACCAAGTTGAGAAGTTCCTTCCACTGGGAGGTGCACAGCGAATCATGGTACGCAGAGTGCTGAGCCAGATATATTTGAGGAAGTTCAGATGAAGAATTTACACTAATGAACCCATCATGTATTAGTCTTGGAGCATTTACTGTGTGTTCAAGTACAGAGATATTTTAAGGCATGGGTAAAGTGGGCTGTGACCCAAGGCCCCAGTTTCTCAGCCTAGCCGCAGCTGTCTAGCCTTACCCTGATAGACAGCAGCGGCAGCTGCAGGTAAGAGCTATAGGGCCAGCTGCGGTGGAATTTCGAGAGATGGCCACAATAGAAAATTAAATAAATAATAAATTTTCCCTCGTGGTCGTCTCTGGAAATCCCCCCCCAGCCGGGCCCGCTACCCCACCACTCTTATCTTTAGTGGCCGCGGCTACTGATAGAGCCAGTTATGTTCTGCAAAGAGTCTTGCCCTGATGACCTTCAATAATTCTTAAACAGACCGTTTTCCTTTAATTTCTTTTTAATGTGGGTGAAGTGTTAGAATCTATTTCAGATATTTTGCAGGACAATGTTTCATGCAACATGCATAAAAAAAGGTTTTTTAGATCCAAACAGGACCTCACATATGAGAAATTGTAGTGTGTCATAGAGATTATTTGCAGTAATGTTGTGTTACAATATTGAAGACACACGTCACTATCCCTGAATATGAGATGGAAACATATTTAAAATCTGGACCTGTGTACCTGTGCACTGTCAGTGGCCTGGCCAAAGAGGGTATTGAAGAGCTGAGAGTGGATCATAAATTCAAAGTTCCGAACAGCGGGCCCCAGAATAAGTTTGCTCCAGGGTCCCCCAAATCCTTAAGATGTCCCTGTTCAAGTTTAGACTATCACATGACAGGCAAGTTCCACTGACAAAGTGCTGATCATTCTTTGGACAGGTAGAGCTGTGTTTACTGATCCTTGCTCTGGTTGTGAATTTAAGGATATTTTATCATTTTAAACTAATGACACCATTACCACATTACAGGTGAAAGTGTTCCAAGATTTTCTAACACATATATAAATAAAGAAATGTACTTGATTTGCAAAGTAAACAACAAACATACCCAAGTGCATACCAGAAACATGGAAGAGTGTCATGGGAAGCATGGCATGTGCCCTAGTGGAAGCAAGGAAAACCACCAATTTACCAGTAAAAAACTGCCCTCATTGGGTTTCAGAGCTTGCTTCACCTCCCTGGGTCCTGTGGCATTGCACATGCTACAATATTGATAACGACATCCCTTGCATGGAAAGTACAACAGGGGGACTTCACTCGGTGATGGTAGCGCCCAGCACCCCCACTCTAAAAATCGTGCCAGCATCGCTGTCAAGGCCTAAAAGCCTAGTATAAAGGGAATATATGTACAAAATATATCATGTAGCTCCTCATTTGAAAATCAAAACTACACAAGATTCTGATATATCAAAAGAAATTTTGATAACTTCACACATTGAGAATGTTCTGTACATTTTTAACTAAATATCACACCTAATATTTACCAGTCAACTAGGGAATAGATAAACATAATCACAGATGGTACTGTTTGCATGATATTTTTTAGAGTTACACTTCAATGGCAGTTAAGTTCACAAAAAGAAGAAGAAGCTAAAATGTAGTTTTTTTCTGTGAGTTTGTTATGAATTATAAAACTAACCTGAGCATAACTAGTCAAATTCAAATCATTCACTTAAGGGATGAACCAATTAGAGCAGCTAAGAATCTTATGTCTTCAGTTATAAAACTGATTGTATTTAATAAAAACAACCTTTATGGAAAAAAGCAGAGTCAACCAACAGCAGTATGGAGAGGATGGAGAAAGAGCAAGTTCCATCGCAAAGAAATGTGACGGAGTACCCTGTCCTCCAATAACCTCAGTCCACCCACTCGATTTTAAGTCAAGTGAACCATCAATTTTCGACAGTAGTGACCTGGATGGTTTTGTAATTGGAAAGTTTACTCCAAAAGCTCAACAGATTAAGGGCTGTTGGAGTAAGTGCATCAAGGAGCCTACCTTATTTAGAGAAGACCGTGTGATGTTCCTTTTTCTGTCTGTCACTGCCAGGTAAAACCTGGAGGTCATGAACAGGAGACATATAATGGCCCCAAATCCTAAGAGAAAACTGCCAGGGTTTAGAGGCCATTAGTTTTTGTTTTACAGATACAAACTCCCACATAGAGAATTAGTTTTTGAAAGACTTTTAAAGGAATTTCAGTGCCTTTACAGGAGCCACAAGGACAGTGGGTCCTGTGAACCCACAGAGTTCACCATTGGGTTGGGGTGAACACAAATTATAGTAGTCTTCTTTCCATGAGGATTGTAAATGTAAAATGCTCCCCCACCCTGGCGAACACAGTAAATACTGCCATGGAATAAATCAGCCCCTTAGCTCTTTGTATAATTAGAACAATAACAAATGTTACTACTTTGTTGTCTTGAATAGTGTGGCTTATGTTGTGATCCATTCACGGTGATATTACTGCCTTGCAGTGCCTTAATTTGGCATGGAAATGTTGAACGTTGATAACTGCAAAAATCATTCTTGAGTAAACACATCCGAGAGAATGGATAGGCAAAGATGTGAAAGCTGGGCACTCCCCAGTAGAGCTTTTCCTCTACTTCTCCCATGAAAAGTATTGTTGTTATGTATTATGAAGCAGATAGAATTCATTTCTGCAATCAAACCTCAAGGAGACCCAAAGGACGATATGAATGTAGTGATGGAAGCGGATTGTGTGTAAAATTAATATTTGATTCCTGTTATGATCATAATAGAAGCCTGACGTATTTATTTGCAAACTTATTTCAGAGGTTTGGTCATTTCCTTCATGCTGTTTTGATATTTTCAGCATGACTTTGGACTAATAGCAGGATAAACCAGATATGCCAAGTATTTATCAAAATATGTGACTTGGCTATTAATACAAGGGAGATGGATATGGTACTTATTGACAAACAGAGAATGCAAGAGAGGGATTTGTTACTACTTGACAAACAGAGATAGCTAACATGAGAAAGGGTTTAATCAATCTACTCATACTTCATGAAATGTAATATTAAAAAATATGCATAATATTGCCCGGCCAGAGGGCATATGAATCATAGTCCTTGGTGGTTACGATTGAATGCCTCAAGTATTTAAACTCAATAATCCTTAAGCTATGTCCAGACGCGGGCAGTTAAAGCCTATGATTACAGGAAAAAAATATACATACAAAGCGCAAAAAGGCTGAAACACATCTTGAGTCACTTTTTACTTGATGCTGACTGGACATTGCCTAGGACTTTGGTCCAGACTGCTACTATTCAGGCATTGGTGGTCATACAAGTGTTTGGTTAGTTTTTACTTTTTTGTAACGGAGTAAATACATAAATCATATACATACAAATCATAATATTGGGAAACTAAACAGCCTTTTATGTTTTATAATGTGAGGGCCGTGTACCCCTGAGAAGGAAGCATGCTCTGGTTCTTACACTCCTAAAAAAATCTAAACTTGACTCATCGATTTGGTTGAATTTTGACCAATTTCTCTGCTACCTGGGCTCGCCAAAATTTTGGGGAAGCATGTGAATGAAATGCCTCCATCTTACATAGAGGCTGAAGAGATTTGTCATCCTTCACAGTCCGGTTTCAGGACCAGACAGAGCACGGAATCTGCCCTCCTTGGAGTCACTGAACATCTTAGATGACCCTCGGATGAGGGTGATATGGTACGCTTATTCTATTTGACCTTTGATACTGTGTTTCATTCGATCTTGCACAAGTGTTTATTATCTTTTGGTCTGGAAGGAAATGCATTGGCCTGATTAACATCTTTCCTGAAGGACCACACATTTCAAATCGTTTCACCCACCGCTAGATCCGATACTCTGGCCTTAACCTCTGGTGTCCCTCAGGGTTCTGTGCTATGTCCTCTGCTATTTAACTGCTTAACTGCGGTGGCAATTCTGCCGCGGTGCGGCGGTTTAGCGGAGTGGGTTGGGCCGCACCGGCCCACAGACGTGCGCAGCACTACGGAGGTAGTGCTCGTGGCGGCCGTTGGCGGATGAATGTAGCGAAGGGGTTAACATCTACATCCACCCTCTGGCAGACGGAATGGAGAGTTGAAGTTTGACCCTTTTTTCCTTATGCAGATGACACCCAAGTTATTTTTCTTTGTCATCTGCACAGGATAATGGACTTTCTGATCTTACCCTGGGCTTGAGTCAAGTGGCCACCTGGATGAGTGCTTACTCTATCAGGCTTAATGGTGATAAGATGGAGGTCATGGTCCTGGGTAAGGACGCTCAACTCTGGGGCTGCAATAATGGCTGGAATTCTTAGGACCTCTCCCCAATCTGTCCCTCAATGTTAAGAACTTAGGCTTTGTTCTTGACAAAAAACTCTTGATGAACCTCAGATGTCTAAGTTTACCACCACTTGTTTCACTGTCCTAAAATGGGCGAATAAGATCATCTGGATGATCCCCAAACTGCCTAAAGGACTGTAATTCAAGCCTTAATCTTATCCAGATTGGAATATGTCAACATCTTATATTTGGGAATAGACCGGACATCTATCAGGTGTCTGCAGATTGTCCTGAATTCAGTGGCCAGATTGCTGTTTTCGCTTCCTACCCATGCTTCAGTCTCACACCTTTTCCTTGAGCTGCACTGGCTCGCAGTCACTAAAATGATTCAATTTAAGGCATCACTTGGGGGATTAGTACTCACTCCATCAGAGGCCAGCAGCATAGTTCAAGGCCTATGAAACATGTTGTGTCCCATTTGCTTACACAGGAGGCCAGACTGTTGGCCTTTGGAGTTATTCTGGTGGTCCTGTGTTCAAGGAGTAGGTCCAATCTGTAGCAGGGGTGCAGGATAGTCCATCCAGTAGCAGAACAGCAATGTAGTCTTTGTTCTAAGGATCCCTGAGGTCCAGAAGTGATCTGAAGTGTGGTTCAGGGGCCCAATAATTATACCTGGTGCCAGCCTTTATGTGTGGGGTACATCCTGTCCTACCCCTACATCTGGTTTTGGAATGTTCTTCTCTTCCACTGTTAGACTCAAACTGTCTGGGATGACAATGTCAGGTGCCTTTGTGGGTTGGCGGCAAAGGCCTTTATAGTTAAAGTGGGGCAGGGAACAGCTCCTCCCCCAGCCATCCTGGTAGGGCGGCCCATCCTGTCTACACCTAGCCCTGTTAGTCTCACTGCCTGGCAGCAACACTCCCCACAAGGGCCATTCTCTGTCATATGACCCAGGGTACTGGCAGAAGGCACAAATGGCTAGGCCAAGAAAATGCCAGCTTTTTAAAGGTGACACATGCAAAAGAAAGAATTGATGGACGCAATGCTGGACAATGCAAACATTAACCCCCAGTCACAAGGATCTGGGTTTAATCCATGTTTCTTTTGCTCACCACACCACCCCAGATTGGACCCAGCCACATGCAAATCAGTCTTGACCCTGTTCCTTATGGGAACAGTCCAGCCCGAACTGCCAAGCCAGGTCCTCCCTGAACCAGAAACAAGCATCCTGGGACCGGTTTCAGGGCATCACCCTTCATCAGCCAGGCTAGCTTGAATCCAGTGGTGTAGTGAGCACGGGACCAACGTGTGGGCATACCCTTCCCACTTAGGGCGACAAATGCAAAAGAAACAATTGATGGATGGAATGCTGGACAATGCAAACATTCACCCCCAGTCACAGGAATATGGGTTTAATACATCATCTTTTGCTCACCTCACCACCCCAGTTTGGACCCAGCCGTATGCAAATCAGTCTTGGTCCGGTTCCGTATGGGAACAGTCCAGCCCGAACCAGAAACAGGAATCCTGGGACCGGTTCAGGGCATCACCTTTCATCGGCCGGGCTAGCTGGACAATGCAAACATTAACCCCCAGTCACCACACCACCCCAGTTTGGACCCATCCATATGGAAATCAGCCTTGATCATGTTCCTTATGGGAACAGTCCAGCCCGAACTGCCAAGCCAGGTCCTCCCTGGACCGGAAACAAGCATCCTGGCACCGGTTTCAGGGCATCACCCTTCATCAGTCAGGCTAGCTTGAATCCAGTGGTGTAGTGAGCACAGGACCCATGGAGGACCTGGCCTGGCAGTTCGGTTTGGACTGTTCTCATGGGGCACGGGGTCAAGACTGAATTGCATACGGCTGGGTCCAAACTGGGGTGGCGTAGTGGGCAACAGAACAATGGATTTAACCCAGATCTTTTGACTGGGGGAGAATGTTTGCATTGTCAGTATTCCGTCCATCATTTGATTGCTGTAACAGCTTTCGAAAGGTGGCTTCAAATCTGACTTTACCATTAAAGAGGTTTTACAATTATAATTCATTGGAGTCTAAACAGCATATCTCTGCCAGCTCCCGATGCAAAGTTAGCATTTATTACATATAATAATGTAACCCAGTGTTAGTGAACGGGAGGGATAGGCTTGACAGCGGTGAAAAATTACTTTAGGGGTTTTTCAGTGCTAGAACATATAAAACTTAAGGACCTCTGGGCTACTTTTTGAATACCATGCACTCTGTTAGAGCTTACCTTAGGGGTGGCATATGTATATTAAAAAGTAAGATTTAGTTGGGGCAAAAGGTTTATTTTTCCAGATTGAAATGGCAGTTTAAAACTGCACTAGTATCTTTAGTGGAAGATCTGGGACATGTTTTTTAAAGTACTACATTAGTGGGAGGTCTCAAAAAGTGCTGAAGGCCCTCTGGTAGCATTGGATTTACAAGTACTGAGTACAAGTAGTACCATATACTAGTGGCTTACAAGAAACTTAAAGGTGCCAATCACGTTTAGAGTAGAGAGCAGGAACACTTTAGCACTGGTCAACAGTGGTAAAGTGAACAGAGTCCTAAAACCAACAAAACCAATAAAACAAATTTTAAAAAAACAGGAGGGGTGAATGTAAAAATTTTGGGAGTTACCTTACAGAGAAGACCAGTTCGATCAGTTCCAATGTATGCCTTTAATCACTAAGAAAAATGTGTAATAAAACTTCATATACAAATCATAAATCTGAATTGGAGACTGCAATGATTGGGAATCACGGTTATATTTATTTAGAATAATTTTGACACTGAGCAAACTGAGTGCCTCTTACACATTGGAAAACCTTTCAGGGCTTTTGCACCTCATAATTAAAATGGTGCACACGCCCACTTAAGATGATCATGAAACACATTAGTGTTCACTGTAAGTAGAGGGTATTGGTGGAGAAAATGTGTCAGTACTTGCCATTGGAATACTGATCTGACATCTTGCTCAAGGACTTTGTTGGAACTCAGTATTCTTATCCATGGTCTTAATATGGTAGCAGATGTTATGTCTTTTGTTGGGAACACAACTTAGGGATTTAGCCCTAACATTGATATTGGGCTGCAGTTGAAGATGATGATTCAGATTAAGATAATAATGCAATATCACGCTATTGATTTTCTCTATGGAGAGGCAGAGGCATGTTATGTTATTAGGAATGGAATGATGGATGAACAATTCGCACTGTCAAAACACATATTCCACAAAAATATTTCTATCGAGAGCAATTACAGGTAAAATGTGCTCATGCATCCATAACAAATGTCAGCAGTCCCAAGCACACTCTACATATAAATAAAGAGGTATGGGTTCCTGGATATACATTTACGCAATACCTTTCAGGCATGTGTGACTCTATTACTGAGACTGAAAGTTCTGATAAAAAAAGTGAGACCTGCAAACTTGTGAAGGGCCAGAACACAAAGTCAAGTGCTTTATCCACAGATTCATCATGATCGTCCCCCATATTACTGCAAACATATATATTCTGTCGACTGCTGTTCACAATCTACATTTGCAGCTGATCACACAGAAAGGGGGCTCTTGCCAGGAAGCATTTATGAGCATCACACCCACCCAAAGACACACACACACACAAAGACACACACACACTTTAGTTTATTTCCATGTGAATCAAGAGTTCTGTGGTGTATGTGCCTACGGAGACTTGGCACATAGACATTTAAGATATTTTGCACTGGGGGAATTTACTGACAAAACATGCAAAATGCATGCCACTCTCTTGTCATGGAGAGCAACACTGGAAAATGCAGCCCAGAACTGGTAAACCAACTCATATATTGAACAAACTCTATGGTGCACAACACATTAAAAATAAAATTAAAATGCGACAAAGTGTCTGTTTAGAGTCTTAGTACTGATTTTTGACATGGTTCTGGTTGAGCCCTGTTAGGATCTCCCAAATGTGAAGCCAAGCGTGAAACGCTAGATAACTTTATTTTCTGTTCTATTGTTTTTCACGTCCATTGGCTGTATCGATTGTTTGCAATAGCCCCTTTGCGTCTGCATAAATGAGAAATTATGTTTACCCTTTGCAGTGACATTGGTAACACGGATGTGGGATGATACAGCTCAGAAATAATAGAATGTATCTAATTTATTTAATCTGCATTAGAAAACGAATTCTGCTGTAAAGTACGGAAGATGTTGCCAGACATTTTGCAGTTGTTCAAGAATGATTGTGCTTTGATGTTTATTTTCTCTTTTGTCTTTTACCTGACAGCGTTCTTGGCCTCTCTGCACGTGTGTTCCACGAGGCATCAGACGATCCTAAAAAAGGAACTAAAAGCCATTTTAAGTTCTTATTTCATATTGGCGAACTGCTGTTCTTAAAATATATTTTTGTATGGGTTAAGACTTGCTTTGATTCAATCATGTAGATGAATACACATGTTTCTACCTAGAGCAGTCCCAAATAGTCCGACCTACTTGCTAATTGGCCTCTGGGGAATTTCAAGACTCAGAGTTACCTTGAAGGCCTATTAACGAGCTAATTAACCAAGGTGGCAGACATTTTTTATTTTGAGTGACAAGCTGAGTCCATTGGCGGCTAGCCAAATGCTTGTTACCCCATCTCTGGCTGGCAGATGAACCTGCCTTTCATAGAGTAGAGCAGGAAGACCAAATCTCCCCACAGCAAAGTTAACAACTTCTCCATATAAAAATGTCAAACTCCATGCACAAAGCTTGTAGTAACTTTAGTTGATGAAGAAATTCCTATGCTGAAAGAAAAAGAAAAACAGGAATAGCCGTATTTATTTATTATTGTGGTTTAATTGAGCATATACCACACCAGACCCATGGGGCACAGTTTCCTACATAAAATACAATTAAGAGCAACTACTTCATTTCCTATAAAGTAAGTAGACGAACAACTGTATTACGAGTAAACCTATAAAGAAGAAAAGTTAATATCTGGAGGGGGAGGCACCTGGGGATAGGGATTACCGTTTCATTCCTGTGCACACAAAATGGGCACACGATTCAACTTCATTTTGATTATCCTCCTTACTTGGTCCAAGTATAAAGGGTACTAAACTAGGGGTGAAAGACGTGGCTCATCGGATGACTCTGGTCCTTGGATGCTTGCTTCCGGTCCAGGAAAGACATGGCTTGGCAGTTTGAGCTGGACTGTTCCCACGAGGCACAGGGTCAAGACTGATTTGCATATGGCCATGTCTGAACTGGGGTGGCTTGGTGAGCAAAATAACGATGGATTAAACCCAGATCTTTGACTGGGGGTGAATGGTTTGCCATTGTGCAACATTCCGTCCATCATCTTGTGTGTTTTGCTCATCGGATGACTCCAGCACTCAATGGAGCCAGCTCCCTTTCCCCCCAGCGCTTTGAGAATCTCACCGGCGAGTAGCTGCACTTTACCAAACTCTGATTGATTGATTGAAAGTTATTTTAGACCACTCCCTGTCACAATTTCACTATAGAACCTCCCAGAGCTCCGAGGGGAACTTCTCGCAGGGACAACCACCCTCCAAACAATAGTGATGGAAAGAAAAGCTGCTCTGGGAACAGAGATCAGACGACTGAATAAGTCACACAAATGGGATGGGATGACGGGAACCTACCCATCTTGGCATCATGCCAGAGGGGAATAGAGATCATGAAGCAGCATGCAAGATGTTCTTCTTGAAACACTACATTATATCTAATCCATCTGACGTCATGGACAAATTAAGTCTAAACCATGACCATGGCAAAACCTGTGCTGTGAAAAATGATACTGTGTTCCACTTTCGTTGGTATTACTTTTCTCTACTCTCTGTATAACTCACAAGGCATCATTATTGGTCTGATTGCTTACATAATGATGTTAGAATACTGGGATGCATTGGTAAAAAAAGAAAGCATGACAACATTTCCTTCACCCATGTCTCCTGTGGAGTTCGACCCATTTCTTTCCTAAGCTTGGGAACCTTAGATTGTTTAGATGGAGGCAGTCTAGCCCGCAGAAGCTAGGTGAGCTGTTCATTTTCAGCAATTTGATGTATCCACCAATAACAGTTTTAGGATTCTGCCATTACTTCACTGGCTGCAAAAGTAATGGAATATACTATTGAGAAAAAGAGAAAACACAAATAGAAGATTGTCTATTTCACTGTGGTATTTCACCCCATAGCAAACTGATAAGAGCCTCAAAACACTCCCACAGACACAAATACATGACAAAATGGAAACAAGAGCTTAATACAGACATGCCAGTAATCACAGGGGATATAATCTAGGTTAGGATGTTAAAAACAGGGGTAAGCATAACTCATTTAATTCCATGTAGCATAATCACGTGGGATTACCTAAAAAGTATGCAAGTTTATGCAAATTTAATTAGAAGAGTCATTTTTCATTTAGCACTATTTTCTTACCTTAAAAGTTCCCTCTCGTGTTCAAAATGGACATGAGGATTCATTGTGCTCTAAGAAATACTGCTAAATGCAACAGAACATGATTAGCATTGAGAGCATCTGCTCACACTTGCTCATTGTGCTCACGGTATTTGACTTTTACCTGAATTTACTCCCAGCATTTAGCACTAGTTTGGAAATGAATTAAAAAAATATCTTTGTGTTAAGATACTAATGCTAAATGCAAAACACCACAAACAGCAGCATGATCAGCCGCTCACACTCCCAAGATTCTTTTTATTTTTTTTAAACCGAGATTCATTGTTGCTGTGGTAATTTTTCTTCCCTCAAATTACTTTTAATTACGTGAACCAGCGCCATCAGGTAATTATTGGTAATTCTCCATCAAAAAGTGATGTGGAAATACCAAAATAAATCCGATTACTCTGGCATCATTAAAATTACTCCCAGCCTTAGTCAAAATTGCAATCTGTTCACAATAAAGGTAAAGTGCATACAAAATACTGATGAGATAGTACCTCCTACTGGATAGGTAGAAAACTGTAAGGGCCTTATTTACAAGGCCATTGAGATGCTGATGCTTCACTTTTTTTGGACGCACTGGTGTCGCTGTGTGCCTGCCCAAATTTACAAGGCCACGCAAGGTCACTATGTGGTACTTTTCATGGCCCTGTAAATATGGACCCCTTTCACGCATTACTCTGTGCTAAAGAGACATTCCATGGGTGTAGCTGTCGGTGTTCTCAAGCAACATCCATGGAACCTGACACATTCCCAGATTTACAAAGTTTTGTAAAGCTGGTAATGCATCAGAATACTACGGCTCTCCAGGGGGCGTGTAGGAGTGGTGCAACGAGAAGAAATATTTTTTATTTCTCCTTGTTTGTTCCACTTTCTATCCTGCTGCACTCTGCAGCACACATAGAAAGATGAAAATGCCATCAATTATTGTTTGTGCAATAATGTGTCCCTTCCTGCATAAAAACAATCATCCCACCAATGAAGGTAGCCTTGCAACATGATGCAAGGGTGCCTGCACTGGTGCATAGCAGCCAATTCTGAACCAGCGCATGGGAAAGCACACAGATGTGTCATATTGTTGCCTGTGCTTTTAAAATTATGCTGCTCAGAGCCGCAAAATGGCTTGTGGTGCTGTTTTGTAAATGAGGCCCCAAGTTTCTCTCCAGCGTTTCATCCAGATATTTCAACTGCCTATAAGAGCCAGGACAAGGCCAGACTGGAAACCAAAATAAGTCAGTCCTTGAAAAAATATTTGAGCTAACACTACACTGCACACGGCCACATCAAGAACGGCGAAGTGAGGCATGGTTGGGTCACAGCAGCCCTTCCTAATATGAAAGTAGCTACCTAGCCTGCAGGCTCCAACGAAAAGTGGCAGAGTCACAGAATGGCCAATCTGACCCTGAGCTAGGATACCAGAGTGAAACCTAGAAACTGGCAATCTATGTGGAGCATGTACCTTCTGTTGCAGTCAGCATCAGGATTACCAGAGATACTTAAAAAGAGGCCCTTTCCTTTCCATTTACTAGAGTCACAGACTCTGAATGACCATGTCTTTTATATACATTACAGCTTCGCCACTCAGGCTTGCACTTCCCACATGGACGCAGCTTTTTGCATTGATCCGGTTGCTTGCAATTTCAGCAATATGTAGTTTTCAAAACATTTAACATATCCTTTGCAGACTCATTTCCTGAAACTTTAATCTCTAAAATTCACAAGTCTATTTCAGTGCTTTTTTGCACTAAGCACATTCAAGGAATATTATTGTACAGCGGAGAAGAGATGTATTGTACTATTTCAATACTATTTTTAACTTCCATCCTTTATAAATGCCCTTTGAAGATTTGGTGGTCTCCTTTGAAGCTTGTCTGGGAGGAAAGTCTCCAAGACCGTATCATCATGTATCTTTGATGCCGATGCTATAGGATACATGGCATATGATTAAGACTATAACAATACAATATATTGACCACAATGGTGTGTTCTTTTCAGAGAAAGTGAATGCCTCGATATTTGTGTCGATACAGCAGCAGCAAAGACACAACGTCAGCAGTGAAGCTAAGATGCCAACTGGCTTATTTCCAAATAAATCTTGTTACGCATTGAGATTAGTTGCCCAATACATCTCAAGTGTGGAGTACACATTCATAACTGCAGGCATTTAGAGAGCTTGAATTAAATTAGTTCCAAGTGAACAGAAATAAATATGCAGCACTATAAAGGCATTTTAGTACCTCCAAAAAGTGTACATTTGGCTGTACTTAAGTGTCTCTTTTTGAGCGGTCACCCCAAGTTTTTGTGAACTGATGCTCCTAGCGTTTTGTAACTGTGATCTGGGACTCTAACCAGGACCCAGTGCATGAGCTCAGACCCCTAAAGTGTGTAAAAATTGATTATATTCCTAACATGCTCCAGGTCTACTAATGCAGCCTGGCAGCTGCACTATATAATCACAACATGGCGTGTCAAAATAAACCTTTTTTGGTAGGAAAAAAACTTCCTTTTAAATATCAATAAGTCGTCCCTCTGTATGCCTTGCAGCACACAAGGCATGGTATTTCAAAGTAGGACATGTAGAAATTTAAAGTTAACCTTTCCTTACAGTACTAGCACCTAAAAGCCACTTTCACTGCAGCAAGGCTGGCTGTTTAATAGAGAAACACTTGTGTGCACTATTATATTTAATGATGCTATCTGCGATTAAGAAATAACTAGAAATATCATTTGTATACACTTTGTAATATGTAATATGTATTGAAAGCCCATTTCACCCATTTCACCAGTGAAGTCAAATTTGTAATAAATATCAAGGAAAAAGTATTTTTGGAAAATTACAATTTACCTGCCTAAATCCTCAGACTAATTTTGCATTAGCTTCCAGCTGCAGCCCTTTGAATGTTCAAGTCCTGGATGAGATTGGAAATGTGCTACCAGAGAAGAGACAAAGCCCGGGGTGTAGGGAGGTGTTTCTGTTCCTCTGGCATAGCGCAAGAAATTAATTAACTTCAAACGGGCTTCCGCTCTCACTGGCAGAAGTCAGATGACACCTGTACCACATCCTTCATTGTTTGCCAAACTAGCCAGGGTCATCTCCTTGTTGGGGTTATACTGTCACCAGAACTGGTTTGAAGGGACTACAGAGGAGGAGTTCCCCTTCTACTATCCTCTAAACCTGCCTAGTCAATCCGACCAAAGTGTGTTGTCACTTGGCTGAAGATTCAAGTTTCTTCCTCCCTGAGCTTATCTGCAGCAGCAAATCCATGTCAGCAGGACCTTGCATAGTAGGTATTGGCTAGAAGCTGTGGCGGTGCTCCACTGCAGGCGTCCAAGCTCTAAAAAAGTGACTAACATATAGATTCATCAAAGTCCCGTTTGCGAGTCTGTAATAGCGATTATTAAGGAATCGCTATTACAGACTCGCAAAACGGGATTCATGTACAAATCGCAATTTATATTGCGATTCTCACAGCTTCCTTATTTGCGATTAGCTAATTGCTAATCGCAAATAAGGAATAACTCCCCATTCATTCCTATGGGCCTAAAGGCCCATAGGAATGAATGGGAAGACATATCAATGTGCGAATCGCTATTATCGATTCGCATTTTGAGTTTGCGATTTCAAGGACACCCTGTTGCACCCCTGAAATGATATTGGACGCTGGTGTTAGGCACACACATGTCCCAAGGACTAAAGTGCATTTTTCTAAGTTTTCGCTATTTACCACGAAGTTAGACTTCGCGGTAAATAGCGGCAGAAAATAGCGAATTCGCATTTTTTCTAAGGTTCATGAATAGCATTTAAGAAATTTCTAATTGAGATTCCTTAAAAGCGATCGCAATTTGAGAAATCGCAATTATTTGCGATTTTTCTAATTGCCAGTTCATGACCCATTGATGAATTCCAAATGCCATTTTTGCAGGAGCCAACGGCCGATTTTTGCGATTCGCACCGTTTGCGCTCGCAAAAATGTTTGATGAATCTACCTGATAGTCTGAAGGTAAAAATCTTGACAAGCCAAAGGCAACAAAAGTATCGGGCTGGTGAGAGGACTTCCCCAAATGTGAATTTTGAACCTTCCCACTCAGTTTTTCTGGCTTCAAACAACATCTTCACTGGGACCTTGTCTAACATCTAATAAACGTCATTGAGCAGTTCTCAGATATAGCCTGGTAACTTGTCCCACAGAAAGCCTTTGACTCTCACTTTCAAGACCAAGTCCGAAGGTCAAATCTCCAACTGAATCGAACTTGGTTGGTGCATTTGACCTGTGCCCAACATGGTTGGCATCAAATTATGGAGCTCTACCACAACCAGTTGACCTGCATTGATACTTAATACTTTTAAAAGCTATTTTTATTTAAAACGTCAACATTTGAAGACTCTATTTCTATCAATTGGAGTGGGATTTTTATTGTGTTGTGTTTTTGACTTTTTAAGTATTTTGGTACTTCTAAATGCTATACACATTTTTTTAATTTTGGAAATGGCCCATAGTTCAAAGTCACCGTTTTGCCTTTCTCAGCCTACATTTTGCTGAATTTGGTGTTGCTGGCCTTAGGACTCTGTGCACTTTGCCACTGCTAACCAGTGCTAATGTGATTGTGCTCTCCTCTAAACATGATAATATTGCCTCATACTCAATTGGCATAGTTAATGTACTTTGCACTATATATGGCCAGAGAGTGTAAATTAACTGCTACTAGTGGGCCTGCAGCACTGGTTGTGCCTGCCAGTTAACTCACTTTTCAACCATGTCTCAGGTCTGCCATTGCAGTTTAAACTGCTATTTGTCCTGGCAAAATAAACCTTTTTCAAGGCCCAAACCTTCCTTTTCAATATATTTAGGTCACCCCAAGAGTAGGCCCTGGACAGCCCAGTGGGCAGGGTACAAGGTATTTAAAAAGCAGGCCACGTACTTTTATGTTTTAACGGTCCTGGTAGTGAAAAATGAGTACATTTGTGTGTCACCACTGCATGGCATATAGCTCCCATAGGAAAACATTAGGATTACCTTATTACATTTTATAAGCGTAATTTCCAAATGGGGAGATATAAATGGTTCACGTTTGGTGTCTCTGGAATCCTAATTTAAAATCCTAACTTATGGTTGAGTCGGATTTTAAATTACAATTCTGAAAAAGCCATTTATAGAAAGATTGGCATTTTCTTGCCTTAGGTATTTGGTTTCTGGAGTCTGTCTCTGGGCACATGTCTGGATGTAGTTGGCAATGGGGCTTTGCATATTCCTATTAGACAGCCACACACAATAGGAGCTTAGGTGTGACTGAGTGGGCCAAAACTGGCAACGCATACCAGAGCAGAATTGATGCATCTCCTTGGCTGAGTGGTGCATCCCTGAGGAGAACTGATGCATCACTGCTGCTGCAAGGATTGGACCCATCACAAAAGGCCCACATAGCTGCGAAAATTCTGTGAAAATCCTTGAAACCGACGCATTCCCGGAATGCGCAGTGCATCCACAGCTCAGGCAATGATGATGAACTCCGCATCACAGCCTTCCAGCTCCTCGGAATTGATGCATCGCCAGCTGCGTGCCACATCCGCAACACCAGACTTTGCATCAGAAACCCTGTGATGGGACCCTAAGCGATGACGCACAGACCCTCGAACCCCAACCTCGCCGTTTGTCGGACCTGACGCATTGCGTCGACTGCGATGCGCATCTTTGACACAGATCCACACAATGATCCGCAACCGGGATTTAAGGTTCTTTGTTCATCTGACCTAGCTGGGTCCTGTAAAGGGGTGAGGGAATTTGCGTAATCGCGTTACGCAAATCTCCGCGAAACGGTGAAAAATCTCCGTGAACACGCAGAAATTCAGCAAACACGTGGAATTGCATGTTCGCAATGCATTTTTACTGTTCGTAATCACTGTTTGCGTGCTCGGGGATAAATATCTTGCGAACACGCATCAGAGAATGCGATCAAGCAAAACATTTTGCGATGTCGCAGAACGTAGAATTCTGGGCAATTTCGCGTTCTCCGCGGAAAGCGAAATTACTCAAATTCCCCAAATTCCACCAGCGGAACAGAATTTACCGCCCAGGCCTAGTCCTGTAGCCTGCCCGCATTTTATCATGGTCAGCCTGAACTTGTGACTTTGTCTCATTTTGGCATGACCAGATATCCCCAGTAGTGCCTTTGTGCTTTTGGGCACTATTTTCACTATATACTTTAAAATTCAACATCTCCAGTTCTACTAATTGAATTATTGTCATTTCAGTCATGTGTTATTTATTCAAACCTACAACATGTTTCTAAACCTGTTGTGGGATCCTTTTTTGGTGTGGTTTCACTATTTTATTGTTTGAAGTGTTACACAAATACTTTACACATTGCCCCTAAGTTAAGCCTGACTACCCTGTACCAAACTACCAAGGTTGATTTGGGTTTCGTTTGTACCTTTCTCTGACAAGGAGTGTGGTTGCTGCTTGACCAGAGCTTACACCCCAGTCGACCAACACCCCAATTTCTTTTACCAGGAATCAGCTTCAGGTTTAAATCACTGAAACCTTTACTGGACCTAACAAGGCAATGTGCTATTATTACTTGTGTTGAAATCCCAGCAACCCTAATAATCGACTTTCTCATGGGAGCACAATACTGGCCCACACAACTATAAGCAAACATAAAATATGTTTGTTTGAACTCTCAACGTAAAACATCAGCAGCCTGGAAATGAAATGCAGCCCTGGAAAAAAATGTAAGGCCCGCCCCATTCCATTTATTTTCTGTCCATCATCTATTCATTCTCTTTTATTCTCCCCCTCTTTCTTTCTATCACCCCTTAAGCCCTCCTCTCACTACCATCTTAGCCTGCAGAAATGAACCCTAGCATGTTGGAAAATGTTACAGGAGTGCTATTTACTGCTCTGAGCCATCAAAAGCCAGCCTCTGATCACTCCAGCCCCCCTAGGACAATACATGATAGAATAAATGGCTAGTCTGGACTTGATCACTGGTCTTCAAAGCATTGCATTATGAAAGACACCGTCTCATTTTTATTACTTTGTCCTGTTTTTTGTTTCCAACAGTACTTTCAAGCATAGTTACGATCATGTATGGAGGATATGGACACACAGACACTAAAACACTGTATTGAAACTGCAGCCCATGTAACACGATGCAGAAGATATTTAACTACTGCATTTCAGAAAGCAACACACTCAACATGACAACTTTGAAAGAAAAGCATCTTTAGACAATTGGTAATGATAATGATGAACTGTGTAAATAACTTTCTGAAGTGTTTAAGCAGTAGCTTAACTGAACTCTGAACAGATACAATAAGGTTAGTGAATTTGCTAAAACAAAAAAAGGAATATATGATTTTTCCACGAAGACAAGTTCCACGCATGGCATTACCACGCGAACTTTAGTTCGCATGTGTCTTCACCACGCAGCATTTGACAACGCATGTTTTTACTCCGCAAAATTAACGTTACGAAACATCTCACGTCTCATTTAAATTTACATAACGATGCTGATAGGCTACATGCAGTATGAAGGAAAAGATCGATGTTTTAAACAATTAAAAACAACAGATTCCCTTACATTTTATTTTTATTTTTTTCATAATGCGCTTAAATAATACCTTAATTAATAAAGTTTAGATTCTTATCTGACCCCTGTACGTCTTTCCCCATCAGCCCTTTCTTCCACCGACCACGGAAACAAGCGTCAAAACACGTCTATCAAAACTGTGAAAGGACTTCAATTATGACGTACACGTCTCCTTGTTGGTGAGGCTATTTCCTTGTTCGTTTTTTAAGTTTTCTTATTTATTTATTGTTATCCGCTTGTTTTTTTTTTGGGGGGAGACCCCCCCAACCCCCCCTAGCCCCCCCCCAACTCCCCCTAGCCCCCCCAGCCCCCCCCCCCCCCCACCCAAGCCCACGCAGATCGTACAGGCAGAACGACACGAAGGAATACCACTCGCGTGGTAAAGACGGACGTTGAAAGCATACGCGTGGAAAAGACCTTTTCGTGGTGAGTGACGCGTGGTAAACGTTATGCGGGGTAATTCCTTCGTAGTAAATGATGTTTCCCCAAAAAAAGGACTACATTTGCCTTAAAACATTACTTCTAAGGCTGGTACCCCAAGCTTGTTACAAAACCCTACTTGTTAAATCACAAGTAAATGATCTTACCATATATTTTAGCATTATGCGTGGTGTATACAGACACAGGATAGGTATGCTAATATATAAGCATCAACAATATATAATAGACACAAACTGTAGAGAATACAACTTACAGGCTATTGATGATAGAGGTCATTGTCTTTATGTCACCTCTTACTGTGCTCCTGAAGTACTTAGAAAATTAGTTTTCATCAAGGTTGAACTTGGCTTTCTTTTGGGAGGTTTCGGTTGTTCTTCATCAAGATTGTGACATCTCTCACCATTAGTCTTGCCTTCTCATTTCATGCATTGGTGTTTAACCAAGAAATGTTGACATGCGCCGTGTTTCGTCTCCTCCAGAGACGTGGCTGAAAATGCATAGTTTCCTTACCGGGGTTAACTGTCATTACATTATTTGGAGAAAAATTGAAAATTGCCGATACTGAAAACACAATATACATAAGACGCCCACAAAAGGGGAGAGATCTCCCTCATGTCCCTCAGGAAAAGATAGGAGAATGACGAAAAATATTATATGGCCTGAGAAGAGTTGAGAACAGTCAAGGAAGTCTCCCATGGTGAGCAAAGCCCAAACAAAGAGGAAGAGGTGGCACAGGAAACTGAGAAGCCTCAGGATGAGGAGGCTGCTGACAGCTACTACATGCTATAGCTTTAGTACACAAAAGGACATTTGAGAGTAGTCCGACTGCCAAAGAGCTTGATGTATAAAGCCTAGTTATTGTAGAGTTTATAGTAGGATCTGATGAAAAGAGGAAAGCTGACTACTAGGCTGAGAAGACAAAGGAGACATAAGCTAAAGAAGGAAGTAAATAGCTCATGCAGAAAGGTTCCACAAAATTTACCAGGCATTGAAGTGCCTTCGGCTTTATGACCAGCAACAACCCCATCCTGAGAAGAACTTCAGGCAACAAGGTAAAGCAAGAATCTGGATTACTAAGGAGGAGTTATGAGATCTATGTTATTGGTGGAAACATAGTTCCTTGGCTGCTTTTAACCCTTCACATCATAATGCACCATGTGGAGGAGGAACTTTTGGTTGCTGGCTGATGTGTGGGATATTGGATAAGTTAAATGTTTTATATCCAGAGTTCTCTGCCCTAACTATAGAGTTTCTGCACTCATAAACTTACTATTAAAATGCAGTTTTGTAAATACTGAAAAAGCATAAACTTACACAAAAGTGTACATTTTCAGTTGTGAATTAGGCCCTTAATGTTTTACATATCTTGCCAGTGACAAATTCAAAAGTCGAATTGTACTGTAAAAGCTGACTCTCCCATAGGAAAACACTGGGCTATATTAGATCAATTCATAATGCTTGATTTCAGTTTGGGAGCTAGAAGAATTATTCAAGGGGTCACTTTCATAGTAATTAAAAACTTTATGGTCAAGTCAGATGTTATATTACTGTTTTGGAAAGGACACTTTAGATAGTTGCCTTTTCTCTGCCAAAGCCAAAAAGGCCTTTCTGCCAGTGTCCTGTGTCGGCTGACTGTTTAATGCCTCCCCAGTCGTGATATATGGATTGCTCTCAGACAGTGTACATAAGGCTTGGGTGTGGACAGGTGTTTTTCCTCTTTGAACATGTTGGCCAGAGACAGCTGTGTCCAGCTCCTTCCTGAGATCCAAAGAATAACTACCCTGTCATTAACAGATGTAGCTCACATCTAGTTCTTCCCCCCATGGTCTTTCTAGTCAGCTCAGCTCCAACACCAGTTCGAAGGGGAGAACAACCTCAAAGTAGTATTCGAGAGACCATACGGGACGGTTTGCCCGCTTTCATAGCCACACCTCAGGGTGGGCACAGGGAACTCTGACCAGAGAAGAAGGGTTCGGCTATGTTGGATTTAGGTAGCGATGTGCACTTTGGGATAGTTTACAGTAAAACACATAGGAAGAGCTGAAAAGAGATAAAGGTCAAGCCTGGGAACATTTACCCTATTGGTTAGTGAGTGGGTATAAGTTTTTCCCCACCAACAGGCTGGCACTGGGCATTAATGTGGCAACCCCAGTACCCTCCTCAGAACACTTGGCCTATCATGAATCAAACGAAGGACTGACCTGCTGTCTGAAAAACCGGAAACAAGACTGGACCTACTTGCCCTGAACCTAGGACCCCAGATGTGCCTCAAATGGTCAGTTGGCTAATCTCTTGTTTGAGGTACAGGGACACAAAAAGCCTTCAGAGTGCTCTCTTTCTGCAGCTGCCCAGCTGACCTGTTTCAACTGGACCTGCCGTAGACTTTGCTGTTGTCCTCTGTTGAAGTGAGTCCTAACCCTCAAGTGGTGCCCTCAAGGACCTTGACTGGTGTTAGAGTGTACTCCTCCTGTCCCTAAACTGCAAGAAGTGAGACTTATCAGCTTTTTGTCAACTTGCCTGGAGAACTAACAGAGACCTGGGCCTCAGCTGCCGAAGATGAAAGCCGTGACCTAGAAATGTTTGCCAAATTTTCCTCCAGGAAACCTGTGGGAAACAGGGACTGTTGGTGAAATCAAGCTGTCAAATCGCGGTCAGAGTCAAATTATTGGTTTGCCCTGCTGATAGAGATCTGATTTTCAGAAACGTTTCCAAGACCAACTATAGAGGGCTTCATTGGGAGTAACGCCGAGCAGCAGCCCATGGCAAAACAGATTTGTAGCCAGATTCTCTGAATCTTATGATGTGCAGAAAGGTTGTCATTCTCAAAGTGTTTCCCCTGCATAAGAATGCACCTCGAAAAATTGTAACTTCTGAATGCTAATCACACTAGTCATTCTCAAATTCACGTTTACATGCTGAAGTGTTTGCCATCTATGTGGGTGAAAGTAAACACACTCATTTGAATAATCTACACTGTCTACACTGTCTACAAATGATGTGTGGGAATATTGAATCAGGTTTGCCCCAAATGTGGGATGATATGCAAATATCTTCAATTTTCACAGTGGCTGTGAAGGAAGGAAAGAACATCAATGGAAAATCATTTCCATGATTAGGAAAAAGGTAATTCAATGTTTTATTTAAATTTCTCACATTTGCTATCCCTACTTTAGCAGAATTTCTGTACTGGCAAGATTAGTGGGCACTGACATATCCCACATATATATGTCAAAACCATACAATTCCACAAGTATGTTCTGGTACTAGAGGCTCTAATGTTAAACTGTTGGCAAAACTAACTCCAGAACAAACCCATTAAGAACGCTTATAGCATGTTGAGTTTAATAACTAGCAGGCTGCAACAAAGTATGATTATGCGGCACAGTAGAATGTAAAGTGACAATGTAAAGTAGCACCTCTCTTTACTAAACAACCCTTCTTAAATAAATAAACAAAATGGTAGGTTTAAATGTTAACTGCTATGCTCTTTTGTCTATCTTGCGAGTTAAATGAATGTGGTTACTTGTCTATATTTGATGCAGAGCGTTTACATCGAAATCTGATGTAAAACATGTAAGAATGTAAGAAAACGATCAGATGAAGCCAACTACACCCACTACATTTGCATAAAATCCTCCCTCCAGCAGCAAGGTGATTCATAATAATGACTGACTAGAGTGGTTTCCATAGCTTTGAACAGGCATGTCTGTTGATTGATGACATTTTTGTCAAACTTGAGGAGAAATGGTAGAGAGAGCTACCAGAAAATGCACCCATTGATTATAATTTGCTTCATTTATAACTACCACATTGTCACACTTACATTTCCTTGGAACTCGGTTTGACTTGTCAGAATTAATAACGGAAAGGCTCATTTTAGTGTAGGCTTGGAAATATGAATTCATATTGGCGCTGCACAGGGCTACATTTAAACGTGTAATGTGAAAGGGTGCCTTTTGGGGTAGATTTATGTTGTTTAGTTGGTTGGCTTTGGGATGTTCATGTATAAATATGGTGAAAGGTAATTTTAATATCCTATAAGCAAACAACAGACGGCCTGATTATGCAGTGTGAGGATCTAAGATGCTGCACGCATCGAGAGCCACACATGTCACACAAAGAACTCGAACACTTTTTAAATAGTGAGTGCACTGCAGTAAAAATGCAAAACCTGGAAACTTGATGTAACATGTTTTCAAATGTTGATCTAAAAAAACAGGTACTAGCGACATTTTCAGAAAAGAAATTACTTCATGGGAAAGGAAAGTATACACGAAATGGGTGTCATGATCCTACATTGCAAGCAAATAGAAAGCGACATTTAAAAACAAACCGAATATTGACCAAATTAATTGTGAAGACAAGTAGTACTGTGTAAAATGATTAGACTGTAAGTGGAATATTTTAAATGTTGCAAAAACATATTCTTGTCTAATTAAGACTCTTACATTTTTGCGGGAAATTGCTCTAGACGTTTGCAATATCCAGGTGTACTTCAACAGATTAAGTGAATAAACTCCTAAAAATGTTAATCATTTTGCTGAACTGATATCTTTAAAAAATGTTTCGATGATGTACACCGAGGCTCATTCCCTACCAAGGCTGGCCGATTGGAATCCAGCCTGTTTTTGTTTTATTTGTATCGAGCCATGATTGCGATGACTCGCTGCTAACTTCGCTCTGTGCTACATGATTGCTATGTGGTTCTTTTAATGCTTTAAAACTGTGTTCCTCATTTGTGCTCCAGATATTTCTTTGTGCCTCTTACCTGCTTCCACTCTTGCCCTGCCAGCGCCCCGGTCCACCACAGGATTTCCCGGTTGTTGTGGAGGGCGCCGGCAAACATTTCCTCCCCCTGCCCTGATTGGCTGAAATAGGGTCACGCGGGGTCCTGACACCGAGGCTCATTCCCTATTTAGGCTGAATGGCTTTCTCCGTGCCCAGCGGAGGCGCCCAGCGGGCGCGCGCCGAAGTCGCGCCAAAGTCCATCACGCCTGCGCCCGTCCGCGCTGAGGACGCGCTAGGGGCCAGGGAGGCTGCTTTCATTTTATTTGTCCTCAAGCTAGTCCTCTTTTCTCCTTCCCGGAGTTAATGGCTTTTAGGCCCCGTAGACTACCCTGTCATCACAGGCTTCCTCCAGAAGCGTTTCTTGGGAACTTTCACTGTAGCTGCATCACCAAAGGCACTCGTCTTAAAACTTCTGACAACCCATACAAGCGGCTTTCTCCTGAGAGGCTAAATCCGTCCTTACTGATCTCCGAAGTGGGCCTTCTTATTAACGTAATATCCTTAGTTAAGAACAACATTGCCTTTAGGGACTTTGTCTCCGTGAGGAAGCCCTCATGGGTCTTTATCACGGAAACGTGGGCATCAGATTCCGCTGGGCCTGAGCTTTTTAATGCCATCCCAGAGAGATATGCCTTAGCCCGGATGGATAGAGTTGGTCGCAGAGGAGGAGGACTGGGCATTTTGTATAAGAGCACTTCTATATGCCGTATTAAATCTCTTTCTACTCCTCTAGACTCTTTCCAGGCAACTTATTTTTCTATCAACTCTTCTCCCACAGTTTCTTTCTCGGGCCTTCTGCTTTATAGGCCCCCGGGCCCTAGGTCTGGTTTCAGCAATGATCTGCTGAAAATTTTAGAGCCGTACATTGACAGACCCTATCTGACCGTTCTGGGAGACCTTAATTTCCATTTGGAAAATCTAGGTTCCAGTGACACTTCTTGCTTGGTGGATTCCCTGGCCTCACGTGGCCTGCTGCAACTGTTAGACAGTCCTACTCATCTAGCCGGCCACACGCTGGGTTTTTTCTAATGATCCTAGACTAACGATAGGCTCCCCATCCCCTTGGCATGGTCAGACAACTTGGCTGTTCCTTTTGAACTAAAACGCCATCATACCCCCATTCCTCTTCTTGACTCTAGGAAATGGGAACTGAAAAGGAACTATAGGATGATTAACAATGAAACACTTGCCCCTTTCATGAGTAGCGCTAGGCCACCCCCCTTGAGAGATGCCAACGTCGCTGCCCGCGATCTTTCCAATTCTATTGCGAGAGCAGTTGACTCTTTGGCCCCCGTTAAACAGCGTTACTTTGCCAGAAAGAGACCCTCAGCTCCCTGGTTTTCCGAGTCACTCAGGGTGCTAAGGCAAGGATGCAGGAAACAGGAGAGGCTTTGGCAAACTCTCTTAGATCCTAAGGAGAAGGAAAGTCATAAACGCCTCCTTAGAGAGTATAAGGCAAAGGTAATAGAGGAAAAGAAGGCCTATTTTTCGAACTTGACAGCCTCCCTTAATTCCCCTAGGGAACTTTTTAAGATTGTAGACTCCCTTTGCACCCTACAAATGCCGGACTCCATTGTGGGTTCTCAAGAGCTGTGTGACAAGATTTCGATCTTCTTCCACACGAAAATTGTGGATATTTACTCCTCTCTTGAGTCTCTTAAATGTGAATTGGGTCCTCTATCCCTCCCTGTTCTGCCCCTCATAGAATGTCAGGCAAAGGAACCCCATAGTAGCCTCCTCAATTTTCCTCTTCTCACCCTTCAGCAGCTGGATTTGCTGCTGGACAAAACTAAATCCAGATCCCCTTTAGACCCCTGTCCCATTAAGATCCTCAAGGACTGTAGGGAGGTCTTGCTGCTTCCTTTGTTAAAGGTTCTGAATCGGGCAATCACTGAAGGCATTTTTCCATCCTCCTGGAAACTGGCAGTGGTTAAGCCTCTGCTGAAAAAGAACACACTGGACCCTGAGATACTAAAGAACTTCCGTCCGATATCCCTGCTGCCTGCCCCAGCAAAAATGCTTGAGGTACATCTTAACCAACATCTGTCCGCCTTTCTAGATGCCTCCTGCCTATTGGATCCATCTCAACACGGTTTTCGAAGGGCCCATAGTACTGAGTCTGCCCTCACGGTGGTAACTAATAACATCCGCTCGAAGGTCGACAGGGGCCAAACCACCCTCCTGGTCCTGCTCGGTCTGACAGCTGCCTTCAATACCCTGTCCCCCTCAGTCCTGGTGACAAGGCTCAGGGAGATGGGGGTGGAGGGCCCAGCACTGAGTCTCCTGACCTCCTTTCTTAATCAGGGAGAACAGAAAGTCAAGCTAGGAGAGTTCCTTTCCCCCGCTAAACCTGTGCACTGTGGGGTCCCTCAGGGATCGGCCATGAACCCCACTCTTTTTAACATTTATGTGACCCCACTTGCCAGGTTAGTAAGATCTTTCGGGCTGGAGGTGTTGTCATATGCTGGCGACACCCAAATTATGGTTTCCCTTTCCCACGCGGTGAGTACCACCGCTCTTAACTTCATGAACTGTATGGAGGTAGTTTCACAGTGGATGATTCTTAACTCAATGAAGTTAAATGGTGAGAAAACTGAGGTTCTGATCTTCGGTGGTGATCAGGACATTTGGTCAAGCTATTGGTGGCCTCTGTCACGCGGAGTCAATCAATCAATCAGAGCATTTATATGGCGCACTACTCACCCGGGGGGTCTCAAGGCGCTGGGGGGAGGGGGTCCGCTACTGCTCGAACAGCCAGGTCTTGAGCTGCTTCCTGAAGGCGAGGTGGTCCTGGGTCAGGCGGAGGTGGGTCGGAAGGGAGTTCCAAGTCTTGGCGGCCAGGTAGGAGAAGGACCTTCCTCCTGTGGTGGCTCTTCGGATGCGGGGGACGGCGGCGAGGGCGTGGCTGGTCGATCGAAGCTGGCGTTTGGGAGCGTAGAAGTTGAGGCGGCTGTTGAGGTATTCTGGTCCTTGGTTGTGTAGGGCTTTGTGTGCGTGGGTGAGGAGCCGGAAGGTGATTCTCTTGTTGACTGGGAGCCAGTGCAGGTCTCTCAGGTGTCCGGTGATGTGGCTGCGGCGGGGGATGTCCAGGATGAGTCGTGCTGAGGTGTTCTGGATCCGCTGGAGTCTCTTCTGGAGTTTGGTGGTGGTTCCGGCGTAGAGGGAGTTGCCGTAGTCCAGACGGCTGGTGACGAGGGCCTGGGTGACCGTCTTCCTGGTCTCGGTGGGGATCCATCGGAAGATCTTACGTAGCAAGCGCAGGATGTTGAAGCACGACGAGGAGACGGCGTTGACTTGTCTGGTCATGGAGAGGGAGGAGTCCAGGATGAAGCCCAGGTTGCGTGCGTGGTCTGTTGGTTTGGGTGCTCTGCCCAGGGCGGGGGGCCACCAGGAGTCGTCCCAGGCGGAGGGTGAGGATCCCAGGATGAGGACTTCCGTCTTGTCCGAGTTCAGTTTCAGGCGGCTGTTCGACATCCATTTGGCTACGTCTGGCATCCCTTCGTGCAGGTTGGCTCTGGCGGTGGCGGGGTCGTTAGTGAGGGAGAGGATCAGCTGGGTGTCGTCGGCGTAGGAGATGATGTTCAGGTTGTGCTGGCGTGTGATGGCTGCGAGGGGGCTCATGTAGACGTTGAAGAGTGTTGGGCTGAGCGAGGAGCCTTGAGGAACGCCGCAGATGACTTCGGTGGCCTCCGATCTGGACGGGGGGAGGCGGACTCTCTGTGTCCTTCCGGCGAGGAAGGAGGTGATCCACTCCAGTGCCTTCTCCTGGATTCCGAAGTTGCTGAGGAGCTGTACTAGGGTACGGTGGCAGACAGTGTCGAAGGCCGCGGAGAGGTCCAGGAGGATGAGGGCCGCTGTTTCTCCGTTGTCGAGCAGGGCTCGGATGTCATCGGTAGCTGCGATCAGGGCGGTCTCGGTGCTGTGGTTGGCCCGGAAGCCAGACTGCGAGAGGTCGAGGGAACCGTTCGTCTCGAGGAAGGTGGCCAGTTGCTTGTTGACGGTCTTCTCGATGACTTTGGCCGGAAACGGGAGCAGCGAGATGGGGCGGTAGTTCTTGAGGTCGGTTGGGTCTGCTGATGGTTTCTTGAGTAGAGCGCTGAGTTCGGCGTGCTTCCAGCTCTCCGGGAAGGTGGCGATGTCGAAGGAGGTGTTGATGATGTCCCGCAGGTGGGGTGCGATGACAGCGTCGGCCTTGTTGAAGACGTGGTGAGGGCAGGGGTCTGTCGGAGATCCGGAGTGGATGGAGTTCATCGTGCGGATGGTGTCTTCGGTGCTGATCGGGGTCCAGGCGCGGAGGGTGGTGGTGGGGGGTGGTGGTTCGGTCGTGGCGTGCGTCGGTTGAGTGCTGAAGCTGTTGTGTATGTCCGCGATCTTGTTGTGGAAGTAGGAGGCGAGGGAGTTGCAGAGGTCTTGCGAAGGGGTGATGTCGTTGTTTCCGGCGTTGGGGTTGGAGAGCTCTTTCACGATGTTGAAGAGTTCCTTGCTGTTGTGTGCGTTGTTGTCCAGTCGTTCCTTGAATGCGGTTTTCTTGGTGACGTGGATCAGCTGGTGGTGTTTTCGGGTGGCGAGCTTGAGGGCAGTCATGTTGTCCGGTGTTGGGTCTCTGCGCCAGGTTTTCTCGAGTGCTCTGCAGTTCTTCTTGGAGCTCTTGAGTTCGTCGTTAAACCATGGGGCTTTCTTGCTGCCGGGTCTGCTCGGCGGGGTCTTCAGCGGGGCGAGGTCGTCTGCGCAGTCGCTGATCCATTTCGTGAGGTTGGTGGCTGCTTGGCTGGGGTTCGTTGTGCTGGTGGGAGGGTTCTTGCTCAGGGAAGTAGCGAGCTGGTCTGCAGTAATCTTGTTCCAGCTTCTGCGGGGAGCCTGTTGCTGGTGATGGTGGAGCGTGGTCCTTCTGAAGTTGAAGTGGACGCAGCTGTGGTCCGTCCAGTGGAGTCCCGTGGCGTGGCTGAAGGCGATGTCCTTGCTGGAAGAGAAGATCGGGTCGAGTGTGTGTCCGGCGTAGTGGGTGGGGGTGGTCACCAGTTGCTTGAGTCCGAGGTTGGCGAGGTTGTCCAGCAGGGTGGTGGTTTTGCGGTCGTTGTTGTTCTCCAGGTGGAAGTTGAGGTCCCCGAGGAGGATGTAGTCGGCGGAGGGGAGGGCGTGTGGGCTGATGAAGTCGGCGATGTCCTCGCTGAATTGTGTGCGTGGTCCCGGGGTCTGTAGATGAGGGTGCCTCTGAGGGTGGTCTTGGGGTTGACGTGGATCTGGAAGTGCAGGTGTTCGGCGGGTGCAAGGGTGTCGTCGGTGTTGGTCGTGATGCGGATGGTGTTCCTGTGGATGATGGCGATGCCTCCTCCTGTCTGGTTGACGCGGTCCCTCGGGATGATCTTGTAGCCGTCCGGGATGGCGATGGCGATGTCGGGCGCTGAGGAGGCGTTCATCCAGGTTTCCGTGAGGAAGGCGACGTCTGGGGCTGTGGTGTCGAGCAGGTTCCAGAGCTCGACGGCGTGTCTGTGGACGGAGCGGGTGTTGAGCAGGATGCACTTCAGGTGGGTGCTGCTGGAGTTCTGCTTGGTGGGTGCTGGTGTGGCGTGGGTCCCGTTGCAGGTGAACTTGCAGGAGTGGCAGCTGAAGGGTCCATGGGTGCGTCTCGGTGTGGCTCAGTAGCAGCCCGGGGTTCGGCCGGTGTTGAGTGCGTTGAGTTCGGTTGCATCGTAGGTCCGTCGGGTCGGCTTCTGGCGGTGGGGGCCAGGGGTCCTGGCACTGGGCGCGGTCCATGCGCGGACGGGCGCAGACGGGCTTACCTTTGGCGCACCTTCGGCGCTCATTCGGTGCTCCCGCTGCGCGCGTCCGCTGCGCGGTCGCTCTGGGGGCGTCATAAGAAGGGAGCAGGGAGGGCGGGTCAGCTGGGAGGCGGGAAGGGGTTGCCCAATCGTCTGGCGAAGGGGCGGGGCCGCAGGCAGGAAGTGGCGGGAACGGGACCGGCAGAGCGGGCGGCCCAGCGGCGGCTGGGGCGCTGCTGTCGGCGTCGGTGATGAGGAGCTCGGTCAGCAGGTCAGCAGGGGCTCTGTGGCAGGCGCGGAGAGGAGCAGGGGGGCGACCAGGCCAGAGGCGCAGTATGCCCCCTGCCCTCGCAATCCGCCCAGAACTTGGGTGTGTTGATAGTCACCAATCTCTCTTTTGACAGCCAGGTCAACAGGACTGTTTCTACGTGCTGCGGAGTAATTAGAATCCTGAGAAGGATAGCACACTATCTTTCTCTAGAGGCTCCAAAACAGATCGTGGTGGCCCTGGTCTCTTCGATACTAGATTATTGTAACACGCTCTACTTAGGCATCAATAAGAAGCTCATTCAGCGCTTGCAGATTGTACAAAATGCAGCGGCCAGAATTCTTCTTGATGCCCCTAGCTTCTCTTCTGCCACTCTAGCCAGGAAGAACCTGCACTGGCTACCGATCCAGGCTAGGATCTCTTTTAAGATCCTTTGCCTGGTCTATGGGGCCTTGTCTGGAATAAGCTCAGCAGGCATAAGATCTCTTCTTTTCTCCTATTCTCCCAGTAGAACACTTCGTTCCTCTAACAAAAATCTTCTGTCTGTCCCCCGGGTTCTTAGAGCCAGGTGGGGAGGGAGGACATTTTCCTCTCTCGCCCCTAGGCTGTGAAACTCTCTCTCCCCGGAATTAAAAGGGCAATCATCCGCCCGCTCTTCCGGAAAGTATTGAAAACATGACTCTTTGCAGAGGCTTATCTGTAATCTGGTGTCGGCTCATACTACATACTGTATCATCCTCTAGGCGCCTTGATGCCCTTTGGGGTTAAGTTGCGTGATATAACATTTTATTCATTCATTCATTCATACTTCACAAACCCTATTTTGAGGACTTTTTTAATGCTTCACAAAGGTCATGATTTAAAGGAGATGTATTTTTTTTTAATAATTGAAAGAAATGTGTACAAGGGAAGTTCTACAATGGTATACTCCCATTTGATAATAATTGATCTGATTGCATGAAAAAATGCCAATTCGGTGCAATATTTTTGCTAGCACGCATTACTGGTAAAATACATAACTAGCAGGGAGGAAAGGTCAATGTGCAATGCCTGGAAGAGAAAGTATACACAGGTATGCTAAGAATTTCAAATGAGAATGCCATACTGCTGTACCAATTCTCAACTCATTAGTGGCAAATTTCCATTACAGACAAAAGAAACAAATATATGGTCTCTGTGGTAAGTGCATCTCCTTGCCCTTACTATGGTAATCACTGCCACATTGAAATAACTTATTTGTCCTTTTGGGGATATTTTAAAAAGGATGTTGCTGCTTACTCAGGAACGTGCTGGTGTAGTGCATCATAACAAAGTTCACATTGTTGCATGTTACTGCAGCCAATTTACCATGCTAGTGTTGACCTTCTGCAGGTTTATATTTATCCTTCAAGCCTCCAATAGATTTCATTGATTATTGTGATTTATGTGCACATTCCTGCAAACATGATTGCTTTTTGACACAGTTTGTATCATCAGAAATACTTCAGATTGCAGAATTTGATTTCCATAAAAGATCGCAAACATTATCATTTTCTGGACCCCCTTGTAAAGAGAAATATTTTTAGAGAAAATACATTTAAAGCTATATTAGTCCAAGCCTCTCTAGAATGCAGGACCGTCTAATGGATTCAGAAAGTGACATTTTGAAACGATTGTTAGAGTTCAAGGCCTGCAATATAGTAAAATGGGAGCATGGTTCTGAGTTTCACTGGTAACCACTCGCATTGGATGTACCCAGCTCAGTGAAGACTGAGGGCCCTATTTATTACTTTTGTGGTGCATGGCAGCACAGCAAGTCACTTTTGGTGCACTGACCTGAGTCGCAGGAGAAGGGCAGGAATGTGCGTCTTTATCCAATACGGTACATTGCTGTCCTTTTTCCTTGCACTGACACCGTTTTGGCAGCCTAACGCCAAAAACGCAGTCACCCTTGCACCATGGAGCTAGGGTGTGTGGGTTGATTTTGTACAGGATTGGGCACCTTCCTCCACAAAAACAATCCTCAGAGGCTTTTTCCACTGTCTATGTGTGCTTCAGAAGGCTTCTGTGCCTCTACGTGGCTTCATAAATCTGACTTAGAGATTTGCGCCATGCATGTATCACATTGCGTGGTGCAAACGTGATGCAAGTGTTCCATAAGTATGCCCTTGATTGTGTGTTTGTTTTGGAATAAACATGCTCTGTCCAGTGCATATGCATTGCAACCTGAGTTTGTGCATGAGTTGGAGAGGACACAGTGGGGATACATGGGACAGCAGTTCAGTCACCAAACCCTTTTATCAGTGACCACACCCACTTTCGTGGAGCTTTTTAAATCATTCTTCATAATGCAGAGTGAGATACTGTGAAGTCCAAAATAAGTTAAGAGGTGTATTCTCCAAGGCACAGTACCCTCTCCTGCAGCAAGCAGATACAGAATGACCAGGTTCTAGTTCTGTTTAGAACCAATGCAAAACCTGGCAGGTGCCGAAATCAAATATACACAGAGGCTTAAAGGGATAGGGGCAAAGGACAACAGTACATAATGTAACACATTTTCCTTCTTTAACAAAATTTTAAGAAGAGACAGCCACAATTGTAGTCACTCTCCTGACATTCCATACTTTACCATCTTGAGTGACAACGCTGTTGCAATTAACCTTTATGGTTTTGATTGGTGTTCCAAATGTGGCCTCTCCTTTAAGCAAAACACCTGGTTTGCTTATTCTGACTCGGTCTCAAACAACAAACTGGGGTTGTTTCACATTCATCCTAATGTCATAATAGTGTTTGCATCTCAATTGCTTCTCTTCAACTCTCCGAGCCACATCCTCATTGTTTTCCCCACAAGGACTCGCACATCTCTTCTTTCTAAACCACCAAGGACACAACTTAGAGATGGGCTCCCTTCCTTTCAACAATTTGAAAGGACTAACTTCAGTAGTAGTGTGAGGAGTTATACGGTACAGCCATAACTTCTCTCTCAATTTGTTTATCCATTCTGCACCAAAACTGTGTGCCCACAAAATATCTTGTTTCAAAACTCTATTATATCTCTCCACTTGACCATTACCTTGAGGTTCGTATAAGGCAGTGGTGACATGACAAATGTTAAAAAACTTAAGAAAATCTTCCCTCTCCTGAGATTTAATTTGAACCCCATTATCTGTCATAGTACTTCAGGATAACCTTCTTTGGCAAAAACTTCTTTGAAAAACTCAATAACATTATAAGTATTAACATGGGGTAAAAGCTTGACCTCAGGCCATTTAGAGTGATAATCAATCATCACCAAAGCAAATCTGCAATCACGAGGAAAAAAATGTAATGGGCCTGAAATGTCAAAAACAAATTTTTGCCACGGAAAATCAGGCCACTCCACGGAAATGAATGGAGCATAGTTACACTTTAGCATTTTTTCACTGCTAGCGCAATCAGAGCATTCCCTTACTACTCTGTCCACAAATATGTCCAAACCAAACCACCAAAATACAGTTCTGACCAATCTCTTCATAGATGACATACTCAGATGACCTTCATGAGCCAGAGACAAAACACGATCACAAAGGGATAAGGGAGAAATGCATTTACCTTGCCTGAATACCAAATCGCCTTTCATATCCAATTCACCTGAGACTTTCCAAAAAGGAAACAAATCTGTGGAAATCTCTCTCTTAGGAGGCCATCCCTCTTTCACGTACTCTGTAACTTTGAGACGCAAAGTATCACACTCTAGAGTACTTCTCCACATCTCTTCAGAAATGTTACCAAATCTACCTGACACTACTTCCTCAATATTGGCTACAATCTCCTCTTCATCCTCTCCTTCTTCATTTAAATCACGAGGCTACCTAGAAAGACAATCCGCTGTTACATTGTTTTTCCCTGGGACAAATTCTTCCTGAAAATTGTTCTCTTGTAAGCGAGACATTAACCTGGCTATGCAAGCAGTAGCATTTTGACCACCCCCAGGATACAAAATAGTTACAAGGGGCTTG
Source organism: Lissotriton helveticus (assembly GCF_964261635.1). Classification (NCBI taxonomy): domain Eukaryota; kingdom Metazoa; phylum Chordata; class Amphibia; order Caudata; family Salamandridae; genus Lissotriton; species Lissotriton helveticus. The sequence goes on from NC_136059.1 coordinate 1,079,361,749, forward strand.
TGATCTGTTTTCAAAAGAAAACTAGCTCCCAAAACGTAGTTACGTAAATGTTCCACCACCCACACACAAGCTAATGACTCTCTATGACCGCATAACACCTCTCTGTCTCATTAAAAGTGCGGGAAGCAAATGTAACATTCCACTCTTCCTTCCCACCACATTGTGACAGAACCCCTCCCAAATCATATAAACTTGCATCAACTGTAACTATGCACATCTTATTAATACAGTACTGTTTTAAGGTTGGGGCTGCCACCATCTCAGCCTTGATACTCTCAAAAGCTTTTTGCTGTCTTTCTTCCCAAACAAATTCAAAGTTCTTCCTTGTAAGTTCTCACAAAGGTTCCATTTTGGACGTAAAGTTCTTAATAAATTTACTGTAGTGTTCACAGAGACCTGAGAAATAAATACGTTTATCTTTCGAATCAGGAGCAGGGGCTTTGAGGATAGCTTCAACAAGGGATTTTTTGGGTACCACACCTTCTTTGGATACCGTGTGTCTTAGGCATTCCACTGAGTCATGATACTAGTTGCATTTATTTCCTTTCAGAGTTAATCCATGTTTTCTAAGACCATCACACACCTTTCTAAGATGATCAGAGTGTACTGCTTTCTCACAAGAAAATATAAATGAAAACACTGAAAGATTCCATCTCCTTGAATAGATGACACATAGACCTTTAGAAAACAGAAGCAGCAAAAGCGAATCCAAATGGCATCCTTTTGAACTGGAACAAACCTTGTGGAGTGATAAAAGCTGTCATGTGACGTGATTCTTCTGCCAATTCTATCTGGTGGTACGCAGAGCAAAGATCAAGAGTAGAAAAAATGGTGGCACCCCCGAGTATGCTCACAAGTTCATTTAATTAATATTCAGTAAGGGAGGAAAGTCCACAAGAATATTTGCATTTAAAGCTCTGAAATTGATGCATAATCTCAACGATTTATTAGGTTTCAGTGCTATACCAACCCATTCTGATGATTCATTTCCTCAATAATACCTCCCTCTAACATCTTCTTAAGAACACATCCCAACTCCTCTCTAACATTGAAAGAGTCATTTCTAAGCTTCTGTTTAACAGGACAAGCTCCTTGTTTCAGCTTGATCAGATGCAAAAAACCCTTAAGTTTCCCCAACTTTTTCAGAAACAACTTCTGGAAATTCATCTTCAATAACCTTACCACTTGTGTTATCTTCAATTACAAGAACAGGTTCTCTGCTATGAGGATTAATTATTAATCTCAACTTCCACTGGTCTCTCTAACCAAAACATTTACACCTTTCTTAGCCACATACAATTTGATTAAAGCAATCAGAAGCAATATAGCCCATGAGATCGATAATAGAACCATCAAAACGTTGAGCAATAACATCTGAGGCACATAGGTCCTCAAAGGTCAAAGATTTATCAAATTTCTCATAAAAATAGTTTTCAGTAAATATTGACCATGGTGATGCTGAATCACCCATAAGTTCTAAATCTCTGTTTAGAAATTGAACAACACATTTATGAGACTTTATGACTTCACCTTTGCTAGTACGCAATTCATCAATTGATCCCACAATGCCAGTTTCCTTCATGGAATCACTATCTTGATCACACGCACATCTCACACACAAGACTTCATTACTTCTCGTGGGAAACACTTTCCCCCTGTTAAATTTTCTCTTTTTATCATCTTTGCAAAATGACCTACACTCCCACATTTAACGCATTCTTTACCAATGGCAGGACAATATTGAAATTATGCTACATGGTTGAGACTACCAGACTAAATTCTTGTCACTTTTTTTCCTGACTGAGGAAAAACTTCCAAGAAGTATTAACAACACACACATCATCTACAGCTTTCTCATTATTAGAACCAACTTCTTAACAGTTTTCATCGATCTTTCTGATTTCTCAAAGGCCTTGACAGTAGCAATAGTGTCATGTAAATTAGGATTTCCCAAAACCCAAAGTTGTTCCTGTGTTTTTTTACTCTTGACATTTACCATAATCTGATCTCTGATCATTTCATCTGAGATAACCCCAACATTGCAAGATGCCACAAGTGTCCTAAGTGAAGTAAAAAAATCAAAGGACTCAGATTCTTTTTGCAAGCAGGTATAAAACTTAGATCTATTGAGTGCAATACTGGTTGGTGGTTTGAACATACACTCCATATGGGCTAGGGCTTCTTCAAAAGGTACTTAAATCCCCTTGGACAGTAGGTAAAGTTCTAAATACTACTTGACCTTCTGACCCTAAACAACGTAGTAGTATATTTTTTCCTCTCATTACCCATTCTGTCTCTATCAATAGCTTTCATATATGTTAAAAACTCCTCTTTCCATCTAGACCGGGGAATGGATGGATCTCCTTTTGCTTGTAAAACTTTTGCAGGGGGTTCAAACTGCAAAATGACTTGATGTAAATAGATAAATAAGAACTAAGCACCATTCAAAGCTATTTAAAGCCATGAAATTAAGTTTATGGATGAAAATGGCTGCATTTAAGCCAGTCTGGAATAGCCATGGGGATGCTTGACAGATGTAAATGATGTTAGTATTGCATAATTTTATGTCACAACTTCTGTTTAATTTGAACCGATGGTTGCAGGTGGAGCCCACCGGCACTCATTTATGGGAACCAGCACTTATTTTTCTTCATCAGACTGCCACACAAAACAAGAGAGAGAAAAATACAAAAGGGAGAAAGAAGAAGGAAAAGAAAGACAGAAAAACAGTGGCAAAGAGAGAAAACAGGTGAAAAAGAGTAAACGATAGGGGTAGGGTATGTCTGGTGGTGGATGAAAATGGTATGAGGAGGAATCAAGACATCATTGGCCGGCGTTTGACAAAAGCATTGGGAACCAGCACTTATTATTATTTTACAAACTACGCACAAACAACTGATTAACATTATGCTATAATAAACCCCAAGCAAGGTTTGGGAGTGGGAGGATCAAGTCTCAGTTTGCCTTGACAGTTTATGAATGCGTACCAACTCCTCAGCTTGTCAGCATTCACAATCCTCTCAGACACTTTCCCACTCTGGTAACAGTCAGAGATTTGATCCAGCTCAATTTCGGGGTGCAAAGGGGAACAAAGTATCCTCCATCTCTGCTGGAATGCACAACATGGAGTTTCACTAAAGGAGAAATAGGTTTTTCCCATGAAGTGAAAAAAGGAAAAAGGAAAAAAATATATTTTGCTCATTAGTTTCCATTCCCCAATGCAGGGTTATGCCCCGCGTCTAACTATGCAATGGGATAATAGCAGATGTCACATGACCTTGCCAGTAGTACACTTACAAAGCTGTGATTGGTGCATCTTACCAGGTGTACTAATGTAGAAGTTTGTTCATTCCAAAAAGTAATTCATTTGCTCTTTTGCAGATGGAGTGCCTCAACAGATGGCGATGTGCAATTTTCCAGCACTTTTTGTCTTCTACAATTTACTCATGGGTCTTCAAAATTGTTCAGAATTGATCTGTATTATATTGCGTGGAAGTCAACTTACTCTATCAAGCCATTTCTTCTGAGCCTCAAAATGTAGCTTTAAGGAGCATGGGTCAGATAGAAGCATCCGTCCTAGGAATGTAGCCAGAGCTTGGTATTAAAAGCATAGCTCAAATGTTATTATGAATTATTTGCCTAGGAAAGCCAATTTTCCATTTAAATGCATTCAAATCCTTTGTTGGGTATTTACGAATAAGCTTGTGAATAGACAAAGCGGCTTACTAGCCAATCAGGTGATGTACTATGATGACCAGATGGTTATTCTAGGCGGATAAAAGGACATTTTTGTCTTCAGTACTGCAAATGCCAGTTCTGTAATTTAGCGTGCCAAAATAATGATAATAAAAATGTAACTGGAACTGTTTCTGCTTTACAACAGATGGCACAATTGTTGCCCTTTGCAGAGGTAATCTCATTGGCACAAATTCTCAGCACAGAGATGCTGGCCATTCAGCTACTTCCAAATAGGTACAGAAAATATGTATCTAATTGTGAGATATTCCATGCCTACCATTACTTTCAAAATTGGATAACATTGTATGATGTCAGATATGAATACATTTTGGGTGTTCATGGAAATCGTTACCTTTGGCGAAGCTGGAGCTGCACCTGCCCGCTGCACTGGAAAGTACAACTACATTTTAAAACAGCATTAACTAAAACAGTTGGTCTGCCTTGAAAGCACCACCACATACAAATAAACACCAGCAAGTGCTTTTTGCATCTATTAAATTCACAAATTGCTATTAGGCATGTTAAAGTCAGACCTATTGGCTTTGACATAGCGGAGAAACAATGGAATAAAAATATTGCTCTCCGTGAGAAGGCATTTAGGAGATAAATAATTGAATGTGAGGAACAATGTCACCATTCAAGCCAATTATTAGATACATAATATTCTATCATATTTTACAATGGAAGCATTTCCTAAATGGTGGAATAGTCATCTGGCAGAAGTCGAAGCCTACTTTATGCACACTTTGTACAAGAGTCTATGCAGACAGCTGCACTGTCAAGGCAGTATTTTCAATTAATGACAAATTTTAACAAGCAGCTCATTACAGCAACAATACACAACAATAATTAACCTGATTTTTGACTGTATATAATTTAGGGCGAGACAGGGATCTGTATTTTTTAATGCTGGCACCTCAGTAATGAGATTATACCAGTCAACAGTACTTGTGTACCCCAGGGATGGGTGAGTGGGAGAATGGTGTTCATAGAATTTGGGTCCAAGTGGTTATGATTGTTTGTCTTCAGATGGTTCTGGGTGGTGCCACACCCCAATAAATGGGGTTGAGACCATCCTTAGTACTGCAACTCGGTGAGGCTGCATTTTTGTCAAATGAATTGTTTGCTGTGTCCTGTGTCTCAGCATGAGCAAGGGTTGCCCCTTCCATGTCCATTCACAATAGTAAGTGTACTTCACAAAGATTTACCCTTGGTCGTTAAAAGCTTCTCAGCATCCCTCTTCCTGCCATAGTTGTTCAAAGCAAAAGATAACCCATCCCCTCACAGCGGCTCTCTAGAAAATCAGAACGTTGTGGCAAACTCTCTAGGAAACGATTAGTCATTTGGCGAGATTTTAAGTCTAGAAACAGGGTGACAGTTTTTCAAAGTACCCTCACAGTATGATACCGATGAAGACGTTTCTTCTCAAATCAAAGTTACTGTAGGAGGAATTTAGGGCATATTACCAAGCAATAGCGATAATTATCGCTTAGCTTGGTTAGCGGCTATATTAATATCGCTGTGCTTCGCCTATTTTTATCGCTTAGGAGCCTTGCTATTATCAAGGTTTATCTCCTAAGCGATAAAAATCAGCCGAAATGCATGAATATCGCTGAAAAGTCAGCGATATTCATGCATTACCGAGCTAATGCTCTTAGCCATGTTATCCACCTACCATTGGATAACATGGCTAGGAACTGCTCTGGGCAGGCGTTAGCTCTTGGAGATATTCGCGCTTAGCGCGAATATTTCCAAAAGTTGGTAATAGGAGATACCGATGTTAGCGACTGTTTCCAGTCGCTAACATCTTGGCACGCCCACTTTGCATGTCATTAGCGATAATTATTGCTGACATGCAATGTGGGCCCCAAGATGGTCGCTATCTCCTACTAGCTGTCGCTAACTGGTGTTAGCGACAGCTAGGTAATAGGGCGATAAAATTATCGCCGCTTTAGCGGGAAAAATTCCCGCTAAAGCGGCGATATGGCCCTTGGTAATATGCCCCTTAATTTGCAAAATAGGCACTTTAGCAGTTTATCATTAAAAGGTAATAGACTGAACTAAAATACAATGGCAATACAGTGGCAGATGGTCGAATAACCTATGTAAAACCTATGTTAATCACTGCATACGTTGGGAACACACAGAATGTTATACTCTGAAGTGTTTGTCCTGAATTTTATCGTTGTAAATTCGACTTGTAAGTTTTAATTGTTGAATCCTTTAAATAATTGTTACATTTATTTTTAAATGATATATGCCATAAGTCATATGTTTACTGTAATCAATTGATTAATACATTTAATTATATTTTCTACTACTAATTCAAATGAGCAGATGTTGTGGTGTTCACCATGCACGTGTGGATGTTTGTATGGATTCAATTCAACTTAACCTTCACAAAAACGTATGCTAGTAATTTTACACCACCCACTACTATGTTATCTCATTTCTATCTGGTCTAAGGTGTTGAAGTATTTATTGGGTCCCCCATCGACCACATCACTAGCACAATAAAAAAACAACAACCACAACATATTTTTTACTACGTCATCAAAAAGAAATATCTGCCTTCTTATTCTTTGTATCCTGCTCCCTAAGCGGTACCAGTGCTGTGCGGTCTGCTTTTCATCTCGAGAACTTCACTTTGTTCAGGATTGACTTTTATTTTCAGCGCCTGGTGGATCAACAAAACTCAAAAAAGTAATCTGCATAAAAAAGCAATTCGGCTCTAACAGCTTTATTCTCAGGGCATTTTTTATCAATGATGCCAACAGAAAGAATCCTGATTGAAGAATATAAGGTTATTTTGTATCTCATGAGAAATTTACTGAAAGGCACTTGCAAGTTTCGACATATCAATTTAAAAGGAAATGAATAAATTAATGGGACTACACAGGTGAAATAAAAGAATTACCCTCATTGAACAGCAGAGCATAATCTATATACCTGGATTAGCAATTTTATATATGTTGTTTTCGTGCTGTAGGCATTTGTGGTACTGATATCTGATATGTTGTTGGCACCTGCATTACAGGATAAATTAATCGGATACAGTGGGCACAAAAAGCATATTTTTGCCTAACCCAGTATATTGCTGAACCTGGTTTAAAGTAGGAATTTCCTGGCAAATTGTGGCCAGCGATGATATAATAGTGCCAAGGCACAAATATATTTATGAATACATTACAAATTAAAGCCGGCCGAGAGAAAAGAGGAACCAATGCAAGTAAAGATCTAAAATGTAAATGCTACTGTATGTGCTTTCCAAAACCTGAGACAGATGAACCTTTGCAAATGTCCGGGATTCGGGGAAAGGATTAGGTTTAGTAAAACCTATTACATTTGTAAATGCTTGTTAAAGAGTACAACCTGACACTTGTGTCACAGCTCTCTCACTTTTCATCAATTTTTTCTTTCTTATGTGCTGGATGCTGTTATCATAAACTATCACGGTGGTGTCTTTCAAACTGATTTCTTAGAAAGGTCCACCTTCCTCGCCCTAGCCCTCTTCAGATGGGAATGCCCCTCTCAAAGATTTGAGATCTCTTCCTTGATTTGCCATACTAAAATGTCAGATGAAACCTATTTTTTCACGTCTTTAATGGTAGTCTCTGCCTTGCCCCTTTGCTTCCTTTATTCCTTCCCACAAGTTGCTGATTGATCCAGTCCTTGCCGCCCCTAAGAATAAAGTGTTAGATAAATGTAGTCTGCTTTATCTTTGGCTGTTCCACGAGCAAAAAATAAATCACATGATTTAATTTCAAAGTCAGTTTCTAACAGGGTTGTGCCCTTTTTCAGGAATCTCAAAATGTGATTTTCCAAGGGCTCTTTGCTTTGAAGCTCATTGTCATGGTTGCTGACATGGTTGGGAGCTGTAGAGAAAAAGTAAGTTTCAACTGTGAACCGTGCTAGCCATGCGCCCGAAAGAAGCCGTTCAGCTATAATAATACCTTTTCTGTTTGAATATTAGGCCGCTCTCACCATTGTCTGACATCAAAATCTTTCCTTAGTTCTTGATTTTATTTGGAGTAGGACATTATGGTAAGCCCTGGCGGTGATGTATGCATGTGTTTCACTATCAACTATTTTAGAACCGGGTAACTTATTACAGAGAGAGCACATCCCAAGTGCAGACACTTGTAGTAGATTTGTGGATGACAAAAGGTTCCTCAATGTTCACAACCATTAACTGATCACCATTTGCATTCGTACATTAAAACCTGAAACAATTTTTTAGGGTGCTGAAAGCATCCTTTGTTCTAGTGTACGTCGGAACAATTTTCCTGCTACTTGTTACATAACAAATAGTCCCACAGATGCACTGCTTGTTAGCGGTAATATAATGTTGAAAATAATCCATAATATGACTTATACATTTAAAAGTTACTTTTGTTATTGCTATAAACTTGCACATCTCTGTGCTTCGGATTTTGATCAGATCACTTCAAGTTGTAGAACATATATCAGGCTCATGATTAGATTAATCAATAAAAGTGGTCTTCCCATAATGTTTTGATACATTAAACCGAAGTGTGTGTCATAGGGGGACACATTTATTTAGTCACAAACCACTCCTTCAGGCTACAACGTTTGCATGACATTACAATGCGGGCTTTTACCCCGCGTGCCATTACGACGCTGTTTTTACAACGCAAGTCATTACAACGACTTGCGCTGTAAGTGCTGGATAGTGGAATAGATTAATTTTCTATTTCAACTCCAGCCCACGTTACAGTAGGGAAGGTGTTGGAATAGAAAATTAAACTATTCCTTTTCCAACAGCACCCTCCAGCGCAAGTCGTTGAAACGACTTGCGTTGTAAAAGCAGCGTCGTAATGGCACCACGTGGTAATGCCTGCATTGTGATGGCTGCTCACCGGCTACAACCACAATTGAAACCATAAAAGTCACTACCAGTGCTTAACCATCTGGTAGTTTGACACAAAAGCAGCCACCCTTAACTTAGAGGCAGTGTGTCAAGTATTTAAACAAACACAAACAGTAATAAAGTGAAAACACAGGAAAAATCCCAAACCAATTTAGAAAACTTGAGTAGATTTTGATAAATAAAATGATACTAGAATGACAACAGTCCAATCAGTAGATATGCAATTTTAAAAGTTTAGATAAAAATAGCACAAAAAGGCACAAGACTTCAGCTGGGGTTATCTGACCATGCTGGACTGGAAAAAAGTCACAAGTTCAGGTCAACCATGATGGGGTGCAGGCTGGGAACAAGACTGAGTTTGGCCCACTGAGAGTTCTATGTAATTTCCTTGGCACAAGGTCTGCACGGCAACGTTTTGTGAGGCTTCGCATCGTTCTGTGAATAGAGCGATGACGTTTTCATCTGTGCTGCGAGGCTTTGCGATGCTCGGCGTGAGTTTTGATGAATCTTTCAGCTGTGAGGCAAGGTTTTGCAGGGTTTGTGTCACACAGTGTCGGTTCCAATGAAGCTTTGAGCTGTGCTATGAGTCTTGGTGGACATTGGCGTAGGTTCTTCTGCAACTCTCAGCTCTGATGCAAGGCTTTGCTGGGCTTTGCATTGCTTCGCATCAGAATTGATGGACCGTTCAGTGAGGCAGAGAGGAGTTCTCTCTGATAACAGCTAAGGGTCTAGGATTTAGGGTCATCTCTTGGGGATCAGAGACTCACTCTAGTAAATTAATTGTGGTGATTACATGTAGACATATTTTATTATGTGTGAAGGAGAAAGCACAAATACTTTCACACTGGCTAGCAGTTGTAGAGTCATAATGATAACAAAAACAAATTTAGCAAAATAGGAGTGGTGAAGGCAAAACGTTTTGGGGAATACCAAACCAAGGAGGTCAAGTCTGATAAGACGGTTTTACATAGTTGAAGGCCATTGACTAAAAGGCATTGTTCACCTTTGCTTGTGCATAGTACAATTGTTGTGTTTTATGGTTTAGTATTCAGACGAGAGAAATAGTCTAGAGGAACATAACTGTATCTCTTGATACTGATGGTTAGATTATTTTGCCTATTGCATTTGTGATTGACAAAAACTGTGTGGCGTTACTTGGCAGAGTTGCCATATTGTTCATTGTGTAATGAGCCCTTCGATGTTTTTACCTCTGATACTATATATTTGATGTGATATGAAAATGAAGGTTCTGGCATTAGGAAAGTCCTAGGTAGAGGGTGTGGACAAAGTCCACTAAAGAACTGAATAGTCTTCCTTGGAGACACAACCTTGCAATCATCTGAGGAGAGATTCATTGGATAGTGGGTGTTTTGCAGAATCCTATCTTCCTTTTGTTGAACCACCAAAATAGTTTGCTATCCATACTGATGGTTTGGGCCTGTATTGCACATAAGTCCTTATACGCATCTTTGCTTCTGTGAAATGAACACTTCATCCAGGCAGAGCGACACTGATAATATTAGATTGCTCTGGCATAGGCTAAGCCTGCACATTTTTTGGGGTTGTATTTTTATAAAACCGGCAGATAAGAAACAGATCTCAGTGCACATGCACTAAAGCAACTGCAAACTGACACACAGCTTCTATAGGAGACAAGGGGCTAGATGTAGGTAAATGATATTTACCGATTCATAAATACCGAATTTTACCGATTCGGTATTTATGAATCGGTAAATATTAAGGGGGGAGATGTATGTATTTCCAGATGTGGAAATACTGAATCGTTAAAATTCGGTATTTACCGATTCGGTAAATACCGAATCGGTATTTCCTATTGATTCCTATGGGCTGTGAAGCCCATAGGAATAAATGGGAAATACCGATTCGGTAATTACCGAATCAGTAAATACCGATTCCAGCAAGGGTGCAGGGGGTGTCACTTTGACACCCTCTGGCACCCCAAAAATAGGCATGTGCGCCATGTGGCACACAGACATGCCCTAAGGGCATGTCTGTGTGTCACATGGCACATGTGTGCCTGCACACATTTGCATTATTATTATTATTATTATTATTAAAAAATGTTATAAAGCGCGTAGTAACCCGTAGGTATCCCAGCGCTAAGATCCCTGCACCTGCGGGTCAGAAGGTAAAAAAAGGGGGGGGAGGGGGAAGGTCAGAATTCAGGGAGGACAGAATTTAAGGGAAGAGATGGGATTTCAACCGCTTCCTGAATCGTAAATAGTTTGCTTCTGTTCTCAGGTCGCGGGGAAGTGCGTTCCAAAGGCGTGCGGTGTGGACCGAGAAGCGTCTTCCACCCGAGCGTGCCTTCTTGACTCTGGGGATGATAATAAGAAACTCCTGATCAGATCGGAGGGATCTTGGGGCTTTATATGCATATATATGCACACCTGGATGCGGTATTTTACCACCCAATTGGATTGGGTGGTAAAATATCGATTCTTAAAGCCCTGTGGCACTCTGACATGTGCCAGCTACATCTGCATTTACAGAATCAGTATTTTACCGAGTCTGTATTTACCGATTCGGTAATTTTACCGAATCAGTAAATACAGAATCGGTAAAATACCGATTCTGTAAATGCATGCCCTACATCTGAAAACCCTAATACCGGTCGGAAACGGCCAAAATCGGCCGTTTCCGACTGGTATTAGGGCTCCTACATCTGGCCCAAGAAGAGCAAGGTTATGTTGTCCTTCATTGTTTCAGTTGCTATAGCTTGTAGACACTTGGTGCACAACGAGACTACAGACCACTGTGTAATTTACCTGATAAAAATAATGAAAGGATCCTTTCATCACTCTCTGGTAGCAGTTTACTTTTCTCTTTTTTAAGGTAAACAGGTATTTATATAAAACTCCTGATTCTTGGTTGATAGATATGAGATTTATTTTCAAATGCATATTTTACAAACAGGTTAAGTTGTGACACAATCACCCAGAATCGATTCTACATTTTTTTCTCATTCATTTCTAGTGAGGTTTGCATATAGTATAATGGTCTACTTTGGAAAGACCTTGGGCTGTGGCGAAAGTCATGATGATTATGGTGTGAATTACCACACATAGCCGAGCCCCTTATTCTCAGTGTGACTAGCAACAGACGTGTTTACAGGCAAAGTGGCAAATTGAACTTGCTTCCAATGATGGACAAAGTGGCTTGCTTTCCTCATACTTGATCAAGAGCTTTTCATTCAAGTAATGGCCTCAACCATTGAGAAAATATTCTGAGAAATGTTCCTAGCAGCAACGCACTGTTTTGGACATGGGACTCTGCTGAAAACTAGAGGTGTATACCAGCTTAGGAAAAGGCTAGGACTGATGCACTTAAAGCTTCATAATTGCACCTGCAATAGAGGGCTTTCTCTTATGTTCACAGGAGGTGGACAGAAACCTTGCAGCAGATTACAGTCAAGGACAACATCTCATTGTCCTGGTGAAGAATCCAAAGAGCTGTTGTTCCTTTTCATACGTGTTGGACATACCAAATAGGGCTAATGAAGCCAACTTCTGAATTATCCCCAGACTTAGTGGCATACCGTGTTCTATTGTTGATGCTTTGTACATTTGCCATAGCGACCCCTATATGGAAAATGCTAGAAGCAATGTAGAATTGCTGAAGGCAGTGCAGCCTGTTCAATTGTGGGACCGAAACGATGCAAGAAAGATTGCTGAGTCCAAAGATTAATTTGTGAGTTGCTGGACTCGGAATGTGGGAACTTCAGTTATGAGAAATGATCAGATCAGAAGGTTCCGGTTTCTCTCTAGCACTACCTGTGGTGAGGTTTTAATTTTAAACAATATTAACACACTTCTTATGTTAATATAGATTCATGTGGCTTTTTAATGTTAAATAACTGTAAAGCATTTCTTAAGTTAATTCAGAATCCGGGGTGAGGTTTTATCACCATTCCAGGAAAGACACGGCCTCACCAGCCTTTGCCACCTTTTTGCCTTCCTGGAAGATTTTCTGACTCAGCAAAACCTCCCCATCATGATCATTGCCAAGCCTGGAAGAAGTATGTGAAGCTTCAAATGGACATATTCCAGCTCTTGAAGATTTACTGGATCTACGGTCCACTTCGCACCAGGGCACGATTACAGAGCAGATGATCTCGTAGAACCCTTGTCACTGCAGAAGACTGAGCACCATGGATGCCTACAAAAGTAATTATTATTTGGGTATACCCCCTAAACTCCATCACAACTACTCACAAACTGACCCAAATGTTGCCCTATTTCTATAACACATTTTACCAGCAATCCACTATTCCCCATACACTTAGATTAATTTCAATTGACCTACCTGAGATTAAGCCAACTGGCTTATCCACAATACAAAAAGGTTCAAGGAACAAGGGTACTTCAAATCAATCTTCAGTTTGTCTTTGTAAAGCCCTCTTGGCAAGGGTTGTGTTAAAGTTATATTCAAATACATAATAAAGCTTCAAACTGCCAAGTCACCTAACCCTTCCAGGGTAGTTTCTGCTAGGAGGTCTGAGTGTACTGGCTCGTTAAATAGTTTAGGATCATCAATGAGTCACAAATCTCACAGAGTTCATAGATTCTGGAACAAGACTTTTAAGGTTTGTAAAAATAAGTAGTATTTTAAATTTTACTTATATCTCTCAAATTTTTATTTTTATATATAAAAAGATTTATGGTGGTTAAAATACATTCAAACATATTTAGCAAAACATGTTACATTTATATTCTCAAGTCAGTGCTTTTCGTTTCCTATACAATTCATTTGCAATACAAGACTTTGAGATAATCCTTCAGTAATGAAAAATTGTTTTGACATAAATCATAAAATAAATACAGTTTTTACAATCAAACAAAACTTTATCATCTTTATTTCGACAATATTGTCATGAAAGAAATCACAATACATTCGACGATACAATTTAGAACACTTTAAATCAATTCATTACCTTAAAAACAACCAACAAATCGAATTCATTGAGCTATAGCATCACAGTGAGATAAAAATCGATACAAAACAATTAAAACATAATCGTCAGAGAACCCTGCCCTTATATAATTATAATCCAACTCCCCAAACAAAAGTAAAAACAGGTAAAGTACTTTTGTCCAAAGGACTTTACCTGTTTTTAATTTTGTTTGATTGTATTGCAAATGAATTGTATAGGAAACGAAAAGCACTGACTTGAGACTATAAATGTAACATGTTTTGCTAAATATGTTTGAATGTATTTTAACCACCATAAATCTTTTAATATATAAAAATAAAAATTTGAGAGATATAAGTAATTCCAGTGTCTTGTAAGATCAATAATCTGTGTCACTACGAAGTACGATTAGCGGGATTCTGTGTGTAGGCCTATAGGTCACAAAGGGATGGAATAACACAGAAAGGAATCTTGTTTTTGTCATAGTAAAATTCCCTGTCCTTTCTGTTTTTTTGGGAAACTCTCTTCTTTTTGAAGGTATTTTAAATTTTGACAGGGGAAGAGAGGCTGAGTTTGATGATGCTCAGGGTGATCAACAACTGGAAGGAAGGGAGGTATGCGTTCCTCTTGTTATTTAGAGTTTGAAAACAGATCAGTAGTTCACGTTCCTTCTTCTCTGCCATTAAAACCACATGGTAACTGCAAATGGTTTGGGGAAAGTGTCATTTAAAGTTTACGATTAGCATTTCATAAGTATAGATTAAAAGGTGGGTGACAATCCATAAATAATTAATATGCGCATAATCCTTTTGTAAATATAATTCTTAACTAATATAGATATAAAAGGGAAAGTTAAAAATGAAGTTTCATAAATAATATCAATCCTCAACAAGTTTGAGTAGATAAACTCTAAATGCAGGGTGCTGTAAGGACAACACGACTTCGTACAGCATGGATGTTTTAAAACCTCTTCAGCGCGACCGCGATTCCCCCTCCGGTGCTGGGCCGTAATAAAAACGGGCGTGGTCATGACGGAACGGTTCCGTCATGAGCACAGCTCAACCGTAGCTCATGACGGAACCGTTCCGTCATGAGCATGGAAGGGGTTAAGAACACTGCCGTAGGCAAAGAAGATTGTGGAAAACACACGGCCACACTTTGAGCAAATTAGAACTCCAGAAAGCATCTTGAACCAGTCTGCAAAATCTGCAGGTCGTTAACAATAAATATTTACGTCCATTTAGATAATGTGTCATTTTTAAGAAGTGATGTTCACTCCAGAGAACATAACATCACTTCTGTTTTCAAATTAAGGAATGCAGCATAAAAAATCAGTTATTTTTAGTGGATTAGCTGCAGTTAGGCTAACATCCAAATAGAACTGATAAAAAGGAGAGCCCCAAGTCACTGGCTGAAATTGTAATGAATAGTATTGTTGTGTAGGTTCTAAAAAAAAGTCCTTGGAGCCTGTACTGTTGAATTAAAATAATTACGTTATAAATGAACAGTAAGAAGCCAAGGTTTCAGAGTGCTTCAGATAAAATAAATAAGTGGATTTGCCAATAAGAGGGATACCATCCCGCTCCTGTCATTCTGCCTAAGCGGTGTATGCTAATACCACCCTAATGTACTGAATATAAAACAGGAGCTGTGCATGCGTCACATGCTAATGTACGCAGTGCCGCTTCCTCCCTCCATGTAAAACAAAAAGGCGCAATCGAATCGAACAACGGAAATGTCAAAGTGTGGCAGCGCGTGCGCCCGCGCTCTCAGATAGCGCGCGCTCTCTGATTACCTCGAGAGTGGCAGGGAGAGCGATGCCGCCTATAAATCATGCTTTCACTCAAGCCGGCCAATAGGCCTCCGAAGTTCTGTGACTGGAAGTCTAATGAGAATGAATGGCTTACAATCTTCCGGGACTCACCCACTTAGTCATTCATACCACCGAATGGGCGACTGCTCCTGGGCACAAGGTCGCACCCCTGTCACAATTATTCTGTCTAATGAGGTATCACACGCTCTCCTCTGGTTCAAAAGTCTGTGTTGAGGGGAGACCAAGGATGAAATATCTGCTGTCCTCGCATTGATGCGAGCATATACTCTGTTCGGAGCACGCAGTCAGGCTAAACTTTGCATTAACTAACGCTTGCCGGGTCTTTGCAAAACCTTTCTGAATTCAAAAAGGCAAATGAAGGATATTTTACCTTCATACTTCGGAGCAGAGAGTTTTATCAGTGACATTATTAGTTCGTGTCACACCACACGTGAGATTTTGCTTGAATTATTTTTGCACCTTTTTTTACTATTTATAAGTGGAGCATATGTTAACGTTAGCTTTGCAAGCATCAGTTTCTGTGAGCTCATCTACCATTTTGCAGTGTATTTTTGGAAAGTGACAAATGAGAATCAAGACGAATCAAAGTCTTCATTAACACCTTCTTTTTTACAAGGATATTTAGAGAATGCTCCTAACGATGAGCTCGTTGAAGAACTTCTAAATAGAAGCCACATTAGAATATTTTAATGACATGTTCATTCATTTGGTAAAACACGTTTTATTGTGCATGTTTGTCAAATAGAAATAAATACATTGTTGTAAAAGCCTCTATTTTCTATAAAACCTATTAGCATAATTGACAATGTAAAAGTAGACACAATTCAAATACGTTTCAGAGAATGCCAAGGTTAAAGGCTGGAAGGAGGAAGCTCAAATGAAACCAAAGGTGAGTTTTCAATAGCATGTACATCAAGGTTCGATACATGTCCTATCCCTTTACATGTTAACTAGAGGTGCAAAACGTGTATAACTTGCTTTAGCATAAATATCTCAAAATTCGCAGTAAAGCCATATAGCTGGCAAAGCCCTACCACTTTACCAGCACCCTCAGTGAACCACAAAGGCATACATATCACAATCAGATAAAGTTAACCTAAACATACCACACCATCATAAGCACAACAGTACTTCATAGTTATTTTGGTGGACAGAAATGCCCATTAATAAAGGTCGGTAATTGGACAACCCAATTCAACCAAAAAACTGAAATTCCTTTGGCCCACACATCCATACACTTAGCTCACTTTAAAGGTATTTAGCAAGATCAAACTCTTTTTACTTGCAGATTAACCAACAGAAAACATCATTAAAACAGACCCTTAACAAATCTCTTCTAGCCATTCAAATAAAACAAACATGCACCCTTCTCGTCGGAAATTCCAAAATAGTAAGGAAAGAAAACCGGGATCAACAAAGAAACCTTTGGGTGCCTCAGTAAGGGTAGACAGCAATCCACAGATGTTGATAATGTAGATTAAAATTACCCAGAATCGCTGGCCGCAAACCTTTCAGTAAAATACAACAATTGTGAAGACATTTTAAACATTAACCTCACACAGCTGGATAATGTGTCATATAATTGGTCCAGTGCCGTAGCTAGGAGGGGCGGTCTGCCCCGGTGGCAAGAGTTTTGGGGGCGGCGGACTCCCCCTGCTCTTACGTGCTGTCTCGGGGTGGCAATAGCAAGCACCCCAGCTCCTCGTGGCAAACAAAGAAAAAGCGCCAATCCCCCCCTGCTCCTTACTGCAGCCACGGGCGGCCAGAGGGCTTGCTACGCCACTGAAATGGTCAGCAAAGAGTACTAAATGTTATACAATGCTGAAGAAAATAAATGTGGCCCAATAACACATTGCCACAGTAGAGAGTACATGACTTGAGAAAACACTGCTTAATGGCTTCTAGGTACCATACTAGAATCCCTTTAGGGAAGGAAATACCTCACAAAGCCTAAGTCTTGGGAATTTATCCCCATGCACAAACCTAACCCTTTGGGTTCTGATTATGCTTTAAAATGTTTTTATATAACTACTGCACATGAAAGAAACAGTATGGCTTTAAACCATATATGCAGATCTGCAGAGGTCAACTTGCTATGTATTACTATTGTTGAGGAGAGAGGGCAGGGGCATATGCTGTGCATTGTGAATTACATACCAATACTCCTGCATTTCAGGACTTTTTGGGGCCTGTAATCTCAGAACCATATATGACCTTTCACTGCCTTTTCAGTGGATTTCTGTTTTTTTTATGATGCACTGTTATCCCCTCCCAAAAAATCTGTTCTGACTGCACACAGGCTTTGGACGTTTCAGCTGCCTGGGCAACAATCCATGTAGGTGGAACATGCCAACAGCTCTTCACTGTACAAAACAAGAACTCAGGGCTACGGTCTGGTACCCATACCCACGGGCATACAACCCCCATTTGGGAGCTAAAGTTCCCTCATCCCTTTTTTAAAAAGATTTTGGTCCTCAAACATTTCTCGAGCCCAAGTTTGACCCCAGGTGAAAGACTTTGAGCTATGTAAGACTTAGGGTCCTTAAACATTGCTCAAAGGAAGATTTGAGGGAAGGTGAGCACTCCCATTTTGTCAACCTCAGGGTAATTATTAAAATATTTTTTTAATTAAAATCTCATTTAAATTAAAATCTCTTTGAGTACCATTCCAAATCATGGAGGGAGCATATGTCTCAAGGGATGCTCCCTCTGCCCCTTATAACATTAAGAATCTTAATTATTCTTCTGGTGGCTGGGGCAAAGCCATGCATCCTTTAATGGTCTCTGAAAGAGAACAGTCAGAGCATTCCTGTTCCCTGACCCAGGTTTGAGTCCATGGTCCCAAATTGGACAACAGGAGAAAAAACAATCTTGTCCAATCAGGTTTAATTATTTATTAATTTGAGATTTTGGAATGTCCTCCAATCCTAATTCACATTTTTTGTGACACAGAGATCTACTGATAGCACAGTTATAGGTCAGTTATTGTTCAGCAAACACAAAACCGAATAAGTCCTTACATTTTCCAGTTATAGCGTGCAGAGCATGGTGAGATTTGCATAACATCGCTGGTGAATTATAGGGGTTTTTCAGTTTTGTGTTGGCTGAACCATAACTGACCATAAAGGACCTCTATCTGCATTTTTTCCAGTGAATTTCATTGTTTTTGTATACTATACTGTTCTCACCTGCTATGTTTTGTATGCTACATTCTGCACTAGGACCTTGACATAACCAATAGGAAACTAAACTTCAGAAACGTGAACCATATTTTGCGGAGGTTCCCCAAAGGTTGCCAAATGTATTAGCAAATTAACACTGCATTGACATCCTTCCTTGAAATCTGTTGCCCAAGTGGACCTGCATGAAATTGAGAAAAGCAAGAGTAGGCTGAACATGGTAAGTATCCGGCAAATGTCATGCAGATCCATCAAAAGGTGTTAAATGTATTAGTAAGTCAAACATGTTTTTATGCCCTTCTTTTCACTCCAATCCCATTTGAATCTGCATGAAACCAGATATACTTGTGCTGGGTATAACTTGCCATAATAGATGGAGATTCATCAAACAGTACTAAAGCTATAAGCAAATGAAAATATTACCCCGTCTCGTAATGGATTGGCACAAAACATGGCATACAAATAGAAACCAATTCTTTCAAGCTTTTGCCAAATTATATGAGGATTTGTTACACCATGCCAATGTCATTAGAAAATCAACAAATATTTACTTGACTTCCTAAGGGGGTCAAAAACTAAAGGGATCTGCCAAAACTTGAAAAAGTATAAGAGGATTAATTAGGCTACGTCTCTTTCAAATTTCATGCAGATCTATAAAACCGTGACAAAGTTATTAGTAAATGAAAAATATGGTTACCTCACTCCCCTTTTAACTTTTCCCCCACTTTTGATATTCATAATAACTGACTGAGCCACCGATGCGTCAAAAAAAGTGATGCAATAGTGGCGCAAGGGCTTCTAAATCTGCCTTAAGGTGTTTTCTGGTAATTCGGTCAGAAAAATCTCCTCAAATAACCGGGCTATTAAACAAAAGAAGCAACCTTTTATTCTTCCCAGAGAGCACAGGTACTTAGAATTAACGCGTGAGATTGGAGCTGCAAGCTACAGAAAACAGCAATGTGTTCTTGAAATCAGTGCTAAAGAAAATAAACGCAGATGTTGTCACTAGGGGGCATATTACCAACAACTAGCGATAATTTTTGTCTCTAACTTGTTTAGAGACAAAAATTATCGCCGCACATCGGCAATTTTTATCGCACATAAACCTTGCTATTACCAAGGTTTATCGCAAATGCGATAAAAAACGGCCGCAATGCATGAATATCGCTGAAAAGTCAGCGATATTCATGCATTAGCGAGCAAATGCTCTCAGCCATGTTATCCACCTCCCATTGGATAACATGGCTAAGAACTGCTCAGGGCAGGTGTTAGCTTTTGGAGATATTCGCGCTTAACGCGAATATCTCCAAAAGTTGGTAATAGGAGATAGGGATGTTAGCGACTGTTTCCAGTCGCTAACATCTTGGCACGCCCACTTTGCATGTCATTAGTGATAAATATCACTGACATGCAAAGCGGGGCCCAAGATGGTCGCTATCTCCTATTAGCTGTCACTAACTGGTGTTAGCGACAGCTTGGTAATAGGGAGATAATTTTATCTCCGCTTTCTTGGCTTTTAAAGCCAAAAAAGCGGAGATAAACCCCCTTGATAATATGCCCCTAGATTATGTAACTATACAGGTAAAAATCTCTAGTAAAACAAATGCTGAGTAAATCTTTGTTTCTGCCGCACATGATTGAGCGCATCTTCCTCTCAGTCCAGTGGCCCATGCAGACTGATAAATCATTGATATTTAAAGTCTACTGTTTATAATTATTGTTGTGGTGCGCAATCATCCAAAAGGGTAGCCTGGTGCTGGGCAGGTCAGAATCTAGCCAAACCAAGGGCCTAGTGGACTACTCGAAAAGCGAAATCTTTAGCTTCTTATGGAATTCAAGAAGTAAGGAGGAGGCTCTTATGGGTAGTGGCAGGTCGTTCCATGCTTTAGGAGCGATGTAGGAGAAGGCTTGACTGCCAGCTCTGGTTTTCAAATCCATAATAAGCACTTTAACCAAGACTTATATTTCGAGGGTAAAAGAGGACTGGGGTGACATTGAATAGTACTAGCTAGGTCCCTTGTTTTATATGAAATCTGATACAAACCTGCTACAATAATGCTTTCTTAATGTTAAGTTTGCAATGTAGAATAGTTAATAAGTTCAAAGGTCTATAAATTAAAAAAAAGTAAGTCACATAGGAACACTTATTAATAGGTATTCTGACAAAGCAGGTCGATAGCTAGAGCTGGAGCAAGCAAGTATATTGTGAAGCTCTTTCACATTTAAATTATTTGGCATTACTATTTTCTTTTTTGGGTAATAAAATGCCACTATAAGGATGTATTTCAATATGGAATTAAATGTTCTTTTACCCTTTTGAGTCAACCAATCTGTATAGTGATTTTGACTTTATTGCGTTAATGTGATGAGGGGCTGTACACTGCTTTTGGTTGTTGAGATAACACAGGCAGGTAGCAGACTCATTATGATATCAAAAACATATTATAACAAGAAATGATAAAAGGAGCAGATAAACAACTCATTAATAACGAGCATTGGCAGAGCAAATTCGTATTGGCAGTGAAAGATATTGGCGTAGACAATGCTTTTTGTGTAAGATAGGTGCCGTGGATGTGTGTACATCGATTGGGGACATCTTTGAATAGACATAAAAACATAACAAATGCATTTAAAATGGCACCCATAAATGATCTTGCATCTCTGGTGGCCGTATTTGTATCCATTTGTAATACACATACAAACCAATGTAAAGTTGCCCACGGGGGGTGTGTGTGTATCCAAGGCAGCCATCTTAATGCAGCTATTGTTTAATACATGTGTAATATTTGAACAAACCTGCTTAAATGTCGTTGCAATGGAGGCATGCATCTATGGATCGGAGAACATAGAATGGGCATGTTCAACTAAGACAATCCCATTTCTTGGAACCTATTTTGCATGTGAGAACATCCATACCAACACAGTCAGTCAACTTGAAATAGTTAAAATCCGTTTTTAAGATGAGCAACCATCGATAGAATTACAGGTGCAAAAAATAAAATAATAATATCAAATGAAGTGGGGGATGGAAGGAACAAAGGGTTGAAGGGAAGGGAAAGCAACACAAAAAGCAAGGGGGCAGCAAAGTGAAGGGGAAGCAACACATAGCCCATGGGTGAGAGTCAATAAAACGTTGTAGAACTGTTTCAGGTACACCTCGTAAACGTGAGTTTCTGTTGTGCAGGGGGCAGATGACTTAGACTAAATGAAAGGTTCACATTGTATTATGCAATAAA
The DNA here is from genome assembly GCF_964261635.1 of Lissotriton helveticus. Lineage (NCBI taxonomy): Eukaryota > Metazoa > Chordata > Amphibia > Caudata > Salamandridae > Lissotriton > Lissotriton helveticus. The sequence continues at coordinate 1,079,383,560 of NC_136059.1, forward strand.
ATAATGTAATTAAGCTACATACGCTATTATAGGGTGCAGAAATAGTTCTCTAAGGGCCATATGTATCATGCCCAAATGCGTTCGCAAACGCTGACATTCGCAGAATTTCGGCGTTTGCGAACGCATTTTCGCAAAATGGTTAAATCTGCATGCAAAATAAGGAATCGCAAAATTTGCGATTTCTTATTTTGTGATTGCATTTAAGGAATCGCACATTTTGCGATTCCTTAAATGCAATGTAAGAAGCCAAAAAAAATTGCTATATGGCCTTAAGGAATCGCAAATTACCACCAACTTCTAGTTGCGAATTCCTTCAAAAATGCAAATTTTTGCATTTTCAAAGTGCCATGTGGCGCACATACATGCCCTTAGGGCATGTATGTGCGCCACATGTGCACCCATGCATATTTCAGGGGTGCAACAGGGTGTCCTTTGGACACCACTGCACCCTTGAAATTATTCTCAATTTGCGATTAGCAAATTGCGAATCGCAAATTGAAAATAACTTCTCATTCATTCCTATGGGCCTCCTGGCCCATGGAAATGAATGGGAAAGTATTCCTTAATTGCGAATTCGCAATTAAGGAATATCAAGAAATCGCTAAAAAATAGCAATTTTCTTGATACATACCAATTAGCGATTCTGAAATAGCGATTTCTGAAATAGCGATTTCTTAAAAATCGCTATTACAGAATCGCTAATTGGTACCTTGATACATATGGCCCTAAATTCCACAGTGGAACACCTCAATCTGCCACCGTCCAGCTCCCAAACTCAAGCAGATACAAAATCTGATAGGATACATGTTAATAAAGTATAATATTTTGTTTGAAAATTTTTAATGAACCAGACACTTGTATTTGCACATTTGGCCCAATGGATGCACACAGACAAAAACTAAAAAGTCCTTTCATTTTCCCTTCAGCACACATTTAATTATTACTATTTTTAATATTCATGTCTGGCATTATTGAACGAGGCTTACAATTCAATAATAAAGCGCCATTTGAAGTTTCTCTGATGTCTAGGAACAGATCTGAGGCATTATACCTGAATGGAAATGTTCTTTAACCCTTAAATCGATCACCCATCCCTCAAGTTAGGAGTGATCACTGAATTACCGAAAAACGACCGAACTACAGTCCATGCAGCCCTTGCACTACAGTGTATACTGTTGAAACGTTTCGTAAACCAAAGCAATCAAGAACAAAAATAAACGAAGAGTATGGCGGCCACCCTCATAGCTGTAATAAAGACACGCAGTTGACCTTGTAACCTCAGCTTCAAGGGCACGTGCGGGAGGCAGCCCACAAGCAGGCGGTAGTTCTAAATGATCGCATGCAAATCAGGTAACTTAACAACTACAGGAATACAGCAAAGCGTCAGCCTGGCTCACACAAATAAGCGTTGCGGCTGGGCCGACATGTGGTTGATTGGAGTGTGTCTTTAAGGGATTGTGCTGCATTAGGCTGTTTGAGGATTTATGACTCAAGTTTCTTTTTGATTATTTTGTACCCGTATTGCATTTTTTTTTTTTTACTTCACAGGGGCCCTTTACTTGCCTGCAGAGAACATCAAAGTATTGCCAGCTCTAAATGAGAACTCTAAACTGTGGAAAGTGCCAGGCTGGGCAGTTTTATGCTGCAGGCGTGCCCACCAGGGACCGGCGCGTATCTGCTAAATAGTTATACGGCTTGTAACAAGCTTCGGTTGTTGTCTCCCAGCAATGAAGTCTCAAAGAGTAATGCTACGGTCAGGCGGAAGGCATAAAATAACTGAATAGTGAAGAACTGCAGGCATTTTCTTGTTCGTCAGACTCAGCATTTCATACCAATGGTTTTTAAATTAGGAAAGGAAAATGAAGCCGCTTCACCTGTTCTGCTCCTTGTGGGCAGCTTGCGGATTCTTAATTATGTTTCGTCCTAAAATTGGGGCTTGGGTTTTGTTCCTTCTATATAAGGCACCGGGAGTAAGTGTTCTACATTTTTTTACGGCTCAAGGTCCGATGTTCTTTAAAGATAACTACTCGATTAATATCAATTAATAACCATTTTAAGATGTATTGTTTCAAATCGAATTTCTAACTGTAATTCTGTAATCCATAGATGCTTCAATTCTTCACATTAATAGTGCTTAATTTGCCAACTTTGTAATGATGAGAGACTGTGTCAGCCTTGATGGGTTTTGAACTCGTCACCTACAGATCATTTCAGATGTTAGTACTAAGGCCCTGATTAGATGTCGGGTGGACTTGCGTCTGCCCAACTCCATATCGGTCTGGAAAGCGCCCGACTATTGGGGCCGATTACGATGGCCGGAAGTCCACCACCGCTGGACCGGCGGTGAGGCCCGCCGGCCCGGCGGTGGCAGACTTCCCGCCATCACCCTGAATATTCCCACCGCCAAATTAGGATGGCGTGGGAATAGGAAAGGTACCGCAGTGGACGGAAACACTGTCCGCAGTGGTACTGCGGGACGAGGTATAATGGGGCTATGGGGGCGGTGCCGTGCATGCACCGCTGTGGGCTGCATGCACCGTCGTGGGCATTAGGATGCCTGTCTTTTTTAGCGGTGATGCCGCTGCAAAATGACAGGCGGTGAATGCCTTTGGGGGCTTGTTGCAGGCCCCCGGGGGGTTGGTGGGATGCTGCACATGGGGGGTACCTATGGTACCCCTCTACATATGCATGTACAAGGTGGCAGGCACCGCACGGTACATACATATGCCGCCCACCACAATGTTAAAGTACGGGATGCGTCCGCCAGTGTGGCGGGCGCATTGTAATTTGCATTGCAGGACCACCACACCTACGGCGGGCGGCCCCTTTTGACTATACGAGTCCGCCCGCCATCGTAATCGGCCGCCAAGTGAGGTTGGCGGTTCTGACCTCACAATTAGGATGTGACCAGAAACATCCATTTTGCTATGGCAGCTTGTGCAGTGGGCAAAAAAGGTCAGCAGCACAAGCTGCCATAATAAAATGGATGTTTGCACTGAGTGGCAAATACCACAACGGTGCAAGGATGTTTAGGTGGACACCATAGGTGCCAGATTTGACATTCCTTAAGCTCAATGCCTCTGCCTGCTGCATCGTAATGCGGTGGGCGAACCGCAGGGGCAGATGTCAGTGGGTCTGACACTGATGTGCCATCGGACCCACCAACATCATAATCCGCCCTTAAGTGTTAACGCATTGAACTTTCTTGTTGGGCTACCTAATTGTAAACGTAAATTAGCAGTTCTATTCTATGCAGTCTTTAGGCTGTGAAATAATTGCTTAAACTGCTCACTTAGAGTTTCAGCTAGACTTGTCTTGAAAATGTCTGATATATATCTTTCAAATATTAACTTTAAAAAAAAAAACTCCTGTGCTCTTTCTCTGTTTATTGGAAGTAACAGAAAAAATAAATTAAAGTTGAATGCTACTGCAGTTCAATAGAATTCTTTTCTCATCATTTGTCTTTGGATGTGATTAGACCACTGCTTCCTGTCAGTATACACAGTGTAATACATGGAAAATAGATAGTTCTAGAGGTCAATGACCAAAAGTGTACAAGCAGAAGAGATTGTGAAGTCAATTCACAAAAGCATTTAGGCATATCGGAATTGTCCTATAGGAGCACTCTTTTACATGCTCTTTCATGGCTTCACAAATCTACCTATTGATAAAAGTGCAAGGAGGGCACAGTCCTTTTTATTTGTACTAATTGTATATGAATATTCCTCAAATATTCCCATTTGGTTTTCATTTGAGTTATCTTGATGGTTAATTCACAAAGACATGTAAGAGTACATAAAAGAGTACTACAGGACTATTACTTTATATATTCAAATATGCCTTTGAGAATAGGCCCCTAAACATGCAAAACAGTTTAAAACTGCAGGTTGCTAGATAATAAGGCATTACACAGGGAGCAATTATGGAGATTTTATCTCAGTCTTGGACTGCCAGGAGTATGAGCTGACCCACGGAAGACCCTAGTGCATTGAGAAATAATGCCAGCATAAGTATCCTAGTATGTTGAATCAGTGACTGCATGAGAGATTGTAGCTGTTAAATATAGGATAGAGCACCCCCTGCCGTACATTAAAATTGTAGTGCCAATCACTGAAGAGTTCCTTGACCATAGAGAGGAACAAAGCAGATGGCCAAGTTCCTTTATAAGATCACGGGACTCCAGATAACTTGTAATACCCTTACAATGCATGACAGGGGGGCGTACTTTATTCCTTATATTACATGGCAACATCTTCACTCTTAGCAAACACAACAAGATGATGGATGGAGTGTTGAAACTTTTCAACCACTCACCCCCAGCCACAGGTCTGGGTTTAATTCATTGTTCTTTTGCTTACTATGCCACCCCAGTTTGTACCCAGCCATCTGCAAATCATTCCTGACCCTGTTCCTCATGCGAACAGTCCAGCCCGAACTGCCAGGCCAGGTCCTCACTGGACCGGAAACAAGCATCCTGGGACCAGTTTCGGGGTAGCTTGAATCTAATGGCTCATTTGATAAAAGAATTCAATTCAAGGCCTTGTGTATTGCCCATAAATCAATGGCATCTAGTACTCCTCTGATTCTTCAATCTATCATCTCTCGTTATGTCCCTAGAAGATCCCTCTGCTCTGAGGTGAAACATTTTGCATTGTCCATTAGTTCAATCGAGCCCGGAGCGGGGCGTCTTTTTTTGGTCATCACGGCAAAAAGCTGAAATCAGCACCCTGATGTTATTCGTCTTGAAGTTAATCATCTTCTCTTCCGCAAGCATCTTAAAACCCTCTTGTTTTCTTGATCCCCTCTATTCACACATCTTTGGGCATTGTCTTTAGTGCTGGGAGGCCTTTGGTAGCCATGAGATTTATAAATGCGTTATTCATTCTTTGAGCAAGGGACTCACATCTGGGCATACCCTTGGCCACTTAGGGCGGACATAGCAAACACAGCAAGATGATGGACAGAGTTCTGAAACTTTTCAACCACTCACCCCCAGTCACAAATCTGGGTTTAATCCATTGTTCTTTTGTGCACTATGCCACCCCAGTTTGGACCCAACCATATGCATATCAGTCATGACCCTGTTCATTATGGGAACAGTCAAGCCCGAAATGCCAGGACAGGTCCTTCCAGGACCGTAAACAAACATCCTTATATCCTGTGAGGATTATTTATGAGAGGGTTGCGTAACATTTGCACCATGCATCATGGTACATGTTTGACCCAAACCTCTAAGTCTGATTTTTTAAACCATGCACAGTCACTTTACGTGGTTCTGAGTGGCTTACAAATTCTGGAGTAACGCAACACAGCACACATTGCTGTATTGTGGGCGTTTCATGGGTGCTCCCATGACACTCCCTTGAATTTTGACGCATCCCCAGATTTACAAGAAATTGTAAACCTAGGGATGTGCCAACATCTTACACCTTCCCAGGGAAGGTATAACCAGGAGAATTATCTCTATTTCTCCTAGTTTCTTCCTCTTTCTTTGTGTGCTGCATTCTGCAGCACACTTAGAAAGAGGAATATGACTCCAGGGATTGTTTTTCTGCAGGAAGGTTCCTCTTCCTGCAGAAAACAATCCTGCACGCATCATAATCATCCTTGCAACATGGTGCAAAGGTGCCTGCGTTGGTGCCATGCTGCCAAAAGGGCACCAACACATGGGAAAGGACAAAAATGTGCTGTATTGACTTTCCCTGAAACACAGTGCAGCACAGCAAGGTGACTTGCTGTGCTGCACTACATCACAAGCTCATAAATGAGCTCCTAAGAGTGTTGCTCTTTCATGTGAAAGACATGGGATGCTTGTAAACTTGAAGAAAATTTTTTGAATCTCTAGTGCAAAATTAAACACACCAAAAGTAATTTGATATTTGCTGCAAAAATATATTAGAATTAGTTTAGTCACAATTGAATATAAATGCTGTAGCTCAAAGGTTGTATGCAAGAAATTGGGTTAATGGTTTGGGGGGGGGGGTTGAAACCCACTCAGATAACAACCACAGTCCTTGCCAGGGTGAACCACAAAAAGTCTCTAAATTAACCTCTGATAGCCTGGCCATTAGAGGTAATAACAGGTGTATTTGTAAAGTGCACGTTCGCCCCAGCAACAGGGCATCTTGGCGCTGAAATAACAGATGTATATTGTTACCCAACTCAATGCTACTCATTCTATCGACCTCAAATGGATGAAAGGCTGAGTGGACCCACTGGGATTTGAACCTGTGACCATGAGGTCGATCACAGGCCCCTGCAGTGGATGCATTAGTCCACTGAGCCACCAGACCCGCTAACGTTTAAAGGATTTATGCAACACACAAACAATAATGAAGTGAAAACATAACAGAAGAAAAGTCTAAAAATAGTTAAAAAAAATAAATAAAAAATGATATCAGAATGGCAAAATTTCAATCACCAGAACCAGAGATATGCAAATGTAATTTCTTTTTTTAAAACAAAGCCTAAAAGCAAGAAGTGCTCCTCACAGTCATCACGTCGCATTAGACCAGGGGAACGTCACAAGTTCAGGCCAACCGTGATGGAGCACATGCTGGAAACAAGGACTGGTTAGATCTGCTAGAAGGTTACCTTCAAAGTTCAGCTGAAAGAGTTGCTTACATATTGGAGGAGGCTGCAAGGAGGTGGATGGTCTTTGCTGTAGCTTGAAGTGCAGGATGGGTGTCATGGATATTTGTTGCTGTAGCTCTATGTTGGTGGTCGTCATGCACTGCCGTTGCTGTAGCAGGTCTTGCATGGCAGGTTTCGGGTGGCACAAAGAGCCGGTCTCACCATAATGTCTCGTAGGCAGTCGTCTCGGGTGACAGACCTTTGGTGCAAACAGGCCAGTTCTCGCTGGCAAGGAGCTCAACCCTCACGATTTTCACCTTTTCTATAGGAGGAGTACACTCTGATGGCAACCAAATGTCCAGGACCTGGGGAGGGACCTATTGGGCATCAGAAACTCACTCCAGCAGAAGGTATCAGTGCTCAGGCAGGTTCGGTTGCCAGTGAAGGCAGGTCCAGTTGCAGTAGGTCAGTTGGGCAGTTGCAGGAAAGCCTCGGAAGCGTGTGCCTATGTCTCACACAGGAGTTTAGCCAACTGACCTAGTTAGCCTGTCATGAAGGCAAGAAGGGCCAATCGTCCCTCTCAGGCATCCAGGCAGTACTTCATGCAGCAGGGCAGTCCTTCTTCACTAACTTCCATAGGCCAAGGAGTGTTCTGAAGAGTGTCTCTGCAGGTCCAATATGTATACCTGATGGCAACCTTTGTGTGGGGAGACCACCTGTCCTACCTCCACATCTGGTTCTGGAAAGTACTTCCTCTTCCCCTGACAAGGCTCCAAAATATCTAGGAGTGGCAAAAGGCAGGGCAGGCCTGGTTTCAGATTCTTTTGTACGTACAAGAGGCAAAGCCCGCTGAAGTGTAGTTAGGGCTGGGGACAGCCCCTCCTCAGTTATACTGCCAGGATGGCCCATACTGTCTACACATGAGATGAGACCCTTTGTGTCACTTTCTGGAAGGAATCCACAAATCCAACAGCAGAGCGCCATGTCATCATGGACACTGGCAGAATGCCCAAATGGTTGGGACAAGAAAATGCCAACTTTCTTAAAGTAGGATTTTCAGAATTGTGATCTTAAAATCTGACCTTTCAATTAAAAGAGATTTTTAATTGCAACTAATTAGAGTATGAACAGTATATCTCGATCAACTCCAAATCTAGAGTTTGCACTTATTAAATGTAATAAGGTAACAAAGTGTTAATCATTGGAAGAGTTAGGCCTTACAACATGAGGGGGTGAAGGCACAATGTTTGGTGGTAACCCTTCCAGGCGGGCCAGTCAGTGCTTGAAGTAGAGCGTACAAGCACTTTAGCACTGGTTAGCAGTAGTAAAGAGCACAGAGTCCTAAAACAAACATAGATGAATTCCGCAAAACATGAGGAGGTGAAGGCGCAATGTTTTGGGGTAACTCTCCCCAGCGGGCCAGTCCCAAATGTGTAGGTTACATGCTGACAGATTCTACCTTTCCCATAATGATCTAAAGTGTGAAAAAATAAAATGTTTGCCATAAATTTCTCCTTTCTGCTTATCACTATTCATCTGCAAAAACATGACAGAAGAAGGAAAAGCAACGTTTCATCTTCGTTTTTGAAGCGAAGCTCTAATTATGCTCAGTGTCCTGCCTTTTTCCCTTGGTAGCTGGCTCTATAAGTAATTACAGTTGAGCAGCTACATCTTTTCCTTATTACAGTTGACTAGGTACATCGCAAGTCACCCCTAATAAGGATGTGATAGACTGACCTATACACTGATTGCAGATTACCGTGCATTATAAAGCACAACTAACGTTCAGTCTATGAGTGTCCTGGGAATGGGATGGGACCAATGGCGATCTGGGTTCTTTGAGATTGATAAGTAACCTGGTGATATACCAGAAACAGAATCTTTCATTGACATTTATGAAATTGTCTTTACTGAAAGCATGTCAAAGTCAGTAAGATTGGCTTTTCAATAGTATGGGGAGAACTTAGAGCCTATTTGTGGAACCGCATGAAAATGTTCATTGATATTGAAAGGTCCATTTTCATTCATTGATGCATTGGGAACAATGTTTTAACAAATGAGCATGCATGATCTTTAATTATTGCATACCTTATATGATTTACTACAGTTATATATTGGGGTACAGTGGTTAAAGCGGTTACAAAGTTCTGGTGCACAAACCTTTAAAGGTGCCTCAGATCTATGGGCTCCAGACAGTTTTAACAGGGTTAGCTGACTACTGTATACTAACTTTTGTAAACACCTGAAACCCTTTAAAAGGTGCTCCCACTGTTTTTACAACTACTATTTTACATATTTGCAATCTTGATGTGTAGGATTTAGTTGTGCATTAAGTATAGCACTTTTCATTTAAAAAAAAAAAGTGCTGATTAAGCTTACGTATTATGCATTACATTGCTGAGGTCTGAAGTTCGAGCCCACAGCACGTCCCAGAGTGAGCCTTAGATTTCTGTTTCTCTCCTTAAAGAGTTAAGTGCTACAAGAGGTGCTTGGCCTGCAGTATGGGGGTCCCAGGACCCCAGAAGCAAAAAAGCAATTTAATCGATAAACTGTGATTGTCCTTTGACCTCCCGACCTCGATTTCTCACAAACGTGAAAGCAAATTCACGTTTGTTCATGGTGATACATATTTGAACTTACTGTAAAGCTCGACCACAACTAACCGATCTAAAAAACTACCTGGCATAAATGAAAGTAGTCAAGAATAGATAAGTTGATACAGATATTGCTGTTGCACTGGACAGTTGATGCAATTATTGTGGCAAAATATTACTGCCGGGATGGACTGTTAAATAGTACAGCCCATAATATCATCTTGCTTTATAAACATTTTGCCTTACCTTTGCTACTAAACTGATGAATGACTCTTAGCTCAGGAAGGTTTGGTCTATTCTGCAAGGAATATGGTCTTGAAATAAACAAGAGCAAAACAAAATGTATGGTTGTCAGCCATAGGAAGAAAATCAGGGGGAGGATAGTCCCGGAGGGTGATAGCCTTGCAAGGGTCCACCAATTCTACTATCTTGGTGTGACACTCAACGATTCTCACAATTTGACTGCCCAGATTGAAAAAAGCACACTGACCCATAACCTTAGAGCCTGAATCATAGTAAGGGGTGCCAACAGGGCAGATGCATATCCAATTTCTTCCACTCTAGAGATATACAAGGCTCAAGCCTGAGTGCAGCTCTGTATGGGGCTGAATTGTGGAGCTGCTCTAACATTGACTAGTTTGATAGAACTGAAAATACCTTATTCAAATCCTTGCTAAGGCTACCAAAAAGCATCCCACTATTACAAATGAAGTTTGATCTAAATCTCAGACACAACCTCTTCAAAACCCATATTATAATGGATTAGGCGCTGGACGACAAAGGATCTGGCCATGTATGAAGACCACCTATAGGATATAGTGGTCAATCATTCAGTTTCTATGATTCCAGAGGTTGTCAATCTAAACACCTGGTTGGCCAGGCTAGGGCTAACTGAATATTGGCAAAACCCCACCTCTATACCTAAAGGTGCCCGAGAAACAGTCACATCGTCCAACTGGAATGCTGGTATTTCTAATAGAATATCGACTGCATCTGTTGGTAGTTTGACTTACTTATACTTGCCACATAAATGTGCACCGAAATTTGAGGAATTTATGGATTACATGACTGCCCCACGCACCAGAGCCCTGTTTATTAAGTTTAGGCTAGGGACCTTGCCAATTGCATCGTTCACTTCCTCATGGAGCAACAACAATGGTATTTCAAACAATCTATGTTCTATGGGTTGTCAATCTGTGGAAAACAAACTTTTTTTATGCTATGCATATGCAAACCATCATGCTTGCTGGATTGTGCCTTTTTTTGGGATTCTCGAGATTGATATCCGTCACACATCCCTGAGAATCTGTAAATCAGACAGCAGGTGTTCCATTGTATATTAAGTCTCCCATTTTTTATGCGTAATTTGACATAGTAGAGCCAAGGTTGGGCCAAACATCTCATCTCATTGGTGAACTTTCATGACCTAATGATTTTAACAATTTTAGAGACCATGTCTTATTACATGTACTTGCACTTTATGCTTACCCTCATCACATTGCACTTGAGCACCCCATATCCAATGACCACCAGCTGCGGTCGGTAGTGGGAGTACCTGCCGGGCGGTGACCTGGGGAGGGGGAGGGGCAGGGTGGGGGGTAGTAATCTATGGATTACGGAGGTTTACAGGTAAGTAAACATTTAAATAAATAAAACGAATTTCGTTGGCGCACTGCATCGCATTTGGGTATGCAGTGTATGCAACGAAATTCATTTTATTTATTTAAATGTTTACTTATCTGTAAACTTCCGTAATCCATAGATTACTCCACCCTGCCCCTCCCCCTCCCCACGTCACTGCCCGGCAGATACTCCCACTACCGACCGCGGCTGATGAGCACTCCTAGATACGATGGTCGGCATAGCGGACCCTCTTATAGCCTATTTTTCGTTTCTTTCTGAGGTCTTTGCCCCTTGGGATATTGTAATAGCACAAAGGTACTCTAAAGTATTCTATTGTAATCAGATGCATTATGATTTTAACATCTTACATTACTTGTTTAAAATGATTTGTGTATTTATCTTGGGTCAATGTTTCTCAGTGGAGGCACTTTTTTGTGCACTTTGAGCAGGGCCGGACTGGGAACCAAAACTGGCCCTGGCAAAGAGCTCGGTCAGCCCCCCTAGGAGCGGCCGAGCTGTTTGCCAGGGCCAGTTTGGCCGATTTTGTTACAGGGCCGCATAGCTGCAAAAACGGCCCTGTAACAAAAACGGACCCCAGGGGCCCAAAATCGACCCCCACCCTAGCGGCCGACCAGCGTAACGCTCGGTGCCTGCTACGGCCAGTCCGGCCCTGACTTTGAGTCATTGATTTTTATCCATTTTAGTTTAACTGCATTGCAATGAGCTGCATGTTTTTTATTCACCATGTAATGTAGATTTCCCTGTGTACTTTTATGGTTCCTTGAACCGAAATAAAGTTGTTTGATAATGATGATTACTCTTAGCATAGTTTAAATTTTATTTGAAATACAAGTCTGTTTTTTATGGGGAATGTTATAGTGATATTTCCTTTTAGTTATGTCCATGGGTAATGTTTTGAAGTGCATGTCCTTACATTTACAGCAGCATACTGTATCTAGTAAAACAGATTTATGATATTACTGTTAGACAGTTAATGCTACAAACAAAACATACTTAACAAGGGAAGCCCCACACTTGATTCCGAATTATTGCATTGTTTCAGCTAAATACAATTGTAAGCTGAGAGAGCCCAGTTAAAAAAAAAAATATATATATATATATATATTAACACCCTCTGTTCAATTTCTCTGGGTGCTGCAGCGCTCTTTGTCGGTGCGATCTCCTGCAGCTGAACCACGCCGCTTAACATCACTTTTCCGCCATGAAGGAAAGAAAACACAGGCCGCACTCCGAAGTGGGGTTTTGACACTTTTTTATTTTTACATACATTTAATTCATGAAAGGGCTGATAGCGTATCTGATTCGATCAGATATGCTAAACAAAGACAAGATAGATAGTGTCAATAGAAACAGGGAGGTGACTTTCATAGCTGCTAGTTAGTTGCATTACATTTCAGATAGCCACATAAGAGAGAGAATGAGTATTTCTTTTGGTGGTGGACCATGATGGTTTAGTACAAAAAGCTGGACCATTTGCTAACTAGCCTTAACAGAGAATCATTGATTCCCACTTTTGTCTGACATGATATTGTATCTGACATTTCTAGCGCACACTACTACCATAAGGTATCTAGGCTCCTGACATGCGGCTACAAGCTCTGCTGAATCATTAATATTGTCAAAGGTGTTCAGATTCTCTCACATATGTTAAAAAGCATAGATTCAGTGGACCATGTTGTAGGGCTGATATCTCACTGCCTGGTTACCATATGTTCCTTAACATTTAATTAGACTGTAAGGTTGGCGAAGAGTTGTAAGATTGACAGGACATTCTCAGTTGCATTGGGTTTTTGTACGAGGAGAAGGTTACAGCTTTTTTAACAAGGTAGAAACCTCGCCATGAAGAAGAGTTAATGACGTCTGTCAGAAATGGCATAAAAAAGGCAATCTTGATGCTGTTGGCAGGAGAAGGATACGCAAGTGTTGATGAGGCTTTAACATTCCGTACCATTTTGACATTTGCTTCCACTGAAATTGACAAGATACTTGTGAAAACTGGAGTGGTGTTAAAAGGAAACCTGGCTTTAAAAGAGATTGAAGATGATTGGGTGTTAATCTTTTTTTCTTGATTGATTTCACTTTGCAGGAGAATAATGAGAGAAATTTGACATTCTGTTCTGCTGGGATCATTATGTTTTTACCTCCTCTAATACAGTGCTTTCTGTATAAACTTGAAGAAATTACTATTATTTTATAGCTCGAGTATTCATGCGTTAAAGTAAGCTTTCTCTAGTCCTTAGAACAGTGAGCTACACTGTACTTCAAGTAGAGTTCAGTAGCTTTGTTCACCTGCTTCAATAAACAGTGTTTTCTCCAGGAGTTAACACCCATTTTAATAATTTCTTCAGATATACCTTTTTTAATGATTATTAAACAATTCCAAAGTATGTTTCAAGCGCGTAACGGAAGCACATTAATACATAAATCGACATTATCTTTTTAAAAATGATAAGTGAATGTTAATTCTCGATAGGTAATATTGAATAGAGAGAATGTACATGAGTTTAGAGTTGATTTTTAGTTTAAGGACTATAGCTTACAAGACGAGTACGTAAAAGAATTACAAATTGATTGTGCAGTGCAGTCCACATTCTTTATTAAAGAGCACTTTGCCGACTACACATTAATTTATATCCTCACTTTTTAAGGAACAAACCAAGTGAAACTCCTGGGTTTGTTGGGTATATTTTACTCTTACCCTTTTATTTTAAGTTTTCAATTTTTTGAATATTTACATGTAAAAAGGGGACACTCCAACGTTCAGTTTCATTTACACATATAGACTGTACATTTCTACAACACAAATACAACATTTATATATACACAAGTATTTTCCTTAAGTTTATACACAAGTATTTGTTTTCTTAAAAAGACAAGAGTCACGCTTTGGACTCAGGATGTGACTTAACAGCAAATAAATGCAGCCAAAAGAGTATATTGATATATACAAAAATAAACCATAAATTTATTGTGTGGCTTATTAGGCAACTGATGTCTGTCTTTGTATGCCGACGCGTTTCGAATCCGGTAAATACCGATTTTAGCAAGGGTGCAGGGGGTGTCACTTTGACACCCTCTAGCACCCCAAAGACGGGCATGTGAGCCATGTGGCACACAGACATGCCCTAAGGGCATGTCTGTCTGTCACATGGCTAGTGTGTGCATGCACACATGTGCATGCACACCTGGATTCGGTATTTTACCACACAATTATATTGTGTGGTAAAATACCGAATCGGTAAGGCCTGTGGCACTCTCAGGAGTGCCACCTACATTTGGATATACCGAATTGGTAAAAAATACCGATTCGGTATTTTACAGAATCGGTAAATTTACCGAATCGGTAAATTTGCCGATTCTGTAAAAATATGCCCCATCATACCAATTCTTACTTACCGGTCGGTATTTTATAAATCGGTATTTTTGGCCGTTACCGACCGACCTACATCTGGCCCCTAGTCACCAAATCAGAATGAACCGGACTAGGGAACCAAATGCAGCCCTGGCCAAAAAAAAGGCTCAAACCAGCCCCTCTCCCTTTGTCTGCTCTCTCTCTTTCCATCCACTCTTTCTCCATCCTTCTCTCCTTTCCCTCTGATTTCTTTCTCTTCACCTCCATATCTTTCTTTCATAAAGCTACAATTAACCCCAAAGATCTGTGGAGGCACCAGAAGTGGTGATTGGCCCTACAGGGGAAATGTCTAACGAATAACATGCCAGTCAAGCATTCTTGTAGGCCCTTTCAGGTAATATTCCTCGGTTCCCAGCTCACTACACACTTCCATTTTTTTTTAATGGCGTGGCTCCTCGAGGGGAAAGTGTCTAATGACACAGCGGCAGCTTCATTCTTCAAAACAACGGGGCATATTATCAAGCAGGGAGTTAAAATTATCGTCGTTTTAGCGGCAGGAAACTGCAGCTAAAGCGGCGATAATGGGCTTGATAATATGCCCTGGAGAATTCCAATAGAAGCCCCTGTTCACACCAGAACATGGGTTTCTTTTGGAATTCTTAAGGGCATATTATCAAGCCCATAAACGCCGCTTTAGCGGCAGTATTCTGCCTCTAAACCGGTGATAATTTTTAACGCCCTGCTTGATAATATTCCACAACGATTGTAAAATAGAAAAATTCAACAATCGGAAATATTTTCTTTTGTACTAGGCTTATTCCCATTTAGGGGAAAAAGGAGGTGCAAGCATAGCACGGCAAAGACTAGCTATTAAAGAAGCAGAGCCAGGAAAGAGCTACTGCAACACTGAATGGGTGCCATTTGTCGCCTCACCTATGGTGAATTTGAATTCACCCCAATTCACCTTTGGGAGATGGGAAGTGGGGTTTTAATAGCTTTACTGCCTACACCTGTAGGGGAAAAAACACTATACCTTATATTTCCTCATTACGAGTTTCAGCCGAGGATTGGGCTCGTATTTACAAGGAGAACAATTAACAGCTGTTATTGCCCACTATTTTGGGCAACAATAACGCTTACTTATATTGTGACTAAGAAGCAAACATGAGAAATCAGACTTTTGGGATGTGCTCCATAGTCCAGTCGTTTTGGTTTACTTTACATTCCACTCGTTCACTTCAGAAACCTTGGACAGAGAGACAAAGCAATTCACACGACAAAATTTAGTTATTGGGTGTAACAGCACAACAAAACACACAGCTAAAGAAATAGTAACTTAAAGGCACACACCAAATTTAGTGAAAGTGGCGAGATATTAGTAAGCAAAGTTTCACATGTAGTCCAGGGCCAAAATGTACAACAAATCAAAATTGATGTAAATATGAGCAAAATTATAAAGCGAAAGAGTGATGCGATAAGAGCATATTCTTTATGCTAAACGTCTGCAAGGAAGTAAGTGTGCTGTGAGATTATTCATGAAAAAAGCATTAGCCTGTAACAACAGCGATTCATAAAGGTCAGAAGGACTAGGGGGCATATTATCAAGCAGGGCATTAAAATTATCGCCATTTTAGCGGCAGAAAACTGCCGCTAAAGCGGCGATAATGGGTTTGATAATATGCCCTGGAGAATTCCAATAGAAGCCCATGTTCACACCAGAACATGTGTTTCTACTGGAATTCTTAAGGGCATATTATCAAGCCCATAATCGCCGCTTTAGCGGCAGTTTTCTGCCTCTAAACCGGGGATAATTTTTAACGCCCTGCTTGATAATATTCCCCTCATTTCGGAAGAGCATCTTACAGAAAGTTAGGTAGGAAAAAGCCTATATTGTCCCTGTCAGGCAGTTGAAGGAGTTCATGCTGTCAGCAAGGAGGTATCTTTTATTCCTCTAAGTTAATAGTAAGTTCCAAACCGCCAGTGAGGAAGTTAAGGGTTCCAAAACAGGGAAAGAGGATATGATTGTTGGGTGTCCATTGCAGCATTCACATCCTTTCTAAACACATGCCAGACTTTTTTACCTAAAAATTTTGCAGCTACTATGCCTAGTTACAATACAGTACTGAAAATTTCAGTGCACATTGAGAGGCATATTTACCAGAAAGTCATGCTGCACAGCACAGCAATTCACCTTGCTGCACTGTGTGACATGGAAAGGGCAAGAATGTGCCATGTTTGAAATTAATAGTGGGCATTCCTGCCTTTGTTTCTGCACTGGTTTCGTTTTGGCCAACGCAGGTACCCTTGCACCATGGTGCAAGGATGCCTGTATTGCATGCAGTTTTGTTTTTGTGCAGAAAGGGGCACATTCCTGAACAAAAACCATCCTGAGAGACATATTCCTATTCCTCTTTCTATGTGGGCTGCAGAACGCCGCACACATAGAAAGAGGAAGTAATGCGGAGAAATAAAGATATTTCTTCTCGTAATGCTTCCCCCGAGAAGGTGTATCTTCACAAAACGCATTCTGGACTTGCGTCGCTCTTGCACCACATTGTGTGGTGCAAGAGTGATGCAACTCCTCCCATAAATATGCCCCTGAATCGCTAAGCCTTACCGACCATGTAATCCCAATCCACTTCAAAGAGATAGATTTACCATCTTCCAGCTCACTCCCAGAATGCCTTACTTGGCAGTGGAGACCAAGTATCTCTTCAAGGGTAATATTAGCAGCTAATCCTCAAATGTAATTTTCTAATCTGAATTCAAAATCAAAGTAATGTAGTGTACATCCCAAAAGAGACAAATGGACTGTAGTCCATGCCATCAGTCTTCAGCAAAGGATATGTTCACTGAAATGGAATAATTTATACTTCTTCAAATCTTTCCTAACTGGCTTCACTCCAGCAGAATTGTCTTCCTGCATGAGTGCGGCAGACTTATAAGGAAAGAACAATTCATAGGTTAATAGTTCTTGGGGACAGTCTAACACATTGTTTGGACAGTCACAAAGTAGGACTGGCTCTTCATTGTAAATCTAAAGGCTACACTAAAGGTAAAGAACTACTGACATCAACATCAAACACACTGTGGAAAATTCAATAGGTCTGGGTTATTTTAGATGAGTATGCACTTTTGTGCAATGGTTGCATGATGTGTGGCATGTATGGAAGCGAAAATACGTTACACATGCAGACAAAGGTTGATATTTAAGTCTGGTAACTGAGATCTGACAGCTCTTGAACAGCAGATTCTCTCTGGGGCAACAAGCACTGGATGTAAAGAGCAAAGATTTCCCTTGTGGGGTAATTTAACTCGAAAGTTGTCTCAGTCTCCACCAAGCAAGGCAACCTTTAGCCTATGCCAATCTTGCAGTTGTCCTTAACACATAGATAATTTACTTCCCAGGTCCCACAAACCTCCATAATTAAGCCCACACAGTACAGCAAACAATTAGGCCTGATGTGGTGCAGGGAGCCATATATGCATGTTGGTGGTCCAGTAATGATGTCTGGGAATGAACTATGTTGCCCACTCTGTATTGGCTGAATGTGTGGTATGGCAAGTACATGAGGTATATTGTGAGATATGTCATTGGTGAAATAGTTTGATGGAGCAGTATAATTTTATGCTCTACCTTCTATATACTATTTATATCAATGTACTTGTGATTCATATATTCAATGTGTGCTTAAGGTTCATTAATTTGTGTTATGTTCTAACAAGAATTGTGTTATGACACAATGTATTAGCTTATTTAGAAGCCATATTAAGTTGAACGATAATCCATATAATCATGTTTACTGAATTTACTTAATTAGCAATAATAATTGTTTGATTACTAGGGATTGATATTTTTGTAATGTGCTTCCACTTTGATTTTGAGCTAATTTAACCTAACTTTCTGCCTTAGCTGATAGTCTCATATATTAAATATATGCCTGTGTGCTTGTTTCCTTTCCTTTGCAGGTGTGTTATCGGGTTTGTCATTAGCTAGAGAAAGATTGATTGCCATGCATTAGACTGATAGGCTTGCGAGGAGAAAGTTGGCAGCAGGCGTGAAGATATATGGGTGAAGGGAGACTCCTGTACCAGGTGTGCCAGAAAGATGCAACTCTCAAGGACAAACAGCTATGTACCTAACTTTTTGAGAGTGAGAATTTGGGGAGTTTACTGGTTCTCAGCTAATGCTGGTTCAGTATTGGTCATGGACTGTGGTAGCAAAATATGGATGCTCTGGAATCTTCAATTGAGTTTTTAATTAGTGTTCCCTAGTTAGATTCTGGAAGACTTTGCTCTGAATTAGGAGAGAGCAGGTTTGGGTTGGGGTTTGTCCAGATTGGAAAGCTTTACGCTAGACACTCTTTTGTTTCCTTTTAAGCTTCCACTGATCTTCACTAATTTCTGACACCTTATTTCTCTCCTCTTTAGGAAATCCGACCTTTTTATTGTTTACTTAGACAGTGTGTGTCTCTTTATGGAACATATTATTTGGATATTTTGAATTCTTAACATATTGCATGCAACTATTCTGTAGTTCATAATACTTAAAGTTATACCACTTGGGCACATAAATATTATTGCTTTTATGATATACGTTCATAACCACTTCTGAATTTATTGATTGATGAATGTTTAATCATCTGAAAAATAAACTTTTATGGTTGAAATGCCTTCTTCTCTGTCATCCTTGTGAAGCCTTTGGTTTCACTGCATGTGAAATGTATTTTCGATTTTAACTCCCACACATTTCTTCAAGTTGAAAACAAATGTCAATACGACCAGCAGGAACACTGTTTGATGATTTTACCAAGAGATTGAGGTTCAAATACACCTGTTCCATCACTGCTGATTAAAAATGTCTATTAGCATTTCTCTGGGACAATCCATCTCAAGCTCTCTTTGATAACAAGGGCTGCCCGAATCTCTTTTAAGACAGGATTTCAAGTCTGGAAGGCTCTTTCTGGGGATAGAGTGTCTAATGCCCTCTCTGGTGGTAGAGTGTCAGGCTCTCGCTGATATATTTTTGTTTTGGCGTTTTATATAGCGCAAACTTCACCCTGAATCGGGTAACTGAGCGCTTTACATAGCACCAGTTACGTTACAGGAGGACACGTTCTTTATTTTTGTTTGTATAAGGGTCTCTGAAGCTCCTTCCATTGTCAGGGTCTCCAAGGCTCTTTTTTGGTGGCCGGCAGAGTCTGTCAAACTCTTGGGCAAAATTTACATCCTGTGCCACAAGCTAAATGCAGTACTAAGCACTAAAGCGTTTGGCAAACGATCTGCATAGATTATGCAGAAGTTTTCATCTAATGCAAACCACAACCAAAAGATTGTTCAACAGCATGCTAACCTCAAAAATTCTATAGTTGCTGGACAAATATAGTTAACACAAGCAATACTCTTTTTACAGAAAGAAAGCAAGCACCAGTTTATTCACATGGGGACCTGCAAGTAGCAAAAAATCCCAATCACTTGTGGAGTGCCCCAGATCTCAATATTGTTTGCTGTCATCTTCAGCCCATGGTGCTCTACTCACAGGTGGCAGCATTGAGATTTACCATGTCCATGATATACAGCCCTACCTGAAATTCTACTCTGCTTGATACATCCAATGCCGCAAACACTGCCAGCATCTCATCCAGACCTGGATGCCCAGCTCCTACCTGAAGCTCAACTCAACCAAGGCACAATTCCTGTTATTTACCTAAAACAACAGGCAACAAAGAGTACAAACCTGGCTCAATGACAAAACCCTTTCTGGCTTTGAACCCCACCTTTCATCGAATGGCAAGTCACTTGGTTTTACCTTGGACAAGAACATCACACAAAAAGAACACATTTACTCAATTACGAAGATGGTCTGGAACTATCTCTCTCTTTTAAAAAAAGTGAAACTATTTCTTCCAGAAAGCAACTTCAGACCTGCTGTTCAAGCCCTTGTACTTTTGCATCTGGATGGTGGTAATGGCCTGCTCCATGGCCTTACCGACTCCACACTAGTACCCCTTAAGGGCATCCTCCACTTCAGAGCATGTTTCATCCAAGGTTTGAAGACATTTTATTGCATCACTGCTCACCCTAAACTCCACCGGCTTTGCTTGCAGGCCTGCACCATCTTCAGAACCAGTTGCTCTATATACAAAGCCAACATGAACAACACGCCTGAGTACATTGCAGAGAAGCTCATGGCACACACAAAGCCAGATCATCATCAGACTCAAGACTAAGAAAGAAAAAGAAAAAACATGGCAGCAGGCCTTTCCAATCTATGGACTTATGATCTGAAACAATATCTCTTTATTCATTACGACTGGCCCAATGTTGCTCCAGTCTAGGAAAGATTTGAAGATACACTCATTTGAACATCACATTATAATCCAGTAACAATCCAATAACCAGTGACCTATCCTATTACTTTTTGACTGTGCTTGCAATTGATCATGTACACCACTCCGGTGCACTTTTTTGTAGGCTTATACTATACAAATACCATATGCATACATACTTACATACAGTGACACGAAAAGGAAATAACTGTGTTCTTTACAACACAATATGGGGAGCGTAGCTTTAAGAAGAGCGCTTAGCTCTTCTTGTGCAAGAAGACTACGGAGGCTTGTGTTTGTGGTTGAAAGGGATCGTTTGCAGGCAGGGAGTGGTGTTGTATGTAACCTCCAAATTGCATGTAAGTATTGTAATAGCATTTATTTCGTGCTTCTTAGTGTTAATGAGGTCCTGTGGCACATTTGTGGATGGGTGGCACACTACTCTGTGGTAGTTCTATGATTGGATGATTTTGTGTCTATCTTGTAGATAATATGGGTAGGGTTTCTATGCCAATTTTGAGGGTTTGAGCAGTGGTTTTATTATGTTTTGGGCTGAGCTTCGGCTTGAGGCTGAACTAAAACGAAGAAAAGGATAGAAGATTTGAGTATTTAAGCCAATAAATGGATGTGTAAAGATTGTGAATGTATTTTGGTCTATGTCGATAGTGTTTATGTGCATGTATGGTAGAGAAAATTCATGACATGTCACTTGAGACATAAGGCTTTCAGATGCTTAAGATAATGAATGAGAATAGATGTGGACATGCTTGAATAAAGGTACCTACCATGTTAGTGAGGTCTGCATGTTTAGACTTGTATGTAATAATGCTCCTTTCTTTTTACAAAGTAAAGCATTGAGTGAAGGGTAAACGTATTGAATTATATTATTGTGTTTTAGGGAGTACAGTATTTATAGTCTACACACCACTACCTCGAGTAAGCATTGAGCATCTGTTCTGTAGTAAGCTATCCTGGGAGTGTAGTGCTGAAGAGAGTATTTGCTAATAATTTTGTGTTACAATAGGAGGGTGGTTTTATAGTATCATTAATAAACTACTTCTATTATTACAATTCATCAGGTAAATAATTCCTGCTGCAACAGTGAACTCGTAAGGGGTTCAAGGCCACTGCAGAAGATGTAACACATTTGATTTTGTAAAGAATATGGTGGAGAGTGTGGATGGCAGGGACTGATAGCCTGAAATATATATTTGATGGCAGGGAGACATCCACTGCCAGCCTCAGAACTTAAACAGGCAGTTTTTTTTGGGGGGGTGGGAGAGTTAATTTGAAAGATTTTGTATATATATTTCTTTTTATTCAAAATGACCCAATAGGATAATGCCAACAGAGACTTAAGAACACTGCATGAACACCCCATCCATCAACCCCCCAACCCCTCCCACCCAATACACAAGACAGCCAATCCAAAAAAAAACTGTTTGTCACAGAGGGCTGTGCACAGTCTCCTTGAACCCCCTCAGGCCCGGGTGGGTCCAGAATCTAGTCCATAGTCTCCACACTCCCCCATCAGGCCCCTTCACTTCCTTATGGGATTGTTCTCTGGTTCCTGGACGGCTCTCTCATCCATGTCCTCCATTACACACTGCCATGGGCCCCTTATCCTGGTAAATTTGCTTAGGCACACCCTGGCCTTCTAAACCTGTCACTCAGCTCTCATACACCAGTCCATATTAACCACCTTTGGCACCATAGCTCCCCTGCATAATTGAACCCCATCCCACCTGGCCACCTTCAGGGCAATGCAGCAAAACATAAGAGTGCATCTGTCCCTTGTTTGCTCCCCCCAGAATCTGAACAGATCCACCGTTGAGCCAATGTCTACCAATTGTTTGATTGCCTGTTCCACTCAGTTTTAATAACCCCCATTCAGAAGGTCCCCAGCTTTGGGCAGTCCCATAGTGTGTGCATCAGAGTACCTTGCTGTCCACCCCTCTTAAACATCGTTCTGATTCCACCGTACCCCCTGTGTATGACCGTGTCTGGGTGTAGTACGCTCTGTAGGATTTTGAGCCGAATGAGTTGGAACCTGGCCCTGATGGCAACCTTGTGGGTGTATCTACACACATTACTCCATTCATTTTCCTCAATGATCACTACACCTACCTCCCACCTGTTCCTAAAGGGCATGCAGGGGGGTGAGTTGTTAGCCAGCAATTCCTGGGAAATTACATGATAGAGTAACGGAGATCCCAGCACTCTGTCCTCTAAGAGTCTCTCCTCCGGCACTACTTCTGTGGTGTCTATGTAGTGCAGGAAGATGTGTCAGACCTGTAGATAATGAAGGTATTGAACACTTGCGAGTTCACTCTGTGAGTGAAGATCCTTAAAGGGCAACATTCCAGTCTGTGTCCAAACATCTCCCACATTGATATCCCTAGGAAGTCCCACTTACGATCGCCTCCTAGACAGGCAGTCTTACCTCCTACATGAGCCTACCTTTACAAGTCACTTTTGGTTTCTGGAAGAAGTGGAGTTAATGCGTACCTCAACAAGAGCAGGTAGGAGAGAAGCAGTCCTCTCCCACAGTCTGTGCAGATGAAATCCGAAGCAACCTCCAGGACCTAGATCTTGGATTAAACTGGAGTTTTCAGTGCAACACTGCAAGGGATGGCCTCTTTGCTCTGAATTGGAGAAACCAACACAAGGAAGTCTGAAAATGGTTGGAGTAAGCAGTATGCTCTCTAAGCTGTCAGCAATCGACTGACGGGAATAACTTCCTGGCCTAACTGAAGCTGACCAATCAGAACTGGTACAACTAGTTAGAGGAGGATAACCTACAACACTAAGTCAGAACTCGACAGTTACAAGTGGCTTCTTGACATATCTTTTCCAATAAGGGTTCATAGAACCCTGGGGATCTTTATAGCTGGGGAAGCATGTAATGCAGCTATTTGTGCACTATATATTTTTTTAAAAGTAAACGATCAGAGATGAAGTTGTTGAGCATGGAACGAGAATACTTATGCCCTAATCACTTCCTCTACATACACATAGCAATATGTGATCCTGGGCAAGGCGCTAAATTTCTAGGTTGCCTCTGGGTAACCACCATTATTAAATGTCAGGCAAAGCCTCAACATTTGAATAATTTGAAGGAGGTGAACGGGGAGTGATAGCTAGTCGATATGCAAATAACAAATATTAGTGCCCGTAGACATAGGTGTGGGCGAGATACTGAAGGCTCGAGTCAAGCTCGAGCCAGATGCCGTCTCGAGCTCCTCTTGGAATCTCGAGCCAAAAGAAGCCGAGTCGAGCTTTCAAGTGGTTTCTGCTACGCACCATAGTACTTCAATCACAATTTCAAGAAAACATTCTTTTTTCAAGTTAACTTAAAAAATCTATGCACATTTTAGCACAATTTACTGACATATCTTTTCAGAGAGGTCATGACAAAGCATGAACCTTTGATGTAAAATGGGAAAGAGATACTTATGCAATGGATGAATTGCACACCCAGGAAGTTTAACATCAATCCCGGTTCCCTGCTGGACCGAACTGTGTAATCCTTGACAATTATCTCATTTTACTGTGACTCCTTTCCCTTTAACAACACACATCGCGGTTCCATACAAGAAAGGTGATATGTCTCTTGAAAATTTGGGCTGGAAACAATACAATTATCAAATCAAGGCAGTTTATATTGATAAAGCTGAAGAATAGGCTGTTTGCAATAACAGTGTCGATATGTAAACAATATCCACTGCATAAATCCTGCCAAAAATCATGATGTTTTGGCAGTATACTGAACCTGTTAACTGATTAAGGGCCATATGTATCATCAAACTATTTTGCATTTCCTAAATAGCGAATTTTAAGGAATCGCTATTTAGGAATTGCAAAATGGTATGTATGAAAAAACGCTTTTTATTTGCGATTTCTTAAGCTTCCTTATTTGCGAATTCGCATTTTGCGAATTCGCAATTAAGGAATAATTTCCAATGCATTCCTATTGGCCAGGAGGCCCATAGGAATGAATGCAAAATAATTCTCAAATTGCGAATTCGCAATTTGCTAATCGCAATTTGAGAATTATTGCAAGGGTGCAGGGGTGTCTCAAAGACACCCTGCTGCACCCCTGAAAAGAACATGGGTGTGCATATGGCGCACATACATGCCCTATGGGCATGTGTGTGCATCACATGCCACCTTTAAAAATGCCAAATTGTGCATTTTTAGAAGAATTCACAAGTTACCATCAACTACAAGTTGGTGGTAATTCGCGAATTCTTAACCAAAATTCGCAAGCCAAAAATGCTACATACATAGCATTTAAGGAATCGCAAAATTGCGATTCCCTAAATGCTATGGAAAAATAAGGAATCACACAAGTTTGCAATTCCTTATTTTGGGAATGTTTCATACATCCCAAAACATGCAAAAAGGCCGTTTGCGATTCGCAAAGGCCGAAATTCAGCGAATTTCGGCCTTTGCGAATCACAAAAGGCTTGATACATATGGCCCTAAGAGAGCTGCTTTACTTTGCGAGCTACTTGATTTCCTAAGGCGGTGTTATGGAAGCTTAGCACTCAGAACGCATCCATATCAAAAGAAGGCTTCTAATACAGTGATTCTGCCCTCTGTGTGCATGTGTGTGCCTTTGGGTGGGCGTTTAGCTGCTCAGCGGCAAAAGGGCAACACATCCCTAAGAGCCAAGACAGCATTGCAAAGCGTAGTGGGTCGGAGGGTGCATCAGCTATAAAAAATAAACAGATCAAAGCCCATAAAAAGCGACCCATACACATGATTGCAGCTGCAGTGTCTTTAGAGGCGGACACCTCTGCTTGCAATCCCTGCTTTGCTGCTCCTTGCTTCTAGATAAAAGTGCTTCCAGTAGCAAGAATCACTGCTGTCACTCACATTTCCTGACTGACCCCACAAGGGATGGGTGTCCTTAGGGCTGACCGAAGATGTGAATGTAGCTGGCAACAATCTCAGTGGCAGAAGTAGTATGGTCTACTCCCCCTTTACACATTCTATCGTGTGAGCTGATCCAAACTTGTGAGTGACACTCCATCAGAGCAAGGGCTGGAAGAGGCTGACCCAAATCCGCCATTTTTTCTGTATTGTATCGCAGTATTTATAGAGCTCTTGCTACCACTATGCGAGGATCAGAAGTGGTTGCCTATATGGGTTGTATGCTACACCATATACTAGGGTGTGGTAGACTTGGCTTTTGCTGTGATCCTATGTCCGAAGGTGTTTCCATGTCGTGCATAATGGCCATAGCAGTGTGTGGTTATAGTATGATGGGACGCAGCACGTAGTAGTGTGGTGGAAGGTGAAGTATGAGAGACAGGCATGCAGTTTAATGGTTTTCAGTATGCTAGTAGCTTTGAAAAGTTCTACAGGTCACTTTATCAAAGCAATATTGTGTATTATTTTTTTTCAATTGATCACATAAACCTGGACAGACATCGAAAAAGGTCTCCAGGCTAGATCTAAACACATGCGATAAATGCAAAGCAGGAAATATTTCTCAAGGTTACAGATCAGGATACAAAGTTGTACCAAAGCATCCCGCTGAAGCAGTGCATGCACCAGTTTGTCACATTTTAGCTCAGTGCATAATGAACGTGGCTAAAAGAACTCAATTTGAACTGAAATGCCCCCTGACTGGGATTCATATTTAAGCCCCATTTAGAGCTAATATGATTGATAGCCTGGCATATTGCATGGCATGTCCTAATACACTGATGACATTTCTAAAACCACTTCATATGGAATTGAATTTCAGTCCATCTTATTAAAGGGCATTACACACATCTTGGTAGTCAGCTAAAAAGTTATTCGCACAGACAGGCTGATTTAGTTTATTTATTTAACACTTTCCACCCTGTGATGTCCAATCCAAAGATCTCAGTGGCCTTTCCACCACAACTTCAATGTGGCCAATCTCAGCATTTACATTCTTTATTATTAGGTTACCACAAATACATTTTTGCAGGTAAAGTAATCCTCATTTTCTCATATAGTTAGAAAGCTCATACTACTATGAAGTCTGCTTTGTTTGTCTACTATTTTATACAACCTTTTGTAATGTATGTCTGATGACCAAGACCAATGTTTCGAGGTTGCAATAACTCAAGAAAAATAAATTAATTAAATATCACTACTTCAGTCATCTTTAGGCGAGGATGGTACACTGTTTTTTCTTCTAATGTCATTCGATGAATCATAAATATTCTAGGTGACAGAGATATGCACTCTAGAGGTTGTCTTTTATCATGTGCTCAATTACCACTGTGTGTCATTAGTTTATTATGCTTCAATAACAGATTTAACCAGAGTGTTTGATAGAAAAGTCATGGATGTGAATACTGTAATGTATAAAGCATGGTATCCATGCTACCCGAGAACATGTGCTTTGCATTTATGTGACTGTTGGCTATGTCACTGGATGCAATAAATCAAAGCCGGGTCAGGAAATGCTTTGCAAGAAAGTTCTGTAAAAACAACTCTCCTGAGAGAGACAGCTTACTGTTGGCGTAGGCATAAGGAGGAAACAAAAATTACACAAGCTGCGAGTAGCCCCATAATTGGGATATATACAATATTATGATTGGGTAGTAAAAATTACACACAGCCCTAGAAAATAACAAGTGTTACTCATAATCAATTTAATGTTACTCTTTATCACTTAGAAAAGCTGAAATGGCACTGACATGATTGGAGCTTCTGGCTGTTATGCTACACCAGATATCACCATCAAGTACTTAACTCCAATATCCATCTTGCAGTTATTACATTTTATAACAAATTAATTTTGGCAATTCAACCTTGTACATGAACAGGCGAAATTAATTATATCCCAGTGTTGCAAATATTTAGTTCCTGCAAAGTAAGCAATTAAATTCACACATTTAGCTACAATTTTAAAACCTGTGATCTCACTGAGTTTTAAGTTTGCATGCAATTTCATATCACCTGGTGTGATTTTCTTGTCCCAACCATTTGGCACCTGCAGCCTGTTCCTGCATTACATGACTAGGTGTAGCTGGCAGTTGGTCTTTGTGTATTGCCCATAGACAGACAGTGAGACAAAGGGAAGATTAATGTTGGCAGGATGGGCCGCTCACAAATGCTTTGCCAGTACACTCACTCAAAGGACTCGTCACTAAGCTATTATGACCCCAGAAAAGCGGGGAACAGGACAGGGAGGAAGTGAATGAGTTGAAAACCTCCAGAACCTTCTCCAACTTCTTTAAAGTAGGCACTGGGTATAAATATTGGACCTGAGACCCCAACTCTTCAGTACACTTCTGGACCTGTGGATACTCTGCCAGGAAAAGGACTGCTCTGCTGCTGGACTGCATACCTAAAGGACCTCTGTCCTACTATGCAGAACTGCTGCCTCCTGCCCTCTGGCCAGGTTCAGAAGGACTATATATTCATCTGTTGAACCAAGGACTCCAGACTGACTCCAAGGGCTAGTTGGCTAGCCTCCTGACTTGAGTCCCAGGGACAGAAGGGTCGAACAGCCTCAACCGCACCACCTGGCCTGTGCCATCTGTGAATCTACCCTGCCAACTGGTGCAACCCAGTCCTACACCCTTGGAAGTGGGTCTAAGGTGCTCTGCCAGCCTTTGTGGATCCTTCGGAACTAGACCATCACCTCTACTGAACAGTGCATTACTGAGCAGAATCAACATTTTTTCGCCACTGCATGGGTCTCCTCCATCGCAAAGACCCACTTCACATTGCAGCCTGCTACCTCTTTGGAACTGCCACTGCCCGACATATCCTTGGCCCCGACCCTCACATCTCTCGTCAACTGCAGCCTCAACGATGGCGATGAACTTCACATTGCAGTCTCACAGCTCCTCGGAACTGACACATCGTCCTGGCTGCACAAAGCATCCTCAATGCTAGAATTTACATCACAAGCCGTCATTAATAGTAGTCTCGGCGATGATGCATGCACTGGCATCGCAGTCTTGTCAAACCTCGGACACAATGCATCACTTTGGCTGTGGGGCGCCCCTTCAATGTGGGCCCTCGCAATGTTCGGAAACCCAGGATTTAAGTCACTGTGTTCAGCGTGCCTACATGGGTCCCTGTAGCTGGCCCATGCTTCATCACAGTCGGCCTGAACTTGTGACTTTGTTCTGGTCCGGAGTGACCAGATATCCACCGTTGACAATTTGTGCTTTTTGAAGAATATTTTCACTTAAATACTTAAATTTGCATATCTCCGTGTCTACTGATTGGATGTTTTTCATTTTGGCCTCTTTTTATTTATTCAAAATCACTCTATTTTTTAACTTGGGATGGGATCCTTTTTTATGGTGTTTTTCACTGTATTACTGTTTGAAGTGTTGCACAAATACTTCACACATTGCCTCTAAGTTAAGCCTGACTGCTCTGTAAGATGCTACCAGAGAGTTAAGCACAGGTTAGTTTAGCATTGGCTAGTGCCTCACTTTAACAACGATTGTGCTTGCTGCTTTCCAACCTCACATACTTACAAAAGTCAAATATTTTTGTCTACCACGGACAATCACTACCTAGCAAGGTAGACTGCTCCTAGACAAAAGAAAAATAAAGGTATTCTCTCCATGCCTCTCCTGATCTGTGCCGCAAACCTAAAGCCAACCAAAACTTTCAGCTTCAATATATGAGTTTGTTAGAATAAATGGCTTCTTTTCAACTCCATATGTTCCTCAAATGAATTCAAAAAGGTTTGCCTAAATTTGTTAAGAACTTTATAAAAAATAACTCCTGCTGGATCATTATATTGCTGCGGCAGATCTAAAAGAGGAGTCTGGATCATTGAGTAAGGGAGGTGGTAAAATAAAACAACCTAATATTAGTTGTCAAATAGAGGAAGTTCAAGCATGGCCATACACATTATCTTATGTTTCCAAGCATGCAGTTTAAAATCCAAAAGCGAACTAAGGGACTATGGAGCCCAAGGAAGGAGCTACTACAACAAATACTCTTTTATACAATTGTCATTTGTGACTACCAATGAGTGCTAGCTGGTAAAAATCTGAAAACCATTACTTATTCAGCAATGTAATAAGATTCAAGTTTAATTCCAACCATTTCCAATGTCATCAACTGAGTAGATGCTCTTCTAGCGGTAGATAAAAAGCATCATGACAAGAAGTAAAATTCAGGGGGTGAACCAGATGGAAATAGAAAAGAGTATCATGCATCTCATAAACTAACAATTACTAGAAACACATGCAAGGAAACCAAACAATATCGATCAGCATTAAAACCAGCATCAGATGATCTATAATTAGGGGTGGACGGAACTCGCAGATGTTTTACTCTTCTGTGGAGGTATCTAAAAACTCTGCAAGATTCTGTGAAGTTCCGTGAGTAGTGGAATTCCAGTCTGTCGTGCTGCAGCTCGAATGCTTCTAAGCGGTGCTGCTTCTTCCTGATGCTAGAGTAGATTTTCTACTTGAGCTGCAACTTTTGCAAAGCAAGCAACAACTTTCTCAATGCAAGCAGTAGTGACCTTCCACTACTGCCCGCGTTGAGAAATCTCACCGGGAGGCAGTCTACCACTAATTCTTTCTCTCTCATGTTTGCCAACTCAACGTTGGTGAGCCATGCACAAGAAAAACTCTGCCACTCTGCAGTTGGCAGAGTTTTTGCTGAGCTCAGCACTCCAAGAAGAGTGTGGAATGGGCAAAACTCTGCGAACTCCGCCGGTGGTGACGAGTTTACCATCTCCCCCATCTAAATGAGAGGAAAAGCATTTAATAAAAAAAAGACCAATAACAGTTAAACTGCAGGCTTACATATCCAATTGGATGTTTTGTAAAGTCATATTCTCTCACAATTATGAAACAAGAATAATCTGCAAAATGTTAAACATTTCTACCCAGAAGAACATTTTTTTTACATGTGTTTATTAGTGTTCCTATACTGGGTAACTAGATTAAAGAGGCAGACTGTACATAGTGAAATGAAGGTCGCCAGTACAAAACCTCCTGTTTTTTTTCTAATAAAGTGTGCTGGAGTAAAAACAACTTGTTTGCATTCCATTCAAAAGAAATATAAATTATCTGAATATTCTCCTAGAACAACTAAAGAAACTGTGCTTTTCTCATCTAGGGTACATGTGATAACTGTTTGTCAGTTCTTTAATGTGACAGATACATTGTCTTTTTTCATTACCATGCCAAATTATTTCATGACATTTCCCCCTTGAAAAGGTTGGATTATAAAAGGTACTTAAATTCAACCAAGCCCTTTGTAAAAATAAGTAATGTAGTTTTGAGGTATTGCCAGTCTCTTTCGCACTTTATTTACAATGCAGTCACCATTTAGATAACTGTTTTAGGAATCCTCCTTAGAATACTGGATACAGTAGAGTTTTTTCTGGTGTCATGGTACTCTTCAACAGAGAGCAAATGTTAGGAGCTCCAATGAAGACAATGGAATGGCTCAGGGCCCCTAAGTTGATACAGACCTCTGTTGGACCAGCAACCCATTTTCTCACAACCATCTACGACAAAATTCCAATATTTTTGTTTCTGTTTCACCTTATTTACTTCTAGAACATGCTGCCCATAGTGGGTGTATATTCTAAGACCTTTACAGATCTTCTGCCTCAGCCTATTCCAGTCATTGAAAGCCCTTTTTCTTGTTAGAGTACCTCTCGTGCGGCTCGAGCCCTAGCATGGGTAAAGTGCCTTTAACGACTGGTATAGCCTTTGGCAGCAGGCTACAATACTATACTATGGGCGGGAAACATCCTTTACAACGCAACTTTTACCACGCAGTGCCTTTACGACGCAGCTTTTACACCGCAAACCATTACAACGCATTGCGCTGGGGGGGTCTCTAGGATAGGGAATATATTTAATTTACTATCCAACACCTTTCCTACTATCCACGGGGACTGGAGTTGGAATAGTAAATTAAACTATTCACTATCCAGCGCCCCAAAGCACTATGCGTTGTAAAGGTATTTGTTGTAAATACCGCGTTGTAAAGGCATGCGTGGTAAAAGCATGTGTTGTAATGTCATACATCCCTATGGGCTGACTCCTGTTTGAAGATTGGAATTTTGTTAGCTCCTGTAAGGAAGTGGGTTCTTTGCCACTTAAATGTCCCCAGATTTGTTTGCTTTGGGGACCTTAGATTTTTGGATCTCCACTGTGTGCAAGATGTCCCAATGGAGTAAGCCACTCTGTAAGCCTCTGTCAAAATGGTTATTATCTGTAGGCTTGAGCGCACTCCTTTAAAGCAGGAACCACTGCTGCACAGATTGGGTAAGAGCCTTCTGCTGCAAGGGTTGAGTAGGAAGCCTGTACTGCACAGCTGAGTAGCAGACCTGCACTGGTTCAAAGTGAACATATGTGTACACATATGTGAAAACGTATGTGCACTGAGTGAGGAAGACTTCTGCCTGACGCAGCTTTGTATCTGTACACAGGTAGCTCTGACACAGATGGTACTCAGAATACATTTGTTTTGGGGTGGTAGGCCTTATAATTTAATTGGTCATACAAAAGTCCTTTTATTTTTTTTACTAAAATGTAAGTCTGTAGTGATCCTCCGTATTTGCTCTTTAACAGCGCTGAATACATTTTGGATTGGCTTAAAACTGAAATATGACTGATATAAAATATTAATGTGTACCATTATGAGCTCCAATATGTACATGTAAAGTCTTTCCCTGATCCAGCCGAAAAACATCCTCTACCCTGCAGTCTTTACAACGAAGTCAGTACCCTGCATGCAACGTTACCACATGTTACTTTACCACACAATTTGTTAGAACAACTTGCTGTAGGGGGTGCATTGTTGGACTGGTGTTGGATTTCTAAGTCCAACACCTTTCCTAGTGTTGCGTATAAAGGAGTTGGAATAGTAATTTATACTATTCCAAAGTCCAGCTCCCCCTAAAGCAAGTAATTGTAATGACTTGCATGCTAAAGTAACACGTGGTAACATTGCATGCATGGTATTGACAACGTTTTAAAGGCGTGCGGGTAAAGGCCTGCGGGGATCCTTCATACAACCATCCAGCTTTAACCCCTTCCACGTGGGGCTAATTCCCCCGTGGTGTGGGGGGGAAGGGGTGCCTCGGTTATCGTGACGGGCTCAGCTCGTCATGCTGCACAGTGGAGCTGTGCTCATGACGAGCTGAGCTCGTCATGACTCCACCCACTCAATGCAACTCCCCGCACAGTAGGGGTATTAGCCCCACGTGGGCGTTCCACGGCTGTTATGACGAGCTCAGCTTGTCATGAGCACAGCTCCACTGTGCCTAATGACAAGCTGAGCTCGTCATGAGCGTCGAAGGGGTTAATGAAATTCAGGTTTTGAACTACTCTATTGGGCTCAGTTAATTACTCTGCTGGCTGTTTGGTAGTTCAAAACCTCACCTACAGTAGGCACATTTGGAAAGGGACAGCTTTTTCATAGAAAAGAATGGGGCAAGAGGACATCCGTATAGGGTGAATAGTTGACACTCTTTGACAAGCCTTGGAAAGTTACTGGGATAACCGGGAGGACTCAGGCACCAGCCATGCCAGTAACTCGCTTTGAAATCTTGGAGGTAGGTAATGACTCTTTCAATACCATTTGTGTGGAGAGTTAAGGGGCAGTGAGACATTTTCAGACCCCAAATTGTTTCTGCCACATTTAGTACTCTGTGCAGTGGGCCTGTCTGTGGGGTGCTCCTAGGAAATTTGAGGGATGGAAAGGTGTAGGTAAATTTGTTCATTTGTGCACAGTATTTATGCATTTATGCATTTATTTAGCATGGTGGTATGCCACAGTATGTGTTTTACTAAGTCTCTCATTAGAATGTGTGTATTTGTCTGTGTGTAGCTGGAGTCGAAAATAATAAAACATATTAATTCATCATACAAACAAGACCCAAGACCAAACAAGGACCACTAAAGTAACACAATTAAGAGCAGGCATCAATAGTAGTCTTCGATTTTTACCAGCGGAGTGTAATAACAGCTCAGAACAGCATATTATGAAAGTAGATATTTGCATTGAATGTAACAGATTTTAGAATACCAGCACATCACTTGAAGGCAGTCTTAGGGAGCAGAAATGAAACAGAGTGCAAATATCTAACTTTGGTAAATGACAACCACTTAAAACTAGATAATTCAACAAATCAAACTATTCGCAAAACTAACAATTGCTTACATAGTAGAGAAGCAGCTATAATTAATGCTATTAGTTTCTGTGCCGTGCATGTCACGCTCCAGTGTCAGAAATTCGGAATGAAGTGAAAGAGAGTGATGTGGACGAGAGCATAGAGTCAGAGCGAAAGCAGGGTGGGTCACAATTTAATTTCTTACTGATGGATTGCTGGTGTATGTCTTTGTGTGCTTCTGTATGTGTGTGTCTATGTGAGTGTGCATGTAGGTGTATTCATGCATGTGTGACAGACAGTTAAGCTGCAAAAGCAGACCTAGAAAGACCGCCCTCAACACATCTGGGCCTTCTCCTCACTTCTGGAATTCCACAAGAAGATGAAGACCTACCTCTTCGACTAAATATGCGGAGTGGGCAACCTACTCTCTATCCCTATGCACAAGCCTGCTCAAGTGCCTCGATACTCCCACATTTGATTAGCTGTGCCAAACAAATCCGAATAACAAAACATGACATAACATAACATAGCATAGTACAGCATAGCATGGCATAACATGACATAACTAAGCATTCCTTCCCGGAGCTGGAGCCCTAGTCACAGGAAATTCACTGCCCTCATTGCCTAAGCGGAGAGCTCTCGCACCATGGTGGTAAATATTGAAAGTTGAAGATTTCATGTCATGATGGTTACCACCCCTGTTTTAATGCTGTACCTGATATATAGTTAGTAATTCTTGGCCTATAGTCTCCATCCATGGCATGATGATGTACACTATTAGTCTAATGATGGATATGGAACAATGCTAGCAATTCTTGGCCATTTGTGGTGACTTCCCTCTGCAGAGTGCTAGAACTCTTTACATATGCATATGATAACCTTAATATGAGTGGTGCATGTAGAATTACACAAAGCAAATCTTCTCCATGTGCTATAGCCCCTGACCCATGCATACCAGACCCTACACAACTGTGGACATGCCTCCTACACTGGCTAAACTTCCATCAGCCCTCCTGACACCTCTGCCCTACATCGATTTCTCTAACCCTCACTCCCCCTACCCCGCAATCTGAACTTGCAGATGCGGAGGTCGATCCTTCTCCTAACTAGCAGCAAAGACATGGAATGAGCTAACGTTTCATCTACAGACCTCCTCAACTGTCCAGGTTTCTGAAAGTCCTTGAAGACATGGCTATTTGATGGGACCCTACCAGCGTCTGGATACCCTCACGGGTGACTAGTAGCGCTCTACTATTTATAGATTGATTGACTGACTGATTAATTCATATTATTGTGAGTACTCATGTTTGGCCACCAAATGTCAATTTAGTAAATCTGAACAGCTGAATCTCCAAAATAACAGTTGTATTTTCTTTTCATGCCAACAGTGTCGGCTGGTGACCTCTGACAGCAGTGCAACATAAAAGTAATAAGAGAGCTAAAAACCATTGGACTGGTAAATGATCTCTGGATTGATACGGAAATGTCAGGTCTATTCCCTCTTTGTATTTTCTGGTACACACCAAAGATCTACCTCCTATGTCACAATGCATCTGTCGCTTGACCTAGAAAATCCAAGCAGTGAAGAGGGATGACATTTCCCCTATCAATCCAATAATGTCATCCAGCATTTCCCAGAGGTTTACTAGCATGCCCTTCAATTTGTAGTCCCTGCTGCGTGGCAGCCTGTCTGACAGCAGCAGGTGCACGCCTCTCTGGAGAGCTCTGCATCCATGCTGTTCTATGGCCTTTTTGCAGCTATCACAACTGAAACTGCAGTAAGAGAGCTGCCCTCAACCACAAGGAGGCCTGTCCCGGAGAAGTTCTGCACTTTTGTGCTTAACCTAGGCTGAATAGCAAGGGTGTGCTCTGTCTGTGAGTGTATTGGTGTGATGAGGCCGATAGTTTCCTGATGCTACTTTGTTTGGAGGTAAGCCTTGCATCATCTTGTCATTCTGAGGACGCTTGTATTTGTGCTGTCTGAAAGTGCCTGGCTACCTGACCTATCAGTCAGGCGAAACCACTGCCTATACTATATTAAAAATGCCATATTTGATCTGCATACAAATATTTATTTAGGAGACAATAAATTGGCAGGAGTGGTGCTCCAGAGCCCTAATGAAGGGGCAGCCCCCAGATGAAAATGACACTCATTTTGAGTACCCGGGTTTACTTTCCAAAGTACAAAGTTTATGTTGCACAGCAAAATGTGTTTATTTTCTTCAACTGTTAAGTGAATCATAAATGAATCAATTTCGGAACAGATGGTGTAAAATAGATTTTTTTATCTCTCTGAAAACTTAGCCTATAAAATTCTTGCATCCTGGCAGCCACCAAACCATGAATGTCTCTGTAAATTGAGCAAAAGTACTGTTATATTAACCTGTACAATCTGTCATACCCTGCTGACTACGACCTACGATTGTAAAGCTTGTATATTTTTTTGTTTTCCATCCTGCCACATTCAAGAATATTACTGGTCATAACAAATGACTGAGCCAAGGTAAATCAATTTGGACAGGACAGAAACAATAAAAAGTTGTAAAATGTAGACTTCAAGAAAAATGCTTTAGAAAATTATAGGATATATGAAATTGCATTTTGAAAACGTATGTATCTCCTTTCTTTTTTATGCATTTTATTGTAAAATGCACTGTAACCCCCTAAAAACTATGCACATTTGGCACCACTTTCCCAAGCCTTTCAAGGGGCACTAAAACCCCAACACTCTGTAGGGCTGGTCAATTGTTCTTGGTACATCTTAAAATTATCAGAATATTTTACATGAAAGGGCATATAAAATAGGACACAAGAGAAAATGACTCAATGTACGCCGAAATTATACATTCTTTTCAATTGTTTCATTTTAGAACTAGGTTCAATTCAATTCAAAAGCTCTTTATTGGGTTACTATAGAAGTTAACCATAAAAGCACAGTGCATATGTCAGACAGTTAAAACTCCATTAAAAATGATAAGAACACAATCATGTCAAGATTACTTTTAACAAAGGCTAAGTACATAAAAGAATCACATAATAATAGTTTTATGATATTCAAAAACATTCTTAAAAAAACCAATAACATTTTCTTTTTCTAGGAATTGCAGTGCCAAGAATGCGGGGCGACATTGTCTCAGTCCACGTTTTTTTAGTACAGGAATGATCCATTGCCTTCTCTGGATACAATAATATTTACAGAAGAATAGTATATGTACTCTACAGAAACATCGTCCCACAGGCATTTACATAGGACTCCTTACCAGTCATTTAATTCAGGGAAGCTTAAAGATCTGTGTAAAATATTCAATCTGAAGCGTGTTAAGAAAAATCTGTCATAATCGCCAGAAATAAACTAAATGTATGGTTGTATAGTTGGGGTTGCCAGGGTAAGATGATGGACTTGGACCGCTGATTTTTTCATTTTGGTTGTAATTCTAATTTTAACCAGTAGGCACATACAGCTGGCTATTAGGTCTTTCCTGGACACATTGCACATAGTATAAGGGTCATTATAGTATTATAAATGGCTTAGTTTGGATAAAAACATTTTAACATATTCTAGCCATTTTATTTGTTTGACCCCGTCAATCCCCATAACTTCTTTCGGTATATGGCTTTTAAAAACAGTCTCATCTGCCGTCCATATTTGATGCCCCAGGAGGACAGGCTGAATCTTAATTGTATCCTCTAAGTATGGCATACCCAGTTCTGAGTGACAGATAAAAGTTGAACTGCTGTCTGGTACTGCCAAAAGGAACCTGAGAAACGTGTTTTCCACAATCTGTAGTGAATTTACGTCGGCATAACTCCAAATTCCGTCTCCATAGGTGGCAATTGCTACACTTTTTTCCCTATAGATATGCAGCAGTTCCACCGGGGAGCGTCTACCTAATTATCTACTAAAATGTGATAATACTGTCAATGACTTAATAAACAACAGCCTTCTGGCTCAGCCGCGTCCCGTGGAGGCAGTTCGGTGGGGCAGGGAGGCGGTGTGAGGGAGGGGCAAGGTGGACAGTGGTAAACACCGGAATATGGACAATTGCAGGTAAGTAAACAATTTAAAAAATAAAACGAATTTCGTTGCACGCGCTGCATCACATTTTGCGATGCATGGTGGGGTATCAGTTGGGGATAAATAACCAGGCACTGAAATTCATTCATTGCAACAACTAAGTAGGGAATCGAAAATCGCTAATGTTAGTTTTTGAGAACGGCGTAAATATCAGAAAAAATACTCAAAGGGCTTTCCAGGAGTATTAAAGCCTGAATAATGCATAACCATAACAAACAGTGAAGGGATTAGTTCAAACAGTAAGTTAAGACCAGTAAACGATTTTTCCCTTCAGACTTAGGACCTCCTTGAGGTCTGGGCCTACAAGCCTGCACTTTCAGCAGAGGACTTGAAGAACACAATCCACATCATCCAGCTAAGTGTGATTAATAACTTAATCACACGTTTGAGATAGCAATGGATATGAAGAATAATGTCACAGAGCTATAATGATGAAAGACAGGTCTCAGTTTTATATATTTGGCAGACTAAGGTATGCGAGGCCTCAATAACCATGAGCAAGTCATACAGAACTTGGGTGGCTTCAGGTGTTTTGACACATGGTGATTGGAGCACAGGAGGAATGGGAAGGAATCAGGTTAAGGCTATCTAATAGCGACATGCTACACATGCGTATTTAAACACCTATGCTAGATTCACTGACTCTTTGTTCAAGCCTAGAGAAATGGGAGGGAGAATAATTCCTGCTTCTAACACTTGGAGAATTGCCACAAGAGTAGTCCCAATCCACAACAAAATCTTTGTTAAAATACTTTGTTCCAGAACTGTTCAAAACCACCACCTGAACTAATTCCCAGGATATTAGGTTCCAGGTATGCTCTGTCAGACTGATGTTGTCTGTTAAGCTTGTCTCTTCAGTTCTGAAATATGCCTTCTGCTGGGTTCCACATCCCTAGACAACTGTGCCTTTTTTAATGAGCCCTTCGGTTATGATGATCAGAATTCTATGACACTTCAACCAATTCAACCTCTCATAGGAGGAAGGGTCTTTTGTTAAAGATTCTATAGACCACTACACTTAAGTTTGAGTAAATGAATAAAGCAATTGGGTGCATGAACATATGAATTTGACCCTACATCCCTTTGCAGTTGATTATGGCAAAGTATCTATAACCCAACTAAATAATTGTGTTACCATTGAATTAAACTGAGTATGAAATAAGGTCTCTTATAACCATCATCAACTTTCCATTAAAACCCTGCAGCATGCTGCAATATACAAATAAATATAGCAGATTAAGCATCCTACTTTAACCTGTTAAACAGATTACCCCCCCACCCCACCCCACCCCACCACCACCATGACAGCATCTAAGTTAGAAACTAAATTATTATTTGTAAATGTAAATTGATACTTGTATAGCGCACTACTCACCCGCAAGGGTCTCAAGGCGCTTGTACGAATACCGCTGTGGAACCCATCCTGGCTTTCCCTGTGAGGTGCCCACTCCTGGGCACCCCCAAGGTGGTGGCCAGGCATCCTTATCGTTGTGGGGGCCGTTGTGGAGATTAAGCAAGCTATTGCCCAGAGTTGCAGAGTGGGACTCCATGATTGGAATAGGCACCGAGGCGAGAATGATCAGGTCCATGGAATTTTGAGCCCAAGACCCGCCAAGGCGGGGAATTGAACCCTGGTCCCGGGCTAGACCTCTGCATCAGGGTCTGCCGCTCTAACCATTGAGCCAAACTTATTTGGTCAATCCTCAACAACCATAGGACCGAGTGCACTTGCTCGTATGTATTACAAGGTCCCTGTCTTCTGCTTAGGTTTCAAGGTGAGGACTTTATATTTTTTTGAAGGTTTTAGCTTTTTTCCATACTGAACTATTTGGGCCAAGCTCCCAATGCTCCTTTTGGGAATGCTTCCTTAGCTTTAGTAATATATGCGACCCTTTACAAATCTTCCTAATATTTTGGTAACAAGTTTATTACATTTTCTTTCTTTTAATTCAACTTGCCTTGAACTTTTAAATTATATTATTCTTAAACAGTATTGCTAATTATTGTACAATGTATCATCCCTTGCACATGATTTTTTGAATGTCTGTCATCCTTGTCAAGGCAAAATACCAACATTTGTTTACCTATGGGGCTCCATCAGTTTAGAATTTGACTTCACCAATAGCTTGCCTAACGTGTACATTGGAGTATTCTTTCCATAAGTTGCTTTCTACACATTAGCATCACTTCACAAATTCCCAAGGTATTTGGATTCAGGTTGGATTAATAGTCAGCCTACATTCATTGCATTCAATGGTCCCCACCTGCAACTTAGCTATATATGCGAATGAGACTTTGATCAGTAGCAACAATAACAAGTTTACCTACTCAAAACCTCTAACTGAATGCTACTTTTATTTTACAGATTAAAATATTTTCCACTTCCACAAAAAATCAGATGAAGCATTTGGACATTGTGAGGCTGTAAGAAATTAAATTGCGGGTTGAGGGGTGTGAAAACCCCTACTTAAGCAGCAACCACAATCCTTGTCACTGTGAACCACAAGTCACTAACTTAATCTGTCCTTAACCCTCTGGTAGCATGGCACAAAAACAGTTAGGCTTAATTTAGCAATGTGTAGTGTATTTTTGCAACACTCAAACAGTAATAAAGTGAAAACCAAACACAATAAAAATCCCACCCAATTTAGAAAAATAGTATAGAATGTATTGAATAAAAGGACACCAAATGTATTTGAATTCAACCAGTAGAACTGGAATGATACATTCTTTAATATTTGAGTGTAAAATACTGTGTAAAAGATCAAAGCACAAACTGCATGAGATCTGTTCCTGTAAAGCCTGGGCAAAGTCAAAAGTTAAATTTGACCGCAAAAGAGTGCAGGTTGGATACACGAGGTGAATAGGGCCCAGTCTTGGCTTACCTACGGTCTTCAAGGAAATTTTGAAGAAAAGTTACTGAGAAGTTAGAGTTCAATGGGGTAAGACAGCAGACAGAGTCTGAGGAGAAGATATCTTCGTCGGCGAGCCGTGGGACATGGTTAATAATTTTGACCACAGACTTAGTCACTTTTTAGGACGTTGAAAATCTCCTGTGTGACAACGCCGCACGCTTGAACTAACAAGGGCTCAATGAGGCTGGATGCCTTTGCTATGAGGGCCCGCTGGACAGGATTTGTTGCTGCGTAGAAGAACGTAGCTGGAGCTACTGTGATGTCAGGTGAAATGGCTGGCAGGTAGTTCCCAGTCTCCTGTCAGTTCTCAGGACAGTTTTTGCTGAAAAAAACACTATTTCCCAAGTTTTAGGGAAAGATAGGAACAACTCATCTAGCAACACTTCCAAGGGCCCAAGACCTAGAGGGCACCACTTGGGGTGCTTAGTCTCACTCCAGCAGACGTCAAGTGCAGGGTTGAAGGTCTATGGAACTTTTTATGTCCCTCTAGCTCACACAGGAGGCCAGCCAACTAGCTCTTGGAGAATCACATTTGGTGTTTCATGGCTCAAGGAGATGATCCAGTTCTCCTTCAAGCAGCAGTGCAGGCACTCAAGTAGCAGGACAGTCCTATAGTAGCAGCAGGGAAGTCCTCCAGGGGTTCAAGCAGTCCTTCTGAAGTCTTCCACTGTTCCAAGCATGTCCAGAAGAAGTGTTCTCAGGGTCTAATATTTATAACTTCTGCTAAACTTTGACATGGGGACATCCTGTGCAACCCCCACATCTGGACCTGGTAAGTTATTCCCTTTCCCTGCCACAGCTCCAAGAAGTCTGGGTGACAAAAGGCTGGTGTCAGGTTACTTTGTATGTACTGGAGGCAAGACCTTTGATGTGTAAGTGGGACAGGGAGCAGTACCGCATGCCATCCTGTCTACACCCAGTTCCCTTTGACTCAGTGTCTGTCAAGAATACACAAGCTCCAACAGCAGAACCATCCACAGTCATGTCGTTGTTTAAAGAGATGTTTATTGTGGGCTAGAGTCAATATGAGATTGTGTAAGATAACGCCATGATTCAGTATGATGTATTCTGATGGACTGTCATGTTTATTGTTCATATACAGTGACCCCCGAAGAAGGGCACTTCATGCCCGAAATGCATTGGGTTTTACTAAATAAAGCACTGCCTTTTACGAGACTTCGCATTAGTCATGTTCTTTCAAGAGGCCCTAGTGGCACAGGCTGAACATCAGAAACGTGGGAAAAAGGCGCACGACGTAAAGTGGGGTCAATAAATTAAGCGCGTGAAATTAAAAAGATAAAGATAAGGATGTATGAAAATTGTTAAAGTGGATTAAAAAAGAAATAATCGTTGCTATTGTGGCACATTTCGCAGTGCACAGGGTCTGGGACAAAAATATGTCCCTATTTATTTGCTGTTAACTTTCCAGTGTCTCCTGGGCATGACACTGTGACCAAGCTGCACGCATACCGGAGTACGTTCAGATTAATCAAAGTTGAGCCGGTGTAAACAGGAGTGCATTCCACAACCCCCAGTATTGAACAATTTCAAGCTGACACAGCCAAGCACTTGAGTTCACATTCTGCATGTCCTCCAACCCTTGATGTGCTAAGCTGACATACAGTATTAAAGCCTGAAAAGTGATTCCCAATCAACTACAATACATCAAATACATGAGACAAGCAAACCCAAATGTTGTTTGTGGCTGTTGTGCACTACTTTATTTTTTAAATTATTTTTCTTAGCAATCTGAGTGACGTTCAAAAAGTAGTAGCCCTGAAACTAAAATGATTGTGACGTAACTGATTTCAAATTTGGCTTGGGCAATGTTTGTTTTTCTTTTTTTCCAAGTAAAACAGGAATTTTCCAAATATCTATGCTTTGGCCGAAAAGGAATTGTACATCCCAACATTTTTCTCCATACTCTCAAAATGTATTTATTTACAGGAAGAAGATGTGACCTAACAGACAGAACTTCTGATTTTCGAGTTCGGGAACTAGGCGCTAGATCTGGCCGTCCTATGATTCTGGGCAAATCAAATAATCATTCTGGTCCGAAAATGTGTTATATAATCTACTGTTCATGGAAAGTGATCTCATGCCCTTGGTCCAAGATTGCACTACATAGAGCAGAAAAACAATATTTTATTTAATTGAACAAGCCCTGAAAAAACAAATGTTGTATTGGAATAGATTACAGAGGGAATATTGGCCACAGCACGGGCTGGGAAATCAAAAGCAGACATGCCAAACATGCCCAAGCCTGTTCTGCTGCCTTTGTTTCTTCGCACTCTCTCTCTTACCATCCAGCCACTCTCTGTCCTTCTCTTCTCTTCTCTTCTCTCTCTCTTCTTCCTCTCTGGTGTTTGTCTCTCTATCTTTGTAAGAAAATGGGCCATTCATTGTGTGGCCCGCACAAGCAATGGGTCTGCATCTGTCCTCCACTGAGAGCCAAACACCCCTTTGCGGCGCTTAACTCTCTCATGGTAGCGAAACAGAGCAGTCCAAGGCCTACTCAATGGAGGTTGTGTGGGCTAGTAATCACCATTCTGCATGCACACAATAATTGCACTCAATAAACGACTGTCAAGTCTGTGCTTTTCCTTTTGAAAAGGAAAGGTATGTTTAGTACACACGCGACTCAATACTACACAGTTATCTATAAATATCCTTACGGCTGAAGGAAGTACCTTTTGTTGACATGCCGTCATTATTTTTGATCCCCAAAGGGGGTCTAGTGCAACAAACCACAAGTCAAAATATTAACGTCTAATTAAATGCAATATTAAACATAACTTGGGATGCGGCCTTCTCATCCACCCCAAACACTGCTCTGCTGATGAGGGAAACTGTCCCGAAACCTGGGCCATGTCTCGGGGCCAGAGATCTTGGGGATAACGAGTAACCAACTGTGGTGAACTACTTTTTACTCGTCCATCTACATGCACTACATGTACCAGAGTGCTAAGGGGCGACCCGGAGGAGAGGCTAGCGGTGTGCGATCCATCATGGTTGTACTTAAACGGCTCCCGTGAGCCTTGAGCTGACGAGCTCTTGGAGACGCACCTGCGTGCCGGAGAGGCATCAGGGCCTGTGACGGTTACCTGGCGGCCTTCTCATCCACCCCAAACACTGCTCTGCTGACGAGGGAAACTGTCCCGAAACCCGGGCCATGTCTCGGGTCCAGAGATCTTGGGGATAACGAGTAACCACTCGCACCAACTGTGGTGAACTACTTTTTACTCGTCCATCTACATGCACTACATGTACCAGAGTGCTAAGGGGCGACCCGGAGCAGAGGCT
The DNA here is from genome assembly GCF_964261635.1 of Lissotriton helveticus. NCBI lineage: Eukaryota > Metazoa > Chordata > Amphibia > Caudata > Salamandridae > Lissotriton > Lissotriton helveticus. The sequence goes on from NC_136059.1 coordinate 1,079,427,453, forward strand.
AGCGGTGTGCGATCCATCTTGGTTATAACTTGGGATGTATGCTCTTAACACTGGCAATAAAGCATGTTTACTTTGATCACAAGTGACTGTCAGCATCATTATTTCAATAAAAGCATTTTCAAGAAAACTGTATATGATTTGTGTTCTCATTGTAACATACAACATGAAAAACGCAATTAAAACATGATCACATTTCTGATCACATCAATGGAAATCATAGATTTTTGCCCTTAGTGGGCATTGCATCACATGAAAACTCATGTTAACCAACTTCAGGCCACAAGGTCTGAAAGCATAGACCATGCCTCTAGAGGGCGCTGCAATCTCAGATGAAGAGAACAGTGGGCTAGAAACTAAGCAAGAGACCCCGGTTAGTCATTTTTTTGGGGTTGCTCTCTTCTTAGGGTGGAGACTCCTCAAATCCTGTTTGGGGGGAAGCTGCTCTGCTCTTGCAGTTCCCCCACACTTGTTAGCATTGTTAATGGTGACTCCGTCATCCTGGGCCCACCACAAAGTTAAAAAACGGCAGAAATAAGGACAAGATAGTGCCAAATTGATGGGCTCCCAGGGCATTATGGGAACTCCTCCACGATCATGAATATTTAATTAGTGGCTCTCCAGCTCAGCCGGGGAGAGCCATGGTCTTTGTTTTCCTTTCTGTTTTGGCCGTGAGGCATTGCACCACCAGCTTTTTTCTTCTTTTTTAGGGTAGCCCGGTCCCATCCAGGCACCTTGTGCAGGCTCACATTTAGGGACAGCTCAGGGAGCCCACCCCTGACCACCCCTGCTGGCTCCCCATCAAGGCTGCACTCTCTGTGCTGATGCAGGAGCTGTCAAGGTTTTGCTGCGGGCAGGTGTGGGTGACAGTGGCAGCCTCATGGTACCACAGAGATGGGCACCTAAAGCGGAGTAGCTGGCCATGCCTGGGGGAGAGCAAAAATGCTCCCCCATCATTGCTGACATGCGGAGGTCAGCTTCCTGAAATAAGAACATGCCCAGAGGAAGGGGTCCCCAGGCAAAGAGAAGAGACAGCAGAGAGGGACCCACACATACCCCCTCCCCGGTGATGAAGGCACAATATTAGTCGTGCCCGGAAATATTTACAGGCTGACACAGCGGAGAGCTACACACTACGTTTGAGGAAAGGTCATGGGTCACCAAAGTAAAAATACCATATCTCGACCCACGTTCACCAGATGTTGATGAAATCGGTATTTTTTCAATTCTGATGGTGAGTGCTAGCCACCAGGGTCAGTTACAATAAACCTCCTCACCTCCCAAGTGGTGCAGTCCTCAAGACGTTGGCTCTCCTGGCTCCCTGTGCAGGCTCTCCTCTTGATCTTCGCTTCTGCACAGAAAAGTCCAGGCATTCCCCCAACTGGTCCTCAGGGAGTGGAAGGGGGCCCGCCTGATTGGCCCTTGGGGAGACACACTGGTCTTGGGTCAACTGGGCAGAGTCCTTAGTCCTTTCTGAGCATCAGTGAGTTCTTCCTTCCAGTCCTCCATGGCGGTCCCAGGGTCCAGCAGTGAAGAGCACAAAAATAACCAGGAAAGAGAGAATGATCCCCCCTAAGCAAACCTTTTAAGTGCGGCTGGGAGGGTTCAGCAGTAAGATAACTCAGGCCTTTTCTGGGATACCTCAAAATCTCTCCACCCCTGTCCCAACCTTCCTGGACAGCCTGCTGGGACATTTCGAAATTGTGTCACCCAGGAGTCACTTGCCACAACTGCTCTGGGGGACTCCGCTCCATCCCTCTTTAGCATAACTGCCAGAGCCATTCCCAGCAAATCTTCAAAGGAAGACCCTTCCTGGGTGAGCTCCAGAGATCTGGGTTCTCCATCCCTGGTACAGTGGGACAACTGGTTGATTGATGCAGATCATTCTGCCCCACCCCTTTCCTAATCAAGAGCTGAGTGAAGCACTGTTAACTGCTCCCTTTGTGTGGGAAGGCATTTGTTCCTGAGGCTGGAGAGAAATGTAGTTAACTTAGCACAGCAGAATGACAAAAAGGCGTTGGCCCTGATGCTGAGATGATACAGAGAAATATGGCATTCCTAGATGACCCATGAGCTGTAGAGATATGTTTGTGAACTTTGCAGATTTGATTTTCTCATACAGGCTACACCCTAAATTGGTATTACTCTGGTGTCTGTAGGCCAAGGGGAAGCAAGACTGCACTCTAAGACAGCCCTTTCCATAGGTGTACAATGGAGTTTCACTGCGGACAAGAAACTAAACCACACTGACTTTACCTACGAGTGTAGACCAACATTATGAGGCCTACCCCAGGTCAATACCGAAGTCCCCTCTGTGCCAGGCTATCAGGAGGCAGTTACTAGGCTATGTATGACAGGAATCTCCCACATGCTGGTCCCATACCTGTGTACATACATATGCACACATGTTAGAAAATAACCAGCCAAGTGCCTCTTACCCTTGCTGTGTCGCAGCGCATTATCTCAAAAGGCGGACACTGGCGGTAAACATGCAGAGTCCACTTACCATGAGTTTACTTTGGGTGAGTTCTAGGTTATGAGGCTTTCCCACAGGGAAAGGATAAAAAACAGGTGATCATAAAGCAAAAAAATCTGTGGAGATTAGAGGGGCAGAACCATCTTCTCACAATCTTCCTTTCCCTGGGCTTTCAAAGCTGGTCTTGCACAGCTCCAGCCCACCAGGGAAGTGCCCCACGGTATAAAACGCCTGTCTGGCTTTGATTGGACAGCACACTGGGACTATGTGGCAGTCTTAGAATATGTCAAGAGGGGCACTCCCTCCCTTTACACACGACAAACATTCAATAGAACGCTGGATGTTTTCAAGATAAGTATTGTTTTCTACACTGTGTTCGTGTATGTGTTGTTTTAGAAAATATCTCTGACCTGAGGATGACTTTTCGAAAACTCTGTGAGAGTTCAATTGGAAATAATCACTGCTGTCTCAAGAGAACAAGCTCATCACTTCCACTATATTTCTTCGAATGTGTGAAAATGTTCGAAATACAGAAACAAACGTCAAAATCTTTCTTGCATTCAAGAGTTATTTTACTCAGTTCAGATTGTATTAAATATGCTCTATGTGTAAATAATACCCCACTCCGTGCCAGATCAAATAGGCTTTGGTTTCATTTCCTCAAACTCTAATGAGTTAAAGTGTGAGAGTGCACCAGGGGTATTCCAACCTGAGGTTTTTATATGACAGAGAAATCTTATTGGAAAGACCTCAATAAAGTGAGTCATGTTGAACAGAAGCACAGCAAGTACATTCACACTCATTAAAATATTTCTTTAGAGCTATGTGACAGAGATAGATGCCGTACACAAAATAAGCTTATACTCATAAGCAAATTGACACTAAACAATGTGTTTATTTTTTATCCTGGCGACGTGTATGGAGGAGAGGTGGAAGTAAAATCAAAATGAACTAGATTTCACCCTAAACAAAAGTACTGTTAATAGGTAAGTAAAAATTGGATTTAATTGGTGACAGAAAGACTGGACAAATAAGAAAAAAAGAACATAACCAGAAAGAGGCCACTGAAGTAGGTAGGCGCTTTAGGAAAGCGACTGTTTTCACCCATGACAAAGGTTTACTGTACACAACCGCCAGACCCCTGCAGGCAAATGTCCTGGCCAAAGTGTGAGACATTAAGCTGCAGTGAATCGTGAGATTAGCTGTCAGAGCCCAGCAGGGGTGTTTTACTCCTAGCCACTAAAGTCGTTCTTTATCCCTGCGTATTCTGAGTAAAACAACACTGCTCTGCAGCCACGCATGTATGATGTCTCGGCACCCAGGGTGAGAATTACAGAGTCAGGATAACAGTGGTATATGATTGGCGAGTACTGACAACTTGCCGATGGCCATGAGTGACAGTGGGCAGATTTCACGCTGTCATGCAGGGTTCCTGTTGCCCTTTTTAAACGTTTGTATCTTTGCTAGTAATGAATATGGTGAAGAGTTATTAAAAAAAATAAAAAAGTGTATGGTACTTTTTCAGAATTCCACATCTCCTCTAATTTGTATGGACCTCTTCCATCATTGTGGTTGAACCAACCACAATGTAGCACTTTTGAATGTGCTTGAAATCTGAAGACATAGTGGAACTTATGGTCTTCTCAATGGCATTCCTGCAGTGGAATGTAGCCTGATTCTGCTCTTTTTATTCAGGACCTGATGTTGATCCAGATGTTTCTTGTACAAATCTGATTTTCGAGCAGAAAAGGTTTAGTGACTTACAGTCTGATGTAGGACTTGATTGTGTGGTCTCAAATCCTACATATCACAAAAAAAATCACAGACTTGGTAACCACAGAACGAAAAGTTGTAATGTTCTAAATATATGTTTTGAGTCAAAAACGTATTTTTTACTTGAAACGTGCCTTTTGGGACCCATTCTGAATTGCAAACAGGAGGTGCCTGAAAGGTACAGTTTATGAATGGTTTGCAATCACAACTGCTGTCACCCGACTTAGGATAGATTCCTGTTTGTAATTCAGATTTGCATATATTGACACGTGTCTAGGGACTGCATTTGATTTGCAAAGATCAAGCTTTCCCTGTGAGACAACTTCCACCTTGTGAATGTTTTATGGTGGTCATTGCACACTGCTCTGGTAATTTAATACATGTGAATGTCTCTTTAAAAGCATTCCGTATTTTAAGTGACAGGCTGAAAATGTAAAAACAAATGATTGAAACTTGTATACTGTCCAACTGCTTCTATTCTACAGGGAACAATCGTGCTATCATCCTTAAATCCTTACCCCTACAGATATTATTGTAGCGGATAGTCAGCCAGGCATGCGCCATTGTAGCTGCACTTTTATGTTTGGGGCCGCCACCTATTCTGATTCTGTGAAACAGGTAGTGGAATTTAAAGAAATGCAGACCCCATTTTACATGCATAATTTACGTTTAAATGCACGTTTCTGAACTGGGCAAATTTTAATTCATGGTCTAACAAAATAAAGCATACTTTAGAAGGAGTAAAGAAAGCTAAATAAACTCAGTATCAGATGCAACAGCAACATAACAAAAGCTAGCTATGACAAATAGGTTAAAGTTATAGCCAAAATGTAATTCAATTGTTGTTTGTGGTTATTCGATGGTGTTTAAATATACAAAGATATGTCAAACCAGAATAGGGTAGGCAGACAAAAAAAATATCGATTTTTAAATATCAAGATACAATAATGTCGATGTTTAAATATCGAAGGGACATAATATAGAAGGTAAGTTATATCGATATATTTAATATCGATGTTAGTAATATCGATGTTACTAATATCGATGTTAGTAATATCGATGTTAGTAATTTCGATGTTACTAATATCGATTTGCATATGATTTTTATGTATATTATTATGTATTTAATATGTGTTTAATTTTTATTTATGTGATTTAAGTAAATTTTGTATTTTAGTACTGTAGCGGGTTGTGGGTTTATAGGGGAATAGGGTGGGAAGTAATGTAATTATAATAAATTAATTATTAATTATTAGGAATTATAAATTAATTTTAATTAATTGGTAATTAATTTTTATTAATTGGTAATTCATTTTAATTAATTGATTAATTGATCATTATGTTCTGCAGCGGGTTATGGGTTTATATGGGAATAGGGTGGGAAGTAATTTAAATGTAATTAAGTAATAATGTATTTTAATTAATTGTTTTGCTAATTATATTATTGTTAATTAATTATTAATTGGTAATTAATTATTAGTGGTATTTATTATTAATTTATTTTTACTTAATTATTTATTGCTAATCATGTTTTTAATAATTATGTATTGGTATTTGTAAATAGTTTATATTTATTTAATAATTCATTTTTTAAAATATTGATTTATTTATATGTATGTTATTTTTACCTTCTGCGCTATCCAATACTTTCCCTACTTTTGCACTCTCTGGAGTTGGAATAGTAATTTTTACCCCCTACGCTGTCCAACACTTTCCTTACTGTTGCACTCTCTGGAGTGGGAATAGTAATTTTTACCCCTACGCTATCCAACACTTTCCCTACTGTTGCACTCTCTGGAGTGGGAATACTAATTTTTACCCCTACGCTATCCAACATTTACTTACTTTTTTTATTTGATTTACATTGTTATTAATATTTATTTATATTATTATTTTATGTGTACACAATTATTTGTCATTTATAATATTGTTATTTATTTATAAGTTATTAACATTATTTTGAAAGTCATTAATAAGGAAGTATATACTATGTATTATATGTATATTAATATTATTTGTTTATTAAATTATGTATTATTTATTCATTTTAAATATTATAACATATTTTAACTATGTTTATTACATTTATAAGTATTATTTTATTTATATTACATTTTTTTTAATAAAAAAACGATATTTTTTAATAACGATATTTTTGACATCTATATTTTATTCACGATATTTTTGTACATACCTTGTTAGCGATAGCATGTCGATATTTTTGTAATCAACATTTTTGTTGCGATATTTTTGTAGGTAGATATTTTTGTAATCGATATTATGTCAGACGTTCCCAGAATAGATCATTGTTTCTTTCGCTGCGCCACATCAATGCATTTTAACTGATTTAAAAAAAAGAGTTGCTGAGTAAATTACAAGTTTATTTCTTCCGACACTGCAGAACATTTCAGGAAAATATGTTACCCTTTCTCTCTGATAGCAAGGAACAGGATTTTTTAGGTTTTGCCTTAGCCATGCGTATGAAGTACGCATGCGCTAGCAAAACCTCTTGATTTCTATCTGGGGTGATGACCCGCCTCTGCCTATCATTGGCTAGCTCCATAAATGGAGGCTAGCCATTGGGAGGCAGAGGCTGTCAATCGCGTTTTCTCTCGAAAACGCGATTCGGGGGCGTTTCTGGTGCTTTTTTTAAGCCCCGCCCCTTTGTCCCGGGCCGCGCTGCCATTGGCTGCCGGCCCGGGACACCCCCGTGACGTCATTCCAGGGCCGTGCTGTGATTGGCTGCCGGCCGGGACACCCCCGTGACGTCAGCCAATCACAGCGCGGCCCGGGACCTGACTTGTTTTTTTTGTGTGTTTTCCTCATTTAATGCCGACCACGGCCGCCGGAAGAAGTCCAGGTGAGTGCGTTCCTCTCCCCCCCCCTCCCGCTGTCCGTGTCTTTGCCGCCCCCCCCCCCCCCTCGCGCTGTCCGTGTGCTTTCCCGCCCCCCCCCCTCGCGCTGTCCGTGTGCTTTCCCGCCCCTCCCCCCTGTCCTCGTAGGTGCTTGTTGACTATGGCTATCGACTTTTATTATGCAAGAGGTGTGTGTTTGTTTTTTGGGGGCGGGCTTGAAAAACAAATATCTATATTTCGCGCCAGATAAACACCATCTAAATAGGGAAACGAGCGTTCCTTTGGCATATGCATATCTATCAGTAGAGACAATGAGTGACTGAGGAGAGATTGGCAACTAAGTGCTATAAGGTGTTTACTTATTAGAAAAGCACACGACTGAAACTCTATCCGCAGAGCACAGATAGATCTAAAAGGTCAAACATCCTCTGAAAAGCAGAATATATTAAGTTAAGCCAAGATATTTGAAAAAAAGTCACAATTTAGACGTTGCGCGCTCGGTCAAACAGAGCTCGTTGTGAAAGCTCTACACTTTCCCGCATTGTACCAGAACTGTGTGCTGATGAGACAATAGTAGACACTGTGTGCATTTAATAGAGGGCAAACCATTCTGCAGTCCGGGGGGAGACGCTAACCTGTACACCTTACAACCAAGTAAATGCCCGTTTTTTTCCCCAAACCCTACTTGAAAAGTGCCAGATTACATTTAAAACACCCCTGCCACCAGCCTGTTACCCCAATCCGCGTTAAAGGAGCGCGTGGAGCCGGGCACAATTGAAGGGGTTTGGCAACGTGTCCCCTGCGCCAAAATGGAGCCGGCGCCCAGTCAGTCATATGCAGTCCTTCCCTTATTACACCTTCAGAATCTCCCATTTGCGTCCTCGCTATTAAAAACACACCGTTCCCTAAAGTCGAGGTAAGAGATCGTGCGAGTAACCTTCAGTGTCGTGAGTGTTCGATATCGCCATTTCTATACCTCCGACGGGGCACGGGAGACCCGATGTCCCCAATTAACATCTAAACAACTGAGCCATTTGACGACTTTGCAAATGGAAGTTTATGCTGTTTCCCCCCCAGCCTATTTGCACAAGGGGTCATGTTACTGCAGGCAGCGGGGGCGGTGGGAGGATTGTCCGCTGTGTACCCCCACTTTATAAATCACCCGAATTAATCCCATATATATTTTTTTTATAAGGAAACGGCACACCGTATATACAATTATGCTCCTCGATTATTTGGCGGATGGGGTGTCTCATCGCCGGGCAGTCGCAGCCACTTGAATTATTAAGGGCTTTGTTGTTAGCATTGATCGGGGGTGGCTGGCATGTGTGCGCAGAATGCCAGATTTGTATGTTACATGACCTGTGTGTCTCCGGCTGCATGTTATGCGGGGAGAGGGGGTGGGGGCAGTGGTGCTTGAAGCAGTCTTGACGCGCCGGGGCGGAAGAATGGAGGCTCTCTCGCTGCCACTACTCCCCAAGACACACAGAAACCTGTTTGATCTCAGTGTGGTCTTCAATGTATGTGGATTTATTTATTTATTTTATTTTTATTTTATGCAATTGTATATAGCGCGGACTTTACCCGATGGTGTCAGAGCGCTTCCCCTCCATAGAAATCGGTATTTTGACGGAGCGTGGGCCAGTGACTTCATTGCCAGTGTTTTTTTGGAAAGTTTGGGGAAACTTCCTTCCAAGGCATGGAACTTTGTTTTCAGCAGCAAAAAAGGGTGGGGTGTTGGAATTGGGGCAGTGTGTGTGTGTGTGTGAGAGAGAGAGAGAAGGAGGGGGCTGGGTGGTGTAGAATGACAACCAGACGTTGTTTGCTGATGCAAATCGGACAGCCCATAATTGTAACCGAAAAAGCTACCAATGTTGTGGATTGCACTTTGTGTTCCGATCTGCAGAACGGCTACTGCACGATCTTGTCCCCGTTTATAGAAACTTCCCCTCTTTTAGTGGAAAGAGCCACTTGCTGCACTCCTCCCCCTCCTTTGCTAAATATATTCGCCCCGCCTTTTATTTGATCCATATGCTCACGCCCCATGGGCGCCGTATTGTGCCCTGCGCTCGTGCTCCGCAGTAAAAGGCCCGGTGTAACCTGAGGAATTTGAAATGCAAATAGCAGCCCGTGGGCGCTGAGGCAGAACAAATCAGCCTTTCACCGAGGGGCAGTAATGCCTGCGCCCACTCGCTGCCTTTCGGGTGGGTTCGGGGGTGGCGCGGGACTCCTGACGTCGGCATACTTCTTAGGTGCTGCGTTATTCGCAGACGATGGCGTTGGAAGCACTTTACATGAAAAGTGATTAGAAGATTAACATCTGTCGACATGACCGTTTCATCCGCAGCCGGAAGTAGGTCAGCGCCTCTTCCAGGATCCCGGCTGCCGTGCGCATACCTAACAACGAGCCTGCTCTGCAACGAGTATATGTTTCAATTGGCATATATGATGTGACAGGCTGCGCTCGCCAAATTCGCTTTATGTTTGGAAGGAGTGCCTTGCTTTGGGCAGAACAGCAGCCTCGCCTCCTCTGTTCACCCACAATGAAGTAGACTTTGACTCTGAGCAATACAGAGAAAATCACAAAATGGGTATAGAATGAGTAAGCAAAGTCAGAACAACTATTTCAAAGGGTGAAGTCAGGGATGGAAAAGAACTTACAGGAGTAAGAGGCAGAGGCGTCTACTTTCAGAGCCAGCGGCGAAAGGACCTTTCAAAAAACCTTTTTTGGATCTTTTATTTTATTTCAAGATCACCAGCGCCTCGAAGCATAAACAAGTTTGTCCCCTCACTCAGTCCCTGCTGTTCCTCCCCCCTCCTTCTCGCTTTCACCCCCGCCCAGGGCCTCTCATTTCTAATTTAGCCTCTAACTAGGCGCTATAGGCGAGGGGGAGAGCACCTTCCTGTGAGCAGAGCGGTGGGAGATATACGGAGGTCTCTGCTACCTAAGTACCCAGGTCCCTGTGAGCCTCCGGATTCATGTCTAATCCGTTTAACAAAGGTGCTGAAATGTACAGAACTGCTGCTCTATATGCCCATAGAATAAGCACATTGTAGCAAGTAATCTGCCTGCATTTTAAATTGTTTGTTTTGTGTGAGAGAAAAAGGAGAGAGAGATCCCAACTGTTTGTTATGCAGTTATTGTCCCAAGAAGAATGAAGGGATGATTTGGCCATGCTGTGGATTAAAGCTGTAGCGCACAACCCAGCCAGCTCTCTCACATACTTTTCTTAAGTGATTAAGTTTGAGGTGGAGAGAGAGCTGGCTGAGATAGTAAGTCGGGATAGTGAAGAGGGGAGGGTGATAGGTAGGAGAGTGAGGGGGAGACGGGGGCGGTAGGGCAAAGAAAGGGTTGATAGTGGGGAAGAGAGTGAGGGCTGTGATTTGGAGAGAAGAATGTTGGTGAGGATGAAAGTGAGAGAAAGGTATGAAAGAGTGAATGCTGAGGCGAGAGAGAAGGATGAGATGGAGGTAGAAAAATGAGGTAGAAGTGGAGGCACAGTGAGAGGATGGCCAGGTATAGAGCGAGATGAGGTGATGGCAGGGAGAGAGGAGGTTGATATTCCAACTCCTCAATTTTCTGTGCTGCCTACTGTAACACCCAGATGTGGGAAGAGCACTTTTACTTTGTAGCTAGGTTTGCACGGTATAAGTGGTATACATGCACGCGTACATACATACACCGACAGGTAATGTGTAGCCTGACCATAGACAGGCACCTTTCATTGATGATATATTCACTGACCTCACAGAAGTCCCCACAAGCAGTGTGTAACACAAAATGATGGGCCCACCTCAGAGACCCAAGTGGGCAGAGGAACGGGGGATTAACTTTTCCAAGCTTTTTTAATTTGATCAAAACAGTTTACATACTTATTATTAGACCATTATGACTCAACTTGGGTGTTAGGCAGTACCAGATTGCGTTCAGAATTTTAAAACAAGCATTTACAATGCAACTGTTTCGCCGTTGGAAAAGTTTGAGCTATTGGCATTGTAAATGACAACATTTGTATTTATGTGTTGGTTTTGAAAACAGATAAATAAATGGCATTGTCATTTACATTGACAATAGCTCTAAATGTTCCAAAGGCGAAACCGTTGCATTGTAAATGCTTGTTTTATACTGGCGTCATTGAAGAAAGTAAATTTATCAGAAAAATGCATTCGATTTCCAGAAAGAAAGTTTCCTTTTACTTTTTTTTACTCATGGATTGAAATGGAGTCATCCACATGGGTTATCACAGGAAACTTTCATAACGAATTTACAGCAGACATTGGCTAGGTACTTTTACCAATTAGGGCTGTTTATCATTGCACACCGTTTAAGTGGCACAATAAAGTATTATTTGTAGGAATAGCTTCCTTGTCTGCCGTGCCTTCATCAAATGCAGATATAAACAGCTCGATTTTCAAATAGGATATCGACGTATTATGTCAGTGAAGACGAACACTTGGATGTTCAAAAAATAAAACTTACTGAATGCTTGCGAGCACCAACAATGAAAATTACCCAGTGCATAATTCTTTAAGAAAGGTAGATGATGTTTTTAGGAGCTCGCTATCAAAGACGGTGTGGTCTATGAGCCTGCCTGAAGCAAATTGCCAAATGGTTATGTTTTATGAATATGAAGAACTACATTTCCTGCTCATGGTTCAGGGACGAGTTGACATTTTACCCGTCCAACTAAGAGGTTTCAGAACACTACTCCATCAGGAAGAAACCAAGTCCACGTGTCCATTGGGATGCAATTAATATCTGGAGCCTTCCTCAATTACAATGATAATATTTTTTTCCCAAAATTCAATTAATATGATCCAATTGGGTTTTAGTATGTGACGGACTTTGCCACAGCCCAGATATATCAAATGTTCCTGCTGGATTTTGTTCAGAGAGAATATGTAATTGATTTTCTGATTTATATTATGAGATGGCTACCTAAATTGTACCTACATTGGTGATCCCCTTTTGTTTTAGACATTGATTGTGCATTTTATTGCATTCCATTAGCATATTTGTGAAAAATGCAACTTAATAGTTGATAACTAATTTCTAATGGACGAAATTGTTTGTTACATATATACTGCTTAATCTATTTTACTGAGTATTGTTATTTTCAGTAGCACTAAAAATTCCAGATTATCGGCGAGCAAATGGTTTTAGTTGGCTCTTCATATGTGGGCAAACTTGGCAGGTCTACTGATACTGTTTTCAGGTTTTTTCCAATATAGGAACTGCTCAGGTAAACGGGGGTGATTCACAAACGCATGTAAGCATACATAAAGTAGTACTCCTGTAGTACTCTTTAACATATTCGCATGCCTTTGTGATTTAGCGTAAACATCGTAAATGGGAATAAAATTACTTCAGTTGAAAATGACTGTATACGATTCGCAATTTAACATATGGAAAGTTACAACTTTGAGGAATGATTCACAAGGACATATAAAAGGAGATACGTTGGTACTCCTGTAATACTACTTCCCGTGCTCATAAATGCTTTTGTGAATTGGCCCCATGTGTCTAATTCCACTTGTAATTGCTCTAACTGTGCAATGGTGCAACCATAAACAAGACACCAAAGGGGCTCAATAAATACTCATTAAATTCAATAGCAAACTAATTAAATATGAATTTGTGTGCATATGATTAATAAAATAATTGCCCCTGAAGGACTGCCTGTGCAGATTAGATTGGTGCTTATTAACAATTCCTCATGGATATTGGGCACATGAGACCAGAGCATATTTAGGCTTCATAGGCTATGAAGGACTACCATTGCGGGAGAAGTACTGGGGTAATCAGGGATGGTGTACAATTAATTATTGGCAAATAATGTTGCTGGACAAACTCTATCTGAAAGTAACAATGTTTGCAGTTATAGCAAGTTAGGGTGTCTTTTTTGAGTCTTCTTGGAAGGACAGAATATTGATAAAAAACGTAACCTGACAATATTGTGGCCCAGATATCACTTACAGGAATATCACTCCATTGGGTGTAGATTTTCTATTACTAACTCCAAAGAGGTAATGTTTTTGTAAACAATATTTGGACACAATATTTTTGTTAGACGCTATTTAGGCCATGATATTCTGACACCATAACTCCTTAGACAGGGAATAGACAGAGTTGATCTTACAGTTTGCATGAAACGACACAGTACGCTCTTTCTGGGACATTGGTAAGACACAGTGCTAATTGAGTGAACTTGGCAATCACTGCCTTAAGTGGAGGTAGACAGACTGTGCAGCTCATTAATGAAACGTACATGCACACAAATCAAATACATGCGTGATGTTTATGGCCTTTTACTTCATTAAGTGAATAAATTCTAATGAACTACGACTTAAAGTTATTAATGCATTATTTGGTCTGGAATGTGGCAGTACAACTGCTCAAGCATGTGTTCGTTTAACGCAACCTAGCTTGATTGCTCTATTTCTGGGGTTTTAAACATTTATTGCAGGGCTGTTAATTCTCTTCAACCATCCTTCAAAGATCCCTTCATTGCTAATGATTTTAAAAAAGGTGGTGGCACTGCATTTCCGGGAGTTTACGAAGTTGAATAGTATCTTGAGTAACACACTATGTGTGTTTTCTCTTGCAGTAATGCAGAGGCCATGCTGAATGCTATTCAATGGCTACACTACATATAGTGGACTCTGGACACCAAGGTATTCTGATACTATGGATTAGTTTGAAGCTTTTCACACAATTGATCGCTTTACAATGCTGGACAGACTATTGCAGGGTGCGATGGTGTTGGTATCATTATTAAGATGGATTGAATGATTTTTATCAGCTAGGAAAGCAAAGATGACTGTTGGTCAGAAGTCAGCTAATAATATTTTAGTAACCTGTGAAGGGCTGCAAAGTTCTTGCTAGTCCCCACTTCTTCTTAAAGTGACTGCAAAACCTTTAATCCAGCTTCTTTTCAATATTGGTGTCGGTTTTACAACTATGCTGATGATTCTCAGGTTGTGTTCCATCAGTCACAAAGTCTTACTGCTGATTACTTAGGGGTTGCCAAGTTGTCTGCTGCTATACAACATTGAATACATATGAGCTAATTGAACCTGTATTGCAGTCAAACAGATTATATTTTGCTCATTGGTACTGATCATTGGCTCTTAAGCTAAATTACAGCACATTGCTCCTTTTGAGTGGGGGATGTGTACAGTCACGTTGGAGGAACTGTGACATTTTTGAGTGTCTCCATTGATGAGTGCTTGCTATTGGCCATCAGTTAAGCACATCATCGAGACACCTATCGTACTATACTTCTACACAGGCCTCGATAGATAGAATCTTAAAAGGAGAGTGACTATTGCAGGGGTCATTATTGCATTCGAAATATGCTGTTGAAGGTCATTTGCTGGAATGACCTTGAAGTCAAATGTCAGTGAGCTTGAGGTGTTTCTAAATTCTGTAGCCATTGTAGTTTGTAATTTACTAGAAACTAGAAACTACAATGATTAATGCTGCTGAGAGCGTCCAAGACCTCAAGCATGACTCCTAAGTCTCTGGTAGTGCTCCTCACTACTTGAGGTATTGCTATTTAATGAATGGTCTCAAGAGAACGCTGATGTCACAAGGAAAGCCCTTTTTGGCTCCTCTGCATGATGTCAAAAACTAGAGAGGACAGAACCGGTTTTGACAAAGCACAGGGCTTCTCTGCCGCCAGAAAACAAGGGATTTTGTAGTATAAATATGGGGGCCCAGAGCCAGAACTTTAGATCACTTCTGGGAAATCAAGAGGAACCTTTTCCAAGATGAAGAGCCAGAGAAGCTGAGGAGAAATACTGCCCCTGTGCTGTTTGCTGTCTGGTGTTGGCCTGCAGTGGCTACTTGCTGCCAAGGAAAGGAGAAAAGGACTTTGCTATTTGTTGTGTCCCCTGATTGAGGAGGATCTCCAAGGACTTGAAACTGAGCTTGCCTCCTGTTCTGGTCTCAGCGACAAAAACACTTCACCACCACCTCCCCTGAACTGTCTTGCTGGGAGTTCTGACCTGTAGAGGTGCCTGCTGTTGTTTTGCACCTCTAGACACTGTTTTCTGCTGGGAGCTGGAAAATCAACACAACACTGAGAAGCGTACTTGTGTCCAACGCATCACCAAAGAAACCGTCACATCGCCTGCCGCAGCCTAAGAAATCGCTACACGCTACTTCGGGAGCAACGATCTCTGAAGTCTGAGATTACTGCACTGATTCCAATACAAGCCCTGCTGTGCAGCCGCAAGAATCCACACATCATCCTGGATCATCGCATCGAGCCACAAAGTCTGGTGCATCATTGGAGAAGGCAGTTAGAAGCAGACGCATCACCTCCCCATGCAGTAAGAAATCGATGCATCACCTCCTCTGTGGTAAAGAACCGACGCATCACCTCCCCTGCGTTGCAGTAAGGAACTGACACATCACCACCCCCGGAGCAAGAAACCAACACATCACTTTCCCTCAGTGTAAGGAACTGAAGCATCACCTTCCCTACGGCCCGTTTTGTTTGTTTCTGTAACGCATCCAAGGTACTTTGTGTGAAAAGTGTCGCATCTGCAATTTGCTTTGAACTAGACTATTTCTACCATCTGAAAGTCACATTTTCTTTACTGTCTTGCAGATTTTTGTTGTTTGGTCTTGTTTTGGTCTAGATAAAGATTACTTATTTTTCTAAACTGGTGTGGTGTCCATTTGTAGTGTTTTCACTGTATTACTGTATGTGTTCACGAATACTTTACACACTGCCTCTGATATAAGCCTGTCCTCTCGTGCCAAGGTATCAAGGGGGTGAGCAGGGGTTATTTTAGAAGTGTATTCCATCACCCTAACTAGAAGAAAGGGTCCCTATTTGGACAAAGGTACTCAATTCTGCCAACTAGAGATCCCCATTTCTAACATTCTGTAAATGATAACAAATTATGGGGCGGTTGTGTTGCCTTCCAAGATGAATACCATTTCTTAATGTCCTTTATTTCCACATTGCATAGATCATTTAGTTACAGTTTACAGGGGGTGAGGGGAAAATAAATCCATATCTTCTAACTCTCCCTCCTCAGCATCCTTTTGGTCTTGCAGGGGAGTGCAATCTTTCATCCTTTCTCTTGTTTCTGTTTTCTATTATTTTAAACTACCCTCATCCCTCTTCGACAAGCCCTACACCACTCTCATGTGTTTTCACTCCTCTTCTCATTCCCATTTGTAACTATCAGCCAGATTCATGAAGGATAAATCGGTTCGCAAAGGACCAGATTCTTCGAATCTGGCCCTTTGCGAGCGCTTTTTTTGCATTTGGGATTCATAATCCCAAATGCAAAAATCGCAAAATTTGAAATCGCTAAATTGCAAAGAATTGCATTTAAGGAATCTCTATTTGAGGTTCCTTAAATGCAATTCATGAACCATTTTAGAATTGCGAATTCGCAATTTTTGGCCGCTATTTACCGCGAAGTATGACTTCGTGGTAAATAGCGAAAACGTAGAAAAATGCACTTTAGTGCATTTTTCTAAGTTGGATGTTACACACACACATGTCATGTGGACATGTGTGTGCACAACACTAGTGTAAATCACCATTTCAGGGGTGCTACAGGGTGTCCTTTGGACACCCTGGCACCCTTGAAATCGCTTCCTTATTTGCGATTCGCTAATTGCTAATCGCAAATAAGGATTGACTCCCCATTCATTCCTATGGGCCTTTGGCCCATAGGAATGAATGGGGAGTCATTCCTTATTTGCGATTGACTCCCCATTCATTCCTATGGGCCTTTGGCCCATAGGAATGAATGGGGAGTCATTCCTTATTTGCGATTGACTCCCCATTCATTCCTATGGGCCTTTGGCCCATAGAAATGAATGGGGAGTCATTCCTTATTTGCGATTAGCAATTAGCGAATCGCAAATAAGGAAGATGTAGAAATTGCTATGAATTTTGCGATTTGTACATGCATCCCGTTTTGCGAGTCTTTAATAGCGATTCCTTAATAATCGCTATTAAGGACTCGCAAAAGAGGAGCATGATGAATCTAGGGGCTAATTTCTAACCCATTTATTTTCCCTTAATGCTCACAATCTCCCATGCAGCTATTCCAACTTTGATTACCTTTCAGCTATTTTCTTGCTGTCCATCCCATGTCTAACCATTTTCTCTTCCTGCATGGATTGTGTTGGATATGGAAAACATAGTGCTGCTCCTTGGTTTAAAAAAATATTTTCTAAAACCCTGTTTTTGCCTCTTTTAAGAACAAAATCTAAGTTAAATTCCTAACTTTATTTTGTTTTTAGGAATCTCATACTGTGCATTATTTTTGACTAAAATACATATTTTTTGACAAGTACCTCCGCAAATATGTAATTTAAAAATGTAATTTCCAGACTGTAGTTCTAAGAATGGCGTTCCTAGTTTATTTTATAACTGAATGAGATAGCGCTCAAGAGAATCACAATTGTACCTCAAACGAAAACACTCTGGGGTATATTTAAAAAGAAATGACGCAGCGCGGCGCTGCACACAATTTAACAGTGCCGTGCTGTGTGATTTAAAAAACACAGAGATGTGCTGTATTCACAAGCAATTGCACATCCGTGTGTCTTCCCTTGCACCGGCGCTAAAAAAGCTGACTAGTACCAACACAGACCTCCCTGCACCACGGCGCAGGGGGCCTGCATTGGATGAATGTTTATGTGCAGGAACTGACACCTTCCTGCACATAGGCAATCATTAAAGGTGATTTGCTCCTCCTATTTGTGCTGTAGAATGCAGCACACATAGAAAGAGCAAAAATCGAGGAAAAATAAAAGTATTTCTTCTCGGATTGCCACTATAATGCTTTCAATGTTAGTAATTTTGGCGCTGCCTCAAATTTACAGATCTTTGTAAATCTGAGGCAGCGTCAAAAAGCGATGGGTGTTGCGGTGGAATTCCCACAGAAATACTTATGCTAACGCGGGATTACTGGTTACTAATTATCTTACCAAATCCCAAACTATGTCGACTGAATCGTTGGTACCTGTCGTTGAGTAAAGGTAATCTCGCAATAAGTCAATCAATTTAAGAACTTACAACACTCTAAATGACCACTGACCAAATTTAAGTTTTAAAGATTTAATATAAAGTCAAAGATAACTGAAGATACAAACTTCTCAAAATGAGATTCAAAAGGTAAAATGGTATCACTATAAACATGAACTTCTTGAATAATCTAAGTCTGAAGAACAAAATAATAAGTACAAGCTCAAAGACCATAAGGGTTGTCAAAATAGATATAAGTTGCAATCTCAAAGTCATTACAGAAAAGAAAATTAAGGTTAGTCTGTCCCTACACTATTTTAAATGACATCCCTACTTAGCAAGATCTTATCCCTCTAGGTGTCAGCCGTGGTGACTTCCTAAGAAGATCACGCACTTCTCTTTGTCTCTTCTCTGATAATGGGTCTCTCCTGATCAGCCTATCTGCCTACCCATCCGCTTCCTTAGGCTCCCAAAATCATCTGCTCTGCTCTCCTCCCGGGTCGCTTTCCCTAATACCAAATCACATTTTCAATAGAAACGCCCCTTGGGACGCCCCTCACGTGGTACATCTTTGCGCGGCAAACTCCATGATGGTACTCTTGAAGACCCTCGTTATAGTTGACCTTGGTTCCCAGGCTTCTTCTTCAGTGCGCTGATACCCCCTGAAATTCCTGGAAACTCCTACAGGCCTGCGCAAGGCGCCACTGAACAAAGTCCCTTTCATTCGAGCTGATTAGGACCCTCGCACCTGCATACAGCTCGTCCTGCAGTGGGCCTCAAATTCCAGACTCCACCATATCTTTAGTCATAAAACACTCTCAAAGCTCGGTGCTGGACACCTCGCGACCTCTTCTCTAACGAGCACATGACGATTTACACGACATGACATTATCTCCTCTGGCCTACTTGATTTACATGCAGCAGGTCCCTGCACTCTTAAAACGTTAACTTGATTTAAACAGCAAACATTCTTAACTAGCATACGTTTCTAAAATAACACATCTATAAAGCATATACTTTTAACCCTAAGTTCAATAGTACATTTTGGAAGAACCATGTCAACCTTATCTCACATTAATTTAGCAGCACGTTCAGGTTTGCTGTGAATTGCCCTAAGGCCTACACATAATACTGGATTTTCAAAGTTACATTTAATTCGGACATGATTCTTTTAACATGAGAACATGAGGTTTTCACATATATTCCAACATTTCTACATTAATCTCACACCGTTATAATTATAGTTACTCTACTTAACATTCTATACATTTCACTACTGATTATAAACCACTCTGTATATTTCACTCCTGGATATAAAACACTCGTGTGCAAAACATGTTTAAACTAACTACGTGCTTGTAAATATGGCGTACTTATACATTTTTTTCAAACTTGTGCTCTCTCAGTCCCCCCTTTGATGACCTTCAGGGGTCATCATCACCAAGACACTAAAAATGTAGAACCCTTCAAAGAGAAGACAGGGCAGTTCCACCTCTTTTCATACTCTCTAATGCTTTCAGACTCTTATATTGAGTGTCCTGCATCGCTGTCAACTCTTCTTCCTGTTTCTTCATAGCTCTCTGTAACCTATTTGCTCTATAACATTGATACAAACGCACCAATCCCCACAAAGTGATTACACAAATCACTATTATGATGATGGGTTTCAGTATGTACCAAACGATACCCTTTCCTAAGTTGGCAAACCAACTTCCAACTTTACCCATTCCATGACCTACCTTTTCCCACACATTTACCTTTGCTAGGTCCTCAATTTCGTAGTGTATGGCAGTGATATTTTGTATATACTTCTCTAGAGGTTTTGAATTGTCTGGAATGTAAGTACAGCATTCCTGGACCTTCAAGGCCTTACAGACTCCTCCCTCTTTAGCTAACAGAACGTCTAAAGCAAGTCGGTTCTGAAGAACCATTGCCCTAATCGAT
Source organism: Lissotriton helveticus (assembly GCF_964261635.1). Lineage (NCBI taxonomy): Eukaryota > Metazoa > Chordata > Amphibia > Caudata > Salamandridae > Lissotriton > Lissotriton helveticus. Next base: position 1,079,447,504 of record NC_136059.1, read on the forward strand.
TGCATCTCACCTTCTATCAGCATCAATGATCTTGCAGTACTGGCAGACAGCCTATCTACGACTGTAGCTAACCTCCTAATTTTGATGTCATTCATTATCAATCCTAAGAAAGGGAATGCAGCACCTAGTACATCTCCAACTACTTCTGCTGCACCCAGCCCTCGTTTCCATCTAGTTGATATTTCTTTCTTAGGCGTGTCTAAATTCTCAACATGATATATTTTAGGGAAGACAACAGCCAGATAGCATGATCCGTACCAATTATCTGGTAACTTCACATAGGCATATCTTCCACATACAAAATATACATTTGGTATTGCTTGCATCCCTTTCATAAAGTTCTTAGAGTAATACTCCAATTGAAAGGCATGTTCACAATGGACTTGACCTACATAAAAGTTTTCATAATATGAGTAACTCCTGTGAATACACAGTTTTCCCCGTTTATCCTTATCCAAAGCAATTGGACCAATACTACCCTTTCTTTGGTGTGCCCTTTCCTCCTTGGTCCAATCTGTTTCCCATTGTCCTGATGCTTTCAAAATCTTCTGCCTCCTGTATCTAGTATCTACCTGTGCTATAAACTTTTTCTCAACTTCTGATATTTGACAAGTCAGATTGTTTCTTCGAGCATGTGAAGTATCTAACGTTTTCCATGGAATAAACCATTTGTGTAATCTGTCTTCGCTTTTGTAGTAGTCCCATTTGTTCAAATGCTTGAAATTCGGAACCTCTGGCAATGTCGAGTCGAAATTCGAGAAATAATACTCGAATCCTTCTCGTCCATAAAACATGCTCAACAATAAACTGCACGTTATTCCATATGTCAACGGAAGATGATGGTATCTGATACCCTCCTCCACTGAAGCTGGTAATTGCATACAAACGTAACAATCCTTTACTTCCATGGCATCAACATATTCATAAAGCAATTTAGCATAAGCATTTGACTTGTAATTTCCCTGTGACTCGTCGGTGTGAAGCCTTTTTATTTCTGCATCTAACAATGCTTTGTCTTTCTCATTGATGTTTCCCTTCTCTTTAATAATGGTAGTTTTCGGTGTTGACACTCCCGTATCCTCCTTGACTGCGGTTTCATCCCCCTCGTGTCCCACTAGGAATGAAACAGTTACCACTAAAATTATAAGAGAAACCACTACTCCTAAAAGTGTAACAGCTATACATTTTGCCCTGCGGTTCGGGTTGCCAGCCTCCATGTTCTCAAACAGTGTAGTTTTTGACTTTCTTCCAGCATTCACTTCCTCTTCTTTTCAAACAAAGTCTTTCTCTCTTGCAATGTCTTTCTTTGAACACTTGGAAGCTTGACAATTTGTTTCCGCAAAACAGTTCAAAGTCCAGTAAAAATAGACAACCCTAGCCCTTCTCCATCCGCTAAAAGGAAACCCCTACCATTTTTTTTTCTTCCACTCGGCGCTAGGTTATCTTGCAACAAGTTTTTACAATTTCTTTTCAACAGTCTTATTTTCGTCTGAAGTTATGTATGACTCAAGGAGTGACACTACGTCTTCATAAATGTCCATCCGAAGTATCATTCCCTCAGGTTCTGGGCAGTTCGTACCACAACATGGAAAGTCAACTTTTTCTAGGATTATTCTCCTTATTTCGCTCAAGACAAGTGGACGGACAAAATTGAGAGTTAGCGTTTTTTCAATTTCCACTCCTGGTACTATCAGTTCTACATCCACAATTACAAAGGGGTCCGTTCTAATCAAGATCACTTTCTTCACCTTTCCAGTTCTGCGCCCCTTTGAAGACATTCACAATATGGTATTAATCCACAACAATAAGCGCTCCTAGCATTTCTACTACTCGCTCAAGCATTTCCAAACGAAGAAGAGTTCCCTCCAATATTGGATATCGTGAACAGCAAACTGGAAACTCAACTGTCTCTAAAATCAATTTTCTTATTCCACTCAGGAGAGCAGGATGAACGATGTTGAGTGTCAGCAACCTTTCGGTCTCCGCTCCTGGCAGTAGAAACCTTATTTGCACTGTGATGATCGGGTCAGTTCTGATCAGTTCCACTTCCCTGATCCTCCCTGTTCTGTGTCTCCCAGACATCTGCAACGAGGTAGGTCCAGTCGGGAGTAGAGTATCTTCTGCTAGGCACTCGCACCCTTCTTGATCTTCTAAGACCCTCCTCGGCTTGATCCTGGATATCTTCTTCTGGATCTGAGTCTTCGGATATAGGAGTAAGCGTTTCTTCCTGGGCCGACCTCAAACTTAGCCTTCTTCTCCTAGTTGGCCAAGTGGCAGCTCCAAGCCTTATTCTCCTATTCCTTGTCCTCCCACTTGGTTCTTGGTCGCTCCGATACGGATCTGAGTCTGAGTCGTATTCACTTCTGCTCTCTCCTTCAGTTGCGTCTTCTGTCTCACTGCCGTCCTGCCTTTGCTCTTCTTCTGAATCCGTTGCGTTCCCAACTTCTTCTGACACCCCCTCAGCCGCCTCTATCCCTTCTTGCGACTCTTCTTCCACTTCCGGGCTTTCGTCTGGGATGGGAGCTGTTCCTTCTAGAGGTGCTGGAACTCTTCTAGTATGGGATGCATGGATCCAATTTGGCAGCCCCCCGCACTTCACCGCGGTGTTCGTTATCAGGATTACCTGAAAGGGCCCACGCCAGCGAACATCTAGGCAGTTCTTCCGGACGTGTTTTTTAACTAAGACCCAGTCCCCTGGGTTCAGGTCATGACACAGGTTCCTCGCTGCTGGAACTTCAACTGCATGCACCTGAAGGGACACAGAATGGATGGCGTCAGACAGTCCTTTACAATAATCCAAGATCAGATCATCTGTAATATTCAGTAGAGCAGTAGTTGGAACTGTAGGAAGTCTCATGGCCCTCCCCATCAGGATCTCGTGGGGAGAGAGACCTGTCCTCCTATCAGGTGTGCTGCGCATGCTCATGAGCACTAAAGGAAGAGCATCTGGCCAACTCAAGGATGTGGATGCCACTACTTTAGCCAATCTATTCTTCAACGTGCCGTTCACTTGTTCCACAATTCCTGAAGCTTCTGGTCGATAACTACAATGCAGCTTTTGATCGATATTCAGTGTGGAGCACAACATCTTCACTATTTCGCTGTTAAAATGTTTTCCTCTGTCAGATTCCAAAGAGGCAGGCACCCCGAAGCGCGGTATCAACTCCCTGAGCAACAATTTAGCCACTGTGAGTGTATCGCACCTACGTGTAGGGTACGCTTCAACCCATCTGGAAAATACGCATACAATCACCAACACATACCGAAGGCGATTGACTCTTGGCATTTCGATGAAATCTAGTTGCATTCTATTGAAAGGCCCCCCCGACCTCCCAATGTGACTCAGTGTGACTGGTGTTCGTTTGCCTACGTTCAGCTGTTGGCAAGTAACACATCGCTTACATACTGATTCTGCTGCTATTCTGAATTTCGGGCAATACCAAGTCTGCCTAAAAACTCTCATCATAGCATCCCTTCCTAGATGTACTGGACCATGTATTTCTCTCGCCATGGGATTAGCTAATTCTTCAGGTAACACAGCTCTCCCATCTGCTGAAACCCAAAAATCCATTTCACTTCGCACACAACCTGCTATTTCCCATGCCTTTTTCTCTGTTTCAGGTGCGTTCTCCTGCATTATTCTTAAATCCTCCCAAGTGTCTACAGTTTCTAACATCATACTTAATTCAGTCTTTTCTTCTGCACCTTCTATTTCCACCTTTGAGAAAGAATAACTTTGTTCCGCACAATAGCGTGCGACTTCATCAGCATATCTATTACCTTGTGACACAAAATCTGTATTCTTAGTATGAGCTACACACTTCACTACTGCGATGTCAACAGGACCTTGTAATGCTTCTATCAGCAATCGCACAAATTCTCCATTTCGAATGGGCGAACCAGAGGAGGTCATGTAACCCCTCTGAGACCACAACTGCCCGAAATCATGAACCACACCGAAACCATATTGGCTGTCCGTGTAGATGGTGACTCTCTTTCCATTTCCTGCTATGCAGGCACGAGTTAGGGCAATAATCTCTGCTACCTGTGCGGAATGTACTCCTTCCAGGCAAGCGGCTTCCACAACTCCAGTAATGGTACAAACAGCATAAGCTGCTCTCAACCGACCAGTATCGTCTCTTAAACATGAGCCATCAACAAAGTAAATTTCATCGGGGTCTGACAATGGCTCATCCACAATATCTGGTCTGGGTTTCGTGCATAGTTCAGTCACATCAAGGCAATCGTGGTCTTCACATCCTTCGCCTTCTATTACCGTAGGTAACGGCATCAAAGTAGCAGGATTCAAGACAGAGCATCTCCTGAGAGTCACGTTTTCTGCGGCAAGTATAACTTGCTCGTAACGCGTGAGCCTGCTATTGGTCAGATGCTGCGTCTTCGTCCTGGTCATTAACAATTCAACTGAATGTGGTACATACACCACTACTGGATGTCCCATCACAATACTCTCGCTCCTTTCAATGCTGACACCCGTTGCAGCAACGGATTTGAGACATCCGGGCAACACTGCGGCTACTGGATCTAATGTAGCCGAAAAATATGCAACTGGTCTACGGGCATTACCGTGGGTCTGTGCCAAGACTGACAAAGCACATCCCTCTCTCTCACAGCAATAGAGTGAAAATGACTTTTCGTAATCTGGCATTCCCAGAGCCGGAGCACGACATAAATCGTCTCTCAGCTGTAAAAACGCCACCAAACATTCTTCATCCCATGGTACCGGATCACTCACCTCCTTGTGCGTCAGTTTCTGTAAGGGCTTTGCTTTCAGTGAAAAGTTAACTATCCACTGTCGGCAGTAACCCACCATTCCTAGGAACATTCTAACTTCTCTCTGTGTTGTAGGCGCATTCATTTTCATTATCGCCTCAATCCTCTCCGGGGACACCTTACGTTTCCCTTTTTCTAACCTGTGCCCTAGATACTGTACTTCTGTCAAACAATACTGCAACTTGCTCGGAGATACCTTATGTCCATTTTCAGCTAAATGGTTCAGTAAGGCAATTGAGTCTGCTTTACAAGCTTCCTCTGTTCTGACGCAACAAGTAGGTCATCTATGTACTGTACCAGAACCGAGTTCTGTGGCAGTACTAGATTCTCAAGATTCTTCTTCAGCAACTGATTAAAGATGGATGGGCTATCTGTGAATCCTTGTGGGATTCGACACCATGTTAAAACGCGATCTTCCATTTTAAAAGCAAAAAGATACCTGCTCTCTTCATCCAATGGGATTGAAAAGAAAGCCTGACAAAGATCTATCACTGTGAACCATTCTGCTTGACATGGTATTTGAAACAATATCACTGATGGATTCGGTACCACGGGACAACATGAAACGACTATGTTGTTAATTTTTCGTAAATCCTGAACTATCCTAAACTTCCCGCTAGGTTTCTGCAAACCCATAATCGGGGAGTTACAAGGACTGCCCACGATTTCTTTCAGTATTCCCTGTTGTATCATTGACTCGATCACAGGCTTTATTCCTGCAATCGTTTCCTGTGACAATTTGTATTGAGGCGTTCTTGGAAACTCAACATTTGGTTTTACCAATATTTTTACCGGTTCTACCCCTTTAATCAATCCTATTTCTTCTCCTGTGAAATCCCATACCTCTGACGCCACTGCATCTCTTAAATCTTGGGGAAGATCTTCTATTGTCAGAGTAGGATATAGTTCTACACAAGATTTTGAATTGGCCACCTTAAAAGTAGCATCTTCGTCGGTAGTCTGTACCTCCACTCCTTGCGGGGTGCAGTATATGGTGCAGTTCAATTTGCACAACAAATCCCTTCCTAACAGACATACCGGACTTGAGTCACAAACCACAAACTGATGTTCGTTCATGTGGTTTCCAATTTTCACAGACACTGGTTCTGTCAAAGGACTAGTCATCCTTTTATTTGCGACTCCTACCACCTGAATAGTTTCCCCTGACATCGGCAAGTCTGGAACCACCGCTGACCTCAGAGTCGAACGAGTAGCCCCAGTGTCCACTAAGAACGTAGTGGGACACCCTGCCACTTCTGCCTCAACAAATGGCCCTCTTTGATCCACTTCTAGGACTGCCCCGAGGGTACAATCCTCTTCACTGCTCACCCGTTGTCCTGTCAATGGGTCAATGTAATAACACTTTTCTTCCTCGATAAACAGAGGCATTTGTTTAAAGACCTTTCCCCCAGCTGCTATCTTCGGTGGCTGTGGGAATTGGGCCCGTGGAGCCGAAGTCCCCCCTTTGGCCACCTTACTACTTGGGACTGTCACCTTTTGCACTGGGTCTTCTTGGACCTGTTCTTCTACTTCTAGCTCTCCATTTTCAGGGTTAAAGGGACACTCGCGTCGCCAATGCCCCACCTGGTGACACTGATGACACTTTGTCGTTTTCTTTAAAGTGGCAAAGTCTATCCTAGGTCTCTGCCCTTCCTCATTGTCCTTATTCTGACCGTTTAGCTTTCGTCCCATCCCCTGTTTCTGCTGGCCACCCTTCCCAGCGGACTGCATTTGCACCACCATCAATTTCTCCTTTAGATTCTTGGCTTTAGAATCTATCTCGTCACTGCAGTACCTCGCATAACGTAAAATCTCATCTAGTGGTTTGTTCTGCCAACAGATTAAATGTTGCTGTATCATCAAACAAATATCAGGTCTCAACCCCAAGACAAACTTTGACACAAACTGCCCTATATCTTTGGGATCCATTACATCTAGTCCACTGTATTGCTTGAATGTTTTCAGCAACCTCTCATAAAACTCATGCACGGTCTCCTTCGGTTCTTGCCTTGTTCGATCTATCTTTACCCAATCTATATCCTGTGGTGGTACCTTATCTTTCAGCCATGCTATTACCCTTTCGTACTTTTGCATGACAATCTCGGACGGTCCATTAGTCCGAGCATCCCTCACTGGTTCAGTATTTGGCCATTCAACACTAGTCTTGCACGGGGTCCACAAATCAGATGGGACCACGATGTCAAACAACGTGTTCAAATCTATCCACAGTACTTTCGAGATTTTGACAAACTTCTCTACCTGTTTATACCACTCTACTGGATTGTCCCGCAACTTCGGAAATGAGTTGGTAAATGCAGCTAAGTCTCCTCTACTCCAGGGCACATGTACATAATTTCCATTTGATATTTCTCGCAAAGGGAATGCCTCCATCTGCATTACCCTTCCCTCAGGGGTCATCACATTTGTACTTCGCCTAACTGTGCCCTTTTTCGACCACCTTTCTTCCCATTTATCCAGTTCCCTCCACACTCTTATCCCTGTTACCAGCTCTCTTATGTGTGTTTTTAATCCAGTAGTTCTCTTCTCATCTAGATCCTGGTCTGCGTACTGTAATCTGTGGTTACTCTGCAATGCCCTTGTCCTAGACAAATCCACGGCATATCTATCTGCCAAATCAGTCAGTTTTTCATGAAACGCTCTAGCTTTCCTAGTAATATCCTTTGCCATGAACAATAACTCATCCTGTTCATACAATTCTATCCTTTCCAAAGGCAATGTTCCATCTATTATCTCATCAACATCTGATTTTAAACTAGTAACATCAAGCCTTTTTGCCTTAATTTCAGCTTTTAAGACACTCAATTTAGCTCCTCCATCCGCATCTCTCCCATCCCAGCTCCGAGATCTACGTTTAGGTATTGGTGAATTATAGTGAGTCCTCCCCTGTTCCCATCTCTCTAAGTCCCATGCCTTTCCATCTTCTCGGGGTGGGTGGTGAAACACTCCTTCATGCCTCATAGCCCCTCTCTCCCCATCCTGACTAGTTTCACGGGATGCAGGGTAAGATGTTCCATTACTCCCTCTTTCTTCCCTACTTCCCTGTGATTCCTGATTATTCGAGGCGTGGCGGGACCTATCACTGTTCTCCTTTCTCCAATGTTGAACGTCTTCCCCAAGTGTATGATGAAGGCACCTAAACCTATTCTGAAAAGCCCGTACCGCCTCATCTCCTCCTTTCCCCCAGAGACGGGACATTTCCTCACATTCTACAATCCTAGTATTTTGTTCCGGCTGTTCTCTCTGATTTGTAGGACATGCATCCCCTCTATTCTCTTGACTTTGGCCTTCCCGGCCCTGACTGCTTTCGCTGGCCCCACAATGAGATACAGTCCCGTTACCCCTGCTTTCCCACTCTGGTTCTGTTCTTGTCCTGTTACTTGGAGATACTATGGACCCGTCCCATTCCCTCAAATCAGCTCTTAACTCTGAAAAAGATCTTGGCCGTGGTCCCCTTAGATCCATTGGTCCTCTCGGACCTCCCTGTTCTGAATTGGGACCGACAGTCGTGTCTAATGGGGTGTTCCATGTTACCGAACCTGGCAATTGTTTCCATGCATTTGTCACATTATTCCTCCTTTCCATCTCAATCCTTTCCCTATCCAATTGCCTTTGTTGTTCCCCTCTATCTCTCTCAGAATTATAGATCGAAACTATGGGTCCTATGGTAACAGGCACTTGAAGAGCGTCTGGCAATCCCACAGACTCAACCCTTTCTGTGGTTGGCGTTTTCTGCACCACAAACCTTCCCACTACACTCTGTACAGTGTTGTTTGGAGGTGTTTCTCCACTTTTGATAGGTGTCCATTCCGATATAGGGAGTGGTGTATATCCCTCTATGTCATTCCCATCTTCCCTTGCGAGCCCTCTATCTTCTATCAACTCCACTCTCGGAGGTGGTCTATCCATTAACAATCTGTTTATCAGATTGTCCTCCGACTCGCTTTCCTCGTCTTCTTCCATGAGGTTTCCTCCTCCTGACACCTCCCTCATCGGATACATTTTCTCCACCTCAATAGTCTGTACCCTCCAACGCTTTTCCTCCTCATCCCATTTGGAATCTCGCACTGCCCTTACCGATCGCGTCAGCCTTTGTTGACGCCTGTTCAAATTTCGGTCGTGTGCAGCCTTAATCCATGCATTAAGAGCCTCAAACTGTGTTGGTCTGGGCGAGGGTTTCAATGAGGACATGGTTGCTTTCAGCCGATGTAACACCTCTAATTTAAACGTCCCGTACCTCGGGAACTGCATTTCCTCATTCCCTTCCGTAAGCTTATTCCAAGCCCCAATCCATAATATCGTATGCAGCCCCACATTCGTTGCCATATAATGAGCTGGCGTACCCTCCGGCGGAGCCTCCTCCCCGTAATAATGTTCACTTCGTTTACGTTTAAAAATCCCTTTCAAACACTTAAAACACTTCATGATTTCTCTTTTCTCCACGTTTGTTTACTTCCTGATGATATTCCACCAATCTCAGCCCCGTTCTCACTAACTGGCCTATCCGTACGCGACTTTCCTCCGACGTCACTCTAGCCGCCCAACCAGAGCGCGGCTCTAGCTAACGTCACACCAACCGCTCAATCAGAGCGCGGCTCTAGCCGACGTCACCCGTCCCCCTTCGCAGCAGTTCCCCTCCTTTCTCAGCTCGTCTCCTCGGTCATGCACGCATCCCATTCATACTCTGAAAAATGATCACTTCCATCCAAGCGATCACCTTTCTTGACTGTACGCCCACAGTCTTTCTGTAGTTGTCACCTTAACTTGGCAAAATGTCTTTCCGTTACTTCCAGACAATCGCCTTCTCCGATAGGTTACTCACACGCAGTAACTTTCGACCAGCGTCCGTTACTCATACATTCACTCTTACACTCCCCCTATCTTGGATCCACGGCGGTCAATGGTACCTCGTGACCTCCGTACTATGGTCGACAACTACCCTGGATGTTCGATACACCCAAAACCACTTAAGCTCTGGCCTGAACTTAAGATTTCACCAGTTCACCCGTTTACCAGGTTACCAGCTTACCAGGTTGCGCGCGCTCACAACCTTCTCTCATTCACACTACAGGCATTCAACTCCGCAAGACATTACAATACAAATACAACACAAAACACCGCAATCTGTTCACGCATGACCCTTTTTATACTCACTCTCCGATACTGCTGCTTTTCTCGCACCGTCTGCACCTTTCGGCACACGATTCTTCCGCTGCTCATCTCTCGGCGTCTCGGGCCTTGGGGTAAACTAACCTCTCTAGATTACCTTCCTCAAGAAGATAACCATCCTCACTCTGCTACCAACTGCTAACGCGGGATTACTGGTTACTAATTATCTTACCAAATCCCAAACTATGTCGACTGAATCGTTGGTACCTGTCGTTGAGTAAAGGTAATCTCGCAATAAGTCAATCAATTTAAGAACTTACAACACTCTAAATGACCACTGACCAAATTTAAGTTTTAAAGATTTAATATAAAGTCAAAGATAACTGAAGATACAAACTTCTCAAAATGAGATTCAAAAGGTAAAATGGTATCACTATAAACATGAACTTCTTGAATAATCTAAGTCTGAAGAACAAAATAATAAGTACAAGCTCAAAGACCATAAGGGTTGTCAAAATAGATATAAGTTGCAATCTCAAAGTCATTACAGAAAAGAAAATTAAGGTTAGTCTGTCCCTACACTATTTTAAATGACATCCCTACTTAGCAAGATCTTATCCCTCTAGGTGTCAGCCGTGGTGACTTCCTAAGAAGATCACGCACTTCTCTTTGTCTCTTCTCTGATAATGGGTCTCTCCTGATCAGCCTATCTGCCTACCCATCCGCTTCCTTAGGCTCCCAAAATCATCTGCTCTGCTCTCCTCCCGGGTCGCTTTCCCTAATACCAAATCACATTTTCAAAAGAAACGCCCCTTGGGACGCCCCTCACGTGGTACATCTTTGCGCGGCAAACTCCATGATGGTACTCTTGAAGACCCTCGTTATAGTTGACCTTGGTTCCCAGGCTTCTTCTTCAGTGCGCTGATACCCCCTGAAATTCCTGGAAACTCCTACAGGCCTGCGCAAGGCGCCACTGAACAAAGTCCCTTTCATTCGAGCTGATTAGGACCCTCGCACCTGCATACAGCTCGTCCTGCAGTGGGCCTCAAATTCCAGACTCCACCATATCTTTAGTCATAAAACACTCTCAAAGCTCGGTGCTGGACACCTCGCGACCTCTTCTCTAACGAGCACATGACGATTTACACGACATGACTGTGAGAAGTTGGCCTGGTAGGGGATGTTTCCAATTCTGGAACCACCTACTACCTGACCAAACAATCCCCTTATGGTGTCTGGTTGTAAGTCAACCTTATTAGACAAGCTATCCTAGTGGTAGCATGGACTAAGCAGCCTAAAGGCTTAACTTAAGAGGTCGTGTTAAGCGAGCTGTTTTACCACATACAATCCTGTAATACCAAATGAAAGGACACCACACAAGTATATATTATAAAAATATATGTGTTTATTACTAAAAACAATCCCCAGTATTCTTTATGAATAAAGGGGCACAAGCGTTAAATCAAAAGCACTGTTTAAACATACAAAGTTGCACAATTATGGATGAGGGCAGGGGGCCACTCAAACCATATACTAAACAAGTGGTATAAGAGAGGCCACTCGAACAGTGGTTAGGCCTAGGGCCTAGGGAATCGCTGGGAGCAGTCAGGACAAGCAATGCTGAAGTCGGGAATGGCCCTCGGGATTCGGGAGATGTGCGGAAAGCGCACGCATGCACCAATGTTAACCAATGGTGCGTAAAAGTCAAATAGTTAAAGTTTAAGGACACTTCCGCTGAACCTAGAGGAACAAAACTTAACACACAGACCCTAGAGGTGTGCACCAGTGTGGGAACACCGGCGGAGCAAAGTTACCTCACCCACAGGAAGTGGGTGCACAGGGTCGAAGTGGCGTCGGGTTTTGACACGCAGGCTCTTGGTGCTTGAAGCTGAAAGGGCTGCAGGCAGGGTGAAGACGAAGTGTCCGGTGGAGTCCAAGGGTGGACTCAAGTTGTAGAGTACCTGAAAGCAGAGGGGACAGAGTCTGGGTCACTCAGCAGTGACCAGGGTGGAACCAGGACGGAACCAGGCAATGTCGGGCGCAATCAGGTGGTCGTCGAGGCGCTTCTCTTCGCTGTCACGTGGGCTCTGGGGCATCTGCGACGTCCAGGAGCAGGTCACGATCTGTCCCACGCAGGCTCTCACCGTCGGTGCAGTCGGCTTCCGGTTTGGAGCAAACAAGCCTTGGTAAGAGCAATCCACGCGGGATTGAAAGATGGCGTCTTACTCGGATCAGGAAGGTCAGAGTCGGGGCTCCCTTTCAGGGGAGCTGGTGTGGATCTGGAGCAACCAGAATCACGAGTCTTCTTTTGTAGTTCGTCGGCACAGGGACCACAAGCCAGCTGGCAAGTGACCGGGCCAACGCGTTGAGCCAAATCGTGCCAAAGGGCCCCACGCAGCACTCGTCGAGTGTGGAGGGCTGAACTTCGGCTCAGGAGTAGCTCAGGGTGGGGGCTTCTCAAACCCCGGTGTACAGCTTCGAGGGTCACTCGTGGGCTGCACGGTCAGCGTCTCGTGGTCACTTCAAGATGGCGTGCCCCACGCTTCCGGTCGCCTCCACGGGTCTCAGCTTTGCAGGGACTGTGGATCGGGCTGTTAGAAGCTGGGCAGGCTTGATCTCGTCGATCTCAGTCGCTCGAGTTCCGGCGGGAACTGCAACCAAGTAGACGTCGAGGGCTGGATGGTGCCTGCTGCTGCAGGGTGGTCACTCCTTGACCACAAGGGAGATTCTTCGGGCTTCCACGTTGAGATGGAGGGCGAAGGGTCCAGAATATCGTTTCAAATGTTTCTTCCAGGAAATCTGATGTGCATTGGCACTGCTCCCACTCTTATTCGAATCTGGTGGGCGTGATTACCTGCTAGGTCCCCTCCTATGGGTGGGACCCAGGAAGTGGGTGGATACACCCCCTTCCTTTGATCCAGGCCGCCCTGGCACGAGGGCTGGAGTGCCCCAGAACCGGTTTGGCCGGATTATGCAAGGGGCAGCCTTGTGCGCCCCAGGCAGTGTCTGGTTTCTTTCAAACCTCCCTGCTACAATACACTATCTCCTGTCTGGAGGGCGGCGACACCCTCCTGTGACAGGAAACCCTTTGTCTAGGACCCCCTTGACTGGGTTTCGGTCAGCTCCAGGGGTCCAGACATTTGTCTGTGGCAGAGGCATCCATTTTGTGGATCTTAAGGCCTTTGGAGAAATCAACCGCATTAAAGTGAAGTAACATGTCTTACCCCTCTAGAGGGGTGGAATGCCATCCCCGTCGCCAGAACTGGCGAGGGGATGGTATTCCAAAGCGTATGACACCTTACACGACATGTTTTGATAAAGCCAAACCAGAGTTGCTAAATAACCGCGAGGATTATAAGGCACTTAATAGTATATGGTATGGCATTATCCTGAAACAGCTTAGGGATTTGTTCCCGACGGCTGCAGACAGGCTCAGCTCATGCTAGAGCTCCATCTCACATAAAAACCATGCACCCAGCCTCCAGGATTGGTGAGGCCTGTCTATAGGAGTGGCTCACAGGTTTACATGTGTCCAGATATAGGTTTAGACATAGGTATACTATATCTAAGCAAGGGGTGTGTACACCACCTTACCCCAGCTGAGTGATCAGCCAGTTGTGTCAATTTAAGAACCAGCCAGGGGTGGCAAAAGATATGCTGCAGCCCCTGGTAGGCCTTAGTGGCTCCTGTGCCCTGTGCACCTATAGTGCATTCTACAGGGGCTGACAAGGAGTCCATTTCCAATTGGTATGTGCCTATAGCACATGTGTCATTAATTTAGTGAGAGAACAGCAGGCTGGGGGTCTGATCAGCAGGCCCACAGCCTCAGTAGTCGAAAACCAGTGAAGCAAAAAGCAAAAATTTGGGGTGACCATAGGATAGCAGACCCTACTCTCCTACACAACCCCCCCCCAAACGCAGGGACATTAAACTAACCTTGACCAGATAAGTCTTCATGTTCTAAGTGGAAGTACCTGGAGAGACCATCTGCATTACCATGGTCAGTCCCTGGGCGGTGCTCCACTGTAAAGTCCATCCCCTGTAGGGAAATGGACCACCTGAGCAGTTTGGGATTTTCACCCTTCATCTGATTAAGCCATAAGAGGGGCTTATGGTCTGTTTGCACCAGGAAGTGAGTTCCAAACAAGTAGGACCTCAACTTCTTTAATGCCCAAACCACAGCAAAGGCCTCCCTCTCAATGGCTGACCAACGTTTTTCTCTTGGGGTTAGCCTCCTGCTAATGAAAGCAATTGGCTGGTCTTGACCATCTTGATTAAGTTGTGAGAGTACAGCTCCCACCCCCAACTCAGAAGCATCTGTCTGAACAATGAACTGTTTGGAGTAGTCAGGACTCTTTAGGATAGGTGCAGAGCACATGGCCTTCTTCAGGTCTTCAAATGCCTTCTGACAGCTAACTGTCCACTGAACCTTTTTTGGCATCTTCTTGGATGTCAAGTCATTTAATGGTGTCACTATAGACCCATAGTTTTTCACAAACTTTCTGTAATACCCAGTCAGGCCCAAGAAGGCTCTGACTTGTGTCTGGGTAACTGGAGGAGCCCAGTCCTGTATGGCCTGGATTTTGCTTTCCAGTGGCTGAACCTGGCCTCCACCTACTAGGTGGCCCAGGTATACAACCTTACTCTGCCCTATCTGGCACTTTGTGGCCTTGATAGTTAGGCCTGCCTTTTGCAGGGCCTCCAAAACATTCTTCAGGTGGATCAGGTGATCCTCCCAGGTGGAGCTAAAGACAGCAATATCATCCAGATAAGCTGCACAAAAGTCATCCAACCCAGTAAGGACTTGGTTCACCAACCTTTGAAAAGTGGCAGGTGCATTCTTCAAACCAAAGGGCATTACCACAAACTGATAATGTCCACTAGGGGTAGAGAATGCTGTTTTGGCTTTTGACTCCTCAGCTAGTCTGATTTGCCAGTAGCCAGCTGTCAGATCAAATGTGCTCAGAAACTTGGCAGAAGCCAATCTGTCAATGAGCTCATCTGCTCTTGGAATGGGGTGAGCATCTGTCCTAGTGACAGCATTGAGACCCCTGTAATCCACGCAAAACCTCATTTCTCTCTTACCATCTTGGGTATGAGGTTTTGGCACCAGGACTACTGGGCTGGCCCATGGGCTCTCTGATGGCTCAATCACTCCAAGCTCCAACATCTTTTGCACCTCAGCCTTGATGCAATCCCTGACATGATCAGGTTGCCTGTAGATCTTATTCTTGACAGGCAGACTGTCACCAGTGTCCACAACATGGGTACACCAGTCAGTTTGGCTGGGTGTGAGTGAAAACATTTGCCTGTGAGCCTGCAAAACTTGTCTGCAGTCCCTCTGTTGCTGGTCAGTGAGGCTGCCTGCCAAGGCTACTCCATCAACTGAACCATCATCAGGGTTCTGGGAAAGCAGGTCTGGGAGAGGGTCACTCTCTTCCTCCTGTTCCCCATCTGTGGCCATGAGCAAGCTCATGTCCTCCCTGTCTACAAATGCTTTCAAGCGATTCACATGGATTACCCTGTGAGGGCTCCTGGGTGTTCCAAAGTCTACCAAGTAGGTGACTTCCCCTTTCTTCTCAATAATAGGATAGGGTCCACTCCATTTGTCTTGGAGTGCTGCTGGAGCCACTGGCTCCAGTACCCATACCTTCTGTCCTGGTTGGAACTCTACCAGTACAGCCTTTTGGTCATGCCAAGCTTTCTGCAATTCTTGGCTGGCCTCCAGGTTTTTGGATGCTCTTTCCATGTACTCAGCCATCCTGGAGCGGAGACCAAGTACATAGTCCACTATGTCTAGTTTGGGCTTTTTGAGAGGTAACTCCCATCCTTCCTTCACCAAACACAATGGACCTCTCACAGGGTGGCCAAACAAAAGTTCAAAAGGGCTGTAGCCAACCCCCTTCTGTGGGACCTCTCTGTAAGCAAAGAGCAGGCAGGGTAAAAGAATGTCCCATTTCCGCCTGAGCTTCTCTGGTAATCCTTTTATCATGCCTTTAAGGGTCTTGTTAAATCTCTCCACAAGCCCATTGCATTGTGGATGATATGGGGTGGTAAACTTATAGTTTACTCCACATTCCTTCCACATTGCTTTTAGATAGCTGGACATAAAATTTGTCCCTCTATCTGATAGTACCTCCTTAGGAAAGCCCACTCTTGAGAAAACTGCAATGAGGGCTTTTGCCACCACAGGTGCTGTGGTGGTCCTTAGGGGAATAGCCTCTGGGTACCTGGTGGCATGATCCACTACCACCAGTATGAATCTGTTCCCAGATGCTGTTTGGGGGTCCATTGGACCCACAATATCAATTCCAACTCTCTCAAAGGGGACCCCCACCACAGGTAGTGGTATTAGGGGGGCCTTTGTTGTGCCACCTGACTTACCACTGGCTTGGCAAGTGACACAGGAGCGACAAAACTCCTTGACATCCTCTGACATGTGAGGCCAGTGAAAGTGTGGAACAAGCCTGTCCCACGTCTTGTTCTGGCCTAAGTGTCCTGCAAGGGGAATATCATGGGCCAAGGTAAGGAGGAATCCCCTAAACTGCAGAGGTATCACCAACCTCCTGGTCATGCCAGGCTTGGGGGCTCTAGCCTCTGAGTAAAGGAGTCCCTCATCCCAATACACAGTATGGGTACCTTGGGCATCCCCAGCAGCCTCAGCAGCAGCCTGCTGTCTGAGGGGTTCAAGGGAAGGGCAATCTAATTGAGCCTGCCTCAGGTCTGCCCTTGAGGGTCCCCCTGTCCCCAGAAACTCAACCTGGTCAGGTTCAAGCTCCTCAGAGACAGTCTCCTCTTGGACTGCAGAATCAGTTTCCTCTGAAACCTGATCCTCAACCTGGGGCAAGGTGGAAGGCGAGGCCTTTCCTCTCTTGCTCCTTCTCTTGGGTTGTGGCTGGTCTATTGTCTCAAGATCCACCACTGGTTCAGGAAGGCACTTCTTAGCCTGAGCCCTTGTCATGGCAAGGACATGCTCTGAAATCCCTAGCATTTCTGCATGAGTCCTGTACTCCACTTCTGACCATGCTGAGCTTTCAAGGTCATTGCCTAACAGACAGTCTACTGGTAGGTCTGCACTCACCACAACTTTCTTTAGGCCATCAACCCCTCCCCAGGAGAAGTTCACAACTGCCACACTATGGGAGGTAGTGGAGTTGCTTGCATTGGTTACTAGGTAGCTCTCTCCTAGTACAATCTGTCCAGGGTCCACAAAGCCAGGGGTCACCATGGTGACACTAGCACATGTGTCCCTGTAAGCTTGAGCCAGTTTCTCATTTATTAAGGGAGTCTGCCTGTATTTGCCCAGGTTAGTGGGGCTTACTGCAGTGGGCAACTCAATGTCCACATCATACAGGAGAACTGCCTGTGTAGGGACTCTGACTAGGCCAGATCCTACTTCAATACCCAGGGTCAACCCAGCTACACCCTTGGACTGTGTTCCACCACTGCTTACTGTACTTGGGGTTGCAGTTGCTTTAGGAGCTGTAGTGGTGGGAACTGGATTTGCCTTGGTGCACTCACTGCCCCAGTGTGAAACTGATTTGCAGGTATTACACCAAGGTGTCTTTGGACCTTTGTTCTTCTTCTTCTTGTTACCATTTTGGGAACCACCCTCCTTACTATTAGTTTGGGGGCCTGAAGACTTCTGGTCTTTTTCTTTATCTTTCTGATTCTGATTACCACCCTTCTGGTCTGTTTTCTTCTGGTCACCACCTTGGTTCTGGGGTTTCTGCTTAATCCTTGTTCTGACCCATTTGTCTGCCTTCTTTCCCAATTCTTGGGGAGAGGTCAGATCAGAGTCAATAAGGTATTGATGCAACAGCTGGTTTGTACAGTTATTAAGGATCTGTTCTCTCATCATAAGATTGTACAATCCTGTATAGTCTGAAACTTTACTTCCCTGTAACCAACCCTCCAAAGCCTTAGTGGCACACTCCACAAAATCAGTCCAGTCTTGAGTCTGTGCTTTCTGGGTGTCTCTGAACAACAACCTGTATTGCTCAGTGGTTAGGCCATACCCTTCAATGAGAGCACTCTTCAAAACAGAGTAGTTTTTGGCATCCTCAGGTCTAACTGTGAGGAGCCTGTCTCTCCCTTTCTCAGAAAAGGAGTACCACAAAATTGCAGCCCACTGGTTCTCAGGAACCTGCTGTACCATGCAGGCTCTCTCAAGAGCAGTCATCCATTTGTGGATGTCATCCCCTTCTTTAAAGGGGGGCACAATTTTGGTCAGGTTTCTATTATCATAGGCCCTGTCTTTTTCTCTTGGAAAATTGCTGCCACCAGTGACATCTAAGCCACTTAATTTCTGCTCTCTTGCCAAGGCAAGTTTAGCTTGAGCTAAGGTAAGCTTAGCTTGACTCAGGGCTACCTCCTCTCTCTCTATCTGGAGTCTGACAGCCCTCATTCTAGCCCTATGCTCAGCTTTCTGAGAAGCACTCATGCCTCTCTCTGATTCTCTGGAGGCACTAGAAAGATGAGAGTCCCCTGAGGGAGATCTCACTCTTCTGTTGCCTGGGAGAATCATTTGTTGGGATCTGGGGAGGTGCTGGCCCTCTCCATTTCCCAGTAGGTCCAAGTTGGCCTGGCTAAGCCTACCAACTGGAACCTGGCTACCCTGATCCTGTACTTCTAAGTCCCCAGCATCTGAGTCCTCATCCAAGTCATCATCATCCTCCTCTTCAGGGGGATCAACTGCAGGGGGGTTCCCTCCAGTTCCTGTATCTAGGGAAGCTGCTTTTGCCCTCTCTAAGTCATCCTGTTCTAGGAGTTCTATCAGGGTCAGGCAGGTGGGGCTTCTGCCCCTTTTTAACCCTCTTGCTTTGCACAAGACAATCAAGTCTCTGCGGGTTAGTTTGTCATATCCAGAAGTTGCCTGGGTAGGGTCAACTGTCACAGGACTAGACCCTGAGGCCTTTCCTGTGTCGGACATGGTTACTAGTGAGGTGTAAGTGGTGCACTTACCTACACTAAGTGTTTTCCTACTGGACCTTGCTAGTGAGTTGTAGTCAGGGGTGTGCTACTCCCTTCAACCTACAACTACTAAGTTCAGTAGAACTTAATATGCTAAGCTTTTGATTTTATATGTACCTAGAGGTACTTGATGTGATCTTTCAATTTGATATAAAGATTGCAATGGTAAAACAACAGCAAGCTCAAATCCGCACCGCTGCTCACCAATGTGAGAAGTTGGCCTGGTAGGGGATGTTTCCAATTCTGGAACCACCTACTACCTGACCAAACAATCCCCTTATGGTGTCTGGTTGTAAGTCAACCTTATTAGACAAGCTATCCTAGTGGTAGCATGGACTAAGCAGCCTAAAGGCTTAACTTAAGAGGTCGTGTTAAGCGAGCTGTTTTACCACATACAATCCTGTAATACCAAATGAAAGGACACCACACAAGTATATATTATAAAAATATATGTGTTTATTACTAAAAACAATCCCCAGTATTCTTTATGAATAAAGGGGCACAAGCGTTAAATCAAAAGCACTGTTTAAACATACAAAGTTGCACAATTATGGATGAGGGCAGGGGGCCACTCAAACCATATACTAAACAAGTGGTATAAGAGAGGCCACTCGAACAGTGGTTAGGCCTAGGGCCTAGGGAATCGCTGGGAGCAGTCAGGACAAGCAATGCTGAAGTCGGGAATGGCCCTCGGGATTCGGGAGATGTGCGGAAAGCGCACGCATGCACCAATGTTAACCAATGGTGCGTAAAAGTCAAATAGTTAAAGTTTAAGGACACTTCCGCTGAACCTAGAGGAACAAAACTTAACACACAGACCCTAGAGGTGTGCACCAGTGTGGGAACACCGGCGGAGCAAAGTTACCTCACCCACAGGAAGTGGGTGCACAGGGTCGAAGTGGCGTCGGGTTTTGACACGCAGGCTCTTGGTGCTTGAAGCTGAAAGGGCTGCAGGCAGGGTGAAGACGAAGTGTCCGGTGGAGTCCAAGGGTGGACTCAAGTTGTAGAGTACCTGAAAGCAGAGGGGACAGAGTCTGGGTCACTCAGCAGTGACCAGGGTGGAACCAGGACGGAACCAGGCAATGTCGGGCGCAATCAGGTGGTCGTCGAGGCGCTTCTCTTCGCTGTCACGTGGGCTCTGGGGCATCTGCGACGTCCAGGAGCAGGTCACGATCTGTCCCACGCAGGCTCTCACCGTCGGTGCAGTCGGCTTCCGGTTTGGAGCAAACAAGCCTTGGTAAGAGCAATCCACGCGGGATTGAAAGATGGCGTCTTACTCGGATCAGGAAGGTCAGAGTCGGGGCTCCCTTTCAGGGGAGCTGGTGTGGATCTGGAGCAACCAGAATCACGAGTCTTCTTTTGTAGTTCGTCGGCACAGGGACCACAAGCCAGCTGGCAAGTGACCGGGCCAACGCGTTGAGCCAAATCGTGCCAAAGGGCCCCACGCAGCACTCGTCGAGTGTGGAGGGCTGAACTTCGGCTCAGGAGTAGCTCAGGGTGGGGGCTTCTCAAACCCCGGTGTACAGCTTCGAGGGTCACTCGTGGGCTGCACGGTCAGCGTCTCGTGGTCACTTCAAGATGGCGTGCCCCACGCTTCCGGTCGCCTCCACGGGTCTCAGCTTTGCAGGGACTGTGGATCGGGCTGTTAGAAGCTGGGCAGGGTTGATCTCGTCGATCTCAGTCGCTCGAGTTCCGGCGGGAACTGCAACCAAGTAGACGTCGAGGGCTGGATGGTGCCTGCTGCTGCAGGGTGGTCACTCCTTGACCACAAGGGAGATTCTTCGGGCTTCCACGTTGAGATGGAGGGCGAAGGGTCCAGAATATCGTTTCAAATGTTTCTTCCAGGAAATCTGATGTGCATTGGCACTGCTCCCACTCTTATTCGAATCTGGTGGGCGTGATTACCTGCTAGGTCCCCTCCTATGGGTGGGACCCAGGAAGTGGGTGGATACACCCCCTTCCTTTGATCCAGGCCGCCCTGGCACGAGGGCTGGAGTGCCCCAGAACCGGTTTGGCCGGATTATGCAAGGGGCAGCCTTGTGCGCCCCAGGCAGTGTCTGGTTTCTTTCAAACCTCCCTGCTACAATACACTATCTCCTGTCTGGAGGGCGGCGACACCCTCCTGTGACAGGAAACCCTTTGTCTAGGACCCCCTTGACTGGGTTTCGGTCAGCTCCAGGGGTCCAGACATTTGTCTGTGGCAGAGGCATCCATTTTGTGGATCTTAAGGCCTTTGGAGAAATCAACCGCATTAAAGTGAAGTAACATGTCTTACCCCTCTAGAGGGGTGGAATGCCATCCCCGTCGCCAGAACTGGCGAGGGGATGGTATTCCAAAGCGTATGACACCTTACACGACATGTTTTGATAAAGCCAAACCAGAGTTGCTAAATAACCGCGAGGATTATAAGGCACTTAATAGTATATGGTATGGCATTATCCTGAAACAGCTTAGGGATTTGTTCCCGACGGCTGCAGACAGGCTCAGCTCATGCTAGAGCTCCATCTCACATAAAAACCATGCACCCAGCCTCCAGGATTGGTGAGGCCTGTCTATAGGAGTGGCTCACAGGTTTACATGTGTCCAGATATAGGTTTAGACATAGGTATACTATATCTAAGCAAGGGGTGTGTACACCACCTTACCCCAGCTGAGTGATCAGCCAGTTGTGTCAATTTAAGAACCAGCCAGGGGTGGCAAAAGATATGCTGCAGCCCCTGGTAGGCCTTAGTGGCTCCTGTGCCCTGTGCACCTATAGTGCATTCTACAGGGGCTGACAAGGAGTCCATTTCCAATTGGTATGTGCCTATAGCACATGTGTCATTAATTTAGTGAGAGAACAGCAGGCTGGGGGTCTGATCAGCAGGCCCACAGCCTCAGTAGTCGAAAACCAGTGAAGCAAAAAGCAAAAATTTGGGGTGACCATAGGATAGCAGACCCTACTCTCCTACAATGACATTATCTCCTCTGGCCTACTTGATTTACATGCAGCAGGTCCCTGCACTCTTAAAACGTTAACTTGATTTAAACAGCAAACATTCTTAACTAGCATACGTTTCTAAAATAACACATCTATAAAGCATATACTTTTAACCCTAAGTTCAATAGTACATTTTGGAAGAACCATGTCAACCTTATCTCACATTAATTTAGCAGCACGTTCAGGTTTGCTGTGAATTGCCCTAAGGCCTACACATAATACTGGATTTTCAAAGTTACATTTAATTCGGACATGATTCTTTTAACATGAGAACATGAGGTTTTCACATATATTCCAACATTTCTACATTAATCTCACACCGTTATAATTATAGTTACTCTACTTAACATTCTATACATTTCACTACTGATTATAAACCACTCTGTATATTTCACTCCTGGATATAAAACACTCGTGTGCAAAACATGTTTAAACTAACTACGTGCTTGTAAATATGGCGTACTTATACATTTTTTTCAAACTTGTGCTCTCTCACTTATTGCATGCCCTGTTCACGCAAAGTGATGTGTGAAAAGGCGCTGTATTTACAGGGCCTTGGAAAGCACTGCAGGGTGGCTTTGCGTGGCTTTGCATATATGTGCAAGCACACAGCACCCCCAGAGCGTCAAAAAAAGAGATGCTTCAGTGGCACTAGGGGCTTGTAAATATGCCCTTCTGTGAAGGCATACAATTATCTTCCTCTCAGTGCTGCATTTAATTTCCTTCTCTTCTAAATGCTGCTAAGTGTTTGTTTGTCTTTATAATATTTAGCAAGATTTTCAGATTTTGATTTGAATCATTTTTGAAAGAATAAAACACCCTTGCTCTCATAGTCTAAATTACTGTAAAAGATAATTCACTTGTTTTTAGTTAAATGAATTGTGCCTTTTGTACGGAGGTACAATCACGCTACACCCACGCTCAACCTGCCTAGTGAAACCAATAAAATCAACAAAGAATTTGTTGAAGCCATACAGTGGCCAATTGCACCATCAATATGCAGAAAATCGTATGCTAAAATGCACACTCCTAGATTTAAATCATCACACCGAGGAGTTGTGGATAAACTACAGCCATGATTCCCAATCGCACCCACAACATACACATTCCCTACTTGTATTGTGGTCAATTCAAAGGAATGCTTCAGTGGTTTTCTTCAAAGTGTGTTATGTGTGATTTCTGTTTTACAGTCGCAGAGTCAGGACTCGATGATTGGTTGTCAGACATATAACGAAAACTATCAGTGTTCATGGTATATCTAGTGTAGGAATCTTAAACAAAATCAGGTGGTGTGATGATTTCTTGACTTTAAAGGAATAAAGACCTCACCCAGGGGTGCTTCATCAGCGGGTCCCTCCTCACATTGATAGAGTCATTCTATCAATGTAGACTACAACCCTGGTAAACAGGGGATCATTTGAGATGGAAGCATCAGCCACAATTGGGGTCTTCAGTAAGTAGTGTTAATATAAAAATGAATTATTTTACCCTTGTACATAGGTGGACATGTTTCTGCCCATCTATATGTGCTAAATAGGTGTTTTCTTCAAGCCCAAGTGTCCATCAGTGGGATAGAGTTCTCAATCTCGTATGAACCTTGACGTGAGTCTTGGTGCTGTATCTGAACTTACATGTCAGAAGGGAGGAAACCTAGTCAGTTATTCTGTCATAGTGCTTACAATCTGGCTGCAGGAGGATCCTATTCCTGCGGCCAGATGGAAAGCACTATGAGGAAGGAACCAGCGCTAAAACGCATGTCAGGTCAGAAAGATGATCTCCCTTGCCAAGATTGCAGGCCTCAATAATGCTGACAACTCCTCCATAGTATTCAGATTTCTCATGAATCGCTCCATATTCTGGTCACTATTGGTGTGGCTTGCGGGTCTTTTGGTTGCCTTGAAAGGCATGTCCGCTAAAAGGGTGCTCTTGACAAGCAGCACAGAAATCATCTATTCACAACTACCAAAACACCAGAAAACATCTGAAAATGATTGATACACCCCAGGAAACCAGCAGCATCAACCAAATGTACCCACAAGGAAAAACCACAGTCAAAACAATTCAATCCTAAATCACTTCTTACCTCCTATGTCTAGGAGTGGGTCAGGGGTCAGCAGGAGGCACAATAAAAGCAGTGTACCTCAGGAAAATGTTAAGAAAGTAATGGTTCAGAAAAAAGAGCTTCAGGTCCCAACCCAGCACGGTCATAAGAGGTGAGGATGTCTGAAATTACAGGAGGCTACTGGGCAACAAACTGTAGTGAACACTTTTCTATTTAAATAAATCTTTCTCTAGTCCTGCTGGAAGGCACCAATTTCATAACAGCATCATAGTGCCAACGTGGGACAGCTTGAAACGTCACCCAAAGCAAAATCACTTTAATAATGAGCCGTTGCACACCAACTTCAAATAGGGCATTCAATAAGGGCTGGTAACTTCTTTGAATATCCTCCCCCTATGCGTACTGCACTGCATACCACAAAGCCAGAACATGTTTTTAGCCCTCCTTGCACAGGACCCAGCCGATTCAGAAAAGGAGCCTCAGCCTACCCACAAATCCATGCCTAAATAACCAAAGAGTATGTGGAGCACAATCCACAGGTATCATGAGCCTGCCGTGGGATTCATGCTGTGATGGGAAGGGCACACTGGAGAAAGCCACAGGACTCAGCCAAGACCGTGGAATGGGAATCAAAGAATACCCAACCCGCAGTAGCTATGATGAGTGGGGTTGTGGGGGGACTGCAGCTGGAGGAGGTGGTACGGCGATGGGGGAAGAAACAAGATGACCAAGCCCTACCTCACCAGGCCACTAATGCCCCGCCACCTCCAACTGTCAGAAGATCCAAAGCACAATCCCAAGTGTGATGCTAAGTACACTGAGCAAACGTGATGGTGGAGGGCAAACTAGGCTACGGCTTGCTGGACCGCCATCTTGCCTCTTCCTGCTCTGTCGCACCTCCATCTAGTATGCCCTCCTCATTCTGGAGTATAACCCTTCATACCCTAGACAAAACAATTTCCAAATAAACCTAAATATGTACACTATTTATTGGTGCTTTTGATTACCTAACTCAATTGCACTTCTTATACTTACTTCAGAATAATGGCAGGAGGGGTTGGTACTGACCAGACTTCAACCTGTGGTGGATTCTATTCTGAACAGTATAACCTGTGAACGGCATATTTTGACCACATGTGTCAAAAAGTTGGTAAAACAGAGGGCCTTTATGATAAGTTGGGCTTAAGTGAACCCACAGAAACATGAACAAATGAAAAAACGTCTATAGAACAGAAAAGTAGTAAATAACAGGTTTTTCTGTCAATGGCAAGAGATGTCTAACCCATATTGTTGATGCCTTGCACGTTACAGCTCCCTATATATTGCACGTTTATCGTTACAAAATACCGGCATACCCGTTAACACGGGGATAAATGCAAAAAATGTAAAAGTAGATATCATCCATGTAAGAGTTACAGGGTCAGAGAAAGGAAGAAAGGCTAACACATTAGGTTAAAAATTAATCTTGCTCCAAAAGTAGCTTATGGCATCATTCTTCTGTAGGGTACAGCGCGTGGGTGTGTATGAAATTTCCTGTTCTCATTGAGCGATGGATTTCTTTCAGGGAAAATTAGCTAATGTACCTCTATGCTCAGCAGCCAGCAAAGCTTTCTGGTGTATGATTTCACTCATCACAGACACTGCAGCATTTTATTATATAGGGAGCTATACAGGCATATAATATTTTAGCTGCTGAATTGTTAATCACTGCAATCAAGCCATCCAGCCATCACAGAACACGTGGGACCTGTTTATGTCAGCGGGATGCTGTGGTCTGCCCCACTTTTCACTATAATTATTTTCATAATGTGTTACCTCCCCTTTGGTTTCGTAAAATTGAATCCCTGCATTTTTTAGATCTGGAATTCTCGATGTATCATTTTTTTTTCTATTTTTGTTGTTTAATGGTTTGTTTCTGAAGCAGAGAGGCAGCATGTGATGGTTATTATTGCCAACAGAACGGAAGAGTCATTGTTTTCAGTGCTTGTAAATCTTTTGATAAATAATGTAGAGGCTGCTTCAAGATGAACAGGCAGGCTGAAGAGAATCCTGCAGCGAATACCAGACCGTCTTGCCTTTCCCTGAATAGGAAGATACTGATGCGTACAAATCCAGGTATTGTAGCCAAGGGTGCATTTCAGAATTCCATGGGTGTGGCACGGTGAGAAATGTGCATCAAGAAAGAGGGTATATCTAAGTGGCGAGTCAGGACAAACCGTATTCAACATGAGCAGGCTTGGAGTATTTTAACTGCATATTCAATATGTGACACCTGCTTGAAACTCATGAGTGGCATATAATGTGAGAAGATATCAATAGTGCAGGAGGTGCAGTGGCACCATGGCCCAGAAGACCCATGATCCCAACGAACCTCAATGCCGGCAGTGGTTTACTACTAAACTTGTGCTCTTTTCTAAATTGCATGTAATTATAATTTTACTCAGGAAAACAAAATCTCCTAATAGTAATCCTTCAGTTTGATGTTACCTTGCTGCCAAAATGTAGCCCTTGCAAAATAGCTTTAGTAAAAACAAAACATATGAAAGCAATGCCACAACATAAACCATATATATAGATGCGTAGAGTAGAATATATTGCTTATTAACATTTTTGATGGAGGAGAGGACCATTACTCAAATATATTCACTGAAAAAATAAAGATTAAAGTAATGTTATAGTTTGGTGAATACGCCTGTGACAACATTAACCTTTTGAAGTGAAAAAAACACTGAAATTCACCAGTTATGGTTAGCACAGCTATCTATCACTTGTGACCCCATGCACAGCTTATGAACCCACGTATTATATCTCTCATGGCATGTTCTATCATTTATGACATCACTGATAGCATCTTAGATGACATAATTGATGACATCAATCTCTCACAGACCCAAACCTCCAGATTTACAATTATTTTTACACCTTAATTTCTCAAAAATCACTATACGGATTTACACCAAATCACAAAATCATACTATTTGCGGACCAAGATCTAACATCCTACAAAATTTGGTATAAATCCATTTAGCAGTCTTTGTGGTAGAGCTTCTTAAAGAAGTCTATGGAAAAGGCTTAAGGATTTTCAATTTGGGACCCCCCCTTTTTCTCAACCCTGCTTGATGGATCACTCCCAAACTTTCAATGGACAAACTGTGCATGAAAGAGGGCTTTTTGGAAAGTTTTGTGGAGATACATCAACTGTTGCCAAAGTTATTAGCAACATAAAAAACACATTCCTACAGAGACACTATCCTAACTATAATTTCCCAGTGGAGGCTACATATGCACAAAATGTAATGGTATAAAAAACATATTTTTATAATGTTATTTCGAGCTCAAAAAGTTAAACTCATACTGCCAGATTATGTACCCCATGATTTGGCCTTTCCCTGTATGGCTCTAAGGTTCTAACATAATTTGGTTCTCCCTAGCACATAATCCAAGTTGCATTAACAATGATAAAGCATGCTAAATGTTTTGGGTTGTCCTACTGATAACAAAATCTATTTTACACAGTGAAACACAAAATGCTTTCAAGTTGTCATGCTCCCCTGTGTAGTATTGTTTTATAGCACTGCACTCTGTGCACTCAAAGCACCAAACATGCAATATGTATGTAGATGAAAATAAATAAATTGATATATATTCACTGAAAAATCCAAAGTTTACAGGGATGTTATAGTTAAGCTCAGATTTCACCCATACAAATCCAGTGAGATTTAGCAATGCACTGCTTATGACCGCATATATTACATCACGCATGACATGGTCAGTGGCATCACTGATCACATCACTGTTTACATCATAAATGACATCACTCATGATATCACTGATGATATCATCAGGAGAGCGTAAGAGTTTAATAGTTTTAAACATATATACTAACCCACTACAAAAGTTAGATTAGTCTAATAGGTGTACTAGTAATGAGCGATACTATTTCTAACATATGTGATCTGAATAACTGTGTGATTGGTGTCTGAGTGCCTGTATGGGTGTGAGAGTTGGTGTATGAGAGGGCTATGGGTGAGTGAGTGGGTTTCTGAGTAGCTGTGTGGGTTGCATGAGTTTGTGAGTGGTTGAATGAGTGTGTGAGTGTGAATGTGTGTGTGTGGTTGTATGGATGTGTGAGAGGTTGTGGGAGTGGTTGTATGTGTTTATATGTTGGTGTGTAAGTGGTTTTATGGTTGTGTGTCTGAGTGTGTGAGCAATAGTATGGATGTGTGAGTGGGTGTGTGAGTGAGTTGCTGAATTGATGTGTGAGTGGTAGTGTGGGTATATGAGTGCTTGTATGTGCATTCATGTGAGAGTAGTTGTTTGGGTTTGTGAGTGGTTTTATGAGTGTGTGATTAGGTGTGAAAGTGTATGTGTAAGTGAGTGAGTGGTTGTCTGAATTCCTGTATGGAAAAGTGAGTGGGTGAGTCAGTGCCTGTATGGGTGTGTGAGTGTGAGTGCCTGTATGTATAAATGATTGCATGTATAAGTGGCTGTATAGGTATGTGTTTTTTACAGAGTTTTTAATAGCGCAAACTTGACCCGAGTCGGGTATCAGAGAGCTTTACATAGCACCAGTTGCATTACATGAGGACACATTAATTTTTTGCTAGGCACGAGGAGATTAGGTGATTTGCCTAGAATCACAGGATGTTCAGCATAGTTGCCGAGACTCGAACCCAGTTCCCCAGATTCGAGGACGACCGCCCTAGCTGTTAGGCCAACTCCTCTCCCAAATGTTTGGGTGTTTGAATGGCTGTATGACTGGGTGAATTTCGCTGGTTTTGTATGGGTGGAATCTGAGCCTAGCTATATCGTCCCTGTAACCTTTGTTTTTTGTAATCCTAACTGGTTCATCACTGAACGCGGCGGCTAGACTGGTCACAGGCACCAAACGCTAAGAACATATATCCCCAGTCCTAAAATCTCTCAAATGGCTGCCCTACAAAGCACAAATTCAGTTAAAGATTGCAAAAAGCACTTCACTTCAATACTCCCAGGTACCTTGCGCAAAAATTTGAACCAGCCTGTGGTTTAAGAGCCTCAAGAAGTGACACTACCTTCCTCATGAAACCACTCATCCTTAACAAAAAAATAACTTATCACCGAGCTTTCTCCGGCACTGCCCCAAAGATATGGAATTCTCTTCCACCGGAAGTATGCAGAATCTCTTCAACTAAGGCTTTCAAATTGGAAGCTAAACGATTCCTAATTAACAAATTCTTACCCTAAGAGGGATAGGCTCACTTGCTCGTTGACATTGTTCCCACTATCATGGTACCTCCATTTGTAATGGCTCTGTGACCCCCCCCCCACCACGTTGCTCGTGTGCACCTGCTTATTGTGTTGCCCTCTTTGGCGCAATCGTTCCGCACTCTGCGACCATTGCAGTCTTTTTTTTTCTCTCTCTCTCTACCGGATGTTGATATTGCATTTATGTTCTTCCTCCTATCATATTGTAAAGCGCTCTGATATCCTTTGTGATCTTGTTTGCGATATAAAAACTTTACAGACAAAAATTAAAATAAATAAACTGTAAACTGTCATCTTTGAGAGTGGGTGTATGAGTGGCTGTTTGGTTCTGTGAGTGCCTGTGTGTAAGTGAGTGTATGAGTGCCTGTTTGTGTCTGTGAGTGGGTTTGTGAGTGCCTGAGTGGGTTTGTGAGTGCCTGAGTGGGTCTGTGAATGTATGTGTGAATGCATGTGTGGGTCTGTGAATGGATTTGCGCGTGGTGCTATGCGTTCTGGGCATTTGGATATTTAGGGTATTTGTCAGAGGGAACCGTGAACTTTGCTCCTACCAGGAGACAACAAGAAAGAAACAACTTGTCACAGTCACTACCCCTCAGGTTGTGCTCCAATATATCAACAATGAATCCACCTCCATTAGGCATTTCATATCTTTTTTCAACATGGAATACAAGAGGAAACACACTTGCTTTGCCTTTGCCAAGCTCAAGAAGTTAGGATTGTTTGTACTTTATTGAAGTGGAGCTTCAACTGGAGCATCTGCTATGTTTGTATGTGTAAGTGCTTTCCACTGAGGTTTAATTTCTGTGAAATCAGCACCAGGGCCAGAATCAAATCTAGTTTTTTCCAAGGAGAGTCACTAGTTTTAATGAAAACATCTACCCAGCTGTAGTACTTTCATATGGCTAATTGGGGAGTATTACCATGTTGGGTAAATGTCTCATGCATATTCTGCAATACAGCTGCGTAAAGGACCACAAGATAATGTTTCCTTGCGTGAATGTCATTTTGGCAATGTGGTTGTTCCTCGAGCATCTTCATCCACAAATATGTAACAACATGAATCATCCGCAAGAGAAGTCGACAAGACTACAAAGAGGTGAACCTCCACCAAACAGGGGTAATTCCTCTTAGCTAAATGAAGTCAGTGCCTCTCTGTATGGTGGAGATGTCCTTGTATTCCTCTTCATGTGTATTCCTCTGAATAACGCATCACCAAAACAGGCTTTAAACTCACTTGCTGGCCTTTTATTAAGCTGTACATCAACATTGTAAAAAACGGAAGACCTTTGCATACTACTAAGGAAAACGAGGAGTGGCCAAATGGGTGGAGCTTGCAGATGATTTTGGGCATTTGCGTACTCAGGGTAATAAAAAGGGAGTATCATGAACTCTACTCTCACCAGGAGATGACGAGTAAGAAATCACTCGTCACAGTCACCCCAGATCAGATTGCACTCCACTAGATCAATGATGCATTCACCTCAATTAAGAATTTCCAATTGTTTTTCAATGTGGAATAGGAGAGGAAACACACTTGCTTTTCCTCCCCCAAGAAGCAAGCTTTGTATTTTATTTTTAAACAAAGGGAGGGGGGATGTCCGGCCCTCCTCCCTGAGCAAATTTCAGCCTGGGGACTCTATCCCCTGGGGCCCAGCCATAATTCAATAGGGAGGATGGGCATGAGTTTTCCTCCTTGGCCAATTTTGGCCCTGGGGACCCCAACCTCAGGGCCCAGCCATAACTCTTTGGGTACCCTAGAGCCCACCAGGGCACCTAGTGTGGTTTGATGGGAACCGCACGGGGGAGTCTTAAGGCCCCTAGGATCCAGGCCAGCTTCCTGCCTTCAAGGAAGCTGGTATTGCTCTTGCACAGAGGGAGCTGCTAAATATGCAGCTCCCTGCATGTGGGAGCAATCTTTCATTTGTTCCCCTCTCCATGTGACAGCGGGGAGATAAACAGATAAAAACTAGGCCTGGGCAGAGTTCACGGAGTTCTGCTCCAGGGAACTCTGTGATGCCCTGAAAAATTTCCTTTGTGCTCTGCGGAGTCCCGCGAGTGGGAGAGTGTGGTAAGTCACGCTGCTAGTACTTATTTTTAGTGCCAGGAGTTTGTCCTAAGCTGTAAAATCACTGCGAATGCTACTACGTGTCACTCCAGAGAGCACTGCTTCTTTCTGTTGCTTGAGTAGATATTCGACTCAGGTGGCAGCTTCTTCAATGTGAACAGCATATTTATCAACGCAAGCAGCTGCAACCTGCCTAAGTCTGGGCGGTGAACTCTGCTTAGCTCGCGGAATTTGCGGAGTTTTCAGCACTCCGCGTTATGCGGAGTTCCGAAAAACTCGGCTTCGGATTGTGGAGCGTAGTTCTTTTTCCTTGCTTACATTTGTCAATGTCATGTTGGCGAACGCGAGCGAGGGAAATCCAACTCCCGGCAAGATTTTTCCTCGTTCACGATCATCAACATCAAGTTGGCAAGTGCAAGTTTGGAAAATCAACCTCCTGTTGAGATTTCTCAACGCGGGTAGTCAGATTTCTTATTGCGAGTGGTCGCACTAAGAAAGCTGCCTCTCGAGTAAAAATCGACTTCAGTGGCAGAAAGGAAGCAATGCCCACTTGCGCTGTGCATGGTGCTGTTTGCGATGATTGCACAGTGCAGACAAGCACCTGGCACTGAAAATCACCGTGAACAGCATTTATCTAATGCACTCCGCTGCTCGTGGAGCTTTAGAGTTTTTTTTGCACTTCGCAGAGTTCTGCCCAGGCTTAGTGCCACAACCACCCAAGTTGAGATATCTCACTGGGAGGAGGTCTAGCGCAATGTACACCTATATATCCAAGCTCAGTAAAGAAAGACCAGCACTTGCACAAGGATTTATTTGTACTTTATACACAAACGCATTTAGGTAGTTCGCCTTCTTCAGTGTATATATAAATAAACACATACATAGATATGTGTGTGTATATATCAGACCAGTGTATATTTGTAAAATTCTATGCACAATAGTGTAATGGATAGAGACAATCCCAAAAGCTGATAACATTTTTTATTAGATTCTAGTTTCTCCCATCAAACTTGCAATGCATCACTTAAAGATGATCATCATTGAATTGTTATTATTATTGGACTTAAACTCTAAAAAGTAAATCAGAATTCTTCATCAAGGCAAAGGCCAAGGCTTGTTCTCTTTGAGTTTCTGTTGAAGCTGTTGATTTGTCACCAAATGCCCTGAGCGGGGCACAGTCAGACTTTGTAGCCAACAAGGACACTTTGTGGGTCAGATAAATTTGGTGCTTCGCCCTGGCCCAAGGTTTTACATTTGACTTAGTTCCTTTTATGGTTCATAGATTCCTCCTGTAGGACAAGATTGGGAGCTGTAGCTGGACAAGGCTCCAGAAGGATGGATATATTTACAACAAGGTCCAATGAACACTTTTGCAGAGTGTCAAAAAACTCCAAGTGGGTTGGCACTGGTTGCTTTCCCACCTTGGGTAAGATCTCTCCTCTCAAGCCTCAGTCACAGGACTTGGGCTTACCCCTGTAGGTGGAAATAATGACAAGGTCCAACTTTTCTCAAGTTGCTGGGATTGTTATATCTGGTCAGTCCTTCAGACCCCAGCACAGGCCTCTAAGTACCAGGTCTATAACTAGTCAGGTCTCCTTCAGGGTACCACAATATGCTGTCAGTGAGGCCCATTTGGAGTCAGGAGTCCTTCTGCTCTGTTTGTACCAGAAGCATGTAAACAAATTACCACCCACTAATGCTAGGAGAGCAGTACCCTGGTACCAGCAGGATTCAGGAGTCCTTGTGATCTTAAGCCTTCTTCTTTAAGCAGGAATCAGTAGTCAGTGGTCTTCTCTTTTAGGTGTTGTCTTTCTAGGTTCAGGAATTTACTGTGAAGATGGTGGCGAGATGACAGTCTTATCCTGTGCACTACCAAATGCGTGAAGGCCAGTACCTACCCAGTTCTGGCTTCTTTCTTGCCCTATGCCTACCTCCATTTGCAGCACTTTCTCTTTGCCTTGTTGCTAAATTACACGTGTCCTTGTTTCAAATTGGCAGATTCTCTCTCCTATCTGGAAAGTATCTCTTCAGCTTCTAGCCACTTTCCTATTTAGAAGACCTCAGCTCCCACCAGATATGGCCGAAACAGTTTTTTATCCTACTGTGAAAGAGCCTGGCTCCCTAGGCGGGTCCTGTGCATGCATTGGAGAAGCCCTCTCTGACATCCCGGGCGAAGAGAAGAAGTTTTTAGTCTGCTCTTTGAAATGATCATCTTTTGTGTGGCATTCCCCTAGATTTTTGCCTCCATTTTGCTGTGCCCATTTGTGTTGGCATTAGTACTCTGCGAGCATTACACCTGCTGCCAGTGATAAAGTGTTTGCTCTCTTCCTTTTAAAGATGGGTAAATTGGTATACACCTGATTGATACATTTCATTTATGTATAACCCCCCAGTGTATGGTACTATATGAACCATGGGTCAATAAATTGAATGCTTATAGTGGGCTGCAGCATTCATTGTGCCACCCACTAAAGTAGCACTGTAAAGTATGTCTCAGGTTGGCCACTGCCAACTGTAGTGGAATTTTAAAGTGCCATTTTGACCTGGCAAAATAAACCTTTTGCCATGCCTAAAGATTCCATTTTGATATGTATAAGTTACACCTAAGGTAAGCCTTAAATGCTTATGAGGACAGGGTGCATGATACTTAAAATGTAGGACATGTATTTTTAAAGTTTCACATGTCCTGGCAGAGAAAAATGTCCAACATTGTTTTTTCACGGTGGGAAGTCTGGACTTCCATAGACCAACACTGGTTCACATTATTAAATTAAATTAAATAAGTGGTAAATTCAGTTTGGGAATAGCTAGAGAAATGCTTCTTCCACTCATTTTAATTGTGATCTAAAAACCTGTTTAATAGTGAAGTCAAATATTAAGTTATTATTTTGAAAATGGCACTTTTAGAAAGTTTGCATTTCCCTGACGTAGTAAAAATGTGTCATTATGCCAGTGACCTGGCTGTTAATGTCTCTCCTGTGGTGTGATGTGTATTTCTCCCAGACAGTGGACAAAAGGGCTTAGGGTGTGGGGAAGGGTGTTAATCTCCTGAGAAGTATAGTCTGGGGCGTTGTACGCAGCCATTTTCAAGCATTCAGAAGTATTTCCTGCTTCCGGCGGGCCAGACCAAACTCGACCTGACCTTCTCCCCTCTGCTGGCCTCTGTGGGAGTGAGTCCTGACTCCCAAGTGCTGTCCTCAGGGTCCTGGACTCAGCTGGAGTCAGAGTGCACTTCTCCCTGCACAACTAAAGGTCATCAGAGCAGACGAAGAGCAGGATTTTTCATTGTAGCACTACGCAGCTCCTGATTGGTGGCTTCATCAGATCTGAGAGTGACTGTTGCAGAGGCCCGCAGAGCTGCACGCGTCCCCATTGATAGCCTTACTGGATCCAATACTGAGCAATGCAGGCTTACCAAGAGCTCTGCAGAACCATGACACGCTGTCTTCCCCTCAAAGTTCGAAGAAACACTTCCAGTGAGATGAAACTGCTACTGTATCCAGCCCGTGCTCCATTGCGAGCAGATACCTGCAGTTGACGCTTTGAGCCATTTGGCACAATTTCTTCAGCTTAAGCTTTAAGAACTCATTACTCTGATCCTTCTGATTGGATTTTTGTTGTTTTGGTATAACTTTATTTATTAAAGCCTACTATATTTTTCTAAATATGTTTGAGATTTTTCATGTGTTGTGTTTTCACTTTATTACTGTGTGAGTGGTGTATAATACTTTACACATTGCCTCTAAATTAAAATATGACTGTTTTTATGCCTAGCTAACAGAGGGTTATGCACAGGTTTCTTTAATAACTTTTGTGTTTCACATTGACAAAGATTGTGAATGTGTTTTGAAGTGGGTTCTTACCCCGTCAACTAAATAATCCAATTTCTAACAGCTGCCATCAGTTCAGCCAGCTCTCCTGAACATCTCTCAGATGGCTAATCCCTTCTAAGTGTCCAGTAGTTAATACAATCCTTCTCTTCCTTGGCTTAGACGCAAGCTGTTGTCTCAGCCATGTTGTTAACTCTCTCAGCCAATGCTCTGTATTCCAGCTCTAGAGCTCTGATGAGTGACTAAACTGTTGAAATTGAATTCTGGCTTTTAGGCAGCACAAAGTACATTTGTACAAAGTTACTTTTCTAATAAAGTTATCAAAAATCTGGTGTCACTAATAAATCAGATTTTGAAATTGAAGTGGGAAATAACTTTCAATATTTCTCTACCTTTTTCCAACGTGTAGAATAAATCCTATCTATGCCTGTTATGAGAAAGAGAACCAAAGCCTACACATTGGAAGTAGATTTTAGATTTGAGCTCATTGTGATGGCAAACTGAACTTAATATAAATTTCACCCTATTTTTATATAGTAGTACCCAGCCCTGTGGGCTTATGAGGCACATTTTAGGGGTGATTTATGAATATATAAAGATAGGCTAATATACAGGCAAAAAGCAATGTTTCCTTTCTATGTGTTACTGCAGCACATTTAGACTGCTGCCTAGCCAGAAAACAGTGGTGCTCCTGGCAGCCACGTAGTTTGGCCACCAGACTCCGGGTCTTTACAGACACTATACACTGTCCTGAACTTTCACTTACAAGTCATGGATATCATGTATGTTAATCTAATTAGTTAAAGAGAATCAAATTAATACTACAATACCCAGAATGTATTAGACTATCACAAAAAAATGTATGTCTGGAAGCATTTTTAGTAATGACCTGTAGAGAGGTGGTCACTATACAGTCATGTCATTTTCCGTCACATATGTAGGTGGTGCAAGTTCACACTGCAGCTCAAGATGACATTTATCTTTCCATGCCGTAGGTGGGTTTTATTCACCATTTTTAAAAGACTTACACGAAAGTTAAATAAACTAAATAGTGAACTCCAATGCAGGCACTTTACTGCTGTTAAGAAGCGGTAACATGCACAGAGTCTTAAAGTCAGCAAAATCATAAAGTAAAAAAAACTTAGCAAACTGTGCCATAAATGATTTATTCCTCACATATAGCTTCACTAGAGGCTAAGCTGAACCTGTTCTAGTTAGCCTGAGCCTCAGATTCCCACGTCTATGCAAGCAGCACAGGTGACTAGTAATAGAAGCAAGCAGTGGGGAAGACTCTTCTGCTCATATTTTATTTTTCTTTGACATCTTTAACTTCAACTGCATCAGATTTTTCCACCAAGCAATTATTTTCTGCCTAAAGGGGTCGACTCCTCAAATCATGTCATCCTTTGCACAAATTCTCTTAAAAGCGACTCTCTAATTAAACAGTCCATAACCAAACATGCGGGAATCCACAACGGAGCACAAACACAATCCCTCTCTCATGATTTACCCCCATTCCCCTATTTTGTATTGGATCAATAGCACAACATACATCAAATGCACTGCACTTTAACAACCCTCTGATCATTAAGCATCCCAGATACTATGCTCTCGGGCCCATGGAACAAACCAAAGGGTAGACCTCTGGAATGTACACCGACAGCTTTCGGAGGGATTTTGCAGCTCATGCTCTTCCACTGCTTACCAACTATAGCAGCAGCTCAACACTGTAGCACTTTGATCCATTGTTTTTTGCCAGGATTCCCTTATTTAGCCAACCATGGTGATTTTATGCTTTTTTTCTTTTTCTTTTTTAATTGCTCTCTTTTTACTCTCAAGGTTCAAGGTTTAGCTAGTGTATTGCCAATCATTTTTATTACTTCTTTGTTGCTGATTGTAATGTTTTTTATTAATCGTGCACATAAAGTCATTCACAGTGTTCCTTTGACAGTACACTAAAGTATGAATCATGCAGAAAACAAACTATCCTGTCTGTCTAAAAGGCAATCAGGGAGATAAAGTACATAAACACTGGTCCCCTTTCCTGTTTATTTATATTCCAGTAGGATGCTGTGGAAAACAAAAACTGATTACATGTAACACATAACTTTGATTTTTGCATCAGTGACTTGTTATTTATCAATAGGAGACAATGTCTATGGTCTAAAAATATCCAAAGTCCTACCGAGACAGAATCACAACCTCCTTCTGCACTTATGTGACATGATACCTGATGCAAACATAAGCGACTCATAAACTATGAATTTTCTAAAGGAGCATCAAAACTCAGAGGTTTTCACAAGCATCCTCTCCTGAGCCATGTAAGCATGAAAATCACTGGCGAATGGAATCCAATTTAATCATCAGAAAATGGCACACCTATAGAGCATACCTATAGCAGTGTGCTCCCCTTTCTAGGCACGGTCTCAGAAGCATAAGGATAATAAACTATTTCCCCTCAAAAGAACAGGCAGTCATTTGCAGCATAAGGGTGTTTGATTTGGCTTTGTGTGTACTTTAATGTTGGCCTGTGCATAATCTCTATATTTTTGACCCGAAATGACGAACAATTACAACAAAATAACACAAAATTACGTGACCTGTGTAAAAACGTATTGACCTGCTGTCTCGTGTGATAGTCCAGCCAAGGGAGTATCTTGCAGAGAAAAAGTATCCAATGTACCTTAGTAGGGGGCTGGTTTGAGCAGAAACTTTCTCTCAAGATGACATTTTCTTTAGAACCCCTCTACCACGGCAACAATCACACACGTTTTGCCTAATGCAAGATGGCAAAAATTGCAACACATCAAGAATTGTGTGCAAAGCCGTCTATTTAACCCCTTCGACGCTCATGACGAGCTGGGCTCGTCATGAGGTAGCCTCTTGCTACGCTCATGACGAGCCCAGCTCGTCATGAATAATGGGTTTTTGTAAAGAAGAGCACAGGAGGGGAATTTCGCTAGCGCTCATGTGGTTAAAGAAAAGTAATCACAAGTGAATGTTAATGTTAATGTTAATGTTAAATGAACTTGTACCACGCACAGCTGCCCCAGCCAAGGGGCGTCCCGGCGCTTGCTGTAAGAAGTGTGTCAGTAAAGAGTGATAGTTCTGTCACAGTGAGGTCGTTGAACATTAGCAGAAAAGGTGGGTTTTTATCGCTCTCCTGAAAGGTAGAAGTTCTTCAATTTTTCGAATATGGATAGGGAGTCCATTCCAAAGTCTTGCGGCGAGGTGTCTAAATGACCTACCGCCCATTCTTGCCAGTTTGAAGCGGGGTACTACTGCCAGTTTCTGTCCTTCTGAACGCAGCGTACGTCGGGGAACGTACGATGTGAGGAGGGAACTTAGCATGGGGGAGAGGCAGTTTTAAGGATTTTGAACGCCAAACAAAGAGTTTTGTAATGGATCCTTTTTTCAACAGGAAGCCAATGAAGTTTCAAAAGGACAGTAGACACTGACTTGTAGCGTGGGATACCGGTGAACTTTAAATGAGTTAATCAGCTTTCCCTGTAGCAATGATGTATAATGTATGAGTGTGTCAATTTCTTTCTGTATAAGAATAAGATCTCCAGGAAGGCCACTCCAAATCAATGCCATGTAGTAGCATCAGAAACCCTTTTGCAAACTTCTTCTAAGCAAAGGTTTATGATATTTCTTGTTTTACATAGGACAACATGTTGTGTCCAGTTGTGTCAGATAGTGCGTGGCCTGGGTTACAGCACCATCACACAGCCAATGACTTTACTGCAGCTAGACCACACATCTTCACTCCGTCCTGGATGTAAACAAATATTGGTTTCTACAGCAGATGCACAAACTGGGCTGGTTTATTACTGGGAAGAAAGAGATGTTGGAAAGCGTAGTTAATCCGCAAAGTAATGTACTATGCACCATAACCTTCACTGTCAAAGACTATACTGGTTTTTTTCCATTTTATGAGGTTTGCGTAATTTGTGCCCAAAAGCTCTGCTCTACAAAAAGTCATAACTTGGTCAGTAGTTCCAGGATATCAGGCAAGACCACATCCTGGCACTTATTGTGCAAGTACTTGGCAGCTGTGTTTAGACCTTCTCTGGGCGACAGCATGCCTCTCATCTCCAGCTCCCATTTGTGAAATTACAGTAAAGACTGATGAGCCATAATGACGTCAGGGTCTGCCTGTTTCCCGTGAACAGCACAGGTATAACGTTCTTAATACCTATTCAACCTAAGATGTATATTCGTGACTTGCTGCTACAATATTGTCCCAGGTTCAAGAAGAGTTCTGATCGTAAATAACAATTAGCAAATAACACCACCAA
This sequence comes from Lissotriton helveticus, assembly GCF_964261635.1. Classification (NCBI taxonomy): domain Eukaryota; kingdom Metazoa; phylum Chordata; class Amphibia; order Caudata; family Salamandridae; genus Lissotriton; species Lissotriton helveticus. The sequence goes on from NC_136059.1 coordinate 1,079,486,880, forward strand.
TACATGTATATGTAAATGCATAATGAACCAACTTTTAGTGATGTCTGCTCTGACACTAGACATTGCATTTATTATTATTATAAAGTTAATTTCGGGAAAAGGATTCCTTAAAGCTTGCAGACAATAAAACAATCATTTAAATGCAATGTTTTCAAATTGTTTGGACCATTTAAAATCTCTTAAACCTGTCATAAAAACTCTTTAAAAAGAATGTAAAACAATTCTTGTAACACAGCCTGGAGTAACAAACATGTTCATGTGCAAAAGAAACAGCCGGTGCCAACAGCCGAATTGTCCTGATTTAGAATTTACGATCTTTAGCTTTACTTATTAACCCAGCCATGAATAAAAACTTACTTAGGGCTAAAACAGTGTAAATGGATGTGTTGCCCTTCCCGATTCTAATTGCCTCCAGGACTGGTATCTCGAAAGCCACAATGCTTGCACGGTGGGCGTATCGATTTCCCTCTAGGACTTTGCATATGCTAGACAGAAAAATAGCACATGGTGTGCAGTTTCATTTGCAGCAAATGAACACAAAGTGCATAAAGGTGTATAAGCAGAAGTCCTGTTAGAGCTCCTTAATACCGTGATTGACCCCAGTTCCAATATGTCATAGTGAAATTTTAAATATAACGTTTTTGCTAATTGCTGGAGCTGAGGTTAATAAATGATTCATAAGAGGGATGATCCTTAGTAGGCAGGAATTGATCTGTCACCCTACCAAGAGAGGAACTATGAAAAAGACTGGTGTTGATATACTCCCAGTCACAATTTTTTTGCTGCAGCTTCGAAGTAGACACCAGCGAGGCAGGTTCTCACCAGACGGATCCGAGGTCCAATTTTTCATACCATTGGTGGGCGTGCTTGTACCATGGGAAGGGGAGGGATTTTTTGGAGGGCTAGCAGTTCCTCGACTGCCATTCGTTATGGCCTCAACTCTTCCATTGTCCAAAGCCTCACCCAATAAAGGAAGGGCCTTAGTCTAGCTACTACTCCCACTCTTTTTAAGTTGGCATTATAAAACATCAGTATTAGGAGATTGCTCGGTGGAAGGTTGAGTAGTGAGTGCACAAACTTATTTTCGCTTCTGGTGAGAGCGTCTAGATTAGCGTCTAGATTAGTGTATCCCCGACATTGTATTTGATAAGTCCACTCCACACATAAATACCTGATTTATGCTACCCAGGAAGTGCAACAACAAATGTGGAAATTGAAATACAGGATCTAATTTTATCCAAGTTAACGCAGATCTCCATTCAATACAGCCAAGTCACAAACAATTCTCCAAGACACTTTAAACATGTATGCATTGCTTAAGATATGCACATGCAGGTGTGGTATTCATGTTAAAATCCAACTTGCATCAATCTCCCTAGTCCTAAAACGTGCATAGTATGTTCACATTATGCATGCACAGAAATTGTTTAATCTTCAATTTTTTTAAGTTAACATTTCTTCTCAAATATTGTTTACATACTCTCCAACCTTTCCTATGCGTTATATATATTGGATCATTCGGCACACTTTAACCCACTCTCTTTTCAATTTATGCTCATTCCATTTAGTGATAAGAATGGAGATCAGATGAATAGCCACACCATCAAATGTGCTGTTATTTTTAATATCAAATGCTTTTTGGGAGTAACCAGCATTTGAATTTCATGCTCTTGCCCGTGCCTCTAACACACCCCTGAATATGCCCACTTTGTCAAACACTTTTTGAGCACTCTTTTGGTTATAAACAAATGCATGAATTACTTTAGGCAAAGCAAGAGCACAGCTACGTGCTTAAATTGCAATTGTGTTTTATTTTGTGATTCGTGTGTATTTTGCATATGCATATACTAGGACGTTCTCAACTGTTCGCTAGCTTTCTAATAGATAAGCACCTTCTAAATTGGTATTTGTGACTTTGAATGTTGAAATCGGATGTATGACGTTACAACGCATGCATTTACATCGCATGCCTTTACAACGCAATTATTACAACGCAGTCCATTACAACGCATAGTGCTTTGGGGCGCTGGATAGTGAATAGTTTAATTTACTATTCCAACTCCAGTCCCCGTGGACACTAGGGAAGGTTATTGATTAGTAAATTAACCTATTCCCTATCCTAGAGCGCCCCCCAGAGCAATGCGTTGTAATAGTTTGCGTTGTAATGGTTGCGTTGTAAAGGCTCTGCGATGTAAAAGTTGCAGTGTAAGTGTTGTTCACCCGTTGAAATCAAATGATAAATAAAAGTGCAGGACATGAACTATTCGCTACTGCTCTGTGTTCCTTCTTGAGCCTCTTGACCGATGATGCCATTGCTCAAAACAAAGTACAAAATAATATGGCATAGAAAACTCTGAGAAGAATATGGTTTGCCGTGTCACCCGAGGTCCCAAGCATAGATTGTCTTGCTCATGGTAAGAGATATTTGAATGTTAACGTTAAAACAACAGAGAGATAGATTTGCTGGCACCAAGTGCAGAGGTAAGCAGATACAGGTATGCCTTATTAGTAGGAAATCCCACAGAAAGCACACGATCAAGAAACTAATCACTCACTCACTGCAGACTGCTTATGTTTTTCATCGGCCCATTATCTGATCTGAAAAACAAAAACAACCGTACAACAAACCTTGGTTCTGCTGAATGCAGCAACTTTTGGATTGCTGTTTCGAGAAGCCATGGTGAGGTAGCCCTTTGGAAAGAAGGTTTTATTTTAAATTCTCTGAGACATCAGAGGAGGTAGCTTGTCCTGATATGACAGCCTTTTGTATTATAAATGGTACCCGTCGTTGTTATTTATGAGATGCTTCAAACTCCGCTGTCTGAATGTGGGTTCAGGAGCCGGGACATCTCGGCAAGCGGTGAATCATGAGTGTGCCAGGATTAGACTGTGTCAGCTTAGATTTCATAAACCTGAAGGTGCTATGTGATCCAAGATCTTCAAAACACGACTTCATGTTCATACACATGTCCAAGAGGCGTGTGGGCCTGCCAAGCCATGAACTGGGTACAGAGGACAATTAACATTAGATTCCACCACCTTTGCTTCAGCTCTGCTCCACTGTAACATGTTGCTTATTACATTTGTGGAGGGAGGGTAGAGCTTCTTTACTCACTCAAGGATTAGCCTCTTGTGAGTTATGTGAGGTCCCTCCCCATAACCATCAATGATAATAACTAGTTTATTTCAGTGTGCCAGTCGGGATATATACTACATATTAACTATTCCAGTGTTTTTGCACACAGCTCAGTGGTGTAAAACCAATATTTCATGGAGGACTATGAAATATAAAGTATCTGTGAAATACTGAAAATATTTCACCTGGCTCCATGAAATGTGGGCCTCATCTTGATATTGACAGCCATACACCACTCCGCACAGTTTTACTTTTTGCACTGTTGATTCAACATTTTATTGGTAAAAGGTAAACAAAAATTGAAAATTCTAATCAGTGCCAATTATTAGGTGTAATTCGCAAAGAGTAAAGCTTCGACAATCTCTCCCTAATCAGACAGAATGATTTCTTTAACAAATCAAATTGAGTTTTCTACTTAAAACCTACATTCTTAACTAAAACATTAAACAGTATACCCATTTTTGCCATATTATCAAACCGTATTGTCAAGTATGTTACTTGTTCTTTTTAATAAACATGTCTGAGTTTGAATAATCACCCTTTTTAGGCATACTGCACTAAAATATTTTAAATATAAAAACTTCTCACCATATAACCTTGTAACACGGGCCTCTATTGTCCTCTGGGCATTCTAGTGATATTTACAAAACATTATGATATCAGCAGAACCTCTTGATGGCAATAAAGGCGAATATTATATGGTGACCAGTTATATATATCCACTAGTACATGAGCATATGAACAGAGTCTAATATTCTATGAACTATCATTGTTGAGTGTAGAAAAGAACCAAGACGCACAAGAGTCAAAGGTTTGAGTGGAGCATGACGTGCCTCAGCTCCCACAACAAAAATCTAAATAGCTTAGTACTGGTGAATGTCATACTGACACAAAAGCATAGAAATTAAGCAGTTATAGTTATATTAAGTAACTATAACTCGTGCCCTAAGGTTAAAAAAATGCACTCCCTGCCCATACACAGTTTTCTCATCAATAATTTCACTGCAAATGTTGTAGTGATATTATCAATGACGTCATAGAAGATGTCATGAGTTATGTAATATGTGGAGAAACTAGCAGTGCATTGCGAGGGCATGAGTTATAGTTAAAGTTACCTTAGGGCATGAGTTATAGTTACTTGAGATAACTATAACTGCTGTATTTCTATGGTTTTCTGTGTGTAAATCTGAACCTAACTGTAACATTCCTGTAACCTTTGGTTTCTTCAGTGAATTTCTAAGGTTCTGTAAAATGTATTTCCTAAATATAATGTCCCTGAAACCTTTGTTTTTTTCAGTGAATGTCTATGGTTTTTTAATGCTATTTCCTAAATAGAATGTCCCTGAAACATGGGCTTGTGAGGGTGTGTGAGTGGTTGTGTGAGTGTGTCAGTGGGTGTGTGAATGTGTGGTGGGCGTGAGTACTTGTGTGGGTCTGTGAGTGGCTGTGGCCGGGGCTGTGTGGGTGGGTGAATAGAAATGTGAGTGGCTGTGTGGGTGCGTGAGTGGTTGTATGGGTGTGTACATGGGTGTGTGAGTAGGTGTGTGAAACCTGTGTGGGTCTGTGAGTGGGGATGTGAGTGATTTTGAGGGAATGGGAGGGGGTGTGTGAGTGGTTGTGTGGGTGTGTGAGTATGTGAGTGAGGGTGTGAGTAGGTGTGTGGATTTATAAGTGAGTGTATGCTTTTTTATTGGCGTCTGGGTCCACAGATACACCTGAATCCACCTGAATCTGTGAGGATCAGGGAAGATCCAAAGAGGATTCACAGATCCTTGTGTGATAAAAAATAAAGGATTTTGGACAATTTCTTGCCCATGAGAGCTCGCTCACAGACCCCTCCAATAGTCCAATGGGTCAGGGTATACTTCTACCCTGACCCCTTTTATCACTTTCTTAACATTATTTTTCTCACTGGGAACCAAGTCCCGATGAACAAAATGGCAGCTGCAACTTTCTCTCAGGTTGCAGCCAGCCAATCACGACATTGCTGTAGGCATGTGGATTTGTGAATCCAAGGTGGATCTGAGGAGGATCTGTATCCCTAAATATACAAATTTGGATTTCAGTTAATATCTCAAAAACTACTGAATGAAATTACACCAAATAACAAAAAGGATTCTTTATGGACCAGGAGCCACCCCTCTGCCACATTTGGAGTAATTTCGCCCAGCGGTTCAGGCTGTAGTAGTGTGCAAATCAACTATGGAGTTTAACATGGGAAACACACTTTTTTTTACCCCCCCCCCCTGTTTCTTGGTCCCCGCTTGACAGATCACCCGAAACTTTTCATCCATAACAAAAAGAGGGCTCTGCTACTTTTTTTGCATCATTTATGTGCCACTGTAAGCCTGAAAGGATATTGTTTTGGTTAGAGAAGAGTTGTGAGTACAGTTAAGGTTCATCCAAACACCCTACTATGCACACCCATCATCTGAAATAGAGAGTTGAAAGGAGAGCCCAGTTCCTCCCCACACCCTACTATGCACATCTATCAGTACAGAGAAGGTCTCAGCAGAGAGGCCAGTCCCTCCACATAACCTACTATGCACACCTGTCATCTGAAAGAGACGTCTGAAAGGAGAGGACAGTCCATCCACAGAGCCTACCATACACACCCATCATCTGAGAAAGAGGTCTAAAAGGAGAGGGCAGTCCCTCCCCACAACCTACGTTGCACATCTATCAATAAAGAGAGAGGTCTAAAAGGAGAGGACATTCTCTCTTCACACCCTACTATGCACACCTATATTTACAGAGAGAGGTCTCAGCAGAGAGGCCAGTCACTCCACACACCCTACTATTCACTTCTGTCATCTGAGAGAGAGGTATAAAAGGAAAGGGCAGTTCCTTCCCACACCCCACTATGCACACCTATCATTACAGATTGTGAATAGTAAAAAGGCGTAGATGAGTTCTCAATACACTCTCTTAGTACGAATGCATATTGTGGTCCTTGTTTTTGAGAGGAAGTGTGTAAGAGATATGTACTGTGATAATTAGAAGGTTATATAGATTTTTTTTAATGTTACGATCCTGCAAGATTCTCGTGGGATCGAAAAAAAAGTAGGAAGGAGTAGGTGATTTTATAATACATTCTGCTATGCATGCCTCGCATTGTGTGCAGAAGTCTTACAGGAGATGATGTTTATAACACTCTTACATAAGCTTGTTGGATTGAGAAGAGTTGACAGTAGAGTTAAGGCTCTTCTAAACACCCCTCATTGGCAATAGAGGTCTGAAAGGAGAGCTAGTCCCCTCCCCACACCATACTTCGACCACCTATTATTACAGGAAGAGGTCCAGCAGAGAGGTCCCTTCACACACCCTATTACACATATCAGTAATCTGAGCGAGCGGTATGAAAGTAGAGGGAAGTCCCTCCCCTCACCCTTCTATGCACACTCGTCATCTGAGAGAGAGGTCTGAAATGAGAGGCCAGTCCCTCTCCACACCCTACTATGAACACCAATTATTACAGAGAGAGGTCTCACCAGAGAGGCCAATCCCTCCATATAGTCTACTATTCACACCCGTCATCTGAGAGAGAGAGGGGACTGAAAAGAGAGAGGTCAGACCCTTCACACACCTGCCATCTGAGAGAGAGAGGTCTAAAATGAGAGGGCATTCCCTCCTCACACCATACTACGCGCATCTGTCCTCTGAGAGTAAGGTCTAAAAGGAGAGGGCAGTCTCTCCCAAAATCCTACTACACACACCTATCATTACAAAGAGAGGTCTCAGCAGAGAACCCAATCCACACTACCTACTATGCTCGCCTGTTATCTGAGAGCGTGGTCTAAAAAGAGTGGGCAGGGCCTCCACACACCTTACTATGAAACCCTGTCCTCTGGGAAAGAAGTCTAAAAGGAGACACCAGTCCCTCCACAGACCCTACTACACATGCCCATCATCTGAGAGAGAGGTCTAAAATGAGAGTGCAGTCCCTCCCCACACTCTACTACATACCTGTCAACTTAGAGAGAGGCCTGAAAGGAGAGACCAGTCCCTCTCCACACCCTATTACACACATCATTACAGAAAGAGTTCTCAGCAGTGCGGACAGTCCCTCTAAACACTGTACTATGCACACCTGTCATCTCAGAGTAGATGTCCTAAAGGAAAGGACAGTCCCTCCCCATTCCCTACTACGCACACTTATCATTACAGAGAGAGGTCTAAGCAGAGAGGCCAGCCCCTCCCCACACCCTACTATGCACATCAGTCATCTGACAGTGAGGTATGAAAGAAGAGGACAGTCCCTTCCCACACCCTATTATGCTCATCCATCACTGCACGAGTAATGACACCTCAAAATAAGATTGCTGGTGACATGCCTTGATATCAAGTTATAATAGCTGAGCAAATAAATAATTTCTATTGAATATGTATCTGAATAATACTCACACACAGCTTAAAAAAAATAGCAAACTGTGATCCATATCCTGTTTTGTTACAATAAAAAAACATTCTTTTACTAAAATAATGTCAGAATGCAACATATATTTTTAAAGTCATTCTACCACACATTTGCTCACAAAATAATTCATTTGCTTTAAATAAAACGTAGAAATTCTATGAAAAACCAAAGGTTAAAGTAATGTTATAGCTAGGTGAATATGTTGTTGTGAACAATACTGTTTTGAAATAAAAAAAAAACACAGAAATGTACCAGTTATAGCTAGCAATGCTAACTATAACTTCCCCCAACCATGCACTGCTTGTGACATCACTCATGACATGGTCTTTAATATAATTTATGACATCACTGATGAAATCTCAAATCCCATCATTGATGACATCACTGATGGCGTCACTTATGATATCATCCAAGCTTCGTTTCCCGCATAGTGCTGTATGAATTGCTATGGCTTTGCACATAGCATAGTTCACATTAACAAACAACAACAGATATATGGGAAACCCTCATTGAGCATTGTTTTAACCCCTTCCATGCTCATGACGAGCTCAGCTCGTCATGCAGGACAGTGCTCATGACGAGCTGAGCTCGTCATGACCACACCCGTTTTTATTGCTGTCCAGCACAGCAGGGGAATCTCTCTAGCAGCGATGCAGTTAAAGTGCAGAGAAAGCCAAAATAGTGAATGCCATTTCCAAAACAAATGCCCTACTATGGACAGTTTTTATCTGTATCAAACCCCTGACACACACCGAATCAACATTAGGAAATGAAATTGATTTCAATAAAGAACTGAGTACTGTAAACAGTGCTTATTCTATAGAGAGATTTTACTTTGTACCACACTGTTTGCAAACACCGAAACGTTCATAAGTACTACACCACAGAAATACACCACCGACTATTAAAACATATCTACTAAGAACATTGCACATTCTATGTCACAGCTGTCAAAAAGACACTATTCGCTAAAAATATCCATTGTCCGAAGATGCTAAACATCCTACTACTTGTACCATTCATATCATGGTGAAAACTTTACAGATAGCCTATCATCTGATGCAAAAAAAATCACAAGGATAAAGGTTAGTACCTGGTGTACACAGTCTTCTATATTAGGTAGAAATTGTCAAGCTGATAAGATTCTCTTAAATACCTGCTTAAAATATTTAGTATGTAGAATCTTTGCCCTACTGGAAACTTTCTCTGCAGTACCAGAATACTTATGTGGAACATAATGAACACAAGTCTACTGTCACCTGTACACAGAGTTACTCTTGAATACAAAGATTTATAAAGTGTTCAATACCTCTACACAGCTATGGTGCATTAGGAGGCCGTGCATTTTCAAAATACGCCTATTAACTGGACCAAAACTGTACAATAGTAAGTGGAAAAGTAAAATGGTAGTTATCCACCACAATCTAAGCTATAACACAAACGCACACACTCATTGATGTCATCAGTAATGTTATAAATTATGTCATAGAACATGTCATGAGTGATATCAAATGAGAGGTTATAAGCAGTGCCTGGTGGGGGAGCAAATTATGGTTGGTGATGCTAACTATAGCTGGTGAATATCTGTGTTTTTTAATTTCAAAACATTCATTTTGCCACTGACAAAGTCACTTAATTCTACCTTTACTTAAACTTTTTGTCAGTGAATTTCTATGTTTTTATTAAACGTAAACAGATAGTTTTATTACACCTAACCATAACATTACTTTAAGTATATATATATATATATATATATATATATATATATATATATATATATATATATATATTACCTACTGGCGGTCGCCAGTAGGTATATATAGTTAGGATTTTTTCTCTATGGGTTTTTTGAAAATTCTATGTCTAATAACTTTGGCGTTTGTGGACGGAATTGGCTGAAACTTTCAGGAAAATGGCACATTTTGTTTCTGAGCAGCCCTTGAAAATTTGGGGGGGGTTCGTCAAGGGGGGGCTGAGAAAAAAGGGGGGTCCCAAAACATGTTTTTAACATTGAGTTTTCCATAGGGCGGTTGGCCTCACTTTTAGCCCGAACGGCTGAATGGATTTGCACGAAACTTGGCAAAATTGTAGGGACTGGTAGCCCGATGTGCCTTTTGTAGGTCTCAATATATGTGCTCCAGTGGATTTTGAGAAATTAACATTTAAAAAAAGATATATATCTGTAACAGCGGACCGGGCAGCGCTCCAGGACGCGTACTTTTCGCGCAACGGAGCTTTGTGAAGCGAAGCTGATTGGTTCTCCGGCGTCTGTCAACATTCCAAACAGTCCGTAGTGGCCGCCATCTTGTCTCTCGGTAGGATCGAGAGACAAGAGGAGGCCAAAGCGAAGGGGCAAATGACCATAAGGGGGAATAGTAGATCCTCGCTGACCCCCTACGTTTGATGTGGAGGTTTTAAAAAGGCCCCGCGGGGCAAAAAAAAAAATAATAATAATAATCGAACGGCTGAATGGATTTGCACGAAACTTGGCAAAATATTAGGGACTGGTAGCCCGATGTGCCTTTGCTAGGTCTCAATATATGTGCTCCAGTGGATTTTGAGAAATTAACGTTCAAAAAAAGATATATATCTGTAACAGCGCTCCGCTTCGCGTACTTTCCGCGTTACGGAGCTTTGCGAAGCTGATTGGTTCTCCGGCGTCTGTCAACATTCCAAACAGTCCGTAGCGGCCGCCATCTTGTCTCTCGGTAGGATTGAGAGACAAGAGGAGGCCAAAGCGAAGGGGGAAATGACCATAAGGGGGCATAGTAGATCCTTCCTGACCTCTTAGGTTTGATGTACCATTTTGCCAAGTTTGGTGTAATTCCGTTCAGCCATTCAGGCTGTAGACGTATGTAAATGTCCTATGGAAAATTGCATGGGGAAAACACATTTGAAAGTGTTGAAATTTAGAACCAATTAAAATGTTACTTTGGTTTTGTATTTGTGTGTGATGAAAGTTAATTGGTTATGTATATATTTCAAATGAGAGGAAACCACAGCCATTTTGTGATACTACTGTCTGAGGTACATTTGTGAGGAATTTTTGGTGGTGAATTTCTGGTGTTTGATTTACACAGTACTAACACTTCTCCTACTTTTAAAAAGGTGAGTTGTTAATTTGTAAGGGGAACTATGTTGTACACTTGAAGATAATTTGAAAAATGTTTTCTGTTATTTATTTGCAGTCCTTCTGTTATACTAAATACTTGATAAAGTTAGTTTTATATTATGTATTACTAAAAACGATAAATGAAAGTGATTATTTTTTTCTGCAATTTACAGCAAGCAATTTCAAAATAAAATGGCTCACAATGAAGAGACCGTGGCAATTTCTTTTGAATTGTCCACTACATTGATTGAAATTGAGAGCACCAATAATGAAATATTGTCACAAGGAGGACATGACTTGTATGATTCCATTAGATTGATTGAAATGGACAGCACCAAGAATGAAATATTGTCACAAGGAGATGACTTGAATGATTCCACTACATTGATTGAAATTGAGAGCACCAATAATGAAATATTGTCACAAGGAGGAGATGACTTGTATGATTCCCTTAGATTGATTGAAATGGACAGCACCAATAATGAAATATTGTCACAAGGAGGAGATGACTTGAATGATTCCACTACATTGATTGAAATTGAGAGCACCAATAATGAAATATTGTCACGAGGAGATGACTTGAATGATTCCACTACATTGATTGAAATTGACAGCACCAATAATGAAATATTGTCACAAGGAGGAGATGACTTGAATGATTTTTTTGATCAATCTCTTGATGGCGAATTTATCGAGTGTTTGGAGACCATAGAGTTACAAGAATCATCATTGGAGACTTTTCATGAGGACATTGCTGATGAGGACATGTTACTAGTTCTTTCAAATTTAGAAAATTCTGAAGAATAAATTTATATTTAGAAATCAAAAATTGTTTGAGACATTATTCATTTTTATTTTTAATTTATGAGGTTGTAGCGAAGTGATTGTAGTATAAAATGAGTCTTATAGTATAGAGTGCAACATTTTTATGTTACATGGTAAGTTTACTCATATTTACTTCCCTTCTGCCACTATATTATCTCCAATGTGTATTTGACATCTCTTCTTCATCTCCGGCCTCCTTTCTCTCACTGTGTGTCTCCGATGCATCTTATCGCTGCTATTTTGTGTAATTACAGAAGAGAGTAAAATAAAATAGTTCGGAACGTGAAAAGGGGGCAAAGTAGAGTACTCCTCACCCCCTAGGCCTTTTTAGGCGGTCCCAAAAGGATCAGTTTCTGCTTTCCTGAGAGATTATGGTATGAGTTCCATTTACCACAATAACTTGCATTACAACATGCAAGATATCTATCTCCTATTACCAACTTTTGGAGATATTCGCGCTAAGCGCGAATATCTCCAAAAAGTAACACCTGCCCTGAGCAGTTCTTAGCCATGTTATCCAATGGGAGGTGGATAACATGGCTAAGAGCATTAGCTCGGTAATGCATGAATATCGCTGAGTTTTTAGCGATATTCATGCATTGCGGCCGTTTATTATCGCATTTGCGATAAACCTTGATAATAGCAAGGTTTATCTTCGATAATTTCTGACGATGCTTAGTGGTAAAAAATTCGTTGGTAAGCATCGTTAGCGATAAATATCGCTTAACTTTGGTAATATGCCCCAACGTCTGTTAACGTTCGATTCGAAGGAAATGAGGAAGTGTTGAAAAACATTGTCTGCGCCATCTTGCCTTTTTTGAAATGCCACACTTTTGTCGTGCACGGCAGCCATTTTAGATGTCTTGACCAGACCCACTCTCTGCACGCTGTCGATTCGTAGCATGGCTCCTCACCCACGCAAGCATCTTCCCCAGGCACTGGTCACCACCGCTCTCTGTCTTATGCATGGGCAATAAACCTCCCCCCATCTGCGCTGCTCTTCCCTGAGAATCACACTCTGTGCCCGCCCGACACCTCCCTTTCGCTCTATTCACTACCGCACCCTCTGACACTCCTCTTCCTCTGTGTCCGATTGTCCAGGCTATCAGCTAGCCCTGCAGATGTAGTTTATGGCCCCAGCTGTAAAGAATCACCCCTCTTCAAAGGAGTTATAGTAGATCAAGGCCCACACCCGATGAGATCCGTCACACCACACGTGTTCCTACTATCTGAAAACCATCCTGTATTGTGATTGGGGAGGGGACCGAGCCTGAAGCGGAAGATTCCAGGAATGACTCTTTGTACATCAAAGTTTTTACAATTATGTGTCACATTAAAAATATATAGCACTCCAACAAAGTAGTAGGAATATAAAACTTTAATAACATATAAATATATACAACAAAACAAAAACAGTAAAAACATTTAAACAACGAAGAGACCGTGGCAATTTCTTTTGAATTATCCAATAGATTTATTGAAATTGACAGCACCAATAATGAAATATTCTTGTCAGTAGCGGTCTGTTGTGCGAATAGTTCCAAGGCAGCAGAACGCGCTGAAATCTAGATGGCACGAAGGTGATGTCTAGTAAGTTGCCGCCCAGCAAATAACGGCGTGGGGCGCCGCGGGGGTGAGTGAGTCCAGTAGGCACCACAGCTATTCTTACCGGCATTGCAGAATTACTGCTGGGGACAATGCCTGTGCTGTAGCAGGGTCACAGCAGAAACAAAAAGGATTCTGTTGAAGATGTTGTTGGTTTTCAATTTGAAAACAGTTCTGGTGTCAACTGCTATGCTAATGTAGTGGTTAATGTTTTGTTTTCTCTAGAAAATGTAAAAGAGGGGGAGGCAGTCCAAAGTTCCGTTAAAAGGGCAAAGGAAAGGATCGGTGGTTTGAACTATCAGTCAAAAAGGGGAGGGGGTGCAATAATTTTTCCTACCGGGTCACACTGTGCTTTCACCGGAAGTGAGGTCTGCAGGATTCTAGTAATTCAAAGTGAGGCTGGCGCCAGCATGGGAGCGCCGACGTCCCGCGGATACAGTTTCGTCACTCCACGGGCGATCATGGCAGTCATTCCCCATCGGGGGTCGGAGACTCCCGCGGCTCCTCTAGAATCTTCAAGGTCGTGGAGGACTACGGTGGTGGAGTCAACCAGTGACCGGGCCATTTCTTTATGCTGGGCCCGCTCTTGCCAGGTCGACCGCCATTTTGAGAGTTCGGCAGCTACCGGCGATCGCGGGGTCACATGAGCGGACGGGCTCCACCCTGCCGGGCGAGACGTTGCAGCATGGCCACAGTGGAAGAACCCTTTTCCGGGCGCCTGGAGCGCTGAGGGTGCAGCTGGGAAGCCTCCACCTGGGGAGGCGGGAGAGGCCTGTTCGCACCGTCTCTCCCTCCCAGTGCACCCCACGGCGTCTCGCTTGAGATTTGTTATGGCCGGACCAGGCGATGAGGACGAGGGGGGGGGGGTCGGAGGCATGTGCAAGACATCCCCCCCCCAGTGTTGTCGCAGCCATTATTCAAGAAAGAAGAAGTGTCCCGTCCGTCTTCGGGCCGGGCTTCCGGTAGATGTCGGCCGGACGCCCCTGGCTCTGGCCCCATGAACGGGTTTCTTGGTTTATCGGCTGCAGCCAGATCCCGTCGGCCTCGGCCCCCCGACCGTTGGTGGCCGGACCGGAAGAGCATGTGGCGGGACTACCTGCAACTCTCAAGGGCCACCGCGGCCGGACTGGGAGAGAGAGGGGAGGGTCGAGGAGACATTCCCCCCCCCTGCAACTGTTCAGCGTTGTAAAGGCAATCCCCTGGCCGGGTCCCGCTGGCCTCGGCCTCTCCTCCGGCTACACCCTACGTTAGGATCTCCTGGCCGAGGCGTGGCAGCAGGACCTGCCTTATATGGGCTGCTCCCGGCTGGGCGTAGTCGGAACCCTGCCCCACCTTGGAAGTTTCCAGAGTGGGGGCGGATGTTCTACTGACTTGCATTTTCCGTAGTCTATCGATTTTTTTGGCGTGGCAGGCGGTGGGACAGCGAGGGGTGATTTGGTTTCTCTTACTGTTTTTCTGGTCTCTCACCACTGGCATATTTTAACGTTTTCTTGTTTCTAGGACATTAATAGGTTTTATCATTACGTTATGTTATCGTTTCTTTGTTCGTTGTTTAATAAAAGTTCATGTTCATCAGTGGCCTACTGATTTTCGTTTTCCTATTCTTTTCTTTCCAGGTTGTTTCATGCTAAAGTTTCTGTTAACAGGATACAGTGATCACTTCGTTATTATTGCATATGTCCTTTTCACTAGGGGTGCTCTCTGGTCGGGCCAGATGACGTATCTCTAGTAAATGGTCCGGGTGAAACAGGTGCATCAATCAGTGGGGAGTAGATAGGCATGACAGATTACAACGGGGGAGAAAGGTCCGCATTACGTACCCTTTCACTACTTGCAAAGATTTTCCTATGTTTATTTGCAAACAGGGAATACCTCCAAAAAGAACTAATTCCCAAACAGTCAATGTTAGGACAATCAATCAATCAATGAGGAATGAAATAGGTACGACGTGTTAAAGGCTTGCGTTACCTACCCTTCACTATCTGCAAAGGGAGAGAGAATATTCCTATTCTTCCTCGTTTGCAGGCAGAGAAGATCCTTAAGAGAATTAACTTCGAACAATTCAATGCTCGATTCAAACAATCAACAAGGGGTACTGTGAACACAAATGAACGCCGCTTATGTACATACGCATTGCTATTTTCAACAGGTTGTTCCTAATGTTTCTATTTTAGCGAGGTCAAAAAGAGATCCAATTAGTGGCCTACTGATTTTGCTCGATTCCTTTTGTTTTTTTACACGATTTTTCGCTATCTGCAAAGACTAAACAGAGTATTGCGACTCTGTGCTTGTTTGTAAATAGAGAATGAACCAAAGAGAACAATCAATCAAATGGAGAGAGAAGCAGGCACGACGGATTACAAAGGGGGCAAAGGGCTGCGTTAACTACCCTTCACTATCTGCAAAGAGAGAGTACTCCTAATAGAAATGAGGGGTGGGGGGCAGCATTCAAAGCAGATCAGTGTGCATAAACACGAAAATGTTTTTACTTACCACGTACTTGACATTCGACAGCTTATGATATTTGCTATTAAAAAACCATTGAAATTCACTGAAAAAACCATAGGTTATAGACCATATATAGTTAGGAATTAGCATTTACAAAACCTTGAAAATTCACTGAAAAAACCATAGGTTATACACCATATATAGTTAGAAATTAGCATTTAAAAAACCTTATTTTACTCACACAAAACCATTGAAATTCCATATATAGTTAGTTGCACTAACTATATATCGCGCACCCGCAATCCACTGCTGATCATGTCACATATTACATCATTCATGACATGGTCAGTGACATCACTGATGACATCTCAAATGACATCACTGATGAGATCACTGATGACATCTCATTTGACATCAATGACCACATCACTGATGATATCATTCATGTGACAATACAATGCATCTCCTCACGTTTTAATATAACCTCTGTTTCACCCAGTGTTAAATACAGAGTATAATTTTTGAAACCATTGACACACCAATACTAGTTACTACATACGTACTCACTGATTCCTACGTCTACACACACATTCACTCATTCACCCATACAATCATTCATACATACAATCACTCATCTTTACAACACTATCATATGCACTCATACACCTATACAGACACTTACACTCTGCCACTCATCCATGGAGTTACTCACACACCTAGTCAGTCCTGTAAAGAATCAATCACACTTCCATTTTCTTGTCTATACAGTTAAACATAGAGCACCTTACATTTTCAAACATATACTAACACATACTTACTTTCTTATACAATCATTGATACAAGTACACATTGATCTGCACAGAGTCACACACCTCCCAGCCAGCCACACACACACTCAGTCTCCTATACAAATACTTGGAGAATCAATCAATAACCCATATAGTTAATCATATAGCTACTGATCAACACATGCAGCAGTTTACAGAACAACAGACATAATGATGCACAAATTAAGACAGTTTAGTCACTAACCCATGCACTCAGTGAGACACATTTAATCACTCACTCATACATTCAGTCATGCACCTACTAAATCCTTCGTCCAGACACTTATACATCTACTCATTCTTCAATATGTAAAACATATTTAAACTTTACAGAAACACACAGTCACTGGATGATGTCATCAGTGATCTCATCAGTGATGTCATTTGAGATGTCATCAGTGATGTCACTGACCATGTCATGAATGATGTAATATGTGACATGATCAGCAGTGGATTGCGGGTGCGCGATATATAGTTAGTGCAACTAACTATATATGGAATTTCAATGGTTTTGTGTGAGTAAAATAAGGTTTTTTAAATGCTAATTCCTAACTATATATGGTGTATAACCTATGGTTTTTTCAGTGAATTTTCAAGGTTTTGTAAATGCTAATTCCTAACTATATATGGTCTATAACCTATGGTTTTTTCAGTGAATATATATATATATATAAATATATATACATATATAAATTTGAGGCAATATATATATATATATATATATATATATATTACGTAATAAACATTTCAGGTGTTGAAAATGAATGTGGTCGAATAACACGTTAATTGTTGCAACTGTACTAATGAGTGTACACATTCTCATCTATTACCTATACAGTGAAAAGTTAAGATTGTTAATTATTGCCAAAGTAAAGCAAACTTTACATTAGAAAAACATTATTTACTGTCCCACATATTGTATATTATAATTAAATATCATTGATGAAAGTGGGGAGGGGCATCATGACCTACTTCAGGCTTTGCTTTTCTTGAGTCATGACCCTCCCCTCTGCAACACATTAGATAGATAGATGGATAGGTAGATAGATAGATAGATAGATAGATAAATAGATAGATAGATAGATAGATATATAGATAGATAGATAGATAGATAGATAGATAGATAGATAGATAGATAGATAGATAGATAGATAGATAGATAGATAGATAGATAGATAGATAGATAGATAGATAGATAGATAGATAGATAGATAGATAGATAGATAGATAGATAGATAGATTAAGTATACCATGAGAAGCACAAACGCACTTAGGTATTCATTCTACAAGGTTTGGACTATGTGTTTGTTATCCGTGTTCTCAAAACAATACATTGCTGTCAATACACATGATTTCGCCTTAGAATTCTTATAAGCATAACACCTCATTCGCAGGATAGACTACTACTCAGCTACGCACCGCTATTCACATCAAAAACATTTTCTCAAGAGTACTTTAACCAGGAGTTACAGCTGACTTTCAACGTCAGTTTTGTTTCCTTGTCAGAAACGTGGACCAGGAAGCAATTGGAAGGACGGGACGTGTTGTCTGAGAGGGGAGATTTGAATGGCGGATGCGCTGTGAGCAGGATGTGGTATGGCATACTACATATTGAGGTTTCAGAATTCTTCTCTGTGTATTTCTGAGAATATTACATCAAGCTGTCATCCGACATTTTCTGTGATATACAAGTGTTAAAAGAAGGCTTCACGCGCGGACTCGGACCAGTGTGAAGAAAAATTAAACACAAAAAAACCCTTCTTCATGAATATCAAAAGTACGTCCCCTTTCGACTACACTTCACCGCCGCGCTACTAATAAGCCTTGGAAGTGGGCGATTCCCTGTGAAACACTGGACATGAACCCGTGCACTCGCAGTTCAAATGTAATAAAAATAGAGTTTCCAATTACGGCCCCTTCCGCTAGCCCTTCACTAATAACAGCGCTTACTGGCCCAATTTTGCTGTTGCACCAAAAAAATTACATAAAAAGCGAGTCAGCTACCGGTTATTGCTGAGCAGTGTTTTTTTTGCTACCGAAGATGCACTAACTGATGACTTTGGTGCACGCGCTGTCCCAAGGGACAGGCTGCTCGCGAAAGTTTTTGGATGGCGACAGTTTAGATAAATTGGCGCATGAAACCTGCCAGTAGCTCGCATCCAGCAGGGCTGCTGTCAGAGCTGGCGTCCCCGTCTGTCAAGCCCTTAAGTGAAGCATCGCCTTTTGTTTCAGTCTGATAAAAAGAGGCTTAGGGATGGCGAGTTGATAAATATGTACGGGCGTGTAAGCGCGGACGAACGAAAGAGCAGAGGTATGCACGCACCAGTGTGTGTGTACACTTCAGAGTCACCGGCGGACAGGTGGATCGGCAGGCAGGCGACTAACCAGGTAGTCGCGTAAAACAGCAGGCATGCAGATTCTCTGGCAAAATGACAGCTAAGAGCAAAGATGGCATGTTATGAGAGATCGGTGGCTGCAGGGTAGAGTGGCATAAAATGGGTGTAAAAGCAGGTAGGTGTTAGGGAGATAGGATTACATACGTAGTTCAAGGACTGTTGGAAAGCAAGAGGGGTGCCGTCGGGAACTCACACTATGATACACAAATAACTGGTGATGTATGCAGCTGTAAGTCCAAAATAAATGAATAGATCTGATCATCGTATATACGTATGCAGAGTTACGAGAATAAAATGCATAACTAATCCTATGGGATGCTAAGCTTTCAAAATGTTTTGAATTGAAGCAAAGGAGGCGCCTAAAAGAGGCATTTAACCAAGCAAACGTGAACAAAGGCTGCATGTGAGTAAGTTGTCACCCCAATAGAATAAATAGGGCAAAGTCACAATAATGCACAGCAGGCGAACAGTGGCTTTCCAAATCAATAGCCGATTAAAGAAAAGCAATAGCCTCCTCTTAGTGCAGTCACCGAATGCTCCAAGTTGCAGTGAGCACTGTTCAAGTTTGTTTCCTCTCTTGCTGCCTGCAGTCGGACCGTGGACAAGTGCACATTAAACAGCCAATAAGGGCAGGGTCGGGTACTTACTGGATCCGCAGGTCAGGACCTCTGAGGGATCCGAGGAGTCTTGTCTTCCGTCCCGGCAGTCCGAGAGGAGAGAGTGCTGCTATCCACGGGCAGAGTCCGGGCCCTTGGCAGGTGAGGGGGACCCTGAGTGAAGGGGGCGGCGTCCTGCTTCCTCCACAGCCGGGTCCGGGCGCCGGACAGGGCAGAGGGAGTGAGGCTCCGGTGCGCTGGCACGGCGAGACGCGGTACCTGCGCTCCGGTGAGGCTGGCAGCCCGAGAGAGAAAGGATGGAGAGCGGCCGGGAGGGGCGGAGGCAAGGGAGGGAGGGGGAGCGAGGAGGAAGAGGATGCTTAAGGTGGGAGAGAGGCTGGTTGAGGCAGAGTAACGCTGCGAGCTCGTGGCCCGGAGAGGAGGCAGCTCCCTGCTCCTGCTCGCAGGTTATGCTCGGCGGCGGCGGCCCAGGGGCACCCGCACCACCGCCCTCCCCCCGCACCTGCACTTCCGAGGCGAGCCACTTGATGGCTGGAGGAGAATAAGCCCGCGAGGCGGCGAGGGAAGGACGCGCTCCGGCCGCGGAGCCGGGATCCAAGGGGGTTAGATGGAGGGGGCTATGACTGCGAGCGTCTTTCAGATGGAGGGGCTCACCAGGGTGGGAGCTGCGGGCCACCCCTCTGTCTGTTGGGCTGTGTCCTGACCGCAAGTCCAGGGGATTCACAGCAGAGACGTGGGATGTCCGGTCTCAGTATTACAGGTGTAAATGGGATTCTGACCTCAGGCTTTGGAAGCACCTGTATAGCCCTAGATACTTCCTGCATTACAGGTGTAAGTGGGATTCTGACCTCAGGCTTTGGAATCACCTGTATAGCCCTAGATACTTCCTGCATTACAGGGATAAATGGGATTCTGACCTCAGACTTTGGAAGCACCTGCATAGCCCTAGATACTTCCTGCATTACAGGTGTAAGTGGGATTCTGACCTCAGGCTTTGGAAGCACCTGTATAGCCCTAGATACTTCCTGCATTACAGGTGTAAGTGGGATTCTGACCTCAGGCTTTGGAATCACCTGTATAGCCCTAGATACTTCCTGCATTACAGGGATAAATGGGATTCTGACCTCAGACTTTGGAAGCACCTGCATAGCCCTAGATACTTCCTGCATTACAGGGGTAAGTGGGATTCTGACCTCAGGCTTTGGAAGCACCTGCATAGCCCTAGATACTTCCTGCATTACAGGTGTAAGTGGGATTCTGACCTCAGGCTTTGGAAGCACCTGTATAGCCCTCGATACTTCCTGCATTACAGGTGTAAGTGGGATTCTGACCTCAGGCTTCGGAAGCACCTGCATAGCCCTAGATACTTCCTGCATTACAGGGGTAAGTGGGATTCTGACCTCAGGCTTTGGAAGCACCTGCATAGCCCTAGATACTTCCTGCATTACAGGTGTAAGTGGGATTCTGACCTCAGGCTTTGGAATCACCTGTATAGCCCTAGATACTTCCTGCATTACAGGGATAAATGGGATTCTGACCTCAGACTTTGGAAGCACCTGCATAGCCCTAGATACTTCCTGCATTACAGGTGTAAGTGGGATTCTTTCTGACCTCAGGCTTCGGAAGCACCTGCATAGCCCTAGATACTTCCTGCATTACAGGGATAAATGGGATTCTGACCTCAGACTTTGGAAGCACCTGCATAGCCCTAGATACTTCCTGCATTACAGGGGTAAGTGGGATTCTGACCTCAGGCTTTGGAAGCACCTGTATAGCCCTCGATACTTCCTGCATTACAGGTGTAAGTGGGATTCTGACCTCAGGCTTCGGAAGCACCTGCATAGCCCTAGATACTTCCTGCATTACAGGGGTAAGTGGGATTCTGACCTCAGGCTTTGGAAGCACCTGCATAGCCCTAGATACTTCCTGCATTACAGGTGTAAGTGGGATTCTGACCTCAGGCTTTGGAATCACATGTATAGCCCTAGATACTTCCTGCATTACAGGGATAAATGGGATACTGACCTCAGACTTTGGAAGCACCTGCATAGCCCTAGATACTTCCTCCATTACAGGGGTAAGTGGGATTCTGACCTCAGGCTTTGGAAGCACCTGTATAGCCATCGATACTTCCTGCATTACAGGTGTAAGTGGGATTCTGACCTCAGGCTTCGGAAGCACCTGCATAGCCCTAGATACTTCCTGCATTACAGGGGTAAGTGGGATTCTGACCTCAGGCTTTGGAAGCACCTGCATAGCCCTAGATACTTCCTGCATTACAGGTGTAAGTGGGATTCTGACCTCAGGCTTCGGAAACACCTGTATAGCCCTAGGTACTTCCTGCATTACAGGTGTAAGTGGGATTCTGACCTCAGGCTTCGGAAACACCTGTATAGCCCTAGGTACTTCCTGCATTACAGGTGTAAGTGGGATTCTGACCTCAGGCTTCGGAAACACCTGTATAGCCCTAGATACTTCCTGCACGAAGTCACCGTCCTGTTATGCCCATGCAAGTGATCTTTTAAAAGAAGGACCGAGCTATTGCTTCCAGAAACCACAGCCCTCCCTAACCTCAGCCTATGTCTGCTATTACCTCAGCTGGCACGGAGGAGAGCCGGAAGCTATCTCCAGACACAGAGTAAGCGGGGGTGTCTGGTCAATGTGCAACAACCGTGACCCCCTGAAGCATTGCCATTCCCAGGACGGAAGCTCCTCGCTCTTCGATGCTGCCCACGCTCCACAGGAGTGCCCCCCTCACTTCCACGCACAACTATCCCTCCGCCCCGGTGCCTGCACCCCCATGCGGGTGGACAGCGTAAAAGTCCAGTGTCACCCCAGGCAAACTAGAGGCAAAGGTCACCTCTAAACATGATCTTCACTCTATGACAGGTGTCTCTTTACCTGTTTACTTTTGCATTTAATTACATAGAAACCCTCGAGCAACCACGGAGCAAAAGGCACCGAATCGCGGTCAGGTTTATAGCTTCTTTTACGGCTCTTTCGGGCACTCGTGGAGGAAACGTATTTCCAGGAAGGATTAGCAGCCATTCGCACAGCAGCGCTCACGTGGGAGCTCTTAGGTCTCCCCAGAAGTGCTCTCTAACAAACAGGCAACCACTACGAGGTAGCTGCTGTGCAGGACTCAGCAGGCAACTGGAGGGTTGGTACAGGGCTGGCGTTTGGTGAGGCGAGGAATCTTCCACTCTGCTCGATAGCATGTCCATGAGCCATGACGCACTCTTCTATAGTGACGAGTGGCGACTTTCTAATCTTCTACATACTATTTACCTGTTCGTTTCTAGTTCAATTTACAGAGGTCACTGAAGATCAGCACCACATCTGCTTTTCCACCATTTCAAAACATTCGAATAACATTCTGAAAAAAACTTAACAGCCAACCAACTTATGGTTTACAGTAATAATAGCGAAAAGCAATTAAAGGACAACGCTGAGGAATGTAAATCAAACTGCAGAAATGTGTGAGGTGCAGTAACTACACTTTAATTCTACCTCTTTCCTCTAAGCTTAAGCGGAAGACCGTTCTTTGGTTAAAGAAATATATCCACGCAAACCTACATGTTTCTGAAAGTTTACCATATTTTTGACAGGGAGTATACACGGCACTTGGAGACTTGGGAGAGAAGGCCCATACATAATAAGTAAGTTATAGATTTAGGGGTTTCAACCGGGAAAGACCAAAATCCATATTGGTGATATCGGTGGGGGGTAACTTCGCTGTCCTTTAGGAGTAACTTGGAATCACGCTGTGAACGGTGATGTGCAGACAGGATGTTTTTCACGCGGTATGTGGGGGCCCTTCACGGCGAATGTGTCGCTTACTAGCTAAACTTTCTGACATATGCAAATACTTATTGGGTACCACACCTCACAGCTCCTCAGAACTCAGAGGGCAAAGGAGAGCTGCATACCTCGAGCTCTTTCCTTGCAAGCTCATCAGTAAAAGGCAAGAATAAAACGAAGCACCTACGAGGCTAATGGTTTCTTCTGCTTGGCAATAAGAAATACATACGATGTATGCCAGCTTGAAGGCAGAGGCTTTTTAACTTCTATCAGAAGTGCAAAGTAGACATTCCACAATGGCACCTTGTGACCTCACTCAAAATAGGATTCCACATCTGAGGAATCCACATCACACATTAAGACATTTTACCAGATCTTTTTAGGACTGACCTGGCTCTGTGGAACACAAAGCTATCCCTTATGGGCTTTATATTGGACTTTTTTGAGCGTGAGGTGCGTTTTTAGGATCTCCAGTCCATTCAGCCCCGCACGTAGTTCAAAGGAACATCTTTTTTTTTATAACAGGTACATTTATGATTAGCTGCTGTGTAGAACTAATGCTCCTGTGGATTGTACAACACCATGAGGTGATGTTAGTTGGCAAATAAATATGATTGCATAATAACATATCTGTCAAATAGATGCATGCAAAAGAGTAACCTCTGCTTCCCTCTTTTAAATGTTTTCTTGAAAGAAAATGTTGCAATAAAAGGAAGGGGACCCGCTGTTGAATGAATTTCAAATCGCACTTTACATGAACAGATAACTTTACCCCAAGACATTTGCAGGTATTTCTGAAAAGGACATTATGAAATATTGCAATTCTTTATCCGATGAGTGAGCCAATCTGGGTTTCACCAACATAAAAAGTTTGAAGAGAGATGTAATCAAAAATGGACTTTTTTGGCACCATTTCTGAACAAAGAGGGTGAAAAGCGATAATATACAAAATTCAGAAATTCTGGGTATGCAGAATGACTTTGTCCCCTCTCATTTCTTCTCATCTTGTATCTGCCATTGTAACTATCTCATTATTCAGCCTTATATTTCCTTTCATTTCTAAATACTGTCTATAATGAGAATATTATCAGTCGTATAAGATATCTGAAAGTAACGGCATGTGAAAATTGAAGGATACATGGGTCTTAAAACGTCAGGCCTTATACACCACAGCTCCCTCAGAGGTTAGCTAGCTCTCTCAGATCCTTAAAGAAGAACCACCACTCAGGGTTCAAGGACTGTAATATTTTGGGTACTAGACATATAATTTAGGTTACTTCAGACTTACACCAGTGTCATAGGCTTTGGTGGTAGGCCTATAGATATCGTGATGATAATGTAAAAAAATATCAATATAGTCGATGAATCAACTCCTGAGAGCTGATGAAATAGTGACTATTGAAGCATGCCGGTGCGCTCTTACACCTGAGATAAAGAGGCACAACATAATCAGCAAGATACCCAGAGTCTCGTGAGTTTTCGTTCACATGATTCTATGTGATTTAGATGGAAAATAATGAAAAGGGATTGTGGAAACCTTTTACTTATGAGCTGTTTTCTCAAAGCAGTTCCCACAGTTGTTTCAATTGATTGGCATTCAAAATATTACCACAGTCTATGAGGAAAATACCTTTTACAAAACTGAAATTCCTTTTTGTTCCCACATCCACTGCCCCATGTGCTCCTATTTTTTCTAATAGCCCCTGTGTAAGGACCCTACTCCATGCCCCTTTTCTTCCTGTCATCATCCCCTAATTTCTTTCTCCTTTTCTGTTTTCTGCTGAAAAAGGTGTGGGAAAGTGGATTATTGTTTGAGGTGGATGGTAATCCACAACAAGTAATAATGTAACTATTCTTGTTAGGCCCAATAATGTAGTAATTTAAACCTGAGCTCAACCCCTGGTAGCTATGACACAACGTAGACAGGCTTCACTCAAAAAAATGTGTAAAGCATGTAGAAGTACCAAAACAGTAAAAAAGTCAAAAACACAACACAATAAGAATCCCATTCCAGTTTATAAAACTTGAGAATAATGAATAAAATGACACCAAAATGACAAAATTCCAATACGGGAAATCGGAAATATGATTTAAAAAAAGTTTTAAATAAAAAATAGCGCCAGTAAGTGCAATGTGCCGGTAACTGGCTGCAATAGCTGGTAAGGGTAAGGTATACTGCTGACAACTATGGATTGCGGGTCGCATACACTGGCTTGATTCATCGAGATCGGAAAAGTTACCTTCACAGTTAGAACATTTTTAAGAAGGTCGAGTCCTTAGCAGGTCAAAGTGCAGACTGCATCCAAAGACAGGCTCGTTCATGATGCAAGAATTTGCATCTCAGCCTCGCAGCTTCCTTAGAACACTGCTGCACAACGCATCTTCAACACAGGATTTCACAGCTCTCTGCAAAACAGGATTTAAGGTACTTTGTTCAGTGGTCCGAACTTGGTCCCTGTATCTGGCTCTCTCTCCATCGCAGTCCGCCTGAACTTGTGATTTTGTCCTGATCGAGTGCCACCAGATAACCACAGTCGGAGATTTGTGTTTCTACTCACTATTTTTACCTAAGATCTTAAAACTGCATAGCTCCTGTTCTACTCATTGGATTTTGGCTTTTTTGGAGTGAGATAATTAATGAAATTCCACTCTATTTTTCTAAATTGGAGGGGTATTTTTCTAGTGCTGTGTTTTCACGTTATTACTGCTGAAAGTGCTGCATACATGCTTTACACATTGCATGAAGCCTGGCTGTTTGTGCTAAGCTAACCAGTGCTTTATTTCAGCTGGTGGTTTCTTGTGCTCAGCATTGGCACTTAATTGCTGACATAGGCACTTAATTTCCGGAATCCGCACTAATGACAGCTGCCACATGATGATATTGTTTGTGTAATTTGAAGATGAGCAGATAAACAGTTGTTTGTTAATGGAATGTACATTTAAAACAACTAATACCTGCCACCCAAGCTATTCTTAAGGCTTTAGCAGCCTCAAACAATCTGAATTTTCACACTTGTAGCAGTGTGATGGTTAGTAGTTGCGTAAGTACAGTAGGAATGTGTGTTGCAAACTGCGGTGGCATCCTGACAAGGACCCTGGCACTTATTTTGTTATTACAGATTAAGCACTGAAGCTACCATAGGCTTAGCACAGGTTAATTTGGGGTTTGCTTGTGACGTCACCTGGGAGAAATTGTGGTTGCTATTTGAGAAGGGTTTCAATCCCCTCTTTTTTTATTGAGCAGAATAAAAAAATTACCATACATATCCTTAACCGTTACAACAGATAGTGTCAATGTCAATGAATAAAATATGACCTAACTTCTTAACTTATGTCTAAGATTCCTTTCCCTCGTTTCTCTTCCACTAAAGATTTTATCTCTTGTACCTAACAAAGATGGTAAGATGTACAAAATAAGCAATAAAGTGCTGTGCAAAACCATTGTACCATAACCCCTCACATTATAGATACATAATGAGATAAAGTACTGTGCATAATAAGCAATAGATTGCTGTGCAAAAACATTGCATCATAACCCCATGCATTTTAGATACTGAATAAGAGAAAGTGCTGTGCATAATACATTTTTAACCATCATCAAATAGCTAGATGCCACTTTTTTCCCTTCTCCCAAGGGATAGGAGCAAGCCCCAATATACGTTACCTAGAGTACGGAGCATAATAACATTTCAGCTGTAAAATATGGGAAAAAAAACACAGGGCCTATAACATCTCATTATTTAGTCGAAACATTTCCAAACTGTTAAAAATTTCCTAGTGGCCCCTACCCTCTTTGCATAGGTTTACTCAAAGATGTTAGTATGTTACATTTTTCTATTTCAATCCAATAGGGTGGGAATTTTCGTTGACATCCAATTCTGAAGGATCAGGGAGCGAGCCACCAAAGCGAAAATCGGCACAAATGATTTCTCACTTCTAGGGATTGGAGTATTCAATCTAAACCCAAATTAGGCAATTTATGGTTATGGTTTCAGTTTTCTCTGTAAATCCCACTAACAATGGAGAATATTCCCTCCCAAAACTGGGTTAAAGCCGGACAAGTTAAAAAGATGTTGTAGCCAGCCCCCCAGCCCTGGTTGTTGACAACGAAAACACTTATCCTCTAACTCGGGGTACATTTTCTTTAGGGTGGCAGGTGTATAATAGGACATCCAACAAGATAAAAAAGCTATTCTTTCAAAATTAGCAGCTCTTAATAGTTTATGGCCCTGTAATGAGATCTCTTGCCTCTCTAATTGGGTTTTTTGAAGAACTTTGTCTAGAAACCTCGTTACCACTCGATTTCCCCGTTGGTCCAGCAATAACCTATACCAGTTCCCAACACCCCTTAATTTGACTCTAAAAAGAGCTGGCAAAATAGAGGCCGAGTTACTCAATGGGAAGCAGAATTCCTTCACCAATTTCATGATCTGAAGAAAGCCCAGAAAATACAAATTACAGCTGGTCCCACATCTGGCCTGAATCTCCTCCCATTTTATGGATCTCCCTGCGACCAGAAAATTGCCTAGCTGCTTGAGACTTTTACTTTCCCAAAACCTTACATGGCTATTTCTAATATAAAGGCCCGAAGTTTTACACTGTATAAGTTTCAAAAATTCATAACTCCCTGTTCTCACCCTAGTATGGTAGAATAAACTTAATCTTGCTTCTAGCCCCTGTAGTGTCTTATAGAAAGTCTTATTCGGTAATTTTGCTGTTTTAATAAAGACTGAAGTGCACGTTTTTGCTTTCTGAAGCATCTTATCTATAAGAAAACTCTCCAGGGATTCCTTACCATGTAGCATTCTAAGCAATATATCAAGCAGAGTTGCCTCATAGTGAGTCCGAAACTCTGGGAGTGCTAGACCCCCTTGTCTGAGATCTAGCTGAAGGACTGGAAATCTTACTCTTGACGCTTTTTTATTCCAGATAAATTGACGAATCATAACATCTAACTGCTTGAAATATGTAGTGTTGATTTTAATAGGCACATTTGCAAATAAAAATATAAATAAGGGTAAGATAGACATTTTATTAAGTGCTACTCTACCAATTATTGTGAGTGGTAGAAATGTCCATCTATCTAATAGGTTTCTAATTTTTATAACCATAGCTAAGTAGTTCACCTTAAAAAGTTCCTCATATCTCTTTGCTACATAGATCCCCAAATAACGAATTGGCGATGAAAATTGGGCTTGCTGTTGCAGAAACTCTGTGAGATTTTGATTACTGGCATTAAGTAATTTAACTTCCATTTTATCATGATACATTTTATAGCCTACGATAGCTTCAAACTGTTTAAATTCAGTTACTGTTGGCATGATATTCTGCTTCTCTGGCCTGAGATAGAGAATAATGTCATCAGCGAATAATTTTAGTTTTGGCATTCCTTCCAGAGGCGGTTGAATCTGTGAGTTGGCTCTAATTTTAGCCGCTAGGGGTTCTATAAAGAAAGCAAATAAAGCAGGTGATAAGGGACATCCCTGGTGGGTTCCTCGCCTGATAGGCACTCTTCCTGCTATCTGCGAATTTATTATAACTTGCGCCTGAGCACCTTGATATGGATTCACCAGCATTTGTGCAATAAGGATTGGGAACTCGACCTTTGTAAGAATTAAAAAAAGAGTATCCCAGTTAACTAGGTCAAATGCTTTTTCAGCATTACCCATCATTATAAGAAGAGGTAGTTTATCTGAATTGAAAATATCAAGCGCTTGGACCAGAAACCCAGTATTCAATGATAAACAAGAGACAAACCCTGTCTGATCTTTATGGATAATCTTCTGTGCTATAGGAAAAAACAATTTGCCCAAATCTTCATTAGGCTTTTATAGTCCGCATTCAACAGACTAATTGGCCTGTATGAGTTGACGTTTTAGGGCATTCATCTTTTTTACCAAAACATATTATTGTTGACTCTTTGAAGGTAGAAGGAACTCCCTCCCACTCTCAAAAAATTGAATAACTCTAACAGTAACGGTGTTAATTATACTAGGAATACCTTAATAAATTCTGTAGGTAGGCCGTCGTTTCCAGAGGACTTGCCTCCCGGCATTGAAGCAAGGGCTTCCTTAATTTCTTTTGAGGCAATTTTAGCTTAAACC
The DNA here is from genome assembly GCF_964261635.1 of Lissotriton helveticus. Lineage (NCBI taxonomy): Eukaryota > Metazoa > Chordata > Amphibia > Caudata > Salamandridae > Lissotriton > Lissotriton helveticus. The sequence continues at coordinate 1,079,516,168 of NC_136059.1, forward strand.
TCAACTCCCTGATCCGTTGTCATGCATGGGAGATCAATGTTCCCCAGATATTGGGTTATAGCCTTATTAGATACTGTAAACTCAGTTACATAAAGCTTGTGGTAGTGCCTGAGAAATCCTTGTGCTATTTTTCATTATCTATAATCAATACTTGCTCTATTAATTCTGTAATTAACATTGATTTCTGCTTAGCTTTACTTGACCAGGAAAGAAGTTTTCCCACCAACTGACTCTCCTCATATACCCGCTGTTGAAATGACCTCAAAAATAAAAAACTCCCTTAATTCCTGTTTTGCTCTTATTAATTGCAGTTCCAATTCTCAGTGTTCTCCCTTGCGACTATCCCTCTGCTTTAAGGCTGAATCAATGGCATGTTGTAATTTAATTATTTGGTCCCTCCGCACCTTAGATTGCAATGCTGAGAAAGCAATCATCTGGCCCCCTGCTATAGCCTTAAACCCCCCCAAATTGAGAAAAAGGTCGCCGTGCCCTTTTTTTCCTAAAAAAACCCATAATCAATTCCTTCATCTCTTCTACCCATTTAGGGTCCGAGGTGGAACCTATTCATCTGCCATCTGGATTTCTCCCGCCTCACCCCCTCTACTCCAATCTCGATAACAAGCATAGAATGATCCAAAATGAAATTGGCTCTAATTTCAGCATTTAAACTATGTACATAGCGAGGAATCAGAAAGAAGTCTATCCGAGAGGCTGACTTATGCCGCTTGGAATAACAGGTAAACTGTGAAGCGCCTGGGGGAAACTCCCATCATCGATTAATCAATAAATAATCCTGGATCATAGAGCCTAAAATTCTTTTTGTCCTAGGCTTTAGCTGTTTTTTCCCTTTGTTAGAAGTATCCTTTTTCAGATTCTGAATAAAATTAAAATCGCCTCCTAGGACTACCGGGCCTACTTTGCCTCTGACCAGCTCGTTAATCTTTATAAGACTCACTCTCAGGCTTCCTGGAAAATATCGGATGGTTCGATGAGGCACAGTTTGGCTACCGCCCTGGGCACGGGACGGAGTCCGCGCTGGTAACCGTATTGGACAATCTTCGTTCGCGTGTCGACAGTGGTCGGGCAGCCTTTTTAGTGCTGCTCGACATGTCGGCCGCGTTCGATACGGTTTGCCATCGGACCCTTATCAGGAGACTAGAGGAGTGCGGGGTCACAGAGGGTGCAAGAGACTGGCTGATATCCTATCTTGGCTGCCGGCAACAGTTGGTCTCACTCCCTCCATTTCGCTCTGAGCCAAGGAAAGTAGGGCAGGGGGTCCCACAGGGCTTAGCCATCAGCCCTATACTTTTTAATCTGTACCTCCGCCCTCTGGTCCAGCTTATAAAATCTTTTGGTGTCTCGGCTTTTAATTACGCCGATGACACCCAGCTGTTTTTTTCTCTGGAAGGTAACAATGCAGTCTCGCTGGAGACATTCCATCGCTGTATGGCAGCCACAGCGGACTGGCTACGAGCTAACTCCTTACAATTTAACAGCTCTAAGACGGAGGTGCTCTACTGTTCCATAGATCGGATCCCGCGGGTACTTCCAGAGAATTTTGGGCCTGCCACCTTTCTCGAGCCAGTGTCGGCGGCGGAATCAGCTCGTAACTTGGGGGTGATCTTCGGCCCAAACCTACAGCTTGACATGCACGTCAACAAAACCATATCTACGTGCATGATGCTGCTACGCATGTTGCGTAAAGTTCTGCCCCTTCTCCCCGCTCAAGCCAGGCCGGAAGTAGTTCGCGGTACCATACTAAGTCGTTTAGACTACTGCAATGCGCTACTTCTGGAGGCCCCAAAAAACCTGTTGGGGAAGTTACAACGGGTGCAGAATATGGCCGCCAAGCTGGCTCTCTCCCGCCCTAGGTCTAGCTCTTCTACTCTAGCTCTAAGAGATCTACACTGGCTCCCGGTACACCTGCGAGTGCTGTATAAAGCTGCGTGTATGGTGTTTAAGGCAGTACATCAACAGGGCCCAGTTCCTCTGCAAAATATGTTTGCCTGGTACTCTGCCTCGCGGCTCCTCCGATCTTCGTCGGCGCAACTGCTTGTAGTCCCGAGGTTTCAGAGAGTTAGGATGGGTGGCCGCTCGTTTAGTCTTGCAGCGGCCAAACTCTGGAACTCTCTGCCACTATCCTTGAGAATCCACAGGGACTACGTTCTGTTCAGGAAAGCGTTAAAAACGCATTTGTTTCCTAAAATTGTTTGAGCAGTGTAAAGTGCAACCGTTCGAAGATCAAAGCGCCAGGATGCCCTTTGGGTGACAGGACTGCGCTTTATAAGTACACAAAATAAATAAATAAATAAATAAATATAAGGGAAGTTGAATCATCATTGATTGGAGCATAGTAATTAACAAAGTTGAACAGTGCCCCGTTTACCCTGAAGGTAACTCAAATCCACCTCCCTTGGGGATCTCTTGTTACTTGATGTATCGCACTATTGATTCCTTGGGTAAAATAAATGGCTACCCCTCTCACATCGAGCCCTGCAGAGGCAAATAGTGCTGTAGAATAATATTTAGGTATATGAATTTTAGATGTATTAGTTTTCAGGTGAGTTTCTTGAAGATACAAAATCTGAGATAAAAAGGGTGTGAGCCATCTAATCAACCCACCATATTTTTTCTTATTAGAGACCCCGTTCACATTTATCGATATAATCCTTACATTTGGATCCATCTTTCAGTGATGAACAAGATACCATCAAAAGATTTGTAATATCTGTACCATTTGTATCCAGAAACGACCTTGATACTTATAATTATTTCTCTAATTCTGCTTACTTTTTTGCCAAGTATATGCCCCCCCAACCCTGTGCCCAACCCCCATCTCCCACCCTTCAACATTCCTCTAAGACCCTTCCTACCCACGGCAGATAAGGAATTGCCCACCTTACCCTCTGCCTGCCCCCCAAGTGAACCCCCTAAATCAGGTGCCATGTTATTGCACCCTAGTGTGACCCCTCACCCGTTCCCGCCCCAGCAAAAGAGAAGGAGAGAGATGAAAGAAATATAGACAAAAACAACAAAAAAAAAAAAAAAGAAGAAAAAACAATGTCCATCTTGACGAATCGTCCAGTCTCTTTACTTCTCTTTAATAATTTTTTGTAGCAGCTCCTGGCCATTAGAAATGCTAGTAAATATATGAACCTTTCCTTGGACCAAGACACGTAGTTTTGATTGTAGGGCAATGGCCGCTTGATGCCCCTGCGCTTTAAACAAATATAGAAGCTTGACAAACTCCTTCCGGCGACGTGCTGTGCTCATATCTGAACAAATGTGGCAGTTTGGAACATTTCGAGAGGAGAATTGTTTCTTCTGGATTGCTCTGGTCAAAATCTGGTCCTTTATTCGAGAGTCAGCAAAGTTCACTAAGATAGTTCTAGGTAGTTTTGAGTTAGGGTATGACTGTTCAAGAACCCTATGTGCTTGAGTAATCGTGAGATCTCCGGAGAACTCAGGGAAGACATTTTCTTTGATAAAAGATTCGACCCACTGGAGTGCTTGTGATCTTTCGCAACCTTCAGAACTCCAACTAACCGCAGATTTGAACGTCGAAAATGATTTTCCAATTCTTCTATCTTGTTTTCCAGTATGTGTTTCTGCTTTTTTTCTACAGATGCCTGCTGCTACATCACTGTCACCTGGTCTTCCAGGAGTGAGATTCTTGATTCCACCTCCTGCAATCTTAACCGATAAGATCCTACTACCTCTTAGATTTTCGATAGTTGGGCATGGAGTGCAGCTATCTTGGTTTCTTGAGTGGCTTTCATTTCTCTTATCTCATCGAGAATGACGTTGAGCAAAGCTTTTATAAAACACTGAAAGGTAGTCCCTGTTTCCGAATGTGGAGTTTGACTTGCTAGTAAATTCCCATTTGCCGCTGCGGACAACAATGAAGATAATGAAGGATTCTCCTGTGGTCAAAAAAGTAGAGGGGGTTTCTGCGTAACTGGCTCAAGACAGGGTTGGGGCTGCAAACCGTGTGAGGCCTGTGCATCCTGTGCACCTAGTGTATTCTGTTCTGATTCCTGATGTGATACAGATAATAGGTGCGGAGAAGGAGGAGGAATTGGAGGCGCGTTTCATTGTGCAAATAATGAGTATTCCTTTACCTTTCCCAGAGGCGTGCTGTATGAATTTTTCTGAACGTTCTCCTGATACCCAGTTCTATCCTATTCACCACAGGGGGGTTGCTATCCAGACTTTCTCCTCTCGCTACCAGACTAGCTGATTTGTCACCACTTCTGGTACTTCCGATGTTGAATGTGATAGTCTCTGGCTTGTGCTTTCAGCCCTCTCTTGGCTATTGGCCCCCTGGACCTCCTGATCGCCCTCACACTGTTGCAAGATGTCATCCTCAGAACTATTAGGGCAAAACTACGGTGAGCTTTTTGTGCCCGCTCAGCCGTTGCCGTTGCCAAGGTCATCTTTAACTGGGTGTTGTGAGATTTGGATTTAGGCGTCATATTAACATCCGGTTGAGCCTGAACGATATTAATTTTTAAATGTTTCCCCATACTTTTTCCTTTTAGAGCAAAAAAAAAGGGTCAAGACATCTTGATTTTATGACCCTGACTTAATTTAACTGCAATAATGCCCTGAGGTTGTCTCTTTCTCCCCTGAAGCCGTTTCACTTTTTGCCTGCAGTAGCCAAATAGAACCCCCCTCCCCAAAAACAATGTACCATACTCTCACCAAATCCAGAACAGCCACAGTGCAGCGAGGCCTTTTTCCATCAGAAATCCGGAGCTGTGCATGCTGTCCCCGCCTCTCTGTGCACTGCCCTCGAGACTGTCAGCAGCCTCTCAATGCTGCGAACAAAATGCTCGGATTCCGAAGCCAAAGCAAGGATGTAGTCCTGAACCGAGCGCCCCTCAAATGCCTCTGCCTTGCCACCGCTCGGAATGCTTATTCTACCCCTTCAACCAGCGAGAGGAGCAGCGTCATCAGCATCGGAAAATGCCAGGAAACGCCACAGAGAGCACATCCACACCCTCAACCAACGGTCAGGAACCACAAAACACGGGCCAGGGCGAGGATCACCTGGGACTACGTGCTGGTGGGAATCATCATAGCCCTCTCTGCACTCTCCGAAAAATGTTTCAATCGCCTCAGTCAATAACCTAGTTTCTCAAATTTGTCATTGACTCTGACCTGAGAAAATTAGCTATAAAAAAACTCCCTATAATTCTACAGATGAATAACCACATTTACAATCAACCATCTCCTGCAATGCAGGAGGAAACAATTTCTAGGTTTTATACGTGGATGTGTTGGAGTTAACTTAGGGCCTAATGCAGGGTTTGACAGACAGTTTACTCTGTCACAAACATGATGGATATCCTGCCTGCCTTATTAAAAGTATGTCATATCATATGGCACTTGTAAAAAAGGGGATGGCATAGCTGTCATTCTTGTGACAGTGTAACCTGTCTTCAAAACTCTAAACCAGATCCTTAGTTATGTTCGTGCATATTCCACTAACAATTACCCATGTTTCTCCAACTAGCTTTCCTGACTCTTTCCAGAATGCTGGCACCAAAGTCAAAAATTACTTGGAACCACAGGAGTGCTGCTTCTGAGGACATGAAGCCATTCCATCAAGGCAAAACACTGAGTCATCTTGAACTCTGACAAAAGCTTATCTCATGCATCAGATAACAAACAGTCAGGATTAGGCTTGTGCTGAAACAGTCTCAATGGTTTTGTCTCAAAAATATTTTCAATGAAGAAGGATTTGAAGACAAAATAAAAGTTTAATCATTTATAAATAAAATAAAACTTAAAAAACAAGCCATATTCACAAAAATAATTTTAGTTAGGTGTAAAATTAGGGTTGGGCAGAACTTGCAGAGTTTCACTCCATGGAAATCTGCGGAGTTCCTGAAATCTCTGCGAGACTCTGCGGAGTTCCGCAAGAGAGTGGAAGTCAGCGTATCATGCTGCTTGCAGTGAATTTTAGCATCAGGAACTTGTTCCGCAATCCAAAATCAGCGTTAATGGCACCACACAGTGTGTCATAGGGTGCAGTTTCTTTGCTACTGCTTGGGTGGATTTTCTACAGAAGCATCAGCTCTCTCACCGCGAACGATCAATACAGCCCGCGTTGAGAAAATCTCGCTAGATGCCCTCCTAGTGCCCGAATATGGTGCTAGGGGATGATAATTCTTATAGTTTGTGAGCTGTGCAAGAGAAAACTCTGCCGCATGGTGGTTGGCAGAGTTTTGCTGGAACTCTGCGTTACAAGCATAACACAGAGTGGCCAAAACTCTGCGAACTCTGCTAGCAGAGCGGAATTCATCGCCCACTCCAAATAAAAATGGGCGAGCATTCATGATACTTGTATGTGGATATAGCAATGTATGTATCACATTTAGGTTATGTTAATGTGTCCCTTATATTACAGTTTAAATTAATTTGTATGGGTCTGTCATTAATGTTGACAGGGTTTCGATGTTCTAGTAATGTGAGTTCATAATTACGACTTCAATCAATATGAGCCTGAGTAGATACTAAATGGGATGTGGAATACAAGAAAGGGGGAATCATACATAAATAAAATATTATCATAAACATAAAAAAACATGTAAACATAGAACTTAGTAGTCTTTATTGTTTTAGAAATTCAAAGGGCCAGGCGCATGTTCTAAAGATCATCATTTATCAAATTTAAAATTCATTCTGCTCTGGAGGCTCGATCTTTTGTCTTGTCCCCACCAAATGAAATGGTTTGTTATAGGATATTTACATTTTTTAAAACATTTCTGGCTATTTACTAGGATATTTTTAAAAGTTTAGTTTGTATGTTGTAACGTCTGATGGTTGGACATTGTAGAATTTTGCACTATATACAAATTATGTCTCTCCCTCTATCCTCCTTCTCTAATTTACTGCTATATTAAAAATATATTCGAGCAATCATGTCTTTGATAATTCACTATGCACTCAATAGAGCAAACAAAATACATAAAAAGCACATTTCTGCTCCAACGGATTGGAATGTGGGGAAGAGTCCTAGTAAGAAGCATTTCTGAGTAAAAAATAAAGACAGACAATACAACAACAGTTTAATATTTACGGTAGCCAACTATCAATAGTGCTTGTCTTTCAGTTCTTTGACAATTTCAAACTAAGGACCCAGGAAGGTCAAACATCACCACTGACCTGTTCGGATAGTCTGTTGCATGTTTCCATCAGCAAATGAGTAGTACTTTGGGCTTGTCACAACCGGCTATATCTAACTTTACGGTTTAGCTGAGGATCTCCAGGTTTGAAACATGCTATTAAGGCTTCCTGAATGTACATATATTTCTGTCATTAAAACAATGTTTTAAGGGGGCATATTACCAAGGCAGGCAATATGAAATTATCGCCGCATATGCGGCCGTTTTCGTCCGCAAAGCGGCGATAATTTCATCGCCCTATTAGCAAGCTGTCCCTAACATCAGTTAGTGACAGCTTTTAGGTGATAGCGAGCTGTTTGGGGCCCGCTTTGCATGTCAGCGATTTTTATCGCTAATGACATGCAAAGTGGGTGTATCCAACCTGTTAGCGACTGAAAGCAGTCGCTAACATCGCTATCGCCTATTATCAACACAGGCGTAGCGACTAAAAAATTTGCGCTATACGCGAATATCGCTGAAAACTAACGCCTGCTCACACCAGTTCTTAGCCTGTATTTTCAGTGGGAGGTGGATATTCAGGCTAAGTCCCTATTAGCGATAATGCCTGAATATCGCTGGATTTCCAGCAATATTCACGCATTTCGCCGCTATCGCCGGATATTTTATCGCTTTGGAGATAAACATTGCTAATAGGACGTTATCTCTGCGATAAAATCCGCCGATGTGCGGCGATAAAAAAAATGTTGCTAAGCTTATTTAGTGATAAATATCGCTAGTTGTTGATAATATGTCCCCAAGTATTTTCGTCTAAGCCTTTGTAGCCCTGGGCAAATACAGATCATATGTATAAGATCTTCTTTCGTATCATTACATTGCAGGCATACTATCATACCAGTGTATTTCCATGATGGCATGGTCGCTAAAGCTAGTATGTTTCCTATGTGTAATAAGAGATTCCTGCGTTTTTAATGTACTGGGAAAGGAGTAGACACATGCGGGGCAGCAAACAAGTTGATATAAAGGTTTTTTTTTTTCTGAGTTTTATATAGCGGGAACTCGACCTGAAGGTATCAAAGCACTTTACGTGAACACCAGTTGCGTGTCATCAACGACACAATCTTCATCCTCCGAGGTGTACATTAGATTTAGGTTAAAATCGCAGTCAATATTATATCCCATGTGGGATTAGTTTGAGATTTTGGCTAATACTTTCTGTGTCAGGACTTTCTTTTCTGCCATGCTGGGATGTATGTATATATATTGACCAATAGGAACAGAGGTCTGTTGGCTTGTGACCAGTTACTTCGTTTTATGACTTGTAGGTTTGGACCTGTGTAGGGTAATTCTTCTGTGTTGAGGTTTGAACAGCTTCATTTATATACAACAAGGCTTCCCTTTGATATCCCCAGCTTTTTCGTTTTAGTAGCTAGGATTTGATATGACAGAAAACCCTCTATCGGTAGGGATGACTGTAACCAAGTTTCTTGTAGGGCAATTTACCCAGGATTCTGAGGGTAATCCAACTTAAAGCAACTGTTTGGCCCTACTATATTCCATGCTGAGATTTTAAAAACATGGTGTTCTAGTGCTTGAATCTGTCATAAGGACAGTGCAGCATTACAGATCGAGGGTAGCCAGTCCCACCCGAATGCCATTTCGGAGGTCGTTTGTAAGTTGAGGGGATTATTGTTTTGACTACATTTACAGCAGCTTAGCTAGATTGCATGTGTCTGTGTGTATGGAACCTTGGAGTGCATGATGACAGTGTGGAATGTTGGTATGCCTGGTGGACTGGAGGAGTGACAGTTGGAATGAGTGGGTTGAGCTATGAAGATCAGCTCCTGGTGGGGCCATGTACTAGCTTGGATTTACTTTATACCATCTTGAATTGATCCTGTAACCAACATGAATTGATCCTGTAACAACTTAATAAATCTCTACTTGGATCTACCTCGTGACTACCATTATTCTTCTTAACAATTATCTTGTGAGGGATGTGGCGAGGTGCTTCTGGCACCTTTCAGTACTGATTTCACTGCCTTACTCAATGCAGTAGTAGTAAAGAAGAGTGTTTTTTTGTAGAAATGGATAGGGGAGAGGTTGGTACCTTTGTATCATGATTCTCCGTGTTTCAAATATCAAATTGAAAGACTATTTTAGGTCTGCTATTTTGTTCGACTTTCAAGTGGTTACAGTGAGTTCAGTTTGATTATGGTTGTCAGTAGGTTGAAATTCTACTGCTAGGAGATCTGAGGATATAAGGACTCTTAATTGTTGAATCTCTCAATATAGCTATATACTGTTTCCTCTGTTGAGGATGTCCTCTTTGCCCCGGGTTGGATATTCCAGCTGAAATACAAGCTTACTTTGATTGACGCCATTAGCACCTATTGTTTTTTTCGTCAAAATTTTGAAACTGGATTTTATGCATGTTGTCTTAGGTATAGAGGATTGTCAGCCCAGGTCTATACGAATGTGTTGTTGATCTAAAGCATTGTTTTTGTGTCGTGAATTAGGAACATCCGGATTCCTGTGTGACATAAGGTATGTTTGGTAATTTAGATTGTGTTCTAGAGTTTCCAAATTTTTTGCACAGCAGATTTGTTCATGCCCATTTGTACCAACAATTATTGATTACCAATATGTAATCTGCATTCTTCATTTGATTAAGTTATCATAACGTTTCTTATTTCTTAGTTGTAATCTAGTGATCTCTGAGGATTGGCCAGGCGAGGGGGTAGCCCGGGGAACTGATCTAGAATATTGTCTCTGGGGTTCCCAGGTCTTGATGACCTGCCAGTTAATCTGTTTTTTTGGCCCAAGTTCCCTGTGAGGGAGAAATTTTGAAGGTGATTATTTCTAGGCTGAGGAGCCTCCCCTTGTAAAAGTCTTAGAGGTGGTTCACTATTGCCTGCACTTGAGTTTTGTTGCTGTATTACTGTGACTTTTGAAAGTTCAGAAGGTGCCTTTATAGATGTAGCTTTGGTGGCTGGCTTTCTATGTTGCGCAAATATTGGATAGTTGTGTTTAATGCCTCTTTCCATGATTGTGGTTGTTTGTACCTAGCCTTCATTGCACACTTTTGTTGCCTTTTTGTTGGCTTGATTGGCAGGGAGGTTGAGGTAGTTGGAGATGCAGGTACAACCTGCAATTTCTGAATTGGGGTGGCCCCTTCCACTTTTATGAATTCTATCGGAGATGGAGGTACTTTCAATTCCCCATGGATTTCTGGGACCACGCCTCATTGTTGAGTATTCATGGGGTAAATTTGGTTCATGGTGTTACGAATGTTTTTGGGAGCAATGCCCTCTGTACGTAATATCGCAGACAACATTTCTGGGAATGTGAGCATATTATCGATAGTTGGACCACAAATACAGTTAGTAATGAGTGATAAGTGTGTTGCTTGTGCCCTTGTGATTAAAGATGCTAAAGAATTGAGTTTTGAGTTTATGCCCAAAATGAGGGATGCCATCAAATTCATTAAAATGATCTGTTCGTCAAGCTTGTCCAGTTGAAAATTCAATGCTTCTAATGATGTTTGTAGTGTTGTTAAAAACTATTTCCCACCTTTGTGGGGTAGATTGTGTGTGCTTATCTGCTGCTGGGTGGAATTCAATTTCACTGTTTGATGAGATTGTGAGGGGCATGGAGGAGCATTGCCATCTGCATGGGGAAGGCCTTTTCTTTATGTTTGAGCAGGCAGTTTGCTAATTTGCTGTTGAGGTGTGCTTTGGGCGCACCTGTTGAGGTACCTTACGTGAATGGATTGTGACATCATGGTGCTCTTAGGTCATTGAGACTTTTGGCTGATTTGCACTCGCCAGCAGATGTAAAAATGTGGCCTCACTATTATGCTGGTTATGGCTTGCTGGCTTTTGTTGTCCATCCAAGGGGAATGGAGATATTATTGGACCTTGAGTAAGTCCTGGAAGCGGGTTTCATCTGAACATGGTGTTTTGATTTCCAGGGCATTGAGAATATCTGTATTGTTTGATATTGAAACGTAACTGGCCCATGAGCCGTCATTTTGGGTGTCTTAAGACATGCTGTTTAAATGATGATCCTTGACCATGGGGGATTAGCTTCTGGCGTGGTGACCTATAGATTGATGGTAAGTTGTTAGATAATGTATTATAGGTTGTGGCCTAGTGGCGTGGATCTGAGCGGTTACCTGTATGGGTTTACCATGGCAGGTATTCCATTGAGTGCTTAGGTTTTCTGGCAAGACTTCTGTCTGGGCTATCACTGATTGTGGCGAGTGAGTTTCAGATATCCTTGGATGGTTTTTGTTGTTTGGGTGGCATAGTGAAAATAGTTAATGACATTATCTGATTTTTGCATAGTAATGAGACAGGGTAGTCCTGGGACTTCCCTTCAAGTGGCATAGATAGCAGCTAAAGGGTCTTTCTGGAAGGAGCTTTTTTTGTTGTGGATTCCATTTTCTGAAGTAGGACACTAACGATTCCAGTGGGGGTGCTGAAATCAACTTTTCAATTGGTGTTTTGATTTTTTTCGTGGGCTTTATTGTATCAGTTGTGTCATCCGGGGATGGTTGCTTGCAAGGCTTGCGAGTCTGTTGTTGATGGAGCTTCCCTGATCTCATGATTTTCTAATGAGTTTTCTGTCCAATCTCGCCTTGCCTGCGTACTTGATTTTGATTGCTGGATTAGTGTACTGCTAAGTCGCCTCACTTCTTGATGATTATATTTAAGGCGAGCTCCTCACCTTAAACAGCTACAAAATGGGTGAGTCAAGGGATGCAGCAGTTGTAATTGGTTTGTTACGTGCTGAAGGACACCAGCGTGGGTTATTGAGCTGCTAATCTGGGTGTGTTCTTGGTCCTGCTAGTTTATTAAAATTGCTGCTCTGCCTCACCTCCAAGTACTGTAAGTGTAAAATGTCATGTAAACAATAAATATCTGACACATTGGAAGACAGTTTCTGATTCTTTGGCCATCTCTTTGGTGTTTACATGATTAGTGTAATAATACATGAAGAACATTTTATGGAAATGAGAGTAAGAGTAATTTTGGAGCATCTGGGGATAAGAGAGCTCAAGGGAAGTTGATGGAACTTAAGGGAGATATAAAGGGAGCAAATAGAAAGTGTAATATTATCTGTTCACATGTTGCTCCCTGTTAGTGAACTTTATAGTCTATTGTAGATGAGCAATTCCACAGAGACCGTCAGGGCTGGAATGGAAAGCCCTAATTTGACTGAAAGAATGGTGTCCAATTAAACTATGAAGTGCAAATGATCATTGCTGATATTTGAAAAGTCCAAATTATAGTTACCTGTTGTTATATTATTGTTACCTGTAAAGAATAAACACCGACCCACGATAGGGTACCGGTAAATGGCAGGGATGGAGGCCTGCTTACAACTGTATTAGGGTCAATCCAGTGTAGAAATCAATGTCAGGAAGCTTGGTGACTGTTCATGCATGTTGCATCTTCAAGTGCGGGTTCTCGATGACACAGTTGGTAGGAACAGAAATAGGACAGGAGGAAGGATGCATTGGAGGAAGCACGGTGGCGGACATAGAAACAAGACACAAGGTAATAAGGCCATATTGAGGAAGTAATGGAAGGGATTCTATAATAAAATCTAGATTGTCTCAAAACTGCCCATCAAAAAGGGGAAGTTTACAATTGAGATGGTAGTTAGTATATAGTGATATTGTTGGTGCTGTTACCAATGGCACACATTCTGAAAAAGGAGCTGTCCTGTTTGGCATTCATTGAACTCACGAAAAAGTCAACCGTTGTCTCCAATATTTCTGAGATCATTATGGTTGTGTGCATTTCATAGAACCGAATATGGCAATCGGTGAGAAAGTATCTATTCAACAACAACCTTATTGTCATAGGCATTATTATAACAATGTCATCCAGTCTTTTATTCTACTGAGCCCAGAATTCATAGTATCTAGGTGCAGGTTCCACTGCAGTTCTTTTTTTGTTGAATAACTGCGTAATCTTACCTCTGCTACTGGGAGTCAGTATGATGGAAATTACCTACCTTTGTAGATTGTCTTCACGGTGATTGTGCTCAACAAAATGTTCTAAGGGAGCAGTGATGTCCTTACACCGGACCCTACTCGTGTGTTGGCAAATTACATTTTTTATTTTTTGGGTCATTTGGCCAATGTTTACAAGTTTGCATCTACAAAAAATGGCATACCCCACATAATTCTTGATTCAATAGGAATAAACTTCCTTAGACTGATATTTCCATGGATACATTTCTTGGATTCAATGTAAACAACAGGCCCCACATTGTCTAGACTTACTGTGTCCCAACAAATGTATGCACTTCTGACAAAAGTGTGGCACTCCTGAAGCCATCTTGATGAAATCAAAGCTGTAAAACATACAACACTTCCTTTAGAAGTTATCAAAATAAGGGGTTCTTTTTGTTATAGAAATTATGATTAGGCCACTAGAAATCTTAAATGAGGTCACATTTTCTATGAGTCTCTAATATCTTCCTCATGCATTTCAATAAAACATTCTGACATGTAGAGTGAAACATGTTCATCCAATACCAGCAGTAGTCTGTCAGCTAACTCCCTAGTAATCAACTGCAACATCACCACAGAGTTCTAATGAACAACTGGAGCAATAACATTTTGTATTCAAGACAACATTGAGACACTCCTGAATGCCATTTTGTGGATGAGTAGCTGTTGAATTTAAAGCCTTTCCAGAAGAGAAGGTTGAAGTAAAAGAGCAGGGTGAAGTAACAGAGCATTGAGATATTTATGCCTGCATGAAACCTGAGTATTAAAACGTGAGGAGATATGTGGGTTTTAGCAATTTGGGGCCTAATGTATTTAAGGGGCTAAAATAGTAAAAGGGAGAGACTTCTATATAAGTACAGCATCTCCTTTCCACATCTGCTAACTCGGCCTTCTGATCTCTTAACAGCTCCCTAAGTATAAAATAGCTACATATTTATATATATGTACTGGAAAAATCAACGGGTAATATGACATTATAGTTAAAGTATGATCTTATTAATATGCTTAACTATATCATCACTTTAACCTTTGTTTTTTCAGTGAATTTCTAGTTTTTTGTCTGCAAAGTATGATTTGACTAACACACCTCACTATAGTACTCTTGGCATCTGGTGGAGAGGCCCCACATCCAAGCCCAGTGTGTGTAGCTAACCGACCAGGGCACAGTTAGCCAACTGCTCATCACAATATAAAGGGATGTCATATTAAATAGGGCAGGTCTATTGGCTTTGTCAGAGGGTCACCACATCAATATATATATGACAGGCCTATTGCCTTTGTCAAGGGGTGATCACTTCAATACAAGGCATCTGCAGCCCTTCTCAACAATCTGAAAACATGTAGTTGGTGCCCCTGTCCAGATTGGGGCACCACAAAGCACAAACTAGTACACTAAGTAGCTCACAAAGGGCGCTATGTGATGCCCCACACCAAGGGCAGTAAACAATAAATGAGTGGCTCCTACTACACATTTATTATTTCTTTCAAATTTCTCATTAGAATTTCTGCTGTGAGCATCCCACCTGGGATGCTCACAGCATGCCATTCTGTAGAGGGGCACCGGGGGAGGCCCATGGCCTCAATGGCCCAGTCAGCTCCCACGCCAGCATCCCTCCTGGGTGCTGGCAACAGGGAATGTGCGTCCATCCTACGGGAGCAGACCACATTTCTGTACCTATGGTGGGAGCTTTGCACTGCCTCCTGTTCAATCTCTCAAAGGCAGAGAAGTAGATTTATGTTCCCTCAGGGTGGGAGCCTTTCTGCTCCTGCCCAAGGTGTGATAAATCATGCTACTCCACCCAGAGGGTTCGGGTGCCCAGGGCCAATGGTGGCATGAGGAGGGGGCACTGACAGGGCCGCTTTCCTCAATTTAAATTACTTCGGCGCTGAGGTATGGGGTCTTCAGAGCCAATTCCTGTCACGAGGATGGGAGTTCAGATACACTCCATTCCAATATTAAATTCAAAACTGAATGCACCACCCCCCCAGGTCCATCCCTTGTGTTAATATTTTTTAGCATTGTACTGTGGTACTCTCACGGTACTGTGATACAGTAAAACATTTTTTTTAAATGTTGTTCCCGGGGGAAGCCTAGGGGGTCAGGGTATCCCTAGACTAACTCCTAAATGTTATATGTTTTTCCCCAGGACTTGAGAACTGGGGGGCATATTATCAAGGGGGTTTATCTCCGCTTTTTTGGCTTTAAAAGCCAGAAAGCGGAGATAAAATTATCTCCCTATTATCTAGCTGTCGCTAACACCAGTTAGCGACAGCTAGTAGGAGATAGCGACCATCTTGGGCCCCGCTTTGCATGTCAGTGAAATTTATCACTAATGACATGCAAAGTGGGCGTGCCAAGATGTTAGCGACTGGAAACAGCCGCTAACATCGCTATCTCCTATTACCAACTTTTGGAGATATTCGCGCCAAAAGCTAACACCTGCCCCTGAGCAGTTCTTAGCCATGTTATCCAATGGTAGGTGGATAACATGGCTAAGAGCATTAGCTCGGTAATGCATGAATATCGCTGACTTTTCAGCGATATTCATGCATTTCGGACGATTTTTATCGCTTAGGAGATAAACCTTGATAATAGCACGGTTCCTAAGCGATAAAAATCGCCGCAGCTCGGCGATAAAAATATTGCCGCTAAGCCAACATAGCGATAATTATCGCTAGTTGTTGGTAATATGCCCCTGAGTCCCCGAGTCCTAAAGTGGCTGCCAAACATCTTTGTTGATGTTGCAGCCATTCAGATCATATCGTTTGTACTGCCCGTCCCACAGGAGTCCCTGGCAATACCTTAATTTCATAAAAACAAATGAACAGATTTACACAAAATTACAAAAAGCACTCTTTCTGAGTAAAGGCCAATCGTTTCACCTGATTTTGTGTGATTATTTTCAGCTGTATTTGTTTTAGCTGTGTCTAATTTTCCCTATGGAAAATGCATGGGGAAAAGTGTTTTGGAACCCCCCTTTTTCGGCCCCCACTTGAAAGATCATCTCAAAACATTCCACAAAGGAGCTGATGTGGAAGAATTTTTTTGGGGGGGAATATATATGGACTGAAAAAAATCAAAGGTCAAAGTGACATAGTTAGAAAAAATTTCACTTAAGTATACCATTTTACACTCAAACCAATCTCTTAAATTCACCATTTATAGTTGTCTAAGCTAACTATAAATTATGTCCACGAATTGCACTGTTTATAACCTCACATATTACATCACTCATGGCATGTTCAATGGCATCATTGATGACATCACTGATGACAGCTTAAAAGACATCACTGATTAAAAAAAATATATATCTTTGTTGCCATTTTGTTAACATACATTGCAATGCAGAATGAGCAAGTTACATTTATTATTACATCTGTTTGACACATAGAGTACAGCTTATGGCAACAATAACGGACAGTATTAGTGCTTGCAAGTAGCTGCCAATATGGGGGTAAAAGAGGACTGCTTAGTGGCTAATAAATCCTACCCACTTTATTCAGTAGAATTGCTAGTTACCTCCACTTGTGTGTCCTCAGTTATATGTTTCTGTAATAAGTAGAGTGTCTCCTCTTCTCCGAGGTCGTTATAAAACTAATTTTACATAAACTAAATAACTCAACTAGCGCAGGATAGGGGTGCAAAGAGGTATTTGAAAGGCGTTTAATGGGTGGTGAGCATTGTGGAGCAGTTTTAAATCAAGGTGGTTCCGACATGTGGCCGTGCCTAATTAAATTGTGTGCTCCATGTCATGTCACATTGGGGGGGTGGAAGTGAGGAGTGAATCACAGTCGCCCTTCAATCCTACCATGTCCTACCCAGTTCTGTCCCCATTAACCTCAATTCCTCAGTCTGTGGAGGTCCCACTGTCGTCGTCCCAACTATTGGAGTGACTCCAGTGTTCCCACGCAAATAGAGCATCTTTCCAGAGGTCTGCAATTGAATGCTGCTGTAGACCCTTTAACTCTTCTCTATATAAAGCTCTACCCTTGGATCCCTTCCACTAGTCATCTCTTGGTTCTGAGTGTTAATCTGTGGCCCTGTAGTCAACTTCCACATCACTGCAAGTCGTCTCCCAGCCAGCGCCTAGGCCAAGTCTATAAACCTATTCCCCACCCTACGTTTAGGTGGTTGGGTGAATAGTCCAAGCAAACAAATCTCTACTGTTAAGTTGAGGGCACATCCCAGCATGGCATTAATCTTGGACAGCACTGCTTGACAAAAGTTGTGTAGCTTCTCACAACCCCAAGTTATGTGGAGGAAGTCTGCGTCTAACTGGGTGCTTCTCAGGCATCCTCTCGGATCTCCTCCAAAGGCAGCAAAAAGACGATGAGGGGTCACGTAGGATATATGGAATAAATTAAATTGGATATGTTTTAGTCGAATATTACAAGAAATTTTCTAAGGTGATTCTAACACTCTACTCCTTTCGGCGTCAGTGAATTATCCATCTAGAATTTTCTCCCAGTTACCCCTCGGTTTGACAGTGGGACCAAGGAAACCTTGATTAGTGATGCGTTAAACCATTCAGTTTTGTGGCCCACTGCTGCTAGTGTGACAAGGGAGTGCAGCACCACATGGGTTTCTGGCTCTTCCCTTCTCGCACCCCACAGTTGCCCAAACATCCGCACCAACACCTCATATGTGAAGAACTGCCCCAGCGAGAGTCCACTCGTCAATCAGCTCTGCAAAAGGGAGTAAGATTTTGTCCTGGTTGCAGTCCCCCACCATCTCAACCCTGGCCTCCCTTCAGGATGTCAATTGCTTAGCCTCAAGGATCTACTGCGGCCCCCCGTAGGGCAGCCCCAAAAGTGGTAGTTCCGGGGAGTATCTTGGGACGTCTGGTAATTTTGTCATGCAGCATTTCCAGCACTGCAAGGCCGTGATTTGCAGTGTCGAGTTATATGGGACCTTATTTATCTGATTTAGGAGTTTTGTCAGCAGGAGGCATGCCGCTGGTTTGGCTCCATCAGGAAAGTCCCCACTTGGTTTACTCCCTCCAACCATTGAGCCACCCACTGCAGCTGTGCAGCCAGTTGGTAAAAGTTAAAGTCTAGTACCCCCAACTCCAACCCCCTCATGGGGCGCGGTAGGATTTGTGATGACTCTCTCCGTCTCCCATCCCCCAGATAAGATCCCGCACTAAGGCATCTAATGGGCAGAATCAACCAGCGGGCATTAGCACCGGTAGGTTAGCAAAGAAAAATAAGAGGCATGGTAGCATGATCCTATTAGTCAGGGAGACTCTGGCCATTATAGGAAGCAGCAGAGAGCTCCAGAAAGTAACCATGGATCGGAGCGATCGGAGAGCCCTATCTAAGTTGCCCTCCTCCAAATCCTCCAGTGAGTGGAAGATTCGAATACCCACGTATTTAAATGTGTCGGAGGCCCAATTGATGGCAACAAAGAGCTCCTGTGCTCTGGGAAAGGGGTCGGCCACTGGAAACAAGTATGTTTTACTCCTGTTGACCCGCAGGGCCAACAGTGTCCCGGAAGCATCCAGGAGCCCGAAAGCCGTTGCCCGACATTGCCCAAATAGATCAGTAGATCATACGCGTATAGAGAGAACATATGAGTTCTATCACTCATCATCAGTCCAAGGCCATCTCCTCCATGGCGAAAAAGTGTGGCTAAGGAATCTATCGCTAATGCGAACAGGAGCGGAGATAGGGGGCATCCTTGGCAGGTGCCACATGGTATCGCATTATGCAGGGAGGTATTCTTGCCTGTCTTAACCTGCGCCATAGAGTGGGTATACAACAGTCTTACCCACTTCAACCAACCCACCCCCAACCACAGCCTCTGCATAAGCTCGAGTAAGTAGGCCCAGCTCACCCTATCAAATGCCTTTCCAGGACAACTGATTGAAAGGCAGACTGCGAGAGAGATCTTGCTACTGAATGATAAAGTACTGAATACAGTCTGCACAGATTATATGAGGTATTGTGGGAGGGGATGAATCTGTTCTGATTGGGGTGAATGAACTGCATATGCAGGAGCAGTGTAAGTGATAGGATTTTACTTAGTATCTTAAAATTGGTGTTTCACGTCATTCACCCCAACGTTGGGACCAGATATCTTGGGGAGAGGGATCACTATTGCATTTTTTGTAGAATTCGGCAAGTGCCCTAACCTAAGAGCCTCAGCATACATAGTCACCAGATAGGGAGCCAGCTTGGCTATGTTCTTCATATAAAACTCTGCCGGGAGGCCATCTGGGCCCTGCATTTATACCGCCAGCCATCCTGGCTATGTTCTTCGTATAAAACTCTGCTGGGAGGCCATCTGGGCACCGCGTTGAACCACCAGCCATCGAAGCAATAGCCCCTCCAACCTCTTGTATAGTTACAGGGCCACCCAGCTCTTCTGCAATATGTTTGTCTACAGTGTGGAGGCACAGCAGGCCAGGACAGCACTTAGCTCTGCTTGGGGGCCTACTGGGGTGTGGTATACAGCATTTCGTAATACCTCTGAAAAATTCTGGTAATTCTACCGGGGTCAAATTCGGTTGTGCCTGTTTCGGTCGGAATGTGAGTAATTGGGGTTCCTTGGGTCTCTGACCAGATTAGCCACTCCAGTAGGCAACTGGCGTTCCCCTCCTCTCCCTGCATTCTGTCCATAAATGCCCTGTAGTCATGGGATGAAAGTCTCTCTAGGGCATCATCGTAGTTTTTCGTATGGCAAGTAGACATGTGTGCCTGTACCCCCATTCCCTGCATGTTGTTCAGCGCATGCAGCTCTCCCTCTATGGCCAGGATATCTCTGTGAAGTTCCCTCTGTATTCCAGTTGTTTACCCCATACAGTGTCCCCTCACTACCACCTTGAATGCCTTCCATCCCACTAGTGCCGAGGATGCCGTATGTGCGTTATCAACAAAGAACATATCCACTGAAGCTTGCAGGGATTCAGCAAATGGTACATCCTCCAATGACAGGGGATTAAGTCTAAACGTAGGGATCAGGGGTTTCTGCCCATAAGGTTGACACAACAGCAACAAAGGGCTATGGTCTGAGAAAGTCTGTCCTAGATATTCCGTGTGCTTAATGGAGCGGCTGAAACCTGGGGAGCACCAGATGGTATCTAATCTCATGTGGAGTTGGTGTATGGCGGAGGAGAAGGAGTACTCCATGTCCTCCCTGTGTTGGAGCCTCCAAATGTCCTGCAGCTACCAGTGAGTTGTACACTCTTGCAGGCCTTCTGCTGTATGTTGGGCCTGCGAGAGTGGAGGGTGGGGGCAGTCTAGCACCACGTCAGCTATGCAATTGAAGTCTCCTCCTAAAATCAAATGGCCAACCTTTATGACAACTATACGGGCAGAGAGACAGACCATATAGGCCAGTTCGTCTCGGATAGGCATGTGTAGGCTGCCCAGCATGATATATTGGCCCAGTAGTCATCCGGCAAGTAGAACATACCTGCCTTCTTTGTCTATTAAGGTGTGTGTTGCTTCAAAAGGGACCACTGGTCTAATCCATATCACTGCCCCTTAGGCGTATGCTGAGAATGTGGTGGCAAATATCTGCCCTCTCCATCACATATGTGATTTTTCTACTTCCCCCTGGATGAGGTGTGTTGTGCCTCTTGTAAGAGGGATATCTGTACACCACGCCTTTTCAGATAAGTGTGTATGCTGTGGCGTTGTGCCAATATTCCATGTGAGGAATTTCAGTACCTGGTGGTGTGTCGGCATCCTAAGTAATTCCAATCTCCCCGCTTCCATGTCCCCCACAATGCCTCAGTCATCGAAAAAATGAAATAGCATGTCCCCTCCTGCTTTATGAACAAAGCAGATCAAACGCAAAAAGTCCTAACAAATAACAGCTCCCCAACCCCAGAGCATACTGGTAACAGCCATCTACCCAAACTATAAATGTGTCTTTGAAAACTAAGAAATACCCAAACCAGCCACAGCAAGGGCCTTCGAGGGATTGTGGCCACACAGATTAATGCACAGAGGTGTGCAAAGTGATGCTATGAGTTGTGGAGTGTTGCTGACCGGTACCTCGTGTACCGGCTTCAGTTCTCATCCAGCCTAGTTGGGTTATTTGTTGATTCAAGGTGATGTTGGCCCCCCATGGGGTCCAGGTTTGTGACTGTTCATGGTAAGGATACCCGTTGTATTATTTCATCTGTAGTCTTCAGGGTCACTACTGGTAAGTCAAGACTAGCTTTGTCGGAGAAGTTCGAGTCTGAACCTTCAGACCCCTTCATGGAGCGTGAGCCTGCCTCAGATGGAGAGCCACACTCATGGACAATCACAGCTGCCACCTGCAGTGCTGCTGCTCCCTCGCGCTCAGTCTTAGAGGGACTCGGTTTCTTTGACGCAGACGTTCAGGTCTCCATTTAGGCCATTTTCTGGATTTATGGATTTCGGTTGCATGATGTTGCCTCTGCACTGTCTGGGGGGGTCTCGGTTCTATATGCCTCAATCCAGTCCCAAGCTTCTTTGGGATCATTACAGAAGTGGGTCTTAATATCCAGGACTATGCTGAGCTGGGCAGGGAATATGAGGGAGTACTTGATGCCTTATTCCCTTAATGATCTCTTACCCTCCAGGAACGAAGCGCGTCTCAGTAGGACCTCAAGGGTGTAATCCGGAAACATCAAGACTATACTGTTATTCACTACAAAAGGACCATCAGTTAGAGATTTTTGCAACAGGATTTATTTGTCCCTGTAGTGTAGCAGCCTGGCAACCACTAGTTGTTGAGGGTAGCCTATCACCAGCAGACAGGCCGGCACACGATGCGCTCTCTCAAGGGTGTAAAATGGCATCAGGGCCCCTTGGGCCACCATGGTGCTGAGACACGGTTCCAAGTACACCACCTTATTGCCATTCTCGATCCCCTCTAGCAAGCCAAGTATCCATATATTGTTTTTCTGGCTACGTCCTTCTCTTTTCCATCTTCCGCCCTAAGCTCCAAGGTTCGGATCTTATCTGTGAGTTTTGTCACCTGCCGTGTAAGGGCTTGTTGCGCTGGGGTCAGCTCTTCGAGGCCCGACTCCCCTACCTTCACCCTTTCATGTAACTTTTGATGCTCTCCACGGAGGAGCCCCAGACCCACCGACACAGTACTGATGTCTTTGTGCATCGTCAATTTAGTATCTGAGATAGCCTCCAATATCTTGAATATTTGCTGTTGGATGAGGTTCACCTTCGATTGTGTCTCCAGTCTGCCCTGTGCTTGATCTCGCGCATCTTTGTCCCCTTCTGGGGAAGCTCCTGTTTGTTTCACCCTTTCTTTGAACATTTCTACTGCTTTAGCGGGATGCAGCCCACGTGAGACTCTGGGGGCCTCGGGGCGACGCTCCTCGACTGTACTCTATTAGGTCTGAGTGTGGACTCCGCTGACACACCATTCTAGTGTGGGCCTCCAAAGAGCTTTACACCCGCAGGGGGTCAATGGGGGATTGGACACCTCCTCACTGCAGGCTCATGATTAGCTGGAAGGCTGGCCAGCACTCCGGGCGCACCTCACACCCACAGGATCAGCCTAATTCGGATGGCAGTACACAGGGTCCTCGCCACTCCACACCGTCCCTCTGCGCTATAACTGGGCCCTGATCTAGCCCTGAGAGCTTGTGGCCTGCACTGCTCTTCTCCCCATGGTATCAGGATATCCCACCAGCCAGGGTCCAATCAATTCCCACACCCCGGATCCGGCTATGCATAGGCCCCAGAGTGACTGCTCCTCCACATCATACACCGTCAATGACTCCAGCACACCCCATGCACGTCCCAGCTCGATGCAGGGATATTGTCTCTGGTCCCAGGAGGTTCCATTCATACAGCGTCTCACTTCGGAGGGCACACTATTTGGGGTCACTCCCCAGGTCATCCCGCAGGAACTAGGGCACTACACTGGGCCTCCGATGCAAGGGCCCAGGAACAATCCGGCTCCCTCAGTCACATCAGTATCTCTGCTGCCCTCCCCGGTCACTAGGGCTCAGGATCTGCCAGGTGCAGGGACCCAGTGACCCTCTAGATTGTCTCCGATGCCTGATCTGGGCCTGAGAGCTCGCCGCTCTCACTCATCAGCTTGTGGTCGCCTCGAGATGTCTCCTCCAGCAGGGCCCAGCCAAGTCACCATGCACCAGGCTCAGCTGCACCGCAGGCCTCTCCCAAGCCCTGCGGTGTCTGCTTTGGGGCGTATCTGTCCATGTTCCCCTCCGGCACTCCTCGCATGCGACCCAGTTCACAGCAGGAGGGGTGCCGGGCAGGTAGGGTGGGCCAGCCATCTCACCTCCAGGCACCAGTTGTGCAGGGTGGCCCCCCAGGCACCTCTCCATGATGTGCTCTCAGAATATGGGTCCCGAGCCGGTCCGGTTCTTGCAGTCACACATGCAGCGCAGATGCAGTTACAGCTCCCCGAGCCATGGGAATCACCTCAAGAGTGTCCCTCTGAGGTCAGCGAACCACCCCAGACCATTGAGGCTGGAATTGCGTAGATATTAGGCAGATAAGTGGCAGGCCGGTGCAAAGCTTTTTGCTCATGCTTCCACCATCTTCTGTTGGCAAGCTACTCCCCCCCCCCCCTCCCCCCGCTTCAAAAGAAATTACTGATGGCATGGTTGACAACATCATCCAATAATTGTGACAGTTTGATATACTCTTCTGACACTGAAAGGTACTTAGCTACAACTAGCGAAAATGTTCTCTAGCGTTTGTACTGCTAATGAATGCATAATTTTCCAACATGCTTATTCTCCTAATGGTGCATACATATTCACTGAAAAAAAGAGGTTAAATTGGAGTTATATATGAGAAAGTTAGTAAGCTTTTAACTTATGTTATAAAACCATCAGAATTTACTGAAAAGCACAACTGTTTAAAAACCAAAGAACCATGGAAATATACCAGTAATACATACCTGCCATAAATATAACTTGCACTGCCTTACATTTTAGATGTCATCAGTGATGCAATATGTGAGACCATAAATAAAGCATCACAACAGAATTACATTTAACCAGTGAATTTCCCTGTTTTTTAGATTTTTAATGGTTGTGCTTTTTCAGTGGATAAGTTTTTTAATATAAGCGTTAATCTTACCGCCTTCCTCGTGTATGTCACTTACACTTTGTTTATTTCAGTGAATTTCTACTCTTTTTAAAGTGTAAAGAAATTCCATATTAAAATACATTTGTGTCTAACTCTTCACCTTCGACTATATGCACTGGCTGATCGTGGAAAGGTCAAATTAAAAAATAGGTATATTTGAGCCGTCCCCCATAAGGGCCATGCGTCAGGGTACCCTTATCCTTATCCTGCACCCTATTACTTTATTATCTTTTCTTTTCTGAGGACACGTTACAGCCGTAACATTGTCTTTCATGTTGCTGCCAGCCAATCCAATCACTTGCTCTGGCAAGACCGTGTGTCCCGTGAGAACAAGCTGTTTGCCAGCAAAAAAAAAAAACCTGCGTGACCAAACAGATCACCTCAATTTTTTAATTTGTTTGTAATCTAGCAGGACTCCCATGAGAGTCTCCTGGAATCAACTGTCAATATATCTATACATTTTGAGCATTAACATCTCAAAATCTATTGAGCAACTTTACACTAAATGACAAAAAGCTAACTTTTGGGGTAATAATAATAATAATATCTTTATTTGCGTGATTACTTAAAACCACTGCTACAGAAAAACAACAGTATCAAATTCTCCATGTTAAAAGAACCATAGTTAAAACCTTTTGTTTTTGCAAAAGAGAAGTTCTGACATTAAAAGGGTTAGTTAGAATTAAAGAGTCAAAGGCTACAGGGCTAAAGGAACCGAGATTAATGACAATATGCAAAGCCTGCTATGTACACATTTTTCTCCCTAAGCAGCACATTTGGGGATAGTGAAGTATGGAATAAAACTCCCAACAGCCGAAGCATGCAATGTGCAAAGTCAGCATTGGGTAAGATGGTTGTCTTTAGCACTGGAGCAGTAGTATCTTGACACTTGGTTGCCTGCTGTGAGAGCCCAACTGGCCAACTATGTACTGATGTTAGTCATTTTTTCCACTTTGGCCATAAATTGGACAAGGCTGCAGGCCAACTAAACATTTCCGCGTATGGCTGGGTCCAAACTGGAATGGCATGGTGAGCAGAAAAACGATGGATTTAGGCCCAGATCTCTGTACTGGGGTTAATGTATGACATTGTTCTGCATTCATTAAAAAGAAAAAAATCCCTCATGGCCCATATACTTTGTATGTTGTCACATGGTACATATCATTTTCTATGTCCTTCAAGATATGACAATAACACTTTCTTTGGTTATGTTTTCAAAACTTTATTAATTTTTTTTGGTATATATATCAAAAACATTTTTCTACTTTTTAAAAAATTTCTTTCTTTTAAATTCATTATATTCTTTTGATCAGTTTAAACAGACATAAAACATGATTCTTCATTTAGATACATTTAAGATTTATACACAAAAAGGAGAGCAACCCTGATACCCCAACACTATTCACACTCACAAACGACTCATACATACACTTGCACACAAATCACTTCTCATCCAAACAATCTTTTTTCTGTATATAAGGTATATTGTCAGCAGAGAATTACTCTGTCTGAGTGAGAACCACAGAATGTTTTGTGGGATTCCACGCCAGGTCGACGCGTGTTTCGGTGGGTTTGTACCACCTTCCTCAGGACCTCAACAGAAACACTTTCTTCTTTTTCGTTGTTTTTCGGGCGGATGGTTACTGGAAACTTTGTTGCAACACATGGTACTCCAAAAAGCGTCTTTTAAACTCCGTGCATGGCCATCAAAATGAGTACATATCTGGGATAAATAGAAGAATATAGAGACATTCGAGTTGATTGAGTAAAATAAGAAACCCCCGTTAAAGACAACAGCTGTGACCTATCAAGGAAACAGGAACCCTTCAAAAACAAGTTTTGAATAACTACTATTACACTAGGATTAAACAACTGAACAAGTTCCTCCTTGGATATCGATAGGCTTCAAGACCTACAATAATAGCCCCCAGAGGATCCCCTGTATCCAATTCTCAAGGCCCTCACTACTGTGGCATTTAGTTTGCCTGTGTCTCTTCCTCGTAAGCATTTGCTCCCGTAGGTGATTGGATCACCTGGAGCAAAGGCGTGAGGCTTCGGCCAGTTGTTTTGCGTTTTTTTGTTGATTTTTAAAACTCTTTATTGAACAAAATTGCGCAGCAAGATTACATGATTGCAACATTTCAAAACTTCATGTACAGGCATACTATGTTCAGCGAGGGTTACCTTGAATATATTACACTTGAAATCAATACAGATAAGAAATATCATGGGATTACTAGGACAGAAGAATGGACCACGGAAAGAGGCACCTTAGGTGGGGGAGAGAGGCTGATGGAGCAGATGGGAGTGAGAGTGGGAGGCAAGCAACTCGTAGACCTTCACCGATGGTTGCCGCGGGCAGAGTGCCGCCGGGGAGCGTGGGAGAGGTCACCGGGCACCGAGAGTTGTAACTAAGGAAATGGAGAGTAAGGCTCTGGACTCTTCTCACTCCCAGAGGGAGTGAGAAGAGTGGACCCCATTTTTCAATTGGGCGGGATCTGGCGGGCGCGAGGTCCCAGAATTCGGACAGGAGAGTCTGACAGCGCAATGCATCCTCGAGCCAAAGGGCAACCTGAGGTGCAGGCCTGCGACCCCAGCAAATGGAGACCCCACACTGCGCGAAGACAAGTAACATGGCAATCAAGCGGTAGGAAGCATATGGGAAAAATTTAACGAAGCCTAAGAGGCAAAGCTGAGGATCGGGCTGGACCGGCAACGAGGTGATCTCAGAAATGGCGGCGCAGACCTCTCGCCAGTATGCGGAGACCTGGGGGCACAGCCAGGCGAGGTGGGAGAAGTCAGCCGCAGGGGCAGAGCAGCACAAGCATCTATCAGTGGAAATAATCCCATCTTATGCAACTGGGCAGGGGTCTGGTAGAGCCTATGTAAATGTTTAAAGTGGTTGAGGCACTGACAAAAATTTGGAGATAGATGTTTAATCTGATTACAGTAATAGACCCAGTCAACTTGAGAGATTTCGAATATCAGGTCACCACCCCTTGCCACTTGCGCCCGGTCAGTGGAAATGAAAGATACCGCCAGTGTGAAGGCATAGATTTTAGTGACTAGATTCCGACGGGAGGGGGGCACGTAAAGGAAATTGAGCGTGGCCATTGAGGGAGGGGGCTGGAGAAACAAGGGGTGTAGCTCCCTACAGGCGGCCTTGAGTTGGTAGTAGAACAGAGTGTCCATGGGGCGGAATTAGTGAGAAAAAAGTGTCCCCAGGATAGAGATCTGACACTGTAGACAGGGAGTAGCATGTTTAACCATCCCAGAGGTCTGGAGAGGAGGAAAAGCCGGATGATGGGCAATTGGCATTGTGTTTGAACAGGAAATCAGGGCTGAAAAGTTTACGGAGCCCATCCCAGGTCCAGCATAAGGTCCCAAACGTATCGATCTCGGTGTGTGGGAGTTTCGCTGGGGCGGTCATGAGCGGCTACGGGACAGCAAGGTCGGCTTCAACCACGACATGAGGCTGAAAAGGAGTGGGAGGGAGACAAAAATGAAGAAAAGTGGCCTGGGCACTGAGAGCATATAGTTTAAAATCTGGGGCACCAAGGCCGCCATGCGACATCGGAAGGGTGAGAATATCCAAGACGATCCTAGGCTGTTGACCGGCCCAGAAGTCGACAGCCTAGAGAAGTAGTATTTTACTTTTGAAGAGAGGACTGAAGCCCAGGCCGAGGAGGAGATAAAAAAGGAAAGGCCACTCTAGGGTATCGAAAGCTTTGGTGGTGTCGAGCAGGGTGGCCACCGTCGGGAGCGCTGAGTTAATTTGATTGAGGACAGAGAAGAAGGTCCGGAGATTTTTAGAGGTCGAGCTGCCGGGATGAAGCTGGACTGATGCGGGTGGGCAATGAGCGGCATGAGGGGGAGAAGGCGAGTAGCGAGTAGTTTGGCAAAGATTTTATTGTCTGTATTAATTAGTGACAAGGGACAATAGGAATCTCGCTGGTCAACTGGTTTGTCCGGCCTTAGGAGTAAAGTGAGTAGAGCCTCGTGGAGGGAGGGGGTAAACTGACCGGTCGCATAGGATTCATTGCACATGGCACCAAAGTGCGGGACAAGAAGAGGAGCGAAGGACTTATAAAAGGAGACTGATAAGCCATCTGAACTGGGGGCCTTGCCATCGGGCATGCCATTGATTGCGGCTAGTATTTCTTCTTTAGAGAAGGGCTCATCGAGGATCTCCCGGTGAGGGTTGCCGAGCCAAAGGAGCTGAAGGGTGTCAAAGTATTGATCGAGATCCTCGTGCGGGGGCACCGTGTAGAGTTGTGTATAGAAGGCAGTAAATCACACTTTGATTTCCTCAGGGGAGATTGTTGTAGCAGGGCCACCATCCTGGAGGGAAGTTATATGGGACGCAGCGCGACGCTGACGGAGGAGGATGGCAATGGTTTTACCACGAAAGCGGCCTCCCTACAGAGAAAC
The DNA here is from genome assembly GCF_964261635.1 of Lissotriton helveticus. Taxonomy (NCBI): domain Eukaryota; kingdom Metazoa; phylum Chordata; class Amphibia; order Caudata; family Salamandridae; genus Lissotriton; species Lissotriton helveticus. The sequence continues at coordinate 1,079,544,821 of NC_136059.1, forward strand.
ACAAGTTCTCTGTTGGCCTCATCGGAGAAGTCGGTGTGCTTCCCTCGGATATGAGCTAGTGTGTTAGGGTTGGGGTTCTGGGAGTGAGAGGAGTCCAGAGCCTTACTCTCTATTTCCAGTTTATCTAGAGTACTACGGATAGAGTGTAGAATGCCAGATTGTTTGGAAATGCATTCCCCCTGAATAACAGCTTTAAAACCATCCCAGAGAGTGAAGGGCGAGTCGACGGTGCCTTCACTGAGCTCAAAATAATTAGAGATCCCGGTTTATATCTCAGCACAGAAACCCGAGTCACGTAGCGCATTGGGGAAGTCGCCAGGAGAATGGGTAACAAGGGGAGTGAGGGAGACGCAGACAGAGGCAAACAGGAGCATGAGCAGAAAGGGTGAGCGCCATGTGGTCAATAGAGGTGAGCCACGAGGTCCAGGCGAGACCAGCAGCCCCAGAAGCTAGTGACACAAGTGCCCTCACGTGCCTCAGGGCAAGTGTGATGCCACGCGTCATACAGGGAGTTTTCAGTGAGAATGGAACTTAGGAGTGTAGCTGCGTGCGGGTGGGAAGCATGGGGGCCGGAATGATCGAGTGTGGCAAACAGTGTTACATTAAAATCACCTCCCTAGAGGAGCGCAGCAGGGCCCAGGGACAAAATATGGTGCCAGACTTGCGCGAAGCAGTCTGGTCCATCACTATTGGGACCGTACAGCACAGCGAGTATCAGCGGCTGGGCCAAAACGCCCCCCAGGGTCGATGATACCTGGGACGTCTGCCATGGAAGCCCTCTGTGTAGTAGGATGGACACCCCCAAGAATAATTAGAATATAAGGAGGAGTGTATCATGCCCCAGTGCCTGGAAAGACGTCCATGGTGCCTTGTCAAGGAAAAAAGTGTCGAGGGAAGTGGTAAGTGAGGAAGGAACATCGCGCGGAAGCATGAAGCGGTGCCTTAAGTAGCAGAATAAGAAAAAACACAGTGCATTAATGTAAGAAGCACAATAAAAGAACACAACCAAGAACACAACCAAAGTCTCATAAGGAGGCTTCAGCCCCAACAGCATGATGCCCCCAGTAGGGAAATGGGCAGCAAAGGTACATTGAGGATACATTACAGTGAACTGGAGGGGTGCAGCGGAAGAACCTGCACTAATCGAATGACGCGTCATGGTATGACCAGATGGAAGAGCATGTATCACATTAAACAATATGACCTCAGAGGGAGCCCACAAACCCCATGATCCCCCACCCAACCACCCTCACCACCCCCCAATCAGGCTTAGAGACCACCCACCCAGGGAACCCACAGCTGGGAAGGGGAAAGTCTATGTCCAAGGAAGGAATCATCCCGTGAAGGCATGGTGTCGCTCAGCATATACCCCTGCAGAGGAGGCCAAGCCATATGTAGTAATAGACAGCAGAATGAAGTCCGCCAAAGGAACAGGGGCATAGCTGTGGTAAAAAGGAGTCCTGTAAAAAAAGGAAATGCAAAGTGGGCCAAGACAAAACAGGAGATCGAACAACATGAAAGAGAACCAGCAGAAAAGTTAATGATTCACTACAGTGCTGTCATTGTTGCTTAAGTTGTAGTCGGCAGTAGCTTGAGATTTAGCTGGAGAGGAGCGATGTGTCCTGTCGAGTTTCTTTGCAAAGGCCAAAGCGTCCTTGGGATCCGGGAAAACGAGCCTCTTTGAGCCTTGCCTGACTCGTAGTTTAGCAGGATATGCCAAGGAGTAGGAAATTTCATGCTTTTGGAGTATTCTTTCACAGGGAGGAACTTGCGGCGAGCGGCCTGCAAAGCCATGGTGTAGTCGGGGTAAAACGACAAGGAGTTGCCCTGATGACGGATCTCGCCCATCTCCCTGGCCGCTCGAAGAATTGCATCTCGGTCCCTGTAATTAAATATTTTGGCGATGATTGGGCAGGCTGGCAGGCCTGGGCCGGGGTGAGGGCTGAGGGAGCGATGGGCACGCTCAATGATGAAGACCGAAGAAAGGACCTCACCAAAAAGTTTGCGGATGAGTTGTTCAACAAAGTCCTCCATACGCGCAATATTGGTGGATTCAGGCACACCCGTGATGCGGAGGTTGCTCCTACAGGAGCGCGCTTCCAAATCCTAGTTTTGATTCCGAATCAGCTCCAATATCTTATCCATTTGAAGAAGCTTTTCATCCTGAGTGGCAGCATCCTCAGCATCACTGACCCTTGTTTCGACATTCAGTAGGCGAGCATCTTGAGAGTCTACACGGGCCTTGACCGTGTCCAGACGGGATGACAGCTGTTGAAGCTAGGCCGCAATACCTGTGACTGCGGATTTGACTTCTAGCATGATGGACTTGATATTGCCCTCTTGCATTGACGCCCTCTCCTTGGAGGCAATAGCATCACCCCATCAGCGACCACGCCATCCTGGGGCACCTGTCAACGCTGGTCAATGGCGATTTTTGGCTGTTTGGGGTTGGTCTTCCCCATGGCCAGACGGAGGCAGGTGAGGGAAGCAGCCAATTAGTACGGGGGCCACAGCTGGAAGGCAAGATGACAGCACCCTCAGGTGTGGGAGAAATGTTCAGGTGGGAGACAGGTGTATCAGGCGGGCAGGGTGAGGTGGCAGTGGTGCAGGCCTTTAATAAGCAGGCGACGGCCAGGCCAGATGTCGGGGTGCAGCAGGGAAGTTGTAGGCAGTGCTCTCTTGATGACGAGATGCCGTGAGTGCCCCTGCCTGTCCGCGGGTCCCAGCACAGGAGTGAGAAGGAGGGTGGCATGGTAGCATCACTGGGATGGTGAGGAGGTACAGAAAGTTCGGGGAGATTGGTGCCGTCTAGTGAATAATGGTCTCGACGGTGGCAGTCCGGTCGCAGATTCTGCAGAGGGTGGCGTAGCCACGGGGTTAGTAGCAGCGGGGAAGCAAAGGGGGCGCGCGGCCTCCGATGCGGGCTTAGTGCAGCGAGGCCAGCGAGTGCGGGCACTACGGAAGTACCCCACTAGCCATGGTGGAAAATAGGCCCGCAGAATGGCACTCACAACCCCAACCCTGCTGCAGTAGCTCCCGCAGCAGCAGTGCTCACCCAGGCCAGCAGTGGACGAGCAATAGGGGGGCCCCCAGATAGCCACCACAGGAGGAGAAGCGTGAGTTGCAGATGGCTGCCCAGGTCACCCCCAGGTAGCCGATGATTGGGGAGCCCACCAAGACGGCACCAGGTCCAACAGGAAGGCCACGGTGGATGCCAGGCACAGCCTCCGGCTCAAGCAGGCAGGGAGGGCTAGGCACCAGTCAGGGTAGGGGCCGCGAAAGGTCGGCCGCAGGGCGGAGGTAGCAGACGGGCAGCTGGGAGGCCGGATCCCAGGATGGGCAGAGATGTCCCTGGCAGTTGCAGTGAAGCACCGTAGGGAGCCGGGGGCCACAACAAAAGAGGGTACAGGCAGCGGGGAGTCACAGGGCGTGCCGCCCACTTCACCAGGTCCGGTGGAGGTGAGCCCTTACAGTGGGCACCAGTAGCAGGAAAATGGCACCCACGCAATGAGGAGGCCCGGGGCGGATGGTGCGGCTCGCACGCCCCAATCCCACTGCAAGCTGCCCCCATGGCGGCCGCACTCACCAGCTCCGGCGGTCAGGAAGCAAAACCAGTCCACAGGCCAAAGTCTTGGGCGCAGGAGGCTGCAATCAAGGAGGAGCAGGTGGGATGGGCTGCCCCAGCAGAGGGCCCCGAACTTGAGACTTAGGCCTGGAAGCAGAACATGGCTCAGCAGCGGCATAAGAGGCCAGGAGTTGAAGCAGGCGGAGCCCTAGGACGAGGCAGATCAGGATGGCATGGCATCAGGTAGGTACGATGGGGAAATTTGCAGGATATCTTTTGGATAATCGGCTTGGCCGGCAGAGCCCACTTAAACTGCGGCCATCTTGCAGACGGCTAAGCCACGCCCTCCCGAGTTGTTTTGAGTTTGACATTGTTAATGCAAAAACGTACATATGATATCTATTATAACACCCAGGTATTTGAACTCTGCGACGGTTTCCAGCAGGAGTCCTCCCATTTGCAAGCGATATCTGTGTACATTATTTTTTTTGTTTAACCGCATCACTTTAGATTTTTCTAGGTTTATAGTTAATCAGTTGGCAATAGAAAAATTATGCGTGGTGTCTAGCAAGTGTTGAAGACCTACCGGGGTGCGTCTGATCATTGGCGTAAAGTGGTAAAGGGTAAGTGCTTTCATCTTTGGGGCGTGGGAGTCGCATCTGTCCAACTCAGTCAAGAGTTCTGACATAAAAAGATTAAACAAGGTCGGGCCAGAACACAGCTTTGTTTCAGCCTCTAAGTCATTGGTATCTTTCTGGCTAGACGGTCGCCAGTTCCCAACTTAATTTGGACCAAGGTATCGGTAAGTAGGAGGATCAGCTGAATCATGAGAACAGGTGGGATTTTTCTTTGGAAAAATTTGTCCCATAATTTCTTCCTGTCAATGTTTTCAAAGGCAGATGAATAATCAATGAAGCAAATACAAAGTGGCAGGTTGGCCTCTTTAGCCACATCTATCAGAAGTGATAAGGCAAGTATGTTCGTTGCTGTTCCTGGGGATTTGCGAAAACCCGTTGGATTGAGGGGGATGATTGCCATTTTGGTCACCTAGTCTGTGAGTTCTTCCAAAAAAAGACTGGCATAGTATTCGGCATCATTGTCTATTAAGGTGAACAGCCTATAGTTCTTTGCTTCATTCTTTTTGCCTTTCTTGTGTATTGGGGAAATGATTGACCCCTTCTAAGAATCTGGTATTCTTTCCACTTCAAAAATCAGTTTGAAAAGTGGTAGTAATGCTGCCGCCCAATAGTCCGGGTCTTGCTTGTACAAGATTGGGAGGATGCTGTTGCGGACCATTGACCCCTCAGCCCTGCTTTTCGCTATCCTGTTGGTAATCGGTTTGCCTGAGGTGCGAAACAGGCAATTGCCAATTGTTTGTCAGAATTGGATAAGTTGTTCCCGGGCATGTGTCAGGTGGTTCTGAGTTGAAGTGATGCCGGAGTTAGTTTGTCCAGGCCTCTTCTGTCAAATGTGAATTGATTCCAGCTGTGCTTGGATTCTGTAGGCTAATTACTGTGCGCCAGAATCTTACACTGTTATTTGTTTTAGTTTCATGCAGAAGTTTGGCCCTCAGCTTATCTTCTGTTTCCCTTTTTAAATACCAGATGAGTCACGTCATTCTTACTTTTAACTCCATTAGTTGATTTTGAATGCCTTTGTCTGTGCCTGTTTGGTTGATCTTGCATACTGATCTATTTAGTGCTTTCTTGAGATGGTGTTAGAATAGAAAATATGCTTTAGCATTGTTTATGTAAAGTTAGCATTCGCTGCACCATTTTATGGAAGGCCGCCATTTTAAATCATAATAGAAACTAATCCTTTGCAGTTTCTGAGAAACAACCTTCTCTAGGTTATGTTTCTTCAGCTCTGAGTTCTGCTACACTAATGAATACACTGTTATTATTAGCGCATACCTTTCTTGTTAGATGTAGGCCTTCTCCAACTTGTCTAGCTGTGGGCACAGGCAGAATGACCTTGAATAGCAGATAATTTGTGTCCGGCCTCATAATCGAAACTTGCTCCTTTGTAATTCACTGTCAAGCTGAATCTGCTTTAAAAATTCCAAGGTGGGCGTGATTTCATTGTTTTCGAAGTGCACATAATGTATTGTTATGCTTGTTGATGTCAGTCCCTCTGCAGCACTACTAAGCGACTGAGCAGACTGGGCTCCACTCTGAGTGTATTTGAATAAACAAGTATTGGTTTGTATTCTCTACTGTCTGACTGACTCTTCATTTAGTATGGAAGGCTGAGAGGGGTTCGTGAGTGACCCGGGTGACCCTATTTGGGCCATTTCCTTCCGTTGGCGCCCGAACAGTGACTCCTTTGGGTGAGTGACCCATCCCCTTCCGTGGACAGGGGGAGGGGGGTTGAGGTCACCGTCGGGTGGGATGGACGGATCAGGGATCTCCTCACAAAGAGTTCCTGGTACTTGCAGCTGCCCCTCCTGTCCTGCCGGACGGTGCCTTGCCCAGTGGTCATCCCGACTGGAGTCCTGAACGGCAAAACTCTTGGATCTGACCACTTGGTCTGGAAAGTCGGCAGTGGAGAATGAATTTACTTGACCTGCATATATCAGGTGAGTTTATTTTGGCTCTTTGTGGATTTAGTGCCATTTTGGTTTGTATTTGGTACGGTCTAAGGACCGCCTTTTGGATAAAAGCAATTGCAATTGTTTTGTTAGGCATAAAATAATAAGCTTGTTTTCTTTTCAGAATGCCTAGTGTAAGTAAGATTTTTTTCTTTGTGTTGTCATTGTTGTTCTACTGATGTTCGATTGGAAGAAAGTCAGCTGGTGCCTCCAGAAGGCACTCCGAATTTTGATATGTATGTGAAGCATGGTCTTGGCCCTATTATGTTTAGTACATTATAGCCCAAATATACGAGGGACAATGCCGTGTTGCAGCGGCTGCTGACAGGCACTTTCGATGAACAAGAGATAGAGTATTTACAAGAACAGTTGTTTAAGAGAAGAAGTAGGCAGTCTATGTTTGATTCTCGTAGGACATGGTAGAAAGCAGCTAGACAGAAGCGATTGAAGGCAGAGAAGGAAGATCGGCAGGGGAGAATACAGACACAGACTCAGAAAGCGGTTGTATATGACAATGAAAAGCAGGAAAAAAAAGTTGAATGTGCAGATAGAAGGTTCCAATTACAAATTGATAAATCATATGTGGTTCAGGAAGAAGATTATATTTTTGTGGAAGAATTGCTAGATCTATTCTTTCTCCTGCGACACAATCATCAGTGGCATTAGTGGCTGTTACTTCTGTTGCTTCTTCTAGTATGGTTTTTTTTCTCCGACATTAGTAAGTAGTAGGAAACTGGTACATGGATTTGAGGATAGAGACTCAACGAAATTTAAGGAACGCATGGGACCATTAGTGCGATCTGATGTGGAAGATGATGAGAAGCAGGTAATAGCTAACCAGGCTGCACAGTGGGCCTGTAATCCTATTTATAGTGTAGTGGATATTTGGGCAACTATGGAAGATTTTGAGCCCTTTATACAGCATCATGCCCTTGAACACATGTGCACAACAATAATGGGCAACAGTACTTCAAGGCGGAGGCGCCCCAAATCTTTTATGACATTAGAGATCGGGTGTATATTAGTAAATTGGGGACAGGACAGGTTTTTTCTAATATTGCAACAATAATAGCTTACAGGGTAAGGCTGCATGAGAAAAGTCCAAGGTCAGTGGCTCAATTTGTGATGAGGGAGGTTCATCCTATGTATCACCCAGAAATATCGGAATTAACAGATGGCTGTGGTAATATTACACGTGCGAGGGAGGCGGCTCGTTTTCAGGAACAATGGGTTTACTCTCCGTGGAAAAGAAGTGAAGTTTTGTCTCTTAAAACTCATTTGCCTGACCCTAGGAAAATTCCTACTGCATATTATAAGGAATAGACTGAAGCTGCCTCATCTACTGTAATGATTCTTGCTGATATTGAAATGTTTTTTGGACTGCTGGTTCCGGTTGATATTTGGAGGCAGGTACACACTCAAGATCATGTTGCGGAGTTGGGAGGTACATGGAACCAAATTAAAGCATGGGTTCAGAAAAAGAAGTCAGGCGACTAACCCCGAGCTGAGATACTTGCTTTGCCTGGTCGGCTTTATTACATATATGCATTCTCTTATTCCGCCCAAAAAAGTAGATTGGGATAAATTGCCGGCTTGTAGACAAAAGATTTCTACACTCGGTTTGTAGACATGTTTTTGGATTGCAGTGGGCAGGATTTGTCTATTGAGGGAGGTGTTTGGTTGTTTGTTAATAGATTTGTTTCCAATCTGCTTCCTGAAATAGCGACTTGATTGCAGGAATCTGAAAGCACCTGGCTCACCTCTTCCCCTCCTGTTATTTTGAATATGGCACAGTATTATGAACATGGAAATAATGAGGAAAGGGACAGGACGGAGGAAAAGTATAAGGATTTGAAGAGAAAGGTGTTGTTGCTGCAGGCTTTTAGAGGGAACTGCTGAATACATGATGGTCCTCTCCGACAGCTTAAATTCACTAGTAGGCAGCCGAATACTACGCCTTTGGGGCCAAATTAGTGTGTGTACTGTAAGGAGGAGGGAAATTGGAGTAACAAGTGTCCAGTGCTTTTGCAGAAGGTGGCGGTCCCTAGAGGATGAGGTACTTGATGACAAGATTCTTGTGGATGGGTTCGTGGAGCTATAGTGGGGCTGATTGAGTTTAGAATTCTGCTGCCTCTCAGGATCGTTCTGATATCAATTATTTTGATGACCCTCATGTGGGACAGTACTATCATGATGATTATGATATGGAGGAAGTGACAGGAATGTCTTATAGCTAGGACAGCCAGGGACAGAGTGGGGGACCAATTCTGATACGTGGAGACCAGTGTGGCCCTTTTGTAACAGCTGAACTGCATGGTTCGACTGAGGAATTTCTGGTGGACACAGGTGCAACAGAAAGCTCTGTTTCTCGAAATATGGTCCCTGGGCGGCTCTGTCTGGCCATAATAATGTTTCAGTAGGTTTTTCTGGTGTTCCGGTTGTAAGCCCCATTTCAAAACTGCTTGCATTGGCTATTGGTCCTTTTACTGTGGATTCACAATTCTTACTGACATCTAATTGTGATGGAAATTTGATGGGTTTGGATTTGTTGAAGAAATTGCATGCTTCAAATTTTCGTTCCCCGCCAGGTGTCTATATGACAATGGGTCCAGATGAAGTGCGAGCTAAACAGTGTTTTCTATTTAAATTTTTTTATATTTGATTTATTGCCATTTTCTAGGGGTGGGTGGAATTTTGCGTAGACGCGCTATGCAAAATGGCAAAAAAACTCCACGAACATGCGGAATTCCGCGAGCTCGCGAAATACATTTTTGTGATAGGAGCATCGTGCCAGAATGAATCCTGCCCAGCATATATTTATCCAAGAAGAGGCCACGTTTTGTGCAATACCTCTACTCAACTGGAGTACTACTGGCTAATCAGTAAGTGCTACCTCATTGAGTAAATGTATAGTGCCTTTCCTACACTACAGCTGCGGGCCAGAAGAGCTGTCTCCAGAGACCATGTGTGTCTGTAACTTTCCCACAGCGCCGAAAGGCGCCGGCGGCCCTTGAGTGAGCTGTCCATCATAGTGGGCAAAGGGCGGGAAGACGTTGCATACTGCTAGTGTGTGTGGGGTGCGGCTTCTATGTGAGTCCACATCCCTCTTGTTTATAAAGGGTTAGAGACTGATCAGAGCAGCAGATGAGGAGAAAGAACCTCCTGGTCACAGGAACTATATGGGGATTGCACTTGAGAAACTCATGGATGTAAAGACCTCCATCAAGGATTACAGCAAATTGTTGACGGTAGATATGGGGAGAAAGCACACCTGCCCAGCCTCGAGCATGCTCACTAATTTTTTGTGCTGAATAATGCGTTACTGAATTTGAGCCCGGGCACCTGCTTTATTTACATATGTAAGTGCTTCCTGTTGAGGTTTAATTTTTGTGTCAGGAGCATCGTGCTAGAATGAATCCTGCCCTGCATATTTATTTATCCAAGAAGATGCCACCTTTTTGTGCAGTACCTCTACTCACCATGGTCATGAATTCTGCTATGCCGCGGATCGCGGAATTGCCGAAATTTCATAATTTCCACAAGCAGAGCGAAATTTACCACCCACACTTACCATTTTCCACAAAATTACAAACAGTGGCATTTCTTGAGCAATGTCGCGTTACATACAAATCTATTGAATAGCTTTTGGGAAGTTGCAACTTATGTGACATACCGGTATTACACCTCTTCCAGTGTCGTTAGGCATGGTACATGTCTAAAATGTATTTCATTATCTGCACAATTATACATCTAGTCATAATAAAACAGGGAATAGTGTGTATACATGGGTGTTGCGTGCATCGGTCTCTGTGCGTAGTAACTAAGGCTATGTGTGCCGGGAACAAGACCGCACGTGTGGGTGCAGCACCAAATATCACTCCAAACCTTTGCTCAAAAAAGTGAAAAGAGAGTGCATTTCTACACATGTAGCGCCATATGAAGTGTCTTCAGGCAGATTTACAATTTAGATATACATGACATGAATTGGTTACACAGGCAAGTACACTTAGGGTTTAGAAAAGCACAGGAGATTTTACTAAAGATCCTCAACTCGATCTCTGTTCATAAGGTGGGGAATGTTGGGAACCTATGCAAGATCACATATATATACAATTACATAACATATTTACAATTTGATGTGCAAGCTACGGAGCAATGTCTGGATATCCTGTCAGAGATAGTTTGTCACAGTCCAAAAATGAACCCCCTACAGCAAGTCGTAGTAACAACTTCTGGGTTAAAGTAACTTGTGGTAAAGTCGCAGTCAGGGTAGTGAATGCTTTGCAAAAGGCTGGGCATTGTTGAGACTGCGAGGTAAAGGAGATTTCCCGTGATTAATATTTCTGCTGGAGAGAGTTGTTTGTCTAGTTGCAGTTTGACTCATCATAAAGTAGTAAAGAGGGTTAATATGCCTGTTACAAAAATGTGTACCATACATATAACAGAACTGTATTTTATGTGGATAGCTCAGTAGGCTACTGAGGAGCAAGGTCATCCATAATGTTGGAGATTACCGAGTTGTAAAAGTCAGTGAGTGACTCAACCTCAACCAAGTCAGCTTGGGAGGAGAGGGCAGATTTACAGTGGGGTGCTAGTACATCTGAATTTATAGATCTGAGGTCCCTTTTCCAGATCTTTGATTACATTGGTTGGGCCTTTCTCATGAGGGACAGGGTCAGACTGATTTGCATATGGCCATGTCGGAACTGGGGTGGCTGAGTGGGCTAAATAATGGTGATGGATTAAACCCAGATCAGTTGACTGGGGGTGAGTGTTTGATTTGTTCAAACACTCCGTCCATCATCCCCTTTTGTATCGCTTTGTTCGCCCTAAGTTGGCGGGGTATGCTCAGACGTGAGTCCCTTGCTCACTTGGCCACTGGATTAAAGATAGCCTGGCTGATGAGGATTTTGAATCCAAAACCAGTCCCAGGATGCTTGTTTCCGGTCCAGGGAAGACATGGCCTGGCAGTTCGGGCTGGACTGTTCCCATGAGGCACAGGGTCAGACTGATTCGCATATGGCCATGTCGGAACTGGGGTGGCTGAGTGGGCTAAAGAATGGTGATGGATTAAACCCAGATCAGTTGACTGGGGGTGAGTGTTTGATTTGTTCAAACGCTCCGTCCATCATCCCCTTTTGTATCGCTTTGTTCGCCCTAAGTTGGCAGGGTATGCTCAGACGTGAGTCCCTTGCTCCCTTGGCCACTGGATTCAAGATAGCCTGGCTGATGAGGATTTTGAATCCGAAACCGGTCCCAGGATGCTTGTTTCCGGTCAAGGGAAGACATGGCTTGGCAGTTCGGGCTGGACTGTTCCCATGAGGCACAGGTTCAGACTAATTTGCATATGGCCATGTCGGAACTGGGGTGGCTGAGTCGGCTAAAGAATGGTGATGGATTAAACCCAGATCAGTTGACTGGGGGTGAGTGTTTGATTTGTTCAAACGCTCCGTCCATCATCCCCTTTTGTATCGCTTTGTTCGCCCTAAGTTGGCAGGGTATGCTCAGACGTGAGTCACTTGTTCACTTGGCCACTGGATTCAAGATAGCCTGGCTGATGAGGATTTTGAATCTGAAAACAAATAAAAATCAATGGAATATGTGTGTTTCTGTGAAAGAGGAGAAATTGCACAATGAAGTTCAATGGTTTCTTTGGAAGAAGTACCTTCTTCATGGAGAATGCCTGGAGACTAGCCCATACTATTTAAAGATGAGCATAGGATCTGTCAAAGATTTATGTGCCACATATTAGTGTGGAATTCTTGCATGAGTATTATCTATGTGCAATAAAGACATCAGCCTCTCTCTCATCACTTCTCTCTGCCAAGGAATACATTACAAAATAACACGCATGTTTCATTATTATTTACTATATGTAAGTGACATAGGTGTTATTAAATGTATTAATGTAAATACAAATGTTAGTTTCTTTTCCTAAAAGTGATCCCTTTCATTCTTCTTTTTTTGTTATTCTTAATGTTTGTTGTTTGGGGGCACAGTTCTATTTTCAGAGAAGTTATCATAATAATACATATTAAATAAATACTCAAATCTGAACTTGAAAGCAGCAGTTACAATATTTACTTACAAAGTGCCTATTTATCACCTTAAAAAACACCTTGGAGAAACTCACATATTTCATTCTATTCACAGTTCAAATCCTGCTAAAGAAATAAAAGGGTTACCACCTTCCTCATGACTCATGGAGTCTGGGGACATGTAAACTGTAAATCATCACAAAAAATGGAAAATAAGTTTGTAAGGAAACTTCTTTCAGTGTCCCAAAGCTCCTCTGTTGCTTTTTTTGCCGTAATGAAGTAGGAAAGAGTTACCTGAAAGATAACATTGCATTACAACCACTGTTGCTCTGGTTAAAAATGTGGAAGAATCCTGAGGCTACCCTCTGTAGGACAATATTAGCTGACTGCATGGGGATGGATAAAAGCCTAGGCATACCCTGGTTAAGATATGTAAAATTGAATTTTATTAAAATGGGCGTCTCAGAAAATTACACAAATCCTGACTCCCTAAAGAATGTTTCATCTGCCTCTGTTAAATCTCTTTTTTACCAAAGTCATCAGTGGACAGATATTACTTGTAATATGCCTAATCATCGAGAGCCTTCCTCCCGGCTACAAAGAGAACCCGCACTCTACTTACAAATGTATTTACATGAAAGGCGGAAACTTTTGCTGACAAGGTTGCGGGTAAAAATAATTAATTACCTAGTCGCTTTCCCCACTCGAGGCACATGGTTTGCATCACTCCCAGTATGTCCCTGTGATAGCTGTTCAAGTCAACGCACTATGCACTTTATTTTATTCTGTAGCTTTTATACCCCCCAGAGTAAACAATTTATTTGTCCACTTTTACTTGCAGCTAGGATCAGAATCCATGAACTGGCAATGGAATATTTACTCTCATTAGAATCAACTGAAATTATATACTGCCTTTTAAATTATTTTTTTACAGCTTTTAAGATCCGTAGCTAATTTTAACTACTGTTCAGAAAAAAATTATAATTTCTGTGTGTGAGGACCTGTTGGTTTTTGGAGTTTTAACTGTGTATTTGTTTGTGCAATCTTTTATGGCTCTTCCAACAGTCGGATAAAGTATCTTCTGATCTGATCTGATCTATTAAATAAATACACACATCTGAACTTGAATGCAGCAGTTGCAATATTTACTTAAAGAGTGTTTATTTTTCACCTTAAAAAACAAACCTTAGAGAAACTCACATATTTAATTCTATTCACAATTCTAATCCCGCTAAAGAAATAAAAGAGTTACCAGCATTCCTCATGCCTCCTTTAAATTTGCCCACTTGAACTAATTTACAAGAAAAAGGGCCCATAATTTATGGAACTTTTTTATATTGTCCAATCGGGTAGCAAATATTTTTTATCTCTGTCTGACCCTCTTCATTTAATTAAGGTATTCTGAAAAAAGGGGCTAAACTTGGTTCTCCATTTCTGCAAGACCAATGATCATGCCACCAACAGCAATATGAATCAATTTCTGACATCTCACTGTAATTCCAGACATGGAGCAACAACCTAAAAGAGCCTGGCTAGGGTTTTGGGGAATTTGGATCTGCAATTGGTCTTCTGCATATTAAAAAGTACTTTTCCAGACCCTATAGAATTTACCACAATTCCGGATGACATGCACCCAATCTATACCGTGTTAAATATGACAACTAAATCATTGATTGTGGCACCTTACATTCATTTTGTTTACAAGATGTGGAGTCCTATACATAATTCAGTTTTATTAAAATTACATTTGACTGAAAATTGGCCACTACAAAGTTGTAAAATGAAATTAATGAACTGTTTGCCTTATATCTCAGGTCAATATTTCCCTCTTTTAACTATTTATTTAAAATCGTACACTAGATATCAAATTTTCCACCTGATAACAGATACTTATTCCAGAGCCCTAGTTTCTTCATGTAAGAAATGCTAATTGAATTTGCCACCAGATCCACTCTGATATAATTTTAAGATACATATTTTGGAGAGGGTCATTAACATCCCTATAGGACACCATCAACCGTAATTTATGTATGTTAATCTGCAGTTCAATTTCATTCTACGTCTTCCATTTATCATTGGCCAAAAAATTAACAAGCTTAGTAAAGCCATTCACCTTCAAACTATTTGCAATTGCACGTTCCGCAGCACCTCCGTTTTCCCATTCAACCAGATCCATGTAAGTTTCTGAGTTGACATAAGGGATGTTGTATAATTTATAAAATTGCTCTTTCCTTTTACAAATTATTGTAGCATTTATGTAAATCACATTTTTTGTGGATTTTGTTAGGCTTAAATTATCTATAATTAGATTTTCTTTTAACATCATATATATTAGCTCATTTTGTAGATGGCTATATATAATACAGGTTTTTCTAAAACTAACTGAAAATTGAGCAAAATGTGCATAAGAATTAATGCTCCCTTTTTTCAATTTTTGCAGATTTACACAGATAATTACAGGCAGAAAACAATTTATTTTCCAGTCTCTATTTATTTTTAAATGTGGATAAAAACAGAAAAAAAATGTTTTTGGAGCGATTTTAAATGTTGTCAGTCATGGCTGCCAGGCAAATAGCTGTCAGGAATGACAAATAAGGGACCTAAAATAGATAGAAGTTTTAGGGGTGAGGTTAGAAACAGCTGTAAATGTGAACTTGTACGATACTGAAATGTTTGTTTTCATACAAGTCTATTGATTTATTATCTATGGGTGTTCATATAATTGAAACCTGTCAGGCATTCAAATACAACTGGACTTTTCCCAGTTCAATAAATGTGGAAATATACTAGTATCGACTTAATTTTTTTCACAAAACTAAAAATAAATATGGATGAATACAGATAAAATGAGCACACATTAAATATGAATAAATACAGACAAAAATGCTAAGAAAATAAATTCTTAAAAGAGGGAGCCCTAATAACAATGTAAGTTCTAGCTCGGGAGATCCAAGCCTCTTTTGTCTGTGCTTCTATATTAAGTGCTTAGTGCTAATCTCTGGCTAGAATTGTGCCATAAAAAGGACGGGATCATAGTATCATCATATTTAAAATATTGAGTGTACACTGTATATGGCACAGCCAAAAGCAGAAAATTCAACAGGAGAGTACTGACATTTTTATTACGGCTAGCCATTTTATTTAATTATTTATTTTATTTTATTTAATGTGATTTTATATAGCGCAAACTTTACCCAAAGGTGTCAGAGCGCTTTACATAAGAACCAGTTGCAAAACATAAGGACTTAGGATTACCTGCGTTACATAAAAGATACAAACAGAAAACATTGCAAATGTACAAGATGTAAAGTCACACAAGGAAGAGATACAAACAGATAGAAAAATTGCAACTGTACAAAAAGTAGAGTCACTCAAGTAAGAGATACAAATGGATATACTCTAAGAGTCACATAGGAATGGTAGAGAGTACAAAGGTCTACGGCATATACTAGTGATTAGAGTTATCTCTATGTACCTAAGGAAGGGATACGAATGAATGGATATACTCTAAGAGTCACATAGGTATGGTAGAGAGTACAAAGGTCTACTGCATATACTTGTGATTAGAGTTATCTCTATATACATAGGGAAGGGATACGAATGGATATGCTCTAAGAGTCGCATAGGAATGGTAGAGAGTACAAAGGTCTACTGCATATACTAGTGATTAGAGTTATCTCTATATACACAGGGAAGGGATACGAATGGATATACTCGAAGAGTCACATAGGAATGATAGATAGTACAAAGGTCTACTGCATATGCTAGTGATTAGAGTTATCTCTATATACATATATACACAAAGTGAATTTTCTCAGGTCAAGACCCAAAGGAAAAACAGAAGAGCAAAGTTCCATTAAGTGGGGTCGGAGGAGAATGCAGTCACAGCACCAAGGGAGGGTGGAAGGGATACAAGGGTATGGAGAAAAGGCAAATCAGAAAAAGGGAAGAAACACTTGAGAATCGTCAAGGGGGAAACTAGGGAAAAGGATTAAAGGACGAGGGAATGGACAAGGTGGCGGGTCAGGGTCCAGAGAAAAGCGGCCGCGAGCAGCAGCACAATGGCGGCCAGGACAAAAGAAAAGTAAAGAAGTCCAGGAGAGTCAGTGGCGTAGTTTCTTTCATTCGAAAGTGGCCGCAGCGCTGCTGCTTGCATCTGGTGTTTTTACGGCTCGCTGAGTTGGAAGGGGTGTGTGTGCCCCAAGGGCTGCTCTGCACGGGTAAGTGGGATTGGAGTCCACTTTATTAACTTTACTTAGAAGGTGCTTATAATTCATATCATAGGGTTTTCCGGTATATTCCACAAAATAAAACCCCAGAGAGCCTTTAGAGTGAGCATGCACACAACTCTGAAATTCCACTAGCAGGTTCTCTAAAGAAAAAATACTTTAAAGGATTCCCCCTCTTGGATTTATTAACTTTATACCCTCCTAGAGTTTAAAAAACACCGAAGATAACAAATACTCTCCCCTGCACTTCCTTCCTTGGGTTCAGCATTAACATAATATCATTGGTATATAACTTGAGCTTGTCCATCTGAGGAATGGGAACCTAAATTATATTGTCACTGTGAATAGCTAATGCTAAATGGTCAATAAACACTGTGAAAAGAACAGGGAAAATGGGACAGCCTTGCCTTGTTCCACGCTGAACCTTAAATTTTCCAATTTCAGATGAATTTAACATCAATTTATCCTCAGCATTACAATACACTTTTTTTTTATAAATCTTGTCATCTGGGTAGAAAATCCAAATTTCTCTCAAATGAATATGAGTTTGCCAGACCACGCGATCAAAGACTTTCTCCGCTTCCAATAACAAATCGCTGCCAGAATTTGATTGGCAGCAAATACATCTAGGGCTTCTATTATATAATTTATGTTTGTGCACAGCTTACGAACTCACTATAAATACTTTTTGATTTGCATAACTTACTTTCAAAGTATCTTTATTAAACCTAATCGCTAGCAACTTCAGGTCAACTTTATAATTAGAATTTAATAGGTCAAAATAAATATGGATCAGTTGGATTTTTTACCTTTTTGAAAAAGCTTACCACATTTCCTGTGCACACAATTAGCTACCTCAAATAAGTAAGTCTTTAAAAACTCTGCAGATTCTTTATCAAATTCAGAAGGAAAGCCTGTGGATCCTCAAGCTCTTGCAAAAAATTGAGGCTGTCGATAAGATTACTATCAACCTCTGCAACTACAGGTATTGGAATATGATCTAAAAAGTACTTTAATTCCATTGCATTAATGCTAGGGGAGGTATTATATATTTTGCTAAAATTATCCAAAAAAATCGAATTGATTTCCTACTCTGTGGTACAGCATGGCCCTGTCCTAGAGGACCTCAAAATGTTAATAGTATTGTTAGAGACCCACTCCTGGGCCGGTCATGCCATATACCTTCCAGCAAAATCACTCTTTTCATATATCATTTGTAAATAAGTGGAGTTCATCAAATTATATTTTGTATAATAATACACCTGAAAGTAACCTTTTCAATGCTTTACTGTTCTTGTCCAAGTCATCCATTAAGAATCTCTTATAATCACTTCTAATTTGATTCTCCGGGTTAACCCCTGCTTCCTTTATGGCTTTAGATACAGCTGTAGCTCTAGAGATAAATTGGGCTTGTTGGCATGTGTTAAAGGCATCAAAACACACAAGATGATGGACGGAATGTTGTAAAATGGCAAAACATTCACCCCTAGTCACAGATCTGCGTTTAATCCATTGTTATTTTGCTCACCAAGCCACCCCAGTTCAGACATGGCCATATGCAAATCAGTCTTGACCCTGTGCCTCATGGGAGCAGTCCAGTCCAACCTGCCAAGCCATGTCTTCCCTGGACCAGAATCAAGCATCCTAGGACTAATTTCTGGCTATCAGCCGCCTTCAGCCAGGATAGCTTGACTCCAGTGGCTTAGTGAGCACGGGACCCATGTCTGGACATACCCTTCCCACATAGGGTGAACAGCAAAACACACAAGATGATGGACGGAGTGTTGCACAATGGCAAAACATTCACCCCCAGTCACAGATCTGGGTTTAATCTATTGTTATTTTGCTCAGTAAGCCACCCCAGTTCAGACATGCAAATCAGTCTTGACCCTGTGCCTCATGGGAACAGTCCAGCCTGAACTGCCAAGCCATGTCTTTCCTGGACCGGAAACAAGCATCCTAGGACCGGTTTCTGGCTATCAGCCGTCTTCAGCCAGGATAGCTTGACTCCATTGGCTTAGTGAGCATGGGACCCACCTCTGGGCATAGCCTTCCCACATAGGGTGAATAGCAAAACACACAAGATGATGGACGGAATGTTGCACAATGACAAAACAGTCACCCCCAGTCACAGATCTGGGTTTAATCCATTGTTTTTTTGCTCACCAAGCCTCCCCAGTTCAGACATGGCCATATGCAAATCAGTCTTGACCCTGTGCCTCAGGGGAACAGTCCAGCCCGAACTGCCAAGCCATGTTTTCCCTGGACCGGAATAAAGCATCCTAGGACCGGTTTCTGGCTATCAGCCATCTTCAGGAAGGATAGCTTGACTCCAGTGGCTTAGTGAGCACGGGACCCACGTCTGGGCATACCCTTCTCACATTGGGTGAACAGCAAAACACACAAGATGATGGACGGAATGTTGCACAATGGCAAAACATTCACCCCAAGTCACTGATCTGGGTTTAATCCATTGTTATTTTGCTCACCAAGCCACCCCAGTTCAGACATGGCCATATGCAAATCAGTATCGACCCTGTGCCACATGGGAACAGTCCAGCCCAAACTGCCAAGCCATGTCTAGCAGGCACAGTGCTGCCAGTCCTGCTGGTGCGTTGTGGGCAACGGTACTTTGGGGAAACACTTGAACACTAATTCTTGATTCCAGAGTCCCCGAGCAGGGGCTCCCCAGGCGCAGTGGCGTCACAGGCTAATCTGCATGGCTGGGGCCCACTATGCACGCACTACTGGATATGTTTTAGGCCCCATTACCATAGGACTATGCCCCTAATGTGTACACTATTAATGTTGATTATGCTAATGCGAGGCCCATTAGGATGTTTTAGATTAGGCCTGATGCTCTTAGGCCCAAATCTCATTCATGTTTAATGCTTATATGCCTAAAGGTTGATGCCGAGTGTTCTCCCCTGACGCTGACATTAAGGTGTTCTAATGCCTAACGTTAGACCGCAGGCCAATGTGGTTGTGCACAATGTATTTATGCCGGTGGTCATGCCTAATGTAATTCAATGCCTCATGCCATTACATGGCGCGCAGGGGGCTATTGTGATCTTTCCTAAAGGCCAGTTTAATGTGATTTACGCTAATGAGATGACGCATGCTACTAGGCTGATGCATATGCCAATTTAGGGGATTAGGCCTAATGCCATGTGAGGATGCTTCATGGTCCTACCTAATGCTAATGATGATGTTCTCCCCCGCAGGCCTACATCCTTAGAGTTCTGCCTAATGTTGCATCTATGCTTATGATTATGCTGATGCTAATGTGCTTGTTTAATGTGATGTTCATAGGTCTAGGCCTACTGCAGATGTTCCGGCCTAATGCTCTCTCTTACTATGTTTTTTTCCCCTAAGGCTGACTGCTGATGGTTTTGCATTCAATATTAATAATGCTTTTTCCCCATGGCCCAATAACGTCTTTATGCCTAAGGTGAGGCCTTCTGGCCTGCAAGCATGTTTTCCTTTCAGGTCTGATGCCGATGTGTTCTGATGCTGATGGACTTTACATTTATTCCTTACACCTATCTTTGAACCTTGTTATGATGCTGGCCGTGGCCCGATTGGCCCTGCCTTGTAAATGGTCCCCTGTGTATGGTTACCCGGTGCCTGCTGGCACGGAAGATGTGCACCTGTGTTCTGCATTCTAATGTGTTTTATAAATACACAAGTTATTTTTCAAGCAACCTGGTGTGGAGTCTCTTTTTGTAGTGTGCCTTGTGTGTCGCCTGTGTGTGCTGCGCGGATGCTTTACACATTTCCTCTGGAGTTTGGCCCGCCCGCTCAGCACCACGCTACCCGTTTCTAACACTCACCCTAATAGGGCAACCAGAGGCAGTGGGAGTAGATATGGACAGCGCAGTCAACAGTCACAGGTCGAAGGGAATGTCAAGGATTCCTTTTTGGGTCCAGTTAAAGTGAGGGTTGCCACCTCACTTAAACAACCTTATTATGAAAAGAAAATCCAGGGAGAAGTAATCAATAGCACAGTAATCTCAAGGCTACTATGATCCTCCTATAGTGAATGTGTCTGACCACAATGTATAAATAGTGTGCCTATGACAGTCCCAAACAACAAGTAGTCAGAGGCAGTAAATCCCAAAAAAACGTAAAAAGAAAATAAACGGTACAATGCACTGACGTGAAGGAGCTTAGCAAGACACCTTAGTCTATGATGAGGAGGGATAAAAATCCCCCTCTCTGGGCATTGAGGGATCCAAAAAACATACATACATTCAGTGCCTGTGCACTCAGCGGTCAAGACGGGGCAGCAGGAGGTGAAGTGGCGAAGCGGCGAAGCAAGGAGCGAAGTAAGAAGGCGGCAGGCGGCCCTCCCTCCCCGACCCGATCCGATCCGATCCGAGCTGAGCAGCAACAGCCGCGGCGGTGAATCGGGAGGGCTACCCTTGTTACCGCGGACCACGAGCTGTAAGCCTCGAGTTTTGAGCCCCTGCGCCGAGAGCCACGGTAGGAGCAACAAACCACGGCCGGAACATCCGAATTGATTTGTGTGCTTGGCTTGGCAGTTGTGCTCCGCAGTTGTGCTGGGAGCCACGTAACCCGCGATTCACAGCGGGAGGCGCATAGAGGTGCTTAGCGGCTGCGTGGAGTCGCAGAAGACTGCAGGGGGGCCCGTGAGTGGCTGCAGCGGTCCCTGTCTCACTTCTGGACCCCCACCCGGTCCCTCATTGCAGCTAGCAGTACCTTTTGCGCTGTTCCCCCCGTCACGGCGAGAGAGTCATTCTGCTCCTGCTCCCTCTCCTGAACCCGCTCTCTGACCTGCTCCCCCTGTCCTAATCTCCTGCCTCCATTAGCGGCTGGTGGGGTCTAGGGCTGCGGAGGACTGCAGAGGCCTGCAGAGGACTGCAGAGGACTGCAGAGTGGACTACGGTGTTGTAGCGTTGCGGTGGTCCATGCACTGGCCCTCTCTTGGGCAAGGCGAGGGTGAGGTGTGAGGGGCCCAGGTGCTGCAGCTGTGACCCGGAAGCCGAGATCCAGCAGAGGAGGCAAGACCCTGCGGGACCTCTGGATCTCTGAGACCTCTACCATCCTCCACCACTCGTCACAAAATTACCCCTAAAAAAGATTGGAGAACAAAAAAGAAAAAACCTCTTGCAAATCAAAATTATGAACAACGGTTATCTGCCTCAACAGCATCAGCCCTAACACCTCACTAATACATAGGAGGGGCCAGAAGGACAGAAACAATAAAAGGACACGTGCAAAGAACGAATAAGGAAAAACTAGGGAAAATGAGGGAAAACCAGGAAATATAATTCACCCTGTCTGTTCGGGACTCTAGAAAACCGGATACCCAAGAATCATCTAAGGACCACCCGAGGGTCATCTGGTATTGGCAAACAGGCAGGCTCTTAATACCCAACGAAAAAAACCTTCAAATCATCAACTCAGCGACTAATCCATAAAAACAAGTAAATAATCAATAACATCAAATTCCAACATTATAAAACTACAGCAAAAAATCAAGGGCCCATATTAATTTAACCTGACTGCCTCAATCCACCAACCAGGACCACTACTCAAAACATCCAACAGGAATTTCTACGATCAATTGGGAAGTCTTGCGGCCCTCAAAATATAAATGAACAAAACAATTAAAAAAATTAAAAATAAGGGGCACCTGGGATGAGGTCAGGACGAGTAAGGAAAACCCCATCAAAACTACACAGAAAAGGTGCAAAGAAAATGGACCTCTGCGATCTTCTGGTAGAACCCCCAATGGTATCCTCGCCTCATCAAACATCAGTAAACCAAAGGACAGTATCTGATCCAGGGCCTGCACATACCCATCCAACCGCCGAGGAACAAACATCTGGCCCTAAAGAACAATCTAAACCAACAAAATTCAAAGTCTCTCTAAGGGACTACTTTAGGACCACACTCCCAGCTACAGCAAGGAAGAATTCTACAAGCACCCCCCCCCCCGGCAGGTACTCGCCCCGGTAGCCTCCGAGCTATGGCCACACCAAATTACGCTTCTGCCAATGATCCACAGTTTTGAGGGAGGGCCCATTGACCTAAGGCAATCTAGCACTTTATCAACAACAAAATCTCTCTGCAAAAGCGGCCTAGAAGCCCTGGATGTCAGTCAACCACAAGAGGTTCCCCTCCAACCCTCAGCCCATCATACAGCTCAGCTAGAACAAGCTTCATCCAATGTAACATCCCACAGCAACGTCGATCCGCCAACTTTCCAACCATTATTAAATTTAAGCCAGTTTTCTCCATGCGTACTTTACTCTTCAGCCGATCCTAAATTGGACAAGCTACAAAAGAGTTCAAAAGCCTTATTACTACAGGCCGGAGCCCATCCACAAGCATTTTTTAGCATCCCAGTTCAACGAGAATCAGATTACTCTCTGGTTAAGGTTAATCAAGGGGAAGAAGCCGACCAAAAGGTCACCCAAGAAGGGTAAAATATTAACATAATTAACAATTCTCCGGACTTATCGTTCTTGAATACTGAACCCAAAGAGCCTGAAAGGCAGGACAGTTCTCCTTCGACCAACCTTAATAATCTTTGGTCCCAATTATTACAAACCCTTCAAACACTATCAGCTGCACTAACATATCATTCAGACAATATGGACATGCAGGTGCACCTGCTAAACACACTCGCGGTGTACACTGCCTGAATCGACAAAAAATTGGAGGCACTCAACGCTCTTATCAAAAAAGCCCAAGCCCAAACCCAACTGGTGCAATCAGTGTGCTGTTGCTCCCCTATAATCGACTCCCTCTCATCTCTGCCCCAATTCCTTTCAGCCGTCCTAACAGAAATAAAGAAACCCTCGGAGTCCAAGTCGCCAGACTCCTCAACTCAGGCTCTAAGCCAGGCATATGAGTCACCCTGCCCGATTGTACACTCCAGTCCAACTTTTCCAAACCCCACAGAGATAGTAGTCGCTAAACTACCCACCATCAAACCATCTAGAAACCATAACTTACACCGGTTGTCGAAAAGGTAAAAGAAAATACAACGAAAAAGCCGAAATAAACTAAAAATTGGCATCACAACCTCTAATATAAGTAACTCCCCTAGGAGCGATGCAACACTTCCAGGAAACGTTCCATCGGCCGCTTCGGCATTACTTTTGAAAGAAGAACTGACAAGCCCACAACTAATATTGAACCAGTTGCCCCCTTAGACAGAATCCTCAACCGGGACCACTCAGCAGTCAGTGCTACCTCAAGTTCTGGGATACCCTCTCCAGCCATCAATACAAGTAAAATCTAGTTCTAAACAACCATTGCCCAAGCACCCAGTATCGGAAGCAGAGCAACATAGTACTGCAACTCTTCAAATGCCAGCCCGGGAAACCAGTTTTCCTCGTCTTCTCATCGTCGAAGAGAACAAATTACGTACACAGAGCACAGTTATAGAATCAGGTCGTGAGCACAATACAAACTCAGCAAGCTGTCGCAAGTTGGTGCCTACAAATAAAAGTCGTCTCCCACAATCCTTAAATACCAACTATAAGGAATTACCCCTTTAAGCATTCACTATGCCCACTTTTTCAAGAAAGCCCCCCGAAGAAAAACTAAAGCAAAAACAGCCAGTAATGGACAATGATTCCCGAAGCAGCAACGAGAACACCAAATTGCTGCTCATCCCAGAATTTACTTCGAGGGGCCCTCATGACATCCTTAACCGAGGGAATACACTGAAACTTTTCAAAACCCTACCAGATCTAAATCATCTACAATCGAGAGATATAATCGCTATCAAATGTATTCCATTTACCGGATCCAACACGGGCGAAGCTACACAAGTAACACTGGTATCTCCGGCAACCCGGGATTTGGTCCTGACGAAAATTTACCAATTTAAAACCCGGGGTATAACAATGACAATACCAAGTGCTCCTCGTTACCCCTCAATATTGGAAAACAACCAGGCTGGTACTTTTAGCTCCTCCTCAGCCCCCTATTCGGTATTGAGGTCCGCAAGAGGCAGCTCGCCACTGGAACCCCTGAGTATGCAATTGACCAACGAAATCTTGGTAAAGCAGACTGGTTATGGCTGCCGGGGATTCTATCCAGAAACCAGACCGATTGAACCACCATTAACCATAGTCTGACAATATGCTCCTGGAACATCAACAGATTTGGCCTGGAAAAACAATCTCCCGCCATCTTGGATTTTCTAAAAGAATATGACATTCTCCTTCTACAGGAGACATGGGCAGGAGAAAGTATCCCAATAGTGGGCTTTCTGGAGTTTATGACTCCTGCCACCAGGCAGTCCAAGTTCGGCAGACCAAGTGGCAGTCTCTCGATCTATGTATCAACAAAATTATCCAAATGTATCAAACAGATTAAATTTGAGGTGGATTGGCTCTCTGGAATAATCCTGGGAAGTTTGCTTACGAACCCTTAGCTGCTCATCCTCAACGCCTATATTTCCCCCTGCACCACTAAGAAAAAATCCAAAATGGACAGCCTGATCAACTCCATCTGCACCTAATTCGCATGTATGGCAGTACACCAAGTATCGTTTCAGGTGACTTCAACACTAATCTCCACTGCAATCTTGCCGACGACACAGGACCAGACCCCCCCAAGAATTCCTCCACATTTTGCATCCCAGACAATTCCGTTTGGGAACAAATCATCAACATTGGGTGAATATGTGGTAATGCAGTTCAACAGCCTAGGATATACCTTATTGAATGGGCGCCTTTCCTCCCGCATGGACCCGGTCAAATGGCAGATCCCTTTAGTTTTTGGACTTTACCCTAGGGAGCATAGAAATACTGCCCTGGATCAAAAACTATCAAATTGCTCCACAAGGAGAGAGCGATCACCGGGCACAAATAATAACACTTTCCACTAGCCACCCACATCATCAAGAACGAGCCCACTCCCATTCAGGCAGTCACACAGAGGACCTGAAGCGAATAAAGTGGTCAGATTACTTGGCCCCATCCCTGACGGAAAAAAGCAGAGCCTTATTATATAATTCTCTAGAGTTAAATACTCATGTTGTTAGTGGCTGGACCTCTCTTACAAATCTCCTTCTCAACGAACTTCCAATAAGGAGGGGCCCGAGAAACCAAATTTCTCAATTTTACATCTCAAAAGCCACAAGGAAATTAAGAACCGAGAGGAATCGAGCACTCCGTCAATCAAGAAAGATCCCCAGCAATAAAACCTACTTCAATAACTACAAGCAAGCTCAAACAGCCTTCAGAATCGCCACACAAAAGGAAAAACTAGCGGCCTCGGATCAATTCTGGCTGAAACTTATCCATGAAAGTAAAAATCCTAACCCGAAGCAATTCTGGTCTCTCGTAAATAGGATTAAACAAAGTGCAAGTGGATATGATAGTGCAAACATTAGCGAAGCAGTCTGGAGTAAGTTTTTATCTCTTCACTTCAGAGACACCAACAAAAACGAAGCTTGCATCGATTCTGCCGGCCCTGTCAACCCCATGAGATTTCTTCCGGGACTGGAGAGCTCGAGGCGGACTCGCCTGTAAACACTCCATCTGAAGATCTGACACAAAAGGAACCAATGAATTTGAGTGATACTTCACCTGAGCCCACGGTGTCGCCCGATGCCTTAAAAAACAAGATCTCAAGCTTCATAAGAAAAGCCAGAGCCGAAGGAGCCCCAGGCCCGAACGGCCTCCCTCAAGCTATGTTCAAATCTGACGTCAGCCTATGGGCAGAATACTTGACTCCTTTATTTCTCTACTGCAGTCTAAACAACACGGTCCCAGAATCTTGGCAAGGTGCAGTCATTCACCCAATCTACAAAGGCGGGAAGAGAAACGAGCCAAAAAATTACCGAATGGTAGCACTTCTTGACGTTGAGTCTAAGTACTTTCCAAATATTCTACTGGAGGAGCTACAGGCTTGGACCTAATCAACCGCGCGCCTTCCGTTTAACCAGACGGGTTTTGTGGGTAATACCGGTACCACAACCAATTTGCTAACGCTAACCGTCTTGATGGAAAAAGCGACCTGCCAACATATCCAGCTGCACTGCTGCTTTGTAGACTTCAAAGCAGCCTTCGATCGTGTGCCCAGGGGCCTGTTATGGCAGAAACTAAAATCGTGGGGCATACCACAGCCTCTTCTTCAGGCATTAATTCAACTCCACACGGAAACGTGGATAAGAATCAAGCTGGGTGAAGGCTGCCATGTTTCCAGGAAGATCCGAACGGAAACCGGTGTCAAACATGGGTGTGTATTGGCCCCACTCCTTTTCAATTTGTTTATATCCGACTTCTCTCCAGCTCTCGACAGTGTAAACTGCCATCCTCCTCAACTCGACGGGACGCGCATCACCAACTTGCTTCACGCCGATGATCTGGTGCTTTTAGGTCACACAAAGGTGGAGCTCCAGAGGCTACTGGATGAATTGCTAGCCTATACGACAAGAAACCATCTAGAGCTTAACTTGTCAAAACCAAAACAATGTCTTTTGGGAAGCAAAAAAGGTCAACAGAAAGGTGGTACTTCAACAAAACAAAGTTAGATTCAACCCCCAGTTACAAATACCTGGGCATCTTTCTCGATACAAGACGCTCTTTTATCAAGCACAAAGAAGCATTAAAAACCAAAGCTCTGTCGTTAGAGGTGGCCGCTGAAAAATTGGCAAAACAGCTACTAGGTCCTAGCCTAACACCCATGCTGAAAGTAATGAAAGCCAATCAATCAATCAATCAATCAATCAATCTATTTGTAGATCGTGCTATTTACCCGTGAGGGTCTCAAGGCGCTGATGGGGGTGGGGGGGCTGGAAGCTTCGCTACTGTTCGAAGAGCCAGGTCTTGAGGAGTCTTCTGAAGGCGAGTAGGTCTTCGGTCTGCCGTAGGTGGGTAGGAAGGGTGTTCCAGGCCTTGGCGGCGAGGTAGGAGAAGGATCTGCTGCCTGAGGTTGTTCGTTGGATGCGGGGGAGAGCGGCGAGGGCGAGGCTGGCGGAGCGGAGCTGGTGGCGAGGGGTGTGGAAGCTGAGTCTGCTGTTCAGGTAGGCTGGTCCGGCGTTGTGGAGTGCTTTTTGTGCGTGGGTGAGGAGTTTGAAGGTGATCCTCTTGTCGACGGGGAGCCAGTGTAGGTTTCTCAGGTGGGGGGTGATGTGGCTGCGGCGGGGGACGTTGATGATCAGTCGGGCGGAGGCATTTTGGATGCGCTGTAGTCGTCGTAGGTGTTTGGCTGGGATTCCAGTGTAGAGTGCATTGCCGTAGTCCAGCCTGCTGATGACGAGGGCCTGTGTCACCGTTCTTCTTGTTTCGGTCGGGATCCACTTGTAGATCCTGCAGAGCATGCGGAGGGTGTTGTAGCAGGAGGAGGAGACTTAGTTGACCTGTTTGGACATGGAGAGGGAGGGGTCGAGGATGAATCCAAGATAGCGTGCGTGGTCGGTGGGTGTCGGTGCTGTCCCCAGAGTGGTTGGCCAGCAGGAATCGTCCCAGGCTGAGGGGTTGGGTCCGAGGATGAGGACCTCTGTCTTGTCCGAGTTCAGTTTCAGACAGCTGCTCCTCATCCAGTCAGCGATGGCCTTCATTCCGTCGTGGATGTTGGTTTTGACGGTGCGTGGGTCCTTGGTGAGGGAGAGGATGATCTGAGTGTCGTCAGCGTAGGAGATGATGTTGAGGTTGTGGTGGCGGGCCACTTTTGCGAGGGGGGCCATGTAGATGTTGAACAGCGTCGGGCTGAGGGAGGAGCCCTGGGGGACGCCGCAGATGATGTAGGTGGCTTCGGATCGGTAAGGTGGGAGGTGGACGTTCTTGGATCTGTCGGAGAAGAAGGATGCGGTCCAGTCGAGGGCCTTCTCTTGAATACCGGCTTCTTGGATGCGTGTTTTTAGAGTGCGATGGCAGACCGTGCGAAGGCGGCCGAGATGTCCAGGAGGATGAGGGCAGATGTTTCGCCGTTGTCTAATTGGCGCCTGATGTCGTCTGTGGCGGCAATGAGGGCTGTCTCGGTGCTGTGGTTTCGTCTGAAACTGGATTGGGATGGGTCCAGGATGTTGTTGTCTTCGAGGTGGCGGGTCAGTTGCATGTTGACGATTTTCTCGATAACCTTCACCGGGAACGGGAGCAGGGAGATGGGCCAGAAGTTCTTGAGGTCCTTGGGGTCCGCCATGGACTTTTTGAGGAGGGCGTTGATTTCGGCGTGCTTCCAGCTTTCCAGGAATGTCGCTGTTTCGAAGGAGATGTTGATGATCTTCCGTAGTTGGGGTGCAATAGCTGCGTCTGCCTTGTTAAATATGTGGTGTGAGCACGGGTCTGTCGGTGATCCTGAGTGGATGGAGCTCATGACCTTGCGTGTCTCGACGTCGCTGACGTTGAACCAGGAGGTCAGGCGGTTGGTGCTGTTGGTGTTTGGGAGAGGGGTGGAGTCTGGCGTGGTCGGGTCAGTCGGGGTGTTGAAGCTTTCGTGGATGTCGGCGATCTTGCGGTGGAAGAAGATGGCCAGTGAGTCGCACAGTTCCTGTGAGGGCAGGATGTCGTTGATGTTGGCGCTGGGGTTGGAGAGTTCTTTTACAATGCGGAAGAGCTATTTGCTGTTGTGTGCGTTGCTATCCAGGCGGTCTTTGAAGGAGGATCTCTTGGCTGATCCGATGAGGTGGCGGTGTCTGCGGGTGGCGTCCTTGAGGGCTGCGTGGTTGTCCGGTGTGCGTTCGTGGAGCCATTTCTTCTCCAGTTTCCGGCTTGCGCGCTTGGAGGCCAGGAGCCCGTCGGTGAACCAGGTGGCTCTCTTGCTGGCATGGTTGTTGGAGGGTTTCTTCAGTGGGGCGAGGGTGTTGGCACAGTCGTTGTTCCACTGTCTGAGGTTGCGGGCTGCGGCGTCTGGGTTGGTGGGGTCGGTGGGTGGGTTCTTGGAGAGGGTGGTGATCAGCTGATCTTCGGTGACTTTGCTCCAGCAGCGGCAAGACAGCTGTTGGGTGCGATGGTGCGTGGTACGTTTTTTGAAGGTGAAGTGAATGCAGCGGTGGTCGGTCCAGTGGTGTTCGGTTCTGTGGTCGAAGGTGACGTGGGTGCTTGTGGAGAAGATGGCGTCCAGCGTGTGGCCGGCGGTGTGGGTGGACACGGTGACGAGTTGTCTGAGGCCGAGGTTGGCGAGGTTGTCGATCAGCGTGGAGGAGTTGGCGTCGTTGTTGGTCTCGAGGTGGAAGTTCAGGTCCCCGAGGAGGATGTACTCCATGGAGGCGAGTGTGTGGGTGCTGGCGAGGTCGGCGATGGAGTCGCTGAAGCGGGCCCGGGGTCCGGGGGGTCTGTAGATGGGAGTTCCTCTGAGGGTGGTGTTGGGGTCGGTGTGGATCCGGAAGTGCAGGTGTTTGGCGGTGTTGAGGGAGTCGTCTGCGTGGGTGGTGACCTTGAGGGTGGACTTATGGACGATGGCTATTCCAACGTAATCAACTCCCTGCCGTACGGACACGAGATCATCAAGGGCACAACCAGTATACTAATAAACAAGTTAACAACAAAAATCTTTAAAAGAGGCTTTGGGTTGCCGAAATCTGCCTCGCCAGCTCAAGTGATACTTGAATTGGGACTTCAAGATAACCATGGAGTGGAGGCAGGTGCATTTGTTAAACTGTGTCATAGACTGCGCCGCGCACGGGAGGGTTCCTTGGAGGCCCAACTCTGGCAGGAAATACAGAAAAATCAGACCAGCCACAAGCATCGGCAATTCCTGGATTACAGCCTACAGTTACTAGGCGTAAAAGAGCTCTGGGATATAAATCCATCTCTCCCGGTGCTGAAGTCCGCCATAAAAAAACGTTAGATCGTGGTCCTTTCACTCGGACAGGGCGATACTCTCAAAGAGGAGACACACCTGGGTGGTAATTGCCAATTTTAAAGTGGGTGTTCAGCCGCTCTACTTGTCAAGCACATACGCACTTTATTGGAAACGCAAGTTTATAGCCTTGAGGATGGGAGAATGGCCCTTTCTGAAGAACCTCCCGGAATGGCGCAGGCCGGGTAGCAGCACTGAATGCAGATTGTGTGGCTAACATTCAGAAACCATGGAACATATCGTCTGTGCATGCCTTGCACTGCTCACAGCCAGACGGTCACTGTTGCGAGGTCAATGTATTATGTTGGGAGTTCGAGCTTGCCGCCAAGCAATAATGGCCGCTCTCAAGCCTGGCAACACCATAAAGCCTTAAAACTCCTTGAAGCCACACTCCAATCCAAAGTCTCCCCATCATAGCAGAGCTGTCGAGTTAACAGATACAATATCCGAATCAGAGACTACAAGAATTCCAGAGTTATGTACTGTATCAGAACATTATCAGATCTTAATGGCCCCCCGAATTTTAATTCATTTTAAATTAATTGTTTTAAAACTTTTATCACAGTCATTTCTAGTAATTCATTTTTTGTCATGTTGTAAATTGTAAATGGTTTTTTAAACCAATCAATAAAGACTATTATTTTTAATACATTCAGTAGTGAGGTAGGAGAATCAGGGAGGCAGCATGCTCAACGGAATGGTTGATGAGATATAGGGCCAGATGTAGAAGCCCTAATACCGGGCGGAAACGGCCGATTTCGGCCGTTTCCGACCGGTATTAGGGTTTTCAGATGTAGGGGGCTGAAAATCACAGAATCGGTATATTTACCGATTCTGTAAATTACCGAATCGGTAAATATACCGATTCTGTAATTCCAAATGTAGGTGGCACAGTTTACAGTGCCACAGGCCCTTAAGAGTCGGAATTTTACCACACAATCCTATTGTGTGGTAAAATACCGAATTCAGGTGTGCATGCACATCTGTGCATGCACACCTGTGCAATGTGACACACAGACATGCCCTTAGGGCATGTATGTGTGCCACATGTCGCACAAGCCTGTACTTGGGGTACTAGAGGGTGTCAAAGTGTCACCCCCTGCACCCTTACAGGATTCGGTATTTACCGATTCGGTAAATACTGAATCAGTATTGCCCATTGATTCCTATGGGCTTCAAGGCCCATAGGAATCAATGGGCAATACCGAATCGGTAAATACCGAATTTTACAG
This sequence comes from Lissotriton helveticus, assembly GCF_964261635.1. Lineage (NCBI taxonomy): Eukaryota > Metazoa > Chordata > Amphibia > Caudata > Salamandridae > Lissotriton > Lissotriton helveticus. Next base: position 1,079,576,269 of record NC_136059.1, read on the forward strand.
ATTCGGTATTCCTGAAATCGGAATTACCTACATCTGCCCCCTTCCCATTTACAGACTCTTAAATACCGAATCGGTAAAATTCGGTATTTAAGAGTCTGTAAATGGGAATTACCTACATCTAGCCCATAGACTCCACACCAGTCCAAACCGGCAATAAGTACCAAGAAAAGGTCGGAAGGAAGACAATAAGCCCTGGCGATTATAGAGGGTACTGAGAGGAGAGAAAAACAAGGCTGGATACAGCAATCTCTTCCTCAAAGGTGATGAAGCCAACCAAGGTCTCAGAGTTGGGACGCTGTATAGAAGCACAGTGTCTCATCATGGCCGCCATTGCCTGCGAACGTCCAAGGTCTTGCGAGATCTCGGCCACTTGCTTCCAACAACAAAGTACATTAGACAGATGACCACCATGATCCAGTCATGCTGTTTGCTGCAAATTTTAGGGAGGTGGCCTAAACCATGGGACTGCCCTCCAGTGTACCATACTAACCTTGTTCTTATTGGCGCTGGCTGTGCGGACCATAACACTAATCATAAAGAATTAATTGGGCAGTTCACTCAACTCCACTTCCCTTTCGCATCGGATTGCCATATATGAATATTAGCTTTGAAATTATTGTTAATATAATTAGCCACCCCTCTGTAAGCAGTGCCACAAAGAAGAAAATCATTTAAATCCAGCCTGTGATTTGAACATAGCCAACTTAGATAGCCTGTTAGAGGTGATATGAGTTTCCTGCAAGAAACCAACAGTTGGGTTGTGTCCCTTTATCCAGGCCTCTACTGTATGTTCTTTTTTCCCATTGTTTATACCTTTGACACTTAATGAAAATAGCCTAAGCATTTCACCACATAAATAGAAACAGCCCTTTTAATTCATAGCACCATGACAATATTATACTAAGATAGCCTACCCTAAGCTATCATATGTGCAAAACATGAAACCCACACAGTGTACTATAAAGTGCAAAGAAGGGTTTATTAAATATATAAAGTGCAAAAAGTGCATGCATATCGTAAAAAATAATATCTCATTAAGTGCTACCATTCTGTCATTTTCTGACCAAGCTCTGAAGCGCATATCCGATAAAGTGCGCTGTGCAAAACATATTCAAGACATACACATTCTAAACCAAATAGAAGAGCCTGAATAGCCATCTTTCTTTCCTTTCTCAATTTAGAGCCCCTTTCGAGACTCCTATAATTACTTCTCATAAATCATATATTGTCCTGTCTTCTGCACCTCCTTTTATTCTTGCACTCCCCTCCTTCCCACTCTTGCACCCTTTGCCACACCAACCACCCCCATTGTTGTAACAGGAGCACCTCCCCACCTCTTGAGCAAAGCACTATCTCCCAGCCCGCAGGCAACCAACACCATGATAGTGTTGCTGTTCTCCAATTTTCTGCAAAGCAACCCCTCCTCCTCTTTTTCTTGTTCACCTGACCACTTAGTTCATGTGTCCCACATATTATTAGGATCAAGCTATAACTTGTCAGTGTTGGCATTAGAGTGACCTAATTCAGCTATACACTCCCTTTCAGTTCTGTTAAGAAAGCTTGTGCCTCTGCAATCTGGGAGAAAAAATAGAATCATCCTTTTGAGAGAACTTTCAACTTTGACATTTGAACCATATGAACCTGGGCACCTGCTGCCTGAAACAACTAAATCATATTTCTAAATTCTCTGCACCTGCACATAGATTGTCTGTCATATCAGAAAACAACTGTAAGATGAACAAATTCTGTACTGCAAAAGTATTTTTCTTAATGGTCTTTGCCGGGACTGTCTCTTTAATCCTCTGATCTGCACACTTGATTCTTAGCATTGGGTGGGATGTGTGAAGTCACTTGGTTTGGCTGCATTATAGTCCAATCTTGGGAAAGTTTTTGCAGGATTTGAGATCCAACTAAAGATTTGACATACGCAACAGACCGCTCCCTGTCCTCTTTTCTTTCAGGCACTCAAGCAATTCTCAGATGGGACAACCTTAAATAGTTTTCCAAATGCTCCTGCTTCTCATGAAAAAAACTAATCTCCTTCTCAAACTGTGAAGTCTGTGAGACACAGTGGATGGTTTATGTATTGGTGAGACACCCATCGTACCTCTCTGGCAGTGGTTACAACTGCTCTGTTGAGCTGACGGTGTCCCACCCGCCGTATTTAGACATGGGCTGGTTGAACCACCATCTGCATCAACTGACTGTCTTTCGTCACATAAGTGGTGCACCTCCTTCAACTCAGCAAACTCCTCTGCTGGCTAACAGTAGTCCATCACTGTCAAGCTGGTGGGTTTGCTTCGAGCCTGTTTAGATTCCCCCTTTGTGCTGGCACTGTCCTAGCTGCGGATTCCTAATGAAGTGAGTCCTTGTTGTAGTGGAAATTGGTAAGTACTACTTATAAATGTGCACTATACATATAGCTTGTGTTTGCTTCATAAATATATGTAGGAAATGTGTTATGCCCCTTTTTTTTTACATCTAGCATAGCACACATACAACATACACACAATATTGAATGTACACCCATAGGCACCTCAACACCCAAAACAAACACATCAAACAAATTTTTTAAGTGTCAATACAAGTGTGTTGAATTTACCTTGATAAGTTGTACAATGAACACTACTGCATTACACATAAGAAAAGAACTGTATGTAGAAGCAATGTAAACATACATGAGGCCAGGGGGCGCTAGGTGGCAGACAACTGTAATGACCATTCCTCTGTGAGGCTCCGGTAGCTTGGCCACACTATTCTGCATTTCTCCTCCAAAGATCGGGAGAAACCTGCCGCCGCTTGTTGAAATAGGTGCCCTCCTACTGTGGTGCGACTTTCAGCTTTCCCGGTCCTCCTGAACTGTTCACCGGGCAACCTCTACACTGCAGCGGGAGGTGAGCGCTGATGTGCTCAGAGCCTTCAGCGGCCGCCGCCGCTCCGCAAGCCCCAGGACTCTCGCGTGGCACAGGGCCACAACAACGGACTGCACGCCGATCCTGATGCGCTATTTGGGACCGATCTACACCTCCTGACAGCTCCTGGAAGTCCTGTTGGGAGATCCGCATCTGCAGCTTCCTGGCCTTCCACAGCGATCACGTGTGGGGAGGTGAGATTGCCGCGTGATAGGCCCAGCCCGGACACAAACGGCGGGTGGACGGAGCACCTGCATCGGCTCGCATCGCGTCAGCTGTGGCCCCCGGCCTCCAACGTCTGCTGCCCTCCGCCGAGCGCTGCTCAACTTCAATGCACTACTCAAGGTCAATGCGCTGCTCAATTTCATACCACTTTCAGACCCTACTATGTCCTGCGCAACCTAGAGAGGGACAGTCAATTGCAGCCAACACCCGAGGTGAGGTGCAGTGTGCCATGGCCTTACTACTTCTCCACCCCCTTTCTCAAGTCCTCAGGGGTGCCTGTGGCGAGGTACACAGCCCCGCGACTCCAGGGTGAAGCGGACATTGCTACGGGCCCACATTGTTACATAAGCTCGCCTTTAGTGCATGACGTCAATTCCCAGCACTGACTCAGAGTTACTGGGACTGGCTCATGGCGGTATTTTGGGATGTTACAATAGGCACCTGTTGCTGACCAACATGCCTGACATACAGACCCTCTGTCTCTTGCTCTGACTAGTAATTTGTTGCAATACGCACCATTGTCAGGCTCCCTCCACTGAGATTCCGCTGCATCAACGGCAACTCCACCTCATCATTCTTATTCTCAGCGCAGTCCGAGTGGTGTTCTGTTCGGGCTCTCTACTGGATCTTTTACCTCTGATCAGCACGTTGCTTGATTCAGGGGAGGCATCAACGGCACTTTGCAAGACAGTGTTTGATCAGCTTCGTCTTGCCGCCATGGGGAAGCCAGAGGGCTGGCAATCCAATCTTGTTTTTGACGTAAAGAAGATCATCACATGATCATGCATGGAGGATCCGGCACAAAATGCTGAGGAACAATCGCAGGCACAGTCTTCCACTCCAAGCAACGAGGTAAAAACACTAGTGCGGGTGATGCAGCACAGTCTCATGGCACTATCCAGCAAAATGAACACAATAAACAGTTGCTTAGACTTTCTGGTGTTGAAAGTGGATAAGCACAATGAGCAAATAAAGGAGGCAGAACGCAGGATCTCGGACACAGAAGATACTACGTCCCAGATGCACCAACAAATGACGCAAATGGACAAACTTCTGAAAGTAATTGAAGGCAAAAACGAGGACTTTGAAGCTCGAAGCCACCGGAACAACATACATGTCATAGGTATTTCAGAAAGTACAAACGCTGGTCGCATGGAAGACTTCATCGAGCGCCTCCTACGAGATACTTTTGGAGCCGACTTCTTCTCTGCCCAACTTATTGTGGAGCAAGCACATTGGCCCCTTGGCCCCAGGCCTTCTCCAGGTGACGTCCCATGTCCCATTGTGTCTCGGCTCCTTAACTATCAGGACCGGGACACTGCACTGGCACACAAGAAGAAGTCATTGCAATATGAAGGCATGGAATTTACCATCTATCCGGACTTCACCGTTGCTGTGCAGGAGGCACGCCGCAAATTCCTGGTGGTGAAACATAAGCTCCAAAAGGCGCAAATTGACTTTGCCCTCATGTATTAAGCGCGCCTACGGGTCATTTATCAAGGCAAGCAAAACATATTTGTGAATTCACAGCAAGTTAAAGACTTCTTTAAATGCATCAAACGCCACTTGCCTCACCGAAATTCCGATGACTGCAGTTTCAGACCACGTTCCCCTGAGGCTGACAGCCCCTCATAGTATTGGAAGACACCAGGAGGTCTCTGAACTTTTAGTTTTCTTTGGTGTTGTTGTTTTTATGCTTCCACAAAACATCCAGTCCCGCAGGTAGTGGGGCACAGCCTCACTTCTGTTGGCGGCTTGAACTGCATGCAACTAGCCGGCGTCAGCTAAGTGTCCTCTGCACCCTCGGTGCACCTTATGACTGTACAATGGGCTACCTGTGTAAATTTGACACTTGTACTTCTCTCCCCTGATTTGCACCAAGCACCCTCCCCTTGGATTTCTCTACGTCCCCCTGCTGCCGGGGCAGCTGCTTGTCAGCTTTGGGAGAGGGGAGGTATCTGTGGCCCACCAGCGATCCCCCCCATATGGCGATCACCCACACATCTTGCTTCCTATTTGGTCTTGTTTGACCTGGATTGTATTGTTTCAGTATTCTTGGGTTCATGGTGGGCAATGTCTTTCCAGCACAATTGGGGAGCTGATGTGGGTGGGGGTGGTCTGGGCACTGTTAATGTTTTCTAATGTTCATTTCATTATTTTGCGACAGATAAGCTTACCAAAGCACATTGGCATAATAACGCATAAGACTTCACATGCGACACCTCACACCAGCAGGTTCCTCCCTAAATATGGCCTCACCCATAGGCACTGCATGTAAACTTGCTCACGTGGAACGTTAGAGGCCTTGGGGATCCACGGAAATGCAGACACATTTTTACATATCTTGACAGGCACCAGAAACATATAGCAATACTGCAAGAGATGCACATGGACGCTCGCCGTCCCACCACCCTCTGTTGCAAGTTGGCTACACACCGTGTGCTCTCCTCTTACTCCACCTATTCATGGGGGACATTGATTTTAGTCAAAAGGAACACACCTTTCCTCCTTGGTGGGACTTATAGTGACTCCTCAGGTAGGAGCTGTATGCTGTGGGGCACACTGGGCACACAATCAGTCACACTCGTCCGCTGCTATGGACCGAACACCGATGATCTCGACTACTTCATTACACACTGGGGCCACATTCTCAAGGTCGGCTCCACACGTCATTTGGGGTGTGTTGGAAATGGCCCTTTTTGCAGGCTTATCCCCAAACTTTTGGCTTCTTCCTCCCTTGTTTTTTCCTGACCTGTGGTTGTTGGCAATAGGACTCTGGGCACTTTACCACTGCTGATCAGTGCTAAAGTGCATATGCTCTCTGTATAAATTGTTATTGTAATTGGCTATCCATGATTGGCATATTTGTATCACCAAGAAGTCCCTAGTAAAGTGCACTGAGTGTGCCAAGGCTAGTAATACAAATAATACCAGTGGGCCTGTAGTACTAATTGTGCCACCCACATGAGTAGCCCTAAAATGGTGTCTCAGGCCTGCCACCGCAGTGCCTGTGTGCAGTCTGTGAACTGCCATGTCAACCTGGCCAGTGTCCCTACTGACCAGGCCTAACCCTTCCCTTTCTGTACTCATTGTCACTCCTATGGAAGGCCCAAGGTACCCCCCTGGGCGGGGTGCAGTGTATGTGAAAGGTAGAGCATGTGCTAGTGCAGGTGACATGCTCTGGTAGTGAATTACAGCAATTTTCGTTTTTCACTATTGTAAGGGTATCTTGCCATGGGCTATCATGGGGAATGCTGTATACAGTGGTTACCTGCATATCTTCCCATAGGAGCAAGATAGGACCTAAAATCTGGTATCCCTGAACTCAGAATTTGATAACACATCTTTTAGGAAAGGTGGTATTTAAATCCTGTGTTTGAGAACAGCACTTTTAGAAAGTGGCTGTTCTCTTGTCTGACCTTTCTGTGTGCCTTGGCCTGTTTGTGAATTGACTGTCTGGTTTGTGAGTGACAGGGGCTGGGTGGCTCCCAGAGGCTGAGTGGGAAATCCCTGGGCTGAATAGCTCCATCTGCATCTAGAGTGGTGGAAAGGGGGTAGCACCTGGGCCTAAATAGGGCTGTGCATGCCTTCCACAATGCTGGCTCCAACTCCTGCTGGGTGGCTGACGACCCTGCCCCTCTCCCTGAAAGGAAACGCCAGGAAAACAAAGTGCTCAAGGAACACCCAGAACTGGTTCAGAGCCCTCCTGCACAAAGGGAACAAATACTTTTAGGGGTATAAGTATAGGACCCCAGACTACAGAATATTAGATCATCCTGGAATCAAGAACGAACCTCTGCCAAGGAGAAAGCTGGAAGACTGAAGAGGAAGGACTGTTCTGCTGTGTGTTTGTGGGCTGACCTGCAGTTGCCTTGCTGCCAAGGAGAGGGGAAGGACTTTGCTTTGTGCTGTGTCCCCTTGCGTGAAGAGATCTCTAAGGGCCTGAGTAGAGCTGGCTCCCTGTTAAGAAGTCCCAGGAACAAAATGACTTCACCTCCAGCTCCCCCCCTGAACTCTCCTGAGAGAGTTCTGTCCTTCCTCGAGTGCTTGGGCCAGTTGTGGTGCCTCTAGAAGTTGTACCTGTTGTTGGGAAGCTGGGCAAGTAGAAACTAGAGACTTTCTGCAAAGTTTCACGCATCGCTCGCTTGCGGAGCGCATCCCCGAAAGTGCGAGGAAATTCCCGCCGCCGCGAAGATCGAGATCGTCGCAACGCCTGTTGCCGTTGCAAGAACCAACGCATCCTTTGCTTGCGGAACGCATCGCTCCGGTGCGGGAAGATTACCATCGCTGCGAGTATCTTTGTAGAGCCTGTCGTCGCTGGGTGAGATCGTCGCACCGCTTGCTTGCGGACCGCATCACGTTGCTGCGAGAGTCGTCGCAGAGCCATCGCATCAAGGGGCCGCGAGAGGAGAAGATCTATGCTGCGCTGCTCCTCGCCGCCGCACCTGAGATCATCGCCGTCCCGAAGATCGCTACATCGTACCTTTGCGAGAAGCTTCCTATGAAACCTGCGCACCGGAATCCACTCAAGGTATCGCATCCCTCCCCATTCAGACTGGAGTCACTGCAACACTCCCGCTGCGTCCAGTGGGGTTGTCGCATCCCCTCCCCAGGGTCTCAGGAGTGTTTTTCAACGCTGCAGCTTTCACTTGGAACTTTTGTAGCATCTAAAGGTACTTTTGGCTAAAACGTAATGCAACTGTGGATTATTTTAACGCAACCTTAAGAACTATTTTGAAATCATATCCTTGAACTGTGTATGTTGGATTTTTGTCGTTTTGGTCTTGTTTAGTTTAGATTAAATACCTCTATTTTTCTAAACTGGTGTGGAGTCTATTTGTGGTGTTTTCACTGTGTTACTGTTAGTGTTGGTACAAATACTTTACACATTGCCTTTGATAAACCTGTCTGCTCGTGCCGAGCTACCAAGGGGGTGAGCAGGGGTTATCTAAAGAGTATATTCCCCCTACCCTGACTAGGGGCAAGGGTCCCTATTTGTCACAAGTACCTACCTGTGCCAACTAGAGGCCCCGAATTCTAACAGGGGTGACTTCAATACGGCCTTCTTTCCTGCCGCTGATAGATCTAACCCACTTCCTCATCATTACACCAAGACTCAGGACACACTTGAACATCTCTTCGCTGACCATGGACTTCTAGACTCATGGCATTACATGCATCCTGCTGGGAAAGAAGGCACCTTTTACACTGCAATGCACTCCTCCTGGTCCCGTCTGGATTACTGTGTGGTCACCAGAGGAGTAGCTTCCTGTGTACGTACAGTCGAACATTTGGCCAGGACTTATTCCCACCATTCCACTGTCTGCCTTGTGCTTTCCCCTCCTAACTTTATTGCCACTCCATGTTGCTGGCGGCTCATACATGAGGCGCTGTTCGAAGCTGTCTTTAAGGCGGAACTGGGGACGAAATAATCAATTTTTTCAGACGTAATAAGGGGTCAGACACGCATGTGGGTATGGTCTGGGAGGCCTTTAAGATCACAGTGCGGGGTATATGCATCTCCAAAAGCTTTGGTGTCTTCCACGACATTTGCCGTAACATGGGCAAATTAGAGGGAGAACTGAAGCAATTAGAAATGAGCATGTGGCGGGATGCGTCAGGGTATCAGGAAGTCACGCTGAGAAACAAACTCTCCAACTTCAAGGATACTGCGGAACGCGAGGCTCGATTTTGCGCCAAATACTATACCGCCCCGAAATATGGAGCGGGAGGAAGGCCTGGCAAATTGCGTGCGATGGAAATTCACCAGCCTAGTTTTTCAAACTATATCCCTGACATAGTTGATAGTGCTGGTGTGTGCCACAGGGATAGCCTTGATATACTGCACACATTCACTGACTTTTACACTGACCTGTACAGTACCCGCAGAACTCTGCCTCCTGACTTTACTCATTATCTTGGGGATATTGCACTGGGTTGGCTTGGGGATCAACACAGAGAGTTTCTGGGGGCATCATTCAAAGATGAGGAACTGCGAGCTTCCATTATGCAGATGCAATCGGGGAAGGCTCAGGGCTCCCCATCGATTTCTATGACACCTACCTTGGCTTCCCATCGATTTCTATAAAACCTACCTTGACCAATTACTCCCCGTCTTGCAGGAGGTTTATCTAGAGGCACAGGAATTGGAGATCTTACCTGGCTCAATGAGTGAGGCTCTTATCACATCACTATTGAAACCTGGAAAAGCTCCAGATTGTTGCGACTCGGACAGGCCCCTTTCCCTTATTAATCCTGACACCAAGAAACACGCCAAGTTGATTGCTAATCATCTTAGCCTTTTCATGAACAAACTGGTTTTACCGGACCAGTCAGGGTTTATCCCCGGTAGGGCAACTTCCCATAACCTTCACACTCTTTTTTCTATCCTGCAAAATGTTGACCCCCAACTCAAACTAGTGGTGGTCTTTTTAGACGCCACAAAGGCTTTTGTCTCTGTGAAGTGGGATTACCTTGTCATCATCCTCCAATGTATGGGCCCCCCCAAAGGTTTCCTAACGTGGATACGTCTCCTATACACATCTCCATTAGCCAGACTCCTCACTAATGGGCACACCTCCTCCCCTTTTGCCATCACCCGAGGCACCCGGCAAGGCTGTCCCCTCTCTCCGCTGCCACCTGGCTCAGACAGCATCATAATGATAAGGCTCTCCGATGCTTCCTCCGCCCCATTCTAATCTCACTCTACGCAGACGACATTACATTATACGTCCGGGATCCGTCACAAAATCTCAACCCAATACTCCGTGAGTTCGTCCACTTTGGTGGTCTCTCTGGGATTCAAATTAACTGGGCCAAATCCCAACTTTTCCCACTCACTGCTTCTGTGTCGCCATTTGATACTGACTATCCGATTGAATGGTGCACTTCGGATTTAAAATACCTGAGAGATCCATGTTACTGCTGATCGAGATGAACTGATGAGGCTCAAATACGGGAAGATGATGGATCATATCACTGTCTGCATGACAAGGTGGATTTCCCTTAAACTCACCATGGCCGGCCGTATTTCTCTCATTAAAATTGGTCATACTTCCCAAACTTTTGTACCTGTTGTTAAATATTCCCTACAACCCCAGCCGTCATTTCTTCCCCTTGTTGTGCTCAGAATTTGCTAGATTGATCTGGGGCGGTAAACACCTAAGACTACAATGGGACATATTTGCTCACCCCTACTCTCAAGGAGGATTCGATGTCCCCAATTTCGAACTGTATTATCACTGTGCCCAAACACACTACGCTCATTATTTGTTTCATCCCCCCAGATACAAGCCTCACGTGCTGTCTGAGCACTGGCTGGTGGATCCTGTCCCGCAAGACGGGCGGTATTGACAGAGCTCCCCCCACAAGCTTGCACGACCACCTCTGTTGATTGTACAGTTAAGGCCTGGCAGCACATTTCTGCTCGTCTGCATGCCCCTATGCTATACTCGTCACTGCCCCCCCTTGCCTATCATCCAAAAATGCCAGTTCTGCAAGAGGGTGCTTTTAAAAAGATAAAAGCCAACTACAACATCTCCTGCTGGGGTGATTTATACCTGCAGGGGTAATTCCGCATGTTGACGCTACTATTTGCTAAGTCACCGCCCTCCCCCATGGATATCTTTATGTACGTCCGACTATGACAATGCCTCAGAGCCTACACCCCCACATACCCGCAGGAACCTCCTGACATCTTACCATTACGCCACGTTCTGTGCACTGACAGCACCTCACACTTAGGGGTCATTAGTATGGCAGGTGGACTTTGTCCTCCCACCATACCTCCGGGAAATGGGACCACCCACTAAGGGTGCGGCGGTCCCGCACATCCCATTAGGATGCACCCGCCACACTGTCGGGCGCATCCCGCATTTGAAACACTGCGGCAGGCGGTGCTGTAGTGCACCCCCACCCCTCAGAATCCCTGGGGGCCCGCTACGGGCCCCCAATGTCGAAAACCAGATGCATTTATGTGGCGGCATTGCCGAGACGGAAAGGCATGTCCCCACATGCATACTAATACGAATAGCGGTGTCTACCAGACACCGCCACCATATTAACAGCTTTTCTGCCTAGTAGGCAATCGGGCGGATTGCCTACCGGTGGAAAACCGGCGGACGATCTTTTTGTCCGCCGTAGTCCCCCTGCCATAATAATACTGTGGGGGGATTGGCATGCGGGCGGGCACAAATGTCGGGCGGATCGTCCGACATGCTAATGGGCCCCATAGTGTCTACCCTATACCACAGCATATCTATTGACATCATGTATTTCCCCCTCTCCGCTAGGGACAAATGGTCTCTGGAGCTGGGACATGCACCCACTGATCAGCAGTGGACATACTGCTGCACACACACTACACTAATTTCCTCCAGCAGCAGGCATATCATTCATTATAAATTCCTACATCGCTTATATTATACCCCAGCCCAGATCCACAAGTATGGACTACGTGACAGTAATAAATGTGACAGATGTGGCTCAGATGCAGCTGACTTTCTGCATCTCGCCCGGAAATGTAGCTCTTTGCTGGCATACTGGCAGCAGGTGATTGCAGCACTAGAACCCATGATATCCTCCACATTGTCCCCCTCTCTCCTTTTCGACCTTCTTGGCCACACGGAAACACTTGCTGCAAAATACTGTAAATTTGTCGACTTTAGCCTGTTGCTGGCGTGGCGTGCAGATGGGGTCGCCGCAGAGCACCTAAATTTAAGGAATGGCTTGGTGACATGATTTTTTAGCAGGACCAGACATTTCGCTATTCAGAACTCCTGCCCGTCACTTCCCGCCCCAGATTTATTTGGGATGCACTTAAAACCTATCTCCTTGAACACTCAGTTGTGAAGGACTGTGATACTATTCCCACCTCAGCGCCCCGCCCCATACCTTGACAATTGATCGTTATCATGTTGCATATATGTGGAGGCCTGTTCTTGATTGTCCTCTCTTTGCGCTCCACTCAGGGGATTTGATATGAAGGTGATGCCTAAATCCTCTCATTTGATTTATTGCTTATGTACTTGTTGCATATTTATTACGATATGGGTCATATTCTAATGCTCCCATTCCATTCTGCTGGACTTTGTCTTATGTTATCATACTACTTTTCAGTCGCTGCCACACTTGTGCATATCTGTATACCACATATATCACGTTTGATGTACTTATTGGAAACTAATAAAACAATTAGAAATAAATACATGAGGCCAAAGCAAATGTTAACACATGATTCATAGTAAAACAAGAGAAAAAGAAGCTTACCTTGGATTCCACCAACAACAGAGTTGATTAGCATCATGGTCAAGTAGTAGCAGCAAAGGGAGGACCTGGACAATAGGGTTACCTCGACAGTAAGGCACATTATGATTAGACTGGCAGCAATCTTGCCTGGAATACCATCAACAGCTGCTTTTGCCTACGACGCCATCAACACAGGAGAAAAATTATTGTGGAGATGGTGGCACTTGGATGGACTATTGCCCGTAGACCCACCAACACCTAAATAGAGCGGACAGACAACCAAGTAGGCAGGTGGTGGCAGGTGGTGAAACCATCAGAAAAGTGACGCTGGGACCAGATCTGCCAAGATGTAAATCAGGCCCATAGTCTTTAGTTTGCACTCACAGCATTGAACCTGCTGTTTCAGTTCCTCACTTCTGTCTGCTAAGTGAAGGCCACATTTATGGCAAACTATGTACCACAGTCTGCCCTGGCCCCCTTGCTGCGCTGCGTTACAGGGTAAGGGTACGAGTGCACTATTTTGGTTGCCTAGCCCCAATACAGGCACCCTTCCACTATGGAGCAAGGGTTCCTGTTTTGCATGCAGGAACAATCCTGTGAGGCATATTCCTCTTTCTATGTGTGCTGCAGAATACAGAACACATACAAAGAGGAAGTAATCAGGAGAAATAAAGATTTTTAACCTCGTTTTGCCACCCCTAGGAAGGCATATCTTCTTGGCTCTTTCCCAGGTTTAGCACTTTTGGTGAGCCTGGGAATGCATCAAAAACCATGGGAGTTGCATGGGAACACTCATTCAATGCCCATGGAATGCCTTCCAAGGGCAGAGTAATGCAGTGCAGAGATTTGTGCTGCATTGCGTTACTCATGATTTATGAAGCCACTCAGGGCCACATCAGGCGGCCTTGCTTGGCTTCATAAATCACACTTTGATCTTATGTCGAGCTTGCATCATGTTTCGTGGAGTAAGAGCAATGCTACTCCCCTTATAAATATGGCCATGAGCTGTTCTTCTCACAATATTATCCAATTGTTTTTTAATTTCTGTTGTTGTTTCACAGGCCTAATCTTTCCAAGGACTTCTCTTAACAGGTGCAGCAAGAAGCTGGGGTCATCAATTACTGGTCCCCCACTGGGAGATTCCAGATCACTAGATTCATTCAGCCAAGTGACTGTTGGATTTGAGTTTCTATGTTGTTTGTCTTGACATCATATTACTTACCTCTGGTCCTGCTGTCTCCAACAGGCATGGCTGACAAAATGCCACTTTCTCAAAAAAATAAAAGAGTATTATAGATTACATAGGGCTGACTTGGAGACAACCCCCTGCTGGTGTTTGCCACTCCTCACATCTTTAGTTTTAGAGCCCTTTGGCAACATGATTTGTGGATGAATTCTGCAAGACATAGCTGACTGAGATAATGTTTAATATATTAATCTCAGTCATGCAAGCTAGTCTTTTGCGGGCTAGTTAAGAAGAAGCAAAAAGAAAGTTGTGTTCGCTAACAAATTTGCTCCAATTCATTTGCACTTGGTCTAGCTGTCAAGTGATCAAGATAGATCAGAGTAGAGGGAAAACTGAAGATCAATGTAAGTTCTTCAAACCATCAGCTCTGCCTGCATTATGTGTTTGTCAACTGACAATGATTTTGTGATGGCTAAACAGAGGTACACATCACTCAGACTCCTGCAAAACATTTCCAAACACAAATGACACTGTCTCAAATACCTCTAACAGCCTGTCATCACTACTTGTAATAACCAATTAGCTATCCATTAATGTATCCCTGGGTCTAATCACAAATGATGCACCACTCCAAGTACATAACTTAGTGATGTCATTCAATATGCTGAACCTTGGCTGAAGGTAGAAAAGCTGCACGAGTGAAGGTACCCCCAATTGACAAAATGCAGATTGCAGGATTAGATTGTAAAATAATCAAAGAGTACCCAGACAAATTAGCAATCAAGTTAAGAAGAGGCATTGATCAGCGGTTTTAAGTTTCCGGAAGGAGACTGAATACAAGTAGCTTCATCAGGGAGCTTTTGCCTGTGCTTCGCCTTGATAATGTGCCCAATACAGTTTAGGTGTGGACAGAATTTGCGTAGTTGTGCTACACAAAGTTCTGCGAAATGGCAAAAAATCTATACGAGCAGGCAGAATTTCGCATACTCGCGGAATTGCTTGTGCCGCCAGAAGAATTGTTGTCTCTAGTGACCATGTGTGTCTGTAACTTTGCCACCACGCTGAAAGGCGCCGGGGTCCCTTGAGTGAGCTGTCCATCATAGTGGGTGAATGGCGGGAAGATGTTGCATACCGCTAGTGTGTGGGGGTGGGGCTTCTATTCGAGCTCACATGTCTCTTGTTTATAAAAGGTCAGAGACCGATCAGAGCAGCAGATGAGGAGAGAGAACCTTCTGGTCACAGGATCTACACGGGGATTGAGCTCGAGAAAGTAATGGGTTGCAAAGACCGCCATCAAGCATCACAGCTAATTTTTGACGGTAGATATAGGTAGAAAGCACACCTGCCCAGATCGACCTTTTTATTTGGGCTGATTAATGCGTTACCAAATTTGAGCTTTAACTCGGGCACCTGCTTTATATCTGTTGGTTCATTCCTGTTGAGGTTTAATTTTTGTGACAGGAGCATCGTGCCAGGATGAATCCTGCCCAGCATTTATCCAAGAAGATGCCACTACACGGAACTACACGGGGATTGAGCTCAAGAAAGTAATGGGTTGCAAAAACCGCCGTCAAGCATCACAGCTAATTTTTGACAGTAGATATGGGGAGAAAGCACACCTGCCCAGCCTCAACCGAGCATACCTTTTTATTTGGGCTCATTAATGCATTTGAGCTTGGGCACCTGCTTTATATATGTAAGTGGGTTCCTGTTGAGGTTTAATTTTTGTGACAGGAGCATCATGCCAGGATGAATCCTGCCCAACATTTATCCAAGAAGATACCACCATTTTGTGCAATAAATACTCCACCATGCCCATAAATTTCCTTTACGCCACGGATCATGGAATTTTCGGCAATTCCGTGTCCCCATTTCATTGTCCAAATGGCAGATACCTGTCAATGCTGTCAGGCTACCACAGCAGATTTTATGCACATGACCTGGTCATGCCCACAATTAGACTCTTTTCGGAATTACATCATGGAGTTTCTCTCAGAGTCTTCAGGCTTCCCTCTCCGGAGGGAGGGACTACACTGTTTACTGAGTGTCACCTCCCTTTAAGCAACACGTAAGCCTCTCAATAAATGAATTGATATTGCATTGGTACTGGCTCAGTGCAGGATAGCCATGAACTGCAAATCTGCTTCCCCCACCTCCTCTTCCCCCCATTCTGCTTCTGGCTATCAGATTTGCTCTCTGGCATTTTAGCAGGACAGCAGGAATTGTGCAATTGTAGGGCAAGGTGGTCGGTGCTGTCTGTAACTCCAGATTATCAGACGTACTTGGAGATGGTAGAGGCTAAAACTGATGAAAAGCCACCTTGAACGTATAATATGCTTTACCCAGCTCAAAAGACACTAGAATTATGCTTGTTCCCTTTCCTCAGGTATGTAGGTCCACTCTATTGACTGCAGCCTAATTGGAAATACCAGCCCACTCCTATGGTCTTTTTGACATTATTCCAACACCACCAAGTGCATAAATATCCTCTTTATCCCCCTACCCCTCACTCCCCACCTCCCTCCCTTCATTTGGGTGAGGTCGATATGATGTACAGAAAAAAATAACATAAAGGCTATACCTACCCAATAGCCCCAATACCATTACCAAATAGCCAGTCAGTTGGCAGTGAAGAAGGGTCAGTCGTTTATTAAGCAGAATACTCTATAGAGGAGCCTCTCCAACCCTCACCCATCAGGTGTGCGGAGAAGACTGCTGGCTTACAGTCAAAACCAAACATATATACTTTCAGTTCAACACATGAAGTCACCATAAATGGAAAACACCGCTCGGCCCTTGGGCCCCAAGGAAGGACCATATATGGCACACATGATTGGTTCAAAGCTTTACTATTTTATTACTGGGAAGGTCAGGATCGGTGACTCCCTTTCGTCCTGGTGCCCGGGAGTGTAGGCACGGCGCCTCCAGGAATGTGCTTATCACACCCAAAGCCAGAGGCGACCTTGAGTCCCAGGACAGAGGGAAAACAGTTTACCTTCAGCTGCTCTCAGTAACTCAAATGAACTGGGACTTGACGACCACTGAAGAATAACACGTGATCGCAGCTTGTCTTTTGACATAGAAGAAAGAAAATGGCGTCTTTCTGGTTCTCTGCCTACTCTATTAGTATGGTTCCTACCGGCTAAAGCATGTATGGGTTATGTTGTGTGCATATTATGCAGACAGGATATATAGATACATCATGCTAACACAATACGTATATGTCCAATAACCCCGTGTATGCAAAATCAAATTTTTATCCCTCAGATAGCATACCTTTGTTATGTTTTATTAAAGCAGTTTGTTGTGCTATTGATGTCTGTATTTGCAATGCTCAGAATGAGAACAATACCATTCCTGTACAAGTATTGAAATCACTTGCACGCTGCTCTGTTAGTTACCTATGACTGCCTCAAGACATGTAAAGATCTCTGTGTAACACCCCGTAGAGTCTACCTACTATTACACTGTTTCAAAAGACTACTGGTATTGTTACTTAAACTAATAAAGACATTTTTTTTATGAAAGGGCCGATTCAAACTTTAGAGCAGTGTTAAATGAACCCTGTATCTTTGTTATGCAATATGTTCATAATGTGCAACACCTTTAAATTATTGGCTGTGGGAAAATTCCTGAAGGATACGACTTGATGAATGTGTTTGGAACATTCTAGATTCTCTTGGTAAAGAAAGTTTTCATTTGTGTCAGAAGATTTTGTTAAATGCCATATATCTTCTGAGCTTCTGGAAGGTCATGAGAGCACTATCTACTGCAATGGTTATGAGGGTGAATCTTAAACATGCTCACCAAGACCTGTACCTGTGTCCAAGGTAGGAAAACATGAATTTGATTAAATAATCTACTGAGCCGTCAGATTCAGCCATGAAAATTAAATTATCGGCCAACGGAGCCCGACTTTAAAAAACTAAGGGGTACATTTAAAAACATTTTGTGCTGGGTTTAGAGTCACAAAAGTGACGCTAACCAGCACGAAATATTCTTTTCCTAAATTACTTTCCAGTGCAAATCTTGTTTTTCACTGGAAAATACACTGAAAACAACATAAAGCAGTGTGAAGCACTGCTTTGCATTGTTTAGTGCCATGGAGGCATTACATGGGTGGTACATGGGTGTTACCATGGACCACCCATGCCTTTTGACAGAAACCTTCTCTACAAACAATAGCAGACAGGGTTTAGTGCACAGGAGTGCGTGGCCATAAAAAGTAGTGTGGCATTGAGAGACAAACTAGAATCTGGTGAGGTAACCAGTATCATGCCGAATGTCAGGGGTGACAAATGGTGCTCACTTGGGGTACTTAGATTTAAGTATGGCATCAGTATGAAGGAGCGCACAGCGTATGTGCTGTCACCCACAGGGTCGAAAGCAGCAGATTACTCACTGCTATGTATCACCATTACCCAAGATTCATCAAGACAGTTTTACATATGTTTACCAAGCAGGTATCCTTCGCCAAATTCACCTCCAAGGAGACGAGTGTGTATGCCACTATGTCGGAAGATGTAGAAAGCACAACACCTCCAGCTATAGCTATTACACCCTGGAAGCAACCTGATGCTAGGAGGTGCAGTGAACATGGAGATGTGTGGTGCAGCGGCCAGGGCAGCTGACTTTGGAGCACAGGGTTCATGTTTCGAACCCCGGCACCGGTGGCAGCTCAGCTCAGCACTGTGTGACTCTGGGCAACAGCTCACTTAATTTCCAGGACAGCCCCCAGCGCCTTAAGACCCGTAAGGGTGAGTAGTACTCGTTTTACAAATATCGATTTACATTTGCATGATTGGGGATGGCATGTGTCCTACAAGTCTGACGCTGCAGTTGGGGATCTAATTCAGTTATCAGATCATAGATCATGACTGCATTCAATCTATATAATGCATATGCATATATATATCTCTTCCTCTGTCTGCCCCAACAATGAAACGCTCACTCTAAAATGCGCTGCTGTATCCAGCTTCTTATCTCTGCTGCTGCTCGAAGCCTCATCATCCTCGCCATGAGAGAGCTGCCATTGTGGAACATTCTGAGACCTTCTGGGCCTGTTTAAATACTTTGCCAATGTTTCCCACCTGATTAGATGGTTACCACCAGATTTGATTTGGTGCTATTTTGCAAGTGCTAATTGCGATTCCCGGGTCAGTCACATTTTGCACATTTTTCATGCATAGGTTTCTGATTACCAAATAGTGAATCGCTAATACAGATTCTCTATTTATCATTCGGTAAATAGGTAATCGCTATATGTCATGAATACAAGGGGAAGTCTGCAAATTTGGTTGATGCATTGCTTATGGCTATTTTGTGAGCGTAAACTGCCGATTTTTGCGATTCACACTGTTTGCGCAAAATAGCTTGACACATGTGCCCCTATGTTCACTTTGCCACTGGATTCAAGCTAGCCTCGCTGATAAGGGCTGTTACCCCAAAACCCGTTTCAGGATGCTTGTTTCCTGTCCAGGGAAGACATGGCTGGGCAGTTTGGGATGGACTGTTCCCATGAGAAATAGCAAACAAACTGGTGTGAACATTTTTCCTCATCATCATTCGCTAAATGTGTATTGTAACTGTTCCAAATCACGTTCACAATAGGCGTGCAAAATAAGATGTAAACTAGTGGAAACAAGAAATGTGACACAGTTTGTTCCAGTATATAAAAGGAATATACTAGACTGCGGTTTACTAAGATAGATTTACCACACTTGTCCTTGGTGTGTTTTGCTTCCTAGAACCCCTCTCATGAATATTCAAGGACCTATACTGATAATACTTCACTGGGTGGCGAGCAGATGTTAAACATCCCTTACCGAAGTTGAATACTACATTTAGTGGTTAACCTGTCTTTGTATAGCATTCAAAGACTATTTTATGCCAATTTTAGTATTCAATAGTGTTCTTTGTGGGAAGGCTAGTGCATGAAGACTACTGATATGTGAGTGGTACTTCTTGAATACTAACAGAATACTAAGCACATACTTATTTGTAATCGCATAGTCTTCATTTACAATGCAGAACATTTAGTGAACACAAACAATTTGAATACTACTTGACTTTACCCAGACTACTATTAACATTCTATTCAAGCTGCATGCTGAATGGTAGATCAGTGCCTTATTTATTATACTATTTTTATGCCTTATTTATTATACTATTGTGGTGTTTGTATAGCGTAGGGTAGTGTTTTAGGGTAGTGCTGGGGGATCGTGCAGGGTAGTGATTGAGTGTAGGGACTGGACAGGGAATTGGGGGAGGGTCGTGCTGGGGTTATTGTTTTAGGGTAGTGTTGTGGTGTTTGTGTAGTGTAGGGTAGTGTTTTAGGTTTTAGGGTAGTGCTCAGGGGTCGTGCAGGGTAGTGTTTGAGTGTAGGGACCAGACTGGAGGTCTGGGGAGGGTCATGCTGGGGGTAGTGATTAGGGTAGAG
Organism: Lissotriton helveticus; assembly: GCF_964261635.1. Lineage (NCBI taxonomy): Eukaryota > Metazoa > Chordata > Amphibia > Caudata > Salamandridae > Lissotriton > Lissotriton helveticus. Next base: position 1,079,596,277 of record NC_136059.1, read on the forward strand.
TTGTGGTGTTTGTGTAGTGCAGGGTAGTGTTTTAGGGTTTAGGGTAGTGCTGGGGGTCATGTAGGGTAGTGTTTAAGTGTGGGGACCGGACTGGGGGTCGGGGATGGGTCGTGCTGGGGGTAGTGTTTTAGGGTTCAGGGTAGTGTTGTGGTGTTTGTGTAGTGTAGGGTAGTATTTTAGGGTTTAGGGTACTACTGGGGGGTCGTGCAGGGTAGTGTTTGAGTTTGGGGACCGAACTGGGAGTCGGGAAGGGATGTGCTGGGGGTAGTATTTTAGGGTTTAGGGTAGTGTTGTGGTGTTTGTGTAGTGTAGGGTAGTGTTTTAGGGTTTAGGGTAGTGCTGGGGGGTCGTGCAGAGTAGTGTTTGAGTGTGGGGATCAGACTGGGGGTCCGGGAAGGATCGTGCTGGGGGTAGTGTTTTAGGGTTTAGGGTAGTGTTGTGGTGTCTGTGTAGTGTAGGGTAGTGTTTTAAGGTTTCGAATCGTGCAGGGTAGTGTTTGAGACTGGGGGTCAGGGAGGGTCATCCTGGGGTTTGTGTTTTAGGGTTTAGGGTACTTTTGTGGTGTTTGTGAAGTGTAGGGTAGTGTTTTAGTGTTTAGAGTCGTGCTGGGGGTCGTGCAGGGTATTGATTGAGTGTAGGGAACGGACTGTGGGTCGGGGAAGGATCATGCTGGGGGTAGTGTTTTATGGTTTAGGGTAGTGTTGTGCTCTTTGTGTAGTGTAGGGTAGTGTTTTAGGGTTTAGGGTAGTGCTGGGGGGTTGTGCAGGGTAGTGTTTGAATGTAGGGACCGGACTGGGGGTCGGGGAGGGTCGTACTGGGGGTAGTGTTTTAGGGTTCAGGGTAGTGTTGTGGTGTTTGTGTAGTGTAGGGTAGTATTTTAGGGTTTAGGGTACTACTGGGGGGTCGTGAAGGGTAGTGTTTGAGTTTGGGGACCGGACTGGGAGTCGGGAAGGGATGTGCTGGGGGTAGTATTTTAGGGTTTAGGGTAGTGTTGTGGTGTTTGTGTAGTGTAGGGTAGTGTTTTAGGGTTTAGGGTAGTGCTGGGGGGTCGTGCAGAGTAGTGTTTGAGTGTGGGGATCAGACTGGGGGTCCGGGAAGGATCGTGCTGGGGGTAGTGTTTTAGGGTTTAGGGTAGTGTTGTGGTGTCTGTGTAGTGTAGGGTAGTGTTTTAAGGTTTCGAATCGTGCAGGGTAGTGTTTGAGACTGGGGGTCAGGGAGGGTCATCCTGGGGTTTGTGTTTTAGGGTTTAGGGTACTTTTGTGGTGTTTGTGAAGTGTAGGGTAGTGTTTTAGGGTTTAGAGTCGTGCTGGGGGTCGTGCAGGGTATTGATTGAGTGTAGGGAACGGACTGTGGGTCGGGAAAGGATCATGCTGGGGGTAGTGTTTTATGGTTTAGGGTAGTGTTGTGCTCTTTGTGTAGTGTAGGGTAGTGTTTTAGGGTTAAGGGTAGTGCTGGGGGGTTGTGCAGGGTAGTGTTTGAATGTAGGGACCGGACTGGGGGTCGGGGCGGGTCGTGCTGGGGGTAGTGTTTTATGGTTTAGGATAGTGGTGTTTGTGTAGTGTAAGGTAGTGTTTTAGGGTTTAGGGTAGTATTGTGGTGTTTGTGTAGTGTAGGGTAGTATTTTAGGGTTTAGTGCTAGGGGGTCATGCAGGGTAGTGTTTGAGTGTGGGGACCAGACTTTGGGTTGGGGAGGGTCGTGCTTGGGGTAGTGTTTTATGGTTTAGGATAGTGTTGTGGTGTTTGTGTAGTGCAGGGTAGTGTTTTAGGGTTTAGGGTAGTGCTGGGGTGTCGTGCAGGGTAGTGTTTGAGTGTAGTCATATACCTTTCCATCCCTGATGTTGGATGTCCCAAGGCAGGATTTCCAGCTGCAGGGAAGGGGATGTATGTGACTTGTCAAGAGCCTATTGCATTCTCTGTTGTTATTCAGACTGGCAATTCCCTTCATTAGGATGTCCTGGACATAGAATAGGGCGGGAATAATGCAAAACTATCCAGGTGAAGTTTAGAGTTTGCATGCTCCTTGTTGTTTGCTGTCAAAGTGGGTGTTTTGTGACATGATAATCAGCTCTGGGTACAGGTCAACAGACCTCAATAACATGTTATACATTACTTTAACAAGGCCTGAATCCGATGGTTTTCTAGATCACTTTTGGCACTTTCATTGCTTGAAATATACAGTTCAAATGGCTATTTATCCATAAAAAAATATGGAAAAGAAATAACCCAGGCTGCAATTATTCCTGCAGTGCCATACAGCTTAGTTTGACCACACTACTGCCAATATTTATGGGGGGACGGGCCACCCTCTCAGCAGTCGATGCTACTGGCTCACAGCCATGGCACTCACCAGGGGTGCCCAGGTGATGGCTATAATCTGGATGTGACCGGTAATTGCCGTCACATTCGGAGGAAGCACTGAGCACTGAGGCAGAACTGGCAGGGGACTCAATCTCCGAGTCAGGGAGTCCTCGCTGTGGCGTGCAGCGCTGCTGTTGTGCGCAGTGCTGCAAATTACCCACGTTGCCAGCCCAGAGACCGGCGGGGACTCACCAAGAGTGACACCATGACCCTGAGTGAAATTCATTGTCAATACAACAGTGCCAGTACACAGAGACACTCAAGTGTCGACTCAGATGGCCGCCGCGCAAGAAGAGGCATCGTTGATCATCGCGGGTGGCAGTGCAAACTAAATTGCGGCCAAGCGGCGAGGGGGACTGCAAATCCACAAATTCGTTTTGTAGTGCCAGAGCGATTGGCTGCCTTCAGGTTGGTGTCTGACTGGGGTCTAATTTCCTGTTTTTTATGGTTCATGTAAACAGCAATGCGGTACTCAGATGTATATCTGTTCGCCAGTAAGAATGATGTTGGGATAACTGTAGCCGGAAAGAGGTGAGGATGTCTTTCAGAAGTGGCGAGCATATTTAAATGGTGAGAATATTTAAATGGTAGGTGGACACTGACTGTGGGATAGGGCAGACTGAGCAGTTCTCACCGCCATTTCACTCACCCCAGTGAAGTCTCAGACTGAACAAGGCCAACCTGGCTGCATTGCAGGGACATGGGTGCATGTGTCTGGGTGCCACCCTTGAGCCCCAGAGGTGGGAGATCAAAGCACCTGCTACAAAGGCCCTCATGAATCACAATGCACAGAGGAGGGCGCCCTGCTAACACTGACACACCCCAACAAGGAGTCCTGATGTACTGAGGCATCACCAGACAGAGACCCAAGGATGCGGGAGAGAAAGGGAAGGGCTTATTCAGTGTAAATCAGTGATACGTGGTCAATGGCCACTCCATTGCAAAGCCAATCTTTCTTTTTAAGGGGGTGCTTACACCTGGTAGTTGGCTAGTCATTGTGGAGTCCTTCAGCAAGTCAGCAGAGGAGGTGTTTGGTCCCCGTAGGAGCTCATCCATACCCACAAACTGAGGTAGCTTCACAGCACCGCAAAGCCAATGATTAGTCAGTTATCACTTTGATTCTTACCCCCTACCCATGTCGGGCGTTCGCCATGCTTCACCAGCTCTGACAACAGAATGTCCAATACAGAAATAATGCCAGGCACTCCCAGTTAAATCCCAATTTTACTGGCCACCAACAGAGGTCTTCACCAGGGATTTAAGTGGGCTGGGTCCTGCCGGTGCTTAGCACTGGCAGTTCTTAAAAGCACATGCTGAGACGGGTCCCCATCTGGATCTCCATTTTTGCCCTCACCATCAGGATGAAAAATAAATCCTAACGCTGTATTTTTTACCCACCCCCACCCCTTCATTGCCTTTGAGGTAACTTCAAAGAGACTCCTTATAGTACTTTCACAATCTCATTTCTGAACAGAAGCATTTTCATTATTATATACAATGCAGCCATAGTAGGTGCTTATTTACCTCATGGAACTAATAACCACTGACAAAGCAAATAGCCCTGGTATATTGTAGGTGCAATGTTACATGTTGTAATATATGTCTGAATGCAATGACAAAAGCAACAAAAATACAAGCGGGTGGGCACACTATGATGGCCCTATCAGAAGGATTGTAAATGTTTACACAGGTGTGGAGTCACTCATGCTTTCATTCACAATTACAATTTTCACATAACAAGGTCTCTCACCACTGCAGTGTCCAGTTATCCATGCACTCCCGCTCCTGCTTGCTGCTCTCAAGCTCTCCTGTTTCAAACCCTCCCCAGGCTGTGTCATTCTCTCCCAGTTGTCTCCTGCAGTCTACCCAAAGGACTCACGCCCACTTCTCCCAGGAGTACTAATCGGGAACTGCTGCTCTCTACGTGAGGGGAAAAGCAAGGCAGCCTGGAGCACCCTTTGGCGTTGTGACAGCAGTAAAATGTAATCTAGAAAAACATTTAAGGCTCCGTGAGGGCCTGAGGGAGTAGTGTTGTTCCCATTGCGAACACTGGTGATATGCTGACCCTCACATATTGGTTTTCCTTGGCAACTAGGCAACCATTGCATGATACCCAACCTTTAGAAAACTTTGGCCCAGTCACAAAAATGGTCATTCTTGGCCATATGTGAGCATGCATGATATGTTGGCTACCTCTGGTAAAATGCTGGGTTGGGTATAATGGTAAGAATTCCTGTCCTGTTGTTGGCTTCCATGATATGATGGTGCCTGTCTTTCGCATGTGCAAAGTGGTGATTGGCCGTAGGGTTTTGTATTATATTTTTTTATGTTTTATTGGGACCACAGTGGCTACTGCGCTGGGTACCCTAGTACCAGGCACTGATACCGGGGTACCTGCGACCCAATCTTCTTATTTTCTGTTTTTACCTGTTTTGATTTAAAGTGGGGTGTCCCAAAAGCAAAGGCATGCCTATCCTGACCCTTGTTTTTCCCCCCTTCAGGACTAGAGGATTGAGATGGCTGACCCAACGTTCTCATTTTTGGGGCCAGCCAATCAGGGTCCACCCTTCCACTTTGAATGGGCCAATCACAGATTATCTGGCACCAATGGTTCAGTTATTTTTAAGTTTTTACTGGTGTTTACCCTAACATAACATGTACATTTGTAATGCACATGTTCAGTGAAAAGGTATCTTGTTGCTGATTAATAGATTTTTATTGTTACCCAACTCAATGGTACTCATTTTATCAACCTCAGGAGAAAAGGCTGAGTGGATTGGGATTTGAACCTGTTTCAGTGAGGTCATGTATAGACTCCTACAGTGGATGCATTATTCCACGAAGACAAGAGACCGACACATCATGATCTCCATTTTGATGCTAATTTCTCAAGAATGGCTGAACAGATTTACATCAAATAACCAAAAGCAGGTTTTCTCTATAAATTTTGGTATAATTTATGCATAACTTTCCATGATGAAGGCAAAGTGAATGTTTTTTTTAAATGTTTTTAATGAAATGGTCCAAGGCTATTAAAGAAAGGAAAAAAATGCCTTTCCTATGGAAACTCTGGCCAAACTAGAACTAAACTGTGGTGACAGCGTAATAAATTCATGATATTCACCACTCAATATGCCATAATATAGTGTATGGTTAGTGAAACTCAACCACACATTCTGTCTCAGTTTATGCTTAAGAAGTTGAATTCACAATGTTATGTGCCTATTTACAAAATACTTTTTTACATTAGTAAATCACTTATATCTCATTGTCAATTATTTCAGCTATTCGTCAGATTGCCCTGCTACTGGTCTGAAAAATAAGAACATTTCAAGGTAAGAAGGGTTGCTAAAAAGATAAGCGAACCTCATATTTTAAAACCAAGTGAGTAGCAGCAACTTTGACCACATAACCCAAACACCTAATTCTCAGGAACTTTACCTTTGTACTCCTCACCTGCATATCTCAGAAATACGTTTCGGTTTACCAAATGTAGACCCTTAAAAAATAAAATAAGAAGACACACCTACTGCATTGTAGGCCAGTTGAAGTACTAATCTGCAGTCATTAACAAAACCACTCAACATCCCTCTGTTTTGCCAGAACCTACTCAAAGCCACTGTGCTTCTTGCTCACTGTACCATCACCCAGTCACAACACATCCTAGTAACACTAATCACCACTAAACATTTTTCTTCTTAGTCACTGCTGCTGGTAAATATTTGACTATCAACAGGCGACTGTATTTCCATTATCTCAAGAAACTGTCAATCTATGTAGGGGCCACTGGAATTATGCAACTGAAGAGGACCAAATCACGGGGCATAGCTGACTAAAATTATGTGGTAAGAAAAGGCAAATATTGTAAAGGAATGCAACACATTTTGTGACATAATTTTGCATTTATTATTTTGGATTTGTATTGTTGGTGACACTGGCTTAGCGAAGGTTTTACTTCATTAGTACTACTTTAAAAATCTAATACAGCAATAGGCTACAGAAAGGGGACCCAGCAACCTTCACAAAAGGACTTCCACTATGCAGCAACAGATTAGTAACTCTGCTCTATGTCACTCCACTGTACGCCACTCTACAGTACTCTACTCTGTCGCTCCAATACATGACACTATCTGCCACTCCATTCTACAACACACTATTCCACACTTCGCAATTCCACACTGCAACACTCCACAACACACCACTAGCTAGTGCACAACATGGCTAAAACACATTGCCAAAGCCAATAGCTCTTCCATAGGCAAATATCATTGAAATGTCATATCACACACTTTTGTGTCCAACTGCATTTCCTTTAAACAAAATGTACAAGTCAATGCCATAAACGCCTGGAACAAAGGTGTTTAATGAATTGTTTTTAAAGTTCCTACATTAATGGAGTCTGGTGGACAATCAACACAGGAGGAATTAGAACAATTACTTTTTTATCTGACAACTAATTGAATTTTGCACAATTGCTCATTTTGGGTAACCTAAAAACAAACCGTGGTGATCCTGTCTTGTCATGGACTAAGTGGGAATTCAGTCAGGTTCTCGACAATTCAATTAGCTCTCTACTTGCAGGAGGAGTGGTCTCCTGGTACAATCCTGTGTATGTCTGGGTTGGCTCCTTTGCTTTGTGCTTCTCCTATGATCTCTTGCTCCGGTCTTCTCACACATCACAATTATAATATGCTTACTAAATGCATGACTAATGAATTTGTAACAGGCGTATTAGAATCATTGACTCCCAAGATATGTAACACATAAAATGTAGTCCAAAAGCCATCATTAAAAGAAGCCTTATGCAAACAACCAAATGAATAAAATTGTTATAAATTAATAAGAATGAATGTGGTTTGTGTTCAATTAACATTCAATTCGAATTCTGCTGAAGTCTTACTTAACTCTTGACAGTCATTGCCATTAGTCTTCAGATATGGCTCACAAAGATACCCCTAATCTTCAATTAGCTCTCATAATAAATGAGGCTAGCCTTAATTATGCTCTTGAAATAGCACAATAGTGTTCACTTAACATTCACTTTAAGTTCTACTAGTCTTAATTGAGTCTTCACAATCATTGCTGTTAGTATTCAGATATTGCTCACAAAGAATACCGCTAGCCTTCAAACAGTGGTCACAATCAATGGGACTAGCCTTCATTTTGCTCTTGAAATAGCACAAGAGCTCCAAATAAACCCTAACAGAATACTACTAAGCTTCAAATACTATTCTTCTAGAATACTACTAATCTTCTTTTAGCCATCAATTCAAGTGTTCATCATGTATTTGAAGGGTAGTTGAGTAGAACTAGAATCCATCATTTGCATATTTCGGCTTGTGGGCATACTACATAGTCTTCATGCATACTAAATAAATACTATATTTTAATAGTAAAAGTTACCGCAGTAAACACTGGAATCACACTAAGGGGCACATTATGATGGCGGACGGACCTGAGTCCGTCCGCCACCATAGAGTAGGAGGGAACCTCCGCATGGGCTGCGGAGTTCCCTCCTGTGCAATTAGGATGTGACCGCCACCCTGGCGGTCACATCTTCTATTTTTAACATTGCGGCGGGTGCGCCTTCAAGCTGCACCCGCAGCAATGTTAAAAATGCACGCATTGCATTTGTATGTAGAAAGTGGCAGGCACCGCGCGGTGATTGCCGCTTTCTGCATACAAATGTAGGGGGGTACCATAGGTACCCCCCATGTGCACCCCCCCACCCCCTCCTTCACCTTGGGGGCCCGCAACGGGCCCCCGCAGTGAAGTTATACATGCTTTTCCATGGCGGAAAAGCCGCCGCGGAAAAGCATGTTTCAGAGCCCATCCTAATCTGGCTGACGGTGTCTGAGAGACACGTCACCATATTAGTGCTTTTCCGCCGCGGTTGTAAGCCAACCGTGGCGGAAAAGCTGCGGACGGAAACCAGGACCCACCAGCCATCCTAATGTGGCGGTGGGTCTTTGGTGGGTCCGCAGAGGATTTTCCGCATCCTCCGGGCCGGCGGTGGCTTCCGCCGGCCCGGAGAATGCGGAAAATCCTCCATCGTAATAGGCCCCTAAGTGAAGATCTTCCATTTTGGTGAGGGATATTTTAAATTTTGCTGTCTTTCATTTTGTTCTGTCCATTTAAAAAATTTCACAGTTTCTGCAATTGTGAAGGAAGGATAACGATTGGAATGTATGTATATATTGACTGTTAAACCTGCAACCATGAGTATTTATTAAATGTGTGCAAATTCATTACGATAGGTACTGAAAAGCCACCCGGATTTAAGCCCTCAAATGTGATCACAACACTGAGAATCATAAACATACATGAGGCCTCATTTATGAGTTTTTGCCATAGGGCAGTGCCCAGGCCTTCCTGCTGCGCTGCCCTATGACAAAAGAAAAGGGCAGGAATGCGCCATATCTATCAGATACGGCGCATTCCTGTCCTTTTCCCCTGCGCTGGTGCACAATGAGCTGCTGTGCACCAGTGTAAGCGTGCCTGCATTGCAGGGATGATTCTTTTTGTACAGGAAAGGAAACCTGCCTGCAGAAAAACAATCACAAGGATGAAGCACACATAGAAAATGGAAGAACAAGTAGAAATAAAGATATTTCTCCTCGTTCTGCCTCCCTTACGCCGGGGAGGTGTACGTTTTTGGCAATGCCTCAGCGTTATGATTTCTGCTAAATCTGGGGCAGTGTCGAAAATCCATGGATGTTGCAGGGAACACCACCAGCAACAGCTGTTGCACACCCCTTTAATGCAGAAAACTGCATTAAAAGGAACTATATTTACAAGGCAGCAGGAAGCCAAAAAAAGTGACTTGATGCTGCCTGGTAAATATGGAGCAAGCTCCAGCGCCATCAGAGCCTCACAAAAATAAGCCCTATGCTTTGCAGCTGCAAATGGTAAGTTGCAACGCCCAAAGGGTGCACTGTGAGTCAGAAATGCCCCTTGTAACTGATTGTTCAGTAAGAGGAAACATAGTCCCCCTTCTCCCACCAAACAGACTTCCTCAGGGGAATAGTATCGCACGTTGCAAAGTGGAAGCATCTGCCTTCTGAATGTGATGTGTAGTGTAATTTCAGCATTGGGGAGCACAGAGAAATGCAGTGGGCCTCAGCATGTTCCCAACATTGTTAATTACTGAGTGAGACTTGTTTTCTCGAAACTATCCCTTCTCCGCCGGGAGAAAAAAAAATGTCAGCATTCAATTAATGTTAACGCAGTGATGAAGATTAGCTGTCCCTCGCAGGCTTCCATCCCTATTTTTGCAGCTTTTGGGAGTAGCAAAATGACTCCTCCCTCATACATTTTCATGAGGCGGGAGTTTTGGGGACTCCCTGCAAATGAACATAATTTAGTGATGCGACCTACAATCACATTAGTGCATGAAATTGGGTCTCACAAATCAGGCGCGATGCAAAAAATAACAGAGAGGTTTGCTGCTCATAGGGCCCTGTCTTGCAACCCCCTTGCATTCCCTTGCTTCTTACTAAACGCATTCTCGCCCCATCAGCTTTACTGTGTTCCAAGTCCCTAAGCCGCTGCACTCTTATCTGTTAACATCGAAGTATATATTTCCACCGTTTTTTGTTATTCTTTCCCTTTTATAGCTACTGTAATCGCAAACTATAGGTCACCGGCCCAATTAATTACATTATGTCCAATAATTAATAAAAACCTACGAGTAGGCACGTTGTCAGTGTTTTTTACAATATCTGTGAGCTCGGTTAGCTTGCAGTGCTGAATCTTCCCTTCTCTCAACCTTTTTCCTGGAAACGTATTCCTAATAAAAACGGAAAGTTGTCTCTGACCTGTCCGTGGAGCCTAAAATATTTCATTTCGCTATTTAATGTCCGAGATATCTCCCCCACAGACTTCCTGAAGTAGATAGCAGGTATTTTCTGGCTCTTTTTAAATTACAGTCAATATTTCCCTCCAGTCCATACTTTCTGTCTAGGATGTTATAAAAAATACATCTATATCTGATGGCCGAGTACACTGCAACATGAAATAATAGTAAAATATAAGCCCCACAGACTGAGAAGTGAAAAATAGAGTTTGTTTCCACCACAGCTAGCAAAGCCCATTATTGCATTACTGGGAATTGCGATCATTGAGGAAATCTCCGTTTGCACTGAGATTGGGGTTTACTCATCTAATGGGTAAAAAGGACATACATTTTATTAGCTCCTTGTGTAGACCATACACATTCGGCATCAAAAAGCGATTTTTGAAACACACTTCATAAAATTATGCATTTATGTTTATGCAAGGCTGATAAGTTATTTTCTTTCATCTTAAACTAATAGAAATATACATAGGGACTGATTCAACAACCACTTTGAGTGAGTTTACCACTTTTTGATATTCACAATCTGCACTTTTGTAGAAGCGCACACTTTTGTAGTGAGCCTAGCACTATACATGGCCAACCACTGACACTGCACTACCCTCTCTTTAGCCTTGGTTGTTGGACTGTAAGGAGTGTAAAGTAATTAGTTGAAACATTGCTGGCAAGTTTGTTGAACTCAAGTGGCTGTGCTTTATCAAAGGCTTTGATGTGATCTGCCTTCAGGGACCTAGGCCGCCCAGAACTGCTTCTTCTTGGATTGCTTTAAGACCTTTTGTTCCTGCAACCCCCTCACGGGTGAGTAGACCAAAGGGGGCGTTATTTATTTTTATAGCCCTAGCCATTAGATGTAGCCTGCTTATCTACCGAACAGGAACACCTACCTTACAAGCTCTTGTATTTTCTTTGGGGTCTAATAAGTTGCTTTTGTTGAATTTTTATAATGCTGTTCCCTCTCCTCTAGGAATTAGTAATATTGATGTATTGGGCTTATGCCTAAGGAATCTGAAAGGTTGGAATTTGTCAGTCACAAAGGTAATGGTGGTGGGTGACTTAAATGTTCATCTATGTGGGGACCCGAGGACAGAAGGAATAAAAAACCCAGGTTGTTCCCTTTTGACTGGAATGCATATGGAACACACCCAACAAGGTACTAGTCTTAATGTCATATTGAATGAGTTTAATCTGCTCTCATCTATGGGAAAGCTGTCCCCCATGGGGAAGGACATTAAACCCACCTTCACAGGGCGGGGTGTGAGTCATTTATTTATCTTATTTTTGCTGGCGCCAGATAATCTCAGACTGCTTTTATAACTGCCTCTATCCCCAATGAAAGAAGGACTTTGATAATTGTAACTCTCAAAAAAGCAGTCCAGTGTGTGTCTTAAAGGCTGTTTCTGAGATCTCAGCAATTATCTCAACCCTCCTGAAGGTTCCTGTATCATGGCAATGGGGTTCTTTGCCTAGGTGGTTTGATTCAGGATGTTCCCAGGCTCCGAGATATCTTAAGTGTGCTTTGCGTGCTAGACCCAGGGATTTTTCCCTTCTAAAGAAGCATCATAGCTTGTGCAAACATGAATTGAGCAGCTGTAAGACCATCCTATAGGAGCAGGCCTGTTCAGAACGTATTGAAGGATATTACTCTGCAAAGTAGCTCTACATTTTGGAGCATTAATAATAGCCATTTCTTTGCAGCTGATGATGTTTTTTCCTTAGACATCCACATTTCTTAAGATAGTCGGGTGGCCCACTTTGAGGAAATATGTAACTTGCCATCCCCCACCCCCTCTGGGGGTGTGGCTGAGTTAGAAGAGAAAGCTGTTCTAACATTGTTATGTTATGTTAAACAAGTTTATATAGCGCATGGCTACCCCAGCAACAGGGCGTCCCAGCGCTTGCAAGCAAGCCAGACGACAGAGCACAGTAGACAAGAAGTAACAGTATGGCAGAGGCCCGGAGAACGGGATGGCCTGGATGAAAGTAAACAGGCAGGTTTTAATTAGTTTCCGAAAAAGCTGATGATCCTTAGTGGCGCGTGCCTTTAGGGGAATGGAATTACAGAGCAGCGGGCCATGTACTTAAATGATCGTCCCCCTGCACAGTTGAGGTTAGGATGGGTATTCTGGGATTGTCTATGATGAAAGCCCCAGGCCTAGAAGGGATACCACCTGCGACCTCTGTGCACAAGACATGGAGGGCAGGGCTCCATTGCTGACCATCCTCATTATGCAGCTGTATTGGTTTGTCCCCCTCCCTCTTGGCCATCGTGTAGTTCATATAAAAATTATACAGGAACTGCGCGTTTAGACAACATACAATGTAGGATCGGTGTCAGGTGAAATCTGATCACCCCCACCGGGTATGTTGTCCTTCTTGTATCATCTAGCTCACAGTGCCACTATACTCTCCTCTTACCAAGGAGGGAATAGTTCTTGGCAACCATCAAACATGACAAACCTGATCCCTCAGGACTGTTAAATCAATATACTACCTTTCGCTTAGTCACTCGTGCTTACTTAGTCTGTCTCAGAGAGATACACTGAATAAAACAAGCTGGACGTTTTCAATAATCATTTATTGGACGGTTGGTATTCTGGTGTAGGATAGATGTGCTGCAACAGCCGTTAGACAGTATAAGATATAAATGATTAACAGTACTTTAAAGGTAAAAGGATAGCATAGATCCACCATCTTACTAAAATCATGAACACATTCACGTATATAAAACACATGATAAAAATATGCGTGCCTAGCCTGGGTGCTGGTGTTAAGCCAAGAACTTCTCTAGGATTTAGTCAACCCTATTACCTGAAGTGAGACTATGGGACCCCGTCCTCATCTCGAAGTGGATTCCCGGCGAGGGATGTTAGACCACTGCGAGCTGGAGTGTCTGCATGCAGGAACCTTAGCGTCTCTGGTCAGTGTGTCAGGCGGGAAGTCTTGGTCTCCTCTATCTATCTTAGCAAGATGTCAAGTATATATACCCATAGGTCTCCCTAGGGGTCCTACCTCACTGTATTACAGTGTCAGCCTAAGGATAATGTCAAGCATGAACTTTGTACATAGATTTTATACAGGAGATGGCAGTCCTGCTCTGCTTCCAAGAACCCTCATGCATAATGTATGAGATTTCAAACTAGGGAAAACCAGCATTCGGAATGCAGTGTAACATCTAGGTAAAAGATCAGTCCCTGTAAACCGTGACATGTGTAATGTAGGGAGAGACTATAGGTGAAGGGTAACAAGTTTACCGAGGCTTATATTATAGTACCTTTATGAAATATAACAATATAGTGCCTCGATATGGTGGTCAAGGTGGGGGGCATATTGCCCTTGAAAGACTATTAACCTGGGCAGATCACAACAATGTTTTATCAGAAGTCGAATACGGATTTTGTTCTGGGAGGTCCACATTAGATCAATGTATGAATCTATATTTAGTTCTTGGTAAATATACCTTTGCCTGCCCCGGTTCCATCCATTTGCCTTTTATTGAACTCTCATCAGTGTTTGATCGCATCAATAGATCCAAGCTTTGGGAGATCATGCAGTACATGGAGTGGAGATCTTCATAGAGATACTGTGGCCACAGTATGCTATTCCAAAGATTTAAAGGTTACATAAAGGTTACACAAGTTTTTTTAATTCAAAGAGGGGTTCGGCAGGGTTGTATTTTGGCCCCTTTCCTTTTTAACTGATATATCAATAATCTGGGGGTAGAACTAGTGGCTTTCAAGACAGATTGCCCACAGGTGGGGAAGCGTAGTCTACCAGTTTTATTATACACAGATGAAGCAGTCTTGTTGGCAAGAACTGATAGGGATCTGCAGCCTTACTGACATCCTTTGTCCACTTTATGGAGGGTTTAGATCTTCCAGTGAATGACAAAAAAATCGTATGTGATGGTGGTCGGCCTGCCTTCTACTAAATCGTCTACAAAATAAGTTGGGCCTCCTCCATGCCATAGACTAGCTCGTTCTCTTACCTGCGACTGCTGTTGGATTAATCTGGTTGACAAGGAGAGGGAGGATTTTGTTAGGACAAATGCTGTTTTGAACTTTGCATCACGGCTTGGGAGTCGACCTACTTGGGCTCTTTTACAGATCAATACGGCTAAGTGTATCTCTAAAGTAGAATATGGGGGCAATATCTGGGGACATGTTATTTTGGATGAGCTGCAAACAGCCGAGAATATCTTTTTAAGACGTTTTCAGTGTGTTCTACAAAGTTCCCCACATTCACTGTGCATGAAGAAATGGGACTGCCCTATTTATCCGATATTTTATCCTTTCACCCCTTTCTTTTTGGATGAGTATCTGGTGCAGTCCTAGATTACAACTGAGTAAGGATATTATAAAAGATGGCCTATTTCTTGAATACTTTCCTCACGTTCCCTGGTTTAAATACATTTGGGACTCCTTCCTGACTTTAGGAGTGGTGGAACTTTTTAGTAACCAGATGGGATATGTAAGTAGGACCACAAATGGACAAAAGACCATTTTTATATGCTGAGTTTGTCGACTAGGGAAGAGGGTGCTTCATTGAAGCCTAGTATCCGTCAATATATCATACTGAAAACTCTGCCCTGTACGGAACCTTATCTTTTGTATGTTAAAGACCGGTATGATCATTTTTTATTAACAAAGTTTTGACTGGATCTACAGCCCTTGTTTGTGGCCTAGCATTGTTGTGGAAACTGGGGCTAAAAGCTGTTGTCCTGCGCTTGCGACTACAGTTCTCCGCAGGGCACTTTACATTTTATGATGTTCTGTCGTTTTTATGCTGTCCCCAGGAAATTATATCTACTCCCTGTATTGAAGAGGGTGAATTTTACTCAGGTTCGACCCGCCCTAATTTATTAGCAGATGCTACCAGGAAATATTATATTTGATGTTCTTAGTTTTTTTTAAGTTGCCGTAAGGCTGAGGAAAAGCTGTGTTTAATATTTTTGCAGGTCTGTTTTTAATGATTTTAGTATTTATATGTATATTTATATTCATTATTGCAGGATGAATATTATAGGAAGTGTTGTTTAAGTCTATACTGCTTTTATGGTTTTTACACTTAAAACGGAATAAAGTTTATATTGGTTAATTGAGTGATTATGAGAGATTTCACAAGCACAGCGTAAGTGATGTGCAGGCGAGACCTAAAAAGATGACTCGTATTTGAGACTCAATACCACAGAAAGTATAGTTCTCTGTGTCTCCCGTCCAAAACTACACTAAACGTTTGTGTCATCTTTGGAAAAGAAGGTATTAAAGCTGTGGTATATTCCCGATAATATACTCAATGTCACCTTTATGTAATAATGACTTGATGTGATTAAATCACATTTTCATGTCGGAAAAACCCAATACAGTAAAACATGAATTCAAAATATCTCCAAACTTTTGATCTGATAAAATACAGTCCTTCCTGCCATGGCTGACTGGAAGTACCAATAAAAATGTTTTCTTCACTGTATTCAATTAACTGCATGGTATGCGTTTCAAAACGATTCAGATCATACTGTGAATAAGATTGCCTTTTCATGCTGTTCTATTTAAGCAAAGGGGATGCCTAAATGACTAAGACTTCATTCTAATGCACACAACTTTGTCGCACATCATAAAATAGTAAACAAAGTCGCATGCAACTGAGCTGGGTGGACCGTGAAGTGCAAAAAAGTAGTTTAAATATTAATTTCGTACCCTGACTATTAAATGGCATAATGCTTTGAAAAGAGAGAATGTTTTATTTCATTTGCAGTTTAAAATCATAATATGATTTTATTTTAAAACGTTGCCTTTGCCAGAAAAAGTAACAAATTGTAATTATCATATGCTTGCTGCCATTTACATTTAGCACTAGGTAAATACGTTTTTTGTTTAGTTAATTAAAACCTTACCAATTTTCACATAAAAGCATAATACAGCAGAATTCATAAATAAAAGAGCATATCATAAAATCATTAATTCCTTGTGCCAAGGTAATCAGAGCACGGTACAATGGTTGTTATCAAAAGCATTCTTGGCTTTTTTGTTTTCTCAAAACATGTGCATGTTACTGGCACGTAAAGTAACTAGTGTATTATAGATGAGGATGAATAAGTTTAATCTCTTGATTTGATAACAAGCCATAACAAAAAGATGTGAAACATTAAAAGTTGTGTGTCTACCAACAAAAGGAATAAATAAGGGGATAGGGTATGAGGGGGCGTGTTTATATTGTTGTAAAATCCGGGTTTAAGTCTCTGTAAAAGTGTGAAACAATGCTAAACTTGGTTGGTCTATGGACAGGCGGGATGGTCTTTTACTGATGTACGTTGGGCTCCAGCTCAAGGTGAAGGGTCCTGATCATTCCGGTATTCCAAGTGACTGTATCGTAGCACACATTTTATGAGCATGAGGCTTGGAAGTCCCAGGTAACCGGGGTGGGGGGGGGGGGGACTGGTTCCTGGTATCAATGGCGGTGTGCGAAGGGGAGGGATATGAGAGGTATGTGGCTTGCTAGTGGAGTTTAAGGTAGTTGGAGCATGGCCTAGGTTCTTATATTCACTGAGCAGTGACACTGTGAGGTTCTTTTAGTTACATTGATTGCTGGTCACTTGTTCTCTTAGTCTTTTCCCCAGCCGCCTCTATAAATCGTTGAAAGGCGACACAGCATCTGTGCATCTCTGCCTCCGTGGCATGCCTTCACTGCTTTTCTGCAGGATCTTATCCCCTTGTTTTTAAATATTGGTTTCAGTACTAGTCGGCGTTCAACTTGCAGTTCCAAGCAGATACACAGTAGGTGTAAGACACTCTCTTCCACTTTCCCACATAAGTGGCAGTTAGTCGGTAAAATGCCCATTCGGAAGTGAAGGTATTTTTCTTTCATTCTCTTATTGAATCCTGCACCCAAATAAGATTGTGGGAAGGGCCTGGTGTGGCTCTGGAAAACAAACCATCCGTGGGCCCTACCTTTGAGCACTACCTTGTATTCCACTATAGACAGCCTCTTCACTGCCTTGTTTACAAGTTGTTTAAAACTGCTGTGAGACCTTGAGGACACCGAGAGATCCTCATGGCCTAGACGATTTATTGATGCTGTCAAGTAGCCCATGGCTCCACATTCCTTCTTTAAGTGTATTTCATTCCATAAATGGGTGTTCAATGTTCCTGGTTCGGACTTTTAATCCTGTGCCAGCATTTAACATAGGCACTTTTGTGAGTGATTTCTTGGGGCTGAAGGCCAAAATCCAGCCTGATTTGGGTGGACAAGACATAATTTGGTAGGTTGAATAGCATTCTTACAGGACTTGAGACTCTGCTGTCCAGAGTGTCCGCATCTTTTCCCCTCAGTCACTTGCTCCCATAAGTATTAGCCAGAATGAGCTTTGCTTGTAGGACCTGTAGCAGTGGGGTAAGGTTTGGGCTGGCAGTTTTGTATTTATTGGATTTTAAAGCTACCACAATTGAGTTACCTCTTCTCTTGATGGCTTCTTTTTTGTGTTTTAAATGTACTTTTGTTGTCTATTATCACCCCAAGTACTTGTATTCTTCAACTGATTCTATTGATGAACCTGCCAATTACCAGCAATAACTGGATGTTATCTTTTTTCGATTTAGTCGCAATACCTTCGATTTGTCAACATTAATAGTGAGACCATTGGTAGCTGAGTCGCTGCTGGTTGTGTCTAGCAGGTGTTGGAGACCAATAGGGGTTCAACTGATCAACACAAGGTCGCCTGCATACAGCAGATTAGAGAGTAAGAACCCGCCAAGCCTTGGAGCATGTAATTTGCAGTTGTTCAATGCCGTCGATAGATCACTCATATACAATTTGAACAGCATCGAGGACAGTTCACACCCGTATTTCAGTCCTATGGTTGCTGGAATTTTTCTGGACAGAAAGTTGCCATCTTCTAGCTTGACTATGACCCATGTGTTAGTGTGTAAGAGTTACCTGGTTTAAAAGAGCAGATGGTATTTTCATTATCTCAAGTTAAGCCCAGAGTTTGTTTCTGTCACTGTTATCAAAAGCTGAGGATTAGTCGATAAAACACAGAGTGGGAGTTTGGGTGCTTTGGGGCCATTTATTAGTAGCGACAGGGCGAGTATGTTCGTTGTGGTTCCCATACCCTTGTAGAAGCCCGTCTGGTTGATGGGATTAATCGATTTTTCTTTTGCTAGGGTAGTAAGGTCATCCAATAACCATCCAATCCAATAACATCAAAATGGCACTGGATGAGGGCAGTTCTATGATTCTGGTGCTGTTGGATCTCTTCGCCGCCTTTGATACGGTGTCTCGATCGTTTAAAGGACGTAGGTTTGGAAAGAACTATCTGTCATGGATGGAAAGTTTCCTATCCGGACGCTCTCAAGAAGTTTGGCTGGGCTCCCACAAATCCACCTATAGGGAGCTCAACAAGGGAGTGCCACAGGGCTCATGTTTAAGTCCGACACTTTTTAATGTGTATGTGGCCCCCTTGGCCAACTTAGCAAGATCATTTGGGTTTACTCCGGTGTCGTACGCTGACGACACCCAACTTCTCTTTCCTTTTAAAAGTCTGACCCCTGCAATAAAAAGATCATTTGCAGATGGAATGAGAGCTATATCAGAATGGATGTCATCAAACTGTCTTCAATGCAACGTTGAGAAAACAGAGGTCATGCTGTTTGGACAAGCGGCAACACACTGGTCACCTGAATGGTGGCCCTCAGAATTAGGTCCTGTTCACAGCCCTAAGAGTACGGTAAAAAACCTGGGAGTGTTATTAGATCAGACACTCACGTTTAAAGATCATGTAAACCAGGTGGCTGGTACCTGCTTTCGGGCAATTGGGATGCTAAAAAGAGTGTTTCCCTATTTACCAGACAGCCACAGGAAAACACTTGTGCAGGCGCTGGTCATCAGCAGAGTGGATTACTGTAACGGTCTCCTTTTAGGAGCCAACGAAGGACAACTTAATAAGTTACAAGTAGTCCAAAATACGGCGGCAAGGACAGTCCTGAACGTTCCCCCTAGGACTCCTTCCCGCCCCCTGCTGACCAGACTCCACTGGTTACCGGTGAGGAAACGAGTGCAGTTTAAGACACTATGTACCATCCACAAAAGTGTGATAGGCGAAGGCCCAAGATATTTGGCCGAAATTTTTCGGCCACACGTTCCTGGGCGCTCTCTGCGTTCTAGCAGTCAACAGTTACTGCAGATACCTAGAATAAAGAAGTCCAGACAAGGAGGCCGAGCGCTGGCTCATGTGGGACCAGTGCTCTGGAACTCTTTACCTCTTGAGCTGAGATCACTCACTAGTCACCTGACTTTCCGGAAGACCCTAAAAACATACTTATTTACCAGTAACTAATTTCTTCCCTGTATGATGTACTATCCCTTGAATAAGACCATCTGGAGCACTATTCTTACTGTCAAAGCGCGGAGATACCCCTTTGGGGGTTTATTCAGGCGCTATATAAGAATATAAAATATAAAATAAATAAATCCAGGAGGAGGCCAGCATAGTATTTGGCCTCAATATCGAATAATGCTACAAGCCTGTAGCTATTTGCTTTGTTCTTGTTGCCTTCCTTGTATATTAGGGAAATAATACCAGGAGTCAGGTATGCTATCTCCTCACGAGATTTGTTCAAACAGCAGTAGTAGTGCAGTCGCTCTTTAATTAAAAATATTTTAATAGGATCGGAGGGATCCCGTTAGGGCCCAGTGCAACCTCCTGCTTTCCTTTGGAAATCCTGTTCTTGATCTGTCGATTTGTAAATCAAAGAAGATCCTTTGCTGCTTGAATGCTTTGGTCAGGGGACTTGCCTCAGGGATGTAGCTAGAGCTGTGCTTCCCAGTTCTAAGACCGTCTTCCTCTGAATTGAAATGTTGCAGTAGGTGAGTTGCACAGGCTTCTTCAGTTAGATGTGAGTTGATTCTATGTATGATCGGATTTTCTAAGCTGTTTATTGTGCACCAAAATCTTGCACCGTTGTTAGTCTTTGATTCATACAGTAGCCTGACCCACTGATTATCATCCAGTTGTCTTTTCGCTTGGCAGATTACTTTTTTTCTTATTCTCTTTTAGTTGCGTTAGCTCCTTCTTAATGATGGGGTCATATCCTGTTTGCCAGTGCCTGTGTAATGTTTTGTTTATTGCTTTCTTGAGATCCCGGAGTTGGGGGATCTTGGACTTGAAGGGGTAGTTGTTTTGGTTGTCTAACAAACAACGTGGGATCTGTTTTTGTAGGGTTTCCCTAGATGTTGAGCCGGAACCGGCCCTTGCTGTGTACATTTCTCCTTATAGTTTGATGAAGAGTTCCCAGTGCGTTATCATGTTTATATCTGCTTCTTCATGGTTATCCCAAAGTATCTTAGCAGAAGCCTGCAATGTTTCTGATTGGTTGGCTTTGCATTTTATCCTCCTGAAGTTCTCAGTGTGTATGGAGTCTGGGTCCTCCACAGGCTCGTCTAGTATCAAACTAAATATGGTCATGGTGATTTCCTGTGGTAGATTATCGCTTTGATCTTGGGTCCCTATTTGAAAGCCAGCAATCTTACTGATATGTAGTAAGGTGACAAAGGTATAGTCTATTAGGGTACTTGCGGCAGTGTTGTGAAATGTTGCGGTCGGATGCTGGGCACCCGTGTAGCGTCCGTTTAATGGCAAAATGCTTAGATGTTCCATATCCCTTATGAAATTCCTGGCGAGTGCTGATTGATTTGTCTTATTGCTCTGTTCCTGGCGAGGAATGTTCCAGGCCATATATTGTTCCTTCAGTAACTCGTCCCTTTTTTGGGGCCCTAGTAAATGCATATTAAAGTCACCTGTCAGCAGTAGGTTGGGCGTTGATTCTTCTGAGACAAATCTGATTATTTCATATCTCACTAATTTTACTCCTTTGGTTTTATCACGTGGATGTATGTATATGTTTAGCAATATTATTTGTTGATTTGTGTTGCCATCCCATATGTTCACTCTGAGAGCTTTAATTGCATTTGTAGGGGTTATGATAGTATCTACATCTTCAGTCGCCGTTATGGTCCTAATTGATGAGAAGATTATTAGTCCACTCTTTACGTGCCCATATTTATCTCCATTTACTGCTGGTGTATGATGTGTTTTGAAGACATGTAAGTGAATGGGTTCTTCTAGCCATGTCTCTTGTAGTAGAATGAAGTTGAAGCCATTGAAGTAATCCAGGAGGTCTCTATCTGATATTTTGTTTCCTAAGCCATATATATTCCATGAGCAGATTCGTAGCTGGTGATCTCCTGGTGAAGTTGTTTTGTTCTAAGTCAAGTACTCTCGCCACGTTGATATATTGTTCTGGCTAAACAAGACCAGTCTTCCAGTGTGGTCACTAGGTTCTGGTCTTATCGTTCTGTCAGTAGTGCGTCCGTGATGAGGGCCCCTTCAGGCATGGATTGAGATTTCTGCCCAGTGATGGGGTACATGGAGTTACTTGATCTACTCTGTTTGTTATCAAGGGGTCTGGATTGCCCGGCTATTGAAGGAGGAGTTTTTTAATTCCCCACACCTTTAGTTAGACCTCTTAATCCAGAATCCTCCTCACTATATCCTCTGAGTAAGTAAGTAAGTAAGTAAAAGGATTTATAAAGCGCATGGCTGCCCGGGAGCGTCCCAGCGCTGAGAGTGCAATGGAGAACTGAGGAGAAGTGGAAGGGTGAAAGGGATGGATTATGAGTTATTGTGGGAAAAGGTGGGTCTTCAGCAATTTACGAAATTTCATATGGTTAGGTTCAGAGCGCATCCGAGTTGGAAGAGAGTTCCACAGGGTTGCGGCTGTGACCGAAAAACGTCGTCCTCCCGTACGGGCCTTCTTGACTCTGTGCACAGTGGCCAAGTTGCCTTGAGATGAGCGCAGGGACCTGTTGGGTTTGTAGGGGTAGAGCATAGTCCTCAGCATAGGGGGCCCTTTACCCTGCAGTGATCTGTGAGTAATACAAAGGGCCTTAAATTTGATCCTTTCATGGATCGGCAGCCAATGGAGAGCTCTAAGCGCTGGTTTAGCAGATGCTCTTCGAGCGGTGCCTGTAAGTAGCCTGTGAGGACCATGTTGCCTATGTTACTTCTTGGCTTGAGAGTTATTTGATTGTTTTGAACTCTATTCTTTCAAAATCATTCAAATTATGTCAGCCAAACTACTGATCGATCTAAATAATCGTAGAATGTTCCCTCATTGAGAATATCCCCGCTACCTCTAGACTTTAATTCGGGAATGAACAGTTTTGAGTGGCTTTTGATTTGTGGCTGTTTGGTAGTTGGAAGATTAGCCTGAATGGCCTGACCCTCTTGAGGATGGAGATTTAGAGAGTCTGCTTGAGCTTCGAGGTCTTCCCTGGTGGAATGAATTACTTTTGTTGAGGAGATTGGATTAGCATGTCTATTTTTCATTGAAATGGCCGGCTTACTGCTACTTGCGATCTTCATGCTTTCCTCTAATGCTTTATAAAACGGCTCGGGCAGTTCTTCCTTGGCCTTTCCAGCTCAGGTTCGGAGCACTCCGTGATTGGTGTGGCCAGTTGGCTCACATTTACCACTAGGATGTGTGGACCAGGAACTAGTTTTAAATTCCCACTTCCCATTTCGGTTGTCTAATTTGCACCCCAGCTGGTTTGCATATGTGTGTGCAATATGCAATATCACCAGCATACTAATAGGTCGCATTTAAGCATGGGCGTAAAATCTGTTCAATTCGCGGTATTTGCGGATTTTCTGCAATTTCGCGGTCTGCGAATCTCGCAAAATTGCAGAAAAATCCGCGAAATCGCGATCGGGATGGATTTTCAAAAACTGAAGTACATTAAGCACTTACAGGGTTACAGCAGGTGCCCAAGTTGAAGCTAATTTCTTTGTAACCATTTACAAAATGGTTACAAAGAAATTAACTTCAACTTGGGCACCTGCTGTAACCCTGTAAGTGCTTCCTGAGCAGCGCCTCCAGAGTTGTTGCCTATTTGCAACTATTCTCTGACCCTGCTCTGACCCTCGAAGCAGGGTCGGAGAATAGTTAAAAGTATGGCACAATGCTCCAGGCTGTCACAAAAATTAAACCACAACAGGAAGCACTTACAGATAAGGAAGCAGGTGCCAGACTTGAAGCTCAAATTCAGTTACATATTAACCAGCCCCCGGTTGAGGCTGTGCAGGTGTGCTTTCTCCCCATAATCTACAGTGGTGAACCAGAGGGTGTTGTGATGAACCAGAAGGTGCAGTTGTGAACCAGAGGGTGCTGTAATGAACCAGAGGGTGGCAGTGGTGAACCAGAGGGTGGCAGTGGTGAGCCAGAGGGTGCTGTAATGAACCAGAGGGTTGCAGTGATGAACCAGAGGGTGGCAGTGATGAACCAGAGGGTGACAGTGATGAACCAGAGGGAGGCAGTGGTGATCTAGAGGGTGGCATTGATGAACCGGAGGGTGGCAGTGGTGAACCAGAGGGTGTCAGTGGTAAACCAGAGGGTGGCAGTGGTGAACCAGAGGGTGCTGTGATGAACCAGAGGGTGGCAGTGATGAACCAGAGGGTGACAGTGATGAACCAGAGGGTGGCAGTGGTGAACCAGAGGGTAGCAGTGATGAACCAGAGGGTGGCAGTGATGAACCAGAGGGTGGCAGGGGTGAACCAGAGGGTGGCAGTGGTGAACCAGAGGGTAGCAGTGATGAACCAGAGGGTGGCAGTGATGAACCAGAGGGTGGCAGGGGTGAACCAGAGGGTGGCAGTGGTGAACCAGAGGGTGGCATTGATGAACCAGAGGGTGGCAGTGGTGAACCAGAGGGTGGCAGTGATGAACCAGAGGGTGGCATTGATGAACCAGATGGTGGCAGGGGTGAACCAGAGGGTGGCAGTCGTGAACCAGAGGGTGGCAGTGGTGAACCAGAGGGTGGCAGTGATGAACCAGAGGGTGGCAGTGATGAACCAGAGGGTGGCAGTGATGAACCAGAGGTTGGCAGTGATGGACCAGAGGGTGGCAGGTGTGAACCAGAGGGTGGCAGTGGTGAACCAGAGGGTGGCAGTGATGAACCTAAGGGTGGAAGTGATGAACCAGAGGGTGGCAGTGATGAACCAGAGTGTGACAGTGGTGAACCAGAGGGTGACAGTGGTGAACCAGAGGGTTCTGTGATGAACCAGATGGTGGCAGGGGTGAACCAGAGGGTGTCAGTGGTGAACCAGAGGGTGTCAGTGGTGAACCAGAGGGTGCTGTGATGAACCAGAGGGTGGCAGTGGTGAACCAGAGGGTGGCAGTGGTGAACCAGAGGGTGGCAGTGATGAACCAGAGGGTGGCAGTGATGAACCAGAGGGTGTCAGGGGAGAACCAGAGGGTGGCAGTGATGAACCAGAGGGTGTCAGGGGTGAACCAGAGGGTGCTGTGATGAATCATAGGGTGGCAGTGATGAACCAGAGGGTGGCAGTGGTGAACCAGAGGGTGGCATTGATGAACCAGAGGGTGACAGTGATGATCCAGAGGGTGGCAGTGGTGAACCAGAGGGTGGCAGTGATGAACTAGAGGGTGGCAGTGATGAACAGAGGGTGGCAGTGGTGAACCAGAGGGTGCTCTGATGAACCAGAGGGTGGCAGTGATGAACCAGAGGGTGGCAGTGGTGGACCAGAGGGAGCTGTGATGAACCAGAGGGTGGCAGTGATGAAGCAGAGGGTGGCAGTGGTGAACCAGAGGGTGCTGTGATGAATCAGAGGATGGCAGTGATCAACCAGAGGGTGACGGTGATGATCCAGAGGGTGGCAGTGGCATACCAGAGGGTGGCAGTGATGAAGCAGAGGGTGGCCGTGATGATCCAGAGGGTGACAGTGATGAACCAGAGGGTGGCAGTGGTGAACCAGAGGGTGGCATGATGAACCAGAGGGTGGCAGTGGTGAACCAGAGGGTGGCAATGGTGAACCAGAGGGTGGCAGTGATGAACCAGAGGGTGACAGTGATGAACCAGAGGATGGCAGTGATGAACCAGAGGGTGACAGTGGTGAACCAGAGGGTGACAGTGATGAACCAGAGGGTGGCAGTGGTGAACCAGAGGGTGCTGTGATGAACCAGAGGGTGGCAGTGATGAACCAGAGGGTGACAGTGATGAACCAGAGGGAGACAGTGGTGAACCAGAGGGTGGCAGGTGTGAACCAGAGGGTGGCAGTGACGAATCAGAGGGTGGCAGTGGTGAACCAGAGGGTGGCAGTGATGAACCAGAGGATGGCAGTGATGAACCAGAGGGTGGCGCTGCTAAACTGCCCGGGAGCCCTGTGGGTGTGAGCCCCTGGGCTGCTGAGCTGCCCAGGGGTTGTGAGACCACGCGCTACTGAACTGCCCCGGGGCCCAGTGGGTGTGAGCCCCCATGCTGCTGAACTGCCCCGGAGCCCTCTCAGTGTGAAAATCATTCATGCTCAATTGCCTGGGAGCCCTCTGGGTGTGAGCACACATTGTGATAAGTGTCCCCCTGCCCCCAGTACATAAATACCCGTACTGCACAGCACCATTATGCTCTTGCACCATGAAGTCTGGTGCCTGGATGCTCCTGATCCGTGTAGGTGGTACCACCGTCTGGTGCAGTCAAAATGTAAAGTCATAACTTGCTACACAGCACCAATAAACATGTGTCGCCCCTGGCACCGGTATGCGCATGTACCAGGCGTGGAGCACCCGCATGCCACTGCACCCAACTGCCCAGCATCAGCATATGCCTGTACGGGGCAGTTAAGTATGAGATGGGACATTGTCCAGCAGTAGCAGCTGCATGCGCCTGAACCCACTGAGCAGGATCAGAATGGCTTTGTACCTACACGCGCAGCAGAGTTATCTTGGACATCTGAAGGATTCTGTAGTCCTGTGCCAAACGTATTTTTGCATCCATGAGTTTCCCGAGCACCATCCCCGTGTAGCTCCTGTGACCAGGTGGCTGCTTTCTCCTCATCTGCTGCTCTGCTCGGTCTCTGACCCTTTATTAACAAGATGCATGTGAACTCGATAAGAAGCCCCGCCCGTTTGTAGTAGTAGTTTAAATATTAATTTCGTAACCTGACTATTAAATGGCATAATGCTTTGAAAAGAGAGAATGTTTTATTTCATTTGCAGTTTAAAATCATAATATGATATTATTTTAAAACGTTGCCTTTGCCAGAAAAAGTAACAAATTGTAATTATCATATGCTTGCTGCCATTTACATTTAGCACTAGGTAAATACGTTTTTTGTTTAGTTAATTAAAACCTTACCAATTTTCACATAAAAGGATAATACAGCAGAATTCATAAATAAAAGAGCATATCATAAAATCATTAATTCCTTGTGCCAAGGTAATCAGAGCACGGTACAATGGTTGTTATCAAAAGCATTCTTGGCTTTTCTGTTTTCTCAAAACATGTGCATGTTACTGGCACGTAAAGTAACTAGTGTATTATAGATGAGGATGAATAAGTTTAATCTCTTGATTTGATAACAAGCCATAACAAAAAGATGTGAAACATTAAAAGTTGTGTGTCTACCAACAAAAGGAATAAATAAGGGGATAGGGTATGAGGGGGCGTTTTTATATTGTTGTAAAATCCGGGTTTGAGTCTCTGTAAAAGTGTGAAACAATGCTAAACTTGGTTGGTCTATGGACAGGCGGGATGGTCTTTTACTGATGTACGTTGTGCTCCAGCTCAAGGTGAAGGGTCCTGATCATTCCGGTATTCCAAGTGACTGTATCATAGCCCACATTTTATGAGCATGAGGCTTGGAAGTCCCAGGTAACCTGGGTGGGGGGGGGGGGACTGGTTCCTGGTATCAATGGCGGTGTGCGAAGGGGAGGGATATGAGAGGTATGTGGCTTGCTAGTGGAGTTTAAGGTATTTGGAGCATGGCCTAGGTTCTTATATTCACTGAGCAGTGACACTGTGAGGTTCTTTTAGTTACATTGATTGCTGGTCACTTGTTCTCTTAGTCTTTTCCCCAGCCGCCTCTATAAATCGTTGAAAGGCGACACAGCATCTGTGCATCTCCGCCTCCGTGGCATGCCTTCACTGCTTTTCTGCAGGATCTTATCCCCTTGTTTTTAAATATTGGTTTCAGTACTAGTCGGCATTCAACTTGCAGTTCCAAGCAGATACACAGTAGGTGTAAGACACTCTCTTCCACTTTCCCACATAAGTGGCAGTTAGTCGGTAAAATGCCCATTCGGAAGTGAAGGTATTTTTCTTTCATTCTCCTATTGAATCCTGCACCCAAATAAGATTGTGGGAAGGGCCTGGTGTGGCTCTGAAAAACAAACCATCCGTGGGCCCTACCTTTGAGCACTACCTTGTATTCCACTATAGACAGCCTCTTCACTGCCTTGTTTACAAGTTGTTTAAAACTGCTGTGAGACCTTGAGGACACCGAGAGATCCTCATGGCCTAGACGATTTATTGATGCTGTCAAGTAGCCATGGCTCCACATTCCTTCTTTAAGTGTATTTCATTCCATAAATGGGTGTTCAATGTTCCTGGTTCGGACTTTTTAATCCTGTGCCAGCATTTAACATAGGCACTTTTGTGAGTGATTTCTTGGGGCTGAAGGCCAAAATCCAGCCTGACTTGGGTGGACAAGACATAATTTGGTAGGTTGAATATCATTCTTGCATAACTTGAGACTCTGCTGTCCAGAGTGTCCGCATCTTTTCCCCTCAGTCACTTGCTCCCATAAGTATTAGCCGGAATGAGCTTTGCTTGTAGGACCTGTAGCAGTGGGGTAAGGTTTGGGCTGGCAGTTTTGTATTTAATGGATTTTAAAGCTACCGCAATTAAGTTACCTCTTCTCTTGATGGCTTCTTTTTTGTGTTTTAAATGTACTTTTGTTGTCTATTATCACCCGAAGTACTTGTATTCTTCAACTGATTGTATTGATGAACCTGCCAATTACCAGCAATAACTGGATGTTATCTTTTTTCGAATTAGTCGCAATACCTTCGATTTGTCAACATTAATAGTGAGACCATTGGTAGCTGAGTAGCTGCTGGTTGTGTCTAGCAGGTGTTGGAGACCAATAGGGGTTCAACTGATCAACACAAGGTCGTCTGCATACAGCAGATTAGAGAGTAAGAACCCGCCAAGCCTTGGAGCATGTAATTTGCAGTTGTTCAATGCCGTCGATAGATCACTCATATACAATTTGAACAGCATCGAGGACAGCTCACACCCCTATTTCAGTCCCATGGTTGCTGGAATTGTTCTGGACAGAAAGTTGCCATCTTCTAGCTTGACTATGACCCATGTGTTAGTGTGTAAGAGTTGCCTGGTTTAAAAGAGCAGATGGTATTTTCATTATCTCAAGTTAAGCCCAGAGTTTGTTTCTGTCACTGTTATCAAAAGCTGAGGATTAGTCGATAAAACACAGAGTGGGAGTTTGGGTGCTTTGGGACCATTTATTAGTAGCGACAGGGCGAGTATGTTCGTTGTGGTTCCCATACCCTTGTAGAAGCCCGTCTGGTTGATCGGATTAATCGATTTTTCTTTTGCCCAGGTAGTAAGGTCATCCAGGAGGAGGCCAGCATAGTATTTGGCCTCAATATCGAATAATGCTACAAGCCTGTAGCTATTTGCTTTGTTCTTGTCGCCTTCCTTGTATATTAGGGAAATAATACCAGGAGTCAGGTATGCTATCTCCTCACGAGATTTGTTCAAACAGCAGTAGTACTGCAGTCGCTCTTTAATCCAATTTTTAAAAATATTTTAATAGGATCGGAGGGATCCCGTTAGGGCCCAGTGCAACCTCCTGCTTTCCTTTGGAAATCATGTTCTTGATCTGTCGATTTGTAAATCAAAGAAGATCCTTTGCTGCTTGAATGCTTTGGTCAGGGGACTTGCCTCAGGGATGTAGCTAGAGCTATGCTTCCCAGTTCTAAGACCGTCTTCCTCTGAATTTAAATGTTGCAGTAGGTGAGTTGCACAGGCTTCTTCAGTTAGATGTGAGTTGATTCTATGTATGTTCGGATTTTCTAAGCTGTTTATTGTGCACCAAAATCTTGCACCGTTGTTAGTCTTTGATTCATACAGTAGCATGACCCACAGATTATCATCCAGTTGTCTTTTCGCTTGGCAGATTACTTTTTTCTTATTCTCTTTTAGTTGCGTTAGCTCCTTCTTAATGATGGGGTCATATCCTGTTTGCCAGTGCCTGTGTAATGTTTTGTTTATTGTTTCTTGAGATCCCGGAGTTGGGGGATCTTGGACTTGAAGGGGTAGTTGTTTTGGTTGTCTAACAAACAACTTGGGATCTGTTTTTGTAGGGTTTCCCTAGATGTTGAGCCGGAACCGGCCCTTGCTGTGTACATTTCTCCTTATTGTTTGATGAAGAATTCCCAGTGCGTTATCATGTTTATATCTGCTTCTTCATGGTTATCCCAAAGTGTCTTAGCAGAAGCCTGCAATGTTTCTGATTGGTTGGCTTTGCATTTTATCCTCCTGAAGTTCTCAGTGTGTATGGAGTCTGGGTCCTCCACAGGCTCGTCTAGTATCAAACTAAATATGCTCATGGTGATTTCCTGTGGTAGATTATCGCTTTGATCTTGAGTCCCTATTTGAAAGCCAGCAATCTTACTGATATGTAGTAAGGTGACAAAGGTATATTCTATTAGGGTACTTGCGGCAGTGTTGTGAAATGTTGCGGTGTGAGCACGGGTCTGTCGGTGATCCTGAGTGGATGGAGCTCATGACCTTGCGTGTCTCGACGTCGCTGACGTTGAACCAGGAGGTCAGGCGGTTGGTGCTGTTGGTGTTTGGGAGAGGGGTGGAGTCTGGCGTGGTCGGGTCAGTCGGGGTGTTGAAGCTTTCGTGGATGTCGGCGATCTTGCGGTGGAAGAAGATGGCCAGTGAGTCGCACAGTTCCTGTGAGGGCAGGATGTCGTTGATGTTGGCTCTGGGGTTGGAGAGTTCTTTTACAATGCGGAAGAGCTATTTGCTGTTGTGTGCGTTGCTATCCAGGCGGTCTTTGAAGGAGGATCTCTTGGCTGATCCGATGAGGTGGCGGTGTCTGCGGGTGGCGTCCTTGAGGGCTGCGTGGTTGTCCGGTGTGCGTTCGTGGAGCCATTTCTTCTCCAGTTTCCGGCTTGCGCGCTTGGAGGCCAGGAGCCCGTCGGTGAACCAGGTGGCTCTCTTGCTGGCATGGTTGTTGGAGGGTTTCTTCAGTGGGGCGAGGGTGTTGGCACAGTCGTTGTTCCACTGTCTGAGGTTGCGGGCTGCGGCGTCTGGGTTGGTGGGGTCGGTGGGTGGGTTCTTGGAGAGGGTGGTGATCAGCTGATCTTCGGTGACTTTGCTCCAGCAGCGGCAAGACAGCTGTTGGGTGCGATGGTGCGTGGTACGTTTTTTGAAGGTGAAGTGAATGCAGCGGTGGTCGGTCCAGTGGTGTTCGGTTCTGTGGTCGAAGGTGACGTGGGTGCTTGTGGAGAAGATGGCGTCCAGCGTGTGGCCGGCGGTGTGGGTGGACACGGTGACGAGTTGTCTGAGGCCGAGGTTGGCGAGGTTGTCGATCAGCGTGGAGGAGTTGGCGTCGTTGTTGGTCTCGAGGTGGAAGTTCAGGTCCCCGAGGAGGATGTACTCCATGGAGGCGAGTGTGTGGGTGCTGGCGAGGTCGGCGATGGAGTCGCTGAAGCGGGCCCGGGGTCCGGGGGGTCTGTAGATGGGAGTTCCTCTGAGGGTGGTGTTGGGGTCGGTGTGGATCCGGAAGTGCAGGTGTTTGGCGGTGTTGAGGGAGTCGTCTGCGTGGGTGGTGACCTTGAGGGTGGACTTATGGACGATGGCTATTCCAACGTAATCAACTCCCTGCCGTACGGACACGAGATCATCAAGGGCACAACCAGTATACTAATAAACAAGTTAACAACAAAAATCTTTAAAAGAGGCTTTGGGTTGCCGAAATCTGCCTCGCCAGCTCAAGTGATACTTGAATTGGGACTTCAAGATAACCATGGAGTGGAGGCAGGTGCATTTGTTAAACTGTGTCATAGACTGCGCCGCGCACGGGAGGGTTCCTTGGAGGCCCAACTCTGGCAGGAAATACAGAAAAATCAGACCAGCCACAAGCATCGGCAATTCCTGGATTACAGCCTACAGTTACTAGGCGTAAAAGAGCTCTGGGATATAAATCCATCTCTCCCGGTGCTGAAGTCCGCCATAAAAAAACGTTAGATCGTGGTCCTTTCACTCGGACAGGGCGATACTCTCAAAGAGGAGACACACCTGGGTGGTAATTGCCAATTTTAAAGTGGGTGTTCAGCCGCTCTACTTGTCAAGCACATACGCACTTTATTGGAAACGCAAGTTTATAGCCTTGAGGATGGGAGAATGGCCCTTTCTGAAGAACCTCCCGGAATGGCGCAGGCCGGGTAGCAGCACTGAATGCAGATTGTGTGGCTAACATTCAGAAACCATGGAACATATCGTCTGTGCATGCCTTGCACTGCTCACAGCCAGACGGTCACTGTTGCGAGGTCAATGTATTATGTTGGGAGTTCGAGCTTGCCGCCAAGCAATAATGGCCGCTCTCAAGCCTGGCAACACCATAAAGCCTTAAAACTCCTTGAAGCCACACTCCAATCCAAAGTCTCCCCATCATAGCAGAGCTGTCGAGTTAACAGATACAATATCCGAATCAGAGACTACAAGAATTCCAGAGTTATGTACTGTATCAGAACATTATCAGATCTTAATGGCCCCCCGAATTTTAATTCATTTTAAATTAATTGTTTTAAAACTTTTATCACAGTCATTTCTAGTAATTCATTTTTTGTCATGTTGTAAATTGTAAATGGTTTTTTAAACCAATCAATAAAGACTATTATTTTTAATACATTCAGTAGTGAGGTAGGAGAATCAGGGAGGCAGCATGCTCAACGGAATGGTTGATGAGATATAGGGCCAGATGTAGAAGCCCTAATACCGGGCGGAAACGGCCGATTTCGGCCGTTTCCGACCGGTATTAGGGTTTTCAGATGTAGGGGGCTGAAAATCACAGAATCGGTATATTTACCGATTCTGTAAATTACCGAATCGGTAAATATACCGATTCTGTAATTCCAAATGTAGGTGGCACAGTTTACAGTGCCACAGGCCCTTAAGAGTCGGAATTTTACCACACAATCCTATTGTGTGGTAAAATACCGAATTCAGGTGTGCATGCACATCTGTGCATGCACACCTGTGCAATGTGACACACAGACATGCCCTTAGGGCATGTATGTGTGCCACATGTCGCACAAGCCTGTACTTGGGGTACTAGAGGGTGTCAAAGTGTCACCCCCTGCACCCTTACAGGATTCGGTATTTACCGATTCGGTAAATACTGAATCAGTATTGCCCATTGATTCCTATGGGCTTCAAGGCCCATAGGAATCAATGGGCAATACCGAATCGGTAAATACCGAATTTTACAGATTCGGTATTCCTGAAATCGGAATTACCTACATCTGCCCCCTTCCCATTTACAGACTCTTAAATACCGAATCGGTAAAATTCGGTATTTAAGAGTCTGTAAATGGGAATTACCTACATCTAGCCCATAGACTCCACACCAGTCCAAACCGGCAATAAGTACCAAGAAAAGGTCGGAAGGAAGACAATAAGCCCTGGCGATTATAGAGGGTACTGAGAGGAGAGAAAAACAAGGCTGGATACAGCAATCTCTTCCTCAAAGGTGATGAAGCCAACCAAGGTCTCAGAGTTGGGACGCTGTATAGAAGCACAGTGTCTCATCATGGCCGCCATTGCCTGCGAACGTCCAAGGTCTTGCGAGATCTCGGCCACTTGCTTCCAACAACAAAGTACATTAGACAGATGACCACCATGATCCAGTCATGCTGTTTGCTGCAAATTTTAGGGAGGTGGCCTAAACCATGGGACTGCCCTCCAGTGTACCATACTAACCTTGTTCTTATTGGCGCTGGCTGTGCGGACCATAACACTAATCATAAAGAATTAATTGGGCAGTTCACTCAACTCCACTTCCCTTTCGCATCGGATTGCCATATATGAATATTAGCTTTGAAATTATTGTTAATATAATTAGCCACCCCTCTGTAAGCAGTGCCACAAAGAAGAAAATCATTTAAATCCAGCCTGTGATTTGAACATAGCCAACTTAGATAGCCTGTTAGAGGTGATATGAGTTTCCTGCAAGAAACCAACAGTTGGGTTGTGTCCCTTTATCCAGGCCTCTACTGTATGTTCTTTTTTCCCATTGTTTATACCTTTGACACTTAATGAAAATAGCCTAAGCATTTCACCACATAAATAGAAACAGCCCTTTTAATTCATAGCACCATGACAATATTATACTAAGATAGCCTACCCTAAGCTATCATATGTGCAAAACATGAAACCCACACAGTGTACTATAAAGTGCAAAGAAGGGTTTATTAAATATATAAAGTGCAAAAAGTGCATGCATATCGTAAAAAATAATATCTCATTAAGTGCTACCATTCTGTCATTTTCTGACCAAGCTCTGAAGCGCATATCCGATAAAGTGCGCTGTGCAAAACATATTCAAGACATACACATTCTAAACCAAATAGAAGAGCCTGAATAGCCATCTTTCTTTCCTTTCTCAATTTAGAGCCCCTTTCGAGACTCCTATAATTACTTCTCATAAATCATATATTGTCCTGTCTTCTGCACCTCCTTTTATTCTTGCACTCCCCTCCTTCCCACTCTTGCACCCTTTGCCACACCAACCACCCCCATTGTTGTAACAGGAGCACCTCCCCACCTCTTGAGCAAAGCACTATCTCCCAGCCCGCAGGCAACCAACACCATGATAGTGTTGCTGTTCTCCAATTTTCTGCAAAGCAACCCCTCCTCCTCTTTTTCTTGTTCACCTGACCACTTAGTTCATGTGTCCCACATATTATTAGGATCAAGCTATAACTTGTCAGTGTTGGCATTAGAGTGACCTAATTCAGCTATACACTCCCTTTCAGTTCTGTTAAGAAAGCTTGTGCCTCTGCAATCTGGGAGAAAAAATAGAATCATCCTTTTGAGAGAACTTTCAACTTTGACATTTGAACCATATGAACCTGGGCACCTGCTGCCTGAAACAACTAAATCATATTTCTAAATTCTCTGCACCTGCACATAGATTGTCTGTCATATCAGAAAACAACTGTAAGATGAACAAATTCTGTACTGCAAAAGTATTTTTCTTAATGGTCTTTGCCGGGACTGTCTCTTTAATCCTCTGATCTGCACACTTGATTCTTAGCATTGGGTGGGATGTGTGAAGTCACTTGGTTTGGCTGCATTATAGTCCAATCTTGGGAAAGTTTTTGCAGGATTTGAGATCCAACTAAAGATTTGACATACGCAACAGACCGCTCCCTGTCCTCTTTTCTTTCAGGCACTCAAGCAATTCTCAGATGGGACAACCTTAAATAGTTTTCCAAATGCTCCTGCTTCTCATGAAAAAAACTAATCTCCTTCTCAAACTGTGAAGTCTGTGAGACACAGTGGATGGTTTATGTATTGGTGAGACACCCATCGTACCTCTCTGGCAGTGGTTACAACTGCTCTGTTGAGCTGACGGTGTCCCACCCGCCGTATTTAGACATGGGCTGGTTGAACCACCATCTGCATCAACTGACTGTCTTTCGTCACATAAGTGGTGCACCTCCTTCAACTCAGCAAACTCCTCTGCTGGCTAACAGTAGTCCATCACTGTCAAGCTGGTGGGTTTGCTTCGAGCCTGTTTAGATTCCCCCTTTGTGCTGGCACTGTCCTAGCTGCGGATTCCTAATGAAGTGAGTCCTTGTTGTAGTGGAAATTGGTAAGTACTACTTATAAATGTGCACTATACATATAGCTTGTGTTTGCTTCATAAATATATGTAGGAAATGTGTTATGCCCCTTTTTTTTTACATCTAGCATAGCACACATACAACATACACACAATATTGAATGTACACCCATAGGCACCTCAACACCCAAAACAAACACATCAAACAAATTTTTTAAGTGTCAATACAAGTGTGTTGAATTTACCTTGATAAGTTGTACAATGAACACTACTGCATTACACATAAGAAAAGAACTGTATGTAGAAGCAATGTAAACATACATGAGGCCAGGGGGCGCTAGGTGGCAGACAACTGTAATGACCATTCCTCTGTGAGGCTCCGGTAGCTTGGCCACACTATTCTGCATTTCTCCTCCAAAGATCGGGAGAAACCTGCCGCCGCTTGTTGAAATAGGTGCCCTCCTACTGTGGTGCGACTTTCAGCTTTCCCGGTCCTCCTGAACTGTTCACCGGGCAACCTCTACACTGCAGCGGGAGGTGAGCGCTGATGTGCTCAGAGCCTTCAGCGGCCGCCGCCGCTCCGCAAGCCCCAGGACTCTCGCGTGGCACAGGGCCACAACAACGGACTGCACGCCGATCCTGATGCGCTATTTGGGACCGATCTACACCTCCTGACAGCTCCTGGAAGTCCTGTTGGGAGATCCGCATCTGCAGCTTCCTGGCCTTCCACAGCGATCACGTGTGGGGAGGTGAGATTGCCGCGTGATAGGCCCAGCCCGGACACAAACGGCGGGTGGACGGAGCACCTGCATCGGCTCGCATCGCGTCAGCTGTGGCCCCCGGCCTCCAACGTCTGCTGCCCTCCGCCGAGCGCTGCTCAACTTCAATGCACTACTCAAGGTCAATGCGCTGCTCAATTTCATACCACTTTCAGACCCTACTATGTCCTGCGCAACCTAGAGAGGGACAGTCAATTGCAGCCAACACCCGAGGTGAGGTGCAGTGTGCCATGGCCTTACTACTTCTCCACCCCCTTTCTCAAGTCCTCAGGGGTGCCTGTGGCGAGGTACACAGCCCCGCGACTCCAGGGTGAAGCGGACATTGCTACGGGCCCACATTGTTACATAAGCTCGCCTTTAGTGCATGACGTCAATTCCCAGCACTGACTCAGAGTTACTGGGACTGGCTCATGGCGGTATTTTGGGATGTTACAATAGGCACCTGTTGCTGACCAACATGCCTGACATACAGACCCTCTGTCTCTTGCTCTGACTAGTAATTTGTTGCAATACGCACCATTGTCAGGCTCCCTCCACTGAGATTCCGCTGCATCAACGGCAACTCCACCTCATCATTCTTATTCTCAGCGCAGTCCGAGTGGTGTTCTGTTCGGGCTCTCTACTGGATCTTTTACCTCTGATCAGCACGTTGCTTGATTCAGGGGAGGCATCAACGGCACTTTGCAAGACAGTGTTTGATCAGCTTCGTCTTGCCGCCATGGGGAAGCCAGAGGGCTGGCAATCCAATCTTGTTTTTGACGTAAAGAAGATCATCACATGATCATGCATGGAGGATCCGGCACAAAATGCTGAGGAACAATCGCAGGCACAGTCTTCCACTCCAAGCAACGAGGTAAAAACACTAGTGCGGGTGATGCAGCACAGTCTCATGGCACTATCCAGCAAAATGAACACAATAAACAGTTGCTTAGACTTTCTGGTGTTGAAAGTGGATAAGCACAATGAGCAAATAAAGGAGGCAGAACGCAGGATCTCGGACACAGAAGATACTACGTCCCAGATGCACCAACAAATGACGCAAATGGACAAACTTCTGAAAGTAATTGAAGGCAAAAACGAGGACTTTGAAGCTCGAAGCCACCGGAACAACATACATGTCATAGGTATTTCAGAAAGTACAAACGCTGGTCGCATGGAAGACTTCATCGAGCGCCTCCTACGAGATACTTTTGGAGCCGACTTCTTCTCTGCCCAACTTATTGTGGAGCAAGCACATTGGCCCCTTGGCCCCAGGCCTTCTCCAGGTGACGTCCCATGTCCCATTGTGTCTCGGCTCCTTAACTATCAGGACCGGGACACTGCACTGGCACACAAGAAGAAGTCATTGCAATATGAAGGCATGGAATTTACCATCTATCCGGACTTCACCGTTGCTGTGCAGGAGGCACGCCGCAAATTCCTGGTGGTGAAACATAAGCTCCAAAAGGCGCAAATTGACTTTGCCCTCATGTATTAAGCGCGCCTACGGGTCATTTATCAAGGCAAGCAAAACATATTTGTGAATTCACAGCAAGTTAAAGACTTCTTTAAATGCATCAAACGCCACTTGCCTCACCGAAATTCCGATGACTGCAGTTTCAGACCACGTTCCCCTGAGGCTGACAGCCCCTCATAGTATTGGAAGACACCAGGAGGTCTCTGAACTTTTAGTTTTCTTTGGTGTTGTTGTTTTTATGCTTCCACAAAACATCCAGTCCCGCAGGTAGTGGGGCACAGCCTCACTTCTGTTGGCGGCTTGAACTGCATGCAACTAGCCGGCGTCAGCTAAGTGTCCTCTGCACCCTCGGTGCACCTTATGACTGTACAATGGGCTACCTGTGTAAATTTGACACTTGTACTTCTCTCCCCTGATTTGCACCAAGCACCCTCCCCTTGGATTTCTCTACGTCCCCCTGCTGCCGGGGCAGCTGCTTGTCAGCTTTGGGAGAGGGGAGGTATCTGTGGCCCACCAGCGATCCCCCCCATATGGCGATCACCCACACATCTTGCTTCCTATTTGGTCTTGTTTGACCTGGATTGTATTGTTTCAGTATTCTTGGGTTCATGGTGGGCAATGTCTTTCCAGCACAATTGGGGAGCTGATGTGGGTGGGGGTGGTCTGGGCACTGTTAATGTTTTCTAATGTTCATTTCATTATTTTGCGACAGATAAGCTTACCAAAGCACATTGGCATAATAACGCATAAGACTTCACATGCGACACCTCACACCAGCAGGTTCCTCCCTAAATATGGCCTCACCCATAGGCACTGCATGTAAACTTGCTCACGTGGAACGTTAGAGGCCTTGGGGATCCACGGAAATGCAGACACATTTTTACATATCTTGACAGGCACCAGAAACATATAGCAATACTGCAAGAGATGCACATGGACGCTCGCCGTCCCACCACCCTCTGTTGCAAGTTGGCTACACACCGTGTGCTCTCCTCTTACTCCACCTATTCATGGGGGACATTGATTTTAGTCAAAAGGAACACACCTTTCCTCCTTGGTGGGACTTATAGTGACTCCTCAGGTAGGAGCTGTATGCTGTGGGGCACACTGGGCACACAATCAGTCACACTCGTCCGCTGCTATGGACCGAACACCGATGATCTCGACTACTTCATTACACACTGGGGCCACATTCTCAAGGTCGGCTCCACACGTCATTTGGGGTGTGTTGGAAATGGCCCTTTTTGCAGGCTTATCCCCAAACTTTTGGCTTCTTCCTCCCTTGTTTTTTCCTGACCTGTGGTTGTTGGCAATAGGACTCTGGGCACTTTACCACTGCTGATCAGTGCTAAAGTGCATATGCTCTCTGTATAAATTGTTATTGTAATTGGCTATCCATGATTGGCATATTTGTATCACCAAGAAGTCCCTAGTAAAGTGCACTGAGTGTGCCAAGGCTAGTAATACAAATAATACCAGTGGGCCTGTAGTACTAATTGTGCCACCCACATGAGTAGCCCTAAAATGGTGTCTCAGGCCTGCCACCGCAGTGCCTGTGTGCAGTCTGTGAACTGCCATGTCAACCTGGCCAGTGTCCCTACTGACCAGGCCTAACCCTTCCCTTTCTGTACTCATTGTCACTCCTATGGAAGGCCCAAGGTACCCCCCTGGGCGGGGTGCAGTGTATGTGAAAGGTAGAGCATGTGCTAGTGCAGGTGACATGCTCTGGTAGTGAATTACAGCAATTTTCGTTTTTCACTATTGTAAGGGTATCTTGCCATGGGCTATCATGGGGAATGCTGTATACAGTGGTTACCTGCATATCTTCCCATAGGAGCAAGATAGGACCTAAAATCTGGTATCCCTGAACTCAGAATTTGATAACACATCTTTTAGGAAAGGTGGTATTTAAATCCTGTGTTTGAGAACAGCACTTTTAGAAAGTGGCTGTTCTCTTGTCTGACCTTTCTGTGTGCCTTGGCCTGTTTGTGAATTGACTGTCTGGTTTGTGAGTGACAGGGGCTGGGTGGCTCCCAGAGGCTGAGTGGGAAATCCCTGGGCTGAATAGCTCCATCTGCATCTAGAGTGGTGGAAAGGGGGTAGCACCTGGGCCTAAATAGGGCTGTGCATGCCTTCCACAATGCTGGCTCCAACTCCTGCTGGGTGGCTGACGACCCTGCCCCTCTCCCTGAAAGGAAACGCCAGGAAAACAAAGTGCTCAAGGAACACCCAGAACTGGTTCAGAGCCCTCCTGCACAAAGGGAACAAATACTTTTAGGGGTATAAGTATAGGACCCCAGACTACAGAATATTAGATCATCCTGGAATCAAGAACGAACCTCTGCCAAGGAGAAAGCTGGAAGACTGAAGAGGAAGGACTGTTCTGCTGTGTGTTTGTGGGCTGACCTGCAGTTGCCTTGCTGCCAAGGAGAGGGGAAGGACTTTGCTTTGTGCTGTGTCCCCTTGCGTGAAGAGATCTCTAAGGGCCTGAGTAGAGCTGGCTCCCTGTTAAGAAGTCCCAGGAACAAAATGACTTCACCTCCAGCTCCCCCCCTGAACTCTCCTGAGAGAGTTCTGTCCTTCCTC
Organism: Lissotriton helveticus; assembly: GCF_964261635.1. Taxonomy (NCBI): domain Eukaryota; kingdom Metazoa; phylum Chordata; class Amphibia; order Caudata; family Salamandridae; genus Lissotriton; species Lissotriton helveticus. Next base: position 1,079,636,035 of record NC_136059.1, read on the forward strand.
GAGTGCTTGGGCCAGTTGTGGTGCCTCTAGAAGTTGTACCTGTTGTTGGGAAGCTGGGCAAGTAGAAACTAGAGACTTTCTGCAAAGTTTCACGCATCGCTCGCTTGCGGAGCGCATCCCCGAAAGTGCGAGGAAATTCCCGCCGCCGCGAAGATCGAGATCGTCGCAACGCCTGTTGCCGTTGCAAGAACCAACGCATCCTTTGCTTGCGGAACGCATCGCTCCGGTGCGGGAAGATTACCATCGCTGCGAGTATCTTTGTAGAGCCTGTCGTCGCTGGGTGAGATCGTCGCACCGCTTGCTTGCGGACCGCATCACGTTGCTGCGAGAGTCGTCGCAGAGCCATCGCATCAAGGGGCCGCGAGAGGAGAAGATCTATGCTGCGCTGCTCCTCGCCGCCGCACCTGAGATCATCGCCGTCCCGAAGATCGCTACATCGTACCTTTGCGAGAAGCTTCCTATGAAACCTGCGCACCGGAATCCACTCAAGGTATCGCATCCCTCCCCATTCAGACTGGAGTCACTGCAACACTCCCGCTGCGTCCAGTGGGGTTGTCGCATCCCCTCCCCAGGGTCTCAGGAGTGTTTTTCAACGCTGCAGCTTTCACTTGGAACTTTTGTAGCATCTAAAGGTACTTTTGGCTAAAACGTAATGCAACTGTGGATTATTTTAACGCAACCTTAAGAACTATTTTGAAATCATATCCTTGAACTGTGTATGTTGGATTTTTGTCGTTTTGGTCTTGTTTAGTTTAGATTAAATACCTCTATTTTTCTAAACTGGTGTGGAGTCTATTTGTGGTGTTTTCACTGTGTTACTGTTAGTGTTGGTACAAATACTTTACACATTGCCTTTGATAAACCTGTCTGCTCGTGCCGAGCTACCAAGGGGGTGAGCAGGGGTTATCTAAAGAGTATATTCCCCCTACCCTGACTAGGGGCAAGGGTCCCTATTTGTCACAAGTACCTACCTGTGCCAACTAGAGGCCCCGAATTCTAACAGGGGTGACTTCAATACGGCCTTCTTTCCTGCCGCTGATAGATCTAACCCACTTCCTCATCATTACACCAAGACTCAGGACACACTTGAACATCTCTTCGCTGACCATGGACTTCTAGACTCATGGCATTACATGCATCCTGCTGGGAAAGAAGGCACCTTTTACACTGCAATGCACTCCTCCTGGTCCCGTCTGGATTACTGTGTGGTCACCAGAGGAGTAGCTTCCTGTGTACGTACAGTCGAACATTTGGCCAGGACTTATTCCCACCATTCCACTGTCTGCCTTGTGCTTTCCCCTCCTAACTTTATTGCCACTCCATGTTGCTGGCGGCTCATACATGAGGCGCTGTTCGAAGCTGTCTTTAAGGCGGAACTGGGGACGAAATAATCAATTTTTTCAGACGTAATAAGGGGTCAGACACGCATGTGGGTATGGTCTGGGAGGCCTTTAAGATCACAGTGCGGGGTATATGCATCTCCAAAAGCTTTGGTGTCTTCCACGACATTTGCCGTAACATGGGCAAATTAGAGGGAGAACTGAAGCAATTAGAAATGAGCATGTGGCGGGATGCGTCAGGGTATCAGGAAGTCACGCTGAGAAACAAACTCTCCAACTTCAAGGATACTGCGGAACGCGAGGCTCGATTTTGCGCCAAATACTATACCGCCCCGAAATATGGAGCGGGAGGAAGGCCTGGCAAATTGCGTGCGATGGAAATTCACCAGCCTAGTTTTTCAAACTATATCCCTGACATAGTTGATAGTGCTGGTGTGTGCCACAGGGATAGCCTTGATATACTGCACACATTCACTGACTTTTACACTGACCTGTACAGTACCCGCAGAACTCTGCCTCCTGACTTTACTCATTATCTTGGGGATATTGCACTGGGTTGGCTTGGGGATCAACACAGAGAGTTTCTGGGGGCATCATTCAAAGATGAGGAACTGCGAGCTTCCATTATGCAGATGCAATCGGGGAAGGCTCAGGGCTCCCCATCGATTTCTATGACACCTACCTTGGCTTCCCATCGATTTCTATAAAACCTACCTTGACCAATTACTCCCCGTCTTGCAGGAGGTTTATCTAGAGGCACAGGAATTGGAGATCTTACCTGGCTCAATGAGTGAGGCTCTTATCACATCACTATTGAAACCTGGAAAAGCTCCAGATTGTTGCGACTCGTACAGGCCCCTTTCCCTTATTAATCCTGACACCAAGAAACACGCCAAGTTGATTGCTAATCATCTTAGCCTTTTCATGAACAAACTGGTTTTACCGGACCAGTCAGGGTTTATCCCCGGTAGGGCAACTTCCCATAACCTTCACACTCTTTTTTCTATCCTGCAAAATGTTGACCCCCAACTCAAACTAGTGGTGGTCTTTTTAGACGCCACAAAGGCTTTTGTCTCTGTGAAGTGGGATTACCTTGTCATCATCCTCCAATGTATGGGCCCCCCCAAAGGTTTCCTAACGTGGATACGTCTCCTATACACATCTCCATTAGCCAGACTCCTCACTAATGGGCACACCTCCTCCCCTTTTGCCATCACCCGAGGCACCCGGCAAGGCTGTCCCCTCTCTCCGCTGCCACCTGGCTCAGACAGCATCATAATGATAAGGCTCTCCGATGCTTCCTCCGCCCCATTCTAATCTCACTCTACGCAGACGACATTACATTATACGTCCGGGATCCGTCACAAAATCTCAACCCAATACTCCGTGAGTTCGTCCACTTTGGTGGTCTCTCTGGGATTCAAATTAACTGGGCCAAATCCCAACTTTTCCCACTCACTGCTTCTGTGTCGCCATTTGATACTGACTATCCGATTGAATGGTGCACTTCGGATTTAAAATACCTGAGAGATCCATGTTACTGCTGATCGAGATGAACTGATGAGGCTCAAATACGGGAAGATGATGGATCATATCACTGTCTGCATGACAAGGTGGATTTCCCTTAAACTCACCATGGCCGGCCGTATTTCTCTCATTAAAATTGGTCATACTTCCCAAACTTTTGTACCTGTTGTTAAATATTCCCTACAACCCCAGCCGTCATTTCTTCCCCTTGTTGTGCTCAGAATTTGCTAGATTGATCTGGGGCGGTAAACACCTAAGACTACAATGGGACATATTTGCTCACCCCTACTCTCAAGGAGGATTCGATGTCCCCAATTTCGAACTGTATTATCACTGTGCCCAAACACACTACGCTCATTATTTGTTTCATCCCCCCAGATACAAGCCTCACGTGCTGTCTGAGCACTGGCTGGTGGATCCTGTCCCGCAAGACGGGCGGTATTGACAGAGCTCCCCCCACAAGCTTGCACGACCACCTCTGTTGATTGTACAGTTAAGGCCTGGCAGCACATTTCTGCTCGTCTGCATGCCCCTATGCTATACTCGTCACTGCCCCCCCTTGCCTATCATCCAAAAATGCCAGTTCTGCAAGAGGGTGCTTTTAAAAAGATAAAAGCCAACTACAACATCTCCTGCTGGGGTGATTTATACCTGCAGGGGTAATTCCGCATGTTGACGCTACTATTTGCTAAGTCACCGCCCTCCCCCATGGATATCTTTATGTACGTCCGACTATGACAATGCCTCAGAGCCTACACCCCCACATACCCGCAGGAACCTCCTGACATCTTACCATTACGCCACGTTCTGTGCACTGACAGCACCTCACACTTAGGGGTCATTAGTATGGCAGGTGGACTTTGTCCTCCCACCATACCTCCGGGAAATGGGACCACCCACTAAGGGTGCGGCGGTCCCGCACATCCCATTAGGATGCACCCGCCACACTGTCGGGCGCATCCCGCATTTGAAACACTGCGGCAGGCGGTGCTGTAGTGCACCCCCACCCCTCAGAATCCCTGGGGGCCCGCTACGGGCCCCCAATGTCGAAAACCAGATGCATTTATGTGGCGGCATTGCCGAGACGGAAAGGCATGTCCCCACATGCATACTAATACGAATAGCGGTGTCTACCAGACACCGCCACCATATTAACAGCTTTTCTGCCTAGTAGGCAATCGGGCGGATTGCCTACCGGTGGAAAACCGGCGGACGATCTTTTTGTCCGCCGTAGTCCCCCTGCCATAATAATACTGTGGGGGGATTGGCATGCGGGCGGGCACAAATGTCGGGCGGATCGTCCGACATGCTAATGGGCCCCATAGTGTCTACCCTATACCACAGCATATCTATTGACATCATGTATTTCCCCCTCTCCGCTAGGGACAAATGGTCTCTGGAGCTGGGACATGCACCCACTGATCAGCAGTGGACATACTGCTGCACACACACTACACTAATTTCCTCCAGCAGCAGGCATATCATTCATTATAAATTCCTACATCGCTTATATTATACCCCAGCCCAGATCCACAAGTATGGACTACGTGACAGTAATAAATGTGACAGATGTGGCTCAGATGCAGCTGACTTTCTGCATCTCGCCCGGAAATGTAGCTCTTTGCTGGCATACTGGCAGCAGGTGATTGCAGCACTAGAACCCATGATATCCTCCACATTGTCCCCCTCTCTCCTTTTCGACCTTCTTGGCCACACGGAAACACTTGCTGCAAAATACTGTAAATTTGTCGACTTTAGCCTGTTGCTGGCGTGGCGTGCAGATGGGGTCGCCGCAGAGCACCTAAATTTAAGGAATGGCTTGGTGACATGATTTTTTAGCAGGACCAGACATTTCGCTATTCAGAACTCCTGCCCGTCACTTCCCGCCCCAGATTTATTTGGGATGCACTTAAAACCTATCTCCTTGAACACTCAGTTGTGAAGGACTGTGATACTATTCCCACCTCAGCGCCCCGCCCCATACCTTGACAATTGATCGTTATCATGTTGCATATATGTGGAGGCCTGTTCTTGATTGTCCTCTCTTTGCGCTCCACTCAGGGGATTTGATATGAAGGTGATGCCTAAATCCTCTCATTTGATTTATTGCTTATGTACTTGTTGCATATTTATTACGATATGGGTCATATTCTAATGCTCCCATTCCATTCTGCTGGACTTTGTCTTATGTTATCATACTACTTTTCAGTCGCTGCCACACTTGTGCATATCTGTATACCACATATATCACGTTTGATGTACTTATTGGAAACTAATAAAACAATTAGAAATAAATACATGAGGCCAAAGCAAATGTTAACACATGATTCATAGTAAAACAAGAGAAAAAGAAGCTTACCTTGGATTCCACCAACAACAGAGTTGATTAGCATCATGGTCAAGTAGTAGCAGCAAAGGGAGGACCTGGACAATAGGGTTACCTCGACAGTAAGGCACATTATGATTAGACTGGCAGCAATCTTGCCTGGAATACCATCAACAGCTGCTTTTGCCTACGACGCCATCAACACAGGAGAAAAATTATTGTGGAGATGGTGGCACTTGGATGGACTATTGCCCGTAGACCCACCAACACCTAAATAGAGCGGACAGACAACCAAGTAGGCAGGTGGTGGCAGGTGGTGAAACCATCAGAAAAGTGACGCTGGGACCAGATCTGCCAAGATGTAAATCAGGCCCATAGTCTTTAGTTTGCACTCACAGCATTGAACCTGCTGTTTCAGTTCCTCACTTCTGTCTGCTAAGTGAAGGCCACATTTATGGCAAACTATGTACCACAGTCTGCCCTGGCCCCCTTGCTGCGCTGCGTTACAGGGTAAGGGTACGAGTGCACTATTTTGGTTGCCTAGCCCCAATACAGGCACCCTTCCACTATGGAGCAAGGGTTCCTGTTTTGCATGCAGGAACAATCCTGTGAGGCATATTCCTCTTTCTATGTGTGCTGCAGAATACAGAACACATACAAAGAGGAAGTAATCAGGAGAAATAAAGATTTTTAACCTCGTTTTGCCACCCCTAGGAAGGCATATCTTCTTGGCTCTTTCCCAGGTTTAGCACTTTTGGTGAGCCTGGGAATGCATCAAAAACCATGGGAGTTGCATGGGAACACTCATTCAATGCCCATGGAATGCCTTCCAAGGGCAGAGTAATGCAGTGCAGAGATTTGTGCTGCATTGCGTTACTCATGATTTATGAAGCCACTCAGGGCCACATCAGGCGGCCTTGCTTGGCTTCATAAATCACACTTTGATCTTATGTCGAGCTTGCATCATGTTTCGTGGAGTAAGAGCAATGCTACTCCCCTTATAAATATGGCCATGAGCTGTTCTTCTCACAATATTATCCAATTGTTTTTTAATTTCTGTTGTTGTTTCACAGGCCTAATCTTTCCAAGGACTTCTCTTAACAGGTGCAGCAAGAAGCTGGGGTCATCAATTACTGGTCCCCCACTGGGAGATTCCAGATCACTAGATTCATTCAGCCAAGTGACTGTTGGATTTGAGTTTCTATGTTGTTTGTCTTGACATCATATTACTTACCTCTGGTCCTGCTGTCTCCAACAGGCATGGCTGACAAAATGCCACTTTCTCAAAAAAATAAAAGAGTATTATAGATTACATAGGGCTGACTTGGAGACAACCCCCTGCTGGTGTTTGCCACTCCTCACATCTTTAGTTTTAGAGCCCTTTGGCAACATGATTTGTGGATGAATTCTGCAAGACATAGCTGACTGAGATAATGTTTAATATATTAATCTCAGTCATGCAAGCTAGTCTTTTGCGGGCTAGTTAAGAAGAAGCAAAAAGAAAGTTGTGTTCGCTAACAAATTTGCTCCAATTCATTTGCACTTGGTCTAGCTGTCAAGTGATCAAGATAGATCAGAGTAGAGGGAAAACTGAAGATCAATGTAAGTTCTTCAAACCATCAGCTCTGCCTGCATTATGTGTTTGTCAACTGACAATGATTTTGTGATGGCTAAACAGAGGTACACATCACTCAGACTCCTGCAAAACATTTCCAAACACAAATGACACTGTCTCAAATACCTCTAACAGCCTGTCATCACTACTTGTAATAACCAATTAGCTATCCATCAATGTATCCCTGGGTCTAATCACAAATGATGCACCACTCCAAGTACATAACTTAGTGATGTCATTCAATATGCTGAACCTTGGCTGAAGGTAGAAAAGCTGCACGAGTGAAGGTACCCCCAATTGACAAAATGCAGATTGCAGGATTAGATTGTAAAATAATCAAAGAGTACCCAGACAAATTAGCAATCAAGTTAAGAAGAGGCATTGATCAGCGGTTTTAAGTTTCCGGAAGGAGACTGAATACAAGTAGCTTCATCAGGGAGCTTTTGCCTGTGCTTCGCCTTGATAATGTGCCCAATACAGTTTAGGTGTGGACAGAATTTGCGTAGTTGTGCTACACAAAGTTCTGCGAAATGGCAAAAAATCTATACGAGCAGGCAGAATTTCGCATACTCGCGGAATTGCTTGTGCCGCCAGAAGAATTGTTGTCTCTAGTGACCATGTGTGTCTGTAACTTTGCCACCACGCTGAAAGGCGCCGGGGTCCCTTGAGTGAGCTGTCCATCATAGTGGGTGAATGGCGGGAAGATGTTGCATACCGCTAGTGTGTGGGGGTGGGGCTTCTATTCGAGCTCACATGTCTCTTGTTTATAAAAGGTCAGAGACCGATCAGAGCAGCAGATGAGGAGAGAGAACCTTCTGGTCACAGGATCTACACGGGGATTGAGCTCGAGAAAGTAATGGGTTGCAAAGACCGCCATCAAGCATCACAGCTAATTTTTGACGGTAGATATAGGTAGAAAGCACACCTGCCCAGATCGACCTTTTTATTTGGGCTGATTAATGCGTTACCAAATTTGAGCTTTAACTCGGGCACCTGCTTTATATCTGTTGGTTCATTCCTGTTGAGGTTTAATTTTTGTGACAGGAGCATCGTGCCAGGATGAATCCTGCCCAGCATTTATCCAAGAAGATGCCACTACACGGAACTACACGGGGATTGAGCTCAAGAAAGTAATGGGTTGCAAAAACCGCCGTCAAGCATCACAGCTAATTTTTGACAGTAGATATGGGGAGAAAGCACACCTGCCCAGCCTCAACCGAGCATACCTTTTTATTTGGGCTCATTAATGCATTTGAGCTTGGGCACCTGCTTTATATATGTAAGTGGGTTCCTGTTGAGGTTTAATTTTTGTGACAGGAGCATCATGCCAGGATGAATCCTGCCCAACATTTATCCAAGAAGATACCACCATTTTGTGCAATAAATACTCCACCATGCCCATAAATTTCCTTTACGCCACGGATCATGGAATTTTCGGCAATTCCGTGTCCCCATTTCATTGTCCAAATGGCAGATACCTGTCAATGCTGTCAGGCTACCACAGCAGATTTTATGCACATGACCTGGTCATGCCCACAATTAGACTCTTTTCGGAATTACATCATGGAGTTTCTCTCAGAGTCTTCAGGCTTCCCTCTCCGGAGGGAGGGACTACACTGTTTACTGAGTGTCACCTCCCTTTAAGCAACACGTAAGCCTCTCAATAAATGAATTGATATTGCATTGGTACTGGCTCAGTGCAGGATAGCCATGAACTGCAAATCTGCTTCCCCCACCTCCTCTTCCCCCCATTCTGCTTCTGGCTATCAGATTTGCTCTCTGGCATTTTAGCAGGACAGCAGGAATTGTGCAATTGTAGGGCAAGGTGGTCGGTGCTGTCTGTAACTCCAGATTATCAGACGTACTTGGAGATGGTAGAGGCTAAAACTGATGAAAAGCCACCTTGAACGTATAATATGCTTTACCCAGCTCAAAAGACACTAGAATTATGCTTGTTCCCTTTCCTCAGGTATGTAGGTCCACTCTATTGACTGCAGCCTAATTGGAAATACCAGCCCACTCCTATGGTCTTTTTGACATTATTCCAACACCACCAAGTGCATAAATATCCTCTTTATCCCCCTACCCCTCACTCCCCACCTCCCTCCCTTCATTTGGGTGAGGTCGATATGATGTACAGAAAAAAATAACATAAAGGCTATACCTACCCAATAGCCCCAATACCATTACCAAATAGCCAGTCAGTTGGCAGTGAAGAAGGGTCAGTCGTTTATTAAGCAGAATACTCTATAGAGGAGCCTCTCCAACCCTCACCCATCAGGTGTGCGGAGAAGACTGCTGGCTTACAGTCAAAACCAAACATATATACTTTCAGTTCAACACATGAAGTCACCATAAATGGAAAACACCGCTCGGCCCTTGGGCCCCAAGGAAGGACCATATATGGCACACATGATTGGTTCAAAGCTTTACTATTTTATTACTGGGAAGGTCAGGATCGGTGACTCCCTTTCGTCCTGGTGCCCGGGAGTGTAGGCACGGCGCCTCCAGGAATGTGCTTATCACACCCAAAGCCAGAGGCGACCTTGAGTCCCAGGACAGAGGGAAAACAGTTTACCTTCAGCTGCTCTCAGTAACTCAAATGAACTGGGACTTGACGACCACTGAAGAATAACACGTGATCGCAGCTTGTCTTTTGACATAGAAGAAAGAAAATGGCGTCTTTCTGGTTCTCTGCCTACTCTATTAGTATGGTTCCTACCGGCTAAAGCATGTATGGGTTATGTTGTGTGCATATTATGCAGACAGGATATATAGATACATCATGCTAACACAATACGTATATGTCCAATAACCCCGTGTATGCAAAATCAAATTTTTATCCCTCAGATAGCATACCTTTGTTATGTTTTATTAAAGCAGTTTGTTGTGCTATTGATGTCTGTATTTGCAATGCTCAGAATGAGAACAATACCATTCCTGTACAAGTATTGAAATCACTTGCACGCTGCTCTGTTAGTTACCTATGACTGCCTCAAGACATGTAAAGATCTCTGTGTAACACCCCGTAGAGTCTACCTACTATTACACTGTTTCAAAAGACTACTGGTATTGTTACTTAAACTAATAAAGACATTTTTTTTATGAAAGGGCCGATTCAAACTTTAGAGCAGTGTTAAATGAACCCTGTATCTTTGTTATGCAATATGTTCATAATGTGCAACACCTTTAAATTATTGGCTGTGGGAAAATTCCTGAAGGATACGACTTGATGAATGTGTTTGGAACATTCTAGATTCTCTTGGTAAAGAAAGTTTTCATTTGTGTCAGAAGATTTTGTTAAATGCCATATATCTTCTGAGCTTCTGGAAGGTCATGAGAGCACTATCTACTGCAATGGTTATGAGGGTGAATCTTAAACATGCTCACCAAGACCTGTACCTGTGTCCAAGGTAGGAAAACATGAATTTGATTAAATAATCTACTGAGCCGTCAGATTCAGCCATGAAAATTAAATTATCGGCCAACGGAGCCCGACTTTAAAAAACTAAGGGGTACATTTAAAAACATTTTGTGCTGGGTTTAGAGTCACAAAAGTGACGCTAACCAGCACGAAATATTCTTTTCCTAAATTACTTTCCAGTGCAAATCTTGTTTTTCACTGGAAAATACACTGAAAACAACATAAAGCAGTGTGAAGCACTGCTTTGCATTGTTTAGTGCCATGGAGGCATTACATGGGTGGTACATGGGTGTTACCATGGACCACCCATGCCTTTTGACAGAAACCTTCTCTACAAACAATAGCAGACAGGGTTTAGTGCACAGGAGTGCGTGGCCATAAAAAGTAGTGTGGCATTGAGAGACAAACTAGAATCTGGTGAGGTAACCAGTATCATGCCGAATGTCAGGGGTGACAAATGGTGCTCACTTGGGGTACTTAGATTTAAGTATGGCATCAGTATGAAGGAGCGCACAGCGTATGTGCTGTCACCCACAGGGTCGAAAGCAGCAGATTACTCACTGCTATGTATCACCATTACCCAAGATTCATCAAGACAGTTTTACATATGTTTACCAAGCAGGTATCCTTCGCCAAATTCACCTCCAAGGAGACGAGTGTGTATGCCACTATGTCGGAAGATGTAGAAAGCACAACACCTCCAGCTATAGCTATTACACCCTGGAAGCAACCTGATGCTAGGAGGTGCAGTGAACATGGAGATGTGTGGTGCAGCGGCCAGGGCAGCTGACTTTGGAGCACAGGGTTCATGTTTCGAACCCCGGCACCGGTGGCAGCTCAGCTCAGCACTGTGTGACTCTGGGCAACAGCTCACTTAATTTCCAGGACAGCCCCCAGCGCCTTAAGACCCGTAAGGGTGAGTAGTACTCGTTTTACAAATATCGATTTACATTTGCATGATTGGGGATGGCATGTGTCCTACAAGTCTGACGCTGCAGTTGGGGATCTAATTCAGTTATCAGATCATAGATCATGACTGCATTCAATCTATATAATGCATATGCATATATATATCTCTTCCTCTGTCTGCCCCAACAATGAAACGCTCACTCTAAAATGCGCTGCTGTATCCAGCTTCTTATCTCTGCTGCTGCTCGAAGCCTCATCATCCTCGCCATGAGAGAGCTGCCATTGTGGAACATTCTGAGACCTTCTGGGCCTGTTTAAATACTTTGCCAATGTTTCCCACCTGATTAGATGGTTACCACCAGATTTGATTTGGTGCTATTTTGCAAGTGCTAATTGCGATTCCCGGGTCAGTCACATTTTGCACATTTTTCATGCATAGGTTTCTGATTACCAAATAGTGAATCGCTAATACAGATTCTCTATTTATCATTCGGTAAATAGGTAATCGCTATATGTCATGAATACAAGGGGAAGTCTGCAAATTTGGTTGATGCATTGCTTATGGCTATTTTGTGAGCGTAAACTGCCGATTTTTGCGATTCACACTGTTTGCGCAAAATAGCTTGACACATGTGCCCCTATGTTCACTTTGCCACTGGATTCAAGCTAGCCTCGCTGATAAGGGCTGTTACCCCAAAACCCGTTTCAGGATGCTTGTTTCCTGTCCAGGGAAGACATGGCTGGGCAGTTTGGGATGGACTGTTCCCATGAGAAATAGCAAACAAACTGGTGTGAACATTTTTCCTCATCATCATTCGCTAAATGTGTATTGTAACTGTTCCAAATCACGTTCACAATAGGCGTGCAAAATAAGATGTAAACTAGTGGAAACAAGAAATGTGACACAGTTTGTTCCAGTATATAAAAGGAATATACTAGACTGCGGTTTACTAAGATAGATTTACCACACTTGTCCTTGGTGTGTTTTGCTTCCTAGAACCCCTCTCATGAATATTCAAGGACCTATACTGATAATACTTCACTGGGTGGCGAGCAGATGTTAAACATCCCTTACCGAAGTTGAATACTACATTTAGTGGTTAACCTGTCTTTGTATAGCATTCAAAGACTATTTTATGCCAATTTTAGTATTCAATAGTGTTCTTTGTGGGAAGGCTAGTGCATGAAGACTACTGATATGTGAGTGGTACTTCTTGAATACTAACAGAATACTAAGCACATACTTATTTGTAATCGCATAGTCTTCATTTACAATGCAGAACATTTAGTGAACACAAACAATTTGAATACTACTTGACTTTACCCAGACTACTATTAACATTCTATTCAAGCTGCATGCTGAATGGTAGATCAGTGCCTTATTTATTATACTATTTTTATGCCTTATTTATTATACTATTGTGGTGTTTGTATAGCGTAGGGTAGTGTTTTAGGGTAGTGCTGGGGGATCGTGCAGGGTAGTGATTGAGTGTAGGGACTGGACAGGGAATTGGGGGAGGGTCGTGCTGGGGTTATTGTTTTAGGGTAGTGTTGTGGTGTTTGTGTAGTGTAGGGTAGTGTTTTAGGTTTTAGGGTAGTGCTCAGGGGTCGTGCAGGGTAGTGTTTGAGTGTAGGGACCAGACTGGAGGTCTGGGGAGGGTCATGCTGGGGGTAGTGATTAGGGTAGAGTTGTGGTGTTTGTGTAGTGCAGGGTAGTGTTTTAGGGTTTAGGGTAGTGCTGGGGGTCATGTAGGGTAGTGTTTAAGTGTGGGGACCGGACTGGGGGTCGGGGATGGGTCGTGCTGGGGGTAGTGTTTTAGGGTTCAGGGTAGTGTTGTGGTGTTTGTGTAGTGTAGGGTAGTATTTTAGGGTTTAGGGTACTACTGGGGGGTCGTGCAGGGTAGTGTTTGAGTTTGGGGACCGAACTGGGAGTCGGGAAGGGATGTGCTGGGGGTAGTATTTTAGGGTTTAGGGTAGTGTTGTGGTGTTTGTGTAGTGTAGGGTAGTGTTTTAGGGTTTAGGGTAGTGCTGGGGGGTCGTGCAGAGTAGTGTTTGAGTGTGGGGATCAGACTGGGGGTCCGGGAAGGATCGTGCTGGGGGTAGTGTTTTAGGGTTTAGGGTAGTGTTGTGGTGTCTGTGTAGTGTAGGGTAGTGTTTTAAGGTTTCGAATCGTGCAGGGTAGTGTTTGAGACTGGGGGTCAGGGAGGGTCATCCTGGGGTTTGTGTTTTAGGGTTTAGGGTACTTTTGTGGTGTTTGTGAAGTGTAGGGTAGTGTTTTAGTGTTTAGAGTCGTGCTGGGGGTCGTGCAGGGTATTGATTGAGTGTAGGGAACGGACTGTGGGTCGGGGAAGGATCATGCTGGGGGTAGTGTTTTATGGTTTAGGGTAGTGTTGTGCTCTTTGTGTAGTGTAGGGTAGTGTTTTAGGGTTTAGGGTAGTGCTGGGGGGTTGTGCAGGGTAGTGTTTGAATGTAGGGACCGGACTGGGGGTCGGGGAGGGTCGTACTGGGGGTAGTGTTTTAGGGTTCAGGGTAGTGTTGTGGTGTTTGTGTAGTGTAGGGTAGTATTTTAGGGTTTAGGGTACTACTGGGGGGTCGTGAAGGGTAGTGTTTGAGTTTGGGGACCGGACTGGGAGTCGGGAAGGGATGTGCTGGGGGTAGTATTTTAGGGTTTAGGGTAGTGTTGTGGTGTTTGTGTAGTGTAGGGTAGTGTTTTAGGGTTTAGGGTAGTGCTGGGGGGTCGTGCAGAGTAGTGTTTGAGTGTGGGGATCAGACTGGGGGTCCGGGAAGGATCGTGCTGGGGGTAGTGTTTTAGGGTTTAGGGTAGTGTTGTGGTGTCTGTGTAGTGTAGGGTAGTGTTTTAAGGTTTCGAATCGTGCAGGGTAGTGTTTGAGACTGGGGGTCAGGGAGGGTCATCCTGGGGTTTGTGTTTTAGGGTTTAGGGTACTTTTGTGGTGTTTGTGAAGTGTAGGGTAGTGTTTTAGGGTTTAGAGTCGTGCTGGGGGTCGTGCAGGGTATTGATTGAGTGTAGGGAACGGACTGTGGGTCGGGAAAGGATCATGCTGGGGGTAGTGTTTTATGGTTTAGGGTAGTGTTGTGCTCTTTGTGTAGTGTAGGGTAGTGTTTTAGGGTTAAGGGTAGTGCTGGGGGGTTGTGCAGGGTAGTGTTTGAATGTAGGGACCGGACTGGGGGTCGGGGCGGGTCGTGCTGGGGGTAGTGTTTTATGGTTTAGGATAGTGGTGTTTGTGTAGTGTAAGGTAGTGTTTTAGGGTTTAGGGTAGTATTGTGGTGTTTGTGTAGTGTAGGGTAGTATTTTAGGGTTTAGTGCTAGGGGGTCATGCAGGGTAGTGTTTGAGTGTGGGGACCAGACTTTGGGTTGGGGAGGGTCGTGCTTGGGGTAGTGTTTTATGGTTTAGGATAGTGTTGTGGTGTTTGTGTAGTGCAGGGTAGTGTTTTAGGGTTTAGGGTAGTGCTGGGGTGTCGTGCAGGGTAGTGTTTGAGTGTAGTCATATACCTTTCCATCCCTGATGTTGGATGTCCCAAGGCAGGATTTCCAGCTGCAGGGAAGGGGATGTATGTGACTTGTCAAGAGCCTATTGCATTCTCTGTTGTTATTCAGACTGGCAATTCCCTTCATTAGGATGTCCTGGACATAGAATAGGGCGGGAATAATGCAAAACTATCCAGGTGAAGTTTAGAGTTTGCATGCTCCTTGTTGTTTGCTGTCAAAGTGGGTGTTTTGTGACATGATAATCAGCTCTGGGTACAGGTCAACAGACCTCAATAACATGTTATACATTACTTTAACAAGGCCTGAATCCGATGGTTTTCTAGATCACTTTTGGCACTTTCATTGCTTGAAATATACAGTTCAAATGGCTATTTATCCATAAAAAAATATGGAAAAGAAATAACCCAGGCTGCAATTATTCCTGCAGTGCCATACAGCTTAGTTTGACCACACTACTGCCAATATTTATGGGGGGACGGGCCACCCTCTCAGCAGTCGATGCTACTGGCTCACAGCCATGGCACTCACCAGGGGTGCCCAGGTGATGGCTATAATCTGGATGTGACCGGTAATTGCCGTCACATTCGGAGGAAGAGAAAGTGAGCACTGAGGCAGAACTGGCAGGGGACTCAATCTCCGAGTCAGGGAGTCCTCGCTGTGGCGTGCAGCGCTGCTGTTGTGCGCAGTGCTGCAAATTACCCACGTTGCCAGCCCAGAGACCGGCGGGGACTCACCAAGAGTGACACCATGACCCTGAGTGAAATTCATTGTCAATACAACAGTGCCAGTACACAGAGACACTCAAGTGTCGACTCAGATGGCCGCCGCGCAAGAAGAGGCATCGTTGATCATCGCGGGTGGCAGTGCAAACTAAATTGCGGCCAAGCGGCGAGGGGGACTGCAAATCCACAAATTCGTTTTGTAGTGCCAGAGCGATTGGCTGCCTTCAGGTTGGTGTCTGACTGGGGTCTAATTTCCTGTTTTTTATGGTTCATGTAAACAGCAATGCGGTACTCAGATGTATATCTGTTCGCCAGTAAGAATGATGTTGGGATAACTGTAGCCGGAAAGAGGTGAGGATGTCTTTCAGAAGTGGCGAGCATATTTAAATGGTGAGAATATTTAAATGGTAGGTGGACACTGACTGTGGGATAGGGCAGACTGAGCAGTTCTCACCGCCATTTCACTCACCCCAGTGAAGTCTCAGACTGAACAAGGCCAACCTGGCTGCATTGCAGGGACATGGGTGCATGTGTCTGGGTGCCACCCTTGAGCCCCAGAGGTGGGAGATCAAAGCACCTGCTACAAAGGCCCTCATGAATCACAATGCACAGAGGAGGGCGCCCTGCTAACACTGACACACCCCAACAAGGAGTCCTGATGTACTGAGGCATCACCAGACAGAGACCCAAGGATGCGGGAGAGAAAGGGAAGGGCTTATTCAGTGTAAATCAGTGATACGTGGTCAATGGCCACTCCATTGCAAAGCCAATCTTTCTTTTTAAGGGGGTGCTTACACCTGGTAGTTGGCTAGTCATTGTGGAGTCCTTCAGCAAGTCAGCAGAGGAGGTGTTTGGTCCCCGTAGGAGCTCATCCATACCCACAAACTGAGGTAGCTTCACAGCACCGCAAAGCCAATGATTAGTCAGTTATCACTTTGATTCTTACCCCCTACCCATGTCGGGCGTTCGCCATGCTTCACCAGCTCTGACAACAGAATGTCCAATACAGAAATAATGCCAGGCACTCCCAGTTAAATCCCAATTTTACTGGCCACCAACAGAGGTCTTCACCAGGGATTTAAGTGGGCTGGGTCCTGCCGGTGCTTAGCACTGGCAGTTCTTAAAAGCACATGCTGAGACGGGTCCCCATCTGGATCTCCATTTTTGCCCTCACCATCAGGATGAAAAATAAATCCTAACGCTGTATTTTTTACCCACCCCCACCCCTTCATTGCCTTTGAGGTAACTTCAAAGAGACTCCTTATAGTACTTTCACAATCTCATTTCTGAACAGAAGCATTTTCATTATTATATACAATGCAGCCATAGTAGGTGCTTATTTACCTCATGGAACTAATAACCACTGACAAAGCAAATAGCCCTGGTATATTGTAGGTGCAATGTTACATGTTGTAATATATGTCTGAATGCAATGACAAAAGCAACAAAAATACAAGCGGGTGGGCACACTATGATGGCCCTATCAGAAGGATTGTAAATGTTTACACAGGTGTGGAGTCACTCATGCTTTCATTCACAATTACAATTTTCACATAACAAGGTCTCTCACCACTGCAGTGTCCAGTTATCCATGCACTCCCGCTCCTGCTTGCTGCTCTCAAGCTCTCCTGTTTCAAACCCTCCCCAGGCTGTGTCATTCTCTCCCAGTTGTCTCCTGCAGTCTACCCAAAGGACTCACGCCCACTTCTCCCAGGAGTACTAATCGGGAACTGCTGCTCTCTACGTGAGGGGAAAAGCAAGGCAGCCTGGAGCACCCTTTGGCGTTGTGACAGCAGTAAAATGTAATCTAGAAAAACATTTAAGGCTCCGTGAGGGCCTGAGGGAGTAGTGTTGTTCCCATTGCGAACACTGGTGATATGCTGACCCTCACATATTGGTTTTCCTTGGCAACTAGGCAACCATTGCATGATACCCAACCTTTAGAAAACTTTGGCCCAGTCACAAAAATGGTCATTCTTGGCCATATGTGAGCATGCATGATATGTTGGCTACCTCTGGTAAAATGCTGGGTTGGGTATAATGGTAAGAATTCCTGTCCTGTTGTTGGCTTCCATGATATGATGGTGCCTGTCTTTCGCATGTGCAAAGTGGTGATTGGCCGTAGGGTTTTGTATTATATTTTTTTATGTTTTATTGGGACCACAGTGGCTACTGCGCTGGGTACCCTAGTACCAGGCACTGATACCGGGGTACCTGCGACCCAATCTTCTTATTTTCTGTTTTTACCTGTTTTGATTTAAAGTGGGGTGTCCCAAAAGCAAAGGCATGCCTATCCTGACCCTTGTTTTTCCCCCCTTCAGGACTAGAGGATTGAGATGGCTGACCCAACGTTCTCATTTTTGGGGCCAGCCAATCAGGGTCCACCCTTCCACTTTGAATGGGCCAATCACAGATTATCTGGCACCAATGGTTCAGTTATTTTTAAGTTTTTACTGGTGTTTACCCTAACATAACATGTACATTTGTAATGCACATGTTCAGTGAAAAGGTATCTTGTTGCTGATTAATAGATTTTTATTGTTACCCAACTCAATGGTACTCATTTTATCAACCTCAGGAGAAAAGGCTGAGTGGATTGGGATTTGAACCTGTTTCAGTGAGGTCATGTATAGACTCCTACAGTGGATGCATTATTCCACGAAGACAAGAGACCGACACATCATGATCTCCATTTTGATGCTAATTTCTCAAGAATGGCTGAACAGATTTACATCAAATAACCAAAAGCAGGTTTTCTCTATAAATTTTGGTATAATTTATGCATAACTTTCCATGATGAAGGCAAAGTGAATGTTTTTTTTAAATGTTTTTAATGAAATGGTCCAAGGCTATTAAAGAAAGGAAAAAAATGCCTTTCCTATGGAAACTCTGGCCAAACTAGAACTAAACTGTGGTGACAGCGTAATAAATTCATGATATTCACCACTCAATATGCCATAATATAGTGTATGGTTAGTGAAACTCAACCACACATTCTGTCTCAGTTTATGCTTAAGAAGTTGAATTCACAATGTTATGTGCCTATTTACAAAATACTTTTTTACATTAGTAAATCACTTATATCTCATTGTCAATTATTTCAGCTATTCGTCAGATTGCCCTGCTACTGGTCTGAAAAATAAGAACATTTCAAGGTAAGAAGGGTTGCTAAAAAGATAAGCGAACCTCATATTTTAAAACCAAGTGAGTAGCAGCAACTTTGACCACATAACCCAAACACCTAATTCTCAGGAACTTTACCTTTGTACTCCTCACCTGCATATCTCAGAAATACGTTTCGGTTTACCAAATGTAGACCCTTAAAAAATAAAATAAGAAGACACACCTACTGCATTGTAGGCCAGTTGAAGTACTAATCTGCAGTCATTAACAAAACCACTCAACATCCCTCTGTTTTGCCAGAACCTACTCAAAGCCACTGTGCTTCTTGCTCACTGTACCATCACCCAGTCACAACACATCCTAGTAACACTAATCACCACTAAACATTTTTCTTCTTAGTCACTGCTGCTGGTAAATATTTGACTATCAACAGGCGACTGTATTTCCATTATCTCAAGAAACTGTCAATCTATGTAGGGGCCACTGGAATTATGCAACTGAAGAGGACCAAATCACGGGGCATAGCTGACTAAAATTATGTGGTAAGAAAAGGCAAATATTGTAAAGGAATGCAACACATTTTGTGACATAATTTTGCATTTATTATTTTGGATTTGTATTGTTGGTGACACT
The DNA here is from genome assembly GCF_964261635.1 of Lissotriton helveticus. Classification (NCBI taxonomy): domain Eukaryota; kingdom Metazoa; phylum Chordata; class Amphibia; order Caudata; family Salamandridae; genus Lissotriton; species Lissotriton helveticus. Next base: position 1,079,655,162 of record NC_136059.1, read on the forward strand.
GGCTTAGCGAAGGTTTTACTTCATTAGTACTACTTTAAAAATCTAATACAGCAATAGGCTACAGAAAGGGGACCCAGCAACCTTCACAAAAGGACTTCCACTATGCAGCAACAGATTAGTAACTCTGCTCTATGTCACTCCACTGTACGCCACTCTACAGTACTCTACTCTGTCGCTCCAATACATGACACTATCTGCCACTCCATTCTACAACACACTATTCCACACTTCGCAATTCCACACTGCAACACTCCACAACACACCACTAGCTAGTGCACAACATGGCTAAAACACATTGCCAAAGCCAATAGCTCTTCCATAGGCAAATATCATTGAAATGTCATATCACACACTTTTGTGTCCAACTGCATTTCCTTTAAACAAAATGTACAAGTCAATGCCATAAACGCCTGGAACAAAGGTGTTTAATGAATTGTTTTTAAAGTTCCTACATTAATGGAGTCTGGTGGACAATCAACACAGGAGGAATTAGAACAATTACTTTTTTATCTGACAACTAATTGAATTTTGCACAATTGCTCATTTTGGGTAACCTAAAAACAAACCGTGGTGATCCTGTCTTGTCATGGACTAAGTGGGAATTCAGTCAGGTTCTCGACAATTCAATTAGCTCTCTACTTGCAGGAGGAGTGGTCTCCTGGTACAATCCTGTGTATGTCTGGGTTGGCTCCTTTGCTTTGTGCTTCTCCTATGATCTCTTGCTCCGGTCTTCTCACACATCACAATTATAATATGCTTACTAAATGCATGACTAATGAATTTGTAACAGGCGTATTAGAATCATTGACTCCCAAGATATGTAACACATAAAATGTAGTCCAAAAGCCATCATTAAAAGAAGCCTTATGCAAACAACCAAATGAATAAAATTGTTATAAATTAATAAGAATGAATGTGGTTTGTGTTCAATTAACATTCAATTCGAATTCTGCTGAAGTCTTACTTAACTCTTGACAGTCATTGCCATTAGTCTTCAGATATGGCTCACAAAGATACCCCTAATCTTCAATTAGCTCTCATAATAAATGAGGCTAGCCTTAATTATGCTCTTGAAATAGCACAATAGTGTTCACTTAACATTCACTTTAAGTTCTACTAGTCTTAATTGAGTCTTCACAATCATTGCTGTTAGTATTCAGATATTGCTCACAAAGAATACCGCTAGCCTTCAAACAGTGGTCACAATCAATGGGACTAGCCTTCATTTTGCTCTTGAAATAGCACAAGAGCTCCAAATAAACCCTAACAGAATACTACTAAGCTTCAAATACTATTCTTCTAGAATACTACTAATCTTCTTTTAGCCATCAATTCAAGTGTTCATCATGTATTTGAAGGGTAGTTGAGTAGAACTAGAATCCATCATTTGCATATTTCGGCTTGTGGGCATACTACATAGTCTTCATGCATACTAAATAAATACTATATTTTAATAGTAAAAGTTACCGCAGTAAACACTGGAATCACACTAAGGGGCACATTATGATGGCGGACGGACCTGAGTCCGTCCGCCACCATAGAGTAGGAGGGAACCTCCGCATGGGCTGCGGAGTTCCCTCCTGTGCAATTAGGATGTGACCGCCACCCTGGCGGTCACATCTTCTATTTTTAACATTGCGGCGGGTGCGCCTTCAAGCTGCACCCGCAGCAATGTTAAAAATGCACGCATTGCATTTGTATGTAGAAAGTGGCAGGCACCGCGCGGTGATTGCCGCTTTCTGCATACAAATGTAGGGGGGTACCATAGGTACCCCCCATGTGCACCCCCCCACCCCCTCCTTCACCTTGGGGGCCCGCAACGGGCCCCCGCAGTGAAGTTATACATGCTTTTCCATGGCGGAAAAGCCGCCGCGGAAAAGCATGTTTCAGAGCCCATCCTAATCTGGCTGACGGTGTCTGAGAGACACGTCACCATATTAGTGCTTTTCCGCCGCGGTTGTAAGCCAACCGTGGCGGAAAAGCTGCGGACGGAAACCAGGACCCACCAGCCATCCTAATGTGGCGGTGGGTCTTTGGTGGGTCCGCAGAGGATTTTCCGCATCCTCCGGGCCGGCGGTGGCTTCCGCCGGCCCGGAGAATGCGGAAAATCCTCCATCGTAATAGGCCCCTAAGTGAAGATCTTCCATTTTGGTGAGGGATATTTTAAATTTTGCTGTCTTTCATTTTGTTCTGTCCATTTAAAAAATTTCACAGTTTCTGCAATTGTGAAGGAAGGATAACGATTGGAATGTATGTATATATTGACTGTTAAACCTGCAACCATGAGTATTTATTAAATGTGTGCAAATTCATTACGATAGGTACTGAAAAGCCACCCGGATTTAAGCCCTCAAATGTGATCACAACACTGAGAATCATAAACATACATGAGGCCTCATTTATGAGTTTTTGCCATAGGGCAGTGCCCAGGCCTTCCTGCTGCGCTGCCCTATGACAAAAGAAAAGGGCAGGAATGCGCCATATCTATCAGATACGGCGCATTCCTGTCCTTTTCCCCTGCGCTGGTGCACAATGAGCTGCTGTGCACCAGTGTAAGCGTGCCTGCATTGCAGGGATGATTCTTTTTGTACAGGAAAGGAAACCTGCCTGCAGAAAAACAATCACAAGGATGAAGCACACATAGAAAATGGAAGAACAAGTAGAAATAAAGATATTTCTCCTCGTTCTGCCTCCCTTACGCCGGGGAGGTGTACGTTTTTGGCAATGCCTCAGCGTTATGATTTCTGCTAAATCTGGGGCAGTGTCGAAAATCCATGGATGTTGCAGGGAACACCACCAGCAACAGCTGTTGCACACCCCTTTAATGCAGAAAACTGCATTAAAAGGAACTATATTTACAAGGCAGCAGGAAGCCAAAAAAAGTGACTTGATGCTGCCTGGTAAATATGGAGCAAGCTCCAGCGCCATCAGAGCCTCACAAAAATAAGCCCTATGCTTTGCAGCTGCAAATGGTAAGTTGCAACGCCCAAAGGGTGCACTGTGAGTCAGAAATGCCCCTTGTAACTGATTGTTCAGTAAGAGGAAACATAGTCCCCCTTCTCCCACCAAACAGACTTCCTCAGGGGAATAGTATCGCACGTTGCAAAGTGGAAGCATCTGCCTTCTGAATGTGATGTGTAGTGTAATTTCAGCATTGGGGAGCACAGAGAAATGCAGTGGGCCTCAGCATGTTCCCAACATTGTTAATTACTGAGTGAGACTTGTTTTCTCGAAACTATCCCTTCTCCGCCGGGAGAAAAAAAAATGTCAGCATTCAATTAATGTTAACGCAGTGATGAAGATTAGCTGTCCCTCGCAGGCTTCCATCCCTATTTTTGCAGCTTTTGGGAGTAGCAAAATGACTCCTCCCTCATACATTTTCATGAGGCGGGAGTTTTGGGGACTCCCTGCAAATGAACATAATTTAGTGATGCGACCTACAATCACATTAGTGCATGAAATTGGGTCTCACAAATCAGGCGCGATGCAAAAAATAACAGAGAGGTTTGCTGCTCATAGGGCCCTGTCTTGCAACCCCCTTGCATTCCCTTGCTTCTTACTAAACGCATTCTCGCCCCATCAGCTTTACTGTGTTCCAAGTCCCTAAGCCGCTGCACTCTTATCTGTTAACATCGAAGTATATATTTCCACCGTTTTTTGTTATTCTTTCCCTTTTATAGCTACTGTAATCGCAAACTATAGGTCACCGGCCCAATTAATTACATTATGTCCAATAATTAATAAAAACCTACGAGTAGGCACGTTGTCAGTGTTTTTTACAATATCTGTGAGCTCGGTTAGCTTGCAGTGCTGAATCTTCCCTTCTCTCAACCTTTTTCCTGGAAACGTATTCCTAATAAAAACGGAAAGTTGTCTCTGACCTGTCCGTGGAGCCTAAAATATTTCATTTCGCTATTTAATGTCCGAGATATCTCCCCCACAGACTTCCTGAAGTAGATAGCAGGTATTTTCTGGCTCTTTTTAAATTACAGTCAATATTTCCCTCCAGTCCATACTTTCTGTCTAGGATGTTATAAAAAATACATCTATATCTGATGGCCGAGTACACTGCAACATGAAATAATAGTAAAATATAAGCCCCACAGACTGAGAAGTGAAAAATAGAGTTTGTTTCCACCACAGCTAGCAAAGCCCATTATTGCATTACTGGGAATTGCGATCATTGAGGAAATCTCCGTTTGCACTGAGATTGGGGTTTACTCATCTAATGGGTAAAAAGGACATACATTTTATTAGCTCCTTGTGTAGACCATACACATTCGGCATCAAAAAGCGATTTTTGAAACACACTTCATAAAATTATGCATTTATGTTTATGCAAGGCTGATAAGTTATTTTCTTTCATCTTAAACTAATAGAAATATACATAGGGACTGATTCAACAACCACTTTGAGTGAGTTTACCACTTTTTGATATTCACAATCTGCACTTTTGTAGAAGCGCACACTTTTGTAGTGAGCCTAGCACTATACATGGCCAACCACTGACACTGCACTACCCTCTCTTTAGCCTTGGTTGTTGGACTGTAAGGAGTGTAAAGTAATTAGTTGAAACATTGCTGGCAAGTTTGTTGAACTCAAGTGGCTGTGCTTTATCAAAGGCTTTGATGTGATCTGCCTTCAGGGACCTAGGCCGCCCAGAACTGCTTCTTCTTGGATTGCTTTAAGACCTTTTGTTCCTGCAACCCCCTCACGGGTGAGTAGACCAAAGGGGGCGTTATTTATTTTTATAGCCCTAGCCATTAGATGTAGCCTGCTTATCTACCGAACAGGAACACCTACCTTACAAGCTCTTGTATTTTCTTTGGGGTCTAATAAGTTGCTTTTGTTGAATTTTTATAATGCTGTTCCCTCTCCTCTAGGAATTAGTAATATTGATGTATTGGGCTTATGCCTAAGGAATCTGAAAGGTTGGAATTTGTCAGTCACAAAGGTAATGGTGGTGGGTGACTTAAATGTTCATCTATGTGGGGACCCGAGGACAGAAGGAATAAAAAACCCAGGTTGTTCCCTTTTGACTGGAATGCATATGGAACACACCCAACAAGGTACTAGTCTTAATGTCATATTGAATGAGTTTAATCTGCTCTCATCTATGGGAAAGCTGTCCCCCATGGGGAAGGACATTAAACCCACCTTCACAGGGCGGGGTGTGAGTCATTTATTTATCTTATTTTTGCTGGCGCCAGATAATCTCAGACTGCTTTTATAACTGCCTCTATCCCCAATGAAAGAAGGACTTTGATAATTGTAACTCTCAAAAAAGCAGTCCAGTGTGTGTCTTAAAGGCTGTTTCTGAGATCTCAGCAATTATCTCAACCCTCCTGAAGGTTCCTGTATCATGGCAATGGGGTTCTTTGCCTAGGTGGTTTGATTCAGGATGTTCCCAGGCTCCGAGATATCTTAAGTGTGCTTTGCGTGCTAGACCCAGGGATTTTTCCCTTCTAAAGAAGCATCATAGCTTGTGCAAACATGAATTGAGCAGCTGTAAGACCATCCTATAGGAGCAGGCCTGTTCAGAACGTATTGAAGGATATTACTCTGCAAAGTAGCTCTACATTTTGGAGCATTAATAATAGCCATTTCTTTGCAGCTGATGATGTTTTTTCCTTAGACATCCACATTTCTTAAGATAGTCGGGTGGCCCACTTTGAGGAAATATGTAACTTGCCATCCCCCACCCCCTCTGGGGGTGTGGCTGAGTTAGAAGAGAAAGCTGTTCTAACATTGTTATGTTATGTTAAACAAGTTTATATAGCGCATGGCTACCCCAGCAACAGGGCGTCCCAGCGCTTGCAAGCAAGCCAGACGACAGAGCACAGTAGACAAGAAGTAACAGTATGGCAGAGGCCCGGAGAACGGGATGGCCTGGATGAAAGTAAACAGGCAGGTTTTAATTAGTTTCCGAAAAAGCTGATGATCCTTAGTGGCGCGTGCCTTTAGGGGAATGGAATTACAGAGCAGCGGGCCATGTACTTAAATGATCGTCCCCCTGCACAGTTGAGGTTAGGATGGGTATTCTGGGATTGTCTATGATGAAAGCCCCAGGCCTAGAAGGGATACCACCTGCGACCTCTGTGCACAAGACATGGAGGGCAGGGCTCCATTGCTGACCATCCTCATTATGCAGCTGTATTGGTTTGTCCCCCTCCCTCTTGGCCATCGTGTAGTTCATATAAAAATTATACAGGAACTGCGCGTTTAGACAACATACAATGTAGGATCGGTGTCAGGTGAAATCTGATCACCCCCACCGGGTATGTTGTCCTTCTTGTATCATCTAGCTCACAGTGCCACTATACTCTCCTCTTACCAAGGAGGGAATAGTTCTTGGCAACCATCAAACATGACAAACCTGATCCCTCAGGACTGTTAAATCAATATACTACCTTTCGCTTAGTCACTCGTGCTTACTTAGTCTGTCTCAGAGAGATACACTGAATAAAACAAGCTGGACGTTTTCAATAATCATTTATTGGACGGTTGGTATTCTGGTGTAGGATAGATGTGCTGCAACAGCCGTTAGACAGTATAAGATATAAATGATTAACAGTACTTTAAAGGTAAAAGGATAGCATAGATCCACCATCTTACTAAAATCATGAACACATTCACGTATATAAAACACATGATAAAAATATGCGTGCCTAGCCTGGGTGCTGGTGTTAAGCCAAGAACTTCTCTAGGATTTAGTCAACCCTATTACCTGAAGTGAGACTATGGGACCCCGTCCTCATCTCGAAGTGGATTCCCGGCGAGGGATGTTAGACCACTGCGAGCTGGAGTGTCTGCATGCAGGAACCTTAGCGTCTCTGGTCAGTGTGTCAGGCGGGAAGTCTTGGTCTCCTCTATCTATCTTAGCAAGATGTCAAGTATATATACCCATAGGTCTCCCTAGGGGTCCTACCTCACTGTATTACAGTGTCAGCCTAAGGATAATGTCAAGCATGAACTTTGTACATAGATTTTATACAGGAGATGGCAGTCCTGCTCTGCTTCCAAGAACCCTCATGCATAATGTATGAGATTTCAAACTAGGGAAAACCAGCATTCGGAATGCAGTGTAACATCTAGGTAAAAGATCAGTCCCTGTAAACCGTGACATGTGTAATGTAGGGAGAGACTATAGGTGAAGGGTAACAAGTTTACCGAGGCTTATATTATAGTACCTTTATGAAATATAACAATATAGTGCCTCGATATGGTGGTCAAGGTGGGGGGCATATTGCCCTTGAAAGACTATTAACCTGGGCAGATCACAACAATGTTTTATCAGAAGTCGAATACGGATTTTGTTCTGGGAGGTCCACATTAGATCAATGTATGAATCTATATTTAGTTCTTGGTAAATATACCTTTGCCTGCCCCGGTTCCATCCATTTGCCTTTTATTGAACTCTCATCAGTGTTTGATCGCATCAATAGATCCAAGCTTTGGGAGATCATGCAGTACATGGAGTGGAGATCTTCATAGAGATACTGTGGCCACAGTATGCTATTCCAAAGATTTAAAGGTTACATAAAGGTTACACAAGTTTTTTTAATTCAAAGAGGGGTTCGGCAGGGTTGTATTTTGGCCCCTTTCCTTTTTAACTGATATATCAATAATCTGGGGGTAGAACTAGTGGCTTTCAAGACAGATTGCCCACAGGTGGGGAAGCGTAGTCTACCAGTTTTATTATACACAGATGAAGCAGTCTTGTTGGCAAGAACTGATAGGGATCTGCAGCCTTACTGACATCCTTTGTCCACTTTATGGAGGGTTTAGATCTTCCAGTGAATGACAAAAAAATCGTATGTGATGGTGGTCGGCCTGCCTTCTACTAAATCGTCTACAAAATAAGTTGGGCCTCCTCCATGCCATAGACTAGCTCGTTCTCTTACCTGCGACTGCTGTTGGATTAATCTGGTTGACAAGGAGAGGGAGGATTTTGTTAGGACAAATGCTGTTTTGAACTTTGCATCACGGCTTGGGAGTCGACCTACTTGGGCTCTTTTACAGATCAATACGGCTAAGTGTATCTCTAAAGTAGAATATGGGGGCAATATCTGGGGACATGTTATTTTGGATGAGCTGCAAACAGCCGAGAATATCTTTTTAAGACGTTTTCAGTGTGTTCTACAAAGTTCCCCACATTCACTGTGCATGAAGAAATGGGACTGCCCTATTTATCCGATATTTTATCCTTTCACCCCTTTCTTTTTGGATGAGTATCTGGTGCAGTCCTAGATTACAACTGAGTAAGGATATTATAAAAGATGGCCTATTTCTTGAATACTTTCCTCACGTTCCCTGGTTTAAATACATTTGGGACTCCTTCCTGACTTTAGGAGTGGTGGAACTTTTTAGTAACCAGATGGGATATGTAAGTAGGACCACAAATGGACAAAAGACCATTTTTATATGCTGAGTTTGTCGACTAGGGAAGAGGGTGCTTCATTGAAGCCTAGTATCCGTCAATATATCATACTGAAAACTCTGCCCTGTACGGAACCTTATCTTTTGTATGTTAAAGACCGGTATGATCATTTTTTATTAACAAAGTTTTGACTGGATCTACAGCCCTTGTTTGTGGCCTAGCATTGTTGTGGAAACTGGGGCTAAAAGCTGTTGTCCTGCGCTTGCGACTACAGTTCTCCGCAGGGCACTTTACATTTTATGATGTTCTGTCGTTTTTATGCTGTCCCCAGGAAATTATATCTACTCCCTGTATTGAAGAGGGTGAATTTTACTCAGGTTCGACCCGCCCTAATTTATTAGCAGATGCTACCAGGAAATATTATATTTGATGTTCTTAGTTTTTTTTAAGTTGCCGTAAGGCTGAGGAAAAGCTGTGTTTAATATTTTTGCAGGTCTGTTTTTAATGATTTTAGTATTTATATGTATATTTATATTCATTATTGCAGGATGAATATTATAGGAAGTGTTGTTTAAGTCTATACTGCTTTTATGGTTTTTACACTTAAAACGGAATAAAGTTTATATTGGTTAATTGAGTGATTATGAGAGATTTCACAAGCACAGCGTAAGTGATGTGCAGGCGAGACCTAAAAAGATGACTCGTATTTGAGACTCAATACCACAGAAAGTATAGTTCTCTGTGTCTCCCGTCCAAAACTACACTAAACGTTTGTGTCATCTTTGGAAAAGAAGGTATTAAAGCTGTGGTATATTCCCGATAATATACTCAATGTCACCTTTATGTAATAATGACTTGATGTGATTAAATCACATTTTCATGTCGGAAAAACCCAATACAGTAAAACATGAATTCAAAATATCTCCAAACTTTTGATCTGATAAAATACAGTCCTTCCTGCCATGGCTGACTGGAAGTACCAATAAAAATGTTTTCTTCACTGTATTCAATTAACTGCATGGTATGCGTTTCAAAACGATTCAGATCATACTGTGAATAAGATTGCCTTTTCATGCTGTTCTATTTAAGCAAAGGGGATGCCTAAATGACTAAGACTTCATTCTAATGCACACAACTTTGTCGCACATCATAAAATAGTAAACAAAGTCGCATGCAACTGAGCTGGGTGGACCGTGAAGTGCAAAAAAGTAGTTTAAATATTAATTTCGTACCCTGACTATTAAATGGCATAATGCTTTGAAAAGAGAGAATGTTTTATTTCATTTGCAGTTTAAAATCATAATATGATTTTATTTTAAAACGTTGCCTTTGCCAGAAAAAGTAACAAATTGTAATTATCATATGCTTGCTGCCATTTACATTTAGCACTAGGTAAATACGTTTTTTGTTTAGTTAATTAAAACCTTACCAATTTTCACATAAAAGCATAATACAGCAGAATTCATAAATAAAAGAGCATATCATAAAATCATTAATTCCTTGTGCCAAGGTAATCAGAGCACGGTACAATGGTTGTTATCAAAAGCATTCTTGGCTTTTTTGTTTTCTCAAAACATGTGCATGTTACTGGCACGTAAAGTAACTAGTGTATTATAGATGAGGATGAATAAGTTTAATCTCTTGATTTGATAACAAGCCATAACAAAAAGATGTGAAACATTAAAAGTTGTGTGTCTACCAACAAAAGGAATAAATAAGGGGATAGGGTATGAGGGGGCGTGTTTATATTGTTGTAAAATCCGGGTTTAAGTCTCTGTAAAAGTGTGAAACAATGCTAAACTTGGTTGGTCTATGGACAGGCGGGATGGTCTTTTACTGATGTACGTTGGGCTCCAGCTCAAGGTGAAGGGTCCTGATCATTCCGGTATTCCAAGTGACTGTATCGTAGCACACATTTTATGAGCATGAGGCTTGGAAGTCCCAGGTAACCGGGGTGGGGGGGGGGGGGACTGGTTCCTGGTATCAATGGCGGTGTGCGAAGGGGAGGGATATGAGAGGTATGTGGCTTGCTAGTGGAGTTTAAGGTAGTTGGAGCATGGCCTAGGTTCTTATATTCACTGAGCAGTGACACTGTGAGGTTCTTTTAGTTACATTGATTGCTGGTCACTTGTTCTCTTAGTCTTTTCCCCAGCCGCCTCTATAAATCGTTGAAAGGCGACACAGCATCTGTGCATCTCTGCCTCCGTGGCATGCCTTCACTGCTTTTCTGCAGGATCTTATCCCCTTGTTTTTAAATATTGGTTTCAGTACTAGTCGGCGTTCAACTTGCAGTTCCAAGCAGATACACAGTAGGTGTAAGACACTCTCTTCCACTTTCCCACATAAGTGGCAGTTAGTCGGTAAAATGCCCATTCGGAAGTGAAGGTATTTTTCTTTCATTCTCTTATTGAATCCTGCACCCAAATAAGATTGTGGGAAGGGCCTGGTGTGGCTCTGGAAAACAAACCATCCGTGGGCCCTACCTTTGAGCACTACCTTGTATTCCACTATAGACAGCCTCTTCACTGCCTTGTTTACAAGTTGTTTAAAACTGCTGTGAGACCTTGAGGACACCGAGAGATCCTCATGGCCTAGACGATTTATTGATGCTGTCAAGTAGCCCATGGCTCCACATTCCTTCTTTAAGTGTATTTCATTCCATAAATGGGTGTTCAATGTTCCTGGTTCGGACTTTTAATCCTGTGCCAGCATTTAACATAGGCACTTTTGTGAGTGATTTCTTGGGGCTGAAGGCCAAAATCCAGCCTGATTTGGGTGGACAAGACATAATTTGGTAGGTTGAATAGCATTCTTACAGGACTTGAGACTCTGCTGTCCAGAGTGTCCGCATCTTTTCCCCTCAGTCACTTGCTCCCATAAGTATTAGCCAGAATGAGCTTTGCTTGTAGGACCTGTAGCAGTGGGGTAAGGTTTGGGCTGGCAGTTTTGTATTTATTGGATTTTAAAGCTACCACAATTGAGTTACCTCTTCTCTTGATGGCTTCTTTTTTGTGTTTTAAATGTACTTTTGTTGTCTATTATCACCCCAAGTACTTGTATTCTTCAACTGATTCTATTGATGAACCTGCCAATTACCAGCAATAACTGGATGTTATCTTTTTTCGATTTAGTCGCAATACCTTCGATTTGTCAACATTAATAGTGAGACCATTGGTAGCTGAGTCGCTGCTGGTTGTGTCTAGCAGGTGTTGGAGACCAATAGGGGTTCAACTGATCAACACAAGGTCGCCTGCATACAGCAGATTAGAGAGTAAGAACCCGCCAAGCCTTGGAGCATGTAATTTGCAGTTGTTCAATGCCGTCGATAGATCACTCATATACAATTTGAACAGCATCGAGGACAGTTCACACCCGTATTTCAGTCCTATGGTTGCTGGAATTTTTCTGGACAGAAAGTTGCCATCTTCTAGCTTGACTATGACCCATGTGTTAGTGTGTAAGAGTTACCTGGTTTAAAAGAGCAGATGGTATTTTCATTATCTCAAGTTAAGCCCAGAGTTTGTTTCTGTCACTGTTATCAAAAGCTGAGGATTAGTCGATAAAACACAGAGTGGGAGTTTGGGTGCTTTGGGGCCATTTATTAGTAGCGACAGGGCGAGTATGTTCGTTGTGGTTCCCATACCCTTGTAGAAGCCCGTCTGGTTGATGGGATTAATCGATTTTTCTTTTGCTAGGGTAGTAAGGTCATCCAATAACCATCCAATCCAATAACATCAAAATGGCACTGGATGAGGGCAGTTCTATGATTCTGGTGCTGTTGGATCTCTTCGCCGCCTTTGATACGGTGTCTCGATCGTTTAAAGGACGTAGGTTTGGAAAGAACTATCTGTCATGGATGGAAAGTTTCCTATCCGGACGCTCTCAAGAAGTTTGGCTGGGCTCCCACAAATCCACCTATAGGGAGCTCAACAAGGGAGTGCCACAGGGCTCATGTTTAAGTCCGACACTTTTTAATGTGTATGTGGCCCCCTTGGCCAACTTAGCAAGATCATTTGGGTTTACTCCGGTGTCGTACGCTGACGACACCCAACTTCTCTTTCCTTTTAAAAGTCTGACCCCTGCAATAAAAAGATCATTTGCAGATGGAATGAGAGCTATATCAGAATGGATGTCATCAAACTGTCTTCAATGCAACGTTGAGAAAACAGAGGTCATGCTGTTTGGACAAGCGGCAACACACTGGTCACCTGAATGGTGGCCCTCAGAATTAGGTCCTGTTCACAGCCCTAAGAGTACGGTAAAAAACCTGGGAGTGTTATTAGATCAGACACTCACGTTTAAAGATCATGTAAACCAGGTGGCTGGTACCTGCTTTCGGGCAATTGGGATGCTAAAAAGAGTGTTTCCCTATTTACCAGACAGCCACAGGAAAACACTTGTGCAGGCGCTGGTCATCAGCAGAGTGGATTACTGTAACGGTCTCCTTTTAGGAGCCAACGAAGGACAACTTAATAAGTTACAAGTAGTCCAAAATACGGCGGCAAGGACAGTCCTGAACGTTCCCCCTAGGACTCCTTCCCGCCCCCTGCTGACCAGACTCCACTGGTTACCGGTGAGGAAACGAGTGCAGTTTAAGACACTATGTACCATCCACAAAAGTGTGATAGGCGAAGGCCCAAGATATTTGGCCGAAATTTTTCGGCCACACGTTCCTGGGCGCTCTCTGCGTTCTAGCAGTCAACAGTTACTGCAGATACCTAGAATAAAGAAGTCCAGACAAGGAGGCCGAGCGCTGGCTCATGTGGGACCAGTGCTCTGGAACTCTTTACCTCTTGAGCTGAGATCACTCACTAGTCACCTGACTTTCCGGAAGACCCTAAAAACATACTTATTTACCAGTAACTAATTTCTTCCCTGTATGATGTACTATCCCTTGAATAAGACCATCTGGAGCACTATTCTTACTGTCAAAGCGCGGAGATACCCCTTTGGGGGTTTATTCAGGCGCTATATAAGAATATAAAATATAAAATAAATAAATCCAGGAGGAGGCCAGCATAGTATTTGGCCTCAATATCGAATAATGCTACAAGCCTGTAGCTATTTGCTTTGTTCTTGTTGCCTTCCTTGTATATTAGGGAAATAATACCAGGAGTCAGGTATGCTATCTCCTCACGAGATTTGTTCAAACAGCAGTAGTAGTGCAGTCGCTCTTTAATTAAAAATATTTTAATAGGATCGGAGGGATCCCGTTAGGGCCCAGTGCAACCTCCTGCTTTCCTTTGGAAATCCTGTTCTTGATCTGTCGATTTGTAAATCAAAGAAGATCCTTTGCTGCTTGAATGCTTTGGTCAGGGGACTTGCCTCAGGGATGTAGCTAGAGCTGTGCTTCCCAGTTCTAAGACCGTCTTCCTCTGAATTGAAATGTTGCAGTAGGTGAGTTGCACAGGCTTCTTCAGTTAGATGTGAGTTGATTCTATGTATGATCGGATTTTCTAAGCTGTTTATTGTGCACCAAAATCTTGCACCGTTGTTAGTCTTTGATTCATACAGTAGCCTGACCCACTGATTATCATCCAGTTGTCTTTTCGCTTGGCAGATTACTTTTTTTCTTATTCTCTTTTAGTTGCGTTAGCTCCTTCTTAATGATGGGGTCATATCCTGTTTGCCAGTGCCTGTGTAATGTTTTGTTTATTGCTTTCTTGAGATCCCGGAGTTGGGGGATCTTGGACTTGAAGGGGTAGTTGTTTTGGTTGTCTAACAAACAACGTGGGATCTGTTTTTGTAGGGTTTCCCTAGATGTTGAGCCGGAACCGGCCCTTGCTGTGTACATTTCTCCTTATAGTTTGATGAAGAGTTCCCAGTGCGTTATCATGTTTATATCTGCTTCTTCATGGTTATCCCAAAGTATCTTAGCAGAAGCCTGCAATGTTTCTGATTGGTTGGCTTTGCATTTTATCCTCCTGAAGTTCTCAGTGTGTATGGAGTCTGGGTCCTCCACAGGCTCGTCTAGTATCAAACTAAATATGGTCATGGTGATTTCCTGTGGTAGATTATCGCTTTGATCTTGGGTCCCTATTTGAAAGCCAGCAATCTTACTGATATGTAGTAAGGTGACAAAGGTATAGTCTATTAGGGTACTTGCGGCAGTGTTGTGAAATGTTGCGGTCGGATGCTGGGCACCCGTGTAGCGTCCGTTTAATGGCAAAATGCTTAGATGTTCCATATCCCTTATGAAATTCCTGGCGAGTGCTGATTGATTTGTCTTATTGCTCTGTTCCTGGCGAGGAATGTTCCAGGCCATATATTGTTCCTTCAGTAACTCGTCCCTTTTTTGGGGCCCTAGTAAATGCATATTAAAGTCACCTGTCAGCAGTAGGTTGGGCGTTGATTCTTCTGAGACAAATCTGATTATTTCATATCTCACTAATTTTACTCCTTTGGTTTTATCACGTGGATGTATGTATATGTTTAGCAATATTATTTGTTGATTTGTGTTGCCATCCCATATGTTCACTCTGAGAGCTTTAATTGCATTTGTAGGGGTTATGATAGTATCTACATCTTCAGTCGCCGTTATGGTCCTAATTGATGAGAAGATTATTAGTCCACTCTTTACGTGCCCATATTTATCTCCATTTACTGCTGGTGTATGATGTGTTTTGAAGACATGTAAGTGAATGGGTTCTTCTAGCCATGTCTCTTGTAGTAGAATGAAGTTGAAGCCATTGAAGTAATCCAGGAGGTCTCTATCTGATATTTTGTTTCCTAAGCCATATATATTCCATGAGCAGATTCGTAGCTGGTGATCTCCTGGTGAAGTTGTTTTGTTCTAAGTCAAGTACTCTCGCCACGTTGATATATTGTTCTGGCTAAACAAGACCAGTCTTCCAGTGTGGTCACTAGGTTCTGGTCTTATCGTTCTGTCAGTAGTGCGTCCGTGATGAGGGCCCCTTCAGGCATGGATTGAGATTTCTGCCCAGTGATGGGGTACATGGAGTTACTTGATCTACTCTGTTTGTTATCAAGGGGTCTGGATTGCCCGGCTATTGAAGGAGGAGTTTTTTAATTCCCCACACCTTTAGTTAGACCTCTTAATCCAGAATCCTCCTCACTATATCCTCTGAGTAAGTAAGTAAGTAAGTAAAAGGATTTATAAAGCGCATGGCTGCCCGGGAGCGTCCCAGCGCTGAGAGTGCAATGGAGAACTGAGGAGAAGTGGAAGGGTGAAAGGGATGGATTATGAGTTATTGTGGGAAAAGGTGGGTCTTCAGCAATTTACGAAATTTCATATGGTTAGGTTCAGAGCGCATCCGAGTTGGAAGAGAGTTCCACAGGGTTGCGGCTGTGACCGAAAAACGTCGTCCTCCCGTACGGGCCTTCTTGACTCTGTGCACAGTGGCCAAGTTGCCTTGAGATGAGCGCAGGGACCTGTTGGGTTTGTAGGGGTAGAGCATAGTCCTCAGCATAGGGGGCCCTTTACCCTGCAGTGATCTGTGAGTAATACAAAGGGCCTTAAATTTGATCCTTTCATGGATCGGCAGCCAATGGAGAGCTCTAAGCGCTGGTTTAGCAGATGCTCTTCGAGCGGTGCCTGTAAGTAGCCTGTGAGGACCATGTTGCCTATGTTACTTCTTGGCTTGAGAGTTATTTGATTGTTTTGAACTCTATTCTTTCAAGATCATTCAAATTATGTCAGCCAAACTACTGATCGATCTAAATAATCGTAGAATGTTCCCTCATTGAGAATATCCCCGCTACCTCTAGACTTTAATTCGGGAATGAACAGTTTTGAGTGGCTTTTGATTTGTGGCTGTTTGGTAGTTGGAAGATTAGCCTGAATGGCCTGACCCTCTTGAGGATGGAGATTTAGAGAGTCTGCTTGAGCTTCGAGGTCTTCCCTGGTGGAATGAATTACTTTTGTTGAGGAGATTGGATTAGCATGTCTATTTTTCATTGAAATGGCCGGCTTACTGCTACTTGCGATCTTCATGCTTTCCTCTAATGCTTTATAAAACGGCTCGGGCAGTTCTTCCTTGGCCTTTCCAGCTCAGGTTCGGAGCACTCCGTGATTGGTGTGGCCAGTTGGCTCACATTTACCACTAGGATGTGTGGACCAGGAACTAGTTTTAAATTCCCACTTCCCATTTCGGTTGTCTAATTTGCACCCCAGCTGGTTTGCATATGTGTGTGCAATATGCAATATCACCAGCATACTAATAGGTCGCATTTAAGCATGGGCGTAAAATCTGTTCAATTCGCGGTATTTGCGGATTTTCTGCAATTTCGCGGTCTGCGAATCTCGCAAAATTGCAGAAAAATCCGCGAAATCGCGATCGGGATGGATTTTCAAAAACTGAAGTACATTAAGCACTTACAGGGTTACAGCAGGTGCCCAAGTTGAAGCTAATTTCTTTGTAACCATTTACAAAATGGTTACAAAGAAATTAACTTCAACTTGGGCACCTGCTGTAACCCTGTAAGTGCTTCCTGAGCAGCGCCTCCAGAGTTGTTGCCTATTTGCAACTATTCTCTGACCCTGCTCTGACCCTCGAAGCAGGGTCGGAGAATAGTTAAAAGTATGGCACAATGCTCCAGGCTGTCACAAAAATTAAACCACAACAGGAAGCACTTACAGATAAGGAAGCAGGTGCCAGACTTGAAGCTCAAATTCAGTTACATATTAACCAGCCCCCGGTTGAGGCTGTGCAGGTGTGCTTTCTCCCCATAATCTACAGTGGTGAACCAGAGGGTGTTGTGATGAACCAGAAGGTGCAGTTGTGAACCAGAGGGTGCTGTAATGAACCAGAGGGTGGCAGTGGTGAACCAGAGGGTGGCAGTGGTGAGCCAGAGGGTGCTGTAATGAACCAGAGGGTTGCAGTGATGAACCAGAGGGTGGCAGTGATGAACCAGAGGGTGACAGTGATGAACCAGAGGGAGGCAGTGGTGATCTAGAGGGTGGCATTGATGAACCGGAGGGTGGCAGTGGTGAACCAGAGGGTGTCAGTGGTAAACCAGAGGGTGGCAGTGGTGAACCAGAGGGTGCTGTGATGAACCAGAGGGTGGCAGTGATGAACCAGAGGGTGACAGTGATGAACCAGAGGGTGGCAGTGGTGAACCAGAGGGTAGCAGTGATGAACCAGAGGGTGGCAGTGATGAACCAGAGGGTGGCAGGGGTGAACCAGAGGGTGGCAGTGGTGAACCAGAGGGTAGCAGTGATGAACCAGAGGGTGGCAGTGATGAACCAGAGGGTGGCAGGGGTGAACCAGAGGGTGGCAGTGGTGAACCAGAGGGTGGCATTGATGAACCAGAGGGTGGCAGTGGTGAACCAGAGGGTGGCAGTGATGAACCAGAGGGTGGCATTGATGAACCAGATGGTGGCAGGGGTGAACCAGAGGGTGGCAGTCGTGAACCAGAGGGTGGCAGTGGTGAACCAGAGGGTGGCAGTGATGAACCAGAGGGTGGCAGTGATGAACCAGAGGGTGGCAGTGATGAACCAGAGGTTGGCAGTGATGGACCAGAGGGTGGCAGGTGTGAACCAGAGGGTGGCAGTGGTGAACCAGAGGGTGGCAGTGATGAACCTAAGGGTGGAAGTGATGAACCAGAGGGTGGCAGTGATGAACCAGAGTGTGACAGTGGTGAACCAGAGGGTGACAGTGGTGAACCAGAGGGTTCTGTGATGAACCAGATGGTGGCAGGGGTGAACCAGAGGGTGTCAGTGGTGAACCAGAGGGTGTCAGTGGTGAACCAGAGGGTGCTGTGATGAACCAGAGGGTGGCAGTGGTGAACCAGAGGGTGGCAGTGGTGAACCAGAGGGTGGCAGTGATGAACCAGAGGGTGGCAGTGATGAACCAGAGGGTGTCAGGGGAGAACCAGAGGGTGGCAGTGATGAACCAGAGGGTGTCAGGGGTGAACCAGAGGGTGCTGTGATGAATCATAGGGTGGCAGTGATGAACCAGAGGGTGGCAGTGGTGAACCAGAGGGTGGCATTGATGAACCAGAGGGTGACAGTGATGATCCAGAGGGTGGCAGTGGTGAACCAGAGGGTGGCAGTGATGAACTAGAGGGTGGCAGTGATGAACAGAGGGTGGCAGTGGTGAACCAGAGGGTGCTCTGATGAACCAGAGGGTGGCAGTGATGAACCAGAGGGTGGCAGTGGTGGACCAGAGGGAGCTGTGATGAACCAGAGGGTGGCAGTGATGAAGCAGAGGGTGGCAGTGGTGAACCAGAGGGTGCTGTGATGAATCAGAGGATGGCAGTGATCAACCAGAGGGTGACGGTGATGATCCAGAGGGTGGCAGTGGCATACCAGAGGGTGGCAGTGATGAAGCAGAGGGTGGCCGTGATGATCCAGAGGGTGACAGTGATGAACCAGAGGGTGGCAGTGGTGAACCAGAGGGTGGCATGATGAACCAGAGGGTGGCAGTGGTGAACCAGAGGGTGGCAATGGTGAACCAGAGGGTGGCAGTGATGAACCAGAGGGTGACAGTGATGAACCAGAGGATGGCAGTGATGAACCAGAGGGTGACAGTGGTGAACCAGAGGGTGACAGTGATGAACCAGAGGGTGGCAGTGGTGAACCAGAGGGTGCTGTGATGAACCAGAGGGTGGCAGTGATGAACCAGAGGGTGACAGTGATGAACCAGAGGGAGACAGTGGTGAACCAGAGGGTGGCAGGTGTGAACCAGAGGGTGGCAGTGACGAATCAGAGGGTGGCAGTGGTGAACCAGAGGGTGGCAGTGATGAACCAGAGGATGGCAGTGATGAACCAGAGGGTGGCGCTGCTAAACTGCCCGGGAGCCCTGTGGGTGTGAGCCCCTGGGCTGCTGAGCTGCCCAGGGGTTGTGAGACCACGCGCTACTGAACTGCCCCGGGGCCCAGTGGGTGTGAGCCCCCATGCTGCTGAACTGCCCCGGAGCCCTCTCAGTGTGAAAATCATTCATGCTCAATTGCCTGGGAGCCCTCTGGGTGTGAGCACACATTGTGATAAGTGTCCCCCTGCCCCCAGTACATAAATACCCGTACTGCACAGCACCATTATGCTCTTGCACCATGAAGTCTGGTGCCTGGATGCTCCTGATCCGTGTAGGTGGTACCACCGTCTGGTGCAGTCAAAATGTAAAGTCATAACTTGCTACACAGCACCAATAAACATGTGTCGCCCCTGGCACCGGTATGCGCATGTACCAGGCGTGGAGCACCCGCATGCCACTGCACCCAACTGCCCAGCATCAGCATATGCCTGTACGGGGCAGTTAAGTATGAGATGGGACATTGTCCAGCAGTAGCAGCTGCATGCGCCTGAACCCACTGAGCAGGATCAGAATGGCTTTGTACCTACACGCGCAGCAGAGCTATCTTGGACATCTGAAGGATTCTGTAGTCCTGTGCCAAACGTATTTTTGCATCCATGAGTTTCCCGAGCACCATCCCCGTGTAGCTCCTGTGACCAGGTGGCTGCTTTCTCCTCATCTGCTGCTCTGCTCGGTCTCTGACCCTTTATTAACAAGATGCATGTGAACTCGATAAGAAGCCCCGCCCGTTTGGCCCCATCCACCACACACTAGCAGTATGAAACGTCATCCTGCCCGTCTCCACTATAATGGCCAGCTCACTCAAGGGACCTCGGTGCCTTTTGGCGCGCTAGCAAAGTTACAGGCACACATGGTCACATATTTGTGCAAATGGCACAAAAATCCGCGAGTTCGTGGGGAAATACGCGAACTCGTGGACTTTTTTTGCAGTTTCGCACAAATTCGCGGACCGCGAATTCGCAAATTTTGCCCATACTTAGTCGCATTGCAAATTATATGTTTGCAGGGGTCATATAATGACCTGTATAATAAATATTAATTACACCGGTTAAAATTTGCAACCCTTTATGAATGTTTTGAATATAGGGATGAATGAAGGCCTGCAAAGGATACCACACCTCCACCTGACGTTCTTTTCTTTCCCAAAGGGACCATATTTTTGAAAATGTTTTCAGTGGGGTGTTTTACAAAATGTATATGGACTTTTGCAAACACCAAAGCTAAATAACTACTGACTAATTATGAGAGACTATTGGTGCTTTACAAAAGGAACCAGAAAGCCACCTTTGTAATATGAAAAGGGTTATCTCTCATCAAACAATACCAAACTGTCTCAGCGGCTGTTAGCTCATTTTCATGTAGCCATTCCCCATAGATTGAAGCACCTTTTACCCCAGTGCATTAGTGAGGTAGTGTGGTAGTGCAACTATCTTCCTACATCACACATATTTCATGTCCTGGAGAAGCCTTTGGAAGGGGGTACAGAAGGTCCCATGATCCACTTAGAGTGATGCTCTTACCTAGGCCATGGCTGTGTAAGTGTGTTGCACTAGGGAACTCGCTTCACAACCTTTTAGTGGGGGACTGATACTCCAGTGGTGGTGCATTCTTGAGGAACCAGTCTTCAATCAAAGATGGGTGGTTTGTTTGCATTACAGAGGAGAGTGGCAAATTAATATTCCACTCTCAATGTGCCAAAGTTCATAGTCACCCACGAATACAGTCTGCATGTGTTGCTCAACTCTTGGTAAAATATACATAATAAAGTGTGTTTGGGGGTCAAACACTTAACCATGTTTGTGAGTTGAATGGAGCAGAATTCCTGTGTGAATTCTGCTTCACTATGTCAGGCATGACCATGGTTCCTACATCAGGATTTATCAGGTATGGGAACAATGGTCCCAGTTTTGCAGTCCAGCCCTGTTCCTTAGCATCCCCACCCCCCATTAAGGCATAAAAGGGGAGCATGTAATGCTTCTCCTGTCAAGCAACATCCTCTCCTTCCTTCTACCATCTCCCCATAACACTTTGATTAGTCAACATCCCACTCCTACACCCCCACTTAGAGCAGATGGTAAATCTGATGGAAACAGAGGAAAAATAAATATTGTGCATAATTCCACAAGTAAAACCAGGTCCGCATAACTGTTTCCCATTCCATGGCAAATAACTTGTTATTGCATCGTACTAGTGTGGTGTTACCTTACAGTTATAAAGTTTAATAGTGCAGAGTGGCCAACCCACTGGAACCGTGCAACTTATAATAGCAGCCTAATTGTGTAATGAAGAGCCTTATTTCAATGGAGACATGGCCAGATTTTGTGGCTGAAAACACTCCAGTTCGCAAAATCAGAGCACTTGCACCCGTGAAGTGCAAAAAAGTAGTTTAAATATTAATTTCGTAACCTGACTATTAAATGGCATAATGCTTTGAAAAGAGAGAATGTTTTATTTCATTTGCAGTTTAAAATCATAATATGATATTATTTTAAAACGTTGCCTTTGCCAGAAAAAGTAACAAATTGTAATTATCATATGCTTGCTGCCATTTACATTTAGCACTAGGTAAATACGTTTTTTGTTTAGTTAATTAAAACCTTACCAATTTTCACATAAAAGGATAATACAGCAGAATTCATAAATAAAAGAGCATATCATAAAATCATTAATTCCTTGTGCCAAGGTAATCAGAGCACGGTACAATGGTTGTTATCAAAAGCATTCTTGGCTTTTCTGTTTTCTCAAAACATGTGCATGTTACTGGCACGTAAAGTAACTAGTGTATTATAGATGAGGATGAATAAGTTTAATCTCTTGATTTGATAACAAGCCATAACAAAAAGATGTGAAACATTAAAAGTTGTGTGTCTACCAACAAAAGGAATAAATAAGGGGATAGGGTATGAGGGGGCGTTTTTATATTGTTGTAAAATCCGGGTTTGAGTCTCTGTAAAAGTGTGAAACAATGCTAAACTTGGTTGGTCTATGGACAGGCGGGATGGTCTTTTACTGATGTACGTTGTGCTCCAGCTCAAGGTGAAGGGTCCTGATCATTCCGGTATTCCAAGTGACTGTATCGTAGCCCACATTTTATGAGCATGAGGCTTGGAAGTCCCAGGTAACCTGGGTGGGGGGGGGGGGACTGGTTCCTGGTATCAATGGCGGTGTGCGAAGGGGAGGGATATGAGAGGTATGTGGCTTGCTAGTGGAGTTTAAGGTATTTGGAGCATGGCCTAGGTTCTTATATTCACTGAGCAGTGACACTGTGAGGTTCTTTTAGTTACATTGATTGCTGGTCACTTGTTCTCTTAGTCTTTTCCCCAGCCGCCTCTATAAATCGTTGAAAGGCGACACAGCATCTGTGCATCTCCGCCTCCGTGGCATGCCTTCACTGCTTTTCTGCAGGATCTTATCCCCTTGTTTTTAAATATTGGTTTCAGTACTAGTCGGCATTCAACTTGCAGTTCCAAGCAGATACACAGTAGGTGTAAGACACTCTCTTCCACTTTCCCACATAAGTGGCAGTTAGTCGGTAAAATGCCCATTCGGAAGTGAAGGTATTTTTCTTTCATTCTCCTATTGAATCCTGCACCCAAATAAGATTGTGGGAAGGGCCTGGTGTGGCTCTGAAAAACAAACCATCCGTGGGCCCTACCTTTGAGCACTACCTTGTATTCCACTATAGACAGCCTCTTCACTGCCTTGTTTACAAGTTGTTTAAAACTGCTGTGAGACCTTGAGGACACCGAGAGATCCTCATGGCCTAGACGATTTATTGATGCTGTCAAGTAGCCATGGCTCCACATTCCTTCTTTAAGTGTATTTCATTCCATAAATGGGTGTTCAATGTTCCTGGTTCGGACTTTTTAATCCTGTGCCAGCATTTAACATAGGCACTTTTGTGAGTGATTTCTTGGGGCTGAAGGCCAAAATCCAGCCTGACTTGGGTGGACAAGACATAATTTGGTAGGTTGAATATCATTCTTGCATAACTTGAGACTCTGCTGTCCAGAGTGTCCGCATCTTTTCCCCTCAGTCACTTGCTCCCATAAGTATTAGCCGGAATGAGCTTTGCTTGTAGGACCTGTAGCAGTGGGGTAAGGTTTGGGCTGGCAGTTTTGTATTTAATGGATTTTAAAGCTACCGCAATTAAGTTACCTCTTCTCTTGATGGCTTCTTTTTTGTGTTTTAAATGTACTTTTGTTGTCTATTATCACCCGAAGTACTTGTATTCTTCAACTGATTGTATTGATGAACCTGCCAATTACCAGCAATAACTGGATGTTATCTTTTTTCGAATTAGTCGCAATACCTTCGATTTGTCAACATTAATAGTGAGACCATTGGTAGCTGAGTAGCTGCTGGTTGTGTCTAGCAGGTGTTGGAGACCAATAGGGGTTCAACTGATCAACACAAGGTCGTCTGCATACAGCAGATTAGAGAGTAAGAACCCGCCAAGCCTTGGAGCATGTAATTTGCAGTTGTTCAATGCCGTCGATAGATCACTCATATACAATTTGAACAGCATCGAGGACAGCTCACACCCCTATTTCAGTCCCATGGTTGCTGGAATTGTTCTGGACAGAAAGTTGCCATCTTCTAGCTTGACTATGACCCATGTGTTAGTGTGTAAGAGTTGCCTGGTTTAAAAGAGCAGATGGTATTTTCATTATCTCAAGTTAAGCCCAGAGTTTGTTTCTGTCACTGTTATCAAAAGCTGAGGATTAGTCGATAAAACACAGAGTGGGAGTTTGGGTGCTTTGGGACCATTTATTAGTAGCGACAGGGCGAGTATGTTCGTTGTGGTTCCCATACCCTTGTAGAAGCCCGTCTGGTTGATCGGATTAATCGATTTTTCTTTTGCCCAGGTAGTAAGGTCATCCAGGAGGAGGCCAGCATAGTATTTGGCCTCAATATCGAATAATGCTACAAGCCTGTAGCTATTTGCTTTGTTCTTGTCGCCTTCCTTGTATATTAGGGAAATAATACCAGGAGTCAGGTATGCTATCTCCTCACGAGATTTGTTCAAACAGCAGTAGTACTGCAGTCGCTCTTTAATCCAATTTTTAAAAATATTTTAATAGGATCGGAGGGATCCCGTTAGGGCCCAGTGCAACCTCCTGCTTTCCTTTGGAAATCATGTTCTTGATCTGTCGATTTGTAAATCAAAGAAGATCCTTTGCTGCTTGAATGCTTTGGTCAGGGGACTTGCCTCAGGGATGTAGCTAGAGCTATGCTTCCCAGTTCTAAGACCGTCTTCCTCTGAATTTAAATGTTGCAGTAGGTGAGTTGCACAGGCTTCTTCAGTTAGATGTGAGTTGATTCTATGTATGTTCGGATTTTCTAAGCTGTTTATTGTGCACCAAAATCTTGCACCGTTGTTAGTCTTTGATTCATACAGTAGCATGACCCACAGATTATCATCCAGTTGTCTTTTCGCTTGGCAGATTACTTTTTTCTTATTCTCTTTTAGTTGCGTTAGCTCCTTCTTAATGATGGGGTCATATCCTGTTTGCCAGTGCCTGTGTAATGTTTTGTTTATTGTTTCTTGAGATCCCGGAGTTGGGGGATCTTGGACTTGAAGGGGTAGTTGTTTTGGTTGTCTAACAAACAACTTGGGATCTGTTTTTGTAGGGTTTCCCTAGATGTTGAGCCGGAACCGGCCCTTGCTGTGTACATTTCTCCTTATTGTTTGATGAAGAATTCCCAGTGCGTTATCATGTTTATATCTGCTTCTTCATGGTTATCCCAAAGTGTCTTAGCAGAAGCCTGCAATGTTTCTGATTGGTTGGCTTTGCATTTTATCCTCCTGAAGTTCTCAGTGTGTATGGAGTCTGGGTCCTCCACAGGCTCGTCTAGTATCAAACTAAATATGCTCATGGTGATTTCCTGTGGTAGATTATCGCTTTGATCTTGAGTCCCTATTTGAAAGCCAGCAATCTTACTGATATGTAGTAAGGTGACAAAGGTATATTCTATTAGGGTACTTGCGGCAGTGTTGTGAAATGTTGCGGTCGGATGCTGGGCACCCGTGTAGCGTCCGTTTAATGGCAAAATGCTTAGATGTTCCATATCCCTTATGAAATTCCTGGTGAGTGCTGATTGATTTGTCTTATTGCACTGTTCCTGGCGAGGGATGTTCCAGGCCATATATTGTTCCTTCAGTAACTCGTCCCTTTTTTGGGGCCCTAGTAAATGCATATTAAAGTCACCTGTCAGCAGTAGGTTGGGCGTTGATTCTTCTGAGACAAATCTGATTATTTCATATCTCACTAATTTTACTCCTTTGGTTTTATCACGTGGATGTATGTATATGTTTAGCAATATTATTTGTTGATTTGTGTTGCCATCCCATATGTTCACTCTGAGAGCTTTAATTGCATTTGTAGGGGTTATGATAGTATCTACATCTTCAGTCGCCGTTATGGTCCTAATTGATGAGAAGATTATTAGTCCACTCTTTAGGTGCCCAAATTTGGCTCCATTTACTGCTGGTGTATGATGTGTTTTGAAGACATGTAAGTGAATGGGTTCTTCTAGCCATGTCTCTTGTAGTAGAATGAAGTTGAAGCCATTGAAGTAATCCAGGAGGTCTCTATCTGATATTTTGTTTCCTAAGCCATATATATTCCATGAGCAGATTCGTAGCTGGTGATCTCCTGGTGAAGTTGTTTTGTTCTAAGTCAAGTACTCTCGCCACGTTGATATATTGTTCTGGCTAAACAAGACCAGTCTTCCAGTGTGGTCACTAGGTTCTGGTCTTTTCGTTCTGTCAGTAGTGCGTCCGTGATGAGGGCCCCATTAGGCATGGATTGAGATTTCTGCCCAGTGATGGGGTACATGGAGTTACTTGATCTACTCTGTTTGTTATCAAGGGGTCTGGATTGCCCGGCTATTGAAGGAGGAGTTGTTTAATTCCCCACACCTTTAGTTAGACCTCTTAATCCAGAATCCTCCTCACTATATCCTCTGAGGACCATGTTGCCTATGTTGCTTCTTGGCTTGAGAGTTATTTGATTGTTTTGAACTCTATTCTTTCAAGATCATCCGAAATTGACCACCGCCCCTTCTACCAACTCGCGGACCTCCACACATACCTTCAACACTCCTATCACACCTACAGCGAGCATTAACACACCGCTCACCGCTGACAGCACAGCTCCCACCTTTAACACACCAAAATTAGTCCAGCACCAGAATAACACGCACCCCGACAAATCCCCCCCTTTATCACCCCCCATTCTCAGTCCCCATTACCCTCTAACCATCTACGCAGAACATACCTCCTCTCTTAATTTAACTCCCCCTCCCCTCAACAGGATCATCTCCAATGCCGCTTCTCCTCCTACTCTCAGCCCCCACTATCCTCCCTACACCCCCACCACGGCTATCAGTCTCACAGACTACACCCTGACCCCCCCGCCTACCACCAATGCCCTCAGTCAGATCACCAACGTCCTCCCTACCTCATCCACACCCCTCCCGCCCAAAACTTCTTGCCTGCCTAACTCCATCCCGCACACCAACACAACGCAAACCTGCTCGTACACCAGCCCTCTCTCCCACCTGCACACGAATTCCCTTGTCAGCCAATCACTCCTGACTGCCACCCCCACCCCCTCCACCTCCCCCACGATGGAATACATCATGGCCACCCTCACTCAGATCAAAGAAGACATACACACCATCAAAGAACTACTCTCTACACACCCTATACACCTCTCACCCTCCTCAACCTTCCCTCCCAACTTGCCCCCTACTCCGCCGGCTGACTCCCGCACTCAACACGCCCCACACCGGGCATCAATCCCTGCTCATAGGCGCAGCAACTGCCCTCGGCCCCCGCAACACCCCTGCAACGTCTCACGCAACTACACCCCCCCGCCCAACCTGCCCCCCACCCATCCGACAAACTCTCTCACTCAGCTATCCCCCAAGCTGACCTCAATCCCAGGTCGTAATCGCAACAATCGCCCGCGTCGCACCCACAACTCTTCTTCTGACCTCGACACACTCACCCTTCTCCGCTCCTATGACCCAGCCCTCCAAAATAACACAACCACCCCACACCTCAACATTCCCACGATACACTCAAATCCCCTTAGACCGCCCACACTAAACAGCAGATTCTCCATCCCCAATAACCTTAGAAAAGTCCCTCTCTCTCTCGAACCATCTACCACCCTCAACACACCCCGTCTCAAATGCACTCTTCTCAACTGCAGATCAGCCAAGAAACATTCCGCCGCCATTGCTGACCTCCTCTTATCGCGGGACCTTGACCTAATCATCTTGACTGAAACCTGGCTAACTGAATCTTCGACACCTATAATGAACATCTTGGTTCCTCCCGACTACCACATTATCAGGCTCGACAGAACAGGCAAAATAGGTGGTGGAATCGCATGCATCTACAAGAACAACCTCTCTGTTCAGAAAGTCAATTCCACCTCCCTACCATCCCTAACATCCTGGGAATACATATGCCTTGACATTATTAGTGAGGGCAAACCGATATGCTCGCTTCACAGCATTTACCATCCACCCAGGGACAACTTCACCTTTTCCCAAGAAATAATGGAGTTGATCTCAACTAATTCCGGACGGCAACTCACCCAAATATACCTTGGTGACTTCAACCTCCACTGGAACGATCGCAACGACGCAGTGGTAAATAGTCTTAAAAATTTCCTCGATGCACTTAACCTCACCCAAATATGCAACAGCCCGACCCACGAGAAAGGATCTACCCTCGACCTGATCATCTCCAAAGAGGATTCTATCCAACTCGAGTCCATCCAACCCTGTGACTGGTCAGATCATCATATTGTCACATTTTTTCTCAATGAAAAAGTCAAAGTTAACCCGGCTCAACTCTCCAAGCCCAAAGTCTGGAAAAGAGACTCGAAAAAGCTCAACCCAGGCTCTTTGCCCCCTAACAGTTGCAACATCCTACTGCCACCGACAGGCGCTACAGACGTCCAAACTCTGACTGACCACTATCTCAACACTATGGCCTCTATAATTAATGAGGCTGCACCTATGGAGCTGAAAAGAGTCTCTACTAAAATCTCCAAACCATGGTACGACGGGAGTCTCAATGAGGATAGACGAGACATGCGAATGGCAGAGCGTACCTGGAGATCAGCTCCCTCTGCAATGCACCTAAAAGAGCTGAAGAACAAGAGAAACGCCTACTTCAGGAAAATAAAACGCTCAAAATCAGACTTCTTCAGCCTCCAACTCGACCAAGCAAAAAACCGCCCGAGAAAACTATTTGAGCTAATCAAAACACAATCCAAGGAACAACCCCAACCGGTCAACACTAGGCATGAGGCACCCTCCTGTGAAGACTTCGCTGCTTTCTTTATCCAAAAAACTGACAAAATAAAAAGCGATCTCCTCATTGACGCAAGCCTCTACTCCAAACCCCAATGCCTAGCACCCACCGAACCAAAAAACAATGCTACATGGTCTACCTTCGACACATACTCGGAAGAAGAAATTGGCAAACTACTCAGCACCTTGAAACCATCCAATCACCTCACGGACCCCCTCCCTGCCTCCGCAGTAAAAGACTTTACCCCTTTGCTTCTCCCCCTCTGGACTAAAATTATCAACAGCTCTCTCCAACAAGGAAGCATACCTGACTCCCTCAAAGTTGGTCAGGTCACACCTCTACTAAAGAAACCTACAGCCGACCCCTCTGATCTCAACAATTACCGTCCCATCACCAATATTCCTACTCTCGCCAAACTGTTGGAAAAATGCGCACAACTACAATTGACTAAACACATTGAGCAATTTGATCTCCTCAACAGCCACCAGTCAGGCTTCCGAGCAGGACACAGCACAGAAACTGCTATGACTCACATAATTGACGACGCACTTCAAATGCTAGACCAAAACGACACCTGCCTCCTCATCCTTCTTGATCTCTCTTCAGCATTCGACACCGTTAAACATGAGAATCTACTAGAACTACTAAACACAAGAATGGGTCTATCTGGAACTGTTCTCAAGTGGTTCACTTCCTTTCTTCACAACAGGTCGCAGAAATTCAAGAGCAACAACCTGATGTCCTCGCCAATACCTGTAACGCTAGGCGTCCCCCAAGGATCCTCTCTATCACCAACTCTGTTCAACCTAGTCATGGAACCTCTCACCTCCTTGCTACATGCATCCAACGTAAACTTTCACATGTACGCCGATGACACTCAGCTATATCTCAAGCTACAATCCCCCAAAGACATCTTGCGTCTGAACTCAACGATCAGAAGCACCCAATCTTGGCTGGCTGATAATCACCTCAAACTCAACGCTATGAAGACTGAGTTCCTTCTGATCTCACCTCCCACTAAAACATCTACCACACAAACATGGCTTAAGCACCTAACAGCACTCAATGTCCAACCGACCATAGTGGATTCAGCAAAATCCTTAGGCATAACACTTGACACCAACCTCAACATGCAGCAACATATCAGCAAGGCAACAAAGGGAGCGAACTTCCAGATCAATACCCTGAGGAAACTTAAACCCTACCTCCCAGCCAAAGACTTCCAAACAGCAGTACAAGCACTAGTCATCCCACGTATTGAATACGGCAGTACCGCCCTCTGCGGACTCCCCCTAACTACTACCGCACCACTAAGATCTTCTCTAAATGCTGCAGCGAGACTCATCACTGGGTCAAAAAAGCACTCCCATATTACCCCTGACTTGAAATCCCTGAATTGGCTGCCTTTTGAAGCCAGAATACAGCTGAAAATCGCCTGCATGACACACAAGGCGGTACACCTAAACTCACCCGGCTACCTCGCTCAGAAACTGACAATCTCTGGGGGAATTAGAAACACGAGAGGCACAAACAATCTTCTGCTGAAACCTCGAAGATTCAGGAAGGAAAAAACATACAAGCGCTCCTTCTCAGGATTGGCGCCTAGGATCTGGAACTCACTCCCTCCCGAAACCAGGCTTATCTCTTCCACTACACTCTTTAAAAAAGAAGTAAAAGCTATCCTCATGGCTAAATACACTTGATCTATTATCTCGAACTCTGTTAACACCCTGCACCGATGTGTACTACTTGCTTGACCCATTTACTTATTTGTATGAGTTGTCTTATTACTCATGTGATGGGCTTTGCAGCCACCTATCTGTACTATATGATCTATTGATTTATTGTTTGACTATGTTCCCTCATGTACCCCTCTATGTAAAGCGCTCTGATATCTGTGAAGATCTTGTTCGCACTATATAAAACTTTGAAACTAAATAAATAAATAAATAAATAAATAAATTATGTCAGCCAAACTACTGATCGATCTAAATAATCGTAGAATGTTCCCTCATTGAGAATATCCCCGCTACCTCTAGACTTTAATACGGGAATGAACAGTTTTGAGTGGCTTTTAATTTGTGGCTGTTTGGTAGTTGGAAGATTAGCCTGAATGGCCTGACCCTCTTGAGGATGGAGATTTAGAGAGTCTGCTTGAGCTTCGAGGTCTTCCCTGGTGGAATGAATTACTTTTGTTGAGGAGATTGGATTAGCATGTCTATTTTTCATTGAAATGGCCGGCTTACTGCTACTTGCGATCTTCATGCTTTCCTCTAATGCTTTATAAAACGGCTCAGGCAGTTCTTCCTTGGCCCTTTCCAGCTCAGGTTCGGAGCACTCCGTGATTGGTGTGGCCAGTTGGCTCACATTTACCACTAGGATGTGTGGACCAGGAACTAGTTTTAAATTCCCACTTCCCATTCAGGTTGTCTAATTTGCCCCCAAGCTGGTTTGCATATGTGTGTGCAATACGCAATATCACCAGCATACTAATAGGTCGCATTTAAGCATGGGCGTAAAATCTGGTCAGTTCGCGGAATTTGCGGATTTTCTGCAATTTCGCGGTCTGCGAATCTCGCAAAATTGCAGAAAAATCCGCGAAATCGCGTTCGGGATGGATTTTCAAAAACTGAAGTACATGAAGCACTTACAGGGTTACAGCAGGTGCCCAAGTTGAAGCTAATTTCTTTGTAACCATTTACAAAATGCTTACAAAGGAATTAACTTCAACTTGGGCACCTGCTGTAACCCTGTAAGTGCTTCCTGAGCGGCGCCTCCAGAGTTGTTGCCTATTTGCAACTATTCTCTGACCCTGCTCTGACCCTTGAAGCAGGGTCGGAGAATAGTTAAAAGTATGGCACAATGCTCCAGGCTGTCACAAAAATTAAACCACAACAGGAGGCACTTACAGATAAGGAAGCAGGTGCCAGACTTGAAGCTCAAATTCAGTTACATATTAACCAGCCCCCGGTTGAGGCTGGGCAGGTGTGCTTTCTCCCCATAATCTACAGTGGTGAACCAGAGGGTGCTGTGATGAACCAGAAGGTGCAGTTGTGAACCAGAGGGTGCTGTGATGAACCAGAGGGTGGCAGTGGTGAACCAGAGGGTGGCAGTGGTGAGCCAGAGGGTGCTGTAATGAACCAGAGGGTTGCAGTGATGAACCAGAGGGTGGCAGTGATGAACCAGAGGGTGACAGTGATCAACCAGAGGGTGGCAGTGGTGATCTAGAGGGTGGCAGTGATTAACCGGAGGGTGGCAGTGGTGAACCAGAGGGTGGCAGTGGTAAACCAGAGGGTGGCAGTGGTGAACCAGAGGGTGCTGTGATGAACCAGAGGGTGGCAGTGATGAACCAGAGGGTGACAGTGATGAACCAGAGGGTGGCAGTGGTGAACCAGAGGGTAGCAGTGATGAACCAGAGGGTGGCAGTGATGAACCAGAGGGTGGCAGGGGTGAACCGGAGGGTGGCAGTGGTGAACCAAAGGGTAGCAGTGATGAACCAGAGGGTGGCAGTGATGAACCAGAGGGTGGCAGGGGTGAACCAGAGGGTGGCAGTGGTGAACCAGAGGGTGGCAGTGATGAACCAGAGGGTGGCAGTGGTGAACCAGAGGGTGGCAGTGATGAACCAGAGGGTGGCATTGATGAACCAGATGGTGGCAGGGGTGAACCAGAGGGTGGCAGTTGTGAACCAGAGGGTGGCAGTGGTGAACCAGAGGGTGGCAGTGATGAACCAGAGGATGGCAGTGATGAACCAGAGGGTGGCAGTGATGAACCAGAGGTTGGCAGTGATGGACCAGAGGGTGGCAGGGGTGAACCAGAGGGTGGCAGTGGTGAACCAGAGGGTGCCCGTGATGAACCTGAGGGTGGAAGTGATGAACCAGAGGGTGGCAGTGATGAACCAGAGTGTGACAGTGGTGAACCAGAGGGTGACAGTGGTGAACCAGAGGGTTCTGTGATGAACCAGATGGTGGCAGGGGTGAACCAGAGGGTGTCAGTGGTGAACCAGAGGGTGGCAGTGGTGAACCAGAGGGTGCTGTGATGAACCAGAGGGTGGCAGTGGTGAACAAGAGGGTGGCAGTGGTGAACCAGAGGGTGGCAGTGATGAACCAGAGGGTGGCAGTGATGAACCAGAGGGGGTCAGGGGTGAACCAGAGGGTGCTGTGATGAATCATAGGGTGGCAGTGATGAACCAGAGGGTGACAGTGGTGAACCAGAGGGTGACAGTGATGAACCAGAGGGTGACAGTGATGATCCAGAGGGTGGCAGTGGTGAACCAGAGGGTGGCAGTGATGAACTAGAGGGTGGCAGTGATGAACAGAGGGTGGCAGTGGTGAACCAGAGGGTGCTGTGATAAACCAGAGGGTGGCAGTGATGAACCAGAGGGTGGCAGTGGTGAACTAGAGGGAGCTGTGATGAACCAGAGGGTGGCAGTGATGAAGCAGAGGGTGGCAGTGGTGAACCAGAGGGTGCTGTGATGAACCAGAGGATGGCAGTGATCAACCAGAGGGTGACAGTGATGATCCAGAGGGTGGCAGTGGCAAACCAGAGGGTGGCAGTGATGAACCAGAGGGTGGCCGTGATGATCCAGAGGGTGACAGTGATGAACCAGAGGGTGGCAGTGGTGAACCAGAGGGTGGCATAATGAACCAGGGGGTGGCAGTGGTGAACCAGAGGGTGGCATGATGAACCAGAGGGTGACAGTGATGAACCAGTGGGTGGCAGTGGTGAACCAGAGGGTGGCAGTGATGAACCAGAGGGTGGCAGTGATGAATCAGAGGGTGGCATTGGTGAACCAGAGGGTGGCAGTGATGAACCAGAGGGTGACAGTGATGAACCAGAGGATGGCAGTGATGAACCAGAGGGTGACAGTGGTGAACCAGAGGGAGCTGTGATGAACCAGAGGGTGGCAGTGATGAACCAGAGGGTGACAGTGATGAACCAGAGGGTGGCAGTGGTGAACCAGAGGGTGCTGTGATGAACCAGAGGGTGGCAATGATGAACCAGAGGGTGACAGTGATGAACCAGAGGGAGACAGTGGTGAACCAGAGGGTGGCAGGTGTGAACCAGAGGGTGGCAGTGACGAATCAGAGGGTGGCAGTGGTGAACCAGAGGGTGGCAGTGATGAACCAGAGGGTGGCAGTGATGAACCAGAGGGTGGCGCTGCTAAACTGCCCGGGAGCCCTGTGGGTGTGAGCCCCTGAGCTGCTGAGCTGCCCAGGGGTTGTGAGACCACGCGCTACTGAACTGCCCCGGGCCCAGTGGGTGTGAGCCCCCGTGCTGCTGAACTGCCCCGGAGCCCTCTCAGTGTGAAAATCATTCATGCTCAATTGCTGGGAGCCCTCTGGGTGTGAGCACACATTGTGATAAGTGTCCCCCTGCCCCCAGTACATATATACCCATACCGCACAGCACCATTATGCTCTTGCACCATGAAGTCTGGTGCCTGGATGCTCCTGATCCGTGTAGGTGGTACCACCGTCTGGTGCAGTCAAAATGTAAAGTCATAACTTGCTACACAGCACCAATAAACATGTGTCGCCCCTGGCACCGGTATGCGCATGTACCAGGCGTGAAGCACCCGCATGCCACTGCACCCTACTGCCCAGCATCAGCATATGCCTGTACGGA
This sequence comes from Lissotriton helveticus, assembly GCF_964261635.1. NCBI lineage: Eukaryota > Metazoa > Chordata > Amphibia > Caudata > Salamandridae > Lissotriton > Lissotriton helveticus. Next base: position 1,079,689,282 of record NC_136059.1, read on the forward strand.
GCAGTTAAGTATGAGATTGGACATTGTCCAGCAGTAGCAGCTGCATGTGCCTGAACCCACTGAGCAGGATCAGAATGGCTTTGTACCTACATGCGCAGCAGAGCTATCTTGGACATCTGAAGGATTCTGTAGTCCTGTGCCAAACGTATTTTTGCATCCATGAGTTTCCCGAGCACCATCCCCGTGTAGCTCCTGTGACCAGGTGGCTGCTTTCTCCTCATCTGCTGCTCTGCTCGGTCTCTGACCCTTTATTAACAAGATGCATGTGAACTCGCATAGAAGCCCCGCCCGTTTGGCCCCATCCACCACACACTAGCAGTATGAAACATCTTCCTGCCCGTCTCCACTATAATGGCCAGCTCACTCAAGGGACCTCGGTGCCTTTTGGCGCTCTAGCAAAGTTACAGGCACACATGGTCACATATTTGGGCAAATGGCACAAAAATCCGCGAGTTCGCGGGGAAATACGCGAACTCGTGGACTTTGTTTGCAATTTCGCACTAATTCGCGGACCACGAATTCGCAAATTTTGCCCATACTTAGTCGCATTGCAAATTATATGTTTGCAGGGGTCATATAATGACCTGTATAATGAATATTAATTACACCGGTTAAAATTTGCAACCCTTTATGATTGTTTTGAATATAGGGATGAATGGAGGCCTGCAAAGGATACCACACCTCCACCTGACGTTCTTTTCTTTCCCAAAGGGAGCATATTTTTGAAAATGTTCTCAGTGGGGTGTTTTACAAAATGTATATGGACTTTTGCAAACACCAAAGCTAAATAACTACTGACTAATTATGAGAGACTATTGGTGCTTTACAAAAGGAACCAGAAAGCCACCTTTGTAATTTGAAAAGGGTTATCTCTCATCAAACAATACCAAACTGTCTCAGCGGTTGTTAGCTCATTTTCATGTAGCCATTCCCCATAGATTGAAGCACCTTTTACCCCAGTGCATTAGTGAGGTAGTGTGGTAGTGCAACTATCTTCCTACATCACACATATTTCATGTCCTGGAGAAGCCTTTGGAAGGGGGTACAGAAGGTCCCATGATCCACTTAGAGTGATGCTGTTACCTAGGCCATGGCTGTGTAAGTGTGTTGCCCTAGGGAACTCGCTTCACAACCTTTTAGTGGGGGACTGATACTCCAATGGTGGTGCATTCTTGAGGAACCAGTCTTCAATCAAAGATGGGTGGTTTGTTTGCATTACAGAGGAGAGTGGCAAATTAATATTCCACTCTCAATGTGCCAAAGTTCATAGTCACCCACGAATACAGTCTGCATGTGTTGTTCAACTCTTGGTAAAATATACATAATAAAGTGTGTTTGGGGGTCAAACACTTAACCATGTTTGTGAGTTGAATGGAGCAGAATTCCTGTGTGAATTCTGCTTCACTCTGTCAGGCATTACTATGGTTCCTACATCAGGATTTATCAGGTATGGGAACAATGGTCCCAGTTTTGCAGTCCAGCCCTGTTCCTTAGCATCCCCACCCCCCATTAAGGCATAAAAAGGGGGCATGCAATGCTTCTCCTGTCAAGCAACATCCTCTCCTTCCTTCTACCATCTCCCCATAACACTTTGATTAGTCAACATCCCACTCCTACACCCCCACTTAGAGCAGATGGTAAATCTGATGGAATAGAGGAAAAATAAATATTGTGCATAATTCCACCCTGTAAAACCAGGTCTGCATAACTGTTTCCCATTCCATGGCAAATAACTTGTTATTGCATCGTACTAGTGTGGTGTTACCTTACAGTTATAAAGTTTAATGGTGCAGAGTGGCCAACCCACTGGAACCGTGCAACTTATAATAGCAGCCTAATTGTGTAATGAAGAGCCTTAATTCCATGGAGACATGGCCAGATAAACTAACCTATTTTGTGGCTGCAAACACTCCAGTTCGCAAAATCAGAGCACTTGCAACATACAACAGGTATTTCTTAAGCATGAAACACATTTTAGGAGTATGCATACTTTTACCCACTCCTAAAATAGAATTCTGAATGGTTACCTGTTCACAAATTGGAAGGGGCACTTGGGGGCCATCGTTTCCAGGTTTGTACCAAAATGTTAGTTGCAACCTATTAAAAAGTTACAGACTCCCAAGTTGGGGTGGTAACCTATACACAGAAAGGAAGAGGTTTTCCTTTGGACCCATTCTTTTTTGAGGATTGGGGTAAAAGTTTCAGGGAGAGAAAGCAACGGAACAGGGGACCACTGGCAGCAATTAGTGACACTTAAAAAAAAAAACTGGAACTTTCTTTTTAAAATCACCTCCATTTCCTTTAATGAAATCCGGTTGCTTGAACAAAAATATATTTTTTAAAACCAATCACAGACATGGTCTGCTGACTCTTGCGGGCCACCATCCCAGCGATTTTGACCAATTGAAGTGAGCCTCAAATTGCGGCTGCTTTTTGGGATCAGAAATACAGTATATCTGATCCCACATTCTAAAAATGTGTTTGTACTTGCATATATTGCACCATACTAAGTCACGTTTGTCCCAGATGCTTGAATCTTTAAAGTGAAAAGATGAGATAAGCTGCTCATAATACTCAGGCAATCTAAATAAAAGAGTTTCTGCTGTGTAACAAGAACATGGAATAGGATTTCATAAAACTACTACAAGCTGAAAAACTTTAAGAAACAATTTCATGCCATAGACAACCATTACTCTTAGATGGAATTATGGGTCACCGTGTCTACTTTCCTAGTTCAAGTAATTTCTAAAGTAGTTCAAGATTTAGCCATAGTTCACACATACTTTTGGGGAATTAAGGTTTTTTGGCAATGCTGTTCAAGGACATTCTTCTAATCTGAATGTATTCATTATTATTCCAACCGTAGAATATATGATCACACCTTCTTTAAACATGCTGTGTCCAAGATTACATAATTTCATCTCATTTAGCCCTTGATATATGCCCTGTATCAGGCTTTGAAAACATTCCTGTAAAGGCAGGGAGACCATGCAACGCCCGGCATTAAAACAACAATTGGTAATACTTCACTTGTGATATTGTTTTACTCTGTTTTGTATAGATTAGTTCCCATCAGGATAGTTAGATTATTTTACTTTGTTTATTTGTTAGGGAAACATTGCATCAACCATTTGTATTTTTTGTAGAAATGAATGTTAGGCATGATGTATTTTAATTTGTTGTAGGTGATTTCTAATGTATTGGATTAGTGGACTGTTGTAGCTATGTATTTTATCTCGATTAGCTTATTCTTGTGATCTGCTATTTAATAGAATTAAAAACATTATTTTAGATATGAAAAAATCAAAGATCTTGTTTTCCCATACAACAGATGCTGCTGAAAACCAAATAGCCTTAGATCCAGACATATGCAAATCAATCTCAACCCTGCTCCCAATGGGAACAGTCCAGCCCGACCTGCCAGTCCGGGTCCTCCCTGCACCGGAAACAGGCATCCTGGTACAATTTTCAGGGTATTACCCCCTCATCAGCCAGGCTAGATTGAATACAGTGGTGTGGTGAGCACGGGAACAAAGTCTGGGCATACCCGTCCCACTCGGGGTGACAGAACAATTGATGGATGGAATGCTGAGCAATGTCAAACAGAGATCTTGGACTAAATCTATCATTTATTTTCCCACTATACCATTCCAGTTTAGATCCAGCTATATGCAAAGCAATCTTAATCCTGTTCCCCATTGGAACAGTCCAGCCCGAAGTGCCAGGGCAGGTCCTCCCTGGACCAAAAACAAGCATTCTGAGAGGAGTTTTGAGGTCTCTTGCTCACTGTGCCAGTGGATTCAAGCTAGCCTGGCTGATGAGGGGTGAATGTTTGATTTTCTAAGGATAGCGTCCATCCTTTGTCGTTATTGTTCTTTTTGCCCTAAGTGGGATGGGTATACCCAGACATGGCTCCCTTGCGCGCTGTGCCTCTGAATTCAAGCTAGCCTGGCTGATGAGGGGTGAAACCCTAAAACCAGTCCCAGGATGCTTGTTTTCGGTCCAGTTATGACCCAGCTTGGTAGTTTGGGATGGTCTGTTCCCATGAGTAGCAGGGTCAAGACTGATTTACATATGACTGAGTCCAAACTGGGGTGGCGTAGTGAGCAAAAGAATGATGGATTTATCCCAGATCTCTTAACTGGGGGTGAATGTTTGATTTACTCAGCATCCCGTCCATCATTTGTTACTGTAGAACTTAATGTGCCTCCCCATAGAAGGCATAGAGGAGACATTTTTACATTTCTCCTCATTTTTTTCCCCTTTACACATGTGCTGCATTCTGCAGCACACATAAAAAGAGGAAAATGCCTCTCATTATTATTTTTATGCAGGAAGGTGCCTCTTCCTGCACAAAAACAATTGTGTGCCAACAACACAGACACCCTTGCACCAACGGTGCCTGCGACGGTACACAGCTGCAAAATGTGCGCTGGCGCTAGCTGAAAAGACAGGAATGCACTGCATCTTGTAAATATGGTGCATTTCTGTCCTTTTTAATTGACGTAGGGTAGCGCAGTAAAATGATTTGCGTTGCTGCCCTATGCCAATTCCTTGTAAATATACCCCTAAATAGTTTACTTATGCTTTGTGGAAGTTGAGTAGGTCACAGTGTTATACATAATTTTTTTATTAAGGAAAAATCTTATGTGAAAGAGTAACTAGATATGACTCAGAAACAATTATAATTCAGTGGCGACTCTATCACTAACCTGGAGAGGGACAACATTTAAGAATTATAGAAACTTATATCAGAAGCGGTTGTACTGACAATCGTGATTATTGTTAATAGTACAGCCCCCATATCTAACCCTCAAAGTGTCTGAGAAAGACCTAAATGTTCAATCCTCTTCTAGTATCAAGAAAAGTCAAGACGTTTTGAAAAGAACCTACTTTATTTCTTAAGACAGAGAAAAAGTAGGGTGTCCTTAATATGAGGTCATCAGTTTATTGCAATGTAAACATTTGTTGAAAATTATAAACGATCAACCAGATCATTTGCCCCAAAAAGATTAGCGAAAAACCAATAGACTTAATAAAATAGAGGATGGGTTCATAAAGCTGAAATGTGAATTACTCGTGCTTAACAAATACCCCTTTGCAAAATACATCAAGTTTACAAAGCTTTATGTTTTTTGGGTCTTTCCGTGAAAATCTGACTGTGGTGGGACCCGGGGGAAGCGAAGTCACAGGTCTTTCCCGCAGGAGGGACCAGGCTGGGGTCAAGGGTTGGGGTTTGGGGAGGGGTATAAGAATGCAGGGGAGGAGGGCAACTTCCTCTTCCTGCATTCCGGCACCATTGGGAAGGTTAGGATTTAGTTAAAAGGCCACCCGCCCAACCTACAGTTTACTAGGGTTCAGGAGCTGGATAGGCAGAGATTGCTAGTTTAGGACAGGTTGTAGGTGTTTGCCAGGTACTTGGTAGGGGTAGGGAGTCACACTCATCCCTCGTGGGGGGGGGGGTCGGAGGCATGAGTGTAATGCCAGATGATACAGGGGAGGATGCTAGAAGAGAAGTGGGTTAAGAACTGAATGGGTCATGGAGTGGAATGAGAGGTGAGTTGGGAGATGCGTAAAGGGAGTGAGTGGATGAAAAGGTTGATGTTCAGAGATTTGTTATTGGCTATTTGATAGTTTATTGGTTATGTAATCTGTTGTACAGCCTGGTCCTAATAAATGGCCTTTTACGCTTAACATCAGCACAGACTGGTTATTGCGCGATGTATTGCACAAATTCTCTTAACACCACTAGAAAATGTTTTGGGCGCTGCCAGAAGCTTCAAGATTAGTTTAAATAGGCATTATGACCACCAGATTCCCTTGCAAAGCATTCTAACAAAATATAAACGTGGGGAGAAAAAGTTTGTACAGTATGAAGCAAATGTGGAAGTAGGTCACACACAGTGTGCACACATTTGCTGTTTTATAGCTGGCTACCTGGATGCTGTGTCTCTGACATATCATCTTTCTTTAAACCCTTCTTACTCTATCTTGGACTTGATTTGGTTACTTTTTTTGTGGGTTACATGTTTCCTTTCTTGGCTCTTGCGTTTTCGTTTTATTGTTTATATTTTATTGTTATATTTTTGTGTTTGCTTTGTTACCCATCCAGTATTAGCAGTGGCACCTGGAGAGTTGGGGAAAAAAGTGCAGTTACCTTTAGATAATATTGAAGTCATTTAAATTGTGGCCAGGTAGCTCATCCACCCACCAATGCAGCGGAAGTCAATGCACCCATCAGCCTAGTGGAAGACCACCTTTGTGATTTAAACATTGCAGCTTGTATGGGGATTTGTTTTGCAAAAAGGGCATCTACTGGTCAGGCCAGAGAACTTTCGACAAAACTGAACGCTGGGACAGATTACCAAGTAGCTGCTGCCCACTCTGCATTTTATCCGATTCGGCAGAAAGAAAATGAATGTTCATGATATGCAGGTAGTTTACTCCCTGCACATCTAGGCCGTTTTCTCTTTTACTGCACGGAATTGCCATGTTTCAAATGGACTGTGATGCCTCATATGGTGGCCCCGGTCAGAAAATTCAGAGGAGGGTGCCATGCCATAATTGGCAGGTGTTTTAGCCATAAAGATCCGTTGGCCATCTGATGGAGGAGCCTCTGGAACTGAGGCTCTATGTGGAAATGGGGTTCCAATAACTCCAGGAGACGTAGCTTAAGAAACAATACTTTAATGCTGGAAGAAGAAAAACTCTGTTATGTAGTACTATTATTATTATGTGTTTTTCTTTAAGGCTCGTGTTAAGTGCGAGCTTGTGGTTAGAACGTCTATGACTTCATATGTGTGTGTGTTCTTACTGGAAGAGTCAGTTGTAGCTTGACTCGTTGCTGTACAGCTGTGCTTCCTGGCTCCACCTGTTTTGCCTTAATCTTAAATAAACAACTACACAAGGAACCCTGCCTCCACCTCTACATTTCAAGTGGCGACGATCGGGATCTTACGCTCTTACTGCGTGGGGAATTTTTTTTACTTCCATTCTTGGGAAACAAGGAAACCACGTCTGGAATGAGTAATTTACGGAAAAAAGAAAACTACGCTTGGATTTGGTAACTATTGTTTACAATCGTCTTCATTATCTCAGCGTATTTAAAGATTTCAATAGATTGTGCCTCAAGTCGGGAGAAGTTACTTACGGACTTCCGTGCCTGCATTTTTTAAAGCGTCTCCTGAGTTCTATGCACGCTCTGCTGCTGCGCGAACCAACAACCGCGTCAGACGCTTTCTTCTTAGTCGCTCCCTAATCACGTGATGATGCTTTCACACAAGGTCACGTTGCGTGACCCTGCGTAGCGGCCATTTTAGGAGTTGGTCGGGGAAGCTCCTCTGCATCTCACAGTTACCGGGACAACGACAAAAGTAATACACGAAGAACACTGAACCTTTCAGTTGAGGGGCACTATTGATTTAAACATCGAACGGACTTTATTCACAAAGAGGCATTTATTCACAAAGAAACATTTACAAGGAAAACAGGTGAGATTGTCGGGGCACATAATTATTTATGTTGTGACCGGCTTTGTATTAAGACTGCTACATTTTTAAGTAATTCATTTTATGGATACTGGAGATGAACCCCAGGGAAATTTAAAAGAAGGGATGGCTCAACAAAATTTTATGATTAGTCCCCCTCAGCCTTTTTGGGCTACAGATTCTCAACCAGACATGAAAGGGGTTGAATGGAAAGAATACTTTAACAACTATATTTGTGCTATTGATGAGAATACCAAAATGAAATCTGAACAAAAGAAAAGAATACTTTTGCATTCTTTGGGATCTATAGGTTTAAAGACTTACTCACGAATGCAAAAAGTGATAAATGCAGATCTTAGTGAGTTTGATAACGCCATCGCAGATATGGATAGATACTTTGCACCTAAAGTCTGTATAGGGGCGGTCAGACACAATTTTTTTCAAAGGAAACAAAGAAAAGAAGAACTGGTTGACGAATGGTTAGATGACTTAAAAAAGCTGGCTATAGACTGTAAATTTGGACATTTACACGATGACCTCATTCGAGACCAACTAGTTATGCACAATGACAATTCACCCATTCAGGATCGTCTTTGGGTAAATGGTGATGCACCTTTAGATGATGTACTTGCTATCATGAGGAAGTCGGAGATGTCAGATAGATGTGCTACTGTGGTCAAGGACACGGTAAAGGAGTCAGATAAACCATCTTCTGCTGTTTTCAAGATTCAAGGAACAACGAAAACCCAAACTAAGCAATTTCAGAACAAAACTTTCAGGAATCAAGGAAGGGACAACAGAGTTGAGGACAGAAAATGTTACCGTTGCGGTAGCAAAGAACACATGGCTTATTGCAAGTCGTGTCCTGCCTTGAGGAAAAAATGTAGTGTGTGTGGATTAATGGGCCACTTTAGCAAATTCTGTCGCAAACGCAGTAATGTCAAATGCATTTGGGATGAGGATGTTAGTCCTACTGCAAGCGGTGATGATGAGGATGGTTGTGTGAAAAATGTGAGAGGGAACTACATGCTAAATATCACTGATGAAGCAATGGAAGGTAAACCAATTTGCGATGTGTCTTTGGGTGGCGTTAAAGTGAAGGTGTATGCGGATTCTGGATCTCCATACACAATTGTTAATGAGGAGGTATGGAGGAAGAAATTTGCACATAAAATTGGGGACAAGTTAAGTGCCTCAAACGTTAATCCTGTGAGTTATACAGGGGAAAGAATTAATTTGTTGGGTTTTAGATGGCTCACTTTCCTTTTTAAAGGTAGAGTTACTAGAGGCAAATTGTACATTTCCAAAACGGGACCATCCGTCCTAGGCTGGTATGACCAGAAGAATCTTCACATCGTCTTAGATCCAAATAGCAAGGAGAAGGTGCTTGTCCTAGATGAGTGTAGCAGATTAGAAGACGCCTTAAAAAGTAAATTCACCAGTGTTGTGAGTGGACAGTTGGGCGAGTTGAAAGGTTTTGAGCATAGAATTATGCTCAAGAGTGATGCCCAACCTAAAGTTCACAAGGTCAGACCTATTCCCCTGTTAATAAGGGACGAAGTTAAAAAAGAAATTCAAGGTCTTTTGGCTAAAGGTGTCATTGAAGAAGTAGATTCTTCTGAGTGGATTAGTCCAGTGGTCGTAGCAAGGAAATCCAATGACAAAATTCGGCTATGTATTGATTTACGCCACCTTAACAAAAATATTATAATTGAACGATTTCCTTTACCTAAAATTAATGAAATGGTTTCTTCCTTAAGAGGGGCTACTTGGTTTTCGACCATAGACCTTTCCGCTGCCTACCACCAGGTAGTTCTGGAACCAGAGTCACGACATCTAACAGCATTCATTACGCCGTTTGGCTGTTTCCAGTTTATACGCATGCCATTTGGCCTTGCATCGGCCGCAGCTGTATTTCAGTGTTTAATGCATAAGCTGTTTGGTGATATGAAGGGAATTTGTTTTTTCCAGGATGATGTTTTAGTTGCTGGTACTGACAAAAAAGATCATGATGCTAAACTCTGGAAGGTATTTGACACGCTCAATTCGGCAGGTTTGACTGTTGAATTATCCAAGTGCAAATTTGGTGTGAGAAGCGTCTCATACCTTGGCCATATCATTAGTGAGGAGGGTGTCAGGCCAAAAGCGTCACTGATAGAAAGCATTGTTGCTTTGCCTGCACCTGAGTCCAAGGAAGAAATCAAATCCTTTTTGGGAATGGCAGAATACTGTGCCAAATTCATTAAGAATTTTGCTTCCAAGGTGTATAACATCAGGTCGTTATTAAAGAAAAATGTTAAGTTTGAATGGACCGAGGAGTGTGGAAGAGAGTTTGATGAAATTAAATGGGAACTGCAAAAAGTTAACGCTTTATCTAGTTTTAATCCCAATTTGGATTGTCTTCTGACAACTGATACAAGCGATAAAGGCTTAGGCGCAGTATTGTCACAAGTGGGAGAGAATGGAAAAGAAAGAATTATTTTGTTTGCGTCTAGGGCCTTGTCACCAGCAGAGAGCAGATATCCTATTATAGAAAGGGAAGCTTTAGCCTGTGCTTGGGCATTAGAACACTTTCGTGCATTTGTGTGGAGTAAGATGGTGAACATCAGGACAGATCATAAGCCACTGGTCCACATCTTATCTACTGATGGTACTGCAACTGCTTCTGCTAGGTTGGCAAGGATTTCCATGCGCATGAAGGAATACATTTACAGTATCGCTTATGTACCAGGGAAAGACAATGTAGTAGCTGATTGTTTATCAAGACTTCCTTCCCCACTTGAAGAATGTGTAGATGACCCATGGGGGAATTTCAGGGTGGCGTTTGTACACGATTCTAGTGTTCCAGCCATCAGCAGGGAGGATTGGTTAAAGGAACATGACATGGACAAGGAGTTGGTGGAAGTCTCAAAATGTATTTGTCAGGGCTGGCCCAAAGAAAAATTCTTGTCAAATAGTTTGAAATCATTTTGGGAGGTACAGTCTGAGCTATCATTTGAGAAAGATGTTTTGATGAGGGGGGACAGGATTGTTCCACCTGTTGGGTTAAGGAAAAGAGTTTTACGAATGTGTCACGAAGGACATTTTGGTATAGTGAGGACTAAGTTGTCGGTCAAAAGTTTGTTTTGGTGGCCGAAGGTTGATAAAGAAATAGAAACATTTGTGAAGGATTGTTCTGTTTGTAATTCTGCAGATAAATCCTTGAGGACCTTGAGACCTACTATGAGTGAAGGACTTATTCCAGGTATGCCTTGGGAAACTATCGCTGTGGATATTTTTAGCCCGATTGGTGATGCAAAGGAATATGGTTTGGTTGCTATTGATCTTTTCACCAAGTGGCCAATGGTTAAATTTGTAGATAGAGTAGACACTCAAGCTGTGTTGAAGTTCTTGGATAACATTTTTGTGGTAGAGGGGTTACCAGTGAATATTCTAACGGACAACGGAGTACAGTTTCTTTCACAAGCTGCTAAGGAGTATTTTGAGAAGTGTGGCATCACACATAAAACAACGTCCTTGTACAATCCTAGTGGTAATGGAACAGTAGAACGCTTTAACAGGGTTATTAAAGGCATTTTGCAGGCAGCTAACAACAAGAGATTAGATTGGAAATTGGAGATACAGAAAGCTGTTTGGTCTTATAAGGTGACTTCAAACAATTGTACTGGACTATCCCCTTTTGTAATGATGAGAGGTAGATTACCCAGGTGTAAATTTAACCCAGGTTGGCTGTTCAAAGATAGCGTTCAGGAATGGTCTCCTATGGAAGTCAGGAAGAATTTAGAGTTGGTTCATGGTAGAAGTAAGGAGTACTTTGATAAACGACATGGTGCAAAAGATGTTATTGTAAAGGCTGGAGATTGGGTAAGGATCAAGAAGCCTTTCAAGGTTTTGAAAGGTGAGAATAAATTCGATTCGCCTAAAAGGGTTGTTGATGTTCTTAGGAACTCAGTCAGATTAAGCGATGGTAAGGTTTGGAACCTTAAGGATGTTGCCCTTGATATTTGTCAGGATCATGATGAGGAGCCACCGGTGAGGAGGAGATCGTGTGATTTTGATTGGGTTGAAGACTATTTCGATAGCAGTGAGTTACAGTCTCAGCTAGCGTCTGGGAGTTCTCTTCCTCAGTTAAGGGAGGGGGAAGTTGTGGTTGGCATTCCTGATTCTCAGGCTGGTGGGTCTTCGCATGATCCAGGTTGTAGTGTGTGTCCACCAGGTCAGGATGACGTTGGGTACAAAGGTGGAAATGAGAATTCTCCTTCCTTGGATCCTGATGCTGTTTCCGTTCCTTGTTCATCTAGCATGGAAGATTCAAAGAGGATAAGAGTTTTGCCTAATTGGCTTAAGGGTTATGTTAGGTAGATTTCCTAGGGTTTATTTTGTTCCTTTTTCTTTCCTGGTCCTTCTTCCTTCCTTTCCCATGTTTTCTCCTTTGCTTCCTTTGTGAGGGGGGGGGATGTGTTATGTCGTACTATTATTATGTGTTTTTCTTTAAGGCTCGTGTTAAGTGCGAGCTCGTGGTTAGAACGTCTATGACTTCATATGTGTGTGGGTTCTTACTGGAAGAGTCAGTTGTAGCTTGACTCGTTGCTGTACAGCTGTGCTTCCTGGCTCCACCTGTTTTGCCTAATCTTAAATAAACAACTACACAAGGAACCCTGCCTCCACCTCTACATTTCAAACTCCATTCACGTCCTTCAGTCCTCAGCTCCTGTTTCTCTTCCAGGCATTCAAACCATAACATTCTACATTCCAGTTGGAATTCAGCAACAACACAGATTATTCACATCGAACATTTCACTATTCTATAATTATATATGACCCCACCACATCCCCAAAATCAAACTGCCCCCACCCACTCAGAAACAACCAGAAAAAAAAACAATAGTAAAAGGTGGCTTGATTATAGATATCCAGTTGAAATTTCATATTCTATCTTCCAGTTTTGCTGCACATTTGAATACTTTAATCACACGTTGAGGTGCACTAAACCAGGACCCTCACACAATCTAGACCTTGGAGTCTTGCAATCTGGATGGATTCCTTCAACATGCGGTTGAATCTCTCAATCATACCGGTACATTTGTGGTGGTACAGGGCACATTTCTTGTGAGTTATGCATCTCTCTAATAGGACATTTCTCATCTCAGAGGAAGTAATTGCACACCATTGTATACAGCACGGATTCCCCTCCCCTGCAAAAACTTCAGCTAGAAACCTGCAAACAGAACTAGTGAATATGCCATGCACCACTATCACCACTGGTCATCTTGACAACATGTTCATTAAAACCAAGACGTACCTGCTCACACAACCTTTAGTGTCTACCGGGCCCAAGGATGTCCAACACTACTTCCTCCCACACTTCAGTTGGAATCTCACATCAAACCATGGGGCCTGTCTTCACTTTTTGTCCTTTGTCACTTAGCCTTCACTCACAGCAATCTCTAACTAATCTTTTGGTCTGTAGGTCCATTCCAGGCCATTAGTACGTACTCCTCAAATGTTCATTGGTCTTGCCAATGCCTTGGTGACTCTCATGAGCTAAGCTCAACAAATCGGTTTCTTACCCCCTCTGGGGCAGCAACCTCTCACCTCGCAATGAAAGACTATTGCACATTGAAAGTTTGGTTGCAACTCTTTGGAAGCCACCCAGATCACCTTTTCACCAGTGTAGGAAGCTGGCTCTGTATCTACTATACCAAAAAGAGGTATAGTGTGCACAGAGTCCAGGGAGTCCCAAAAGTATAGCAGTGGATAAAGTAGATAATACTTTACTCTCAATTTAGTGGTAGCTAGGCTGAGCAGTAGGGCTTATCAGAGGGTAGTGTGAATGCATTTAGTGTACATACTCATAAAAAGCAGGAACACACACTCAATGACTAACTCCAGGCCAATGGTTTGCAGAACTATTACTTTAGTTGCCTTTATTTTTTAGGAACCAAATTGAACCCAGTTACAGGTAAGTAAATGTTTAAGAAATGCAATACTTTCCACTTCAGTTGGCAAAGATTTGTGTAAACATTAAAATACTTTTCAGATGCATGAAATACGTTTCAATGCCCAAAAAATTACTTTGTGTTATCCTCAGAATCAACATATAGTGATATACCAAGAAAACCAATGCAATCCTCTGGGAGGAAAGACAGGTAAGTAATTTCAGGTAAGTACTCGATTTCCAAGTTCATCCTTCTAAGGGTTTGACCAACACAGGGCAATGGTCAGACCAAGGTAAGCACTGCACCACCAGCAGCACTGGGGTGGCAAGGTGCAGAGGTCACTGGGCCCAATGTTAGCTTACGATAGCTGGGTGTACTATGAAAATTGAATGCTTGCAGGTAAGTACCCATGAGTCAGGGACACAGGCCCTAGGGGTTGAGATCAACACTGCAGGGGCCACCAAGTAGCTCCATAACTGCACCACAAGCGGCACAGGTGCGGCCGGGTGCAGGGCTCAAAGGAGCAGTCAGGTGCCCTGTAGAAAGCAATGGAGATCCTTGGTTGGAGACAAAGGCTGTAGGCTCGGTCTGGAAGACTGGCTGAAGGTAAACAATGACTGAACAGGTGAGCTGGATAGTGGGGGGGGATGCTGGGACACCATTGGTTGGGCACTCCTAGACCTGGGGGCTGCAGGTGCAGGGGTGTCTTTAGGAGTTGGGTTTCTCTCACCGGATGCAGTTCCGGTTGGGGTGACCCTTCAAGTTGAGGCTGCAGGCGTCGTGGGGAAGTTCAGGAGAGGTCTTCTAATGCTGGATCCCAGGTCGCGGTCACAGGGGAGACATCACTGGATCATTGGGCCACCTGGACTCGGGCTGTGGGCGATGGGTGCAGAGTGGTGCATGGGTCACGGATCTGCCTGTATCTGAAGTCCTTGGTTTAGTTTCAGTCTGGACAAATCCAGAGTCCACAGGAGAAAAGAGTATTTTCTGAAGACAGCACAAGTCCTCAGGTTTCTTGGAGGCTGCTGGCTGTGGGCCATGCCAGTCTCTTAGAGCAGAGTCGGTGGAGGAAGATACAGGTCAGGAGGGCTGGGGCCAAGTCAGTTGTCATCTTCATCTCCACACCTGCACGGCTTTTCAGTTCTTCTTCTTCATAGATCATCGAATCTGAGGAACATGGGTCAGGGGAGCACGTAAATACTAAATTTATGGGCGTTACTGAGGTGGGGGCAGTAGCCAATGGCTACTGTCCCCTAAGGTGACTACACCCTTTGGGTGCCCCCTCCCTTTTGGGAGAAGGGCACATCCCTATTCCTGTTGGGACTAATTTACCTAGCCAAGATGGAGAATATTCAAGAGGTTCCCCTCAGCTTCTGGTGAACCTAGGGGTATGCCAGGTTGAGGTGGACACTCCTACTACTAATTTTCCCGCCTGTCCTGCCACCAAATAGTGGAGTTAGAATGAGAGTGGTCATCTCCACTAGTTGGAGCAGCCCAAATCAGCATAACTCAAGGTAGAAGCCTTTGAGGCTCACCAACAGGTGTTGCTGTTATGCTAGGGTCAGTCGAGAAGCACTTCCTCCCAGAGCATGCTTTGTTTCTGATCTCTGAGAGCACAAAGGCTCTCACCCTATGAGGTTAGAATCCTGTCTGGTGGTGGCTGGCTGGCAGGGACCGGTCAGCCAAAACATGTCACGTGTCGCTAGGGACATTGTCGACAGCTTTAAGTTAAAATGAGCCCGGTAGCCATGATACTGCTTTTGCGCACAACACTACATGCCTTTATTTTTGCAAGACTTTGTTTATGCCTTTCACATGAGAAATCTTTGCTGTGCTCGTGCTCTGCCTATTCCTGGAGTTTATTCTGAACATTGTGAGCTAGGTCGATAAACACTGCCTCTTGTTATTTGTTCTGGTCAGTCCCTAGCACTTAGACAAAACATGCCAATGCAGCTGTTTTTGCTTGAGAATCGTACTTTAATATTATGGGGATGCATGTTTATGTAACACACACTTGGAGAGGGACCGTTCCAGGGAGAAGAGCAACCTGCCCCTGTGACGTAGAAATACAATCTATGGCCTGAGTTCTGGGGTCTGCTGACAAAGCTCAGAGATCTTACATTATATAATAATACTTCAACTTACCAAGGGGAAAGAGCATAGGCACTGTAGTCCTTTCTCCATAGTCTTTATATAATGACGTCTCCCTTTATGATCTATTGCCTTGCTGAAATGCTACCTGTATTGATATTATGCACTTTGCTGCTGGTTGTGGCTCATATAATGCATTTTAGAGCACGTTAGCTAAAATAAATATTTTAAACTATCTTCGTGTCTCTGTCAGATCTTATTGTGGACAAGTATGAGAGTGTGAGTGAAAAGGTGTGTCTTGTTACTGCGATTCCTGAGAGATCTGGGAGTGTTGTGTTCTGGGGTGCCTAATCATTGGTTTCTCCGTTTATGAGTAGGAGAGCGAGTGACACACTATAGCTAGTCGGTCCTGAGCTCATGGGCACTAATGTGGTAGGAAGGCTTAGCTCTTATACACCGAGGTCCCATAATCCTGCGCATAGTTTTGTGTATGTGCAGAACCCCTGCAACAAACATTGGAGTTGGTCATTTTTTCAGGTGGCATCTTTAAGATGCCCTCCGAGTGCAGTTAATGATAAATCCATCACTGGCATCAGTGTGAGTTTTTATGCTGAGAAGTTTGATACCAAACTTCTCAGTCTTCAGTAAAGCCATCATAGAGCTGTGGAGTTTGTGTTGACAAACTTCCAACCCATGTACTTAAAATAGCTTCACTGCACTTACAGTACCCAGGGTTCATCATTTGTAATCATAAAATTGATTTTTTTGGCTGTACAAAAAATTATGAAAAATGTCAATTTTATCTCTCCTTATGTAGAATAACTACTTCTTAAGGTCTCACATTGACTAAAATTGCTTTTCCTCCTACTCAGAAGTTTGTATTTTGCCTGATTTTGAGCATGAAAATGACCCTAAGCACACCTATTTTAGATCCCCAAGTGATGATTCTCATCCAACAGTCATTTACAGTCAAAAGATGAAACATTCCAACCCATTAATAACCATTTGGAGAAAGGTCCAGGGTCATCGATTTTCATCAGAAAATTGATTTTTTGAGTTGTACAAAAAATGAGTCAAAATGTCAATTGAATTGCCCCTCATATTGAATAACCAGTTTTTAACTGGTGACCAAAATTGTAATTTTCATAGACTTTGTGTGTGTTGGGACCCTGTTAACCAGGCCCCAGCACCTGTGCTCTTTCTCAAACTGTACCATTGCTCCCACAATTGGCACACCTCTGGTCCACTTATAAGTCCCCTGTGATAAGTAGCAGTGGTACCAAGGTCCTTGTAACCAGCGAGGGTCCTTTAGGGCTGTAGCAGGTATTGTGCCACCTTAGGGGACCCCACACCTAACACATACACACTGCCATTGCAGGCTATGTGATGTGGTGTGGCTAAACTGAAAGAGTCAAGATGGCACACCTTTCTGGCTGCCATGCCTACACACCACTGCCTATCGCACAGGTATATCACACATCTGGGAGGCCTTACAGCCTTACGACAGGGTGCTCTACAACACAGGTCAGGCCATAGTATCGGGTATCTGGCAAAAAGTTAGAGGGTAACCATGCAAAAAGAGTCACTTTCCTACAACCAATCTTTCTTCACCAGTAAGATCCTCATTGCTTTCTTAAGAACCTCATCCTTCTGAATTTCGTCCAGCCATTCTCTTTCAGAAACGCAACCATTTGTAATAGTGTACAACCTACAGTTATCATCCTTCCACCAAATGCCATCTTCATGATTAGAGTCAAGGTAATTTCTGACTAGGCGTGAGAAGTATTCTCGACTCCTGGGATGTGTTCTACACAAAAGTCAAAATCTTTCAATGCTTACAAGCCATTTGGTAACGCAGGGTTAAATACAATCCAAGCTTTTGTTCCCAAACACTTCCTGAAGGGCTTTATGATAAGCAAAACACACAAGATGATGGACGGAATGTTGCACAATGGCAAAACATTCACCCCCAGTCTTGCCCCGTGGGCACCTGATTAGTTGGGAGCCTAGCCCTAGTCTATTTACCCCAGCCCGTGGTCATTGCACCATTCTAGGTAAATATAATCTATGTGGTATGTCCTTGTGATATTTCACTTTCTCACCCTTCCCAGGTACTAATGTCTAAAGATGTTACTGTGATTTCTTACAAACGTTATGTCCTACTGGATGTATTCTTTTTTTTTTTTTTTAAAGAAAAGTCTTTATTAAGACCAATAACAAATACAATTCCAGCATACTGCCTACAACCGCAGTCGGGCCGGCAATGCTATGATGTCAATATGCAGCTTACAGTTTAATAAAAAAGGGGGGGTAAGGGAGTACACAGCAAGCCGCCTACAACCCTTCCGGGCCGGCCGCGCTGGGTGGAGCATTTATCCGTAAAGGCAGAATTATCCCTGCATGCATATAGTATCAAACATTAACAGTTAACAAAGACATGGGAAATGAAAAGTTGCACTGATACACTGTACCCTTGAGAAGTATGTCTATGGTGACGAAGTGTTCCACGGTATAGAGTGGTAGATAGTATTCTGTGTTTTCCCTTATACTCCAATATGCGGTGTGTGCAGGTCCTGATGATAGGGGCCATTGATCGCCCTTCATGATGCATGTGCGTCAGATTCGGTGGCATGTTCCAGTAAATAGGTTTGTAGGGGGCGCCATATGTCTTTCGGACGTGATGAGGGGGGTTGGAGGTCTGCATATGTATGTAGCTGTTCTTGACAGTAAATAAGGTCCCGGAGCCAGTCCTTAAATTTCGGTGCTCTCCCTCTACCCCATTTACAAGCGGTTTTTCTTTTAGCTAGCAACAGCGCCAGGGTGGTGTATTTGCACATTTTGGCATCCAGGGGTTCTGTGTAGCCTAATAGGGCAGTGAGTGGATCTGTGGGGATATGTAGGCCCGTCATAAGGCCTAGCGCAGCAAGTACCGCAGACCAATAGCTCTGTATAGGTGGGCAGTACCAGGCTAGGTGTCTAAAGTCCGACCCTTCTCTCCCGCAGCGATCACAATGATCGTTATCACGGATCTTCAATCAGTACATTCGCGCTGGTGTATAATACAAACGGTGGACATATTTGTAATGTATGATTCTGAACCTGCTACTCGCAGAGATTTCTCCTGTCTGTTTACAGCAGTATGCCCACTGTTCTTCAGTAATGGGGTGACCGAGTACCTCCTCCCATCTGCCATGAGCCGAAGGTAAATCATATTCCCTGTTGGTTTGCACAGTCCGATAAATAAACAAAAGCACATGTGCAGGGGCCTCCTGTTGCAATAGTGCATGTAATGAGGGCATCGCTTAGGGTTCAAGAGGAAAGGTGGAAGTGATGACTTTTACATCCTGTCGAAGTCTAATATAGTAGAAGCGTTCTAGAGGGGAGGGGTTCGTATCTTTAAAAATTTGGTCACTTGTACTAAATTTCCCACTGGTATATAGTTGTCCCCAAGTGTAGATAGAAAGTTTACGAAGTAGTCGGCGGCAGCCGCCTTCCTGCGTAACTGGGAGATCTTGCCATCCGGAAAGGGGCAGGAGTGGGGAATACAGTAGTGTGCATTGAGTTGCCTCAGCAAGGTCATGCCATGCACTGACAGTGCACTGGACGGTGGTAGAGGCAAGGTGTCTGGAAACCACAGGGACACTAATATAGGCAGTGCTAGCGGTGGGGGTCATATACCCGTCTTCTATCGCCAGGTGATGCATGAAGGGGGGTTCATCCAGTATGCAGCATAATGTGCCTGGGCACAGCTAAAGTATTACTCAACATCCGGCACGGAGAATCCACCCGCGCCAAAGGAACGCGTGAGTATGTCCCATCTGAGTCTAGCTTGTTTTCCGCCCCACAGGAGTCGTATGAGTTGAGTTTTAATAGCCAAGAACAAATGTCTGCTGGGGGCATAGGGGATGTTTACGAACAGATAAAGGAGTTTGGGTAGTATAACCATTTTGATTACAGAGGCTCTGCCCGCAATGGACAAGGGCATTGCAATCCACACCGTGACCTTATCGGTGATGGAGTCTAACGCACGCCCATAGTTAGCTCTCATGAGTTTCTCCCAATTTCTAGAGACGTGGATTCCAAGATAAGTAAGTGTGTCGTCGCACCACTTGAGAGGAAAATCTGGCGTGAATTGCAGGGTGGAGCTAGTAAGGGGGTAAATCTGGGATTTACTCCAGTTAATGTTTATCCCTGATAGGTGCCCAAACAGAATAAACAAGCGTAATATGGGATTCAGGCTGATGTCTGGATGTCTCAGATATAGAGTAATTTCATCAGCGTAGAGAGATATGAGTATCTGTCTTTCTGGGTAAATAATGGCGTGGTGCTGGTAGTGCTGTCTAAATTTGGCAACAAGGGGTTGGATCGCCAGAGCAAAGAGAAATGGGGAGAGGGGACATCTCTGCCTTGTGCCCTTTGCCAAGGAGAAGGAGGAAGAGTGCATGCCATTAACCATCACTGTGGCACAGAGTCCTGTGTATAGTAGAATAATCCAGGCCAGAAATGGGGGGGGGAACCCCATGCACACCAAGACGAAAGAAAGATAATCCCATTTCAGGAAATCAAACGCCTTGGCGGCATCGAGGAATATTGCCGCTGCATCCTCATCAGGGTCTAGGTCATGAAGCAGTGCGAACAGGGTTCGCAAATTATGGGCCAAGCTCCTAGTTGGGACAAATCCCGATTGGTCCGAGATGACCAGCACCGGCATAAGGGGACTAATACGGTTGGCGATTAGTTTGGCAAGGATTTTAGCATCCACGTTGTTCAGAGACAGGGGCCTATATGAATCTAGGTGCGTATGCGGGTTGCCAGGTTTGGGTAAGGATATAATGAGCGCCTCACGCATTGTCTGGGGCAGAATGCTGCTTTCCCGGGCTTCTTTGAACACGTGTCTCAGCACCGGAATAAGCAGGTGCCGGTATAATTTATAAAATTCTGCTGGGAGGCCATCTGGCCCCGGAGCTTTGCCAGATTGCAATTGCATAATAGCTGATATAATTTCTTCATCCTCTTGGTGTGCTAGAAGAAACTCTCCTTGGCCATTTCCCAACCATGCTATGGCGGTGTCTTCAAAAAAGGATTCAAAGTCCACCGGGGCCTGGTGGTGGGTGGTATACAATTGTTTATAAAATCTTTTAAACGCTGCAAGTATTTCCGTTGAGTTTTTGTGCATGAAGCCGTCCTCATCTTCAAATTCTAGAACAGTATTGTTGAAGCGTGAAGGTCGGATAGAGGAGGCCAACGCCCTCCCTGGTCTCTCTCCCTCCTCATACCTATTTTCCCCAAAATTTGCATTCACGCTCTGCTGTTTCTTGATAATCAGTGAGCAATGAGCGTATGCGTGTCTGCAAAGTGGGAGAGGGTGTGCTTTGGATGTCTGCCTCTGTTTAATGTCGAGTTCTAACTTGTGAAGCGTGTTGCGGATATCTTTTAACACTCCTCAGCTTTTGGCTAGACAGATGCCGCGTATGGTGACTTTAAATACCTCCAAAAGTGTAGAATAGTGTGGGACAGAGCCATTGTTGCAGAGAAAGAAATCTGTTATCTCTTGTTCTAGCTCTTCCTTAAAGACTGGGTCAAGTAGGGATTGTGGGTTGAGGCGCCATGATAGATATGGAGGTTCCTCGTTCAGTGGTATAAGGGTTAGTAGGGCAGGGGAGTGGTCCGAAAAAGTGCATGGCAGATAAGATGCCTGTGATGTCCAAGTCGCCAGTCCCCTACTGACCAGCCAGTAATCTATGCGTGACCAGGAAGCATGGGCAGTAGAGTAGCAGGAGCCTTGACGTGTTCGTGGATGGTGAGTCCTCCAGGGTTCTACAAGTTCGCATTCCTCAACCATGTTCTTAAGGACTGCTTGTGCAGCTGTGTAGTGGTGTGTCTGCGGATGTGACCTGTCCAATTCAGGGTTAATCGTAACATTAAAATCACCTCCCCAAAGTCAATGCATGGAGCCCACATCTTGTATTCTACCTCACAGCACTCGAAAAAAGTCCGGGTCATCCTAGTTCGGACCATAGCAGGACACCAGTGTAATAGACTGCGTAAGTAGCCTTCCCCACATAATATTGTATCTACCCTGCGGATCAGCAAAAGAACCGATGGGGGTGTATGGGAGCATACGTTTCAGCAGTACACAGGTGCCACGGGCATACGAGGATTAGTATGAGAATCCTCTGTGGCCAGCCCAGTGGGTGGCGAGAGTGGGGGGTGAGCTAGGAGACAGATGTGTTTCCTGCAGCATAGCGCAGTGAACATTGTGTTGATCGAGATATGCAAGGATATGTCGCCGATTACGGGGGTCACCTAGGCCTCGCACATTCCATTTTAAGAAGTTGTATTTGAGTGTTCTAGGGCAAGAGTTTGTCATACATGCAGAAAAGGTTAGTATGGCTTAAAGTGTATATAATGATATGGAAACACTACCTCAAGGGTAGTCGTGACAGTGCCGCAATAGTAAATAACTAAAAAACAATCCCGTACTCCCTCCCTCCTCCCACAGCATCATCCCCAACTTGCTGTGTTTGGTACCTCCCCCCTTCCTAACTTCCTCACCATTCCTAGTCCCTACGGGAGACTATGGGTTAACATTACATTCAGTTGTTCAAAGTCAGGTAATAGGGTTCACCTGGTGGGTGGCGGCCAGAGGGCAACCAGGTACTCCTCGCTGTAGCGAGGGTGTTCGACTGTTCGGGCCTAAGTTCTTAGTTCCATTCTGGCATTGTATTTGGCACTTTACGCAGGTCTGGAGTTGTTTGATCATTATAGAAAGATGAGGTGAGGAGGACAGTATGAGATCACAGGACGGCACTCTGGGATCCAAAGGTTGGTGCTGGATTGAGGCCCTGGGGTGGCTTGGGCAGGGCCTTTATGAAGTCCTGCGCGTGTTGTGGGTTGGTAAAAAAATTTTGTTTAATGGGAGGTCACTTTCAATTGCGCGGGTAACAACATGGCGTAGGGAATATTTAGTTGTTGAAGTTTCTTCTTAACCGGAAGAAATTTGCGCCGCTGTTCTTGTACCACCATGGTAAAGTCCGGATAGATGGAGATCTCCATTCCCTCGTGCAGAAGGCGCCCCTTCTCTCTCTCTCTCAAGAGAGAGAGAGAGTCAGAGGACTGTGTCCCTAACGGTGAGATGCCCCGGGGGGAGTGGGGGGGGGGTTCGCCAGCGAGCGATGCGCCCTCTCGACCCACGAAGATCGCCGAGAATGCCTCCCTACCAAACAGCGCGATGAGCAGGTGTTCCAAATATGTCTCCATTCTCCCAGTAGCCTCATGGGAACAGTCCAGCACGAAATGCCAAGCCATGCCTTCCCTGGACCAGAAACAATCTTCCAAGGACCGGTTTCTGGCATTCCAGCCGTCTTCAGCCCGGCTTGCTTGAATCTAGTGGCAAAGTGAGCAAGGTGCCAGAAACCGGTCCTCGGAAGCTTGCTTCCGGTCCAGGGAAGGCATGGCTTGGCAGTTTGGGCTGGACTGTTCCCATGAGGCACAGGGTCAGACTGATTTGCATATAGCCATGTCTGAACTGGGGTGGCAGAGTGGGCTAAAGAACGGTGATGGATTAAACCCAGATCTTTTGACTGGGTGTGAGTGTTTGATTGGTTCGGATGCTCCGTCCATTACCACCCCCTTTTGTACCGCTTTTGGCCGCCATAAGTGTGGCAGGGTATGCTCAGACGTGAGTCCCTTGCTCACTTTGCCACTGGATTCAAGCAAGCCGGGCTGAAGACGGCTGTATTGCCAGAAACCGGTCCTCGGAAGCTTGTTTCCGGTCCAGGGAAGCCATGGCTTGGCAGTTCGGGCTGGACTTTTTCCATGAGGCACAGGGTCAGACTGATTTGCATATAGCCATGTCTGAACTGGGGTGGCAGAGTGGGCTAAAGAACGGTGATGGATTAAACCCAGATCTTTTGACTGGGTGTGAGTGTTTGATTGGTTTGGATGCTCCATGCATCACCACCCTCTTTGTACCGTCCTCTACTTATATGACCATGTTTGGTGTGTCCAGGTGCCAGGATGGCTAGGATTATTGCACGATGACCGCCGGAACTGCAAGAGCCTCACACAGGTGTGGCCATCTTGCTTGGCGCCCTCTAGCGCCCCTCCCTACTGGATATATTCTTGCTTGTAAAATTTAAAGTCACAAGATTGTGGCTCTATCAATTTGACTCAGAAAATCTCTCATAGATAAAGGTTTTAAAACTTTCCCCGAGTCTGTGGTTTACTATAAGAAATTACATGTGTTTAAATATTGCCTGATTATTCTAACTCCGTTTACGATCCCTAGGACTTTTAACAAAGGTGACAAGGATTGGTAAGTCATGGTTTACAGGTACAAGTCCTAAAAGGACTCAAAGCACTGATAGGGTGATTAAATTAGTAATTAGTTAGGCAGGACTGCTAGTTCAAAGTGTGAATGTTATATGGGCCCAGGTGAGGATGGTAATATTGAGCTAGTTGGTCCCTGCGCGCTCTATCAGTGGCATTTGAATCTTTTAATTCAACTCTTGCCTGGAAGTTCTTAGCAAAGTCAGAAGCAGAAAAGAATGACAATTTGGCCCCTGTATCCATCATCATGGTAACGTTGATATCGTTGAGAGACACTTTATCCAAAGGGCACTCACATGTGGAGCCTGTACACAGTTAACATCATTAACTATCTGCAGTACAACCTGAAGGGACTCAATATCTAATTCATTCGCTTTGTCTTTGATAGGATTAGACTTGCGGCATTTGGCAAGATGTCCTTTTTTGCCACAATTGTTGCAAATAGCTCTAATAGAAGGACAATCTTTTGAATAGGCTAAGTGGTTTGAACTGTTACATCTGAAACACAAGTGTTTTGTTTTTTACAACAACCGCAGAGATTTTCTTTTGATCGTAATTTACAACATGAATAGCAGAAGAAACCTCTTTCTGTTTTTGCAGTTCCTGTATGCATAACAGGGAATGCTCAACCCTTTTTGCTGCAACAAGTACTTCAGCTAATGAAGGATCACTCTCTGACCAAAGCTCCTGACAAACTTTGTTGCATTTGCACTCTAGCATAAATTAGTCTCTAATCCTTTCTTCTGCTCCAAGTAATCACTGACAGCAAAGTCTGTGGAGGAGAATACAATCCTGCAGGACCCTGTGCTTCCTTTTCTATAAACAATGAGCGGATATACAGATGTTCCGGGCATCCAAGAAAATTTTCCACCATTACCAAAGTCGCTGAAAAATACAAGGCGCTTACTTAGGACACACACTGGGAGATGCGTGGCTCCACCTTGCCAAGGTAGCGCGAGATCAGCAGGTGGGCGGGGCTCCAGGATCAGCGAGGCAGGTAGGCAGCACAGGGATGGCATTGAAGGCGTGTGGAGACACGCAAACATAGGGCCACGAGGAGTGAGGCACGAGGACAGCACAGAAAATGCGTTTCTGAGAAGAACGAGCTCCCTGGGAGACAGTTATCGTGGGCAGGCTTAGGAAACCCTAAAATAAAAGAAAATTGATCAAATACATCCAAAAGGACAACTAAAGCAGATGTGTATTAAATTAGGTACAGTACCTGAAGGTAACAAATTTTGCAGACAGTCAACTAAAAATTAAACTTCTCATGTTGAAGCTTCTCTTTTTATTTTTCTTGTTGATGAAACTCCGGGGTTCTCCCATCCTCGTCGCTAAATGTGGAATTGGGGGTTCCAATAATCTCCAGGAGACGTAGCTTAAGAAACAACACATTAGTGCTGAAACAAGAGAAGGTTCATCCACGCTCTTTAGTCATCAGCTCCAGTTTCTCTCTCAGGCATTCAATACAGAACATTCTAAAGGTCAAATGGAATGCAGCTGTAACACAGAGCGATACACATCATACATTATATTATCACATAACGATATATTGCATTCTGCCATCGAAAAACAATGGTTCACGGAGCTCTAAATGAGAATGAGGAACTACGGTGTGTGCTGAGCATTAGCCTGCTGATTTACATTTTTCCTGGACGTTGGCAGCAAGAAGAACATCAGACAAAGAGTAGGCCCCACTGGACCTAAGTAAATGAAGTATTGAGGCAGGTGTTAGTTCACTGGGACCTGGCAAGCACATTGCCAAGCATTCAACTGGTAGGTTACCTTTGCTACCATCTAACAGGACCGTGTGGATGCAGTTGTTGTGCAAATATAGGTGGCAGAACAAGAGGATGTAAATATTTACTTTGAGTTAATATTCCCAATTTCGTTTAACTTTTTAGCATCTGTAATTTTGTGGCATTTTATACTCTTTCTATAACGATGAGTTGCCTGATAGCAAGGCGTGGACTGCTTTGTTCTAAATACGAGACTGGGGGGAGTAAGATAAATAATTCAAAGGAAGAAGAACCATAAAAGAGTAATTTAAGAAGAAAAATAAATTTGCATCTGGTTCTTTAAAATTCCTAATTTTCATCATGTTTTAGTGACAGTGATAACAGACATTTCTGAGATAGAATGTTGAATTTTGATTTATTTATTTATTTATTTGGTTCTTGTCAAAGAGTAGGTAATCGAGGCTTACCTGGTTGAAGAAGACCCGACATCTCAGCACCATGACAGCCTGGAGGTCGCAACTCCTTCTCAAGATTCCAGATCATGGGCGACAGAATTAAAATAGCTAAAATTAAAGAAAGACTGGCAGAATAAACAATACAAAAGGAGAAATGACAAACAGGCATAAAGAATAAAAATAGAGAAAGCAGACAATAAAGGCTGGGCTTAAGGGCTTTAAGAACAGACAGTTAGAACGAGCTGTTGCTCTTTCACCACCAACACAGGCTCATGACCCAGATTGCCGAAAGACAAGGGGGCACACAGGAGGTCATCAACCAGAGAGATGGTGGAGCCACCTGAGGTGAAGCGAGTGTCCACCTACAGAAGACAATTGCCAAGATAACATTGTGGCAGACGAGACAGATTTGTTATAAGAAGCAGCAGTGTAAGGAGAGTGGCATGAGGATTTGTGGTTCATCAGCAGCCCTGGTCAGAAATCCCCTCCACGACTTGAGGATTAGCATTAGCCTCACGGACGTACTAGGGGGACACTAGGGAATGAGGGGGGAGAGGTTGTAAAACTATCACAGATGTAGAATGAAAACTGAAGGGAAGGAGGGAGGTGAGGGGAACTGTGAAATCACACAAACATCCACCCACGTGTGAAAGAATATTTAAAAGGGATAAACAATGTGCAATAAACACAAAAAGGAAAGTCACAAAAAGTATATACACAACTTACATTTAGAGTTACAAATGGGAAAGAGAATAAATAAATAGAAGAATAAAGTGAAGGATGCTAGATACAAAGAAAGTGTCGGACAAACGAGGAAGGAACAGTTGCTTTGGTTGAAGGAAATGAAGAGACAGGAGAAAAGAAATGAGACATAACATAAATCTATTTTGGTATTTAAAATATTTATCTTATAATAACATGAGATGTCTTTTCAGGGGACCTTCTTGTGTGGAGAAGTGGCATGGAGCCACTGGGTGCAATTTCCTGAAGAACAGGAACAAATTAACTTTGTGCGACTTTCCCACTTTTAAGTTGTTGCCACCATCCTGTTGCTACAGATTTAAATGTCCTCACCTGTACCTGATGTAAAAATATTTTGACTTATAAAAGAAAAGACTAAACTGAAGACACAATAGAGCAATACAATCAAAAACACTAAGGGTCTGTTTATGAGTTTCAGTGGCCTTGAAGCGGGCGGCACACCATCGTCTGCTCCAGGGACTCCCAAAGTCACTGCCGCCCAACCCACCAGATTACAAGTTATTTTGTGGTCTGCTTGGCGGGTGGCAATGCGCTCCCAAGACCGTGCTGTTTAAAGGCTCATTGTGAGCCTTAAACAGCACAGCCTTGGGACCTCCAGCGCACATTCCTGCATGGGACGAAATGCACCATGTCGGTTATACCTTCCTGTGCAGGTACTGGGGTGCAAATCTACAGGGAGCACAACATGTGGCCCCTGCATGCATCCCCACGCACAAGGGCAAGAGGGGGCCTTGTAGGGCCTCCTTTCTTTTCTCAGTTTCAGCAGTTACATAGAGGAAGAACCTCCATTAGACCGCTGACGGTGATGAATGTTGTATTACGCTTGGTGGTGCCTCAGGGCACTACCAAGCATATTGCAACCCTCAGACCTGGCACTCACGCTGTTCCCTGGCGGTTGCAGCAGTGCAATGGTGATCTGACCACCAAAGTCCTAATAGGTCAGCCAAACCACAAGATTGGTGGTGGTTGGACCACCCCACCCCACGAGTCTGGGAGTCCTAGGACCACCAGACTTTTTAATTATCAGGGTTCTAAATCTGCTTCTGTCTACTGTTGTTCTTATGAAGCTTATCCACTCTCTTACAGTTCTGTAAAGAATCACTAAGAGTAGCATGTGCTATATTGAGAGAGAGCACATCTTAGCCGATGAGCCAGTGGTTCATCTGATGTATGATGAGGATGTTTGACTGCCATGTGGGTTGCAGGATGTGCAATGAATAAGAAAGAACATTCCGAATGTGTGTGAGACATTCACGTGTGAGACATGCAAAATGCAGACACTTGGTACTTTTCATAAAGTTCTAATCTCCTGTAATGAGCCCAAAGCCGTTCCCACCTTAATTAATTATCATCAAATCCGGTAATTGACACATTGCCATCTCATATAATATAGGTAAATGTCCGGACCACTATAGACTCCTCTCACCCAAGTTATAGCCATATTTCCAAAATAAGTATTTGCGTAACTACCACAGTATAAAGTCAATATTTCTAAAAGCAGTGCATGATAACTTACCAAACAGCCAAACATGAACCCAGTTTGAAGCAAACATACTGAGAAGAGAGTAGTAGAAAAATAGCACGGCAGCAGGTGGCAAATGTAAAGTAGATAAACATTAAAGTTCTCTGATTGATGTACCTATGCTTACATACGAGCGAATACAGATTACAAAAATTAGTAGAATACAAACTCTTTAGGTACATTTTGCCCAAAGAGTACTGTTGAGTTTTTCAACCTTGTTCCTAGGGCCAGCTGCAGATTTTTTTTTTAATGTGAAGGAAAGGGCAGCTAATTAGTTTGCACTCTCAAGAGGTTTGAAAGTAGTGAGTGGGAGGTAACGTTTTGACCTTTGAAACCGGCGGTTTAAAAAGATGATTCAAATGTGATTATTGCTCAGTTTGTAAATTGACAGGTGGTAGTCACATTAGTATACGAAGTACAAAATATTTATATGTAAGGTACATCTAGTAAGCCATATACAAATTCTTTAAACAAAAACTTCGAAATGTGTTCAATAAAATTATATATTTCCAAGCTAAAACCTAAAAACTCCTGAAAGTTGCCAGTTATGTAATGCTTTTCGCAGACTAAACTGGTAACCTCACTCATTACATCATAGATGACATCTCAAATGACATCAAGAATAACATCACTGACTGTAAATTGAGCATGAAAACTAGATTTATCTATCCACGTTTTCATGTTAATCTCTCCAAACACGTGTGTGAATCCTAGTCAATATCATAAACAATGCCAGGTTAATGTTCGTTCTTGCATATATCAGCATGACATTAAAAACTCGGTAAGCTGAATCAGGCTTTCATACTGACAGCTTCTAACCTCACAATAAGTTGGTAATGTCCTTCTCACATTTTGGCTTCTAATTGCAGTCATATTGACCCATCCTTAAACCAGCTCTTGAATAATTCAATCCATTCAGGGATAGTGCGTAATGGCTGGAAACAAGCAAAGTTAATACCATTATTAAAGAAACATCAGTCGATAAAACAATTTTTGCTAATTATCGCTCCATCCCTCTGCTCTGGGGCAGCAGCTCTTCTTCCTATTTGGCCAGCAAATAGTATAATGCTCTCCCCCTCATCTATGGGCCACTGAGTATATCTCGCTTTGTAAAAAATGGCTAAAAACGTGTTTTTGGGGTCTGCTTTCTAATTGTTTCTTCTTTGGTTCTAGATTTCACTTCTAGCACTGGGGCACTCTTTGGAGGAGCTGCTGCACTCTATAAACGATTTAATAAGAATACGAAAAATATTACCTTAAATTAAAAAATGTATTGCCTTGAAAAGATCATTGACAAGTTGCAGCTAATTCATTATTAAATTCACAAACCTGTTTAGAATGTATTATGTTTATATACCACCATATGAAATATAAAACTCAATAAAACCGCCAACTACAATTTTGAAATAGCTTTGGAACATTCTATCTGAACCTTGTAAAGAGATCTACATTCACAGCTAATACACACACATATATATTTGGATGGAGAGCTTTTCAAACAGGTACCCTCATGAAAGGAATATGTGTTGGAGGGTCCCTTGGAAGACAGCAGGTATTAGGCAGAATTGTATTGATGGAGCAAGGTTTTGTATAAAAAGGAACTTGCTCAGATTCAATCCTCTCGAATAACATGTAATATCGTAGCCAACATGTTTTGTAAATATTAATAATTGCATTACACAACGTTTACTTTATCTAGTGGAAGCTTATAAATGTGCCTTACTAACAAGTAACCCGAGTGACTAAAGATGGCTACTGAAAACGCGGGAACTCTTCTGTGCATGCGTCTACTGCATCTACGTAGTATGAAGTCTTTCGCTTTGGTGGGAAATCTTTGCAGCTGCGCAGTAGTATTTAAAATGGCTGCTTGAAACTCACATGATAATGCACATGTTACGCTGCAACTAAACCTCGCTTGTCTTACTAAACTGCTAATGCAATAGCTAAAATAAATTAAGGGGATTAGAGTAGGAATAAGTGGTATACAGTGCGTTCATTTATTTTCGTATTCTAAAATGTTTTCCTTTGACTTTATCATTAGCTCATATTTGGGCATGGGGGTGACTCAAAGCGCCATCTTGTCATTGGAGGACGCAGGCACAGTGGTCATTGTAAACTTCACAATATGACATTGAATTTCTGCCAAAAGTACAAGTGACTAGAAGATGAGCCTGGGAACAGCACCTCTTGACCCAAAGAGAGGAGGCAGAAAACTAAATTTTGCATACAATGTTGTAAACCCAATGTGAAAGGCATATGGGAAAATAAAGCATGGGAAATTAAGGAAGGGGAGGGAACATAGAACAACGAACCTAAGAAAATTAACATTACATAGTATGATGTGATGACTTCTCCCCATCCCATTGTCCAATCACCAGTAGGGAATACACGAATATTGAAACATTGGGGGTGGGTACATACACTGAGAATAGTATTACTAAGGTAGGCTCAGTCAGTTAGATTATTAGACTTGTCACCGACTCATCATTGATGCAGAACACGGCGGAGGCCATGGAGGTCAGAGACACTGCTCGAGCACTCTGACAGAAGAACTGAGAAAGGAGAGACGGAGAGAAAGAAGAGCCGGAGAGATTGCTTAGGGAGAAGAATCTGTCCATCTAGAAGGGGGAAGAGTTGAGAAGAGTAGCACCAGAGAGGGGTATAACGTAGGCGTTGTACTTAGAAGAGGTTATCTGTCCTGTCCTGCACCTGTCCTGAACTGTTGGCTCCTGACTACCTGGGAGTCCCTTTTTCCAGCCCTTGGCCAGGGGTTGGTCCTCACACCCTTCTAGGTAAATAAAAATCTGTGTGGTATGTCCTTGCACCATTTTCCTTTTCCACCCTTCTCATGTACCAATGTCATGAGATTTTACTAAGTCTTTATGATTTCAATTTGATCATTTCTTTCATAAGTTGCTGTTTGACATGTAATGGTATTTGACTCACAAAATTATTGCACAGATAAAGGTTTTAAAACTTTCCCGAGTATGTGGTCATTCAAATAAGGGTAAATTACATTTATACCTATTATGCTAATAACTAGATCTATCAACCAGAGGAAATTGAGAACTAAGGTGATAAGGTATTGGTAAGAATTGGTGAACAGGTATAATTCACTCTAAGGTAAAATTAAGCCCTGATCGCCAGCGAATGATTGCCAGCTTATTGTATAAAGGTTTTATGGGCCCAGGTGAGTATGGTGTTTTTAGAATAAACCCAAGCTAGTAATCGCGCTGCATCAGTATTAGCCAGGTATACTACCTCTAGTATCCCGGAGCACCCCGAAATGTGAATCCCCCAACTAGAAGCAGCCATTTTTAGCACTTTACTATCAAGGTAGTGAGGCAGAGCAACACAAGGCTTACATAAAGGAGGTGTTGTGGGCTAATGACTAAGAGGTCAGCAGAGGTCAGCAACATAGCAAACAACACTTAGGGCACGATTACGATGCGGTAAGGAATGGCTCCGACCCTTGGTCTGAGAGATCTGTACTGCATTGTAATCTCCTGTTTGTAATAATTACGATCGACTCATTTTGATGGAGTTGGTAGGAAATTATTACAAACAGGCGTTCCGAATGGCTGACGACCGACTCGGAGAACCCGTCCGCCATTCCGAAGGTCTGCTGTAATCACTCTGCCGGCTCTTTCCAGTCGAGGGATTACAATGGCAGTTTCCCACTGCCTTTCTGTGCTAGCCTTTCTGACACAGAAAGGCATTGGGAAACTGATTTTGGGGGACGCAGCATGGGTGCAAGGCCGCCAAATGGCAGCCTAGGGGGCACCTCTGGTGTCCCCCTGTTGATCCCTGCACCCGGTGGCAGGCACCGTGAGGTGCCTGCCACAGGGTGCAGGGATGAACTGCACCTCTGCTCTTTGCTATGAGAGCATGCATTCCGTTTAGAAATATGACAAAAGTTTGCACTTTTGGGAAAAATAGGAAAAAAGCGGTGGGCAAAAAAAGAGTCTGTTTTTCCTAAAAATGTCATCAACAAAAAGTTTGCTGAACTAAAGTCTCCATCTTGCCAGCTTTCAGTACCAAGCAGAGCTGAATCAAAACACTCGTTTTTTACCACAGTTTTGACATTTTTCAAAGAGGTTGCCAATTTTTCAGTTTTGTTTGTGTGCAACCTACTTCCAGGTTGTGGTAGAAATCAAACTTGATACCCATGGGTGACATAGGAAATCTATAGATTTCTGAAAACTAAACTATTTGTTTT
The DNA here is from genome assembly GCF_964261635.1 of Lissotriton helveticus. Classification (NCBI taxonomy): domain Eukaryota; kingdom Metazoa; phylum Chordata; class Amphibia; order Caudata; family Salamandridae; genus Lissotriton; species Lissotriton helveticus. Next base: position 1,079,721,827 of record NC_136059.1, read on the forward strand.
ATTCTGCAAGGGGTCATCTGTGTAGATTCTTCAGGGGCATCCCAAAGAAGGTAACTGTTAAAATTAAGAAATATTTAAAGTTACTAGGAAAAAACAGACATTTATGACAACGTTTTCAAATTAACATTGTTTCATGACAGCTGATTTACAAAAACAATATACCATTACATGCATCAGACCTTTCTGGTTGCAGGGATGCATATAGTTAGTAGGTTGCCCAAGAACACAAGGTACCGAGCGCCAGCAATTTAGCTGCAACTTACAATGGTTTTTCATTGTGTACCCAGTATAGACCAATTGATATTGTGAAATATGTAGAGTGAAACATGTGTATGAAGGAAGCCTATGTATTTCAGAAATGGCCACCAGATATGGAGTTTCGTAGCAGTGGCTATTTCTACATCTCTGAATTTGTGAATATCCATTCTAGCATGTGATCCAGAGGGCATTTTTCAAAATGTCTTCTTTCTTCAGCCTTACTTACATTTGGAAGGAATGCATGCAGAAATTACAATTGTTATAACAAATGTTTTACTATTCTATGGTCTCATATGTCTTCTGATAAAAATGTGCCTCACTTGTGTTGTTAGGCCTCGTGCCAGTGACAGAAAATGTCCTAAAATACAACATGGACACATCACATTTTTTCAATAAAAACTGACCCTTTTTTCTGCAATGCAAGTAGCTGTGGATTTTGGGCCCTAGCTCAGTTGGCAACTAGAGAAACCTAGCACACCTGCACATTTTTGAAAACTAAACACCTAGGGGATCCAGGGTGCGGTGTGACTCACTAGCTTTTCTTACTCAGAAGTCTTTGCAAATTTCGGGGGCGGAGCTAGCCGAGACACGAGATGGCCGCGCTTTGAGCGAGCTCCTCCGGGTGGCTAACCTCATCATCCTCATCCTACACTAAAATCGGGGACCTCATCCCTTCAAACAATTAGCACTGCTGTATAAACGTAATATCTACACTCGGTGTACATTTTGGAGTGCCACCTCCACTACAACAAAAGTTACGACCTTGGAAGCTGCAGAGGCCTGCTGGCACACAATATGAGTGGCGCACCGACCTGGAGTGCCTAGGCAGGGGGAGATGCACAGCACGCAATCCGGCCCGCGGAGGAAACAGCGTCCGCACAACGGAGGTACTATATTGGAGCTCTAAGACTGGACTAGCGTTCCTGCGCCCGTCTTCCGACTGGTGCTAGGGCCACGGCAGCGGAAAACAAATTGTGCAATAAACAATCTAGACAAGGTAGGACATGGCGATTGTGCAGGCCAGCAGTGGGACGCTACGAGAGGGTAGATACTCGGAGGCTGGAGGGGAGCAGCCCTGGGATGAAAGGAAGGTCGACTGTGGGAGCCTGGTGACCCACACGGCGCCATTTTTGAAACACCGGCAATTAGTTTATACTGCAAGCGGGCTCGGGGACTGAAGCGAGGAAGAGGCGCATACTCTTACAGTTTCTCCGGTCCAACCGAACTCACACAGGCGACCATTGGCAGACAGAGATCACGCAACATGCGCCATTCCACTGATGAGGGGACATTCGACGATAAAATGTGGTAAACATCTGCGTTGAGAGCATACAGATGGGCGAGGAACCCCTCTCTTGACTGGGGGTTGACACAAATTAGGATGCTGGCGGTGGTGGGGAGCTCACAATCAGGGCCCACGATATACGTGCAATAACGACGTGGAAAGGTGAGCCAGTGAACACGAGGGCACACGGGAGAGGTGGATCACTGGCACTGTGAGTCCTGGGGGCACATGTAAACACTCAAGCGCCCCCAAAGCAGCGTGGTGGTCAGATGGCGCTGCGGACCGGAAGCGGGAGGAATAGGTTGGGCGCAACCAAATCGGACAGCCTACTCCGGTGAACATGCATGGGGTCGGTAACTGTTGTTTGGCAGTGGCTAAGTGCGGCGGGGAATCCCGGGTGCACTGTGCAAGCTAATACCTCTACTTTGCGGGCGGCCCACTTTCCTACAGCGGCTGAGTGTCAGCAAATAGGCTGAGGATGACATGGGCAAACCTGATAGAAATCAATCGAAAATAACCTTTGACACTACAAAAAAAGTGCCAGAACAATCTAGTATGGAACCACAGGTACCTCCACTGACAGCGATGCATAAGGGTGGGCCCCCGGCGGATAACATCCAGTCAATGTTCCTCACGATACAAACCACGCTGAAAAACATTGATGGCAAAATTGACTCCACAGAGTAGATCGAATGTCCGAACGTCTGGACCGCCATACGGAGAGGATTGACATGGCCGAGCGCAGGATATCGGATGTGGAGGATGCCAACAACCAAATGACCACTAAACAAACTGGTGTAGACAAACGATTAGCCATGCTAGCTGCCAAGACAGAAGATTTGGAAGCCAGGTGACGCAGAAGCAACATCCGCCTCATGGGAATTGCGGAGACTACCAACACAGGCCCTATGGAGAAATACGTGGAACAACTTCTGATCACGTTGCTGGGCAGAGACACATTCTCGGATGTGTTCCTCATCGAAATGTTTCACAGATCCCTGGCTTCCAAACCACCGCTGGGCACTAGACCGAGACCTATTATTGCTAAACTACTAAACTACCGCGACAGAGATGCAGTATTGAGAAAAGCGAGAGAACTGGGTGCCCTGTGCCATGAAGGCATGGACATAGCGCTATACCCTGATTTCACACAATCAGTTCAAGAAGCGAGGAAGAAATATGGCACGGTAAAACAAAAACTGCGGGAACTACAGATCCCATATGCTATGCTGTACCCTGCACGACTCAAGATAACTGATGACAGTGCAACAAAGATCTTCAACGAACCGAAAGACATTATGAAATACTTGCAACTGAGGAAACCGAAAGGAGAGCGTCGGAGATCGCCACGTGACAGGCCTCAAGAGCGAGAAGCTATGTCAGATGTGGAATGATAACCCTCAACTGCGCACAGACGCCTCGGCATTTCACTATCTGCACCTCGGCCATGGGATTATGTTTTTTTTGGTGGGGTGGTGACGACCACACTGTTGAGTCCTGAATTAAATCAAAGAGACAGACTCGAGGACTTTCAGTAGGAGCTTTATTACTCATAACCTTCCCGGCGTGTCCCTGCTCTACTCTGCCCTTTTCCTGTTCCCTGACCCCTCCCTATCCTGTCCCTCTTACGTCTCCACCCACCATAACTAGACTGCTAACTTGCATCATTACATCTCCCTCCTTCTTAAACAAAGTAAAGTCAATCAGGCCGGCAACTGCCTGTTACCTCAATGACGATATGAGAACATTTACAGTTCTTCAATTAACCGCACAGGTCTGCGGATAGTTCGTCGCAGTCTCAGGTGCACTTCTGAGTTCTCATTCTCAGACTCAACAGGAGTCTCAGATCTTGGCTGAGCGTCGCCAGGTGCTGTGTTCACACTCGACAGGATCCTTGGGGAAGGGTCAAGGGCATCCTTGACTGCAGAAGAGCATTTTTGAAAATGTGATACATTTCGTGTGATCCTCTTGCTTCCGGACTCTGCAGTGATCATAGTTCCCTTTTGCTGGGTGACTATTAGGGACTCATGTCGGTACCAACAGTCCGTTTTCCTCTGTTGCTCTTGCTTGACCAGCACCCAGTCACCCTCATGAATGGACGGAGGTTTGTCTCTTCTTCTGGCATCTGCATATGATTTCATCTTTTCTTTGTTTTTCTGATCAGTGGCAGCAACTTCGTCGTGTTCTCGTTCACGCATGTCAGGCTGTAGAGTCTCATCCAGAGTGAGTATTCTGGTTCTTATTGATCGCCCCAGCATGAGAGTAGCTGGGCACTTGCCAGTGGTTGCATGAGGAGTCGTGCGGTAGGCCCGCAGTACTTCATTTAGGGCAACTTGCTGATCTTTCTTGTCAAGCGTGGCTTGTTGGAGAGTCTTTTTCAGGGTGGCCATGAACCGTTCGACCATTCCATTGGCCTGCAGCCATAGAGGGGTAATCTTGCGATGCTTGAAGTTAAGGTGTTTGGCAAAATCCCCAAACTCTTGACCGTTGAACGGTGGTCCATTGTCTGTCTTGATCGTTTTAGGTATGCCCCATGCAGCGAAGACTTCATCAAGAACTGCGATGGTGTTGGCAGCTTTTGTGGATGAAACAAACTGGGCAATGGGAAATCTCAAGTATTCATCTATAATTACTAAAATGTATTACCCCAATTGAAGAGGACCAAAGAAGTCCAGGGCCACATCTTGCCAGATGCCATCGGGTAATGGGGACATTTGGAGAGGAGCAGGAGGTTCTCCCTGGCTCACCAGTTGACACTGAGGGCAGTCTTTTAAAGTCAGCCCCACCATCTGATCCAGTTGTGGAAACCACACTCTCTCTCTGAGGGCTCTTTTGGTTGCCACTACTCCTCGATGTCCTTCATGGGCCAGATTGATCACACCTTGGCGAAGCTGCATGGGGATGACTATTCTTTGATCTCGAAGTACAAGTCCATCCGCCGTGACTGATAGTTCATCTCTTACATGTTTGAACGCACTCAGTTCCAGCTTCTCACATGGATCTCTAGTGTTTTCTTCATCGGAATGCCGCCATGAGTTTGTGCGGATCCGATACTTCACTTGTTGCAGAACAGCGTCTTGAGAGGTAGCATCACAGATTGCTTCCAGTGGGACAGCAGGTGGTCTGGCCTGGCCAACCACGAATTGAATGTATTCTTCAGCCAGAGATGGTCTAGACGTGCTTGTGATTTTAGGATGCCTGGACATGTAGTCAGCTGGATTGGCAGCCTTCCCGGGTTTGTGTATGATGGTGTATGTGTATTCCTGAAGCCGGAGGCCCCACCTTTCTATCCTGGGAGGCATCTTGGCTCGTGCGTTACCAAAAATGGTGACTAAGGCTTGGTGGTCCGTGAGCAAAGTGAAGTGTTTTCCATATACAAAAATGTGAAAGTGTTCGCAGGCCCATACGACGGCCAGACTCTCCTTCTCGGGCTGAGAGTAAGCCCTCTCCGGGTCAGTAAGACTCCTGCTGGCATATGCAATGATGTGTTGCTGGTCAGTGTCATGATCGAATTGTGCTAAGATAGCTCCCAGACCAACGGGGCTAGCGTCAACAGTGATTTCTGTTTTCCTCTTGGGATTAAAGTATGCCAAATTGTCCGCGGATTCGACTGCCCTTTTTATGTCCTGAAAGGCCTGCTCGCATTGTGGTGTCCATTTGAAAATATGCCCTTGTTTAGTGAGATTGCACAATGGATAGCTGATAGTGGCATAGTCTCCTATGTACCGAGCACAGTAGCTCGCCATTCCCAAAAAGGATCTCACATCACTCATATCCTGAGGGCTTTTCGTGTCATTCAATGCTGCTACTTTTTCAGGGTCTGGCTTCATCCCTGCTCCTGAGAATATATGCCCAAAGAATTTCAATGTAGACTTGGGAAATTCACATTTGTCCTTGTTCAGCGTAAGGTTAGCGTCCAAGAGAGCATGACAAAACTCTGTCAAGAGCCGTGTCATGTTCCTGCACTGTGGCACCGTAATCTAAAATATCATCGCTGTAGTTCAGGGCATTTGGGATGTGGTGTATTGTTTTCCTTATGATTTCTTGAAAGATCTCCGCGGCGGAGGAAACTCCAAAACTGAGCCGCTTATATCTGAAAAGTCCAAGATGGGTGTCAAACGTGGTGATGGATCGTGATTTTTCATGTGGCTCAAGTTGGTGATACCCTTTATTCAGATCCAACTTAGAGAAGACTGGAGCTCAGTTGAGGGACGCAATCATATCACTCAGATGTGGCCCAAGATCTCGCTCTCGCTCGATGGCAGTGTTGGATAGCCTCATGTCAACACAGAGGCGCACTTTATCTGGGGTGCCCTTTTTCGGCACAATCACTACTGGAGAGACCCATGGAGTTGGTCCTTCCGTTCTCTCAATGATGTCGGCTTGCAATAATTCTCGTAATTCCTCTTCGACAGCCTTTTGGAGGTGGAATGGTACCCTTCTGTGATGCTGAGCTAGGGGAGTCACTCGCTCATTAATGTGTAGGCGCACTTGGCAGCGAGCCATCTTCCCGAGCCCGTTGAACAGCTTGGGAAACTTGTGGATGATGTCAGGGTCATCGCTCACACGATAAAGAATCTCTACCAGACGGAGTCGTTCAGCTGTGGGGAGGTTGAGGAGACAGTCCGCTTCTGGTCCTTCAATCACGTGTATATGAGCGGGTACCGTGTGATCCTTGTGGGTGAGAGTGGTTGCAAACTTTCCTAAACACGGAAGTGGTTTTCTGGACATCCACGTGTATACCCTCACATGGGCTGGGCTTAGTGGAGGAGTTGGTTTAATCCTGTGGTATTCCGTCACTGGAATGTAATTTGGGGATGCACCACTGTCAAGCACAAATTTGGTCGCATGATCACCTACGCGAATGTCCAGTCGCGGGTACTTCTTAAGTTGATCCGGGTCAGCCACCATGCAGATGTACTCGTCACTGTCCTGTGACAGGGGTGATTGTGACCTCGACTCTTGTGATGGGGACCTTCTCGACTAGTACGACTTGTGTGATGCCCCACTTGATTGTGAGGATCTGGTGCATGAATCTCGGTGATCTCGGACTGGTTTGGCATGGTGGCGCGTGACTGTTGGACGAGATGATCTCCCTGGATCTTTCGGCTTGTCTTTCTGGTATTCTCCGCAGACATTTTCAAAATGATTGTCTCTCCCACATTTCCAGCACTGCTGTCCAAGTGCGGGACAGGCATCCGTGTGCGGGAAATCATATCCACATCTGTAGCATTTGAGCGGACGTTCCCGTTGCCGGTCTATTTTTGCCTGAGTCATGACGTCTTCGACCCTGGTGGTGATGATGATTCTTTGGTCTTGACGTTCTATGCCGGTCACGGGAGTGTCTGCGGGTTGTGCGTGATTGAAGTCGGAAGGCTTTTTCATGCTTCTCCGTGCGCCATGCCTCCATCTTCTTGGCGTGTTCCTCCGCCTGGTCATGAACCCTCGTGATCTCCTCAATCTCGTCTAAAGTGTAGCTTTTCTTAAGAAGTCGTCGTCTTAGGGACTCCGATTCGCAGCCTTCTATAATGCATAACCTGAGAGCATCTTCAGTGCTTGGTCTGTTGGCACCCACTGGGGCTTGGGCTCTTCGGGAGGGTGAGCCTGACATTGTAGAGCTTTACTCCCTTATAAGTTTGTATTTCACACAGTCGCTTTGTTGTTTGCGCAAGGAAATTTTCACTATGCGTGTTCACAGGTAAAATGTGTGCTTGTCGACATCTAGCCTATTCTCTTGGTTACATTCCAGTCTTCTCTGCACAGGCTTATGGCTTTAAACATCCAGGTTCCTCCCCCCTTTTTTTTCCTTGTATTGGCTTGTGCTTGTTGGTAAAAGACAAAACCACTGCTGCCTGACTTAAAGATGGCCGCCGTTTATCCTTGACAGTGGATAGGTGGAGCAGCCTGACCTCAAGATGGCCGCCGTCATCAGAATCTCGTTTCTCACGAGATTTGGTCTAGTCTCATGTTCTCCAGGCTTCAGCATACACTCACCCAGCTGGTGATCATCGCGCTGGACTGGGCACCGATCAGAAGACCGGGGTGAGCTCCTGGCATCAGGCGGCAGACTCCAGGGCAGAAGGTGAGACCGGAGTGGACTCCCGGCTTTCAGCGCACGTTCGCGCTTGTATCCACCACAGCGCACGTGCGCGCTAGTAGCCACCTTCTTCAGTGCACAGCCGCGCTTGCAGCCACCACAGCGCACGTCCACGCTGGCGCTTACTACTCCCCGCGGCTCACGAGCCGTAAATCTTGCCAAGATGAGCACCCGGATGGGCGCGCTTGCCGCTGCTGCGCCACCACTCACACGGCGCTTCAGGAACCAGGTTCAGTACTTTCAGGGAGCAACGCAATCAGATAGTGCAATGCATCCCACCTCGTCGCCAGTTGTCGAGTCCTGAATTAAATCACAGAGACAGACTCGAGGACTTTCAGTAGGAGCTTTATTACTCATAACCTTCCCGGCGTGTCCCTACTCTACTCTGCCCTTTTCCTGTTCCCTGACCCCTCCCTATCCTGTCCCTCCCACGTCTCCACCCACCATAACTAGACTGCTAACTTGCATCATTACACGCATTACTGGCAAATTTTCGGGTGAGAACTCTGCCACTGGCGAGCTGCACCAACTTGCGGCGTGACGGGGCCCGGCAGAGACACTGCGGATCAAGACATGGCCCAGATGTGCAGATAATGTAATATTCGGGGGATACACAATCCTGCACTGCTAGACTGTTATACAAAGAGTGTAACGTAAATTATCAACAGTGATGGGACTATGCTTTTTTATGTCCAATTCTGACACGGAGAAGAAATGAAGCTCACAGTTATGGTGTAATACTATGTTATGGTATGGCCCCCCCTTCAACACGATCCAGGGAGGGGAAGAGACTCGGCAGCTCCTGCCCCCTTGTGTACTTCACACTTGTTCTTGTTTGGGGAGTTTTGTTAGTCTATGTGCGGGGAGGCGAAATAGGCACATGGGCATCTTGGGTTTATTGTCTTCGTTGAAGGGAGCACGACGGAGTGGGTAGGGGTGGGACAGGGCGGGGAACCATAAAAATCACCGGGCAGCTATAGTTGGTAACTGTATTCGATTTTTGTTTTATACGTGTTTAGAACTCATGCAGTATTACAAGATGACTTTTCCTTTACGTGTTAACTATGATGACTGATTTGAGACAGGTACGGACACTGACCTTCATGACATGGAATGTGAGGGCTCTTCAAGATCCACGCAAGATTAGAAAGGTACTTGCGTATTTAGATAGACACAGGGTGGGTGTGGCCGGTCTACAAGAAACTCATATAGCCCCTCAACGGGAGTGCAGAATTGGCTACAGATGGGCACAGATTCGTGTGGTGTCTTCCTATTCAAACAACTCTAGAGGGGTACTGATACTGATTAGGCGGAATATCCCCTTTACACTCACTGACACGATCACCGATGACCAAGGACGATATGTCCTCTTAAGGGGAAATTTTGAGGGCACGGATATCACACTTGTCTCCGTATATGGGCCCAAATTAGATGATCCACAATTTTATAAAACTATCTGGGCCAAATTGAGGGAAACGCAACCGACAGCTATCATATGGGGGGGGGGACTTTAACACGTGTCTGGACCCTCGGTTGGACAGATCAGCTGGTACTGATAAGCATGATAGACGGTCTGCCAGGTCGTTGCTAGACGGAATGGAAGAATGGTCCTTGGTCCATGTATGGCGGCTGCGACACCCGGAGCGCAGGGAAGGTACATGCACTTCACTAACGCATAACACTTGGTCGAGACTAGATTACTGGTTGACCACACGAGAGGTCAGTACTTGGGTGAAGGCAGTGGAACACCTGCCTTAAACGCTATCTGATCACTCCCCAGTGCGACTGGCATTAGCTGTCCCTACCCATACCCCTAAGCAGTTCACATGGCGTCTCCAACAAGCAGCACTGAAAGCTCAAATATTTCGCTGCGAGCTGCGCCAAGCCATTATAGATTTTTTTCAAACTAACGAGGGCTCAGTAACTAGTACTAGGTCACTATGGGAGGCGTTCAAGGTTACCATAAGAGGTCATTGCATAGGCAAACATGCAGGGATACTGAGAGATATTAGACAACAACTAGCCATGGTAAAAAACAGATATCCAGAAGTTGGAAGCTGAATATGCTGACACACTACAAGATTCCATCCTAGCGGACATTCGAAACAAAGTGGACACATATCATGAATTTGCAGACACGGAAATAAAATATTCGTCTAAGCACTACAAGGCCAGGGCGTACGGGGAGGGGGCAGACCAGTCAGAGTGCTGTCGCACAAGATCAAACCCCCACAGAGTAGTACTAAAATAACACACATCTATGACGAGCAAGACGAATTGGTTTATGATACCCCTTCTATTTGAATAGTTTCCTGACATTCTATTCTAAGCTGTATACCACACAGAAAAAAAAACGAGGCAAGACATACATGACTATCTAGATGATATAGGACTAGCCTGGCTATCAGACAATCAGAGGGAATTCCTTGGCCATCATCTGACAGACGACGAATTTAAAGACGCAATTAACTCGCTGCCAAATAACAAGGCTCCAGGCCTAGATGGCCTCCCGGGCGAATTCTATAAGGAATTCAAAGACCTTCTGCTACCACATTTAGCCCAGATGTACGAGGAGGCATACGAGGAGGGTGTCCTGCCGGAATCATTGAGAGAGGCGCTGCTGATAGCTCTTCCGAAACCTGGAAAGGATCTTAGGAAGTGTGGGTCCGACCGGCCCCTCTCCCTTATAAACATAGACGTAAAATTCTGGCCAAGGTATTGGCTACTAGAATACAACTGCTATTGGGGTCCCTAGTATTACCAGACCAGGCAGGCTTTATCCCCACTAGGTCTACAACTCATAATTTACGTACCATCTTCACCATGTACCATAGTCTAAATCCTGAAGTGCCGGCAGCAGCGGCACTTCTGGATGCTGCGAAAGCTTTTGTTTCGGTGGAGTGGGAGTTCATGTTCACTGTCCTGGCGAGAATGGGATTCCCGCCCTCTTTCTTGAAATGGGTTGCACTATTGTATAATAAACCCAGAGTCTGAGTTCGAATTAATGGCAATACCTCGCACCACATTGATATTAGTTGCGGAACAAGACAGGGATGCCCTTTATCCCCTATACTATTTGCGCTGACGTTAGAACACCTAGCCTGCAAAATTAGACAGAAGTACCCAGAAACGCCACTACAATTTAACCTTCGTCCCATAGGAATCTCATTATATGCTGATGCCATGGTGCTCTATAAGAGATACCCAGTCACAAACCTGAACCTATTGATTAGAGAGTACATCAGCTATGAACAATATGCTGGCCTAAGTATCAATTGGGATAAGTCGGTGGTGATACCCTTGATGTTGGAGACCCCACAGCCTACGCTAGATTACCCACTGAAATGGGAGACTGGCCCAGTGAAGTATTTAGGAATATGGGTACACCGAGACCCGGAGGTAGTACTTAAAGAGAACTACGGGGTAGCCATGGACAGACTGGAAGAACAGGTAGAGAAGTGGATTAAACTACCTCTCTCACTATCAGACAGAATTGCCATCCAGAAAATGATACTATTACCCCGCTTCTTGTATCTATTCTAGAATGTCCCAATCTGGCTAACGAAACCATTTTTTACCAGGCTGCGCTCAGCGCTACAGCGACTGACATGGGCGGGAAGACAGCCGAGGGTGAGCTGGAAGACACTCACGAAAACCAGGGTGGTTTTGCAGCTCCTGACCTATGACTATACTATTATTGCACACAAGCACAATACGCACATTATTGGCTACAGCCACATTCCCATATACCACACACAGCGTTGGAAACAGATAGTATTCACCCACACCGCCTACCACCGCCTCATTGCGGACCCAATCAGATACTATGCCAATGACACAATACAACCAGTTAAATGCACGTCCAGAGCTTGGCATATTTTGGCATCCCGTGCACAGAAGCTACCTTTATACGCTCTGGCACTTCCGCTGGCAAATCACCCTAAATTATCAGTCACACAGGAACAGAAATTAAGAACGTTGCTAGGAGATATGGGGCTATTGACGATGGGCTCGCTGTTCCAGCACAATAAGTTTATCCCCTTTCACAGTCCATCATTATGTGCCCACCAGACGCCATTAAAAATGTTTGCATATTATAGATTGAGGGCTGCGATTAAAGATCTGTATGACACATTCCCAGCAGAACCCACAACGCTGCAGGCCCTACAGATATTGCTAACAGCGCTGACACGCTCGAAACTAGTCACTAGATTATATACTGCATCCCAGAATGAGCAGAGTGGAGACTCTAATAGCTCGCTAAAACGATGGGAAGACCAGACGGGGTTGACTATATCGGAAGAAGACTGGAGTTATAGCTGTGCGCAGTTAAGTTTACTCACATCAAATTGAAATTTACGCATCATCCATTTTAAATTTTTACATCAGGCGTATTATACGCAGGTCAAGCTGCACCGTTTCGGCCTCAGAGCAGATCATAAATGTCAACGATGCTCTGCGCCCCAGGCTGACTTCCTACACATGGCGTGGGCATGCCCTGTTCTAAACAAGTACTGGCAAGAGGTGACGGTTGCACTCACACACATGTTAACTGAACAAATCCCGAATACACCTTTGGTATGTCTATTGGGTATCTACCGACTCAAACAGATTAGGAGAAGGAAACTACTGGCGGTGGCACTTCTGCTTGCAAAACGGCATATAGCCATTAAATGGGGTAGCAAACGCCTGCCCAGATTTAAAGAATGGGTGACTGACATGCTATATTGTAAGGAAACAATGGGTACGTATGAGGAGGATCCACCTCAGGCCTCCAGACCAAAGGACTTTTGGCAGCCTTTTATGGAGTACTTACAGCGACAGTAAGATGGAGATTAACATGTATCGGGAAAGGGTGCGGAGTGATGTGAAGGAGTACTGTGCCCGAGGAATTTTCCCTGTTAAATGGTCCCAAATGTAAAAGACACACTGTATTGCTGTAAAGTTGAGCACGTATTACGGTCAGAGGTTCGAAATCGCTAATGTATATATAGAGATGATGTGTGATATACCTATGATACTCAAGATGCCTGTTTCATGCTTATGTTGACTCTAGAGGTAAAGGTAAATGTGAACGAAACATTCTGTATAACAGTGTATAAATGCTGCAAACTGTTTGTCCACTGTTGCTGCTTGGTGAAATAAAAATATAATAAATTAAAGTCTTTGCAAATCTCAAACATTGGCTAAAACACACATATTGTCCTCACAATTATATGAGAAAAATGTTTGGAATCTGTGGATAGCCACACATTTCCTACTACCTAGCATTACTCCAAGTCTCCTGACAAAAATGGTACCTCACTTATGTGGTTAGGGCTAGTGCTCATGACAGGAAACTGACCCTTTTTTTGTAATATAGGTAGTAGTAGATTTTAGGTCCTGGTGTAGCTAGAACCTAGAAAATATGTACATTTGTAAAAACTAGACACCTAGAGAAATCCAGGGACATTCATGGCTATCACCAGATTTTCTCATTCAGAAGCCCTTGCAAACTCCAAACATTGACTATAAAACACATTTGCCTCATATTTATGTGACAGAAAGTTCTGGAATCTGTGAGGACCCACTGATTTCCTACCACCCTCTGTTCCCACATGTCTCTCGATAAGAATGTTACCCACTTTTTGTGGGTGGTTCAATATACCACTACACAAAAGGCCCTAAAACACTACGTTGAGAGATTAGCGAAAGGGATAGCTGCATTATTTGGGGTTGTGCTTTGCTGCCACCCATGTAAACCTGCCAACCACACACATTTTTAAAAAACTAGATGACCAACGGATTGGAGGGCAGTGAACCTTGTATGGAACCTGCAGGGTTTATTACCCACAATGTCCTGCAAGCCTCAAAGTTTCCCTAAAAATCATGATATGGAATGAATACCCCTATCCATCCCCTAGTGGAGGGGTTAAAGCCTATTGGGCCACAGGGTGGGGGGCATGGGCCAATGCTAGGGGGCATTGCCCTGAAATCTATACTGTATAGATGCAGTCCCTGGTGTCTAGTGGACTTTCTACCCCCGGACGGAGATTGGAAGTGATTACCCATATTCACCCATTGTGTGCAGAAAGTCTACTGGGCCCCAGGGTCATGGTGCACAGGCACATACCCAGGGAGCACCTCCCCTTCTTAAAAATACTGCATAAATACAGTACCTGGTATTTAGTGGGCTTTCTGCTCCCCTGAAGGGAGAAAGACAGACTGCTCCTTTGTGGGTTGGGGGCATGGCCACGCCCCTGGAGGGTAGCTGCCACCCCTAGGTTTTTTTCTTACTTCTCTCTGGTGCCCAGTGGGCTTTCTGCTCTCCTGGGGAGTATACTGGGAATCATTACCCCCACTCTGCCCTGGGGGCAGAATGACTGTCCATGCACTTTTGTGGTAGGAATGTGGCCATGCCCATGTTAGGCAACCACTACCCTTTTTTTTACTTTTACTTGTTGTTTAGTTGGCTTTCTGCCACCCACAGATGGGGCAGAGTGGGGGTAATTGTTCCATCTGCCTTCCAGGGGGCATAAATACTAGCTGTACCCTTTTAGGGTTTGGGCACTCTATCAGTGTCATAAATTCACTGCTGAGGGGCAAGGTCACTAAGTAAAAGAACAGGCCTAAGAGCACATCCTACCTGGAAGAAACTAATAGAGGGAAAACAAATATTTACAGCCTGTGGACGAATGGAAGAAATGATCTGCAAGCAAAAAAGTGCCCCAAAAGGAACTAGAGTGCTTTGAATATTTTTTATAATATTCACATATAAACTTTCAGGAAACAAATCTAGTGGTGGGAGCTGCACACAATGGGCTTGACTATGTCCCACCCCAAAAAGGCACAAACAGTCTTTCTACACCCTCTGGGGGTCTCACTACTTTCTCTTCCACAGTTTCAGGGGATATCACTAGACCAGCCTCTATCTCAAGAACCATCCATTGGGCCTTCAACTTTCAAAGGTGTCCCTGAGACAAACTGACATATCTAAACTTCATGATAGGAAAATGTCTTGGGCCTTCCCCACCCAACAAGCAACTCAGAACCTCTTGGTATACTCTTGCTTCACTGAGCCAACAAACTAGTTGGGTTTATCCTGTGCCAAAGGTAGGAATATCTATATTAAACAATTACTCTAAGTAATCACCTTTGCTTTAAATTCTACTGCCTTTGACCTTTGCACCATTTACCCAGAGCTTCCCTCCAGAAGCAGGTTCTTTGCACCCTTCGTAAAATCTGAAATGTAAATGTTTCTCACCAAGGGTGTGTAAAGTTTGCATAAATATGCAAATGTTGCAAAAATATGTTATTTATCGGAAACTGTTTGTAAAATGTTAATAATTAGCTAAGCAAAACTGGCATTTGGAGCTGTATTTGTAGCATAAAATACTATGCATGGAAAAAGCACTAAGAACAAATATATATATATATATATATATATAGTTCTTCTCTCTAGAAACCTCACTTTTCTTTTGAAGGTTCACTATTTATCGATGGCCCAGAATGTTAGGCCTACCACATATAAAACAGCAATCCTAACCATATCACTGTTGTGAGTCTGACCAAGGTTGTGAACGTTGTGAAGATATGTGTGTGTCTCTGCTTTTACCTGGTGACATGTTACAT
The DNA here is from genome assembly GCF_964261635.1 of Lissotriton helveticus. NCBI lineage: Eukaryota > Metazoa > Chordata > Amphibia > Caudata > Salamandridae > Lissotriton > Lissotriton helveticus. The sequence continues at coordinate 1,079,737,078 of NC_136059.1, forward strand.
AAAAATAAACATACACATATTTGAATACCTGTGTTTGAAACAGCATACTCTATAAATTTGTGTACAAGAAGGTGTATGTATTTTTCTGCTCATAAGACAGGGCACATGTGTATTCAATAGTATGTTTGAGGGGCTCTATAAGACATGTCTTCCTGTGCAACCGAATGACAGAGCAGAACTAATAAAATTTGATCACCTATAAGAGAAGCTTCTCACATTTTAAGCTACCATCTTCAGATGCATAACACATGGGAGAATACATGTACTATTAGATATATACCTCAAACACGAGACCACGCAGACCTTTAAACTTGACAGCTTGCACTTCCCGTTTCAATACAGAAACAGGCAAGAGAAGTACAGAAAGAAGCAAGAGAATTGAGAAAAAAAAAAGAGAGATGCAGAATAAGAAATGTGCAAAAAGAGGCAAGAGAAGTACAGAAAGAGGCAAGAGAAGTATAGAAAGCGACAAGAGAAGCGCAGAAATAGGCAAGAGAGAAGCAGAAAGAGGCAAGAGAGGTACAGAAACATGAAAGAGAACTGCAGAAAGTGGCAAGAGAGTTGTAGAAACAGGCAAGAGGGGTGCAGAAAGAAGGAACAGGGGTGCAGAAAGAGGTGAGAGGTACAGAAACAGGGAAGAGAGGTGCAGAAAGAGAGAACAGCGGTACAGAAAGAGGAAAGAGAAGTGCTGAAAGAAGTAACAGAGATGCAGAAAGAGGCAAGTGAAGTCCAGAAAGAAGAACAAATATACAGAAAGAAGCAAGAGAAATGCAAAAAGAAGCAACAGAAATGCAGAAAGAGGAAAGAGAAGTGCAGAAAGAAGCAGCAGAGGTGTAGAAAGAGGCAACAGAAGTGAAGAAAGATGCAACAGAGGTACAGAAAGAGACAACAGGGGTGCAGAAATAATTAAGAGAAGTACAGAAAAAAGCAACAGAGGTGAGGAAAGAGGCAATAGGGTTGCAAAAAGAAGCAATAGAAGTCCAGAAAGAGCAACAGAAATGTGGGAAGAGGCAAGAGAAGTGCAGAAAGAGGCAAGAGAAGTACAGAAAGAAGCAAGCGAAGTGCAGAAAAAACCAAGAGAAATGCAGAAGGAGGCAAGAGAAGTACAGAAAGGCACGGAATGAGCAGGAAATGCAAGTGACTTGTAGAAAGAGTCAAGAGAACTGCAGAAAGAACCAACAGAGGTACAGATAGAGGGGTGCAGAAAGAAGCACGAGAGGTGCAGAAAAAAGCAACAGAAGTGCAGAAAGCAACAACAGAAGTAAGTACAGGAAGAGGCAAGAGAAGTGCACAAAGAAGCAACAGAGGTGCAGAAAGAGACAACAGATTTGCAGCAAAAGGCAAGAGAAAGGCAAGAGAGGTGTACAAATAGACAAGAGAGATGCACAAAAGGACAAAAATGTGCAGAAAGAAGGAAGACAAGTGTAGAAAGAGGCAACAGGGGTACAGAAAGAAGCAAGAGAGGTGAATAAAGAAGGAAGAGAAGTGGAGATAAAAACAACAGTTGTGCAGAAAGAGGCAGGAGAAGTGCAGAAAGAAGCAAGAGAGACACAGAAAGAGGGAAGAGGGGTACAGAAAGAGGGGTACAGAAAGAGGCAAGGGGGTGTATAAAGAAGCAAGAGAGGTATAAAAAGAAGCAAGAGAAGTACAGAATGAAGCAACAGAGGTGAGAAATTGACAATAGAAGTGCAGAAAGAGACACGAGAGGTGCAGAAACAGGCAAGAGAGGTGCATAGAGAGGGAACAGGGGTACAGAAAGAGGCAAGAAAGGTACAGAAAGAAGCAAGAGATGTGCATAAAGAAGCAAGAGAAGTGCAGAAAAAAGCAACAGAAGAGCAGAAAGAGGCAAGAGGGGTGCAAAAAGAGGCAAGAGAAGTCCTGAAAAAAGCAACAGGGGTGCAGAAAGAGGCAAGAGGGGTACAGAAAGAAGCAAGAGAGGTAAAGAAAGAAGGAAGAGAAGTGGAGATAAAAACAACAGAAGAGCAGAAAGAGGCAAGAGGGGTGCAGAAAGAGGCAAGAGACGTCCTGAAAAAAGCAACAGGGGTGCAGAAAGAGGCAGGAGGGGTACAGAAAGAAGCAAGAGAGGTGAAGAAAGAATGAAGAGAAGTGGAGATAAACACAACAATTGTGCAGAAAGCGGCAAGAGAAGTGCAGAAAGAAGCAAGATAGGTACAGAAAGAGGGAAGAGGGGTACAGAAAGAGGGGCACATAAAGAGGCAAGAGGGTGTAGAAAGAAGCAAGAGACGTGTAAAAAGAAGCAAGAGAAGTACAGAATGAAGCAACAGAGGTGAGAAATTGACAATAGAAGTGCAGAAAGAGGCAAGAGAGGTCCTGAAAAAAGCAACAGGGGTGCAGAAAGAGGCAAGAGGGGTACAGAAAGAAGCAAGAGAGGTGAAGAAAGAATGAAGAGAAGTGGAGATAAACACAACAATTGTGCAGAAAGCGGCAAGAGAAGTGCAGAAAGAAGCAAGATAGGTACAGAAAGAGGGAAGAGGGGTACAGAAAGAGGGGCACATAAAGAGGCAAGAGGGTGTAGAAAGAAGCAAGAGACATGTAAAAAGAAGCAAGAGAAGTACAGAATGAAGCAACAGAGGTGAGAAATTGACAATAGAAGTGCAGAAAGAGGCGAGAGAGGTGCAGAAACAGGCAAGAGAGGTGCATAGAGAGGGAACAGGGGTACAGAAAGAGGCAAGAGAGGTACAGAAAGAGGGTAGAGTGGTACAGAAAGAGGCAAGAGGGTTGAAGAAAGAAGCAAGAGATGTGCAGAAAAAAAGCAACAGAAGAGCTGAAAGAGGCAAGAGGGGTGCAGAAAGAGGCAAGAGAAGTCCTGAAAAAAGCAACAGGGGTGCAGAAAGAGGCAAGATAAGTGCAGAAAGAAGCAACAGAGGTGCAGAAAGAGCCAACAGAAGTGCAGAAAAAGGCAAGGGACGTGCACAGAGAGATAACAGATGTCCATAAAGAGGGAAGACAAGTGCAGAAAGAGGAAACAGGGGTGCAGAAATTAGCAAGAGAAGTGCAGAAAGAAGCAAGAGAAGTGCAGAAAGAAATACCAGTGGTGCAGAAAGAGTCAAGAGAAATGCAGAAAGAAGCAAGAGACATGCAGAAAGAGGGAAGAGGTATACCGAAAGGGTAAAGAGGGGTGCAGAAAGAGGCTTGGGTGTGCAGAAAGAAGCAAGAGAGGTACATAATGAAGCAAGAGAAGTGCAGAAAGAAGCAACAGGGGTGCAGAAAGATGCAAGAGGGGTGCAGAAAGAGGCAAGAGATGTGCACAAAGAAGCAATAGAAGTACAGAAGGAGGCAAGAGAACTGCAGAAAGAGGCAAGAAAGTTGCACAGACACAGTGCAGAAAGATGGAACAGGGTTACAGACAGAGGCAAGAGAAGTACAGAAAGAGGGAAGAAGGACAGCAAGAGGCAAGAGGGGTACAGGAGTTTACAAGAAAGGTACCGAAAGAAGCAAGAGGAATACAGAAAGAACCAACAGAGCTGAAGAAAGAAGCAAGAGGAGTGCACAGAGAACCAAGAGAAATGCTGCAAATGAACCAACAGAGGTGCAGAAAGAAGATAGAGAAGTGCAGAAAGAGGTAAGAGAGGTACCGAAAGAGACAAGAGAGGGCCAGAAACAGGCAGGCAAGGTGCAGAAAGAGGGAAGAGGGTTTCAGAAAGAGGCAAGAGGGGTGCTGAAAGAAGCAACTGAGGTACAGAAAGAGGCAAGAGAAGTGATCAAAGAGACAAGAGAGTTGCAGAAACAGGCAAAAGAAGTGCAGAAAGAGGCTAAAGAAGTGCTGAAAGAAGCAATAGAGGTGCAGAAAGAAGCAAGAGCAGTACAGAAAGAGGCAAGTGAGATGCAAAAAGAGGCAATACAGGTGCCAAAAGAGGCAAGAGAAGTGCAGGAAGAGGTAAGAGAGGTGCAGCACGAGGCATGTGAGGTGCAGAAAGAGGCAAAAGGGGTGCAGAAAGAGGGAAAAGAAGTGCAAACAGAAGCAACAGTGCTTTAGAAAGAGAAAAGAGAACTGTAGAAAGAGGCAGGAGAATGCAGAAAGAGGCATGAGAGGTGCAGAAATAGGGAGGAGTCACACAGAAAGAGAGAAGAGGGGTACAGAAAGAGGCAAGAGGGGCACAGAATGATGCAGCAGAGTTGCAGAAAAAGGCAAGAGGGGTGCAGAAGGAGGCAAAAGAACTGCAGAAAGAGGCAAGAAAGTTGCACAAACAGGGAAACATGAAGATGGAACAGGGTTGCAAACAGAGGCAAGAGAAGTACAGAAAGAGGGAAGAGGGGGCAGAAAGAGGCAAGAGGCATGCAGAAGTTTTCAAGTGAGGTGCCGAAAGAAGCAAGAGGAATACAGAAAGAACCAACAGAGATACAGAAAGAGGCAAGAGAAGAGCAAAATGAGGCAAGAGAGATACAGAACGGTGCAGAAAGAGGGAAGAGGGGTGCAGAAAGAGGAAAGAGTGGTGCTGAAAGATGGAAGAGGGGTATAGAAAGAGACAAGAGGGGTGCTGAAAGAACCAACCGAGGTACAGAAAGAGGCAAGAGAAGTGATGAAAGAGACAAGAGAGTTGCAGAAACAGGCAATGAAGTACAGAAAGAGGCACAATAAGTGCTGAAAGTAGCTATAGAGGTGCAGAAATAAGCCAGAGAAGTACAGAAAGAGGCAAGTCAGATGCAGGAAGAGGCAATACAGGTGTAGAAAGAGGCAAGAGAGGTGCAGAAAGAGACAAGAGAGGTACAGAAAGAAGGGAGGCACAGAAAGTGAAAGAGATGTACAGAAAGAGGCAAGAAAAGTACAGAACAAGGAAGAAAGTTGCACAAAGAAGCAAGAGAAATGCAGAAAGAGGCAAGGGAGGTGAAGAAAGAAGTAAGGGTGGTTTGTGCACCATTTGTATCGTTTTAACACTCACATTTAGCAATAAGAAACAGGTGACCATTCCAGGTTTGCAAAGGGCTTTCCACCAGGCTGTAGACCTTGTTGCTGCGTATTTGGTAACGTTTGAGCCATTTGAGCCAGAAACAAGTTATTTTTTGTTCAAATCTGCAGATTATGCAGCAGATGATGGATTATGTGGCAAATGCGGAAAATGTCTAATTATCTGAAAGTGGGTGTAGCCGAACAGTTGCCTAATTCTAGTGGCCCTGGTTATACCTCCGACTAGGTCCACATGTGCTTCTCTGTGTTTCTTTCTTTTTTGTCTCATTGAGTTTATAGTTTAGCTTCAATGGGAACGAGGAAGACTAAACTTGAGGTTACCACTCCACAACACAGACTACCATAACACATAATTACTCTCCATAACACATAATCCCACTCTCCATAATTCTTTATAATGCATTCGAATTCAGACAGCGAGGTCTGTTGATCTTTTTTCCTGGCTCACCGCTGTTTGTTCGTTTCTTAAATTGAGGACGAATAAGTCGGTCAGGAAGCACATTAGCTATGGCATTTAAAGACGCCGGCAAAGCACTTGTGGAACAGGAAGTAGCTATCCACCGTATCCAAATCACGTTGACTATTCGCAATGTGAAGTCACTTCAAAAAGTGTGTGGAGATCTCATTAGAGGTGTGAAGGAGAAAAACCTGAAAGTGAAGGGGCCAGTTCGCATGCCTACTAAAACTCTGCTAATTACTACTCAAAAAACACCTTGTGGTGAAGGTTCAAAGACTTGGGATTGTTTCCAGATGCTTATTCACAAGTGCTTGATTGACCTCCACAGCCCTTCTGAAATTGTAAAGCAAATTACATCCATCAGTATAGAGCCTGGGGTAGAAGTGGAAGTTACTATTGCTGATGCACTCTACATAATTCCTATACACTAAATACCACATACTTTCTATCTACATAATTTCACTGCACAACATGCCACAAAATTCCACTACACACAACGTACATCCTCTCCACTCCAAAAAACATTAGTAAAAAACTTTTTACATTTACAAGCCCAATAGCCCTAACTTTTGCAAATGTGAGACCTATTACATTGCAAATGCTTCTTTAACTAGTAGTTGCGTTTGTGTGGTGACCAAAGGGGGCTGGGCCCCTGACCAGCGCTCAGGAATTCTTCTGCGTAGGACTTACAGGAGGTACCACAAAGGCTTCTCGGCCCCCAAAGTCCCTCAGGAGTAAAGTGGTCTTCATCCCCCAACCAGTAGTGTGCCAGAAGGTGTGTTTGAAGAGTGGTGGAGAAAGGGGGGGGTGGCATCCAAAGACTTCTTAGCAATCCCACTGTGTGGGACTTACTGGAGGTAACAGGAGGGGTAGTTGGCCCCCAAGGACATCCTTGGGGGCCAACTACCCCTCCTATTACCTCAATTAAGTCCCACATTGCTAAATTCTTATAGCAGGTCATGCCCCCTTTTCCTACCACTCTGAAACCTCACTCCCTGATGCACTCTTGGATGGGGAATGAAGTCCCCTTCACTGCTGTGGGTCCTTAGGGGTCAACTAGCCTACCTTTTACCTCCAGTAAGCCCCAGTAAGCCCCACACAGTGGGATAGCTCAAAGATGGGCACAGGCTCTTTCTCCACCACTCTGCAAATGTGCCTCCTGGTGCGATCTTGGTTCGGGGATGATGTCCCCTTGCCTCCTGAGGGTCCCTGGGTCTCCTGGTACCTCCAGTAAGCCCCACACAGCTGGATTGCTGAGAGTGTTCAGAGCCACACCCCCTTTTTTTATACCACTTTGAAAACACACCTCCCGGCACACTGCCAGGGCTAGGCCTTTCTTTATTTTAATTTTTTTAAAGGGGATGGGGGTCTTGCGGCCTCCCTTCCCTGTACCTCTTTTGGCCCCAGGGACCCCATACCCTAGAGCCTGCCCTGCCTTTCTTATTTTTTCAAACATTTTGGAGGGGGAAGCGTGGTACCCCTCCTGAGGCCAATCTTGGTTCAACCTAGTCACAAGATGGCTGCCAACACTTCCTCGTTTTAAGTGTTGGCAGCCAATCACAGTCAAGCTCATGCTCGGGAAGGGTTCGCGGATCCACCGCGGTCACCAGATACTGATATTTTTTAAAATATTAATTTTTCAGGAACTACTGATTGGATTTACACCATTTACAGAAAAGAGTGTTTTCTGGACCAAAATCTACCTTTTGCCAAATTTGGTGTAATTCCTTTCAGCCGTTCGGGCTGTAGCCATGTCTAAACTTTCCTATGTAAATTAATATGGAGAAAACACATTTTGAGACCCCTTTTTTCCTCGCCCACTGCTTGACGAATCACCCTGAAACTTTCAAGACAGGAGCTGGCCGGAGCACCACATTAGTTTTTAAACTTTCACAAAGTTTCGTCAAACAGCTCTAAAGATACTGGCAAAAGAATAAATGCTTTTCCTATTGAAACTGGGTCCTAACTATAACTACCTACTGGTGACTGCCAGGAGGTTATATATATATGCACTGTCAGTGGCTTGAAATGAAAATAAAAATGACTTACTTTTAACCTGCAGTGAACTGGCTGTGCTGTTTTCTTCCATGGCCTTGGATTCGGGAGCTGCACTTGGTGAAGAACCCTTGGAATATATTGTTTTCAGGCCAATTATTCTTGACTGGCCTCAAAACCTTAAGGATCGGTACCTGATTTTTACTGGCATTTTTATTCATGAATTTTCTTGATTATTTTTTCCAAACTAATTTATTTGGTGATTACTATCTACATGTTTTTTCTTCCACGTAGGGCTTTGCTAATGCAATGGACTTTATTTTTTCATTTTTCTTCCTTTGGGATTTTAGTCACCTTTTCCCTTCAATTTATAATTTTTGCACTGATTTGGTCTCAAATTTGCATGACACGGGCCTCTCTCTTTTTTGTCTGTGCAATGTGTATACTTAGGGGCAGATTTATGAGGCACTTGCGCCACGTTTACGCCGCTGTTGCGTCACGCAAGGCGTCACGCATCCCTACGAACGTTTTACAACGTGACGCATCTAGGCAGATGCGTCACGTTGTAAAGCCCTGCGCCGCTTGTGGGCGTTCCGGCGCAGGGTGGGCGTTCCGGGGCAGGTGCGCCTCGCAAACTGGCTGAGTGAAATCTATAAGATTTCACTCAGTCACTTTCAGGCCAATGCTGCGTCAAAAGCCTGCGCCTGCTTGAAGCAGGCGTAGGTCTTGACGCAACATTGTGGAGATGGGGCACCCCCGAGCCTTGCTGGAGCTGCGTCGCGCTTGCGACGCAACTCCAGCAATGCGTCACCTTTACGGCACAGATGCGTCACGCATCTGTGCCGTTTTTGCCCCATGGTGCGCCGCATCATAAATGCGGCGCACCAAGGGTGGCGGAGCTGTGGCGCACTGTGGCGCATGTTAACTGGCGCATCCCTGGGGATGCGCCAGTTAACATAAATCTGCCCCTACAATTTTGAATCATGATACCCATATATTCCTTATTTCAGAAATTACATACTGGATGCTCTGAATTATGTCTTTTTTGTCTTGATGATGACCATACTAACTTGTTTTGATTGAAACGCCTTCGACGCACATGTTTGGCACACACTGAAGAGGAAGCATCTATTGCTGTGGACCTCCCAACTCGGGCCCACTACTTTCTAGTTGCCCTGGGACACTCCTACCAGGATTCTTTCAAAAACCCACATTGAGCCAGAATAAAATTAGAGTACTGTTTGGGTAATATGATGTTAAGAATTTGGAATGCATTAGTTAAGGTACCCTATATTAACAATAATAAAATCAAGGAGGAGCAGCAATGTGCAGGACTTATGATTTACCTTCTTTGGAAGTCTAGTCAGATAAAGTAGTTTGCCTTAATCCTGAGATGCCCAGTTGTTTCCATGATAATATGGAGATAAATAATATTGTCTTCAAAATTGTAAAAATGTATCACAAATTTCACCATCCTATATGCAAAACACAAAAACAGAAATATTGTCAACAAAAATATAGCTGTAAAAAATATCTAAAATAAATTTAAAAAATAAAGAAATATGAAATATATTCAACATATACATATATATATACAATCTGAAACCGAAAATGTATAAATAAAAAAAATTAAAAATCTATAAGTAAAACATTTGTCTTTCTCAAAATTACAATGAAAAAAAGAAGTATACTGAAAAGAAGAAACAGAACAACCCTAAAAAAACACAGAACCAACTAACCTAAAAATCAAACAGCAATAATTTAAGTAAATAACTTAAAACATATGGTAAACATGTTTATTAGTTTAACAGCATACAGTATACATAAAAATTAACACATAGTTGAATAATTCTGTAATTGACAGATATAATGTTAGAAACTGCAACATATATCAAATCATAAAAGGGGAAACTACTCTTAAGTTGAAGGGCATACACCTATAGCACAATGCACTTCTAGTGCAAGGACACCTTAGACATCCTCTGAATACTACTCCGTTTTGTGCTAGGGCAGCAGTACCACCAAATCAGATGTTGTTGAAAGTGTAAGGGAATATAATCACCCTCCAAACATGACTGATATTCAAGTAAGAGAAGCAAGCACAACCTCACAAAAGATCATAGGAACTAGGAGCCGCTCGCAGCAGTTTGCTTTCTGCCTGGGACCTTGCCTTGTGGTGGATATCTTCCTGGAGCCCTGCTTATTGAGAGTGCCTGTGCTTCCCTTCCTACACGCCTCATACTGCTCGCGGCCCCCGCTTCGAGGGAGCCACTCGAAGCAGTTTGCCCTCTGCTCGCGGCATTGCCGGTGTGTGGCGGACACCTTTGGAGCAAAGCTGGACTATGAGAGAGCGCAAACTGATCTAAATGTATGAGTGCATCACACTTACCTGTAGTAAGCACAAATCGTGAAGAGAAATGCCATGAGTGCTAATAGTATCTGCAAATATATCAAAAATGTATAGCTAATGTAGAGATTTAATAGAAGTGGAACTAATACAGAAATGTGTGACATTATATGATTTTATTAGACGTGATTATTTCTTAATCTATGTCGTGTAACTGTTAACATGTAAGATAGTATGTGGTTAAAAGCAGAACGTGGTAGGCCTCAGGGCCAGAGCTGGAGCTGAAAGGGAAGATGGTTCTTTTCACGACACAGATTATATTAACGTTTTTGGTCATTGCATTTAATAGACCATGATTTATAGAAATGTTTACTTAATAATAGAATAAGAGTATTAACATGCTTTAATTAAATGAAGAAGTTGAATATTATAATCGTTATGAGAAATATTGTAGGCCTGAAATGTTTTAGCATTGATTTACACGTACATGTCTGGGCTGAGAAATGTTGCAAGCCTTTTTAGAAGTCTATGAGAGTTGGGTTCTTGGCGGCAGATATCTGTCTGCAACAGGAAAGGGGGGATCCAATTATAAATGAATGAATAGAGGTCTGTTCAGTGGACGGCCCAGACATGGAGGAGGGTTCTGGAATGTTTAAGGGGTATCAGCGGGCCGGAGAAGAGTCTGAGAAGCAAGGTCAACTCTAACGTCTGAGGCCCAATACAAAGCATCATGGAAAAAGCCTGAAGTTGCACCACGTGAGAGGCGTTTCGCAAGGGGCGTCTCAATTGTTGTTGACTGTTTTGTATTAGGGACAGCACCCCTGGGTGGAGTTAGAGCAGAGACCTGAGGACCCTTTAGAGAGCGGATGGGTAGGCAGAGAGGGGTCATGACTGGAGAACTTTAGGTTTTCACCAAGAGACTTAGAGTGGGTGACTTCCCTTGGGGGTCATTCACTGCTGACACCTTTGTTAGGTTGGGAATTGGTTAAGTAGGGATACCATCTAGAACAGGGTAGGGACGCCTAACCTGTGTTTGATTTTCCTCCAACCTAAATGAAGGAGAGATATGCGTCTATGCTGATAGCTTTATTGTTCTTAGAACTTGTGTTAGTGATTTCTGTTGCTCGTCTAAGGGCTTTTCGAGAGCACATGTATGTAATTGGACCTGTGTATCTCGTGAATCTCATTCTGAGATGCCTGTATTTGCAGCTCATTATATCTTTACAATAAACTTTTGAAAACTAGAAGTTGTCCGTGATCTTTGAGAGTAGAGTCCTTTCTTGGGTGAACTAACTTGCAGATAGGTGCACTTTCTTTCCTTACAGACAGGCAACAAAGGTTCAGTCGACCAGATCGAGGTTTGGATCAATAGAGATAAGGTATCGATCAAAATCTCGCCCTTTCAGTTGGTAGCTATAGAGGATGGTTGCCTTCTTGAGGACGGTGACCTAGGCCAGGTTAGCTTACCCCAAGGCCCCTAGAAATCGATGATCGGAAGAACAGCCCGCAGATGAAGATCCGGATGACGTGAGACAGAAAAAGCAGCAGTATCGGTCGAGAGTGAGTATAAAGGGTTATGCGTGTTAGATTGCGGTGTTTTTGTATTGTATCTATGTTGTAATGTCTGGCGGAGTTGAATGTCTGTAGAGTGACTGTGGAACAGGTTGTGAGCGCGCGCAACCGGTGGAAATCTTAAGTTCAAGGAGAGCTTAAGTGGTTCGGGTGTATCGGACACCCAGAGTAATTGTCAACTAGTGTGAAGGGGGTCATGAGGTACCATTGATCACCCGAGAGACCGAGATAGGGGGAACGTAAGAGTGAGTGCGTGAGTAACGGACGCTGGTCGGAAGTTACTGTGTGTGTAAGCAACCTATCAGAGAGACGATAGACATCTCGTCAGTTGTGTTGACAATTACAGATAGACTGTGGACGTACAGTCGAGAGAGAAGTGACCGCTTGGTCGGAAGTAGTCATTTTTCGGTGTATGAATGGGACGCATGCATAACCGGGAGACGAGTTGAGAAAGGAGGGGTGCTGCTGCGAAGCGGAGAAAAGAGACGTCAGGTGGTGTCGCGCAGTGATTGGCTGACCGGAGAAAGACCGCGCTGTGATAGGCCAGCTAGCGAACACGTCAGACAGGGTCGCGACGTGATTGGCCGACAGGAGAAAGACCGCGCTGTGATAGGCCAAGCTAGCAAAGCCGCGACAGGATTGGTGGATTGTCATCAGGAAGTAAACAGAGTAGCGAGGCTGGATTTTGTGCGCATAATTATGAAGTGTTTTAAATGGTTGAAAGCGCTGTTTCAAAAAGAGAAGCGGGGATCGTATGAAGGGGAAGAAGCCCCGCCGGAGGGTACGCCAGCTCGTTATATGGCAGTAAATGTTGGGTTACATACGATCCTTTGGATATCAGAGTGGAGTAAGATTACTGAAGGAAATGAGGAACTGACGTTCCCGAAGTACGGGACGTTCAGATTAGAGGTGTTACATCGATTGAAATCAGTCATGACCTCAAAGAGACCCTTGCCTAGACCAACCCAGTTTGAAGCTCTTGAAGCATGGATTAGGGCAGCGCATGAAAAGAATATGAACAGACGACAAGAAAGGGTGAAACGCTCGGTAAGGGCAGTACAGGATGCCAGGTGGGATGCGGATGCTAAAAGATGGAGAGTGCATAATTTGGAAATAAATAAACTGTACCCAGTGTTAGAGGCGCCAGTAAATAAAAGTCCCCTAGAAGAAGATGATGAGAGCGAAACAGAGGATAGCTTGATAAACAGATTATTGACAGACAGGCCACCCCCGTATAATAGAGCAGGGGGAGAGGTCGAGAATACTGAAGGAGCAAAGGGGGGCAATGCAGGAGAGCATAGACCGCTTCCCAGTTCAGAGTGGGATCCTGAGCCAAAGAAAGAGTTGTTCCAGCCTAGTCAGGTACAACAGGTAGTCGGTAGGTTTGTGGTACAAAGAGCGCCGGAAACGGAAAGCGCCACATCCTACCCATTACCAGATGCACTACAGGTACCGGTTACCATAGGTCCTATAATATCGATATATGACCAAGAGAGAGCAAAAGGGGAAGAACGGAAACGGAAAGACAGAGAAAGAGCAGAGGAGGCAAGGAGGAACGATACCACTAATTCCCCAAGTCAGATGCCGATACCCAGAGAGTGGAGCACCCCGATGCACACAGCAGGGGACCCAGGAGGAGATCCTGGGGGCCCTAGATGGCCAATGGATCTGAGGGGATCGGGACGAAAATCCTTTCAAGAGCTAAATGAGTACATGAAGCAGTGGGATGAGGCAGTGAAGGCTCAAAAGTGCATCAATGCTGCGGAAGCTGAAAGAGAAAGTCAGGACAGCAGAGCACGGACTCACTGCGGGGCTGGGGAGAGTAGCCCGGAGTGGGACTGTAGAGGGAGTAGGGGAGTCACCCATTGGGCCCGGAGTGGAGGTAGAACAGACCTGGAAAACGGGGGCCCCGGGAGTGAAGGGGTGGCGTGCCCAATACTCAGTGAAGGGGAGAGGAGAGCGCAAGAGTACAGAAACAGCTTTAAGTGTCCACACTGTGTGCCTGGCACCAGAGAACCGAATGGGAGTTGTGAGAGGTCGCACCATAGGCCCTGTGATGATGGAAATGAGCGCAGCCCAGGGAATATGGGGAACCGGGAAGGATCGTATCGGATACTGAGCGATACGAGGCAAAGGGAGTGTAGCGACCAGAGGGAAAATAACAGAGAGATGTGCGGTGAGAGGAGAGAAGAAGATGAGAGTGGGCAGAGAGAGAGTAGGGGTAACAGGCCCGTGTTCCATCACCTTCCAAGATCGGATGGCCGAGCCTGGGACCTGGAGAGATGGGAGCAAGGGAGGCCACCCATTAACTCTCCTGAGCCCAAACGCAGAGCTCGAAGTTGGGATGGTAGGGAGACCAGTGAGCCCCCTTCGAAAGACATATTGCGAGCTGAGATAAAAGCCAAGAGACTTGATGTCTCCAGCTTAAGGTCAGATCTGGATGACATGGTAGATGGTACCCTGCCTTTAGAAAGAATGGAAATGTATGAACAGGATGAAATACTGTATATGGCAAAGGACATCACTCGAAAGGCGAGAGCAGTCCATGAGAAGTTAGTCGAACTAGCAGGCAAATATATGGTGGACTTGTCAAGAACCAAAGCATTACAGGGTAACCACAGGCTACATTACTCAGATCGAGACCTAGATGAGAGGAGAACGATTGGGCTGAAAACACACATAAGGGAACTGATCACTGGAATAAGGACATGGAGGGCACTAGATAAGTGGGAAGAGAGGTGGTCCAAGAAAGGGACCGGCAGGAGAAGCATGATTGGTATGACACCAGGACAGCAGGGAATAGAAGCTTACCCTTTGCGGGAAGTTGCAAATGGGAACTATGTACATGTCCCTTGGAGTAGGGGAGATTTAGCTGCTTTTACCACCTCTTTCCCCAAATTACGAGAGAACCCTGTGGAGTGGTACAAGCAAGTCGAGAGGTTTGTAAAAATCTCTAAGGTCCTTTGGATAGATCTGAACACGCTGTTTGACATTGTAGTACCAGGCGATCTGTGGACAGCATGTAAGGTTAGCGCTGAGTGGCCCACAACGGAGCCAGAGAGAGATGCCAAGACTAATGGGCCGTCCGAGATTGTGATGGCAAAATTCGAGAGAGTGATGACTTGGCTGAAAGAAAGGGTGCCAATGCAAGACATAGATTGGGTCAGAATAGACCGAACGAGACAGGAACCCAAAGAGACAGTCCACGAATATTACGAGAGATTGCTGAAGGCGTTTAAACAGTATAGCGGCTTGGATGTAATGGACCCAAAAGACATAGGACAATTTGTGTCCAAGTTCGTCCTGGGACTGAGACCGGATATTAGTTTAATGATTCAGCAACACTCGATTTGTTGGCAATCTAAACCCCTAGATGAAATACTGAGATATGCCAGGTACTGCTGTGATGAGATTGATTCCAAGGCTAAGAAACTAAAAGAAAAGTTGATGGTGGTACAGATGCAAGCAGCAGGGAAGGGGGGGCCGCAGCAACAGCAGCAAGGAACAGGTACAGGAGGAAAGAAGCAGTACAGTCAGAACAAGGGTAATGAGGAGAGTTCCACCTTTAGACCCAGAATAGACATAGCTACCTTGAAGAAAACGACTAGGTGCCACCAGTGTAACGAGCTGGGGCATTGGAAACGCGAGTGCCCTTACAATGTAGAGATAGGAGAGCAAGAGATAGAGGAGGAAGAGGTTCAGAGCGCGCCTACAAGAGGGGTAACGCCATACCAAGGAAAGGTGCTCAAAGGGGGGGGGGCTCCTCCCCGAGCCCAGTTCCCGCAACCTCCTCGAGCAGGGAGCATGGGTAAGACCTATAGACAAATGCCCCTGTTTGTGGAAGGGGAAGAGTGCTATTATGTGGACCCATTAACCGGACAGAGAGTGGAAAGAGAAGACTGCACCCTTGGGGCAGCCTTAGAGGTAGATCAGAGGGGACCCTATGTGGAAGCAGAAGTAGCAGGGTGCCCTACGACATTTCTGGTGGACACAGGAGCCACTAGATCCACGATCAGATCAGCTGCAGTTCCAGACCTGCCCATGTCTGGAGAGACCATACAGGTGGTAGGGGTCGCAAACAGAAGAATAACCAGCCAATTGACCGAACCGGTGCAGGTGAAAATAGGGAAGTACAGTGATGAGCACCAGTTTGTGGTTTGCGATTCAAGCCCTGTGTGTTTGCTAGGAAGAGACCTGTTGTGTAAATTGAATTGTACCATATATTGTACACCTCAAGGGGTGGAGGTATTGACCAATGATGATGACGCAGATTTCAAAGTTGCAAACTCCAGAATATGCGTGGAGCTGTACCCTACTTTGACAGTAGATGAGCTTCCCTGGGACTTAAGAGAGACAGTGGCATCAGAAGTATGGGATTTCACTGGGGAAGAGATTGGATTGGTCAAAGGGGTGGACCCAGTGAAAATAGTAGTGAAACCGCATGCTGAGTTCCCAAGAACACCCCAATACAAATTGACTCCAGAAACGATTGCAGGCATAAAGCCCGTGATCGAGTCCATGATTAAACAGGGAATACTGAAAGAAATCGTGGGTAGTCCATGCAACTCCCCGATTATGGGTCTGCAGAAACCAAATGGGAAATTTCGGATAGTACAGGACCTTCGAAAGATTAATAACATAGTCGTTTCATGTTGTCCAGTGGTACCGAATCCATCAGTGATACTGTTTCAAATTCCATTCCAAGCTGAGTGGTTCACTGTGATCGATCTTTGCCAGGCTTTCTTTTCGATCCCTTTGGACGAAGATAGCCATTTTCTTTTCGCATTTAAGCTGGAAAATCGCGTCCTAACATGGTGTCGTATCCCTCAAGGGTATACAGAGAGTCCATCGATCTTTAACCAGCTTCTGAAGAAAAATCTTGAAAGTCTAGTGCTGCCCCAGAAGTCAGTTCTGGTCCAGTACATAGACGACCTCCTTGTGGCGTCAGAAACAGAAGAAGCTTGCAGAGAAGACTCCATTGCTTTGTTAAATCACCTAGCTGCCAATGGGCACAAGGTGTCCCCGGGAAAATTGCAGTACTGCCTGACAGAAGTGCAGTACTTGGGACACAGAATTGAGAAAGGCAAACGAAAGGTGTCACCAGACAGGATAGAGGCGATCATGAAAATGAATGCGCCTAAGACACAGAGAGAGGTCAGGATGTTTCTAGGGATGGTGGGTTATTGCCGACAGTGGATCGTGAACTTTTCACTGAAAGCAAAGCCCTTGCAAAAACTGACGCACAAAGAGGTGAGTGATCCGGTACCATGGGACAAAGACTGTTTGATGGCATTCTTACAGCTGCGAGAGGACCTGTGTCGTGCTCCGGCATTGGGAATGCCTGATTACAATAAACAATTTTTTCTTTACTGTTGTGAGAGAGAAGGTTGTGCGTTGTCTGTGTTGGTCCAAATCCATGGGAATGCCCGTAGACCAGTTGCTTATTTCTCGGCTACTTTAGACCCAGTAGCCGCAGCGTTGCCCGGATGTCTCAAATCCGTTGCTGCAACGGGTGTCAGCATTGAGAGATGTGAAAATATTGTCATGGGGCACCCGTTAGAGGTGTGCGTGCCACATTCTGTTGAACTGTTGATGACCAGGACCAAAACACAGCATCTGACCAATAGCAGGCTCACGCGCTATGAGCAAGTTATTCTTGCTGCAGAGAACGTGACCCTCAAGAGATGCTCTGTTTTGAACCCTGCTACCTTAATGCCACTTCCAAATGATATTGATGATGATGATGAATATACAGACCATGACTGTCTCGATGTGACTGAACTATGCACCAAACCCAGACCCGACATCGTAGATGAGCCACTGACCGACCCAGACGAAGTTTTCTTTGTCGATGGCTCATGTGTAAGAGACGAGGTTGGGCAGTTGAGAGCAGCTTATGCTGTTTGTACAATTGAAGGAGTTGTGGAAGCTGGGTGCCTGGAAGGAGTACACTCCGCTCAGGTAGCCGAGATTATTGCCCTGACACGTGCTTGCTTAGCAGGCAACCAAATTCGAGTCACCATCTACACCGACAGCCAGTATGGGTATGGGGTAGTTCATGATTACGGGCAGTTATGGTCTCAAAGAGGGTTCATGACTTCTTCAGGCTCTCCCATTCGCAATGGAGAGTTTGTGCGCCTGTTGTTAGAAGCATTGCAATACCCAGCAAGTATCGCAGTTGTAAAGTGCATCGCACATACCAGAAATGAGGACTTTGTTTCGAAAGGCAATAGATATGCTGATGAAGTTGCGCGGTATTGCGCGGAACAAGGTTACTCTTTCACAGAGGTGGATGTGGGTGGAATAAATGTAAGAACTGAATTAGCCATGATACTGGAAACTGTTGATACTTGGGATGAACTGTCAACCATGCAAGAAAATGCTCCTGATTCTGAAAAAGAAACATGGGAAAAGGCAGGATGTGTAATGGGTGAGACCCATTTTTGGGTCTCAGCAGACGGCAGAGCAGTTTTGCCCAATGAGATGGTGAGTCCAATGGCTAGGCTCATACATGGTCCCGTACACTTAGGGAGAGATGCTATGCTGAGAGTGTTTAGACAGACTTGGTACAATCCTAAGTTTAGAATAGCAGCAGAAGCAGTGTGCCAGCGTTGTGTGACCTGCCAGCAGCTGAACGTAGGGAAAAGAACACCAGTTGCACTAAGTCACATAGGAAGATCTGGAGGTCCATTCAATCGAATGCAGATAGATTTCATTGAAATGCCAAGGTGCAACCGCCTCCGCTATGTCCTGGTGGTTGTTTGTGTGTTCTCCAGATGGGTTGAGGCATACCCTACACGTAGGTGCGACACCCTCACAGTGGCTAAGTTACTGCTTCGAGAACTCATCCCTCGCTTCGGGGTGCCGGCCTTTTTGGAATCAGATAGGGGAACACATTTTAACAGCGAGCTTGTGAAGATGATCTGTGTAGCATTAAATATTGACCAAAAGCTACATTGCAGTTACCGACCAGAAGCCTCAGGAATTGTGGAACAAATCAATGGCACAATCAAGGCCAGAATAGCGAAAGTGTGCTCCTCAACGACCCTGAGTTGGCCTGATGCCCTGCCATTAGTTCTCATGAGCCTTCGTAGTACCCCAGACAGAAGAACAGGGTTGTCACCACATGAGGTGTTAATGGGGAGAGCAATGAGGCTGCCATCTATTCCAGCTACTGCACTGTTAAATATCACAGATGATATGATCCTGGACTATTGTAAGGGGCTGTCTGACGCCATGCGTTCTGTGTCCCTTCAGGTGCAGGCTGCAGAGGTTCCAGCGTGCCAGGGCCCGTGCCATGACCTGAACCCTGGGGACTGGGTCCTGGTAAGAAAACACGTGAGAAGAAGCTGTCTGGATATTCGTTGGCGTGGGCCCTTCCAGGTCATCCTGATCACAAACACAGCTGTAAAGGTGGGAGGCCTGCCCAATTGGATCCACGCGTCACATACGAAAAGGGTTCCAGCACCTCTGGAAACAGCTCCTCTCTCGGATAGACGTCCAGCAGGGGACCGAGAAGCCATAGAGGGGGCTAGCCAAGCTGTAGAGGTGCCAGCGGAAGCAGGGAACGAGTCTGACCAAGCTGAGGACGGTCAGTACAACAGCGAAACAGAAGACGCTACAGAAGGAGAAAGTAGCTGGGAGTACGAGTCTGACCCTGACAGGTCTGAAAGAGAGCGAGAACAGACCAGAAGGAGAAGGAGTAGAAGGGCACGTGGAGAAGCTAATTGGCCGCAAAGAAGGAGCTCTAGCCTGAGGTCAACTCCAGAGTTAACCCTTCCTCCGATATCAGAAGACTCAGATCCAGAAGAAGGTGCTCAGGGCGCTGAAGCACCGGACCGAAGAAGGTCAAGAAGAGTGCGAGTGCCTAACAGAAGATACTCCACACCTGAGTGGACATATCTGGCGACAAATGTCTGTGAAACCGGAGACAGGGAGGATCCGAGCGGTGGTGGTGTCCAGTTCTGAGCCCATTATCACCGTGGAAATACGACTGTTGGTACCCGGTGTCGAACAAGAAGGGTCGCTGACATTCGTGCTCCCCAGACCTCCCCGCCTCAGCAAGTTAAAACATATGTTTCTTACAGAATTGCAATTCCCCGACTTTGGTACAACGATAACAGCACATGAAGAGCACAATCTTCGTTTGGAAATACTGAACTATGCTATTGAAGCAGCAACCACAAATCTGATAGTAGACTGTTAAAGGACTTTGTAAATAAAGCAAGCAGAAAAAGAAGATTACCTAGCGCCCAGGAAGCAGAGAATTTTAGGGAACTTCCCTTGAGTTGATGGAGAAGGGCTAGGGTTGTCTTTTTGGACTGTTAAAGGACTTTTGCGAAGAAGGTTGTCAGCCTCCAGTTGTGTGGATTCTAAAGACAAAAGGATTGAAAAGAGACTGTAAAGGAACGAGAGGAAAAGAACTTTTTGCAAAGATAAAGAGAGAGCTAGATTGTCTGACGAAATGGAGGCCGGCACCCCGAACCGCAGAGCTAAATGTATAATAGGTACACTAATAGTAGGAGTGATAATACTAATAGCTTTAGTGGTAACAATTTCTTATGTAAAGGGACATGAGGAAGAGGTAAAGGTAACTGATGTGAGTTCTGTAGTAACGCTTACACCTATTGTTGCTGGTGAGAAAAGGGAAAACACTCAAGAGAAAGCGTTATTGGCTGCAGAAGCCCGCAGGTTACATGTAGACGAGTCCCAAGGAGACTTTAGGTCAAATGCTTATGCTAAACTTTTGTATGAATACGTGGATGCCATGGAGGTTAAGGATTGCTACGTCTGCATGCAGTTGCCTGCGTCTGTAGATGAAGGAATTCGCTATCATCACCTCCCTCTGACATATGGCATTACATGTAGCTTATTGCTTAGTATATTTTATGAGAGAGATAGTTTTGAATACTATTTCTCAAATTATGATTCAGTGTTGCCAGAAGTCCCGAATTATAAGCAGATGAATAAATGGGATTACTGGAAGAGTGAAGACAGATTGGCCAAATTCTTCATTCCTTGGATTACCTTAGATACTTCACATGCCCGTAGAAATAACCTGACATGCAAGGTGTCAGAAGTTGAGAAGAAGTTCATAGGGCAGGTGGATGATCGTTACAGGAGACAAAAGATTTTGAAAAAATCTGGACAAGGGAAAATAGATTGGACCGAGGAAGAGAAGTCACATAAGAGAAAGGGTAGTAGTGGTCCAATAGCTTTAGATAAAGCGCAGAGAGGAAAGTTATGTCTTCACCGAGCCAAAACGTATTATGAAAATGTATACGTAGGTGAAGTTGACTGTGAACATGCTTTTAATTTAGAGTACTACACTAAGGATTTCCTGAAGGGAATGCAAGTGATTCCAAATGTGTATTTTGTCTGTGGAAGAAATGCTTACGTGAGACTACCTGATAACTGGTATGGATCATGTTACTTGGCAATTGTCTTCCCCAAAATATATCATGCACAAGACTTAGTGATCATTGAGGGTCAGACATCATCGAGGGGAAGGAGAGATGTAGGTGATGCCGAAATGGTTGGAGATGTCTTTGGAGCTATGTTCCCTCTTTTGGGAATAATCCTTAATGATGTTAAAATTAGACGACTGGCAACAGTTGTCGACAGGTTGTCTGCCAGCACTGCTCAGTCCTTAATGCTGGTAGAAGGAGAGATGCAATCGATAAGAGCTATGGTTCTTCAAAATCGTCTTGCATTAGATGTCCTACTAGCAAAAGAGGGCGGAGTCTGTAAGGCTTTGAAGGTCCAGGAATGTTGCACTTACATTCCAGACAATTCGAAGCCCCTTGAGAAAGTTATTAAGAACATAACTAGTATTCACAAGGAGATCGAAGACTTGAGTAGAGAAAATGTTTGGGAAAAGGTGGGCCACGGAATGAGTACAGTTGGAGGGTGGTTTTCCGCCTTAGGCAAAAGCTTTGTATGGTATGTCCTGAAGCCTATCATCATAATATTGATCTGTGGGATAGTATTGTGGGGATTGGTGAGGGTATTCAAATGGTACAGAGCAAGAAGGTCAGAAAGGGCCCAAAGAGAGCAGCTGCAGAGATTGGCTGCCATACAAGATAATCAGTACAGGAGTCTGAGAGCTCTGGAAGCGCAGAGAATGCCAGCAATAACTGCAGTTTAATGTTAGTGATGACCCCGAGAGGTCATCAAAGGGGGGAACTGAGAGAGCGCAAACTGATCTAAATGTATGAGTGCATCACACTTACCTGTAGTAAGCACAAATCGTGAAGAGAAATGCCATGAGTGCTAATAGTATCTGCAAATATATCAAAAATGTATAGCTAATGTAGAGATTTAATAGAAGTGGAACTAATACAGAAATGTGTGACATTATATGATTTTATTAGACGTGATTATTTCTTAATCTATGTCGTGTAACTGTTAACATGTAAGATAGTATGTGGTTAAAAGCAGAACGTGGTAGGCCTCAGGGCCAGAGCTGGAGCTGAAAGGGAAGATGGTTCTTTTCACGACACAGATTATATTAACGTTTTTGGTCATTGCATTTAATAGACCATGATTTATAGAAATGTTTACTTAATAATAGAATAAGAGTATTAACATGCTTTAATTAAATGAAGAAGTTGAATATTATAATCGTTATGAGAAATATTGTAGGCCTGAAATGTTTTAGCATTGATTTACACGTACATGTCTGGGCTGAGAAATGTTGCAAGCCTTTTTAGAAGTCTATGAGAGTTGGGTTCTTGGCGGCAGATATCTGTCTGCAACAGGAAAGGGGGGATCCAATTATAAATGAATGAATAGAGGTCTGTTCAGTGGACGGCCCAGACATGGAGGAGGGTTCTGGAATGTTTAAGGGGTATCAGCGGGCCGGAGAAGAGTCTGAGAAGCAAGGTCAACTCTAACGTCTGAGGCCCAATACAAAGCATCATGGAAAAAGCCTGAAGTTGCACCACGTGAGAGGCGTTTCGCAAGGGGCGTCTCAATTGTTGTTGACTGTTTTGTATTAGGGACAGCACCCCTGGGTGGAGTTAGAGCAGAGACCTGAGGACCCTTTAGAGAGCGGATGGGTAGGCAGAGAGGGGTCATGACTGGAGAACTTTAGGTTTTCACCAAGAGACTTAGAGTGGGTGACTTCCCTTGGGGGTCATTCACTGCTGACACCTTTGTTAGGTTGGGAATTGGTTAAGTAGGGATACCATCTAGAACAGGGTAGGGACGCCTAACCTGTGTTTGATTTTCCTCCAACCTAAATGAAGGAGAGATATGCGTCTATGCTGATAGCTTTATTGTTCTTAGAACTTGTGTTAGTGATTTCTGTTGCTCGTCTAAGGGCTTTTCGAGAGCACATGTATGTAATTGGACCTGTGTATCTCGTGAATCTCATTCTGAGATGCCTGTATTTGCAGCTCATTATATCTTTACAATAAACTTTTGAAAACTAGAAGTTGTCCGTGATCTTTGAGAGTAGAGTCCTTTCTTGGGTGAACTAACTTGCAGATAGGTGCACTTTCTTTCCTTACAGACAGGCAACAAAGGTTCAGTCGACCAGATCGAGGTTTGGATCAATAGAGATAAGGTATCGATCAAAATCTCGCCCTTTCAACTACATCTCCCAGGAGCCCCGCTGATTGACAGCACCTGTGTCCCTCCCATATCCGCCCTTGACCTATATTTTTGCGCTCTAATCCCGCGACGCGGACACGCGCAGGCGTGCACCGGGCGAAGGGCGGGCCCGTTTAAGCCCGTTAGATCCCAGAAGAGGACGGGATGGGGCCACCCTCTTGCATCTGCACAATTAAGGTCAGTGCATTTAAATACTATACAGCTCTGTGTGCGACTGGTTACCTTATTGGCAACCATTCAGAAAGGAGCTCCTTCTTTAGAATTTTCTATGGCGTCTAATAAGGAATTGAAGGGGAGGCACTCCAATATTGGTGGCTACCTCGCGGGTACCTTGGACCGTTTCATCACTAGGGCATCCTCTGCGCTGTCACGCGAAATTGAGCAAACTGAAAAAAGACTGTCACTGGTTCCAGCTTTTGACAAACGCTCATCCTTGGGGCCATTACTGCATGCTGTGTCCCCAAACCATCAACCTGGGGCTGTTACCGGCCTGTTTAGGGCTGGCAGTGAGGTGGGAAATCTTTCACAAGCCAGAGCAGACTTGAGCACCTCACTAGACAGCATGAACATCGCACCGGCCAGTAGAAGCACGCTTGATCTCAATCATGAAGAACCTGGCCCTTCAAATCTGAGGCCAAAAACGAGATCTACACAGAACTCTAAAACTGAGGCCACAAAGGTGGTAGTAGATCCGGTGGTGAAAAGGAAGCGTGGTTGCCCCTCTAACGAATACAAAAGTGAAGATTCATAAAAGGAATAATATGGGTGAGGTACTGAGCGCCAGACCCCCAATCACCCCAGTTCCTGGCCCACAGACTATTCAACTGCCTACCGTTACAACAAATTTCAGTGATGTGGATCCTGCCGAGCTGGGAACTGCATTTTGGGTGAAACTGGAACTTATTTTCACAAAGACTTGTCTTCCCATATATGACTGACTCACCTTGATTGAAAATAGACTCTTGTACTTAGAATCACGGTCTGATCCCGCCCAGGTACGGGTAGACCCTCAAGTTATAGGGGGTGATGGTACCCGTGATGGGGAGCATCAATATGGAGATGGTGAAGGCGATCCCAGTAGTAGTAGTAAGCTTTATTTCGATATAAAAAAACATATCATAAAAGCAAAACATCACAGTAAAAACAATAATCGAACAAACAACTTACAATTCATTGTACCTTTAAAAAAGATCTGTCCATTTGGACAAGAAAAACATGTTAAAAAGGGGGAGACATTATTGAATCATCAGTTTTTTAGTGGTTCTTATACGCCAAGCCCATCCTAGGAATTTTGCCAAACAAATGGCAAAGAAGGGACTTGTGTCTGAGAGCAGTATTCTCAAAGCTTCCAGGTGTGAACGGGTTCCTAGGCTCCTGAAAAGAGGCTTCAACCACCTCCGTCTGGGAGCCAAATAGGCTCGACACTCAAATAAAAAGTGTGCAACAGATTCTGTTTTCAGCTCACAAAATGGACAGTCGGGAACAGTTTGCAAGGGTGGTTTCCAGGTAGAAGTGAACTGGCATAAAGGTAAAACCCCAACCCTGAATTTAAAATATAAAGCCCTATCATAAGGACTGTGAATCAGGTCCATATAAGCTTCTCTGGAGGGTTTACATTTAACCGTCAGGAAGTTGGCAACAGTTTTTGGATGGTTAGATTTGCCCAGTCTCTCACTATCGACCCAAGACCAATAGGCCCTCTTCAATTCCTGTTTGGGAGGTGCGGTTTTGTTTTCCCACGCAGATCCTAGACCAAGCAAGATAAGTGCCTTCTTAACCTCTCTAAGCCAGGTGATCTTGTGCCAGCCAGGGAGGGACAAAACATCTTTTAGGGCATCCGCATAGCTGTGGAGTTCAGGAACGTTCCAAATTCTGGACCACAGCAATAAGGGACGTAATTTAGCGTGCTCGCAGATAGGGCGGGTACCTGCGTCGAGCAAGAGTGGGATTGTGGGAGTGCTCTGGGGTAACCTCATCAAGTCTTTATGAAATTTATTTTCTAGGTGGGCCAAAGTGTCCACTCTCTGGGTTCCCCAAAGTTCTGCGCCATACAATGCTGCACTCACAACCCTAGCCCTATAAATGTCAAGAAGTGCCCCGACCGGTTTTGTTGAGGAGGCGCGTTGTTCT
The DNA here is from genome assembly GCF_964261635.1 of Lissotriton helveticus. Lineage (NCBI taxonomy): Eukaryota > Metazoa > Chordata > Amphibia > Caudata > Salamandridae > Lissotriton > Lissotriton helveticus. The sequence goes on from NC_136059.1 coordinate 1,079,762,122, forward strand.
TTAAGTAGAGCGCCAACTACCCTCTTGTGGGTTAGAAACACTTTCTGGTGGTGGGCCTTCCAGTTCATGCTATCACAGAGGCGTATGCCTAAATAGTCAAATTCTTTGACCCGTTCTAATGGAACGGAGTCTAGAGTGGGGGGTTTAACAGTTTTCTTCGGGGGGTTGAGGACAAGAAATTTGGTCTTGCCAATATTTATTGCTAAGCCCTTGGTATCACAAAAGGCCTTAAAGCTGGTAAGTAGCGCCTGTATGCCTGTGGGTGACTTCGAAATCAGAAGGGTGTCATCCGCAAACAGGAGCGTCGGGATTTTCCTTCCGGCCAGGGATGGTGCATCTGCAGGATGTTGTAAAAGATGCTCCACCACTCCATTTACGTACAGCGAAAATAGAGTGGGGGCAAGCACACACCCCTGGCGGACGCCCCTGTCTACTGGGATACACGGTGTTTTTTCTCCCAGGGCACCCCATCTGATTTGAGCAAAGTTGTTTGCATGGAATTTTACCAATAAGGCCAGAAGGTAGGGAGGTAGACCTAGACCGTCAAGGACTTTCCACAATAATGCTCGTGGGACCAGGTCGAAGGCCGTCTTTAAGTCTATAAAGACTAGGTATAAACTGCCTCCTCCTAGGACCACTACCTTCCAATAGAGCATTAAAAGGCGGAAAGTCTGCTCGACGGTGCCTGTCCCTGATCTAAAACCCGCTTGGAAATCAGATAATATCTGGTTGTCGTCCACCCACTCCAGAATCCTGCCCAATACCACTTTCCCCGCCACCTTTTGCGTTGTGTCCAACAAACTGATGGGGCGGTAATTAGCTGGATCTTCCCTGTTGCCTTTCTTGAAAATGGGGACGACTTCAGCGCCCCTCCAAGAGTCAGGGAAAGATCCCCCCAACGTAACCTCATTAAGAAGTGCAGCAATTAATCTGCTCCAAAATGGGGGGTTATTTTTTATCAGGTCGCCCGGGATCCCATCCGGGCCTGCCGCTTTGTTGGGAACAATACAACTAATTGCGTTCGCTACTTCTACAGCGGTGAACGCAACTTCGTTTGGAGGGAGGACTGTGGAACTGAGCCGTAATAGCAAATCTGGCTGGGGGGACCCTGTTTGCGCTGTATACAAGTTCGAAAAATGGGCAAACCAGGCAGCACCCGAGATGTTACAAGTCAATTGGTGATCTATGGGCTTATCTCTTGACCTTAGCAAGTCCCAAAACCCCTTGGCATCTTTCCTTGTGCTTGCCTCCGTTAGATCACTCCAAAAGTTGAAGTCATATGACCGCTTGGCCTCAGTCACAGATTTCCTGTAGAGTTTCCTTGCAGACCTGATGGCAGCTTGGTCTTTTCCTTTTACTGCGGCCACGAGATCACTCTTAGCATTTCGGCATTTCGCTGTGAACCACTTTCCGTTTGTTCTCTGGACGCCTTTTGCAGCGCTGCTGGAGCTGGGTTTCGAAATGGTGAATAGCCCACTTAGTGCTGTTACTGTCTCTAAAAATAGTGATAGGAACTTCTTACTATCACCGTTTGAAGCACCAAACTTGGATTCAGCCTGTAGTAGGATGGTTTCAGCTTGTGTCATCCTAGCCTCGTCTGCTGCGACTCTTGCCCATTTGAGACGTCTCCCACAGTTCGAGGGGAGGATCTCACATGAGGATTTCCATACCTGGTTGATGGTTTCTTGAGAGCCCTGGAACCAGGGAACAGAAATGGTTACAGCAAGAGGGTTGTGGTCGCTATCACAGGTTTCTATAACCTCCATGTCTTGGTGGTATGACCAGAGGGTATAGTTGAGCATGACAAAGTCAATTCTGGAGGAGTGGCCCGTCCTATTATATGTGTGGGCACCCATGGGATCTGACCTAGAACGCCCATTTGTTGCTCTCAAATTATGCTCCATACAGAGAGCGTTTATGTCAATCACCCTTTGTGTCCATTTCGGGATCGGGTCAAGGTTCAAGATGGGGATTCCCCTCCTATTATCCTCCTCGTTAGTGTCCAGAATATCTTCTTTAGCTAAAGGCTCAAAACAGCAGTTAAAATCGCCTGCCAGCAGGGGACGAGAGAGTCAGCGTTGCAGGCAGCCAGATTGTTGCTTAAACCTAGTGAGTTTAAAGATCTTCCATTCCTGCTGTCCCTTAAATAGATATTAAATAGTTCTAGCTTCCTTCCCCCTTTGTGGTGGAGAGTTAGCCATTGGAGGTCGGGAGATTCAGTAGGTCTTTGGAGAACACTGAGGTCTAGAGCTATATTAATCCAAATAAGGAGACCGCCGGACGGGCGTCCTTTGGAACCTTGATGGTGAACAGCCGGGACGTAGAAGGTCGAAAACCCCACTCTGTGTCTAGGTTCCTGGCACCATGTTTCCTGTAGCAAACAAATGTCGTAAGGTGCCAGGAAGGTGTTCCATTCCGGGTTGTCAAGGTTACGTTCAAGGCCAGCCACATTCCAGCTTAAGAACTTTAGTAAGGATTCACCGGGTGAAGAGATTTTAGGAACATGAGTGGGTAAGGAAAAGTTTCCTTCATCCGGGATAATTGGTGTTCGGGGGATCTTAGTCTGGTAAAGTTCAGTGGGGGCAGCACTATCTGGCAGTTTGATCTCCATTAGATTGAGTTGAGCTGAAGGAGGTGGGGTCAGGCAGTGGCTGTCAGGCCATGATTCCATCCTTATACAATCAGGAGTAGCCATTTTAGCTAGATCCAGGACACGTGGCGTGCGAGTCAGGGGCCCATTGTCGTTATTTTGTGGGCTGTAAGTTTGGTTTCCAGATATTTCTGTATCCATGGGAGACGAAGCTTCATCTAGTTGTGAGGAAGCGGGGGGCGCAAAAAGTCAGTCGACCTCCTCCAGGCCTCCAAATCTGTTGTGGGTTGAAAGGCCATTCCAATGTAAAAGGGTGTCCATTGGCCTCGTGGGATGGATCTTCCATGGATGGTGCTGCACCAAGGACCAGTTATCCACTTGGGTACGTACTTGACGTGGAGGGTAAAAGTAGGATAATGGCCTCGGGATGACAAGGGATTCTTCGCTAGTTGGCCAAGAACAAATATGGCGTGCCGTATGCGGGTCATCAAAAGTTACAACTACGCAGTCCCCTTGCTTAGATTTCTTTGTTGGGCCCACCCAGGGTATTCTACGGACCATCATTACCCGGCTTCTCTTGCCATTAGGAGCTGGTCTGTTAACACTAAGCCAGTGCATTGCTTTGTTTGTCAATGACCAATGGTTTTCATATTGGTCAATGCCGAGGACAGGGACACCTGTCAACACAACTACATATTCATTGGCCTCTGGAGGAAGATCTATATAGCCTCCTCTAAAATTTTCTTTTGGGCGAGGGCCCTGGGTTTCAGTGGGGTGGGGTCTAGCGGGTGGTACCAGATTTGGATTTGTTTTTTGCAGCTTAGGATTACGTGCAGGAGCCTGCGGTTTAGAAGCCTGAGGTTTAGCGGTCGTGGAAATTTGGTCCACAGCCACCGTCCTCGGCTTGGGAACAGGCCTTGCAACAGCGGGTACTAGAGCGGGGTGCTGCTCAGCTTGTACAGCAGAAGCTGGCAATTGTGAGTCGGATAGGGACACGCCCTGGTTTTCGAGATTTCTCAGGCCAAGAGTGGCCAGAGCAATAATGCTCTTCTCCATCTCGAGCAGATTGTTTTCTATCCTAGACAATCTTAGGTCGAGTGGTGAGAGAAGTTTTTTTAGTGTTTCCCAGACTTGGTCAATAAATTCCTTCTCATTTTGACCCTGGTCCTGCACCTGCAACCCCTCAACCTCTAGGGTGATGGTAGCTGGGCCCTCTCCCATTTTTTGGCATACTGGCTGCGATCTTAGGGGACCCTCAGGTAAGACAGTACATGCCTGAGTATTAGCCATTGTGAAATGGTGAGTAACTGCCACTTTAGCCTTTTTGCGGGAGTAGGCTGAGCGTGATTGGCGTTTTCTTCTGGGTTGCGCGCCACTAGCACAGGAAGTAGTTGGAATTACTTGGGCAGGAGAGTTAGGGGACTGAGTATGGGGAAGTGCAGAGAAACTTAGCTCTTCTAAAGTGCGTGTTTGCTCTAAGGGCGGAGTGAGAGAGGGAGTAATCGGGGGATGGTGTAAATCAGCCTGAGTCATGATGCTATTTGGGCGAACAGGGCGAGCAGGGGTGACTGCAAGGGCTATATGGCCTAAGGATGATTTTTTCGAATGGGCCATTACCTCGGACAACCTACGTGCGGCTGCCAGTTCTAGGGATACCCGAGTTTGGAGTTTGGATATTTCTTCATCAATAGCTATATTAGTGCGAGTGATGAAGTCATCCATAGGGCCACTAACTTGTGAACCGCCATTGGCGGCCTTGCTACGTGTCATCCTAGTGCTCATAATGAGGTGGGGCCCTCACTCACCCTGCTAGAAAGTTGCCTCTATTAAGCTGGCCTAACCTAACACAATGATAGAACAACAGGCGGGGTGGGAGTAGCAAGGGGGGTGGCCCAGGGCCGTCCGGTGCCGTCCTCGAACGGCCTCAAACGGCCCGCTCTTAGCCCGGTCTTCGCTCCGGGCTGCGTCCCGCGCTGCGGGAGGAGTGGCCCCAGATATAGCAAAGTCTGAGGACAGTGGGCGGGCCGGCAGGGAGAGCGGACCGGAAGTGGTCAGCGGTCTCTCAGGGACTCCTGGGAATTGGAGTCCCTGATACGCTCGCAGCCCTGCAGCCCTCCGGTGGTGTTGGTCTCCCGCTCCTCCTCTCTTGGCGACGAAGCGGCACCCGCGGAGCGGGTGCGGCGAGCTGTTCCCAAAGTCCTCCTCTCAGTGACCAGCCAGAGGTGAGCGCGTCCCAGCTAAGCGCTGTGAAGTAAGGTCTCCCAATTGATAGGACCGCTGGTGGGGCTTTAACAAACCCTCAGGTGGGCGGGGGGCGGGCCGGCAGGGAGAGCGGACCGGAAGTGGTCAGCGGTCTCTCAGGGACTCCTGGGAATTGGAGTCCCTGATACGCTCGCAGCCCTGCAGCCCTCCGGTGGTGTTGGTCTCCCGCTCCTCCTCTCTTGGCGACGAAGCGGCACCCGCGGAGCGGGTGCGGCGAGCTGTTCCCAAAGTCCTCCTCTCAGTGACCAGCCAGAGGTGAGCGCGTCCCAGCTAAGCGCTGTGAAGTAAGGTCTCCCAATTGATAGGACCGCTGGTGGGGCTTTAACAAACCCTCAGGTGGGCGGGGGGCGGGCCGGCAGGGAGAGCGGACCGGAAGTGGTCAGCGGTCTCTCAGGGACTCCTGGGAATTGGAGTCCCTGATACGCTCGCAGCCCTGCAGCCCTCCGGTGGTGTTGGTCTCCCGCTCCTCCTCTCTTGGCGACGAAGCGGCACCCGCGGAGCGGGTGCGGCGAGCTGTTCCCAAAGTCCTCCTCTCAGTGACCAGCCAGAGGTGAGTGCGTCCCAGCTAAGCGCTGTGAAGTAAGGTCTCCCCAGGCGATCCCAATAATTCGCCAATTAGCAATAATGCACCTCCTAGGGTGGTAAATTACAATCTTCCCCTTGATACTGTTTTGCGACTACTAAAGGAAAGAAATGTTGATGACAGTAATGCTTTATTTAGAAGGGGGGCATCTGGAGGGGGGACAGGGGATGTGGACCAACAATCGCAAGCCCAAATAAATATTGCTGAGGATGGGCATGTAAAAGCCCTACCCTGTATTGATCTCCCCCCAGAGTCTTTACCGTATGTGGTGGTGCTTGCAGGGGTTCCAGCGCTAAGTCAGGGGAACAAGGAGGAATACACTGAACTTAAAAATAAATGTATACATTGGCTCAATCTTAATAGGCCTCTTCCCCCAAATGTCTCTGGTGAAATAATGTTTGCAAGACGGGTTGATTGGGTAGGGACAAGGCCAAAAACCACTGCAGGAAACTGTATAAAAATCAATTTCAGGAATTTTCGTGCTGAGGAGTGTATCTGTAATGGGGCTCCAATTTGGTCTAAAACACAAATCCTACCCTTACATTTATCCTATTTCTATCCTGCGCCCCATTCGAGTCCTAGATGAAACAGAGGTGGGCAGTCTTGGGGTGCACAGAATAAGGCATTCCATGGAAACCAAGAGGAGAAAATAAACTGGGAGGGCCCTCAGCCACTTACTCCTCTTTCACTGTTTCCCCAAAGTAACAGGTTTAGCATTTTAGACCAAGTGGACTGACGCCTTGAGAGACAGCGGCCTCCACCCCTAATAGTCAGTGATCTAGGCCCCCAAGCAGACATAGTGGGGAGTAAGGGAGACGTTAATACTCTTGTTGCCCCAATTAATTCCCAACAAGAGGGTGCGGGGGGCAGGGTGGTAAATGGGGCTAACATGGGACATGTGGAGGTATGTGATCCCACAGTTGAGCTGCTAATGAGTGAGGCAATAGAAAGAATGCAAGCGATTGAGAGCCCAATGTATTTAAGTGGGGTAGAAACAGGTGAACATACCCTAGTTAAAGGCTTATGCCCAACTAGCACCAGGGCAATTGATGGCAGTATTAAAGTCCTGTCTTGGAACTTGGCAGGGATGAAAAATAAATTATCCTTGCCCTAGTGGGGCCTTTTTATAGAAACACATGATATCTGCTTGATGCAGTAAACGTGGGCGTTGGAAGAGGTTGCAAGGGCTGGTTTCGCCACTTTTAATATCTTGGCTACAACTCGAGGTAGGGGGAGACCCTCGGGAGACCTGTCGACTTGGGTGGGTACGCACTTGGGTGCCAAAGCAGCCATTTTTCAACTAACTCACCTGATGTTCAATGTGTTCTTTTAACGCTGCCAGATTCCACTCAGGTGGCCTTACTTAATATCTACTCTAGGACTACGAAGAGTGGGCAAGAATCTGGTACTATTGACACATTAAGGCAGTTTATCCTATTCCTTGACCCATCAGTAGCCCTATTAGTTGGAGGAGATTTTAATTGTCAGTTTGAACCTCTTGCCAGCTCAGGTATGGGAGAATTAGATGATGAGGACCAGTTTTGGCGCATTCTTGAGCCGCAGATCCCCCCTGTCAGAGCATGGGCTCCACTGGTTCTCCAAATTAAATCGTTTCCCCTTACAACGTCTCGGCGGGCGTGTAATGGGAGGGTGGAACCAGATAGACCGGGTTAATTTACTTTTAATAGATTAGGGCAAAATTCCATTATTGATTATTTAATGGTAGAGGCTAGACATTGGGATAGGGTGCTGGATTTTAGGGTGTATCCGAGGAACGACAGTGACCATAACGCCCTGGTCCTGACATTGAAACCCAGGAGTTTTGGGCTGTCCAACCCAGCCCCTGTGCATGATACTGCCCAATTGCCCCTCCTGCTATCTAACAATAGGCGGAGAATCAAATGGTCTCATTTCCAGGGTTCGCCAACTAAACTTGCTGGAATATATCAGCTGGCATTACCGCAGCTGATAGAAATGGGGGAAATGGGAGAAAAGGATTCTGACCGAGACTCTCAGGCTAGGACCTTGGGAATGCACAAGCAGTTGGTTGCTAAACTTTCTGATGTGTTTTACCCCTATGGTAGTAAGAAGGTTAGCCCTGTCCCAACCCATCCCTGGTATGATGCATCCTGTCGGATAGCAAAAAAAGAGTTGCTAACTGCAATAAAAGAAAAGATTAGAACCTGCATAAAACAGTGTCGGCTTAAGTATAAACAGGTTATCATTAGGGGAAAGAAAGACTGGGAGGAGAACAGATGGGAAGAACTTAGATCAGCACTTTCACGTAAGGATTCTAAGGCATTTTGGGCCATTGTTAGCGCTGGGATGAGTGGTGGGGGACCAGCACTCATAGCGAACATAGTCCCTGTAGTCTGGGAAGCCTATTTTGGAGCACTTTATGCCAATTCTGCTGAAGAGACCTCCTTGCTCCCTATCCTCGGACCCCTCCATTTTTTAAAAAATATATTTTTATTGCAGAGTCATAGTTTGTACAACCATTTCGTCGATCAGTCCAGCTACCCACTGTCGCGTAACACAGGCTCCTAAATAAAAGCCTTACACGGCCATTCAGTTCACACCCCGGAGGTCGAGCGGCATTAGACAGGAGAGCACTTGTAGCTGACAGGTGCATTAAGGCTCAGATACAACTGTTCCTCAGGCAGTACTCAGGGCTGCTTTTCTTTTCTCCCGGTCCTCTCGCTCCCGGCCTATTGAGCCCCTAACAAAATCAAACAAACATCCCCCCCTCAAAACTCCCCAACCCAAGCCCCCATATCCCTTACCCCCCTACCTCTACCCCCCTACTCCCCCCTGCCCCCCCTGCCCCGCCCCCCAGGTGTGTCAGAGTTCCACAAGAGCAAGCCAGAATCCCTCGCGAGCAGTGCAGGTCCAAGACAGACTATCAGGAGTAACCAAAAGGAGACTGCAGTCATCACGTGGGGCGTGGGGCAATCCAAGGGAAGGAACCTGGACAATCACAAACCCAGGCTAAGGCACCTAAGGAGCAGGGCTACGTGCGGGGGAGCCTTCGCTGTCAGAGTCCGAAAGAGTGTGTTCCAGAACCAATTGCTCCCAGGCCCGGGCCTGCTCCAGAGCAGTATCAGTACCTGCCCTAAGTGCCAGCTACAGACCTACCTCCCCCTCACAGCGGGCCCATTTATTGAGCTCCGCCCACCACCGTGGGACCCCTACTCGCCTTCCACTGGGATGTTATGGCTTGTTTCGCTAAAAGCAGACCCAGGTCCAGGAACTTACTAGTGATTTTGTTCTTTGATGTGTGTGGGAACCAGTGTAGAACGCAGTGTGCCATTGTGGGTTGTAAATCCCTCTCAGTGACCTCCCGCAGGCTCTCCACTATCCCCTGCCAAAAGGAGCCCAGTGCCGGGCAGGACCAGAACATGTGTTGGAAATCGGCCACCTCTGCCCGGCAGCGCGGGCAGGCCGCCGAGTGTGTCGGGAAGTACTTATGTAGTTTGTCAGGGGTCAGGTATGCTCTATGCAGGATGTAAAAATGCACCAGCTGAAACCTCGCGTTGCGCGTCCCTTTCCAGGCCCGCTCCACTATACCACACCACGCCGCCTCAGGGATCTCCGTCGTTAAATCTGCCTCCCATTTCGCCTTTAGAGCTAGTAGCGGGGTCAAAGCTTCCATAGTCATGCGCTTATAGAGGCACGTAATAGCCTTAACCGTCCCCGCGGCCATTACCACGTATTGACAGCCCATGGATAGTGGCGGTTCCGTCATACCCGTCCTCCAATGTTTACGGATCACCGCTGTCAGCGCCGCATGAAGGAGGAAATCTCCCCCCGGAAGATCAAAGCGATCCCTCAAGAGATCAAAAGGCAGTAGCACTCCGTCATCAAACAGATCCCCAACGGTCGCTAGACCCTGATGCTCCCAGTCTCCCAAACGGTGCCATGTGCCCCCATGCGGGAGTGCCCTGCATAGCTTGAGAGGGAGCTCAGGTGCGTATGGAACCGCAATATGTCCCCTCCACAGATACCTATTCCAACACTTCCGGACCATCGAGAATTCCTGGGTGAGATGGAGGTCCCCCATCGGGAGGCCCAGAACGATCCGGGATACTACCGAACCGGTCCCGCCGGTTCACTGGATCCGTCCTCTTCTCTCGTGGCTCTCGCTACCCACTGTGTCAACCACTGTAACTGGGCCGCCAGGTAGTACAGCTCGTAATCCGGCACCGCGAGATCCCCCTCAGCCCGAGGCCTTAGAAGCGTGGTGTGTGCCACTCTGCGTCTACCCGAACCCCACAGAAAACCAATCACCATGGCCCGTAGCCACCAGAAGTAACTCGCCGGGATCCAGGCCGGAAGAGTTCGGAAAAAATAGAGCAATCTCGGTAGAGTCACCATCTTAAGGAGCGCCACCCTCCCCGCCAGAGACAATGGAAGCGTACTCCAGAAGTCGAAATTCGTGTTAGTAAGTCTGATCTCCGACCCGATATTGCCCTCTAGAATGTCTATGCTATTATGATAGATCAAAGTACCCAGGTAGCGAAGATTCCTCTCCTCCCAGGCCACTCCTTCCGTAGAGTGGGGGCATGTTCTACGCGCACGAGTCGGGAATAGGTAAGATTTCGCCCATTTCACTCTGAGGCCAGACACCGTGCTCAGCGACTTAAGGAGGGATTTAGCCCCCCGCAGGGAGGCAGCAGCGTCTACCAAAACAGTAGGAGGTCATCAGCGTATAACGCGATATGGTGCACCTGCCCGTAGATGTCCAACCCCTGATACGCCCGCCCCAACCAGGCTCGCGCCGCCAAAGGTTCAATCGCTATGGCAAATAATAGGGGGGAGAGGGGGCAACCCTGACGAGTGCCCCTTCCTGCGGCGCAAGCTTCAGATATTACACCTCCTGTTCTGACCCTCGCCGTAGCGTTCCGGTACAATAGTGCCGTCCAATCCACAAAATCCTTGCCCAGTCCTATTGCGCGCATAACATGGAAAAGGTAGGGCCATTCCAGGCTGTCGAAGGCCTTCTCCATGTCGACTGCAAACACCGCCACCTCGTCCACATCGTAGGTGTCAGCCTCCAGAACGTGGAGGAGCCGTTGTATATTAAGCGCGGTGTTGCGGGTCGGGATGAAGCCAGATTGGTCCACGTAGATCAGTGTGGACATGTGGGGGAGTAGACGCGTCACCAAGATTTTGCTCAAAATTTTGTAGTCCAGGTTAAGCATGGACAGCGGGCGATACGCCGATCTGTCCCAAGGCTGTTTGCCTTGTTTCAATAGTGGGACAATTAGCGCCTCGCCAGTGGTCTTCGGTAAGCTACCCAGCCGTTTAGCCTCATTGTAGAGCCACGATAGCCGGGGCGCCAGGAGGTCGACGTAGGTGTGATAGAATTCCGTCGGAGACCATCGGAGCCTGGCGTTTTATTCCGTGCCATACTCTTGATGGCGACTCTCACCTCCCTCACCTCAATTTTATCCCCCAGAGGTTTTGCGTCCTCTTCGTCCAGCTCCGGCAAACCCAAACCCTCCAGGAATCTCTGGAACTCGTCCTCCGACGGAAGGACCAGACTACGGTATAGTTCCGTGTAATAATCATAGAATAGCTCATTAATTCCCTGTTGGTCGAACCGCGCCATTCCCGCGTGATCTCTGAGTTCAAGGATGACCGAACCGCGGATTGGCTAGCCAGGCCAAGAGAGCCCCCATGTTATGCCGTTCCGCATGTGCACGCGTGAGGTAGGATTTGTAGTCGAAGCACCTGAGACGTTCCACCGTTGCCGCCTCTGATGCCATCGCCTCGAGTAGGGCCTCATGAGTGTCCGGTCGCTCAGGTCGTTCTCTCTCCAGCGAGCGTAGCTTCTCATCCTCTCGGCGAATGTCACTTAGTAAGGTTTTCCGCACCCCCGACACCGTCGCAATGCATCGCCCCCGCACCACTGTTTGAAGGCGTCCCATTCAACCATGGCCGATCCCGCGGTCCCCGCATTGATCCGAAAATAGGTCTCTATACTCGAGGCTATCGCGGTCCGGAAGACCTGATCATCGAGCGTCTCCGGGCGTAGTTTCCAGGTGGGAATGCGTGGGCGACGCTGCGACCATTGCAGCTGCACCAGCAGCGGATTATGGTCGGAGATCTTGCGCGTAAGGTGTTCACTGTGGCACACCTCTCCAAGCACTTCCGGGGAACACACGAAGGCGTCTATATGGACGTGAAGTTCGTGAAGGGAGGAAAAGAAGGAATAGTCCCTGTCTAATGGGTGGTTAGCTCTCCATGAGTCAATCAGCCCCCATTGACGTTGCCAGTCAGAACGCGCAAGCGCCAGTTTGCTCGCCGGTGAATTTTGGTAAGGGGGGATGTGAGCGGTCCAATGCAGTGTCAGTTACACAATTAAAGTTCCCTCCAAGGAGCAATGGTCTCACTAAAATCAGGGCCAGTTTGCGGGACAACGAGGACAAGAAAGCAGGCTGTTCCACATTCGGGGCATATAGACAACTCAACGTTAGGTCCCTCCCATCTAGTTTTCCCCTCACCACTGCATACCTCCCCTACGGGTCAATAAGCTGCTGCATGCATTGAAAGGGTACCCCCGCCCTTATCCAGATGACCACCCCCCTAGCGTAGGCCGAGTAATCAGTGTGGTAGACTTGCCCCCTCCATCTCCGTTGCAATGCTTTCCCCTCCTGTGCTAAGAGATGCGTTTCCTGGAGGAAGGCTATATGAATGCCCCGCCGAATTAAATATGAGTGAATCTTGTGGCGTCTATGCATGGTATGCATCCCCCTCACATTCCATGTGAGACATTTGTAGCCTAAGTCGGGTCCCATGGCAGTCCACATCGCAGTTCACATGTTCCCTCATAGGACCCTCTGACACGCCCAGATCCCACCCACCACCCCCCACAAACACAACCAAACAATTCTACCCAACTCCCACTCCCCAAGACAGACAACCAACGTGGTAACCCCATCCAAACCCTGCAAATCAAGTGTAAATCAACCAGAGCAGGCTAGGCTGTTTGAAACGTCAATCTTATTCAGATCCAGAGCTTCCCCCACCCCCCCTCTCCCAAGTATTTAGAAACAATCCACAGCTCACCCCCAATATCATAGGTACGATCAACAGAAGCAAGTTGCCCCCCGCCTCCCAGCGCCAGCAGGCAGGGCCCGCCCCGTGTCCCAGTACCGTACATCAGCGTGTCCAATGTCCTCACAGCCACATCAGCTAAAGATGCCACCTGCCGTTTGTGGAGTTACCACCGGTAGGTCCGCCTCTGAGAGACCATGAGGGCTGCTGGAGCTAGGACTTCAATCAGCATTCTTCGAGCGCTCTGAGGCGTTACTGGAGGGGCTGACCTCCCCCTGGCTGATTGCCACCACCGCCAGCACTGCCTTGTTCCTTTCTTGTTGCCACCCAGCCGTGGAGCCAGGTCATCGCGTCAGTGTCAGACCAGTGGAGCTTCGTCTAGGCGTGGTCGCAGGGGGGGTGCCCCCGCCAGCCTCCCCCCTGGCTTCTATCCAGTCCCAAGCCGCTTGCGGTGTAAGGAAGAAGTGTGTGTCCCCTCCAGCAATGACCTTCAGTCAGGCCAGGAACAGCATGGCATAGGACAGTTGCATAGTTCTCAATTTTCGCTTGACCGCCAGATAGGATGCCCGTTGTCGTTGGACGTCCCTGGTGAAGTCCGGGAAAATCATGACCTTGCTGTTACCAATGCGCAGGTTCAGTAAACCCCTGGCCACCTGAAGAATGTGGTCACGATCCCAGCAGTGCAGAAGGCGTACCACCATTGGGCGTGGCGGTCCGCCAGCTCTAGGCGGGCGCGTCGGGACTCTGTGTGGCGCGCTCCAGGGCGAAAAATGGGGAGAGCCCCTCCAGCGCCACCTCCGCCCGCAACCAGGTTTCCAGAAAGGACACCGCATCTTGGCCCTCCTCTCTCACCGGGACACCTACGATACGGAGGTTGTTACGTCTGGAGCACCCCTCACTGTTCTCGACCCTGAGCTCCAGCACCCGAACTTTCTGCGCCACTTCCGCCAATGAGGCCTTCAGGGTAGCCACTTCACCAGGAATGTCCTTCATGTTCGCTTCCAAAGTCGTTACTCGCTCCTTCAGCTTCCTGTGGTCATCCTTCAAGAGGGACAGGTCAGACCCAATGGTGTCCATCCGCTTCTCCAGGGCCTCACGTGATGCCACAATGGCCTGCATAATGTCACTCAGGGAGGGGTCCTGTGGCGGGGCCGAGCCCCGAGAGCCAGACGCCGCCCCGTCTCCCGCCATAGAATGACCCGGGTCATCGAGTCTCAGCACATCGAAGCCCTTCTTTTTGGCCCCCCTGACCATCTTGTGGCAGCTTTTGAAGTCCACTCCAAGCTATAGTGCTGGTAGGGTAGTCCGAAACCACGGGCGTCGTCCACCCGGGCCCAGTGCCCCCGGCCCGCTAGTCTGCTGCCGCCACGCCAGGGGAGGCACCAATGCTGGTCCCACACTCCCCTGTCCCTCGTGGCAGGAAAATCCGTTCTACCGTCAGTGGGCGCAGGGGCAAGGTCAGCGCACGGGAGACGCTCCAGCAAGGACCCTCAGGCAGATCTCCAGGGCCAGCACTAAGCGGTCGACTGCAGTGGGCAGCAGGCTAATGGACGGCATACAGGCCGCAGGGACCGCGTTCTGCCCCAGGGAGCAGCTCTCTTCGTCCCCAGGACCCCCCATGCAGGCCCACAATGGACCCCGTCGATGTCACAGCTCCCAATGCAGGATGAGGAGGAGATTGGGGCCACAGGCCCTCGCACCACTGGGGGGTCCAGAAGAAGCAGATAAAGCGGGCACCGCCGGTCTCCATGGCACCAGAGCACTAATAGCCAACTCTCTGGTGTTGTTCCAGGCTCACGCGGGCGCCTGGCGAAGGCGCAACCCAGCACTCCTGTCTTCCTCACAGGATGGTCCCCCAGGCAGCTAGCAACCACAGCCAACGGTCGTCACTCCCCCCAGGGATAGAGGTCACCGGTGCTCCCGCTCCAGCAGCAGGTTGATCCCCTCTCAGGGGAAAGCTGCGGGTCCTCCGACGTCTTTGAACGGTGGTCCAGGGGCAGCCTCATTCATGCGGGCGCCGCCATCTTAGAGTCAGGTAGCTCGCTAACCTGCCGCTCCCGGGCCTCGTCAAACCCGCGATTCCAGGCAGCGCTTCCCCACCTCAACCAGCTCGTGGGACGCTCCGCTCCAGCACAGGTAGTTCCTGCCACCTCCGTGGGCCCCCTGCCGCCGGCAGCTCACCTCCGTCAGGCAGCAAGGCCAGTGACTCCGGCCGCCATTTCGTGAGCCCGCCACTATGGCCGCTCCGCTCGGGGGAAAAAGTTATTTTCCAGCGGTCGTGGGGCACTCAGCGACTCCAGCTTCTCCCCCAATGCCCCCCAGACCCTCCGATGCAACTGTGGGGGTCAGGGGTCTGATTTTGGGGTCAGGATATGTGACGGAGAGGGTCGGCTATGGAGGAGCTCTAGAGTCCCTCTTCCACCTACATCGGCGCTCAAGCCACGCCCCTCCTCGAACCCCTCCATGAGCATAGATTGGAGGGGCCGATGGATTATGTGTTGGGAGAAGCGGAAGCGACCCCCCTGCTATTTACCCCAGGACCCCTCCATGAGTATCGATTGGTGGGGCCCTTGGACACTGAGCTGGGTCAGGATGTAGTGGCCCCTATATGTGAGTATCGATCAGGTGGGTTATTGGATATCACACTTACTGAGGTTGAGACCCCAATAGATAAACTTTTACCTAATAAGGCCCCTGGCTTAGATAAGATGCCTGGGGATCTATTTCGGTCCGAACCAAAAATGTGGGCACCCTATTTGGTTGTTTTATTCAATGCAATACTCAAGGGGAATGACCCGCCAGATACTTGGTTTGGAGCGGAGATTGTCCCTGTCCACAAAAAAGGTTGTCCGCTGACCCCGTCTAATTATAGGCCCATCAGTTTGATAGATACTACATAAAAACTGATGGGCAGGATTATATTAGACAGAATTCAGGGGTGGATAGAGGAAAAAGAGATTCTGACTATAGTCCATGCCGGGTTTAGGACAGGCATTTCTACACTAGATCAAATTTTTAGGCTCCAGGTACTATTTTGGAAAACGGTGAGAGTGGAGGGTGGCAGCCTCTACCTCATCTTTGTTGACCTGCGGGCCTCATTTGATTTAGTGCAGAGGGAAAAGCTGTGAATAGTATTAACAGATTTGGGTCTACCCACTTATCTATTGAATATTTTGAACAGACTCCACATGGACAACTATGCTCAAGTTAGGTGTGGGAGGCATGGTGAATTGTCGGCCCATTTTCCTGTGAAGAAGGGGGTACGCCAGGGGTGTGTCTTGGCCCCAACTTTATTTTGTCTCTGCATGAATGGCCTAGTAGACCACCTACTTAGAGTAAAAGATAACGATGCTCCAAGGCTGGCGACCGGGCGGGTGCCCGCCTTGATGTTTACAGACGACACTTTGTTGTTGTCTGAAACATCAACGGGCATTCAGCGTACCCTGGATGGTTTTGCAGCGTTCTGTGCTTTGCTTGGGCTAGAGATAAACTTGGATAAGACTAAGTTTATGATTTTTAATCCCTCTAAACAGACTCGTCCTAACCCTTTTCTGAATGGTATTCCTTTAGAAATAGTTACGACGTTTGAATACCTTGGTATCACCTTAACAGAAAACTATGACTGGGTCTTTCAAACAGCAAAGGCGGCCGGCCCTTAGGTTATCCCAAGTGGTGGGGGGAATTAGTAAAGTCCATAGAATTTTGGACTACAAGCCAGCGGCCCCGGTAGTTGAAATCTACAGACTTCAGGCCAGAACGGCTGCTATGTACAGAGCTGAAATATGGGGACACCAACGAATAACTAGCCTCATGAGAGTAGAACATGCCTTCATGAGGAATCTTTTGGCCCTACCAGCAAGTACACCGCTTATTCCCTTGCGTATGGATTTATTATTATTATTATTATTAATAACATTTATTAAGCGCATGGTTGCACAAAGAACAGTGCGTCCCCGCGCTGAGAGACCCAGTAATCCTCACACAGCAGACTAGCATAGGGACAGCCCAAGATGCTGTAGAAAGAAAACTACACTAATAAGCTTTGGGGAAAAGAAAGGTTTTCAGCCTCTGTCTGAACCTAGCTTCAGATGGTTCCATCCTCCAGTCGATGGGCAGGTCATTCCAGTCCTTACTGGCCAAGTATCTAAACGACCGACCCCCCATCCTAGCTCTGTGGATCCGAGGGACCACTAATAGCATACAACCCATTGACCTAAGATGGCGCGAGGGACGATAGATGGGAAGCAAATCCTGAAGATACAAAGGTGCCTTTTTGTGAGCTATGCGATGGGTGATACACATAGTTTTGAATTTGATGCGCTCCCTAACTGGAAGCCAATGTAGGCATCGCAAGGCATTCTTCCCAGACGCCCTCCTAGGGAGATTCAGAACCAGCCTAGCAGCGGCGTTCTGAACGCGTTGCAGCTGTATAAGGCCTTTTTGACTGAGTCCACAAAGGAGGGAGTTCCCATAATCCAAATGGGAGGTAACTAATGCGTGGACCATTGTTTTCCTGGAGTTGGGAGGCAATAAGTCGAGGATCTTCCTCAAGACTTTCAAAATGCCATAACATTTGCCAACAACATTGTTAACATGTTTAGTGTAGTCAAGGTTAGAGTCCAGGTGTATACCCAAGTTTTTAACTGAGTCCACCGGGGCGGGGACAGCGCCCAATTCAGCAGGCCACCAGGCGGAAGTCCAGATAGAGGGGCAGGAACCAACAATAAGAACCTCTGTCTTATTACCATTAAGGCGGAGGTAGTTCTGCTTCATCCACCCATCAAGTGCCACCAAACAGGTCGAAAATTTCTCAGCCTCCACAACTGGATCACGGGACAAATTGATCACCAGTTGGGTATCATCTGCATATGAGACAATATCAATCCCATATGACTCTACCAGTTTGGCAAGGGGTTCCATGTACAGATTAAATAATGTAGGGCTCAAAATCGAGCCCTGTGGAACCCCTTGTTTAAGACATCTTATAGTGGACTTACAGGGAGGGCAGAGCACTTGAAATCTCCTGTTCATGAGAAAGGAGACCAGCCACTTATGTGCAGGACCAGTTATTCCCTTCTCGCTTAAGCGGCCTAGCAGTACGGGGTGTGATACGGTGTCAAACGCCGCACTTAGGTCCAATAGGACCAAGGCGGCCGTGTGACCCTCATCCACCCTGCTCCGCAACAGTTCTGTAGATAAAAGAAGGGCGGTCTCCGTTGAATGTTTGGCCCTAAATCCCGATTGAGACACGTGGAGGAGTTTATTTTCCTCAACAAAGCCCACCAACTGTTGGTTAACTAGTTTCTCTACTACCTTCGCGCAAAAGGGAAGGAGAGAGATAGGTCTTAAATTATCCAGTTGTGTCATACTAATATGGGCTTTCTTTTTTATAGGGATAACTTGTGCCAGTTTCCAGCTGTCTGGAACCAAGCATTCACTGAAAGATAGTGAAGCCATATTACCTATGTGCTCCATTACCTGGGTGAGATGTTTGCGAAGGATCCTCGCAGGGGCCACATCCAGGGGGGAGCCAGAGTGAATGTCCAGTAAAATACTGGTTAGCTCCTCCGCTCTGGGGACCACAAATTCCCCAAGATATTTTTTTGCCTGATTTACATGACAGGGAACTGACGGGTTTGTGGGTTCTGAGATAGTCTGACACGAAGCATAGATCTTTTCTACCTTCCCCACAAAAAAATCCGCTATCTCGTTACATGACTCTATCGATGAGGGGGCATCCCCTGAATTCACTAAAGGGGCAGACAATTCCTTCAAGATCATGAAAAGCTCTCTAGAGGTATTCTCTGAACCGTCAATCCTCCTATGATAATAGTCTCTTTTAGATTTCCTAATCTGACAGTGATAGGACTTTAGTTCCTTTTTATAGACTTCACGTAATGAGGGGGCATATTCCACTCTCCACCTCCGTTCCAAAGTCTTACATTTAGCTTTAGCGGCACGCAACTCGGCAGTAAACCATGGTCGGATTTCGTTCTCCGTGCCATAGCTTTTTGAGTCCAGGGGGCCACTTTATCGAGTGCACTCTCGACCCAATCATCATACCTCCTGCATGCCTCAACCAAATTATCACTGAGCTTAGGGGGGTCCTGTTCTAGGGTTAGATTGAAAGCCTCATGGCTAAATTTCCTCCAGTTTTAGGGTTAGAATCCATAGAGGAGGCAGCAGCAGCACGGCCTATGTTATATTGGAAGAGACTTTGGTCAGTACCTGAATTGGCCTCCTATAAAGAAGAATTTATAGAGGTGTTGGCCTCCTTAAAAACCAAGAACATTCCGTGACTTCTGCACATTAGGGCTCTCAGTTATAGGATTGGTTTACCTGAGTTGTGGGAGAATCCCGAAGAAAGTTGCCCAGGGATCTCTAAACCAGAGCTGCTGCGTCATCTTAGGTATCAGAACCTACTATTTCTACAGAGATGCACTTCGGTGGGAAGACTGGCGGTAGAGTTCCTTCAAGTAAAAGTTGAATATAGAATTTAGGAATTTTTAGATGTAATCTATCCTCCGCTTGCGAGGAAACTCTACACTCAGCTTAGGCTCGGTAGCCTCCCACTCAGGGTATTTACCTGTAAATGGGCTAACTCGGAGAATACTGCGTGCCCGGCATGTAATTACAAGTTAGAAGATGTATGCCACGTTCTGTTTTTTGCCCTGCTTACCAGGCAATAAGGAAATGCTGATTGATTCCACTGTGTAGGAACCTAGGCTTCAGCCAATGTGCCCAAGCCTGTAGGGTCCCCTATTGTTTTTGCTGTATCATGGTTTTTATCTGGCATGTGGCGTAGACGGAAAAGCTTTGTATTACAAATGTGTCCATATATGTATTTTATCATATCTATTTTTGATAACCATCTAGTTTAATGAACTTTTAGGTCTAAAATTTGACTGGATATGTTATTTATTGTTTTATTATTCTGTGCTACCTTGTATGTATTTTATCTGCACTTTTATGGTCCTTGTTGACCGAAATAAAGTTATCAATGATGATGATGACTATACTAAAAAATATAATGACCAAGTTCCTGAAGAAGTGACTGGGCAACTCCCTCCTATAAAAAATCTAAAAAGACTAACAAGTAACACTAAAGGGATGCCAGGAGCACCCAGAAAAAAAGAAATTGCCAGCATTCACCCAGCATTTTAAACTAACATACACTAATCAAGATTTCTTACTGCAAAGCAATGAAAATAATGGCAAAATAATCATTGTCTATGCAAATAACAAAAATATATTAACACTAACACAATGCAACACTTGGAAGATGGAAATTAGGTTTAAAGTGTGCCCACCACCATACACATAAATATGCACTATAAAGGAACAATACCATATCACACATGTCCCATTAACATATGCGCTACTGATAAACAAGCAAAGTGAAAAAACTCTTAACACTAATCAAACAAAAGCAAATAATTACAATACACAAAAAACATCATTGATTTTGAACAAGCTTTGATTTTAACAATTCTAAAAGTTTACTCAGACACAGCAATGGACTGGTGTTACCACTGCTCCAACAAAAGGATATGGAGGCACCTACATTAATCGGTGTTTAGAAAAAATATTGAGTTTAAAAATTCAGGAAACATAAATATCATGACACACAAATATCATAATGCACAAATATCATTGACAAGAACATTATTTTTTTAGGAAAGTAATATTGTTTTAAAGAGTATCGATGTTTGTAATATCATTTTCAGAAATATAGTTATAAATTTTTGTTTTTATTAATTTTAATATGTTTTTGTTGATGTATTAATTTTAGCACTTTATATTCATGATTTTATTTTTAAATATCTATTGCAATTTACGTTGTTTTACATTTATATCTAATTTTTAATAGCAATGTATATTGCCATAGTTGAGTTTGAAGGGGGATAGCATGGTAAGGTAATTAGGCAATAATTAATTATGAATTATTCAAAACATTTTATTCAATTATATATTTGATATGTACTATGTAAATTATGTAATACAGATTTATTTTCATTATATGTTATTTGTATATGTATAGGGCGGGAAGTTAAGTGATAATTGACTAACAACTAATTATTACTTGTTAATTAATTATTTCACAGATTTTTTTTAATCATGTATTTAAATACTTAGTTGGGGCCCAGAAGCTTGTGGTAACTTTGGAGGAAGTTATGATGGGTTTGAAAGCAACAAAGGGTGGCAAGGCTGCAGGTCCTGATGGGATCCCAGCAGATTTGTATAAAGCAAATAGCGAGATCTGGGGCCCCATGCTGGTACAGCTTTTTAATGCAGCGCTAGCAAGGGGATAAAATCCGTCTTGGTTTACCTCGGTTATTGTACCAATATATAAGAAGGGAGACAGACAAAATTGTGTATGCTATAGACCAATCTCCCTTCTAGACTCATCTATAAAAATCCTTGGCAGAGTCATCCTAGCCAGACTTCAAAATTGGGCAGAGGACAATGGGATAATAAGTGACTTGCAGTTTGGATTTCAGAAGGGCATAGGAACAATCGAACAGGGTTTAAACTTATTGATTGTTCAACAAAAATATACCAGGGTAAATGGTGAACGCCTGTACCTTACGTTTGTCGACCTCACATCGGCATTCGATTGTGGGTCTCATGTTAAATTGTGGGTAATTTTAAAAGGGTTGGGCGTGGAAGATTCTATCATTAGCTTTTTAAGAGAATTATATTCAGGGGCCACAGCATCAGTTCGTTATGGAAAGGGGGGTGAATGTACCAGAAAAGTTGGTGTTGGACGTGGAGTACGCCAGGGGTGCGTTCTGGCTCCATTTTTATTTCTGGTCTATATAAATGGACTTGAGCTTCGTCTGTTGCAGGAGTGCAGGGATATGCCCAGGGTTGGCAAAAGACCTATCCCTGCACTCTTGTACGCGGATGATGCAGTCCTAATGGCCCGGACTCCCTTGGCCCTACAGAATCTGATAACACCTTTTGATAAGTTCATGTTGAGTTTAGATTTAAAAATTAATTGTAGTAAAACCTTCTCCATGATCTGTGGTACAAGAATTGGGAAGCAAATGAAAAGAATGTTCATAAATGAAGTTCCCCTGGAAAACACATCCACTTTCCCCAACCTTGGTATTTTGTTCCATGAATCTGGGTCTTGGACAAGTGCTGTAAAGGCCAGAAATGTTTTGTTCTCAAAAACAATAAAGGCCTTAAAGAATTTTATAAAAAAGTTGGGTAAGAAACCAATAAGAGAAATCTTAACTATATATAATGCCACGTGTACATCAGTAGCTTTGTATGGCTCGGGTCTTTGGGGGTATTCCAACATAAATTCAATTCAAATAGCCGAAAATAGGTTCATGAGGCATATTCTGGCAATGCCACAAAGTGTTGCGACTTATATCTGTCACACTGAACTTGGACAACCCCATATATCAGATATAATCAGAACACAACCCATCCTCTTGTGGCATAGGGTATGGACAACAAACGAGTGTGCCGTGAACCGGGCTATGTTGCAGGATGCCTTAAAATTGGAAAATGCGAGTGGAATCAAATGGCTAGACTATGTTAAATGTTTTCTTATAGAAATCAATTGCCAACATTACTATGATGATCCACTCACAATGGTTAACATATCCAGAATATTGTTGAAAAAATTGTGTATGGAATACCTCGAAGAGAAAAGAAGGCGAGAGAAAGCGAAGAAAAAGACAGTTGTCTCGCATCTTTTGTTATTAACTGATGATAAATTACAGCCGCATTTAACCCTGCCAATGTCCAATTATGATCGATTTCTCTTGACCCGTTTTAGATTAAATATTGTTTTTAGACTTTTGTCCTTCCCAGAAATGAATTCATGGTTGCGTGATTTGCCTATGTGCCCATGTGATGAATCTTCGTCCCAATCTGACATCCATGTTTTATTCTTTTGTAAATTTTATATTTTACCACGTAGGAAATGTATTATCCCAATCCTCAAAGAAATGAATTTAAATAGATGTCGCCCCGCATTTTTTGAATTTCAGAGAATGGACACTGTTTTAACTGTTGCAGTAGTTTTAGGCTTTTTCAAACATGTTTTTAAACTGCGGAAAACAATTGGTCTTGATGAATTATAATTGCTTTCTTTTAACTATCCCTGTGTAAACTGAAATTTCATGTTGTTGCTTTTATGGTTATTGTCTTTTAACCGAACAAAGTACTTTTTGAACTTTGAACTACTTAGTTAAATTACTTACATTTTAGTTGTGGGCTGCTATGTTTGTAGGGATATAGGGTATGAAAGTTATGTAATAATTAACAATTAATTGCAAATTATTAATTCAATTGATTTTCATTATGTAAATTAGGGAATACTGATTTCTTTCTTTATTTAACTGATATTTTCATTGCAGACTGCTAGGTTTATAGGGGTATTTGGAGAGAAGTTACTTAGGTAATAGTTTATTATTTGTTAATGAATTGTTTAATTTAATTTTAAATATGCAAATGATGGGTCTATGGTTAGAAGTGTATTACAAATATTTAAAAATTGATAATTAATTATTTTATTGACTAGTAATTATGTAAATATATTATTCATTTTTTTGTATTCTTCTATAACTATGTACTTTCACCACTCTTGCCTAGGCTGCAGTAGGAATAGTAAAATTTACCTTTTTGCAGTTCAACACTTTCCCTACTGGTGCACTGTTTGGAATAAAAATAGTGAGTTTAATCCCTCCGAAATCCAAAGTGTTCCGTGGGATAAGTAAATGTTACTTTTCTGAAGTCCAACACTTTTCCTACTGTTGAGCTGTTTGGAGTGGGAATAGTAAATGTAATCCTTCCAAATGCAACACTTCTCCTGCTGTTGCACAGTCTGGAGTGGGAACAGTAAATTTTGTTGCTCAGAATCCAACACTTTACCTAATATTGCACTGTTTGGAGCTGGAACAGTAAATAAAAAACAATGCATTCCCTACTACGCTGACTGGAGTAGGAATAGTACATCTTACCACTCTAAAGACCAACACTTTCCCTACTGTTGATTCAATTAGAGTGGGTTTCATATATTTAATAGTCTTAGACTCCTGTAGTTTTCATAATATTGCCTGAATAGATTTTATAGCTTTTTTGTATGGTATACTATTTGATTTCATTTTTTAAATTATTTTAATGTTTATAGTATATTCAGAAGATGTGTTTTGCGTTTTTTTTAAATTTGTAATATTTTATTTATAAATGCATTCACTGAAAAAAGCATAGTTTACAGGGACGTTGTAGTTAGGCTTAGATTTCACACGTTTAAAACCATAGAAATATAGCAGTTGTTGTAACCTGAGCTAACTTTAACCCCTTCGGTGCTGATGACGGCTCCCGGTCATCATCAGTTACGGTGGGCATGTGCTAATGACGTCCGGGAGACGTCATGACCACGCCCGTGATCGGAATGTGCCGCACAGGCGCAGAATTCCGGCCGCAGCCAGGGGGTTAACTTATGCCCCCGCAATGCCCTGCCTATGACCTCACATATTGAATCACTCAAGACATGGTCAGTGACATCACTGATGACATCACTGAGAACATCTGAGATGACATCACTGATAACATCATCCAGTGAGAGTGCTTCATAAACATTTCTGAGTCTTAAAGAAAGATACTAAGTTACTGTATTAGTTAATTTGAGCTGAGCTAACTATAACTTGCGCCCCTGCACTGCTGATGACGTCACTTATTACATCACTCATGCATGGTCAGTGGCATCACTGATGACATCTCAAATTACATCACTGATAGCTTAACTGATGATATCATCCTGTGAGTGTGAGGGTTTCTAAAAGGTTTCAGAATGTTATATATATATACGCCAATGTGTATTCAAAGAATGGGTGGGTGTATGAGTGTCTGTATGGATGATTTACTAGGTGTGTGAGTGACTGTATAATTGAGTGATTAAATGTGGCTTAGTGAATTCATGGGTGAATGACTTCTGTGTGAATGTCTGTATCAGTCAGTCAGTTGGTGTGTAAGTGGCTGCATGGGTTGGTGAGTAGCTACATGAGTGACTATATGGGTTTATGATTGGTTGTTGAGTACCTTTATGGGTGCCTGAGTGTCTGTGTGGGTGGGTGGGAGTATGTGTGACTTGTTGCATGGATGTGTGAGTTGGTGATTCATTGGGTGAATGGCTTCATGAATTTGTTTGTGAGGGGCTGTATGGGTCAGTGCTAGTGTGTATGGCTGTGTTGATCAGTGAATGTATGTCTTAGTGGTATATGTATGCGTAACTACATATGTGAAAGAGTATATGTGGATGTTGGCGCATAAAAGTGACTGTGAGAGTGAGTGATTGTGACAGTGACTGTATGGATGAGTGTGTGCTTGTGTCAGTGATTGCATAAGAGAGTAAGTATGTGTTAGTGTTTGTTTGTGTAGGTATTTAAATGGCAGTGTGATTGATTCTTTGAGTGACTGACTAGGTATGTGAGTAACTCTAAGGGTGAGTGGTGCTGTGTGATTGTCTGTATGGGTATATGAGTGCATATATCAGTGGCTTTATTGATGAGTGACTGTGTGAATGAGTGACTGTATGGGTGAGTTAGTGAATGAGTGTGTAGACCTGTGAATTAGTAAGTGTGTATATGCTAACTGGTATTGGTGTGTCCATGGTTTCGAGAATGGTAGTCTGTGTTTTAGAGTGGGTGTATGAAAGGTTATATTAGAGTATGAGATGTTGCATCAGATATTAAGTGGATGATGTCATCAGTGATGTCATTTGATATGTCATCAGTGATGTCACTAACCATGTCATGAATGATGTAAAATGTGATGTCATCAGCAGTGCATTGCGGGGGCGTAAGTTATAGTTAGCTTACGAGTGAAATGTCAGCCTAACTATAACAAGCCTGAAACCCGTGTTTTTATCAGTGAATTTCTAAGGTTTCTTAAATGCTAATAATAACTATAACATCCCTTTAACGAGTCTTTATTTTCAGTATAAATATATATAAATATATATATATAAATAAATATATATATATATATATATATATATATATATATATTCACTGAAAAAAAACATATGTTTTACAGACATTATAGTTAGGAATTAGTATTTAAAAAACCATAGAAATTCACACAAAAAACGTAGGTTTCAGGGACGTTATAGTTAGTTGAACATTTGATTCATATAAACCCGGAGAAATTTGCCTGTTATAGTTAGTTGAGCTTGGGTGATAAGTGATCAAGGGACATTTTAAAAGTGCAGTGCAGGGTAGTGAATAAAGTGAAAAAATAGGTAATTTTGACCTGTCTCTGCCTATCTCGACCCGGATATCTGGGTCGAGATAGGTAGAGACAGCACAAGCTGCGCTGAAGGAGAATAGTCCCAGTGAGGTGTTCCCTTCATTGTCGCCGACCCGAAGAAGTGCCATCTGTCACTTCAAGAGGTACAATGTGACCTCCCACTCACTGAAGAAACAGGTCAAAATTACCTATTTTTTCACTCTATTCACTACCCTGCACTGGTCCTGAAGAAAGCCCACTGACCTACATAGGCGAACAGGGCTGAAACATGTTGACCGTATTTTAAATCACTATATCAGTGCACTTGAATCCCTTATCATTCCATAGCTGCACACCAGTAATTTTCCAATATAGTTTACTCGAACCCAAACCAATTAAAGTTTCAGTCTGCTTGTTCGGGTATTTTAAAATTTCCCTTGAGCACTTATCACCCATTGTTCACGATCACTACTGTTTTAACCAAGGGTAAATACCTCCTGGCAGAGGCTGCATAAATACTGACCCAAGGATTATGCACACACGTGTTAACAAGAGCGGGGAGACACCATATACTGCTATGAGATCCTAATTTCCACGTACATGAGGGTCTTTTACTTGGGAGACACCCCATACCGACCTGCATACCCTGGTTATGCAGGACAAGTGATCCTTCCCCCTCGATTCTTGAATGTTAGAGTTAGCTGTCATGATCTCCATTAACTAGTCTATGAAAGTCGCATTATTACCTGGAGGGTAGTACAGCGCATGCAGGTTGCACCTTTGATTGTCTGTCAATCGTATATTGAGACCTAGGTATTCACAGGATTCGAGTGGGTCGGATTGTATTTGGCTGATCTCTATATCCGATCGGTGGATTCAGGCTATACCGCCTCCTATCTTTTTTAGTCTATCTAATCTCACAATGTTGTATTGAGGGGGCACTAGAAGATCCATGAATGGAGATGAGGATTCCGAAAGCCATGTTTCTGTCAGGATTGCTAAGTCAATTTCCTGGCTAATGATAAGGGCAGCGATGTCTGATGTATGTTTTGCTGCGGACAGACAGTTGAGCAGTAGGCATATCAGCGGTTTCCCTGAGCTACTAGTGTTCAGCTCTAGCAAGTTGGTGGTTAGCTGGACTTGTTGTAAGTTGTTAAGGTTGGGTTTTCTTTCCTTATGTCTGGATATTCTATTCGCATCGATCTGGACTGTTCTAATTTCCTCCCCTCTACTGTGGTCTGTAGGCTCATAAATCCGGAGTAAGGATAGGATTTTATCTTCAGGCAAGTAACTAAGATTCCTCTCTGGCCGATAATATCTATTTGATAATGGCATGGCCATCTCACTGCTCTTTCCTTGAGAATTATGCCCTAATTTTTGGATGTGCTCGACTTTGGAGTGCGTGCTTACAGTCATTTCCAGCTTCTTTTCCATTGCTTGCAGTGTGCTTCGGATGTCCTGTGACATATTGCCAATTTGTGCTTGTAGTTCTTTGATTTCTCTCGGGATCTGGAGTGACGTATTAGGAGTGCTCATCCGCTCATGGTTTGCGTTCCCGTGTTTTAGATCTGTTCTTTTTCCCAAGTTCCTTTTCTTCGTGTCATTAGTTCTGCTGTTTGCACCTCCTCTATGTGCGATGTGAGATGCGCTATCTGTGTCATGTGGTCTTAATACCCCGCTTGGGTGAAAAACATTTCCTTGATGTCATTTGTGCTGTAGTAGAGGGGGGTATGGTATGGGTGGTATCTTCCATATCTTCCATATAATTTATTCCCAGGTTCTTAATGAGTGGCTTACTCGTAGGAGATATCACATCATGGGGGAGAGGCATTGATTCTTCCCTCTGTACCTGCGCCGGGGCGGTATTAGCATATACTATAGATATTTCTGTTCTCTCTGTATCCTACCCATCCAATGTGCCTCCTGTCTCAGTTGTGTCTTCTAGTAGAGTTGAGTGCTATGGATCCTGAGGGTCTCTAGGAAGTATGATGCCTGTGGTGGTAGTGTTAGCGGTGTATAGGATGTCTACTTGAGGGGTCCGGTGTTGTTGAGCTCTTGGGTTCTCTACCCATTCTTTTTAGGTTAAGAAGATATTGTCATACTTTTCTAATTCGTTGTTGGCTGCTTGTATAAGTACTATTCCGGTCTTGTAAATAGTTATGCATAGGTCTGCTCTGCGTCTTGGTGACGGTATGATCAAAAGTTTTGTGCCATGTGGGATATTGTTTACAGTTTTTATGTTGAGCATCTTTGTAATGACAGTGCATCATTTATCCGTTCTTCTGGTGAAAAATATCAGGTCATTTACGATAATGCCTTTGTCTAGGTTAAAGGAGGGGTCGGAGATCAGCGTGTCCGGGTTTTTCCTCATTAGATTGTGCTTGAATTTTTTGGCTGCGGTCCTGGATAAGTATGTTGGATATTTTATGACATGTGCGTTTATGCCTACTGATTCTAAATTGATATCGGCCATATTTGCTAGCTAGTGTAAAGTACTATAGTGGTACCTCTCTTATATGTAATGGTGAGCTCTCTTATATGTCACTATTTCTCTCCAGCTATTATCAGGGTTAATGATATTCTTGTGGTGTCTCTCCTCTCCTTTGTTGCCTATTCTCCTGTTTGCTGTGTCCTCTTGTTCCCCTGTCTTCCTGTGGTTTTCGCTGTTGTCCTTGCTTTCTTCTTGTATCCATGTTGTGATCCTTTATGTGTTCCCCTTGTCTAGAGTAGATTTGTTAATTCTGTAGAATTTAGTTAGGGCGTATTGCCAACGTAATGTTACATGTACTTTCCCAACTATTCCTTTTTTCCCTTCATTGGTGTTATAGGAGGCATTTAAAGATGGCCGGCTTCTTAGTTGCTAAACTCATTTGAGGGCTGGCTGCCCTTATCTGTTTCTCTATAGGTAGTCCTCTTTTCTTTACTCTTTCCTTATTACCTCCATTTTGGAGTTGATGTTTTAATGGTGAGCCAACCTCCACTCGAGATGGCTGGGACATCGGGCCCCAGAGCACCTGACAGCATGTGTGCGGCTACAAAGTCAGCGTGTGCAGCCAGAATTAGAAAACAAATACAAATAGGCGACTGAACATCCCGATCACTGTGTGCCCTTCATTCATTGTTTCCATCCTTTCAACTCTGGCGGCCGCTATATTTAGGTCAGGCAGGCCGGGCCCTGACTTCCTTGCTTGTTGTGCCCGTAGGTGTCCCCTCACAAATTTTAAAGCCCAATTGTTTTCCAAAGAGTACATCTCCTGCTCTTCAGTACTAGCAGCCTGTACTCTATCAAGCGCTATATTCAGAACCTGGAGTCAGTCAGTGGCTGCCGTCATTTTAGGGTCAGGCAGGTCGGGCCCTGACTTCCCAACTTGCTGTGCTCCTGGCGGCCGTGGTATCGTTCCTCCCTGCAACGGGGGTATCGCGAAGCATCCGATCGGGACAGTATTCCTGGTGAATCCTTGCCTTCCCCCGCAGAGCAGCAGGGGATCACGGTCCCCGGGAGCCCAGAGAGCCCCCGCAGCAGTCGCTCGCCTCAGATGCCCAGGCTCCAATCCGCTGAGCTCCGCACCTCACCTGATGCTCGCCTCCTGAGGGACAGTGTAGCGCAGTCCACAGAGGGTATCGACAGCCTGAGGGCGATGCGAGCAGAGGATCCGGCGTTTTCACCTCGGCCCCGTGTCCTCCAATGATGCGATCCCGCCATGTGGGCAGAGGATCCTCATCAAACGCTGTAGAGAGAATGACTAAAATGGGTGGGGTCGTCCATCTGTTACAATGGGAAATGTTATGAAGCAATCAAGTGCTTTTTTTAAGGTCACATGACAATCGCGCACCAAGCGTGCAAGGGGGCCGCACCCAACACAATTTTGAGAAAATATATTTATCATAAAATTAGTTTATTACAGTTAGAAATATATAAATGTTTAAAATATTGTAGATTATCGCTTGCTGTCATTTACTGTTCATAGTTATTTGCATATACTTTTGAGACAAAAAAAGAGGGAATGGCGTAACTGGCGTGATACCATACGTCTGTGATGCAACACAGGGCCTGGTGGCGTGTACTCATCGCATACGCAATGCGCAGCGGGCGCGACCCCATACTTACTTGACGTAACACATGGCTTGGTACTGCTCACCCGTCGGATTCCAAAGTAGCAGCTGGTGCGAATTCATGCATATATGATGTTCTTTGGGACACGGTGTCACAAACTTGTTGGATACGAAATGCGCATCATTTACAAGTTTAGCAATATGGTAGATCGGATTTGCGTGGTGATGGAGCTTGGTATGCTACCGGTATGGGAGTGAAGTTTTCTAAAAAAAAAAAAAAAAGAGATACATATTTTTGGGGGAAGATATAAAACATTACATAATTTTTAAAGTAAAAATAATAAGTATAATAGAGTTCCAAAATATGTGACATC
The DNA here is from genome assembly GCF_964261635.1 of Lissotriton helveticus. Taxonomy (NCBI): domain Eukaryota; kingdom Metazoa; phylum Chordata; class Amphibia; order Caudata; family Salamandridae; genus Lissotriton; species Lissotriton helveticus. The sequence goes on from NC_136059.1 coordinate 1,079,792,294, forward strand.
ATCACCAGTGCATTGCGGGTCCTGCATACCCTGGTTATGCAGGACAAGTGATCCTTCCCCCTTGATTCTTGAATAATCAACAGGAAACTGAATGGATCAGCACTCTTCCTCCCCCCATTGATTGATAGCTAACTCTAACACTCACTCTAACAACATATTCCTAGGCTAATTTAACTTACTCTGGAACAACAATAAGGACAAACAGGTCACCGCTCTTAAAGACTCTTTAACTGAGCTAAACCTTACCCAAGCCTGCACACAACCAACACACTCAAAAGGAGCAACAGTAGACTGGGTAATGTATAGAAACAAGAATGTCTCAATCCACTCAGTTGTTCCGTGCGACTGGTCGGATCACCATGCCATAACCTTCCTTATACCCACCTTGAAAAAGAACAAGACCACGCAGCCTATCAAACTCAAAAAGTGGACCCGGGACAATAAAGACTCGAATATTGAACTACTAGTAGAAAGTTGTGAGAAGGACCTGAATCAGCCTAACAATTTACAGAATGTGAATGATCTAATGCATCACTACACTATGTCGGTAAAAAATATAGTCAACTCTACCATGCCACTAAAACTGAAAAGAGTCACAGAAAAGGATAAAAATCTATGGTTTAATGGGACACTGAATGAAGATAGGCGGAAAATAAGACATGCTGAAAGAAAATGGAGACAGCACCCATCATCCACTGAGCTGAAATCGCTCAGAAAAACCCGAAACGAGTACAAAAAAAAGATCTTCAATTCCAAAAAGGAATTTATTAGATCAGAACTGGATAACGCCAAAAACAGACCACGGAAACTATTCGAGATATTAAAAAAGCAATCCAACAAGTTGGACAAATCTGCCCAGGAAACTACTAAAACTCATCTGAGTTGTGAAGAATTCTCAACTTTCTTCACCAACAAGGCCAACACGCTTGAAAGAGAGCTCAGGACTGCAGCTGACAACCTGCCCAACCAACCACAAACACTGAACAATACCACCTCGACAATCGATCATGATAGGGCAAAGAACAAAGCACAGTGGGATACCTTCAAGCTATATGACCAGAATACCATCGCCAAAACGCTCTCGGATATCAAACCTAATAACCACTATAATGACCCACCCCCCTCTAAATGTCTACAAAAAATCTGCCATATCGTCATCCCAATATGGCCAAAATATTAAATGCCTCACTATCTCAAGGGATCCTTCCAGAATGCCTAAAAACAGGTCAAGTCGTCCCCGTCATCAAAAAACCTACAGCGACCGAGCAGATCCTAATAACTTTCGCCCAGTTACCAATATTCCATTACTTGCCAAATTAATTGAGAAATGTGTGCAAAATCAACTGAGCCATCACATCGCTAATTTCATGCTACTGGACGACTGCCAGTCGGGATTCAGAACATGCCACAGCACGGAAATAGCGATCCTACATATTGTCGATGATGCATTACAGGCCCTAGATCACAATCCAACATGTCTACTAGTCCTTCTTGATCTGTCGTCTGCATTCGACACGGTAAATCATGGGAAGTTACTAGCCAGGCTTCATGACAGGATGGGACTGTCAGGAAATGTGCTGAAATGGTTTGAATCCTTCCTTCAGAACAGAACGCAAAGATTTCTGGTCAACCAGATGCTATCCCCATCATGTCCTAATTCAATTGGAGTCCCTCAAGGATCTACAATTTCTCCATCACTTTTCAACCTGTATATTGAATCTCTTACAAAAATTCTCCGAGACGCAAACATATCCTATCACATATACGCGGACGACACGCAGATATACATCAAGATCGCGTCCCTGGAAGACATCAATAAATGAGGCCCTAAAAGTGTCACTATGCTGGTTAACTAGCAATCATCTGAAACTAAATGCACAAACAATGGAATTCCTATTAATATCACCACCAAAGAACCACACAGAATTGAAGGAATGGACCAAACTGATCACAGCACGAAACTGCACTCCTACTCTAGTGGACTCAGTGAAATCACTAGGAATCACGCTGGATAAGAACCTAGACATGAAAGCCCACATCAAATCAATGGTAAAAAGTGCCAGTTTTCACCTGAACTACATTAGGAGAGTGATACCATTCATTTCTACGGCGGATCTCAAATTGCCAGTACAATCATTAGTTATCTCAAGGATTGAATATGGATACACAACTTTTGCAGGTCTACCAAAAATTTCCACAGCACCACTAAAAGCATGCCTCATTGCAGCTGCAAGACTCATCACCGGAGCGAGGAAATTCGATCATATCTCTCCACACCTGAAACCTTTAAACTGACTACCGTACAAAGTCAAAATCCAACTTAAAATGGCATGTATCACCCAGAAAGCGCTCCACTACGAAAAACCAAGATACCTGGCCCAGAAGATTGAGCTATCTGGAGGATGCAGACCAGCCAGGAGTGCCAAGGAGCTGCTGCTGAGACCACCCATCTTCCGAAAAAAGTATAACAGAGCTTTCTCCGGAGCAGCCCCCAGAATTTGGAACTCACTCACTTCAAATATTAGGAAAATTCCAAACACAGCAACATTCAAGAGAGAAGCTAGGATCTTCCTAATAAGTAAGTTCCTCACATAAGCAAGACAGGTCTTCACCACCACCATGACATAGATGTTTCCAAAACAGAACAACAAATGGAAGTAAAGAGAAAATCACCTGTTATACTGGGGATAACCTTTGCCGGTACTATACTAATCCAGACTTATGGATGTAGAATGCACGGAAAAAGACAATTCGGAACTATTGGTATTGGAGTCCGAATACACCCCATACCGTATTATAGACAAGTCCAATAACTTTCATTGTAACCTTTAAGATAGACATTTGCAGGAATTATACAGATATATGTCATTTCCGATATCAAGTTGAAGCCTAAATATACCACGTCATTGTATTTATTTATGCTAAGACATTATAGATGTATACCGAACCTACCTCATACCATTTTAAAACGTTTACTATATAGCTTTATACCTAACCTACCTCATATCATTGAATTGTCATGCCATATAAGATGTATCTCAAACCTACCTCTTGTAAATGTGAAGCGCTCTGATACTTAAGGGTCAAGGGTCCATGTTAATTTCCATAGGAAATTTTAGCCAAGGCTACAGCCCAAACTGTTGAACAGAATTACGCGAATTTTGCAAACAGGTAGAGCTTGGTTCAGAAAGCAACCTCTTTTTTTAAATGGTGTAAATCCTTTCAGCAGTTGCTGAGAAATTCAAAAAATAAAAGCTTCAAAATCATTTTTTCATAGGAAATTTTAGCTAAGGCTACAGCCCGAACTGCTGAACGGAATTACACCAAAAATTGGCAAAAAGGTAGTTCTTGGTTCAGAAAGCAACCCTTTTTAAAATGGTGTAAATCCGTTCAGTAGTTGCTGAGAAAATAAAATAAAAAAATATCGACATCAAATGCCACGGTGGATTCGTGACCCCTCCTGTCCACGAGCTTCATTCTAATTGGCTGCCAACACTCCAAACCAGGAAGTCTTGGCAGCCATCTTGTGACTTGGTAGAACCGAGTCACAAGAAAACAGTAAAAGAAAGTGAAAAATAAAGAAAAAGGGGGCAGGGTAGAAAACCCCTGACCCCTTAGGCCTGCTCAGGGGGTCCCACAGGCCCCCCAACTTGTTTTTTTTTTTAAACATCTGAATGCATGCTGGGTGCGCGGATCCGGATGAAAACATTTAAAAAAAATTAAGCGGGGCTGTCCCACTTCATTTAAATGAGCCCCCAGGTGGGCCAGGTCCCGGGGGCAATTGTATAATTATACTGCCACCTCCTTGGGGCTATGTAAATTAGGTGCAGGAGGGCACATGCCCTCCCGCAGCCCCAGGGAATATGACCACCACCCCGGGGCTTTGAAAATAGAGGGAGGGAGGCCGAGTGGCCCCCCTCCTGGAGTGCTTGATGGCCCTTGGTACCACAACCCCCCATCTCTGTCTCCTGCAATGTTCCGGGGTATCCACCCCGGAAACATTGCCATTTGCTATGACAGGGCGGGAGCATGATTTCCACCCTGTGACAGCAAACCCTGGGTTGCTTTGTTGAAGCGAGAGGAGGAACACCTCCTCTTGCTTCAATAAAGGAAAGGAGAATTGCTTTTGGGCAAGGGAAGCTGCATGTTAGCAGCTGCCATTGCCCAAAAGCAATGCTTGCTCCTGCAGGAGGCGGGGAGCTGGCGGGACCGTGGGGGCTTTGGGGCTCCCCCCACAGTCTCCAACAGAGAGGCCAGGACCCGGGGCATGAGGTCCCCGGAACCAGAAATGGCATGGCCGTGGGGCCATATGGCCGCCCTCCCATTTAAAAAAATATGTAAATGTGGGCATGCCTCAGGGGATGGGGTCCCCCAAAACTGATGTAAATTAATGAAAGTGAACACTTTGCACGCTGGGTGCGCGAATCCGGACGAAAACATTTAAAAAAATTTAAGCGGGGCTGTCCCACTTTATTTAAATGAGCCCCCCAGGTGGGCCAGGTCCCGGGGGCAATTGTATAATTATACCGCCACCTTCTTGGGGCTATGTAAATTCGGTTCAGGAGGGCACATGGCCCTCCCGCAGCCCCAGGGAATATGACCACCACCCCGGGGCTTTGAAAATAGAGGGAGGGAGGCTGAGTGGCCCCCCTCCTGGAGTGCTTGATGGCCCTGGGTACCGCAACCCCCCCATCGCCGGCTCCTGCAATGGTCCGGGGTGTCCCCCCCGGAAACATTGCCGTTTACTATGACAGGGCGGGAGCATGGCTTCCACCCTGTGATAGCAAACCCTGGTTTGCTTTGTTGAAGCGAGAGGAGGAAAACCTCCTCTTGCTTCAATAAAGGAAAGGAGAATTGCTTTTGGGCAAGGGAAGCTGCATGTTAGCAGCTGCCATTCCCCAAAAGCAATGCTGGCTCCTGCAGGAGGCGGGGAGCTGGCGGGACCGTGGGGGCTTTGGGGCTCCCCCCACGGTCTCCAACAGAGAGGCCAAGACCCGGGGCATGGGGTCCCCGGAACCAGAAATGGCATGGCCGTCGGACCATATGGCCGCCCTCCCATTTAAAAAAATATGTAAATGTGGGCATGCCTCAGGGGATGGGGTCCCCCCAAACTGATGTAAATTAATGAAAGTGAACACTAAAAAAAAAAAGTTTGGAGGCGTGACCCTAGCGCAGCTTTTAGCGCAGCCCCCTAGTGTGAACACAAAGGGTGCGTGGCTCTCAGCGCATCCCCCTAGTGTGAATACGAAGGGTGCGCGGCTCTCACAAAACAGGTGATACTTGGAGGGCAGCCAATTAGAGCCAAGCTGGTGCTCGGGGGTTAGGCTCCACCAACGTATGTACTTATGCAATCACTCCACCAATACCCAAGCACTTATAAATTCACTATACACTCTCATTGCAGTACTCTAATGATCCAGTCTCTACGCATGTATTTATACAATGACCCAGGCAAAGTTAAATAATCGAAGTCTTCCCCAGTGCCAGAGGTAACATGGTGGCGTGCGTTGTCCTCAGCACAATGTAATGAGGTAGGGCCGAGGGGCATCATCCATACATAATGAACACACGTACACAGTTAGATAGATAGTGAAACTGGGTACAGGCACGCTCTGCCCCTTTTAATTACCAGGGTCACATGTCCAGTGACATCTGTGCTGGATGCATGTGGGGTGAGTGTAAGCCAGCCCTCAGGGAATAGTTGGTGCTGGCAACAAGTACAATAGTAATCATCGGATCAGACACAGAGATTCGATCATAAAGGTTCCATGACTTGTGCTGCACTAAGGTAGGGGCAGCAGATGTGAAATAACACACAAAAGATTCTATCATAAAGTGTCCATGGCTTGTGGTGCACTGAGGAAGGGACAGCAGCTATGAAATCATACACAAAAGAATCTATCATAAAGGGTCCATGAGTTGTGGTGCACTGAAGTAGGGGCATCAGAAGCATTCAGCCTGTGCACAGCTAGGGATGATGCGTGGTGCGGGCGGGCTGCACTGGGAGCAATGTCTCTTGCCTACTGGACTGCGTCATCTGCAATCGCGACTCGATCTGAATTGTGAGCCCTGCTGTCTGCAGTGTAGAGCGAAGGCAGTAGTCAGCACAGACATCGAGGAATGCTTTTTGTCACTTCCTCTTGACAAAATCTGAGGACATAGAGTATAGTTCACTCTGCAATTAATAAATCAAAACTGAATTTGAATTGTGAGCTCTGCTGTCCGCAGTGTAGACTGCCATTCAGTGTTCCTTTGGACTTGCAAGATTAATTTGGTCATTGTACTAACGCTATAACTGATATAAAACCATTTCTTGAAGCAAGGATACTAAAAGGATATTGTATTGACTTTGATTTTGGTGCACCTTCCTTGTTGTACATGGGTTACGTTATAGTTAGTTGCCTAATGGACTGTGAAATTAATGAATCAAGATTGAATTTGAATTGTGAGCCCTGCTGACCGCAGTATAGGCTGGAGGCAGCGGTCAGGAATGGCCCACAGCCACATGGCTTTGACTTGAACTGCACAGTTAGTGGCACCTGAAGCACTCAGCGTGTGCATGGTCAGCGATGAAGCATGGTCTGGGAGGGTCGCACTGGTAGCAATGTCTGCTGCCTACTTGACTGCGTCATCTGCAATCGTGACTCGATCTGAATTGTGAGCCCTGCTGTCCACAGTGTAGATCAAAGGCAGTAGTCAGCATAGACATCGCGGAATGCTTTTTGTTACTACCTCTTGACAAAATCCGAGGACATAGATAGAGTACAGTTCACTCTGCAATTAATAAAGATTAATAAAGCAAGACTGAATTTGAATTGTGAGCCCTGCTGACTGCAGTGTAGACGTATAGAACAAAAGATTAAATACATGTGGAAAGCATTGTTGAAATATGTAGGTTTCAGAGACGTAGTTAGTTGCCTACTGGACTGCGTCATCTGCAATTGTGACTCAATCTCAATTGTGACCCCTGCTGTCCGCAGTGTAGATCGAAGGCTGTATTTAGCTGAGCCATAACTCCATGGTGCTGTGCTGCTGGGGTCGCAGGGGGCCTGTGTCAAGGAGGCCGGCGGTCATGGCTGCAGCCTCATGGCAGGGTGAGGGCCGCCGCCCTTACAGACGCGTTGGCCTTCCAGGAATTGAACCATGCCCAGAGCTCCGGCCTATTTGTTCACACTCCTATGCTGGAGTGACGTACGGCGGAACAGCCCACTCCGCTTATGCTTACAGGGGACGACGACACAGCTACCTGACCAAGGTCTTCCCCACTGCCTGAGGTAACATGGTTGAGTCCACTGTCCACAACACTACAAGCACCAGCAGTATATGTCCACATGGAGAGGTCTGTTGTCTGCATAGTGAGATCTATCCAGCACATCACCGCCACACTTGGCATTGTGTGCATTCTTATTCATGGGTGACTTGTCTGCTTCACACATACTTGGTTCCCACCTCTCGCAACCTTCAGCTATTGCGTGGCTGAGGGGCCATGCCTTTTTTGGAAGGTCTACTGCTGAGGTTCCGTGAAAATCGTCACGGTGTTTTGGGCATTACTGAATATGGACGAATATGGTATCTATAAACCGTAAATGGCGAGTTCGGTAAGTGTACACGTTTTCACTACACTACCTGGCTTGGTTCGCCTTATTCACGTGTTCCTACATCTGAACCCGTGGGTTCCATTTTAGATACGGCATCCATTTTGTTCCTTGCCCTCACGTAGTCAGTGAACAGGCAAGTGTCCGCGCCATGAACTTTTAGTTCCCAAGACATACGGAAGACGCATTTTCCTTTCATGCTCCTTTATGACCGGAGGAATGACACTGCAGAGGCAAATGGCACAGCTTGAGGGTAATCATGCCGTACCGGCCTATTGTTTCAGCCGTGCATGCGTTGGGATCAAGCTCTTTGACCCTATGATCATGTTTTCAATATTACCCCCACGCTCTTTCCATTAGGTGTGCCTGACTTCCTAGCAGCTGTTCTTGTCCCTTTACTCTTGCTCATTTACAACTCAAGTGGAATGTGCCTAACGATGGGAAGATGTGCTTTTACAGTTGGGGACGGGTAATGTTACCGTGATTACGTTCCGGAGTTCTGAAAGCACGAAAGCGACCCTTTTGAAGTTTATTGTGGGAACTGGGTTGTAACCTTTTGTTCACATGTTGTGCAATGGCAAAATCCTGTATAAAAGAGAGCGACTCACATATGCAAGTTGAAGCAGACTCGTAGAACCTACACGCTGTTGTACTTCTAATGACTTTTGCCTCCCTGCAGTAATAAACTCTGATCTTTGACGCCGAAGGAAGCCTCCCGTGTCTCTGTCACTTGTGCGCCGAAACAGGTATCCCACGAAGGTTATAGGTGTTGTTCCCTGGCACCGCTGGGTCTTAAATAGCTCAGTCCTTCAGTTGGCGCCCAACTCGGGGCGACATCAGCGGTACCGGTCCAAAGCCTGACGATCGTGAGGAACTTCGTGTGAAATCTCCGAGGGAAGGTGCACCCCGCTTCATCGATCTTGTTGTCGAAACAAGTGGCCCGAAGATTTTCCCTGCGAAGATTCCCGCCTCCTGACGGCTGCGACGGACCGATGCCCTGACTGTCGACCTGTCTTCGACGCCCGGCGTAGACCTTACGTACAAGCGAGACGATAGACGGGCCTTCCTGGTGACGCCATTGAAGTTCTGAGTTAAGTATTTGTGGGTCGCTCCCAGTGCTTAGTGGTTGTTCTAGCTTTTTGAAGCTTTGTTGTAGCTTATTAAAGCTTTGTTGTTGTAGCTCATTGAAGCTTTGTTGTAGCCTTTTTAAGGCTTTGTTGTATTGCATGGTTCCATTGCATTGGTGGTTCTTAGTTGTGGTTCTTAGTATTTATTTGACAGTTGCAATTGCCAAAACCGAGGGTTTTGTCCTACACGAAGCTTTAGCACTTCGGTAACCCTTGAAGTTTGATAGTAGGTTAGTGTGCAAAATGCCTAGCCATAGTGGTTTATTTGGTATCTTCAAATGTTGCGCAATGGATTCCCGGTTGGAGGACTCGTGTCCGATACCTCCAGTTGGAACTCCGATATATGAGCTCTACAGTCGACATGGTGTGGGCCCTATTATATATAATGAATATTGGGTCCGTTACACGAAAAAAGACGGTGTCCTTAGTTGGCCCCCACATGGAAGTTTTGAACTTACGATTTTAGATAATCTTGAAGCTAAATTATTTCAAAAGAAAGCCAGACCAGCTATGTTTGATTCTTTTTCGGCTATGGCGTAAAGAGGCCAAGCAGAAAGAAATCAAACAACTTAAAAAGGATCGAAGAGAAGGGTTTGTTCCGATAATGCAAGTTGTACAACAAAGTAGACGAGAAAAAGAAGAAAAAGAAATGGAAGTTTCCACTAGACTACATCATATGAGTTTAGATAAATGTTATCCGGTTATACCGACTGGTCTAGATAAGAAAGAAGAAGATTCGAAGGAGGATTCCTTGTTAGCGTATTTGATGAAATCGCCACCTCCTTATGCACAGGGTGCTACGGCTCCTGTAGCTCCTCTTGTAGCTCCTCCTGTAGTTCCTCCTGTTGTTACGGCGGCTGCTGGTCAGCCCGTTGTTAATCCTACGTTTGTCCCACCACCTGTCCTTGTTCCTACTGCTCCTGTACCTGTACCTCCTCAATCTGTTATTCCTGGTACTCCGACTATCCCGTCTGTTTCTACTATGCCTTCCTTCACTTCTAATGTTGTTGCTCCTGCTCTTTTTCCTTCTTCTCCTTCTGTTCGTAATCGTATCCCTAACACTGTTGCTACTCTTTATTCACCGCTTTCTGGTCAGTTATTCCCGTCTGATCTTTCCGAAACTCCTCAAAGACGGAGTCAGATCCCTAGTGGAAGGGAGAAAGAGACGTTAGTGACTATGGCACATAGATGGATAAGACACCCTGCTAACTACACTCCACGTGTGGTCTTCGACACGTTTTCTCAGTTTAATGAGCCTACGCAGAGATTCGTGTTCGAAGAAATGTGTAACTTCTTGAGGGAAGAATGGTATAATGATGATCTAGATAACGTACCGCCAGATATAACTGAACTCCAGAGTCACTTTTCGAACGGTATGGTTGTAGGGGGTGATGTACGACGTGCCTTGGAACGTTTGTTAGAGTTCAGATCCGCAGTACACTCTCGAGTGTCATTTGATGATGCCACTGAGAATTGGAAAGCGGCTCCTGGTCAGTATCCTATGAGAGAGGTTCCGCCACTTTGGGTGCCTGGTGATCCGCAAGCTAACCCTGCGGTTTTACCGCATTTTCGAAGAGTGTGGATACACCTCCCATGGAAACGATCGGAAGTTTTGCAAGTGAAGCAATCCTTGCCTGATCCGCGTAAGAATCCGGCTGGTTATTATAAGGAGCTATCCCAATTGGTGGAAGCCTCTGTTATGAACCTTGCCGACATCGATATGTTGTTTGGTAATGTTGTACCACAACCAGTTTGGGCGAAAATTCGCCAAGCAAACCACGCAAATGAGTTAGGAGGTGATTGGGCTGCACTGATAGCGGCTGATGCATTACAAGTTGGTGGGGCTAAGCCTGAGCAGTTGATCTTGGATTTACCTCAGAGAATAATTACGCTCATGAAAACGCTTATGCCGGCGATGAGAGTAAACTGGGATAAATTATCAGCTTGTAAGCAAAAGAAAGACGAGAGTGTCTCCGATTTCTTCACTAGGTTCGAAGAGGCATTTGTCGATCATAGCGGTCAGGATATGGGCACTGAGGGGGGCCAACGATTATTTGTCGATAAATTCGTATTAAATTTGTTGCCAGAACTATGCAACAAATTGAAAAATTCAGAAAGTGCATGGGCTGTCTCAACAACTGCACAAATATTAGCAACGGCTCAATATTATGAGAATAGGGAGAAAGAAGAAAGTGATCGCGTGGATAAGAAAACGAAAGAGCTCAAAACGAAGGTTTTGTTGCAACAAGCGTATCCTCCACGTTCGAATCAAAATGAGTCGCAACAACAATATAGACCACAATCACAGTCCTCCAGAACACAGCCTCGTTCTGACTCCTTTGACTATAGATCTACACTTGGGTATAATCAGTGTGCGTATTGTAGAAGGGAAGGTCACATAAAATACAACTGTCCCGCTTTGCGTGACCGTCTTAATGGTGTATCGCCACGAGGAAGCCGTGGTGGTCCTCAGCAGGCATCTCGAGGTAGAGGCCGCGGTACTATTCACAACCAGAATGGTCACCCCCTGAATTCACCAGATACGAATAATTGTTTTGACCAGCGAAATGCGGGGCCAGTTAGATCTACACAATATCATGTGGACGATTACTACGTTGAACATGAGACTGTTGCAAACGATCATTACTAGGACAGCCACCGACAAAGAGAGGGAGTAGTATCAGTTCCGGTTGATCAGAGTGGGCCTTACGTCGCAGTAGCTACTTCTGGCGTAGTTGAGCCTTTTCTGTTAGACACTGGTGCGACGAAAAGTTCCATCATGCATTCAAAACTCCCTGGCGCACCTTTGTCTGGCTTAACAAATGTTTCCGTTGGATTCTCTGGCGCCCCTGTTAGCAATCCTGTTTCCAGCCCTTTGCCACTTACGATTGGCCCTCGTGAGCTAGAGGCTCCATTGATTCTATCCACTGGTTGTGGTGAGAATCTTTTGGGCTTGGATTTGTTAAAACGGTTATATGCGACTTTGTATTGCTCCCCTGAAGGAGTGGAGCTTACATTAGGTCGGAGAGTAATCTCTCCTATGTACTTATCGATCGATAAACTCCCATCGGAATTGAGCTCCCTTCCTGCGTCTCTATGGGCCACGGGTCCCAATGATGTGGGCCTATTGGACATCCCTCCTTATGTGATCCAATTAAAACCGAATGTACGATTGCCACGTATACCTCAATATCGTATCTCTCTTGATGGTGAGCGAGCGCTATTGGCGATTGTTCACGACTTGATCCAAAAGGATGTCATTGAAGAGACTCGGGGAAATGTGTGTAACAGTCCTGTGCTACCCATTTTAAAACGAACTGATCCATCTAAACCTCCTGTGTATCGCTTCATAATCGATCTAAGAGAAGTGAATAAAATTGTGATTCCACAGTTTCCCGTGGTCCCTGATATCACGGTTTTGTTGACCCTGATTCCAGCTTCTGCCTCCTGGTTCACGGTGATCGACCTAAAGAATGCTTTCTTTAGTATCCAGATCGCTGAGGAAAGCAGAGACCTATTCGGATTTTCATTAGGTGGTCGCAGTTTCAGACTAAAACGCGCACCACAAGGCTATTGTGAAAGTCCGTCGATCTATAGCCAGGCACTCAAAAGCCAACTGGATGCATTTGTGTTACCGATGGGTGCGGCTTTGATTCAATACGTTGACGACCTATTAGTGGCAGCTGATACGGAGGCTATTTGCAAAACGGCTACAGTATCACTATTGCGCTACCTACATGACTTACATCACAAGGTGTCACCTTCCAAGCTGCAATATTGTTGCCAAGAAGTAACCTACTTGGGTCACTTATTATCAAAAGAAGGGAGAAGGTTGACCCCAGAGAGAATTGCAGCGATTACCCGAATGACTGTGCCTAAAACTCAGAGAGATGTACGTGCCTTTCTAGGTATTAGGTCATACTGCAGACAATGGATCCCAAATTTTTCACTATTGGCGAAACCATTGTTAGCTCTCACGTGCAAGGATGTTCCGACTCCTTTGCCCTGGACTGAAGAGTGTCAAAAAGGTTTTTCAGAATTACGTGATGCGTTGTGTTCAGCTCCTGTGTTAGGTACTCCTGACTACAGTAAGCCGTTTACACTATACGTTCACGAAAGGGATGGTTGCGCGTTGAGTGTTTTGACGCAACACTTTGGCAATAGGCAACGACCATGTGCATATTTTTCCTCGACCTTAGATCCAGTGGCTAGAGCATTGCCGAGTTGTTTAAGAGCAACAGCGGCAGCCGCGGCGTCCATTCGACAGTCCGCAGGTCTGGTCATGGATAATATGCTTACGGTGATGGTTCTGCATGCAGTTGACACTCTCTTGAACCGAACGAAAACTCAACATTTGACGAGCGCAAGGTTGTCCGGATATGAGTTGACGTTATTGGCAAGTCATATACGGATAAAACGATGTAATGTGTTGAACCCGGCAACATTGCTGCCGATCGACACGGAGTCATGTGGTGAAGCACCGCATGACTGTTATCTGAGAACCGAAGAGGAAACTAAGGGTCGTATTGACCTGAAAGACACTCCATTGGTAGATCCCGATGGTACTTTGTATGTGGATGGTTCCTGTTTTAAGTTGCCGAATGGTGATGTGACAACTGCGTATGCTGTAGTGACATTGAGTACGGTTGTAGAAACTGCAAGATTGAGTCAGAATTCGGCTCAGGCTGCTGAGCTGATCGCCTTGACAAGAGCGTGTGTGTTGTCCAGAGGAAAACGGGTGAATGTGTTTACTGACAGCCAGTATGCTTTTGGTGTGGCGCACAGTTTTGGGCGATTGTGGAGAGAAAGAGGATTCTTAACGTCGCATGGTACGAAGATTCAGCATGGTCAGCTTGTGAACGACCTTCTAGATGCGCTTACATTGCCTAAACAGGTGGCAATAATCAAATGTAGTGCGCATCGGAAAGTGACGGATGATGTTGGTCGTGGTAATGCATTTGCAGACGAGATTGCTAAGGAGACAGCTAAAGATCTGACAAATCGAATGTATGTTACGAGTTCAGTGAGATGGCCAACGGAGACTAGTATGTGTGAAGACACAGTTGAAAGTGTGAAGGGAATACAGAATGAGGCCACTGAGACGGAAAAGACTAAATGGAAAGAGAGCACGGGGAAGTTGGATGAAAATGGATGTTGGGTTGATTTGTCAGAAAAACAGAGATGGATGTTACCGGATGCATATGTGCTCGCTGTTGTTACAATGGCCCATGGTCCAGCACACATAAGCGCAAAAGGCATATGCAAGTTGTTGTCTCCTGTATGGAAGAATGATGGTATCACTAAATGTGCAGAGAGAGTGGTTAAGAATTGTATGGTGTGTTTGATGTATAATCCCGGTAAGGGCACTCCCACTCCACCTGGTCATTTTGCCCCTCCTACATGCCCTTTCGAAGTTATCCAGTTGGACTTCATCCATATGGAGAGATGCAACAATTTGAAATATGTTTTGGTTGTAGTATGTGCTTTCTCCAGATGGATTGAGGCTTACCCCCTTAAGGATAATACTGCCCTATCCACAGCAAAAATTCTGCTCAAAGAGTATTTCCCCAGATACGGCATGCCTCGGATTGTATGGTCGGACAACGGAAGTGAGTTTGTGGGAAGTGTGATGAAGAGTGTGTGTCGGGGTTTAGGTATAGTGCAGAAATTTCATAGTGCTAATCATCCTCAGTCAGCGGGTTTGGTGGAAGGATACAATGGCACCCTGAAACTGAAACTTGCAAAAATTCAGGCAACAACTGGTTTATCATGGCCAGATGCTTTGCCTCTAGCTCTCTTATCGACCAGGGCAACTGTGCACTCTCGAGTAGGGCTTAGCCCATATGAGATTGTGTTCGGCCGTCCTGCTAATATTTGGGGAGTCCCGAGACCTAAAGAATTTGATAGAATTGAATATCCCATGCTGATTGATTATCTCCATGATCTGACTGCTAAATTGAGTTTGATTCATCAACAGGTCTTTGAGGCTCTGCCGTCACAGACAGAGGGTCCTGGTCATCGGCTGCAACCAGGGGACTGGGTCCTCACCCGCAACTTCGGACGAAAACGAAACCTTGACCCGAGGTTTGTGGGACCGTTCCAGGTGCTACTGGCAGCGAGGACGGTGGTTCGGCTGGAGGGACGGAAGCATTGGGTGCATGCCACCCACACCAAGAAAGTCCCGCTTCCTTTGCCGGCGGATACTTGGATAATAAAGGGTTTTTCCTCGTCCGAGACCGACGCCCCACAACGTTTTGTCCCGTTCAGCGAAGCTCAGCCCATATCTGACACCCTTGTTGATTCCCCTCAAACAATTTCCTTTCCCTCTACCTTGAAAACTTCGAGTGCTGAACAATTGCCTGAACAATCGAACGCTTTTTCGCCATCCAATCCACTGTTTGAAGAGCAGACTCAACCCGGGAGAAGTCGATATTTTCTTCGACCGCGCGTTAAGGACAAATAAAAGAGTTTCCCTTTTTGAATTTACAGTCCCCCTTACTGTTGTCATGAACATTGTGGACATTATATATATTGTGTTTACCTTTTCTTTTCACGCAGCTAAGAGACTATTATTGAATTGATTCTAATTCATTTAACCTATCATCTGGGTTGGCCGTAGGGCCGTGCGGGTACTTCCTTCTGTTTAGCAGCTATCGACACTAGGTCGGTTTCTTTTGTCGATTTCTGGGAACTCCTGGGAATTGGCAATCGCTACTCAGAACGAAGTGCGTCAAGAACGTCACGGACGGTCTTTAGAGGATGGACTTCTCGAAGCTGTCGGAAAGAGAAAAAATGTCGGCGCAAAGATCAAAAGTGTTGTACACAAAATGTTTTCTATTTCAAATCTATATGTTGTTCCTAACTGTTTCAATGCTTCTGGTGGGTGGAGTATATTTTGGGATTCAATTATTATTGCCTTCCATTTCACCTACCCCTCCTTCCTATAATCTGAATTTTGCTTCCACTGTTTCTCCACATTCCTTTCACCTTCTGCCCCAACATGAACAAGTCAGACGTGCTGAGTTTAGGAACAATTCCTTCGTTCAAGTTCTGCACCAGCATCAGATGGTGGTAAATACTACAAATTGTTGGGTGTGTGGACTAATGCCACATACCATGGACAGGGGTATCCCGTATTTTGTGCTTCCGAACAGTCCCCAAGGGTCAGCTCGGGCATTCCAAATCATGTTCCATAGTGCACTAGATTCCTACCCCCACCGAGAGCCACGTTCAGCAAGCTTTGGTCCAGGTCCATACCATAAGTTTCTGGCGACAGTGATTGCTGATCTAGATAGAGACATTTTCGATACCTCACTTATCCCAGAGGAGGAAGTGCAGGCCTATAAGTACCTTAGTGAGGCTGAGTATAGTATATCAGTGGGTGATAGGCAGCTTAAAAGCTCATCTCCAATCTGGATTGTACCTCACCTAGGCCACTTTTGTCTGCAAGGTCGTGGCCGAAATGCAAGAGCCCAGCTTGGGAAGAGCGCTTGTGTGGATACTTACGTTCTACCGATGCTCTCTTCCCCTGTCTTCTTAACTGCCAAGGGTACCTATTTTGTATGTTATGATCGAGCATATACGTGGTTACCTCATGATTTCTCGGGTATCTGCTATATCGCAAATCTCTTGCCTCCGACCTTCACTGTTGCCTCAGATTATCACAGAGCCAGAGTTGAGAGAGGTGTTATTAGCAAAGAAGATACTGCCGGTCAAGAAGCAGGAGACTTCTTCAAGGGTTTCCTACCGTTCTGGGGCCCTATGGTTAATAGCAGAAATCTGAGACAGTTAACCCGTGTAGTAGAGTCAACTGCTAACATAACCGCAAGTGCCCTTGGTAATTTGACAGCAGAGCTTCAAGCGGATAGGCTTATGACGTTACAGAACCGTATGGTTCTCGACATTGTTCTAGCAGATAGAGGAGGTGTGTGTAAGGTCATCCATTCGAGCTGCTGCATATTCATACCTGATAACGCTCCCACGGTTTATCAAGCCATCTCCAAGTTGCACAAAATCTCGGAGTCCATACACGAGGACGAAGGAGATTGGACGCTTCTAGAATGGTGTTGGGGTCTAATGTCGACTTGGGGTTGGAAGATTCTGATGATTATAGGGGTTGTTGTGACATTTCTGTTCACGTGTTGTCTTTGCGTACAGTGTGGTCCTACCTTATGTGGCCTTTGTGCTACAACGTGTATAAGAAGGCCGACTGTTTCCAGAGAGGCATTGATGGATAGAATAATGTTCCAGCAACACCTGAACGATCTGATGAATATCGAGATCGATTCTGATTTCGACTAGTACTTGCCTACATGAGGGCAAAAGGAGCGTCTGAGGTTCCGTGAAAATCGTCACGGTGTTTTGGGCATTACTGAATATGGACGAATATGGTATCTATAAACCGTAAATGGCGAGTTCGGTAAGTGTACACGTTTTCACTACACTACCTGGCTTGGTTCGCCTTATTCACGTGTTCCTACATCTGAACCCGTGGGTTCCATTTTAGATACGGCATCCATTTTGTTCCTTGCCCTCACGTAGTCAGTGAACAGGCAAGTGTCCGCGCCATGAACTTTTAGTTCCCAAGACATACGGAAGACGCATTTTCCTTTCATGCTCCTTTATGACCGGAGGAATGACACTGCAGAGGCAAATGGTACAGCTTGAGGGTAATCATGCCGTACCGGCCTATTGTTTCAGCCGTGCATGCGTTGGGATCAAGCTCTTTGACCCTATGATCATGTTTTCAATATTACCCCCACGCTCTTTCCATTAGGTGTGCCTGACTTCCTAGCAGCTGTTCTTGTCCCTTTACTCTTGCTCATTTACAACTCAAGTGGAATGTGCCTAACGATGGGAAGATGTGCTTTTACAGTTGGGGACGGGTAATGTTACCGTGATTACGTTCCGGAGTTCTGAAAGCATGAAAGCGACCCTTTTGAAGTTTATTGTGGGAACTGGGTTGTAACCTTTTGTTCACATGTTGTGCAATGGCAAAATCCTGTATAAAAGAGAGCGACTCACATATGCAAGTTGAAGCAGACTCGTAGAACCTACACGCTGTTGTACTTCTAATGACTTTTGCCTCCCTGCAGTAATAAACTCTGATCTTTGACGCCGAAGGAAGCCTCCCGTGTCTCTGTCACTTGTGCGCCGAAACAGGTATCCCACGAAGGTTATAGGTGTTGTTCCCTGGCACCGCTGGGTCTTAAATAGCTCAGTCCTTCACTGCCCTGTTCTGCGCTATCTCTATGGTGGTTGGGGGTCAGATATAGGGGGGTCCTGGGGTGGTAGCAGTGGGTGTTGTGGCATTTTCGGGTGTCGGAGCTGCATGATCAGTGGCTCTGTGACATGTGTTGGTCTTCAGCTGTGGCTCTGGGCTAGGCTCCCTTTCATACTGTAGGTAGTCGTCCTACTGTACATCAGTAAAAGGCAGATGTTAGATTTCTACTGCTAACGCGGCTTATCGCCTGTTTTTAGATTGCATTGCTGATTTGGCAGGTCGATGAAAATATTAGGAAGTGGTGTTTTTGTGTATTTTTTGTATGGGAACACCTATTCTGCATATCATTAGCGTTAGTTGTCGCTCTCATCCATGGCATCCATGGGAATGTTTTTTTGTGGAAGCTATCGCAGGAAAACTGGCGATATCAGCAGTGTGCACCATGTTGAGAATGGGATGATAATTCTTTCACCACTTTTGCTGCGCTAAAGTGCCGTTAACTCGGTGATAAGTCCTTGAGAATACGTCCCATCATTTTGGGTTTTTTTCCATCCGGATTTGCGCACCCTGCCGCTTTTTAAAAAAAAGAAAAATATGTAACTTTTTTGGCCTTGGGGGTTTTCGTCGGATTCCCTGAGCAGGCCTATTTTGCTTGTTTTTTCATCTTTTTTCTTGTGATTCACATGTAGCTACAACAAAGCCCTAATAAACACAAGGGCTCATTTTAGAGTCACCCTATAACACAACAGTGGGGACTTATCGCCGAGTTATCGGCACTTTAGCGTAGCAAAAGTGGCGGAAGAATTATCGCCCTATTCTCAAGTTGGGGCACACTGCCACATTGCCCACAGGCTGAAGGTACTAACTCAGCGGGAAACCAACAATTGATGGACAGAATGCAGAACAATGTCGTACATTCACCCCAGTACAGAGATCTGGGCCTAAATCCATTGTTTTTTTGCACTCCACACCACCCCAGTTCAGACATGGCCATATGCAAATCAGCCTTGACCCTGTGCCTCATGGGAACAGTCCAGCCCGAACTGCCAAGCCATGTCTTTCCTGGACCGGAATCAAGCATCCTAGGACCGGTTTCTGGCTATCAGCTGTCTTCAGCCAGGATAGCTTGACTCCAGTGGTGTGGAGAGCATGGGACTCACGCCTGAGCATACCCATCCAACTCGGACAATGGGAAACATCGTTACATTGACTTGCCCTGGATGGCACTATAACCTAAGGAATAGTAAGATCTATTATTCCAACACCTTCCCTACTGTACGTAGACTGGTGTTGGAATAGTAAATCTTACTATTCCTAAGTCCTGCGCCCTCCAGCGCAGGTCGTTGTAATGGCTTGCGTTGTAAAAACTGCGATGTTACATACCGCGATAATTTTGATCGCGTTGTAACTTCACATATTCACGGTGTATCAACATACCTCCGCAGACAAAGCTGCTGGCTGTGCTGCACCTGTGGCACTCTGATACCTTATACTTAACAACTGCCAGATTTGTCAGAGTCTCACAGCCAGCCCTAGTAAACTTCCTCACATGTCTTGGATTCATGTCCACAAAAGCAACGTAGGGCCCCTGTATTCACACCACCCGCTCGTACCAATTTGTAGTATTCCAGCACAACTAACCCCAATCCCAGCCTTTGCTTGACGCCTCTGTGCTCCAGATCCAAGTTTGAGTTTGAGTTTAAAACATTTGTAGAGCGCACGTACACCTGGTGGTTTCATGGCGCTATGAGGTACTGAGCCCAAGAGGGCAGGAGGGTCAGGGAGGAGGGGGAGAATAGGAAGATTATGATGGGAAGGCTTGTGAAAAAAGCAAGGTTTTTAGCGCCTTGCGGAAGTGCGGATATAGAGTGGAGGATCTAAGGTGGGCTGGGAGAGAGTTCCAGAAGGCAGGAGTAAGTGTGGAAAATTTCGTGCCCCCCCACTTTTTACGCCTGAAGCGGGGAACTGTCAGCAGTTGTTGAGAGGATGAACGTAATTCTCTGACGGGGGCGTAGGCTTTGATTTCCGAGGAGATGAAGGCAGGGGCTACGCCAGCCCGAGCCTGAAAGGCGATGCATCCTATCTTGAACTGTACTCTTTCTCGAATAGGGAGCCAGTGCAAGGACTTTAGGAGCGGGGTGACATGGTGGAACCTGGCCAGATTGTAAACCAGGTGGGCAGCCTGGTTTTGGACCAGCTGGAGTCGGCGCATAATGTAGGCAGGCATGCCGCAGTATAGAGCGTTGCCGTAATCTAGGCGGGAGATTACCATCGCCAGGACAATGAGTTTCAGGGTAGAAAAAGAGAAG
Organism: Lissotriton helveticus; assembly: GCF_964261635.1. NCBI lineage: Eukaryota > Metazoa > Chordata > Amphibia > Caudata > Salamandridae > Lissotriton > Lissotriton helveticus. The sequence continues at coordinate 1,079,812,548 of NC_136059.1, forward strand.
AAGCTGGAAACTTTGCGGATAGTGCGGAGTGAAAGAAAGGAGGAGGAAACCACAAAGCTCACCTGGGAGTGCAAAGTGAGTTGGTCATTCAGTTTAATCCCCAAAGTTTTCACAGAGGAAGAAGGAGGAGGGGGGGACCTAAGGAGGGGGGCCAGAAGAGAATGTAGTCACTGAAATGGGGGTGCACCAGGTCATAAAGTCCAGTAGTAAACAGTGGTGGAAAAACAGAACTTTATTACAAAAACATAAATTAACAACACAAAAACATCAAACAACAAGTGACATTCCCAACGGGGAATATCAAAAGGGCAAATTGTGGATCCAAATAACTGCAGATCATCCTGGAAATCCCCATACTCCACATTCAGAAACCTGTTGAATAAATGGTGAGAATGGTCAAGCATTAGTATGGTCACAAAAGTAATATGGTACAATGTATTGCACTTGGACAAACCGGAATGCTTACAGGTGGGATCAATCCTGCACAAAATAACTGTAACAGAAGTTTGTGTGGTAGTAAGCTTTGTTGGAAAGAAAAGGAACGTTACCACCACATGAACTTCTGTCATGCAGAATTTATCATACCTGTAAGCATCATGGTTCATTTCAGCTTGATACACCTGCATCTTCATTTCACGCACACTGCGCAGGAACAGCTGGAGATCAAGCAAGGTATCCACACCATAGCAGACTTCCTGCACGTGATGGGGGCAACTGACTGCACACATGTACTACTTGTGCCTGCTGTCAACACTGTACACAATCACCGCAATAGAAACCACACGCATTCTAACTATGTGCAGGCAAAACTGGAACACCTAGGCCTGTGCACTAATGTCATCGCAAACTTCTCAGGCTGAGTGCATGATTCCTACATCTTTCGCAAGCATCCCAGCCCTGCTCCCCAGAGCAGTCCACCACCCAGCATTGACTGCCTGACCCTGCGCAGCCAGACCTCAATGCTCACCTGCCGCCACCGGCGTGTCTCCAAAAGGGCCCACCACATGCCCGAGCTACCTCCTCAGCCGTCGCTGGATTCTGCTGCACAGGATCCCAGCTCATCCTGCTGCACCGCGCTGAGGAGACATGTCTGTGTGGTGTACACATGGTTGAGGTGAGCTCACAATTCAAATTGAGTCTTGATTGCCAGGATGGTGCATTGCCGGCGCTACCTCCTCAGCCGTCACAGCCCCCAGGGCATTCTGCTGCACCAGGCCGAGGAGTCATCTCTGTGTGGCGTACACATGGTCCAGCTGAGCTCACAATTCAAATCGAGACTTGATTGACAGGACGGTGTATCGAGGCTACGCATCATCGCAGGTTGCACACCTGCTCAGCTCTGGTGGCACTAACTCAGTAGAATTCAAGTCATCGCCACATGGACGGAGGCCCGTGTCGGGCTTAGTGTCTCGGCTGCCACCAACTCTGTGTACTTCAAGTCATGGGAGAGAATGGAAATGGCCTCCAGCACGTGCGCCTGCCCTTTTTATTAGCAGGGTGACATGTCCTGTGACGCCTGTGCTGCATGTTTGTGGTGTGGCTATACACCTGCTATGAGGGAGTGGCTGTGACATGCTGACAACTAGACCTGTGATCAGCAGATCACTACAGGGAAGACCTGGGACATGTAGCATTGTCGTTCCTTCCCTGTAAGCATAAGTGGAGTAGGCTGGCTGAAACGCACATCCTTCACAGCTTCACCAATATGGCCGTTTAAATCCGCGCACCCACCGAGATTGGTACACGATGGGTGCTCGACTTCGACAATATATACTTTTAATAACAAACAAAACAAATGACCAAAATTATTTTTAGGATATTAAAGTTACAAAATATTGCTAAATTACTGAAAAACCATAGGTTTAATGAACATTATAATTAGAAATTAGCATTTAAAAAACCTTTGAAATTCACACAACAACCTAGGTTTCAGGGATGTTATAGTTAGAAATTGCCATTTAAAAAACTTTAGAAATTCACGGAATAAACCATAGGTTTCAGGAACGTTATAGTTAGTTGGACATTTCACTCATACAAAACCAGAGAAATGTGGCTGTTATAGTAAGTAGAGCTAACTATAATGTGCACCCCCGCAATGCACTGCTGATGACGTCATATATTACATCATGCATGACATTGTCAGTGACATCACTGATAACATCACTGATGACTTCTCAAATGAATCACTGATGACATCATCTATGTCATATGTTTATGCACCTCCTCATACCCTAATACAAGCTTTGATACACCCACTCTAAAATACAGACTACCATTTTTGAAACCATAGACAAACCAATAGCAGTCACTACATACCCACTGACTGGTTCCTAGGTATACACACACATTCATTCATGCACCCATTCAGCCACTCATTCATGCAGTCACTCATCAATACAGCGCTATCATATGCACTCATGCACTCATGCACCTATACAGACACTCACACACTGCCACTCATCCATAGAGTTATTCACACACCTAGCCAGTCATGTAAAGAATCAATAACACTGCCATGTACTCACCTAAACAGTTATACATTCACTACCTCACCTATTCTTACAAATACTAACATATACTTACTCTCTTATACAATCACTGACACAAGCACACATTCATGCAGCCACTCTAACAATCACTCACTCTCACATATAGTCATTTATATACTCCAACACACACATATACTGATTGTCACATATGTGTTACTCACACATATACCACTGAGACATCCATTCACTCACCAACACACCCATACACACACTCACCCACCCATACAGCTATTTCCACATGCACTCTTGAACCATACACCCAGTGAATCACCCACTCATACGTCTATGCACAAAGTCAAACACCCCACCCCCACCCACCCACACAAACACTCAGGCACCCATGCAGATACTCACACAACCAATAAATAACCCACATAGACACTCATGTAGCTACTCACCAACCCATGCAGCAGATTCCACAACAACAGACAGACTGATATAGACATTCACACAGTTTAGTCACTAACCCTTGCATTCAGTAAGACACAATTAATCACTCACCTATACAGTCAGTCACACACCTATTAAATCCTCCACCTAGACACTTATGCACCCACTCATTCTTCAATGCACCTTGGCATATATATATAACATATTTAAACTTTATAGAAACACACAGTCACTGGATGATGTCATCAGTGATGTCAACAGTGATGTCATTTGAGATATCATCTGTGATGTAATCAGTAATGTCACTGACCATGTCATGAGTGATGTAATATGTGACATCATCAGCAGTGCATTGCGGGGGCACGAGTTATAGTTAACTCTGCTAACTCTAACGGCCAAATTTCTCTGGTTTTGTATGAGTGAAATGTCCAACTAACTATAACGTCCCTAAAACCTAATGTTTTTTCAGTGAAAAAATATATATACATATATAATCAAAATATACATATGCTTATGTAATAATTAAAAAAAATATTTAACATTTTTCTATTTCATTAAAAAACATATATATAACTTTTTAAATAAATATATATTAATATACACAAATATATAATATGTGTATTTATATATATATGTCCAATAAATTGCTCCTTCTAGCAATCCCTTTCGAATCAAAAGGTGGCTCGAATCCGGCGGAGCAGCCGGAATAAATATCACAAAGCAAACGGAGTACCATCGAGCGCTCAGCTTCAATTACCACAGAAGTCCAGGTTCTATGCCAAAGAAAAGAGGTTTATTAAACTCATAAACCTTACAAAGCGCTTGTTCACACCTGGCCAGGCAGTTCGGGCAGGACTGTTCCCATTGGGCGCAGGGTCAAGACCTATTTTGCATATGGCTTGGTCCATACTGGAATGGATTGGTGAGCAAAAAAACAATGGATTTAGGCCCAGATCCCTGTACTGGGGTGAATGTGTGACATTGTTCTGCAATCTGTCCATCAATAGTTCTTTTTGCTTCTGGATGCAAGGGTAATGCCAAGGTCATTGGATGAGTGCATAGGTAGTGCCTGACTGATTGGATGAGTACATGGGTAGTGAGTGGCTCAATGCATGATTGGAGGGGTACTGCCTGGGCGATTGGAGGAGTGCATAGGTAGTGCCTGACTGCATGAATGACTGCATAGGTAGTGTTTGAGTGAATGGATGAGTGCAATATTAGTGCATCAGTGATTGGATGAGTGCAAGGGTAGTGCCTGGGTAATTGGAGAAGTGCATGGGTAGTGTGTGAGTGCAAAGATGAGTACATGAGTAGTGTTTGAGGGAATGGATGAGAGCAACAGTAATGCCTGAGTGAATGCCTGAGTGCATGGGTAGTACCTGGCTAATTGCATTTAGTGCAAAGGTACTGCCTGGGTGATTGGAGGAGGGCCTGCATGAGTGTATGGGCACTGATTGGGTGATTGTACGAGTGCAGCGATACTGCTTGTGTGATTGGAGGAGTGCAAGGATAATGCCTGAGTGAATGGATGAGTGCATGGGAAGTGCTTGGCTAATTTTATGACTGCAGGGGTACTGCTTGGGTGACTGGAGGAATGCATATATAGTACCAGAGTGCATGCATGAGTTCATGGATACTGTTTAAGGGAATGGATGAGTGCATGAGTAGTGTCTGAGTGAATCATTGAGTTCATGGGTAGTGTTTGAGGGAATGGATGAGTGCAACAGTAGTGTCTGAGTGATTGCATGAGTGCATGGGTAGTGCCTGGCTAATTTCATGAGTGCATGGGTAGTGCCTGAGTGCTTGAGTGAGTACATGGGTAGTGTTTAACCCCTTCGCTGCGGGGCTGTTTCCCCCCGCTGTGCTGGGGGGCGCGCACAGCGCCCCCATGCTCATGACGAGGTCAGCTCATCATGAGCTATGGCGCTCCGGTGCTCATGATGAGCTGAGCTCGTCATGGCCACACCCGTTCCAATGGAACGCTCAGCACTGCAGGGGAATCAGCCCAACATGCGAGCGTTCCAAGTAACGGTCACGGTCATGACAAGCTCAGCTCGTCATGAGCACCGGAGCACCGTAGCTCATGACGAGCTGAGCTCATCATGAGCATAGTAGAGGTTAAGGAAATGGATGAGTGCAACAGTAGTGCCTGAGTGATTGCATGAGTGCAGGGGCACTACCTGGCTGATTGCATGAGTGCAGGGGTAGTGCCTGGGGGATCAGAGGAGTGCATGGGTAGTGCCTGAGTACATGGATGAGTGCATGGGTTGTGTTGGAGGGAATGAATGAGTGCAACAGTAGTGCCTGAGTGATTGCATGAGTGCAGGGGTAGTGCCTGGGTGATTGGAAGAGTGCATGGGTAGTACGTGAGTGCAAGGATGAGTGCACAGCTACTGCCTGGGAGATTGGAGAAATGCATGAGTATTATCAGAATGCACCAATGAGCGCATAGGTACTGGTTGAGGGAATGTATGAGTGCAACAGTAGTGTGTGAGTGATTGTATGAGTGCATGGGTAGTGCTTGACTGGTTGTATGACTGCAATGGGTACTGCCTGGGTGATTGGAGGAGGGCATGGGTAGCGCTTGAGTGAATGGATTAGTGTATGAATACTGCCTGGGTGATTGTCTGACTACATGGGAAGTGCTTTGGTGATTGGGTGACTGCAGGGATAGTGTATGAGTGCATGGGTTTTGACTCTGTGAAAGGAAAACCGCAAAGATACTGCTTGAGTTATCCTAATAGTGCAAAAGTTAAGCTACAGCGATTGCATTACAGCATGGATAGTGTTTGTGTGAAAGAATAACTACATGGCTGATTATATCTGAAGGTTTTTATATAGTGTATAGGATCAACATTATTTGTATTAGAAATAAATAACATTTAAATGAACTTTAAACATTGTTTCAAGTTATCATGCATATTATGTTACGTGTTCCTACCTTTTTAGTAATTTAGATATGTACTCTATGGAGCTATTTTAGAGTAGTATTGTGATGAACAGCAGAAAACTCTTTTCAAACTTCACTATTACCTGCTATAAACAAGAAGAAGAAAAACTAAAACTGTTATGTAATGTAATGTATTATACAAAATATAATATATTTTTAAGAACACAATATCATTTTAGAATTACTTAACATTTTCAGTTTTCCTTTTTTGCTGTACTCAGATTCTACTGAATATCACCAATCTCAGTGATTTCAACATAGTATCATCAATGAACAATGGGGAAAAAATCAACATCAGTATATCTAGCTATGGGTTTATCTATCTTTAGTTTCTTAATTACATCCTTCTTGTACATTAACTCGAATATTTCTCTCAAGTACATTTACTGAAATGTACACTTTCATTTATATCTGGTGCACTATAGACAATAAAAATACAAACTATTAACTTTTAAACACAATTTTGCAAATGCACTATCAATTACCACAAATAATAATCCAAAGTCTAATTATAAATAATAATTGTATCAATGATGTCCATTTTCTGTTCACATCTTCCCGATAGTTCAAATAATGTATTAAAAACATTCGCTTCCATAAAATATCCAATATTAATTTGTTATTTTGTGTTCACATCTTCCCAATAGGCCGAATAATGTATTCAAAAGATTGGCTTCAAAAATATTAAATATGAATAAGGCAGTCTAGGTTTGCATTCCAAATGTGCATCATTGCAATGTGTCCATCCTTTATTACACTTTAAATACACAGTATAGTGTCCAGAAGTGGTAGTAGGTCCAGCATGGAAAATATTAGCCACGGCTATAAAAATTCTTCCTGAAATAGATATTTGATTAGTAACAAGGGGCATATTACCAAGGGCCTTATCGCCGCTTTAGCGGGAATTTTTGCCGCTAAAGCGGCGATAATTTTATCGCCCTATTACCTAGCTGTCGCTAACACCAGTTAGCGACAGCTAATAGGCGACGGCGGGCATTTAGGGGCCCACTATGCATGTCAGCGATAATTATCGCTAATGACATGCAAAGTGGGCCTGCCAAGATGTTAGCGACTGGAAACAGTCGCTAACATCGCTATCACCTTTACCAACTTTTGGAAATAATCGCGCTAAGCGCGATTATCTCCAAAAGCTAACGCCTGCCCAGAGCAGTTCTTAGCCATGTTATCCAATGGAAGGTGGATAACAGAGCTATGAGCATTGTCACGATAATGCATGAATATCGCTGATTGTACAGCGATATTCATGCATTTCCCACGATTTTTACCGCTTTTGAGATAAACCTTGATAATATCAAGGTATCTCAGCGGTAAAAATCGCCGGAGTGCGGCGATATTTTAATACCCGCTAACCAAGCTTAGCGATAATTATCGCTATAGCTTGGTAATATGCCCCAAAATGTTTAATTTTTTTTTCAATGTTCTACAATGTTGTAGCATTAAAATGAGATTTTTCCATTTCTTTCTATACGTAATGTAGACAACATCTCTGATCTACAATATGAACATTTCATGTCCTGATTGGCTGTTTCAATCAATTTGTTAAAAGGTACTGATTCACAGTCTGGTATAGTTAAGTATATGAATTGTTCCATTTGTATTTCAGTGATGGTAGTAAAATAACACTCTTCACATTTAAGATCCATCTGTAACTTAATTGAAATACGTTTTGCATGATGTTCTAACACTGCAAGCATAACCATTAAAAATGATTGTGCATCCTGTTGTACATTAAGAGTAAATGTCAGTGAACCACAACATATATCCAATAGATGACGAACTCCACAAGCAGTATGAATTTTATTTCTGTCAGTTACCAACTGTTGAAATAAATGTGTAATAAAGAACAAAATCTTTTTACATGATTTCTTATGATTTGACAATGAAGCTCTTCTAGATAAAACACAACATTCAGAATAACATTGGCAGGGCAGTTGATACCTGATCTATTTTCCAATTTTTATTCTACAATGACAACAGTTTCCATTTTCGTTTTCTTTACGCCTTCAGTTTCTGTTCATTTATTTTCTTTTTTTTAACCTAATTCCATCTTTAACATATTTCCATTTTGGACAGACTATACGTTTCTCATATAAGGGGTATTCGCCTAAATCGGTCATCTTAAACAATTATACTCTATTACACAATTTGCATCAGTACTAATCTTTTTTCATTAAAATCTATCAAATACAAACCAGACAATGTTCTTACTTGAGATAATGTAACATATGCCAGTCCCTCTTTGAACTCTGAACTTCCAATATTTACAAAAGCGCTGTCTATACTTAAACCTTCAGATTTATGAATAATTACTGCATATACTAAAGACAGAGGAAACTGTTTTCTGTGAATGTACAAGTCTTTTACAATCAGAAAATGTACAACACAACACCCAATCTGTGTTACCTCTTTAATCTGATCACAGTTTATCTTCAAAAATTCAGTTCCATCTCTGTTCTGAAATTTTACAAACTCAACAACTTTTTCCATTGCTCCATTTTCTAAACCTTACTCTACATTCAAATTACGCCATAAAATTACTCGACAGTTTATACATACATGTAAATTGTTTTCTAAGTCTGCTGTTTTAGATTCAGACTTCTCCAAAGAATGCAATTAATAATGTAGTTTGTCTGCAAGAAGAATAGTCACTCCCTGGTGTTCAATTTTATCAATAGCTTTCATTTCCACTATTTCCTGTTTTTCCAGTTTCAAAAGATCTTGATTAAATGTAGAACACTCTTGCAGTGTAGGCATTAGGCAAACTATAGACTTCTTTTCTTCAAGCTTATTGTACATTATTTCAGATGCTGTGTTTCCCGCTGTACAAAAGGGGGTTCAAAAGGGGGTGGTGATGGACGGAGCATCTGAACCAATCAAACACTCACACCCAGTCAACAGATCTGGGTTTAATCCATCACCGTTCTTTAACCCACTCTGCCACCCCAATTCAGACATGGCCATATGCAAATCAGTCTGACACTGTGCATCATGGGAAAATTCCAGCCCGAACTGCCAAGCCATGCCTTCCCTGGACCGGAAACAAGCTTCCTAGGACTGGTTTCTGGCATTTCAGCTGTCTTCAGCCAGGCTTGCTTGAATCCAGTGGCAAAGTGAGCAAGGGACTCACGTCTGAGCATACCTGTTTACAGGCATTAAAAGAATATTCAAAGCAGTCAAAATCTCCAAGTAATTCCATTTCACTATGCCAAGGCTTGAACAGTTGCAGAAGTGCTAAATAGACAAATTCCCACTTATCTGGACTTTCACAACTGAGTTTTCTGTGATTAATGAGATTTCCTTTGGCATGTTTTACCAAACATCCGTCACATCCAATTACTGTATATATGCCGAATCTCAAGAGCAAGAATGAAGGAAGTGTTCTGGTAAATCACCTTAGCAGAGGATGCTATAGTCTCTGAATCTAGCCTGACTAAAGACTTTCTTAGATTTAAATGCTCTTTATCCTTCGAATCAAGCATTGATGAAATTGTTCCTTCTTTTGCATGGAAGCTTTTCCTGCAATTCCGTTATAAAACACTTCCTACCAAGTTGTTTTGTTAAAAATGGCCGAGCAGTATTAGCTTTGATGATCTCTGTCCGACATGCCGAGGAAGTTCGGAATCTATAGTTCATTTACTTATTTTTGGCCTTTCCTACTGGTTACTGAGGAAAAAAATGGATTGTCCCGTTATGCTCTCTAGTAGAACGTGGTCATTATTTAGAGGTGTTACATGCTGTGTGTACTAATACTAGACAACCCATTGTGTTTGGACTTTCTAAATTCTGGCACGCGCTCTGGATGAAGCGAAGGAAATTATGTTCTTAAATCTTTTTGCTGCCCATAAGGAATGGCTTGTCCCGATCCTTTTTGTAATTGTTTATGATCTTGTATCTATTGGCTCTGTAATCCACCACATTAAGCACTTTATTTCTGTTTTAACAGATGTGTTATTGGCTGCTTTTGCATATTGCACTTTTTCCCATGGAGTTTAAAAAATAAAATAAAAAATTGTGTAAATTGTGTAATGGTTTTAGTAACATTTTATACTGTTTATTTTATCATTGCTGTACGTTCTGGTCTATGTTATGCTATGTATACTTTTCAGGACCCTTGTGATCATAATAAAAGTTACTGACTGACTGACTGTATATATTTCTTCATCTATATTTTCTGTAACATTTCTCTTAAAGCTGTAGTGTTAAAGTATTTCATAGAGATAAAGTTCCAGATGTGGACTCCTTTTGGGATAGTATGTATCCAACATATTAGTTTTAACAATATCTGTACTTTCTGGTTCATTAAATGCTAATTATTCAGTTGCTTGGAGAGATTTCAATACTCTATTTTGTGTGGCAGCATGACCTAGACTTACCCAAATGATTCCTCTTGACTTTGAATATTAATTGGCAGAGTTCAACTGACCTGAACATTCACAGGATCTAATCTCTCAGTTGGAAAGCATTTTCAAGCTAAAGCTGTACATTTTTTTGCTAAGACTCTCTTTCCTGTGAAATTTCCATTCCATTTCCAATCTTTATTTCGACCATTTGGTCATAAAAGATGCTCAATACAAGAAAAGAAAAAAAACACATATACAAATATCATTACAGGTAAAATATTGGATACATATAAAAAAGGGTCTGTACAGGGTTAAACAACTTTATAATGGATTTAAAAAATGTTTAGATACTACCCCACATTTTTTAAAAAAACGGTTTCGTGCATACCACACATTGGTAAAAAACTTAGAAAGTGCGAAAACAGTTGGGCCAGTAGCATCAGTTTTTAAAATCCTGTACATTGGTGCATATTCCCTGCCACCCATGTTCCTTATCAACGGAAGCAGCCAATACTTTCTGGCTGCCCTATAGGCTGGGCAAAAAAAGACCACATGCAGGTTGTTTTCCTCCCTATCCTCGCACACAGGGCAATGCTTTACAGGGGCAGCCGACGACCACAAACTAGTAAAAGACCGGAGGGGTAATGTGCCATACCGCCACTGGAGATACAATTTTCTGGCAAGTATGGGATAAATAGGGTCCAGGGCCTTTTCAAGCCTATAGGTGTCCTTGCTTTGCAAGAACACAGCTGATAAGGACCCATCTGGCTGGGCAGCTATGGCCCCTGCCAATTTGCGTTCATGGTATAAATTCGACAGAGACTTCTTGGAGATATTGACTGCTGCCGTGGCCGGGTCTGTCCATAGATCAGGGAGCCCCAAGTCCATGCAAGTGGCTTGAATGTTTTTAACCCAAGGGACACTAAGCACCTTGGGGTGTTTCAATAGTTCGACCAGTTCTGCCCTGTAATCCGTGAGATCGTTACTGCTCCATAGCCTGCGCCAAAAGGCTATGGGTCTCAGGCCTATCTCATCAGCTAATGGTCGTAATCCTAGATCAAGCCTCAATGGAAGAAGCGGTGTGCTCGGGGGGAGAGCAGCCACCCTTCTTATGAACTTATTTTCAGTTACAGAGAGGCTATGACAGGGCATGTGCCCCCACAGTTCAGCCCCGTACATGATTGCTCCCCTCGCCTGGGCCTTATATATCTGAATTAAAGAGCCCAATGGCCGGTACGTCGAGCCGATCATTATTCGTGCAATGCCCCCAGTAGTTTGCACGAGTTTAAGATTTGCCCTGCTCTGGTGGGATCCCCAGGTCATAGTTTCGTTGAGGGTCACACCCAGATATTCAAAGGTGGCCACTCTCTCGAGCCGCGTGGTTCCCAGTTGCGGATTCTGGCGCAATTTGTGGCTCGGGTTTAAAACCATAAATTTGGTTTTAGTGGCATTAATTTCTAACCCTCTATCAAGGCAGAATGCAGTGAAGGAGTCAAGTATCCTTTGAATACCCATAGGGGTTTTTGAAAGCAACAGGGTGTCATCCGCAAACATAATTGCGGGCACCCTGTGGCCGTTTAGTTTAGGGGCGTCGGTGTAATCAGTGGCATTGAGATGGCGGATTACCCCGTTGACAAAAAGGCAAAACAGGGTCGGCGCCAGCACACAGCCCTGTCTTACCCCTCGGCCAACGGGGAACCTATCAGTCAGCTCCCCCGACCTCCCGCACCTCACTCGGGCATAATTACCATGATGGAGCCTCTGTAAGATTGACAGGATGTCTGGGGGGACGCCCATCTCTGCCAGGACGCTCCAGAGTTTCCCCCTGGGGACCAGGTCGAAAGCGGCCCGTAAGTCCACAAAGATTGTGTACAAACTGCCGCCGTCGAACTTTGCTGTCTTCCAATAGATTAGATTTAATCTAAAAACCTGGTCCACTGTGGATACCCCCTTCCTAAACCCCGCCTGATAGGGCCTGAGGGCTCCCACCTCCTCTATCCAGTCCTGAAGCCTGTTCAGCAAGACCCTGCCGAACAGTTTCTGCGGTACATCAATCAGGCTGATTGGCCTGTAGTTGGCTGGGAGAAGAGGGGAGCCCTTTTTAAAGATAGGGACCACCTCTGCCCCCAGCCAAGTGCCAGGGATTTCCATCCCACCGAGAACACTGTTAAAAAGGGCCGCGAGATAAGGTGCCCAAACGATGGGCTCCTGTTTAAACAGGTCCCCCGGTAAGCTATCCAGTCCCGGCGCCTTTGCAGAAGCCAGGCCCGAGATAGCGGCAATGACCTCGCCCAGCGTAATTGCCTCCCCTTGGTGGCCCGACCCCTCCACCTCGATAGATGCAGGGAGTTCTCCTGGCTCAGAGCTATAGAGCGACTGGAAGTGGGCCTGCCAAACCCCAGGTGCTATATTTGGCTCCAGTGCCGATTGTAGATTCCCTGAGCCCCCATTCACTATCCTCCAAAACAACCGTTGGTTTTGGAGTGCTAAGGCCTTTGTGAGTTCTTCCCACTGATTTTCTTCCCATTCTAATTTAGCCTGGTCAAGAAGCCTTTTATAGGCTTGCCTGCTAGGTTTCAGGCGTTCTCCTCCTACCCCCTCCTTGACTACTTTGAGAAGTTCTGATTTAGCCCGTCTGCATGTTTGATTGTACCACAATGCTTTGCCTCGGGGCCTCTCTCTGGTCTTACGTGAGCTACTAGTAAAGTGTAGTGCCGCAATTTTTGTGAGGTCCTCATGGGCATTGAATACTCTGGTCTGGGAGTCTATGTTACTTTCCTTAATGTCAAAACTCCCCACGGCTTCCAAAATAGGGACAATCTCAGCATATAGTAGGGGAAGTTTGTCCTTGGTTGCGACCATGTTTTCCCACCTAATTCTTCTCCTGCTGTTATCCAGGAGGAGCGCGGGTTTATTCCCTTCCACTATAGGCCCCAAGGCTATGGGGCCTGGGTGCACCAGATCAAGCTCCAGGGCATTATGGTCGCTCTCACTCCTTTCCATCACCCTAAAGTCCCGGATTGTAGCCCACCTCGTTAATTGGACCATGACATAGTCCAAACGCGACTCTCTCCCCCGTCTATTATAGGTGGTTTTACTTGGAGTATCGGATTTCATCCGCCCATTACAGGCTCTGATTCCGAACCTTAGGGTAAGAGCAGTAATTTGTAGTGCTAGTGGGGACCAAGCTTTCGCGGGAGATGCTTCCACCGCGGGAACTGCCCACCTTGCATCTTCTTCCACAGAAAGCCCTTCCAAAAGGCCGGGTAATGGCTCAAAATGAGAATTAAAGTCCCCACCCACCACATAATATGAATCATCCGATAGTTCAGATAAAAGGCTCGAAAGTTCATCAATGGTTGGTGATTCCTTTGCCCTTCCCATCGGCCTGGAATAGAGGTTAACCAGCACAAGTTTAACATTGTTTGGCCAGAGTAGCAAGACCACAAGTATGTCTTCGGAATTAAGCGGTCGACGGGTGGCCACACAGCCCAAATGAGAAGCTATCCAGGTCGTAAGCCCACCAGACGGACGACCTTTGCCTTCCCACCGTGCTGGAATGGAAAATGATGCATACTCTGTCTTTTCAGATTTGGTTATATATGATGTAACATAGCGAGCAACAGCAATTGAATAATCTGCAACATATTGAATATCCATGTTTGCATTCCACATTTTCAAAATCACTGGATTGTAGTCATTAATATTCTTTGAATCTTCAGTTCTTTTTAAGTTGAATGTAGTCTTCGGAGATTTCCGACTTATTGTATGCCTTCGTGCTGACATAAAACTATTTACTCTTCCTTTAGAAATTATTGGATGTGGGAATCCAAAATGACATTTTGTATAACATTTTCCCTTTGGCTTCTATTTACGTCGACAATATTTTCCACATCGATGACTTTGGAACTGTAAAACTTGCTGTCTCAAGCTGTTTTCTCCTCCTTCATTTGGAATGGCACAGGCAACATACTCTTCGATGAAAGACAAAACACTTTCGTCAGTTATCAGTTCCAAATTGTGGTGCATTCTTGATCCATAATAGCATGTGTATATGAGGAGCATCTCTAGCTTGGTACTCTTTTCTCCAAAAGAAATCAGTAACTTCTCCAAGAGGTGAATTATTTTTATTGCAGATAAAAGACATCATAGCTTGAAACCTATGATTAAAATATCTGCATGCATTTACAGGATCCTAGGAACAAAGTTCTCCAGCTGTCTTCAATTCAATCTTTTTTTACATTTGAAATTACTTCTTGTAGAAATTCAACTAAATCTTCCTATGCATATTCAGCACAGCTAAGTTTCTAAATGATCATCTCTTTGTTGAACTTTGTCCATTAATTCCTTTGCAGAAACATTGGTAAGATGAACTCCTGTTTTTACGTGGTTCTCTGTATATGAAAGTGCAGACAAATCACTTTCAAACAGAAGATGAAATATATATGGAATACACTGTCGAAATCTTTGATCTTCTGAGAACAATCTTGTCAAGCGGTATTCTGAAGCTGGAATCTGTACTGCTCGTTCATCATATCGTCCACCTTCTCCAGTGGGGAACAAACGTGGAAAACAACGAGCTACTAAACCTTTTTCCCATACACTCATTGGAGTTCCCTTTCTTTCTTCATTTGAAATAATTAAATACTGTTTCCTATCACTTCTTTTGAATGTAGAGGATGTATACTGTTATGTTCGTAAATCTATTCATGCTTGGACTTGTCCACTTTTTCGGTTTGCCACTTTGTTCTTCCCCATTTACAGTTTTATTATAAATATTGTTCTGTACAAGATATAATGTAGCCTTTTGAAGTCTGGTAACATCTACTAACTCTTACCATATTTTTTTACTCTTTGTTGAAACTTGTGTATATCTCCCTTGAACTTGTTCAGTTATTACATCTTCCACATTTCTAGGACTCATCTTTTCTTTTTCAATTTGACAACCATCTTTCATCTCATAACATCGACCACTGGTATCAATTGCATGAACTAATGTATTTTGTTGAAAATAGCTTTCTTCATTAAAGAAAGGCTCGGTACTAGAAGTGTGCTTCCATTCACCAGAAAAAGTTTTGGAAAAGTCACTTCTATTAACCAGTCTTTTTCTTTTGCTTTTCTCTTTCATAAAGTGCATTGTTTTATTCAATGTTTTCATTCTCTTCAATACCAATAAAAATACAAAATGTGTGTCACTTCAAAGGCAGTATCTACTACACTTTCATTCTGTTGCTTCTTCTTTGATGCTGCGTATCCTTTTTACACTTTTTACACATTTTTTATACATTTTGAGTTACTCTATTCCGAAACATACGTACATGTATGTCTTTAAATTTTTTGTCTTTTTGTGACATTTGTTTCTTTTCCATTGTTTCTCTTTCTTTGCTTGTGCTTTGTTGTCAACCTTTCTTTTCTCCTTTGATTAGTATTTTGTTCATTTAATCTCTCTATAACTTTTTAAATAAATTGTTTAGTTGTCCTACCAGAAGACACTTTGTCCTCGGCAACCTTTTGCTGTTTTTCTAGTCCACTCTGTTTAGTTTTCATTAAGTACTTCTGTTTCCTTTGTTCTCTTCTCTTTTCATGTTTTCTTGCCATCTTCTATTTATAATCCAATCAAAATATCTTTCTAAAATCAAATAATAGTTTGATTAGTTTGTTACATCAATTAAAAATGTAAAAATTAATAACATCTCAATATTGAACATAACAACTAAGCGCAAAATTACAATTACATTCCTTTTGCATTTTAACATAAAAAGAGAAAAGTGTAAAAACAAGCAAATGATCTGCAAAAATAGAAGAAAATGTGGTCACACAGAAAGAAAGAGACAGGAAAAAAATAAAGGTTTAGAAACAGCAAAATGAAATACTCAAAGAACACAGCTACTGAAAAATGTAAGAAATGCAGAAAGAAGCAACAGATGTGCAGAAAGAGGCAAGAGAGGTACAGAAAGAGGTAAAAGAAGTGCAGAAAGAGGAAGAAAGGTATATAAAGAGGCAAGTAAGGTACAGAAACTGGTAAAATAGGTGTAGAAACAGGCAAGAAGAGTGGAAAAAGAAGTAAGAGAGATATAAAAAGAAGGGCGAGAAGTGCAGAAAGAAGTAACACATTTACTAAAAGAAACAAGAGAAGTGCAAAAGAGGCAAGAAGAATGCAAAACAAGTCAAGAAAAGTGCAGAAAGAAGCAACAGAAATGTAGAAAGAGGCAACAGAAGTACAGAAAGGAATAACAGAGGTACAGAAATACACAAGAGAAGAGCAAAACGATGCAAGACTGTTTTTTAAGGATTGCATGAGTGCAAGGCTAATGCCTGGGTCATTGGAAGAGTGCATAGGTAGTGTCAGAGGGAATAGTTGAGTTTAAGAATACTGCCTGAGTGATTACATGAATACATGGGTAGTGTCTGAGTCAATGTATAAGTGGAGAAGTACTGTTTATGTGATTAGATGAGTGCATAAGTATTGTCTGACTGAGTTTATGACTTTCTATTTGATTACATCAGTGCATAGATAGTGCCTGAGTAAAAGCATCAATGTAAGAAAAATGCCTGGGTAATTGGATGACTGTATAGGTACTGCCTAGGAGAAAAGATTAGTGTAACAGTAGTACATGAGTTATTGTATAAGTCTATGGGTAGTATGTCAGTGATTTCATGAATACAGAAGTAGTGTATGGGTGATTCCAGGAATGCAGGGGTACTAACTGGATGAATGAGTAGGTGCATTGATAGTGCATATATGAACTCATGAGTGCAAGAGTGATATATGTCTCCGTAGTTCATTGTATAGCTAGTACTTGAGTACAAGGATGACTCAAAAAGTAATCTGTAGTTAATTGTATGAGTGCAACAGTAATACCTGAGGAAATGGATGAGTGCTTGGATATTGTCTGAGTAAATCTTTGAGTGCAAAAGCAGTGCCTGGGTGATTGCAAAATTGTATAGATAATACCTGATTTATTGAATGTGT
This sequence comes from Lissotriton helveticus, assembly GCF_964261635.1. Classification (NCBI taxonomy): domain Eukaryota; kingdom Metazoa; phylum Chordata; class Amphibia; order Caudata; family Salamandridae; genus Lissotriton; species Lissotriton helveticus. Next base: position 1,079,829,771 of record NC_136059.1, read on the forward strand.
GTATAGGCAGTTTCTCTTTAACTGTATGACTGCATGGGTTGTGCCTGAGTAAAAGGATGAATGTAAGAGTAATGGTAGGGCCATTGAATGAGTGCATAGATAACTGGATGGGTACAGCTTAAGTGAATAGTTCAGTGCTAGAGTATTGCCTGGTTGATTTCATGAGTGCAGGGATACTGCCTGGGTTATTGAATCAGTGCATGGAAAATACCTGAGAGAAACTATGAGTGCAAGGCTAAAGCATGTTTATTGCATGAGTGTATGGGTAGAGCTTGAAAGAATGGATGAGTGCACAGATATTGCTTGTGTGATTCTATCACTGCAGAGGTAGTAACTTGATGATTGTATGAGTGTATGGGAAATACCTGAGAAACAATATGAATGTTAGGGTAATGCTTGGACTATTGCATGAGTGCATCAGTAGTGTCTGAGTGAATACATGAGTGCATAGGTAATGCCTGGGTGAATGTGTGAGTGGAATAGTAGTGTTTAAGTGATTATATGAATATATGGTTAATGTCTGAGTAATTAGAAATATGTATAGGTAGTGCCCCCTTGATTTCATAACTGAATAAGAATGCCTAAGGGAATTCAGGAGTCCTAGAGTGATATGTGCCTCTTTACATCAGTGCATACATAGTGTTTGAGTATAGAGATGTAATTATCACTGTATTCCTGAAAGCAAGCATGCATGTGTCTGTGCCTTTTCCTAGTGGCATCATATGTAAAAGAAACATACAAATACATGTATTGAAGGAAGTGACCCGAAAGAGTCACATGTGTTACCGAAAACCACCTGCTATGCCTTCCCAAGTAGTGAAGAGTCGATCAGACAATAGAGAATACAAACAAGCATTTATTAGCAATACTCTGCAGAGGAGGGGGGTGTGGCTGGAAGCCAATCTTAATGGCCACCGCCTAGTGAAGCTCTAGACCTCCGCAGACTTCCCCATTAATCCATTTACTTATCCGTGGCGGTGAGCGAGTATAAACATGTGCCAGTGGGAGCGGACAGCAGAAAGCGCCGCTTTGACCCGTTTCAGTTCTCGCGGTCCTGCCCTCGACAAGGATCATCCGTCTGCAGCACCTGCGGCCTACGTGCTGAGTAGAGACCGGGACTTCCATTAATCTGCTAGCCAGGGTGGTTGGTGGGCTGTCTTGCATTTCTCCTTATGAGACGCAGCAGCGCCTGTGTCCTGGAGCGGGGTCTGTGCTGCTAGGCCCGGGTGTGAGAAGTTTGCACACAGCTGACTGCCGGAGTCCCTGGGGGGTCGATATACGGCAGAGTCGGATCGTGGGTGCCAGGCCCCTGTGAGGGGCGGAAGGTGGGAGGAGGTCGCCCCGAGCATTTCTGACGACTGTGAATAGCTGGTGCTGGTGATTACGGTGCCCTCTGTGTCCCTGAGAGTGCGTTGGAAGCACCGGCACCTTGAAAGGGAATAGCCACCCATCATCACACACGGCGTTGCGGGCCCCACCGCGGACCCTGGCGGAAGCCCTCACATTGCTGGGTTCCAGTATTATTAAAGGCACCATTCTTGATGGCGGTTGCTCCTGGTGAGGCAAGGAGGAATGGGTTCTGCCACTGGGTGCGTAATCTATTCACCCAAAGACTGAAAGTGGCAGACTCCACAACATCAGCCTCAGTGCTCCAGGCGTCCCCCCTTCCCTACCACTTGCAGCTGTTGTGGAGGTCCACACAATGGAGACACCCGCAGCGCCTATACCACAATTGTGACTCCCAGGTTCACGTTGCCCACCATATCCAATGAAGCCTTGTGCACATAACCTCCCCAGGGCTGAAGAAAAAACAACCTGGTACTGCCTCTGGGATTCCTCCATATTCCACCATAAATTTGTCACCGCAACCCTTCCCTCCCTGTCGCGGTTGAGTGGCAGGAGAACAGCTAAGTGCTAGTTAGGGGTAGAAAATCAGACAGGCCGCGTGTGTTCCCCGTACACACTGGCAGGCAGCAGTGAGTCCTGCCAGCTACATAGTCACAAAGCCAATCGCTTAATCATTGTGTGGAACCATGGGAGGCAGGGGCCAGAGTGTTGTGCACCAGACCAAGCTGGATAAATATGCATGTGCTAGGTCGAGCCAGAAACAGCTGGAGCGTGAGGCCACTCCCACAGAGGACCACACTAGAAAACCGAACGAAGAAGCCACTTTACAGGATATCATGTCCATGTTTAAGAAGGTGCACTCCTCCCTCGAGTCAAGGATAGACACGGTCACTAGAGAACTCACGCTCATACGAGCAGACTTCCGTAAACTGAGCACCAGAGTGTCTGATGTAGAAACAACCAGGGCTGGTCTCGCTGTGGACACCGCTGCCCTCAAAAGACAGGTGCTGAAACTGGAAACCTAAAACAAATCCATGGCAGCGAAACTGGACGATGGACGACTTTGAGTGCCGCTCCCGGCAGAACAACGTGCACATTTTGGGCATGCCGGAGGTAACCGGGGGTCCGGCAGTGGACCTTTTCATGGAAGACCTAATCAAAAACCATTTGAGGCCCGGGGCCTTTCGCAATACTTTTCGGTCGAGAGGGCCCACCGAGCCCCAGGGAGTCGGCTCAAACCTGGTGCGCCAACCAGACCTATCCTGGCCCGTATCTTCAAATTCAGAGAACGTCACCTCATTCTACAGACCGCCAGAGTGGCTTCTCCGGTACAATATGAGCACAGTACGATCTCCTTCTTTCCTGACTACACAGCTGCCGTAGATAAACAGAGGTGTAACTTCTTGGCAGTCAAGAATAAACTCTGCGCTCGTGACCTTAAGTACTCCATGACTTTCCTCTCGAGGTTGAGAGTGGTGGCAGATGGAAAGGTGTGGTTCTTCACGTCCCCGGAGGATGCCCAGGACTGGCTTGATGGATGGTGTCAGGTCACCAATCACGGACGGTCTGGCAGAGATCACGATTGACAGGTAGCAAGTGCGCCACAGTCTCAGCAACAAGAGGACAACACCATGTGTGATGGCTCCACTAAAATCAAGTAACCAGCAAACACCACAGAACCTCTTTTAAAGACCGAGTCCTTGTCAGTGTTCCTGAACTGCTAAGTTTTTGAGGAGACAATTTATATGACGGCAATATCCACCTGCTCAGCGGGTGTGTCCCTGACACTATGAGGATGCCAGACTGATTGCTATGACTGATCCCCCAATTGGTTGTAGCTCTCAATGTTGTTTGGCGGGCTGCCTTCGGATGGTCTACTGGGATCCTGCATGACTTACGTCTACTGCTGACAGTCAGGATAAAGCAGGACGACTCACCGTAACAGATAAGAAATGGGGGCAGGGAGAATTACCGGGGTGAATTCCTCCCCCACAAAGACATTAAACAATGGGAACTATGCGCTCTGCAAGGTTGGGGAGGCAGGTAGTTTGTAACTGTCATTCTTTGTTTTACATTCAGGTTCTTGGCATAGAAATTCCATCTCCGTGGGAGGCTGCATTTCCTATGTCAGGTACACTGCTTTGACTTTAACAGTTCTAATGTCTCATTTAACCGCGCACCCTAACCCCACTATTTCCCAGAACACACAAATCCAGAGCTTGCCATTCATCTCCTGGAACGTCAATGGCCTCGGAGATAAGGTAAAGATAGGCTTGGTGTTTCAATTTCTTAAACGTAGAGCGCCTGCGATAGTACTTCTGCAGGAAAACCACCTTGTAGTCACCACCTGTCTGGCCCTTGACAGATGGTGTTTCAAATTAATAGTGCATTCTGAGTTCTCCTCGGGTTCCGGTGAGGTTGGGATTTTGATCAGGAAATAGTCCCCCCTCATAATCAAAACACACACATTCATCGATGATCAGGGTCACTTCGCCGCTGCTGCATGTCAATGAACATAGTCGCTCAACATAGTCACAACCTATTTCCCCCCCCGCACTCCACTCGTTAGCGCTCACGGCACTTGGCGCCTTTCTGCTCCGTCTCCCTGAGGGAGAGCTAATATTGGGAGGAGACTTTAACGTGACCCTTAATGATGATCTAGACTGCATGCCCCTGCACCCACAACACCGTCCCCACTCCATTCTCACTGACTTCTTTGAGACAATAGGCCTTATGGATGTCTGGCGGTCTTACTTCCCAATTTACGTTTCATTCCGGCGCCCACAATAGCCTTTCTTGAATAGATCATGTCTTGTCCTCAGCTGACAAATTGGGACGTTTTGTGGAAATAACACACTTACCGCGAGGAATCTCGGATCACTCCCCCATCTCAGCCAAATTCCCGAGGAACACTTCCACCCTCCGCCGCATTTTCCCGATCTACCCAGGCTACCTCAAAAATCTGAAAATTTGGAAAGGCTTGCTCACAGTCACGAAACACTAATTTGATGGAAATGTGTCATCAGTCCCATCGCCCCTTACTCTCTGGGAGGCATACAAAACGGACATACGGTGGCAAGCTATTTCCTTATTTGCGGATTACAAGAGGCGCCAACAATTTGCACCCTCGATCACGCGTTACATACACTAGAAGTACAACACTCTCATGACTACTCCGACATTAACATACATCTGCTCCAGCTCAAAAACAGGAATATAAGGATTATTTGTGGAAAGATGCTAAAACCCTACTGACAGCGGGGGCGCTAGAGAGCACGCTAGCTGAATGGCAGCACCTCTGTGAGGCTCAGGCAGCCTGGCATAAATATCCGTCAGTTATCCTATTAAACCTGCTCTGACCCGTCCCAAATTTGGACCGAGTGTTGAGAATAGTCGGGAGCACCCCCGGTTAAAGTTTGGGAGCGCTCTGACCCTCCGTTCCTGACTTCGTGCGTCTGGAAGGTGGCGCCGTGACTGGTAACTGAGTCTATGGTGGAGCCTGCTGGGGTGAGCCGCTGCGCGAGACCGGGGATTACCACGAGGCGCATGGGCCTCATGTAAAGAAAACACCCTTGCCTACTTCTGGCGGAGCTACTGAGGAGGAGGCACTAGCGGAAGCTCTCCCCTGCTAGAACCTGCATGGTGGCGGCTGGAGGCGACACACACCTGGATCCCTGTGGTGCTGAGGGGCCTTACAAGCCGGAGAGGCCCTGGAGGTAGTTTGCACTCTCGGCAGACGATAATTAAACTGGCTGACGGCTCCGGGACTACGGAGGTGAGGCGCGACAGGAGTGTGCAAGCGCAGGCACCCTGACCCTCTTGCCCGTGTCCGGAGCTATTCGGCGGCAGCGGGACAGCTACGGCACAACCCCCCCCCATTACCGGAAACAGCAGCAGTGCTCCCTGTATTACACAGCGGGGATTTGGGATGAAGGCCTGCCACAATGCCTGATATTGCACTACGTTGCCATCGAGTGCACCGAGTGGCCGAACCTGGGTGGAGGCACAAGTATGGGTGTGGCATAACAGCTGGCATGCCCCGAATATACTGAGGCTTCAGTGAGGGACATAGAGCGGATAGTGCCGCGCTGTGATTATTGAGCTTCCACGGCAGGCGCTGGGCTCTTTGGGGAGGTGTGGCGGTTAGAGGACCTTTACAACATATTTGCTGCACATATTGTTTGACACACGTTCACTTGGCATGCTGAGGAGGTATCGATCTTAACTCTTTCCATATTGAGGGAACACAGGCGCTCTAGCGCTGCTAGAACTGGTGATACGTGCCGCTGCCTTACAGAGGAGGTGTCTGTAGCACGACTGAGTGTCAGCGAACTGCGACGGGGCGGATGCACACACTGGGGCTCCGCTCAACTGTGTATTAGTGTGCAGCCCATGGCTATGGGCGCTACTGCGTATCTGGGCTGACTCTCAACCCTGGATCTTGCTCTCATACAGTGCGGTGCAATACGAGGGATCTGAATTGAGCGCCGTTAGCCACGTCATTGACACCTTCTGCGGTGCTGCACATAGTGTTGACGGAGTGAAGTGCCCTGATGCACAAGGGCTCTTCGCCGGGAAGAGAGGATCGCTCCAGTCGGGTCTCGCCGGCGGCTTCTAGCCCTTATAAAAGGTTCGCCATGGGGAAAAATGACAACAATGACAACAAACAACCAAAGTTATCCTTTGAACCTACCGCCGCCAAGAAAAGTACAGGCAACACAGCTGAGACGGGGGGTGCGCATGGACCGCCGAATGCAACAGGTCCCTCCACATCTGCCATCCCGGAGATGCAATTGCTGATGGAAGAAATGAGACAGGGCTTTGCCACAATAGTTGACAAGGTGGATCGCCTATCGTCTAGAATGGATTCTGTAGCGCAGAAGATAGAGGTGCATGAGGAGCGCCTAACAGAAGCGGAAAGGCGCATCTCCGGAAATGAGGACACGTCTGCTTCCCATGAAACGCGACTGTCTAGAATGGACAACGTCCTACGTATAATTGCGGCAAAGAACGAGGAATTGGAGGCGCGCAGTCGGCGGAACAATATACGTGTTATTGGCGTACCGGAATTGACCAACACCGGCCGCATGGAGGACTACATTGAAAAGATCCTTTTGGCAGCGGTGGGGGAGGGAGCCTTCTCCAGCCAGTTCATCGTTGAGAGGGCACATCGTTCACTTGGTCCACGCCCGCAGCCGGGGGCGCCTCCGCGACCTATAATTGCCCGTCTCCTTAATTACCGAGACCGCGACACTGCGCTTCGGGCAGCACAGCTGAACCAAAATTTGACATGTGATGGAGTGAATTTCTCAATATACCCGGACTTTACCCCTGTGGTGCAGGAACAGAGGCGGAAGTTCCTCGGTGTTAAGAAAAAACTCAGGGCACTTCAGATTGATTATGCCCTCCTATACCCTGCGAAGCTCAGAATAACACATCAGGGAAAGCAGTACTTTTTTACGAACCCGCAGCAGGTGGAGGACTATATGAAGAAACTACGACCTACCGGAGGAGGGCGGCGCAACGCTGGTGTAGAGGAAGATGAGAGAGACCCGGCAGACAATGGGGGCAATTGAATAGTACTGCGCTCTTTGTCCGGGGGGGATGCTCCAGCACACTTGACTTGGCATCGCTTTGGCGCACCTCCTACAGGGACGTGATACAGCGGATCGAGAATACCACGGACGGGTATTGGACTGTAGGTGGTAATGTATGCCAGGCACCACCCCCCCCCCCTCTGTCTGTTCCCGGACGGGTTGTGCGGGGCAGTATGGAGATAAGGGGGTGGCAATGGGTGCACTTTAGATGTCCCCTGATGGGAATTCCCCAAAAGACTTGTTGAACTTTTCGTTTCTTCCTAATGTGGGATGCAAGGGTGGGGGGAGGGGCTGGGCTGCTGGCAAGTTTGGGTTGCTTCAGTGGGAGGGGGGTGGACTGGGAATGCGTGAGTTGGGGTGTTGTTGGGGGAGGGAGGGAAGGGGATGGTCGATTTCTGACTGGAGTACAGATTGGAGTCTGCGAGTGTTACATGTTACATGGAGGTTGGGATGCACTGTGGTTAGCTGGCGGGTTGGTCGCTTGAAATTGCTAGCTGTTTTGATCCACATAGCTTGTCATGGGTGATAATGCATTGGATAAAATATCGGTGATATCTTGGAATGTGCGGGGCCTAAATGATACTAGGAAATGTAGAAATGTACTTGCATATTTAGATCGACATCATGTGAAAATAGCCTTATTGCAAGAAACTCATCTTTGTCCGCGAAGTGAGCCCAAATTTGCCAGTAAATGGGCCCACACCAGGAAATTTTCATCGTATTCCACTTATGCTAGAGGGACTGCCGTGTTGATTAAGAAATCGCTTCTATTCCAGGAACTGGGGGTGAAACTGGACGTTGAAGGGAGATATGTGATTCTGTTGGGTAGGCTGGGCTCGGATGTTGTAATAATTGTGAACTGCTATGCACCCAACGTTGATACTCCGGGGTTCTTCACAACACTTTGGCGTCACATACTCGAGATTGATGCCACACATATTATCTGGGGTGGGGATTTTAACCTGGCAATTAGCCCTGGGGCAGATAGATCGGACGGGAGCAGTCAGTATAATGTTCAAGCGCGGGATGCACTGCAAGGTATACTTGGGGAGGCAGGCTTACTAGACAGCTGGAGGTTTACACATCCAGGGACTATAGAAGGCACGCATTTCACAACACATGCGCGCACTTGGGCGCGTCTTGATTACTGCTTTGTGTCTCGAGGTCTTGGACATGGCCTGCATAAGGTCGAGCATTTACCCAGATCTTACTCGGACCACTGCCCGGTTCTGACAACACTGACCATGCCAGGATTGAACAGGGTTAGGCCACCCTGGTGCCTGCTCCCGTCGGCTCTGCTAGACCCTGTCTTTAAATTAGAACTCGGAGAAGAAATAGAGGCCTTTTTTCCCAGGAATAAGGGGTCGGTAGATAGTGTGGAAACGATTTGGGAAGCATTTAAGGTCACCATTAGAGGAGTTACCATCGCTAAAAGCTGCGGGGTGCTGCGGGACATAGGGCGTACCCTGACTAGGCTGGAATCTGAACTTAAGGCGCTGGAGAATGAGATGGTGGGAGGTAACAACCCTGCATTGAGTCAGGAATTCAGGAATAAGCTGTCAGAATTCGAAGAGGAAGCAGCCAGGGAAGTGAAATTTAGAGGTAAATACTGGGCGGCTAGGAGGTATTGCGAAGGGGAACGACCAGGTAAAGTTCTCGCTGCCATTATGAGACACCAACACTTTGGCACTCATATCCTGGAAATCAACACTAAAGAGGGTGAGAGATGTCAGGACACTGGGGGGATACGCGAGGCTTTCCTTCAACATTATAGGCAACTGTACTCTACACAGCAGGAGGGTGAAGTGGAGTTTGGGGACTTCCTAAATGACATAGCACTATGCTGGCTCACTGATGGTCACCGGGCCTTTCTTGGAGGTCCTCTAGAGGTGGAGGAAATACGGGACGCCATCGTGTCCCTGAGCAATGGTAAAGCGACAGGATTAGATGGTCTTCCGGCTGAGTTCTACAAGTGTTATATAGACACGATGGCGCCTGTACTGAAGGAAGTCTTTGAGGAGTCACTGGAGGTGGGGAAATTGCCGGGGTCGATGAGAGAAGTGGCAATTACTTCTCTTTTGAAGCCAGGCAAAGACCCCCTGGATACTGATTCCTATAGACCCCTGTCTCTCCTTAATGGTGATGCGAAGATCCTGGCGAAAGTACTGGCGACGAGGCTGTCTTTACTCATGACCACTATACTACTCCCGGATCAGTCTGGGTTTGTGCCGGGGCGGGCCACATCGCACAATCTTCGCACGCTATTCTCACTCCTTCCCACCATAGCCCCTGAGATACCAGTTGCTGCTATATTTCTTGATGCCACTAAGGCGTTTGATTCGGTGGAATGGAAGTACCTCATGACCGTACTCTGCAGGATGGGGTTTCCCAAAATTTTCATCGCATGGGTGGAGCTGCTGTACACCGCTCCGGTGGCTAGGGTTGTTGTTAATGGGGTACTGTCCTCCCAAATGCCGATCACGAGAGGGACCAGGCAGGGCTGCCCCCTATCCCCCCTGCTTTTCGCCATAGCGGTCGAGCCGCTGGCATGTAGGATCCGGCAGTTGCATAAAGCTAGTGCGTTTAACTGCTTTCAACGGCAGATAGGGGTATCGCTCTACGCGGATGACGTCACGCTTTATGTGAAGGACCCACAGCAGAATCTTAACCCACTACTGAGGGAATTTCTTGTCTTCGGGAGAATTTCCGGAGTACATATTAACTGGAAAAAGTCACCATTTTTTCCTCTCACGGCGGCGGTGCAGCCATTCCAATTGGACTACCCCCTGGAGTGGTGCAGCACGGATCTTCGATATTTGGGCATTGCGATCTCGCTTAATAGAGAGGAAACGATTAGACTGAACCACGGAGTGGCTATCTCTCAACTGGCCGACAATGTGAAGCGGTGGATGACCTTGCCGCTTTCCATGGCAGGCAGGGCCTCGTTGATAAAGATGGTGGTCCTCCCACGATTTTTATATATCTTCCAAAACGTCCCCTGCTATCCGGGTTCGTATTTTTTCAAAAGATTACGGTCAGAACTCCTTCGCTTGTTCTGGGGGGGTAAACAGCCACGGCTCAACTGGTCCACTTTAACTCAACCGTATGACAAAGGAGGGTTTGACGTACCGGATTTGGAAACCTATTATCTGAGCGCGCAGGCGCAACATGCTTACCACTGGGTTCACCCCACGCCCTTTATGCCACAGATTGCGGCGGAGGAATGGATCGTGCATCCCCTCCCGCTCAATGGTATGCTGCAGGGAAAAGTAGTAGACATTGAGACACCGGCTACCACGGTCACGTGTACTATAGATGCATGGCGGAGAGTGGCTAAAGCGCTAGACGCCCCCATGCTATACTCGCCGGCCTTGCCGCTCACGTACCACCCACAGTTGTCCCTATTACAGGAGCCTGGCTTCCTTTCCATGTGCAAATGCATCAAGTTGAACACGTGGGGTGATATTTTTATCAACGGGCTGTATCGCACTAAAGACCAGATGTTTCAGGACGTGTCCCCGACTCCGCTGGAGGTCTTCTATTACATTAGACTTAGACAGGGGCTGCGGGAGATACTCCCTCATTTTCCGGATGAGCCGGGGGTGGTCTTACCGTTGCACGTGATGCTGGTGTCGGATGGACGACATTTAGTGTCGAAACTATATAACAGCATTAGATCGCAGCGACTGCCCATCGCCCCTCGAGCACGGGACAGTTGGAGCTTGGAACTGGGCACTGACATAACTGAGGAACAGTGGCATTACTGCTGCTCTATCACAGCAAATATATCATCCAGCTGCAGGCTCAAAATCATACACTACAAATTTGTGCAGCGATTTTACTTTACACCGGTTAGGAAACTGAGGCTACAATTGGCAGACAACGACAGGTGTGCTCGTTGCCGTGCGGAGGGCGCTGGGTTCCTCCACCTGGCTTGGGAATGTAGTGCGATACAGGAATACTGGACTCGCGGCGCTTCAAGTCATGACTGATGGAGCGGTCCCACTAGACCCCGTAACGATGCTACTGGACTATACTAAGGATATTCCTAAAGCGATCCGTAGATTTGTGGATGTCGCGCTTTTATTGGCAAAAAGGAGAGTGGCTTGCAGATGGGGAAGGGGCAGAGCTCCGAAGTTCAAGGAGTGGATTGACGATATTACATACTGTCAGGAACAGAATAATATCTATGCCGATCTGATGCCAGTGCGCTGTAGGCCTAAGGACATTTGGGGCCCGCTGCAGCACTACTGGATGTCTCAAGCGTCCCAGAGTGAAGTTTCCGACAGTGACAGTCAGGGAGGGGAGCCTTGATCTGAGCGCGGCCTGGGAAATGTTGTGGAGCCTGCTGGGAGGGCAGGCGGGGGACTACTAGCACTGCTGACGGACCTAGGAAGCATTTCTGATACTGATAGATGGCTGCTACATGACATTTGGGGACCACACTGGGGATACAAAAATCTGCGCTGTTACAGAAAGTAGTTTCCTAAGGGCCTTGGGAATCAATGCACATGGGTAGTATCCATCACTGGTGATTCACACTGGGGAAGTGTAGTCATGTCCACCGCACTGCTCTGTCCACGTCTCAACATGGCTGTTTTGGGTTGCACTGTGCTCTATGCATACTATTGGGGTATGTGATCAAGACATCCGTATTATGATAGCTGAGAGACCCTGCTGCTACCCTCGCGACTAGTGGGGCTTCGGATTTGTATATCCGGGGTCTTCTGCAGCGGGAAATGTTGTGCCTACCTGATTGCCGGATGTTATCACTAGGATTCAGTGATCAACTATGTACGTGTTATGCTGTGTGTGGGACCTGAGGCCGGTCCGACAAATCCCTAGCATTATGAGGTGGGCACTTCGATATGCAGTACATATTGCAAATACTTTTGACCTATTGCGTTGTGACATAGATGGCTAGCCCGCGGGAAAGAGCTACCAACCTTGACAAACTATTGCTGATTTGTACAATGTATGGTTGTGTATGACATGTATGTGATGTATCATTCCTGATTGTTCAATAAAGGTTTAAAAAAAAAAAAACCCTACTGACAGCCACGCGTCATACCATATATGAAGTAGGAAATAAAGCCGGCTAGCTATTGGCGTGGATAGACAGATAGGAACACGCAAGCCGATCGATAGCGGAACTCCGGACCGCGCCGGGAGTGCTGGTAACGGACCCCCAGGGTATAGTGGATACACTAGCGTGCCACTACTCTGAGGTTTATTCCCCAGCAGTTTTGATTGACCAGGAAGAGGTAGATCTGTTTCTTAAAGATATTCGTCGCCCTAAGCTGATGGAAAACGACTCCAAAACATTAGAATCAGAGCTCACTATTGAGGAATTAACGTTAGCAATAGAGAATGTGCAGTCAGGAAATGCCCTGGGACCAAATGGCTACCCAATCAAACTATTTCAGAAGGGCACCACTACTCTCACACCCTACTTATCAGTTATGTACAACGCCAGCTTGGACAGGGGTGAGCTGCCTAAAGATCAGAGGACGGCAATGATTGTGGCCATACACAAACCCGGGAAAATAGCCCAGGACTGTGCTTCCTACAGAACCATCTCCCTGATAAACGCAGAAGCCAAGATCTTGTCCAAAGTTTTAGTAAATAGACTCACACCCCACCTCCTGACTTTAATTCACCGTGACCAGTCAGGATTTATGCCTGACAGGAACACAGCCCTGAACTTAAGGCAACTCCAGAGTATACTAGGCTGTGAAACACACGGAATAGGAGGAAGCTGTGATATTGTCCCTTGACCCCCATATAGCATCTGATATGGCCTTTCCTATTTGCAGTCCTCGCATGGTTTGGTTTCGGGCCTGTATTCTGCTCATGGATACGGCTCCTCTACACGAACCCTCTTGCGCATGTAGTAGTGAATGGGCACATCTCTAAGGAATTACCGGAGGGGCGGGGTACGAGACAGGGGTGCCCCCTGTTGCCACTGCTCTTTGCACTGGGTTTAGAGCCTCTTGCGGCGTAGATACGACAAGACCTGATTGTTCGCGTACTCTGCTGGACAGAGAGTTGTGAGGATCGCGTATCCCTATATGCTGATGATATCCTCCTATATCTGGCTTCCCCCTACCATTCCCTGCATGGTACCCTAAATATTTGTGAGGCCTATGGAAAGCGATCAACCTATACCATTAACTGGAGTAAATCCATACTGTACGTCTTGCACGGCCCGCCTCCGCGATTGCCCACAGGCTGTGTGGTAAAAATAGCAGAAAGTAGCTTCAAATGTTTAGGGATCAATATCACGCCCGACTTGGAGGATTTCATGACACTAAATCTCCTAGAACCCCTAAAAAGACTGCATAGAGACACCAAACATTGGCAGGTCCTGCCGCTGACACTATTAGGACGGGCAGCACTGTTCAAAATGATGGCATTCCCCTGTTTTTTATACGCCCTACAGAGCACCCCCTTCTTGGTTCCTGCAGCCTATTTCCGGGCCATCGAATCAGAGGTGTCTAAACTTTTGTGGAATGGAAAACCGGGCTGAATAATGATGACCTAATTATTTTGCTCATGTTATGACGGAGGCATAGCATTACCCAACATACAAATGTACTACTGAGCGTCCCAGCTAAATGTAATACACCAGTGGATACAGGCACCGCACACTGATCTGGCCTAGGGGTAGAGGGACTTAACCGAGCATTATATAACATCACTAGACAGAGGGGCTTGATAGGGCCAACTAAATATACAGTATATCTCTGGCATACGGTACATAGAAAGCTCGGTTGGAACAAATAGATCACACAAACCACACCCCTTTGGGATACCGCCATGCTGGGTACACTGCAAAATAGAAAAGGATTTGCGCGATGGGATGACATTGGAATATCACGTGTCGGCGATCTCTGGGCCAAGTGGTAGGTAATTCCATTTACACAACTCCAAGACCGACACGAAATGGCACCTACTGAACTGTTCCCATACTACCAGGTTCGGCATGCACTAGAGGCGGTTATTCCACCTGCCACGGTCCTTCCGGAAGCTTCCCCCTTGGAGGACAGACTATTGACTGAACATATGCATAAAAAATCCACATCCCTCACTTATTGAAAGCTTGTCAATAATCACCCTGATCCCACACAATCCCTACGGGAGAGATGGCAGGAAGAGGTGGGTGACATGGATGAGGCAGACTGACAGGAAGCACTAGCATCCCCGAGAGAGATGGCAATCACTTTAAAATTATGCTTAGTTCAACTTAAAGTGTTAAACCTCATATATTACACCAGGGTGATGTTGTATAAAATGATAATCAGCTCTGCTTACGACAGTGTGGGGCAACAGGTACATTCTATCATACATTTTTGGACTTTCCCAAAATTGTAATCTACTGGGGGGCAGTGATATCCACTATATCAAATGTTAGTGGCGCCTCAGTTCCTCCGGAACCCAAGAAGTGTTTGCTGAATATCTGGGAAGCTACAGATCTTATTAATGCAGCACAAACTTGGGGGACACTAGGCATAACCATAGCTAAAAGAAATATTGCAAAACAATGGGGAGTGCATGCTACCCCCAGGGTAGGAAATTGGAGTAAAGATATGGACATGGTGATGGTGGCCGAGAGAGCGATATACCTACACAGGGGATGCCCTAAGAAGTGGGAACGTGTGTGGGGAAAGTGAAATATTTTAAGAGGTAATATCTGTGTCTTACCGGCCAAAGATCTCTCAATAAATAATAGTGACTGAACAAAAACTGCATGGTGATTCTAACTGCATGAAAACCGTGTCACATTGGATAAGGCAGCATGTATCGATGTTTAAATGTCACACTGTAATGTAAAGTGCTCATTGGTCTCACTGTTTTCAAACCTAATAACGTTTCTGCCTATTTTCAACAAAAATAATTAAAAAAAAAATACTCTGCAGAGGTGTCCAATCTGACCTGCAGCCTAAGATATTTGCTGAGGTATTGGCCCCCAACAGTCTGCAAAGCATAACCAAACCTCCAGGAAACCCCAACCACGCCCACAGCGGAAAGTTACCGGCTCAGGCCGAGCGTGAACAAAGGAGGCACAGAAGGATGGGCTACCACCTGCTAGATGGGTACACATTATCACAGTTTCAAGGTTGCCGTGCCGGGTCTCAGCGTCTCCTAAGATGGGAGCAGAGCTACACACATTGTTGCTATGCAAAGGCAAAATGGACTATTCATTAGTAAATCAGAAGGCAACCTTAAACAGAAGAGAAAATAATAACTAAATACAGTTTTCGTCTGGGGCAAGCAAAATGAATAACGTGGCCTAGTTCAGACAGAGCACAACAAGGATTGCGAAATACAAAATGGAGTCACACTTGCTAACTGAAACTCACGCATTACAAGTATAACTCAGTGGGTTGCAAAACGTGAATTCAAATGAGACCTAATTTAGCCACACACTGCTAACCTACTATGGCACGAAACAAGTATATAATGAGAATGGGGTTTTTCAAACCAAACAGACCCTCCATTTAGCGGTGGAGGCTAAATGCTTTATTGGCGCTATCTGGTAGGGTCTGTATATCAGACATCTTTGATATTCAAAAATGCCCTCATCGATCAACATCATATCCTGTATGTCTTGCATCATCATAGTGGAGACTTTATTATCTCGCTGTGGCAATTTAGGGGTAGGGGTGAGCTTGCTCACACAATAGGTACTGCATGCTGGAAGGCAGTTAACATAGAGACAGCACGTAAATATGACACCTGCTATAGCTACTAGAAAAAACAGTATCTTCAAACCCCTGGATGATATCAGAGCTCAGAACCACCCTGTCAAGGACCATGAACCATTGTCTTGATGAATATCAGATGCACGCCTATGTACCTTCTGTATAGCAGAATACATATTAGGGGCATGGTCAGGAATGTAAACACTTGCTACCGATGACATGACAAGCTCCACCCCTATCTACAAGGATGACATCTAAAACCATCTGATTTGAATTTAAAGAGCAACAAGTCTGGTAGCCTGGAGCTTAGCTGAATTGTTAGTGAGTTTACCTGCTGTGGTGTTGATAACCCCTTCCACAACTCTGGTGAGGCAACAAATACTAAGACTATTGTGCATGGGTCCCCAGAAAGGCCGAATATCCTTCATGGCATACATGAATTGCTCTAAATAAGTATCAGTCTGATCAATGTCTGCTGTGTTAATAACTCTCCTTACTTGGTACAAGTAGGCACTCCTTTGTTGCAGTCTGTGGTCTCTGTGATAGTTAGACACCCTCTAGGGAGCCAGGTATAAGCATGTGCTCCACAAACAAAGTATACATAAGGGGGTGGGAGCAAAGGTGGGATACTAGTGTTGTTTAATTTATATGTGTATTTACAGCTGCTTAGTCCCGCTGGAATTTTCCCAGAACCTTGAACACAAAAACTAGCTGCGGTATGGATGACAGGTACGGGCATAATTTTATTTTCTGTGATATTTTGTGCATGGAAACATTTAAAGTATTCAGTAACATTGGATCCCTGGAAGTCCAGCATTTCATCTTGCAGCCATGTGACATTTCTGTTATTCTCGAAGATGTTCATGCAAGCATCTGGACGTAAAGTACCCTCCTTTCCTCCTGTCTCTGGAGTATAACCCTGGTGTACCACTACATACTCTAATGCTGCTTGATAATCAGACTCCGTCATATCCATAGCATCAGCATGATAATGAATATACACCATAGAAAGCAACTGGAACCATGCCCCACAGCAACCTAGGTATGTAAAGGGTAAAGACACCAGTAAATCATTCTTGTGTACCTGATGAATCATTTGCACAAACGTATTCTCAACGTATGCCTAACTATGTTTCTCCTTGTGCGGAGCCAATGTACCAAACAGATGCTCGGGTGGGACCCGGGTAGTCCCTATCGGAGTGTGTGCTGGATGGTGTTCTTCTAAATACCATATGACCCCGAACATTGTGATCAAGAGTATGAGAAAGAAAATCACTACTATCTTACTCCTAGTGGACCAGCTAGACCAACCAGGACTACTCTCCCCTAGTGGTGGGGCTGCTAGGGGCTGTTCATCTTCCATAACAGCACGACCAAATGGATACATTTATAAAATCTCAGGAGCAACTTATATTTATCAGAGGAAAAATCACAAACTGGGGCCACTGACACTACAACAGAACCAGAGGAGCGCAAGTTACCCAGTGTCCTTCAGAGCCTCACGGGTAGATTCCTATTGTTCATCAACAACGGTGCTATGAAGCCCTCCTTGGGGGAGCTGCGCGATCGCAGCCCTTGCTGAAAAACAAATACTCTTCTTTCAGGATAGGGCACCCTCCCTCCTGGGAAGACACCATCTACTAATCCTGTCCAGTGTCCGGGCCAGTGCACCATTCTCTTTCCCCTACTCTTTCACTGGTACCTTAGACAGGGTACCTACACCCTGCTCCCAAGTCCTTCCCTAGATACTAGACTGTCCCTCTGATGCACTGTCCATTCGCTGAGGGCACAGATTATACCTGGAGGCTCCAGGCACTGTCTTGTCAACAAAGAGGGAGTGAAACTCAGTTTCAGGAGGACATCGAGACTCAGATTCTTGTGAATCAGAAACGGGAGTATCTGGGGCAGCCCTTATCTCTGGAGTAACCGCCTCAAGCAAGGCAGCTTCACTTTCTTTTTCTATCTGCACCCACCCACCTCAATTGAGCATCAGAGAAGGGAGCGAAATGGGGCACCCGCCCCCCCTCCTGGTCAGCAATGCCGTTGAAGACCCACTGGTCATAAGGAAGTGGGAGAGGGACCTTCTTGACGTGCGTCCCATGCACCCAGTGCTTCTGGCCGTCGAGCTTCATCACAGTGCGAGTGGAGAGGAGGACCAGCAGTGGCCCTTTCCAATGAGGCTTCAGGCAGCTCTTCCTCTGGAAGTTTATTATGAGCACATAGTCACCAGGCTGTATCTGGTGCCTGGGACCCTCTGGTACTGGCCGCAGCATGTCTTGAATCTGTTGATGGATAGAACGAAGATCTTTAGTCAATTTATACAGATAATCCACAAGCAGGGGGTACTCTATCTCGGAGAAGCGCTTGAGTCTAGAAACGCCTCAGACATTAGCAGGGCGACCGAAGTCCACTTCGTACAGGGACAACCCTGTTCTGGAATGTGCTGTTGATCTGGTAGATAACAAAGCCAAAGTAGAGCATCTGGCCACCTTAAACATGTACTTTCTTGTATCTTTACTAACTTTAGTTTAAGGGTCCCGTTGTATTTCTCCACGAGACCGGCTGACTGGGGAGGTTGGCTGCATGCACCTTCTGTTTAATGTACAGACCCTCACACACTAATCTGACGACCTTTGAATTGAAGTGACTTCTGTTGTCACTTCAAATCAAACGTGGCAACCCGAAGCGCGGGAAGAACTCTTTTAGGAGTGCCTTCACTGTCGCCACAGCCATGTTTACTTTAGTTGGGTGAGCTTTAATCCATTTACTGAATGCACAAACCACGACCGGCACATACTTCAAATTGTTCACTCGTTACATTTTGATGAAATCCATCTGGAGGACCTCGAAAGGGAAGGAAGGTGGTGCAGAGTTTTCTGAGGGTGTAGGAGTGACTTTCCCAGAATGATGTCTCATACAAATAATGCAGTGTTTTACTAGCTGCGTGGCTACCTTAGAGATGTTATTGTTCTGCCATACTGGGCCCAGTAGCTGACATATTCCTTTGGCACTAATGTGTGTTGGACCGTGGGCAATGGGTAACAACAGGGAGTACGTAGGCTGTAGGCAGCAACCATCTCTGTTTTCCGGACAGGTCAGTCCAGCACCCATCCTCATCCAAATGCCCTGTACTCTCCTCCCATATTGCCAATTTGTCTAGGGTCGCCTTACCCTGTATTTCACTGACATTTTCTAATATGTCCTCAAATATTCCATTGTCTGGGACCCACCTAGCGGGACCTGCCACAAACATCTTTTTTATCTTTGATCTAGCTGTCTCCTTAGCTGTCTGATCTGTGAATGCATTATCTGTTATGGCTTTGTGGGCACTACATTTTATTATTGCCAACTTATCGGGAAGTGTCAATGCTGACAACAGTCTATGTATCGATGGGTCATCCTGTATTCGCAATCCATGTGAGGTCAAGAACCCTCTCTCCGCCCAGAGGCGCACAAAATTATGTGCTACCCCAAAAGGCATACTGGCTGTCGGTATAGACATTGACAGTAAGTCCCTCACTCAACTCACAAGCCCTAAGGAGGGCAACCAACTCTGCAGCTTGGACCAATTGGTATTGGATACGGGATATCTCAACTACAGTGTGTAACATTGTGATTGCGCACGCTGCAGTGGTAGTGCCATCTGGTCGTTTAAAACAAGAGCCATCAACATATAGTTCCCCTTGGGGTCAGGTACGGGCACATCAGTCAGGTCCACCCATCCCTTTGTTTCTTCTTCAGTCTGAAATATCATGGACATCATTGTCCTTTTCTTCCAAAGGAGTGGCTGGGTTTAGAGTAGCACATCGTTTGATGGTAATGTGCGGAGCAAACAAGGTCAATTCATATCCAGTCAGACGTGCACTAGTCAGGTGTATTGTCTTTGTCTTATTCAAAAGCGTATCCACAGCATGAGGTACCATTACTGTAAGATCACTATCAAGGACGAGCCCTGCCGATTGTCTGATAAGAATTGCCGCCCCGGGGCTGCTCTTAGGCAGCTCAGGAGGGCTCTGAGAACGTTATCAAGAAAGGCAGGGAAATAAGCGCAGGGTCTCTGCTTACCACCAAAACCCTGTGTTAGAACAGAGAGCACACAACCATCTGCCTTGTGTACGCAGAGCATAAAAGGCTTCTGGTAATCAGGAGTAGCAAGCACAGGAGCAGAGCAAAGCACAACCTTTAATTGCTCAAAAGCTTGCTGGCATGCAGATGTCCAAGGCAAGGGTTCATGCACTTCTTTGGTGGTCAGGTAAAGGAGGGGTTTTGTTAGTAGGGAATAATTGGGGATCCATTGGCGATGATACGAGGTAATGCTGATAAACGTGCATACTTCGTGTTGGGTCTTAGGAGAAGGCATATTAGTGATACCGGCTATGCGTTCAGGTGTTAGTCTGCGACCCTCATTCGACAGAAGGTGACCTAAATAGGTGACCTCCTGTCGATAATATTGAAATTTTGAAAAAAAGACACCTTGTGTCCATGGTGTGCCAAATGCAACAGCAATTTAACTGTGGCATCTTTACAAACATCCTCAGTATCAGAAGCCACAAGGAGGTTGTCAACGTACTGCAACAGCACATTATCAGGGGGAAGTTCCAAAGAATCCAATTGAGTTTTTAAAGCTTGACTATAGATATTAGGGCTTTCTGTATAGCCTTGTTGAGTATGACATAATCTAAAGCTCCCGCCGGCTATGGCAAATCCGAATAAATATCTGCTATCTGTATGGATTGGAATGATGGAGAAAGCATTCTTAAAATCGATCACAGAAAAGAATGTTGACAATGGGGGAATCATTGTCAAGATTGTGGTAATGTCTGTAACTACAGGATACTGGGGAACTACTATTTTGTTAACCTCTCTCAGGTCAATTACAAAGTGGTAAATATCAGGATGAACATCAGAGGAATCCAAGGGTGTCTTTTTAAGAATAGTAAGAATGGGGCTATTGCACACATTCACCATTATCTCCTCAACCACACCAGACTTAATCAAATCCTGTATTATTTAAAATAAGGCCTTTTCTACTGCTTGTGATATCTTGTACTGGGGAATACAGGGCAATACGGCATTGTATTCGATCTGTATGGAGACCGGCGGGATCTGGAATAACCCACATCCATGTCTCCTGTAGCCCACAGCATGCGTGGCACATCTTAAAACTCAGCGGGGAGGGGGGCATCTTTTGTGAAGCATTGTTTTGCACAGGCCACCTGTGGCCCAATAGTCACATAAACGCCATCTGGAGAACAAAAAATTGTCACATGAAACCTTTTTACCAAA
Source organism: Lissotriton helveticus (assembly GCF_964261635.1). Taxonomy (NCBI): domain Eukaryota; kingdom Metazoa; phylum Chordata; class Amphibia; order Caudata; family Salamandridae; genus Lissotriton; species Lissotriton helveticus. The sequence continues at coordinate 1,079,850,706 of NC_136059.1, forward strand.
TCCAGTCCCATCACATTCTCCCCACAATTTGACATTAACTAAAATGGCGAATCAACCGTAAAGGGGCCAATAGTCAAAGCAAGAGGTTTTGAAATAGGGCTAACAACCGGCATGGTGGAAAAACCTACTGACACATTATTTTGGCCAGACAGAGCTGCCCCTGGGACCAGCGAACAAGAAACAGAGCTATTCATAGCACCTGTGTCAATCAAAAATGTCTTAGCTGTGCCTTACAGATCTGCAGTGACATTGGGTGTGCGTTGATCTACAGGCACCGGAACTGGTCCCTCGCTGTGTCCCTGGCTATCCTAGCTGTGGGACATCCCCGTCACTTTATCCATGTCATAGTCTTCATGATAGTACTGACTTCCTCGGGAGTCGACAAAAGAGTTCCTGCTCTGTCGAGTGACCATGTATTCTCTGAATGCATCTCCCCTCGGCCGCCTCCTCCTCTTCCACGTCCTCTACAACCTCAAACTCTCGGGCCTCACCGTTCTGCAATAACCCTGGACACGCATTCCGCCAATGTCCCTCCTGCTTACAATATGCACATTGGTTGAGCCCAATAGGTGCACCCGAAGCACCACCCCTGTTAGACCGGGGTAGCTGCTGCACTGAACCCTAACCTCTGCCTCTTCCACTTCCCCTCGCTACTTGCTGCATCAACACTCTCGTCTTCAACTCCTTTGACATTTTCTCCACTTTCTCTTTCTCCTCATTCTCCCATTGTTTATAGTACTGTGCCATACTCAATATTACTGATGGGGAGGACGTGCTCCAAGTAATTTCTGAAGCCTGCAACCTAGTTGCAATCTCAGGAAGCAAGTTATTGCTGACAAACAACCGGACACTACCCTCCAACAAAAGATCCTGACCACTAAATTCTAGGAACACCCCTTCAAACCTAGTAAAAAAATCAGACACACTATCATCCTTCTTCCGACGACATGCAGTCAACTTGTCCCAATCCACTTGCCTCGGCGGGATAATGGAATGCATATAAGTGATAATGCGACCCGGCAAGGCTAATAACTCCGCCTTCGGCTACTCACCAGGCTTGCATTCCTTTTCCCACGTCCTAATCTGATTCCATGTTCCATCCAATTCCACTACATGATCCTCTGTATGCACTTGCCTCCATATGTCTTCCGGTCCCAACAGGCCAAAGAACAACTCAATATCAGCTAACGTCATCACAGTGGAGGAGGCCGCATCTGTCAAATCTTTGTAGTACGCAGTCAGATTTTTCCGATGGTCTGGCAACTGAGCTTTAAGGGATATTACCTCACTCCTCTTCCAAGGAGTATAAATCCACTGTTCCTGAAACCAAGCATCGACTTGTGGCCTAATTACAGTATTCGTGGCATCGCGCACTTCTGGTATTTCAGGATGGGAAATGGGATGGACCTCCCTCATGGGACACTGTGTCACTATCATTGGAACATTTTCGAGCAAACTACCCCGATAACCCACCAATGTCGTTACATTACTAAACACCTAAAAGCCTCATTAGGGGCCATACCTGTGGCATATACCCTGCCATAGATGATCTGTGGTGCAACACCCTGGAAACACTGCTGCCACTGTCCTATCAGCATAGCCAACATATGCTTAAGGGCATGCAGCTGTATGAATGGCTCATAATCTTTAATCACACTCCACACATCTTCCACAATATAGATCAAGTTCCAAGCCCACTGAGCTGCCTGATTCTCCACCATTTCCTTTTTTTATCACCCACAGCAGAGAGCACCAACACTTTCTCCATGCGGTCTCTCGCTGCTGCCCAATTCGCTTCATGTAACCCACGCACAGGTGTCTCGCCATTTTGCAGTGTTTGAGGTGTCACACTTAAGGGAGAAAGAGCAGATGAAGAGACAGGTACCATCATGAATGGATACTGTGTTGTAGGAGTAAAAGGGACGTAGTAGCAGATACAGAACAAGTAGACTCAATAGGAGAGCTAACGGCTCCTGCCCCTGTAACTTGCATAAGTAAAGAAGAAACAGGTGGGGCCAGAGCCGAAGCAGTAGGGCTAGAAACTGAAATACTAGGGAGGCCGGCACCAGGGGCTGAAGACTGGGATGTTGAAACTGTTGTATATATGCACTCAGGGGCATAAGGAGGTGGAGGTCGGGAATCTAATAACTCCTCAATGAAAACATAACCTTCCTCTCTAGTAACATAACATTTATCATTCTGCAATTGAAACTTTGTATCTGCACATTCTATGCCTTTCTCTATCTTCTCTCTATCATAGGCCACAGCTTTCTGCGTTAATGTGTGTGCCTGTCTCTTCCGGGCCTCCTTCTTCTATCTCATATGCTCTTGCTTTGCTTCCTTCCGCCATACTCTTAAACAATCAAAGATCGACTGCCTGCTCTTTTTGGCGAACAATTTGTCCTGCAAGTAATTCAACTTTTGTTCATTAAATGTGCCAGTAAGTAGCCACTATACATCAGCATTGTCTCTCGTATATTTATTCCACAACGTGCTAAACATAAATGGGTCAATGTCATGCTTGACTTATACATCAAAATTCGGGCTACCCTCCGGAGACTAAGGCAGGCCCTATTCTAGTCGAGCCTCAGTAGAATAACACTGACCTCCAAAACACCCCAGCTTACTTAGACAAGGCATCTTAATATGAGACACATGCGCTGTCCCCAACGGACAAATATAACACCAACAAATAAAAATGTTTGAGAACCAAACCAAACGGTCCGAGGACTGTACCCTACAGTCCAGAAACTGCACTGAATTCAAGAAGAATGGTTTTAGCCCCAGAACTTTTCAAGAGTAAGCCAAATTTCGAGTTGCCTTGGCAGATTTTTTGCAAACACTCTGTGTCTTTTAGGGGTCCCAAAAACCCACCAAGTTCAAACCAAGGCAGTCCGAAGATCGTACCAAGAGACAGCCTGTAGGTTCGTGCCGGTCAAGCAAGGCAGTCCGAAAACTGCACCAAGACAGTCCAGAGACTGTACCAAGACACAGCTGGTAGGTTTATGCCGTTAAACAATAGTGCCATTTTTCCAAGAATCAAATAACTCACCTGGTGCACTCAGGATAAGCAAGGTTATTCTCCACTGCTGACTCTTTGGACCAAACTGTCAAATCCAAGGTTTCGCCTTCTCAGGACCCCAGCCGGTGACCACTAGATGAGGAGTCACCTGCTCAGACAGGTGGGGCAGCCAAGAGAACCAGGCTCTTATCATGCGGGGATCCCAGGTCCGCCCGCCGGAACGAACACGACCTCGACCCCACAACCCGATTACTGGCGAGTCGGGTCACTTTGCGTAGTCCCTGTTCGAGCACCAACTGAAGGAAGTGACCCTAAAGAGTCACCCGGGTTATTGAAAACCACCTGCTATGCCTTCCCAAGTAATGACGAGTCGGTCAGCCAGTAGAGAATACAAACACACATGTATTAGCAATACTCTGCAGAGGAGTCCAATCTGCCTGCACCCTAAGATAACTGCCCAGGGACTGGCCCCCCAACAGTTTGCAATGCATAACCATTCCTCCATAAACCCCCTTAACCACTCCCACAGTGGAAAGTTACCTGCTCAGGCCGGCTCAGGCCAGCACCTGCAAGATGGGTACACACTTTCACAGTTTCAATGTTGCCATGCCGGGTCTCAGCATCTCCTAACGTGGGAGCAGAGCTACACACATGGATAGGTATGCAAAGGTGGAATGGCCTAATCATTAGTAAATCAGAAGGCAACCTTGAACAGAAGAGAAAATAATAACTAAATACAGTGTTCGGCTGAGGCAAGCAAAATGAATAACGGGCCTAGTTCAGACACAGCCTAACAAGGATTGCGAAATACAAAATGGAGTTACACTCACTAATTGAAACTCATGCATTAGAAGGATAACTCAGTGGGTTGCATAACGTGAATACAAATGAGATCTAATTTAGCCGCACACTGCTAACCTACTATGGCACGAAACAAGTATATAATGAGAATGGGGTTTTTCAAACCTAACAGTATACAAGTGTTATTACCTCTACCATCTTTATAGGTATAACACATGTGAGAATACATGAACAAGCAGACACATACTTGAGTCATAAGACTACAAAGTCCCTTAAACTTGACAGACTGCTCCTTCCATTTCATAGAGACGCCTAAAATTATGCAGCATATTTGAAGAGTACATTTCCATAGACCAATACGAGCTAACATAATCACTAATCATTCTACCAACATGTATTAAACCTCACTTTTGTGCTGCAGCTTCACTATTCAGCAAACACTGAGAGTGTTGGGCCTAGCAAATGCAAAGCTATATTATATATCAAAAGGGACACCCAATAGGCTAAAAGACCTGGGTTATAAATGCGGTACAATACAAATGGTGGTCTAGTAGCACAATATGCATAAAATATCAACAATTTTGCTAGCATTCACCATTAGGAATTCTAGAAGTCACTGTTTGCAATTTCATGCAGTTTATTTGCATTTATCAGTTGGCAACGCAGCTGCTCTTTCATTTCAAAGTTATGATGAACATTTGCAAAAATATGAAAGGTGCTCAGGATGGGGGATGAAGGAAAGGATGGTGATAGTGATTAAATAGTGGGGTTGAGGACAAGCACAGGGTAGTGTGACATATATACATCAATATCACTTATTGGTACTGTTCCGGCCTTGGCGTAAGGCCAATTGTTCCAGAGGTAACAAATAGCAAGGTATGGACAGTATCACATTAGTTTAGAGTTGTCCTAGCTAGTGAGTTGGATGAATAGTCGACGTTTCGACCCCAAATGGGTACACTAGGTGAGTTCAACCTTAGGGTAGGGTCTTCCTCAGGACTGAAAATGTGAAGAGCATCTAAAAAACCAGATAATGGATTGCCTTAAAAGAACCCACAAAAGTTTCAGGGAAGGTAAATTAATGAGCAAAGGGGTAATGGGATTTCAAAAGTCTAACCAGCGGGATAGCAACTGACTCATAAGTCGGCCCGAAGTTGGACTGGATAAAATAAAAAAACAGCCATTCCAAGGCAGCCACTGGAAAGGGATTATATAGCGAGCCAATTATTATGAAATGGATGAGAGCGCAATTAGTAAAATGAGTTTACGAGCGGCAGTGGAGAGCATCTGCTTAATGCCGCATGTCTATCTCTTTCTGATGGCTTTTTTGCCCTAATGTGACCCAGCTTTCCAGTCATCAAATTAAAATTGTTATGCATTTTGTACCTGTGAGGCCTCATGCAGTATAAAGGGCCCTGCATTTGCCTGTACATATTATTCAGTTGTTTACTCTAATAATCACTCAAACGCTTTTCCGATGGAGACTAGGTCATACCTATAACTACCTACTGGTGACTGCCAGTAGGTAATATATATGTATATATATATATATATATATATTTTTACCTTCTGGCAGTCGCCAGTAGGTAGTTATAGTTAGGACCTAGCTTCCATAGGAAAAACATTTTTTCTTATCCCAATAACTTTGGCACCGGTTGACGAATCTTCACGAAATTTTCAAAACTAGTGGCCCGCTCCGGTCAGCACCTGTCTAGGAAGTTTCAGGGTGATTCAACAAGTGCAGGTTGAGAAAAAAGGGGGGTCTCAAAACACGTTTTCCCATGTTATTTTCCATAGGAAACTTTAGACAAAACTACAGCCTGAACGAATTACACCAAAGTTGGCAAAAAAGTAGCCCTTGGTTCAGAAACAGAACTTTTTTTAAATTGTGTAAATCCGTTCAGTATTTTTTGAGATATTAAAGGAAAAAATTCTTTATGTATGTGGGCGGAGTCTAACTACACAAGCACGAGCTTGCCTCTGATTGGCTGCCAACACTTCAAACCAGGAAGTGTTGGCAGCCATCTTGTGCCTCGGACGAGGGAGAAAAACCTGCTCAGGGGGTCCCTCCCAAAAAAAGCATTTAAAAAAAAATAATTCAGCAGTTTGTGGTTGTTCAATAAATGCTTGAATATGTACATTACTTTGCCAGGACTGTGTTAGGTTCGAGAATCCAATCGCTTTCTAAATCTTCGAAGTTACGGCTAGTACTAATATGCATGAGCCGGGCCTTGCCTCAAGTGGCACGGTGGACGAAAAAATGAAGAAAGGGTATGTGACCCCCAATGATCTGAGAGTGGCTGAGATTGAAACAAGCGTCCCCCCTCCACCTTGTTGCCTGGAAGTTTACTAGCCCTGAGGCTGCCATCTGCGGTTTCACTCGTTGCCTCTTCTCTGATCCCCCAACTCCCTCCACTAAAGACAATGCATTCATTCAAGCTCCCTAACTAGTTTGAATGAAATGGAAACTGCGCCTCCCCTGGGGTTGCTGGGGGCAGGTATACAGGACTCCTTGGGAGGTGTGTGTGTGGTGGGAGCGGAACACGTCAGGTGCGTCGTGAGGGGAGAGTGAGGGGGCAGTTCCTTTGTGCCAAAGCCAGTCTAATCCTGTTTGTTAGAGTTTTGTGTTTGGGAGACAAGCTCTCTTATCAGTCCAAGCTCATCACAGGCTGGGCCAATAGCCAACAGGAGCTGGCAAGCAAGGCTCTGTAGAAGGCTTCTTGGCACCCAGGAGGCTTCTTTAGAAACAGCAACACCTGCAGCAGGCACAGCAACCCCCACACCCACAGCAGGCACCAATCCCCCACACTCTAGCAGGGCACCAATACCCACAGCAGGCACAAACCCCCCACACTCGTAGCAGGCACCAACCCTCCACACCCGCAGCACGCACCAACTCCCAACATCTGCAGCAGGCACAGCAACCCCCAACACCTGCAGCAGGCACAGAAACCCCCACAATTTCAGCAGACACCAACCCTTCACACCCGCAGCAGGTGCAGCAACTCCCAACTATCTCAGCAGGCACAGCAACCCCCCACACCTGCAGCAGGCACCAACCCTCCACACACACAGCAGGCACCAAATCCCAGCACCTGCAGCAGGTGCAGCAACACCGCAGCAGGTGCAGAAACACCTGCAGCAGGTGCAGCAAACCCCCACACCTGCAGCAGGCACAGCAACTTACAACACCTGCAGCAGGCACAGCAACACCTGCAGCAGGCACCACTTCCTCACACCTGCAGCAGACATTAGTCCTCCACACCTGCAGCAAGCACCATTCCTCCACACCCACAGCAGGAACCAACAACTGAAGCAGGCACAGCAACAACCATAGGAGGTGCAGCAAACCCCCACACCCACAGTAGACGCCAACCATCCACACCCAGCAGCAGGTGGAGCAAACCCAACACCCGCAGCAGGCACGGCAACCCCCAGACCCGCAGCAGGCACCAACCCTCACACCTGCAGCAGGTACTAATCCCCCACACCTGCAGCAGGTACCAATCCCCCACAATTGCAGCAGGTGCAGCAACACCCGCAGCAGGTGCAGCAACCCACCACACCTGCAGCAGACACCAATACCCCACACCAGCAGCTGACACCAATCCCCCACACCTGCAATAGATACCAAACCACACACTCACAGCACACACAGCAGCCCCCAACACCCGCAGCAGGCACAACAAACCCCACACCCACAGCGGGCACAGCAACCGCCACACCCACAACAGATAGAACCATCCACAACCGCAGCAGGCACGGCAAACCTCAACAGCTGCAGCCCCAACACCTGCAGTAGGCACATCAACCCCCCACACCCACAGCAGAAACCAACCATCCACACCCGGAGCAGGTGCAGCAACCCCCAACACCCCCAACCCCCACACCTGCAGCAGGCACCAATCCCCCACACCTTCAGAAGGTGCAGCTACACCCGCAGCAGGTGCAGAAACCCACCACACCCACAGCAGACACCAAACTCTCACCCGCAGCAGGCACACCAAAACCCCACACCCCCAGCAAGCACAGCACCCCCAACACCTGCAGCAGGCACATCAACTGCCACACCCGCAGCAGGCACAGCAATCTCCCACACCCAGCACCAACTCCCCACACCCCAACACCCGCAGCAGGTGCAGCAACCCCCCACACCCACAGCAGGCACCAATCCCCCACCCTGCAGCAGACACACCAACCCCCCACACCCACAAATGGCACAGCAACCCCCCACACCCACAGCAGACACCAATCCACACCCCCACAGCAGGTGCACCAACACCCGCAGCAGGCACAGCAACCCCCACACCTGCAACAGGTACAGCAACCCCCCACACCCACAGCAGACACCAAGCCCCCACACCTGCAGCAGGCACACCAAGCCCCCACACCCACAGCAAGCACCAACCCTCCACTCCCCCAGCAGGCACACCAACCCCCAACACCTACAGCAGGCAGCCATGATAGTAAATATAGTGCTTCTGTTGAGAAGAGCCATGATATTAATATAGCGCTTCTGTTGAGAAGAGCCATGTTTATTAATATAGCGCTTCTGTTTAGAAGAGCCATGATAATAAATACAGCGCTTCTTTTGAAAAGAGATAATAAATATAGCGCTTCTGTTGAGCAGAGCCATTATCATTATTACAGCGCTTCTGTTTAGAAGAGGCTAATATAAATATAGTGCTTCTGTTTAGAAGAGCCATGATAATAAATTGGTATGCTCAGACGTGAGCCCCGTGCTCTCCACACCACTGGAGTCAAGCTATCCTGGCTGATGACGGCTGATAGCCAGAAACCGATCCTAGGATGCTTGATTCCGGTCCAGGGAAGACATGGCTTGGCAGTTCGGGCTGGACTGTTCCCATGAGGCACGATTTGCATATGGCCATGTCCGAACTGGGGTGTGTGAAGTTCAAAAACACAATGGGTTTAGGCCCAGATCTCTGTACTGGGGTGAATGTATGACATTGTTCTGCATTCTGTCCATCAACTGTTGTTTTTGCATTTGTCACCCCGAGTGGGGCAGGTATGGTCAGACGTGAGTCCCGTGCTCTCCACACCACTGGAGTCAAGCTATCCTGGCTGATGAAGGCTGATAGCCAGAAACCGTTCTTAGGATGCTTGATTCCAGTCCAGGGAAGACATGGCTTGGCAGTTCGGGCTGGACTGTTCCCATGAGACACAGGGTCAAGGCTGATTTGCATATGGCCATGTCCGAACTGGGGTGGTGTGGAGTGCAAAAAAACGATGGATTTAGGCCCAGATCTCTGTACTGGGGTGAATGTATGACATTGTTCTGCATTCTGTCCATCAACTGTTGTTTTTGAATGATAATAAATATAGCGCTTCTGTTGAAAAGAGATGATAATAAATATAGCGCTTCTGTTGAGAAGAGCCATGATAATGAATATAGCACTTCTGTTGAGTAGAGATGATAATGAATATAGTGCTTTTGTTGAGAAGAGATGATAATAAATATAGCGCTCCTGTTGAGTAGAGATGATAATGAATATAGTGCTTCTGTTGAAGAGATGAAAATAAATATAGCGCGTCTGTTGAGAAGAGTCATGATTATTAATATAGCACTTCTGTTTAGAAGGCCATGATAATGAATATAGTGCTTCTGTTGAGAAAAGATGATAATAAATTTAGCGCTTCTGTTGAGAAGAGATGATAATACACTCATTGGTTGAAGGCTTGCAGTCCTCCCAGGTAGGCGCTGTCCATACTCATGTGGTACCCCAACCCATCCGTGCCAGGGCGGGCAGGCTGAGGGCCTTGTAATATACTTAATGTTCTGACCCTGTTTCTCCATCATTTCTGATACTCCATGATTCTTTGTCCTTCAGCTGCCCTTGAAGACCGAAGGCCCAGGACTATGGATGGCTCTGTGAGCCCAAAGTGGGCAGAGGAGTGCTCCTGCAACAGCTACCTGCTTGAGTAAACTCTATCCTTATGCGCGCACCCTAAAGCAGCGCACCCTCAGAACTGCTGTAAAATGAGTTCAGGGCACTCCTTGAGAACCAACAAGCTTGAGTTACTGCCTCTGCACCATGGAAGTACATGCCCGCCAGAAGTGAGAACTGGGGTGGGAAGTGACATCACCCCTGTAATTAACTGGTTTAAGGGATGAACATATCCCCTACCCCTCCTCTCTGTCCTAGTCCTTATGTCATAAGGGTGCCCATCAGTCCAAGCAGTTTATTTTCACCCAAGCCTTTATCAAGACACTTAAACCAGTGTTTCCTGTTTCTACTCTATACCTCCTTCCTTGTATTTATGACTCCTTCTTGTCACTTAGACGGGTAAGGTAAAATTTTCTATTGAATATTCTAATTTTTAAACTTGTGGTTGTAGCATTTCGCTATAGCAAGTGCTAATTCAAGTGTTTCTGGGAGCTTTATCTTCTCCCGGTGCATGTGTTGTTACGTGATGGGCAACCTTGGAGCAAATGCACTACGTCATTAGTAGATCCATCCGAATGCATATATATATATTCACTGAAAAAAACAAAGGTTTCAGGGACATTATAGTTAGAAATTATCATTTAAAAAACCTTTGAAATTCACTGAAAAACCATGGGTTTTAGGGACGTTATAGTTAGAAATTAGCATTTAAAAAACCTCAGAAATTCACTGAAAAAACCACAAGTTTCAGAGACGTTATAGTTAGTTGGACATTTCACTCACGTGGATGATGTCATCAGTTATGCCATCAGTGATGTCATTTGAGATGTCATCAGTGATGTCATCAGTGATGTCACTTACCATGTCATGAATGATGTAATATGTGACGTCATCAGCAGTGCACTGCGGGGGCGTGAGTGATAGTTAGCTGAACTAAATATAACGGCCACATTTGTCTGGTTTTGTACGAGTGAAATGTCCCTGAAACCTGAGAAAGAGTTTTTCAGTGAATTTCTAAAGTTTTTTAAATGCTAATTTCTAAGTATAACGTATAATGTTTTTCAGTGAATATGTATATAAATATGTATATATGTATATATACAAATATATATGTATATGTATATATGTGTATATACATACATATATTCACTAAAAACAAAGGTCATGAGTAGTGACATCACTGATCACATCACTGATGACATCACAAATGACATCACTGATGACAATATTCGGTGAGTGAAAGTGTTTCATAAATTTTTCTGAGACTTGAAGATATATATAGTAAGCTACTGCAAAAGTTAAAATAGTATTATTTCTGAACTAGTAATTAGTGATACTGTTTCTATCAGATGTCATCTGAGTGGGTGTGTGACTGTCTCTATCAGTGTGGGAGTGGGTGTCTGAGTCTTTTATGTGTGTGAGTGGGTGTGTGAGTGGATGTATAGGTGAATAAGTGTCTGTGTGAGTAGGTGTATGGGTGTGTTAGAGACTGTGTGAGAAACGTTATTGGTGATTGAGTGTGATTGACTGTATTGGTGAGTGAGTGGCTGTCTTAGTGACTATATGGGTTGGGGAATGTGTGAGTGGCTTTTTTGTGGCTGAGTAACTCTGTGAGTGGCTCCATGGTTAGATTAGTGGCATTATGGGTAAGATAGTGGCTTTTTGAATGGCTGTTTTGCACAGTAAGTGTCTCTGCGACAGGCTGTATAGATGAGTGCGCCGGTGTATGACTGCACAGATATGTGAATGGGTATGTAAGTAGTTACCTGGGTCAGGGAATAGATGTATGAGTAGCTGTATGAGTAGGTGAGTGGGCATGTTATTAGCTCTATGGAAGAGTGAGTGCTAGTGTGAGTTGATATGGGGGTATGTGAGTCAATGTATTGATGAGTGAGTGAGTGGTTCTGTGAAAGACACTATGGGTGTATGAATGCTAGTGTGAGTGGCTGTATGGGTGAGTGAGTGGGTGTGTGAGTGGCTGTATGGGTGATGAGTGAATGAGTAAGTGGGCATATCAGTAAGTGATTTGGCTGTGTTAGTGGCTGTATGAGTGAGTGAGTGGGTCTGTGTGAGTCATTGAATGGGTTTGTGAATGGGTAATTGAGTGGGTGTATACAAAGTTATATGGGGCGTGAGTGGGTGTGTGAGTGGTTCTGTGGATGATTTCATCAGTAATATCCTTTGAGATGTCATCACACTCACTAACACTCCAATTAAATCTCTCATTTACCCACTTCCACATGCACAAAAAACACTCATATACCCATTCACAGACCCAGACAACTACTGACGCTCACACTCACTCATCCCTCACTCATACAGCCACTCACACAGCCACTCACTCACTTATACAGCCACTCACATACCCACTCACCTACCCATACAACCACTTACATACCAATTCACACACATACACAACCACTCACACAACCTCTCATTCACCCATACAGTCACACATACAGCCACTCCCTCATGCAGCTACTAGCAGCTACTAATAGAGCTGCTCACTCATCCACACAACTTTGTGATGTCTTTGTGTTTTGGGATGAGGTCACGGCGTTCTGAGGGAACTGTTGGTCAGTTGATGGACAAGCTGTGCCTGGTGAAGCTGTTTTGTGGGGTTTACCTCTGTTTCAATAAACTCACCTGGAAAATAAAGTGAGTCATGTGGTGCATTGAATCACAAAGATTTGGTGGTGTGGGGTTTACCTCTGTTTCAATATACTCACCTGGAAAGTAAAGGGAGTCCTGTGGTGCATTGAATCAAAACAATTTTATCTGCTGATGGAGGATGATTATGTCTTAATCGCACTTGATGTAACATCGCTATATTCTAGCATTTGTCATGAGGATGGCCTAAGGGCCATGGGCCATTTTCTTAAAATAGAAAACATCATTCTTTAAAATCATACCCAAATGATTCTTGCAATGGACAGAAGAAGTCTAGACAGCAATTTTTTCTTGTTTGGAGGGACCTGTTTCATCAAATCGGCGGCACTGCGATGGGCACCTGTTTCGCCGCCAGTTGCACATGCTTGCATATGAGCTGGTGGAAGGAACAGGTGCTCCGCAGGGTCTGCGGAGCAATCTGGGAAGAACATGTAGTTTTATGGTCTAGGTTTATTGAAGATCTATTTATGATTTGGAAGGGGTCTATAGAATCAGCCAAAGGTTTGTAAAAATGAGCAACACCAACAAGCTAAATCTGCATTTTACTTATTAGCTAAGTAAAATAAATTTGACATTTCTTAACCTAGAAATAGTCGTGTAACATTCTCTACAAGTGGTACATCTGCCCCAGAAACATCTAACGTCATCTCCAAATCATTAATATATAATAAGAAGAGGATAGGAGGGAGTATGCAACCTTGGCCCACTCCTCAATTGACTTTAAATGGAAAAGTACACTCTCCGGTCTCCCAAATCTTACTGAGACTTTGAAGTTCCAGTGGAGAAGTCTAAGGGAGGACACCATGCCCACCTTAAGGCCCATAATTTCAAGGATTGCCCATAATTTTAACCTATTTATGCAATCAAAGTTGCTCGATAGGTCGATAAATGCAAAGTGCATGGAGATGAACCTTGCATATTTATATTTGGCCACATTGAGATCTGCATTGAAACACTGTTCGGTAGTTCCTAGGCCCTTCCAGAAACTATATTGAACCTGAGATATGATGTTATTTGCGCTTGACCACTATAAGAGGCAATCTTAGACTCTCTGCTAATTAGTTTGGTGGTGGAATCATGCAGGGATGTTGGGCAATAGCACCTAGGATCATTGGCATTACCCTTTTTAAAAATAGGTACAACAATTGAAAGGCTCCAAGATGGTAAAATCCCATCACTGAAAACCATATTAAAAACAGCAGTAAGTACTGGTTTCCGAAATCCTGTGTCCTCCTCAAATAAGTCCATGGGCACCTCATCTGGGCCTAGGGTTTTTGCTCAGACTAGCATAGATAGCTTTAAGAACTACCTCCTCCCTAAAGGACAAATTGCCACAGAGGAACTCTTTAGATAGACCCTCATCTATGGTACGATTCTGGAGGAATACACAACTGAGAAGTGATCAAACAACACCTCAGGAGTTATATGGGCCAAAATGTTGCCTGGGTGCTGGACTGGTGAAACAACCTGCCTGCACCATCTTCCAAAATTCCTGAGAGTCTTTGTTCTGACAGACTAACACTATTGCCTCCCAATTCTCTTCCTTGATTGCCAATTTTCTTTTTTTCAATGCCAAGGCATACTCTTTCCTACGGGCTGCAATTAAAATCTAGTTTTTAGGGATTTGTGTTACGGCTCTGTGCAAATTATCACTTGCCACTCTGCAATCATTGTCCAACAATGACTTATCCTGGTAGGGAACTTTACCCTTGGGCCTGGTCAGGAAGCTTTTCACATGGGACATAAGCTCCCCAAACCTTTTTATGATCACACCCAGACTGTGTGCATTTGAAAGGAAAATGCTAACTAAACCCATGCTACTAACCACAATGTAGTGCAAAACTAGCTTCATATCCACATGGCGCCAGACCAGTCTCTGAAGTGCATCTTTAACAGTTAGTGCCTGACTACTTGCCCATAACTTTGGGTTTGTTTGACCAATATGCATGTTTTTTTCCAAAACAAAGTGTCAAAGTAGGTTCTGTGTGTCATGGAAAGTTTGATGGTGATCCGTGCAGTGGGGACTTAGAAATAGGAGCCTGAAATAAGGGGATGTTTGAAATATTAATTCCCATAGGAACGCGTTGTCAAACCTACAGCCTGAACCGTTGGAGAGAATTACAACAAATTTGGCAGAAAGTTATAAGTTCTTACACAGATTGTGCTGTTTGCTATTTGGCGCAAACCTGTTCAGTAGTTTTTGAGAAATGAAAACCGAACAATATAGTGATATTTCTGGTCGCAGATATTTCGAGAGTATTTCACGGTGGTCACGGATATTTTGCAACAACATCATAGTACATCACAAATGTGCGTGCCAACAGGAATGCTGTGATTTGCTGGGCAGAAAGCTGCAGCCGTCATTTTATTGATAGGGAACAGTTACCCGGGGCTCAAAATGTCTGTGAAAGCTAACAGAAGGGGTCAGGGCAGAGGTACTCTGACCCCATGCTGTAGAAATGGGAGTGTTAATGACACAAGTTATGTGTCCAAAATAGTTTTTCTAAATACGCTCGATATTCGCGATGATGCTGCGATTGCCAGCGCACCCCCATGTACTATCGAGGGTACGTCATGAGTAATGCACAGTCAGAATATTGGTGTAAATATAAAAAATATATACATATTTGTACACACTCGCTGGTTGAAACTCACTCAGACTATACACCAATTCACATACCCACTCACACACTTATACATCTAGTGACATACCCATACAGATACTTATGCACCCACTCACATACCCATTCAGGTACTCATGCAGCCACTTACAGACTCACTCAGAGAGTGATGCACCTAAGTACGGACCCACTGAGAGACTCAAGTCCCTACTTAGATACCCACTCATAGACTGATACACACAGGCTCATACCCACTTAGAGACTCTTAAACCAACTCACAAACCTACCTGGACACTCATGCACACACTCACAGACCCACTCAGATACTCATGCACCCACTTACAGACTCACTCAGAGAGTCACACACCTATGTACAGACCCACTCAGAGACTCATGCTCCCACTTACAGACCCACTCACACACTCACGCATATATTCACAGACCCACTAAGACATTCAGATGCCTACTGACTGACCCGCTGGGACACTCATACACCCACTCATAGATCCACTCAGATACTTATGCACCCACTGAATAGACCCATACAGTTACTGGCATACTCAGTCACAGACCCTTTTAGAGACTTCTGCACTCAGTCACTCACTCTTACACTCAGAAACTCACACACCAGCTCACAGACTAACTTAGATATACATGCACCCACTCACTCACCCACTCAGAGGCTCACACATCCACCCACAAACCCAGACACTTGCCCTCCCAGTCACAGATCCACTCAGATACTCATGCATGCACCCATTCGCTCACCCACTCACAAACGTGTGCTCTCACTCAGAGGCCCATTGAGACACTCATACACCCACTCACATATCCACTCAGACACCCATACACCCACTCACAGACCCATTCAGATACTCACATACCCATAGAGTCACTGGCACACCCACTCAAAGTCCCACTCAGAGACCCATGCAGCCATTCATAGAATCACTCAGACACTCACACCCCTAGTCATTGACCCACTGAGAGACTCATGCTTTCACTCACAGACCCACTCAGACACCCAATCCGACACTCATGTAAATTAAACCAATATGTTACTAAACAGGTACAGTCAAAGTTTTCCTAAATATGTCTATAAATGTGTTTTACATTTCACCGAAAATAAGCGGTGTTCGTGGCCATCAACATCATCGCGAGTACCGGGGTCTCCATGAACAAGGAAAATGCATTTGGGGTGCACTTTTTATGACAAATGTATACAATGAGGAAAGTTAAACCAATATCTTACTAAACAGCTAGACTTAAACTTTATGTAAATAAAACCTGTCTATATAGGAGTTTTAAACTTTGTCAAAATAGTATTCACTGTGTGTCCTCAAAAATTATTACATCATCACGAAAAACAAAAATATCTTGAAATAAGATACTTTTTATTTAAATAAATAAATAGCAAATACAACAATCAGTGATGCACCATGCATATGTAATGTTCGATATTAAATTATCCCAAAAAAATACAAGGACATTAAATTTAATAAGTGGAATTAAAAAAATCTTTGAAAGTCACTAAAAATACCAAAGGTTACAGTGACAAGCTAGTTAGGAAATATATTTTGAAAAACCATAGAAATTCACTGAAAAAACCAAAGGTTACAGGGATGTTATAGTTGGGAAATAGAATTGAACAAATCTTAGAAATTCACCGTAAAAACCAAAGGTTATAGGGACGTTTTAGTTAGGCTGACATTTCACCCATACAAAACCAAAGAAATTCAGCAGTTATTGTTAGCTGAGCTAACTATGACTCGCGCCACCGCTATGCAGTGCTTCTTACCTCACATATTACATCACTCATGACATGGTCATTGACATCTCTGATGCCATCACTGATGTAAAAAAGAAGAAATCTTCAAATAACCAAAAGTAGAACATTCCCTAACACAACTGAAACCCAAATTATCAGAACTAAACTCATGCAAAAGATGCTAACAAACAAAGTACAACATGGTGTTCCCCACCTGTCTGCATGCACTCTCAGTTCCTGCAGAGCATAGACTTTATAGTCCGTGCCCTGCAGGAACGTGCAATGGCATTACCATTGCAGTGCTTTGCTAAGGCTCATATATGAGCCTTTGTACTGCATCGCTATGGGCCAGCCACTGCAGGACCGTCCAACCTGGATTCCAGTCGGAATCTGATGGACACTCTCATTATGAAATTGGTGGTTTGGCAGTAGGGCGCTGGTGTGGTGGTCCACTGCCATACTGCCAAAGTCATAGTAAGGATCTAAGGCCATCCATAGAAATCTTGACCTGGGTAGGCATCAACGTTTCTGACCCATAAAAGGACTTCTATGGCTGCAAACTGTGAACATTTTCTGCTCTGAGTTTTTCTCACCAAAACATGAACAGTCATTACTGATTGCTGCTTTACTTTTTATTGGCACATTTTCTCTTAAATGTTTAAAAATTCATATCTCTGATTCTCCTTATTTGATTGTGGTCATTTTTGTGTTATTTTGCTAACTAAACTTTTCTCTAGTTTAAATATTCAGAGATTGATGTTTATTTTTTTGTGTTTTTGACTTTTGAACTGTTTTGGTACTTCTAAATCCTTTACAAATTTTCTCTAGGTGAAGCATGTCTGCTCTGTGCCATAGTTACCAAGGGATTAACTGAGGATAGGAGAGGAGGGGCGAATCTTTGGAAACCTATTCCCACAGTGGGGAGGGATACCCTGCTGACACTATAGGTAGAGGATCAGATGAAGTATGCCCCCATGAAAGCCATTCTTGTCAACAAGTTTGGGCTCATCACAGAGAAGTACCTCATAAGGTATAGGAACAGTACAAAGCTGTCAAGCCAGTCTTGGATAGATTTTCCTGATTACTTCAGCAAGGTACTTCCTGGTTAGGTGAGGGGCAGTCAAGTGGGTAGTTATGAGGGGGATGTATGGTCTGATTACGAGAGAATACATTCTGAATATTTGATCTATAGAGCTGTGGCAACACTTATTCAACAGCAAACTTACTTCACACAGGAAGCAAGCCTCTGGGTCAGAACCAGAGTGTCTAGGAAGGCACCTAGGGGGTTGACAACCAGGGTGGGCAGGGTCCTCACCAGAAGATATAGGGGAGGCAAGGATAAACATCTGAGTTCTCCAAAAGTCATCAAAACAGTTTCCAGTCTAAGGATTTCCAGACCAGACATGAATAGACAAAGGTAGGGTTCCATGAGTACAAACCTTCAGGTAACTTCATCCCTAAGTACTTCGAGTGGTACAGGTATTGATCCTCATAGAGCGACACCACATGAACAAAGACTCAGCATTCCCCCCACTGTTGGTCAGTCCCCGGGAATGACCAGTGTAGCACTCAGGGTAGAGGTTGTCCCAGGTAGCAAGTCACCCATTGTAGCCTTACGGATATTGCCTCTCCTTTAGCTAGTTTCAATGTTAACTCATGTCCCAGCCCGCATTTTTGCATTGTGGCCAGCATGTTTTTTTTTGGGGGGGCGGTTCACAGAGAATTTTGTCCAGAATTTGCTCGCTTTCCTACACAACCTAGCATATTGTATGAATTTCCCAGGCCTGACTCTGAAACTTTTCAGTATGTTTTTAAAAGAAATGAAGAAATCTTCCTGATATAAACTCCCTGAAGTATTACACACACTTCCATCGAATCAGCCGCTGAAATGACCCTGGTGATAATTTTGAATATCTAGAGCTCCGTATGTTCATATTTGTTGCATCCGTTGATCTTTAAATGACCCCCTTAACAGCTTTTTTCCCCTCTGTTAATATACTGCCAGTAAGTGTCCAAATAACCACAACACATTTATGAACCCATGCAAAGGCATCTTGCATGGCTCTGAGTGACTTCATAAACCTGGAGTAGTGCAACGCCGCGCAAATCGCCTTGTTGCGCCACTTTTCCCTAGGTATGCATTCCATGGGTTTTGTGTGGGTGTTCCAGTGCAACTCCCATGGATTTTGAAACATTATCATATTTACAAGAACTTGCACCAAATTCTTACACCTTCCCAGCTGAGGCATAACAAGAGAAATATCTGTATTTCTCTTTGTTACTTTCTCTTTCTATCTGTGCTGTATTCTGCAGCCCGCATCGAAAGAGGAATTTGCCTCCCAGAATTGTTTTTGTGAACTAAGGTTTTTCTTCCTGCACAGAAACAATCCTATCTGCAATGCACGCACCTTTTCACTATAGTGCAAGGGTACCTGCGTTGGAGCAAAGACGACAAAATGGCACCAGCGCAGGGACAAGGACAGGAATATGTAGTATTCTTTTAAATACAGTGCATACCTGTCATTGCCTCGCATTACTCTGCAGGTCATGTCACTCATTTGGGTTTGTGCCTAGCACAGTGCTGTCTATGTTATCATGAAAACCCTGGCCCAGATTTACCAAAGGCTTGTGTCACCATTGTGTCGTGCAAGGCAACACAACCCATTAAGTCAGATTTGCTATGCCATGCAGAGCAACTTCTCTGACTCTGCGTGGCACAGTAAATATGGAGTAATGCAAGGCAGCACAAGTCACTGCTTTGCGTTACTATGTGCTGGAAAGGCGTACCATGGGTGGAGCATGGTTGTTACCATGCATCCCCCATAGTTTTATGCACCTATCCAGATCAGTAACACTACTAAACCTGGGAATACATCAAAATGCTCTGCCTTCCTATGTGAGGTGTAACGAAATAAAAATATTTCTCCTTGTTTTTACCCACTTTCTGTATTCTCTGTATTCTGCAGAACATGGAGAAAGAGGAAAATGCTTCTAAGATTGTTTTTTGTGCAGGATGGTGCCCCTTCCTGAACGAAAACAATCACACCTGTAACGCAGTTATCCTTGCGCATTGCAACAGGGTTCCTGTGATGGCACTAGGCTGCAATGTGCACCAGCGCAGGAATGAGCCATATGTAAGTTAATATGGAGCATTCCTACCCTCTCCATTTACCACAGCGCAGGAAGTTGTCTTGCCGTGTTTCGCCAATTGTTAGTAAATTTGCTCCCTAGTCTCTTGTATTGTATTGCATGTGGTTTCTCCTACTGGAGTGCCAGGGCAGCACTGCGGTGTCTATGTTCCCATGGGAACTCTGTCTATAGGACTGTGGTGCAGGTGCCAGCATTGCACTAAAAAACCTCCCAGTGCCAGCATGGCTAAACCTTAAAACTGTTTTAGCAGACAGTACAATCTCGGATTAAAACTGAAATTGAATATTTCTATCTCTAAGGATGTATGCCAGAGCTTTAAGATTGTTGATTTACATACCAGGGTGTTTGATATTATTTACTCCTCTGAGTACGTAGTTTATTGACCAAAATCCTCGTAGTTGTTGTCGGTCTACTCAGAGAGAGCAGAGAATCCACACATTACAACCTGTGCTGCTTTTACAATCATACAAGGTTCTTTCCTGTATGGTGCGATTGAACTGCCAGGTGTTTTCTTGTCCTTCAATTTTTGTTGTCCCACTGTAATTCCAGTATGTTGTCAGATAGTAAAACTCTTTTAAACACTTTTTCGATAATTCATCCGGTATGCTCTAGCGTTTTTCAGTTGTTTTACATTTTAGAATTATTCCCGTCTCATTGAATAATAAAGGCCACTTTAGATTCCCTCCTCTTGGTTTGTTGTCATTGTATCCAAAATCGTCCTCCGTGTAGTAATTTAATTATCCACCAGGAGGTTTAACTTTGGAACTCTGGCCATTGTGCAGTGCATCTTAGTTTAATGTTGCCTATTCCTCTAACTGCATTCCTACCACATCTTTCCTATGTGTAATAACAGAGTGTTTCATAAATAGCATTGTTGTGGCCACAGTTGGTGAAATGACGTGCTTGACTCGGATGTATGACGTTACAACTCATACTTTTACAACGCATACCATTACAACGAAATTTTTACAACGCAAAAACCATTACAACGCATTTTTTTACAACGCATGTTTTTACAACGCAGGTACCTTTACAACGCATACCATTACAACGTAAGTATTGGTAAGTATATATTAATTTATTTAATTTAAAATAATTTAAAATAATATAATTTAATTTAAATTAATTTAATGTAATTTAATTTAATTTAATTTAATTTAATTTCATTTAATTGATTTAATTTAAATTTATGTTTATTTTATTTTTACTCTGTACCCCTGTACCCCAAAAACCCCAAACTGACCCTGAACCCTATAAATTCCCATGTACCTCAAAAACCCAAAACTAACCCTGAACCATAAAAATACCCCTTTACCCAAAAACCCAAAACTGACCCTGAACCCTAAAAATACCCCTTTACCCAAAAACCCAAAACTGACCCTGAACCCTAAAAATACCCCTTTACCCAAAAACCCAAAACTGACCCTGAACCCTAAAAATACCCCTTTACCCAAAAACCAAAAACTGACCCTGAACCCTAAAAATACCCCTTTACCCAAAAACTGAAAACTGACCCTGAACCCTAAAAATACCCCTTTACCCAAAAACTGAAAACTGACCCTGAACCCTAAAAATACAGATTTACCCAAAAACTGAAAACTGACCCTGAACCCTAAAAATACCCCTTTACCCAAAAACTGAAAACTGACCCTGAACCCTAAAAATACCCCTTTACCCAAAAACTGAAAACTGACCCTGAACCCTAAAAATACCCCTTTACCCAAAAACTGAAAACTGACCCTGAACCCTAAAAATACCCTTTTATCCAAAAACTGAAAACTTACCCTGAACCCTAAAAATACCCCTTAAAAAAACCCAAACTTATAAAATTTAAAATATAATTATATACTTACCAATACTTACGTTGTAATGGTATGCGTTGTAAAGGTACCTGCGTTGTAAAAACATGCGTTGTAAATACATGCGTTGTAATGGTTTTTGCGTTGTAAAAATTTCGTTGTAATGGTAGTGCGTTGTAATAGTTGCGTTTTAAAGGTTGTTTCCCGCTTGACTCACTCCAGCATGCGAGAAATTGTCTTGAGAAGTAACTCAACTGCAGTCAGAGCACACACCACAACTACGGTGCCTCATCTGGTGAAAGATTCTGTCACGGTTGAATTGTGTTCTGATTTTGAATAAAAATCCGGGTTTAAGTGAAGAGGAAACTTTTTCAATGCTCTTTTAGAATGTACTTAATAATTTTCTGGAATGTCTTCAACTGTGCGTGTTTCTTTACACTCTTCTAGTTGTATATTTTTGTCAAACGTTTTTCCAAAGTTCCTTCTACTCCACAATAGTCTGGCGCTAAATGTGAGTCAAGTATTCCCCGAAATATTTGAAAACCTGCAGTAAAGGACTTGGTAACACCAAACTAAACTTCTGAATTTCCACTAATACGGGGAGGTCCCATCCAGAGTAAGTAACAGGCAGAGCTTTCAGTGGGATGAAAAAACTGGGGGGGTCTCTCAAAGGGGCATGGCCAATGTAATTGAGGGCGATGCTTAAAAACACATGATACAAATCTGTGCTTAGCATAGTGTGTCGCCCAACTTATATTTTGCTGTTTTTGTCATTGCATCCAGATATGATACAACTAGTATCATGATACCTACAACAAGTCAGGACTATTGGCTTTGTTGATGCTTGTTAGTTGCATAAGATAAATAAGCAGCAACTATTGCTTGTATATAATATTGAAAAAGATTCCACTTAAAGCCTGGTGGCACCACGACAATGTTGCTGCTCCTCAGTTTCAAAAAGAGAAGGGAAATCCAGAGAGAAAATGACTAGGGGCGGGTGAAATTTGCATAGTCGCGCTTCGCAAAATTCCACGAAAAAAAATTCTGCGAGTTCGCGGAATTGCTGTGCCGCCAGAAGAATTGTTGTCTCCAGCAGTGACCATATATGTCTGTAACTTTACCACCACGCCGAAAGGCCCAGGGGTCCCTTGAATGAGCTGTCCATCATAATGGGTAAAGGGCGGGAAGACGTTGCATACCACTAGTGTGTGTGGGGGGAGGGGCTTCTATGCAAGTTCACATGCCTCTTGTTTATAAAGGGTCAGAGACCGATCAGAGCAGCAGATGAGGAGAAAGAATATCCTGGTCACAGGAAGTATGCGGAGATTGCGCTCGAGAAACTCCTGAATGCAAAGGCCTCCATCACGGATCACAGCTAATTTTTGACCGGGGGCGGGATTCTATGTGAGTTCATGTGCCTTCTGTTTATAAAGGGTCAGAGACCGATCAGTGCAGCAGATGAGGAAAAAGAACCTCCTGGTCACAGGAACTACACGGGGATTGCGCTTGAGAAACTCATGAATGCAAAGACCTCCATCAAGGATCACAGTTAATTTTTTTTTTTGTTTGTTTAAGAAATTTTTATTAGCATTTTGGATTAAATACAATACATATGTCATAAATAAGTGGAAAAATAAAAATATTAAGAAGGATTACAAAACATATGCAATGAGTAATAAAACAAATAATAAAAAAGGATATAGAGAGAAGGAAAAAAGAAAAAGGGAGATACATGTGGAATAGAAAAGAGAAGAAGAGAAATAAAGAAAAGAAAGAAAAGGTAAAAGAGGGAAAGGGAGAAGAAAGAGAGGGGAAGGTAAGAATAAGTGGGAAAACTAAGAGTCATTCAAGGAAGAGAGTTGGAAGAAAGATAAGAGGTAAAAGGGAGACAAAGGAGATCGGATTTAATTTTCAGGGGGACAGAAGAGGATGCAGCGATAGCAATCCTATGTTCATCGCAAACAAAATTCCACCAAGTGCGAACTGAGATTTTAGAATTATCTTTCCAACATAATAAAATAACTTTAAATGCAAGAGAAATAAACAAGTCCAACAATCTTGCAGAAGAAGAGATAATATCAACGTCAGATGACAACGATCCTAAGAAATAGTCTGTAAAGATAACGGAGAAGAACAACAAAATATTCGCATACATATCTTCCAAACTTCCTTCCAAAATGATAAAACAGGGAGACATTCGTATAGTAGGTGTTTAAGTGACCCAGTTTCTTTAGAACATGACCAACATAGTAAAGAAGATGTTTGGGAAAACTTATGAATACTTACAGGGGTAATAAGGACTCTGTGATACATGAAAAGTAAAGATTGGGTAATACGAGCAGCAAGAGATACTTTAAACAGTTTGGGCCATATACGATCCCACAACAAGACAGAGAAAGAAATATCAAGGTCATTTTCCCATGTAATCTCAACAATAGATTTAGGACGATCTGTACCAGTGGACATTAACAATGTATAAACAAGGGCAGCCTTAGGTTGTTGATTAGAGAATAAGGGATAAAGTGAAGAGGTAGGAACAAAAGAGAATAAAACATCAGGCATTGAGAAGGAAGCTAAGTGTGGCTGAATGGCAGACGTAATAATGGTATATTCAGTAACATAAGATGGAGGCAAGTTAAATAAAATTTGCAATTTCGGAAACGTAATGATAGAGTCATTATCAAAAAATTGATGAACAAATAAAACATTCTTTTCTTTCCAGTGTTTAAAATAAAATGATTTGCCTTTATATCGAAGAAATTTGTTATACCATACAACAGATAATAAAAAACATTGTAAAGGGGATAGGTTAGAAGAGAAGACATTATGTAACACTGTTTGGGAGTATTTTAAGATAGGGAATTTGGTTAAAAAAGAACAATTTGACATAAAAACAATATGTTGAAAGGGAAAATCTTTCAGAAGAGAGCGTTCTAGGAGAACCCAGGTAGGTACAGGAGTATCATTAAAGTCATAGGCCAAAGAAAAGGATTGTTTAATCAAGAAGGCGGAGTGATAGGTTTTAAAGTTGGGAAAGCGAACTCCACCTTCAGATTTAGGGCGAATCAGCTTATGCAGTGCTATTTGAGGATGCTTGTCATTCCATAAAAATAGCAAATAGCGTTTATGCGGGAGAAATATGAAATGGGAATTTTGAAAGGGAGCATAGAAACAATATATAGAACATGGGGGGTAATCATCATTTTAATCATATCTAATCTACCCCACCAAGAAAGAAATAATGGAGACCAGATTTGAAGAAGGGAGTTGATTTTGTTTATGAGAGAATCAAACCAAATACCAAGGTACTTAATGTTAGAGGGACACCAAGCAAAATCAGTATTATTAAACATGAATTGATAACAGAGCGAATTAAGTGGGAGGACTTCCGTTTTGGACAGATTCAATTTATATCCCAATATAGAGGAATATAACTGGACCTCATCGATAAAAGGTGGAAGGGAGGATTCAGGATTCGACATGTATACCAGCACCTCATCCGCATATGCAGACAATTTAGTGTCAGTAGAAGACAATTTAAAACCAGTGATGTTAGGAGTAGATCGAATTCTTTCTAAAAAGGGTTCGAGACAAAGAATAAATAATAGGGGAGAGAGGGGACAACCTTGACGAGTGCCTCTAGATAAGGAGAAGGACTTGGAGAATTGGTTGTTAACAAAAATACAGGCACGAGGAGATGAATAGAGGAGTTTGACCATTGAAATAAAAGAGGGACCAAAGCCAAACCAGTGTAGGGTACGAAACAAGAACTGCCAGTTGATACGGTCAAAAGCTTTTTCAGCATCTAAGGAGAGTGCTGCTAAAGGGACTTTAAGATGCTTGCCGTGGGCAATGACATTGGAGAACATACGTGCATTGTCCGCAGCAAGCCTACCCTTCACAAAGCGCACCTGGTCCATTTTGATTAGACGGGGGATAAGGGAATCAAGGCGTGAAGCAAGAATTCTAGCAAAAATGTTGCAGTCGTAATTAATTAGGGATATAGGGCGATAATTTTTACACTGGGTATGATCTTTATCAGGCTTCGGGATTATGATAATTAGTGCATCCAAAAAGGACCCAGAAGCCTTCGCATCTGAAATAAAGGAATTGAAGAGTTGAAGGAGTTTAGGAGCAAAAAAGGTATGAAACGAGGAATAAAATTCTCCAGGTAGGCCATCCGGACCAGGAGCCTTTGAGTGAGTTAATGGCTCGAGTCACCTCCGGAAGAGTAATTTTTTCTTCCAAGAGAGCAAAATCATCCGGTAAGGACAGGGGAGATGGAAGGCCCTCAAAAAAGGATTATAAATTTACATCAGAGGGGTGAGTGTCATCAGTGTATAAGGAGAGATAATAGGAATGGAATACTTCAGCGATGTCTTCATCTGCCGAAACCAATTTATTCAGAGAATCATTGAAAATTGGGCCTACATTTTTACGTTCAGATTTAATTTTCAAATAGTTTGCCACCATGGAATTTGGATTTGATTTTAAGGAGAGTGTTACATGCCTCATTAGTAATAATCTTATTGAGTTCTGTTTTGGCCAAAATTAAATCTTGAAGGGAAGAGGAGGATTTAGAGGAGAAATACAAATGTTCAAGGTTTTTGATTTTCCGAAGTTGGTCGTCGTATTGTTTCCTATTAAGTTTCTTTTTCTTAGCAACATAGGATATGGTAAATGCTCGGAACATAGATTTAAAAGCATCCCAATTATTTGGAATGGAGGTGTCAGAGGGATTATTAAAGGAAAAGAATTCATTGAAAAATCCGTACTTTCTTTCAAAAAAACTGAATCAGATAAAAGAAAGGCGTTAAATTTCAAATGACTAAATTTAGAGGAGATAAGGGAAAGATCAAGTGTGGTATAAACAGGGGCATGGTCAGAAATAAATATGGAACCTATTGCAGATTTTTGAACGGAGGGGAGTAAAGATTTACTAACCATAATGTAATCAATCCTGGAACGGGTGTGATGAACAGTAGAGAAAAAGGTATATTCCAACACATCAGGATTACACAATTTCCATGAATCATACAAAGGACGTGAGGCAATGGCAGATTGGAAGCTCTTATGAGATTTGTCAGGTTGAAATTTACTGGAGGATAATCTATCAGAGAAAGGGTCTAACCATTGGTTAAAATCACCTGCAATAACAAAATCGGGGCAATCAATGGAAGAAATCAGGGTTTTAATAGCATTCCAAAACTTAGGGTCAGGACGTACCGGGCCATAAATATTTAGCAGAACCAGTGTCTTATTAGGATAACCTTAGCCATTGCCCAACGTCCTTCATCATCATGTTAAGAGGAGATAATTTGTACATTCAAAGCTTTGTGAAATAAAATAGCAACCCCTCCTTTTTTAAGAAGAGCAGGAGAAAATACAACCTGACCCACCCACTGTCTCTTTAACTTGAGTGATTCAACATCGGAACAATGCGTTTCTTGAAGAAAAATGACTTGAGAAATAAGTTTGGATAAATGAGACAATACCTTTTGACGCTTGACAGGGTGACCAAGACCTCGCACATTCCATGAGACAAAATTACACACCATTGAGGAAAGGGGTGATGGGTGACACGTGGAGAGAACACATGGCAAGGGAATCACTACAAAAAAGGAAACAACAAAGACATAAAATACGTGTGAAGAGAGCTCTCAAAATACTCATAGCAGAAAAGTAAAATCTGGTCAAGATAACGAAATACACCATGAAGAAGAAGAATCGAGAAAAGGACTGCAGAGGGAAAGAAAAATGTAGAGCAAAGGAGAATAGGAGAAAAAAACCAGTAAGAAGAAAAGAAAAAAAAGAAAGAAGATGAGAGGTAGAGAAGAGAACAGATAAAAGAGAGAAAAGAGTAAACAAATCAAGGCACAGAAGCCTGATCGGAGAAGCAAAGAACAACAAAAACATCAGGGGCAAGGATACACCAGATAGGGGACATATCCCTACGAGCTACAGAGAAAAAAGACATATATAGGGATAGAGAAAAGATTGTAAGAGCGAAAACAGTAGAATGTGAATAAAAGACGAAAGTAAAGAGTCAAGGAAAGGCAGAAGAAAGAGGAAAAGAACCACAGTGAGAAGGAAAAGAGCTACATGGAAGAATAATATGAATAGTAAGAGTAAGTAATATTAGGTAGCAGTGTCCATCGTTGAAGAAGAAATACTCTGTAGATAGGCATGAAGTTTCTGAGGATCATCAAATGAGCGGGTCCGACCATTATGAGTGATCTTGCAAAAGCACGGATGTAGGATGCCATATTGAATGTTGAGCTGTCGCATAAGAGGCCGGAGATTCAAGAATTCTTTTTCATCGGGCATTTGTCGCAGTCGAGAGGTCCTGTGAGATAAAGATGTTATGACCAGACCACTGGAGACGTTGTTTAAGCCTGGCAGCTTTTAGAACAGCCATTAACTCTGTGAATTCTAGAAAGAGCATGATAATGCCACGAGATTTGTTAGAGTTAGAGTTAATACGGCTGAGGCAGTGAGCCCTTTGAATGTTAAGGGGGTGTGACGTAGGTTGGAGGTCCAAGAGTTCCTGTAAAAATTTTTGTAGGAAAGACACCATGTCAGGACCTTCCACATTTTCTGGAATACCATAAACGCGTAGGTTGTTTCTGCGATTACGATTTTCCAAATCCTCCGTGTGCAACTTGAGTTTGTGGATTTCTTGCTCTAAGAGTGGGATTTTATTTGAGGCATCCTGAATGTCACTAACCCTTTGCTCCAAATTTAAGACTTTGCCCTCCATAAGAACCCAGCGATCCTCAATCTGTTTAAGTCTGTCATTAGTAGCAACCATGAACGGTTGGAGGCCGCACACCTCCTCAAGGAGGGAGTCTAGAACAGGGTTTGAGGAAGACTTAATGGGGGAGGGCGGATCATTCTTAGGCCGCTTAGGTTTGGTACCAGTTTGAGATAGTTTGGAGTCATTGGCCATGGTGATAACGTGAGCAGGAGCCAAAAGGTGTGGCGAATGTTAGATAAAAAAAGTAGGACACTGCACAGAGTGAGACTTGACAATAGTTGCGACAGGGCTTCACTCAGAAGATAGCAAAGATGAATGGTAGCGGCTACAATGAACAAGCTGGATAGTAGAGGCTGAAAAAAGATGAAACGTAGCACGCATGACAAGTTGGCACTGAACTGTGAGGTAACGCGACAGAGAAATGTCGCATTAGGACTTGAAAAGAAGAGTATCCATCTTCATAGGGTGCATTAAAAAGGAGCAGTACATGTAGGGTAGTGAGCAGTAAGGCCAAAACATCAATTGCTAAGACACTGTGGCATATGATGCAAGGGAGAAATAAACAGTCATTTCAAATTTGGCATTTCTAAAATGGCGGCACCTCTTCCTGTCACAGTATACAGTTTTCAGGCATTAAAAACGGAGGAAGGGCAGAAAATGGCAAAGCACCAGCAAGAAAACGCCATAATGATAAGGAAGAATATCAGTGCGGCTATTTATTGCCAAATAGACAGCCAGGGAGTCGGAGCGGTGAAGAAAACACCGACACGGGCTCAGAGGCCAAAATGGCGGCCGCCCTTGTCGCAGGAAAAGGAAAAATTACCGCTGTACAGAAAATGAATGAAAGGCTCCAGAAAGAACAAAATCCTCTTGCGTCAGCAACATCAGGGTCGCGAAGCCTTCCGCCAACCTTGGAGCCGCCTCAACCGTCCAGAAAACGGGAAAGTGCGCTCTCATGGCATCCGCGGGTCAAGTCCGTCACGGAGCTCACGGAGAAGCCGTCCTCACCAGCTGGCGCGCAAGCCACGCCCCTTCACAGCTAATTTTTGACAATAGATATGGGGAGAAGAAAGCTCACCTGCCCAGCCTCGGCCGAGCTCACAAATGTTTTGGGCTAATTAATGCGTTACTGAATTTGAGCTTCAACTCGGGTACCTGCTTTATTTCTGTAAGTGCTTCCTGTTGAGGTTTAATTTTTGTGACAGGAGCGACGTGCCAGAATGAATCCTGCCCAGCAGCACATAATATGCAAGAAGATGCCACCAATTTGTGCAATACCTCTACTCAACTGGAGTACTACTGGCTAATCAGTAAATGCTACCTCATTGGGTAAATGTATAGTGCCTTTCCTACTCTACAGCTGCGTAAAGGGCCAGAAGAGTTGTCTCCAGTGACCATGTGTGCCTGTAACTTTGCTACTGCGCCGAAAGGCGCATGGGTCCCTTGAGTGAGCTCTCCAACATAATGGGTAAAGGGTAGGAAGACTTTGCATACTGCTAGTGTGTGTGGGGGGCCGGGATTTTATGTGAGTTCATGTGCCTTCTGTTTATAAAGGGTCAGAGACCGATCAGAGCAGCAGATGAGGAGAAAGAACCTCCTGGTCACAGGAACTACATGGGGATTGCGCTTGAGAAACTCATGAATGCAAAGACCTCCATCAAGGATCACTGCTAATTTTTGACAGTAGATATGGGGAGAAGAAAGCACACCTGCCCAGCCTGGACCGTGCTAACAACCTCTTTGAACTGATTAATGCATTACTGAATTTGAGCTTCAACTCGGGCACCTGCTTTAGCTGTAAGTGGCACAGTGCTTCCTGTTGAGGTTTAATTTTTGTGACAGGAGCGACATGCCAGAATGAATCCTGCCCAGCATATTTATCCAAAGAAGATGCCACCGTTTTGTGCAATACCTCTACTCAATACTACATAAAACCACTTGATGCAACAAAAGCAAGGTAAGTGGTTTTATTTAATTTGTATTTAATGTTACCTATCCTGACACCTATTGACTTTCCCCCACCCCACCCCTTTTACCTGTGCCGGCCCCGCCTGACCCCTCCTCTTATGTCCAGCAAACGAATAGTGCGGTCCTAATGTTTTAATCCAACCACTTACACATTATCAAACGATGATGCAAATGTCACAGGTAACAAATATCAAAGCTGATTTGTTTCCACCCCATGCCTCCTTAATCCACCACCTCACACTCCCTGCCTCTTTATCTCACTATTGCAGGTTCTTTGTAATCCATGCTTCCTCCCTGTTTTTTCCGCCTTTATCTCCTTACTTCTTTCCCCTTTGTGGGGTTTTCTCCATCTTGCTCTGGCTAAAAGTCTGAGGAGGAAAAATAAGGACAGTCCCCATCAATGAGTGCTGGTGACCCTCTTTGCAACCGCTGGCTCAAATTAAGCACTGGTGACCGCCCGCTTACCCCTAATTAAATCTAGGGGCTAAGAGCGTTTCAAACCCTCCGTACTCAAGGGGTGCAGCTCGTTAATGTTTCGTAAAAGCTATTGATCACTGATAAAAGGAAATTTGTACTTAAAACTAAATGGATGACAGTTTTGTGATGTTACATATAGTTCCTCTGGAGCTCTGTTCAATGGGGCTCATCCAATTTGAATTCTTTGATTAAAACTGTTTTTCTGGTGGTGAAAACCAACCCTTAACTTACAGTCTTTGGGCAATGTTACTGCAGACAAAAATTGCCGTCCTCTTGCTTCAAACACCTTTTAAGCATGTAATCGCAAATTTAAAGCTGTGACTAATTTTATAGCCTTATGACCAGGTTTTGTAACATAAACATAATATTTGACAAATAAAAATGCAATTTAAAGCCATGGAGGTATAAAAAGCGAAAACACTTTTTTGCAGCTTTACTGGAACATGATATGTTGTTGTACTTTCCTATGTTCTTTTCCATATGAAGAGCTAGTTGCAGTTATATTAACTAAGCCACAATTCTACATTTAATTCTTGTTGTGCACTCTCAGAATTTTTCATTTATGTATCCTTTATTCGTAACATGTTTGACTGGCAAGATTGAACATTAAACTAATTCTCTTTTACACCTTTTAATTTCACGAATCTCGGGGCCTGATTTCGTAAAGGGCCGTGGCATGCGATCCTTCCAAAAATAGTAATACTGTCATTTCCACCTAAATGTACTTTCCGCCAGAGCATTCTCTGCCAGGGTAATTACAATCACCTTGCCACAGAATGACAGTGGCACCTCTATGCTGCATAATTATTTAGTTAATATTGTACGTGTAGAGGAAATTACAATACCAACCCTTTTCAGCGGAGTATACATTTTCACTCGTCTCTATTTAAGGTCAAATGTACTAAAGGTCTTTAATGGAATTGTAGTCGCCCTGCAAGTCCCTGATGAATAATGAGTAATCGAAAAATAAAAAGAAACACTTTTTTTTGCATGGCCAGGGTGATTTTCATGCTTGTCAAAAAGCATAGGCAAACTGCGAAAAGATCAAAATTTAGGGATTGAGTAAACGAAAAACATGACTGCTTGGACTGATGTAGAGCGTCACTTTCGACCTCCCTTGTGAGCACTTGTCATTCCACTGGTGAATAATGCATACCATCACTCTGATCATACCAAATTGTTCTTCTGTGTCATTGAACATGATGTCACCCAAACAGCAGTCCGAGTTTGCTTTCCATGTGAATGGATTCATCTCGAGGCCCACTGCTATACACAAAGATCACACAATGGCCATAAACTAAACCTTTTCAAAACCTTACTCGGTTTAGAAAGACCTTATATATATATATATGATGCTTACAATCAGTAGAAAATGCAATTCGTTCTATAGCATTACCACTCTCTTCAGTGCTTCTGAAAAGCAATGAATATAAATCTCAGAACATATCCACTGTTTAGTTTTGGACACAGTACATTTATGTACAAAAACTGACAGGAACATATTTAGACTCAATCAGGGTTTGCACAGCATCGTTTTTGACGAGTTTTCATTAGATAAATTCCATAAATATGAACTGATTACAGTATTGGATGTAGAACTATCAAGATATCAGAGCAGTATAAGAAATAATTATGCCACTCTGGTGGAGGAAAGCATTTTAAGATTGCTGTTCCATAAGCTATTATTTTCCCCCTCTACTATCACAGCATGAGCAGGGGTGTAGCTTAGTCAGTGAGATTCAGGGGGATGAGGCGGGTGGAATGGGGGATGGGGGATCTCAGAGTTTACAGCTAAAAAAGCAGTGGGCTGCAGGATGGAGGGGTGAGATACCCCAGGTTCAGGATTTACTTCTTCCATGTGAAACAGGATCAGTACAAATTTGCATTGGGCAGGTCTCCGTCTAGAGCAGCACAGTGGGTGAAAAGCGATGTGATCGAATGCAACCCTGAGCGAGTACCACTGGCTAGACTTGATTGCCGTCAGTATGCCTGGAATCCTGTGATTGGTGGAGCTCTCCAAATCTACTACTTCCAACGTTTGTGTGTTCCAAAAAGTGGTACATTTGCGCCCATACAGTGAGTACATTTATCGGTGTGAAGTTACAAATTTTTTGGTAAACCAGTCACTATATATATTTAAATTTCTAGCCTCAAAAACATCCGCGGTCGGTAGTAGGAGTACCTGCCGGGCGGTGACGTGGGGAGGGGAGGGGCAGGGTGAGAGGTAGTAATCTATGGATTTCGGAGGTTTACAGGTAAGTAAACATATAAATAAATAAAACAAATTTTGTTGCGTGCACTGCATCCCCAAATGGGATGCAGTGCACTTTCATTTTGCATCCTGACACCTTCTTATTTTTATCCTGCGTTCATACTATGGCACAGGCACAGAGGCAAAGAGGCTCATTCATTTGCATGGGACCACGCCCCCATGCAAATGAGGGAATACGCACTTGTGATAGAAGTTGTGCTACGTCTGCCAGTGCTATCTGTATTAGAGAAGGGACAGCATACGCGTCTGCTGCCCCTTCTGTAATACCAAAGTGCCCCAGGAGCACACATAGTGGGCCCACAGGGGCACTTTCTATAGTAGGGACCCTGACGTATATCACTGACTCTCTCTTCTGTTTTACATCAAACATCACAGTTTTGTCTTTTCAGCTTGGCACACAACGCGAAAAACTGACACATATGTAGAACACGGATCACCACCCACAGACCAAACTACCAAGCCAAGAAGGCATTTATTTGGGGAGTGTCACACCCCTCCCAAAGTTACGCCCCTGAATGGGAGCAAACTCAGTTGAAATTCTTCATGATTCCATATCCATCATGGCACCATCTACAACATGATGGAATGATGAAACTGAAAACGTACCCCAAATTAGGAGTTATTTACAAAACATTTTCCAATTTTAAGCACAGGCAGTTTGACTGTGAAAAATGGCAACTGGACACATACATACTAAATCTAGATTCACCAAGTCTAGAATTACAGAATTTCACTTATGCAAATGTCTCTTAATTGTCTAAAATAAATCTTCCAAGCTGTGTAGATTTTCCCCAGCCATGCTAAGGGTTGACCAAGTGTGTTTCCCGGAGGCCCTTTGTGGGGGAGGGGGCAGAGATTCTGTGTGTATCCGGACTGTTTTAAATTTCTGAATATTAGAAACATTTCAAATTCCTTTTTTCAGACTTGCATGAGTACTCAAAGCTAGAAATACATTATCAATCAGCCATAGGTACTGAAGTAAGTGTAGGTGAACTTAAAGGGAAGTCTTCATCTACAATTTCAATTTTAATGTGAATGCCTGATTTTTTTCAGTACCCACAGTCAGCACGCCTAAAGTTAGGTCAACACTGCATACAAAAGATAACATTGAAAAAACATATACAGTTCGCTAAGAAAAACATATATAGTTTTTCTTTGTGTATGCATGTGAGTTTTGTGAATTGGTTAAAAGTCACAGCCCTCCTCCAGCTCTATAAACATAACTACGCCTGCAGAAATTTAAGAATGTGAACAGACATTTTAACGTAGGTGATAAATAAGTCATTCTTCGCTGTGACGAGAGGATTATTTTGTCATGCTTTGAGGACACATCCGAACTGAATATACCTGTGTATTTATTACAGATGCAGATGTTACAACCTTACACAGTAACAGTAGGGTACTGCTATGGAAATACACCTGATTGAGTAATATCTGTAGATGAAGGTTGATGTCTACCTACAGAATTTAGGACCCCGTTGGCTCTTGGTACAGGTAATTCAGTCACATCAATTAATTTTGGTATTAAACAAAGAACCACATTTTTAAGAACTAAGCATAATTGACCCGATTCATGTACATGTTTCTCTAAAGTTGTACACTTGTGCTCTTTTTTAAGGTTTGGCTGGAAATAGATTTTGTTTTGTGATACACAGCGAATTTGGTATAAAAGATGTGGATATGCTGAAAAGTTAATAGCAGGTTCCAAATATGATCAACCATTTAAAGGACGTATGGTTAAAGACCAACGTTCTCATTTTGATTGGTCGATCAAAACTGTGCCTGACAGGGAGGAATGCTCCAGTGTCTGCAAATAAAAAGTGACAAGAGATGTTTGTTTACCCCTTTTTCCTCTGTAATTGTTTCATATTGTGATCTGTCAGTTCTGGAGGCCAGCAGGTTGTCAGCCTTATTATTCCTGCAGGAATAGAAAAAGAAACGCAAATTGGCTTTAAATTTATTAAACTATTTCTGAAACCTCTTTGCAGTGCATTAAAAATCATACATTTCACGTGACCGAGATCTTGTACTAGTGAAAAAATAATAAATCAGTTGGAATGAAATGCATGCTACAGAGTTTTGCACAGCCTGTAATGTAGTAAGGCTTATAAGTCCATTGTCAACAATTGCTAAATTAGCATTAGCTTCGCTGCCATGAACCTGCTTTTGCGCACAACACTGCAAGCATCTATTTTGCAATACTTATTTGTGCCCCTTTTACACATGAGAACTGTTTGCTTTGCAAGTTCTTTGCTGTGCTCTGAGTTTTGATCTGCACACGACGTTCAAGGTTAAACAACAATGCCCCTTGTTAATCAGTTCTGATCTGTCCCTCACACCTAGACATAACAGGCTTCACACAGCTGCACCTCTGGAAATCGTGTACTTTAATATTGCAAACACAAGCTGGTTTTACACACATAGAGAGACAACTTTCCAGAGAGAAGACCCATGTTTGTCCTGTGATGTGAACATTGCATCTAGGCCTCGAGGTATGAGGGTCTGCTGACAAAGCCCAGAAGCCTTCTGTTTTATAATAAACTATCTCTTGTCATGGGGAGGGTGGTTAGGTCATTCCTTCCTTTTCCATAACATGACATCCCTGTTTGTATTCTATGGAATCGTAACAATGTTGACTATATTGTGTTTATGCATTTTGCTGCTAGTATTGGCTCGTGTACTGCACCATAGAGCATGTTAGTTGAAATAAACAATTTAAACTATGCTATGTCTCTAATTACTTGCGTTGTTGACAAGTATGGGTTGCTAAGCGAAAGAGCGCTTGGCTCCCGAGATTCCCAAGATAGAGTTATGTGTTCTGGGTTGTCTAATTGGTAGCTTCGCTGTAGACGGAGAACGAATGAGACACTATAGTTAGACGGTAAGGGACTTTGGGTATGGATGTGGTAGGTTGGTACACCACCTATTCACTGAGGTCCTGTTTTCCTGTGCCTAGTTCTGTGTATGTGCAGAATCCCCGCAACAGTAAATTACAAGCGCCTGTGAGGTAATTCAGATTTGGTTGTATGTCAATACAACGCAGGCTTTTACCCCGCATGCCATTACAACGCGGGGATTACAACGAAAGTCGTTACAACGACTTTCGCTGGAGGGCGCTGGATAGTGGAATAGTTTAATTTTCTATTCCAACTCCAGCCCACGTTGACAGTAGGGAAGGTGTTGGATAGAAAATTAAACTATTCCCTATCCAACAGCGCCCTCCAGCGAAAGTCGTTGTAACGACTTTTGTTGTAATCCCCTTCGTTGTAATGGCAGTGCGGGGTAATCCCTGCGTTGTTATGGCTGTTCTCCTTCAGATTTTCATTCTCCTTGAGTCAATAATGTTTAAGGCCTGATTATGACTCGGACATGGATATATAGCAGAAATGTCTAAGCTTTAGTACTATTACCAGCTGCCCTTTCCTGGAAATGTAGGTAATAACAAGTGGAAACATAGGGGCTTATTACAATGTTGGTGGGTCGAACAGTCACGGCTCGTCGGTGTCGGACCCACCGACATCTGCCCCTGCGGTCCAGAGGGACCATCCATGGCGCTTCCAATGAGTGCGTCGGAGGGTCAGTAATCCCTGCAATAAGGGCGGTGGCTGCTGTAGGGATTACAATGTCCCTTTCACCTGCCCATTCATGGCAGTTCACCAACAAGCAGGGCCCCTTCTCCCCTGGCCCTCTGCTATGGGTCATGGTGCCTGCCAAATGGTGCAGGGCTGTTTTTAAAGTATTCAATTTCTATTGGGACATGTGCTGCAGCCCACAGCACACACTGCAAGAGAAAATATACACATTGCAACTGCCTTGAAGGCGGTCTCATGTATTCAGGGCACCGGGACTGCCGACTTCTAGTTGGACGGTCCTGATTCCGCTACGGTGCCGGTCGGATGAAAATCCGACCCGCATTGTCATGATGCCCAAAGTTTCTGCCAGTAATTAAGATTTCTCCAGCAGGAAATCGTTGAAAAAGAGACACATATTACTGGGATAGCTTGTTGTATTACCATTACAGCTCCAGATAATACTGGAGATATTTTGGGAATGGTTTGGAGTGGAAGAAATGGTAAATAACCAGCAAGGTTACTGTGACCTTGATAGGCGGGACCTCAGGTGGGTAACAGCGGCACATATTAGTAACACCTTCAAGCCATAAGCCTACCGCAGGTAGGAATATGTAAACAAGCATTAACAAAGTTAAGAGGTATAGGGTTCTCATTAGTATTATGGTCCGATATATAAGAAATTTCAAAATTGCATTTGTATATAGGTTCACCTTTGCAATTAGAAGTCGTTTTTTTCAACAAAGGAAATATTTTCACTGCTGAATCCCCACCAACTTTGCAGCTGTTTCACATAGCCAACGTGTGCAGGCATTTACAACTTCCCTAGACTGAAGTAAATCATCGACCACAGCCAGGAAGAGAATGTGCTTGCCAATAGTTGGAGAAAACCCGAAATCTCAGACTTCACCACCCTGCTACTCACAACACATATACAGCAGATTTGTTCAAATTTAATAATACAATGTGGGGGTTTCACGAGTGCAAAGTACATTTTTGTGAGTTCAAAAAATCACAGTCTTATGCCTCAATTATGAGTACAGTGGTTAAAATGTTCCATCTTCCACATAGGGTAAATTACGATTCCACAGAGCTCAATACATAAAATGCACTAATTAACACTGTTTAGGAGTTTTTACCTTATATAGCGAAGTGTTACAAGTTAATATCAAATGGGTGTTATTTAGTGCATGTGGTAAATACCACACCCTATAAATAGCACATGAACAAAACATCTGGAAGTGCCATTATCATGCATTGGAAGTTCCTGGATTTATGAAGGTAACCCCGACAGAACAGGACAACTCAAAAGTACACCAATAACTCCTTAATGTGTGGGAGTGTGCATGCCTACATTTTGTGTGGAAACAGCACTGTGAAAGAAGATGAACCAAATCCACTGTCATCCTCTGATATCATCCAGACTTCACAAGCAAAAACATGGCAGACTCTTCCATCATGTACCCAGGCAGGGAAATGAAGTACAACTTTATGGATCCTGAGCTGGAGGGTCTGGCCAAAGAGGTGGTAAGACACCATGACCATCTAATGTGCCATCAGATGGCACCAAAAACTAACAAAAACTAAACCGGCTTTTGGAAGGAGATAATGGACGAAATCAATACTAAATCAACTTATCCAAATGATGTTGAGAACTTCAGAAACAGGTTGCAAACCTTGAAATTCTATATACTTAAGTGAGTTGCCAAGCACAAGCACTAAAGCATGGCAGTTGATGGTAGTTCTCCACCTCAGATCTACTCCAAGCTGTAGGACAAAATATATGACCATCCTCAACATGCCACGAGTAAAACACATAAAAGAAGGTCTCGAGGTCAAAGGAATCCAATATAAAACACATGAGAGTTGTAATGAAAGTAAATGTGGTTTTTAAAAGGTTGACTTGGATGAGAATCGCCATTTTGAAGAGTGACTGAGATAATGTGTTACGTATATTAACATTGATTGATGTATGTGATGTCATAGGGGCTAACAGCTCTCTAATGGCACTGAAATTGGATTGCAACAATCATTAGGCCTTGTGATTTTGCTGATGAAGGACTGATTTGTTAGCTCAGTACCTTAACCCTTGTCATGCGTTGGACAGCTTGGAGCCATCCAAAGCTACAGTGTCATGTGCGTCGGACAGCTCCAAGCTGTCTGTGCACATGGGAAAGGAAATCCCTCTGGTGCGGGCACCAGAAGGATTTTCTTTCAATCAAAACAGCCTTTGGAGTCTGGGAAGAGCTTCCCAAGCTCCGGAGGCTGTTCTGATTCTTTCACTGAAATGACAATCAGTGCACATGTCGCGCTGACTTCTTTTCAGTGAAACCGGAACTGAAATGGGCCGATGGGCTCGTTTTAGTTTCACAAGCAGGGATCCACCTACTCAGCAGTAGGGAGGGACAAGGGCCTTTGCTCCCCCCAGTCCAGTCTTTCTTTTTGACCCACCCCAGGGTGGCAGGTTGGACCAAAACCCCCGATCTGCCCCCGAGGGGGCAGAAAGCATACTAGCCATCAGTTTTTTTAATGTAAATGTAGGGGTGGGGTCTGCCCAAAATGGGCTTGCCTTTGCGCCCACCCTCTCCAAACAACAAACTGTAAGTCTTTCTGTCCCCTCTGGTGGGGCCCTCCTGGGGGGGCAGATGGGGATATTCCCCCCATCTGCCGCCCCCAGTAGAGGGAGAAAGCCCACTAGACACCAGGGATTTTTTTTATATATAAAAGAGTGGTAGGTGCAGACCTCACCCAAATCTTATTTCAAACAGTCTTTCTCCCCCCCCACCCCTGGAAGTCAGATGGGGCAACAGCCCCTGATCTGCCCACCTGGGGCCAGCAAGTAGTCTAGGCACCAGGGATTTATTTATTTTATGTATATAGGGATGGGAGCTGCCCACAATGGGCATGCCAATGCCCCCCACCCCCCAATTTCCTAAAATTCCACATACTTTGTGCCCCTCCAGGAGGCCGTTGGGGGTAATAGACCCCAATCTGCCCCCCCTGGGGGGGCAGAAAGCTCAATAGGTACCAAGGATTTATTTATTTAATGTATATAGGGATGGGGGCTGCCCACAATAGACATGTCACTACCCCTACCTACCAGAATTCCACTGTCATTCTTCCCCATTCTTACCCACGGGAAAGCATACTTGGCACCAGGGATCTATTTATTTTATGTATATAGGGATGGGGTGCCCAAAATGGTGACGCCAATGCCCCCATTCCCCCTACAAATTGCCAAAGTCTTTCTGCCCCCAGGAGGCATGCAGGGGCAGTAGCCCTTTATCTGCTCCCCAGGGCAGAAAACCCACTAGGCACCCGAGATAATGTTTTTTTATTATACGTGGGAGTGGGGGCTGCCCAGAATGGGCATGCCAATGCTCCCACCCCCCAAAGAAATTCCCACTGTCTTTCTGCATCCCCCAAGAGGCAGCTGGGGGCAATAGCCCATGATCTGCTCCCCCAGCGCTGGGACACCATTACTATGGAGGTAGCTGTTGGGCTTTATAAACTTCAGTATTATTATTATTATTAAAAAGTCCACTAGGCACCAGGGATTATATTGATTTTTGTATACGTAGGGTGGGGGACTGCCTTAGAATGGCATGCTAATGCCCCCACCCCCAAAACAATCTTTCTACCCCTCTGGGAGGCAAATTGGGGCAATAGCCTCTCTAATCTGTTCCCCGGGGGGGGGGGGGCGAAAGCACAATAGGCACCAAGGATATGTTTATGGACATGTCAGGGAGAAGCCCCATAGGCAAGGGACGCTCCCCATTTTTTAGGCACACATTTTGTCTGTTTCAGTGATATTTTTAGTCTCTTTGGTGCAGAAAACAGGAAGAAACCAGAAACAGTTTGTGTGTGTGTGTGAACTGGAGTTTTGCTGCCGCTCTGCATGTAGTGACCTTTGGCCATCATTTTGTGGGGGCTGTGTGTGGACTTGCACTTGGCTAATGTGTGTGGACTAGCCACCAGGGATTTTTTTAATGTAAATTTATGGGTGGGGCTGCCAAAAAGGGGCTTGCCTATAACCCCACCCTCCCCAAACAACAAACTGGACAGTCTTTCTGCCCCCCCTGAGGGGATCCTGGGGGACATATGGGAATATTACCTGTCATCTGCCCCCCAGTGTGGGGCAGAAAGCTCACTAGAATGACAGCCCACTAGACACCAGGGATTTTTTTTAATATAAAAGAGTGGTAGGGGCTGTCCCACCCAAATCGTATTGCAAACAGTCTTTCTGCCCCCCGGAGACAGATGGGGCAAAAGCCCCTGACCTCCCCACCTGGGGGCAGAAAGTACACTAGGCACCAGAGAATCATTTATTTTATATATATATAGGGGCAAGGGCTGGCCAAAATGGGCATGCCAATGCCCCCACTCCCCAACATCCTTAAATTCCACAGTCTTTCTGCCCCCAAAGGAGGCAGATGGGGCAATAGACCCAAATCTGCCCTCATGGGGGGGCAGAAAGCACAATAGGCACAGAGGATTTATTTATTTAATGTATATAGGGGTGGGGGCTGCCCACAATGGACATGCCAATGCCCCTACCCCCATAAATTTCATAGTCTTACTGCCCCCCAGGAGGCAGATGGAGGCCATAGCCCCAATCTGGCCCACCAGGGTCAGAAAGCATACTAGGCACCAGGGACTTATTTATTTTATGTATATAGGGATGGGGTGCCCAAAACGGGGATGGCAATGCCCTTGCCTGGTGGTGTGCGTGGAGTGGTACTTGGCTGGCGATACACATGGACTGGTGCTTGGCTAATGGGGTGCATGGAAGGTGCTTGGTTGGTGGTCTGCAGGGATGGCACTTGGCTGGTGGAGTGCGTGATTGGCGCTTGGCTGGTAGTGTTCTTGTATAGTGCTTGGCTGACTGTCTGCATGGATGGCACTTGGCTAGTGATATGCATGGGTGGCACTTGAATAGTGGTGTGCATAGATGGTGGGGTTTTCCAGCATTTTCTTACTCAGAATTCCCTGCAAACCTCAAATTTACTTAAAAGATAATATTTTCCTCTCATTTCTGTGTGGGAAAGTTATACGATCACAATGCAGGCACAAATTTCCTACCACTCAGCGTTCCCCTTGGTCTCCTGAGAAAAATGATACCTCACTTGTGTGGGTGCCCAAAGTAGTGTCAGCCTAAAAACGTATAAAGAAATTGCCCTTTTGGGCCCCCCTCAATCTTTGAACATTTTTGACCCACCCACACAAGTAAGGTATTATTTTTATCGAGAGCTTGAGGGGAACGCTGAGTGGTAGGATATTTTGGCCATGCAGTGATCCCACAACTTTCCCACACAGATATTAGGAAAGATGTGACTTTTTAGCCACATTTGAGGTTTTTAGTGAACTCTGGGAAGGAAAATGTTGGGGGATCAATGGAAGCCACACCTCCCTGGACTTCCACAGGTGTCTAGTTTTCGGAAATATCTGGGTTTTTTAGGTACCCCAAGAAGTCTGCAAGCCTTGGACCAAAAACACAGGTGCCCACCTATCTATCACAAAGCAATCCATTTTGTAACGGGGTCACCAGTGTTATTGATCCTGGGCTCAGCGGTCATCTAGGGAAACCTGCTAAACTCAGAAATTTTTTAAAACTAGACACCTGGAGAGTCCAGGGAGGTGTTGCTTGCATTGATCCACCAACATTTTCCTACCCAGAATACCCTGCAAACCTCAAATTTAGCTCAAAAAACATAAATAAAGATAAATATCCCCAGTCACTCACCACCGCGCTGCAACTCTCCTGAGTTGCAGTAGCCATTATGCTCCTCCTGAAGGGAATACACCAGTCCTCTCTCCACTCCTCGGGTGACTCCTCCTCGTCTCTGGGATATCTTTCCAGATCATCGCATCCGTTCATCAGCGTCTCTCCAAGGCTTTGCTCCTTCTCGTTCTCCGGCACTTCCTGGCCCCGCCACTCCACCTCGGACTCCTGGTCTTCCTGCTCCGGGGTGAGGGCCTTTTCTCCTCCTTGATGGCTCTTGGATTGGTTTTTCCCGGGGCGGGCTTCTCCTCCTTCCTGTAGGGGAGAGGTCAGGAGGAGTGGTTTAACTCTTTCCTTCTCTTCCTTTCTCCAGGTTCGGAACGTTTCCTGGATCCTCAGTAGCTTCCCGTGCGATAACAGATCCAGCTCGGTAAGTAGTGGGCTGCATGGGACTCAGTGTCAGGCACTCTCCCACATTTGCCTAGATGACCGCCCAGCCCGGGACCAAACATGCAGGTGATCCCCTAACAAAACCAGGTTGTTTTGTGATTGATAAATCTGATGTCTCCACAATACGTTTTGGGCCCTTCCCTGCTGCGGGTACTTGACCCACCCACACAAGTGAGGTACCATTTTTATTAGGAGAACTGGGGGAATGCTGGGTGGAAGAAAATTTGTGTCAGCCCGGTTATCCCACACATTTCCCACACAGAAATATGAGAAATGTTTGGTATTTTTACTAAATTTGAGGTTTGCAGGGGATGATGGGTAGGAAAATGTTGGGAGATCCATGCAAGTTACACCTCACTGGACTCCCCTGCATTTCTAGTTTTCAGAAATGCCTGGATTAGTAGGTTTCCCTAGATGGCGGCAGAACCAGGGACTAAAACAGCAGGTAACTTCCTCGCAAAACCAGATAGTTTGCTATCAATCATTTTGAAGTCTCACAGTATGTTGTGGGCCATTTTCTGTCATGGGCCTCCACACACACAAGTGAGGTACCATTTTGTATAGGGAGACATGAGGTTATGCTGGATGATAGAACATTTCTGGTGGTACAGTGATCCCACAACTTTCCCAAATCAAAAAACGAGAAACATGTGAATTCTTTAGCTAAATTTGAGGTTTGCAGGGGATTTTGGGTAGTTAAATGTTGGGAGATCCACACAAGCCACACCTCCCTGGACTTCCTTGGGTCTCTAGTTTCCAGAACTTTCTGTGTTTGGTAGATTTCCCTAGATACCCACCAAGCCCAGGACTAAAAACGAATGTGTCTCGCAAAACCAAGACTTTTTGTGATCAGTAATTTTGAATTCTCCACAGTACATTTTGGGGTGTTTTCTGTCACAGGCACTAGGCTCACCCACACAAGTCAGTTACCATTTTTATCGGGAGACTTGGAGAAATGGTGGGTGAGTGGAAGTTTATGGCTCCCCACAGATTCCAGAACTTTCCATCCCAGTAAACTGAGGAAAGTATGTTCTTTATTTACAAAGTTTAAGGTTTGCAATG
Organism: Lissotriton helveticus; assembly: GCF_964261635.1. Taxonomy (NCBI): domain Eukaryota; kingdom Metazoa; phylum Chordata; class Amphibia; order Caudata; family Salamandridae; genus Lissotriton; species Lissotriton helveticus. The sequence continues at coordinate 1,079,894,723 of NC_136059.1, forward strand.
GATTCTGGGTAATATAACTGGTGAGAGCTGCACAAGTCACCCCATCCTGGATTCCGACGGGTGTCTAGTTTTCATAAATGTACAGGTTTGCTAGGTTTCCTTAGGTGCAGGCTGAGCGAGGGTTCAAAACCCGAAGCTAGGCACATTGCAATGAAAGGTCAGTCTTCACTGGAAAAATTTGCTTTTTGGGCCGTTTCTTGTCACGGACACTAGGCCTACTGACACAAGTGAGGTACCATTTTTGTTGGGAGACTTGGGGTAATGTTGGGTACGTTGAAGTTTTTGGCTTCCTGCAAATTCCAGAACTTTCCATCACAGAAATTTTGTGGAAAATGTGTTTTTTTAGGAAGGTTTGAGGTTTTCAAGGGATTTTGGGTAACAGAACCTCGTGAGAGCCACACAAGTCACCCAATCCTGGATTCCCTTGGGTGTCCCTTATTTTGAAATTGTAGGTGTCAGCTGGGCTAGGTTCCAAAATCACAGCAAGGCACATTGCGAAAAAAGGGTCAGTTTTCAATTGATACATGTGATGTGCCCACTTTGCGTTTTGGGCCATTTTCTGTCGCAGGCACTAGGTCTACTCATACAAGTGAGGTACCATTTCAATCAGGAGACATGGGGGAACACAGAACAGTAGAACAAGTGTTAATAGCAATTGACTTTTTATGTAGGTATCATTTTAATTAGGAGATGTGGGGTAATGCTGGGTGTGTTGAAGTTTGGGCCATTTTCTGTCGCAGGCACTAGGCCTACCCACACAAGTAAGGTACCATTTCATCACGATACTTGGAGGAATTCTGGGTGTGTGGAAGTTTGTGGCTCCCTGCAGCTTCCAGAACTTTCCATCACAGAAATGTGAGGAAAATGTGCATTTTTGCAAAGTTTGAGGTTTTCAAAGTATTCTGGGTAACAGAAGCTGGTGAGAGCCATACAGGTGACCCAATCCTGGATTCCCTTGGGTGTCTCTTATTTCAAAATTGTACAGGTTTTCTAGGGTTCCCTAGGTTCTGGCTGAGCTAGGGTCCGAAATCCACACCTAGACACATTGCAAAAAAAAGGTCCTTTTTCACTTGAAAAATGGGATGTGCCCACGTTGCGTTTTGGGCCATTTTCTTTTGCAGGCACTGGGCCTACTCACACAAGTGAGGTACCATTTTAATCAGGAGACATGGGGTAACTCAGAACAGTAGAACAAGGATTATTACCAATTGACATTTTATGCATTTTTGCCCTCCAAATGTAAGACAATCTGTAAAAAAGAAGTCATTTTGTTAAATGTCCTCTAATTCACATGCTAATATGGGTACTCACAATTTCGGAGATGTGCAAATAACCACTGCTTCTGAAATCAATATTTTGTTTCCATTTAGGAAATACATAGGTTTTCTTGATACCTATTTTTCGCAGCTGTAAGATTAAGGAGGAAAGGAAGATTTTTTCATAATGAGCATCTGTGATAGAAATCTCATGATATTGTTTTTTAATGTGCACATTGATGAATTAGATCATGTCTTTGGTATTTTGTGATGAAGGTGATTTTATAATTTTTTTGTAAATAATTGTATTTTGTAGTATGCTTTTATGGTTTTAATTAACCGAATAAAGTGAATTTCACTGACTGATACCTATTTTTCACTATTTATATTTTACCAAATTAATTGCTATATACCCGGTACACAGTGAAATACCATGGCAAGGTGCACCTCAGTTATTGGCTCTTGGAAACTAGGGTTCTTGTTGAACCTACAAGTACTATATATCCCTACAACCCGACGGGTCCAGCAGACATTACGTTATATTGCTTTCAAATATCTGCCATACTCACAAGAAGTTACAAGCGGAAATGTTGGCATAATTTGCTTTTTTTAACTCAATTTCAATATGTACTTATTTCCCCTGTTAGTTTCTATAGGAAAACCTTGATGGTTCTACACAAATGAACCCTTGCTGAAATCAGACTTTTACCAAATGTTTATAAATGAATAGCTTTCTGGGATCCATTATTGCTGTCAGACCCATTTCTACCACTAACTGGAAGGAGGATGAAAGCACAAAAAATTGAGAATTAGGATATGTCCCAGTAAAATGCCTAAACTGTGTAACATATTTTGGTTTTCTGACAAAAATCTGATTGTTTCTGAAAGCTGGGAAGATGGTGATTTTAGCACTACAAACCCTTTGTTGTTACCATTTGCAGGGAAAAAGCAGATGCTTTCTTCTACAGCACTTCTCCCTCCAAAACGCAACAGTTTGCTGTATTTTTGCAAATTTCTAGGTCCCCTTCTGGGGAATCCACAAACCCTGGGTGCCTTTAGCATCCTCAGAATTAGAAGAAAAGGATGCAATTTGGCATGAATACCATATGTGGAGAAAAAGCTATGGGGGTCTAAGCACGAACTAGCCCTAAGAGCTCAAAAAAAGGCTTAGCACATGGAGGGAAATGGCCTAGTAGTGAAGGGGTTAAGGGTGATGTGTTACCACAGCATGGATGTGGTTTCATACAGGGCACCTAGCTTAGTTCAGTATACACAGATACATCATTCAGCATTTGTACATAAAGTGTGTGCTTCATTTTACAGTTTTTGCTCACTTGTTTTTGTTTACTTGAGGCCATAAGGTGTACATGAGTGCAGTCAATTGACCCGGGATGTTAAGGAATCCTGTGTTTGCTTAAATGATTGCTTTGCTGAGATTAGCTATGTGGATTTCCAAAGGGAACTGTATGCGTTGCTCACTTTTGCATAAGTTTTGCTCACTTTTGTGTCACTTTAGCATCACTCTTTCCAAAGCACCATCACTTAGCAGAGCATTTTGATGAGGGTTGGCTGAGAAATTATTTGCACCAATCCTGTTGTCTGCTTTGTGGTGCCTGTTGCTAAGAGTTCTCGTTCTGCTAGTATTTTCAGGAATAGAGGATGATAGTGGATCCCTATGGTTGACTCCATGGTACCCACATTGTTGAAAGTATGTGTTAGACTTTGCCCTTCTTGCAGGGTCGTCCTCAAACTTTTGGCATTCACCCTCCTGTTTTCTGAACCAGCTTTTCTTGGCTTTTAGTACTCTGCACACTTTATCACTGCTAATCAGTGCTAACGTGCATGTGCTCTCTTCTTTAAACATAGTGAAATTGGCTTACACCTAATTGGTACATTTAATGTACTTGTAAATCCCTTGTAAAGCTACATATACCCAGGGCCTGTGAATTAAATGCTAATAGTGAGCCTGCATCACTGAATGTGGCACCCACATAAGTAGCCTCTTAAAAATATGTCAGGCCTTCAATTGCAGCCTGTGTGTACAGTTTTCAATGCCAATTTGACCTGGCAAAATAAACACTTCTCCAGTCCTAGACCTTTGTTTTTAATACGTATAAGTTATCCCTAGTGTAGGCCCTAAACATCTCAAAAGGCAGAGTGCAGTGAATTTAAAACATGGGACTCATACCTTTAACATTCATGTCCTGGTAGTGAAAACCCTTCAAATTCATTTTTTACGACTGCAAGGCTCACCTCTCCCGTAGTAACATGGGGTTAAGATATTACATTTAATAAGTAACAACTTTGAATTTGGAGCAGGTAGGAATGTCCAGTTTGGTGTTTAAAGGATTTTCATTCAAAGCCCTCTGTAATGATATAGTCAGATTTTGGTGCGTGCAACCGGTTTCCTGGGTCTCATAACTAGTTGTAACTGGCAGTTGGTCTTTGTATATTGCTCCCAGACAGTAAAAGAAAGAAGCATAGGTATTAGTAGGCTGGGACAGCTCAGACCTTATGAGGGGGGGGGGAGCTGTCTCCTACCACACAGTCACATCACAAAGACCCTGTCTGAGCACACTCACAAAGGGTTTAACACTAGCCGATTGTGACCCCAGACAAGCAGGGAGGTAGGGCATTCCAGTGGCCTCTGAGGGTTGAACCTCCAGAGCTGTCTTCTACTTCAAGGTAGCCACCCACAGGGGATCCTCAAACCTACTCTTCCGTATACCTCTGGACCTGGGGAAGACTCAGAAGGACTGTAATGCTGCTCTTCAAGAAGGACTACTATTCTGTTGCCCGGCCGCCCTGCTGCCCTGCTGTCTGAGTGAAAGGACTGGACATGCATTCTGATCAAGTTGTCATTTATTGGCTCTCCTGTAGACAATATTTCTTCTTACTAAGATAGGGAGATTTTCTTATCCATGCCCAAGCTAGAAACATGGTCTTTATTTCACATGGATTCTTTTAAGCGGCTGTTAGACAGCATCAAATTGGGTTCTACCTGAGATCCTCTACCGATCTCTGTGCTTCAGCAGCTTGAGCCATCATCACTTAGTGTAATCATGGAACTCTTTAATGCCTCTCTTCAGGAAGTAACAGTTCCTCCAGAGTAGAACCACACTATGGTGCTTCCTCTTCTGAAGAAGGCCAATGCGGATCCTGATCAGCCTTCCAATTACCGCCCTATTTCATTGCTCCCGGCTTTCTCTAGGATTTTTGAGAAACATGTTAATTTGCAGCTAGTCACAACATTTTTTACATCCATCACAGTCGGGTTTCAGGGCAGGCTATTCGACTGAGACGACACTCCTTGGTGTTATGGAAAGACTGCGCCACCACTTGGACTCTGGAGACACAGTGGCTCTTATACTGCTCGACTTAAGCGCTGCCTTCGACACAGTGTCAAACACCATGTTACTAAATGCCTTACGATCTCTCGGTGTGACCGGGCCGGCACTTAACTGGCTTATTTCTTTCCTTACTAATCGCACCTTCCAGGTCTTCTCTCCCACTGCCTGTTCTGATATTCACACTTCACCTTACCGGGTACTTCAGGGCTCTATTCTGAGTCCCTTACTATTTAATATATACGTCAGACCCCAGCTGACATAGCGGAGGACGCAGGGCTGTCTCTATTCTCCTACGCAGATGACACTCAGATCATCTTCTCTCTCTCTGCTGAGATTATGTCTGAGATATGTCCCCTCCAGTTGGGCTTGGGAAAGATTTCATCATCGATGCAAGCTAATTTCCTTAAGCTCAATGGAGAGAAGACCGAGGTCTTGATTTTAGGGACAATTAAAGATCTCTGAGGTCCACAACATTGGCCTAAGAAAATGGGTGCCCCTCCTACACCCTCCCGCCAAGTCCACAATTTAGGCTTCATCTTAGACAATGCATTAATGCAACACCAAGCCGTTAAGGTGGCTGCAATTTACCATCTTGAAGTGGCTGAAAAAGATCACTTGGATGCTGACTGTTTACACTCAGGGAACCGTAATCCAGGCTCTTGTCACCTCCATACTGGACTACGGTAATATTCTCTATCTGGGGTTTAACAAGGATGTAACACAAAAGCTACAGATAGTACGGAATTCTGCTGCTAGACTAATATGCCAGATCCGGAAAGTTGCCTCTGTGTCCAGCCATTTGCGTGTTCTTCATTGGCACAGGGTGGAGAACCAAATTAGGTTCCAAGACCTGAGCTATATGTTCAAAATCCGAGCGGGAAAGGCCCCCTAGTACCTACAGACCTTGGTCCATTCCAACGTACCTTCACGTCCCCCCCCCCCGTTCGTCTACCCAGGAGAAATTCTCCATTCCCAGAATCAGATTGTCGCTAATGGGCGGTAGATCGTTTGCTTGCTTAGGACCTTCTCTGTGGAACTCTCCCCCTATATCACTCCATAGCAAAACTGACTACATAAAATTCCGTAAATCCTTAAAAACCTGTTTTTTTCACCAATAACTTTCCCTTGTTTGACTCTTTCCTTTGGCTCCTTTTGGTCCTTTCTTGCTGGTGCCGGGAAACCCTTTGGGGTAAATGTTGCGCCCTACAAATTAAAATTGACATTGACATCCCAGGGCCACCAGAGGGACTCTAAGGGCTAGTTGGCTGGCCTCCTGAGCAGAACCTCAGGGACAGAAAAGGCTCCAGCTCCTCATTCACAGCATCCTCAACTATGAAGCAAGACTACCCATCATAGCCTCCTCAGGACTGCCGCTGCGCGACATAGGATCTTGCAACACTCCGCAACCAGGATTTAAGGTACTTTGTTCAATGAGCCTAACTTGGTCCTTGTGTCTGGCCCACTCTCTACCGCAGTCAGCCTGAATATGTCCCAGTCCAGTGTGAGCAAATAAACACAGTTGACGCTTTGTGCTTCTAGGCACTTTTTTCACTTCAATCTTTAAAATTGCATACCTCTGGTTCTACTGATTAGATTTTATTTTTTTGTGTCAAATAATTTAATACATTTTACTCTATTTTCCTAAATTGGTGTGGGATTTTCCTTGTGTTGTATTTTCACTTTATTAGTTTATGAAGTACTACAAAAATACGTTATACATTGTCTCTAAGTTAAGCCTGACTGCTTTTGTGCCAAGCTACCGAAGGGTGAAGAACAGGTTATTTTGGGTTGTGCTTGCGTTTAGCCTGACAGACATTGTGGTTGCTGTTTGAGTAGGGGTTCCTCCTCCTCAGCCAATAACCCAATTTACAACAGTATATTATGTATGGTGCCCATAGAGAACCTGTGTATCTTCTGGATCTCAAGGTGACTCATGTTTCTAGGTTTCAGCCTTACTCTGTCAATCCTGCCTCTCGTCTTGTTAAGCTGCACCATGTGCGGTCACTGATTGGTGGATTGATTTCCATTCTCATGCTGCATGGTTTTTGTAGCAGAACATGGCTCTGGTATAGCACAATATAGTGGCCTAGCAGTGAAACAGCCATGGTGGTATGCTGCAGAATGGAATTTTGAGCTGCTGCAATCAACCTGTGAAATCTTCATCTATCCATGGCTGTTTATATTGGTCTGGTTCTGTGTGAGGGTGTGTGAGATTTTTTTTCAGCTGGAACAATGCATGTACTGTGTTTTTATTCATTATTGTGTTGGCCTTTGTTTTTTGTATTGTTTACAGCTTTTATTTAATTCTATACTTTCAGGACATTTTATCACCTGCTTTTGACTGCAGGTATTTTAAGGTGGTATTTTGCACTGGTTTTTAATGACCTCTCATACATCAAATTTGGTACAATTCACAATGTGTGTTACTTTTTGCATGTGAGAAATATCACATGCAGTAAATAGCACGTGTGGACCACAGACCTGAGGTATTTATCACATGTGCTAAGTATCACATGGAGTTTTTAACTTATGATCATACAAGTCATTAAAGTGGTGCACTATTTACCCTGACATGCGATAATTACCACTAGGCCTAACTCATAATCAGCCTTATGTAGAAGTATTTCTGCACCAAAGTTTAAACTAGATACATGGATGCTTTTGAGTACTGGGCTCATTGTGTTTTGTTTTTAGGTCTAACCTACTAGACAGTACATGTGCTAACTTTTAGGAGCTATATTGTGACTTACCTAGAACATATCGGGGCTTGTATCCTGCCCATTGCTTACCATTGGTTGGCTTTCCTGTTACTCTCATTTGCTTGCTTCTTTTTTGTGTCCCATCTTGTCAGTCAAGTGTTTCTCCTTCACTGGAGCATTGGCTTTATAACATTGCTTTTATTGGTTGGCATCTCTGCTTGCATTGCTTGACTTTCAAGCACAACCCGGATCTGTTATTAAAATAGGAAAAAAACGCCTGCGTAAATATTTAACCGCATGCATTTGTGGTGCTCACACCTTGAAAATGATGTGGGCGGTCTGTCAAAGGATTACAAAAAAACTTTAGTTTTGTTTTTATTGCTGTGGGCACAATCATGATAGGGTAGGGGTGTAGATGTTGAATTTCTGTTTAAATGCATGAAATGCTAAGTTAATTATGGATTTTGAAACACATTTTAGCAGGGATACTGATCAGTATTTACTGAGAATTAAAGATCACTTACAGGATTTTTTGACATTGTAGTGAATTTGTGAAAATTTGTTGTTTTTTTATTGTTCCAAAATGCTCTTAATTTCAGATTCGCAAATCAATCTAGGCGCTCTGAAGTGACAGAAATGAGAATGGCAATTAATTATTATATGATCATACATTTTTAACACTCCTTATGTGCTATAAAATGAAATATGTTACTCCAGACAGCTGGTCATTCTTGCCATATCAACAGCCACACTGGTCCTGATGAAGTGGCCGCATGACTGCTCTCTGAATTTCAAGAGCAGGCATCACTGGCAAGAGAAGCAAGCATCGCCAGAGAAGCCCCACATGCAAAGGTTCTGCATCATGCTACTGGTCAGCCTGCCTACACACAGGCCGCACACTCAGCATAATTGAGTGACAGCATTGCTGTATATACTCTGGAATTCAGGTCCTAGTACTACCTGGGTGAGTGGTGGGGCCTCAAATAATTTGAGGCAGTTTGAGAGTGCTGATAACATCAGCCTGCATCTGTGGCAGACCATATTTCCCCGTCTAATGCTCTAACTGATTTCAATGAGGTGTGCTGTGCTGGCCCAGCAGCACAGGTGGACAGACAAGGACAGCAAGCCATTATCTTCTGAGGTAACACTATTTATAAAAATCACAAAACACGACGCATTTCCTAATTGAAGACACAAAGAGCTGAAAATACACTTTGCACACGTTAGACATGGTGACACATGAAAATTAGACAAGTGTAGTAGGAATACTGTAAAAGCATTATTTAAAATATGATGAAGAAAACATGCATACAAGGCAATACTAATACATATAAACAAGATGCTCTAAAAAGTGTTTATTATGAATAAATTGTTTATTAACGTTTCCTGATGCAATTAAAATGGCCTAGGGTTTCTAATGCTGTCTGTTCAGAATGCAACAGTTAGAAAAGTCAGTGAAAAAACACGTAGAAACATGATACGACCCTGAATGTTAACATAGTTATACTTAAAATGTTATAGTCTATGAAAAATGCAAAACAAATTCTTTGGTGTGAATTTAGAAAATTATACATGTATATGAATGTTGAGAAAATTTGTGAAGTAGGGTATTTCTACCGTTAGCTATTTTCATGTAATAATGATTTATGAAAGTTCTATATATTCCTTATTTTTAATTGATTTAATTACATTATATTTGATGTTTAGAGCTCATTTCATTCAAAAGTGTGATGCTAACTTAAAACCATTTTCCAAATGTTTTTATCTAGTACTGAACTTTCCCTTGACCTAATAGTGTGGTTCATTTTCTACTAGTGAAATGTTGCTTTATTTGTCCTGTACAAGTGTACACCCTAGCATTCCCGAATATTTCTTCAACACTCACAGTGAAATATTTCTGTGGGAACAAAATATTCAATTAGTGCTATAGATGATTACTTTTATAGTCTTTCAATGGTGGAGTGATGCCATGCCACTAGAAATGACTAAATACTTTATAAAAGAAGAAACACAAAAGGATGGGCAAAACCATACTTTTCTTTTTCCCCACACTAGAGAATCCACGCTAACTGTTTTTGATGAACTTTCCTCTTGCTTTTCGACTGACTTGCTGAAGCTACAGTCAGTAGCTGATGGTCTGAACCTTCTTTGATGAACCCTTTCAATGTTCCATTCATTTTCTTTCTTTGTTTATGCTAATGGACTTGCCCTTAATGGACTTTAAATGTTAACCCTTTTCCCATCTTCATAGGACTTGAGCTATTAGACAGCGAACTACCCTTCTGCCTTAATGGTGGTGAGAGTCTGTAATTCTGTGATACTGAGTCTAATAACAACCATCCAATATTTTATTGGATTTTAGAGAATTTAATGAAAAGAATGTATGACATGAAATGAGGGAGATGCTAAGGGAAAGAGAAAAGAGAAAAAGAAGCATTTAGAGCCAGACACAATTGATAAAGAGAAAGTGGGAGAAGAGAGTGACATAGATGATTAACTTTGAATGGTTTATTGATGAATCATCCACCATCTTACAATGAGACACAGACTGGAGACTTAATATACGCAGGAACATTGTTTTGCGTTAGTTGTATTTTCGTTTGAATAAATCGGTAAATGGCAGTAATATTTTATGCCACAGAATTGTATTAATTGAATTGTAAGTTGATTGCTGAATGGCTACGATAATTGTGCTTTGTTACGTAAAGTGAGTTATGTGACAATTAAAGGCTTAATTTTTTTTAGAAACCGGTCCTGTGTCTTGCCGTGATTTGCAATAACTTCAGAAATATTTAGGTATTGGTTCCTATTTCCGAGAGTTCCTGCAATGTTTTATTAAGTAAAGTTTAATTAATATAATGGTTTTATTACTTTGTATCCATTGTATCCACTTGATGTAGCAATCTGATGTCTAATAATGCCACTTCTTTCAACATCGGCTTTAAAAGCCATATAATATTATTTCCAGTGATGTCACCACTGCATGTGACTAAATAGTGCTCAAACTTAGGTTGGATGACCTGGTGTCTCCAGTTTATATGGGAGGAGGGTATGCAAAATGTGTCGCCAGATGTGGATGAAAAGTTCTTGCAACAATCCTCCTTCTAACTTATTACACCCACCCACAAATGCATGTAAACTAAATGTAGTCTTGGGTTCGGACATGGTGTGCATACATGCTCTGAAGCATGCTGACTTTTAACCAGCACTATTCACATGCCACTTTCTGTCTCTCCTGAATCTGTCATCACCCTTTCATAGTCATCAGTCAATGGGCAGCAAAATCCCCTTTGCTAATGATTTGTCTCTCTTCATTGAGAGAATCCAGGCATGGAGCCCACTAGCTCTCTAGCAGTTGGACAGCTGCAACAAGAAGTTTGCACCAGTTGATGCACTGAAGAAGAGAGCACTGTTCCTGGGAAGCACGCAATTATATTCAGTCATAAGAATAATGTGTCAGTAGAATATAGCTGAACTCTCTATCCAAGATGACTTCCTTGCTTGCCTCTCATCTGTAGCAAAATGGTTGAACAAGAACTCAAATTGTATTGAGAGAAGATGCAATTTCTGTTATTTGGGATACAGCCTTCCATCTGGTCTAAAGTGCGATGGCCTTTAGAACTAGATTTGCCCCCTCAAATTACTTCATTTGCCAGGAACCTTGGTTTCCGTTTCGATCACAACCTCTTGTTTCAAGATCAAATCTCCTCGGCAACAGCTTCTTTGGTTCCACTGCTGATATCTCTAAAGAACTCCTACTTGCCCCAACCCCCTGCTACTAGTAAACCGTGGTAGATGTCCTAATTAACTCGATGCTAGGCTGTGGTAACTCTCTTTACTTAGGCCTCAACAGCTACCTAGTACACAGGCCTCAAATAGTCCAAAACAGTTCTGCATGTGCAATCTTGAATCTGTCCCCGCTATCAATTGGTATCTGTACATTAGAAGAACCTACATTGTAGGGCCATTCATAAAAAAATGCATATATAAGGCCTGTTGCATAGTCTTCGAAGCACTTGCCAAAATAGGGTACCTTGTGCATTCAAAAGCTGATATAACCTTATCTGCCTTCCAGGTCTTTGAGATTGGATACACTTACATAACCTGAACCCCCAAAGTTAAATGCGCCTGTGTGGGCAGACTGTCTCACCTTTTTAGCACCCAAAATCTGGAATTGACCTCTTCTTGCTCTTCACCCTTCAGATTCAGAAGTTGTCTTCAAGAAAAAGCCCAAAACTTGGTTATTCAGCCTGTAGGCCCAGGCTGTTCTAGTTTTGACCTGTTTTTCAGTCCAGACCTCAGCACCAGGCCATCCTATTGGGTCACAGCCACGTTATATAAATCTGTTATTCATTTGTTCATACTCATTTTGAGAGCAGTCTCTGGTGTCCCTTAATACTTGACCCTGGTGACAGCATGTGGCTACGTAAAACAGACCGTCCTCTGACAAGACACCTAATGGTGAATGCCTTATAAGATACACTTGAATAATTATTTTCCATTGTTTTCAAGGATTTTTGGATTCCCCACATCATTTAAAAACGGAGGTGGTTATGACACATTAGTTGCAGTCGTGGTATAAGGAAGCGGCTGTGGCCTACCAGCTAGGGCGGTCTACCTCAAATCTAGGGAACTGGGTTCGAGTCTCTGCAACGATGCTCAACATCCTGTGATTCTGGGTAAATTACTAAATCTCCCTATGCCTAACCAAAAAAAAAATGAATGTGTCCTTCTGTAATGCAACTGGTGCTCATGTAAAGCGCTCTGATACCTGATACCTTCGGGTCAAGTTCGCGCTATATAAAAGTCTGGAAAAAAAAAAATGAATACCATTTCAGTTGAAAAATCTAATGGTCATAGAATGCCTGAAAAGACAAAGGAATTTATACTTATTTCTCCTGTAAGTGGGAGAACAGTAATGTCAGCTCCTGTAAACCTGATTGATTCAATTACTTCCGACGATTTAACCATTACCCTTCTATTAAACCTGTTGGTGCCCGTTTACAAGTCTGGGTTACAGATAAATGATGTTCACAATTGGACTGTAGGGATTTATGACATTACAACGCATGCTTTTACATCGCATGCCTTTACAATGCTGTTTTTACAACGCATACCTTTACAACGCATAGTGCTTTGGGGCGCTGGATTGTGAATAGTTTAATTTACTACTCCAGTCCCCGTGGATAGTAGGGAAGGTGTAAATTAAACCTATTCCCTATCCTAGAGCTCCCCCAGCGCAATGCGTTGTAATGGTTTGTGTTGTAAAAGTTGCATCGTAAAGGCACTGCGTGGTAAAAGTTGCGTTGTAAAGGATGTTTCCCGGATTGTAGCTACTGGATGAAATACAGGATGTGGAAGTCCTTCAGATCTGACAACAAGATCATTGCTTCTTATGCCTATGGTTCCGAATCAAGCTAATAAGGCTGCAGCTATAACTGTTATCCACAATCAGACAAAATTTGACTTGACACACAGAATGATGTAGGGATGTCCAACATTTTATTGCCCAAAACCGAGTCCTGAAATGATGGTGCCAATGGGTATTTCCCCCCCTGATACATTTGTACAAAAGGTGCAACCTGGAAAGAGTGTCAATTGGAATGATGGAAAGTTTAAATTTAAATAAAACAAGAGAGCAAACAGGGTTTACTCATCAAGAATTTGATGAATGGCTTAAAGGATATCGTATTCCGAATAGTCTGTGTTCCGCAGTAGTTCCAGTTTTAACTCCAGTTTCAGCTATGAATTCAGTCCTTTACAAACTTCAGTTTCTAGTTCAGCACTTCAGTATTGGTTACAGTTTCAAGTTTGGTCAAAAATTCAGTTCAAGAAAATAGAGCACCCATTGATGTTAACCGATTAAAAGTTGAATAAGCAGAAATGATTCAGGGAACACTTCACACTTCAAGATTAGAGATTTACAAATAGGAGGAACATTTTTTTCTCTGTAAAAATGTTACATGACGAGCAAACTCGTTCTATGAGAGATTTTTGAATTGGCTCAGAAATATGGTATAGCTATTCAAAATTCAAGAATTGTGCAGAAATCTTAAAGGGTGGGCTTTACTTATAAAGACATGGAAAACATGAGAGCACCAGGAAAGATATGACTGATAAAATAACTAAGAATATTAATCATAAAATGGAAGGAAAGAAAAAAAATGAGAAGGCAGATGATTGAAGAAGAAGGAAACAGAGCGATTTTGAGTGTAGTCACCGCCTGCCATTTTTGGTGGCAGTGTAGGAGATGTACTAATGCTCCCTATGACAGAATTATCTGGAGGAGGTTATGTCCATATACCATGGACAAGACATGACATTTTGTGATTTACAAATGATTTCCCTAAATTGAGAGAAAAAACTGTGGAATGTTATTGACAAGTTGATTGATTAGTGAACAATTCACATTTTTATTGAGTTGATTTCAATATTTTTTTTGAAACTGTGGTTCCAGCAGTTCTCTGAGCCTAATGTAAGATTACCTTGAATTTGAAGAGGCAGAACAAGAAAGGGATACCAGAACAGGTGCACTGTCACTAGAAGTGATGAGTAACTACCAACAAGTAATAACTCACTTGCAGACTAAAATCTCCCAAAAGAAATTGATTGTTTGCAGATTGACAAGCCAGTTCAAGAGCTGAATGAGTCAGTACATGCCTTTTACCAGAGGTTGGCACAGGTTTTCACACAAGTACAGTGGATCAGACTACTGCAGAGAAGTATGTGGAATATTTTGTTTACATTTTTGTTTTGAGCTTGTGACCTCAGAAATTTCTAGCATGATTCGACAGCAAATACTTTGTTGACATGGTAAATCGGTGTATGAAATTTTGCGTTTTGCTAAATTTTGTAGAGATGAGAGTGAGATAAAACACAAGAAGCTCAAGGAGAAGTTGATGATTGTTCAGAAAAAAGCAATGCATAAGGGACAAAATCAGAGGGGTTTTGATAACACAGTGCAGGTACAGGGAGGTTATAATCAAGTTCTGATGATGCAGGTTGTTGATGTATTTCAACAGCAGAACTTTTCATCCCAGGGTAGAGGTTGAGGTAATTCTGAAGATCTAGAACTGATGTTGATGTGTGGCTTTTGAAGGAAATGAATCCATGTCACATGTGCAGAAAACTTGAGCATTTTGAAGCACAAGTGTTAGTCTGTTATGAATAATGCAGAGAATCAGATGTAAACTGTAGAATAAGCGCACTCTCAAGGGAATAACATGCAACAGGCTCAACAGATTCAAGCACAGAGAATACAGAATTATAATATGTCACAGCAAATGAAAAATCTCCCAAGCCCTAAATTGCAAATCAAAACCCATAGATAAATAGAAACTCTTTCAAGAATCAGTACTTGACCCAATTGGATGACAGTGACCAGGACTGTCAGCATAACGGTGCCTGATGGGGGAGGAGGACTGTGTGCTTCGAGCGCCTTAGAGGTAGACAAGAGTGGTCCCTATGTAGATGGATTAGTGGATCGGAATCATGTCTCATTCCTTGTTGACACTGGGGCTACCTGCTCTGCAAGAACAGCAGAGGTTCCAAACCTGCCCATCTCAGGAGAAAGTATCTAAGTTGTAGGAGTAACAAATAAAAAGTTGTCTACCCCAATTGCAGAGCCAGCTACCGGTAAAAAGGAGCCTTTGAGGATCGACATCGCTTTGTGGTGTGTGACCCAGACCCAATGAATCTGCTTGGATGTAATCTACTATGCAAGCTAAATTGTTCAATTTATTGCACACCCAGAGGGATCTAATTTTATAGAAATGATGAGGATCTTGTCTTTAAACTTAAACAAGAGGAATCATAGGTGGAGATGTATCCTCTCCTGAAGAGTGAGTATTTGCCAGTAAAATTGAGAGACACAGTGCTACCTGAAGTCTGGGACTTTACAGGTAAAAGTCTCAGACTAATCAAAGGTGTTGAACTAGTCTGAGTTACAATTAAACCAAATGCAGAACTCTCAAGAATCCCACAATACAATTTGTCCCCTTATAGTATTGCTGGAATGAGTCCTGTGATTGACTCAATGACTGAGCAAGAGTTTCTGAAAGAATTAAGGGGAAGTCTGTGTAACTCTCCTATTATGGGCTTGAAGCAGCCCAATGGCAAGTATTGTATTGTAGAGGATTTTTTGCACGGTGAATGTCATTGTTGTTCTATATTGTCCAGTTGTACCGAATCCAGCTAAGATTTTATTTCAGATTCCATGTGAGGCCAAGTGGTTTTCATTCATTGACTTGTGTCAAGCCTTCTTTTCAATCCGATTGCACAAAGACAGCCAATTTTTATACGCTTTCAGTTTCGACAGTCATGTTTTGGCATGATGCCGAGTCCCACATGGGTATACAAAAAGCCCCTCAATCTTTACCCATATACTCAAATAGAATCTTGAATCTCTAAAATGCAGAATCATTTAGTACTAGTCCAGTACATTGACAACCTATTGGTGGTGTCAGCAATTAAGGAAGCTTGCAAGATTGACACTATTGCTTGGTTGAATTGTTAAATCAACTGGCAGAAAATGGACATAAAGTTTCTCCAACCAAGATATAGTTTTGCAAAACTGAAGTCCTGTACTTAGGACATCACATTGAGTAAGGAGCGAGGAATGAGTCACAGGAAAGAATCTCAGCAGTTCTTAGCACGGATCCTCCAACTATCCAAAAAGAAGTGTGCATGTTCTTAGGAATGGTGGGCTATTGCAGACAGTGGATTCCAAATGTTTATTTGATGGCAAAGCCTCTTCAGAGGGTGACACACAAAGACGTGTCAGATCCGGTACCCTGGTATGACAATTGCATGGCAACCTTCACAGAGCTGCAAGGATGCCTTTGAAAGGCACCAGTTTTGGGAATGCCTGATTATAACAAGTGCTTTGTGGTATTTTGTAGTGAGAGGGAAGGCTGCACTCTTTTAGTGGTGACACAAATGCATGGAAGCAACCATAGGCCTATTGCCTACTTTTTGGCAACACTTGAAATTGTTGCAGCTGCCTTACCTGGATGTTTGAAATCGGTTGCATCTACGTGTGCGAGTCATGAGCAGTGTGAACGTTTTGTCATGGGTCATCCACTGACAGTATTTGTGCCGCATTGAGTGAAGATCCTGTTGACTCATAGGCAAACACAGTATTTGACCAATAGTCTTCTGACTTATTTTGAGCTAATCTTGTTGGATGCAGAGAATGTGACTCTCAAGAGGTGTACAGTGTTGAACCCAGCTACTTAGATGCCATTGCCTGGAAATGAGAATGTAGTTGATGAAGTCGAGTATGACTGCTTGGATGTGGCTGAGGTGTGTACAAAGCAGTGCCCTGATCCTTCTGATGAGCCATAGCCTGAATCTGATTATGTGTTTTTTGCTGATGGTTCATGTTTGAGAGACAATGAAGGAATTCTGAAAGCTGCTTATGCGAAGTGTACAGTTGGAGATGTTGTGGAAGCATCATGGTTGCAAGGAGTGTTGTTTGTGCAAGTTGCAGAGCTTATAGCTCTGACACGAGCATTGGCCATTTCAGAACAGCTCCGAGTTAGAATTTACACTGACAGTCAGTATGGCTTTGGAGTTGTACTTGACTTCGGGCAATTGTGGTCAGAGCATGGGTTCATGATGTCCTCTGGTTCTCCCATGTGGAATGGAGTGTGTGAGGAGACTTTTGCCATCACTACATTTGTCTGCCCAAATTGCTGATGTGAAATGTGTCACTAATTGGCAAGGTACAGATTATGTAACAGTCGGTAACCATTGTGCTGACGAGATAGCAAGATATTGTACCTTGGATTCATACGCATTCAATGAAGGGATACTAAACGAGACAACCACCATCACAGATTGCAATTTGTTGTTGTTAGCTTTAGATACCTGGGAGGAGGTGAGGTAGTTACAGGATGGGGCCACAAAAGCAGAAAGGCAAGGTTGGGTGCTAGCAGGTTGTAACAAAAGGGAAGATGGTGTGTGGGTTTACATTGATGGCTGACCAGATTTGCTTGTCTGCCTGCTGTTGCCAAAGGCAAGACACAACCTTCGCCCTGCACATGTTGGGAGGGACGCAATGATACACCTTTTCTAATGGGTGTGCTACAACCCCAGATTTAGAGTAACTGCAGAGATTCAATGCCATTGTTGTGTAATGCATCAGCAATAAAACCCATGAAGGAAAACACAGGTTGTCATGAGTCACATTGGTAAATCTGCAGGTCCTTACAACCAGATGTAAGTGGACTTCATAGAGATGCCTCTTTGAAGTGGCCTCAGATATGTTTTGTTTATTGTGAGCATTTTTTCAAAATGTGTTGAGGCTTATCAAACTTGTGGGAATTACAGTTTAACTGTAGCAAAATTACTGTTACTGGAGTTCATCCGAGGTTCAGATTTCTGGCTTCTCTTGAGTCAGATCGAGGAAGTTATTTATATAATGAGGTCCTAAAAATTTTATGTGCAGCACTACATGTTGAACAGAAGCTCCAATGCAGGTACCGCCCAGAGGCTTATGGGTTGGTGGAGCAGATCAATGGCACATTGAAATCCAGACTTGCAAAAGTATGTGCTTCTACAGTTTAACTGTAGCAAAATTACTGTTACTAGAGTTCATCCGAGGTTCAGATTTCTGGCTTCTCTTGAGTCAGATCGAGGAACTTATTTATATAATGAGGTCCTAAAAATGTTATGTGCAGCACTACATGTTGAACAGAAGCTCCAATGCAGGTACCGCCCAGAGGCTTCTGGGTTGGTGGAGCAGATCAATGGCACATTGAAATCCAGACTTGCAAAAGTAAGTGCTTCTACATCCCTAAAGTGGCCAGAAGCATTGCCTCTTGTGTTGATGAATTTAATTAGAACTCCAGATAGGAGGACAGGATTGTCCCATCATGTGGTTATTATGGAACGTGTGATGAGGCTATCAGCTGTTCCTGCAAATAACTTGGTCAACATCATAGATGATATGATTCTGGATTTTTGTAAGCACCTCGTGATGTGGTACATTCTGTAAAGCTACCCTTGTGTTCCAACAGGAGCAGTGCCATGACCTCAGTCCATCCGTGATACTGGAGAATGGTGAAGAAACTCTTACACAGAAATTGTTTGGAACCTCGCTAAAGGGGCCTTTCCAGGTGATCCTTGCCACCAATACCACTGTGACATGTGGCGGTCATCTAAAACTGGGCTCATGCCAATCATACTCACAGAGTCCCAAGTCCCCATGAAGATACAACAGCACCTATTCCTAATGTGCTGGTTGTAACAGTGCTACAGAGGGATCAGGTTAGTCAAGCTGTTGGGGACCAGCAAGCTACTGGGATAGCACTTGTTTGTCCTGAGGACAGTCTTAAATAGACAACTCTAGTTTCAGAAGGGTCACAACCAATAGAGTCGACTACGAGAGGTGCATATCCTAATGAAGGGCCTAGTGCAGTAAGAAAGTGAGTTGCGGCCAGAGACCATTTACCCAGAGAGGTGAGATTTTGAGAAGCCACAGCACAAGTACCACCAACTACTCCTCAAAGCTCTGAACAATCATATCGAAGTTATACAGATGATGAGCAGCTGTGAGGAAATCCAAAGCAGCAAAGGTACCAAGTCAAATGTACGCATCTCCTGAATGGACTTATTTGGCTACTAATGAGTGGGAACGCAAATTCTACAAATATTGTGCTAACAATACGAGTCCACCTGAACCTCATTGAAATAAATGTTTTCATTGATTTGAACCTTAATCCGCATGTACCAATTGATGGACTGACACAGTTTTTCCTGAATATACACATCAACAAAGCTGAAATTAGGGTTTTTCCGTATATGAAAAGATTCTGAGCTTTGCCATAACTTTAGTGCCAAGACTTTGTTGAAGTTCCTCAAACCACTTCTGCTATTTTTGAGTTTTCTTTAGTTAAGCGGTCTGAATATTAAGTAGCTATGTGATCCAAAACAAGAAACTCTTCCAAATGCAAATTTGTATATACAGTGATTCTTTCTATTATCATTTTTGTATATTAATTGCAATACTTATTTTCTTAAATCTGCCACATTATGTTTTTGTGAAATATTCTAAGTGTACTATCCCTACCGGAAATGTTAAAAGAAATTATTCTGATTCTATTCATTTGAAAGACTACAATGTTTTGGAAATAGATTTCAGTTCAAATGTTTATACTAATTTGCTTAGCGAATATGTAAAGACTTAGGGCCCGATATGACTATGGATGTTGATGATTGCTACATTTATATGCAAATACCTGCATCAGATTTTTAAGGCGTAACATACCATAGCTTACCTTTAACGTATGGAATTTCTTGTGGTGTGTTAGCTAGCTTATTTTATGGTACTGTTCAATTGCAGTATCACTCTAATCAAGTTCAGATATTTTCTGAAATCATCAACTCAAACATTTAAATCCTCATTCCGAAGTTTCAACCACTGAGACTATGAGTTACATATTTATACCAACTCATTCCTTGGACATGGCTTATGCAATTAGAAATAACCTAACGTGTAAACCAGTGAGAGCTCAAGTTTTATTTATGGCTATAGTGCAAAGTAGACAAGAGAATGTAACAAAAAATAATGATGCATTGCCTAAATAAATTCCTTGGAGTTTACCGCAAGAAGAAAATAAAATCATAGAGGAAACAGTTTCTTTAGCATTAGACTGGCAACATAAAGGCAAACTTTGTATACACAGACAGAAGTTGAATACTAATACTGTTTTGAAGGGCTTAGCGAATGTGAACATACATTTGAAATGTATAAAATCTGGGGAAGATATTTTCAAGGTTTAGATCCTATTTTCCTTGCAGTGTATTATATCTGTGGGAAGAGCCCTTATTAAAAATTACCGAAGGGATGGTATGGGAGTTGTAACCTGGGAATATATATTTTTTTTAAATGTATTATGTCATGAGAATTAGTTGACAACAATGTGAGAATGAAAAGAAGTGTGAGTGCAAGCAAAAAAGTAGGAGACATATTTGGAGTTCTAATACTTCAGTAGGTGTAATACTAAACTCTCAGAAAATTAGAAAGCTGTCTACTATTGTTGATAAACTGGCAACCAGTACAACTGGTTGTTTTTCTGTCATGAATGAAGACAATTAGCGATAAGGGTGTTTCTGAAAACTGCAGTTCGAGTGCGTACGTCAATGAACACAGACTAGAAACGGCCTATTGTTGGTTTAAAGAATATGGTCATGAATTTTAACCATCCTAATGTTAGTTTAAGTGATTTCGAGATTTTAAAAGCTATCTTTAAGGACACCCCATAGCAGAAAAGAGTAAACTGCATGGTACATTTAATAGTGGTGCTAGGTCATTTTAATCATTTTAAGGTTTAAAGAGCCTGTGTTGCTCCTCAAAACTCTCACGCTTTGGTATTGAATATTTTTTGTGGCATTTTATATAGCGCAAACTTGACCCGAAGGTATCGGGTATCAGAACGCTTTACACTAGCACTAGTTGAGTTACATGAGGACACATTCCTTTCTTTTTTTTTTGTTAGGCACGGGAGATTAGGTGATTTGCTCAGAATCACAGGATATTGCGCATCTTTACTGAGACTCAAACCCAGTTCCCCGGATTAGAGGTTGACCGCCCTTGCCGTTCGGCCAACTCCTATTGTGAATTGAGATACTGTTTTTAAAATTCAAGTTTTACTGTGTACTTTTATAGTTTCCTTTCTGTGAACCTAATAAAGACAATAAATGAAATGATGTCAATAAGATGGATGGTGATTCAAAATCTACTTGCCCTGGATAACCTTCTGGCAAGTCTGCCGATTTTTAAAAGTTCAACATTGTTGTGCATATATAATGGTTGGGGAATTTAGGAATTGGTTTGGTGATTTCCATCTTGAAACCATTAGTGGTGATCTCTTTGTGAAAAATGCTGCTGATATTATCAATCAAATTTTGAAAGAAATAAGAATTAAAATCATGGAGTGAAAAGAACAACAGCTGATCTTGAAACAGAGGCTGAACAATGTAAATACTATAATGAAATTAAAGCTTTAGAGGAGAGTAGGAGAAAAAGGTTGAAGATCACACACCCATAATCTGTAACGAGATCTGATGTAAGGGATACGGTGATGACTTGATTTGCCATCAGAGGAGGGCCTGATGTAGCATGATTTAGCAGGGGTTAGACACAGTGACACATGAAAGTGAGACAAGAGTGGTAGAAGCTCCGTAAAAGCATGCTTTAAAATAAGATAAAGAAAACATGCATACAAAGCAATACTAATACATATAAAGAAGATGCAGTAATAAGATTATTTTATAAAAAATGTCTTGTAATGTTTACTGATGCAATTAAAATGGCCTAGGGTTTCTAATGCTTTCTGTTCAGAATGCCCCATTTAGAAAAGTCAGTGAAAAACACATAGAAACATAATACGATCTTGAACATTTTGCATAATAATACCAAAGATTTTGAGTTTATGAAAAATACAAAACAAATTTTGCGAGCCAGTAGCAAACATGGATAATCTGCCTAATAACAGAAATTGTGGTACCCCCAGAGAAACCACAAACCTGTGCCTTCCTGAGTACAGGACATTAGTCAATGGCGTACCAGCTGTTTGTAGCAGTCACTTAGTCTTTCACAGTGCTTATATAGCTTAGTTACAGATTGCCTCATCCACTACATTACTGGTCATTTTTTTACACTGGGCCTTAGACGTATGTGGTATTTGTGTTTCATACATGGAGACAACTATTATTTCAGTACTACTGAACAATGGCACATTGTGCAGATTATGAGTGCACAATATGATAGAGGACTGATCAATATGACTGAGGGCTGGCTAATATTGCATGATGCTGTAATATGCCCAATGTTGCCATGTGCTGCTTAATATGACACCATAGTGCCCACAGTTGTTAATGTAGCCATTAACCGAAATATTGAGTTCATCCAACATCCACTATCACATATACACTGATGATATCCAATTACACTTGAAAGTCTCCTCCCTTGACAACATCATATTACTCAACATAATTCTAAGTAACTAACAGCCCTCAACTCCTTGCCCCATGTTATTGATTCAGTGAGATCACTGGAAATGACTCTCGACAAGAACCTTAATAAGTAGAAGTACATCAGTGCTGCCACCACAGGAGTGGACCTCCAAATGAAAACCTACTGAAAATTAAAACACTTTCTCTCCCCCAATGGCTTAAAATCTACAGTACATGCCCTAGTAATTCCTGGGATAGACTATGGAAATGCAACCCTCTGTGGCCTGCCCAGATCCAAAACGGCTCCTCTAAGGGCCTCCCTTAACTCTGCTACAAGGCTCATCACAGGATCAAAAAGAAACAACCACATCACCCCATACTTAATATCCCTCAATTGGCTGCCTTATGACTCAAGAATTCAGTTAGAAACTGCTTTCATTACCCATAAAGCCCTACACTTAAATACCCCAAGAACACTTGCTCAGAAGTTGGATCTTTCTGGAGTCTGCAGATCCTCCAGAAGTGCCAGCACCATCCTGCTGAAACCACAAAGATTCTGAAAAGGCAAACCTATACCCAAGCTTTCTCAGCGATCATCCTGAGAATTTGGAACTCCCTGCCCCCAGAAAACAGACTGAATCCCTCAACTGTTTCTCTGTTTCTTTCAAGAAAGAAGTTAAAGTGCTACTCATGAACAAATGTATGCCCTAGATACTAGGATCGCCTTTACCCATACCTTTATTGACTCCTCAATTACTCTCATGACTACACCAAGTCTAGGCCCCTTGATATACCTCCATAAAAACAATTTGTCCAGAGAGTTTAATTTTTGTTTGTGATTTTGCAATTTAGCTTAGGTAGACATTGCTAACCCGGGCTGAATTTTTCTGGATGACGTTTTTAAATATAGCAGATGTGTTGCAGGGATGATGTAATATTTACGGATTCATGAGACCTATATACCTCATTTTGGTATTGAAACATAGGTTGTAGGGGTCAAGTAGTCTTACAGATACAGCAAATAGCTCCTCGGAGAAACCCTCCTGCCATTTTCCAAAATAGCAGCTCTATAATGATCTATTTTAGCAATCATATTTGTAATTAATTTTTTATATTTTTGTTTCAGGTTTTCTGTTGATTCAAATTTGTGAAACATGAGCAAAGCTGGTGGTAGCGGAGGATCTACACCTCCTGACAGAGTGATGCTTACTTTAAAATCTGAGGACTCAACAAAGGAAAATGTGTTACATGCCAAACTAATCCGAAAGAAAAGCTAACATCAACTGCAGCTGGACAGAAGAGAGTTTGCGATGCTTCAGAAATACGACAAGACGAAGTTCACAAAAGATTGAAACTGATGGGTGAAGAGGATCAAATATTTTATCATTGTAACAACAAGTGCTCTAAGTCATATACATTGGAAAAAAGCCTGGAAAGAATTCATAAAAAAAATAGCAGAAACCAGTGAATCACAACAAGAATCCGAGTCTTCTGTGAAAGCGACGACAAGTAAACCCAGTGCCCTTCCACTTAGAAGATCGATGGCTACCCCTCGTCCACCTACAACAACTGATCATAAAGCAGAGTATCTTCAATGTGTTATATTTTGGTTTAGCCAGAACCAAGAGCTAAAGGGATTGATGGAAGAACACAAAGTACAGAGCATGTGAGTGTCATAGGGCAAATGTATTTTTATCTGCAGGTAGTTTCTTCCAAGATAAAGTTTTCAGTCGAGTAGCTGACCTAAACAGCGAGGTAATTGTATTTGCAGTGGATTTGTATGCCCATCTCGAACTGCATGCATGCATATTTTCGAAAATATGACTGTACAATGAGATACCAGCAGCAACGTAACCACCAGCCTTCAGTTAAGTTTGCACTCTTTAAAAAAGCAAATTTTGTTTTAAAGTCACTTTTGAGTGCTGCCTATGGATTCACACTCAGTGAGATCAGAGAAATAATGGTCAACATTGATAAATCTGTATTGGTCCATAAAAACGAAATTAGGATTTTTCAGGTGAGACTGCACAAAGGCAGAATTTGTTTTAGTCAGTCTAAAAAAACAAATGAGCCACTCGTATTGTTCTCAGCTGATTTGACTCCTGAAGTTCTTGTTGTCAAAATAAGATCACAGGATACACTAAAATCAGCAGGAACCATTTTTAGAACCATACTGAAAGATTTAGATTTTGGGCTTATTTACAAATTTAGTGATGCCCCAGAGCTCCGCAAATCATGGGAGTCAACAAGAATGCCTGATGTTGTCTTAACATTTTTTACATCATTGTTTCATATCAGCAAAGCAAAACTTTTACAAACTAAAGTTCTTGAGTTTGCAACAGAAGCTGACATTATTGATGATGACTTTGAAGATAAAAGTAAAGAAGGGGAAGATAATGCCACTAACCAATAGGTTTATGCTGTGCAAATGCATTGTTGTTTTCAAATCATGTTTTATGAATTACATCACGGCAAAAAGAAAACTCCACTATACATCATGACTGCCCACACAATCTATGACAAGAGGGTAAATAGCTAATCACTTCAATGAATGGCATTGGTTTATCCACAAGTTATAATTAGGGCTCCCGGTATTCTGTTTAAACGGATATTTACATATAAATACAGACTGAATTTTTTTTTCTTTGTCTTTATTTTTATTTCGAAGTGGTAAAATACTGGCAAATATAGGGGCCTATTACGATGGAGGATTTTCCGCATCCTCCGGGCCGGCGGTGGCTTCCACCGGCCCGGAGGATGCGGAAAATCCGCTGCGCGACCCACCAAAGACCCACCGCCACATTAGGATGGCTGGTGGGTCCTGGTTTCCGTCCGCAGCTTTTCCGCCGCGGTTGGCTTACAACCGCGGCGGATAAGCTCTAATATGGTGATGGTGTCTCTCAGACACCGTCAGCCATATTAGGATGGGCTGTGAACAATGCTTTTCCGCGGTGGGTTTTCCGCCGTGGAAAAGCATGTGTAACTTCACTGCGGGGGCCCGTTGCGGGCCCCCTGGGTGAAGGGGGTTGGGGGGTGCACATGGGGGGTACCTATGGTACCCCACTGCATTTGTATCTAGTAATCGGCAGGCACCGCACGGTGCCTGCCGCTTTCTGCATACAAATACAAAGTATGCATTTTTACCATTGCGGCGGATGCAGCTTGAAGCCGCACCCACCGCAATGGTAAAAATAGAGGAAGTGACCGCCAGGGTGGCGGTCACATCCTAATTGCACAGGAGGGAACTCCGCAGGCCATGCGGCGATTCCCTCCTACTCTATGGTGGCGGACGGACTCAGGTCCGTCCGCCATCATATTCGGCCTCTTAGTGTGCTGCTGTGCTCCAGCTGAGTTGACTTGCCCTCAACCTCAGGCCCTTACAGTTTGTGAGTTTCTGGAGATATCTTTCAATTAGGGTCTTTTTTTACCTTCTGCCGTGCCCCTGAGACAATCGTGGTTCGATCCAGGCGTCACCGTGTGGGCGGGTCAACAGTTATCTGACCCCACCCTCATACCTTTTGCCCTTTAATTTGGGGGGTCACCCCCTACTTCCTCCTTCTTTTATTTTCACAGTAACCACCCTGAGTGCAGAAGGAGCCTCTCTGTCACAATTTTTCTGCTGCCCCAGCCCTTCTCTTGTGTTCTCCGGGGCTCGGCCACTCAAGTGAGCTCTGCGCCAGCCTGTCGCCATTTCAAGGCAAAGGTAAGTGTATTTTTCCGATGTATGTACTATCAGGGGACAGGTGAATGGTGGTCCTTACATAATTGGTGCAGATAGGTAAAGTGTTCCGTGCCGAGTTTGCGCTATATTATTTAAATATGCAACAACGTGTGGCGGAAAGAACAATCCAACCACAAACTCTGAAGCTTCACAGTCAGGGCCGGAGTGTTTGCCGAGTTTGTTGCCGGGTAGTTCTTTCAGTTAAGTTTACTGTGTACTGTTACTTAATAGAACCGTGACAACCAAAAATGAATTTATCCTTAAGTAGTCGGTGGGAAAATTTAAAGTGCTCCAATACCTCCATGCCAAGTTTGCACTATATTATTTAAATCAGCAACAATGTGTGGCTGCAGGAACAATCTGGCCACAAACTCTGCAAACACTCCTGCCACTGCATCTTCAAAGCCAAGTGAAGCTTGATGGCAGCTTCACAGTCAGGGCCGGAGTGTTGGCTGAGTTTGTGGCCGGGTTGTTCTTTCAGTGCAGTACACTGTGTACTGTCAATTAATAGCACTGTGACAACCAAAAATGAATGTATCCTAAGTAATTGGTGGGAAAATGTAAAGCGCTCCAATACCTCCATGCCGAGTTCCCGATATATTATTTAAATCAACAACTTGTGATGGCAAGAACAATCCGGCCACAAACTCTGCAAACACTACAGCCACTGCATCTTCAAAGCCAATAGAAGCTTGATGGCAGCTGCACTGGCAGGGCTGGAGTGTTGGTTGAGTTTCTGGCCAGGTTGTTCTTTCACTGCAGTACACTGTGTACTGTCACTTATTAGCACTGTGACAACCGAAAATGAACATATCCTTAAGTAATTGGTGGGAAAATGTAAAGCACTCCAATACCTCCGTGCCAAGTTTGGGCTATATTATTTATATCAGCAGCAACGTGTGGCTGCAAGAACAATCCGGCCACAAACTCTGCAAACACTCCTGCCACTGCGTCTTCAAAGCCAAGCGAAGCTTGATGGCAGCTTCACAGTCAGGACCGTAGTGTTGGCTGAGTTTGTGGCCAGGTTGTTCTTTCAATGCAAGTACATTGTGTACACTGTGTACATGTCACTTAATCTCCCTGTGCCTACCAAAAATGAATCCGTCCCTGTGCTACGTATTTGGTGCACATGCTTGTTTATTTGCTTGTGCAGGGCTAATCTCTGATCTCAAGCGCCCTGATCGCATTCTTTGTTTTTCGAGTAGAGAGCTGGTGAATTTTCTGAAAAGTAGTTATACAATATTTTAATTGATAATGATATGTTAAGAATCTTGGTTTGTATCGGCTTCAATGTGGAAGCGCTCTTTAATGGTTTCAGTGGTGTGTTCATCGCACCAGACGTCAGTGTAGATTAATTTCGGTCACACATTAAAAGTTTTTATTATTTTGGATGAAGGTGGTCAGTTATACTGACGGATTTATGTGGTCTCAATTAGGATTCTGAGTTGTGTGAACACTGTTTTCAAATTTCCTAATGTACGAGTTGACTACGAGCGGATCTCCAACTATAGTGTTTACCACGGCCCTCAGTAGTGATTCTGAATGTAGAGATTTCACAACATTATCAATCCAGACAAGTAAACTCCATACATGTTTTGCATAGCTGTGCTGGGATGAGAAGTGTGGAAAGAGAGCGGACAAACTTCACAATAGTCATGAGGATAAGAATTGACGCTAATAGAAGTTTGAAGGGCTGAGCCTCCTTTCACTCATGCCCTTTTAAATACTTTGTGACAAATTCTTTAGGAGGATTAAAAAATCTACATTGGCACATTTAGCGGAGTTAGGCTGAATTATGTACATAAGACAAATAAGCAACAACTAAGGCTTTGTTCTATACAATATTAGAAATGTTTCAGTTCTGACATGGTGAGACTGTGAAAGAACTATAACGAATCTCTTTGAAGTTACATCAAAGCAGCGAAGGGCGATACTGCTGTCAATTTTTTTATCCCACCCTGAGGTTGAGGGCAAAAATGGAGCGCTTAAGACACCTGCGCTGCAACTTAAATTGGTGTAGCATGTGACGTATGATGTTTGTAGGTCATTCTGGAGAATATGCAAGGTGTCTGTGTTCACTTTCTGTGTCTTGCTTTCAGTGTGTTACACTCTAGACACCCACCAGCTACTGCAAGGTTCTGACGTCACTTCCTGTTTAACACTTAAGGTAAGCCCATCTACTGTTGCACTTCCAAGTCATTATTAGCACACTCTGTATCATGGTCACAGTTTTGAAACCGGTGGGCCCACTTAGCCTTTAATCCTTATTAGGTTGATAAAATGCCTAGCTTTAACTCCTGTGGCGCGTATGACGAGCTCAGCTCGTCATGAGGCACAGTGGAGCTGTGCACATGACAAGCTCAGCTTGTCACAACTGCCGTGGAATGCCAATGCGAGGATAATTCCCCTCCTGTGAGGGGCGTTCCATTAAGTGGGCGGAGTCATGGCGAGCTCAGCTTGTCATAAGCACAGCTCCATTTTGCCTCATGACGAGCTCAGCTCGTCATGAGTACCGCGGTGACGCGGTACTGCATCTAACTCTTCAGAAAAGGATTACGAATCACCATTTGTCTTCACTGGACAAAACACAATTAGAAAGGTTTATTAAAGCTACTTTGTTTCTGCATTTGTAACTCAGAAGAAAGCTGGAACAATAAGCAAATGGACAATTCTAAAAGTCATTATTTTTCCTAGTTTTGGCCGTGATGTCCTTTGACATCGTTTTGTTTTGTGATGTGCCAGATAGATTACTAATATCAAAAAAGACTGCAGAGGTCCGATTATATAGCCCATCACCAATGCCTACCTGTCACTTGCCTACACTACCCTGTCAACAGAAGCAAGAGCCCAAGGATGCTCCTACTCCTATCCCCCAGCGAAGAAACGGAACAGCCTCCCCCTCCTGCTCCAGACCGAACCATCTGTACTGGAATTCCAAAATGATCTGAAGCTCTGTCTATTTGAATGAGTCTCTCGGACTGGCTTATCTTTGCTACTCCAAAACCAGAAATTGAATTAGTTATCTTGAATGGCAGTGACATATTTTGATGAATAAGATACAAGAAATTATTTGCAACTAAAAATGTACATATCTGTATCCAATTCCACAGTGCAGATAAAGGCTGAGTGTTTTATCCTGGCCATATGCATTGTTTTAAACATCAACCCAATGACTGCTTAATTGTTGAATCCTTACATTTATAGAGATGGGCCACAAATGTAAGGATATTGATGATTACGTACTGGAGTATGCAGAATCTGAATCTGTGTTCCTTAAAGAGGCTGAGGATATCCCGCACAAGGTCGTGAGAGCTCTGTGTGAAGGTAGTGTTCCACTTTACCAGATTGATGGTCCAATTGGAGAGCTGATTAGGCAGCTGTGCCCTGCAGCAAGGACAATGTGAAAAACCAACCTAATGTATGAAAAAAATCTCCCTGAAGTGTTTGAAGCACAGCTTGGAAGCATAAGTCAAGCTGTCGCAAGTGTCCCTATCTCTTTAACAATTGACGAAACCATAGAGGTGCATGGTGACCCAGCCATTGGAACATTGGTCACATATTTCAGAGATGATGAAGAAAAGGTTCGCCGCTTAGCCTTAGTTGACATCACTGTGTCTGATGAGTGTATTTCTGCTAAAATTGCCTTAATTGTATTCAATGTGCTTCAAAGGTTGGGTAAATCATGGCATGACCTTTTTGCAATATGTTCTGATTCTGCATCTTATATGACAAAGGCAGTAAATGATTTGCGCACTGCTCAGAGATTAATTCCATTCATATAAAAGATCCATGTCATCTTATACATGCTGCTGATTCCTATGCTCTGTCTCAGCCTGAGAACCGGGACATGAATGATTTTGTTATAAAGGATGGAGCAGTATTTACGTATGCACAAAACTTAAAACGCATTTATTCGCAAGAAACAGTAGACGGGGGAATGAGATATCCAAGGGCCGTTGTTGTGATCCAATGGTTCAGCTGGTATGAGGGAGCAGTAAGACTTTTGGAAATATGGCACTACTTCCTTGCTTTTGTAACCAATGAAGAAGCCACTGGATCCAAATCTGATCACCTACGAAAACTACTCAACCCTGACAGTGCAAACCACGAATACTTCTATGTGAAGTTGTATTTCTTTTTTAAAATTCTCACTGGCATCATCAACATTCAGAGGAAGCTTGAGTCAGAACAAACACATGCCCACCAAATATATTCAGCAATAGATGTTGACATGGCTTTGGCATTGGAGCAAGACTATACGCAAGACCCAATGATCACCAGCCTATTGCAAATGTTACCAGAAAAAAAGCAAATGCCCTAATAAAAGAGATGATTACTTTTAAAGATGCACTGAAAAACAAGTGGGATGCTCTCCTAGCTCTTAACATAACTGGGCAAATGAGCTACAGCCCTTTTTGGAAACGGGTTACAATCCTGGATCCATTCAAGAAAATTCAGTTTAGTCAGGATTTCAATGATTAGAAAGATTTATTCATGTTGGTTGAAGCCTCTGATGACATAATGAATGTTGTTG
This sequence comes from Lissotriton helveticus, assembly GCF_964261635.1. Taxonomy (NCBI): domain Eukaryota; kingdom Metazoa; phylum Chordata; class Amphibia; order Caudata; family Salamandridae; genus Lissotriton; species Lissotriton helveticus. Next base: position 1,079,925,244 of record NC_136059.1, read on the forward strand.
AAGAAGAATTCAATACATATTTAATGCACCCTATTCCACAAAAAGACATCAGTGCAATGACATACTGGCATTCACAGAAGCAAGAATGTGTAATCTTTCTTTGAACCTTTTGGCCATTCCAGTATCATCAGTGAATATTGAACGGGTTTTCGGTGGTCTTCATTTCATTAACAAACCAGAAAGAGCCTCATTTTCCTCAAAGTCTCTTGAAATGCACATGCGCTTATACTACAACGGAAAAGGTTTCAGATGAATGTATTGTGTTGACCAATAACAATCGAGCGCATGCGTGCATTGTCAATTTAAATAAATATGGAAAAATATTAGCTGTAGCGTCGTCTTTTCTTGTGGCAAAAATAAATGTGGATAAATACAGATAAAATGCCCCAAAAATAAATATGGCTAAATACAGACAGAAATAGGAAAAAAATGAATACCATAAAACCTGGAGCCCTAGTTATAATGACATAGTACAAAGCAGGAACTTGTCAGCAGCTCATACTGTAAAATTATTGTGAATCCTACACCACACCACTTCCAAGTCACTTTACCAGGAAAGGATTAACAATTGCTGTCCTTGATCATTTTGATTTTGAAGACAGCTCTTCTTTGTCTGGAACATCCTGCACACATTTTACTGCCATGGTGCTTTTTCAAACCTACACCAATGAAGTAGCAGCTGGAAAATAAGCTGTGCCAGCTGTAGGCATAAACAAATGAAGCTGTAAACTTATAAGCCAACTGCCTTGCCAACTTGTGCAAAAAGCTAATTTAACTTAATTTATCATATCGCTTATTCGGAGAATATTGAAGAATGGAGAAAAGCCAGTTCCTCCTCAGGCTGAAATTCATGCTCTGGTCTCCCAGAAAACCATCCCATTGAAGAAGGTTTGGTTTTTACCAGTAATATCATCTCTAGTTACAAACTACGGAAAAGTATGCACAACTCTAAAAACATTCCAAAATGTGCATGCTCAGCTTGAATACCAGCCTATCCTGCCAATTTTCTGAGATGAAGGTGTTTTAGTATTGTAGCTGACATTTTTATGAGAAATCCATTCGAATGTGATCATCTTTAACCAATGATGGGTGTTTTCCACATGAAAAAAGTTGCATTGCAGTGTGCAGGAAGGTATTTCAGTCGATGTGGCATAGACAATGCACTTATTGAGGCTGACCTCCTGGTCCAACGTCAACAACGACGAGACGCGCAAGGTCATGAACTCGGCAACATACAACTGACCTGCCACCTGGAAGACAACAACACCTTGGACCCGTCCCAGTCTGGGTTCAGAAGAAACCACAGCACCGAGACAGCCCTCATCGCCACCACAGACGACATCAGGCGCCAACTAGACATTGGCAAAACATCAGCTCACATCCTCCTTGACATGTCAGCCGCCTTCGACACGGTCTGTCATCGCACTCTAAAGACACGCCTCCTAGAAGCCGGAATCGAAGAGAAGGGTATTGACTGGACTACGTCCTTCCTCACCGGCAGAACCCAGAGCATCCCCCTCCCACCCTTCCGATCCGAAGCCACTGACATCATCTGCGGCATCCCCCAGAGCTCATCCCTCAGTCCGACGCTGTTCAATGTCTACATGACCCCCCTCGCACTAGTGGTCGGCCATCACGACCTCAACATCATCTCCTACGCCGATGACACCCAGCTCATCCTCTCCCTCACCAAGGACCCACACACTGCCAAAACCAACCTCCACGAAGGAATGAAGGCCGTCGCTGACTCCTGGTGGCCGACCACACTGGGAACAGCACCAACACACACCGACCATGCACGCAACCTAGGATTCCTCCTCGACTCTTCCCTCTCCATGTCTAAGCCGGTCAATGCCATCTCCTCCTCCTGCTACAACACTGTAACGGGGTGTACCGGAAGCTACATGGAGAACACCCGTCCATGCCGCCTACCAGTCCCACAATGCAGCAGGGCGACCCGGAGTGTGGAGAGAAACGCCAAACGGATTGTTCACCCCTCCTCTCTCTCTCGCTTCCTTCCCAACAGGACTTTGAGACTTGCGCTTCCGATGACATGGGCGAGGAGGAATGGCCCTTTAAAGCATGGAGAGAGGCGGAGTGGGAAGAGCCGGCGTTCAACACAGGTACTACAAAAGGGGACGACCCGGAAACCACGAGGTGCTTGTACACCTGGAGGACGGAGGAGGAGTTTGGCGAGAGAACGGAGGTGCAGGAAGAGACAGAGCGGAGACGAGGAGAAACCGAAGCAAGAGGAGCGGAGAACACCGGAGGAGAAAGAGAGCGGTCAGAAACATCGGAAGCCGGGGGAGTAGAGGAGAAGAGAAGCCCGCAGAGAGCAGAGTCGGCGTCTGACAAGAACGGAGGAAAGCCAGGAGGCCTACGTTCCTGCGAGCCGCCCAGCCACTCACCCAGGGGAGGTGCGTGGCTCACCCAGGTGCGTGACCGCTTGCGGGGCTGGGTGGGGGCTGGAGGTACACTAGGTACCAAACCACGGGTTACCTAAACCTCCCGGTTCCCTTTTCCCTGAGCACGGTCCCTGACCACCCCACTTCAGCACACCTTGTATAATAAAGCACCGGTGGACTCCCTCACTCCCTACCCCTGTGTAAATATCGTGTGCAGACGTCTCACAGTCCTTTGTTTCTCTTTACCTTTTTGGGGAGAGTCTCCCGTCCCGCCGCAACGGACTCGGAGGAAGAAGAACCCACCCCACAGACCCCCGAGGGATGCAGAAAGAAGGAGAAAGTCCGTCAACGGAGACGCAGCAGGAGTAGATCCCCGCGACGATCACACTATTTGAAATCTAACTGTTCGGATCAATTGTTGGCAACAATAAACCCCTTGTTGACAAAATCTCGTCTATTGCCCATTTCTACCTCTCAACCAGCGCTCCTGGTTACAGTGGTGGAGAATGCGGGCAGAGTGAATCTCGATATAGAGATGGAGTCCCTCCTACAGCAACTGATCAAGGGACAGGAGAAACTAGGATGGGTGGCTGAACAACAGTTGACGTCGGCTCAAGCCGACCGCGAGATCTTAAGAAAAGCCTTAACCGAAAGGGAGGAAACCCCGACAGTGTGGGTTGATCCGGGAACTCAGGGGAGAGTAGAAAGGTCCATCCCTCATGGGTCCTCAGCAGTGTCCTTACAGAAGTTCCATCCCGGGGATGACCCTGATGCGTTTATGCTCAATTTCGAGAGGGCCGCGAGGGCCTGTGGTTGGCACATGAGCAAATGGCCTTTTTTCTTGGCTCCTCTCCTGTCAGGAGAGGCGCAGGCCGCCTACCAGGTGGCCAACCCGAACGGAGACACTCCCTATCCTGACGTAAAGAAGATCATCCTAGACCACTTAGGCTTAGACCAGGAAGCCTACAGACAAAGATTCCGGAAAGAGCGAGGTGCTCCGGGGGAGAACCCCAAGACCCTGTTTGTTCGACTGAAAATGGCAGCGGACAAATGGTTAACCCCGGCCACGAGCACTAAGGAGGAAATCATGGACAGAATTTATCTAGAGCAATACTTGGAGGCCCTCCCCTATGCTACCCAAAGGTGGCTCAGACAGCACCACAGGTTAACCACCCAGGAAGCCATCGACATGGCCACCACCTTTTCAAGGGCTCAACCCCGCTCTTCCGGCTGGGAACCAGACCGTGCCCAGAAGCCTTTGAGTAAGACAGAACGACGACCTCCACCACGCCCCGTGGAACCCCCTAAACCTCGGGTCTGGAAACCGGAACATCCCCCGTCCACCGGGCCACAGTGCTTTGAATGTGGCAACTGGGGGCACATAGCCAGATTCTGTCCCGGGAAAAGACACCAGGACGAACCTATGGAGGTGGGGTATTTACCACGAGCCGTTCTGTACTCCGCTGAAATGGGGAGCACCTACAGAGTAAGTGTACAGGTGAACGGGTCAACCATCCATGCCCTCCTTGATTCGGGCTGTAGGCAGTCCGTGAACCAGACCAAACATGTGGGTGTTTCCCAGTATTTACCTCACAAATCGGTAGCCATACGATGTGTCCACGGGGACGTCAAACAATATCCGCTGGCCATAGTCCCCATACATCCCCTGAGGGGCCCCAGGCAAATGGTGAGGGTGGGAGTGCTGTCCTCTCTGCCCGAGGACTTAATCATAGGGACGGACAACCCCCGGTTCATCCATTGGTTTAGACAGAAAATAGTGGAAGGGACCCCCCCGACTATGTCGCCCCAATCAGCTCTATTATGCCCAGATCCATGGGTAATGGACAGGAGTTTTAAATTTGCACAGATCAATGACCCCTCCCTGCTCAACGCGTGGGAACAGGCCCACCAGGAGGACGAAGACGGTCCGGTCCGGTATCCCCACTTTCACATACGCAACGAGCTGTTGTATCGACAGGGGAAAGAAGAAGAGGACGAACAACTCCTGGTCCCTCTCTCCTTCAGGGAACAAATCCTGTTTTTCGCCCACAGTCACCTGGTCGCCGGACACACAGAAGCCGAAAAAACCACCCAACTCCTCCTGCGTTATTTCTATTGGCCCGGGATATACAGAGACGCCAACAGATATTGTCAGGAGTGTAGCGTATGCCAGATGAAGAACATGACCCGCCCACCCGCCGTTCCTTTGCAGCCTCTTCCCATCATCGGAAAGCCGTTCGAACGAGTGGGCATGGATATCATAGGACCCCTGCCCAAGACAAGGAAAGGATTTCAATACGTGCTGGTGATAGTGGACTACGCCACGAGATTCCCCGAAGCCTTCCCGTTAACCGCGACTACCACTAAACAGGTGGCCGACCGGATGTTGGAGTTGTTCAGCAGAGTGGGGTTCCCCAAGGAGATCTTAACGGACCAGGGAACCCCCTTTGTTTCACGTCTAATGAAGGAGGTGTGTAGATGCCTGGATGTGCATCAAATCCGAACCTCCGTGTAGCACCCCCAAACGGACGGCTTAGTTGAACGCTACAACCGTACGCTGAAAACCACTCTAAGAAAAATGATGGAGGTCAACGGAGCCGAGTGGGACCAGATGCTTCCTCTGGCCCTTTACGTCATTCGGGGCCAAAAACAAAGTAGCCTGGGGGCTTCTTCTTTTGAGTTGTTATACGGCCGACAACCTCGGTCCCTCATGGAAATGACAAAGGAAGCGTGGGAGAACGAGATTCCTGAAGAAACATCATCTACCCTGGAGTACGCCCATAGTCTGAAAACCAAGCTGGGGAAACTGAGGGATTTGGCCTACACCCACTTGGAGAACAGCCAACGCCGACAGAAACACGTCTACGATAAAGGGAAGAAATGGAGACAGATGAAAGAAGGTGACTGGGCCTTAGTACTGTTACCCTCTTCCACCCAAAAGTTCGGGGCTTCCTGGGTGGGACCGTATAAAGTAGTGGGGACAATAGGGAAGACCACCTACACCCTACAAACAGGTGTTAGAAAGACGCAAGCATATCATATCAACATGCTTAAAAAGTGGCTAGGTTCCCCCCCTACTAACGTACAGGTCGCCAACCCCTCACCCGAAACCCCCTCCACCGGAGAGCATCTGATCGTCAATGACAAATTAACGCTAGACCAAACGGAAGCCCTACAACAACTGCTCAAGATCCATGAAGGCCTGTTTTCCGATTTGCCAGGCAGAACGACATTGGCAGAGCATCGCATCAACACCCCTCCCGGGAAAATCATCAAGATTAAGCCATATCGGGTACCAGAAGCCAGGAGGGCGACCATCCGGAAAGAGGTGAAGGATATGATGGAACTGGGTGTGATCCGACCATCGAATAGTCAATGGTCAAGCCCCATAGTACTAATACCCAAACCAGATGGCAGCCGGCGCTTCTGCATGGATTTCAGAGCCCTGAACGACATATCAGAATTCGATGCATACCCGATTCCCCGGGTAGACGAACTGGTGGAAAGACTCGGAGAGGCTCGGTACATCACAACTCTGGACCTAACGAAGGGCTACTGGCAGGTGCCCTTGAGAGAGGAGGACAAGAAGAAAACGGCCTTTAGTACAGACGAAGGCCATTACGAATTCACTGTCCTCCCCTTTGGATTGCCTGGGGCTCCTGCCACTTTCCAAAGACTCATGAACACTGTACTGGCTCCGGTCTCCAATATCGCTGCCGCCTATCTGGATGACATAGTCATACATAGCAAATCCTGGGAAGAACATCTACAACATATCCACACCGTCTTTTCTGTTTTAGAGAACGCCGGACTTCGAGTCAACGCCAGGAAATCACGGGTGGCCTTCCAAAAGGTGAAATACCTCGGCTATTTGCTAGGTCACGGTTTAATAGAGCCCCAGATTGAGAAAGTGAGGGCCATATCAGACACTCCCTTCCCGGCCACCAGAAAGGAGTTGAGGGCATTCCTGGGACTGGTGGGATATTACAGGAGGTTCATCCCGTCGTTCGCCCACGTAGCTGCCCCCCTTACAGACGCCCTGAGAAATCCGGGGAAAGCCCAGGCCCCCCTCCACCCGACAGAGGCCATGACCCGTTCCTTCCAACAACTGAAGCGCATCATCACCTCCACACCGGTGTTGACGTCCCCTAATTTCTCGATCCCCTTTATTGTACACACGGACGCCTCCGATTATTAGATTGGGGCGGTCCTGTCACAAAAAGGGGAAGACGGACATGAGCACCCCGTAGTGTATGTGAGCCGCAAGCTGTTCCCCAGGGAGTTAAAATATGCCACCATAGAGAAGGAGTGCTTAGCGGTCAGGTGGGCGGTGGAGAAGTTGGCCTACTACTTGGAGGGGCACCCGTTCGACCTTTACACCGATCATGCTCCCCTTCAGTGGATGGCCCGCAATAAATCCAATAATCCCCGTGTCATGAGGTAGTTCCTGGCCCTGCAACCCTTCTCCTTCACGGTGCACCATAGGAAAGGCTGCGAGAATGTCAGTGCTGACTACCTTTCTCGCCATCCGCTCCCCGATCGGGAGCGTCCTAGGGGGGAGGTGTGTAACGGGGTGTACCGGGAGCTACATGGAGAACACCCGTCCATGCCGCCTACCAGTCCCACAATGCAGCAGGGCGACCCGGAGTGTGGAGAGAAACGCCAAACGGATTGTTCACCCCTCCTCTCTCTCTCGCTTCCTTCCCAACAGGACTTTGAGACTTGCGCTTCCGATGACATGGGCGAGGAGGAATGGCCCTTTAAAGCATGGAGAGAGGCGGAGTGGGAAGAGCCGGCGTTCAACACAGGTACTACAAAAGGGGACGACCCGGAAACCACGAGGTGCTTGTACACCTGGAGGACGGAGGAGGAGTTTGGCGAGAGAACGGAGGTGCAGGAAGAGACAGAGCGGAGACGAGGAGAAACCGAAGCAAGAGGAGCGGAGAACACCGGAGGAGAAAGAGAGCGGTCAGGAACATCGGAAGCCGGGGGAGTAGAGGAGAAGAGAAGCCCGCAGAGAGCAGAGTCGGCGTCTGACAAGAACGGAGGAAAGCCAGGAGGCCTACGTTCCTGCGAGCCGCCCAGCCACTCACCCAGGGGAGGTGCGTGGCTCACCCAGGTGCGTGACCGCTTGCGGGGCTGGGTGGGGGCTGGAGGTACACTAGGTACCAAACCACGGGTTACCTAAACCTCCCGGTTCCCTTTTCCCTGAGCACGGTCCCTGACCACCCCACTTCAGCACACCTTGTATAATAGAGCACCGGTGGACTCCCTCACTCCCTACCCCTGTGTCAATATCGTGTGCAGACGTCTCACAGTCCTTTGTTTCTCTTTACCTTTTTGGGGAGAGTCTCCCGTCCCGCTGCAACGGACTCGGAGGAAGAAGAACCCACCCCACAGACCACCGAGGGATGCAGAAAGAAGGAGAAAGTCCGTCAACGGAGACGCAGCAGGAGTAGATCCCCGCGACGATCACACTATCTGAAATCTAACTGTTCGGATCAATTGTTGGCAACAATAAACCCCTTGTTGACAAAATCTCGTCTATTGCCCATTTCTACCTCTCAACCAGCGCCCCTGGTTACAAACACCCTCCGCATGCTACGCAGGATCTACAAGTGGATCCCGACTGAAACAAGAAGAACGGTGACACAGGCCCTCGTCAGCAGCAGACTGGAATACGGAAAAGCACTCTACACAGGAATCCCAGCCATACACCTACGACGACTACAACGCATCCAAAACGCCTCCGCCCGACTAATCGTCAACATCCCCTGCCGCAGCCACATCACCCCCCACCTGAAAAACCTACACTGGCTCCCTTTCGACAAGAGGATCACCTTCAAGCTCCTCACCCACGCACACAAAGCACACCACAACACCGGACCAGCCTACCTGAACAGCAGACTCAGCTTCCACACCCCCACTCGCCAGCTCCACTCCGCCAGACTCACCATCGCCGCTGTCCCCCGCATCCAACAAACAACCTCCGGCAGCAGATCCTTCTCCTACCTCGCCGCCAAGACCTGGAACACCCTCCTTACCCACATACGGCAGACCCAAGACCTACTCACCTTCAGAAGACTCCTCAAGACCTTGCTCTTGAAGCTGTAGCAGCACCCCCACTCCCTTCAGCACCTTGGGACCCTCACGGGTAAGTAGTGCGCTCTACAAGTACTCTGATTGATTTATTGATTGATTGGAAGCAAAACCGTCCAGTCAGTATTGTATAGAACTCATTTGGTTTGTAAGGTATGCTCGTCATATCTGAGACTATAGAAAGATTACGTTAGAATGGTTTCTGGAACAAGATTGACAAATTAGGTTTTGCTTATTTTAGCTCAGGAGTGAATAAGTCACAAGGTGCACTTCATACAAAGGACATAGTGCAAAGCCATGCAATGCTCAATACACTTAGTTCAAAATCAGAAAACTTGAACACCAAGTTCACAGAGTTTGTCAAAGAATGTGAAGATAAATCAGAATTTTGCAAGTACTCAGGAAATGTTTAACATATGATACCTCTGGTGACAAACTTGTTACATGCTGATTGCGAAGGTTATTGGGAACTGCACGTGAAGACTGTGGAGTCACCGATTACTGTGTTCCGTGAATTCGATTATATAAACTACCTGAGATATGAGTCCTGTTATTTGGAAAGAGTGAAGAAGCTAGAGATGGAAAAACCATACCTCTACAAAACATTCATTCAGAGACATTTTGTGATAAAAGACAGAGAGGGAAGGTTTAATGCTGAGGGTCCAAATATGAAACTGGAACAGACGATCCAGAAATCACAGAAATGCTCCAAGAGAATTGTTGATCAGACAAGTAAAAGTGAATGTGTTGCTCAATGGCAGTTAGTTTTAAGTCCTTTTATTTGCAATGTTTTCAGAGAGATGGCAAATTCAAAATTAATGGACCATCATGAAACTTCCTCACCACAAACATGTGGGAAAAAGAGGGGAATGTTTTAATAAACATTCTTAATTTCATGCAGCAGCAAGGAAACCCCTTTGAAATTATTGAGCTTGTGCGACTACAAAACCTTCTGACCAACTATATGTGGATAATGATATAAAGATACATTTACCAGATGTCCTGGAACATGGATCAACACTATTTGCACAACTGAAGCAGGAGAGATTGGTAATGAAAGAGAAACAGTCGTTTGACATAATCATTAAAGCTAAAATTCCACGCTTCAATTGCCATAGTAAGATTTTCGTCCAATAAACTACTACAAAACAGGTTACAAAAAAAAACTACTTTCACAAGCACATAGAGAGATGGATGTAGCGAAAGTAAGGGGTAAATTTAATCAGGACACACTTTCACATGGTCTTTTTCCAACAAAAGCATTATTTGTTGAAGATACTGAAAACAAACCAGTGAAGCACAAACTCATACAAGCGCTTGAAAATAACCTTTCACCTGAAGACTTTCAATTCTAAAAGGTGTCCTCATTGTAAACTGCTGTTATTGTGGACTATATATTACAATTGTGAATGGCCATCACTTCCTCTATTATAGTCGCCATTTTGGAGAATGGCAGAAAGGTTGCTCTGAGGAGTTATTTGCTGTCTCTTTAACACTACTTGACCCCCAAAATCTATATTTTAACACCAAAATGAAGTACATAGGTATCATGGCAACACATCCGCCATTTGTAAATGTCATCCAGAAAGATTTGGCCCAAACCAGCAATGTCTACCCAAGTTAAATTACTTCTCTGATGATCCAAAAACACAAATTAAAAATGAAAATCTCTGGACAGCAATTTCTTTTACGGAGGTGTATCATGGGGCCAGAATTATGCTCACTGTTATTGTTTTGGTTATTGATTTTGTTTTTGTACTATCATATCCATTTGTATCTATATATTTCAGTGATCCCTCCCATATCAGGGGAGCCTTATTGGATTCTATATGTCTCTGCTCTATGAACATGTGTAAATCCCTCTCATACCTGAAAGGGTCATGTTCACGCAATATAAAACTTTAAAAATAACTAAATTGTGAAACAAACATGACTCTGTGCTGCTCAATATCACTTGTTTTGCTTTCATATTTTAATAGCATATCTTTTTCTAGTGCTACACATACACTTTGAGGTTCCACACATGGAAATTCAGCTTATAAGACAGAGCAATGAGAAAAAGTATGCAGTTGAAATCAAAGTCCATTCATCTGTAGCTGCACAATCACAGGACTCACTACAAGGTTCAATGAAAAGGGGTACATACTGTTAGGGGTAGCACAAACTTCCCTCTATTAGTTCATAGTTGTGTCTCAAAACTCTTTATCTCAGTGGTCGGTTTTGGGCGGCAGAGGGAAGCAACAGCTGGCCGCCAAAGGAGAGTAACACATTTAGGAAGTCAACACCAAGTTGATCCAGGCAGTAGGTTTCCATCAGCACAGTGCAATAGAAATGCATGTGTGGGGAGTATTTGAATTGCTGGATCACCACAAAACTGTGTGTATCTTGGGTTCATATTACAATGCAAGGAGAAGCGGGCTGGTCAGCAGTGATAACACTACAGTAATAAAAGTGCTCAGTCACCTACCAAACCTGCTTACCCATCGGCTGGGCCATGATCATCAGACTTGGGGAACTGGAAATAGACTGATGCATCGACTGAGGCTTAAAGAGGTGTGGATCTGAAAACAGCTGAGTTATGTACCAATTGTTGACCCTAAGCTACCTCCTACATGCATCCCTGGTGCACAGTGCCAGGTGGTGGTGTTGCTTTATGCTAAAACTAATGTCTTTCCTCATCCCTATTCTATGCGAGGTGTAACTAAGGGCCTGATTCACAAAGGGCAGAGGCCACGCAGTTGTGGGGGAGTATCTCCACTCGGGGTGGAATCACGGCTGTGGGGCCTCTGCCACAAATGTGAGTTCTTTAGGGAATCAGGTCCTCAAGGTTCTATTCTAAAATGTATAATGAACTGATAAAATGTGTATATGACTGCCAATTGTCACAATTTTACTAATATTCTGCCAGCACCTAAAAGACTATGAAATGTACAATATTTAAAACAGTATTGAAGACAACGGTTTCAATCTGACGTACTTTCTCAGGTCAATTTTGCTCTTATATAAAATCCTTGGCACTGTAATAATATGCATGGCTGTTATGGATGGCCTTGTGTAAGAAACAACAAGGTCCATTCCCTCACAGTTTTTAAACATAATCAGGGTTAAGATTTAAAAACGCACCTGATACAGGAATGCACAGATGCCACGTTAATGAAGGGGTTAGGTTCAGTTGCATTACAATTAATTTAACGTTAGCGTTGGCATGGACTAGGATACACTTATTTAATTTAATGGTCTTTATTTAAATTTAAATTAAGGCTAGATTTAACAATAGGGTTAGGTTAAGTTGTATTAAGAGATGGTTGAATGAATGCTTATTTTTTGTTGAATTGCAGCTGATTGAAGTAAGGGTCACCCTTTCCAGTAACGCTATGCCACACATCGGGTGCGAAAGCTAATTAGTGCCTTTCACAAATAAGTGCCAAATTGGGAAAAGCCCAATGGCCAAAAAGATCCATGCCTTCAAAGACTATAGACTTTTTCTCTATGCCTTCTCTGTGATTACTCTAGTGCTTCTTGAGTGTTTATAATCCAGACCCTTCATGCAACCTTAGCGCTAGAACTTTTAGAGCACAAGGATAAAAGACTTGAGGTTTGCATTTCTCTGATAACAGTTGTGCCAAGAGAAAGCACTTCAGATTGATATATGCATACACCTTGTACCCCACCCATGTTGCAAGTGTGTCCTTGGGAGTGCAAGAAGCTCCAACCTTTGTGCCGAGTGTATCTTTGGCAGTGCAAATAACTCCAGCCTAAGTTCCGAGTTTACCACTGGGAGTAACACACTGCAATCTGTGATTTTGGTCATTCTGCTATCATGCCGTTCTGCTGATGAAACCTGTAAGTGTATGTCACTGAAGTTAATACATGTTCACTGAATGCAGAGACCTGTTAGTGTACTGATGGTAACTGCCTCCTCTTGTTATTTTCAATGCATTGCGTCATCACCAGAACAGAGGTTCTGATCCAGTGCACATCTACCTCATGACTTAGAAGGTCTCAGAAGTGGCAGATTCTGTTACTCAGTGTCCCACAGCCGCTGAGCTGAACCAATATCACAAGTCTCCCTTGTCTTATTTAGTCCAAGCCCTCCTTCTCTCAGGGCCGTGCATGATCTATGGAGGTTATTCCTTTCATCTTGCATGACTCTGATAAGGATAAGAAGTTCAGAATCCACTCCAGTTTCTACCCAGGGTTGCGACCAGGTGAGTGCATGACATAGTGTATAATATAAATTTCATTGGAACAGTCTGGGAAAATGGGAAGTTTGCCCAGGAGTTTACTCAGATTCTATCAGAGGGTTCAATTGACAAAAGAAAATAATGATGCAACATATAATATTGTGTGTTTATATTAGTACATGTTCCTAGAGCTGCAGTGAGATTTCAGATTCCTTTTCTGACTCTTTGATTGGAATCTCACATTTGAGTTTCAACACTTTTCTTCATGAGAGTTTGCCTTCCTTATTTTCATTGATAGTCTGCTGAGCTGAAAATACTTTCCAGCTTATTATGCAAAGACTTTATGCTTGCACATTAATTTCTCTCATCAGAACTCTTTATGGGTATCTGAACTGACACCTTTTTGTTCTCCAGTTATTTAGATAAAGGAATGTTCTTCTATGGAACAAGTATGTTGTATTATTAGCATATTAAAGATTATTTTAACATCTATGAACAAACTTCCCTTTTCCTTTTGTCATAGGTGGGAAAGATCGATATGTTCCAAACCACTGGTCTATACAACATGCATTATCTCAAGAATGAACTGGTACAGGATATTGTCTTGCCAGGTTACCAAATTTACATAGCCATTTCTATACAGTGCCCCTAAGTTAAAAGCGAAACAAGTTCAAAGGAATGTGCTATTTGCCTATTTTATTTGTCAGTAGATCATCATGATTAACACAATACAATAAAACAATTCATCATCAATTTTTATTTAAAAAGATACACTCTCTATAGTATGATTAAAAATTTCGAAAAAGACTGTTGACGCGGCGTTTTGGTGACCAAAATTATCGTCACCTTCTTCAGGACAACAATTTCAAGACTTTAAAAACATCTACAAAATATAAGAACTATAATAAAGACTGGCAGTATTATAGTTGCATTCCTTTACTTGCTCAGCTACAACATAATTTTTTCAAGGTTATTCCATCATTTCAAAATATTTGTATGGTACATATGTCCCCAATCGTTTTGTATTACATAGGGGGAAGGGAACATATTCACTGTTGGTGGTACATGTACTGTATTTATCTTGCAATTTTTTTCAAAAACCGTGATGTTTCCACCCTTTCTTCTTGGGAGGAAGTTTGTTCATTGTGTGCTTTACCAAAAGAAGGGTACCTCCCATATTACCTTTAGATTAATTTAACATCTATTGCATTCTATTTTATAATCAAATATCAATTGACAGGAATGCTTTCACTTTTAATGCTGAGATCTAAAGAATATTTCTTTTTTTTCTTTTATTTCAATCAATGACATTAACAAAAGCAATACAAAATTCATTGGGGAGGCTTATCAAAATGCATAAGATATTAAAAGAAGTAATTCATCCACAGGATAGAAGCAGAATAAATACATAGTATAAGATGAGTGTATTAAACCTTGCATCAGGGGGTGTCTATTTAATCTTTCATGTGTTCAATCAATGTCCCCCATATTTGTATGCCCAATTTCCGCCTGGGTGGCCCTTTAAGAGAGTAGAGGCTGTATTCAAGGTTAAACATAGCGTAATATCCAGCTTTCCACATCTCAAAAGTAGGAGCTTCCTTTTGTAGACACATAGAGGCTATACATAGTCGAGCCACGGCCTTCGCTAGAAATATCAAAAAGTGGACCTTACGGGCCAACTGCCCCTCTCTCACACCATCCCCAATTCCTAACAGCATTATGTTTTTGGTCAACTGCCTAAGGAGACCAAAAAACATATTCAACGCTCCCTGCCTCTTACAACAAGTTTGGGTATATCATTTGATAAATACCTTTGGGATAGCAGAAAACAAGAGAAATTAATTTATTGACATCATTAAATATTTGCCAGTGAAGGATGACAATGTAACTTCAGAACTAATAATTAGGGACGCTATCAATCCGATTTCACGTAGCCAAACTGGACAGAATAATCCACCTTATCGCACAGGCAAGACATCAGGAAAATTCCAGGATGTAAAACCAACTGTTAACAGCACAACTGAAGACCTGCAATATACAAAAGATGATGTTTACAATATAATAAGATCAGGCAGAAAAGATGGTGCTCCAGGACCAAATGGCATCCCACAGGCAATTTTTAAATTGGATGCAGATTTTTTGTGCCCCTGCTTTGTCTCATTTATACAATGAGGTGAGCAGCTGTGGTATTTTACCTGATAGCTGGAGAGACACCAAAATAAATCCTGTGTATGAAGGAGGCAATTTAGAGGAACCAGCAAACTATAAACTGATCTTGCTAATGGACTCAGAAGCTAAATATTAAGCCTCCCTAGTTCTTAGAGACTTGGTACATTGTTCGGAAATTAATAACATAATTCCCATTAATCAGTCTGGATTTCGTAGGGGTTCTGGAACAATTACGAATATCCTAGCTTTGGGATCAATGATAGACAAGATCATACAACAGAGGAAAAGCCTATATGTATGCTTTGCAGATTTCAAAGCGGCATTTGACCGTGTAGACAGAGGTATATTATGGAACAAATTAAGGAAATGGGGGCTTCAGGCACATATCCTCCGAGCCATAATGCAGCTATATACAAACACCTGGATGCAAGTCAAATTGGCAGATTGTTCTAGACTTATGAGGAAAATACAAACAGAAAATGGCCTGAAACAAGGTTGCGTACTAGCCCCTCTTCTGTTTAACTTGTTCATGGCAGATCTTTCCCCTAAGTTGGACCAGGCGATATGACACCCACCACGCCAATGCCCCTTATAATTAACACACTTATCCTATGCGGACAATATAGTTTTGCTAAGTCAAACAAGAGTAGGGCTTCAAAGAGGGATTAACATATTAAGCAATTTCACGAAAGACAACTTATTAGAAATAAATATATCAAAAACAAAGGTCTTGACAATAAGCCACCGCTTGCAGGTACGACAATAATTTAAACTAGGCAGTGTGAATTTGGAGGGAGTCACAAATTATAAATATCTCGGTTTAAATATCGCCAGTCGATTTAATTTTAGAACACATAATGATGGTTTGATCAAAAAAGGAAATGGATTGATATATGCTTTCTGCGTAATAGTGAAGTCTTTAAGTGGTCCATCGTTTAAACCTCTATTGGCTGTTGTTAAAGTGAAGCTCTTGGCAACTCTAGCTTAAGCTATATGAAGTTCAATACGCCAAGGAAACAGCAGTCCTTAGAAGAATGCAAATTAGGACATATAAAACAGTTTTTGGGTTACCAAGAAATTCCTCCCCAGTGCAGATTCGCTTAGAATTTGGTTTACTGCAGCAACGTCTAGCAAGAATGTATGGGACAATCAAATCATGGAACAAAATCTGTTTAAACTGCCAGAACCCACTAAATAGTGCCATCTGGGAAATACAGAAGTATAATCCACAATCAGCTTTTCATAAGTATTTGCAGCTATCAATAAAGTTAACGAAGGTGTTGGATTTATGGAATCTGAACTTACCATTCACAACATTTCGACAAATAATAAATCAAGCAGCAAAAAGACACTCGTTACCGGAGGATATAATTGAATTCAGCAAGCGCTCTCATGCCTGGATGGTACTACTATCCTATACGATCTTTCAACCGGCGGCTTACTTGAACATAACGTTCTCTATATATTTAAAAAGGAAACTGCTAGCAATACGTCTTGGGTCACTACCAACTAATGCTGATGAACCACTTTGGAAATATAGTGGCCCGACGTCATGAACTCTATGTGGTGCTCTGACACAGGATTTTGTTCATCTGATGTGTATATGTCCTGATTTAAAACTAAATCGCCTTTTATTGCTAAAATCCTTTTAATGCCAGGGGCATACGCACTTGTAGATCTTCAATACTAAGGTATCTTGATCCAAATGGCCCGCAACTTAACTGCAAATTGGTAAACTTTTATGTTTATATGAGAAATTAACTTGAATTTGTATCTTAAATGGCATTTTATCAAAGAGAGGAATATTCTTGATGTACTGTTTAATATTGTCTAATCTACTCATAATAGGTCCATTGGTGGACCATCAGTAAATCTAACATGTATATAACACTGGTGACAATACCATCTTGATATGATTTTTCCAGTTTGGATCCAGGCATCTGCAAATCAGTCTTGACCCGGCGCCCAATGGGAACAGTCCAGCCCGAACTGCCAGGCCAGGTCCTCCCTGGACAGGAAACAAGCATCCTAGGACCGGTTTCGGGCTTTCAGCCTTCATCAGCCAGGATAGCTTGACTCCAGTGGCATAGAGAGCACAGGACCGAGGTCTGGGCATACCTGTCCCAATCGGGGTGACAATTGCAAAAAGAACAATTGATGTACAAAATGCAGAACAATGTCATACATTCACCCCAGTACAGAGATCTGGGCCTAAATCCATTGTTTTTTTGCTCACCATGCCATTCCAGTTTGGACCCAGTCATATGCAAATCAGTCTTGACCTTGCGCCCAATGGGAACAGTCCAGCCCAAACTGCCAGGCCAGGTCCTCCCTGGACTGGAAACATGCATCCTATGACTGGTTTTGGGCTTTCAGCCCTCATCAGCCAGGATAGCTTGACTCCAGTGGCATAGAGAGCACAGGACCCAGGTCTGGGCATACCCGTCCCAATCGGGGTGACAATTGCAAAAAGAACAATTGATGGACAGAATGAAGAACAATGTCATACATTCACCCCAGTACAGAGATCTTGGCCTAAATCCATTGTTGTTTTTGCTCACCTTGCCATTTCAGTTTGGACCCAGCCACATGCAAAACAGTTTTGACCCTGCGCCCAATGGGAACAGTCCAGCTTGAATTGCCAGGCCAGGTCCTCCCTGGACTGGAAACAACCATCCTAGGACCAGTTTCGGGCTTTCAGCCCTCATCAGCCAGGATAGCTTGACTCCAGTGGCATGGAGAGCACGGGATCCACGTCTGGGCATACTCATCCCATCCGGGGTGACAAATGCAAAAAGAACAATTGATGGACAGAATGCAATACAATGACATACATTCACCCCAGTACAGAAATCTGGGCCTAAATCCATTTTGTTTGCTCACCATGCCATTCCAGTTTGGACCCAGCCATATGCAAATCAGTCTTGACCTTGCACCCAATGGGAACAGTCCAGCCCGATCTGCCAGGCCAGGTCCTCCCTGGACTGGAAACATGCATCCTAGGACCGTTTTCAGTCCTAGGATCAAAAGGGTGACAACCCTATTGATGTGATCGACTGTGCCCTTAACGGGTATAAACCCACGTTGCCGTATTGACACTAAGGAGGAGGTTACTCTGGCCAATCGAGATGCCAACATTTTTGCGTAGATTTTCCCATCAAAATTCAACAGGGATATGGGTCGATAAGATCCCGAGATATCTGACGGCTTATCCACCCCCAGCTGTTCCTGTTGGAAAGTGGCCAACATGTCTTACTTTAATTCCTGTAAAAAGGTTTTATATACCTCCAGAAGCAGTTTGTTGGGCCCAGCCGCTTTACAATTAGCTAACATATTTATGGCTTCCTCAAGTTTCTTCATGGTGATAGGTGTGTCTAGGATAGCTACCTCATCCTGGCCCAGCCCTTCACTGCTTAGGCTTTGCAGCAAGGTCTCACTTGCCTGCCCAGCAGTGTTTTTTTCTGCATATAATCCCTCAAAAAAAGAATGAAAAACATTCATGATCTCAAAAGGAGTGTCTACTCGATTACCCTGTGTTTCTGTCATGACCTTAATTCTTTGTGCGGCTTCCTTTGAGCGAAGTCTTTGTACCAGGCATATCCCAGTAGCCTCACCATACTCATAGCTATCTTTCTTATTCAAGTTATATTTAAGGACGATTTCCCTACCCCAATGTGGGTTAACTTTAGCTTTACATCGGGCAACCTCAGTTTGCAGCGAGATGGTATCAGCACTTACTTGTCTTCCCTGCATAAGATTCTCTTCAGCTGCTTTAAGTTTTGCATATAGTTCTTGTATAGCCAAATTCAACTGTCTCTGTTTATGTTGTCCAAAACTGAGAGCCTCCACCTAAACCGAGCCTTTAGGGCATCCCATACATAAGCACATGTGGTCGAATTACGGTCGATTACCAAGAAGTGGCTAATGCAGTTATTCAAATATGCAATAAATACTTCATCCAGCAACAGCTTCCTATCAAGCGAAAAAGATCTCAAGATATGAGGTGCGCCAATTGCTTGGATATCGATCACCAAGGGGCCATGATCTGCTGTGATCCTAGGAAAAACCTGAATTTTGGCTCCTACAAGTAGTGCTGTTGAGATAAAAAAAAATCTATCCTCACTTGCTTGTTATGTGGGTAGGAGTAGAATGTAAATCCCGGGTCAGGGTCCCATAAAGCAGCCCATGCATTGGCCAAGCCATGATCAGCCAGAAGGTGCTGTAGAGCCTTAAACACTTTGGGTTTCCTACCCTTAGGTTAGCCCACACACATTTAAAGAGCAGATACGCAATCCTGAGTTAGACATCTTTTGCCCCAACAAATGTCGCTGCCTCTCTCTGGTCAATGGCCCAACTATATAGCTTCATACACCTATCTTCTTCTATCTTCCACATGTCATGGATTGTTTTAAATATTAATTCTTAATGAATAAACAATAAAAAATTAAAGAATTGAAAATGAAACCATTTTACTCATTAATTCTCCTTATTAACTGCACTAAAAGTAATTTTTGATTGAACATATTATTGGACTGATGTAGATTATCGCTACTTACTTCTCTTTGTCGACAATCAAAAGTCCATACGACCAGTGGCGGGGTTATTTAATGATTACAACCTAAGATCAAAGTATACCAAACCCAGCTCCCTCAGGTTCAATACATTGAATAAAACTAACTGTTAGAGTACTATTACAGCCAATTGCAGTGCCTGAAATAACATGATACACTAACCCTGTTGAAGTACTGGTAGTCAACAGAGGCACCTTTTTTGTTGATGCTTGAGCTACTGGGACTTCAAGGCAAACACATACAACCAGGTTCAGGTAGTACAAACTTTGTACCCAATGGGGGTACACACCATGGGGATGCCTGGGTAGGGCAGCTCACAGAATATTTTAGAGGTATTTAGAGATAGCATACCATGGGCTCCCTGATCCCTATTGAAAACATCTGATGAGACTTAATCGAGCCCTGGGCCTTGTTGTTTAGCCTACCAGCTTTTGGAGGTGAGGGACCAGGTCCCCACCTAGGAAAGTTTGCAGAAGTTCACAATCCTCATGCCTACCATTAAGTTCTGGGAGAGGCCCTGGGAACAGCTTATAGGAGGGACCCTTTGACCCTCTGAGTGTCTGCCTGCTCAGAACAGAGTAGAACAGTGGCTACACACCTGAGGAAGACAGAAGATACAGACTGACAGTTTGCACCAACCGCCTTCCTACTTTGTTGAATCTGCGGCAACAACTGTGGCTCAACATAACTACTCCTCCCTTTTCATATTTGTATGTTAGGGACTGATCCCATTTGTTAACTTGTTAAAACTTTTTTCTTATTAATCTGAGACCCATAGGGGCTTTTTATATATTTTTATGTACCATATCATTGGTATGTACCCTATGTAGTGTATTCCTTGAAACTAACTGTATTTCCCCCTGATGTGTCTTGAATCTCGTAACGCTGATTTATTTAATTATGAAATGTTTTATCATCTGTACTTTTATGGCCGTGATTGGCGGTATAAAGTTTTTGTGACTGACTGAATTTGCAGCAATAAAAACGGTTTTAAATCTTACAGTGAATAATCATAAATTGCAATTTGTTTTTCTTTCGTGCAGGTAAGGTGGTGCAGAACAGAAAGACTACATAAAGAATTTGTTTTGTGGAATTAAACTGTGTTTAATAAAATACTTTTTCGCTATGATTCAACTCTCCAACTTCAACAGATGATGACATTAATTCCACTTATTGGTAAATGGCAAGGGTACCGGCATTAAATAAGTCACAATTCTGCAGGTTTTATTGGATTCCAGGGGAAAGTAGAATTAATTTGAATGTGTCCAAGTACAGAACATGAACCCAACTTTGTTTCTTTCTGCTGTGACATTGCACTACATCATACAAATCTGCTTTTCCAACTATTTGATAAGTGAGTACAGTAACAATCTTCTGCAAGATCCGGATTTGCATTAATATCGATGCAAGTAACATAATTGACCAACATTAAGTTGTTGTACAGTTATTGATGTCTACGCTGCAACTTGAAGGCAGCAATTTAGCTAAAGCCCTATAAATAGAATAAATAATACAGTGCATGGAACTGGCTGGCCTGGGTGTTTTAATTTTTGCTTCAGGGTAAAGCATGACATAACCTAATTATAGAGGTAAAGCTTTTACTGACGAAAAAATATTGTTATTCCATTTGACAATCAAGCAATTAGCTTCCCTACTGGATGTTTTACTGTATGATAATAATTAAGCCATCCTATAGTATTTCATTAAAACGCAGTGAATAATTTTACTTAAAATAAATAAATAAATCTGTACTCCTGGGAAATACAGAAAACATACATTTTAGGCCAAATTCAGGGGAATATTGTTTTTGCTGCACTAATAAAGCACATTACGCTCTCTTCTATCAAAGCTAACACACATTACTCTATTACTGAAATAGGTTCTAGAAGATATGCGATATTTACCCAAATGTCAATTAAAATGGAAGCTGGTGCTCGGTGCGCAAGGTGACTAGTGTGGTGTTTCGGGCCTCAGCCCCTCATAGTGTATGAATGACCACAGACACAGAGTAGTTGGGCACTGGAACTGGCCCATGGCACATGCGCCGGGCCCCTTTTATTAGCACGGTCACCTGACTGGTGACTCCTGTGATGGGTGGGTGTTAGTGTGGGTGAAACACTAGCATGTGTCCAGACGGACACTATCTCCCTCCCAAACTTTACTGAAAAGAAACAAACAAAAGTCCAACCTGTAAGAGAACAAATACACAATACACAGCACCAAATGAGTCTCTTCAGGCCGTCAGCCAGGCAGCGGTGGAGCTTGGGAACGCATGGTCAGGATGGTTTAGTCCGCCTTGACGAGGTACTTCAGACCGGCCTGGTCTCGCAGTGTTGGAGTCTATTTAAAAGGTTCAAGTATCGGGGCATCTGGAGCAGTGCTGGAGATCCCGCAAGCACTCAGTTTCTGGTGCAAGACAAACCTACAGATGTTGGGGATGATCCCGGTGTATGAGGCCTTTCCTTGGATGCGACGTGCTTGATGGTCTTTCTAGCCCCTGACCGCTGAGCAACTTTGGACTTGCCTCTGTTGCCTGGACTCCTATCTCACTGGAGCCTCCTGGAAGGGACATCCTGCAGGGCTGCCATGGGACCGTGTGGACTGTGCGGGCTTCGTGTAGGCCACAAGAAGGCATCACTGAGGAACTGCCAACTGGACCACCGGCAAGTCACTCATGAAGCTGCAGAGTGTGGTGTCTCAGTCTGGGTGTTCTCGCCGTCAAGACTCAGGTTCTGTGCCTTCCTCTGATGGTCTTTGGGTGATGTCTTTGACAGAGCGGAAATGGTGACAACACTCTTCCTCGCCACACTTAACACTACTAAGACAGGCTAGAAAGGTCTACAATAAAAGCATCTTAAATTAAAAAAAAGACTTCATTAGGAAAGAAATGGATATTGCAAAAAACAGACTGAGGAAACTCTTCCAAATACTAAAAGATCAATCCAATAAAACAGCCAAATCTGCACCAACAGCTACAATATCAAATTTAAGCAGCAAAGAATGTTCCTCCTTCTTTACAGCAAAAGCCATATCGATGGAGAGGGAGCTATAAAAGGCAACGGATTGCCCTTCAATCAAGATGAATATCCCAGCCAAGCCTCATTCTCCACCAGTGCTGGAAAGACCTAAAAATAATGCGTTATGGGCAGGATTCAAGCCTGTCTCTGACAGAGATATTTCAAAAAATATCACGACCATAAAACCAAACAATCACTTCAACGATCCTCTACCTGCAAAGTGCTGTTCTACAATAAACCATCTGCTCATCCCCTCGTGGACAAAGATTATTAACGCTTCACTATCGCAAGGCTCACTACCAGACTGCCTAAAAATAGGGCAAGTCACTCCAATTTTTAAAAAAACAACAGAGAACCCCGCCGACTTGAATAATTTCAGACCAGTAACAAACATGCCCATGCTAGCCAAAGTCCTGGAAAAATGTATACAACTACAACTGAGCCAACACATGGCAGACTTCAAACTGCTGAATGAATTGCAATCAGGTTTTAGACCGAAACATAGCACTGAAACAGCAATTCTGCACATAGTGGACAATGCTATACTTGCCCTCGATCGCAACAAATCCTGTCTCCTAAACCTGTTTGACCTTTCAGCAGCATTTGACACTGTAAACTATACTAAAATGCTAGATCACCTGAAAAATAGGATGGGCTTAGAGGGTACAGTCCTAAAGTGGTTCAGCTCGTTCTTAGAAAAAAGATCGCAAAAATTCTTAGTAAACCAAATTTATCTGCTTCATCCAGAAATTTTATTGGGGTACCACAGGGCTCAACACTATCCCCTGCTCTATGCAACTTGTACGTAGAGCCATTCACTGATATCTTACAGCAAGCAAACATCTCCTTCCACATGTACGCTGACGATACACAGCTATACATAAAGATCACATCGACAGAAGAGATCGGTATCATGAATCAAGCATTAAAGAAAACTGCCGATTGGCTAACCAGTAATCACTTCAAGCTTAATCCACAGAAAAGTGAATTCCTCTTGATTTCCCCCCAGAAAAGCCCCACGAATTTCATGGAGTGGATCAAACTAATCACAGCTCTAAACTGTATCCCGAAGATTGCAGAATCAACCAAATCCTTGGGTATTATGCTAGACAAAAACCTGAACATCCTTGTACATATCAACATAATGGCAAAAAATGCCCGCTTTCATCTAAGCTACCTCAGAAAATTTAAACCTTTCCTCAACAACGCAGACC
Source organism: Lissotriton helveticus (assembly GCF_964261635.1). Taxonomy (NCBI): domain Eukaryota; kingdom Metazoa; phylum Chordata; class Amphibia; order Caudata; family Salamandridae; genus Lissotriton; species Lissotriton helveticus. The sequence continues at coordinate 1,079,948,903 of NC_136059.1, forward strand.
GTAAAATTGCAGTCCAGGCACTAGTCATATCAAAGCGCTCTGATACCCTATTAGGGCCTCGATCTGCATTCGAGGTGTGTAAGAGGCAGGGGGCCCCCTGTAATCAATTTTATTTGTTCTGGCATTGGAGCCCCATGCAGGCCTCCTTTGACCCCAGAGCCCCACTGGGGGATCCCGAGCGGCAACAACTGAGAGGCCATCTCATTTTACCAATTTGATGATGCGCTAATATATATGCAAGATGTATGCGGAGACCTCCATTGCTGATGGACATGTTAGAAGATGTTGGCAGACTCTACTGCCTAAAATGAAACTGGTCCAAATCCTGCTTGTTCTAGCCTCCCACACCTAGAACAGGAGGAACCGCCTTGCCGGAACCTAGAATAGCACCGCAAAACATTTTAATATTTGGTGGTAAACATTTACCACTCTGAAGATGACCCTGAACTGGGAAAGCTGAGGGTGTTGGTGGCAAGTGTGCACAGATCTGTGGCTTTCTAGAAATCCCTACCACTGTCACCGATGGGCAGGAATGTATGATGATACAACGCATGCTTTTACAACCCATGCCTTTACTACGCATTTTTTACAATGCAAAATCTATTACAACGAATGTTTTACCAACACATACCATTACAACACAAAATATATAGAAAGCATTAAAAGTGCCATTACAAAGCAAAACAATACTACGCATACCATTACAACACGAAAAAATATATATTGTTTTAATGTGATTTGTAAAATAACTCCTGGAACGGGATGCAGGGAAAATAGGGGTTTTGGGTGGGTAAGTGTATTAAAATTTGGTTCGCAACTGAGCACATCATTTTTTTAAAACTGACTAGTTTTTCAAAATGAATACTTGGGTATTAATTTTAATACTCGCGTATTAATCTAGTAACATAAAATATGATAAAAATACAACATTTTAAAATCAGAAAACAGAAACTATTTTATAAATATAATAAATACATTTACAAATCGTTAAAAAACATACTCAATGAAGAAATGTAACGAAATAGCTAAAAGTGGTCCACCATTTTATGAGCTTTGCTCAAACACAAGTCCTACAACAGTTTCCATGACAAGAAATAGAGCCACCAGCAAACAAAATGGAGCAGTAAACACTGACAAACCCCATAAACAGGCACATTTTTAAACATACATTAAATTATAAGTTCTCACATGAAATTAACCCAAAAGAAGAGAAAGAAAATGAATATTTTTACAAACATTAAGGTGAGACACAAAAAAGGTATAAATATTGGTTGCCCACCATTTTCAAATCAGTGGTCCTCTGACTACCAGCGAGAGGACACGCTTTTAATGCTGCCTCTCACTCTCCCACAGAAACATAGCATATCAACCATTCACAAGAAGCAAGTAAGAATAATACATTGCTACTTAAGTAATAAGTTTAATTATTAAACCATAAAAAAAATTAATGTAATGATTATATATTATTTTACAGTTTTTTGCAAACTTGACAGACATTAATCCAAGGAGCGGAATATTTGAAGACGATTACTAAACTTGAAAGTAAGAGTAATAATTAAATACAATTTTGAATGGTTTTACAAAAAAAGTTACTTTTCGTTCCCAAAAGGAAAATAAGATAATATTTCAAATGTTGAAATGAAGCAGTCGTATGTGAAAAAAGGTGTTTCTTACTAATGTTCCTTAAACAGAATAATCAAAAAAACTTCTTCAAAACGAAGCCAATGTCTGAAATGTGCTGTAGCTATTTTTTTATGAATTTTTTCTATGGTCTACAAAAGTGTGTGAATAAAATGGTTTTAATGCTGCAAAAATAAAAACTGAGTGCAGAAAACAACTTTTGTGACATTCACAATAACAAGATAATATAATAATATGTACATTTACAAAAATGAGTATGTAACAAAAATAGGTAACACTGTTGAATAATGCTGATGTAATATTTATTTTACAAAATGTGAAGTGTTGTGTACTAAGAAATTAAATAATGGAAAACGAATGATTAATTTGTTTTGTTACAGCTCTTACATTTAAAAAAAATGCTAATTCCTATCATTTTTACAAAATTCCAGCATACAGAAAATATTTCTGACCAAGTCAATATTAAATTGAAAGAACAAAGTAAACCAATATCAAAGAACGAGACATCTGTTCAAGGTAAATATATTAAAACTAAACTCAATAAACATGTGCAATAATGAAGCAATGTGAAAAAAATTATAAATAAAATCGTGTACATTTTGGCAACTGTTTCTTAACTGATATCTCTATGTTTTAAAAAAAAACTTTTAAAATATTTGCTGTCAAAAATGCATTCTTATATAACAATATGCCTTGTTATGTTGAAATAATGCAATATTTGTAATCCTATTAATAGGGATTTAATAAATCAAAATGAATATTCTATAAATATTATATCCTACAACAGATAACAACATTTACAACAGAGCTCTATCAACAAAGAAAAAACACCAGCTTTGGAACACCTTCTAAAGAAAATCACCAACATCTTCACTACATCCTAAAAAAATACTAAAGGTAATTATTTTTCAGAAATGAAAAGAAAATAAACTAACCCATTTTTCTCCATGTAGACCAACATAGCAAAACAACAGTATAATTGTAACAAAAAAATCCTATTATCTTACAGCACAACATTTTGAAAAATCAACGAACCAACAAGCAGACCAACATTATCCATTGTTACGCACAATCAACCAACCAAAAAGGTGAAAAATAATTAAACACATTTTATAATGTATATTTCTATCAACAGGAAGAATTAAACGTATCAGAACATAAACAAAGCAAGCAGATAATGTTTCAAATATGTGTTTTCTAACGACTTTTCCAAAAGTAGCAGAACCAAAAAAATGATAAAAATTATATAATAATAATTCTGATAATCTTTTCTTGTATTTCTTATCATTTCAGATTATGTCAATGAATAAGACAGCCCATTATATTACATCGTGCAAAGAAAACCGACTTTTGAAGCATGCAGGGTACATTTATTGCAAGGAGAGAATAACAGAACCAAGAAGACATTGGAGGTGTGTGCAATACTAATCAACCCATTGCACAGGCAGAGCGGTTACTCTGGGTGACACAGTAGTAAAAACAACAGAGCATAACCACTCTGCCTCTGCAATGGAGATTGAGGTGAGAGAAACAATAAATGAAATGAAAGATATTGCAAGCACCTCCAATGACTCCTCTGGTTCCATTTTGAGGGAGGTTGCCCAGCATGTCCCTAGTCATGTTGCCGGCAGTATGCCCATCATACCCAATCTGAGACAAATTATACAACGCAAAAAAAAGGCAAGTAACCCTCAAAGAGTTACACCTCAAACATACTCTGATATTCGTATTCCTCCTGAACTCTCTGTTTCTTTATCTAACAAACCTTTCGTACTGCATGACAACGAAAACCCTCAAAAACTTATAATTATCTTTAGCACACCTCATAATTTAGAAAAGTTAGAGAATAGTGATGTTTCGATGATGGATGGGACATTTAAAAGCACGCCCCATCCATTCACCCAAATATACACTATTCATGCTAAAATTAACAATACAGTAGTATACAGTTTGCTACCTGATAAACAATCCACAAAGTCCTAGGAAAATTATTATTGATTTTCAATTCGCAATGATAAATGTTATTTCTAAAACGTACACGGATACGCAAATTCAAGGATGTTTTTTCCACTTTTCCCAGGCATTTTGGCGTAAGATACAAAAAACATCCTTAGTTGTGGATTTCATATCTGATAGCAAACTGCAATTTGAATTAAAAAAACTAACTGCACTTTACTTTGTTCCTCCTGATAGTATAGACGAGTACTACACTGCAATTACAGAATCAGACTTTTACACATCAAACGAAGAAAGATTGGCACCCTTACAAAAATTATTTTGAAGACTCATGGATTGGGCATCTAAGCAGGTCGGGTCCCAGGAGGAAGCCACGTTTCCATGTAGAGTGGTGGAACTGCTATTCGAGCTGCTTAGCACAACTCCTTCAACCACACAATTGGTAAACCTCACCCCAACTTTATCATTTTTGGAAACATTGAGGAAGGAGCAAAGTTTCCAAGAAATGAGAATGTCACAAGCATTAACAAGTAGTCTAAACCCACGGATTTCTAAAAGATCAAAAGAAATGTCTGATATACTATTGGGTGCATTACAACAATTTTCGGTGTGTGTGGCTTCAGACTACCTGGATAATGTTGCACACATTCTACATTACTAACTCAACCTATTCTATTACTTTGCTGTTTTGCCCTAAATTATATATCTTCACTTTTAAATTGCCATTTTTGAAAACATCATTTAAAAAATTAAAGTTGGGTCACCTTACCTTAGTTGTCTTCTTTTTTCTTTACTTTTCTTTAATAATCCAATCCATAACCATGTTTTCCAAGCTAAAAATGTTTTCTAATTTCAAAACCACATAATGAAAACCTATTCAGAAACTCTTCTTTGTAAAACTCATATTCCAAAAAGAAAACCATTCCAATTGATTGATACTCCATTCCAAAAATGAATCCCTTCGAATAAGATCGATTTACCCAAAAACATTTCCAAAAAGTTTTCTTCTCCATATGCAAAGTTTCTCTAATCCAAAAAAAATGATATAACGATCCATCTTCTTTGTTGAAAAAGAAATCCAAACCTTCGAAATCCTCAGTTGATTTTGAAATGTTCCATTGAAAAAAAAAACAAGAACGTTGAAGTCATCCTCGAATCCAAAATCCCAAAAAATCAATCTGGTTTCCCAAGAATAAATCCATTCTTCTAAAATCGATCTTCTTCTTGCTCCGGTGTTTTGATAACAAAATATTTTTGCTTTTTTTCATTCACAATGCAGTATTTACATTTAAATAAACTTAGTTAATACTAATTTACAAACACTTTTTTTAAACATCAGTTAACACGTGACCAGACGTGGGCATACACTAACAACAAGCTCGGGGACATGCTAAAAACATATAAAACAATACATAAAATAAACTTATCTAAACCTCTCTCCTTGCAATAAATGTCACTCACACCATCATTCACAATTGTATAAGTTTCTTACCTGAGCGCAGGTCTCCTTGCTTCTGCTCTGTCTGGCGACGCTCCAAAAAATGTCTGCCTTCGTGATTCACGTATACGTGTATACATCATCTGGTTCTACAAAAAAAGAAAACGGACAATTTATTTACTATTCATTTTTAATATTAATTTATTTTCCTCATCAATGTTATTCATAAATAAAGTTTACCGATATGGTATTAAAATATTTTATAATTTATTTAAATTATCAAAATTTCAAAATAAAGAATTTTTATAAATAAACTAAATTATACATTCTCGCATTGTAACTATTCTTTTTTTAATTATTACATTGAAAATGTACCACTCATTTTTAATATATGTATTTTAGTTTGGAGAAGTGTGGCTCACTGGTTAGAGGAGGCAGACCTGGAAGCAGAGGTCAGCCTGGGACCAGGGTTCAATTCCCGGCTCGGCGGGGTCTTGAGTCCTAAAAATGTCCATGGTCTCGACAATTCTCGCTCCGGTGCCTACTCGATTCATGGGTTCACACTCTGTGACTCTGGGCAATAGCTTGCTTAATCTCCACAACGGCCCCTCGTGGCGGGATGCCTGACTTTCACCTTGCGGATACCCTGCCGGGGTTATCTCACAGGGGAATACCAGGACGGGTTCCCTAAGCAAGCGCTTAGAAACCGCTTGGTGATTTGCGCTATATAAATTCCTGTACATTTACATTTATATAACATTCTTACCTTTAGGGTGCTCCATTAGGCTTCTTTTCCCTCCCAGATTACTCTTAAAATGAATTCTAATAAGATAGACACGGCATGCACCTAGACATCTATGGAAATAAAAGAAGGACATGTCTTTACATTGTAATTAATGTAAAGGCATGGAAACTTATTTTAAAATATTTTTGTAGGTAATTAATAATTATCTATTTTTAAAAAAAATTAATGCAAAGATATCTTTTTTAAATAATTTGAACACGTGTTTTTTAATTTTTTAATGTATATTATTTTATTTTAAATAAATAATAGTTATTTATGTATTTACTCTTAGGAGTATTAATTACTATTCTAACTCCAGGGAGGGTGTAATTTTAGGGTAAGTGTTGGATAGTGTAGGGGTTAAAATCACGATTCTATCTCCAGGGGGGTGTAATAGTAGGGTAAGTGTTGGATAGTGTAGAGGTAAACATTACTATTCTAACTCCAGGGGGGTGTAATAGTAGGGTAAATATTGGATAGTGTAGGTGTTAACATTATTATTCTAACTCCAGGGGGTGTAATAGTAGGGTAAGTGTTGGATAGTGTAGGGGTTAAAATTACTATTCTAACTCCAGGGGGGTGCATTGTTTGGGTGAGTGTTTGAAAGTGTAGGGGTAAAAATTCCTATTCTAACTCCAGGGGGGTGTAATAGTAGGGTACGTTTTGGATAGTTTAGGGGTAAAAATTACTATTCTAACACCAGGGGGGTGTAATAGCAGTGTAAGTGTTGGATAGTGTAGGGGTTAAAATTACTATTCTAACTCCAGGGTGGTGCAATTTCTGGGTAAGTGTTGGATAGTGTAGGGGTAAAAATTACTGTTCTAATTTCAGGGGATGTAATAGTAGGGTAGGTTTTGGCTAGTGTAGGGGTACAAATTACTATTCTAACTCCAGGGTGGTGCAATTTATGGGTAAGTGTTGGATAGTGTAGGGGTAAAAATTACTATTCTAACTCCACGGGGGTGTAATAGTAGGGTAAGTGTTGGATAGTATAGGGGTAAAAATTACTATTCTAACTCCAGGGGGGTGTAATAGTAGGGTAAGTGTTGGATAGTGTAGGGGTAAAAATTACTGTTCTAACTCCAGGTGGGTGTAATAGTAGGGTAAGTGTTGGATAGTGTAGGGGTTAACATTACTATTCTAACTCCAGGTGGGTGTAATAATAGGGTAAGTGTTGGATAGTGTAGGGGTAAAAATTACTATTTTAACTACAGGGGGTGTAATAGTAGGGTAAGTGTTGGATAGTGTAGGGGTAAAAATTACTATTCTAACTCCAGGGGGATGTAATAGTAGGGTAAGTATTGGATAGTGCAGGGGTTAAAATTACTATTCTAACTCCAGGAGGAGGTGCAATTTTCGTGTAAGTGTTGGATAGTGTAAGGGGTAAAAATACTATTCTTACTCCAGGGGGGTGTAATAGTAGGATAAGTGTTGGATAGTGTAGGGGTAAAAATTACTATTCTAACTCCAAGGGGTGTAATAGTAGGGTAAGTGTTGGATAGTCTAGAGGTTACAATTACTATTCAAGTCATTAAAAAAAAAATACTTACCCATACTTACGTTGTAAGGGCATGCGTTGAAAAACCATCTGCATTGTAATGGCATGCATTGTCTTGACATGCGTTGTAATGCCTCTTGCGTTGTAAAAGTTGCTTTGTGATAGTATTGCGTTGTGAAAGTTGCGTTTTAATGGTTGTTTCCCAATGGGCAGAGTGTCAATAGCTTAAATATTAGTACTGTTCAGATTGCGGTATAATTTTTAAGCACTGCACCTCTATTTACCCGAAGGTTTGTTCAAATACCTGAATTCAATCTTTTCTGATTTGATGGGAGAGTTGTTCTCCCCAAACTATACACCTTGCTCGAGCACAGGGGACTATGGGCACCTAACTATGCACCAGCTCAATTACAGTGATCAACACATTGGCTCTCTGACACCCCAACCATGAATAGACAATACTGCAGCAAGACTTGGGAGACCTTGCAATAGAAGACTGGCTTCTGTATCCCCGACACAACACCATGTGAGTAGGTAGAATATCGAGGACAGCAATGCGATGCTGGCACACTTGTGTGCAGCCCAGATGCAATGTCATGCCTTACGCCTGGCACTTCCACTGTGGGTGCTTCTGCCCCTGCACAAGGTGGCTGCCCACCACAGTGTTAGACCATGGACATAGACAGGTATCTCTACATTAGGTGATCTATATGTATACAAAACCCTTCTAACATTCCAAGAGCTCCAGAAAAAAAACAACATAGAGAAGGCCCAGTTCCTAATGTACAATACATTGCCGTACATGAGAGGGATCATGTCCGCCAGAGCGAGCTGAGCCTCAATTCTTACAGACACTGCTCATCCATGCGAATGATAGATGGGCAGTTACAGTGCTATATGGATCTTTGCTGGGCACCCACACTACAAACTTCCTCACACTCAAAGACAATTGGTCCATTACTGTGGGACAGGATCTCACAGATAAACAATTGTCTACCACTGTAGAATATGCCCACAAAGTGCCTAGGAACCCCCAATTAAAGTATTCCCAATTTTTATTACTTGTACTTGACTTGCCTCACACTCTAGAGCATACACTGCATGTCTCCAGTGGTTGTCCCTAGATGCCCACAATTTCCCTGCCCAAAGCCAGATTTTTATCATTTGATGTGGACCTGCCCAGTAAATGCACAATTCTGGGGAAAATTACATCCTGTTATCAAACATAATGGGTATGGATACTCCCTCTTGGCCCCCTGCAGTGTATTCTAGGGATTTTACTACATATATTTAAGACCAAATATGTTATGAAATGTATCTTCCTCACATATGTGCTGGGTAAGCATTGTATAGCAATGGCTTAGAAATCAATGGAGACCACCACGCAGGTCTGGCTGCAAGTTTATCTGAAGTGGGCGACTGCGGAGGTAACGGCCTGGCACTCATTAATACACCAATAAGGGGAGGTTTGGAGCGCATACTTGGAAAAATTATCCACGAAGGCAGATTACAGGCCACCATGAGGGATTGGAGTATCTGATACTGGCAACGAGGTCCCCTCCCACACCCCCCCAGCAGACAGGGGACACATCACACTGGGTCAGGCCTGGGTGCCCCCTTTCACTCACAACTCCCCCATCTCACGTCCACAGTAAAGACACCATTATCCTTTATTACACATAATACATCCCACCACACCACAATGACCCTTGGAAACATGGAGAGGCATGGTGCCTTCCCTGTAGAAGATGCTGGAAAAACTGCACTCACATAATGTTATATAGTTAGATTCCTTGTTGGGCTGTACATTAAGTTAGACACGGTTGACCATTGACGACTACTAACCATAAAAACAACATACTTCAAGGAGGTCCCCTGTGATTCAACGGGATGTATGACGTTACAACGCATACTTTTACCACGCATACTTTTACAACGCGGTTTTTACCACGCATACCTTTACAATGCATAGCGCTTAGAGGTGCTGGATAGTGGTAAGTATAATTTTCTATTCCAACTCCAGTCCCCGTGGACACTAGGGAAGGTGTTGGATAGAAACTTAAACTTATTCCCTATCCTAGAGCGCCCCCCAGCGCAATGCGTTGTAATGGTTTGTGTTGTAATGCCAGCGTTGTAATGGTATTGCGTGGTAAAAAATGCGTGGTAAAGGATGTATACCGATTCAACGGGCTATTTCTCTAAGAACCAAATGCTATCTACTGACATGTACTGTGAATACATGTTTTATTTCCTCTCTTTTAAAAGTGTACTCTCTATGCCTACTGTACACAACCACCAATGTCTACTATTCAAATGTGGTATTCATTTAATGGTAATGTTTTCAAAATTAATAAAACAAATATTATTATTAATATTTTAACTTTTCTGTGCACCACTGAAAATTTAGAGCTGATCAATTTAGTACGTATGTCTATTATAACAGCAATTCTAATAGGAGTAAGAAGAAATGCAAGTGCAATATATTTAATTATATTTTAATATTTCCTTGTTAGTAGGTTTGTGGTGTCAGCCCATGAAAAATTATGACCCTGCTCTCTTTTTCTCTCATTGACCAGTATTTTTATAAAACGATATTCAGAGATGTTGATATGGAGGCATATATGTGGTATTCCTATGTAGAACACCTAGACAAAAAGTCGCAGAGTGCTGTGCATGGTCAAAGAAAAACATGAAGTCAACTAGTAATAGTGGTGGAAACTGGGTTGTGGACAGTTAATGCATTGTGGTGTGGTGTTCTTTAAAAAAGAAAGTCTACAACTCTTTCCTAAATTGGAACTGGTTGGTTATATGTGTTGCAGGAGTGCTATGTGAGTGTCTAAGGGCCCCATTAGGATGTCGGGCGGATTGCCTCCGCCAGGGTGGCGGTGGCCACCGCCACCGTGGCAGAGGTAATCCGCCCGACAAGCACTCTCGTTTTCCCCTCTGCCAGATTAGGATGGCGGAGGGGACAGCGGCGGACGGAAAGACCGTCCGCCGCTTTACCGCCGCGGTCGCCTTGCTACCGCGGCGGTAATGGATTAATATGGTGGTGGTGTCCAATGGACACCGCCAGCCATATTACAATGGCACAAAGTAGAGGCCTTTCAGCGGCGGCAATACCGCCACGGAAAGGCAGGCGGGGATTGCTGCGGGGGCCCCCTGCAGGGCCCCCTGGTTGCCACCACTGTCGAGGGGCACATGGGGGGTACCTATGGTACCCCCCCACATTTGCATATGCAAAGCGGCAGGCACTACGCGGTGCCTCCCGCTTTGCATATGCAAATGCAAAAAAGCATTTTTAGCATTGTGGCGGGCGGTGCAGAGTGCAACGCCCGCCACAATGCTAAAACTACAGGATGTGCCCGCCACTGTGACAAAGTCCGCCCGTCACCATAATGACCCCCTAGGTCTACTAAATGTGGGTGTGATTGGAAGTATGGATTTTAAATTACCTTGTAAGTTTCACTGAAAAAGGGCCTCGAGCTCACGGCCCAATTTGGCCCGAGCACGTTCGCTCAGGCAACGCCATTGTATGTGTCCACACTTTGATGGGAACTCGTAGGAGATGGAACACCCGGAAGAGCTGATTGAAGTCGGGAGAATGGTAGTAAGTGAAGTCACTTCCTATGTAGATAGATGATGGGAAATGAAGTCCTCTTGCTTGTCTTCTTCTTTTGAAGGAGGTTTTGGTGGGAAATCAGTGATACAACTTCCTAAATAGATGGTTGATGGGAAGTCAGTAATGTTACTTCCTGTACAAATGGATGATGGGAAATGCGATAGAAAATACATTGGTATCACTTCTTGTGCAGATGGATGAAGTGGAATTCACCGAAATATTTTGTCTGACACTAGAGTGCCATGTATTTTTTGGGCCTAAGCGAAATTTTTATTCCACCGGAGACATGGAGTAATTTTGGTAAATTCACTTTACTCTTTTGACACGAAATTACTGAAAATGACAAAATGATGCCCATTTGAGTAATTCTGAGTAATTTGGCACAAAAATTGTACTGAAGTAGCACAGGAATAACGAATTAAGCGCATGGCTGCTGTTGTCTGAGTTCTGTTGCATTTAGCACTATTGCTGGGTTACAAATCTTGCATAATTTTGTGTAATTTTTCTGTAATTTCTGATAATTACGCTGCCTTAAATTAAGCAAGTTATGCTCAGTCCTAGTATTTTTAAGAATCACATGGGAGTTGTGACCAGGATCCCTTTTACCTTGGAGATCTGGGTGTAGAAAGAAGACAGTGAGTGTAGGATTATCTGACGAGGAATTGGACTAAACGTCCATGTGTTGTAAGAGATGTTTGCGTGTATCAGACTTTAAGAGTGGGTGAGTTTACATACTATTTGTGAGTGAGTGAATGACTGAATACAGTTGTTTTCCTTTTCCCTTATCAGTATCTCTGTGAAGAGAAATCCCCTTTGAATCCATTTTTAGTCATTCTTGATTTCTCAGCAGCTCCAAATGAAATCCATCAAGAATTTGATCACGACACACTGCATCAACATGCAGGTGATTTTATGGAAATGCTTCTGAAATGCATGATGGATGGGATTAAGACTTTCCCCTATTAAACTGCCAACCATTGCCAGCAATCTTCAAGAGAAGTTATTGAGAAGCCGAAACATCTAATTTCTCCCTGGGCAAGCCGTAGAAGAGTTTGCTTCTGAATGTTTCATAGATTGAGCTTGTCTACCAAAGAAGGGGAGACTAACTATGTGACCTACACCAGGGGTAATGTGGCACTTTGCATGTTCTTGATGTTATGCCTTTTCTACTGCTCAAGCCCCACGCAATTAGGATAATTAAATATTGCTAGATAAGGAGCCCAGAATGTCAGAGTGAGAAGATATACAGCAGATCTAGATTTTTGAAGCTGAGAAGCTTTCTACTCTACCCTATGCCTAACCTAGTACATAATAGTGAAAAACAAAGACACACACTTGCAAGTATTGTGCCATAGTTTTTTCATAAGCTCGCCAACCTGCTTCCATATAATGGAACATGTTGGATTCAGCAGATGGTACCTTAAAGTTGCATAGTACAATGTTTAACCACTTGGCAGATCAACGTATAACCACATCATGAAAAGATGTCCCTAGGACGTCCTCATGATGTACATATATGTGTCATTCATTTCTGAATATGATGTCACACACATATTAGATGAGACTAGTAAGGATTCCCTAGCCCCTCTCAGGTCTATCTAAGGACCAAACTGGTGAGTGGGCTACAGCAGAGGCTAGGGAGCTATTACTGTCCTCCTTAGTCATGCCCACTGTTGCGCTTCAATCCTTTATGCTGGTGGGAGGAAAAAAAGTGGAATAGAGGCCAGTAGGAGCAGACCATCTCCTTCCATCCCAGCACTAATAAATATAAACAGGAGCTGCATTTTGGATGTGGATGGATAAAGAAATGTCCTAATGCGTCTGCTTCCAATTCCCATTTTTTTGGTTCAACTTCACACACCTCCTGTGAAATGGAGGAGCTATGATTATATGCAAAAATTCCAAACCAAACTGACTCCTTTCTTAGGCACACAGCAGCAACATGGAGTCAGATAATCAACACAATGCGTGGTTCCTTGCCTTTCGCAGACACACGTATGTGCCCTAGCAAGGAGCCAGGGACTGTGTGCTGATTTTGTCTTAAGCAAAGACAATTAATCCATGAACGTTTGGCTCATTGCTTGGACACAAACAAATCTGTATCTAAGTGATAAACCAGATGCTTATTGAATTATTTTTCCTAAACTACTGAAAACTAAACTTTAATTACATCCTTTCTATAACTCAGTGCTGTGTGTCTGGGCCCCACCAATGATCCAGGCACTATTTTGATTTTACGTATGCTAAGAAAAAACTAACCAGTTTCTTGCTCCTTGCTAGGGCACATATTTTTGAGGAAAATTAAGCAATATACCGCAAGGTTTTCACCTGTAAATGTTTGCACATAAAGCACATTCTCACAAATAATATAGCTTAACTTCTGAAAGACTCTTTCTATACCAGACATATATAGTGTTTGTAATTTGTTCAAAGGCTCATTAAACCCAGACCCGGCAACAGAGGTGTGGTGTCCAGTTCTTTTCACCGTTTACCAAATATGCCTCACTTGATAACACAAACATCTAATGAATAGAATTTAGGGGTGAATGACAGTTTCCTTTTTTTTCCACTGTGAAGCAAACATGCATCACTTAATTACATAAACATCGAATGAATAGAACTTAGGGGGGAGGTGAAAGTAAACAAATGTGTGAAATATAACCGAGAATTTGAATTTAGGGCTTGGGAATCATTCGAAAAGTGGTTTTGTGGACACTGACAGATATATAAAAAAAACAATAGACAATAACCAATGTTCTACTATGCTCCACTCCACGCATCTCTAGAAAGCAGTGATAGCCAACAAGTGTATTGCCCTGGACAGGAAAGGACTAAGAATACAATTATGAAAAGTACAACAAATATGATTGGCATTCAGTTGATTTTTGTGATGTGCATAGCTACTGTCTTTGAGCTTGGGAAACCCCAGATATTACTGACCACTCAACGCTGGGAGAAGCTGTGGGTGTCGTGGCTTGTGTGTGCCATCACGTTTCTTACAAAAACTACCTGAATAGGTCAAATATTAATTAAAAAAATAATCAGAATTTACTCCTATTTGTGTAACAAAAAGTCAAAGAATTTATGAGGAACAACAAAACTCCTACCACTCAGTATTTCTACACTTCTACCAATAAAAATCAGTTTTTCATATGTGTGGATGGGCCTATCATACCTGAAAGGAACAGTCCAAATCTGTGACCATGCAAAATCAAATTGTGGTGTTCATATGGTTTGCAGTTGCTTTCCGAATGTCCAAAATAACTGCACCCCATTGACTGCCTGTGAGCACCCTGAACCTCTAGAAACCCCTGTCTTCTACCCCCATATGCAGGAAACCTAAAGAAACAAAGTTGAGGGTAAAGTCTTCACAGTGATAGTTTCCTGCATGAGGAACATTCAGCGTAGTCTCCTGGCCAGCTAATCAGGCTAAGGGAGTCAGCTTTAGGATCCTTTGTATGTGGAGAAGTTAAATATATATTTGAGGCCTCATTACAATGTCGGTCGGAAAGCATTCCGACCAATTCCTTATCAGAATCGGTTCTGACCGACTCAGGTTCGGTGAGTCCGACAGACCGATTACAATGTTTCTGAACACTGTTCGGTTGGGCTACCATTGACTTCATTGTGAGCCTGTGTTCCGACCGACAACACAGGCTCCCATTGAAAAAAAAGGGTTGGTTGCAGAAAACCTTGCCCCTGTCGCAGACACCTCATGGTGCCTGCCACACTGTGTATGGTTGTAAAGAGGGGTTCCAATGGGTACCCGCATGGGCCCCAACCGGAGGCCTCTGGGTGAAGGGGTCAGTTTACGACAGCCTTTTCGTGTCAGGCAGACCAATTAGGAAAGGCTGTCTGAATCGGGCATTGTAATACGTCGCTCAGAAACATGGTCCATAGAGCTGTACGATTCGGCTCCCACCGACTCGGAGTTTCCAAACGCTGGTCGGAACCGAGTCGGAAAGACAGAATGGTTACCTTATATCGTAATCGGTCAATAGGAAATGTTTCTGAGTCGGTCAGAAACATGGGTTCATACACAGGTTAGGAAAATCTGGATGCCGTACGGTGCCTTTCCGACCAACATCGTAATGAGGCCCATAGTTGTGATATGTTTTCATACAACTCAGTAGTGATACCTTTCACCAAAACACAGGTATCGTAAATAGACATTTGCTTTCAAAACTTCCAAATTGCACTGTACCCAGCACTTTGAACATATAGCAAACCGACCCATATCTGGTACCCCACACCCAGGATAATAGGATAAACAATGCTGGGGGTCGTTTTGATATGTTCTTGTGAAAGGGACACTCTACCGGCTAGCGAATCATAGCAGGGAAGGACTAGCTTCAACCAACATATTGTGTGCATTCGATACACTTAGAAAATATATTTGTTTACGCTACTCATAATTTCATGAGTTTTCTATATGTTGGCAAATGAGCAGTGTTCCATAAACAGTAATTTCACAATGTTATGATCTTGTCTAATATAATATTATTGATTGCGCAAGCTACATTCCTTAAGAATACCCTTATACATTTGTTGTTTTCGGACTCCAGATAATCAGGGCACGTTCCAGGATTCATGCTTGTCTGTTTGAGAAATACAAAAGAATATTGAATACATTTGTTAACAAAGAATGAAAACATTTCTGGGGTTTTCTTTATATGTTCAGGCTGCAATGAGATATTGGTTTGGGGGTTGCGCAAATAAACAGCCCTAATTTCGATGAAACTTTGTTGCTGCTTGTGCATTCTGTCCAATATGGTACAGTTCATCAAAAAAGAGGACTTCCCTAAGACATTTAAGCATATTTGAGGCAAGTTTTCTTAGCCAGGATTTATGAGACAAAACATGCTTCAGTTCAGAATATTTTTTTCAGATGACTCAAGAAGCAAAGGTAAATAAATTAGATTATGCTGTCTGTAGTCAATTTATAACCTGAATCCACGAGGTTTAACATAATCCTATTGTTGCTTAATCTGATGAGAAGCAATAGAATAGAATGGAATAGAATAGAATAGAATATGAACAGGATGTTCCCAACCATCTCGGAATGGACTTTCATTTGGAAATGCTTAGTCCTAAATTGTTTTTGTGAGTTTTGTAAGTTTTCTTTTAAAGTGAGAATAAATATGTAGTCCAGAAATTTTATGTAAATGAAGTACATAGACTGAATATTGTCAACACATTTTCCATTGTTCGCAACCTTATAACCACAGAAAACATGGATTTAGTACCTTTGTGTAATTTGCTTCCTTTTGAAGAAAATTGTACACAGTTCTCTAGCAAGTAGTGCTGGACACAGATGTCTTAATGCTTCTTGATTAGAGAAAGTTGAAGTTAAGAATGTTGGAATGAGTGCCTGTACTTTACGTATGGTTTGATTAGCTACTATAAGGTATAACACAAATGAATTACGTTATTTGGCAAACGGAATTTTATGTGACTGAAGCATCTCTATTGTCTTTCTTCTCCCATTGACACATAAGAATGGATCTTTTTGTGCACAGAATTTATAAATATTACGGTACACCAACCAATGGCATGCGATTATTTTTTCTCAATTACGGTACACCAACCAATGGCATGCGATTATTTTTTCTCAAGTTGTGTTTAGATTTATAGCCCTTTCTAGGTCAAGCCTCAGCGCATGCGCTGTCTGCAAGACCTTTTGTAATTACTTACACCAGTTCATGCCCACCTGCTGCTTGCCATTGGTCCCCTCCAGTGCCCTTCTTAATTGCAGCATAATGACTTGTTCTGGCAGCTGATAGCTCACTTCCGGTCAGGCCAGAGGAGCACCGGCTGATTACAGTCTCCTTCCCCTTGTATTGCTTATGTCTTTTGTTGGAGAACTCTTTCTTCTTTTTAAATTGCTGCTTACTGTCCGTGGCTGCTGCTTGTTATTAGCCTGATCAAGATTAAACGCCAAAAGGCCTGACACTGCTCGAGTGCAATTGCAGACGTGCCGAAAAGAAAACTTTGTAAGTGGCTCCTTAACTCGGGACAGTATTTCTAATTACTTCGACTCCATGTTTCATCATCACCTGGTATTGTATCTGCGTTTTAATCTTGCAGGGAGGTGGGGAAATAGTTAAGTCTCTGCCATGTTTCAGCAGTCATCACAGTTGGAAGTTAGCCTAGATATAAAACACCACACAATACAAACATAAGAAAAGTATTTCAAATTTTCTAAAAGGTAACCACACACATTTGTAGATATATTGTTGAAAAACACTCAAAGTAATGCGAACTTCACGTGCAACTAAAATAAATTCTGGCTGTTATAAGCTGAAAAAAAAGTTTTGTAAGAATTGCGAATCTTCTTGTTGAAGCCTTTCAAATTAAGAAAAACGTTGTTAAATAATCAAAAGTGTAGCTTGTAATGTGTCCAAAAGGCATGTTTACCTGCTGGAGCATTTCCTCTGCGGCATTTCATTTCAGGTGGTGCACACTGTCCAGGTTCCTGATCTTCCACCCCCTCCCCGGCCTCTCTCTCACCCTGCCTGTAGCTTTGATTTACCACCTTGACTCTCCACCATTTTTTATGTTTTTATTTTTCCTTTAGAAGCATATTTCACTTGCTGTTTTAACTTACACCCTTCCTGCTCATGCCACCTCACATTGAGGAAAGTAGGAGGCATCACATTGGTTTTATGCTTCTGTTCATGGGCGATTACAAACATGCTCTGTTACAAACAAGCTGTTTTTTTTGTCCAATTCATTTTTATGAATTATTTGCACAAAGTATCAAACATTGCAAAATAAGCAGTCATTATACATTCCAATGAACTCAGTGGATGCTGGTACCCTCATTAGGTCGCCAGAAAGTGAGGTTACAGCTTCGTACAGTCTAGGGAACAACACCCGTAATTTATCAGAGCCCGTAATTAGTGCCTTAGTATAACAAACAGGTCCCCATTAAACTCTTGTATATATCCGTTATAGACCCCTATGTTACAGCCATAGGGTAGAAACGCCGTAATGTAGGCGCCTAAGAGGTTCTGCAGACTCTAGATGGTGGCATCTTTGACTGCTGCTAGAGGAATAACAAAAATTACCTAAACAGAGAAAAGAAGAAACTATTCAATACAAAATAAGTGAGTCAACAGTAATGTCACCCAGGGAGGTTGGACTAGTCCAGGTGTTAGTATACCTAGGGGGAGGAGGTCAGTGTTGAGCGAGGGCAACCCAGGAGCTTCTAGATTAAGAAGAGGTGTAAGGCTCTGAGTCGGGGGCTACAAGCAAATACAGGTAGTCACTCTGACAGTAGCTAACCAAGGGGCCCCAAACGTAGTCCAAACCCTTTGGGGAGTCGTCAGTTATATCAGTTAGGCGCGCCATTGCCAGCGCCTTCCAAAGGCGAGCGTGCCACTGGGTGAGCGCGGGGGATGCAGGTTTTTTTCCATGCCGCAGCTATGGCCATTTTGGATGCACCCAAACACACACCCAGGATCGAGCGGTCTGCATGTTTTTGATATTTGAGTAAGGGGTCAGGAAGGTCTAATAACACATGTTCTATAGACTCCCCTATAGGGTACCCCAGTATGAGCTTAATTTGGGCAAGAATTTCCTTCCAGAAGGTTTGAATGACTGGGCAATCCCACCAAATATGTTTAAAACCACCCAGCAGGCCACAGCCCCTTCAGCAGCGGTCTGAAATGCCCAGAAAAATATAGCGCAATTTGTGAGGGTGAAGGTACCAGTGGTATAATATCTTGTAGTGGGCTTCCCGGAGGTGCATGGACCTATTAAATTTCGCTTTGTCTTTATAGAGGGATTCCCATGGTTTCTCTCATGGTGGAGATTGCAGCATGGCACCCCACAGTGTTCTGTGTCACTGTGTTCAATGCGGGGACAGGGAGAGCAGGAGCGTGTACAGGAAGGAGATACAGCCTTTACCCGTAGTGCTGGATTGAGCACATTTTTCTATGGGTAAATAGTCCCCAGTGGGATCCTGGCGCATCCGGGGTTGCTGGACCCAATGAATAAGTTGTGAATAGTGGAATTGTTCAGAGTGTGGTAAGTGGAAGTGGTGCTTGCAGTCCTAAAAGGAATGCATTTTGTCAGCTTGAAACAATCCGAAATCATAAGGCAACCTCCGTCCTTCCATATGTCGTAGGGACCTTCCTGAAAAGCAGGCGGGAACTCACTGGTGTAGTGGATGGGGTAAAGGGGGATGGAAACGTGGCTAGAGGTAGGGATTTGGTGACTGCATCCCACACGTGTAAGGTAGTGGAGGTAGGGATACTTAAGTATGTATTCAATTACCTGTCTGCTTTATGTCTCCAGGGTAGGTCCCAGATAGTTCTGCCAGTCACGTGTCTGGCCAAAATTGTAGAAAGAGTGGTTGGTAGCTCTCTTTCAAAACATCTGGAAATCAACAAAATCTTAGAGGATGTACAATTTGGCTTCCTGCCTGCTCACGGCACTGAGGTGGCCTTGGTGACCGTGATGGATGAGCTACGGATGCGGGCAGACAGGGTTCAAGCAGCAGTTCTTATTCTGCTTGACCTGTCTGCTGCATTCGATATGGTCAACCATGCCATCCTGCCGAGGAGGCTGAAAGAGGTAGGGGTGTCAGGCCTTGCTATGAGCTGGTTTCAATCCTTTCTTTCAGAAAGGAGACAAGCGGTGACCCTCCCCCCTTGCCAATCTGCCTTTACCAACATCACGCATGGCGCGCACCAGAGCTCTGCAATTAGTCCAATTTTATTTAATATCTACATGAAACCTCTGATTACAGTCAAAATGGCGCATAACATTAACATCGTAAACTATGCAGATGGCACGCAACTGATTCTCTCCTTAGAGGGAGATCAGTCGACATCTCTGGAAGTGTTTCATGGCTGCCTGCGTGCTATGACTCATTGGTTGAGGGAAAACTCATTGCAATTTAATGCTGGAAAGACCGAGGTGCTCTATTGTTCAGTGGGGAAGGTTCCTTTTGTGCTGCCTGGAAATTTCTGGCCCTAAGATACACCGACTACACTGAGGCCGGTGGAGAAGGTTTGGAACCTGGGCGTTATGCTTAATAACAAACTAACGTTGGAGGCTCAGGTTAATAAAATGGTGGGAAGCTGTTTCACCATTATTAGAAATTTGCGGAAAATCTTCCCACTATTGCCTTCCCTTGCGCGAGTGGTAGTAGTAGAAACTGCCTTATTAAGCAGATTCCGCCCGACTCATCCTGGACATCCCCCGACGCAGCCACATCTCCGGCCACCTGAGGGACCTGCACTGGCTCCCTGTCAACAAGAGGATCACGTTCAGGCTCCTCACCCACGCACACAAGTCTCTCTACGACCTCGGCCCCAAGTACCTCAACGACCGCCTGACATTCTACACGGCCACCCGCCAGCTACGATCTACTAGCCACGCCCTCGCCGCCGTGCCACGCATCCGAAGAGCCACCGCAGGAGGCAGATCCTTCTCCTACCTGGCGGCAAAGACATGGAACTCCCTCCCCATCCACCTTCGGCTGACCCAGGACCATCTCACCTTCAGGCGACAACTCAAGACTTGGCTATTCGAGCAGTAACGGACCCCCTCCCCCAAGCGCCTTGAGACCCTTCCGGGTGAGTAGTGCGCTATACAAGTGTTATGATTGATTGATTGATTGATTAGATTACTGCAACGCGCTGCTGTTAGAGTTCCCAAAATATATTTTAGATAGACTTCAGAGGATTCAGTCAACAGCAGCCAAGCTAGCCTTGGGATGGCCAGAGGTTCCTCCTCCTCATTGGCTTTGGCGGAGCTGCATTGGCTCCCGATAAGACAAAGAATCCAGTTTAAATTGCTCTGCTTAGTGTTCAAGGCCCTGCATGGGACTGGACCTGTATCCATGCAGAGACAGTTTGAATGGTACGTACCAGGGAGAAGGCTCCGCTCCTCTTCGGCCAGACTGGTGAAAATACTGAGATTCAGGAAAGTAAAATCAGGTGGCAGAGCCTTTGGTGTGTCAGCCGCCAGATTATGGAATGAGCTTCCACTGGAACTGAGACAAGTCAGGGATCTTCTCCCCTTTAGGAAGAGATTAAAAACTTGGTTGTTCCCCAAAGTCTAGTTTTGTTGTCAGCTCCCAGGGCATACCCATAAATTGTGCACTCTGAATGTCAGCACCAGGATGCCTGTTAGGTGACAGAGCACTTTACAAGTGAGATAAACAAATGAATAAATGTGGTGCCATGATTTGTCCGACTCTCGTAGAGACCACTCACTCAGCACTCGTACCTGAGCTGCCCTACAATAAGTTAAAAAGTCTTGTTGGGCCACAAACAAGTTTTTTGATCTTGAACACATTTGGTGCTGTGATCCACCTTGTCTGCTGCTGCCTGCAGCTCTGTTGTTGGTGTGTCTTGCAATCAGGCATATTGGGTACATAATAAAACTGCACGCTTAGAGAGTGAAACAGTGGCATAACGAGTCACATGCATATGACAAGGATAACATGCCAGCTTTGAACAACAGATATTTTGCAGCATGCACATACAAGCTGCTGCAACCCAAACCCACAACGGAGGTAAAAGATTACCAGCTGCAATTAAAATAAAGCATTTGCAAAACAATAGGTATCGCATTACTGAAAGTTTCAGCTTTTGGCGTAAAATGTATTATAGAACGCCAATAGCTCAAACTTCTAGTAATGCGAGACCTATTGCATTGAAAAAGCTTGTATGGTTTATGATTACAATAGAGTAGTTAAATGTGCATACTTTTGATAAACCCTAGTAAGTGGGCAACTGGGTTTTACATCAGAATATAGTATGGAAAATATTGGTGTGCCAAAATATTGCAGCCTAAATATTGAAGACCAAAATACTCAGATGTAAAAACATATATGTACCTTGAAGATATATATAACAGTACCTTTGAAAACACATCTAAGTACATTGATTTTTATCTCCAAGAATTTGTGACGAGTTTACCGGCATACATTAAGGATACCACAGATTTCTTGTACCAATTAAGTAACTGTGAGTGGTCTGATGATTATCTTTTTTTAACAATGGACATATCAGCTTTGTATACAAGTATTGCCCATCCGGATGGAATAAAAGCTGTGGAGTTCTATTTGGATATGTATGCAGTGGTCAGAGTCTATTGATTATAACACAGAATATATCATCGAAACCTTTGCATTAATGAGTTATTTCAGATTGCTTCTGTGCAGTACAAAAAACATTTATTAAAACATTTTAGTGATCAGTGTACTTAGTATCTTTCAAAAAAATAAAATATAAAATATGCAAAAGACCAATTACTTCATTAGGTCAGGCACATGCTCAAGGACATGAAATCTCAGTGAAATCGATATCAAAACTTTCTTGTAGATTCATATACATTGTCTACATAGTAACATTTCAACGCGCTCAGAGTGACAAGAAAAAGAGACAGTTAAGTGGGATGGGTGTGATTGGGTAAAGGTGAGGACTGGGTAAAGGATGTTGTGACCATACTACAATCACAGTGGTATCCAATGCAACCTTCATTGACTAATTTTGTTCATTAGTTCCAAATAGCTCTTTAACATAGGCTCGTTGTTAATACATAGGTTGCTTCCTATATTAAGAGAGTAAGTGCAATCCGGTCTACGTTTCGTGGAGTTCTATTTGGGCAAAAGACCTATTGAAATGTACCGGCATAGTCAGATGTTGATTAGAATGATTCATTGATGTCTCCACAATAATGCTTTTATGTTTGATAATGCGGTCTTCAAACAGTTGAGAGGTGTGGCTATGGGGGCATGCTTCTCGCCCAGCTACGCGGGTCTCCACGTTGGCTGGTGTTTTGTTGATAACTTTAATGAGAATGAGTTCAATATATTTTTCACTGCCAATATTGACTGTGTTTCCACCAAATTTCTTGACATCCAAGTACAAATAGCAGATGGTAGGATCGAAACCTGTTTGTACTGAAAGCTAACATCTGGAAATACTGTGTTACATGCAGAGAGTTTTCATCCCCAGCACACGATAGCCAGTATACCATACGGTGAGTTCGTTCGTATACACAGAGCATGTAGCACTTTAGAAGCCAGACAGCATCACCAATTGGAGGCCAAGAAGATTAGAAGCCAGAGGGTATACATTGGGTAGGCTAGAAATAGCTATGAGGAAGGCTAATGCCCTCAACCGCACCGCCCTCTTAGACCCCAATAGGAACATTCAACAAGATGGTGACTACCTAGACGACAAAGAAGCCGGCGGAAGGGCGGAAATCAGACTAGTGAAAAGGATATAGTAGACAGGCCAAACGCAAATATTATCAAAAATAATGGCCCATTTTCCTTACAGACTTGACTT
The DNA here is from genome assembly GCF_964261635.1 of Lissotriton helveticus. NCBI lineage: Eukaryota > Metazoa > Chordata > Amphibia > Caudata > Salamandridae > Lissotriton > Lissotriton helveticus. The sequence continues at coordinate 1,079,972,153 of NC_136059.1, forward strand.
TAAAGGTGGTTGTCCCCACCACTCCTACAGTTACTTTTACAATTTGTTCAATACTAAAAATTTGAAAAGTCTTGATAAAGATGGTGTAACAAGCAATATCCATCGAAACGCGTCAACGCAAATTGAAGTATAATCTTGGAAATAGATACTTTTGTTGAAATACAGATTGCATTTATGTATGAAACAAAGTGACAATATAGGAAATTAGATGTACAATAGAATTGAACACATTTTATGTCTTACATGTTTCTGTCTGTTCTAAATTATGCGGGTCATATTTATTATGTATTAGATTGATTTTAATTGAAATTAACTTGTGTATTTTGATTGTATTAATTTTATTATTGTGTTATGTTGTTGCATATCAGCTTATACTTTTTAACAGAATGTACCAGAACGTGACGTTCTTGTAATAAAGTGTAATTTCAATATATTTGGTTTCAAAGCAATTGTTATTGAATGTTTTATTATTTGCTCAGAGGTAGTACTTGATCAAGGGGATCACACTGTATTTAGGTACTTATACTTATACCTCAATTTCCTTGAGCAATTTAAGGGGTACCTCTCACTCTCTTATATTCTAATATAAATGTAACTTATGGACTACTGCAGTCCTGTTTCATTTGTTCGAAGAACATCTCCTTGAACTCTAGCCATCTTTGTTGCCCATAGGTGGATTCTTTGTGAGGGACTCCCGTCTAGGTGTTGATAGTTTATGGATTTACCCGAGTCATAACTTGTGATTTACCCACCTGGTTTGGTATTGGTGGTATCCTGGCACGCATCGTTCTGCACCCGATCATGGAACAAGTTTCAATAAAATACAAACAACTCGAATCACTCTTGTGCTATTGAGTACTCTAACCACACATGTTGAATATTACAATATTTAAACATGTCAAATCTTCGTTTCAACCCAGCCTGCAAAGCAGCACTTCAGTGGTTATTAGTTACTGAGCACACTGGGAGCAAACACAACTTGGTCCAGTTAATTTTTAGTCCTGATAATTCCCCCAGTACCTGCATTAGGCACTGGAAGGACACGTGGGCCTATCAGAGGTAAATCAAGGCATCATAGGCATAGAGGGAAAACACATGCCACCCACCAGACAAGTTTACTCCCCAGTCCTGCAGTGTATTTCCAACGGAAATGCATCTCTTATAGAGCTTCCAGGCATAGCCTACAAGTTAGTATATTTTCCCGGTGTTTGCCTCATTGGATTGTTATTCTCAGTGGGCAGTAATCTGATGCTGTCCGAGCCATGTATTGCATGGCTATTGTCCGTATGCACAACATTGTGTTGCAGAGGAGAAGATCTATTTGCATGTGGAGGTGATGTACCGGGGAATCAAATGAATACTCCACTCCCTCTGCAGGGGGTACATCTGTCTCAAGGCTTCATACACTCGCCCATTGGCCATTCAGCATTGAAAGTACTGTGTCGCTTTGCAGAACTCAGCCTTTAGTATGGGTGAGTGGCTCTGTCCAGCTTCACATCAGGTACGCAATTAAAATCCCTCCCATAAGCATGGAACCTGTAGTTTGTGTTTCAATTCTGATGACAGGCAACCTAAGAAACTTGAGTAATCATTGTTTGGTGCATATATTTGTATCAAAGCTAAGGTGTCCCTGTCTAATTGTCCCTCCACAACCACATACCTAACCTCTAAGCCCACCCGGCTTTTCTCCACTACAAAGGAGGTCCCTAGTGCAATGTAGATCAGGCCTCTCCTCATATATACCGAGTAGGACGCACCATAAATCTAGCCTCTTCATCATTTGTGGAGCTTCTGGAGTTCCAAGTTGGACAGGTGTATTTCCTGCAGGTAAGTTATGTGAGTGTGTCACAGTTTTAGTAAGTATGAACTGTGTGAAGTTTTTTGGGTGTAGCCATCCCATGTATACTCCATGTAAAAATATCGTATTTGGAGAGATTAACCTTTGTGAAATTACATTACTATGTATTGGTGTTTCTAGGTATAATATTAAATATCAAATGGAGAGCGCGTAAATTAGGAGCAGCTCGTTCCTTTCTCCCGTGGTATATCTATCTCAATCAAAAAGAACATTTTCACTGTCTGATTACTAGCCTGTGTGTGAAAAAACAATTGTTTTTTTTAAAGAACCCTCACCCACCAACCTAGTTGGTGGCATGCTTCATCATCCGGTTCCCACCCAGAATGCAGAGTGCACCCCGGGTGTTCTGCAATTCCTGAATTACAGCGGAGCTGGTGTTTTTGTTGTGCCAAGTGAGGTGATTTGTGAGTTAAAACTGTCTATAGGGTCCCCCTAAAAAGGAAAACATTTGTTTTAATACTGGGGCCATATGACTGATTTAAAAGAAAAGAGGGGTGAATATTTATATGTGTTCAAACTTGACTCTTATATCCTAAAATTAGTCTACATGTTTCAGCCAGACGCTTTGATATGCTGGCTTTCGTCAGGACTAGAATGGTAAAAGAAAACAACTATTATCTCAGTATTGGGTGAATCTAATGCGCACACGCTAAGGTGCACACGGTGAGAGATAACAGGTCTGCTTCTCATAACTTTAAGAGCTAAATTACTGTTGTTTCATTAGTACTTATAATCTTTGAAGATAAAAACACAAAGAGTAATCATAGACATACATATAAAAACATTGGATCACTTTGGAGAGTACAGCTATGCAACCATGTGTGCATCACTCATTGTCACAATCCGAGTCTACAACATGTTTCTAATAGTTCATCATGGTCGGTAACCCCCATTAGTTTGGCTAATCCCTGTGGTTTCGAAAATACGTGGTTATGAAGAAAACACAGATTTTTAGTATAACTACTCAATAGGGTCTAACTTAGATCGTGATTTGAAGTCTTACTTAGGTCGCTCTGCTTAATAGTGACACTGTTTACATGGTTAAGGTCTAACATAAAATGTGATTTGAAGTCTTACGCTCTAGATTAAGGCGACATGGATCCCAGGAGTGGGGCAGTGCCTGTAGTCACACTCTGTTAAAAAGGAAGGTGTCAGTAAATGGAACAAGTTATGCAAAGTTCCAATTGTTTGAGGGGATAAAGTTACTCACTTCATCAATGTCCACTGCCTGCCGTATTTTGACCTTTGTGCGGAATCCCAAAGATGCATGAGTGCCCGGCATCAAGGTTTCTTTCCAAGTACGCGTATGGAGCACCGGGCTGACTTCGTGCATTGACTTTAGGACGCTAGGAAGCGTCACACGCCTCGTTGGTATGTGTGGCATATACCCTGTGTGGGTATTGACAAAAAAACAGGACTGCGGATTGTGTAGAGTGGAACCTGAAAGTCTTGGTGCAATTACAGGAGCAGGCCCAAGTGAACACGCATTGAAATACAGCCTGTGAACGTATATATTAAAGAGGAGACTGCTGGCGGCTTACAGTGGAGCCTGTCAATATTATTGGAAAGAAAAATTATACAAAAGAACCCATTATAAATTAAAAATCTTATGAACTGTTGGAAGGAGAGGCTTTTCTTTGGATAGAGGACACCCACAGTGTCCATAGTGTGATTTAGAGATAGGCGTGCTCATGGTTGCGTTTTAACAAATTATTGTGAATAACAATTAAACAATAACCATTCTTTCTATGGTCTAGATAGTGTGTTTTATACATTTTCATTGGTTCTGTTTGATTAGAGATACCAGGAGATTACTCAATATGATATAATTGACAGTGGTTGTCTTAGGTACAGAGGTCACCCTGGTAAACAGAGTTGTTGGATTTACTTTATTAGTCTAGGGAATTCCACTGGATATTGTCGTTTAAACCATTTTTACATGTGGATAAACGGAAAATCTATCGCTCTTCTTTTTCCAATAGGCAGTCTTGTATGGTCGACTGGGTTTAGTCTATCTGCTCGATGACCACCCACTTCGTATGATTGGAAATATGTCCAGATTTTAGAAAATGATCAGTAATTTTGGTTGTGTTGCGTTGGCAGCGTATATTGCTCCGGTGTTCGCATACCCTTACTTTGCCTTTTCTACTGGTCATGCTGATATATCTCAGACCATAGGGACATGTTATCATACATATTACATGCATTGAGTTGCAATTTGCATTCTTTTTTAGATACCAGGTCTTCCCTGGTTCCAGTTCCAGTGTTGTAGTAGTGGTTGTGAGATGGCACACACTTTAATTCCCACAGGCATTGTCGTGTATTTCTATAGGTTCTGATTCGATCCCCCTATTCCTGACCCTATTCTGGTTAAACTTACTAGCTAGTTAACTAACAGTCAGCCCATGAGGCAAGAAATCCCCCATGATGCAGATACCGTTATCTGACGCAGTCACACTACGGCACAGGAACGTGTTATCTGATTAGGTCATAACGCTTGAGATCTAATTAGACAAGCAATATTCCTCCAGCCCCTGATAAGGCATACGACGTTCTCATAACAAATCAAACCTATGACAACCTGGATAATCCGTGCGGCCATTGTTTTGATTTCACAGAGAACTTTAGTAAAGAATGTGCTAACGAGCAAGTCGTATGACATCTTTATTGACGTACCTATGTCCATCCTTACGTCAATCTCGGCACCTTTAAGGTATAAATATTGCCGACCTTGCCCTATGCAAACACACGCGTGGTGACAAGACGGAGCAGCCATACTTGCCGAAGCCGAGAGCAGAAGCAGACCCCGCAGGCAGCAGCCCCGCCTTCCTGACGCGCTGAGAGACGCGCTGCTATCTCAAGCCGAGAGACCCAGCACCGGCGCTTCTGGGCAGCCCTCGCAGGCAGCCTGGAATATCGAGAGCAGAGAAAGAGATACCATTCCTCATTCATCCTAAATTCCAGGTACAGAACTGAATAACCCCTCCTAGAGAATTCTTTAGTTATTCACTTGGCAAAAACAAACTTAAACTAAACTGTAACTTTCTATTCCCGCCCACGCATTAGACTTAGGTCAGGTACACGGGGTAGGCGTATTTAGAAACACCAGTTGAGTACGTTTAGTCAAATGTATATGTGTATGTAAATATATTTTAATCATTTTAAACATCATATGGCTCAGAAACCATATCAATGTTTTTACAGTATTATTTTATACTATTGCTTCTAATGTATGCACTTTACTTAACTATAAGTATTGCAATAATATCGATCCATTTCTCTTGTACGAGAAAAGAGACTGATCAATAAATAACATCTTTTATTGAACACGCCCGTCTCTTCCTTTTCTCTACATTCTGATGAGACTAAGAATGCACGTACTGACTGAGTAAAATAATTGCCTTGTGCTCACACGACTCTCGAGATTGACTCTTGATTAGGGGAGAGCAAAGTTGTCATGTTCTATGGTTGTCAGAAACTAAATCCCTTCTTGTCTAATCAGGGGAGTTCATCCTTCCTTGAACATTCGAGAAAGTTTCTAGCGAACTCTGAGCTTAGCTGGCAAACCCAAAAATTAAGTCTAGTTTCGACAGTAGTAGACCTAGTTAACGTCTGGCCTAGGTCTTTACTGCTGTAGGTACTATTCCAATGCGCAGAGCCTATTGGGAAAATAGGAGCTACACTACATGGCGCCCAACGCGTTTGGAAAGGGCGATAAAACTAACGTAAGACATTTAGAGTAACTCAGTCGTGCTTTCTCACTCAGACCCCTTTTCCCAAATACTCCAAAGACGTCTGGAGTGGGTGAAAGGTTATTATATCCTCCAAAACCTCGCAGGAGGGAACTCCTATGTACGGTTCTTGGTCTAGTCAACGTTGAAGGATAAAACAGTTCCAAAATATTGTGCACCTAATCTCTGTTTCCATAAAGAAACCTGATCTGCAAATAAAAATAATACCATCCTGTCAGTAAAATGGGAGACAGTGATGGAGAAAGAGAGGCAATTAGATTAGCTACTGAAATAGCAGATGCTGATGCTACCATGCAAACAGCAGACCCGGATATAATACTCATCCAGGTCGCCAAAAGGAGATCTATAACCTTAAAACTTATAGAAAATGGACTGACACCTAGAGGTGGCACAGTCATATTCGTAATTGAGGCACACGAATATCGGCAGACAGAGGTATACTATACATGGATACATTTTCCAGCAGCAAATGCTGTAACAAAGTACTTCCACTATTACAAAGTAGAGGAACCTCCTGAAACGTACACTCCTTTCGAGGAGGTGGAAGTACCACTCAAATTCCAAGAGCATTTGCTCTTATTTGATGGCGCCCTAAAACATAATAATCACATTACAAGGCTCGGTACTTTAGGAAGACCAGGAGCAACGTGGCCGGTCTTAGCCGGATACACACCACATCCAGACATCGACGAGATGACTGCACCAGAGCTATTAATACAGCTAAAACAACTACTAAAAATTCACAGACAATTAGTTCAGTATGTAATGCGGACTTCAACAATTCAGCCAGCGATTAAAATTCCACAGCTGACCCCTCACCAGGGGAACACAAATAAAATCACACCACAGAACATCCAATCCTGCCTAGGTAAAGTTCCAGCTAAACGGGAACAGATACCATTCTGGTTGGCACAGAAAATCACCCAAATAGAGGCGGTGTTTCCTGACACCACCCCATTAGAAAAGCACAGGATTCTGACTATATGTCTCCCAATGGGAATCGCACCACACATTGAGGACTGTGACACTTGGGGTACGGTCTTTGCTTCAATCTACACAAAAACGCACGGTGTTCCATCCATTTCGGTAATACCAGATGTGCTAAAACAAATTCAAGATGAATACGGTCCAGAACCTGCTTTAACTCTTGGTATGAAATTACTGAAAGACTTCAAGCAGGTCTCGGCTATATTACTAGCCAACATAAAGGGTGAAGCAGCAAACGTGGCGATCCGCCAGAGGTTAAAAGAGACAGATATAGCAGACCAACCAGCTGAAATTGCCAGAATCATAGAAAAATCCTATGAAGAACTAGGCAGAGATAGTCTAGGTGGAATACCAGTAAAACCGCAACTGACTACAAGTCCAGAAAAAATATTTTTTAATAATAATTCACCAAAAAAGAACTGGGATGGAAATAAACAATCCAATCCTAAAGAAAAGAAATTCCAGTCCAGAGGAAGGTCTCCTAGGCGAAGAGAGAAATCTCCAAACCCGAGACAAAGGTCACCTCAGAGTGAACCCTCTGGGAATAGATATAACCTTAGAAATAGGGATAATATTAAAAAACCTGATAGATATCAAGACATTGATACACGTCCGTCTCAATCTTTTCAGAATTCCTCGCAGAAATCGGAAAGAAGAGGACGATCAGAAGAGCACGCCAAGTCCAAAGACAAGGAACCTGCTCAACTGAAAAAGAAATCACAATTTCCAAAAAAGAAGGTAGCCAGTATCAAGGTAGTTAACAATGCCGAGAATACTGAGGACACAACTGAAAAACGGAGAATGGGCTCAGACAATGCTAGACAGCGCAGCAGAGGTGAGCATAGCTCGCAAAGTCCTTATGAATCATCTGGAGACAGTGGACACGAATGAATACCTTCAAGTGGAAACTGCAGATACCAGAGTTAGCAAGCCCCACAAAATATACGAGATAACATTACGTATAGAGGGAGATAAGACTAGGAAAATAAGGGGACTATTTTGGGATAACCTATCCAAGGGCTATGACATCCTTCTAGCTGAAAAAGACTGGCCACCGGAGTTTGTCAGGGAGTGCCCTCATGGCGAAGAAGTAATTATGCCTGCCTTCTCGAATCAAATACCGATTCATAAAAAATATACACTTGCTAGAAAGTGGGCAGTGGCCTTAGCACCTGCTTTATATAAAAATCACGTAGGATGGGATGAGGATTCTCCTCCTCACAAAGTCCAGTTAAAATCACAACCAACTGCACAAAGGCAGTACCCAATTAAGCAAGAAGCTAAAAAACAAGTAAATGAAATACTAGATCAGCTAGAATACCAGGGGGTGATTGAAACTTGCACCTCACAAATGAACAATCCTTTGTTTCCGGTCTCCAAACCAGACAATTCATATCGTCTAGTTTTGGATTACCGACACCTTAACACATGTTGCAAAACTTTTGCAGTGCAAAACTCACACAGTGCTGCACTAATGAATAACATAGTGCGCAAAAAATACAAAACAACCTTGGACATCTCCAATGGATTCTTTTGTCAAAACATAGCACCAGAGAGCAGATATTTAACTGCATTTTCAGTAAATGGCACTCAAAAACAATTCTGTCGGTTAGCCCAGGGGTACAAGAACAGCCCGGGGGTATTCTCAGCGAGAGTAACAGAATTACTACAACTATATGATGATGAAGCATTATCTTATGTCGATGACATTTACTTAACAGATGATGACTTGGAGACTCACTTGAAAAGAGTGAACACCATAATACTTGGTTTCGCTGCAGAGGGTTACAAATTCAACTTCAAAAAGTCCAGAATTGCCCATCTGACGGTCCTATTCTTAGGATATGAGTTATCAAGTGAAGGCAAAAGCCTGGCAGACAATTTCCTAGAGAAATGTGCCGTAATCCAAGCTCCTAAAACACTAAAAAACCTACAGTCAATTCTAGGCTTCCTAAATTTCGAAAGAACATATATTGCAAATTACGCAGAAAGGGTCAAACCCCTTTACGATCTAATTAAACCAGACTTTAAAAGATCCAGTTGGACTCAAGCACACACAGAAATTTTGAGATCCTTACAAACAGACATGCTAATTAAAACAAAATTAGAAACCCGTGATAATACACGCAACCTTGTGATCCGAGTCATCCCAGGGAGATGCGGATTCACATACCTAACCTCTAATGAGGGAGATAAGGTACCAATTGCATTCAAATCACATTTGTACACAAAAGCTGAACAGAGATTCAACAACAAAGGAAAAATTGTTCAAGCAGTTCAAACCGCAATAGCTAGAGAAAAAGACATAGCTGACGGTAGACATATCACAGTCAGAACAGCAGAATCAGCCTTTGAGGCATTAACAACACCGTGTAATTTACCAATAACAACATTGGATCCAGAATGGTTACAATGGGTAAATTCAATCACAACGGACAAAGTATATTACTTCTTTGATCCAGAACTAGAAGAATTAAAAAATCTAAAATATGAAAAAAACGTATCCTCTGCCAATCGACATTCTGCCTCTACGACATTACGCCTGTGTAATGTATACAGACGTACATGCTCAACCCTCCGTTTGGGGAGAACATGCATACAATCCCACATGTGAGATTACAAAAGAAGTGTGGCACGGAGGTAAACTAAGACCTCTATTAACAAAATCACACTCAGTAGAAACTAATTCAGAACTACAAACTGAAATATTAGCTTTGAAAATGGCGCTAGATAATGCGGATCGCGAATTCCCGACACTTATAGTGTCAGATTCATATTTCTGCGTCAAAGCATATAACAAGGATTTGCAGACCTGGATTCAGAACGATTACAAAGATGACACGGATGCACCAATAAAGCAGAGACTGCTCTGGGAACAGGTAGCTCTTTTGAAAAAAGAACTACCAAAGACTCACGTGACACACTCACTGAGTCACCAGCGTGATGGCGTTCACGTTGTAGGGAATTCATTGGCTGAAACAGCCGCAGCGGCAGCCAGTAAACCGGCTCCCGTAGATCGAAAAAAGCGTACATTAAAATACATTGACGGCGAAACAGTGCTGGCAGTAAAAACGTCATCAAAAGGCGACTGCTCGGCGTTACCGATCAACTATCCACTCAATTACACATACATCATAGATGCAAACTCCATTCCTTTTGCTCGAATCCCTGGAGTGGGGGATAGAGTGATTCCAAACATGGACAGGAGAAACTTGTTAATCGCAGACGCACACATGGGCGAGGGTCTCAGACACCTTAAATTAAAAGATTCTCTGGAAGAATTACAATCACGGTACTGGTGGCCAGGCATGAGCCTGCACTACACCATGTTTGTAAAAAACTGCCCAAACTGCAACAGAGATCGCAGTGGGGAGAGAAGCAGTTTAATACCTCGTCGTATCAAGGCAGATAACATCACCACTAAAAAGAATGGCTTGCGATTCACATATACAGGCTAGTTCCCACTTATAATGTAGATCCACAGCACTCGGCTGACGTCCGGACTGTTATACAAGATTTGCGAGTCTAAATGGCATATACGCTAAGAGCATGCTACGTTCGACCATTTTTTTCTTTTTCTCAGGCAATCCAGCCTGGGGGGGGGAAAGAATGGCCAAATGAGCACAGCCCAGCGGGAATCTTCTCACTTCCTTCCTGAGGGTATGGGATGGTGTAAAGAAAAAACAAAGACAGAAAGCAATCTATAATAGAAAGGATATTAGGTTCGGGAGCTGGGTGGGTCAAACATCTAATAAGTGTCCAACGTAGTCTAAATAACTTGCCAAGAAATTCTCTGAAGGGATTCAGTCCGTACGAATTATTATTCGGAACTAGGATGTTGATCTCTGACCTTGATAGTCAGACTTCAGTGGTAACAGAAAAAAGCTTTGATGTCAAAGACCGTTTGGCTATTTTGCAGGACTTAAAGAAAACAAGAAAAGACCTGAGCAACATACAGTTGAAAGAACAGCCAACGACCACTGAAGAATCACCACCTGTCCCAGCAAGACCTGTCTGGATTCCAAAAATCGGGGATCTAGTCAGGGAGAAGATCGCGGTAAAGAAGGAATTTGGGCCTTCTTACAGAAAAGCAGTTCCTGTATTGTCTGTCAACGGGACAAGATCAGTTGTACTACCGCCACTTGCTGGAAAAAAGGAGAACGGAGTTGTATCCATCGACCTGGTAAAAATACAACATGTGGCCGATAACCAACAGTAGGCCAAGTGGACTCCCAATAAGTAGCAGAACACCAAGGTTTGCTACCAGTACAGAGGTCCTATCAAAGAGGCTCATCACATTCGAAACGCCTACAGAAGGACAACAAGGACTATGCAACAATGCAATAGAACTTAGACCTCTGAAAACACAAATAAGGACATTTAGCAGAGACACACCAATCTATACAGAAGTACCAAGTGAAAATGCAAGAAAAAAAAATCCTGAACCAATTGGAACAATTGACAGAACTGCATCCGGTTACTTCATCAACTTCGATGATTCCTCTGAAGGCTTCAGCGAACAAAAGACACAGCCATCATCAAAATCCTTTAAAGACAAAGCGAAGGAACTTTTGAAACAACTGAAAGAAACATATCTAGTTTCTCCATGGATTGAATTTTGGGTGGGTTTTGGTGCATTTATCCTCATACTTTGGCTCATCATGGTATTTACCTTGGGACGCTTCATTGAGGGAAAATATGCTAAAATGGACACAGCAAGTCAGAACATCAACTTGGTCCTCAAACCACACACATCTTCACACGTCGAGAAAAGAGAACTTTCTTCAGAACTTTCTTCAGCCAACTTCACAGCAATTCCAATATCTGGTGGGGTAGCCTGGGACAACACTGACTATGAAATTTATGGTCCGGTCGAGATCCTGAAATATCCACACCAAATCAAGATCTCCTTGAGTGACTTTGCAAAACCAAACTCATTTGCTGATGATTGGGACTTTGAAAGTATAAACAATATGATGTCTGACTTAGTAATGTCTGCTAAATTTACAAAACATGATTATTTGCAGGGTTCTACAAATTATGACAGCATGTACTGCTATAACCATTATGGTAACCATTTCTTGCATAAATCTGCACAACCTAGAAATGTTTTAAATTTTAATCAATGGGAACATTGTGCTACACCTCCAAAAGGGAGCTCTAGAACCGTGTATGGCAAATATTCATATTTTTCAGGTTTTAACATAACTAATGCTGAAACATTTTATTACAAATTGTCAAACAAGACAGGGATGAAAACCATGATAACCAACACAAAATTGATATATTCAGATTCTTTCTTTGAAAAAATGAATACTTTTGGATTTGATTATTGGGACAAACATGTTGATTTGAAAAGTGTTTGGGGTACAAAAGAATGGCAAGTACAGGGTATAGAAGCTTTGTTTAGAGCCTGCATGATCCCAGAACAAATGATATTTTTAAATGACACCGTTCAACAAACCACCTGTCTTGGCTTAGCCAAAATCAAAGATTTAAATAACCTGTCTATTCCAAAGCCAACAATGTTTAGCAATAACTCTGAAACAGATGAAGAAATAGACATAAACCATATACTTAACCAAAACAGAACACATTCTGATTGGAAACAATGGTTGATCTGGCCCACAGATACAAATAACTGTCAAGATAGATTCCTGAATAAAACACAGGGTTTCAAAATGAACAGGCCAGACCCTAGATATCCCCAAAGACATCACCCAGGGATAATAACAACCTACAGTGTGGGCAAATTATGCCTTCAATGGCTACGAACTTCCACACTGCCTGAAATTAAGCAACACCTAACTTTACTTACTGATGGTGCTGACTTGCGTGATTTCATAATGGGACCACGCAAACAGCGTCAAAAGCGTTTCATAGCAGCCTCTGTATATGCAGCATACAATGAGGCCTGGAAGGTTACTCAAATTGAGACAGCAGAAAGAATACGGGAAATTGACCGTATTAATTTGGAAAAATCACTTTCTGTAGTGGACAATGGGTTAATGACTCTGTCCTCCAGAATTTTTTCATTGGACAGCATTGTGTCTTCAGCAATCGATATATTATCGCAAGACTTACTGTTATTACAACATGGTCAGTCACAATTGCGTTCTATTGTACAGCTTGGCTGGACGTTACAAAATCTGCGTTCAGGCTATGTGCCTTGGCGTTTAATCAACACAACGTCACTATTTCAAATCTTTAACCTTACTGATAGACAAATCGGTATGGCGCAGAAGGGTGCTGATTATACAATCTTGAGCATTGAAAAACTAGAAAGATTACCGTTGACAATGTCAGAACGACCTGTCAGTGAATGGATAATCCACGGAATCATAAATATTCCAATCTCAACCTTCAGGTTTCAATACTGCCAAAAATATATACAGGCTGGCATGTACGAGAAATTGGGAAAGGGGTACCTTAAAACAACATGGAACCTGCCCTATTCACATGCATGTGTCAGTAACAAAGGACAGAAAGTGTTTCTTAGTGGCATCAATTGTGCTATGTCACTAAGCGGCACGCTTCTGTGTAACGGTATTAGTTTGCACGGAGCCTGTGAAGGGAATTCATACAACCTTTCATGTCACCAGCAAGGCGCACCTGCAACTGAAATAGAACCATTCTTTCAAAGACTCTATAATGGGAGTTACATTCTTATTGTAGACCGCAGATGCTGTAGTCTTATGCCCGGGACTCCTTATCTCGTCACTACGACGGCGAAGGTCAAGTGCTGTGGACGTTCTTTGTTCCCCAGCTCCTTTCCAGACAGGGAGGCGAGGGCATGGCCCAGTTTGAAAATTACTTCTATTCGAATAGACACTTTAAGCAGAATGAAAACAGTGCTTCTTCAGACGCCTACAAGGCTCACGTCATCTAAAGAAACGTATGATCTACAAGTCGCAAGGACGACTGCAGAGATACATACATTATTATCAACTAATTCCCCCGTACATTTCGCGGAAATCCTGAGCGAAATCTTAAATATTTCTGATACCACAGGGGTCTCAAAGGTATTTAAGACAGTATTTTCGATGGCATTAACACCATTCAAAGCCATACTGGGTATTTTTCCAGACTTCGTCCATTCGATTTTTGGCGGACTTCCCCTGATCCTAGGACTAATTGCAGGAATCCTATTCCTAGTCCTTATTTTTCGTTATGGCAACCCATGTCACAGATCAAACTCTCGCGACAATGGAAGATACGATCCTAGCCATTGGATACCGGGACCGGATATCAAAAATCCTGGGACTATCCCGGCTTAGAGACCTAAACATGACTTGGTTTCTATCATTTCGACCAATGTGGCAAAGGTGTGTTTTACCTGTACTAAGGTGTCTGCTATGCGGAGAAGAATGCGTGTTAGACACCTGTCTGACGCTACAATCGGATGCGCCGGTGCATGCAGATACACTGTTGGTTCCTACCAAGGTTCACGCACTGTGCTGCCCTCAAAGGCTGCCAATTCTGATGACGGCATTCCTGGAATCTTCACCACTGCGATTGAAGAGTAGTGAAGTTCAAGATGAAAGCAGCATCGAACAGGTACGACCTTCTGTTAGCAATGCAAATCAGAATGTCAATGGAGACAATCATGCGCATGAATGCATGGTTACCCCTATTTCCGACTTAGAGGAACTTTCCCATGAAGCTGTTGACAGTTTTTTCGAAAGCCTGAATGATATGATGTTCTCTCCGGAACAGAAATAGAGACTTTTGAGTAAACTCGCACACGGCGTTCCCTGAATTCGGCCTTCAACTTTAAAAAATAAAGTCACATGAACAATTACAATCCAGTTCACGGACAGCAACTTTTTTCAGCAAGCCCCTAAAATATTTTTCTATATATTTTTTCCCGGGACACTGATTTTCTGCTTAAAGTAAGAGACTATTCCTAGAGAACTAAGATTTCTATTTTAGATACTTTATAGACTTTATAGACTTTAGCTGCCCGCTGGTATGTTCGCAATAGATTTTATGTGATGAAATGGTTTCGACTTTTTTTCTGTATAGCCATATTAAGAGCCATTTCATGTGTATTTCTCATATACCAACAATCAATAATGCATAACAATGCGTGTTCACTTTTGCATCTAATTCATAGCTTAAGTGCATACAATATATATGACTGCAATTTTTCAGTATATTTGAAAATTTCGAAATGCATTTATGTATTTTGGGGTGGTAAGGTATACACTATACTCTATAGTATGTTGTACTATGTTATACTATGCATAGATTAGTAGATATGACCATAGTTAGCGTGGAGTGGGTGTCGTGTATTTCTATAGGTTCTGATTCGATCCCCCTATTCCTGACCCTATTCTGGTTAAACTTACTAGCTAGTTAACTAACAGTCAGCCCATGAGGCAAGAAATCCCCCATGATGCAGATACCGTTATCTGACGCAGTCACACTACGGCACAGGAACGTGTTATCTGATTAGGTCATAACGCTTGAGATCTAATTAGACAAGCAATATTCCTCCAGCCCCTGATAAGGCATACGACGTTCTCATAACAAATCAAACCTATGACAACCTGGATAATCCGTGCGGCCATTGTTTTGATTTCACAGAGAACTTTAGTAAAGAATGTGCTAACGAGCAAGTCGTATGACATCTTTATTGACGTACCTATGTCCATCCTTACGTCAATCTCGGCACCTTTAAGGTATAAATATTGCCGACCTTGCCCTATGCAAACACACGCGTGGTGACAAGACGGAGCAGCCATACTTGCCGAAGCCGAGAGCAGAAGCAGACCCCGCAGGCAGCAGCCCCGCCTTCCTGACGCGCTGAGAGACGCGCTGCTATCTCAAGCCAAGAGACCCAGCACCGGCGCTTCTGGGCAGCCCTCGCAGGCAGCCTGGAATATCGAGAGCAGAGAAAGAGATACCATTCCTCATTCATCCTAAATTCCAGGTACAGAACTGAATAACCCCTCCTAGAGAATTCTTTAGTTATTCACTTGGCAAAAACAAACTTAAACTAAACTGTAACTTTCTATTCCCGCCCACGCATTAGACTTAGGTCAGGTACACGGGGTAGGCGTATTTAGAAACACCAGTTGAGTACGTTTAGTCAAATGTATATGTGTATGTAAATATATTTTAATCATTTTAAACATCATATGGCTCAGAAACCATATCAATGTTTTTACAGTATTATTTTATACTATTGCTTCTAATGTATGCACTTTACTTAACTATAAGTATTGCAATAATATCGATCCATTTCTCTTGTACGAGAAAAGAGACTGATCAATAAATAACATCTTTTATTGAACACGCCCGTCTCTTCCTTTTCTCTACATTCTGATGAGACTAAGAATGCACGTACTGACTGAGTAAAATAATTGCCTTGTGCTCACACGACTCTCGAGATTGACTCTTGATTAGGGGAGAGCAAAGTTGTCATGTTCTATGGTTGTCAGAAACTAAATCCCTTCTTGTCTAATCAGGGGAGTTCATCCTTCCTTGAACATTCGAGAAAGTTTCTAGCGAACTCTGAGCTTAGCTGGCAAACCCAAAAATTAAGTCTAGTTTCGACAGTAGTAGACCTAGTTAACGTCTGGCCTAGGTCTTTACTGCTGTAGGTACTATTCCAATGCGCAGAGCCTATTGGGAAAATAGGAGCTACACTACAGCATAATGCCCTGTAATATCGGGTAGACCCCATACGGCTGGAGATACGGAGATCAGGTTTTGTTCCAAGTGACGTCAAATGCTGCTGGCTGCCGACCGAGCTACTGCTGCTTGCTCGGCCCTCCGCTCAGCTGCCAGGACCAGATTGCGACTGAGAGCTATCCAGACCCCTGAGAGGGCAGAAAAGCAGCCACTGAGGAAGCGGGCACAGCGGACACAAGGTTAAGAGGAGCCTCGGACTCCCGGGCCCCCAGAGATTGAACAGGACAGTTGTCCATGGAGGATATCAGGAGAAGGGGGTGCCTGGAGGAGCTGTTCCGCGCCCGCTGCAGGGCCAGGACCAAACAGTGGAGTGGGCTCAATGGTCTCTCCAGCCCCCACCCATCCAGCCCCCACTCAGCCATTACTCATTACTCAGGACTGGCAGCGCAGTGGCAGTCTGGCAGTGGTAGCCTGGCACCGACTCACAGCAGCAAGAGCAGGAAGTAATAGGCGGCCGCGACAACCGGGCCCTGAGAGCAGCGGCGCAGCTGGCAGCTGGAAAAGTGTGAGCCAGGTGCTGCAGAAGTGACCTAGCTAGATCTGGGTGCGGCCTGCAGTGGCCCTGAAGCTCCTGCTCTGGCCACCCTCCTCCCCACCTCACGCTGCCCTCTCCTGGGGGCACTGGGCCTTTTGGGGAGTCGCTTGGGCTCCTCACCCACACCCCTCAGCCGGCCTTCCCGGACGTCTCAGCCACTCGCGTCCTGTAGCTACGAGTTTGAGATCGGAGGGCTTGTCCACTTGACCATAGAGGGTCATCAAGCACCAAATTGAAACACTGGACACAAGCTATATTACTGCCCATAAGCAGCACAGCCATCCTACGACTCGGGGACAACACTCCTTTGCACCAAAGGCACCAGAGGCGGACTGCTTGGGGACTGCTCGCTACCCTGCCACCCTTGCGGGTTCCCTGCCATCCTTGCGGGTTCCCTGCCATAACTTTTCGGTTGAAAGATGCAGGGTTGAGAAACAGTGAGAAGACTCTGCATCTCCTTGCAACGCCTTAGGCGGAGAATGAGGTCAGTGAAACAAAGGCAGTCAGTTACCACTGTAATAAATAACAGAAAAAGAAAGAGCAAAATGTTGGGTGAACCTAACAAAGACCTGGCCATGGCAGGAGCACCTGATACTAATGACCGTACCATGCTGGTGGCAATAGAGGCTCTTCTCCAGCAAAGATAACAAAAACTGGCTATCAAACCAAAATATATTCAAAAGTCACATTTGTGAAAGACGCAGGAGCTGTTTATAATGCCAGAAATCTCAATCTTAGGGTGCTTTCTTCCCTATTGCATCCAGAGGTTTTAACCCCAGCAGAAATAGCAGCATTGACGATAACATTCTTAGTTGACAAGGATCAAAATAAGAAGCTAGATGAGGTCAGGAAAGCATAAGGCATAAAGATTAATGCCGTGGGTGCATGGCAAGTGGGGCAAAGGCAGTATCGGCGCAACATACAAACACACGAAAACAGAGAATGCGGCAGCAAGTGTACCGACAACTGACACAGCTCATGAAGCGTCATATTTCCATATGCGCAAGGCTCTCCAAAGATTCAGGACCACACGGACTTGTGCACAATCCTCTCTAACATACACTCGAAGGCTTATCTGCCTGAGGATCAAAATTCTACCACGGAACGTGCAAGCTGCTCAGACAATATTCTGATCAATAGTTGGACATGTAAAGGAGAAGGACCGTGCCAGCCCGCGCGCGCCAACCGATGCAAGTTCTACTCAAAGCTCACAACAATACTAAAGAGAAGCAATAAGAGGGTCTAAAAGAAGAACAGTTTCTAAAAATCACCATGGCTATGGAGCCATATTTGACTGATCTTCAGTCAGCACCCGCACAGGATGAACAGACAACAAACAACTAGAAAACTCAAAAGCTGAAACATGCAATGTATCACATTTTACCACAGAAGAATGTGTAAAGCTGATGGTCTCTTATTCACCTGAAGCACCCCTGGACAAAGGCAACAAAACACAGCGAGACCTGGATTCTGAGGATCCCTCAATGGAGCTAAATAATATATGGGCGTCCCTCTTGAATGCAGCTCTCAACTAAGGCAATGCAGTACCACTCAGATAAGATGGATATTCAGTTATCCCTTCTCAACTTCCTGGCGATCCACGTCTCAAACATCGATACCAAATTGACAGAGATGAGCAACCTCATGAAGAAAGCTCAAGCCGATACTCAAATAATCCAACGACCTGCACTTGCTTCTCTATCATAGACCAACTCTCAACTTTACCTTCACTGATGGGGGAGCTGCTCACCGATTTAAATAAGACAAGAAAAACCACAGGATCAGTAAACACCATCAGCCTAGACAAAAACACTGGAAAACCAAACCCCAGTAACCTGGCAGCAATGACACAGCGGAACATGGAGAAAAACCCTATAAGAATAAGGGTCACCTGGATCAATCTAACCTTGAAGCGATAGCAGGCTGTATGCAAGGAGAAGTGGGGTCTACACAGCCAGAACTCCATCTGACAACAGGGGAACGTAATACCCTCAAATAAAGGAGTCCATCAATACCTTACAACTCAACCCAGCAGCCAGTGATGGTCATCGCTCAAAATGGCTGATCCAAGGAGATGAAGCAGCAGGCAACAAAAAAAGCCAGGTGCGAAAATATGCAGGAAACAGAAGAGAAAAGGGAGGAACAAGAACACAACCAAAAAGACATATTTTCAGGCTGAGGTCAAGAGCTTTGGGATCCCGCACAAAGGCCAAAATAGGTGACGACGCCAGGCAGTGGAACTTGATGAAACGAGTGACTTTCTCCTCTCAAACAATCAGAAATGTGCATACTTTGTTCCATTTACCGATACCTTCCTTTTTAACAGAGTGTGACTACAGGCACTGCCCCCCTCCCGGGATCCATGTCGCCTTAATATAGAGCGACCTAAGTAAGACTTCAAATCACAATTTATGTTAAACCGTAACCATGTAAACAGTGTCACTATTGAGTAGTTATACTAAAAATCAGCATTTTCTTCATAACCACATATTTCCTAAACCACAGGGATTAGCCAAACTAATGGGGATTACCCGACCGTGGTGAACTATTAGAAACACATTTAACAAGCTTAGACAGCTTGTGACAATGAGTGATGCACACATGGGTGCATAGCTGTCCTCACCAAAGTGATACATGTTTTTATATGCATATCTATGATTACTGTTTGTGTTTATCTCTTCACAGATTACAAGTACTAATGAAACAACAGTAAGTTAGTTCTTAAAGTTACGAGAAGCAGATCTGTTATCTCTCACCTTGTGCACCTTAGCGTGTGTGCATTAGATTCACACAATACTGAGATAATAGCCCATTTTTTCACCTTTCTGGTCCTGACAAAAGCCAACTTACGTAAGTGTCTGGCCGAAATATGTAGACCAATTTTAGGATATAAGAGTCAAGTTTGAACCTCTATAAATATCCACCCCTCTTTTCTTTTTAATCCTGTCATAGCGCCCCAGTATTAAAAAACAGTTTTCCTCTTTAGGGGGGCCCTACAGACACTTTTAACTCACAAATCACCTCACATGGCACAACAAAAACTCCAGCTTGGCTGTAATTCAGGCATTGCAGCACAACCGGGGAGCATTTGGCATCCTGGGTGGGAACCGAATGATGAAGAATGCCACCAACTAGGTTGGTGGGTGAGGGTTCTTTTAAAAATCCAAATGATTTTTCACACACAAACTAGTAATTAGACCGTGAAAATATTTTCTGCCTGAGCCTGTTCTTTTTGTTTCTAGGATATCTTAATTCATGTTGTCCACCTGGGGCCTCAGCAATCCAGTAAATCACAGGAATAAGTCTCTCCCAATCTGTGGGGTCCTCCGTACCTCCTGTGTCGGTGACAAGAATTGGCCTGTGATGTCGATCTAGTGAAATGTCCAGCTGTAATCCATGTAGTACCTCATTGAAACAAAGAAAATTATTAACAGCAAGAAACCAAGGTTCCTTTATGCCGGCATAAGGGGGTCTTTGCCATGCCAATGCAACATGCTAAACTATCTTCAAGTAAACAATGAACAAACAGTTCCTGTTTGGAAATTGGGAGCATGTTGATGTGTTACTGGCTCTACACTGCTTGTGGCCACTCAGGACTCTCCCACAGGTGAGTCAAACCTACTACTCTTTACCAGCCCCTTGCCCAAGGTGTAACATGGACACCTCACTGTTAATTAGGTTCGGTGTTCCATGCTCAGGCTATGTTGACTGCCTGTCAGGGATCAACAGTCGGCCTCCATGCCCGACCCAGTAGTGCCCATATTTAAATTCGACCCATGTTCCGTCAACAGTATTTCAAAGATTTTCTTGCATTGATGGAAAACCTCCCCCACTACTCATGCTTGTTCCATGGCTGCTTGTTTCTTGGTGGGGTGGCTTCTAGTATTGAGGGTGCATCTCTGTTTCTTATGAACCCAGCCAGCGGCTAGCGATTCTTGGGCCTCTGGGAGTTCCAAACCCTCAGTGTGCATCCAGGCCTAGGGATCTTCCAGGATTTAGAAGAAGTGTGATGTTTCCCCTCTGATACACACTGTTTCACTAGGAAGAGGAGGCCATGTTCCAGGCCCATGAGACTCAATTGCTGTTTGACTGCTAGGTAGGAGTTACGTATCCGTATCTTTTGCACGTCTGCAGTGTAGTCTCTGTATGGTGTGATTGCAATGCTCTCATGAGTTCAAGGCCCCTCGGTGCAGAATATTAGCAGGATGAGGTGCCTGTCTCTATAATTAAGCCACTTGGCCAGGATGGGTGCCAGGGGTGCAACTGGTGGTGGGTGATCTACCAGGGAGTCGATGTTCCCTTTCTATGTAGAAAAACTTCAGGATCCACCCAGTCAAATCCTTCCCGGATAGCCATTGTTCAAATAGGAGTTCCATATTGGGTCCCTCAGCTTGCTCGGGCAATCCCAGGAAGAAAATACTGTTCCTTCTAGAGTGGCCATCTGAGACTTCTGCTTGCATGTGTAGTACTTTTATTTCCGCTTGCACTATCCTTTAAATTGCTGCGGTCCACTTGGAGCAGGCTAAACTCAGTGGCTACTGTGTCTATTTTATTTTCAAGCATGGTTTAAGTGTCCATAATGGTTTGGAGAGTCTGTTAAACTGTCCCATGTGTTTTTCAGGGTGGATTCCAGGTGGCTCAGCAGTCCCACTGGAGCAATTTGCATCAGGAGCATTTCTTGTGTTTCTCCAGAGGTGGGAGTCAGCCTGGAGTATATAGGTATAACCATCATTCGATGATGACCCTCAATTCTGTCAGGACCAAGAAAGGGAGAGCACAGACCAGCGGATCATTGAGGGTGCAACTGGAACTAGTCTTTGCTCTTTAGTAGTCTCCTAATAGACTCCCTTATACTGGCATACCCCAATACTTTGCTGCTTTACTGGTATACACAGCAGTAGCGGCTGTTACCAGACAAGGGTGGTAGGCCGGGAGTGTTGAATGTGGACGGGTGTTAATTAACAAAAAAAACATTTACCTTGGAATGCCAGGCCACCACCTCCCCTGCGTCCTCTTGTTATGCTTCATATAGGTAACCTGATATAGGCCCAGGTAACATCATACCCTTTCACCTACATCACCTCCCCAACATTTAACAGTAACAAGCCTTACAAGAATTGAATGCCTTTTATGGACTGAACCTTTTACCTAGTTCTAGGCCTGGGTGCAGGAGGAGGGTTTTTCCTGAACAATATTGTTCTATGAGTTCATCTTTAGATAACACAGTATGCATGAATATTCATAAGGCTACTTGGAAACCAGGCAGGGGCTATACACCACCTTCCTAATATCTACGCACAAGGTTAATCACATACGTCATCCTCATACCCAACAGTGGCTAACACAAGAACAAGGGACAATGGGACTCTATATAATTTTCTGTATAAATACAGCACCTCTTGCTATCAGTAGTTAGAGGGAACCGAGACTTCCAGGCTCACACATTGACCAGAGATGCTGAGGCTCCTGCATGCAGACGCTCCAGCTGACAGTGGTCTGAACATCCCTTGCGGGTTGTCCAACTCGACACCAAGAAGGGCTCCGACATTTCTCATACTTCAGGTAATGGGGTTTGACTAACTCCTAGAGGGATTTGGGGGTTTTACACCTACTCATATGCTAGGTACACTTAGGTACATCTAGTCAGGCATCGTAGGAGTATGCACACTTTTATAATGCATTTGGTAAATACAATGGTAGAACTGTACTATCCACTTAAATTCATAGTACTGCTAATCATATATCTCTGCTACTGTCTAATGGTTGTTACAGCTCATATATTCTACACAAGATTAACAACTGTTCAAAGAACCTTTTATTGAAACACCTAGACTGTTTATTCTGTGTACCTTTGAGATAAACTAAACGAGCACGAGTGACTGAGCGAAAAGTAGTACATTGTTTCCACGATCTTGAGGGATCAGGGTTGTCATGTTCTGAGGCTGCTAGAAATTATTCTCTCCCCGATAAGAGGAGACACTAGTGGCACTGTGAGCTAGCTAATGCAAAAAACCGCTAACATACGCAGTGGGTGTCCTCAGAGTTAGTCTGCCACCAATACTACAGTTTAAGTTATGCCAACGCGCAGGTCCTTCATGGGTACTATAGCAGCTACACAACACTTTTCCTTCTTTATTTCCACAGTCCGGCCTGCAGCAGAAAGTACCTGGCACACAGGCTCCACTTAGCCAATCACAACGCTGCAATGATGATGGGAACAGGGAGCCTGTGCATGTTCCTCACCAGGCTCTGTAATACAGCCTTGTGGGTGAACATGCAAAGTGCGCTTTAACTGTTTAGTCGGCCCAAGAGGGCCGACCAAACAGTTTGTACACACTTTGGGAGTGCAAACACCTCCTCCGCTGCTCTGGCCAGTCCTGCCCCACCCCATACTGCACACAGGCTACACTGCATTCAATAGGAAAAATAAAATGATGATAATGATACTTTATTGCCATTTTATTTTTCCTTTTTG
The DNA here is from genome assembly GCF_964261635.1 of Lissotriton helveticus. Lineage (NCBI taxonomy): Eukaryota > Metazoa > Chordata > Amphibia > Caudata > Salamandridae > Lissotriton > Lissotriton helveticus. Next base: position 1,079,995,459 of record NC_136059.1, read on the forward strand.
CACAGTGAGGCAAAGCTCCTCCGCCTTAGCAGAGGAGCCACCACTGATTCACAGTCACACAGGGTGTTTTTACTTTTGGTGGGTTATTGCCATTCCCTGTCTGTATATTTCGCTCTTGGTGAGATATGTGGTGGCTGGGAGAATCTCTTATCTGGCAGTCCACACCCAGACCCTCACAGCGTGAGAAGTGCCTTCATTTTTGTACTGATTACCCTTATGTGGATGAGGTGCTTGGCATTGTGCGAGCAGTCAACTAAGAGTAAGGTGGTAGTTGAGCACTGCTGTAATACTGTAGGCCTTGATATTCCCTGCCATTTTATCATTCGGGGTGTCTCTGGTGGTCTAAGGGGCTTCACTGTTGCTAGACTGAAGCAGTAAATCACAGAGTGCTGAGCTCTGCTGGAGGACGCGAGTGAGACGGCGTGTTTGACAGGCAGTGCCACAGATTTGACCCTTCTCAGCCTCTCCGGCCTCTCCGCCTCCCCCCCGGTGCGAGCGACTTTCAGGCTGGTGGCTTGCTTGTCCCTGCCCCCCCGTGCAGTGCAGAGTGCGGGAGCGTGATCGCAGGTGGCCACCAGAACTTGCAGCCTTTGCAGCAGCTGCCGCGGGCAAAAACAGGGAGTGGCCCGGTAGCGGCGGGAGCCCTCGGCAGGCAGCCGGCTGGGGCCACGAGAGCTCTTGGTCAGCTCGGGGTCAGTCTAGAAAGCGGGGGAGGATTGCAGCAAGGTTCCCTACAGGGGCAGGAGCATTCCAGAAGCTGCGGGAACACTCAGCAGCCCAGCCCAGGAACATCCCGGTAAAGGCGGAAACTATAGCGAGGCCTCCCTGTACTGGAAGTATTCAGGTGAGAGCCCTCGGGCGACCAGGCTGAGGTAACAGTAGCAGCCAGGGCTACCCCAGAGGCGGCGGGAGTCGCAGGAGTCATTGAGACCAGCCTGGGACCAGCCTGGAGCCTGGAGGTTACTGAACTTCCCCCCACTCAGCATCTGCATCAACGGCACTAACGAGGGAGGCGAAGCAGTGGATGCCCGAAGCTGTGGTGCCTGGAAATTAAGGCATTTGATCATCATCTGTGCGAGTGAGACACGCCACGTAAGAGCTTCCATGGGCGAGAGCAGCAAAGCAAGGTGAGTCAGTCAGACGCACTGCTTCCCTACTGCCCCCTTTATCTCGCCACATCACCCCGCATCTCTGGCTCCTCCTATATTACCAAATTTACTCACGTAGAAGCACAGAAGCTCAATACAGAAGCTTAGCAGTACCGCTTATTGACACTGATATTGACATTGATAGCGCTAACTATTCCCCCCCTGAACGGCAGGGTAATGTGAATGAAGGCAGAGAGGAAGTAGCGATCAAGGGGCAGTGTGCAGCAAGGAGAGCGGTAAGAAGGGCCGCGAATAACAGCTTTCTTCGACCCAGTCCGATTCAATTAAATCCAGTAGCGAACCACCAACAAACCAATTACTAGACCAAGGATTTTTGCATCAACTTTTCAACTTTTATACTACTGCTAGCTCAGCCTCGGATTAGGCAAAAGGCCTTGGAGGCCCTGCAGTCACCATAGGTCAATTGTTTTAAAGAAGCTAACCCCCCTTCCACGCATGCCTGTTTTGTGCCAACAGTGCCGGACAAGACCTTAAACAAGAACTGTATACAACGTAACCATATTACCAAAGACATACGCCACATTGAGGAGTAGGAGAGAGCTATTCACTTATTGTGAAGAGCAACCATGCGGACAAGGAACGCAGGCCTTCTACAAGTTCACCCCAACCATCGCCCTCACAAATCAGCACGATGCCAAAAGGCTAGGATGTTATACCCATTGGGCAAAGATAACATAAGATACGACATGACCCTACAAGACAGATCTACAAACGATGGGGAACAAGTGGGAGAAGAAAGAACAAACCCCCTTTAAACTCCTGGGTCTGGAATGGTCTCCAGGACGGAAGCCATGAAGACAAACATAAACTCAAATGGGGCCACCGGCTCATCAGGAACTACATGCCACCTTCATGACACAGACAGCATAATCTGCATTAAACCCACAAATTCAAATATTAGTCCAAATACTAGCAACAGTAATAGCCCTAAAGGCTCCAACGATATTAGGAAATATTTTCAACAACAACCAAAACAAAATAAACTGATTGATCATGGAAAATTAACTGATCCATCTCTTGTTGCCTTAAGGACGGCCATATACTGCTTTAATGCCAATACCGATACCCCATCAGCTGTTCCTCTTTCTCCAAAAGTCCTGATCGTCAAGGGCAAGACAAAACAAACCGGGGAATGGCCAATTGATCATAATCAGACCAGAGCCAACGACCAAGGAAGGAGCATAGTGGTGCTTAAAAACCTACCCGACGACCTTCCAGAGCCACAATTTAACATGGCCTTAGGAGATAGTGAAACAAACAAAGAACCCTACCCCCTAACAGAAAATGTCGCTATCCCTAAGATCAACTGTATATCTTCAGAACCTCGATCAGGCTCCCTGGCAGCTCCGCGGTTATCCATCAAAACCGGGAAAGAAGAAGATGACAAGTTATTCCATCGAAATAAGCTCTCTGACTTAGGGCAGGAGGAGAGCACAATACATTCAAATGCACATTTGCCGCTCTGGGAATCCAGTTTGGCCCTACAAAGAATAGAAAACCATCTTGCATTAATCAACGAGGCCTTAATATCTATGAGAAATGTTGCACTAATGCACGCAGACAAATTAGACATTCAAATCAACATTTTGCAGTCCGTAGCCAACTCAATTTCTGGAGTGGATTAAAAATTAGAACATCTAAATTCCTTAATACGCAGAGCGCAGGCATATACAGAAGTAACAATGAAACCTTTAGATTGCGGGTGTTCCCCGATACTGCAGACCTTAGAAAAACTTCCGGAAATAATGACCACCTTAATTACGGATCTCAAGCACGAGGTAAATAGAAGGAAAAGTAACAGCTGTCCCCCAAAACCACTGCAGAGAACAGGCATAAAGACCCCACACAAGGAAACAAAGAACATGCCTCCAACTTTAAGGTTAGTCGGAGACTCGACAAACAAACCGACAATAACTAATTCTCAGTCTACTTTGTATCTAAACCAATGCTCAAAGGTCACCCAGAAAAGCCTAGAGCAAACTGAAGAAACTGCTTGTAACAGCATCAACGAAACAAAATGTCAATTGAACTCTAATCTTCTAATCCCAAATCCAAATTTATATGCATCCTTACAATCTCATTCAACGACTAATAATAATAGTTTTGGCAAATCGAACGATTTAAATCCATCTTTCTCAGCACGATAATCCTTGTCAAGGAAAAATAAGAAAAAACTGAAAAAGCTAAATAAAATAAAAAAAGACAAAAGTTATGCAAAAGGGAAAATTGAGCACTGGCTTGCATCAGCAAACAAGGACATTAAAGTGGCAAGCAGCGAGGACCAGGAGGGTCAGGGCCTAACCCTTATTGATCAAACAAGAGAAATACAAGCAGAAACACATGAACTAACAGCCTCGGTAATGGCTCTGAAGAGTCCACCATGTGTTCCAAATGAACACTTGCTTAAAACTTCACTCCAAAGATCTCCTGGGCCATGTAGCATCTCGAAGCATGAACTAGGCTCACAAGCCAATGGTCGAGAGAATGAAAACTGGGAAAAAATTGACACACTAGAAAAATATGCCAATAAGGGCCAACATTTGCAACTTACATCTATCTCACAAAGGGAACAAATTTCCACTCAACAATGAGGGGCGATTCAAGGGAGACCAAACCATCACCTCTAGGTTCGATCCGAACATTTACACCATAAAAACAATCAAGATTGACGAAGGACGGGTCCTAGGGGACAACCTTGCCCGCAACTTAAATTTAAACAAGCCCCTCGTTACTCCAACGATGCCCTTTGCCCCACTTAACCCCACCCAGTCTCTGGACCGGGACCTTGAAAATCCAAAAGTATTCCGATATCCAGAATATATCTCGCAAGGGAGCTGGGACATCCTCAATAGAGGGAACCTCCTGAATCTCTGCAAAAACATTCCCGGCATGGAGAATATAAAAACAACAGACATAAGGAAGGTGGCTTTTTTTGGCCCAGGACCCAGCGAACAAAACGAAACAACTGAGATAACTTTTGCCAATTCCAACATGGCAAAGGCTTTAAAGGGATACAAAATACAACTGGATAATTGGGGAATTAAAATTAATTCCCCACTACCAATGAAATATCCAGAAATCCTGAAAGATACAAAAAGCAAACAGGGCAATGATGATCTAAGGGACAGGAAAAATAGGTATATCACTCATTCAAGCCCTCCCGCCATTGGATCTATTCTACATGGATCATTAGGAGGCACACAGCCAATACAGTTGAGTAGCAACTCAATTCAAATTTTCAAAAACACGGAAGGAGGCAATCGTTCCTGCTCAATGACGGGTCAGGGCCACAAATATTGGTCTTGGCTGGCTCAGGCCTTAAATTCCACTTCCTAACATCAATAGCGCCACCTCATTAAACAAATCGTTGCTAACAATAAATAATACCTTGGGTAACATCAGGTGCAAAGATCCTCTTTCAAACATCATTGGCTCCTATCAAGACTCTGGCAACCATTTATCACAATCAATTCCTAAAAGTGGCTGTGCTCCCCTTATGAATCCCACGATTACCCCAGTTATCAACATACTGTCTTGGAATGTTGCAGGAATACACCAAGCCTTGCAAAGTCCAAGTGCAGTAGCACTTATGGCAGGTGCGGACATAATTTGTGTACAGGAAACATGGGCCACTTCCTCCACACCATTATGGAATTTTGCTGAATATTTTATTCCTGCAAAAAAGGTTAACATCTTTGGGAGACCATCGGGCGGCATCTCAACTTATATAAAGCATGCATTGAAGATACACAATATTACAGAACACTTCAGGAATGCTATTAGCTGGAATTTTAAAAGGCATTATAACGACCAAGGGCCCGACTTCGATTCTCCTTATTAACATCTACTATAACCGTCATGGGTTAAACTCAAAAGATAAACTGTTCGACCTATCAAAAGAGATTGAAGCTCTACTGCTACGACATGCAGGATTGGACTCAATTATATTGGGCGATTTAAATTTGCACGATATAGGGCACCTAACTGATGAAAGACACCACAATTCGAGCACTAAAAGATTCAACGCTCTAATGCGAGCCTATAAACTGGCAACAACACATTATATCACCATAAAAAACAACGGAACAGCATCAATACCGCCGACCTTTAACAACCAGACAACAGTAGACTACATGATACTAAGCGAACGCCTACAAAGCCACATGTTAAGTTACACTGTTCAACCTAGGTCCGACAGCGATCATGCCGCTCTCATATTAGAACTTTCCTTGAGTGCGAAAACAAGACATACCCTTCAATATATTGGAGCTACAAAAGGAGATGAACAACATAGACTCCTCAAAAGAATCAAATGGGGTCCGCTCCCGACCCACAAGTTTGCTGCATGGAAATCGTCTTGGAAAGGCTGGCAGCTCGACCGTAATGATCTTGGAAGAATTGGGAAATGGGGGCGCTCTTGCATATGACTTGGCATACCAACTTCGTGAGAATAACAATCAAAGAGTTTATGACCACTCTAAATATAAACTGGGATTCCAGCCAAAAATAACAAACTCTTTAAAAATTCTTAATTCCAAACGCAGAGCCTATCGGGCTACTAGATCAATAACTGCAAAAAATGAGCTAAAAGAGGTGACCAAGGCACACGCAAAAGTGGTTTGGCAGGTGAAACGTGAAGCAACCAAGCAAAAATGGCTGAAAATCTTTGAACTGCTTGCTCCTAGTAAATCCCAAGAATGTTGGCAATATATAAACAAGCTCAGCAATGGGCAATGTAATAGAGAGAATCCACTCGACACTAGAACTTGGGTAGCCCATGTAAAAACTCTCTATACTAATGACTCAGAAAAAAAAACCAAACTTAAGAACATCTCCCGATAAACATCTAATTGATAAACCAACTGAATCAACGGCCTGCCCTGTGAGCACCACACCTGCTGAAAGAAAAGTACTAGCAGGAATCCTGAAAAGAATACGCCCCAACGGGGCTCCGGGATTGAACGGGCTACCAGGCTCTCTTTTTAGAGAAGATATAGACTTTTGGACCGAGAACATGGGCCAGCTGTATGCGGAGTGCAGACACCTTATGGATGTTCCAGACTCCTGGAGGGGATCCTTGTTACATCCCATCTACAAAAAAGGAGTAAGCACAGATCCTAAGAACTATCGTATGATAGCCTTATTGGACGTGGAGGGCAAGGCATATGCGAGTTCTCTCCTTACGGAATTAGAACATTGGGTCACCAAGGAGAATTTGCTCCCCTTCTATCAAACAGGGTTCCGTCAGGGAGGCTCAACCATAGACAACATTATAGCACTTTCGTATATTGTACACCAAACAATGATTCAAGGCGCCCAGCCTCTTTTTGCCTGTTTTATAGATTATACAGCGGCATTTGATGGCATCGACCGGAACATCTTATGGAGGAAATTGGTGAGTTGGAACATCTGTCCGAAACTTCTACAAGCCATCAGATCACTGTACACTCAGACATGGGTAAGAGTCAAACTCTCATGTGACTCAGCCACGGAAAAAATCGGCACAGACCAGGGCTTAAAGCAGGGCTGTGTCCTTGCCCCGCTTCTTTTCAATTTATATACAGCTGATCTGGGCAAGGCACTACAGGGAGCTAACCTGGTGACGCCTAAGATTGAGGGAACCAGACTACAATTAATTCAGTATGCAGATGACCTAGTTCTTTTGGATCACACCAAAGTCGGTCTTCAGAAATGCTTAACAGCACTAGCAGTTTATAACGCCAAAAATAAACTGGTCGCAAATCCAGCAAAATCTAAAATACTAATTTTTGGCCGCTATCCAAAAAAGAAGCTAATAAAATGGAGACTGGGACCACTTACATTATTTGATTTTGATTTGATTTGATTGGGGATTCATATAGCGCTCTATCGCTCCAGGGAGCATCTTTGCGCTTATTTATGGCTTGTGTAATCCAAAAAGGTGGGAGATGTAACGACCCATATAGGTGCTTCAGTTCTAAACCAGGGTTTTACAGGTGGTGTCTGTTAAATTCTAGATCCAGGTTTTGATGGCTTTCCTGAATTTGCTCTCACAGGAGATTTCTCGAAGTTGATGTGGGAGTCTGTTCCAGCATATAACTATCTTGGAGTATGGCTCAGCGAAACAGGTCGATCACAGGTCCATCGAATTAAGCTCCTGCAGAAAGCCAAAATGGTAACTTACGCCATCTGCAAACTTAATGCGACCTTGGAAAGCCCAACTACCGTGGCCATTCAACGGGTTCTGAAAGCAAAACTATTACCCTCCCTCAATTACGCTACACAGGCCTTCCTGGGCAAATTGAGTGAGATCTTGAAAAGATTAACTGCGCAGCCTATAAAAAGCTATTTTTCCTTCCACCATGCACAAGGAATACTTTAATTCGCTTAGAATTCAATCTCAGCCGGCAATCCTTGGAAGAACTGGCAAACATGGCAAAATATTATTACTTAACGACTACAGCTCCGGAGAACTCGATGAAGCAACTAATAAATAAAATATTTACAAAATCAGGTAACCCATGGTCAGCCAGCCTATACCTAGCCAAAGAGTACCTGAGTTTAGCGATAGAAAATTGGGACCCTAACACAATAAAATATACTGCCATCAAATCAATTATGAAAAAGCAAGTAAGAACCTGCTCAAGAAAAGTGGACATTGAAGCATTGACGGTCAGAGGCTTCCATGAGTCTCAAAGCTCTCCTCATATTTTAAATGGCCACAAACCACATCTTGTACAGTCGTTGGGTAGGCAAGCCCTACAAAGGATCCTGGCTGCAAGACTGCATGTGCTCCCCTTAAAACAGCTGTATCCGGCTGTGAAAGTAGGCCCAGCTATCGCGGAATGTCGCCTTTGTCATTATAAACGTGAAACTCTAGCGCACATTCTGTTATGTTGTCCTGCACTGCTATCAGCCCGTAGAATCCACCTAAGGCCCATTCTTCTTCAATTAGGTGTGCGGACCGTAAAAGAGGCAGTTCTTCAACTATATTTGTTGGACACGGTGAAGCACATGGCCAACTTTGCCAAATTCATTCATTCTGCGCGAACAGCATTAATGGATAACACAATCATGGCATAAAGTGACTTTTTACTTGGGGGAATTGTTTAAGTAGTACATGCTTTGAAAACATACATTGTTTTACTAAATTTCATTTTTTTTTACAATGATTGCTTTTATTCACACTAATTGCTATTTTTTTTGTATTGATTTTAATTAATCATTCAAATAAACTATTTGTCACTGTCACTGTCACTGGTCTAAGGGGCTCCCCTCCACATCAGGAAGTTGTTCAATGTGCGCTGTAGATCAGCAAGGAGCTCCAGTGTATGCCAGTTTTTCTCCTCCCTCCACATAGGAGTGCCTTTGTACCCGGTCATCACACCAGGCCTCTATGAGCAGATCCACCCCACCATCGTAGATCCACTCACCGGTCCGTCTCGGTCTCAGTGCTAGGGTTTTTCTAGGCTGTAAACTCCTGTGATTCAGGGCCGCCAAAGTCCTGCAGTCGCATAGCCTAGCGACACATATCCAGTAGGTACCAAAACCACTCCAGGTGCTTCAGGCCTGACTGCTGTGCTGCTCTCGATCCTCCTTGACGTACAGGGGGATTCAGAAGCCATTATCAGAGTGAGTGCATGTGAGGTACTACCTACTGGGTATTTCAGGAGTGCAATTTAGTGGGAGCTAGTGCCTTGCAGTCAGGATGTCTTAGACTTTTGTCCAGGGCCCAGTGCAGAGCTTATCACAGCACTCCCATGCCAGTTGCCATCTTGGCCACACCTCCAACCTATACTTACATATATGTACGCACCTTTCCAATATTTTTTTCATCATCCTGTAGGCTGTGATATTTTGCTGTATCAATCTTTCCTACTTGATAATCAGATAGTGTACCATGGGGGGGTTCACCAAAGGGAAAAGAGTGTCTGTGCCTCCCTCTGAGACGGTGGATGCAATCCAGAAGGAAACCCCCATACAATGATGGTCTTGAGAAGACCCAACAAAACCCCTCATTCCCACTACCCACTTTAAAGCCAGCAATAAACTGGCAGTGTATATGCCATCATAGTGGCAACTGTTAATTACCAATTTCGGATAAGAAGGTGATATTAGAAGGCCTTCACCTATTTTGTATCCAAGCACCCCATAGAACTAAGGGGCATATTATCAAGCAGGGCGTTAAAATTATCGCCATTTTAGCCGTAGAAAACTTCTGCTAAAGCGGCGATAATGGGCTTGATAATATGCCCTGGAGAATTCCAATAGAAGCCCATGTTCACACCAGAACATGGGTTTCTATTGGAATTCACAAGTCCATGTTATCAAGCCCATTATCGCTGCTTTAACGGCAGTGTTCTGCCGCTAAAACATCGATAATTTTTAACGCCCTGCTTGATAATATGCCCCTTAGTTCTTGCCTGCCTTGACACCTGCCACTGAGGACTGGTCAGGACTCCTATATGTCAGAATTTACCACTGATGGGAGGCCCTCCCTGCATGTGAGTACTGGGCATCCTATAAGTAGGCAGACGTTTTTGCCAAGCTCTATGCCCCAACCATTGTGTGGATTTTCTAAATAGAGGCCTTGATATCTAATGAAATCATTGTACCTGAGTGATATCCTAGATCCCTCAACTAAATGAAAGTAATAGTAAATTGAATGTGCAGTTCAAAATTACTTCTGCTTATTTTATTGCGTAACCTTACCCTAAAATAGGAATGGGTAGCCTATACCAAACTTACATCATAACATAAATACGTTTGACGGATGCATCCCACTATGTTGTGGCCATTTATGAGCTCCTTTATTATTGTATTGAGAATCATGTAGCTTAAGAAATTAACAAAAAATGAATATTAGGGCAAAAGTGTGGCTGCTGACCCCACCACCTCTCCCACTAACACCTTCAGATAGCAGTGTTTTCAGCTGTGATAGTATGAGGAATATTCTCCATGCATCTCATTAGCAGCAGCTGCTGTCAACCATGTCCTCAATTATGTCATTTAACATGTGATGCAGTATGCGAGGGCATAAGCAGTGCATGCTGGGGGTGCAAGTTAGAGTTAGGTGAGTAAAGTCTGACAGGTGAATTTCAGTAATTTCTTAGTATTTAGATATTTTACTTTTATATTATCACATCACTTTGTTCTTTTTTTTTCAGTAATTTTGTAAACATTTTTTAAATGTAAACTAAAATCTTAGGGCCAGATGTACAACCATAAATTGCAGTCGCAGATGGACAATTAACCAATGAGCGACCACAATTTAGAGCATGACCATGTACAAACCTCATTTTGCGAATCAGTACATTTTACAGATTCGCAAAATGAGGTTTGCAACTCGCTAATAGGAAGGGGGGTGCCAAGGTTTTCCCTTCCCAATAGCTACTCGCATTTGTATGTATGAATGTCTTGTGACCCAAAACACTCGCAATTTACCACCTACTTCAAGTAGGTGGTGAACCATTTGCAAACAGGAAGGGGTCCCCAGGGGACCCCTTCGCCTTTGTGAATGGTTAAAAAAATATTTTCCAAAGGCAGGCAGTGGTCCCAAGGACCACTGCCAGCCCTTAAAAAATTAAACTGAAAAGTTTAATATTCCTTTTTTTTAAATGCATCCCGTTTTCCTTTAAGGAAAATGATCTGCATTAAAAAAAACTGCTTTATTTAAAAGCAGTCACATACATGGTGATCTGCAGACCCCAGCAGGCCACCATCCCTGTTTGCGACCCATTAGCAATCGCAAACAGTGTCTGAGACACTGTTGTTCATCCCAATTTGCGAGTCGCAAATTGTGAGTCGCAAATGCTACGCAATGTGCGAGTCGCCAACTGGTATTTCGTTCATCCGGCCCTAAATACCTTACCTACCTATAACTTCCCTTTAACCTTTGTTTTTTATCATGTTCAACCAATTTCCTTCCTGACCATAGCTTAAGGGCATGTGTGGTGTGGGGTTTTCCATGCGCCTAATCCCCCATAGGTGAACAATCCACACCGCGCAAGGACTTTTGCCGAGCACAGTGTGGGGTTGACCACAGGGTCTCGCCTGCCACCTAAGATTTCGTGGAACCAAAGCTTTTGATGAAAAAAAGTAGCCGATCTTTTTTTTAATTTGCAGTATGTGGTACTGCTGCATGGAATAATCGGGCAAATAGCACTACGTTTTGAACCTTGTTTTTCTAAAAAAAATGGCTGAATGGATTTACACCAAATCACAAAAAGCACACTTTCTGAGTAAACAGCAAGCTTTCCATCAAATTTAGTGTGATTCTGTTCAGCAGTTTTTTTCTATACTGCTTCCTAAAATTTATATGAGATTTAAAATGTTAAAAAAACATTTTTGGACACCTGCTTGAGGGATCACCTGGAAACTTTTCAGGAAGTGGATGACATTTTTCGTATTGAAATTTGTGTGAAGGGTCGTGAAGGGGCAAAGTAATTAGCAAAATAAAAATGCTCTTCCTATTTAAACTGTGGCCTAACATACACAGCAGTGACAGCAAATTGTCACTCATAGGAATTGCTGTAAAATTTAGCTTTTATTATAATAGCTGCACCTGTACCTGTGCACGTTTAGAGCAACTAGCCCTTAAAATGTGCATTTGTAAACATTGTTTAACTGTTTGAATCTCAACAACAGCAATGAATATTCTGCAACCGCTACACACCTTCACCGCGAATCCCCTTGCTCTTTGCACTTGTCCCTCTTCTTTGTTGAAAATTCATTGTGAGCACAGCTGCTGATTTCGGCTACGTGTTGGCACTTTAAGACGAAAGTATGTCAGACATCCTTGTTGGTTCTGCTTGAGAAGGAACAGACCTGTCACTATCAAGTAAAGAGGAAATGTTTCATGAGCCACATTAAAAAGCAAGGTCACAATATATTTGCTGTACAAACAAACTTGTACTTTTTGTTCAGGAACTTACAACAGCTTCGTATATCATCAGTTGATTTCCCAATTTTAAAGTATTTCCATTGTTCAAGACGGTATACCAAGTATAAGACAAAGCAAAACGTAGAACTATGCCAGAAAAAAGGATTATATAGAAAATTAAGTGTTATTTCAAATGCTTTCTGTCCTCTGAATCGGGTAGGATATTGTGTTGATGAAAGAACAATTGTTACATTTTGTATTTATTTTTATGTGCTTTCTTCAGAGGTAAACCTAATGTAAATACATACCATTCCATGTGTAACTTTAGTGTTTGTGATTGACATGAGAGGAATAACGAGTACAAAATGTCATTTCCTTGTCTTGAAGGTTTTTATTAACAAAATATGTAATCTGAAACTGAAAATGACAAAGTAAACCACTCCGTATCTGGTTGAACTAATAATGCAGTTTTTGAAAACTGATAGGCTATCAATTTATAATTGAAGCTATTAAAAAACCTTGGGCAATCATTCACCATCCCTCCTACGAACCATTCAAAAAAAGATCTGAAGTGCCTATTTTTCCAGTGTGAATCCCAGAAAAGAGATGTGTATCAATTTTACAACAAAAAGTCAGTCATCCATGTAACTGCTCTAAGTATTTTCATGTATTTTACCACTGTTATTGTGCACAAGGGTTTATATTACGCCAAAGTAATTATAAAAAGCATTAATAATGTACCTAAAGGTTCATTGTAAAGCCCTCTGACTCCCGTGAGGGCTGTTCCATGCTAAATAAAACTGGTTGGAACTGAAATAAGCAATAGACCGAAAATAATATATAGAAATCCTAAAACAATGCAGCAGCAGCTGGTGCATACGGGCGTTGAGGTCAGGCACCCTACTTTTGCGGACCTTTATTTTAGAGACTGCTTCTCCAAACAAGCAATTTTATAAATAAAACACCTCCCTCATGCATGACTGCAGGAATGATGATGTTGCCGGTTCAGATACTGTCTGATGCTGTTGCTGTAGCATTAACGGAGCTCACCTATGCACAGTCTTAGGGGCATATTCTCAAGGAGTTATCGCCAAGTTATTGGCACTTTATCGCAGCCAAAGTCACGATAAAATTATCACCTCATTCACAAGCTGGTGCTAACAGCCCATAGCACCAGCTTACCTGCGATAACAGCCGCAAAAAACATTGCCATAGATGAGCCCCGCAACTATCGCTAATGAGATATAGAGTAGGCATTCCCGTGCCAAAGGCCACAACAGCACCACCCTGCAACATTCTCAACCACTAGCCAGATAGGCAATATGACCCCAAAACATGCGATAAGGCGCATTACCAGCAGGAAATTAACACCTGCTCTGACCTGGTGTAAAGTCGTACCACAGCCTGCATCACAAAAAAGGGAGCCCAGGCCAGAGCCACACTTGAAGGGCAACAGATGCCATGGAGCCACTGATCATGCAGTTGGGAGCCCCAACAGGACCACAACACCCACCGCCACCACCCCCAGGACCCCCCTCCCCAGACACCCCCCTTGGCCGAAGACATGCCACATCAACAACATGGAATCATGTACCAAATAATCCCCCTGATGTCGCACAATCACATTTGGTGACATGCATGTGTTGTCACAAAAATGAGCATCACACATTCACCTTCGAATTAACAAATGAAAATGTATTAAAATAAACATAGAAGAGAAATGAAGAAACATGGCGGCTCCCCTCGGGACAATCCGTAGGTCACAGCCTGCAAGACAAAAATCATGATGAGAAGGTGTGAGAGAGATACAGAGAGAGAGAAAGAGAGGGAGCAAGAGAAAGACGTACAGAGAGGGGGAGAGAGAGATAAATGGACAGAGAGGGGGAGAGAGAGAAAGACGGACAGAAAGGGGCAGAGAGAGAAAGATGGACTGAGGGGGAGAGAGAGAAAGACAGACAGAGAGGGGGGAGAGAGAGATAGACAGACAGAGAGGGGGAGAGAGACACAGACAACAGAAGAGATGGACAGGGAGAGAGAGTGCTGACAGTGTGCACCTAGGCCACACTGGTAACCTGCTGACACCAGTGTGTCTCCCACCACGTGCTGGCAAGTAATGCAGTTCACCAGTTCCAACATCTGAAACAGATCCGTCATCTGAAACAGATTCCAGATACATGAATGACAAAGTACATTCAATTGCTCACAACATCATCACCTGTCCACCCCTGCGCACCCAGGCAGATACACTCCAACCCCTCCCGCCGCCCGGCGGTGCATGCCCGTCCCTGCGCACCCAGGCAGCTGCACACGGGACCCTCCCACCGCCCAGTGGTGCATGCCCACCCCTGCGCACCCAGGCCTCACTGCTCACCCTCTGCCACCTGCGTGTAGCAATGAGGGCCGACCATGTGCCGCTACAAGCCACAAGCCCGGGGCCGGTGGTCATGGTACCGTCCACATCATGCAGGCCCGCTCCGCAGGCCACCAGGTCTCACATTTGATTCTAGGTCTTGATTTCTTGGAGGTGCCACTAACTCTGTGATCCAGGAGGTGACGCCACACGGCGGTAGGCCCCAGCTGTCCGCTGGCTCTGGCCTACACTGCGGTCCAGCAGAGCACACAAAACCTGAGCAGTCTGTACTGCCAGGACGGGGCATTATCGCAGGCTGCACACCCGCTCAGCACTTAAGGTGCCTCTACCTCACTGCACCGAAAGTCACTGTCCCGTGGTGGTTTGCCAGTGCCGCCCACAGTGTATCAAGTGCCACCAAGTCTGAAACCCAAAAGTCATGGACAAGGTATGATTAAGTATCGTGGTGCGGACGCCATCATGTCACCTCTGGGCCGGCGGAATGTGATACCTACATGAACACCACACGAATACACCCTGAGATTCCTTTCTTTATAATTCACAGGTTCCTTTCTTTATAATCTCGAACAAAAGATCGAAAGAACTTTCGACCTAACCCCCATCTCATCGTGGCCCCAAGAATCTCTTTGGGCCCACAAACCGAAAACTGAGAACCCCGCCCGCAATAGCAGTACAGATACAACTACAGATAACCCTTCTCAGTTGGAGACAAATAGCACTACCAACAAAGCCCTCCTGTGGCAATCCACCAAGATGGAACTACAGATAGACCTCCTCCAGGCAATAGCTGGGCGATTATCAGATATAAGCTTCAAGGTGGAGGCTCTGGCCAACAGGATCCCCCAGTACGAGCTTCCCAACTGGGAGGCCTGCTCTTGCCGCTGCTCAGACCTCATCGAGAAGTGGGTCTCTCTGCCTGAGGTACTAGCTGAAATAATGGAAATAGCAAAAGGGAGAACCGTGGCACCAACGTCAAACTATAAAGAAGAGCGGGCAAAGCACAACAGCCACACCCCGAAGGTGATACAGACACTTTGGGCCCCAAGGGGGAAGAATGACGTAGCTGACAACAGCAAAAGGATGGAGCACATGCCCATCAAGTCAGTCAGCAGTTCACCAGAACCCACAATAGTCCAAAGCCCAAAATATAGGGATAGCGACGACATTGGAATAGCTAGGCCGGAAGACTCATCAGGTACAACAGACAGGCAGAACCCCACACTATCAAGGAGAGCTAAAAAGAAGCTAAAAAAGCACCAGAAAAAGTTAAAGCAAAAATTGAGACAACCACAACTACTTAAGCTCACGCACCCACCATCGAAGGAGGTGATAAAAGCAAAAGCAACCCAGCTGTATCCAATATTCACAGATAAAAACTGGGGCAAAAGGATTTCCCCGGACTGCCCATTAAAGGGAAAGCAACACAAACAACCCACACTATCAAGCTCCCCGAGCCCAAAGGGCGAAAAACCATCAGTAATGCAGACTACCCCAATGGTAGACCAGCCAACTCCAGGAACAGGCCCACCAGTGCCAAGTCAGCTCTCACAGCCAACCCCTCTGATATCAGTGCCACAAGCAGCCTATCCGCAACAACCTCAATCAAGCCCCCAGCATCCAATTAGGACCAACGACGACCAAACCAAGAGGAGGCCAGGAAGCTCGCCCCCAATATTCCTAGGCAGCTACAGGTCAGTGCCCACTCCAACAGAAGCAGTGACAAAAAAAGGAGCTGGGGACAAACACCCGAGCGCACTTGCAACAGTCTACGAGGTGGTTCTCACTCCAAGATTTTTAAGTGCAGGACGCCACGATATCCTGAACCGGAGCAATCTTCTACGCCTCTTTAAACACCTGGACAAGACACAATCAGAGGACATAGAATGGGTGAAATTCGAGAGCTTAAAAGGGGACACACACGAAGACTCCACCGTGGTGGGCTTGAAGAATAAAGAAACATGGCAAGCTATCGAGCAAAACTCCATTCTGCTGGCGGAGTGGGGCATCAAAGTCCAGACATTATCACCTCCAAAATATCCACTTGTCCTGGTCCCAGACAGTGGGAGAAAGGCCACTTGACCTGTCCTAAAAGGGACAACCAGTTTGGGCTCTCCAAACAGAAGTCAGACGGGCCAAAGGGCACTTACAGGAATTAGAATAATATGTGAAAACAATCAACGAGTCATCCACAACCTCTCCCCGAACAAAAGGGTCAAGGAAGCAGGCGGTCACAGCACTCCTAGCCGCTACAAAAGTCTGCCCCCTATCGGGGACGTCAGGCTCGACTCCACTGCAAAGCCACAATTAACTGTAATGTCCTGGAATATAGCAGGGATTAGCAAGATCTGTAACAACGAAAACCTGAAGCAGTTCCTGGATAGTGGAGACCTAATCTGCCTCCAAGAAACCTGGGCTCTGTCCCCCACCCCTTTGGCCGGGTACTATGAATTCCATGCACCAGCAACGAAAAGAAACATCTTCGGTCGTCCAGCACGTGGACTATCAATTTTCATAAAAATCGAGTGTGCCTTCGCTGCTACTACCATCAACGCGAATTCTCTCAGTCTACAAGCGCTACACATAAGGGGTCTGAGCGTCAGTAAACATCCAATCCACCTGCTAGTATTAAACTGCTACATTAACCCCGCACAGACCCTAATGAAAGACCAGGTGGAGGCACTGGCAACAAATCTTGAGGACTTGTTAAATAAATACAAAACACACCAGGTCATTCTAGCAGGGGACTTTAACCTAAAAGATCTAGACAATCTGGGAACCCTTCCACAAGGATTTGGAAGGGTGGCCCCCCTGCGTGACCTTTTCTCTAGCTACAAATTGACATCAACCCACGTTCAGAAATCATCTCGCTTGAGTGCGTGGCAGCCACAGCCCACTTTCCGGAACGTGTCTAGAATTGATTACATCTTGATCAGTGGAATACTGGCGGATAGAATGACTGACTTTGAAGTTGTGAACCGTCAGGACAGCGACCACAGACCATTAAGAGCTTCATTCCAGCTGGTCATACCGGCCGCCACCCTCTACCAACCTATTGGGGAGTCAAGCGGGGAGGAGACACATACCGTCCTGCGGAGAATCAAGTGGACAGATAAGACAGAGGGGAAACTTCAATCATGGCTGGGTCAGATACAGCAAGGGAACCAGCTGGCCCTTGATTCCCCTACAACAGGCTGAGAGCAAATTATTGTGGATATACAAAACAAACTTGGCAATTCCGCACCACAAAACTAAAAAATAAAAGGGCCTCCCAAGAATCGGAACACCTGTCCTCAGCACGTACGGGAACTTAAACGACCACTGCTCAAGGCTCGCGCAGCAGAGAAAAGAGGGGGCTGCCAAACAGAAGGGCCATCAATAGCGGAACTGAGGGCTTCCCTAAGGAAGAAGCTATGGCAACATAAAAAAACTGACATGGAAAGCAAATGGCTAAAAGTTTTCTCCCTCCTTAAACAAAAGAACCCCGCACGACTCTGGAGATTCATCAATCAGCTGAGCAACCGAGGTCCAACGAGAGAGAATGGGGTACCTGAAAAAGATTGGATCCAACATGTGAAACAGCTGTATGAAACAGTCCCCAGCACTGAACTCTCGTCAACGGACAAGGCGGAGCCAAATGAGGATTTCCATCAGCTCTGCCCCCAGTCTGAAGCAGCCATCCTAAGCCCAGGCCACATCCCAAGGGGTAGCAACTCCCCGACCGACGTTGATGATATTTCACCAACCTGGACAAACATCAGACAGGTCATCAACACCATCAAGCGAATGAGGAATGATGGTGCGCCGGGGCCCAACGGGATACCTGCGCCGGTCTTCAAACAGGCATCAGAGTTCTGGGCGACACTCTTAACACCGCTGTTCAATTACACCTATCTGACCGCTATAATCCCCGACTCTTGGAGGGGTTCTATACTGTTTCCAATCTTTAAAAAAGGCGAACGCTCAGAGCCCTCGAACTATAGACTCACCGCCCTGCTCGACTTGGAGGCCAAGGCATATGCACACCTACTACTCAACGATCTAGAAAAATTGGCAGAAGAGGAAAATATAATACCGACGTATCAAACTGGCTTGAGGTCTAAGGCATCTACAATGGATAATGTCCTGGTGTTAGCACATCTCTCAGCCAAGGCAACCTCGAAGAACCACCCCCCACTATTCTGCTGCTTTGTGGACTACAGTACAGCATTCGACAAAGTGGACAGAAAACGCCTATGGTGGAAATTAGAAAAGTGGGGGATTCCACCAAAACTTATGAAGGCAATTATGTCCTTATATGAGGCCACTTGGGTTCGGGTTAAAACAAGCACCCGCACTGTCACTCGCAAAATAGCCACAGCAAATGGCCTGAGGCAAGGGTGCGTGCTCACACCCATCCTATTTAATCTATATACCGCGGATTTGGGTGAGTCCTTAAAAGGTGCCAGTCTAGCTGCCCCCAGACTAGGAAGACTGAGGCTTCCAGTTTTACAGTATGCCGATGATACAGCCATTATGGATCACACAAAGATAGGCCTACAAAGAGCTCTAACAGCCCTAAACAGCCAATAGCCTGACAGTCAACAAAGGGAAAACTAAGGTGATTATCTTCGGATCCTACCATCAGAAACGGCAAGCACAGTGGCAGCTGGGAAATGCTCAAATTCACTCTGTGGCCTCTTATAACTATCTGGGGGTCTGGTTCTCGGAACGGCCAAAGCAAATATCCATCTCAATCAGCTGGCCTCGAAAGCCAACAAGGTAACACATTTGCTAAGACAACTAAGCCAGAACCTCATCAGCCCCTCTGCAAGTCCAATACTGATAGCTTTAAGAGCAAAGCTTCTTCCTGCAATCTCCTACGGACACCTGGCCTTCCCTGGGAAGCTGGACGCCCTTCTTAATTCCGCCCAAGTCAAGGCTTACAAGTCAGTGTTACATATACCAAGGTCTGCAAGAAGAACTAGGCTGAGACTGGAGCTTGGCCTAGCAAGGCCAGATGTGATCAACCAGGGGGAGCTTATCAAGTTATATCTAAGGGTATTAAAGGCCCCGGCTAACTCCTTAAAACAGAACTTGAGATCTATTTTTGAAGACCCAGTGTCGACATGGCACACTGGTTGGTAAAAGCAACTAAAGCTCTTAAATTAGTGAAAGAAAATCTCACGCAGCAGGATACCCTGCTGAATGTTTGGAAGAGAGCCATTAACAAACAAGTATATGAAATCTCCTTCGTACTCGATTACAACTCCCTTCGTCGAAGCTCTACTTTGGAACCGCTAAATAAGTCATACTCAGTGGGCAAAGCACAACCATACCTAAGCGAGGCTATTTCAACACCGTCCCGAACCAAAATACTAACCATGAGGCTGATCACACTCGGGATTGTAGATTTTAACCCCACTTGCGCCAATAGAGGGGACCCTACACCTTGTAGGCTGTGTACTTATAAAAGGGAATCCTGGCTGCATCTACTTTGCTGCTGTCCTTATCTCAAGAATGATCGCCGGCGACTGCTGCGCCCGATCTGCCTTAATCAAAGCATAACAACATGCTCGAAAGCATCAGCCTTGTGTTTGTCAACCACCACCACTATGACATTAGCAAGACTGGCAAAATTAGTTCACCAAATTAGACTAGCACTAAAAGCCCACAACGATAGCATTTCGTCATTCAGGAATTTGACTCCAAATGCAATGGATCAGAGTTGAAGTGAACTTGCTATGTAGTATTATTGACAGTGCCAGTTATACGCCCACCTACGAAAGAAAGTAAAGACTTATTCCTACCGCCTATAATGGCTGGGAAAGGCCAATCAAATGGGACCAAGACTGGTGGAGCCGTACCCTTCTCCCTATTCGGTTCTTTTTTATACCAATCTTTTAACTATTACAGACGTACACTTTCTTTTTAAAAACAAGCAAAATAATTTTATTGTTGTTCTCTGCATTTTCAAATTTTACTGTAAAGATTTTAATTAATTGTACAGTTAATAAACAAATACAAATACAAAATACACCCAGAGAGTGGTTGGAAATGGCATCGAGCACGTGCTCCCGGCCCTTTTTATTGGCAGGGTCACATGTCCTGTAACGTGAGTGCTGGATGGGTGTGGTGTGGGTGTATACCAGCCATGATGGAGTGGCTGTGGCATCCTGACAGCTAGACCTGTGATCAGCAGATCCCTCCAGGGCAGATCTGGGACATGTAGCATTGCCATCCCCCCTGTGAGCGAAAGCGGAGTGGGCTGGCCTGGTGTATGCCAGTCCAGCGTAAGGGTTTGAACAATGACCCCGGGGCTCTGGGTGTAGTTGCGTATGGGGCTGGAGAACGAAGTAACTATTGCATGTGTCCCTGTCAACATTCGCAATGTGTCACCCTGTGACCCAAGTCCAATGACATGAGCAACATGGACGTAAGAGTTATTCACTGACCCTACATTCATCCATACTTCCACACTTGAAAGACCATAGACATGACACGTCTATGTAAATAGGAATGTTTAATGCATATTCAGTGGAGTGTTGCATCTGGAGAAGTACAGGGCAGTACAAACTCCACATGACAGTGTTGGCCCCTGGAGGGCCAGCCAGAGTCCTACAGGGAATGACAAGTCCAAAGGAGGAGGAAGTGTTCAGTCCGCAGTCTGGTTGCTGTGTCATTGGTGATCAAACAATATACGGCAGTCCATGTCGAGGTCCAAGGTGAGTGTCGCAGGGTGCATCGGAAGACAGTGGAAGGTGATGATGCAGAGGGTAGAACCAAGCAGAAACAGGCCATATGGCGGAGATGAATGCTACTGCCTCCTTCTTACCATAAAAGGCGGTTTTATTCGCATTTTCGCCCTCTGTTTCATGTGCCTCTAATGCGGATGGTGGTGGCCTTTCTCTAGCACTGTGTGGCAGTGACACCTCAGGAGCTGTAGGTGGAGTGTCTGCCATACTGTGTGGCACTGACACTTCAGGGCGCGGAGATTTGAATGTAGTGGTAGCAGCAGCATGCATCAGCGCAAGGCCTTGTGGCAGCAATGCCATGAGGATGGTTTTGAGGTAATTGAGGAACCCAGCTACCACTCACTGGTGAGCAGCTGTGGCAGCCACTCTTTCCGCATTTGCCCGCTCCATGTTCTCCATCACCCTCCGCATGTTTCCCAACTCCTGTGTGACATCGCTAGAGCCAGTCTGACTGGACAGTTGTTCTATTCTCTGAGTCAGGGCTCCAGCGATGTCAGCCATGGTTCATTGGAGGACATGGAGTGGACTGTGGGTGTCCGTTATGCACTGTGAGTGGTCCCTGATGGGACTTAGACACCCACGTATGGCATCTAGTTTGTCTGCCATGCGGTCAAAGCCCGCCAGCTGCTCCTGGCACCCCAACACATGGCATTGGAAGGCCATGTGTTCTTCGCGGGGGCCATGGGAGGCAGCCATGGTGGTGGGTGCTGCCTTCTGTGTGTTCTGTGCAGGGTGTGGGGTTTCCTCATTGCAGCTGGGCTGCACTGCTCCTGGAGGTGGGGTGCGGAGGCTGTCAATGAACTCTTGTAGGGCGTCGGAGTCGAAACTGTGGTGGTCCTCTTCGTCATCAGAGAAGAGAGGGTCGGGCTGCTCTGCAGGAGGTGTTGATTCTCCCTCTGCAATGTGAAGGGGAGATGCAGTTTAACAATGTGTTCACATGTATGTTGTCTCATTGTACATGTTTATATACAGACTGCATGAATGTGTACATTGGGGCTATTTGGGAGGAGCTGCCTATTTGATGGGTGACAGTGTACATTTTGACAACAGATGTGTGTGTGTTAGTACTTGTACCTTATCAACTCACATTTCCCTGCAATGCCAAATGTGATTGGCCAGTGTCGACACCCATGCTGCACCAGTTGTGTCCTGTGTTCTGTTATAGGTGTATTGCGGTTTGTACCACATAGTTGTCAGTGTTGATGCACTCTGCATGTTATATATGTCTGCTGCATTTCAGGGGAGTTGCCCCTGCAGCTATGGTTTTGCTGTCCCTTCTCTATTTCATGCGATGTGCCTTTGACTTCTGTGCTTATACAGTGCTGAGATGTTGAATACTTGGGTACATTGGCCTCTTGGTGGAAGTTGGGGGCTGGGGCATGGTTTGTCCGCAGATGTGCTCAGCTCATTTGTGCATGTGTGCCATTGTGCCCATCTCCCCCGTCACCTCAATCCCTGGTCGTTTCTCACCCTGTTGCCGTTGTGTCCGGTCATGTTGAGCAGTGTCCGGTCCCCCAATTCCTGCCACCATCTCCCCACTGATGACTGTGGACACCATTTCCTCCATATCGCCCAGCTCCTCCTGTGGCGCAGGACTCCCACCTCCAGTCTGCATTGCTGCCTTCTGGTTGTTGGCGAGTTTCAGTTAGTTTTGCGCTTCACATAATCCAAGCGCCTCTTGACCTCTTCCATTGTCCTCTTCAGCACTCCCACTGCATTCACCTTGTCCGCGATGGACTGCCATAGTCCATTTTTGGTTGCCAAAGACACAGTGGAGGTGACGAACAGTTGTTGATGGTGTTCTACCACCTCCGTTATCAGGATCCTGTTTTCCTGCGGACTGAACCGCTTCTTCCTACTTTTCTTCTCCTTGCTGTTCCCTGACCCTGAGGTCCCAGGCTGGGCCTCTGAGGGGCTTGCGGGGTTCTGGTTCTCCTCCGTACTTGCCCCAGCACATCCATTGTGCTTTGCTGTTGTTTGGTATTTGTTTGTCTGTTTTTTTTCTACTTTTCTGGTGAACTTTCACACCTGCCGCGTTTGAATTGCAGGCCTGTCGCTGGTTTTCGCAGATTTTTGTATCGCAATTGGCCTCATCGCAGATTTTATGGAGATCGTGTTTCGAATTTTTGTGGCATGGCGTTGATTTTAATGGGGTCATTTGATGCGTTATGTGGAGACTATCGCATGGTACCACAGTGTTGTCAATACTTAGTTAACACGGCGCAATTTTCCCGCAATAAACTGCGATGTTGAGAGTTACATTAAGGTACTTTTGCGATGGTTATCACACGTTCTTGAGAATATGCCCCTTAGTGCTTTATTGCAGTGCAGACACCTTCTCTTGGCAGTGTCCTTTTCCAAGCGGCGCTCATAGAAATCAGATGCTGGCATTTTATTCTCCAGCCCAGGCTTTACAATGATGCATGTCAATTTGCAGTCATTTCGCCATCATTTCCCATATCATCACTTCATTGACCACAGTGCACTGTGTGATGACATGGCATAGGGTGGAATTAGGATAAGGGAAAATCCATTACAACGTAGCCATTACAATGCAATGGCTTTACAGCGCAGTCAATACAATGTAAGTTCCATTACAATGCATGCCATTACAATGCATGCCATTACAATGCATATCCCTCACTGACCAGCACATTCCCTGAGGTAAGCACCCGGTGGTGTTAGAATAGTAATTTGTGTTGTAATGGAACATGTGTTGTAATGGATTACATTCTAATGGCATGCGTTGTAATGTGGATGCATTGTAAAAACTTTGTTGTAAAGGTATGCGTTGCGATTGTTTGCATTGTAACATCATTCATCCGTAAGAAAAGCATGACTTGGAATCATCGATAAAGATGTCAGGCCACATCCCTTTTCATGTGTTATTTTGTGACTGAGCCATGAAGAAATCCCAGTACCCAGTAAGCAGACCCACAGTCAGTAAATACGATCAGATATTCTCTGTCCTGAAAGGACACAGTCATGATGTGGGGAGTATAACCTTCTGACATGAACTTTATCTACCAGGAAGCAGAGCAGATGCCATGACCGGAGCAGCTCACTGCCACAAAAAATTGTAACAGAAATTGAAGCCTAACATACCTCCATAAAAATATAAAATATATTTCCATTCCCTTCTGTAGCGTCTTCCCCAGGCCGGAACCACTCAACAGACCATGACACACAAAGCTCTGGTTTGCATGCCTTTATTCTTCAGCATGCAACCATTAACTGAACGCACTGCATCACAAACTTTATTAACTACACCCATCCACATCAATCAGATTACATAGGACTTGTAAGGAGTCTGTCGAGGGCTACTAGAGTCTTCATGCAGATAAACGCAGGACACAACATCTCTCCCTTTGTTAAATAAAAGGTGCAAAGAAATATATACACATATACACATTACAACTCCTCGATGAGAGGTTGAGGCACTCACACCAGCCTTCCAGATCTAGTTTTACGAGATAGAGGAGGGAGTGCCCTCATTTGGCATCTCTAGAGAAGAGATGGATGCTTGACTTGGGCAATCAGGTGGACTTGTCTCACTCGCGCGGTTCTGGAGCTGACAAACAATGAGGCAAAGGCTTAAAGTGTGAAGAGTCTCTAGTTATGGATTTTCCAGTTCGTTGGGCAGTTACCATATGTCCTTTGCTAGCCACTGCTCTTAGCAGTTCAGCCTCAAATGCAGTGGCCATTTGTAGATCTGCTTTTGCTTAACAAGAACTCAGGGGCATATTATCAAGGGGGTTTATCTCCGCTTTTTTGGCTTTAAAAGCCAAGAAAGCGGAGATACAATTATCTCCCTATTACCTAGCTGTCGCTAACACCAGTTAGCGACAGCTAGTAGGAGATAGCGACCATCTTGGGCCCCACTTTGCATGTCAGTGATATTTATCACTAATGACATGCAAAGTGGGCGTGCCAAGATGTTAGCGACTGGAAACAGTCGCTAACATCGCTATCTCCTATTACCAACTTATGGAGATATTCGCGCTAAGCGCGAATATCTCCAAAAGCTAACACCTGCCCTGAGCAGTTCTTAGCCATGTTATCCAATGGGAGGTGGATAACATGGCTAAGAGCATTAGCTCGGTAATGCATGAATATCGCTGACTTTTCAGCGATATTCATGAATTGCGGCCGATTTTTATCGCATTTGCGATAAACCTTGGTAATACCAAGGTTTATTTGCGATAAAAATCGCCGCAGCTCAGCGGTAAAATTTTGTCTCTAACCAAGCAATAGCGATAATTATCGCTATTGCTTGGTAATATGCCCCCCAGTCTCCCTTCTCAAAAACCATGTCTCTATCGTGCCACCGCTTGTTGGCGTAGGCCTTCATTTTGCATTTGCAAGAGGTGTCAGTGAAATGAATACCATCAGGGCCTTTTGACATGCATTGGTCCATTGAGGTATCTTCATTCCAAGAGCTCTCCCCAACAGAAAGGTGGCAGGACTTTCACCTGTCATGGAATGAGGAGTGGAATAGTAGGCACAAAGGGCTGGTGGCAGAGCAAACTTGAGGTGGACGCCTTCCAATGCAGCATGTTGAACTAGTCACGAATATACCTGGAGCTGTAGCTGGCTATGCCCAGGAAGGATCACAGAATAGTCACATCTTCTTTAGGGCAAGTAGATGATAATGCTATTATGTTTTCGGGTTCAGAAATCATCCCCGTTTCAGAGAAAATATGCCCAAAGAATGTATGTCTGTTTTGTGTGAGATTCACACTTCTCGGCATTTAGTGTGAGACCTGCATAAGCAAGCATAAGGCATACTTGCATGAGTCCTTGGTCATTTTCCTTTTGTGTAGCCCCAAACACCAGAATATCATCCCTTTAGTTAAAAGCATGGATGACAGGAGGAATTACTGTACGAATGACATCTTCAAACATTTCTACATCTGACGACACACCAAAACGGAGTCTTTTATATCTGAACAAACCAATATGTGTAAAAAAAAGTTGTAATGTACCTATAGTTTTCTTCCAGTTCAAGTTGATGTTAACCTTTGTTCAGATCAAGGCGGGAAAATACTTTGGTGCCATTCAGCTGTGTGATCATGCCCGCAAATGTGTGGACCTGGATGTCCTCTATTGATTGCTTTGTTGGCCTGTCACAGATCAAGACAAATTAACAATTAACCTCCGCTGTCCTTTTACACCAACACAATGAGGGAAACCCAAGGTGTGGGACCAGAAGTGCACTCGATGATGTCATGCCTTAAAAGTGTTTCTAGTTCTTTTATAACAGTTTCCTTATTAAGCATGCACCTGACAAAGTACCTGGGTGCACATGAATCGGTACTAGCGCTATTGTCTTCTTGTGCATCATGGTCACCACAAAGGATCTCTTACTGTGCAAGCATGTAGAAGCTGCCCAGGTCCTTGACTGTGTGAGATGTGAGACAGTTATTTGTACTTTTCTAATGAAAGTTTTAGTATGCCCATTCACCTTGAGAATAATTTTAGGACAATGCCCAAAGGAACTTTGCTGCTTCATGTGTGTATTGTTTTCAGGCTCATGTTTTTTCTTTCAAGCAGCTAATCCTACATGTGCATGCTGATCTGTGACTGGCATCCCCATTGCACATCCATTTTCCTCATTGTCACTCGATAATGACATCAATGAACTGTTGGAAGAGGAAAATGAGAACGATCGACTTTGTTTCATTTCCACTTGCCTTAGTCGATGTTGCTATTTGCCCTTAGGAGAGTGGCAAGAGCGATTCTTGAACTTTCTGGCATCCATCTTCTTGTCCCCTCCTTCTCTTTTGCTTTGCAAACCATTATGAAATACTTTTTCCTTCCTGCAACCTTTGCATATTTGTCCATTAGTAGGACATTTACCTTCATGTGGAAAGGAGAATCCACACCAGAACAACAGTTCCTTTTTCTTCAGAGACATCAGCTGGTGGGCCTCTGTCTTGTGTTTCTGCTTACTTTTCATGCTCAATGCGGATTCAACTTGGGTTGTTCCAGCTTCCATATCAGTTGATTGTCGATCAGCACTCCCTCCGCTCTTGCATCCATGAGCACATTCTCCGAACTGAGCATTTGTCTCAGTATACTTCATTGGAAAAAGTCGCAGAGGCAACTATCAATAACTCTAAGACGCATGACTTCTTCATCATTTAATTCATTAAATTTGCAGTGCTTTATAAGCGTATCAATTCTCTTAACATACTCCTCCATTGTCTCACCATTTGCTGTCTTGCTTGATTGAAAATGTACCTTTCTCAGTCAACATTCCAAATTCGATTGAACTTGGCATCCATTGTCTTCTTGATACTATGGTATGATATTTCACCACCTTGTGATATTTTCTTCTTCAACCATTTTCCTCCATCACCTGCAAAGTTATTTAAGTATTTGATGATCTTTTTGTCAACCGGTTCTTCTAAAGTGTCAATGAAATCTTTGAATGTTTCAATCCATGCAGTCCATCTGGTGTCAATATTCTTCTTTTTGATGGTAACGAATGTAAGCTGAGGTTTCAAGAACATGATGGCATCATAACCATCTGTGAGACGTCCTACTGTTGAGAGCAGGGCTCGTTCTGGTGATGTTAAATGCCCACTTGGACCAGCAACTTCATCAAGCACTCGTCGTGTGCTGACATCTGGGTCATCGTGGTCACTCTGAGTTTGTGAGGCGCCAACTTCTTCTTTGGTGGTGAGTCGATTTTTTGTCTCAAAATCTTCTGCATTGTACCTAGTTTTCACTTCCTGTAGCGTTTCTTGGTACCTGTATGCTGCTGCTTTTGGCATGCTTGTGCATCTGGCTATCGGTGCTTTGCTTCTGCATGTCTCTGTACCTAGTTGTCACTGCCTTTAGAGCTATCATACTATGTATGCTGACTCTGTGTTTTATAGTGGCGCAGTCCCTCTTCTTTCGGCCTTACCAGCAGGTTTCTGGCCAACTGTGACTGATTTTCCATGGGGCCTTCATCTTCTTCATAGCCTTGTACTGGCTGGAGTGGCATTTTGACTGCGCAGACGGCATCCATCGACTGCTTCACTTTCGCTGATGTGCACGGGGCACGCAAAAGCAGTTTGCTGTACTTTGGCAAACTCTCAAAGAGACCACTCTTGTTTCTTCACGTTATAGTTCCCCTATCTTGTTGCCAACTGATGCATCCTTCCAGCCCAGGAGCATGTAACAGAGCTCTGGTTTGCACGTTTTTATTCTTTAGCATGCAACTGTTAACTGAACATACTGTGTCAGAAACATTATTAGCCACACCCATCCGATTATGTAATAATTGTAAGGAGTCTGTAAAGAGCCACTAGAGTCTTCATACACATAAATACAGGACACAACACCTTCCTTGTCTCTCTAAGTGCTGGTGTCTCCATCAGCAATGGGGTCTGTGCCTTACTCCACTTCATTTATACAAAGTAACCTATAAGGGATAATAATAAACGAAGGCACGAGTTATGGCTTTTTATTAGTAGAACTGATGATTACATGATAGGTTAAAATGGGTGCATTGTGTGAATGGTTGAGTCAATGAATGTACCTGTTGACTGAGTGGTTGGAGAATGTAAATTGAGTCACCGATTAGGATGCCTGAGCCTATAAGTTGGTGGGTGAATCACAAGTGGAAGTTTAATGCGGAGAGGAAATGTGAATTAATAGGTGATGTTGGTTCAGTAAAGTTGAGTGACTCATACAATGTGGATGGGTGAGTGTGGGTGGATAGGTGAACAAGTAGCTGTGTTTTACAAATACATACGGTATGTTAAAAATAATCCCGCCTTTGTGACACTGGCTTTCTTTGACTGAGATATGAGATCATCATATTGCTCATTTCTACTCTCCTCAACTTGATGGCCACGATTGCTTTTATTTGGAAAAAAATAAGAATGCTTGATTTTTAATTTTGAAAGTATATGACATGGCACTCTCACGCATTGCTGAGTACATTCCAAAAACAAATATTACCTCTGACATCACTATGATGATGAGCTCTCCTCCTTGTACACACAATCTTGAATTCAAACGTTGTAGGTAAGCACAAAACAATTGACACACACAAGTACTAGACATGCACTTAACGTTACACACGGGAATGTACAGGCAGGAATACAAAGACACAAACATGTACACACAAGCATCAAAGAGAATGAGATAGGCTTTAAAATTATTTCATTACCAGATTACAAATCGTAGTTTGCAAAATGTCTTGGATGCTAAATAACTGATCAATACAATTTTGTATATGTCAAGGCAAGTCAAGTCAGGGACATTTGTATTACGCACACATCACTCCCGGAGTCTCATGGCGAATGCAGACATTTCTGAACAAAAAGTGCTGGCTTAGTTATCAAATAGCCATGTTTTTACCTTCTTGCGGAAGCAGCTATGGTCAGAGATGGAGCGTAGATGTAAGGGCATTTTGTTCCAGGATGCCGGGCGGGAAAGGAGAAAGCTTTATCCCGTTTTATAGCCATTTGAATTCCAAGGGGAGTAAGCAGAGCATCATTACTGGATCTGAGTACCCTACGTGGCTGATACAATCTAACTTTCCTGACCAATATCTTGGGCCAACTCCGTACATTTCTTTATGAGTCAGACAGAGAGTTTTAAGCCAGTTAAGGGTTTTTCGACATGGAGCAAAAGAGGATCTATATGGAAGATCTAAAACAAGCCTAGCAGCTGTGTTCTGTAGGATCTGAAGCCTGTTCGGAAGGTTTTCATTTATAAAGCGCAGTAAGGCATTGCCGTAGTCCACCCTGTTTATGATCAGCCCCTGGACTATGGGCTTCCGCGCATCAATGAGGATCCATTTGAAGACCCTCCGCAAACTGTGCATTACACCAAAGCAGGTGCCAATGATGTGTTTTTTTGGCTTTTCATGGACAATTGGTTGTCCACGTAAAAACCGAGGTTGCGGACAGTTTCCTTGATGGTTGGGCAGGGGCCTAAATTGACTGGCTACCTATCATGTGCCCAGTGTTCTGTAGCCTTGCCAAAGAGCATAATCTCCGACTTACCACCATTTATTTGGAGGTGGTTAGATCTCATCCACCGATCCACATGGGACAGACAGTTTTGGAAACGTTGCTTTGTTTCGATAGGGTCTGGGCCTAAGGTGACCAGAATCTGCGTATCGTCTGCATACGATATACATCAAACCCGTAGGCTCTGATCACCTTAGCTAAGGGGGTCATGTACAGGTTAATATGCTCAAACGATGCCCCATCTCCTTTTTTCTCTGATAGTGTGCAGATAGTGAAACTCGTTTCACACGTGTTTGATGCTCAGCAGTTCAGAAGTACACATGGCCGCTTACAAAGAAAGTATACATTTGCCAGGGTAAGGAGTGCTGATCTGGTCGATGAACTGCAGGCTGTGCACACGCATAGAATGGTCGAACTTACTTGGCCACCCGGGAATTCTTTAAAATATTTCACAAGTTTCCTTTGGAAATGTTCTGCTTCAAAAGGCCCTATTTTTCCCAACTGGGGGGAGCCCATCAAGCCATCCTTGCGAGGAACGGGTTGCATATTGTGCTCGATTACCTCTTTTTGCAATCACCAGCCACTGCTCTGAGACACAATCTAGAGACAATCTAGAACATAGCTATTTAATGACATATAAAGCTGAATAATGGTTGAAATAGTAGAAGGGCTTTTACCAATATCCTACATGTAAGACCTTCCAAAACAGTTTCAATACCAAGGAATATGATATCCCACATGGAAAAAGAGAGAACACTATTAAGGACAGTTCAGGCACTAATGATGACACAAGTGCCACCTCAAGGGACCCACGGGTTAAAAAAAGTGATGGATGGAATGCTTGAATTAATCTCAGCCACTGGTAATTACTCAGGCCTTAGTCCATTGTTATTTTGCACACAAGTGATCCCGACATCCCTGATGGTGGTAAGTTATGCTTATTGATTCTTCCTTGATTTTGTAATATATGTCACCTTCTTCATATACAGCAAGGCCCTCTATTTTTTCCCAATTCCCCTTTTTCCTATTTTTGTGCTATCAATCCAGCAATCCTCTTTATCTTTCCATTCCATTCCATTCCTTTCCTTTTCCATTGATTTCATTTGCTACCTCCTGTTTTCTTCTACCTACTTTGGTCTTAAGCCTTCTCCTTTCTCCCTTTTAGGTCAGGTCAATAACAGTTGTAATTGTATTACCAGCCTCATGTTTAAAAAAAATAATAACAAACATACATACATGCAGAGGGATTTTTAGTCAACCCTCTTCACTGACTGGGCTGCTTAAATATAACTCATATTATGCTTACTCTCTCACTACACACAATGTAAAATAAGGGGCCAGTTCACTTTAACCACTGAAAGCCTTCACTGCGAGGAACTGCATTTTCCTGTGCACGTGTATACATTCACTTAAATAAAAAGTCTATCAAGGATAGAAGCTTGTAGGCACAGTGATTGCTTGAACGTATTTTAAGAGGATGTCATCACTCATAGTTCTGTAACAGTTTTTGGACTTGGCTCTCTCTGCATGGTCACACCCACATGTTTGCCTTCACACATCCCTGTTTTTTTAACCTGTTCTTGTTGGCTTTTAGGACTCTGCACACTTTACCACTGCTTGTGCTCACTCCTTTAAATATGGTGAAATTTTGGCACATTTAATTTACTTGTAAGTCCCTAGTAAACTGATAATATGTGTGCCCCGGGCCTGTAAATTAAATACTACTAGTGGACCTGCAGCATTGATTTTGCCACCCACTTAAGTAGCCCTTTTAAAAATGCCTCAGGTCTGGTATTGCAGCCTGTGTGTGCAGTTTTACACTGCCATTTCGACCTGGTAAAATAAACCACTTGCCAGGCCTAATGCATATACGTCAACCCTAGAGCAGGCCCTAAACAGCCCATACGGAACGGTGCAGCAAATTTAAAAAGTTGGACACATATTTTTAAGTATTACATGTCCTGGTAGTGGAAAACTCCTAAATTTGTTTTTTATTACTACAAAGCCTACCTCGCCATAGGATAACATTGGGTTACCTTATTACATTTATTAAGCGATAACCCTTGCATAAGAGCATGTAGGAATATTATGTTTGGTATCTTTAACTGTAAAGTTGGATTCTAAGCCACAATTCGGCAAATATCACTTTAAAAAAGTTGGCAATTTCTTGTCCTAACCATTGGTGCCCGCACCCTGTTACTAGGTCACAAGACAAGGTGTACTTGGCAGTTGGCCTTTGTGTATTCAGTATCACAATAGAGAGTCTGGGTGTTAGCAGGATGGGCCATTCTAGCTTGATGTTGGGAGGTGGAGATGTCACCTATTTATTTATTTATTTATTTTTACAATTGATACAGCGCGAACAAATGCCCGTAGTCGTCTCGGCGCTAGAAGCAGTGCGTAGAGTTCCCACAGAGGCTAAGTCGGCAGCTATTCTTGACCAAACAGCCAGGTCTTTATTTTTCTGCGAAATTGCATCAGGGACGGGCTTTCTCTGATGGCTACTGGTAGTGAATTCCATAATCTGGGAGCAGCCACCAAGAAACGCCTATCGCCCCAAGTGACTGTTTTGGTTCGCGGTACCAGCAGAAGATTGAGATTGTTAGATCTGAGCGATCTTGTGGATAAGTGGAACCTAAGATGGGCTTTCAGGAAATGCGGACCATGATTATGCAGAGCTTTGTAAACTATGCAAAGGGTTTTGAACTTAATCCTGTTCCGGATCTTAAGCCAATGAAGATTTTTTATGGTCTCCGAAACTGGCATAAACTTCGGGGTTCCCGAAAGGAGACGGGCTGCGGCGTTCTGGATTGTCTGCAGTTTATTGGTCACTCTGGCCTGGGCATTGATAAATAAGCCATTGCAGTAATCGAGGGAAGACAACACCAGGGAGCTTACCAGTGTCTTTCCTGCTGCAACTGGCAGGAACGGTAAGATTTTCTTAATCAGCCTGAGTTTATGGTAGGCGGTGGCTGCTGTTTTGTTTGCATGGGCCATGAAATTCAGGTTCTCGTCAAAAGTCACTCCAAGATTTCTGACAGTAAGGGCCGGTTTAGGGGGGGTCCCATACGTAGGTGGCCACCATGTAGTAGACCAACTGGGTGAGAGAGGTCCAAAAATGACCACCTCCATTTTTTCAGAGTTTAGTTTTAGGCAATTGGTGGCCATCCACTCTCCAATCGCCCGCATGCCCCCTTGAAAATGTTCTGCTACCCTCTCTCCATCACCGTTGATGGCCAGAACAAGTTGCGTGTCATCTGCGTAGGAGGTAAGGCTCATCCCGTGGGCTTTGATGACGGAAGCCAGGTCCGACACATAGAGATTAAATAGTGTTGGATTTAGGGATGAGCCTTGGGGTACACCACACGGCAGTGTCAGCTTGTCTGATTGAAAATGCCCCAATGTGACCACCTGCGTTCTCCCAGCCAAAAAGGAAGAAAGCAGGCTCTTTGCCAGGTGGCGAATGCCCATCTTTCCGACACGGTCCACCAGAATCTTATGGTCGACCGTGTCGAAGGCTGCGGATAAATCGAGCAGTACCAGTATCGCTGTTCCTCCCTGGTCCCGGATTGCTCGTATATCCTCAGTCGCTTTGATTAGGGCAGTCTCGGTACCATGGTACTTGCGAAAGCCGAATTGGGTGTTGTCCAATAGTTGGTGCTTCTCTACAAACTCTGAAAGTTGTGTGTTCATAGCTTTCTCAACTACCTTAGCTAGAAAAGGTAGGCTAGCTAAGGGGCGGTAGTTTTTTAATTGCTCCTTGTCCTATCACACTTGTACTGCAAAAGCACTGGCCTGGCTCTCACACAAAGGACATAACCTTTTGTGCCCCCAGATATAATAAGACCAGGGTAAGGAATAAGGAAATTCCAGACACTGCTGTAGGAGGAAAGCTCCAGAAATTTCTTCCAATTCATAGTGGGCAACAGGAATACAAAGGCAACCCTTAGCCACACTCTTCAGTACACTACTTGAGGCCATCCCTGCTCTCTGAAAAGGAAGACTGGACCATTACCCTTCATCCCAGTCTGAAGTAACTCCAAGGGTCAACTGTCTGACCTCCTCTTCTGAGCTACAGGGACACATAAGTCCCAGAAATATCCCTGCAACTGCCCAGCTGACCTGCTGAACTGGGCCCTGCCAGGACCTTCAGCAGGACCTGCCTGTAATTGCACCGCTGTCCCTGCACAGTGTGGCATGCATGCCACACCGTGCAGGAATGTGCTGGAGGCACTGTCACGTGGAATGCTGCATGTTAGGCTCTCCTATGAGCTTAACAGCCCACCACCTTGAGACCAATGCAACACCGCCCGCCCAAGATTCAACTCTGAATCTGACGGGCAGGCACACCACCGCCTTGGCGGTCCTCCTGGGGACAGAGCGATGGCGGTGTCGCAGAAAGACTGACAAAGTTGTAAGAAGGCCCATAGTGTTATTTGCGAGGTTTTTGTAGACTTAGTTTTATTAATAATGTGTTCGTCGTGGGCTTTCAGATGCTGTTTTAGTACTCTATTGTTACGTTATTCTAATTATGTTATGCTACTTATTTTTGATGATAATGGGCCAGATGTAGGTCGGTCGGTAACGGCCGAAAATCGGTATTTTCGGCCGTTACCGACCGGTATTTCAGATTTGGCATGTAGGGGCACCATTTTACAGAATCGGTAAATTTACCGATTCGGTAAATTTACCGATTCTGTAAAATACCGAATCGGTATTTATACCGATTCGGTAAATCTCAGATGTAGGTGGGACTCTTCTGAGTCCCAAAGGCCCTACAAATTCGGTATTTTAACACCCAATCCAATTGGGTGTTAAAATACCGAAACCAGGTGTGCATGCACATGTGTGCATGCACACCTAGCCATGTGACAGACAGACATGCCCTTAGGGCATGTCTGTGTGCCACATGGCGCACATGCCTATTTTTGGGGTGCCAGAGGGTGTCAAAGTGACACCCCCTGCACCCTTGCTAAAATCGGTATTTACCGATTCTGTAATTACAGAATCGGTATTGCCCATTGATTCCTATGGGCTTCACAGCCCATAGGAATCAATAGGAAATACCGATTCGGTATTTCCAGATTCGGTAAATACCGAATCTTAACGATTCTGTATTTCCACATCTGGAAATACCTACATCTCCCCCCTTCATATTTACCACTTCTTAAATACCGAATCGGTAAAATTCGGTATTTAAGAAGTGGTAAATAAGAATTACCTAAATCGGGCCCTAAATGTGTATATATATTATTTAGGGAAGGCAATCTGTTTTGCGGATGGGTTTACTTGTTTGCGTCACAGTTTTTTGTCTGCGGATATGTTCCATGGGCTTTGGGAGTTACTGTTTTTTTTGTTTACAGAAATCACTTTTGGTTTATAATACACCAATATGCTTACTTAGAGTTCTGTTTTTCTGGGTTCCAGGAGCATCTATCTTTAAAAAAACAATTGAGGGCCTTATTATGATGCCGGTCGGACCAACTTTCCGACCTCCGCGATCCGATTCCGACGCCGAGGCCGGGAAAGTTCTCCCCGCTGTATTACAATGCAACCGCTTCTGCATTGGAGGTCTCATCTACAGAGGTGCACATATCCTGAATATGTTGCTTCAAGCGTGTGGAAAATCACTGGAAACATTTGATATGTACACACATGCATGACATATGTGTGGATATGCCTTATACCCCTTTGCTGGAGTCAAGGCAATCTGTGCCCAGTCCAGTCAATGGGGATACATGTCACCTACGGACTTACCTGCATTCTGGTGCTCACAGGGTTGTAGTCTTTGGTGTTCAGCTGCAGCGATGTGGGAGTACCTGGAGAAAGGGATCCACACTGGAGTCTATCGGGGACAAGTTGATTTGGGTGAGTAAGCACCCTAAATCCATCATTTCAAATGATTCGAGGCAGGCGGTTGGACCACATGGTCAAGTCACCAAAAACATATATCATAAGCCACCCAGAAATCAGAGACACTTGTACTGCCCTATGGATGCTTTTTTTCTCTGACTACCATGTCGGACGTTGGTGAAGGGCTGTTGAAGTTGGTGGCCTTTCAGCGGTCATTCGGAGTACAGGAGGCATGCATCGTAATCCGGCGGTCGCACCGACCGCTTCCAATGAGACTGCGGCAGTCCGACCACCTCTGACAGGAACGCAAAAGCCGGTCTGATTTGAATCGTAATCATACCATGTGTTTTTCCTATGGTTTCTAAAGAATTTGGATTTCTGTGAGGGGTGTCTAATGGATTGGTTTTATTTTTGCATTTTTGGGGGGGCATTTTGGACAATATTTTTCCCAATATTGGAGGATTATTGTTTTTAACTACGTAGATACAGAGGAAAATCTGAAGCTACAGAACAGTAAATCTTATTTATTTCATTTCTTTTGGGTGGGAAATGTTATTTTTTATTGTTTGTATAACTATTATGTGATTGTTACTTAGAAATTCATGGTTTATGTGCTGGAAATATTTTATGTGATGCATTGAGTTTGTTCTTTGAGTTTTTTGGTCCTTGAGGTTTACATTTTGTGTGTAAATAATATAGTATTATCACAGTTTTATTTATTTTTCGACTGATGTAATAAAAGATTATGTTTATTATTCAAATAAACAATTCTCTTTCATTTTGGTTTAGGTTTTATGACTGTTGTTGATGGTTTTTGTAGCTTACTGTTTTTTATAATTTGCTTTTGGCTAAACAACTCCTTTGTTGTTTATGAAGAGTATGACTTTAAATTGCAGCTTGTCATACATTCTTTTGAGGGGCTTGATAAATGTAAGTGCAATTTGACAAACAGATAGCTCCCTTCATAGTTATTGGTAGCTTTGCTCTTTTTCTAAGCTTCTATAAATTGATATAGTGCATTATGCCATCCTGCTACTGTGTTGTTTGTTTTAGCTTCCTGTGCAAGTTGCTGTCATAGAAATTCCACCATGCCATTTGGAATTTGGGTTGGTGTCTGTGTCCAGAGAGATGCACTTTGACAACCCAAATGTCTACAAAATATTCCATTATCCCCTTGTGTGCTTCGGAAGGTCCCCGGCCGTCTGACGTCACGGTGGCCGTGTGCTGACGTCAGCTGGGGCCCATCCGAATCCCGCCCACGTAATAAAACCCACACACAGCGTGCAAATTCACGCAGCGCGGAAGGGGTTAAGGGGCTTAGTTTGTATTCAGTTTATGGGTAGAAAGGGTTTTCTAGTAGTACATTGTAGTGATTAGCTACCTCTGTGACAGGGACGTAGGCTGCTGCTATAATTTCTTTAATTCAAAGGGAAATTGGCTGCTAGCAGAATATTCTACACAAAGGGCCTGATTACTAGTTTGGCGATCTGACTGCTGGAATGCCGCAGCCATGGTTTCCAGAAGACTGCAGTGCTGGCGGTCTTTCTACTGTCGCATTGCGCGTTGACTACTGGGCACGCGGTGTGCCTGCGGTGGTCTTGTGGCTGTGGTCCATGAATTTCCATATTTATTGATGGCTGTGTATATTTCAACTGCACATTTGTTGAATGTACACACATATGCATGATATATGTGGAAAAATACCAGCTACCCATTGCCGGGGTCTAGCCCATATATGGCTAGTCCAGTCCATTGGTATATGGTACAAAATGGACTTACCTGTATATCGCTGCAAACAGGCTCATATTCTTCATGGTGAAGATGCTGCTGTGTAGGGGGGACCTGGAGAAAGGGATCCATGTTGAGCTTTGATGGGAAGAACAGGAGAGGGATGAGTATGCATCCCAAATCCTTTGATTACGCCAACCCAAAGTCGGCGGTCCCACCGCTGCCGTATGCTCATCATAAGACAAACTCGTAATACAGACAGTGGTGAAACTTCTCTGTACCATCCTATGGCAGATGCTTTTCCCCAACCTGCAGGCACAATGGTCTGCCGTGTGCTGGCGGTGTCAGTGGTTCACCCACGGTCTTTCCAACAGGAATCCGACAATCTTGTAATACGGCGGTCCGACCTCCGAGGTCACAACCAATCAGACCGCAACCGCAAGTACAACGGTTCACGGGCCACCAAACTTGTAAACAGGCCCTTCGTGCAGATTGTTGGGGTTGTCTCCATATGCTTTGACTGAAATGACAGTAACAGCCTTGTATGGTTTGAATCACGGTGTGCTAAAAGTGTATAATTATTTTTGGTGGGTAATAGTTATTTGTTTTATGTTTAATATGGTTTAAGAGTAGGCCTGGGCGGAATTCATGGAGTTCCACTACACAGAACTCCACAAAGTGATAAAAAAGCTCCGACGAGTTACACGGAGTTGGTGAGTGGTAGAGTGTGTTACCTCAAGCCGTTTGCACTGATTTGTCCCATGCTGTAAAATCAGCGCAAATGGCATAATTGGCAGCGCAAGAGGATGCAGCTTCTTTCTGCCACTCAAGTAGAAGTTCTACATGAGGAGCAGCTTCCTCAGTGCAAACAGAAGGTTTCTCAATGTGAGCAGAAGCAACCATCCGCACCTGCCCGTGTTGAGAAATGTCATTGGGAAATGGAATAACATTGGACTTTTCTAGCTCGTTCTCGCCAACTTTACCATGTTTCGGAACTCTGTGAGTTCCACAAAGCACAGAGTGTGAAAAACACTGCAAACTCCATGTATGGAGTGGAGTTTACTGCCCAGACTTACCCAAGATGAAGGCCTCAGTGATGACAAAGCTCCTGGACATGTGTACGTGGATGACAGTCCTGACCCATCTGGTAAGCCTGGGCAGATGGAAACAATGAGAGTCACTGTGCCCACAACAATACTTCCCACCACAGCAGCAACAAAATGTTATGTTATAAAAAATGTATACAGCGCATGTACACCAGCAGGTTTCATGGTGCTAACGCTAGAATTTGCCTTATCCAGAGGGAAATATTTGTGGGCCTGCACAAACAGCCATGTCTTAAGCATTTTCCTAAAGCTCAGAAGATCAGTGCATGACCGAATCTCCAGAGGGAAGGAGTTCCACAATCTTGGGGCTAAGGAAGCAAACCTACATCCTCCCTGACGTTTTAACTTAAAGGCAAGAACAGTCAGTAACTGGAGATGTACTAAGCGTAGGTTGCAAGAGGGAGTGTACCTTGATAAAAGGCTGTTAATGAATTTAGACCTACGACCGTGTAAAGACTTGAAAATCAGCATTCCAGTCTTAAAGGCAAAGCATTGAGAAATAGGGAGCCAGTGAAGCTTTCTTAAAAGTGGGGTGGCAGATTGCCATCAGGGTTGCTGGTAAATCAGTATCGGCGCTTGGTTCTGGACCAT
Organism: Lissotriton helveticus; assembly: GCF_964261635.1. Lineage (NCBI taxonomy): Eukaryota > Metazoa > Chordata > Amphibia > Caudata > Salamandridae > Lissotriton > Lissotriton helveticus. The sequence continues at coordinate 1,080,034,844 of NC_136059.1, forward strand.
CTGAAGCCACTTGATTAGGAAAGAGGCATGCCCACGTAGACTGCATTTGCGCAGTCTACCATGGGCATGATTCAGAATAACTTGCTTCAGCTCTCAAGAAGAGAGCTGTTTCATAGGGATGGAGCGCATCTGTCATCCAGGGGACACAAGATGTTCTTGGGCACCATTAGGGGGGCCACAGCGGAAGTAATCCAGCAGCGGATGGCGGAGGGCGAGTTCTCCAATAATCTCATTGCCCTGTGGAGGAAAGACTATCTGAAATTAAAAGGGGAATACCCAAAAAATGGAGTCATTTATGGACTGACTCCTTGGTGGGGTAGGGATTTGAGAGCACGGGGCAGACAGGAGGGGGCTGACCAGCTGGGGGTCCTGGACCTTTCTGCTCTAACCCTGGGATGCCTGGATGATGATGTGAAAGGCATCTGCTCCTAGTGACAAGTACCCAGGCAGGGACAAAGTGCTTTGTGGTGCCCTGGTGTTCTGTGTTGAGATCAGATGAAGGATCTTGTCCATTCATTTGGGCGGAAAAGGGGTAGTCCATGGTAAATGTTAGGCCTATTGATTTTGTTGTATATATGTTTATGGAACTGTATGATGAATTGTGGCCTACTGGCAGTGGGGTCTTGCAATCCAGTATCGAATGAGTCAAACACCAATGTAACAGTGTTTGCTATGTTCAGTATTTACGTTTTGCAGAAACTTATGAATAAAGAAGCTACGTCCTAGTAAATCCCCACACAAGGGCTGGCTTTGCTTGCATGGTTCAGCAACGGAGTGGCAGCGACTTGCTTGTTGGCTGCGGACCACTATTTTCTTTGGCATCCAAGTTGTCAGAAACTGCTATGCCTCTTTCTTTATCTAGCACTGCTGCTACTAATGTCACTTTAAATGAGAATACGAAGCTCATATTTTTCCAAAATGAGCATTGCAGATGTGCACAGATGTTTTCAATGGTAAAAGAGCAATCAAATAAGCATCGCGGCTGTTTTAATAGATCTTATGAAAGATCAAACGGTGTCGCATTCATACTTAAATTAGATCTACCAGTGGTGAACGTGGTGGAAATCTAAAAACAGGCTTGCTTTTCTTGTTTAAACACGATAACTGCGCATGTTTTAAAAGCCACCTCCTCGTTTTCCCCTTCTTCTTGTGCTAAATGCACTGGTTTCCTCTCTCCCAAGTATAAGAAAGGTTGCAATGCCACTTAATGCATGTTTTCTCTTTCGGTTAAAGTCTGGTAACCTTTTTGTAATTCAGGGAAGATCCTCCTCTGCTATAGAATGCATCCAAACGTAAACAATCAATTCTGCAGACAGCAGTGTTCAGCATTATCAATACAATGATAAATCATGCTTCATTAAGTGCAATAAAGCAGCTCAACTACCATTTAAAAGAGTTTCTGCTATCAACGTCTTGTTCATTAACACGAGAAAACAGATATTTGTTCCCATTAATATGGTGAGTGGCTTCAACTGTGGCTCCACAATTCTTTCCTAGGTTTAATTTTCTTAGAATATTTGTTCGGAAAAGGGCAAATAAGAAATGCAGGATAAGCATGTACTCTATTAAAGAATGGAAAATGAAACTTTTGAAAGTCCCCTAATTTGTTTTGCAATGTCACTATTTTTTTTTTTGTATTCTCATTAAAATGCATAACTTAGAGCCATTCTCCAAACTATACAATGAGATATTTGTCACGAAGCTGGGCTGGTAAACATAGAAAGGTCCTAACTCATTTGTATATCTTACACCTCCTCCAAAGCAGCAATTAAAAGTATAACCGTATCAATGGGGAGAAGGAAAAAGAAGTCAAGGAAAAATTAGTTTTATGGAAATTACTTTTGGATGATTATACCTTTTTTGGATTTGTCCATTTTTGGTTGCTTACTTTCAAGTCAATGTATATCACATTTTAATACATCCAGAATCTATCAGTCTATATTTAAGGCATTGACGTTGATTCACCAAAATGCTCGGGGTAGCTGAAGTGGTTTCACAGACCTTGAATTACAGTGACGTGTTGTCATATCATACCTGATCTTGAATCTTCCCAGGAAGTGATGTCACATTACCGTAATCCTCATATCACCATCATTGACATCCCTAATGTTCATGGTAACTGCGTGTTTAATACTAAAACACTACACAGGTAAATGTTCATTTTTGATAACACCTATAGTTTAATTTGTGCTCTGCTATGATCTGCCTAGGGAGGATTACTGATTTCTTTTAGTTTTACATGCAAAGCTATGTCTACGTTTGACGAGGAGGGAGCAGTGCCACAACACAAAGACAAAGTTGGGAGCCTAGGTTAGATGTTCCCCAAACTGTCCTGATTTAATGGTTCCACTAGTGAATACGATTTTTGTAGAAGTAGTAAAAATGGTATTGTATAAGATTAATTAAAATTATTACAAATATAGATCATCAATAATAAAATCAAAACAAGCACATGTGATTGACTAAAAATGTATGATTCCACCAATAGAAGTGATATAATTTTAGTCTTGAGGTCAGTGTTATGAGGTGATTGCATAGTAAGTCCAAGTCCCTTCTGTTGGCTTGTGTCCGTTCATTAAAAGTTATTTTAAAGTATTGGTTATTTTAAAGTATTGTATTTGTCAATATTGTTTGTCTCCAAGCTTTGAAAGTTGTCATCATTATATCAAAAACTTCCCATATCGGTCCAGAACATTTATATCTGTAGAGTTGAAGCACAATGACAATGCCTCCTTACAGATTTGTATCCAATATGCTACAAGCACAGTTTTCGATAGTGGCGAGCAGACTCAAATTCCTGGAAGCATAATAGTAGTTGTGTAAAGGACTCCTTTTTATATGACTAACTGCTGACTCTATTGTTTCAATGTGGTCGTAGTTCATTGATCAGTAGGTAATATTAAAAGCCTGGGGAGCATTATATTTCTCATGGGGTTTTGTAAGATGGTAGAATAGCCCTGTAAAGTTTGCAATAACCTGTTTTTTAATTATTTCTTTCAAAGCTGTGTGTAAAACGCTGCTTGTTTTAAGGGTTCCTAGATTCATCTCTAAATCGACACTAGCTTTGTTTAAGTATCTTCTTCAGTCATTGTCTGAGCTATTAAAAATATCTTGCAGTACCATTTGTAATGAGCCCTCCTTCACATGTAAAATCTGGTAGTAGTATCTGAGAAATTGTGGTTTGCAAACTAGGTATTGTTTTTTACACCCAATTCAAGGGGTGTCTGTGCTCAGCGGATATACAGCGGTAGCTGGAATACTTGTCTGTAGGCGATGCATTGCATCTTGTCTAATAATGTCACCATTTTCCATGAGAAAGCTGAATGATTATATCATATATTTGGTACCAGTTTTTGGTTTTATCACCCTGATAGCTTTGGCAGATGGACTATATAGCTTTGTGTACAGGTGGCTTAGTACAAATATCCACTTGAAAACTTTTTTACAGTAGTCTCAAGTGAAATTGTGGTTCAGTTGTGTTAGTTAGCCATATTCCCAGGTTGTTGTAAGTTTAGGTGTACCCGATTTTCAATGGACTGAATTTGCACACTTTCTTCAATTTCCCGAACATCATTACTTTTATTTTACTTGTGTTTTCCCCCAACTTATTGCCCACGTTGTATTTATATAGCTCATCAAGAGAGGGCTGTATTGCTATTTTCGGAATACAGACAAAATATCGATTCCAAAATATAGAATTGCAGTAATATCGCAGTGAAAATATAGAATGGACAAAATATCGAATGGACAGAATATAGGCACCAAAAGTATCAAATTTACCGTTAATTTATTATCGATTTTCATAAATATAGAAAGTCAAAATATCGAAGTATATAATATAGGTATTAAATATATCGAATTTTTACTAATATCGAATTTTAAGTGTTTTGTATGTTAGTATATGTGTGAAAAGTGTAAAATTATTTTATAATTATTTTAAGTAATTAATTTTATGTTATTTAATTTTTGCGTCATTTAATTCCGTAGTGGGTTGTGGGTTTACAGGGGAATAGGGTGGGAAGTAATTTAATTATAATTAATTAAATATTTACATTTATTTATTGGTATTTATTTTGAATTAATTTTGAATTAATTTTGAATTGGTAATTAATCAAATTTAAAATGGCAATTAATTTTACTTAATTGATACTTATGTTAGTTTTATTAATTTATTTTCCGTAGCGGGTTGTGGGTTTATAGAGGAATAGGGTGGGAAGTAATTTAATTATAATTAATTAAATATTTTAATTTATTTATTGGTATATATCTTGAATTAATTGTTAAATATTTTTTAATTGGTAATTAATTAAATTTTAATTGGTAGTTAATTTTTATTAATTGGTTAATTGATAATTATGTTAATTTTGTAAATGTATTTCCCGTAGCAGGTTGCAGGTTTATAGGGGAATAGGGTGGGAAGTAATTTAATTGTAATTAATTAAATATTTTAATTTATTTATTGGTATTTATTTTGAATTAATTGTTAATTAATTTGAAATTTCTAATTAAGTAATTGTTAATTGGTAATTAATTTGTATTATTAGGTAATGAATTTTAATGATTAATTTTTATTAGTTTTTTTTATTGATTAATTATTATATTATATTAAATTGGTAATTACTTTTAATACATTTTGTATTGGTATTAATATTTAATTTAATTTATTTGTATTAATATATGAAGGATTTACTTTCCCTACTGTTGCACTCACTGGAGTGGGAATAGTAATTTTTACCCCTAAGCTATCCAACACTTTCCCTACTGTTGCAATCTCTGAAGTGGGAATAGTTATTTGTACCCCATCGCTATCCAACGCTTTCCCTACTGTTGCACTCTCTGGAGTGGGAATAGTAATTTTTACCCCTACACTATCCAATGCTTTCCCTAGTGTTGCACCCTCTGGAGTGGGAATAGTAATTTGTACCCCTATGCTATCCAATGCTTTCCCTTCTGTTGCACCCTCTGGAGTGGGAATAGTATTTTTTACCCCTACGCTATCCAACGTTTTCCCTACTGTTGCACTCTCTGGAGTGGGAATAGTAATTTTTACCACTACGCTATCCAACGCTTTCCCTACAGTTGCACTCTCTGGAGTGGGAATAGGAATGTTTACCCCTACGCTATCCAACGCTTTCCCTACTGTTGCACCCTCTGGAGTGGGAATAGTAATTTTTACCCTTACGCTATCCAACGCTTTCCCTACTGTTGCACTCTCTATAGTGGGAATAGTAATTTTTACCCCTACGCTATCCAACGCTTTCCCTACTATTGCACTCTCTGGAGTGGGAATAGTAATTTTTACCCTCCCGTTAACCACCGCTTTCCCTACTGTTGCACTCTCTTGAGTGGGAATAGTAATGTTTACCCCTACGCTATCCAACGCTTTCCCTACTGTTGCGCTCTCCGGAGTGGGAATAGTAATTTTTACCCCTACGCTATCCAACGCTATCCCTACTGTTCACTGTCTGGAGTGGGAATAGTAATTTTTACCCCTACGCTATCCAACGCTTTCCCTACTGTTGCACTCACTGGAGTGGGAATAGCATTTTTTACCCCTACGCTATCCAACGTTTACCCTGCTGTTTCAGTTGCTGGAGTGGTAATAGTAAATGATACCCTCCCGCTATCCTACAGTAAAAATATTGTATATTATTAATTAATATTATGTTAATATATATATATATATATATATATATATAATGTTAAGACATTTTAAAAAATTCGATATTTTGACTAACTATATATTTTTTTCTATATTTTTTAATCGATATTCTGGACTAAACTTGGACAAAATGTCAAGGTTTATGATTTTGGAAATTCACAAAGGGCATTTGCAAGTACTATCTTTATGTCTGCACTCGGGGTAGATCTTTGCCCTGAGTGAGGACTTAAGGATAGTCCTCGTAAATGCCCTTTGTGAATTCGAAAAGTCGTAAACTTAGGCTTCAGTTTCAGTTTATTTTATTTATGATATCGGAACTCAAAAGAGATCCACATAAAGGATAAAACCGTACATTCCAACAATTCAAATACAGAAATATTACATAAAAAAGGGTATTAAAAAGTACAAGAATAGAACTGAACCACAATATCACCACCTAATATAAATTCAAAAAACATTAAAAAAAAATTATACAATTTAAAACAAAACATTTCATTAGGGGGGTTGTTCATAGCAACTATGAAATCAGAGGCAGACAAAATATTCAATTGAAGACAAATTAATCTTAGGTACTTTCGCCTATGTGACATTAATGCTGGACAAACAAATACGACATGGAGCAAATCCTGATCTTTCATATGACAGAGATCACAGACAGCTGAAGAACCATACCATTTAGATAGGAGTGATTTCAGAGGAAGTAGATCCTGTCTTAGTAAGAATAGTAGACGCCTGACACCATGAGGAATATTCCAGTGAACATATGGTTGCGCAGACCTTACCAAACATGAGTTGATAACAGGAGTAAGACCTTTTTCAGAATACGAAACTCTCTGTCCAATCTCTCCACCCTAGGTCCCAAGAGGCGTATTTCAAAAGGGTTTTTAGCTGAAATTGCGATAGAGAAAATAAAACAGCTTTATCTAATCGTAGTTGGTTCACAGCATATCTAAAAAAAAATAGAATTAACGAATGATCAATAAGATTTCCCAGCAGCTCGATTTTAATGAGATGTCTTAACGTGCCAGGCTCACCTTTAGACAGATTAAAGACCCAGCGCACACTCCCCGCTAAGCCTTGGACCCAACTGCTATGTAAACCGAATTCCTGTCTAAGAGCAGCGGTAGAACTAGCTGTATTGACAGATAAAAGGCTACGTAGGATTTTTCCTTCAGTAGAGTTCAGGAAGCTCCAATTTTTTATATCAATTAACTCCAATCCATAGAGTAATGAAGCGGGAATTTTTGCTCGATATACATCCAATAGTATTAAGAAATGCCTTCTACCAGTGGCTTTATATAAAGACAACAAACTCTTTCCCTGGACAATAGCTTTGCGAATGTTATTAGCTATATGAGTTTTTTCACTTAAATTACTCATAACAATTTTGCCAAGGAAAGGATAGGATTTCACTGTTTCCAGTTTTTGGCCCCCCACATTCCCAAAAAAGTTCGCATATTTAAAATTCTTCTTGCCCGAGAAACACATCACTTTACTTTTTGCAATATTTATCAACAAGTGATGTTTTCCTAAGTACATATGTAAGGCATGCAGGCGATTATTTGGTCCCCTTGGCGTTAAGTCGAGAACCAGAATGTCGTCAGCATACATTAAACAAATAATAGGAGACCCCCCCAAAGTTGGAGCTATACCTGTACTTTCAGACAGAGTCTGGGGTAAATCAGCAATATAAAGGGAGAAAAGCAAAGGAGCCAATAGGCAACCCTGCTTTAACCCATTACATGTGGGAATCGTTCTTGATAATCCTCTTTCTCCACCCAGCAAAACTCTGCACCAGGTATCTGAGTGCAAGGCACGTACTAATCTAATAAGAGGAGATGGCATCCCTAAATCGAATAATTTCTCCCACAGCAATGTTCTATCCACCTTATCAAAGGCTGTGGAGAAATCGATGAAGGCGCCATAAACTCGCCCTCCACGTACCCTAACATATTTCTCCGTTATGACCTGGAGAGCAGTCAAATTATCAAGGGTACCGTGCCTTTGCATAAAACCAGTTTGTTCAAACGGTAAAATTTCAGCCATAGCCACCCATTCATTGATTAACTTGAGAAGGCATTTTGCAAATACCTTACCGATGGCATCTAATAAAGCAATTTGGTGATAATTTTGAGGTAGGTCTCTAGCCCCTTTTTTATAGAGAGGGACTAGTATGCTCCCTTTCCAAGAAGTAGGTACAGTTCCACTAGTGAAGCAAAATTTGAACACCGGATAAAGGATTTTGCTCCATAATTCACTCTGTTGTTTTAGGACAGAAATCGGGATCTCATCCGGACCCATCGCGCCAGAAGAGCGCATGCCCCTAATAGCTAGCTCAATATCTTTTTCAGATGGTGAGACAATAGGAAGATTATCCTCATAAGGGAGATCCTTGTCCAGTTGCAAGCCATTATTACTGTATAGTTTATCAATATATTGAATCCAGATCTGCTCATCAATAGAGATGGGCGTAGGGCAGGATCTAGAACCACAACCCTTGCCGATTAATGAGCAAAAAGTCCTGGCTTGACCTTTATAAGAGGATTCCCGCAGTTTTATCCATAGAGAATCCTCTTTATCTCTTTTTAAACTTGCCTTCAGCCTTGACCTTCTTCTTTTTAGCAGGGCCAATTTATGGTGCCTTTCTTGGTCAAACAATAAATATTGCCCCCTTATCAATTTATTTATTTCAATGTTTAGTTGCCGAAGTTGTTTGGGAAGTACTGTATATTTTTTATCGGAGGGAGCTTTCTTTGCTATTGAGATTACTATTTCCAAAACTTCCGAAAGACCTACGAATTCCCCCCCGTCCCATTGGGACAAATTTACTACAGTAGATACCAATGTACTCAACAAAGTCTCAAAAATCACAGGGTTCCAATAACATCTCCCAGACTTAGTACCAAAGTTCACCCGATCAGAATCCATGTACCAAGAATCCGACAAAGGAGGGTTAAGGGAGACTGTGACGATCAAAACCTTGTGGTCGCTTAAATCAGAATCTACAACCAAAATATCCTTTAGAAACCGAAAAAAAGCACTATCAGATACCACATAATCAATAATTGATTGTCCATTTTTTGATTTATGTGTAAATGCAGCAGGGAAGTCAGAGGGGAGCCTACCATTTATTACAAAACAGTCTACCTTAGAGAGACCTTCTAGAATTAATTTCCCTCTTTTATTGGATTTGATATTTACCGGGAACTGAGCTTGAGGAATATGGAGAGATTCTTCCCTAAGCGTATTCCTGAATAAATCAAGACCACAATTAGAAATTTTACAGTTAAGGTCACCCATTAATAGTATATGTGGAGGGGAAGAAACATCCATAAGTTTAGAAATAAAGGAAAAAAGTGGTTTTAGGGCAACATTAAAACAGGCATCGGGTGGAATATAAGTATTTATCAAGACGAGTGTTTTATTGGAACCATCCTTAACCAAGTTTTCTAAAAATATTGCCTGAAACAATTTATTTGGATCTAGAAAATGAGAGAATTTCCAGTCAATCTTGTTGGAAAGTAGACATGCTATTCCACCCTTTGCATGTCCTCTCCTAGAAGGAGATGCGCTACCATCTAAAACAAAATACTCTTTTCAATCGTTAGTTTTCCTTCCACCCAAGTCTCCTGAAGACAAATATTATCAGCCTCTAAGGATTGTAAAAATAAAAATTTTTCCGGACTATTCTTCAACCCCGCAATATTCCAGGAGATAATTTTCAAATCAATGTTAAAAATTTAGATGAGGTTTAGAGGAGCAGGTCGTTTTGTTTGAAAGAACACCAGGCAACCATCCCCACTTAGTAGTGTCATCCAACAAGGTTGGTTTAGAAGGAGGAGGATTTTTATAGAGTACTTGACGTTTGTTATTAGATACACAGATCTTTAGCTCCTCAGTTTTAGCTGATGATCTATCTATAGAATCCAAATGTGTATCATGGGTCAAGGACAAGTTGGAAGATAATTTGTCACCATGTTCATTAATAAATAAAGGGGTAACATCTATCCCTCTAATTTGTAGCTCCTCTGCCCGCTGTAAAATATGATTTAATACCAGTTTGGAGTGGAATTTAACCCTGGCAGTTTTCCCGGAAATGGAATTCGAGAGCTTTACCAAGTCCAAATCGGAAGTTTGAATAAATTTCAAACTATCGATGTCATTGAAACACTTAAGAAGAGCTGATCTATTTAATATAAGATCAATATCAAATAGGGGGGTAAATACTAAGAAGGTGGTATCAACACTTTCTTTCTCTTGAACAGGAAAAATAGGGGCAGGCTCATTCACTTGAGAATCTTGAAATGGAGTAGCTAAAGAATTAAGAATTGAAGGTAAAACATTTACGGCAAGGGAAGGTTCAACAATGTGAAAATTACTCGAAAAGCCTGCAATATCAGTAATAGGGTTTAAATGTTTCCCTTTGGATACACCAGCTGTGTCATCCGGTATATCAAAGGATGACTCTTTTAAACAAGATTTTTCCGGGGAGACCACTAAATTATTGTCAAAATTAAATTTTCTCTGTCTATTTTTATAGAATCTCCGGGTAGGTTTCCTTTTTTTTATTCGATTCTTTTTTTGCTTTAAAGGGACTGCCTCATCGTCAGGATTTAGGTGAACAGTACATACCCCTATTTCTTCTTTTTTTGTATGTGAAATAAATATTGGAAATATAGGTGGCATTTCCATTTTTTGTGAGTTAGCTGAATCTATCATGGGTTCTATCACTTCGTCAGATAAGGCAATACAATTTCCTCCAGCTGACACTACCTTGTCGATAATGGGACCCTTGGAAGTAGCCACGAGCTTGTTTCCAATTCGATCTTCAGTGGAAGGACTTAAGATCGTTAGAGCTGGGTCTAGAGTTAACACCTCTTGTAGGGACCTCTTAGCTTTATTTAAGTTTGGCAATACGTTGTCGGACCCAGAAAGCGACACGGAAGCAGACCCAGATTTATTATGTAGGAGCACCCTAAGAATTTTAGTTACCGTATCCAGGACACAGTCGGAGCCTCCTACAAATTTTTCCAATAAATGCAGGATAGATGTGAGCAAGTCTACCAAGGAAGATAGGGACTTTGAGATTAAATTATCATTATCAGTTGGGGAACTTGGCACGGAATGATTCAGGTTAGATCCAGGGCTAGACGTAAGATTTAGCTGGGCTAGGGAAAAATCTAATTTATTAGAAGGAGTGCTACTAAGAAGATGAAGATTAGAGGGAGGGGGTGCTTCCTTAATGTTTGTTATAACCGCAGTTTTAACACAAACCGAATCCATGCGCCTTTTCTGAGACACCAAGTCAATATCTGGTAATGTAAAGTCATCCTCTGGGATTACAGGGGTGTGGGATAAGTCACGCAAGACTTTTTGTTCTTCCCTAGATGACTGTAATACATTAAGCACTGTTAAATCAGGCAATTTTAAGGAAATGTCGTTAGGGTTTTCAGAGTTAATTTCAGATGATGATTTCTCAAAAAGGGGCGGAGAGGGAGTCTCAATTAGATTAATGAAACAAATCCCGCGCACACAGCATAAATATCAGCAAGTAGAGTGCTACTATATGTTATACACAGCAACAAAAGTCCAACGTAGATTCTTTGAATTTTGATGTGTAACTCCTTTTATTAGACGGTCACACCAATGGAGATTTGACAGCCAGCCGACACGTGTTTCGTTATAGGTCAGTACAATCACAGACACTATAACTCTTCAGGGCTCAATGGCTGCAAATTTATCTGTTAGGGCCCTAATCCGGTGATAATTCCAACCCGGAAGGCTAACCTATTAGTAGGACGATGACGCTATATCGATTTCAAAAACACCATTTAGAAGGAAGACGCCAGTATTCAGCAAATATGTGCCATCCAAAAGCACAGGGTTCAATGATCCCAATAGTGAATTAGGTAAGTAAGTCCCGACTAAACCACATGGGTACGTGTGGTGTCCAAGTTCTGGGTAGAATCACCCTCGTCGCAATTGGCGTCCTCGACCCGGAAGTAACCCAATTAGATTAATGTTGTGCTTATGAGGAAAAGTGACTATCTCTGACTCTTTATCCATTAATTCGTCTGTATCTATAGTATCCTGTACTACTCTATCCTTCCCTCTTTCCCATAATCTATACAATTGACATTGCCCTTTTAATAACAAAGAAGAATTAATCAGCAGCAGGGACTCCTGGGAACCGGAGTCCAACTACCAACACGCTCGCAGCCCAGCTTTAACTGACGCCCAGAGCAGTCTTTGGAGAGTCCTGCTCCCCAGCGCCCACAGAAAGCAAGCGCCGCGAAGCGGGATCCGCGAAGCGGGTCCGGCGAGAAGTAGCGCTTTTGAAGAGATAGGCGCTCAAGGTTTCAAATGCGCCAGTAAGCTCCACCAACAGCAAGGGTCTAGTTCGAGCAGGCAAGTACCAATGAAAAGTGAAGATTTTAGACCAAACGTCTAAGTTTACCTTTGTGAATCGGGCCCACTGTGTTTCCCCTAAAGAGGGGCAGTAGTGGCTTATGGGTAGGCATAGATGTAGATACTATGCTCTCTGTACCACCGGACTAAAGCTGCACCCAACTAAAGTGGCCCAAATTACCGAAACTGCTCTATGTTTCGTACTGTCGTGTATTTCTATAGGTTCTGATTCGATCCCCCTATTCCTGACCCTATTCTGGTTAAACTTACTAGCTAGTTAACTAACAGTCAGCCCATGAGGCAAGAAATCCCCCATGATGCAGATACCGTTATCTGACGCAGTCACACTACGGCACAGGAACGTGTTATCTGATTAGGTCATAACGCTTGAGATCTAATTAGACAAGCAATATTCCTCCAGCCCCTGATAAGGCATACGACGTTCTCATAACAAATCAAACCTATGACAACCTGGATAATCCGTGCGGCCATTGTTTTGATTTCACAGAGAACTTTAGTAAAGAATGTGCTAACGAGCAAGTCGTATGACATCTTTATTGACGTACCTATGTCCATCCTTACGTCAATCTCGGCACCTTTAAGGTATAAATATTGCCGACCTTGCCCTATGCAAACACACGCGTGGTGACAAGACGGAGCAGCCATACTTGCCGAAGCCGAGAGCAGAAGCAGACCCCGCTGGCAGCAGCCCCGCCTTCCTGACGCGCTGAGAGACGCGCTGCTATCTCAAGCCGAGAGACCCAGCACCGGCGCTTCTGGGCAGCCCTCGCAGGCAGCCTGGAATATCGAGAGCAGAGAAAGAGATACCATTCCTCATTCATCCTAAATTCCAGGTACAGAACTGAATAACCCCTCCTAGAGAATTCTTTAGTTATTCACTTGGCAAAAACAAACTTAAACTAAACTGTAACTTTCTATTCCCGCCCACGCATTAGACTTAGGTCAGGTACACGGGGTAGGCGTATTTAGAAACACCAGTTGAGTACGTTTAGTCAAATGTATATGTGTATGTAAATATATTTTAATCATTTTAAACATCATATGGCTCAGAAACCATATCAATGTTTTTACAGTATTATTTTATACTATTGCTTCTAATGTATGCACTTTACTTAACTATAAGTATTGCAATAATATCGATCCATTTCTCTTGTACGAGAAAAGAGACTGATCAATAAATAACATCTTTTATTGAACACGCCCGTCTCTTCCTTTTCTCTACATTCTGATGAGACTAAGAATGCACGTACTGACTGAGTAAAATAATTGCCTTGTGCTCACACGACTCTCGAGATTGACTCTTGATTAGGGGAGAGCAAAGTTGTCATGTTCTATGGTTGTCAGAAACTAAATCCCTTCTTGTCTAATCAGGGGAGTTCATCCTTCCTTGAACATTCGAGAAAGTTTCTAGCGAACTCTGAGCTTAGCTGGCAAACCCAAAAATTAAGTCTAGTTTCGACAGTAGTAGACCTAGTTAACGTCTGGCCTAGGTCTTTACTGCTGTAGGTACTATTCCAATGCGCAGAGCCTATTGGGAAAATAGGAGCTACACTACATGGCGCCCAACGTGTTTGGAAAGGGCGATAAAACTAACGTAAGACATTTAGAGTAACTCAGTCGTGCTTTCTCACTCAGACCCCTTTTCCCAAATACTCCAAAGACGTCTGGAGTGGGTGAAAGGTTATTATATCCTCCAAAACCTCGCAGGAGGGAACTCCTATGTACGGTTCTTGGTCTAGTCAACGTTGAAGGATAAAACAGTTCCAAAATATTGTGCACCTAATCTCTGTTTCCATAAAGAAACCTGATCTGCAAATAAAAATAATACCATCCTGTCAGTAAAATGGGAGACAGTGATGGAGAAAGAGAGGCAATTAGATTAGCTACTGAAATAGCAGATGCTGATGCTACCATGCAAACAGCAGACCCGGATATAATACTCATCCAGGTCGCCAAAAGGAGATCTATAACCTTAAAACTTATAGAAAATGGACTGACACCTAGAGGTGGCACAGTCATATTCGTAATTGAGGCACACGAATATCGGCAGACAGAGGTATACTATACATGGATACATTTTCCAGCAGCAAATGCTGTAACAAAGTACTTCCACTATTACAAAGTAGAGGAACCTCCTGAAACGTACACTCCTTTCGAGGAGGTGGAAGTACCACTCAAATTCCAAGAGCATTTGCTCTTATTTGATGGCGCCCTAAAACATAATAATCACATTACAAGGCTCGGTCCTTTAGGAAGACCAGGAGCAACGTGGCCGGTCTTAGCCGGATACACACCACATCCAGACATCGACGAGATGACTGCACCAGAGCTATTAATACAGCTAAAACAACTACTAAAAATTCACAGACAATTAGTTCAGTATGTAATGCGGACTTCAACAATTCAGCCAGCGATTAAAATTCCACAGCTGACCCCTCACCAGGGGAACACAAATAAAATCACACCACAGAACATCCAATCCTGCCTAGGTAATGTTCCAGCTAAACGGGAACAGATACCATTCTGGTTGGCACAGAAAATCACCCAAATAGAGGCGGTGTTTCCTGACACCACCCCATTAGAAAAGCACAGGATTCTGACTATATGTCTCCCAATGGGAATCGCACCACACATTGAGGACTGTGACACTTGGGGTACGGTCTTTGCTTCAATCTACACAAAAACGCACGGTGTTCCATCCATTTCGGTAATACCAGATGTGCTAAAACATGCCGTCGAAAATACTTACGTCAATCTCGGCACCTTTAAGGTATAAATATTGCCGACCTTGCCCTATGCAAACACACGCGTGGTGACAAGACGGAGCAGCCATACTTGCCGAAGCCGAGAGCAGAAGCAGACCCCGCTGGCAGCAGCCCCGCCTTCCTGACGCGCTGAGAGACGCGCTGCTATCTCAAGCCGAGAGACCCAGCACCGGCGCTTCTGGGCAGCCCTCGCAGGCAGCCTGGAATATCGAGAGCAGAGAAAGAGATACCATTCCTCATTCATCCTAAATTCCAGGTACAGAACTGAATAACCCCTCCTAGAGAATTCTTTAGTTATTCACTTGGCAAAAACAAACTTAAACTAAACTGTAACTTTCTATTCCCGCCCACGCATTAGACTTAGGTCAGGTACACGGGGTAGGCGTATTTAGAAACACCAGTTGAGTACGTTTAGTCAAATGTATATGTGTATGTAAATATATTTTAATCATTTTAAACATCATATGGCTCAGAAACCATATCAATGTTTTTACAGTATTATTTTATACTATTGCTTCTATTGTATGCACTTGTAGTGTAGCTCCTATTTTCCCAATAGGCTCTGCACATTGGAATAGTACCTACAGCAGTAAAGACCTAGGCCAGACGTTAACTAGGTCTACTACTGTCGAAACTAGACTTAATTTTTGGGTTTGCCAGCTAAGCTCAGAGTTCGCTAGAAACTTTCTCGAATGTTCAAGGAAGGATGAACTCCCCTGATTAGACAAGAAGGGATTTAGTTTCTGACAACCATAGAACATGACAACTTTGCTCTCCCCTAATCAAGAGTCAATCTCGAGAGTCGTGTGAGCACAAGGCAATTATTTTAGTAGTGTAGTGTAGCTCCTATTTTCCCAATAGGCTCTGCGCATTGGAATAGTACCTACAGCAGTAAAGACCTAGGCCAGACGTTAACTAGGTCTACTACTGTCG
Organism: Lissotriton helveticus; assembly: GCF_964261635.1. NCBI lineage: Eukaryota > Metazoa > Chordata > Amphibia > Caudata > Salamandridae > Lissotriton > Lissotriton helveticus. Next base: position 1,080,050,633 of record NC_136059.1, read on the forward strand.
AAACTAGACTTAATTTTTGGGTTTGCCAGCTAAGCTCAGAGTTCGCTAGAAACTTTCTCGAATGTTCAAGGAAGGATGAACTCCCCTGATTAGACAAGAAGGGATTTAGTTTCTGACAACCATAGAACATGACAACTTTGCTCTCCCCTAATCAAGAGTCAATCTCGAGAGTCGTGTGAGCACAAGGCAATTATTTTACTCAGTCAGTATGTGCATTCTTAGTCTCATCAGAATGTAGAGAAAAGGAAGAGACGGGCGTGTTCAATAAAATATGTTATTTATTGATCAGTCTCTTTTCTCGTACAAGAGAAATCGATCGATATTATTGCAATACTTATAGTTAAGTAAAGTGCATACATTAGAAGCAATAGTATAAAATAATACTGTAAAAACATTGATATGGTTTCTGAGCCATATGATGTTTAAAATGATTAAAATATATTTACATACACATATACATTTGACTAAACGTACTCAACTGGTGTTTCTAAATACGCCTACCCCGTGTACCTGACCTAAGTCTAATGCGTGGGCGGGAATAGAAAGTTACAGTTTAGTTTAAGTTTGTTTTTGCCAAGTGAATAACTAAAGAATTCTCTAGGAGGGGTTATTCAGTTCTGTACCTGGAATTTAGGATGAATGAGGAATGGTATCTCTTTCTCTGCTCTCGATATTCCAGGCTGCCTGCGAGGGCTGCCCAGAAGCGCCGGTGCTGGGTCTCTCGGCTTGAGATAGCAGCGCGTCTCTCAGCGCGTCAGGAAGGCGGGGCTGCTGCCTTCGTGGTCTGCTTCTGCTCTCGGCTTCGGCAAGTATGGCTGCTCCGTCTTGTCACCACGCGTGTGTTTGCATAGGGCAAGGTCGGCAATATTTATACCTTAAAGGTGCCGAGATTGACGTAAGGATGGACATAGGTACGTCAATAAAGATGTCATACGACTTGCTCGTTAGCACATTCTTTACTAAAGTTCTCTGTGAAATCAAAACAATGGCCGCACGGATTATCCAGGTTGTCATAGGTTTGATTTGTTATGAGAACGTCGTATGCCTTATCAGGGGCTGGAGGAATATTGCTTGTCTAATTAGATCTCAAGCGTTATGACCTAATCAGATAACACGTTCCTGTGCCGTAGTGTGACTGCGTCAGATAACGGTATCTGCATCATGGGGGATTTCTTGCCTCATGGACTGACTGTTAGTTAACTAGCTAGTAAGTTTAACCAGAATAGGGTCAGGAATAGGGCGATCGAATCAGAACCTATAGAAATACACGACACCCACTCCACGCTAACTATGGTCATATCTACTAATCTATGCATAGTATAACATAGTACAACATACTATAGAGTATAGTGTATACCTTACCACCCCAAAATACATAAATGCATTTCGAAATTTTCAAATATACTGAAAAATTGCAGTCATATATATTGTATGCACTTAAGCTATGAATTAGATGCAAAAGTGAACACGCATTGTTATGCATTATTGATTGTTGGTATATGAGAAATACACATGAAATGGCTCTTAATATGGCTATACAGAAAAAAAGTCGAAACCATTTCATCACATAAAATCTATTGCGAACATACCAGCGGGCAGCTAAAGTCTATAAAGTCTATAAAGTATCTAAAATAGAAATCTTAGTTCTCTAGGAATAGTCTCTTACTTTAAGCAGAAAATCAGTGTCCCGGGAAAAAATATATAGAAAAATATTTTAGGGGCTTGCTGAAAAAAGTTGCTGTCCGTGAACTGGATTGTAATTGTTCATGTGACTTTATTTTTAAAGTTGAAGGCCGAATTCAGGGAACGCCGTGTGCGAGTTTACTCAAAAGTCTCTATTTCTGTTCCGGAGAGAACATCATATCATTCAGGCTTTCGAAAAAACTGTCAACAGCTTCATGGGAAAGTTCCTCTAAGTCGGAAATAGGGGTAACCATGCATTCATGCGCATGATTGTCTCCATTGACATTCTGATTTGCATTGCTGACAGAAGGTCGTACCTGTTCGATGCTGCTTTCATCTTGAACTTCACTACTCTTCAATCGCAGTGGTGAAGATTCCAGGAATGCCGTCATCAGAATTGGCAGCCTTTGAGGGCAGCACAGTGCGTGAACCTTGGTAGGAACCAACAGTGTATCTGCATCCACCGGCGCATCCGATTGTAGCGTCAGACAGGTGTCTAACACGCATTCTTCTCCGCATAGCAGACACCTTAGTACAGGTAAAACACACCTTTGCCACATTGGTCGAAATGATAGAAACCAAGTCATGTTTAGGTCTCTAAGCCGGGATAGTCCCAGGATTTTTGATATCCGGTCCCGGTATCCAATGGCTAGGATCGTATCTTCCATTGTCGCGAGAGTTTGATCTGTGACATGGGTTGCCATAACGAAAAATAAGGACTAGGAATAGGATTCCTGCAATTAGTCCTAGGATCAGGGGAAGTCCGCCAAAAATCGAATGGACGAAGTCTGGAAAAATACCCAGTATGGCTTTGAATGGTGTTAATGCCATCGAAAATACTGTCTTAAATACCTTTGAGACCCCTGTGGTATCAGAAATATTTAAGATTTCGCTCAGGATTTCCGCGAAATGTACGGGGGAATTAGTTGATAATAATGTATGTATCTCTGCAGTCGTCCTTGCGACTTGTAGATCATACGTTTCTTTAGATGACGTGAGCCTTGTAGGCGTCTGAAGAAGCACTGTTTTCATTCTGCTTAAAGTGTCTATTCGAATAGAAGTAATTTTCAAACTGGGCCATGCCCTCGCCTCCCTGTCTGGAAAGGAGCTGGGGAACAAAGAACGTCCACAGCACTTGACCTTCGCCGTCGTAGTGACGAGATAAGGAGTCCCGGGCATAAGACTACAGCATCTGCGGTCTACAATAAGAATGTAACTCCCATTATAGAGTCTTTGAAAGAATGGTTCTATTTCAGTTGCAGGTGCGCCTTGCTGGTGACATGAAAGGTTGTATGAATTCCCTTCACAGGCTCCGTGCAAACTAATACCGTTACACAGAAGCGTGCCGCTTAGTGACATAGCACAATTGATGCCACTAAGAAACACTTTCTGTCCTTTGTTACTGACACATGCATGTGAATAGGGCAGGTTCCATGTTGTTTTAAGGTACCCCTTTCCCAATTTCTCGTACATGCCAGCCTGTATATATTTTTGGCAGTATTGAAACCTGAAGGTTGAGATTGGAATATTTATGATTCCGTGGATTATCCATTCACTGACAGGTCGTTCTGACATTGTCAACGGTAATCTTTCTAGTTTTTCAATGCTCAAGATTGTATAATCAGCACCCTTCTGCGCCATACCGATTTGTCTATCAGTAAGGTTAAAGATTTGAAATAGTGACGTTGTGTTGATTAAACGCCAAGGCACATAGCCTGAACGCAGATTTTGTAACGTCCAGCCAAGCTGTACAATAGAACGCAATTGTGACTGACCATGTTGTAATAACAGTAAGTCTTGCGATAATATATCGATTGCTGAAGACACAATGCTGTCCAATGAAAAAATTCTGGAGGACAGAGTCATTAACCCATTGTCCACTACAGAAAGTGATTTTTCCAAATTAATACGGTCAATTTCCCGTATTCTTTCTGCTGTCTCAATTTGAGTAACCTTCCAGGCCTCATTGTATGCTGCATATACAGAGGCTGCTATGAAACGCTTTTGACGCTGTTTGCGTGGTCCCATTATGAAATCACGCAAGTCAGCACCATCAGTAAGTAAAGTTAGGTGTTGCTTAATTTCAGGCAGTGTGGAAGTTTGTAGCCATTGAAGGCATAATTTGCCCACACTGTAGGTTGTTATTATCCCTGGGTGATGTCTTTGGGGATATCTAGGGTCTGGCCTGTTCATTTTGAAACCCTGTGTTTTATTCAGGAATCTATCTTGACAGTTATTTGTATCTGTGGGCCAGATCAACCATTGTTTCCAATCAGAATGTGTTCTGTTTTGGTTAAGTATATGGTTTATGTCTATTTCTTCATCTGTTTCAGAGTTATTGCTAAACATTGTTGGCTTTGGAATAGACAGGTTATTTAAATCTTTGATTTTGGCTAAGCCAAGACAGGTGGTTTGTTGAACGGTGTCATTTAAAAATATCATTTGTTCTGGGATCATGCAGGCTCTAAACAAAGCTTCTATACCCTGTACTTGCCATTCTTTTGTACCCCAAACACTTTTCAAATCAACATGTTTGTCCCAATAATCAAATCCAAAAGTATTCATTTTTTTCAAAGAAAGAATCTGAATATATCAATTTTGTGTTGGTTATCATGGTTTTCATCCCTGTCTTGTTTGACAATTTGTAATAAAATGTTTCAGCATTAGTTATGTTAAAACCTGAAAAATATGAATATTTGCCATACACGGTTCTAGAGCTCCCTTTTGGAGGTGTAGCACAATGTTCCCATTGATTAAAATTTAAAACATTTCTAGGTTGTGCAGATTTATGCAAGAAATGGTTACCATAATGGTTATAGCAGTACATGCTGTCATAATTTGTAGAACCCTGCAAATAATCATGTTTTGTAAATTTAGCAGACATTACTAAGTCAGACATCATATTGTTTATACTTTCAAAGTCCCAATCATCAGCAAATGAGTTTGGTTTTGCAAAGTCACTCAAGGAGATCTTGATTTGGTGTGGATATTTCAGGATCTCGACCGGACCATAAATTTCATAGTCAGTGTTGTCCCAGGCTACCCCACCAGATATTGGAATTGCTGTGAAGTTGGCTGAAGAAAGTTCTGAAGAAAGTTCTCTTTTCTCGACGTGTGAAGATGTGTGTGGTTTGAGGACCAAGTTGATGTTCTGACTTGCTGTGTCCATTTTAGCATATTTTCCCTCAATGAAGCGTCCCAAGGTAAATACCATGATGAGCCAAAGTATGAGGATAAATGCACCAAAACCCACCCAAAATTCAATCCATGGAGAAACTAGATATGTTTCTTTCAGTTGTTTCAAAAGTTCCTTCGCTTTGTCTTTAAAGGATTTTGATGATGGCTGTGTCTTTTGTTCGCTGAAGCCTTCAGAGGAATCATCGAAGTTGATGAAGTAACCGGATGCAGTTCTGTCAATTGTTCCAATTGGTTCAGGATTTTTGTTTCTTGCATTTTCACTTGGTACTTCTGTATAGATTGGTGTGTCTCTGCTAAATGTCTTTATTTGGGTTTTCAGAGGTCTAAGTTCTATTGCATTGTTGCATAGTCCTTGTTGTCCTTCTGTAGGCGTTTCGAATGTGATGAGCCTCTTTGATAGGACCTCTGTACTGGTAGCAAACCTTGGTGTTCTGCTACTTATTGGGAGTCCACTTGGCCTACTGTTGGTTATCGGCCACATGTTGTGGTTTTACCAGGTCGATGGATACAACTCGGTTCTCCTTTTTTCCAGCAAGTGGCGGTAGTACAACTGATCTTGTCCCGTTGACAGACAATACAGGAACTGCTTTTCTGTAAGAAGGCCCAAATTCCTTCTTTACCGCGATCTTCTCCCTGACTAGATCCCCGATTTTTGGAATCCAGACAGGTCTTGCTGGGACAAGTGGTGATTCTTCAGTGGTCGTTGGCTGTTCTTTCAACTGTATGTTGCTCAGGTCTTTTCTTGTTTTGTTTAAGTCCTGCAAAATAGCCAAACGGTCTTTGACATCAAAGCTTTTTTCTGTTACCACTGAAGTCTGACTATCAAGGTCAGAGATCAACATCCTAGTTCCGAATAATAATTCGTACGGATTGAATCCCTTCAGAGAATTTCTTGGCAAGTTATTTAGACTACGTTGGACACTTATTAGATGTTTGACCCACCCAGCTCCCGAACCTAATATCCTTTCTATTATAGATTGCTTTCTGTCTTGGTTTTTTCTTTACACCATCCCATACCCTCAGGAAGGAAGTGAGAAGATTCCCGCTGGGCTGTGCTCATTTGGCCATTCTTTCCCCCCCCCAGGCTGGATTGCCTGAGAAAAAGAAAAAAATGGTCGAACGTAGCATGCTCTTAGCGTATATGCCATTTAGACTCGCAAATCTTGTATAACAGTCCGGACGTCAGCCGAGTGCTGTGGATCTACATTATAAGTGGGAACTAGCCTGTATATGTTAATCGCAAGCCATTCTTTTTAGTGGTGATGTTATATGCCTTGATACGACGAGGTATTAAACTGCTTCTCTCCCCACTGCGATCTCTGTTGCAGTTTGGGCAGTTTTTTACAAACATGGTGTAGTGCAGGCTCATGCCTGGCCACCAGTACCGTGATTGTAATTCTTCCAGAGAATCTTTTAATTTAAGGTGTCTGAGACCCTCGCCCATGTGTGCGTCTGCGATTAACAAGTTTCTCCTGTCCATGTTTGGAATCACTCTATCCCCCACTCCAGGGATTCGAGCAAAAGGAATGGAGTTTGCATCTATGATGTATGTGTAATTGAGTGGATAGTTGATCGGTAACGCCGAGCAGTCGCCTTTTGATGACGTTTTTACTGCCAGCACTGTTTCGCCGTCAATGTATTTTAATGTACGCTTTTTTCGATCTACGGGAGCCGGTTTACTGGCTGCCGCTGCGGCTGTTTCAGCCAATGAATTCCCTACAACGTGAACGCCATCACGCTGGTGACTCAGTGAGTGTGTCACGTGAGTCTTTGGTAGTTCTTTTTTCAAAAGAGCTACCTGTTCCCAGAGCAGTCTCTGCTTTATTGGAGCATCCGTGTCATCTTTGTAATCGTTCTGAATCCAGGTCTGCAAATCCTTGTTATATGCTTTGACGCAGAAATATGAATCTGACACTATAAGTGTCGGGAATTCGCGATCCGCATTATCTAGCGCCATTTTCAAAGCTAATATTTCAGTTTGTAGTTCTGAATTAGTTTCTACTGAGTGTGATTTTGTTAATAGAGGTCTTAGTTTACCTCCGTGCCACACTTCTTTTGTAATCTCACATGTGGGATTGTATGCATGTTCTCCCCAAACGGAGGGTTGAGCATGTCCGTCTGTATAGATTACACAGGCGTAATGTCGTAGAGGCAGAATGTCGATTGGCAGAGGATACGTTTTTTCATATTTTAGATTTTTTAATTCTTCTAGTTCTGGATCAAAGAAGTAATATACTTTGTCCGTTGTGATTGAATTTACCCATTGTAACCATTCTGGATCCAATGTTGTTATTGGTAAATTACACGGTGTTGTTAATGCCTCAAAGGCTGATTCTGCTGTTCTGACTGTGATATGTCTACCGTCAGCTATGTCTTTTTCTCTAGCTATTGCGGTTTGAACTGCTTGAACAATTTTTCCTTTGTTGTTGAATCTCTGTTCAGCTTTTGTGTACAAATGTGATTTGAATGCAATTGGTACCTTATCTCCCTCATTAGAGGTTAGGTATGTGAATCCGCATCTCCCTGGGATGACTCGGATCACAAGGTTGCGTGTATTATCACGGGTTTCTAATTTTGTTTTAATTAGCATGTCTGTTTGTAAGGATCTCAAAATTTCTGTGTGTGCTTGAGTCCAACTGGATCTTTTAAAGTCTGGTTTAATTAGATCGTAAAGGGGTTTGACCCTTTCTGCGTAATTTGCAATATATGTTCTTTCGAAATTTAGGAAGCCTAGAATTGACTGTAGGTTTTTTAGTGTTTTAGGAGCTTGGATTACGGCACATTTCTCTAGGAAATTGTCTGCCAGGCTTTTGCCTTCACTTGATAACTCATATCCTAAGAATAGGACCGTCAGATGGGCAATTCTGGACTTTTTGAAGTTGAATTTGTAACCCTCTGCAGCGAAACCAAGTATTATGGTGTTCACTCTTTTCATGTGAGTCTCCAAGTCATCATCTGTTAAGTAAATGTCATCGACATAAGATAATGCTTCATCATCATATAGTTGTAGTAATTCTGTTACTCTCGCTGAGAATACCCCCGGGCTGTTCTTGTACCCCTGGGCTAACCGACAGAATTGTTTTTGAGTGCCATTTACTGAAAATGCAGTTAAATATCTGCTCTCTGGTGCTATGTTTTGACAAAAGAATCCATTGGAGATGTCCAAGGTTGTTTTGTATTTTTTGCGCACTATGTTATTCATTAGTGCAGCACTGTGTGAGTTTTGCACTGCAAAAGTTTTGCAACATGTGTTAAGGTGTCGGTAATCCAAAACTAGACGATATGAATTGTCTGGTTTGGAGACCGGAAACAAAGGATTGTTCATTTGTGAGGTGCAAGTTTCAATCACCCCTTGGTATTCTAGCTGATCTAGTATTTCATTTACTTGTTTTTTAGCTTCTTGCTTAATTGGGTACTGCCTTTGTGCAGTTGGTTGTTATTTTAACTGGACTTTGTGAGGAGGAGAATCCTCATCCCATCCTACGTGATTTTTATATAAAGCAGGTGCTAAGGCCACTGCCCACTTTCTAGCAAGTGTATATTTTTTATGAATCGGTATTTGATTCGAGAAGGCAGGCATAATTACTTCTTCGCCATGAGGGCACTCCCTGACAAACTCCGGTGGCCAGTCTTTTTCAGCTAGAAGGATGTCATAGCCCTTGGATAGGTTATCCCAAAATAGTCCCCTTATTTTCCTAGTCTTATCTCCCTCTATACGTAATGTTATCTCGTATATTTTGTGGGGCTTGCTAACTCTGGTATCTGCAGTTTCCACTTGAAGGTATTCATTCGTGTCCACTGTCTCCAGATGATTCATAAGGACTTTGCGAGCTATGCTCACCTCTGCTGCGCTGTCTAGCATTGTCTGAGCCCATTCTCCGTTTTTCAGTTGTGTCCTCAGTATTCTCGGCATTGTTAACTACCTTGATACTGGCTACCTTCTTTTTTGGAAATTGTGATTTCTTTTTCAGTTGAGCAGGTTCCTTGTCTTTGGACTTGGCGTGCTCTTCTGATCGTCCTCTTCTTTCCGATTTCTGCGAGGAATTCTGAAAAGATTGAGACGGACGTGTATCAATGTCTTGATATCTATCAGGTTTTTTAATATTATCCCTATTTCTAAGGTTATATCTATTCCCAGAGGGTTCACTCTGAGGTGACCTTTGTCTCGGGTTTGGAGATTTCTCTCTTCGCCTAGGAGACCTTCCTCTGGACTGGAATTTCTTTTCTTTAGGATTGGATTGTTTATTTCCATCCCAGTTCTTTTTTGGTGAATTATTATTAAAAAATATTTTTTCTGGACTTGTAGTCAGTTGCGGTTTTACTGGTATTCCACCTAGACTATCTCTGCCTAGTTCTTCATAGGATTTTTCTATGATTCTGGCAATTTCAGCTGGTTGGTCTGCTATATCTGTCTCTTTTAACCTCTGGCGGATCGCCACGTTTGCTGCTTCACCCTTTATGTTGGCTAGTAATATAGCCGAGACCTGCTTGAAGTCTTTCAGTAATTTCATACCAAGAGTTAAAGCAGGTTCTGGACCGTATTCATCTTGAATTTGTTTTAGCACATCTGGTATTACCGAAATGGATGGAACACCGTGCGTTTTTGTGTAGATTGAAGCAAAGACCGCACCCCAAGTGTCACAGTCCTCAATGTGTGGTGCGATTCCCATTGGGAGACATATAGTCAGAATCCTGTGCTTTTCTAATGGGGTGGTGTAAAGAAAAAACGCAACCTTGTGATCCGAGTCATCCCAGGGAGATGCGGATTCACATACCTAACCTCTAATGAGGGAGATAAGGTACCAATTGCATTCAAATCACATTTGTACACAAAAGCTGAACAGAGATTCAACAACAAAGGAAAAATTGTTCAAGCAGTTCAAACCGCAATAGCTAGAGAAAAAGACATAGCTGACGGTAGACATATCACAGTCAGAACAGCAGAATCAGCCTTTGAGGCATTAACAACACCGTGTAATTTACCAATAACAACATTGGATCCAGAATGGTTACAATGGGTAAATTCAATCACAACGGACAAAGTATATTACTTCTTTGATCCAGAACTAGAAGAATTAAAAAATCTAAAATATGAAAAAACGTATCCTCTGCCAATCGACATTCTGCCTCTACGACATTACGCCTGTGTAATCTATACAGACGGACATGCTCAACCCTCCGTTTGGGGAGAACATGCATACAATCCCACATGTGAGATTACAAAAGAAGTGTGGCACGGAGGTAAACTAAGACCTCTATTAACAAAATCACACTCAGTAGAAACTAATTCAGAACTACAAACTGAAATATTAGCTTTGAAAATGGCGCTAGATAATGCGGATCGCGAATTCCCGACACTTATAGTGTCAGATTCATATTTCTGCGTCAAAGCATATAACAAGGATTTGCAGACCTGGATTCAGAACGATTACAAAGATGACACGGATGCACCAATAAAGCAGAGACTGCTCTGGGAACAGGTAGCTCTTTTGAAAAAAGAACTACCAAAGACTCACGTGACACACTCACTGAGTCACCAGCGTGATGGCGTTCACGTTGTAGGGAATTCATTGGCTGAAACAGCCGCAGCGGCAGCCAGTAAACCGGCTCCCGTAGATCGAAAAAAGCGTACATTAAAATACATTGACGGCGAAACAGTGCTGGCAGTAAAAACGTCATCAAAAGGCGACTGCTCGGCGTTACCGATCAACTATCCACTCAATTACACATACATCATAGATGCAAACTCCATTCCTTTTGCTCGAATCCCTGGAGTGGGGGATAGAGTGATTCCAAACATGGACAGGAGAAACTTGTTAATCGCAGACGCACACATGGGCGAGGGTCTCAGACACCTTAAATTAAAAGATTCTCTGGAAGAATTACAATCACGGTACTGGTGGCCAGGCATGAGCCTGCACTACACCATGTTTGTAAAAAACTGCCCAAACTGCAACAGAGATCGCAGTGGGGAGAGAAGCAGTTTAATACCTCGTCGTATCAAGGCAGATAACATCACCACTAAAAAGAATGGCTTGCGATTAACATATACAGGCTAGTTCCCACTTATAATGTAGATCCACAGCACTCGGCTGACGTCCGGACTGTTATACAAGATTTGCGAGTCTAAATGGCATATACGCTAAGAGCATGCTACGTTCGACCATTTTTTTCTTTTTCTCAGGCAATCCAGCCTGGGGGGGGGAAAGAATGGCTAAATGAGCACAGCCCAGCGGGAATCTTCTCACTTCCTTCCTGAGGGTATGGGATGGTGTAAAGAAAAAACCAAGACAGAAAGCAATCTATAATAGAAAGGATATTAGGTTCGGGAGCTGGGTGGGTCAAACATCTAATAAGTGTCCAACGTAGTCTAAATAACTTGCCAAGAAATTCTCTGAAGGGATTCAGTCCGTACGAATTATTATTCGGAACTAGGATGTTGATCTCTGACCTTGATAGTCAGACTTCAGTGGTAACAGAAAAAAGCTTTGATGTCAAAGACCGTTTGGCTATTTTGCAGGACTTAAACAAAACAAGAAAAGACCTGAGCAACATACAGTTGAAAGAACAGCCAACGACCACTGAAGAATCACCACCTGTCCCAGCAAGACCTGTCTGGATTCCAAAAGTCGGGGATCTAGTCAGGGAGAAGATCGCGGTAAAGAAGGAATTTGGGCCTTCTTACAGAAAAGCAGTTCCTGTATTGTCTGTCAACGGGACAAGATCAGTTGTACTACCGCCACTTGCTGGAAAAAAGGAGAACCGAGTTGTATCCATCGACCTGGTAAAACCACAACATGTGGCCGATAACCAACAGTAGGCCAAGTGGACTCCCAATAAGTAGCAGAACACCAAGGTTTGCTACCAGTACAGAGGTCCTATCAAAGAGGCTCATCACATTCGAAACGCCTACAGAAGAACAACAAGGACTATGCAACAATGCAATAGAACTTAGACCTCTGAAAACCCAAATAAAGACATTTAGCAGAGACACACCAATCTATACAGAAGTACCAAGTGAAAATGCAAGAAACAAAAATCCTGAACCAATTGGAACAATTGACAGAACTGCATCCGGTTACTTCATCAACTTCGATGATTCCTCTGAAGGCTTCAGCGAACAAAAGACACAGCCATCATCAAAATCCTTTAAAGACAAAGCGAAGGAACTTTTGAAACAACTGAAAGAAACATATCTGGTTTCTCCATGGATTGAATTTTGGGTGGGTTTTGGTGCATTTATCCTCATACTTTGGCTCATCATGGTATTTACCTTGGGACGCTTCATTGAGGGAAAATATGCTAAAATGGACACAGCAAGTCAGAACATCAACTTGGTCCTCAAACCACACACATCTTCACACGTCGAGAAAAGAGAACTTTCTTCAGAACTTTCTTCAGCCAACTTCACAGCAATTCCAATATCTGGTGGGGTAGCCTGGGACAACACTGACTATGAAATTTATGGTCCGGTCGAGATCCTGAAATATCCACACCAAATCAAGATCTCCTTGAGTGACTTTGCAAAACCAAACTCATTTGCTGATGATTGGGACTTTGAAAGTATAAACAATATGATGTCTGACTTAGTAATGTCTGCTAAATTTACAAAACATGATTATTTGCAGGGTTCTACAAATTATGACAGCATGTACTGCTATAACCATTATGGTAACCATTTCTTGCATAAATCTGCACAACCTAGAAATGTTTTAAATTTTAATCAATGGGAACATTGTGCTACACCTCCAAAAGGGAGCTCTAGAACCGTGTATGGCAAATATTCATATTTTTCAGGTTTTAACATAACTAATGCTGAAACATTTTATTACAAATTGTCAAACAAGACAGGGATGAAAACCATGATAACCAACACAAAATTGATATATTCAGATTCTTTCTTTGAAAAAATGAATACTTTTGGATTTGATTATTGGGACAAACATGTTGATTTGAAAAGTGTTTGGGGTACAAAAGAATGGCAAGTACAGGGTATAGAAGCTTTGTTTAGAGCCTGCATGATCCCAGAACAAATGATATTTTTAAATGACACCGTTCAACAAACCACCTGTCTTGGCTTAGCCAAAATCAAAGATTTAAATAACCTGTCTATTCCAAAGCCAACAATGTTTAGCAATAACTCTGAAACAGATGAAGAAATAGACATAAACCATATACTTAACCAAAACAGAACACATTCTGATTGGAAACAATGGTTGATCTGGCCCACAGATACAAATAACTGTCAAGATAGATTCCTGAATAAAACACAGGGTTTCAAAATGAACAGGCCAGACCCTAGATATCCCCAAAGACATCACCCAGGGATAATAACAACCTACAGTGTGGGCAAATTATGCCTTCAATGGCTACAAACTTCCACACTGCCTGAAATTAAGCAACACCTAACTTTACTTACTGATGGTGCTGACTTGCGTGATTTCATAATGGGACCACGCAAACAGCGTCAAAAGCGTTTCATAGCAGCCTCTGTATATGCAGCATACAATGAGGCCTGGAAGGTTACTCAAATTGAGACAGCAGAAAGAATACGGGAAATTGACCGTATTAATTTGGAAAAATCACTTTCTGTAGTGGACAATGGGTTAATGACTCTGTCCTCCAGAATTTTTTCATTGGACAGCATTGTGTCTTCAGCAATCGATATATTATCGCAAGACTTACTGTTATTACAACATGGTCAGTCACAATTGCGTTCTATTGTACAGCTTGGCTGGACGTTACAAAATCTGCGTTCAGGCTATGTGCCTTGGCGTTTAATCAACACAACGTCACTATTTCAAATCTTTAACCTTACTGATAGACAAATCGGTATGGCGCAGAAGGGTGCTGATTATACAATCTTGAGCATTGAAAAACTAGAAAGATTACCGTTGACAATGTCAGAACGACCTGTCAGTGAATGGATAATCCACGGAATCATAAATATTCCAATCTCAACCTTCAGGTTTCAATACTGCCAAAAATATATACAGGCTGGCATGTACGAGAAATTGGGAAAGGGGTACCTTAAAACAACATGGAACCTGCCCTATTCACATGCATGTGTCAGTAACAAAGGACAGAAAGTGTTTCTTAGTGGCATCAATTGTGCTATGTCACTAAGCGGCACGCTTCTGTGTAACGGTATTAGTTTGCACGGAGCCTGTGAAGGGAATTCATACAACCTTTCATGTCACCAGCAAGGCGCACCTGCAACTGAAATAGAACCATTCTTTCAAAGACTCTATAATGGGAGTTACATTCTTATTGTAGACCGCAGATGCTGTAGTCTTATGCCCGGGACTCCTTATCTCGTCACTACGACGGCGAAGGTCAAGTGCTGTGGACGTTCTTTGTTCCCCAGCTCCTTTCCAGACAGGGAGGCGAGGGCATGGCCCAGTTTGAAAATTACTTCTATTCGAATAGACACTTTAAGCAGAATGAAAACAGTGCTTCTTCAGACGCCTACAAGGCTCACGTCATCTAAAGAAACGTATGATCTACAAGTCGCAAGGACGACTGCAGAGATACATACATTATTATCAACTAATTCCCCCGTACATTTCGCGGAAATCCTGAGCGAAATCTTAAATATTTCTGATACCACAGGGGTCTCAAAGGTATTTAAGACAGTATTTTCGATGGCATTAACACCATTCAAAGCCATACTGGGTATTTTTCCAGACTTCGTCCATTCGATTTTTGGCGGACTTCCCCTGATCCTAGGACTAATTGCAGGAATCCTATTCCTAGTCCTTATTTTTCGTTATGGCAACCCATGTCACAGATCAAACTCTCGCGACAATGGAAGATACGATCCTAGCCATTGGATACCGGGACCGGATATCAAAAATCCTGGGACTATCCCGGCTTAGAGACCTAAACATGACTTGGTTTCTATCATTTCGACCAATGTGGCAAAGGTGTGTTTTACCTGTACTAAGGTGTCTGCTATGCGGAGAAGAATGCGTGTTAGACACCTGTCTGACGCTACAATCGGATGCGCCGGTGGATGCAGATACACTGTTGGTTCCTACCAAGGTTCACGCACTGTGCTGCCCTCAAAGGCTGCCAATTCTGATGACGGCATTCCTGGAATCTTCACCACTGCGATTGAAGAGTAGTGAAGTTCAAGATGAAAGCAGCATCGAACAGGTACGACCTTCTGTCAGCAATGCAAATCAGAATGTCAATGGAGACAATCATGCGCATGAATGCATGGTTACCCCTATTTCCGACTTAGAGGAACTTTCCCATGAAGCTGTTGACAGTTTTTTCGAAAGCCTGAATGATATGATGTTCTCTCCGGAACAGAAATAGAGACTTTTGAGTAAACTCGCACACGGCGTTCCCTGAATTCGGCCTTCAACTTTAAAAATAAAGTCACATGAACAATTACAATCCAGTTCACGGACAGCAACTTTTTTCAGCAAGCCCCTAAAATATTTTTCTATATATTTTTTCCCGGGACACTGATTTTCTGCTTAAAGTAAGAGACTATTCCTAGAGAACTAAGATTTCTATTTTAGATACTTTATAGACTTTATAGACTTTAGCTGCCCGCTGGTATGTTCGCAATAGATTTTATGTGATGAAATGGTTTCGACTTTTTTTCTGTATAGCCATATTAAGAGCCATTTCATGTGTATTTCTCATATACCAACAATCAATAATGCATAACAATGCGTGTTCACTTTTGCATCTAATTCATAGCTTAAGTGCATACAATATATATGACTGCAATTTTTCAGTATATTTGAAAATTTCGAAATGCATTTATGTATTTTGGGGTGGTAAGGTATACACTATACTCTATAGTATGTTGTACTATGTTATACTATGCATAGATTAGTAGATATGACCATAGTT
This sequence comes from Lissotriton helveticus, assembly GCF_964261635.1. Classification (NCBI taxonomy): domain Eukaryota; kingdom Metazoa; phylum Chordata; class Amphibia; order Caudata; family Salamandridae; genus Lissotriton; species Lissotriton helveticus. Next base: position 1,080,066,386 of record NC_136059.1, read on the forward strand.
AGCGTGGAGTGGGTGTCGTGTATTTCTATAGGTTCTGATTCGATCCCCCTATTCCTGACCCTATTCTGGTTAAACTTACTAGCTAGTTAACTAACAGTCAGCCCATGAGGCAAGAAATCCCCCATGATGCAGATACCGTTATCTGACGCAGTCACACTACGGCACAGGAACGTGTTATCTGATTAGGTCATAACGCTTGAGATCTAATTAGACAAGCAATATTCCTCCAGCCCCTGATAAGGCATACGACGTTCTCATAACAAATCAAACCTATGACAACCTGGATAATCCGTGCGGCCATTGTTTTGATTTCACAGAGAACTTTAGTAAAGAATGTGCTAACGAGCAAGTCGTATGACATCTTTATTGACGTACCTATGTCCATCCTTACGTCAATCCCGGCACCTTTAAGGTATAAATATTGCCGACCTTGCCCTATGCAAAACACACGCGTGGTGACAAGACGGAGCAGCCATACTTGCCGAAGCCGAGAGCAGAAGCAGACCCCGCAGGCAGCAGCCCCGCCTTCCTGACGCGCTGAGAGACGCGCTGCTATCTCAAGCCGAGAGACCCAGCACCGGCGCTTCTGGGCAGCCCTCGCAGGCAGCCTGGAATATCGAGAGCAGAGAGAGAGATACCATTCCTCATTCATCCTAAATTCCAGGTACAGAACTGAATAACCCCTCCTAGAGAATTCTTTAGTTATTCACTTGGCAAAAACAAACTTAAACTAAACTGTAACTTTCTATTCCCGCCCACGCATTAGACTTAGGTCAGGTACACGGGGTAGGCGTATTTAGAAACACCAGTTGAGTACGTTTAGTCAAATGTATATGTGTATGTAAATATATTTTAATCATTTTAAACATCATATGGCTCAGAAACCATATCAATGTTTTTACAGTATTATTTTATACTATTGCTTCTAATGTATGCACTTTACTTAACTATAAGTATTGCAATAATATCGATCCATTTCTCTTGTACGAGAAAAGAGACTGATCAATAAATAACATCTTTTATTGAACACGCCCGTCTCTTCCTTTTCTCTACATTCTGATGAGACTAAGAATGCACGTACTGACTGAGTAAAATAATTGCCTTGTGCTCACACGACTCTCGAGATTGACTCTTGATTAGGGGAGAGCAAAGTTGTCATGTTCTATGGTTGTCAGAAACTAAATCCCTTCTTGTCTAATCAGGGGAGTTCATCCTTCCTTGAACATTCGAGAAAGTTTCTAGCGAACTCTGAGCTTAGCTGGCAAACCCAAAAATTAAGTCTAGTTTCGACAGTAGTAGACCTAGTTAACGTCTGGCCTAGGTCTTTACTGCTGTAGGTACTATTCCAATGCGCAGAGCCTATTGGGAAAATGCGTTCCAAAACCTCGCAGGAGGGAACTCCTATGTACGGTTCTTGGTCTAGTCAACGTTGAAGGATAAAACAGTTCCAAAATATTGTGCACCTAATCTCTGTTTCCATAAAGAAACCTGATCTGCAAATAAAAATAATACCATCCTGTCAGTAAAATGGGAGACAGTGATGGAGAAAGAGAGGCAATTAGATTAGCTACTGAAATAGCAGATGCTGATGCTACCATGCAAACAGCAGACCCGGATATAATACTCATCCAGGTCGCCAAAAGGAGATCTATAACCTTAAAACTTATAGAAAATGGACTGACACCTAGAGGTGGCACAGTCATATTCGTAATTGAGGCACACGAATATCGGCAGACAGAGGTATACTATACATGGATACATTTTCCAGCAGCAAATGCTGTAACAAAGTACTTCCACTATTACAAAGTAGAGGAACCTCCTGAAACGTACACTCCTTTCGAGGAGGTGGAAGTACCACTCAAATTCCAAGAGCATTTGCTCTTATTTGATGGCGCCCTAAAACATAATAATCACATTACAAGGCTCGGTCCTTTAGGAAGACCAGGAGCAACGTGGCCGGTCTTAGCCGGATACACACCACATCCAGACATCGACGAGATGACTGCACCAGAGCTATTAATACAGCTAAAACAACTACTAAAAATTCACAGACAATTAGTTCAGTATGTAATGCGGACTTCAACAATTCAGCCAGCGATTAAAATTCCACAGCTGACCCCTCACCAGGGGAACACAAATAAAATCACACCACAGAACATCCAATCCTGCCTAGGTAAAGTTCCAGCTAAACGGGAACAGATACCATTCTGGTTGGCACAGAAAATCACCCAAATAGAGGCGGTGTTTCCTGACACCACCCCATTAGAAAAGCACAGGATTCTGACTATATGTCTCCCAATGGGAATCGCACCACACATTGAGGACTGTGACACTTGGGGTACGGTCTTTGCTTCAATCTACACAAAAACGCACGGTGTTCCATCCATTTCGGTAATACCAGATGTGCTAAAACAAATTCAAGATGAATACGGTCCAGAACCTGCTTTAACTCTTGGTATGAAATTACTGAAAGACTTCAAGCAGGTCTCGGCTATATTACTAGCCAACATAAAGGGTGAAGCAGCAAACGTGGCGATCCGCCAGAGGTTAAAAGAGACAGATATAGCAGACCAACCAGCTGAAATTGCCAGAATCATAGAAAAATCCTATGAAGAACTAGGCAGAGATAGTCTAGGTGGAATACCAGTAAAACCGCAACTGACTACAAGTCCAGAAAAAATATTTTTTAATAATAATTCACCAAAAAAGAACTGGGATGGAAATAAACAATCCAATCCTAAAGAAAAGAAATTCCAGTCCAGAGGAAGGTCTCCTAGGCGAAGAGAGAAATCTCCAAACCCGAGACAAAGGTCACCTCAGAGTGAACCCTCTGGGAATAGATATAACCTTAGAAATAGGGATAATATTAAAAAACCTGATAGATATCAAGACATTGATACACGTCCGTCTCAATCTTTTCAGAATTCCTCGCAGAAATCGGAAAGAAGAGGACGATCAGAAGAGCACGCCAAGTCCAAAGACAAGGAACCTGCTCAACTGAAAAAGAAATCACAATTTCCAAAAAAGAAGGTAGCCAGTATCAAGGTAGTTAACAATGCCGAGAATACTGAGGACACAACTGAAAAACGGAGAATGGGCTCAGACAATGCTAGACAGCGCAGCAGAGGTGAGCATAGCTCGCAAAGTCCTTATGAATCATCTGGAGACAGTGGACACGAATGAATACCTTCAAGTGGAAACTGCAGATACCAGAGTTAGCAAGCCCCACAAAATATACGAGATAACATTACGTATAGAGGGAGATAAGACTAGGAAAATAAGGGGACTATTTTGGGATAACCTATCCAAGGGCTATGACATCCTTCTAGCTGAAAAAGACTGGCCACCGGAGTTTGTCAGGGAGTGCCCTCATGGCGAAGAAGTAATTATGCCTGCCTTCTCGAATCAAATACCGATTCATAAAAAATATACACTTGCTAGAAAGTGGGCAGTGGCCTTAGCACCTGCTTTATATAAAAATCACGTAGGATGGGATGAGGATTCTCCTCCTCACAAAGTCCAGTTAAAATCACAACCAACTGCACAAAGGCAGTACCCAATTAAGCAAGAAGCTAAAAAACAAGTAAATGAAATACTAGATCAGCTAGAATACCAAGGGGTGATTGAAACTTGCACCTCACAAATGAACAATCCTTTGTTTCCGGTCTCCAAACCAGACAATTCATATCGTCTAGTTTTGGATTACCGACACCTTAACACATGTTGCAAAACTTTTGCAGTGCAAAACTCACACAGTGCTGCACTAATGAATAACATAGTGCGCAAAAAATACAAAACAACCTTGGACATCTCCAATGGATTCTTTTGTCAAAACATAGCACCAGAGAGCAGATATTTAACTGCATTTTCAGTAAATGGCACTCAAAAACAATTCTGTCGGTTAGCCCAGGGGTACAAGAACAGCCCGGGGGTATTCTCAGCGAGAGTAACAGAATTACTACAACTATATGATGATGAAGCATTATCTTACGTCGATGACATTTACTTAACAGATGATGACTTGGAGACTCACTTGAAAAGAGTGAACACCATAATACTTGGTTTTGCTGCAGAGGGTTACAAATTCAACTTCAAAAAGTCCAGAATTGCCCATCTGACGGTCCTATTCTTAGGATATGAGTTATCAAGTGAAGGCAAAAGCCTGGCAGACAATTTCCTAGAGAAATGTGCCGTAATCCAAGCTCCTAAAACACTAAAAAACCTACAGTCAATTCTAGGCTTCCTAAATTTCGAAAGAACATATATTGCAAATTACGCAGAAAGGGTCAAACCCCTTTACGATCTAATTAAACCAGACTTTAAAAGATCCAGTTGGACTCAAGCACACACAGAAATTTTGAGATCCTTACAAACAGACATGCTAATTAAAACCAAATTAGAAACCCGTGATAATACACGCAACCTTGTGATCCGAGTCATCCCAGGGAGATGCGGATTCACATACCTAACCTCTAATGAGGGAGATAAGGTACCAATTGCATTCAAATCACATTTGTACACAAAAGCTGAACAGAGATTCAACAACAAAGGAAAAATTGTTCAAGCAGTTCAAACCGCAATAGCTAGAGAAAAAGACATAGCTGACGGTAGACATATCACAGTCAGAACAGCAGAATCAGCCTTTGAGGCATTAACAACACCGTGTAATTTACCAATAACAACATTGGATCCAGAATGGTTACAATGGGTAAATTCAATCACAACGGACAAAGTATATTACTTCTTTGATCCAGAACTAGAAGAATTAAAAAATCTAAAATATGAAAAAACGTATCCTCTGCCAATCGACATTCTGCCTCTACGACATTACGCCTGTGTAATCTATACAGACGGACATGCTCAACCCTCCGTTTGGGGAGAACATGCATACAATCCCACATGTGAGATTACAAAAGAAGTGTGGCACGGAGGTAAACTAAGACCTCTATTAACAAAATCACACTCAGTAGAAACTAATTCAGAACTACAAACTGAAATATTAGCTTTGAAAATGGCGCTAGATAATGCGGATCGCGAATTCCCGACACTTATAGTGTCAGATTCATATTTCTGCGTCAAAGCATATAACAAGGATTTGCAGACCTGGATTCAGAACGATTACAAAGATGACACGGATGCACCAATAAAGCAGAGACTGCTCTGGGAACAGGTAGCTCTTTTGAAAAAAGAACTACCAAAGACTCACGTGACACACTCACTGAGTCACCAGCGTGATGGCGTTCACGTTGTAGGGAATTCATTGGCTGAAACAGCCGCAGCGGCAGCCAGTAAACCGGCTCCCGTAGATCGAAAAAAGCGTACATTAAAATACATTGACGGCGAAACAGTGCTGGCAGTAAAAACGTCATCAAAAGGCGACTGCTCGGCGTTACCGATCAACTATCCACTCAATTACACATACATCATAGATGCAAACTCCATTCCTTTTGCTCGAATCCCTGGAGTGGGGGATAGAGTGATTCCAAACATGGACAGGAGAAACTTGTTAATCGCAGACGCACACATGGGCGAGGGTCTCAGACACCTTAAATTAAAAGATTCTCTGGAAGAATTACAATCACGGTACTGGTGGCCAGGCATGAGCCTGCACTACACCATGTTTGTAAAAAACTGCCCAAACTGCAACAGAGATCGCAGTGGGGAGAGAAGCAGTTTAATACCTCGTCGTATCAAGGCAGATAACATCACCACTAAAAAGAATGGCTTGCGATTAACATATACAGGCTAGTTCCCACTTATAATGTAGATCCACAGCACTCGGCTGACGTCCGGACTGTTATACAAGATTTGCGAGTCTAAATGGCATATACGCTAAGAGCATGCTACGTTCGACCATTTTTTTCTTTTTCTCAGGCAATCCAGCCTGGGGGGGGGAAAGAATGGCTAAATGAGCACAGCCCAGCGGGAATCTTCTCACTTCCTTCCTGAGGGTATGGGATGGTGTAAAGAAAAAACCAAGACAGAAAGCAATCTATAATAGAAAGGATATTAGGTTCGGGAGCTGGGTGGGTCAAACATCTAATAAGTGTCCAACGTAGTCTAAATAACTTGCCAAGAAATTCTCTGAAGGGATTCAGTCCGTACGAATTATTATTCGGAACTAGGATGTTGATCTCTGACCTTGATAGTCAGACTTCAGTGGTAACAGAAAAAAGCTTTGATGTCAAAGACCGTTTGGCTATTTTGCAGGACTTAAACAAAACAAGAAAAGACCTGAGCAACATACAGTTGAAAGAACAGCCAACGACCACTGAAGAATCACCACCTGTCCCAGCAAGACCTGTCTGGATTCCAAAAATCGGGGATCTAGTCAGGGAGAAGATCGCGGTAAAGAAGGAATTTGGGCCTTCTTACAGAAAAGCAGTTCCTGTATTGTCTGTCAACGGGACAAGATCAGTTGTACTACCGCCACTTGCTGGAAAAAAGGAGAACCGAGTTGTATCCATCGACCTGGTAAAACCACAACATGTGGCCGATAACCAACAGTAGGCCAAGTGGACTCCCAATAAGTAGCAGAACACCAAGGTTTGCTACCAGTACAGAGGTCCTATCAAAGAGGCTCATCACATTCGAAACGCCTACAGAAGAACAACAAGGACTATGCAACAATGCAATAGAACTTAGACCTCTGAAAACCCAAATAAAGACATTTAGCAGAGACACACCAATCTATACAGAAGTACCAAGTGAAAATGCAAGAAACAAAAATCCTGAACCAATTGGAACAATTGACAGAACTGCATCCGGTTACTTCATCAACTTCGATGATTCCTCTGAAGGCTTCAGCGAACAAAAGACACAGCCATCATCAAAATCCTTTAAAGACAAAGCGAAGGAACTTTTGAAACAACTGAAAGAAACATATCTGGTTTCTCCATGGATTGAATTTTGGGTGGGTTTTGGTGCATTTATCCTCATACTTTGGCTCATCATGGTATTTACCTTGGGACGCTTCATTGAGGGAAAATATGCTAAAATGGACACAGCAAGTCAGAACATCAACTTGGTCCTCAAACCACACACATCTTCACACGTCGAGAAAAGAGAACTTTCTTCAGAACTTTCTTCAGCCAACTTCACAGCAATTCCAATATCTGGTGGGGTAGCCTGGGACAACACTGACTATGAAATTTATGGTCCGGTCGAGATCCTGAAATATCCACACCAAATCAAGATCTCCTTGAGTGACTTTGCAAAACCAAACTCATTTGCTGATGATTGGGACTTTGAAAGTATAAACAATATGATGTCTGACTTAGTAATGTCTGCTAAATTTACAAAACATGATTATTTGCAGGGTTCTACAAATTATGACAGCATGTACTGCTATAACCATTATGGTAACCATTTCTTGCATAAATCTGCACAACCTAGAAATGTTTTAAATTTTAATCAATGGGAACATTGTGCTACACCTCCAAAAGGGAGCTCTAGAACCGTGTATGGCAAATATTCATATTTTTCAGGTTTTAACATAACTAATGCTGAAACATTTTATTACAAATTGTCAAACAAGACAGGGATGAAAACCATGATAACCAACACAAAATTGATATATTCAGATTCTTTCTTTGAAAAAATGAATACTTTTGGATTTGATTATTGGGACAAACATGTTGATTTGAAAAGTGTTTGGGGTACAAAAGAATGGCAAGTACAGGGTATAGGAGCCTGCATGATCCCAGAACAAATGATATTTTTAAATGACACCGTTCAACAAACCACCTGTCTTGGCTTAGCCAAAATCAAAGATTTAAATAACCTGTCTATTCCAAAGCCAACAATGTTTAGCAATAACTCTGAAACAGATGAAGAAATAGACATAAACCATATACTTAACCAAAACAGAACACATTCTGATTGGAAACAATGGTTGATCTGGCCCACAGATACAAATAACTGTCAAGATAGATTCCTGAATAAAACACAGGGTTTCAAAATGAACAGGCCAGACCCTAGATATCCCCAAAGACATCACCCAGGGATAATAACAACCTACAGTGTGGGCAAATTATGCCTTCAATGGCTACAAACTTCCACACTGCCTGAAATTAAGCAACACCTAACTTTACTTACTGATGGTGCTGACTTGCGTGATTTCATAATGGGACCACGCAAACAGCGTCAAAAGCGTTTCATAGCAGCCTCTGTATATGCAGCATACAATGAGGCCTGGAAGGTTACTCAAATTGAGACAGCAGAAAGAATACGGGAAATTGACCGTATTAATTTGGAAAAATCACTTTCTGTAGTGGACAATGGGTTAATGACTCTGTCCTCCAGAATTTTTTCATTGGACAGCATTGTGTCTTCAGCAATCGATATATTATCGCAAGACTTACTGTTATTACAACATGGTCAGTCACAATTGCGTTCTATTGTACAGCTTGGCTGGACGTTACAAAATCTGCGTTCAGGCTATGTGCCTTGGCGTTTAATCAACACAACGTCACTATTTCAAATCTTTAACCTTACTGATAGACAAATCGGTATGGCGCAGAAGGGTGCTGATTATACAATCTTGAGCATTGAAAAACTAGAAAGATTACCGTTGACAATGTCAGAACGACCTGTCAGTGAATGGATAATCCACGGAATCATAAATATTCCAATCTCAACCTTCAGGTTTCAATACTGCCAAAAATATATACAGGCTGGCATGTACGAGAAATTGGGAAAGGGGTACCTTAAAACAACATGGAACCTGCCCTATTCACATGCATGTGTCAGTAACAAAGGACAGAAAGTGTTTCTTAGTGGCATCAATTGTGCTATGTCACTAAGCGGCACGCTTCTGTGTAACGGTATTAGTTTGCACGGAGCCTGTGAAGGGAATTCATACAACCTTTCATGTCACCAGCAAGGCGCACCTGCAACTGAAATAGAACCATTCTTTCAAAGACTCTATAATGGGAGTTACATTCTTATTGTAGACCGCAGATGCTGTAGTCTTATGCCCGGGACTCCTTATCTCGTCACTACGACGGCGAAGGTCAAGTGCTGTGGACGTTCTTTGTTCCCCAGCTCCTTTCCAGACAGGGAGGCGAGGGCATGGCCCAGTTTGAAAATTACTTCTATTCGAATAGACACTTTAAGCAGAATGAAAACAGTGCTTCTTCAGACGCCTACAAGGCTCACGTCATCTAAAGAAACGTATGATCTACAAGTCGCAAGGACGACTGCAGAGATACATACATTATTATCAACTAATTCCCCCGTACATTTCGCGGAAATCCTGAGCGAAATCTTAAATATTTCTGATACCACAGGGGTCTCAAAGGTATTTAAGACAGTATTTTCGATGGCATTAACACCATTCAAAGCCATACTGGGTATTTTTCCAGACTTCGTCCATTCGATTTTTGGCGGACTTCCCCTGATCCTAGGACTAATTGCAGGAATCCTATTCCTAGTCCTTATTTTTCGTTATGGCAACCCATGTCACAGATCAAACTCTCGCGACAATGGAAGATACGATCCTAGCCATTGGATACCGGGACCGGATATCAAAAATCCTGGGACTATCCCGGCTTAGAGACCTAAACATGACTTGGTTTCTATCATTTCGACCAATGTGGCAAAGGTGTGTTTTACCTGTACTAAGGTGTCTGCTATGCGGAGAAGAATGCGTGTTAGACACCTGTCTGACGCTACAATCGGATGCGCCGGTGGATGCAGATACACTGTTGGTTCCTACCAAGGTTCACGCACTGTGCTGCCCTCAAAGGCTGCCAATTCTGATGACGGCATTCCTGGAATCTTCACCACTGCGATTGAAGAGTAGTGAAGTTCAAGATGAAAGCAGCATCGAACAGGTACGACCTTCTGTCAGCAATGCAAATCAGAATGTCAATGGAGACAATCATGCGCATGAATGCATGGTTACCCCTATTTCCGACTTAGAGGAACTTTCCCATGAAGCTGTTGACAGTTTTTTCGAAAGCCTGAATGATATGATGTTCTCTCCGGAACAGAAATAGAGACTTTTGAGTAAACTCGCACACGGCGTTCCCTGAATTCGGCCTTCAACTTTAAAAATAAAGTCACATGAACAATCACAATCCAGTTCACGGACAGCAACTTTTTTCAGCAAGCCCCTAAAATATTTTTCTATATATTTTTTTTCCCGGGACACTGATTTTCTGCTTAAAGTAAGAGACTATTCCTAGAGAACTAAGATTTCTATTTTAGATACTTTATAGACTTTATAGACTTTAGCTGCCCGCTGGTATGTTCGCAATAGATTTTATGTGATGAAATGGTTTCGACTTTTTTTCTGTATAGCCATATTAAGAGCCATTTCATGTGTATTTCTCATATACCAACAAGCAATAATGCATAACAATGCGTGTCTAGTTTTGCATTTAATTCATAGCTTAAGTGCATACAATATATATGACTGCAATTTTTCAGTATATTTGAAAATTTCGAAATGCATTTATGTATTTTGGGGTGGTAAGGTATACACTATACTCTTGTTTTAGCCATGTAGTGTAGCTCCTATTTTCCCAATAGGCTCTGCGCATTGGAATAGTACCTACAGCAGTAAAGACCTAGGCCAGACGTTAACTAGGTCTACTACTGTCGAAACTAGACTTAATTTTTGGGTTTGCCAGCTAAGCTCAGAGTTCGCTAGAAACTTTCTCGAATGTTCAAGGAAGGATGAACTCCCCTGATTAGACAAGAAGGGATTTAGTTTCTGACAACCATAGAACATGACAACTTTGCTCTCCCCTAATCAAGAGTCAATCTCGAGAGTCGTGTGAGCACAAGGCAATTATTTTACTCAGTAGAAACTAATTCAGAACTACAAACTGAAATATTAGCTTTGAAAATGGCGCTAGATAATGCGGATCGCGAATTCCCGACACTTATAGTGTCAGATTCATATTTCTGCGTCAAAGCATATAACAAGGATTTGCAGACCTGGATTCAGAACGATTACAAAGATGACACGGATGCACCAATAAAGCAGAGACTGCTCTGGGAACAGGTAGCTCTTTTGAAAAAAGAACTACCAAAGACTCACGTGACACACTCACTGAGTCACCAGCGTGATGGCGTTCACGTTGTAGGGAATTCATTGGCTGAAACAGCCGCAGCGGCAGCCAGTAAACCGGCTCCCGTAGATCGAAAAAAGCGTACATTAAAATACATTGACGGCGAAACAGTGCTGGCAGTAAAAACGTCATCAAAAGGCGACTGCTCGGCGTTACCGATCAACTATCCACTCAATTACACATACATCATAGATGCAAACTCCATTCCTTTTGCTCGAATCCCTGGAGTGGGGGATAGAGTGATTCCAAACATGGACAGGAGAAACTTGTTAATCGCAGACGCACACATGGGCGAGGGTCTCAGACACCTTAAATTAAAAGATTCTCTGGAAGAATTACAATCACGGTACTGGTGGCCAGGCATGAGCCTGCACTACACCATGTTTGTAAAAAACTGCCCAAACTGCAACAGAGATCGCAGTGGGGAGAGAAGCAGTTTAATACCTCGTCGTATCAAGGCAGATAACATCACCACTAAAAAGAATGGCTTGCGATTAACATATACAGGCTAGTTCCCACTTATAATGTAGATCCACAGCACTCGGCTGACGTCCGGACTGTTATACAAGATTTGCGAGTCTAAATGGCATATACGCTAAGAGCATGCTACGTTCGACCATTTTTTTCTTTTTCTCAGGCAATCCAGCCTGGGGGGGGGAAAGAATGGCCAAATGAGCACAGCCCAGCGGGAATCTTCTCACTTCCTTCCTGAGGGTATGGGATGGTGTAAAGAAAAAACCAAGACAGAAAGCAATCTATAATAGAAAGGATATTAGGTTCGGGAGCTGGGTGGGTCAAACATCTAATAAGTGTCCAACGTAGTCTAAATAACTTGCCAAGAAATTCTCTGAAGGGATTCAGTCCGTACGAATTATTATTCGGAACTAGGATGTTGATCTCTGACCTTGATAGTCAGACTTCAGTGGTAACACAAAAAAGCTTTGATGTCAAAGACCGTTTGGCTATTTTGCAGGACTTAAACAAAACAAGAAAAGACCTGAGCAACATACAGTTGAAAGAACAGCCAACGACCACTGAAGAATCACCACCTGTCCCAGCAAGACCTGTCTGGATTCCAAAAGTCGGGGATCTAGTCAGGGAGAAGATCGCGGTAAAGAAGGAATTTGGGCCTTCTTACAGAAAAGCAGTTCCTGTATTGTCTGTCAACGGGACAAGATCAGTTGTACTACCGCCACTTGCTGGAAAAAAGGAGAACCGAGTTGTATCCATCGACCTGGTAAAACCACAACATGTGGCCGATAACCAACAGTAGGCCAAGTGGACTCCCAATAAGTAGCAGAACACCAAGGTTTGCTACCAGTACAGAGGTCCTATCAAAGAGGCTCATCACATTCGAAACGCCTACAGAAGAACAACAAGGACTATGCAACAATGCAATAGAACTTAGACCTCTGAAAACCCAAATAAAGACATTTAGCAGAGACACACCAATCTATACAGAAGTACCAAGTGAAAATGCAAGAAACAAAAATCCTGAACCAATTGGAACAATTGACAGAACTGCATCCGGTTACTTCATCAACTTCGATGATTCCTCTGAAGGCTTCAGCGAACAAAAGACACAGCCATCATCAAAATCCTTTAAAGACAAAGCGAAGGAACTTTTGAAACAACTGAAAGAAACATATCTGGTTTCTCCATGGATTGAATTTTGGGTGGGTTTTGGTGCATTTATCCTCATACTTTGGCTCATCATGGTATTTACCTTGGGACGCTTCATTGAGGGAAAATATGCTAAAATGGACACAGCAAGTCAGAACATCAACTTGGTCCTCAAACCACACACATCTTCACACGTCGAGAAAAGAGAACTTTCTTCAGAACTTTCTTCAGCCAACTTCACAGCAATTCCAATATCTGGTGGGGTAGCCTGGGACAACACTGACTATGAAATTTATGGTCCGGTCGAGATCCTGAAATATCCACACCAAATCAAGATCTCCTTGAGTGACTTTGCAAAACCAAACTCATTTGCTGATGATTGGGACTTTGAAAGTATAAACAATATGATGTCTGACTTAGTAATGTCTGCTAAATTTACAAAACATGATTATTTGCAGGGTTCTACAAATTATGACAGCATGTACTGCTATAACCATTATGGTAACCATTTCTTGCATAAATCTGCACAACCTAGAAATGTTTTAAATTTTAATCAATGGGAACATTGTGCTACACCTCCAAAAGGGAGCTCTAGAACCGTGTATGGCAAATATTCATATTTTTCAGGTTTTAACATAACTAATGCTGAAACATTTTATTACAAATTGTCAAACAAGACAGAGATGAAAACCATGATAACCAACACAAAATTGATATATTCAGATTCTTTCTTTGAAAAAATGAATACTTTTGGATTTGATTATTGGGACAAACATGTTGATTTGAAAAGTGTTTGGGGTACAAAAGAATGGCAAGTACAGGGTATAGAAGCTTTGTTTAGAGCCTGCATGATCCCAGAACAAATGATATTTTTAAATGACACCGTTCAACAAACCACCTGTCTTGGCTTAGCCAAAATCAAAGATTTAAATAACCTGTCTATTCCAAAGCCAACAATGTTTAGCAATAACTCTGAAACAGATGAAGAAATAGACATAAACCATATACTTAACCAAAACAGAACACATCCTGATTGGAAACAATGGTTGATCTGGCCCACAGATACAAATAACTGTCAAGATAGATTCCTGAATAAAACACAGGGTTTCAAAATGAACAGGCCAGACCCTAGATATCCCCAAAGACATCACCCAGGGATAATAACAACCTACAGTGTGGGCAAATTATGCCTTCAATGGCTACAAACTTCCACACTGCCTGAAATTAAGCAACACCTAACTTTACTTACTGATGGTGCTGACTTGCGTGATTTCATAATGGGACCACGCAAACAGCGTCAAAAGCGTTTCATAGCAGCCTCTGTATATGCAGCATACAATGAGGCCTGGAAGGTTACTCAAATTGAGACAGCAGAAAGAATACGGGAAATTGACCGTATTAATTTGGAAAAATCACTTTCTGTAGTGGACAATGGGTTAATGACTCTGTCCTCCAGAATTTTTTCATTGGACAGCATTGTGTCTTCAGCAATCGATATATTATCGCAAGACTTACTGTTATTACAACATGGTCAGTCACAATTGCGTTCTATTGTACAGCTTGGCTGGACGTTACAAAATCTGCGTTCAGGCTATGTGCCTTGGCGTTTAATCAACACAACGTCACTATTTCAAATCTTTAACCTTACTGATAGACAAATCGGTATGGCGCAGAAGGGTGCTGATTATACAATCTTGAGCATTGAAAAACTAGAAAGATTACCGTTGACAATGTCAGAACGACCTGTCAGTGAATGGATAATCCACGGAATCATAAATATTCCAATCTCAACCTTCAGGTTTCAATACTGCCAAAAATATATACAGGCTGGCATGTACGAGAAATTGGGAAAGGGGTACCTTAAAACAACATGGAACCTGCCCTATTCACATGCATGTGTCAGTAACAAAGGACAGAAAGTGTTTCTTAGTGGCAACAATTGTGCTATGTCACTAAGCGGCACGCTTCTGTGTAACGGTATTAGTTTGCACGGAGCCTGTGAAGGGAATTCATACAACCTTTCATGTCACCAGCAAGGCGCACCTGCAACTGAAATAGAACCATTCTTTCAAAGACTCTATAATGGGAGTTACATTCTTATTGTAGACCGCAGATGCTGTAGTCTTATGCCCGGGACTCCTTATCTCGTCACTACGACGGCGAAGGTCAAGTGCTGTGGACGTTCTTTGTTCCCCAGCTCCTTTCCAGACAGGGAGGCGAGGGCATGGCCCAGTTTGAAAATTACTTCTATTCGAATAGACACTTTAAGCAGAATGAAAACAGTGCTTCTTCAGACGCCTACAAGGCTCACGTCATCTAAAGAAACGTATGATCTACAAGTCGCAAGGACGACTGCAGAGATACATACATTATTATCAACTAATTCCCCCGTACATTTCGCGGAAATCCTGAGCGAAATCTTAAATATTTCTGATACCACAGGGGTCTCAAAGGTATTTAAGACAGTATTTTCGATGGCATTAACACCATTCAAAGCCATACTGGGTATTTTTCCAGACTTCGTCCATTCGATTTTTGGCGGACTTCCCCTGATCCTAGGACTAATTGCAGGAATCCTATTCCTAGTCCTTATTTTTCGTTATGGCAACCCATGTCACAGATCAAACTCTCGCGACAATGGAAGATACGATCCTAGCCATTGGATACCGGGACCGGATATCAAAAATCCTGGGACTATCCCGGCTTAGAGACCTAAACATGACTTGGTTTCTATCATTTCGACCAATGTGGCAAAGGTGTGTTTTACCTGTACTAAGGTGTCTGCTATGCGGAGAAGAATGCGTGTTAGACACCTGTCTGACGCTACAATCGGATGCGCCGGTGGATGCAGATACACTGTTGGTTCCTACCAAGGTTCACGCACTGTGCTGCCCTCAAAGGCTGCCAATTCTGATGACGGCATTCCTGGAATCTTCACCACTGCGATTGAAGAGTAGTGAAGTTCAAGATGAAAGCAGCATCGAACAGGTACGACCTTCTGTCAGCAATGCAAATCAGAATGTCAATGGAGACAATCATGCGCATGAATGCATGGTTACCCCTATTTCCGACTTAGAGGAACTTTCCCATGAAGCTGTTGACAGTTTTTTCGAAAGCCTGAATGATATGATGTTCTCTCCGGAACAGAAATAGAGACTTTTGAGTAAACTCGCACACGGCGTTCCCTGAATTCGGCCTTCAACTTTAAAAATAAAGCCACATGAACAATCACAATCCAGTTCACGGACAGCAACTTTTTTCAGCAAGCCCCTAAAATATTTTTCTATATATTTTTTTTCCCGGGACACTGATTTTCTGCTTAAAGTAAGAGACTATTCCTAGAGAACTAAGATTTCTATTTTAGATACTTTATAGACTTTATAGACTTTAGCTGCCCGCTGGTATGTTCGCAATAGATTTTATGTGATGAAATGGTTTCGACTTTTTTTCTGTATAGCCATATTAAGAGCCATTTCATGTGTATTTCTCATATACCAACAAGCAATAATGCATAACAATGCGTGTCTAGTTTTGCATTTAATTCATAGCTTAAGTGCATACAATATATATGACTGCAATTTTTCAGTATATTTGAAAATTTCGAAATGCATTTATGTATTTTGGGGTGGTAAGGTATACACTATACTCTATAGTATGTTGTACTATGTTATACTATGCATAGATTAGTAGATATGACCATAGTTAGCGTGGAGTGGGTGTCGTGTATTTCTATAGGTTCTGATTCGATCCCCCTATTCCTGACCCTATTCTGGTTAAACTTACTAGCTAGTTAACTAACAGTCAGCCCATGAGGCAAGAAATCCCCCATGATGCAGATACCGTTATCTGACGCAGTCACACTACGGCACAGGAACGTGTTATCTGATTAGGTCATAACGCTTGAGATCTAATTAGACAAGCAATATTCCTCCAGCCCCTGATAAGGCATACGACGTTCTCATAACAAATCAAACCTATGACAACCTGGATAATCCGTGCGGCCATTGTTTTGATTTCACAGAGAACTTTAGTAAAGAATGTGCTAACGAGCAAGTCGTATGACATCTTTATTGACGTACCTATGTCCATCCTTACGTCAATCTCGGCACCTTTAAGGTATAAATATTGCCGACCTTGCCCTATGCAAACACACGCGTGGTGACAAGACGGAGCAGCCATACTTGCCGAAGCCGAGAGCAGAAGCAGACCCCGCTGGCAGCAGCCCCGCCTTCCTGACGCGCTGAGAGACGCGCTGCTATCTCAAGCCGAGAGACCCAGCACCGGCGCTTCTGGGCAGCCCTCTCAGGCAGCCTGGAATATCGAGAGCAGAGAAAGAGATACCATTCCTCATTCATCCTAAATTCCAGGTACAGAACTGAATAACCCCTCCTAGAGAATTCTTTAGTTATTCACTTGGCAAAAACAAACTTAAACTAAACTGTAACTTTCTATTCCCGCCCACGCATTAGACTTAGGTCAGGTACACGGGGTAGGCGTATTTAGAAACACCAGTTGAGTACGTTTAGTCAAATGTATATGTGTATGTAAATATATTTTAATCATTTTAAACATCATATGGCTCAGAAACCATATCAATGTTTTTACAGTATTATTTTATACTATTGCTTCTAATGTATGCACTTTACTTAACTATAAGTATTGCAATAATATCGATCCATTTCTCTTGTACGAGAAAAGAGACTGATCAATAAATAACATCTTTTATTGAACACGCCCGTCTCTTCCTTTTCTCTACATTCTGATGAGACTAAGAATGCACGTACTGACTGAGTAAAATAATTGCCTTGTGCTCACACGACTCTCGAGATTGACTCTTGATTAGGGGAGAGCAAAGTTGTCATGTTCTATGGTTGTCAGAAACTAAATCCCTTCTTGTCTAATCAGGGGAGTTCATCCTTCCTTGAACATTCGAGAAAGTTTCTAGCGAACTCTGAGCTTAGCTGGCAAACCCAAAAATTAAGTCTAGTTTCGACAGTAGTAGACCTAGTTAACGTCTGGCCTAGGTCTTTACTGCTGTAGGTACTATTCC
Source organism: Lissotriton helveticus (assembly GCF_964261635.1). Lineage (NCBI taxonomy): Eukaryota > Metazoa > Chordata > Amphibia > Caudata > Salamandridae > Lissotriton > Lissotriton helveticus. Next base: position 1,080,084,140 of record NC_136059.1, read on the forward strand.
AATGCGCAGAGCCTATTGGGAAAATAGGAGCTACACTACAGTACTGAAGGGAACCTCGCCTGGAATATACGGTTTGCCGTTCCTATTTTAGCATGACCATGGTTTATTAGCATATGGCTAGTTTTGTAGGTGGCATGTCGGGTAAAATTGTGTACTGAATTAGGGCCAAGAAAATATCACGTATTGCACCAAATGTGAGTGAAAAATAAGTTTACTGTCATCTCTCTGTGGGAATTTGAATTTTAAGCAGACTTTTTTTCAATGCACGTACTACAACTGACATAAAAAGTCAAATATGCATATTTAATTGTAGATATAGTTTACAGGCCAGATTCACAAAGGAAAACTTACACTTTTGTGTAGTTTTATGATTTCTTGCTTGTCGCAAAGGTATTTTAAAGAAGTATCTTTATAACTGCGGAGTCCCAATTATAAAAAGGTACTACTGCAGAAACATTTTAATGCATTGGCAATGTGGGCTCTGGACCAGGGCCCAGCCTTTCAGGGGGCCCCCTGACAGAGTCAGTTCAGTTCTCCAGAGTTTTGCCCTAATGACCTTGAATATTTCTTAAACAGATTGTTTTAAATACTGTTTTCATTTAATTTATTTTTTATGTACCTGATGTGTGAAAGTCTTGTACGGCCATTTTGCAGTGGAATTTTAGTGTTTATGCTTCATGCAATATACATTTAAAAAGGTAATTTTAGATCAAAACAGGGCTTAACATATAAGAAATGGGAGGGCGTCACAGAGATTATTTGCAGTAATATTGGTGAGCTGCTTCTGTGTCACAATATTGAAAACACAAATAACTTTCCCTGATTATTAGATGTAAACATATTTAGGGCCTTATTTATGAGAAGTGAGTCATCGCTGTGTGAAAACAGGGATGCGTCACTTCTTAGTGTGCCCTCCTTGCGACATGATGGATGCGTCATATTTACTGTATGACGCATCATGTTGCAAGGAGTTGCAGATACGTCAGTATTTCTAACGTATCTGTAGGGGCAAACGTGATGCATTGCTGGTGGTGTCTGAAAATAGACATAACTCCAGCAATGTGTCCTTTCACATGGGGAAAGCCCCATGTGAAAGGGTCTGCATCAGTCTTATATCTGCTGTGATTCAGGTGTAAGATATTGACACAATGGCGTCCTAGAAGTGGCGAGTTCTCATAGATTTCAATGCGCCACTTCTACAAGGCTTTTTGTGGGGGAACACCCACCCTGCATATATTATACCTGGCGCAGGTATAATGTAGCGCAGGGCTTTACAAAGTGATGCATCTGCCTAGATGCGTCACTTTGTAAATAGGGCGCAACATGAAACATTTTTTACGCTGCATCACAAAAAGTGACGCACTGGCGGCATAATAGTGAAGCAAGGCCTCATAAATGAGGCCCTTAGAATTTGGAAGAGTGTTCCTTTGCACTGTCAGGGACTTAATGAAATGAAATAGGTTATTTAATAAAGCACACAGCTACTCAGACTAGGGTGTCAAGGCGCGTGACAGCGGGAGGAAAACATGCGTAAAAGACTTATTAGTTATTAAAAAGCCAGGTTTTTAAGTTCTTCCTGAAAGAGAGAAGGTATGTGGTTAGTCTCAGAGACTCAGGGAGACTCCACAATTTTTCGCCTAGAAAGCTGAGGGATCTGCCTCTAGTGCTGGCAAGGCATATTTTAGTCCAGGTTGGCATCGTAAGATCTTAGGGGTCTAGATGTTCCGTAGTGATTAAGGTGCTTATTTAGGTAGCCGGCTCCTAAGCTTTGGAAAGTTTTAAGGAAGATGGCCATCGCTTTGAAGTTGATCCGTTCTTTTATGCGAAGCCAGTGTAGAGATTATAGGGGACATACTAGATCTGGGTTTAGGTCTCAGGATGGCTCTGGTCACCGCATTTTGTACCACTTGTGGGCGCTGGACAAGGGATTTGGGAAGACCGAGGTACAAGCTGTTGACATAGTCAAGCTTTGATGTCACCAGAGCCTGCACCACAATCTTTCTGCTCACAAGCTGCAACAGTGGCAGGAATTTTTTTGCATCCGGAGTATGCCAAAGCAAGCGCATGGAGAGTGTCTTGTCTATGACAATCCTAGGTTTTTTTTACTTTCTCCTTTTACGCGGGAGGGGGCGGCAGATCTTTTGGCCACCAAGAGCTCCAGTCAGGCGTTTCTGGATTACCAAAGAAAGGAACTTCAGTTTTCTCAGGATTGCACTTCAGCTGAATGATTTTAGGCCAGTTAAAAACCCATCAAAGTCGGTTCCTTTTTCACATATAAAAATCAGCTGAGTGTCATCAGCATAGGAAACAATTTTGCCGCCCTCTTCCTCTACCAGAAATGCAAAGGGGATAGAAATATATTAAAAAGGGTAGGACTGAGAATGGAACCCTGAGGGACACCTACATTCATGGCCGGAACCGGGGATGAGAAAGGGGAGGGTAGCAGGTGTCCTTAGATCTATTTGCCAAGAAGGATGACATCCATGTTAAGGTGGTCCCCCCAGGAGCCTCTCATGTGGTACCGTATCAAAGGCCGCCAACAGATGGAGCAGTATCAGAACAGCCTTGCCTTCCTGTTCCAGCTTACCCTTGAGAAATTCAGTCACTTCCAGCAGAGCGGACTCCGTACTGTAGTTAGCCCTAAAACCCGGATTGGGACTCATGAAGGAGCTTCCAATCCTCAATGTGTTTTTGGAGGGCCTTGTTTACATGCTTCTCTAATACCCGGGAGAGGGCCTGAAGAAGGGAGATTGGCCTGTAGTTGTCAGGATCCGTCGGTTTGGCGTTAGCCTTTTTTATCTGTGGAAGAATCTTAGCATTCTTCCATAATTTCAGCATGTTGCCTCAGGAGAGGGAAGCATTAAAGAGCTGGTTTACCGTGGGGTTTATGGTGGAAGCTAATAGGTTCAGGATACTCGCTGGATTTGAATCTGCACTTTGATAATCTCTCTAGCCCGTCGGTGGCAAGTTTTATTGCAGATTTAGAGTCTCTTCAGCTGGTTCAGATGATCGCACAACCCACTCATACAGGGGGACATACTCTCGACCCATTTTTCACCAACTTGGCGGAAGCCAGCATCCCTAGCCTTACACCACTGGCGTGGACTGATCATTATTTGATACAGATCCAGTGCCCCGTACCCGTTATGCAGCCCAAACCAGTGGCATACCCAACCCCTAGACGGCGTTGGAATAAATTAAAGTTGGACGAGTTTTACCAGCTTTTATCGTCCGACCCACTAGACATAACTGGTACGATAGATCAAGGATATGATGGCTTCTGTAATTGGGTGACTAGGGCATTAGATTCCCTTATCCCCACAGTCTGGTGTAAATCCGGGGCCAGAAACACTAGCCCATGGTATGATGATGCGCTTCGGGTACTCAAGACCTCCTGTAGGCGTGCAGAGCGGGCATGGCGTAAAACCTATAACAACCAGGAGAAGACCGTGTACCAAGCCACTGTTAAACTCTACCATCGAGCAGTGTGCAGAACCCGCGCTGCCTTCTACGCCTTACAATTTCGGACTAGTGCCAATCCCTCTAAAACAATCTTCAAGGTGTTGAAGGATCTTACCACCAAAAAGGTGACTGCTACTCTCCAGAGCTCTGTGGAGCACTGCGAAGCTCTGGCGGATTTCTTCGTGGAGAAGGTGAACGCTATCTATCGGGCTTTTCCGTCGGCCAGTTCACCTGCAGATTCACCTGCAGATTCACCTCTCAAACCCTTGACTGTTGAGGTATTGCATTCTTTTCCGACCTTAACAACTGAAAGCCTTGGCAAACTGGCTTGTCAAGTGAGGTCGGGGTCTCCAGCAGATCCGCTCCGCCCGGCTGTGTTCAAAGATCTGGCGGTGCATGACATCTCACCGCTATGCTCTTTGATCAATACGTCGCTCACATCCGGCGTAGTTCCACTCAAGTGGAAACAGGCCGTGGTGCGGCCTATTCTCAAGAAACCAAGCCTGGATGGGAGTAAGCCCGAAAACTATCGGCCAATTTCACTTCTGCCGTGGCCCGCCAAGGTGACTGAGGCGCATGTCAACGCGGTCCTCTCGGAACACCTTCACCTAGCCGATTTCCTCGATACGACGCAGAATGGGTTTCGAGCGGGCCATAGCATGGAGACGGCTCTGCTGTATATGGTAGAGCATTTGCGCTCCGTGCTTGATGCGGGTCAAACGGCGGCGCTGGTGCTATTAGATCTGAGCGCCGCCTTTGACACCGTGTCACACCCCATCCTTCTGCGTCGCTTAGAGGAGGCTGGTGTCACTGGCACCGCTCTCCAATGGTTCCGGTCTTTCCTAGCCAATCGGACCTTTAGCGTGACCGTCCCTCCATACCAGTCCAAACCCCATCTGCTGGATCTGGGGGTCCCCCAAGGCTCCTCGCTGAGTCCTACGCTGTTTAATCTTTACGTAAGGCCGCTGGCTGAGGTTGTTCGTCAATGGGGTATGACAATGGTGTCATACGCCGATGACACCCAGCTAGCGGTCACGATCAGCGGGGATGCCGATGTGGATGCACCCAGATTCCAACAAGGACTGAGGGCGGTCGCTGGCTGGATGACGTCCAACTGTCTCCAGCTGAATGCTAGTAAGACCGAGGTCATGATTTTAGGGAAGAAACCGGACCTTTGGCGAGGCAGATGGTGGCCGGGGGATCTGGGTCCTACACCTATCCCAGTCTCTGAGCTTAAAAACCTCGGAGTCTGGCTGGATCCCACCCTTTCATTTGTATGTCATACTAAACGTACGGCGGCCTGCTGTTTTGGCATTCTACTGGGACTACGTCCGGTGCTTAAGTTTTTTGATGCCGCCACCCGGCAACTCGTGATCCAAGCCACTGTCATCTCCAGGCTGGATTACGCGAGCTCTTTATTCGCTGGCTTAAACCAAGCAGAAATTGGTCGTCTGCAGCGGATTCAGAATGCCGCTGCGAGAGCGGTGGTTGGACTACCTAGATCCTGTCCGACCTCTAGCACCCTGCGATCGTTGCATTGGCTACCGGTGGCCCAGCGGATTCAGTTTAATGTCCTCTGTGTCGCCTACAAAATACTTAAGGGATCCCCAGCCATGATCTTGTCCAAACTTCTGGCCCACTACACCCCTGTACGAGCATTAAGATCTGCTGATCTGGAACTAGCGGTTGTCCCTCGTGTCAAGCGCAGCAGAGCCGGCGGACGTTCTTTCCAAGTCCGCGCGGCAATGCTGTGGAATTCTCTTCCCCCGGCGATTCGCGCCCTTAGGGACTTGTTCTCATTTTGCCGAGCGGTGAAAACTTTTCTGTTCCCTTAGCCCATTCCCTCGGTTGTTTTTATCTTGTTGTGTTGTGCTGCTACCTTGTCGCGGCGCCAGGACGCTCCTTCGCTGGAGCAGCTGCGCGCCTAATAAAAATGCATAACATAACATAACATAACATAACATGGGCCGGTAGGAGAGCCAGACTTAATGCTTTGGAGAAGGGTCAGTGAATCCTCAAGCTGAAACTCAGTGAAAGCTAGTAAAGATGGAGGATCCAAGAGGTGAACTTTGCTATTAGTACTAAAGTAGAAGGTCAGTTCTTCCTCTGAGATGTTAGTGAAGGCTTGTGGGGTCACAGAGATCTTTTTGTGGACGAATTGAGCTATTTACTTAGACAATTCGTCTGTGCGTGTCCCTTCCTTTGTGCGGGCTTTCGAGCGGCAAAGAATTTAACTATGCTTTTCCTTACTATTATTTTGGGCATTTTCTACCTTGGATTGAAAGATGTTTTTCTTGGCTGCCTTCACGAGAATGTAATGAGCTTTTAAGGTGTCTTTATACACCTTCCTGTCCTCAGGTAGGTAAGATTTACACCATTTCCATTCCATTTTTCTACAATTTCTTTTGCTAGATCTGAGGCAATCGTTAAAACATGGAGCTGGTGGGGCCAACCTCTTTGAGGAGCGTGACACAACCGGTACCGCTGCACCAATGTAGGTTCAGAGCCATGAATCTATTGAGACGGCGTCCAAGTCAGGGCAGCCAGAGAGCTCTGGTGAGGAACGACCGAGGGTGTCTCCTAACATCGGGATGGATATTTTATGGAACGTCCTGTAATTAGGGACCCTCTGCCCTGCGCTAGCCCGAGGGGCTTTGGCAGAGTTGAGAATGACAAATTTTATTAGGAGGGGGTTAGACCAGGTAATGGGAAGACGTAGGCTTACTGATATTTCAAAGTTGTGAAAGATTTGGTCCTTCTCATGGGTAATATAAACAAAGAAGGTTGGAGGGGGCCTGAGGGAGTTTTAAAGACCATGCAAAGACACGTTCCCTTAACTGGAATACACAACACAAAAGTATTGATGGGTCTAAAGGGGAGAGTCTATGTGTGAAACATTACACCTGTTCTGTCTATATCATCCTACATTTAACTAAATACAAAGTGAAAGTTGGTAAAAGGTACCCTAATCTCGATGTGATTAACAAGGGATACCCATCAGTCACCACACGGAACCGCCCTTCATCATTTGGGATACCTTGTAGACCAATTACTTGGAACACTACCGGTAGACATGGAAGGTTAGATGTTATAACTTCCAGACCTGGTAGTAACCAGAGTGGTCTCAGTATAGGTAGTACTATTATATAGATACATGTGTGACTGGATTGCAGTGCAAGTGAAAAAATAGTGAACAATGGTGAGGATAAAGATAAAATTGGGTGAGGGAGCAAATATTAAATTTTATTCTGTGTATTGCTCGTTCCACCAATGTTAAAAGAGCAGCAAAAGTAGTTTGAACAAATAACTACCTAGATCGTTAAGGTGGTCGACATGTTTCGGCAAAATTGGACCATTGTGTCCATTGCCTTCATCAGGACCTAAATATATATAGTGCTCCTGCAATTAAATGGTGAAACAAAAAAAGGGGAATTAAAATAGTGACTGTATATGTAACATGTTACAACAAGGAAAAAGATCACCTGATTATATAGGTGTAGTCTAGACCCATTGTGGTCGTCCTTGTGATGTCACTAGTAGGAAGATAAAAAATGTATACAGACAGACAACAGGTAAATGAACACTTGAACATAGACAACTAGATATGTAACTGATGAACATATTCTACCTAAACATGAATGTTTAAACAAAACTCAATTTAGTTTATATTCTTTTTTATCATCATGAAGGCACCTAATTGTTAATCCTCCATGTAACTGAAAAACTCCATCTTACCCCAGTCATAGGAGTTCGAGGCCTCGCCTTGCCTGGCAACGGCTCAGGGAACGAGGGAAACACCGCTCTGTTTAAAAAGGAAGCAGAAACAAGAACAGGAGAATCGTAACCGCTTCCTATCAGAAGTGAAAAAGTCTGCACAACAGTGTAGCAATCTCATCCCCAGTGTGTTAATGGGTGAGTATTTCGAATCAGAATGTGTTGGATCTTTAAATGACAACTCAAGAAACATGTAGCTGTTAGGCTCCTATGAGAGCTAATTCGGAGGATACATAAATAGGAAAAAAGCCAGTAGTTGCAAATAAATAGGCTCCGTGAACTCTCATATTCGTATTTTGTAAACCTCTAAACAATCGGTCTGGCCGGAGAAAGCATGTCTCTCGTTCCGACTAACGTGGAGAGCTCTCGGCATATACGGGGTGCAGGTTATTATAGGTGAATATAATCTATAGCATTAGGTCTTAACTGAAAAGATTGCCGCACACTGGGATCCACGTGATAATACTGCCAGTGTGCGAGTGGTTTACCAAAGGTATTATGAGGCACCACTCGCCGTACGATCCAAGTTAAAAATAGCCCGAGAGTATAAATATCTCTAGCTACAGATTATTCGGAAAAACGCCGGCCCGACTCACCTCTCCGTCGGTACTTCTCTGCCGGCTTCTGAGCCGGTGGGGAGGTACCAGAACGGAGAGCAAGCCGCATATAAAAGCGGTATTCCTATTGGGCGTGGGAGGTCATGTGACTTACACGAGCGGCTATTGTTAGACGTCAGACGCCCAAATCTTGAGTTTAATGGATGGCTTGATGCGATTGGTCAGAGGATATTTACGGAAGTCCCAGGAGTCTAATAGAACATGTTGACATATTCTAAACGGTAAAAATAGGTCCCTTATACAATGTCAAATCAAATCAAAAAAGTCTTTATTCGATTTTCATCCTAAAAGACATGCTAGCATACAAATAATACAACTTCATTAGTAAAAAAACATCCCAATCATGTTATCACCATAAAATCCATTCAATAAAATCCGATGCTAGAGATGTACATATTGACAAAATTCATAAATATATAAACATAGATAAAAAAGTATTAAATCCAGAAAAGACTTTACAATATGTATTAATAAAAACAGATGACACAAATAGTACTAGGGAGAAAAACTATACTCCGCCCGAGGCACAAGGGAACATTCTCGGGCAACCCTACACCGGATGATCCAGGCCCAACTAATGAATTTGGCTACCCCAGTCACTACTAAGTTGGAAGTGTCAGTTTTCATGATTCTACTAGCTGTTAAAGCAGATCTAGTACCCAACAGACAGCATACTGGACGCAGCCACTTCCGCCTCGGAGCACAATACAACGGGCAAACAAAGAGAAACGGTCTAATGTTTCATCCTGGTCAAGACAAGACAAGCATTTGCTACTGTCCCCCCCCCGCCCCAGGATTTGGTTAGTCCCCTTACGGGCAATGAACCAGCTCTAAATTGGTGGAAGAGCTTACGATCTAAACTCTTTGATATGCAATGTAAAAAAGAGGCATATCTATCGCACTAGATTTCAATAGATTAACACTGGATTAATGTGTTTTTTTAAAAACGAACAGTGATGAAAGGTAAGATCACTGCACGTGAGCTCTGCAATTAGTTGCTAATGCTCACGCATCGTGTATTTCTGAAAAGTATCTGTCAGCTATACCAATTTACCTTTAAACAGATGTGTGAAGAAATAATCTGTTGTAAAAACGCGGTAGAGGAACACACTCAGGGAGGGTAAGATGTATCGCTTTGAAAACATCTTTAACCGGAACGAAATGGAGATATAAGTAATCCCTCGGTTTGCCTTCATTAGAAGGTTGCAGAGGAGAAATGATTTATTAGTTGGCCTTTGTTTGTAAATCTGCAGGAGGGAGCTGACTTATAAGTGTAATCACTGGGACTTTGATAGCATTATTCCGGTCTGTTACAAGGTGGACCAAGGTATTTCCTCATTTAGTCCTCCCTTGTTCGTTACCAATTTAAACACCCATTTCTGTTCTCTGGGTAGTAAGAATCTGGAGTGATCTGTGATATGGGGAGGAATGTAGGGTTGTTCTAGGACCGTCCATATAAATGCAGTAGGAACGTGTTGTTTATCCAGAAAATGATTGGTGAGCTTAGTAGCCTGCCTTTTGCATCTAATGGTGCTCTTGTGTTCGGAAATTCTGATTTGTATTTTCCGAGTGGTCATACCTACATATTGTAGTCCACAAGGACAGGTTATGAGATAGACCAGTTTCTCACTATTACAATTGGTGAATTTGGTTTGTCTCCAAGGTATGTTCATTCCAATGTCAATTTCTGTGCATTTTCTCATTTGTGGACAGGCTTGACAGCATCCGAAGGGATGGTGTCCAGTAACAGGCGGGAGATCCCAAATCGTGCTAAGAGCCCTTGACATCTGGTTCCGCGGTCTAGTATGGACAATACGATCCCTGAGGTTAGGGCCTCTCTTAAAAGAGAAAAGAGGGGCTTCGAAAGTCTTGTGCCCTGAATTCAGAATCGGCCAATGTTTCTTTACTTTTCTGAATTTTATTAGACAGGGTCCAAAACGTACTAACACAAGTGAGTCTTTCAGAGGGCGGTTTTGGACCAGAGGGTTCTAATAGTGCCTGTCGGTTGTTGTTCTTTGCCCGTTTTAATGATTTGCGCACCAGTCTAAGGGGATATTTCCTACTACAAAGCTGATTTTGTAAGGCAGTTGAATGTTCCTTGTATCCTGCTGTAGTAGAGCAATTTCTTTGAACCCTCAGAAATTGCCCATATTGTAGGTTCTCTCTGAGGGATTTCGGATGGTGACTGTCAAAACACAGCAAGGAATTTCTTGCCATAGGCTTTCTGTAGAGTTCTGACTGGACTCCCTCTGGGGTAGCAAAAATCATAAGATCAAGAAAAGCAATTTTGGTTTTGTCGGCTTCCACAGTGAAGCGGAGAAAGTCATTCCTGTTATTAAGCCAAGTTTGAAATTTCAACAGGTCCTCATGAGACCCTCGCCATATTACAAGCATATCGTCGATATATCTTTTCCACATTTTTATGGAGGCGAGGTAGGGATTGCAATTAGAGAGGACATGTTCCTGTTCGAAGTGGTGTACGTAAAGGTTAGCCAGGCTGGGAGCAAAAATGCTACCCATGCTGGCCCCTGATGTTTGGAGGTACACCGTGTCTTCGAACTTGAAGAAATTTTGTTTCATGGCTAAGGTGGCAAATGCCATGATAAAGCTGACCGGCGTAATGGTGTCCAGATCACGAGCCATCAGAAGAGAGGAAATAACCTCTAGTGTTTCATCTTGAGGTATGAACGTATAAAGTGACTCGACGTCAAAAGAGACGAGGTGGTCACTTTCTACATCAAACTCCACATCTGGGAGAAGGCGTAAAACATCTGTTGTGTCCTTAGGATACGTGGGCATTTCCTGCACCATTGGGCACAGGAAATAGTCCACCAAGGTGGAAAGTGGTTCCAGGATAGATCCAATTCCCGAAATAATCGGACGTCCTGGTGGGGGCCTTTGTTGTTTGTGTACCTTCGGGAGACAGTAGAAGTAGAACCTAACCGACTAAAGGAAAAACAACGGTCTGAAGAGGGTGACAGAAGGTACCTATGTTGGAGCACATGCAGTTCACCAGTTATACATAACTTGTCCCATCCCAGGCTAGAGTAAGATTTCCATCAGCCCACCCATTTGGCGGAACTTCGTCATCTGGAGAACCAAGAGAGGAGGGTCACATATAGCCCAGATAGTATACAGGCTACATGTACAATGGTACTGGACCTCTTACTCTCTGGATGACTCAGCCTCTATGTTTGTCCAAGGTGTAAGGTGTAAGGACCGTAGGAGTGCAGTGCAAGTGATAAGTGCAAGTGTGATAAAAATTACTAGAAGGACAAAAAATATGTTTATTAGGGATTGTCCTAATGCCATGTAATAAAAACCGTCTGATAGTTTGGGAAAAGTTTCTACTATCATTTGGCTAGGGGTGAGGTCAACATGTTTCAGCCGAGAGGGTTAATGACTCGGCTTTCTTCAGGACCTAAGAGATGGTGTGTGCTACTGCAAATATATCAATTCATGTGAGAATAAAAATAATATATTAGTACGAAGAAAATGGATCAGTGGTTGTTAACCACCCTACCAGACATATATCTCATATGTGTATGGTTCCAAAGTTATTTCTTCATCCCTGTAAAAAAAAAATATTATCAAGGATAATGCTACTCAGCTTGAGGAGGTGAATGGTAAACAGTGCTCGAAAACAGGGAGGTTCAATCTGTCACATAGTCGTGCATACATTGTACACGACTAGTCCCATTAGCCATGAAGTACTGGTGGTGGAAATTGTAGTTATAATAAAAGGAAGGTACTCACCCAGCTTTTTGTGAGGGTAAGCCTCACCTCGCCCGGCAATTGCTCGGCGTATGAGGCCCCGTTCTAGTGGAAAAAGAAAAACCATGGGGGAACAACAAGTGATTACATAATCTAACTTGTATACCCCTAGAAAACTCACTAAAAAACCTCTATCTTGTGTGCCCACATACCATATTATTCCAGACAGTGGACCCAACTGACCCCCACTGAAGGTGTAGCTTATAATCTGACCATGAATTTATTGTGCCAGACTCTATGGTTGCAACCAAGAGTGGGTATAAAGAGGAAGCTATGGTCCTCACAAAAAGAATTGTGCTTACTTTAAAGGAGATATGATGGCAACTAGCTAAATATACGTTATATTATTAGAAGATGTTAATCAACAATGTTTAGAGAATAGAAGAACTATATTCTCTATTGGCCTTAGTGATGCTACATATAGCTTTGCTACCCAAAGGAGCAAATTAAAGAATGAAAATCAAAAGTAAGTTTGGCGCTCTACTCAACTGGCTAGAGAGAAAGAAAACAACACCCCAGGCTGTGGTCCCTTACGAGCAACAGAGCTCAGGACTTACCTATCCGTCGGTACCTCGTCGCAGTCTGCGAGCAATGTGGGAGGTACCGAGGAAGGTCAGGAGTCCCTTCTTATACTGGCGCTGATTGGAAGATGAGCTCTAATTAGTTAATTATCCAATGGGATAACGCCGCTGTCTTTAAATATCGTGGCTTGTATTGGTCTTTTAAGACACCCTGCGCATGCGCGTGCCCGTGACACTAGTTTCATCACACCTGCCCGTTGCGTCTCTTCGTAATCCGCATGCGCCGTTATCGCCCTGCTCTTCTGGTAAACTCATACGGAGAAGCGTGCGCGCTTCTAGTACACTGATTTGATGCGGCTGCGCATTGGGTATTCAGTTGCTCGTGTGCGCCCGCTGCCTCAAAACTTTTCAGCAGCATCAGCACAAGCCATAGAAAAACGGCGATTGATACGCCGTATATGTATGTTAAGTGTGTACAAAAAGTGAGCGGAATTCATTGGTGTGCACTGAAAATTACGCGGATGTAACATGATCACAACTAAAAAAACTAAAAAAACGAACACAACAGACGAACACCCAGATCCAACAGCTAATTGTGTGTAAGGAGCAGAACGTGCAAAAGGAAGAGATAGTTCCAGAATTGTTGTTCATTGTGAGATGGAACTTCCAAGAGTCTATACATTATGCACCCAGTTTGTAGGCAAATTCATGGACCAAGGGATGTAACCAGTCAGATGGAAAAGTTGTAAATAGCTATATGAGATCGATCTCTAGTTGTCTTATGGTCTGCATATATCAATCGAAGTACAGATCTCAGTCACTTCGAAGAAAAAATTGTTTTCTTGCAGCTCAACTAATTTGCATGCGGGTTTTTTTTGACAGTAAGTCATGTTATGTCTAGAAAGGTCTCCCATAGGTTATATAACCGTAAGATGGTTCCAATGGATAAATTGCAACGGTATTAGAGTTAATAGAGGAGCGTTGCTGGGGCAGTTGTTAGTACTAAGTCTGGTTCATAATTCCTCGGAATGTGACAGGTGTCTGATATGGATGTATTGCCGGAGTTGTTGTGATTAACAGTTACTTGGTAATGATGTAGCACTTCAATTGTGACAAGTATGAAACTCAGATCTGCACCCAGGGAATATTGTCATTCAGACCTTCTATATCAGTCTTGAGTCTGAAAATCCATCTTTGCTCCCTGATGAAAAGAAATCTAGAGATATCAGTCACATGTTGCGGAATCATGGGGTGTTCAAGTATCACCCATCTCATGTCGGCGGGCTGGTGTTTAGCACTTAGGAAGTGATTAGTTAGACATGTAGCTTGCTTACCACAGCGTATCATACTTTTGTGCTCGCTGATACGTAACTTGATTTTGCAAATGGTGTGGCCCACGTATCTCAAGGAGCACGGGCAAGAAATCATGTAGATCACACGATCAGTGTTGCAATTGGTGTGACTACGCAGAATCCAAGGCCGGTCAGTCCTGATATCCACGGATTCAGTCTTCATCGTCTGGGGACAAACACTGCACAAGCCGCAAGGATAATGACCACGTACCGGTGGGAGTCCCCAGAGGGTGTTAGATTCAGGTGTCAACTGTCTCATTGGCCGAGTGTGTACAAGGCTGTCATGTAGGCTTGGGCCTCGTTTGAAGGCAAACAACGGTAGCGGAATCTTATCTGTGGCGATGTTGAGAATGCGCCAATGTTTGCGAACCGTCTTCTGTATTTTGTTAGACAGTGTGCAGAAGGTTTTGATGAATGTAAGCCTTTCGGTTGCTGGTTTGATCATGCTTTGGTCAAGCAAAGCATCCCGATTGACGTTGGAGGCTCTCTTCCACGCTTTTCGTACCAACCGTTTGGGGTACTCTCGGGCCTGGAGTTGTGATGACAAAACTTGGGCATGTTTATGAAAGAGTGCTGATGTTGAACAATTTCTGCGTACTCTTAGGAATTGACCTACAGGAAGATTTTTGCATAGGGCTCTGGGGTGATGACTGTCGAAGGCCAGTAAGGAATTTCTTGACATGGGTTTTTTGAAAAGTTCACATTGTAATTGCCCATTCTCTTCGAAGATGGAGATATCTAGGAAGGATAGTCTAGCTTTGCTGAACTCAACCGTGAATCGCAAGAATGAGTTTTGTTGATTGAGCCATGTATGGAAGGTGGTGATCTCGGTGACAGAGCCTCGCCATATCACCAGAATGTCATCTATATATCTCTTCCACAGCAACACCTGATGGAAAAACGGGTTGCTGTGGTTGAGGACATGGTTCTGTTCAAAAAGGTGAACGTAAAGATTGGCGAGGCTAGGTGCAAATACGCTACCCATCGAGGTTCCTGAGATCTGGAGGAAGATCTGGTCTTCAAACTGAAAGTGGTTCTCCATCATGGCCAATCTGGCACATTCCATAATGAACGTGACTGGAGTAATACTGTTGAGATCCCGTGTATCAAGTAGACCTCTGATGGAATCGAGAGTCTCTTGTTGGGGGATACACGTATATAATGACTCCACGTCAAAACTTACCAATAAGTCTGTAGATGCATTAAACTCGATAGTGGGTAGGATACGAAGTAGGTCTGCAGTATCCTTTAGATAAGTCGGCATCTCTGCCACCAGAGGACGCAGGAAGAAATCAACAAATGTGGATAGAGGTTCTAACAGCGACCCAATCCCGGAGATGATGGAACGTCCTGGGGGCGGTCGCTGGACCTTGTGAATTTTCGGCAAGCAATAAAAGTACAGCATTACCGGGTGTGTAATGATCAAATATCTCGCCTCATGGGGTGTAATCCAGCCTTCGGATTCGGCTTCCTCCACCAGGTGTTTGATCTCTAGGCTGAGCCTCGGGGTGGGGTCTGATTCCAACCGTCGATAGGACTTGGTGTCTGCCAGTTGTCTTAGGCACTCTGCGCGATATGTTTCTGCATCTTGCAGGACAATGGCTCCCCCCTTATCTGCTGCTTTAATGATAATAGTATCATCTTGTGTCAGGCCTTGGAGGGTCCGTCTGTCTTCATTGGAAAAGTTATGGAATTTGTTATTTCGTATATTGCAGAGTTCCATCACCTCATGAGTCACCGCTTTCTCAAATGTTGTTACCTGAGATGGGACTTGATGGGCCAAAGGAGTAAAATTAGATTTAGGACGTAGTCCTGTGTTGTTGATTCCTGCTTCCTGGGCAGAGGTGTCACTTTCTTTGTCTTTGAAAAAGAAGTATAATCGTATTTTCCTGAAAAAACCTTTGAGTTCGCACCTCAATTTGAAGGGGTCTCCTGTAAATCTTTCTTTATTCGGTTTTCAAAGTACATAAAAAAACATAAACGAGTTTCAACAGACATATCATAACATATACGGTCAACAGGTTATTATTATTACATTTTTAAAAAAGAGTTTAGACATATCGAACAGGTTTTCAGTTTCTCTCATTTTTCCCAAAGTATACAACAGAATTTGATCAAAGAATTACTCTATGTTTAAAAGTACATTTTAAAAAAGTCACTATGTATTTACAAACTATTTCTGATTCTATAAATTGCAAGCGCAACATAGCGGGGCGACATCTTCTTAGACCCATTTTTCTTAATAGTGGGATTAGCCAAAGTTTACGGTGTGCAGAATAAAATGTGCAAAATAGAAAGGTGTGTATGGTGGATTGTACTGATGTGTCATCACATGGGCACGCTGTTAAACACTCTACCCAACTGTTTTTTATCGGAAATGCCACCAGTCTATGAAAAATATTCATTCTGAATCTTGTCAGTAGGAAGCGCTCGAATTGTGACTGGACATATGTCAGGTACGGCTCAATCTCCAGGGTGGTCATAACCGCCATGGAGTGTTGGACCGAAGGTTTTCTAGCCTCAGTACAAATTCGTAGCTCTTCCACATGGCTCAGTGCCCTTTTTTTAGATCTTTTCTGGATATTTCACCAATTAGTTCTGGGGCAGAATAATATTTACTAAGCCCCAGATCTGTGAGGAAGTTCTTCACGTACATGAGCCACTCAATTTTCCCCACATAGTCCAATGACATACAATCTGTTACTATCTGTTTGGTTAAGGTATTTTTCGTCGCAGTCCAAATACGTCGCCAAAGCAGGAGCGGTTGTATTTTTGCCAGGTCCTCTATATGCGGAATGCCTAGCTCCATGTGGCAAGTATAGGTAGATACACGTCTGGGGGCTGCCAAAAGGAATCTAAGAAAGGTATTCTGTGCAACCTGTAGGGAATTAGTATTTTTATGTCCCCAGAGTCCTGCCCCATAAAGTGCGGTAGATTGACACTTTGCTTTGTAGATATGGAGCAGTTCTACTGGTGGTCTCTTTCCTAGTTTTTGTGAGAATTTTGTAAGGGCAGCAATTGCTCGCAGGAACTGGTGCATTCGAGCTTCTATGGCTGGTTTCCAATTTAACTTTTCGTCCATCATAATCCCAAGATATGGATATTGGGGGGTTGTTTCAAGCCTTTCTCTGTCAAGGAAGATACCTTTCCCCCTTTTTTCCTAACTCCTGCCGCCATGACGTAGGTCTTTTTTATGTTTATGCGCAGATCCAAGCTGCCCATAAACTTTGCGTACCTGTCTAGTGCCTTCTGTAGTTCGCGCGGTGTGCGTGCGAGAATCACGGCGTCATCCGCATATAATAAAGCAGAAATCAGCCGATTTTTTACTCGAGGAAGGTCCTGACTCCCCCTCAACATCTCAACCTCAAGCCCATTTGTATAAAGGGAGAAGAGAAAGGGAGCCAGGACACAACCCTGCCTAACACCACGCTCCACCGCGAATGAGTCAGATAATTCGCTGTTTACTCCAAAACGTACTCTAGCAGCGGCATTTGAGTAAAGCTCTATCAGGAAAGTTACAAGGGCCTGATCAATCCCCATCATAGTGAGAACAGACCATAGTTTTGAATGAGAGACGCAATCAAACGCCGCGGACAGGTCAACGTAGACCATATATAACCTGCCCCGCTTAGCTGAAACGTATTTCCCCAGCATTAGTGAAAGATTTAGGGCTTGCTCCGTTGTCCCGAAACCCTCTCAGAATCCAAACTGGATGGCAGAGAGAATCTCCCCATCCTCAGCCCACTCCTGTAAATGCTGGAGAACCACTCTGCGCAGAACTTTCCCCAGCGAGTCCAGGAGTGAGATTGGACGGTAACAAGTGACATCCTGTCTCTCACCCTTCTTAAAGATGGGGACCATAATGGATTGGGTCCAGGATTTGGGTAGCCCACACTTCATAGCAGAGTCAAATACCCTTTCTAAGATTAGGGCCCACAAGTCTAAGTTATATTTAAAAAAGTCCAATGGTACCCCGTCTGGGCCAGGGGCTTTCCCACTTTTACTATCCATTACTGCATCTATAACTTCAGTTAATGCAAATACTAGTGGGATTGGAAGAGAGTTTGGCTGTTGGGTATTACTATCGCTATTTCTCCCCCCTACAGGATCTGTTTCTGGATTTTTACTAAAGATTCTTGAGAAATGATTTACCCATGCTGGTCCCTCTATAGCCATCTCTATTGACGGTTGATTTTTTTTATCTGCTAGAAATGGGGCTCTTATCACTTTCCAGAATGTCTCACTGTTTTTATTCAGGGAATTTTCATGTAGTTGGTTCCACAAGGCTTGTTTCAGTTCTAATTTTCTTTCCTTGCAGGCTAATCTATAGAACCTTCTCAGCATCTTTATTTCTTCCTGATTTCTAGGTCTATTAGATAGTGCTCTTTTTAAACTTTTGTGGGCCAGTGTACATTTCTGATTAAACCATCCTTTTTTGTGTCCCTGTTCCCTTTCTTCTTTACAGTTAGTATTTTATTCACATTTTCCAGAATTATATCAAAGTTTTGGAGAACCTCCTTTTCCCCTATGTCAGTATCCAAACATTTCAATATGGACGGATATACCGCACATACCACCTTAACTGTTACTTCTGCTGGATCAATTTTCCCCCAGCCTAAAGCATAACCATTCATTTTTGAAAGATGTAAATTATTCTGGGCAAGGGCAGTCATTATAAGCTGGGGTGAGAGCGGGCCCTGTTCTAAAGATAGATTCACGCCCAAAGCCGCATGATCACTTAGAGAGTTTACTAATACTCTAAATTCTTTAATTTTACTTGCCAGTGTGGTGGTGGCTAGGATGTAGTCTATAGTCGACTCATACCCTCTCCCTAAATATGTTGGATCCAATCCTCCCTGGGAATTTTTTACCTCGTTTATTATCACTAGACCCAATTCAGACAAAGTTTCATTTAAAAAGTCTCCTACCATAGAGTGGTTAAAGTGGATGATTTGCTCATCTTGATTATCCGCCAAACCACAGATATTGGTGTTAATTTTAGGACAAGGGTGCTGATTAAAATCCCCCCCCAGATAATACTCGGTGTATCCACGGGTTTCATTTGATTTATCAGGTTACCGAGTTTTTGGCGGAGCTCACCGAGTATTATTACCGCCTCACTACCCGTTAAGTTGTCATAAAAATTTACTAGGAGGACTGTCTCCTTTTTCCCAAATGAGAGGCTTAGTAATTGATAATTTGATTCTATTTGGAGGACCGTGACTTTCAGCCCAGATATAGTATTTGCTATAAAAGTGGTCAAACCACCCTTGGCCCTTCCATGGGTAGTTGCTATTGCTGGGGAAAAAAAAGTTTTATAGCCCATGAGATGTTGTTCCGAGGTAGCCCAAGTCTCCTGTTAGCAGATAACCCCATATTCTTTAACATAGTTTTGAGCGCTACCATCCTCAATCTTAGCACGAAGTCCTGCTATATTCCAAAACAAGAGTGATACCGTTACACCTTTTTGTACGTGCGGTGCCTCGCAAGGAGTAACATACTCTAGGGGGGAGGTATCTACTATCAATTGTCTCTTTTCCCTTGGGATGTTTATTTTGGTGCCTAGTGAATTCTCTAAAAACAGGGTTTCTCCCAATTCCAGGGGTACCAGGTTAGAAGCTACCTGCTGGTGATCATATGCTGTCGTTTCCTTTTTTGATACACCCTCCTTTGTGTCAGCACCCTGTATGTTAGAAGTGTCTAGGGGAATAGGTTGTGATAAGGGGCCTACATCCCCGTAGATAGTCTGGTTGAGTCAATCCACTTCATCTAACCCGTACAGCATTGAGAAGTGATTGAAGGTGGGCAGGTTGAATCCCTGTTGTACTGGGAAGCTATTCTTATTAAACCCCCTATGTGACGATAGCCAGCTTGAGTGATTATATGGGTTTTGGGAAAAAGGTTGGCGCCCCACTTCTTTCTGTTCAAAGGGGTTCCTTCTTTCAAAGTTAGTTTTTTGAAAAGATGATGGATCTCTCGGATAAAAGTAACTAACATAATGGGTGGAAATGGAGTCCCCCCCTCTTGCCTCGTACCAATCTCCAATACATCTCACGGTTCTGTGATCCCTAAAATTTACAATTACTACGTCACCTTTCCTGTCCTTTGGACGTGATCCCACCCAGTTTGCGCACCTCACGGTTAGGATTTCTCCGTCTACGTCGGGGGGAAGTGGCCTATTTTGTACTAACCAATGGATTGTTTTATTTTTTAGGGCATGATGGTTTTCCCTCACCCCTTCTGCTAACTCGGGTACTCCTGCCATAATAATAGTAAAGGGGGCGGATTCAAGTGGTAGGTCCACGTTTCTAAGCATGTGCGTGTAGGATCGCTGTAGGGGCTGTTCCCTATTCTCATTCTCTTTCTCTGATCTATTTTTATTGAACACAGTATTGTTCTCAGGTGTCCTTTTCTCTTCAGCGAAGACAGACTCCCTTTGCTTAGAATTGCCCTTTACTAGTTTGGTGGATTGTTCTTTGGCTGGGGATATTTTTGAGGATTTGCCCGCCACTTTTTTCCCCGTTATACTCCCAATGTTCATATTTGAGGTACTCGTTGAGGGTTGTTCTTTAGTCAGGGTACAAGTCACAGCAGGACCTTCAGTACTGGTTATAGCCTGTGTCTTTACTAGTTCTGCCAGAACAGCTTTATTACCTTCTAGTTGATCACCTAGTTTATCTAGCTTTGCACTAATCATCCTCGTTCTTTCAAATAAAGGGAGTAGAAGAGACTTGACCATAATCTCTAGTTTAGATAAGAGATCGCCCTCTGTATTGAAGCCACGTGGCGTCACTGAGGGATTACTAGGAGGAACTGAATTACCATTCTCTAATGGCTGCAAGGGTGCTTGGATTACAGGGATTGGATTGTTTGTACGCTTAGCCTGACATTTCTTTTGAGGTGGGCCCCTTCTTTTCCTTTTCTTTCCTTTAATGCTCGATTGGCCACTCTGACCTGTTTTTAGGGGGGAGGCAATGGATAATTTTGGAGAGCTTGACAAGCCCGTGGAGTCTGTCTCCAGTGAAGAATTAACGAGGGAGACATTTCCACTAAGGCAGATCAAATCATCATCCTCCTCCCTTATGGCCAACTGCGAAGTGTCAGCTCCGTCTGGGTTAGACATACCCGGGGACGGTGCTTGGCCTATTTGTCCCAGAGAAGAACGCTTCCCCGTAAGTAAATCAAGGGAAAGGCGCCTCTCTGTATCGGCGATTTCTTTCTCTAAGACGATAGAAATACGCTTAAAGAATTGATCAATCGTGCCAGTGGCTACCCCTGTAGAAGATTTAACAGTGATATTATTACTTATCCCTGTTTGGGAGGCCATGTTTAAAGATTGGAGGGATGAATATGCTACAAATATATAAGAGAAATGTTTGGATCACAATGGGGTGAGCGCAATACAGAAGTTAAGTAGCCGTAGGAAAAAGCAAGTTACAATAAGGGGCATAAGTCTTACCACGAAGTGTGAAATAGCAAATATTCGGGGGGTAGCCCGTCCCGTCCTTAATCGTCCTTTGACGGCCGTAGACGGCCCCACCTTTGTCCCGGGCTTCTCCCAGGCTGCTCCCGCGCGCTCCCGCGCAGCGTGAGTTCCGCCTATTGTATATGAAGGGGAAGTGTTTAGGGGCGGGGCGGCCAGACAGCAGCTGTCAGGTCCTTGGGCTGTAACTGTGCAAGTCCGCTACACCTCTGTGTTGATGTCCCTCGGCAGCAAAGTAGAATCCCGCCGGGATGCAGGCAGAGTCAGATTTTATTTCCTTCGTGGTCAGGGGCGGGGCGGCCAGACAGGGAGAGCGGACCAGGTAATGGTAAAAGGTCGTACAGGGACTCCTGGGAATCGGAGTCCCTGTTTCCACGCTCGCAGCCCTGTTGCCGTTTCAACCCTCACCTTCCCCTAATCACAGCGTTTCAGCGCTGATTCCACAGCAGATGATTTATCGAGTCCCCAAATGGTGCTGCGGGTCTGGCGAGCAGCTGTCAGGTCCTTGGGCTGTAACTGTGCAAGTCCGCTACACCTCTGTGTGGCTGTCCCTCGGCAGCAAAGTAGAATCCCTGTATGTGTAGGCATGTATCCTAATCCCTTGTTTAGGACCATGTTTTCTTTCTCTGTCAGAGTGTGGGAACTAAGGTTGACCACTAGGTCAGTCATTCTATCGTCTGGTTGGTAGATTGCTGCTGCCCTCCCCTGCTCCTCGTGTTGGGGAAGGACGGGTCTGCTTCCCAATGGACAGTTGGCGTTCCTCTTCTTTCCCCTCGACTGCGGCCTCGGCCCTGACCTAAAAAAGACTGGTCTGGGAAAAATTGTTGTGGAGGATACGGTTGCATGTGTGGTAAAAAAGGAGGTGGTTGAAAACCCCAAGGGCCTGGTGGCCACCATTGGCCTTGATTCTGATAATAGCCCTGCGTGCCACGTCTCTTGTTGGGTCTACGTGTCATTCCTCTGCCCCTCATCTGTGATGTCCCGGCATTGGAAGAATCTGAATCACCAGATTCCTGGTCTGAACCTGATGTGGAGTAGTTTGAGCCGTAGCGCCTCCCTCTGTTGTTGTAATCTGGTGCCACATAGTTGACCCTCCCCCACCCTTTTTGTTATTTGACAGTAGAAGTAGGGCATCACCAGGTGTTCTATACACAGAAAGGCAGCTTCTTGGCGAGTGACCCAACCTTCTGACAATGCTTCCTCTACCATGACCTGGATAGTATTACATATGTTTGTGGTGGGGTCTTTGTCAAGAGGGCGGTGTGCTTGTCGGCCGTTCAACTGTCGTAGACATTCAGATCGGTAGACCGCTGTGTCCATGAGGACAATAGCGCCCCCCTTGTCTGCTGGTTTGATTGTAAGATCAGTGTTGGTTGCTAGAGACCTTAATGCTTCTTGCTCTTCTTTAGAAAAATTGCACAAATTGTCTTTGTTTGTTGCAAAGAGGGATTCAATGTCTTTTTCTATCGCTTGTTCAAAAGCGAGAACTTGCACTGGCACCGTGTGAGATGGAGGATTAAATGTAGATTTCTTTTTAAGCCCTGTATTGCTATTTTCCGGTTCTGTAACCGTCTGGTCTTGTGTAGAAAAAAAGAACTAAAGGGGTATCTTCCTGAAAAATTTGGACATCTCGATGTTAGTTTCGAAATGGTCATTTTGATGAGTTGGCACAAACCCTAGGCCCCTGTTGAGGGCTTTCTCCTCGCTAGGAGTGACAATGTATGAGCTTAAATTGATGACGAGCCCGTCTCCGTGTTCACTTGTGCTTGCCCTTGCACTTTGTTCTTCGTCATTGTGCTCCTCAGGTTCCTCGTCGAAGTTGACGGTGGGCTGTAGTGTACCTGAGGTTGTTGGCCACTTCTTCGTCCTCGGGGCCTGCCCCGGCCAAACCCTAAAAAAGAGCTGGCCTCCAAAGTTCCCTAGAAATTGAGGTGGTGGAAACGGGCCCATGGTTGGAAAAAAATGCCCATCTGACAGAGGAAATAGATGGAAATATTTTGCAGGCCTGCAGTGTCTTCAACAAGGAAATTGTTTTAGGGTCTTTTCCATTGCCCATATGTATATTGAAATCTCCCAGAATAAGGCAGTCAATGTTTTCCACCGGGATGGGAGAGCAGTCTAGTTTTTGATTGTAAATTATGGCGACACCGCCCTCCTTCCCACTCTGTCGGTCCCTCCTAAGGATTTTATAAACCATAGGGATGGCCGAAGTGATAGTAGGGTTGGAGGTTTCAGACTGCCAGGTCTCAGTGAGAAATAAAAGATCAGGCTGTTTGTCTAAAAGTAGGTCATAAATGTGTGGTTCATGCTTATGCATAGAGCGACAATCTAAAATGGTGGCCTTTAAGTCCTTTGTTTTCTTATTGTTTTTACACCTATTGTTGCGTGGGAGGATCTTGGGTGCGAGTTTCCTGGGCAGGAGGAAAGACAAGTTGCACTTATTGCACCGAAAGTCTACCTCCAAGTTCGGATCAGCTTCTGTACACTAACACAATGGTAGCCGCATAAGGCTAACCCATTTTTCCCTATTGTAATATAGTGGAAGAAACTCACCAGAGGGGAACTGGGCAGCTTCGCTGGCGCCTGACGCCTCCCGGACGCTTACCGGCGTAGACGGGCTTGCCTTTGACGTGTCAGCAACACGCCTGCTGCGTACGTTGTTTGCATCTGGACTGTATTGGCTAATGCCTATGATGCAAACTGGATCGCTAACGCAGCTGTGGAAGCCGAAACTGCATGGGCCGAAGTGAGAAGCCCAATAGTAGCCCCAGCCCTCCGCACAATTGGTGTATCAGCCGCGGCGGACAAGGACTGGAGGAAAAGCGAGATGCGAATTGGAGCAGCTAAGGAGGTGTAGGCAAGCAGAATCAAGAAAAGTGCAAGTGCATGTAGGTAGGAGAAATTGTTAAAAAGCAAGGAGTAATTCAGCCACACATATACAATTTAAAAAGTATTAAAAACCTAGTAGCAGGGCAGGAAACACTAAATCCCACTGCTGTCAGCTGTGCGCATCCGTTTACATCGGGAATATATTGGCTAATGCCTATGATGCAAACTGGATCGCTAACGCAGCTGAGGAAGCGGAAACGGCGTGGGAAACAGGAGCTCAAATTGGATCATAAATTCAAAGCTGTTCTGAACAGGGGCCCCCAAAATATGTTTGGCCCAGGGCCCCCAAAATCCTTAAGATGTCCCTGTAGTACTGTCCTATCTTTTTAGGTGTGGAGACTCCACAGTTGTAAGAATACTACTAGCAAAATGTCTTTGTGACAGCAAAAAGTTGTAAACTTACACAAAAGTGGAAGTTAACTTTTCTGAAACAGGCCTTACATGTTTAAGGAAGGGCACAATTTTAAGGGGAGGTACTTAGCATTTTTCTTTTCTCAATAGGTCGAAGTTCCAGATCACAGTAGGAAGGGCACAAAGGGGCCTATTTATGGGCCCTTCCATCACTTTTGCGCCACTGATTTGTCACTTTTTGTGACGCACCAGCGACATGACAAAAGCGCCATGTTGGGCCATATTTACAGAGTGAAGCATCTAGGTAGATGCGTCACTTTGTAAACCCCTGCGCCACAATATACCTGCACCTGGTGTAATGTATGCGGGGGGCATTCCGACGAAAGAAAGGGTTGTAGAAGTGAAGCAGTGGAATCTATAAGATTTCACTGTGCCACTTCTATGATGCAAATGCGTCAATATCTTAAGCCTGCTCATGGCAGGCGTAAGACTGACGCAGGAACATTTAACATGGGACTTGCCCATGTGTAATGACCCATTGCTGGAGTTGCGTCACTTTTGTGATACAGTCCCGCAATGCGTCATTTTTGTGCCTACAGATACATCAGAAATACTGACGTATCTGTAACTCCTTGCGACATGATGACGCACACTGTAAATATGACGCATCATTGGTGTCGCAATGAAAAAAGAAACATCGCTGTTTTCATGCAGCGGTGTCACTTTTCATAAATGAGGCCCAAAGTCTGCAAATGAAGGCATTTCAGGAAAAACATGTTCAAAAGATGGATTTTCTAGAGTGCTGATTTGCATATGGCTGTTACCTATTACAGCAAAGTTGGCAAATTACCAATGGGTTGAAAATGTAATGTGTGATGTTAGAGCAGGGCTTTAAGTGGGCCAGGTTTCACAGGGTCTGAGCATCAGCAGTTTTTTAAGGGGGCCTCGAAACGGGTCTCTATCGGGCTGTAAGTGAAGGGAAATCCTTTAAAGAGAGTAATTTTCTCTCTGGATTTCCCTTCTCTTTTTGAAACTCAGGAGCAGCAACATCGTCCTGTTGTCAGCAGGGCTTTAAGTGGTAGCTTTTTCAATATTATATACAACAAGCCATAGTTGCTGCTTATATGTCTTATGCAACTAACAACTATTGACAAAGCCAATAGTCCTGCCCTTTTGTAGGTATGATGGAACGTGAATCACATCTCTAGATACAATGACCGCAACCACAAAAAACAAGTTGGGCGTCGCACTATGCTAAACACAGATTTTTAGCTTATGTGTTTTTAAGCCAAGCCCCTTTTAGAGAACCTCCAGTTTTTTCATCCCACTTCAAGCCCTGTGTTAGAGGATGATTCGTTCAAGCATTCCATCCATTACTTACATCATTATGGTTTCTGTACATGATAAACAGACTCGCTAATTAAATACGGTTTAAATGCCAAAGTCACGAGTGATTGTGAACTGTCAGACAAGGAATCGCTGGAAAAATATCCATGTTTAATAGGTGCTGGTGATATTATTTTGGTAACAGAAGTGAACACCTTGCGCATCCCAGAAATACGTACAAATATTTCTTCTCTGGGAGACGATTTAAAATTGAATGAGGGAAAATTAGCCGCTGCATTGAACAGATTGTGTAAAGGAGAAAACCATTTGGAGGGCCTGAAACAATCGTGGAATAGAAGGAAAGAGCTAGAGACATCTTGAAAAATAGAAACAGGTGGGACAATATGGAAAGAAGGCAAGAAGTCTGCCTAATCTATGGAGCACTCTTTAACTAAATCAACGGATCGTGCGGTAGATTCTAACAAATATAAAAACAGGGGGGCATATTACCAAGCAATAGCGATAATTATCGCTATGCATGGTTAGCGGCTAAAATTATATCGCCGCGCTCCGACGATTTTTACCGCTGAGATACCTTGATATTATCAAGGTTTATCTCAAAAGCCGTAAAAATCCTGCGAAATGCATGAATATCGCTGAAAAATCAGTGATATTCATGCATTATCGTGACAATGCTCTTAGCCATGTTATCCACCTTCCATTGGATAACATGGCTAAGAACTGCTCTAAGCAGGCGTTATCTTTTGGAGATATTCACGCTTCGCGCGAATATTTCCAAAAAGTAAGGCTTTGTTGATAATTGGAGATAGCGACATTAGCGACTGTTTCCAGTCGCTAACATCTTGGCACGCCCACTTTGCATGTCATTAGCGATAAATATCGCTGACATCCAAAGTGGGCCCCAAGATGATCGCTATCTCCTACTAGCTGTCGCTAGGTAATAGGGCAATAAAATTATCGCCGCTTTAGTGGGAAAAAGTCCCGCTAAGGCGGCGATAATTACCCTTGGTAATATGCCCCAAAATGACTAATATTTTTACACATGTAAAACTTACCCTGTGATATTAACCCCTTCGATGCTGATGACGGAGCGGTTCCGTCATCAGCATCGGTTGGGCTGTGCTGATGACGGAACCGCTCCGTCATCAGTACAGCCCTGGGGGGAGCGCTGGCGCTCCCCCACTGTGCAGCGATCTTTTTTTTTTTTGCAGGGGTGGCAGCGGAAGACTTTCCGCTGCCACCCCCTGGCCCCCCCACGCTTCCTGGTGACGTCAGAGCGCACAGCGCGTGCCGACGTCATCAGAAAGCGCTGGACGGCTGGAAGCCATTTGTTTCCAGCGCGTCCAGCAAAGAGGTGCGTGTTTGCTGCTCCGGTGGGGCCGTTTTTCGGTGCCTTGAGGCATCGGGGGGGGAGGAAACTGTGTTTCCTCTCCCCTGATGTCCCAATGCACGGCATTCCTGGTGCACGATCGCGCACAGCGTCGTGATCGTGCACCAGGAATGCCCCACTAGACACCAGGGATTGCTTGTGTTTGTTTTTTTTTTGTGCAGGAAGCGACTCCTTGGGCAAGGGTCTCTTCCTTAGGGGGCCAAATAATGTTTTAGACTTTTCTGCCCCCCCTGGGGCAGATCGGCCGTTTTGTTTGGCCGATCTGCACCCAGGGGGGGCAGAAAAGCCCACTAGACACCAGGGATTGTTTTTGGGCATATTTATTTGTCGAGGAAGCGACCCCTTGGGCAAGGGTCGCTTCCTTTTGGGGCCAAATAATGTTTCAGACTTTTCTGCCCCCCCTGGGGCAGATCGGCCATTTTGTTTGGCCGATCTGCACCCAGGGGAGGCAGAAAAGCCCACTAGACACCAGGGATTGTTTTTTTATTTATAAAGGAAGCGACCCCTTGGGCAAGGGTCGCTTCCTTAGGGGGCCAAATAATGTTTTAGACTTTTCTGCCCCCCCTTGGGCAGATCGGGCGTTTTGTTTGGCCGATCTGCACCCAGGGGGGGCAGAAAAGCCCACTAGACACCGGGGGTTGTTTTTGGGCATATTTATTTGTCGAGGAAGCGTTCCCTTGGGCAAGGGTCGCTTCCTTTTGGGGCCAAATAATGTTTCAGACTTTTCTGCCCCCCCCTGGGGCAGATCGGCCGTTTTGTTTGGCCGATCTGCACCCGGGGGGGGCAGAAAAGCCCACTAGACACCAGGGATTGTTTTTTATTTATAAAGGAAGCGACCCCTTGGGCAAGGGTCACTTCCTTAGGGGGATAAAATATTTTTCAGACTTTTCTGCCCCCCCCCCTGGGGCAGATCGGCCGTTTTTTCGGCCGATCTGCACCCAGGGGGAGCAGAAAAGCCCACTAGTCACCAGGGATTTGTTTTTTATTTGAAAAGGAAGCGACCCCTTGGGGAAGGGTCGCTTCCTAGTGGCCCTGATATTTTTTTAGACTTTTCTGCCCCGGGGAGGGGGAATAGAAAAGCCGACTAGACTCCAGGGTTATTTTTTTTTATAGGGAGCGACCCCTTGGCCAAGGGTTTCTTCCTTGGGCCCATTTGTTTTCAGTATGTTCTGCCGTGTCTTTATTTGGCCTCTCTGCCCTCCGTAGGGTTGCTTCCAGGGGGCCCACGTTTATAATGATTTATAATCTTCCCCCCTTGGGGACAGACACCCCATTTGTGACATACCCTGTGACATAGCCTGTTGTAATGTGTGTTGTTTTTGTTTCTTCTAATGTGTATTGGTTTTTTTTCTCTTTAGATTGTTGCAGTGTGCGGTTCTGTTACTGGTGGTTCTGTTGTTCTGCTGTTTCTGTAGTTGCATGTGTTTGGTAAGAGACCTTTTTTTTGTTCAATTGTAATGTAATTGTTTATTTTGCAAAGTGTGTAGTAATACGAATATGTTTTGTTGCTGTTTGTTGTGATTGTAAAACATGTTTTGCATTTGTTTTTGATGTGTCCTTCTGTAGATGTAAGTTTTTTTTTCTTCTTTCTAGTGGGATATCGGTGCCTATTTGCTGTGTCTTTGCAGAGTAGGTGCTGGTGAGTGTAGTTGTGTCTTGTAAGTGAATTGTATATTTTTTCTAAATATATTTTTTTGTGAAAAAGTCTTACATTTTTATCTTACTTTGCGCAGTGTTGGGGTTGTTGAGTTGTTTGTGCAGACTCCTTTATTTGTAAGGATAATGGCTAGCCGCCGGATTACTGCTCAGCAAGTTGTTGGAATGCTTTTTGATTCTTCCTCTGACCATGGTCCAGAGTCTGACTCTGATTCTGAGCCAGAGGTGGGAGGTGAAGATTCAGGTAGTGAGTTTTCTCTACACATGGCTTCATCTGATGATGAAGACACTTTGAGTGCTGATGAAGCTACTTTTGGTGTGGATGATGTGACTGTGGTTGGGGAGGACATTGCTGTGTTTACGGTTTGGGAGGACATTGTTGTGCCTGTGGTTGCGGAGGACATTGATGTGCCAATTGTGCGGCAAGAGACATCTGGGCTGCAGCCTGGGGCTGCTAGACTTCCAGTTGGTGTAGTGAGACAAGAGGCAGCTGGGCGGCGGCCTGCGGCTGCAAGACTTGACGATGAAAGTTCTGACCTCTGGGTTGCACCAGGCATGGTGCAGCCGGCATTGCCTGAATTTACTGGTGTTCCAGGGTGTAGGGTGAACACTGAAAACTTTTTGCCTATTGATTTTTTCAAGTTGTTTATGGATGATGTGTTTTTAGCAGAGATTGTAGAGCAGACTAATTTGTATGCTGAAATTTTTTTTGAGGGTGAACAGTGCCAGCCTTAAGCCCCACGCTAGAGCTACCCGGTGGACTCCCACCAATTTGGAGGAGATGAAAAAGTTTTTGGGTTTAACTCTTTTGATGGGCTTGCTTAGGAAACCATCAATGGCTTCATATTGGTCTACTAGTCCCTTGATGGCAACAGCTATATTTCCGGCAGTCATGAGTCGTGATAGGTATTTGCTTCTGCTGCGGATGATGCATTTTGTTGACAATAGTCTTGCTTTGCCACGAGATCACCCTGATTGTGACCGTCTTTTCAAGATTCGGCCTGTCATTGATCATTTGGTTGATCGATTTTCTGAGATCTTTTATCCTGGGAAAGAAATTGCAGTGGATGAGTCTTTGCTGTTGTTCAAGGGCCGCTTGGTATTTCGGCAATACATTCCTAGTAAGAGGGCACACTATGGAATCAAACTGTATATGCTGTGTGACAGTGAGACTGGATATGTCTCTAATTTCAGGGTGTACACTGGTAAGGAATCCAGGATTAACCCCCCTGGTTGTCCGTCGACCTTTGGAGTGACTGAGAAAATTGTGTGGGAACTTGGTCGTGGATTGTTTAACAAAGGCCATCATTTGTATGTCGATAACTTCTACACTGGTGTGCGGCTGTTCAGGGAATTGGCCAAAGTGGACAGTGTTGCTTGTGGCACAATCCGCTCAAACCGTAAAGGTTTCCCAAAAGAACTTGTTTGTCGAAAGCTTGCTCGGGGACAGTGCAGTGCATTGCGTTGTGAGGAGCTTCTAGCTGTGAAGTTTACAGACAGGAGAGATGTCTACATGTTGACTACAATACATGATGAAAGCACTGAACCGCGGACTGTTTGGGGTCAGGTTGCAGAAGTGCGCAAACCTGTGTGCATACTGGACTACAATAAGTACATGGGTGGTGTTGACAGAGTTGATCAGAGGTTGGAACCGTATGCTGCTCTTCGTAAGGCTTACATTTGGTACAAGAAGTTGGCTATCCATCTTTTCCACTTGGCAACCTTTAATGCTTTTATTGTGTTCCAGAAATCTTGTCCCCAGTCAAAGATGACTTTTGTAAAGTTTCAGGAGTCTGTAATAGGCAGCCTTGTTTTAGTGGAACAGGCAAGTGTTCCTAGAGTTGGAGTGGTGGAGGATGTTGCCAGATTGAAAGATCGCCACTTTCCTGATACAATTCCTCCTACAACCTCAAAAGACTTTCCCAGTCGGAGATGTAGAGTCTGTTGGCGAAGAGGTTTGCGGAAGGAGGTTCGCATGTACTGCCCCGACTGCCCTTCAAACCCCGGGCTGTGTGTACCTGCTTGTTTTAGATTGTACCACACGCAAAAGAATTTTTGGGAGTATCAATGAGTGGTAAAGTGAACTGGTTGGTCTTTATTCTGTAAAAGTTATTGTTCAGTTTCAAAGTTTGTATTTGTGTAGTCTTTTTAGATTTAGTTGTCGAGTTAGTAGATTTGTATCAATTTGCAATTTGTTTTTGTTTCTCTTTTATTTAAAAAAAAAAACTAAAGTATGATGTTGGTTTGCGTGTAGTGTCCATTGTCTGACTGTGTGCATGTTTTGGCGCTTGGCTGCCGGTGTCTGTGGACTGGTGCTTGTCTGGCGGTGTCTGCAGACTGGTGCTTGACTGGCGGTGCGCGTGGTCTGGCGCTTGGTTGGCGGTGTGCGTGCTCTTGCGCTTGCCTGGTGTTGTGTTTGGATTTGTCTTTGGCTGGTGGTGTTCGTGGAGTGGTGCTTGGCTGGCGGTGTGTGTGGAGTTGTGCTTGGCTGGTGGTGTGGGTTGAGTGGCGCTTGGCTGGTCGTGTGTGTGGAGTGGCGCTTGGCTGGTGGTGTGCGTGGAGTGGTACTTGGCTGTCTGTGCACGGAGTGGTGCTTGGCTGGTGTTGTGTTTGTGGAGTGGCGCTTGGCTGGTGGTGTGTGTGGAGGGGCGCTTGGCTGGTGGTGTGCATGGAGTGGTACTTGGCTGTCTGTGCACGGAGTGGTGCTTGGCTGGCGGTGTGTGTGGAGTGGTGCTTGGCTGGCGGTGTGTGTGGAGTGGCGCTTGGCTGGACGGTGTGCGTGGAGTGGTACTTGGCTGTCTGTGCACGGAGTGGTGCTTGGCTGGTGTTGTGTTTGTGGAGTGGCGCTTGGCTGGTGGTGTGTGTGGAGGGGCGCTTGGCTGGTGGTGTGCATGGAGTGGTACTTGGCTGTCTGTGCACGGAGTGGTGCTTGGCTGGCGGTGTGTGTGGAGTGGTGCTTGGCTGGCGGTGTGTGTGGAGTGGCACTTGGCTGGACGGTGTGCGTGGAGTGGTACTTGGCTGTCTGTGCACGGAGTGGTGCTTGGCTGGTGTTGTGTTTGTGGAGTGGCGCTTGGCTGGTGGTGTGCGTGGAGTGATGCTTGCCTGGTGGTGTGTGTGGAGTGGTACTTGGATGTCGGTGTGCGCTGAGTGGTGTTTGGCTGGCGGTGTGCATGGTCTGGTGCTTGGATGGTGGTGTGGGTGGACTGGCGCTCGGCAGGCGGTGTGTGAGTAGTTACTTTCTGTTGGTCACTACACACACTGCTAGTTGAGTGACACTCCACACAGTCCATCATTTTGTGTAGTTGCAGTGTCAGAAATGTGGGCGTGTGAAAGTGATGGGCCCTTGAATGGCGCTGTTTGCTGGTGTGAGTGTTGGAATGTGATGGGTCCGCGGCTGGCGGTGTGAATGTTTTGTATGTGTCACGGGTACGAAAGGTGTATGAATGGCCTGTAAAGAGGTTGGTGCCTTGACGTGGCTTTACAGCTCACGAGCTGTGAGTCAGTGGTTCAGTTTATCATACTTTCAATTATACACAGTGTATTTCATTTTTGTGAAATTACTTGCGTATACAATTGTATGTACTGAATCATCACTCACCCTCGTGCCAAATCCAACCAGTATGTGTGTGTGCTTGCGGATTAGATGGGTGTGCAGTAATAATTGTTTTTTTTCTCTTTCTGCAGTAGGGTGTACCTTGTCCCTAATTGTGATTGTTGTTATGTGTTGCTTTTCCATTCGGATGGTGTCAAAGGTCTGGTTTGTATCAGGTATGAAAGGTGCGTGAATGGCCGGTAAAACTGTTGGTGCCTTGTCGTGGCTTTACAGCTCACGAGTTGCGAGTCACTGGTTCAGTTTTTATGCATTTATTTATTGACAGAGCATTTCATTTTTTTGAAATATCTTGTTAATAAAATTTTATGTACTGAACCATCACTCGCCCTCGTGCCAAATCCAACCTGTATGTGTGTGTCTTTGAGGAATAGATAGCCGCGCTTGAATGTTTGACTTTTGAGTAACTCTGTTAAGGTGTGGTATCCTTTTAGTCGGGAGAACAAGGGGAACGCAGGGTGGTAGGACTTTTTTGCCGGCACGGCGATCCCACGCCAAAAAGTTTGGAAAAGTGCTATTTTTACCTATTTTTAAGGTTTGCAAGGAGTTCTGGGTAGGAAAACATTGGGGGACCCACGCATGCCATACCTCCCTGGACTCTCCGGGGTGTCTAGTTTTCAGAACTGTTTGGGTTTGCTACTTTCCAAAGAATACCACCCAGCCCCGGGCCAAAAACTCAGGTGCCCCCCCCCCAAATCAAATTTATATTGCTTCAGGGTATTTTAAATTCACCACCGTACGATTTGGACCTTTTCCTGTTGCAGCCACTACGGCTACCCACACAAGTGAGGTACTGTTTGTATCGGGAGACCTGGGGGAACGCTGGGTGGGAGGTAATTTGTGTGAGCCCAGTGATGCCACGCTTTCCCAGACTACAACGTGTGAAAAAATTGATTTTTTTCTGCTAAAATGTAGGTTTGCAAGGGATTCTGGGTAAAGGAACGTTGGAGGATCCACGCAAGCCATACCTCCTTGGAAGCCCCCGGGTGTCTACTTTTCAGAAATGTGTGGGTTTGGTAGGTTTACATAGATGGCTGTCTCGCACGGGACCAGAAACCCAGGTAACCCTTCTTGCAAAAGCTGGTGAATTTAACAATGGTGAAAATGTCAAGTCCACCAGCTTTTGCAAGAGGGGTTACCTGGGTTTTTGGCCCCGTGCGAGACAGCCATCTAGGGAAACCTACCAAACCCACACATTTCTGAAAAGTAGACACCCGGGGGCTTCCAAGGAGGTATGGCTTGCGTGGATCCTCCAACGTTCCTTTACCCAGAATCCCTTGCAAACCTCATTTTTTGCTTGGAAAAAATCAGTTTTTTCACACGTTTTAGTGTGGGAAAGCGTGGCATCACTGGGCTCACACAAATTACCTCCCACCCAGCGTTCCCCAAGGTCTCCCGATAAAAATGGTACCTCACTTGCGTGGGTAGGCATAGTGGCTGCTTTAGGAAAAGGCCCAATTCATACTGTGGAGACCAAAACATTACCTTTAGCCAAATAATCTTATTTTTTGAGGGGGTCACCTGAGCTTTTGGCCCGGGGCTTGGCGGGCATCTTTGGGAACTACCAAACCCAAACAGTTCTGAGAACTAGACACCCAGGGGAGTCCAGGGAGGTATGGCATGCGTGGGTCCCCCAATGTTTTCCTACCCAGAAACCCCTGCAAACCTGAAATTTTGGTAAAAAAAACCACTTTTCCGTACTTTTTTGAGTGGGATCTCGCTGCCGGCACAAATGTCCTACCACCCAGCGTTTCCCTTGTTCTCCCGAGTAAAATGAAACCTCACTTGTGTGGGTGGGCCAAAGGCATGTGACTCAGGCTGGGGGGCTTAATTTGTAAAACTTAAATATGACTAAAAACTACTTTTTTCAAAATTCATTTTTGGCGTGTTCTGCTTTGGGGCACCCACACAAGTGAGGTATCCTTTTACTCGGGAGAACAAGGGGAACGCAGGGTGGTAGGACATTTTTGCCGGCACGGCGATCCCACGGCAAAACGTTTGGAAAAGTGCTATTTTTACCTAATTTTAGGGTTTGCAAGGAGTTCTGGGTAGGAAAACATTGGGGGACCCACGCATGCCATACCTCCCTGGACTCTCCCGGGTGTCTAGTTTTCAGAACTGTTTGGGTTTGCTACTTTCCAAAGAATACCACCCAGCCCCGGGCCAAAAACTCAGGTGCCCCCCCCCCCAAATCAAAGTTATATTGCTTCAGGGTATTTTAAATTCACCACCGTACGATTTGGACCTTTTCCTGTTGCAGCCACTATGGCTACCCACGCAAGTAAGGTACCGTTTTTATCGGGAGACCTGGGGGAACGCTGGGTGGGAGGTAATTTGTGTGAGCCCAGTGATGCCACACTTTCCCAGACTACAACGTGTGAAAAAATTGATTTTTTTCTGCTAAAATTGAGGTTTGCAAGGGATTCTGGGTAAAGGAACGTTGGAGGATCCACGCAAGCCATACCTCCTTGGAAGCCCCCGGGTGTCTACTTTTCAGAAATGTGTGGGTTTGGTAGGTTTCCATAGATGGCTGTCTCGCACGGGGCCAGAAACCCAGGTAACCCCTCTTGCAAAAGCTGGTGAATTTAACAATGGTGAAAATGTTAAGTTCACCAGCTTTTGCAAGAGGGGTTACCTGGGTTTTTGGCCCCGTGCGAGACAGCCATCTAGGGAAACCTACCAAACCCACACATTTCTGAAAAGTAGACACCCGGGGGCTTCCAAGGAGGTATGGCTTGCGTGGATCCTCCAACGTTCCTTTACCCAGAATCCCTTGCAAACCTCATTTTTTGCTTGGAAAAAAATCAGTTTTTTCACACGTTTTAGTGTGGGAAAGCGTGGCATCACTGGGCTCACACAAATTACCTCCCACCCAGCGTTCCCCAAGGTCTCCCGATAAAAATGGTACCTCACTTGCGTGGGTAGGCATAGTGGCTGCTTTAGGAAAAGGCCCAATTCCTACTGTGGAGACCAAAACATTACCTTTAGCCAAATAATCTTATTTTTTGAGGGGGTCACCTGAGCTTTTGGCACGGGGCTTGGCGGGCATCTTTGGAAACTACCAAACCCAAACAGTTCTGAGAACTAGACACCCGGGGGAGTCCAGGGAGGTATGGCATGCGTGGGTCCCCCAATGTTTTCCTACCCAGAAACCCCTGCAAACCTGAAAGTTTGGTAAAAAAACCCACTTTTCCGTACTTTTTTGGGTGGGATCTCGCTGCCGGCACAAATGTCCTACCACCCAGCGTTTCCCTTGTTCTCCCAAGTAAAATGATACCTCACTTGTGTGGGTGGGCCAAAGGCATGTGACTCAGGCTGGGGGGCTTAATTTGTAAAACTTAAATATGACTAAAAACTACTTTTTTCAAAATGCATTTTTGGCGAGTTCTGCTTTGGGGCACCCACACAAGTGATGTATCCTTTTACTCGGGAGAACAAGGGGAACGCAGGGTGGTAGGACATTTTTGCCGGCACGGCGATCCCACGCCAAAAAGTTTGGAAAAGTGCTATTTTTACCTAATTTTAAGGTTTGCAAGGAGTTCTGGGTAGGAAAACATTGGGGGACCCATGCATGCCATACCTCCCTGGACTTCCCCGGGTGTCTAGTTTTCAGAACTGTTTGGGTTTGCTACTTTGCAAAGAATACCACCGAGCCCCGGGCCACAAACTCAGATGCCCCCACCCCCAAAATCAAGGTAGTTTTGCAATAAGGTAATGCAAATTCACCACCGTACGATTTGAACCGTTTCCTGTTGCAGCCACTATGTCTATCCACCCAAGTGAGGCACCATTTTTTTCAGGAGACCTGGGGGCTCGCTGGGTAGGTGGAATTTTGTGGATCCACGCAGATTCCAGAACTTTCCACCACAGAAATGTGAGGAAAATGTGTTTTTTTTGGTCAAATTTTTATGTTTGCAAGGGATTCTGGGTAACAAAACCTGGGGGTAGGCAGACGAGTCACCCCATCCTAAATTCCCCTGGGTGTCTAGTTTTCAGAAATGTATAGGTTTGCTAGGTTTCCCTAGGTGCTGGCAGAGCTTCGGCGCAAAAAGAAAAGGTAGTCTTTTTGTCCAAAGCGTGCTAAATTTCACTGGGAAATTGAGGTGCGACCATGCTGCGTTTTGCGCTGTTTTATGTCGCAGCCACTATGCCTACCCACGCAAGTGAGGTACCATTTTTTTCGGGAGACCTGGGGGCACGCTAGGTGGGTGGAAATTTGTTGATCCACGCAGATTCCAGAACTTTCCACCACAGAAATGTGAGGAAAATTTGTTTTTTTTGTCAAATTTTTATGTTTGCAAGGGATTCTGGGTAACAAAACCTGGGGGTAGGCAGATGAGTCACCCCATCCTGAATTGCCCTGGATGTCTAGTTTTCAAAAATGTATAGGTTTTCTAGGTTTCTCTAGGTGCTGGCAGAGCTACGGCGCAAAAACCAAAGGTAGTCTTTTTGTCCAAAACGTGCTAAATTTCACTGGGAAATTGAGGTGCGACCATACTGCGTTTTGCGCTGTTTCATGTCGCAGCCACTATGCCTACCCACGCAAGTGAGGTACCATTTTTTTCGGGAGACCTGGGGGCACGCTGGGTGGGTGGAAATTTGTTGATCCACGCAGATTCCAGAACTTTCCACCACAGAAAAGTGAGGAAAATGTGTTTTTTTTGTCAAATGTTTAGGTTTGCAAGAGATTCTGGTTAACAAAACCTGGGGGTAGGCAGACGAGTCACCTCATCCTGAATTTCCCAGGGTGTCTAGTTTTCAAAAATGTATAGGTTTGCTAGGTTTCCCTAGGTGCTGGCAGAGCTACGGCGCAAAAACAAAAGGTAGTCTTTTTGTCCAAAACGTGCTAAATTTCACTGGGAAATTGAGGTGCGACCATGCTGCGTTTTGCGCTGTTTCATGTCGCAGCCACTATGCCTACCCACGCAAGTGAGGTACCCTTTTTTTCAGGAGACCTGGGGGCACGCTGGGTGGGTGGAAATTTGTTGATCCACGCAGATTCCAGAACTTTCCACCACAGAAATGTGAGGAAAATGTGTTTTTTTGTCAAATGTTTAGGTTTGCAAGGGATTTTGGGGAACAAAACCTGGGGGTAGGCAGACGAGTCACCCCATCCTAAATTGCCCTGGGTGTCTAGTTTTAAAAAATGTATAGGTTTGCTTGGTTTCCCTAGGTGCTGGCAGAGCTACGGCGCAAAAACAAAAGGTAGTCTTTTTGTCCAAAACGTGCTAAATTTCACTGGGAAATTGAGGTGCGACCATGCTGCGTTTTGCGCTGTTTCATGTCGCAGCCACTATGCCTACCCACGCAAGTGAGGTACCATTTTTTTTCGGGAGACCTGGGGGCACGCTGGGTGGGTGGAAATTTGTTGATCCACGCAGATTCCAGAACTTTCCACCACAGAAATGTGAGGAAAATGTGTTTTTTTTGTCAAATGTTTAGGTTTGCAAGGGATTCTGGGTAACAAAACCTGGGGGTAGGCAGACGAGTCACCCCATCCTGAATTGCCCTGGGTGTCTAGTTTTCAAAAATGTATAGGTTTGCTAGGTTTCCCTAGGTGCTGGCAGAGCTACGGCGCAAAAACAAAAGGTAGTCTTTTTGTCCAAAACGTGCTAAATTTCACTGGGAAATTGAGGTGCGACCATGCTGCGTTTTGCGCTGTTTCATGTCGCAGCCACTATGCCTACCCACGCAAGTGAGGTACCATTTTTTTCAGGGAGACCTGGGGGCACGCTGGGTGGGTGGAAATTTGTTGATCCACGCAGATTCCAGAACTTTCCACCACAGAAATGTGAGGAAAATGTGTTTTCTTGTCAAATGTTTAGGTTTGCAAGGGATTTTGGGTAACAAAACCTGGGGGTAGGCAGACGAGTCACCCCTTACTAAATTTCCCTGGGTGTCTAGTTTTCAAAAATGTATAGGTTTGCTAGGTTTCCCTAGGTGCTGGCAGAGCTACGGCACAAAAACAAAAGGTAGTCTTTTTGTCCAAAACGTGCTAAATTTCACTGGGAAATTGAGGTGTGACCATGCTGCGTTTTGCGCTGTTTCATGTCGCAGCCACTATGCCTACCCACGCAAGTGAGGTACCATTTTTTTTGGGAGACCTGGGGGCACGCTGGGTGGGTGGAAATTTGTTGATCCACGCAGATTCCAGAACTTTCCACCACAGAAATGTGAGGAAAATGTGTTTTTTTTGTCAAAATCTTAGCTTTACAAGGGATTCTGGGTAACAAAACCTGGTGGTAGGCAGTCGAGTCACCCCATCCTGAATTCCCGTGGGTGTCTACTTCTCAAAAATGTATAGGTTTGCTAGGTTTCCCTAGGTGCCGGCAGAGCTAGGGTGCAAAAACTACAGGTAGGCACTTTGCCAAAAAAGGGTCAATTTGTAACTGCAGAATTTAGGTGTGACCACGTTGCATTTTGCGCCGTTTCCTGTCGCAGGCACAAGGCCGACCCACACAAGTGAGGTACTGTTTTTATCGGGACAGTTGGGGTAATTCAGATTTGTAAATCAACTGTTATTACCAATTGAGCTTTCATGCATTTCTCCCTTTCAATGAAAGACATTGTGTAAAAAAAAATCTTTATGAAAAAGGACCAATAATTCTCATGCTAGTATGAGTATTCCCAACTTTGAAAATGTGCAATTATATACTGTTTCTGAACTCTATAATTTGTACCCAATTCAGAAATACATAGGTGTCTTTCATACAGAATATTCCATGTATACATTTTCCAAGACAAAGTGCACTATACCCAGTAAATGAAAAAATACCATTGCAAGTTGCTGCTCAGTTTTTGGATCTGGGTTCGCCGGGTTCTTGGTGAAACTACAAGTCCTATATATCCCCACAACCAGGAAGGTCTAACGGATGTAATGGTATATTGCTTTCCAAGAGTTGTCAAAATTAGAAAAAGTTATAGGTGAAAACGTTGAGACAAAAGGCTGTTTTTTTCAGCAAATTTTCAAATATTCCAATACCTAACTGTTAGTTTCTATAACGAAACCTTCATGGATTTAGACAAATGACCCCTTTCTGAATTCAGAGTTTTGTCCACTTTCCGAAAATGTAAAGCTTTCCAGGGTCCATTATTGCTTTCAAACTCATTTCTACCATTAACTGGAAGGAGGTGGAAAGCTCTAAAAATAGCAAAAATAGGCTATGTCCCAGAAAAATGCCAAAACTGAGTGAAAAAT
Source organism: Lissotriton helveticus (assembly GCF_964261635.1). Lineage (NCBI taxonomy): Eukaryota > Metazoa > Chordata > Amphibia > Caudata > Salamandridae > Lissotriton > Lissotriton helveticus. Next base: position 1,080,123,564 of record NC_136059.1, read on the forward strand.
TTCGGTTCTCTGACAAAAGACTGTCATTCCCTGAAAGCTGAGTAAATGGAGATTTCAGCCCCACAAACCATTTTGTGATACCATTTTCAGGGAAAAACCCAGAGGCTTTCATTTGCAGCCCGTTTTTCCCATTTTCCTGAAAAAAACAAAAAAATCACTATATTTTGGTTAATTTCTGGGTCCCCTCCAAGGGAATCCACAAACCCTGGGCGCCTTTAGAATCCACATGATGTTGGAAGAAAAGGACGCAAATTTGGTGCGGATACCTTATGTGGTCAAAAAGTTACAAGGGCCTAAGCGCGCACTACTCCAAAACGCCAAAAAAAGCCTTAGCACAGGAGGGGAAAAGGCCTAGCAGCGAAGGGGTTAAATCACACTGGGGAACAGCGAGCACTGTTGCAAAGCGATAAGCATCAATGGGATAGAGCAATTCTCCACATCCAAAAACAAACAAGATTCTTTTTTCAAACCGATTATGTTTTATTTAAATGGCATACATTTGAGAATGTTTATATAGGAACAAGCTACGTCACTGTCAATTACACCGGACTTCTTACATTTAGCTGTCTTTTAATAAACACGTTTTTGCTTTCCACAATAAAACTATATCACAAGTGAAATGTTGTCAGCAGCTTACTTTACTGACAATAACTTTGACGTTCCTAAGCTGCAACAAGGCTAGGCCTGATATTCATAAATAAATCTCCACATTTTAACATAACGAATGAGCCCTTCATAGATTGCCATTGAAACAGCATTCAGCCGCTAAATTTCAACCAAAAACAGGACAAACAGTGCTGGATTTTTATCAAAGAAACATTCAGATCAAATGTTTCACAAGCATATTTTGATATTAGAATATTCTCTTCCAAAGGAACGCATTTAATATCTTTGTTTTATTGACGTGCACATTATCGTTGCAGTACTTTGTTAAGTAGGGGTGCGTATAACAAATTGGGTTTTAAGTTGATAGGGATGGAAGTCCCACCTAAATAATAAGCAACATCATTGTCAGGGTGAACCACAAAATTCACTAAATAGACCTGCACTTAACCCTCTGGTTTATTAGCACAAAAGCAGTCAGGTTTAACTTATAGGCAATGTGTAAGTATTTGTGCCGTTGTACAGTGAGAACGGAACACCATTAAATTACATAACCAATTTATAAAAATAGTGGCGCTTTTAGTAAATAGAATGACACCATAATTGTAAAAAAAAACAATCAGCAGAACCAGAGTTAGGAATTTTTAAAAGGTCTAGTAAAAATAGCAACAAAAGCATGAAGTGCCAACTGTGGTTATCTGGCCCCACTGGACCGGGACAAAGTTCAACCTGCTGGGAGTTGTACCTTTTTGTACTTAGTGCGGGGGCTGCCTGGTGCTGTGATGGAGATCATGAGTTGGTCTGTGAAGCACTACGTCAGTTCACGCGAAGATGCCCATCTGCGAGGTGCTACATTGTGAACTCCTACGTCAGTCTGCACCTTACTGCATCGCTCCTGTTAAATCCTCAGATCAGGAGCTGCGTGGTGCTGCGATGCAAGGTCCTGTGCAGATCTGCACTATGCTTTGTTGGTTCAGGTGTGAAACCTTCAGTTCTTCAGTTGCAGAGGGAGAACTACTTTCTGACTCCAGCCAAGGATTCAGGACCTTGAGGACAGCACTTACGGGTTAAGGACTCACTGCCACAGAAGCCAGCAGGGTGAACCAGGTCAGGTTCAGTGCATCAGGTCAGATGAAGAGCTGGAAGGTCTTCTGGAAAGTTGCTGTGTCCATATAGCACAAAGAGGTCAACCAACTGACCCATGGAGTTGTGTAAGGCAGATTGCATTTTTTTCATTGTGAGTTATGTGAAATCTATGGTGAGAACTAGGGCTTGCCTGGAAATTTGGCTATCTCATTGGTAGAAGGCACTTTTTGTTTTAATGTATGGTGTATGTGTTTTTTTAACGGATCCATCTTCTTCTCTTTTATTGATATGAATTGTATATTTAATGTATCATGTTATAAATGAGATTTGGATGCTGTGTAACTTTTATGGTTTTCTATACGCAAAACCTAATAAAGTTGTTTTGATTTGATTTGATTTGACCCATGGAGTCACTTTTGGGGAGTAAATCAAAAGAGAAGGAATGCCCAAATATTGAAAGAAGTTTCTTCCAGTCCAATACTGTAGTCCATGAATACTTTTATTTTCAATTTCCAATATTGTCCAACAAATCAAGATGTATCTGATCCAATGTAGAAAGTTCATGATCACAAATCCAATATTTCAAAAGTTCAAAATGATACAGCCAATGACACAGCCTACGCGTTTCGTCCTACTTGGACATCATCAGGGCTGCGAAATAATAAAACAAAAAAATATAATTAACAATCAAACCGTATCTAGTACATTGTAAATTAATTCCAAACATTTCCATGAGCATCCTGCCTATATTCCATTCTAGTTTTTGTAATAAGCTAACAGGTAATAACAGAAAAAGTATTTCGGATCCACCTTAATTCATTATTTTGTAAATGTCCACTCTATCCCTACAGTGCCTACGTTTTTATCTCTCTGATACTAATTCCAATATGATGGAACCATACCTTCATTATTGTGCGATCTATAAAGCATGAATGCATAAGTCATCAAATATGCGCGAGTTTTAAACACTTCCACCTGTAGAAATCAGACAGGCGTTGGTTGAGTTTTGAGATGAAATAACACATCATTTACATGTCCATATCACCTATGTTCTTAATAAAAAAGCTCACCATAGAGTAGCTAAGTCCCTTTCCAATGGCGTTAGTGTAATTCAAAAAACTTCCAATATGTGTCAATATCATCGCTTAACTTAAAAACCTGTAAATATAACAAAAAAAACAAAAAAAAAATATTTGTAGACTATGTGCTCTTGATCATCTCTGTACTAACAGGTATGGTTCTAATTATCACTCGTTCCCCCAGTCAATACAACATTAAATCAATAAATCAAGCTGTTCCCAATGTCCTTCGTGTGTTGTTACTAACAGTACCCTCAATTTTATCTCTCACGAATTCATACAGTCCTGTTTCTACCAAGTATATACGTAAGGCTCACCATTGATTATATTAAGTTCAGTTCCCCAAAATGATCTTGCTTCCCTAGGGACCAGTTTTTTCTCATTACAATATTAAGCTGTAGTAAGAAAGAAACCATTTGTCACTGATCTGCCCAGCAAAGTGCTCAATACCCTATCTAAAGGCCATTGAAGAGAATATACCCTTCCTATTTTCTCACCTTATTTAAGTCAAGAGTTTTCGACACCGCTTCCTTCTGGTCCCGCAACTCGCCCGATCCTGATAAATCAGATGAGTGTTGGTACCCTGCTTCACCTGTCTTTTAAATACTCCACTTGACCAATCCCAAAGACCCAATGTACCCGCCTTTTCTACCATGCTAGTTCCCTCTCTGGTCCTCTCTTCCGTTCCACCAATCAGATTCTATTCACAGAGAATTTATCTTGCTCCCACGTTGCGAACCCATCCCATGACAGTTGCCGCTCTCATCCAATCAGAATATGGCATCCCTTTAGCCTATGCAATTCCATTTCTGGTCCGCTATTCCATTTCATGTCGTATCTCATGGACAGGAAATGCTGTTTCTGACCAATCCCATGACAGTTGCCGCTCTCAGCCAATCAGCATACGGCATCCCTTCAGCCTATGCAGCTCCCTTTCTCGTCCGCTATCCCATTTCCTATCATATCTCATAGACAGGAAATGCTGTTTCTGACCAATCAGATTACCTCATACGTTTCTATATTAAAAAATATATGTAAAGTTTCAAATATCCCTTTCCTGATTCGTTCTGAAGTAAAATGAACTTCCGTTTCTGATGGTGATATTAAAACCGTCCCATTCACTCCATATATTTACTTATCAAATCTCGTTCTTGAATTTAAAAATAAAATTTAATTTTTTCAAGTACCCACTTCCATAATTGTCAAACAATCGGAAGAGTAAAACCCCATACACCATGCACGCTCTCAGTTCTCTTGTTGTGGTAACCCATAATCTTTAAGGTATCAACTTACACACAGTATTGACATCAGCCCTATATACAAATTATTCCTTTCAATTCCACTGTGTGTCCTGTTCTAGAAAGTAACGGACATTGAGAATAATAAAGCCAATCTTTATCATATGCAAAGCTAAAGGATTCAATTTCCACCACCCCGGTATATGCTAACATAACCAGTTAACATGCCTATTATTTGCTTTTATCTTTATTCTCTCTTCTCTTCCTTCCAGCGTCACCCCAAATATTGTCAGACACAAAGTCCATGAACAGTTACCCTCACTATTCTTTCAATCGTCACCCGAGGTGTTTTAAAACACTATGTCCACAAGTTAGTACTCATAAGTTCAAAAGTCAAGAAAAAGTACTCATCCTGATCCAACGTTAACAACTCATTTCTGGAACAACAATACTATTGAATAGTAATCTCTTCAAAACACACCTGACTGAATTTCATTTAATTAAAAAAAATAATGCAACTTATTATCACAGTTTAGCCCCGCATGTACCGTCCTACATTTGCTGATCCATCTGGCCTCCTTTTGTCTAATGTTCAATTCCCAATCTCCACCTTCTTTGTTTGGAATTATCTTCTGTATGCCATCAAATCCGATTTTATTCTGCGTCTCATGGTTGTCTCTAATGTGTCTGTACAGTGGTGACTTGTCATCTTTATTTCAAATGCTTCTACTGTGTTCCTGTATTCTGAGCTTCAATAAACGTTTAGTACTTCCAATGTACACTTTATTACAGTCGCAAATAATTGCATAAACGACCCCTGTGCTATTGCAATTAATAAATTCCTTAATTGCATATGTCTGTTGAGTATTGTAACAAAACATTTTTGTCTTGTTCAGTCCCAGTCTGCATACATTACATGAACCGCATACATTAAAACCATTAGGTGGTTGTGGAAGCCAATTGTAATTATTGGCGACCACAGGTTCCAAATAATTTTTAGAAATCATTTGCTTGATCGTAGGACTCCTCCTATAGATTACCTCGGGTTTATCTCCTATCAAATGCATCAAGCCTGGTGCTCCTTTCAACATATTCCAATTCTTGTGCAATGCCTTAAAAATGCTATCCTTCTGAATACAATATGTTGTAACAAAGGCTAATCGATCTTTCAATATCATCTTTTGTTTCTTTACCAGGGTGGACTCTCTCTTTACATTCATGATGTGTCCCCTAGCTTCACGCAAAGAGTACTCACTATAACCCCTCTGGTGCAGTCTATTCTGTAACTGTTCTAATTCTGCATTGAAATCTACTTCTTTGCTGCAATTCCTTCTAATTCTTATAATTTCCCCATATGGGATCCCCCGCATCACTGACTTGGGATGTGAACTATCAGCTTGAAGTATTGAATTTGTTGCAGTGCTCTTCCTGAACAGTTTACTCATGATTCTGTCACCTTCCACAAATAACTCTACATCTAAGAAATGTATGTTTTTGGTACTGTAATCCAAAGTCAGTTCCACATTAAAATCATTCTCATTAAGATGTCCCAGGTATTCAGTTAATTCTACCTGTGTACCTCTCCAAATTATCAAAATATCATCTATGAACCGGACCCAAAATAAAATGTGATCCATCCATTTGCTGGCACCACGACCCCAGGCGTGCTCCCTCTCGAACCAACCCATAAAAAGGTTGGCGTAAGAGTGAGCAAACCTGGAGCCCATCACGGTACCCCTTGTTTGATGATACCAATCGTGACCAAAAAGAAAAAAATTATTGGTCAAGATCAACATGCACATTTCTTCCAACATAGTGGAATGATCTCTTAAGCTAGCACTGTGTGTTCCCAGAAAGTGATGTAGAGCCAGTACCCCTTTCTCATTCTTGATACAAGTGTATATTCCTACCACATCCAGGGTGGCAAGAATGAGACCATCCTCCCAATTAATATCCTGCAACTTATTAGGGACATCCATTGTATCCTTTATATAGGATGGCAAATTCAACACGAAGGGGGATATTAGGATGGCGGGTGGGCTTTGCCTGCCTGCCACCCTATCGGCTGCCACACTGGCGGGCGCATTCCTCAATTTAACATTGTGGCGGGCGGTGCTCACTGCACCGCCTGCCACAATGTTAAAAAAAAATGCATGCATTTAAATGATCGAAGCGGCAGGCACCGCACGGTGCCTGCCGCTTCGATCATGTAAATGCAGGGGGGTACCACAGGTACCCCCCGTGTGCCACCCCGCTTTGGCCTTTACACTGGGGGCCTACAGGGGGCCCCCAGAGTGAACACTGCATGCCTTTCCGTGGCGGCATTGAGGGTTTATTGGATGAGGCAGAGTACAAATACTTATATGTGGATAACCCCACCTATCCATTCATATATATTCTACCAAAGGTACATAAATCAAGAACCAATCCACCGGGAAGACCGATTGTTTCGGGGATTGGGGGAATGACAGAGCATTTGTCAGAATACGTAGATTTACATCTGAAACTCTTAGTGTTGAATTTGCCATCCTATATAAACCTCGGTATCTCAGTTTTGATGCGAGAAGGTCATCCTATCTATCACTCAGAGATACCAGAGTTAATGGTTCTACGGGGTAATGTCACTCGAGCAGGTGTAGCAGCCCGTCTCCAAGAACAATGGGTTTATCCTCCGTGGAAGAGTGAGGTCCTGTCTCTTAAGGTCCATTTGACTAACCCTAGGAAAAGTCCTACTGCTTTTTATAAGGAACTGAATGAAGCTGCCTTTTCTACTGTTATGAATGTTGCTGATATTGAAATGTTTTTGGTCTTCTTGTTCCAGCTGATATTTGGAAGTAGGTTCATACTCAAGATCATGTTGTGGAATTAGGGGGTACATGGGATCAATAAAAGCATGGGATCAGGAAAAAAAGCCATGAGCAAAGATACTTGCTTTGCCAGGTCGTAATATTCAAAATATGCATTCTCTTATTCTGCCTAGGAAAGTAGATTGGGGCAAGTTGACGGCTCGTCGACAAAAGAAAGATGAGAGTGTGTCAGATGTTTTCACTCAGTTTGAGGATACATTTTTGTATTACAGTGGGCAGGATCTGTCTATTGAGGGAGGTTTTCGGTTGTTTGTCAATAGGTTTGTTTCTAATTTACTTCCCGAAATTGCGACTAATTTACAGGCTTCTGAAAGTACCTCGTCCACCTCTTCTCCTTCTGTTTTTCTGAATGTTTTATGTACATCTGGACCAAGAGGAGAAAGAGAGGATGAAGAAAAAACATGAGGATTTGAAGATGAAGGTATTGTTGCAGCAAGCGTTTAGAGGAAATGATAGAGGACGTGGTGGTCCTGCCCGACAGCTCTCACGTACTAGTAGGCACCCGAATAAGAAGACTTTGGCGCCAAACCATTGTGCATATTGTAAGGAAGAGCGCCAATGGCGTAGCGAGTGTCCTATGCTTCAGCAGAAGGGGGTGGTTCCGACGGGGGCGCAGCCCTCGGGGACGAGGTCAAGGGACAGATTGGGCTCAGGCTGCTGCAACCTTATAATTAAGTATGGGCTGAAAATTAGTTCCGCTCGCGGAATTTGCAAATTATTGGCAATGTTGCGGTCCGCGAATCACGCGAAATTGCCAAACAATCCGCAATTCGCGAGTTGGTGAATTTTTTTTGCTTGGTCGCGCTTCAAAAATACAATCTTGCGTGCGCGGCATTGACTTACCATGATTCTGAGTTGCGTGCGCTGCGCCATTTTGGATCTGGCTACGTGGTCGCGCAAGACTTTTCGACTGCGAGTACGTCATGGAGTCCCGCCATCTTGCACTGCGAAACTTTGAGAATGCGAATACGTCATAAGGGCCCGCGATCACGCATCGCAAGAGCAAACAATAGCGAATACGTAGATGCGACGCGCAGCTGACATCCGGCAGGAGATTTGAACAGCTCGCTTTCCCGAAGTCACAAACATTGCAATTCTGCACAAGAAATCTATCGCAGGCAGCATAAACCTTCTGAAAATGATGATTTGGTTCAGAATAACTCCTCAGATTGACATTTGGCTGCACTTTTTTGTGCAAGAAATCCATTTTTAGGGGGGTTGGAGGAAGGAAGTCTCGAACTTCCTGTTCCTGTCCAGCAGGCTCCTCCCAGTGCTTTGTCCATGTCCTGGTCACTTTTCATTTGGATCTGGAGCTGGAAGGATTACTCTTTGTGGCTGCTGTTGGATATTTGTATTTGAGGACTTTTTGTTTGGATCACTTTTGGATCTGAGATTTTACAAGTAAGTTGGTGTTGTTTGTTTGGGGCATTGCAGTTGCTGCAACTACAATTTATTAACTTTTTCACAACTTTTAAATTTTTTTTATTGCGGGTAGCCACAGTATCCAGTAGGCCCAGGGTTAGTCATGGGTGCATGATACAACTGTTTCTGTGAGTTTCATTGAACTTAAATATCATTTACGGCATGGATGGCATGGAATTGAATAGCTCACTGTTATATGTGGAAGTTTTTCTTAATTTTGGGGTGTGTGTTAAAGCCACACTAGCCAGTAAGTCCAGGGGTACTCAGTGGTGCATGGACCAAGTGTTTCTGTGGGGTCTCTTGAATTTAAACATCATTTAGGGCATGGATGGAATTGGATTGAGGTGATTTTTGTGTGTATTTTGTCTTTTTGTGTGTTGGGGACTGGTCTAGGGCCTGGCCATGTGGGTGGGGGCCATTTTGATGCCTGGTCCAGGGCCCGGCCATATGGGTGTGGGTCTAGGGGCCATTTTGAAGCCAGGCAGTGTGCTTTGTGCCATAGGCCTTCACCCAGTCTGCCTTGCTTTCATCCATTATGCCCAGGGGTACTCATTGGTGCAAGGTCCAAGTCTTTCTGTGGGTTCTCTTGAATTTAAACATCATTTAGGGCATGGATGGCATTGGATTGAGGTGATTTGTGTGTGTATTTCGATTTTTTGGGTGTTGTTGTGGACTGGTCCAGGGCCTGGCCATGTGGGTGGGGGCCATTTTGAGGCCTGGTCCAGGGCCAGGCCATGTGGGTGGGGGTCTAGGGGCCATTTGGAAGCCAGGCAGTGTGCTTTGTGCCATAGGCCTGCACGAGGTCTGCCTTGCTTTCATCCATTATGCCCAGGGGTACTCAGTAGTGCATGGGCCAAGTCTTTCTGATGGGTCTCTTGAATTTAAACATTATTTAGGGGATGGATGGCATTGGATTGGGGTGATTTTTGTGTGTATTTCGATTTTTTGGGTGTTGTTGGGGCCATAGGCCGGCAAGCTTACGGGCCAGTAGGCCTAGGGTTATGAATGGGTGCATGAAACAACTCTCTCTGTGTGGTCTCTCTTCTATTAATTTAAACATCCATTTTTGATTCGAATTGCAATTTTTATTTTGGGTCTTTCCGTTTGTGGGTGTGTTGTGTTAATAATAATAAATGCCTAGTTGCAATAGTATTAATTGAAGCACGACATATGCAACATTTATTTAACTGATGTTCTTCTGGCTTCTTTGCTTTTAGGCGCACAAAGACTGAGAACCAGGAATCATCCTCATCATCATCACTTGTTGTAGTGCCAGGAAGAAGTCCTGCTACGGTGTGTGCACAACGTCACGTGACGTCACTTGTGGCCACAGACAACTCTGCAACTCGTGCAACTGCATCCTGCTGTTCTGACATCTGAAAAAGATGGGCCCAATGAAAGGTGGCCGCAGCTCCTCTACCAAGAAATTTGCCAGTGCCACTGCCAGTAAGAAGGAGCAGAAGAAGCAAGTGGCGCCACTTACCAAGGAGACTGGTAACACTGGTGTGCCGACTGACACTGTTTTTGGGGAAAAAAAACTACGCCTGCAGCAGCGGTGTCCGCCGGGGACCAAGCTGGGAGCAGCACCTTCGCTTCATTGGTCTCAGTGGCACCACGCCAAGTTAGGCCCAAGCCCATGAGTGCCGCAGAGACAGCTACTTTAATTGCTCTTTTACCATCGACCAGTGATGTTGGCGTTGACTCATCGCAAAGTAGCATCCAATCAACTCAGGGTGTAACTCATCTGCCGAGTGTTCAACCACAGCCGCAACGACAACCACAGTTGCAACGAGGAGAGGCGCAAGGAGAGGCGCAAGGAGAGGCGCAAGGAGAGGCGCAAGGAGAGGCGCAAGTAGATGCGCAAGTAGAGGCGCAAGGAGAGGCAAAAGGAGAGGCACAAGGAGAGGCACAAGGAGAGGCAAAACTGCCCACAATACTTGTTCCTCCAGAAGTAGCGGCACATCAGGAAATCGAGATTCATGTGGAGGTATCAGCCGAGCAAACCACTACTGATGATCCATTGTCTTCCAGATCCCCAGCAAGAAAAAGGTCAAGGAGGGCTAGTACAACTTCTTCTTCAAGCCTTCTTCCTTCTGATGATCTAGATCTTGATTGGCACCCACCAATTCAGTCTGAGAGTGAGGCACGCCATGAGTCGACAAAGCTAGGTAAAAGAAAGGTTCCCGCAAGGCTTTCAGTTATGGGTGATGACGAAGAAGAAGTAGAAGTGGTGCATTCTTCTGCTGATGAAGAGTCTGACGATGACGACCCAGTCATCACAGTCGTCACTCCAGCCCGAGCGGGCATGCAGCAGACAGACATTTTTACCCTATCCCGAAATGCTTCGCAGGATGTGGGCGGCGTGGCACTGGTACCACCACCAACACAGGTAACTACCACACCAACACGACCTACAGCTTCCATATTTTCTCTTCAGAAGGGCCGGCAGGGACTTCCATCCAGCTCGACCTCCATTACCTCAAGTAGTGGTGCTGTAAGTGCAAAGCAGAGTCAAATTCCGCCACGCCCATCCTCCACTTCATCTGGCATTGAAAGTGGTACCTCCACCACCACCACCAGAAATCTCAACTCCCCAGTTTGGGCCTTCTTTAGTATTAGCAAAGAGGCAGAAAACCAAGTTATTTGTTCGATTTGTAAACAAGTAGTTAGTCGGGACAAGCGTGGTACCAACAATGGTACCGGAGGCCCGAGAGGTCATCTCCAAAAACACCACAGCATCCAGTGGGAGGTGCACCTAAGTAACATCCGGAAAGCCAAAAGTAGAAATCCAAATGTAGCCATTGAGATTGCATCTGATGACGAGGAGCTGATTGTGCAGGGGGAGGTGGACCTTCTCCCTTTTTCTTTCGTGGAAGGGGTGGGTTTTCTAGAATTTGTGGCAACAGTCTACCCTAAATGGAAGGTTCCTAGCCGGTCCTATTTTGCCAGAGTTGCGGTTCCAGCACTACATCAAGATGTGCTGGATGTGATTGGGGCAGCTTTGCAGAAGAGTGCTGTCCACACTATCCACCTGACAACAGACATGTGGACCAGTTGCCAAGCCGTTGATTACATGTGCATCACTGCACACTGGGTCTCTTTTGTGGCGGTTAGAGAGAAGATAGCTGCAGGTGTTGACAGTTTCACAATTCTTCAAGCTACTCGGAATCATGCAACAGTAGCCATGTTTGCCATGGAGAAAACTCATACTGCAGTAAACATTTTGGAGGAGTTTAACAGTAAGGTCTTTGAATGGCTGCAGCCAAGAAAGCGCATGATTGGTTATGTTTCCATGGATAATGGCAGTAATATAGTTAAGGCCATAGCTGATGGTGGCTATTTCAGAGTGTCGTGTTTGGCGCACAGCATTAACATTATTGTTCAAGATTTCTTGAAAAAAGAAAACACAGTCAGCAAGTTACTGACCACCTGCCGAAGAATCTGCACACATTTCAGTCATTCTTTTAAGGCCCGGAAGCAGATGAGGATCATTCAACGTGACCGTAGAGTGCCAGTCAGAGGACTCATCCAGGAGGTGGCAACACGTTGGAACTCAACCTTCTACATGCTTGAGCGTCTGTTTGAGCAGCACTTGGTAATCAATGAGTATGTCTTTCACGCACGTGGTGCTTCTATGAAAGACATGAGGCTAGAGGTGGAGGAATGGGACCTAGTTAAAAGCCTGACAGACATGCTTCATCCTTTTGAGGTGTTCACGTGTGAAGTCAGCAGGGAGGACTGTACTTTGGGCAAAGCTATCCCATTGTTGCGCATGCTAGAGCACCAACTGAAGGCGGTGTCTTCAAAGTTCCGAGTTGATGCTGAAAAACAAGACACATATCAGTTGGCGGAGAGCTCATTAAGCCGCCTAGTTGACAATGCAAGACTTAAAGCAATACAGTCAGAACAACATTACATTTATGCCACTATTCTGGATCCGGGGTACAAAAAGGCACTGGCCAGCAATACATTCATTCCTTTTTCTGAAGCAGATGTTTCCAAGTACAAACATTGGCTAGCTCTGTCAGCCACTTGGTTCGAAAAAGAGCGGCAGGAAATTGTAGGAACCACCAAAAGTACTATTAAAGCAGCAGGCCATCTGGCATCAAGGTCCACTTGTTATGTTATGTTATGTTAATGGTTTTTATACCGCGCACAGCTGCCCCAGCAAAGGGGCGTCCTGGCGCCAAGAAAGGTATACACAACATCACAAAATGCAGCAGAGTCAGTTAGTTTTATTAAAAAGAAAGGTTTTGATGACACGTCTGAACCTGGATAAATCTTCCAGAGCACGGATTTCATTAGGGAGAGCGTTCCAAAGCTTAGCGGCTACTACTCGGAAGGAGCGGCCTCCAATCCTGCTCAACAAAAAACGAGGAACAACAGCCAAATTCTGGCCCATCGATCTCAAAGAGCGAGAAGGGACATAAGGGGTCATAAGGTTCATGAGAATAGGTGGAGCCAAGCCCTTCAAAATGTTAAAAGCCAGGCAGAGCACCTTAAACTCAATCCGCCGAGCTACAGGCAACCAATGGAGTGTTTGCAGTGCTCTGGACGCTGAGCAGCGTTTGGGCAACCCAAATATCGCTCTTGCGGCGGCATTCTGCACTCGTTGTAGCCGCAGAAGTTCAGCCTTGTTCGTGCCTGCTAGCAGAGCACTGGCATAATCTATCCTGGATAGTACCGAGGCCTGGACCACAAGCTGTCTAGTGGGGGCATCGAAGAATTTAAGCACCGGCCTGATACCCCTGATGATGCCAAAACAGGAGGCCGCCACCCTCTTAGTCTGGCAAGTGAAGCTAAGTGTAGGGTCCAGCCAGACCCCGAGGTTTTTTAACTCCATAGCAGGAGAGGGGATCATTCCTAGCTCAGGGGGCCACCAGTTGTCATTCCACCATCCAGGTTGCTTCCCAACCACCATCACCTCTGTCTTCTTTGTGTTCAATTGGAGACAGTTCTGATTCATCCAATTGGCCACCGAACGTAGCCCCTCACAGAAGTTGAGGGCGTCCATGGCTGAGTCCCCACTTAGTGTGACCGCCAGCTGCGTATCATCCGCATAGGACACCATTGTCATGCCCCAGCGTTTGACTACCGCAGCCAGCGGCCTCACATAAAGATTGAACAGAGTGGGGCTCAGAGATGATCCCTGTGGGACCCCCAGGGTGAGCGGGTGAGAGGTGGATTTACCGGGTGGTATCGCAACCTGAAAAGATCTATTAGAGAGGAAGGAGCGGAACCAACCTAGTGCCAGCCCCCTGACCCCAGCTTCCTCTAGCCGCCGCAACAGGATTTCGTGGGACACCGTGTCAAAGGCGGCACTCAGATCTAACAACAGGAGTGCCGCTGTTTGTCCGGTGTCCAGCACGGAGCGCAGATGTTCAACCATGTATAACAAGGCAGTCTCCGTGCTGTGGCCTGCACGAAAACCATTTTGCGTGGGGTCCAAGATGTTAGCTTTGGCAAGATGGTCGGCCAGGATCCCATTCACCTGGGCTTCGGTGACTTTAGCAGCCCACGGCAGCAGAGAGATGGGGTGATAGTTCTCAGGTTTTATAGGATCTAGGGTAGGCTTTTTTAGGATGGGAGTAACTACCGCTTGCTTCCACTTGGTGGGCACAATCCCTGAGCCCAGTGACATGTTAATAAGGGCCAGCAAGGGTGAGCGACATGTGGCCTGCATGTTTTTAAACAGGGCCGGTTTGAGGGGGTCTGCAGGGGAGCCAGATTGGATTTTTTGGCTCAATAAATCAAAACCCTCCTCAGATAGGGGGGCCAACATATCCAAGGTCATATCATTGATCTTTGGACAATCAAAAGAGTCCGCGCGGTGCACAGTAGTTGGAAAGGTGTGGTAGATTACTTGCACCTTTTGAACAAAGAACAAGGCCAGACTCTCGCAGTGAGAGTCAGTGCAAATTTCTGCCGCAGAGACCCTCTTAGTTGTAAGGTCCTTTAGGACCTTGAAAATTAGTTTGGAGGGGTTAGGGCTGTTCCGAAACTCCTGCGCATAATATGCGGCACGTGTTCGACAGACCGCTCCATGATATGCCTTGGATAGAGAAAGGTAGCAGGTTTTGAGCGCGGGGTCATAGGCTTTCCTCCAACGCCTTTCTGCTTGCCTACACTCTCTCTTGAGAGACGACAAGGTCTCATCATACCACGGGCTATGGGCCTTGGTCCGGCACTTGGAACGAACAAGAGGAATAAGGGAGTCCAAGGCCGTGCCAATCCAAATACAGAATGCATCATACCCACAATCAGCCTCAGAAGGAGGAGGTAGGGGTGTTTTTCCTAATATAAGGTAGAAGTCTTCAAGTTTTAATTTACTCCACTGGCGGGAGAGGGAGGTTTTATTCTGTGCCACGAAAAGAGAATCTACCACGGGGATAACTGCCTTCACCAGCATATGGTCTGTCCATGTCAACTGGACAGGTGGGCATATAGTAATGTCCTCTAAGGAGGTGAAGAACGGGTCCAGTATGTGCCCGCCAGAATGGGTGGGGGACAGCACTCTCTGTAGGAGCTGCAAGGCTTCTAGATCTGCTAGGCAACTCTTAATGGAGGGTTGGGATGAGCAGTCAAAGTGCAGGTTGAGGTCGCCTACCACATTAAAATTCGCACAACCAAGAGCTTCTATACTAATGACATCCGGGAGAGCGGCCCTAAAGGCGGCGTCGCAGCCCGGAGGCCGATATATTAGGAGCCCTGAAAGGCTGTAACAATGAGACAGAGAGATTCTAAAACGGGCACATTCGCAGCCCGGAACTTTTAGTTCTTTCCATTCACAAGGAAAGCGGCGTTTCACAGCCATTGCAATTCCACCACCTCTCGAGCCGCGGTTGAGAGTTGCCACGGTGTAGTCAGGGGGGAAAGCAAGGTTTAAAATCGCAGTGTCAGCATCTTGTAGCCATGTCTCGGTCATAAAAAACACATCAGGGGAGTCATTGATGACAATATCAAAGATCTCCGCCTGATGTTTGACCAGAGATCTGACATTTAGGCTATATATACTGACAGTATTCACCCCTGACACGTTAATCTGCTGGGATGAAATTTGTAAGGAGCGGATGCGGGAAGGGGGCGGCAGGCGCCAACAGCAGCAGGTGCACCGATAAGGGCCCCTAAGCGGCGCTACAGGCGGGAGAGGACAGATAGTAATTTGTTCACATAAGGCCAATAAGTCAGCTCTACCATACCTGATGATGGAGGAGACCATGACGAAGATGATAGAGGGCTGCCGCACCCCGCACTTCCTTAGCGCTGACGGGCACAGACGGGCAGACTCTGGCTTGACTCAGGCGAGAGTCAGGCGCTACCGCTGCGCGTCACCGCTGCGCGGCCCGTGTGAGCTTTAAATACCAGCTCACCTGGAGTCCTGGCAAGCGCTAGAGCGCTCAAGCAGATGGCACAGTGAACAAACACCACCCCCAAGATGGCGGCCAAGCGCCACGCGAAGGCAGCACAAGGGCTTCCAGCAAGGACAGCAGACTCCGCACAAATGCGGTGAGGGCACAATTTACAGTGCAAAAATGTGGGCGTAAATATAAAAATATTAAAACCAAAAAAAGCAAATTATTAAATAAAGATGAAAACGGTATCTAAAATAGGAGTTGTAAGCGCTCCACGCTTAACTAACTAGCAGCACATAGCGCACGCATGCACCTTTCTCAAGAACGAGCAGCCAGAGTGCTCGTCTTAAATACCGGCTCACCTGGAGTCCTGGCAAGCGCTAGAGCGCTCAAGCAGATGGCACAGTAAACAAACACCACCCCCAAGATGGCGGCCAAGCGCCACGCGAAGGCAGCACAAGGGCTTCCCGCAAGGACAGCAGACTCCGCACAAATGCGGTGAGGGCACAATTTACAGTGCAAGAATGTGGGCGTTACCGAGCTGTTACCGAGACAAGCAACCGTATTATCATCACCTGCACCAGGCCCAGCCATAATATTGTCCGAAGCGGATTGTCAGAACTCATCAAGGGTTTGCTAGTTGATGCAAAGGCAACAGATGGTACGCAAAGTGGAGCACCCCTGGAGGACCTTGAGTGGATGGTGCAGGCCTATCTGGATGACCCAACAGAGGTCTTCTTTGATCAGAACCCATTGGTGTATTGGTATGGGAAAAGGCCTCAATGGCCACTGATCACCAAGCTGGATATAAATTATTTGGCTTGTCCACTCGCAAGCGTGTCTTCTGAACGTGTTTTCAGTGCTGCTGGTGCCATTGTAACTTCGAAAAGGACCCGCCTCTTGCCCAAAAATGTGGAGAGGTTAACAATGATCAAGATGAATCAGCATTTCATACCACCAGATTACAAAATACATGAATCCACGCAGGAAGAAGTGGACACCGACTTAGGTGACAGAAGTTCTTCTCTGTTCACAGAGTTTGAGGACGAGCTCTACTTCCCAGACACCTAGGCTTGAAATACTTACTTTTTTTTCCGTCCTTATTCACTTATATTTCTGTGTCTTTCTTTTTTGCAACTCTTTCAGCACAACAAAACTCTAATCACAACAAGTCAATTAGCAACACTGTCTTCGTCTTATTTCCTTATTGAAGGTGTCGCTGTCTGCATTCCTGAAGTTCACAAGTTCACAACTCAGTCATGCTCCTCTATCCTCTATCCTCCTCCTCCAGACTCCCCTATCCATTTCCTTCTAGGCAGATGGCCAGATTACTCAGAATCAAGAAACTGTTGCTTCGTAGAAGAGTCCCCTCAAAAGAAGTGGGACTGGAATGACTGACTATGCTGACTGTTACTTCTGAAATTGACACGAGAGGCTGCCCTGTGGCCCTTCACTTAAGAATAAGATGCTGACAAAAAGTAGAACAGGTAATGAATGATGAGATGGCATGCACTGGACAACACAGGCTGTCTGGCTCTGATGAAAGCAATTGCTGTTTGTTGTGCATGAAATGAATCCTATGTGTTCTGTTATTATGTAAACTTTTACACACTAAATGTAACTCAGGTATACTCTGTTTACCTTGATTAATGCAATTTGTACTTCTACTGCAGGGGCCACAAGTTGCATTTTTTAATATGGAAAATGTCCTTGGACTCACTATGTGTAGACTGTGACTGCATGAACAACATTGAGTTTGCAAACACCATTATGATGATGAGTCATGATGATCAAAGTTACATAATATCTTTATAGTCACTCACTGGGATGGATGGATCATCATCGACGATTTACGGAAGAACTATGGCCATTTCGTGAGTGGCAAACATGTAAACAAGTAAACAACAACCACTGCAGATCTACATGTCTAGTCGTGGTATGGAGTGGTTGAGCCAGTGTAGTGTTATGCCAGAGTCCAGACAGCGGTTCATGTAAAATTGTGGCTATGTGGCTTGCTGTATAAAATTAGATCTGCTTTGTCTGTCTGTGTCAAAGAGGTATGCTACATGGAGGTTGGTTCACTCAGTGGTGCCTGCCTTGACTGTCTGCATGGCCCAGGCCTGCTGTGTGCTAATTATTATCCTGGAAACAGAGACTCAGAGTAGGCACTTTAGAAATGATGCATGTATGCATGTATGTAATACTGTCGCCTTTGAAAGTGAAAGTGTTATTTTTGCACTACACACCGCACCTTATATTTTTCCTCCAGGGTGTTTTAATATCCCTTTCTGTTCTTCCATCGACAATTACAGGCCGGCACTTACCCTGTGCGATGGGAAAAACATTAACTCAGGCTTACCATAGCAATCCACAATTCCGCATCCACCAGGCAGGCAGTGGACAGTGTAGTCACCAAGATTGATCGACGGAGCGCCCGATGGAATGGAGGAGTACCGCGAATAAGAGGAATGGCTGGATGCATGCAACTTCCCAATTTGACCAGGACAGCTACAACATACAGTTACAGTATCCACTTCACTTTTCCTTATATTTTAAATAATGTTATTGTTGTGAACTTCTATGAGTGTGACTCTGTGCGTTTGCTCTCTGCTTCAAATTCATCCCTACAGCTATTTGATAAGTTTCTTTGCTATTTTTAAAACTAATGTAATGCACTACTAAGTGTTTATTCTCTCTGAGGGCAGATAGGCAAGTGAAATTGCATAATTACTGCAGCCCTGTACTGTCTAATTGTTTAGTACTGGTTAGTAAGTGGTAGTAAGTACTACTTTTCAGTAACCTAACCATCCATTTAGCAAACAACTTCATGCATGCACTTCCTTTATGTCCCTTAAAAGATTTATGGATATCTTCGTATCCAAAGATTTGTTTTTATTCATTTGTTGTTTGTCCATACTGTGGTTTTTTTTCTCTCTCCAAAAAAACTTGCCCGAAAACCCCCATTCCCATCCATTTTTCAAACCCTATCCCTCTTCGCCCCGGGCTGTGTGGTTTTCATTGAGGTGTGACTAAATGACACCAATAATTCCACACACTTGCTGGGGAGGATAAGGTCAAAAGTAACAGAAAATCAATTTCAAGGCAGGTCAAGGAATCCGAGGATCTATTCTTATTCTGCTTGACACACACCCATGAGTATTTGCAAATCAATTCAGAATTTCATCTCCGCCATCGAGTGGATTCATCATCAACAACATCCTCCTACACGTGACGAAGGCTTATGCTGCTGTGTCCTTCAGTACTAGTTCTTGTAGTAGCCATAATCCATGCAACTAGTAGTTAACTTTTGATTGAATACTTTAGCATTGCCTAAGCTACAATTTATGGCACTGTTCTTCTGTACTGTACTATCGTACTGTTCTAATGCTCCTCTCAGGCCACTCAATGTCTCATTTCCTTTTTTTTATTTGCTGCTACTGCCAGTGTGTACCACTACTACTACCACCACAGCGATGCCATTTCATCCGTCCAGGATTCCATAGCCAACCTTAATCGCCATTTGCCATGCAGCCAGCCCTGTGCCTCGCCCTATTCTCAAACACGAATCACAGGTAGGATAAGCATTTTGAGGGAGGTAGAATAATGGAGTAGGAGGAGAGACTGACGCTAGTACTAGTAAAGTAGTAGGACAATTGAATTCAGTAACTGTCAATGGCACTTTTGTACAAATTTGGGCGATTTCTTAGACCAGGGGTCTCCAAGCCGGTCCTCGAGGGCTGGATCCATGGCAGATTTTTTGGATATCCTCATTGAAATACATGTAGTAATTTTAAAAATCTGGCATGGATCCGGCCCTCTAGGACCGGTTTGGAGACCTCTGACTTAGACAATTTGAATCAACCAGCCAGTTAAGTTTCAAGAAAACAAAAGTGCAGTTAACCCCCCCGCCTCCCCCACAAAACAGTAAAAACGTGTATGCTATAATTAAGTGGAAAATAAATAAATATTTGTCGACCCTAACAAAAATATACTATCCCACAAGACCCGACTCACCCCCCTCCCTAACCCCAACCAATGTCCATGAAATGTCCCGAAAAGTCCAAAACCCCCCAAAAAAGTCTTTAAAAAAGGGGCAATTCCCACCACCCAAAAGTCTTTAAAAAAGGGGCAAGGGACAGTCTCTATCTTCTTTGGCAGGCGGTGTCCTGTTGCCAGGTGGTCACGCAGCTCTCTCCGGAGGGCCCTGAGCAGGACTTTTTGCCTCTCCACCTCTTGCTCGAGGTAGGCCACTCACAGGGTTAGGCGGTGCACATGCACCTTGCAGGGACTGTGGGGGGCAGCTGTTGGTTTTGCTGCTCGGTGGCAGCGGGTGGCTGCCAGACCACGGCGCCATACCGCTGGAGGATTGCGCTGGCTGTATGACCCAGGGGCAGTGGAGGAGGATGCAGCTGTTGTTGTTGTTGACTGTTAGTCATCCTCCTCCTCCTGAGCCACCAGCCGCCGCTATTCGGTGACAATTGCCTCCAGCTTCCGTCGCCTGGCCCGGATAGCCAACTCCTTCCTTGATAGTTTAGAAGCAGTATCTATATGAAGAAAGAAAAAAATACTGTAACCAGTACTCTTTAAGATTAACACAAAATAATTCAACAGAAAGTTGTTTCACAGTAGCACTAGCAACTTGCAAGCACAGTACATTACATTTGTGGCATGTATCTATCTAACCTCTCACTTCGTCTGCCTCTGCTCTAACATTAGTGGGAGTTTCAGGAATTCTACTAGCACTATGGACTCACTACATTAGACTCAGACAGTACACTAGTTTTCTTCTTCTCTCTTGTTTAGCGAAATTAGTATGTAAACTTGTGGAAGCCGGCATAATGCCAGTGCAGTCTGCTTGCACCCAAGAAAAACAGACGCAAGCCATGATGACGCAGACACGCGTTACTGTTACCAGTACATGCAGGTGGGGAAGCTCTTACTTTTCTATTACGAGTGGCACTGGCTATACTCTGTTACAAGTTACAACAAGGGCTACTGCTCAATTAATTTAACTTTCACCCTACCCTGCCCCTGACTACTACAAAAGGAAAATGAAGAAGATAATATGATCATATATCCCTTCACATGATATTTGCTTATATAAGGGATGACTTTAGGTGCTTTGTTTTTATTGATTGAGTGAACACCGATAGGCCACACAAAAAATATTAACATAGGTAGTGAGTGGTACCCGTAATCGCCGGAGGAAGGCACTTGTGACTTGACTTGAAAATGTGAACTATACAATATAGATACACAATATATGCTGTGCTTGCAAACTACTGTTAGTCAAGGGAGTATTCTGAAAAATTACAACTTCTACTTTCCTTGGCTTTCCTACTCTGGCACGGACGTGCGGTGTTACATGCTCTTCAAACCAACACTCTTCATCCAGTGACCGTCTACTCTGTCTACTCTACATACACCCATGTTATCTATGATGAAGATACCATCCAGGTATCTATCCATTCAAAGTAAATGTCAATCATTCTTCTTAATGTCTCAACTGGACAAACCTTACTTTTTCTCCCCGAAAAACACCCTTTTTATTTTATTTTGTAAACGGCTACCCATGCATCCGTGCTTGACTTGCATTTGAATTTGACCCAAAGGATATATTGCGCACACATACAGTTTCTGTTTCACCCACCCAGTCAGTCCTCTTTTCTTTCTCCTTCTACCCATCTTTGCTTCAACCGGCCATGCATCAGATTCCTACCAGCCACCTCTGCCTGCATTCAAAAACACCTATTATTCTTTGCCTGTCATTAATTTAACTTGCTCGTCCTTCCTTACACCCTTCTTTCCCTTTTCGTTTATCTCTGATCTGACTTGGCTTCTCGATAAAACTTTCACAGCTGATTTGAAGTCAAATTTAGAGGAGGCCATTGGTTACTCGTCAACTCCCACCGCTAATGCTATTGCTAATGCGAAGTCAAGGGTGACTGTCTTTTACCTGGTTGTCACAAACTTAGTTCTAAATTTGTAAGTCTTCTTAACAGTAAAGTGTACTTGTACTGTACAACATATACACCCCTGCAGCGAGCCTACCCTGCAATCTCAGTAAGTAAGGAATATAAAGGCTTACCACTGCCCGCCACTACCGAGGCATCCCCCACAGCAGCAGTTCCTGCTGGCACTGGTGGCACCACATCCGCCCCTGGAGTGACCACCTCCACGCTAGCCCCAGCACTGGTGGTGGTCTGTGCCGATGTTGTTCCCCCTAGAAAATACATTTTATATTTTTAGATGCCATATACACCACTCCCTATTTTGTCCAGGATTTTTTTTTTTTTTTTACTATAAACAAATTTAATTATTTGTGACTCTCTAGTCTAAACTACAAATTCCCCTTTCAGAAGGGGAGGGTGTTTTTATTTATGCTTAGCCATAACATGCTACACTTTTTGGCACAACTGATGAATGCTTGCTTTTTAACACACACCATTTTTCTCATAACAGACAGAAGCTTCCCTTCTACGAACAAGAGCAATATGTTACTGATCATCATCACCACCAGTACTTTAAGTTCCAACCAGGTGAGGGGTCTCCCACAATTAATGTGTAAAATCAGCCGCTATTCAGTTTTCAAGAGTTCACCGTTTCTCTTCTATGAAGTTGATTTTAATAAATGTTTTTATATTATGCACACTTGAAAATGTATATACAGAGTACACACAGAGCTAGTTGTTTTACTTTTAATAAAGCTTTAAAACTTATATAGCCTCTGTGGTTTTTGTTCATGAGTGAGTGAGCGAAAGGGTTTGCAATTTGCAAGCATGATTCCGTGACTCTGAGAGGTCGGGACTCTGACTCCGTATTCTTATGTTCTGGGTTGTATAATCATTGGGGATCATCGCTGCATTCGGGAGCTAAATAATGATGACTCTGACACACTAGCTAGTCAGTAAGGAGATTGGGGGTTCAACTTCTGTTATGACTGAGGTATGTGGAAAGTCTAACTGCGCCTATTATCACCAATGCCCTATTTCTTGTCCATAGTTCTGTATGTCAGAATAGTCCTTGCAACAGTAGCAGTATGTCCTCCTATCCAATCAAACAGTTAACTAGTATCTTATTCTTGGTGACCATTGACATTTTATTGTTGGGAATTTTCAATGCATAAACATTAAGAAGACTTCAATACACATTATGGACAGCCCAGAGGACTGCATTCAGTGCCTAGAGCTATTGCTGAATAGGAGTTTTGTTTAACACCTTTTGCCAACTGTGCAAGCTTAGCTAGCTACACAGACAGGCTAATAATAATAAATAGTAGTAACACAGAGAGTCATATAGTAGAGGCAGGATAAGAATTTAGAAACAGTCTACAAGAAGATCAAAGACGATTTAGGAAAAAATAGAATTATGATGAAAGTTTGGAATAAATAGGTGCTGTAAAAGTTAGGGAAGTATCATTATTAATATTAACAGGAAAACTTACTGCGGCCAGCAAAAGAGTCCGATCATGGCCTTTCTGCTACGCAGGCGCCGCCACCGCCAACTCTGTCCTCTTGCCCCTGAGAAGAGCTGATGTACATGAAAGAAAGACACAGACATGGATGATTGTTGTCAACGAAATCAAACATTTCAAAAAACCAATAACAAAGTATTTCGGGGAAATAAACAACAATTGCACTAAATTTATTGACCTATCTGATGTGGTCTACTAGGATATTAGTATTGCTGGATTCGCGGACCGTCTACTTGGAAAGTTATGTAACTCACTAAACCAACTACAAAAAGGTACTACGAGGACTGGCAGCACTCAGCAGCACGCAAGGTGACAGACACAGTCCGTCATGATTGCAGACCACTAAAAAATGTCCTACTAAATAACAAGTCATAATATACTCAACCTATAAATCCACCACCACTATCTCTTCTTAGTGGCAGGAGTACAAAGGAAGGACTGGACTTGAGTCTCTACGCAGTTCTGTAAAGTACACTCATACATAATCTCTCATGACAAATGAGCACAACATTGAAAACAAGTAAGCATAGTAGCACCGCCACTGACTGAGCAGGCAAGCACCTGCAATCACAGAAGCTTTTGAAACATAATTTGCCTGCAATGTAATCGGCAGCATTCTTGCTCTTCGGAAAAAACATATATTTGCAATATAACACAGAGCAAAAGAAAACAAAGTAGTTATTAAATAGCTACTAGTACTCACCAAGCCCAGGGATGTCGACGCCAAGCAGGTCGAGCAGGTCTTGTTCCTGGTCCAGTATGTCGGACCACCGGTGCGTCACCTGGATGTAGGTGCGCCGGACCCCTGACTCCCGATACAATGCCCAGCACACCTTACCCCATAGCTAGCGACGCTCCCGGAGGCCATACTGGGTACCGGGCCTGACGCCTGCTGCGATGGTCTTCGGGAGGTGGCGCTGCACAAAGAAGACCAGTGCGGCCACCTCCACCACGCCGAAGTCCCCCTGGGACTTACAGACTCCCCCCTTAAACGCCCGCAAGGGAGCCGGCTGCGGGGTGCAGGGCTCTTCCCCTTGGACTTGCCGGCTCCCTTTGCCATGGTCCTGGGGTAAAGAAAGGAAAAATAGGAAAGAATAGGGAAAAAAGTAAAGAAAAGAAAAGAGAGAGCTAAAAAAAGTAGTTATTAAAGTAACAAAAAGTAGAAAAAAAACACAAAATATAGATGTACAAAAATAGAGAGATAGATAATGAGTAAAAAATATTTAAGAAAAGTTCAAACAAACAAAGGATTACAAAGATTAAAGCAGGATAGAAAAGGCATGCCCAGACCCATAGAAATGAATAAAAAACAAGATGGCCGCACCCATTGCAACCACGTGGGTAAGTTTGCGCGATATTTTCCCCACAAGCATGCAAAAATGGACGCGAACATGCAATTGCGCCCCGCAACAGGAAATACACAACGCGAGCATGCAACTAGCGCCTGGAAACGGAAATACGCAACGCGAACAGTGAAAACAAGATGGCCACGCCCATATACGACCGCATGGGTAACTTCGCGGTAGCCGCGGTGCAAAAAATCCCGCGAACTCGCAAAAATAAAAAAATACGCAATCTCGCGAAAGTTTGCGAATTTTGCGAACCCCGAGTACGTGAATTCGCAAAATTTGCCCATACTTACTTATAATAATTACATTGATGACATTGTGACAGAGAGTTTTATCATGACGATTATGACATGGATGAGGCGACAGGAATGTCTTACAGCTAGGACAGCCAGGGACAGAGTGAGGGACCAGTTCATTTACCTGTAGACCAGTGTGGTCCTTATGTAACAGCGGAACTGCACGGTTCAACTAAGGAATTTTTGGTAGACACAGGTGTGCCAAAAAGTTCTGTTTCCCAAAATATGGTCCCTCGGGTGGCTCTGTCTGGCCATAATAATGTTTTGTTCGGTTTTTCAGATGTACCGGTAGTGAGCCCAATTTCAAGACCCCTTGCACTGACTATTGGTCCTTTTACTGTGGATTCTCCATTTTTACTGACATTCAATTGTGGTGAAAATTTGATCGGTTTGGACTTGTTGAAGAAATTGCATGCTACTATTTATTTTTCCCAGAAATGTGTTTATATGACGATGGACCCATATGTGAGTACTTGAGAGTGTCTGTCTCTCCCTCTTCCTGCTGAATTTGCTAAAATACCATCCACTTTATGGGCGACGGGTGATACAGCTGTGGGACTGCTGCGTATACCGCTGATTTCGATTCAGGTTAAAGATAATGCTGTTTTGCCTCATATTCCTCAGCATAAAATACCTCAGGCGGGAGAATGGGCCCTTTTAAAAATTATTCAGGATTTGATCAAGAAAGGAATGGTTGAGGAGACATCTGCAAATATTTGTAATAGCCCCATTCTCCCGATTCTTAAACGAACACCCTCAGGTTCACCTGATGATCATGAAGATTTTTACCATTTTGTGATTGACTTGTGCAAAGTTAATAAAATAGTGGTTCCTCAGTTTACATTGGTTCCAGATATTAATTCAGTTTTGACAATGATTCCTTCCACTGCTAAATTATTTTCGGTCATTGAGTTGAAAAGCGCTTTCTTCCGTATTCCTATCCATTCAGATAGCAGATATCTGTTTGGGATCACCCGGCTGGCAGGAGCTTTAGGTTCTGGCGAGCGCCTCAGGGCTATACAGAGAGTCCGAGCATCTATAGCCAGGCCTTAAAAAGTCAGTTGGATTCCCTTTCACTTCCTGCAGGTAATGTATTGGTGCAGTATGTTGATCACCTCCTTATTGCTTCTGATACAGAGCAGGTTTGTAAAGATAGTACAGTTAAATTATTGTTAAATTTGGCTCAACATGGAGATAAAGTTTCCCTTTCGAAATTTCAGTATTGTCGACAGTAGGTCACCTATTTAGGTCACCTACTGTCGAAGGAGGGTAGGAGGTTTACCCCTGAGCGCATCAGTACCATTGTTAAAAAGCTTGTTCCACAAACTCGGGAGGATGTGTGGTTTTAGAGGTATTACTTCCTACTGTCGGGAGTGGATACCTAATTATTCCCTACTAATTAAGCACTTGCTTGCACTAACAATGAAAGAAGTGCATGAGCCTTTGCCTTGGACGTCTGAATGCCAGCAGTCTTTTAAGCAATTGAAAACTGCACTTTGTACTGCTCCAGTACTTGGAACCCCTCATTATAACAGACCGTTTGTGTTGTATATTCATGAAATGGCTGGTTGTGCGTTTTCTATCCTAACACAAAAATGTGGATATAAGCAATGGCCGTGTGCTTATTTTTCTGCTATTCTTGATCCAGTGGCGAGAGCCCTCCCGAGTTGTCTAAGAGCGGTTGCGGCCATGGTCACTTTGATCAGACAATCGGATGGACTCATACTGGATAGTGACCTCAGAGTCATAGTACCCCATGCTGTGGGTACACTTCTGAATAAGACAAAGACACAGCACCTCACCATTGCACGTCTTACTGGCTACAAATTGACATTGTTTGCTAAACATATTACGATCAAAATATGTGCGTCTCTGAATCCAGCCATGTTACCACCCCTCCCTTGCGAGTGTGATGAAGTTAACAAACATGACTGTATCTTCCGGACGGAAGAAGAGACAAAAGGACAGGTAAACATGACTGACGTTCCCTTATTTGATGCACAAGGGTAACTATATGTTGATGGCTTTTGTTTCAAATTACCAGACAGGACTACAACTGCAGCGTATGCTATTACCACACTGCGTACAGTAGTAGTGACATCACGGGTCCCTTATCAGTCCGCTCAAGCTGCTGAGCTTGCTGCCCTTATTTGAGCTTGCAAACTGAGTGAGGGATTGGTTGTCAATATCTATACTGACAGCCAATATGCCTTTGGGGTCTCGCATAATTTTGGCTGACTCTGGGCTGAGAGAGGGTTCCTTACTTCAAATGGCACAAAAATTCAGCAAGGACACCTAATTTTGAGGCTTTTGTCTGCTTTGACACTCCCTAAGAATTTGGCCATAGTGAATTGTAGTACCCACTGGAAGGTCACTGACGATGTAGGTAGGGGAAATGCTTTTGCAGACCATATAGCTAAGGAAATGACCCATACAAAGACAAAAATAATGTTTGTAGCAGGCCTGGCTAGGTGGGTGCCTTAGGTTGTCATGTTTGAGAACACCATAGAGAATGTGAAAGGGATACAAAGTGAAGCTACAGTCAAAGAAGTAGTGTTGTGGCAGGAAAGTACAGCACAATTGAACGATGAGGGCTGTTGGATTGATAAGGCAGGGAAGTAGAGATGGATGTTGCCAGATGCATTTGTTCTCCCTGTAGTCACTATAGCTCACAGCCCAGCTCATATTAGTGCTAAGGATATTTATAAATTGTTAGACCCTGTATGGCAGAATGATAATATTCCTAAGACCTCTACACATTTAGTGAAGTACTGTATGGTGTGCATGATGCAAAATCCGGAAAGGGTGCCCCTACAACGCCTGGTAACTGCACCAACCACTTTTCCTTTTGAGGTCCTTAAAATGGACTACATTGAGTTAGAGGGATGCAATAATTTGAAGTATGTTTTGGAGGTTGTACGTGCCTTCAGTAAATAGGTTGAGGGTTATCCCACTAAAGACAATACAGCCATAACTACTGCAAAGGTACTCTTAAAGGAGTTTCTTCCTTGTTTCAGCTTGCCCCGATGGATTTTGAGTAATAACGGAAGTCAATTTAATGCAAACGTGATCAAATTGATTTCTGGTGGTTTACACATAAACCAAATGTTTCACGCTGCCAATCATCCACAATTACCAGGTTTAGTTGAGAAGTAAAATGGTACTCTCAAAGCTCAATCTGTAAAAAAATTCAGAAGACCACAGGGTTAAAGTGCCCAGAAGATTTACTGTTAGCTCTTTTGTCAACAAGAATAACAGCACATTCTAGGACAGGATTGTCACTTTATGAGGTTGTGTTCGGAATCTCAGCAAATGTCTGGGGAGTCCCGTGCCCTTGACGGTTCTCTGATATTGGGTATTCTTTGCTGATTGATTATCGAGGCAAGTTAACCGAATGTTTACGTTCTAGTAAAACACAGGTCCAGAACACCCTGCCAGCTACACCAGAGGTGCCCATGCATGACATCCAGCCTGGTGACTTCGTGTTGATTAAAAACTTCCAGAGGAAGAACAGTTTGGAGTTGCGGTGGAAGGGATCAGAGCAGGTCCGTCTAGCAATGTGCAACGCAGTCAAGGTCGCTGGCCGTAAGAACTGGATTCACACAACTCATTGTCGCAGGATTCCTTTGTCCCTGCCCTATGACCAGTGGGTGAAGGATGAAGTAGGGGACTCTGAGTGCAAGACGGTGCCTCGGTTTGTCCCCTTCAGCAATGCTAAGTTGACCTGGAAGCAAACGGAAAAGGAAAATGAAGATGTGCTGAATGTGGCTGTTCCTCCGGCAATATGAGCTATCCAGCAGCCCATGTTTGTTGACCCTTCTTTACCTGGGGCCATTAGGTATAATTTGCGCCCTCGGCTGGGGGACGGTGCACCAAAGGAGAAGAAAGATTAGTTAGGGATGGACTGTGTAAGTCAGGACCTACCTTGCTATAGTACCAACAGAGTTAGTTTAGGGTGATGGGAGTTTTGTGCAATGTCTTAACATTGACAGGATAAATTTAAGTACCCCTTGGGGGCATATTATTCTGGTCGACTTTGGATACAAGCTTAGGACAGAGCAAGCTCCACCACCGTTGCTCAAGAGCTCCAATGTATTGATGGACAATAGAGGCCTGTACCAGTGAGTCTCTGACAGACACTGGGAACTCATATATATCTTTGTATTTTGCCCCTTATTTCATCATTTGCAATGCATCACTTTGGTAGAATGGTTGCTGAGGAAGACTAGCAAGTGCTTCTTGTTGCTCAGCACAATGCAGAGTGGACTTGTAAACAAAAGTTAACATGTATTGCCTTTGTGATTTTGTTGTAAATCATATTATGTGGTGTATCATTGGTTTTGGAAAATAATCGAAGTGGACCTTTACATAGTAAAGAGAAGGTTGGTCCTCAGGTCAGAAAGAAAAGGACAACCCCAAGCAATGTGTTTCTAGATACACACAAGAGGTTCTGTTGAGAAGGGACTGCTTGTTACCCTTCTGAATCTGTCACTAGTCTATGGACAGCATATCCATTGTCATTTGTCAATTTTACCTACACTCGGCCCCTTGACTTTGGAAAAGTGCAAGATGTATTTAGATTTGGATATCCAGGTCCTTTTCTATGTCATAGAAAGCCACAAGTCATGGGTTATTGAGGGTTTACCAACAACACTTATTGCAACAATGTCTATATGCAAAAACAGAATGTAACACTGGTGGGTTACCAGTATAAGCGGTTGACAGTTTCCTAAGAAGCTAGGTATTACCCTGCTTGTTGTCCAATTATCAATTTTACTGACACTATATTGTATGTTAATTGTTATGGGACAGTATTGCGTAAGGGCATGTACTGTTTGGTAAGAACCCCAGTACCTGAGGGTGGAATTCACGATATTCTGCTGTGGAATTTGATTGACCGATTTATGCATGCCCAGGTTTTTTCTTTCTGTCTAATGGGATGTATTCTAATATTCATAATGGTACAAAGGATGTGGCACTTGGGATGGTGCTGCCCGTACCTTGTAAACATGCAAAGCCTAAAATAAGATGGGTTGAAAGGACATTGACCAAAGAATTCTGTGAAGGAGTGACAGATCTCGAAGTCAAAAATATAGTAATGGTATTACTTGTGGATACATTATCTCCTCCATAATTACATTTGGTGGTACTGCTATGGCTGGGGTGAGAAAGCTAGAAAATATTTTGGATGTAAGCTTCAAATATTGTCTAACTCTACAGCAGCAGCTTTGCATGACATTACCACCCAATTGGAAAGTATGCAAATATATTCCAAGCAGAATAGATATGTGGTTGATTTCATCCTAGCTAAGAGTGGTGGTGTGTGCGCAGTAGTCGGAGAACCAGTGTGTATTCGGGATCACAAATATGAAAAAAAATATTACTCAACACATTTTAGACATTCTAGAAAATGATAAAGGAATGGAAAATGGGAATTGGAGTTGGTCTCTTTTTGGCAGCTAGAGTTGTATCCTTGATCAGGTGATTTATTTCATTGTGATCTTGGTCTTTTGCAGTGTACTTGTTCAATGCCTTCCTTTCTGTTGTTCTTATTGCACAACTCTTCTCACTCCTAAGAGGAAAATATCGATTCATGACACCAATGCCACAATTATGGTGCAGAAAGAAATAGCTGACCTCATGCACAGTAATGATGGTATTTTCAAGTCTTCTTCTCTCCTTATGCTTTCCCTTTCTGATGCTGACATTATGGAGTGCTCCCTAGAAGTTGACCTGTGACTTTCTGTTTTATTGATTTATATGCCTTTTGCTATTATTAATAAATGTTCAGCTCATGCTAAAAGGAGGGTCTGTTATAATGGAAAATCCATGTTTGTGTATTGTTTTACGTATGTTAACATTCGCAGCGCCATTTTCTTTGTTGGTGCCATTTTGAATTATAATCAAAACTTATTCTTTGCTATTTCCAAGAAAAGGCCTTTATTGAGTTATGTTTCTCCAAGGCGAAGTTTTGCTCCACTAGTGAATGCACTGTTCTTATTAGTACATACCTTTCCTTTTAGATAGAGGCCTTCTCCCACTTGTCTAGTGGCGGGCACGTGCAGAGCCACCTTGAGTAGCAGATAGTGTGTGCCCGGTCTCAGAATTGAAAATTATCCTCTGTACTTCATTGTTTAATTGCATCTGCTTGGAAAATTCCATTGTGGGCATGTTTTTATTGGTCCCAAAATGTACATAATTTATCTTTATGCTTGCTGATGTCAGTCCCTCTGCAGCACTCCGAGCAACTGGGCAGACTGGGCTCCAGTCTGATTGTATCTAAATAAACAGATATTAGTGTGTATTTTCTACTGTCTGACCGACTCTTCATTTGGTATGGAAGGCTGAGAGGTGGTCGTGAGTGACCCGGGTGACCCTAATCGGGTCACTTCCTTCACCTCCTTTATCCGCTTCTCTTATTATAAGGTCTTTATTCGACCTCAAGGTTCTCAGGGCATATCTCTCATGTGTTGTTAAGTTATCTAGCCATGGGGTCATATTCTTGTGTCCATTAGCATCTATGATTTTATCAATTTCATGGATCATTGCCTTATAGAAGACATCTATGTTTTCCCTGATGTCAGATGAAGAGTCCACTTAGATGTGTACTTAAGTCCACTTTCCTTGCATAGTTCCGTATTGAGTTCAAGCTCCCGTAGAAACCTGGTCATGGTCATGGGATCCTCCTCTCGGTCAGTCAGTGAAAGTAATGTCTTGGTGTCACAGATATTTTGTATAGAGGGCATATCTCTCTTGTGTTGTTAAGTTACCTAGCCATGGGGTCATATTCTTGTGTCCATTAGCATATATGATTTTATCAATTTCATTGATCATTGCCTTATAGAAGACATCTATGTTTTCCCTGATGTCAGATGAAGAGTCCACTTAGATTTGTCCTTAAGTCCACTTTCCTTGCGTAGTTCCGCATTGAGTTCAAGCTCCCGTAGAAGCCTGGCCATGGCCATGGGGTCATGGGATCCTCCTCTCGGTCAGTCAGTGAAAGTAATGACTTGGTGTCACAGATATCTTTTATAGTTAAGTTACTCATTATCGTTGTAACACTTGAATGCGAGACTATGTTTGGCTTTGCAGCAAAAAACTTCTTTAATTTAAGTAATCTCACAAATGGTCACAAGTCTATCCTAGTCATATACCAATCACAGCTAGTCATAGGGCAAAATCTCAGCCTCATTTTAGTAAAGAAATAATGTCTGAGGTTCAAGTAAAATTAGAAAGATTGACAAATTCAATTTCTTGATTTGACCTCTCAGAACACCCTGTATCTATTGTTTCATCCAGGAGCGTGTTTGCATACCCTTTGTGAGACCCCTTCCTCTTGCGCCTCATCTAGTCTTTGTGCGTCTGTATCCTTGCGTCTTGTAGCCGCATCCCGATTGCCCATCCTTATCTGGTGTACCTCCTTAGAAAACTATTCTCTACAGCCTGATTAGAGGTGCCTTCTCCTGGATCTTCACCTTCACTACTGGATAAGTTATGAGATTATTAGGTCACTTCACTGGTAACTGAGGAACCCTCCTTCCTCCCTGGGCCCGAATCATTGTTGACTAGATGGTCAAAACATTTAGCAAACACAAAAATTCATCCATTCTTGTAGTCTATCTCGTCACGCTTTAATTTCCTTCCCTATCTGCATTTTAATTCATGCCATAACTTAGTCAGGACCTCCTCTAAAATACTCTTAATACTATTCCCCCGAGGCAGCCCCACAACCTAACACTTGCACAAGAAAGCAGGTTTGGTAACCAGGTTTAGAAGCACACAAAGGGCGCTCTACACACAGTATCGGGAAATGTATGAAGCAATAGTATTATTGGTGCTACTAGGACAGGAGGGTTGGTTACAAATTCAACCCTAATTGTCCCTTCAGAAAAGAGAGCCAATCGACAGCAGAAATCCTTTCTGAGCACACATAGAGTATTGAAATGTCAATAATGATCTCCAGATCACAAGTGTTGTCTTAGTCCACTTTTATTCCATAGACAGCAGTTCAGGATCAGGGTTCAATCCAAATTCTTAGTACAGCCAGTGATCCATGTTATACGGTCCATGTAACAAGTGTAGATTTCTTCAACAATACATCTTGATACAGCCAACACATATTTTGTCATAAGGTATATTGTAGTTCGTCGTTTTCAGGGCTGTAATTACGAATACACAGTATCACAATAATGATCTAACATAGACCTAGACAGACCCGTCACCCACCAGTGTGTCAAACAGGATGTAGTCACTGATGGAGCAAGGTTTCACTCGTAAAGAGACTTGCTTTTACTCAACCCTCCCGAAATAAACTGTAATACACTAATAAACATGTTTTGTCTTATTAACAATGCAAAACTCGACATTTCTAGTAAGCTGGGGTAGCTTGCATATGTGCTTTTACTAATCGTAACTCGATTAACATAAAATGGCCGCCGCAATGCGGGAACTTTTCTGCGCATGCGTCTGTCATACTCATGTGACATGATATACTTACTGCTTTGGTGGGAAAACTTTGCTTCTGCGCACTAGAACTAAAGATGGCTGCTCTATGTTCTCATGCGCTAACACTTGCACTGCAGCTTTTACTAAATTGTTCATTTTGCTTAATCTTTAATGCTGTAGTTAAAACAAAGTAATGGGAATACAGTCGAGCTAAGTGGTATACAGTGCATTAATTTATTCTTTGTTCTAAAAGTGTTCTTCTTTGACTTTGCTATGAGCTCGTGTTTGGACCAATCAAGTACATTGTTGCTCCATCTTGGGTCCTGCGACTGCGCAGGCTCTACATTCACCGGAGTCCACAAGCCATGACATTGAAAACGGGCCAACTCCAGACTTGATAGAAGATGTTCAAGGGAACTCGACCTCCAAAACTTCCAAGAGGATGTTAAAATTATACATTGTATTTACTATTGGAACATTCATTGTCGGGTGGAATAAAAGTACATGGGAAAAAAATATTGGGCGGGAAAATGTATCTGAATATTGAAGAGCATGACCTCATAACTGGTATGGTGTGATGTCTTTTGACCAATCAAATTGAGGGAATAAACACATTTGCAACATTGGAGGATGGTACACTACCCTCGAAAATGGTATAACTAAGGTAGGCTTAGCTAGTTAGATTGTCCGACTTGTCCGAATAGCTGACCTGTCACTGACCCAATGCACTCAATAGGCGATTGAGAACAGAGGTGCTGGCGGAGAACTCTGTCAGGAGATTCAGGAGCAGAGGTGCTGGAGGAGCACTCTGTCAGAAGATTCGATAATCCAATCGGGGTTCTGGGAAGGAGTTTGATAACCCAATCAGGGTTCTGTGGGAGAAGATTCGATAACCCAATTGGTGGTCCTGTCCTGATCCAATTTGGTCTGTACTTATCCTGATTCTCGTCTGCACCTTTTCTATCCTGTTGGCACCTGCAAAATCGGGGGTCCTGTCCTTTATCCCAGCCCGTGGCCAGGGTTGGTCTTCACACCATTCTAGGTAAATATAAAAGTTGTGTGGGTATGTCATTGTGCTGTTTTCCTTTTCTTACCCTTCCTATGTTTCAATGCTTTTAGAAAGTCTCATATTATTTCCGCATCATTTTGCTTTGATTGTATTCTTCCTAATTGATCAAGCTCAGACTAATTCAGTGGGCCTCTGACATTTGAGAAAATATTTAGATAAAGCGTTTAAATCTTTCCCGAGTCTGTGGTTATTTTATGAGTGCAAATGTATATTTACTACATATTTTCTTGCTAACTCCCTTGATCCCTTAGGACTCTAGGTACCGGTGACTAGGATTGGTAAGTCAAGGTATAGGTCCTAAAAGTAAATATTACTGGTTTAAGCGTAGGTTTGCCTGTTCAAAGTGTGTATGTTTTATGGGTCCAGGTGAGTATGGTAAAATCTTGAGCAGGTGAACCCGCGCTCTATCATCACCAAAATATGAATACATCAAAGACATTTAGTCTGTTGTAGACCAAAATAGTACCATCACCCACCATAATGCCAAATACAGAATTATTTCCAGAATCTGAAAGGATCAGAAAAAAGTATTGTCCTGAATAAACGTTCCAAAAGAAAGGGGGGGTTATTAAAGGGTGATGAGTATACAGGAAAAAAGTGTAACCTGAAACAACGAAAAGAATGAACAATTTCCAAAGACAGATAGTAAAATAGCAAAATGGAGAGGGAAACATCAGAAAAGGCCATGCAACATGGCTACTAGCAACCCTTAATCGTATAGGGTTAGCGCCAAAAGAAGAGATAGAGGCAAATGAAATTGAGTGTAGATAATAACCTGTCACTGTATCAGTAACGTAGATATATATCTGAGTTCTTTCCGTACCGTCAGACAGGTCCGTCATAAACCGTAGTGAAGACATAT
Organism: Lissotriton helveticus; assembly: GCF_964261635.1. Lineage (NCBI taxonomy): Eukaryota > Metazoa > Chordata > Amphibia > Caudata > Salamandridae > Lissotriton > Lissotriton helveticus. Next base: position 1,080,158,706 of record NC_136059.1, read on the forward strand.
GATCTGAAATGGATTCCAAAACATGACTCCAAATTAGGGCTATACTCTGTAAAATCCCCAAATAACATAAGAAAATGTAATAACCTGTAACGAATCATAATCAACCCGCAGTGTGATTCCACCTGCATCACTGGTCCAAAGACTACAATTGCGGTGACAATGTATAATCAGTAGTAGGAGCAAAATTGGAACAAAATGTGATGATGACAAAAAATCAGTATACCAGTAGTAACACAAATAATGTTCTCATGAGTATACAGTAACCTCACTGAATTTAATTAAAATTGCTGTCTCCAAAATTATCCCAATTCAAGTGCACCTCCCTACCCTTAGTGTACAAAATAAAATGGCAATAAAATATAGCTAAAAATAGAGTGTGTATGAGGGTCCCTGTTCTCTGTCTAGGGCGCTACCGGTGTTTTATAGAATAGAGAAAGAAAATAGCACAACAAGAAAATACGGTAATAACAGGTATTTAAAACACCATTAACGCACACAGTATTATTTGCTTTGTCGTGTATCATCATGCACCACAAATTACTATAACACGTAAGGACAGAGTCAAAGTTCGTAAAGACTTGCAGTGCATACCTGCATCTACAGTATAAAAATCATGCACCAAGGCTATTACATCATGTACAGTTAATAAGAGCGGCAGTATCGTGTACTTATGAGAAGAAGTAGCGTAAACAGAGTATTCCAATGCGTGGACCACAAGCGCCATCTTTACAGCTCACTAAATACATCACGAGCGGTCATGAGATCGATGCACTCCATAAAAACCAGTGCCATTTTAACACCGTAAATTATGGCATAAAATCCAAAAGTATCCGCAATACGGATAGCGTAACATCTGTGTATGTTTGTAAATATATAGGCCAGGGAGTCTATGAGGTATCCTTATATATTAGAAAGATCATAAAACATATAAAAAGAAAAGAAAGGAATGGACAACACTGCTGTGTGACTGTACGGTCAAATACAGTACAACCGTGGGGACACACAGTCAAGTTATAAGGGTGGAGTGTAGGAAGAATATTGATTTAGTCATTGTAAATTTCTACAACAACGTTTTTGATGCTACTAGAGGGGACATTTTATTGCCTCTAGAAAGGGAAATTATAAAGGCCCTCGGTATCTCGAAAAGAAAGGCCGAGGTGGTTTGGGCCGGTGATTTTAACTTGCAGCCCTGCCATTTGTCGAACGGGAACATCTGTGGCTTCGGCGCAGCAACGAGTAGTCATTGGGGAGGCTTGGGGGCGAGGGAGGATTCTCCCCACTTCCAACACAGCAGTTATGGTTCCACATTAAATAATATGCTAGTCACGCTAGATATGACCCTGTTAAACTGCAACACTAACAATCGGGCAATAACATGCCCTACATTTACAGGCAGAGATGCAGGATCATTTATAGATCACATTTTGTTGTCTAGCAGTGGAGACTATACTGATTTGTATGTTAACGAAGAAAGTCTCAGTGACCATAACAGCCTTCGTGTTACTCTTTTGGGGCATGGTACCTCATTAGTTTCAGGTGGAAAATGTACAACCGACATAGTGCCTATTAGACCAAAGGGCCTAAGGGTTAAATGGACTGGTTTAAATTCTAAAGTCAAGCAGAAGGAGGTTCTTACTCAATGCAAGAATCAAATTAGCTACTGTTTGGATGATGATTGTGATTCTGGCTGCTTAATAGATTACTTTGTATCTATGAATAGTATTATCGATGGTATTTTCACTAAGACCTCGTTAGCCAATAGAGGTCCAAAGCAGGGGTGGTTTGATAAGACCTGTATAGTCGCCCTCCGCGATTTAAAGAATGCTTTAGGCTCCAAACCACGTGTCAAGACGGAGATACAATACTTTAGGGCTAGATATAAAACAGTAATTAACAAAAGGAAAAGGGTATTACAGACTGACTGAGGCGTGGGATAAGTTGAAGGAGGCTGCTGAGACTAAAAATAGTAAACTGTATTGGGAAACAATTAATAGCCCGTTTCTCAATAAAGAAAATGTCCCAGAACTAACCTCTTATGTGGCATGTAGCGATTGGGTCAGTCACTTTTCCAAAATATTCAACCCAGAAGGGTCAACTTCTGAGTCACCATCACCAGATATAACCCCATGGTTGCCCCTCTCGATGGGTATAACACTAGAAGAATGCCATGAAGCAATTTCTTTAAGCAAAGGAGGCAAGGCCCCTGGCCCCGATGGGGTCCCGCTGGATTTATATAAAGATGAAACGGCTTTATGGGCTCCCATCTTGGTGAGGATTTTTAATTGTGCGGCTGAAAGCGAATTTCCATCTACTTGGGGTCAATCGACTATTATCCCTTTACATAAGAAAGGTGATAAATCAGAGGCCTCCAATTATCGTCCAATTTCACTATTAGACGCCTCTGTAAAGGTGATGAGTAGGATTTTGCTGAAGAGGCTGGAAGACTGGGCAACTGATTTTAACATCTTAACCAGGGTCCAATATGGCTTTCGGAAAGGCCTGGGCACATTGGATCAATGCGTAAATCTGGACCTTTTAATCAATAAATATACTGTGGCTAAAAATGGCAACCTCTTTTTATGTTTTGCTGATTTGAGCAGCGCTTTTGATTTGGTTAACCATAACATTCTCTGGGAGGTTCTGCTTGATGCAGGGGCCCCAAGGGAAATAGTTCATTTTTTAGCTAGACTCTACGAAAAACTTTCATGTAAAGTCCGCTATGGCACCCTTGGCGAATGTACCCCGTTCTTTAAAGTGTCCCGGGGCATACGCCAGGGATGTGTTTTGGCTCCGCTTTTATTTTCCCTTTTTATCAACGGTGTCGACCGTTCCTTGGCCGACATCCCAGCAGATGCCCCCCTGATTGGTGGTAAACCTGTTCCGCTGTTACTTTATGCGGATGACGCTGTTCTTTTATCTCGAACACAGATGGGCCTCCAGCGCCTAATTGATAATTTTATGCAGTTTATTCAAGTTAGGCGGCTACGTGTGAATAAAACCAAGACGTATGTAATGTCCTGTGGTCAGGCAGCTAAGCAGGTAAAGCATTCTTTTTTTCTAGATAAGGAAAAGTTGACTTCTGTTAAGTCCTTTTGTTATCTGGGAATAACATACAATAACAGTGGGTCCTGGAATGCGGAATTTGATGCTGTTAGAATAAAAATGCTACGGTCTACTAGTAGTATTTTTCGTTTTGCTTCTAAACTTGGCTCACGAAGTATTTTAGATATGATGAACATATACAATGTATGTTGTGTCTCCTCTGCTCTGTATGGGGCAGGGGTATGGGGACACTGTGAGGGTATTTCCCTGCTGAAGGAGGAAAATAAGTTTTTAAGGAGGTTGTTATGTGTTCCCTTTTCTGCCTCCATCCAGCTGATTCATGAAGAAGTCGGGATCGAGTACATTTCTGACTTAGCAGCAGTTCGGCCACTCTTATTGTGGCGTTCTATTTGGGCTAAGCCAGAGACTCGATTCACTCAGGATATTATCCTTGATTGTATAGGTTTGGACCACTCTGCACGTATATTGTGGTTAAGATACATTCACCGCTGGTATCTCCTTCTTTTCAACATTGATGTGTTCCGTGAGCCTGAAAATGTTGTTTTTATTTCAAAAAAAGAAATCAAGACAACGTTTCTAAACTTCCGTAAGGCTGAGCGAGATAAAACTGTGGGCAATCTTGTCACTGTGAAATTCTATGAAGATTTAAATCTAACTTCGGGACTCCAACCCTATCTTGTATATGTGACTCGTCCCTCCCATCAGTATGTTTTAACACGGGTCAGATTGGGTATTGTTCACCACTTGGTTGCTTTTCCAAACATAAAAACCAGTTCAGACATACCCTGTCCGTGCGACAGCATCTCTCGGCAGAGTAGTTGCCATTTCTTACTTTTTTGTAAATTTTTTCAGTTTCTTAGGTTAAAATACCTTAAGCCAATTTTTATCAAATATAATATTCGTACTACACAAACAGCATTGATATTTTTATCCTCATTAGAGAACGAGGAGATTTGTTTCTTTTTGGCTACTTTTATTTTAAAATGTACAGCTGCCAGGAAAAGTATTGTACTATAATAATGTTTTTACTTACCTGTCTGTATTTACGTTATACAGCTGCCAGGAATTGTTCCATGATGCTATTACCGTTAACACTCCTGTCTGTATATATATGCCTTCAATTTTAAATTATATCAATTTCTGTAATTAAGGTATTTTTTTATATATTTTTAGACGTCCACAGTATTGTATGATTACTTAGTAATTTTAATGTACAGCTCCCAGGAAAGGCCTATTGAGTAACTCCTACTGATCCCCAGTTTGTCTATGTAAGAACGTTTTATATTTTATAATAATATGCTGACCCAAAGAGACATGATCACTTACCACTTGCTGCACTTTAGCCTTTTTTCGCCTCTCTAGGAGAGTTTATATGGTGATTTTTAATATTTTAATTATGTACTTTTGCTTGTATGATTTGTATGTACAAATCGAATAAAAGCTTTTTGAATTTGAATTTGAATGGACAACACAAGACTATACGTCACATTCAAGCGTCATCCAAAACCAATCGGTTCGAAATTGCAACCCAGCGCCAATGCAACCCAGCTCCATCTCAACACCAACAATGTAAAGTGTAAGATATAGGGAATATCCTAAAAAAGGGGTACACTTGGAGGTGTAAATTGTACATATAAGGCATAAGGAACGATATGAAACATAATTAGATACGAGTCCACAATAATTTCTGTTAGACCTGGCAACCTTGGCGTGGGTCTCTCTCCCTCTGTTCGCTTCCTATCTTTTATGTTGGCTGGATTTAGAAGCTCTGGACGCTGTGCCTCTGCTAATCAGTGCCACAGCGCGAATGTTCCCTGTGTAAAGATGACTGTATGAATTGGGATAACCATAATGGGCAGAATGAGGATTACCTTTCATAATCCTATCTGACCCTGGGAAATTGAAATTTGATATGTTTAAGCTCAGGACATTGAGCTACACCTTTTAGTAAGGACCCTTTCTATATCCCATATTCGAAAATGCCTCTTCTGGAAACACTGTATTATCTTGCCTAAGCTTGCCTGTAGGCTTTGCTAGTATGTGTATTGGCCTTCTGGTTTTGAAGCAGCAGGGCCAGCTGGGTCAGACCTGGCTGGGGAGAGAGATCGGCATTCAGCGCATGGGGAGGGGTGACTCTTTGATCTGAGCAGGGCCGTACCTGGCAAGGTGAATGATGGCTCCACCTCCCACTGTACATCTGATAGCAGACCCCCTCATTCTGAAAGGTCAGGATGTTGCCTTGTAAATCAAGTACTCCCCGACCCCACCGAACTGGTTCTGGGTGGATTGAGTGATTTGTGACTTTAGAGAACACATACTTTTTAGGTATAAAGCGCTGCGCTGAAACCTTGCTCAAGTTTGTTCCGTCTGGATGTCAAGACGAAATCCTGTCCAAGCCTCCTGCTGAAGTCTCAGGGACATTAGACTTCACCCCGTCAGCCATCGGAATCCCTGTTTGAGGAATTGTACTTGCAGGTGGGGCCTCCGTCGAGTAATCCGGAGCCTCTAGTTATACTCTGAGGAGCGCGGTCTTGTAACCCTTGTCAACTCTCTGTGTGGGCCGCTACAGCTAAGAGAGAGTTGCCACTGCTGAGAGCCCGTCTTAATTTGAACCTCCAGAACCTTCACTGAATCTGTGTGGGCAGCTGCAGCTAAGGGAAAGTTGCGGCGGCTGACAACCCTCCTTGATTTGAACCTTCGGAACCTTCGCTGAATCTGTGTGGGTCATTGCAGCTAAGAGAGAGCTGTAGCCCTGAGTGCACACCGTTGTGCCAGCCTAGTCGAGATCATCCTTTGTCCTGTGGGCCACCGCAGCTAAGAGAGAGCTGCTGCCGCTGAGTGCCCTCACCTTTGCCAACTGTGCCTCATTGTGATCTGTCCTGTGGGCCGCCGCAGCTAAGAGAGAGCTGCTGCCGCTGAGTGCCAGCACCGTTGCCAACTTTGCCTCATCGGCATTTGTCCTGTGGGCCATCGCAGCTAAGGAAGAGCTGCCACCGCTGGGTGCCTGCATCTTGTTCACCATTGTCGCAGATTGTCGCTATCGTCTCGTCGGCTGCCGCAGCTAAGAGAGAGCTGCTGCCGCTGTGAGCCAACCACGGAGCTGCACAACGAGAGTCATCGCCATCACCAGCCCGGGCCGCCGCAGTTGCGTGCTGCTGCCACTGAGAACCCGTCTGTCCCCGAGTACCCAAATCATTATGGGTGCACACTGCGGACCACTGCAGCCAATACTTGTGGTCACTGGAAGTCCGCCTGTCACCATCTCCGCTTCTTCGAGAAGCTGCGTGCTGAGTCCCCTTCCAATGGCAGATATCTGGAGCGCAACGGGTCGCGTAGGTCCTGGCCTTGAACTCAGTCAGTGCCACGTTCTGGTAAATACGTTATTGCATATTTAAGTCCCTACTGATTTACGTGCAGTGTAGCTTGTTAAAACTCTTTGAGAGTCTTGAGTTAAACTTTTGATAAAGATACTATTTTTCTATACCTACTTGAGTTGTGTCCTTTTGTGGTGTTGTTACTGCCTAATCGTGCATGGTCATAAATGCTTCACACACTGCCTCTGAGATAGGCCTAACTGCTCGTGCTACTTTACCACTTAGGAAGAAGGGTCCCTATTTGGACATTGGCGCCAGCCATTGCCAACTAGAGACCCCCATTTCTAACAATTTCTAATTTAATATTTGTATAGACAGTCTAATGTCTCAAAGAGTAAATTGATGCACACATTTCTGTATATTATTTCCAAGTCAAGTGCCCTCATGGCACTGAGAGTCTGTATTTCTGCCTACTGGAATTCCCGGTCAAAACAAAAAAGAACTCTGATATGTTATGGACGGAGAGCGAAAAGGTCGGGCCGCATAACAAGAAGTTTGATGGATATCATGGAGGTCGCTATATAAATCGTGAATATCTTGTATTGGTAACAGTCACTTTAACAATTCCAGAGTAGGAGCGAAAGACTAGCAACAAAGAAAACGAAACTTCACTGGAGGGTGTATACTCCCCACAAAAGTGTAGACTCGTCAGTGGCAGCCATGTCAGGTCATAATAGAACTTGAGAGCAATATATGATAGTACTAGTGTACGTTAAAATACTGGATGTGTGCTCGGAAAGGATTTCTGCTGTTTTTAATTTTTGGGGGGATTGTGCCTTTTTATGGAAAATGATTTGAATAATTTTCGTTTGAGATTTCTACCAGTTTATGGATGATCAACTACAACAAAATTGTAAGTTATTTAAATTCTTTTAGATATTGGTGAGGAATGTTATTTTTTTTACATGTTTTGTTGTTAATACATTTTAATTCCAACCTCCTGATTACGATGCGACTGAACGCTGTTCGGTAGGAGACCCATTGTTCCCTAAGGGAGCTTGTCTTTTGCCCAACAAGCCGCTGTAACACAGGCTCCTATAGAGAAATGAAGCGTTTGCGGAAAATCCTGCAACCTGTCAAATGCACCCCACGGTGCCTGCCACACAGAGCAGGGTTTTACAGGGGGGTCCCTTAGTGAAAGGAAGCACATCACACGGGCCAAGACAGGTAGGAGATGCTTTATTCCATCCAGCCACAGCGACTCCCCGGCAGCAACTGCCGAGGACAGAATCATAACCAGTGTTCCACACAGGGAACATTCTTCAGCACAATGCCGTGACAGGCAAGAGAAAACCCAACACACCTCCCTTTCTACATAAAGAAAACAAAAGAAAAAAGGATAGGAAGAGAAAAAATAGAAACCAAAACAGAGATAAAAACAGAAGCAAAAGAGATGAAAGACAGGAAAAAAAAAAATTATTCCCCACCACGTAAAACCAGCATAGCTTCACCCCATTATATAGTCCTGAAATTTCGCAGGAACAGATCTGACTCTGGAGGAAGTTTCCCTCTGTGGGTAAGAGAGAGAAACAGGTGAACGCACAACACCATCCACCTTACGAGAAGCAAGGGAAACACCAACCCCTAACCGCTTGCTGACACTCTCAACCATAAGACCAGGCACAACAGAAACCATACACTTGTTCCAAACCCTTCCATCCTCCAACACCACAACACAATCCTTCACTGCAGACACCTTTTTGGGAGAAGAAAACCGCGACTCCCCCTTGCGTAGAAACCCGGGTTTCTTTATCCTTACCCAGTCACCAACCTTCACCTTGGAAGGAGACAAAACATCCGATCTAGTATTATACTTTTTCTGGACCAAAGCCCTGACATCAGCAACGCCAGCTAAACATGCGGCGTCCACAACTTTCCTTGACATCCATTCTTTGTTTACCTTGGTACCAGCAACCCTTCCACGCAACAATGTAAAAGGAGCAACACCAGTTGAAGCATGCGGAGTGGTCCTCACAGCCCATAACATGTCACTAACCGCTTGACGCCAATGCAAACCATTCACCAAGGCCAGTTGAAGGTGCTCCTTGACTACACGGTTGAAACGCTCAACCAAACCGTTGCTGCGAGGATGATAGAGCGACGTGCAAATATGTTTAATACCAACCTCCTTGAAAAATGAAGTAATCTCAGCAGAAACCAACTGCGTACCATTATCAGAAACTATCTCCTCAGGAAAACCCTCCCTGGAGAAAATGTCACATAAAAATGTAATCACCACAGAAGAACTGATAGAATCAACAAAACTAACCTCGGTCCACTTGGTCATGTAGTCAACCAACACCAAAATAAACTTAGGAGATGAGCCAACGAGACCATAGGGTCCAGCAATGTCCAAAGCTAGCTTGGACCAAGTAACATTCTTCACGATGATGGGTTCAACAGGCAAAGGATGGGTAACCTGAGACTTATCGCTAACAATACATTCACAGCATTCGCGAACAAAATGTTCAACATCCTTGTCCACACACGGCCACCAAAAATTCTGCCTCACTCTACGTTTCATGGAATGAATACCTGGATGACCTTCATGAGCGAGACAAAGAATTTTTCCACGGATCGAAAAAGGAACAACTAACAAACCACCTCTTCTCAATATACTATCCACAAGGGATATTTCATCCTTAATTCTCATGTAAGGAACAACTGCAGGAGGACAATCTTTCTCACACGGCCAAGGCTTGCAGAGAAGATCAATAACAACCTGCATATCGGCATCTGAAGCAATCCCCTCTAACCACTCACACTCAGAAAGAGCACACCAAACAGAGTCACACAAAGAACCAACCGCACAAACCACCTCCAAATCGTCACACGCAAAACTGTCATCACAATTGGAAAGGGGTAGCCTGGATAAGCAATCGGCAACCAAATTCTTCGCCCCAGCCACATACTCAAGCTGATACTGGAATTCTTGCAACCTGAACTGCCATTTGGAGATCCGTGGGGTTGCCCTGCCACCCCCCTTAGCCATTAACAAATTGACTAAAGGCTTGTGGTCAGTCCTCAAGATAAATCTGTTGCCCTAGAGAAAATTCTTGAAATGCAATTCTCCCCACCACATTGCTAAAGCCTCCTTTTCAATGGTAGAATATGTTCCCTCGGCACCCCTCAAAGTTCTGGAGGCAAAAGCAATGGTTTCCTCACTACCATCACTCCTTCTCTGCATGAGAACAGCTCCCAACCCCACATTACTGGCATCGGTGGAAAGAATACATAAGTCATTGATGTTAAACAATTTCAGTGGGCGAGCACCAATAATTTCTTGCTTAATCACATTGAAGTTGCTACTACAATCATCATCCCAAACAAACTTAGCATTCTTTTTAAGTAGGCTACGCATAGCAGCGGTTTTGGAAGAGAAGTTTTTAACAAATTTGGAGTAATACTCCACCAGACCAAGATATGAACGTAATTGATCCTTGTTCGCAGGAACAGATCTGACTCTGGAGGAAGTTTCACTCTGTGGGTAAGAGACAGAAACAGGTGAACGCACAACACCATCCACCTTAGGAGAAGCAGGGGAACACCAACCCCTTACCGGTTGCTGGAATTTGTATTTGTCCTCCCTCAAAGTTAGCCCACTGGGCCTTAAGATGCTCAGAACAAGTTTAACACGCTCATCATGCTCAAGTTCGGTCTTGCCGTGGACCAGTATGTCGTCCTGGAAAAAGACAACACCAGGAATGTTTTTGAACAGGTTGTTCATCAGCCTCTGAAAAACAGCCAAGGCTGAAGCTAAACCAAACGGCATGCGGATGTAACGATAAGCTCCCTCCGGGGTTACAAAAGAGGTAAGATGCTTAGAATTTGGACACAGCTCAATCTGGTGATGTGCGGATGAAATATCGAGGGAAGTGAAAAATTTAGCACCCTCGAGAGTAGCTAACATCTCGTTGATATTTGGAAGTGGTTGCCGGTCGAACCAAATGTTTGCATTGAGATCGCGCAGGTCAACACACATCCTCAAACATTTGTCGGATTTCCTCGCCAAAACTATGGGAGCGAGCCACTCAGAACCCTCAATTGGCTCGATCACTCCAGCAGCACACAAACGCTTTAACTCCTTCCTCAACTCAGCCCGTAAACTTAGAGGCACTTTGCGCACCTTGTGGGCAACAGGCATGGCATTTTCTTTTAAAATTATACAGTGTTGAAAACCCTTGAGTTTGCCTAACTCCCCGCTAAATACTTCAGGAAACATAAGCGCCCACTTGGTGTTAGACACTTGAGACACAGTAAGTGCCCTAGGTGGTGCAGAAGCTGAAGAGTAAAACTCACTGCGGGATATCACCATGTCCGGATGTTTGGGATCCAAAATGATGTTCAAGTCACCTTGTTTGTCCCACCCCAACAAATTGGTACCATCCTTGACTATGAATACCACACCAGTGGTATGATCGGCATTAAATTCCAGTTTGGCAGAACACTTTCCCAAAACTTCTACCCTTTTGTCATTATAAGCAAAAATCTTAATACTGGAAGGTTCCAAAAGTACACTAGACAGTTTACTAAAGTCAGCAAAATTCAACAAAGTGAACGGAGAACCAGAATCTGCTAGAAACTTGCAGACAACTCCATTCACAGCTATCAAACATGAAGGAGACTTCCTTTTTCGAAGACCAGACAAAGCAGATAGTTCAACTACTCCGGCCTCATGCGAAGAAGACAGCATCAACAATTCATAGCATTCCTCATCAGATTCTCCTGAAATATTCTTTACAGAGTGAATGGGCTTATTCGCAGAAGCAGCTTTGCACATACGGGAATAGTGACCTTTGTTCCCACACCTGTAGCAGGTTTGATTGAGAGCAAAACAAAATTTAGCAGAACCCAGATGTGACCTACTACCACAACGAAAACATATTAATTCATTTTGCACAAACTTGGTTCTGGAAGAAACATTAGATGGAACAGGACGGGTACCATTAGGCAAAGCACTAGCTTTAGGTTTAGAAGGAGGTTTGGAATTCAAAAGTTTAACCTGCACCGAAGAAGAGGACGTGGATTGAGAGGAAAAACTCATCCCTCTAACACAAAACTGAGAATGCTCAATACTTTTGGCCAGAGTGAGAGCGGTCTCCAAGTCAGTGAACAAAACAAAACGTTCCACTATTGTGCTGAAACAACTTATATATGCAAGCATATGGGATAATATACCAATCTCTTATGCAAACCCTAACCTACGTGTCTAGGGTATATGTGTATGTTCTGCCAAGAATCCCCTGACTGGATGATTCATCCCCATTACCTGATGGGTAATAATGAAGGACTCAAAAAACACAAGTGTGGAGGGTCGAGGGGATTGTTTAACGACCTGTCTACTCACTCCCCATATTTTTAGTACATAACAACAAAAGAGTAGACCAAGTCTGGAAGTGGTGTGTGTCTGAACAAGCGACAGTGAAGCAATTGGATATAGATGTTGATGAAACCAGAGACTGTTGAGTTACAAAGGTTTGAATAAATCCCATCAGACCACCGAGTTGGTGGAATTTCATCATTTGGGAGTTGATGAGTATTCAAACCCTATCCCGACCATTCAGTGCCAGGATAGCATAGGAACTCTATATACATCGTTCCTCAATATAATAGTGTTAATGAAGTGCAGTGCTCAAAATAATCATAGTGAATAAAATTGACTAGTAAGACTTAAGACATTTTCAAAATAGAGGTCTATGTGTCAAAGGTTTAAAAACACGCCGGGTAGTTGAGAGTGGATACTACCATATGGCGCTAAGCAAGGTGGTCGACATGTTTCAGCCTTCTTCAGGACCTAGTATATAAACTTGCTACTGCAACTGACAATAATTTGTGATATGAGGAACAAAACAATTGTGCTTATCAGAAGTCACATATCTACCATCAACTTTGCACTCCAATGATCGCTGGAGGAAGGGAGAAAGGACTTCTTCCCAGCTTTGTGTGGGTGACGACCCCACCTCACCCGGCAACCGCTCGGGAGAATGAGGCCCCGCTCTGTCCGTCAGTACCCCTTGTATTAACCGAGCGGAAGTTGACCTCCACTTCCGCTCGCTTGTTCAGACACACACCACTTCCAGACTTGGCCTACTCTTTTGTTGTTATGTACTAATAATGAAGGACCCCATCATGGCCACATGCTGGAAACCCCTCACAGAGAGGTTAATGAGATGCTGGGAAAAGAATCAGCATGAAGAGACCTCTAGATGTCAGCAGAAGTGCCTCCTCTGTCTACACCCAGAAAAAAATGCTAATTTATAGAAAAAGGCATCCTTGCCTTGGGCTAAGATTGTGATCAGACTGCCATTGTGTGTGTGCTACAAATAGCTGTGGCACCCAATATGGACAAAAATAAGAAGCACTTTTGCACAACGTACATGTAGGCCTTGTACATAGTGTCAAAAAAATGTGTTCTTGCGAAGTTGACTCGTGTAAACAAGGCTGGTGTTTCTAAGAAACTAACCCAATGTGTCATGAATGCAAATGTGTGCCAAAGGTCGATGTGAAAAGTAAAGGCAACTTTAGGAAAGCCCCATGTTCATGTAAAATTGCAATGTTTCTTTCTAGGTCTAACTGAGCACACAGGTCTCCAGAAAAGTATTACCAAAGATTGTGTATCCCCACTGGGAAACATGGCTCCAGTGCCACGACTATTAGAGCGTACTTGTGCAATATTTCCTCTCTTTTTTAATTTCTCGCCAGAGAGGGTATAAGATCCCTTAATACCTCTATCAAGATGTCTAGATTGGTATAAGAAAAGAGGTTATGGAGTGTAATATCAATTCAAACTCATTTTGTCTCTGGTGTAGTAGGATTTGCCCACACAATGTAAATTATTTAGCACGATACACCAGTGAACATGGCACACAGCCAATAACCAAGCAAAACCATGGCTCAGAAGTGCTGGTCCAGGGGCTGCTGTCACAAACATGTGCCACAGCAGCGAGAATACTCCAAACTTTGGAGGATAGAAAAAAGATTTTAGAGAGATCAGCGTGTTTCACATATAATCAATACAATGAAGTAATTGAACAGTCTAGGATAAATGCAAGCATTCTGATGAAGATACGTTTTCACAGAAGAAGGAAAACACTTATCCATGGGAAACTCATTTTGATAAATGCAACAAAGAGGGATCAATAAGAATAATCATTCATTAGCTGAAGATTGTATGCAAAACACTTAAAATGTAAGCACAGGTACCAGTAGCAATGCAATAATGCATAAAGCAAGTTTGGATGAAATAGCCATGAAATATAAAATGTTAAATGCAGCACAAACAAGTTAAGCCCTATTCAAGAAGGTAAATTCAGTCGTAAACATTATTTTATGACCAATTTACCTTATGCATGCCAGGAATTCACAAAGAGATTTCCAGGCAGGTGGAATCTCATTTATTCATGTGGAGATCTCAGGCCATGAGAGTAGAGCTCTCTGCACAAGCAAATCTTCAGCAAAGTGTGGAAAGGTGGCAGTTCAAATGGGTGGCAAAGGCGCGTTGACACATGGTGACAATTTTCATTCAACAGACCTCTGTTGTTGACTGATGAATAAAGTAAGCTAGCATTCAACACAACAATTCAAATCCATGTAACCATCTGGCCACACAATAGTGACCTGGAATCGGAAACTAAAGTCTAATGGGCTTATTACAATTCGGTAGTCAGTTCAAAGCAATGCAAATAAAGCATCGTTTAGATACAGAACTCAAAAGGAAGCATAAGTCGACAACGTAAATTCAGTTCCATAGCATCAATATGCAACAAGCGCAGTCACTAAGTACAGATGCATATGGCTTTGCAATATCAAGGATAGGGTAAGCATCTTAGATATTATCCGAGAGTACATGACGTTCATTTTCTGTCATGATATTCGAATACTGGACGGTGGATTCATGCAATATTACTGTTGAAACCGTATAAAAAAACAAATGACCTTCTGTAATAATCTTTGCATTGGATGTGATGACAAGTTCTTCAATAAAGTATGTTAAAAAAAAGAGGATAGGGCAAGCAGAGAGGTCTGTGCCTCTCAAAGTCTAAAGGGATCTTCTCCAAGCTCTAACATTGTATACATTAATTAAAACAGACAGATACATTCTCGTAATTGGAAATTCACTCCCCGCTACCAGAAACCAATAGATTTGCACATCACGTGCACAGTGCCAACATCTCCAAATGTTCTCATCTCACGAAACCTGGAAATTAACACGACCTTTGGTATTACAGAGTACTGATACACGATAAAAAGACACCTTCTACAGCTCATTCACTCTTCACATCTCTGCCCAGGTTATTTTCACAGGTCTCACTATCACTAATACATAGTACTCCTTTCTCTAGCTAATTAAGCCTCGGAACTGCATCTACCGAGGAGAGAACATGTAAGGCAACCAAATGCATTTCAGGCCTAGTTAAATTAGCTTTGTTAAACAATAAAGTCTGCACTTCGATTGCATGATTATATGTGCACGTATAGCTTCAAAATAAATGCAGCAATATAAATGTAACTTATGTTGCTCAGATATGAATTTACCTTAAAGAAATTAAACGACAAATAACGTTTGACAAAACAGGAACAAGTAGGTTTAATTAAATGCAGCTTCCGGATGAGTATCGACAGAATGCATCTGCAGAAAGTCTCTCGTTGTACAGACTGTGGGCTGACAATATAAACATCTCGTGAGGTACAATAAAACAATTTCTGCATTCTCGAAAAAGGATCTCAGTCGTAAATTTACAAGTATGGGCATCTGAAAAGGACACAGATGGCTCTTGACCCAGGGAAGAGCTAGTGTGGGGTAGTGTGTATTGGGAAACATCCTTTACAACGAAACTTTTACAACGCAGTGCCATTACGATGCAACTTTTACAATGCAAACCATTACAACGCATTGCGCTGGGGGGCGCTCTAGGATAGGGAATAGGTTTAATTTACTATCCAACACCTTCCCTACTATCCACGGGGACTGGAGTTGGAATAGTAAATTAAACTATTCACTATCCAGCGCCCCAAAGCACTATGCGTTGTAAAGGCATGCGTTGTAAAAACCGCGTTGTAAAGCCTTGCGATGTAAAAGCATGCGTTATAATGTCATACATCCGTGTGTATTTGTCCAGATGTCTGATGTGGGAAGCACGTGATCACAAAGGGGCATATCAGCAAGGCACTGCGATAAAATTATCGCCGCTTTAGCTTTCGTTTTCGGGCGATAATTTGATCGCAATATCAGCAAGGTCACGCTTTCGCGTTAATCCATGCCTCAGCGCCTGTTTCCTGAACGCCCAGCTTTGCGTCTCTAATGAGCTGCAAAGGGGCATTCTTCCCCAAAATAACGTGAGAAATGTCGCTAACCGACATTTCGCCAATTATCTAGCTTCAGGCTAACCTGCAGAGCGATAAGAAAAGTTGCGCTCACCGCGCTTATCGCTACTTTTCTTATGCCTGCTTTTCATCTGACTTAGCCATTATATCCAATGGAAGGTGAATATTATGGCTAAGTCTGCCTTGCCCTATCACCAAGCTGTCGCCAATGGCTGTGCGAATATCGCTGGACTTCCAGAAATAATCACACATTCATCAGCTATTGCTTGGATTTTTATGGCTTTGGAGATAAGCGTTCCTGATAGTGCGCTATCTCAGCGATAAAATCCAGCAATAGCCGGCGATAATTATCCTTGCGCTAAAAGCGCTTAGCGATAATTATCGCCGGTTGTTGCTGATATGCCCCTAAGTGTGGTGCATGTTGTGTCCTGATTGTCTGTGTTCCTATCTACACGTGGTATCTAGCTTTGTGATATTTTTTGAGGAATGTGCTCCTTTGCAAAATGTATTGGGGCCAATTTCATTGGACCTGTTTGTGGTGCAAATATCTATTTGTGGGATCGATCACACCCTGGATGCACGTTTATCTTTGGGCTAAGTGAGACCCCACCTGTGACCTGTCACTGAATAGGCATGGGTTTCAGGACCACTCTGATGAATAGGTCCCCTTGGGGGAATCCGACAGCAATGATATGAGTTCATTAGAACTTCTGTAAATAATATGGCAGTCATTGATATCATTTTTACCGACATCTTCAACATTGTGTTACAGCGTAAATCAACATTGTCTGTACTTATTTTTATATAGGCATGTGTGACTAGATCATGACGTACATCAACATTGTTTCTACTGGTAACAACATTGTTATGTGAACATGGATTATGGCAGACATTGACATTGTTACTGACGGTATTGACAATGGTATGTGGGCATAGATTATGGCATTGATTGACATTGCATTTGTAGGTATTGACAGTGTTATGCGGGCACTGGTTATTGCATGCTTTAGCATTGCATTTATTGGTATTACCGTTGTCGGGTCAGCACACATCATGGTATTCATTGACATCATATTTAACCTTTACAACATTCCCTCCACTAGTTGTATTTATAATTACTCTATCCTCCTCATATGTTGTAATATCTGTTTCTTTTCCCCCAGCTATATGCATACTACCTAATTTGAGGACTGCTTTTTTTCAGTAGGAAACCCCTACTTGTAGGAACCCACACACCAGAAGTACAACAAAGAAAACTGGGATTAGTGACGTGAATAGTTTGGATACCCATAGGGGGATCCACGAAAAGATACTATGCCAGCAGTCCTGTTTAGGGCAACTTCCTCCTTCTTCATGTAAACTTGCAGATGATGCAGTTCTTGGATGGAAAAATCTAATGTCCCATTGTCATTTCCAGGGAGGAAAGTATAACAGGAGCACTAATCTTGGCACACACCCCACCTTTCATTGCGGTCATTAAGTCCAAAACATACCAATGTTAAATCACGATAAAGCGGTTGGCTCTAAGTTGTTCCTTGAAAACGTTACGGCTGAGCTCAGTATGATTGATCATCTTCAGCAACTCCTGCCTGGCTATTTGTAAACAGCGGGCATTTGCCTTTTTTTTTCAGGTGAAGAATGGTAGAGAACCTTTGGCATTTACCAGAGTCTCTGTGAAAAGTCTTAATTCTTCAGGAATGTCCTTGTACTGAGCAGTTCTTCTCCTTTGAGCCTGATGCAACCAAGTTGTTTTCTTCTTCAATGGATGTTGAGACAACTCAGACAGATCTCCTCCAGGGATAACCAGGGTTGGAGTGAGTATGCTCATGAGAGTGCAGAGGCCCCGCCTTTGCCAGTATATATCCAAAAACGTGGAGGTGCCCCATTTAAGGTCCGATATGTGCAGTATCATGCAACAGTTTTCGCTACTACCCAATGCCATGGTTCCCTTGCCCCTGAAATACTGAAAATACAGTTTAAGTGTCTGTACAATTAGGGGTTTCCCCTTACCCTCCATCTATGTATACCTATTAGTCTTGGTATCCCAGATTTCATGGCAAGGGTATATAATGTAGCGTTGGACCCCATCCCATGGGACTCATTTCCTCCAGTGTAATTAAGATAAGCGGGCCTGCACTGGAATTCCATGTCCGGGGACACTTATAATTAAAGAAGGTGGTCCCAAAGATGTTAAGGGCCGTCCTGGGACCACAGACAGAGGGGGGAGCGGACGTATTTGTGCACTGGAATGGTGGTCTTGCTTCCTCCAGGAACCTCCTTTCTACCAAGTACCAGGGCCAAGCATTGTTCCCCCCTCTAGTGCCCCTTCTGCTCATCCTGTCTACCTGAGTATAGATGTTGCTAGGTTCAGTGAAAAGATACAGTTCTGTGGGGTTGGTCTCATACCGGGTGATGTTTACTATTGCCCTATTGGGGTTCTTCTCTATTGAAATGAATCTTTGCTCAGATTCTACATAGGTACAGATGGATGAGGCATTTTCCTTTTTCAAGGGCTATCTCCTTGGATAAGTAAATCCTGTCTGCACCTATGGCGTGGGGTATCATTGAACATATGTAGCATGACCTGTTCATAGTTTGAATGCCACATGACCTGTTCATAGTTTGAGTGCCTATGGCAGTCATATGTTAGTACCAGGTGTTGTGTAGGACTGAGCTATGTAGTACATGAGGAATTATAGTGTTTGGTTCAGAGTAGGGGTACAGGAGGTGAGAGAGGTCCCTTCACATGAATTGCACAAATAAAGAAGTAGAATTTATGAGATTAGGCATTCGTCTAGCTGCGGTGGGGCTAGAGTGCACCCCGGCTAAATAGATCATGCACATAAATACAATAAAACATGCTGCGGACTCGGCGTTGCAGTGTTCGCGACATATGCAAAGTGCCTTAGATAATGAGATGAGAGTTGGACACTAGGCTAGTACCAGCTAAGAAGTGACACATGAATATACGGCCCGGAATATTGTCTTAATTTGAAAGAATGCATAAGAAATAAGACTGGGCTGAGAATCCAGTCTTACTAAACATTTTTTTGATGTCAGGAGCGACCGCTTCCATAACATTTATGGCCCTCAGACGATAGTTCCAAGTTCTTCCTCGTACCCCCATCCTGATGAGACCCATATAGAAGGGTCGAAACGTGTAGACTACCAGAAAAGGAGGAATACATTGAACATTAAAGTGATATATACTTGATGATTTGCACAGAAAAAAGATTGTGCTGTCGGTGAAGCTAATACCTCACTTGTGCATTAAGGTTACCTCACAGGGGACCACAAATTACTTTTGTGAAAGGACACCTGTTGTACATAAAACTTTGGGGTCCAGGAAATTATTTTTATCGTTTGTAATTTTGTATGTATTGTATAATATTTAGTGTGTATATATAAATTGTTTTAAAACATGCAAAAAGATTATTGGTCTCAACCAGATATGAAATAAGAAATAAAATATAGTTGTGACCTTGAATAAATTATGAATGTGATTTATTTAAAAAACAATTACATTTGATGGGATTAGGATCCTATGCATAACGGTAGTTAAATGTACTCTGGTGTAATTATTTTAGATATCTGTTCCTCCACCTCATATTGTTTTTCTTCTGGAAGGGTCAAGAATCTTTGGGCTGTTTTTAGGCTGCTTTGTGTGGATCCCAGTGGGTGTTTCCCTGTGCTTCTGGGCATTGCTAATTTTTACAAATATACCGGAGATGGTCAGAAGGTCTTATGTGGACCACCTGTGGGCCCCACAGGGAAATGGCTGAAATTGTGACTTCATGTGCTCGGCCTGATGGATTTGACTCCTATGAATTTCATGGGTTTTCCTATGGACTGGGGTCATGTGAATTGGATTTCTTTGCATTTTGAGGACATTGCTGCCATTGCGGCAATCCTTGTGTTTAGGAACCCGGCTTCCAACACCGATGATAGAGCATCTACCCCATTTTGGAAGGCCTCCATTTTGTGTGAGACCCTGATGTGAGTGAGACGTACGGAGCCCACCAAACACTGGATTTGGGTGAGCTATCCTGGGTGCCTGTTTTTATGCACCAGCTGGGGTTCCACCCTGCTCCCTCATCAGACTGTATTCCCCCGAGGGCGTGATCAGCCAAACCTTCCCTGGGGGATCAACAGCAGTGGGGCCTTAGGACCCTATGGCACCTGGAAGGCGAACTCTAGCGTAGATTCCAGGTCAACATGGCATGGCAATTCTGAAGGCTGGCTGGGAAGGCAGGTAAGGAAATGTAACTGAGAATGGTATGAAGGGGATAGGTCATTTCGGGGTATGGTTTTAGACTTATGGCATGTTTGTGTCCTGTGTTTGTGCTCGGGCATTTTGACCCCAGACAGTTAACACTCATTGCTGTGGATGTGGGCCCAGTCCCTGCTGGACTGGGCTCCCTTTCTGTTGCAGCGATTAGGCTGTGCTTGGCCAGCCAAATTGCCCCTGTTGCAGTGGGGTGGCTGCAGTCTGATGTCCTTGAAGCTGATTGTGTGATGCATTTGTGTTATTCTGAGCTTGGTTTTGGGAGTGGATGTTCTGTGGGTGCTGTCACGGTACTCTTCCATTCTAATCATGGTACATTTTTGGACAGTACCGCTTAGCCATGTGGCCCATTCTGAGAAAATAGTGGCACTCTACGGAGCCAGTTTGGACCCATCCTCCCTGACCTTGGCTACTAGGACTGGAAGGATACCCTCTGGAGTCGATAAGGGGAGCTCCCCTTGAGACAGGTGCCATTTGAACGTTTGCAGCTAATGCTGCCCTCTCAAGGGTGGTCTTTTTCAACTTATTGGACCAGTTTGGTGGTGTCTCTCTCGGCCTGCTCTTGCTTTTCCCTGTCTTTTCTCCTGTCTCTTCTGGTAATAATGTAGTATGTGGGCCTGTATTTCTCACCAAAGTTTGGTGTCTAGCCCTACTACACTATCTAATCCAGTCTGGATCTCAGTGGGAAGTCCCCTCTTGAGCAGGTGAATGCAACCTGGGTACCAGTGTCGGTTCTAGGGCAGTCCTGTCTCCTGACCCCATCATTCGCTCATTCTGTCTAGGAATTCAGTCATGGTTTCCCCAGGCTTCATGCTCTCTGCCATCAGTTCTCATACATTTGAACAGTCAGGGAATACCTCCCTCAGGCCATCAAAATCTGATGTCTGAATGAGTTAAATGCAGCCTTTTCATGCTTGGTGTTGATAAGTGTGACTGCGGGGATGCAGGCTCCGTAGAACACCATGTGGGTGTGCTCCCAAATGAGGCTGCTGACCAGACTTTTAATGTTACCTATAGATACATTTATCTCAGTGTTCTTTTCAAAGCATGAGATCCATTTTCCTGCCCCGTCCATCAACGGGGAAAGTTTATTCCTGAGCCCTTCTTTGTCCATCTGTGCCCAAGGCACGTAGATGATTCCTGTTGCACCTTTCTGCAGTAGTGGAAAAAAACTGGGTTGTCTGGCTCTGTCGGTTCCTCCCCGACGTAGCGCTCTCATCATCTCAGGCATTCCTGTATGTACCCGTACTTCCATTATGAATCCCCCTTCATGCTGAATGCTGTCATCGGCAATGGCCATGTCCTCTTGTTCGAGGGATCCCTTCTCTGGCCAGGAACAATCATACTTATTATCCTTCCTTTCAGCACTGCAGGCCAGTGGACGACAAAACTGCAGCACAAAGGCCTTGCCCCCTTCTCTTGAAATGATCTCTCTAGGGGTTGGTCTGCCTGACCAGCACACTCAGGGGGAGAGGTGGAAATCCTCATTGTTCCTTTCCTCGTGCATCCGTAAAGGTGCCATGCTCCTAATTCTCTGGTCCAATTGTGTCCCTATCAGGCTTTTCTGACTGAGTATTTCCTGGCTAGCCCCTCTACTACACTGACAGCCAGGTGAGTGTGTATTTCTGTTAGGTGCCTTCCTTCTGACTAATCCCTGGGTTTGTCTCTATTTGGGGCCTGAGGCCTAGGTCCTGTCCAATCCGGGGGAGGTGGAGTAATTTCCCTTCCTTGCTGGGGCTTCCCAGGCGAGAGCTCTCTCTCTTCCTATCCTTAACTATTGCCTTTCCTCTAACTCCCACATGGGTTGCCTCCTTCTCTCAATGCTACATACTGTTCTTCTAGGCAGTATCATGGCCTCAAACTCACTCCTTGATGCTTCCTCCATGTCGTAGGCTTGCCTTAGTAGAGTATTGCCCGCAGATCCCCTTTTAGAGTCAGATTTTTAAGGACTGGTGCTCTTTTCTTCCCCTCCAATGGTTGGATCGCCTTCCAGGAGGTCCACAACCCTCCCTCTAATCTTATGGCACCTGGTGAAGCATTCAGGAGTATGTACTCCTTGTTCGACTTTGACCTGATAGGCCACGGCCTGATGGATGGGGGTATCGAACCCCGAAGCGGCTTGGTACTGGAGTGAGATGGAGCTGCCTGTGTGCGGGCTGGTGGGTCCTGTGATCTCTCCCCCGACTAGTGGCTTGCTACCCTGGGGGATTTCTAATAGCCTCCTCAACCTGTCTATTGGTGTAACCCAGCACAGCGGCGGCGACTGCGAGAGCACATCCCTGCTGGTGTATGGTGGGGGGTGCAGATGTCTTACTTACAGACTCAGAATAGTCTTGCAGGCTAGGGCCACCTCAAATATGGCCCACAGTTCTAGAAGGGCCTCTCGCTTAGCTGTTTCCTAGCCTGAGTGGGGAACCTCGCTTGCATGTGGCTTAGTGGAATCACCATGAGGGATTGGGGAATCTGTTTTAAGGATTTTGCAAGCTTTGGATTGTCTCGAGATTATTAAAAAATAAAAAATGTGATTCTAACCGTGGTGAACAGTGTACATGGGGTAGTACCAAAACTAATCTACCTGTTACGAGCTCTATACAAATTGATGCATCAGAAAATAGACCATTTAACAATAAACAAAGACAAATGCAATGAAATAGTAACAACCTGTAACAAAATGCAATTGTTGGTTTAGAGCAGTATGAGTGAGCTGTTTTGTAGTAGTAAACTATTAGTAAATGTAAAATTCTGATCTGGGAAAAATGGCTACTATTTCATAAAATATACTCTAACTAACATTTAAACATGCAGCATATTGCAAAATGTAACAACACCACAACATCAATAAATACATAATATGGAAAAATCTAAAAGAGACCAAAAAAGAAAAAGGTTGCCAGAATGTTTTTTTACTTTGTCTAAAAAAACCTTAGCCCCCTCCTAACACCAAAAGCCTGAGGAGAGGATATGCTCCCTGAAATACGCAGAGCTAAGTGAGCCTGATAGTCTCTCACTATTGGCTTGGCAGACGAAGATGGCAACGCTTTGGGCGAAGAAAAAGGAATAACCTGATAACTATCGGCCCTCTGTGGCCAGACACAAGCTATACCTTATTCATCAATGTCCTAATGTTTCCCTAACATTCTGAATTACACCCTATATCACGACCAGGGATAGTGCATACCGACTGCCTGACTCCCAGTGGTCTAAGCACAATACAATCAACCTTCTCACTTCTTTTAGCTCCTTCAAGAGCTATGAAACCTGCAGTCCCTAAGAAAACCAATTTGACTAAAAAAGAAGATCAACGTGCTGACCTTATTTAACACGCCACGGGTCAGGTGTGTACTGTTGTATCATACCCAACTGCTCAAGCTAAAGAAGTTAACCCTTTATAACTTTGTGTGGTGTTTTTGGGAAAAGGTCGTCTTTGGCCATACGTGTTTTATTAGGGCTAGACCTGGATGTTGTGCAACTATCTATCTGTCAGCTTGTTTTTGAGTTAACTGAGGCCCCACCTGTGACCTTTCACTTGGTAGGCATTGGTTGGGCTCTTAGGATCTATCTGACTATGTATCTCTGACTCAGGGTTGATGGGCAGGTGACCATTGATGAATCCAACAGCAATTATATGAGTTCATTATAACTTCTGAAAATAATGTTGCAGTCATTGTTATCATTTTTACAGACATCTTCAACATTGTGAATTCAGTTGCCATGACGTCCATAGACATTGTCTTTTCTGATATTGACCTAGTTATGCATGCCTAGATCATGGCGTACATCGACATTGTTTCCACTAGTAACAACATTGCTATGCGTGCAAGGAATATGCATACAATGACATTGTAACTGCTGGTATTGTCACTGTTGTGCAACCATAAATTACGTTGCTCCAATCCCCCCTCTGATGGAAAATCAATCATCACAAGCAAGATACACATCTTATCAGTTGGACCAATCAAAACCTCATACATTTACATATGGACTCCTCAAATGTTTCATGTCATCATAGTATCTACACTGACTTTCCTCTAACTCTACGTCTGTTCTTCATTCCTTCTAACCCCCTATTTTCATTGTATTCTCATATCCATTAAAGATTAACACCAGGAATGCTACACAAGGAGCAATTATCAAAAGGGGCTTCAAGATGGACCCCACTAATTCACCTCCTAGATCTTCAAACCATTAACCTATTGCAACAAATCAATTTCCATTTGCTTTCCAAGCACCTGATGCTTCTAATTCCTTCTAATCTCCCTTCAGATCAGTGATGTTTTTGATATACTTCTTCAAATCTCTACTCTTGTCAGGGATGTAAGTGCATGATTGTGTCATGGGCATATAGACCACTGAATCCCTAGATAGTTATACGGCGCGCCCTACCACAAAATCCTGGAACAATGTAGTCCATTCGTGGAGGCTGCACAATTACACATACATGATTTAATGTGCACATGTATACATGAGATAACGGTGCCAGCATGATGTTTGGTTGCAGTAATAGTGTGGAAATTGTATAAGTAGCACTATGTATTCAGTGTGCTTGATTAGGCTGCCTGATGACTAAACAAGCAGGAGGTTGCCTTATGACTAAGCAATCAAGTTGCTTGTTGATTCAACAATTAGGAGATTGCTTGATGACTCAACAATCAAGAGGTTGCCTGATAATTAATCAATCCCTGATGACTAAACAATCAGGGGGTTGCCTGATGATTAAGTAGGGTGAGGCGGTCACATCCATTTGCTATGTAATCAGGACTTCAAGCAGCACCACACAGATCATTCCAGTATTCTGCACTCAGCCAGGAAAGTGGCTGAGTGCCTTCAGGAAAGCACGCCAAATTGAACTCAAATCTCCTATCGGCTACAATATCGTCCGCATGCGGGCTCAAGTGTATGGGAAAAGACCACAGTAAGTTGTGCTACAATACACACTTCGCAACTGATGCCCGGTCCCTCAGACTGTGCGCCTCACAACTAGAACACAGCGTCTTTACAGTTTGACTTATTGAAGGCATGGTCTTTTGAAAGCACACCTAGTCAGTGAGTTTTACCTGCTAGAAGCCAAATTATATACAAGAAGTGAATGCCTGAACTAACAAAGAATGTATATCATAGCGCTTCTAAAACATGCATATATGCAATAATGCCAGAAAAACCTATGCATGCATGCTAACTCAGGAAAGACTTGTTTACTAGCATGTCGCTAGTAAGTTATTTCTAATGTCTTACGATAAAATGGATAAGTGGAGAAGTGTGGCTCAATGGTTAGAGCGGCAGACCCTGATGCAGAGGTCTAGCCCGGGACCAGGGTTCAATTCCCCACCTTGGCGGGTCTTGGGCTCAAAAATTCCACGGACCTGATAATTCTCGCCTTGGTGCCTATTCCAATCATGGAGTCCCACTCTGCAACTCTGGGCAATAGCTTGCTTAATCTCCACCATGGCCCCCTCAACGCTAAGGATGCCTGGCCTCCACCCTGGGGGTGCCCAGGAGTGGACACCTCACAGGGAAAGCCAGGATGGGTTCCACAGCGGTATTCATACAAGCGCCTTGAGACCCTTGCGGGTGAGTAGTGCGCTATACAAGTATCAATTTACATTTACATATACAGCGTCTACACAGGATTGATGACCAGCTGCAAGGGAATGGTCAAGAACAGTTGTCTGCAGAGCACTTAGACATTTTACTTGTAAGTTGCTGGAGCCAGTGAAGTAATGGGTGCTAAAGACTGCAGACCTTGTGGGCAGAGGAAGACATGACAGGTTATAAGCGTTCTGGTCACATGAGATGAGGAATGTGGAAATGTACACAGGAGAGTGTGTAAGAGTGAGTGTTGAGTAGCACAATAATTGTTTATCAAAATTGCTCCTTAGCGCCAGTGTTCAAATCACAGTTCTCCACAATGAGTTGATGTAGAGATATTCTTCTTTTCATTTCAATCTTCATACACATGCAATAGACCAAATGCAATATGTAGCCAGCAAGTGTTTTGTCAATGGTATATATATCAATGACTTCATCAGGGGTACAAGAAAATAATAACATTTCTTAGTTTAATACACTATTATTTTCATCCATCATCACAGTGATAATAACTCTCAGTAGTAAGAGTGCCTCTGGACCCCAAGCCAAAAGTAGCAATAATTAAGTATTGTCATAAATATCCAGTGTGAATGTATTGTAGTACCATAGTTACTCCCAAACTAAGTCGCTTGATATGTGAAAAATTTGTAATTCAAAATTCATTAGTCTATGCTTACCAGAAACGTAAAGAACCAGAAAAGAAAAAGAAAAGCTAAAAACAAGAGGAAGGAGAACCCAGAATCCTAATAAGTAAGATCTTCTGATGCCATGCTCCAAAGTAATATGTTCCAGATCACTCATTAAGCCATATGAGCTCATATTGAACCTACTCACCTAGTGGTTGTATTGTAAAAGTCATGTTGTCACAATTGCAAACAAATAGTATTGTGCCTTCCAATATCCTAAATGGATGAAGTCAATCAAAACCCAAATACAAGTTCCATGAAGCTCAACTTTTTACCATATTAATCAATGTGGCTGCCTGTATCCCAATCAAAATCCTTCAGTCATTGTTTATGCTTGTCTTATATTGCACACTACTTCCGCGACGTCATCTGACAATCACGGATGATGGTGACAGCTATCCAAATAACATCAGGCGAGGGTGACCAGTATAGCAGCGGACCAGATCTCATTTATTATTTTGTCCCATTCACCCATTTCCTTCACTGTGACCAGGGCTGCCGGTAATGTAGTCTACGTAGCTTTAGAGACGGTGATTGGACAATAGGTGAACATCGCTCTCGCTGGGTCAGGATCATATGCTAGGTTAGTGCAACTGAACATACTGTGTTCTAACACATCGTTGGGCTTTTAACATCAGACACTCTGCCCTCTTTCACAAGGAGGAGGACTAAAACAAGGCAATTCTGCAAATCCATGGACCTGACAGGAACCATTTCAGCATCCACAACCAATAACATTCCTGCTGTACTGGTGGACAGTTTATCCACTATGGTGGACAACTTTCTAATCTTGATGTCATTCCAGCACTAGCTCCTCTTTTGGATCTAAACTTCTATTTCCACACAGGATCATCAAAATGTTTCACATAAAGCATTTTTGGGAAACCTATAACTAAATAACATGCACCATACCATCCTTTGGGCAGCCTAAAATATACATATGCGCCACAAACATAATAGACTCCAGCGATAACAGGATATTTACCTGCTAATAATGATTCCCAATATCCTTTAGCTTCGAGGACGAGTTTTACATTCACTCTTTCCCACAAATTTTGTGTCAGCTGTAGACTTTTCTCTAAATATACATAATTTCCCTCTGTGTTTCCAATTAAGATTCAATGCTCCTCAATTTCCTGCTACTTGAAGCCTAATTTCATCTCTATTTTTAACAAAGAAGGGGTGGGCTCTAATCAGTAAGGCTGACCCAATCTCAACAAGCCACAACAAAATTGACAATACTGATATTTCCTTTTAGCAACAAACGATCATGGGTGCACAGACTTGAATCAATGCCAACCGAATATATTTTTATCAGAAATACTTTTTCTTTTATTTGCATAAGAACAAATACATTTATTTTTTCATTTAAATATATATCTCAATTTTTTCTTTTTTAGAAAGACACACGCAAAAAGTATTATTTAAACATTTGTACTTACAAACACAAAAAAAAACTATTGACAATACACTTAAATGACAAATTCATTCAAGGACATTCAGACAAAGACTAGGACATGAAACAAATAACATGAAACAACTCGACATTCAAAAATTAGACAGTGATAGCTTGCCTTTGCTTACCAGGATCCTTAAAAACGTGGTTGACAATGTCAAAATCGCTTGTTAAACAATCTGGGGTTCGAAACGCGTCAATCAGCTTTTTCCAAACAAGTGTGGCCATAATTTTATGTTCTGGTTTCTGTCTGGTATATAAAATTTGTTAAACTGAGTAGATCTTGTCTGTGTAGTAGGAACACGGTTTGTCAAAACATTCACACTGTCTGTTGATTAAATTGTGATTCATTATAGGCAAACATATGTAATCAAATCACTGTCTATTTTATGAATGTCGAGTTGTTTCATGTTATTTGTTTCATGTTGTCCTAGTCTTTGTTTGAATGTTGTTGAATGAATTTCATTACAAGACCGGAGGCTACCATTATGCATACAACTTTTAATGCAGTCCAAGCATAGCCGCATATGTCACAAAGCAAAAGTTCCAACTTAGAATACATATGAATCAACAATAGCATGAATCACTAGGCAATCACCCTCTTTTAAATGCGGCTCCAAGCAAGATAAGTCACCTCCTTACTTAGCTCTTATAATATTGTAATTTCATGTTTAAGACTTGTATTTTATTATTAATCTATATTTGTTACTATATACTGATTAACCCCTTAATCCCTACAGGAGTAATATTTATATATATATACAATGTACCTGTTTTATATACCATCTTATAAGGTAGAGTAACACTTTTTTACTCCTTATACCCAGACCCCCAACCTCCAATTTACGGAGGTTGGCTTCCGCTTTCCTTTCCTGTAGTTGTCTTTATTTTAAAGTTATAATTCTTTCCTCTCGCGCGCGAATTATTCAAAAAACACAGTGACCCGCTTTTATTTTCAGAACAATCTCCCAGACGTTCATAATTGTGCCCAATACCTAAGACTGTCAAAACCTTGTGAGGTACGACGCTTTGTGAATTTATCTAATTATTTATCTGTGTTACCCTCGCCTCCCTCCCATAATCAGTCTATTAGGATTGATATTTACAAACTAATTTGAAGGTAATAAAAAATAAAAAAAAATTTTTTAAAAGGGAGAGGATATATATATATATTGAAAAGATTACTATAAACATATAAAAAAAAAGGCTGTACATATATAGAAAGTTTATAGAGAAAGGTTAAGAATTCAATATAAGCTTCAGACATTCTTATATATTTATTTTTTCAATTCAAAATATGTCTGAGTCAGATTCTGATTCAATTCACAGTATTACTGTTGAATCTGATTTTAATAATGATGCCATCAAAAAACTTATCCACAAGGAGATGAGATCACGTATGTTTTCTACTCTCTCCCAAGTTAGGTCATCTAAGAGACCCTTGTTCCATGATAATGATGACCTATCTGACTTGGACATAGCTGAGATTAATGATCTCACCGAAAAAAGGGGTAAGAAGCATTAAAAAAGTAATAATATTGATTATACCCCAGAGAGCACGGGAGGTCGTAGCACCTCAAATTTTACAGGAGGTCCTCGCACCTCATTTGCTTCAGGTGTCCCTCGCGGCACAAATCTGAAAGGTGTCCTTAGCGGCACAAATCTGAAAGGTGTCCTTAGCGGCACAAATTTGATGGGTGTCCCTCGCGGCACAATTCACCAAAGTGCTCTAGATAATGATCCAAGTGATATTGATGGCTCAGAATTTCCTGACGAATATATTCTTGACCTAGATGAGGACGATCAAGATATTGATTCCTTTCTCTTGAATGACGACAATGGTCCTTCATCTTCTAAAGATAGTATCTTGGACCGTTTAGGGGAAGAAATGTTCTCCCCTTTTAACATTAAACATCCTAGAAGCTCAGAGTGGACTCCACATGAGCAGGTTTCTAAATTCATATCTAAATGGATTAGGAACCCTTTAGAAAGGGAAACTTGCAATCTTTTGAGGGCAGAATGCACCAGACCTTCAATTGAAGGTAAAGTCTGTCAAACTCCTAACCTTGATCCGGAACTAATTACTTATCTTTTTAAATTAGGAAGAGACCCACGCAAATGCTTGGAAAGGTCGCTTAAGCTCTGCCAAGATAAAGTTCTCGACATCCTAGGTCCACTTACTAAAATAATTGACGCAGCTGAGGAGAGTTACCTTAATGGTTCCCCTCTTGACACACACTCCATTCGAGGATGGAGCCAAAGAGCACTTGTCCTCTTAGGAAATGCCAACACAGGACTTAATTGTGAAAGAAGAAGAGTAGTCCTCAATAAAATGAGTCCAAAATTAATCAATATGGCTGAAAAAGAAACCCCCATTAATCCAAAAGGTTTACTTTTTGGAGAAGTTTTAATATGTATCAACCTTTACCGCTTTAGATAGAGCGCATCAAAACATGAAAAAAGTTTTTAACTACAACAGCAACCTTTTTGGAAGGGCTGGAAGAAGGGGGCAATCGACGCCCCTTCCCAAGAAACAGAGGCAATTTTGGTAGAGGGTACCAACCACCCAACTAACCACAGTTTTATCCACCCAGAGGAAGAGGTTTCCGCTCCAGAGAATTCCGAGCACGAGGAGCACCTGCTGACTCCACCCCTCAAGTGAGTACTCCTTCCCCTTCCCTTTCTTTGAATCCAAAAGTAGGTGGCAGACTAAGATTCTTTTACCACAATTGGAAAATTATCACACAAGATCCCTGGGTTCTGAACACCGTTCAAGGTTTTTGTTTAGATTTCACCAAGACTCCAATACAGTACTCTCTTCCAAGACCGACACCCCTTACACTAGATCAAGAAAAAATCATAGAAGAAGAAATTTCCTCAATGCTAAAAAAAGGTGCAATTCTAGAGGTACCCATGGAATTTATGACATTCATAAGTACTCTCTTCCTTGTGGAAAAGAAAGACAAGGGTTGGAGACCGGTTATAAATCTCATGGAACTCAACAAATTCCTTGTCTACCGTCATTTCAAGATGGAGGGCATCCATCTTCTCAGAGACCTCTTACTAGAAGGAGACTGGCTAGTCAAATTAGATCTGACGGACGCCTACTTTACAATTCCCATGACAAAGGAACACCAACCCTTTCTTCAGTTCATTTGGAAAAAACATCTCTTTCAATTTCAGGCTCTTCCCTTCGGCCTCTCTTCTGCCCCATGGTGTTTCACCAAGGTAATGAGAGCAGTTGCCTCATGTCTAAGAGAAAAAGGGATTTGTCTCATCATTTACTTAGACGACATCCTGATTCTTTCTCAAGACTATGCTCAAATCATCAAAGATCTGAAGACAGTTATAGACCTCTTAGAAAGTCTGGGTTTTATCATAAACTGGGAAAAATCCATTCTAGTCCCCTCAAAGAAGATGGAGTTCCTGGGCTTCACAGTAGACACAACAGAATGTCTTCTCCTTCTCCCTCCCAAGAAGATTGCCAAAATAATAAAGGTGATAAGACATGTATTGAAACAAGAAAATCTCTCCCTAAGAGAACTAGCAAGACTTCTAGGCCTTCTATCTTCCTCCATTCAGGCCATTTTTCCGGGACCACTGAATTATCAAGCCCTTCAGAGAATAAAAGCAAGAGCTCTCAGGTCAGGTCTTTGGTACGGAGATCGAATTTCCTTAAACCCAGATGCAATCTTAGAACTTAACATGGTGTTTAGACAATCTAGATGCATGGAATGGGAGAGCAATCTTTGGTTCAGCACCAGATTTTATTCTAGAATCGGATGCCAGCCTTCATGGCTGGGGTGCTTGTCTACTGAACCAGAACACTGGAGGAATTTGGTCCCAACAAGAGTCCCTGCACTACATCAATTATCTAGAATTAACTGCAGGACTTTATGCTCTAATGAGCTTCAAACGCTTTCTTCAAGGAAGATGTCATATTGAAAATGGACAATATGTCTGCCGTTGCTTACATAAACCGTCTAGGAGGGACCAAGTCAGAAGACCTCTCCATTCTAGCAAAGAAGCTTTGGTTTTTCTGCCTAGAACACAAAATCTCTCTGAGAGCAGAATACCTTCCAGGGAAATCCAATCTTTGCGCAGATTGGAATTCAAGATTCATCTTGGATTACAGCGACTGGAAGCTCAACACTTCTGTTTTCAACTCCCTCAATCATTTCTGGGGCCCATCCCAAATAGATTTATTTGCGAGCAGATTGACTACCCAATTGATATCTTATTTTAGCTGGATGCCCGATCCTGGTGCTCTAGCAGTGAATGCCTTTCTCCAACCTTGGGTAGGGATCAACGCTTATGCCTTCCCTCCATTTGCAATGATCCAGAGACTCCTTCAGAAAGTGAGACAAGAACGATCCTCAATTGTCCTAGTAACTCCTTTTTGGCCATCCCAAGTCTAACAATCTCGCTAGACTTTCGTCAACAGCTTCAACTCTCCTTGGAGAGTCATGGGCCCCTGGAACACATTACGGGTACAACAACATTTGGAAAGTCTGGTCACGTTGGTGCTTGGAAAGGGACTTGGATCCCGTGGAGGCACCTATTGTTGATATAGTTAATTTTCTTGGAGAACAATTCGATAGAGGTTCAAGTTACAGATCTCTCAATTGTTTTAGATCTGCTATATCTGCAGGACATTCTCTAATTAACAATAAAACGGTAGGTAAAAATCCTAATATTTGTAGAATACTTAAAAGTATCAGACTTAGAAGACCTCCTCAACCTAGCTATCAATCTCTTTGGGATGTTAATTTAATTCTTGACCTTTTTTGTTCTTGGCCAGTTAATTCTCTTCTCAGCAGGAAGAATCTTTCTATCAAATTAGCTACTCTTCTTTGCTTAATTTCATGCATTAGAGTCTCTGATGTTAAAGCTCTAGATATTTCTTTTAGATCTAACGATATGTTTGGAGTAAAATTTGAAATACATAGAAGAACTAAAACCATGTCAGATTCTATTTTCTATCCTCGTTTTGATACTTGCACTAAACTCTGTGTTGTTCAATGTATGAAAGAATATGATGTGAGAATGAACTCTCTTCGTCCTTTGAATGTATCTCAGTTACTCCTCTCTTTTGTTAAACCCCATAAAGGAATTTCTTCTAGCTCTATTGCTGGATGGGTTAAAACAGTCATGAAACTTCCTGGAATCAATCTGAATATTTTTAAACCACATTCTATTAGAGGCGCAATGGCCAGTAAGTCATTCTGCTCAGGTGGTAAGTTAGATGATATTCTAATGGCTGCTGATTGGTCTAATTCTAGAACCTTTGCTCATCATTATTGCAAACCTGTTTCTCACATGTCTGATGTTGATTTACATGGCTACCAACATGCATAATGGTAGCCTCCGGTCTTGTAATGAAATTGCGATTCTCCTATTTACATGACCAGAGAATCTGGATTTCATTAAAGACACGGAGGCTAACATTATCCCTCCCACCCTTCCCTGGGTGGTTGATTAAATGATATAATATATATATATATATATATAATATATGTTATGATATGCTTATTTGAATTTTTTAAGTGTATTGTCAATAGGTTTTTTTATTCATTTTTGTGTTTGTAATGTACAAAAGTTTAATTAATGCTTTTTGCGTGTGTTGAACATGGCCCTTTTTGCAACGTCATATCTGAAATTTTTGCCTTCCTCCTGTATTTTTTCTAACCTTTTGTTGGCTGTTTTATGACTCTGGGCACTTTACCACTGCTGATCAGTGCTAAAGCGCATATGCACTCCCTATTGTAAATTGGTATATGGATTAGTGACTCCATGATTGGCTGGTTTGGTTTACTTGTCAGACCCTAGTACAGTGCACTGAGTGTGCCCAGGGCTTGTAACCCAAATGCTGCTGGTGGGCTTGCAGCACTGGTTGTGCCACCCACAGAAGCAGCCTGTAAAAGTGTGTCTCAGGTCTGCCATTGCAGAGCCTGTGTGCAGTCTGGTACTGCCATGTTGACTGAGCACATGCACCCAATTGCCAGTCCCTAAACCTTCCCTTTTCTTCATATCAGATACCCCTATGGTAGGCCAAAGGGCAGGGTGCATTGTAAGGATAAGGTAGGACAAGCCCTGATGTGTGTGGAATGTCCTAATAGTGAATTACAGCCATTTTCGTTTTTCACTATTGCAAGGCTACCAATTCCCCATAGGCCAGAATGATTGTTACATCTTATAATCCCAACTGACTCAGGGAACATGGTAGAAATGCGAGTTCAGTATGCCTGAACTCAGAATGATAAAATGCATCTTGTAGTGAAGTTGATTTTAACATTCTGTGTTTGAAAATACCACTTTTAGAAAGTAGGTATTTTCTTGTCTAACATTCCAAACCTGCCTCTGCTAGGTTGTGTATTCCTTATCTGGAGTTTGAGTGATGGGCTGGGGTATTCCGGGAGACAGGGTGAGTCAGCCCAGTGGTGAATAGAGAGATCTGCATCTAGATGGGAGGGAGGAGTAGGGCTGTTCCTTCCCTTCACAATGCTGGCTCCACCTCCTGTGGTGCATCTGATGCCTCTGCCCTGCACTGTGAAAGGAAAGAAGGACTCATGTCAACAGAGTGCTCCAGGACTGACCAGAACTGGTTTGGACTAGGCAAAGGCCCCTCTGACCTCAGAGGACAAAGGATTTTGGGGTATAAGCATTGGGACCCTAATCCCAAGAATTTAGATCACTTGTGGACAACAAGAAGAAACGTTTCATGAGGAGAGGAACCAGAAGAAAATGAGGAGTGACTATTCCTAAGCTGAAGTGCTGCTTGGGAGATTGGCCTGCAGTGGTTGCCTGACTGCCAAAGAAAGGATAAAGGAACTTTGTGTGCTTTTTTTCAACTTGTGAAAGATCTCCAAGGGCTTGAGAGAAGAGCTTGCCTCCTGCTGAAGTCTCAGGGACAACAGACTTCAACCACCAGCTCCCCAAGAGTTCTTTGGAAGTGCCTGCAGCTGTTTTGGGCCTTCTGAGGGACTGCGTGTCGCAAGCAGCTGGAAGTGCGACTCACAAAGAAGAAGCGTGTCGCCATCGCAGCCTCTGCCGTCGCATCAAGGATATCGCCGCTGTTGCTGGCGCATTGCACCGCATCACAAGAAACGTCTCGCAACATTGAAGAAGTGTGTCGCTGTCGCAGCCGCTGCCATTGCATCATTGAGCAAGGGTGTCGCGGCTGTAGCTGTCGAATTGCACCGCAGAACAGCCTCGCATCCATGGAGAAGCCTGCCGCCGTCGCAGCTGCTGTCGTCGCATCACTGAACAAAGGTGTTGCCGCTGCAGCTGTTGCATCGAGCGGAAGCGTCTCGCATCGTCGGAGAAGACTGTCACCGCCAAAGCCGCTGTCATTGCATAATTGAACAAGGGTGTTGCCGCTGCAGCTGTCGCATCGATCGAGACATCTCGCAACATCGGAGAAGCGTGCCACACCAAGAAGAAGGCGCCATCTCTGCTTTATCACACCAGATCTTCATCGCATCATGGCGTTGCTAGCCACACCACCACGAAAGTGCAGTAAGAAACTGGTGCATCACTGTTCCTGAGAGCCAGGAACTGACGCATCAATCTTCCGTGCAACCCTTTCGTTGTATAGCGATACGCATCCAAAGGTACATTGACTCAAATGTCGCATTTTACGATCTAAAGTCAACTTAGCCAATTCTACCATTTTAACTCCGTCGGTGCTCATGACGAGCCCAGCTTGTCATGAGTCGCTCGTCATGAGTCACAGTGGAGCTGTGCTCATGAGGAGCTGGGCTCATGATAACGGCTGCACTACGCCCGGCCGTAATTGATTCCCCGCCTGTGAGGGCAAATTAATCTGTGGGCGGAGTCGTGATGAGCCCAGCTCATCATGAGCACAGCTCCACTGTGACTCATGACGAGCTGGATTCGTCACAAGCCCCGTGGCGCTGTGCTCACCTCCCCCCGTCCCCCGCACTGTGGGGGAATTACCCCCGCAGCGAAGGGGTTAAGTACAGTATTGTGGATTTTTGTCTTTTGTGGTCTTGTGTTAAATCTATATAAAGAATACTTATTTTTAATATACAACTGTGTGGTGTCCATCTGTAGTGTTGTCACTGGGTTACTGCATGTGTTCACAAATGCTTTATACACTGCTTCTGAGATAAGCCTGTCTGCTTGTGCCAAGCTACCAAGTCGGTGAGCAGGGGTTATTTTAGTAGTGTACCCCCTTACACTGACTAGACGCAAGGATCCCTATTTGTCACAGGTACCTACCTATGCAAACTAGAGACCCCCAAATCGAACAGCGTGTGTCTTTCTAAAAAAGAAAAAAGTGAGATTCACATTTAAATGAAAAAATGAATGTGTTTGTTCTAATGCAAATAAAATAAAAAAGTATTTCTGATAAAAATATATTCGGGTGGCATTGATTCAAGTCTGTGCACCAATGATCATTTGTTGCTAAAAGGAAATATCAGTATTGGGAATTTTTTTTGTTGCTTGTTAATTTCTTCTCTATCCCTTTGATATCCAATTTTAACTTTCTTTGATTTAGATTCCAACCTCCAATCCTCTCCTTCTATATTCACCTGAATTTATAAAGTTCTTCTCTACATCTGTTAAGACACAAATCAAATTGATTTGATGAGTATAAACTGTGTCTAATGTCATGGTGGGGTTAAAGAATCCTTCAGTCCTCTCTACATTTTTAGCCACTAGGTGACGATTCAAATGCTTATGTATGGAAAGTTCTGAAACAATTAAATCATAACTCAAAACATAATGGCTGATTATGATGGTGGTGAACCTGCCATGACAGGCTGTCAGTGGCGGGTTCACCGCCATCGTGAGGCCATTTCCTGCACGCCATAGTATAATGGCGAGCAGGTCGGTGGCATGCATCTGAGGCCTCTTTGAGCCCGCCAGTGCTGCGGAGGCCTGCGTATTCCCATATATGGTGGGGGTGCCTACTAGGCGCCACTGTTGGGATTACGATGCTCCATCCCTGCCAGCCATTCCATGGCGGTTCACCCGCCACGGAAAGACTGGTGGGGATGGACTTTGGGGGCCCAAAGCAGGCCCTCTTTAAACCAGGCACTTCAGTTTTGGGTTTGGGGGCACCTATGGTGCCCTCCTACATTTCCCTGCAATATATGGCAGGGAAATGTAAAAAGTGAATTTTTGACATTGCGGTGGGTATTGCACCCAGCACTTTGCCACTGGATTCAAACTTGCCTTACTGATGAAGGGTGATACCCAGAAACCGGTCCCAGGATGCTTGTTTCCAGGTCAGGGAAGACCTGGCTTGGCAGTTGAGGCTGAACTGTTCCCATGAGGCACAGGGTCAAGACTGATTTGCATATAGCTGGGTCTGAACTGACGCGGCGAAGTGAGCTTAAGAATGATGATGGATTCAACCCAGATCTGTGACTGGGGTGAGTGTCTGAAAAGTTTCAGCACTCTGTTCATAATCTCCTTGTGTTTGCTTTGTTCACACCCTAAGATGGCAGGGTATGCCCAGACGTGGGTTCCTTGGTCACTTTGCCATTGGATTCAAGCTAGCCTGGCTGATGAAGTGTGTTACCTAGAAACCAGTCCCAGGATGCTTGTTTCTGGTTCAGGGAAGACTTAGCTTGGTAGTTCGGGCTGGACTGTTCCCATGAGGCACAGGCTCAAGACTGATTTGCATATAGCTGGGTCTGAATTGAGGTGGGGAAGTGAGCTTAAGAATGATGATGGATTCAACCCAGATCTATGACTGAGGTGAGTGTCTGAAAAGTTTCAGAGCTCCGTCCATCATCTCCTTGTGCTTGCAATGTAAAGTGTGGAACTTGCAGCTGCTGTGGTAGCGGCTGCATCATAATACAACTTGTGGGACCGCAGCCTTGTAGGCGTGCAGTCCCACTCCCCGAGACGATGGCGGATGAACTGAAGTTGTCCCCCATCGTAATCAGCCCCATAATACTGAAAATGGCACTGTTCATACAAAATAATCATTAACAGGCTACAAGTAACATCATAACATGTAGCACCATAAGTCAAAAGAATATGAAGATCCATGATAACTTCTTCAGCTGATGCAGGTGATTATGTGTAAACGTAGCAATTCCAAACATCCATAGTATCAATGTACTCATAAAGCAACTTATTATAACCATTTGAAGAAAGATCTCCTGTAGCTAAATCTAAAAGTAATTCCATCTCATTCAGTGAATGCAAACTACTGTCAGTAGATCTCTGGGTACTAGGTGTAACTCTAGATCTAATCTCGGTTAAACTCTGGGACATGGGTAAGTATAATCCTATAAGCAACATAATCAGTACTAAAAATACAGCTATTAACACACCTGCTATTATTTACCTATGTTTCTTACTATTATTGATAGGTTCCATAACTTTTCTAAAATCATACAGTTGGTTGGAAAATACCAGCAACAGAGACTTTTCTGTCAGTTTCCACCTGTTCAAATGGCAAAACATAGTTCAAATGATCTGCACTGAAGTGACAACCTTTCGCACGTTCAGCAAACTCGGGCCATGGTACTCTTCTCAGTTCTTTTAACAATGTCCAATTGTGGAGGACGCTAGAGGGCGCGCACGGAATGGCTGCACACTAGTGCCGCTCTGTAGGTCGGGGACACGATTTGACATTAAACTTGCGTTTTTGGCGACTTTGTACAGCAAAAAGGACAAAATAACGCATCAAACCACTACACGACATACTGCTGATGGTAAATGCAAAGAATATTTTGCCATTAATAGAAAAATCATCCGTCGAGGTGAAGCATGACCGACTCCCAGATCAAGACAAATAGCAGAGCTGAACGCAGCGTAATCAGAGGCAGCA
Organism: Lissotriton helveticus; assembly: GCF_964261635.1. Classification (NCBI taxonomy): domain Eukaryota; kingdom Metazoa; phylum Chordata; class Amphibia; order Caudata; family Salamandridae; genus Lissotriton; species Lissotriton helveticus. The sequence continues at coordinate 1,080,197,296 of NC_136059.1, forward strand.
AACCGGGACTACAACTGCCGCACCCGTCGTCAGCGGGAACCACTGCATGACCATCAAATGAGCCCCGGCTCCGCTTCCTGGTGGACTGAAGCTGTGCTGCTGTTCCATATCCCGCTGAGGTGCGAATCGCGACCCTGCTCATATCGGACACCGTCCGTGGTAAATGCAACGGAAATCGGAGGCTGAGGAGCTGCAGACCCACGTCTTGGGAGCATGACCCAGCGCCGCCCGACACTCGGGAAGAAATTTCCGGAGCTGCACCTGGAGGGGGGGGGCGAAGAGCTCCATTCCGACGCAAGCACCGAGCAGACCCCTACACATCAGGCAAGTGACCCACCAATATACACTTCTACTCATACAACAACATGACACCGCTCTCTGGGCATTACGACCGTGGTTGTGGGCCCCCTCAGCCACACACATAAGAATATATTAAGGAGAAGCCACAACCTCCAAATGACTCGTGCTCACCAATAGCCCAATATATAGATAACTGTGCGACTGATAGAGCATGCAGGGACCGGCTAGCTCAGTTTTACCATACTCACCTTGGGCCCATACAACATTCACACATTGAACTAGTAGCTCTGCCTAACTAATTTACTAATTTAATCACTCTATCAGTTTTTTCCAGAGGTCCGATTTAGGACTGATACCTGTAGACCATAACTTACCAATCCTTGTCACCTTACTATTAATCCTGTGGATCAGAGAGTTAGCATAAACAGATAGTATTTAAACACATTTACCTTTCTGATAATAACCACAGACTCAGGAATGTTTTAAAACCTTTATCTATGGTAGATTTTCTGAGTCAAATGAAAAAGGGCCACAATCTTGTGACCATACATTTTATAAGCAAACATATACCCAGCAGGACATAAAGTTTGAAAGTAATCACAGTAACCCCCTTTAGACATAGGTACCTGGGAAGTGTAAAAAGGGAAATAGCACAAGGGCGTATCACATTGATTATAATTACCCAGAATGGTGCAATGACCAATCTTGGCCACGGGCAAAATACGGACCAGGCTCCCGACCAATCAGGTGCCCACGGGAAAAGACCGGTGCAGAGCAAGACAGGTGACCTCAGCGTGCGCGGCATCGTTCAAGATGGAAGATGTGCCAGTAGTCAGGCCCAAAGTACGAGCTAGTAGCAAAGTCAAAAAGAAACATCAGAATACAGAAATAAATGAATGCACTGTATACCACTTATCTCTACTCTATCCCCATTACTTTATTTTAACTTGTGCGTTAATGATTAGGCAGAACAAGCAAGTTTAATACAAGTTGCAGCATAAGCATTAGCATGTGAAATTTAAAGCAGACATTTCTGGCATTAGTGCGCAGAAGCAAAGTTTTCCCACCAGGCAAAGAAGTACGTCACACCACGTGAGCGTGGCAGACGCATGCGCACAAGGTTTCCCGTGTTTTTGGCGGCCATTTTAATGCATTAAAGTTACTGTTAGTAAAAGCACATTGAAAAGCTTCCCCTAGATACTAGAAATGTTGTGAAATGTAAAATATTAGTAAACAAAACATGTTGATCAATATTTTATAAGTTATTTAGAGAGGGCTGAATACAAGCAAGTTTCGGAATATGTGAATCCTTGCTCCATCACGACATTTCACACGATAGTGCTCAGGATTGCACCTGATTATACATGAAACATTGGGCTCACTGCAACAGCTTGGAACGCAAACTATATAGGCCACCCACACGTGTCACCTCACCAACGAGAGGCACTGCTTTAACAATAGAGCTCAGGAATGTACCTGAGCATGGTCACATCGTTGGGCTAACTGCTGCAGCTTTAAAGACAAACATTGCGCCACCCATGTGTATCTGCTCTCTATCAGCGGGCGGCACTGCGCAGTGGCAGGTTTACCTATGGAGATCAGAGGGCAATTTGTGCGGACGAGGGATGCACATTCCACTTGCCAGTGGCATCGCTTTCTGCACATTGCGCCCATGGTTGTGGGCACCCTCGACCACTCTCATAAGCGCACAGTCCGGAGCAGCCACGACCTCCTTTAAAACTGCGTTAGGTTGCAGAACATTGATTGAATGGCCAAATTTTGTCTCACACAATAGTGTTCAGAATTGTACATGCATATGGGCACGTTCTCAGGATAACTGAAGCAGCTTAAACAGTTAGCATGGTGCCTACAATTCTATCAGATCCGCATCAATAGGCGACACTACGTTAGCGATAGAACTCTGGCTTGTACATTCACCTGGTCGCCAGCCTTAGGCTACATGCAGTAGCTTGACAAGCAAACACTGCAACACCCATGTGTATCAGCTCCACATTAGAGGTCAACACTGGGAAGTGGAAGGATTGCAACCGGGGTTCAGAAGGCAATTTGTACAGACGGAGGCGCCCATACTACTTTCCACTGGCTTCCTCGAGACTCTTAATGTCATAGGTAAGACAGACAAAAAAACACCAAAACTGTCTTTTGATAACCGCCGACCGCCCAAGGTAACAACGGCACACTCTGATACCGAATGAGACCAGGACGAAGCAAAAAACTTCAACATGGAAGCTACCCTAAAGGCCATACAACAAAGTCTGCTAGCCATAGATGGCAAAATTGACGCACTTACTCAGAGAGTAGACAATAACCCTGGGCGTAGTGGGCGTAGTGGGGCTTCGCGAAGCTACGCGAAGTGGGCAAAAAACTACGCCCACCCACGCACTTCATGTAGCCCCACTACGTGCCACCCGCCTCCCTCCCGCCCTCCCTAAATGCTTACATTAATATATAAATGAATTTAAAACCACTTACCTTGTCCTGCCGCATCCCCGGGGCTCCCGCTCGTCATTGTGCCGCCGGCGCGCGCGTCTTGGATGCTAATGCGCATGCGCGGCCGCCCGCGCATGCGCATTTCTCGAAGTGGGCGTAGTGTTGCCTGCTTCGCCTACTTTGCAAAGGGCGAAGTAGGCAACACTACGCCCACTTCGTGGGCTTAGCGAAGTTGCCCGCCCAGGGTTAACTGACAGTGCCCGCAGATGAGCACATTGGTGATAAAAACTTTGTTAATAGTTGGTTCCCTACATGGCGATGAGCAGATGTATGTTTATCGCGTATCTTTATAGTTGATAACCAAATGGCCATGTACTATGCCAGGAAGGTATAACAGGGACTACATTCAATGACCGTAATATTCAGGGCCATTTGAACGCTAATCTAGAACCGGATAGAACTGACCGATATAGGTGGTAAGGTACGTGACATGCTCTGCATTATCGGATACACTACATTACTGTGTTTTTTCGCTGCATGGATGCTTTCTGATTATTAATTAGTAAACTAGTGAGTGCCGCTGTGCATGCGGACTAGCAGATACATGCACAGCGGCCCTTGCCAAGTGCACCTGGGTAAAAACCCGAAGTGTAGTTCACTATAATTATCGATCTTGCATATGGGGATGAGCTGGCGTGTATTGCTTATATACCTAGACAGGAATGTGCATCGAGGTAAATGATGTAAGAGTACGATGCCCCTGGCAAGTATATACGTGTGAAGCAGTCAATCTGGGAAGTGTTGTAGGAAAATGGAAAATGATTCACAATGTTATCAGGCGCCCGTACTAACCATTTCTCCCTTAGAAGTTTAGCCAAATGCCTCAGGGAATACCCAACCACATCCGTTACTTGTGGATGTAGATGCGAGCACTTCGTGTTCCCCCCCCCCCGAGGGTGCTCCCCGTAACTGTTTACACATGGTTCATGTTGTTGTTTAGGGTATTTCTTTATGAACGTGGTGGTTTGCACACCACATATACCTGATTAATCCAATCGAAATTTCTTTAACATATTTGACTTTTTGAGTGCAACCTGGGTTTCGCCTTGCCATCGCGCAATTTGAAAATTCCATAAGTGGGGAGAGCAACATTCACACTCCACACCCTGGTGCACTGCATTTAATTTGGATACTAGATCCATCATATATTTATCCGTTTGTCTCGTTCATGTTTATCCATATTTTATCCTTTACTTTGTCATATTATCTTCTGTGATTCCGTCTGATCCACATCGTCACCAAATTCAATTAAATAATCTTTATTTCGTTGCAGTTGCAGCATAAAAGATATACAAAATATATAATATACATTGCCACATTATTATCAACAAATTATACGAAGATATCCAATCAACGAAAGTGCTGGTGCATGACCGAAAAAATTACCATAAGCCTTTACAGCTAAATCATGATTTGGGGCTTGAAACACACATCAATAAATATAGATAAAAAATTCATTAAAATATTTACAAGGTTAAACAAACATTAAATTGGGTTATAACTGCCAGTTAACACTTCTCACTATACACCCTTAAAATGGCAGAGACAATTTTTGTCTAATGAATTTTACAGCCAAGAGAAATCTGCTGATGCCAAACACAATTACTTGACTAGTGTCCGTAATTAATATTCTACCAGCTTCCTGGTGCGAAGTTGATCCGATATTACGGCACAATGGCACTATCCATTTCCTTCTTGTTTCTGCATAGCTTGAACAGAAAATTAGAATGTGAAAAATGTCTTCTTTTACATTATTTGTGCATAAAGTGCATTTATCGTCACCAAATTGCTTTTAAAACTTTACGTATCAACATGTGCCCATCCAGGCCTCCTTGTAAATATGATCCATACACAAAAAGTAGTTGACAGCAGCATTCTTTTATTCATGACCCAATGCATTTTGAGCAATTGCTTGCTCTTCGTCAGGGGTATCTAAAATTTCACACAACAAATGTTTTCATTAAATTTAGTCTGAACGGACCCACATTCAAATCTAAAATCTATCTCGTGCATGTGTAGTATTCAAAACGATGTTATGGCATTATAAAATTGAACAATCATTCTCATGAAATCACCCCTGATACTTAAACCAGAAACGATCAAAACTAACAGTTTACGAGGTCAAAAGGCTCGAAAATCAGGCTTTCTAGCTGTTTGTTCATGCATATTTTTGTGAACACCCAGTCTCTTATCGCACATGGTTCTTGCGCTATTTATTAGTAACATTCACACAATTACTATATTTATTATTTACGCATGCCTGTAGCTTTATCAGTTCAAATGCTTAAGCTCTGGTCACACGATTTACTACTGAACCTCACTAATACCAAACGCGCGCAATGCGTACCTGCTTTTACATTCTCCTAATCACAAGTCCCGGTTCGTCATGAACTCCTAATTACTCTCTCCTTCTTCCCGCCCAACTTATAAACTAATTTGACCCCTCCCTTTCCTGCGCAAACAGTCAAGGTGAAAGGTTAACCGTGGGTGTGCCTTTGTAAACTCACGCTACCATAATGCATCATGAACATCAAACCCTCATGTTATTCAAATGCCTTTACATTGCACCAGTGTCCATATCCTTTCAGAATGCCTCCATACTCGCTGCCGAGAACTCGCTGTTCTGATAATGTGACGCCTTACAGAGGGTGATGCCTTTTCTCCAAACATATTTCATCTTTAGGTGCAACACCAACGTGGCAGTTAGTGTTCATAATGAATGTGGTGGTGTGCACACCATATATACCTGATTAATCCAATCGAAATTTCTTTAACATACTTGACCTTTTGCTCGCAACCTGGGTTTCGCCTTGCCATCGCGCAATTTGAAAAATTCCATAAGTGGGGAGAGCAACATTCACACTCCACACCCTGGTGCACTGCATTTAATTCGGATGCTAGATCCATCATATATTTATCCGTTTGTCTCGTTCATGTTTATCCATATTTTATCCTTTACTTTGTCATATTATCTTCTGTGATTCCGTCTGATCCACATCGTCACCAAATTGCTTTTGAAACTTACGTATCAACATGTGCCCATCCAGGCCTCCTTGTAAATACGATCCATGCACAAAAAGTAGTTGTCAGCAGCATTCTTTTATTCATGACCCAATGCATTTCCAGCAATTGCTTGCTCTTCGTCAGGGGTATCTGAAATTTCACACAACAAATATTTTCATTAAATTTAGTCTGAACGGACCCACATTCAAATCTAAAATCTATCTCGTGCATGTGCACTATTCAAAACGATGTTATGGCATTATAAAATTGAACAATCATTCTTATGAAATCACCCCTGATACTTAAACCAGAAACAATCAAAACTAACAGTTTACGAGGTCAAAAGGCTCGAAAATCAGGCTTTCTAGCTGTTTGTTCATGCATATTTTTGTGAACACCCGGTCTCTTATCGCACATGGTTCTTGCGCTATTTATTAGTAACATTCACACAATTACTATATTTATTATTTACACTTGTGCAATGTAATGCATTTGGGTTTGATGTTCATGATGCATTATGGTAGCGTGAGTTTACAAAGGCACACCCGCGGTTAACCTTTCACCTTGACTGTTTGCGCAGGAAAGGGAGGGGTCAAATTAGTTTATAAGTTGGGCGGGAAGAAGGAGAGAGTAATTAGGAGTTCATGATGAACCGGGACTTGTGATTAGGAGAATGTAAAAGCAGGTACGCATTGCGCGCGTTTGGTATTAGTGAGGTTCAGTAGTAAATCGTGTGACCAGAGCTTAAGCATTTGAACTGATAAAGCCACAGGCATGCGTAAATAATAAATATATTAATTGTGTGAATGTTACTAATAAATAGCGCAAGAACCATGTGCGATAAGAGACCGGGTGTTCACAAAAATATGCCTGAACAAACAGCTGGAAAGCCTGATTTTCGAACCTTTTGACCTCGTAAACTGTTAGTTTTGATCGTTTCTGGTTTAAGTATCAGGGGTGATTTCATGAGAATGATTGTTCAATTTTATAATGCCATAATATCGTTTTGAATAGTACACATGCATGAGATAGATTTTAGATTTGAATGTGGGTCCGTTCAGACTAAATTTAATGAAAACATTTGTTGTGTGAAATTTCAGATACCCTTGACGAAGAGCAAGCAATTGCTCGAAATGCATTGGGTCATGAATAAAAGAATGCTGCTGACAACTACTTTTTGTGTATGGATTGTATTTACAAGGAGGCCTGGATGAGCACATGTTGATACGTAAAGTTTCAAAAGCAATTTGGTGACGATGTGGAACAGACGGAATCACAGAAGATAATATGACAAAGTAAAGGATAAAATATGGATAAACATGAACGAGACAAACGGATAAATATATGATGGATCTAGCATCCGAATTAAATGCAGTGCACCATGGTGTGCAGTGTGAATGTTGCTCTCCCCACTTATGGAATTTTTCAAATTGCGCGATTGCAATGCGAAACCCAGGTTGCACGCAAAAGGTCAAATATGTTAAAGAAATTTTCGATTGGATTAATCAGGTATATATGGTGTGCACACCACCACATTCATTATGAACACTAACTGCCACATTGGTGTTGCACCTAAAGATGAAATATGTTTGGAGAAAAGGCATCACCGTCTGAAAGGCGCCACATTATTAGAACAGCGAGTTCTCGGCAGCGAGTATGGAGGCAATCTGAAAGGACATGGACACTTGTGCAATGTAAATGCATTTGAATAACATGAGGGTTTGATGTTCATGATGCATTTTGGTAGCGTGAGTTTACAAAGGCACACCCGCGGTTAACCTTTCACCTTGACTGTTTGTGCAGGAAAGGGAGGGGTCAAATTAGTTTATAAGTTGGGCGGGAAGAAGGAGAGAGTAATTAGGAGTTCATGACGAACCGGGACTTGTCATTAGGAGAATGTAAAAGCAGGTACGCATTGCGCGCGTTTCGTATTAGTGAGGTTCAGTAGTAAATCCTGTGACCAGAGCTTAAGCATTTGAACTGATAAAGCCACAGGCATGCGTAAATAATAAATATAGTAATTGTGTGAATGTTACTAATAAATAGCGCAAGAACCATGTGCGATAAGAGACATGGGTGATTTCATGAGAATGATTGTTCAATTTTATAATGCCATAACATCTTTTTGAATAGTACACATGCATGAGATAGATTTTAGATTTGAATGTGGGTCCGTTCAGACTCGAAATGCATTGGGTCATGAATAAAAGAATGCTGCTGACAACTACTTTTTGTGTATGGATCGTATTTACAAGGAGGCCTGGATGGGCACATGTTGATACGTAAAGTTTCAAAAGCAATTTGGTGACGATGTGGAACAGACGTAATCACAGAAGATAATATGACAAAGTAAAGGATAAAATATGGATAAACATGAACGAGACAAACGGATAAATATATGATGGATCTAGCATCCGAATTAAATGCAGTGCACCAGGGTGTGGAGTGTGAATGTTGCTCTCCCCACTTATGGAATTTAGGGTATTTCTTTGGCATAATTGGGATGCTAAAGTGGGTGGGGGGTTGAAAGGAATGTTTTTTGTTCTATGCAGGCAACCAAAGGCAGGGTACAGTACTGAATCCCATGTCATACATCATTTTACATGTACAACCATACTGTTGATGTAACCCATACACACAGTGTCTCTGAATGGATGATTTGTCATGAACACATACAGACGTCCTATTGAGTATGGAAAATAGACTGAAACCATCGCAAATTAGATTACTATCCTGGAATATTAGAGGGCTGAATAATCCCAAAAAAATACGTCAGGTCTTTGCCTATCTGGACAGACACCACATTGACACAGCCCTATTGCAGGAGTCCCACCTTGCAAAAGCGACTAAATTACACTGGGAGGTAAATGGGCTGAGGCTATAATAATGTCCTCATACTCAACATATTCTCAAAGAGTCATAATACTCGTAAAGAAGGGCACCCAATTCCTTGTAGATCAAACTATAATGGATGAGCTTGGTCGATATATTATAGTCACAGGTCATATTAGGGGACACCCAATAGGGCTGATCAATACATATGGGTCAAAAGTAGATGATCCCGATTTCTGTGAGGGAATATGTAGGAAACTGAGGGATTTGCCTGAAATGGAGATACTGTGAGGGGGAGACCTAAACCTATCTCTCAATGAGGATCTGGACAGATCAGGGACGTTGAAAGAACCACACAAATGAGCAGTGAGGGCAGTACTGGATGAGATGTCAGAATTTAAAATGCTAGATGTCTGGCGGCTGCGCCATCCCCAACATAAGGAGGCAACTCATAACTCAACCATACACAATAGTTGGTCACGTATCGATTACTGGCTTGCAACTGAGGGGGGCTGCTGCATGTACACGAGACATAAACCACTTGCCTAAAATGATGTCGAACCTCAAACTAGTTCTATTAACTATAGACCTCCCCCATTATGTGCCACCTCCATACATATGGCTATTTAACGCCAAAACATTATTAGATTCCGCATACAACAACACTATCCGACAAGCAATTGTGGAGTATTTCCAATTCAACCGACCGTTGGTTGAAGACCCAGGACTTCTCTGGGAGGCTTTTAAGGCCACCATACGTGAGGTCTATATCAGTACGAGTGCAGGCATACTAATGGATATTCACAATCAGCTTAGCCAATGGGAAAAACAAGCTCCAAGCCGTAGAACAGGAGTATGAACACACACAAAATATGACTCTGCTGGGCGACATAAGAAAAATACTGACTGAAGGTCAGGAATTTGCGGAGGATGAACTTAAATATATTTCGAAGAGACACATAGCTCGTACATACAGGGAGGGGGGCAAATCAGGTCGAGTATTGGTACACGGACATTTGCAGTGGCTACACAACGCACACAGCACTTAAAGTCAAAGACAAATATGATAATTTGCAATATGATCCGGAAGGTATACTACCGGCCTATATGGATACATACTGGGACTTGTATGCCTCACGAAACACAGCTGCCCTGCCAGAAATATTAGCATATTTGGAAGATATTGTGATAGCTTGGCTCTCAGATGGTCAAAGAGAGTACTTATCACAGGTAGTCACTTTTGAAGCCTGATAAAGACCGCAAAAATTGTGAATCCTACTGACCCCTCTCCTTGATCAATACAGACACTAAAGTTTTGGCTAAACTCATTGCAAAACATCTGCAACCACTAATGCCCAATATTGTATTGCCAGATCAATAAGGATTTGCACCGCTCTACCTCCCACTATATTAGTACAATATTTGCATTGTCACATCAATTAAACCCAGACCTCCAGGCAGCTGCGATCTTACTGGATGCAGCTAAAGCATTCGACTCTGTCGAATTGCCCTACCTATTCACTGTGCTAGGGCAAATGGGCTTCCCCCGATGTTCCTGCAATGGACTGTGCTACTCTATACAATGCCAATTGCACAGATAAGATTAAATCAATACGTATCAGAGCCGATCAAAATAACACAAGGCACACGACAGGGCTGTCCCCTCTCACCGCTCTTGTTTGCCATAGCGTTAGAACCACTGGCATGTAAAATCCGACAATGCCACAAATCTGCAGCCCTACAGTTCCCTCAAAGTCCATTAAATATTTCACTATTTGCAGACGATATGGTGCTGTATGTCCGTGACCCCGTCAATAATTTATCTCCCCTGCTGCGGGAATATATTAAATTTGGAACCCATGCCGATCTCCAAATCTACAATTATTCCTTTAACAGAGACCATTTTGAGTGCCCACTGGGTTGGCAGAATGACCTGGCTACTATATCTTGACGTTGGTACCACCATGACCCAAACATAGTTATACGAACAAACTATGGAACAGCCATCAGTAAACTTGAGGAGAAAGTGGAGCGCTGGATCCAGCTGCCGCTTTCCTTAGTAGAAAGAATGGCCATTGTTAAGATGGTCATACTACCCAAATTTCTCTATCTCTTCAATAATATTCCAATACCTCCACCAGCACCTTTATTCCAAAGATTGACAACTAATATCACTCGGATCATATGGGCGGGTAAACAAGCATGCATTGAACTATGCACGCTCATATTACCCTATTCAGAAGACGGATTGAAGCACCTGATTTACTTCGGTTTTATCTATGTGTCCAAACGCAATATGCACACTACTGGTTTCATCCAATTAGATACCTACCACACTTAGCGGTGGAAGATGGGGGCGCACACCCAGTGCCATTACGCAATATACTGCCAGACCCATCGGCACATGTGCCGAAGCATGAGATAAATACAATACACACTACAAACATGGCAGGGCACAGGATGGGAAAAATAACACATAAATTGCCACTACATGCGCCAGCACTGTCACAACACCACCCAGCCTTGTCAGTCACTCAAGAGAAGGTTGGAATGGAATTGTTACAGCGTGTAGGTATTAATACAATGGAGGATCTCTATGAGAATGGCACTTTCATTGAGACTGATGACCTTATGTATATTAGCAATCAAACACTGCTTTTTAATTTACATATCAAAGGCTGCGCGGTGCCATAAAAAACCTATATCCTACTTTTCCCAAGGAGCCACCTGTGCTGAAAAGCACTGCAAATGATCCTCACCAACCCAACCCCCACAATGTACACATAGTAACAAAGCTGTATGCACTGCTCCAGGACGACATAGAGAGCAACACATGTAAAGCACAAGAGCACTGGAATAGCCTGCTGGAGTAACCTATTACTGTAGAAGAATGGTCTAGCTGCTGTGCCCTAACTGATGCGCTCACCCCGAATGGCAATTTGCACATCATACATTTTAAATATTTGCACCAATCTTACCACACACCTAGTAAGCTACACAAATGTGGAATCAGGCCTGATGTGCGCTGTCAGAGAGGTGGAATGGACGGTGCTGACTTTGCTCATCTAGGGGTCGATTAGGATCGCGGACGGACTTGAGTCCGTCCGCGACACCTGAGGAGGAGGGAACGTCCGCATGGTGTGCGGCGTTCCCCCCCGAGCCGATTAGGATGTGACCGCCAGGGTGGCGGTCACATCCTCTATCTTTAACATTGCGGCGGGTGCGGCTTCAAGCTGCACCCGCCGCAATGTTAAAAATGCATGCATCGTATTTGCATGCACAAAGCGGCAGGCACTGCGTGGTGCCTGCTGCTTTGTGCACGCAAATGCAGGGGGGTACCATAGGTACCCCCCATGTGCACCCCCCACCCCCCTTCACCCAGGGGGCCCGCAACGGGCCCCCGAAGTGAAGGTCCGTATGCTTTTCCACAACGGAAAAGCCGCCGCGGAAAAGCATGCCTTTTACACCATCCTAATATGGCTGGCGGTGTCTGATAGACACCGCCAGCCATGTTACAGCTTTTCCGCTGCGGTCGTAAGGCGACCGCGGCGGAAAAGCTGCGGACCGAATGCCAGACCCACCAGCCATCCTAATATGGCGGTGGGTCTTTCGGGGCTCCGCTGCGGTTTTCCCTCATCCTCCGGGCCGGCGGTGGCTTCCGCAATCATAATAGGCCCCCTAGTGTGGGGGTGCCCCCGCATAAGGAAATATTGGGATGACGTCACTAGAATACTCAGTGAAATATTGGGAGCACAAATAGACTGCACCATTAACACATGTCTTTTAGGCCTGATAGCCAATTTGCTATCTGTCAGGCGTAAATTCTGTACGATAGCCTTAATACTGGCTAAAAGGAGAGTTTCAATGTGCTGGGGGGGGCAAACACTACCCATGTATTAAACAATGGATCTGGGATATGGCATATTGTAGAGATAACTTGAAGACATTTGAATAAGAACTTCACACTAGTTCTAGGCCTAGAGACTACTGGACGCCTCTGACGGACTACCTTTATTCCCATCAAACTGTACTGACTCCCTCAATTGTATGAGACACTGTAATTTGTTTGGAAATAATGGAAAAATCATGTAATGTACTATACTAATTACCATTGTCATAGATTTCACTCGCAGATTTGTATTCTGTGTTACAAAGTAGCATTGAACGCCTGTACTGTTGTTGTAAAGTTATGAGAATATAGAAAAATCATTTAAAAAACAAATGTTTAAATTGTCTATATTCTAAAGAGCATTTAAAAATTTAGTCTAGAAATCCGGCAAATGATAACTTAGGTCAGTCTGTTCTGTGGCAAGGTAAAGTCAAAACACAGTTCAGCCACACGCATATATTCACAGATATTCTGCTGTATTCACATTTTGATCCTCCAGGTCCTAAAACTCTTTCTCCATGTTATCTGTGGCAAGGTATGTCCATTCAGGTGAAGAGTACCTTCAATCGGGGCTCTTTGCTTTCCTGAATGCAAGCCCTTCACCTTCACTGTCACTCAGATCAGAGTTCTCATTACCCTCCGAAAAAGTTGGCGGCAGACGTTCCTCAGGCAAACTCACTCTTTTTCTCTCTTACCTTCCTGGTCAACATTGTTTAGTCCTTAGTCACCTTATCTCAGCATTAAATACTTTGTCAGAGTCCAAATCTGGCTCAGTCAATACCACAGGATGAGATTCTCCTGCCACGGCTTTGACTGTTTACTCATCAAGACCTCCCCATAATGAACATGTACTGTTTCAAGCTGTTGTTAGTCCCACCCAGCTTGTCTAACCTACTCCCAATTTCCCTCGGTCCCAGCTGTTGCTTCTGGGAGAGATGCTGTCATGTCATCAAGGGGCACTGAACTCTGTGAGTGTGGGTGGTATATATCCAGTTAGGGAGACCTCCACATTTGGCAGTAGCTGTTGTCATCCAAATTGATTTTGTAGGGACTTTGCCAACTGGTTTCTAAGCACATTTTCCTATCGTGTTTCTTCACCAGATCTAAGTCTCCGGGACTGAGGTCATGGCACTACGCATGAGGTGACTGAGCATGGTGATTCCAACCTAACGAGAAACAAAATGCCAATCTCATCACTCTGCCCATGATTATCTCATGGCACAACAAACCTGTCTTCCAGTCAGAAACACTGTGACGGCTCATAAACACAAGAGGCAAAGTCTCAGGCCATTTAAAAAATGGTGAAGCACACACTTTGGCTACTCTGGATTTCAGCATGCCATGCACTGGTTCAACAATTCCTGAAGCCGCAGGGCAGTAACTGAAATGTAGTCTCTGCTCCACTAAGAATTGTGGGCCAGATGTAGGTAGCCATTTACCGACCGGTAAATGGGTATTTGGGATGTAGGGGGCCAATTTTACCGATTCGGTAAATTTACAGAATCGGTATTTTTACTGATTCAGTAACTTCCAGATGTAGGTGGGACTCTTCTGAGTCCCAAAGGCCTTTCAGATTCGGCATTTTACCACCCAATCCAATTGGGTGGTAAAATACCGAATCCAGGTGTGAATGCACACCTATGCCATGTGACAGATAGACATGCCCTTAGGGCATGTCTGTGTGCCACATGGCACACATGCCTGTATTTGGGGTGCTGTGGGTGTCAAAGTGACACCCCCTGCACCCTTTCTGGAATCGGTATTTACCGAATCGGTAAATACCGATTCAGTAATGCCCATTGATTCCTATGGGCTTCAATGCCCATAGGAATCAATGGGCATTACCGAATCAGATTTACCGATTCAGTAAATACTGATATTTACAGATTCGGTAATTCAATTACCGAATTTACCTAAATCTCCCTCCTTCTATTTTACCGATTTATAAATACCGAATCGGTAAAATTCAGTATTTCTAAGTCGGTAAAATAGAATTACCTACATCTGGCCCATTGTGCACAATATTCTCAGGACCTCATTATTAAAATGAATTTGTTGGTCTGACTCCAGAGAAGACAGGCACCCGAACCTTGGTATTAACTCCCTCAACAACATCTTTGCTATAGTGAGACTGCCATTACTTACTTACTTACTGGTCGGGTAAGCTTCAACCCAAAGTCCAAAGGTACACACAATCACCAGGATGTATCTCAGTCCATTGCACACTGGCATCTCGATAAAGCCCAATGGCATGTTGCTGTCTGGACAACAACATCTTGGACCCATCCCAGTCCGGATGCAGACAAAACCACAGCACCGAGACAGCCCTCATAGCCACCACAGACGACATCAGGCGCCAAGTAGACAACGGCGAAACATCAGCCCTCATCCTCCTGTACCTGTCGGCCCCTTCGACACGATCTGCTATCGCACTCTAAAGACACGCCTCCTAGAAGCCGGAATCCAAGAGAAGGCCCTTGACTGGACCACGTCCTTCCTCTCCAGCAGAACGCAGAGTGTCCGCCTCCCACCCTTTCGATCTGAAGCCCCTGACATCATCTGCTGCGTCCCCCAGGGCTCATCCCTCAGCCTGACGCTGTTCAACATCTACATGGCCCCCCTCGCACAAGTGGCCTGCCAGCACAACCTCAACATCATCTCCTATGCCGTCGACACCCAGCTCATCCTCTCCCTCACCAGGGACCCACACACCGCCAAAACCAACCTCCACGAGGGAATGAAGGCAGTCGACGACTGGATGAGAAGCAACCGTCTGAAGCTGAACTCGGACAAGACGGAGGTACTCATCCTCGGACCCACCCCCTCAGCCTGGGACGACTCCTGGTGGCCGACCACACTGGGAACAGCACCAACACCCACCGACCATGCACGCAACCTAGGACTCATCCTCGACACCTCTCTCTCCATGGCTAAGCAGGTCAACGTGTCTCCTCCTCCTGCTACAACACCCTCCGCATGCTCCGCAGGATCTACAAGTGGATCCCGACCAAAACAAGAAGAAAGGTGACACAGGCCATCGTCAGCAGCAGACTGGACTATGGCAACGCACTCTACGCAGGAATCCCAGCCAAACACCTATGACAACTAAAACGCATCCAAAACGCCTCCACCCGACTGATCGTAGCCACATCCCCCCACCTGAGAGGTCTACACTGGCTACCCATCGACAAGAGGATCACTTTCAAGCTCCTCACCCACGCACATAAAGCACTCCACAACGCCAGACCAGCTACACCAGCCTCGCCCTCACCGCTATCCCCCGCATCCAATGAACGACCTCCGGCAGAAGATCCTTCTCCTACCTCGCCGGCAAGACCTGGAACACCCTCTGTACCCACATACGGCAGACCCAAGACCTACTCGCCTTCAGAAGACTCCTCAAGACCTGGCTCTTCGAGCAGTAGCAGCATCCCTCCCCTCAGCGCCGTGAGACCCTCACGGGTAAGTAGCGTGCTCTACAAATACTCTGATTGATTGATTGATTGACCTCCTGATTTTTCTATGTGACTCAATGTTACTGCAGTTCTCTTCCATATGTTCATCTGTTGACACACAACACATCTGTGACTGTTAGACATGTCATCCTTAGGGTGGTCTTTCCCAAAATGTTTTGCCTGCTTACCTCCTCTTTTTGCAGTATCTTTTTGTGGCCTTAGGACTCTGAATACTTTACCACTGCTAACCAATGCTAAAGTGTATGTGCTTCTCCCCTAAACATGGTGACATTGGTAACTTTAGTTTACTTATAGGTCACTTGTAAAGTGGTACACCATATACTGAGGGCATGTAACCTACATTCTACTAGTAGGCTTGTAGCACAGACTGGTTATGGAACCTGTGGAAAACCAGAGCCCTCCGGGACAATTGGACTAGGCCCTATGAAGAGATTGAGAGAAAGGGTACGCTCACCTACCTGATGAACTCCAGACCACCATGCAATCTCACGGGGTGCTCCATATCAATCGCCTCAAACACCACTTTGAGAGGTTTGAGTTCATCATGCTCCCT
This sequence comes from Lissotriton helveticus, assembly GCF_964261635.1. Lineage (NCBI taxonomy): Eukaryota > Metazoa > Chordata > Amphibia > Caudata > Salamandridae > Lissotriton > Lissotriton helveticus. The sequence continues at coordinate 1,080,213,860 of NC_136059.1, forward strand.
TCCCAGATGAAGAAGAGGGAACACCTCCCTGACATGTTAGACTCCAAGGGGAAAGATGTATCTTGAGATGGAGTAATCCATTTTCCCGGTCTAACTCCTGAATAGCAGAGAGGCTGCCACCAAGTACAATGTTGAGACAGTACGCCTCTCTGTTCTCCTTTATTCCTGGGACTATCCACCTGTGTAACCATGATGTGGTCACATGGGACAACGTCTCTAATAAGAATAGATCTTACAGTTTGTTGGAAAAGGTAGGGGCCAGCATTAAGAGTGAATACTCTAAAATACTGGAATTGGGGGTGATTAAACCATCTGGTAGAGCCCTGGTCCAGTTCTGTGGTTCTGGTACCAAAAGCTGCCCCACCGGGCACCACACCTGAACTGAGGTTCTGTGTGGATTATAGCGTCAAAACTCGGTGATAAAGACAGATGCTCATCCCATCCCCTGAGCTGATGAGCTTATTGACAGGTTAGGGGCTACCCAGTACTTAGGTATATTCGATCTTACATAAGAGTACTAGCAGATCGCCCTAACAGAAGGTGCCAAGGAGACATCAGCCTTCTCCACTCAAGTTGGCCCCTACCAATTTCATGTGATGTCCTTTGGACTCAAAAATGCCCATGCCACCTTCCAGAGGTTGGTGAACCCTGTCCTTGCTGGTATTGAGGCCCTCCTAGCTGCCTACCTAGATGATATATCTGCCTACAGTAGCAACTGTAAGTACCACCTCTTTTACCTCCAGGGAGTGCTTTAAACTCTGCAACAGGCAAGTCTTACTATCAAAGCCAGTAAGTACCAGATAGGGCAGGGGTCTGTGGTGTACTTGGGATGCTTCGTGGGCAGGGATATGGTTCAGCCCCAACAGGTCAAAAAGAGACTATCATGGCCTGGCAGCCTCTCCAAAACCTAGACTGAGGTCAGAGTATTCTTGGACCTCATTGAGTACAACAGGAGATTTGTCAAGAGATATGGCACCATTGTTGCCCCCTTGACAGAGCTGCTTCTAAGAAGCAGTACAGGAATGTGATTTGAACAGAGGCATGCCAAAAACATTTGACTCCCATGAAGCAGGCCTTGTGCACAGGCCTAACTTCACGCAGCACTTTATTGTTCAAACAGATGCCTCAGAAGATTGCATGGGGCAGTTTTGTCATAGCTCAATGAAGAGGGACTAGCCTTCATCTCTAAGACGTTACTCCCCAGGGAACAGAGCTTTTGCTGTGGTTTCGGCACTGAAGAAGTTGAGGCCATATCTGTTTGCCACTCACTTCCTGATTTAGAGTGACCACAGACACTTCAAGTGGTTCATGCAAATGAGGGGTGAGAATCCAAAACTGTTGAAGAGGTCCATTTCCCTACAGAGTATGGACTTTACGGTGGAACACAGACCAGAGGTATACCACGCCAATGCTGATGGTCTATCCAGGTTCTTCTGCCTTAGTGATGAGACTCCCTACAGGTTTTGGTAGATCTCCCCACTCACAGCTGGGGCGACACATGTTAGACCTATCATCCTTACCCATTGCATGTAACCTAAATGCTACTCGTGGGATTGTAGCACTGATTGTGCCATCCACACAAGTAGCTATTCACACCCGTCTCAGGCCTGCCATTGTAAGGCCTGTGTGTGCAGTTTACTCCCACTTTGACTTGGCATTTAAAACTACTTGCCAAGTCTTCAACTCACCTTTTATTACACATGTCATCCCTAAGGTAGGCCTTAGGTAGCCCTAAGGGCAGTGCGCTGTGTAAGTAAAAGGTAAGATATGTTGTTTTAAGTTTTACATGTCCTGGTAGTGAGAAACAGCTACATTTGATTTTCACTATTGTGAGTCTACTCCTGTCGTGGGATAGAATTGGGAATTACTTAATACACTTTTAAGCTGCAATTCTTGATCAGAAAGGAGCAGATGCTTCATGTTTTAGATCTTTGGAATAGTAATGAATAAGCCTCTTTAATGGTAATGTTAGATTTAACATTATTATTTTAGAATGCCACTTTAAGAAAGTATTACAGCAAACAAATGATGGACGGAATGCTGACAATGTCACAGTCAGAAGATCTGGGTTAAATTCATCGTTCTTTTGCCCATTACGCCACCCCACTTTGGACCCAGCCATATGCAAATCAGTCTTGACCCTGTGCCTCATAGGAACAGTCCAGACCGAACTGCCAGGCCAGGTCCTCCATTGACTGGAAACAAGCATCCTGGGACCAGTTTCAGGGTATGTCACCCTTCTTCAGCCAGGCTACATTGAATCCAGTGGCACAGTGAGCAAGGGACCCACTTCTTCAGCCAGGCTAGCTTGAATCCAGTGGCACAGTGAGCAACGGACCCATGTCTGGGCATACTCATCCCACTTAGGGTGAAAAGTGTTACAGCAAACAAATGATGGACGGAATGCTGATATGCAAAGATTCTCCCTCAGTCAAAAGATCTGGGTTAAAGCCATAGTTCTTTTGCCCACTACACCACCCCAGTTTGGACCCAGCCACATGCAAATCAGTCTTGACCCTGTGCCTCATGGGAACAGTCCAGACCGAACTGCCAGGCCAGGTCCTCCCTGGACCGGAAACAAGCATCCTGGGACAAGTTTCAGGGTATGTTCCCCTTCTTCAGCCTGGCTAGCTTGAATCCAGTGGCACACTGAGCAAGGGACCCACATCTGTGCATACCCATGCCACTTAGGGCTAAAGTGTTACAGTAAACAAGTGATAGAAGGAATGCTGACAATGCAATCATTCCCCCCCAGTCAAAAGATCTGGGTTAAATCCATCGTTCTTTTGCCCACTACGCCACCCCACTTTGGACCCAGCCATATTCAAACCAGTCTTGACCCTGAAAGCCCGAAACTGGTCCTAGGATGCTTGTTTCCAGTCAAGGGAGGACCTGGCAGGCAGTTTGGACTGGACTGTTCCCATTGGGTGCAGGGTCAAGACTGATTTGCATATGGCTGTGTCCAAACTGGAATGGCATGGTGAGCAATAAAACAATGGATTCAGGCCCAGATCTCTGTACTGGGATAAGTGTATGAAATTGTTCTGCATTCTGTCCATCAAATGTCCTTTTTGCATTTGTCACCCAGAGTGGGACGGGTATGCCCAGACGTGGGTCCCGTGCTCTCCATGCCACTGGAGTCAAGCTATCCTGGCTGATGAGGGCTGAAAGCCCGAAACCGGTCCTAGGATACTTGTTCCAGTCCAGAGAGGACCTGGCCTGGCAGTTCCGGCTGGACTGTTCCCATTGGGCGCAGAGTCAAGACTGATTTGCATATTGCTGGATCCAAACTGGAAGGACATGGTGAGCAAAAAAAACATGGATTTAGGCTCATATCTCTGTACTGGGATGAATGTATGACATTGTTCTGTAATCTGTCCAACAACTCTTCTTTTTGCACTTAAGGAAAGTAGGCATTTCACTGATATTTTCTGCTCTTTATGCCTTTCAGCCCGTCTCCAATACACATCTGTGGTGGGTGACAGCTACGCTTGTGCATTCCCTCTAGACACCCACAAACACAGGAAGGGTGGGTGTGACAGAGAACCCATCTGCATTTATCTGTTATGTTATGTTATGTTATTTATTTCTTCTATAGCGCACGGCTACTCCAAAGGAGCATCCCGGCGCTTTAGCGAAGAAAACTTAGGCAGAGTAACAAACATAACAACTAAAAGCTGAAAGAAGAGAAGAAAACCAAAATAAAAAACCCTATACAGAAAAGAGCCAGGTCTTTAATTCCTTCCTGAAAACAAGAAGATTACTTGCCCTTCTTAAAGCCAAAGGGAGCTCATTCCAGCCCCGCGAGGCCAGGTAACGAAAAGCCCGGCCTCCAGTTCTGGAGCGCTTAATGACCGGCACAGCCACTTTGGCCAATGAAGCAGAACGTAGAGCCCTGCTAGGCTGGTAAAAAGAAAAACGTTTCCCGATATACTTGGGACCAATACCATGAAGGGCTTTGAAAACAAGAGTGAGGCTTTTAAAGAGGATCCTCTTAGAGATGGGCAACCAATGCAAAGCTTTTAATAGCTCCGCAGCGTTGGCCCGTCTCGAAAGTCTGAAAATAGCTCGGGCCGCAGAATTCTGCACCACTTGCAGGCGGGTCAAAAGATATTTGGGTAGACCCAAATAGAGGGCGTTCGCATAGTCTAAATGCGACCCTATTAATGCCTGCACGATGGTTCTTTTGTGGTGAAGTGACAGCAAAGGAAGAAATTTCCTAAGCATCCTGAGAATGCCAAAGCATTTCCCTGAGAGCCCGATGACATGGGGCCGAAAGGATAGGTCACAATCAATCAGAATTCCTAAATTCTTTGCCTTCACAGAGGCAGTGTCCGGGGGAAACATGTCCTGTGGCCACCAGGCCTTCCAGTTGGCAACAGGAGTGCAGCCAAAGAAAAGCAACTCCGATTTGTCGGAGTTGCATTTAAGACCCTGACAGCGGAACCACTCGAAAACCGCCTCGAGACAGTCCCTAATCCGTATGCCATCGAAAATCCCGCCTCTGTCACATGTTAACAGAAGCTGGGTATCGTCAGCATAGGATATGATCTGGGCGCCGAAAGATTCCGCAACCGCCGCCAGAGGGGCCAAAAAGATGTTAAACAGCATGGGGCTAAGAATGGAACCCTGAGGTACCCCCACCTCTAGCGGCGGCATATCAGCGGAAAAAGGAGGCGCCCAGATCATTTGCCGGCGGCCGGTCAGAAAGGATTTGAACCAACTCAACACCGTCCCCCTTAGGCCGATTTCCCAGAGTCTTAACAGGAGGCCTTCATGGGGGACGGTGTCAAATGCCGCCGACAAATAAAGCATTACCAACACGGCCTTACCACCAGAGTCTAAAACCTCCCTAATGGCATCGGTAACCTCGAGAAGAGCAATCTCCGTGCTGAAATTCGCACGGAAACCAGATTGAGACATATGAAGAAGGTCGTTCTCTTCGATGAAATTGGAGATCGACCAATGTACATGCTTCTCGGTTACTTTAGCCAGCGCCGGGAGGAGAGAGATCGGCCTGTAGTTGGCATGAGTGAGAGGGTCAAGGTTTGGCTTTTTGATCAATGGTAGGATCAAGGCACGTTTCCATGGCAGAGGGACCACACCAGTGGACAGAGAGGAGTTGAGAAGTGGGTTCAGCAAGATGTTAACAGCTGACGCCACTCTCCCCAGACACTTCGCCGGACAAGGGTCCAGCGGTGAGCCCGATTTCAAGCTGGACAAAAGGTCCAAAGAATTGATAAGGGTCATAGGAGGAAATTCAGACATAATAGGCCCATCACCATCCAAAAGAGGTAAGGACAAGCGACAGCTGACAGCCGACAAAGAGCAAGCAGGACGGAGGGAGTCCTGGATAGATTTAATTTTATCCACAAAGAACTCGGCCAATTGCTTAATCCAAGTTTCTGTGTGCGTGTGAGAGGGGGTATATAAGGAGGGAGACGTAAAGTCCTTGACAATTTTAAAAATCTCTCTACTCGCATTGTCGGCCTCATCTATTCTTCGCACCAAAAACTCCTTTTTCCCCACCCAGATTTGCCTGTAGTATGATCTTGTCACCACTCTATATCGCAATCTCTCAGCTGGATCGTAGCCTCGCCGCCAGGCCCCTTCCGCCTTCTTACACTCCTGACGTAGAGCTTTTAGATGCGGAGTAAACCAGGGAGCGGAGCTGCGTCTCTCAGTAGACTTAGTCTTCTTCTCCGGAGCTAATACCTCCAGTCTGGCCGAGAACCAGTTTTGGAAGAGAGCAAGATCCTCCTCCACATTGCCAGAAAATTGGCAGGGGGAACTGAGAAGAGCTTCGGATAGCATGTGGGCAGAAATCAGATGAAAAGGCCGCGAGGTCCTCACGATGTTTATAGAAGGCCTCGTCCGAAATATAGTGGTGGAGAGCAGCGCAAATTTAATTAAAAAATGATCAGACCACAGGACAGGCTGCGGGGGAGACATATTTATTGGTTTTGTAGAAAAGACCTGGTCCAAAGTGTGACCTTTATTGTGAGTCAGCCCCAGAACAAAAGGTGCCAGCCCCAACGAAGCCGTAATATCAACAAGCTTTAGAACCTCGGGGTCTAAAATGTTGTCCATATGCAGGTTAAGATCACCAAGCAGAATACACTGCTCGGATCTAAGACATGGCACAGAAAGTGCGGCTTGCAGATCATCAAAAAAGGATCCGAGGGGTCCCGGTGTTCTGTAAAGAAGGATCCCGGAACAGGCTTGGGAGGGGGAAAGGTGAAGGGTAAAACCTAAAGATTCACAACCCTGAATATTGTTTACAGGAAAGGTCATGCAGCGAAAGCGATTGTCCACAATCAAAGCCACACCTCCTCCTCGACCGGTCGCTCTGTCCCTCCTAAAGATTTTATAATTAGGAGGTAAGGCATTCGCCAGATCCGGGGCGGAGCCTTCCCCCAACCAGGTCTCGGTAAGGAAAAGACAAGATGGATTTGTTTCCTTCAAGAGATTCCAAATGTTGAGGGAGTGACAGCTTAGTGATATGGTATTGAGAAGGAGACAGTGGTAGTGGCACAGAGGAGTAAGCGGCAAGGAATCACGTAAAACTGGGGGACGCCAACCGCACTCCGTACATCCCTTCCTGGAAGCCCGTCTCCCGGGAAAGATGTGGTGACAGGAACCTCGACGGTTCCGTAAGGAAAGGAGATCCACCGGGGAATAAGAGAGCATACTTGCTGTGGCAGTAGTGACAACGAGCCAGGTCCTGCCGTCACGCCCCGGCCGCCTCCGGGACGCTGACGGGCGCAGACGGGCAGGACTCTGGCACAGCAAAAGGCATGCCCGCTGCGCGAATCCGCTGCGCGGAAAGTGGGAGCTTTAAATAGATCTCCCTCAGGGCGTGAGGAGCGCTAGACCGCTCCATCCTGTAGTTCCTCGGCGTCCAGACCACTCCAAGATGGCGCCCGTTCTCACCCCACCACCCGGAAACCGGACCCGCGAAAAACGCGGTGAAATCACATTTAAAGTGCAGGTAAGGGGCCCTAGGTATAAGCAATTAAGATCAAGGGATAAATGGAACCAAATTATGAAATAAAATAGTTATAAGGAAGTTTTAAAAACAGCGCGCTAAAAAAGCGCTAAGCGTTATGTAGGCTTAAGAGTCTTCATCAAGGGCTTTCCCTCGAGTGCTCGCCTTAAATAGATCTCCCTCAGGGCGTGAGGAGCGCTAGACCGCTCCCTCCTGTAGTTCCTCTGCGTCCAGACCACTCCAAGATGGCGCCCGTTCTCACCCCACCACCCGGAAACCGGACCCGCGAAAAACGCGGTGAAATCACGTTTAAAGTGCAGGTAAGGGGCCCTAGGTATAAGCAATTAAGATCAAGGGATAAATGGGACCAAATTATGAAATAAAATAGTTAGAGGGAAGTTTGAAAAACAGCGCGCTAAAAAAGCGCTAAGCGTTATGTAGGCTTAAGGGTCTTCATCAAGGGCTTTCCCTCGAGTGCTCGCCTTAAATAGATCTCCCTCAGGGCGTGAGGAGCGCTAAACCGCTCCCTCCTGTAGTTCCTCGGCGTCCAGACCACTCCAAGATGGCGCCCGTTCTCACCCCACCACCCGGAAACCGGACCCGCGAAAAACGCGGTGAAATCACGTTTAAAGTGCAGGTAAGGGGCCCTAGGTATAAGCAATTAAGATCAAGGGATAAATGGAACCAAATTATGAAATAAAATAGTTAGAAGGAAGTTTTAAAAACAGCGCGCTAAAAAAGCGCTAAGCGTTATGTAGGCTTAAGAGTCTGCTCTCTGATAGCGCTTCCTGGGAAGTAAAAGGAAGAGGGAGCTGACACTTAATCCTGAATAGGCAGGGTCTGTTTCTCACACAAAGAGCTGATTACCCTAAACTCATAGTCTGGAGCCAGGGATGGCAAGAAAGTGGGACCTGTGCACTTCAAGTGACTGCTTTGTAGTCACCCCCACTTCAAAGGCACTACTGGCTATAAGTAGTGGGCCTGACCCTAACAAGACTGTACACTGCTGGACCTGTGACAACCTCTGCCAGGAGTAATGACTTATGTGCTACAAGGATTGCCACTCTGCTGGACTGCTGCTTTGGAATAACTGTGTTGTTGCTTTTCTGTGCTGCCCTGCTGCCTGCTGATCTCTACCCTGCTGAGAACAAGGACTGGACCCATTGTACTTTAACCCAGAGTAACGCAAAGGGCTGGCTAACTTGCCACCTATTCCGAAGTCTCAGGGCCATCAAAGACTTCCTTCAACCATGTGGAGAAGTGTGGCTCAATGGTTAGAGCGGAAGACCCTGATGCAGAGGTCTGGCCCGGGACCAGGGTTCAATTTCCGCCTCGGTGGGTCTTGGGCTCAATTTCCTCGGACCTGATAATTCTCGCCTCGGTGCCTATTCTAATCATGGGTCCCACTCTGCAACTCTGGGCAATAGCTTGCTTAATCTCCACAACGGCCCCAAAAGTGCTAGGATGCCTGGCTGCACCTTGGGGGTGCCCAGGAGTGGGGGCCTCACAGGGAAAAGCCAGGAAGGGTTCCACAGCGGTATTCGTACAAGCGCCGGAGAGACCCCATGTGGGGTGATTCGGGCGCTATACAAGTACTACAACATTTACATTTACATTTACATTTACATGCAACCGCACCTGACCCTGCCATCTGTTTGTCCTTCCCTGCCAAGTGGTGCCAATCCAGTCCTGGGCCCTTGAAATGTGACTTTTTCTATACAGAACCATGAAAATCGACACAGTGATGACTTTGCGCAGATCAGAACCGATGCATTGCCCTTGAATGGCGATGGAGGAGCCGATCAACGTCATTGCTTCTACGGATTGCGCGGGTTGACGATAATGGAAAGTGCGGCTGGATGACTAGTGAGTGTCTGTGTGGTAAAGGGGTTCATGGATGAAGCCTTCATGGACAGCGTGGGTCAGAACAGACACATTGAGTCTTGGACATTACGCTTCCTCCATCCAAAGTACTTTTTTAACAAGACCTGTGTGAGTCCTGCAGCCTGCCTGCTCTCCATTGGGACAACCTGAACTTTGAATCTACTCTGGTCTAGCGCAACCTCAAATAACCCTTAAGCGCTATTTGCTTCTAAGCACTGCTTTTTGATTTATTCTTCAAAGTTCATAACTGTGGTTCTACGTATAGGATTTTTGTTGTTGTGGTCTTCTTTTACTCATAAAAATCCAATTGATTGTTTTAACCCTGTGTGGACTATTTACGTGGTGTTTTCATTGTGTGGAGTGGTGTGGCTCACTGGTTAGAGGCGGCAAACCCGGGAGCAGGGGACGGCCCGGGACCAGGGTTCAATTCCCGACGCGGCAGGGTCTTGGACCAGGGTCAGCGGACTCGATAATTCTCGCCTCGGTGCCTACTCTAACTAGGGATCACACTCGGCAACTCTGGGCATTAGCTTGCCTCATCTCCACAATGGCCCCACACATACGCTGGGGATGCCTGGTTTCACCTTGGAGATACCCAGTGGGGACCATCTCACAAGGAAAACCAGGACGGGTTCTGCAGCGGTCTATAGCGCAGAGATACTCCTTCGGGAGTCGATTCTAGCGCGTTAGAACCCCACAATTAATTGTGATACTGTGTTGCACAAATACTTTACTCATTGCCTCTTTAGGGAAGCCTGACTGCTCTGTGCCAAGCTATCAGAGATTGAAAGCAGGTTATGTTAGTGTGTATCTAGCTTACCTTGACTAGATTGCTGGTTCCTCCTTGTTCAGTGTGCATACTCTGACAACCAGAAACACCAATTCTAACAATGATCCAGTCTTTCAGCCATCAACTTGAACCTGGGGTTAAGCTATGTTTGTCAAAATGAGCAGATCGTGGCATTCCTCCCTATATGAGCAGGACCATGATAATGTCTAGCTATTGGGGCAATAAACTATCAGTCAACAATGTTCTTCCGACTGCAGAAACCCAAACATCATCATCTCTTTTACTACAACCTGCTGTAACCCAACTTTTCTGTTTTGACTCTGTCACTTCTTCCTGTAATCTCCTAACCTCCTCCCATGTATCAGCTGTGCTTAACAAAAGGTTACAATTGGTCTCATGTGTTGATTTGTTGAGGTACTCGCTGTTGAATGTACAAGCACCATTGGCACAGTAACGTGCAACTTCATCTGCTTATCTGTTACCGATTGTCAAATAGTCATCTCCACTGAGGTGTGCAGAACATTTCACAACTGCAATCTGGACAGGCAGCTGTAGTGTATCAAGCAGCCTTTTTACAGCTTCATCATTTCAGATGGGGGAACCTGAAGGGGTCATGGAACCCCTCTGTGAACATAACTCGCCAACATCGTGAACAACATCAAAGCTGACTATCAGTGAACATCGTCACTTTCAACTGTGCAGAAACACAATATGCCCTAATAAGGGAATCAACATAGCCACTTTTGCGGATGTTACTCCTTGAAGCCAGTAAGCTTCAATTATACTTGAAACTGTACAGACTGTGAATGCAGCTCTCACACTTTCTGTATCAACAAATAGAACAGAATAGGACTAAGACAGTGGCATCTTGAATATCTGGTCTCTGCTTAGTGCACAGTTCCCTAACATCCAGACATTCATGCTCTACTGCTCTTTCATCATTTGCATTCTCAGACAAGGGCAGCAAGGTTGGAGGATAAAAAGTGGAAAAACGCTTTAATGTCACATTACCCGCCCCTTAAATAATTGCTCGTATGTTGTCAAGCAGCAGTTTTTTAAGGAGTTGTGTTCTGGCATGAGTCAACAATGTTTCTACGGAGTGGGACATGAAGACATTGAAGGGATTACCCATTACAATACTTTCACACCACTCAATGCTGACACCGGTGGCTGCTATGGCTTTAAGGTATTCAGGAAGTATTGCAGCTACAATGGTCAAAGGGAGCAGAAAAATAAGCTACCAGCCTTCAACTATTTCCATGTAACTGTGTAAGCGAGGTAGAAGTCAGTACCACTGCTGCCGTTCAGGCTACATGGAATGCTGAAAACTGCTAAGGGCCAACTGGTATATGTGGTTTTAAACAAACATTATATTTTTTTAAATGTACTTCCTGCTGTATTCTTGCATATTTTGCACATTCACTCTGTCCCATGCTCTGGTCCACCGCGGTGGGTGCCGTTTGTGTGGAGGGTGGGACAGTTCACTCACTTCCTCATGGCTGACACCATTGCGCACTGAGCGAGGGCGGTGCTAGTCTGACGCTCCCCGACATCAGCCGATGGGACAGCGGACGCACAGCGGAGCGAGGTGGAAGTCAGTACCACTGCTGCCGCTCGCGCTACAAGAAATGCTTAAAACTGCTAGGGGCAACTGGTATATGTGGTTTTTAACAACCATTTTAATTGTTTTAAAACTTACTTTCTGTTGTATTCTTGCATATTTTGCACATTCACTCTGTCCCGCGCTCTGGTCCATCGTGGTGGGTGCCGTTTGTGTGGAGGGCGGGACAGTTGACTCACTTCCTCATAACTGACACCATTGCGCACTGAGAGAGGGCGGAGCTAGTCTGACGCTCCTCTACATCAGCCGATGGGACAGCGGATGTGCAACGGGCACGCTGCTGGCGCGCTGAAGGCATGCCAAAGTCAAGCTTGTCTGCGCCTGTCTGCACCAGGCCCCCGCCCGGCGCCAGCCACGCTACCCGTTTCCATTCGGATTCAAAATTAGTGTGGTCCAGGGAGCAGATCTATGAGCTGAAATGAAATAGGTGCCAAAAGTCAATATGTCTGGATCCCGATACACTGGTACAGGTGCTACTCGGCCAGGGCCCACACTGTACTACGTGTCACTTTGAGTTCGACAAAGAGTGCGTGGCAAAAAAGTGAAAGGTCCTGGATATGGCCTCACCCTCTAGAATATTGTCTACCAATTCGAAACTTCTTATTAATGCTTGTTTAATTAATTATAGGTCCCTCCCAAAACACACAGATGATGTCTGGCTAATGCTGGATTCTAGTGAGTGGGATCTCATATATCTCACAGAAACCTGATTGAGAGAGAGCTCCAACCCTGATGTAAAGATGGCCATCCCTGTAGGCTACAAAATAACGGCAGTAAATAGAGCTGGCAATAGATTGAGGGTGGGTTGGCTCTGATCACGAAAAATAACTGGGAGATTTCACACAAAAAGATCGAACTAACAGGTCTGATAGAAGCAATGTACTTTAGTATTAGCATCTCCCCGACCTATTCTATTGCAGGAGTACTAGTCTACAGACCCCCTGACTCTAAAACTGCTGAGCTACGGAAGCTTCGCGATCTAATCACAGATCTCTCACTGAAACATGCCATTTTTCTAGTCCTGGGTGACTTTAATGTCCTTATGGATAGTGAGCAGTGCCCCCTGGCCTCTCTGTTGGCCGACACTCTTGAAGGGCAAAATCTCACTCAAAAGGTCTCCATGCCTACACACGTAGCAGGTCACATGTTGGATCTTATCTTCACCAGCATCCCAACTCTAATACATGGGGATCCTAATCCCCTTACTTGGTCAGACCATAGTCTCATACCATTCAATCTGTCCATGACCAAGTGTAACAGCTCTGTGAAACCTGTCTATGAAGATGGAAGGAACTGGAGGAAAATTACACGCAAAGCAATAGGTTCTGTTCTACTAAATACTCCTATATTGCTGACCGGTGAACCAAACAGCGACTAGGGTTACATCCCTTGACACTATAGCTCCTATAAAAACCACATAATTGACTAGAAACAAACCCACAGCCCCTGGTTTATACCAGAACTCCATATAGAGAAAAGTTCCTGCAAGAAGCTCGAGCGGGTCTGGCGGAAAACATACAAGTCTAAGTGCCATATGTATCATTGTAATTCGCATTCGCAAAGGCCGACATTCGCAGAATTTCGGCCTTTGCGAATGAGAATTCGCAAAAAGGTATGTATGTAGGAAAATATAGTGCAAAATAAGGAAACACATAAAATGCGATTCCTTAATTTGCGATAATGTAAAATCTGCGAATTTCCTGCAAATACCTACTTTTGCGATTTATTACTTTGCGAAAATCGCAAACGGAGAAACTGCACTCATTCAACCCATCCTCAAGAAAGAGGATGCCGATCAGCCAGAATTGAAAAGTTTTAGGCCCATCTCCCTCCTGCCGAAACCTGCTAAAATGCTGGAGAAGGAAGTGCAGAAACAGTTATCCAAATTCCTAGAATCCAACAAACACCTCCACGACTCCCAGTCGGGAATTAGGTCAGGGTACAGCACTGAGACAGCGCTGCTTGAAGTAGCTGAGACAGTCCAGGAGACCATGGATAATGGTCACTGTGCAATGCTTGTGCATCTAGATCTGTCTGCCTGGCTGAAGAAGGGTGACATACCCTGAAACCGGTCCTAGGATGCTTGTTTCTGGTCCAGTGAGGAACAGGCCTGGCAGTTCGGTCTGGACTGTTCCCAAAAGGCACAGGGTCAAGACTGATTTGAATATGGCTGGGTCTGAACCGGGGTGGCGTAGTGGGAAAAAGAACAAAGGATTTAATCCAGATCTTGTGACTGGGGAGAATGTTTGCATTGTCAGCATTGCATCCATCATTTGTTTGCTGTAACTCTTATCGCTCTAAGTGGGATGGTATGACCAGACGTGGGTCTCTTGCTCACTGTGCCACTGGATTCAAGCTAGCCTGGCAGAAGAAGGGTGACATACGCAGAAACCGGCACCAGGATGCTTGTTTCCAGTCCAAGGAGGACCTGGCCTGGCAGTTCGGTCTGGACTGTTCCCATGAGGCACAGGGTCAAGACTGATTTGCATATGGCTGGGTCCTAACTGTGGTGGCGTAGTGAGCAAAAGAACGATCGATTTTACCCAGATCTTCCTTAGCTTCCGTAGCTTGTGGCAATCGGTCTACATCTCCCTGTATCGGCGTTTAGCGCTGGGACACCTCCGTAGGAGGTAGCTGTGTGCTCTACAAGCTTTGAAATAAATAAATAAGCTTTCTTACGGCAAAAGAGCAAACAAGCTTTATTATAATCAGATACTTCCAGTTCTTGGGCATGACAGAGACTTTCTCTCAGCTTTCGGAAGGCAACCAAACAATAATTATCCAAAGGTACCAGAACAGACACATCCTTGTGTGTCAGCCTCTGTAAAGGCTTGGCCACTAGAGAAAAGTTAGGAATCCAGCGGGGACAGTAGCCGATCATTCTGACAAACATCCTGATTTCTGTCTCAGTAGTTGGTGGATTAATTTGCGGAATCACTGAGATTCCTTCTTGTGATACCTTCCTCATTCCCTTCTCAATGTAATGTCAATGATACAGGACTTACTTTTGAAAATTTCTTTCTTAGGGACACTTTATGAACACTCTCATAAGTGGTTCAACAGAGCAATAGTGTCTTGTTTACAAGCCTCTTGTGTGTTCAATGCCATCAACAAGTCGTGGATGTACTGCACTAAAACTGAGTTACAGAGCATGATTACGGACTCAAGGTTGTTTTTGAGTATCTAGTTAAAGATAGATGGACTCTCCGCATACCCTTGTGGGACTTGGTACCATGTCAAAACACAGTTCTGGAACTATTTTGTGAAGAGGAACTGGCTGTCCTAATGCCACGGTATGGAAAATAAGGCTTGGCACAAATGGCTTACAGTGAACCACTCAGCCTCACATGAAATTTAGTACCATGGGAGAACATGAAAAAATAATATGACTAACAGGATTAATCTTTCTCAGGTCTAGGACAATGCAGTACTTACCGCTAGGCATCTGCAGGCTCATAATGGGTGAGTTACATGATCTTCCTTATATCTCTTTCAAATGACTTGCTGCATCATTGAGTCGATCACTGGAATAATACCAGCAATTGTTTGAGGGGTTGAATTTAACCCTGGGCGTAGTGGGCATAGTGGGGCTACGCGAAGCACCACGAAGTGGGGGAAATCTACACCCACCCACACACTTCGCGTAGCCCCAGTATGCGCCGCCCGCCTCCCTCCCGCCCTCTTCTAAAATGCCCTTCAAATCATTAAAACATTGTAAAACTAATTAAAACGACTTACCTGAGATGCGGCGTACCGGGGCTCCCTCTTCCTAGTTCCTCGCCGACTTCTTCCTGACAAATGCGCATGCGTGGGCGCCCATGCATGTGCATTTGTCAGGAAGAAGTCGGCGAGAAACCAGGAAGAGGGAGCCCCGGGACGCCGCATCTCAGGTAAGTCGTTTTATTTAGTTTTACAATGTTTTAAATGATTTTGGGCATTTAGAAGAGGGTGGGAGGGAGGCGGGTGGCATGCAACTTTGCTCCGGGTGCGTAGTGTTGCCTACTACACCTACTTTGCGAATCGCGAAGTAGGCAACACTACGCACACTCCGTGGACGGAGCGGAGCGCTACGCCCACCCTTAGTTGAATTATATTGTGGGGTTCTTGGGTTCTTGGGTACTCAACATTTGGAATTACATTATTGCCGCCACGCACAGATCCTTTGATGACACCTATGTCCTTTCCAGACAAAGTCCCAGACCTCTAGTTTCACAGTGTCTTTTAAATGTGGGGAAAAATCACCATTTGTCATCCAGGGAAAAAATCCATTATCTGGAACATGCTTTGCCAATTTAAAGGCAAATCCCACATCATGGGTCGGAAACGTCACGTCCTTTGGGGTACAACAAATAGTGGAATTCAATTTGCACAACAGGTCTTGTCCTAACAGACTTCCAGGACTCGAATTACACACCACAAACTGGCGGTTCTCCTCAAGGTGCCACATTTTTAGTGGCACATCCTTTGTCAATGGGCTTGTCATTTGCTGGTTTGCGATGCCTAAATATTGGATTCTTTTTCCCATGAAGGGTAAGTTTGGGTCTTTAAATGCTCTAACAGTAGAGCGGGTAGCACCAGTATTAAACAAGAATGATACAGGGTGGCCATTCACCTCACCTTCTAAGAATGCACCACTCTCGTGTACATTTAAGACTGCGACAAGCACATAGTCCTCCTCTCTCCTCAAGCACTGTCATTGTGACAGGTCAGAACTATAATCTGCGAATGCTTCAAACATAGGAAATTGTTATAGAGTGCCCTGAATCTGGAAGGAATTTTGATTCAGAATTGGAACTGGATTTGAATTAAAATGTGGCCCGTTAACATTCTGCTGCAAAATCGGTGGTTTTGGATCCTGCATTACTGGAACTAGAGGCAAATTAAAATGTGGTGTTCTTAGTCTATGCACACTTTGTGGCTGTGCTGGGTTATTATTCTGGGGTTGGGTAAATCCTAAATTCTGAACCAGATTTCCATTCACCATGTTATTGGGATTAAGATGACATGCCTGCTTCTGAAGCCCTAACTTATTCCAATAATGACAAAGATCAATTCCCTTCAAAGTGACCACATCAATCCCAGTGCTCGAGTGAAGTGAAACACTGTAACCTCTACTCTGTTAAACTGACCGATTTCTAATAAACATCATAGGAGCTGATACACGCCTTGCATACAACCAACATTTCCCATAAAATGTTGACTTGGGTTCCCCTCTGTGCAACTATCTACTGTGCCACCATCAATTTATCTTTCAACTGCTTCTGCTTCATCTCCATTTCATCACTACAGTATTTTGCATCCCTCAAGATTTCATCTACTGATTTTGTTTGCCAACAAATGAAATGCTGCTAAATCATTGAAACAACCTCATGTCTCAATCCTGTCAAAAACTGAAACACAAGGTTTCTAAGCATGGGCGGATTTTGCGTATCGGCAATCCGCGGATTTGCGTATTTGCGTATTTCAAAAATACGCAAAATACGCGGATCCTAGCGTATTTTTTTTTTTTGTGTTCGCACGGGTTTCTGCACGTTCGCGAGGGTTTTATTGTACAAAACGCTCGCGAACGGGCAGAAACCCGTGCGAACACAAATGCATAGGCCTCTATCCAGCATCACAGCTGATTTTCGACGGTAGATTTGGGAAGAAGGCACATCTGCCCAGCCTTGACAACGCTCACAATTGTTTTTGGGCTGATGAATGAGTCACTGAATTTAAGCTTCAACTAGGGCACATGCTTTATTGATATCTGTAAGTGCTTCCTGTTGAGGTTTAATTTTTGTGACAGGACAACCGTGCCAGAATGAACCCTGCCCTTCATATTTATTCAAGAAGACGCCACCGTTTTGTGCCATACCTCTACTCAACTGGAGGACTTTCTACTGGATAATCAGTAAGTGCTACCTCGTTGGGTAAATGTATAGTGCTTTTACTACACTACAGCTGCCTAAAGTGCCAGAGAGTTGTCTACAGCGACCAGGTGTGTGTTACTATGCAATGGCGCCGAAGGGCGCAGGGGTCCCTTGAGTGAGCTGTCCATCATAGTGGGTAAATGGCGGGAAGACGGTGCCCACCGCAAGTGTGTGGGCGGGGCCAAACGGGCAGGCTCCCATGCGAGTGCACATGCCTCTTGTGTGTATAAAAGGTCCGAGACCGATCAGACCAGCAGATGAAGATACAGAACCTCCTATCCACAGGAACAGCACGGGGATTGCGCTCGTGAAAGGCAAGGATGCAAAGGCCTCTATCCAGCATCTCAGCTGATTTTCGATGGTAGATTTGGGAAGAAGGCACATCTGCCCAGCCTCCACGACGCTCACGATTGTTTCTGGGCTGATGAATGAGTCACTGCATTTGAGCTTCAACTAGTTCCAGCGACCATGTGTGTGTTACTATGCAATCGCGCCGAAGGGCGCAGGGGTCACTATCTATTTTACAATGGCGCCAGCAAGCTGCCAGCGCCGTTGTAAAATAGTTACAAAGTTAGCTTGCACAGGAAGCATTTAGATAAAATAAAGCAGGTGCTGCTTTATTTTATCTAAGTGCTTCCTGTGCAAGCTAACTTTGTAACTATTTTACAACGGCGCTGGCAGCTTGCAGGCGCCATTGTATAACCGAGTTTGAACCCGTTACGTCCGCGGATTTTTTTTTCCGGATTTTGTGGGAAATCCGCAAAATACGCGGATTGCGGATTTCCCAAAAATCTGCAAATCCGCGGGCGTAGCGGATTTTACGCCCACGCTTAAAGGTTTCCCATATCTTTCGGCTGAAGAGTTTTCATTTCACTGTACTGCTTAAACACCTGTAACAATCTCTCATGATAAGCATGCACAGATTAGTTGGGCTCTAGGGTCATCTTGCAAATCTTGACCCAATCAATCTCTAGCTGGTATTTTTGTTTTAGAAAAAAAGTCATAACTAGTTGATACTTTTTTTATCACCAATGGTGATGGAGCATGTGTCACTGCATTTCTTGCAGGTTTGTTTCCCAGCTATTCTGTAGCCACCGTACATTTTGGACACAAATTGTTGCTTGGTACAACAGTATCGAATTAGGTTTACAAATGTACCAACAAAACCTTTGAAATCATCTTAAATCGCTCAATTGGGGGTCTCTAGTTGGCAAATAAATGTTTGTACCCTGTCCAAGTAGGGACCCTTCCTATTAGTCAGCGTAAGAGGATCACACACTGCAGATAACCCCTGCTCACCCTCTTTGTAGCTTGGCAGGAGCAGACAGGCTTATATCAGAGGCAAGGTGTAAAGTACTTGTACCCAAACACACAGTAACACAGTGAAAACACCACAAATGGACACTACAACAGTTTGGAAGAATAAAGTCTTGTTATCTAAACATGACCAAAACAACAAAAAACCATCATACATATTACAATAATACGTTGTCAACTAGGCAATTGTCACAACATCACAGTTAGTGCAATAAAGGAGGTGCCTCTAGATTGCCCACATCACAAAAACACCACACACCATCACTGTACATATTAGGCATGTCCTGAAATGATACTTGTTATCCTAAATGCAGCAGTTAGGCCAGCGCTAGCTCACATAATTCTCCAGATATCTTAACATGTCACCATAGAACCATAATCACATAGGGTAAATCACATAGACATGCAAAGTACCCAAAGAGGCAGCTCACCCACACTTCAATTCCATTCTATACAGTGAAAGGCGAGTCCTTCTGGAGACACTTGTGGCTATGGACTGTACACACCAGGATCTCCTGTGCGCCTATTAGTGACAATATAGTGATTTTGGTAGCTTTTGTTACTACCCCAAGTACTGAAGTGGGAGTCTCCATTGAGGACTCACCCATCATAGGGAATCATGGATGCTGTCCCCAGGTAGGTGTCCGGAAAAGGACCATACACTCTGCCCGTATTGGCATGAAGATCTTCCCGGGTACCTGCAGGCAGAATCCACAAGAGCAATTGCCCATGATCGCGTTGTGCGGTTGTCGACCAGCACAGCCTTCTGGAATAATGATGGTCTTAGCAGTGCGGTGTGTCTTGATCCTTCTGGACCCTCTTTGACTGCTGCCGGAGCCATCCAACACCCTCCTCATGCCTTGGGGGGGTGTAGTAGGGATCCTTGTTGCCACAGTAATGACGGGGTAGCTGCAGTGAGCGCCTGTCTCACAGTGGGTTCCTCACAGATGAGGCACTCAAGAAACAGTGCGCTAGGCTCAGACCACGAGCTGGAGGTACTACTTTAATTAAATTACAAGTTCTTTGGTCCTTGTCATGAGAGCGCTCAGCAGACCAAAAATGAAGCGTTTTTTGTGATTTGCTTCATACATTCCACTTAGCGATTCTGAAATAGCGATTTCTTAAAAATCGCTATTAAAGAATCGCTAAGTGGTACTTTGATACATATGGCCCAAAGAATCTTACAGAATAGCATTAAAACACTTTCACAGACTAAAGCGTGAGTCCATAAGGGACTATGCCACAAACTGAATTAAATCTTCAAATAACTCAACAAATTACATTTTTAAGATTGTTCAAGATTTTACTAAATCTGATTTGAAGCATGGTAACATAGTACCCTCTGTCGCCCTCTGCGAAGGCCTCTCAGCATTTTTTCAAGTGAAAATTCAAACCATCTGCTCTTCATTCTCCTTGAAGGAATTACCAATTACACCTTTGCCCTCTTCTCCTCTTCTTCATACTTGGTCAGAATTTAGACCCTCAGCCTTGAGGCTTCTCTCACTCAGTTGGAAAAAACTAGCTCCAGATTGCCATTAGACTCTTGTCCAGCTAGATTTTTTTTACTTCTGGCCCCACTACTCAACCCTCACTTAAATCGACTTTGGAATTCATCTCTGAAAGCAGGCATTTATCCTTCGGTCTGGAAAACTGCACTCATTCAACCCATCCTCAAGAAAGAGGATGCCGATCAGCCAGAATTGAAAAGTTTTAGGCCCATCTCCCTCCTGCCGAAACCTGCTAAAATGCTGGAGAAGGAAGTGCAGAAACAGTTATCCAAATTCCTAGAATCCAACAAACACCTCCACGACTCCCAGTCGGGAATTAGGTCAGGGTACAGCACTGAGACAGCGCTGCTTGAAGTAGCTGAGACAGTCCAGGAGACCATGGATAATGGTCACTGTGCAATGCTTGTGCATCTAGATCTGTCTGCCTGGCTGAAGAAGGGTGACATACCCTGAAACCGGTCCTAGGATGCTTGTTTCCGGTCCAGTGAGGAACAGGCCTGGCAGTTCGGTCTGGACTGTTCCCAAAAGGCACAGGGTCAAGACTGATTTGAATATGGCTGGGTCTGAACCGGGGTGGCGTAGTGGGAAAAAGAACAAAGGATTTAATCCAGATCTTGTGACTGGGGAGAATGTTTGCATTGTCAGCATTGCGTCCATCATTTGTTTGCTGTAACTCTTATCGCTCTAAGTGGGATGGTATGACCAGACGTGGGTCTCTTGCTCACTGTGCCACTGGATTCAAGCTAGCCTGGCAGAAGAAGGGTGACATACGCAGAAACCGGCACCAGGATGCTTGTTTCCAGTCCAAGGAGGACCTGGCCTGGCAGTTCGGTCTGGACTGTTCCCATGAGGCACAGGGTCAAGACTGATTTGCATATGGCTGGGTCCTAACTGTGGTGGCGTAGTGAGCAAAAGAACGATCGATTTTACCCAGATCTTCCTTAGCTTCCGTAGCTTGTGGCAATCGGTCTACATCTCCCTGTATCGGCGTTTAGCGCTGGGACACCTCCGTAGGAGGTAGCTGTGTGCTCTACAAGCTTTGAAATAAATAAATAAGCTTTCTTACGGCAAAAGAGCAAACAAGCTTTATTATAATCAGATACTTCCAGTTCTTGGGCATGACAGAGACTTTGTCTCAGCTTTCGGAAGGCAACCAAACAATAATTATCCAAAGGTACCAGAACAGACACATCCTTGTGTGTCAGCCTCTGTAAAGGCTTGGCCACTAGAGAAAAGTTAGGAATCCAGCGGGGACAGTAGCCGATCATTCTGACAAACATCCTGATTTCTGTCTCAGTAGTTGGTGGATTCATTTGCGGAATCACTGAGATTCCTTCTTGTGATACCTTCCTCATTCCCTTCTCAATGTAATGTCAATGATACAGGACTTACTTTTGAAAATTTCTTTCTTAGGGACACTTTATGAACACTCTCATAAGTGGTTCAACAGAGCAATAGTGTCTTGTTTACAAGCCTCTTGTGTGTTCAATGCCATCAACAAGTCGTGGATGTACTGCACTAAAACTGAGTTACAGAGCATGATTACGGACTCAAGGTTGTTTTTGAGTATCTAGTTAAAGATAGATGGACTCTCCGCATACCCTTGTGGGACTTGGTACCATGTCAAAACACAGTTCTGGAACTATTTTGTGAAGAGGAACTGGCTGTCCTAATGCCACGGTATGGAAAATAAGGCTTGGCACAAATGGCTTACAGTGAACCACTCAGCCTCACATGAAATTTAGTACCATGGGAGAACATGAAAAAATAATATGACTAACAGGATTAATCTTTCTCAGGGCTAGGACAATGCAGTACTTACCGCTAGGCATCTGCAAGCTCATAATGGGTGAGTTACATGATCTTCCTTATATCTCTTTCAAATGACTTGCTGCATCATTGAGTCGATCACTGGAATAATACCAGCAATTGTTTGAGGGGTTGAATTTAACCCTGGGCGTAGTGGGCATAGTGGGGCTACGCGAAGCACCACGAAGTGGGGGAAATCTACACCCACCCACACACTTCGCGTAGCCCCAGTATGCGCCGCCCGCCTCCCTCCCGCCCTCTTCTAAAATGCCCTTCAAATCATTAAAACATTGTAAAACTAATTAAAACGACTTACCTGAGATGCGGCGTCCCGGGGCTCCCTCTTCCTAGTTCCTCGCCGACTTCTTCCTGACAAATGCGCATGCGTGGGCGCCCATGCATGTGCATTTGTCAGGAAGAAGTCGGCGAGAAACCAGGAAGAGGGAGCCCCGGGACGCCGCATCTCAGGTAAGTCGTTTTATTTAGTTTTACAATGTTTTAAATGATTTTGGGCATTTAGAAGAGGGTGGGAGGGAGGCGGGTGGCATGCAACTTTGCTCCGGGTGCGTAGTGTTGCCTACTACACCTACTTTGCGAATCGCGAAGTAGGCAACACTACGCACACTCCGTGGACGGAGCGGAGCGCTACGCCCACCCTTAGTTGAATTATATTGTGGGGTTCTTGGGTTCTTGGGTACTCAACATTTGGAATTACATTATTGCCGCCACGCACAGATCCTTTGATGACACCTATGTCCTTTCCAGACAAAGTCCCAGACCTCTAGTTTCACAGTGTCTTTTAAATGTGGGGAAAAATCACCATTTGTCATCCAGGGAAACAATCCATTATCTGGAACATGCTTTGCCAATTTAAAGGCAAATCCCACATCATGGGTCGGAAACGTCACGTCCTTTGGGGTACAACAAATAGTGGAATTCAATTTGCACAACAGGTCTTGTCCTAACAGACTTCCAGGACTCGAATTACACACCACAAACTGGCGGTTCTCCTCAAGGTGCCACATTTTTAGTGGCACATCCTTTGTCAATGGGCTTGTCATTTGCTGGTTTGCGATGCCTAAATATTGGATTCTTTTTCCCATGAAGGGTAAGTTTGGGTCTTTAAATGCTCTAACAGTAGAGCGGGTAGCACCAGTATTAAACAAGAATGATACAGGGTGGCCATTCACCTCACCTTCTAAGAATGCACCACTCTCGTGTACATTTAAGACTGCGACAAGCACATAGTCCTCCTCTCTCCTCAAGCACTGTCATTGTGACAGGTCAGAACTATAATCTACGAATGCTTCAAACATAGGAAATTGTTATAGAGTGCCCTGAATCTGGAAGGAATTTTGATTCAGATTTGGAACTGGATTTGAATTAAAATGTGGCCCGTTAACATTCTGCTGCAAAATCGGTGGTTTTGGATCCTGCATTACTGGAACTAGAGGCAAATTAAAATGTGGTGTTCTTAGTCTATGCACACTTTGTGGCTGTGCTGGGTTATTATTCTGGGGTTGGGTAAATCCTAAATTCTGAACCAGATTTCCATTCACCATGTTATTGGGATTAAGATGACATGCCTGCTTCTGAAGCCCTAACTTATTCCAATAATGACAAAGATCAATTCCCTTCAAAGTGACCACATCAATCCCAGTGCTCGAGTGAAGTGAAACACTGTAACCTCTACTCTGTTAAACTGACCGATTTCTAATAAACATCATAGGAGCTGATACACGCCTTGCATACAACCAACATTTCCCATAAAATGTTGACTTGGGTTCCCCTCTGTGCAACTATCTACTGTGCCACCATCAATTTATCTTTCAACTGCTTCTGCTTCATCTCCATTTCATCACTACAGTATTTTGCATCCCTCAAGATTTCATCTACTGATTTTGTTTGCCAACAAATGAAATGCTGCTAAATCATTGAAACAACCTCATGTCTCAATCCTGTCAAAAACTGAAACACAAGGTTTCTAAGCATGGGCGGATTTTGCGTATCGGCAATCCGCGGATTTGCATATTTGCGTATTTCAAAAATACGCAAAATCCGCGGATCCTAGCGTATTTTTTTTTTTTGTGTTCGCACGGGTTTCTGCACGTTCGCGAGGGTTTTATTGTACAAAACGCTCGCGAACGGGCAGAAACCCGTGCGAACACAAATGCATAGGCCTCTATCCAGCATCACAGCTGATTTTCGACGGTAGATTTGGGAAGAAGGCACATCTGCCCAGCCTTGACAACGCTCACGATTGTTTTTGGGCTGATGAATGAGTCACTGAATTTAAGCTTCAACTAGGGCACATGCTTTATTGATATCTGTAAGTGCTTCCTGTTGAGGTTTAATTTTTGTGACAGGACAACCGTGCCAGAATGAACCCTGCCCTTCATATTTATTCAAGAAGACGCCACCGTTTTGTGCCATACCTCTACTCAACTGGAGGACTTTCTACTGGATAATCAGTAAGTGCTACCTCGTTGGGTAAATGTATAGTGCTTTTACTACACTACAGCTGCCTAAAGTGCCAGAGAGTTGTCTACAGCGACCAGGTGTGTGTTACTATGCAATGGCGCCGAAGGGCGCAGGGGTCCCTTGAGTGAGCTGTCCATCATAGTGGGTAAATGGCGGGAAGACGGTGCCCACCGCAAGTGTGTGGGCGGGGCCAAACGGGCGGGCTCCCATGCGAGTGCACATGCCTCTTGTGTGTATAAAAGGTCCGAGACCGATCAGACCAGTAGATGAAGATACAGAACCTCCTGGTCACAGGAACAGCACGGGGATTGCGCTCGTGAAAGGCAAGGATGCAAAGGCCTCTATCCAGCATCTCAGCTGATTTTCGATGGTAGATTTGGGAAGAAGGCACATCTGCCCAGCCTCCACGACGCTCACGATTGTTTCTGGGCTGATGAATGAGTCACTGCATTTGAGCTTCAACTAGTTCCAGCGACCATGTGTGTGTTACTATGCAATCGCGCCGAAGGGCGCAGGGGTCACTGTCTATTTTACAATGGCGCCAGCAAGCTGCCAGCGCCGTTGTAAAATAGTTACAAAGTTAGCTTGCACAGGAAGCATTTAGATAAAATAAAGCAGGTGCTGCTTTATTTTATCTAAGTGCTTCCTGTGCAAGCTAACTTTGTAACTATTTTACAACGGCGCTGGCAGCTTGCTGGCGCCATTGTATACACGAGTTTGAACCCGTTACGTCCGCGGATTTTTTTTCCGGATTTTGTGGGAAATCCGCAAAATACGCGGATTGCGGATTTCCCAAAAATCTGCAAATCCGCGGGCGTAGCGGATTTTACGCCCACGCTTAAAGGTTTCCCATATCTTTCGGCTGAAGAGTTTTCATTTCACTGTACTGCTTAAACACCTGTAACAATCTCTCATGATAAGCATGCACAGATTAGTTGGGCTCTAGGGTCATCTTGCAAATCTTGACCCAATCAATCTCTAGCTGGTATTTTTGTTTTAGAAAAAAAGTCATAACTAGTTGATACTTTTTTTATCACCAATGGTGATGGAGCATGTGTCACTGCATTTCTTGCAGGTTTGTTTCCCAGCCATTCTGTAGCCACCGTACATTTTGGACACAAATTGTTGCTTGGTACAACAGTATCGAATTAGGTTTTCAAATGTACCAACAAAACCTTTGAAATCATCTTAAATCGCTCAATTGGGGGTCTCTAGTTGGCAAATAAATGTTTGTACCCTGTCCAAGTAGGGACCCTTCCTATTAGTCAGCGTAAGAGGATCACACACTGCAGATAACCCCTGCTCACCCTCTTTGTAGCTTGGCAGGAGCAGACAGGCTTATATCAGAGGCAAGGTGTAAAGTACTTATACCCAAACACACAGTAACACAGTGAAAACACCACAAATGGACACTACAACAGTTTGGAAGAATAAAGTCTTGTTATCTAAACATGACCAAAACAACAAAAAACCATCATACATATTACAATAATACGTTGTCAACTAGGCAATTGTCACAACATCACAGTTAGTGCAATAAAGGAGGTGCCTCTAGATTGCCCACATCACAAAAACACCACACACCATCACTGTACATAGTAGGCATGTCCTGAAATGATACTTGTTATCCTAAATGCAGCAGTTAGGCCAGCGCTAGCTCACATAATTCTCCAGATATCTTAACATGTCACCATAGAACCATAAACACATAGGGTAAATCACCTAGA
Source organism: Lissotriton helveticus (assembly GCF_964261635.1). NCBI lineage: Eukaryota > Metazoa > Chordata > Amphibia > Caudata > Salamandridae > Lissotriton > Lissotriton helveticus. The sequence continues at coordinate 1,080,239,897 of NC_136059.1, forward strand.
CATGCAAAGTACCCAAAGAGGCAGCTCACCCACACTTCTATTCCATTCTATACAGTGAAAGGCGAGGCCTTCTGGAGACACTTGTGGCTATGGACTGTACACACCAGGATCTCCTGTGCGCCTATTAGTGACAATATAGTGATTTTGGTAGCTTTTGTTACTACCCCAAGTACTGAAGTGGGAGTCTCCATTGAGGACTCACCCATCATAGGGAATCATGGATGCTGTCCCCAGGTAGGTGTCCGGAAAAGGACCATACACTCTGCCCGTATTGGCATGAAGATCTTCCCGGGTACCTGCAGGCAGAATCCACAAGAGCAATTGCCCATGATCGCGTTGTGCGGTTGCCGACCAGCACAGCGTTCTGGAATAATGATGGTCTTAGCAGTGCGGTGTGTCTGGATCCTTCTGGACCCTCTTTGACTGCTGCCGGAGCCATCCAACACCCTCCTCATGCCTTGGGGGGGTGTAGTAGGGATCCTTGTTGCCACAGTAATGACGGGGTAGCTGCAGTGAGCGCCTGTCTCACAGTGGGTTCCTCACAGATGAGGCACTCAAGGAACAGTGCGCTAGGCTCAGACCACGAGCTGGAGGTACTACTTTAATTAAATTACAAGTTCTTTGGTCCTTGTCATGAGAGCGCTCAGCAGACCAAAAATGAAGCGTTCCACACATGTTTACTTGCATCGAAGGTCGAAGGTCAGAGACAGGGCCAAAGTACACATCACTCCAGAGCACCAGGAAATAAAGGGCCCATGACGTGCTTCCTCTACACAGGCGAAGACCAGTCCCATCCTTCTCCTGCTCAGGACTGAAGCAGCAGCTGCAGGCCAACCTGCCCCCACACATCAAGTGGTAGCACTCTTCACACATCTCCCCTTCAAGGCAGGTTTCTTTTTGATCCAGAAAGGATCCTTTTAATATCTTTGATTTGACTGATAATTCCAACAGGAGGCAAGCACTGCATCAATCCCTTGGTGATCGTCTTAAGCAGGATACCAACAGCAGGGCAAAAAGTGCTGGTCCATTACCTTTGCCCACAGTCTAAATCAGCTACTGCAGGCCAACCCACCCCTCATACATGAGGGGCAGGGCAGCGCTCCTCACACAGTTCTACCTGCTCTTTGTCTTTACAGGGTCCTTTTGTTTCCATAAATGATCTTAAACTCTGGGGCCAGATCCCCAATATTTATGCCTTGTTTCTCTTTGAAGGCAGCACAAAGAAAAGTCTCTGCTACACACATAAGCCAGTTCTGCCTTGTTCAGGCCAGGTTCACTACAGGAAGTGGAGACAGCTTTATGGAAGGCAGCAACAGTTCATTAAGGCTAAGTGACAACTCCTCCCACCACACAGCCTGGCTATGAGTTACCCAGGAAAGACAGGACACTCCTCAACCTCCCATGTGACTGTCTATGGTGAATGCACATCCCCGCCTCCTGTCCCTCTAAAACTAGACAGTAAATACACAAACAGGCACCCAGACTGGTAAAGCCAGAAAATGCCCACTTTCTAAAATTGGTATTTTCAAACACACAATTTAAAAAACATCTTTACTAAAATGTGTACTATTAAACTCTGAGTTCAAGGAGCCTAAACTCCAACTCTCTACCTGTTCCCAATGGAAAGTTACACTATGTAAAAAATGTACAAGGTAGCTCCCATCTTAGCCTATTGGAAACTTAGTCTTTGCAATAGTGAAAAAAAATACACTGTATTTCACTATCAAGACATGTGAAACACACCCTTCCATGTCCTACCTTTAACAGATACTGCACCCTGCCCATGTGGGTACCTTGAGTCTACCTTAGGGGTGACTTACATGTAAGACAAGGGAAGGTTAGGGCCTGGTAAGTGGGTTCACTGGCCGGGTCGTCTTGGCAGTTAAGAACTGCGCATGCAGACACTGCAGTGAAGACTAGGTCTGAGACACATTTGCAAGGCTACCGGTGTGGGTGGCACAATCAGTGCTGCAGGCCCACTAGTGATACCAAAGGGGATTATGGACGGAGCGTTGGAGCAAATCAAACACTCACCCCCAGTCAACTGATCTGGGTTTAATCCATCATCATTCTTTAGCTCACTCCACCACCTCAGGCCCCCTACTAGCATTTGATTTACCGGCCCTGTGCACACACAGTGAACTTTACCAGGGGCTTACCAGGAAATCAAATATGCCAATCATAGATAATCAATCAGAATCACAATTTACACAGCGAGCAAATGCACTTTAGCACTGATCAGCAGTGGCAAAGTGCCTGGAGTCCCAAAGCCAACAAAAACAGGTCAGAAAAATAGGAGGCAAAAGGAAAAAAGTTTGAGGATAAACCTGCAAAATGGACCAGGTCTAACTTTGTGTAAACCTCTCCACCGGTTTCTCTCTTAATTTGGGAAATCATTTGTGAATTACACAAGATCACTTCTACCCCAAGGTATATGGACATAACTCCCACCAGGCACATCCCTTATCTTATAAAAAATGCAGTAGTGCCCTCTTCCTCCACTGTGTACGGGGGTGGTTCTCCTCTCAGTTTATTTTGTTTCTTCTTTTTCACCCATCTACCTTCCCATTTATCTGGGTCACTCCATATTGGTATGCAACTAATCAGTTGATTAATCTGCTGTCTCATTCTTGATGTTCTCATGCTAGTGATGTCATTCTTGTCAAAGCATACTGCAAAACTCTTTTGCAGACTTAGTTCTAGTCAAATCGACTTTGTACTTCTTAGCCAATTCCGATAATCTTACATGCAGGACAGGCTCGTGCCTGTCCTGCATATTTAGAAGCATCTTTACACATGTTCACAAGTTCACTCTCTTGGCAACTATCTAATTGGGCAAATCAAGGTTTCCAATTATAATTTTGCCCAGTTCTAACTTTAATTTCGCCACATCCACTGCATTTCCTCTCACTGGGGAATGAATGACCTCTGTGACTGGTCCTGAACTTTTACATTTTCTTGCCGTTTCAATTAAACCCTAAGCCAATTATCAAATTTGTGAGCACTAGGACTCATCTACGCTATAGGGGATTAGACGCTATCTGTTCTCTGGAAGTACTGTGGTTAAAATTCAGATGTGAAGTCCAAATAGACATGTCAGAACGTGGTAACCTTTGAGCAAAGCCTGCAGTAGGGGAGAATCCTGTCTGGTTCATAGTAAGATCTGCACTTGCACCACAAGGGGTATTCACTTGAGTCAGGACTAAAGGACTATGGCAAAATCCTCCCACTTCCAGGTCTATAGGAGTGTTGCCTGTGGCATCCACGTCGGTAGGACTTGCCAAATTACCTGTTGTGTTCCCTGTCCATCCAAGCTTAAACAGAGTTACCACGGCGCCAATAGTAACTGGGTCAGTAAGTGCATCTGGGGCATTCAAAACATTAGGGTTATTAGGAGTATTAATTCCTGTGCTCCCTCCAGTCTGATTACGACTTGTGTTCACTGATGCAGTAGTTACTCCTGGATTTTCACCAGTACCTGCACCATTCATTTCCTCTAATTGGGCCTCATTGTACGGAGATGAATGCTCCGACAACAACGCCCTCAAAAGATCATTATTAGAATCGCTATTACAATCTTTGTCCTCTCTCTACATTGTCCGACATGTCCCCCGTTTTCTTCTTCTTTTTCTCTTCCTTTCCTTTCTCTGTTCGTTCGTATGTCAAAACAGAGTACATTCCAGCTCCCTCTATCATATCAGTTCCCCACTTGTTTTGTTCTGTATCCCACCTAGCAACAGCATAAGTGCACAGCACATTTCGGGCTCTTCCCTGATATCTTTCCTTTTGCCTCTCATGTTGCTTGCTCCTAAGCAATAAGTGTTTCATACTGAGCAGGTCTAGGTTTCATTTAATATACTATTCTTCTCAGATTTCTAATGATTCTGAAATTAAATGTGCCATTTATTGGAAACAACAAAGCACCTTCTTTCTCAGTGATCTTGTGTCATTGATTAAGCCAAATAGATATGTGAAGACCCATATTTCTAGTCATTAAGGACCAGGCATATCTTTTGGTAGTGCATTTTCTCTCTTTCGGATAGGTATTCTCACATCTCCCAATAGGATCAACAATTGCAATAAATCTTTTTTCTCAAAAAGGAAATATTTTTTTTACTCCGAGTTATCGTTCATCGTCAACAACAATACCAGCACTGGTCCCACTAACCGATCAATCCCTGCATGACACACTGTGACGTAAACCTCACTCCTCGTAGCAGTTGACTCTCCTTTCCAATTTTCACAAATGCACTCTTCTCAGCACCAAGCATGCAAAACAAAGCAAAAAGCAACTTCAGGTTCCACTAAATTATTCAATAGCATTCAATCATACAAGAAATGGTTCAGAAAAAAACCTTATGACCTACTCAGATACATACTTGAGTGAAACCTCAACAGGCGGGAATTCCCCGGATTGATACAGCTGCTCCTTGTGCTCTAGGATCCACTATACCAACCACACCTTGCTCTCACCCAAAGATACATGTCTGTATCTCAATGGTGCTGTTGACATATGACAAGCCCCGCAAAGCTTAGCGACGATTACAATATAGTGTTTTCACTTTTTTTAATATCATCTCAGGATCTTAGGCTACGTTGAGTCTGATAATACCTTCAACTCCTTTTCACCAAGTGATACACTCACATGACAAATTAAAACATTACCACATCTCGCCACACATTCTCCGCATAATGCCACAAGCTAGACATAAGCAATAAAAACATGCAACCTTCGTGGTCACAAGTGTCTCCCAAACTGCTCGAAACCCACAAAACATCCAATGCTAGACATGGGCTTTAGGCACTCATTCTGGGTTTGAGCCAATTCACAATGGGATGATCTAGTTTTATTTACTTCAGTAACCAACTGTCCTCTGTTACCACCTTGATGACGTGTTGACACCTGGTTACAATTTTCATTCGACAGACCCTTGTGGTTTACTGAGGAGTAAAGGAAGCTAGCATTCAACAAAACAATTCAAACTCATGTAACCCATTTGGCCACACAATATCAGGATCAGGAATAAATAACTAAAGTAATTTGGGTATATTAAAAACCAGTAGTCAGTGCAAGTCAATGCAAATTAAGCATTGCTTAGATATAAAACTCAAAAATCCAGCTCAATACCATCAATATGCGATAAACTCAGCCACTTAAGTACAAATGGCAAAAGTCTTAAAGTCATCTAAATGGGGCTCTAAGTTTAGATTGAGGATGGTTTAGAATGAAAAATCTAAAAGAAATTGAAGAAATAGGGAGGTTAAACAGGAAGGTGTCAGCATAGTGAGGATTTCCGTAAAAAAAACTCTAATAAAAAGAACAAGATTTTAGTATATACTTTACACTCACAAGTATAGGGCAAGCAGAGAGGTCTGTACCTCTCATAGTAAAAAGGGTTCTGCTCTAAACTCTAACGGTGTATACATTAATTAAAACATACAGGTACACCATATTCATTCAATCTTCACATCACCCTTCCAGAAACCAAAAGAATTGTACTTTGCATGCACAGTTGCAATTACTACAAATTTTCTCCTCTCCCAAAACATGGACAGAGACATGACCTTTGGTAGTACACCACAACGAATAGACACTTTCTTCAGCTTATTAGCTCTTCACATCGCTGCAAAGATTTTCTTCTTAGGCCGTGCTATCACTAATACATAGGACTCCTTTCTCTAACTAATGAAACCTTAGAACCACATCTGCATTGCAGAGAACATGCAAGGCAACCAAATGCCTTTAAAATTCAGGTCTAGTTAAATTATCTTTGTTAAACACTAAAATGTGCACTTCAATTACAAGATTATATGTGCCTTTATAACTTCAGAATACATCCATCAATATAAATGTAACTTACGTAAATGAAGTCATGCTTACATTGAGTGATGCACTTCCAAATAAATGTGACATAACTTGAAACATAGGTGTAACTATATATAACAAGCATTTGCAATGCAATAGGTCTCGCAATATGAAAGTTTGAGCTATTGGTCTTGTAAATGACCATTTTTTTATTTATGTGTTGGTTTTGAAAATAGCTAAATTAATTGCTTTGTCATTTACAATGCCAATAGTTATAACTTTCGCAAATGTGACACCTATAGCATTTGTAATGCAACATGTTGTGTATTTACGTGACTTAGATGTATTGATATTACAAATAACAATGGCTTTAATTTTTTTAAAATAATTAATACTTAAATAAAAGTGATTGTAATTTATAATGGCAATAGCTTAAACTTTTGTAAATAACTTTTGTGAAGATTATGTTCAGTGTATTTTATTGTGATGAAAATCCAAGAACAGAAGTGAAATATTAACATCTTTTTGTGACATTTGTAATAAAGCTTGAAACATTGAGAGAACATATTTGAACCAGTTGTTGTTGAATGGTTGCAGAGATTGATGCTGGGGTCGCGCTAAGTGATGCAGGGGTCGCGCTGAGTGATGCAGGGGTCGCGCTGAGTGATGCAGGGGTCGCGCTGAGTGATGCAGGGGTTGCGCTGAGTGATGCAGGGGTTGCGCTGAGTGATGCAGGGGTTGCGCGGAGTGATGCAGGGGTTGCGCGGAGTGATGCAGGGGTGGCGCGGAGTGATGCAGGGGTGGCGCGGAGTGATGCAGGGGTGGCGCGGAGTGATGCTGGGGTGGCGCGGAGTGATGCTGGGGTGGCGCGGAGTGATGCTGGGGTGGCGCGGAGTGATGCTGGGGTGGCGCGGAGTGATGCTGGGGTGGCGCGGAGTGATGCTGGGGTCGCGCGGAGTGATGCTGGGGTCGCGCGGAGTGATGCTGGGGTCGCGCTGAGTGATGCAGGGGTCGCGCTGAGTGATGCAGGGGTCACGCGGAGTGATGCAGGGGTCGCGCGGAGTGATGCAGGGGTTGCGCAGAGTGATGATGGGGTTGCGCTGAGTGATGATGGGGTCGCGCTGAGTGATGCAGGGGTTGCGCTGAGTGATGCAGGGGTTGCGCTGAGTGATGCAGGGGTTGCGCTGAGTGATGCTGGGGTTGCGCTGAGTGATGCTGGGGTTGCGCCGAGTGATGCAGGGGTTGCGCTGAGTGAGGCTGGGGTTGCGCCGAGTGATGCAGGGGTTGCGCTGAGTGATGCAGGGGATGCGCTGAGTGATGCAGGGGATGCGCTGAGTGATGCAGGGGTTGCGCTGAGTGATGCAGGGGTTGCGCTGAGTGATGCAGGGGTTGCGCTGAGTGATGCAGGGGTTGCGCTGAGTGATGCAGGGGTTGCGCTGAGTGATGCAGGGGTTGCGCTGTGTGATGCAGGGGTTGCGCGGAGTGATGCAGGGGTTGCGCTGAGTGATGCAGGGGTTGCGCGGAGTGATGCAGGGGTTGCGCGGAGTGATGATGGGGTTGCGCTGAGTGATGATGGGGTTGCGCTGAGTGATGATGGGGTTGCTCTGAGTGATGCAGGGGTTGCGCTGAGTGATGCAGGGGTTGCGCTGAGTGATGCAGGGGTTGCGCTAAGTGATGCAGGGGTTGCGCTGAGTGATGCTGGGGTTGCGCTGAGTGATGCTGGGGTTGCGCCGAGTGATGCAGGGGTTGCGCTGAGTGAGGCTGGGGTTGCGCCGAGTGATGCAGGGGTTGCGCTGAGCGATGCAGGGGTCGCGCTCAGTGATGCTGGGCTTGCGCTGAGTGATGCTGGGGTTGCGCTGAGTGATGCAGGGGTTGCGCTGAGTGATGCAGGGGTTGCGCTGAGTGATGCAGGGGTTGTGCTGAGTGATGCAGGGGTTGCGCTGAGTGATGCAGGGGATGTGCTGAGTGATGCTGGGGTTGCGCTGAGTGATGCTGGGGTCGCAAGGGAAAAACGAGTCTAACAGGGGCAGAAGGGCACAAAGAACGAGTCTAACAGGGGCAGAAGGGCACAAAAAACACTATGAATAAATGTAAGGTGCAAGCACATTACAAAGCGATAGCGTGTTTAAAATAGCCTAAAGCCTTTACAATACAGAGTCGACCTGGTAAGCACCTTTAGAAAAATTGTAATCACTGAACAAAAGTAAATTAGCAAAGGAAGAAGTCTGTACTGCTGAGACGGAAGAATCCTTTGTAGCTGCGTGTAGCTGGAAAGATTATCATACTTCTAAGCAGCATATGTTTTTTATTGGCACATTTGTCTGTAAAGGTTCCCAACAGCAAAGCACATGCGATGGGACGGTGGGGCTGTGTATGTGGGTGTATGCAGGCTCGGCCTCACCAGTAGCGTAACTGACACAAGGACAGTGCTCTGGGTGCTGCATGTTTAACATGCCGTGATTAACACATGGCGTGCAACAAGCGCTACATTTTTCACACAAGGAGACTACCTTGGGTGCTTGATGTGTAACACTACGTAATGGTGAGCAGTCCCAAAAGCATACAAATATTGCTATATTTTTATGGATGCACTGAATGCGGCAGGGTGAGCACACAACGTGCACCAAGTGCTGCATGTTTGAACAAATGAAGAGTGCTCTGGGCGCTACATGTTTAGCACTGGGTAAAAGGTGAGCAGTACTAAAGCACATAAAAATAGCAATATCTAAAAAAAGCAAAACATTACAAACACACAGGCAAACTGAATGTGGCATGGTTAACACATGGTGTGCACCTAGCGCTGCATGTTTGACACAAGGAGTGCTCTAGGCACTGTATATTTCACGCGGCCTGGTTAACACACAGCTTGAGCCAAGCACTGCATGATTGACACAAGGAGAGTGCTCTTGTTGGCTTCAACTTGTTACAGCTGACTAAGATTACACAAATGAGATTAGCAGGCGGAAAGGCGACTCTGATAAGAAAAGGTGACACAGCGCCCCAAAACTCCATGTCAGAACGAGCGCTATTTAAGGAAATTAGAAAGATAGTTTTAAGTAAATGTATGATAAAGAGTTTGACGAAGGTTAAAGCAGAAATAAAGTACACACATGCATAGAAGGGGGTGGGGGAGAATGAAAAAGCACGTTTGGCCATGTTGTCAGCTGCCGCAGCGGCCTCGCTGCTTGGAAGCGGTGGTGTGCATGGTGCTCCCTCGCCTTGCATGCCGCCTGCTGTGAAAGCTCCCAGGGCTGTTATGCTCTAAGTTGCTGTCCCCGCTCTGGGCTCTGCTGCCCGTCGTATTTCTGTTGTGATGCTTAAGTTAGCAAGTAAACAGAAAACAGAGCCGCTGCCGCTGTCTGCCATGTCTGCAGCGGCTCTAGGGATCTCAGAGCTAAATCCAGGCAACACAACTGCACCAATGTGCTCACGTAGGCAAAGCCGGCAAAATTCTTAGAAGCAGCCGAACTGCTGAAGATAGACCAGATGCTAGCATCTTCAGGGGCCGAGATTCACTTCAAGATAATAGGATTATTATTATTGTTATTGTTTATTTTTTTAACAGAAATCTCTTTATTGGGTTTTCAAAAAAGGATAAATACTGTAGATGGAAGAGAAGAATAAATAAAGTTCTGGAACGATGCAGCAAAAGGCTATGAGTAACTACAGCTAGAGAGTGTGTGTGGCGGTGCTAACTTGGCCTACAGTGCTTCCACTGCAAACGGTATAAACAATCTTAACGGTAATTGCAAAGTAAAGAACGAGATAGACGAAAGGAGGGTCCAGCTGGGAGCTGGGAAAGAGGCTAAAAGGGCTGAAAGGGAGGGGAGAATGCACGTAGCACTTTCCAATGAAGTCTGGTGCGAGGCATGGGGGCGGGGTAGGGGAGCAGGCATATGGTGTTTGAGTGAGCAGCCTTTGATGTGCGAGCGAGTGGGAGGGAACAGCAGGGGGCGGAGAAGCAGATTGCCTTCAATGCAGGAGGCAGGCAGAAGACTCGGGCAAGCTCGTGCACGAGAGCACATGCACTCGTGGAAATCCTCTTTTTTGGAGAGCTTAGTTTAACTCTTGGTTTCACTGCTATAGACTCGTCCTATTCCATTCCTGCGGAATGGAAATAGGCCGAGACCTAAAAACCAGCAGCGCTGGTGAAATGCGATTTCTGATAGATAATGTCAACAATTATTAACAATCAACCAAGTGGGAGGTGGGGCAGGGGAGGCAGCAGTAAAACAACTGTGGAGTTAAGAGGGGTGGGAGAAAGAATGCTATATTTAAATGTAAGAAGCTAGGGCACTGAAGCTGAACACAGACAAACGCTAAGAGCAGGAAACCAAGAAAGAAAAGAGTCCCCCAGACAACAGATAAAGAACCAGAGTGGAAGGAGACAGTACTTAGTCCATGCTGCATGGGAGGAGCGGAAGAGAGAAAGGAGAGACACGGAAGCAGGACTGACCACTGGCAAGCATGGATTTTTGAAGGACACTGATCTAGACAAATGAAAACCTGGGGGATGGCTTTAACTCAACATAAGAAATTACAATACGTCTCGAATGCTCGACCTAAAAACAAAGGAGCTGCAAATCTAGACGAGAAGGAATCAAACCAAATGAGCTGCAACACTGGTTGAGGAAGTACAAACCAAAGGCTGCAAAACTGGATAAGAGGGCACCAAACCAAAGGTGTTGCAAAACCTGGCGAGAAAGTACCAAACCAAAGGTGTTGTAAAACTGGGTGACAAGGTATCAAACCAAAGGTAATGCAAAACTGGAAAAGAAGATGCCAAACCAAAGGTGCTGCAAATCTGGAAGAGAAGGTGCCAAACCAAAGATGCTGCAGAACTATGTAAGAAAGTACCAAACCAAAGTTGATGGAAAACTGGACGCGAAGGTAGCAAATTTGGACGAGAAGGTAGCAAAGCAATAGTGCTGCAAAACTGGATGAGACGGTAGCAAACCAAAGGTGCTGCAAAACTGGAAGAGAAGGTGCCAAACCAAAGATGCTGCAAAACTATGCAAGTAAGTACCAAACCAAAGGTGATGGAAAACTGGACAAGAAGGCAGCAAACAAAAGATGATGCAAAACTGGAATAGAAGGTAGCAAACCAAAGCTGCTTCAAAACTGGAAGAAATGGTGCCAAACCAAAGGTACTGAAAAACTGGAAAAGAAGGTGCCAAACCAAAGATGCTGCAAAACTATGCAAGAAAGTACCAAACCAAAGATGATGCAAAACTGGACGAGAAGGTAGCAAACCAAAGGTGCTGCAAAACGGGATGAGAAAGTAGCAAACCAAAGGTGCTGTAAAACTGAGTAAGAAAGTTCCAAACCAAAGGTGCAGCAAAACTGAGCCAGAAGGTTCAACACCAAAGGTGCTTTAAAACTGGTCAAGAAGGTACCTGAACCAAAGGTGCTGCAAAACTGGACGAGAAGGTACCCAAACTAAAAGGTGCTGCAAAAGTGGACGAGAAGGTGCCAAACCAAAGGTGCTGCAAAACTAGGCAAGAAAGTACCAAACCAAAGGTGTTGCAAAACTGAGCAAGTAGGTACCAAAACAAAGGGGCTGCAAAACAGGGCAGGAAGGTGTCAAATCAAAGGTGATGGCAAGCCAAATCTCTGTCAGAATATGTACCATATAAGCACACATAACATAATTGTACACTTATCCAGGAAAATGCAAGGCTCACCAAGGTAATGGTCTGCTGAGCCAATTCCTCAGACCAGGCTTGAAAGGGGGTGGAGGCAGCTCTGACTTGGTTTATTCTCAAGCAGTGAGATTCATAACCTCAGGAGCCAGAAGCTTCGTGGTTTCAGTAATGAAAAACTGATCAACAGTTATTAATTCATTCATTCCCCAAATCATGAATTGAATTTCCACCTTGAAACAAGTATGATCATTGAATAGATGGACCGAGGATGGAGAAAGCAAAACAGTATTAATAGTGAAGAGTTCACATAGTGTGGACCCATCGTATACCCCCAGCGTATTGACATACCACTACATCGAGATCACCACTACCTCGCCTTCACTTCATGGACTGCTACTTAATCGACCACGTAAGTTGTATAATGTACATAAAGGGTAAGTTTTCATTTAATGCAATTATGGCAATAGCAACAATTAAAAAAGAGGGGGTTGGAGGGTTTCCCTTCTACACAAGAACCTATAGTGATAGTGCATTCATGATTCACTGTCTCCACATTGACCAAACATACCACTGGACCCGTGAATTCTTGTTTGAGCATCTGCACTTCAATGTTAATTGTACCACTAAACGCACTTTAGATATTCCTTTCTGAAGTACATTATGCAGGTAGGTACTTAGCAGGATCGACCTCAGAGGCAAGACCTTGCATAACAAAGCGAGCATCGGGCACTATATCCTGCAGATATCCTGACTGGCTTCCTTCTTGCCACAACTGCACATGTGAGGAAATCTTCACAGCACACAGAGGCAGCCTACAGTCCTGGTCAGAAGTCGCTCTCCTTGGATCCCGGATCCGCTTCTGCACGGGAGTTCCAGTTGGACACTATGCAGTCTCTCTGGCTCACACAATGATGCTAACAGATGGAAGATTACTCATAAACTCCAGTAGAATTCCAGAGTTATTCCAAAACACATCGTCTGCCAACAACAATACAGTAGTACAATTTATCTTTAGATATGCTTGTGCGCATGCTCAAAGCATGCTTTGGATTACATTTTTGATTGCTGTGCTATGTCAAGAGCAATACACGCATGCCTTGACACAGTGCCCAGAAGCTAACAATGTAAAGCTTCTTGGAAACAGTAAGTCTCTCATTGGCATCGATATGAAGGAGCATGAATCCCAAACTTAAGAGATTAGAATGCATTAGTGTTTAAAATCAGGTGGTTCCCGAATGGGACACATGGGAGTGATAAAAAAGGAGACCATTTCCGATCAGCCGGAGCTTCAGTATTGGCTTTTCTGGTAGATGAGCTCCAGCACTGGGACGAGCAGATGGATCATGTCAATGTAATCATATGATGCTAAGAAGGACCCCAAAAACAGTACCAATGAAAATATAATCAAATACAGTAAAACCACATCACATATACAGCACGGCACGGCACTTCTTAAAATATACACAAGTGCCAAGGTATAGATGGGTGTAGAATCTTTAATGCCAATCGAACAGATCTCTAGATATTTGCCTTACGTCTTAGTTTTACCAGTTTTCAAAAATTAAGGATAAAGAGTTTTCTCTATGAGGTCATTGGGGAATGTTATAAGCTATCTGTAAAATAAACAAGCATTCAGAAGCATGCATATAACTGCAACTCTTTAAAACAACCTGCCCTCCAAAAAATAACGAGTCGTGACTGACCCTAAAAACAAGTACAATAAAAACTCACCGCCGCAGCCCGGGCTGTACAGGAAGCCAGGCAACCTGTGTTGGGACGGGGGCGGGGCCGCAAAAAGACAGGAAGCAGACGGGAGCCTACCCCGCGCTCCTGTGCCCGTCAGCCGGAAGATTGCCGGAAGATTTGCGTGTCAGCTAGCGGGGCTCCCGTGCTCGTGGAGAGCCCCGCCTGCTGCTGAGGATGACCCGCTGCCTGCCGAAGGAGAGAGGGACACACGAAAAGAACTCGGTAAGTGGGGTGTGGGGGGGGAGGGGAAATGTGCGCGTGCGAGTGCGGGGGGCCGCGGGCGGGCTGTGTATGTGTGTGCGTGTGTGCGTGCGTGTATGTGTCTTGGAGTGCGTGTGTGTGACTGTGGGGGAGGGGGGTGTGTGTGAGCGAGTGTCTGTGCCGTGTGCCTGTATGTCTGGAAAAAAAAAAACAAAAAATGGCTGACAGTTACTCTGCGCATGCGCGGGTCAGACGCGCGCGCTCCCGCGGTGAAAACTGCAAGGGAAACGCTCGTGCCAGATTGGTGTCTACATTCCCAAAAAGCGGCAACAATAGTTGTCGAGACAGACACTCTCAATGCTCACGCATTGAGAGTACGTCTGCTCGACCTAAAAACTACATTTTTACATGGTTAGGTTAAAAATGAATGTGCACACATTTATGAGACAACAGTTTCTACAGTAAATGAAATTTAGTAATACATTTGAAAACTTCAATTGTCATTAATAAAGTTAGGCACACCGAATATATCGTGCTAAGTGCACATAAATATTGCAAAACTGTGACGTGTACGGGTGGAGGTAAAATTATGCTGCTCCAGTGGTTAGCCTTGAAAGTTTGCGAACCCCTACAAACATGGAAGTTTGCTCAGCATTCCTAATCTTCTCTCCTTCCTTTATCCACACTGGAATGGGCCAATTTTTACTGCTTAGGAGGGCCACCATAAAACCCTTTCAACATTAAGAGGGAAAATGCATGTCCCTCAGATTTGGTGGGTATGTAGGGAAGGGGTTCTCCCCAGAAATCAACATTTCCCCCATGCAGAAAAAAGCATGTATTTCCACAAGGGATGCTATTCCCCTTTTACAACGTTCACTGATATGGAGACCCGTGTATTGCAGAAATAAGATACTACTGGGAAGTCACATGATCTTCGCAGGAATATGCATGGAAATACGAACCTGGGACTCCTTTTCCCACATAATCCTGAGAATTATTGTGAATTCCATAATGTAGAAAACCTACACTTGCACAGAGCTGTAAATCTGAGGGTGTTAGATTTAGTGCTTTATTTCTAAATCAGGCTATTGACTTGCAATATGTTTGTGTGGCAACAGCATCTGTAGGTAGTGCCAAGATCTTCATGCATATACACCCAATCTAAACCTCTTGATACTGCCAGAATAAAGTTTTTGTAATTAATAAAGGAGCAGATGTTTGCTACAATTAAGAGAAGCACAAGAAATAGTGCACAAGAGGTACATCAGAGCATCCTGGAAAACGTAAAATACTCTATGGCTCCTCACTATTTTAGCAGTTGTGATGTGTGTGAGGCAAGGCACCCTCCCTGCTGCACTGAATGGTGGAACCCTTGAAATTGCTGCTACGGCTGCTTTGGAACAACATGCTGCTGTCAATGCAGCAGCAACGCTGGGACTTGAGGGTTGGTGTACACCCATGTGTGTGTATTGAGAGCTGTTCCTTTGTAGAATGTGAGCAGCTCAACAGCTGCTCTAGATTATCAACTAAATCAATCTGTGCATAATGTAGGGAAATAAATAATTTTTCACAGTAATGTTCATGTTCTCATCAGTAATGTAGAGTGTTAAGACTAGGCATCCCCCATATGGAGACCCGCCCCACCATGTATATTTGAAATACTACCATCAATAGTGATGAATGCAGATAATAGTAATACATTTCGTTGCAATGTAATACCACCTACATAAACATCCACGGAACAGGTACAGAGCCCCTTATCTCGCACCATTAGAGACAAATACAGAGAACCCATTCAGTATGAATTAAATGAGCGGAATACATTTTTTTATGAAAATTCAGGTATAGCAGACAAGAAAAGCTAAACATAGAAAAGAAAGTGGGGCATATACTCTGGCAACAGAGAAGCTACGGTTTTTACACCCCAAAACATTTCGGCTAATTTGGGGTGTCCCATTGTTATACTGAGAAACGCCATCCTATAACTATGAGAAAAGAGAAACCAGCTGCAATGAAGGTTTTTGTGTGTATTTTGTACGTAATAGCGACTCTTTGAGCTAGCACACAGGTGGAGAGAGACTGCAACAGAAAAAGGCTACATTGTTCTTTCAGCTCCGTCCTCTTCGATGGCTGCGCTCTCATCTGTTGTGTGAGAGTTATAGATTCTGTTAATGATATCTTGGCTCACCTCAGCTATGTTGCCTGAATGGTGAGATCAGGTATGTCAAATTAATGCCGGCAGTATATTGCTGATGCTCTTGTCCCTGGTCTCTAGGGGCCAATTCCGTCCTATCACGTCGAAATCCTTGAGTTTACACAACCAATCAAAAGTGAACTACCTGCAACTTACAACAAATGTGTTAGGATGTTTTTGAAATGTTATGGGGCGCTCAGTAGGACTGTGTCTGAAATCGCTGTATAATTTCTAAAATATGCTTGCCTTTGTAGAGGAGTTTGACTTTCAGTTTCCTCTTCCATTACAGTCGAAGACAGACTCACGTGAAAACAACTACCCCAGCAACGCCGCACAGATTTTGAGTCAGCATGTCAAACATATGCAAACATATCACATAAAAAAGGCACTGAATGCGGTCATTTAAAACTTGGTCTCTGCTACAGTTTCGGACTGACTGCTTTTAACATGCAATGTAGCGCTGTTTGTTGACGTCCCAAAAGTAACTTCAGTGTGCAGCACATCACATTCACAATATTGTAGTATTATGCTGTTTTAGTGAGTTAGTTTATAGTATTTGTATGCAGTATTGTACTGGTGTATGTATAGTTGAGTTGTGCTTTTGGGTATTAGTAAGTTGTCATTTTGTTGTTGTCTGTTGCACTTTGTGATGTGTTGTATTTCCTTGTTGTTTTGTGTATTAGTTGTGTTATATTTAGCTTGCGTTTTTAAGTTGTATTGTTGTGCTCTATTGCTCTTAATGTGCTGTCATATTATAATATGATAGTTTACATTTATGTTGCTGCTGTACCTCAACCACAAGCTGTCTGCTTAAATATGCACAAACATGTTTGTTACACATTACCATATCCCAAAATCTGCTTTCATATTACAGACTCCAAAGTTCTTTACACAAGCCACTGTCTTTCCACCAGGAACATGTAATAGCATTAGTATTAATGTTTTGGTGATCTGTACTGTGATATTTCACAAATTGTTTGACTCTGTTAGACAGAGCTACATACTCCTATTAGAAGGTGCACAGATCTAAAAGAGAGTACATAAGTTAAAACTGGTCCGCAGCCATATAAAATATACTCACTGACGAATTTCTGTCTTGCTAGAGGTAATGATAACACACAAGAAGACTGAACTTATAATATTGGAAAAAAAGAGAGCCCCCGTTTAAGATAGAATTGAACACAACAATTGTATTGGTTTATAGTACTAAATTATAAAAGTAGTAGTCTGACTCAGTCCCGAAATATAACACCGCCTTAATTTATGGTGACTGATGTGTGGTGTTTTTTTCTGATGACTAATGCTTACAATTGTTATAAAGTAAATATTTACTTGGAGGTGTATGGGGCTCTCTCAGTGCAAGAGGGTACTTTGGTGACATCATTTGCACATGGTGACTATTTTTTCTTAATTCCACTGAATACTCTCTCTAGAAATGTCATTGTAACAAGCAAAGAATATGTGGAATCCTGAAAATATGTAATCGAAAAGTCTGAGAGTCTGAATAGAATCTAATCTTTTGATCTGTATGTGATTTGAAATTAATTTATAGGTCTACGGCCTTTACTCTTAGCCTACAGACTATACACTTTTTGAAAGAATACTACTACATTATAATTCCATCATTGTGTAATAACTCTCATTAGGTGTCCAAGAAGCCAATGATGTGAACTGATCTCCTAGCAACTGTCAATGAAATAGCAAATATAATATCTATCTTCTGTACTTAAGTACGGAAAACCTGTTTCAAACAGGCGCAATAAGAGACATGAGCAGTATTGGATCCTGGATGGTATGCCTCTGCAGGTTCTTCCTACAGGAGAATACCAAGATTAAACAAAACAACCCATAGGTATCTAATGTAGGAAATTTGTGGAAAAGGTGATATTTGTTAATTGAACTATGCCATGCGATAATTAACGTTTGACAAGTAACATTTGACAAAATGCAACCTTTTGAAAAATGTCTTTAAGGCTGAAAGTGGTTGTGCCTAGCCAAAAGGTTTGTACCCTACCTACTTCACTACCAAAATCCTTGAAAGGACAGCTTATTATTACAATTTTGGCCCCTCAAGCCAAGGGAGTACTGTCTTGAGTCACCACTAAACACAATGTCTATTTGTTTCAGTTTTTTTGACTATTTTGTAAGTTGTGACGTATTCTCCCTGTGAGGATAGAATCTTGGCCTAATAGTACTATGGTTGACACAAGATGGACACATGTTATTGCTATTCACCCCTCCTTTTAATTGAGTGTGTGTGTGGATTTGGCCTATATGTGAACTTTGCTTCAGTGGATTGTTCTGGTTCCTTTGTGTTCCCTTTAACATGATATCATTTTACTCTGCGTATCCCATACTATCCTCCACAGTGCCTGTTGGACACAATTAACTGACATGCTAGACAGAATGGCCTTATCACACGAGGCTCTTCTACAGTATAAACTTGGAGAGTCATTTATTTCTGGTCGGTTTATTCAGGTATGCTTTGTCACAAGATGCTATCTCCATTTTTCCACATTTCCATATCCCAGGAGCTGAAAGTACATCACAGAGGGGGTTAGGGTGAAAGTGTCTCAACCTAAATAGGCAGAAGTACAATACTCCATGTACTACAAACAACGTATCCCAATAGTTTACTGCAATTAAAGATTTTAGACAGTTTTTACATTGCAGCAGTGTCTTGAGTAAGTCATACATTTCTAATATAACAAAACCAGAGGAGGGAGGTAGAGCTAATCGTTGGATTTATGCTCCACTTGGTACTTAAGTAAACAGAGGAAATCCAACATTCAAAGGGAAGGGGGGACGGGAGAGTGATCAATGAGTATTGAAACACTCAGTGTTTGTAAAAATACCCCTCACACACCAAAAGGCCCCTTGGTGTCATGCTTCATCATCGGGGCCTTCGCACCCCTCTATCGGGATGCGGCGTGCTTCGACCTACGGCTACGCGGGAGCACTTAAGGTATTGGCTATGTGTGGTGTACAGTGTGTGGGGTATGTATTTAAGTGAGTAGGGGGTGTAGTGAAAACAGTTAAAAAGTACCTGGCACTAGAGTGTTAAAGAAAAACAATTTTATTCTGAACTCTGGCTGGTACTGTTAAAAGAAAGTGCAGGGCGAGGTCAAGTCTGTTATATTAATGAACAGGACCTCTGATGTGCTTTGGTGTCGACATGTTTCGGAGGCAAGCTCCTTCTTCAGGACAGGGGCACAAACTCCCTTCCCTACTCACGTCTACTATTACAAAAAAAATAAATGTGTATTTACAAAAAAGTGAAATTTTGTAGAAATAGGCTAAGTGTGCCTACAGCGGTCTGCTACAAGCTCAATGACCTGTAGAAAGACAAAAATAACACCTAATGGTTACCCATGTAGCGGGTAGTTCATGCAGGTGCAGTCGCCTGGAACCTCACCATTTGCTTTTTAATAAGCCTGTTGAAAAAAGGGGGACTCACAATACATACAACATAAAACACATAAAAAAAACTAGGATTTACTGTAAGTTGTATTCATACTTGTGAAGCTTGGTTGTAGGCTTCATGAGCAAAATAGGAACGTCGGGGTGCTGCTCCAATGGCTATCTGTAGTGGAGAATGATGCAGCTTTTATAATTCAATCTCTCACACTTACTTATGTAGAAGAGTGCAGATGGTCATAGGATATTAGTTCCTCCGTGCTATACTCACAAGGTCAGGACGCTCTGATCGCCGTCTTACCCCTCACGCTGCTCCGCTGGTGTGGAGTCAGGTAATGGTCATGGTTATTTATACCCCGTTTTACTAATTGGTCGGAAGCAAAAGTGTTTCCATGTATGGGTATTCCGCAATCCAACCATACAGGGCATTCGTATGTAATAGACACGTTAGCACGGGATCAGCGTCTGCTTGTACAGGTGGTTGATTCTGAGCGTGCGCATCAGACTGCCGCTGTTCCTATGCGCACGCGTATTAGAGAATGATGTGTCTGTTCTTAGCGCATGCGCATTGTACACCCGCGCGTCAAGCTGAATGTCTTCAGCGCGCGTGTGTTAATTGTGTATCAATGTTACTAATGCGCAAGTGATGAAATAAAATGGATAAACAGCCACGGCTTAGTTTGGGGGAAAAAAAGAGTTATCGGCTTTGCACGGATGGTCTTCATATTTGATAAGTCACTCGACCTAGTCAGGTCGATCATTTGGAGTGAGCACTAATCAGTGTAACAGTCTAGATATTGCACAGCAAGGGTCTTCTTTTTGCATATTACTATCTACATTACGCTGACAGTTGACTCCATGGGACATCATCGTTAAGCCCATTTAGATAGGTACCCAATCGGAACACCCACCGTTGTTCCTTTTGGAAAAGACCCACATCAGAGAGTAATTGTTCAATGACAGTCCATTTTAAGTCGTTGACGCAGTGTTGGGTAGTCAAAAAATGCGTTGCCATTTTTGTTGTGCTTTTTTTACATCGCACATTACTTTTATGTTCGTTCATGCGTGTTTTGATGGCTTGTGTGGTCATTCCCACATACTCAAGGTTGCATGGGCACTTTATAAGGTAAATTACGTTTTTTGAGTTGCAATTCGTGAATCTCCTTTGTTCCCATGTGGAGCCATTACTAAAGTTGAGTCTGGTGCTTTTTTCTGTCAAATGACAACTGCTGCAGTTACCGCATGGAAAATGACCCTGGACGCCTATAGATGGTTGTAAGGTCACAGTCGTTGGTTTTGGTCTGGTGTGTACCAGTATGTCTCTGAGGTTGCGTCCCCTGCGATGTGCAAACATTGGTTTTTCATCACTTGCGCATTAGTAACATTGATACACAATTAACACACGCGCGCTGAAGACATTCAGCTTGACGCACGGGTGTACAATGCGCATGCGCTAAGAACAGACACATCATTCTCTAATACACGTGCGCATAGGAACAGCGGCAGTCTGATGCGCACGCTCAGAATCAACCACCTGTACAAGCAGACGCTGATCCCGTGCTAACGTGTCTATTACATACGAATGCCCTGTATGGTTGGATTGCGGAATACCCATACATGGAAACACTTTTGCTTCCGACCAATTAGTAAAACGGGGTATAAATAACCATGACCATTACCTGACTCCACACCAGCGGAGCAGCGTGAGGGGTAAGACGGCGATCAGAGCGTCCTGACCTTGTGAGTATAGCACGGAGGAACTAATATCCTATGACCATCTGCACTCTTCTACATAAGTAAGTGTGAGAGATTGAATTATAAAAGCTGCATCATTCTCCACTACAGATAGCCATTGGAGCAGCACCCCGACGTTCCTATTTTGCTCATGAAGCCTACAACCAAGCTTCACAAGTATGAATACAACTTACAGTAAATCCTAGTTTTTTTAATGTGTTTTATGTTGTATGTATTGTGAGTCCCCCTTTTTTCAACAGGCTTATTAAAAAGCAAATGGTGAGGTTCCAGGTGACTGCACCTGCATGAACTACCCGCTACATGGGTAACCATTAGGTGTTATTTTTGTCTTTCTACAGGTCATTGAGCTTGTAGCAGACCGCTGTAGGCACACTTAGCCTATTTCTACAAAATTTCACTTTTTTGTAAATACACATTTATTTTTTTGTAATAGTAGACGTGAGTAGGGAAGGGAGTTTGTGCCCCTGTCCTGAAGAAGGAGCTTGCCTCCGAAACATGTCGACACCAAAGCACATCAGAGGTCCTGTTCATTAATATAACAGACTTGACCTCGCCCTGCACTTTCTTTTAACAGTACCAGCCAGAGTTCAGAATAAAATTGTTTTTCTTTAACACTCTAGTGCCAGGTACTTTTTAACTGTTTTCACTACACCCCCTACTCACTTAAATACATACCCCACACACTGTACACCACACATAGCCAATACCTTAAGTGCTCCCGCGTAGCCGTAGGTCGAAGCACGCCGCATCCCGATAGAGGGGTGCGAAGACCCCGATGATGAAGCATGACACCAAGGGGCCTTTTGGTGTGTGAGGGGTATTTTTACAAACACTGAGTGTTTCAATACTCATTGATCACTCTCCCGTCCCCCCTTCCCTTTGAATGTTGGATTTCCTCTGTTTACTTAAGTACCAAGTGGAGCATAAATCCAACGATTAGCTCTACCTCCCTCCTCTGGTTTTGTTATAGTCTAGGCAGCGTGCAGCTGCGGGAGATATACCCTTTACTCTCTTTACAACACATAATCACATATACTAGGTAACTGTAGACCACAGCGGTCACTAAATATGGAGGACGAACATGGCCTAACCTTTGGCGAAGATGAAATAGACAGAATCCTGACTGCAGTAAACCCCTTTGAGGGACTCAACAACCCTGAAACCGGCCCAAATATTGATGACTGGAACGAATTGGTTGAAACTAAGACGCAACCAGATAAAGGCAGCTCTACACGGCCTGATAATGACTGAATACCTGAGGAATAAAATGGGACCACCAGGCTTGATCGTAAAAAATGAACCTTTTATTTTCCAGACAGACATGCAGTTCAAGAAGGAGTGGTCATTAATCTCATGGCACTGTACCAGGGACTGGTTGGTCCTAATTATAAAAACAGCAACCAGAATCACACAGGAGCTAAAGATTGATATTGGAAAGATCGAGGTAAAACTAAACACGTATATGTCAACTGAGGACCTTAAAATCAGACTAGATGACCTCAAGCAACAAATGACAGAATTTGAATTTACTTTGAAGCAGAGCAAACTCAATAAATTGAGCAAAGATAAAGACAAATTCACACCAGAAGGAACCTATCCATACACCAAGGCCGACTATGTATCCACGAGAAATGATACAGACAGTGATGGGTCAGACAATAGTTCCGCCAACTCAAATTCCAGCGGTGGTAGAAGAAACCGCCCGAATAGAGGAGGATGGAGGCAAAGGAGACAACAGTTCCCAAGACAACGAGGGTGGAGAGGATACCCACCCCAGTTTCCACAATACATGGGACCAACACCATTCCAGCCATTCCAGTTCAACCACCCTACGGATGCCCAGGGATTTCCGCAATGGAACCAAGACTTTAATGGAGGTTTCTATGGTCCACAACCTTTTTTAGGCTCCCGCCCAAGGACACGGGGAAAGAACCGGAAAGGCAACAATGTCACATGGGAGGAGACAGACCAAGGGAACCCTCGGCAAACCAGGAGCATGACAGGCTCCTTGTCCAACCAAGCATCAACCAGCAACCAGAGAGGGACTTAGTGGTGAATTTAACTTCCAAACCTCTGACGAGAATCCAACAACAGGTATTGAATAAAGGCTTGGGTTTCGTACCAACGCAGAGACCAGACATCTTCAAGGTGAACCTTGAAATGAAGGAATTTGTACGCAAATTGAAACTGCAGGCTTTCTTTGTAGACAAACCCACACAAGCCTTGACAACAGATACAGGTCTGATACCTAAATCTACTTCCACGCCTCCTGACCCAGTACTCCCTATTGAGTTACTAGCTTTTGAAAAGGCGGTCATGACAGAGGTCAACAAATTGGATGTGTCCTCCACACGCACTTTCCATAATACAACTAAGGAAGAACAACTTGCCTTGAAAACCCTATCTGGAGATACAAGCATAGTTATAAAACCAGCAGATAAGGGGGGAGCCATAGTTTTACAATCAACTGAAGATTACGATAACGAGTGTCTGAGACTCCTGTCGGATAGACGCAACTACATGGTCCTACAACAGGATCCCACAGAAAACCTCAGGACTAGAATCGGGGGAATGATTGAGGAAGGTCTAACACACGACTGGTTGAGCAAAAAGGAAGGAGAATTCCTGGAGCAGAAAAAAACACGCATTCCATATTTCTACAGTATTCCTAAGATCCACAAGGATCTCAACCACCCCCCGGGACGACCGATAGTCTCAGGCATTGGCTCAATTTTAGAACCACTGTCGAAATTCGCTGATGCCTTTCTGAGACCTTTAGTACAATCTACAAACACCTATCTAAAGGACACGAAGGCCGTTCTACAACTACTGCAAGAAACAACATTTGACCCAAAAACCCAACTTCTGATGTCCCTTGATGTGGAAAGCCTCTACACCAGCCTTCCCCATGATGAAACATTGGTGATTATTGAGGAGGTGCTTTTTTCCACACCATGGAAATATCAAACACCACGAGGATTGGTTCTGGAATGCATTTCTCTGGCTTTACAAAAGAACTTTTTTCAGTACAAAAGCATGATTTATCAACAATGCCATGGGACCAGCATGGGAAGCACCTTTGCTCCGAGCCTGGCTGGACTCTACGTGCACCATCTTGAGACAAACAGGATTCTCCATGATCAGAATCCATACAGGTCGAATATAAAATGCTGGAAGAGGTATATCGACGACATCCTGGTCATCTGGGAAGGCGATCGCCTATCAGCTGAGAATTTTCAGGAATGGTTGAACAACCAAAATGCTTTCCTAAAATTCACGAGCACCATTTCAGACCAAACATTGGTGTTCCTGGACCTCAACATTTACACAGATGCAGGGGTGTTAAAAACAACCACTCATTTTAAACCAACCTCTAGGAATTGTCTACTGAGGTATGACAGTTTTCACCCTCGACACCTCCGGGAAAATCTGCCATATGGACAGTTTTTACGCCTAAGGCGCAACTGCACAGATATGTCCCAATTTAAGAGGCAGGCGAACAACCTGAAAGGAAAACTCAAACAACGAGAGTATCCCAACAGAATTATCGACAAAGCATTAAAGAGGGCGAAAAACAATAACAGAGAAGCACTGTTGGAGGAACGAACTAAGGAGTCCACAGAAAACAAACGACCGATCTGTGTAACAACGTTCAACACAATGTCAAACGAAGTGTCCAAAATTGTTAACAAACATTGGCGAATATTAACAAGTGGCGAGTTAGATCTGGAAAAACCAATGTTTGCACATCGCAGGGGACGCAACCTCAGAGACATACTGGTACACACCAGACCAAAACCAACGACTGTGACCTTACAACCATCTATAGGCGTCCAGGGTCATTTTCCATGCGGTAACTGCAGCAGTTGTCATTTGACAGAAAAAAGCACCAGACTCAACTTTAGTAATGGCTCCACATGGGAACAAAGGAGATTCACGAATTGCAACTCAAAAAACGTAATTTACCTTATAAAGTGCCCATGCAACCTTGAGTATGTGGGAATGACCACACGAGCCATCAAAACACGCATGAACGAACATAAAAGTAATGTGCGATGTAAAAAAAGCACAACAAAAATGGCAACGCATTTTTTGACTACCCAACACTGCGTCAACGACTTAAAATGGACTGTCATTGAACAATTACCCTCTGATGTGGGTCTTTTCCAAAAGGAACAACGGTGGGTGTTCCGATTGGGTACCTATCTAAATGGGCTTAACGATGATGTCCCATGGAGTCAACTGTCAGCGTAATGTAGATAGTAATATGCAAAAAGAAGACCCTTGCTGTGCAATATCTAGACTGTTACACTGATTAGTGCTCACTCCCACCCACAGAGGTAGAGCCTACGCTTGCCCTCGTGGAGAGCTGTAGCCATCCTGCTCTGCGCAGAAACGGCTGCTCCCCTCACCTCCCTCTCCTGTTGGTATTGTTGACCTACTGCTTATCAACTCGCCGCACTGTTCATTTCTTGCATCAGCTTTGTGCAGCGCTCTCATTACTGCTAATTAACCTGCCGCACTGTTTAATTTCTTTTATCTGCCTTGTGTAGCGCTCGTGTAACATCATTAGCATTGTCTGTATATGCTCAGCCTTGTGTAGCGCTCGTGTAACATCATTAGCATTGTCTGTATATGCTCAGCCTTGTGTAGCGCTCGTGATCCACGCGCCTGTGTTACATCATTAGCATTGTGTTGTTCTGTTAAGCCTGTGCAGCGCTGGTGTAATAAAACAACTCACTTTGGAAATCTGTAACTCTGGGGGCAGCGCTCGATAACGCTACTTGGCATTCACTTTCACCACTAGCGCTTTCACTGCGGTGCACACCGAGGTTTGCAGCGCTCGAGATAATTGACCTACGCACATTTGTTTACCCTGCAGCCATTTTGCTCTGACCCCTTGGCCCGTCCCAGACCCTCCCTGCACCTAGACCCCGCCTCACTGCTGACCCTCCCACGCTCCGCCCCCTCCACCCTCCATTTATGGCCAATGCCTCCACACGCAGCGTCCACGCGCTTCGGCCACGCCGAAGGCGCGCCAAAGGTAAGCCCGTCTACGCCCGTCCGCGCCTGGACCGCGCCCAGCGCCAGACCCCCTGCCCCTCGCGCTGCCCAGCCCTCCCGCATTACCTACGTTGCCGCCACCATCCTAGCCCTTAACCCCGGTCGCGCCCCCAACTGCGTCCAAGCCGCCCCTGGACAAACCCATGGACCTTTCTCCTGCTACACCTGCAAATTCAGCGGCACCGACAACATCGCCACTACGACCACACCACAGACTCCCGACCCCAACCACCTACAATGCATCCTTCTCAACACCCGATCAGTCCACAGGCACGCCATTGACCTATGGAATCTACTAGACACCACTTCTCCGGACATCGCCTTCCTTACGGAAACATGGATGAATGCTTCCTCCGCACCAGACATCACCATTGCCATCCCGGAAGACTATAAGATCACTCGCAAAGACCGTACCAGCCACACAGGAGGAGGAATCGCTATCGTCCATAAGAAATCAATCCGCATCTCAACCAGCTCTGACGCCAACCTCGCCAACTCCGAACACCTTCACTTCCAGATCCACATCGACCCCAAAACCACACTCAGAGGCACCCTCCTCTACAGACCACCAGGACCCCGCGCAAAATTCAGTGAAGACATCACGGACTTCATCACCCCACACGCGCTCCCCTCCAAAGACTACATCCTTCTGGGAGACCTCAACTTTCACCTTGAAAAGATCAACGACCGCAACACCGCCACCCTCGTGGACAACCTCGCCAACCTCGGACTTAAACAACTAGTCACTTCCCCCACCCACATCGCAGGTCACACACTCGACCCCATCTTCACATCCAGCAACCATGTCTCCTTCAGCCACACCACGGACCTCCTCTGGACTGACCACAGCTGCGTTCACTTCACCTACAACAAACCAAAACCCAACATCCACCTCCAACCCACCCTGCAAAGGAACTGGAACAAAATCACCACGGACCAAATCTCCGCATCGCTCCTTCTAAACACCCCAGCCCTCTCTTCTAACGCTAACGAAGCCGCCGCCAACCTCACCCTATGGCTATCCAACACCGCTGACACCTTGGCACCACTGAAAAAACGTCAAAACAAACCTGGCAGCAAGAAGGCCTCATGGTTCAACGATGATCTCAAGAAGTCCAAGAAACTCTGCCGCTCCCTTGAAAAGGCCTGGAAAAAAGACCCAACCACCAGCACCAAGGACGCCTTCAAAAGCGCCACCCGCACTCACCACCAACTGATCCGAAAAGCCAAGAAAACAGCATTCAAGGATCGACTTGACAACAACGCCCACAACAGCAAGGAACTTTTCAACATCGTCAAGGAATTTTCCAATCCCTCGGCCAACTCCAACGACATCACCCCCTCTCAAACCCTCTGCGACTCCCTAGCCTCATTTTTCCACAACAAGATTGCAGACATCCACAACAGCTTTGACAACCAACCCGAAAACCAACCCACCCAACCACTTGCTGATCATCTTCCCCCCGTGAACACCCTTAACGACTGGAACCCAATCTCCACTGAGGACACCATCCGCTTGATGAATTCCATCCACTCAGGATCCCCCACAGACCCTTGTCCTCATCACATCTTCAACAAAGCAGACTCCGTCATAGCACCGCACCTCCGAGACGTCATCAACTGCTCCTTCAAATCCGCCACCTTCCCGGAAGACTGGAAACACGCTGAACTCACCGCCCTTCTGAAAAAACCCACAGCGGACCCCACCGAACTCAAAAATTACCGCCCCATCTCGCTTCTTCCATTCACGGCCAAAGTCATCGAGAAAGCTGTCAACAACCAGCTCGCCACCTTCCTCGAAGCCAACAAATCCCTCGACCCCTCACAATCTGGCTTCCGAGCAAAACACAGCACTGAGACCGCCCTCATCGCAGCAACAGACGACATTCGAACTCTACTAGACAACGGAGACACAGTCGCCCTCATCCTCCTCGACCTCTCTGCAGCATTCGACACAGTCTGCCACAGCACCCTTTTACAGCGCCTCAATAACATCGGAATCCAAGGAAAAGCACTTGAATGGATCACCTCGTTCCTCACCGGAAGAACCCAGAGAGTCCGCCTTCCACCATTCAAGTCCGAGGCCTCTGAAGTCATCTGCGGCGTACCACAAGGATCCTCACTCAGTCCCACCCTCTTCAACGTATACATGAGCCCCCTCGCGGCCATAGCACGTCAACACAACCTCAACATCATCTCGTACGCGGATGACACTCAACTGATCCTTTCCCTCACCAATGACCCCAGCACCGCCAAAACTAACCTACACGAAGGAATGAAAGAAGTTGCCGAATGGATGAAACAAAGCCGTCTGAAACTTAACTCAGACAAAACAGAAGTCCTCATCTTAGGTACATCCCCCTCTGCATGGGACGACTCCTGGTGGCCGGAAGCCCTCGGAAAAGCACCCATCCCGACAGACCACGCACGGAACCTAGGCGTCATCCTGGATTCTTCACTCTCAATGAACAGACAAGTCAGCGCCGTATCCTCCTCCTGCTTCAACATTCTTCGCATGCTCAGAAAAACATTTCGCTGGATCCCCACCGAAACTAGGAAAACAGTCACCCACGCTCTGGTCACGAGCCGACTCGACTACGGAAACACCCTCTACGCGGGTACTACCGCAAAACTCCAGAAGAAACTCCAACGAATCCAAAACGCCTCAGCAAGACTCATATTAGACATCCCACGCAACGAACACATCTCTGGTCACCTTAAAGACCTTCACTGGCTACCCGTCAATAAGAGGATCACTTTCCGACTGCTTACCCACGCACACAAATCACTCTACGACATCGGTCCAGAATGCCTCAACTCACGACTGTCCTTCTACACCCCCTCCCGCCAACTACGTTCTTCCAGCCAAGCCCTCGCCACTGTACCTCGCATCAACAAGACCACCATGGGAGGCAGATCCTTTTCATACCTGGCTGCTAAAACATGGAACTCACTCCCCGCTAACCTTCGCCTTACCCAGAACCACCTAGCATTCAGAAAGCAACTCAAAACGTGGATATTTGACAAGTAATCCTCCTCCCCCTTCCTAAGCGCCTTGAAACCCTCCGGGTATGTAGTGCGCTATATAAATTCTTTGACTTGACTTGACTTGACTCCAAATGATCGACCTGACCAGGTCGAGTGACTTATCAAATATGAAGACCATCCGTGCAAAGCCGATAACTCTTTTTTTCCCCCAAACTAAGCCGTGGCTGTTTATCCATTTTATTTCATCACTTGCGCATTAGTAACATTGATACACAATTAACACACGCGCGCTGAAGACATTCAGCTTGACGCGCGGGTGTACAATGCGCATGCGCTAAGAACAGACACATCATTCTCTAATACACGTGCGCATAGGAACAGCGGCAGTCTGATGCGCACGCTCAGAATCAACCACCTGTACAAGCAGACGCTGATCCCGTGCTAACGTGTCTATTACATACGAATGCCCTGTATGGTTGGATTGCGGAATACCCATACATGGAAACACTTTTGCTTCCGACCAATTAGTAAAACGGGGTATAAATAACCATGACCATTACCTGACTCCACACCAGCGGAGCAGCGTGAGGGGTAAGACGGCGATCAGAGCGTCCTGACCTTGTGAGTATAGCACGGAGGAACTAATATCCTATGACCATCTGCACTCTTCTACATAAGTAAGTGTGAGAGATTGAATTATAAAAGCTGCATCATTCTCCACTACAGATAGCCATTGGAGCAGCACCCCGACGTTCCTATTTTGCTCATGAAGCCTACAACCAAGCTTCACAAGTATGAATACAACTTACAGTAAATCCTAGTTTTTTTTATGTGTTTTATGTTGTATGTATTGTGAGTCCCCCTTTTTTCAACAGGCTTATTAAAAAGCAAATGGTGAGGTTCC
Source organism: Lissotriton helveticus (assembly GCF_964261635.1). Classification (NCBI taxonomy): domain Eukaryota; kingdom Metazoa; phylum Chordata; class Amphibia; order Caudata; family Salamandridae; genus Lissotriton; species Lissotriton helveticus. The sequence goes on from NC_136059.1 coordinate 1,080,269,617, forward strand.
AGGTGACTGCACCTGCATGAACTACCCGCTACATGGGTAACCATTAGGTGTTATTTTTGTCTTTCTACAGGTCATTGAGCTTGTAGCAGACCGCTGTAGGCACACTTAGCCTATTTCTACAAAATTTCACTTTTTTGTAAATACACATTTATTTTTTTGTAATAGTAGACGTGAGTAGGGAAGGGAGTTTGTGCCCCTGTCCTGAAGAAGGAGCTTGCCTCCGAAACATGTCGACACCAAAGCACATCAGAGGTCCTGTTCATTAATATAACAGACTTGACCTCGCCCTGCACTTTCTTTTAACAGTACCAGCCAGAGTTCAGAATAAAATTGTTTTTCTTTAACACTCTAGTGCCAGGTACTTTTTAACTGTTTTCACTACACCCCCTACTCACTTAAATACATACCCCACACACTGTACACCACACATAGCCAATACCTTAAGTGCTCCCGCGTAGCCGTAGGTCGAAGCACGCCGCATCCCGATAGAGGGGTGCGAAGACCCCGATGATGAAGCATGACACCAAGGGGCCTTTTGGTGTGTGAGGGGTATTTTTACAAACACTGAGTGTTTCAATACTCATTGATCACTCTCCCGTCCCCCCTTCCCTTTGAATGTTGGATTTCCTCTGTATACATTTCTAATAACCATGAGAGATAGTTTCCATTTTAAGGTAATGCATTGAAATTATGTCACCGTTTTGATGATGTCTATATATTTGAGCCAGAAATTCATTTTGATACTTAATCTGACGGGTATACTAAAGTCAGGCAATGTAGCTATTAGCTGCAAGTGGTTGGTTGCACAAAATACGCAATTATATGAAATGACGTAACCTGGTTTACCTGTCATTCAGTTAAATCAATACGTTAGTTGAATTGTTGTTGGGAGATTGGTCGTATCCATTAAAACCTGAGGATGAACAGGTGAACGAGAATCCTTGTTATCGCTTTTCTGTTGTGCGGAGACATCTGTATTGTGTGGTTCAGAGATGTTCTGTGGAATAACCAGGCAACAATGTATGCTTAGCAACATATACACACTGTGGCTGGGAACAATATGTGTACACTGTTGCCTACTTGCTATGCCTGCTTCATCATGATGTGCATCAGTTTCTTTGTAATGGGATAAGCAGTCTGTACTTTCTGGAAAATCCATGCTAGTGTGTCATGCTCCTGTAAATATATCAGTAGGTTCATTTATTAACCAGTTCACTACAAGGGGCCAAAACTGTCCTTGCATCTCTTTTTAATGTGCTCTTTTTTAGCAACAGGATGCACATACGATTGTAACTAGGGGCCTGATTCATTTTGTGGAGGGGAGCCCATTTCTCCTTTAGGGAGCTAGAATACATTTCTCTGTTGCCCTGATGGAGGTGCTGCCTACCACAAAATAAATCAGGCCTTAGTTACAATTGCATAAATGTGACTGTTAGAAATGGCTGCTAAGTCATTTCCAATGCATTGGCAGGAACCGCAGCCGGAGCAGCTCCTGTCAATGCTGTTTAGAGTTTGGTGCATGGCTCTGTCAACATGACAGAGCCATGCACCAAACTGTTTATATTTTTTTAAACAGATAATCGAGAAGTAGGATTTTCATTCTGAAAATAAAAAAAATCCTCCCCTCTTCATGGGTGGCATGTCCCATGTTGAGGCGAGAATTTAGCAGGTTTCTTTGCCCCTTACGGCCTGGGTTTTCCTGGCGGTGACAGGCAGTGAAAACTGACTTGTAGTTCACCCAATTAAATTAGGTGAGCAGAGTTAGAGGTCTGCCTCGGACAGCCCTTACTCCATAGGGCCATCGGAAGGGTTTAATAATGGTAGATACAGAGAAGTGTTCACGGGGAGTAAACCTAAGGTCTGCATATATATTTGGTGGGCAGACCATTATCATGGCGGTATAGATACTCCGTCGCTATTGTGATGGAATATCTCCACTGGCAAGATATAAATAACCCCTAACTTGCTTTTTTGGCAGGCAGAAATAACTGAGCACTGTGCATATATATTTATGACTATTTCCTTTACTCTGTTCCGTTAAATACAGACATAATGCACAAATAGTGCACATGCAGAGGAAGAAGCTGTAATAGAAAACAATTATGACATGTTCAGTGAACACTAATCATCGGCCAATGCACAAATATATAAATCATGCAACATTACCATGGTCATAAAAGCAGCAGACCACACTATCAGAACATAGGCAATAGTTTCTTCATGGCCAGAGGAGAAACACTAAGAAATACCACATGCTCCTAGAAGACCATAGGAACTCGTCAACTAAGGCTTCTGAGCATTTTCAGATAATTTGAATTTGTATTATTGCTATCAGCATTTGCCTTCCTTTCATGCTCATGTTCTCCAGTCATAAATGAATCATTGGCAATGACTATATATCATATGAGGAATTTTACTTGAATCAATTCATTTAAGAGAAGTATTTCCTTGTCATTTATATAAATATGCGAGTAGTTGGCAAACATACTTAAATGAGTGTCTACATAATTTTGATTGCCCAAATTTAGAAGATGAAGTCAGGAGTAAAGTGGTTTATAAAAAATCAATCAACCAATCATCTACCTTACTGTCAACTATAATAGATAAAGATGAACTAAGGGGAAAAAACACCTATGGTCAATTGCTAACTCCTTGTAGAAACCCTAGCATTTTATGTTTAAATGGAGCCACCACCCGCCTTATTTCCCGATTTGTTAAGTTTATCTTTTTGACTGAAAAGAAACTTTGTAATAAAGACATTTTAAGTGAAGATATTTATGCTAGGAAAGTTATTTAAAAAGCTGCAATGATTTTCCTGGGTTATGGATTGCCTTTAGACCACAGTTGTTAGGGTTTGATAGCCCAAGTGTGGTGTTTATATTGCTATCAAATGTTTTAGGGATAGTGTGGGCATTTTGAAGTTCAGTTAAAGTCTATTATTAGAAATTTACTATATTGCTAATGCAGTTTCCAACGCAATTTTACTATGGTTGGTTGTTTCTCATGTACTTTTTATTCTAAAGTTTATTTGGTATACTGACAAATTTAGCTGCTAGCACAAGGCACCTTAGTTTCTGCTGCTAAAAGTTTATTAGCTCAATTGGACCTTATTGTCAAATCTGTTTTAAATAGATCCCTTTGTGCCCTCTGTATTTTCGTATATGTTTTATTGTTTTAAAGTATTGTATATTGTTAAGTATAGCTGCTTGCACAATGCACTTTATTTTTGTAAACTGATAATTTGCAAACAGTCAAACAAACTATGTTAGGGTTTAGCTGTAGATTTTGACTTGGTTATAAATGAACACTTTATCTGCATATTTCTAATTCTGTTTTGGACATGTACTTTGCTGATTGTAATGATTTTAAGTAATCAACAAATAAATATTTACTTACTTACATTTCTACATAACTGCAGTTCCACATCCCGTCCGATCCGTAGGAAGAACACCTTATCCGCCAAGGATATACATTCCCTCCTCCTCTCCTACGATCCACCCCCTCAACCCAACCAGTCCACAGTTGTCCCGAACAAGCCAAAACTATCATACCGAATCGAAACCATACATCTCACTACACATAGACCCCCTAATCACCACAACAGAAGTATAATCCTGGACAATCGTATGCAAGTCCCTTTAACACTAGCACCTCCTACGACCTATAAGCAGTGTCTCAAATGCATTCTATTAAATTGTAGATCAGCCTCAGCACATGCTGCTGACATTGCTGATCTTGTACTCACTCACGAACCTGACCTCCTAATCCTTACCGAAATATGGCTAAATGAATTGTCCAACCCGATCCTGGACATATTGGTACCCCCTAATTACGACATCACTAGACTAGACAGACCCATTAGAACAGGTGGCGGTATTGCCTGCATTTACCGGAACAACCTCACAGTGAAACACTCACCCTCACTGGATCTTTCCTCTTGTGAATATCTCTGCTTAGATATCACTAGTAACAATATACCAATTTGCTCATTGCACACTTTTTACCACCCACCAGGCGATAACCTCACCGTCATCGAGCAATTCATGGATATTCTGACCACACATTCGGATCATCGAAATATCCAAATATTGCTTGGAGATTTCAATCTCCACTGGAACGACCTTAAGGACCCGGCAGTCAATAGCCTCAAAGCATTCCTGTCTGACCTTGACCTCACTCAAATCTGCAACAGCCCCACACATGCCAAAGGTTCAACACTCGACTTGGTGATTGCCAACCCAAAGGCCATTCAGCTTAACGCAAACCTCCCCTGTGATTGGTCTGATCACCACTCTATCACCTTCTCCATCAAGGTACCAGTTAAACTATACTAAGTACAACCAACAAGACCCAAAGTATGGAAGAGAAACCTAAAAAAAACCCTCAAAGACTTTTACTCATCCACAAATGCCAGCCTCCTACTTCCCCCAGAAGACCTTACGGAGGTTCAAGCCTTGACACAGCACTAATTTAACTCCATGACCACGATCCTAGATACTACTGCGCCTCTACAACTGAAGAGGCTTTCTACCAAAGAATCTAAACCTTGGTATGACGGGAGACTCAACCAGGAGAGACGAGCCTTAAGATTAGTTGAACGGAGATGGAGGTCATCAACATCCATTGACCACCTCAAACTGCTGAGATCCTCCAGAAACCCAGAAACTTGTACTATAGAAAGATCAGACACTCAAAAGCAAGCTTTTTCAAGACTCAGCTGGATCAAGCCAAAAACCATCCCAAGAAGCTCTTTGAACTAGTTAAAAGTCAATCTCAAAGTGCAGCTCACCCTCCCCGTGATGGTCTATGCCCCCCTCCCAGCTGCGAAGAATTCTCTTCCTTCTTCACGAGAAAAACAGAACTCCTGAAAACTGATCTACTTAAGGCCTCATTAATTCAGATCGACACGCAGAAGACCACCCCAATAACCCCAGGCACCTGCACAACGAAGCTCGCCCTCAAAAACAATGCCTCCTGGGCCTCCTTTACAACTTACAGCGAAGAATCAATCCTAAAAGCGCTAATGACCTTGAACCCCTCCAACCACTTCTCTGACCCCCTCCCTGCTAACTACCTCAAAGATCTTATACCAATACTAGTACCACTCTGGACAAAGATCATCAACGCCTCCTTAGTCCAAGGGGTTATTCCGGATATTCTCAAATCGGGACAAGTTTTCCCCCATCCTGAAAAAAACTACGGCAGACCCCACAGACCTGAATAATTACAGACCAATTTCCAACATCCCAACGCTGGCGAAACTACTTGAAAAATGTGCTCTCAGCCAGCTAGACAACCACATCCACCTGCTCAATAAATTTCAATCTGAATTCCGTATTGGACATAGTACAGAGTCAGCCATGACCCACATTGTAGATGACGCTTTAAAAATACTTGATCAGAACCAAGCCTGCCTACTCATCCTGCTCGATTTATCATCAGCTTTCAACACCGTAAAACATGAAAATCTCCTTGACCTCCTCCAACACAGAATGGGATTATCAGGATCAGTTCTAAACTGGTTTACCTCTTTCCTCAGCAATAGATCCCAAAGGTTCAAGGTCAACCAATCCTTATCCAAGACCATCCCAGTCACATTAGTCCCGCAGGGCTCCTCCCTATCACCTACTCTGTTCCATTTATTCATGGAACCTCTTACCGAAATCCTCAATTAATCTAATATCCACTTTCACATGTACGCTGACGACACACAACTTTATTTAAAGATAAACTCACCGGACGACATCAAGGCTTTCAACTCAACTCTACAAAAAACTCAATCTTGGTTAAATGATAACCACCTCAAACTAAACTCCCTCAAAACCGAATTCCTACTAATCGCCCCCACAAACAAAATACACATCATTCAAGAATGGCTTAAACAACTTTCAGCGCTTAACTGCCAACCTCTTGCAATCGACTCAGCAGAATCTTTGGGAGTAACTCTAGACAGCAACCTAAACCTGGGCACAACGAAGCTCGCCCTCAAAAACAATGCCTCCCGGGCCTCCTTTACAACTTACAGCGAAGAATCAATCCTAAAAGTGCTAATGACCTTGAACCCCTCCAACCATTTCTCTGACCCCCTCCCTGCTAACTACCTCAAAGATCTTATACCAATACTAGTACCACCCTGGACAAAGATCATCAACGCCTCCTTAGTCCAAGGGGTTATTCCGGATATTCTCAAATCGGGACAAGTTTTCCCCCATCCTGAAAAAAACTACGGCAGACCCCACAGACCTGAATAATTACAGACCAATTTCCAACATCCCAACGCTGGCGAAACTACTTGAAAAATGTGCTCTCAGCCAGCTAGACAACCACATCCACCTGCTCAATAAATTTCAATCTGAATTGCGTATTGGACATAGTACAGAGTCAGCCATGACCCACATTGTAGATGACGCTTTAAAAATACTTGATCAGAACAAAGCCTGCCTACTCATCCTGCTCGATTTATCATCAGCTTTCGACACCGTAAAACATGAAAATCTCCTTGACCTCCTCCAACACAGAATGGGATTATCAGGATCAGTTCTAAACTGGTTTACCTCTTTCCTCAGCAATAGATCCCAAAGGTTCAAGGTCAACCAATCCTTATCCAAGACCATCCCAGTCACATTAGTCCCGCAGGGCTCCTCCCTATCACCTACTCTGTTCCATTTATTCATGGAACCTCTTACCGAAATCCTCAATTAATCTAATATCCACTTTCACATGTACGCTGACGACACACAACTTTATTTAAAGATAAACTCACCGGACGACATCAAGGCTTTCAACTCAACTCTACAAAAAACTCAATCTTGGTTAAATGATAACCACCTCAAACTAAACTCCCTCAAAACCGAATTCCTACTAATCGCCCCCACAAACAAAATAGACATCATTCAAGAATGGCTTAAACAACTTTCAGCGCTTAACTGCCAACCTCTTGCAATCGACTCAGCAGAATCTTTGGGAGTAACTCTAGACAGCAACCTAAACATGCAAAAACAGTGCTGCAGTAAAAGGAGCAAACTTTCAGATGCACACCCTGAGAAAACTAAAACCTTTCCTCCCAGCAACTGACTTCAAACTGGCAGTCCAAGCACTTGTACTTCCTAGACTAGACTATGGTAGTGCAACACTTACTGGACTCCCTAGATCGTCAACGGCTCCGCTTAGAGCATCACTTAACTCAGCGGCCAGACTCATCACGGGTTCGAAAAGACATTGCCACATCTCTCCAGATTTCCAAACGCTCAATTGGCTACCCCTCGAAGCAAGGATCCAACTAAAAATCGCCTGCATGACACACAAAGCTCTACACCTCAACACCCCAAGTTACCTGGCCCAGAAACTCGAGCTCTCGTGTGGGAACAGATCCTCTAGGAGCGCCGGCAACCTCCTTCTGAAGCCTCAAAGATTCGCTAAGAATAAAACGTACAATTGTGCCTTCTCTGGAATTGCTCCAAGGATTTGGAATGCATTACCCCCAGAAACCAGAAGCAACCCATCATGTGCATCCTTCAAAAAAGAAGTAAAATCCCTACTCATGACGAAATTCCCTTGAACTTTATCTCTGATTCCTGGAACATTCCAGCTGTAGTATTTGTCTTTATCTCGAACTTCATTGTTTCTTTTGTACTGTGCTTTGTTTGTCTAACTTCCCCACCTGTGAAGCGCCCTGATACCCGTAAGGGTCTTGTTCGCACTATACAAAACCTTTAAAATAAATAAATAAAATAAATTAAGAGAAGTATTTCCTTGTCACTTTATGCTATTGGCTGTCTGTTCTATCATGTGTTCATTATGATGCATGAGAGACTATCTTACATTTAAAAAGTATGCTAAATCATGAAACATTGATTTCTTGAGTCTGTCTCTGTTCACTCTTGGCATGTGTCAGTGGCAATGAGAGCTCTCCATAGGTAGACTTGTACATCTTATACACCAGTGAAATGCCATTACTTTGATGAAGGTGAAAAATATGCTCTGATAAGAAACAATGATCACCAGTGCATGCTCAGAGAAGACCATGGGCATTATACATGAGCAGCCACTGAGCATTTACAGATAAATGTAATCAGCCTTGTGGGTATAATCATTGACTAATCATCCATTTGAGTTCAGTGTCTATCCTCTGTTTATGCCCATTGACTCACGGCATGAATCAGAGGCAGCAAAAGTACATTATCTGCAGACTCACCGACCAAATCCAACATTAAGTGTCTGGCACAGTACAGGTGAAAAAGAAATGACCTGAGATGCAGTACTGGTGAGTGGGGTGGACTGTGGCCGATTGTGTCAGGGGAGCTGTTGCTGATGAAGTTGTGCCGCACAGCAAAGTTAATCTCTGGGAGGGCTTCTCATTGAGAGGAGCGAATAGAATGACTCCACTCTGTGTACTGCTCACCTGCAGCCGATAACGGTGGTCAGGAGGAGGATGTGAACGCATAGGAAAGTGAGGTGTGTATACTGAAGGGGGCACGGGTCCTGCAATGACTCCCCAGCGAGGTAGTGCTCCCACAGCCATGGGGTGGGCAGCCCTCCCCTCCCTAGCCTTCATTGTTGAGGTGTGGGAGGACTGGGCCTGGGCTGATGTGAAGGAGCATGGATGCTCCAAGGGCTCCCACAATGCAGTGACTGCATGCTCTGAATGAGTGCCTAGCATAGTGGGGAGCTGCAGTTGGGGTAGCTGCCCCATGGTGGACACGGGCCCTGGTCACCGCGGAGCTGTTTGGGGCATGGTTACGGCTTCTACCTAATTGCCCATGGTTTTCAACCCATGAATAAGGCTTTGGAGGTGGCAGCTGCCCCAATGTATGGCAGGCATGTTGTGGAGTGAACTGTGGCTTCTGGAAATGACAAGGAGTCCTAAGGAACTGCCCTGCAGGGTGACGGAGTGTTGGATATGGGGGATCTCTCCAAGAAGGTGCTGAGTTAAAGGTATTTTAGTCTTGCGGTACCTACTGGCGCGCCCCCCTTTGGGCAGTGAGGCATAGAGGGAGGGTGATTGCACTGACCTGGGCCTTTGGTGAGTCCTAGGGTCCTTTGCCTCACCCAGATGGCCATGGAGGTCCTAAGAACAGCAGAAGGTGCCTCCTAGCTGGAGGGCTCGCGATCATGTCTTGGTCCTAGTCAAATGCAAACAGTGACATCTGATGGGCCCTTTACATTTTCTTAGTGATTTCTATTCTAACAATTCTTGCCCCTTGTTCCCCTTCTTGCATTCTAATCATGTTTGTGTTATTTTTCCAATTCCACATTACTCTGTTTTTAGAAATTGTTAGTGGTATTTTCATTGTGTTGTGTTTTCACTTTTAACTGTTTTGTTACTGCTAAATACTCTCCATTCCTTTGGTTAAACCTGCCTGCTATATACCACAGCTATTAAGCAATAAGCCCCAGTTTATTTATTGAACTTATGTTTTGGATCTGTAAATATTGACTTGTTATTTGGGATGGACCCTCTACTCCCCAAATAATATCCTATTTTCTTACATTGAATATATAGCCAAGTGGAATGCATTCATTATGATCTGATACATTTTCAAAAAGACATAATAAACCAAGAGTGCCGCAGCAAAAACTTCATTATAAACACTCAACAAAATATGTGACTTGATAACTATACAAAAACCTGTCATGAATCAACAGCTTTTGAGAGAAACTTTATACCAAAATGTTATTCATTATCCTGTGTAAACACAAATGGGGCTGTCCCTAATTGGGATTCCTACAGGATTTTTAAAGATGCGCGACCACTGGGGGGATCTCACAAAAAGTGAAGGACTGGCCTCACACTCACACCCGGTGTCATGCTTTATCATAAGCCGTCCTCGCCCTCCACAAACTCTGTTTGATGGAGGGCGGGCATACACCTGGAGACAGGGATGCACTTCTATAACTAAGTGGTGGCCCGTGAATTAGTGAAAAAGTGATCTAAAAACCATTGCGGTTGTAAATAAACTAATTTGATTAAAGGTCCAACTGCATGGTATTAAAAGAAGTGAGCAGTGTTTTTACTGTGTTAGGTATGGTCAACATGTTTCTGCTGCAGGGTCCCCGGAGGGTACATAGCATTTGTCAGGACCAAGGGATTGTTGGAGGGCTCCGCCTTTTACCTATAGTATAAAGGATCAACCACAAAAAGACCGGGGGTTGTAGGTATCAAACACTCCACTAGTATAATACTTGCATGTATAACCTGTAGGAAAAAAAGAAAGAAAACTAGAGACACATACCGGAAGTGTAAGTAACCCGATTGTAATGTTGCATTACATACAGACGTGGGTCCCTTGCTCACTTTGCCACTGGATTCAAGCTAGCCTTGCTGATGATGGCTGGTTAGCCAGAAACCAGTCCCAGGATGCTTGTTTCTGGTCCAGGGAAGACATGGCTTGGCAGTTCGGGCTGGACTGTTCCCATGAGGCACAGGCTCAGACTGATTTGCACATGGCCATGTCTGAACTGGGGTGGCGGAGTGAGCTAAAGAATGATGATGGATTAAACCCAGATCAGTTGACTGGGGGAGAGTGCTTGCAATGTTCAACACTCCATCCATCATCCCCTTTGGTTTTGCATTACATACATCACCACACTTAAGGAGCGTGCATGGTGGTCTATAAGTGAAACACACGTGTCATTCATACGTGTTAGCCCTTATAAGGAGAGATAAACATGTCTCTTGCCGCTTTCCCTAGAAAACTATCCTATTTACTCCATGGGAGGACGAGGGTGGAAGACCCTACTGTGACATTCTGTAAAAAGAGACATAGGGTCATGGCTTGGTTTTGATGGAACAGCTCCATGAAGGGGAAAGAGAGGCATACACATAATTACATATTTAAAATACATATTTAATAGCTGTGGTACATAGCAGGCATGTTTAACCGCATCTCTAAAAATCCTGCCGGAATCCCAATTAGGGACAGCCCCATTTGTGTTTACATGTTGTATTGGAGGCTAGCTAGTCCCTACGCCCTGCGCCTCTAGTTCCCATCCCTAGCTAATAACTAGGGCTAGTGTGTGTGACATTCATTATCCTGTGCCACATTCAATGTATACTGATGAAAGAAGGCAAAAGCATTGGCCCTGCTGACCAATGATTTGTTGACATTTTTATAAAACACTTTATTGATTGGAATGTGAACCACGATCACACAAATTGCCGTATACCACACATTGTCGTAGCTGGAATAAAATAGAGTAAACCCAAGTTACCCCCAACCCAGAAGTACCAATGCAGCCTCCAAAAAGCTGCTTGTTGGCATGACAGGTGTTATTCTGACAGGCCATAGTAATCAACTACTTCTGCCCCACATTTTGAATTTGAATTTGAATTTGAATTTGAATTTGAGTCGGATTTCTAGAGCGCGTAGCTACCCGTAGGCGTCCCAGCGCTGTTGCTCAGCATGCTAGATCCAAGGAGGGGAGGATGTTCAGGGGAAGAGCCAGGTTTTTAGTAACCTACGGAAGGCCAATAGGTTGGTTTCCCTTCGGATATTAAGGGCAAGGGCATTCCATAGCTTTGAGGCGTTATATGAGAAGAGGCGTCCCCCTGATCTCAACTGTCTATTGGCTTTGTGAGGTTTGATGAGGGGTCTCAGTATGGGGGGGCCTCTGCCATGGAGGGTTTTATGCAAAATACAGAGGGTTTTGAAGATAATTCTTTCCTGAATTGGGAGCCAATGTAGTGATGTGAGAGCAGGTTTGGCGGAGCATCTGGGCTTTATCCCAGTGAGGAGCCTGGATGCTGTATTCTGGACGTGTTGTAGTTTGTTGATAACCAATTTTGGGGCCCCTAGGTACAGGGCATTTCCGTAGTCCAGTCTTGAGATGATTAGGCCCTGAATAAAGAGTTTTCTGGACTGGAGAGGAATTAGGAGGAGGATTTTCTGTGCTGTCCGCATGAGGCTAAAGCATGTTCCAGCGGTTTTCCTCGCTTGGGCTTTAAAATTGAGATCTTGGTCAATCCAGATGCCTAGGCTTTTGATTTCCTTTTTAGGGGTGGGTGGTGTTCCCATGCAGGGCGGCCATAAGAGCGTGGTGGGGAGTTTACATGGGTCGCCAAGTAGTAAAATCTCTGTTTTCTCCCCATTAAGTTTAAGGCGAGAGTCGCTCATCCATTTTGAGATGTTCTGAAGGCAGGTGGCTAGGTTGTCCAAGCATTGGGCCGACTGATTTAGGGAGACGACAAGTTGGGTGTCGTCGGCATACATGACTACCTTTATGCCAAAAGGTGTCACGATATCTTCCAGCGGGGACATGTACACGTTAAAAAAGTGTGGGGCTCAGGGAGGAGCCCTGAGGAACCCCACACTGAAGGGGTAGTGCTCTGGAATGAGCATGCCCGTCGGCTACCTCGAAAGTTCTATGCACCAAAAAAGATTTGAGCCAGGCCGGGTGGTGCCAGTGACTCCCGCTCTATTAAGCCGGTGGATGAGGATGGCGTGGTCCACCGTGTCGAATGCAGCGCTTAAGTCCAGGAGGATCACTGCCACTGATCCCCCTGCATCCAAGATGGTTCTTGCTTCTTCGATCACGGCTATGAGGGCGGTATCTGTGCCCTGCCCTGGTCTAAACCCTGTCTGGGATAAACGCAGGAGATCATTGGACTCCAGAAAGGTGGATAGTTGTTGATTAACAATCTTTTCGGCCACGTTACTGATACCGGGGAGAAGTGAGATCGGTCTAAAGTTGGCCTGATCTGAGGGGTCAAGGTGGGGTTTTTTCAGCAAAGATCTGATTATGGCCCTTTTCCAGTTTGGGGGGACAATCCCTTGGTTAAGGGAGTAATTGATTAGGTTGGTGAAGAGGGGAGTCACCGTGGGGGCTACCAGTTTTAGTTTATTCAAGGGGGCGGGGTCTGTCGGTGCTCCGCTCTTGACTGAGTTTAGGATGGCTAAAAACACCTCCGTGGTTACCTGGGAGAAGGAGTCAAGGTAAGGGGCATCGAAAGCCATAGGAGAGGATGGCAGGTCTGGGAGGATATTGAGAGTGGGGAGGGTTTTTAAGATGTTGTTAATTTTAGAGGAGAAGAACTCAGCTAACTGATTACATCTGGAGCCTGAGGGATCAGCAATAGGCTGTGGTTCAGAGACTTTCGTCAATAAACGGATGATGAGGTAGGTTTCTTTAGAGGAGTAGGCTGCAACTTGTATTTTTTCTTCAAAGAAGGCAGCTTGGGTGTTTTTTAGGCTGGCTTTGTAGCGCTTCATGGCTGCTTTGTATTCTCCTTTACTCTTTGCAGCCCAGTCCTTTCTCCATAGGCGTTCAAGCTTTTTACAGTTTTTCCTTAATTCGCGCAGCTCGGGTGTAAATCAAGGAGATTTAAATGTTCCTTTCTTGCTGGAGAGAGGTTTTTTAGGCAGGACTGAATCGAGGGATTTTTCGATCCAGGTGCGGAGTTGTTGATCCGCTATCGCCGGGTCTGAATCGAGGATTGGAGCAGTGGCTGCAAGTTTGCAGATCCAGGCTACTGTGTCTAATTTTGGCCATGGGCGGGAAGGAGCCTGAGGGGGGGGGGGTCTGCCTGGGATTTCTATGGAAATTTGATACTTAAAGGGGATTATTTAGTGGTCCGACCAGGGGACGGGAAGGGGCACTTCTGCAGTCAATTCGGGAATATTCGAGAAAATAGGGTCCAAAAGATGGCCCTTAGTGTGAGTTGGCTGATGGTTTTTTAAGTGAAGGTTATAGGAGGATAGGTCTGCCTTAAGGTCTTCTGCTGCTTTGTCTGACAGATCGTCAAAGTGGATGTTTAGGTCTCCTAAGACGGTGAAATTGGGGGATAGACAGACATAGGAGGTGGTAGCTTCCACAAGGGAATTGCAGAACTGTCCTTGTGATCCTGGCGGGCGATAGACAAGGATGCCTGAGAATGTTTTTAACGGGGAAAGTTGAATAGAAAAATTTATATTTTCGCAGTCCTGAATCGGGCTGTCCATAAAGCGGCAGGACAGATGAGTTTTATAAATGATCGCGACTCCGCCTCCTATCCCGGAGAGTCTGTCGTGGCGCTTGATTAGATATCCTGGTGGCAGTGTTTGGACTATATCAGGGTCGGATGCTGGGGTGAGCCATGTTTCCGTGAGAAATAGCACCTCTAGTTCTGTCTCCTGCAGGAGCAGATTGATTTCTGTGCTATGTTTGTATAAGGACCTGCAGTTGAGTAAGGCCATCTTGGCCCAGTGCTTCTTTGGTGAGGTGGGAGCATTTAAGGTATATGAACAGTGATGGCATCTCGTTTGTCGATCTTCTAGGGAGATCGTGTGCAGGCAATGTACGGGGATGGTATTCCTAAGCTGAAGGAGGGTTTGATGTGTATAGCTAATGAGGGACAAAGTTGATGACATATGGGACATAGGCCCCTGGCCCGGTTGGCGCGGACGGGCCCAGACGGGCTTGCCTTTGGCACGCCCGCTGCACTCGTCCGCTGCGCTTCCTGGTAAGCGTGGCCATTTATACAGGGGATTGGCGGAAGGGGCGAGCACTAGTCTGCGGACCCACTCGTCGTCCAAGATGGCGACCTCCCACCTGACTGTAGCCCCAACTCAGCTGCGGCGGTGAGAGGGAAGCGTGAGGACAAGTGCGGCCCAATCGCGGCAACAGGTATTATAAAAAAGGTTCCTTCAGTGCAAACACAGACAAATAGTGCAAATAGTACATTGATGATTTTCCTAGAACATTCCCTTGCCACATATATAGTTTCTTCAATTTTTCCATACCAGTCAATGCCCTTCTTCATGCCTAGAGGTGCTGACGATGCAGTCCAGTAATGGGCAATGTCTCTCTTATCTATCACAGTGCCGAAGCCCACAAGCATTCTGTCCACTCTGGGTCCACCCAGATTTTCCTGAATACCTAAAATGGATATCCGGGGTTGTGGTTCAATATGATCCCCAATACCTTCAGAAAGAATAATAAAAAGAGCCTCCCAGAAAGACTGGATGACTGGGCATGACCATATTACATGGAAGAAATTCCCAAGAGAATGTTGGCATCGAGGGCATGCAGGGGATTTGCAGAGGCTGGCTCTTCACATCCGCAAAGATGTCATGTATGCTTGGTGCAGATATTTAAATCACTAGCATCCAGGGAGCCATACATGTGTCACACCAGTCATCCAGATCCCCGACCCAAGTCTGCCATTTGGCTCTTAGTGTATCTAGTGCTGTAGAGAAATGTATTACTAAGGATCAATAGATCTGAGACACCCCTCCCTTGCCCAAGTTATCCATAAGAAGCTTACACTCTTAGGGGCTCCATTCGGGAACATCAGGGAAGGCATCCTGATAGGGGAGAAGGCATAGCGAGCTGAGAAAATTATAAAAACTAGGAAGAAGGTATATTACATTCTGACACCAACTTCTTAAAGGACTTCAGCACCCTCCCTTCCGAACGCCTCCAATTCTGGAGATCCCTATATTATTCAATCCCTTGAATCCCTTAATGAAATCCACCTAATCTAGCCATGTGCCCTCCCATAGCAGAGTTTCCAGAGTGAGCCTACTGTTCCACCCCGTCCAGCGAGGTGCCACCCTCCATGTATGCAACACTAACCTGGTGATCTCAGAGAACTGTAAGGGGATAGAGGAGGTGTATAGGATACCCATTATTTTATCAAGACCCAGCAGGGCCAGCTCACCCCTGTACACGAGGTCATCCCAACCCCGTGCAGCTTGTCATTCGGTTGGAGAAGTTAGGTAGCCCAATAGCAGAGCCTAAAGTCAGCCATGGTCTGTTCCCTGTCGTAAGACGCCAGGGTGCATTTCCCTCAACCTGCTTTGGTAGGGCCCCCACCTAGATGAATCAGCTTCCCATGGCCTAGATAGCTTCAAACCATGACCAAAGAAGGAATGGAGATCATTTTGTAAAACATTCAATAGTTTTGGAAGAACCATCATTTTGAATAGGGCCATGGAAATGAGGGGAAGGTTGTGCTACCCTTTCATATCCTCGTGGACCTTACGTGTCACAGGGTCCAAGTTAAGGCTCCACATGAGGCCCTTGTCCACGGAAACATGCATTCCCAGATATGGAATGCTGAGCCAATGGACCGGAATATGAGACTGCCATGACCAATGTTCCCTCTAATTTTTTTCCTCTGTGTGCGGCAGTGGAGGGTCTCTGTGCGCTGCAACCATGGCTATGTGCGCCAGGAACCAAACCGCGCGCGTCTGCGGCGTCAAATGGCACTCCAAAATTTTTCTTTAAAAAGCCAAAAGATAGTGCGTTGTCACCCATACAGCGCCACAATAAGGGTCTTAAGGGCAGTTTGCAATATTGGATAAGCACGGCATGACATGAACTGGTTACACTGGCAAGTACACTTCAAGTTTACAAAAGCACAAGACTTGGTGGTACCATCATTAGATTTTAATAAATATTCTTAACTGGAGCACAGTTCATTGGGTGGGGAAATGCTGCGAGCCTATACAATATCATATACAATATCATATACACAAGAAGGTAGAGGGCTGTTCAGACATGGTCTATAAATGTGAATCCCAGGGGGAAAGCGGCATTACAGAAGGTGTAGCACAAAATACAAACCGCAAATGGTTGAGGTGGGTGAACAAGGTAACCCACAGGATGGCTGAGAAGCACACAATCCATCAAAAGATCCCACCTGAAGCTGCTGCAGTGGTGCACCAAAAATATGATTGACTACGTTCAAGCAATTTTCAGGCAACCATAAATATGTACAGATAACTGAAGAATGATGGACCTGCTGCAGAGAGATCTCAGTTTTGCCTACTGGAAGTTGACTCAATAAGTAGCTGAGGAGGTTAAAATGCCTGATGAAAAGCTGGTGAACCATGCAGGATTGGAAGCAGAACTGGAGTACATCATGTTGGCTTGATGCCAACAAAGTCTGTGTTTTACTCTTAAAGCCAGAACCAGGGGTTTTCTTTTGAATAACTACGCCCTATCGATCACTTCACTCGCAGCTCGAAGAGCCATGAGTTGTTTAGGTATTTTAAGCAACATGTCACCATTCTTGAAGTGGTTCCTTTTACAGTCCCTCACTCTCCCTTCTTTCCCCTCCCCTCTCCCATCTCTCCTCAAGGTACACACGATTGTCAATGAGCACTAACACAGCATCATTTATACCATTTCGGCATTAGTCAACACCACTAGTTTTTCCCTGTTGCTCTCATCTTCGTCTGCCCCATGGTTACTCCTTTCCCAGGTCTATCTCCATTGCTCTGCCTTTCACCTCTCATGCCTCTCTCCCAAACTCATCTTCTCCCTTTCTATGCTCAACTCTCTCCCTTTCTATAATGTCAGACTCCCTCTCCTGCTTCTCTCTCTTGCTTCGCTCTTGGGCTCCCTGTCCGTACTTCTCGCCCCTGATACACTGTCTCCCTCTCCATGCTTCTGTCCCCTGCTGCACTCTCAGGCTCCCTGTCCGTGCATCTCACCCTTGCTTCACTCTTGGGCTCCCTCTCCGTGCTTCCCTTCCTTGCCGCACTCTGTGCTTCTCTCCCCTGCTGCACGCTCGTGCTCTCTAAAGATGTGGCCTAACGACCAGAGCTGCCATCTAAGTCACGTACATACAAAACATGTTGCACTCCAAATGCTATAGGTGTCACATTCGCGAAAGTTATAGCTATTGGCATTGGAAATGACAAAGCTATCCATTTAGCTATTTTAAAAACCAACACATAAATAAAATATTTGTCATTTACAAGACCAAAAGCTCCAACTTTTCTAATGCGAGACCTATTGCATTTCCAATGCTTGTTGTGCCTTTCTGTCCTGTGTCCAACTCATTTTTGGTGCCCTTCTGCCCCACTCGTTTTTTGTGCCTTTGTGCCCTGTATCACCAATGATGAATCACTTGTTAAAGTACCTTTAAAAATGGTATGTAGAATTTAAAGGTATGTGTCTTTGTGCAAAGCCCACTTGTAGGTGGGGTGTTCAGGATGCAGGTGTTTAACGACTAAACCACACACTGGCACTCGGTTTCCTCCCAGCCCTCCCCCCACATACCTTTAAATAGGCAATATTTTTGCGGATTAAGGCTTATGTTGCTAAGCTGGCATCACGTCTTTGACATAACTTGCCCGGGTGGAAAGGTTTTTGGGTTTCAGTGATCTGCTACAGTTTACCTTTATAACATTTATGTACAAGACATTATTGTGTACCAAGTTTCCTGCTTTACACTTTTGTCTAATTGCATGCATTATTACTGTCTTTTTGTCAAGTACCCTTGTTTAGTTTCCAACCTTGTATGTAATCTCTGTTTTTCCCTCTAAGGTCTACTCCTCCCTGCCCCATTCAAAACAATGTCTCTTTATCCATAATTTTGTCCAGAGTAGATCTACCAGGATCACTGCCTTGACTTGTAGTTTGAAAGGTTACAGGCAAACATATGGAAGACAACTACCGCACATATTTCAATCTGCATAAATTTAATCCGCAGACATTCCCAGAGCACATACACATTGACGTGCTACAATGCAGGATTCAAAACCATTATTTAAAATCAAAGCCTCATTTAGAATGGACAGGGCTCCATCTTCCCGTTCTAGTATGTCATCTGCTAACAATCAACCACAATGCTGTCCTCCTCATGGGGCCTGCTGTACCAAAGGGTTTAACCGATTTTAAGTCTATAGGAAATGCGCTCAACATGTGGGCCTAAATGACTTCGATAGCCTGCGTTTTTTCACCTCACTTGATGTTGGGATAGAGAATAGTGGCAGTGACGTAGCAAGGAATCTTTTAGATCTAACAGGAGTTAATGGCACAAGTAAGAATTTGGAGAACCTTGTAAACATTTGCATCCATTCTTTCTTCCCTCTCAGCTCTCTCGCTTTCTCACACACACTCACTCACATTCTGTATATTCACAATCTTTATGCTTGTTTTTTGGTTAGTTTCTTTTTTGCAGTTCTCTAGAGATCCGAATACACCCGATGAATGCCAGAGCGCTTTACTTCAGAACAGTTAAAAATGGATGTACTTTTTTGACGTCGATGCCCCCCCCCCCCCGCCCCCCGCCAGTTACCCCAGAGTTTTAGTGCCCGGCTTATGATGATGCTCACACAGCTCACACAGTCAGACGGTGCAGCACAATCTTTTCTTTCCCAATCTGCTACCCTCACACATTCTCCAGCAGCTCATAGGATGCTGACTAATGCAAAACCGAATTCTAATGGGTTTTTCCTCTAGAGTGCCTCGCTGTGGCCCTCATACCATTGCTATTCATCAGCTTGTCACCCCACCCTTCATGTTTCCATAAGGGACTCATGCAGAGAAATACCTATGGCGACACCCTCCTTACAGTCCACACTGTTAGTGATCCCTGAACCCTAAGACCATGACACCCTCCACAAATTTCAGACGTAATTTAAGAGGGTGACATTATCAAAAGTCAGGCCTTTATGCTTTGTCATGGTCACCTCATTCTTAAAAGCAAAAGCATAGCCGAACAGATCAAAACAACACCATAAAACCTGTTAGCGATAGTACCACCTTAGAATGACATTCTTTACAACATGTAATGACTCCCTGCAACCTGGTCATCATGAATAAAACACTCCTTTGACCGTAATATGAAATATTAACTAAATTATTGCCAATTAAGTATTATAAGTTGACTAGAGTGAGTATTTCTTTCACTTTCAGCATGCTGCACGCACAGCTGTAGAACCTGCGAGCAAAAATTCCCGTACCCTAGAGCCTCCAGGCAAAACCCCAAGCTCTGGGAATGGTTGAAATTGTCTCAATTTAACCTCCTGGGAGACGTAAGGCAATTTTGTTAAAAAAAAACAAAAAACTGACCTACTCTGAGCATCTCCACAAGCATCTGTTGGTGGTTCTCACGCCCTTTGCGAGGCACGCACAAATGCCCCCGTTTCATTGCTCTCATTTTTGGGAGTATTTGGTGTATAAAAACGGATGTCCCCCAGGAGCGGGACCCGAGAGGCCAAGAGCACTGGAGGGGTCACCTGGCTGGGGCGCACTCCGGGAATCAGACGCAGTCAGTGGAGCCCAGAGCGCTTCAATCTCCGAGACCAGCTAAAACACAGTTTTACCCGCGCCCCCATAGAGGAACCACCCCATCCATCCCTCACACCAGGGCAGGGGGCGGCACGCACGAGAGGCCGCCTGGGCTACGGTTTCAGTTTATCAGCATATAATTCCCGGTCAGATCAAACATAGCATACGACTTCTCCCGCTCCCACACCACCATAACCCCCACAATAAGCACCGGTTCCTCGTTCCTCGTTCCTCGTTCCTCCCGCCTCCCGCCGCCTCCCGCCTCCCGCCGCCTCCCGCTTCCCGCCGCCTCCCGCTTCCCGCTTCCCGCTCCTTACCTGCAACTTCTCACGCCCGCACCGCCGCCCACCGCCGCCGCCACCACTGGAAACGAGCTGCATGTCATGTTCGCGCCGCTCGCTTTTTAAAAGCGGCGGGCGGCGCGAATCTCTTGCGACGGCCTGTGTGCGCGCTCCACGATAGGTGGTGCGCGCTGACGTCAGAGAAGGTGCGCGCGCGCGCGCGCGCGCCCTAGAGGGAACAGTGGCCATGACACAGTACAGTGGTCGACCTGCAGAGGAACCAATAGGGACTTGGACCAATTAACATGCAGCCCTGATGCCTCACCGAAGAGTTGTAAAATATGGAGAACCCTAAATCCAGAGTCTGATGGTCGTGCCATAAATAGTAGGATGTTGTCTGCATTCAAGACGATGTGATTGTCCATGGCAAAGCCCCAGTTAAAGCCCAAAACCTGTGCATCACATCTTACCCATGTGGCCAGGAGTTCCATAATAAGGGCAAAATAGAGCAGGGACAGGGGGCAACACTGTTGAGTAATGCGTCCAATGGAGAATTCATGAGACAAGACACCATTATTGCACACCCGAGCACGGGGGCCAATGTGGAGGACCTTGACCAGAGCCCTAAACCACTGCCCAAAGCCCATGGCCTCCAAGGTTTTGTCCATAAAAAGCCAGTCTACTGTGTCAAAGGCCTTTTCAAAGTTGAGCAGAAGGATGGCCGCTGGACCTTACAAGGCCTTGGACACGAGATAGAGATACTTGACCACGGCAATTGCAGTGTATGGTTCCCCAATTGGGAATTAACCTGTATTGGTCAGGGTGGTCAAGGGAGGGGAGGACTGTGAGCATTCTGTTGGCCAAGAGCTTGGCATACATTTTGGTTTTGCTGTTAATAAGGGAGATGGGATGAAAAGATGCTTCGGTCGTCTGCGGGCGACCCAGCTTTAGCAGGACCAGGATAGTCATGCAATCATCCCCAGAGGACAAACAGCCTTGGTTGATCGCTTGAGTATAAAAAAATGAAGTAGGGGTGAAGTCAGCGAGGTGCCAGAGCTTACTGTAGAACACTAATGGGTACCTATTGGGGCCTGAGGTTCTGCCTGGATTAGAGTCTGAAATGGCTGCTCCTTACTTTCTAGCTCTGATCTCTGCAAGGGGGAAAGGGAAACCAGGGGCAGCTCTCTAACCAGAGGGGACTCCAGCTCTACAGTTGGGCGAGGCTTTATAGAAATGGGCAAAGGTCTCTGCAATCTTAGTGGAGTCTTCAATCCATTCTCTTGACTCAGTCTCCATGCGGGGTACAACGTGGGAGGCCCACTAGTGAGTGGTCAGCCAGTGCAACAATTTGCTGGATTTGTACCCTTTCACCCTACTGAAAACATGGGCTAATAGTACAGTGAAAAGCAAAGCACAATAGGCACGTTGAGCCGCCCTCAGAGGCTTATAAACCTCTTAACTGTCGTAATCAATGTGAGCCTCTGCCTTTAGCAACACATTGCAGGCGTCTTAAGCTCTCCATAAAATGAAGGCCTTTGTAGCACTCCACGTGCCTGTATATGCTCTAGGGTGAATGGTGTGCTATACAAATCAATATAACATAACTTTGAACTTGGGCTTCTGCACAATTTAAGGGAATTGCTGCCCCCCACCCAAGAGCACATCCCCATAGCAGCTTTGACAATTTGAAAGGAGCTGAAAAGGCAACAAGAAAGAAGAAGTGTGGGGGAAGGTGTAAAAGTCATGGTCGAAGAGGCTGATTGCTGTTAGGCATTTATGAATAAAAAAAGGCTTGGATATAGGGGGATATTTACAACAGAAGTGGCGGAGCATGTTGTTAGCCTCCTTGGCTTAACAACACTTCAGAAACACAGGGCTCCACCATATTAACCAGAATATGGTCCAGCCCTGCGATTCCCCCTTGCGCTGGCGCTACACTTAGCCGCGTAGCGCCAATGCAGGCACCCTTGCACCACAGTGCAAGGGTGTCTGCTTGCAGGGGAAGATTGTTTATGTACACAAAGGTCCCCCTTCCTGCACAAAAGTAGTCTTTAAATGCTGCTTTGTAACTTCTATGTGTACTACTTAATGCAGCACACATGGAAGTTAGAAAATGTCTTTTTTTTTTTAAGATTGTGTATGTTCAGGAAGGGTCATCTTCCTGAACATAAACAATCCATGGCTTTTTGCTTTTTCCATCTGTGCTGCACAAGGCAGCACACATGGAAACAGCAAAAACGAGGAAAAATGAAGCATTTCTCCTTGTTTCGCCAAGTTAAGACCAGGTTTTCCCTGGTGTTCATTTTGGTGCTGCCTCCTATTTTCGCTGACCTTGTAAATAGGGGGCAGCGTCAAAATCAATGGGTGTTGCAGTGGAATTCCCACCGCAACACCCACTGCCCACCCCTTTCACGCCATGCACAGCCTGACAGGGGGCCTTATTTACAAGCCAGCGTTAAGCAACGTTAAGTGGTTAAACATTGCCATGTAAACAGGGCGAAGCCCCTTTCGCCATGGGAAATTCACAAAAAGTGACGTTTCCATGGCGATAGGGGTTTGTAAATATGCTCCATATTGTTTTTAGAGAGGAAGGTGGAGCCTAGGCTTACAATAGGAAGGAATCGAACGAGGAACGAAATAGGGAGGAAATGCAGATTTGTGTTGCCGTCCCGAGCAAAAAAGCCCCATATCGTAAAAAAAATAACTTTGTGGAAAAATGGTATTCCACCAGAATGTCCACTGCAGATTGTCGTGGGTGGAAAATATAATGGCAAAAGCTGTAAGGACCAAAAATATCGTAATTGTACTTTATAAAGTTTTCATGGCCACATTTCTCTTTATTTTTAATCTTGAAAGGGACTCTGTTGTAGTTCTAATCGTGACAGATCTGTATCTACGGGCTGTGCAACAAAGCAATTACACGACACAAAGCAGTTAAATGAATAAATGGCAGTCACAGGAGTCCTCTCCATGTTCATCCTGTACTGTTTACATTTTTTGACAGTTTAATTTACCCTCTGTGTCTTTCCATCTCAATTCATATGAGAAATGCAGGTCAAAGTAGGTTTCTGAAAATTAGTCAGACACACGGAGAGATGGGACATATCCAGCCCGGACTACGGAATAATAATCTATGTTTCAAGGTCAAAGATGGCAAAACGCGGAGGCGCGGCGTGATTATCTTTCCTATTGATCTGGTAATTCAGAATCTTCGCTGACCTCAGATTTCACTCAGCATGCCAAGTCAGTAATACATTTTTTTCAGAAATGGATTGAAGTTCAAACATCTCACTCAGGCATTAGATTAAAAGAAGCGCCCTGACTGGGTTTTACTGACAGCATCCTCGTCCAAAAGAGGACCTGGCATTCCTGCCACACCAAATGACAGTCATTGCATGATAAATTAGTAATCAGACGGACCGCGCGAAAAGAACCGCCTGCCCCAGCTCGAGGCATCACGAGCCGCAGTGAGCATTGATTACTCGAGTTAATGCATGCATTATCATCCATTTAGCCTCAGATGATACCGGATCATTACCACCAAAGCATCACTCACATGCCTTCGACGGTCTGTAGAGGGAATTATTAATTGAATTAACCTCTGACCCTGAAATAACGGCTTGTTGATGTAAAACTGGATAAAAAAAATATGAAGGAAAAAGCAATTGGGACGAAAATCTGTTGCACAGAAAAAATATTCTACTTAATACCAAACTCAACCAGAAGTACAGCACAGTGGAATGAAGAGTTAAGAAACATATTTTGACTATTTGTTTTCATGACTAGAGTTGTTTTGGTAAGTCAGTAAGAAAATTGCATTGTTTAGCTTACTTGGATTTTCAACAATGTAAATCGGCACATATCTGTGTTATCAGTTATCGAAGGTACAATTGATTACATAAAATACCACTTCGTATAAGCATATTTACAATATTTAAAACAATCTTACGTTCGACCCCAGAGAGAGAGAAAAAACACCTTATCGATATCTTTATCATCACTGATTCCTGATAATAAACCAGAGTACAGCACATTTCTGGAATGTTGCACTCGCAGCCAATGAAAAGTAGAATGCCTAAAAACGTTGTCACATATACAAAACTTGTTCTAGTGCTGTATTTTTTATAAATACTCCGTTGATTAATTGAATACAGCTGTATTCCATTGGGCATCTCCATTTTTGAGTAGTGGGCCAGAAACTTTGCAAAAACGTTAGTGCCAAATATTTTTATTGAGGTTCCGTAACAACCATTCGTCGGTGAGGTACTACGAATGCATAGGTTTTGAGTGCTGCTGAGTAAAATATGTAATACATTTCATTTGAATGGAAAATGGTACCAGCCCCACCCCCACCAAGCATTTAGCAATGTATGTGTCAGTCAGTCAGCCAGTCAATCCACTTTATTAGATTAGTTAAAAATCATAAAAGTACAGAAACAAACCACAAACATAAACAATATTACAAGTAATATAACATAATGATTAAAATACACAGGCAATATTTCAATTCATTAAATAAAACATTATCACCGGGTCTCACCACCGCTACCAAAAAAGATGCAATGTTAAAAATATCCCCAGGGTTACACATTAACTGTAAAAAAAACAAGTGCTGGTCTAACCTCAGTGAAACCCTTTCCTCTCAGGATAGGAACCAGAAATCTCATGAGAATATTGGAATAAAAGTCACAAAACATTATAAAATGTAAGGTGTCCTGGGTTGAGAAATTATCACATTGGCAGGGTTCAGCGTCAACAGGGTTACACCATTCCCGATAATCATCCAATGTGAGATGAATCAAGTTAAAGCGGAGCCTAGTTAGGAGCCAACGATGGTAGGGCTTGTTAACAATTGATAAATAAGGTTCCATGTTAATTACTGTTTTTAACAGGAAATGGGTCCTAACTAGAGGTTTACATAGCTCCTGTTCTTCTCGCCCCACCATCAAAACTTTATTAAAATTAGCATACGTTGGGGTAGATTGTGGTACAGACAGAAGGCTCCAAATGAATTTATTTTCAGCTATCTGTATCCCAGCCTGATCTTTATAGCCCCAGATAGAGGATCCATAGGCCGCAATGGCCAAGCACTTGGCTTTATAAACCTTTAGAATAGCCTCTATCGGCCTGGCCCCCAAAAGCTGTGCAAACCCTAAAAGAGACGAGGAAGCTCGTATAACTGCATTCTTTTTAACTTTTCCTTGCGGGACCCAGGATGACCTATCATCAAACACGACTCCCAAGTAGGTGAAAGAGGACACAGGGGAAACTTTCACTCCATTACAATAAAATGTTTTTCTAGCTCTGTGACCTTCTGTCATGATCTGTGACTTTCCGTTATTCACAATTAAGTCCAGTGAGTGCATGAACGTCCCGAATGGATCTAGGAGCCGCTGGAGGCCCACCGCAGTATGGGCTAAATGTACAGCGTCATCCGCTTATAGGAGTACGGGGATAAAACAGTCTCCCACACGCGGAATATCCAAAGCCACCTCCACAAGCATTTTGTCCAGATCATTAATGTATAGGGTAAACAGTAGGGGCGCTAAAATACATCCCTGTCGGACACCCCTGCCAGAGTTAAAAGATCTGGTGCAATCACTAGCCTGGGTTATCCTGACCGAAGCTGTAAGATCTTGATGAAGGTTAGCTAAGAAATAAACTAGACAGGGGTCAAGACCCTTTTGCAATAAAATATTCCAGAGTTGTGACCTGTTGACCTAGTGAAACGCGCTGGACACATCCATAAAAGCCATCGTCAGGCTGCCCTCCTTGGCCATAGTGAAGTTGCCTATTAATAAATGTAACTTTAAACACTGGTCCATGGTGCTCCTCCCACATCTAAAACAATATTATATGTTAGACAAGATCCCCCTCTCATGTAACCACTCTGTTATTTTAGTTAAAATTACCTTTCCTAGAATTTTCACAGATGAATCAATGAGAGATATCGGCCTAAAACACCAAGAATCCCCCTCGCAGCCCCTTTTGGAAGATGGGAATAATAATTGATTTTGACCAGGAGGCCAGGAAACCAGTTGTGCCCACAGCACTAAAGACATTAGCAAGGATTTTAGCCCAGAAATGAGGGTTCCTTTTATAGAGGTCTGTCGGTACACCATCTGGTCCCGGCGCTTTATTACTAGCAGTGTCTCTTATAGCTTTCTCAGTTTCCTCTTCATTAAACTCAAGCGTGGTACAATCTTGATGAAATGAGGACGAGGGAATGCATTCCGAGGTCCCCCTCGCCTCATAAATCGCTTCAAAATGAGAAAGACATTTGGCTTCTGCAATATTACACTCATGTGCCTCAATATCCTCCCCCCCAAAAAATGGGGCATTTATGATAGTCCAGAACCTGGAACTATCCCTTAACACCTCCACGGACAACAGTGAATTCCACGCCTCATCCTTGATTTTTTTTTTCCGACTGTGCAGTACTAGCTTATACTCATTCCTCCTCACGGCTATCAAATCCCTATCCCGTGTTTTTTTTCAAGGCTAACATTAAAGAGTGGTGAGCTTGTGAGCATTTTTCGTCAAACCACGTAGGGCCACACTTGGATCTCATTTTAGTTTTTGTACTTAAATCACGGCCTATCTGAGTGCAAATTCCCTCAAAAGCTCTAAGTACCTAATTCTTGGTGATTAGAGGGTTGGTGCAAATATCTATACTATCTGTGCATTTCTCACATAGGCCCTTTAAAAAGATATCTGGAGTTACATTGGTCCATCTAAGCCTCCTGCCCTGGTCACAGGGTAGTACCTTATTTGGAACCCAGTTCCTGCCACCTTTGCTCAGGATGCCACAGGTAATATCCAGGACAAGGATAACCGGATTATGATCGCTCATAGGAGACTCCTGAGTATTATAGAAAATAACCTTATCAAGTAACAAGGGGGACATAAAAATACAATCTATAATTGTATTACTAGCCTTGGCTTTAAACGTGGGGCACCGATCTTGAGGGTTGACAAAATTAGCTTCAAGAAGATCAACATCAGTTAAAAGGGACTCAAGACCCTCGCCCTGTGTAGTGTGCTCAAAATGTGGGATCTTGGCAAAATTAAAACCATGCGGATCATCAAATGAACAATGTAAATCACACAAATGTGTGTTAAAATCACCCATTAATAAAACATAAAAGGAAGTGGATTGCAATGTATGTGGATGCCAACCCCCTCTTCTCCCGTCTCTGCTGAGTCCGATCTTTTATCGAAACTAGAGCTATCTGTCAGCCCACCAATTATTTATAAGTTCTTCTTCAGCTAACTTAAAATGTTCTGTTATGTAGCTTTTAAGGAATTATTCTTGTTTGTTATTGAGTAGATACACGTAAGCTTTGGTGTATTTCTGCCTCTGGATTTGGGCCACCATTCCCACTTTTCTTCCTGACCGGTCTGTGTGTGTTTTGATAACGCACCCTTGAAGGGTGCTGCTAAATTTTCTTTGTTCTCGAAGAGGCAAATACATTGTTCTGGGAAGTACTTTCATTTCATTCTATGATGGTCCTGTTTTTATGATATGCAGTACTCCAAAATCAGTGTCCGCTTATCTCAAAATGTTATACACTGCTATCTTCTGTTGGGTGAAGTTCATGCCTCTCACATCAGAACAACAATTTTAAGTAAGTCCTTAGATCCCATTAGAGAAACTGAAGAGGAACTCCACAGGCAACCACTCATGAGACCCTTAATATGAAGTGTTCAATATAAAACCAAATCTTGCAAAGGGGCTCCTTGAAATGCTGGATCCAACACCCTCCTATTTCCCTCAGTTTGCAAACCAAGCTAAACATGTAAACTAGTAACCTATGGTTATTATAACTGTCTAGTGAAGTGAACATAATATCCAGATAACATTCTCCTCTTGTTGGCGTTGATCCTATTAGACAGTTATGGAGTGATGCCCTCGCATCCCATCTCCATACTCAAAGACTTCCTTCCTCAGTACCGCTATACCTGCTCTTAGTTGCGGCTTTTAGGACTGTCCTCCTACTCCAACATCTCGGGGCCTGAAGCAGTCCCCCACTGAATGTTTCACGTTCCCTCTTTGAATTTGCTCACTTCTTTGAATACATCTTGCTTGGCATGTTCTATCTTCAGCAGTGTCAGTGGGGATCTCTTTCCAAGGTTTTTGGTCAGGGTACAAATTCACCCAGTTGGACCCTGTGTGGGTTTAAAGACATCTGTTGTTATGAGGGCTACCCCTCAGAGATCCCCAGAACCGCTTTGGCTTCCTTTGTTTTTGAGTATTTACGTCTGTCAATTCCAAGTGAATATCAACCTAAGGGCATGGCCCCATTAATATGAAGTAAAAACCACAATGCCCCTGCACTTGTACAAAAGTATATATAAGGTGTGTGGTAACAACACTGTCAATTAGCTCAATATGAGGGAAAATGGTTTAGAACAACATCCAACTCCTTCAAGTAGATCAATTGTCAGTAATCGTTTTTCAGACAAAATAGGGAAGGAAAATCAGGATGTAATCCGTTGTTGATGCAAAAGAGTTTTCGTTTATTGTTCCTTTAAGTAGGCCAACACGTGTTTCATCGCAGGGAAACAGACTGCGAATCTTCAGGGCTGGATTAAAACATAGAGAGTGCATTTGCGATCATGTTTACGTTTGCGAGTGTATTCAGATGTGACTTGGTAGTGTCACCAAAAGTGACAGGAAGACATGCCAACTTGTGAATAAAGGTGACTTGGTGTTCACAAGTGTGGAGACATTTTACTTTTTGTGAGTAGTGAGAAAAACATTTTTTTGTGCGAATCTGTGACTTTCTTGGTATTGTTATTAGTAGTGACGCGTTGTAGACGGTAGAACATTTTGTGGCCGTTGAAAAATAAGGTGCTATAAGTGAAAAGGTTGTGTCACAACGTGAGGTGTTCAGCAAGGAAAGAGTACGATATCCCGAGTGACTGTTGAGGTGAGTTTATAGACATTTCATCAGAATCCATATGCTTACTGTACTATGGCGCTTAAATGGTGGAAAAGTTACATATTCTCAGGTACGTTTTTCTTTTTAGTACATCATAAATCTCATCTAATACGTGTGGGAACGCTAGGTAGTTATTTAGTTTGAAAATGGCTCTAGGTTCTTGGAAATAAGCTATATGCTGAATGCGATTTCATGCTGTATTATGTTTGTCCATTATTTGAGCGGTAATGTTACAGCCTGTCTACTATCCAGACGAGTGTCGTCTGAAATTGGAATCAGCAAAAGACTGAAGAACTCACAATAGAAAAAAGTTAAAAAGCAAGATATTCTTTTAGAGTAGTCTCTATTTGCGGCGTTCAGTCAGGAGTTAAACACCTAAGAAGTCGAAAAAGATCGAAAAATTGCAAAATTGCAACGCATGCTCGAGTGGAAGTATTAGTTAAGTGGGAAAAGAATAGAGGAGCACTCACCCTAATAGGTGAGGTGCAAGGGCCACCTCGGATACGTGTATTCGAAAGATCCTGTAAGCCGGAGTTTCACTGGTTGAGTGAAGTCGCACTCCGAGACCGGATAAGTCTGTTGGAAGTACAGTCAAGGTTATCTACGTTACCAACGATTTACCCGGATGTTATTACATGGTTCGGTCTATATACATTGTGATAGAAAGGGGTTTCAACATACGCGCGCACAAAAACGCGCGCAAAAAAAGAACAAGAGAGTGGAGGGGGTGGGGGGAAAAAGAGAGATGGACCTACCTCTTAAATAAAGCACAGAGTATAAACCGGGAGGAGAGGATTGACAGGTGACTTCAAATACGTGACACTGTCAACCAACAGGAAAGGCGGGTACACCTACATGTGTCCGTCACAGGAGGGATAAAAAAAGAGCAAAAACGTATTATTCCTGCTAAACCATCGTCTCTGGTAGTATGGGCACAACAATTTTGGTTCGCGGACGTCAGGGAGAGGTTGCTTACCTTGTCGTAGCAGTTCTCCCTCTTGAGTTTCCCGGCGCCGTTTTCCGAAGACGGTCACATGACAGGAAACCCGGCACGAAGATATACCGGCCGGCGGTTTCCTGTTGGTTTAACTACTAGACCGTCAACCCTATGTGCTTGCATTCTCTAGTGGTGGCTGTGGTGAAGAAATACTACCCGACCACAGTGATGCCTATGGGGTTAGGCGTACCCGTATCTGTGTAGCGGGTATTATCCTAGTTTTAAGAGTATTAATTCTCTGAAATTGTGTGAGCCTTATGCCTAAAATTTCATAATGCTAGAGAGATGGGAAATCTTTGAATTGGCAATTGATTCTCTGACAATTGTTACACCGAGACGGTTAATTAATTTGGGAGCATGCGTGCAGAAAAAATACTAGATTGTGGTGTCAGAAAGTTATCCCACAATCATTCATTATTGTTCCATTAGTTACTCTATATAAGATATCATCCGTATCTGTTTAAGGAGGGAGGAAACTTGTTATTCAGGTATTTCACATACAGTAGAATACTGTATGCCTCAGGAGGTTAATATTCAGGTTATGAGCACAATATTCAGTTTATCTCTTCTGTGTGTGTATCCGTTGTTAGTTTAGGGAGAGGGGGAAGTCCTACCCCTTCCATTAATATGAAGTGTTACAGCTTTGCAAAACTTCAGTGAACTTCCTGAATTCACATTGATATCTTAAATGTATTGGCCGCCAAGTCATTGAAAAAAAAGCGTATGTCTTTTATTTTTCATTGGGCTTCCATTGCAAATCAGTTCCATAATTTCATTTTTTTCATCACAGACATTCATTCTTGCTTTGTGGTCCTTTGTAAAATCCCTACAGGCCACAAAAGAAGCTATTCTGTGTTGATCAAGCATCAGATTCCTCTGTGCCACTGCAAAGGACTCTAGTTCTTACATTATTTTGCCTGTATCTGTGTTCTTTGTCTTCTTTTTTTCAGGGCAATCTCCTCATACTGCTCTATTTGGCTTGCTAATCTAACCCCAGCTTGATGGAACTCCTATGAGTAGTCATCAATTGTATGTTCTAACTCATCAACTTTCATGCTCTGCTCCTGTACATCTTCCTGTGTCTCTATTGGGTGTTCATTTGAGTCACCTCTAATTGTCACCACCTCTCTTATTTCTTTCACGAAATGTTGCATGAATTCTTGTGGAATGGTTGGAAATGTCTCTTGCTCTTCTTTGCTCTCTTGTGAATGTCTGTCTAATGACATTGCTTTTTTTGCTTTTTTCTATTTTGCTGCATTTACTGGGTGGCATTTCCTTGGTTGAAGTATCCCTGCTGGCCCTATGCATAGCCATGCTTTAGGATGTCAGTGTTGTTCTTCGGTTGATGTGGAATGCTTACAAGAATTTGTTGTAAAGTGGCTCTTTATGTAAATTGCAGCTTAGGTCATTGCAAGGGTTTTCTGGATTTCCACATTACAAATCCCACAGCCGACATTAGCAAAGCAGCGACAATATCCAGTAAGGCTTTCTCTTACTGCTGGGGCCTGAGTGCCATCCATTGGTGCTTCAAATTTTTATTTTTTTCAAAGGTACAACATTCTTTAATTGTGTGATTAGTTGTATGTATGTAAATGTAAATGTAAATGTATAGGCATTTATATAGCGCACTACTTACCCGTAGGGTCCCAAGGCGCTTCGACCGCTGCGAAACCCTTCCTGGCTTCCCTGAGAGATGGTCCCTTAATGGGTATCTCCAGGGTGAGACCAGGCATCCCCGGCGGTCTGGTGGGGCCGTTAGTGAAGATGAGGCAAGCTAATGCCCAGAGTTGCCGAGTGTGATCGCTGATCAGAGTGGGCACCGAGGCGAGAGAATTATCGAGTCCGCTGACCCTGGTCCAGAAACCTGCCGCGCCGGGAATCGAACCCTGGTCCCGGGCCGTCCTCTGCTCTCGGGTCTGCCACCTCTAACCAGTGAGCCACACTACTAAACTCCTTGCAATAGGAAAAACACATTCAAAGCAGTCTAAGTTAAAATATTCATAAATTACAAATTGACATGATAAAAAATCATTTAAACACATTTGACATTCCATTTCCGTGCAAGATTAACTGTACCAAAAACAAAACAGAACATTCCAGTCAACTGTTGTCGAAACCTGTTCTCAATATCTTAAAGCGTAAAGTTGGTTTGCTCTATCGGTACTATTGCCCGCATATAAAACTTAAGGCAGAGTTTCAGAATTATGGCTTGTACAGCTTATTCTGTGTTTTGATGACAGCCTTCTTTGATCGGATCGTCAATTTGTTAAATTTAACCTGATTTTTGCTATGTTCATAAATCAGACTAGCCGGCATGCTAGTTGAATGTCGTTTCCATCAAAGCTGGCTATTAGTGCTTGCCTGCATGTTTGTATTCTTCTTTGGTTTTAATAAAAGTTTTCTCTCATTATTTAAGGCTGAACAACTGCACAGTATATGCAAAATGTTCTCTTTAAAATTGCCGCAGGTTCTGCAGTTTATTTTTGTTTCTATACGTTGCCAAGGCGGCTGATGTTGATTTACGGGTAGAATTCCCAACCTCAGTTTTAAATAGGACTCCTTCACTTTTCTTGAGAACCCTTTTCCCAAATAGGTTTGTGGCTGAGACCTTGTATATCTCTGAATCACAAACCAACCGTTGGCCCTCTTAGTCAGTGTGGCCTTATCCTCCTCCAGAGAAAGTAGCTTAACAGTTTTGTTTACTAATTTCCTAAAGATTTATGAGGCCCATTGAGTTCCCAAAGATCATGTAGGGCAAGAGATCTTATTGCCATTTGGAGGTATATCATTGCAGGACTACCTTTTTTCCTTTCTAGCTCTTTCCATAAAAATGAGTTCAGTGTACCTTGCTCGGCTCCCTTTATCTTATGCCAGCATTTAGTGTACGCTCCTTTTCAAGCTAATTGCTGTTTTTGAAGGCCAAACTCTAGCCTTAATTGTGCTGGCGAGGTATACTGTGGGAGATTAAATATTATTCGTATTGTTTTTGACAACACTTTATCCAAGATTGATTCGTCTCTCCCTCTAATACTTTCACTGCCATAAGTGATGGATGGTAGCAGTTTTGCACGGAGCACTTCTAGTAAAGGAGTTAGACCTGGTCCTGCTACTTTTTGCTTGAGGGTTTTTAATGCCACTACCATTGTAATCCTTCTTGATTTGATCAATGCTTTTTGTTGTCCGGATGATCCCCTTCTGTCGAACGCTATTCCCAAGTATTTGTATTCTTTGACCACCTCCAGCAGTATTTTTGGTCCTTCCCGTTGACTATCATCACTTTTGATTTTTCTAAATTTATTGATAACCCGTTCTTTACTGAGAACCGGCTTGTGGTACTTATAAGATGTTGAAACCCAACTGGGGTTTTGCTTACCAGTATTAGAAAAGGTCGGAAAGAAAAAGGTTAAACAGAGTCAGGTCAAGAATGCATCCCTGCTTCACCCCCTTTGTAGTCCTTATTTTCCTCAACAAACAGTTGCCTGATCCTAGTTTTATTTGCACCCATGTCTCCGAGTGAAGTGAAATCAATTGGTTCAGAAGTTTCTGATATATGCCCCAACCGGACAGTTTCAGGATCCTGACTGGATTGATATGTTATAGACCACCTGGTGCGGATACACAATACCAGGCGTTGTTTGACACCATTGCCGCCCTTGCCCTGTCCCACTCCAGAATGCTGATCCTGGGGGATTTTAATCTATGGGACAATGGGTCCCTGGGGAGCCACCTGAGGGATCTGAAGGACAACTGTGGAAATTGGGGTCTTGATCAGCTGGTACAGAAACCAACCCACTCGGGGGGGCATATCTTAGATATGGTCTTTGCCAACCAGACTGAGACTAAGATGATTGATATCTTACCTCAGTGCTGGACTGACCACTCCCTAATCCACTTCCAGATCTCTATACTCATTGAGGGGAACGGAAGTGAGTGTCAGGTGACTTACAGGAAGGGACGGAATTGGTCTAAACTACCAAAGGATAAAACAAAACCTATCTTCATAAGCAATGTCTCCTATGACCCAGAGGAATCGGTAGATTTGAACTATCAAAAGTATTGTAATAACATCATAAACACCCTGGACAGATTTGCCCCTCTGAAAAACATAAAGAATAAGAGGAAACCATCTGCCCCCTGGTTTGATGAGGAGCTGAAATCCCTACGCAATGCACGCCGACAGGCAGAAAAGAAATGGCGTAGAGGCTATTTAGATTCGGATAAAAAACTGCTGAAAATGGAACAGACAAAATATAAAGGGGCCATTGCCAAAGCTAAGGCACTCTTCTATGCCACTACTATTCTTCAGTCCCCTAACAGTACTAAAACCCTTTTTAATATCATAAGGGATCTCTCACACCCCACCTGTACGAGTAACAAGGTGATTGCTACTCAAGGGTTATGTGATGAGATTGCGATCTATTTTGAGGAAAAGATTGCTAAAATTGTGGGAGGGCTGAAGGAGGAAAGGGCTACCTGCAAAGATGCAGTGGCACAGATAGAAGAAGAGAAACCTCTACCAATACTGTCATCACTGGAGAACTTTACCCCTCTTACAGAGGAGCTCTTTTTCAGTCTGGCCCACAATATATCATCGGGGTCACCCTTAGATCCCCCTCCGCACAGGATCTGGAAGGAATATGGGGCAGAGCTGTTTCCTTGGATGCATCAGATCTGTCGTCAATCTCTTGAAGAAGGCATAGTGCCGGAAGCATGGAAGCAGGCAGTGGTTACCCCCCTGCTTAAAAAGCCATCGCTGGACCCTACTATCCCGGCGCACTTCAGGCCTATTTCCCTCCTGCCCTACCCGATAAAAATCGTGGAAAAGGTGGTCAGTAGGTCTCTGTCAGGTTATCTGGAAGACAACGGCCTATTGGACAAGGACCAATTTGGCTTCCGCCCAGGCCACGGAACAGAAACTGCATTGGCAACCATGCTGGACACCCTACGAATGCGAGCCGACAATGGCAACTCCTCATTCTTAGTGCTGCTGGACATGTCGGCCGCATTCGACACGGTCAGCCATGCAGTTCTGCTAAGTAGGCTGAAAAAACTGGGCGTTAAGGGCAAGGCCCTGATGTGGATACAATCCTACCTGACAGATAGACAACAGGTGGTGACCCTAGCTCCCTTTTCATCTCCCAAGTCCCTGGTTAGTCATGGAGTTCCTCAGGGCTCCTCGATTAGCCCTATTCTTTTTAATCTTTATCTGCAGCCCCTGATTCCCATGATTAAATCCTATGGAATAGATGTGATAAATTACGCCGACAACACCCAACTGGTGTTCTCCCTAGAAGGAAGACAGGCAGTGACCATGGAGACCTTTCAGAACTGCATGAATAGGGTCTCCAGGTGGCTGAAGATAAACTCCCTTCAATTTAACGGGGGGAAGACGGAGGTGGTTTACTGCTCGTCAGCCAAACTGAGTCAACAACCTCCCTATGAGATCAGGCTTGTGCCGGGAGCTGATCCCTGCATCCCAGTTAAGACCGTGCGCAATCTAGGGGTACTGTTTGACGCAGATCTCCAAATGACCTCTCAGACGAATAAAACCATCAGTGTTTGCTTTTGACTGCTGAAAGCACTTAGACAGATCCTGCCCCTTCTGCTTGATGAGTCTAGATCGTTAGTGGTGAGGAGCGTGATCCTGGCCAGACTGGACTACTGTAACTCTCTTTATCTTGGGGCCCCCTTATACATCTTGCAGGGGCTCCAGAGGGTCCAGTCTATAGCGGCCAAGCTGGCACTAAAAAGACCACGTAGTTCCTCCACTACGCTGGCGCTCAGAGACCTACATTGGCTGCCAATTGGGAGTAGAGTCGCTTTTAAGTCCCTATGTATTGTATATAGAGCCCTGCACAATACGGGACCCATTCCTTTACAGGAAAGGCTTTCATGGTATAAGCCCATCAGGTCCCTGCGTTCCTCTAGTCAGGGTCTGGCAGTAACTACCAGGATCAAGAGATCGAGGATGGGAGGCAGAGCCTTTTGCACCTCTGCATCTAGGCTGTGGAACGAGCTTCCTCAGAACATCAGGCAAATTGACACCCTACTGGGATTCAGAAAGAGCCTGAAAACATGGCTGTTCGCCAAAGTCTAACCCCCGTGATTCTATCTAATAGTTCCGGCGGCTGTTTTATATAAGCTATAACAGCTAGTGTATTGTCGTACCATCGGACTACTTCCTGTTTGGGCGCCAAGATACCCGTAGGGTGACAGTTGCGCGTTACAAATAATAAATACAATACAATACAATACAATACAGTTTGGCCTATAGTTTCCACCTATCTGTACTGTCGAAGGCCAACGAGTAGTCAATTATCCTCACCCCAGTTCAATAGAAGTACATTGCATTATAATTACTCATTCGCTGCCAAACCTACCCGCTTTGCCACGCATTTTTTGTCTCTTTGAGGTAGTTTGCACTTAGGCCCCCATACCTTTTTGTCCACATAAGGTATCCCCACCAAATTTGTGTCATGTTTCTTCCAACATTCTGGGGATTCTAAAGGTACCCATGGTTTGTTGATTCTGAAGGGGACCGAAAAATTTGGCAAAATACAGCAGAATTTTGGATTTTAGTGGAAAAATGGGTGCTGCAGAAAACGGCGTCAGTTTTTTCCCCAGTTTGTGGCGCTAAAATTACCATCTTCCTGGCTTTCAGGAACAAGCAGGCTTCGCCAGAAAAACAAATTTTCTATGCAGTTTTGGCATTATACGGGGGCATAGCCTATTTTTCCTATTTTGTGTGCTTTCAATCTTCTTCAAGTTAGTTGTAGAAATGGGTGTGAAACCAATAACCAATAATGATTCCCAGAAAATTATAAATTTCTGAAAATATGACTAAAATCTAAATTCAGCGGGGCGTAATTTTCGTAGATCCTTCAAGGATTGCCTATAGAAAATAACAGTTGAAACAGTTGAAAAAACAAATATTGAAATTTATTTGAAAAAAACAGCCACACGTGCATACATTTTCACATGTTACTTCTTCTAACTATGCTATATTTTTAAAAGTAATATAATGTTGCATCCACGGGAACCTTCTAGTTGCAGGGATATATCAGGCTTGTAGGTTCACCAAGAACCAGAGGTTCCAAGAGCCAATAACTTTGCTGCACCTTGCAATGGTTTTTTATTGTGTATTGGGTATACAGAAATTCATTTGGTAAAATATAAAGAGTGAAAAATAAGTATCGACGAAACCTATGTATTTCCGAAATGGGAAAAAGATATAGGGGCATATTATCAAGGGGGTTTATCTCCGCTTTTTTGGCTTTAAAAGCCAAGAAAGCGGAGATAAAATGATCTCCCTATTACCTAGCTGTCGCTAACACCAGTTAGCGACAGCTAGTAGGAGATAGCGACCATCTTGGGCCCCGCTTTGCATGTCAGTGATATTTATCACTAATGACATGCAAAGTGGGCGTGCCAAGATGTTAGCGACTGGAACCAGTCGCTAACATCGCTATCTCCTATTACCAACTTTTGGAGATATTCGCGCTAAGCGCGAATATCTCCAAAAGCTAACACCTGCCCCTGAGCAGTTCTTAGCCATGTTATCCAATAGGAGGTGGATAACATGGCTAAGAGCATTTGCTCGGTAATGCATGAATATCGCTGACTTTTCAGCGATATTCATGCATTTCGGCCGATTTTTATCGCTTAGGAGATATACCTTGATAATAGCAAGGTTCCTAATCGATAAAAATCGCCGCAGCTCGGCGATAAAAATATCGCCGCTAAACCAACATAGCGATAATTATCGCTAGTTGTTGGTAATATGCCCCATAGAGTTTAGAAGTAGTGGTTATTTGGACATCTGTGAATTTATGGGTAGCCATACTAGCATGTGAAATAGGGGGGATTTTTCTAAATTTACTCTTTTTTTACACACTGTTTTACATTTGGGAAGCAGAAATGCATAGAAGGACAACTGGCAATAACGTTTCTTCTATTATTCTGTGTTCACCTAATCTCCCGATAAAAATAGTACCTCACTTGTATGGGTAGGCCTAGTGGCGGCGACTGAAACTAGGTCAAAACACAACATGGACACATCATATTTTTCCACAGAACACTGACCCCTTTGGATTTTAGGCCCTACGTCAGCCAGCATCTAAGGA
The DNA here is from genome assembly GCF_964261635.1 of Lissotriton helveticus. Classification (NCBI taxonomy): domain Eukaryota; kingdom Metazoa; phylum Chordata; class Amphibia; order Caudata; family Salamandridae; genus Lissotriton; species Lissotriton helveticus. The sequence continues at coordinate 1,080,307,967 of NC_136059.1, forward strand.
AACCTAGCAAACTTTTACACCAAGGGGTATCCAGGATGGGATGACTTGTGCGGCTCTCTACAAGTTATGTCACCCAGAATCCCTTGCAAACCTCAAAATGTATTTTGGAAAATCACATTTTTCTCACAGTTCTTTGATGGAAAGTTCTTGAATCTATGGGGAGCTGCAGACTTCCACCCACCCAGCATTTCTCCAAGTCTCCTGATAAAAATTGTACCTCACCTGTGTGGGTAGGCATAGTTACAGCGACAGGAAATGGCCTAAAATGCAAAATGGACACATCACATTTTTCAACAGAAAATGGACCCTTTTTTTGCAATGTGCCTAGCTAGGGACTTTGGGCCCTAGCTCAGCCAGCACCTAGGGAAACCTAGCAAACCTGTACATTTTTGAAAACTAGACACCTGGGAATTCAGGATGGGGTGACGTGTGTGACTCTCACCAGGTTCTGTAACCCAGAATCCATTCCAAACCTCAAACTTTGTACAAAAAAACACATTTCCCGCACATTTCTGTGAAGGAAACTTCTGGAATCTGCAGAGAGCTTCATAATTCCACCCACGCAGCATTCGTCAAGTCTCCTGATACAAATAGTAACTACATGTGTGGGTAGGCCTAGTGCCTACGACAGGAAACAGGCCTAAAATGCATCATGGCACATCATATTGTTCTACAGAATGCTGATCCTTTATTTGCAATGTGCCTAGCTGTGGATTTTGGACCCTAGTTCAGTCGGCACTTAAGGAAACATAGCAAACCTGTATATTTTTCAAAGGTATTCACCTAAGGAAATCCAGGATGGGGTGACATATGTGGCTCATGAGTGGGCAACAGGGTGAAGATCTTCGGCAGAATTCTAATAATAGCAAAACAGCTTCCCACCGTTTTCTTAACCTGTGACTCCAGCATTAGTTTATTATTAAATGTAACACACAGGTTCTGAACATTCCCAGCAGGCCTGTACAGTAGATGTGTCTAAGGGCCAAAAACTCCCAGTTTACACAGAAGGAATCTTCCCTACTGCGCAATAGAGGATCTCGGTTTTTCTGGCGTTAAATTGCAAAGAATTCTCCATCAGTCACTGAGCTGTAGCACTCAGGCAGGCCATGAAACACTTAAAGAGATGTCGACTGTTCTACCTCTAGGGAGAGAATCAGTTGTGTGTCATCCACATAATTTACGATGTTAATGTTATGCGCCCTTATGACCGCTATCAGGGGTTTCATGTAGATATTAAATAAAATCGGGCTGTTTGCGGAGCCCTGAAGCACGCCATGCGGATTGAAAGGGAGGAAGGGCCACCGCTTGTCTCTTCTCTGAAAGGAAGGATTGAAACCAACTCAAAGCCAGGCCAGTCACCCCTACCTCCCTAAGCCTTCTCAGCAGATGCGATGGTTGACCATGTCGAATGTGGCAGACAGGTCAAGCAAAATAAGAACTGCTGCTTGACCTCTGTCTGCCCGCATCTGAAGCTCATCCATCATGATCACCAGAGCAGTCTCAGTGCCATGAGCAGACTGAAAGCCAAATTGTACATCCTCTAGGATTCTATTTGTTTCCATATGTTTCGAGAGGGAGATGCTAACCACGCTTTCTACAATTTTAGCACGGAAAGGCAAAAGGGAGATGGGCCTTGTAATTTTTAGGGCAAGCTGGGTCTAACGTGGACTTCTATAAGAGGGGTGTCACCAATGCCTGTTTCCAATAGGTCGGGATCACTCCAATAAGAAGAGACTGATTACAAATCAGCCGGAGTATAGGAAACAATTCTGCTTTAAACTCTTTCCAGATTTTGTGTGGCAGAGGGTCCAGAGGTGAACCAGAAGAAATACTTGGAGCCACTTTATCAAAATCTTCTGCTGACAGTGTCTCAAACTCTGTTAGATTATTGATAGACTGTATCTCTGTCCCTCTGGTTGTAATACCTGTGCCACTCATAATACTGCCGCTAGAACCGTTGGTTTCTATGATTTTTGACTCAGTTTACTGGGGATCCCCACCAAGGTCATCAATGATAGTTTTAATTTTGTCATTGAAGAACCTTGCCAGACTATCACAAAGGTCTTGTGTGGATGGCGTCTCGTTCTTCGTACACTCTGGACTAATTAAGTTATTCAGTATGTTGAAGACGTTTCTGGATTTATTGGGAGCATTCAGGATAATGTTGGAAAAATAATTTGCTTTGGCGATATTTCTTTCTTTCTTGTAGCCCACAATCGCAGCTTTCCAAATGTATTCGTCGTTGTCATCATACACCCTTCTCCACTTTCTCTCCGCCTGCTTACAGTCAAGTTTCAATTTTTTTTATTTGTCGTTAAACCATGGGGCTGATGGTCTGCCCCCTCTATTATGATTTTTTAATGGGGCGGTTGAATCCAATGTAGAGGTGATCTGTGAGCAGAGGGTTACATAATTCTCCTCTACCTGCTTGTCTAACCAGAAGCAGTCCTCAGATGAAACACAGGGCCTGAACCTCTCTTTCTTAAGAGGGCCTTCCAGTCCCTACTGACATAGTTGCTCGTGATACTGGCTGCCTGTTTTTTGTAGATGGAATTATACACCTGAAATGTAATCAGATAATGATCAGACCAGTTCATAGGCAAAATGTCTAAAATATTGGGGACATGGTCATCCGAAAAAATTAAGGCAAATGTATGTCCTCCCTTGTGTGTGGCCTTAGCAACCCGCTGCTATAAGCCAAAGCCTTCACATGATTGGAGGACATTGTTGTAGCTATAATCAAGAGTTCCATTGATCCAAAGATTAAAATCCCCCAAGATCACTAGTCTAGTGTGTGTAGCAGCCATATTACTGATAGTCTCAATCAGAGACTGCTGCTGCTGCACACTAAGAGCCCCTGGGGGTCTATAGCAGACAATCCCCGTCAAGTTATGGCCATTAGCGTCTTTAATAGCAAATCCTAGCATTTCAAATACTTCAATTGCATCAATAACTATTGTAGCAGTATTCCAGGAGTCTTTAAAAATCACACCAACTCCACCTCCCCTCACATTCAATCTAGGTGTGTGACAGATTTTATACCCAGGCGGACATGCCAAGCCTGGATCAACCTCACATTCTAAGTGGGTCCAGGTTTCTGTCATGAACAACACATCCAGTTCATGGAGTTCCAGCATCAGCTGTATTTCCACGCTGTGTTTGGGGAGCGTTCTTATGTTTAGCAGCCCACACGTAAGGAGGCCTTTTTTAACAAAGGCTGAGGTATGGAACGCAGTCTCCTCGAATGTAAATTCTCGCCTACCCTTTCCAGACTCACCAAAGTTATGAAGTTCCACACTAGTGTATCTTAGAGATCAGCAGGCTATGTCATTCCCCAGCATCAATCCCAAAGGGGCAGCATGGCTGGCGCTGTGCGCGTCCTTTGCACAGACAGGCGCAGACGGGCTTACCTTTAGTGCACCTTTGGCACGCTGCCGATGGGCCCGCTGCGCACGTTCGCGCTAGCATGTCCCTTTATGGAAATGGGGACCAGAAAGCTGTACTGCTAACCTCCAAAGATGGCGGGTCCGCTCTAACGGACGGACACCGCGAGGTCAGGGTCTAGCAGTCAGCGCCTGCAGGTACGTGTAACACATTAAAAACACACCGACAATAGTACATTTTTATTTATATTAAAATTCCAAGTTTAAAAAAAAATCACTTTAATTTTAAAACTAATTAATTCTGATGCTCAAAATATTCCCCCCCGAACTTGTGCAAAGTCGCAAAAAATAATTAGCAGCTCTCCGGTGGCACACACAAGCACAAGCTTCGAAAATGTATTTTACACGCTGCCCGAGCGCGCCAGCGTGTCCCTTTATGGAAATGGGGCCCAGAAAGCTGTACCACTAACCTCCAAAGATGGCGAGTCCGCTCTAACGGATGGACACCGTGAGGTCAGGGTGTAGCAATCAGCACCTGCAGGTAGGTGTAACACGTTAAAACCACACCAACAACAGTCAATTTTTAATTCTATTAAAATTCCAAGTTTAAAAAAAAAATTCCCTTCAATTTTAAAACCAATTAATTCTGATGCTCAGAATATTCTCCCCGAACATGTGCAAAGTCGCAAAAACTAATTAGCAGCTCCCCGGTGGCGAATACAAGCACAAGCCTGTGGTAAATAAATAAATAATACCTCTATTTTTGACTAGATATATAATAACCGATAGCTCAATAAATAAGAGTCAAGATTCGAGGTAGCTGGAGTTTTGCAGGTTTTAATAAAGCATAAAGGACAGGAACAGGACAACCTGCACGGGAATAGGATGGCAGCTGCCGGGGGCAGGATCGGGACAACAGCTAACTCTTCATAACAGTGCACAAGTATATATACTTAAACAAAATACATGATGTTCAATACAATAGGCGTAGCAGTGGGCAGGGCCTGTAGCAGTCGCGAAAGATAAGGCAGAAAGTAGGTGTAACAAGAGGCGTGAACAGGGCGTATACATAGGCATGTGATGCAAACGTAACAGAATATGTCATAAATGGGGCGGAAACATGGAGGGGGCTACCTAAGGAGCCGGGACCTCTGACCTAGAGGTGCGCGCAAGCTGGCAATGACGTGTTACTAGGGAGAAGCTGGGGGCTATGACTTCTGCGCTAGGAGCAGAGACTGAAGTCTGGAGAGTCAGAGCGACATGTACCTAAACACTATCTAGTATCTGATGTTTAGAGAACATATTGATAGAATCCAAAAGTTATCAGGGTAAAGGCTAACAGACACTAAGACTGATGCATGCATTATTCTACATGTAGTGCGTGTTGATGAATATTAAATGACCATTAATACAGTATTTCTCTTACATGGAGACGTAAAGGCTAGACCATGACGGAAACTATTGATGCGATTCAGTAACTTAGGAATGCAGAGAAGGAGAGCTGGACTGATAACTAGAATCATAACATACTCTTGGCAGACTGGAGGCAGAGCCAGGCCGAGCCGGGCACTGTGAGGCAGGAAGTAAGTGAAGGGTCAGGGATACAGGTGGGGGCTGTATCGCTCCTCAGCGAGGGTTCAGAAGACTGGAGCTGAATCTGAGTCCGGGCCCTTTTGAGGCCTAGAAACGGGGACTTTACAATGAAATAACGTGCACACTGAGAAACGTGGCAACGTAGCTTTACATAGGCCTAATATTTGTTGTATTCACGAGAACTGGAAACTGGCATACTAGAGATGGACACAACTGTAATTGCGTCTTTAATCGATCATGGGGAATACATATGCATATTAATCATGCACACATAACATAACATGGGGAACACGTAGGGACACAGAACATGGCAAAATTTACTTTTCCACATTCCCTCCTTGTCACTACGTTTCCATCAGGAAACATCAATATTCATGATACCATCTATCATTTCATACAGTATCATTTGCTCGTCTCGAATTGTCTTGGAACGGGATCTAGGACGGGACTTAGGACTAGGAATACAAGAGGTAGCACAAATGCCGCAAATCGCAGGGCCACATTGTATACAGAGGCAGCAACTGAATATGATCGCTACTGCAATACCTAGAAATGACAATATTTTCCATCCCCAGGCAGAAATTATACTGCAGAACCAACCGGACCATGTCCAGGTGCCTGGATTCTGGTGTAACTGATGGGCAATTTTATGAAGTCTGGTTATAGCTGAATAAACAGACGGCGCGTTATTAGGAATGAAAATGCAGCAACTAGATCCGATGACTCTACATGCCCCTCCTCTATCGGCCAGTATGACGTCAAGAACGAGACGATTTTGGAGCACGACAAATCTCATAGCAGATTGCTCTTCGGTTAAGTTACCTAGGGCAGAGGCAGTCTCATTCACTACTGCTTCAAGCGTTCTGGTTAATCTACGTATTAACTTACTATTCTGGATAGGGCCTATAAAGAAGAAGAATCCTTTATTGAAATCTGTATACTGTTCTAGAGCAGTTTCAGTTTGATCGACAATCGGGGACTCGATCTCCCTTCTATGTCTAATGTGTACTAGATGTGTGTTTCTGTGATAATCGGACGGGGCTAGGAAAACTGGTGGCAGTAGGAAGGCAATGTAACAGGTTCCATCCCAATCGAGGGGCAGACGAACATATGCGGTCTGACCACAAACAAAATAAGAATGACGTGAGGCTTTGAAAATAGATTTCCCACTGTCACTATACTTGATAATAGTAGTACAATCACTATGTCCTACATGTACGGAACCATTATTTCTAACACATAATTCGCCTTTGACTGGTAGTACTGAAATAGCAGGTAAGTCTGGAGTAGGGTCAGACTGAACATTCAGGACCATGAAATTCGAAGAATAATTACCTAAATTATACACTTCATTTTCTAGATCTAACCCTGTTCTGTGGGGAAGACCTTGCTTGTCTGGAAAACATGTACTGTTCAGAAAGGACATATCTGTTGAAGATGACGTTAACGTGGACCAGGCTCCACATGAACCATTATGTGAAAACGGATAAGGAAACAGTGACAGAACTCCCTTCGGTGTCTGGAAAGGGGGGAGTCGACCACACACCCAACAATTAGTGGCATTGCTGGTCTGGTGTGAATAATGTAGCATTCTGATAAATGTATTGTTGCGCATAGCAAGACGATAAGACAGCTCGTGAGGAGGCAGATCACTAAACGTGTGCTCTACTGTAGCATTAGAAAACATATGTACATGAGAAATTGGAAAACATAAATGAAATGCATAACTTGTGCAGGTAACCATCAAGCTTAAAAATAATATGAAACTTAGAAAAACGATACATCGGATTGAGTTTTGACTAACTCTCTCACTATGGGGGTCTATTTCATACATGTCAGATACCTGTCTAACCGTTTCACCTAGGGGAGGACTTAGACAATTAAACTGGCTGACTTATTTTACTAGACCGGAGCTTCAACTTATACTCCTGCTGCGGAGTTTTCTCTAACAGGGAGGGCTTGGTATCAATGTCATTTGCGGGACAGTCCTTAAGAATAGTATCTAGGCAGTCTTTAAAATCTTGACAATCCTTGGAAATGTTCTTGGAAACAGTTTTTAGTTGGAGTCCGTGAAATTTCTTGACGTGTGACAGGTGCACCCCTTCCTGCCTTCCAACTTGACGGCAGTACGGGTGGTCAAAAGGACTAACTTCGGCTCCTTCCAGCGAGGCTCCAGCGGACTTGAACGATCAAAATTGCGGACGAGGACCAGGGTGCCGGGAAGGATCTCATGTGGCTTGACTTCAGTATTGTCGGGAAATGCAGCGGCAACCTGTGAACGACAAGAGTGTAGGGCAGACATCAAGGAAGCTAGGTAATCTGTCAGCATATTACTGGAAACATCTGTAATACTTCGGGGTCTGGGTGTACCCCACATATTTGGGGGGCGGCCGAATACGACCTCATAAGGAGACAGACCTGATCTGGAGTGTGCGACCATGCGCATATAAAATAAAGCGACTGGCAGAGCTACTAGCCAGTCCACACCTTTCTCTTTACATATTTTGGCGATGCGGATTTTTAGGGTCTGGTTATGTCTCTCTACGAGACCTGCTGCTTCAGGATGGCGTACACAATGGAACTTCCACTGGTACCCTAACAAAAGGGACACGTGCTTCATGAGTTCAGATGAGAATGGCTGGCCGTTATCAGAATACACGACCCTAGGGAGTCCATAGCGGTGGAAGAATTCACGAACCAACTGCTTGGCAGTGGTCGCGGCTGTATAATCTGGGACTGGATATGCTTCTGTCCATCTGGACAAAGCTCATACAACTACAAGGACATACTTGAAACCTCGACATCGCTCCATCTGAATATAATCCATCTGGAGGACTTCAAAAGGGTGGTCAGGGGGCTGGAATCCACCTTGTTCCACCGGGACACTTTTACCTGGATTGAATTGACAACATATCATACAGGTACGGACTTTCTGCTTGGCTGCAGCTCGTAAATGCTTGTTGAACCAAATGTTCTGGATACTGTCTAACATGGCTTTTTCTCCTAAATGTGCAGGACTATGTGCGGTATTAATAATGACTTGAACCATTGAGTCGGGGAGAAACCATGTGGCCTTTCCCTTCGTCACCCATCCCTGATCTGTCTGGACCCCTCCTTGTTCGGACCATTTCTTGATTTCCTCGGGAGTAGCATGTGACTAGATATCTATGACATCTTGAGTGGGGTCCTTAACTGTCATACAAGTAGTCTGTTCTAGAGTGGATGTCGGTGTCTTGTTAACTGGTATGTCTGGTGTCTGTGCTGTAAGTTTGGCTGTTCGATCTGCTAGATCATTTCCTTGAGAAATAATGTCAGTAACCTTAGTATGTGCTTTGCATTTCATGATAGCGATAGCTGTCGGTAAATGTATTGCATCTAACAGAGCTTGAATGAGGAGACCATGCTGAATCTTGGTTCCATGAGAAGTCATGAAACCTCTCTCCTGCCAGAGCACTCCGAAGTCGTGTACAACTCCGAATGCGTAGCGTGAATCTGTGTAAATATTAACTTTCAGGTTCTTGGCACGTATGCAGGCTTGAGTCAGAGCGACTAGCTCTGCTGCTTGGGCAGACAGGGTGTCAATACGGTGTGTTTCAATAACTTTAGTGTCAGTAGTCACTGCATACGCGGCTACTAGTTCTCCTGTACTTGTTCTCATACATGAACCATCCACATAAAGTGTCAGGTCAGGATCTGGTAATGGAATATCTGTCAAATCTTGTCTTGGCTTTGTCATGGTGTTAACAACTTCCACACAGTCATGTGTGGCCGGATTTGAAGTAACTGACGGTAACAGTGTAGCAGGATTTAGAATATTGCAGCGTCTGATTTCTATGTGTGGCTGGAACAGTGTCAGTTCATAACCTGTCAAACGTGCAATTGTCAAGTGTTGAGTCTGTGTTCGGTTTAAAAGAACTTCCACGGAGTGTGGAACTTGTACTGTCAAGGAGTGTCCCAATACTATGGAATCACTTTGTCTGATAGCTAGTGCTGTGGCTGCAACTGACTTGAGGCACGCAGGCAGAGCCTGGGCTACAGGATCTAATGTACTCGAAAAATAAGCACAGGGCTTGTATTGTCCTGCTTGATCTTGTGTAAGAACAGATAATGCTGTACCATCACGTTCTGTGACAAAAAGTGTAAAAGGCTTACTGTAGTTTGGTGTAGCTAGAACAGGTGCTTGGCATAAAGCTTTCTTTAACTCATTAAAACTAAGTGTATGTTCAGATGTCCAAGGGAGAACAGTCGATACGGCTGCCTCCTGTGTCGTTAACTGTATCAGTGGTTTGGCTAGAAATGCATACTGAGGAATCCATTGTCTGCAATAAGAAGTGAGGCCGATAAAAGCACGCACCTCCTTCTGGGTCTTGGGCTGAGGAAGACTCGCTATTAACTGGATACGGTCAGGTGTCAACTGCCTACCCCACTTGGACAGTAAGTGGCCTAAGTAGATCACTTGCTGGACACAGAATTGAAGCTTCGAAGGGGACACCTTGTGCCCCATCTCGGCTAGGAAATACAGAACTGTAAGTGAGGCTCGCTCGCAAGCACGTTCAGAACGGGCTGTGATCAGTAGATCATCGACATACTGGAGCAGGGCAGTGTCAGTTGGCATGTGAATATTGTCTAGTTGTCTCTTAAGTGCTTGACTGTAAATACTAGGACTTTCTGTAAAACCTTGAGGAGCTCGTGTAAATTTATAGCTCCTTCCATTTAAACAGAAACCGAAAAGGTACTGGCTGTCTGGATGAATGGGGACACTGAAAAATGCGTTCTTGAGGTCTATGACTGTAAAAAATGTGGCTTCAGAATCAATGGCTGTCAACAGGGATGAAATATCTGGAACAACTTGGTACTGGGGAATAATACATTTATTGAGTTCTCGAAGGTCAATCACTAATCGATATACTGGGGGTGCATTTGGATCAGTACGTTTCATGACTGGAATGATAGGAGAATTACATACATTGGAGTCAGTTTCTACAACTACTCCTTGAGCCATGAGCTCGTCAATAATTTTGGATAAGGCTGCTACAGCCTCAGGTGGCAATCTGTACTGTCTGATTCGTGGTAACACTACACCTTGCTTGAGAGTCACACGATGGGGTGTGATTTGCATAAAACCAACATCAGTTGGACCTTGCGCCCATAGATGCTGCGGAACATTAGACAATCTCGGATCAAAATCTCGTAAAACATAGTGACCCTTAAAGTCACGTAAAAACAAACGTATTCCCTCTGGGGAACAACAAATAACTGCACCTAATTCTTTCAGTGTCTTAATGCCTAACACATTTTCTGGACATGACTTCGTAAGTAATAGATCAGTAGTTCGGGACAATGGACCAACTTCTAGAGTTACTGGCTTTGATATCTCGTTTACAATAGGCTTTCCTGAAAATCCAAGGGAAACATTTCTAGAGCCTGAGAGCGGAGCCCCTGGAACCTCGTCATGACTAATAGTCGTCCTACTTGCCCCTGTGTCAATCAGAAACTTTCTGTCTTTCCCTAATACTTGACTGTGAACATAGGGACCCTCTTGATCTACAGGTATCTCGATGAGAGGCAAGCCTACCTCCCTCTCTAGGCCGTTTCATGAATACTGCTGGTACTCTGGATACTCGGACTGTGCATACTGGTACATCTGCTGTGTAACATGCTGTGTTGCAGCTATAGGCTGCGGTGCTGGAACTGTCTGTTGTGCATTCTGTTGCTGAGAAGTCTGTGAAACTTGTTCTTGTCTAGGCGGACGTGGTCTTTCTTTAGTTTTACCAGTGGCTATATTGTGTTTCAGAACTGCACACTCGTTTATAAAATGACCTGGCTGTTTACAGTAATTGCATGTCCCTTTAACGGGAGCTGCAGGATGACTGGCTTGATTCTGACCCCTCTTCTGACTGTCTTGAGGAACAGATTGTGCAACTAGTACTTTCATTTTCGTGTCTTTCATACGTCTTTTCTCGTGTTCTTGCTCTTCCCTGATTCTATTCTGGTGGTACTGGAGCATCTGTAACATCTGTGACGGGGTACTAGCTTGCCATGTACTTTCGACTTTCAAAACTCGATTTTTAACTTGTGGACTTGAATTCTCGACTAGTTTAGTAACAAAAAGATGAGGGTATGACTCGCTACTCGTCTTCAAACCACTGTTTATTATAAAACATTTCTCAAATCTAGAATAAAAATCACTAGTGTCTTCGTCTTGTTTCTGTTTACAGGCTGAGATTGCATCCCAGTCTTCCTTTTTAGTGGCTAATAATCTAGGCAAAACTTGTATTAATAGCTCGGGTAAGTCTTTACATTTGTCTCCTAGACCGGTACCTGGTACTCGTATCTTATCTTCAGCTTCTAGAGCTGTCCAATCGATCTTTTTCTCTCCCACCTCCCATTCTTTTTCCTTGAGTTTCTCGTATACCCCTGCGGGCAACATAACTTTTAGCATTTTAATAATATCTGGATACGTGTATTCTCCCATACGGAGCATGTCTTTTAATTCTCGGTGGAACCCTGCTGGATCTTTGTCGTGACAGGGAATTAACTTCTTCATTTCTAAGAGTTCCATCTTGGTGACTGGGGTGTAAACAAATACTCGTTGCATTTCACCACCCACTGTCCTAACTGGGTGTACTTCTCGTAACGGATTCTGTCTGTCTATGTAAAACGGTTTACTTTCTGGGGGTGAGACGTGCACAAAATGCGGGTTCAGAAACGTTCTGTATTTATGGCGCTGTTCTAGAATGACACTAATTAAATCGGTACCTAAACCTTTCCATCTATACTGGAGTAACTCGTTCAGGATATCATGTAACGGACCTGGATCAGAATGTTGACCCTCATACAGTGTAATGAGGTGCTGGATCATATACATACCCACCAGTCGCTGCTCGGCTGGGGGCAGTTTCAGAAACATTTGTGCCACTATTTCGTCTGGAAAAGTGGTAGAATCAGTAATCCATCGGACTGCTGATCGGGCTAGTTCTTGTTCATGCATAGTACTTAACTCACTATAACCAATTCGTGATTTCAGAATGTGATCGGTAGCTTGAAATACTTGTTCTAGAGAACCTTGCTCTGGTGCTGGATGATGAAAGACTTTCTTGTGTTCTAGGCGTAAATGTCGGTCTGGAAATCTAGATTTACCTACATACGCTATTCTGGCGGTATTCTCGTCCTCTACCTCTTCAGTAGGAGAGTCATTTTCTTTCTCGCTTACTTGTGCTTCTCTGCGTTGTTCGTGTAACCTTATTATTTCTTTACGTATTTTCTTGTACATACTCTCTATACTATTGAGTGTCTTGTGCTTACCCTCGGCTATATTATCACTCCACTTTGTCAGAACTTTCATTTCGGTCGGATCTTTAGTCGGGGAGTCTTGTTCCCGTATTAAACAATTGATCAGAAACTTTAATACCATGAACTGGATCTCAGATTTTCTGTGAGACATGACTTCACCAATACTTTCTGGATCTTGTCCAGTACGAATGAAACGATACATTCTGTCTAGATCCTCTTTCATATTTGGTAGGGTGACCAAATACTCGGACACCTGCCTTATAAGTACGGAATATATAACCATACTATCCTCGCCTGGGACTGGATCATAACAGCATTCAGTAAGAACTCGCCTGATTTCTGCAATGGACTGATATTTGGGCGTACGCTGTAACGCACGTTCATGTAACTCGACTGCTCCTAGACGTCTATTTGGCGGCGGGGTACCAGGAGGACCTCCTCCTGCGGCCCCTATACTGGAATCATCGACTGATACTCTTCGTGCTGGCAAGGTGACTGATGTGGCGGGAATTTGTACTACGGGCTGGACCGGGGGTACCGTAACAGGTACTGCAACAGGTGCCCCGGTGGCTGGAGGACCATGAATTACATTATTTACAGGAGCTGGTGGAACAGGATTTGCATATTCTGGGACTGTGTCGTCCAAATAGGACGAGAGAAAAATATCAGCTGCGGTCGGTTTGTGACGTAGCTTGGTCGGAACTAAAGGTGGCGGAAAATTACTGGATGCTTCCGGGGTTGCTTTTGGCAAGCCCTCGGCAAGAAGAGGATACATACCCTTAATGAGGGCATTTCTCTGTCTGTCTGACTGTTCGGTTTTAACTCGTTCACCTATCTCGATTAGTTCCCTTTCTTGGGCTCTTTCTGCGGATTCTCTACTTAATTCTGACTTTCTGATTTCTTTTTCTGTTCTTTTATGAGATTCTTTGCGCCATAACTCGATGGCATCTTGCTGTGACTGTCTGGCTTTCTTTTTCCATAATGCTTCTTCTACTCGCATGATGCACTCGGCATCCCACGTACCTGATACGGGCCATCTATACTTTTCTTCTAACTGTTTGGTGTACTCCACCCATAAATCTAGGTACAATATGGCACTTATGCCATGCTTCTGATACATAAAATGACCTGGACTGTCCCTAGGCGGGACAGGAACTGCTTCTTCTAACAGACCTTTTCTAGTTCCTAACTGACGTAATTTGGAAAACAAAGGCATGACTGGGCTGGAGTCTAGACACAATACAATACACCACTTTCATACAACGACATTGAAATACATGAATGACATTTAGGATAACAGTTCGGACAAAATACTACCTGGAATACCAAAAACAGAATACATGAATTTCTCGAGAACAGAACGGACTAGAACAGAAACTAGATGCACTGCTAAAACAGTACGAAACTTACCGGTCTCATAAAGAGACACGTCAGGACCCGCATCCACCTAGGTGGACACTTCGTGTTGGATCTGCGTACCCAAACCCACGGACCAGAGACAAATCAATTGACCCTGTCTAGATACTACCCCAGCAACGGTACTCACCGGGCAGCAAGAACGGAAGGCCTCGGACTGGACTGGACTGCTACGACGCCGGACGGACGAACTTCGGACTTCTGTTACGGGTGGGCCTCCGGATACCTCGGACCTTGGACTCTCGGCTTGGGCTCTGGTCGGGACTCGCCGCGTTCCTCCACCGCCTCGTCTGGATGCTGGACCGCAACCTCCGTCTCCTCCGTGGGCCTGAGGGATACTTGAAGCAGAAATATCTGCACGTGCACGGTATGGTTCCGTCACGGCTGCAGAGGATCAGGGGGCTTGCGTGGCTTCACCGGCGCGTGGGGAAAGGGCAAGTCCCTATTCGGGCGCCATTATGTGGTAAATAAATAAATAATACCTCTATTTTTGACTAGATATATAATAACCGATAGCTCAATAAATAAGAGTCAAGATTCGAGGTAGCTGGAGTTTTGCAGGTTTTAATAAAGCATAAAGGACAGGAACAGGACAACCTGCACGGGAATAGGATGGCAGCTGCCGGGGGCAGGATCGGGACAACAGCTAACTCTTCATAACAGTGCACAAGTATATATACTTAAACAAAATACATGATGTTCAATACAATAGGCGTAGCAGTGGGCAGGGCCTGTAGCAGTCGCGAAAGATAAGGCAGAAAGTAGGTGTAACAAGAGGCGTGAACAGGGCGTATACATAGGCATGTGATGCAAACGTAACAGAATATGTCATAAATGGGGCGGAAACATGGAGGGGGCTACCTAAGGAGCCGGGACCTCTGACCTAGAGGTGCGCGCAAGCTGGCAATGACGTGTTACTAGGGAGAAGCTGGGGGCTATGACTTCTGCGCTAGGAGCAGAGACTGAAGTCTGGAGAGTCAGAGCGACATGTACCTAAACACTATCTAGTATCTGATGTTTAGAGAACATATTGATAGAATCCAAAAGTTATCAGGGTAAAGGCTAACAGACACTAAGACTGGTGCATGCATTATTCTACATGTAGTGCGTGTTGATGAATATTAAATGACCATTAATACAGTATTTCTCTTACATGGAGACGTAAAGGCTAGACCATGACGGAAACTATTGATGCGATTCAGTAACTTAGGAATGCAGAGAAGGAGAGCTGGACTGATAACTAGAATCATAACATACTCTTGGCAGACTGGAGGCAGAGCCAGGCCGAGCCGGGCACTGTGAGGCAGGAAGTAAGTGAAGGGTCAGGGATACAGGTGGGGGCTGTATCGCTCCTCAGCGAGGGTTCAGAAGACTGGAGCTGAATCTGAGTCCGGGCCCTTTTGAGGCCTAGAAACGGGGACTTTACAATGAAATAACGTGCACACTGAGAAACGTGGCAACGTAGCTTTACATAGGCCTAATATTCGTTGTATTCACGAGAACTGGAAACTGGCATACTAGAGATGGACACAACTGTAATTGCGTCTTTAATCGATCATGGGGAATACATATGCATATTAATCATGCACACATAACATAACATGGGGAACACGTAGGGACACAGAACATGGCAACATTTACTTTTCCACAAGCCTCGAAAATGTCTTTTACACAGATTACAGTCAACACAAATTTCCTACCACCCAGTATTCCCCCTGGTCTCTTGATAAAATTGGTACTTTATTTGTGTGGGTGGGCCAAGGGCCTGCCACAGGGAATGGCTGAAAACGTATATTTTTGACAGATCAAAATTATCTATCACAAAATTACAAGGGGGGCACCTGCGTTTTTGGTTCCGGGCTCGGCTGCTATCTAAGGAAACCAACCAAACCCAAACATTTCTGAAAACTAGGCACCTTGGGAAGTCTAAGGATGTGTGACTTATGTGGATCCCCTAATATTTTCCTACAGAGAATCACCAGCAAACCTCAAATTAAAAAAGAATATAGAGGCAGATCCCTGCTTGTTGATCGCCCTCTTGTGGCAATCCATAGGCAGGGATCCACTAGGGAAGAGTACCATTGGAAAGAGGAGATTCTCCCCTCTCCAAAGGACATTCTCCCCTTCCCAATGGTACCTTTCCCATCTGCCTACGTTCTTGGGGGGTGAGATAATGAGATAGCCCAGCAATCACATAGGCAGTGAAAGTGGAATGAGGCGATTGGGAATGAACTGGAAAAAAAATGCCTCAGCTGCTGGGGAAGCTTTTCCCCAGTTCCTGAGGCTGAAAAAAAGAAAAAGAAATTCCTCTGCTGTTTACAGCAGAGGGATTTCCGTGTTGTGTTCCAAGGACGTAACGGTTATTACCTTGGCACACCAGTGCCACAGCCGAGGACGTATCTGTTACAGCCTCGGCACCCAACCAGTTAATATCCCTCTGAAGGTCTTTTTAATGAGGTCCCTCCAGAAGGCAATTTCCCACCCAGAAGCTCCCTTCTTCTTTTTACTCAAATTGCTGCCTATATTCGTATCGTCACAGATGTTCATTTCAAATACTGCAAATAATTTGTTTTCCCCTAGGGCCAGCCAAGTGCTGAGTCTCCAACAAGCATTTCAGGCACATTTCAGGGGTAGATACCCCCCGTCAATCAAATGAAGTTGAAAAGGCAGGTCTTCCCATCTTTATATGTCTCCCAACTAGTTCCTGGACTCTTGCCTGGACTTTAAGGTCTCTCTTGCTCAAGGGCTCATCTCCACATTATAATAGCAGTATTGTCAAAAAATAGGACATAGGATCCCTTAACTACTTCCTCATGCCACTGCCAACAATGTGGTTTTTCATGAAGATTGGGTCGTTATGCAAACATTCTCCCCATTATCCGCTCTCAAAAGGTGGGCCTCTAACTATGCCATGGTAGAATGCCTGGACTCTAAAACAACCCCCTCTGATGCCGGCGCACCAGGCTCTTACACTGTGTGGGTGTGGCCTGCTGCTTCTTGTGTCCCTCTTGCCTGACCTGTATCTCTTACAGACAATGACAGCAGGGTCTTTCTGCCAATCAGATTTGTCTTTTTCTATCAGGCCACCAACACCTACTCGGAGGCACCAGCATGGTATCTGCTGCCCTGTTCAAGATGGTTGCCAAGAACCAGCTGGATTTACACCAGAATATCCATAGGGTCCTCATTGCCACCGCTGTGAGAGTTGTCAGGGCAGCTGGATCCAATGGCATGTTCCCTCATAAGTATAAGGTATTTTTTAAATGTTTCCAAATTGCTTTAGAGTCCAATTTCTGCACCTTTTAAAAGTTCAGGGATTTTTTAATTTCCAAATTCACAGCTAAACACACAATCTGGATCCCATTCCTGAACACAAGTGTGAGAAAGTGGATTATCAGTTGGGGTCAATGGTAGTCCACCATAAGTAATAATGTCACTATTATTTTTAGGTCCAGTAAAGTTTTCATTACTTTAAATTATGACTTAATTATTATAATTAATAATAATATTTATTATAATTTATAATATAATTACTATTATAAATCATTAATTCTAAGAATGTCAGGAGGAGTATACTTTAACAAAGCCAAGGTCCCAGGTTCTCAGTAACAGCAACTGGGGGTCAAACAAAAGCCACTGGAAGTCCATATGGAACTGGCCAACATGGCTCTTCAGGAAAAGGGACTTCTTCCAGCTTGTTGTCTCTATGTAGATTAAAAGGAGGTCAGCTAGCTGACCATTGGAGACCACTTGTTTGTCCTGGGTGCAAGTGTAAACAGATCCAGCTCTTCAGGTCCCCATACATGTCTCAAAAGCAGATACACTCCTTCTTCTGTCTTCCGCAGGTCCAGTAGAGTTTTGAAGACGGTGTCCAGGCTGTCAGGTTTATACCAGATGCTAGCGTGTGGGGTGGCCACTCCCTAACCAAATAAGGAAAACATTCCCAGAGGTAACCCTACTCACTTTTGCACCGGTTTCCTTATGCCCTACTACAAACATTGCCACAGTACCCCTCTCGAACTAAACCCAACACAGCAGAACCCTTCATCCCCAGAGAAATTATCCTGTGACAACCCTAAATGTGCAACCAGGGAAATGAGCCACCCTCTTCTCTGTGGTCACTCAAAAGGTGGTCTGGGGGCATTTCCTCTTCCACTGGGACTGGTGCCTGGTTGACTAGAGGGACAAAAGAGAGGAACAATTTCAGGTGTTAGCTATATCCATCTGTGACATGGTTGGCCCCTTTCAAGTTAATCTAGTTCCTCAGCACAGCCTAGATGACCACAATGCCAGAAGTAAATAACACCTCTCCACACCCAATGCCATTATCTCAGCTCTGGGAGCAAGTTCACACCTCATCAAGTGGCCTCTTCAGCTCTTGGGTGACAGTTGAAAGCTCATGCAAATAGGTTCTAGAGGCTTTAGGCAGAGAAGCGGTGACCTTCTAAAAGTACCTTTTCTAAAATATTTATTACAAATCCAGCTTTACCAGTGAATTAAGCTTGCAATAAATAGTTTAAAAAGTGAAATAATGTATTCACTTTTTATCTGTTCCCTAGGCAGAGATGGCATTATGAAAATTAATTTTGCATTCCAATGCTTTTCTATGGAATAACTAACCCTACAATAGTGAAAATAGCTTTTAGGCTGTGTCACTGTAAGGACATTAAAATTAAACATTTAGATGTCTTATTTCTATATACCATGAAACCTGCCATATGGGCATCATGGCTTTCTTAGGGGCGATTTACTAATATGTAAAAGGAGTGTAAGGCCTGTCAAACATAAGTTTTTACACAGGTTCCAATGTGCAGTTTTAAGACTTCAGAGACAGGCTACAGTGGTAGGTCTGCAGGCATGTTTGCATTGTCAAATAAATTGGGTGGCATTAGGGGTGCTTCCATCTCCTAGTGATATTTAACTTACAGGGCATGGGTACACTTTGCATCATATACTAGGGACTTACAGGTAAGTTAAATATGCCAATAAGAAGAATGTCAAATTTTGATATTGTTAGAAATGGGGGTCTCTAGTTGGCAATGTTTTGCACCTTTGTCCAAATAGGGACCCTTACTTCTAGTCAGGATAAGGGGGATACACTCCTAGATAACCCCTGCACACCCCCTTGGTAGCTTGGCGTGAGCACACAGGCTTATCTCAGAGGCAGTGTGTAAAGCATTTGTGAACACATACAATGATGCAGTGAAAACACTACACATCACACCAGTTTAGAAAAATAAGTAATCTTTGCTTGACTTAACACAAGACCAAACAACAAAAATCCACAATATAATATTCAAAAATAAGACTTTCAAATGGTAGAAATAGCTTAGTTCAATGTAGATGGTAAATGCAACACTATACTCTCAAAGTACCTTGGATGTGTCACACAAAACAAACAAAAGGGTCGCAGGGAAGGTCATTGTCGGTACCTCGCTTCGGGGGAGGAGATGCATTCGTTCTTTACTGCACCGCAGGGGAGGTGATGCATCGGTTCCTTACCGGAGAGGAGGTGATGCGTCGGTTTCTTACTGTAATCCGGTGCGATGCAACAAGATGAAGCCTTGATGCGATGCGACAATCTCATGCGATGCAACAGAATTTATAAAGGTGGAAACAGAGTGAATCTATCAAATTACAGGCTAACCGCCCTCCTGGACGTCGAAGCTAAATATCACGCCGCACTCCTCTTGGAAGACCTAAAGGAAGGGACAGACAATCTCAATCTTATACCAATTAATCAGACAGGTTTTAGGCAAGAAATAGGGACAATATCAAACATCCTAGCCCTATCCTAGATGGCAAATAAAAGTAAACAGATGAAACAACAACTTTACCTCTGTTTTATTGACTTGAAGGCTGCATTTGATAGTGTAGATTGCCATCTTCTTTGGAAAAAGCTTCGTACCTGGAACATTCCCGAAAGGATACTACAGGTAATACTATTATTCTATTTGAACACTTGGATTAGAATTAAGATAGGAGACGGCACCAGATTATCAAGAAAGCTAAATACGACAAAAGGCCTCAAACAGAGTTGTGTATTGGTGCTGCATCTTTTCAATTTGTTCTTGTCAGAATTGGCTAAGAGGCTAGACAGCACTCGCTCACACGCGCCGAAACTTGGAGGGTTAGCACTCACACTCCTCTCGTATGCCGGCGATGTGGCGTTAATGAGTCAAATAAAGATTGGCCTTCAACGAGTCCTAAATGAAATGTCAGAGTACATCATAGAGAATAAACTAGAAATCAATACATTAAAAACCAAAACTATGGTGATTGGAAGACAACGGAAATGCAAACAGATCATCTGGCTTAAAGGCAGTCAATTAGAGAAAGTAAAGATCTATAAATATCTGGGATTTTACATAGATAATCTTCAAAACCATACAGAGCAACAAAAAAAATATGTCCCAGAGAACTAGTGCACTCATATTCGCCTTCAGTAAGCTGGCAAAAAAGTTGAAAGGTCCAGCACACAAACCCCTGCCAGCGGTGATGATGGCGAAAATTGTGCACACGATAACATATGCGAGTGCCAGAGCTTCTAAACCAACTAATAGTTTCCACGTACAAAAAAGTTTTTGAGGTAGAACGGTCTGCCTCTCCGGAGCAGGTTCACCTTGAATTTGGCTTAATAAATGAAAAAATAGGGAGAATGTATGCCACGGGAAAACTTTGGTACAGGCTGAAACCAAATGCAACTACATCAGCAATTAATAAAGCCCTCTGGACAGAACTAGAAGACGACAGAAAATCACCTTATAACCCATACTTAAATCCTTGTCGTTAACCTGTACAAAATATTTATGGAATAAAAACCTGCCATACCAGTCCTTTAAATGAACAATAAACAAAGTAGCAAAAACTCACTCGCTAACAATAGACAAAAATATTTTCAGGACAAGGTTGCATGCCTGGATGGTGATCAACAACTACAAGGCAGTAGGAGGAGCTACGCAGCAACCAAGATAGCTGCATAGGCTCCCGGCTCCGCCGACCTCCGTCTGCTGCTTGATGATCCAGCCAGATATCCTGATTTTACGCCCGACCCCCGTGTGGATGAACTGTTGCTGAATCTGACGGTGCGGTCCTGAGAATTTTATTGCCCAGATTGACGGAGTTGTGTCGTGTTTAAGATCTCGGCCTAACCCAGCTTCTGAGCCGGGGCCTCGAGTACTTGCCCAGCCGGGTTGCAGTTGAATAACATCGGCCGTGGGATTCAGACAGGGTCCGGTCTCTTGCAGCGGAGATTAACCTGGCCTGTTTCTGATGGCGAGCGTCCGGTCTGTTTAATACTGAAGGAGTGGTGATAGGCTTCGTCTGTGGCTGTGGGGGGGAGTCCCCGTCCCCGGCGACCCGGTTGCCACCTCCCGGGTCTGCTGGGCCGGGGCCCTCGCTCACGGTGGCGTACTGCTGACCGATAATGCACCCTCCGTTGCCGTCCGCTCCGCTCTTTCCTCTTCTCACGGAGAGACCCGGCTCTCTGAGAAACCCGCCCATGCTTGGAACCGAGCGAGTGGAGGCGGATCGGACGAACTGTGAACCGTCTTTGAAGACCGTAATGGCTGCCATCGGGGCACTTCAATTGCATCTGGAGACCATTGTCCATAAAATGATCGCTGGTGACATCGAAACTGGGCGACTGAGTCTGGGCTCTGTTCTATTGCATGACTTTCAACAAACTGATTCTCCCACGATGCCTGTAGTGAAGGAGGATGGAGACCCCGTGCGCGATAAAGTTTTGACGCCATTGACCTGTTTGCAGAATACTTGCGGAATTGTTTCTCTGGGGGTATCGCTGCATTCACCATCGCAGCCGGTCATTGTAGAGCTACCTGGTTCTTCACTCCTTGAGACTACGACTTGCAAAAACCGAAAGTCACTACCGTCCCTTCTCGCCCTTGTGGTTCTTTTACATCTACGGAGGAAAGGATGTCTGGACTGCATGTCAGTGAGGGAGATCTTACCGGTGGCGGATGCTTACAGAGACTGAATGTGTTTGAATGTTCTCATATTAATCTTAATTGAACTTCCTACGAACTTTGACTCTCCTGGGGCGGTGATGGTGTTACCGGACAGAGTCCGCATGAAAGATCGGAGGGGTCAAGGATGAGACTGTTGGTCTGGGTCTGATTTCGGGGCTTTAGAGGACAAGGGATTCGCTAACGTAATGCTTGCGGGAGGTTGGGCGGTGTTCAACGTCTCCCCTGTCTGGCTCTGTCTATAATATTTCTGCGTACTCTGTGGTCTTAGGACAGGGGTTGTTCGTTTCAGGCGGGGGGGAAAGGTGACCGGGAGTTTGTATGACATTCTCCTCCTCCATTCTTCTTTTACTTTTTGTAGTTTAGTTAGTCGGGGCGACAGGCACGCTGCTAGTTGGGGTTAGGCGAAAGCCACATGCAGGGGTGCAGGGTGGGGGGATGGGTCTATAGTTTTGTTAGTTAGTTTAGTTTTTATGGTTTCTTTATCTCACACTTTCCTTTCGCTCTCCTTTCATAACGTTGGGGTATTATCCTGATTTCGTATGTCTTCCAGTATCTGGTAACTGTACTTCTTTTTCTATCCTGGCGTCAATGGGTGGGCAGGGTCTGGGTGCGGGCGGTTGCGACGGGCTATAGATTGCTTTGTCGTACATCCTGTTTTGTGCTTACTAGCGCAGGCGTCTCGGTCGTTCCCATTAAATCGATCTGAGATTATTCTATTTTTTGTACCTGCTCACTTTATCATAGTGTTTGAATGTTTTGAATGTATGGCACCAGATATGTCTGTTTCTTTTTTCCTGCTTTTTAGGTCGGGGGGGGGTTAAACATAAAATGAAACCTTCATCTTATCCTTTAACATGTTGTGAGTTCAATACAATGTTTATCCTGATTCTCTGCCGGACCTCAGGGTTGTCGGCTGAATAGCTGTGTCATTTGATACTATAGTGGGTCTTATTCTTGTGTTGCGGCCGGCCCTTGCGGTGTTGGCCCGTGCTTGTAATTTTATTGAACTGTACAATAAAGGTTTAAAAAAAAAAAAAAAAACAACTACAAGGCACTTGCACCAGCCCATTATATGAACATGGCATTTTTTATCCACCTTAATAAACAATTAATGGCTATACGCTTCGGAAAATTACCAACAATAGCGGATCAGCATATATGAGTATACAAAGGGCCAAAATCATGCCGACTCTGGAGTTATCATAAAGAAGACTTCATCCATGTAATTTGTATATGCAACCTACTCCATAATGATGGAGCTACTCTTCTCAGGCAATCTTTTAAAGATAGAGGTATCAGGTCCTGTAGAGCTGCAATAATAGCATGTCTAAATCCATCGGACACACAATTAAACTGTAAATTGATCAAATTTCTCAATGTTTTTGCACAGGCACATAAAAGTTCAGTAGTTAAGACTGAACTCAGTTAAGGATCAATAATGTGGTAAAAAAAAAAATTGTTGAATAATGAAATCCTACGATGCTTTTTGTTTTTTACTTTTTTTGTTGCTGTAATGTGACTGTTTTCTTTTTAATGTTTTTACTTCTAATTTATATATGCGTCTATATTTTTAAGGTTTTAATTGACTAAACAATACAATTTACAGTTACAGTTACAGCAACAGAATGGCGTCTTTTTGCGATGCAACAACGTTGAATGCAATGCGTGCACGCCTTACGGCCATGCAGCGAAATCGATGTACTTTGGATCCGCGACAGGCCCTGCGACACACTTCTCCTGCGATGCAACATGCCCCATCTGCGATGCAACGGCAAACAGCTGCGACGGGGCACGCTTCTTAGGCAATGCCACAGCAACTGCTCCGGCGGCGACATGCTTCTCCTCGTTACATCACGCTTCCAGCTCCAGGCGACTCGCAGTCTTTGCAGAGAGCCCAAACAACAGCAGGCACCTCTCTGCAAGTAGAATTACAAGCCATGGAATTAAGGGGAAGCTGGTGGTAAAGACTTTGTGTCCTTGAGACTTCAGAACAGAAGGCAGGCTCAGTCACAAACCCTTGGGGATCTTCCTCAAAACGATAAAGTAAACACAACAAAGTCCTTTGCTCCTTTCCTTGATAATAAAGTAACCACTGCAGGTCAAACTCCAACAGCAAACAGCACAGGGGCTGTCATTTTCCTTCAGCCTCTCCGGTTCTTCTTCTTGGCAAAGGTCCGTCTTGATTCCCAGAAGTTATCTAAAGTTCTGGATGTATTTTAACAATTCTGAGTTCAGGCTTACTAAACTCAAATTTATACCTAGTTCTCTGGGGCAGTTAGGATTATAAGATGTTATAATCAAACTGCTTATTCTGGCCTATGTGAACAGGTAGCCATGCAATAGTGAAAAACAAAATTGGCTGTAATTCACTATCAGGACATGCCACCCACATGAGGGTAGGTCCTACCTTTCACATACAATGCACCCTGCCCTTGGGCATACCTTAGGGCTGACTAATGTGTAGAAAAGCGAAGGTTTAAGGACTGGCAAGTGGGTGCACTTGCCAAGTCGACATGGCAGTCGCAGACTGCACACAGGCTCTGCAATGGCAGGCCGGAGCCACATTTTACAAGCTGCTTCTGTGGGTGGCACAACCATTGCTGCAAGCCTAGCAGCAGCATTTGATTTAAAGGGCCTGGGCACACATGGTGCACTATACTAGGGTCTGACATGTAAATCAAATAAGCCAATTATGGAGTCACTAATCCATCATAACAATTTACAATAGGGAGTACTTGCACTTTGGCACTGAATAGCAGTGGCAAAGTGCCCAAAGCATCTAGACCAGCATAAACATAGCAAAAATACAGGAGTCAACAGCAAATAAATGGTAGGGAGACCCACGCCAATGGTGCCAGGGCTAACAGACATGTTTTAGGAGTCAAAGCCTGGAGCCTGGCTAGCATTCATCCTGGCCTAAATAGTCCTTCATAATGAGAGCATAGAATAGTCCCCAAATATTCCATTAAAATTCCTAAGAGGTTTATGTAAGAAATCGGTTTGCTTATTAAGGGGGTGCAACCCTTCTCAAGCAACAACCACACCTCTTCTCAGGGTAAAGTCACAAACAACCCTAAACTAACCTGTACTTAGTTCTTTGGTAGCTTGGCACAGAGCAGTCAGGCTTAACCCAGAGGCAATATGTAAAATATTTGTGCAACACTTCACACAGTAACACAGTGAAAACACACAACAAATGGATCCCACACCAGTTTAGAAAAATGGAGCCAAATCTAATAAATTAAACAAAAGCAAATCGATAAAATTCCAATCAGTAGAAAGAGAGTTATGAATTTTACAGATTTTAGAGTAAAATTGTGCCAAAACGCACAAAGTGCCTACCACAGCTATCTATTCAGGGCGTCCGCGTTGGAGGACGGTTCGGATACAGGGACCAGGTCAATTCTGCTGTAAAGTTTCCTTCTCAGTCTTGTGCCAAGAGTCTTGTTCAAGGTGGAGGTGGCCACGAGGAGCAGGGAAGTATCATGGACAGTTGTTTGACATAGCGTGAAGAGCAAGGGTCGTATTGTTGTCGCTGATGGCCTGCTCAGTGCCTCGTGGGCTGACGGAGCTTCACGCTGCCTGGCTGTGTGAATCATGAGGATGCAGTGCCAACAGGCCAGCTTGCAGTTGCAATGAGCCCAAACACTTCAATTTAGGCTATGTGAGGCCACACCAAGGGTCCAAGACCTGAGGGACACTACTTGGAGGTCAAGGGCATACTCCCGCTGGATCTAGGTGCTGGTGTAGGTGATTGGGAGCCTGTTATGTTCCTGTGACTCAGTACATGTTTGGCAGCAGACTAGCCCTTGGAGTCACTTTGGGAGTCTTGCGTTAAAGAGTTTCAGGTCAAGTTCTTCTCACCCAGGAAAAAGGCAGCAGGGCAGCACAACAGAGCAGCAGTTTCCTCAGAGCAGCAGTCCAGCAGAGTAGCAGTCCTTTCAGCAGCACAGCAGTCCTTTCAGCAGCACTGCAGTCCTTCTTCCTGGCAGAGTATCTATAGGTCCAGAAGTGAATTGAAATGTTGGCCTGATGTCCAATATTTAAACCTGCTACCCTTCTCCTGGAAGATGGTACAAGGTTCTAGGGGTTTCTGTTTGGAGTTCATGGGCATCTTGTTTGGCCTGTCCTGACTCCAGAGTAACTATAGAGTGCATACAGCCCTAAGTGTTGAGACAGAACACAGCCTATTCAATAGTAAGTAGGACTGTACTTAGCGCCACTTCCCATCCTACTAGTGATGCCCCATCCAGGCACACCTAAGCTCTCTATTGTGTGTGGCTGTCTGGGAGAAATACACAAAGCACAGCTGTCAGCTACACCCAGTCATATTATCCAGAGATGGTCTCCAGGGACTAAATGACTAAGGCAGGAAAATGTAAATTTTCTAAAAGTGACATTCTCAAAATTCTACTTTAAAATCTGACTTCACCATGGTTAGGATTTCTCATTATAATTCCAAGGAGTAGATTAGATTAGATTAAAATATTTATAAAGCACATGGCTGCCTTGGCAAAGAGGCGTCCCAGCTCTGAAACCAGACCAAGCAGGGAGTATAGCAGAGGGAAATCTTCCAGGGGGGGGGGGGGGTCTGGAAAGCAGGACGGACGGGGAGGATCAGACCTGGGTAAAGAGCCACGTCTTCACGAGACGTCTG
Source organism: Lissotriton helveticus (assembly GCF_964261635.1). Classification (NCBI taxonomy): domain Eukaryota; kingdom Metazoa; phylum Chordata; class Amphibia; order Caudata; family Salamandridae; genus Lissotriton; species Lissotriton helveticus. The sequence continues at coordinate 1,080,334,297 of NC_136059.1, forward strand.
AATGCCTGATGGTCAGACAACAAACATGAAGGAATTATCCATTTGCATTGGGATATTGCAGCTAATTTAATGCAATAAGGTAACTCCAATGTTATCCTATTGGAGGTAGGCCATTGTAGTAGTAAACAACTAATTTAAACATTTTCTACCAACAAGATATGTAAAACTTACATGTCCAACATTTTAAATGCACTGCACCCTGCCCTCTGGGATGTCCATGGCCTGCCCTAGGTATGAATTATATGTATTAAACACGAAGGTCTGGGCCTGGCAAATTGTTTACCTTGCCAGGTGGAAGATGGAAGTTTAAAGCTGCACACACAGGCTTCAATTGCAGGCCCGAGGTATGTTAATAGAGATACTTAAGTGGGCTAGACAATTAGTGCTGCATGCCCACTAATAGCCTTTAATTGACATGCCCTGGGCACAGGTGGTGCCAATTTACTAGACTCACACAAGTATATTAAATATGCCAAATGGGTATTAGCCAATTTTACCATGTTTTAAGGTGAGAGCACAACTTTATCACTAGTTAGAAGGCCAACAAATACGAATTAAGCAAAAAGTGGAGAATAAAATCAACAATTTTTTGGTGACCCTGCAGAGAGGGCCAAGTCCAACACTTTCATTGTTGCTAAGTTTAAGCATGGTGAGCTCCATAAATGATTGTCACAGTCCCAATCTCTCCATTATGGCTGGCTACATATTAGAAGGTTGTGACTCTTGAGTTTTGGCTCTGTTATAAACCCATTTTACATTATTTGATTGGCCTTGTTTCCAAAAGACCATATATATTACAGTATAAATAATAACTGTAAGGTGATTGCTCAGTTCATGCAGAGGTTTTGCCAGTTTTCTTGGGCATTTAAAAGGAGAATCCTAATTACCCTGTATGTATGGAAGAGTCAATATTGTGTAAAGACAGTTTGGGAGATCTTAAAAAGAAACTAAACATGGCATGACCAAGAACACACTTGAGGATGATGTCCATTTTCTACTGCTAGTGGGCCAGGGATCCTGTGCTGACCCAGCTGTATTGTGAGCTAAGTATTGGCATGGGGCATTTCAATAGTACTTCAAAGGATGTTAATTTATACCACTGTGTGAACCTTGGCAGACTATCCGAAGTAATCGGAATGTCTACATAGGCAACAAACAGTCCGCCTACCAATTGGTAAATTATTTATCATTCAACTCTGTTGTAACAAACTCTTGGGCATGAATGGATTATTTGTTAAAGCCTGCTTCCACCTTTGGAATCATGGCACAGGCTTCAGATCAGTCTTCCAAGGCGACGGAACACTTATTATTAAAATACCGCTCTCATTTCACTAGCGGGGAATATTAAATGTGGGGAATCAAGTTGGCCTTTTAAAATGTCAATGCAGAATTCATGTCATCAGTATAGTAATAAATGGGTTTTTTCCATTGTCTTGTTTGGGTCAGTCATTGCACAAAAAAGTGGCATTCACATTTTGGGTCAGTTCAGAGGAGTATTTCTCTCTCTCATCATCATACTACTTTCTGTAGTATTCTACCTCTTAAACTGTGGTTATACTACGCTACACCAGCATTGTTTTCAGGAGTAGCATCAGACAGCAGGGCCTATTTGTTGCCTGCAGACGCCATCTTACAAACAAGGCATCCACCACTAAAAGGAACACATTTTGCATGGTGATCAAATTCTTACCTATTACTTTAATTATCACATGTAGGAAATGTCATTCTGTTACTCATGTGGAGTTAAATGAAGTGTGTTGTCATTAAGATTTCGTTGATTTATTCCACTTGTTCATAATATCAAACATGAGTGAAGTTATCAACACCTTAGTCCTAACTATTATAATTCACACAGCAATTTTGTTCAACAGACAGTGACTATGTATGTTTCTGTTCAAGTAAAGCGATAGGTAGCCAATACAATAGAAAACAAAAGTGGAAAGTTATTTATGGTAACTCACTTTACCCTGGGTATCACTTCAGTGGCCATATTTGATGCAAGTAACAGATAAAGGTAAAACGTGGCTTTCTATTAGACATAACAGTTAGAAATAATGGGGCAGATTTACTAACATTTTGCATTGGGTTTGCTTCACAAAAATGATACAAACCTGGACAATGTGTCTATTGAGATCTACTTTCCTGCTCAAAACTGACTTGTGGCCAAAAAGTAGTCTTAAAAAGATGCAAAGTAGGCCTATGTACTAATTTGCACTACTTTGCATCAAAGGTGCATACCATGTGTGGCACATGAACAGTCCTATGCACCCATCCATGGATTTTGATGCAAATCTCAATCTACTAACATTGGGAGGAAGGAATGTGCATCAAAACTGTGCCACTTTTCCAATTTTTCATGTGCTCTACACTATACAGCATACATGCAAAGGGAAAATGTGTTAAGCTTTGTCAAAACATAGTATTTTATACTGGAAGAGTACTCTTGCAATTCAACAGCTGAGCTTGACATCAAATAAACACACCCTTGCACTATGGCACAAGGATGGATGTGTTGGGTTCAAGTCAACTAGAGTGTATTAGTGGCAGGGAAGACCGGGGAAGAAAGCAATAGTGCCCTATCTTAGCACATATTATGCAGTCCTGCTGACTCACTTTCCTGCAATGAAGTGCAGCAACTAAGAAGCCTATTCACAAAGTAGTGACTGAGCGTGGTGTTAGCCTTCTTGGCTAAACGCCACGCTTTGCCACGTCTGAAATGCAGGGCTGCACCATATTTCCAACAATATGGTGCAGCCCTGCGTTTCCCCCTGCGCTGCAGCTAAATTTAGCAGCCTAGCGCCAACGCAGGTGCAAGGTTAGTGCAAGGTTGCCTGCATTGTGGGGAATAATTGTTTAAGTGCAGGAAGGTGTCCCTTCCTGCACATTAACAATCTTAAATGGTGATTTGTAACTTCTATGTGTGCTGCTTTGTGCAGCACACATGGACGTTGCAACTCCTCATTTTCAAAATAATTGTTAATGTGCAGGAAAGGACACCAAAATCATGCATGGCGTTTTGCTGTTTTTATGTGTGCTGCACAATTCAGCACACATAAAAACATAACAAACGTGGAGAAATAAAGCATTTCTCCTTGTTGCGCCCTGCTAAGACCAGGTTTTCCCTGCTCTTAATTTTCGGGCTGCCCCATATATACTCAACTCATGTATGGGGCAGTGTCAAAATCAAAGGGTGTTGCAGCGAAAACGCCCACCGCAACACACATTGCCCACCTCTTTCCCGCTAAGTATATGGTGAAAGGGTGTCTTATTTATAAGACAGTGTTAACCCACGTTAAGTGGCTTAACACTACCATTGAAAATAACGTGAAGCCCGTATCGCCACCACAGTGTCGAGAAAAGTGATGTTCTGGTGGTGATAGGGGCTTGTAAATATGCACTTTAGACTGCTGCACTGCAATGCATGCAATCTTAGTATATCTGACCATAAGAATTGTCAGTGGTTAAACTGATTTTTGCATGTGAATCACTGCCCACTGGGGACCTGACTCACAAAAGTAAACTAGGACCTGAAGTCTAAATTTAGACCTGAAGTTTCAGGGCCTAATTCACAAAGGAAAACTTAGACCTGAAGTCTAAGTTTAGACCTGAAGTCTACGGTCCCAATTCACAAAGGTAAACTTAGACTTCAAGTCTAAGTTTACCTATGAATCTATGGAGGCCTAGTAATAAAAAAGTAGGCATTCTCCACAGATTCACAAATGTAAACTTAGACTTAAGTCTAAGTTTCCTACTTTTTGGTATTCACAAAGGTAAGTTACTACTAGTAACTTTGCTACTAGTAAAGCTACTATTAAAAAAGTTACTAGTAGTAAAATTACTAGTGGTAAATTTACAAGTAGTAACTTGCCTTCATAAATACCAAAAAGTAGTAAATTTAGACCTAAGTCTAAGTTTACCTTTATGAATCGAACCCTCATTTTTTAAAATGTACATTCCAGTATAGATGTTCTAGTTTTTTAAATTCACAAACTATGCAAGAAAACCACATGGAAAACTGTGTCTGGTGCAGGTTTCCATGTGGATTGTGCTGGAAAATCACTTGATTTTCCTACTGGGAATGCATTCCCTCTGTTTGGAGTCTACATTGCAGATAAGTGATCACATGGGGAATGGATTATTCAGAAAAAAGGACATTTATTTTTTTATTTTTCTCATGGAGAATCATCTCACCTGTATCCTCAGCAAAATTTGGTGATCCATTTCCATTCCCAAACCCAAAAGGGCATTTTCGCCAGCAACTGTCTCAAATAAATATACAACTCTTTCCAGGCTGTAAAATGAAATGATAGTAGTTTGTGAATGCACACGCATCCAAGGTTATCCATGCCTTCGTACTCATAAGAATGACCTAAATCCTACCCTTTGAGTAGGATACAGGGATGCAGAGAAGCTTTTATTCGTGGCAGAGATCACCCCCATCCACAATTGGGCTAATGCCTGAGAGTAATACTTTGTGATTTCCTGACAGGCATAACTGAGGTAAAATTGGTGATAAAGTAACATTTATGGCCAAATTAAGTTGTGTGAATAGGACCCATACTCTTTCTTCCATCAGCATTTTCAGGGGCACCTCTTCCCTTTGGATACCCTAAAATAAATGTCCCTTACATATGCACTGCGGTAGCAGAAGAGTTTATGTCTGAAACATTTCCAACCCTTTGACCAGTGAACAAGGATCGCAAACCAGTTGTTGGTTGTGCTGTGACCTGCAGCATCTCACACATTTACTTCCTACAAGGAATTAGCAGGTCCTGGTTCCTACAACACATTTCCAACAACTATACTTAATGCTTGGTGTCACTGGAGTAAATCTGCACAGAAGTGTTTTGGACATGTCATTGCCGCAAACCATCAAGCCCTTGGATTCTGAATGGCCTCGCCGATCCCACAGGAGGTGGATACACTCAAGTATATTCTTTATAGCTAATGTCTTCTGTAGAGGACCTCAAAACTAGATTAGTAACAGTAAAAGGCTGCTATAAGTGGGACTAGGGGTTAGATGTATCAAAGCGATTTACCCATTCTGTGTCTCTGGAAAAACATGTTCATACATATGGCTCTAGATTTGAATGCTTACTGATCATGACTTGGTGTTTGTTTCTACCCACAGTGCGATCATTTGTAATGACAGGGTTTGGTAAGATGTTGTTCACAAAAAAGAGAACATGTTTAATTAGATAGCCCTATCACTTCCATTGTGGTTCTTTAGAAGTTTGTGGGCACTTGAAACACACATTGTTAGACCTGGCATCATAGCGTGGGCTCCCCTGACTTTTTGCCTCCTGACCTCCTGTTTTGCTGATTTTATTTTTGCTAGCTTTAGGATTTTGGAAACTTTACCACTGCTATCCAGTGCTAAAAGGCATATGTTCTATACTCTAAACATGGTAACATTGACTTATCCACAATTGGAAAACTTAATTTACTGATATGTCCCTAGTAAAGTGCACTATATCTTCCCAGGGCCCATAAATTGAAAGCTACTAGAGGGACTGCAGCACATTTTCATCCTGACAGCCCATCACCTGGTTGATGGGCCTTCCAGAGGTAGATTGGGAGGGAGGAGCTTACACTTGCACCTGAATTGGGTGGTGCCTATCCCCACACGAGGTGCTGCATACCCCCTTGTAGTGTGTCTGGAGCCGGAGCAGGAAAGGCAGGAACCCTTTTGATCTTCAAATGCCTCTTTGATGCCTCTCCCTGCTTCAAATGCACATTTGGGTATAAAAACTGGACCCCTGATACCACCAAATCAGAACTCAACTGGAATCAAGGACATTCTGCCAGAAAGAAGAGCTGCTGTGCTGTAGGAGGGACTGCATCTTTGCTAAATGTATTGCTGTGTTGGCCTGCTGCCTGCTTATTGCTGTGCTGTATCAGGGACTGCCACTTTCCTACCTGCTCTGCTGTGTTGGCCTGCTGCTTCTTGCCTGGAGTGAGAGGCACTGGACCTGCTCTCTACATAGTTGAACCCAAGATTCTTCAAGGGCTGGCTGGCTTGCCTCCTTGTTTTCTGAAGTCTTCCAACTCTGCTGGTGCTGTTGGACCCTGCCATCTGTGCATTCTCACCTTGCAGAGTCCCTTATAAGTGGCACAATATATTTATATTTGAAAAGTATGCACTAACATTAACAGAAAGTCTCAAAGCTATTTCCACTGTAAAGGTTCAGCTTCTTTATCTGGAAAAAAGGCATAGGTGTAAATAACAAATTTATTTAGCATCTTCACTTGGAAAAATGCTAGAAAAGTCTTTTAGAGATATTTCCCCATGAATTTTCAAAATCATATTTAATGGTGAAATCAGATTTATTGATATCTTTAGCAAAAAAAGGTAACGTCACATGTACATTGTACTGCCTGAGTCCGAATTGGCTTAAAAGCAGTTGTACCACTTATCGAGTCTCCAGAGGCCAAAACATGTTCCTTGCTGGAGATGATGACACTGCCTTCCATTTTACAATAGCCTGGCCTCTGATCCAAGAAAGGCAGTATTCTCAACATCTGTCCGCTTAGCAGTTATTTGATGTCTAGGAAGGGTAAAGGATATCTGATAGAACAAAGGGCTATTGTGTCTTCTTCTTTTTGACTTGCTAATGGCAAATTGTACACAGTGACTGGTCCCTTTCATTGTCATAGCCCTCCTAGACTCATTGGCTCTAACCCTAGCAGGAAGGAGAACCACCTCAGAATCTGAAAGAGGAGAAAAGAGTGCAGCTAAATAGTAAATGTACTGGTCCTGTCTGGCAGCCGCGGTCTGTAGTAGCAGTTCCTGCAGGGCGGTGACGTGGGGAGGGGGATGGTCAGGGTGGTGGGTAGTAATGTATGGATTACGGAGTTTAACAGGTAAGTAAAAATATAAATAAATAAAACATATTTTGTTGCGTGCACTGCATCACCAAATGCGATGCAGTGCACGCAACGAAATACCGACCGCAGCTGTTGTCTGGATTTTGTCGGGTAGGGAGAAGAAGTTTTCAGTAATAATGAATTTAGGTTTTCTGCAATTTTTATAATAATAATAAATAAATAATTACGCACTTGTATAGCGCACGACTACCCGAAGGCATCTCAGCATTTGTATGAATACCGCTTAGGAACCCTTCCTGGCCTTTCCCTGTGAGGTTCCCACTCCTGGGCACCCCCAAGGTGAAGCCAGGCATCCTAGCATTGTTGGGGCCGTTGTGGAGATTAAAGCAAGCTATTGCCCAGAGTTGCAGAGTGGGACTCATGATTAGAATAGGCACCGAGGCAAGAATGATCAGGTCCGAGGAAATTGAGCCCGAGACCCACCGAGGCGGGAATTGAACCCTGGTCCCGGGCCAGACTTCTGCATCAGGGTCTGCCGCTCTAACCATGAGCCACACTTCTAATAAAATTAAGACAAAGTTGTTTTCACATGCCCATCTCTTCTTGTGACACAGTGTATTTGGCAGCCTTTGAAACTATTATTTGACTTCTCCTGAGGCTTTCATGAGACCCGCCAATACTCTGCAGAACTGTTTTGCATTAGAAGTCACCATGCACTCAGCGCCACAATCACTCATGCAAATAACATTTACGCAACTGAACCCTCATTTGGTGACATGTTGACCTCATTTTACTCACATTGATAGCTGCTGCTTTGGTCCTCTCCAACGCATCCTAAATCCAGGCTTCAATCAAAGGGGCAGCATGGGATAGAAATTTTAAGGCACTTTCCAAACATTAGCACCAGTGAGAATAATTGGTGCTTTAATTTAACTTACTGTGGAACTGGAATTATACCAAGCAAATGTATCCTTGTCTTACTACAGCTTGCATAACCAACACTAGTCCCAGTCAATTTCTCCCAGTAATGTGGTATTCTAGGACATTCCAAATCAAATTAATGGCATGTCTGTATGGTAGCACTTTGTGACATTCTTCTTGATCTGTAATAATCTTATGTGGAGTGACAGACATCATGTAACCTTTGTGTAATATATTGATTTTAATGAGATTACATCAAGCATTGTACAGCATATTTTTAGGAGTGGATTTAGGCTGTGCAGCTGTCAAACAGACCATTTGCCAACAGTATACCTAGGCCCTCATTACATTTTAGGTGGAATACAGTGAAGTATTTACCAGACATGGTTAAAACCATTACATAATATGATTCCGAGTTTATAACCTGTAAATGAGGCATAACATTATTCAGTGGAACATTTTTTGGTTATTTATTATTCCCACTTGGTTACCTTCTTCTATATGTCAGAATAATGTGTTTATTTTAAACAATTGTTGTTCGTCTCCTATGAAATTGGTTAAAGAAAAATACTTGACAAATTACATTGTTGGCATTAAAGTAGGAATCCTGCCATGGTAAAGCATTTCATATTTGATTGTCTAATTCTCTTTACATTTTGGAATTCATTTTAGGATCAAATCTAAAACATGTTCAATCTAAATCTTTCAATTTCTTATTAAATATTAACAGGTAATTTGTCAACTATTGTATCTCATATGACATACTTTTATGAAATTATTCGATTTATTGATGCCTTTATCCCTTAAATCTATTGTAATTAATTGGAAAAATGCTAATGCTTTATTTATGATTGCGTTTTATTTATGAGGAATTGAATTGATATTTCATTTAACAAGAATGGCATACCGCCTTCACTACATTCCTTAATGTAGAAAACATCTAATGATTATATTGCTATGGGTTTGTACTAATAAGTGTATCAGAGTTAAAATGCCTCTACTTCATAAGTAGCTATGTATAGGATTTACGGTTTTTTCTTTTGTGAGAAATTACAGATATAAATTCCTACATGTTTATTATTGCACTAAAATGTGCCAGATGATTTATAGACCCATGTATTCATACTTTTGCTGATATTCATTGTCTGTCCTATTGTTATCTAATGTGTCATCCCAGTTAAAATTCAATAAAATAGTTTGAACGCTATAAACGGAGGCTGTGCTGTGAAATACTAGAGTTTGATGCCTTGAAACTATCATTCTTCATAGCCCTTCCTGAAAAGTGATTAGAAGCATTGTGTATTCAATGTCACAGTTAACTAACCTCCTCATCAAACTGTGTAACTAATATATTTTTGGGTTTGTGACAGAACGCTCAGGAACATCTATAGACATTGCAGTAAAATATTCCTCTTGCCATAGCTATCCAGCTCATGACCTAGTGCAGTAATGTGTTCCAAAATTATATTTAACTGGTGATACTTTCTTTTACATGGTTTTTCTGACCAGCTTCTTTTTTGTAAGGTATGTGTGAGACATTGGGTTGTTGGATGAGATCCCTTCTGAAGCAACAGCCATAGTCCGTGTTGCGGTCAACCACAAAAGTCACTAAATTGAACTGTGCTTAATCCTCTGATAGCTTGGTGCAAAGGCAGTCAGGCCTAACTTAAAGGCAATGTGCAAAGTATTTATATAGCAAACAAGCAGTAATGAAGTTAAAAGACCACACAAAAAAATCCAACACCAAGTTAGTAAAATAGAGTAAAAGTGAATACATTATTTGACTAAAAAAATCCAAGTTCACGGTGAGGAGGCTGCAAAGAGAATGTCACAGATGGTCATCGCTGTAGCATGAAGAGCAGGTCAGGCATTGCAGACACTCGTCAAAGTAGAATGAAGATTCTGTTGGGGGTCGCGGATGGCTATTGCTGGAACTTTGCACTGGCGGTTACCATGGATTATCAATGCTGTAGCTCAATGTGCAAATCTTGCACTACCGGCCATCACTGGTGGTCACTGTAGCATGAAGATTCAGGTTCACCAGAGCTTCATGTGGATGTCAACATAGACAGCAAGATCTTTTGGAGAATGGGATGTTCGCAGTAGTGAAGAGCCCAAAATGTCAGGATTCCTCTTCTTCTTCCAGCTGGAGCTCAACTGATGCCACACAAAGGGTGCAGGACCTCGGAGGCACCTCTGGGGTTCAGGAACTCACGCCAGCAGAGGTATGCAGTGTTCAGGCAGGTCCAGTTGCAGGTCCAGGCAGGTCCATTGAAGCAGGTAACTGAGCAGTTGCTTGCAGGGAGGCCTTTGGAGCTTGTTGTGTCCCTGTAACTCAGAATGGGAGACCTGCCAACTAGCCCTTGGAGTCACTTTGGTAGACTGGGAAGAAGAGAGCTGGTCCAGTCTTTCATCTCAGACAGCAGTTCAGACCTCGGGTAGTAAGGTGGTCTTCTGGCAGCAGGGCAGTCCTTCTTATCTAGTCTCCACAGGTGCCGGAGTGTACTGAAGAGTGTATATGAGAGTCATAACGTTGTACCTGCTGCCTGCTTTGGCAGAGAGGAATTTCCTGCCTCCCTGCCATGGCACCACTTGGTCTGGGGGTCACAAAAGTCTAGTGTGAAGTATTTTGTGTGTGGGCTAAGGCAGCTTCTTTGAAGTACAAGTGTGGTAAATGACAACCCCGCCCCTCCCATAAAGTCATTTGGCCTATGCTGCCAACACCAAGTCCCTCTTTCATGATACTGTCTGGGAGGAATACACAAAGGCCAACTACCAATTGCAATAGTCAAGAGGGACCCAAGGTGCCTGAAAAATGATATTGAGGTGCTGACAAAGTCACTAATACATTAAGACATCGCTGTGCAAACAGAACAAGTCCCCCAAATCAGATAGGAGAGAGAGAGAAGAGAAAATATATGTATTTTTTATTATTTATAATATTTTATAAAAATCCACAGAAATTACAAATAGCATAATCTCATTACAACGTGCAACGGGTTAGACACCAGAACGCGTAATGGCGCTGAAGAACTTCGTGCCTCTGTTTATCTCCACCCTCTATAATAAGAAGGCACATGAAAGACTACTGACCCCTAACTGATTGATACTTATTGTATATTATGTGTAATGAATACAAACCAACCTGGGTCTTTTACCATATCACTAAAGATGAATTGCTCTTGAGTGAGCAGAGTGTATGAGTATGTTTGTATTTGTCGTTATTAGTATTTTCTGAGTGTGTGAATGTGGGACCTCATATATATTTATGCAAGTTGTAATGAGATTATGCTATATGTCATTTCTGTGAATTTTGATAACATATTATAAATAATAAAACAGACATATATTTTCTCTCATCCATCTCTCCTTTCTGATTTGGGGGAATTGTTCTGTGTACACAGCAAAGTCTTAATGCATTAGTGACTTTGTCTGCACCTCAATATCATTTTTCAGACAGCTTGGGTCTCTCTTGACTATTGTTTTGGATCTCTCCCCTGTCCGACCTGCCTGCTATCCGCTTTCAAGGGCCCCCTTCTGTAGTAGCAGCAACTACCAATTGCACCTAGTTATTTGACCCAGGTACAGGATGCAGGAACCAAATGGTTAGGACAAGAAAATGGCAACTTTCTAAAAGTGGAATTTTCAGAATTGTAACTTCAAATCTGGCTTTACAATTGATAGGATTTTAAATTAAAATTATTTAAGGACTAAACATGACATTTCAACCTGTTCCCAACCAAACATTAGCACTTATTACATTCAGTAAGGTAACCCTATGTTATCATATGGTAGAGGTAGGCCTTACAGCAGTGAAAAATACATTAAGGAGTTTTTCTTTACCAGGACATGTCAAACTTAAAGATACATTTCCAAACTTTTAAATACAATGCACCCTGCCCTATGGAATGTTTAGAGCCTACTCTAGGAGGTGACTTATATGTATTAAAAAGGGAGCTTTAGCCTTGGGAAAGGGGTACATTTTTCAAGTCGAATTGTAGGTTTATACTGCACTATGGGCTGCAAATAGCAGGCCTGGACATGTTTAAGGGGCTACTTAAGGAGGTGACACATTACGTGCTGCATGCCCACTAATAGCATTTAATTTACGGGCCATGAGTCTATGATATACAACTTTACTAAGGAAGTATAAGTAAATTAAATGTGCCAATTGTGAGTTAGTCAATTTGACCAGGTTTTAAGGGGGGAGCACAAGCACTTTAGCAATGGTTAGGAGGGGTGAAGTGCACAGAGCCCGAACAGCCAACAAAAATGGGTTCAGAAAACAGGAACAAAAGATTTGGTGGCAACCCTGCAGAGAGGCCAAGTCCAACTGTATGGGGCAGTGTTCATGCATTTACACAATTCCTCTACCTTCAACTGTTCAAGTAGTAATGTCTTCTTCCTTCATAGGTTCAAATATTCCAACTGGAACAAGGTGATTTAAAACCTGAAACAATACTAAGGGGCATATTTATAACCCTGCTTGCATCCCGTTTGTAAAACATAATGTGGTACATGTGAGACCCAAACTTAAAGTCAGATTTATGAAGCCACACAAGGCTACTTTGCATGGCTCTGAGTGACGCCATAAGTCGAATAAAGCAACGCAGTGCACATTTCTGTGTTGCTTTCCTTTGCCCTGGGAAGGTGTGCAATGAGCATTGCATGGGTGTTCCCACGCAACTCCTATGGATTTTGATTGCATTCCCAGATTTAGCAGAATTGGTAAACCTGAGAATGTGGCAAAACTATTCACCTTCCAGGGAAAGGCATGCACAGGAGAATTATCTTCATTTCTCCTTGTTACTTCTTCTATGTGTGCTGAATTCTGAAGCATACATAGAAAGAGGAATATGCCTCCCAGGATTGTTTTCTGGGCAGGAAGGTGCCCCTTTCTGAACAAAAACAATCCTAAAATACAGCACATTCCCGCCCTTTCCCTGTCACAAAGTGCAGCGCAGGAAGGTGACTTGCTGCACTCGATTGTGTGACAATTTCATAAATCTAAATCTAAATATCTGCAGATCCTACAAGAGTCTATGCCATGCCTAAACCAGTACCTCCTTGAGTTACAATTTTAGGGGTGTCTGTCTCGCTCAATGTTCATAACACCTTTGAAGTCAACAACCTGTGTTAAAATTGATCCAAAATATGGCCTCACATCCTCCCCAGGTCTAAAAAGAATGAGTTATTCCAAACTCTTTTATTAGACACTAGCAGCCCGTCCCGACGTTGTCCGGGTATGAATTGCTGCCGGCCAGTAGTATATTGTTTTGTAGAATTTCGTTTTGATAGCATTTCTTATCTGTGACAGGCCTGTGAAACGCTCAGATTCACAGTGCACTGCTGATGCACTTAAGAGTGCGCATACAGTAGTGTGTGAACTCGAGTTTCCCTACTTTATTTTTCCTTGCAATATTATATAGCGCAAACTCGACAACATGGCATGAGCACAATTTACATTACAGAAGAACACATTCATTTGTGGTTGGCACGGGGAGACAAAGCGATTGCCTGGAATCACAGGATGTTGAGCTGATGCCGAGATTCGAACGTAGCTCCCCAGCTCTAAAGTTCGCAATTCTAAAACTTGTGGCGGGAGGTGTGTCTAAAAGTGTATGTCGTTGCTGGCCATCAACGAGAGAGACATGTGCATTTTTCAAATCGGTGGAGAAAAAATATGAGTTTGTTGCCTGAGATGTGGGCCGCCGTGCCACCAATGTACTTACCGGGGGAGGGTAAACACCCATTATTCCGCAACTTTCTTTCCGCATACCATCACTCCGCATGCTTTCATTACGAAAGTACCATGACTCCAGAATGCCATTATAACGCATGGAATTACATTTTATATGCTTTTACCACGCATACATTTACAACGAAATTCGTTGTATATGCATGAATGGTAAAAGCATGTTTTTTTTAATGTTTGGATAAGGTAAGTATGGGTACAGGGGTATATGTTTTGGGGTACTGAGGTGTATGTTTCGGGGTGTTTGGGTATTTTAAGGGTTCAGATATAGTTTTGGGATATGGGGTACATGGGTGGGTTTAGGGATAGGTATGGGTTTTGGGGTACAGGGGTATTTTTAGGGTTCAGGGCTAGGTTTGGGTTTTGGGGTATAGGGGTATTTTTAGGGTTCAGGGGTAGGTTTGGGTTATGGGGTACAGGGGTATTTTAAGGGTTCAGGGCTAGGTTTGGGTTTTGGGGTACAGGGGTATTTTTAGGTTCAGGGCTAGGTTTGGGTTTTGGGGTACAGGGGTATTTTTAGGGTTCAGGGGTAGGTTTGGGTTTTGGGGTACAGGGTATTTTAAGGGATCAGGGCTAGGTTTGGGTTTTGGGGTACAGGTGTATTTTTAGGGTTCAGGGGTAGGTTTGGGTTTTGAGGTACAGGGGTATTTATAGGGTTCAGGGCTAAGTTTGGGTTTTGGGGTACAGGGGAATTTTTAGGGTTTAGGGATAGGTTTGGGTTTAGAGGTACAGGGTATATTTATAGGGTTCAGATGAGTTTGTGTTTAAGGGTGTTGGGGTATTTTAAGGAGTAAGGGTGGGTTATGATTATGGGGTGCAGGGGTATTTAAAGGGAGCGGGGTGGACACCCGGAGCTGGAATGTACAGAACCTGGGAAGAAAAACCAATGAAATATTGGGCACAATGCTTCTTTTTCCCGTAATCCCGCCCCCGCACATGCCCACGCCCCAGCACACACCCACAGCACACGATATGAGACAAGGCATGATGGGCGGACCGTACCACACGCCCCCAGCGTTTGTCACATCCCCAGCACACGCCCACAGCACAACGCAGACACGCCCACAAGGGACTACTTTGCTGGCACGGTTCTTTTACCTTTTAAATGTATATGGTGGGCGTCGGCATAGCCTATGTCCTTCTGCTGCAACTGCCCTTTCCAACGCTGTATTGGGTGTTGTGATTGGTGCTGTGGTTCCTGAGATTACCTGCCTCAAATGTTTGGGCTCTCTCTTTATTATATTGTATGGATGACTGTGACAACACTGCATAGAATTCACCCATTTACTTTCCCAGTCACTGATACGTATCTCTGCCTTGTGGGTGTGATGCCACCTGCATTACCAGGAGTGGAATAAAAGATGCAAGATGTATCACCATTTCCCTCCCATATGTTGACTATGATGTAGAACAAGGATGCCAACTCCATCATTTAGAATGCTATAATTCATGTAAGTGAAACGTGTTCTTGGGGAACAACACAAGTATGCTACTGCTGTGTGCCTTTTCAGATACTTATTTAATCCTCCACCCTCCATATCATATATTTTATAATGTCCTCCATCAATCTGTATTGGTATATTTTCTGATTTAGTGTTTGATGATTCATATTAAGCCAGTTCCGCATTACTCCCAAATAAATTGCCAGATATGAGCGTTGTAGCATCTGCTTGACCCATAACATCGAAGTGAAGGCACATTAAACTTTCAGAGTGCACGGGATGCAGGCTCTGGGTTGGGGCGGGGCGCATGCTGCCACTTGAGCTGAGATATAACTGGCAGCTGGGCAATCTGTCCTACTCCACAAACACAGACTGCAGTAAAAATGGAACTGATAAAGTGCTTCCTGGTCTTTTGTTTCCCTTTACTGTCCACCTAATTGTTTGAAATGCTCACGTTTGGAAAATCTACTAGTTCATGCTCAGTCATAAAAGAAAATGAAAATATGTGAAATGTATTAATGTCCATGCAAATGCTGTGGGAATTTTTGTGAATCTCAAAAAATCTATAATACTGGGAGAAATGCTATCAAGAGTAGATTTACATCATTAATAAATACGTTTATGCAGTAACCTCTGTGAGACTTTATGTGTACATGCTGTCCATTACAACGGTAGAGGAGGCTGGTGGTTATGATGCCTCCGGGGTTTCCCATGGCGTGAATATATGCGCATAGTCCACGACAATACACAGTACAGTATCAAACACTTAGAGACATTTGCTTTAGCTACATCAGCATAATGTCATAATGGGGGTTTTACATGATCGTCAGCTGCAAATAACTCAGTGGGGAATTTTTAAAGAATTGTAAGCATGTAGCAAAAAAAATGGTGATCATCCTTCCGGAATAGACGGATGACTAATTATGGCTGTCATCCAGAAATCAGCAATTATATTAAATTATACTTTTTAATAGGTTCGTGCATGGGAGACAGACAAACAGATGTTATGAAAGGAAACACATATTATTAAAAACACTGTTGCATAAACATCAAATCCACAGCTTGATCAGTTTTTCCGTTCTGGATGACCTGGATGTAATTCCTTTGTAATCTTCTCCATTACAGCACATGTTCAGATCTGAGCGGAATGTATGTAGGTATGATAAGATAACTCAGCGTGCTAGAAACTTCTACCTGTCATTATTGTGAGGTAGCAAAGCAAGAGTAATCGAGTTGTAGGAATAGGTAAGGACACTGAACCTTGAAGCATTCGAAAGCGTCAAACCTTAGACGGAAGTTTATTTTAATATGTTCCTCAGTGCTCTCATACAATGTGTGAACTCCATAAGTTTCTGCACATAAATGTTGCAGGTGGGATAACACTAGTAAAATATAGAAGGGTCATTGAACAATTTTCGGTCCAACTATTGCACATACGAACGCTAAAACTGCTCAGAGTTGGTAAAAAATAAGTGTAATGCAAAACCGATTTACATGGCTGCCTTTTTACCAGAATTTCACAGCACTCCGAGAAATATAAATGGCAAACATCAGTTATCTCCTGGAGGAATATTTGAGAGAAAGGAAAACTAATTTTCACTGCATTCGGCTCATGATATCAAAAACCGTCGATCAATCTTATTCACTGCCGTATTAACTTATTAAAAATATCTTCATCCTGTGCCTTTGGACCTCAGAAACATTGATTGATGCCTGTCACCTTATAATAGTTTCATATAGCTACCGTTGAGCAATCACGTGCTCTTAATATGATTGTTTTTGGTCCTATGGCATACTATTGACCCATTTTTATTTTACATCATTTTTTTATACAGTGTAAAACACAAAATTGGCAAAAAATCTATTTTTATAGAGAGAGGTGATTGTTATTACATTCATATAACTGTTTTTGAGCAGCCAGTTTTTTTTTACCACTTCTGTAATACTATTCGTTCTGTTACAAAGTAAGCGGACTGCCGAGGTAAAGTGGGCGATTCTCCCATTTAGAAGGACGCATCACAGAAATGGAATTCCTTTCCCATTACTATCATTAAAATTACGCACTTACCATTGTAAAGTTTTTTTTTTGTGCTCAAAGTCTAACAATCTTTAAAAGCTTTCCTATGAATGTAAAAGGCTTGAGACGTAGTAAGAGGTTCTTCATCACACATCTGGTATTATAACATTTTCTTTTTTTTTAAATGTTTTTATTTGCATTTTGTATCGAACAAAGAACACAAGAGAACGAAAGTCCCTCGGTTACAGTCATGCATAGGCATAAATATAAAATCTTCCTCGCGACAAATCCCAACTTGAGTTGAGAAATTACTTATAAGTAAGAACCTTTAGATTGGAAAGTGTTTTGAGCAGCAAAGAAAAATGGGAGTGTATGACCAAACATCTGCCCCAGTGTAAGTGGAGGCTGGGGGTCTTTGAAAGTGGTGGAGATAATACTTGTGATCGAAGCAAATGAGCCTCACTTACTGATGGTTTCGGGTGAAGGTGGGGTTATTATTCTTTGTTACTGGTGCCTGGTATGCATGAATTACCTCCTGAATGCCATCAGCACCAGAATTGTGCCATGGGTGACTCATGCTGCTGCGTGAGTTTCAGGCAACGCAATGCTTAAACGCTCCGTCCATCATCCCCTTTTGTATCGCTTTGTTCGCCCTAAGTTGGCAGGGTCTGCTCAGACGTGAGTCCCTTGCTCACTTGGCCACTGGATTCAAGATAGCCTGGCTGATGAGGATTATGAATCCAAAACTGGTCCCAGGATGCTTGTTTCTGGTCCAGGGTAGACATGGCTTGGCAGTTCGGGCTGGACTGTTCCCATGAGGCACAGGGTCAGACTTGTTTGCATATGGCCATGTCTGAACTGGGGTGGCTGAGTGAGCTAAAGAATGGTGATGGATTAAACCCAGATCAGTTGACTGGGGGTGAGTGTTTGATTTGCTCAATTGATCCGTCCATCATCCCCTTTTGTATCGCTTTGTTCGCCCTAAGTTGGCAGGGTATGCTCAGACGTGAGTCCCTTGCTCACTTGGCCACTGGATTCAAGATAGCCTGGCTGATGGCGATTATGAATCCAAAACCGGTCCCAGGATGCTTGTTTCTGGTCCCGGGAAGACATGACTTGGCAGTTCGGGCTGGACTGTTCCCATGAGGCACAGGGTCAGACTGATTTGCATATGGCCATGTCTGAACTGGGGTGGCTGAGTGAGCTAAAGAATGGTGATGGATTAAAACCAGATCAGTTGACTGGGGGTGAGTGTTTGATTTGCTCAAACGCTCCGTCCATCATCCCCTTTTGTATCACTTGTTCGCCCTAAGTTGGCAGGGTATGCTCAGACGTGAGTCCCTCACTCACTTGGCCACTGGATTCAAGATAGCCTGGCTGATGAGGATTATGAATCCGAAACCGGTCTCAGGATGCTTGTTTCTGTTCCAGGGAAGACTTGGCTTGGCAGTTCGGGCTGGACTGTTCCCATGAGGCACAGGGTCAGATTGATTTGCATATGGCCATGTCTGAACTGGGGTGGCTGAGTGAGCTAAAGAATGGTGATGGATTAAACCCAGATCAGTTGACTGGGGGTGAGTGTTTGATTTGCTCAAACGCTCCGTCCATCATCCCCTTTTGTATCGCTTTGTTCGCCCTAAGTTGGCAGGGTATGCTCAGACGTGAGTCCCTTGCTCACTTGGCCACTGGATTCAAGATAGCCTGGCTGATGAGGATTATGAATCCGAAACCGGTCCCAGGATGCTTGTTTCTGGTCGAGGGAAGACATGGCTTGGCAGTTCGGGCTGGACTGTTCCCATATGACACAGGGTCAGACTGATTTGGATATGGCCATGTCTGAACTGGGGTGGCTGAGTGAGCTAAAGAATGGTGATGGATTAAACCCAGATCAGTTGACTGGGGGTGAGTGTTTGATTTGCTCAAACGCTCCGTCCATCATCCCCTTTTGTATCGCTTTGTTCGCCCTAAGTTGGCAGGGTATGCTCAGACGTGAGTCCCCTGCTCACTTGGCCACTGGATTCAAGATAGCCTGGCTGTTGAGGATTATGAATCCGAAACCGGTCCCAGGATGCTTGTTTCTGGTCCAGGGAAGACATGGCTTGGCAGTTCGGGCTGGACTGTTCCCATGAGGCACAGGGTCAGACTGGTTTGCATATGGCCATGTCTGAACTGGGGTGGCTGAGTGAGCTAAAGAATGGTGATGGATTAAACTCAGATCAGTTGACTGGGGGTGAGTGTTTGATTTGCTCAAACGCTCCGTCCATCATCCCCTTTTGTATCGCTTTGTTGGCCCTAAGTTGGCAGGGTATGCTCAGACGTGAGTCCCTTGCTCACTTGGCCACTGGAATCAAGATAGCCTGGCTACTGAGGATTATGAATCCGAAACCGGTCCCAGGATGCTTGTTTCCGGTCCAGGGAAGACATGGCTTGGCAGTTCGGGCTGGACTCTTCCCATGAGGCACAGGGTCATACTGATTTGCATATGGCCATGTCTGAACTGGGGTGGCTGAGTGAGCTAAAGAATGGTTATGGATTAAACCCAGATCAGTTGACTGGGGGTGAGTGTTTGATTTGCTCAAACGCTCCGTCCATCATCCCCTTTTGTATCGCTTTGTTCGCCCTAAGTTGGCAGGGTATGCTCAGACGTGAGTCCCTTGCTCACTTGGCCACTGGATTCAAGATAGCCTGGCTGATGAGGATTATGAATCTGAAACCTGTCCCAGGATGCTTGTTTCTGGTCCATGGAAGACATGGCTTGGCAGTTCGGGCTGGACTGTTCCCATGAGGCACAGGGTCAGACTGGTTTGCATATGGCCAGGTCTGAACTGGGGTGGCTGAGTGAGCTAAAGAATGGTGATGGATTAAACCCATATCAGTTGACTGGGGGTGAGTGTTTGATTTGCTCAAACGCTCCGTCCATCATCCCCTTTTCTATCGCTTTGTTCGCCCTTAGTTGGCAGGGTATGCTCAGACGTGAGTCCCTTGCTCACTTGGCCACTGGATTCAAGATAGCGTGGCTGATGAGGATTATGAATCCGAAACTGGTCCCAGGATGCTTGTTTCTGGTCCAGGGAAGACATCGCATGGCAGTTCGGGCTGGACTGTTTCCATGAGGAACAGGGTCAGACTGATTTGCATATGGCCATGTTTGAACTGGGGTGGCTGAGTGAGCTAAAGAATGGTGATGGATTAAACCCAGATCAGTTGACTGGGGGGTGAGTGTTTGATTTGCTCAAACGCTCCGTCCATCATCCCCTTTTGTATCGCTTTGTTCGCCCTAAGTTGGCAGGGTATGCTCAGACGTGAGTCCCTTGCTCACTTGGCCACTGGATTCAAGATAGCCTGGCTGATGAGGATTATGAATCCAAAACCGGTCCCAGGATGCTTGTTTCTGGTCCAGGGAAGACATGGCTTGGCAGTTCGGGCTGGACTGTTCCCATAAGGCACAGGGTCAGACTGATTTGCATATGGCCATGTCTGAACTGGGGTGGCTGAGTGAGCTAAAGAATGGTGATGGATTAAACCCAGATCAGTTGACTGGGGGTGAGTGCTTGATTTGCTCAAACGCTCCGTCCATCATCCCCTTTTGTATCGCTTTGTTCGCCCTAAATTGGCAGGGTATGCTCAGACGTGAGTCCCTTGCTCACTTGGCCACTGGATTCAAGATAGCCTGGCTGATGAGGATTATGAATCCGAAACCGGTCCCAGTTTCTGGTTAAGGGAAGACATGGCTTGGCAGTTCGGGCTGGACTGTTCCCATGAGGCACAGGGTCAGACTGATTTGCATATGGCCATGTCTGAACTAGGGTGGCTGCGTGAGCTAAAGAATGGTGATGTATTAAACCCAGATCAGTTGACTGGGGGTGAGTGTTTGATTAGCTCAAACGCCCCGTCCATCATCCCCTTTTGTATCGCCTTGTTTGCCCTAAGTTGGCAGGGTATGCTCAGACGTGAGTCCCTTGCTCACTTGGCCACTGGATTCAAGATAGCCTTGCTGATGAGGATTATGAATCCGAAACCGGTCCCAGGATGCTTGTTTCTGGTCCAGGGAAGACATGGCTTGGCAGTTCGGGCTGGACTGTTCCCATGAGGCACAGGGTCAGACTGATTTGCATATGGCCATGTCTGAACTGGGGTGGCTGAGTGAGCTAAAGAATTGTGATGGATTAAACCCAGATCAGTTGACTGGGGGTGAGTGTTTGATTTGCTCAAACGCTCCGTCCATCATCCCCTTTTGTACCGCAATGCCAACGTCCGCGATGCACCGTCCACCGTCTCTGATGCATTCCCAGCCCTGCATGGCTTCACACCATGCAATCATCCACAGCCCAGTGGTTCAACATTGACACTCCGGAACTGATGCATAGCACTCTTGACATCGACGCATCAATGACTTTGCCTGACTTCGGAATCGATGCATTGTTTCCGACAGCGAAGTACTCCCTCCTTTTATCTGCGCATCGCCCCTAAGCTTTGACGCATTTAGGTACTGTCAGCGGGTGTGCGCTCCTTTGTGGTCGGAATAAACATTTGGATTTGCCCCTGTGAAGCATGAGCAGTTAGCACTATTTGGAGCTACTGATTTCTAACCACTCTATCTTTATTTATTCTTGCAAAATTCATAACAACGTGTATATGTTTTTGTCATTTTGGTTTAGTTGGTCTTGTTTTATGCAGGTAAATATTGGCTGTTTTTCTAAGTTGGTGTGGAGTACTTTTGTGGTGTTTTCACTTTGTTACTGTGTGTGTGTGTGTACACCAAAAAGTTACACATTACCTCTTTAGTTTAGCCTGACTGCTCTGTGCCAAGCTACCAGAGGATGAGCACAGGTAAACTGGTAGTACCTCTGCTAACTAGAAACTCAATTTCAAAAAAATAGTTGTTAACATGATAACATGATAAGCAACCCAACTAGGATGTCCCATTTCACGAAAAGTGGAAGTAACCATAGGTATTCCATACAAAGTACACTGGTCACATGTGAGAAATCAGCTGCAAAAAGTATTTTTGTTACTTACACTGATAGAGGTCATGTTTTTTGGTTTGGGTGTTGGTGATGCAAGAGAAAGGAAATAATTGGTATGGATGTATTTATTTACACCCTATTCTATGACTGAACCACATATTCTCTCTGAACTCAAGAGAAGTGCAAACTCAACCTTCAGAATTTCCATATCACATTTTGCAAGATATGTCACCATATCTCCATCATTAATTTTTTTGGAACTCCATACATTTTTACATTGTTTACTGCTGTTCACCAAGTCCACTGTTTTTCTTTCCAACATCCTGACATATCCAGCTCAATCCACCAGGTGTAATTATGTGAGGTAGATCGTGGCAATTTGAGCCTCTAGCTTTTTGTAAATTTACAGAAGTTGTTTTAACAGTCAGTGTCTCTGCAACCTTCAAACGGATCGCAGAACCTTTAAAATGTGCCACTCTTCAAAGATCATGTATTGCCTATCTTCAAGAGTCTGTGAACAACTGAAGCAAATGGAATAGAAGGGTCAAAGATTGTACCCCGAATAGTTGGTTCACAATTGGGGTATGTTCACAGCATTGGTATATATACCATAAAGGAATCCTTTACCCGAACAAGTGCAGGAAGAAGTCAGACCTATTGGAAACCAACCAATATGAAAAATGTAATAAAAGGCAAAGACAGAATCAAAATAAAAGGTATCCCATAGTGGACGAGTGGGAACAACTAATCAAGGGAAAGCATAGATTTTAGACTAAAAGTAGGGACTGTTTTGTGGAGACAAGCAGAGACGGGTAGGTATAAAAAGAGTATACCACTCTAATCACTATTAAGGCGAGGCACTCATGAAAAAGGGTGTGCCATAAACAGCTTCTGTCGCGGTTGAGATCCTTTGGCGTCGTGGGTACAGCACATGCATGGCTCTCTTCATTTCTGCAGGGTAGGACACAACGAGTACAGCTGGGGGATCTATTTTCCACCCCTGCTCCGATCACCTGCGGGGTCCCCCAGGGATCTGCCTTGTCTCCACTACTTTTTAACATCTACCTGCAACCACTAATTGCTCTCCTGAATAGGATGGACTGCCTAGTGTACAACTATGCCGATGACACCCAGATAATCATCCGGCTGGATGATGGGCCAGGAGCTCCCACCAGGCTACAGGACATATTGAAAACCACAGTCAATTGGATGTCCGAGAACTCCTTAAAAGTCAACCCGGATAAAACGGAAGTATTACCCATTTCCATCTCGGGTAACCCTTGGAGTGATAAATTTTGGCCAATGGAGCTGGGTGTACCCCCAAAGCCGGCAGTTGCAGTCAAAAGCCTAGGCCTATATGTGGATAATAAATTATCCATGGAAAAACAAGTTACCACCGTAGTAGGCACCAGTATAGGCTTGTTAAGACAACTTAGGAAGATCGCGGCCCTACTCTCATTCTCTACCTTGAGACACGTGGTCTCAGCCACAATTCTGGCTAGGCTGGACTACGGGAACTCCCTTTATTTAGGTTTGCCACAGCGGCTGCTGGACAAACTACAGGGAGTCATGAACGATGCAGCTCGGCTGATATTTAAAAAACCTAGAAATGCCCATGCCTCTCCCCTGATGCAGGAGTTACACTGGCTACCAGTTCGCCAGAGAATTGTCTTCAAAGGGATGTGCATTGCTCACAAGGCTTTGCATGGCAAAGCACCAAAATACCTAAAATCCCGACTATCCCCTTACATACCGGGTAGGACTTTGCGTTCGTCGGACGCCACTCTCCTGTCTCAGCCCCGCTTTAAATTGACCACGGTGGGGGGCCGTGCTTTCTCCAACACAATCCCAGCCCTATGGAACAAATTGGATCCAGAGCTCAGGAAGGAGAGTAATTTACTTCCCTTCAGAAAAAAATTTAAAACCGCACTATTCAAACAAGCATGGAGTAGACCTTAGGTGTACAGCTGGTTTCAAGTGAATATAACATCTATCACGTAAATATGGTCAGACAGCGCTTAGAGACCCCTGTGGTTATAACGCGCCATACAAATTAAATAAATAAATAAATAAATATGCAGCAGATTATAGACCCGTGTAGCCTAGAATTGCAGTACATCAAGGGAACATCAGAACCAGCACAATCAGATGAACATCATTGAAGTAGTATAAAAACTATGAGACATGTCTGCGTTTCCCACAAGTCCTGATAAGGCATTCAGAAAGGGAATCTGAGAGACTCTTGGGCTGTATCTCAGCCTCCGCTCCCTTAAATATTTTTGGGGTAAAGTGGCACGGTGGCATGGAGGCAGCCAACAGTAATTTGCTCCTTTGCAAGCACTAGTAAACTTCAAATGTATCACCATTGCACTACCACTGGAGCAAATCGCCTATCCATTTCCAATTTTACAGCGACAGCATCAAAGTCCTCAACCCACCAAGCATTTGTCTGAAACATTGACACCTGCTGACAGTGGCAAGTATGTCTGTCCTCATTCCTGCCCTAACAGTTATCCATGCTTTTACATAAATGTTTCTCTTATTTTAAGTGTTTGGGGGCCTTGAACCATAGGAGGATGATCAAGTCTGATAGACATCCCGTTCTCCTACATGCCACCTTCTTTTAGGCCGCCAGCATGAAGAGAACAAGGAGATTTATGGCACAAGGCATGATGATTCACCTAGTATTAAATCACTGCCAATCACCAGCCTACTTAGTTGGAGTAGCTTCGGAATAGAGGTCTAAAAGCTCAAGATCAAAGTCATGAATGATTGTTCCATCTGTGTATATCTCACCTACTCTCACCTTCCACCAGTAGGGTTTGGTGGTGGAAGTGCTGCCGGCCAGTGATGTGGGGAGTGAGAGGGGCAGGCTGGGGGGGTAGTAAACTATGGAATACGGCCAAATAAAGGTAAGTAAACATATAAATTAATAGAACGAATTCCGTTGTGCGCACTGCATCGAATTTGGCGATGCAGTGCATGCAACGAAATTCTTTTTATTCATTTATATGTTTACTTACCTGTATTTGGCCGTATTCCATAGTTTACTGCCCCTCACCCTGCCCCTCCCCGACACACGTCACCTCCCGGCAGCGCTCCCACCCCCGACCGCTACTGCCTTCCACTCTGCAGCAACCTTAAGTATCCTGGTCCACCCTTCAGAAGTAATGCTACTTCTGAGGTCTCTCCAATTATTGCAGGAATCAAGATCCGTAGCTGATAATCAAGTATCTTCTATATGTCTGTCTCGATGTTGCAACGACAGTGAAGTAAGCCCTCCATATTGTTTTCCAGGTGGCTAAGTAACACTTCCAGCAGGCAGGGTGGAATAGTTCAAGCAATTTCTTCTATCTCAGAATTAGAGTTATTTAACTTCTCTACATTGCCATCTAACTTGTGAATTAATTTATTTCAATAGAAAGTGATAGAAATGTTGATGTCTACAAGTACCCAGGCTATGTATCATTGTTGTATCCTCATTTTGGGACGCAAGCATATGTCTGTCTAGCTCTAATCTAGTCACATCACCACATATGGGTGTTATTTGCCTTTTTCACTCTGTGGCCGCCAACAAAATGTGGCAGTGACATACGCAACTTACAGTACAATCGTGACATTAAAATGCTGACATGTACATTGATATGCCTCACAGCAGTGTAATTATGCTCACCTCCATCTCATTGCTTATGTGAATCTAGCTGGTGATGGAGGACCTGTTAGGCCTTCTTCAAGCCACTCCAGTGCACGGGGTGGGCTGTGGGAGATGATTAGGTTTGTGTGAAGTGGATCTTTGCAAGATACATTGGACCGTTATCCTGATCTAGCATGGGAGGTTCTACTTGCACCCACCTACGACTCACCCAGGACCATCTCTCCTTCAAGAAGCAACTCAAGACCTGGCTTTTCGAGCAGTAGCAGCCCTCCCCCCTCCCCCCCAGCGCCTTGAGACCCTAGCGGGTGAGTAGCGCACTTTACAAATACTCTTGATTGATTGATTGACTTTCACCTCTTGACATGCCTTAGCTCCTAATATGGAAATCTCCATTGCAAAGCACTTTCTAGCAATCTCTTGCCAGATCACCAGAGATACATTATGGTCTAGTTGGATGTCTACATCTGCACAGAGTAGCTTTTGAAGTCTCTCCTCTGATTATATATACAATCTCCTGCATAAAGATGGGGACCTTCTCTAATCTCACCCATTTTTGGGGGGGGGAGTAACTCACATCAGCAACAGGGGAGGTGTGGGTGTAGATGCAGTTTGGTGGATAAGATGCCTTTGGAGGGGCCGGTTTTGCACTTCTGCTTTTTTTGCTACCTGTTACATGTGACCGATGAATTAATCTCCACCTGATTTGTTACATATAGTAAT
Organism: Lissotriton helveticus; assembly: GCF_964261635.1. Lineage (NCBI taxonomy): Eukaryota > Metazoa > Chordata > Amphibia > Caudata > Salamandridae > Lissotriton > Lissotriton helveticus. Next base: position 1,080,360,602 of record NC_136059.1, read on the forward strand.
ATGAGGAAGGGGTCCCAATGAGATGGACAACACAAAGTAAAATTGAATAAAGACAAAGAATCACTTGAACATGAAATTAAACCGCATTGTTTTAATCACAATGGGTAAAACATGGTTAATCACAACATCAGTCCATTAATTTGTGAGAAAGGTGGAGCAAGGCCCCGGAGGGAGGGAGGGGACGTGATATTGTGAGGATACAGTGATAAGGAAGGGTTGGTAAGTGACAGAATAATCAGTATTTCCAATCGAATACTTTTGATGGTTACAATATAAGTACAAAACAAAAACGAAAATAATCCACTTTAAAATCAAGCAAAATCGTACTCCAAACAGTACAATGTATGAACATTTGGGGCGTGGAGTCGATGATTAGGACGGGTAGCTGTCGGATCAATTCCCCACACGATAATGTTGGACTCTTTATACCCTGTTAGATACTACCGTGCCAATTTTACACCACTTGGCATCGGACAACTGACTTTCCTAGCGCACTCTTTTTTAATCCTAGTCCAACCACGGTGGAGCCAATCTATATTAACGACATGATCATGCATGTTTTCCCGTCCATATATGCGATATATTTCCCTGTGCTTGTCTCATTAATTAATGGTGATTAGAATTCACATTTTAGATATTTTGAATAATGTCAGTATTTGTATACATTAACTAGGTGGTCTGCCCCTTCTTTCGTCCTGAAGAAGACCCCATTGCAAGGATAACAAATTTTCCTGCCTAAGAGAGGGTCGAAACGTCGACAGTTACCCGTCCTAATCATCGACTCCACGCCCCAAATGTTCATACATTGTACTGTTTGGAGTACGATTTTGCTTGATTTTAAAGTGGATTATTTTCGTTTTTGTTTTGTACTTATATTGTAACCATCAAAAGTATTCGATTGGAAATACTGATTATTCTGTCACTTACCAACCCTTCCTTATCACTGTATCCTCACGATATCACGTCCCCTCCCTCCCTCCGGGGCCTTGCTCCACATTTCTCACAAATTAATGGACTGATGTTGTGATTAACCATGTTTTACCCATTGTGATTAAAACAATGCGGTTTAATTTCATGTTCAAGTGATTCTTTGTCTTTATTCAATTTTACTTTGTGTTGTCCATCTCATTGGGACCCCTTCCTCATATTACTATTCAACCCAGGTCCCTCTGACCTCTTCTGGGTATAACCCCCCCTATTGTACACTTGTTACATATAGAGCATATGTTCTAAAACCTTCAATTACAGGTGATAGTAAGGGGTGAGAGAGGGACAACAATATTGGACGCATTGGAAATTAACCAGTGGTATCCTACAGTACTGGTTTATCACAGCCACTGCTTGTGTCCCAAATTACTGTTGCAGGATGTAGTTATATGCTTATGCATTGTAAACAGATTAAGCAGCTCAAAAAGCACTGGACTATGTAGATGTTAACTTGCTAGTCATCTCACATTTGTAGGTGTAAATATGTCTGGTCTTCACCAAGGGTGACATATCTCTGCTCACCGAACTTCACATCTCATTTTTAGGGGACATTATAAAGTTAAAGAATTACATAAGTACTGAATTTACTGCTTTCACCTTTAATTCCTAATTTCTCTAGTAATCTTCCCAGATTCAGCCTCCCAACACCACCACTTCTCTCATTATCACCAGTACACCTTTAACACTGTGACCTATAATAACAGCAAGTATCAAAGGGTTTTAACCATTCGGGGCAATTTACAAGACCCTTGCGCCACTTTTAACACGGGAAAAGTGACGCAAAAGGGTCGCAAGGGGCTTGTAAATCTGCCTCCTTCCCCAGTGTCTATGGGGAAATGCATTGATACATAGGAACTTCTAGCCCTTCATTTCTTTGGAAGGATGGCCAAATATTTTGCTGGCAAACGTAAGTTCATGATACGTAAAAATCGAAAATTGGTGTGTCAGACGGATTGACTCCTGTTCTCTCAAAGTTTAAGAACGATATCTCACGTTATGTTATGTTTCCAATTAACCTTCACAGCAGCTGCTCACCGTAAGTATTCCTATCGTAAATTATTCGTTTTTCACATCCATTTGTTATTCAGAAATACCACTGGCGGATTCGATCAGCAATAATTTATGTTTACCATCTGAAAAATGAAGGCGCATTTGACTTCTTGACATTTAACGCTGTGGTGAGGTACAGTAAATTGTCGGTTGCATGCTCTCTGCGCAAGGTTGTAATTTACACAATGTGTCTTTTCCCACACTCAACGGTAAAACTTCAATTCATAAAAAAAGTCAGGAGCAGTTGTAAGTATATAGGAGTACAGTCAGTAACATCTGAGAAATGTGTTATATGTTGGATTAAATTGCGCATTTTGTTTTCCCAGTTATGTATGGAGTGCCCACTGGTGTAACTGAGCATACATAAATTATTCAGCTATTTCGTTTTCTTGCAAAAACACTTTCCTAATACGGTATTTAAATTCAAACTGTAGGAAATTGTTTTTACAGGGATGTGACATAACCTGCTTTATTCAAGTTTGTCATTTCACTTTCTATAAACAGCTGTCAACATCCTTAGCAGCTCTTCGCTGTTCCTCTGATGGGAAGGGGGAGGATTACTTACTGTAGTGCAGATGCCGTCGAAAGTGTGCACCAACTTTTCCTGATTACTTACATTCTACTGGCAGTGGTGCAATTTTGCACTGACATTTACACTAGCTCTTGGACTAATTGACCAGTTCAAAATATAGGGCCAGATGCATGAAGAAACTGTTTTGCGAGTCGCAATTAGGAAATAACAAAACCGCATACATGATAGTGTGTTGAACACTTTTTGCGATTCCTAGGGTATCGCAGATGACCTACTCATAAATATCAATGAGGTAGGTCGCAATTGGCGACGCCCTAGGAATCCCAAAAATCACAGGGATCACCATGTCTGTGATTGCGTTTAAATACATATATATATTTTTTAAATGCAGCATGTTTTCCTTAAAGTAAAACGGAATGCGTTTCTAAAACAAAAATTTTAAGTTTTCCTTTAATTTTTTAAGAGTAGGCACCACAAACCACTGCCTGCTCTTACAACATGGTGTAATAAACATTCCCAAAGGGGAAGGGGGCCCTTGGGGAACCCTTTCCATTTACGAATGGGTTCTACGTAAAGAAGGTGGTAAAATGGAAATGTTTTGTGACCGAATTTCAGTCACAAAACATTCCTACATACCAATGCCATTAGGTATGAGGAAGGGATGCACTAAACATGCACCTTCCTAATAGCACAACTCAAATCCATTTTGCGATTCGGTAACGGGTTACCGAATCACAGAATAGTGTTTGCTGCATTAGAAAAGCATTTTTTGCATTTGCAAACGGGCCGATTCTATGTACCGGCCCATTTGCGAAGACAGAAATTCTTGATGCATTTGCCCCATAGTTTTTAGGTCAAGCAATCGAGACCTCTGGTATATACTTTAGTATATACTTTAGTATATATACTTTAGCATGTACTTTAGTATATACTTATATGTGTATGTACTTTGTGGGCTTTGGAGATCAGCCCTAGGACTTGTCTGCTTCCGCTTGGGACTTATTTTTTCTGTTCAACTGCCTCTATTTAACTGTCTTGATAGAAAACGACCAGCATAGGTCAGTAAAATACCAGAATTGCTTTCTGCTGAGTGACTTTATTTATTCTATTTTTCTGGCAACTGCCTCTATTTAACTTTCTTGATAGAAAACGACCAGCAGAGTTCAGTAAAATACCAGAATTGCTCTAGCATTCTCTAGATTACAGTCCATAGAAATTGTCTTCCACAAGCACCTGTAGACAATAACAAAAATTGAAATTTTGTATTTTCAGTGATATGACCACCTAAGGCCCTAATTTTATATTAAAAATAGAGCTTTGGACTATACCATTTCCCGCTGAAAGGCAATATTTCTCTCCTTGTGTTCCCATACCTGTCATGTCATGCAGTTTGGTGCTTACTTTCCCCCCATGATAAAGAACAGTAGTAGCCCGATGTAGGTAATCTCGATTTGCCTACTCTTAAATACTGAATCATACCGATTCGGTATTTAAGAGTAGGTAAATTGGAAGTAGGCAGATGTAGGTAATTTTTCTTTTTCTAATCAGTATTTGCCTTTGATTCCTATGGGCCTTGAAGCCCATAGGAATCAATGGCAAATACCGATTCGGTAATTACTGAATCGGTAAATACCGAATCCTGCCAGGGGGAACGGGGTGTCACTTTGACACCATGTAGCACCCCAATGTCAGGCTTGTGTGCCATGTGGCACACATACATGCCCTAAGGGCATGTCTGTGGGTCACATGGCACAGGTGTACATGCTGTGCATGTACACCTAAATTCGATATTTACCATGAAATAGTATTACATGCTAAATAACGAATTCTTAGGGGCCTGTGGCACTGTTTAAACCGCCACCTACATCTGCATTTACAGATTCGGTATTTTTACCGAGTCTGTATTTACCAATTCGGTAATTTTACCGATTCGGTAAATACAGATTCGGTAAAAATACAGAATCTGTAAATATACGCCCCCTACATTGGAAAAGGCATTTACCGGTCGGTAACGGACGATTTCAGCTGTTACCGACAGGTAAATGCCTACCTACATCGGGCCCATTATGTTTAAGACCCAGGCTAATGTGCTGCATAGCTAAATACATATAAGGTCCCAAAAACGAGAACGATTGCATTGCAAATGTTTGTTGCCCTGGTTATTGGTTAGTACAAAATTCGTTATTTTACTCTCCATGGTAGGCAGACAAAATATCGATTTTTTAATATCGACCTACCATAATATCGATGTTTTAATATCGATGGGACAGAATATAGAAGGTAAGTAATATCGATTTTTTTAATATCGAAGGGACAGAATTTCAGAGGTAAGTAATATCAATTTTGTTAATATCGATGTAAGTAATATCGATATTACTAATATCGATTTTTATATGATTTTTATGTATATTATTATGTATTTATTATGTATTATTTTTTTTAAATGTAATTTAAGTAAATGTTGTATTTTAGTACCGTAGCGGGTTGTGGGTTTATAGGGGAATAGGGTGGGAAGTAATTTAATTATACTATATTAATTATATATTTTTTAGTAATTATAAATTACTTTTAATTAATTGGTAATTCATTTTTATTAATTGGTAATTTATTTTAACTAATTGATTAATTGATAATTATGTTCTGTAGGGGGTTGTGGGTTTATAGGGGAATAGGGTGGGAAGTAATTTAAATGTAATTAAGTAATAATTTATTTTCATTAATCGTTTTTGCTAATTATATTATTGTTAATTGATTAATAATTGGTAATTAATTTTTTTTGTAGGTCGATATATATTGTCTTTCTATATTTTGTCATACATTCACTTTACATGCACTGCAATCTTTTAGCTGTAAAACTGCACGGTTACCAGTTCACTTAATGGCAATGATTACAAGAGGCCTGATACTTCCAACACCAGCACAACCCCCACTTTCTCTATGAAACGATATTATGAATTGAGAGAAATTTGCAAAACACACTAGTGGCCAAACCTGCCAATATATTCCAAGGGAAAATTGCCTGCCATATTGTTGCAAAAAAACACCAAACTCTGCATGTTATGCACCATTTTGAGGGAAAAACTTGTAATTAGTGGTAAGTCTGGTCCAAGATGAATTTTAAACCTTGGGGTATGAAATCAAAGGGTTTGATTATTACCTCGCCTAATGGCAATATGAGGGTGGCTCTGCAAAATGCAGTGAACAACAACATATTCAAACGTTTGCTTATATTGAAAACGTTTTGCTACTAGCTACCCTCCTTGGAGCACTCACAAATAGATCATGTGAAAGAGAGGAATGCACATTTTTATTTCCTAGAAAAGGGGAAGCAATGCTCTCATCCTTTATTTTTTTTTATGTAAAGTGGTTTCTACACAGGAAAAACAATATTTGTGGAAATAAATAGGTTTCATTTATCAGTGCACATTTCTAAGTGATTTACATATATGGAATGTGTATATTATGTTTTCTAATATATGTGAACATTCGATTAGTTTAGTATGTAAGGTGAGGGATGTAGTAGAACAGATCCTGCAGTACCCAAGTGCCTTCTTAAGGAAGCTGTTGTTGATGTGTAGGGTTGGTAATTCGGCACTTTAAACTGACTTAAAGATGGAAAAGTGCCTAAAATAGCATTGCAACAGGCATGCCGTTGGAGCTGCACAGCCGTTTTTTGCTCAGTAATCTTCCCCGAAAGAGATTTAAAAAGTTCTGGGCCTATTAATTCAGAAATTGCTTAGGGTCTTGAGCTGTATCTAATATTTATTAAATGCTGAATCAAATGCAGATGGTTCTGTAACCCTAACTGAGAATAACCATTGATTGCCAGAAAAGGAGACTTTATTTTACAAATCTTATGTCTGTTGTTTTAAAAATTGTTACCAGGAAAGAACCTGGGGCCAGGTGTCATGAAATAGCCAAGAGCAGTTTTTCAGATTTACAAAATTCACAAATTTGGAAACGCGGGGGAATATTTACATGCCGCTATCGCCACCACAACCTCACTTTCAAAGAAGTTGTGGTGGCGATAAGGGATTCACCTTATTTATAAGGCAATGTTAAGCCACTCAATGTCAAATGGGTGTTGCGGTGGGTGTTCCGCCACCACACCCATTGATTTTGACACTGCCCCCTTTTTGCAAGGGTGGCATAAATAGGAGTCAGTGCCAAAATTAAGACCAGGGAAAACCTTATTCTGCACGCATCAAGCAGCGTCAACACATACCACATGTGTAACCCGAGCTCAAGCACGACACGCACACCCCCCAACAAGCCCACGCGAACCCCCCCACCCGCCAACGGCCCGTACAAGTCAATCACACGCACAAGTACGACACGTACACCCCCCCAACAAGCCCACGCGAACCCCCCCACCAGCCAACGGCCCCTACAAGTCAATCGCACGCACAAGTACGACACGCACACCCCCCTACGCGAACCACCCCACCTGCCAACGCCCCGTACAAGTCGATCAAACGCAAATGTACGACACGCACACCCCCCAACAAGCCCACGCGAACCCCGACCCGCCAACGGCCCGTACAAGTCGATCGCATGCACAAGTATGACACGCACACCCCCCAACAAGCCCACGCGAACCCCCCCACCTGCCAACGGCCCGTACAAGACGATCGCACGCACAAGTACGACACGCACACCCCCCTACGCGAACCCCCCCACCCACCAACGGTCCGTACAAGTCGATCGCACGCACAAGTACGACACGCACACCCCCCAACATGCCCACGTAAACCCCCCCACCCGCCAACGGCCCGTACAAGTCGATCGCACGCACAAGTATGACACGCAAACCCCCCAACAAGCCCACGCGAACCCCCCACCCGCCAACGGCCCGTACAAGTCGATCGCACGCACAAGTACGACACGCACACCTAACGCCAACACCCAACCAGCACAAGGACTTTGCAAACAAGTCGCACAACAACACTGAACATGTCTCCTGTGTACACACCATTGAGAATCAATGTCCTGGTCACAGCCAAACAGGCAAACAGAGGTCAACACCAACGCCCACCCCATATAACACACACACAACCAATTCAAATTAAGCCACACCCACTATTTGACCAATAAAAGGGTCCACACATACACCTTTGCAACATATCCCTTCTTGCGAAGAAACAGAGAGCACACCAACAAATGCAGCCACATACCTTCACACATACACCCTATCACATCTACACCCACACCATCCCCTTCACAATCAGAACCACACACCCTCATCCATACACACCATCACCCCCTCAATCACATACACCCCACACCATGACCACCCCCAAGAATCCAAAGTTCACTAACCCGGAGAATGAGATACTTACAGATGAAGTCATCAGAGTCGAGCCACAGCTGTTTGGCGCATTGGTCAGACAAACCAGCCTTTCAGAAAAAACACGCCTGTGGGAGAGGATCGTAGACCGGGTCAATGCTGTTGCACCCATCAGGCGCACCAGGGGGGAATGCCAGTCCAGGTGGTATGAGCTGCAGAGGATGGCGAAGAAGAAAATGGACCAGGACTACGCCTCTGCACACCACACTGGAGGTGGTGGTCCCCGCAGACCTCCTGTATACCATCCCTGGGAGGAGAAAGTCATGGCCCTGCTGCCACCGGTGGGAGTACATGGAATAGAAGGAGCCGTTGAGTCTGGTGAGTGTACAAAAAATACATGTTACATGGGTGGACTTACAACAGTGCCCAGCATCATGGGGTGGGTGGCCATGAGTCCCAGCAGGACACAACAAAATGGGGTTTGTTGCAAGGGGGAGCCACAAAGGGTGGAAGGTGGAGGGTAGGAGGCTGCTCTCATCCCATATGTCCCAGGGCCACACCCAAGCACCATGCCCAATGTACAGGGATAGGGAAATATCACACAAGATAGTAGACCACAGCTTCTAAACAATTTCATGTTGCCGACACACCTTCCAGAGATGCAATATTTTGTGACACAGTAAGGCAGTGTAGCAACCGAGCAAGCACAAACAACCTGTCTCCATCCCTGTCTCCCTCTCCCTCTGTCGCCCTCTCCCTCTGTCGCCCTCTCCCTCTGTCGCCCTCTCCCCCTGTCGCCCTCTCCCACTGTCGCACTCTCCCACTGTCGGCCTCTCCCACTGTCGCCCTCTCCCATTGTCGCCCTCTCCCTCTGTCGCCCTCTCCCCCTGTCGCCCTCTCCCTCTGTTGCCCTCTCCATCTGTCGCCCTCTCCCTCTGTCGCCCTCTCCCTCTGTCGCCCTCTCCCCCTGTCGCCCTCTCCCACTGTCGCCCTCTCCCACTGTCGCCCTCTCCCTCTGTCGCCCTCTCCCTCTGTCGCCCTCTCCCTCTGTCGCCCTCCCTCCCTCTGTACCCATCCCTCAGTGTTCCTCCCTCTGTCACCTCACCGCACCTCACCGCACCGCACCGCACTGCAGCTCCCTGGGAACACACACAGTTGCACCCAAGCACTGCACAGGCCTTACAAACACCATAGAGCAGATTGTTTAGGGATGTCTCCTAATTACCAGCAGTCATCTACTAAGTGCCTGCAACACACGCACTATTTGCAGGCAACACTGTACTGTGTCAGAACACACATCTCGGAAAGCTCTGTAGTACACAATGGGCACAGGTGTAGGCAGCACAAGTCCCTCCTGTGATAACTGCAAACACAAACACAGGACAAGGTCACACATCCTGTGCATGAACACAAAACCACGATTATGCCAGCATGCTACATCAGTGTGCAGCCAAATTATGAACGATGGACGCTTGCAAATCACACGCAAACTACTAGCATGGCCTGTCATACACCCCCCTTACAGAAACTCTTCCCCTGTGGACAGGCATTGGAGTGCAACACTGTCCCAATTGTCATGTACCACAACAAAACACTCACTAATATGAATACGCATACAACTCATACATGCACATTGCAGATGCTCCAGTCCATTGTGCCTCTCAAACAATGCATGTGCCCCATCTCATGAATGTTCTGGATGCACTTAAGTACCAACATGGACATGGGTATTGACAAGGTGATGCGTCTTTGAGAAGTGCCAAGTTCAAAGGCCATGATCTATAAGTGTGTGTACAGGTCCAGGGGTGTTGGCATTGTTTGGCCATCATGGAACAGCAAAAGACATCCAAAGTAGTAGATGTCATGCAAATTAATGATGCTCTGTCTCTTACATCAACATCTGCATCTAAACTCTGTGCATGCTTGATGCAGACATACGGATTTACACCGTATCCTGGATGTTGCGCGAACCTGAGCAATGCTTTACATGTGTTGTGCCGGCAAGACAAGACACAGCAATGGCTGTGTCAGTCATTGTCAAGAGAATGGAAGAATGAAAATACCCCAGAGTACATGTCAATTTACTACCACTACATTGTGGTAAATAAATAATTAATTACCGGTTCTATTTTTCGGGATACTCATATAAACAGATAGCTCAATAAATAAGAGTCAAGATTCGAGGTAGCTAGAGTGTACAGGCTTTAATCAAGCATAAACGGACAGGAACAGGACAGCCTGCTTGGGAATAGGATGGCAGAGCCCGGCAGCTGCCGGGGGCAGGATCTGGGAATGATGCGCATAACTTTTAATAACAGAACATTAGTATATATAGTTAAACAAAATACATTGCATTCAATACAGTAGGCGTAGCAGTAGGCGGAGTTTGTAGCAGTCGCGAAAGATAAGGGTGAAATGAGGTAACAAGAAGGCGTGTACAGGGCGTATACATAGACATGTGATGCAAACGTAACAGAATATGTCATAAACGGGGCGGAAACATGGAGGGGGCTACCTGAGCAGCTGGGACCTCTAACCTAGTGGTGCGCGCAAACTGACAATGACGTGTTACTAGGGAGAACTGGGGGGCTATGACTTCTGCGCTAGAAGAGGAGACTAAAGTCTGGAGTGTCAGAGCGACATGTACCCAAGCATATCTAGTATCTGGTGTTTAGAGTACATGTTGATAGAATCCAAGAGTTATCAGAGTAAAGGCTAACAGACATTAAGACTGGTGCATGCATAATCCTACATGCAGTGCGTGTGCGGGGAATATTCTATGAATATTAATACAGTATTTCTCTTACATGGAGACATAGAGGCTAGACCATGACGGAAACTATTGATGCGATTCAGTAGCTTAGGAATGCAGAGAAAGAGGGCTGGACTGATAACTAGAAACATAACATACTCTTGGCAGACTGGGAGGCAGAGCCAGGCCGAGCCGGGCACTGCGAGGCATGAAAGTAAGCTAAGGGTCAGGGATACAGGTGGGGGCTGTATCGCTCCTCGGAGAGGGTTCAGGAAACAGGAGCTGAATCTGAGTCCGGGCCCTTTTGAGGCCTAGAAACGGGGATAATTCAATGAATTAACGTGCACACTGTAAAACGTGGCATCGTAGCTTTACATAGGCCTGATATTCGTTGTATTCACGAAAACTGGAAACTGGCATACTAGAGATGGACACAATTGTAATTGCGTCTTTAATCGATCATAGGGGATACATGCATATCAATCATACACATATGACATAACATGGGGAACACGTAGGCACATATAACATGGCAAAATTTACTTTTCCACATTCCCTCCTTGTGCCCTACGTTTCCATCAGGAAACATCTATATTCATGATACCATCTATCATTTCATACAGCATCATTTGCTCGTCTCGAATTGTCTTGGAACGGGACTTAGGACTAGGAATACAAGAGGTAGCACAAATGCCGCAAATCGCAGGGCCACATTGTATACAGAGGCAGCAACTGAATATGATCATTACTGCAATACCTAGGAATGACAATACTTTCCATCCCCAGGCAGATATGATACTCCAGAGCCAACCGGACCATGTCCAGGTGCCTGGATTCTGGTGTAACTGATGGGCAATTTTATGAAGTCTGGTTATAGCTGAATAAACAGACGGCGCGTTATTAGGAATGAAAATGCAGCAACTAGATCCGATGACTCTACATGCTCCTCCTCTATCGGCCAGTATGACGTCAAGAACGAGACGATTTTGGAGCACGACAAATCTCATAGCAGGTTGCTCTTCGGTTAAGTTACCTAGAGCAGAAGTAGTTTCATTCACTACTGCTTCAAGGGTTCTGGTTAACCTACGGATTGACTTACTATTCTGGACAGGTCCTATAAAGAAAAAGAAACCTCTATTGAAATCTGTATACTGTTCTAGAGCAGTTTCAGTTTGATCGACAATTGGGGACTCAATCTCCCTTCTATGTCTGACGTGTACTAGATGTGTGTTTCTGTAATAATCAGATGGGGCTAGAAAAACTGGTGGCAGTAGGAAGGCAATGTAACATGTTCCATCCCAATCGAGGGGCAGACGGACATATGCGGTCTGACCACAAACAAAATAAGAATGACGTGAAGCTTTGAAAATAGATTTCCCACTGTCACTATACTCGACAGTAGTAGTACAATCACTATGTCCTACATGTGCGGAACCATTCTTTCGGACACATAATTCGCCTTTGACTGGTAGTACTGAAATAGCAGGTAAGTCTGGAGTAGTATCAGACTGAACATTCAGGACCATAAAGTTCGAAGAATAATTACCTAAATTATAAACTTCATTTTCTAGATCTAACCCTGTTCTATGGGGGAGACCTTGCTTGTCTGGCAAGCATGTTCTATTCAGAAGGGACATATCATTTGAAGATGACGTTAACATGGACCATGCTCCACACGAACCATTATGTGAAAACGGATAAGGAAAGAGTGGCAGAACTCCCTTCGGTGTCTGGAAAGGGGGAGTCGACCACACACCCAACAATTAGTCTCATTGCTGGTCTGGTGTGAATAATGTAACATTCTGATGAATGTATTATTTCTCATAGCAAGACGATAGGATAGCTCGTGAGGAGGCAGATCACTAAATGTGTGTTCTACTGTAGCATTAGAAAACTTATTTACATGAGAAATTGGAAAACATAAATGCAATGCATAACTTGTGCAGGTAACCATCAAACTTAGAAACAATATAAAACTTAGAAAAACAATACATCGGATAGAGTTTTGACTAACTCTCTCACTATGGGGGACTATCTCATACATGTCAGATACCTGTCTAACCGTTTCACCCGAGAGGGACTTAGACAATTAAACTGGCTGACTTATTTTACTAGACCGGAGCTTTAACTTATACTCCTGTTGCGGAGTTTTCTCTAACAGAGGAACTTTCAGTTCAGGATTCAGATCAATGTCTGGTTTCAGGCAGTCTTTCAGGCAGTCTTTAGAAATGTCCTTTAAAAATGTCTTTTCTCGGACTCCATGGAACTTCTTGATATGGGACAGATGGACCCAACCCTTGCGGCCTTCCAACTTCACGGCCGTGCGGGTGGTCAGGAGGACAAGTCGTGGCTCTTTCCAACGAGGCTCCAGCGGACTTGAACGATCAAAGTTCCTTACAAGGACGAGGTCGCCTGGAATGACCTCATGCGGTTTCACTTCAGTATTGTCTGGGAATGCAGCGGCAACCTGTGAACGACAAGAGTGTAGGGCAGACATCAAGGAAGCTAGGTAATCTGTCAACATATTACTGGAAACATCTGTAATACTGCGGGGTCTAGGTGTACCCCACATGTTTGGGGGGCGGCCGAATACGACCTCATAAGGGGACAGACCTGATCTGGAATGTGCGACCATTCGCATAAAGAATAAAGCAACTGGCAGGGCAACTAGCCAGTCTACACCTTTCTCTTTACAAGTCTTGGCAATACGGATTTTCAGGGTCTGATTATGTCTCTCTACGAGACCGGCTGCTTCAGGATGGCGCACACAATGGAACTTCCACTGGTACCCTAACAAGAGGGAAACATGTTTCATTAACTCGGATGAGAATGGCTGGCCGTTATCAGAATACACGACCCTAGGGAGTCCATAACGGGGAAAGAATTCACGAACCAACTGCTTGGCAGTGGTCGCTGCTGTATAATCTGGAACTGGATATGCTTCTGTCCACCTGGACAAAGCGCATACAACTACAAGGACATACTTGAAACCTCTACATCGCTCCATCTGAATATAATCCATCTGGAGGACTTCAAAAGGGTGGTCAGGGGGCTGGAATCCACCTTGTTCCACCGGGACACTTTTACCTGGATTGAATTGACAACATATCATACAAGTACGGACTTTCTGCTTGGCTGCAGCTCGTAAGTGCTTGTTAAACCAAAGGTTCTGTATACTGTCTAACATGGCTTTTTCTCCTAGGTGTGCTGGACTATGTGCGGTATTGATAATGACTTGAACCATAGAGTCGGGGAGAAACCATGTGGCTTTTCCCTTCGTCAACCATCCCTGATCTGTCTGGACCCCTCCTTGTTCGGACCATTTCTTGATTTCTTCAGGAGTAGTATGTAACTGTATGTCTATGACATCTTGTGTAGGGTCCTTAACTGTCATACAAGTAATCTGTTCTGGAGTGGATGTCTGTGTCTTGTTAACTGGAATGTCTGGTGTCTGAGCTGTAAGCTTGGCTGTTCGATCTGCTAGATCGTTACCTTGGGAAATGATGTCAGTAACTTTCGTATGTGCCTTGCACTTCATGATAGCGATAGCTGTCGGTAAATGTATTGCATCTAACAGAGCTTGAATGAGGAGACCATGCTGAATCTTGGTTCCATGAGAAGTCATGAAACCTCTCTCCTGCCAGAGCACTCCGAAGTAATGTACAACTCCGAATGCATAACGTGAATCTGTATATATGTTTACTTTCAGGTTCTTGGCACGTATGCAGGCTTGGGTCAGAGCAACTAGCTCTGCTGCTTGAGCAGACAGGGTGTCAATACGGTGTGTTTCAATGACTTCAGTGTCAGTAGTCACTGCATACGCGGCTACTAGTTCTCCTGTACTAGTTCTCATACATGAACCATCCACATAAAGTGTCAGGTCGGGATCAGGTAATGCAATGTCTGTCAGGTCTTGTCTTGGCTTAGTCATAGTGTTAATGACTTCCACACAGTCATGTGTGGCAGGATTTGAAGTAACTGACGGTAACAGACTAGCAGGATTTAGAACGTTGCAGCGTCTGATTTCTATGTGTGGCTGGAACAGTGTCAGTTCATAACCTGTTAAACGTGCAATGGTCAAGTGCTGAGTCTGTGTTCGGTTTAAAAGAACTTCCACGGAGTGTGGAACTTGTACTGTCAGGGAGTGTCCTAATACTATGGAATCACTCTGTCTGATTGCTAGAGCTGTGGCTGCAACTGACTTGAGGCACGCAGGCAAAGCCTGGGCTACTGGATCTAATGTGCTCGAAAAATAAGCACAAGGCTTGTACTGTCCTGCTTGATCTTGTGTGAGAACAGATAATGCAGTACCATCACGTTCTGTGACAAAAAGTGTAAAAGGCTTACTGTAGTTTGGTGTAGCTAGAACAGGTGCTTGGCATAAAGCTTTCTTTAATTCATTAAAACTAAGTGTATGTTCAGATGTCCAAGGGAGGACAGTCAATACGGCTGCCTCCTGTGTCGTTAACTGTATCAGTGGCTTTGCTAGAAATGCATACTGAGGAATCCATTGTCTGCAGTAAGAAGTAAGGCCAATAAAAGCTCGTACCTCCTTCTGTGTCTTGGGCTGTGGAAGACTCGCTATTAACTGGATACGGTCTGGTGTCAACTGCCTACCCCACTTGGACAGTAAGTGGCCTAAGTAGATCACTTGCTGGACACAGAACTGGAGCTTCGAAGGGGACACCTTGTGCCCCATCTCGGCTAGGAAATACAGAACTGTAAGTGACGCTCGCTCGCAATCACGTTCAGAACGGGCTGTGATCAGTAGATCATCTACATACTGGAGCAGGGCAGTGTCAGTTGGCATGTGAATATTGTCTAGTTGTCTTTTAAGTGCTTGACTGTAAATACTAGGACTTTCTGTGAAACCTTGAGGAGCTCGTGTGAATTTATAGCTCCTTCCATTTAAACAAAAACCGAAAAGGTACTGGCTGTCTGGATGAATCGGAACACTGAAAAATGCATTCTTGAGGTCTATCACAGTGAAAAATGTAGCTTCAGAATCAATAGCTGTCAATAGAGATGAAATATCTGGGACTACTGGATACTGGGGTATGATACATTTATTAAGTTCTCGAAGGTCAATCACTAATCGATATACTGGAGGTGCATTTGGATCAGTACATTTCATGACTGGAATGATAGGAGAATTACATACATTGGAGTCAGTTTCTACGACCACTCCTTGAGCAATAAGCTCGTCAATAATTTTGGATAAGGCTGCTACAGCCTCAGGTGGCAATCTGTACTGTCTGATTCGTGGCAAGACTATACCTTGCTTGAGGGTCACACGATGGGGTGTGATTCGCATAAAACCTACATCAGTTGGACCTTGCGCCCATAAATGCTGTGGAACATTGGACAATCTTGGATCAAAATCACGTAATACATAGTGACCTTTAAAGTCACGTAAAAACAATCGTATTCCTTCTGGGGAGCAGCAAATAACTGCACCTAATTCTTTCAATGTTTTAATGCCTAACAAATTTTCTGGACACGATTTCGTAAGTAACAAATCAGTAGTTCGGGACAATGGACCAACTTCTAGAGTAACTGGCTTTGAAATCTCGTTAACAATAGGCTTTCCTGAAAATCCAAGGGAAACATTTCTAGAGCCTGAGAGCGGAGCCCCTGGAACCTCGTCATGACTGATAGTAGTCCTACTTGCTCCTGTATCAATCAGAAACTTTCTGTCTTTCCCTAATACTTGACTGTGTACATAGGGACCCTCTTGATCTACAGGTATCTCGATGAGAGGCAAGCCTACCTCCCTCTCTAGGCTGTTTCATGAATACGGTTGATACTCTGGATACTCTGTCTGGGCATACTGGTACATCTGTTGTGTAACATGCTGTGTTGCAGCAATAGGCTGCGGTGCTGGAACTGTCTGTTGTGCATTCTGTGATGGCTGAGAAGTCTGTGAAACTTGTTCTTGTCTAGGCGGACGTGGTCTTTCTTTAGTCTTACCAGTAGCTATGTTGTGTTTCAGAACTGCACACTAGTTTATAAAATGACCTGGCTGTTTACAATAATTGCATGTCCCTTTAACGGGAGCTGCAGGATGACTGGCTGGATTCGGACCCCTCTTCTGACTGTCTTGTGGAACAGATTGTGCAACTAGTACTTTTTCATTTTCGTGTCTTTCATACGTCTCCTTTCGTGTTCTTGCTCTTCCCTGATTCTATTCTGGTGATACTGGAGCATCTGTAACATCTGTGACGGGGTACTAGCTTGCCAAGTACTTTCGACTTTCAAAACTCGATTTTTAACTTGTGGACTTGAATTCTCGACTAGTTTAGTAACAAAAAGATGAGGGTATGACTCGCTACCTGTCTTCAAACCACTGTTAATAATAAAACATTTTTCAAATCTAGAATAAAAATCACTAGTATCTTCATCCTGTTTCTGTTTGCATGCTGAGATTGCATCCCAATCTTCCTTTTTCGTGGCTAATAATCTTGGCAAAACTTGTATCAATAACTCGGGCAATTCTTTACATTTGTCCCCAAGACCGGTACCTGGTACTCGTATTTTATCTTCAGCTTCTAGAGCTGTCCAATCAATCTTTTTCTCTCCCACCTCCCATTCTTTTTCCTTGAGTTTTTCATATACCCCTGCGGGCAACAGGACCTTTAACATTTTAATGATATCTGGATACGTGTATTCTCCCATACGGAGCATGTCTTTTAATTCTCGATGGAACCCTGCTGGATCTTTGTCGTGACAGGGAATTAATTTCTTCATCTCTAAGAGTTCCATCTTTGTGATAGGGGTGTAAACAAATACTCGTTGCATTTCACCACCCGTTGTCCTAACTGGGTGTACTTCTCGTAACGGATGCTGTCTATCTATGTAAAATGGTTTACTTTCTGGAGGTGAGACGTGAACAAAATGCGGGTTCAGAAACGTTCTATATTTGTGGCGCTGTTCTAGAATGACACTAATTAAATCTGTACCTAAACCTTTCCATTTATACTGGAGTAACTCGTTCAGAACGTCATGTAACGGACCTGGATCAGAATGTTGTCCCTCATACAATGTAATGAGGTGCTGGATCATATACATACCCACCAGTCGCTGCTCGGCTGGGGGCAGTTTCAGAAACATTTGTGCCACTATTTCGTCTGGAAAAGTGGTAGAATCAGTAATCCATCGGACTGCTGATCGGGCTAGTTCTTGTTCATGCATGGTACTAAGTTCACTATAACCGATTCGTGATTTCAGAATGTGATCGGTAGCTTGAAATACTTGTTCTAGAGAATCTTGTTCTGGTGCTGGAAGATGAAAGACTTTCTTGTGTTCTAGGCGTGAATGTCGGTCTGGAAATCTAGATTTACCTACATACGCTATTCTGGCGGTATTCTCGTCTTCTACTTCTTCAGTATCAGAGTTATCTTCTTTCTCGCTTACTTGTGCTGCTATGCGTTTCTCGTGTAACCTTATTATTTCCTTACGAATTTTCTTGTACATACTTTCTATACTACTGAGTGTCTTGTGTCTTCCCTCGGCTATATGATCACTCCATCTTGTCAGAACTTTCATTTCGATCGGATCTTTATCTGGATAATCTTGTTCCCTTATTAAACAATTAATTAAAAACTTTAATAGCATGAGCTGAGTCTCAGCTTTCCTTGGAGACATGATTTCGCCAATACTTTCTGGATCATCTCCTGTACGGATGAAACGATATATTCTGTCTAGATCTTCTTTCATATTCGGTAGGGTGTCCAAATACTCGGTCACCCGTCTTACGCGCAATGAATATATAACCATATTATCATCGCCTGGGACTGGATCATAACGGCATTCAGTAAGAGCTCGCTTGATATCTGCAACGGACTGATGTTTGGGCGTACGCTGTAACGCACGTTCATGTAACTCGACTAACGTTACACGTTTGTGTGGCGGCGGGGTACCAGGAGGACCTCCTCCCGCGGCCCCTAAACTGGAATCGTCGACTGATACTCTTGCTGCTGGCAGAGTGACCGATGTAGCGGGTACTTGTACTATAGGCTGGACCGGGGGTACCGTAACAGGTGCTGTAACAGGTGCCCCGGTGGCTGGAGGAACAGGAATTACATTATTTACGGGAGCTGGCGGAGCAGGATTCGCATATTCTGGGACTGTGTCGTCCAAATAGGACGAGAGAAAAATATCAGCTGCGGTCGGTTTTTGACGTAGCTTAATCGGAACTAATGGCGGCGGAAAATTACATGGTGCTTCCGGGGTTGCTTTTGGCAAGCCCTCGGCAAGAAGAGGATACATACCCTTAATGAGGGCATTTCTTTGTCTGTCTGACTGTTTTAACTCGTTCACCTACTTCAATTAGTTCCCTTTCTTGGGCTCTCTCTGAGGATTCTCTACTTAATTCAGACTTTCTGATTTCTTTTTCTGTTCTTTTATGAGATTCTTTGCGCCATAACTCGATGGCATCTTTCTGGGACTGTCTGGCTTTCTTTTTCCATAATGCTTCTTCTACTCGCATGATGCACTCGGCATCCCACGTACCTGATACGGGCCATCTATACTTTTCCTCTAATTCCTTGGTGTACTCCACCCATAAATCTAGATATAATATGGCACTTATGCCATGCTTTTGATACATAAAATGACCTGGACTGTCCCTATGCGGGACAGGAACTGCTTCCTCGAGCAGACCTTTTCTAGTTTTTAACTGACGTAACTTTGAGAACAGAGGCATAACTAGGCTGGAGTCTGGACACAATACAATACACGATAAACACAATAATAACTTTAAGAAAACAAATCACTCATACCACGACATTAAAAACACATAGAACAACAGTTTGGACAGAATATTACCTGAAATACTGAAAACAGAATACATGAATTTCTCGAGAACAGAACTTACTAGAACAGACTAGAATGACTGGATGCACTGCTAAAACAGTACGAAACTTACCGGTCCCATAAAGAGACACGTCAGGACCCGCATCCACCTAAGTGGACACTTCGTGTTGGATCTGCGTACCCAAACCCACGGACCAGAGACAAATCAATTGACCCTGTCTAGATACTACCCCAGCAACGGTACTCACCGGGCAGCAAGAACGGAAGGCCTCGGACTAGACTGCTACGACGACGGACGGACGAACTTCGGACTTAAGTTACAGGTGGGCCTCCAGATACCTCGGACCTTGGACTCTCGGCTTGGGCTCTGGTCGGGACTCGCCGCGTTCCTCCACCGCCTCGTCTGGACGCTGGACCGCAACCTCCGTCTCCTCCGTGGGCCTGAGGGATACTTGAAGCAGAAATATCTGCACGTGTACGGTATGGTTCCGTCACGGCTGCAGAGGATCAGGGGGCCTGCGAGGCTTCTCCGGCGCGTGCGGAAAGGGCAAGTCCCTATTCGGGCGCCATTATGTGGTAAATAAATAATTAATTACCGGTTCTATTTTTCGGGATACTCATATAAACAGATAGCTCAATAAATAAGAGTCAAGATTCGAGGTAGCTAGAGTGTACAGGCGTTAATCAAGCATAAAAGGACAGGAACAGGACAGCCTGCTTGGGAATAGGATGGCAGAGCCCGGCAGCTGCCGGGGGCAGGATCTGGGAATGATGCGCATAACTTTTAATAACAGAACATTAGTATATATAGTTAAACAAAATACATTGCATTCAATACAGTAGGCGTAGCAGTAGGCGGAGTTTGTAGCAGTCGCGAAAGATAAGGGTGAAATGAGGTAACAAGAAGGCGTGTACAGGGCGTATACATAGACATGTGATGCAAACGTAACAGAATATGTCATAAACGGGGCGGAAACATGGAGGGGGCTACCTGAGCAGCTAGGACCTCTAACCTAGTGGTGCGCGCAAACTAACAATGACGTGTTACTAGGGAGAACTGGGGGGCTATGACTTCTGCGCTAGAAGAGGAGACTAAAGTCTGGAGTGTCAGAGCGACATGTACCCGAGCATATCTAGTATCTGGTGTTTAGAGTACATGTTGATAGAATCCAAGAGTTATCAGAGTAAAGGCTAACAGACATTAAGACTGGTGCATGCATAATCCTACATGCAGTGCGTGTGCGGGGAATATTCTATGAATATTAATACAGTATTTCTCTTACATGGAGACATAGAGGCTAGACCATGACGGAAACTATTGATGCGATTCAGTAGCTTAGGAATGCAGAGAAAGAGGGCTGGACTGATAACTAGAAACATAACATACTCTTGGCAGACTGGGAGGCAGAGCCAGGCGAAGCCGGGCACTGCGAGGCATGAAAGTAAGCTAAGGGTCAGGGATACAGGTGGGGGCTGTATCGCTCCTCGGAGAGGGTTCAGGAAACAGGAGCTGAATCTGAGTCCGGGCCCTTTTGAGGCCTAGAAACGGGGATAATTCAATGAATTAACGTGCACACTGTAAAACGTGGCATCGTAGCTTTACATAGGCCTGATATTCGTTGTATTCACGAAAACTGGAAACTGGCATACTAGAGATGGACACAATTGTAATTGCGTCTTTAATCGATCATAGGGGATACATGCATATCGATCATACACATATGACATAACATGGGGAACACGTAGGCACATATAACATGGCAAAATTTACTTTTCCACAACATACACAATTGAACAATGTCAACAATGTAAAGCTTGTGGAACTGTGATGCTGATAATGAATAACTAAACAAGATGTCACTTGATAGTGCCTTAACAGTGTCTGTCTCTCCCACACACAGGGGAACGTGTGGCGCCCCCCCCAACCAGGGGGGAGAAGGATCCCAGTCCCAGGCTCAGCAGGACCCAGACCCCACCGACAGCGACACCACTCAACGCACTGTGGATGACCCCAACCAACATGGCTCCTCTGGATCCCAAACCCCTGCAGCAACTGTACCAGCTACATCTCACCCAACCACCGGACCAATTCCCACCACATCCCAGCAGACAGGTCAGAGCCCTGCCCATGATCCACAAGAGAGCCTGTCTGAAAATGAGGGACACCCTTTGTCGGGCGCCCCTGAGGTTGCAGACAACCTCCACCCTGCCAGCACTCGGGGGGCCCGTTGATCGGATGTGCCCACAAGCGCAGGCCGTGCTCGTGTGGGTCAGGATGGTGGGAGTGGCGCAAAGCGGAGGCGAGATTCTGGCCAGTCAGCTGCAGCTCCCGGTATGCCTGAACTCGCTAACATCCTGGAGGCATACCGGCGGGACACCAGGGAGGTAAGCCAGCTTGCGGAGGCCCTCAACCAGGTGAAACAACAGCAGGCAGAGCAAATAGCCAGGCAAGACCTACATTATGGATGGGTGGAGGCAAGTCTGGCTCAGCTCTTGATGGTGCATCAGTAAATGAGCCAATCGCTAAGTCAGATAGCTGCCAACATGCAACACCCTCCCTGTGTCACAAGGCCAGCAACATCACGGCAAAGTGCAACACCAGCCACAGGGAGGGAGGAGGAGGAGGAGGAGGAACTCTCTGACGTAGCGTCCCATGCACCGTCCATGCCTGCATGTGAGGGTCCCTCAAGGAAGGTGGGTCGTCCACGGCTAAGATGTTGAGGGGCAGTGGGCCAAGCACATCTCCCAGGACACTGGACCTGGCATATTGCCCCTGGGTGCAACAGCATCCCCTATGAGACTCTCCCACATGGACTTGCTGGTCACAGTCTGCCCAATGATGCCAAGCACTGTGGCCTGGACTCTGTTGACTGAAACTGTAAGGCATCTCATCTCCAGCAGTGAACTTTGGATTCCACCCCTTTCTGTACAGCACCTATTCACGTTTCCTGCACAAGATCACCCAATAAATATTCTAAACCTCATACGCATTTGGTGAGTTATCTTTGAACCACAGCATAAATTGATATGTGTGTGCAAATGTATAAAATGCAAGGGTATCCAACAAACAGCAGCCAACCACACACTTGGATCAGAATCTCAGTGAGGACACACATCGGTCAGAAATTCCTAACAACTAGATATATGGATGGAAAGACACACCTGTGTGGGATAGTAAATGCTGGAGGGGGGTTTGGATCCCAAAACTGCTATCACAGGCAGGCCCAGGAGAGTCACTTTGAGGTGTACAGATCAGTGTGACAAAACTAGTTGTCCACGTAGGGAGTACCTACAACTGTGTCCTCAGGTATGTGAACTATCAACAGCATGATGCAGTACTGTGGATGTGATGATTGGTGCACAGGACAAGGGTGGCAGGACAGACTGTGGGCAATGGGCTGTAGCACTCTACACAAGCACACCTGAATAGGTGTCCTACCCCTATGTAGCTACAAGGACTATACTACTGTAATGGGAGCAACGCATACAGAACAACTACCCATGTCTGACAAATACCTACACCAGAATGGGGAAATCACACCACACCCAAGAGACGTGGTCATGGTGTGTGTCCCCTGTGGCTACTTGACTGACTGTGACACCTATGTTTTTGCTGCTGTGGTGTTGACAAGGTAACACTGTACAATATTGTGCCTATTGAAGGTGTGTGTGTGCTGTACACGGCACATGACCTGGTGGTAGGTAGACCCAATGGCATGTGCATGTGAATCTGCATAGTCGTGCCAGTATGTGTTGCACACACAGGCATAGAAGCTGCAATGGCTGAGTTTGAAGCATTGTTATACTAGGAGGGTGATTGTCTGGTGTTGTCTGTGTGTAGGGTGGCAGGAGCATGCTCTATAAATGGATGGAAGGAGGGTCATCCTGTAGGTCTCTGTGTTCCTGGATAGTGTGCGCTGCATGGTGGCTGTGTATGCAGCAGCAGCAATGAGTGAAGACATGACGGCAGGAGGGGAGGGACAACTTGCAAAACAAGCACATACCACAAGGGCATTGGCAAGCCACAAAGTGACATGTGTATGTGAAGGCAGGAGTGTCTGCCTCACTCAGGGTCACTGCAAATAAAATGGCACAGTAATCACCAAAGATCACAGTCACTGGATCAGGGCCCTTACGGACAAGTGGGGTACAGGACACACAGCGTCAGCAGGTGTAGACTACAGCTAGTGTGTTCAAAGCTAAACAGCAGCTACAAAGCCATCTACCTCACACACAACATAGTATTCCAGCCTTCCCCAACACCATGCATGTGGTCACTGTACACGTAAACACATAACAAGCATAAGCTTACTTCATGCCAAATAGTATACATGCACATTAGAAGGACATGTGCGTTGACATCAAGGCGGCACAATATTCTGTAGAAGTCAGACGTCATGCACAACATGATTATTTACATTGTGAGCCCATGGAGCATTATCAAACATACATGTGCATTGGCAAGAAGTCCAAATAACACTATTAATGATGTCACCTTTAATGCAGCAGTACTATTAGCTACAAGCCTGTCAAGGACTGGCCGTACCTTCCTTCATCAGAGTGGTGTGATGCTCAAAGGGTTCCACCTCCAAATAGCCCCTTGGTCTGAGTACAAACGACAGACACAAAAGGGTAATCAGGCGAGGGAAGGAGAGGATGGGAACTGCTGGGAGGGAGACCTGAAACAGAGGCAAATAACCATTAGGAGTACATTCTCATGTCACTGACACTACAAAAACCTCATTTGATACATTGTACCAGTCACACCTGTGAAGTGTACTGACTGGAGACAATTTTAAATTAGTAATCATGCTATCACATGAGATCCGATGCTATGACACGGACACATCAAACCTAGGACAGTCTGTCATCCATTAGAGTCTTGTGTTACGCTCACAAGTGAGCTACCATGCTATGAGATCTATGTTGTTAAAAACTCATTCACTGGCTCAGATGAGGTGGACCTTACAAACAAATGAAAACATATGGCAATGCTACTTACGCAAACTGTAATATCTGTATTAGATTATGGGTACCCATAAGGGCCATGTAGGCAAACTTGACTTCACGCACAACAGCTGTAAGAATCACATATGATGAGGAAGCTAATGACCTACATGCAATGAAGGCACTCTGTAGCCAGTCTTTTGATCTGTCAAGTTTGCATTACTATGCTAAACATGATATGCAGGTAGAAGAAATATCAACTGCAAGTGATGTTGATCCAGGCCACATAATGAGACCCTACCATTGCACAGAAATGCTGCACGGGACTAGAGATTCATGTGAATGACCGCACTGGTGCAACACAATAAATCACATATGCATCATCCCAACATTTTCATTTCTCATGCAAAACATACATGGCATCATGTGAATCAAAACAGAACTGCTACTCACTTTGAAGGTTGGCGTAGCAGTATTTTCAACCTGCACTGAGGTAACGACATGACAGTGACATGATATACTGCAACAAGGGGCAATGCATCCATGTAAACAGAATCACAGGACAGTTGTCATAACATGCGGAACATACACTGGGCCACACCTACACGACATGGTTTGATGGTAAACAAACTGGACTGGCCCACAAGGTGGAGGTGAGCATCCAGTCACATTCTAATGCACACAGTGAGGCTGCAATCCCCCACAGAGTCCGTGGTTGTGACCTCTGACACAATGTCAAGCCATGGTATATGCAATGTTGCAGTGTCAATGTCTACACACATTGATGCATTCACCAGAGTCTCAAACTACAACAGATGACAGTCTGATGGGGTGACTATCCTGTCATGGGAGTGGGCATACATGTAATAAGTAACATAATGTTGTTGCATGTATGCATGGTCTCACTACATGCACATGCACATGAACATGTACCACACGTTTCAAAACATACCAACACTAAACAGCCTCATTGAGTCCTTACCCAAATTGAATTCTCCACATGTCCATGCATGCTCCGTTGATTCGGCTGACGTTGCAATCATAACGAGCAATAGCAGGATGACCACGATGACCTCAACGGACAACAGGCAGGGCGAGCTGTGGATGAGAGTGGCACACAAGGGCTCAAGTTCTGTATAATGTCATTTTGACAATGTCCTGTTGAATATCCAGATGTTGTAGTACACCTGTACATTCCAAGTACACACATAGCACTTATGTGTGTTACATTACATCTGCACCTGTGTGACACTGCACAACAAACATCCAAATGACCTTGCATACAGTCTATAACATACACAGCATGCTACCCATGCAACTCTATAGTACATGTTTTCCATAAAAGCTGCTATGACTCACCATTATGAAAAGAAGTTGCGGATGAGGTGACTCCGGATATCATCTTCACCCTCCTCGTCATTGGCATCCTGGGCCTCAACGGGCGGATGCAGCACACGGTGAAGATGTCACACACCTTGCGTGGGCTGTATTGGAGGGCTCCGCCTGTCTTGTCCAGGCACCTGAACTGGCTCTTCAGGAGTCCAAATGTTCGCTCGATCACCCGCCTGGTCTTCCCATGAGCATTGTTGTACCTCTGGTCTGTGGTCTGCAGCTGTCCTGGGGTTGCGTAGCGGAGTCATTAGCCACGGCATGTTTGGATATCCAGCGTCTCCTGCAAATTGACATCATGGAAATGAGTGTGTAATATGATGCAGATCATGAAGTTGTGACATACTGACATACATAGCTGACAGGGTATACTCACCAACAAGACATGCCCGGTGGTTGTGCAGCTGCAGCATCATCTGTGGTACCCTGCTACGCCTCATGATGAAAGCATCGTGGCACAATCCTGAAAAACGTGCAGAAACATAATCATGTTGTCAAGACACACCACCAGGGCATTTATCGAGTGGTAGTGTTTCCTGTTGCGATACGCTTGCTCCTGAGCCCTTGGTGGCACCAGAGTAACATGTGTACCATCAATTGCACCAATTACATGTGGCATGCGTCCCAGGGCATAGAATTCCCCCTTGACATCTGTCAACTGTTCTGGAGTAGGGAATGTGATGAATTCATCAAGGTGGACCAACATAGCAGACAATACATCCGTCAATACAAGGCTGAACATTGTCTGAGACATCCCTCCCACATCAGCTATGGTAAATTGGAACGTACCTGTGGCAAAGAAATGGAGGGCTGCCATCACCTTTACCTTGGGTGTCAGCGCAGTTTGATACCTGTGTCGTGGTTGTAGGTGAGCCTCCAGCCTGTCCGTCAGGTCCTTGATCAACTGTCTGTTGAAGTGAGAACGACGGATGCAATTGCGTTCCCTCATGGCTTCCAAGTCAGGCAACGGCCTTTCCAGAGGGGGTGCCCTGCAATACACAATGTATCGAAAATGTCTTCAACTGTCTGACTAAGACAATAACATTGTACATGGCACAAGCAACACTGCTTCAAAAAATCTAGCCAATTTTGAGTGTGGCGTGGGATACACACTGATGTAACATGTGGCAGCTCCCAGCTACTCCTCCGTGAAAAGTAAAAGACCTGTGGTGTGTGGAATGGATATGACATGCATACAAATGATCCGATGGAAAGGTCTTAGTGAGCATGACAATGTATCATGTCAGTGACGCACGTCATGTGAATGTCAGTAGGAGGTTGTCTGCACATCCAGACAGCTGACAACAATACACTCACACACACCACATGTGCCATCATTTGCACAGTTCTGACATAGTCATGTTGCGGTGTGAAATTTCCCTAAATATTACATGACCATCATCATACAGCATAAATGTTTGATTTGTCACAAATGGTCTGTGATGCCATCACACATATGAGCGGTTCATTAACACAAGTGGCATGGTGTGCGTACATTAGAAACCCTGTCATCACGCCAAGGACACAACATAGAGGCTCCTACAGCAGATGTACTGAACTGTATGAACTAGTTACTTACCTTTTGTAACAAAATATCAGTAAGGAACAGTAGTTAGTAGCATATTCCCGACTTTGAATACATACCAAGCTTTTGACAAATTTGCCTCCCTGGATGCCATCGATCTGCCCAGTGAGTCGGGGCTATCCAGCCCACACCGGATAAAATACGGTGTCGCTGATTGGCATCCTACAAGGGCTTGGCCAACTATTGCCCGTACCTACAACGCACACTCTGCCAGCAGTTACACAACCATGTCCCACAGAGAGTGTGGGTAGCGGACAAAGAGGCATGTGATGTTGGAAGACCTCAGTCCCAGACTCAGGGAGGATGATGACATCTTTCCGTACTGCTCATACCTCTTGGATACCGTCTACAGCGGAGCTAACGGGAATGTGTCTGTGATTTGGAGGCCTGGATGCCCATGCTCTCTGGGGTGGGGTGGGAGGACAGGGAACATGGTCTGTCCGGGTAGGAGAGTGGGCGCCTGACAACGTGCCTATCTATAGCCAAACATGCAGCGTGCCTGTACATGCTGGCCAATATAGATACAGTACATTCCTCAAGATAGGCCTGCAGAGGCTCAGCGGAGCGTGACTGGAGTTTAAGAACCTCAGTGAGGAGGTTGGTTCTCACGGCGGCAACGGGGAGATGAAGGGGCAAGGCTCCGGCCACCCACGTAAACACAACACTGTACGTTGCCCGCTCATCCAAAAACACGTTTGGAGTAGAGACATCACCAGTGTCTGGCTCGGTGTCCAGACCACTCGCATCCCCCAGTCCACCTGTCCTGTCGTCTTGGGACTGACACTCACGTGTCAGTGGGTCTTCATGACCCTCCCAATACTCATTAACACCCATTCCCTGATATTCAGGTTTGTCATGAGCTGTGCCCGGCTCATTGAAGTTTAACTCCCCATGCAGCATTAATAGCGGTGTTCTGCCGCACAGTTCCCACGCGGGAGCCGTACAGTGTGTGGTATCGGGGACAGCACCACCCGAGAACGGCGCCAAGGCTGACACCTGGGGGACAGTTGCCAGTGAGGTTGTGAGGTGAACCAGCGAGGACCAGGATGACCATTCAGATCCTGTCTGTCCCACCGGTTCCGGGATGAATGCGCCGCCTGCGTCAGGGACAAAGCGAGTGATGGCGTCAGGGGCAAATCACCAGACGCGCTAGTGCCCCCAGACGGGTCCGCTGGGCCAGAAGCCGCCGCGTAGGCCATTGGTGGGGTGAGGGACATCATGGACATGAGGAAGTGCACTTAGTCCTCCTGCGTCACATGCAGGGCAGGGACCGGAGGTCGTGGTGCAGGCTACGACGGCTGCAAATCTGACGGAGCCGCGTGGGCGGTGTCACCCGAATACCATGCAGCATTGCACATGCATTGTGGTGATTTGGAAGTGCGATGACATATCTTTGACTTATTTGGGTTACCTGACGACTTAGCCCTGGAAGACTGAAGTCAAATCCAGGGGCTCTGATGTCTCAACACCCACGCCCAGGCACTCGTCCTACATCCAGACCATGAGCTATTGTGGTGCAGGGCCAACTGCTGGAGTCTGAGTGGCTTGTGGGACCAATCACACCTGGATTCAGATGTCTGGTCCCAGCTGTCGGAGCACCTCTTGTTGTCGTGCTTGATGTGAACACAGTGGAGACACCAACGGTGAGGGTCAGTCACCAACATGAGTCGGTCGCAATCCTCACAGGCTTTGAAACGGACATCCCTATTGGCACCGTCCTGAGTCAGACAATCCAAGTGAAATGGTCAGAAGTGATCCTACTATGATTTTGAAGCAAAAATGAGTAAGGTTACACTTATACGGGACCAACGCTGGTGTTGTGAAAAAAGAGGACCTGACGTGAGCACGCAGAGGTGACGTATGAGTACTCAGACAACGTCATCACGGCACACACAACGCCAACGACACACGTTGAGCCGCAGGACATGCCTACCGACACACAAGTGTACTGCTGAGCGGAGATTGCCATATCCAGGATGACACGTGGGGATATTCTAAGGTGAGTAATATGATACTGACCTGTTCATTTCATATGCAAACAGCATGCACAATGTCGCACATGGCACAGACATTACGTGGTCACACGGGGTCATGCTGTGCGTCTATTACACCTCTGTGACAGTGGGCATGTTGCTGTCATCATGTGCCAGTTCCCTGTACTGAATGGTGTGCCATTCCAGTGTTGATGTGCATCACAATATGTGGCAGACGTTACTCCGGTGCGAAGTGTTGAATGCATGTGATGCACATGTGCAAAATGATTAATGACATGTCTCGCCAACTCTTCACACATCAACTGAGGCACAAGGTCACAGTCCCTGTGCTTCTTCAATGTCTCTGAATCTGCAGACACAACTGTGTCTAATGCAGGAATGCACTGTTCAAATCTGCTCAAGTGCACTGCGTTTGTTCAGTATATCTCAAAATGTGTATTCAAAATTTTTTGAATGTCAGCCAAACCCATTGGCCCCAAGTTACTTGTACATTCTCGTGCTCGTAAAAACTTCAAAACAGCGATTTGATCATGTTTGTCAAATTCATTATTTTTATATAGTTTCAAAAACATTCAATACTTTTTTTTAACCAATGTAGCAATTCAATATCATTGCAAATACATTCCAAATGTTCATCTCTAACATCAATTCAAAAGGAAAATACTGATGACTTCATCTGTATACTTTCGTGGGTTCCCAATGCATTTCGATGCCACTGCATCTTCGTCAGGGGAATGAACTGTATAAACAAATGACAACAGCCATATATTCTAAATGAGAATAATATCATTTTTTTAGAAACATTTCACACAGGTTATCTCATAGGTGTTTTTCTCACAAATGGATTACAACTCTATTGTATCCAAACACCCTGCCCTCCCAAGCGTACATATGTTAATTATACTGTAGTGGTCCCTATACATGCCATTAGGATCAAACAAGTGCAATCAACGTCTGTGTAATCTGAGCAAAAAGTATAACTCGAAAATTCCAAATAAAACGTACCCTCGCAGCAAACCCTGATGTTTGTGCCCTTATTTGCAGATGAATTAACTGACCTGCAAATCAGAAGTGAAGCTTATATAAGTGGACGGTAGTAAACGACAACTCTCCAAATGTACGTGATATAAATCATTAGTTAACTTACTGCTCTCTGGATAATCGAGTCGAGCCCTCAGTTTTGCACTACCCTCTCGTTCTGCAAAAACGGTAAAAACCAAATTACTCTCGTGAATATGATTACGCAAGCTACCAGCCAACACTCGTCTTATATGTCAAGCTCCATCGTATGAAAATTACCGTGTCTGTTCTGTTATTCCCGTCCTCGTTATCTCGGTCCTCCTCAAAGCAGAAAACACCGCGCTACAACACGCCATGCCGGGCAGTATTTAAACCCGTCATCACTAGTGGACTTCTCCACCCCCTCTTAGTCATTACCGCGTTCACAATATGTGGAAACACGAAAGGCAACACTATTTTAAAAACCACAGTGCAAATCTTAGAAAATGAACTTGGGTATTGCAGTAACTTCCGCGCTATAAAATTAAAGCCTACAGTGTTCGTATTTACTTATTGAGAACTACATGACGTTTCCATCCATGATCATAGAAAGAGGACTTTTCTATTTACCATGGCCCACCGGCCATTCACCGTGAATCCCTAGTCCATCATGTATCGATGTACCTGACCCATGCCAATGATTTGTGAGGAGTCTGTGAATAATAATAGTAAAAAATACTCAATGGTAAATATCGTAACGAAAAAATAATCAATAATAATAAAATAAAATAATTATAACGAAAAAATCTTTATTTGTTCAGTGTGCACTTATGTTGTTAACACTTGTCTGAAATCTAATCCTGTATTCACAACTTATTTTTTTACCACAGTAATTATAGGTAACATGCAAATTCAATTTTCTCATTGAGCCCACCCGGTTTCACGGTATTTAAGTATCTCATCCAAAATGTCTCTCTCTGGGCTATTCTTATGTTGGGATCCACATGGGGTTCGACCAACACATGCTCTAGTACAGTAAATTTTAATTGTGGAATAGTGTGTTTGCTTTCTTTCCAATGTTGCGCCAAACTCAACTTTTCCTGCCCTAGTCTTATGTTTCCCAAC
Source organism: Lissotriton helveticus (assembly GCF_964261635.1). Lineage (NCBI taxonomy): Eukaryota > Metazoa > Chordata > Amphibia > Caudata > Salamandridae > Lissotriton > Lissotriton helveticus. The sequence continues at coordinate 1,080,392,063 of NC_136059.1, forward strand.
ATAAGAATATGTGGTAAAAAAATAAGTTGTGAATACAGGATTAGATTTCAGACAAGTGTTAACAACATAAGTGCACACTGAACAAATAAAGATTTTTTCGTTATAATTATTTTATTTTATTATTATTGATTATTTTTTCGTTACGATATTTACCATTGAGTATTTTTTACTATTATTATTCACAGACTCCTCACAAATCATTGGCATGGGTCAGGTACATCGATACATGATGGACTAGGGATTCACGGTGAATGGCCGGTGGGCCATGGTAAATAGAAAAGTCCTCTTTCTATGATCATGGATGGAAACGCCATGTAGTTCTCAATAAGTAAATACGAACACTGTAGGCTTTAATTTTATAGCGCGAAAGTTACTGCAATACCCAAGTTAATTTTCTAAGATTTGCACTGTGGTTTTTAAAATAGTGTTGCCTTTCGCGTTTCCACATATTGTGAACGCGGTAATGACTAAGAGGGGGCGGAGAAGTCCACTAGTGATGACGGGTTTAAATACTGCCCGGCATGGCGTGTTGTAGCGCGGTGTTTTCTGCTTTGAGGAGGACCGAGATAACGAGGACGGGAATAACAGAACAGACACAGTAATTTTCATACGATGGAGCTTGACATATAAGACGAGTGTTGGCTGGTAGCTTGCGTAATCATATTCACGAGAGTAATTTGGTTTTTACCGTTTTTGCAGAACGAGAGGGTAGTGCAAAACTGAGGGCTCGACTCGATTATCCAGAGAGCAGTAAGTTAACTAATGATTTATATCACGTACATTTGGAGAGTTGTCGTTTACTACCGTCCACTTATATAAGCTTCACTTCTGATTTGCAGGTCAGTTAATTCATCTGCAAATAAGGGCACAAACATCAGGGTTTGCTGCGAGGGTACGTTTTATTTGGAATTTTCGAGTTATACTTTTTGCTCAGATTACACAGACGTTGATTGCACTTGTTTGATCCTAATGGCATGTATAGGGACCACTACAGTATAATTAACATATGTACGCTTGGGAGGGCAGGGTGTTTGGATACAATAGAGTTGTAATCCATTTGTGAGAAAAACACCTATGAGATAACCTGTGTGAAATGTTTCTAAAAAAATGATATTATTCTCATTTAGAATATATGGCTGTTGTCATTTGTTTATACAGTTCATTCCCCTGACGAAGATGCAGTGGCATCGAAATGCATTGGGAACCCACGAAAGTATACAGATGAAGTCATCAGTATTTTCCTTTTGAATTGATGTTAGAGATGAACATTTGGAATGTATTTGCAATGATATTGAATTGCTACATTGGTTAAAAAAAGTATTGAATGTTTTTGAAACTATATAAAAATAATGAATTTGACAAACATGATCAAATCGCTGTTTTGAAGTTTTTACGAGCACGAGAATGTACAAGTAACTTGGGGCCAATGGGTTTGGCTGACATTCAAAAAATTTTGAATACACGTTTTGAGATATACTGAACAAACGCAGTGCACTTGAGCAGATTTGAACAGTGCATTCCTGCATTAGACACAGTTGTGTCTGCAGATTCAGTTACAATAGAGACCTGACAGGGGTCAGTCAGGAAGCAGGTCTGCACCATTTAGTTAAAATATAGAGTATAATTCGCCAATAGTGGTGTGCAGGTTACACACATATTTTAACTTCTTCAATGTCTGCCACACCTGGGGCATGCTGATGTAAGGATGCCATGCTGATGTATGCATCCACATTGTCGACATGAGTGTAGACTACATCCCTGCTATGTGATTTCCTGGAGTCACTCTCCCAATGATTTCATGAAGGAGTACAGAGACGCAGCCTACACAATCGTTCACTTGAGCATGTCTGACGAACTCTAGCCCAATAGTACGTGCATGTGTATGCCTGGTTTCCCTATTGCTTTTCAGCCATACGCAGCAAAGCGTACCCCAATGGTACGTGCGTGTGTACGCCTGGTTTCCTTATTGCATTTCAGCCATACGCAGCAAAGCGTACCCCAATGGTACGTGCGTGTGTACGCCTCGTTTCCCTATTGCATTTCAGCCGTACGCGAGCAAAGCGTACCCCAATGGTACGTGCGTGTGTACGCCTGGTTTCCCTATTGCATTTCAGCCATACGCAGCAAAGCGTACCCCAATGGTACGTGCGTGTGTACGCCTGGTTTCCCTATTGCATTTCAGCCATACGCGAGCAAAGCGTACCCCAATGGTACGTGCTTGTGTACGCCTGGTTTCCCTATTGCATTTCAGCCATACGCGAGCAAAGCATACCCAAATGGTACGTGCGTGTGTACGCCTGGTTTCAATGTTGCATTTCAGCCATATGCGAGCAAAGCGTACCCCAATGGTACATGCGTGTGTACGCCTGGTTTCCCTATTGCATTTCAGCCATACACAGCAAAGCGTACCCCAATGGTACGTGCGTGTGTACGCCTCGTTACACCATTGAATGGGTTGCATTAGCAACGGCAATGTCACCGTACTTGTGTGGGTATTTGAATAAATACATAGGGAACATCTAGGGGAACAGTGGACTGATCAAAATGCAAACAGGTTGTCATGGATACAGAGTTTTATGAGCCTCCTACAGGTGTTCTAGAAAATTCAGTTGGGCAAAAGTATACAATGTTGCAAAAGTTGTTGTTCAGCTCAGGCTCAGTTTTCAAACCATGCATATGTGTGTAATGGCCTTATGTGTGATGTGATTGGATGGAACATAGGATGCTAACTATGGTGGCCTATCACACACTACTCCTTGGACTCACAGACCCTCTGCAGCACAGATATAAGGCAGCATGTGGCTGTGGGAGGGCACTTGCCTGCACAACATTGGTGTGGTAACCACAGCTGCTGTCTCTGAATCCTCTGGACCCTGATTAGCTGAGCATGGAGAGGGCACCTGCATTCCCTGATGGTGAGAAGAAGGCCCTGCTGGATGCCCTCCTGCCCAACTACAGCAAGCTTTATGGGAGACCAGAGGATCAGGTGAGTGATGTGTGCAATACCTTGGAGTGTGCACCTGTTGTGTGTGTGACATTATAGCCACTGTGTATGTATAGTGTATAGATGCAATGTTGTTGGGAGTGAGTGCCAGGGTGTACAGTGTTGTTTCAAGAGGGTTCTTTGTTGTAGTGGGGTGTGTGACAGCGTGTCACGTGCTGCAGTGTACCCAGATGTAGCATACATTGCTCTGTGAGTGCCATGCTCTAAGAGTGTTTAGCACCCGTCATGTCATCTGTAGCCTTTCAATGGCATGTAATGCAGTAGTGTTTCCTCACAGGCCACATATTCCTGGACAATGATGCAAATGTGTGGAGCCTACGATGCCCTGTTGTCATCAAGTATTTTGTGCACATATGTGTGTCTTTGGAACATGGACCAGGTGTACTGATGCTCTTTTACTTTACATTTGTGACAGGTATCTGCCTATGAGAAGGTGAAATCTGGGTGGACATCGCCAGGGCTGTCAGGAGTGAGGGGGGGCCTCGCAGGAGGCTCAGAAAAATCAAGAAGAGGTGGCAGGACATCCGGTGCTGGACCCGCTGCATTGCCAGAGTACAGCTGAAGCTGGAAGCTCCACGCCGGCATGGCGGCACCCGCCACCTCACCCCCCACATGCTCTGGGTCCTGGAAGTGGTGTTCCCAGACCTCCATAGGCAGTTGCAGGAGGGACAGCAGCAAGTAGGGGGTAGGTACATGTCTGTTTGTTGTCATGTGTGTCACATGCTCCCTGCAGTGCTCCAAGGCATGGTTACACTCCCATAGTTTGAGTGGTGTGGTCAGACGGGCACTCCATGCATTGGCATTAGAATGTCCCAGTTTCTGCTGCTGCTTCTTTACATGCCTTGCCCTACTCCACATTTGACCTGCGCTTTGGCTGATCTTTGTTTTTCACATGTACTCCTATGGTGCAATGTCTCTGTATGCATCTTCCTTTGCACATCATCATGTTGGAGGGGGGTCTGTGACACCTGTTGGTACATTACATGTAGCACCACATGTGCACTGTGTCTGCCATTCTTCATATTTTGGCACTGATCTTGAGTCTCAACATGTGTTTTCTGCACGAGTGTGCCTCAGTGGCCTTTGTCCATGGTACTCTTTCAAATTGTCATGTGTTGGCTACAGGTGCACAATGTGCAATATTTTGGGTGTATGCATACTCACACTGGGCAGTGCGTGTGTGCATATTAACCAAATAAGTAGAATGTTGTTTGTAACTAATAATGATGGTCAGCCACACAATGAGGCTTTGGGTGTCAACAGCTGTGATGCCAGTGTGAGGTGATGTTACACTTGGTTCAGGTCCCAGGATGGCATCACATTTCAGTTCAGGCAGGACTTTTCCCATGTGGGACAAGGTCTAAGCAAATCAAACATGTCCAGGTCTGGGTTTGGGTGGCAGGGTGGGTAAATGAGCTGCGATGCATCATCAGCTATCCTGTTGTCAGGCAGTGGATCATCATTGTGTCTCTCATACAAGTTTTTGACTTGCCTGTTGCTTGTATCCTACTATACATTGAGCGTTGTGTCTCTCACAATTGGCCACAACTAGACTTATCATTGTGCAGAGTTCAGTGTCATGTGACTCATGATGCATGCCATGTTTACAAATGAGCCCAAATGATTTGTAGCTGATATGTCTGATGTGTACAGGTGAATGATATGTTTTTATTCTTCTCCTTGCCCACAGCATCATCATCTGAATCTGGAGGAGACACAGGTGCGGACCAGGCAGAGGGACCCAGCGACAGTGCCACCTGCTTTGAGGAGTCAGAGGGAGGCAGTGGCACGGAGGGTGAGGAGAGTCTGCAGGTCGGACGACATGTGACTGACACAATTTACCATGCCGACAACTCAGAGTCAGACTCTGAGGAGGAGGGGAAATATGCAGCAATGGTCACTTCTTCATCTTTGGCTGGCCTCCCCTCCTCCAGTACCATCTCCACCCTCCCAGTCGTTCGTGTCCCTAGGGTCCGTGCTAGCCCCCGTGTTTCCTTTGTTCCCGGCACCGCAGCCCTGCCCCTGTGTCCCCTGCTGCCCTCAGTGCTGAGACTGTGGACCTACTCTGGCAGATTGCAGTAGGTCAGACATCCATGCTGACTGTCCTCCATGGACATACACAACTGATTACACAGTTGGTGTCGTTCATGGAGGGCATGTCATCGGCCATGTCTGATCTACGTCGGAGTGTGGCTGCCATAGAGTCAACACTGACAGCAGCTCTGTACACCCAGCAGCATCTGTCCCCCCCATCCTTCAGACCCATCCCCCTCTGCCTCTCACATACCTACACAGCATACACGTAGATGCCACAGGTCAGACACACCCAGCACACCCACACAGCATAAGAAGCTCAAAGCTCCACGGACCCAATCTCAAGGGGATGTAGGCACACCCACAGGAAGAGGGGAGACACCTCACACACGCATCCACACACCCAGGAGAACAGACTCACAGCCCTCTCTCTCCACCCCCAATGTGTCCCCGGGTTCAGGTGGTAGTTTTTCCGCACTGGCTGAGGTGTGCAGCCAGGTTTTTTAAGCTACTTTCGGCGATGCACCAACCAGTGTGGATGAATCCACTACACCTGCACCCACTCCACCTGTCCTTCCCTCTCCTGTCCATGCGGTGCCGGAGGATTCCACAGATGGTGCCCCCGTAGTTTCCACTGCGGATTAAATGCCATGTGCAGGCAAGTTTGGGTGTGATCACACCCATGGAGGCACAAACTGTTGCTCTGACTTTTTTGGACTGGCCATTGGCCTTTAATGAGCAAGGACTCTTATTTGCGTTTCTATTTTGAACCAGCTGAATAAAGCAATTCTTTTTATTATCTGAACTTTAGTTTGTGTGATAATGTCTGTGACTGCTGTGTGCCTGGGAGCTGGTGTGATGTTCAAATATAGGTATGTTGACATGTGTCAATCTCCTGATGGTAATGTGGTTAACAATGGTATGTTTTTGATGTAAAGGCTGGGCACTGGTGGGCAGTGGTGGCGGTGTTATCCAGACACACACTCTGATGCTGGGCACTGGTGGGCACTGGTGGGGGTGTTAGCCATACACACACTCTGATGCTGGGCACTGGTGGGCACTGGTGGGCAGTGGTGGGGGTGTTAGCCATACACTCACTCTGATGCTGGGCACTGGTGGGCACTGGTGGGCAGTGGTGGGGGGTGTTAGCCATACACACACTCTGATGCTGGGCACTGGTGGGCAGTGGTGGGGGTGTTAGCCATACACACACTCTGATACTGGGCACTGGTGGGGGGGTTATCCAGACACACACTCTGATGCTGGGCAGTGGTGGGCACTGGTGGGCAGTGGTGGGGGTGTTAGCCATACACACACTCTGATGCTGGGCACTGGTGGGCACTGGTGGGGGTGTTATCCAGACACACACTCTGATACTGGGCACTGGTGGGCACTGGTGGGGGTGTTATCCAGACACACACTCTGATGCTGGGCACTGGTGGGCAGTGGTGGGGGTGTTAGCAATACACACACTCTGATGCTGGGCACTGGTGGGGGTGTTATCCAGACACACACTCTGATGCTGGGCATTGGTGGGCACTGGTGGGCAGTGGTGGGGGTGTTAGCCATACACACACTCTGATGCTGGGCACTGGTGGGCACTGGTGGGCAGTGGTGGGGGTGTTAGCCATACACACACTCTGATGCTGGGCACTGGTGGGCAATGGTGGGGGTGTTAGCCATACACACACTCTGATGCTGGGCACTGGTGGGCACTGGTGGGCAGTGGTGGGGGTGTTAGCCATACACACACTCTGATGCTGGGCACTGGTGGGCAGTGGTGGGGGTGTTATCCACACACACACTCTGATGCTGGGCACTGGTGGGCAGTGGTGGGGGTGTTAGCCATACACACACTCTGATGCTGGGCACTGGTGGGCACTGGTGGGGGTGTTATCCAGACACACACTCTGATGCTGGGCACTGGTGGGCACTGGTGGGCACTGGTGGGGGTGTTATCCAGACGCACACTCTGATGCTGGGCACTGATGGGCACTGGTGGGCAGTGGCGGGGGTGTTAGCCATACACACACTCTGATGCTAGGCACTGGTGGGCACTGGTGGGCAGTGGTGGGGGTGTTATCCACACACACACACTCTGATGTTGGGCACTGGTGGGTGTGTTTTCTACACACCACTTACACTAACACTGACATAGCAGACGTATGTCCCACATGCCTATTACACTGGTGAAGTGCGGTGACCTACTTCGATGACGTAGGTGCGGCACGTCTCCGTATTACACTGGTGTTGTGTGGTGACGTACCGTACCCCGAGGTCGATGACGTCGGTGCAGCACGTCTCCGTATTACACTGGTGTTGTGCGGTGACGTACCGTACCCCGAGCTCGATGACGTACATGGGGCACGTATTACACTGGTGGAGTGCGGTGACGTACCGTACCCCAAGGTCTATGACGTCGGTACGGCACGTCTCCGTATTACACTGGTGGAGTGCGGTGACGTACCGTACCCCGAGCTCGATGACGTACATGCGGCACGTATTACACTGGTGGAGTGCGGTGACGTACCGTACCCCGAGGTCAATGACATCGGTGCGGTACGTCTCCGTATTACACTGGTGGAGTGCGTTGACGTACCGTACCCCGGGGTCGATGACGTAGGTGCGGCACATCTCCGTATTACACTGGTGTAGTGCGGTGACGTACCGTACCCCGAGGTCGATGACGTAGGTGCGGCACGTCTCCGTATTACACTGGTGGAGTGCGGTGACGTACCGTACCCCGAGGTCGATGACGTTGGTGCGGCACGTATTACACTGGTGGAGTGCCGTGACGTACCGTACCCCGAGGTCGATGACGTACGTGCGGCACGTCTCCGTATTATACTGGTGGAGTGTGGTGACGTACCGTACCCCGAGGTCGATGACGTCGGTGCGGCACGTATTACACTGGTGGAGTGCGGTGATGTACCGTACCCCGAGGTCGATGATGTCGGTGCGGCACGTATTACACTGGTGGAGTGCGGTGACGTACCGCACCCCGAGGTCGATGACGTAGGTGCGGCACGTCTCCGTATTACACTTGTGAAGTGCGGGAGTGTGTGGCGCAACGTACCCAGACATTACAGGCGTGCAATGGAGATGTGCACGTGTGGCAACGCGTATAGGTATGTTGGACTTCGTTGTACTCCCCTTCTGCGCCATCGTCAGTTTCTAAGTACGAGGTGGTGGCCGTACAGGATGGGGATGAGACGGACGATGGCGTTCATGTCCTGCTTGTCGCGTACCGGGGCGCGGTTCGTGCCGGAGTGTGGTTTTATGGTAGTTTTGAGCTCTCGTATAAAAAGAGCCGTATGGAGTGTGTTCTACACAGAACGTACTTCCTGGTTTGGAAGACGCGGTCTTTTTACGTTCAGACGTAGCGTGGAGCGTCAGCCGACTGCAATTCGTATGGACTTTGGATTCGTACGGCGTTTTTTACGAGGCGTACAGAGTGACGCTTTAGATTGTGATCGTACTTGCAGATTCGGACGGGGACGCCTACAGGTACGATTTGTACGGGGAAAAACGCTCTGAACCGCAATTCGGTGCGCTTTTTACCGGATCGGAATCGGCCCCATCTGTGCTGCATTAAGCAGCACACATAGAAGTTTCAAATCGCCATTTCAGATTGTTTATGTGCAGAAAGATGTTCCTTTCTGCACATAAACAATCACTCCCCTCAAAGCAGGCACCATTGCTCTATGGTGCAAGGGTTCCTGTGTTTGCACTAAGCAGCTAAATGCAGTGCCAGCGCAGGGGGATACGCAGGCTGCACCATGTAATTGAGTCACTTTTTGGCAGTGAATGATGACCGCAAAAACAGAAGTATTACCCTACTTGCTTAATATAGGACTAGGAAATACTCAGGTTGGAGAGTGATTTCACAATCTCTCAAAAATCTTTAATATTTTCAGCTAATTGACCCTTGGAAACCAACTAACCCTGGGCGAAGCACTACGCTACGCTCGCGGAGTTTGCGAAGTTTTCGCAACTTCGCACTACGCGAGCTGCACGTAGCACAGTGCGAACATGCGTAGTGCAGCGTAGCATAGTGCAGCGGTCATTTTTTGCTTGTTCGTGGTCCTGAACGTCATGTTCGCGACCGCGAGCAAGCAAAATGACATCCCGGCGAGATTCTCAACGCGAGGAGGTCAGGTTTCTCATTCTGAGTGGTTGCGCATGCTCGCGACCGCTCTCAATGAGAAACTACCTGTTCGCGTTGAGCAAGCTGCTGCCGCTCGAGTAATAATCTACTCGAGCAGCAGAAAACTACAGCTCGCACTGTGCAAGATGCCGTTTTCAATGCTTGCACAGTGCCGGATGCTTGTCCGCACTGTGCAATCATTGAAAACGCATCTTGCACAGTGCGAACATGCTACTACGCAGCTTGCGTAGTGCTACGTGAAGTTCGCGTAGTGTGAAGTGCACTTCGCGTAGCTTCGCGTAGCGCTACTTCGTGAACTATGCCCACCCTTAAAACCAACACAGTGACTCGGAAAGACCCTGGGAAGGATGCGGGAGGCAGGAAAAGAAAATTAAACTTCTCTGGACAGAAACTGGAAATTCTGCCAGAGGAGTGTGTTACACAACACGATGATCTGTTTAGCAAATCATCACATTCTGTGCCAGATTCCCAAAAAAGTCAAATGTAAGTATCTGTACAGCAGAGGATCGACACTGTTGTGGTCAAGTAAAGAAAAAGTGATGACATCTGAAATGTGGTATGATCTACAAGCTTGGACCAAGAGGAAGTTGGGAATCTGGCTTAGTGACGCCTATGCAACATGAAGAGGACCCCTCTATCACAGCTACCACCAACCTTTCTTGAGGCATTGATTGAGTCAACCCTGGAACATAAAATTGTGTCCGGCTTCAGCAACAGACACATCCACTACACCAGAAACATCTAAATGTACGTCTTAAACATTATAGTTCGCTTTTCCGAACACAATTCATAAAATACGTTTTTACACATGAGAAAATGCTTAGCAATAAAATTTGCTAATTAAAGTATGAGGCATATTGCCAAAACTCTTTCATATTTTCAATTTACTTTAGTATGGCATTATGGGAGATGTAAATCAACATAGCAGGCACAGTTTTACAAATCTAAATTTTTTTTAAACTAAAAAGTAAAGCCCATGATATACATATTTTTGATATATCATCAGAGTAACTTTAAATGCATTTTTAAATTGATATCCCTGTACAATGCGTTAATTATTTTGAAAGCAAAGGGCATGGAGACACAGAAATGGTAATTGATAGAGGCAATGAGTGAGACTGCGGATATCACCACCCTAGCCTCACTGTTCCACTACATAGGTTAGCACTTATACACTGTCTGTTTATGAAGCTGTGAAGGCAAGACACGCCAACTGGAATAGAAAAGCCAAACATGTGATCCACCCAACTGCACAGTGTAAGTAGTGAAAGGACCAGGCCCATAAGTTCTAGACCTGTTCCAGAGTCACACTACAATGGTTCATTTTCGCAGCATGAAGCCAAATCTGTGAATACAGTTTAGATGGTGCAGCATAAACAACACAGTTAATTCAAGAAGTAAAACACAGAGGATCGGGAAGCACTAGTGCAAGTTTCCCTGCATCGATGGTTGGTGAGTAAAATGCATAACATCTATTCTTACTCTAGCACTAAGGTGACATTCCTAATTAAGCATTACAAACGTGTAAAAAGGTGTCAGTCCATGGAGCTACTTAAGATGCCTCTTCATAATCAATTGTTCAAGTAGAATAAAATGACCGTTTGCAAACACAGAGCTCGTTCTAGGATGCTCTCTCTCTGAAGACAAGAAAGAAGTGACACACTATCCCAAATTCCAACAACCAGTTATCCACAGGTAGCACACACATGGTGCAGTTAAAATCATACCATACACTCCAGGTACAGTCCTGAAGATATTTTTCCACGAGGACGATGGTGCACCTTCTTCTCTACAATTTGTTCTTGGTTCTCAGGCTTTCCCCTGTGTTAAACTTCCTTTATAAATTCAAGTCACACAATGGTAACTTCTTCTCTCCTTGCCTATCTAGTAAAACAAAGGGCCAGATGTAGGTAGCCAAATACCGGTCGGTAACGGCCGATTTCGGCCGTTACCGACCGGTATTTGGCTTTTGACATGTAGGGGGAAGGAGACAGGCCATTTCGGTAATTTTACCGAATCGGTAAATATACCGGTCGGTAAATTTACCGACCGGTATTTTTACAGATTCGGTAAAATTGAGATGTAGGTGGGACTCTTCTGAGTCCCACAAGGCTTACAGAATCGGTATTTTACCATCAAATTCAATTTGATGGTAAAATACCGATTCCGGTGTGCATGCACATGTGTGCATGCACACCTGTGCCATATGACAGGCAGACCTGCCCTCAGGGCAGGTATGCCTGCCACATGGCACCCAAACCTGTTTTGGGGGTGCTAGAGGGTGTCAAAGTGACACCCCCTGCACCCTTGTGAAAGTCGGTATTTACCGATTAGGTAAATACCGATTCGGTAATGCCCATTCATTCCTATCAGCTTCAAAGCTCATAGGAATGAATGGGCATTACCGGTCGGTATTTACCAAATCGGTAAATACCGACTTTTACAGATTCGGTAAATCCACATCTGGATTTACCTGCATCTCGGTACTTCTATTTTACCGATTCATAAATACCGATTCGGTAAAATTCGGTATTTATGAGTCGGTAAAATAGAATTACCTACATCTGGCCTAAAGTCATTATTCTATCTAACAAGAACGTGAGAAAGAACAGATTCCACAGCAGACATGAAATTCAACAACTAATTCTAAAGCAAAAGCCTTCAGGGACTTGCATTTCATGCCTACAGATTTCAGCTAACATAAGAATGCACAACATAAGTTTTATGAATCCGCATAATATTAATGCAATTTCACCTAGTACATTTACCTACATATGAAATGACATAATTCATAAGCACATATAGTACAGAAATTATTAGGAAGTTCACATACTGAGTTCCTCATGTCAACGTTTCTACTTGTTCTATCCATTTTCTATGTTTGTTCTCCATGCTACTTCTAAATCGGCTAAAATACGTTATGTATTCAAGATAATACATTTCACAGGTCTAACACTTCAAGTTAATACAGTAAATGATTATATGTATTATTATGCACCCCTACAATTGAAATTAGATTTCCACTCTATCAGTTCCCCCTCTAATGATGTTGAGTCATCATAAAACACTACAAAACCCCTGCAGAGTTTACCGATCTAAACAGATGTTGTAGCTAACCTCCTCTGTCTGAACTTCTCCAATCACTTGAAATTCTCATGACTGTCCTGCAGTCTTTCCATCCTTCACTTTTTTTCCCTTAAGGAGTTCCCCACTTGCCTTGCCCCTCTTATATGCCCTTATCATCCCTACTAACATAATAACAACAATGACAATAATAATTATTGGCTTCAAGGTGTACCCAACTATAACACTTCCTAGATTTACAAACCATCTTCCAACTGCACCACTTCCCTTTCCAATCTTATCCCAAACTCCTTCAGCTTCCAGATCTTGTTTCTCATGAGGTATATCAGTTATATTATTGATATATCTCCTCAGATCTTTACTTCTATCAGGAATATACGTACAAGACTGTTGGACTTTCAGCATCTAATGCAAGACGGTTCTGCTCTTTTGAAGACCATCTCCCCATCTGTGAGTAGCAAACACTGTGCTGTGTTAACTGATAAACATATCCACTATGGTAGACAGCCTTCTTATCTTAATGTCTTCAACATCACGCCCAAACTAGGTATCATCACTCCAAATATATCCCCCACAGCCTCACCAGTCCTCAATCCATGTTTTTCCCTACTGTTCGTTTTCCCTTCCAAACCCTCCAACACTTCCACATGATATATCTTTGGAAATACAACTGCCAAATAACAATTAACATACCATTTGTTTGGAAGCCGAACATATGCATTATTTCCACACACAAAATACACTACTGGCACCATTCGAACTGACTCTTGCAAACACGTTTTCCAAGGAACATATATTTGGAAGATATAATCACACACACTCTGTCCCACAAGTACCTGAAGTGATTACACACAGACAGGTAAGTGTAAGAGCATCTTGTTTATTGACCATTCATCTCCACAGATTCCAGGGATAGTCACAACTGACCCTGGATTTCAAAGAGCAACATTCCGTAACCATGGAGGCCACATCACAGCAGGGATAAACAGGTTATCTAATTACTACACCATTTCCCTTCTTTCCATAAATGGAACAAAGAGATATAACAAGGCGATAAAATAAGAAAGAACAAAAGCAAAAGAATAAGTTACAAAAATAAAGTAAACAACAGAGAAAAATAAAGAAATGGTACAACAGATTAAAACATATTGCGTTGAGCAATAAGTAACTACAAATCCAAATGTTTAGGTGGAACACTTCTTCTAACATTCCTATGTGAGTTGGAAAGAAGAGGAGACTCCTGTAACAAAGGGGTTTTGGGTTGAGTTCGAACCAACTCAGAATCATAACTACCAGACCCACTCTCGAGCCCCAATTTGAGAACCACGCTCCTGGGAATCTTGTAAATCCTGGAACAATTCTGCCAATTCTTTCCATTAACCCTCACAGCAAAATGTGAAGTGGCATCCACTTTAACAGGAGGACTGAACTTAGACAAACCCTTGGGGATTTTTAGAGGAAGCTTGACTTTGACCCAATTGCCCACAGAAAACTTGGAATTAAAGTCATGGGATACCTGGAGCGCATTCTTAGACAACCTATGCATGCATTAGCTGAAGATTTGTTTGCACCCAACCCTGAATCATGAGAAACTGTCACGCACTGTCCAAACCCCCAACCTTGGAATGCAAATCCCACTTTGTCATCCAAGCTGGACACATGTCAAAAGTTGCAATTCTTCCACGCAACATCTCAAATGGACTCTCTTACCCAGTGCTTCGGTGGGGGTAGTATGATACGCCCATAACATGCTGTGAACTGCTTCTTTGCTATCAACCTGGTTGGATAAAGCCCATTACACACATTCAACAAGAATACAATTCATGCGCTCAATAGAACCATTGGCTTGAGGATGATATAAAGCCACACAGCTATACAGAATTCCAGACTGAGTTACAAACACAGAAATTTCTCTCAATGTGACTTGCACACCATTGTCTGAGACAATTTCTTTAGAAAATCCTTCCCTAGCGAACAAGCTTTGAAAAAAAATTGATATATTTTGTATTGAGCTAAACCATGAAGCGGACCTCCCTCCACTTGCTGTGATAATCAGCCACCACCAATGCAAATTTATATCTGTGTGGAAGTGCATTGAAAGGCCCTACAAAATATACAGCCAGTTTCATCCATGGCTCAGAAGGTGGCTCAACAACTTGAATAGGAGGTGTGACAATCCCAATGACCTTATCACTCGTACAGCAAATTACGCACTCCTTGACAAAATCATCAACCTGCCTGTCCATTGAAGGCCACCAATAGACAGCACAAATTCTTCTCTTAGTGCTGGCATGTCCCAGATGTCCTTTGTGACCCAAAGTAATAATGCGTGACCTCAAGGATTCCGTGGAACAAATTTGTCACCACGCAAAATTAACTCTTCCCCCTCCAAAGTAAGCACACAGCAGTCTTGGAAAAGGGTTGAAGTTCAGCATCAAGATCCTTCTCTTAAGGCCAGCCTAAGACAACGTGTTCTTTTACTTTCTTGAGCACACTGTTTGACTGTATGGCATCAAACCACTCCTTCTCTGAGAAACCTCCCACACCACAAACATCAATTGACACAATCAAACATTCGTCATCTTCATCACAGCCAACTAACTCCACATCTCCGAGAGGAAGTGGTGATCTGGAAAGAAAATCCGCTCTTGTGTTTTTCCCTCCTGGAATGTGTGCAACATTAAAATTGTACTGCAACAATTTTGAACTCAATCTTGTTATCCTCGATGTATGCTCCTTAACAATGTGTCCATTAAGAATAGGAATAAGTGGCTTGTGGTCTGTTAATAGCTTGAAAGCCTTACCCCAAAGAAAACACTTACATCTTTCAACTGCCCAGCAACATGCCAATAAGTCTCTTTCTATAACCGAGTAGTTCTTCTCACTTGGTTGCAAAGCTCGAGAAGCAAGTCCAACTGTATAATCCTTTCCGTGTTTTACCTGGGTAATCATACCTATAACCATCCAAAACTCACATCTACAGACTCAATACACTGGAAAAGAAGATTAAAAGGAGTAATAATCTTACATGTACCCAGTTCTTTTTTAATGCGAACAGACTCATCTTGGCACACATGGTCCCACACAAAAACAACATTTCTCTTAAGTAGTTCACACAAATGGACCATTTTAGCTACAAAATCTCTTTATTCAAACTGTGCAAATCAATGCACACTCTCAGGCTCCCATTCTTCTTATGGGCTACAGACAACAGAGACAACCATAAGGAAGACTCCACTGGTTCGATAACACCAGACTCATATAACCTTTTAAGTTCATCCGACAGATCATCTCTCACACTATATGGTATATTATGTAGTCTGTGCTTGACAGGGAGTGCCTGATCTTTCACTTTGATACAATGTTTAAATCCCTTAATGCACCCCAAATCGTCATCGAACACGCTCTTGAACTTGTCGCTCCACTCTGTAAGACCCTCACCCTGATTACACTCATCAACAACTGACACTTGTTATTTGGTACCTGGTCGAAGAGTCATACCAAATAGTCCCTGGTGATACCACCCCAAGATGTTGAGTCCTTTTTTCGCCACATACACCTTCCCAGAAATACACCTCCCTTTAAAATCAAACGTGTTACAAATAACCCTTTTAAATCAATCCTCCTGCCCTCATATGATACACAATTCCTTTCAGAGCCTCCAAAGGATTGTCCACCCAAATACTCTCAAACAACTCCACGGTGATCATGGTCAAACGTGCACCCGAACTGACCAAAAGTTGAATAGACTTTTCATCAACAATCACCTCCACTACAGGATCAACACAGTCATCAGCATCATCTTTAACAACAACAATGAAGTCCTTCATCAAACTCAGCATGTCACCCATCGGTTCACCTTTATCTTCTTCATCATAAACTGAGTTGATATTGCCTTTTAACATGCACATCGTCGGAAAATGTCCTTGCTTACCACATTTACAAGACACATTTTTAGCTGGACAAATACGAGAATTAGGGTAATGTGAGCTAAAACCACATTTCAGGCACACCGTTTTGTGTTTGTTCACCCTCTTCTTGGGTCATGAGAAATGTTCTTGTTACCACACAGCTCATTATTTTGCTTTTCTCCCTGCACTGAGTTCTTTGACTGCCCCCATACAAGATTTGACAGGTTTCAACTCTTTAGAAGCTTTTTTAGACAATTCTATACTTTTAACAATTGTGATTGTCTCTTGTAAAGATGGATTTTTTAAAGTCAACAGCTTCTCTTGTACTTTTTTGTCTCTGCAATGAGCAACCACTTGATCCCTTATAAGTTGTGAAGTGAATTGTTCAAACTCACATGCAGATGCCAGAATGCATAGCACTTCGTCATAGGACACAATACTTGTATCGCTTTCTTGTTCCCTAGTAAAGAATTTGTGTCTGGCTACAACTAGACTACCCTTTACATCAAATTGCTTCTCCAACATTGCCACTGCTTGATCATACTCATGAAGAGGTTCTTCACCCTCAGGAACCTCTAAAGGGGGTAAATGTACTAATAGAGCTTGTCCCTCTAGTCCTAGATTGCGTTCTGGAATAAACTTCCTTCGTTCTGCACTGAACATAACGCCCCCTTTGGCTCCTAAATATTTGGTAAAGGCTCTATACCAAACCTTTAATCTCACAGGAGGGTCTCCTGGAAGCTGTAAAAACGGAGGAGGTGCTTGGACACACTACATAATGAGTAAAACTGTAAAATAAACAGCACCCTCAATGACTGAAACAATGAAATAAAGAAATATACTGAGAAATACAAACTAAGCAATGTTGAATATGAATTGCAAAGATGAGAAATAAGAGAACACCTGTGTTGACCCAAAAAAACAGTAAAGATAGAAGATTACACGGTTCAAATAAATGAAGACAAATATTTCTCCCTTTCAGTCAACAAGATATATTGTGAATCTTCTTGAGGCAGTTGTACACCATGGGTTAAAATGACAGCTGAATTTTTTGAAGTCCGCAAAACTCTGATGTGCTGGAGCACTACATTCGACAAGTAGGTAAAGTATTTTCAAATAGTCACAAGGAACCACTAAAGTATGAGTACTTTGAAAGGGAACAGTTGCATCTTCAGGCAAGTATGAGTAAGGTTAAAGATACCTTTGAAGCAAGTGATACAACAAAGGAAAATACCTCTCCAAGCGAATCTTCTTTGAGACAGCCGCATCCGTCCCGACGAGACGATCGTGTACACTTGTTCTGCCTCATGTTCTTCACAAACGTTGTACGTCAGGCGTTCAGCGTTCCGACACGTCATCACTTAGTGCTGGCAGCCAAAGAGGAAGGAACGGGCAGTTACGGGATTCATACAGCGGCACAACAAACACCGTGAGACAAAGAAGTGACAGATCTCACCCGTGTAATGTGTTTTCCCTGCACCAACTCCACAAACTCCTTAGCCACTGCAGACGATGGTCACAAGTTGGGCATAAACCAATTTTTATCAGTATAGCGTGCCTTGCCCAACATGTAAGTTGAGGAGAATCTTTTGAGTGTGCAGGAGGAAGCTTCAAAACTTGATCTGCGAGCCGATTCACCTCAATGATGTCACACCAGGGATGAACAGGATATCTAATTACTACAGTACTGTATCATATCGGCTTGAAACTTGAAACTTGACGCAGGCAAAGCTTGCCTCGTTGTTCCCAATCTAAACCTATAGGATCAGAACTTTCCTTAGCCTTGTAAGATAGCTCCTCCTTGGTCCACTCAGAATTCTTATCCTTGTCTGATTTAACAACTAAACTCCTATGTCTATCCTCTACTTGAGAAATGTTGTTTTTTTCCATGTCTGTTAGTATACTATTTAGGTTATGTCTATGCGCATAAGCAGTGCTAATGTTACAGTGATGTGAAATAATTATCCATTCATAATTTGAGAATTAGTACTCATAATGTAATTTTACATAAAACATACTATGGCGTAAACTACAGCTAATACCTTAAGTCAAGGGTAAGTAGTGGTAATGTGTTCCCTCCTTAACCGAAGCAGGTTATTGCATGCACATATAAGTGTCTCTCACTTTCATAGTGTCAACAACATACTCATATAACAACTTAGCATAAACATTCAGTGTGTAATCACCCTTGGATAAATCTACATGAAGAAAGGGACTAGTTTGCTCTATTAAGCTTTTTCCAGATCCTAATGTACCCTCATTTGAAGCAGCAGTAGTAGGTGTCAATGTCCCATGTACCCCCACTTAATGTTTCTCACTTCTGTGTGTGCTTAAAATGGATTCTGCAATGACTACAGCTATCGCTTTAATTACTCTTAAGGTAAGTGTGCCTATAATACATTTGTGCTTACAATGCGTATTTCCAGAATACATTTTTAAAGTAGCTTGGATCACAGGTCGTAACAGGTTCTGCACTGAATCTCTTTTTCTCCGCCTCTTATTCAGATGCATCACAGTACTTAAGCAACTTTCTCCCTGAAATCTTGAAAGTTCTTTTGAACAGTCACTTGTACAGTATTTACACAGCTTGGTAGACTTCCCTACCCTCTTTCTTCTTGTATTGTATGAATTTGAGTCATGAGTTGTGGGAAACTCAAGGGGGGGTATTCTAATATAGTCTTCCAATCTTTTTCTAGGCGTATTCTATTAATATCTCTCTCCCAGTTATGCCGTACAGGTAAAAGAGGTGAGGGTTGGGGACAGTAGATACCACGATAAAACCAATGGATCAGGTGTCTGCCAGTCCCCATCAAGTATAGTGAATGAACTAGTTAATTCATGTCAGGTTTGGTTCCGCCCGATGCCAAATGTCGCTTGATTTACCTATCCAGACTTGCATGCACTTTGAAAAGATCCCCTGTGAGTCCGTTTGTGTATAAAATCTGCGTGGGTAAGTAGTATTCTATCTCTGAACAGTACCCCCACTTCTGACACGTCCACCCGGGCCCATGGAAAAATTGCACTTCATATTAGTGTGCCCGTGGGGTTGGGAAGGCCAAGGAGTGGTATATTGTATTGGAAGCATAGGTAGTGGTGTGTACAGTGTATTTCAGGGCTTGTTTCCAGTAAGTGAGTGCAGTCTTGAGTAACACCGGAGTGGATGTTGGGACTGATACCCCTGGACAGGATAGTCAATGAAGCTTTCCCTGGCCAATCATACGGTGTGTGTAAGCTATTTCCTCGCAGGTTTAATCCCGCCAATCAATATGAGAGCCATTGTAATTGCCCTGCCAAACAGAATGCGCAACTGTCAGGTGCACCCATCCCTGCAGCATCAGATGGAAGCTGCAGCTTCATGAAGCTAATAGGACGATGACCTGTGCCCCATATTAATTCAACCAGAAGTCTGTTCAGTGCATGAAAAGTTGTGCTAGGGATCACTACTGGTAGATTTGTAACTGAAGCATCACCATCTTAAAAATTGCCAACCGGCCTGCAACTGAAAGAGGGAGCGATGTTCACAAAACAACCTATAACACAGCAGTAGATCATTATGTCGTCTCCATACAGTGACAACGCTTTGACCGTATAGTTAATAGGGATACTCCAGTCTACTGAGTCGGAGCTAAATGACATGCAAGGGGTTCGAGCGCGAGAACAAATAAAATAAGTGGGAGGGGACATCACTGGCTCGTGCCCCTTTGTATATCATAGCCCTGTGATATATGGGCCCCAGAACACACACAGTCTGTAGGGGAATTGTACAATAATTTAATCCACTGAATGAACTTGGAGGGGATCCCAAACTTCCGGAGAGTGACCAACATGTAATCCCAATCCAGTGTATCGAAGGCCTAGTGAAGATCCAGCGATGGGCACCACACGCCAAGGAGAGTTTCCACAGGGCAGGCATGACATGGTAGAGCTTGCATATATTTAGTGAGGCAATTTGCGTGGGAACAAAACCACATTGATCGTAGTGTATTTATCTCGGTAGAGTGGGAGGAGGTGGCTGGTGAGTATTTAGTATTCTGTGTTAAGCAATGAGAATGGAAGCAGGAATGTCTGTATGATCTCTGACAGGGTTTGGCAAAGAGGTCAATAGGGCCTGCACTGTGGTGGGAGGTAGTGACCCTGCTAGTTGAGATTCCCAATATAGCCTTCCAGCTGAGGGGAAAACTGTTAGGTGAAATTGGGGTAAAATTCTAGCAGGAAGCCTTCCAGGCTTGGGGTCTTGTTGTTGAGGAGTTCTTTAATGGCAGTGCTGATTTCAGCAACTGTTGTATGTGCTGTGAGCAACACCCTGTCATCTGCTGCTGTTTGGGGTAGGTGCACCATGTCCAGGAAGCTTTCAGTCACCTGCAGGTCCACCTCGTATGGGGCAGAGTAAAGTGACGTATAATAGTCATGCCCTCATTCATTTCATTCTGGTACACGGGTTCTCGTCTGGGTAACAATCTCAAGTATTGGTATAGGTGGGGAAACATTTCTAATCAAGTGTGCTAATAGAGTGCCCAGCCTGTCCGTCTCGGTGTGCACTTGCTGTGTATATGCACGAAAATCTATGGCTTGCAGCTACTCAAGAAGTTCTGCATATTCTATGCTAGAGTTCTGGAGCTCTTTTGCCCTGTCTACACTCTGAGCCGCTTTGCACTCCAGTGCGCCCAGGCTTTCCTGTACCCGCCTCAGATTCTGGCTAACAGTTTGGCATGCACCCACCACAGAGCCAATCTCTGTCCCACGTATGATTATATTAAATGCTTCCCATTCTATCATTGAAGAGGAGGCTGTTTTAGTATTTTTTGTGAAATAGGTGTTGATGGTCGAAGACTTGGTGTCATGAAAAACTCTGTTTTCTAGGAGGCGGGGTCAAGTCTCCAAGTGGGGATTGGAGTGGGATCTGATCCCCCGGAAAAAGATACTTCCAGTGAATTTAGGATCTGAGAGTGTTTTACCAATGTGGGTCCTGTCGGTGATTTGCGTAAGTAATGATGGATTGCAAAGCAAATACGGTCTATCCATATATGTAACTTATGTATTGGGGAGTAGTAAGATGTTTGTGCATACCTATATTTCAACTACTCCAGGCATCTCTCAGGGCCCAGCCCTAAGACCAAGTCTGATGGGCTCCAGCTTGTCAGATTGAGGTCCCACCTGGCAGTTGGGGGTGGGACCGATCCAAGTTGGTGTCCAAGATTACATTAAAGTACCCGCCCACTATCCAGGGGTATATTGTCTAATCCAGGAGTGCTACACCCACCTGGGTAAGAAAAGTTTCTTGTTTCCGTATTCATAGAGTAGAGGCTCCCGAGCACCAATTGTATGACATTAAAAATGCCCTGAACCAGGGTGTATCTGCCAATAATGTCTATGTATATATCTTGTGCAATAAAAGGGACCCCGCCCTGATCCAATTCACAGCTCCCCGTGCAAACACTGAGTATGGTGCGCGAAATAGCTGTCCCCTCCATTTCTTTTGATGTTTAGAAGCCTCTGAGACAGACAGACCGGTCTCCTGTAAAAATAATTATATGTGCCTTACGTCTAGCCATTTGTGCATCTATTCAGTGACGTTTATGAATTGATCCCATCCCACTAACATTCCAAGTGGTGAAGTTATAGTGTATGGTTGCTGTCATGTGCTCCTCTTATGTGTGTTATAGTTTCTGTGCATCTGCCCAAGTCAGGTCTGTGATGTTGGATCAATATCCATGTGGCACCTGTCATTAACCCCCAAGAATTCCCCAGGAGAAGGTCCAACTGAAGAACATTGTTCGACCAAACATACATAGCAAGATAACCATTTTGTTGAGTAACGTGCCACAAGCCAATGGGGCCATGTAGGCACAACAGTCAGCGGGAACACCAAGTAAGTGCTAGTGAACTGACCCAGATGGGCATTGCTTCCCTGCCCTGGGGCCCGACCAACCTGCGCACCAACAACGTAGTAATATAACAGTAGTTATATCCATCCCCTTCCAGTTCATCAAAGTAACATACCTACCCAGATATATTATGCAAAATCCAGGTACTTTTACCCTAAGCAAGGGGTTGTGCCCCAGCACGTACCTCTGTCAAGGCACCAATGCTGTCGCACAGAAGAGGGAGTAAAATGCAATAATATTTGGTATCCCTGCATAGCATTCAACCTACAACCCATCAACCCAGCAAGTCATTTGCCATCTTTAGTGTCATAGGGAGGAAGATCGGCTGGCTATTGTCAGTTTCCAAATGAATTGTGTCACCTGATGAGGATTCTTCATCTGTAAGTTGATGTGCTTCCCTAAGTGTGGCTGGAGATAGTATGGCTCTTTGCTGACCCTCCAATATGTGTTCAGGAGTGAGTAATAGAGCCTCGTCATGGCATCCCGGTTTCCTGTGCCAAGACTTTGTCTGCAGTCTCCATGCAACCTGTGCAGAAGGATGCTTGAGGACCTCAGCGATAGGAAGGTCAGAGAAGGTATGTTCAATACATTTCCATGCCTCAGAAGAGTATCACAGAACCTAATTTTTTGTTCATGGATGATTTTGAGCCGGGCGGGGTACTGTAGGGCATATTTCAAATTCAGGCATTAAAGGTGTTGCTTGATCCCATGATACGAGGCACGCTGTTCCTGAACATGTAAGCTATGGTCAGGAAACAAGGAGAAGTGTGTGGTCGTTTGTGATTGGTACTTTTCCAAACGCATTGCGTAGAAGAGTATCATGTTCCACTCAGTTGAGTATTCAGGCAGAGACCCTGTGCATCTGCTCCACACAGAACAGCTCTGAAACCTCCTTCAGTTCCACCACAGTGTACATTCAGGGGTTGCATTTGGTCCCTCGCTATTCTTCGGCAACCCAATGAAGCAAACATGTTTCTGGTCCGAGCACCCTTCGGCGTCCTCCACCCTGTCTTGCAGCACAGAGACCTGATGCTGGAACAGTTTCACAATTTTGGATTGATCCTTCCACCAAGAGACTAGGGGATAGATGTAGGTGGGCACATACCGGTCGGTAACGGCCGAAAATCGATACATTTCCCGTTACCGACCAGTATTTAGCCCTTTATGATATAGGAGGCTGGATTTAAGGATTCAGTAATTTACTGATTCCTTAATTTAAGGAATCGGTAAATTACCGAATCCTTAAATCCTATGTAGGAAGCACTCAAGTGAGTGCATTTTTGGTTTAAGGATTCGTTATTTACCACCAACTACAAGTTGGTGGTAAATAATAAATACCTTTAAAAAAGCAATTTTGTGCTTTTTCAAAAGTGCCATGAGGCAGACATACATGCCCTCAGGGCATGTATGTGTGCCACATGTGCACAAATGCACGATTCAGGGGTGCAACAGGGTGTCAATGTGACACCCTGCCACCCTTGAATATGCTCCCCCTATCACCGATTCGGTATTTACCGAATCGGTCATAGGGAATGGCTTCCCATTCATTCCTATGGGCCTCCAGGCCCATAAGAATGAATGGGAAGGTATTGCTTATTACCGATTCGGTAAATACCGAATCCGTAATAACTAATATTACCGAAGCGGTAAATGTACAGATTTTTTACCTACATTCTATTTACCGATTCTTAAATACCAAATTGATAAAATTCGGTATTTAGGAATCAATAAATAGAAATTACCTACATCTAGCCCTAGATCTTGTAGCACTGCTATATTAGTATTCACTTTGACTGCAAGCTTCTTGTGATCCGCTTTGAGTAGCGTACCCTCTGTGTCGTCCTAGCCCTCTAGGTGATCCTTATCCTGGCCCTTATTCTCCTGCAGATGATCCTCCCCTCCTACTGGTCCTACTTCTTCCTTCGGCAGCCCCCTCCACAAGGTCTTTAGTCAAATCCAGCCTCCAACCTGTCACTCAGATTTAAATTTATTTGTTTAGGTTCTCGATTTTATTTGCTCAGACAGCACTGTCAAGGACAGAAACTAGGGCTCAGTAGAGATATTATAGTGCCCATTTAAAACACTGCTTAGCATGTTAGAAATCAAAAATACCATTCTTAAGATACATTGTTCGGGTGACAAAAATAATAGTGTGACTGAAGTTGCCACTCATGACATGGGACCAATAAGTATTTATGCCTGAAATCAACTCTTCTGAAAAAATAGTATGAACAATTGTGTTTATTTTGCAGGCAGCTGAATGCTGTGTATTACCCAGATGTATTACACCTGTTTTCACTTTCCTATTCCACAGAAGTCCCATTACTTTGTCTCCCTCAATTTACCTCCTGCGGCTCTCTGAAAGTGCTGTGGCCTCAAGCGCCAACTGTCTACTGTAAGTATCTCTCCCTCTGGTACCCAGAAACCAGCTGTCAGCCTGTATTCTGTTTTCTGCTGTCAGTCGACTGCTGTTGTGTTGCCAGGTCTGAAATACTAAGCAAGAACAATCCTCAGTAAAAGGAAGCCTAAAGCTAGCACTGAATATTCCATAAGGTGCCTAGAAAGTGCACAGACCTCCAAAATCATAAAAAGGCAGACTAAGAACATAAAAAAATATGTATTCTCATGAGTGGATAAAATATTATCAGCCTGATTCATGAAGAAAGGAATCTGCGACTCTCAACTTGCGATTCACAGTGAATCGCAAATGGAAAGGCGCAGATCGGAATTCATCATAGTTAGCGAGTAAATAAAGCGATTCGCACACGGGCGCTAAAATCGATAGCGAGAAAATAAAATCGCCGAAAAATCGCTATTACCCAGATATTCCGTCTCTATTTTGCGCCATCGCAAATCCCCATTAGCGACATCTCGCCAGTAGCGAGATCGCACTAACGGGAAGTCGCTTTTCGAGCGCCGTGATGACATCACAACCAGGAAGCAGGCAGTTCCCACCCCCATTCTGAACTGCGAGGCTGATCGCGAGGCTGCAGCTAAACAGAGCTCCTACGGGACACCTCCAAAGTAGCGCAATTTACCCATTTGCGACAGTAGCAATGTCAGAGGAGTCTGCACCAGGGCCCAGTGACACCGGGCGCAAGAGAAAGCTCAAGTTTTCCGAGCAGGAGTTGGAGCAGCTCATCGAGGGAGTGGTTGAAAACCACGCAAAACATTTTGGAAAGGACTCCCGGAGGGTGCCAGAGATGGAGAGACGTCGCATCTGGCTAGGAATCTCAGCTAAAGTGAACGCTGTGGGCGTGACACACAGGTCACTGGACGAGCTCAAGAAGAGGTGGTACGACCTCCGAGGTCGTGCCAAGGAGAGGGTGGCAGAGAGGCTGGGCGAGACATCTGGTACTGGGGGCGGAGAACCTACTGTCCCTCCCAATACCCCCATGGAGGACCGCGTGGAGGACACCCTTGAGACAGAGGCGTGCATAGGTGTCACCAACCTGGACTCATCCCGACCCAGCCAAGACAGCCAAGGTAAGTGGCATGCGACTGCGACCCTGTCCCCTAACAATGGTCATGGCCCTATAGCCTCCCATATACATTCCAAGTCATTCAAACAATGCACATGAGATCATGGCCACAAGCATTGTGGGACATGTAGTCTGCCCATAATGTAAAAGAACCCCAATGCAGCCTCACATATCCCAAAATAAGCAATCGCTAAGCCAGGCAGGGAATGTCAACCAGCATGCATGTAGCAACTGTACGTGTGACAGATACATGCTATTAATGTAAGTCCAGTTCCCCTCACAGGTGGCACCGACTACAGCAGCGACAGCGACATGCTGCAGATCGATGAGTCAGAAGAGGATGCCGAGGAGGTGCCAACACCAACACCTCCTGCACCATCAGGCGTAGCACCACACCCCGCAGCCAGGGCAACACCAACAGCTCCAGCACCATCAATGGCAGCACCTAACCCTGCAGCCAGGGCAAGACAAACAGCGCCAGCACCATCCGGCGCAGCACCTAACCCTGCAGGCAGGGCAAGACAAACAGCGCCAGCACCATCCGGCGCAGCACCTAACCCTGCAGGCAGGGCAAGACCAACAGCTCCAGCACCATCAGGTGCTGCACCTTTGCCAACCACAACTCCACCACCAGCGGCACCATCTACTTCTGGTGCAGCTACTGTGGTGACTGTGCACACACCCACTGTGGGCAGCCAGCAGAGCAGGCATGTCAGGGCTCGCCACCATGACACATCACACAGCGGCAGGAGGGGGATGGCTGTGCGCATGCCAGGCATGAGCACTGAGCGCCGGATGCTACGCATTCACCAACAGCAGGCACGACGGCAAGGGGCCATTCAGCTGCAGCTACACAACATTGGCCGCAATGTGGCCAATGTGGGTGATAGGATTGAGCGCATGACGGCAGCCATGGAGGCCAACACTGCTGCACTCATATCGCAGCGCAACTCCGCCCGCCGACGCCACCGGCAGCTCCTTACGCGCCTGACAGCCTACACCCGCTCAAACTACATAATGGGGAATGCCACCTCCCAGCTCTCACGACGGTGCCTGGCGCAGCAGCAGCAGCTAATCCAATGTGTCGAGGATGTTGGACGGGTGTTGGAGCAGGTCACCACTGCCGTACTGGCACTCCATCCTACTGGTGAAGGCAATGTGGGGAGGGACGACACCAGTGAGGGCGCCTCCAGTGTCAGCAGCCTGTCTGCCTCACTGGTTGGCGTGTTACGCCGCAGCACCAGGCCCACTGCAGGGACACGTGCCGTCCCAGAGGAAGAGCCAGAGCGGCGTTTGGGGGCTGCGCGCCGGAGGCGCAATTGAGTTACTTGAACATTTCCTAGATAATGCTGAGGATACAAGCATGTCCAGTTGCTAGTTAGGAGCAGTATGGCGCAATACTGCTGCAATATTATGAATGTAGACATTACGTTATTATTGTGGATGTAACAATAATATTTATTCATGCAACATACATGGGCCTCCAGTCATTATTTACATTGCCATGCAGTAGTGATTGTTGGGTGAGTGGATTGTGGGCTTCAGAAACTGTTCATAGTGATGTGGTTGCGCCGTCTGTGTCCTTCAGCAGGGTTCTCCCCGCGTGCATGACGCACATGTGCTGGTGGACGGTCGTCCCCTTCAGACTCACTGCCAGAGATCTCTACTGGTATCCGGCGCTTGGTTGCAATGTTGTGTTACATTGCGCAGACAGCCACAATGCGGCAGCACACATCAGGACTGTAGTACATGGCCCCACCTGTCTTGTGCAGTATGCGGAACCGGCTCTTGAGTAGTCCAAATGTCCGTTCTATACAATTCCTTGTCCGTATGTGAGAAACATTGTACCGCCGTTGCTGTGGTGTAGTCGGGTTGAGGTATGGGGTGAGGAGGTATTCCCGGAGGGCGTAGCCACTGTCACCTGAATGAGAGGAGCAGAGGGTGAGTGCCTGTGCTGCGCAGCTACATCATTGCAATGTGTAATTGTTGACAATGTGTACTTACCAAGTAGGTGTCCTTCCCCAAATTCTCCCCTGGCCAGTTGTGTGTGGAGGCCGCTGTGCCGGAATATAAAAGAGTCATGGGTACTCCCTGGGTACTGGGCCACGATGTCAGTAATGATAGTCTTGGCATTGCAGACCATCTGTATGTTAAGGGAGTGGTATGACTTCCGATTCCGGTACATGTACTCCGTCGCAGCTGGTGGGCAGATGGCAATGTGGGTGCAGTCTATGCATCCTATCACAGATGGGAAATGGGCCACATTGTAGAAGTTTAACTTTGTCAAGTCCAGTTCCTGTTGGCTGGTGGGGAATTTGATGTGTCGGTGTAGCTGGGTGAGCATTGCGTCAACAAAACTCCGGAGGCAGCGTGACATGGTGGGCTGGGATATCCCCCCTGCAGCCGCTACTATCCCCTGGAAGCTCCCAGAGGCCAGGAGGTGCAGGCTACACAATACCTGTACATGTGTAGGCACAGCATTGGTCCGCCTTGTTGGGTGCTGCATCAGGGGGTCAAGGTCGTGTATGAGTTGAATTATCATGGCCCCATTTAGCCGGTACTTCGCATAAATCTGCTCCCTGGTTTGTCCCAGCAGGGTGATCCGCTGGCGGAATATCCTCTCCTGTATTCTGCGTCTCCTCCGTGCTGCTCGCTGTAGCCTTCGCCGCCTGACCAGCATGTACATTCCTGGCATTGTGAGACACCAACTGCTGCTGCTGCATCTCCTTATGTGTGCTTGGTCAGCCCTTTCCCTGTTCCTGATTGGCCAACGGTTTTTCAAAATTTTCTCTAATGACTTTTATGGTTACCACCTGCTTTGGGTTGTCCTTAATTTGCGGGGCGCTAATAGAGAATTTGAGGTTTTTCGCTATTAGAGAATTTTCATGAATACCGATTGCGCTTGTATTGCGGATTCGCTAAATTTATTCTCTAATTCCGTGCTTTGGCGCAAACCTACTGGGATTCTGAGATTATATTAGCGAATTCGCAATCTTTGGTTAGCGCTTTGGTTATTTTCTTGATGAATGCCGATTTGGGAAATTGCGGCCGCAATAGCATTTTCGCTGCTATTGCGCCCGCAATTTAGCTTGATGAATCAGGCTGTATGTAACATGGTTTAAAACCATAAGTGTTATTCTTTGCAGACCTCCTAATGTTCCTAGACTGCAGCTCAAAATATCTGTATGCCATATCCTGAAGCTCCTAAAATAGAAGGTTGATTCCTACATTTCTTATTTGAAAATAATATTAACATAAATACTTAACTTACAGTTTTTCAGCTCGAAGCAGCTTATAATAACTCATGCACTTACCTACTATTATACATTTGTATAGGCACTTGGTTTATTATTTATGTGAAATCAAAAATTGAGAAACCACATTAGAGAAGGTAAATCATGGAAATCAATTTTAAGGCAAACATTTTTAAGAAAACAAACAAATCTAACTTTAGAGGAGACATTTCAAGGGAATAATAATTATAAGGAAAAGTCCAAAATTACATTAAAATTGTGATTCGTTTAATGGTTGTGTGTGTTTTTTTTGTTCATGGATGGGTGGTATTTAGGGGCGAAGAGGAGATTTTAGGGATCAGGGATGGATGGAGCTGTGGCTTAGGGTTTTTTAAGCTTCATGGACGGGTTTAGTTTAGAGTTGTTGAGGGTTTTGAGGTATCATGGATGGATGGGGTTACAGCGGTTTTTTAGTTCAGTGCTGGGTAGAGTTTAGAGGTGGTAACGTTTTTAGGTTTCAGCCATGAGTGGAGTTTACAGGAACTGGCAGGTATTAGGGGTAAGGGATAGGTGGAGTGTATATCCAAAAAGGGTTTTAGGGATCAGGAATGAATGTTTAGGTTGGTGAGGGTTTTAACAGTTAAGGGATGGGAATGGTGAGTTTAGAGGTGCTGAGGGTTTTTTAGTTGAGGGATGGGTGGGGTTTAAGAGTAGGGCAGGTTGTTTAGGAGATGGGGTGTGTGTTGTGTATGCTGAGAGGTTTTAAAGCTTCAGGAATGTTTGGGCTTAGGTATTGAGTTTTTATGGTTTAGGAATGGGTTGAGCTTCAGGGTTGTAAATGGTTTTGGGTTCAGGGACAGGAGGAGTTTAGGGGCAGGAAAGGCTTGTAGGGTTCTTGGATGGTTGAAGTTTTGGAGTCAGGGTTGCGAGGAGTTTATAAACAACACATTGCCTCACCTAAAAGACACTTAGTCCCAACATAAATGACAAATCCAGGGTTTTCAATACTCTTCTCAATTCCCTCGAGTGTGTACAATTCAACTACTCTTGTTTGTCACAGTGTCTTGCTAAAAACAACAATAACTCCTACCATCCATACTCCCCACCTTTCATCAATGAAAAAATGTGAAAGAAGAGAGAGAGTACCTCATGGTAGAACCGCCAACGGGGTTGCTGACTAACAATCGGCAGTTTACCCACTTCTCATCATCGGTGACTCTTATCCACTTACTGGAAAGAAGTTTTTAGCCACATTAAACAGATACTTGGTTACTCTTTGCCCGAGGTCCCGTCCACGGTAGTCTTAGGCCTCAGGCCAATGAACTTACCTGCCATGACACGCAGGGATTGCACATGCTCGGTGTTGCTAACCAAATCATAGCATTATACTGGAAAAAGGCCGAAGCACCTCCAGTGACTATTTGGTTAACTCGCCTGTGGCATATCATAGCAATGGAGCTACTCACTGCACAATTACAGCTTCGTGATACCAAATTTACAAAAATTTGGCAACCATTGATCGCATATTTCAACAAACTTGAACATGCCCATCTCCAGCCCCCAAAGCTTTGGGCTCTACACCTATTTGACGATAACATACTTCCCGTTGACCCGGATAGTCTCTGGGGGCCCACAAAAAATGCTGATTAATGGCCTCACTGCATGGGGATCTCCTTCTAAGATATCACACCTCTCTTCACTTATGCTTACTCCACTTTGCAGGGGGCTGGATCATGGTTTCTCCATTGTGGCAATGTACTCTAACATTAATAGCCTTGTATGGCACCACTGCTTTGCTTTGGATGTATTCATTTGCGGATCCCCTGGAACTTTTTCTAATGTGCTCCACTCCCTCTTCTTCTTCTCCCTTGTCTTTTATTCCTTTTTCTCCTACTTCTCTTTCTCTTTTACTATCCTTTATTATCTTGATTGTGGTATTGTTCTTTGTTTCGAGTCACAAAACTAGACCTATTGATATTAAGGGGCAAAAATCACTAGGGTTCCTACTTTTCCTTATATGGGATTATTATCGATCAGCAGAATAATTCGCTTCCTTGTATTTCTAATCGTTTAGCCAAGCTTGTAGTGCCCTGTTCAGATTCTCTTTGTCAATGGGTAATAAACCTAATAAGCCCTTACTGCAAATCTATAGAATGTAATGTCTTCTTGTCCTGATATACGGGGGTCATGTAATTGCAAGGTGATCCAGCGGGAAAATGACAGATTCTGTGGAAAATTACTGGGTCTGGCTCCTAACAGTGCATCCTTCTTTGCTCACGAGGAATAGGGTCTGGAATACATAGAGGATCAAGCTAAATTGGCCCCATTGTTACATTGGATTTCAGTTTGGGTTGATGAGATATTGAGGTTCAACAGGAGCATGATTGAGGACTATTTGGGGTGTACCTACGACCAAAAGATACTGTGGTTAACTTATATTAAATCTGCTGCCTTCTCCCTAGATTGTATGGATCCTTTTAACAGACCACATCTGCTTAAAAAAGTAGATAGAAGCCTTTTTAGGGAACACATTTGAAATAGATTGAAAGATGAGAGGGAAACTTGGGTGCTGGAGGAACACTCCAACAGATCTTGCTTGCTCCTGAAAACTGTTATTAGTATTTAACCATGCCTTACAGAAGTTAAACATCGGAGGGACAGATCATTGCTCAAAAACGTCATTTGGGTTCCATATTGCCAAGAGGCGTTGTTTCCTCGGGACTTGCTCAATGCTAGAAGGGGTCCGCCTCCAGGCAGCTCCAAATCTGATTGTCGTAATGACACAGATGGTTAGAGTGGCCAGGTGGGGGAAGGAAGGGTAGAAGGGAACAGCTGGGAAGGAGATCTGAAAAAGTAGCACTAATATGTTACTTAAAGAAAGCAACCTTAAGTAGAGATCTTAACTTAATATGTGTTACTGTTTTTCTATAATCACCTGTATTCCCTAGTGCTTCTATTTGAAGAATTGTTGAGGAAGGAGGAGCTAAAATAAGAACAGATACTCAGTTAGAATTAAATTCTCAACATCAATTCACTGTAACCTGAATTATTTGTTTATGCACAAAGACAACTACACCTACCTATGATTCCAACCTCTACTTGAAAGCAGTTCTTCCTTTTTTATTGAGCTGTTCTGTTAAGGTGCATTTAACTATCTGCTGGACCAGCCTAGGAACTTTGTACAGGAATGCAATTCACTCGTTCTTAAAGTGTCCAAAACCCCTCATTAGTTAAGGGTTCCAAAAATGATCCTTGATAGTTCAGGGTTAAATGCCTTTCAAACATTTCTTTAGTTCTAATTCAAAATTGTGCCCAAAACATTCCAAAGCGTATTCAGAGCGTTCATAATTGTCACAAGTCTTTCAAAAAATTATCGATGCCCTTTTAGTTTCAAATACCAAAGAAACGATCGGAGCGCTCTTGCTCTTAGCAAAGAGAGAGAAGCGCTCTACTCACGTTACCCTTCTGCTTCTCTTTACAGCCAGCTGATCGCTCCCAGGGATGTCAAGATGCCGAAGCTGGATGAAGGCCTCCGGTATTCAAAGACGTGCTGTAAACTTCGCCTGTATAAAGCTGGAGCCGCTTGCAGGAAAAACAAATAATAACGAGCGTGCGTCTTTGGGTGCGGTTCCGTTTTATAGGACCGGAATACAAAATGTTCTAGCTATCGCGACAAGAATTTTAGATTCTATTAAGGACACGGAGGCGAGGATTATGCTTTCTCATTTCTTTACTGCACCAACAGCAGCCAATGAAAGTAAAACTACAATGATAAAAAACAACATTTCCGAAGAGGCTTTGAACCACGCCTCCAATACTACAGCCAATCACAGTAGTAACAAACATATAAAGTATCGAGACACTAATCTGGCCTCCTCTTTCTTTGCGCGACCAGTCTCTTTAAAATAAACCAAGTCCTCAACTCTCAACGGAGAGAAAAAACAGTTCCTGTAGGAATTCTCAACGGAGAATAATCCATAAACATGAAGGAATCATCTTCTTCCAGGAAGATACCGAAGCTCAATCCAAAGGAGATATTCAACTCTTGTTGGAGTCGTTTACTGAAACAGAAAAAGAAGTTTGAGAAAAAGAAGCCCACCATTACATTTCTCACTGGGTGGGAATAAAGTTGTTAAACAACATACTTCAAACATTTTTAAAGTTGAATAACTGTCCCAACGGGTGGGATAATCCTCGCCTCCGTGTCCTTAATACAATCTAAAATTCTTGTCGCGATAGCGAGAAGATTTTGTATTCTATGGCAGGACCGGAGGCTTCTGATTATGCTGGTTCAAATCTCATCAATCACAGCATCAGAAACATGAGGAATAGGTTTATAATAAAAAAACTTTAAACGTTGAGTCAGAAGACCAATCAGCCGCTTTGAGGATGTCCTCCAAGCGGGACTAACAAATAGGCCTTAGAAGCCATCGCACCTCTAGCTGAATGAGCACCATAAACAGAGATATCGATTCCAGCCTCTGACATAATCCATCGAACCCATCTGGCTAAAGTAGCCGCAGCGACTGGTTTGAAGGGTTTCTGAACAGAGATTAGCAACTGGCCTAAAGGATCAGTCCTGTGTGCAATAGTACGCTCCTCATAGCATTTCAGACACTGCAACACACATAACTTATTATTATGCGGAAAAGCGGGATATTCCACTGAGCGTGACATGGTCTTAGTTCGTCGTGCAATAACAAAGGAGACACCCTGCGGAGAAAACATCCTACCAGCCAAATCTAAAGCTCTAACATCTGAAACTCTGCGACATGAAATGAGACACAATAGCATAGTAAGCTTGGCAGAAAGCTGTTTTAAGGACAAATCACCATTATCAGGCCAGGTTTCCAACAGATAAAGAACTTTCGTAACATCCCACAATGTGGAATACCTTGGTCGTGGAGGGTTGGCCACACACACTCCTTTAAGTAACTAACAAACCAAGGGATGCATCCCCACAGGCTTACCATCGATGTGATCGTGTCCAGCAGAAATAGCAGATCTGAAATTATTAACCGACCTGTAAGCCAGGCCTGAAGCTGCACATTCAGAAAGAAAATTCAGAACATCAGTTACATTTGATCCCACGGGATCCACCTGTTTTGGAAGGCACCAACCCACCCATTTCTTCCAAGAGGCAGAGTATCATTTCCGGGTGGAAGGAGCCCACGCCTGCTGCATAAAGCTGGAAGCCTTCTGTGAAAGGCCTGCAAGGCATTCATGTCTCCGGAGAGCGTCCACACCATCAAAGTCAACTGATTCTGCAGGATTAAGGGGTGGCAAGCTCCCACTGGATCCTGCAGAAGCGTCGGGAAAACTGGGAGCCGGAACGGAAGATCCACAGATAACTCCAACAGTGTGGGAAACCACGACTGAGTTGACCAAAACGGAGTCACCAACACTATTGTTGCCCTCTGTCGGCGCACAAAGGCCGCCACTCTCGGGATCAGAGCAAACGGGGGAAAGGCATAATTCGTCCGTTGCCCCCAATGGTGTAGGAACGCGTCCGTTCCCATCGCCATCGGATCCGGTCTCAAACTGTAAAACAGGGGAAGATGGGCATTGAGGCGAGAGGCAAAAAGGTCTATCTGGCAGGGGCCTCGCATAGTCATGATCTGCCCAAACAGCGATGGGTGAAGTCTCCAGTCGCTGAAGTCCCAAAGAAACCGGGAATTCCAATCCGCCACCTGATTGAATTTCCCCGGAAGGTATTCTGCCACTACAGAGATCTTGTGATCCAGACAAAAGTGCCAAAATTCCTTCGCAAAGTGTACTAGCATTCAAGACTCCGTCCCCCCTAATTGATTGATGTATCTCACCGCTGAGACATTGTCCATTCGAAGGAGGATACAACAATTGCTCTTCAGCGGTGAGACAGACCTGATGGCAAATAACCCTGCCAACAACTCTAGACAATTTATGTGTAGTGTGAGTTCGTCGGCTGACCACCGTCCTCCTGTTGTAAATTCTCCACAGCGAGCGCCCCAGCCCCACTGACTGGCGTCCGACTTGACTACCACATCCGGGGCTGCGCCGAAGATGGCTCAACCATTCCAGGCGGACATGTGCTCCAGCCACCACTGAAGTTCCTCTCGGGCTTCGAGGGAAAGAGGAATGAGATGGTCGTAATGAAACTTCCTCTGTAAATAAAAGATTTTTAGTCTCTGCAGGGCTCTGTAATGCAAGGGACCTGGGAAAATGGCCTGAATCGATGAAGCCAGAAGGCCCACAATCCTCGCCAGAACACGCAAGGAAATCATTTCCTTGGATAAAGTGGATGTTATTTCCCTCTTGATGGACCTGATATTGTGAAGAGGAAGAAGGAGTTCAGCTGCTACGGAGTCTATCAGGAAACCCAGGAATACCATCTGCTGGTTCGGTATCATGTCCGACTTCTTGGCATTGATAACGAACCCCAGATTCTGCAGCAGAGACGTCGTCCACTCTAGGGGCCAGATGTAGGTAATTCATATTTACCACTTCTTAAATACCGAATTTTACCGATTCGGTATTTAAGAAGTGGTAAATATGAAGGGGGGAGATGTAGGTATTTCCAGATGTGGAAATACCGAATCGTTAAGATTCGGTATTTACCGAATCTGGAAATACCTAGGGCCAGATGTAGGTAGCCAAATACCGGTCGGTAACGGCCGAATTCGGCCGTTACCGACCGGTATTTGGCTTTTGAGATGTAGGTGGGTCTGAATTTACAGAATCGGTATATTTACGGATTCGGTAAATTTACCACTTCGGTATTTTACAAAATCGGTAAATATACCAATTCTGTAAATCCATATGTAGGTGGGACTCTTCAGAGTCCCAAAGGCCCTACAAATTCGGTATTTTAACACCCAATCCAATATGTGTGCCATGTGGCACACATACATGCCCTAAGGGCATGTATGTGTGCCACATGGCACAGGTGTACATGCACAGATGTGCATGTACACCTGCATCGGTATTTTACCATGCAATTGTATTGCATGGTAAAAAAACGATTTTCAAAGCCCTGGACCGAAAATGCATTTTCGGTAATTTTACCAACCGGTACATTTACCGATTCGGTAAAATTACCAAAAATGCCTGCCTTTTTCCCCCTACATCTCAAAATCCAATTACCGGTCGGTAACGGCCGAATTCGGCCGTTACCGACCGGTAATTGGCCACCTACATCTGGCCCTAGGTGTGGGAGAAGAAGGGAGCGATCTTGGGCTAGAATAAGCATGTCAATGAGACACACTCCCATCTCTCGGAGGCCAGAGATCACCGGTTTGAGAAGCTTGGTGAACACCCAAGGGGCTGAGGACAGACCAAAGGGGAGCACCCTGTACCGGTACCACTGCCCCTTCCAAGGGAATTGCAAGAACTTTTGATGAGAGGAGCAGATGGGGACCGTCAGGTAGGCATCTCTTAGATCCAAACGGACCATCCAGTCGTTTTCCAACAGCAGGTCTCGTAAAAGATGGATACCCTCCATCTTGAAGTGGCTATACGTGACGTAGGGATTGAAGTCTCTCAAATTTAAAACTAGATGTTGACCGCCTCCTTTCTTCTGTACTAGGAAGACGTTGCTGCAGAAGCATCCCACAGCAATAGCCTCCTTGGCTAGCAACTCTTCTAGTTCTGAGTTGATAAAACTTTGTTCTAGAAGGGAAAAAAGGAGAGGGGAAGGGGGAGAGGCCTGAAAGGGACACTCCAACATCTCTATCTGGTAACCCTGGACGGTCCGGAGGACCCACACATCTGAAGTGAGGCTCGTCCAATTCACCACAAAGTGACGCAACCTGCCCCCTAACGGAGCTAAGCACACCTGACTTACCAGAGGACTGGTTGTTGAAGTTCTTGTAACCTCTGTTGACACCTCGATTATAGCGACCTCTGAAGCCGCGGGATCTTGATGGGTAGAAACCGGCCTGGTCCGGTTCTTGTGTGAATCCTCTACCCCGTCTAGGAGCGTAGCCCCTTTGAGGACTGGTATTTGAATAGCGGTCGGTCGAGCGTCCTCTACCACGCCCGGCCCTATTAGAGACCTGGTGCCACACCCTCTTCAAGGAGGCTTGAGATTTATCAAGGGACGCAAAGGTATTGACAAATTTCGCAATGTCTTTCACAAAGTTGTCCTCAAACAACTGCCCTTCCGCCAAAGGACCCGGCTCTGATGAAGCCAACTCTACCAACTGAGGGTCAATCCAGAGCAATACTGACTTCCGCCTTGCAGAAGCTAAAGCGCAGTTGGCGTTCCCCAGCATGCAAATGGCACGTTGCGCCCAACCAGCTAGGACCTCAGGATGAATGGCATTCCCTGTCTCCAGAGCTTGAAGGGCCAGTTCCAGGATTTTGGCTAACGGCCCGGAAAGGTCAAGGACCTTATCTTGGCACGCCCTGAGCACACGATCAATCCCTTTTTTAGGGTCTTTCTTATATTTCTTAAGAAAAGTAGTCATGGAAGTGTCAATATCGGGTGTGACGGCCACTTTGTGGGCCAAATCGGGACGGGGACACTCGGACTTAAGGCGGGCTCTTACTTCCTTGTCAAAACCTTTGCGGAGATGGGTTTCCAGATATTCCGCTACAGCCGGGGGGGGGGGGACCAATCAGAGGACCTAGGGTGCACAATATTCGATGGGTCAAAGGAGAAGGGCGAAGGGGTGACAGGAGGGGAGGCATGTTTACGTTTCTTGGTGCGCTAGCGAGGAGCAGCGTCTGAAGAGTCCGTATCAGTATCAGTGTCAGTAGTGGTATCCTTTAGGGGGGGGGCGGTAAGGCCTTGTCACCAGAGGAAGACTCCTTGGATTTACAAAGTTTATCATAGGACTGGGCATGTGGCCAGGCCGGGTCAAGAGCTACCCTCTTAGGGAGGGGGGGACGGGAATGATCCTGGCCAGGACGAGCAATCGGCTTACCAGGGACCAACAATTCCAATTTCTTGGCTAGTGGAAGCAGGGCCGAGGAAAGGGCCTTATCTAGCTTAGCGTCCAGCATTTTATCAATAATATCTTCCATGGACTCCTCCTCGTAATACTCTGTATCTGCCATATTCACAAGGAATTTTATCAAATTCCACTCCAATCCCCAAAGGGAAGCACAATTGCCTGCCCAGGCAAGGGCGTCAAGCAGGGAAAGTGCCAGGCACAGGAGCCGGAATTACCAAGAAAAACAGGTGTATAAAGTCCCACTCTAGGACTAATGGAGGTAAGTAACCCTTATCCAGCTGGAAAAAAGGGTCTCCAAAAATTGCCCCTCTTCTTCAGTAACTGGGAAGCTAGGGGTTAATGTCCAAGAGCTCCGATCGTGAAAGGAGAGAAAAACGCTGCTTTTTTTCTTATGAAAAATGGCCCCTCGGCTCCTGGCCAAACTGCGTGATCCCCCTTTCAGCTGGGGTTAGAGCGTCTGGATGGCACTATCGACGGGCTGCGCGTGCACACAGGCATACGCTGGGCCTCGGCCGGGCTCCGACATGCGCCTCCTTCCCCGAGGGGGGGCCAAGTCCCTCCAAATCGCGGACCGCGAGTCAAGCGGCTGCGCACCAAGCAACACGCGTTCCGAAACTAAGTACGGGGACACGAAACGGGTCAGAGCAACCCGATCCAGAGGTTGAACGGGACCGAAGCCGAAAGTGTCAATGACCTAAGAATTGCAAGATTGGCATAAACAGCACATAGCAGGTGAGATTAAACAGTGCAACATACACGGGTTCAATAATAGAAGCAATCAAGCGCGCCAGAGGCGATATCTACAACATGAGGCCTGCCACAAAGCAGAACAAGCATATAAAGTAAAGAGCACTTATATGGGCTGCGGAGCAGCAAAGAAAGAGGAGGCCAGATTAGTGTCTCGATAATTTATATGTTTGTTACTACTGTGATTGGCTGTAGTATTGGAGGCGTGGTTCAAAGCCTCATGGGAAATGTTGTTTTTTATCATTGTAGTTTTACTTTCATTGGCTGCTGTTGGTGCAGTAAAGAAATGAGAAAGCATAATCAGAAGCCTCCGGTCCTGCCATAGAATCGTACCAGAATGTTCTGTTACGTTGTAGGAGCGTCTTTGGAAGGGCGTGGTTAATAAAGGGCCGTGGTCCAACTACATCAGAGAATCACACGGCAAAATTATACTATGGCTACAACTAAACATAATTGCACAATAATCATGGCAAAGAAACAGTCTTAAAACATAGGTGAATGACGTTTTCTTTCTTGATTATGGCACAACAAACACAGTTTAAATCACGAGCAAACAATGGGCCTCATTTATGAGAAGTGACGCATCGCTGCGTGAAAGCAGCGATGCGTCACTCTCAGTGCGCCCTCCTTGCGAAATGATTGATACATCATATTTACTGTATGACGCATCGCAAGAAGTTACAGATACTTCTGACGTATCTGTAGGGCGCAAAAGTGACGCATTGCTGGAGTGTGTCACAAAAGTGACGCAACTCCAGCAATGTGTCCTTTCACATGGGGCAAAGACTTGCGTCAGTCTTATGTCTGCTTGAGGCAGGCGTAAGATATTGACGCATTTGAGTCCTAGAAGTGGCGCAGTGAAATCTGGTAGATTTCACTGCGTCTCTTTTACGACCCTTTCTTGCATGGGAACACCCCCCCTGCATACATTATACCTGGCGCAGGTATAATGTAGCGCACGGTTAACAAAGTGACGCATCTACCTAGATGCGTCACTTTGTAAATATGGTGCAACAAGACGCATTTTTTACACTGCTGGTGCGTCACAAAAAGTGATGCACCAGTGCTGCAAAAGTGACGCAAGAGCTCATAAATGAGCCCCAATGTCTTTTCCAAATGGTGGTGTGAGCACTGCTGAGCATCTTTTGGGACAGAACCACCAATAGCGCACAGAATGGACGACATGATGCATGTTACCACAAATCTTATGAGAAGAAGGATATGCGCGGCATGAGCATCTGCCACAACTCACAGCTAAACCGATGGGTGTGACAGTGCCCGTAGAGTCGCAGCCCATAGCCATGACACATTTGTACAATGATCTGTTTTCCCTGGATCAGTATGATCCCTGTGCAGTTTTAACCTGCCCCTGTGATGCCCGCTCGCCCCAAAGTTTAATGCACTTGGTCTTATTCTGTAAATGCTATGGCTTTTTGAGTAAGATATTTTTATTACCAATTTTAAAAGTAAGGGGTTTTACTCAATTTCGACCTGCCTTTTTACATTTACAGTTATTACCTGATCAAGTGGCGATGCTGGCGGTCACCAACTTTTTAAAAGGAGCCTTATACTGGAATAAAATAGTGTGTGCCTAGGTACAAAGAAGTGTATGTTAAGCTTACTTGCTGTTTTTAACCTGTACTTAAAGTCTATTGAATGTCCGATGTGAATGATATAAGGTGGCTAGTATATCTTAACATTTTTAAGGATTTTTTAAGTGGCTTTTATGTGCTTTATCTTTTATGATTGCGTAGTATAATAGAATAAATTAATCAATTCAATTACTTTCTAAAATAGTGTCCTTAATCTGCCATTTACTTGGTTTATTCTGACAAAATCTCCAGAATCCGTAGTCCTTCATACTAAGGGGGAGTCAAGGCAGCGTCAATCTGCCAAGATCGAGAGTAAGCGGGTCTCAATAAATGATAAATGAGTAAGAATTTAGTGCATCTCAACTCATGGAATGTGAATGGAGTAAGATCTTTGAGAAACCTGGCCCGAATTATGGAATTCCTTAAGAAATCCGAGGCCAATGTTGTTCTCCTACAGGAAACTAATCTAGAAAAAAGCGAATGTATGAGTGCATTTTAAAAAATGGGCCTTGGTCCAGGACATTGTCTGATCCAATCAGAAAGGTAATACGGGAGGAGTAGCTGTAATTATTAGATCAAATTGCGGTATTAAATTAGAAAGCTACCAGTCTGATGCATCTGGGAGATGGTTATTAGTCAAGGTAAAGGTTCAAGATAGGACGTTAGTGTGTGCCAACTATTATGGTTTGAATCAGGATACTCCAGATGCACTAATTAAACTAGAGGCTGCCCTTAACTAATGGTCCGGTGGTAATTGGAGGTGATTTTAATATAGTCCAATGGTCAGACTTGGATAGAATTTCCAAAGTAAAACATGTAACTCCTCCAAAAACATCGTCAACACTTAAAACCGTGTCACGAATTACATTTAGTTGATGTCTGGAGAATCATGATGGGAGACAAGAGGGGATTTACCTTTTTAGTAAGAAGTATGGCCATCACTCCCACATTGACTACTTTTTAATAGATCAGCAGTTATTAAAGGGAGTCAAAAAGGTTAACCATCTACTCACTATCCTCTCTGATCGTTCTGTGTTGTGCCTTTTTTTAAGGCTCCAGGACAAAAGGGGTATGAAAAGATGGACCATGGATCGAACAATCCTGTTAGATGAGACTGTGGTACTTAAGATGCGAGAGGAGGTCATGACTTTCTTTAATGTGAATAATGGGTCAGCAAAAATCCAGGCAATGTAGGGTGCCTTTAAGGCTTTTCTGAGAGCCTTGGGCTCTTCTATTATGACTGAGAAAAATCATAGCTCGAGTCAGCAGGAGAACTGCCTTTTAAAAAACATCCAAAACAAAGAGTCAGAGCTGCAAAAGGCGTCATCAGAATGTTTTAGTAAGGTCTCCCGCCTGACTAAAGAGCTAGAGCATCTCCAACAAGAATATCAAAGTGCCCTGGATAACATTTCATTAGATAGATGGAAGGTCAGTAAACTCCAGAATTTTTCATATGGTGAGAAGAGTGGCTCTCTCCTAGCCTGGAAGGCTAAAACTGATAAAGCTCGGAGCCACATAAGTAGTCTAAGAGAGAGTTTAACAGGTGATACAGTAGATACAAACACAAAGATAGGGGCGTTAAATTTAGCGTTGTACATCGTTTGTGAATGTGAAATATGTTGATATGTTTGGCCCTAAGTTCCATGATTTATAGAATGCAAAACTGATGAAACCTGAATATTTCTGCTTGTGCTTCTTTAACAGTTTTTAACTGTTCATAATAATTTTGAGGATGTGCGATGTTTTTTCTGTTAAAGGAAATATACTTATGTAATAATTTATTGGGTGAGGGTGTGATAATCTCTGACTTGCTTACTCATGCTTAGCACCATTGAAACATTGGTTTAGAAGGGCAAGGAGTTAAAAACGCTCAGGGGACAGGAATAAATGCTTGGAATAAGGATGATGTTTATCTAAAGTGGGCAAGTTCAGAAAAAACACTACTGTGCAACAGATAAGGGTATGCATTTAGGCCAGGATTTATGAAAAAAATCACTAAATTCAATGCAGCAGCTAAAGTACCAATGCGCCACTATGGGGCAAGGGTGTGTGCGTTCTGTAAGGAATAGTTGTTACACTGGTAAGGGACCCTTTCAGTACAAAAACAATTTTATTTATTTATTTATTTAGAGTTTGTTTAGAGCGCCAACTTGACCCATTAGGGTATCAGACTGTTTTACAGGGATCCGCAGTAATAGACAAAAGACCTAGAGTTGGGGGCGGCGGTGCTGGATACATAGGGGATAAAGTAACAGGTAATTACATTACATAATAATGTTTTTATTGTATGATTATTTAAAATCTTTACAATCTTTACTAGCAGTAAGAAATGTACGTCCACAAATTTTAAAATGCAGGTTTAAAAATTGTCATTAAATCTAATAATTATCTAACAATAGTCTTTACAGTTTGTCATATGCCTCATTCGACGATATTGAGCCCATTTATTTTGCTTTAGTCTTTGTAATTTCCTTTGCCTGTTCCTTTTCTTGTATCTGTTTTAATGCCATGGACATGAACTTAATTCCTCGACATGTAAGAATGGGGGAAACGCCGCTTAGCCACCGTATAACCGCCTGTCTGCAGGTCCGGATTTTCAGTGTATTGAAAATTCCCCGAAGATGTCTTATTCTTAGGCCTTGCAGTATAGGACATACACATAATATGTGGGCCACTGTTTCGTTCTTGTCTCCACATAGTCTACAGTTGGCACTGTCTATTTTGCGTTTCCAGGAAGGCATTAAGTCTTTTGTAAAGTGCGAGTCCATACGGTACGATATATAAGTTTTTTTTAAGTTTTGACAGTAATGTTGGGCTAGAAAAGCTTGCGGTTTTTGGGTGGAGTATGTATTGATTACTGTCCAGGCGTGTCTCCGTTTGCTTAGGGCTTTTTTGTCTGTAAGCAAGGAGATCTTTTTTGCTGATCCATTTGCAATTTTGCAAAACTGCTTGTGGTCAATGTTTTTGTTCCATACCTCGTGGAGTCCAAGGGTTGACAAGCTCTGGTTAAGGAATTCTCCCCAATGGTTGGTATTTGGCTTGTTTATTTGGAAGTTTATATCCTCCCAGCACATTTTATCCCAGGAGTCACCTGGTGCGAGACGGAGCTTGTGACAAAGTTTTACGAATGTAGAATTTGACCTAATTACTTGATTTTGTAAACCAAATTCTAATCGAACTTGGGCTGCTGATGCTCCATTTGGCAACCCAAACACCACTTTGTATATTTTGTTTTGTAAGCTGTTTAAGATTGGTGATTCGCTCCCGAGCCATCCAGTTAGACCATAAGACAAGATTGGAATAATCTGGGCGGCCATAACTTTTAGTAAGTGGGTGTAGTTTGGGCCGCCCACTGTCTTATGCAATTGTCTATATGCATAGATTAGTGATTGCGCTTTTCCTCTTAGTACCTGGATGTGCTTATTTTTTTTTATACCGCTCTCGATGGTCATCCCCAGATATTTGTACGAATCCTGTTCTACGAGTGGAGATTTGTTGATTGTCCATGTATATTTAAGTTTCTTTCCCTCCGTGATTTGCAGCACTTTAGTTTTGTTTTTATTCAACTCCAGGTTTTCCTCTGATAGGTACGTAACCAGCGTGTTCACTAGGCGTTGCAGCCCGACAGGTGTTTTGCTGAGTAAGACAATATCGTCGGCATACTGCATTATGGGTACCGGAGTGTTTCCTAATTTTGGTGCGTGGCTTTCTATTACTTCAATTTTTCTTCCAATATCAGCAAGATATAGATTAAAGAGGCTTGGAGCAAGGACGCAGCCTTGTTTAAGTCTGTCCTGTGTTTCGATTTTGTTGGTCAGGCTGCGACCGATTCCTTGTTTAACCCTGACCCATGTGTCACTATATAGTGTTGATATTGCATTTATTAGGTATTCCGGCATCTTCCACTCTCTTAGCTTGCTCCACAACATGGTCGAAAGCTGATTTTATATCGACGAAACAGGCATATAGGTTCTGTTTTCTTTTTTTAGCCTTGTCTGTTATTAAGCAAAGACTGACCAGATTGGTAGTTGTCCCCATCCCTGATCTGAATCCTATTTGAAACCTTGGGATTATTTTCCTTAAGGTTTCCCAGTCCTGCAGCTCTTTCAATAGGCAAGATGCATACAACTTGGCTTCAACATCTATTAAGGAAATTAAACGGTAGTTTCCAGGCTCTTTCCGGTCCCCTTTCTTGTGAATTGGGTGGATGATGTTTCCTCTCCAAGTTTCCGGGAGCGTTCCTTTTTTTAAGATGTCGTTAAAAAGTGTGGATAGTAGGTTGGCCCAGAAGTCCGTGTCTGATTTATAGACTGCGGTTGGAATGCCGCTTGGCCCCGGGGCCCCCTCTGATTTTAATTTCTGTATTAGTCTTTTTAATTGTGCGTGTGTTATCTTTAGTTCTTCTTGGGTAGGGTATGATTCTGTTATGACGGTGTCATGTGGATTTAAACTAGAGTCCTCATCCTCCATTGGGCTTCCTTGTTCTTTTTTTCTGGTTATTTGGGGTTCTTTTTTTAAATAAAGATTTTTAACATGTGTCTCCCATTCCGTGTTGCTGATCCCGGGGTCCTGTTGTAGTGTGGGTCCCATGTTTATTTCGTTTATAATTGCCCAGAACTCTCTGGGGGATGATTTTTTTGTCGGGATCAGTAGCTTTGTCCATACTTGTTCTTTGTATTGACCTTTAGCTGCCCACAGTTTTTTTCGGTATTCCTTTCTCATGATTCTGAGGTCTGCGATGTTTGTGTGTTGGCTCTTTACTGCCAATCGCTGGGCTCTGGCTAATTTCTTTTTTTCTAGTTTTAAGT
Source organism: Lissotriton helveticus (assembly GCF_964261635.1). Classification (NCBI taxonomy): domain Eukaryota; kingdom Metazoa; phylum Chordata; class Amphibia; order Caudata; family Salamandridae; genus Lissotriton; species Lissotriton helveticus. The sequence goes on from NC_136059.1 coordinate 1,080,436,947, forward strand.
CCTTGTTAAACCAGGGCACTGGTTTTCTTGTGTGGTCTTTGTTTCTTCTCGGGTGTGCAGAGTGGTTTTCCATTAGTACCTCTAATAGATTTTCCCAAGTTTTTATTGTCTCGCCGTTGTCAAAACTCTCGTGTTGGCGCATGAAAGTGGTGGCCGTGATCATAATATTTTGAGTGTCCTCGCCCCTCCATTTCAATTTCCGTAAGTTAAATTTCTCTGTTTCTTGAATTAGTTGTTTCATTCTCTCGGCTGTAGGGACAATGATGTCAAGCCTGAGAATTTGTGGAAAGTGGTCACTTTCAGGACGCTGAACTATTGTGTAGTCCACTATTGCGGTTGTTAGATTCGTTGATACCAGTGTGAAGTCCAATACTGATTTAACACTGCCGCTCGCGTAGGTGAAGCACGGTTTCTTACTCTTTAGTATTGTTAGGCCCATTTTTTCTATGTTCCTTCGAATGTTTTGGGTTGTTGCGACTGCTGCCCTTTTTACTCTATGCAAACTTGACATAGTTGCGTTAAGTAAGTTTTGATTGAAGTCTCCTGAGATTATCATGGAGGTTTGTTTATTTGTTTTTGTAAAGCTTTGATGAGGGTTAGTAATGTTTCCAGTTTGTCCATTTTAGTTTTCTGGTCTGGATGGATGTAAATGTTTAATATTAGCAGTTGTTGCAGAGGCTGTATTGTTATTTTTATTGCTTGTACCCAGTTTAATCCAAGGTCCATTATTTCTTGGGTCCAGTTGTATTTCTGAGAGATGAAGATTGATAAACCTCCACGAGGGTGACCGTATTTGGCGTGTTTTTCTGCAAGTATGTGATAATCCGAGAAACCCAGAATTCCTAATTGTGTTAAGTTCCATGTTTCTTGCAAGAGTATTATGTCTGAGTTGTCAAAAAAAGTTAGAGTTTCGTGATCCTGCTCTAGAGAGTTAAAACCATGCACGTTCCAAGAACATAGTTTGATTTGGTCTCCTGGTGTTGTGTCGTTTTGTCTCCCAATTGCATGTTTTCTGGATACGTTTGCATGATTAGTTCTAGGAGCTCTTTTCGTTTAGTGCGGTTGGGATCAAAGACCAGTCTTGGTTACTACCGTGAACCCGATAAGTAAGTGTCTGATTTTTCTGTGTAGATTTTGTTGCTATTCCTTATTTAGAGTTTGTTTAGAGTGCCAACTTGACTCATTAGGGTATCAGACTGTTTTACAGGGATCCGCAGTAATAGACAAAAGACCTAGAGTTGGGGGGGGGGGGGGGGTGCTGGATACATAGGGGATAAAGTAACAGGTAATTACATTACATTTAAAGATTTACAACATACGAGAAGCAAGTTCCCAGGGTCCATGGCGGGATGCCTCGAGGTGCCGGATGGATGGTGTATGGATACTCCAGGGAGCAAGGTTTCTGGAAGGTTAGATGGTAATATTTAGGCAAGGAATTTGCCCACTAGGAAGGTGTTAGCCTCTTTTTTTAAATGAGCCAGAGAAGGGATTTGTCTAATGGCGGGCGGGAGTGAGTTCCATATTGTTGGTGCGGCCCCAGAGAAGGCCAGATTATAAATGTGCAGGTTGGAGCAAGAGATCTTTGGTGGACCAGGAGTTTCTGGTTCCTCCAGATAACACGAATTTTTGGACAAGATATGCAGGGGAGTTTGAGAATAATGCCTTGTGCGTGATACATGCCAATTTGAGTTGGATTCTGGCCTGTAGAGGAAGCCAGTTCAGAGCTTTCAGATGTGGTGAAATGAGGTTCAATTTCCTTGAGCCAGTTAGTAGTCTAGCGGCCGCATTGAGGCAGGCTTTTAAAGGTGTCAGTGAGATCTTGGGTAGTCCCAAGAGGGAAGAGCAGCCATATTTTAGCCTAGAGATGACAAGTGATTGGACTGCCATTTTTAGGTCAGGAGTATCAAGGAAGGGTTTGAGTTACCTTAGGTAGCTCAGGGGGAATCTGGCTGAATCGGCCACCGAGTTGATGTGGTCCTGCATGTTCAGCTTATAGTCAAGGGGTATTCCGAGAGATTTGGCCAATTCCACGATGGTTGGAGGACAATTTAAGGCTGTGATGGCCTAAATCCATATCTGAGTCTCAGGGTTGCTTTTAGGAGGGGAAATTAGTAGAAATTCTTTCTTCTTTGCATTGAGTTTTTAGTTTATTGGAGGAGAGCCATTGGACAGTCAATTTCAGGGCTTCATTCATGGAAAGAATATCCTCGAGGGAGGATATTTTGATGTAGATCTGGGTGTCGTCAGCGTACATGTGATAGGAGATGTTTGCGGTGTGTAGTACTTCAGCAAGCGGTTCAAGGTTGAAGTGGGTAGGGGACAGGGTTGAACCTTTGGGGACTCCAACCGTGACTGGAGAGGGAGCAGACAGGCTGCCATTGATTAGGAATCTCTGAGATCAGTTGTGGAGGAAGGACCTAAACCATTCAAGAACCCGAGCTATCTATTCCCATGCTGAGTTTGAGGTATTCGAGTAATTTTTCATGGTTGACCGTGTCAAAGGCCGAAGATAGATCTAGGAGGATTTGGAGGCAGGTAATGCCTTGGTCAAGGGCTCGGAGGGCATCATCCACGATGTGGAGAATGGTGGTTTACGTGCTGTGCCCTGGCCTGAAACCGGATTGGAAGTCATCAAGTAGGTGGAAGTTAGCGATGTGTTGGCTCAGCTGCTGTTGCACACACTTCTCTAGAACTTTAGCTTAGAGTGGGATGTTAGAGATTGGTCTAAAGTTTTCAGGGGAGGCAGGGTCAGCCACCGGCTTTTTTAGGATGGGTAGTACTTGAACGATTTTCGGAGAGTCAGGTATTGATCCCTGAAGAAGTAAAGCATTAATTATTGCAGTCCAGCTAAGAAAGATGGATTGGGCGGCGGCAGCAAGGCAGTCAGAGGGGAGTGGGTCATTAAAGTGGTTGTTCGGCTTTAGGGTGGATAGGATTTTCAAAAAGGAGTGTTCGTAATAGATTTGGAAGTCGGTCCAGTGTGCTTGGTTTTTGGGAGGAGCCTGTGGAGGCGGCTCGAGGGAGGCCGAACTGGCAGGTGTTGAGAGTGGGTAGTGGATCTGAGTTTTTTGCCTAAGGCATGGATTTTGTATGAGAAAAAGGAGGAGAATTCCTTGGATGATATTAGTGACTTGGGGGTTTCTTTTGATGTTTTGGCTAGTTTGTTGGATTGGTGTTTGACCAATTCGAAGAGTTTGCGGGTTCTGTTGTTTCCGTTCCCCAGTTCAGATCTGAAGAATTATTTTTTGAGTTGAGGATGTTCCGGTTGTAGGCGTTTCTGGCCTGGCGGAGAAGTTTTGAAAGTGCAGCTGAGGGGTGCTGTCTCCAGAATCTTTCTGCCTGCCGGAGTGATTTCCTCTTGCGGTTGAGGGACCCATTGAACCAGGGGTTTCTGTCTTTGGTTTGGGTTCTTTTAAGTTTCAGTGGAGCAAGGTCATCCAGGATGTTGGTTAGAGTCGCAGAGTAATGATCATTGAGTTCATTGACTGAAGTGATATGGTGTTGGGGAGGTCAGACTTACAGCAAGCTGGCAGTTCCCTGGGATCAAGGTTCTTGATGTCTCTGACCCAGCGTTTGGGAAGCACCTGTTGCGGTGCCCTTGTGTTGGGCTGCCAGGTAAAAGGAATGCGATAGCATGGGGGTCCGACCAGTCACAAGGGTCAATAGCGATAAGCTTGACTAATGTTTCCCTGGCGATGATCCAGTCCAGAGTGGCACCTTTTGAGTGTGTAGTGAGTGCGCAGGCTTGGGTTAGGGCTTGGTTGGCCAGGAGGTCTTTGATGGTGTTGACATGAGGACTCTTGGTGTCGTACCAGTGCAGGTTGAAGTCACCAAGGAAAATGTATTTAGAGTTGCAAGAAACCTTGGCTGTGATAATTTCCATAAGGTGGTCAGTGAAGGCGTCGTTCATGCCTGGGGGGTGGTAAGAGATGCACAGATTGCAAAGTTGGGTGGTGCTGCTACATATGGAAAGTGCAAGGTTTTAGCTGGAGTTTGTGGTGTCTGCCAGGAGTTCCGTGATGAGGAGGTTAGAGTGGTAAATGCAGGCAATGCCTCCCCCTTTTTTGCTAGATTGCCTGTCCAGCCTTGCAATGTTGTAGTTGGGAGGGACTAGGAGGTCCAGGCATGGAGACGAGGACTAGTTGAGCCACTATTCTGTCAGGATAGTTAAGTCAAAGTTTTGGCTCAGTATGAGGTCTGCGATATCGGCAGCATGCTTAACTGCTGAGCGACAGTTAATTAGGAGGCCAGTTAAAGGGAGGTCAGAGAGAGTGTCATGCGATGGGGCGGACAGTGGTACTGGTGCTAGGTTGCTATCCACTGCACTTCTGTTGCGGAAGGTAGCTAATCTATTGGGGTTGATTGCGACAATGCGGATGGCATGTTCGGCATACACATCTTGTGAACTTGGGATTACTGTGGTAAGATTGTGGGAAAGGAGGATGTCTAGGATTTCCTCTTCAGTAAGGTCTTTCGGACTTGGGGTTACAAGGGTAGAGTTGTAGTAGATGAGGAGGGCTAGGATTTCCTCCTCCGAGAGGTGGCATAGTTGCTCCGAGGGCGAAGGTGTCTCAAGGATAGTGGTAATGGGTGATACAGGGGCTCTGTGTTAGGGAGAGGTGTGGGGTTCCATGGAGACTTGAGCTTAGAAAGGGAAAGTTCAGTAAGGTGAAGGAGGTTCTTTAGATGCAGAATGGAGTTATGGATGCTGTGCGTTAATTTTACTGCTCTGTAGTGCAGAGTTTTGATGTCATTATAGGAGGGAGGCGCAAGACGGCGTGGGCAGTGGTTTGGTGATGGTGTTATCGGCATCGGTTGGTGGTAGGGTAGAGGGGCCGGGTCGACTTGTGTTGTAGGTCAGAGGAAGGGATTCAGTCTCAGTGTCAGAGGGAGGAGCTGCTCTGTAGTGCAGAGATTCTGTATCAATATAAGAGGAGGCGCCTGAAGGCAAGGGGACAGTAGGTTGGTAGCGGTTCTATTGCCATTCATTGGTGGGAGGATCGAGGGGCTGTGTTGACAAGTGTCGTGGGCTAATGGGAGTGTTTCGGTTTCAGAGTCGGAGGGAGGAGCTGGCGAGGCGGAGACCTAAGGTCTGGGAACAATTCTGTAGGTAGGTTTAGGTGGCATGAAGTAGGGGTTAGGTTGATCTGAGTTGTTCACCCTTAGGAGGGTGCTTTGTGGTTGGCTGGGCACGCTGGTTGGGGGGTCATCGGGGCAAGTGTTTGTTGCCCTGCAGGTGTCATGCACATGGTTTTTTGGGAGGTTTTTGTTTTAACACTTTTCCTGCTTTGCTGTACAATGCAGCATGCATGCAAAGCAAAGCAGGAAAGTCTAAGAGAAATGGAAGCATTACTCCTCATTATTCCTGTTTCGAGGAAGCATACGATTTTGGTCAAATCCCTATTTATGGATGTTTTTAGATGGGGATTTGCCCCCAAACCTATGGGTAGTTGCATGGGAACGGGAAACATCCTTTACCACGCGGATTTTACTCCGCGTGGCCTTTACAACGCGTCCCTTACAATGCAAGTCGTTACCACGACTTGCGCTGGAGGGCGCTAAAGGATTAAAAACAGTAAATTTACTATCCCAACACCTTCCCTAGTGTCCACGGGGACTGGTGTTAGAATAGTAAATTATACTATTCGAAATCCGCGCCCCCAACGCAAGTCGTGGTAACGACTTGCGTTGCAAGGGACGCGGTGTAAAGGGATGCGTTGTGACGGTACGCGTCGTACCGTCATACATCCCATGGGAACGCCCATGTACCACCAATGAAATGTCCTCTTGATGCAAAGTAATGTAAACCAGCTCATAGCACAACTTTTCACTTCTTTGGGAAACAATACAATGCAAATGGAATATTTTCCCAAAGTAATGAGCAAAGCATTATCAAATCTGGGCCTACAAGCTTCTGTGCACATGCAATCACTGCATTGAGGTGAGCACTGGCGTAATATGGCCAAACATTAAAACATTACTGTATGCTTAGCACTGAAGTAAAGCGTACCTATCTAACTTCTCCATTACGTCTTTTAACTGCAAATTGTAAACTCTGTACATCTTCATTTCTCTTCTGAAGTATATTGAACACAGAACAAGAAATGTAACCATAGTCTTAAAAGTAATTGGTTTTTTAAATTGACTGGTAATCTGGAAAATTATTCTAAATTAAAAATGTGACCTCCATTCTGAGCTGATGTTTTTCTACATACATTCTAACAAGCCACAATTCTTCAATTAGATACTCTGGATTGAAAACATCAAAGGTTGCTACTGATCAAGTACATTCATCACTGAAGTTTAGGTGATACTGCGTCACAATTTATATACTGGGCTGTATTCATGAGAGCCCCTTTCTGTTCTTTCTAATGCCAATGATGCTGAGTAAGCATACATTGAAAACTGCAAACTTCAAAATAAAAAGACCCAGATTTACAAAGACTTTGCCTCAGGTTTGTGTTATGTTTTAATTGCAAACTGGGTGCAACGTGGTAAGGAGAGACTGGGATTTGCAATCTAATGCGAATAGCAATTTACATTGGGTGGTAACTATAAGTACCACAAACCTGTGGAATTCACTGCCTTGCATCATTTTGTGTTAAGGGAGCGTTTAATGAGTGGTGCATGGGGATTCCCTTGCAAGCGTCCATGGGTTTTGATATAAAACCCTATCTACAAATATTTTAGACAGGGATTTCCACCAAAATCCTGCACCTCCTTGAGTCAGGTGTAGCAAGGAGAAATGTTTTCATTTTGCCTCTTTCCCTGTGTGCTACATTGTACCGTACGCATAGACACTGGGAAACACCTTAAAGTATAGATCATGTCCTGGAATGGAACCCATTCCAGTACAAAACCTACACCTCACATAACTGATACACATTTGTACTACTGTGCAAGGATGTCTGCATTGGCTCATGGCAGCCAAAACTGTGTCAGCACAGGGAGAGGGCAGAACAAAGTCACATCTTACTATACATGGTACTGTTCTGCTCTCCTGTTCACTCAACACAGTACAACAACTTTAGTTACTGCCCTGTGTTGCATGACTGATATGTCTGTAATTCTGGACACAACTGTAATTTGTAATTTTCACTCAAGGAATTTAAGATCAAAGTCATAATTATTCCTGCCTAATACAATTTGACAGGACATTCAAGCCACTGTTTGCACAGATGTCGGAGTTATGAGTTTGTAGGATTTCATACCGGACAAGGTAAAACCTACCAATTTAGAGGGTAAAAAAAGGCCCTGTAAATACCCACTGGAAGGAGGCAAAAATGAAACCCCATTCTAAAAGCTATCCGTGGAATTGGTGCACTGAGCACTAAATTTGCATGTCTTGACCCAGTTTCAGTCAAAGATGGTAATTACTGTTAATGATCCAGAGAGTATAGTTATTTATTGTTTGTAATTGATAAAGCACAGTTACCCATTGCCAATTACAAAAGCACTCATAATCGAGGTCCAGGTGTTCTGAACTGAACTGCCTAGTTTGAACTCCCAGGATCTAGGATCAAATTTACCAATTTGTCATGCAGCTTGACACAGCATTCGCATTGCTACGCTGCATGACAGGGAAAGGGCAGGAATGCACTGCATTTAACATATTACAGCATATTCCTGCATTTTCCTAGTGCTGGGGCACAATGTACTGCCTAGCGCCAATGCAGACACTCTTGCACCATGGTGCAGGGGTGCTTCCATTGTAAGCAGGAATGTTTTTGTGAAGCAAGGGATGCTTTCCTGCACAAAAACAATCCCCGAAAGCATTTTTCTCTTCCTACGTGTGCTTCAAAATGCAGCACACACGGAAAAAGTTAAAAATGAGGAGAAATAAACACATTTCTCCTCGTTGCACCTCAACTGGGGTGGAGCAGCAGTTTGGGCGCATTCCCAGGTCTACCACTTATGGGAAATCTGGGAATGCACTAGAATCCATACGTTTTGCGTGGGGACAACCATGGACCACCCATGGATTTCCCCCCTGGAGCAGAGTAATGCAACACAGTGATTTACACTGCGTTGCGTTACTCTGGATTTAGCAAGCCATTCAGGGCCACGCCAGGTGCCTTGTGTGGCTTGATAAATCACATTTAAGGTTTGCCTCATGCATGCACCCCATTGAATGGTGCAAACGTGAGGAAACCCTTTCATAAACATGGCCTCTAAGTTTTCAACTCTATCAAGGAGTGTTGCAGAAGTGTAACAAATGATCACCAACAAACTTGTTAAAAGCTTGTGTTTTTCACCTATAATTAGTTTGCAATGTTTGCTTGTTTTTCCTCACCATTGTCCATGCAATATTGCTTCTTTGAATGGTTTAGAAAGGCATATTGAATTGCTATTAGTAAGGGGCATGTTTAGGGTGTGCCTTCTAAATAGCGATTTGGTATGGTATGTATAATTTTTCTAGGACCGAAATCTGGTTGCAAAACATTGAAAATCTGCTAACTCCCAAGTTGAAGGGAATACCACATTTGCAAACGGCAAGGGACCACTCCAGGACGCCGTCTCCTCTGTGAAAATAAAAGAAAGTTTGTTGTGCAGTGGTGCAGCTCTTAAACAACCTTTAGAAAAACATTTTTTTTAAATGTAGCTCTGTTTCCTTTAGGGGAAATGCACATTAAAAAAAAGCTTATATTAGTTACATCATTCACACGTGATTACAGACATTGTGGTCTGCTGACCCTCACCCTGACTGTCATCAAATCGTAAAGAGTTGCTATTGGCAACTTACCTCATGAATAATGATAAGGTAGGTTGGAGTGTGCATTACTATAATTCAGAATTTTATGAGCCGACCTGTTATTACATAGGTTTTTATCAGAATTATTTTTTATTCACAAACATTTGGGGCACAATTTGTGACCACTTTTGTGAATGAAAATTGCCTATATCAAACTCAGAGTTCTCTGGACACGGGCGCTTTTAGAACAAGGTGGAACTAATAAAATAGGTTTTGGGAACAAAATTAAATTCTCTACTTTTGCCTCAACCTTCCTTTGGGCTGGGTGTGGTAAAATGTTTAATAAACATATTTTATCCTAATGACATAATTTTTGTAAGCTCTGTGAATTTTATCTGAATCTGACTTCATACTTTTGTAAGTAAGGTTTATGAAAAGGTTAATAATTTTGCTTTAGCATGGTGAACCAGAATTCCACATTCCTGGATCTGAAGCTACTAATCCTTGATAAATGCTAATTACCCTCTCAAAGGATAGTGGCATCAAATGAAGGTAGATGCATTCAATATACAATGCACACTTTGTGGGCCCCTTGACACGTCCCAGTGTTGCGTGTCACCCCTCGTGGGACGTCTTATACCACACTACTATTGGCCTAAGTGCCATGGCGAGGGCACTCAATGCTTGGCTTTTGTGATATATTAGCTAATTATGGCACTCACTGGTTGTCTACTGGCCCCTAACAGGCTCATTAATGTGAAAGCTGCTGTGGAAATGAGAGAGAGTGGCTTGGAAACCATGCTGATCTTGCTTTTAAGCTGAAAGTGCAGCAGACATCTAAAGATCTTTGAACTTGCATATCTGAAAACTGGAATTGGTAAGAAATTATTGCCTTATTCTAGTCACTGACAATGCACACAGGATAGCAAATCATTTCAGTATTTCAAGCATCCCCATACATTGTGAGGAACATATTTTGACACGATACTGTCATGACTTAGTTTCACATTTTAACTTCCTTTTTCTCTATTGTACAAGATGATGTAGCTAAAGGGGTCAGCATACCACAAAGTCCATGCAAGGTATTGGGAGATCTAAAAAAACTGCTATTTTTACAGGAACTGCAATGTGAGAAGAAATGGTGTCCAATGTCCCTCACAAAGCACTGGGTTACTGGAACTAGAGTAGCGAAAACAGAAAATAATAGGTAATTTGGCTGAGTGGAGAACAGGGATATCATTTCTAAAAAGGGATTGGGTGGAGAAAACAAATTGGCAGATAGTGAGTTTGTGTTACTGGAGTAGGAGCAAAACTTTGTGAAAAGGATGGTACTGGGAATCCCAGGGCAGCAGTGAATACCCATCCTCGGCAGGAGAATAAGATTGTGAAAATCAGGATGGATCGTTTTATGAATTTTGACATCTTCCCTTACAAACATGCAGAACAGCATTTATTTTCATGAGTGAATCATGCGGTTTTTTTTCATTGTCGAAAAGTAAAACATGCCAAAAGACATTTATGGAGCTTATCAAAAATGATTTAAACAGAGCTTAATTTGAGCAGATGATGGGCACAGACACTGACTTTTGCCTACCAGGGCTTATTTTCATCACCGGACTTTGTCACAAAACACTAGAGAGAGAGGTTTAAAAGAAAGAAAATGGGAAATAGATATATATACTATAATATAACAGTCGAAAAAGGAGAAAGCAGTGAACCAGCAAGAGGAAAATGCAGATTAAGAGTCAGGAACTGCAACTTGGTGGATGAAAGGGGAACGAAGAAGGATAAAGACTGGACCAGTGCTTAATTTGAGCCAGTGGTTTCCGGTGCTCAGCATCAGCTCCTAATCACCAACAGTGCAGCTTAATCATTAACACCTGTGCTTTTCATGTTCACCGGTACACATTCATTTATGGTAGGCACAGGGAGATTAAATGATTTGCCCAGAATCAAAGGATGTTGAGCCAACACCAAGACTTGAACCCGGTTCCCCAGCTCTTTTGTAGGCAGCTCTAGCCATTATGCCACATCTCCCCACTTTCATGGTTAGTAGTTGGGTCTGTTGTAGGTGGTGCTAAGAGCAGAAGTGAGCTGGTGCAAGCTGTGTCATGAAGAGAGCCCCTACACTTACTTTTTTACTAATTACCACTAGACTGGACAGCCTTGGTTTCCAGCCACCCTAACCATCAGCAGCACCTGTGGCAGCCTCCTATGGAAAACTTTGGGTCCCTAAGCTGATTTTGTTTTCTTAGAAAATAAGTACGATAAAAGGACTGTTGCAGTTCAGTTGAAACAAAATTAGCTTGCTTGGCAAATTAGCTTTTCTCTTCAGCAAGTGTGTGGGTTATGTGAACCTGTTTGAGCTCGAGATCTAGTTTGTGGTGCATTATCACCCATCCCAGACCTCTAGAGCTTGATTTAGTTAGGGAACACTTTGAATTATGCAAAAAATCCATTTTGTGGACTTTCCATTTTTGTCATTTGGGATCCATCTGAGCGCAGTAGACATTTTAAAAAAGACATCTCATGAGTAAGATCACAAAAGGATTCAGAATAATAAATACCTCATTCTTAGACATTATGAGGAATTTGGAAGAATTGCTTACTAAAGGTGCAGTTTTACTTACATGAAGTACACATGGTTCAGATAAGAACAACTAGTGATGGCAAACCTTCGCAAACTACAGGCAAACCATGCAAGGAGAAAAAAGGGTCCATTGGGAATTAAGTAGACAGTCTTGAAAAAAGAAAATCCTATTTCCTCTTATGTTGATCACCAGGATGCTGCCAAAAGTGCAGGGCCCATAAGTTCTGAACCTCTTCTAGAATTACAATCCAATGGTTCTTTTTAGCAGCATGAAAGCGCAGAGGGCAGAACATTTGTTATTAGTGCCAATCAATTAAACAATATTTCTTTGGAACACATAGTAACCACAGACAACTTCATAAGGTTACTTGATTTATTACAAAGCCAAAAATAACTGGACATAAAGACACCTCAAAATGAGGGTGTAGAAGTACATTGGGATCAGCATAAAGTAAAGTCTGCATATCCAATTTAGACAATGTAACATAAACAAAACCATTAATTCAAGAAGCAAGATGCAGAGGATCAAAAAGCAAAGTCCATGTTTCCCTGCTTAGAGGGTTGATACATATAAAGCATTAATCTATCCCTACACTAGCCCTAAGATGACATCCCTACTTAAGCATATTCAGGAAGGAAGGATGAAAGGTGTCAGTATGTGGAGTCTTCCAAGGAAGTCCCTTCACCATCAATGGGTCATAGCATAAATCCACCGAGACAGATCTCATTCTAAGATGCTCTCTCTCTAAAGGCAGAAGAAGAAGTGGTCTATTTCCCTACTCCCAAAAATACATTATCTCACATGATTTTCCCAAGAGTCTTTGCGGGTCTGGCCATCTGCTCTGGGTACAATCCTAAAGGTAGTTTTCTATGGGATAACGGTGTTCTTGTTTTGCAACAAGTTACCCTTGGTTCCCAGGCCTTCTGCTGTGTGAAGCACAACAGCCTTCCTTTATCAACTCAAGTTTATGATGTAAATTCTTCTCTCCCTGCTGCAACATAGAACGTGAGAAAGAACAAATTCCACAGCACACATGAAATTCAGCTAATAATTCTAAAGCAAGAGTTTCCAGAGAAATACATTTCAGGCCTACAAAATTCAGCTAGCATAAGAAACCAGCATTTGAGCTTTACAGCTTTGCATAGGAAAGTAAGGCACATTCAATTGAATCCATTTACCTACATTAAAATTGCATGATTAATAAACACGTTTAGTACATGAATAATTGTCACTTTCACCAAACAATTTCTTCATGTTAATGTTTTATGCTATTTACAATCACTTTCAAGGTTAATTCTCCATGTTACTTTTCAATGACTAAGCACACCATATTTTGAGTTAATACAATTGCATTTTCTAACACTCCACGTTAATATGACAAAGGATAACATTCAGGTGTGCCCTACACCTGTGATTATAATGCATCCCTACAAACAAAATGTGATTTCAGCTAAATCACTGCTTAGCCCACAACCCACTTGAAATGAGCCCATCAGCAAAATCTGCAAAAACGGTCTCACAGATTGGCTTGCAGCATATTTATTGTTCCTTGCAAGTATGCAAGTGAGTTTTCTCTGTATGCAGGTGTGGTTTGACAGGGGGCCCTCCCCAGGGAATAGAAATAGGCCAACAGTACATTTACTATGTTTTTCTTTTCTGGCTATGTTGCTAACAGATTCTAAAGTAGCAAGTGAGCGTTTGTATGTTAAAATTAGGCCTCAGCAAAATTTAATTTACACTAGCGTAATTTGTCTAATTTTGTGTTATGATGGTTAGGCAAAATTTCCGAAATTATGTCATTTTGCCACGTTGCATAATTCCACACCATTTGCAGTAAGCACGTTATTCAAGTAAAACTAACTACAAATGTATGAGAACAACAGAACTTCTGCAACTGTTGTTTGTGGTGCTTTTGTTGTATCCATTTCTTTAGCATGAAATGCATTCTCAACAACAAAAATATTTGTACTTAAATATGGCACAAAATGACAGAGTTTAAATATCCATAATTTTACGTGTTTGTCGAAATGTCAAGTAATGAACTGAACGCAAATTACACTATTTTTGCATGCTGCATGTCATAATAGCATATACAAAAATATTGTCTTACATAATCAGTGTGTTCTAAAAATTGTTTACTAAAATATAGAGTCACTTAGTGTAGATTTTCTACAATTAACATCAACGAGGCACAATTTATGTACACAATGTATCACAGGATGTTGAGCATGGTTGCCGAGACTCAAACCTGGTTCCCCAGCTTCGAGGTAGACCGCTCTAACCGTAAGGCTACATCCTTTCCCCAATACAATATTGACAAGACAAGTTTTATGCCAGTTGATGGCCTACCAAACTATTCAGTTACCAGTTGCAGCCAGTGCAGGTAAGAGCTGTGGTCTTGTGGAGCGGGGGGGGGGGGGGGGCTGGCAGATGAAGACGAGGGATAAGAGAAAAAGCGATGCAGTGAACACAAGGTTAGTGTTTTTCTGTTTTCCTTTTTTTATTTTCCCTTGTTGTTGCCTGACTCCTCCCACCCCACATCACCACTCTTACCTGCACCAGCCATCACTGTCTGTTACCATAGCAGGTGTACAACCACTATTTTCGGAATCATCAACTTTCGGGTGCCACATATATGGCCGTTCAAATCAGCAAAGTCCTTGTTCAAGAAAACGCATTTGATCTTGTTTGTGCTGTAGTTTGAGGGGAGAACATAAATTTAACACAGCTGTGCTTTGTCTACGTTTAGACCTGAAGTCTAATTTTAGACCTGAATTGGACCTGAATCCTAACTTTAGATCTACCTAGCGTCGTTCGGTCCAGTCACTGAAGAGGAAGTGGCAGCAACTCTGGCAACTATTAAGAGTGGCGCCCCCAGTGACCCAGTTCCCATACGGTTCGTCAAAGACATTACCCAGACCATAACGCCCAAACTCACTGCCCTCATTAACATCTCGCTTGCCCAAGGAGAAGTTCCGCTAAGCTGGAAGGAGGCAGTCGTAAAAGGGCTTCTCAAGAAACCATCGTTAGACCCAGCCGATCTATCCAACTATAGACCTATTTCGCTCCTCCCCTGGATAGGTAAGGTCGCCGAGAAGCTAGCAAATAAAAAGCTGTCATACTTCCTAGAAACAAACCATCTCCTTAAAAATTCACAGACAGGCTTTAGGCCAGGTCAGGGCACTGACACTGCCCTCCTGGCAGCAGTAGAAAAGTCCAGGGAAATCATCGACACAGGAGGATCAGTGGCAGTGGTCCTTCTAGACCTGAGTGCAGCCTTTGACACGGTTAGTCACCAGGTCCTAACCCAGCGCCTAGATGACATCGGAGTGAAAGACAGTGCGTTGAAATGGCTTACGTCCTTTCTCTCCCGACGCTCCTTCCAAGTCTGGGAAGGTGATAGTCGCTCCCCCTCCATCCCCCTCCGGTGTGGTGTGCCACAGGGCTCATCACTAAGCCCCACGTTGTTTAACGTGTATATGGCCCCACTGGAGGAACTGGTCGCACCATTCGGAGTCACCATCGTCAGCTATGCTGACGACACTCAGCTGGTGGTAACACTCTCTCACCCCAAACTAGAGCCTTCCAATCTCCATGACTGCCTCTCCAATATCCACCAATGGATGAGTGAGTCAGCTCTGAAACTGAATGGATCAAAAACAGAGATCCTGCTCTTAGGATGCAAATCCATGAACCTTCCTCCCAACATCTGGCCCGCCTGTATGGGCGAACCCCCCACCCCCAAGACGGAGGTGAAGAGTATGGGCGTGTGGCTGGAGACAGACCTCACCTTTAGAACACAGGCAAGAAAAACGGCCGGCATCTGCTATGGCCTACTTAGGTCATGTAGAAAGGTGCTCCCCTTATTACCATTCCAGTCCCGACTCCTGCTGATTCAAGGCCTAACTCTATCAAGGCTTGACTACAGCAACGCCATTTACCTCGGAGCACCGGAATCCACTCTCCAAATACTGCAAAAGTCTCAGAATGCCGCAGCCCGACTCCTCACGAATACCCCAGCCAGAACCTCAGCCAAACCTGCACTGAGGCAACTACACTGGCTCCCAATTAGGGAAAGAGTAACTTTTAAAGCCCTCTGCTTGGCCCATAAGGTCTTGCAGAACGCGGGCCCCCCAATCCTCAACAACTGGATCATACCCTACAGACCTACGAGAGCCCTTCGTTCAGAACATGGAAACCTCATCACGATCCCGAAGGTGAAGAAGGCCCGCGCAGGCGGTCGCCGCTTCTCAGTCAACACAGCAAAAAAATGGAACGCGCTTCCCCCGAATCTCAGGGCAGAACCAAACCTCCTACGATTCAGAAAGTCCCTTAAAACCCTATTTTTCCCCTGAAACTCAACATCTTCTCTCCTCAGGAGGCCTAGGTTCAGAGCTGGGATACTCTCGGGTGACTACGCGCTTTATAAAAACCTAAAATAAATAAATAAAATAAATCTGAAATCTAAGTTTTCTTCAGGTCTCAACTTAGATTTCAGGTCTAAGTTTACCTTTGTGAGTAGCAGCATCACATATTAGGAGCATGTGACTGACTATCCCTGTCTGAATTAGAGGTACTCACTATGTGGCAGCTGACCAACTATTAGCAATGCCCCAAAATGCTAATTTGGCACTGATACAGGAGCATGTATGCAATTCAAATGTACATGCATGTTATATTATGCTGATAGCCATTTTATGAATTTGTGCATGCTCCATTTCTGCTGAGAAAAAGGCTTTGTGAAGTGGGCCTCCTGATTTCTGTTTAACTGCTCACCATATCATTAGCTACTACACCACTGAAAACGTAATAACACTTTGATTATTATTAGATCCCTCAATATATTCTTTCCACCAGACAGAGTGCTTAATTTGGCCTCCAGGATCTTATCGGACTTTCCCAGAGACAGGCCCACCACTCCCTTTTGGAATGAAGGTGGGTGGATCTCAGGTTAAAACAGGGCCTTCTAAAAGCTGTTAATAGTTGTTTTCAAAATGATTAGTACTATTTCCATACCATACATCACAGACTTTGCGACCTGGTACTCACCCATCATGATTCTGTGACCCTCACACCGGAACTTACTGGTCACTGCAAAACTAGTCAAGTGCAGGTTCCTGTTACTGATCTATTCATCTATTCATCTTCTAGACCCCAATCACTGGACCACCGCCCTTTTGATATCCATGCCTGCCCCACATTCAACATCTTTAAAAACAAACAAATGATCCACCTCATGAGACTGGAGATGGAACACATCTAAATGGATGTATGTTGTTACAACGCATGCTTTTACCACGCATGCTGTAACAACGCATATTTTAAAACGCATTCCATTACAACGCATTACACTGGGGGGTGCTGGATAGTGAATAGTTTAATTTACTATTCCAACACCAGTCCCCGTGGACACTAGGGAAGGTGTTGGATAGTAAATTAAAACTATTCCCTATCCTAGAGCGCCCCCCAGTAAAATGCGCTGTAATGGTTTTCGTTTTAAAGTCTGCGTTGTAATTGCACTGCGTGGTAAAAGTTGGGTTATAAAGATTGTTACCCCATCTAAATATATACATCATAACCAAACTATAAACATGTCTTGCTGGAGACTACACCATACAGGGTGTTCTTTTGCAGGTTTGTTTCATCTTGCCCACATCAGCATTCATGTACAAATGCTTCACTCATCTACTGTGTTCTGTTCACTACCAAAATAACGTATGCTATGTACCGCTTATGTATGACATCTCTGCTCAAAATATTAGAGGGCTCTTGTCAAGTAAACAAATCCACTCAGCAGAATCCACAAGGATTATCCTTATTATCTTGTATTTTAAACACAAACATAATTAATACCCATTGCTCAAAAAGTTAAATTACTTAGGGTATGTTCTTTCCCCCTTCCATGCCAGAGGTATGTTTCCCTTTATAAGAAACAATAATGAGCAAGTTTTGAGACATTTTTCAAAAATGTAAAATGGACTATTTTACCCATCATTAACATAAAGAAAGTTTTCAATTGCAAAATGTAGTGTTGTGTATGCATGAAATAGATGACAGCTATAAGGTTTCCTGCACTACACTGTCTACTGCCATCTCTCTAGAACCATTTATACAATGTAAATTAGTGTCTTTAATTTGACATTTTTCTCAGATTAAAAGTGAAATTGCATTGTGGGCGTTCTATTCTAAAAATGAAATGTTGTTAACCTGCAATTATGTATTTTGCGGTTAATATATATTTCTAACAAAAGGTGAAACGATTATGATGTGTAATTTGAATTCTAGTTTGTTTAATTACGTTAAGTTCAAGCAATTAGGAGCTGCCTCAACTAACACAATGTAATCAGTAATACAGCAACTGAAGATAATTAGCTCGGAATTTGTTAGTTAGTTAGTATTAATGTTGTGGTATGTGGTAGTATATTTTATCACAATGCACCCTCAAAACATTCATATTATGGTGAAAGTTGGAAATTGAGTTACTGGTTGGTGGGGGATGAAAGCCTACTTAAGCTGCTACCACAATTTCTGTGAGGGTGAGACAGAAGCAAACCCCAACTGAACCTGTGCTTAACCCTGAGGTAACTTTGCGGGCCTGGCTTAGAGGCAATGTGTATTTATGCAGCATTTCAAATTGTCAGAAAAGTGAAAACACAACACAAGTTAAATCCCACACAAATTTAGAAAAGTAGATAAAAATATGATAAATAATTTGAGACCGAAATGACCAAAATCCAAGTAGTAGTGCAGTGGTTATCTGACTGACCCGGACCAGGATAGAGTTACAGGCTCAGACTGACCACGATGGAGCGTGGGCCAGATAAAGTGACCAAGTTAGGCCAGCCGAGAAAGAGTACCTTAAATCCTGGTTGTGGAGCATTGGAAGATCCTGCAGTGAGGATGCACCATGCAGCAGCGGTTCCGAAGAACTGTGAGGCTGCAATGCAAGGTCCTGCTTCCTCATCGAGGATGTTGTTGATGAGGGGTTTGCGATGCTAAATCCTGCATCAAAGATGGGGTGGTACTACTTGGGGGACAAGACTCATGACAGACTGACTCTAGTTGCTGGTTTCAAGGTAGTTAGAGCTACCTCTGTGCCTGAAGCTTCTGATTAAGAGGCTAGCCAGCTGTCCCTTGGAGGCACTCTGGTTGTCCTGGGTTCAAGATGTTGGTCCAGTCTTTCACTCAGCTAGCGGCTGCAGGGCAGCAAAGGAGCAGTTCTTCTGGCAGTGTAGCACACCAATCCTTCTGAATCGTACACAGGTCCAGAGGTGTACTGAAGAGTTGGGACTGAAGGTCAAATATTTGTACCTGGTGCCCACCCTGAAGTAGGTGAAGGTTCTGAAGATTTCCACTTGTAGAGGTGTTCCTGCCTTCCTGCCCTCGCCCCTTATTGTCTGGAGTCACAATGGACTAGTGTTAAACCCTTTGTGAATGTGCTCAGGCAGTGTCGTTATGATGTGAAAATGTGGAAGGTGACAGCTCCTCCTCCCCCTGATCAGGTCAGAGATGGACCATCCTACCAACTACTATTCTCCTTTTCACACTGTCTGGGAGCAATACACAAAGAGCAGCTGCACCTAGGCTTGTGACCCAGGATGCAGGCAGCAGACACCAAATGGTTGTGGCAAAATAATGCCTCCTTTCTAAAAGTGTAATAGCAACAATGGGTATGGCCCTAGGTGGCTGGCCGGGCCGTAATAGTGTAGATACCATAAGATGACTGGAACAGTCGATCAGAAAGAGACGCAATGCAATCTGTTTCTGTGTGAACTTTAAGGGTAGCAACCTTCTTTACTGCTTCATTAATTAAGCAGCGGAGTGGCCCATCCGGCTATTGGCAAATATTAATCCGATTGAGATCTGAAAGGAAGCATTAATGAAAACATCGCCGGCATGGTAAAAAATGCCCTTCTGAACCCCAACTAGGCTTCGAATTAACTGGCAGCAAGCATTCCGATATCTTTAGTAAAAGCACCGCCCGACTGGCGCAAATTGTGCCATCTTCATTTTAACTTGCCTCTTCTCGCCTGCAACGTGCAAATGTTGTGATGTATTCCTATAGGTACTGTATCGATCCCCCATTTCTGACCCTGGTCTGGTTAATAATTAACTTGCAGCCACCCAACGGCGCTGAAACCCGTTATCTGATTATCCACACCACGGCACAGAAGCGCGTTATCTGATTAGGTCATAGCGCACGCCACCTCATTAGGCACGCACTATTCCTCCAGCACCTTAATAGGCATACGGAGTTCTCAAAACAAATCAAACCTATGACAACCTGGGAAAATCCCTACAGCCATTGTTTTGATTTCACCGAGAACTTCAGTAAAGAATGTGCTAACGACCAGTCCGTATGACATCCTTATTGACGTATTTATGTTCATCCTTACGTCAATCTCGGCACCTTTCAGGTATAAATATTACCGACATTGCCTTAAGCAAACACACGCGGTGGTGACGAGATTGGAGCAGCGAGACTGGCCGAGGAGCCCAGCTGAGAGCGAAGCCCACAGCCCACAGACGCTGCTCCGCCTTCCTGACGCGCTGAGAAGGACACGCTGCCTTTCTCCTGCCGAGAAATCCAGCTCCGGTGCTTCCAAGCCGCCCTCGCAGGCAGCTGGAATATCAAGACCTGAGATGAGAGATACCAGCCCTCCAGCCTTCTAGGTCCCTGGTACAGAACTGAATAACCCCCTTGCAGAGAATTCTTGAGTCAGTCCCTTGGCAAAACAAACTTAACTTAAACTGCTACTTATCTACTCCCGTCCACGTATTAGGCTTAGGTCAGGTACACCGGGGTAGGCGTGGTTAGAAGCACCAGTTGAGTACGATTAGTCAAATGTATATATGTATGTATCTATTTTATCCATTTTAAGTATCATATGGCTCAAAAACCATATCAATGCTTTTACAATATTATTTTATAATTCTGTCTTCACTGTATACACTTTACTTAACTATAAGTATTGCAATAATAGCGATTCATTTCTCTTGTACGAGAAAAGAGACTGATCAATAAATAACATCTTTTATTGAACACGCCCGTCTCTTCCTTTTCTCTACAATCTGGTGAAACTAAGAATGCACTGAACTGACTGAGTAAAATACGTTGTATTTTGTTTTCACACGACTCTAGAGATACACTCTTGATTAGGGGAGAGCAAAGTTGTCATGTTCTATGGTTGTCAGAAACTAAATCCCTTCTTGTCTATCCAGAGAGGTTAAACTCATCCCTGCCTATTCGAGAAAGTTTCTAGTGAACTCTGAGCTAGCTGGCAAACACAAAACTTTAAGTCTAATATCGTCAGTAGAAGACCTAGTTAACCTTTGCTCTAGGTCTATACTATTGAAGGTATTATTCCAATGCGCAGAGCCTATTGGGATAATAGGAACTACACTACATGGTGCCCAACGTTTGGATAGGCGATAAAACTAACGAAGACATTAGAGTAACTCAGTCGTGCTTTTTCACACAGACCCCTTTTTTCCCATAATACTCCAAAGACGTCTGGAGTGGGTGAAAGGTTATATCCGCCAAACTTCATAGAGAGGAGACTCCTATGTATGGTTCTTGGTTTATTCAACGTTGAAGGATACACTGTTCCAAAATATTGTGCATCTAACCTTTGTTTCCGTGGAAACCTGATCTGCAAACAAACAAAATCCTCTTGTCAGCAAAATGACAGAGAGTGAAGAAGAAAGGGAGACAGTTAGAGTAGCAGCTGAACTCATAGCGGCTGATAATACTCTGCTGGAAAATGACCCGGATATAATACTCATCCCGGTCAACATAAGAAAATCTATAACTTTAAAACTTATAGAAAATGGACTGACACCAAGAGGTGGTACAGTCATATTCGTAATTGAGGCACACGAATATCGGCAGACAGAGGTATTCTATTCATGGATAAACTTTCCAGCAGCAAACGCTGTAACAAAGGACTTCCACTATTACAAAACAGAGGAACCTCTTAATGAGTATACTCCTTTCGAGGAGGTGGAAGTACCGCTAAAATTCCAAGAGCACCTGCTCTTGTTTAATGGCGCCCTAAAACATAATAAACACATCACCAGGCTCGGTCCACTAGGTAGACCAGGAGCGACGTGGCCGGTCCTAGCCGGATACACACCACATCCAGACATTGAAGAAATGCCTGCACCAGAACTTTTAGTACAACTAAAACAATTAATTAAAATACATAGACAATTAGTCCAATATGTAATGCGGACTTCAACTGTCCAACCAGTAATTAAAATCCCACAGCTGACCCCTCATCAGGGGAACACAACTAAAATTACACCACAGAACATACAGTCCTGCCTAGGTAAAGTACCAGCTAAACGGGAACAAATTCCATTCTGGTTAGCACAAAAAAATAACTCAAATACAGGCGGTATTTCCAGATACCACTCCTCTTGAGAAACACAGGATTCTGACTATCTGTCTTCCAATGGGAATCGCACCACACGTGGAGGACTGTGACACTTGGGGTACAGTCTTTGCTTCCATTTACGCAAAAACACATGGTGTTCCATCCATGTCAGTAATACCAGATGTGCTAAAACAAATTCAAGATGAATACGGTCCAGAACCCGCTTTAACTCTCGGTATGAAATTACTGAAAGACTTCAAGCAGGTATCGGCAATATTACTAGCCAACATAAAGGGAGAAGCAGCGAATGTGGCGATCCGCCAGAGGTTAAAAGAGACAAATATAGCAGACCAACCATCTGAAATTGCCAGAATTATAGAAAAATCCTATGAAGAACTAGGTAGAGATAGTTTGGGTGGAATACCAGTGAAGCCCCAACTAATTGAAAGTCCTGAAAAGGTATTTATTAAAAATACTTTAAACACTCAAAAAAAGAGCTGGGATGGAAATAAACAATCCACTCCCAAAGAAAAAAGATTCCAGTCCAGAGGAAGGTCTCCTCGGCGGAGAGACAGATCTCCTGACCAAGGACGCAAGTCTCCCCAACGGGAGCCCTCTGTGAAAAAATACAACCTTAGAAATAGGGATACTATAAAGAAACCTGATAGATATCAAGATATTGATACACGTCCCTCTCAATCTTTTCAGACTTCCTCGCAGAAATCGGAAAGAAGAGGACGATCAGAACACAGGGAAGAGCACGTCAAGTCCAAAGACAAGGAACCTGCTCATCCAAATAAAATAATTCTGAGGACACCGCTGAAAAACGGAGAATGGGCTCAGACAATGCTAGACAGCGCAGCAGAAGTGAGCTCGCAAGATCCTTATGAATCATCTGGAGACAGCGGACACGAATGAATACATTCAAGTGGAAACTGCAGATACCAGAGTTAGCAAACCTCATAAAATATATGAAATAACATTGCGTATAGAGGGGGATAAGACTAGAAAAATAAGGGGTCTATTTTGGGATAATCTCTCCAAGGGCTATGACATCCTTCTAGCTGAAAGAGACTGGCCACCAGAGTTTGTCAGGGAGTGCCCTCATGGCGAAGAAATAATTATGCCTGCCTTCTCAAATCATATTCCAATTCATAAAAAATATACACTTGCAAGAAAGTGGGCAGTAGCTCAAGCTCCTGCTTTATATAAAAATCATGTAGGATGGGATGAGGACTCTCCTCCTCACAAAATACAGTTAAAATCACAACCTACTGCACAGAGGCAGTACCCAATTAAGCAAGAAGCTAAAAAACAGGTAAAAGAGATCCTAGATCAACTTGAATACCAGGGGGTGATTGAAACTTGCACCTCACAAATGAACAATCCTTTGCTTCCTGTCTCCAAGCCAGACAATACATATCGTCTTGTTTTGGACTACAGACACCTTAACTCATGTTGCAAAACTTTTGCAGTGCAAAACTCGCATAGTGCTGCACTAATGAATAACATAGTGCGCAAAAAATACAAAAAAACATTAGACATCTCTAATGGATTCTTTTTGTCAGAATATAGCACCAGAGAGCAGATATTTGACTGCGTTCTCAATAAATGGCGCGCAAAAAAAATTCTGTCGTTTGCCCCAGGGGTTCAAGAACAGCCCAGGGTTATTCTCAGCGAGAGTAACAGAGTTACTACAAACATATGATGACGAGGCATTATCCTATGTCGACGACATCTACCTAACAGATGATGACTTGGATACTCACTTGAAGAGAGTGAACACCATAATACTTGGGTTCGCAGCAGAGGGTTACAAATTCAACTTTAAAAAGTCTAGAATTGCCCATCTAACAGTCCTGTTTTTAGGATATGAACTATCAAGTGAAGGCAAAAGCCTGGCTGACAATTTCCTAGAGAAATGTGCTGTAATCCAAGCACCTAGAACACTAAAAAACTTACAATCAATTCTAGGCTTCCTAAATTTCGGAAGAACTTACATTATAAATTACGCAGAAAGGGTCAAACCCCTTTATGATCTAATAAAACCAGATTTTAAAAGAATCAATTGGACTCAAAAACACACAGAAATTTTGAGATCCTTACAAACAGACATGTTAATTAAAACAAAATTACAAACACGTGATAACACACGCAACCTTGTGATTAGATTCATCCAAGGGAGATGCGGATTCACATACCTGACCTCTAATGAGGGAGAAAAGGTACCAATTGCATACAAATCACACTTGTACACAGAAGCTGAAAAGAAGTTCAGTATTAAAGAAAATATTGTTCATGCAGTTCAAACGGCTATCGCAAGAGAAAAAGACAAAGCTGACGGTAGACGTATCATGGTCAGAACAGCAGAATCAGCTTTTGAGGCATTAACAACCCCATGTAATTTACCAACAACAGCATTGAATCCAGAATGGATACAATGGGTGAATTCTATTGACACGGACAAAGTAAAATACTATTTTGATCCAGAATTAAAGGAATTAAAATATCTAGAATATGAAAGAGAGTACCCTCTGCCAATCGACATTCTGCCCTTACGACAGTACGCCTGTGTAATATATACAGATGGACATGCTCAACCCTCAGTTTGGGGAGATCAAGCATACAACGCCACATGTGAAATTACAAAAAAGGTGTGGCATGGAGGTAAACTGAGACCTCTATTGACAAAAACACACTCAGTAGAGAATAATTCAGAATTACAAACAGAAATCATAGCATTGAAAATGGCGCTAGATAATGCCGATCGCAAATTCCCGACACTTATAGTGTGCGACTCGTATTACTGCGTCGAGTCATATAATAAAGATTTACAGAAATGGATTAGAAACGGTTACAAAGATGACACAGGTGCAACAATAAAGCAAAAAGTACTTTGGGAACAAGTAGTTCTTTTACAGAAAGAACTACCAAAGACTCACGTGATACACTCACTGAGTCATCAGCGTGATGGCGTTCACGTTGCAGGGAATTCATTGGCTGAGACAGCCACAGCGGTAGCAACTGAATCGGCATCCGTAGCTAGAAAAAAGCGTGCAGTAAAAAACACTGACGGTGAAACAGTGCTGGCGGTGAAAACGTCATCAAAAGGCGACTGCTCAGCACTACCGATCAAATATCCACTCAATTATAGATACAGAATCGATGCAAACTCCGTCCCGTTTGCTCGAATCCCTGGAGTGGGGGATAGAGTAATTCCAAACACGGACAGGAGAGGCTTGTTAATAGCAGACGCACATATGGGTGAGGGTCTCAGACACCTCAAACTAAAAGATTCCCTGGAAGAATTACAATCGGTGTACTGGTGGCCAGGCATGAGCCTGCATCATCACATCTTTGTAAAGAACTGCCCAGACTGCAACAGAGATCGCAGTGGCGAAAGAAACGGCATATTACCATGGCGTTTCACTCCAGAATGGATCAACAATAAAAAATAATGCCAGTATGAATAATGGTCAAATTAACATATAAAGACTAGTTTTCACTTATAATGTAGACCCCAACTTTCGGCTGACGCCAGAACTGTTCTATAAAGATTTGCAAGTCTATAATGGCATATACGCTAGGAGCATGCTACGTTTAGACTAATATTTTCCTTTTTAGTCCTTGAGCTTACATTGGGAAAACTTGGCCAAATGAGCATAGCATAGCGGGACTCTGCTCACTTCCTTCCTGAGGGATACGGGATGGTGTAAAGAAAAAACCAAAGGCAGAGAGCGATCTATAACAGCAAAGGTATTAGGTTCGGGAGCTGGGTAGGCCAAACATCTAATAATTGTCCAACGTAGTCTAAATAACCTGCCAAGAAATTCTCTGAAAGGATTCAGTCCGTACGAACTATTGTTCGGGACTAGAATGATGATCCAAGATCTTGATAGTCAGACTTCAGTGGTTAAAGATAAAAGCTTTGATATCAAAGATCGCTTGGCTATTTTGCAGGACTTAAACGAAACAAGAAAAGACCTGAGCAACATAAAATTGAAACAACAGCCAACAACCACTGAAGAGAAACCACCTGTCCCAGCAAGGCCTGTCTGGATTCCAAAAGTCGGGGTTCTAGTCAGAGAAAAGATCGCGGTAAAGAAGGAATTTGGGCCTTCTTACAGAAAAGCAGTTCCTGTCTTGTCTATCAACTGGACAAGATCAGTAGTACTACCGCCCCTTGCTGGTAAAAAGGAGAACAGAGTTGTATCCATCGACCTGGTAAAACCACAATCATGTGGCCGATAACAAACAGTAGGCCAAGTGGACTCCCAATAAGTAGTAGAACACCAAGGTTTGCTACAAATACAGAGGTCCAACTAAGAGGCTAATCACATTCGAAATGCCTACAGAACATCAACAAGGACTATGCAACAAAGCAATTGAACTTAAACCTCTAAAAACCCAAATAAAAACTTTTAGTCGAGACACACCGACCTACAATGAAGTAACATATGACTATGCTGATAAAATAAAGGAAACTTCTAGAACAAAAGGTAATCCAGAAGCAATTGGAACAATAGACAGAACAGCATCCGGCTACTTCATCAACTTCGATGATTCATCTGAAGATCTGAGTGAATCTAAGAAACAGCCATCAACAAAAACTTTTAAAGATAAAGCAAAGGAACTTTTTCAACAATTGAAAGCAACTTATCTGATTTCTCCATGGATTGAAATTTGGGTGGCATTAGGTGCATTTGTCCTCATACTTTGGCTCATCATGGTAATATGCTTAGGACATTTCATTGAGGGAAAATATGCTACAATGGACACAGCAAGCCAGAAAATCAACTTGGTCCTTAAACCACACACATCTTCACACATCGAGAAAAGAGAACTTTCTTCAGTCAACTTCACAGCCAATCCTATACCCGGCGGGGTAGCACTGATTATGAAATCTACGGTCCGATTGAAATCCTGAAGTATCCACACCAATTTAAGATCTCATTAAGTGACTTTGTAAAACCAAGCACATTTGCAGATGATTGGGACTTTGAAAGTATTAATGATATGATGTCTGACCTAGTGATGTCTGCTAAATTTACAGAACATGATTATTTGCAGGGTTCGTCTAATTATGATCAGATGTTCTGCTACAACCACTATGGTAACCATTACCTACATAAATCTGCAAATCCTAGAAATGTTTTAAATTATAACCAATGGGAACATTGTGCTACTCCTCCAAAAGGTAGCTCGAAATCATTTTATGATAAATATTCATACTTTTCAGGGTTTAACACAAGTAATGCAGAAACATTTTATTTTAAATTGTCAAATAAGACAGGTATGACGACCATGCTTACAAACACAAAATTGATATATTCAGATTCATTTTTTGAGCAAATGAATACATTTGGTTTTGAATTCTGGAACAATAACATTGAAGCAAAAACTGTTTGGGGTACAAGAGATTGGCAAGTACAAGGTATAGAATCATTGTTTAGAGCCTGCATGATCCCAGAACAAATTATATTTTTGAATGACACTATTCAACAAACTACCTGTCTAGGCTTAGCCAAAATCAAAGATTTGAACAAACCGTCTATTCCAAAACCAACAGTGAACAGTAACAGCTCTATAGATGTTTAGATAGACGTAAACCATATATTAAACCAAAACAGAACACATCCTGATTGGAAACAATGGTTGATCTGGCCCACAGATACAAATAACTGTCAAGACAGATTCCTGAACAAAATACAGGGGTTCACATTGACCAGACCAGACCCTAGATATTCCCAAAGACAACATCCAGGAATAATTACCACGTACAGTGTGGGCAAGCTCTGCCTTCAATGGCTACAAACATCCACACTGGCAGAAATTAAGCAACACCTAACTTTACTTCAAGAAGGTGCTGACTTGCGTGATTTCATCATGGGACCACGCAAACAGCGTCAAAAACGTTTCATAGCGGCCTCCATATATGCAGCTTATAACGAAGCCTGGAAAGTAATTCAAATTGAGACAGCAGAGAAAATACGGGAAATTGACCGTATTAATTTGGAAAAATCACTTTCTGTGGTGGACAATGGGTTAATGACTCTGTCCTCCAGAATATATTCTCTGGACAGCATTGTGTCTTCAGCAATCGACATAATATCGCAAGACTTACTGATGTTACAACATGGTCAGTCGCAATTGCGTTCTATTGTACAGCTTGGCTGGACGTTACAAAATCTGCGTTCAAGCTATGTGCCTTGGCGTTTAATCAACACAACGTCACTGTTTAATATCTTTAACCTTACTGATAAACAAATCAGTATGGCACAGAAGGGTGCTGATTATACAATTCTGAGCATTGAGAAACTCGAGAGATTACCATTGACAATGTCAGAACAACCTGTCATTGAATGGATAATACATGGGATAATTAATATTCCTATATCTACTTTCAGGTTTCAATACTGCCAAAAATATATACAGGCAGGCCAGTATGAAAGGTTGGGTAAGGGGTACATTAAGTCAACATGGAACTTGCCCTATACACACGCATGTGTCAGTAATAAAGGCCAGAATGTGTTTCTTAGTGGCAATAATTGTGCGAGGTCACTAAGCGGTACACTTCTGTGTCAAGGTATTAGTTTGTATGGAGCCTGTGAAGGGACTTCAAATAACCTTTCATGTCACCAGCTAGGCGCACCTGCAACACAAATAGAACCATTCATTAGGAGACTCTCGAACCGGAGTTACATTCTAATAGTAGATCACAGATGTTGTAGTTTGCTGCCCGGAAAACCTTATCTCATAACTGTGACTACGAAGGTCATGTGCTGTGGACGAGTATTGTATCCTAACGAAACTCCAGACAGGGAGGCAAGGTTATGGCCCAGCTTGAAAATTGCTTCTATTCGAATTGATACTTTAAGCAGAATGAAGACAGTGCTCCTACAGACGCCGACCAGGCTAACGTCATCAAAAGAAACGTATGATCTCCAAGTTGCAAGGACAACGGCAGAGATTCATTCACTGTTATCAACTAATTCCCCCATACATTTCGCAGAAATACTGAACGAAATCTTAAATATTTCTGATACTACTGGTGTCTCCAGTGTATTTAAAACAGTGTTTTCGGTTGCTTTAACTCCATTCAAAGCCATCCTGGGTATTTTTCCTGATTTTGTCCATTCCATTTTTGGCGGACTTCCTCTCCTTTTGGGACTAGTGGCAGGTATCCTATTTTTGATCCTGTTATTTCGCTATGGCAAACCACGTCAGAGACAAAACACCTGCGACAAGGGAAGAAACAATCCTAGCCATTGGCTACCGGGACTGGATAACTAAAGTCCTTGGACTAGCCCGGCTTAGAGACCTGAACATGACTTGGTTTCTTTCATTTAGACCGATGTGGCAACGTTGTGTTTTGCCTGTATTAAGGTGCTTGCTATGCGGCGAAGAATGCGTGTTGGACACCTGTCTGACACTACAATCGGATGTGCCAATGGACGCAGAAACCTTGTTGGGTCCGGTAACGGCTCATGCATTGTGCTGTCCCCAGCGGCTACCAATCCTGATGACGGCATTCGTGGAGACTTCACCACTACGATTGAGGGGTAGTGAAGTACGAGATGAAAGCAGCATCGATCAGGTACGACCTTCTGTCAGCTATGCTGAACAAACCATCAATGAAGGCAATCATGCTCATGAATGCATGGTAACAACTTTTTCCGAGTTAGTGGAACTTTCACAGGAAGCTGTTGACAGCTTTTTCGACAGTCTAAATGATATGATGTTCTCTCCAGAGCAGAAATAATGACTTTGAGCAAGCTAGCACACGGCGTTCCCAACACCCTGAATTTGGCCTTCAACTTTGATAATAAAGTCATATGAACAATTTTTTTCCTCCAGTTTACAGACAGCGGGACATATTTTTTTCAACAGCCCCAAAATATTTGAAATTTATCGGGACACTTATCTTCTGCTTAAAGTAGAAACTATTCTTAGAGAACTAAATTTCTATTTTAGGTACTTTAGAGACATTAGCTGCCCCCTGGCATGTTCATAAGTATTTTATTTTGTGATGAAATGGTCTCGCACTTTTCCTGTATTCAGAGCCATTTCATGTGTTATTGTCGCATTTTATATTCATGCTGATTTAAAAAATATGCGTAATAGATTTTGCATTATTATACTGCTTGAGTGCATATAGTGCAATACTAATCTTTTGTATATTTCATGTTTCCAGTTTTCAAGATGCATATGAATGTATTTTTGGGTAGTACGGTATACATATGCACTACTAGCTTTGTTTACTATGCCTAGATTTGTAAATATGGACATAGTCTACGTGGAGTGGGTGTGATGTATTCCTATAGGTACTGTATTGATCCCCCCATTTCTGACCCTGGTCTGGTTAATAATTAACTTGCAGCCACCCAACGGCGCTGAAACCCGTTATCTGATTATCCACACCACAGCACAGAAGCGCGTTATCTGATTAGATCATAGCGCACGCCACCTCATTAGGCACGCACTATTCCTCCAGCCCCTTAATAGGCATACGGAGTTCTCAAAACAAATCAAACCTATGACAACCTGGGAAAATCCCTACAGCCATTGTTTTGATTTC
Source organism: Lissotriton helveticus (assembly GCF_964261635.1). Lineage (NCBI taxonomy): Eukaryota > Metazoa > Chordata > Amphibia > Caudata > Salamandridae > Lissotriton > Lissotriton helveticus. Next base: position 1,080,467,187 of record NC_136059.1, read on the forward strand.
ACCGAGAACTTCAGTAAAGAATGTGCTAACGACCAGTCCGTATGACATCCTTATTGACGTATTTATGTCCATCCTTACGTCAATCTCGGCACCTTTCAGGTATAAATATTACCGACATTGCCTTAAGCAAACACATGCGGTGGTGACGAGATTGGAGCAGCGAGACTGGCCGAGGAGCCCAGCTGAGAGCGAAGCCCACAGCCCACAGACTCTGCCCCGCCTTCCTGACGCGCTGAGAAGGACACGCTGCCTTTCTCCTGCCGAGAAATCCAGCTCCGGCACTTCCAAGCCGCCCTCGCAGGCAGCTGGAATATCAAGACCTGAGATGAGAGATACCACCCCTCCAGCCTTCTAGGTCCCAGGTACAGAACTGAATAACCCCCTTGCAGAGAATTCTTGAGTCAGTCCCTTGGCAAAACAAACTTAACTTAAACTGCTACTTATCTACTCCCGCCCACGTATTAGGCTTAGGTCAGGTACACCGGGGTAGGCGTGGTTAGAGGCACCAGTTGAGTACAATTAGTCAAATGTGTATATGTATGTATCTATTTTATCCATTTTAAGTATCATATGGCTCAAAAACCATATCAATGCTTTTACAATATTATTTTATAATTCTGTCTTCACTGTATGCACTTTACTTAACTATAAGCATTGCAATAATAGCGATTCATTTCTCTTGTACGAGAAAAGAGACATATCAATAAATAACATCTTTTATTGAACACGCCCGTCTCTTCCTTTTCTCTACAATCTGGTGAAACTAAGAATGCACTGAACTGACTGAGTAAAATAAGTTGTCTTTTGTTTTCACACGACTCTAGAGATACACTCTTGATTAGGGGAGAGCAAAGTTGTCATGTTCTATGGTTGTCAGAAACTAAATCCCTTCTTGTCTATCCAGAGAGGTTAAACTCCTCCCTGCCTATTCGAGAAAGTTTCTAGTGAACTCTGAGCTAGCTGGCAAACACAAAACTTTAAGTCTAATATCGTCAGTAGAAGACCTAGTTAACCTCTGCTCTAGGTCTATACTATTGAAGGTATTATTCCAATGCGCAGAGCCTATTGGGATAATAGGAACTACACTACAATGTATTCCTCTATTCAAACAGATGAACCAGACCACACCCTGAAGAGAATCCCGCAAACCACCTTGGAAATCAAAACACGCCAGCATTACACAACATAGGGACTTTTGCATTTAATTAAGTTCGCCCCAGTAGAAATGTTTTTTGAAGGCTCTAAGTACTCGTTCTAATGTTTCTTTCCCCCGTGGGTAGCAGCTTCTTAAATTAGTTACACAATGTGGATGGAAAATATGTCCTTGTAGCTGCTCCTTTTGTGAACTAAGACTGGTGATATAATGTTTAGCTAATTGTTACTATGCATCACTCTTCATGTATTGTTAGTTACATCACATTACCTCACCACAAAATCTGTATGTTTTTGTTTTATGTGTTGCCTTAATATGTATAATTTGTTCTTGACTGAAACGTATCTGCACTTACTTGACCGATGATTATATGTGGAGTAAAGTGCATATAATGAAGTAGCAAATACATGCTTAAAGCCGATATCAATTGAATTGATGGCCTTTAGTCTGTTAAATTGGTTTAGCAGCATTTGAATGTGATGGATAGGACACCTTTTCACTTAGTGCTTTTTAAAAGTGGCATTTTCAGAATTGTGACTTAAAATCCTACTTTACCAGTAAGGAGGGTTTTAAACTACAATTCTTTGGAAACCATACTCAACATTCCAGCTTTTCCCAACTGAAAGGTATTAGTTATTAAATATAATTAGTTACCCAATGTTATCCAATGGGAGCGTTAGCCCTGTATAAGTGGAAAACAATTAAAGGGGTTTGCACTACCCGGACATGTCCAACTTCTTAAATACACTGCACCCTGCCCTGTGGGCTGTTTAGGATCTATCCTGGGGGCGATTAATATGTATTAATAAGGAATGTTTAGACCTGTCAAAGGCCGAAATGGCAGGTTAACTGCACCCACATTCTGCAGTGGAAGGCCTAAGACATGCTTAAAAGGCTACTATAGTATGTGGCACAGTCAGTGCTGCAGGCCCTCTAGTAGCATTTAATTTACAGACCCTAGGTACATATGGTACCACTTTACCAAAGAATTATTAGCAAATTAAATGTGAAAATTGGCTGCATGCCAGTTCACAATGTTTAAGGAGAGGGAGAGCACAAGCACTTTACCATTGAGATCTCATTTCCCTCTATACCGGATTTGAGCTACGATGACAGACGTATGCAGATGCGCCGTATTTGAAGGACTCTGGGGTGTCAAGTTACCCAACAGATTATGTATTTATCGAGATATGGAATTAAGCACGTTTACTGATGGACGCAGTCGTGCCATCTCCTAAAGCTAATCAAGGCCTGAGGGTACCGGCTTTCAAGTATTTTCCCAAGTATCGATCCAGATATCACGATCATTGCATTTTTGGCAGAACCACTCATTGGACTCCATGACTCCCGGTATTCACACGGTCACCTCAGGCCTTCCCCCAACACATTTACAGTCCTGAAGAATACCTGCAGAGTTGTTTTCCTATAACACTCTTTCCCAAAGGGTCGAAACGTTGATGTTTGAGCAAGGCATCTCATACTAACATTTCACATAATAATGCCTAACGATAAGGCTTTATGTGATAAATAATGAGCCAAGTTACTGCGTATGCTCATTAAAGATTTCGTCCCCCCCCCACTATGTACTCTAAATGTTGAATATTGTTTCTTGTATACTACATTTATGTATGTACATTTTTTATATGGTTTTCTTTTTTTTTTTTTATAATTTTTTTTATTGAAGGAACAGAAAAAAAAGTACAAAAAAAGTACACATTTGTTGTACATTTACAGTAAAACAATATACCTGGATAATTACAACATTATTTGAATAAACAGTTGATAGACAGAGAGACGTTAGAAACAGAGATCTGACAAATACTAAGCCTTAACAGAAATAATTGTATAAATATATAAAGATTTACAATAACTTTGACCAATAATATACGAATATTTAAATATTTGAGCTGGCCTCATTTTCTTGTTAATTCAATTAAATCATGATTCAAAAAAAATGTAACCAGATTTTTTCTTTCTTTTGTAGAGATTTGGGGCCCCTGTGCTTTGCTAATGACAGTTCCATGGAATTAATTTCTTTCATCAGAAGCCACCAATCAAAAACAGTTGGGATATCTTTCGATATCCATAATCTAGCGATGATTAACCTAGCACAAGCAAAGATGATAGTTATTAATTCTTTATAGGGACAATTCGTTTCCTGGATATCTAGTAAAACCAATTGTGCTGAGAGTGGTGGTATGACAATTTGTTTATTATTTATTACTTCAGACAGTTCTTTCCAGAATAACGAGAGCGCTGGGCATGAGTAAAGCATATGTTCTATACCTGCCGCTTCATGGTCACATTTAGGGCACTTAGTTTTATTATTGAGTTGATTACCCCGTGTCCAACTAGCTATCCTCTGTGGTGTAAAATAAAGTTGAGTGATGGTTCTGTAAGTCTGTAATCTCAAGCTTGTGGACTGCACGATCAAGTTTATATGACGTAGAGAGTGTGAAATCTGTAGAGGATTAATATTCATACCCAATCGAAGAGACCATTTAGCGGCTATTTTCGTGTAATCTTCGATTTTCCCTTGTATCAAATATCCATACCCTAAACTTATTAGTGATTTTAATTTGTTAGAATATAAACATTTAAGTATGTCTGATTCAATCGTTTCAGTGATTTTCATTTTAGAAAGTAAATAGTCCCTTATCTGAGTTTATTTAAAATACATACTATCACTTAAGCTATATATAATTTTAAGTGCTTCAAAATCCAGAAAACCATTCTGACCGTAAAGATCCCCTAGTTGATGGATACCTTTTCTCTTCCAAACAAAGCCTGCTCCATCAGAGAAGATATCGGGAAGCCCTGGGTTGTCCCATATTCTAAGCTCTGCGTTGTAATATGTAATTTCCCCAATAGTCATTATTTGGTCCCAAATTTTTTTAATATGCTTGGCTATTTTTATATAGATTTCGTCCCCCCCCCCCACTATGTACTCTAAATGTTGAATGTTGTTTCTTGTATACTACATTTATGTATGTACATTTTTTATATGGTTTTCTGCTTGCATACATTTGCATGTATAATGTGAGATACGATACATGACGAATAATATATCGATCACTTTATTTTTTGTCAATCTCAGTTTTTTCATTTATCTGTATGGTTTAGGCACTATGATTGGTTATTTCCTATTGATCAGGACAAATACATGTACTATAAAGAAATTCAGTTTTACTAACAGAACCGGCCACTATTATATACTACTGTAGTACCCCAGGTTCTGTGGGATACTGGGTCACCCTATTAATCTTTAATGGCAGGGTTTTTAGTAGCATTTAGTTTACAGGCTCTAGCTACATGTGGTACCACTTTACCATAGATTTATGAGCAAATTAAATGTGCCAATTGGCTATAAGACAATTTTGTTGCCATGTTTGTGGGAGAGGGAGAGCACAAACACTTTACCACTGATTAGCAGCTATTTAAATATATATATATGTATATGTATATAGGTCTATATATATATATATATATATTCACTGAAAAAACATAGGTTTTAGGGAAAGTTATCGTTATTTGGACATTTCACTTGTACAAAACCAGAGAAATTCCCCCGTTATAGTTAGTTCAGCTAACTATAACTTGCGCCTCCACAATGCACTGCTGAGGACGTCACATATTACATCCCTCATGACATGCTCAGTGACATCACTGATGACATCACTGCGCCACAGAGATGTGTTGCAGAGAGGTGTAAAAGGAGACGTGGCCTCAGGCCACCTCTCTGCAACGCAGAGGGACCGCAGTATTGAAGGGGAATTAATTCCCCAATTTAAAATGCACCACAGGGTGCGTTTGCAGAGTGTTGCTGGGAGGGGGTGGGGCCTCCGGCACAATGCCAGTCTTTTTTTAAATTTCGTTTTTTTTGAAGGGGGGCTGGGTGGCCCCTCTTCTTTTTGCTTTTTTTGGGACCTGGGGACTCATCCACCAAGGCCTGATCCCTTCAAAAAAACAAAACAAATCGGAATGGGAAGGGGGCTGTGTGGGCCCCCCTCCCGTGGCCAATCCGGGCCAGTGGACCCCATCCCCTAGGACATGGCCACATTTATTGAATTTTTTAAAGGAGGGGAGCTGTGTGGCCCCCCTCCTGAGGCCTCTATTGGCCCCAGGAACCCCATCCCCTGCGGCCGGCCATTTTCATTTTTTACTTATTTCTTTTTGGAAGGGTGGTCACGTGCATATTTGAACTTAATAAAGGTACACCTACGCTCCTGCTGGAGACTCCATGTCCCATAATGCATGCACTTAGCAGACGCCCACTGGGACGGCATGGAAAAGAATAAAGGTGCTAATTACATTCATGCGAGCCTCAGATGTGCTTTGTTGCAGCCAAAGAAGAAGAGGCCCATGTCCTTGAAACGCGTTGGAAAAACAAATTTGAAAATGAATGTGAAAGGTGGACTGCATTTTAAAACCGGATGGTAAACGCTTGTTGAGTGACTCCTCATTGTACAAGGGTACTTTGTGAAACAAAATTACTCGCGGCGGCTCGGCCGCGGAGGGGAGCACCATCTTCAGCTGGTGAGAAGAGTAATTGCTGGCTGAATGAGGCGGAGGTCCTGCACTGTTCAGAACCGGAGCACAGCTTTTATATGTTTAAATTAGTCTGCCTTCATGTTTGTACCTACTAAGGAATTGAAACACAGCTTAAAAATAACATGGCATATTTGAACTTACTAAAGGTACACCTACGCTCGTGCTGGAGACTCCATGTCCCATAATACATGCACTTAGCAGACACCCACTCGGGAGGCATGGAAAAGAATAAAGGTGCTAAATACATTCATGCGAGCCGCAGATGTGCTTTGTTGCAGCCCAGGAAGAAGAGGCCCATGTCCTTGAAACGTGTTGGCAAAACAAATTTGAAAATGAATGTGAAAGGTGGACTGCATTTTAAAACCGGATGGTAAACGCTTGTTGAGTGACCCCTCATTGTACAAGGGTACTTTGGGAAACAAAATATAAATATATATATATATATATATATCAAGCTCCAAGTACCCACAGGTAAGGACGCACACGGCAGCAGGTGGCCAGAAGGCATTATTTGGGTAAAAGACAACTCCGCAGTCCAGCTTGATTACAGTTCTCGTGTCGGTAGTAATAGCCTGACGCGTTTCTGAGCTTCCGCTCTCTTCAGAGGCACGACAATGAGTTTGTGCTACTTAAGACACTCCCACATGATTGTTGAATTGAACGCTCTCCCATGGACTTCTCAGGTTAATTGAGCGCAATGTATGCTGGGTCTTATAGTCCGTGTCTTAGGTACTAACATCAATGCACATTAATTATACTGTGGCATATGAAGCCCTCTAATGGGCCCCGGGATGCGTGTCATCCATAGATCCCTCACGTGCTGTTCCACATTTGGGGCTCGGCAAGATTCCGGGCTCCGTGGCCCCCTGTCTTCATGGGGTAGTGCAATCCTTCGCGGCTGGGCTGCCGCGTTTACATCAAGCTCCAAGTACCCACAGGTAAGGACGCACACGGCAGCAGGTGGCCAGAAGGCATTATTCGGGTAAAAGACAACTCCGCAGTCCAGCTTGATTACAGTTCTCGTGTCGGCAGTAATAGCCTGACGCGTTTCTGAGCTTCCGCTCTCTTCAGAGGCACGACAATGAGTTTGTGCTACTTAAGACACTCCCACATAATTGTTGAATTGAACGCTCTCCCATGGACTTCTCAGGTTAATTGAGCGCAATGCATGCTGGGTCTTATAGTCCGTGTCTTAGGTACTAACATCAATGCACATTAATTATACTGTGGCATATGAAGTCCTCTAATGGGCCCCGGGATGCGTGTCATCCATAGATCCCTCACGTGCTGTTCCACATTTGGGGCTCGGCAAGATTCCGGGCTCCGTGGCCCCCTGTCTTCATGGGGTAGTGCAATCCTTCGCGGCTGGGCTGCCGCGTTTACATCAAGCTCCAAGTACCCACAGGTAAGGACGCACACAGCAGCAGGTGGCCAGAAGGCATTATTCGGGTAAAAGACAACTCCGCAGTCCAGCTTGATTACAGTTCTCGTGTCGGTAGTAATAGCCTGACGCGTTTCTGAGCTTCCGCTCTCTTCAGAGGCACGACAATGAGTTTGTGCTACTTAAGACACTCCCACATGATTGTTGAATTGAACGCTCTCCCATGGACTTCTCAGGTTAATTGAGCGCAATGCATGCTGGATCTTATAGTCCGTGTCTTAGGTACTAACATCAATGCACATTAATTATACTGTGGCATATGAAGCCCTCTAAAAGGCCCCGGGATGCGTGTCATCCATAGATCCCTCACGTGCTGTTCCACATTTGGGGCTCGGCAAGATTCCGGGCTCCGTGGCCCCCTGTCTTCATGGGGTAGTGCAATCCTTCACGGCTGGGCTGCCGCGTTTACATCAAGCTCCAAGTACCCACTGGTAAGGACGCACATGGCAGCAGGTGGCCAGAAGGCATTATTCGGGTAAAAGACAACTCCGCAGTCCAGCTTGATTACAGTTCTCGTGTCGGTAGTAATAGCCTGACGTGTTTCTGAGCTTCCGCTCTCTTCAGAGGCACGACAATGCTGGACTGCGGAGTTGTCTTTTACTTGAATAATGCCTTCTGGCCACCTGCTGCCGTGTGCGTCCTTACCTGTGGGTACTTGGAACTTGATGTAAACGCGGCAGCCCAGCCGCGAAGGATTGCACTACCCCATGAAGACAGGGGGCCACGGAGCCCAGAATCTTGCCGAGCCCCAAATGTGGAACAGCACGTGAGGGATCTATGGATGACACGCATCCCGGGGCCCATTAGAGGGCTTCATATGCCACAGTATAATTAATGTGCATTGATGTTAGTACCTAAGACACGGACTATAAGACCCAGCATGCATTGCGCTCAATTAACCTGAGAAGTCCATGGGAGAGCGTTCAATTCAATAATCATGTGGGAGTGTCTTAAGTAGCACAAACTCATTGTCGTGCCTCTGAAGAGAGCGGAAGCTCAGAAACGCGTCAGGCTATTACTACCGACACGAGAACTGTAATCAAGCTGGACTGCGGAGTTGTCTTTTACCCGAATAATGCCTTCTGGTCACCTGCTGCCTTGTGCGTCCTTACCTGTGGGTACTTGGAGCTTGATGTAAACGCGGCAGCCCAGCCGCGAAGGATTGCACTACCCCATGAAGACAGGGGGCCACGGAGCCCGGAATCTTGCCGAGCCCCAAATGTGGAACAGCACGTGAGGGATCTATGGATGACACGCATCCCGGGGCCCATTAGAGGGCTTCATATGCCAAAGTATAATTAATGTGCATTGATGTTAGTACCTAAGACACGGACTATAAGACCCAGCATGCATTGCGCTCAATTAACCTGAGAAGTCCATGGGAGAGCGTTCAATTCAACAATCATGTGGGAGTGTCTTAAGTAGCACAAACTCATTGTCGTGCCTCTGAAGAGAGCGGAAGCTCAAAAACGCGTCAGGCTATTACTACCGACACGAGAACTGTAATCAAGCTGGACTGCGGAGTTGTCTTTTACCCGAATAATGCCTTCTGGCCCCCTGCTGCCATGTGCGTCCTTACCTGTGGGTACTTGGAGCTTGATGTAAACGCCGCAGCCCAGCCGCGAAGGATTGCACTACCCCATGAAGACAGGGGGCCACGGAGCCCGGAATCTTGCCGAGCCCCAAATGTGGAACAGCACGTGAGGGATCTATGGATGACACGCATCCCGGGGCCCATTAGAGGGCTTCATATGCCACAGTATAATTAATGTGCATTGATGTTAGTACCTAAGACACGGACTATAAGACCCAGCATGCATTGCGCTCAATTAACCTGAGAAGTCCATGGGAGAGCGTTCAATTCAACAATCATGTGGGAGTGTCTTAAGTAGCACAAACTCATTGTCCTGCCTCTGAAGAGAGCGGAAGCTCAGAAACGCGTCAGGCTATTACTACCGACACGAGAACTGTAATCAAGCTGGACTGCGGAGTTGTCTTTTACCCGAATAATGCCTTCTGGCCACCTGCTGCCGTGTGCGTCCTTACCTGTGGGTACTTGGAGCTTGATGTAAACGCGGCAGCCCAGCTTCGAAGGATTGCACTACCCCATGAAGACAGGGGGCCACGGAGCCCGGAATCTTGCCGAGCCCCAAATGTGGAACAGCACGTGAGGGATCTATGGATGACACGCATCCCGGGGCCCATTAGAGGGCTTCATATGCCACAGTATAATTAATGTGCATTGATGTTAGTACCTAAGACACGGACTATAAGACCCAGCATGCATTGCGCTCAATTAACCTGAGAAGTCCATGGGAGAGCGTTCAATTCAACAATCATGTGGGAGTGTCTTAAGTAGCACAAACTCATTGTCCTGCCTCTGAAGAGAGCGGAAGCTCAGAAACGCGTCAGGCTATTACTACCGACACGAGAACTGTAATCAAGCTGGACTGCGGAGTTGTCTTTTACCCGAATAATGCCTTCTGGCCACCTGCTGCCGTGTGCGTCCTTACCTGTGGGTACTTGGAGCTTGATGTAAACGCGGCAGCCCAGCCGCGAAGGATTGCACTACCCCATGAAGACAGGGAGCCACGGAGCCCGGAATCTTGCCGAGCCCCAAATGTGGAACAGCACGTGAGGGATCTATGGATGACACGCATCCCGGGTCCCATTAGAGGGCTTCATATGCCACAGTATAATTAATGTGCATTGATGTTAGTACCTAAGACACGGACTATAAGACCCGGCATGCATTGCGCTCAATTAACCTGAGAAGTCCATGGGAGAGCGTTCAATTCAACAATCATGTGGGAGTGTCTTAAGTAGCACAAACTCATTGTCGTGCCTCTGAAGAGAGCGGAAGCTCAGAAACGCGTCAGGCTATTACTACCGACACGAGAACTGTAATCAAGCTGGACTGCGGAGTTGTCTTTTACCCGAATAATGCCTTCTGGCCACCTGCTGCCGTTTGCGTCCTTACCTGTGGGTACTTGGAGCTTGATATATATATATATATATATATATATATATATATATATATATATATATATATATATATATATATATATATATATATATGAACAAAAGAGCTCTTGCGCTCTCGAGAGGCACATCACGACATCTCTGCAAACTCGCATATTGGCCTCTTGTGGCTCTCACGCCCTTTCTCTAAGCAATAGTTTTGTCTCCCGATGCGTTTCGAGGCCACTCCGACTCTTCATCATGGGGACACACAAAGGAATGCAGGAGACCCGCCTTTTATTGCCTTCATTCTTTATTATTCAGTTAGGCGAACACTGCCCTCAGTGGGCGTGGCTCAACACGTTCACCATTGGCATGCTGGTGCTCGTAGTCCATAGGGTGAGTCTTTAGTTTCCCTTAAGTAGGTTGCATTCTTCTGTGCAAAATATAAATGTCCTTAATTACATCCTTTGGTAGGAAAGGAGAAACCAGGCGTGAGCGCTGTATATTAATAAGAGAAGTGGTGCCGAACGGTGAAGAACTGTTCTCTCCCACGGCTCCTCTGCTCCCGTTGACCTTCCCAGGGAACAGAGCGGTGCACCCTTGCACGGCCAAGGGCAGCCGTGTCTAAATCCAAATCACCAAAAGAGCTCTTGGGCTCTCGAGAGGCACATCACGACATCTCTGCAAACTCGCATATTGCCCTCTTGCTGCTCTCACGCCCTTTCTCCAAGCAATAGTTCTGACTCCCGACGCGTTTCGAGGCCACTCCGCATCTTCATCATGGGGACACACAAAGGAATGCAGTAGCCCCGCCTTTTGTTGCCTTCATTCTTTATTATTCAATTAGGCAATCACCGCCCTCAGTGGGCGTGGCTCAACACGTTCACCATCGGCATGATGGTGCTTGTAGTCCATAGGGTGGGTCTTTAGTTTCCCTTAAGTAGGTGGCATTCTTCTGTGCAAAATATAAATGTCCTTCATTACATCCTTTAGTAGGAAAGGAGAAACCAGGGGTGAGCATGTATATTAATATGAGAAGTCGTGCCGAATGGTGAAGAACTGTTCTTCCCCACGGCTTCTCTGCTCCTGTTGACCTTCCGAGGGAACAGAGCGGTGCACCCTCGCACGGCCTAGGGCAGCCGTGTCTAAATCCAAATCACCAAAAGAGCTCTTGCGCTCTCGAGAGGCACATCACGACATCTCTGCAAACTCGCATATTGGCCTCTTGTGGCTCTCACGCCCTTTCTCCAAGCAATAGTTCTGACTCCCGGCGCGTTTCGAGGTCACTCTGCCTCTTCATCATGGGGACACACAAAGGAATGCAGGAGACCCGCCTTTTGCTGCCTTCATTCTTTATTATTTAATTAGGCGAACACCGCTCTTAGTGGGCGTGGCTCAACACGTTCACCATCGGCACGAGGTCACATATTACATCCCTCATGACATGGTCAGTGACATCACTGATGACATCACTGCGCCACAGAGATGCGATGCAGAGAGGTGCAAAAAGGGACGTGGCCTCGGACCACCTCTCTGCATTGCAGAGGGACCGCCAGTATTGAAGGGGAATTAATTCCCCAACTTAAAATGCACCACAGGGTGCGTTTGCAGAGTGTTGCTGGGAGGGGGTGGGGCCCTCCGGTACAATGCCAGTCTTTTTTTTTATTTCTTTTCTTTTTAGAAGGGGGGCTGTGTGGCCCCCCTTCTCTTTGCTTTTTTGGGCCTAGGGGATGGGACCCCAGGGCCTGATCCCTTTAAATAAATGTGTGCGCCCCCCTCCCGTGGACAACCCGGCCCCGGGGACCCCATCCCCTGCTGCTGGCCTTTTTCGTTTTTTACTTATTTCTTTTTGGAAGGGCCTTCCCCCTCCCGGGCCACTTCTGGCCCCGGGACCCCATCCCCGGGGCCTGGCCATTGCTTTTTTCTTTATTTTTTGGAGGGGGGCCTTGTGGCTCCCCTCCTCAGCCCAATTAGGGCCCAGGGACCCAAGACCTGGGGCCAGCTTGCCTTTTAAAAAAAGGAATTGTAGGTGAGGGGGGCTGCTGTGGCCCCCCTCCCCTGCCACTTCTGGCCCCGGGGACCCCATCCCCTGGGGCTGGTCCTATCTGTTAGGGAGTGTGGGGGGACCCTAATTCCCCCACAGTCCCACCGGCTCCCCGCCTCCTGCGGGAGCTGGCATTGCTTTTGCTGACATTCAGCTCCCCTTATGGAAAAGCAATCCTGCTTTGTTTGATTGCGAGAGCAGGTTTTCCTGCTCTTGCTTCAATGAAGCAAAGCAGTTTGTAATGACAGGGCAGGAGCCGCACGGCTCCAGCCCTGTCATTGCAAACAGCAGTGTCCCGAGGGTGGGCACCCAGGGACACTGCAGGAGCCGGCCCTGAGGGGTGGCAGTCCCCAGGGCCATCGAGGGATCCAGGATGGGGGCCGTGCGGCCCCCCTCCCAATGTGTACACAGCCCCAGGGAGGAGGTGGTCATTTACGGACCCCCGAATTAACATACTTAGTGCCCCAGGTGTTGGCAGTCCCCGGGGCTGCAGGGGGGCATTTGTCCCCGCAAATATTTAAGAAAAGCACTAAGGGATGATGGTCCCCGGTGCTTGGGGGATCCTTGGAGGACCCCCACACACAAAAAAAACAAGCCTTGGGTGGTGCCGGTCCCCAGGGCTGTGGGGGTGCGTGTGCCCCACAAATACTTGGGGAAAGCCCTAGGGGTGGCGGTCCCCGGGCTGTAGGGGCCTCCCTGGGCCCCCGCAATTTACAATGGTGCATGCCCCCGGGACTTGGCCCACCCGGGTGTTACATAATAACGAAGCGCGGATTTCGTTTTTTAAATTTTCGGACGAAATTCACGACGGGTGCGTGAATCTTGCTGATTTTTAAAAAAAAAAATGCTTTTTTTGGCCCAGGGTGGTCCTTGTGGGACTCCCTGAGAAGGCTTCTACCCTGCCCACTTTTCTTTTTTTTTCACCTTTGTTTCCCTGTTTTCTTGTGCCTCGGTTACCGAGGCACAAGATGGCTGCCAACATTTCCTGGTTTGGAGTGTTGATAGCAAATTAGAATAAAGCTCGTGGTCGGGAGGGTCTGCGGAAACACCGCGCCTCTATTTATCAAAGCTTTTATTTTTTTATCTCGCAGCAACTAGTGAATGGATATACATAATTTAAAAAAAGGGTGCTTTCTGAACCGAGCACCACCTTTTGGCAAAATGTGGTGTGGTGTAATTCAGTACAGCAGTTCGAGCTGTAACCGTGTCTAAAGTTTCCTATGGGAAATTCATTTTTGACCTCTTTTTTTTTTATTTCTTAGGAACTACTGAACGGATTTATACCATTTAACAAAAAGAGTTCTTTCTGAAACAAGGGCTACCTTTTTGCCGCATTTGGTGTAATTCGGTTCAGCAGTTCGGGCTGTAACCGTGTCTAAAGTTTCCTATGGAAAATAACATGGAGAAAACTTGTTTTGGGATCCCCCTTTTTTCTTGACCCCCGGTTAACTTTCAGGGCAGGAGCTGAGTTTTGAAAATTTTGCGAAGATTCGTCATCCGGTGCCAAAGCTATTGGGTAAAAAAAAACGTTTTGCCAATGGAAACTAGGTCCTAACTATAACTACCTACTGGTGACCGTAGGCTGCTGGTCTCTGTAGAGGTTGCAAATAAATTCCATCTTTGCTGACTTTTGTGGTCTGTCTCCCTCGTCTGCAAGCGTGCGCTGCTGCGGCTTGAAACGCTGTGAGAGCAGAGGAGGAGCTTAATTTCATATATATATATATATATATATATATATATATATATATATATATATATATATATATATATATATAATATATATATTACCTATTGCCGGTCGCCAGTAGGTAGTTATAGTTAGGACCTATTATCCATAGGAAAACTGCAACATTCTATTCCCAGTAACTTTGGCGCCGATTGATGAATCTTTGTGAAATCTTCCACACTTTTGGCCAGCACTGGTCCGCACCTATCCTGAAAGTTTCACAGTGATTTGTCAAGTGAAGGTCGATAAAAAAGGGGGGTCCCAAAATGTGTTTTCCCCATGCAATTTCCCCTAGGACTTTTAGCCACGGCTACAGCCCGAATTGCTGAACGGAATTACACCAAATTTGGCAAAGAGTTAGTCCTAAGTTCAGACTTGTGCCTTTTGCTTAAATCGTGTCAATCTGTTCAGTAGGTCCTGAGAAAATGACAGTTAAAATCATTTATATATCTATGGGCACGGTGGATCCATGGAGACTGCGCGCACTGTCATCGTACCATAAGCACCATAAGCGCACCCTTGTGATCACGCGCTGAATGCTAATTGGCTGTCAAGTGGTTGTCAACATTCGAAACCAGGAACTGGTGGTAGACATTTTGTGCCTCTGTAGAAGCGAGGCTGGAGAAGTCAGTGAAATATGTTTGCAAAACGTAGAAATGGGGCAGGATAGAAATAATTTTACCCTCTAGACCTGCTTAGGGGGTACCCGAAGTACACCCAGGGCCCGCAATTCTTTTTAAAAAAGACCCGGCAGGTGCTTGTAGGGTGCGCAGAGTCTGCCATAAAATAAAACTGAGCTTTTTTTTGTAATTAGCCCCCGGGGGGTCTAAATACCGGGGGGGAATTATAAAATGTTAGGGGGGCCCAGAAGGGCCCCCCAGGCCCCGGGATCGTCACCCCCTGGGGCTAAAAAATAAATGGTGAGGGGAGGGGTCCAAGTCCCTAAAGCCGCGGGGACCACCACCCCATGGGGCTTTATGTATTGTGGGAGAGCTGGCTCCTGCAGTGTTCCGGGGTGTCCATCCCGCCCTCCCATAGCAAGGAAATCTGTTCTCTCTTTCAAAATCTAAATCAGATTGCTTTTCCACATGGGGAGCTGCATGTTAGTAGCTCCCCATGTGAAAAAGCAATGCCGGCTCCCAAACTCGTAGAAGTTGTTCACCAAAGGCGCTGGAGTCGTGCACCCTACAGATTATGAGTTGTGCATCCAGCGCGTGCACACCAGGGGGCCGCACAGAGCGCTGCACTGGGTGCGCGACTTTTAATTTTACTGTGAAAAATAGCCCCTATCAGTAATTTCTAATATCCCCGGGGACCCTATCCCCCGGGTCCTATAAAAAATGTTGGGGACCGTAGGGGGAGCCACAATGCCCCCACAGTCCCACGGTCTCCCTGCATCCTTCGGGAGCCAGCATTGCTTTTTAACATGGGGAGATGCTAACTTGCATGTGGAAAAGCAATGTGGTTTGGATTTTGAAAGTGAGAACAGACTTCACTGCTGTGTCTTTCAAAATAAAAACTAATGGGCATATTATCAAGGGGGTTTATCTTCGCTTTTTTGGCTTTAAAAGCAAAGAAAGCGGAGATAAAATTATCTCCCTATTACCTAGCTGTCGCTAACACCAGTTAGCGACAGCTAGTAGGAGATAGCGACCATCTTGGGCCCCACTTTGCATGTCAGTGATATTTATCACTAATGACATGCAAAGTGGGCGTGCCAAGATGTTAGCGACTGGAAACAGTCGCTAACATCGCTATCTCCTATTACCAACTTTTGGAGATATTCGCGCTAAGCGCGAATATCTCCAAAAGCTAACACCTGCCCTGAGCAGTTCTTAGCCATGTTATCCAATGGGAGGTGGATAACATGGCTAAGAGCATTAGCTCGGTAATGCATGAATATCGCTGACTTTTCAGCGATATTCATGCATTGCGGCCGATTTTTATCGCATTTGCGATAAACCTTGGTAATATCAAGGTTTATCTGCGATAAAAATCGCCGCAGCTCAGCGGTAAATTTTTGTCTCTAACCAAACAATAGCGATAATTATCGCTATTGCTTGGTAATATGCCCCTAAGTTTGCTGTGGGAGGGCGGGAGCCGCGAGCCTCTCACCTTCTCATAGCAAATAGCAGAGTCCCGGGGGTAGACACCCCGGGACACTGCAGGAGCTGGCCCTGGGGCGTGGCTGTCCCCAGGTCCCTCGAGGGGTCCAGGCGGAGGGCCATGCAGTCTGCCTCCCACAATACACAAATCCCAGGGGTGGTGGTTTCCGGGGCTTGAGGGGGGTCATTGAGGTCCCCACTCTTCTAATTTTGCAGGGGGGGCCTTGGAGACCCCCAGAACCATTTATTTTATAGCCCCGGGAGGTGGCTCTCTGTCTTGTATAGGAAACAGTAATGTTGGGAAAATCTTCTGGTAAGATAACGAAGGATTTTGAAGTCCATTTTCAGCACTCACTCTCTACTGTGCTTGGGATCCTGTTGTTGGGCGCTGTGAGAAGCACGTTCTCCCTTGGATTGCCGTGACCGGGACATTTGCGGGGAAGCCACAGGCGCTGCACTCGACTTCCCAGAGTGCTCCTGGACGCTGATTGCCGACTCACCGCTGCGGGACTGTGAGGCTTGGAAACACCTGTAGCCTCTTCCCGCAGCGGCCACGCCCCCTCATTCACCGAGCCCTCAATTTTCGCGGCACCCACTCCGCGGGTGCCACTCACTCTCTACTGTGCTTGGGATCCTGTTGTTGGGCGCTGTGAGAAGCACGTTCTCCCTTGGATTGCCGTGACCGGGACATTTGCGGGGAAGCCACAGGCGCTGCACTCGACTTCCCAGAGTGCTCCTGGACGCTGATTGCCGACCCACCGCTGCGGGACTGCGAGGCTTGGAAACACCTGTAGCCTCTTCCCGCAGCGGCCACGCCCCCTCATTCACCAAGCCCTTAATTTTCGCGGCACCCGCTCCGCGGGTGCCACTCACGCTCTACTGTGCTTGGGATCCTGTTGTTGGGCGCTGTGAGAAGCACGTTCTCCCTTGGATTGCCGTGACCGGGACATTTGCGGGGAAGCCACAGGCGCTGCACTCGACTTCCCAGAGTGCTCCTGGACGCTGATTGCCGACCCACCGCTGCGGGACTGCGAGGCTTGGAAACACCTGTAGCCTCTTCCCGCAGCGGCCACGCCCCCTCATTCACCGAGCCCTTAATTTTCGCGGCACCCGCTCTGCGGGTGCCACTCACTCTCTACTGTGCTTGGGATCCTGTTGTTGGGCGCTGTGAGAAGCACGTTCTCCCTTGGATTGCCGTGACCGGGACATTTGCGGGGAAGCCACAGGCGCTGCACTCGACTTCCCAGAGTGCTCCTGGACGCTGATTGCCGACTCACCGCTGCGGGACTCCGAGGCTTGGAAACACCTGTAGCCTCTTCCCGCAGCGGCCACGCCCCCTCATTCACCGAGCCCTTAATTTTCGCGGCACCCGCTCTGCGGGTGCCACTCACTCTCTACTGTGCTTGGGATCCTGTTGTTGGGCGCTGTGAGAAGCACGTTCTCCCTTGGATTGCCGTGACCGGGACATTTGCGGGGAAGCCACAGGCGCTGTACTCGACTTCCCAGAGTGCTCCTGGATGCTGATTGCCGACCCACCGCTGCGGGACTGCGAGGCTTGGAAACACCTGTAGCCTCTTCCCGCAGCGGCCACGCCCCCTCATTCACCGAGCCCTTAATTTTCGCGGCACCCGCTCTGCGGGTGCCACTCACTCCCTACTGTGCTTGGGATCCTGTTGTTGGGCGCTGTGAGAAGCACGTTCTCCCTTGGATTGCCGTGACCGGGACATTTGCGGGGAAGCCACAGGCGCTGCACTCGACTTCCCAGAGTGCTCCTGGACGCTGATTGCCGACCCACCGCTGCGGGACTCCGAGGCTTGGAAACACCTGTAGCCTCTTCCCGCAGCGGCCACGCCCCCTCATTCACTGAGCCCTTAATTTTCGCGGCACCCGCTCCGCGGGTGCCACTCACTCTCTACTGTGCTTGGGATCCTGTTGTTGGGCGCTGTGAGAAGCACGTTCTCCCTTGGATTGCCGTGACCGGGGCATTTGCGGGGAAGCCACAGGCGCTGTACTCGACTTCCCAGAGTGCTCCTGGATGCTGATTGCCGACCCACCGCTGCGGGACTGCGAGGCTTGGAAACACCTGTAGCCTCTTCCCGCAGCGGCCACGCCCCCTCATTCACCGAGCCCTTAATTTTCACGGCACCCGCTCCGCTGGTGCCACTCACTCTCTACTGTGCTTGGGATCCTGTTGTTGGGCGCTGTGAGAAGCACGTTCTCCCTTGGATTGCCGTGACCGGGACATTTGCGGGGAAGCCACAGGCGCTGCACTCGACTTCCCAGAGTGCTCCTGGACGCTGATTGCTGACCCACCGCTGCGGGACTGCGAGGCTTGGAAACACCTGTAGCCTCTTCCCGCAGCGGCCACGCCCCCTTGATTGTTGAGGGTTATAAGATCTAACCAGGGTTCCCGCGAAGCGGAACGCGAGCGGGACGAGGACCGGGACGAAGCCCGGACAAAGGGCGGGCCCTCTGAGGCCCTCGTAGGCCAACGTGGGCCGGGCAGGGCCCACCCCCTAACGCCTGCATCTGCCTAGACCTGTGGACCTTGTTACAGGCAAGTGCAATGGCCATGCCGTCTGTGGAGGGAACAACTGGGAAGGCGGGAAGATTACGTAACGGGTCACTGGACAAATATTTTCCTAGGGTCTTGAGTGATGGTGACACGGAATCCTCTATGGCCGAGAGAAGGGCTGAGCGCCGACGCTCAGTTGAAAGTTTGAAAAATAGGTCCCTTACGGACATTGCTCTTTTAACTACGGCCTATGAGGGAGGTTCACCTGATATTAGTAAGGAAATAGCAAGCCAGGATGGTGTCCCTCTTCTGCTGCGAGATTGTACTCCCACCCCCTGTCTGCCCCCAGACCATATCGTAATTGTTTCTCCTACTCCTAGTCTCTGTTGCACTACTGTTGATCGACTTTCAAAAACCCCTATTGCAACAAAACTGAGGAAGACGAAACCTAAGCAACTAGTTGCGGCCCAGATGCATGGTCCCCCACCAAGTAAGCGAAGGAGGAAACTTAGTGCAGGGCTGGGTAAAGCTAAAACCCCCCATTCTGACTTTGGCAAAGTGTTAAAACCTCCCACTACTTATGATAGTGTAGTAGTGGACGTGCCAGTACCTACATCATCCGATGCACCACTGCTGGAGATAACATCACCCACTATGGACACTAATGCTGTAGATTTTGATAACAACTCTGGGGATCCAGTACCAAACACATTACCTCCCCCTTTATTAATAGGAAATCTGGAATTCTTACTCAGATCTTTGCTCCTGCCCATCAATGAGAGTATAAAGAAAGTCGAAATCAGATTGACCATTTTGGAGACTGCTATAAACAGCATGGTTACTCTAACTAAAGCCCAGGGGAGCGGGGTTGTGCCATCCATACCTTCTGCTATGCTACCCACCAACATTGCTATTAATACCCCAATTACTTCATCTCAGCCTCCTAAACAGAAGTTACAGTCTCATGGAAGGGCTGAGCCTGGTTCTCAAAAACCGCAACCCCCAAAACACATAAATATCCCAGTAGTAGGGACGGTTGGTGACCCCCAAAAGGTAGTGACAAAGGCCCCCACAGCAAACAAACGGGAGGAACATGGGAATGGTAGATATAATAGAGGCCCAGTGACCAAGGGGCCGCAAGTGGAGATCCCACCACAAGCAGTGCCCTTTGTGGTCGTTTTGACAGGGGTTCCGCCATTAGTAGAGAATAAGAAGGAGGGCTATGCTCAACTGAAAAATAAAATAATACACTGGCTGAGTACATATAGGCCCATTGCACACAATATTGATGGGGACATAGTGCATGTCAGGCGGCTTAGCTGGCTGGGCAGTAGACGCAAAGATATTGAAGGGGACCTAGTGGTGGTTAATTTTAGAGACCCACGGGCAGTAGATTACATACTAAACTGGCCCACTGGAAGTGGGGACAACTGTATCACTCCTCGGGCTCTAACATATTTCTATCCTAGGTCAATTGTGTTCCCCCCCAGTCATCTAAATGAGTTTTACCCTTCAAGATCTAACCCCTCCTTACTATATAGCAACATCTATGCTCCGTATGGGCAGTACCCCGCACAGGCCGCTGACCAGTTTGGCTGGATTACAGTACCCCAGCGACCCAAATTGAATCACGATAGTAGGATGGATCATTTGAGACCATTCACTCCTCTGGAAATTAGCAATAGGTTCTCGCAGTTATCCGGTATGGAAGACTGCGATTGATGTTCACAGTCTAAGGGGGAGAGAGGTGGCCGACTAGGTGTGGAGGCTCTACGGACAGATGGTTGGGAAGATACCAGTCATGAGGATTCCCCTGTAGTTCAAAATGCGGATAGCAGTACTACCTGGCCCCCCTTGGATGTACTGTGTACGAATAACATTGTTGGTTGCACCGCACCCCCTAAACCACCTATCTGTGTGGTGGATAGTTCCATGATTATGGAGGGTGGAGGGGGTGGGAGTCAGGGGGCCCCTGTTATGGTTCCTGTGGGTCGCCAGGTAATAAACCTGCTATCTTGGAACGTGGCAGGGTTAAAAAGGAAGTTGGCTATACCGGAATGGCACACATTCATCGAGAAGTTCGATGTATGTCTGTTTCAGGAAACCTGGAGTCTGCACCCAATAAATATATCTGGTTACACTACTTTTTCTTCCCCAGCAGTAAGTAGAGGGAAGGGCAGACCAGCGGGAGGTCTCACGGTCTGGATAAAAATCGATCTGGACTGGGACGTGGCCATTCACGATTCCGAGTGCAGTGACATATTACATCTCACCTCTAGGGGCCATATTGAGGGGAACAGGCTCGAACTATTCAATGTGTATGCCAGAGGGGCTTCAGGGGATACTACCTCAGCAACTTTAGCATTAGCCAACTGTCCTCCAGCAGCCAAAATCATAGTGGGAGGGGATTTCAATTGTACGTTTGAACCTCTCCTTGGAGATGACCCCTTAGGCACCGAGGAAGTAGACGCCAAATGGTCCATCCCAGTTTTGGCATTACCCCCATTCGAAAATGGTCTGCAAGGGCAATCCAAATTAATGCCCTTACTAGGGAACACAAACTAAGAGCACTTAATGGTAGGACCTTGTCTGACAGGGCAGGTGCAATTACCTTTAATAGGCTTAAAGGTCCGTCCAGAATCAACTACATCTTACTGGACGTTAGATTGTGGATTGACCTAATTGATATGGAGGTGGTACCTACTCAGGATAGTGATCATAACCCCCTATGTAGCAAGTTCAATTGGGGTAACCCCAAAGGTAGGGGACTGAGTGCCCCCCTGAAGCTAACTAAAGAGATTATCCCATATAACAATAATCGTAGATTGACATGGGACAAGGCTCAATTGAAGGAGGACCAACTAGGTACTATAAAATCATTGGTGTCGTATCTGTATTTGGATCTGGAGGCATGGGATCAGGAGAATGGGAGTGCCCCGGATCCATCTATTACCCTTGATACAGCTTACAAAGCCACAATAGAGCATGTGAGTCACTATTTTCTCTCTAAAGGGAAAAGCCACAGAATAAATAATATACCTCCCATTTCAAGTAACCCTTGGTATTCAGCCCAGTGCAAGGGTAAAAGGAAAGACCTGACAGCTGCCCTACTCACAAAAAATCCATTACTAGTTAGAGCGGCTAGGAAGGATTACCTAAGAGTAATAGCGCTTGCTAAACGAGAGTGGGAGGAACAACATTGGCAGGACTTAAAAGATGCTGTGAGCACGAGGAACCCGATGTTATTCTGGGACCTAATCAATAGAGCTAGACAGGGGAGATCCCAACCATTAGCCGTCCATATAACAAGCCAGCAATGGTTTAACCACTTCTCGGCTTTATATGGCGGAACTGAAGTTACCATTTGTCCCACGGTAGCCAGTGGTGGGGGTGGGGAATCCTCAGGAGAGTTTGACTACCCATTCTCGGCCTCAGAAGTAGCGGTGGCTATTAGACACTTGACCCCAAAGAAGGCGGCCGGTCCGGATGGGATCCCAGGGGACCTCTTGATTTGCGGAACCAATGGCCTGGGCCAACTTAATTGCCACTATAATGAATTTGATTGCCAGGGGGCACCCTGTGCCAGATTCCTGGAAGGGGGCAGAGGTGGTCACTGTATATAAGAAGGGGGCAAGAGAGGATCCTGCCAATTACAGACCTATCAGCTTGATAGATGTAATCCAGAAAGTGGTTGGCAGGGTCATTATCTGATTGGTTGGCGATTGGATGGTTTCCGCCGTAAGGTGGGTACGATGGACCATGTCTTTCGCTTTTTTGTTATCTATTGGAAGACAGTTACCATCAAAAAGGGCAGCCTTTACATGGCTTTCATAGATCTCAAGACGGCTTTTGACCTGGTCCCTCGAGTAAAATTGTGGGAGACATTAGAGAGGATGGGCTTCCCCGGACCACTCTTGAGCCTAATTACAAGGCTCCATGAGGGGAATTATGCGAGGATCAGATGGGGTTCCCAGGGCCAGTTGACAGATAAGGTGCCCGTGAGGAGTGGAGTCCGCCAGGGATGCGTTATGGCTCCGACCCTCTTCTCCTTGTTTGTGAATGGAGTGGTGGACCATCTGAGAGGGGAAGAGACGGATGCACCATCCCTGGCGGGGGAAAGAATCCCCACTCTACTCTTCGCGGATGATACCTTACTGATCTCCAAATCCCCGGTAGGACTGCAAAAGCTCTTACATCGATTTAGCACCTTTTGCATAGACAGAGGCCTAACCATCAATACCTCGAAAACCAAGCTGATGGCTCTCTCTCCCTCCAAAAGATTTTAAAATAATTTTACGCTCAATGGGGCCCCCCTGAAGATGGTTGATTCATTTGACTATTTAGGGGTGCGGTTGAATAGTCGGATGAATTGGAAGGACCATCTGGCCAAAATGTTACTTGGCCACAAAAGAGTTTCTGGGGTGACATTGAGGGAGCATCGGGAGTCAACAAGCAAACCAGTGACACCGGTCATGGCCATTTATGAGGGCAAGATACTCCCGGCTGCATCATATGGCTCCGAGCTATGGGGGTTCGAAAATGTTTCTGAGCTAACCTTAGCGGAAAACAAGTTTTTGAGGGATGTGGTGGCTCTCCCTGTCTCTACTCCGTTGATCCCTTTGCGGCTAGATTTGGGCAGACGAGCCCTAAAGGATCTAGTGCGGCTGCGCCCTCTGCTCTTTTGGGTTCGACTGAGAAGGACCAAGGAACTTGCCAAATATGCTGCAGGGTTGGATGACCTAATACTGCTTGCCACTGGTAATAAGATTGGATGGCTGAACAATGTGAGGCACATGGTTTTCCAAGTGGGTTTGAGCCATGTGTGGGAGACCCAAATGCCGCCGCCCAAATCAGTGATCAAGAAGCTATACTGGGATTGGGTGCAGGCTGAGGCAACACGCACCGGGGCTGGGGGTTCACTCACTGAACGGTTTCTAGAGTTCAAGTGGGTTAGAAAGCTGGAACCCTTCCTTGATCTCATAACTAAGCCGCTAGATAGAGCCCTTTATTTAAAATTAAGATATGAGACCCTCCCGGTGCACGAATTCACCGCGAGGTGGTCTAATTCTGGCGGTCCATCGCGACCCTGCCCTGGGTGCGCGGCTCCTAACGAGTCTGTGGCCCATCTACTTTTTGCTTGCCCCGCTTACAAAGTGGCACGGAAGATCTGGCTGAAACCAGTATGTAGGGGGTTGGGGCTGAGGTGCCACAGACTGGCCCTACGAATTCTCTCTACTGATTCAACATCTGCTGTCATGGTTTGTGGGGTGGCCAAATATCTGAGCAGTGCATGGCTGACGCGTTCGAGGATATTGAAGTTGCACTCTAGGTTACCAATCGATCAGACTGGAAGCAATTGAAGGTCCCATCCACCAGGATATAATGAACTGATGAGAATGTTTGACTGGGGTCCATATTAATCATATTGTACTGTATATTGTGTAGGTTTTAACCATGGTTTTAATATTGATAGTTATTACTGTTCTAATGGGTAAAATGTACTCTTTTATTGTGTAAAATGTACTCTTTTATGGTGAGCAATTTTACCGAATAAAGATATATTCATTCATTCGCATTTTGTTGTAGTTTGCAGGCGTTAAAGCAAAGACAATTTTAACTCCGTCTTTGTAAATATGCCGACGTATTTATTGAAGTTCAGTTTGAATTGTGAAGCAACACTGTCTAATTGTGATCGATAAAGAATTGAATGAGTTGTGTACTTGTTTTTCTCGTAATGTGCATAGGGGCAGATTTACAAGTTCATTGCATTACTATTGCATCACTTTTAAGTTGGGCACGTAAGTGGCGCAAGGGGGTTGTAAATGTGGTACACAGTGCTCTGTTTTACTTTGCTTTCCTTTCTGTAATGTAGAGGATCCTGGGTAAATATAACGGTTTCTGTACAGCCAGTACCTTTCAACCCTACCCCCAAACGGTTTTCTGCCTGTTAGCATAGTAACAGTTGATGGAGCACTTAAATGAGCACAGAAGTTAGAAGTTCACCACACTATGTTGCTAATCGAAACAGTTACTGTGCTCGAGTTTTAAAACTTTTCCGTAGGAACCGTTAGTCGTAGCTATAGACTCTGGTAAAGATCTGGTAAAGAGTTATTCTCAGTATTATACTTCAAGTTATAAATATAATTATATTTTTAAATGTTTTCTAACTATATCATTATCACACTAAATAATAGTGAAATTTTGTCAGAAAAAGAAGACGTATATACTTTTTAAAATTAACTTTTATTAAAACAACAATAAAAAACTGGAAACGTAACTTAAAAGTAAAAATGTAATAAATAACTAGAAACATAACTGTAAAAAAACCATTAAACAAAATATGATATGGACTCCAATAGAAGTAGGGTAGGTAATCTGCAAAACAAAAATGAAAATAAGTGTTCAAAATTAGATGTGGCTAAATGAGGTGAAACATTACAAGTTAAGGTAACACTTGGCGAAATTTGGTTATTTGCACGTCTGCAGTGTGCCTGATACATTTCACCTGTCTTATAGGCCCGCGTTCAAGAGGTGTCCGTATGGAAGTGCCTACTGCATCAGATTTACACTATGGACCAACAGGTCTTTGAAATGATTCAGAGATGAGACAGAATTAAGTGAGAAATCAAGTCATTATGCAGGATAATATTCTTTAGGGCTTATTTACAAGACTCTTGTGCCACTTTTGTGTTACTTTTCCCATGTTAAAAGTGACGCAAAAGTGGCGCAAGGGGCTTGTAAATAAGCTCTTTTATTTATAATGCATTTAATTGGAGGCATTGTATATGTAGGCCGCTCTGCTTACCTTGTGTAAACACTGTGACGAACAGAGTTCACAACTTGAACTCAGCTTTGGTTGTGTGGCAGAGTAGACAGCAGCGTTCATAACTTTAAAAGAGAAATTATGCGAGAAAGAGTGAGAGAGAGAAAGAGAGAAAAAACGACATTAAAAGTTATAGATGGAGCAGTTAATACTGGAGAAAATACTCGTAACTCACTTTTTGCCTCCGTTGTGTGTTCAAGCACGTGCTGGTTCATAGTGCACCCTCCAGTTTAGTGATCTGAAAGATAGTATATAGAGTTAATAATAGCATAGTACATACAACTGCACACGTATATTTTTGCTTTATTTATTTGTACACTCAGGATAATGTATTTCATCAAGTTCCGCTGTAAGGAGGTGTGTGTGTGTGCTGTTTTTTTTCTAAAGTAGTATATCCCATGCACTCCCACTGCATAGCAGTAAGTTCTCAATATTGCGTACCTAGGCTCTTGCACACCATTGACTCGCAGAGTCCGGAGGTGAGTGTTTTTCTTGGGAAGTCGGAGGCAGATTTAGAAGTTCCTTGCACCACTTTTCTCATGTTAAAAGTGATACAAAAGTGGCGCAAGGGGCTTGTAGATCTGCCCCTCATACTGTTGTAACCTATCCTCACTGCTCGGAGGTAATTCACAGATAACTTTTCGTTCTTTCGGAATCAAGTATCTTTGCTCAGCTTGTGATTCAAAGATGGTGCATGACGTGTCGAAGCAGCCTTCTCAGACGTTTTTAGGATGGCCATGCATCATTGCAGAATACACAAATGTAGAGCTTTGTAGGTTTTGGAGGGGGGTGACACCAATTTGTGAAACACAACCTGTAGGATAAAAAGGAAGTTAACATTGTGTGTCATTTCTTTATGAAAGGAGAGAGGAAGTGAGAGAGTGACTGAAAAGAATATTCGCAGCTCACCTTTCTGTGACTGGTGTGTCTTTCACCACATACCGGGACATTAAGCACCCTGAAGCTCTAGATCTAAAAGATAGTAAAAGAAAGATGTTATGATTGATATTTGTTACTATCTTAATGTGGAGTACAATAACATCGCCCTTTCACACACCATCCCTCCCGGATTTAAAAACAACTATTTGTACAGTTTATATTCCGGATATTTGACCGATTATAAAAACCTTCCTGCTATTGGAAAAAATATATATTAATGGAATAAGATTCGGTATATAGGACTGCGTTCGTCTAAATCGATGCGTAATTTTTTGTATCCAGTCTGCTGCAGCCCATCGACTCCCTCTGATGCGCACCCAGGCCTCACTGCTCACCTTTTCGTGGACTGGACACCTTCTACATCATGCAGTCCTGCTCTGCCACCACGAAGTCTGACATATGGTGCCAAGTCTTGATATTGATATGGCTAGCGACATACTGGTGCTCCCATCATCATCACAGGTTTTTCACCCACTCAGTCCTACCGGTACCACTAACTCAGGGACCAAAGAGGCCACGCAAGTAGTGGTAGGCCCTTGTACTTGGTGGTTCGGGCCTCCATGAGGCATCCGAACCACGAGGACGGGCCATCACAGCGCTTGCGATGGGAGCAACTCTAAAGTGGCGTACAGCACGTGCGCCCCATCTTTTTTATTGGTAGGGTCACGTGGGTGGGTAGTGACGCATGCGCTGGATGGTTGTGGTGTGGGTATATACCTGCCATGAGGGAGTGTGTGTGCCGTTCTGACAACTAGACCTTGAACTAAGAAATCACTGCAATGGAAATCTGGGCAATGTTTTGTTTTTGTTTTTTCCTGGTAGTGTAAGTGGAGTGGGCTGGCCTGATGTATGCCAGTGCTGCGCAAAGCTCTAAACCATGATTCCAGAGCTATGGGCATGGTCCCGTCGTGAGCTATATGAGAAATCAAGTGATTCGGGTGTCCGTTTTGTAGTGCTGACATCACCCGGGTCTTTAAAGCAAATGTGTCATTATATTTGTAAAGTTCCACAACTTAGCCAACATGGAAGGTACGGGGTATCACTGACTCTATATTCGTTCATAGTTGCACACATAAAAGATGGTGGACATGACGTATTTCTGCGATTATGAATGTTTGTTGTTCATTCAGTGGAGTGTTGTAGCTGTAGTAATACAGGACTGTGAAAGGTTTCAGTTGCAATTTTTGGCACATGAAGGGCAGTTAATATATATATACGTATGTGGTTATTCAGGTAGAACTTGGTGCTGGAAATCAGTGTTCGAGGCTCAGAGTTGTGTCCACATCCTGGCATTGTGGAGTAATGATGTAATGTAAGCGTGCCTAAAAATGTATTGTAAATACGGTGCTCATGTAAACTGCTGATATAGGTTTGGGTTCATTTTGCGCTATATAAATATGCTAAAAAAAGGAGGAATAGCCCAGACTTACTGTCACAGGTAAGATGGTTGCATACGCTATTTATAGCACAATATAATGTGGTAGGGGGAGGAACAGCATTTTAAAAACACAACAAATACACAAACACAGATAGATAGTTGAAGTGGGTATGGGCACGTGTACTCGACTACATTTTATTACGTTGTTGTTGGCAACAAGTAGAATAGTAATCATGATATCATATACAGTTATTTAACCATAAATGGTTTATGACTTCTGCTGTACAAAGGTAGGGGCATTGTATGTTAAATAATACACAGAAGATTCTAACGTAAAGAGTTCATGAGTTGTGGTGCACTGAGGTAGGGGCGGTTTGTATGGAGCCTGCGATGACGCGTGGTCCAGGCATACCGCACTGGTAAAAATGTGTTTTCACTATTGAATTTTGCCTTAACAAGGGCATGTGGAAATTATTTAGGGTGTACTGAGTTAGTGGTACGTCTGGTGTTTATCGTGTGCTCACCCTGCGATGATGCGTGGTCTGAGCGGGCTGCACTGAAATCATTCACTGTTGCAAACTGGACTATATGAACTTTGAGGGGGGGGAAAAACTAGCATCAATGGTTATCAATTGCTGTGCAAACTAGGTGTACTGATTGCTCCCCATAACAAATTAAAAAATTCCAGTTCACGCAGTGCATTGTAACTTTCACAAATTGGGGACGTATGTCTGGTGGCAATGTTGAAGGTGACACCCCAGAAGATCTTGGTATTGCTGGATGTGGGGGTACATTTTGGCACAATCTTCTACAATCTTTGTTATCATAGTTCAGACGATGCAGCTATTGAAGGTGCTTGCACATACTAGCAGTGCAACAGCACTTTTTCTTTCTCTGCTTTAAATACATCGAGGCTGAATTTAATGCTGTTTGTAGTGTCGATGAAAACGTAAATTCAAGTTGTGAACCCTACTGTGCACAGTGTACATCGAAGCTAGTAGTCAGTACAGTAATAGAACAATGCTTTTTTTCACTTATTTCAACAAAATCTGAATACATACAGTATAATTGTCTCTGCATTAAATAAATCAAGGTTGAATGTCCTACTGTCTATAGTGTAGATGCAAAGGTGAATTCAAGTTGTAAACCCTGCTGTCTGCAGTGCAGCTCATAGGGTGGAGTGCATCATCTTCAATTATGATTGAAGTGGAAGATAGAACATGAATGCGGCATGCATTTTATTATTCAACCAAATCTATAAGTGATATAAAACATTTTTTGAAGGAAGCATACCAAAGGGATATTGTGTAGGGTTTGATAGGTGTTATACTTAGTTTGGTTTCCACTGAGTTAGTGGTACCTGAAACAATGTCTTGTGGACCCTGCAATGATGTGTGGTTTGGACAGGCCGTACCGATAGTAATGTTTTTTGTCTTGTGAATTCTGGCTTACTGAGGCCATCTGGTGATTTTGTATATGTTTGAATTTGAATTTTGAATTTTTAACAATTTATAGAGCGCACATTCACTATGCAGTTTCTTGGCGCTATAGGATTCCTGAGCTGGGGAGGGCACCGGGGACTATGGGCTAAAAGCTTGCTGAAACAGAAAAGTCTTAAGGGCTTTGCGGAACTCAATGTAGGAGGGGGAGGATCTGATGGGGGGCGGAAGAGTGTTCCAGAAGGTGGGCGCAAGAACTGAAAATTTCTGGCCTTCCGATCGTTTTTTCTTGAAGCGGGGGATGACTAATAAGGATTTAGTGGAGGAGCATAGGTCTCTAGAAGGGCTGTAGTTGTAGATGGCAGATTTATTGAAAGCAGGAGCAGCGCCCGCCCGGGCTTGAAAAGTGAGGCAGATGACTTTGAAAAGGGCTCTTTGTTTGATGGGGAGCCAGTGAAGGGCCGTGAGAAGGGGTGAGGAGTGATGATATTTAGATAGGCCATGCACCAGGCGGGCTGCCTGGTTCTGCACCAGCTGAAGGCGTTGAAGTGCATAAGCGGGGGCACCATTATAGATAATGTTCCCATAATCGATCTTGGATAAGACCATGGCCATTACAATCAGTTTAAGTGCAGAGGGAGAGTAAAACCGGGATACTTTCCTAATAATGCGCAAGGTAAAGAAACAAGAAGAAACAACAGAACTAATGTGGGTGTGAAGTGTCAAATGATGATTGAGAGTGATGCCGAGGGTCTTAACTGAATGAGGGCCAAGAGAGGGGGGCCAGAATGATGGTGACCAGGGGTTGAGGGACATTACTTTGTTTGGTACTGCCCTTTATAAATAATTAATTAAGAATCAGTTACATTCTGCCTGAATACGGCCATGTGGCGATGAATTATGGTGCACTGAGTTAGTAGTACCTTTGGGACTGAGCGTGTACGTAACCTGCGATGATGTGTGGTCCGGATAGGCCGCACTGGGGATAATATTTTTGACTACAGAATTTTGCCTTAATAAAGCCTCATGGTGATTATTGATGGTGTACTGAGTTAGTGGTACGTTTGGTGTTTAGCATGTGCTCACCCTGCGATGATGCGGGGTGTGAATGGGCTGCACTCAAAGCATTGACTGTTGCATACTGGACTGTATGCACTTTTAGGGAGAAAAAAAGTACCATTAATGGTTATGAATTCTTCAGCAACAAAATGATAAGAATTAGTTGATTCTTCCAGTGGTGTAGCCAGTTTTGTCTCCAAAAAAGAAATTCAGGTTTCCAATGAAGAAAAAGTGAGGTTCAAATTGTGACCTATGCTATCCACAGTGTAGACTATCATTAAGTGTACCTTTGCACTTGCAGCGTGAAAGTTATTATTCAAGTAAATTTATAAGTGATATAAAAGAAGTTGTTAAAGGAAGCATAATAAAGCGATATTGTACAGGGTTTGATAACTGGTATACTTAGTTTGGAATTGTACTCTGCAAATAATAAATCAACAGTGTAGTTAATTGTGAGCTCTGATGACCGCAGTGTAGGCAGGAGGCAGCGGTTAGCAAGAGCCCACAACCACGTGGCATTGATTAGAGCTGCACAGTATTGGTAAGTTAGTGTGTGTGCAGCCAGCGATGATAAGTGGTGCACAGAGTTAGTGGCAACTGAAGCAACAAAGTTCTGTGGAGCCTGCGATGATGCGTGTTCCAAGCAGGACGCAATGGTAGCAAAGTCTTTAAAATCAAGTTTTCTTATAAGTATTGGTTGTCCTTTCACGGGAGTAAGTTGCAGTAGATCTCCAAAAACGATGATATATTTTTTTCCAAATAAGATGTCTGACTCAATAAGGTCACGTGGCAATGATTTTTGGTGCACTGAGTTAATAGTACCTTTGCCGTTTAGCGTGTACGTACCCTGCGATGATGCGTGGTCAGGGGAGAGGCACAGTAATTGAAGTAATGTCTTTTGTCTTGATTGAATTCTGCATGAATACCATTTAAAAGTGATACTATGCCTCATTGCTGACATATGTATGTGTGTATATAAGTGAGTATATGTGAGAGTATATGTGAGAGTGAGAGATTGGAAGAGTTCCTTTATAAATAAGTATGTGTTTTTATAAGTGTTGGTTTAAGAGAGTAAGTATGTGTACATTTCTGTAGAAGTAAGTGTGGTGGTGTGTGTATAACTGTATATGCAAGTAAATTGATATAATTTTTTTTTTGATTATAAACTTTTATTTATTGTTCGAAGTCAGTACACCGCTATTCAGCCAACAACCCGGAGGCAGGCAGCATCATTAGTATTATGTGAACCGTATCTTGCGGTCTTGTACCATTCACATTTGCATGAATCGTGTATCAGCAACTTTTCAAGTAACATATACAACCAAACCAACAACGCTTTGCCATTTGTCATGAATTATTTGTCAATATAAAGGGTATTTTGTCACTTATATCAGGGCGATTTCCAAGCAGTTAACGTCAAAGAAGGTGTGGGGGGGTACGTGTGTGTGGAGAATAACTGTGTGTGTGGGGGGGAACTTCGCAGCAGTCAATCTATTCAATTCAATCCACCCAGACGTACACACGCAGTCGTATGTTCAATGTCCATCTTTATACAGCCATAACCTTATTCATTTTCCTCTCATGCGTTCCCACTCCACATCTGTCCAACCCTCTTGCACCATTCATCCATCGCGACCAGGCATCTCCAGCCTCTCACACCTAGGTTCATTCGTCTATCTCTTCCCCAGCCAACCAGGTCGTCAGGGGCTGCCATATATCAGCAGGTCTAGACCGCAGTGGTAGGAGCTCCCAGTACGTAGTCAGTTGATCTCGACAGTATAGTGCAGAATTAATCCACCCTGTCGTCTTTGGAGCAGTTCCCCATTTCCAATGTAGTGCAATTTGTCTTTTCGCCAGTAGGAGTAACAGTGCAGCTAATTTCCTTGAGGCACTGGGTATGCCAGCCACATATCCCAGTAGAGCCACCACTGGGTCAGGGAGCAGCGTTTCTCCTATTATCTGTCCCAATTTTGAAAAAACCCCTACCCAGTAGTGCTGCACCGGCGTGCAGCTCCATGTGAGGGGAAAGAAGTCCGCATCCTCAGCACCGCATCTCCAACAGCGAGAGTCAGGTAGTAACCCTATTTTAAATAGTTGCGCAGGCGTGCGGTACGTTTTATGCAGGAAATTAAAGTGTATTAATCGCAGCCTATAGTTAGGTGACAAGTTCTCCAATTGGTCGCAGCAGAACTGCCATTGTTTATCGGTTATGTTGATTCCCGCCTCTGCCTCCCATTGCGATTTCGAGGTAGGTCGCACCCACGGCGCCATGTCTTGTGTTATTTTATAGATCCGGGTGATCAGCTTGTTTGGAGAGCTGTTTGTTAGTATGTCTTCCAGCGCCGGAATCGACGGAGGCACTGCCGGAAACATCGGGTATCTGGCCTTACATGCCGCTCGCAGTTGATAGTATAGCAGCAATTCAGAAGCCGTAGGTACCTCTGATTCGCAGATGTCTTCCAGTTTTACAAACGTGTTGTCTGGGTAGAGGTCACTTGCCACCACCAGGCCACACTTTCGCGCCCTCTCAGAAATCGCCGCATCCGTCAGAGGACCCAGCAAGGGATTGCCGCTCAGCGGCATGGATGGGGCATTTAGTTCAGAGATGTCTGCCAGCTTCGCGATGTCCTGCCAGGCCCATCGCAATGCTTCCACCGTGTTTACATCATCCGGCGATCGTTTGTATTTGTGATATAGCGTCGTTTTCAATGGGGTGGGTGCCGACACATCCATTTCTATCGCCACGTGGGGTTGATATGGGATCGGGTGTTGCCAGAAGTGTAGGTATTGAGCCTGGGCGCAGTAGGCATATAACTCTAAGTCAGGGGCCGCCAGACCACCCTGACGAAAAGGGAGCGTCAATACTTTCCACTGTACTCTAGGCTGTCTGCCCGCCCACACTAGTTCCAGTAGGGCTGAGCGTATGCGTTTGAAAAAGGATTGTGTAAGCGGCAGGGGTACATTCGCAAATAGATATAAAAATGTACATAGTATAATCATTTTTGTTATAGCTATACGCCCTGTCAGTGACAGCGGCAGAGTGATCCATTTTTTCACCTTTGTCTCAAGCCATTCCACGGTGGTGCCATAGTTCAAACGCCATAGGTCTTGTATCGAGCGGCTTATGTGTATTCCCAGGTATTTCACCTCGTCCTCTACCCAAGTGATGGGGAATTCGGTAGGACATTGTGCCGTTCCATCTGTCAGTGGCAAAAGTGTGGATTTGGACCAGTTAACGTTAATGCCGGTCAAACCGCTGTATCGCACTAGTTCCCTCATGAGGGGGCCAAAGTTGTCAGCCGGGTTCTGCATGAAGATCGTTATATCGTCCGCGTATAGGGACACCAATAACCCCCTGGAGGTGAATCCTATGCTTCTCTGGGTGTTATGTTGTCTCAATCTTGCCGCTAGTGGCTCTGTGGCGATGGCAAAAAGCAGCGGCGATAACGGGCAGCCCTGTCTGGTCCCCCTAGTGATCCCTATAGGCTGTGAGACTTTTCCGTTCACTTTCACTCTGGCCGTGGGGCAATTGTAAAGGACGCACATTTTTGGGATAAACAACTTGCTGAACCCCATTCTTGTGAATAGTGCCTGTAGAAACTTCCACTCAAGAGAGTCGAACTCCTTAGTTGCGTCCAACAAAGCAGCCGCGGCCTGGACTTTTGGGTCTAGGTAATGAAGCAATCCAAATAGCGTGCGTAGGTTGTGCGACGTGGACCTGCCCGTCACGAATCCAGACTGATCCGAGAGCGCTATTTGGGGTAGCATTGGTTTCAGGCGTTCCGCTAGAAGCTTAGCATAGATCTTGGCGTCTAGGTTGATCAGGGACAGCGGCCTATATGAATCCGGACACGTAGGGTCCTTGCCCGGCTTCAGGAGTGTAATTATCATGGCCTCGCGAAGCGACGGGGCAAGGCTCCCAGTCTCAGTCGCTTCCATGTATACCTTGTGCAGCCTTGGGACCAAGATGTCCGCATATTCTTTGTAGAATGCAGCCGTGAGGCCGTCAGGTCCAGGCGCCCTACCCGAGGGCATGCTAGCGATGGTCAGTCGTATGTCTTCCTGCGTCAGCGGTAAATCCATATATTCGCGTGCTCCGTTGTTGAACCACGCTAGTGCCACTGTATCTAAGTAAGCTGTTATCATATCGTCACCCGGCCGTATTTTGGAGGCGTACAGGTTCCCATAATACTCTTCCATAGTGTGCAAGATATCACTCGGCGTCCGAGCTATCTCGCCAGTTTCAGTGGCCAGTTCCAAAATATAATCCGCACCTCTAGGTTTCCTAAGCATGGCTGCCAGTGTCCTCCCAGGGCGGTCTCCCTCCCCATATCTTCGAGCCTGAGCATATTTATGTAGGAATTTTACCTCCCTCTCTGCTTCTTCTTGATACTGGGTCAGTTTCGCCCTGAAAGCCGCCCGGGCCCTATCAGTAGGCGATCTAGTGATCTCGACCTCTAGAACCGCCAATTCTTTTTCGAGCGCATCCAGTGTGCTTCTAATGGATCGCAGTACTCCAGTCTTGAGCGCCATACAGTGCCCCCTAGTCACCACTTTACAGGCCTCCCAGAGTGTCCCTGGCGAGTCCACAGTCCCTTCATTGAGCTCAAAGAACTCCTCTAGTTTACCTCTCAGTTCTTCTTTAAACACCAGATCTAATAGGGCCTGCGACGGAAACCTCCAGCTAAATGGCTGTGTGTATTGAGTGGGGGTTGCCAGTGTTATTCCCACCTAGCGGTGGGATAGCGACCTCGGCAAGTGCATCGCCGCTAAGACCGATGTATGCAGGTCTCTGGACAGCAGCCAGTAGTCAAGTCTCGACCACGCGGCTCTATGGGCCGTGATGCAAGTACCCGCCCTCGTATGCGGGTGTAACAGCCTCCAGGAATCTACCAGGGACGCATCTCTGACAATGCCACCAAGTGCCTCAGCCGCCCTCGGGTGGTGCTCTCGGGCAGCGCCCTGTCGATCCATAACGTCAGACAGCACTACATTGAAGTCCCCCGCCCGCAGGATCGCTGCATTACCAAATTGACGCATTTTGCCCCACAATTTCTCGTAAAATTCGGGGTTATCGTCGTTCGGGCCATATACATTACAAGCAGTACTTGAATGCCACATAGCACTCCCAGAATCAACATGTATCTTCCATCCTCATCCCTCAGCACCTGGTGCGTCACCCAGTGTAGGCCTTTTCGGATCAGAACTGCCACCCCTCTGGCATAATTCGAATAAGGGGCATGTACCACCTCCCCCCATCTTGTGTGTTTGAGCTGTGGGGCATCAGTGATATGTAAATGCGTTTCTTGAAGCATGCAGATGTCTACTCTTTTTCTTACTAAATAGGCATGCACCAGTCTCGCTTTCCTCCTGTCATTCATTCCTCTCACATTCCACGATAAGCATGTTATTGACGCCATTGCGGCCTGCGCATCAGGGTGTTTAGTTTCCCCAGTCCCTAGTCTATCTGTAGGTTCCATAACCATACCAAAGTATAAAGGTGTAGTGGGATTAGCAGAGCGCCCCTTGCATTCCGCCCAATGCACAAGTGTCCCAGCTCCACAATCAATTGTAAAATCCACCGCAACCCTCCATCCCCCAAGCATATCTCAACAGTGTCAGTGCCCATCATGTAAGTGAACGTCAGTGACAATTGCAACAAAGCGTTTTCATAGGTGAACAGAACAAACCAAATAAAACCAACCCCCATCCCACCCTTCCCACCCGCTCCAACCCCCCAATTAGGTTGTGCAGTTGTCCCCCCCTGTACCATCCCAATCAACAACAGTAGTAGATGGACTAACCATGGTTTGGGAGTCATCCCTGGGGGTGCGCAGGTTGTTGCCCTCTAACCCTGTACTTGTGACAGGGTGATCGAGCGCGGTTCGACTCTGTGCGCTACAGGGCCCCCCGGCCCCCCATATCAAGCGGAGCATCGGTCATCTCATAACATTCTTCAGGATTATGTAGTAATAAGTACGATACCTCCCCAATTAAGTGGGCAGCGCCCTACCATTTCCGGTTGCAATGCTGCACAGTCTCTCCCTCGGGAAAGAAGGCCCTAATGACGCTATATTCAACAACACAGGACATTATTCAATATCACTTAGCTGGCCAGAGTCCCCTTGGTCGCCGGTCTCCGTCTGTCCTCTCTGGTCTTTAGCAAGCTGCTTGGCGAACTTCAACGCCGCTTTGGCATCCGTGAAGAAGGTGGGTTTACCCGGGCCCTGCACCCTCAGTTTCGCCGGGTAAATCAAGGAGTATTTCGTGCCAGTTTGTTGGAACACCTTTTTAGCGGGCAAAAATTCCCGCCGTGCAGATTGTACTTGAAGCGTGAAATCAGGGTACATAGCAATACGATTTCCTTTGTATTGTAAATCCGCCATGTTGCGTGCCAGTCGCAGTATCGAGTCACTATCTCTATAGTTCAGCACGCGTGTAAGGATTGTCCTAGGTGGAGCTCCAGGCTTGGGCACTGGACCCAACGTGCAGTGCGCCCTTTCCACCAGAAACATAGGGGAGAGACTCTCACCAAAAAGGTCTTTCATCATCTGTTCAACATAGCGTTCCATATTCGCAATATCTGTCGATTCTGCCACTCCCGTAATGCGAACGTTATTTCTTCTGGACCTCGCTTCCAAATCCTCATTCTTCATTTGGATCAGGGAGAGCACTTTGTCCATTCCTCCTAGTTTCTTGTCCAGTTCCGATTGGCATTCCTCCGTTTCCGTCACACGCATTTCCAGGACCCCCACTACTCCTTCCTGCTTGTCCATTCTCCTCGTCATGCCGTCCATTCGTGCAGCCAATGCGTCCATCTTACCATCTATGCCTTGCAGACTTGATTTCAGATCTTGAAACATTGCCTTGATGTCATCCGCCGGCAGCACAGGTTGGCCTGACCCCGATGGTTCCTGATCCGGCGCTTCCTGGCTCGGCGGTTTCTTGGTCGTTTTGTCAAACATGATTTTGGGCTGTCGTGTGTCCGGTTTGCCCATGGTGACGACCGGCTTCGTCGCGTCCTGCTATCGCCGTCCAGGAGCATCTGACTTTCACTGATATCGGTCAACCTGGGTTATGGGGTGCACAGCGGCGTCCACTTGCAACTTCTGCGCGGGACGTGTAGGCGCCAGTCCCCAGCAGCGTGTCCTGGCCCCTGAGTCAGCGATACTAGCCAGTAGGCGTGGCAGTCAATGGCACATCAAGTCCGGTGTCCACACTGTATGTAAGGTCCTTCAGATCGCCTGTGTAGTTCTCAAATCAGAGGTAGTTTCTCGCTTTTGGCGCCTTCTCCTACCCTTGCGGCGCCAAGGCTCAAACTCCGGGACAAAATGGCGGTACACGCCCGTCCACCCTCAAGCGGCGTTCTACGACAATGTCAACTAATGGAGGGGATCTATGAGCGCCCAGCGTGTCAAAGTTTCATTCCTCCTAGAAGTCGTAGTCTCGGGTAGTTAGCTTATCGGGCACCCCACCAGCTCCTAACCGACGGTTGCACGTCTGTGCCTCTTCCTGCTTCACGATCTCGCGGCTCGTACCGTGCATGGCGCGGATCAGCGCCTCTTTCTCTTCAGGCGCCCTCGCACCTGGGTCTGGGGCAGAGGGTGGGCGCAGTCGTCTCCTCCACCAGATACCTCTACCGGACGCCCGCCAGCCAGCGAGTGCAGTCCGAGCCCTCAGTCGTCCGATCCGGCGACGCAGTCTTCAGGCGCAGCGCCGGGCACGCAGACACTTCCGGCCCGCCAGTGCGAGCGAAAGGGTCCGGCGTCACACACCGCAGCAGGCCTCTCAACGTAGGAAGGTCCGGGAGGCGTCTCTCACCAAAGGGCTGGGCGCATTCTCGTCAATCCTTCGGGAAGCGATGGAGGGTTGCTCCGCCCGTGTAAGGGGGCCTAGACCCGAGCCCCAGAGTCTGTGGAAATCGGATTTATGCCGAATTAATACACTCGATCAGCGGAGCTGCGCCTTCAGGCAGCCATTCCGCTCGGCAGTCAAGCCACGCCCCCTCTAGTAAATTGATATAATTGATGTTTAATAATTTGTTTGCATGTGTGACTATGTGTGTGAGTAACTCTATGGATGAGTGGCAGCGTGTAAGAGGATGTATAGGTGTATGAGTATATATGATGAGTGAGTACATATATGAGTGACTGTATAGGACTGTTGGTGTATAGATCTTGGAATTAGTGAATAGGTGTATAGTAACTGGTATTGGTATGTCCATTGTTTTGAAAATATCAGTTTGTAATTTTGAGGTTATATTAGGGTGAGAGGAGGTTTGCCACTCTATCACAAGGATGATGTCATCAGTGATGTCATTTGAGATGTCATCAGTGATGTCATGATTGATGTCACTGACCATGTCATGAGTGATGTAATATGTGATGTCATCAGCAGTGCATTGCGCGTTATAGTTAGCTGAACTAACTATAATGGAGGAATTGCTATGGTTTAGTACAAATGAAATGTCCAACTAACTATAACGCCCATGAAACCTATAATTGTTTCAGTGAATTTTTAACGTTTTTTTAAATGCTAATTTCTAACTATAACATGTCTAAAACCTATGTTTTTTTCTGTGAATTTCAAAGGTTTTTTAAATGCTAGTTTCTAACTATGTCTACAGAGGGTGGACATGTGAAGAAAGAAAATAAAAAAGGCACAAAAAGAAGGAAAAGAAGTAAGAAAAGGCAACAGAAGTCCACAAAGACAAAGAAAAGTGTAGGAAGAAGCAAGACAGGTGCAGAAAGAAACAGCAGAGAAGCAGAAAAAGGCCTTGTTGCAAAATCATCCTGTACCCACAACTTTTTCAGATGGGTACTGGTGGTAACTGACTCTGGCTAACCATGCCTAGAGCCAGTGTTATGCTAAAAGACAGTTAGAATACAGTGAAAATACCTACAGACACTAGGGAACACTATGCTTTGGGGTACGCCTGTGATTAGCATGACCTCCTCTGCAAGTCCCTGGTACATAATAGGGCAGGGGAAAACTACCTCTTAACAAGTGCCACAGGGTGCGTTTGCACAGTGGTGAAGGGAGAAGGGGGCCTGAGGTGACATGTGTGCTTATACGCCCTGTGGAGCGTTTTAAGTTGGGTAATTAATTCCCCTTCAAACCTGAGGGTCCCTGAGGTCCAACTAGCCCACTAGCTACAACCAGTAAGCACCAGCAGGTAGTTATACTTAGAACCTAGTTTCCATAGAAAAAGCATTTTTTGATTTACTAATAACTTTTTTTTTTCCTCATTTGCCTTGACCCCACTTGACAAAAATAACCTCCATCTTTCATTTCGTGTCCTGGTGATCTCGATGTTTACTACCATCAGCCAGATACATTTAATTACTCAAAAGAGGATCCTGGGAAAGAGATTTTTGCTCCACCTACGTTTTCACATAACCTGTCGGACAAAATGCCTGGGAGACCCTTTTCGGAAGTCCGAGGAGCATTAAAGGCATAATCATAGGACCCGGGCAAAAAAAAAAAAACCCGGACTCCTACCTCCATGACTTCAATACATCCCAAAATGCCAATGTATTCTTATTACAGGCTCTGGCCATATCAACCTTAGACACTTCATACAGCGAGGTCAGCCATTCTGAATGAGTCGGCGCAATTGACTCTACCCAATACTTGCATATTTGCCTCCTTGCCAAAAGTATTGCATAGAAGAGTAAAGATCTTTCAGGGCCCACAATATTGTCATCAAGGCCGAAGATAATTAGCTGTAAGCTAATAGTCAAAGGGACCCTCATGATATAACTTTGTCCCAGAACTCGCATAAAAGGGGGCAGTCCTTAAACATGTGTATATATGATGCTTCTGGGAATCCACATTTGTTACATACTTTGCCGGGCTGAAATTTCGATAGTTTGAGCGGGGAGAGGTATGCTCTGTGGGCTGTAAAGATGTGATTGCGCCTGAGCCAAGCAGGTTTAACTATTCTATACAAAGTGTTAAATGAATCCATCCACAACGAATCACACTGTATATTCATCTGTTCTCCCCAAAGGTCATCGGCAAGTTTAAATTCGCCATCTGCTTCCTCTGCAATAGCCCAGTACCACATTGAGATCTCCCTTCTCCCTCCAGGCTTTGCAACAAGCTTCTCTTCTAGATTACTGTAATTCCCAAGTAGCACTTTACTCTTTGCCAGTTACTGGACCCAGCTATTCAGTTGAATATATTTAAACTTGGATAGGCCGGGCCCCACTGCCTCACGAAGATCTTCCCAAGAAGGCAGGACAGCCCCTTCCAACAGGTCTCCCCATGTCAACAACCCAGAGTCTCTCAGAGGCGTGCTCAAACTATCTCGAAGGCATGCTGGAGTGCCTGGGGAATCCCATAGTGGTGCCCTTTTCGAAAAATAGCCCAGCCCTACTCTTCTTCTAATTACTGACCAGCTTCAGGCTATTGACTGAAGAGTCAATTTAACTTAAAAAAAACATTTTTGGTCTCCAAACTTAAACATAAAACCGACTTCCGACAATTTTGATCCCCTTAGCATGGCCCGGCACATCTCCCCCACAGTTGTGCTAGTAGGCATCTTCAGCAACATTCGTGAATGAGACAACTGAAATGCTCATGCATAATATTGCAGTTCGGGCACTGCTAGACCCCCTTTCTCCCTCTTCCGCCTGAGCTTCTTCCAAGCTAACCTGGTGGCTCTGTGCTTCCAAATGAATGAGTTTAATTCTCTTTGACATTTCGCTAATTGTTTCATGTCAAAAGCCAGTGGGATGGAATTGAAAATAAATTTTATCTTAGGGAGGATGGACATTTTAACTAAATTAATCCTTCCCATGATTGTCAAGGGAAAGTGCACCCAAGAGTTCAACTGTTTTTGGTACTCTTTAAAGATACGATCGAGGTTAAATTCCGGGATCTTCTCAACTTTCTGGGTTATTCAAATACCTAAATATCGCATCATGGTAGCAATATGGTGGTGTGTATTCTCCATATTCCACGCCATTATCTCGGTCTTGTCAGCATTGATTTCATATCCCGATATTGTGCCAAACTCTTCTGCACGTGCCATAGTCGTAGAAAAAGCTGTATCAAGGTCGGCTGTAAAGATCAAAATATCATCTGCATACAGGGCCACCCTTCTCTCCCACTTTCCAAATTTAAACGGGACAATGTCATTGTCTTCTCTAAGTACCTGTGCAAATGGTTCTAAATAGAGTTTAAACAGGAGAGGAGAGAGGGGGCAGCATTGTCGCGAACCCCTAGTGATCGTGAAGGGGTCTGTCGAAGCACCATTAACAAGTAATCTGGCTGTAGGGGCCTTATACAACAGTTCTATGACACGACAGAAGCCTCTTCCTATGTTAAACTTCTTCAACACCTCAGAGAGGTATGTCCAGTTAACCCTATCAAAGGCTTTAGTCGCATCTAATGTTAGTACAGCCAAGGGGAGAATAAAGGCAGATGCAATATCAATTGCACCTATTAGATCGTAAGTAAGGTCTGCTAATTGACGCCTTTGAATAAAGCCTTTTTGATCTGCATGAATGATATTACCCACAACTCCCTCCAACCTTTTTGACAGGATGGCAGTAAAAAATTTATAATCACAATTAAGGAGTGAAATTGGGTGATAAAAGCCACAGTCAGTCAGAAGTTTTCCAGGTTTTATTATTAAGACGGCTCTGGCTTCACTCCAAGATCCAGGGGGATCTTCTCCCTTCAAGAGAATGCTGTTAAAAAGCTTCACCAACACTGGGATTATAGGCTCTTTAAGTAGACGATATACCTCTCCTGGAAGGCCATCTGGCCCTGACGCCTTTCCTATTTTAGAAAGATTAAGTGCCTTTCTAACTTCCTCTTCAGTAATTTCCTTAAATTAACCAGCTTGTTGTTCGTTTGTGAGACTTGGTAGATGGATCTTTTCAAGCCATTTTTTCCTTTTCTAGGGATCCTCATTAGTATCGTTAGTATAGATTGTTTGGAAAAAATCGCGAAAGGCCATGCATATATCTGAATTGGATGACCGAGGCGATGTCTCCCTTTCCACCCTAATTTGTTTAATGTGGTTTCGTACCTGGTCAGATTTTACTTTCCACGCGAGTAGCTTACCGGCACTTTCGCCAAATTCAAAGTGGGACATTTTACTCGCTTCCCGTCTGCGAGCAATTCTCTCCTGGAGAATGCTCTCTAGTTGTTTTTTGAGTGAATCTAGTTATTCCAAGTCCGCCTTTGGGACTGCTCCTGATTGAGTGCGCAGTTTTAGTTGTACTCTAACCTATCTTCTTCCAACCCCTTGATAGCATTTCTAAATTTCTTTTTCATAAAGGAAGTTCGATTAGTAATGCAGCCTCTCCAATAGGCTTTCAAGGTATCCCATACAACTGATATGTTAGCTGTATCTAGATTCGTATCAGGGAACTGACTGGTCTCAAGGTTGAGATAATGTAACTCATCCTCTGCTAGTAAGATAGTACGGTCAAAAGACCACGATCTAGACTGTTGTTGCTGTGTAAGAGATAGGCTAAAAGCTACTGCCGAATGGTCCGACAAGTGAGATGGAAGGTACTCGATATATTTAACCAAATCTTTTAAGGTGAAGCTAAACAGTGCATAGTCAATTCTAGATTTGTGGTGGTATTTTAGGTTGATAAAGGAACCCCCCGGTTGATCTCCTGCACGCGCCCTCCAAATATCTAAAAGACCGATCTGTCTCATTATATTAATAAGAGTCTGCTGTGATTTAGAGGGGACTACCACTCATGACATGGGGGATTTATCTAACCCAGGGTTTAAAACAATATTGAAATCTCCCACCCAAATAATAGGATCAGGGAAATCAATCAGATGGTTACAAATAGTATCCAAACAGGAGGGATCATCCAGATTAGGCCCGTAGTAGACCACCAAAGTGATACGCGTATCCCCTAGTAGCATTTTTAGTATGAGCCATCTACCACTAGAATTCTCCCTACATTCCATTACTTGTGCCTTGGCTTGTTTTTTGAATAAAACCATCACCCCTCTAATATTTGCTGATTGGTCTGTGCATACAAAGGTATCAACCCACTTCTTTTATTTTAATATTTCTATTGACTCTACCTTTAGTTGGTGTGATTCTTGGATGGCAATGACCTGCGCCTGGGAGTCTCTTAAGTATTGTAAGATTTTGGCTCTTCTGTTCTTCGTGCGCAGGCCATTGACATTCCAGGACAGAAACTGTATCACCATATTCGATCTTTTATCACCACCCTTAATGCAATCACACAGGCACAACACCCGTATGCTTCTAACCACATTTTGTAACCAGAAAACAACTGAACAGACTCCAGGGCTCTCTGAATTATCTCACCATGGAAGTTAAAACAAATAAAATAGTGATGGAGTATCAACAAATGGGAAACCCATCCCTTATTGCTATGGCCTGATAGATAGCCAATTAGCGTTCCAATACTTCTGCTGACCCCCCTCCCCGGCCACTTAGAATTTACTATCCAAAATTATCCAGTGCTAAGATAAATATTTAAAGCAGTGCAATTCTGTGCCAGCAATATTCCAACCCAACACGCAATTTCTCTCTTTTTTTTCCTTCCCTTTTTCTCTTAATTTCCCCACGCCTTTCCCCTTCCCTTTTTTTCCCCTTTTTTCCTTCCTTCATCTATTTTTTTTCAATATGTGGGACAAAAAATAAGAGAAATCCTGAACTGCACTAATCCCTATTTCTCAAAATTTACATCATTCCTTTTTCCGTGATGCGCTGCTCATGGATTCCATTAACTCATCTGCCTCATACGGGGTTCTAATCATATACATTTTGTTGTTATGCATAATATTGAGAAAGGCGGGGAATCTCATCTGCACTGTGGCCCCCAGTGACCTGAACTTATCCATTCTCTGGCCTAATTCCCACTGACGCTCCAAGGTCACTTTAGATAGATGCGAGCGCACTTCAAATAAAAAATCTGGCCCCTTCAACGATTTAACCTTGAGTGTCAAGTTCAAAATCTTCTACTTTACTGTGTAAGTGAGGAAATTTATGAGGATCTTTCTCGGTTTAGGCCTACTAGGATTCAGACGAAATGCATCCTTATGAATCCTCTCAATATCTTTTTCTAGGAACCCCACTGATTCCTCGAGATTCAAAGATTCCTTGAGTAATGTCACTATATAGGTCTTTAGGTCGCTCCCCTCCTTTCCCTCTGGGATT
This sequence comes from Lissotriton helveticus, assembly GCF_964261635.1. NCBI lineage: Eukaryota > Metazoa > Chordata > Amphibia > Caudata > Salamandridae > Lissotriton > Lissotriton helveticus. Next base: position 1,080,511,497 of record NC_136059.1, read on the forward strand.
TTTAAGAGGCGTAAATTATTCCTGCACAAGTTGTTCTCAAGTGACTCGACTCTCTCTCGCAGAACATCACCATCCCTACGTAAAGCTTGAATTTTGACCTCTGCTGACCCTAGATTTGCTTTGAGATGTTCAACAGAGCCCTCCAAAGTTTCAGTTCTTACATTCAATAGGTCCACTTTCTATTCCAGGGCGTCGCATGCTGCTCTAAACTCACACTGATTTTCTTCAGAGACTGCAAACCCCTGTTTTATATCATTTTTTAATGACAAGAAGAGGGCCTCTATCGAGCTACCCCCTGTACCCTCCCCTCCTCCCTTCTCACAGGCCACCGAAGGAGCAACCTCCGAAGCGTTTTTAGTAAACAGATCGGATGTTGCTGAACCCTCAGAGGTCGTTGTCTTACTTGCTGGGACCGAGGATGATGCCAAGGGTTGTGTCCTAGGGGACATGAGAGGTATAGATGTAATAGAAGTAGTAGATATCGCCATAGTAGGATTGGTAGGATTAGCGGGATTAGCCATCACGGAAGAGGTAGAGGGGGAACAGATAGGACTTTTCCCAGGGGCAGGAATGCAGCCCTGCTCAGCAGATGTTTCTTGATTTGTGACGTTCAATATCTGGGGTTGAACCCTGAAAAAGGAGCGTAGAGGGGGTGACCCTAATAGAAGTGACCTTCGAAGAGGCCTTAGCAGAGCCTTTGCTTCTTACCCCTTTAACACTCCTCCCCTTCACTTGGTAGCTCTGGAAGACGGTGTCACGTCCCCCCGAGACTCTTCTTGCTGTTGCCCTCCTTTCAGCTTAAATTCTGGTTCTGGTTCTGGTAAGCCTTTAGAAAATCCTAGAACATCAATATTCCCTCCTGAGCTGCAAACAGGACTGACCAGCAGCTTCTTTTGCGCACTATTCTCGCACTTTCCCTTCTTTTTCCCCCTTTTTGGCGCGTGGTAGGCTTGGTTGTAATTTCAGAAACTTCAATGTCCAGGATCGGGACAGAAATATGTGTGGAGGGGCTCTCTAACAAAGTAAAGCAATCACTCTTACCAACAGAATCAGATTTGTCTCCACACCCGCCTTCGGCACCTTGACTGACAACAGGGCATGCAGAGATATCAGAACCTTTCCCGACGCCGGCCGCCCCCTCCCGCAGGAGGAAAGCTCAGATGCCGCGTGTTCTGACACCACCTGAGCTCCCCCGGAGGAGACCGCGAGCCGCCGCTCTGCAACCGCATCTCAACTCCAGGGCGGCTCTATCTCAGCGCGGTAGGAGCAAAGGGATGGGAAGATGCGGAGAGCTTTGCCCGACCCCGGGACACATCCACAAAAGCCTTCACTGCACCGCTGCAGCACTGTAAGTAAGATCCGTTCGATTAAGGTTTCAGTAGCACCACAACTTCATAGACTGCTCCGGTGGAGGAGAGGGAGGGGAGCGCAGAGCTGGGACGCGCGCTGGCGCTCAGCTAGCGGGCGCCATGTTTCCCCACCATCTCGATCACTCTGAACTGTTATTTTTACTAATAACTTTTGCGTCGTTTGACAAATCTTAGCAAAATTCTCCAACAGAAATCTCTATCCAGATTAGCTCCTATCCTGAAAGTTTGGGGATGATTTGTCAAGCGAGGGCTGAGAAAAAAGGGGGTTCCCAAAAAGTGTTTTCTCCATGCTAATTTCTATAGGAAATTGTATTACAGGCTACAGCTTGAACTGCTGAACGGAATTACACCAAACTTGGCAAAAAAGGTAGTGCTTAATTCGGAAAGGGTCTTTGTTTTTTAAATGGTGTAAATCCGTTCAGTAGTTGCTGAGAAATTTGGAAAATAAAAGTTTCGATATCTGGGGCAGCGGTGGGTTTGAGCACCCTCCTGACCACGCCCTTGACTGTGATTGCCGTGGTAAACGTAATGGGGCAACCCAGTGTCCCTCAGAACCCGGGTATACCTATTTTAAGAAAAAATTGGTTCTTTCAGGGTTTCAATTGCTTTTAACAAGTAGCAATAGCTTACGCATAACACATATGAATGATATAACACACACCAAAACTTTTGAATAAGAATGTATTAAGAGAAAATCAAATAATAAAGGCTGTCGCAATTTACAATTTCAATATGCAGTACTTGACTGTGGTGAATTTATACACTAATCCATGCGCTCAACCTCTGTGTGTGCATTCAGGCAATTAGCCAGTCACTATCCATCTTTGATAGCGTGCTACGAAATTTGTTTTATTAATTAAATTGTTTACTTACCTTCAATTATCCATACTCAAGTTTTTAGCACCCCCCACCCTGCCCCTCGCCCGCCCGACTCTCTGCCCCACCGAAACTCCCTCCACGGGCCGTGGCTGACCTGTAGTCATACAATCACCCAGGCACTACCTTTACACTCATGTAATCACTCAGACAGTACCTTAGTACTTCTGTAATCACCAAGGCAGTACTTATGGACTCATAATTTCACCACTCACTTTCTATGTACTCCAGTAATCCCCAAATATTACTCCTGCAGTCATGCAATCACCCAGACACTAGTTATGTACTACCCATGCAGTCATGCAATCATGCAGGATATACCCGTGCACTCACACTGCTGTAATCACTCAGGCATTACTCCTGCACTCATGAAAACATCCAGGCACTACCTATACACCCATGCAATCACCAAGGTATTACCCATGCACTCTTTAAATCATTACTCAAGCACTCTTTGAATCATGGAGCCACTAGCAGTTAAATAATCACTCATTTAGTAATGTTGCACTCTTTGAATCACAGAGGCACTAGCCTTGTACTTATGTTATTCCTTCAGCCAGTAGACATGCTGTTATGTTATCACCCAGGCACTACCTTTGCACTCCTTTATTCACTCGGACACTACTTCATTACTCCTGCAATCACCAGAGCAGTACTCATTCACTTATAAAATCACCTACTCACTTGCTATGTACTCCAGTAATTTCCCAGATATTACCCCTGTAGTCATGGACTCACCCAGGCACTACTTATATACTACCTTTGCAGTTATAGAATCATGCAGTGTCTACCTATGTACTCATGTAATAACCCATATACTATCCTTGCAGTCATAGACTCACCCAGGTGCTACTGTTGTACACATCTATTCACCTAGGCACTACTCAGTGACTCATCTAACCCTTCAGGTGCTATTTATATACTTATCCATGCACCCAATCTCTATGAGCGCACTCATGAATTAGACAGTCACTATCCATCTTTTCCTGCAATTACCCAACGACTACCTTTGGAGTCATAAAATCACTCAAGCAGTACACATGGAGTTATGCAATCACTCGGGCAGATCTATTACATGTTTTAGTAGTAGGTTCCACTATATTTCAGAAATATTGTATACATAATACTTTTAGATCTGATGATGATTTAAAAGGTAGTGACATATGTATACATGCTTTTAACAATATGTAGAGACTTATGGTTGAGTCATTTAATAGTCTGCTGCTTTATATTTGGCTAGGCCCAACACTCATGGAGTTATAAAAACACCCATGCAGTTTTCCAATGATCCAAGCACTACATATGCACTGCTGCAATCAGCCAGGCATTACCCCTGTATTCATTAAATCACCCAGGCACAACCTATTCACTCATGTAATCACCCAGGCATTACCCATGCACTCTTTCAATCACCCACTCACTACCCATTAACTTATATAATCACGTATGCACTACCCTTGCACTCCTTCAATCACGCATGCACTACCCTTGTACTCATGTAATCACTCATCCAGTACTCATGCACATATAACATCACCCAGGTACTGCCTTTCCACTCCTCCAACCACTCAGGTATTCCCTCAGTACACCTGCAATCACCCAAGCAGTACTCATGCAATTATAAAATCACCCACTCATTTGCTATGTACTCCAGTAATCCCTCAGATATTACCCCTTCAGTCATGCAACCCCCCAGGCACTAGTTATGTACTACCATTGCAGTTGTAGAATCACCCAGGTCCTACTATTGCACTCATCTATTCACCGAGGCACTACTCAATGTATTTCTTTATTTGAAGATGACAATTTTTGTATATAAATATTTTAATGCTAATAAATAATTTTTGAAAAAGATAATAATGACAAGAAAAGTTGAAAAGAAAAGACAACAAAGAAAACTGAACTATTTAAAGGAGAAAGAAAATGAGAAATTAGAAGATGTATGTGTGACGTTGAAGAAACGGTCTCCTGGTAAGAGAACAAAAGAATTTGTTAAAAGTTTTTAGAACATGTAATCGATTTTCAAAATGGGGAATAGAGAAAGAAAAGTACTACAAGCAATCAGAAGGAAATGAAAAAGGACAAATTAATGCAAAATGAGGTTATAGGAAAAGAATCAATGTTGGAAAAAGGATGAAAGAATATAAAGGCATTAGGAAGAGAATGAACAAAAGTAGAGCACTACAAAATGTATTGAAAGATTACAAACAAATATCAAAGAAGATTGGCATTTTACAAGAAGAAAGAACAGATTGAAAGTATAGTCAAAAAGGCTTTTGAATTGAAAAGCAAATTGTTTATATTATGTTGAACTTGGCCCTTTTGGCAGGTTCACCCCGAAACGTTTTGCATTTGTGTAGCCTGTTTCTGTAACCTGGTGTTGGTGATTTTAGGCCTCTGCGCACTTTTTCACTGTGGTCCAGTGTAAAGTGCGTGCGCTCTGTGTGTGTGTGTGGTACCATAGCAAGGCAAGGGGAATATGTGTGACCATGGTAGTTCCTGATGTGTGGGGAGTGCAGGGTCGAGTTTGGTATGTGAGAGCTCGTGTGATTAAATGCTGCGCGAAAATGTGCACGGATTTATTGTGTCTAGTGTGGAAGTGCCACTTCTAGAAGTTGGCATGTCTGTGCAGTAAATGTGAATTGACTGTCTGGCTTGTGATTGGCTGGAGCTGGCTGGTGTGCCTGGCTCCAGAAGTCAGGATGGGTCTGCCCAGTGGTGAATGGGGAGATCTGCATGTTGATGGCTGGGAGGATTGCACCTGGGACCTGAATAGGGCTGTGCCTCACCTCCAAAATGCTGGCTTCACTCCCTTTGGTGTGTCTGATCTCCCTGACCCATCCTGTGAAGAGGCAGAGGGGCTGAGCAAAACAAAGTGCTCAAGAACCAGTTGCATCTGGTTCACCCCTTGCCTGCACATTTAGAGACAAAGGGATTCTGTGTAAGAAAAGGGGCTGTGACCCCATGAACAATGTTCTTGTTCCTACTCAAATCTACCGGGGGCGTGCTGCTGCTGGGGCCCAGGGGAAGGCTTGCCTCCCTGGGCCCTGCCCAGCCCCTGGATGCCTGATGGACCTTGTTGCTGACACTTTTTTTCTTTAGGGGTCATTTCTTAGGGGGCTTGGTGGTCTCTGTGCCCCCCTAGCGCCTGGGAAGCGTTTTATCCTAATTTGTCTACCCCTCGTTGTGCCCCGGGAAGTCACCGCCACGGCCCTTGGTAAAAACAAGAAGTCAGGCAGCCATCTGCCTGGTGGTGGGCGGGACTTCCGGTTCCACGGAGGAAGTCCCGTGCACGCCCCGGCATTGCCAAATCCCGAGTCCAGGTCCCGAGATGGGGGACCGGGTGAAGCTGACACATTCTGAAGGCGGGGCTCTTGGGAGGAGAGAGAGAGCCCCGAAAGCGCCGCCTGTGTCCTGCGGAGGGGGGGCGCGAGGCACATTGCCGGTGCCTGCCCCCCTGCCGGATGGTGAGAAGTGCCGCCGGAGGACCCCCGCCAGAGAACAGCCCGGTGAGTCAGGGCTGGGTCGGGTGACGTGGGGACATTTCTGTTTCCGCTCTCCGAGGGAGCAGATGGATTCTTGTGGTGCCAGTGAGGGCACAGAGTCAGAGCGGCCCTGTATGCGCAGTGGGCCGCTCCAACCTTGCCATAGGGGCCAGTGGTCTTTCCCCTGTAGAGGTCCCATTGTTTCCAGAGCCTATGCGTGGCTCCAATGCTTTGGGGGGCCAGTTTTCTCTAGTGGCGCAAAGTTATTCAAGGAGCCAGTGTGCTCCAGGGGGCCTAGTTGTTCTTCAGAGCCTGTGCTTGGCTCCCACTAAATGGCCAGATGTTCTTAGAGCCCAGATGGCTCCAACATGGGGCATGTTTGGTTTCTGAGCCTGCGGGCTCCCACGATGGGCACAAGCATTTACTAGAGGGCCCAGAGGGGCCAATGTTTCCCCCACAGTTCTTCCAGGGGAAATGCATTTTAGAGCCTAGGTGGCTCCAACGTTTGGCACATTCCTGTTAAAGGGCTTGTGAGAGCCCATGTCACAGTTTTGATTTACAGCTGCCCAGCAAGTAGTGGGCAGCTGCACAGTTTAGGCTTTTATTTCAGGGGACCTGTTCTTGGTGAACCTAGGAGTGAGTCGCACTCCCTTCGCCCCTACCTTGGCCTTCCACAGCTGCGCAGCACTTAATGCCAGCTGCAGCGTTTAAGCCCCAGTTCATTGTTCTCAGCTGCAACGTTTAGGTAGTCGCAGATGGCGCACCCCTGACTGGCGCTGCACTGGCAGCGCGCCCTGACATTCTGGACACAGGGCATTGGAGCCCCTTCTTGGATGGCCAGTTGGCCAGGGGGGCTGGTTTGTAGATAGGGCGCAAGGCCCTCATTTGATTTATGTGATGAAGTGATTGTGGTGCTAGGAAATGTAATGCATTTAGTATGTTTTACTCACCCTGTTTCGATACCTCTAGATATGGTTTATGATTATGAGGTTGTATTACCTATGTAGGTTTGTGTTAGTGAGGTTATGTTTCACTCTCTCTGTGATTTATGCCCCTAATGTGAGTTTTACTTAGGAGGTAGGGTCTAATGTGTTTAGACTAGTGAGGAGATGGCATAATGTGTTTATGCAGGTGAGGTTGGCGCAGGATGTAATTCGCGCCTGATGTGACTGTACATGATGTAGTTTATGTTACAGTTTGAGGTGGAGTACAGTAATTACCAGTAGTTGCTGGTTGTAGGTTTATGATCTATTTTTACTTGTACCAATTTCTGCTAATTGTTGATTCTGACAGTGGCCCACGTGGCCCTGTCCTGTATAAATAATCCTTTGTGAATATGGCCCGTGCCAGTTGGCACAATGTATATTGTGTGATTACTATCTGATGTGTTTTGAGAATACAAAAGTTATTTTTATATAACCTTGTGTGGATTTCCTTTTTTTTTTTTCAAAACCGTATGTGGATTTCCTTTTGTGGTGGGCCTGGGATGTTGTTGCTGTGTGCGTGCGCAAATGCTTTACGCATTGCCTCTGGGATAAACCTGTCTGCTCGTGCCAAGCTACCAAGGGGGTGACCAGGGGTTATCTTTGGCGTGTAACTCCCTTGCCCTGACTAGAGTGGTGGTTTCTGCCTGGCTTTGGCGCAAGCCTTAGCCAACCACTAATCCCAGTTCTAACATGTTAGTATTGAAGAGAATGAAAACATTGAATAAAACAATGTACTCCATGAAGGAGAAAAGTAAAAGAAAAAGACTGGTTAATAGAACTAATTTTTGCAAAAAAAGTTTGTGTAAATGAAAGCACCCTTCTAGTACTAAACCTTTTTTTAATGAAGAGAGCTATTTTCAACAAAATTCATTATGTAATGTAGTTGATATCTGTGGTCATTGTTATGAGGTTAAAAACTGTTTTCCAATTTAAAAAGAAAAGATCGTTCCTAGAAATGTGGAAGAAGTAATAGCTGAAAAAGTTCAAGGGAGATGTACACAAGCTCCAGTGTATACGTTGGCTTGTAGTAGTATTTGTAGTATACGAGAGTAATCTATTGATATATTACGAAATTTCTTACGAGATTATAGTAATAAAAATGTTAAACAGAAGATTGGGATATTGCAAGGACAAGATCCTTGTAAAGTAAGAAAATATACTGGCTTGCAGGGTCATTCTCTGGCTTGTCTTTCTAGAAAAGTTTGTCAAAGTACTTTTTTTTTATCATTTAAGAATGTCAGCAGTACATCCCTCAAAAATGCAGAAGTTAGTAAGAAAATGTACTATGTAAAAAGTCCTGCATTATCTTTAAGTGAATAAACACTGCTCTTTTTGCATGGTTCAGTATTGGAAGTAAAAAAGTTTCTTATGATGTACCGTTTTGTTTCTTCGGTCCTGAAGAGGAGTGTAGACAAAGTAAGAGTTTGAAGAAGAGGGGGAAGATAGTACTACTGAGAAGTTTGCCGAAGAAATTACAAAATTTAAGGTACTTGCATGTGAAAAACCAAACTATGGGGTCGATTAGGATCGCGGACGGACTTGAGTCCGTCCGCGACCCCTGAGGAGGAGGGAACGTCCGCATGGGCTGCGGCGTTCCCTCCGATCAAATTAGGATGTGACCGCCAGGGTGGCGGTCACATCCTCCATCTCTAACATTGCGGCGGGTGCAGCTTCAAGCTGCATCCGCCGCAATGTAAAAAATCCATGCACAGCATTTGCGTGCACAAAGCGGCAGGCACCGCGCGGTGCCTGCTGCATTGTGCACGCAAATGCAGGGGGGTACCATAGGTACCCCCCATGTGCACCCCCCACCCCACCTTCACCCAGGGGGCCCGCAACGGGCCCCCGAAGTGAAGGTCCGTATGCTTTTCCACGGCGGTAAAGTCGCCGCGGAAAAGCATATATTTTCAGACATCCTAATATGCCTGGCGGTGTCTGATAGACACCGCCAGACATGTTAGTGCTTTTCCGCCGTGGTCGCCTTCCGACCGCGGCGGAAAAGCGGCGGACAGATTATCAGACCCACCAGCCATCCTAATTTGGCGGTGGGTCTTTGGAGTCTCCGCCGCGGTTTTTCCGCATCCTCCAGGCCGGCGGACACTTCCGCCGGCCCGGAGGATGCGGAAAAACCGCCATCCTAATCGGCCCCAATGTTTGTATTTGTTGTCAGCGTACTCACTATAGAAGTCAAACTAGTAACGTTGATGTGTATGTAAAAAGTAAAAAGTAAAACAATGATAAGTGGGAGCAATTTGCAACTTATTTGTTGGTGCAAGGTCGTTTTGAGTTGGATAGTGATCAACGTATTTGTAAATATTGTTACAGCAAATTAGAAGAGAACAAAATGCCAGCTAGAGCTGACATATTAGCCTATAGCTTTTAGCTATTCCTTCAGAACTGGTAGATTTAAATACATATGAGTCCATTCTTATTCAATCTGTACATCCGGTTCAAGCTATAGTTGGTATGGAGCCTAAAACAGGTCAGCTGCCTCCAAAAGATTTACAAGGAGGTTTAAAAGGAAGAGTTGTGTATTTACCTTTAGATTATAAGAAAAATATTTAAACTGTTGGTGTGGAGAGAGAGAGAGGAAAGTAACCTGTAGTTATTCTAGTTAATGGTGTACCAACAAAGAGTCTGAAAATATGGCAAGAGTTAGTAGATGTCAACAAACTTCAAAAGGCTACATTATATCTTGTACAAAATAATGTTTATGATTAAAATGTATATGTGGAAGAAGAAAAAATATCTTTAGAAGATGAAAGAGAAATTTCAACTGGCCAAATATAAAAAGTGGATTTATGAACATTATAGTATACATCCTCTACATTTTAATTAAGTGATAGGAAACACTATTGAATTATTCCAAATGAGGACCGCGAAGGGAACTCCCATGAATGTATGGGACAAAAGTTTGGAAGCTTGTTGTTTTCCACAGCTCTTCCCCACTGGAAAAGGTGGACAATATGATGAAGGACCCGTACAGATTCCAGCTTCAGAATATCATGCAACAAGATTGTACTCAGAAGATCCAAGATTTCTACAGCATATTCTATCTTTGTATAATCTTCTGTTTGAAAGGGACTTGTCTGGACCTTCATATGCAGCAAACCACATATTAAAAAACAGGAGTTCATCTTACACATCTTTCTGCAAAGGAATTTTGGACAAAGTTCAACAAAGAGAGGATCTTTTAGAATCTCAGTTAATTATTTTGACGGTGTGTCAAGTGGTACTAATGAATATAGGCATCGTCCTCACAGAGAAATTAAATGTATGCTAAGGAACTTCGGAACCGCTACGTGGTTTGTTATACTTAGCTATGCTGAATAGGCTTGGGACAATTTACTTGAATTTTTATGACAAGCACACCCAAATGTAAAAAACATTGAATTGAGGACACCTGGACAACTGTGTTCCTTGGATCCTGTAAATGTGTGCAGATATTTTGATCATAGGTTTCAAGCGATGATGTATTTTATCTGCAAAAAAATAATCCACCTCTTGAAGAAGTTATTGATTTATTTTGGAGAAAGGAGTACCATGCCAGAGGTGATCTTCATATATACATATTATTATGGATCAAGGATGCACCTAAATTTGTAACTGATGCTGATGAAAGACATATGTCTTTCATTGAAGAATATGGTACCTATGCCATTCCAAAAGAAGGAGCAGAGAACACCTTGAGACAGCATCGATGTGGAAAATATTATCGATGGAAATAAAAGTCAAAGGGAAGAAAATGTCATTTTGGATTCCCACTTCTAGTAATTTCAAAAGGAATAGTTAACAATTTTATGTCAGCATTAAGGCATACTATAACTCGAAAATCTGCGAAGAATACTTACAACATCAAAATAACTGAAGATTTAAAGTATAATAATGACTACAATCCACGGATTTTGACAATGTGAAATGCAAACATGGATATCCAGTATGTTGCAGATAATTTGATTGCTGTTGCTCGCTATGTTACCTCATATGTAACCAAATCTGAAAAGATGGAGTTGAAATAAATTTAGGACAAATTTCACAAGAGAAGACTCTTAGTAACACATTGTACAGCTTTAGTTTGAAGATGCTTTCCCATCGAGAGATTGGATCCTATGAATGTTCAGATCGGTTGAGCTCTGCAAGTTTATAATCAAAGTCAAGAGGAATCATGAGGGAAAGTCTAGGTCTTGCAACAACACAAAATTGAGTATTGAGATCTGTACAAGAAATTTAATACTTAGCATTAAATGAACTAGAAAGTACAGATATTGTTAAAATAAATATGTTGGATACATACTATGCTAAGAGAAGTCCACATCTGGAAAACATATGTCTCCATGAAGTACTGCAACATTACAGCTTTAGGAGAAATGTTACAGAACATATCAATGAAGAAAAATATGCAGTAATTGGATGTCAAGGGTGTTTGGTAAATTATGCCAAAGGAAATATTATTAAGCACAAGAAACTCAGTTGCGAAACTCCAGAAAAAAAGGCATTTTTCTATTTAGCACTTCTGCAATTTGTAAAGCCTTGGCATAGTGAAATGGAATTAATGGACCTCTATGACGATTCTTTTAATGCATGTAAAGATAGCATTCAATGCACAATCTTCCCAAATTATCTACAAATGTTAAATGAAGAGATTGATCGAGATACTACTATTTCAGTAGAAATAGGTAGAGACAGTTCTCAAGAAGGTCAAAGTTCTGCTCCTCTAAGTCAATATCCACTAGGACAACCAATTCTTGAAAATGAAGCAACAATAGCTATGAATGAAGTAGAAACTGCAATGCAACAAACACAACAGGATATTGTGGATATGCGGACGATACTCAGCTAGTGGTCTCTCGCGCAAAAGCACTGCCACCAACCACTGACCAGCCTGACAACTTGCTTGGAACAGGTCAAGAGTTGGATGACGAAGTCGTGCCTCAAGCTTAACGGTGATAAAACCGAGCTTATGCTCCTTGGTCCATCAGCTCCCTCCACCTTGGAGCTGTTATGACCCGTTAGCTTGGGTGCGCCCCCCACACCCAGAGACAATATAAAAAGTCTTGGGGTCTGGTTGGACAAATCCCTGACCTTTAACATCCAAGCAACCAAGCTGTCTGCGACTTGCTTCGGTCTCATCAGGATGATGAAAACAATCCTTCCGCTTCTACCTTTTGAAGCCAAGCAGGTAGTCATGCAGGGTCTAATCCAGTCCCCCTTGATTTCAGTAACGCTCTGTATCTAGGGGCGCCTGAATACTGACTGCAAAAACTTCAGCGGATTCAGAATTGTGCAGCAAGCACATTGCTTGGTCTGCCAAGCAGAACCTCGGTGAAGCCTGGGCTGAGAATCCTGCACTGGCTCCCTGTCAGGGAGAGAATTGAGTTCAAGTCCATGTGCATCTCCCAACAAGCATACTGGAAATCTGGCCCAGCAATCAGTCACTCTCTGATTACCCCCCATTGGCCCAACAAACAGCTTCGCTCCTCCCACGCCTTTTTGGCGGTAGTTTCGCGGATCCGAAGATTCAGAGCTGGAGGTCGGTAATTTTCCTACAATGCAGCCAAGTTATGGAATTCACTCCCTCTCCATTTAAGATCTAATCCTAACTTGATGACCTTCAGAAAACAGCTCAAAACTTTTATTTTCTATAAATCAGGCTAACCCCTGGGCCGATCTCATTGGAGGGTACTAACCTAGTTCTCTAGCGCCTGGATGCCTCAGGGCAGCAGCTGCGCTTAACAAAACCATTTTTCATTTCATTTCATTTCATATTATTGAGGTGGTAAATTTGGAATAACAACAACATTTTGAACAAAAAGTAATATATCTGCAAGTGACACTAAATATACAGCATGTTTTCTGCATGAAAAAAACGAATGCAACTGCACATCATTTAAACCTATTCGAATGTATATCAGTGGTCACGCTGGAATAGGAAAACGTTTCCTAATTAAAGTTTTGACCAGTTATCTACAGAAAAACAATGAATCACATGTATCTTGTGTTATAACCGCTCCAACAGGGTTAGGCGAAACCAACATTAAAGGGATTACACTACATAGTTTACTTATGCTACCAGTTGAACATGAAAATAAGTTGGAATATCACAAGCTTGTTATGAAGTCACAAGGGTCTAAAGAAAATGAAACTTCTGATCATTGATGAGGTGAGCATGGTCTCAAACTTAATGCTTGCCTTTCTACATTTAAGAATGCAACAGATTTTAAAAACAGATTATGATGTTTTATTTGGTGGAAAACATGTAATTGTTATCCACGATCTACTACAACTTACTCCTGTGAAAGGACAACCAGTTTTTAAAACACTTGTCCATGAAGACACTATGAAATCTTTGGGAAGTATTGGAAATGTAAACATTTTGAATATAAAGAATTTATTAAGAATATGCGACAAGCAGTGATGATCATTAAGGAAACAATCTTCAAGATATATTAATTGGTGTTTTGACTAAACATAGTAAAGAAGCTTTACAAAGTCGGCTACTAACGAACTTGTTTCGAAATTAAAACATTGCACCTCAAATAATGTACAAAAATAATGGAGAAAAGAACTCTATAGTTTGCGTAATGACAACAATGCAAGAGTGTTCTACATCCAAACAAAAACTTTTGAAACAGAAAAAACAATCAGTAGTGAAAATGGAAGCCATTGATAAAATTAGGCCTGGGCGTAAATTTCGTTCCACTTGCGGAATGTGCGATATTTTTACATTTTTGCATTCCGCGGAGATCGCGAAAATGTCAAAACTTTGGCAATCTGCTGCAAAACTGAAGTATTTTCTTGTTCGCGCTTTAAAAATGTGTTCTCTCACACGTGGTAGCGACTTACCGGGTCCCTTCGTTCGCCGATGAGTTTTCCTATCCATTCGCATGCACCACGAGATGTTGGATTGTTGGTAGGTGGTTGCGCTATCCCACGGGAGTTTGCGATCGCGAACACGCAATTCGAACCGGAACAGGAAATAAGCATCGCGAGCAAGATGGCCACACCCATTAGTGACCGCATGGGCAAGTTAGAGATAAATTTCCTTGCGAGCATGCGAAAACACATTGCGACCGGGCGGGAAAAGTAATCTCCGCATCTTCATGAAAGTTCCGCGTGCTCGCAGAGATTTTGAGCAATTTCACGATAATTTGCGAAAGTCAATTTCGCAAATTCCGCCCACCCCTAGATAAAATGGAACACAAAGGACTTTTCTTCTCTCAGAGAAATTACAGCCAAAATTGGATTCTTTGGAAAAGTCTGTGTCCAAGACTGCAGGTTTAGAAAATACTTGAAAACTGTCGGGTAATTTTACGGTGTAATTTGGATGTAGAAAAAGGTTTCGTTAATGGAGCAATGGGAAAAGTTGTTGATTTTGTTAATTATCAGAACAGAGGTGGAACTGAATTTTTGAAGATTAAATATGATCACATTGAAGAGGTAAAACAGATTAGACTTTGCGCTGTTCTTTTTTATCTTGTAAAAGACGTGTATGTCCCTAGAAAACAGTTTCCTCTTCCTTTAGCATATGCAGTGACCATTCATAAATCTCAAGGTTTAAGTGTAGACAGTGCTTTGGTAACTATTGGAGGTACAGTGTTTAAAGAGTGCATGGCACACGTTGTATTGTCTCGAGTAAGAACATTATCTGGTTTGTATTTGATTGATTTTGATGAGAAAAAGATTACTGCTGATGCAGATTATGCAAAAGAGTATAATCGGTTAAGAAGACTTTATGATTCTAACTTAGGTGAATATCCCATATATGTGAAATGTGTAGTATGTCCCAAATAGAAACATGAGAAACATTCTAGTGTGATTAAAAAAAGAAAACAATTCAAGACAACGATGAAGCTGCAAAGAAAATGAAAATGGACACTGTTGATGATATTGTAGGACTCCAGTTAGAAAATATTTCAGGAATCAACTGCTATGCTAATGTAATTGTGAATGTTGTCTTTTATCTAGAAGATCTAAATCATGAAATTATGGAAAATCAAGAAAAAAGATTCTGTTCTTTACTACATTATTTTTTTCAAAAATTGGTAACTGATAGAACTAAAATCCATACTGCTTCTGGCATTCGGCATCTTTTGGATATATGTACTGGTTCTTCGCAATTAACACTCAATATACAACAAGATGCACAATAATTTCTTATGTTTATGCTTGCAGTATTGGATGATGAAGGAATAGATGTTTAAAATGTGTTTGGACTAAATCACAGATTGGATCATAAATGTGAAGAGTGTTCATTTTCTTCTACCACTTAAATAGACACTGAACCATTCATATATTTGACAATACCAGTTTGTAAATCAGTGTCTTTTAACAAATTAGTAAAATCAGCTAATCAAGATATGAAATGCTCTCGTAATTCAGAAATGGTTTCAACGTTATAAAAAGAAAAATTTCGAAAATAAGTCATTTAAATGCTATAACGCTGTAGAGCAAATGGAAGAAAACTGGAAACCAAAATAAAAAAAATTGTGCAAGTCAACTATCAATTTCAGGAAGAACATTTAAAGCTGAGGCTATTATTTTCCATGATGGACCTACTACAACATCTGGACACTAGACTGTGTATTTAAAGTGCAATAAAGGATGGACACATTGCAAGGATGTCCATTTGGAATTTAAATGTAGGTTGCCTTTCGATTTACCAGATTCATATCTGATATTTCTGATGCCAAAGTTTTGAAAACATCACTCGGCCTATTGGGAAGATGTAAACACAAATTAATGAGTTTATTTTGTATATTTTCAATACAAATTGATTTGGAAACATTATCAAGACTATTGGGAAAATGTGAAGAATTACTGTTTGGATTATTGTGTGTGCTAATTCTTATACTTCTGCTACACTCATGCAATCATTCAAGCACTACCAATGCAGTATTCCAATCATCCAGGCACTACTCCTGCACTCATGCAATCAGCTTAGTACTAATCATGCACTCCTCCAATCACCCAGGAAGTACCCATGTTGTCCTATATGCACCCAGGTACTACCCATGCACTCCTTCAATCACCCAGATATTACCCCTGCACTCATGCAATCACACAGGCATTACCCATGCACTCTTTCAATCACCCAGGCACTACCCCTGCTGTCATGCAATCACACAGGCACTACCTATGCACTCATGGAATAACCCAGGCACTACCCTTGCACTCCTCCACTCATCCAGGCACTAGCCATGCACTCCTCCAATTGGCCATCCACTATCCATGAACTTTTAAAATCACTTTGGTACTACCTATGCACTCATCTAATCACTCAGGCACTACCCATGCACTCCTCCATTCACCCAGACATTACCCCTGCATTCATGCAATCATCTAGACTTTACCCATGCACTCGTTCAATCACTTACGCCGTGCCCATGCAGTCATACATACACTCAGGCAATTCTGCAACAGTCATGCAATCATCTAAGCACTACCCATGCAGTCTTCCAATCATCCAGGCACTACTCCTGCACTCATGCAATCACACTGGTACTACTCATGCCCTCCTCCAATCACATAGGAGTCAGCAAAGCACTACCTATGCCCTAGTCTAATCACTCAGACAGTCCCCATGCACTCCTCCATTCCCCCAGACATTACTCCTCCATTCATGCAATCACCCAGGTACTACCTAAGCACTCATGCAATAACCCACGCACTATCCATGCACTGCTCCAATCAACCAGGTACTATCCAAGCACTACTTCAATCACTCAGGCAGTGCCTATGCAGTCATACATGCACTCAAGCACTTCTGCAACACTCATGCAATCATCCAAGCACTACCCATGCAGTCTTCCAATTATCCATGCACTACTCCTGTACTCATGCAATCATCCTGGCACTACTCGTGCACTCCTCCAATCACCCAGGAACTACCCAGTCAGTCCTACATGCACCCAGGTACTACAAGTGCACTCCTCCATGCACCCAGGCATTACCCCTGCACTCATGCAATAACCCAGGTACTACCCATGCACTTCTCCAATCATCCAGCCAGTACTCATGTACTTAGAATATCACCCAGCCACTACTTATACACGCTTGCAATCACCCAGACACTACCAGTACAGCCATGCAACAACACAGACATTACTTTTGCACTCATGCAATCAGTCACACATTTCTCATACACTCCTTCAATTAACTACACATTAGCCTTGTACTCATACAATCACTTGGGCATTACCTATCCACTCTTTGAATGACCCAGACATTACCCCTGCACTCATGCAGTCACACAGGTACTACCTATGCACTCCTTCAATCACTGAGGCACTACCCTTGCAGTAATGCAATCACCCAGGTACTGCCTATGCACTCATGGAATAACCCAGGTACTACCATTGCACTCCTTCAGCCATCCAGGCACTATCCATACAGTCCTCTAATTGATTAGACAATACCCATGTACTTATAAAACCAGTGAAACACTGCCTATGCCCTTGTCTAATCACTCAGACACTACCCATGCACTCCTCCATTCACCCATACATTACATTCATGCAATCACCCATGCATTACCCATGCCTTCCTTCAATCTCTCAGGCAGTGCCCATGAAGTCTTTCAATCATCCAGAAACTACCTATGCACTCATGCAATCACCCATACACTGCCCATGCACTCCTCCAATCACCCAGGCACTACCCACCTACTCATGCACTCATTCATGCTGCACTTATGCAATCAATCAAGCACTACACATGCAGCCTTCCAATCATCCAGACACTACCCATACACTTATGCAATCACCAGGTACATCTTCTGCACTACTACAATCACCCAGAAACTAACCATGCACTTCTTCATGTATCAAGGCACTACCCGTGCACTCTTCCTTATACCCATGCAATCCTCCAACCACCAAAGCATTACACCTGCACTCATGCAATCACTCAAGCATTACCCATGTACTCCTTCAATCACTCAGGCAATACCCATGCACTCGTCCAATTACCCAGATATTACCCATGCACTCCTCCAATCACCCAAAGATTACCCCTACACTCATACAATCACCCAGGCATTACCCATTCACTCCCTCAATCAATCAGACACTACATATGTACTCCTCTAATCCCCCAGGCACTACCCCTACACTCATGCAGTCACCCAGGTACATACCATATACCACAAATTCATAAAACACACAGAAATTTGTCTTTTTTCAACCAAATAGGCGGTTCTAAAAGAACCATTTTTTGCTTCTTTTTTGTTTTATATGTTTCTATGTTTTTTTAAACTCTTTTTGTATTTTTTGGTGTTTTTTTAAAACGAACTCACAGAAAAAACTGATAAAACCTTTGTCTAACCTTTTGCAATTAAAAAATCATTGCAAAAATAAAATTAACAATGGTGGCTTTTCGCAGTGAAAACATTTGCTTCAACAGACTGCTCATAATAGCAAATAAGTTGCTTGCATTTAATACATCTTTGTTCTAGACCAGCAAACTTTGGTCTAATATCAGGTCCTCTGCTTGAAGTTGATGTACCAGCTGAGATGCTAGGACCAGCATCGTGATCACCTTGTGGAGCTTGCTGTTCCAGCTCTTGTTGATGTTGTTCTCGTGCTAGTCGACGAGGGTGCATGGTTTAGAGTTGCTTGAACATCGACGAAGTACCGCACAAATATTTTTTCTCCAAGCCCCGGGATATAATTCGTTCACAAACAGTGCAGGTCACCTTCCTCGTGTTGACCTTCTTTTCTCCAGGTGGAAAGGTGAAAAAGTCCCAGATGATACTCTCCTTTCTTGTTTTTCTTGGTTCCTCCAAGTCATATTTTTCACCAAGGATGTCTTCTGGTGGATTTGAAGATGCCATTCTCCTAATTTGTTCCCAAAAAAACACCAAAATTGCAAGAAGTGCAGTAAACACAAAAGGTGTGTCTCCTGGCAATGTTGTTGGAGCAATGAGAAATTTCAGTGGGGTGTTGCAACTTCTAGAATGAAAAGCTTCTTAACCAATGAAATGCTTTCTTTTAAAGTCACGTGGGTTTGCGCACCCGGCGTGAAAACAGCGCGCACTCGGTGTGATTACCGGGAAAATATATTTAACAGTAATATATCTTTTTTGCAGTTATAATTATTTGATATTTACAATTATGTTAAACAATCTCTTGGTATAATATATATAATAAAGTCATATACATATACTAGCGATGGATTTGTGCACCTAGTGCGACCCCTGGAAATATGTACGTGATGTTACACGGGGCCAAGATCCGAGCAGCCCTTGCATACTGAACCTGCATCCTTAACGACTTATCCAGTTTGGCAGCAAAATTGTTGGATTCGAGCACCCAACGAGACAGGTACACAATCGGTACGTGAATCCACTTTTTTTAAATGTATATTTATATTTTACAAAAGAGAAAACATTACAATATTTTTATAACAATTAAAAAACTAAGAAAAAGTATTTTTGGGACATTATACTTAGAAATTAGCATTTAACAAACCTTTGAAATTCACAGAAAAAACATAGGTTTCCAGGACGTTATAGTTAGTAATTAGTATTTAAAAAACCTTAGAAATTCACTGAGAAACATAGGTTTCAGAGACTTTATAGTTAGAAATTAGCATTTAAAAAACCTTTGAAATTTACTGAAAAGAACACAGGACTTAAGGACGTTATATTTAGTTGGACATTTCACTCGTACAGAAACAGAGAAATTTGGCCGTTATAGTTAGTTGAGCTAACTATAACTCGCCCCCCGCAATGGACTGATTATGACATCATAGAGAATAGCGCGCCGGCAGGCACAGTGACATGCTCTGCTGAACACTAGCTACTTGATGGTCTTTTTTTAATCCTGTTGATTCTTTAAACTTTTTAACGTTGTTGTACTGAAGCTTACCTTGCACTCGCACTTCATCGGATGCCAATCCCTGGTCCACTGCGGCTTTTGGTGCCATTTGTGTGGAGGGACGTGGCTCCTCCCCCCTAAGCCTCTACTTCCGGTATTGTATTTAAACAATATGGTTGCACGACCGTGTAGTTATACAGAATAGCACGCCCACAGGCACAGCTGAACCCTAGCTACTCAATGGTCTTTTTTTAAACCTGTGGATTCTTTTAACTTTTTAATATTGTTGTATGAGGCATCTCTACTGAAGCTAACCTTGCACTCGCACTTTCTCTGATTGCTGGTCCCTGGTCCACCAAGGCTTTTGGTGCCATTTGTGTGGAGGGACATGGCTCCCCCCAAACCTCTACTTCTGCATTGTATTTAAACAGCATGCTTGAACTGCCACACAGCGGACGCGCACAGCATGAGCACCGCTGGCGCACCAAAGGCAAGCCGGTCTGTGCCCATCCACATCGTCAGGAGCCAGAAACTCTGCTGGTTTGCAGGCTGATACCGCTCCTAGGCTCAACTATACGTCCTTTCAACTTCTTCAGGAGAGACATGATTTGCCATCATGTCTGCATGCTCATACAATTGTGAATTTGGAAGGTCCTTTTGCCTGTTCTCATTGTCTTTTTACTTGCATGGATATTACTCCGGGCATACAAGGCAACAATGCCATTAAGGAACACTTGACAGGGAGGGGGTGGACGATAATAGTCTTGCTCGACCCCACTCTTCAAATCAGGTTGGTCCTTGGAAGGGGTTTCTGGCAAATGTACGTTCACTTCCTAACTATGCCACTGAATTTTGGGATCTTGTGAGCTTGGATTCCCCAGACCGTGGCTTTATAACAGAAGCATGGCTTAAACCACCTCCTTGCCTGATATTGCCCTCGCCCTCCCTGAGTACTACCGGATCCTTAGGCTGAACAGAGTAGGGAAAGTGGGTGGCGGGGAAGCCAAAATACATAGAGAGGCACTGAAAGTTACAGTTGATGATTCCATTCTGGATAATTTGATGGAAATGTGCATATTTAAAATCGAGCTGTCACCCCAAGAAACTTTAAAGGGTGCTCTTGTCTACCCCCTGCCTGGGTCACTAAAAGACTTTCATCTAAAGATTATGGAGAACATTGGCCCTTACATAATCACATCCAAGCACTTCCTGCTACTAGGAGATTTTAATATACATAGTGAAGAAAATGAGAATATAGAGACTGTAATCTTTTTAGCTGAAATGGTCATTTTAGGCTTAAATAAGTTTAATTCTGGGCCTACTCATTCAGCCAGCCATACTGCGGACATCATATTCTCCACATCCTCTCATATTGTTGCTGATCCTGTTTTCCCATTGATGTGGTCAGATCATTCTATGATTCCTTTCACGATCCACAGCAGCGTTAGCCCCATAATGGCTGGATGCCCCTCGAATGGTCTTCAAAGGCGCTGGCACAAAGTCACTTCCGAATCTTTTAGTAAAATATACGTACCGCCAGTTTTTAATGAGCATATGGGCGCCACCATGAAACTTAGGGTTTTCAATGCGACAGGCAGGAAATTTGTGAAAGGATCTTTACACATTGTTTAACTCCTTTACCAATCCCACAGTATGCACACAACTGGTCACCCCCTCTCAGGAACTGTGTGATATATAGCTGTTTACTTTGATGATAAAATGAACCTGATTTATAAACAATTCCCTCAAAATGTTGGCCAGGCGCTACCTACAAAATCTGAATTAGTATTACTAGCAGACTCATGTGAAGGTCTGAAAAAGATTAAGGATACTGAGGTTTCACACGTGGAAGCCTTGTTACAAAAGGTGAAATCCGGATCTCCCTTGGACATTATGCCCTCCACAAATTTGCTTTCCTCGCCCCTCTCTTGGCCGCCCCTATTGCTGAGATCTTGAACGCGTCGTTAAGTAAAGGCAGTGTGCCTTTAGATTGGAAGGATTGCCCAGTGCTCCCTATCAAGAAGAAAGATCAGGTGCCTGCCGAAGTGCTCTCCAACTACCGTCCCATTTCGCTCCTTCCGCTTATGGGCAAAATGGCAGAGAGCCATGTTAACACTCAACTAATGGACTACTTTGAGGCCAATGGCATCTTTGATCCTTCACAGTCTGGGTTTAGATACAACTATTCCACTGAGTCTACTCTCATCGGAGTAACAGATTTTATCAAAATGACCTAGGAAATGACAAAGGAGTGATATTAGTTTGTTGGATCTAACAGCAGCCTTTAACGCAGTCTCTCGTCAGAAATTGATACTTTGACTGAGAGAGGCCAGTCTAAAGGGGCTGGCTCTTGATTGGCTTGCCAGCTTTTTAGATCAGCACATGCAAACGTCAATCTGGAACCTTTTCGATCTAGCACTGCTATAATAGTATGGGGATGCCCCAGGGCCCTTGTTTGAGCCCAACATTGTCTACGTTGCCCCCCCTTACTAAAGTTAGCTAATAGTACGGCTTTACCCCATTTTCCTATGCTGACAATACACAATTACTCCTATCCTTTGATAAGGACATGAAGTTAGTCGATCAGCGTTTTGCAAAAGGCATGTCACCCACAGCAGATTGGATGACGGAACACTTTTTGCAGCTAAATGCGGCCAAAACAGAAATCCTGCTGTTTGGTGTGGCACAAACTTCCTGTTCTCCTGAGTGGTGGCCGACAGTGTTATGCCCCGCCCCCTCGCCAACCTCGGTGGCAAAAAATATAGGAGTCCAGCTGGATGTATGGTTATCGATGAAAGATCAAATCTTAAACACAGCCAGGACCTGCTATCATACCCTGAGCCTTTTGCGGAGAGTGTTCATGTGGCTGCCCCACACTGTACGTGGAACCTTAATTCAGGTGTTGATTATAGGTCACCTGGACTATTGTAATGCATTATTGGCATCTGCGAACGAGGCTTCTCTTAGCAGATTGCAGATCATCCAGAATGTGGCCGTACACCTAGCTCTTAATAAACCACCCCATACCTCCCCTGGGCCTTTACTAACATTTCTCATTTGGCTTCCTATCCGCCAGGGAATAAAGTTTAAACTGTGTTGCTTCACTCACAGAGCTGTCTATGGCACAAGCCAGAGCTATATGGTGGATAAGTTCAAAGTGTACTGCCCCGACCGATGTCTTAGATCGGAAGGCAAATGGTAGCTGGTGATCCCTCATTTTAATAAAATACAATCTGGAGGCAAAACTGTTGCCTTTCTGGCTAAAAAACGGTGATGGATCAAGCCCTGATCTTTTGACTGGGTAGGAGTGTTCTGCTTAATTCAGATGCTCTGTCCATCCCCACCCCCTTTTATGAATCTTTTTGGCCACTATAGGAGTGGAAGGGTATGCTCAGACATGAGTCCCTTGCTCACTGCAACATCAGGATTCAAGCAAGCCGGGCCAAAGACGGCTGCAATGCCAGAAACCGGTCCCCGGAAGCTTGTTTCCTTTCCAGTAAAGAATTGGCTTGGTAGTTTGGTCTGCCCTGTTCCCATGATGCACTGGGCCAGGGACAGACTAATTTGCATGTAGCCATGTTCTGAACTGGGATGGTGCAGTAAGCTAAAAAACGGTGATGGATTAAGCTCTGATCTTTTGACTGGGTAGGAGTGTTCTGCTTAATTCAGATGCTCTGTCCATCACCACCCCCTTTTATGAATCGTTTTGGCCACTATAGAAGTGGAAGGGTATGCTCAGACATGAGTCCCTTGCTCACTGCACCATCAGGATTCAAGCAAGCCGGGCTGAAGACGGCTGCAATGCCAGAAACCGGTCCCCGGAAGCTTGTTTCCTTTCCAGTAAAGAATTGGCTTGGTAGTTTGGTCTGCCCTGTTCCCATGATGCACTGGGCCAGGGACAGACTAATTTGCATGTAGCCAGGTTCTGAACTGGGATGGTGCAGTGAGCTAAAAAACGGTGATGGATCAAGCCCTGATCTTTTGACTGGGTAGGAGTGTTCTGCTTAATTCAGATGCTCTGTCCATCACCACCCCCTTTTATGAATTGTTTTGGCCACTATAGGAGCGGAAGGGTATGCTCAGACATGAGCCCCTTGCTCACTGCACCATCAGAATTCAAGCAAGCCGGGCCAAAGACGGCTGCAATGCCAGAAACCGGTTCCCGGAAGCTTGTTTCCTTTCCAGTAAAGAATTGGCTTGGTAGTTTGGTCTGCCCTGTTCCCATGATGCACTGGGCCAGGGACAGACTAATTTGCATGTAGCCAGGTTCTGAACTGGGATGGTGCAGTGAGCTAAAAAACGGTGCTGGATCAAGCCCTGATCTTTTGACTGGGTAGGAGTGTTCTGCTTAATTCAGATGCTCTGTCCATCACCACCCCCTTTTATGAATTGTTTTGGCCACTATAGGAGCGGAAGGGTATGCTCAGACATGAGTCCCTTGCTCACTGCACCATCAGAATTCAAGCAAGCCGGGCCAAAGACGGCTGCAATGCCAGAAACCGGTTCCCAGAAGCTTGTTTCCTTTCCAGTAAAGAATTGGCTTGGTAGTTTGGTCTGCCCTGTTCCCATGATGCACTGGGCCAGGGACAGAATAATTTGCATGTAGCCATGTTCTGAACTGGGATGGTGCAGTGAGCTACAAAACGGTGATGGATCAAGCCCTGATCTTTTGACTGGGTAGGAGTGTTCTGCTTAATTCAGATGCTCTGTCCATCACCAACCTCTTTTATGAATCGTTTTGGCCACTATAGGAGTGGAAGGGTATGCTCAGACATGAGTCCCTTGCTCACTGCACCATCAGGATTCAAGCAAGCCGGGCCGAAGACGGCTGCAATGCCAGAAACCGGTCCCCGGAAGCTTGTTTCCTTTCCAGTAAAGAATTGGCTTGGTAGTTTGGTCTGCCCTGTTCCCATGAGGCACTGGGCCAGGGACAGACTAATTTGCATGTAGCCAGGTTCTGAACTGGGATGGTGCAGTGAGCTAAAAAACGGTGATGGATCAAGCCCTGATCTTTTGACTGGGTAGGAGTGTTCTGCTTAATTCAGATGCTCTGTCCATCACCACCCCCTTTTATGAATTGTTTTGGCCACTATAGGAGCGGAAGGGTATGTTCAGACATGAGTCCCTTGCTCACTGCACCATCAGGATTCAAGCAAGCCGGGCCGAAGACGGCTGCAATGCCAGAAACCGGTGCCCGTAAGCTTGTTTCCTTTCCAGTAAAGAATTGGCTTGGTAGTTTGGTCTGCCCTGTTCCCATGATGCACTGGGCCAGGACCAGACTAATTTGCATGTAGCCAGGTTCTGAACTGGGATGGTGCAGTGAGCTAAAAAACGGTGATGGATCAAGCCCTGATCTTTTGACTGGGTAGGAGTGTTCTGCTTAATTCAGATGCTCTGTCCATCACCACCCCCTTTTATGAATCGTTTTGGCCACTATAGGAGTGGAAGGGTATGCTCAGACATGAGTCCCTTGCTCACTGCACCATCAGGATTCAAGCAAGCCGGGCCGAAGACGGCTGCAATGCCAGAAACCGGTCCCCGGAAGCTTGTTTCCTTTCCAGTAAAGAATTGGCTTGGTAGTTTGATCTGCCCTGTTCCCATGATGCACTGGGCCAGGGACAGACTAATTTGCATGTAGCCAGGTTCTGAACTGGGATGGTGCAGTGAGCTAAAAAACAGTGATGGATCAAGCCCTGATCTTTTGACTGGGTAGGAGTGTTCTGCTTAATTCAGATGCTCTGTCCATCACCACCCCCTTTTATGAATCTTTCTGGCCCCAACATATTGGAATTCTTTGCCAGATGACTTATGTAAATATCTTAGTCTTGCTCACTTCAGAAAACTCCTGAAGACAGAATTATTCAAGGCTTGAGCTGTAGGAGTCTGTGCTGGTCTGTCCCGCGTACTATATTAGCCCGGAGATAGCCCTTCGGGGTGATTCCTGCACTCTATAAATTCCCTGCATACATACATAAGTCTCAAGTTACACCATTCATGACATGGTCAGTGACATCACTGATAATATCACGGGTGACATCTCAAATGACATCACTGATGACATCATCCACATGATAAAGTGATGCACCTCCTCACACCCTAATATAACCTTTGATACACCCACTCTAAAATAAAGACTACAATTTTCAGAACCATAGACACACCAATACCAGTTACTACATACCCACTCACTGATTGCTAGATCTACACACATAGCCACTCATTCACCCATACAGTTACTCATACATGCAGTTACTCATCAATACAGCACTATCATATTCACTCATACACCTATACAGACACTCACACACCACCACTCATCAATAGAGTTACTCACACACCTAGTCAGTCATGCAAAGAATCAATCACACTCACATTTACTCTCCTATACAGTTATACACCGCCTCATGTATTCATACAGATACTAACGCATCCATACTCTCTTATACAATCACTGATACAAGCATGCACTCATCCATGCAGGCACTCTCACAATCGCTCACTCATACATATAGTCATTTATATACTCCAACAGTCACATACACGGCCTTTCACATATGCAGTTACTCATGTACCACTGAGACACCCATTCACTCACCAACACACCCATACATATACTCACCCTCCCATATAGCCTTTCACAGACACAGTCTTGAACCCATCCACCCAGGGCCCGATTCCCAAAAGTAATTTGAGACAAAATCCTAACTTTACGACTCTCAGTATTCACAAAAGGCATTTAGTAGTAGTACAGTTGGGATTCCTAACTTTCCTACTACTAAACTGAGAAAAATCCTAACTTTACATCTTTGAAACGGGTCAACAGGAAACAGTCATAATCACCAATAGTTAAAGAGATATATGGCTGAATACTAGATGTCAGCAGTGTAAGTTGATGTTTTTGGACACTTGATTTTTTCATTTACTTTAAATTGCTAATTTCACCCAAATAACCTATTCAAGCTAGCTTTAAAAGTGTTCCTAGACACGTTACACATAGTATTTTGCTCAGTGAAATATTCTTTATGACCAAGTTTAATTAAGAACATTTTAACATATTCTAGCCATCTGAAATGTTTGGCCCCATCTAACTCTAAAGCATCAGTTAAAATGTGATGATTAAAAGCAGTTTCTGTGGTCCAAATTCTGTTTCATAAGAGAACAGGCTCAATCTTAATCAGGTCTTCCCGGTATGGCATGCCCAGTTCCGAATGACAGATATAATTTGAGGTACTATCTGGAACAGCCAGGAGAAACTTGAAAAAGTAAAATTCCGCAATCTGCAGGACATTTACCTCAGCATAGCCCCAGATTCCATCTCCATATGTGGCTATTGCCACACACTCAGCCTTATAGATCCGAACCAGTTCCACGGGAGGGCGTCTACCTAATTTACGGCTAAAGTTCATGAGTGCCATCAGCGACTTGGTAAAGCAACAGCCGTCTAGTTTTAACTGCTTGCGTCCAGGATCTTGACCTCTCAAATAAAATCCCCAGCTAGGAGAATGTTTTAGTACACTCACTGGGCTTTGAATCTATAAAAAGGGTGTTGGTCTTCTTATTGGAGCCCACCCCGCAGTTCCTTGTAAACGTTTTAGAACAATTACCCCTAAGCACCAGATTTGACATAAAGTTAGAGAAGGAGTTAACAACCCTTTGTAAACCGAGTGGCGTAGGGGCCATTAAAACCACATCATCCGCGTAAAGGAGTGCAGGGATAGGGTGCTTGGCAACCAATCAATAACCCATATAGACACTAATGTAGATATTGACCAACTCATGCAGCCACTTACACACCAACTGACAGACTGATACAGACATTCACACAGCTTAGTCACTAACTCATGCATTCAGTAAGACACATTTACTCACTCAGTTATACAGTCAGTCACGCACCTACTAAATCATCTATTCAGACACTCATACACCCACTCATTATTCAATACACCTTGGCATTTAAATATATAAAACATATTTAAATTTACAGAAACACACAGTCACTGGAAGATGTCATCGGTGATGTCATCAGTAATGTCATATGAGATGTCATCATTAATGTCACTGACCATGTCATGAATGATGTAATATGTGATATCATCAGCAGTGCATTGCGGGAACGTGATTTATCGTTATCTCTACTAATTTTCTCTGGTTTTGTACGAGTGAAATGTCCAGCTAACTATAAAGTACCTGAAACCTGTGGTTTTTTCACAGAATTTCTATGGCTTTTTAAAAATGAATTTCTAACTATAACGTCCCTGAAACCTATGGATTTTTTAGTGAATTTCTAAGTTTATTTTTATTCTAATTACTAACTTTAACATCCCTGAAACCTATTTAATTTCAGTGAATATATATATATATATTTTTTGCTTGACTAGGAATGCCTAGGTTAGTTCCAAGCTCAGAAAGTAGGCATAATGAGAATATGTCACAAAATTGGGAAACAATGGGGCATATTTACAAGCCCCTATTCCCACAGGAATGTCACTTTTAGTGACATTCCTGTGGCAATATGGGCTTCGCCTTATTTACAAGGCAGTGTTAAGCCATTGAATGTGGTTTAATGCTGCCTTGTAAACAAGGCACCCTTTCACGCTATACTTAAGGCAAGGGGTGTTGTGGTGGTCATTTTACCGCAACACCCATTGATTTTGATGCTGCCCCATATCTCAAGGTGGCGTAAATACGGGGCAGCATCAAAATTAGGACTAGGGACGATCTGGTCTCACCCTGGCGAAATGTTGAGAAATGTTTTATTTCTCCTTGTTTTTGCAATTTCTATGTGTGATGCATTGTGCATCACACATAGAAACAGCAAAATGCCAATGTTTGTTTATGTACAGGAAGGTGTCCCTTCCTGCACACAAGCAATCATTTTTGTCCATGTAAGGTATCCACGTCAAATGTACATTCTTTTCTTCCAACATACTGAGGATTTTATAGGTAACCAGGGTTTATGGATTCTCCTGGAAAGGACTCAGAAGTTAGCCAAAATACAACACCATTTTGCTTTTTTGGAGGAAAATGGGGAAAAAGTGCTACAGAAAAAAGTGTCTGTTTTTTCCACTGCAATTGTATCAACAAAGGGTTTGTGGTGGTGAAATCACCATCTTCTCAGCTTTCAGGGACAGGCAGAGTTTTGTCATAAAACCAAATTAGTTCTAGCATTTTACTGGGACGGAGCCCATCTTACTATTTTTCAACCTCCTTCCAGTTAGTGGTAGTAATTGGTATAAAAACAATGGATCCCGGAAGGCTATACATTTCAGAAAAGTAGACAAAATTAAGTAATGGGTCATTTGTGTAGTTGAAATAATAAAAATATTGAAATTGACTTGGAAAAAACTGCTGTTTGTGCCAACATTTTCACCTCTCACTTTCTTTAACTATGGCAGATTTTTTAAAGCATTATATCGCTACATCTCCTGGACCCTTCTGGATGGGGTGAAATATAGGACTTGTAGGTTCATTAAGACCCCGAGATACCCAGAGCCAATAACTGAGGTGTGCCTTGCATTGGGTTTTCATTGTGTACTGGTATTAAGCAATTCATTTGATAAAATATAAATAGTGAAAACTAGGTGTCAAGGACACCTTTGTATTTCCAAATTGTGAACAAAATATAGAGCTTAGATGCAGTAGTTATTTGCACATCTCCGAAATTGTGGGTACCCATACTAGCATGTGAATTAGAGGAAATGTTTCAAAGTGACTTCTTTTTCATACATTTTCTTACATTTGGAAGGAAGAAATGCATTGAAAGTCAATAGGTAATATCACTTGTTATACAATCCTGTGTTCCCCTAAGTCTCCAGATAAAAATGGTGCTTCACTTGTGTGGGTAGGCCTAGTGCCTGGGATAGGAAACAGCCCTAAACATAACATGAACATATCACATTTTTCCAGTGAAAACTGCCATTTTGCGAAGGGTCTAGCTGTTGATTTTGGACCCTAGCTCAGTCGGCACTTGGGGAAATGTAGCAAACCTGTACATTTTTTAAAACTAGAAATCCAACTGAATCGAGGATGGCGTGACTTGTGTTTCTCTCACCAGTTTTTGTTGCCCAGATTCCCTTGCAATCCTCGAACTTTGTAAAAGAAAACACATTTTCCTCACATTTCTGTGATGGAAAGTTCTGGAATCTGCAGGGAACCACAAACTTCCACCCCCCCAGCTTTTCCCCAAGTGGCTCGATACAAATGGTACCTCGCTTGTGTGGGTAGGCCCAGAAATGGGAGAAAAACGTGATTTATTTCAGCTAAATTTGAAGTTTTCAGGGAATTCTGGGTGGGGCAATTTGGGGGAGCCACACAAGTTACACCTCCCTGAATTCCCTCCGGTGTCTAGTTTTCAGAAATGTGTGAGTTTGGTAGGTTTCCCTAGATGGCAGCCAAGCCCGGGACCAAATGCACAGGTGCTCCCTTTGCACAATCAGGTAATATTGTGATAGATAATTTTGATGTCTCCACAACAGGTTTTGGGCCATTCCCTGCCACGGGCACTTGGCACGGGAGACGTGAGGGGATGCCAGGTGGTTTGAAATTCCCACAACGTTTCCACACAGAAAATTGAGGAAAATATGATTTTATGTCATGATCCCATCCCCTCAGCACAGACCCCCTCAGCACACAGGGAGTTGTGTTCCCTCTGATCCCACTGAGCCCCTTGTTGCCAGAGAATGTGAAGGTACTGAACGTGGATCATAGTGACATAAAAAAACCTGTATTGTCTCGGACATTCATATATAAAAAGACTGTAAAGGGGACATTATGGAACAAGTGTTAGTCACATACATATTTACTGACTACTATTTATATTTAGCATTATTTTGAGTTTTCCTTTGTTACGCTATGTTTTCTTTTGTTATGTCTGCCTCATAATGTCACCCATCCAGAGTGCGGTACATTCTAGCTGTCTCCTTCTACAGCTGTGGCTATAAAAGGGAATACACCCATAGCTCCATGAGGATTGTTATGCCTTCATTGTCTGGTGAGTTGGAGTTCCTGTCCCTGCTCCACTGGCCGTGTTTTCTGCTTGGGCTGGTTGTAGCAGTCTTTTTCTGGCTTTCGAGAACCTAAGGTGGGTCTTATCCAGTTCTTATTTTGTAGTTCCTGTGTGCACGTTTTCCTGCCCAGCTCCAGCCGCTTGATCAGGTAGGCAGGATTTTTGTGTTTTTGCTCTTCACAGCAGTGATTGTCATTGCTCCCACCAATCATCTTGGTTTAACCGTAACATGTGAGGATGCAGACAAGACAAGTGTTGTGCTATTTGTGCTCCTTGTGCTATTTTGGAAAAATGTGAGTGAAACTTCCAGAAAGCCCATTTTGTAATCACAGAAGGAAGCAGTATTATTCTTTTTGTGCTATTAAACAAATTGAGTGAAACTTCCAGAAATCCCATTTTGTAACCACAAAAGGATGCAGTTTTAATCTTTCTTGTGTTATGGAAAGTGACTGAAACTTTCTGAAGAGTGTTTTGGGCAGCTGAATACGGACGCATTATTATTGGAACTGTGAGAAAACATTTTAATCCCTTAAATTTGACTTGGCCCACCAGGTGAGATACCATGTTTATCTGGAGACATGGGGGATGCTGGGTGTTAGTAAATTTGTGTCAGCCCCACAACTTTCCCACACAGAAATCTGAGAACATTTTCATTTTCAGCTAAATTTGAGATTTGCAGGGGATTCTGGGTAGGAAGACTTAGGGGAGCCACGCAGGTCAGACGTCCCTAGACTCCTCTGGGTGTCTAGTTTTCAGAAATGTGAGGTTTTGTTAGGTTCCCCCTGATGGCCCCTAAGCATGAGGGCAAAAACCAGTGTGACCCCCAATTAAAACCAGGTACCTTTGTGATTGTAATTTTGATGTCTGCACAATACATTTTGGGCCAATTGGGCCATTTCCTGTTGCAGGCAGTAGAGCTACCCACACAAGTAAGGTATTATTTTTATTTGGAGACCCGGGGGAATGCTTTGTGGTAGGAACATTTTGTATTTTCTGATACCAGAAGAATATGGCACAGTAATGTAAGGGAAATATGTGACTAAAGTCAGATTTTGAGGTTCCCATTACATTCTGGGTAAGGAAAGTTGTTGGGATCCATGACATGAACACCTCCCAGTGCTTTTCATTGTTTTTAGTTTACAAAAATATCTAAAGTTGATAGATCTTCTCTAGAGACAAACTACACCTCTGCAGAGAAAGACATACAAGGCAAATATTACTGCTGATCCATCTGTTCCTCAAGTACACACACATACTGGTTGGATTTGGCACTAGGGTGAGTGAAAGGTTAAACATTTATATTTTACTAACAAGAGATGTCACAAAAAGGAAATGCACTGCTAATAAGTAAAAGGTTAAAAACCTGAACCAAAGGCTCAAAACGTGTGAGCTGTAATGCCATGTCAAGGCAGCAACCTCTTCATAAGCAATACACACACCTTTCATAATTGACACACATGTTCAAATTACCAGCCGCGGGCCCAGCACATTACAACACTCATATCAACAGACAATGTAGAGACAATGTACACCCTAGCAGAGAAAGACAGAAAATACAAATATTACTTCACAACTAACTATTTCTTCAGTACACACTAGGGTGAGTGAAGGTTCAGAGCATAACATTTTATTAACAAGAGATTTCACCAAAAGGAAATACACTGTTAATAATGAAAAGGTTAAACAACTGACCCAATGACTCACAGGTTGTCAGCTGTAAAGCCAAGGCAAGGCACCAACCTCTTTAGAGGCCATTCACACACCTTTTATACATAACACAAACAAGGCCATTCACACTGCCATCTGCTGACCCAGCACATTACAACATTCAATTCAATGCAACAGACAGCGCCATTCAAGGGCCCATCACATTCAAATGCCCTCATGACTGACACAGCGAGCACACCAACTGGCGGTTGAGGTAGTGTGTGCAGTGGGTTTGGCTAGCAGTGTGTGTAATGACCAGCAGCAAGTCACTACTCACACACCACCAGCCAGACACCAATCCAAGCACAAGCAGACGCACACCACCAGTCAAGCGCCAGTCCACACACACAACTAGCCAAACACCAGTCCACGCACACCACCAGCTAAGCGCCAGTCCACGCACACCACCAGATTTCTTTTTTTAACACAAAAGAAAACACAAACCAATTAGAATTAGATACAAAACTAGAACTAAAACACAACAGTGGTAACTAAATACATCATTCTAATTCCAACCGTGAAATAGAACTACAAATATAAAACAATACAGATTAGACAGTTGAGTATTAGACTCACAAGTGCTCCCAAAAAATAATTTGAGTGTGATACGATCTGTAACATGTGGGCAGACACAGCCCAGGATTAGAAGGACAATCAGCACACTGTATATGACTCTACATCTCTTACAGGGATTGGTTTATTTTGGGGTATGGGAGGAATTAAAGCAGAAAAATGGTGATCTTTCAATCTAGCCACATCCTCCACCACTCCATCTCTAGGAACACTTGCCTGTTCCACTACAACAAGGCTGCCTATCACAGACTCCTGAAACTGAACAAAAGTAATCCTTAATGCAGGAGAACATGCCATGAACACAACAAAAACAGTAAGAGTTTCTAAGTTTCTAAGAGATGGATAGTCAACTTCTGATACCAAATGTAAGCCTTACAAACAGCAGTGAAAGGTTTCAACCACTGATCTACTCTATCTATACCACCCATATGCTTATTGTGGAGAAGTGTGGCTCAGTGGTTAGAGGCGGCAGACCCAGAATCTGAGATCGACCGTGGACCAGAGTTCGATTCCCCGCCTCGGCGGGTCTAGGGCTCATAAATTCCACGGTCTCGACAATTCTCGCTCCGGTGCCTACTCGACTCACGGGGTCACACTCTGCGACTCTGGGCAATAGCTTGCTTAATCTCCACATTGGCCCCTTGCGGCGGGATGCCTGGCTTTCACCTTGTGGATACCCTCCCGGGGTTTCTCACAGGGGAATACCAGGACGGGTTCCCTAAGCAAGCGCGGAGATGCCCCAGGGTAAGTCCTGCGCTATATAAGTTTCATACACATTTACATTGTAGCCTACAATGCACACAGGTTTGCTCAATTCAGCAAGCTGACTCCAAACAGTCACAGGTGAAGTACCTTTATCATGGATTATAGTCAGCATGTAGACATCCTTCCTGTCCACACTGCACTGTCCCCTCACAAGCTTTTTGCAAACACGTTCTTTTCGGTAACCTTTACAGTTAGAACCGATTGTGCCACAAGCAAGAGTGTCCAATTTGAACAATTCCTTAAACAATTGCACAGCAGTGTAGAAGTTATATATGTACAAAAGGTAACCTTTTTTAAAATGTCCTCTATCAAGTTTCCACACAATTTTCTCTGCAATTCCTAAAGTGGACGGACAACCAGGAGGGTCAATAGTGGAATCCCAACTAGTTTACACCCAGAAATTATAGCCATATCTTGTCCTACTCTCAAACAACATATTCATCTTAATTCCATAACGTGCCCTCTTGCTAGGAATGTACTGCCTAAAAACCAAATATGGCTGCTGCCATAAAGGGACTGGTAGACCAATATGAAGAAAGGGAAGACTTCCTTATCAAGCTGATCAACAATGGTAAACCCAAAAACTTCTTCATCTCATCCAAATTTGTGGGAGGCCACTGGGTGGCTCTAGAGAGGGCCTAAGTCTGGCACTATTGTCCCTCAAATACTGTTCAGTGTACAAATTATTCTGGTCAACAATCTCACCCAAAAATACATCATCAATAAACACCTGAAAACACTGTGTAAGCATACACTTTTAACCATTCACTCTACACCCTACATCACCAGTAAAGTCAGGCATTACCGGCTGCACCATGTTTGGATCAACCCAGAGTCCAACACTTCCAATGGAAAGGCTTCCAGCCCTAGGCTGCAAACCAGATGCCTCTTGCTGCACCATCGACACATCAGTGTCCTCCTGTAAAACAGGCACTTCATCTGCGCTGAGAGTAGCTTCATCATCAGATGATTCTTTGTGGACAGAAAACTCACTGCCAGATTCTTGCACTTCCTCCTCTGCCTCAGATGCACTGTCAGTCTCATAATCATAGTCAGAGGAAGATTAAAAAATAATGCCAACCACCTGCTGAGCAGTAATCCTGCATTTCGCCACAATCCTTTCTAAGAAAGGTAACTTGACAAACAAGTCAACAACAACAAACACTTTGTAAAAGTAGTAATAAAATGTGGCTTTATCACAAAGACCTATGTACTCTAAAACAAAAGTACTCTCTTTCCAGAAACAGCTTGACTCACCACCACCTACTCTGCACAGACACTGCAAAGAGCATCAATATCCCGCTAAAAAAGAAAAAAAACGTGACAACGCAATACACATTGTACAATAATCCAAAAAGAATTCAATACTCAAAACATAAACTAAATATGGTACTATTATGACACCACCTACAAAAAGTTCATACATGTATGAAAATATTACTAATTTGGATTGAACACAAAAAAAATGTTTTTCTTACCAAACATATGCAACTAGGCAAACTGCAGATCAACCACTGCCAAAACCGTAAACAGGATTCAAAAGCTTTGCACTAAAATAAAAAGTAGAAATAAAACATTACAGTCACATATGCAAATAATGCACCAGTCCACGTACAATCCACCAGCCAAGCTGGGGGGGCAGGTGTCTCTAAAAGCATCAGGCCGATCTTCCTCCAAGGGGGGCAGAAACAGGCAAAATAATCACCCCCTAAAAGGCGAGCAACCCTTTCCCAAGAGGCTGCTCCCCAACAATATCATTGAATAAAAACCGTAGTGCCTAGTGGCTTCTGAGATAGGCCTAAAAACATAAGGTTGATCTGCCCCCAAGGGGGGCAGAAATGACCAAAATAATCACCCCATAAATGGGAGCAACCCTTCCCCAAGGGGCCACTCTCCACATTGCTTAAGTTGATAAATCCCTGGTGTCTAGTGGCTTCTGCCCCTCTTTGGGGTAGATGAGCCTGAAAACATAAGGACATTCTGCCCCAAGGAGGGCAGAAACAGCTAACATAATTGTTCTCCAAAAGAGTGCGACCCTTCCTCGAAGGCTGCTCCCCCCATTGTTGGTTTTAAAAAATCCCTGGGGGCTAGTGGCTTCTGTCCCTATTGGCAGCAGATGGTCCGAAAAATGTAAGGCCGATCTGTCCCAAAGGAGGGCAGAAGCAGCCACAATAATCACCCCAATAAAGGGGAGCGATCCTTCCCCAAGGGGCTGCTCACCAACATAAAACAATGTGGCAATCTCTGGTGGCCTAGGTGGAATACAAATAAAAAAAAACACTGATCTGCCCCCCAATGGCGGCAGAAGCAGCCAACAAACCCTTCTGCAATGGGCCGCTCACCACCGTGCAGCAGGAATGCTCCAAAGAGACAACAGAGGAAAGAAAACCCTTTCCTTTCCCCCGATGCCTCTTTGTTTAAGAAAAAACTCTCCCCAAGGAGAAACTTACCTCTTTCTCCTAGATGCACTTGAAGCAAATGGCTTCCAGCACATCTGACTTCCTCTAATGACGTCGGCGCTTATGTCATTAGATGACGTGGACGGGGTGCGATGGGCTTCTGCTGCTACTCTGGTGGGGACAAACAGATGGGCGTTCCACAGGCGAGTACCAACGCTTCTCCCATGGGTGGGTGCCAGGATGTCCAGGAGCCGTCCGACACACACACCCACTGTGGCGTCGGACCGTTCCCGGACGTCCGACGCACATAAGGGGTTAAAAAAATGAAGAGTTGCAGCTTCTATGTGTGCTGCACAAAGCAGCACCCATAGAAGTTACAAAATGCCAATTTAGATTGTTTATTTGCTGGTAGGGACACCTTCCTGCACATAAACAATCCTTCCCCTTAACACCAGCGTTCTTGCACTATGGTATAAGGGTGCCTGCGTTGGCGCTATGCTGCTAAATTTAGCGTGAGCACAAGGAGAAACACAGGGCTGCACCGTACTCTTGTAACTGTGGTGCGGCCCTGTGCTCATGACTTGCCGCCCACTGATTGATTCTCCCACACAGACAGGGAATCGATTGCACGTGGGAGTGCTGCGGCCGTTATGACGAGTCCAGCTCGTCATGAACACAGCTCCACTGTGCCTCATGACTAGCTGGGCTCGTCATAAGCATGGAAGGGGTCTGGTTATGTACAGTGCCCCATTTCCCCTCGGGTTAGGCCAGTGCTTCATATGCAATAAACATGATAAATTAATAATAATTGTTGCCTCAACCAGTGTGCTACTTAGACTGCCATTCTCCACGAAAAAGGAATTTTTGCTTCCAGTTCCGTTCACCTATCCTTGAGGAGAATTCAAGCTCACTAAGAACCGTTTTTGAACGTGTAAGACCCTGAATATGCATGTGAAAATGACATCACCTGATGTGTTCCGGAAATGCGGCATTACACTTGTGTAACCTATTGCCCAACATTCAAGGCGCATCTCCATAATGCTCAAAACTTGCAATAAAATGTGTGTAACAGTTTAGTTAACATTTCACTAGAAGCACAAATTCTTTAATAAAGAAAGAAAGCCAGCCTGGAAGTTAAACCTGTAGGCTGAATATCAGTCTGCTGCGGCCATTACAATAGAGGTGTTATATAACACGCCCCTGAGTGTCATATGCCTAAAATCAATAGAAAGACTAGCAAAGGAAGAGAGTTTAATAGTAGGAAAAGGTTGTACATTAAGAGTGATACTCTTCCTCTCTGGCAAAATCTAGGTCTGCAAATGATTTTAGAAACCCTTAGATCACCTCTTTGTAATCACTGAACATTCGCCCTATATAGCCTCCCTCTCTTATTTCCAATGAAGAAGTGCCCTGATCTTTAAATGAGTTAGCCAAAATGAGAGCATTTACTTTAGTTCAAGACTTTTGAGTAGCCGCTTTGAAAAAGAGAAGTGCATTTTACCACATTGTGATGACCTAAGAACAGAACGTCGAGTTGGAGTGTGTGATAAGGTCGTCATAGAAATGAAAGTGAACTAGATAATGTATTTTCTTGCTGAGAGCATTGCTGGAGCGAGCCACTTATAACTGTGGATGTGGGACTGAAGCTTCATAGCAATTATTTCTAGCAAAAGTTCTTGGACGGTTTTATGACCTAGAAATAACGCTTTACATTTCTGTTAAAATATATTTCAATGTGCACTGTATAATCTGCAACATCAATCTGCTCGTGATGTCTAAATTTAAACTTAGATTGCTTATTAACAAAGCTAAAGGCAGTGAATGAGAGTATTGCCAAAGTTTGCTCCAGGGTGTTTAAAGATCAATGTACTAATGCTCATAAATGTACTTATAAACAGTCCAAAATATAAGGAGGTGGGAAGAGAAATTTTTTGGAGACTGGTATTTCTTTGTCTGCATAGACACTTAACAATAACAGCAGGGGGAACAACTCACAAAATAGAAAGAGGAGGGAAGAGAAAAAGGGAAAAAACGTCACAAAAGGTGAAAGTAGGAAACTCCAGGAGTGTGATAGAGGGTTGTGCTAGAGGATTAAAGAGGCATGAGGTGGATTTAAGACTATGGAGCCTTGGTATTTGATGCGCCCATATTTAATTGTGCTCTGGACCGACTTGTTAGCAGAGCTTCGTGCACCTGCACTCATTAATTTACAAATTAAGCACAGCTATGAAATAGCCAATTCCTCAATCAATCTCAACCAGGCTATGGTATCTTGGGCCCTAGGCCCACATGCCTAGCAATGAGGGTACACAGGCACTGTAGTATAGTACTGGAACAGGTTCAGGGGACCTGCGCCCGGTCCTGTTTATTAACAGGGTCACCTGACCGGTGACACGTGTGATGGGTGGGTGGACAGTGTGGGTGAAACACTAGAACGTGTCCAGCAGGACAATACATCCCTCCCAAACTTTAATTAAAAAGAAACAAACAAAAGTCTAACCTATGAAGAAAACAAACAACAACACACACAAAGCACCAATGAGTCTCTCAGGCCATCTGCTGGGCGGTTCTAGCTCTGGACCAAATTCCCAGGAACCTTTGCTCAGCCTCAGCGATGAAGTTCAGACCGACCTGGTCTCATGGTGTTGGAGTCTATTTACAAAGTTCAAATAATGGTGCATCTGGAGCTGTGGTGGAATCCACTCTTTCTGGCACTCTGACTCTGGTGGGCAGCCAACTTGCAAATAAGGAGGATAACCTTGGTGGATGAGGGATTTCCTTGTAGGCGATGATGCTTTCCAGTTCCCGATAGCCAACAGTTTCCGACTTGCCTCTTTTGCCTGGACTCTCCTCTCACAGGTGTCTTCTGTAGGGTCTTCCTGCCGGACTGCCATGGGACCGGCTTGGACTGTGCAGGCCTCTCGTGGGCCGCACTAAGGCATCACTGAGGAACTGCCAACAGGACCACAGCCAAATCGCTCATGCAGCACAAAGGGTGGTGTCTCAGAGTCTGAGTGCTCCCGCTGTAAGGATTCAGGTTCACATGCCTCCATCAGATGATCTTTAGGTTACCAGTCTTTGTGTGTGACTTCAATGCGTCCTGGTGCCTGTCGTGGAGCTTCTGCAGAGACATCTCTCCAGTTTGGATTCCCCTCTCACAGGAACTCCATTGAGGCCCATGCCTGTGGATTGCCACGTAACCGCGTGGGCTGTATGAGCTGTGTGGGCCTTTCATATGCTGCACTTAGAGGTCGCGGCAGAACTCCCAACAGGGCCACTGCCAAGCCTTGTGTAACCTCAATGGTGTATAATCCAATGGTCGTGTATGATCTTCTTCGGCATGCTTCAGGTTTACGGGGGCACACAGAAGGTTCCTGGGTGGCTAGACTCCTCCAGCGCTGGGAGTGCTTTGTTGAACTCCGGATGTCGTGAGTGTTGGGATCCACTCTGGTGGCGCGATGCTCCTTTGATGTTCTAGGTGATGATGCACCTGGATGATGAACATAGTTATTTTCCTTCAGTTGGGCAGTAGGCGGCGATCTCTTGCCTTAAGTGACCTCTTGGAGTGAGGAGGACTGGAGTGACTTTGTGCCCATTTACTGTTGTCTTCTGGCGGGTGCACTTGCTAGATGTGGTACTTTCGATGTCAAGCAGTCAGTGACAGTTGAGTAGACGGTCGCACTGTGAAGTGTGAGGCCTGAATGCAGACTGTCTTTGGCCGCAGTGTGGGAGCTGGGAACACTGTGTAATTTGGTTTGTGCTAGAATAAAGTTGCACCCTATACTTGTGTGTGGTTCCAATTCCTTTTTTTCTTTTGCAAGTGTTTCACCTCAGCTGCTTAAACACCATCTGCAAATGGGTACTGATGGCCGTCTTGCCTTATGTGGGGGTGGAGGCGCTCCTACACGGTATGAGTGTTTCTTTTTATTTACGTGCAGTACCACTCAGCATCACTGGGTGGCACTGCAGGTGATTTCAGAGAGGCCCAGCAGCTTTCATAATGCTGCGGGCCCCCTTGGTTCTCTTGGCCCCACAGGTGTTGCAGGAGGGCACGGAGGTGGCACTCATGCTGTGGGCTTCCTTGTGTTGGGAGGTGGAGGTGCAAAGGTCGGCACATCGCAGGCACCGCATTTCTGACTCATGCATAGGAGAGCATCTCTCGGATAGCCATGAGATGTCTCTCCTCCTTTGCAGTTGCCAGCAAGTGGCCACTAGAGGCATGCAACGCCTTTCAGGCCTTTCCCCGTCGCCTGTCTGTTGTCATGGCCTACAGCGCTTCTCAGTCTCTAATCAGGGCACAAGAGGAGCAGCATGCAGTGAGAACAAGGTAAGATGGGCTCCTATATTGGCAGCTTGTTATGGTTTTAATTTTTTGTGCTTGCTATTCTTTTGTCAGGGTTGTCTTGCATGAGTAATAAATAGATGTGGTGCACACGGGCAACCGCTAGGTGCCAGTAGAGTCACTTCAAGAGGCAGCAGCAGCTTTAATGACGCTGTGAGCCATGCGGTGCACTAAAAGATGCTGGTTCATCTCTGTGGGCTTAGGGCGGGGGGGGGCAACAGCCATAATTTTCCTTTTCTGAGGGCAGCAACTACCAGTACCGGGCCACGACTCCCGTGTGGGGTTCCTTCAATGCAGGTGCTGCTACTTTTAAGTGCAGGCTGTGGCAGCCCTCTTACTGCTGTGGGCCATGCCTTTTCCTTGCAGGCTCTTTGTAGATAGCTGCAGGGTTGACCAGTGCTCCCTCACCTTCCGGCACAGCGGCCATTACAGCATCAGCCCTGCGATTTGCCCACACACTTCATAGGCAGGCGGTCTGCCTCTTGCGGTCTGTGTCTGTCAGGTAGACACACCACAAACACGCCGCTCAACCCCCTTCTCTGGATCACTGGCCCCCGGCTGGTCACTACAGTAGGGGCTGCAGGGCATGCAGGCGGGCACTATAGGGAAGTGCAGTTGGGAACCAGTTGCTTCATGCTGGCAATAGGTGTGAAGGCACCACAGACTCAGGCAATCACATACCCAGGACGAACCACAAAATAGCTGAGAGCACACACGTGGAGATCAACCCACTCATCGCCATTGTGGTATCTTGGGCCCTAGGAATCTGACCATGAACAGGAATAACCTGCTCTAGTGTGCACTGTTCCTATAGAACTAGCCGTTCACCAATTTTTAACTATGTTCATAATTTTCAAACATATCATAATCCAAATCAACTGATTTATTTCATTTCACGTATTTTTCCTTATCACAGATGCATTTTCTAACACATTTACAAGTTCATAAATCATTTATATGTTATTTCATCACATATAATAATAAATTCTTATTTATGAAATTCAATACATGAATGTTATCACTTTTTTACTTCATCCTTTTTATACATTAAATCCAAAATTACTGTTGAACCACATGTAGTTTCTGGCCCAATGCATTTCAGAACGTGAGTTCCTTCTTCAGGGGCAATATTTCGCCGCTACAATCAACCGAAAAATCCTTCGAGACGGTCTGAATACTTTGATTGATCAGGATGCTGCGTGTGTACTCTCTGCAACCGTGGTAAATTTCAGAGTGACGCTTCCTCTAATTGCTCGTTACAATGTGCTTCAATCTCAAGGAGTTATATGCGATGTAGTCCAATGTTCAAATTTCCCAACCTTCGTCTCAATGCGTGGGTTCCGGTCTAACTGGTAGCTCTATTCACGTTTGTAATCACGCTCCTCTGCCGCCTTCTGTATGATACCGCTACTATTCTCAGCGTGTGCTGGTGTACCATCAACTGCTGCTTGCACGCCGCCCTACCAAACAAACACTCCAATCCAGGCCCACATGCCTAGCAATGAGAGTACACAGACACTGTAGTATAGTACTGGATCTGGCCCAGGGCACGTGCACCTGGCCTCTTTTATCAACAGGTTCACCTGACCGGTGACGCCTGTGATGGGTGGGTGTACAGTGTGGGTGGAACACTACAACGTGTCCAGCAAGAAACTACACAGGCCAAGCTTCATGTGGGAAAAAATGTAACTTTCTTCTCAAGCACCCAAACAATAAGCGTGACCACCAGTTTAAATTGCTGAGTCGTGAGTTCACTTCCGGTCGTTTCAACAGTATCCTTGTTGTTGCAGTGTCCAGCTTGTGGCCGGTGTCCTTAATATATCCAGTGTCAAATCTTTAATGGTCACCATCTTTATAGAGTTCCTCTGTGCCTGCAATGCTTATGGCAACATTAGTGTCCAATGTCGATGCAGTGAAAGATAGCAATTACAAGAATTATAAAAAAATACTATAGTAATGTAAGACAAACTTTTCTTTTTAAATTCCACATTGTGTTGAGAAAACCATCAGAGTAAGGGTTCTTAGGAGACTGCAGTTGCCAAAAAACAATAACATTTAAGCAATGGCAGTGCTATAGAGACATCTCTGGAAAACACAAAAAGCAGAATGTTAGTGGTTTACAAATCGATAATAGCACTGCGGCAAGAGCTACTCACCCTCATTTTAAAGATTTTCAATGTTGTCCTGCGGGATCTATGATGCAGCTGAAATGCTACAATATGAAAATTGATGAGCAAACATCAGATTGTAGGGCCTCTCTGTGCTTCTTGAAAGAAGAGAATTGAAGGAGTCCACAGATGTATTTGTTTTCTTATTTTCAACCCCAGTTCCACTATTTTCTGTCAAGGCAATGAAAAGTCCTTATCTAGACATACAAAAGGAGCACTCAAACGTGAACAGCACCAGGCACTGCAGAGAACTGGGAGGCAAAGAGTGAAAGGATCCTTTCTTTGTGGAGCTTACATTATTCATTGCACAACGCTGAAATTTAAGAATTTAAAAAAAATGTACCAACCATTTAAAATATGCATATCCCCTCTTAGGTCTTGCAATACATCACAGTGTAGGGTACTTAAAAGATCTGCATTCTTGACCACGGTAAAGTGTTCCAAACAATTTGAGAGAAGGTCAAGTCAGAGACTGTGGCATCCTGAAATTCTGGGATTTTTCATGTTGTAGCATTCATTTAAAGGTAAAAATGCAGATTATACACTCCTGTATGTATTGATGTATGGTCTGCCAGCATTTTTGCCTTTTTTTGGTTAACCTTCATTTTGCTGGCTGTGAAACTCTGTGCAATGTAACCCGCCTAACCAGTGGTAAAGTGCCGTGCTCCCCCTTTCAACATGGTTTTATTTGTATACTCCGGATGTATGACATTACAACGCATGCTTTTACTACGCATGCTTTTACATCGCAGTTTTTACAACGCATGCTGTTACAACGCATAGCGTTAAGGGGTGCTGGATAGTGAATAGTTTAATTTACTATTCCAACTCCAGTCCACGTGGATAGTAGGGAAGGTGTTGGATAGTAAATTAAATCCATTCCCTATCCTAGAGCGCCCCCCAGCGCAATGCGTTGTAATGACATGCGTTGTAATAGTTGCGTCGTAAAGGCACTGCGTGGTAAAAGTTGCGTTGAAAAGGATGTTTCCCGTATACTCCTAACTGGCATATTCAACTTAACTACAGGCCCCTAGTATATGGTACTAAGTGCATCCATCTGCACTAACTGTGCCATCCACTACAGTGGCAGAGCAAACATGGCTTCAGGGCCATAAATGTAGCCTGACTGTAGTAGTTTAAAAACTGCAATTCAACCTGTCAAAATAAACCCTTTTGACAAGTCACAATCTTTCTTTTGAATATTAAGAATTCACCTCTATTTAGGCCTTGTAGGCTATGAGGCAGACTTCATGGTATTTAAAAACAGAACATGTAGAAATGTAATGTTAACATGTCTTTGCATTATCTAGCCCCCAAAAACTAGTTTCATTGCAGAAAGGCTGTCTGACCTATAGAAAACACTGGGAAGCATTAGTAAATATTAATTCTGCTATCTTGGCAGTAAGGACCAGCTAAAAGTATGATTAGACCTTGATTTTTATGATTCAATAAAAGTCCATTCAATAGGAAAGTTGTATTTTTAACACATATCGAGGAAAAGGGACTTTTAGAAAGTTACCTTTTACCTACATAAAACCTCTATAGGCTAGTTTAGATTAGTCTCCAGCCATGAATGATGTGTGAAAACTGCTCCTAGGCTAGAGACGGGGGATGTTTTTAGTCCTTTGTCAGGATGACCATTTGGGCTACACCCAGTAACTTCTTTTACTTCAAAGGGGCCTCCCGTGTCACAGGCAAAACCAGATGACACCTGGACGGGCCCCCACTTTTGTTCCCCCAATCAGGCAGGCAGCAATCCCATTCAGATGGGAGCTACCCCCAGAACTTGTTCAG
This sequence comes from Lissotriton helveticus, assembly GCF_964261635.1. Taxonomy (NCBI): domain Eukaryota; kingdom Metazoa; phylum Chordata; class Amphibia; order Caudata; family Salamandridae; genus Lissotriton; species Lissotriton helveticus. Next base: position 1,080,555,782 of record NC_136059.1, read on the forward strand.
AGTGGCCAAGCAGGAAAACACTGCTCATTTCACTGGCCAGACCTCTGGGGTGGGCACATAGGCTCTGCACAAGGGGAAAATGGCTTTACCATCTTGGATGTAGGCAGAGGGGGTCCTGTGGGTTTGTCTTACAGTAGGGCACACAAGCACTGCAGCAAACTGTGTAGGATAATCTCTAGGAGCGTTTATCGACTGTATTAGGGAGCAGCCAGGAGTATCCCCCACCCACAAGATGGTGCCAAGAAAAAATATGACATCTCCGGTACCCTTCTCAGATCACCACTGGTCTTGAGGAGGATCAGAAGAGAACTGGACCTGCTGTCAAACACCTGAGAGTACTGGACCTTCTCCTTCTTGCACACAACACAAAGAAGTGGACTGCAAGGCTCATAAGGCTGGCCTACTCTTCTAACTGCAGGAACACAACAAGCTACAAGAGGCCTTTCCCTAACCTAACCAGCTAACCAGTTCCATCCTGTGGAAAGGGAGAAAATGCAACTCTCCTCCCTCTGGTATTGAATTCACCACTTACGTCTACTGCATGAAGAAAAGAGCCAAATCAGTCGGAGAGGAAACAAAGCTATGTTTATTTAGCACTCTGGAGTGGGCACAGGACTGCACAGCCTCAGACAGAGGGTGCATAAGAGTGTGCTTAATTCAGACTTTTCAGAAGGCTTCTTATACACTTGCAAGACAATAACAGAATGTGCTGCACTCAGAGTCAATATCAACTGATTACAACAAGTTCTGTCAAAACAAGCCCAGACACTTCCTCCCACCCACATGCTCTGCATAACCGAAATGTCTTGCACAATGCAAAGTTACAAAAACAAGAAAAGGTCAGAGCGATAAGAGCATTCTGAAGCGTTACAAGTCTAATGTACACATTTCTCAGACACCAAGCCATCCACATGGAAACGAAACTTATGAAGTTGTATGAAAACCCAAGACTGGGACAGGAGTTTTAAAATGTAAAAATATCTAAAATGGCATAGCTAATGCTAACACATCAAAAAGCAATTCTAGTTTAACAATTTGGCCTCTGCCGGAATGAGTCCTGACCCAAGTGCTGTTCCTGAGGTCCTGGAACCATTGGTTGTGTCTGCCAGGTCTCCTGAAACCCCTTATGAGGGAGAAGAGGAGGATTCTGAAGACTCACCTATCATTCCGCTTCTCCTGTTCTCCATTCCAGAAACATTGGAAATAGAGGAACATTAGAAAGAGAGGGAGGACGGGCAGAGGGAGAAATCTTAGGGAAAGAAGAAACAAACATTGGAATTCCATTCTCTTAACATGGTGGATCAGGTAGACGAGAACTAGGTTAGGACTCTGGCCTGCTGGGAACTGAGCATTTCTGTGGGCTCACATGGTGGTGGACTGTTTCACTGCCGGTGGGGGGCAGTTTTATTGCTGGGGACCTGCTGGCCACATTTCTTCTAGCAGTGCATCTTTATAAACAACCCCAAAAACAAAATGGGTTTGAAGTACATTTTATGCATGCTTTAAAACCATTTATTTATGCATTGTTTATTTCCAAACTCTGCAAGCAGGAATGTGGCTGGCAGGTCCCCAGCAACAAATGCAGTCCCCACCATCAGGGAAACCAGCCCCACTCTGCCAGCCCACTAAAATCCTCAATAGCCATTCCGGCCTTGAAGAGAACAAGTTAGTACAGAAACGACAGAGTGTGCATGAGACAGGAAGAGATGGACTCATGACAGGATGTGGAACGGCAAGAGAAGGAACACATAAAAGAAGGCATTGAGACATTGTAGAAACACAGAGCGAGGAACCCATTTCGTCTCGGAGGGAGAAGTCCATTATCGGAGGCAATATCCTCAGCACCTCCCAGCAACAAGAGGGACTGTAGGGGTGCCCAGGGAGCGTGGCTCTTGGAGGTCAGTAATCACATAAATTAGAGCAATATGCTCATTGTGGGGAGTGGGAGGAGAATAATCTGTAAAAAGAAACTAGGAAAACACATGTGTACTTCATGAAAGAGTGCTGAAACTCAGTTTTTTGTTTATTGCACCTAGTAAGATAGCCAGCTGATTGCTGATTAAATATTATGAGAATGAATTGACAGTGTCTGCATGTATCTGGAGGAGTAGAGTTCAAATGTCTTTTTAATTCAAATTGTTGTTCGAAAAGTAACACGCAGAGTGTAAGAGTAGCTATAGCACAGAAGAAAATCTACATAATACAGGGAGGGGAAGAGTCAAGTATTAGGAAGTGGGGCTTCTCTTCTTTTCCAACATAACTTCTGTCCAAAGAGGCATATACCTGCAGAAGAAAAGGAGAACAAGGTTTTAAGAGACTACAACTACAGAAACAACAACTTGTTTCTATATCTCTGATGTTTATACCCTAAATAGGAGACTAAACAAAGAAGAAAGACTAAAACGTTTCTTCCATCTATCACCATATGAACGAGATGAAAGATCCATTTGTTACACTGGGATTTAGAAACAACTTGGCTCCAAAGAACTCCGGAGCACTAGTACAAGCTTGCCAAGCTGATCCAACCAAGTTGCGTTGTCACTGTCTGAAGATTCAGGTTTCTCCCACTAAGAGCTTTTTTAGTAACAGCAAATCCTCTCGAGCGGGATATCTCAGAGATGTTATCTGTCCTCATGGAGCACTCTTTATCTACTGCCTTGCCCCACTGGAGGAATTGGAGCTCCAGAGAAGTAAGAGCTTGATTTAGAATTTGGTGGATCGGTACTCTGTCACAAACTTGATGGATTTTCCATCAACTCTACAGCAAGAACCACAGACTACAAGAAACTAGTAATATGGTGGACGGGATATCATCATGTTGTGAAACACTAAGCCTTCCACATCACTCTAAATCAGACCCTAAGTGAGAAGAAAGAAATTTTGACTGGGCAGAAATGTAAAAGATAGAGTGGACATTCTGAGAAAACATTCTGTGAGTACACGGTCAAAATTAGATTATTGTAGTAAATACAGTAGTTCTCTGATGCACAAGGCCTCTGTACTAGCTTTCAAGCTATAAATGTGCTTAAAAATGTCTGGGATACAGATTGGGAGAGGAGCATGAGAACCCTCTCCCATTCACAGTGCTGCCAGGAAAAGCCACCCTCATGCTAGACTAATGTCCCAATCTGACACGTACTTACTAGTTTAGGCTTGGGTATACTTAACAACATACCAGTACTGGTAGAGGACTTTTGTTTGGTTTTTTATTTTTCCCATCTGTTCCCCATCCCGTCAAACCTGCTCACCCTCTTGATGAAAACTCTTCCCACGTGTCTTCTAGGCATAACCTTTGCCTCTAATTTAGTCTCTCCCTCCAGACGTTCGCCTCCTCTGCAGTCTTAAGCTGGAGACATACCATTACTATCAAGTGCTTTGATGCTCTGAAAAAAAGTATCGACCTCTTCTGTGTCTGTGAAATTGTACATTATGTTATCTCTCGAAACTCTAGACAAAGGTGAAAATCTAAGTTGCACGCTAACACCACAATTCCTCAGCTCCTCCATCCACTCATCTAACTCCCATTGCCTATCGTATGTGGAAGAGAGATACCTGACTTGATGGAAAATGTGATGTCTCAGGCCTTATGACTTTTTGTTTTACAGCGGATAACAAAATCTTCAACTTCACCTCATGCGACAAAACATTTTACCAGTATTTTCCAGGGTTTCTTTCTCCCTGGTTTTTACCTTAAATGGATCCCTATGGCTATCTGAATATTCTTTCACTGTGCATTGTTTTCCAGCTTCTCAAGCTTGAATGTGAGGTCCTTTTCTTTCTGTTTTAACACTTGAATTTCCTTAGTGTTAACACCTGCTTTCAGACTTACTCCTGAACAGTCTTTTCAAGCACTTCTGCACGGAATTAGCCGATTCTTCCTTCAAAATTGGTGCAGGTCTCTTTCATTTGTTTCAGAAATGGAAAAATGCCCTTTTATTTCTACTATCAGGCTATCATTAACAGAACCTTTTTTCAGTCCTTTTTGGTTCTCCGCTCTCTTCCTTGTTACTATTCTCTTCCCCCACAGGAGTTTCCCAGCTACCTCCAGCCGCACCAGCACTTTATTTTCCCACATAAGTTGGATGATGGAGGTCTGCCACATCTAATTCTTGGTTCGTAAGGGGGTCGAACCGATTCCTTATGGGGATACTCAAGTATGACTTCTCTGCTGCCTTCTGTCAATTCTTTACTAGCTATCCTTGACTCGCTCAGCTCCACCTCGCCTCCTCTACTCTTAACACCAGTCCCCTCCATGGTGCTGAGTACCCCTCCTGCTTGGTCCAAAGACTGGGGTAGAGTTCCCTTGCTTGATTTCAATTTAAAAATGGAAGGTGTTACTTTAAACTCTTTTGTGTGTTGATTCAATGTATTGCCGATCTCTCTTCTGAAAGCTGTCCTCTCTTTAGCGGTTTCATTTTAGAAAGGCTCTTTGGCTAATTTGGTACTTGCTTCAGCAATGACAATTTGCTCCTTCTAGAACTTGTTGCTGTTGCTCTCACTGTCCACCAAACTTACTGTGGGGAGCTTTTTGAGCTAAGAATGTACAATTTTCCTACAACCCCTTTATCCCCTTCTTTGGGCCAGTGCCTTGAGGGACAGGAGGGTCCGCTTCTCTGGAAGTGCCCTCTACTAACCTTGTGCTCCTGGGCTCTATACTTCAGTTCTATCAGGTGTGCATAGGGGCTTGCACTACCATCTCTCCCCTCAGCTTCCCTATGTTTTCCAGACCACTGACCTTGTGCATGGAAGCTACTCTGATACTGTTCCTCTCTTTCCTGCTAGCATTACTTTTCTTCACCTGCCACTGCTCTGATGGGCTCTCCCATTACCTCCACCACTCCAGACTGAGCAGACAGCACCGACCTGTGCTGACACTGGCCATGCAGCATCAGGGAGAAATGTGCACTGCTGCCCGACACCCTCTGCCAAGCCCTTCTACAGCCTGGAACCAGCACAGACCAAGCTGTCGGCCCGTTTCCTCGAGAAATGAGGATACCTCAGTCCCTGGTAAAACCTGGGGTCCCACATCAACAAAGGTATGTGGTCACGTGCTCAATGGGTGCTTGTCATCTGGAGTTAGGAGCTACCAACCAGCTACTCTTTGCTGGCCACCTTCTTTCCCTCCTCTTCATGTTTGTGTACCACATAATGGGATGCAAAGAAGATTTCTGATTTTGGAGCTTCAACACCATGTGCAGGGCTAAATTGACATAACAAGGTTGATGCTTCACTGTTAGTGTGGATAAAAAACGGTTACTGCCTATTGCCAGTGTGGCTCTGGCAACATCTGTAATCCAGAAGGCAGCTGATGTGTTTGAAAGTGCTTTAAACTATGTATGGAGTATAACTGGTGGGTACAAAAGTTTATGAAGCCCGGAAGAGTGTTTTCCTGTTCAAAAGGGGCACACATTTGTAGAGGGAGTAATGACAGATGGAAGTTTAAACTGACAAATAAACTAGGAAGTGCTCTGAGGGGCACTGTCCTTGATTGGGCTAAACTGTGGGTGGTGTAATGTCTGGATGTGGCTGAGTGAAGAGATGTCGTGTATATTTTAGGACCCTGCACATGTGATTCTCTGCATTTTCTGTGATTCTTGGACATTTGCATCTTGAGTAAGAGATGCATAGTGTGATGCATGCCTGAGGTCATTGAGTTGAGGGTGTTAATAGATGTAGTAGTGAAGGTTGGAGGCAGAGAGCTGTAGGTTATTGAGTTGGTTGAAAGATATGTTGTCTATGTATTGAGTTAGATTCACGTGTACATAATTTAGTAAATTCCGGGAGAGTGTTTATAGAGATTTTCCATTTCATGATGGAAATGATTGGAGAAAAATCAGTAAGCAGAAGTTGGGGTGGCAAGTAACTGGTAAGTGGTCTTAGATGGAGAGTATTGAATTCGGATTCATTGATTAGATAGACTGAGACTATGATAAGATCATTCAGTTTAAGTGTGAGAGTGCAGGTAGCATGTGTATGGTGGAGACTGATACATTTATTTTGAGCCTTATGTAGAGGATGGTGGAGGAAGGGTATCAGTTAAAATGTGGTGAAAGCCCTGTCCACTAAAATCACTGTTCACTTGTCCCACCATTGAGATTTGGACAAAGGGACACGTTTACGTCTGAGGAGTCTCAGCTGACTCTGCCAGTTTAACTTTCGACCAACAGCCCATTCTCCAAAGGACTGTCAGTGAGTGTACATAATAGTTCAAGACCTTTTCTGAAGTAGTCATTCTGATGACCACCGTTGAAAGCCCACTGATACTGACTAGTAAAAGAAAGGGTGCCCATGATCTGGGAGGCCATACACCACTATCACATAAGGACCATTTCATTTTTGTTTTCATGTAAAAAACTCTTGCAGTCAAAGTTTATTACTGAAAAATTCCGCAGAACACATGCATCAAATGGCCCTCTCTTTGCAAAGCTTCAGAGCCTAGAGGAAACCACACAGAGGGCCCCTGGAAAATGTATAAACGGAGCGGAACTGGGGAAAGAAACATGAACCATAAAAGAACCCCACCTCCCGTGTAAATGATAAAATTAGCCAAATAGAAATATAAAATAGAACAAAATGTTCTTTAAAATCGCAGTCAAAATAGTTATAATAGAACAACCATGTTCCATAAAGGAAATTCCCTGATCAAAATTAATTTGGGATTTAATGAGAATACGGGTTCTGTTCAGATACCCAATGAAGAGTTTTGATGTGTCTATGTGCAAACATGAATCATTTGCATTTCAAGCTGTAAAGTATTCTCAGCTCTAAGAAATCACACGCCAGTTTAATAAAATTTAAGTAAGGCAGTGTCTCACAAAGAGAAGACATCAGAAACTCAAGATCTAGTCTCTAGTCAGAGAGGCAGGATAAGAATCTGGAATCTCAGGTTCTGAGTTCTGAATGTACTACTCTAGCAAGACACAGTAACGTAAACACACATAATCTATGTTGCAACATTATTTACTTTCATCATCTTCATCCTCCAATAGAATAGCAGCAAACTCCTGGGAATATGCAATCTCCCCATTTTCTCTTCAGAGCTATAGACTTTCATATATTTGACTTGAAAAGTAACAACATTATTTTCTTGCTGTACAAATGCTTTTTCCCAAGAATAATTCTTCCTGTCACTACATTTACTCCCGGTGAGAACCTTACTATCAGTTGTCTAATCAAAAACAAGTGTCTATTCACTGGCTAACACTAGACTTCTGAAGTTGTAACATCTGCAACAAATAGAAAAAATGAATCTTGCACAAACTACTATCCAATGTGAAAACAGGCCTTTCAGTGGTAATGCATTATTTTTCACCTAACATGGCAATATTCAGGCTAACTTGATTCAGTATTTTATTCATGTGCAGGCCTACAACGTTTAAGTACGATTACCGACTGCAAATTTTGCATATGTATTATTTAAATATAAGCTTGTGTACATTATTAATAAAAGTTTTTTAACCGCAGATATAATTCATGGCAGCAGTTTTCCCCATCTGATAGTTGACAACCATCACAATTTCTTCACATATATATTTTGAGCTGAATCATTCATTATTATTTCTAATGGTTTCAATTTCCATCAACTTCTTCTATTCTCTATTCATTCTTTACTCTACTTCTAACTCTGCTCTGAATTTTTGTATTTCTTTCTTCTTCTTTTGAAATGATTAGCATCTAAAATCTTTAAATAAAGGGAATAAAGTTATCAAACAAATACCAATGATTAGCAAAGATCACAATATGACACTAAAAAGTCCTCCACCCACAGTTGCAAACCAATTGCCAATGTTTGAATATCCTTTAACAAACCTCTCTAATACACTAGAGGTTTCTTAAAGTTCTAATTCAGGCTTCAAATCAGAAAAGCTCCTTGCAAATTATTCTATCTTTCTCCTTTATACTAGTAACAATGTTGAGCTTATAGCTTCTTGCAGACTTCATCTTCCTCTGCTCACAAAATATGTAAAGCAAATCGATCTTGCAAGACCATTATTCTAAAGCCACTAATTCAGTGTTAATTGCTAGCAAGGCACCAGATGTACTAGTAGTTAGTTTATTTAGTATTGTTGATAGCTTTCTAAGGGCCATATTCTCAAGGAGTTATCACCGTGTTATCGGCACTTTATCGCAGCCAAAGTCACGATACATTTATCACCCATTCACATGCAGGTGATAGCCCATATCACCAGTTTACCTGCGACATCAGCTGCAAAAAACATTGCCACAGATGACCCCGGCAACTATCACTAACAAGATGCAGAGTAGGCGTTCCCGTGCCAAAAGCCACGACAACACCACTTCGCAACATTCTCAACGACCAGCCAGATCGGTGAAAAGAGCACAAAACATGCGATAAGGCACGTTAGCAGCAGGAAATTGACACTTGCTCCCACCTTGTGTAAAATTGGACGACAGCCTGCACCACAAAAGGGAGCCCAGCCCAGAGCAACACCTGAAGGTCAACAGATGCCATCAAGCCATGGATCATGTAGCCTGGACACCCAAGAGTGCCACAACACCCACTGCCACCACCCCTAGAACCATACCCCACCGCCGCTTCCCCCCCCCCAAGACCAACTTTGAGGCAGCGCAGGCACAGACAGGGACCCCTTGAAAAGGCACCAACCTCACACACCCAACACCAGAGAATGACATTACACACCACAGGATCAAAAGGACAAGCAAGATCCCACCACAGACAAAGCTTCAGGCCGTGCTGCACCTGTTGGCCTCTGGTACCTTCCAACCAACAACAGCAAGAGTCGGAGGAGTCTCACAGCCCACCCTATCAAAGTTCCTCAAACCTGTCCTGGTGCCAACATCAGCTTGTCACCCCAGTATCTATACTTCCTCCACATTGCGCAGGAATAGCTGGAGACCAAGCAAGGCGTCTACGCCATAGCTGGCTTCCCACACGTTGTGGGTGCAATTGACTGCACATGTGTCCTACTGGTGTCCCCTTGCAACACTGCACACAATAACCACAACAGAAAGCACACGGATCCCATCAATGTGCAGGCAATAGTGGTCCTCGGGAAATCTCCAACAATGTCGACGACAACCACCCAGGCAGTGTGCATGATTCCTACATCTCAATCAATCAATCAATCAATCAATCAGACATTTGTAAAGCACACTACTCACCTGTGAGGGTCTCAACGGCTGAGGGAAGGGGGGTAGAAGCTACTAGTTGAACAGCCAGGTCTTGAGACGTCTCCTGAAGGTCGGCAGGTCCTGGGTCTGATGTAGGTGGATGGGGAGGGTGTTCCATGTTTTGGCGGCAAGGTGGGAGTTGATCTTCTGCCGGTGGTCGTACTTCGGATGCGTGGGACGGCGGCGAGTGCAAGGTCGACGGAGTGGAGCTGGCGGCTCAAGGATTAGAAGGACAGTCATTCGTTGAGGTATGCTGGTCTGGTGTTGTGGAGCGCTTTGTGAGCATGGGTGGGGAGCTTGAGGTGATCCTCTTGTTGATCGGGAGCCAGTACAGGTCTCTCAGATGGGTGGTGATGTGGCTGTGGTGAGGGAGTCCAAGGATGAGGCGTGCGTATGCGTTTTGTATGTGTTGGAGTCTCTTCTGGAGTGTGGTCATGGTTGCTGCATAGGGGGCGATGCCATTGTCCAGCCTGCTGCTGATGAGTGCTTGGATGACTGTTCTTCCGGTTTCGGTGGGGATCCATCTGTAGATCTTGTGGAGCATGCGGAGGGTGTTGAAGCAGGAGGAGGGGACTGTGTTGACTTGCTGGGTCATAGAGAGCACTGAGTCCAGGATGACTCCCACGTTGTGTGCGTAGTTGGTAGTTGTCTGGGCAGCACCCAACGTGGGCGGCCACCAGGAGTTGTCCCATGTGGTGGGGGTGGAGCCAGGGATGAGGACCTCTGTCTTGTTGGAGTTCAGTTTCAGCCGGCTTGTCTTCATCCACTCTGCGACATCTTCCGACAGTCCATCAGCAACCAGTGCTACCAGGATGGCACGCACGGAAATGCACTGCTCCAAATGAACACAACACACACCTCAACTCCACAATCATGCAACTCACAACACTGGGAATGCACACATTACAAACTCACATAAAACATACCAACCCACCAGACACGACAACACAACTTACTGTGGGAACCTGGGCCGGCCATGTACATGAGCCATCAACGTCATGGCACCTCAGCCACACAATAGCTGAATGTGGGGAGAGGTGGGAACAAGGCATGTGTGAAAGAGGCAAGTGACCCATAAATGAGAAAGTAACCATTGCCAAGTGTGGCATGGATGTGAAGGGCAGACTGCAGTATGCAGACCACACACATATCCATGTCGACACACACCGCTGGTGTATGTAGTGTAGTGGACAGTGTTGGTCAACAAAGTAGGAGTACATATACTGATGAAAAATGCTGTATAGGGATTGTCATCTTTTCCGCTGCCCCTTGGTGAGACTCAAGTTGTATGGGTGATTAAGGCTCCAATCTTATTTAATTTCTTTTCTCCTTTCCTTCATGTGTATTCTCTCCTTCTGGAAGCATACAAAGTCTCTCCCCTTAATTGAGTTTTTTACTGTTTCTAAAAAATCTTTTGTCTCACAGTTGCACACCTCCTTGTGGTTCTCCCGGGTGGAGGCAGTGCAAATTGAATGACTATGTTACAATCTGGAAATTGATATCACTGTCATGCTTTTCTAGAATACAACTGCAATTTTGGCCCATGAGATATGTAAGAATTCAGAACATGGGTCTGAAAACTTAAGAATGAATGTTAGACAGAAATAGGAAAAAGTTTACCGATCAAGCTGTCTGTCTATGTATGTCACTTTATTCATGGATTTGACCAATTGGATGTAACATTGGATCAAATGTAACGTGGTCTAGTGTGGTTTTAAAAATGGTGTTTGTCTCTGTATGGTTTTATATGATGTCTTGTTTATATGTGTTTTATATATGTTTGTTTATATGTTTGTATTTAACAGCCCTGAAAAAGTCCTGCACTGGGACGAAATGCGTCGGCTGTACTGTGCTTTTTCTATCTGATGGAATAAAGAGATCAAACTGAGGAGCATCTATCTTCGTTACTTATTGGATTTGGACTATATATATTTGCTTTTACTGAACCATGTGTTGTGGTGCACCTGTGCTTTGGAGTCTAGATCTAGGAGGTTGCTTCACTTCAAGTAGATTTCTTTGTAAGTTTTTAACAGTCTTTAAATCTAAAGTACCATATTGTGGAAATTAAAATGGTCCTTTATTTACAGTAATCTTGCACCAGTGACAAACTCAATAACATGTATAGAGTCCTACATTTGTCACCATATAATGAGCTGGCACACCATCCGATGTTGGGATTCTCGCATCTCCTCTCATCAGATCTCTAACAGCTTTAAAACATTTCATTTTTGCAATCATTCAACAATGAATGAAAAGTGATCAAGTACAATATTTCAATGTTTTTGTTCTGTTCATAATTCCGTATACAAGAATACTTTCCTCCAATACTGTCACAACTCTTCTTTTGCGAACCTGTCACAATAGAATTATTGATTACTTATTAGCTCAATACACTCCACTAAAGAGTTCAAGGTAGACCATTCACACAAGAACAATCAGAGAATACCTTCGAACAGTTGTAAATCACCCTGACTGACATAGCTTCCCCTTTGCGTGATATGTTCCACTAACATCAATCAATATTAGTACAATTTCAATAAATCGCTATAGTCCTTATCTCAATTCTGCAGTCGGTGGTGCCTCACAAATCTGCAACGCAAACCTTAGCAGACAAATAACACCTTTAAATTTTTCAACTGTTCTAGGATCTTAGACTAATTTGATTTCTGGCAACAACTTAACCTGCTCAACATCTCAGCATAAACAGCACTAATTTCACTGAATACACAATACAGAACCTCAAAATAAGAACGTAATCTCAAAAAGACAATGATATCCAGAAACCTATTGATACTCACACCTCCACCACTACAACCATCTTTAAACCGTAACTCATTCAGTCTTCAAACTCAAAAGACTGAAGGAGTTAAAGGACATGGGTAATTCTAATTTGGAATGACTTTATTGTCTCCTTTCTCTTGTGACACATACCATCTTCTGGCTACCTCTTAAGGGAGAGGGACTTTCTATGTCTCAGTTTTCGGGTGTAGTCATTAAATAACCTCCACCACTGCTCGTATGGGCCTTTTCTTGTCAACGAAGAGGAATGAGGAGCAATCATCTACATAATCAATGAATCATTAAATACTTTAATTTCAGTCAATAAAGAAAGTTGGTGTGAGTTAAAGGGGTTTTGTTTTCAAAGCTTTTAGTCTTTCATCTAGTTATTCATTAAGCATTAACTTTAGATTTTAGCATTAAGAGTTATTATAATCAATCACTCCATATTTGTTAAACAAATAGAACAAAATGTTCATTAAAATCACAGTCAAAATACTAATAATACAAGCATGTCCCATAAAGGAAATCCCCTAATCTAAATTAATTTGGGGATCAAGAGAGAAAAAGGTGTCTGTTCAGAAACCCAATGAAGGGTTCTGATGAGAGAGAAATCTATGCGTAATCATGGAGCTTAACATTACAAGCTTTAAGGTATTCTCAGCTCTAAGATAGCAGCAAAGGTTTAATAAAATCTAAGCAAGGCTGCCTCTCATAAAGAGAAGACAGCAGAAACTCAAGAGCAAGTCTCTATTCAGAGATTTGGGAAAAGAACTTGGAATCTAGGCTCCTGTGGTTCTGATTTAAGTATGCACATACTACTCTAGGAACACCCTCTATTTTAAAACACAAAATCTATGTTGCACCATTATTATCTTTCGTCTTCTTCATCCTCCAATAGAATATCAGCAAGCTCCTGGGAAAAAGCAAACTCTCCATTTTCTCATCAGCGCATAATGGACTTTCAAACATTTGTCCTCAAAAAGTGAGAACATTACTATCAGTTGTCTAAAACAGAACCAGTGTCTGTTTGCTAGCTAATAGTAGGCTTCTGAAGTTGTAACATCTGCTGTTAGGAGAAGAAAAATCTGTAGTAGATGTGCAAACAGGACTTTTAGTGTTAATGCATTATTATTCACTTTCCGACCCATCAGCAGTTAGGCTATTTAATTCAGCACCTTATTCATGTACAGGCCAACAATATGTAAGTATGGTTACCACCTAAACATTTTGCATTTAGCATATGTTTTATTCAAATGTAAGGTTGTGCTCGTTATTAATAAAAGTGTTTTAACAGAAGACAGAATTCGCGGCAGCACTACAAATATATCTTTGGACAATGTATCATTATAAGGTACACTGGACAGAGCCCTAACAAGTCTGTTTAGAACACAGACGGGAAGAATATCGGGGCTGTTTTCAAAGCCAAATGCTAAAAGAATAGCTAATGTCTTCCAAACGACTGGATGGCAAAGTTTGATTATTTTTAGGAGAGGTGGAGATCTTTTTTGGTTCATTACAAATCAATGACTTTCACAAAGCAGCAGTAGTTGCAGATTCACTGAATGCACAGAGATCTTCAACCAGTAGAGCACAACCCATAGCCTCTGGTGATCTGGCAGGCTTGTGGGTCACCCGTTAAACTCTAGTGTGCACCTTAGTGCTTGCTGCAAATCCGCAGTTACATCTGAAGCACCACTTCTACATTTCCCACTGTAGACAGCCCTCTACATTTTACGTATCTCAGAAATAATGCAGGCATTTTGAACTAAAAATGCTCTCACCTCCATGCAAAGGCCAATGGGCACTTTTTTGTTTTTCAAAGACAGACTTTCAAATCGGGGATTTTTCCTTTGAAAATAATCAAAGTCCCTGACAAAGTGACAGTTTTCTTCCATCACATTTTGTTTATCTTCAAGCTTAGAAATCTCATGGTTTTCTATGGGTTGCATTCTGACGATCCACCATAGATAGGGCAGAGCTTCCAACATTAAATCCACCAGTGGTTTAGCAATAGAAAGGGTTTTCCAAAGGGGGAGTGGATGAAAGTATAAAACTAGTTGCAACATTGCAATATAGAAACCTGTGCATATGGTATGCATAAAATGGATTAGCATTTACCAAATTTTGGGTGACTGGCCTATTATCATTGGTTTCTAAAGGACTCCCATAAAAGATTAGAATGGAGCTGATTAAATATGTGAAATGGGGGTTAGCTGATGTTTCTTCAGGTGAGGGTTTAAGATGCTAAAGATCAAGGAACATGAGAGAGGTGGATAGAAGCAGTGAATCTAGGATCAGTCTTTGAAAACGAAGGCAATGGCATCAGAGTGGAGAAGGACTACCACAACAAAAAGGGTAAAGGGGGCTATAATTGTGATAAATGTGTGCTCTTATGGTGAGCCTTGTTTAAGGTTAAGAAGGTTAATATTAATTCATGAGGATCCATACTCCAAACAAATCTGTATGCAGTTCTAGGATAGAGATGGCATGTAGCATAATTGGTGTGATTGGAAAAGGCTTTTCTCAGATGCCTAAATCTTTGTCATTTTTGTTTATTTGTACATACCTTATTATCCATCCTCTGATGAGCCATTTGATATTATACAGCACAGAATGAATTTATTGTATACCTTCAACCCATTGTCACTAGTATGTTTTAGTTCACAATGTTGCTCGGATATGAATTTACCCTTTAAAAAAATGAAAAGGGTTGAGACATTTGGCAAAACATGAACAAGTTGGTTTAATTAAACACAGTGGCTGGGAGAATAACAACAGAGGGGTGTCTGAAGACTGTTTTGATGTACAGATGTTTTGTTCTTAATGTACAATAAACTGTTTACAAATTCTTGTAGAGCATGTAAATCTTGGCCTTGTCATGAACAATAAATCCAACCATCTGATAAGTGGGACACAGGTGGCTCTCGAGTTTGCAGAGATCCAATGTGGGCCAGTGTGTAGGTGTCCAGATGTCCAGCATGGGGAGTGTGTGATCACTACATGTAGTGTGCATGCTGTGCTCTGATTGGCTGAGTGTTCCTAACTATATGTGGCATCTGAATTAGTGGTATTTTGAGAACGCATGCCTTTGACCAAACATGTCACATTGAGGCCAATCTCAACTGACCATTTGTGGTGTACCTGCCTATCTGTGGGATTGATCTGGTTTTTCCCTGTTTCTAACCCCACCTAAGACCTTTCAATCTGTAGGCTTCGGTTTGGGGCGCAGGACCTTTCTGACCATGTATGTCTGACTCAGAGTTGATGGGGAGGTCATCTTGGGTGGATTAGACAGCAATGATACGAGTTTGATACTACGTGTACATATAACATGGCGGTCATTGATATCGCATTTAGCGTCATTCTCATTAGTATGCGTACATTTGTCATAGAGTACATCAACATTGTATTTACCATTATTGACTCTGTTAAGTGTACATATGTTAAGATGCACATTGACATTGCATTCAATTATTAACAGTGCCCCCTAGTTGGATATTTAACTACATAATCTTTCTCATATGTCACGAAAGTCACATTATTCGAGGCTGTGCCTGTTTCTGTTGTGTCTGCTATCCTTTCTTTAGCTATTTGCAGGGCTGCAGTTTTTCAGCAGGAAACCCCACTTGTATGAAACCACACAATAGTTATGCATAAATGATACTTGGAAGCAATGACATGCACAGTGTGGCCACCTAACGGGGGAGACAGCAAAATATAATCTCAGGGGCACCTCCCTCCTTCTTCATGTTG
Organism: Lissotriton helveticus; assembly: GCF_964261635.1. NCBI lineage: Eukaryota > Metazoa > Chordata > Amphibia > Caudata > Salamandridae > Lissotriton > Lissotriton helveticus. The sequence continues at coordinate 1,080,571,469 of NC_136059.1, forward strand.
CCTTGTAGACATTGCAGTACTTAAATGGCAAAAGCAAAAGTTAAAACTTTTAGATCATTTCCAGGAATAAATGTACAACAGGAAACACCGGTCTTGGCACACACCCCACCCTCCATAGCGGTCATCAAGTCCAACACATATTGATGTTACATTGCCATGAGAAGGTTGGTTCTTAGTTCTTCCTTGATAGTGTTTAGTCTGATCTCAGTGTCGTTGATCATCTTCAGTATTTCCCACCTGGTTATTTGTAACCAGCAAGGGTTCGCCTTTGTTTGCAAAGTGAAGAAGGGTATGGACCCTCCTGAATATACTTTAGTTTTGTAAAACTGTCAAAATTATTCTGGAATGGCCTTGCACTGAGCCCAGTTAAACTAATCAGCAGTTCTTTTTTCTTGAACCTGATGAAATAGAGTTGTTTCCTTCTGTAGCGGATTTTGGAGCAACTCAGACAGATCTTCTCCCGGGATGACCAGGGTTGGGTTGTTTATGGTCATGAGCATGCATGGGCCCCACCATCCGGGGATAAGCTGTGTCTATGCAAATTCTCCATGTTGCCAGAAGTAATCCATCAACATGGAGGTGCCCCATTACAGGTCCAGCATGTGCAGCATTGCTTCATAGTTTTTATTGGTACCAAGTGGTATTGTTCCTTTGCCTCTGAAACACAAAGAATACAGTTTCCAATTAGGTGTTGTCCCTTCCCTTCCAACCATGTCTACCTAATTATCTCATATAAGACTGTGGGAGAAGGAGGAATGAGAGACTAGGTCGCCCTCCAAATATACTGTGTACAACCAAGAATCCAAAGTACTGGGTTCAAAGACCTAGCTCATGTCGCGGTAATTGGCCCAATTGGTCAATAGTACCTGCCGAGAAAGAAAAAATTATTTCTAGTGTCCCCTCACTCACCAGGGTTGCCCCACGGTGACATGCTTCATCATTGGGGTCCTCTCAGTTCTCTACGAAAAGGGGCGTGCTGCGACTCACGAACTGGAATGGTCCTGCACTGTAATTCCATGTCCGGGGATCCATTTATCATTAAGAAAGGCTGCACCAAATATGTTAAGATGGATGCATGAGCAGGCATAATTGTGGACTCATCTGGTGGTTTTGCTACCTCTAAGAACTTCTTTTCTATGAAGTCTCAGGGCTAAACTGTGTTCTCCCCTATAGTGCCCCTTCTGCGCATCCTGTCTAGCTCAGTTTGAATTGCCTAGGTTTGGTAAAAAGGTAACGTGGTTTGAGGTTGGTCTTTTACCGAGTAATGTTTACTACTGCTCTATAGGGTTCTATCTTGGCCCTAATCCTGCATAGGTACAGGTGAACGAGACATTTTGCTTTTTCAGGGGCTATCTCGTGGGATAAGTAAAGCCAGTCTGCGTCTACGGAGTGGGGTATAAGCAAACATATGTAACACACCCTGTTAGTGGTTTGTGTGCCCACGGTGGTCATGTCGATTCATAAAGGGGTTCTGAACTGGGATGGTGCAGTGAGCTAAAAAACGGTGATGGATCAAGCCCTGATCTGTTGACTGGGTAGGAGTGTTCTGATTAACTCAGATACTCTGTCCATCACCACCCCCTTTTTGAAATTACGGTGGTCATGTGCCAATACCATGTGTTGCGTAGGAGTGCGCTATGTAGTGCGTGAGAAATGCTAGCATACGGTTCAGTGTTAGTGCTTGCAAGAATGTTTAGGTATATTCCATGAAACTAGGCATATTTCTGGCTTCAGAAGGGTGCAAGAGCGCCCATGCTGGGCAGAGAGTGTAACAAAAATACAGAAATAAATTACTTTTAGTATTTTTTAAATCCATTTTTGCCGTTTTATATAATGCAAACTCAACCCAAAGGCATCAGGGCAGTTTACATGAGCACCAGTTGCATTACAGGTGGACACACTCATTTTTGGGTATGGGAAGATTAAATGATTTTCCTAGAAACACAGAATGTTTGAGCCTCCCTCCAGAATCAAACCTGGTTCCGCTGCTTCTAAGTCGGCTACTCTAACTGCTAAGCCACAAGCATTCAAAGATCTTGGAATGTTGCTAGAAGAGATGTATGTCGTCTGGGCACCCACAAGTGTCTTGCCTTAGTGAAGTGCCCAGAAGAGCCTGTTTGTAAGAAGTGTCCATAAAGGCAGATTGCAGTCTGTGTTCTTGAGCAATTGTGCCTCGTTGAAGTCCTTTTAGAAACTTTGGTTGAAGGGGTGCTGTAAAGATGGTGCTCAATAGCAGACCTGTTAGATAAGAGCTGTGGGTTGCAGGTTAGCTTGTAAAAAAAACATATTCTTATACTGTTTTTGAGAACTTCCTGTGCCTCCTTTTTAGGGCTCTATGCTGTAGCTTAACTATGTCTGAAACTTTTTAGTATGGTACTGGAAGGAGGTGGTAGTACTTTCAGGGAATGGTGAGGTTCGATCGCCTTTGAGTTATTTTGTGGTTACTTTGGTTCCCCCTTCCTTGACAGGGGGGAGTACTTTACTTTGTGGACTACTTCTTTTAAATGCATGTGTGTGTCATTTTATTGGTGCTGGGGTATCCTTTTGACCTGCACGCGCATCATGCAATGCGAAGGGTTGAGATGTGTAAATATTTTTAGGTTCATTGTGGGTAATGTCAATGTTTCCATTGTCATGTGCATGTCCCTCTGGTGTCTGGATGTGGTGTGTAGTGAGGTTCTCCCTAATGGAGTTGAATGATTTGGTTCTTCCCTTTATCTGGAAGGTTTGGGTTCTCTGGGCTACTTTTGGGCTTCTTTGTGTGGGGTCGGTTGAGGGTTAACCTATGGTTGTGGGCAATGCTGCTTCTAACTTAGTATAGTGGAGGTAGTCTGGAACTTTTTGTGGCATCTCTTTGGCTCTGCAAGGGAGTGACTGAGATTGTGCTTATTTGATGTGCTTTTGAAGAGAGTTGTGTGTGACTCATCGTGATCGGCCAGAAGTGGGTAATGCTGATAGCATTCTCTCTACAGACTGGGTGTCATGTGGTTGCTTGATTCAGATTTTGAGAACATCTTTTGTTCTATGTGTGTGGGAAACCTGGCTTCCAACACTGGAACATTTGCCTCTTTTGGAACTGTAAGGGGGCCTCCGATTGGTGGAAACGATTGGGCTATTGAGAAAAAAATAGTTTGTCCAAGGCTGGATTTGGACGAATGGACCTTGATGCCGGTCTTCATGCACAACTCAGGGGCAGCCCTGCTCCTTCACCAGACTGTCTCCCCCCAGGGGCAAGACCAGACAATCCCACCCTGGGGAGGCCCAAGCCCCTGTGGACACCTGGAAGGCAAACTCTGGGGCGAATTTCCGATTGATATAGTGTACAGCGGCCATAAAGTTGTTCGCGAATGCAAGTAAGGCAATGCATCTAGAAAGACTATGAATGGGATATGTCATGTTGGGGGGTGGTTTTGGACTTAATGTGTGTTTGCATTCGGCAATTATACAGTCACCCCCACCTATGACCTTTCAATCGGTAGGCTTGGATTTGGGTCACAGGGCATGTCTGGCCACGTATTTTCTGACTCGGGGTTGAATTAGAGGTCGTCTCGGGTGTATTATACAGTAATGATACAAGTTTGTTACTAAGGCTACATATAACATGGCGGCCATTGATATCACATTTACCGACAGTCTCATTGTCATGTGTATATTTGTCATAGCATACATTGACATCATATTTACTGATATTGACATTGTTATATGTAAATATATTATGTTGTAAATTGACATCACATTCACCGATATTAACATCAATAAGGTGCATGAAAAGGAGGAATGAGCTCAAATATTTATTTGACTCTCTTTCCAGCTGCCTGTCAGTCTTTCCAGTAAGGCTTTCATGTATTTTTCCATTCTTCAAAAGCACCTCAAATGAATGACCACTATGTCCTTGAGATCAGCAAGAGGTTAGCACTTGGGGTGGTTATAAAGGCCAAGAGAATCAAGGAACATTGTGGCACACGCCTTTCCCAATGCACCTCTCTCAGGTTGACAGGAGTTATTTCATGCATCAGGTATGGAAAGCTTATTCTGTTCCAGTCAGCTCTGTGCTGAGATTGGGCCATAAAAAATGAGCCTGTAATTTGTGATGTTCCTTAACCAAATCAGAGGCAACACCCAATTTTCCTTTTCCCATTCTGTTCAGTAAAGTGATTCAGTTCCCAGTCCACACAGTGAGTGCTGCCAAAGGATTTTGCACTGGCCCAAATCGGTGTTTGTTTGCATAGAGCGCTTTTTTAGGGACTACATATTTTTGTGGGAGAGGCAAAAGAGTGAAGGCTTTCCCTTCTTCCTCCTGTTGCTTATCAGTTATGCATTTACAGTTAGGCCAAATGGAGGAAGTTGTTTTGGAGCTGCCATAAAAATATTTCTTGAAAATGCAGTTATAGAATTCCTTTCTGAATTGCAAGTGATACAGGACACCTCTAGAGATCTTTTGGAGATGCAGAAGGCTTGTTTTTAAACTTTGTATTCTTGTAATTTTGAAGATTGATGTTTTAGGTTGCTTCAGGCTCCTGCATTGCATTGGCAATTCTTGCTAGGAATGCTAGGTAATTTGCCATCAAACCTAAATAAGTGAAAGCCATGAAGAAGCTGTGTTATGCTGTTGTTATGTTGTGTGTATCTGTAGAGTTAACTTTCACCCACAATGGTATCCTGGTGCTGAACAGGTGTATGTGTCTAGCTCTGCCTTAGGTGAGTTGGAGGACTGAAAAGCCAGGTTTTTAATGTCTGAAGAACTCAAAAAAGAGGGAGGCTTAGATGTGCAGTAGAAGGTCATTCCACACTTTAGGAGCAATGTAAGAGAATGCTTATCCTCCTGATCTGGTTTTGTCTATGTGTGCGAATGGGAGTCGTGCAGAGCAGAGGTTTCTGGGTGGTTGGTGGAAGGAGATTTGAGTGTTCAGGTATGTGGGGCTTGAGTTATGTAATGCTTTGAATACATGGGTAAGGAGTTTGGATTGAGCACCTTTGTGTATCAAAAGCCAGTGTAGTTCCCTATGGTGTGATATGATGTGAGTCCTGTTTAAGAGGATAAAGATGAGCCTGTCTGCTGAGTTATGAATGGTTTGTATTCTTCTAATGAGTTGCTTGGTGATCCTGCCAATCTTACAGAGATAGTGTACATTTTCTCATGGGTGTTGGCTTCAAGGGCATTGCAATCTTGAGATATAAAAGGTGACCAGGTACTGTGCTGGCCCACAGTAGGTATGCCTTTTAATTGTGTAGCAAGTAAATATAATACAATCAGATTACTTTTATTTGCAATGTGGTTCTTGAAGGACAAGTTACTGCTGAACTATTAGTTTGCTCTCTTGGCAAAGTTTGTGAACTGATGTAAAAGCCATTTCTGGTTGAAATCTGAGAGCAATAACTGGATGTGAGAGTTGCCAATATTGCTGAACCTGGCAATCTTATATGTAGATATAGAACACAATGTAAATGATTACATAGTTAAAAGGGAAATGCTTGTGAGTTTCTGCTTTGTATACTTGAGGGGTCCATTAGCCTCTGTCATACCTTCACATTTCATCAAACCACAGCCTCCCACATTGCTTTGAATAAGAGAGAATAACCAGTTTCCATTGTGACCTTGCAATACAAGTCTGTGTAATGTCTGATTGCTACAGAGTGCCTAGTTATGCGGTCTTCGTTAAGGTGTATCTAGCACCCAATTAATACTCTGTACTGTATTCAATAACACCTTTATAAAGGGCATTACATGGTACTCATTAATTGAAAACTGTTTCCGAAGTTGCACTAAAACTGCGAGTGAGTACACTGCAACACTATGCCAGAACAGGTAGACAATGACAGCCTATAGAAATGAAGCAATTAAAATGATCTCCCAGCTTCTCTTCAGAAATGTCATTTGGGTCCTTCGGACAGGGTCCACATAGAATACGTACCATTACCAGTGAGCTGGTTTTTAGCCCAGCAGACTAAAATGTGTCACATAGATCACTGAATGCACTGATAAGTCACTTACTTATACGTCCTTGTAATGCATCATCACTGCAGTAACGATTCACTAATATTTTTGAGTATAAGTCAGAAAGTTACTCTCAGATAATGAATGCCTATTTGTGGAATAAATTGATAATGTTTATGGAAATTAGTAAGGGTTTTACTTCTGCTCATGGAACACTGCAACTATTACGGGTAGCCAGGAATGTGCACATGCATGATACATACATATTTGAACGTACGTAAATCAGTGGCAAAACACAAAAGGATGGGCCCCCTGCAGAATGTGATGAGGGGTCCCGAGTCTCCCATATTTCACAGTGCTTCATTGGCCTTGGATTTAATGGGGGCCCCTTAGAAGGATTGGTGGCCTGTAGCAGGAATATTTGTTTAGGGTGGTATGTCCCCCCGTAGGGAAATAAAGGAAATGGCATGGGTTGGGTGCACAGACGATGAATACATGCATCAGAATATCATGGCCTAAATATCATTTGTTAAATAAAATATTTCCTGAATGTTTATGAAAATATTGCACCATTGGAATTAATAATATAAACAAAACATTGCCAATGTAGCTCATGCTGCCAAGGAGTTCATAGGACAATGTGAACTGCGGTAGACTGATCAAGGATCCCATATAGTTCAGCAGACATAAACATGCAGTGCACTAACAGAAGTAAGAAGCTTCTTACTGTGGGCATATCATATAAAAGTAAAATATCCTTGCCAAAGCTCACTTCAGATAATCAGTGCAGTAACTTGTCTTCTACCACCTGGATGAAAGCAAACCCCTGTTCAGAGGCTTCTTCCACTCGATACTGTCATGTCTGAAAGGCATCCTACATACTGATGAACTTCACTGATTCCCCATTCAGGCCTACATCATTTTCCTAAGACTTTGCCTTTCTGAGAAGTACAGCATTAAGAAACACATGTGCCAATGTCTATCAGCACTCTGTACACTGGGATTCACTAAGGACTGTATTAGAATTCTCAGGATGCATTTGAGAGGACCAGGACAGGTTTGTTAGCCAGTGAGTGACCACCTTCACCCGAGAGAGACGCAATATCTCCAAGACCTGGTGCACCTTCTAAGTATCCACAGGAACGACACACCCTTAGTGTACCTAGCAGAGAAGCTAGGCATCTTGAAGGACGATCCGACGCCGAGATCAAAGATAATTCTAATTTCAAACCAAGAGAATGGAAGAAAAAAGGACCAGAAAGGACCAGAATGCTAGTCTTCTGAATATGTGAACTAATTTGGAACAGCATTCAAATTAGCATCCTAACGGCTCTCACCCTCCTGTGATTCTGGAAGGAACTGAAGTTGCATCTCTTCTTAGAAATTCCACCAGGTTCTCCACTTTACAGTTTATCTCTTCGTAAGACTATCTCCTCACTGCAGCATGCACATCATTTCTCTGCCTCCCTGTTGGTATTTTCAAATATGTACCTTGGCTCTTGCCCATCTGTTCAGTGGTCCATTGTTTCCCCCAGCAGTTTGTTTTATATATCCCCCACAAATGTACACTACTACAAGAAATGATCATTTCAAAAAGTGCAATGATAGAATGGACATAGAGACTGATATATTCCATCATCCAAGAGACCAGTATTATCTAAGGGAAGGCCAAGAATTGATTGGGAAATAACATACATCTTTCCTCTACTTGACATTTGATTTCATCAGTAAACAATCTAAGTAGTAAGTAGACCAGAACGATTTACATATGTCTGTTAGTTTTTAGGTATGATCATTCCCTAGACCCCCTTCTTATGCCTACTTGTGCACTTATTTTTATTACATGTGTTGTGCGGGACAGTGTATGAGTGTCAGAATGTTTATTGGCTCAGTCTTGGCTTCAGTATCTTGGTTATTGGACATAGGTACATGGCTTGGCATGCCTTGGCATCTTTCTAACAGTCTACCATTCCTAAACATACTTTGAATCCTGATTCCTCACAAGGTTATCCCTGTCTACCTTGATTTATGCCTTTAACCCTATATTACTCCCTCGTTCTGGTTCCTGCACCTTATTCATTCGTTCTTTCTCTTTGACAAGCAGACCCATACTTTTGCTTATCAACTACTACTCATTACCATTTTTGGGAAGGTCATCCCATTCAATAGGCCCCTTTCTCAATGCCTCGCTCTTCTTCTCACTGTTCCTCTCTCTTGTCATGTCTAGCACTTGTAAACAGCCTTCCCACAGCACAAAATGCTATACAGTAAAAACAACATAACATCCTTTATAGTCTGTGTTTGTGGATGAATACGTATCAGGTGATTTATGTGTATCAGTGCCTGTAGGCCTATATGCATGAGTGCATGTTTATTTGCTGATCTTTGTGCAGAGATTTCTGTAGATGTTCTGTAATTTCTGTATATTTGCATGCATGTGTCATCCATATTAGCGAATGTGTCAAATGTTTGTGTGTATGCACCACATAAAAGTTAAACCTGTTAGTTTTGTCACTTCTTAAACCCTGTTTTAAATGCCTCTTTTTGCATGATCACTCAGTTTATGGGAGTGATGCTTGAGGTTGTTTGTGCACTGGAACTCTGCTCAAACAGCCGCCAGTGTATGTAGTCTGCCCCCTAAAACAGGTCAAAATCGGCAATACTCCTAAAAGCCATATGTAACTTACCTATAAGTCCAGAGTATCTGGTACAAAGTGTACTCAGGGACTGTAACTTACATTTCACTAGTGGAATGCAGCACACATTGTGCCGCCACTAGACTGGCAGCACAAAACATGTTTGCAACCCTACCATTGTAGCCGGTCTGTGCAATTTTAAATGTGCAAATTCGACTTGTCAAAATAAACTCTTTTAAAAGGCTTAAATCCTCCTTTAAAATATTCATAAATCACCCCTAAGTAGACCTTAAATGGTCATGGAGCAGGGAGATTGTATTTAAAAGTTGGACATGTAAAAGATTAATGTTAAACAAGTACCTACAGTGACAAGGCCCTAAAAGCTGTTTTGTCTGTAACATGGTTAGCTGTTCTATATGAAAGCATTAGTCTACACTATTCAAGTTAATAAAGTTATCTCTGCCTAGGAACCAGTTAAAGGTTAATTCTTTGACTTTTTAACATATTTATTACAAACCCAATCAATTCGTAAAGTCGGAATTGCACTTAATATTGAAAAAAATGTACTTTCAAAAAGTCACCCTTTACCTGCCTAAAGCCTCTGGAAGCCTATTTGAATGGGCTTCTAAATAACACCCATGTGCTGAATAGCCCTTTTGAAGAGGTGCAAACGTGATCCCTGAGCTGAGACAAAGGCCTTGGCTCTTGGGGGTGTTATCTTCCTCTGACAAAATGATAGTCTGGACAGTGTCTACGAAGTTAATTAGCCTGACAGAGGTCTATCCTGTCACAGGCCTGAGCCTTGTTTTGTTCCTCTAGTCAGCCATGCACTAATCCCAGTGGGAGAGGAGCTGCCACCAGAACTGGTTTTGAGTGACCACAGAAGAGGATTTGCTGCCCCCCACCTCTAGGTTGGGCATAGGAGCTCTGCACAGGGAAAGGAAGTTTCTGCCATATTGGATTTTGGTAGTGAGGGGCCTTGTGAGATTGTTTGCAGAAGAGCACATAGAAACTGCTGTCAGGAAGCGTAGGGTTGCCCCTGGGAACTTATTCACTAGGGGTTAGGGAGGAGCAAGGAACCACCCCCTCCCCATGCACAGGCTTGTGCAAGGCAAAAATGTGGCACCCCTCTTCAGAAAGCTGCTGGACCTGTGGAAGACCGAACGAAGACTCTACCTGATATTTATATCTGTGAGGAGATTTCTAAGGGCTGGGCTTGCGCTCACCTGCATCCAGGACAAACAATTGAACTCCAAGAGTCTGTTGGCTGACCACCTGTAAAACAATGGGGGCAGTAATACTGTAAGAAGTCCAATTTCCTGGAAAAACCCAGCTAACCAGTTTCAAATGGACCTGCCTTGGACCCCCCAGGTAGCTTCTATGAAGTTGGTCCTGACCCCCAAGTGCTGTTCTTGGTGTCCTGAACCCTTGGCTTTTGTCAGAGTGTACTCCTACTGCTTAGCAGTAAAACATTGAGACCTATAAACTTCTTGCTAACTTTTTGCTTGGAGTACCGTCGAGGGAGCGGGCCACCCTGGCAGCCCAGCCACTGAGGGTGCATCACTTGTGGGTCTGACTTCACCACAGCTCCCTCTACAGCCTCGTGTTGATGCTTAAATTTGTCAACCTCCTCAGTTCTCAGCCACAGCTTCCTCAGCGCTGCGTCGAATGAGACCTCTGGAGAGCACAAATTTGAACTTCTATCACCAAAGGATTTTCTGCATAAACCAGCAGTTTCACTGACACTCCATCTTGACAACAGAAACAGTCAAGAGACCCGTCCCTCTGCACCCGCCAACTACCAGCTTTCCCTGAAGGCTGTTTCACAGGGAGGCTGAGGTAACTGTTCCACAGGGAGGAGCGAGGTCATTGTATCCAACCCACACTTATAGCTGGTCTGAAAATGTACCGTTGTCCCTGTCTAGCACAACCAATTGTTCACGGTTGGCACTTCATGCTTTTTGGCACTATTTATAGTTAAAACTTTCAAAATTCACATTACTGGTTTCTCTTAGTGGATGTTTGTCATTTTGGTGTTATTTTGGTCATTAAGTTATTCTTTAAGTTTATAAACTAGAGTCAGATTTTTATTGTGTTACTGTTTTCAATGTTTTAACTGTTTTGGTGCTTGTGAATTGCTTACACTTATGTCTTAAATTAAGGCTGTCTGCTCTGTGTGCAACATATCTATCCTGTAGTTTTGCAGTTTCAAATTCAAAGTGTTATAAATATCTGATGTTACTCATTTCCAATCTAATTATACTCAAATTCTTCTTCTTAAAGGGTTGAATGGCTGAGTGTTGCCTGTGATGGATTCAATTCAACAGAGGAAAATTCTGTTAGGAGACTGGGGCCTAGATGTATCAAGATTCCATTTTACGAATCTTAAATAGGGATTTTTAGCGAATCGCTATTTAGAATTCGCAAAATGGAATGTATGTAAAAAATCGCTTTTTTTAGCGATTCCTTATTAATCTTTATTTGCGAATTCGCATTTTGCGAATTCGCAAATAAGGAATAATTTCCCATGCATTCCTATGGGCCAGGAGGCCCATAGGAATGATTGTGAAGTATTTCTCAAATTGCGAATTCGCAATTTGCTAATCGCAATTTGAGAATTATTTCAAGGGTGCAGGGGTGTCTCATGGACACCCTGCTGCACCCCTGAAACTTACATGTGTGTGCATATGGCACACATACATGCCCTATGGGCATGTATGTGTGTCACATGCCACCTTCAAAATTGTCATATTTTGGTTTTTGAAAGGATTTCGTAAATTAACACGAACATCAAATTGGTGTTAATTTGCGATTCCTTAACCTGAATTCGCAATGTAAAAAAGTTTCATACATGGCATTTAAGGAATCGCAAAATTGCGATTCCTTAAATGCTTAAGCAAAATAAGGAATCGCAATTTTTTGCGATTCCTTATTTTGCTAATTTCTCATACATCCCAAAAGATGCAAAATGTCCGTTTGCGATTCGTTAAGGCCGAAATTCTGCGAATTTCGGCCTTAACGAATCGCAAAATGCTTGATACATCTAGGCCTGGATGCCTTGGGTGGTTTGTTTTTTCTATAGCATGAATTATTAAAATCTCCTGGTACTGAGTGTCTACCGTTATGTGGATTCTCAATGATAAATTTAAACTTTGGCACCATAACACTGCAGCTCCCCAGTTACTAAAGGAAGTTGAGTGTAAAGCAGATTGATTCTCATTTTACGGAATATTGTGAGTGATTGTACCCATTCACATTGAAACCACTTCAGCACCCCACCCCCACATCACCTGTCATGTGAATGAGGTTCTACTTGTAGGGCTCACAATCTTCAAGGTAAGCAATAATGGTAAGGACAAAAAGCTCATACGGATCATCCTCCTCTTTAAGCCTTGCAATATTAAAAAAGAAAACATTAAAATAAGACCACAACTAAACACACAGTAATAGTCCATAAACACAATAGAGAAAAGCACACACAGACAGACCTAGAAACTGAAGAAGAGAATCATGTAGGTGAAAAGGCATTTCAGAAAAGCTACTAAATACTTAGAAGTGCATGAAAACACAAGGAAGACTAAAGTTGAGGAAGCTGTTTTAATTTTTTCTCTGTTTGTTCAATTTTCTATCTTTTCACTTTTTTCTTCCTTTTTCCACCTCCCTTTCTCTTGTCTCCCCTTCTGTTTCTTTCTTCCACCTTTTTCTCATTTTCCCTCTCATTCCATGCTCGTTTTGCCTTTCTGACTTGTGTGCTGCTTTTTCTATTTCTCTCCCTTTGTTTTCAATTTTTGAACTACTGATGTCCTTCCTCTATTGTTGTTTGGGACTTCACCTCTATCTTCTGACCTCTCCACTTCCACCATTCCCTTTCCTCCAAATATTTTATCCTTTTCTATATGGGACTCAAACCAGGGCATACAAGTGAGCGTGGAATGCTGGGCCCTCTTCAAGGGGTGCCTTCCCCTGTTTGATCTATTAGGGCCAGGAACGGTTTGTGGGCCATAACCCCTTTCTCTTTTACTCTTCTTCTCTCCTGTTCATCTCTCAACCATTCTCCATTCAATCCTGTATGAACATCATACATAATGCTTTATTGGTTTAACAGTGTCATCAAGTGTTGCTCCTCCTTTGCTCCTAGGCAGACTACATGTAATAGTCCTTCAGGGTTGAACAGTGTCTGGAATGGGTTGCACCTCTGTTGCTTTAGGACAGTCTCCATATAAAAGGGTTGTATGTCAGTACAATGCATGCTTTTACCCCGCATGCAATTACAATGCAGGGATTACAACGCAAGTCGTTACAACGACTTGCGTTGGGAGGCGCTGGATAGTGGAATAGTTTAATTTTCTATTCCAACTCCAGTCCCCGTGGATAGTAGGGAAGGTGTTGGATAGAAAATTAAACTATTCCCTATCCAACAGCGCCCTCCAGCGAATGTCGTTGTAACGACTTTCGTTGTAATCCCCGCGTTGTAATGGTAGTGTGGGGTAATAGTAACGTCGTAAAGGATGTTCCCCATATAAAAGTACCCATTGTTTTAACAATGCCTCCAATGGGTTGTTTTTCCGTTGCTTCTCTGGTGCCCCTGGAGAGATTCCCTATACTACCCCGGATGAGTTCACAGTGTCTCTGACTGTTTGATTTCTGTGATGCTATCTGATAGACCCTGGTGTTTAAAAAGTGTCTCCAATATGTTGTTTCTCTCTTGCTCCTGGGAGATTCCATATATCATTTGGTACAGTAACAGTGCTGTCAATCGTTCAGTACATCTTACACTACTGAATGAACCCCATACACCATAATGAAACCCCACTGATCCACATATATGCACTACCATGCTTATGCGATGCAACACGCCGCTCCATCAAACCTCACACACCTCATCGATATATCCCACAAAGGTCAAACCATAAGCAACCCCCTTCCAACCATGCACTACAAAGGGTGACCAGTGAACCCATTGCAAATCGAAGTGCTGGATGATCTCACGCAGGGGATTAGGTGCTATATAAATAATGCTACTGGGCCGTCTGTACTTTAGGTCTCACAACGGGATTTGAAAGTGTCATAAAAATAACCAATACAACCCCTCAATATCTAAGAAACTTTGTAAACATCTAACTTTCTGCAATGCTGTACATCCTAAAGTTAAGCTACTAAAAGTAATATTGCATTGCCATCTTGCATAAAGCATTATTGTAAACCTGGATGAAGTCAGGACTATAGATAGGCAAGAACTCAAATTAATAAGGACAGGCGAACCAAGCAAAGCACAGGGATCTGGCTTTTACCCAAGTGCTAACTTATTTTTGTTGTGTAATTTGTTATGTAAATTATACAAGAAATGTGTAAAAACACGAGAAAGACTTAAAATTTCAAACATGGTTTCTTTAACATTTTGAAGGGTTTCAAAGCAGGAATTAGATTACATCGCTGCATTTAGTGACATATATTGAAAGTGAAGGCTTCTAAATATGTACATAAAAACATTCATAAACCACGTCCTCTGTCCACAATCAGTTACCACTCTAAGGTGATGCCACAAGCAAGTTAGGAGACAATTCAGATGTTATGTACACACCTATATATGGCCTATATTGTTATAGTAACATTATTGTGATTAAATGGTACACAAAGTCTAAGATAATTTAACATTCCAAAGTGAATTACTTCAAGGTGCTCTCAAATGTGATATTCAAGGACAATGATAAATAAGCAACGTAAAGGGATTTATCTACAATCACAGAAGGCGAGAAACAGGGATTTGAACCCCAGGTTTACTGGTCACACAATGTTCTATTTAGTTATTGGATTGATATCTTCTCCCACTCATCAAAGAACATTGAATTTGCTTAATTCTACCAAGAGATAAATAGTGCACTGTGTTAAATAAATACACCATCGCACCTTACTTTAAAAAAAAAAAAAAAAAAGTTATAGGAAGTGAAGAGATGATATTGGTCTCACTGCGCAGGTAATATTGGTGGCCAGAGGAGTGCTGAAGGGCCTGTGATTTGACAAACAGAAGGCACACACACTTTCTGATAGCACGAGCTAGGGAGACAGGTAGTGGCACATTCTGCAAATGTGGGGCCCAGATGGGTGCATTAGAAGCAGGACTACCGTCATAACAATTCTGCGTTTTGACACCTTGGGAGCTGGTCAGTAATTTGACCCAGATCACACTATTTATTAAAGGCTGAAGCCGGAATTTGAACCCTATGTTTTCTGATAAGAGATTGTGTAGTTCGGCCACTTTCTTCTTATAAAGTACATTTTACAGCAATGACCATACTTCTCACAGGAGCTAAATAGTACACTGTGTTAAATAAATACTGTGGTCACGTGGTAACTTAATTGACACAAGTCAGTTTTCTTTTAAAAAAAAGTGCACGCTTCAGGAAGGGAATTCAGGAGCCTATACCAGTTTCAGTATCCTTGCACTAGGGATGCTGACTGCCTGGCACTGCATTGACTGAAGGTGACTGCATGAGCTGAAAATCAAATGTCGGGTCCAACTGCTTGCATTTGAAAGACCATCCTGTATGGTGACAATACTAGGCATATGTTGGAAGGGA
This sequence comes from Lissotriton helveticus, assembly GCF_964261635.1. Classification (NCBI taxonomy): domain Eukaryota; kingdom Metazoa; phylum Chordata; class Amphibia; order Caudata; family Salamandridae; genus Lissotriton; species Lissotriton helveticus. The sequence continues at coordinate 1,080,586,618 of NC_136059.1, forward strand.
GTATGTGTACAGTCTCTGTGGTGCTGCGCCATGGTGTGCAGAGAGTTAGCAGCTTGTCTGTACTGAAGGTGTTGATTTTATCACAAGGAAAGACAAGCAAGGGTTCAACAGGTTCAAGAGCTTGAGCCCTCACTTGCATTTTCGATTTCCAAGGTGATGGAGCTTAGAAATGCTGGACCATAATCCCCATCCAACCAGAGCCCTAGGTCCACGCATGACGTGCCCATCAGGCCTGATAATAAAGAGGTCTGCCTGCAGATAGTGAGGTCGAGCATTCAAGACCTCTTGTATATACTTTAGTATATTATTGTACGTTTATGAACTTTGTGGGCTTTGGAGATCAGGCCTAGGACTTGTCTGCTTCGGCTTAGGGACTTTTTTTCTGTTCAACTGCCTCAATGTAACTGTCTTGATAGGAAACGACTAGCAGAGTTCAGTAAAATACTAGAATTGCTGTCTTCTGAGGGACTTTCTTTTGTTTATGTATCTGGCAACAGCCTCTATTTAATTTTCTTGATAGAAAACGACCATCAGAGGTCAGTAAAATACCAGAATCACTTTAGCATTCTCTAGATTCCAGTCCAAAGAAATTGTTTTCCACAAGCACCCGTTGGCAATAATATTTTTTTCAAATCTTGTCTTTTCAGTGATATAACCACCGAAGGCCCTGATTTTATATTTAAAAACAGAGCTTTGGACCATACCATTTCCCGCTGAAAGGCAATATTTCTCTCCATGTGTTCCCATACCTCGCGTGTCACCTAGTTTGGTACTTACTTTCCCTCCATGTTAAAGAACAGTAGATGTTTCAGGACCCAGGCTGATGTGCTGCATAGCTAACTACACATAAGGTCCCAAAGGTGAGACCGATTGCATTGCAAATACTTGTTTAAAGCTGACGACTCTACACATCACAAGATTGAACATTTTTGGGGTGTCAGGGGCACAAAAAATATAGGCTGGCCTGACCCCTGTGCTTATTAGTTTGTTTCTTCACGAGGAAAATAACAACCTTCGATACATCTCCAAAACAGTTTCGTCTGTCTCCACACCATTCCCCAAAATGCCCGTTGTCAGTAGTAAATCTTTGAGCATTTTAGGATTGGGAAACGACTAGTAAATATTGCGGACTACCCCGAGACTTGTGAGTTTTGTTGGGTGCACCAGCTCTAATGATGGAACCACCTCGAGACACCCACAAACTCAATCATAAAAGCAAACTCGCTATTAAAGAGATCAAAACACACTGCCGGAATTTCTCTGTGAGTAAATTCCATTCACCGTGCAATATTCCATGGATTTTTTCCTTGTAATCGCCTTTATTCATTCACCTAAATTGCACCCTGATTCTCAGATAAGACATTGACAGTGAAATTGGGCAATGGATGGCTACACTTGCATAGGAAGTATTCTCTTGTACTCAGATTTTGTGAACGCTAACAGAAAAACAGCCAAAGTCGAGGGAGAATGCTGACACTGCAACACTTCCCATGATTTAGTATTCTGGCTAGTAGTCACCGGTAATATTATCCAGATATTCAAAGTAATTTTATGCTGTCTTATATCATGCAGAGTAAATTAAAATGTTCCATTTAACTAAACAAATTTGTGATGCCATAAATCAAACGGGACTAAGTAAATCATGGTTAGTGAAAACAAAATTATAATTCCATCACTGTGATTAAGCAGAGGCTAGAATCAGTCATATATATCATGTTTAATGGAAAGAGTAGGATTATTAAATACCTGTAACCTGTAGTTTACAGTTTTCATCAGTACATTGCTTTAGATTTCCACAGCAAATACTTGAAGGGCAGAGGGTTCACCTAGATTCATTAGAGCACACACTCTATTCATTGTTAGCTATTTCATCTTACATTTGATCCCTGGAGAGGACTTTACACAACCCCTTCCTGTTCGTCAGTAAGCTCAGGTTTAATTATATATGATTGCTAGTAGTAGAGAGCTTTCAACTTAGGTATAATTCATTTGAAAAAAATACAAGCTAAGGTTTACATAACAAGCTAAGGTTTACATATTAATGATGAGACAGCACACTTTTAACATTTCTTTCTTTTATGAAACAAAAACCTCGTAGTGTTCAGATGAAGTTTTATATCCTTCACTTAATTTCAATCATGGGTAGACAGCACCACTGAACAAGATAACTGAAGATAACTCAGAGATGTGAATGAAACCTGGAATATTGCATGTAATTGCTCTTTATGATTGAACTTAAATACATTTGAAAAAAAGTGGATTCTTATGGATTGATTACAGTCACGTGGATATATACGTGCAGAGATACCGGGCGGGAAGAAATTCGATTTCTGGACGTCATCTCTACACATATTTCCACTTAATTGTGGAGTGAAAGCTCACACGATGGAGTATAATAGTGAGGACCCAGATTTACCAGCCAGAAATTGGTATAGAATTCTCCGTTCCATGAGATTTAACGTACATATTTGTTACCTGGCCTGGGCAAGTGGTAAATGTGAATGAGGAGCCGCTATAAAGGGGAGAGAAAGCCAAAATACAAAGGAGAATGCGGCCTAGCAGGAGGAAATTTAGGTTAGGAAGGGAGCGAGAGGTGCACTTAGACACCTAGACCGGGGAACAGCCTTTACAACGCGGGCATTACCACGCGCTGCCATTACTACACTGCTATTACAACGCAAGTCGTTTCAACAACTTGCGCTGGAGGGCGCTGTTGGACAAGGAACAGTTTAATTTTCTATTCCAACACCTTCCCTACTGTAACGTGGGCTGGAGTTGGAATAGAAAAATAAACTATTCCACTATCCAGCGCTTGCAGCGCAAGTCGTTGTAACAACTTGCGTTGTAAAAACAGCGTTGTAGTGGCACTCGTGGTAATAGCCCGCGTTGTGCTGATCTACAACCCCGAGACCCAGTGGTGGCTCGGCCAGGTATCGCTGTGGGGCAGCGGGACGGGGCTGGGTGGGGGGGTAGTGGAATGTGACATATGATGGGAAAGTTACTCTCAACTTTCCCATCATATGTCACACTCCACTACCCCTTCACCCAGCCCCGCCCCACCCCGCCTCTCTGCCCCACAGGGTTACCTGTGCGAGCTGCCACTGCTTAGAACGGGCTAAACTGCACTGAAATGCAGGTGAGGAAACATAGGCCACTGGTAACTGAGTAGTGTTGTTTCCCACAGGGAGGGGCATAGGGGTATAGTTTGCCTAATATCCTAAGGGAAACTTTGTTTATCACTAGGTAGGAAATACTTTTGTGTAAAACAAAACACATATTACCGATCACACAGCTTACACAAGTCATATTGCCTGTCCATTAAAGTCAATTTGCAGGCATCGAGATGCGCTTATGAGGTATTCGGACAAAATATCAAGTAAAAAATATTGCGCTACACAAATATTGAATTTTCATTATCGTGATCCACAAATACCGTGATGCAGGAATATCGTTGATAAGAATATAAATTTTTGAAGGTAAATACAATCAATGTCAAAAATATGTATGTTAATCATTCACTGAAAAAAACATTGGTTTCAGACATGTTATAGTTAGGAATTAGCATTTAAAAAAACCTTAGAAATTCACTGAAAAAAACATAGGTTTTAGGGGTTTTATAGTTAGCTGGACATTTCACTCGTACAAAACCATTGAAATTCCTCCATTATAGTTAGTTGTACTAACTATAACTCGCGCGCCAGCAATCCACTGCTGATGATGTCACATATTACATCATTTATGACATGGTCAGTGACATTACTGATGACATCACTGATGACATCTCAAATGACATCACTGATGACAAAACTGATAACATCATCCAGTGAATGTGGTTTGGTTCGATATTTAAAAATGTATTACATATATAGCAATCTGCATTGAAGAATGAGTGGAATATAAGTGTCTGGATGAAGGATTTACTAGCAGTGTGATTGACTGTTTAAGTGACTATTTTAAAGTGTGTCACTAAATATATGGGATAATGATTAAATTGTGTGAATATCTGTATCACTCTGTCCCTTGTTGTGTAAACTACTGCATAAGTTGGTTATTAGCTATGTGAAAGTCTATATTAGCTATTGATTAGTTAAGTGAGTATTTGTATGGGAGAGTGAATGTGTGTATTTTTGGGTGGAAGGTGTGTGACTGTCCAACAATGTGTAAATAGTTGATTCAGTAGGTATATGAGGTTAAGACTGCATGTGGAAACAGATGTTTGTGTCAGGTCGGCACTCTGCAGGATCCGCTTGCAGTAATAAAGCTCCACCTCCGGACCTCCCAAACACCCTGAATATAAACACAGGGTGTTCAAGCGATACGGTGAGGGGAAAAAAAACAAAAGGGGAAAAACCCGGGAAGGGAAAGGAAAGGGACAGCAGGGAAGGGAAGCTGTAAGACAAAATACACAGCAGGTTAGTACACTTCCTTAATCCTACTCTCATTAAATTCTCGCTAAAAGTTGGGGTGTCACCTGGGCTGTCTATGGTTCTTAGCATCCATGCAATGGTATTCTCTTCTCGCCTTCCTCCCCTAAACAACACAAGAACCTCAGTTAGCATACAAAGCATAATCTGCAACACTGCTCTATGTATGTAATGTTAATGCAGAGCACATACCCCAGAAGTGTTAAGAAATCAGATATAATATTCTCTTAAAGTCAATCGAATCTTGACTAGTATCCAGCTGCCATAAATGATAAACAATAAGGTAATGCAACCAAAGAGAGAAATCCTGAGGTAGTTCCTATGCAACCGATACAGATTCCATCATCTACACCGATTAAAACAAAGAACACTTTTCCAAGTTCACAGTTAACCAAACACGGTAGGGTGTAGTTCCTATACCACCGCCGTCCGCTTTGGTATTTGTAATCCACCAAATAGTAAATCAAAACGTCATGTCTTCATGACGGCAATGCGGAGGATTCCCCCTGCACTCCACCACTTGAATAACAAACTCGATCCCCCAAAACAAAACGAACTACCAAGTTCACCCTCTCGAATAAAGAGAGATTCAACAGATGTAGCGCAAAACAAGCGAGAACAAAATTGCTCGCAAACGTCTCAAGAGCTACCCGCTCTCCTTAAAGTACAGACGAGCCAAAGGAAATGCGCGATAACGAATACCATTCAGGACGCTTTGTTGCAGCAGACGCCTGAATCTCTTCTGTTACCGTCACCAGGAAATCACCGGAATGAGAGCTAGCCGCTCCCGCCAGAAGCCAAACAAAGTCAAGTAAACTCACCTCCCGGCCAGACCGCGCTATATCCAGCAGCAAGCAGAGGCTCATGGGAGATGTAGTCAAAGGCCTAATGCTCATGGGAATTGTAGTTCAGGTAGGTGCGCAGTCTAAACCCTGACAGTACGCCCGCCTCCCAAGCGCCTCCTAGGTCCAGGTTTGGAAGGAAACCTCAAATGGAAGGAATTGATGGCTCTCTGAGCATGCACATTATTCCAAGGCTCCCACGAGTCATCCTCCGCAGAATAACCCTTCCAGGAGACCAGATACCAAAGCCCACCCTGCAACATTTGGAGTCACATATGGATTTTACCTCATATTCCAGTCCCCCATCGTATTCCACAGGCGGGGGCGCTCTCCTTTGGGATGTGAGAGCCAGTTTCAATAGGTGGACGTGGAACACTGGGTGGATCCTCAGAGAACCAGGTAACCTAAGTTTGTATGCCACAGGGTTGATTTTCCTCACTATTGGATAGGGACTAATGAAACTTGGGTGAAATACGCTTCTCAGCTTAAATCGGATGTACTTGGTGGACAGCCACACCTTGTCCCCCACCTTGAACTGAGGACCAGGATTTCTGTGTTTATCCTCCCAGCGTTTATACACTTCTTTAGCCTTTAACAAGTCTTTTTGCACTCCCTTATGCACTTTCCTCAATGCATGAACGTGTTCCATCACAGTGGGCTGATTACCTAAATCTGTAGGGATATTGATGGGCAACGTGCTGGCATCATAACCGTAATTGGCTTTGAAAGGAGACATACCCCGTAGAGCTATTCCACGCATTGTTATATGCCAATTCAGCCATCCATAACAAATCCACCCAGGATTCCTGTGCTTCCTTAGAATAACATCGCAGATACTTTTTTAAGGTTTGATTCAGCCTTTCCGTCTGTACATCAGTCTGCGGATGGAAGCTTGTTGAGAGAGCTGATTCAATACCCAAGGCCTGACACCACATCTTCCAAAAACGAGCAATGAACTGTGGTCCCCTATCAGACACGATCACCTGAGGAATGCCATGTAACCGTATGACCTGAGAAGCCAGTAACTGGGTGGTTTGGCCTGCCGTGGGGAGATTTGTACATGGTATGAAATGTCCCATCTTAGTTAGATTGTCTACCACCATCAAAATAGCTGAACTTCCCTGATCAAAGGGTAATCCCGTTATGAAATCCAGGCCTATGTTCTGCCACGGGCGAGCAAGTGTGGGCATGGGCATCAGTTGGCCTTTCTTCCTTGTGTTCTCCCCCTTCGCTCTTGCACACTCCTCACAGCACCTCACCCACAGCGTAGCATCCTTAACCAAGGAGTCCCACCAGAAATACCGCCGAAGCAGACTCACTGTTTTGGTAATGCCTGGGTGACCCACCATAGGTGCTACATGACACCAAATAAAAGCCTTTTTCTGTATCTCGGTAGTTGGCAGGTACAAACACTCTCCCTGGAAAGGCAGCCCTTGTCTCACCACCCTTCTGGGTTTACTAGCAGCCCATCGCTCCCAGGCCACCAAAGACCTAGAGCCCTTGACCTCGTCCAAGAAACTCTCCACACGAACCACACACAACACCTTCGCTGCGGGAATAATGGCTTGAGGGACTTCTTCCTGTTGCTCAGCTGATATCACTTGCCTGGACAAGGCGTCAGCTTTCCTGTTGTCTATGCCTGGTCTAAAGGTCACCACAAAGTTATACTCCGCAAAGAAAAGCATCCAACCCATTTGTCTTTGCGTCAAATGCCTAGCCGAAGTCATGTACTGGAGATTTCTGTGATCGGTGTATACTGTCACAGCGTGACAAGCCCCCCATAGGTATTGCCTCCACTCCTGAAAAGCACGCTTAATAGCCAAGAGTTCTTTCTCTTCTATGGTGTAGTTGGTTTCAGCAGGGCTCAGCTTTTTAGAGAGGTATGCTACCGGATGGAGCGGACCAGTGAGTGAATCTCTCTGAGATAATACAGCCCCTATCGCTTCATCCGAAGCGTCTGCTTCTACCACAAAAGGATGTTCTACCACAGGGTGTGCCAACACGGGAGCAGTAATGAACGCTCTTTTCAGGGTCTGGAAAGCCTCATCGGCCTTTCTGGTCCATACAAACGGGCCCCTTTTCTCAACAACCTAGTTATGGGGACTGCTGTTTGTGAGAATTGCATAATGAAACAGCGGTAATAATTGGCGAACCCCAAAAAACTCTGTACTTCCCGCACGTTTTTTGGGGCTGGCCATTCCTGAACTGCCTGGACCTTCTTTCTGACATCTGCAAACCCTTAGGGCTGAGGTTCACCCCCAAGAACTCCACCTTGTGAACGCCAAACTCACTCTTGCTCAATTTCACGTATAAGCGATGTTCTCTCAACTTCTCCAAGACTTTACCCACTTGATCCGTATGACAGGATTCATCCTGGGAGTATATCAGGATATCATCGATATACACCACCACAAAGTGGTCCACATAATCCTTCAGAACGTCATTAATAAAAAATTGGAAAGCCGCAGGGGCATTACAAAGCCCAAATGGCATTACCAAATACTCATAGCGGCCATATCGCATCTTGAACGCCGTCTTCCACTCATCCCCCTCACGTACTCTGACCAGGTGATAAGCTCCCCGTAAATCCAAACGGGTATAGATCTTAGCTTCCCTCACCTGGTCGAGCAAAACAGAAATGAGGGGGAGAGGGTAACGGTTGCGTACGGTGTTCTTGTTCAAGACGCGATAGTCCACACAAGCCCTTAGGTCCCCGTTGGTTTTCGCAATGAAGAATAGAGGGGAGGCTGCAGGGGAACGGGAAGGTCTGAAACACCCCAAGCGAAGGTAGTGGTCTATATATTCCTTCAAGTGAGTAGTTTCTGGCACGGAAAATGCGTACACCCTGCAAGTAGGGATTGTGGCCCCTTCCACCAAATCTATACGACAATTGTACTCCCTGTGGGGGGGTAATGTTTCAGCTTTGACTTCACTAAATACGTCTCTGTAGAGAATGTATTCATCAAGGAGTTGAACATTTGTTTCCACCGCCGTAGCGGCCAAATAAGGGGTGGATAATACAGCAACATGAGCAGAGGGACCAGGCACCATATGATCCTGGCAAAACTCGGGCAAGAACTGGAACGTCTTAGTCTCCCAGTCTACAACAGGATTATGGTGACATAACCATGGCATGCCTAAGATCACCTCATACTGAGGAGCTGCAATGATGTTTAGAGATAAAAGTTCAGAGTTTATGTTCCCCTGCATCACAACAGACAGGCCCACCTCGCTGGTTCTCTCTGTTATGTGGCCGGATTTCAAAGGCTGCCCGTCTACCGCTAAGACTTCCGCAGGGTTCTCTCTCGGGATTCGTGGAAGGGCCAGGCGAGATACCAGGCCATCATCAATGAAATTGCCTGTAGCTCCGGAGTCTAACATAACCAAGACACGATGAAGCTCATGCTCACATTCAAGCGTCATACCTATGACAAGATGAGACTCTGTTTCTCCTATTCCTATAGTGGATAGAGAAGTGAGTTTCCATTCCTGTCCTCCTTCAACCCCTGGTCTCTTGTTTTCAAGTTGTTCCGTCTCAGGCACTGTGGTCGAAATAGCTACTCTCTTGAATCGGTGAACACTAGATGTCTTGGGTTTGGAGGGGCATTCTCTGATGTAATGCCCTTTCTTCCCGCAGTACATGCATAAACCCTGCGTTCTCCTGACTTCCCTCTCTTCTCTAGATAACGGGGCTCTGAGGGCTCCTATCTCCATAGGTTCAGAGCTGCTTTCCAACCCTGCAGCTGCCTTACGAGGGGAACAATCAAAACTAAACGATCCTCTTTCCCATCTTCTCCTGTTACCCCCTCTCTCTGTCATCCGACTATCTAATCTTAAAGCCAGATTAATCATATCCACAAACGTTGTTGGCTGAGAATCAATTTGAGCCACCACATCTTTTAGGTCCTCCTTCAACCCTTGATAGAAAAGGGACATCCTTTTCTCTTCAGGCCACTCAGCCTCAGCCACAAGTCTATTAAACATGGTCAAATAGGTAATTAAGTCGCCTTTTCCCTGCCTCAATTCTAGGAGATCCTTGTCCGCACTAAAGGTGGTTGCCCTGCGATCAAAAACCTTCCCAAATTCGGCCCTAAAAGCAGACCAGTCTGACAAGATGGCATCATTGTTTTTGACTAAAGGCACAGCCCAATTGGCAGCATCCCCCACTAAATAGGATATGGCGAAAGCCACCCTTGAGTGATTGGTAGGGAACTAAGCTGGTTTGCACGAAAAGTGCATCAGTACCTGAGTTAGGAAAACCTGTATCTTACGAGGATCGCCCGTGAATCTTTCGGGATTGGCCAAAGGGATGGGTGGAGGCACCGTTACCTGTATGGAAGATGCAGTAGAGGGGGCGTTAAAGGGATTTCTAGTCAACTGGTCTACCTTGTCTCTTAAGGCTGCAGTCTCAGCCTTAGAAGAGGCCATTTACTGCTGGACCAGTACTAATGCATGCAACACATACTCCATGAACGCCATTACCACTACAAACGGACCGGGCAGAGTGTAATACTTGGGTACGTGATTCTGTCAGGACAGCACTCTGCAGGATCCGCTTGCAGTAATAAAGCTCCACCTCCGGACCTCCCAAACACCCTGAATATAAACACAGGGTGTTCAAGCGATACGGTGAGGGAAAAAAACCCAAAAGGGGAAAAACCCGGGAAGGGAAAGGAAAGGGACAGCAGGGAAGGGAAGCTGTAAGACAAAATACACAGCAGGTTAGTACACTTCCTTAATCCTACTCTCATTAAATTCTCGCTAAAATTTGGGGTGTCACCTGTGCTGTCTACGGTTCTTAGCATCCATACAATGGTATTCTCTTCTCGCCTTCCTCCCCTAAACAACACAAGAAGCTCAGTTAGCATACACAGCATAATCTGCAACACTGCTCTATGTATGTAATGTTAATGCAGAGCACATACCCCAGAAGTGTTAAGAAATCAGATATAATATTCTCTTAAAGTCAATCGAATCTTGACTAGTATCCAGCTCCCATAAATGATAAACAATAAGGTAATGCAACCAAAGAGAGAAATCCTGAGGTAGTTCCTATGCAACCGATACAGATTCCATCATCTACACCGATTAAAACAAAGAACACTTTTCCAAGTTCACAGTTAACCAAACACGGTAGGGCGTAGTTCCTATACCACCGCCGTCCTCTCTGGTATTTGTATTCCACCAAATAGTAAATCCAAACGTCATGTCTTCATGACGGCAATGCGGAGGATTCCCCCTGCACTCCGCCACTTGAATCACAAACTCGATTCCCCCCAAAACAAAACTAACCACTAAGTTCACCCTCTCGAATAAAGAGAGATTCAACAGATGTAGCGCAAAACAAGCGAGAACAAAATTGCTCCCAAACGTCTCAAGAGCTACCCGCTCTTCTTAAAGTACAGACGAGCCAAAGGAAATGCCCGGTAACGAATACCGTTCAGGACGCTTTGTTCCAGCAGACGCCTGAATCTCTTCTGTTACCTCCACCAGGAAATCACCGGAATGAGAGCTAGCCGCTCCCGCCAGAAGACAAACAAAATCACAGACACTCACCTCCCGGCCAGACCGCGCTATATCCAGCAGCAAGCAGAGGCTCATGGGAGATGTAGTCAAAGGCCTAATGCTCATGGGAATTGTAGTTCAGGTAGGCGTGCAGTCTAAACCCTGACAGTTTGGGTGAGTGAATGTCTTTTTTTGGGTGTAGTGATGAGTAAATATATTTGTCAATGATACATGTCCAACAAAGTAGAAATATAAAAGGCAGTGCATGTGACAGTTGTTGTATATAAATAAGTAGACATAAGACTCAGTGATTGTATGAGTGACTGGATGACTGTATACTTGTAATAGTGATTTTATAAGACACTAAGTATGAGTTACTATCTATATAAATAAATGAAGTGGTGTTTGTATAAGTGTGTAGCTGAGTAAATGTAGGTATGATCAATTGTTTGCATAAGTGAGTAGGATGACTGCATACGTGAATAGGAAGTGTGCTGGTGTGTAATGTGGATGTAGGTGTATACGAATATTTAATAGTGTTCTATTGAACTTTGTTAGCATGTATGAGTGAACATATAGGTAAGTGTTTAGATGTGTGTGTAGATGTAGGAATCACTGAGTGGGTTTTTAGAAACTTGTTTTGGTGTGTCAATGGTTTCAAATATAGAACTCCATATTTTATAACGAGTGTTGAAAGGTTATACTAGTGTATGATGAGATGTATCAGATTGTCACGTGGATGATGTCATCAGTGATGTCATCAGTGATGTTATTTGAGATGTCATCAGTGATGTCATCAGTGATGTCAGTGACCATGTCATGAATGATGTAATATGTGACATCATCAGCAGTGGATTGGAAACAAGTTACTGGTAAGTATGGTTAAAATTACTTTTCAGAGTCAGTACTGGGCTCAAAGATGCAGCACTGAGGTCTCTCCTGATAACAGGTGAGTAAATTGGAATTCTTTTTCGGCTGATTTTAGAGGAATATTTGCACAATGGTGAAGGAAGGGGGTGGGGCCTGAGGTGACATGTCTGCAAACAAGCCAGTGGTGCATTTTAAGTTGGCACCCGAGTTATAGTTAGTACAACTAACTATAACGGAGGAATTTCAATTGTTTTGTACGAGTGAAATGTCCAGTTAACTATAACACCCCTAAAACCTATGTTTTTTTCAGTGAATTTCTAAGGTTTTTTAAATGCTAATTCCTAACTATAACATGTCTGAAACCTATGGTTTTTTCAGTGAATTTCAAAGGTTTTGTAAATGCCAATTTTTAAATGTATTAATTGTTATATTAATTTGTTTCATACTGATTTACTACATTTTTTTAAACTATTTATTTTTAGATATTTTATTTTTTAAATTTCATTATAATTACGTTATAGATTACATTACAAAATATACTTTCTCAGACTTACTTACCTTAGTTTAAATACAAATAGGCAATAGACTTTTAAGTACAGTCGTTACAGTTGTTGCAATGGGCAACACAATTTCAAACACAATGCAACATTGAGCTCAACGGGAATTACTAGTTAAATGCAATTAGTTACTTTATGGATTACTTTTCTAACCACAGGACTGGATCCTAGACTCAGTCCTGGTACATCTCCTGTAAACAGTTGAGTAAAAACGTTTTGGTTACAGTAATGATTTTTAAGGAATATTATTGTATTTTAAAAGTTGGCACTTGGAATCACCAATGTTATCCTATGGGAGGATATCCACTTAACAGGTAAATAGAGTTATTATTACTTTTTCTTACTCAGTGGTGGATCCTAGATCCAGCACTGGTGCATCTCCTGTAAACAGTTGAAAGAATGCATTTAAGTCATAGAGGCGATTTTTAAGGAAGACTTGTAGTTTCTGAAAATCGACACGTAGAAACTTTTCTGGTGAAAACCAGACAATGGGTTCCTAAGAAGGAAATACAAGTTACTGGTAAGTATGGTTAGAATTACTTTTCAGGATCAGTACTGGGCTCAAAGATGCAGCACTGAGGTCTTTCCTGATAACAGGTGAGTAAATCGGTATTCGTAGTTCGGTTGATTTTAGAGGAATATTATAAAGTTCCAAAACTCCACACTTAGAAGAATTTCCAAGTGAAACCAGTCAATGATATCCTATGGAAGGAAAAACAAGTTACTGGTAAGTATGGTTAAAATTACTTTTCAGAATCAGTACTGGGCTCAAAGATGCAGCACTGAGGTCTCCTGATAACAGGTGAGTAAATCGGAATTCTTGTTTCGGCTGATTTTAGAGGAATATTTGCACAATGGTGAAGGAAGGGGGTGGGGCCTGAGGTGACATGTCTGCAAACAAGCCCCGTGGCGCATTTTAAGTTGGCGAATTAATTCCAACTAGCCCACCAGGTACCTCCAGTATGCGCCAGAGAGCTGCGTTTCAGAGAGGTGTTCAGAGGCCACGCCCCTTTTTACAACACTCTGCAACGCAGCTCCGTGGCACCAGCTACCTCCATTAAGTGCCACAGAGGTGCCTTGCAGAGAAGTGTAAAAAGGGGCGTAGCCTCAAAACACGTCTCTGCATTGCAGCCCCCTGGCGCATACTGGAGGTTCCTGGTGGGCTAGTTGGCCCCCAGGGACCCCCAGTATTCTAGGGGAATTTGTTCCCCATCTGGAAACATGCCAGGGGGCGCGTTTGCATAGTGATGCAGCGAGGGGCCGGGACCTCAGTGCGATGCCGTTTTTTTCTCATTTTTTTAAGAAGGGGAGCCATGTGGCCCCCCTTCTTTTCCTATTTTTTGGACCCTGGGGACCCCATCCCCCAGGGCCTGACCCCTTTAAAAAAAAAAATTTAAAATATTTTGGAAGGGGGCCACGAGGCCCCCCTCCCAAGGCCTAATCGGCCTCGGGGACCCCATCCCTGGCGGATCCCTTGTGGGACCCCTAAACAGGTCTAGAGGGTCAGAGTGTTTCTACCCTGCCCCCTTTTCACGTTTTTCTTGCTTTTTATTTAGGTTTCTTGTGCCTCGGTTCTACCGAGGCACAAGATGGCTGCCAACACTTCCTGGTTTGGAGTGTTGACCGGCAAATAGCATACAACTCGTGCTCGGCAGGGTGCGCGTATTCTGCGCAGCCATAGATATATATGTGATTTTATTTGTGATTTTCTCAGGAACTACTGAACGGATTTACCCCATTTAAGCAAAAGGCACGAATCTGAACGGCGGTCTACCTTTCTGCCAAATTTGGTGTTATTCCGTTCAGCAGTTCGGGCTGTAGCTGCGACTAAAGGTTCCTATGGAAGATTGCATGGGGAAAACATGTTTTGGGACCCCCTTTTTTCTTGGCCCTCTCTTTACGAATCACCCTGAAACTTTCAGGATAGGACCGGACCGGACCGGGCCACGAGTTTTAAAAATTTTGTGAAGATTCGTCAACCAACGCCAAAGTTATTCCTAATGGAATGTTGCGGATTTCCTATGGATAATAGGTCCTAACTATAACCACCTACTGGCAACCACCAGTAGGTGATATTGTTTACAAAAATACCTAAGTTGTCCATAGCAATGTTAAACATATCTATGTTAATATCATTTACAAAAATATCTTTGTTAATAATATTGTTTTAAATTATTTGTATGTATTTTAGTATATGTTTTAATAGTATATGTTATAAATTGTATAACTATTATTAATGTTTTTATTATAGTTTGTACAGTCAGTTGTTTTTAAATGTAATGTAATTGTTTATTGTGATATTTAGTGTTGTAGTGGGTTGTGGGGTTTGTAGGGGTGCAGGATGGGAAGTAAATTAATTTAAGTAAAATTGCATAATTAAGATATTTTTAAAGATATTTTTCAGGTGTTGGTTGTGTCTGTAGCGGTAAACGGTGGGAATGTAATTATTAGTTAATGATTATTAATTGGTAACTTGATAATTAATTATGTAAATTGTGTAATTATTATAAATTATAAGCTATATTTTAGGTGTCGGTTGTTTGGTTCTTACATGTACAGGGTGAGAAGTTAATTAACAAATATATTTTGATAATGAATTTTTACATTATTGTTAATTATTTAATTGATAATTATGTGAATTGTGAAATTGGTGAAACTGTCATTTTGTTAAGTTATATTTTAGGTGTGTGTTATTTAGTTTGTAGAGGTATAGGGTGGCACGTTATTTAATTAATACTAAATGCAAAACTATTTATTCATTTACAAATGTGTTATTTATTTTGTTAAATATTGTGTTATGCTTTTAAATTACAATTTTATTTTAGTTGTTGTCTATTATTATTGTGAGAATATAGGTCATAATTATGATGCTGGATGCTATTACGGAGGTCAGGAGATGGCCAACAAGAATGCAGGAGGTCCAACTGCCGTATTGCAATGCGGCTTCTGAGCTGGTGGTTAGAAACATGGTGGGGGCATGCTGCAGCCATGGGAAAGGGCTGCAGCTTATGCTGATGATGTTCAGCACCTCCTGCACGTCTGTGTTCTGTGTACCATGCACTATGTCGTGCATGACACTCAGTGCTTAGAGGTGAATGGGGGCACTACATTTGCCCCCAGGGCCACTTTTCAGTGGCCCACGATGAACCAGGGCCCTGTTTGGGCCCCTCATATGCCTTTCCAACAACCTTTTCATGGCGGGATTCCTACCATGGAAAAGCTGTCAGAAAGGGATATTGAAATCCAGATGGCAGCGCCGCCATTCAGGGACGTTGCTCCAACCGCTCCCCGTTGGGATCTATGATCCTGGTGGAGCCAGCAGTCTTGCTTCTGACAGCTTAGGGTCTGACCGCCAGTATCAGAATATGGCAGTCTGACTGGGCTGTCAGCGGTTCGACCGCCACCATTATAATCAGGCATATAGGGTGGTATTTCAATGAAATTGTTTAATTGATACTAATTATTACAAAATGTAATAATTATGCAATTTGCTTAGTTTTTGTTAAAATATAGACATATAAGTTTACAATGTATATATTCATATTTTTGTTTATTTAATAGAGTTGTTAAATATGTTATTTGATTGAAGTAAACTACTCTCCCCACTGTTTCAAAGACTGGAGTGTGAATAGTACATTTTAACCCTCCTGAGTCGAACACTTTCCCTACAGTTGCACAGACTGGAGTGGGAATAGTAAATTTGACCCTTTCTGAGTACAACGCTTTTCCTACTGTTGCACACACTGTAGTGGGAATAGTACATTTAACAGCTCTTGAGTTTAACGCTTTCCCTATTGTTGCACAGACTGGGGTCGGAATAGTAAATGTATCCCGTCACGAGTCCAGCACTTTTCCTACTGCTGCACAGAATGGAGGAGGAATAGCAAATTTTAATCCTCATCAGTCCAAATCTTACCCTGATGTTGCACTGAATGTAAATAGTAAACTGTACCCCTCATGAGTCCAACACTTTCTGTACTGTTGCACTGACTGGAGTGGGAATAGTAGATTTATCCCCTAGTGAGTCCAACTCTTTCCCTTCTGTTGCACAGAATAGAGGGTGAATAGTAAATTTAACAGCTCTTGAGTTTAATGCTTTCCCTGTTATTGCACAGACTGGAGTCGGAATAGTAAATGTATTCCCTCACGAGTCCAACACTTTTCCTACTGCTGCACAGAATGGAGGAGGAATAGCAAATTTTAATCCTCATCAGTCCAACACTTACCCTAATGTTGCACTGAATGTAAATATTAAACTGTACCCCTTATGAGTCCAATGCTTTCCGTAGAGTTGTACATATTGGAGTGGGAATAGTACATTTGATCTCTTTTGATTCAAAAGCTTTCCCTACTGTTGTACTGACTGGAGTGGGAATAGTAAATGTTACCCCTCCTGAGTCCAAAGCTTTCCCTACTGTTGTACAGACTGGAGTGGGAATAGTAGATTTATCCATCATGAGTCCAACTCCTTCCCTACTGTTGCACAGAATGGAGGGTGAATAGTAAATTGTACTCCTCATCAGTCCAACGCTTACCCCACTCCTGCATAGACTGGAGTGTGAATAGTACATTTTACCCTCCAGAGTAAAAAAATTCCCTACAGTTTCACAGACGGGAGTGGGAATAGTAAATTTCACCCTTTCTGAGTACAACACTTTCACTACTGTTGCACACACTGTAGTGGGAATAGAAAATTTAACAGCTCTTGAGCTTAACACTTTCCCTGTTGTTGCACAGATTGGACTGAGAATAGTACATTTTACCCCACCTGATCCAATGCTTTCTCTACTGTTGCACCGACTGGAGTGGGATTAGTAAATTTTACCCCTCCTGGGTCCAACTCTTTTCCTACTGTTGCACATAATGGAGGGGGAATAGTACATTTTACTCCTCATCAGTCCGACCCTTACCCTGCTGTTGCACTGACTTGACTGTAAATAGTAAACATTACCCTTTCTGAGGCCAATGCTTTCCATAGTGTTGCACAGACTGGAGTGGAAATATTACATTTAACCCCTCCTGAGTAAAACACTTTCCCAAAAGTTGCACAGAATGGAGTGGGAATAGTACATTTTACCCCTACTGAATTAAACTCTTTCTACTTTTGTATAAATTGAAGTGGGAATATTATATTTTATTATTTATATAGTTTAATTTTTTTGATCAAAATTGTTTGAAGAGATATTATTATTATTATTATTATTATCGTTATAATTATTATTATTATTATTATTATTATTATTATTATTATTATTATTATTTGTATTATTATTATTATTATTATTATTATCATTATTATGTGTTTGTGTATATAAATGTATATTTTTAATATATATAAATGTATGTAATGTTTAAGATATTTCCAGTAAAAATTATTTTTATATATACTTTGTATGTATAATTCAAATGAGAATATTTAAAATATATATATATATATATATTTGTTGTACTTTTTAAGTTTATCTGTGAATATATATATATATATTACCTACTGGCGGTCGCCAGTAGGTATATATAGTTAGGATTTTTTCTCTATGGGATTTTTGAAAATTCTATGTCTAATAACTTTGGTGTTTGTAAACGGAATTGGCTGAAATTTTCAGGAAAATGGAACATTTTGTTTCTGGGCAGCCCCTGAAAATTTGGGGGGGTTTTGTCAAGGGGGGGCCGAGAAAAAAGGGGGGTCCCAAAACGTGTTTTTAACATTGAGTTTTCCATAGGGCGGTTGGCCTCACTTTTAGCCCGAACGGCTGAATGGATTTGCACGAAACTTGGCAAAATTGTAGGGACTGGTAGCCCGATGTGCCTTTGCTAGGTCTCAATATATGTGCTCCAGTGGATTTTGAGAAATTAACGTTCAAAAAAAGATATATATCTGTAACAGCGGACCAGGCAGCGCTCCAGTTCGCGTACTTTTCGCGTTACGGAGCTTTGTGAAGCGAAGCTGATTGGTTCTCCGGCGTCTGTAAACATTCCAAACAGTCCGTAGCGGCCGCCATCTTGTCTCTCGGTAGGATCGAGAGACAAGAGGAGGCCAAAGCGAAGGGGCAAATGACCATAAGGGGGCATAGTAGATCCTCCCTGACCCCCTAGGTTTGATGTGGAGGTTTTAAAAGGGCCCCGCGGGGCAAAAAATAAATAAATAAATAATGGAACGGCTGAATGGATTTTCACGAAACTTGGCAAAATTGTAGGGACTGGTAGCCCGATGTGCCTTTGCTAGGTCTCAATATATGTGCTCCAGTGGATTTTGAGAAATTAACGTTCAAAAAAAGATATATATCTGTAACAGCGCTCCGCTTCGCGTACTTTTCGCGTTACGTAGCTTTGCGAAGCTGATTGGTTCTACGGCGTCTGTAAACATTCCAAACAGGGGCAAATGACCATAAGGGGGCATAGTAGATCCTCACTGACCTCTTAGGTTTGATGTACCATTTTGCCAAGTTTGGTGTAATTCCGTTCAGCCATTCAGGCTGTAGACGTATCTAAATGTCCTATGGAAAATTGCATGGGGAAAACACATTTGAAAGTGTTGAAATTTAGAACCAATTAAAATGTTACTTTGGTTTTGTATTTGTGTGTGATGAAAGTTAATTGGTTATGTATATATCTAAAATGAGAGGAAACCACAGCCATTTTGTGATACTACTGTCTGAGGTACATTTGTGAGGAATTTTTGGTGCTCAATTTCTGGTGTTTGATTTACACAGTACTAACACTTCTCCTACTTTCAAAAAGGTGAGTTGTTAATTTGTAAGGGGAACTATGTTGTACACTTTAAGATAATTTGAAAAATGTTTTCTGTTATTCATTTTCAGTCCTTCTGTTATACTAAATACTTGATAAAGTTAGTTTTATATTATGTATTACTAAAAACGATAAATGAAAGTGATTATTTTTTTCTGCAATTTACAGCAAGAAATTTCAAAATAAAATGGATCACAATGAAGAGACCGTGGCAATTTCTTTTGAATTATCCACTACATTTATTGAAATTGACAGCACCAATAATGAAATATTCTCACAAGGAGGAGATGACTTGAATGATTTTTTTGATCAATCTCTTGACGGCAAATTTATCGAATGTTTGGAGACCATAGAGTTACAAGAATCATCATTGCAGACTTTTCATGAGGAGATTTCTGATGAGATGATTGAAGAGGAAATTCCTGATGAGGACATGTTACTAGTTCTTTCAAATTATGAAAATTCAGAAGAATACATTTATATTTAGAAATCAAAAATTGTTTGAGACATTATTCATTTTTATTTTTAATTTATGAGGTTGTAGCGAAGTGATTGTAGTATAAAAAAAGACTTATAGTATAGAGTGCAAAAATTGGTTCTTTTTGGAGGGGCAAAAAAAAAAATCGTTTTTTTGGTGGGGTGCGCCCGGTTAGCGTAACGGGAAGTGGACTGGGGAGCGTACTACAAGGAAAGAAGAATGATTGACTTTTAACTTATTGTATGTTTATAGACTTGTTTTTCTGCTGAGTGACGTCTCGGCCTATCTCCACGGGATGCAGTCCCTACCATCTCGACGTTTAAGCCCAGGGGGACCGGTAGTGTGGGAGAGATAACGGGGCATATTATCAAGGGGGTTTATCTCCGCTTTTTTGGCTTTAAAAGCCAAGAAAGCGGAGATAAAATTATCTCCGTATTACGTAGCTGTCGCTAACACCAGTTAGCGACCGCTAGTAGGAGATAGCGACCATCTTGGGCTCCACTTTGCATGTCAGTGATATTTATCACTAATGACATCCAAAGTGGGCATGCCAAGATGTTAGCGACTGGAAACAGTCGCTAACATCGCTATCTCCTATTACCAACTTTTGGAGATATTCGCGCTAAGCGCGAATATCTCCAAAAAGTAACACCTGTCCTGAGCAGTTCTTAGCCATGTCATCCAATGGGAGGTGGATAACATGGCTAAGAGCATTAGCTCGGTAATGCATGAATATCGCTGACTTTTCAGCGATATTAATGCATTGCGGCCATTTTTTATCGCATTTGCGATAAACCTTGATAATAGCAAGGTTTATCTGCGATAATTTCTGACGATGCTTAGCGGTAAAAAATTCGTTGCTAAGCATCGTTAGGGATAAATATCGCTTAACTTTGGTAATATGCCCCAACGTCTGTTAACGTTCGATTCGAAGGAAATGAGGAAGTGTTGAAAAACATTGTCTGCGCCATCTTGCCTTTTTTCAAATGCCACACTTTTGTCGTGCACGGCAGCCATTTTAGATGCCTTGACCAGACCCACTCTCTGCACGCTGTCGATCCGTAGCATGGCTCCCCACCCTCGCAAGCATCTTCCCCAGGCACTGGTCACCCCCGCTCTCTGTCTTATGCATGGGCAATAAACCTCCCCCCATCTGCGCTGCTCTTCCCTGAGAATCACACCCTGTGCCCGCCCGACACCTCCCTTTCGCCCTATTCACTACCGCACCCTCTGACACTCCTCTTCCTCTGTGTCCGATTGTCCAGGCCGGTCCCAGGCTATCAGCTAGCCCTGCAGATGTAGTTTATGGCCCCAGCCGTAAAGAATCACCCCTCTTCAAAGGAGTTATAGTAGATCAAGGCCCACACCTGATGAGATCCGTCACACCACACGCGTTCCTACTATCTGAAAACCATCCTGTATTGTGATTGGGGAGGGGACCGAGCCTGAAGTGGAAGATTCCAGGGATGACTCTTTGTACATCAAAGTTTTTACAATTATGTGTCACATTAAAAATATATAGCACTCCAACAAAGTAGTAGGAATATAAAACTTTAATAACTTATAAATATATACAACAAAACAAAAACAGTAAAAACATTTAAACAATGAAGAGACCGTGGTAATTTCTTTTGAATTATCCACTACATTTATTGAAATTGACAGCACCAATAATGAAATATTCTCACAAGGAGGAGATGACTTGAATGATTTTTTTGATCAATCTCTTGATGGCGAATTTATCGAATGTTTGGAGACCATAGAGTTACAAGAATCATCATTGCAGACTTTTCATGAGGAGATTCCTGATGAGATGATTGAAGAGGAAATTCCTGATGAGGACATGTTACTAGTTCTTTCAAATTATGAAAATTCAGAAGATGTTGCCTGGGGGTGGGTCGTCAGTAGCGGTCTGTTGTGCGAATAGTTCCAAGGCAGCAGAACGCGCTGAAATCTGGATGGCACCAAGGTGATGTCCAGTAAGTTGCCGCCCACCAAATAACGGCGTGGGGCGCCGCGGGGGGGGGGGCAGTCCAAAGTTCCGTTAAAAGGGCAAAGGAAAGGATCGGTGGTTTGAACCATCAGTCAAAAAGGGGAGGGGGTGCAACAATTTTTCCTACCGGGTCACACTGTGCTTTCACCGGAACTGAGGTCTGCAGGATTCTAGTCATTCAAACTGAGGCTGGCGCCAGCATGGGAGCGCCGACGTCCCGCGGCTACAGTTTCGTCACTCCACGGGCGATCGTGGCAGTCATTCCCCATCGGGGGTGTCTGCGGGGGTCGGGGACTCCCGCGGCTCCTCTAGAATCTTCAAGGTCGTGGAGGACTACGGTGGTGGAGTCAACCAGTGACCGGGCCATTTCTTTATGCTGGGCCCGCTCTTGCCAGGTCGACCGCCATTTTGAGAGTTCGGTAGCTACCGGCGATCGCGGGGTCAAATGAGCGGACGGGCTCCACCCTGCCGGGCGAGACGTTGCAGCATCGCCACAGTGGAAGAACCCTTTTCCGGGCGCCTGGAGCGCTGAGGGTGCAGCTGGGAAGCCTCCACCTGGGGAGGCGGGAGAGGCCTGTTCGCACCGTCTCTCCCTCCCAGTGCACCCCACGGCGTCTCGCTTGACATTTGTTATGGCCGGACCAGGCGATGAGGACGAGGGGGGGGGTCGGAGGCATGTGCAAGACATCCCCCCCCAGTGTTGTCGCAGCCATTATAAAAGAAAGAAGAAATGTCCCGTCCGTCTTTGGGCCGGACCTCCGGTGGATGGCGGCCGGACGCCCTTTGCTCTGGCCCCATGAACGGGTTCCTTGGCTCATCCGGTGGGGCAGGCCTTGGCGTGTGGTGCCTCTCCTGGGCCTTTCGTGCAGTGGCCTCTCCACTCCCAGGCCCTCCATGGATGCTGACCCAGACTGGGAGAGAGAGGGTCTAACCTGCAATTCTCCAGGGTTACCGCCACCGCGGCCGGATCCCGTCGGCCTCGGCCTCTGGTTGATGGTGGCCGGACTGGGAGAGAGAGGGGAGGGTCGAGGACACAGACATTCCCCCCCTTGCAACTCTCCAGGGTGGTCGTAGCAATCCCCCTGGCCGCACTTCACTATCTGCAAAGGGAGAGAGAATATTCCTATTCTTCCCCGTTTGCAGGCAGAGAAGATCCTTAAGAGAACCAACTTCGAACAATTCAATGCTCGATTCAATCAATCAATCAATGGGGAGAAAAATAGGTATGACGGATTACAATGGGGACAAAAGTCTGCATCAACCTATCTTTCACTATCTGCAAAGACTAAACAGAGTATGGCGATTCTGTGCTTGTTTGCAAATGCTTGGATAACAATCAATCAAATGGAGAGAGAAGCAGGCACGACGGATTACAACGGGGGCAAAGGCCTGCGTTAACTAACCTTCACTATCTGGAAAGAGAGAGTACTCCTAATAGAAATGAGGGGGGGGGCAGCATTGAAAGCAGATCAGTGTGCATAAACACGAAAATGTTTTTTCTTACCACGTACTTGACAATCGACAGCTTATGATATTTGCTATTAAAAAACCATTGAAATTCACTGAAAAAACCATAGGTTATAGACCATATATAGTTAGGAATTAGCATTTACAAAACCTTGAAAATTCACTGAAAAAACCATAGGTTATAGACCATATATAGTTAGGAATTAGCATTTAAAAAACCTTATTTTACTCACACAAAACCATTGAAATTCCATATATAGTTAGTAGTACTAACTATATATCACGCACCCGCAATCCACTGCTGATCATGTCACATATTACATCATTCATGACATGGTCAGTGACATCACTGATGACATCACTGATGACATCTCAAATGACATCACTGATGACATCACTGATGACATCTCAAATGACATCACTGATGACATCACTGATGACATCTCAAATGACATCACTGATGACAACATCCAGTGACTTTGTATTTCTTTAAAGTTAAAATATGTCTTACATATTGAAGAATGAGTGGATGTAGAAGTGTCTGGATGAAGGATTTAGTAGGTGCATGCCTGTCTTTCAGCCGTTTGGCGAACAGGCTGTCCGCCATCTTGTCAGGCGAGCCGCGTTTTCTCCGTTATCGCCAGTAATTACATGCCTCGCCTCAAAGATGCTGCGGTCCGCTGCATAACAGTGGGAGCACCGTTCCTTCCCACACCCGTCTTGCCGTTCTGTGGTCGATTTGGTGGGGTTATTAGCAGGTTCAGCTCACATTGTTGGTGATCGCCCAGCAGAGCTGCGAATCACCCAGCCATACCGCTGTGCGCCCCCCTAGTGCCTCCTCACACTCGTTATAGTTAGGAATTAGCATTTAAAAAAACCTTTCAAATTCACTGAAAAAACCATAGGTTTCACACCAGTTATAGTTAGCTGAACATTTTACTCATACAAAACCATTGAAATTCCCACGTTATAGTTAGTTGGACTCACTATAACTCGCGCGCCCGCAATCCACTGCTGATGATGTCACATATTACATCATTCATGACATGGTCAGTGACATCACTGATGATATCACTGAAGACATCTCAAATGACATCACTGATGACATCACTGATGACATCATCCAGTAAATGTGTGTTTTTGAAAATTTTAAATTAAAAATGTGTTTAACATATTGTAAAATGAGTGTATGTATAAGTGTTTGGATAATGGATTTAGTAGGTGTATGGCTGACTGTATGGGTGGGAGATTAAATGTGTCTTACTGAATGCATGGGTTAGTGACTAAACTGTCTGAATGTGCGCATCATTATGTCTGTTGTTGTGTAAGCTGCTGCATGTGTTGATCAGTAGCTATATGAGTGGCTATATGGGTTATTGATTGGTTGTTTTGGGCGCCATTTTGGGTGAGGACGCGCCGTTCTAGAGGCGCCGGACCGAGCGCTCTAGTCTTGCGGCCCCCTCCGCCCGTCCTTCTTAAGGCTGGTCATCTCTGGGCTAGCCAGAACACCTGCTGGACATCAGTGTGCTTGGGACCTCACGCTGTAACGCTCTGCTCTACAGCGCTACTGCGCTTTTTAAAATTGCCGCTTTTGCTATCTTGGTTATTTTTATTTTAGTTTACCCCTGATTTTAATAGGGTTTCCTGGCCCCTACTTGTACCATAATAGGTATTCTCACCGCTGCTTAGCGGGTCCGGGTCTGTGGGCTCCTAGCTTGCTGCTCGCTTTTTGGGCGCCATTTTGGGTGAGGACGCGCCGTTCTAGAGGCGCCGGACCGAGCGCTCTAGTCTTGCGGCCCCCTCCGCCCGCCCTTCTTAAACCCTTCCTCTAGCGCGCAGCGGTGACGCGCAGCGGTCCGCGCCTTCCCTGCGCCTGAGTCGTGCCAGAGTCCTGCCCGTCTGCGCCCGTCAGCGACGAGGAGGCGCGCGTCGCGGCAGGGCTCTTGTCCCGCGTTCTGATTACCATCATGCCTGCTCTATCTACATTCAGCTATACTCGGGCTGAATTGCTGTCCATTGGGAATAGGGTCAATGTTGGTTCATGCGACCCTGAGGAACCTTTGTCCGGCCCATTTGTTTGTGGCTGTAGGGGTTGGTCCCTTGACAGACCGGTCAGGATTCGATCTTTGGAAAGAAGTGATCCGATCACGCGCAATAACATAGCGGCTCGTGTACTTCAGATCTGGAACCTGAACGTGAGGTCATTGGTCAAACATCACCAGTTTATACATGACCTCATTGAAAAGGACTCCCCCGATCTACTTTTCCTCACCGAAACCTGGCTCCAGGACTCGGATGCCGCTATTCTTAATCTTGCCTTTCCTCCGGAATATACGGTCTTTACACTAAATCGTGCCACGAGAGGAGGTGGCATCGCTATGGCGGTAAAATCATGTTTTCCCGCGGAATGGAAAGCCCTTGGGTTGCCAGCCTGTGAGAGCGCCCTTTTTAAAGTGTCCTTTAGTCATCATTTTACGCTGAGCGGCATTCTTATTTATCGCCCTCCAGGCAATGACACAGCCTTCAAGACCGCCCTTGCCGATATGGTAAGCTCTCTAGCTCCTAGTTGTGCGAACTTCAATATCACTGGCGATCTTAACATTCACTTTGATCGCGTGACTTCCACAGCCATAGACACTTTGCTTGCAGATCTTGAAGCATTGCAACTTGTCCAACTTGTAACACTTCCCACTCACACTGGGGGACACATCCTTGATCCCTTCTTCTCCACTTTGGAGAGGATGAAGGTGTCCAACCCGATTTCGGTTGGCTGGACCGACCATCTACTGGTGGAAGCCTTTTGTCCTATTGATAATATGCCATTCAAACCTGTGGATAGGCTGATTCTCAAAAGACACTGGCACAAGCTCAAACTTGAGGAGTTTTACAGGTTACTGGAGCAGAAACCCTTGAGCCCTTTTTTGGATGTGGAACGAGGATACGACCTGTTTTGCAAATGGATTTCGGATGCCCTTGATTCCCTTATACCTATGCGCTGGTCAAAATGTCATTCCAAGTCACCCAGCCCCTGGTATAATGACTCTCTTGCCGAGCTTAAAAAAATCTGCCGGAAATCTGAGAGAGAATGGAGGAAGTCCTATGACCTTAATCTGAAATCCTCTTATTTTGCCAAACTGAAGACCTATCATAGGGCAATTTGCAGAACTCGGTCCGCATTATATGCCCAGGAATTCCAAACCAGTACCAACCCCTCTAAATTAATTTTCAAGGTCCTTAAAGACCTTATGAATAAAAGAGCCACTTCAGCAGCAATCTGCACCGACTCTCATTGCGAGACTTTAGCCTCCTTCTTTTTGGAGAAAGTGCAGGCTATCTACCGAGGATTTGACCTGTCTCTGCCTGATCCAGAGCCAGCTGGCCCGAACCTTTCGGGCTACGAGACTCTGACCTCCTTGCCTGACTTGTCTATGGAGGCTTTTGACAAACTGAGCCTCAGGATTAAATCTGGCTCCCCTCTGGATCCGCTGAAGCCAGCTCAAATTAAGTTGCTCTCTCCCCTGTGTCGGGTCCCGATACTTACTTTGATCAACCTGTCGTTGTCTTTCGGAATGGTCCCCTCCAAATGGAAACAGGCGGTAGTTACCCCAGTTTTAAAGAAGGCAAATGCAGACCCGCTCTTGCCTGAGAACTATCGCCCTATATCTCTTCTTCCTTGGACGGCCAAAGTCACCGAGGCTCATGTTAATTCCATCTTGACTGACCATCTTGCTCATAACCGTATATTAGATCCGAGTCAGAATGGCTTTCGGTCGGGACACAGCACCGAGACCGCTTTGCTCTACATGACCGAGCATTTGCGTCTGGTGCTCGACTCTGGGCGGACGGCGGCGCTCTTTTTAATAGACCTGCGCGCCGCATTCGATACGGTGTCCCACCGTATTCTGATTCAGCGCCTAGAGGAAGCTGGAGTAGCAGGGACTGCTCTTCAGTGGTTCCGCTCGTTCCTTTCTGACCGTTTCTTTAAGGTGGCTATACCACCCTGCCAGTCCACTTTCCACCCGTTGAACCTGGGGGTCCCACAGGGCTCCTCGTTGAGCCCGACCTTGTTCAACCTCTACGTGAAACCGCTAGCTGCGATCGTCAAACAGTGGGGTTTGACGATGACCTCATATGCAGACGATACGCAGCTGGCGGTGACACTGAGTGGAGACCCTGAAGTGGATGCCCCCAGATTCCGAGCAGGACTTGTGGCAGTGGCAAATTGGTTAAAACCCAATTGTTTACAACTGAATGCCAAAAAAAACGAAGTTATGGTTCTGGGGAAACATGCGGAGCTTTGGGGAGATCAGTGGTGGCCTCCAGAATTGGGCGTCACCCCCGTCCCTGCTCCAGAAGTAAAGAACTTAGGGGTATGGCTGGATCCGGCACTTACCTTCACGGGTCACACGAAGAAGGTTGCTGCCACCTGTTACGGAATCCTGCGAGGATTAAGGCCAATCCTCAAGTTTTTTGACACCCCCCACCCGGCAGCTCGTGGTCCAAGCCTCAGTTCTGTCTCGGCTGGACTACGGTAGCGCATTGATGCTGGGGGTAAATCAGGCGGAGGCATCTAGGCTACAAAGGGTACAGAATGCTGCGGCGCGGGCAATTGTTGGTCTTCCTAGGCATTGCTCAGTTTCCAGCACTATTTCTGCCCTTCACTGGCTGCCGGTTAGGTAAAGAATTAAGTTTAAAGCGCTTTGTTTGGCCTTTAAAATTATGAAGCTTTCCTCGCCGCCTGCACTTGCTAACTTGCTCACCCCCTATGTTCCTTCGAGGTCCTTGAGATCGGCGGCTCTTCATCTCACGGTCTGCCCCCGTTTTAAACTCAGCAGGATGGGTGGCCGCTCCTACCGAATGCTTGCCGCTGGGCTATGGAATGGTTGACTGTCTGCATGGGTGTGGTGGTGAGTGAATAGCTATCTCAGTGCTCCATGTCCAAGTAAGTGCATTTGTAAAACACAGTGCGTAAGTGACTGTATGGATCAATGTGTACTTGTATCAGTGACTGTAAAAGAGAGTAAGTATGTGTTAGTATATGTTTGAATGAGTAAGGTTTAGTGTGTATAACTGTGTAGTTGAGGAAATGGGAGTGGGTTTGATTCTTTGCATAACTGACTAGGTGTTTGAGTAACTTTGTGGATGAGTGTCAGCATGTGAGTGTCTGTATAGGTGTATGAGTGGATATGATAGTGTTCTATTGATGAGTGACTGTATGTATGAGTGATTGTATGGGTGAATGAGTGGATGTGTGTGTAGACCTAGGAATCAGTGAGTGCGTATGTAGTTACGGATATTGGTGTGTCAATAATTTCAGGAATGGTAGTTTGTATTTAACACTGGGTGTATCAAAGGTTAGATTAGAGTTTGAGGAGGTGCATCGTATTATCACATGGATGATGTCATCAGTGAGGTCATCAGTGATGTCATTTGAGATGTCATCCGTGATGTCATCTGTGATGTCATTTGAGATGTCATCAGTGATGTCATCAGTGATGTCACTGACCATGTCATGAATGATGTAATATGTGACATCATCAGCAGTGGATTGCGGGCGCGCGAGTTATAGTGAGTCCAACTCACGTGGGAATTTCAATGGGTTTGTATGAGTAAAATGTTCAGCTAACTATAACTGGTGTGAAACCTATGTTTTTTTCAGTGAATTTGAAAGGTTTTTTAAATGCTAATTCCAAACTATAACGAGTGTGAAACCTATGGTTTTTTCAGTGAATTTCAAAAGTTTTTTAAATGCTAATTCCTAACTATATCGATTGTGAAACCTATGTTTTTTTTTGTGAATTTCAAAGGTTTTTTAAAAACTAATTCCTAACTATAACGTTTGTGAAACCTATGTTTTTTTCTATGAATTTCATAGTTTTTTTAAAAGCTAATTCCTTTGTATATCTACTTTGTAACCTACGATTTTTTTTATTAGCTGTTTTTTACAACAATGAATTATATTTAAAAAAAAAAATCTTTGTTCAATGTATATATATTTTTTTTCCATTTTTGCCTGGTGCGCTCAGGGTGCGCGCACCGGTAAGGAGAAGTAGAGTGAACATGGGGAATGTGGATAAGTGAAGAAAATGTAGTAAAAGAACGGTGGTGTGGAAGGGTAAGAAAAGAGCAGTGATGTTTAGGAAAGAGTGGAGATACAGACTGGATAAAGACAATTGAGTGTGAGACAAGGTGAGTAAGGCAGTGAAGAAAAAGAGAAAGTGAAAGAAAAAGTAAGAGTAGAAGACTGAAGGCCTCATTTATGGGGCCATGCGTCACTTTTACACCGCCGGTGCGTCACTTTTTGTCACTTTTTGTGACGCACCAGTGCTGTAAAAAATGCACCTTGTTGAGTCATATTTACAAAGTGACGCATCTAGGTAGATGCGTCACTTTGTAAACCCCTGCGCCACATTATACCTGCGCCAGGTGTAATGTATGCAAAGGGGGCGTATTGACGCAAGAAAGAGTCGTAGAAGTGACGCAGTGAAATCTATGAGATTTCACTGCGTCACTTTTAGGATACCATTGCGTCAAAATCTTGCACCTGCCTCACTGCAGGCGTAAGACTGACGCAGGCCCTTTCACATGGGGCTGGCCCCATGTGAAAGGATGCATTGCGGGAGTTGCGTCACTTTTGTGACACACTCCAGCAATGCATCACTTTTGTGCTTACAGATACGTCAGAAATACTGACGTATCTGTAACTCCTTGCGACAAATTGCGTCATACATTAAATATGACGAATGAGTAGAAGATTGAAGGCCTCATTTATGAGGCCATGCGTCACTTTTACGCCACCGGTGCGTCACTTTTTGTGACGCACCAGTGGTGTAAAAAATGCACCTTGTTGAGTCATATTTACAAAGTGACGCATCTAGGTAGATGCGTCACTTTGTAAACCCCTGTGCCACATTATACCTGCGCCAGGTGTAATGTAAGCAAAGGGGGCGTATTGACGCAAGAAAGGGTCGTAGAAGTGACGCAGTGAAATCTATGAGATTTCACTGCGTCACTTTTAGGACACCGTTGCGTCAAAATCTTGCGCCTGCCTCAGAGCAGGCGTAAGACTGACGCAGGCCCTTTCACATGGGGCTGGCCCGATGTGAAAGGATGCATTGCTGGAGTTGCGTCACTTTTGTGACACACTCCAGCAATGCATCACTTTTGCGCTTTCAGATACGTCAGAAATACTGACGTATCTGTAACTCCTTGCGACATAATGCGTCATACATTAAATATGACGCATGAGTAGAAGACTGAAGATCTCATTTATGAGGCCATGCGTCACTTTTACGCCACCGGTGCGTCACTTTTTGTGACGCACCAGAGCTGTAAAAAATGCACCTTGTTGAGTCATATTTACAAAGTGACACATCTAGGTAGATGCGTCACTTTGTAAACCCCTGCGCCACATTATACCTGCGCCAGCTGTAATGTATGCAAAGGGGGCGTATTGACATAAGGAAGGGTCGTAGAAGTGACGCAGTGAAATTTCACTGCGTCACTTTTACGACGCTGTTGCGTCTAAATCTTGCGCCTGCCTCACAGCAGGCGTAAGACTGACGCAGGCCCTTTCACATGGGACTGGCCCCATGTGAAAGGATGCATTGCTGGAGTTGCATCATTTTTGTGACACACTCTAGCAATGCATCACTTTCCTCTAAACACTCTACTTTATTTTTTTACTCTATTTTTTTACACTGTTTTTCCCCCTGGTGCGCTCAGGGTGCGCGTACCGGAGCGCGCACCTCGGAACGCACCCAGCGCTTACCCCGCAAAAATTTCAAAAAGTTTTTTGCCCTTCAGGGTCCTTCTAGGCCCCCCTCAGAAAACCTAGGGGTAGGGGGGTCAGGGGGTGTCTACTCTGCCCCATTTTAATTATTTCCCCCTTTCTTTTTCACCTCTTGTGTCTCGATTCTACTGAGACACAAGATGGCGGACTCTCCGGACAGTTTAGAATGTTGACAGACACCCAACAGCCAATCAGCTTTCCGCTCGCACACTCCCGTAGCGTGCCGGGTGCGCTCCCCGGTACGCGCACCTGTGAGCGCTCGGAGAGCATCTATAGGTATATATGTGTTTTTGAAGTTAATTTTAAAAAAAAACAGTGGAGCAATTTTCAGCAAATATAGCAAAGGCACATCTGCGTACCAGTCCCTACAATTTTGCCAAGTTTGGCGTAATTCCGTTCAGCGGGTCGGGCTGTAGACTTGTCAGACCGTCCTATGGAAATTAACATGGGGAAAACACGTTTTGGGACCCCCCTTTTTTCTCAGCCCCAGTTCACGAATCCCCCCGAACTTTTAGGGAAGGAGCGGAGCGGAGCTGGCCAAAATTTTGGAAAATTACACAAAAATTCCTCAACCGGCGCCAGAGTTATTCCCAATAGAATGTTGCGGATTTCCAATGGTAGCCAATCCTAACTATAACTACCTACTGGCGACCGCCAGTTGGTAATATATATATATATATATATATATATATATATATATATATATATATATATATATATATATATATATATATATATATATATATATATATATATATTCACTGAAAAAAACATATGTTTCAGGGACATTATAGTTAGCTGGACATTTCTCTCCTTAGAAATTTCACAGTTATAGTTAGTTCACCTAACTATAACTCATGTCCCCGCAATGCACTGCTGATGACGTCACATATTACACCATTCATGACATGGTCAGTGACATCACTGATGACATCACTGATGACATCTCAAATTACATCACAGATGACATCATCGAGTGACTGTGTATTTCTATAAAGTTTAAATATATTTTAAATACATGCCAAGGTGAATTGAAGAATGAGTGGGTATATAAATGTATGGATGGAGGATTTAGTAGGTGTGTGACTGACTGTTTAAGTACGTTATTACATGTGTCTTATTGAATGCATTGGTTAGGATTAAACTTTGTGAATGTCTGTATCAGTCTGTCTGCTGTTGAATAAGCTGCTCAATAGTTTGGTTAGTTGGTACATGAGTGTCTATATGCGTTATTATTGCTTGCCAGAGTATTTGTATGGGTGCCTGAGTATGTGTGTGGGAGCTGTGTGTCTCTGAGCATACATGTTTGAGTGATTGATTCACTGGCTGTATGGGTTCAAGATTGTGTGTGGAAACAGCTGTATGGGTGGGTCAGTGTGTGTATGGGTGTGTTACTGAGTGAATAGATGTCTCAGTGGTATATGTCCAAGTAACTACATATGTAAACGGCAGTGTATGTGAGAGTCGGAGTATATAAATGACTATATGTGAAAGTCAGTAATTGCAAGAGGGGCTGTATAGATGAGTGTGTACTTGTATCAGTGAATTTATAAGAGAGTAAGTATACATTTGTTTCCATTTGAATAAGTGATCTGTTGTGTTTATAACTGTATAGGTCAGTAAATGGAAGTGTGACTGATTCTTTGCATGACTGACTAGGTGAGTGAGTAACTCTGGATGAGTGCTGGTTGTGAGTGTCTGTGTAGGTGTATGAGTGTACATGATAGTGTTATATTGATAAGTGACTGCATGTACGAGTGATTGAATGGGTGAATGAGTAGATGTATGTGTAGTCCTAAGAAGCAGTGATTAGATATGTAGTAAGTGGTATTGGTGTGTCTATGGTTTTGAAAATGGTATTCTGTATTTTGGAGTAGGTATATCAAAGGTTATATTATTGTATGAAGAGGGGCATCAGATTATCACATGGATGATGTAATCAGTGATGTCATCAGTGATTTCATTTGAGATGTTATCAGTGATGTCATCAGTGATAGCATTGACCATGTCATAAATGATGTAATATGTGACGTCATCAGCAGTACATTGTGGGGGCGTGAGTTATAGTCAGGTGAACTAGCAACATTTCTATGGTTTTGTAGGAGTGAAATGTCCAACTAACTATAACGTCCCTGAAACCTATGGTTTTGTCAGTGAATTTCTAAGGTTTTTTAAATGCTAATTTCTAACTATAACGGGCCTGTAACCTATGTTTTTTTCAGTGCATTTCAAAGGTTTTTTAAAAGCTAATTTCTAACTAAAACGTGTCTGAAACCTATGGTTTTTTCAGTGAATTACAAAGGTTTTTTAAATGCTAATTTCTAACTGTAATGTTCCTGAAACCTATGTTTTTTTTTAAGAGTTTCTAAGGTTTTTTTAAATGCAAATTCCTAACTAAAACGGGCCTGAAACTTATGGTTTTTTCAGTGAACTTTAACTGCTAAGTTGTAAATTTAATATTTATACAATCCTATATGCATTTCTGAAAATTGAAAGTTTAAAAAAAAGATATTTTGTAACTGTAATATTCTATAATTATATTCCTTTCTTTTTTATTTTAATTTAATTATGTAATGTATTTTGTCTTTTAAAAATATATATATAATTTTTTTTTAAATATTGGAGTCGCGTACCCACCTTGCACCTATCACGGCGGGTGCGCGAATTCCAGACGTCATATTGATATAGATGAGAAGGACCGCGTAGGGTTTGTAACGGATGCGTGGCCCCGCTTAACTTCATATACTTATGTAATCGTGTAATGTGCGCGAATATTATGCGATGGGTGCTCGGTTCTTGGCCCCGCGCAACGTCCTGTACGTATGGGTTTGCGTCATGTGCGTATTTTCATACGCTACATGTGCGCGGTGTCAGGACCTGCATGACGTCAAATACATGCCAGGTAGTGCCGGGTGTGCGAATCCTGTAAAACTTTTTATGTTGTGAAACTATATGTATGTAACTTTAATGTACATATCAGGGCAAGAGATTATCTAAACTATTTGTACTTGTAATAAACTAATATTATTGTTAAATATATTTTTGGGAAGTCGTGTCGGGTGCGCTCTCTTTGTGGGCAGGGTGCACGACTCCCATGTGACGTTAAAAAAAAGCATTTGATTGGTTCATAACATTTCCCATTGTAACAGTTGAAGGGCCCCACCCATTTCAATCATTCTGTCTGCAGCATCTTATGAGAGGCATCTCTTCTGCTTGCAGAACTTCTTTGAATTTTTTTGGTGTGCTTTATACAATTGTTTGGAGCAATGGCATCTGGACAACAACCAGTTGATCTTTCTTCAGATAAAGGAGTCATGCAGGACGAACCACCAAAGCAGAGGCCAGAATTAGTTGTATGGAATTTTTTTAGCTTTCCTGCTGGGGAGAAGAAGGTCAATGCTAGAAAGGTGAACTGCTTGCTGTGTGAGAGGGTCCTGCCGTGAGGCCGTGACAAGAAATATTTGTGTGGTACAGCAAGCATGTACAAGCATCTGTGGACCATTCACCCCCAGAATCTTGCCCAGGAAGAGCTTAATCGTGCAAGAAAAGCTCCACCACCAGCTGTTGCAAGCACTTCTGTAGCCTCAACATCATCAGTTTCTATGGACATTAGGCCTGAATTTGCTTTCCTGCAGCAGCACTGCATTAAGTTAAGTGAAAAACAGTTATTTGCTATGGCGAACAGTTGGTGGATGCTGTTTGTGCAGCACAGCTCAACCACCACTGTTAATTTTTTTATTTCTTTTGTGTTTGAAATGACGTTTAATTCCAAATGTTAACTGTTTAAATAAAATGTAAAAATCTAAATTGTTTAAAAAACACAAAAAACACTATAAAAGAAAAAAAAAGAGCAAAAGAGTTCTTTTCACAACTACCTTATCTGGTTAGCCCCTTAAGTGCTCTCGCCGGCCAATCGCCGTTTTGAGCACTACCTCGGTAGGGCTGTGCACGTCCGTTGGCCGACGCGGCACCGCCCACTCATTAAAACCGCCGCATCATGGCGGAATTCGAGCCATGGTGAAGCGATTAAAAAAAGAAAAATAATGGCATGGTAATGTCTGAAAGATTCCTTGAGTATATGTGTAGAGCATGATTGATTGAAAGAGTGCATTAGTAGTGTGTGGTGATTATATGAGTGAATCAGTAGAGCCTGCATGATTGCACGAGTGTATTTGCAACGCTTGAGGACCATATTAGTGTGGAGGTGGTTAGGTGACTGCATAGATTGTGCACATTTGATTGTAGCACTGCATGTCTTAATGTCTGAGTCAATGCAGAAGTACATGGATAGTGACTGGATACTTAGAGTGCTGCAAGTTGACAACATGGTGAATTTATAAGTGCTTGGGCTTTGGCGCAGTGATTAGATAAGGACATGGTTCTGTCTGGATGATTGGACGAGTGGACAGAGAGTGACAGTGTGATTGCTGGACTGCATGGGTGTTATCTGGGTAATAGGAGGAGTGAATCAGTAGTGTGGAGGTGGTTAGGGGACTGCATAGATTGTGCACATTTGATTGTAGCACTGCAGGTCTTAATGCCTGAATTATTGTACAAGAACATTTATAGTGACTGGAAACTTAGAGTGCTGCAAGTTGAAAGCAAGGTGAGTTTATAAACATAGGCTACAAAAATACAGTTTAAAAATCTGAAGTCCAACACACTTCTCACTTAGATTAGGGGTGTCTTACTTTATAATTGTAACACCTGTCCCAGCATACTTGGGGGAACATGATAGACTGTGGGTGTAGGTGAATGTTCAAAGATTTCTGATGTCATTTTTATGTGAGGTCAATATTCTGGTAGTTTTTGTTTTCTGCAACAAATGTGTGTGCAGTCTCTCTTTCCACATGCTCCCATCACTGTGGAGAATTGCCAGGTCAGGGACTGAAGTGGTCCGCAAAGGCCTGCAGATGCCAGGTCTGGATAGAGAATGCACTGCGGGACCTCCTCTCTTCTGCCCCACGTCCTCCCGAGTTCCACAGTGGGGCACTCCAGGTTTTTTTAATCAACACAAAAGGCGGTGCTGCAGGGCCTGCTTAGTCCCACAGTTGTATGACCATACTGACCTCACACATATCAACCTACAATGATATTGCAGCAAGTGTACCACTCTCCACTACCGCCTCTGGGTATGTATGTTTCGCCTATTTTATATCCACTTTGTGCACCTAGCCCCATTCCTAGTTGCATACTTGTCGCTACCACCTAGTGATGTAGTGCTTATATTAATGTGATGAATGTGACTAGAATCGGGTCCCCTAGCCCCCAAATCTGCTGAATCCGGGACTGGGGCACTATAACTAATATCACCCAGCAGAGTGTAGAACCAGCTCAAACAGGAAGCTCCTGCTGGAGGCACTGGAGGTGAGGTATGGGGGGTACATTCTCAGGCCTGGGGTCTCCTTTGTTTACGATGGGCCCTTCATCACACATTGATGAGCAAAGGGGATCTCGCTGGATCCCTCGGGCAGTGGGGTTATGACACAGATGCTCCTGTAACTGATTGTATGTGCATGGAGAGGGCAAGAGGGGCTTCAAGAGATGCTTGTATGATACAGAGAGACACAAAGAAGAGTGAGGGGGCTTGTGAGGGGTGGAAGAGTCAAGGGTGAATCTTCAGCAGAGTCAAAGAAGACTGAGTGCCCGTGAGTGGGTAAAGATGGTGTGTTTTGTAGGATGGGTCAAAGAGGGTGAGATCTTTAAGGAGAGAAGGAGCACCAAGTGTGTAACACTGGCTTTTGTAGTCCCTGAATCTCAGGGGGTCATACATTCAAGCCCCTAACCCGTCAGGAGAGCCCGTTCAGGCCAAGGTCAATGAATATCTGTAAGATATGGGAGATTCAGTGGGTCTCATCACATTCTGCGGGGGATCATTTGCATTGTGCCACTGGAGTGTGCTTGAAGCAGGGAGCTCAGAAGTTTAATGGATAATGGTGGGTACAAGAGACAGAGTGGTAATTGAGCACACATGCATGGGGAGAGTGCAGCTGACTGACACAGAATGGTAACGAACTGCGGGCAGCAGGCTGGAGCTTTCAGGGGAGAGGTCTCATGAAAGTAAGGGGGAGTACAGAAGATGGACACAGAAGACTTTCCAGCCAATGTCATAGTAGATTCTTAATTAGTGATTTCTTCATATAAAACAGCCAACAGTATTCATGCATACCTGAACTTCTTTAGGGTTCATAGAATATATCAATGTCATGATGGAACGTATATTCAGACAATCTGATCTTCCAAAAAGGATGCAACATTTCTTGGATTGAATTTAGCTACTGAACTCAGACTAGAAGACCTGGACCTACTGGAAATGTGACTAGGCTCGGTCATTGCCCTTCCTCCACCTGTTGTGAGACTCTGCAGTGTGTTTGATGCAAGTTTCCCATGCCTGTGGTCCGGGATCCCAGAGGCTGTCAACTAAAGAGTTTGAGCGTTGGGTACCTCAACCACCTATCTGATGGGAGATGAATATGCTGGTTATGGTACGTTATTTTAATGTAAGTTTCTAAAGTGCATCTGCACCATAGGGTCACTTGGAGATAAACTGGAATCTTGACCAGTGATACAAAGGAATCAAGAAAAGAGAAAGGTTTTAAGTTGTATACAGGACATACTGTTCTACAGGGTGCATTGCAGATATCCAGGACTCATCTTTTATGACAAGTGAGGACATAGTTTTCCATTTTTCATGACAAGTGAGGGCAGAAACGGTATTAACAAATTTGTGGATCGAGGTCCTAGGAAAGCTAGAGGGATGACAGATAAGCATAATGGAGAAAGAGGTTTTTGATGGCAAAATTATGGTTGTGGTCAAATTTCAGCATTCGCTATTGGTAAACATGGAGTTTTAGTAGTAGTTCCTCATAGGAAAGATATGGCTGAACTATGCTGTACTGTATGTAAGTTGATGTATATACATTCCTCAGGTTTGAATTGTTACATTCTCAAATGTTCCTCTTGGACATTTCTCTGGCCATTTGTAGTTATTTAGTCCCATTGCTTGGTGACTGCTTGGTGACTGCTACCTTTCCTTACCTTATCCAGACGTCTAGCTACCCTCAGCACCATGTTTTCTGGAGCTCTACTCTTCCCTCCATTAACAAGGCAAATGTGGTACGGTGGCCGAAGTGCGAGCTGCCTCGAATGTTGGTTAGCACATTCGCTTAGTGTGCACATGCTGTCTAGTTTTGTAATCTGTAATCAAGTCCAGCTACATGTGTGCATTTGATGGACATGAAACAAAACAAAACATTTTGATTTGCACCAGTGTCAACCGCCTAATTTATAATTTATAATTGTGAAAACTCCTCCTATGTTTCCCTAAAATGTACACCCTGTCCTGAATTTTTGTTGTGAATGTTGACACTGTGTCCTGCATTTTTACAGTCATTGCCCTGAACTTACCTCCATGTGAGGTAGTCACCCTAGCATGGAAGTGAGTGCATGTGCTTGAGGGGAGAGAGGTTCTGCGAGAGAGAGGGGGTACAACAGACTGACACAGAAGGCTTCTGGAAGTGAATGCAGGTGCTGGAGAGGAGAGAGGTCTTTGACTGGAAGTGAATGCAGGTGCTGGAGGGGAGAGAGGTTCGTGACTGGAAGTGAGTGCATGTGCTTGAGG
This sequence comes from Lissotriton helveticus, assembly GCF_964261635.1. NCBI lineage: Eukaryota > Metazoa > Chordata > Amphibia > Caudata > Salamandridae > Lissotriton > Lissotriton helveticus. Next base: position 1,080,624,914 of record NC_136059.1, read on the forward strand.
GGACAGCAACCCTTGACTGGAACTGAGTGTACGTTCTTGAGGGGAGAAAGGTCCTTGACTGGAAGTGAGTGCATGTGCTTGTGGCTTCCAAAAGGCCGGGGTCACAAAAGACTAGCCTTAGCTTTCTCAGTGTGTGCTGTAGGCAACCCCCTTTGAAACTCAAGTGTGACAGGGAAAAGCTCTGCCCTCACCCTTCTACCCTCTGTCTCACTGGATGGGAGGAGTAAACAGAGCCTTACAGCAGGGTCATGAAACCCAGGACACAGGCAGTAGGCACCAAATGGTTGGGACAAAAAATTCAACATTTCTAAAGGTGGCATTTTCAGAATTGTGACGTACAATTCGATTTTACCATTAAAAAGGATTTTAAATTCATTTGACCCAATGTTATCCTGTGGGAGGTAGGCCTTAGAGTTGTGATACACAAATTAAGGAGTTCTTCACTACCAGGACACATAAAACTTAAAAGCTCCTTTCCAAATTTCCATATACAAGCCACCCGCCCCATGGGATTTTAGGGTCTAGCCTTGGGGTGACATCTATATTAACAAGCATTAGAAATGCAATCGGGCTCGGATTTATTTGAGTTTGAGCTAATGGCATTGTAAATGCCAATGTCTTTTTGCCATGTGTTATGGAGTGTGTGCATGTGGTGTGTAGTGGAAGTATGTTGGTTGAATTGTAATTTTACCAATGGTGGCATGCTGTGCTTTATATGAATATGTTTAAAAGTAAAGTGTACCATACTGCGATTGCTTGGTGGAAAAGTGCACTGCCGGCTGGAGGTGTGTGTGCCTGGTGGAAGGGTGCACTGACGGCTGGTGGGTGTGTGCTTGGTAAAAGCGTGCACAGATGGATGATGGTTGTTGGTGTTTGTGCATGGTGAAAGCATTCATTGACGGCTGGGGGTGTGTTGTTGTGTGTGTTGTTTTCTATGTGCTGGTGAGTGTGTGGTGGTGAGTCTGTGGGGGTGAGCCTGGGGAGTGAGTGTGGTGGTGAGTGTGTTGTGTTGAGTGGTGACAAGTGTGTGGTATTGAGAGACTGAGGTGTGTGGTTTGTGTGTGCGTTATGTGTGTGTGGTGTATGTGTGTGTGGTGTTTTCTGCACACTCACACACTGCCCCTACACATTCACACACTGCTCACCCGCACACTCCCAATGTCACCCTGCATAGTCACACACTGTTTACCCTGCACACTCATTCAGCACACTCACACAATGTGCACCCTGACACACTGTCTCTGCAGTCACTCTGCACGCACTGCCACTCTGCACGCACTGCCACTCTGCACTCACTGCCACTCTGCACGCACTGCCACTCTGCACGCACTGCCACTCTGCATGCACTGCCACTCTGCACGCACTGCCACTCTGCACTCACTCTGCACTCACTCTGCACTCACTCTGCACTCACTCTGAACTCACTCTGCACTCACTCTACTGTCACTCTGCACTCACTCTACTGTCACTCTGCACTCACTGTCACTCTGCACTCACTGTCACTCTGCACTCACTGTCACTCTGCACTCACGGTCACTCTGCACTCACTGTCACTCTGCACTCACTGTCACTCTGCACTCACTGTCACTCTGCACTCACTGTCACTCTGCACTCACTGTCACTCTGCACTCACTGTCACTCTGCACTCAGTCTGCACTCACTGTCACTCTGCACTCAGTCTGCACTCACTGTCACTCTGCACTCAGTCTGCACTCACTGTCACTCTGCACTCAGTCTGCACTCACTGCCACTCTGCACTCTCAAACTGCACTCTCAATCTGCACTCTCAATCTGCACTCTCAATCTGCACTCTCAATCTGCACTCTCCACTCTCAAACTGCACTCTCCACTCTCAAACTGCACTCTGCACTCTCAAACTGCACTCTCAAACTGCAATATGCACTCTGCACTCTCATTCTGCACTCTCAATCTGCACTCTCAATCTGCACTCTCAATCTGCACTCTCAACTCTCAAACTGCACTCTCAAACTGCACTCTCAAACTGCACTCTCAATCTGCACTCTCAAACTGCACTCTCAAACTGCACTCTCAAACTGCACTCTCAAACTGCACTCTCAATCTGCACTCTCAATCTGCACTCTCAATCTGCACTCTCAAACTGCACTCTCAATCTGCACTCTCAAACTGCACTCTCAAACTGCACTCTCAATCTGCACTCTGCACTCTCAAACTGCACTCTCAAACTGCAATCTGCACTCTGCACTCTCAATCTGCACTCTCAAACTGCACTCTCAAACTGCACTCTCAACTCTCATACGGCACTCTCAACTCTCAAACTGCACTCTCAAACTGCACTCTCAAACTGCACTCTCAATCTGCACTCTCAATCTGCACTCTCAATCTGCACTCTCAAACTGCACTCTCAAACTGCACTCTCAAACTGCACTCTCAATCTGCACTCTCAATCTGCACTCTCAATCTGCACTCTCAAACTGCACTCTCAAACTGCACTCTCAATCTGCACTCTCAATCTGCTCTCTCAAACTGCACTCTCAAACTGCACTCTCAATCTGCACTCTCGATCTGCACTCTCGATCTGCACTCTCGATCTGCACTCTCAAACTGCACTCTCAATCTGCACTCTCAATCTGCACTCTCAATCTGCACTCTCAAACTGCACTCTCAAACGGCACTCTCAATCTGCACTCTCAATCTGCACTCTCAAACTGCACTCTCAATCTGCACTCTCAATCTGCACTCTCAAACTGCACTCTCAATCTGCACTCTCAACTCTCAAACTGCACTCTGCACTCTCAAACTGCACTCTGCACTCTCAAACTGCACTCTGCACTCTCAAACTGCACTCTCAAACTGCACTCTCAAACTGCACTCTCAAACTGCACTCACAACTCTCGTGCTGCACTCTGAAACTGCACTCTCAACTCTGAAACTGCACTCTCAACTCTCAAAATGCACTCTCAACTCTCAAACTGCACTCTCAACTCTCAAACTGCACTCTCAACTCTCAAACTGCACTCTCAACTCTCAATGTGCTCCTGACCACGCGATCCCAGGAGCACACACTCGAAACACTTACCACAACCAATCCTACAGGGGCAAGGGAATCACATATTACTAATCTACCTATTTGCATCTAACATTGGGTTTTGGAGTAGCGTGGTACTTGTTGGAAAGCGCTTTAAGGCCTCGTCAGGGGTAGTAAGTGCTATATAAATACAATTTACAAATAAAAACAGTATACATGCAAACGGGGAGTGTCTGTTGTGAACACAGGGAGAGAATAAAGTTTTGCCATAAAAAAAATATGCGACAAACTAGTGAGAACACAGACTCTCGTATTATAAATATATATATATATGATCAAAAAAGCAGATAAAAACATACACTTGTTACATTCAATTAATAAAGAGATAGCGCGCCTCCTTTACACAGACCACTGTCCATAAAATCGTCAACAGACCACTAACCAATGTTTTTTCAGAAGCTTAGGGGTGGGAAGGTAACCGCTACCCCCCCTCCCCCCGCCCCCCTTCACCTCTCCCAAGTGGCCCGATGCTCCACAAATCAATCTTAAAGCTGTCGTTAAATATTGATAAAAAAGGGGGGTGTAAATGATTGCCCACACAGTGAAGGTGATCTTTACAGTTAAACTGCATCAATGCCCTTAATGTATAGAATGGCTGTTATTACCACCAAACGTTTCCCATTAAAAAGATTTAGAGGGGGAAAGACCGGGGCTGTGACCGCCTCGGCGCAAGGTGCCCCTTGGAGAGGAGCAGGAAGTGAACTCCGTTCTCAGAGGGCCCGAGCCCGCCGACATGTACCAAGTGTGTCCCCATTCCCAAGGTGCCACTAGAGTGTTGATTTGTGAGTTGTACGAGGCGCTGAGGGTCATCCAGGCCCAGTCTAGTAACTATTGATCTGAGGGGGGAGGTTTCTGAACCAAGACGGCGTCTCGTGCGCTGGAACGTGTTTGTTTGCACAGCGCCACACGTGTGCATACTACTGGGCACAGCGAGGCAGCCTGATCAAAGAACTGCACACGTATGAACACTACGTCAGCTAGTGTGGGTAAAACATTCCAGAGGAGAGTGAGACACTCGAGATCCACCGAAGAGAAACTTCACTGGGCCAGAACAAATCCACCACTTTCTTAAGAATCTGTTCCCCTGGGCAGAAAATGAAAATGGATGCGATTGGATGAATACATCGGCGAACGTGTATTTGGGAAACCTGACACTCTCAGCAAAAAATAAAAAACACTATTCCTATAAAATATGTTAGTTACTATAGGCAGCATCGTTTCAACAGCTCTACGTACACATTGCACAATACACGCAAGGCATTTTCTCTCAGCGCCTGAATAACAAGTGTTGATCTTACCTAACTCTTTGGTTCTCATTTTACCGATTCTGTAAAGATGAGATGCTGATTATTCCCTGCCAGATTCAACCTCGTCCCCTGTAGCCCAGGCGGCGCGCCTGCGCCTACTGCTTTATCTTGGAATTTTCTCACTAGCCCCAAAGAAAACGTGTACTTTACCACTATACAACGTCTAGTCTCAAGGTCAGGTGATTGTATTTAATAATTGGGGACAGAAGGGAGTTATTTCAACTTTGTATAAAGGTTTATAACGGAAAAAATCCTTGCACTGCTACGTTATAAACTCTGTCGAACAAGAATACAACTGACTCAGGCAGTTACGGAAAACTGAGGGGAAGGGGGGGCTGTATTTCCACTCAATCTATAAAACTCTGTGCCACAATACGTTAGTGGGGTATGTATAGAGAAAACATCTACCGCTGCCGTGGCCTCTTAGCGCTTTGTCGTGTCTGGAATGTGTCTCCCTGTGCAGCGCTGGTCTATCTGCAATTTTGAATGTCTCGAGGGAAAGCGCCTTGGCACCCGGCCCCTGGGAGCACGCATGCTGGGGTCAGGCGAGGTGACCGCTGGTCTGCGATGTGTGGATGCAATGTTGATGTGTGCAGGGTACGTGCGCCCACAGGCATCCAAGTGACTCAGGTAACAGAGCGCATATATCACTTTTTCACAAATGAGTGTTTCGCTCGTCCATCTCTCTTGGCAGATCTAGTTCTTCGAAACGGTCTAATGGTATTAAGTGCTAAACAAACGAGCGACAAAACACACATTAATGGGGACAGTAATGGGGAAACACATTTAGTACTTGGAGTGCGAAACAAAGCTATCGGACAGAACTGCTCTTTATTGGGAAAAGGCTGGTGAAGAACCAGAGAAGTTTTGTTTAGCAGTGGCTACCGCCAGCGTGGGGGCTGCAAGCCTCCTCTGCACCGCTGAACTGCCCCTCCCAACGAAAGCGCTCTGATTTCTCTCAGAAAGGAATGTCAATTCCACGCGCCCTGCAAAGAGTTTCATTTTGGTAATCTTGCCCGTGCTGAGCGCTGCTGAATGGTGAACGCGCCCGGCCATCTGGATTCACTTACGGAGGCACCCTGACAGCTCCTAATTATAATTAATGTACTTCTTTGCGCGCACACGAACGAAAAATGCCAAACATGGCCGACCAAAACGACATTTAGCCTATCACTTCAAGGCTATTAAAAAGACACCACAGCGAAGACGAATCACTGGCCAGATGACATAACACACTAAGGAATGTGTGGAATGTGTCTCGCCAAAGCCCTAGGAGATACTTTTTTTTTCTCTTTAACATTAGGAGCTCGAAACTCCTCCCACTTTCGTGGGCGGAGGCCGAGCCCTAAAAAGGAAAGCTTAGGCTTGGAAAAAGGGCTATTTTGCCAGGTCGAATTGGTATTTAAAACTGTATTACAGACTGTAATGGCAGGCCTGAGATGTTTTAAACAGTTATTTTAGTGGGTGTTACAATGAGTCCTGCTGCCCACTAGTAACATTTAATTTACAGGTCTTGGTTACAAGCAGTCATTCATTCCAGAAACTTATAAGTAAATTAAATGTGCCATTCAGGTGTAGGCCAACATTACCATGTTTTAAGGAGAGAGAACAAGCGCTTTATCACTGGTTAGCAGTAGTAAAGTACAAAGAGTCCTATTGCCAAGGAAAGAGGTCCGGAAAACAGGAGGGGTGAAGGCAAAATGTGTGGCGGTGAGTCTCCAGAGAGGGCCAAATCCAACAGCAAGCATGACAACCTGTTTCTTGAGAATGCTTGCTGTTCAAGAAGATGGAATGCTCCAAACATGAGACACAAGTATTTTTACTCAAACAATCCAAAGAATAGTGTAACTGCAACATTTTGGGAATCCTCTCTGCCGCTGGTCATCTGAACATTTTGATATGGTTAACCAAAATTATGCATTTTTTTAGTGATCCGACATTATGCTAAGAAAAAAAAAATCCATATAGTGTCAGGCTCCTTGTTGGGGTACAGACGCACATCTCCTTCTTTTCACTTTGCATTGTGAGATGATGGAGCTATCTGCTTTTGTTTGTAAATATCCATCCCCATTGGGCTGAACCTCATTTATTCCCCTTGCCAGCCTGTACCATCTTCAAAACCATCTACATCACTTACAAAGCCATTATGAACAGCACCCAAGTTTATTTTGTGAACAAGTGCACCATCTCTGGTTGTTCTCAGCACACCCGCAGCCAGGACTTAATCTGCAGACTGAAGGCCTGATTCACAAAGGTAAACTTACACTTTTTTATAAGTTTACTATTTTTTGGGTATTCACAAACTACAAGTTTAATTTAACTAATAATAATACTGAAGCGACTCTGCAATTGTGGCAGAGACTTCGCATATAAAATGATAGTCCTGTCCTCCAAGCTGGAGATATTCAAAATTCTGACTCGAGGAATGTCAGTGCCAGCCGGATACTTTTGGTGCCTTCTCACTGTGAACATTTCTATGTTCTAACTTAGTCTCTTTTTTGGAACATGGATTACTCCAGCGGGCAATGCTACAAGTTGTAGCAATGCATATCTCCACAAGGCCCCATACCCTCTCTGAGACATGTTTGCAACTGCGGAAAAGTTCCAAGGAGTGCAATCTGAATCTTTGGCCCAGCGGCAATGCACCTGTGTTGGATTTGCAGGTTTTTCCTGGCTCTCTATAGGTCTTTCGGTCCGAAGAATTCCTATGGCCCAGATTTTTCATAATGTTAGAAGGAGTCAATTTTGATAATGTTAAGAGTACCTCAGTAATAGCACTTAGGATCAAGACTCACTCCAGCAGATGTCATCAGCTGGGTCGAAGGCAGGAGGTCCAGTTGGAACTAATAAGCTAGGCTCTTCAGGATAAGGGATTATAGCAGATAGTTGTGTCCATGTATCTTAACAGGCGGTCACCCTACTTACTCTAGGTGTCCAGGTATTTTTCCTGGGTACACATCGGGGCAGCTCTAGCCTTTCAGATTTTCTCACAGGCTGGTGCAGTCCTTCCTATATCATCCACAGGTTTGTTCTGAAATGGGTGTCCATGGGTTCCCAGTGTCCTCCATACAGCCCACATATAAGGCCATTCCAATGAGTTGAAAGCGTTATCAACTTCCAACAGTAGGGCAAGATGGCTGCCGTGGTGGACGCCTGAGCGGACCTCTCTTGCCGGACCCTGGCTTTTGAAGCCGCTGGATGCAGTAGAGCAAGTGGAGTGGCACATATTGCTTTCAAACGGTAGCGATATTTGCGGCGGATTTGGAGTGTTCTTTTCAGATCGGCAAGTTTGGAAATTCGCCGGTTGTGCTTTTGGGTGTCGCTGGAGCCGGCTCGGTTGTTCCTCACCTGGGGCTGCTTAATCGAGTAGGGAGGAACATAGCAGTAGCTACGAGGCCGCCGAAGGGCTCTCGCGGTAAACCACGCGGGCAGGAGAAAAACGCTGCGGAGGCGGCGGAGAACAGTGGAGCAGCAATGCAGGTGAGGGAGAAGACTGGACAAACAGCGCAAAGTAGTGAAACTCACAGTATTGACGCTGCAAGTAAAGGTCAAAAGGCAGTAGAGGTGTCTGAATCTGTCAGCAGCAAACCCCAAGAACCTGCCGATGGGGGAGTTAAGACAAAGGGCATTCAGGGCGGCAAGAAAATACCAGCACTTTTTGCAAATACTAAAGAAAGGCAAAAAGAGAAAGAGAAGGAGAAGGGAAAAATTAAAGAAGTGGAGGCAGCTGCAGGGTCTGAAGTTGTGCTTACTTGAAATGGTGAGACTGGTGCCTTTGTGGATTTAGTTATTGGCGCTGTTAATGAGGCTGATACCCCAGTGCTACCAGCAGGCGTTACCGACAGTGGCCTGATGGCGGAAGAGACAGGCCAAGGTGTATTTAACCCTGAAACAGACTCTGGTGACTTTTATTCTCTTTCTGAACAATCTTTGTCGTCGTGTGAGGATTTGGCGATACAGTATTCAGCTCAGCTATCAGTGATTGATGGCAGTGACCAAAGCAGTTTAGTGATGGAGGAACTTGAAGAGTCAGAGGATGGGCAGCTTTATACAGTTAGGAAGTTGGATATGGGGGCTGGAAAAGACCCTATCTTGCAATCTGCGACTCAAGAGGCCCAAGGGCACGAGGAGGAGGTCTCTTTGGCTTTGATATATCGCTGTATAATGCATCATAGAAATGAGACGAGGGAGGAAAGCCAAAGGGCACAGAACTCTTATCGCAAGCTTCAGAACTCTGTCAGGCGGCTGGTAAAATCACATGCAGACTTCGCATCCCGTTTTAATGAGGTGGAGGCAAGAATATCTACAATAGAAGATGAACTGGCACAACATAAAACAACAGTGGAAGCAAACCTGGCTATTAAAGAGGACATGACTCGGAAATTATCTGACATTGAAAATCGGGCTCGACGCAATAATTTGAGGGTTCTCCAGATCCTGGAGGGGAGAGAGGGGCAAGATCCAAGGAGGTTTATGGTTGATTTGTTTAAGATAGCATTTCCTGATATAAACCGATGGGATTGCGATCGGGAAATTGAGCGTGCGCATAGATTTCCTTTCAAAGTCCGGTTGAGGCCTGGGCAGGAAAATAAACCTAGAGCGATGCTGGTATCATTTAACAGCTTTTTGGCTCGAGAGGAAGTCGTTGTGAGAGCCAGACCAGATAAGAATGGGAAGGCTGGGGATGTGGAGTTCTTTGCACGTCCAGATTTGTGCCAACGTTCAGTGGAGCTCCGATGGCAATTGCGTCAATTGATACCGGAGCTACAGGCTAAGGGGGCCTCAGATTTTTTAATGTTCCCTGCAAAGTTGAAGGTATTATATAAGGAGCAAACACGTTTCTTTACTAGTACTGTATTAGCGATGGAGTTTGCACGCTCCATATAGCTGAGGTATCTATAAATGGCTTTTACTGGGAATATGGAAAATTAGGGAGCTCTTATGTTTATGTTATGGCTAGGTTTATGCCTCAGGGTAATTTTGTTTGCCACCGTTCCGCTCTACTAAAACTGTTTATGTTTAAGATTATGTTTGGGCTCTGCAGGGGAAGGCCTGGGGTGGGTAGGCTCGCATCTACAGGACTATGTGTCCTAAAGCCTCGTTAAAGGGTGGGGGAGGGTAGAGGGGCAAAGGGGGGTGGAAGGAGGGCACAAGGGGTGGGGGGATTTCAGGGGGGTTGGGTAGCATGTAGGGGGAGAAAAAGGGAAAAAAACGTCACAGCAGCAACAATAAAATGTTTAAGAAATTGGTTACGAGGAGTTTACAGGATGTTTTGCAGTAAAGGGCAGCTCAGTTCTGGGAAGGGGTATTAGATACTGGTGAATCAATTAAATAGTAATGATTCGTGAAGGAATAAAAATGTGTTCAATGAATGTGTCAGGTCTTAATAATGTAGTCAAACGACAAAAAGTGTCTGCAGAGTTGCGTCATATTGGGCCAGACTCATTATGTATACCGGAAACTCATATATCTTGGGTTAAGAGGGACATTTTGAATGAACTTGGATTTTCTTTAATATCTGCTTCTGGTCAAACTTGTATGATTCGGGGAGTAGCCATCCTGCCTAGATGGAATTTTGTTAAAATGGGTCGTACATTAATGGATAAAAAAGGCCGATGGGCTGTAGCTGAGTGTGGTTTTGATGGATATAAAATTACACTTTGTACCATCTACGGGTCTAATGTTGATGATGCGGGGGTTTTATCTGAGTTAAATGTGGAATTAGTCACATCGCCGCAACCATTGATTATTTGTGGCGACATAAACATAAATTTAAGTAATCAAGCTATACAGGATGGCCCTAATAAATACAGAGGACGAAAGCCCAAAGTTTTTAAAGCACTCTATGATTTACTGTGTGACCATGGGTTGGTGGATGCATGGGGGAAATTAAGGGGGAATGATAGTGGGTATACTTTTTATTCCCATCCACATAAGAAATTAGTAAGATTAGATTCTTTTTTCGCTCCAACCTCATTATTGGTAGATGCAGCAATTCAGGTACACCCAAGGATCTCTTCGGATCACGCTCCAATTGTTTTGGAATTAGCCTTACGCAGGAAGAGCCCTAGAATTAGAGATTTTACATTTGATCGGAAAAATATGTTTAAATGAAGAATTTAAGGATTATATGTGTAATTGGATTAAGGAATTAGTTGAAAATTATAATGGCACAGCATCTGTTATTAATAGTTTGGGATTCTTTTAAGGCTTGTTTTCGGGGGAAGTTCTTAGTTTTAGTTTAGCGCAGCAAAAGAAACACAAATTGGAGTTGGCTCGATACTATGAGGAATTGGTAGAAGCAGAAGGTGCTCTTACTAATGGTATTGCCTCAGGGCAGGGCGACCTTTCTGGATTATTAGATAGTGTTGCTAAACAGCGTGCTACTGTTTTGGGGTATTGGAATGCTGAGAATGCTCGGAAATATGTGACCTTTAGGCGACAGAGTCATGAATTTGGAGAAACTATTGGGAAACGGCTTGCTATGCGCTTACGAATGAAGGAATCTGCACTCAATATTCAGGCGTTGAGGGATCAAAAGGGGGTGGTGCAGTCTGATCCTCAGAAGATACTTTCAATTTGTCAACAGTTTTATGCTACCCTTTATAAGCAGCAGGGGAGCACTGTAGGGGAAAAGAATATATTTTTTGAAGAGGGATTAAAATTATTAGATCCATCTCTTGTGGAGCAACTCGAATGCCCGATTGATATGAAAGAACTAGAAAAGGCAGTTAAAAGTCTAGCATTAGGGAAAGCGGCAGGGCCCGATAGGATTCCGGGGAGGTTTATAAAATGTTTTTTCATTTAATTAAAGAAGAGATGTTAAATGTGGTACAGCTAGCACAGTTAGGATATCCACCTAGATCGTGGTCAGAAGCTACGATTGCTGTGTTTGGCAAAAAAGGTAAGCCACCGGAATTAGTGGAATCGCTACTGAACTGTGATAATAAAATGTATTCTAAAATTTTAGCATATCGGTTGTCTCAAGTTATCACACCCTTGGTCTCACTGAACCAGCATGGTTTTATACCCAAGCGGGAGACGGTGGCACATGTGAATAAAATTATAACGTTATTCGATATTGCAGGGACTGAAAAGAGGGATTTGGCATTGATATTATTGGACGCGGATAAAGCGTTTGATCGCATCCAATGGGATTATGTGTGGCAACTGTTTGAGAAAATCGGTTTTGGCAAAAAATGTATTGTAGCTTTGCAGGCGCTATATAGAGATCCCACTGCCAAAATCTCTGTTATGGAGCTGATATCGGACACTGTGATGATAACTAGAGGCACCCGACAGGGTTGCCCCTGTTCCCCTCTTTTATTTGCACTTTATATAAATCCCTTTATAGAACAATTGACACATAATATTTGTATTCCTCCGTTTCAGCTGTGTGATTATCAATTTTCAGTGTTTGCTTATGCGGACGACATAGCTGTGACTACAGTGAATCCATCACTTGCGATAAAGGAAATAGAGCGGCTAGCCAAAGGATTTGGCTTGGTCGCTGGGTATAAATTAAATGAGTCAAAAACGCAAATCTTATGCTCTGATAGTATATCATGGAGGGCTGAGAGGATAGTCAGAGAGGGGACTTATTTGGGCATACAAATTCGTGCCTCTATGTCTGAGTTAATGGACGCAAACTGGGACTTGCTTATTCATAAAGTGAAAGCTTCTCTGGATAGGTGGGAACATTTGTATTTCACAGTAATTGGATGCTGTAACATTATTACAATTAATGTTCTTCCTAAGGCTCTTTATATATTTCGGTCAATACCCCTGGAAGTCTCAAAGGCTAAATTACAATATTTGCAATCTATTCGTGGGAAATTCATTTGGAGTCCGGGCAAGCCTAGGCGGGCGATGAGATTCATGACCATACCAGTGGAGAGAGGTGGCCTTGCGGTACCTGATTTTGCATTATATTTTGTAACATGCTTTTTGTTGAAGATGCAGGTGTTAATTACTGGGGAAGGAGCTGTTAATGGTGCTACGGCACCCACAATTTTCGAAATTCTTATTGGCCTAATAGCCAGACAATGCTTATTTATAGAATTGGATGGCAGTTACAGTCCTGATTAGTGCGTTTAAAGTTTGGAAATTTATTCGTAAGCTGAAAATATTGGGGAAAATGTCATATTACACCCCCTTGAATGCATTTAAATATTTACCAGGAATATTCAGGGATAACATTGCGCAAAATTGGAGAAAGAAAGGTATCAGGCAAATGGTGGATTTGTATTCGGCTAATGGTTTATGTAAATCATTTGATGAATTAGTTTTGCAATATGGCCTTCTTATGGCACAGTTTTTTAAATACTTGCAAATTAGGGATTTTTTATTTAAAGTTAATACCAATGTACGATCTGATGATGTTGTTAAGGGGATTAGACGACAGCTAAAAATCGGAGCTTTATACCAGATTTTGCTTGCTGAAAGGCCAGATTATCTTGATAAGCCCAATAGGAAATGGGCCGAGGGTCTGGGAGATCCAGATATTGAGATTGAGGAACTTATAGTTATGTCTAGAGAATCGTTATTGTCCGCAAATTAGAAAATTCAGGGGTATATTATCAAGGGGTTTATCTCCGCTTTTTTGGCTTTAAAAGCCAAGAAAGTGGAGATAAAATTATCTCCCTATTACCAAGCTGTCGCTAACACCAGTTAGTGACAGCTAATAGGAGATAGCGACCATCTTGGGCCCCGCTTTGCATGTCAGTGATATTGATCACTAATGACATGCAAAGTGGGCGTGCCAAGATGTTAGCGACTGGAAACAGTCGCCAACATCGCTATCTCCTATTACCAACTTTTGGAGATATTCGCGCTAAGCGCGAATATCTCCAAAAGCTAACACCTGCCCTGAGCAGTTCTTCACCATGTTATCCAATGGGAGGTGGATAACATGGCTAAGAGCATTTGCTCGATAATGCATGAATATCGCTGACTTTTCAGCGATATTCATGCATTGCGGCCGTTTTTTATCGCATTTGCGATAAACCTTGCTAATAGCAAGGTTTATCTGCGATAAAAATCGCCGATGTGCGGCGATAATTTTTGTCTCTAAACAAGTTAGAGACAAAAATTATCGCTAGTTGTTGGTAATATGCCCCTCAGTTTTTTAAGACTTTATTTGATTTATAATATACTCCTGCACGGTGTGGAGGAGTGGCTATGATGAGAAATGTTTTCGTTGTGGGGAGGATGATGCGGGCAGTATTCATATTTTTTTTAGATGTGATAAATTGTGCGGATTTATATCAGATATAGAAACGTTTTTGTCTTTGGTTATAAATTCTACTGAAACCATCACTCCGGCCATGATGTTATTGGGGAAGATGCCTATAGACAGCCTTGTAAATGTTTTACAACAACACCGATATTTGATTTTCTTCTCCATGACTGTGGCTCGTTTATGCATTGCAGCTGATTGGCTGCAGAAAGATCCTCCAGAATTTTAACTATGGCGAGCTCGTATGTACAACTTGTATAAGTTGGAATGGGGTTTATTTTCTGTTAAAGGTTTTAGGAAGCAATGGATTGGTTTGAACATTTGGGGGGCTTTTCGTGATTATTATGAGGGTTGAAGATGCCGCTCTAGTACTTTTGTACGGATGTATTATATGTACTCTTTTTCTTGATCATTTTGTTTATATAAGGATTTGTGTAACCTCGCTGCCGTGAAACTATAAATAAACTTCTTTTTTTTAAAGTAGGGCCGCTGCTGAGAGTTCAGGTTTAAGTCAGTGCAAAAGGAAAACGAATTTTAGAGGTTGTTGGAAGTTGTTCGGCCAGAAATAAAACCTGATTACTCATAGAGCGCTAACCCTGGCAACAATGGTGCCAGAAACATCGTTAACACCTACGCAAATATTTTCTTAAATCTTTTTATCAGAGAAAATGGCCTACACGACTTGCAGGAATCATCACTGCTATAATAACTTTCCTAAAGGTGGACAGGAGGATATCCCACTCTCTAGTCTCTTTATACATATCCGACCACTTGGGGACAAAACATCAGTGTATTTAGTATAACCATGTGCTTTCTGTTTCGGCCATTGACTTTATGGCCTCTATATTTTCAGCAGTTGTTTATGGTTGCAGCAACAGTTCTCCATTGTCTTTGTCCAACTCAATGCTAGTACTACACAATAACATAGAAATTACTGCAGAGAATTATACCCAATGGTTAGAATTGGCAGCCCTCAGACTAGTGCCAGAAAAAAGAATCAAGTGCCACAGAAAAAATCGACCGGCCCCATGGTATTCACATAAGTTAAACATCATCAAACAGAAATGTTGACTCCAAGAGCGTAGATGGAGGAAAGAGTACTGCTTAAAAGAAGAATCTAAGTATAAAATGATCCTTACCAATTATAAGGCTCTAATCATTGCTGCTAAGTCGAAATACTTCACTGAAAAGGTAAATTCAGCTAAAGGCACCACCAGAGAAATATTCAAAACAGTGAGGACCTTGTCCAACTTTAGTAGTGGCAACACATTTACACCTGACCAATCTTTCTGCAATCCACCTCCTAAGTTCTTTCAAACTAAAGGTAACACTATCTACTACCTTTGTAAGCAAAATCAGACAACATCCTGTGTAGGAGACGCCGCAGCCACTGCAGATAGCCTAAACACACAATTACCCATCAAAAGCCCTGAAGATACAAATTTTGGAAAATGTGGCCCACTCTCTAAAGATAAGGTGATCGAACTCATCATCTCCACCAAATCTGGGGCCCCTGCAGACCCATGTTCCCCTCAGGTCCTACATACGATCTTTAGTTTAGTAGAAAGGCTGCTCATAGATTTATTTTATAAAAGTTCAACTATGGGACAGTTCCCGGCTATTTGGAAACAAAACCTCTATCTTACCGCTGGTAATAAAACCCTCACTGGACCCTAATGATGTAAAAAATGACAGGCCTTCATAACACCTTCCTTTCTCGGCAAAAATATTAGAGAAAGCCAAGGACGACCATACTTTATTGTTTCTAGAAGCAAATCAGCTCCTTGACGCTTCACAGTACGGTTTTAGAGCAAACCGGGGTACCGAATTGGCCCTGGTAGCAGCCACTGAAAAATTAATAATGGTAGTGGACAAGGGTGGAATGGTGGCATTGATTCTATTTGATCTATCTGGCACCTTTGACGTGGTCCACCACTCACTCCTTCTTATTTGGCTTCAATTGCTAGGCTTTGACAAGTCAGAGAGTCTTGCTGAGCTCATTCTTAAATGACAGACATCTGAGTGTGGAGCTGGGAGTTTTCAACTCAGACCCTTTTTCTCTCCCGTGTGGGGTACCTCAGGGGTCCCCCCTCAGCCCCAAGCTTTCCAATGCCTATGTCACTCCTCTGATAAAGCTCATTTGCAGTTACGACTTTGCTGCTTTTTCATATGCTAATGAGACGCAAATTGTGGCGTCCATATCATCTGATATTGAAAAGGAAACTTCTGCTGCTGCATGTCTCACACAGCCAAGTGGATGCATGAACACTAACTGAGGTTCTGCTCTTTGGGAATCACACCTCTTTTTGGAACACATCATGGAGGTGATATCTGATCTTGGCCCCCTTCCTGTTCCTGTTCAAAAAGCTAGAAATTTATTGATACAAATTATGTTTCTCTGAGCAAAGTAACCAAATTACATGCTCATGCTTTTTCCTGGTTAGGTCGCTAAAGAACATTTTCCCTTTCATTCCAGTGGAGCTACAAAAACAGTGACACTAACTATCTCAAGGACAGGTTAATACAATGCCCTGTACCTTGGTACACAAATTCAACTGGTGAAAAAACTTCAACCTTTGCATAATGCAGCTGCAAGACTGATTCTGAAAGTCCCCAAATTTGACCCTATCATTCATGCGTTGCAAGGCCTACACATGCTTCCAGTGAGCGACAGGATCAAGTTTAAGGCACTGTGTCTGATTCATAAGGCCCTGCATCGGACTAGGCCAGAATATTTTCAGAAAATCTTCTATTGGCACCAGTAGCGTCTCGTGGAGGGAGTGCTGCCGGGTGGTGAGGCGGGGTGGGGGAGGAGCAGGGGGGGGTAGTAAACTACGGAATACGGCCAAACAGAGGTAAGTAAACAAATAAATAAATAAAACAAATTTAATTGCGCACGCTACGTTGCCAAATGCCATGCAGCGCACGCAACAACATTTTTATTTATTTATTTGTTTACTTACCTCTGTTCTGCCATATTCCATAGTTTACTAACCCCACCCTGCTCCTCCCCCACCCCACCACCTCACAGCACTCCCTCCACTAGCCGCTACTGCTTGGCACTCTCCTAATTGAATCCATAGATCCAATTCAGCAAGACTAGCAACTGTAAATAAAGCTAGATGGGGCGTAAGAACCTTCACCCTCAGCACAGGTAAAGTTTGGAACTCCTTGCCTTTAAATTTGAGATCTCAGCCCAATCTTCTGCTTTTTAGAAAACAGTTAAAAACATGGCTCTTCGCTGAATCAATTAGGTAAGCTCTATGATTCAATTTTTCTGTACTCATTTCTGCCATCTAACCCTTAGCGCTAAGACACGTTTCCATAATTGTGCGCTTTATAAAACAAATTTACATCACATTTTACAAATTGTGGGCTTTAGTTCCAATTCGGCCATTGCAACCTTTCATATATATTCAGATATCTTGTTCTTGGTCGCAACTCCCTGAGCTACGTGCAACTCTGTGTTGAATCTTGTGAATTATTAGATAAATGAAATTTGGTGAATGGTTCGATCTGCATGTTTCACTTGTTTCATCTCATATCTCTACAGTCCTACCATGTCCAATGTTGATTGATCAATCTGGCCAATGCTCTACTTAATCCTTTACCGTCCCTCATGTGTTTACACAGATACCTGACCTGCAATTCCACTTTGTCTCCTAAGCAAATATTGTGACATTAACATCTACCCCCTTATGACCGACATGAGGTCTACTCCTATACAAACTGTGATCAATTTTCTCAAATATATCAGGATGTTCTGTATTGGGACCATGTGTATTGATCATTATCATATAATATTCTCAGGATTTCCACTGGATAAGTTGTTGACCGTGCATGCTGTGTGAAAATTCCAAAACAGTACACCTTTTCGAAAACGTATCACCATTCCTCTTGAGTAAGTATTATAGGGTGAGAAGTAACAATATGTCCCCCATTCCCTTGCAAAAATACTCTCTGATCCTGTTGTTAAATATATTTTCAGCAAGAAAGATTTTGCAATGTTATGCTTATTCAGATTTGTGAACAGAACACCTTCCTCTGATTGTTTAAACCTCTTACATTCATGAAATCATGTTTATCTCAGGAGCACATAGACTAATATTCGGGGTGTGCTGTGTTGATCTACCCTTGCATTTGTATATGTCTGTCTACTGAATTTAGCCTGCTCCTTCTTATCTTGGCCTATGTCTTCGGCCACATGATTCTTTCAGGCTTCTAGATGATGTTCTGGAACGGATTACTGACAGAATATAGAATGCCAAAACATCGACCTGCCAAAATATTGTGGACAAAATATCAAATTCCTATCTACAAACAGGTAAGTACAAAAATATCGAATCCAAAATATCGTTGTAAATAATATAGTTTGTTAAAATATCAAATTTTTTAAATGTCTTAAAAGTAATGTAAAATTGATAAAATAGTAAATGCTTAAATAACCTTAAAATTAATAAATAAATAATGTAAGTTAAAAAAACATGCATTTACATTTTTTAATACATATATATGTTAACCTAATATTAAAAAAATATTAAATATTCTTTGCGTAGGATAGCGGGAAGGGTAAAATGTACTATTCCCACTCCAGTGAGTTCATCAGTAGGGAAACTGTTGGATAGCAGGAGGGTAAAAATTACTATTCCCACTCCAGAGAGTGCAACAGTAGGGAAATCGTTGGATAGCGTAGGGGTAAAAATTACTATTCTCACTCCAGTGTGTGCAACAGTAGGGAAAGCGTGTTATAGCGTAGGGGTAAAAATAACTCCTCCCACTTCAGAGTGTGCAATAGTAGGGAAAGCATTGGATAGCGTAGGGGTAAACATTACTATTCCCACTCCAGAGAGTGCAACAGTAGGGAATGCGTTGGATAGCGTAGGGGTAAAAATTACTATTTCCACTCCAGAGAGTGCTACAGTAGGGAAAGCGTTGGATAGCGGGAGGGTAAAAATGACTATTCCCACTCCAGAGAGTGCAACAGTAGGGAGAGCGTTGGATAGCTTAGGGCTAAAAATTACTATTCTCACTCCAGAGAGTGCAACAGTAGGGAGAGCGTTGGATAGCTTAGGGCTAAAAATTACTATTCTCACTCCAGAGAGTGTTACAGTAGGGAAAGCGTTGGATAGCTTAGGGCTAAAAATTACTATTCTCACTCCAGAGAGTGCAACAGTAGGGAAAGCGTTGGATAGCGGGAGGGTAAAAATTACTATTCCCACTTCAGAGAGTGCAACAGTAGGGAAAGCGTTGGATAGCATAGGGCTAAAAATTACTGTTACCATTCCAGAGAGTGCAATAGTACGGAAAGCGTTGGATAGCGTAGGGGTAAAAATTACTATTCCCACTCCCGTGAGTGCAACAGTAGGGAAAGTAATATTTTAATATTTAAATAAAAATAAATTCATTACCAATTACAAATTATTTAATCAATAATTAATAATAAATACCAATAAATATTATGTGTTGAAAATGAATTCCCTAATAATAATTAATTAACAACTAATTAATTTTCAATACCAGAAATTTAATAAGTAATACAATTTTTTACCAATTAATAAATAATGAACAATAAATTGATTATCAATACACAAACATAATATCAATCATTACTTAATTACAATTAAATTACTTCCCACCCTATTCCCCTATAAACCCACAACATGCTCCGAATATTAAATTAATAATATTAACATAATTATCAATTAATCAATTTGTAAAAATGAATTACCAATTAATACAAATTAATTACCAATTAATAGTTAACAATACATTAATTATCAATACAAATAACTAAAAATAAATATTTACTTAATTACAATTAAATTACTTCCCACCCTATTCCCCTATAAACCCACAACCCGCTACAGAACTAAAACACAAAATTAAACTACAAATAATTAATAATTCCTCAAAATTAATATTTAATTTAATTTAATTAAATTACTTCACATCATATTCCCCTATAAACCCACAACCCGCTACGGAATTAAATTACGCAAACATTAAATAACATAAAATTCGTTACTTAAAAAAAATTAAACATACATTACAAAAATAATATACACTTTTAACACATATACTAACATACAAAACACTTTTAAAAAATCGATATTATAAAAAATTCGATATATTTTAATGCCTATATTATGCACTTTGATATTTTAACGATCGATATTACTTACCTGAATTTTGATATTATCAACCATTTTTCATGTCCATTCGATATTATGTCCATTCTATATTTTGAATTCGATATTTTGTCCATTCTATATATTTTTTTCGATATTTTGTCTACTTACCATTCTGTAATATCATATTGAAACAAACCTCCCTCTCACACTGACTATACCAACTGTCAGTGATCAATTCCACCAAATCAAGTAAAGTAAACCTAAGTAACACGAAGCAAAAGCACTACACAATGGTACAGTTTCATATGGTGCAGTATATGAGTCAGGGGCTATCAGCCTGCTAGCATTAAGCATTTCTATGTTTCCATCTTAATTTGCTTCTACTTTTATTACTGTATTGTCAAATTCCTCACTCCTATATTCAATTTAGAAATGTCGAGGAATGTAGAGAGCTAAATGGTGAAACCTAGTCATTATTGACTAAATAGATTGAAGCCTCTTCCTGTTAAGGCCTCTTTTACTATACTGTGCCAGGTTTTAAATTGACCTTCAAAAAATTTCATGGAATTTTGGGGATTTCGCTATATGCGTTTTGCCTTTGGGTTATTTTTGAGCCAGGCTGGGTACAGCATAATATAGTCTCAGCCCTGTTGTTCAAGTCCCTTCTTTGCTGTGGTGTATGCTCAGTGCACTTCATTCACTTTTATTGGAAATCTTTAAAAAATGAGTTTGGGTATTCCTTCAAAATGCTGGTCTTTTTGTCCTCTGACCATTTGCAATATGTAAGTGCAGTCTCTATAATGTATTATACTGACCACAATAGAACTCATAAGTGACCTGGCTCCTCTCTTGGTGCAAGGGAGAGATGTGACTGCTTATAATAACAAACACTGCCAGTGGTGATTTGTCAAACAGTGTTTTAATCAAGGTCTCAATATGGTTCTCTATATTAGTGAGGTCTGGCGTGCCCAAAGTACACATATTTTCCTTTAGGACATCGCATCCAAGATCTCATTTTTGGCTTGGTTCACCTCCAACACCTTCCACTTAATTAGTTGTTCACACTTGGGCTCTATGTAGTATTCTTGCATGATGTTTTATTCCCTATGTTTCTCTGTCCTAGCTGCTGTGTGTCTTACGTATGAAATGTTGGTGAATGGACCTTGAGTGGAATGCCTGGGTGACTGGATGAGGAGTGACAGTTGGTGGATGGGGCTGAGCAGCTAGCAGGCTGCTCCTGGTGGGGCTGCCCTACAGGAATTATATACCTGTCAATGATGACCTACCTGTTGATAAGGACTTACTGATACTTACCTGTGTACTTGGATTACAACTTACCAATATGTCATCATTACTACACTCTGCCTCATCATCGAAATCCAAAATCTGTCTGTGAGCTATGTCAATAGGCTTATCATGTTTAACTATGGTCTGTTTATGTTGGACATATGGACCATGATTGAGTTGATCTCCCCATGGATCATGCAGGGATTCTCCAGCTGGCAGAACATACAATTCCCATAGCATGAAAGGGGGGTTTAACAGGGAGAGAGAGCTTGCACGGTCGATTATCGACCACCATCGTGCCTATCCGTGGTTCTTGAATCAAATGCTAACTGATTTTCAATATGAGAATGAGTGCAATGGAAAGTTTGTTCAACTAGGGCCACAGTTACCCATATTGTGTATATCTTGTTTATTTGGCACAATCAAAGGTTCACCACATTTTTGGGGGTTTTTAGACCTTCATAAAGAAACTCCACTACAAGATCCAAATGGGCAGGAAGTCAACCACTACTGGAATCCTCACCTAATGACCACCAGGCCCCCAAAGGGATTTCAGCAACCCAATTACCCATGCCACCCTCAGTTCTCCTCCTCAGTGACCTCAATTTCCAGTTGGATGACACCAACAATCCAAAGTCCACTAACCTTCTGGACAGCCTCCTCAACAGCGGCCTCACACAGCTCGTGATGGGTCTCACACACTCAGCAGGCCACACACTTGACCTCATCATGTCCACCAGCAACACAACTAAGGTAAGACACACCCTCTCACTCACCTGGGCGGACCACTTCATCATTCATTTCAAAATGTTCACCTCCCACACATGCTGACAAAGACACACCCCGTGCCACAACTGGAAAACATCAACCAAAAAGCATGGAGCAAGACCCTCAACCTACACCATCCCACTCTCTCCGCCACCACTGACAGAAACAACCAGTGCCTCAATGAATGGATCACCACCTGTGCCAGCAGCCTCGCTCCACTCAAGGCCAACAAAAATAGGGGAAAAAAACAAAAATGCAAACTGATACACAGACACCCTCAGGAACAACAAGAGACACTGTATGCAGATGGACAGGGAGTGACGATCCGCTCAGAAGCCCAGAGACAGGAGCACCTACAAGAATTCTCTCAGATACTACACCATGAATTGAAAGAGGCCAAAAAGAGGGCTCTGTCCAGAGAATGGAAGCCAGCAAGAAAAACCTAAAGAACTCTCAATGAACATCAAAGAATTCACCTACCCTGTAGCCATATCGAACTTCATCATCCCTTCGCAGGACCTCTGTAATCAACTCTCAGGCTTCTTCTGCAACAAAATCTTCAACATATACAAGACTTTTTATCGTCTACCTCCTTTCACAACCCTTCTGCACTCACCAGCCCTCTCTGCAGGAACCCCACATCTTTCCAACTGGGCCCTGATAACCACTGAAGAATCCACAGCGTTTATTGCATCGACCTACCAAGGACCCCTGCCTGCACCGCCTCTTCAACCTAGGCAGCACCTCAATATGCTCAGAACTACAGTCCATCGTCAAAACATTCATCACCATCCTGGATCTTTCTCTACATATGCATGAATCAAAACATTTGCACATGTTCTGTAAAGGTATAATGATGTTTTAATGTGTCCACACACAGATTATGACTTCGGTGGAAGGTCACTTAGCAGGACAGATCTCTTGAACTCACTGGAGCAAAGAAAAATAAGAATTTTTCTATATCTTTAAAGTCACATTCTTCTTCTGTCTCAGCAAATCCTTTCATAAACTTCACAGTTTTAATAGTTAGAGCTCCAAGGGCCAGATGTATCAAGATAGTTATTTGTTATTCCCTAATTGTGAATCACATGGATTCACAATTAGGGAATTGCAAAATGCCATGTATGGAGGTCTAAGTACGCCTTTTACAATTCCTAGGGGGTCGCAAATGACCTACCTCATAAATATTAATGAGGTAGGTCGCAATTTATGACACCCTAGGAATTGCAAAAATCACGGGGATGGTGGCCTGCTGAGATCAGCAGATCACCATGTCCATGATTGCTTTTAAATAAAGCAATCTTTTTATTTGTTACGCTGCCCATTTTCCTTAAAGGAAAATGAGATGCTTTACAAAACTAAAAATGAAGTTTTCTTTTCATTTTTAAAGAGCAGGCAGTGGTCCCTTGGGTACCCCTTCCCATTCGCGAATGGGTTACCACCTACTTCAAGTAGGTGGTAACATGCGAATGTTTTGCACCGCAAATGCGGTCACAAAACATTCATACATACATACCGATGCAATTTGGTATTAGGAAGGGATGCCCTAAACACACCCCTTCCTAATACCAAATCGCAACATTCATTCATACATACCGATTAAGCATGGGCGGATTTTGCGGATCCACGATTCGCGGATTTAGAGGATCCACGGATCGTGGATCCGCAAAATCCGCCTATTTAGCGGATTCAGCGGATTTGCGGATTGGGGGCGGGGCTTCCTCGAGTGTGTGGGCGGGGCCAAACGGACGGG
The DNA here is from genome assembly GCF_964261635.1 of Lissotriton helveticus. Taxonomy (NCBI): domain Eukaryota; kingdom Metazoa; phylum Chordata; class Amphibia; order Caudata; family Salamandridae; genus Lissotriton; species Lissotriton helveticus. Next base: position 1,080,648,465 of record NC_136059.1, read on the forward strand.
GCTTCCACGCGAGCGCACATGCCTCTTGTGTGTCTAAAAGGTCAGAGCAGCATCGATGGTATATTTGGGAAGAAGGCACATCTGCCCAGCCTCCCAACGCTCACGATTTTTTTGGGGCTGATGCATGAGTCACTGCATTTGCGCTTCAACTAGTTTCAGCGACCAAGTGTGTGTTACTATGCAATCGCGCCGAAGTGCGCAGGGGTCCCTTTAGTGAAATGTCCATCATAGTGGGTAAATGGCGGGAAGACGGTGCACACCTCGAGTGTGTGAGCGGGGCCAAACGGACGGGGCGTCCATGCGAGCATGCCTCTTGTGTGTATAAAAGGGCAGAGACCGATCAGAGCAGCAGATTAATTTTTGGGCTGATCAATGAGTCACTGAATTAAAGCTTCAACTAGGGCACCGTTGAAATAATTTACCATGGCGCCGGCAAGCTGCCAGCGCCTTCCTGCAATAGTTACTTAATTAGCTTCAACAGGAAGCTCCAACTGTTAAAATAAAGCAGGCGCTCGAGCCCCTGCTGTATCTTATCTATTAGAGCTTCCTGTCGAAGCTAATTAAGTAACCATTTGAGGATGGCGCTGGCAGCTTGCCGGCGCCATCGTAAATTATGCAGGCTTGAACTTTTGACCGCAAAATCCGCTCCGATCGCGGATTGCGGATTCTCGGTAAATCCGCGAGAGTTCGCGGATCGCGGATTTACCGAAAATCCGCAAAATCCGCGATCGGAGCGGATTTTGCGCTCATGCTTAATACCGATGCAATTTGGTATTAGGAAGGGATGTCCTAAACACACCCCTTCCTAATACCAAATCGCAAACCCATTTTGCAATTCGGTAACAGGTTACCGAATTGCAAAATTAGGTTTGCTGCACCGGAAAAGCAATTTTTGCAAAATGCTAAAATGCTTGATACATCTGCCCCTAAACTTTGTTCCAATTTTGCTCATAGTAGGCCTGATTCACAAACGTAATCTGAGACAAAATCCTAACTTTACGACTTTTGGCATTCACAAAGCGCATTTAGGAGTAGTAAAGTTGGTATTTTGTCTCAGTTAAACTTACGTTTTGGTCTTAAGTTTAAGTTAAGACCAAAACCTAGGTTTAACAGAATATGAGTGGGATTGAGTGTCTTTTATCACCTGTTCCATAACGTACCCATACTTCTGACAATCCATGACTTATGAACATTGCAACAAATCCAAATAGCACAATAACATCATATGTGACATTTGACAGTACAATAACTAGATTGGAAACATTTCAAACATTCCACTCAACAAGTGGCACAACACGAAGGTCAGCTTCCGCCAATTTGCCGTTAAGTTCTTGAACAATATGTCCCAGTCCTTATGAATATATCTCTACAGGCACCAACTCCTCATTGGCAATCATTCCACTTCGAATAATTGGAAATTCAGTATTCACTGAAGCATCAGCAATGTTTTGGCGCGTTAACATCTCCAAGTTCATCTTGTTCGATATTAACAATCAGAATTTATCAAGTTGCACAGGTGTAGGTGTCGAAAGTTTGATGTAGGCAAGTTCAATTGTTCCATTTGTAGACATTTGTCTGATTCTCTCACATTCTTTGGAAGATAGTTCAAGATAACTGCCGAAGACAATGTGCCATTCTTGCAAGGAGCACACTGACATTGATATCAGTAGAACAGTCTGAACAACCTCTCTGAAGTTTTGCATGAATGAAATCTTGACCATTATCTTTCTGTCTCTCACCACGAAATGTCTTTGAAGGAATTTTCTGAAGATGTAGTTTCCTTACTCTTTCCAAATACCAGGACCCATATTTCAGGTAGTTTATGCAATCAAATTCACAAAACACAGTTATCTGTGACTCCATAGTCTTCACATGCAGCTCCCAATCACCTTCCTTATTAGCATGCACCAAGTTTTTCACTAGAGCTATCAATTGTAAAACCTGTCCCCAGTACTTGCATAGTTCTTATTTTTCTTCACATTCTTTGACAAACTCTACAAATTGGATTTTAAGGCTTTCTGATTTTGAAATAAGTGTATTGAACATTGCTTGGCTTTGCATTACATCTTTTGAATGAAGTGCACCCTGTGCCTTGTTCACTTCTGAGATAAGATATAGAAAACCTAATTTGTCATTCTTGTTCCAGAAAGCATTCCAATGCAATGTTTCTATAGCCTCAGATATGAGCATACCTTTGTAATGAACTAACATAAAGAGTTCCTCTCAACAGTGACTAGACAATTTTACTTCCAAAGATTTCAGCCTCAATAAATGCATCGTCTATACAACATCCTCTGAGATAGCTTCCTGCACACCGTAACTCAACTTTTGCCATGTGGAAAACTCCCATCATTGGATCAGAGCATCAAATTCTGATGGATCGCTCATACAAATGTCAGCTACAATACGGTAACACATTTATCGCAGAAAATTGGCATGATAGGCTGGTCTTCAAGCTGAGCATGCACATTTTGGCCATTTTTTAGAGCTGTGTATACTGTTACATAGTTTGTGACTGAAGATGGTATTATTGGTAAAAATCCAACCTTCTTCAATGGGATGGTGTAATGGGAGATCAGAACATGAATTCCAAACACGGAGGAACTGGCTTTTCTTCTTCCTTCAGTCCTCCCCGAATAAGCAATATGATAAATTCAGTTAAATCAGCTTTGTGAACCACAGCATCAGGTAGAAGAAGATCCATATCCTCACCCGCTTTGAAACTTTCTGGTAGACTGGGACTTGTTGATGGCTTATAGGGATTTTGCACACGTTGGCCAGGCAGTTGGGTTATTAGTTTGCAGCTACGTTTTCTCATGCCTACAGCTGACACAGCATGTTTCCAGCACCTACTGCATTGGTACAGTCTTAAAAAAGCACCATGGTAGTATCGTGTTTGCTGGTTGTTCCAGACAAAGAAAAGCTGTCTTCACAATAAAAATTATCAAGAGCAGCAATTGTAAATCATTTCCTGGAAAAGTGACTTTGAAGTGGTGTGCTGTCAGATTCACAAGATTTTACGGCATGAGCTGCTAACAAGTTCTTGCTCCATACTGTGTAATTATAACTTGTTGATATTTTAATCCCATACATCGTACTTTTGCATTTATGAAGATCGCGTGGGAAATCATCATGTGCAACTAAGTCTTCTTTTTGATGTGATGTCATTCATAAAACATGATTTGGAAAAGACAGTACATTTGCACAGCATAAGCCGGTCTATTCATGGGATTGTCTTCTACTTCTTCGCTTATGTCTTCAAAGCAACCATCAATGTTGATGGCCTCAGTTCTGAACTCAATAACTTTGGTTTGTAACAGTGTTGATTTGCTGACCTTAAACAATGATGTAAAAAATGTTAAGACAACAACAGGCATTTTTGTTGACTCCCATAATTTGTGGAGCTCAGGGCCATCACAACATTTGTCAATAAGTTCAAAACCTAAATCTTTCTGGAAGTTTCTTAAAATGGTGCCTCCTGATGTTACTGCATCCTGTGATCTTATTTTGACCGCAAGAACTTCAGGAGTAAAATCAGCTGAGAACATCATAAATGGCTCTTTCTGTTTGTCAGGCTGACAGAAAATTATTCTGCCAGTGTTCATTCTAACCATAAAACTTTTAATTGCATTACTATGGATCAATAATTTTTCATCAATTGTAACCATCATTTCTCTGATCTCACTGAGGGGCTTATTCACAATAATTTAACGCACATCAGTGCAGCAAGCCTTCCTGCTGCGCTTCCATGTGTCAAAATAAAAGGGCATAAATGCACCATATCTACAAGATACAGCACATTCCTGTCCTTCTCTCCTGCACTGGTATACAAACAGCAGCTGTGCGCCAGCACGGACAACCTTGTGTCATTTTACAAGGGTGCCTGTGCTGAGGGGATGATTGTTTTTGTGCAGAAAGGGACAACATCCTTCACAAAAACAATCATTAAATACATGTTTCTCTTTCTACGCATAGAAGGCAGCACCCATAGAAAGAGAGAAAAACAAAAAGAAATAAAATTATTTCTACTCATTGCACCGACATATGCCTCCTGTGGGCAGGCGTGAGATTTTACGCATTCTAAGGTTTACAAAATGTTGTAAATCTGAGAATGCGTCAAGTTCCATGGATGTTGCCTAGAAACATCCACAGCAACACCCCTCTCATGCAGAGTTATACATGAAAGGGAAATATATTTACAAGGCTATAAAAAGTCATGCACAGTAAATATGGGGAAGCCCATTGCGCTGCCGGTGCTTCGATAAAAGTGATACACTGGAGGCGAAATGGGCTTGTAAATAAGCCCCTGACTGTCAACCTGTAGGCAGCACCCAAGAGCAGCTTTAAAAATTAATTTTCTTTTTCAAAGAAGCAATGGGATTGTAAATAAGCACCTGAATGTGAAGCCATAGGCAGCACTCAAGAGTGGCTTTAAAACTTAATTTGCTTTTTCAAAGAGTAATGTAACTGAAATCTGGCGGGTATGTTACTGCTGGGAGCTCATTGTACATTAATATTTTCGAATGTTTGTGTGCTTGCAGGTTGGGTGGGCATACAAATTTGCTGCAAAAACATTCACCTTGCTGTCTAGATCAGCTACTCGGCTGAAAACTTTATCTTGGAAGAAACTAGCTGGAGATAAAAACATGTTTTCCCTTTGACACTCACATACTCTGTACTTTCTTCTTTCTTCAACCCTTTGGCCCTTGTTCTGGCTAACCATTGATCTTCTAAGTGGATGGGAACTGGGTTTGGTTGTCATCGCTTTCTCAGAAGACTCAAATTCTGTTTGCGGTTCACTGGTTTTTGTTATTTCTTGCCAATTTGTTCCCAGGCTTTTTTCCATTGCATACAACTTGTAGCACTTGCTGTTACGATGATAAAATATTTGATCCTCTTCACCCATCATTTTCAATATTTTATAAACTTTGTCTTGCCGTATTTGTGCTGCAACTCAAACTCTCTTCTGTCCAGCCACAGTTGGTGTTAGCTTTTCTTTTAGATTAGTTTAGCATATGACACATATTTCTTTGTTGTAGGAGCCCTCAGATTTAGTAGTTAGCAACACTCTGTCAGGAGGTAAAGATCCTCTGCTGCCACCCACTTTGCTCATGTTTACGAATTTGAATCAAGGAAATACCTGAAACAAAAACAATATTAAAATAAATTACCAATTTGATGGCTAAAACATATCATTATAGAGCCGCCATTTTGGAAAATTGCAGAAGGGTTGCTCTGAGGAGTTATTTTCTGTCTCTATAAGACTACTTGACCCACAAAACCTGAGTTTTGACACCAAAATGAAGCATACAGGTCTCCTGGGTTCCTGAAATATTACATCACTACAACACATCCGCCATTTTCAAAAATGCATCCAGCAAAAATTGGCCCAGATTAGCAATGTCTACCCAAATTAAATTACTTGTCTAATGATCCAAAAACACAAGTAGAAAATTAAATCTCTGAACAACAATTTTTTTATGATGGTACATCAAAGGACTAGGACTAATCCCTCATCCCCCCTCTTTCACATTTACCTAATGCCCCTTGTGAAGATCACCCACTTGCACGAACTCAGCATTATCTTGTATATAGATGACACACAACTCATCTGTCCCTTTCAAAATACTCCATCAAAACCAAAAAACAACTTCAAGTGTTGTACTGCATGACGAGAGTCGCGATATGAATGCACACCAACTGCCTGAAACTCAATGTCAAGAAAACAGAAGTGCTGATTTTTGGACACATCAACTACCCCTGAGATGCCACCTGGAGGATCACCGAACTGGGACCCACTCTGACACCCATCGAGAAACTGAAGATCTGTCTCTTCAACTGATGCCCCTGACCTTCTGCCCCTACTCAGCGCCTAGAGACCATCACGGGTGATTAGTCGGCGATCTACAAATCATTTTCCATTACATTACATGACATTTTGTCAAGCAGCCATAGTCTTCAATGAGACCTTCATGCCTTACCAGGACTTACTGATTACATTTTTGATACTTCCTGCCAGAGCCTCTCAGTAATGATTACACGTATAGCAATGTTAATAGTTGCCATTTTACAGATAATAACAAACCCAAATGGAGAGCTAGAGATAAGGATATTCAGTTTTGGTGAAAAGCTGGCATGCCCGACACTGAACGCCATGACCAAAAGAAAACAAACTTGAAGAAAGCAGGAAATGTGATTTTGGATACAGCGGTCATCTTGGATTGAGGTTGTATGAAAGGAGAGTGACATCAGAGTCTTGTTAATTTCCAAAGCAATTTGTGTTTGGTAGTCATCGGAAGACCTTGTTGAAGCCAGTGTCTTGCCCTAGATTTGAACTTTTTACTTCCTACTTTTGCACTATCTCACTACTCACACATTTTTTAAAACGTTACCACGTATAAGGCCTTGTATATTTGTTCCTATTCTGTGCATACACTATTTCCTTTCACACGTTTGTTTTTGGGCACATTATTATTTTACACATTGCGTCACTCCAGTTTCCTCATCAACATTGTACCACTGTAATTTTTTCCTGGATTCACAAGACTGAAGCTCACTTTGAACTTATGTGCATTGAACTCTCTAGTAAGTCCATAAGAATCACATGCAAATACTACACCGCAAGAATTTTCAAGTGAACAAAAAATAATTATTGTTTTATTATATTTCCAGTCAGAAAGCTGTATTAGGTTTTAGAGAAGAAAGGGCTGAGTCAGAGGACCTGTTACTTGAGGTAATTAGATAAAAGAATTGTATATGAATTGAATGCTACAAGGTAATTTTTCAAATCTGGTATTTTTGATTGCAGACTTCCATAAGAAAATTTAAAAGGAAGTATGACGAGCCTCACACCAGTGTTTTTCTCTTTCTCTCTATTACAATTCCCTTTTGCTCTCTGTATGGGCAGCTCTGAGTTGTGTTACAATTAGAATTCATGGTCTGTCTGTGGAGGTGAATAGGTTTAGCTTCATGGCAGTCCTGCGGACTGGTAAAAAGAAATCTGTGAACTACAACACTTTCCTCTTAAAGTGCTCGGCTCCTGGTATTCTCTCTGGTTGGGGACAGCTTAAGGCCTTGTGAACTCTCGGCTCATCTCCAACCAATACTGGTGCTGGCCTTTAACAAATGAAGTGAGATTTCAATCAGCTATTTTTTTGCTGTTTTGGTCTGTTGTTCAAAGCCAGGCACCTATGGCTCATGCACATTGTTGCAAAACTAGAGCATCTGCCGCTACTTTCACCTTATTTTAATTAGCGATATTCCAGCGAATACGTGTTGGGTACTTCTGTGTGTTTTATTTGTTGGTGTATAGACAGCAGGATATCTAATCTATATATCTCACCATTCAACCATATTTTATTTTTGCTGTCATCAACACAGTGCACCAAGACGGCTGCTTCTTACACCATCACCGGTGCTACATTTTGCCTCAGTATCTCCCCTCTTCATGCACGACTGCCCCTCACTATACGGTCTGTGTATCAGGTTGTTAAACAATGTTCTCAAGTATTTGAGTTCTCCATGCTCTCCATCCTCAGCAGTTTTACTGTGCTGATGCTTCTGCCCACCACCGGCAGGACCCTAGGAAATTCCAAGGCCCACTCACCTCTCCCTGTGCATCTCTGCAGTCGTACATGGGCAACTCAAGGCTACACCAGCACATTGTCTTAAGGAGTTCATCGTCCTTGATTGGCTCAGCAGAGGGACTGGGATACACTCTCATCCAGATCACAATAATGTTTCTGCTGCTCACAGCTCCATTATGTTTCTCTGTAGGCCATTCTATGTACCCAGATGAGTTTAGCCACCTCCCACATTATGGGCCTCAGGCCATGTCCCAAATTGTCCTACTGCTATTGCATTATTTTATTTTTTTCTAGAGTTCCATTGCTACTGCAGGTCGCTTTGAATTAAGGAGCAGGGTTGAAAAACCTTGCTAAATGATGGACACTGGCATTCTGAAACCCCTGTAAAGCATTCATGTCAGTGCGCTTGATGTATAAATCAGATTTGACATTACCATTCTCTTCCTCTATACAAATATCTTGAAATGCAGACTTTCTTTTCATTATTTATTGGTGGTGAAGCATTTGTTCTGGATACAGGCATTCAGCCACTCAGTGTAGATGTTCGGTTCTTTCTTGTCTCCTTCCCAGATCAAAGAGAGTTTATCTATGTATCCGGACCATCCATAAACATTCTCAAAAAATGGTGCAATGTCATAATAGATGTCTTTTTTCCTCAAATAGTGCCATGTGTAGATTGGTCACACTAGGGACAGATGTTGAAGTGCCTTTTGTTTGATTGGAAGAGCAGAGTTAAGTAGGCACACATGGGAAATTATAGAAAATGAAGGATACTTTTTTAAGATGTTGCTAGCCTGTGCCCGGAACTGGTTGATCCTGACTGGGGCAATTATATTAACGCCTTTGACATTTGTCTTTTTCAAGAAACGTTGCAAAGCCGGGCAATTAGTCATTCCAACTTTGCCACATACTGTGTTTACCCCAGGTCATTTGGAAAGGGGAAGCCTTCTGAGAGCCTAATGACATGGATTGGGAATTCACGTGGGGTGTGAGGTGCTGAGGTCAGAAATAGCCACTGAGAACATTCTTTGTGCATCCATTAAACTCCCCAATGGATGTTTAGCTAATATCTAAAATATTTATCTATTCCCGATGTGTCAAAAATATTAGAGGGTAATTTTAATTGTCAGTTTGAACCCTTGCTTTTGGTTAAACACTAATCCCTGCTGGAGGAGGAAAGAACTTGGTTAATCCTTGCACTCACCATTCCCCCACAGTTCTGAGGAGTCCGAGCAGAGTCCGAGCAAGCTATCGCGGGGATTGGGACGCAGTCAGGTGACCGGAGCAGTAGCAGAGCGGAGCGGAGCTGCGGAGCTACTACCGCTGAAGCTGCTGTGAAAGGGCGAAAAGGGCAAAGAAAGCGAGAGCCGGCGGGAAGATCTGGGGCAAGTGGAGTGGAGGCGTTGGCGTTCAGGACAGGGTCGAGCAGGTCAAGCAGGTTGGTGCAGCTCCCCTGTTCCCCCGCTTCCCCACTCCCCCAAGCAAAACCGCTGCCAGTATCCGCTTCTCACAGCCCAAAAAAATCCTCAAGCTCGCCTCCGCTGCTGGTCTGTCCCCAGGCGTGGTGCGCAGCGGGGGAGGCAGGCAGGCAGGTCAAACAGCTGGGGCGAGCGCAAAAGTGAGCAAGCCGACGGCCGGTAGTACAGAGCCAAAGTCGTGCCGCCCGAAGTAAACCGGCACGGCACGGCACGGAGGGGAACCACACGAGCCTCGGAGCATCAGCGGCTGCAACTGCTCAGGAGCCGCCAGCCCAGCAGGGCTCTTGGGCAGAAGGGTAAAGAGCAGCTGAACCATTGGGAAAGCAGAGCACCATTGCACAGGAGACTCAGAGGAGCAAGGGGCCACAGGGGCTGAAAGGAACTCCGAGGAACCCCCTCCGCTCCCCACAAAGACCCCCCATAAGACCTTCAAAAGCACTTCAAGTGACGGTGACTGTGTCAGCCATCCCGCACCGAGAGAGCAACAGGCGCCACAGGAGAAACACGACCGACAATGAGCACACACATCCTACACACCCTGTAACCCTCTAGCCCATTGGCCCCCAACAAAGTTACCAAAATTTACCACTTTTAACAGAGATTAAAAAGCCACAGCCAACACAACGTGGTCTGTAGAGGGGACGGCGAGGCAGAGGGGACAAAAGGGAAAGGGTGCAGGCTTATCAAACTTCAGCAATCCCTCCTCAGTATGAGATCTGGGAAAGTCAGAACAGATCCCACAAACAACCGGAAAAAAAGAAACCAACAGCACTGCAGAAACATTAGCGAAAGATTAAACGTCACGTCTGACGAAGATCCAGGAGACGCGCAATACAATATTGTCAGGCCCCCCACGGTTAAGATGCTACAGTCAATCTCAGGCCTTAAAAACTCAAAGATCACAGACTTCCTTATTACCTCTACATCACCGGCGCTCTTAGCACATAATTCACAGTCTGTCATCGGCATCAAAAGAATGTCCCAGTCAGTGGGCTCGTTATCAAAAGCTTTGCTGCCTCGTACCAACATCTCACGTGAGATTTCAAAGTTAAAGTCCAGGGAAAACTCCCATCAAAATCTCCAAGAAATTAACGGCGCAAGCACAAATAAACACAAGCGAAGTACCAAATAATGGTAATGCCGAGAAAGAGTCCTATGCTGAACGCTCGGAAGTCCCGGGCGCAAAAACACCATAAGCGTCAGAGATGCGTCGCTCCTTAAGCTTGGGCTCATATTTCGGCTCCGTGGCACCCGACCATGCGGCCGTCTATGTGGCAGACAATTTACCAGCACTAAGTACGGACATCAAGGACAAATTGGACAAGGACAATGCGGCTGACAATTTGCCAGCCCCAAGAACGGACACTATGTATAAACTGGACAAGGACTCCACAGACAAAGAAATCGCAAAACGGCAACAAGGGGAACAGATGAAAGCCAATGCTCACATATCCGAAAGGATCATCAAGCGAAGAGGACGTACCAAAGGATACAGAAACACAGGAACCATTCATCCGCTCAAGTGTAAGCAGTCCATCAATTCACCATGTGGCAAACAACCAACTTTCGAATGGCCAGTCGGGGCTATTTCCCCTTCATTACACCATTTTTTCACCACTTAAAACATTCTACCCAAAGGGCCCTGATTTCAGAAAAAAAAGGGAAAATCAAACTCCCCCCCCAGGAACTTGCCAGGGCGAAGACCCACGAGTCTCAGATCAGACCAAACTAGGGGATAAGCCCGGGACAAGTCCCCAAACCAGCCGCCATCAAACCGCCAACTTTCTTCCAGCACCGGCTCCATTGTGGTCCCCATTCATAAATATCATGGAAACTATTTCGTCAGCTCTACTTCAACATTCTGAAAAACTGGAATCACAGATAGATCTACTACAAATTCTGGCATCCCACGTGGTGTGCATAGACAAAAAGATATTAGAGCTAAATTCCCTGATAGAACGGGTACAGAAAGACCCGCACACAATGTACCACGAATGCCAGTGCTTTAAAACAATGAATCAACTTAAAGGGCTACCGACCATTCTAACCGATATCTTGGAGGAAGTACAAACCAACACAAAGGAGCGTCATAAAATCATCGAAACTCCTGGTATGGAAAATCCTCCCGAACATTCAATAAGCATAGTTAGTGGCGATACATTAACCAGTGAGGACATAAAAGTGGACCAAATGGAAGGCAGCCTTATAAATCAAACATCAACTGTCCAGATAGTAGTTTCTGAAAACACCACAGTCCAACACAAAGGCTCTGATGATACAGTCAATTCCTGGAGAGAAGACCCCGGCCCACTAACCAACGGGCAACAAAAACAAAATAATCCTTTAACAAAACGAGAACGCAAGAGAATGAGGAAAGCCAGACAAAAAAAGCACTAAGGAAAAAAAACAACAGTACTGCCCATTAGGCATCTGGATCAAGACCCCTCAACGGTTAGCAACCTAAAGACAAATTTGACCTTAGTAAAAACATCTCCGGGACCAAAGGCCAAAGAGTCAGGCATAAATGATCACGAAGAGAAAGAGGATTCTCGACAGGATACCCCCCCCACCATCTCTGCCCCAGACAGTTATAGCAACTGAAAACCTCAGTAGCCAAATAGCCAACAACTCAACACAAGGTTACACAAATAAGCGACCGGCGGTTTGCTCACCGGTGCAGAAGCCACAAGCAGAACAAAAAAGCATCCCGTACTACTTCTCAAAAATGGTCCAGGTGCAAAAAGAAAATTCTTTGGCAAAGGAGCAGCAACAGGGTGCCCCCTTTCAAGGCCCAGAGGGCTCAAGCCTCCACCAGCCCGCAATCAACCCCGAGCCCGCAGCCCGGCCCATCCTCTCAAATCAGGGCCATTTAGATAAGATATCTAAAAAAAATATTCAAAGCAGGCACAGGGATCAAAAAGAAGAGTCAGACCCAACTTACCCCGTAGGCTAATTGAAACACAAAATTATCCCGCTCTATAGCTCCAGGGGGAAGCACGACATTCTCAACTGGAGCGCTATTTTTAAAATAACAAATTTGATTGAAACACTGAGACACGTGAATTCAAACCATATAGAAAACATCGAATTCAAGCCAATATCGAATGCAATCGGGAGAGAAATGACAGAGGTAACATAGAAGGATCCCATGATAGCCAAAGAATTCTGGCAACACAGAGAAGAATTCGCAAAATGGGGCATCGAAATCAGACCAGTAGCAGTAGAAAGATATCCTGCCCCGTTATCCCTGCTTGCAGAGGAAAGAAGTCAACCAGAGGGTGGAATTCTTCGGGGAGCAGTTGGTCGCTCGGACAGCATCAAAGGAAGATGGTCCAACTTACGCATCATCCATCAAGGCTCGTCAGTAGGATCCTGCGAGAGCCGGAACATTATATCACTAATGCCAAGCCCCCAGGTTTATATGACGGAGGAAGCATGAACACCGAACTTGAAAATATGCTCATGGAATATAAACGGACTGGGGAGCAAAACAAATGACGCGGATTTACTTGAATTTTAAAAAAAATATGACATTATTTTACTCCAAGAGACCTGGTCAACCACACCTGAACATATAGTTGGTTTCAAAGAAATCCAACAACACGCCATTAAAAGAGGCCTTTCAGGTAGGGCTGCTGGAGGCCTATCGATTTATCTGAACACTAGTGTTCCTTGGTCCTATGTCATCATTGAAACAGGACAAACATGGATTCAGTGCATCATTATTAAGCCACCACCTGACCCAAGTCCAGGACTGCAGGGTGCACAAGAGGCTCGGTTACTGTTCATATGCAACATTTACATACATCCAGAACATACAATTCATTTAACCACAGGCAGGGCTGTTGGTGTCAGGTGATCTGAACATGTTCTTACTTCAAAAGGTCCACGCACAAAACATCACACTAAACAAGCAGATGGGCAAATCCATTCCTCCAATAATAACAAACCATCGGAAAAAGGATATGCACGGCCTGCAGTGCACCCAAATGTTCGCTGACATTGGAATGATCCCTTTGAATGGCCGTTTTCCGCAATATCAGCAAGCATCCTCGACCACAATCACCAAACAGGCTCAAACGGTCCTAGACTATACCATAGTGGACCTAGAGGTACTACAATCAATCGTCACCTTTAGAATAATCCACAAATTGGAGAGTGACCACAGTCTACAGTCAATCGAGCTCAGCTACCAACATACAAGGGCACCAATATGCAAAGCCCTGAGCGAATCCCTGAGTCTCTATAATCTCAAACGATTGGCATGGAATGGAAAGAATGTAGACGAATTCATGATACACGTGAAAAAAGTGCATGAAGAAATCATTGGGATAAGCCCCTAAGAAAATAAGTGCAACTGGGAAAAGATGCTCTTAAGCCTATGTGACAGTTTCGGCCACCAAACTCATAGTAATAAAAGGAATGTAAGTAAAATCCTCCAGGCTCCCCTGGGCTCAATAGCGTGCAAAAAAAGGACATTAAACCGAGAAATTAGAAAGTTATTGGGAGGAAATAAGATAAAGTGCGATGACATCAAGCAACAATTCCATAACTTAAGACAAAAATACAAAAAAGACAATTGGTCAGAAAAGTCAAAATACCTCACACAAATTTGGCAAAAACTATTAGAATCCAGTAACTCTAACAATAACAGGACATTTTGGGCAGAAATTAACAAAGTGGCAAACGGAGCGGCCCAGGTCTTCAATGCAAACATCCTACAAGAAGACTGGATCCTGCATTTAGAGCAAACCCAAAAGAACAAATCCCAAGCATGGAATTCAGACCATCCGTCCAACCAACAAAATGAAAAGCAAGAAGTGGATCAAAACTTTGATGAAAATTGGATCACCTCATTCCAAGTACAAATGGTCCTAAAAAAATTGAGGTCAAAAGGGGCGCCAGGCCCAAACGGTTTGCCCAATGGGCTGTTCAAACATGATCAACTCTTCTGGGTGGAATATCTAACCCCAGTATTCAACAACGCCTTTCAAACAGGAAGCATACCTCGGTCATGGAGAGGGAGCATTTTGCATCCAATCTTCAAAGCAGGTGTAAGAACTGACCCATACAACTAAAGGATGATTGCTCTCATTGATGTGGAAGCCAAAATATACGCATCAAATCTTTTAAGAGCATTGGAAGACTGGGTCTGCTCGAACAAGATCCTTCCAATCACCCAGACAGGGTTTAGGCCCGGAATCAACACGTCATGCAATCTACTCACATTAAACCTTCTTGTCGACAATGCAAAGGTAAAGTCAACAAAACTGTATACCTGCTTTGTCGATCTAAAAGCGGCGTTCGACACTGTACCAAGGGAGATCCTATGGCAAAAGAGGCCAATTGGGGGATACCATCGAAGCTGCTGCGGGCCATCATAAACCTATATACATCAACTTGGGTTAAAATAAAAATAGGCAATGGAGACAGAACAACAGCAAAAATCCCCTCCCACGTCGGCCTCAAGCAGGGATGCGTTTTGGCCCCAACCCTTTTCAACATCTTTACCGCGGACTTTGACAAGTGTATTTCGGAGATACAAATCGACCCTCCAAAGCTAGCGCACTACAAAATAAGGAGTATACAGTACGCAGATGACATCGTACTTTGCAGCCAGACCCCGTGGGTCTACACGTTCAATCACAAGGCTGCATGAATACATCAGTGCGCACGGGTTGTCATTCAATTATAACAAAACGAGGATTATCTGCTATGGATCTCGGCCAGAGTGGCAATCATTTAAATGGCATATTGCAGGTAACATCATAAAGCAAAGCCTCTCTTACAAGTACCTGGGAGTAGTCGTCGATTCAAGCTGGTCACTAAAAGAGCACCAACAGCACAGAAAAGCCCAGTCCAACAAACTACGCTTCGCTCTAAACTTATTAAAAACAAAACTGAAATGTCCATCCAACTTACACCTACTGAAGGTGATCGCGGCAAAGTTTCTACCATCCCTTACGTATGGCTCTGATCTATATAGAGGCAAAGACGCAAACTTTCTGAATTTACAACAGTCAGAGCTGTTCAAATACATCTTTCAGATCCCGAGGTTTGCATCCCAAGCGCAAGTACGACTCGAATTTGGGTTACTAAATCAGCAACCAGTCAGACGAGCTGCCATACTGAAAATGTGCTGGAAACTAAGAGCGGTACAAAAGAGGAAGGTGATGAACGGAGCATCTGGACCAATCAAACACTCACACCCAGTCAAAAGATCTGTGTTTGATCCATCACCGTTCTTTAGCCCACTCTGCCACCCCAGTTCAGACATGGCTATATGCAAATCAGTCTGACCCTGTGCCTCATAGGAACAGTCCAGCCTGAACTGCCAAGCCATGCCTTCCCTGCACCGGAAACAAGCTTCCGAGGACCGGTTTCTGGCATTACAGCCGTCTTCAGCCTGGCTTGCTTGAATCCAGTGGCCAAGTGAGCAAGGGACTCACGTCTGAGCATACCCTGCCACACTTATAGCGGCCAAAGCGGTACAAAAGGGGGTGGTGATGGACGGAGCATCTGAACCAATCAAACACTCACACCCAGTCAAAAGATCTTTTGTCTGAACTGGGTTGGCAGAGTGGGCTAATGAACGGTTTGATTGGTTCAGATGCTCCGTCCATCACCACCCTCTTTTGGAAACTAAGAGCAGCACAAGAGAACACGCTGATGGCTTTTTGCTGGACTGAAATAAACCACCAAACAAATGCAACAAAAACATGGAAATCAGCATTCGAAGAAGCACTGACAGACCTCAATATGCAAGAGGCATGGAACACCAATTACACCTTTGCGGCATTTAAAAAAGTGGCCAATAGTGCAGCAAAACTAAAATCTTGAATGATAGATAAAGCCGCCCTAGCAAAGAAAAAACATGGCTGGATGGTGCTCAGCTCGTATGAGAGATGCGCTCCTCAACCCTACTTAGTCACCCACATAACTGCACCCGTCCAACAAATGCTCCTAAGAGTTCGGCTGGGGACCTACATTTCAAAAGATCAAACCCCTGCATTGAAGCAAACATGGCCGACATCACTCTGCAGACTCTGTGGCCAATCAGATGAAACACTGACTCATATATTGTGCATTTGTCCATCTTTGACCAATTTGAGATGTTATTATTTATTGCATATATTTAGTTTATTCCAAATCAGATCATGTCGGCCTGCGATCATGTTAGCATTGAACAGTCATCAGCTGCAGACAGCTTGCAGGGCCACCAGATTCTTACAGAAGGTGAGCCTCCTACTTCTGAAAACCGAAAAAACGATGACTAAAGGCACAAAACAGAAGGCATGAACTGTAATTAATGGCCAAGAATATAGACTAAGCAATATTGCTTTTTATCTTTTTTTCATTTTCCTTCAAAGTATAAGGACATCATAGAATGTAACCGCACTTTTATTCAATGTTAGTTCTACTTCATTTTTTATTCTAGCTAAATTGTAAAGGTTTTGATTAACCATACACAATAAATTTACTTTACTTTACTTTCATCATTCCCCCAATCAAAAAGTGGTCCCCCTTGGCCATACAACTAAATGCCCTATTCCTGAATTGCATGATTTGAGCATGCAACAGAATAACTAAATCTGATTGAATCGGTACCCACACCTTTAATAGAATAGGCAGCACTGGCCTTATTGATTACATCCTCATAGATGTTAAACTTTGGCCAGTTCAATATGATATGGGTGTGGTGCACAGGCACAATAGTGACCACATTGTGCTTGAAGTGGAGTTGGAATTTCCACTATTACAAATTCAGCTAGCTCTCTCTCATCCATGGAATGAGAGGTGCAACCTCACCAATAATACATATAGAATTCATTGGTCTACATTGACTGTAATAACTGTAATGACTTTGTCCGAGAGGGCCCTGAGGTCAATATATACCAAGGTGGGACAAGCCCGGGATTTTGCACTCTGAAGCCTGGGCCATTTGAGGAAACAGCTGTATCAAAGGTTGAAGACATACATAATTCCCTCTTTATTAGCTTAAAGGTGGACTGTTTTAGCGATTCCTGCAGCCAGTGGCCTAGGAGTAGTGTTCCATCCTGGTTTAACAAAGAATGTAGTATGGCCAAGAGCGCTCTTATTACTGCTATCAAGTCCACTAGGAGGGAAGATATCCAGGAAAGGAGAGATGCATATAAAACTGTTCTTGCAAAGGCAGAAAGGGAATGGGATAGCCAAAACTGGGGACTCCACCTAGCATATCACAAAAAGTGTATCCAGCCCCAAGTCGGCTCAGATGCCGGCGAGAAGTACAGACGGACAGAGCGGTGCTTCCTCTCCCGGAGCCGCAGCCAGGTAAGGTGAGGCTCTTTCCTCCTGCTAAATAGTGACAATTCAGTCAATGTGCAGGAAGGAATCAATAGACACCTAGAACTCCAGGTGATAACGTTCTTTTTTCTTCTTTTTCACAATATTAACCACATTTGACATTGCAGTAGCACATATATTCTCAAAGGTCCTGAGGAAGGCAAGGACTAGAAGGTCCATTTATATTGCTGAAACATGTCGACCTATATTCTATCTGGGCAGATATTTGTTTAAGACTGCTCTTTGTTGCTCTGGTTTTTTAACATTGGGGAACTGAGTAAAATAGTAAAATACAGTGTTACTCACTCACCCAATTTAATTCACTTTATTTCACATTCACATGCACTGCAATGTTGTCACCCATCAGATTCTACTACTAGTTAACATCAGAAGGACCGCACGGTGAGTCATAAATTGATGTAGGATGTTCTATCTAGTCCTTTCTCATCATTTATGTCTCACAGACGGGAAGGTACATAAGGAGTCCCAAATGATGAAGGGCGGTACCTTGTGGTGACTGATGGGTATCCGTATCTTTTAGGATAAATCCAGTACTAGCTACACATTTCCTCTTTATCCTGGTCTGTTGTTCACATTGCATCTTATAAGGTAGTAGGTTCATTGTATGTAGACCCATGGATGCTCTTTTTGTGATACAGTAGTAATAGAGACTGTGTCTATGCTTGGTCTTAAAATATTCCCTAGGGCCCTTCCCCATTGTGTTGTTTTTGGTTGACTCCACCTAGCAGCCACAAGGGAAAACATTAACAACATTAACGTAAACATACAGTCGCAAATTACCCCTGCTAAGTTTCTCAGCCGGCTTAAGGGTCAACCTATAACTAACTGTCAGTAAATAAGCGTGTACACTGCCTCCAATATTGCAAAAGTTTACTTATAAGCCTCCAATGTTACAACATTCGCTTGCAGGCATCATCCGCCACGTGACCCGCCACTTAAAGTCCGTGCATTCCTAAGTACATATTCTGCCTCCGTTAATATTAAGAACGCTTGGAGGCAACCCCCATAATATTATCTATGGCAATATAACTTACCCTATTCTTTGCCGAGAGTGTCTGTACACATGTCCTCATATCATCAGTAGCCGGCGTGCTACACCAGCGCCATCTTGGTATTCCTCTAAATACACCCAGGACGCGAGCGCCATCTTGTAATGTGCAAGTATTATAATAGATGCGGTAAACAAAAGCTCGCTATCCACGATACATGTTGCATGCAAAATTACCATCGTAACACAAAGACGCCGGTCTAAAGTAACAATTTAAGCATCACCATTAGTATTCATATAGCTCCATATTCAGATAATGGGTGACAAAGAATCCCTCATACTCCATATGATGTTCACTAATAATATGGGCGCCATTTTATAAAGTGTTCGCGTGACCAATCTTAACATAAAATATGAGCACTAACCACTCGGCATCTTCATTTCAAAAGTATATATCCTAAATAGACTAGCGCATTTATTCTAACTAATACAATCAACATACCACTCGCTGCCCACGATACTTATCGTCTACAAGATCACCATCGTGACACATAAATAACAGTCAGTAATACTAACCTATGCATCTCCATTAATATACTTACACCTCTATAGTCAGATAATGAG
This sequence comes from Lissotriton helveticus, assembly GCF_964261635.1. NCBI lineage: Eukaryota > Metazoa > Chordata > Amphibia > Caudata > Salamandridae > Lissotriton > Lissotriton helveticus. Next base: position 1,080,667,487 of record NC_136059.1, read on the forward strand.
AGAGAACACAATCTCTCATTATCCATATGATGTCCACTATAAATATAGGCGCCATTATGTAAAGTGATAGCGTGTCCAACAAAACAACACTTATGGACACTAACGTCACTATATCTTCATTACTGAGGGTATAAATATTATATCCATGTAATAATGTCATAAATATTTATCCAAAATAAATAGTCTTGCGCTTCTAGATGCCTGATCTATATCTAGAGTCCTACAATCAAGGTCAAAACAGATCAGTACAAACGTAATAGGCCTCTGACATTGTGGTTCCTGTTATCAAGGATGTTATTAACTTCTCTCTGGCGGCAGGTGTAGTTCCCCCTCGGTGGAAGCAGGCCAGTGTCAAAGCTCTGCTAAAAAAACCTAGCCTTCATCCAGAAGAATGGTTCAATTATAGACCTATCTCTCTCCTGCCAGGGGTTAGCAAAATTGCTGAGAAATATGTCAACCTCATACTATCAACATTTATTGAGGATGAGGGCGCCTTGCATGTCACCCAAACGGGTTTTAGAACGAGGCATGGAACTGAGACTGCTCTGGTCGCAGTAGTGGAGGAGGTAAGGAAAATTGTGGATGGAGGAGGCTGCGCTGCGGTGGTCCTTTTGGACCTCAGCGCAGCTTTCGATACTGTAAACCACACACTCCTTCTCCAGCGGTTGCGGGAGGCTGGCATTGTGGGGACCGTCCTTAATTGGTTTCGGTCCTTCCTTGCTAACAGATCCTTTGCAGTTTTCGAGGAAGAAGCAGCATCCGATCAATTCCCACTGCATTACGGTGTTCCCCAGGGATCCTCATTGAGCCCGACCCTATTTAATATCTATATGAGGCCCCAGGCTAATGAGGTCCTTCCCTGGGGAATCCAATTGGTCACCTATGCCGACGATCCGCAGTTGGTGGTTTCCCTGGCTAGGGCAGATGCTGTGGATTCCGGGGTCAATAACCTTTCCCTGTGTCTCACCAAGGTCCTCGATTGGATGGACGCCTCTTTTTTTAAACTTAACGGTTCAAAAACAGAGATTATGATGCTGGGATATAAGGGCCCCATCAATCTTGACGCTTGGTGGCCCATATGTTTGGGTCCGCCCCCTCCCCCGAAGGAGCAAATTAAAAGTCTGGGGGTGTGGCTTGATCCCACCTTTAGTTTTCAAGTTCAAGCCCGTAAGGTCGCCGCTACCTGTTACGGTCTTCTGAAGATCCTACGGAAGGTCCTGACCCTTCTTCCGTTCGAGGCAAGACGGATCCTGGTTCAGTCCCTGATCCTCTCGCGTCTTGACTATGCGAATGCGGTCTACTTGGGGGCACCATTAGGGACCATTAAGATACTCCAGTCAGTCCAGAACTGTGCAGCCCGAATGCTTATGGATGTCCCTAGACACAGCTCGGCGAAGACGGCCATCCGGGCTCTACACTGGTTACCTGTTCAGGAAAGGATCCAGTTTAAGGCCTTGTGTATGGCCCACAAATCAATAATCAACAAGGCCCCTGCCATTCTGTGCCCTCTTCTGAGGCACCATCAAGGGCCCAGAGCTCTTAGATCCAACCACCGCAATCTGCACTCTGTCCCGACGATCAAGCGTTCTCGTACAGGGGGCCGACGTTTTGCAGTACAGGCAGCAAAAAGTTGGAATCAGCTGCCCGATTACCTGCGGCTTGAGCCTAATCATTTACAGTTTAGAAAGCGGCTGAAGACCTTCCTGTTCTGCTGAGGGATTTGTCTGAGATGGGTCTAAAGCGCTGGGATGCCCCCGGGTAGCCAGCGCTATACAAATCTGTACTCATTCATTCATTCATTCATTGGTTGATACTCATTCCTTCAAAACACCACCTGTTTCAAATCCAGTTCTGTTATACACCAACATATATTAATGTAATGTATGCTTCTACCCTATTCTACTCCCATGGGGTGGCCAGTATCAACTAAAACGCCGCCAAGTACATCAATTATCAATATTATCAATAAAATCGGTGGTGAGGTGAGAAGGTGAGAAGGTAGACAGATAATAGAGGAAGGTTAATTTGGTTTCATCGTGGAGAATATCAAATAATTTCAAGTATTTTGTCATAATTATATAAAGATGCAATAATCTGTCACAAAAAATATATATGTAATATCTTCATTACAATGCCTGACACCTATTTCAGTGTCTCTCGTTTATCTGAAGCAGGGCACCTCAAGAATAGCGAGTCATATAATCAAGTCATTTATATAACAATATCCAGCATTCAATAATACAAAAGATCATCACCTCTTTCATTCGGGTACCAGGAACAGAGAAGGAGATATCAAAAGACAAAGAGAGGGACAAGATGAAAGGGTGCAGCAAGGAGGAAGACTTGGAATGAGGACCAGGTCATGAAAAACTGACTTATATAAAAGATGTACCAGGGAATAAGATTGAAATTATCAACCTGTCATCATTTGAATTGTCTCAAACTATGATTTCTTTGTTAAAAAAGGGATTAGGTTTCTGCCCTGCTATGTTACCAGATTGGTATATGACGAAAATAGATGTTTATAAGTTTGTCAGACTATTGAAATTGAAGAAGTATTTTGTGAATGTACCAGAGAAAGCAAAGTATATGGGAACAATAGAGAATGCAAGTGAATTGACAATTGAAGGGATCAATGCTACTAGGATACTTATGTCTCTATCTGAAAACGAGGAGGACCCAGTAACAGTATCAAGACTTTTAGAAGAACTAGAAGTGAATAGGTATGCATGTGAGAGTAGTGGTCTTAAATTAAAATCCAGATGGACACCACAATTAACAACGGGGAATACGATTGATGCCTTCTATAGGTGTGTTAATTATGATCTTGACAAAATGATTGATAAGAACAGGAGTGCAACACCTTTTAGGAGAAAGGATAATTTAACGGTGGGTGAAAGACAATCCCTGAAAGAACTGGTAGCCAAAAAAGACTTAACATTTCGTATGGCTGACAAAGGGGGAAACATTGCCGTGATGGACACGAAGGAATATAATGAAGAAAATATGTTGCAGCCTAATAATGTGAAATATTATGAAACCTTGGACAGTAACCCCCTTGTAGAACTGACAGATAAAATTAATAGGCAACTCAAATTATGTTATGACCAAACGCTTCTAGACTTTGATGAATACAATTACTTACTGGTATCATGTCCTAGAGCACCATGCATGTACACTTTACCAAAGGTGCACAAGAATAGAGAGAAACCTCCAGGGAGACCCACAATCTCGGGCATTGGAGGAACGACGGAGAGATGATCCCAATATATAGACACTTTTTTGAGACATTATGTGCAGAACCTCCCGGCATTTATACAGGATACGAAACACGTACTGAATATCATGAATGACTTGATATTGGAACCAGGAATGTACCTGGTGACCCTAGATGTTGTTTCACTGTATTCTAATATACAACATCACTTGGGTATCAAAGCAATTGAGGCATTTCTTAATAAGAGACCGGCAGAACTATATGACCATACTATGATGATTCTCCAGATGACTGAGTTGGAACTGAAAAATAATGTTTTCTTGTTTAACAACAAATGGTATAAGCAGTGCCTTGGTACAGCGATGGGTACCAGATTCGCTCCGTCTTTTGCGAACCTCTTTATGGGGTGGTTTGAGGCGGAGTGGATCTGGGGCATCGTGGACGTAGATGGGTAGAGTATATCTACTACTGGGGTCGTTTTATTGACGACTGTCTGCTGATATTAACTGGTCCAGTGGAGAAACTAAGAGAGTTTTTCATGTATTTGAATGATAATGATGTGAACTTACGGTTTACCACCCACTATGACCAGGAACGGATAGCATTTTGGATATTGAATTATTTGTCTGTGATAACAAAATGTGTAGTAAAATGTACAGGAAAGAAACAAGCTGTAATTCACTATTACACACCAATAGCTGTCACCCAAAGAGTCAGATTAACACGATACCCTTTGGGGAAATGGTGAGAGCAAGACGGAATTGCTCGAATGAGAATGATTTTGTTTGGAATGTGGAGGATATATCAAGAAGATTTCAAGCAAGGGGTTATGACCAGACGGTTATAGATAAAGCAAGTAAAAGAGTATGTGGTCTGAAACGGACACAAACATTGATACCTAAGAAGACAGACACCAAGAGTAAGGATGTGAATAAGATCCGATTAATTACACAATATAGTACAGAGAGCCACAGATTATACTCTATTTTGAATAAGCATTGGCATTTGCTAAAAGCTGATAAGGATATATTGCCCTTCATTAGTGAAAGACCAGGTTTGACATTTAGAAAGGGAAGAACATTGGCCAATACTGTCAGACCTAGCTACCCGAATAGAGGGGAGAGTACTTGGCAGAGCAACAAAATTAAAGGCTTTTACAAATGTGGTCGTTGCAGCTCCTGCAGGTGGGCTAAGAAAAGAGTTAGGACTTTCAGCTATAATGATACAGGAACATATGAGATTGATGTTTTTATTAACTGTGATACCACTTATGTGGTATATGTGATAGTATGTTCTTGTGGCCAAATATATGTGGGCAGTACGATTAGGAGATTACTGGACAGAATGATGGAGCATTTCAGGGCATGTAATAATCTGGACACTAGATACCCTATAGCAGCACATGCCATTCAGAACCATGATAATCAAGGGGAACACATATTCCATTTTCATGGTATTGATCACATTAGACAGGACCCGAGAGGGGGTAATAGACAACTGAAACTTAGGCGGAGAGAGGTCATTTGGCTTATGAAATTTAAAGCAGTGGAATGCAGTATGAATATTGATAATGAATTCCAGTACTTTCTGGGACAAGAATGAAAGAGGTGATGATCTTTTGTATTATTGAATGCTGGCTATTGTTATATAAATGACTTGATTATATGACTCGCTGTTCTTGAGGTGCCCTGCTTTAGATAAACGAGAGACACTGAAATAGGTGTCAGGCATTGTAATGAAGATATTAAATATATATTTTTTGTGACAGATTATTGCATCTTTATATAATAATGACAACATACTTGAAATTATTTGAAATTCTCCATGATGTAAACAAATTAACCTTCCTCTATTATCTGTCTACCGTCTCACCTTCTCACCTCACCACCGATGTTATTGATAATATTGGTAATTTACGTACTTGGTGGCGTTTTAGTTGATACTGGCCACCCCATGAGAGTAGAATAGGGAAGCATACATTACATTAATATATTCCTCCCCTGCCTTCCGCGGGAGCAACAGCTACGCCCTCAGCATTTTTTACAATTTCTGCTAGCATAGCGCTCGCTTAGCGCTTTACTTTTAAACTCACCTTTTTGCTTTCAGGGACTTTTCCCTGCCACACCCATCCCCGCGCAGCTGAGCGTGACGCTGCAGCGGACACAGGACTCCCTGTTCGCCGCCTTCAGCGCCCCTCCCAGGCCACGCCCACTCTCTCTGGCCACGCCCACCTGGGGCCTTTAAGAGCAGATTACGAGCTCGCTAAACACACGGATTCCTCCCCTGCCTTCCGCGGGAGCAACAGCTACGCCCTCAGCATTTTTTAAAATTTCTGCTAGCATAGCGCTCGCTTAGCGCTTTACTTTTAAACTCACCTTTTTGCTTTCAGGGACTTTTCCCTGCCACACCCATCCCCGCGCAGCTGAGCTTGACGCTGCAGCGGACACAGGACTCCCTGTTCGCCGCCTTCAGCGGCCCCCCCCAGGCTACGCCCACTCTCTCTGGCCACGCCCACCTGGGGCCTTTAAGAGCTGATTACGAGCTTGCTAAACACATGGATTCCTCCCCTGCCTTCCGCGGGAGCAACAGCTACGCCCTCAGCATTTTTTAAAATTTCTGCTAGCATAGCGCTCGCTTAGCGCTTTACTTTTAAACTCACCTTTTTGGTTTCAGGGACTTTTCCCTGCCACACCCATCCCCGCGCAGCTGAGCTTGACGCTGCAGCGGACACAGGACTCCCTGTTCGCCGCCTTCAGCGCCCCTCCCAGGCCACGCCCACTCTCTCTGGCCACGCCCACCTGGGGCCTTTAAGAGCAGATTACGAGCTTGCTAAACACACGGATTCCTCCCCTGCCTTCCGCGGGAGCAACAGCTACGCCCTCAGCATTTTTTAAAATTTCTGCTAGCATAGCGCTCGCTTAGCGCTTTACTTTTAAACTCACCTTTTTGCTTTCAGGGACTTTTCCCTGCCACACCCATCCCCGCGCAGCTGAGCTTGACGCTGCAGCGGACACAGGACTCCCTGTTCGCCGCCTTCAGCGGCCCCCCCAGGCTACGCCCACTTTCTCTGGCCACGCCCACCTGGGGCCTTTAAGAGCTGATTACGAGCTCGCTAAACACACGGATTCCTCCCCTGCCTTCCGCGGGAGCAACAGCTACGCCCTCAGCATTTTTAAAAATTTCTGCTAGCATAGCGCTCGCTTAGCGCTTTACTTTTAAACTCACCTTTTTGCTTTCAGGGACTTTTCCCTGCCACACCCATCCCCGCGCAGCTGAGCTTGACGCTGCAGCGGACACAGGACTCCTTGTTCGCCGCCTTCAGCGGCCCCCCCAGGCCACGCCCACTCTCTCTGGCCACGCCCCTTTTGGCCCTACAAATCATGTGCTACCACCGTACGCGCAGTGGACGGGCGCACCGTTTGCGCGCCGAAGGCGCGCCTAAGGCAAGCCCGTCTGCGCCCGTCCGCGACCGGCCGGGACCAGGGGCCACAGATCCTGCCCAATTTGTGTCCTACACCTCCGCTCAATTATCCGCACTCATGGCTCCTACCTCTGTCCCTCCTTCGCTAGCCTTATGCATTGCTTCACTCGGCGTCTCTGCGCCTTCCTGTCCAACTTTATCCCCTTCTTCTTTACCCTCCATCCCCCCTCCAACGGTTCATCAGGCAACCCCTTCTCTCCCACTGTCACCCCCTGCAGCTTCGGCTCTTCTGTTAAACACCCGGTCAGCTGTCAAGCATCAAACCGAACTCTTCAACCTTCTTTCCTCAGATTCCCCCGATTATCAATCAATCAATCATGGGCATTTATATAGCGCACTACTTACCCGGAGGGTCTCAAGGCGCTTGGGGGGGGGGTGCTGCTACTGCTCGAACAGCCAGGTCTTGAGCTTCTTCCTGAAGGAGAGGTGGTCTTGGGTCAGGCGCAGGTCGGTCGGGAGGGAGTTCCAGGTCTTGGCGGCCAGGTGGGAGAAGGACCTTCCTCCTGTTGTCGATCTTCGGATGCGGGGGACGGCGGCGAGGGCGTGACTGGCTGATCGGAGGTGGCGTTTGGGAGCGTAGAAGTTGATGCGGTTGTTGAGGTAGCTCGGGCCTTGGTCGTGTAGGGCTTTGTGTGCGTGGGTGAGGAGACGGAAGGTGATTCTCTTGCTGACGGGGAGCCAGTGCAGGTCTCTCAGATGTCCGGAGATGTGGCTGCATCGGGGGATGTCGAGGATGAGTCTGGCTGAGGCGTTCTGGATCCGCTGGAGTCTCTTCTGGAGCTTGGCGGTGGTTCCGGCGTAGAGGGCGTTGCCGTAGTCCAGTCGGCTGGTGACGAGGGCCTGGGTGACCGTCTTCCTGGTCTCGGTGGGGATCCACCGGAAGATCTTTCGTAGCATGCGCAGGATGTTGAAGCATGACGAGGAGACGGCGTTGACTTGTCTGGTCATGGAGAGGGAGGAGTCCAGGATGAAGCCCAGGTTGCGTGTGTGGTCTGTCGGTGTGGGTGCGGTGCCCAGGGCGGGGGGCCACCAAGAGTCGTCCCAGGCGGAGGGCGAGGAGCCCAGGATGAGGACTTCCGTCTTGTCTGAGTTCAGTTTCAGGCGGCTGGTCGTCATCCATTCGGCTACATCTTTCATCCCTTCGTGAAGGTTGGCTCTGGAAGCGGCGGGGTCGTTGGTCAGTGAGAGGATCAGCTGGGTGTCATCGGCGTAGGAGATGATGTTCAGGTTGTGTTGGCGTGCGATGGCCGCGAGGGGGCTCATGTAGACGTTGAAGAGGGTGGGGCTCAGCGAGGATCCTTGAGGGACGCCGCAGATGACTTCGGTGGCCTCTGACTTGTACGGTGGCAGGCGGACTCTCTGTGTTCTTCCGTCGAGGAAGGAGACGATCCATTCCAGTGCCTTCTCCTGAATTCCGACGTTGCTGAGGCGCTGCACTAGGGTGCGGTGGCAGACAGTGTCGAAGGCCGCGGAGAGGTCTAGGAGGATGAGGGCCGCTGTTTCTCCGTTGTCCATCAGGGCTCGGATGTCATGGGTGGCAGCGATCAGGGCGGTCTCGGTGCTGTGGTTGGCTCGGAAGCCAGACTGTGAGGGGTCGAGGGATCCATTCGTCTCGAGGAAGGCGGCCAGCTGTTTGTTGACGGTCTTCTCGATGACTTTGGCTGGAAACGGGAGGAGCGAGATGGGGCGGTAGTTCTTGAGTTCGGTGGGGTCCGCTGTTGGTTTCTTAAGTAGAGCGCTGAGTTCGGCGTGCTTCCAGCTCTCCGGGAAGGTGGCGGTGTCGAAGGAGGTGTTGATGATGTCCCGCAGGTGGGGTGCGATGACAGCGTCGGCCTTGTTGAAGACGTGGTGAGGGCAGGGGTCGGTCGGAGATCCGGAGTGGATGGAGTTCATCATGCGGACGGTGTCATCGGTGCTGATCGGAGTCCAGGCGCGGAGGGTGGTGGTGGGTGGCGTTGCTGCGGTCGTTGTGTGCGATGGTTGACTACTGAAGCTGTTGTGTATGTCTGCGATCTTGTTGTGGAAGTAGGAGGCGAGGGAGTTGCAGAGGTCTTGCGATGGGGTGATGTCGTTGTTACCGGCGTTGGGGTTGGAGAGCTCTTTCACGATGTTGAAGAGTTCCTTGCAGTTGTGTGCGTTGTTGTCCAGTCGGTCCTTGAATGCAGTTTTCTTGGTGGCGCGGATCAGTTGGTGGTGGTTATCTTTTTCTCACGGAGACATGGTTTCTTCTGATTCACTCCCCGATCTTTTAGCTATTCTCCCGGACACACATTATGCCCTCCGCGCGGACCGCCCGGCCAGTAAAACCGGCGGTGGAGTGGCAATGATTATTCGATCCACGCTGAAGTTTCAGCTTCTTGACCACTCTCCTATATCCAACGTGGATTTCCTGGTCGCTCGGTCCACCAACCTCATCGACCCCCTCACTTTTGTCCTTGTCTATCGGCCCCCTCTGCCTATGCCTCAATTTGTTCCCCTTTTCCAAGATATCTTGGCCACTCTATCAGTGAACAACTCGGCAGTTGTCCTACTAGGCGACTTCAATTACTGGCCGGACGATCCTCGAGAAAGTCCAACTTCCAAAGACTTTTCTGCAACTCTCCACTCTTTAAACTTTATTCCTCACGTCTTTTCTTCTACTCACGTTAAGGGTCATACCTTGGACCAAATTTGGTCCCTGCGTTGCCCCCTCTCTGTTCTCTCCACCCTTCCCTGTCTCTGGTCAGATCACTTCTTAATTTCTTTTAACATTCCCCTTCCCTCTCATCCTAAAGTCCCTCCTCCCAAAAACTTGACAGCCCGCTGCTGGAATCAGACAGACCTCTCCCTTCTCTCCTCCTCTCTGGCCTCCACCACACCTGATTTGACCGACCTCTCTCTGGAAGATCAAGCTGATGCTGTCTGTGCTTGGTTATCCTCCTCCTGTGACCTCGTCGCCCCTCTTAAAAACATCAAATCTGGCCGGCCCCATGAGGCCCACAGATGGTTCACTAGCGAACTCAAAGAGCTAAAACTCAATCTTAGGCGATCAGAGCGCCAATGGAGGCATCACTACTGTCCTCTCCTTCGTATTAAGTATAAATCACTACTCAACGGCTACAAAAAAGCCATTATCTCAGCGAAAATGGAATACATCTCCAAAAAAGTTGCCCGTTCTTCCAACAAATCCCGAGAGATTTTTTCACTCGTAAAACAACTTGCCACATCCGATCGTACTAACGTTAGCGTCGCCCCTTCCCTCTCATTTTGTCTTTCCCTCAACAATTACTTTATCGACAAAATCTCTGCTATTAAAGCTAATATTCCCGCAGTCTCTCAAACCCTGGTTATCCCCCCTCTCCCCCCCCCCGCCTTTTATGTTAGACCTCTTCCCCCCCATCACTGCTGCACAATTCTCTGCTCTGCTGGTCAAGGTCAAATCAGGATCGCCAGTTGACTGTGCGCCGGCCCGGATCCTTCAAACCCTTTTTTCTCACTCTCCTGGACCCCCTCTTACACTTCTTAACTCATCCCTGGCTCTTGGATCTGTTCCCTCTTCTTTCAAAACTGCTATTGTTCTTCCTATAATAAAAAAACCTGGCCTGGACTCTTCTTCACCTTCTAACTTCAGGCCCATTTCCCTCCTTCCCTACTTGGGGAAGATTGTGGAAAGCCATGTCACCTCCTGCCTGTCCTCACATATTGAGAAGCATGGCCTCTTGGCTTCCCACCAGGCGGGCTTCCGCCCGGGTCATTCTACCGAGATGGTCGTCACTGCTGTCTTGGACGAGCTTAAGGGAAGGGCCGATTCCAACCTCCCCCAGGCGCTGGTGCTCCTCGACTTGTCGTCTGCGTTTGACACGGTTGATCATGCCATCCTTCTCGACCGTGTCAGCGCAGCCGGCATCAGGGGGGTAGCACTTTCCTGGTTGAGGTCCTTCCTTCAGGGTAGGTCCCAGGCAGTCCAGCTTGCTGGCTTCTCCGCCCCTCCCCGCCCTCTTGTGTGTGGGGTTCCCCAAGGTTCCTCTCTTTCCCCTCTACTCTTCAATCTTTATATCTACCCTCTCATTTTTTCCCTCCGCGAGCTGGGGGTCTCCATGTGTATAATTACGCTGATGACCTCCAGCTCATCTATGATCTTTCCACTCCTGACTCTTCTTCCTTCTTTAGTTCCACTTTAGTCTTCATTTCGGACTGGATGATCACGAACCACCTTAAATTAAACCCCGACAAGACGGAGCTTGTCCTCACTGGTGGTCCCTCTAATCCCTGGTCCCCCTCTCACTGGCCTCTTTCTTTAGGCACTCCCCCTACTCCAGTTCCCACTGTTGGCACTTTAGGCCTTAAAGTCAGCAGTGACCTATCCATCCACTCCCAAGTTAGCGCTGTAATTTCATCTTGTTTTTTATTCCTCCGCCTTATCCGAAAAATTTCCCGCTTCTTTTCCACTGACGCTCTCAAATCTATCATTTCAGCCCTCATCACTTCCCGTCTTGATTACGGGAATGCCCTTTATTCTAGCATCCCCGCCTATGAAATGCGCCGGCTCCAGGCCATCCAAAATCAGGCCGCCCGGCTCATCTTTCACCTCCCCAAATTTTCCCACATCACGCCCGTTCTCAAGTCCCTTCACTGGCTCCCTGTTCGCTTTCCTTCTTCCTTCAAATTAGCCTGCCTAGCCTTTTTAGCCTTCACCCACTCTGCCCCTCTGTTCATTGTTTCTTTGATCACTCCCTACACTCCCTCTCGCACTCTTCGTTCATCCTCTCAACTTCTTCTTCAAGTTCCCCGCTACCGTAAAGCTCGCATTGGTGGCACCCGTTTCTCGGTTCTGGCCCCTCAGTACTGGAATAGTCTCCCATTTTCCATCCGATCAATTCCTACTTACCCGGCTTTCCGAAAAGCATTAAAAACTTTTCTCTTTCTCCAGGCCTTCCCCGGCTAGTCCCATCGTCTGCAGTGCTGAATCCGTTTTCCCCCCCTCCCTACCCTTTCTCCTTCCCCCCTCCCCCCTTTCCTCTCCCAGCGCCAGGAAGCCGCTTGGCCACAGTGCGCTTAATTAAGTTCCTTTTTCATTTCATTTCATATGTTGGTGTATAACAGAACTGGATTTGAAACAGGTGGTGCATTGAAGGAATGAGGATCAACCAATTACATTTGTACTGATCTGTTTCAACCTAGATTGTAGGACTCTACATATAGATCAGGACTCTAGAAGTGCTAGACTATTTATTTTGGATAAATATTTATGACATTATTACATGGATATAAGATTTATATTCACAGTAATGAAGATATAGTGACGTTACTGTCCATAAGTGTTGTTTTGTTGGACACACTATCACTTTACATAATGGCGCCTATATTTTGAGTGGACATCATATGGATAATGAGAGATTGTGTTCTCTCTCATTATCTGAATATAGAGGTGTAAGTATATTAATGGAGATACATAGGTTAGTATTACTGACTGTTATTTATGCGTCACGATGGTGATCTTGTAGACGATAAGTATCGTGGGCAACGAGTGGTATGTTGATTGTATTAGTTAGAATACATGCGCTAGTCTATTTAGGATATATACTTTTGAAATGAAGATACGGAGTGGTTCGTGCTCATATTTTATGCTATGATTGGTCACGCGAACACTTTATAAAATGGCGCCCATATTATTAGTGAACATTATATGGAGTATGAGGGAATATTTGTCACCCATTATCTGAATATGGAGCTATATGAATACTAATGGTGATGCTTAGATTGTTATGTTAGACCGTCGTCTTTTTGTTACGATGGTAATTTTGCATGCGACATGTATCGTGGATAGCGAGCTTTTGTTTACCATATCTATTATATTACTTGCACATTACAAGATGGCTCTCGCCTACTGGGTGTATTTAGAGCAATACCAAGATGGCGCTGGTGTAGAACGCCGGCTACCGATGATATGGGGACATGTGTACAGACGCTCTCGGCAAAGAATAGGGTAAGTTATATGCCCGTAGATAATATTATGGGGGTTGCCTCCAAGCGTTCTTAATATTAACGGAGGCAGAATATGTACTAAGCAATGCACGGACTTTAAGTGGCGGGTCACGTAGCGGATGATGCCTGCAAGCGAATTTTGTAACATTGGAGGCTTATAAGTAAACTTTTGCAATATTGGAGGCAGCGTACACGCTTATTTACTGACAGTTAGTTATATGTTGACCCTTAAGCCGGCTGAGAAACTAAACAGGGGTAATGTGCGACTGTATGTTTACGTTAATGTTGGCAGTGAGTGTGTGTATTGAATCGTGGTTCTTCATTATTTTAGGGACCTGCAATCGGGGAGATTGGTGACCAATGCCAAGGATCGAAGGAGATATAAATTTACTGTACTTTTGAAACCGTGGGGTGAGTAGATAGGTGATATGTGGATATAGTATACTTACGAGCACGGATATAGATCCCATATGTGATATTAGCATAAATATGGTTCACATTGGAATTATAGGAGTGATTGACACTTAGAGAATTCTGGATTAGAAGATATTGGATGACCACGAATACACGGCGTTGGATACTACGTATACGGTACATATTCTAATTTGGTAATGGTACATGAGACAGTGGTAGACATTACTGGTGGATACATTGGAGTGACACTTTTTTTAGTAATATAAGATTATTAACGTTATAGGTTATAGATCGTGGAGACTTCCTATGGAGGAGCAGAGGATTATTGTTGAGACCTTTTAGGACAGGTGATTACCTCACTAAATACTCTTATATATACAATCTTTATGCTTCAGAACTTACCTTTGAAATAAGAGTGGTGGTGGCTCCTTTTCTTATGTTTATAACACAATTTGGTGACTATTGGATTTGGTCCTATTCTTTTCTTACACAGGATTCTTGTAATATCTTTGATTTATAGATGATCTTTATTTGTTTATTGTTTGTTTGGGTTGCCACCCTGATGAAGTCATTGTGCCTTACATAGCACGACGAAATACGTGTTGGCTGCGGTTTGGATGTGAACATTGGAACAATACAGATTAACTGGAATACAACGATTTTGTCGATTGGATCAATACTAAGGACCGGAATATATTTGACTTCCTCCTTTGTGACATTTGAAAGACTTTTTTGGATTTGAGGATACCTTATCTATATGGTTTAGAGTGCTCAGGGAGAACTTTTGATGCCTTGACAATGGTAGACAATTGATTTAAGGCAGCTTTTGTATTTACGTGTCAGTACTCCTCAGATAATATTGAGGATTGATTATGGATTCCGGCCAATCACTGACAAGAAAAAACTGTGCCCGCTAAGTTTTTTAGAGACCCATTTGGCCCACCCCTGAATTATTGTCATATTGAAGTGGGCTGTAGGAAATTATCAGTTACCAGAATGCAAACATACTCCCCTGGATTACATTTGTCAAAGACTCCTTATAAAGGAGATGGGCTTGGCTAATCTCTGAGATGATCCAGTGGGTAGCTGCTCACTAATTACTGTGAAAAAGTTGAAAAACCTATTGAAAAACTGCAAACGATACATTTCTTTAATGCATGCACAAGTCACTTTATCTATCTCATTTCCATTGAGAAAAGATAATTACCTTCTAGAAAACTTCTGTGATGACATCAAGCTGAATTTAGCAAAAAAAAACTCTATGTCCAATTCAGGCACGGAAACATGCCCTTAAATAGTTTTACGTCAAAATGGTTAAGACCTTTGAATAGTATAGATCTTGCGTATTAAATGTGTGGTTATATGATAGAGGATGTACCACATTTGCTATTCTTTTGTCCTACTTACAAAGGCCCACATATAAAAGGGTTGATTCCTATTTGTATGAAATTATGCACTAGAAGGAATGAGGAAGTCTATAGGATACTTCAAGCTGATACAAACCTATATCTGGTATTCACGCTGTCTAGATTTCTGCTTCATGCTTGGTTGATAAGAAACAGAAAGAATGTTGACTCAAATTAAATTGGCACTTGTTATTGGATCCTATAACCCATGCATTTACTATTTATTCTATATTCTTATCATTGGTCTTATTGTATTATGTACCTTCAAGGGCCTATATCTATTCTTTTGACCTGGCAGTTTGTTTCATCTTTTTTAACCTGTTGATCTTGATTTTAACTTCCTGCAGTTACTGGATTTTTATTACCATGACCTGGCAGTTTGTTTTATCTTTTTTCAACCTGTTGATGTTGATTTTAACTTCCTGCAGTTACTGTATTTTTATTGTGCATCTCTTATATGATTAATTACCAAACAGCATTGGCTTGGATTAATCAATTATCAAATTCACAAAAATTGTTTATGCACAATTTCATTACTTCTACAACATTTAGTTTATACTAATAGATTGTTTTCAATTTCCCAAGCATATTATCAGAGGTTGTAATCACCTCTTTTTGGGTGATGTTGGTAGATATGGTTCCTGTTTCAAGGGTGACAAGCCATTCTGTATTAGTACAGAAAGTGTGACCTTCTAAATTTGCCAATCATTTTTTATGTATACCTGACATAAGAATTAGCTACCAGCACCATCAGTATAAAGAAGAAATTCAGATATTTGGAAAGGGGTTCTGTCATTGAGTTAAAACAGTCTATGGAAAGTCACTTTGAGAGATTTTCTTTATTTTTGTGAATTTGAGCCAGTCCATATTGATTTGGAGTACTTGGAAAGTCATTAATAAAAGACCCAATGTCATGTTCCATACAAATCACTAGATAAACTCGTTAATTGATTGTTTCTGTTCGGTCTTTGTTGGTGCTCCTGTACTGTGAAGTATTGCCTCACATATTTTTTAATTTTTTTCATTAAGATTCTCTCTATCCATTAACATGATTCCTAGTCTTCATAACTAAATGTGTTTGTTTTCTTTAGTTTAGTCACATCTTTATCCATTCTTTACCATTAGAAATGCTGCATGATAAGTTTTCAGGTCTTTCTAAAAATCCTGCATGCCCTGCTATTGGAGTCCCATGAAAACAGTATATAAGACTTTGCTGAAATTTCTTTTCACCATTAATCAACAATAATGATAATCATTCGATCAACCATTCATCTTAGTGATCATGCACTCCAATTACTATGATCCTTTAGATTTATTCAGACAATGTTTTTCAATTTTCAAATTGATTTATACAACATTATTTGCACCTAACAATACACAGAGACAAACACTTATAAAACATGCAACACTGAACAAATCACATTTACAGTAAACACTACAAAAAAACAATCAAATCTTTGTTTTTGTCTTTGGTTCTGTGCAGATAAAGATTATTCAATACAGAAATTATAAATATCAACCTTGTAGAGTACCACCCAAAGAATGTTTAACGTGTTTTCATACAGGGACATACCACCAAACAGTGACCCTACGGAGCTCAAAAGTGATTTTTTATATAATAGATATGAGTCTCTATAATTTAATTACACATAAGCAACAGTGGCACCATTTGCACAAAACACTCCTTTGGCTAAGAAAAAAACTGTCGCTGCATTTCAAATCCATCCAAGTGTAGTTAAGGGTTCTCCACAGGACTCAGAACAAAAAGAGCTCTTTTTCCTCCCCAAGGGTAGTTACTTCATTTTCTGTGTAACCTCTCTTTTGCCGAAGTATCAGTCATGAAGCCTATTCATCACCATCTTTATTTCTTTCCTCATTTTGTAATTAAATTAATCCTGTTCTTCAGTCAATGTTTCCGTCAATGCTTGAGTGTCCCAAATCTGTCTCGATCTGGCTTCAAGTAACTGACACAAAGACTTGCAGGGCTCAAATGAATGTACAGCAATTACCGTTGATGCAAACTGTGACTGCAGATAAGGAAAATTAATTGGCCCACTCCCTTTTAAAAATATATAATAAAAATATAGAAAACAAGGGGCAGGTCCCAAGGTACGGGGTCCCTGAGACTGAAACTGGCCCAGGGATGGGGGCCAAACAGCTGCCTTCCTTTTTTTTAAAGAAAAGGAAATTTAAAATAAAATGGCCAATCCCTGGGAGATGGGGACTCTGGAGCAAAAAGTGGCCCAGGTAAGGGGGCCACGTGTGTCTCCTTTCCCTTAAAATAACATAAAATAACATAAAAAATAAAAATAAAGCCCACTCCCTGGGGTATGGGGTCCTTGGGGTCACAATTAGCCTGGGGTGTTGGCCATGCAGCCCCCCTCCCCATTCTTAACATGTCTAGCCCTGGGGGATGGGGTCCCTGTGGCTGAAATCAGCCCAGGAAAGGGGGGCTACATAACCATCCGTCCCTTTGAAAAAACAAATAAATGAACAAAAAAAGCTAGTCAACACGCAAGAGGCCAAGCCCCCTTTCACCACCAGTCTGGTGCTCTGCTGGTTGGAGGATGAAGACTTCTTGGCTGCTGGGGGTCCATAGGGGCCAAAAAGGCTTCCGGTTACCTCCAGTAATCCCCACACAGTGGGATTGCTGAGAGGTGGTTGGAAGCCATGCCCTCTTTCTCCACCACTCTGCAAGCCACCTCTGTACTGCTAGTGGGGGGATGAGGTCCCTTTGCCTCCAGAGGGCCTCAAGAGTAGAGTGGACTTCTTCCCCCAAGCAGCAGTGTGCCAGGAGGTACCTTTTCAGAGTGGTGGAGAAAGGGGGCATGGCTTCTGATGACCTCTCAGCAATCTAGCTGTGTGGATCTTAGTAGACATAAGAGGAGAGCTAGTTGCCCTCCCATCGGCCCTCAAGAGCCAATGGGACTTCATTCCCCAACTAGTAGTGGGCCCGGAGGTACGTTTGCAGAGTGGTAGTGAAAACTCAGCAAACTCACAGTGTGGGACTTGCTAGAGGTAACTGGAGGGGTAGCTTTTCCCCAATAGCCAAGGGGACATCGTTGGGGACCACCTACCCCTCCTTTTACCCCCAGTAATGCCTACATTGCAGGATTGCTAAGTGGTTTTTGGATGCCACTTCCCCTTTCTCTTCAACTCTGCAAACGTGGCTCATGGTGCACTACTGGTTGGCGGATGAAGTCCACTTTGCTCCTGAGAGACCTTGTGAGCCCAGAAGCCTCCTGGTATGACCTATAAGTCCTACACAGTGGGTTTCCTGAGAGCTAGTCAGAAGCCCCCCTCGGCTTTCTCCACCACACTGCAATTGTGACTACTAGTTAAAAAAACAAGGAAATTCACTAAGACAAAAATGGTTACATGGATGCTTTAGTTAGGAATTCGCTCTTAAAAAACCTTAGAAATTCAGTGAAAAACAAAGGTTACAGAGATGTTATAGTTAGGCTCAGATTTCACTCCTACAAAACCAAACAAATTCAGCAGTTATAGTTAGCTGAGCGAACTATAATTCATGTCTCCACAATGCACTGTTTATGACCTCACATATTACATCACTCGTGACATGATCAATGGTATCACTGATGATATCACCAATGACATCTCAAATGACATCACTGATGAAATCATCCACAGAACCACTCAAATACCTGCTCACATCCCCACACAACCTCTTGTACGCCCACACAACCACTCACATGTACCGATACAATGTATCGGTATTTATAGAGCGTATAGCTACTTCCCTGAGGTAGTGTCCCGGCGCTGTCCGTATACCGCTTAGGAACCCTTCCTGGTTTTCCCTGTGAGTGTCCACTCCTGGGCACCCCCCAGGGTGAAACCAGGCATCCCAGCGCTTTTGGGGCCGTTGTGGAAATTAAGCAAGCTATTGCCCAGAGTCGCAGAGTGGGACCCATGATTAGAATAGGCACCGAGGCGAAAATTGTCAGCTCCGAGGAAATTGAGCCCAAGACCCGCCAAGGCAGGTATTGAACCCTGGTCCCGGGCCAGACCTCAGCATGAGGGACTGCCGCTCTAACCATTTGAGCCACACTCACATACCTATTTTCAGACCCACACCAGTACTCACACACCATTTCACTCACACACCCACCCACCCACTCACTTGTAAAGCCACTCACACAACCATTTACTCACCCTTAGAGCCACTCATACAACCAGTTGCTCACCCATACAGCCATTCACATAGCCATACACTCACCCATACAGCTATTCACATACCCACTTATTTACCAATAGTCACTTACTCACACACCCGCTCACTCACCCATACAGCCTCTCAACACAGCCACTTACTAACCAAAACAAGCCTTCACACACTCACTCACATATCCATAAAACCAGTTACGTACCCATTCACACGTCCTTACAAGCACTCACAGATCTGTCCAATACTTCCACTCACACACCAACTCACTCAACCAAACAGCTACTCACCCATACAGCTATTTACACACCCAGTTACTCACTTATACAACCATTCAGACACCCACTCACTCACCCATACAGTCAAACACACCCACTTACCCACCCATAGAGACACTCATACAGCCACTCACTCACCCATATAGCTACTAACACACCCATTTATATACCCATACATCCACTCACACACCCATACACACAAGGATATATACAGTCACACAGTCACTCAGATGATATATTTTAGAAGTAGTATCACCCAGTAGTAGTGCACCTAGTATTCAAATGTAACTATTGTAGTAGCTTAGTATATATGTTGAACAACCATATACTCTTAAATATTACTGACACTCACTTGATGATGTCATCAGTGATGCCATCATTGGTGTCATTCGAGATGTCATCAGTGATGCCACTGACCATATCATGAGGAATATAATATGTGAGGTCATAAGGAGTGTATTGTGGGTGTATAAGTTATAGTCGGCTCCGGTAACTTTAACTGCTAAATGACAATGTTTTTTTATGAGTGAAATCTGAGTCTAACTATAACATCCATATATATATGTGTGTGTGTATATATATACATACATACATATATATATATAACATCGAGAAAGGCACTTCCGCCGAAACGCGTCTGTAGCTGTAATTAATGAAAGAACTTGCATTTCAAGCTGCCCGGAGTGCGGTTTTCCTTGTGTACGTTAAGTGCAATTGGGATTTGAGCATAATATATATGTATATATATATATACACACACATTATCTACTGGCGGTCACCAGTAGGTAGTTATAGTTAGGACCTGTTTCTATTCAAAAAGCATTTTTTCTTTTCCCAATAACTTTGGCACCGGTTGACGAATCTTCGCGAAATGTTTAAAACTAGTGGGGCGCTCCATTCCGCTCCTAACTTAAAAATATCGGGATGATTCAGCAAGCGGGGACCAAGAAAAAAGGGGAGTCCCAAAAAGTGTTTTCTCCATGTTAATTCTCATAGGAAACTTTAGATTCGGCTGCAGCCCGTACTGCTGAACAGAATTACACCAAATTTGGCAAAACGGTAGCCCTTGGTTCTGAAAGAACTCTCTTTGTTAAATGCTGCAAATCCGTTCAGTAGTTCCTAAGAAATTAAAAAAAAAGAGTTCAAATAATGCATTTCCCATAGCAAACTTTAGACACGGCTACAGCTCAAACTGCTGAACGGAATTACACCAAATTTGGCATAAAGGTAGCCCTTGCCTCAGAAAGAACTCCTATTCTTAAATGGTGTAAATCTGTGTAGTAGTTGCTGAGAAAATAAAAAAAAAATATCAATATATATAGAGGCACGGTGGATCCACGCACCCTACTGATCACAAGCTGCATTCTAATTGGTTGCAAACACGCAACACGCAAAACAAGAAAATGGGGCAGGGTAGAAACTCCCTGACCCCTATGCCTGCTCTGGAGGTCCCACAAAAGCAATTTCTTTTTAAAAAGCGGCGAAATGCGAGGTGAATCCACGGATCTTGCCGCAAAGAAAAAAAACAAATACGGGCTCCCGCGCTTCATTAATATTTAGTCCTGTGGCAATATTCATATAGTAATGGCCCCCCAGCCCCGTAGACCGCCACCCCTGGGGCTTTTCATGAATATTTGCAGGGGGTTCATGGCCCCCCACAACCCCGGGAACAGCCACCGTTCAAAGGCCCCCCAAGCCCAAGGGACTGCCACCCCCGGGGCTTTTGTAAAATATTTGCGGGGCACATGGCCCCCCGCAGCCCTGGGGACCGCCACCCCCCGGGGCTTGTTCATTTTCTAAATAAACAATCTGTGTGGGGGGCTCGAACCCCCCACACGCCCCAGGGACTGCCACCTCCCCAGGGCACTAACTATGCATATTTAGGAGTCCGTTACAGACCCCTGAGCCCCGGGGACCACCACCTCCCCGGGGATTTGCCAATGTTGGGAGGGGGCTAGGTTGAACCCCTCCTGGAGCCCCGGATGGCCCTGGGGACCGCCACCCCCCAGGACTGGCTCCTCCCGCCCTTTCATAGCAAACTCTGGTCTGGGTTTGAAAGCATGCAACCCCCCTTTCTATTAAAAAAATCAATACGTGTGGCCATGCCCCGGGGGGTTAAGTCCCCGTGGCCCGAATTGGCCACCGGAGGGGGGCCCACACGCCCCCTCTCCCATTTAAAATTTCTTTTTTTTAAAAGGGGGCCAGGCCCTGGGGGATGGGGTCCCCAGAGCACAAAAAAAGGCAAGAGAAGGGGGCCCCCTTTCATTGCCTTTTTTGTGCTCTGTGGACCCCATCCCCCAGGGCCTGGCCCCCTTCTTAAAAAAAAAATGATGGCATTGCGGCTAGACCATGACCCTCCCTGCAACACTCAGCAACCGTGCCCCCTGGCGCTTTTAAAGTTGGAGGATTAATTCCCGTTTAATACTGAGGGGACCTGGGGGCCAAGTAGCCCACCAGGTACCTCCAGTATGCGTCAGGGAGCTGCGTTGCAGAGAGGTGTTCAGAGGTCATGCACCTTTATACACCTCTCTGCAACGCAGCTCTGTGGCGCCTACTGGAGGCACCTGGTGGGCTAGTTGGACCCCAGGGACCCTCAGGATTCAACACCACGGGGCGTGTTTGCACAGTGGTGAAGAAAGGGGATGGGGCCTGAGGTGACATGTGTGCAAACACGCCCTGTGATGCATTTTAAGGTGGGGAATTAAGTTCTCTTCAGTCTTGAGGGCCCATGGGGGCCAACTAGTCCACCAGATACCTCCAGTAAGCGCCATGGTGCTGCGTTGCTAGAGGTGGTCCGGGCCACACCCCTTTTTACACCTCTCTGCAACACAGCTCTGTGACGCTTACTGGAGTTACCTAGTGGGCTAGTTGGACCCCAGGGACCCTCAGGATTCAAGGGGACGTAATCTCCCAGCTTAAAATGGCCACAGGGCGTGTTTGCACACATGGTACCTCAGGCCCCCCCCTTCACCACTGTGCAAACGTGCCCGTGGCGCGTTTTAAGAGGCAGTTTTAATCCCCCTGCCTTATTATGTACTAGGGCCTTACAGAGGAGGTCATGCTAATCACAGGGGTACCCCAACGCATAGTGTTCCCTAGTGTATGGAGGTGTTTTCACTGCATTCTAAGTGTCTTTTAGCATAGCACTGGCTCTAGGCCTGGTTAGTCAGAGTCAGTTACCACCAGTACCCATCTGAAAAAGCTGTGGGTACAGGATGATTTAGCTACAAGGCCTCTTTTTGCTCCTCTGTTGGTTCTTTCTGCACATGCTATGCTTTTTCCTGCACTTTTATTCGTCTTTGTGGACTTCTGTTGCTTCTTTCTGCATTTCTTTAGCTTCTTTCTGTGCGTTGTTTCTTCTTTCATCATATGTGCTACCTCTGTAGGCATATTTAGAAACTAGCATTTTAAAAACCTTTGAAATTCACTGAAAAAAACATAGGTTTCAGGCACCTTATTGTTCGAAATGAGCAATTAAAAAAACCTTAAAAATTCACTGAAAAAACATAGTTTTCAGAGGTGTCATAGTTAGCTGGACATTTCACTCGTACAAAACCATGGAAATTCCTCTGTTACAGTTAGCTCTGCTAACTATTACTCTACTAGTGACTATACGGGTGAGTGAGTGGATGTGTGTGTAAGCCTAAGAATCAGTGAGTGTGTATGTAGTTATTGCTGTTGGTGTGTCCAAGGTTTTGAGAATGGCAGTCTGTAATTTAGACTGGGTGTATCTAAGGTTATATTAGGGTGTGAGAAGATGCATCAATTTATCACATGGATGATGTTATCAGTGATGTCATGAGTGATGTCATTTGAGATGTCATCCGTGATGTCATCAGTGGGGAGGCAACTTACTACCAGGTTAGCACTCTAGTCCCAGTCGCGCTCGAGCTCCTGATGCCGACATGCACAGTCGGCCTCATTAGGAGCCGATGAAGCGACCGCGCAGAGGACGCACGCAGTGGGCGCGCCTAAGGCAAGCCCGCCTGCACCCGTACGTGCCCAAATGGGACCAGGGGCCATGAACCCTTCCGGGTCCAACAATGGAAGGCGCTGTTATTCTTCCGAGCAGCTCAAACTTCATAGAGAGATGCCCAAAAGTAAGTGTAAGCACTCTATGTGTCCTGATCATAATGTCTTACAATGTCTTAGCTATGGTTTCAAATTCTGCCCCTCCTCTCTAAGATCCAATAACCCACCGGATAAAAAGGAGCTTAAAATGTTCCTACTTAACTGTTGGTCCCTCCCCAAGCACGCTATAGAAACCCATATCCTGTTAGAAGAAGAAAAAACAGATATTCTATTCCTCACGGAAACCGGGTAAAACAAAGAGATGGACCATGCAATTGTACAGGTCCTCCTACCCAACTACGTAATACAGAGTTTAGACCGAGATGCTAGTCGGGGAGGACGTATTGCCATTATCTACAGAGATTAATTTAAATGCCGCATTACCACCAATACTATACCCGACTGTGAAAGTATCTTTTTTTCAATTTGGGTATCTCATGTCTCTACCATGTCAGGTGTCTTAATATATCGCCTCCCAGGTCGTGCTGGCAAATTCTGTCAGACTATGCCAGAGATCGTAGCCAACCTTGCCAGCTCCCTTCCCAACTTCACCTTATTGGGAGACTTTAATATACACTTTGACAACACACAACTCTCACAAACATCAGAACTTGTTGATGGGCTAGCGGCCTTTCAGCTCAACCAAAAAATAGTAGGTCCAACCCACAACAAAAAAACACCTACTGCATCCCATTTTTTCAAATATTCAAACTCTTGTTGCCTCTCAACACATCCCACTGCCATGGTCTGACCACTTCCTGCTCCCATTTACCTGGGTCATGCAGGAAATTAGCCCACAATCGGTGGAAATCAAAAAGCTTATCCACACCTGGACAAAACTTCAGTTGGAATTATGGGTGACAAACTTGGAGAACACAAGACCTATATCCCACCCAAATCTCAGTATTGCAAATGATACATTTAACAGTTGGTTGGAGTCCTCACTTAACACTGTCCTGCCCAAAAATGAGATATATATAAAAACAGGAATCAATAGAAATCCTTGGTACTTCCTTGCACTTTGGAAACTTAATTGAAAGAAAGTGGAGAAAGGACTTTTCACTCAATAACAAAGTTAAAAATAGAGAAGCCATAAAACACTATAAGTCAGAAATAAAATCTGCTCAAACTTGCTACTATCAAGATAGAATCACTTCTGC
The DNA here is from genome assembly GCF_964261635.1 of Lissotriton helveticus. Lineage (NCBI taxonomy): Eukaryota > Metazoa > Chordata > Amphibia > Caudata > Salamandridae > Lissotriton > Lissotriton helveticus. The sequence goes on from NC_136059.1 coordinate 1,080,691,661, forward strand.
TGCAAATTTCCTGCAGGAAATTTTCCATATTACAAAATCGCTCTTGACCTCCCCTGCCTCCCCACAAACTGCAGATAATTCTCAACTCCGATGTAACCAGATAGCAGAATTTTCCTCTGCTATAATACAAACCATCTATACGTCCTTTCCCCTGGAAAGAGACCAACAGATGGAACCCTCAATCGTCTCATTCAAGGAACAGGACCTGTTGGAGTAATTCCCCCCATTGGACCGAACCTCCTTACAAAAGATCTTGAATCATCTTAAATCTGGCTCCCCAATAGACCCTGCTCCTCCTACCATTTTAAATAAGATCAGTGAGACTATTAATCCAATCATACTAGACCTGATCAATGCCTCCCTTCTCATTGGAATTGTGCCTCAGCTGTGGAAACAGGCGATGGTCAAGGCTCTGTTAAAAAAACCTAGTCTGGACCTGGAAGAATGATCAAATTAGCGACCCATATCTTTGCTGTCAGGTATAAGTAAAATTGCTGAGAAGCATGTGAACTCAGCCCTTTCTGCATTCCTGGAAAAAAACAACCAGTTACACTCCCCACAGACAGGTTTCAGATCACAGCAGGGTTCAGAGACCACATTCCTGTCGGGAGTGGAGGAAACCAGAAAAATCCTTGATGGCGGAGGCTGCGCAGCAATAATTTTATTAGTCCTGAGCGCAGCCTTCGACACGGTTAATCACCCATTGTTGATTAGTAGACTTAAGGATGTAGGAGTGTCAGGAATGGCACTGAAATGGTTGCCGTCTTTCTTAGAAAACAGATTCTTTTCAGTTTTTGAGGAATGCCCCTTATATGTGGAGTTCCTCAGGGATCAGCACTGAGTCCCACCTTATTTAATAACTACATGAGCTCCCTGGCACAAATAGTCATTCTGTTTGGGGTTCAGATTGTCACTTATGCGGAATAGCCTCCTCCTTAGAAAAAGTTGCCAGATGGATGGACACCTCACATCTGAAGCTCAATGGGGCAAAAACTGAGCTTATGCTTCTGGCAACTCTGCCCCCCTCAATATAGACTCAGTTTGGCCGACTTGTCTGGGCTCTCCCCCTGCCCCAAAAAAGCACATAAAGAGCTTGGGGGTCTTGCTTGACTCTAGTTTGGATTTTAAGGAATAAGCTCAGAAAGTTGCAGCTACCTGCTATGGCCTTCTGAGGATGATCAGGAAAATCCTTCCCGTACTACCTTTCATGGCTAGAAGGCTGCTAGTTCAAGCACTGATTTTGTCACGGCTTGATTACGCCAACACTTTGGGGCAGATTTACAATTACTGGCGCATCCCTGCATATCGGCAGGGATGCACCAGTAATTGTGCGCCGCAGCTCCGCCACCCATGGGGCAAAAATGGCACAGATGCGTCACGCATCTGTGCCGTAAAAGCGGCGCATTGCTGGAGTTGCGTCACAAGCGCAACGCAGCTCCAGCAATGATCAGGGGGGCCCTATGTGTACAATGCTGCCTCAATCCTTACGCCTGCTTCAAGCAGATTTTACTCAGCCACTTTTGGGGGGATTTCCTGCGCCGGAACGCCTCCCCCTGCGATGGTACGCCTCTTCTGGCGCAGGGATTTACAACGTGAAGCATCTGGGAGATGCGTTACGTTGTAAATACCCCGCACCATGGTGCATCTTTTGCCCGCCGCTGCATCACAAAAGTGACGCAACGGCGGTGTAAAAGCGGCGCAAGGGGCTTGTAAATCTGCCCCTTAATATTTAGGAGCCTCACTTTCTACAACCAAAATATTACAGACAGTTCCAAAACTGTGCAGCCAGGTTGCTCCTAAATATCCCGAAACGTCTCTCAGCCAAACCCGCTCTTGCCTTCCTGCATTGGCTCCCAATTCAGGAGAGGATTCAGTTTAAGGCTATGTGCATTGCACACATAGCACTTGCTGTAAAAGGATCCCCGATGATTCATGCGATGATCCATCCCTACCAGCCCTAAAGAGCTCTAAGATCAGAAAGTAAACATCTGATGACAGTCCCACAAATTAAACAAATTGGAAGTGGAGGTCGCCTTTTTTCATACAACGTTGCTAAGACTTGGAACTACCTCCCTCTCCACACTTGTTCACAATTAAACTACATGAACTAGCTAAAAGCAGCTAAAAACTCGCCTTTCACTTGATACGTTTTGAATCGGGTATCTGCAAAACTTTTAGCGCTGGGATTCCTTAAGGTAACCAGGCGCTTTACAAATGCTACCTCATTCATTCATTCAGGAACACGTTGTCTAACCTGCATCCTGAAACGCTGATTGGAATTACACCAAATTTGCCAAAAAGGCAGATGTTGTTAAGTAGATTGTGCTTTTTGTTATGTGGTGCAAATCTGTTCAGTTGTTTTGGTGAATCTAAATCTGAACTATATTGTGATATCCCTGTGATATCTCTGGCCGTGGATATTTTGTGACGTTTTCACAGTGGTCGCGATTAAATTGAGATGAGTTGGCAGGCAATCACAAATTTGCATGCCAGTGGGAATGCTCGGATTGGCTGGCCTCAACCTGAACAGAAAGTTGGGGCCACCATTTTATTAATTGTGGATGTTTTCCTGGGGCAGAAAATTCCTGTCAAAGCTAACATAAGGGGTCAGGGTGGAAATACTCTGACCCCATGTTTGAGAAATGGGGGTGATAGTGACACAAGTTGTATGTCCAAAATAGAATTTTTTAATCTCACACGATATTCGTGATGACGACACAACTGTCAGTGAAGCCCCCATGTACCATTCTGCGTACATTGCAACCATTGTGATGTCTTCCCAAATATTGGTAGAAATATAAAACAAAAACAGTATCTATATGCACACCCTCACTGGTCACAGTCACAGAGTCATATACCTACTCACATCACTACTCAGATACTCATAAGCCCACTCACATACCCTCTCAGATGCTAATGCAGCCACTCACAGACTCACTCAACGACCCATGTTTGTACTCATGGAAGCATTCAGAGGCTCCTGCACCCACTCACAGATGTACTCAGAGGTGCATGCACCCACTCTCAAACATAGTCAGAGACTTATACACTCAGTCACAGACCCACTCAGATGTTCATACATCCACTCAGAGACCCACTGAGATACTCATGCACCCACTCACAGACCCACTGAGAGACATATGCTTCCACTCGCACACATACTGAGAAGCTGATGCACCTAATAATAGACCCACTCAGAGACACATGTACCCAGTCACAGGCCCACTCAGACATGCATGCTTCCACTCACACACCCACTGATAGATTGAGGCACCCACTCACAAATCCACTCAGAGACTTAAGCATCCTGGTACAGATCGTGTCAACGACTGATACACCCACTCACAAACCCACTCAGACACTTATGTACCCACTCATGGATCCAGTTACAGACCCATGTATCCATTCACATACCCACTCAGATACTCATATACCCATTCAGATACCCACTCAGACACTCACACACTCTTTCACATACCCATTCAGACACTTTTGTAACCAGTCAGAAACTCACTTAAAGACTCATTCGACCTACTGAAGGACTCATGCAGCCAGTTACAGACCCTCTTGGATACTTATGCAACCGCTCACATAACCCAGTGAACCATTATTACACCCTGTAATAAAGATATTTAGAGACTGATAAATGTTTTTATAGAGTTATTTAGATAGTGAATCTATTCGCGATCGTCGCGGGTACTGATGTCATTGTGACTCCTGATGTCACTGCGAAAATCGAAAATTGGTTTTAAAGATGGTTTTTATAGAAACTCATTGGAAAAACATGACTTCAGAGAATACAGTAATAAACCCCTACTGTATAAAATACTGTAATATATATGTATATATGTGTTTTACACTTTATGAAAAAGGTGCGATCATCGTGGTTAACTAATTCGTCATGATGCCCCAAATAACTGTGAAAATGGAAAATAGGTTTTAAAAATGATTTTTAAAGAAACTTAGTAAAAAAAACTGAGAGTAAACTTGATTTTTTTTTAAAACCTGGATATAGTAATATGTGTAGAGCAATGTTTAGAATGTATTTTTTTTGTTATAATTTTTGCATGTGCTGGGGGCCATTGAATTTCTGCTTTTGTTTTGCAATTTTGCGATTTTTATTTTATGACTTTTATATAGCGCAAACTTGACCCAGTACCGAGTATCAAAGCGCTTTACATAGCATCAGATGCATTACATGAGGACACATTCGTCTTTTTGTTAGGCACCAGGAGATTAAGTGATTTGCCCAGAATCACAGGATGTTCAGCGTCATTGCAGAGACTCGAACCCGGTTCCCTAGATTTTAGATCAACTGCCAAAGCCGTTAGGCCAACTCCTCTCGGCGTCGTTGCGAAGATCCCCAAAAACTGAAAAAAAAGAACTTTAGAAAAAAAACGTAACAATAGTTTGGGTACTAGGGTGGTTCTGACAAGAGCCGTTGTGTTCGTTGTGTAAATATGACAGCTACACATAAGACTAGATGCAGAGTTTCAATTTATTGAGAAAAAGCTTGCTGCCTTCATTTGTAAAATGCACTCCATCATTTCTATATATTCTGTGCATGCCAAAATGAAGTTTTTTGTTATAGATTGATCCCATGTTATTGTCTCTGAGAAATGCAGAAACAGTTTTAGTAACATGTTTCCTGGCTTTGTCAATCTGTGGACAAAATTGATTTGACCACTTCAATTTCTGCCTTTGGCATATATTAGAGTACACCAAGACAATGTGAGGTAAAAGGGATATTAGTTCAGCAAAGGCATGCTTCATTAGGATTTCCAGCCCTACTTTAGTCAATGTGCATAGGTCATTGCCACCACAGTGCCCAGTCATGAGGTGAGGAGCTCGCTAATCTACAATGGGTTTAATCCAAGCCAGCAACTGATGAACCTTTAACCCTCTCTGGCCAAACCAAATAATCTCCACATTTGGCAACCCAAGTCGCTGCCAATACCTCTTTTTTGCAGCCTCTTTAGCCCATTAGACACAGCTGTTGCCCACAATCCACACTCTGAGCATTTTGAAGTGAAGGACAAATAATAATCAGGAGAAGGCTGGAGCTGAATGAGGTTGTTTTCCAACTGAAAATAAGTTAAAATGGAGGAGTTTTCTTTTTTCAAAATAAGATATAGCTAATTGGATGCTGTCAGCATGTAAGTCAAGGAAATTAGGTAATGTATTGGATGCATTAGGAAAAAGTCCTTTTATTGGCTGTTATTTAAATAACAAAATTAATACAGACATGGATATACTTTTAGACTCTGCAGAGTAAACCACACCTGCTGTATCACCTTTGGAAGTAGCATGTTCTTTCTAGAATGTGCTGTGAATTTTTGACCTACTGGTTTCACTGGGTTGTTACATACACTGAGCTAAGAGAGCATTGGGGGAAGGGTGTTAAAGAGAAAGAATTTTTTTTTAAAGAGGAGGATTTATGACACATTTTAAGTAATAATAAACTTTAATTTCCAATTGAGGACTGTGTTATAAACTGTAGTGCAGTATTTAATTTTAGAAAAATGAAGCTACATTTCGGTATGAACTCCCATTTTTGTTCTGGATTACTCTGTGACCATTGTGTAAACATTGTGAACTTGCAGAGACAGGAACCTCATTTTGAAAGCAAGGGAAAGGGTTAACAGATGTTAACCATTCCCAAATGGAGGTAGAGTGGTCTAAAATGAAAGACATGATTTGATGCGCTGCCTTTCTCATGATTGAAGAGAGGAAAGTTGAAGAGGTTGCCATTTTATAGTTGCTTTTTATGACAGTGATGTACCATTCTTTTGCTTAGATTTTACAAATCTTAACAAAGTCAAAACTATCAAGAAAGAGCTAAAACAACAATATAATCTACAATATCAATTCACTGGTGTGTATATAAGTTTTTGATTATTTAAAAATGTACATGCGAAATGAAGCTGTATATGGGAGTTTGATCAAAAAGTATCACCGTGATCTAAAATAAATTATATCAGATGAACTGGTAGAGGGTACGTATTTAAGAAGTTAGTACTGTTGAAAGTTACCATAAGCAATGACATTAAAAATGGCAATGTTTTAAATGTTTAAGCATCATGTGTAGAACAGACGAATCTCTATGTTATTTGTAAGCATGGGCTGAAAATTCGTTCCGCTCGCGGAATTTGCGGATTTTCCGCGATTTCGCGATCTGCGAATCTCATGAAATCGCTGTAAAATCCGCGGATCAGCGGGGACGAATTTTCAGCCAAGCACTTACAGGGTTACAGCAGCAGGTGCAAAAGTTGAAGCAAATTTTTTGTAACCTTTTACAAAAGGGTTACAAAGAAATTAACTTCAACTTGGGCACCTGCTGCTGTAAGCCTGTAAGTGCTTCCTGGCGCCTCGTTGCCTACTTGCAACTATTCTCTGACCCTGCTCTGACCCTTGAAGCAGGGTCAGAGAATAGTTACAAGTAGGCAATGAGGCGCCTGTCACGAAAATTAAACCTCAACAGGAAGCACTGACAGATATAAAAACAAGCATTTGCAATGCAATTTAGGAAAGTTTGAGCTATTGGTCTTGTAAATGACATTTTTTTTTATTCATGTGTTGGTTTTGAAAATAGCTAAATTAATAGCTTTGTCATTTACAATGCCAATAGTTATAACTTTCGCAAATGTGACACCTATAGCATTTGTAATGCAACATGTTTTGTATTTACGTGACTTAGCTGTATTGATATTACAAATTACAATGGCTTTTAATTTTTTTAAATAATTAATACTTAAATAAAAGTGATTTTAATTGATAATGGCAATAGCTTAAACGTTTGTACATAACGTTTGTGAAGATTATGTTCAGTGTATTTTATTGTGACGAAAATCCAAGAACAGAAGTGAAATATTAACATCGTTTTGTGACATTTGTAATAAAGTTTGAAACATTGAGAGAACATATTTGAACCAGTTGTTGTTGAATGGTTGCACAGATTGATGCTGGGGTGGCGCTAAGTGGTGCTGTGGTGGTGCTGAGTGGTGCTGTGGTGATGCTGAGTGGTGCTGTGGTGGTGCTGAGTGATACTGGGATGGTGCTGAGAGATGCTGGGGTGGTGCTGAGTGGTGCTGTGGTGGTGCTGACTGATGCTGTGGTGGTGCTGAGTGATGCTGTGGTGGTGCTGTGGTGGTGCTGAGTGATGCTGTGGTGGTGATGAGTGATGCTGTGGTGGTGCTGAGTGGTGCTGTGGTGGTGCTGAGTGATAATGTGGTGGTGCTGAGTGATGCTGTGGTGGTGATGAGTGATGCTGTGGTGGCGCTGAGTGGTGCTGATTGGTGCTGTGGTGGTGCTGATTGATTGTGGTGGTGCTGAGTGATGCTGTGGTGGTGCTGAGTGGTGCTGTGGTGGGGCTGAGTGATAATGTGGTGGCACTTAGTGATGCTGTGGAGGTGCTGAGTGATGCTGTGGTGGCGCTGAGTTGTGCTGGGGTGGTGCTGAGTGATGCTGTGGTGGTGCTGAGTGGTGCTGTGGTGGTGCTGAGTGATAATGTGGTGGTGCTGAGTGATGCTGTGGTGGTGCTGAGTGATGCTGTGGTGGCACTGAGTGGTGCTGTGGTGGTGCTGAGTGGTGCTGTGGTGGTGCTGAGTGATGCTGTGGTGGTGCTGAGTGATGCTGTGGTGGTGCTGAGTGGTGCTGTGGTGGTGCTGAGTGATAATGTGGTGGTGCTGAGTGATGCTGGGGTAGCGCTGAGTGATGATGTGGTGATGCAGAGGGCAGAAAGGCACAAAAAGCAGTCTAACAAAGGGCAGAAGGGCATAAAAACAAGGGAAAAACGAGTCTAACAGAGGGCAGAAGGGCACAAAAAAACAGTCTAACAGAGGACAGAAGGGCAGAAAAACAAGGGAAAACCGAGTCTAACAGAAGGCAGAAGGGCACAAAAAACGAGTCTAACGGGGCAGAAAGGCACAAAAACGAGTCTAACAGAGGGCAGAAGGGCACAAAAAATGAGTCTAACAGAGGGCAGAAGGGCACAAAAACAAGGGAATAACAGAGGGCAGAAGAGCACAAAAAACGAATCTAACAGAGGGCAGAAGAGCAGAAAAACAAGGGAAAAATTAGTCTAACAGAGGGCACAAGGGCACAAAAAACGAGTCTAACAGGGGGCAGAAGGGCAGAAAAACAAGGGAAAAACGAGTCTAACAGAGGGCAGAAGGGCACAAAAAACGAGTCTAACAGGGGGCAGAATGAATCCCGCCCTGCGTGTTTGTCCACGAAGATGCCACCTTTTTGTGCAATACCTCTACTCAACTGTAGTACTTTCTACTGTCTAATCAGTAAGTGCTCCCTCGTTGGCTAAATGTATAGGGGCAGATTTACAATAACTGGCTCATTCACAGGGATGCGCCAGTTATTGTGCGCCGCAGCTCCGCCACCCATGGTGCGCCGCATTTACAATGCGGCCCACCATGTGGCAAAAATGGCACAGATGCGTCACGCATCTGTGCCGTAATAGTAGCGCATTGCTGGAGCTGCGTCGCGCTTGCGACGCAGCTCCAGCAATGCTCTGGGGGGCCCTTTCTCCCCAATGCTGCATCAAACCTTGCGCCTGCTTCAAGCAGGCGCAGAGTTTTGACGCAGCATTGCCCTAAAAGTGACTGAGTGAAATCTTGTAAATTTCACTCAGCTACTTTTAGGAGGCGTTCCTGCGCAGGCACGCCCTCCCTTGAGCCGGAACGCCTCCTGATGGCGCAGGGCTTTACAACGTGACGTATCTCTCTGATGCGTCACGTTGTTAATACCCACCACCATGGCGCATCTTTTGTGCTGCCGCTGCGTCACAAAAGGTCTCGGTAGAGGGTGGCAGTGGTGAACCAGAGGGAGGCAGTGATGAACCAGAGGGTGACAGTGATGCACCAGAGGGTGGCAGGGGTGAACCAGAGGGTGACAGTGCTGAACCAGAGGGTGGCAGTGCTGAACCAGAGGGTGGCAGGGGTGAACCAGAGGGTGGCAGGGGTGAACCAGAGTGTGGCAGTGATGAACCAGATGGTGGCAGGGGTGAACCAGAGGATGGCAGTGGTGAACCAGAGGGTGGCATGGGTGAACCAGAGGGTGGCAGTGGTGAACCAGAGAGTGGCAGTGGTGAACCAGAGGGTGGCAGTGCTGAACCAGAGGGTGACAGTGGTTAACCAGAGGGTGGCAGTGGTGAACCAGAGGTGCTGTGATGAACCAGAGGGTGGCAGTCGTGAACCAGAGGGTGGCAGTGGTGAAACAGAGGGTGACAGTGCTGAACCAGAGGGTGGCAGGGGTGAACCAGAGGGTGGCAGTGGTGAACCAGAGGGTGGCAGTGCTGAACCAGAGGGTGACAGTGGTTAACCAGAGGGTGGCAGTGGTGAACCAGAGGTGCTGTGATGAACCAGAGGGTGGCAGTCGTGAACCAGAGGGTGGCAGTGGTGAACCAGAGGGTGACAGTGCTGAACCAGAGGGTGGCAGGGGTGAACCAGATAGTGGCAGTGCTGAACCAGAGGGTGGCAGTGGTGAACCAGAGGGTGGCAGGGGTGAACCAGAGGGTGGCAGGGGTGAACCAGAGGGTGGCAGGCGTGAACAAGAGGGTGGCAGTGATGAACCAGAGGGGGGCAGTGATGAACCAGAGGGGGGCGGTGGTGAACCAGAGGGTGCTGTGCCCATACACGACCGCATGGGGACTTTGCCATGCAAGCGGCCCGCGAACACGCAAAAAGCCCAGCGAACACACAAAAAACCCCGAGAACACGCAAAAAACCCCGCGAACACGCAAAAAACAAAAATCCGCAAATTTCGCCCATACTTAATTATTTGCATTCTGAGAATTGTAGTGCTTTTAGTCACATTATTATTAAACAGCAGTTGTATAGCCATGAATAAAAGATAAGAAAGATGTGTTGTGCCTCTATATGAGTTATAAAGTTGTAATAAGTGTTAGGTATGTATTAGGAAGTGTTTGTCATTGTTGTTTGTAACTTAAATCACCAGTTTGCATATGTTTAGATGGTGAGATATGTTTTTTCTGGTTGCAGATAAGTACAATGAGACTCTTGCGTTTACTTAAAGATGTAGAGAACAATATATTTTTGGAAAGATGGCCTGAAGTTGCATATCTATTATGAAATCACATATATGTTTAAATGGTGATCTATGTTCTTTAAGGCTGTAAATGGTGAGGGTGGTGAATTTCTTTAAACATACTCTGTTTCAAATTGAGGAAGTTAATAGTGCAGAATGTCTCTTGAGAGTTCTTATGCTAGCCTCACTTGGTGTTTAACTTTTCTTTGAGAAACGCTTAAAATATGTTTTAAAGACACAAGAAATACTTGATATGCCATAAAGAAAAGGATTTGTGCTTTGAAAAAGTGAGAATTGTTGTTTTCAGTTTTAGAAAGTAACTGATGCATGTGCACACATTTCAGTAGGAAAGGATAGACACACTTAAACAGGTAGTTTCATACTGAAAGAAGGACTTAAACAATGAGTTATAGAAATAGTCACAACTGTTATGTATCTAGCAACAATGGAGGTACTTTAACATTAGGCCAGGCACTTCTCAGGCACTCATCCAATCACTCATTCATTGCTCAGGCATTCATCGAATCACTCACGCACTATCTAACCACTTTTTCAATTGCCCAAGCACTACATATGCACTCTTGCAATTATGCAGACACTAATTATGTAGTCATTAAACTATGCAGACCCTACTCATGTATTCATCCAATCACCCAGGCACTAACCATTCACTTATACAGTCACCAAGTATGTACCTCTACAGTCATTCAAATACCCAGGCTCAAACTGAGCTGATCCAAACACCCACTTACATCCCATGCACTCATGAAAATGCTGAGGCATAACCCATGCACTCATCCAATTACGCAGGCAGTACCATTGTAGTGAACCTATCACCCATCGAGTACCTATGCACTCATCCAATTACTGAGGCAAGACAGTTCCACTAATACTTTCATTTACTGAGGCAATACTGTTATACTAATACAATCACCCCAGTAGTAAACTTGCTTTCATCCAATCACTCAAGCTTTAACAATGGACTCATGCAATCAATCAGACACCAGTCATGCACTCATCTAATCAGCCAGGGAATACTCATGCATTCTTTCAATTATAAAGGGTCTATCCATATACTTATATAAACACACAGGCACTACCTGTTCACTTAACCAAAAACACATGGGCAGCAGCCATGTAGTCATCCAATCACTGAAACACTACGCATGCACTCATCCAATCTGCCAGGTGCTATATATGCACTGAAAAAATCACGTATTCACTGCCCATTCCATCTATAAATCACCTATATACTATGTATTCATTCCTTCAATCATCCAGGCACTAGAGATGCACTAATTTAATCATCCAACTACTATCTATGCATGCGTTGAAATATTAAGGCTTTAGTCCTGAACTTATGTAATCATTCAGGCACTACTCATCCTCTCATCCAAACACTCAGATAGTAGTGATATACTCATGTAAACATGCAGGCAGTAACTATGCAGATATGGAACAACCCATGGAGTTCTCACATACTCAGGGAATCATGCAGGCACTGCCTGTATCCTCCGGGAATCACCTAGGCAGTACCTATGCACTCATTCAATTATTTAGTGAGTGTTTATTTATCCAATCACAAATGCATGTATTTACAAATTTTAGTGAGGAACATCTAGTCTTTTAGAAACATCAGGTGAATTTTATATGCAAGCATTCGCGCACTCTTTGCATGAACTTGGAAGAATTAGTGAGCTATATGGTCTGACAGAGATTAAAGTGCAGATTTTTATATGCAATGCTTCCAAAAATGTAAATGTGATACATTTAAGTAGAAAAATGCTGAGATGCTAAACACACCACTGACACAGTAGAAGAAAGGGTACACAAATAGTTCTTATGTTATCTTTTTGGATTTACAGTGTTGAGACACGTATTTCTACACTTTCGTTGATGTTCATTTTAAAATGTACTTCAGAAGGGATAAACTGATCTTTCACCATGTACAAGTGAGAATTGATATATGGTGCAGCTGTGTTGTAGGAGAGGGTGCTATAATGTCAAAAGAAAATAATACATAAAGTTTTGTGTTTGCTTTGGGTTTGGTATATTGAAGTAAGTGCATGTAGTTAAATAGCTAGGTTCATCTGTAGATTTAAAACTGCAACATAATATAAAAACTATTTTTGTATTATGTGTAAATCAGTAGTAAAGCAGGTGGTTTGTTGGTAGAGTAAACATGTAAATATACATATTTGTTTTACAGAATAATATCTACATAACTACAGACAGTTAAAATGCCTACAAATTTTTGAGGAAAAGCAACAGAAGCAAGTACAGTATCTCAGCAGAACTGAGACTGGGAAAATGGGCTGAACAAAAAAAGAGCTACTGGTAAGAGGACAAGGTCATTTCTTAAAAACATATGTGGACACCTGTAAATATTACAAAATGATGAAATTAAAAACCAAACTATGAGAAAGAAGAAGTGTTGATAACAGGAGGAGTTGCAGAAGAGGACACAGGTATTATAGCTGATAGCTTTTCAGAAAAGATTACAAAATGTATCACCGTGTGCTCTGAAAAAACAGAGAATTTTTGTTTATGTTGTCGACACACTCACTACAAGATTTAAACATGGACTGTTGACTTGTGTTTAAAAAGTGAAAGAGAAAATAATGATTACTGAGAGATGGTTTCTGTGTACTTATTTGTAGAGGAACGCTTTGTCTTGTCCACATAGCAAGTTATATGTAAGTACTGTTACAATAAATTAGTTGATAATAAAATGCATGCTAGAGCTTTGCATAACAAGTTACTACTGGTTGCTATTCCAGAACCACTTCACTGTTTAAATGTTTATGAGTGAATTTTTATCCAAAGCATACTTCCATTTTAGGGTATAGTCCATATGGAGCCAAAGAGAGGCAAGTTACCATCAAAAGAGCTTCAGAAAGGTCTTAAAGGTAGAGTAGAATGTACTGGATTACTAGTGTTTTTTCAAAATGTTCAGCAGCATGCTCAATAATTTTTAATGGTAATGCTAGGACTATTGTCAGAAGCAGATGTGAATATCAATGAATCATTATTTTGAACATTGTGAATTCACCTCTAGCACTGAAATTAATTCGAAACGATTCCTCTACTTGACGTTACCTGATTGTAAAGCTGTGGCTTTTGAAAATGTAATCAAAAATAGCCATCAAGCAGATTAGAACTTAGGTATAGGTTATTACTACAAACATATGTGACATATATCATAGTCATGCTACAAAGAGGGAGATTGGATGGTACTAAAATAGAAACTGAAATTACAAACTCTGTAGCTGGAAAAATTTCCATTTCAAAAGGAATTTTCAGAACTATTGCAAACATATTTCATGCAGGAGTTTACATAACCTCTACACAGTACACAATATATTAAAGATGTCAAAGAGGATGTCAGAGTGCAGTGACATAGAAATGTCATTTAAATCAAGACTACATAAAATGTTAACAAACTTATACCTACTATATCTAGAACTGAAGTTCTAAGCGCAATTTAGGATAACAAAATGTGGTATTGTGTTGAAATGTATGTGAATTGTGAGTTTCTGGGACATTATTCGGCCTATTAGGGGTATTGTTATTGTCTACAGCAAGTTGTTAGAAATGAAAGACTCTTTTTAACATTCTGCTGCTACAGATAAAAACTAAACAGAGGTACTATAATACCAGCCGTCTTAAGTTGCATTGAAGAAGTTTCGTCTCCACTTCTAATATATCTTGTTTTGGTTGCCTAATGTTCAAAATTAAATCCTAATACATTTTCTTTTGTTTACATTTTTTCACAGTGCTTGAACGGCTCTATTAAAAAAAAGAATACCAACTTACAAGTATGGTTTTCCACAGTCTGCAAAGATATATCCACAGATTGCTCCCCGGCTGTTACAATGGTGTTACAGTTCATGCAGAATTTTGCAAAAAGTTTTCATTCAGGTGACATTTCACTGCATCTTCTCGCCACTTTGTTGCCAGGAGCATTGGCTGGAAATCTGGGGGCTCCTTTTTTGCTCCTTTTTTTATTCTCTGTGGAATTTATGGTTGCTTCTTGTGGTATGTTTTCAAGTGGTACAACATATTTGTTGTACCACATGATTTTTTTTTTTGCTGTGCCCGAGATAATGTTTTCTCACATATGGTAGACTTCACCAATTTAGTTTTAAAACTATGTAAACCAGTGAAATATCTTTGTTTGTTAGTTATATTCTATTTGTGAGTCATGATGTTGAAAGTTATTTTTTTGAAAATGTTTTTACAAATGTATTGTAAAATAAAGTTAAAACACTATGTTACTAAGCAGGTGTCCCAGGCTTTGTGTAAAATATGTCCATATATCTTTTTTACACTTTGTCATTTGTATTTGTGATTACTGATGTCCTCGCGACCTCTGTTGTTGTTGTGAAGTAGGAAAATGCATTTTTTATGTTGTTTTTCTGATAAATGAATACAAAGAGGAAAGTTAAATTAGCAACTTACTAAACAGTTAAACTAAAACTTTATCTAAAATATATCTATACATGAGTTTTACACTTTCTGAAAAACATGCGCTATTCACGGTGTGTCCTTGGCAATCGCAACATCATTGTAAAAATCAAAAATATCTTGAAATTAGGTGATTACGTTTTAAGTAAATAGAAGGCAAATACAACAATAAGTGGTGCACCATGCAGAACTGATGTTCAATATCTAATTATAGAAAAAAAATACAGGGTCATTATAATTATGAAATAGGTTAAAAAAATGTTAGAAATTCACTGAAAAAAACAAAGGTTACGGGGAGATTATAGTTTGAAAATAGAATTTAAAAAAAACTGGAAAATTTACTGAAAAAACAAAGGTTACAGGGACATTATAGTGAGTCTGATATTTTAATCATACAAAACCAGAGAGCTGAGCTAACTATAACTTGCTCCCATGAAGTGTACTGCTTATGACCTCACATATTACATCACTCATGACATGGTCAGTGACATCACTGATGACACTCCAAATGACATCACTGATGATATCCAATAATAATCTTTGACGCTCCCACTCACACCCCAATATAACCTTTTGTACACCCACTCCAACTTCCACACCACCTTTCTCAAAACCATTTGCACACTCATACCAGTATTTACACACCCACTCACTGATTCATAGGTCCACATACACATCCACTCAGTCACCCATACAGCCGCTCATAATCAGACTCACTCACTAATGCAGCCACTGATATATTCACTCCTAGACCCATACAGCCACTCACACACTGTCATAGACCCATAGAGCTACTCACACACATCTACTCACTCACCCATAGAGTAAATGACAGAGCAACATACTCACCTATACAGTAATACACACACCCACTCATTTATTCATACAGATATCAACACATAGTCACTCACCTATACAGTCACTGGCACAAGCACACACTCAGACATACAATCACTCCTATGCCAACAATCACCTATACTGCATTTCACATATGCAGTTACTCAGCCATATACCAGTGAAACATCCATTCACTCACCGACACAGCCATGAACACACTCAGTCACCCATTCAGCCGATCACAGATGCACTCACTAACCCATACAGTCACTGATCACCCACTCACTCATCCATGCAGGCAGTCCCACACCCCATCACCCACCCACACATACACCCATACAGGTACTCGGATAACCAATCAATCACTCAATCAATCAATCAATCAATCATAACATTTGTATAGCGCACTACTCACCCCGAAGGGTCTCAAGGCGCTTGGGGGAAGGGGTCCGCTATTGCTCGGACAGCCAGGTCTTGAATTGTCTCCTGAAGGTGAGATGGTCCTGGATCAGCCGAAGGTGGATGGGGAGGGAGTTCCATGTCTTGGCCGCCAGGTATGAGAAGGATCTGCCTCCGGCGTTGGCTCTTTGGATGCGTGGTACGGCGGCGAGGCTAGTAGAACGTAGCTGACGGGTGGGCGTGTAGAAGGTCAGGCGGTCGTTGAGGTACTTGGGGCCCAGGTCATGGAGAGACTTGTGTGCATGGGTGAGGAGCCTGAACGTGATCCTCTTGCTGACGGGGAGCCAGTGCAGGTCCCTCAGGTGGCCGGAGATGTGGCTGCGTCAGGGGATGTCCAGGATGAGTCGGGCGGAGGCGTTGGAGTCTTTTCTGTAGCTTGGCTGTGGTTCCGGCGTAGAGGGTGTTTCCATAGTCCAGTCGGCTGGTGACGAGCGCTTCTGTATCTCCAGTAACTCCCAGACAGAGGAATAGCTGATAGGACTTGGAGGCCATGCCCTCTCTCTCAACCACTCTGCAAATGCAATTCCTGGCATGCTGCTGGTTAAGGAATTCATTTCACTGTACTCCTTAGGGCCTCAGGTCTAAAGTGGACTTCTTCCTCCAACCAGTGGTGCACGAGGAAGTGCATTTGTACAGAGGTGAAGAAAGGGGGCACGGTTCCTGACAACCTCTCAGCAATCCAGATGTGTGAGTCTTCTTCGAGGTAACAGGAGGGCTAGTTGGGCCTTAAGGACCCTCAGTAGACACAGGGCCTTCATCTCCCTGCTAGAAGTGTGCCAGGAGGCGTGTTTGCACAGTGATGGAGAAAGAGGGCATGGCCTCCTATAACCTCTCAGCAACTCTGCTGTGTGGTATTTACTGGAGGTAACAGGAGGGGTTTTGGACCCCAAGGACGCCCTTCGGGGAAAACTGCCTCTACCGTTATCTGCAATAAATCCCACACAGCAGGATTGCTAAGAGGTCTTTGGAGTCCACACCCCCTTTCTGCAGCACTCTGCAAACGCAGCTCAAGGTGCACTACTGGTTGGGAGAGGAAGTCCACTTTACTCCTGAGGGACAATGGGGTCCAAGAAACCGTCTTGGTACCTCCTGTAATTCCTATACAGGGGGATTCCCGTGTGCTGGTCGGAGGCCCAGTCCGCTTTCTCCACCACTCTGTAACCATGACTACTAGTTGAAAAACCTTGGAAATTCACAAAAAAAAACAACGTTTACAGGGACATTATAGTTAGGAAATGGAATTTAAAAAAACATAGAAATTCACTGGATAAACCAAAGGTTACAGAGATGTTATAGTTAGGCTAAGATTTCACTCTCACAAAACCAGAGAAATTCAGCCATTAATGGTATTGTGGTTACTATAACTCACATCCTCACATCCCTACACATGCGGTTAGACCGACTGCATTGTAATGTGGCGGTCTGATCACTTTTTCAGATGTTGATGGGACCTACACGGACGTGCCGTCGGTGTCAGTCCAACTTCCTGTAATCAGCTAATTACATGTGTACATTGTCTTCAGCTAAGCACACCAGAGGACTGACTGTGTGCATTCCCCCCATAGGCAAGCTATGCCGATTGAGAATCTCCCACAGGCCTTCAGCTACTTCATGCACCCTACCCACTGCACAAGTCAAGCAGCCGTACAGTGTACCTAACCCATTAATACACATAACCTTTTATCATATGCAGAAGAAAGTTGGATAAATATGGTTACTTCCAGACGACTCCTACACCCCACTCCAAACCATGCTGACGTTGTGGAATGTACATTTTCCCACATTAAACCCTATGGTGGTCTGCTCTATTTGAGTATTTGTTTCACACTTCACAAGTTACTAACAGGGCATTTCACATACATTTCTAGTGTTAAGCTTTTGTTATCACAACTTCAGAATTCAAACTTGCATACCTTACTCATGTATACTGGATGGGTAAGATGCAAAGTATGGGCCTTATTTATGAGGCCTTGCGACAGTTTTGTGCTTCCGTTGCGTCACTCTTTGTGACGCATCGGTGGCGTAAAACATGCCTCCTGATGCGCTGGATGCAGAGTGGGCGTTCCCACCTACGTAAGCCTCGTAGAAGTGACGCAGTGAAATCTACGAGATTTGACTGTGCCACTTCTAGGGTGCAAATGCGTCAATATCTTACGCCTGCCTCACAGCAGGCGTAAGACTGACGCAGGCCCTTTCACATGGGGCTTACCCCATGTGAAAGGACACATTGCTGGAGTTGCGTCACTTTTGTGACACACTCCAGCGATGCATCACTTTTCAGCCTACAGATACTTCAGAAAAACTGACGTTTCTGTAACGTCTTGCAACATGATGCATCATACTGTAAATATGACTCATCCAGCATGTCGCAAGGAGGGCGCACTGGGAAGTGACGCATCACTGCTTTCATGCAGCGATGCGTCACTTCTCATAAATGAGGCCCTAAGTGTTTACTGCACTTTCTTCAAGTTAATCTCACAACTTCAGTATGCCTAAAAGCAGCCCACACTTCGCACTCTGTATGAACATTGTTATAAAAAGAGGCCACATAGATTCATCTCCAAATTCTTTCTCAGGGTATAAGAGAGGAAAGAAAAGATATCTCTAGATCCAATATTTTGCATATGCCTGACACCCAAATTCAAAGTATGCTAACTGTGTACAATGAGCCTTTAACCACCTTAATCCTATCTTAATTTGCTCTTTTTGAATATCATTTTAACACACCTATGTATGGAACGTGGGATGGCCAACTTCATTTTCAGTTTGATCCTTCTTTTGCCTATCACCCAGCTCCAAAGCATGCTAACATTTTAAAATGCACACTTTCCCAAATTTGTGAAGTAGTTTTTCAAGGTGTTTCAAATAGGTTGAGCTACAAGTTTGCACTCAGGATATAAGAGAAAAGAATTAAAGATGAATCTAGATCAAAAATGTTCATGCTGCCTGCCACCCAACTCCAAATCATGCTAACTTTTAAAATACTCACCTTCCCACCTTAAAGCCCATGCTAGTGTGTTCAGTTTCATTATACGTTTTCAGTCAGGTGTGATAGGAAGCAGGGGCAAGCTACTTCATTTTCAGTTCAGATTCTCCTATCTCACGCACTGCACTCATCATGCAAACCAAAGAAAGGTAAACCTCTACAGATTTCAACACATTAATGATTTTCAGTAGTTTTGGGCACAATTTTCA
The DNA here is from genome assembly GCF_964261635.1 of Lissotriton helveticus. Lineage (NCBI taxonomy): Eukaryota > Metazoa > Chordata > Amphibia > Caudata > Salamandridae > Lissotriton > Lissotriton helveticus. Next base: position 1,080,710,678 of record NC_136059.1, read on the forward strand.
ATCTTATTTTGCATGTTCTTACAGATGAATAATACATTATTGCACACATTTTTTGCTAAGATTAAATTGATGTTTCTAATTCTTCCCATGTATTACTTGCATACTTTAATCAAGTTCAGTGAATGACTAAGGTGCAAAGTGAGTGTTCACTCCACTTTTTTTAGACACATCTCACCACTTCAGTAGGCCTAGCACCAGCCCACTTATCACAGTTTTTGTTAAAGCTGGTTTCAAAGGGTTCCACATAGGTTCAGCTCCAATTTGGTTCTCCGGACATAAGAGAAGAAAGTAGAGATGCCTGCAGTTGGAATATTTTGGAGACCCAACTCCAAATCATTCTGACTTTGTAGAACAAACTTTACCACTTTAACCCCTGTTCTAAACGGCTTTGTTTAAATATCAATTTTCATTAAACCTAGGCTGGAAGCAAGAAAAAAACCGTGGTTTCTGTTTCTGTTGGTATTCTCCTATCTCACCTACTGCATTATTCACACAGACCACAAGAAGTTAAGCCCTAAAGCTATCCACATTAAATAACTTTCAGAAGTTTTCAGACCTATTTTCAGACTTGATTTAACATGTTTTCATTGGTAACTAGCTGACTCATCACGTACGTATCTTGGACTTAAACTACTGTTTCTACTTCTTCAGATGTAGTACTTGTGTACTTTAGTCATAATGAGTGAATGAGTAAAGTCTAAAAAACAGTTCACTCCACTTTGTTGAAGATGAATCTCTAAACTTCACTATCCGTAGCAGCAGCCCACTTTTCACCCTCTTTCTGAAGGATGTTTCCTGGGGGTTCCATGTGGATTTATTTCCAATTTCTTTCTCCGAATATAAGAGAAGAAAGTAAAAAGGTCTCTAGGTGCAATAGTTAGCAGCTGCCTGATACTCAACTGGAATCATGCTAACTTTGTACAACGTGTACTTTCCTACTTTAGAAACTTTTAAGCCCTGGGCTGATCAGCTCTGTTTGATTATGAACATTTTTACAGATATGTTTGCAACAGTGATGAGCAACTTCAGTTTCAGTCAGGATTCTGCATTTTCACGTACTGCTGTCATCACAGAAACTAATAATGTAAAGTGCTACAGCTTCAAATATTTTCAGTAGTTTTCAGATCTAATTGTAGGCTTCATTTCACGTATATTTGTGTGTTACTATTAGAGTATTTCACACACTATCTGTGGTTATAGTGCAGTTTCTATGTCTTCAGATGTAGTACTTGTATTCTGCACTCATGATGAGTGGATGAGTAAAGTGGAAACTAAAGGGCCAAATATCCGCCACCGGATTTACCACAATAGTACGGCCAAATTCCACCCACCAGATTTGATGCCGGGCGTTGTGTGTGGCGGACGGAAACACGATTGCTGCGATCGGACCTCTCCCATCGTAAGAATGGTGGCAGTGCCTAGCAGGCACCATCCGCTAAGTTACGATGCTGGATCCCTGCCAGCCTTTCTATGGTGGTGACTAAAAACTGTTGTGAGAACAGAGGGACAGCCAGGTCAAACCAGATTATCAATCACTAAGATGCATTGCTGAGCAGTCTGACTTCATAGCAGCTCCTGTTACATTCTTTCCTGTAGCAGAAAATCGTTTTCAGCAGTCCTTCGCCAAAGGTTCATCCAATCTCTTGAATCTGTCTTTGGCAAAAAAGTGGCTAAGTCCAAACATTTGAATCTTCACAGTGAATTCAACCAGAGGCTCCCTGATGACAACACTCCCTCCACGGACACCGGCTGCAGCATTGCCATGCTGAACTTTAACTTCTCAGAACATTTATCATAAAAATTCTTCAACCTCTGAAGGTGGGTGCCGACCTGGCCCAATTCACTTCTAGTATCCAAACCGTGCTCCATCGGTGTTGGCCATATTTTGCAACCTTTACCTGGTCTCGTGCAAGTAGATGGCCGCGGTTGGTGCTATAATCATTTAAGAGTTACTTTTTGGGAAAAAACTATAAAGATTCATCACTCCAGTTCAACTGAATGGATTTTTGTTGTTTTGATGTGAAATAATTCATTAAAATGTACTCCATTTTTCTAAATTGGTTTGGGATTTCTGCTATGTTGTGTTTTCACGTTATGTTTGTGTGCTGCGCAAATACATATTGCCTCTAAGCTAAGCCTGACTGCTTTTTAGTGGCATGCTACCCAGGGCTAAGCACAGGTTAGATTAGTGACTTTTTGTGGTTCACCCAGCTCGGGACAGTGGCTGTTGCAATCAATCAATCAATCAATACATTTGTAAAGCGCATTACTCACCAGTGACGGCGCTGCGGGGGGGGGGGTTGATACTGCTCGAATAGCCAGGTCTTGAGGAGCCTCCTGAAGGTCAGTAGGTCCTGGGTCTGATGGGGAGGGTGTTCCAGGTCTTGGCGGCGAGGTGGGAGAACGATCTGCCGCCGGTGGTCGCTCTTCGGATGCTGGGGACGGTGGCGAGGGCAAGGTCGGTGGATCGTAGCTGTCGGTTCGGGATGTAGAAGTTGAGTTGTCTGTTGAGGTATGCCGGTCCGGTGTTGTGGCGCGCCCTGTGTGCGAGGGTGAGGAGCTTGAAGGTGATCCTCTTGTTGACGGGAAGCCTGTGCAGCTCTCTCAGGTGTGGTGTGATGTGGCTGTGGCGTGGGATGTCGAGGATCAGGCGAGCCTAGGCATTCGGTATGCATTGTAGTCGTTTCAGGAGTTTGGCCGGGGCGCCTGCGTAGAGAGCGTTCCTGTAGTCCAGCCTGCTGCTGACGAGGGCCTGGGTGACCATTCTTTTTGTTTCGGTAGGGATCCACCTGTAGATCTTGCGGAGCATGCGGAGGGTAATGAAGAAGGAGGATGAGATGGCGTTGACTAGCTTGGTTATGGAGAGTGTTGAGTCGAGGGTGAACCCCAGATTGCGTGCGTGGTCGGTGGCTGTTGGTACTGCTCCCAGTTCAGATGGCCACCAGGAGTCGTCCCAGGCTAAGGAGGTGGAGCCGAGGATGAGGACCTCTGTCTTGTCTGAGTTCAGCTTCAGACGGCTGTACTTCATCCACTCGGCGACGGCTTTCATTCCTTCCTGTAGGTTGGTTTTGGCGGTGAGGGGGTCCTTGGTGAGGGAGAGGATCAGCTGGGTGTCATCAGCATAGGAGATGATGTTGAGGTCATGCAGTTGGGTGACGTGGTGAGTGGTGCCATGTAGACATTGAACAGTGTCGGGTTGAGGGATGATCCTTGGGGTACGCCGCAGGTGATCTCAGAGGCTTCGGAATGGAAGGGGGAAGGCGGATGCTCTGGGTTCTGCCAGAGAGGAAGGAGGTGGTCCATTCCAGGGCCTTGTCTCGGATCCCTGCGTTGTGGAGGCATGTGCGAAGGGTACAGCGGCAGACAGTGCCGAAGGCGGCTGATAGGTCCAGGAGGATGAGGGCCGCGGTTTTGCTGTTGTCCAGCAGGGCCCTAATGTCATCGCTGGTGGCGATGAGGGCAGTCTCGGTACTGTGGTTGCTGTGGAACATCGACTGGGACGGGTCCAGGATGTTGTTCTCCTCCAGGTAGTATGTCAGCTGTCAGTTGACGGCCTTCTCAATGACCTTTGCCGGGAACGGGAGCAGGGAGATGGGCCGGAAGTTTTTGAGGTCCCTCGGATCCGCCTTGGGTTTCTTCAGTAAGGCATTGATCTTGGCATGCTTCCAGCTCTCCGAGAAGGTCGTGGTCTAGAAGGAGATGTTGATGGCCTTGCGGAGGTGGGGTGCGATGGTGGTGCTAGCTTTGTTTAAGATGTGGTGTGGGCATGGGTCTGAAGGAGAGCTGGAGTGGATGATGTTCATGATTTTGATGGTGTTGTTGTAATTTATGTTGGTCCAGGTGAGCAGGGGATCGATGTGGGTGATGGCCACGGGGTCGGTGGTTGTTGGGGTGGTCAGGTTGTTCAAGCTGTTGTGGATGTTTGCGCTCTTGTGATGGAAGTAGGTGGCGAGGGAATCGCACAGGTCTTGCGATGGTGGGATGTCATTGGGGTTGGAGAGTTCCTTCACAATGTTGAAGAGTTCTTTGCTGTTGTGTGCGTTGTTGTCGAGTCAGTCGTCCAAGGAGGCCCTTTTGGCAGATGTGATGAGGTGATGGTGTCTGCGGATGGCGTTCTTGTGGGCTGCGTAGCTGTCTGGTGTCTGTTCTCTGTGCCATTTCTTCTCTAGTGTGCGGCAGGTTTGCTTGGAGGCCTGAAGGTCTGCAGTGAATCAGCTGGCTTTCTTGTTAGTGTGTCTGTTGGAGGGGTTCTTGATAGGGGTGAGAGTGTTGGTGTAGTTGTCGACCCAATGTCTGAGGTTGCGGACGGCAGTGTTGGCGTCGGTGGGGTCGGTGGGTGGGCTTCGGTGAGGATGGTGTTCAGCTGGTCTTAGGTGATTTTGCTCCAGCTGCGGCGGGGGATCTGTTGAGTGCGGTGGTGTGTGGTGGGTTTCATGTAGGTGAAGTTGATGCAGTGATGGTCGGTCCAGTGGAGTTCAGTGGTGTGGCTGAAGGAGACGTGGGGCTTGCAGAGAAGATGGGATCAAGCGTGTGGCCGGCGGAGTGGGTGGGTGTTGTGATGAGCTGTCTGAGTCTGAGGTTGGCGAGGTTGCCAATCAGGGTGGTGGAGTTGGTGTCATTGTTGTTCTCGAGGTGAAAGTTCCGAGAAGGATGTAGTCCGTGGAGGCAAGGGTGTGTGTGCTGACGATGTCGGCGATGTAGTTGCTGAACTGAGGCTGGGGTCCGGGGGGTCTGTAGGCGAGAGTTCCTCTGAGGGTGATGTTGGTATCGGTTTGGATGTGGAAGTGCATGTGTTTGGCGGTGCTGACGGTGTCGTCGGTGCTGGTTGAGACCCTGAGTGTGTTCTTGTGGATGATGGCGATTCCACCTCCTACTCCGTTGGTGCGGTCCCTGTGGGTGATCTTGTAGCTGTCCAGGATGGCTATGGCGATATCGGGTGCTGAGGAGGCGTTCATCCAGGTCTCTGTCAGGAAGGCGACGTCAGGGTTGGATGTGTCGAGCAGGTCCCATAATTCAACGGTGTGTTTGCGTGCGGAGCGGGTGTTCATTAGTATGCATCTGAAGTGGTTGCGTCCTGTCACGGTGTGTGGTTTGGCAGCTCAGAGGCTGGTGAAGCTGCAGCTCTGCAGGAGAAGGGTCCTTTGGTGTGCTTCGGGCGGCCAGGAAGCAGGTTTGCGGTCGTCGGGTGTTGAGTGCGTGGAGGGTGTTGGTGTTGTAGCGGAGGCTGGTGTTGTGGCCTTCGCGGGGGCCAGGGGGTCTCTTGCTGGGTACGGTCGGGCACTGACGGGCTTGCCTTAGGGGCGCTCTTCGGCACACCAGCGGTGCGGCCCTGCAGCGGCATCCTTATAAATGTGAGGTGGGAGGGAGGAGCAGCTGGGAGGGGTGCGGCAAATGGATGAGCAGTGAGCGGGGCCGCAGGGGAGGCAGCGGCGGGAAAACAGGTGAGGCAGGGGCAGGTTACAGAAGGCAAACAGGGGCACAGGGGAAGCGGGGGAAAAACTAGGATGACAAGATACACAGGTCAGCAGAAACAAAATCACAACAAAATCCACAGGAAGTAAAAACAAAAGCAACAGTACCGGCCTACTGAGGTAGAGGGGCCTCGAACCTGCGGCAGCGGCGGTGACAAGCAGAAGGGACACACTGTCCCACTGGTGGAGCTGTGCGGTGTGGGAGAGCGACCTGCCTGCAGACAGGGTCAAGGGTCGCTTGACCAGGGCTCACACAGCAATCAATCAACAACCCAATTTCTCACAATCACATAACAGGACAAAATAATTTGGGCCAAACTAACTAAGCCTAGGTACAGCTATTTCATCTCATTACATACAACACTTGACTGAGTTTGTGTATATTTATATGTTCAGCCTAATCATTTTTTTCCACTTTGTGTACTAACCATACACACGTGCTTATTGTTTTGCCACTATGTTTATTTAGCTGGAATGCCTATAAAGTAAATCATTATTGTGACAGAAAATAAAATGAAGGTGCATGATAATCTATGTGACATTGGAGGTGTTGCAATTTGTGAATATTGTCTGTTTGTATGGCAACCATGCATTAATTATTTGGATGCTTTTGTAAATTGATGCTTGCTACAGGTAAGTGTTCTTGTATTTTCATACCCCCTCCCAACAATGAGGTTATCTTATTTGGGACAGGTTCCCACAAGACTAAGTTTTCCTAATGTTATTAATATTCGTGACCATTAGTCTACTGGTCCTGATGCAGGCTTTAGACGAAATGCATCCACCTTTACACAATGGCGAGTGTTCTTGTTATACATACTCTGGGACATTTTGGACCACAAACGGAGAAATAAGCAAAACCCACTTTGGGCCATAAGAAATGTCATGGATGAGCATCATTTTGGAAAGACATTATCAGCCCGTGAGATGTACTACTTACAAAAACTTCTATAAGAAATGAGCTGGGCTCATGGCATACAATACTACCACACAATAGCTCATGTAATGTTGCGGATCACATGATTGTAAGGCAGACTGAAGGCAGACTGAAGATTATGGAAATATTAGTTAAACTGCTTTAGTTCATATAATTATTGTATAGTTTTAATGTTGGTTATTTGCACATGCTTGAATATGTGTTTAATTTGTTCTTGCTTCACAAACTATGAAAAACTCCCTTGTTGAAAGAGAGTATAATTGAGGACCTAGTTCATGTCATCTATCAAGCTTTGAAATATCCCTAAAATACTTTTATAACATCCTATTGATTAATTGTAACCGGGAGCCTGTACTATGTCAGCTCCTCTTATTTGTAAAACAAGCTGGAGATTGTTACCTGATGAAACCTTTATTGTAAGAGCACCTGTCAATGCTGACCATGTTCAAACTACTTCCTAAGCCAACACTAAGTTTACCCATCATGTTCTTGGTTCTCATCAAAAGGACCCAATCTCCAGATTCTAAAACAGCAACTATGATCACAGTCCTCCTTACTAACGTAGACTGTACCCACTCTAGATACAATGAGTGCATCGGTCAAAAACCCTCATTAAGTACAGCAGTTGTCAAACGAGGTCCTTTAGTCTGATTGGAACGTGGCCCTCCAATGCAATCAGTCGGTGGCCCCTCCAAAAAATAATCAAGCACTCCATACGACCCATATGCCTTTGCCCCAGCACTTCTCATTAAAACCCTGACCAGAACCATGTTACAACTGAAAGTGGTCCACCCAGGGAGCAATCAGTAAACTATTGTGCATTGTGGTAGAAGCAAGAGGGAGGGACATAGTAGATACAAATGTTAGACCTAGTTGTCCAATTCGATGTTTCCTCTCACTAACATCACCTGAAGCCTCCTAGATTCTCTCCATAGACTGACACCAACTGCTGTCCATGTATGGCATGTAGTCCAAATGACACAATGAGATGCTATTTATAAATAAGTCTTGCAAAGTAAATTTTGGCAGGGATATACAAGGTTGTCTCCTCATCAGGCAAGATGACTTGAAAGAGAGATTACACTAGTCTTCCCTAGGAACATATGCCAATATCGCTTGATGGGACCACCCCACAGAGCAACCAATCCACAAGGGATAGTTCATTTTCAATCCATTGGGTATCAGTATTCTGTCTGTACTACTTCTCTCTTTTAAGATTGAAGAGCGTGGGAAAGAATGGGAACAGAGATCATCAGACTGTCAATAAACTTCACAATATAGTCTTATACGTATTTACAGTTCTCCCCTATAACCATTTGCAAAGCATCACTGAGTAGAACGTGTTCTCAACTCTGTTTGTTCTCCTCTCTGAACATCAGAGCCTCCTACTTATTTACTAGCAAGGATGGCAACAGGCACTACAGAGTGGCACCATTCTTTTATTTGCCACTCTTGCAGCATCTTTAAAGAACTTTAACTCTACAATAATACAACAATCCAGAACTAAAACATCAGCTCATAAATATTCTCCACATAAAATGTTCCGCCTCTTAAATGCTGCTCCTGAGACCGATAAGCTTACTTTATGTGTGGTACTTTGATGACTTTTAAGACTGTTGGACAGAGAAATATTTGGTAACCTGTCGCTTCTGATATATGGAAGGAGAGTGTGTGGCTTGATTCAGAATTTGTATGATTATGTTGCAGAATTGTGGTATTTGGTATTGGCAGGCAAAAGTATGTTTAGGGAAGCACTGTTGACTTTGAGGCTTGTGGACACTTGTGGAAGGTTGTGGTTGAGTTAAATGATTTACAATAAGAATGGATTGCATTTAGGCTTACCTCGCGTTGGAGGTGTGTGCACATTAACAGCATCAGAAGCCTCTGGACTGTAAAAAGAAAACAATCTGACGAGTAGGTTGAGTAATGATGTTTTTTTTAATCACACCATTTTGGCTTGGTTTTATATATATTGGAATGATTTATGATATGTGAGCAATTTGCACCAAGGAAATCCATTGATTAGCGGTTTTGAATCAGGCTACCTTAAGGAAGGCAGGTCAAGAGGAGTAATAGGTAGGCTGGTGCACATACTTGAATTGAAAAATATGTACAAACAAACTTGAAAGGAATGGCTTCGGACAAGGGGAGTAATATGCAGGAAATTTCTGAGGGTAACATCTGTCAGGAATTTATTGGAAAGCTGATGCAGCAGGAGATGAAGACTACAGTGAAGGAGGCTATTGATTTAGTGTTAGGTAGGAAAATAAAGGATCTAGGATCCGCTGAGTAATATTGGTCCTTGTCAGATGAGGATGTAGAAAACGGTGAAAAGCAAAGAAAAAGGCATCTGTGGATGCTTTTTTCACAAAACGGATCCTGGTATTACATAGGGGAAACTGATACCCCTACGCCGATTGGAATTGTCTTCTGCTTATTACATTCGACATCCAAGAAGTGCAAATTGGTGGCCAATGGAACATGTTGGGAATATATATAAAGGAATGTATGAAGAAACCTTTATAAGGAGGTGAGAAGTGTGTTGAGAGCAGAATGTTCAAGACCATTAATAGATATAAAAAGGTCTGTTGTACACTGAACTTGGACGCTGCAATGGTTTCTTTTAAATAAAAAATGAGAATATACCCTCACAAGGGTCTTGAGTGCTTATTAAACCATTGCCAAGATAAATTAGTAGATGTATTGGTTCCAATGGCATGAATTATAAACATGGCTGTGGAGTTTCAGTTAAATCATATGCCTGTTGATTTGGAATTATTGAGAGGCTGGAGCCAGAGAGAATTAATTTTTCTGTGTAGCGTTGATGCAGGTTTAATGTCAAAAAGAAGGGAGACCATGTTAATGGAAAAAGCCCAAAGTAGAGGCTATGGCAAGAAAGAGAGCAAGTGAGAATGCAAAAGTCTTGCTTTTTTGGGCACGGATTAGTTAAAAGTTTTAGTAAATACTTATCAACCTTTATGACTTTGAGTAAGGCACAGTATAATATGAGGAATGTGTTTGGAGGAGGTGTTTTTATAAGCGCCGGCAGATGAGGACATCTGCTGGCCATGGATCACAAAGGTCCCAGTACCATTTTCTGTATCGAGGATTTGGAAGGGACCTCATCAGGTTTCTCTCCTCGCACAGGAAGGCCTGGAAAAAGCAGAGTTAGCCACGGATGAGAGCAAACCTCTTCAGGATTTCAGGGTGCGGGCAGAGATTACTTTTGATTTTTCCCCAGGAATAGTAGGGGGTGGTATGAGTTTTTTTGTGCATGCATGGGAGGGAATAACGCTGGATCTGATCCTTAGATATTAAGACTTTTAAGGGGTTCGAAATAGAGTTTGTGGAATTTACAGAGCAAAAGAGTGGCCAAGAGAGTTTAATTTAACTAAGAAACAGACGTTTGTGGAGGATGATGATTTAGATTCCTTGTTGTAAAAGGGCGCAATAGGACCACTAGAGGGACATATCAAAGGGTTTATGAGCACCCATTTTTATTGGACAAAGGCTGGTGACCGGTGATAAATTTGAGTGAATTGAACAAATTTCTGGTTTACAGACATTTTAAGATGGAAGGAATTCATTTGTTAAGGCATAAAGTTGTTCACAAATGACTTGTTGTTGAGGTTTGACCTAAAGGATACTTTTTTACCATCTAGATGAAAGACAGAAGTCAAAATATCCCGCAGTACAGGTGAAGGAATCAGTTATATCAGTTTTTATATGTATCTTTTGGCCTATCTTGTGCTCCTTGGTCTTTTACCAAGGAGTGAGGGATTGGCTTATAGTGTATTTGGAAGTCATTTTGATAATGTCCAAGATATTGAGGAATTGAAAGTGCAGTTGATGGAGGTGAAGAATTCTTTAGATTCTTTAAGTTTCTTCATCAATGAGAAGAAGTGGAAGTTTTGGGGTTGTCATATAGATTCTGTCCAGGTTGTTTGGTTGTTTCCGGGGAAGAACGTCAAGATGATCAAGAAGGAGATAGTGCACCTGTTAAGAAAAAAGACATTGTCTTTGAGAGATTTAGCAAGGATGATAGGGCTGCTTTTGTCCTCAATACATTATCGGGCATTGGAGAGAGTGAAGGCAAAGGCGATGAGGAAAGGTCTGTGGCCTGGAGAGAAGATATTGTTGAGTCAGAAAGTGAAAGAAGAATTATGTTGGTGGACAATCTGGAAGCATGGAATTGTCAAGCCATTTGTCGATGTGTTCTGGATTTTGTCTTTGAGACAGATGCCAATATGAAAGGATGGGGTGATTGATTAGGAATAGGGGGGCTGGCAGATTATGGTCAGAATTAGAGAGGGAACAACACACAAATTGTTTGGAATTGACAGAAGGAATGTATGCATTGAAAAGCCTCAATTAAGTATTAATGGGGCTGACTGTAATGATTAGGATGGATAATGTTTCAGCAGTGGCATACATAAATCGATAAGGGGGAGCAGGTCTTGTTGATTGTCAGATTTTATGTAGAATTGTGGATTTTGTGTTTGGAGCACAAAATAAGGTTGAGAGCAAAATTTTTACCAGGGCAAAATAATTCTCTCACAAATTGGAATACAAGGAATTTGAAAGATTTCAGCAATTGGAAGTTGGATCACACAAGTTTCTAAACGATAGACAAGATATAGGGGCCTATGAATGTGGGATTCTTGTAAAGCGCACTGTTACTCTACCCGAGTGTCCTGGCGCTGTAGACCGCTGGGGAACCCGTCCTGGTTTTCCCTGTGAGATGGTCCCTTTCTGGGTATCTCCAAGGTGAAACCAGGCATCCCCGGCATCTGTGGAGGGCCGTTGTAGAGATGAGGCAAGCTTAATGCCCAGAGTTGCCGAGTGTGTTCCCTGGTTAGAGTAGGCACTGAGGCGAGATATATCGAGTCCGTTGACCCTGGTCCAAGATCCTGCCGTGTTGGGAATTGAACCCTGGTCCCGGGCCGTTCTCTGCTTACAGGTCTACCGCCTCTAACCAGTGAGCCACACCACTCCACTGAATGTGGATCTTTTTGCAAGCAGGTTCTCTTTTCAAATAGACAGATATTTTAGTTGAATTCCAGATCCAGGATCATCTGCAGTGGATGCATTTCAACAGAATTGGTCTGCAATGCAAGCCTATGCTTTTCCCCCATTTGCAATGATTCAGAGGGTCCTTCTGAAGGTGAGGAGAGAGAAGTGTCAATTGGCATTGGTGCCTCCTATTTGGGTTTCCCAAACATGATTGTCTATGTTAATGGAATTGTCTTGTGAAATAAATTTTCTGATGCTGGCAAGGAAAGGTCTGTTAAGAAATTAAAAGGAGATAAACATCCATTTGCGCAGAACAAGACATTGAACTTTCTTATTTGGAAAGTGTCAGGAGATATGTGGATTTCGCAGGACTTTTGAGCAGAGCTATTGAGTTGCTGAAGAGTCTTGGATGCCAGGCACTAGACGTACATATAAGAGAATTTAGAATATGTGGGTTTTTTGGTGCATGGGGAGCAGTTTGGATCCTGTGGAGGCTCCTGTTGTAGATGTGGTGAATTGTTTAGAGGAACAATTTAAAAAGAGGTTTTATTTACTGGACTATACATTGATGTAGGTCAGCTATATCAGCAGGGCATGCACAAGTCTGTGGGAGGACTTTAGGATGACATGTTATGGTGTGTAGGGATATGACATGTATAAGGTCGAGGAGACCTTCTAAAGCAAAATATGACTTATGGGATGTGAATTCAGTGTTGAGTTTGTTTCAGTCTTGGCCAGTTAACAGGTATTTTGATTTAAAAAGGCTTTCAATCAAGTTAGCTATATTATTATGTTTAATTTCTTGTCAAAGTGTTCCAAATGTAAAGGCTTTGGAGGTAAGTAACTGGGTTTATGCCCCTGACACAGTATTTTTTGAGATTTGAAAAATAACCAAAACGATGTCTGATTTGGTATTTTATTCTAGGTTTGATGAGTGTAAGAAGTTATGTGCAGCTCAATGTTTGGAGGAGTATGACAGCAGGGTTCTAGAGTTGCGAAAAGATGTTCAGACTCAATTGTTGATATCAGACAGCAAGCCTTAAGGAGCTGTGAGTACTGCTACACTTGTTAGATGGATTAAAACTATAATGGAACAAGCAGGTATAAGTGTGGACAGATTTAAATCACATTCAGTAAGAGATGCTATGGCAAGTAAAGTTTGCTGGTCTGGTGGAATATTGGAATGGCTAATTAAAGTGGGTAATTGGTTTAATGCAAAGACATTTGTGAAGCATTACTTTAGACCAATCAAGCATACGGCAAGTAAGATGTTGAAGTGTTTTAGTGTGTATAATGGTAGACTCTGGTCTTGTAATGAAATGATGATTCGCTGATTAATATGAGAAGAGAATCAAGATTTCTTTAAAGACACCGAGGCTAACATTACTCCCCTCCGCGCCTCATCCATTGTTTAGAATACAAAAAGAATAGCGGGAGGTTAAAAACTTTGTTTAAGGAATTCATAGTCTAAAGATTTAACAATGTTCTTTTTTCAGGTCGGGAGAGATATTTTATTCCTATTGAATTTAAATGTCAAATACATTTTTTCTCTTTAGATGTTCAGTCTTAAAGGAAATAAGCAGAAGAACATTTGGAGTGTTTTTTGTTTGTTTTTTGTGTTTAACCTTTACTTAAGGTTTTCAATTGAATTGAAGTGCCTTCGAGTAAGACCGGTCCCAGAACACGCCAAAAAGAAAACGAGGCATAATAAAAGATATACGTTGACTCGTCGAGTCATTAAGATTCGATTTTATTCGCTGAAGCAAACCTGTATGACACACTCGAATACAGTTGCTTTCACCTGATATAAGGGGTCAACTTTTGTATATTTGTATTGTCCTGAAGATGGTCTCAGTATTGAAAAGATAGACCGAAACGTCGACCTACGCTTTTTCTTCTATTTGTTTTTGTATCCAATTTTAACAAAGAAGAAAAGCGTTACAAAATGTTTCAGTGAAGGTGCTTTTGATTATATATGGTATCCCTTCTTGTTACATTGTTTATATGCATTTCTAGTACCCTCTTAAATATATAAAGTGAATATATATTTTATATACACCGGTTTCTGTGCTCTTTTATTTAATCAAATAATAAGCATTGTCAATTTGTGAAGTGATATGCTATTGTTTAGCTGGGGCCAAATTAACTTAGGCCTGTGATTTATTTCGTACAAAAATTTGTGAAATATTTTGACCCAACCAAAACCCCTTGAAGGCAACCTTTACCTTATCATTGTGCACGATGGGGCACCTCCTGCACAGAACCAATCCTAAGTGGGGAATACCTCGTTCTATGTGTGCTGCAGAATGCAGCACACAGGGAAAGAAGAAAAATTTATGAGAAAAAAAGAACATTCTCCTTATTACGCCTCACCCTGGGAGGCATAAGGATTTTACGCTTCCCAAGTTTTACATGTTGATGAAAATCTGGGGCATCCTCAAAATCCATGGGTGTTGTTGGAAACACCCACTGCTATGCCCATGGAGGGCCTCCTGAGCACAGAGTAAAATTGGGCAGAGACACAGAGTGACTTTGCGTGGATTCAGAAATTGCCTTCAGAGCCTTGTGTCACGCATGTACCACTTTACATGGAACAAATGTGATGCAAGTCTCTCATAAATAATATAATTATTGAAAGAATAGATGGTGTGTGAACCCTGTGGTCCCCTCGAAGTGCAGTGCACTGTAGGTGTTGCTCAGCACAATGAAGTGGTACTGTGTTTGAATTGGGAGACATTGCATAGCAAGTAGATGAGAAATGACATGTGTCCTACAAGTTAGCAGAGCAATACACATGCACTGCTCTGTCTGATAGTGCCACACTTGTGTTGCAGCTGGGAAGGGATGACAAAGAAGAGGGCATTGGTGCACTACATCCTACATATGATGTGGACTTGGGTGAAGATGAAGCACATGTCAGAAGGGGGGCAGAAAAAGAAATGTCTTACCATGCCACATGTGTCAAAGCAAGATGATGTGAAACAGGGAATTTTGAAGAGACAGGGTAAGGTAGGTTGCCACAACTATGGGCAGGATTTAGGGATAGTTGGAGGGTGAGGTGTATGGGCCTAGTCATAAGGCAAATCTGGGTAGGTACATGCCACAGAATATCATCACTACTAGCATGGTGGGTACAGCTTGACACATAGCTTGACCATGTCAGTCAAATGGATATGATGACTCACATTGTTGGTGTTCAAGACAAATCAGAGTTAATGTATTATCAGGGTGCCATCAGTGAGTGACAGTAACTGGAGTCCCTTGGACGTAATGCGGATTGACAGAGGAAACATGTACATGTACATGTGAGCGGGGCTGAGTCAAACGTTGTGGGATACTCTGCAGATATCCAACTCCGGCAATGATTAAATAGGTTGTGCGTGAGTACTAGCAAACTACATAGTTTAACAGGGCCCATTCCCCCAGAGTTGGTACACAGTGCCCACTGTTTTTAACTAGGGAGCCAACTGTGTGTTTAAAGAAATCACATTAGTTTCACAAATAGGAAAAGTATGGCATGTACATGCTCTTACACATCCCCGTATTGTAGCACAGTCACTAGCTGTGTGGAGGTATGTGCATGTGTGTGAAATATTAGCCCATAGCCACATGAATGCACAATGAGCATGCAACACATTACAATAGACTGCTGTGTTGTACTGCATGAAACGCAGACTGCAGGATCACTTCAAATACATGACCAGTCCCACATTAAGATGTTTAATGGCCTGGCGCTAAGGTCTCAGATTCTTGGTCTCTCGGGAACTTGTTTTGGCCTGCTTAGGATGCTGCGTAAGTTTTTCCCTTTACTTTCAGTAGATCACAGGAAGTTAACGGTGCAGGCCTTAATTGGCTCAAGATTAGACTATTCCAACGTCCTGTATCTTGGCCTACCGGACTACCTTTTGCAGCGGCTCCAGGTGGTCCAGAACTCGGCTGCGCGGGCCATTTTTGGCCTTTACAGGCGCGCCAGAGTTTCGGGACTCCTGCAGTCGCTCCATTGGCTGCCTGTCCGAAAACGGATTGTGTTCAAGGCTTTGACCCTGGCCCACAAGGCTCTCCATGCTTCGGGGGCAAAATATCTCCAGAAGAGGTTGGTTTTTTACCATCCGACCCGTTCTTTGAGGTCTGAATCTCTGTTTCTGGCGGTGGTCCCTCGAGTAAAAAAGGCTCGCATAGGGGGCCGCTCCTTTGGGCTGTTGGCATCACAGATGTGGAACACGCTCCCTTTGTCACTTCGCAGCACCTCTAATCTACTGATTTCTAGGAAAGGCCTTAAAACCTGGCTTTTTGCCCAGTAGTCTGCTTTTGTTCTTGTCTCTCCTTGCTTCAATGTGTTGTGTTACTCTGTGATGGTTGTATTAAAAGCGCTGGGACACTCCATGGAGTAGCCGTGCGCTATAAAAGACAAAAGGTAACATAACATAACATAACACATCACTTTCCCTGGAGCAGTGGGCTGAGTAATGGCCAGAGGCAATCACAGCACCCTGTTGACGTCTTGTAATGTGCACAGCAGGGCTGTTAATAGGTGGGGCTCCTTAACAATTGATGTGCTATATTGATGTTTTTTAAGAATGGTTGATGTACACTAGTGACATCAAACTACTAAACGATAAAAATGATTTATATTTTTGATAATAAATGTAGACTGTTCTGTGGGACAATTGAATTTGTGGGATGTATGACTGTATTCTAAAGTATTGATAGGGAGAAGTGTTTAGTTATATATGAGTTAATAGGTGAAAGCAATTTCAGAATAGCCAACATGAACAAGAAAGCTAATCACGAAAGCAGATGTGGACCTTACATCAACTTATCTCTACAGACAGGGCAGGCCAGCAAGCTGTCTAACTGTTTTGCAATGCGTGGTCTGGCACAAAAAGTCACCCTTGTCAGACAGTGGTAGTGTTAACAAAGCTGAGATTCTACCATCTGAAAAGCAACTAGAGTTCAACTTGGGGACAATTCCCACGAGTCACACAACTTATACACAGCAATGTTGAACTCAAAGTAAATGAGAATGAATTTTGTATGTCACACAAAGTACTCATGTAAACAGCTAGCATAGATCACCAATAACTTATCCCTATTTCATTGTAAATGGAGAAACAATATCTCCTGACCAGCCGCCTGTCCTGATGACACCTTTTGGCATCTCCAGCCTTCCAACCAGAGAACACCTTCTCTGGTAGGGGGAGGGGATGACAGCATTCGAAGGTCTCTAGAGGAACCACTCCCTTCTGAACATACACCGTCTGCCAGCGAAGCCAAGCCCTGGACTCTGAGGACCCCCAAGTTGTCTTTCAACAGCAGGCAGTAGGAGTCCAGGGCAGCTTGTAGATGAGGTGCGGGCTGGAAAGAAGATTGTTATGGCCACTCTAGAGGGAGTCCATAGGTGTCTCAATCCCAATAAGGACACCTCTGAGGTGATAAGTGTCCCCTACCCTCCACTCCATAGAATGGAACAGTCCCTGGCTGACATGAGGCAGAGGCAAGAACAGCAGCCCTGGCCATGTCACAAACTTGAGGTTGCCACCCAGCTGGGGGCTCTATGTACCATCCTTGCATCTATGGAGCAGAAGCCTGTCTCGTTTATGGCCAGAAGTGGTGACTTTCACCACAACTTTGTTGCTGTGCTGGAAAGCCAGAAGTGCCTTTTCTTCACTCTGCTGCCTTCCTTGTTGGCACAGGCAAATGTTGCTGAGGACAGGGGACCACAACTTCTGCCCCTTATATGTGTCTACCTCAGATGTCTCCCACACCTACACCACCACTCTCAAGGGAGGCCCCACACATATCAGAAGATGAAGATGGGGACTTCAACTTTCTCGGGGGGGACCGATCCCCACTAACATTTGTCTGTACTACTTGGTCAGCTTCTCATTGGACCCGTGTTTATGATCATGCCACACACTTGTCACCTGGTACTTTCCCCTATTTGCATGTCCACCTGTTCATTGAATCCATTTGTGGACTTTCGATGTGGCCTACCTTCCCTATTGACAATTTGGACCTCCTCATCACCGAACACTCCTCCTCTTGCCATGTCGCATTACATGCATCACCCATTGACTCTGTCTGGACATCCCTTGGCTCCAAACAATGTTGGGGCTTTTGCTGCAAGGACTGGTACTCACAAATTGCTCATTTAAACACTAACATCTACCAGAGTCTTGTACCCCTGTATCCGGTAGGACTAACTAGACCATGGTGGATGTGTAAATACAAAATACACTTCTTAACATCTCAAGGCAGTTGCACAGTTGACACTATCACATGCTCTGGTTGGACATGGCCAAGCATCCTGTTACTCCACTGCCATGGTATCATGTGGAAAGTCATTTTGCACTATTGAACACCATGGGGTGAACATAAGTATCAGTAACTAGAGTGACACACAGAGAATAATCCCAAACAATCACATATTTGTATACAAGCATAAATTGGGTTCTGTAAGCCACTAACACATTTTGATTACATCCACAGATATCTCACTCAGTAACCACGACAATGTCATCATGCACACATGTCAGCCTCAAAGCTTTCTTTGAAGATATCACATAAGTACAATATTAATGCATGCACTGAGAACAAGCAGATACAAATGGCCTGACACTTTCATATCTTGTTTCATACCTATCCCACTGAAGGATATAGATCCTCATTGCTAGACGTTGGATGTCAGAAAGCATCAACTGCAACTAGTAAGTAATTTGATGCCTGTGTCAAATGATAAATGGTGTAGTAAGGCACACGGCATACATATGGCCAATGTGTTCCTCTGCCTCTGAGAGACCTCACATGCAGTGAGTGTGAGTGTAATCACACATGACATCAATTTGACTATGTACACATATCAAATATTAGAAAACAGGTCACAGAACCATGGAACTAGCTACACATGCCAAGGAGAAGATGAAACACAAGACCTACCTAAAGTAGCGGCAAAAAATCACAAGCAAGAAGTACGACACTTAACAAGTAGTCAATGGCAAGGATAATTGATGCTTCTGGCTTGGTGGGGGCCACTCACATGGGTACTAACAAGGTTACAAAACTGATGTCATAGTAAAATGGTGCAAGGATGAGTGCATAGGTGGCAGGCACCAGTGTGTGTCCCAGCACGGCCATCAATTGTGACTATGAGTTGACAAATCCAACACTAGCATAACTTACAAACACAGTGCAACAGTAGGTGACTACCTGTGTTGTACAGTGCACCCATTCACACAAAGAAGGTCACTTACAGTGCCCAAAGATTGTTGAAGATCTCAAGTTACTCCATTGCAAAATTGACTGACTCTTGTCCATAGGTGTCTCACAAAGTTGCACATTTCTACAAACACTGCAGGTACTTTCTACACCATGTGCTCAAATGAACCGAAGCTAACATGACAACTCCTATGCAGTAAATAATTAAGCAGTCATGAAAACAGAAAACTTTATTTCCAATATAAGAAACTGAAAGTACCAAAAACTAAAACTACCTACTCTACCCTAATTAAATTGTTTGCCCTCCCAAAAAGTATGCCTCTGACCCCACTTTTTCTTGACTGGGTTCTTAAGAAAATATGCTGGAAAGTTACACTCAAGTCTTTGCTTTACTGGTATAGGATATAGGCATCCCGGCCCTGGAGGCATATACAGAACCCCTTAAAGATCTGTTGGCTTTGTCCAGTGCTCAAAGCTAAGGGTGTAGAGACAAAAGACAATATCCCAACAGGTATCAATTCAAAGGCAGTTATGTACGTATGCTAAAAGCATTACAGAAACAAGAAAAAAGGAGACTCAATTCGATTTTGTTTGGGTTGTTATTCACCATATATATCAAGCAGAATACATCAGGGTATACAGTTAAAGCAGCACTGTATAAGAAGAATCATGTGACAACCCGAAAGCACTTGGTGCATAGCAATATATACAAGTGGATATTGGTGACGATGCAAGTGATCAGAGTGAACAGCGTGGACGGCGCAAAGTGAACAATAGTGTAAATAATGTACAGTGGTGGCTCAAAGAATGACAATTTACATCAATCGTATTCATTACTTTCCATTTTTTCATGAGCCATTTGGAAGGAGTACGCCTACAATTGCGCTGTGGAGTCGACGGCGTTTCGATCCTCTTGAATTGGGATCGTCTTCAAGACGGGGTTGTCCAGTTTATGAAGTGCTGCGGGGGGAAAAGGAGAGTTCATGGAGAACCAAAACGGTGTGGCAGGTAGGGCCTGTGGTGTCTAGAACGGGCGATTAGTAGCAGGCTTGTGAGGGTAGGGCTGTGAACAAAGGGGTGGGAGCGGATAGGCAGGTGTGCTGGAGAGGTGAGAAATCACTGGGGTGACTAGGTCAGGACGTGGGCGATAGGCCGATTATGTTGTTAAACATCGGGGAGATCTGACCGTGATGTTCCGGTTGAGGTGAAGCAGTACGGTCTGTTGAAGCCCAGGGAAATTATAAGTGAGTGGCCAAGTAAGGTGCCTAAACAAAGAACAACGCAGAGGAGTACACCTAAATGTTCTGGTGGTTAGGGCCGGTCAAGAGTTGCCCGGTGAAGGTAAAAGCGGGAGGTCTATTACAGTGCCTACTGCAGAAACGTCCAGGAAGACTGCGTCCTGATGTTACAGTGAATGTAAAGAGGGCCGGTCTAATACTGGCCCGAGTAAGTGATGCGATATTCAAGGCATGTGAAATCAGGCCGAAAGTGAGAAAACAATCAATGGTATTAAAATAATAAAGACCTCTAAGGCATGCTAAACCTGGGCGTGCGGTATCGGGGGTGAGGAGAGAAACTGTCCACGGATGCGGAAAGTTCAGCATAAAGGAAGCACGAGGGCATACCTGGGTGGCACTGTCGGCATATGCAGTTGCCAAGGGTTCCGGTCGAGACGGCAGCGTCTTAGATTGTACTGGAAAGCAAAGGGAAGAGCGTGAGGTGGGCAGTGGAATGTGCCCGGTGTCGGGAGAGAGGAAAGGGTAAGGAGCGGCATACTAACTTCTATTCCAGAGGCGTCTGTGAAGTGCGTCTCTGTGAGTCCGGGGTAAACTTTCGAATTGAGCAGCGCCTGACGGGAGGGAAAAGGGAATCCGTAAACACTCACATGCTGGTCCGCTAGAACCGCAAGGATGGACCGGGGCTCTTACGAGTATGGCTGCGTACCTGAATCAATCGTAGCAACTGCTGGGGACTGGATAATGGTCGGGTGAAGCGGCACAGTAGCTCGAACACCTACAGTTTGGAGTCAGGAAATGTTTGTATAAGTGGCGTGTGGCGCACCGGGGGGAATGCCTAATATGACGTGGATGGTGGGCGGGTCCTACAGGAACCATGGAATTAAAGGGCACGGATACCAAAAAGTGCGTAAAACTTTATTGGTGTCAGTATGGGCGAACAAGGCTTGAGCGCGATGGGAAGGTGGGGGTACAGATATGAAGGTGGTATATAAACTGTCTGCTGACTCAAGAGGCAGATTGGTGACAGTGTCAAAGGTCACATATGTGGGGATATTTGTTGTATATGCGCCAAAGAAACAATGACATACAATAAAGGCATTAAATGAGTGCAAACCACTTAAGGACACATGTTGGTGGTTATTCTTATTAAATGTAGTAACACGAACATTTTAGCATTACAAACGGCTCACGTGTGTGAGGTTATGCAGGTATTAACTAAATGCAGGGACCAAAAAATAATCAAGGGGTGTGTAAACCTAGTGCCCTATACGATGTATATGGGATAGTCAGTTAAGGTATTACAGTGGTGTTGTCAGAGATAGTATGCTGATGCAAGGGAGAGAGACTAAGTAGTAACAGTACTATTCCACTCATTAAGGGTGTTCAAACCATGGTTAACAGAGTCAACTAAACCATTTACATTCGGCCTTATTCAGTAGGCTTGTGATGTTGCCTCCTCTGATGGGCAACGAAGGTTTCTCAATCACTTACCATCGTATGTCCGTGTCCAGGTGATGATGGTCGATGAAGTGTGAGACCAAGGGAGCAGTTAGGATTTTACAGTTTATTCTGCTCTTATATTGGATTATGCGCTGCTTTATCATCTGTGTTGTCTGGCCGATGTATATCAGATCGCATGGACAGCGGATGGCGTAGATCACATTTTGCGTTCTACAGTTGGTCTGATTTCTGAGTTTGTGGACCCGGCCATTGTAGATAAATTCTTTGGTGTTGGACATGAGGTCGCAGACACTGCAGCTCTGGCATTTGTAGTGACCGACAACGGATTCCAATCCCCAGGCTGCGGTTATTGTATGTTTGTCTCTGGGTGGATTTGGCCAGGTGATGGCGTGTACTAGGTGGCTGGCTAGATTGTTGCCCCGTTGATAGGAGAACAGAGGTGGGTCTTGAAATTGTTTATGGGGGCGTAGTAGAGGCCAATTCTTTTTGATAATCCTGCTTATATTGTTGCTGTCAGGGCTGAATGTGGACACAAAAGGAATCCTAGTCATGGTTTACTTGGTCTGTGGGGTGAGGAGGAGCTCGCGGTGACAGTACCAGGCTCTCTTCTTTGCTCTGGTCACTAAGCGGCGTGGGTATGCTCTGTGTATCAATTTGTTCACAAGTATATCTGAATCCCGGACATAGTCTTTGCGCCTTTTACAATCGGGTCTGATGCGCAAAAATGTACCATATGGAAGTCCATCACGTAGGCCCTGTGGGTGGTGACTGGAATATTGTAACAAAGTGTTTCTTTCTGTGGGTTTCCGGTAGAGGGATGTCCCTAGTGTCCCATCTCCTGCGTGGATGATGACATCTAGGAATGGTAGATCGTTTGTCTTGCAGTCGCTTGTAAACTTCAAGTGTTCTTGCGTACTGTTTAACCACTCGACGAAGGGGTTTAATGTATCGGTGGTACCATTCCAAATGAGGAGGACATCGTCGATATATCGACGCCAGAGATTGATATTTGGCAGATATGGGTTGATAGGGTTGAGGATGAGTGTTTTCTCCATGTCATGGACGAACAAGATGGCAAAATCCTGAGCGAAACAAGCGCCCATTGACACACCCTTGACTTGTAGATAATGGGTGTCGCGGTATAGGAAGCAGTTGTTCTGTAGTACAATGCGGAGCAGGTCCATGATGAATTCAGTGGGGATCTGAGTAGGTTGTGGTCGGGAAAGTAGCGGGCTCCTGATGACTTGGAGGCCTTCACCATGGGGGATGTTGGTATATTAGGACTCTATGTCCATGCCGACCATCAATTGTGTGGAGGTGTCAAAGGCCTTGTCTTCAATGGTGTTTATGAGATCCGTGGTGTCACGTATAAAGGTGTCAGTGAGGGAAACAAATTCCTTGATGATTGCGTCTATGTATTTACTAACCCTGGGCGTAGTTCGCGGAGCCGCACTCTGCGGAGCTACGCGAAGACGCACTTGCACTCCGCGACCTACGCGTAGCTCCGCGGACATGCGTAGTTGCTTGCTAGACCCGTTCGCGCGCCGTTTTTCATCTTCGGGAGCGCGGTGCGCGTGTTCGGGGCGCTGCCTGCATGCTCGGGATGGCTAGCGCGCTAAGTTACCCAAGAGGTTTGTCCCGCCCGCTTGCGTTCCCTTATTTCCTGTTCCGGGTCACAAGTCACGTGTTCGGGTTGTGCAAGACATGTTCGGGAACTCATCTTCTCGTTCGCACTACAAAAGTGCGTGATCGCGCTAAATATCGCGCGAACCTACCCACTTGGTCGCGACGGGCGCAGCCATCCTGGATTTCACTCTCTGGCTATGGTTTTGGGCCTACTTTAGCATCTAGCTCATATCTCTTCAATCTTGGTCTTTTTACCCACTTTTTCAAACTTTCTTTAGTTATTACCTATCTCTCTCTGTGCCTAGGTTTATATTTTTCATTTTATTTCTACTTTTACAACTTTTTTCAACTTTTCTATTGTTTTATTTTACTTCCTTCTTTTACCTTGCTTCTTCTTTCCCCTACCTTTTTTTCTTGAACTTTTCTTCTCCCCTCCACCCAGAACCATGGTGAAGGGCGCCAGCAGCATCGGCAGCTCAAAGGGCAAGGCGCCTGTGCCCAAAAAAACCCGGCTGCCTTGCGGCAGAATGCGCCCCTCAGGGGTGATGCCCCGCCAACTTTTTGGGGAGGAGGAGGTGGCTGCCCTGGTCTTTTTTCTCCAGCGCCACCTCCCCTTGACCTTGGCAGCAGGTGGCAGGCCCGGCTCCGGCTACCAGATTGAAGAGCGTCTCCGGCGGTGGGCGAAGGTGCGCCGGGCAGTCTTCCGCTGCTCCGGTATCCGGCGTACCCACCATCAGCTGTCCCACCGCTGGGCAGACATTTTGGACCGGGAGCAGGACCTGTTGGACCTGCTTGGTGTCGAGGTCGTGGGTCTTGGTGAGTGGCTACCCAAAAAAGAAAAAGTGTGTATATATATATATATATATATCCAAACAAAGCGATCCTTCCGCATTCTGAGCGCTCCGAATGCGGAAGGATCGCTTTGTTTGGATTACAATTGCAGATTGGAGCGCCCGATTCTCTACGTGGAAAGCAACTGGTGTGGTCAGAACGGGAACGCCCTCTACGGTGGAGCTGTGGAGCGGGAGAGTCGGAAGACCCAGCTGCGAAACACGAACGACCCGCAAATGAGGTGAGCGAACCCAGAGACTATCTTGTATAAACACAGTAGGAATCGAAGTGGCTGGAGATTAGGTAATAGGAAGACGCCGCTGTGTAAACTGTACGAGTGGCTTATTACCTTGAAAACAGACCGGAGAAGCGGAAGCGCATTTGGTATAAACGCACATAAATGCTTGAACACCCTTACAGTAAAGGTGTGTACTAAGGTGCATTGGCAAACAACTGAATTGACTATGGAAGCGCGAGCAGCTAAACGCGCGATCAAAGCGTCGACTATGTTCAAACCTGGGGCGACAAAGGAAGACATCACGTCAACCAATACGGTACCAGGAAATGAGAATATTACTTTAAAGCAACAGCTAAACGCACTAGAACGCTTATACAAAAAAGAAATAAATAAAAGCTGGGAGGTCATAACATTGGAAAATTACGTGGAAGTGAAAAGGATCCCAAGAGGATTGAGGATCTTCACGATGCCTACCCATCCAGATACAAAGGAGGAACTGATTAATGAATGGCTTGAAAACAACACGATATGTTCCCTGAACATGATGCGCATCCTCACCAAACATGCAAGAATGGATATTGATGAAATCACTATAAAAATCAAAGAACTAGAAGAATCGCTTGCTACTGAAACCAACAAAGAAGAGATAGCCAAAATGCGACAGGAAATGGAAGCAAGACTTGAGGTCTATGAAACCGAAATAGAAGAACGCAAGGAACGCAAATTTAGAAGAGATGAGCTAGATTACTTGCATGGCAGAATTTTAACATTCGCACGCCGATATGACAATTTAAAAAGAAACTTCCAACCGAATCAGCAACTTTCAAGTGGGAGTGAATCGGATGCAAGCATGATTGACGCAACACGTCATCAGTCAAAAAACTTGACTGTTTTAGAGGAAGTGAAACTGGTGAATATGGAGAAAAACATCACCAGAGGAAGAGGAAGGGGAAGCGCTTCCTTCCGAAGCAGGGGGAGAGGAAGAGCCACCCAAAACCAACCAAGTCCCTCACCAGCACCCGCAAAACCCGCAGGGCAAAGCGAAAAAAGACAATATCCTCTACGCAACAGGAAGTAACTAATTTGATTGTGAATTTATCACAATATCAACTGACAGCTGATGAATGCAGTGTGCTGAACAAAGGCTTATCATTCTGCCCTGAAGCTCATTTTGACTATCCGCAGTTAAAAATTGACTTATACAAGTTTATAAGAAAGCTAAAACTAGCCAAAGTCCATGCCAATAAAGTGACATCAGCCGATACCAATAACACAACGGAACAGACAAGTGAAGAAGAATCGACCATGACTATAGATCAAATACCAGACCTAAGAGAAACATTCGAACTGATGTTTAATCCGATGGGAGAAATCGTAACAGATGTACAAATGCTGGAACAAATGAACATCAAAACCAATCTAAGCAAAAACACTGGATTAAAGAGAAAGTCTCGATTTTATCCAGTTTTATCACCGGGAAACAAAATCGACTTGTTTGCAGATGCCATGTCAGAAGAGATTGATAACCTTATCAAAACTAAGGATAACAAAAAAGAAAATCTCTCTAAAAAAGAACGAAAGGCCATCCAGACCCTGATGGACAATACAAAAATAACGATAAAACCCGCGGACAAGGGGGGTAATATCGTCATCATGGATACCAGTGAATATATTAAAGAGGCTGAGAGACAGCTCAACATCATTGAGCATTACAGCAAACTCAATTCAAATCCAATTCCCAAAATGACATCGGATCTAAAAGACTTACTTCAGAGCTACTATACCAAAGGGTTAATCAATGAGGATGAAAAGAAATTTATGACAACAGAGCATCCTATTACACCATGTATTTATTTTTTACCCAAGATCCATAACACACTGATCAATCCACCAGGGAGACCTATTGTCTCTTCCTGCAGCTCAATCTATGAGAATGTTTCTAGGTATGTCGATACTTTTCTTGCACCGATCGCTCAGAGTATGCCATCGTATCTAAAAGATACTGGAGACTTCCTTAGAACATTAATGAATGTAAACTGGGATCCAGATTACCTTTTAGTGCCAATTGACGTTGTGTCATTGTACACATCCATTAGACATAACGTGGGTCTACAAGCTTGTAAATATTTTCTGCAACAACGAAGCGTTAAGGAACTTGAACACACTTCAATGCTTCTCAACATGATAGAGATTTGTTTGAAAAATAATGTGTTTCTTTTCAACAACGACTTATAAAGACAAGAATGTGGTACAGCCATGGGGATTTCATTTTCCCCCAACTATGCAAATGTCACCATGGGATGGTGGGAAAAATCAATTGCTTGGAATGACAACTACCAGGAAGAATTGGATCGTATAATGTTATGGGTCAGATACATCAACGACCTTTTTTTGATCTGGAAAGGCAGTGATGAACTATTTCAAAAATATTTCACCAGATTAAATAGGAATGAAATCGGTCTGCAATTCACCTGTGTCACGAACAAGAGAGAAATAGAGTTTCTCGATACCAAGGTCTACATCTCTGATGGTAAAATTGAAACTACGTTGTACCGCAAGAAGACTGCCACTAACAGTGTGCTGCACGGCACAAGTTTTCATCCCAAAGCACTAGTCAGAAGCATCCCTTATGGAGAGTTCGTACGTTTGAAAAGAAACTGCTCGAATCCACAAGAGGCAGAGAAAAAGATAGAAGAATGTACGACGAGATTCCAATCAAGAGGATACAAAGACTATGTCCTGAAAAACTGTAAAAACAAAGTAGATAAGATCAGTAGAGCAGAAACACTAATTGAGAAACCAAAACTCCCCCATGATAAAGATCCGCCGAGATTTGTAACAACGTACAGCAAGGAGAGCGGAATAATTGCCAAAAAAAAGAAGAAATATTGGCATCTGATTACCAGTGATCCAGACATAGGCGCAATGGCTGGGGAACATCCTTCCATCACATACAAAAAAAACACATCTCTACAAAACCTATTGGTGAAAAGCTTCTTCCAAACCAAACAACAACCAAAATGGTGGACAGAACAAAATATAGGTTTCAAGCCCTGTACGTCATGTAAAGCATGTAAAATAGGGAAAAGAATGAAGAGTGTGGTGGATCCGGATGGAAAAAACATGCCCATCAAACAATTTATCACATGCACATCAAAAAATGTGGTATATGTCATTGGGTGCAAATGCGGGATGAAATATATAGGCTGTACCACCTGCATGCTCAAAAAAAGGATACTGGAACATATCCGCGCCGTAAAAAACTCAAATATGCTGTACGCCACTGCAAAACACTTGAACATTTGCCAAAATGGGGATTGGCGAGCAATGAGCTACTAAGGACTAAAAATGCTCACAAAACCAGAAAGAGGAGGAGACACAACTCGACTGCTCCATCAAATGGAATCTCGTTTCATTGTCCGGTTCCGAACTAAACATCCAAGAGGGATGAATTTTGGAGAAGATCTCCATATACATCTGGAGTAGAATGAACAATGCGCTTAACTGAACTTATAATCAGAGCAATATTGGGTACTACACCCTAAACTACTAAATTGTAAATGTTTTTTGAGTACTATATTGCTAAAGCATGCCAAGGTGAAATGCATATTCCACGCTTTGTACTACACAAGTACATATAGTTACACACCTGTCCTTTTTCAATTGTTAAATAATTTGTAATTTTAAAAATCAGTAAAAACTACGTATCCCACAATGCCACCTTAAGGCTAGGATGGGGCAGTATATAACTGAAAAGTAAGAAGGGACTTACTGACCGTGAGAAAAGCCGTGAGGCTGAAACGCGTCGGTGGGGTGTTGTGTGTTGAGAAATAAAGCTTCTTGAAAGTATCCGGTTGTGCTGCCCAATTTTGTGACATTAATATATATATATATATATATATATATATATATATATATATATATATATATATATATATATATATTTATATATATATATATATATATATATATAT
This sequence comes from Lissotriton helveticus, assembly GCF_964261635.1. Lineage (NCBI taxonomy): Eukaryota > Metazoa > Chordata > Amphibia > Caudata > Salamandridae > Lissotriton > Lissotriton helveticus. The sequence goes on from NC_136059.1 coordinate 1,080,738,682, forward strand.
ATCTATAGTAGTATAAGTATTGTTATTGTATCTTTCTAAATCTTGGCTGAATAAGTAACGCGATGACTGGTGCTCCTAGTTACATTTCCGATGTATTCCGTTATATCTACTGTAATTGTATGACACTGGTCTGTGCTGCTCTTCTTCACTGACTCTTGCGTTTTGTTTCAACTTGGCGCTAGCTTTTGCTGTTTATTGATGTGAGATTTTCTTTATTGTAGAGAACTGAAGTTAGTTAATGCTATTAATAGAGTCTTGTCCTTCCTTTGTCCGTCAGTGAAATAGGGGTGGATGGATAATTGTACGTAATTTGCATATTGTATCATTTTTTTCACGGCCTTCTCTTCTCTTCTGCATGAATCCTCCTCTGGCAATGAATGCTAAAGTTACTTTGTTCTTCTTACCTCAGCCAGGGCCGGCTTTAGGCATGTGCAAGCTGTGCAACTGCACAGGGCCACCAAACGCCAGGGGCCACCACACCAATATATATCCTTAATTTAATAATCCTCTGAGGATGGATACATATTTGCGTGGCGGCCCCTGGCAGGGATTTGGTGCCTCCGGCTCTGTTCCACTTCCAAACACCCTGACTCCCCCCTCTTCACTGGCCTCCGTGCTCCGCCCGACCTCCTCTTCCAGGGCCCCCTACCTACGCTCTCTGCCCAGGACCACCATGAGCCTAGAGCGGCCCCTGCCTCAGCCCTCCATAGAACTGATGTAGTTTGTTTAGTGAGTGGGTAGGCTTAGCAGCAGTAGCATTCAGTCAGTAGCAGAACAAAATATGATGCAACGAACGTACAATTTCGTGTATGCACAAAGTTAAGCATGTCTCCTCCTTGTGATCTATGCATTTTGCTGGCAAAAATAAAAAAGAAATGCCTACTTACAGATAATTGATTACCCCATTCTTGAATCGGTGGTGTTGTTCTGGTGTTACTGCCTCTGTGTTACTTAGTAATCTGCAATCAGAATGTTTATGGAACATTTGATTTGTTTTCTCCAAGTATACAGTCAGTGAATCCTACAAGGCAGTAGTCATTTGGTAGATCAATGTTTGTTTCTTTTAATGTTCTAGCAGTGGTTTTTGAAATGATGTCTATGTTTCACAGCACTCAATGTTTTTCTCTTTCTTTATTATTTCTTACATGAACCACAGAACCCAGGGGCAAGCAGAAGGCTGGGACCGAGTCGGCGGGTGAACCACAGGCACAGAGCTCCTCTACTGAGGATCCTGCTGCTGTCCCCAGTAAGTCCAACAGTGCTTTCTTTTGGAACAATGATATTTCCCTAACTTTCTAACGGAGCTTTTTTTTCCAACCGATTAATGACATTTCCTTCCTAACTAAATTTTGACAAATGCTTTTTTGATTTTCATTATGTTTTCAAAATTTTGGGTATCTGTCCCTGCCTTTCTGTTCCTTTCAAGATCCTCTGCTATGACTCTCTGTGCTACTACTAGTATTAGACTGTCTGTAGGTAAGCTTGCCCTGTTTCCCACTCTTTAGTTAAGGTATTATTCTTTTCAAAAAATCTGTGATAGAATAGCTGTAGGCACAGGGTCCACTCCTGTCTTATGCTTTTTCCTCTGTAATGTCCCTGCTTTGCCAATTGACACCAACCAAGTATGCATCCAGATGTTGGCTAGTATTTTGTAAACGTTAGTATACCACTACTACTCTTATGGGTATTCTTCTATGCAGTCACATACATAACTATGTATGCACCAGGACATTGGATGTTGGTGATAGGCAGGTTGGACCTTACTTACACCTCAGTCACAGAACTCTGAGGAACCCACAATTCACTGAACGACAACCTATATGGGCTCAGTCATTGGTCAATTATTCAATTATCCCACTCCTGAACCCCAATACCAAGATGCCCAATGCTTTTATTACACAATCCATAACCTAAGTAACCGCCTTTTGCTCACTCACTCGTGTAAGTCTCTACAAGCCAACAGACACTGAAAATAAACTTCAGAGTCAATGTGGTACTTCAAAAGCTTTATTTTGTTAGAAGTAAGTAACATCAATGGTTTTAAGTTGTTCCGTTAAATACGTCAAGGGGCCCACCAGAAAAAATCCAGAGTTAAAAAAGGCTGAATAAAGTAATCTACATTTGTACAGCTACTAGTGGACGATAGGGAAATGTGGGAAATGTCGGAGACCCCTCACCATTGAACGTATACTGGTTACATATGCCTCTTTTTGGTAAGCTCTGGAAATCTCTGCTTCGTAGAAGGAAATCTTCTCATCTGCTGAAAAATAATGACAAAAGTGGTGCACGTTAGACAGTATGAAATACATTTATGCAAGTTTTTTGCAGTCATGCTAAAAAAAAGGTGTAACCTGTAAGCAAACTCGATTCCACAATCCACATACAAAAAGTAAATACGGGCCTTTTTATTTTCCAACCTCTTCAGGTGTATGCATTGAACAATCATGTGGCCTCAAAGGCGTCTTCTCGTACTGCGCAACAAGCTGTGAGGTAGCATGCGCAAAACTGTATACATTGATGTACAAAGGTTACATCGTGGTTCAGTTCAAATTTCCAAGGACTAGAGTAGCAGTAGAGATGAGATGAGCTTGGGTACCATACCATAACAAATGAATGCTAATATGTGTAGTGACTCTGCTGTACTATGCAATGTGGACTACTACTGATTAAGTTGTACTTAACTGTTTTGCAGAACTCCATTCTTGCTGAACAAGTACAATGGGGGCTGTGCATCCATCTAAGGTGTACTTATTTTTATAGGTGCAGAACCGGTACCATCCACCAGTGCCGACGGGGACAGCGGCGCAGCGTCAGCAGAGGCGATCCCAGAGGGGACAGGACCAGAGGCACCTACACCAGCACCAGCAGCAGTGGGGGAGGAGCCAACAGCGGTGGGCGATGGTAAGTTACATTCAATAGTGATCCGCATTACTTGGTGGGAGGGGAAAACTTCCTCACTGTACTCTGAGATTTATAATGAACTTGAAGTTCTACTGGACAATATATGACGCCACCTTTATTTGTCATTACCATGCTTAGCATTACCACCGGCGAGAATTGATAAAATAACAGGCCTCTTCTATCTGACTGCAACTCTGCTGTGAAAGGTTGGTGGCAGACTAAAAGTCTTATCCACAACATGACCGCGATGGATTAACACTAAGGAGATCGATTTTAAGTATGATGAAAGGAGCAAGGAAAAAGCACCAATCATCTAATATAGAAGAAGGATACTTTGAAATCAGCAATGTAGGTGGCTGATAGCAGTCGGATGCATGGGTTGTTGTGGAAGCATGGAAAGGGGAAAACACAGCTGCCTGTGTGGTTGGGAGACACACCCAATATCGGTGGGTAGTGGATAGTCTCAGTAGCGGTGTTTTGGTCAAACCCAAAGGCAAGAGAAGGAGGGGACGACTGGATGCATGGGTCGTTGCTGGTGAAACACAAACCGCCTAAGGTTTGTTGCGCGATATAAAGAATGATAGTCTCTACTAGACATTTACTACTAGCTGGCCCCTGTTAATTAATGTTAGTTTGAGACTGTTCCCGGAAGCAGAGTATATGATATAAAACGAGATATGAAAAAGACAGGTGTTCGTATGTGTGTGACCGTTGAAGTACACCCATGCTACTAGGGCAGGCATAATGCCGTGCCAAAAAGTCCAACAAATTAATTATAATATATAGGCCGTAGAATGTTCAAGATAGATGCAACACAATTTTTTGTACTCAGCTTGCTTGCTAGTGCTACTGTGCCACTATGTGTTGAATACATTTTGTGTTCTTGATTTGCTGGGATTTTGGATTACAACAATTCTGTCTCTTTCTTTATAGTTATAGTTACTCCTTCAAAGCCAACAAGAAAGGAGTTGGAAGTCCGGGCCCGGCAGCGGAAACTGCAGGCCATCGTTGAGGCCTACCGCCGGCTGGTGGCTCAGGCCGAGGAGGAGGAGGAGGAGGCGGCGGCAGCAGCTGCTGCCTCTTCCAATGCCCCAGCCCCCAAGCCTGCAGGAGTACGTCGCCGTGGTCAGGCAGCCGCCCGCCGCCAGATTTTTTCATCATCGGCCGGCCCCCCCACAACATGCATGCCAATGTAGGTGCCGTCAATTTAAAACAAAGATTCTCCTCCGGGTAGCGAGGCTCGAGGATGAAATAGAGGAGCGGGTGAAGCTCATTGTGGACAAACACTTGAAAGCCCGCCGGCTTTGAGATGGACCCTGTTTGTTTGCCCCTTTTTCAATCCTTTTGTTGGTGGGTGGGAATTGGGTGTTGGGGTTTATTGAACTTGGAAATTTGGTTGGGGTTAGGGGAGGGTAGGGACAGCTGTGGGGTAAGATTTCATATATATTTTATTTTTGTATCATCTTTCTTTATATTATGGTAAAATAAATGAGACAAAGTTATTTTCAAAAGAAAACATTTGAAGTTCATTTGTGTTTGTTGGGGGGGTGGAGGGGGGACTATTTCACCAAATAATGTACGTTCTGCAACATCGCAAGGTTTAATTGGCCATGCAGGTCAGCGGACAGTGCTTTTGAATAAAAAAATATATTGGCCACATCTTTAACATGCAGACAGATAGATGCGGTAAACCCTCACCGAGTTATATTTGTAGTATTAGAAGAACTACCAGTCTGTCTTGCGTTATACCTCACAGCAAACTTATCTTACCTGTGATTGCTGATGATGATTGATGATGAAGTATGGCACTGCATGGACTGCATTTGTTTCCCAAGACAATGGAGATGAATCTGTGGTTCTGAACTTCTGTGATAGTAGTAGTAGACAGACCCTGCCAGTATCATTTTGAGACAAAAAGAAAGAGGCAGTCATTTGCGTGATAGACAATGTGGGGGTAGTATAAGTATTAAGTACAGTACATTACACGACTGACCCAAAACAATATTGCAACTGCTAAACTGAAACAAAACAATGGTTTTGGGGACTGGAAACTAAGTGCAAGAGAAGATAAGAAGTTCAACTGTAGTTGTAGTACTCACGTCAACGTTAAACTTTTCTAAATCATAATGCTGTAAACTTAAACCCAAACAATGACGCCAATTCATTAGATGTATTCGTTGTTTGATGGTAATGGTAAATTATTTGGCATTATACACAGAGCTTGAGTTGGGAAGCAGAAGAAGATCCTGGCCATGCCTTGTTGAAATTTCACTATTGTTGCTTTCACCACATCTGCCCCAGCAAGCGCGTGATCAAATTGTTGGTGTATATTTAATGTAACAAACATCACACCTCAATGAAACCACACAGCCCGGGGGAAGAGGGTTAGGGTTTGTTGAATGGATGGGTACGGGGGTTTTGGGAAAGGTTTGAGAAAGAAAAACAGTACGCATGGAGACAACAAAAGCAAAACAATGAAGACGATGATTTATGATGTTGATCCACTAGCCAATGAATGTAAGGAATAAACGTAGGAAAAGGACACGCTGAATATAATTCTTGGTTTCCCGCCATCCAATTGCTTGATGATGAGGATTAGTGGTAAGGGTGAGTTGATGCTCATAGTATAATAGCAGTGGGTGAAAAACGTCCAGCCTGTGTGGATGGAAAAAGAAAAGGCAAATACAAAAGAATGTGAATGACCTAAACAAATTGTATTTGTAATACAGTGAAGATCAAAAAATAATACAAGAGGAGTAGTCATAAGAGAGGACTTTCAGACTGAGGCGATTTCGATACAATATGTATAAGTCTACTAGTTGCACATCATTATTAATCTAGAAGTACAAGAAAAGACAGGAGCCAGCACAGAACAGACCCACGCCACGACACAGGGTCGCCCGTAACACAAACTGCATTTCCCTAAAAATTTGACTGAGCCAGAGAAAGGGGCATAAAAAAGCAACCTAGCATTTTCAAAATTAATCAACAAAATCAATGCGTCATTCTCAGTCATCAATCATACCACTATTGTACTCTACCACTGCACAGTGCACACACATGTAGTAGCCTGGGTCTACTGTGCTGTGCCTCTTATTTGTACCTTGTATTCCACTCCAAGAAACATCGTACATCAATCAGCTCAGATCCAACTGCCTGACAGCGTGCAAAGATATGGTGGTCACCATCATTATCAGGTGTAGCACGTCTAGTCCAACAGCAACAGCAACTCAGTCTGTAGTGAGTGACTACGATAAATTAAGTCCTGACTGCACCTGTAGTAGTAGGAACACAAGTACGTAAATAATTTATATTATTAAATAACATGGAAAAATTGGCTATCACGTGAGTCTGAAGTTACTAGTATACTTCAATTCCATGCACATTTGCTCAGAGTCAGCAAAACATCCAATGCAATGCATAGCATCATTCATTTAATATACCTGTCTTGCTCTTCTCTTTCACTGTCAGATGATTGATCACAGATGCTGCCGAGCCTTTTAAAAGTAATGACGAGTCACAACAAGTTGACTTCAGTTGTGGATGCCTGCTCAAGTTTTGATACTGAAGAGTCGTCTATGAATGCCTGCAGACAGAGGTGGTAGTCTTAAGAGTAAGACAGTGATGAGTTGCAGATTTCAAATGAAATAGAGGATGGCTGTAGTCATGACTGTACGGTTCACTTGTTATGGAGGGACTGTTAGAGGCCATATTATTGTACTATACTCCATCTACAACATCCAATGTATGGCTGGCAAGATGGAATTGTATTGACTTGAGTGGGAGTCAAGAAGATGGAGCAAGACTCTGAGGAGTGCAGTCAACAAATGCACAGGCGTGCAACTCCAGTAGGTAAATACAAAGATACAGTGAAAATAAATGCACAGGCGTGCAACTCCAGTAGGTATATAAAAAGAATCAGTGGTGGGGATGGATTTGGTTGTGGTTTTTATTTGCAGTTTTGCACCAGAAAGCCATTGTTAATAAGAAAATAACACAAATAGAGGAAGGGAGAAAGTAACAATTTAAAAGCCTAGTTGTCAGGGAAGAGGAGCTCGTCCTCAAACTCTGGGGGTTCGGACAGAAGTAGGTCATGTAACCCCGTAGTGATGATGTCTTCGGACTCGCTTTCTTCATCCTGCTCTGATTCACGTACTTTATAGTCTGGTGGTATGAAGTGTTGATTCATTTTTATCATTGTCAGCCTCTCCACGCTTTTGGGGGAGAGACTGGTCCTTTTCGCTGTCACAATGGCACCAGCAGCACTGAAAACCCGCTCAGAAGAGACACTGGCTACAGGACAAGCCAGATACTTTATCGCCAGCCTGCTCAGCACTGGCCACTGTCTCCTTCTTTCATACCAATGGGCTTTGTTCCATGAACACCTATGTTGTGTCATCCAGATAGGCCTGAACGATCCGCTCAGTGTTCATTGGTGCTCGGCTTTGCTGGTCCTCTTTCCCCTTTGCAACAGCAACGGACTTACCCATCCCTTTCTGTAGAAAAAAAGCAGTTATGCTTTTGGTTGTGTCTGCTGAATCAGATCGTGTAGGTGCTGCTTTTGGTACTGTTGGTGCCTGCTGGGAAGCAGAGGCACTGCTCTCATGCTCTGAAGAACTTGCCTCAGGAGGATGGCCTGGAGTACTTTGACTGGCCTGGGATGGCACTGGCAGGCCTTTAAGTAACAGCCGTTCAGTTTCTAAATCATTAGCTTCCGCAGCTATGGAAGTTTTGTACTTGGCAACATCCCCATCTGAAAAAGGAATTACTGCGCTACTGCTGACAAATAATTTGTACAGTGGATCCAACATTGTTGCAGTTATGTAATGTTGACCTGACACAATCATTTGAAGCCTTGCATTTAGAGATGAGCGGTTGGCTAAGGCCTTGGCCAAGGTATATGCATCAACCTTTTCTTCGTCACCTTCGTATGTTTCACAGACCTCCTTCAGCTGTTGCTCAAGCATGTACAACAATGGGATGGCTTGGCCCATAGTACAGTCCTCCCTGCTAACTGCACGTGTGAAGACCTCAAAAGGTAGTAGCATCTCTGTCAAGCATTTAATGAGGTCCCACTGCCACATCTCAATGGTCATGGCTTTAAGATTAACAGTAGGATCCCCTAATCTTCTTGACATGACATAAGCATTCAGTGGTATGTACTGCTCAAAGAGACGCTCAAGCATGAAATAAGTAGAGTTCCAATGTGTTGGGACCTCCTGGATCAGTGCTTTGACTGGCAATTTATGCTCGCGCTGAATGACCCGTAGCAGCTTCCGTGCTTTAAAAGAATGGTTAAAATGCGTGCATATTCTTCTGCAGATGGTCAGTATGTTGCTGACTTTGGCTTCAGTTTTCAGAAAGTCTTGCACGACTGGAAAGGGGCGACCGCTCGGTCCCCCCGAACGTATGGATGGGTGCCCGAACCTCCCGGGAAGCCATTTTGGGCGGGGTGGGCGTAGCCCGGCTGGTATGCCCAAAGCGGCGTAGCCGGGGCACGCCTTCCCCCGCCCGAGAGGGGTTGTCCTAGACACCTCGATGGAAGACCACGCCCTGTAGGCGTATCGGGGACGGGTACACGCCCTCCCGCAGAAGGATAAAGGAGCGGGAATCCAGAAGATCGTCCTCTTGTTCCTCGGATCGGAAGGCTGCACCCACTCGTTGCTCGTGAGCCCTCGACGGAACAAGCACCAATTTTGAATGTGGTAATCTTGTTTTTTCTCTTTCAGTTTCGAGGGCCCACAGATTTCAGGACCTCGTGGATCGACCAAGGGCGGAAGACTCGAAACCATGCCTAGCAAGAATGCAGGAAAGGGTTCCGAGACAGAGAGGATGTTACGCCTGTTGTCGAATCGGATGGCTTGTATGGACCGAAAACTCGGACAAGTCCAATCGCTCGGGAGAGGTTTAGCGGAGGTAAAGAAGCAATTGGCTGCATTGAACGACCCAGGTCAGCCAAAAAAGGTTATAGGCCCGGCTTTGCCGGGAATAGTCCCCGGGGGAAGAGGGAAGCGGGTCAAGGAAAGGGCGGTTTCGGGGGGGGGTCCCAGTTCCAGAGGTACCTCTCATCGCCCCCCTCGTACCGGTCGATAACCCGGTTCGGAACCCAGATGTAGGCCAGCCTATCCCGGTGGTGATCACCTCTGTCGAGGACGATGAAATACCCCCAGAATTGGCCGCACAGTTGACGGCATGGCTCAAAACAAAGGTGGGGGGCACAGCGACCCCGGGAGATCCGGCCGAAGAAGCCAGAGTGTTGATAAAGCAGTTGCGGCAATCGAGAGATGTCGCGAAGGCGAGTGTTCCTCTTGTTCCCCCACAGGTGGCGCCGGGAGTACCAGCAGCTGGTCAAGAAAAGACGGCGGCAACAACAGCCGATCCGGGTAAGCTTGCATTGCCGATGGTGGGGGAGGGCTCGATACCCTCAAGGCGGGAAAAGGTTGCACAGCACATTCCCTTGGCCACGAAAGAGTTAATATGGGGAGACAAGTATGTCAACATGTTTTCATTGTTAACGGACCATCGTGAGATGGAGTATGCTAAAACGCAGAAAGATTTGTGGCACCCTAGTGTCTGGCGCGCCAAGATGGCCGAGTTCAGGGTGGAAGAGACAGTGACGAACTGGGTTAAGGCCTTCTCTATATTTACTGCAGTTATGGGGGAACGTAAACCTGAGGTTATGACTGAGTTGGTTTGCTATCAGAATCGCATTATGGATTTTTATTCAATGTATGAGGGGGAAGAATGGAAAGGCTATGACATGAAGTTCCGTAAAGCAAAAGAATATGATGCTTTTTTGTCTTGGGATTGTTTGGACTCGGTGTCATGGCACAAGCAACTCCTGCCAGGGGCGACAGGTACGTCCTCGCCAGGCGGGAGCGGGTCCGGAGTGGTCCGCCAAAAGCCCGGGGTGCCCTTTCGAGCAGGCACAGGTGGGGGCTATCAGCCTAGAGTTGGCGGGAATGGCGGAAAAGGAGGGGTCTGTTGGGGCTTCAATCGAGGCAATTGTAACAGACCGCAGGGAACATGCAAGTTTAAGCATGTGTGTGCCGGCTGTGGGAATTCCTCACACCCGGAAAGTGCATGTAGATCAAAAAATAGCGGGACGGGAGGAAAAGGTGGACCTAAGCAGGAGTGAGGTAGACCTTTGTAACCGATTGCCTACACCCGTTGATCTCATGGTTATGATTCCGTGGTTAAACAAATACCCTGATCATGTATCCGCTGGGGTGTTGAGGAAGGGATTCTTACATGGTTTCCACATCCCGGCGGGGGAAGTTCGGGGGAACTCCTTTTGTAGAAACCAGTTATCGGTACGGCACAACCCAGGCGTGGCAGAAAAGAGAATAGCAAAAGAGGTCAGTTTGGGACGAGTGGCTGGCCCCTTTTCCTGCCCGCCGGTGGCCGAGTTCATCTGTTCCCCGTTAGGGGTTGTCCCGAAGAAAGATCCGGGGGAGTTTAGACTCATACATAACCTTTCTGCTCCTAGGGGTTCCTCGGTGAATGATGCCATTGACCCAGAAGTTTGTTCGGTACGATACGCATCGTTCAACGATGCCGTGGCCATATTGAACCACCTAGGCCCTGGGGCGCTGATGGCGAAATGTGATATCGAATCAGCATTCCGGTTGCTTCCGGTGCACCCGCAGGATCAACGCCTGCTAGGTTTTGCATTTCAGGGAAGTTATTACATGGATAAATGCATGCCCATGGGTTGCTCCATTTCATGTGCATATTTTGAGATGTTTAGCTGTTTTTGGAATGGGCATTTACCGAGGCTACAGGGCATAGACATGTTATGCATTATCTGGATGACTTTCTGTTTTTGGGGGCAGCCGGTGATACGAACTGCGCACAGGCGCTGTATGATTTCTGCATCCTCATGAATGAATTTGGTGTCCCATTAGCACCAGGTAAGACGGTCGGACCATCTACTTCACTGGAGTTTCTGGGAATTAAGCTCGATTCTGTGGAGGTGTGTTTCCGACTACCAGTGGACAAAGTGATCAAGTTCCAGGCTTCCTTGATGCAATGCCTGGGTGGGGAGAAAGTGACCCTGCACCAGTTACAACAAACAGTGGGTCAGCTTAATTTTGCCTTGAGGGTGATTCCTATGGCCCGCCCGTTTTCGCGCTCTATCGCGCAAGCTATGGGTGGTCTCAAAGAGGCTCACCACCGTACGAGACTGTCTGGAGAGGTTCGCCAGGATATGCGTATTTGGTTGGCATTTCTGGCGGACTTCAACGGTCGAGTCGTCTGGAGCACCCCGCCAGAGTCTTCGGAGGAATTAGGTCTATGGACCGACTCGGCAGGGAGCGTGGGTTTTGGCGCCATCGTAGGTGATCGATGGTCGGCACAAACATGGCCAACATGGTGGCACTCCGACGGTCTCACAGGTAACATTGGGTTCCTGGAGTTATTCCCCATCTGGGTTGCTCTGATGACATGGGCTGACGACTTCAGGGGCCGCTCAGTGGTGTTTTGGTCCGACAATATGACTGTTGTTGATTGCATTAACCAACAGGCAGCAATGATCTTGAGATTGTTGAAAGAGATTGTGCTGCTTTGCATGAGATTGAATGTACTGTTCAGGGCGAAACATGTGCCAGGTGTACTGAATCATACGGCTGATGCACTCTCTCGTTCACATATACAGGCATTCAGGGGTTATCTTCCCACAGCAGACCTAGAGGCAGCACCATTCCCAGAAGCAATGTGGCTAATCGGTGCCTCGGATTACAAGATCTCGTGGCAGCGAGTCTAGCCCCCAGGACAAGGAAAGCATACGAAGGAGCGTTTTGTTCCTATTGCACATATTTAGGTCCCACGGGGAGTCAGAATTGGGGTCAGGAGGAATCCTTCCTGGGGTACCTGGTTGCACTACACAGGGAGGGCCGATCAGTGGCAACGGCCGGTAGGCATAGGGCGGCCATTTCCTTCATGGCCCAGGTACACGGCATAAAAGACCCTACAGGTTCTTTTTTGGTGAAGAAAGCCCTTCGCGGCTGGCAGCGCCTTGAGGGTTGCAAGAAAGATACGAGGCACCCGATTGGCTTACACAGACTGTCTCTGCTTTTAGCAAAGTTGGATGAGACGTGTTCCTCCCATTACGAAGCAGTTTTGTTCCGGGCAGCGTTCACATTGGCATTCCATGGGGCCATGAGGGTGAGCGAACTTGTCGCAAAGAACAAGAGAGATATGGAGGGAGGTTTGTGCAGGGATCACATCCAGATAAGGGGAGATTCGATGGTAATCATGATAGCCAGGTCCAAGACTGACCAGGGGGCTATGGGAGATAGTGTTGTCGTGCAGCGCAGCCGTGGGTCCCCCGTCTGCCCGTTGAAGTGTGTGGAGGACTATTTGGCGCTAAGAGCGGCCGCTTGGGGGGGGAGCTTGCTCCGACACAAGGATGGCACCCCACTGACGAGATTTCAGTTTCAGAGGGTGCTAGCACTGGCAATCGCTGACGCGGGCATGGACCCGTGCGATTTTGGGACCCACTCCTTTAGGATAGGGGCTGCTACTGAGGCTACAGCCAGGGGTCAGAGTGCTGAGGAAGTGAAACAATTGGGCCGTTGGTCCTCGAATTGCTTCAAGAGGTATGTGCGCTTGCACATGTTGTAAGTGATCAATTGACATGCACTCACGTTTTCTGTCTTTTGTTTACTTTGCAGTTTCGCGAGCCTGCCATGCAGGGCGGAATTGGAGGTCGACCCTGCATCAAGAGACCAGCGGTCAGAGATCACCGACTGGAGAGAGGATGGTATGGGTCGTGGGCCACTCATACGTGAGGCGCGCCGGTGACGTATTCAAGGAAGGTGACGCGATTCACGCACCTGGGGAATACGGGTTCAGAGTGGCTTTCCATGGGAAAGATGGGCTCGTTTTGGACAAATTTGAGTCCTTTTTCGAGGGACTTTTAGGGCGGCATAGGTCACCGCCATCTGTAGTCATAGTACACCTGGGAGGCAACGACTTGGTGACACTGGGTAGACGAGTGTTACTTGAACGAATCTTGTCGGCTGTTAGCTGGTTGGCTAAAAGAGTCCCGGGGTGCACGATTGCCTGGTCCCACATGATTCCTAGAAGGAGGTGGCAGGGGGGCCTTTCGGTGTCAGCTCTGAACCATTCAGTTAAACGGGTCAATAATAAGATTGGTAGATTGTTCCGTTCTGCACAGTTGCATGTCATTCCTCATGGGTGTATCCGGGGTGACCATATGTATCTGAACGATGGGGTTCACCTGTCCAGGGAGGGGAATGATTTACTCATAGGAGACTTTGTTGCATGGCTAAGAGGTTTGAGGAAGCATGACCTATAGGAGGAGTTGGGGGGACCGGATAGTCGGTCAACTATCCGGTCTGTGGCGGTAAGGTCATGATCGGTGAGCAGTAAATTCAAGGTCCCTAGAGTGGGGCGCCACCCACAATGGATGGGAGCGCCCGGGGGAAGACGGCCATTGGCCCCTTCCACGGGGAGGCGGCACCCACTAAGGATGGGGCGCCTAGGGGGAGATGGCCATGGGCCCCTCCCAGGGGGGGAGGCGGTAATATGCCCCTCCTTACTAATTTCCCGGGGGCCGGATATCCGCGACGGCGGATAGAGAGTGTGGGGTTGGGGGGGAGAGTCCACGCTGTCCTTCCTACAGAGACCTCATACGGGAACTGGGACGACCCTTAAGATGGCGTCGAGTAGAAAGGGGGCCCCCACCACGACAAGGGAAGTTACAGTTGGCAATGAGGGTAGAGCCCTCTGCGCATGCGCCGCTCACACAGTGAGGGCGGGAGTTTGGTAGTAGGGATCTGACACCGGTTAAGACCTTGCCGTTGGCCCTTAATGCTAGGATGTACAATTTGAATTAGAATGTATGCATTTTCAGGATGTTAGCCAAAAGTAAATGACTGCATCGAAATGTAATAAATGACAAATTGTACATAATGCATAATGATGAAACTTTTATTTAATGTTTTAAATTTTGTTTCATATTTTAATAAATACGGCCGGGAGGGTGACTCCCTCCCGTCTTCCAAAAGTTCAACTATTGTCCGACTTCCCATCCTTGGGGATATGTGTTGGGAGGGGGTGGCGGGCATCCCGGCCATATAAGTTAATGCAGTGTGCCAAACAGGGTACCCTGAAATAATGTCCTTCTCTCATCGCCTTCACTACATTACTGCCATTGTCGGTGGCAACAAAACCAATCTTAAGGCCTCTTGGTTGCAGCCATTCAAAGACCTTGCTGTTAAACTCAGACAAAATGTTTTCAGCAGTATGACTTTTCTCCATACCAAACATGGCTACAGTAGCATGTCTGCGAGTATCATTAAAAATCCCAGCAACGTCAAGGCCTGAAGTTAACTTGTCTTTAACACCTGCAAAAGAGATCCAGTGTGCGGTGATGCACATGTAAGCTGCAGCATCGCAACTGCTCCACATGTCTGTTGTCAGGTGGATACAATGGACAACACTCTGTTGTAAGGCTTTCCCAATCAATTCCAGCACGTCAGGGTGTAGTGCTGGAACAGCAACTCGGGCAAAATAGTAGCGACTGGGAACGTTCCATTTTGGGCAGAGGGTTGCCACTAATTCCCAAAATCCCACAGCCTCAACAAATGAAAATGGGAGAAGGTCCAGTGCCAACATTTTTGCAAGTTTTGCATTGTACAAAGGTGCTATTGGGTGGTTCCGCTCGTACTTTCCCTACTGCCTAAACATGCTAGTAATGGTACGCTGCTTGGTACTTCTTTCAGTTATGCTAGACGGACCACCTTGCATCGCAGACTTTGAACTCCTTGGTGTCTCCGGCTGACTCTGGTGCCACTGAGAAGTTGCTGATGCGGAGAATGTGGACTTTACCACTCCAGTGCTGGCGACAGGGGTCATTTGTGTACCACTCCCAGATAGAAGGTCATCGTCTCCCTCTTCTTCTACCTCCTGGTCAACCATGAGTGGACCTTGTAGTACTGTATCCCCACCAACACCAGTGCTTACATTTTTTAAGCTTGCAAGGTGGTTCTCCCACCTGATTAAGTGTGTTTTTTTACAAATGGGTCGTTTGGCCTCCAGTACCATAGTTTGTACCAATCTTACCACGACTAACATTGACATGACAAATGGTGCATATAGCAATGTTCTCCTGACCTGGGTGAACCGTAAAGAAGTCCCAAACTGGGGAGGTAAACTTTTGTCTCCTGCCATAGGAAGAGGAGGACCCACTTCCAATGCTGGATGGACTGGGGGATTTTTGTTGAATTTCCCTATGGGACAGCTCAGTCCTAGTACTGCCACTACCTCCTTCTGTTGAGGTGGCGCTTGTTCTGGATGTCGGACGCTGCCGGGCCTTCGCTGATGAAAAAATGGGTGCTGGTGTTACTTTGGGTGTTGAGTGTGTAGGAGTTATGCGTGCTACCTGCTCATCACTAATCGCAGTCTTTCTGGATATTGTGAAAATGTTGGTCTCTACATCCTCTGTACCAGGAATAATGACAGTGTCAGACCCGTCTTTATCACCAGCAGTATCCTGCTCACCTACATCGACCTCCATAAGTTCAAGCCTTGCTGTATACTTCCTTTTTCCTAGCCTGGTCTTGGGATGTCTCTCCTTTGAATGCTCAGATAGTTGTGGCTGCCAATCCTTATCAAGGTCATCGGAAGGGATGCTTGGCGAAGAACTCGATGCCCTAACCCTCCTTTCCCTTGGTGAATTGAAAGACAATAGATCACCTCCAGAAGTGGCTTCCTCTTCTTCTTGCTCGGAATGAGGCTCTACTTCCTTAACTGCCCCGACTTCGGGAGGAACAACTACTGCTATTGCGGGCTGTGGTTCTTCAACAACTACTATTGTGGGATTTGGTTGTTGTTGTTGTTGAACAACTCCAATTGCGGGCGGTGGTTGTGGTTGTTCAACAACTGTTGCGGGAAGTGGTTGTGGTTGAACAACTCCTATTGCGGGCGGTGGTTGTGGTTGTTGAACATCTACTGCTGGCGGTGGTTGTTGAGCACTTCCATCTTGCGTGGATTGTGTACTACTTTGAGACAGCGATAAGTTTAGTTCAGGCTCAGTATCACTGCTTCCAAACATTAGGCTGGCTACCTCTTCGACCCTCATCATGTGCTTGGCCCTGGGTTGGTGGCTTGCCCCCACTAATGCGGATGTGCTGGCCCCAGCTTGCACCCCGGACACCGCTGCTGCAGGCGTACCTTTTGGGGGCCCAAAAAAGGTTTTGGGGTCCATACCAGACTTAAGTGACACTTCCTTCTTCTGTTCCTTCTTCTCAGCAACTTTCTTGGTGGTGGAGGACCTGGTACCTGCTTTCTTAGGGCCCATCTTCTTCTGATGTCAGCACACAGCAGCACTCAGTAGCACAAATTGCAGAGATGTCTGGTCAGATGAGTCACACACCACACGTGGCGTACAACTGAAGGACGTCCGTCTGGCAGTAGAACGGGCGATGGATGGAAACAACCAGCACCTCCTCAGTCTTTTTTTGGGCACCTACAAGCAAAGAAGGCAGAACAACATCAGTCAAACAAGCAGTAAGCCAACATGAACAATTGAAAGACACACAGGCCAATGTATAAAAGACAAAATAGAAGACTAATACTACCAGCACCACAGCTCCCAGCCACATGAAGTCCAGAAAGAACCAATAAAGTCAAGCAGGCCTATATACCAATATGGACAGAAAAAGGAGGATGCCTGCTACACATGACAGGTTAATGCAAGGAATAAAAAAAAATACCCCATGGCTAAGAGGTTGTAAAGTAAACCTACACCGCAAAAACACATACAAAGGCATAAAATTATTAAACACACAAAAAGTTACCTACACCCCTGCCCAGACAACACATTTGGGAATGCAATGCCATACACACATGCCCTAATGATGTTAATTGAATAGACCGAATGGAAACAGCTACATAAAGCACCCCCGCTAACTACTACCTCTGGGACTCTGGCCTACTGTCAGATCAGACCAAAAGCTGGGAGGCCAATGATAAATGCACAAAGGAAGTACCTACAAAATGGCCGCCACCACATGGCCTGGCCACCCACAGCAACATGAAAAGAAAGAGAAAAGAGAAGACAGACAATAAATGCCTATGGGAAAGGGACAATGCTTTGCTTTGCTTCACAAAGTAGCTGCACCGCTGCCCACGTGGTCAGCCCACCCAGAAACCAGAAGACAGACACAGGAATTGTTCCATGCTCCAAAAACTACAACCAAATGACAACTTCAGTTTTTTGGGGTGCACAAGAAACACATTCAACATTTTCGAGAAACTTTTATGCAACTCGGGACATATTGTTCGCGAGATTGCAAAATCGGCGTGTTCGGCAGCGCGAATGGAATAAAACGTCGTTATCGCGTTCCCGAGCAAGTACATTGAGCGCGCGAACAAGACAAAAAATGTAATGTCGCGTGTCCACACTGTGCGAAGTTACGAAAAGTACGCGCGCTGTATTCCTAAGGTTACCTACTGGCAGGGAGTGCCATATTAGTTACACACACACCCAAAAGCTGAAAAGTACCCACATAAAAAAAAATTTGAAGCAATCCAAAGCCATACACGATGTACAAATTAAAGATACACCACAAAAAGAGTTGATTAACTTTAATGCACCTATGGCTATGAGTAGTAGTACCTCTGCCCTACTGCCAGAATAGTCAAAAACCTTGGATGCCTATGGCAAAAGCACAAAGGAAGGACACACAAAATGGCCGCCACCATAGGGCCTGGCCACCAACAACAACATGGAAAAATCACAAAGGATGTATACACAAAATGGCCTCCACCACATGGCCTGGCCACCAACAACAACATGGCAAAATCACAAAGGAAGCATACACAAAATGGCCGCCACCACATGGCCTGGCCACCAACAACAACATGGCAAAATCATCACAAAGGAAGTACACACAAAATGGCCGCCACCACATGGCCTGGCCACCCACAACAACATGGCAAAATCACAAAGGAAGCATACACAAAATGGCCGCCACCACATGGCCTGGCCACCAACAACAACATGGCAAAATCATCACAAAGGAAGTACACACAAAATGGCCCCCACCACATGGCCTGGCCACCCACAACAACATGAAAAGAAAGAGAAGACAGACAATAAATGCCAATGGCAAAGGGACAATGCTTTGCTTCAGAAAATGGACACACCACCGGCCAAATTGGTCAACCCACCCATAAACAAGAAATCATTACATAGAGGACAGAAACTGGAAGTGGTCCATGCTCCAAAAAGAGAAAACTACAACCAAATGACAACATAAATGAGGACTTTTTGTAGCACAAGAAACACATTAAACATTTTCGAGAAACTTTTATGCAACTCGGGACATATTGTTCGCGAGATTGCAAAATCGGCGTGTTCGGCAGCGCGAATTGAATAAAACGTCGTTATCGCGTTCCCGAGCAAGTACATTGAGCGCGCGAACAAGACAAAAAATGTAAGGTCACGTTCTCACACTGTGCGAAGTTACCAAAACTACCCAAGCTGTATTCCTAGGGTTACCTAATGGCAGAAATTGACAGATTAGTTAAACACACCCAAAACCTGAAATACCCCACACATAAAAATAAGATTTTCTAAATCAATCCAAGCCATCCATGATTTTCAAATTAAGGGTACACCACAAAAACAGTTGATTAACTTTCATGACCCTATGAGTAGTACCTCTGGCCTACTGGCAGAGTAGGCCACAAGGTTGGAGGCCTATGGCAAGAGCAAAGTGGCTGGAAACATAAAATGGCCGCCAACACATGGCCAGGCCAACCACAGAAAGTTAATACAATGAACTCAAGCATGCCTACACACTAACTACATGGAGTACTAGGGTCAGCTATTGGCTTAAAAAAAATAAAAACATTTAAATTACACAAACAGAAATTCAACAACAGACATTGCTATTGCATAATGACCATAATCCAATGCCATCCATGATGTTTGTTTACAAACTGGAATAAAAATTTAAACACAGACCACAGAAACATGATTGGACCCATGGGTACCTCTCTATGTAGCCTGGATGAAATTAAAAAAAAAAACAAGTTGGGAGTGGACCTCATAAAAGTACAGGCCTCCATCAATAATTTAAATCCAGGATTGAATACTGTAGTTAAAAAAAATCTCAAATCAAACAAACCCAAGTCTACATCATACTCACTCATACATTACTCAAACTTACTTGAAAAAGAGAATTCCAAATCCAAAAGTACTCAATAAATCCAAGAAAAAGCAGTAATGCAGCCAACACACACAGAAAGTGATCCTTCCAGCTCAAAATCCAAATGAAAGTGGGCACCACATGGACAAAGCACTGGGAGGAGCCTGGTGGACAGGAACAGGAAGTTGTAAACTCAAGGGCTCTTCCTCCTTACTCTTCAAAAAAAGAGTACAAACAAAAAGAGGACTCCTTCCCCCCAAAAAATACAGCCAAAGGTACAACTTTAAGGGGTTTTTCACTTTTTTTGGTAACCAAAATGGTAATTTATTATGGTTTTAACATGCTCGCGAGTTATTCTGTGCAAGATTGCAGTTTCTGCGTGTTCGGCAACTCGATCTTACCAACAAGCATCCTCGCGCGTCCTTATGACGCTATCGCGCATCCAAATGACGTTATCGCGTTCGCACAGTCGCACGGGATTGTGCGGGAGGGTTTACAAACATGGTGGCACACGCGACCGGGAAAAAGCGAACGCAGAACCAAGGTAAGCCATTGCCGCGCACGCGATAATGTTATTCAGCGCGCGAGAACTACGCTACGCACCGGATCGCGGAGTAATCGACAGCTACGCGTTCTCCGCGGAACGCGGAGTTGCCGAAACTCCGCAAGCTCCGCGAACGGAGCGTAGTTCTTCGCCCAGGGTTAGTATTTACCCAATGGTTCCAGTATTGAACAACATCCAGAGACGATTGGACTTCCGGTGGGGTTGACACTCTCCTTATGTACCTTGGGTAGGACATAAAGGACAGGAGTCCTGGGATGCGGATTATTGAGGAATTCAAACTCCTTCTTGGTGATGATGTTTAGTTCCTTAGCCTGATTGGTTACTTCTAGTATTTTTGATCTGATGTCATTCAGTGGATCCTTGAAGAGTGGGCGGTAATCATCTGGAATGGAGAGTTGGCTCTTTATTTCCAAGTCGTGCTGGGTTGTTCCAATGACAACAATCCCGCCCTCGTGCTTCCTTTACGCTGAACTTTCCGCGTCCGCGGACAGTTTCTCTCCTCACCCCCGATACCGCACGCCCAGGTTTAGCATGCCTCAGAGGTCTTTATTATTTTAAAATACCATTGATTATTTTCTCACTTTCGGCCTAATTTCACACGCCTTGAATATCGCATCACTTACTCGGGGCAGTATTAGACCGGCCCTCTTTACTCTCACTGTAACATCAGGACGCAGTCTTCCTGGACATTTCCGCAATAGGCACTGTAATAGGCCTCCCCCTTTTACCTTCACCGGGCAACTCTTGACCGGCCCTAACCACCAGAACATTTAGGTGTACTCCTCCGCGTTGTTCTTTGTTTAGGCACCTTACTTGGCCGCACACTTATAATTTCCCTGGGCTTCAACAGACCGTACTGCTTCACCTCAACCGGAACATCACGGTCAGATCTCCGTGATTTTTAATACCATAATCGCCCACGTCCTGACCTAGTCACCCCAGTGATTTCTCACCTCTCCAGCACACCTGCCTATCCGCTCCCACCCCTTTGTTCACAGCCCTACCCTCACAGGCCTGCCACTAATGGCCCGTTCTAGACACCACAGGCCCTACCTGCCGCGCCGTCTTGGCTCTCCCTGAACTCTCCTTTTCCCTTCGCAGCACTTCATAAACTGGACAACCCCGTCCTGAAGACGATCCCAATTCAAGAGGATCGAAACGCCGTCGACTCCACAGCGCAATTTTAGGCGTACTCCTTCCAAATGGCTCATGAAAAAATGGAAAATAATTAATACAATTGATGTAAATTGTCATTCTTTGAGCCACCACTGTACATTATTTACACTATTGTTCACTTTGCGCCGTCCATGCTGTTCACTCTGATCACTTGCGTCGTCACCAATATCCACTTGTATATATTGCTATGCACCAAGTGCTTTCGGGTTGTCACATGATTCTTCTTATACAGTGCTGCTTTAACTGTATACCCTGATGTAATTCTGCTTGATATATATATGGTGAATAACAACCCAAACAAAATCCAATTGAGTCTCCTTTTTTCTTGTTTCTGTAATGCTTTTAGCATACGTACATAACTGCCTTTGAATTGATACCTGTTGGGATATTGTCTTTTGTCTCTACACTATACCCAATCCCGACGTGGTTTATGGGTCCTACTCCTGTTATGTTTCACCAAAGCTAAGGGTGGGTGGAAAACTCTGCTCCACTGGCAGCATTTGCAATGTTTGAGAGTTTTGTCACTTCGTGCTCTGCTTTATGCACAGAGTTTGGCAAAAAAAATACCTTCAGTGCCACATAGCATAGTTTACTGGCGCCCCCACCTTTTTGCAGAACATATTCTGCGAGTAGTGTGAGTACGTGGGAGATTCTGGTAATGTGCAATGAGCCCAATTATTGGAGTAATTTGTGGCACCTCAGCCAATCCTAGTGCCTCTTAAACAACCTGTGTGGTGATGATTAATTGTGGAATCTGCACGAGATGTGGCAACTGTCCTAGCTTCCTTCCGATGGTTGGTGGGGCCATTAGCAGGTTGTGTTTTGGCTGTCATTTTTCTGTAAGGGAGTCAGCCACAGCTTGGGCGCTGTCAGCCTCTTTTGGCTCTGTAAAGCAAGGCTGCTGGCAGATCCATGGTGGTCTAGTGGGCGATTTGTTGAACCCTCATGACTCAAAGTTACTCCAGCAGGTGGAATGGCCTGTGCTTCACAAATCTGCCATACTGAGTCTTTTACTGCGGCTGCTGTGCACTCAACTCAAAGGTAACTCAATGTTTTTATTGGTCTTGTGCACTCAGCTTATATTGGTAACTCACTGTGCTTTTATTTGTCATAAAGGTGTCAATTTGCCTACTTTTTGTGTGCATGACTCAATCAGTCCTAACGTGTTGAGCATCCGCACATTGCAATTGGGAACTTGTATTTTGTCTTGTAGCTTTTCAATATGACTACTGCAGCATTTAACCACCTCTGCTCGCATTTGCGGGTGCTTTCTATGTAATTGTTAATCAGTATACTTGTTTTTTAAGCTTTGCAAGACCTGTTTGGTATTTTCTGTCAGGTACTGGACATGGTGATGATATCTGTCCTTTTCTAGAGGTGTGGAGGGGCAGGTGCTGGCATCAGGGGGGATTTATAGTTCTTTGCACATGATGTTACAAAGAGGGGGCTTTCGGGCCCAGGGTGCGTAAACGAAAGGAGGGCAGAGCTGCCAACTAGCTACAGGATCACAGACCCTGGAAAATACCGATCTGCTGTAAACTTCTGTCTGTCTCATGTCTTCATTGTATGTGACTGATAATAGCCTTTTCAAGCCTATTATTGCTTGTCATTATATGATCGTACGCTATAAAAAAAAAGTGAAAGAAAAGTGGTTTATTCCCCACGTCCTTTTTTTAAGACCACATATACATTCACCTCAGTGTGTTTCTTTCCCACTGCTAGAATACCCAGCTATCCGCGTTTTCGCTCTATGTGCCATCTCAGTGAGAGGGGTCCGGTCCAGATTCTCCTCACGATGGTTGCAATGTCTTTTGTGGAAATTAGAGTTGTATTATAACATATTAATTATAATGTGGGCTTTGCCCTCTCGCCAAACTCTATGATCGGCATAACACCAAACACAACAACTCCATTTGGTTCAGTCCACTGAAATGACAAAAGTAACCACTCAGGTAGGTGCAATCTTATTTGCCTTATTAAGCGTCATCACTGCAGTGTAGTTTACATCGTTGGCACAGGGCATCCTTTTACAAACACTGCTTATTTGTAGCAAAAGGATTATCATACAACTTGGCAAATATTCCACTAAATCCTTGTGTAGGGGGATATGCTGCACCTCGCTGAAGGTGATCACTGGATTGGTGGATTATTTCATGATAAAGTGAGTGGGTGGCCAAGCTAAGCGGGCTGGACTGTGGTGGGGGCACGCTCATTTACATAAGCCTCATCCTTGTATGGAATGTAGCATTTCCAAGGAACAGTTTGCAGAGCTGTAATGTTTAAGTAAAGTCGCATTTTCCTACTCAGTCGAGGTGCAGTATTTTGTAACTCTAGGGCCCTTATTCCATGTACTGACTAAATACCTATAGGGAGGTAACCAGGATGCTTCAGCTAATAGCATCCAAGGCATTCCGGTACAATTCGAAACTGGCAGAACTCCATCTAATCAAATGCAGTTTTTAAGCCACCCCGCTGAATTCCATTGAGCAGAGCTCAGCAAGTTCCACACACTAGTACTTAAAACTTCCATTGGTTCGCGCGTGCAAGAACTATGCTCCATAAGCTATGGATGGGAGAATTTTGGGTTGATCCGGAAAGTATAGCCTCCGCTAGTAAAATAGCTATTGAAGCAGCATACCTCCAGAAAGTATGCATTGACAATTTGTGCAACAGCAGAGGTACTTTAACTCTTGATTTTTATAAATTTTACAATATTTCCCAGTGATGAGAGGGCGATTGATGAGGTTACATTTCCCTTGGCCCAAAAATTGCCCTTGCAGTGTAGGTATCAGACTCTCCCTACAAGCGTATTCTGTGCAAAATGAGGTAATGAAAAATGTAAAAGCATGTAGTGCCCAGTGTGTAGGGCCTTGTCTGAAACAATAGAATTGTTTTTGTTCTGCCTATTGCCCTCAGAAAAGGACATGGATACTGCTTTTTATGCAGGAAACTGGGTACATGAAGGCATTTGGATACTCTTATGATCCTAAGGACTGACTCCACAAGGTTGGTGATCTTTGCTGTTGAGAGATTCCTCCAGGCAGTATGGTTTTGGTGGTTCAAGTGTATTCGTGCTTCTATTAACATTGGATTGCTACGATGAGCATGAAGGCGAGGCAAGTTTATCTGCCTTATCTGCCAATATAATACATTTATACTTGAAGTTCTCCTTATTTACCTGGCTTTTATGCTTATGTGCAATGTTTAACTTTTGATTTTAGCTGTATTAAATGTATTGTTTTGAGTCGCTAATTTTACGAATCTCTTATGATATTTTGTTGTCTGACACTTTACATGAATAATGTGCTGCTTCCCCCCCCCACAAAAACAAATATATGGAATGGAGTTGGGTGGGTATTTTAATATGTATGAATGTATAGGATTAAAATGTGTAATAATTGTTCCTAAGGAAATTTGTATTTGTGCTTTTATGATCTGTTTTGGTCAAAATAAAGCTATTATGATAACGCACAATGCAAACATAAACTACACCTATACATAAACTAACTGCCCATTAAATCATAAACATATATGTTGTTCTAGTATTAATTTCAAAGAATTTTTATTCAGCCAATCGTGGCCATAAAGGACACATATCAATACAATACACTATAACTTAGCAATAAAATACGCTAGCCCTTATTTCATACAGGTAAAACATTCAGCCATATATAGCAGCAGCTTATGTATCAAACTAGCAGCGTACATAAAAAGTGCAAAGTGCATAAAGATATAAATACAACATGGTCAAAAACAATAAACGTCTAAAACTAAAGTGATATTACATCAATAACGCAAACATTGTTATCCGTTCATTGTTTCCCCGGCTCGAATTGCAGCTTTGAGAAAAGCACTCACCTTAAAGCAGATCATTGGCGTGTTTAATAATTGCAACTTGTGCAAGGTCAGTACAAATCTACGATGCCCTAAAGATTTTTAAAAGGGGGTTCCGAAAAAGTGGTTACTAAAATAGTTGTAAAAGTACATATAATGCAGTAGTGATAACGTAGAGACCCCATCGCAGGGACAAACCCGGGTAGTTCCTCCCAAGGCATCGGTTGGCATTCCGAAGCTCATGAGTCGCCACGCTGAGCCAGATCAAAATCGGAAGAGGAGAGACCTTTCCCATTGCATTAGTACTAGATCTGGGTTAAAGCGAGTCTGATGATTACTCATCGTGGGGCATATCAACAAGGACCTTATCTCCGCGTTTTTGTCTTTAAAAGCCAAAAAAGCGGAGATAAAACTATCGCCCTATTTACAAGTGGGTGCTAGCATGCATTAGCGCATGTTATCACCCGATTTCCTTATGCCTCGCTTTGCATCTCTAATAAGATACAAAGTGGGTGTCACTGGGCAATGCTGCTTGTAAATTATCGCTGATGTGCACAGCACGATATTTAGAAGGAGGACCATGCATTTTAGCAGACGTTTTTCGCCAACAACTAATGTCTGCTAAAACGCTGACTTACCTATACTTTACATTGGGGTGGATTATGCCGATACGACCACAGGGTAACAAATCTAACACTAAGCACGGCCAGCGATAATTATCGCTGCCGCTTGACAATATGCCCCCAAGTACGTTTCACCAGTTCCTTTTGCAGCCTTTTTTCAGGACACAAGCAGGCTGTTTACACATGAATTATCTACTTTCTTTAAATTTATAGGGGGCAAGAACAGAGAGGACAACCCCAACTCCTGGAGTGTTAAAGAGATATATTTCAGCCAGGGAGTATAACCCCAGTTATCCAAACTAAGACAATCTAAGATGCCATCCCTGCACAACTGCGCTTGAAGGTTTGTCCATATGTTGACCCAGAGTAACAAAGGTCCAGTTGGACACTATCCTCAGTATAGTGCTGATTTAGCTCTGTGTGTAAAATGAAACTATACGTGGGAGGGGGAAGCTGTAGAAACCTTCTACATATGCGAGTTTCCTCAAACTGAAGAGGGTAACATTTATAGAATCCTATATTCCCGCCCAATACCTGGCACCTGAAACGCATTAGGCGCTGTCAGTTTTTAAAAGTGGTGGAACCATCCCCTTTCCCCTTGATTTAGTTACATTAAGAATGGCTCCAGCTGACCTGCTAAGTTTGAGGCATGAGGTGGTTAGCTGGGACTGCCAAGAACCTGAGGAATTGAAAGTGACGCCCAGATAACTGAAATCCTTTACGTTATGCAAGGGCTGCTCCTTGATAATAATTCTATGGGTATCAATTCTAGCTAGATCACAAGCCATGGTAGGGGATTTGCCATAGTTGGTGGGCAGGTCAAAGCAATCCATAAACTGTACAAAGCTGTCCATTAACACACACAGTGCTTTTGGAGTCCGAGCCAGTAAGACCGCATCTTCCACGTACTAAAGTGCAGAGACATGAATGTAAGCGACTCTAGGTGTGTTGACCTGAACATATATCAAGTGTGGACAAATGCCATTAATATATAAAATAAAAAGTATGGAGACAAAAATACATCTTTGTCGCATCCCGTGCTTGAGGCTGCATACCAGGAAAATGTCACCTTCTGGGCTTAAATGCACTTTAGCCACCAGATCAGCGTGCAGATTAGGCAAAAAATTCATCAGAGATGCTTCAACTCCCATATCCAGATGCCTCAGCCACAACTTGGACCTATTAACAGAGTCAAACACTTTTGGCAGGTCCATAAAGGCCATATAAAGAGGACATCATTTGACTGAAATATGTTTATTAATTATTAGGCCCAGATCTAACCACTGTTCAGGTGTTCCCTAGCCTGCATGGAACCAACATTTGGACAGGAAATGCTGCCTCTGGACCCATTCGGCAAGGCGGTTTTAAATAACACTATCAAGAATTTTGATGGTACTATCTAGTTAAGAGATAGGCCTAAAGCACTATGGGGACATTCGATAACCTGTCTTTCCAGGATTGAGGGATATGGGTATTTAGTGAACCATTAAAAACGTTTGTAATTAAGAGACCCAAATGGAAACACTGCATTTTTTTAACCAATTTTTTTGATATAAGATTACATTATAGACAAAGCAACCATTACAGTATGATTACATAGTCAATCAGAGAACATTTTCCCAGTTGGTCAGTGTATCATAGAGAGTAATGAGAGTTTCGACAGGAGGCATTGGTTCCATTTTTATATCATCAACAAGCAACTCATGTAACAAACGTAACAAGTGTAACTAGTGGGACACTAGAATTTCTACTCATCAATATCCATGCATACTGAATGGAAGATATTTTTGACACAGGTTGGAAAGTCATAATAGAGACACTACACGTGTAGGCAGCAGACAAAGGCATAGTGTTCCAGCACCTGAGCAAACGATGCCCAAAGGAGAGGGGGAAGAGAGGAAACTTCAAGCATAGTTCAGGGAGAGAGAGGGCGCAGGCTCAGAGGCCCCAAAAACGAGAAGGGGAGGAAGAGGCGGAAAAAAGGGGGAGTAAAGAGGAGATAACAGTGGCATGAGATGTATAAAGTGGGGATTGGTGCATAATCATACTTCCCTCTGAGACCCCCTCGTCCCTGGGCTCCTCAGAGAGGACCTGCAATTCATGCAGAAGGTCATCCCGCTCCAGTACAATGGGAACCTTGTGCAAGCATCTGACCTCTCCTCTGCATAGTGCCACCGATTCTGCCCTGCTCCAGTTCAGCTTTGCTGCAAACCGGTAGGGCATACCAGGGAGGTGTGCATCCTTTCAATTAATAGAAATGGCTCTCTTAGTTATAATTAGGGCCAAGTCTACAAATCAATTCAGGACACCTCCTCATCTCCCATGCTGGTGTAGCTCCAACAAACCCGCCTCCATTTCTGCGCAAATCCTCCCTTTCCATGACCGCCCCCATGATAGCTGCACCTCCGGACACTTCCAAAACATGTGTCCCATGTCTGCGGTTCTGGAACCACACCTAGGGTATGTTGCGAGTGCGGCGACGCGTCGTTAGATAGGCTTTGTGTAAAATATTGTATTGAATATATTGGAATTTTGCGTTGTGGGGAAATTAACGTGGATAGATGAGTGCCCTGTCCCACTCTTTTTTTGTCAGCTCACGGCCAATGTCCAACTTCCAGTATTGTTTTGTAGATTGCATCAAGTCCTCTGAGGTAGTGGCCATCGCACGTGTGAACCAGTTGATAAGGTGCCAGCTAAGACCCATCACACAGGGCGCGCGTATCCGCAGATTATTGTCTAGGTCCGTGTCTGTGATGTGCCAATGTCACTGCAATGTAGCCAGCAGTGTTCGATGCACCAGGAACTGGCCTGGAGGAATGTCACGAAACTCACATAATTGTTCAAAGAGCAGCATTTTGGAACAGGGCCCCCAGTCTATCCTCCCCCTCCGATTCCAAGAGCCCCACTCCCTCCCTCCCAATCAGTACCCCGAAAGGTCATAGGGACCCCAACAGGATCTCCGGTGTGTATGGTGTCAGGGTCAGAGTTAAACGGAGGCTCCTGGTATAGCTGGTGTGTGCAATGGCCAGTAGCTTATAAGGATTTGGGGGGGGGGGGCTATCTGACGGTAACAGCACCTGATAAATCATTTGAGCTGCTCGGTCCAGTGTGGATATGCCCAGTTCGACCAGATGTTGACCTGCCAAACAGCATGATGGTCAATGCAACTGTGCTGTCAGGTAATAATGTTCAACATTTGGAGCTCCTAAGCCCCCCTTGTCAACTGGCAGCAGGAGCTTCCGATGTGCCTCACCATGTATAACCCTTGTCCCAAATAAAGGGCCCCAGCATACTGAGTAAGGTGCGGAGGGTAGATCTTGGTACGTCAACTGGCAGATTATGGAAGTAGTAAAGGAGTCGGGGAAGCATCACAACCTTAGACAGCGAGTCTCGCCTCTGCACTGTAAGTGGCAATGTGCTCCAAAAGGCCGTCTATGGCCTCAGGGAGGTGATCGCACTGTTAAGATTACCTTCTATTAAATCTTGGGCGTTGTTGTATATTCGAATATCAAGATAATGGAACATAGACAGCTCCCATTTCACCTGCTGGGGTACCATCATGAGACGCTGCAGTGGGCATGTTGGGCTCACTGGGCAGAAACAAGTCTTGACCCAATTCACTCCCAGACCCAAGGCGCCCCATAACTGCTCGAGTACCAGTTCAATTCTTCCAAGCCCTTGTTATTGTCTTGTATGTAAATAGGAACATTATCCGCGCATAGAGAAACCACATGGAGTTCAGCTCCCCTGAGGATGCCCAACTGCTCCCTGGTGTGCCACAGCCATTGGGCTAACAGCACCACTGCCAATGCACATAAAAGCAGCAGCAGCAGACATCCCTGGCATGCACTCTTGACCCTGGCAGTGGGGGCTGTATAGAATAGATGAATGAGGCAAAGCAATCTCACCGTAAGCCTAAACCATTAGAGCCCGGCAAACATGGATTCCCAATTAACTGTATTGAATGCTCGTTCTAAGTCTATAACCAAACCGGTGGCGAAGGACCAGTGGGATGGGGCCCAAAGCTTCAAAGGACGAAAAAATGGTCGGGAGGGATCAATATCAAAATCCTATATAAGTCAGGGTTAATCAATTCCCAAACTAAGAGAAAACAATTCTACAAGTTATTTTCACACTACTATAAAATGATCATGTGACTGGTCATCGTCATGATTACTAATTTTATTTATAGTAATCTGTACTTCACAATCTATAGTACTGTTTTTAAACACAAAATATTTTTTATCATATCAAATGTACATATATACATACATCTGTATTTCAACAAAACACCTATATACACATATTTAAATTCAAGTACGGCAAGGAATCTGTCACCAAAAATAATAAATAAATAAAAGGAAATTCAGTTTTCACCCAAAGACGTGTTATTAAATCATAGGAAGTGCCCCCCTATTCAATCCGGGGGTCCACTAAGAGGACGTCTTGTACAGACACAATAGGTTCTGCAAAATTCTGAACCAAAATTCAAAATTGTGTTAAGCCAAACAATTTAATCAGGTACACAATATCAACAGACTCCTCTTTTTGAGAATGACATGTCGACGCGGACGTGTTTCGGCCTCCAGGAATCTTGGCCTCCTCAGGACAAGGGTGAATAAAAAACTACTATTCCAACCAAGGCGTAGTCTCCAAAAGACCGTCCAGAACAAAATCAATTTCTCTCTTGACCATACAGGGTTAATTCTTCATCACACATCACTCGTGACCTCTTATAACGTGGAACACCCTCCTCTTCTGACAATTCTTTAAGTGTCCGCCAACTCTAGTTACATCAGTAGTCTCTAACATAGGCAATCCACGGCTGCATCCGTCCCTGTTAACCAGTGGGATGGGACCAGTACCAGCACTCTGGGAAGCTTACATATGGTAAGGGTAGTTGAGTGATTAGGAATAAAACCGTTTTGTCCCATTTGCACCAGAAGCGGCATATATTCCACCAGGCAGCCAGCTATGACTTTACTGAGTATCTTATAGTCTGTGACTAACAGTGACGCGGGGTGGAATGATATTTCAAAAAGGGGGTGGTGATGGACAGAGTATCTGAGTTAATCAGAACACTCCTACCCAGTCAACAGATCAGGGCTTGATCCATCACCGTTTTTTAGCTCACTGCACCATCCCAGTTCAGAACCTGGCTATATGCAAATTAGTCTGTCCCTGGCCCAGTGCATCATGGGAACAGGGCAGACCAAACTACCAAGCCAATTCTTCACTGGAAAGGAAACAAGCTTCCGGGGACCGGTTTCTGGCAGTACAGCTGTCTTCGGCCCGGCTTGCTTGAATCCTGATGGTGCAGTGAGCAAGGGACTCATGTCTGAGCATACCCTTCCACACTTGTGGTGGCCAAAATATTTCAAAAAGAATGATGACACTTCAAGCATGTCCTTGTCTGATTTTAGTAGTGATACTATAAGCGTCGGCGGTAGTATCCCATCCTCTAAGGCCGTCTGATAGATCTCTAACAATGTAGGGACCAGGATGCCCTCATAGACCCTAAAAATCTTGTCCAAAAGACCATCCAGGCGACAAGTTTTACAGCTGGCTAATCTGCGTACTGCTGCCCGTAGTTCCTGCTCTGTTATGAGCTGCTGCAGTTCCTCTTGGTCAGCTCGGTCAATGGAGGGCAGATCAAGGGCATCAATGAAGGTTTGTATGTGCATCCGTTGGGCATCAGGGGGGGTCGTAAAATGTATTATGTTATGTTATGTTATGTTATGTTATTTATTCTTTTGTATAGCGCAACGGTGACTCAAAAAGAGTATCCCGGCGCTTTAGGTAAGGAGAACTACTTCACCATAACATAACACAGTAAAAGGAGAAAGAAACAAGACAGACACAGTAAAAAGGCTACTGAGAGGCCTACTGGGTGAACAACCAGGTTTTAAGACCTCTCCTAAAAGCAAGGAGACTGGAAGCCCCCCGAAGTGAGAGCGGAAGCGAGTTCCACATCTGTGGAGCCAGCAAGCCGAAGGAACGGCCGCCCAGGCGCGCTCTCTTCACACGTGGAACAACCGCCAGGAATAAAGATTCTGACCTCAAAGAGCGAGCCGGATGGTAAAAGGCAAGTCTCTTTTGGAGGTACTTTGCTCCCACCGCGTGGAGAGCCTTATAGGCCAAAGTCATTGCCTTAAAGGCGATCCGTTTGCGGATGGGTAGCCAGTGCAGCGTCAGCAATAGACCCGAAGCGCTAGCTCGTCTATTAAGACCAAAAATGGCCCTGGCCGCCGCATTCTGCACGACTTGGAGCCGCTGCAACAAGTACTCTGGTAGGCCCAGGTACAGAATGTTGGCATAATCTAACCTGGAGCCTATCAGAGCCTGCACGGTCAGCTTCCTGTGTTCCTCCGACAACAGAGGTAAAAACCTCCGCAACATCTTTAGTAGGCCGAAACAGGTACCAGTCACCCCAAGGATCTGGGCCTTCATCGTCAGCCCCTTGTCCATCTTAACCCCCAAGTTCTTAGCCATGAGGGAAGAACAAGACGGGGGGAACATATCGATGGGCCACCAGGCCTGCCAGCTAGGCTCCGTGTCGCACCCAAAGAAGAGTACCTCGGACTTATCGGAATTGCACTTGAGGCTGTTCAGTTGGAACCATTTAAAAACAGCCCCAAGGCAATCCCGGATACTCTCCCCATCAAAGTCTCCCCCTCTCTTGCAGGAAAAGAGGAGCTGGGTGTCGTCGGCGTAGGATACGATCCGGGCACCAAATGACTCCGCCAACGCCGCCAGGGGGGGTCATGAAGATGTTAAAAAGGGTCGGGCTCAATATAGAGCCCTGAGGGACCCCGACTCCCAAAGGCGGCATCACGGCGGTGTCAGGAGATGTCCAGACCATTTGCCGGCGGCCAGCTAGAAAGGAGGAAAACCAGCTGAGCACCGTCCCCCGAAGGCCAATCTCATAGAGTCTTGCGAGAAGGCCATCATGGGGGACGGTGTCAAAAGCCGCCGACAAGTCCAACAACACCAGCATGACTTTGCCCCCGGTATCCAACACCCCTTTGATGGTTTCAGAAACCTCAAGGAGCGCGGTCTCGGTGCTGAGATTTGAACGGAAGCCAGACTGGGTAGCATGCAGGATCTCGTGAGTCTCCAAAAAGTTGGAGAGCACTGCCTGAACGTGCTTCTCCAAAATTTTTACGAGAGCCGGCAGCAAAGAAATAGGCCTGTAATTGGCTGGGGCCTTCGGATCAAGACCAGGCTTTTTAAGAAGCGGGATGACCATTGCCTGCTTCCAGGACATCAATGTGTCATGTATGTTAATCTGGTTAGTCAGGTATTGTCGGATCGCAGTAATCGGCACTGGAGGATTCGCACTGCATAGGAGCCAGGCCAAAAAATGACTGGCCTTGCCTCCCTCAGCATGCATCCTGGCCTGGTAGGCCCTGAAATCAAATCATTGTAGCTAAGCCACCAACTGAGCATGCCTTTCCCTAGAATTCATGAGGGACCAGCCCTGAAATACACTGTTCTCCAACGCAGCTGGTTGCAGCTGCCAGGTGGGGACAGGCAGGGGAATATTTCCCCAAGCTAGATGCAATAGCTGGGATTGTGATTGGAGAAAGTCTGGCCTAAGATTGAAGGGTATTTGAGGCGTCAGACCATTCTAAGCTCATCTCTAGAATGCTGGGTGGGTATGACATTTCTAGTCGGATCAGGCCTCCTCACGGGACTCACCCCTTTGATAACAATTAATTATGGTTCCCCCTTTTCGTTTGCATGACCTCCTTAGAAACAATATATTAAGTTCCTGGTTACAAAAATATAATCACTAGTCGATTGGCTGCTGGGATCCCTATAAGTTGGCAGAAGAATTTTCTCCCTATTAAATTATTCAACTAAATCAATAGGATCATGTGAAGCCAAGTATTTTACCAGCTCAATACCCCTTGCTTCGCTGGGGTCCTCTAGAGATCCCCCAGGAGACCTCCCCCAGCTATGTTTGTGTTAAAATATCCACACAAAATATATGGAGGCTGCAACTTGACTTTGAAGGTTTAAAATTGATTTTTTTACAGATTTTTTAAATTCTAATTACAAAAGCCTAAACATTATCCCCCACCCACTAAAATGTTATAAAAATGCAAAAACTAAAATCTATTTAAAAAATGTATACAAATCACAAAGCTACCGTAACTAAACCTACACTATCTATAATCAATGTAAAATCCTATGCTGAATACAAAACTGTTCGCAATTAGAATCAATTGAGGGTGGCTGTGGAAGGCTTGGCCCTGGTCTGGCCTGGCCAGTTGGCAAAGTAGGGACAGATGGTGTGCTGGGTGTCGCAAAGATCCAAGTACTGGCAGCTCAGCACATGTACAACATTTCTGCCTCTTCTGGTATGCTTTCCTGGCATTCTGTATATGGTTCCTTTCCCTGAGCTGCTGAAAGGCGGGGGTCTCATGAGCAGTCATGTTGGCTAAGTTGAAAATATAAATAAATTGCTAACACAATCAAGACATGTACATCCAATCTCCGGACATCATGTAGACTATACAGTGAGTCACATATGTAAGACCAAAAGCAACTTCATTGTCATGACCCCTGCATGTGCCCTCTGTGTAGTGTGCCTAACATGCGGTGATCATGTTGTGTTACCCCTTTGGTGTTTCATGAGGCACAACTATATCATGACTGAGTTTTCCTTATCCCTTAGATTTCTTGAAACTTGAGTCTATTGTATTAACCCTGTTCTGCCCTATGATACTTATGATTCTATGACGTTGTTCCCCATTACCCATGAATCAATTGCTCTTCAGTCACATCAAGCGTCTCCCACAATCTGGGAACAAATGGGTACGGTGCAACCACTGCTATTAAGGTCTTGGTTTTGTGCTGTTTTGTGCAGGTTTGAGCTGAACAGATACATGTGTTTCCTGGATGATTGGTTCCAAACATCAGTTTGTACCTACCCTACCTGTAAGGTGGAAGCCAGTGTACCAACACATTTATTTTTTCAGAGTCTTGGGAACCTTCCAGCCTGCAACGTGCTCCATGTGAGCTGCTACATCTGTTGGAGCCTGAGCTTGGTGTGTCTACCAGCTGTAAACCTGAGGACCTCGCTTGACCTATGCTCCGGCAGAACAATCTTCACCCATCTCACTCACTTGATGAATGAGCCGGACCCATTCTGTGATCTGGTCTTCAGCAGTCTAAGTTGCACCCATGATCCCTGTGTACCCAACTCCCTCAAAGCTACCTTCTTCCCGCCTCCTGCACAGGCCTTGAGATCTTCCTCAAACCTCTGACAGGTGGAAGAACTAGACTTAGTACTTGATTTCAGTTTAGTGTGCACTAATACTTCTATTCATGTGCGGGACTAAATATCATCTTCCTCAAGACGATAGACTTGTCTCCCATCCCGCTCTATGATTTCCACCAGTGCACCCTGTCCTGCTCCAGACCCTACATTGGCACTAGAACTGAGAATTGTGCAAGCACCCATGACCTTGTCTCTGTGTATCTCTGACGCACAGTAGTGCCAAGAGAAAGCCCTTCAGAGCTTGTGATATGTAAATGAACCTTGCAAAGAAACCTGTGTTCTGAGTTTAACCTTGGTAGTGGCATTAACTCCAACATGTGTTCTGAGTTTAATCTTGGGAGTTCCATTTACTCCAACCTCTGTGCTGAGTTTTGCCTTGGAAGTTTGAGTGACTCCAATCTGTATTAAAACTAATTACGGGGAGTGTTGGGAACTCCTATCAGTGTTTTGAGTTTGTCCTTGGAGTTTCAGATAGTCCTATCTATGGTCTTGGTTTTTCTGCTCACATGAAGTGGTACAGAAGAGACCTGTAAGTGTGTGTCACTGAAGTTATAGCATTGTCAATGTATAAAATGGCCTGTTAGTGTATTGATGGTAACTTCTTCCTGTTGTCATTTCCAGTGTATTGCGTGTTAGCAAAAGCTGAGGTCCTGGTCCTGGCAGATCTACCTCACAAACACAGAAGGCCTCATGAGTGGCAGGCCCTGTTACGCAGTGTTTCACAGCAGCAGGGCAGATCAAGTAACGTAAGTCTCTCTTGTCAAATGTTTTCACTAAGCCCCTTCACCCTGGGGGTGATGCGGGATCTCATGGTTTTTCGTTCCTTGATGCTGTGCAGAGCTGAGAGGAATAGGATGTTCAGCATGGGCTCTAGTATGATCTCCCTAGTTGGGACCAGATGAGTGCCTGGTAGTATCAAGTGCAGACACTCAGTCATTGCGCACTCTTTTGTACTTCCCTCACTTTGTACTGTGGCTGGGGAACTGCAGTTGAACACACTGTAGCAGCACACACAAGCTCTGCATGTGCTCACTAACACATCGCTGAATTTCTGTTGTCTATGTGTTGCATAGGCACACACATTTGGCACATGGAATTATCATGAACAGACTTTTCTGAAAACCTAATGTAGGTCTGGAGAGAGTGTGTCACACAGCAACAGACCTTTGTAGTAGGTGAGGGAGCCATTAGTCATCACTGCAGTTAAACATGGTTAAATAGTCAATGTTACTTGTGACATTCAATTGACATGATGCTGGCTACACACATGATCTCTGGCTTACTCCTGCCTACATTAGTAGCAGTACATTTACTCTGAAGGCAAGGCTTTGTGTGTGCTTCCTGGACCAAGGACACAGCATTCCCTGACACAAGCATATGTGAGGGGACTCACTAAACTTACATTTCTACTTTAAGTGAACACAAGATTTTTAAGCCACTCTTATATGCACTAGTACACAACTCTTACCATGCAAAGGGAAGTTCATACCAAAATCCTTCCATCTAACCATGGGCAAGGAATGTTTGTGTATACACATCCAGTTTTGTCTGCCTTTTGATCCAAATGTAATCCCACTCTTGACTTCACAGTATTTTTCAAGGGTTCAGATGTTTGTAAATAACCTATCCAAAGTCATACTGCTCTGGCTATTTACAGATTATACAATTTCACCTCCTCATAATATTTGTGTACATGGCTTTTTTACTCATTGCGTTGTTGCACAATGCATGGCAAATGTGTCCTTTATTTACTGTAGCATGATGTGGTATACATGGCAATGTAGGCAGCTAATAGTTCACATGTGCTGTCTTTTGTAAAAATCCACACATGCATGTATGCATTCCTTACAAGTGACAGCTTTAACATGTTTACATGACACTTGGCCTTTGGCCATGACAACTGTCTCTAATTAGTTAGGATGGTATCGGCACCAACATTAGTTCCAGCAAGATGCTGTCATTCTGCATGCTCACTCGTTGGTAGGACACACTACTTTATGACGTTATTCTGTGGTATGGAAGTTTGTGGTTTGACGTCCCTGAGTGCCATCTGTTGGACACTTTTCTGCTGTACAACACAACAGGACTGTTATCGGTGCAGGTCTGCACTGCTCAAGTGTGAGGGGAGATTGATGATCAATTTGGAATTTAAAATGTGGCATGGCGAGTCTGTCCCTCTAATGCAGTACACTGCTTCACATAGCATTTCTGTATATGTGCAAATGATAGTTGTGAGGCATGGCCCCATGTAGCTCTACAGGTCTGATTACATGACTGTTACATTTTTAAAACTACATTGAGTTGATGGGATGTGTGTGAGTTGCTGATTTCTGTGACTGGAACATAAAAGCCAAGGCAAATAATGGATTCAAACAAGCATTTAAAATTATGTTTGGTCATGCCCCATAACAGTACATGTGCTTCAGGAGAAGAAATGTTGCACAATGTGGGTGTGTTGCCTATTCCCATCCACTGTATTCTGGATAACTCCACCATCCTCATCCTTATCCTCCATTGGGTCCTGCTCTTGATGTTCCCCGTCCCATGGGACATTTGTCTGGACACATATTTTGTGAAAAATGGCACATACAAGTATTATCTTGCCCACCATAGGGGGCAAGTACAGCAATCTATCTCCTAACATGTACAAGCATCTGCCACAGTAAATGCTGACCACAGGCTGGTACATTGTACAATTCTACATCCTGACTTTCACATTGATCCAGTAGCTTTCTGGGATGGCTAATTTTCGAGGTTCATGACCCTCTATGTTATGTGCACTCACAACATGTTTGAAGTGACAGATGTGTAATATTTAGCTTGTTGGGCCTCCCTAGGTAGGTAGTGACATAGTCAACATGCATTACATATGTCCATGGTAAACCATTGATTTAGTTGGTAACCTACATGACATTGACACAGCTGTTTTATTGTTCACTTACTTGTCCATGTGATTTTGGGGCATACATGTTATGCAATTAACAGATGTCCCATGGATTGGT
Source organism: Lissotriton helveticus (assembly GCF_964261635.1). Lineage (NCBI taxonomy): Eukaryota > Metazoa > Chordata > Amphibia > Caudata > Salamandridae > Lissotriton > Lissotriton helveticus. The sequence continues at coordinate 1,080,776,256 of NC_136059.1, forward strand.
ATGATATTAATTTTCAGGCTTCAACTATTGTTTTTGCCAGATAAGTTGTCATGGTGCACTTTGATTAACACATATGTATTGCAATGTGGGCCATTTTTATATGGGACACACTGATATTTTTACAAGGAGCTGTGTACTACAAAAGGTGACACAATACATTTGTTTATCAGTAGGAATGAGTAATAATGTTGACATTAGTATCCTGAGTACACTGTGGTGTATTGTCCAGGCTGGGGATTATTTTATGTTGATGACTGATATATGACATGTTTAGCACAATTTAGATTGACTTAGCGAGCTTGACATTGCTGGGTGTGTATGCTTATCATTTGGCCTCCTGACTACACACAACACGTGAATCATCACATCAGTCAGCTTTCTGCCTAGGTGTATGTGTGTTTGTAGACTATCAGTATTGGTGAGACATATGTGTATTTTGTACTGTTGGTATCACAATGTTTTACAGTATTGACCATTTCACATGTCGGGGGCCTACACTCACATGCCATGTCACACATGGACTTTTCCACTCACTTCTCCCTGAGATGCTCCGGAACCTTTGATCAACATACAAGTATACTGTCATGTGTGTCACACTGGCTGATACCACTATACTTTTTCTCACACCACTGAGTTTCTTGAGCTTTCACTGATACCAGGAAGTAGTGCAACTGTGAGGTGACAGTCAGAGTGTTCTCGATTGATGGTGTGCTACTTATATTTGGCTTGCCTGACATGCCACATGACTTAATTTATGATGTGTTACCCAGTGCAGTTAATGTGGTTCCATCCACCCCAGAGAGTGTAATGACACATTGCTACACGCTGATGGTGAACCACTACTGCCATTGACAGATTAGTAAGTGCATGACAATTTGGCACATCCGTGTCTACAGGTTAGAGCGCAAAGTGCACATGACACAAGGGCCCAGAAATGTGGGTTAGCTGCAAACTGTGCAGCGCAGCATGTCACCTGTCTGCACTGCAATGCGTCACTGAGACAGGGCAGTATTCCACAGTGTTTAGGCCAAACAGCCGATTTATGTACTTTCAAAGTACACTGGTACACAATGAACTTGCTAGTACACACAGAATTACACTTGCACCACAGTACTTAGATGCCTGCATTAGATGCAGAATTGTCTTTGTGCAGAATTGGGCACCTTCATGCACATGATGAACCCTCAGAGGCCTGAGTGTCTATGTATCAGTGCCACTGAATGCTGCACACATGGGAAGCGAGTCCGACTTGGAGGACTTTAGTTCTCTTTCCTTGTTACATATCACTTGGGAGGACCACATGATTTATTACATTTCAAAGGTTTCCTGGTGCGTAATACATGGCATTCCTTATGAACCATGCGACTTGCATGGAGACACCCCAACAACATCCATGAGACACCTCCCTTGCACCCAATGATGCTACATTGCATATTGGCTAGTTTTGCATCGCTCTGTACCTTTAAGTTATATAGTGGCTTTGCTTGCCTTGACATGTGTTATTTGAGGATTTGCATTAAACGTGTACCATGAGGCATGGACACCCCTCATATATATGGGGCTGTCTCCATTCAACACACACATAAATGGCTAATATGTCATACAATTGTTACTGTTAATAGGTGTGTTTTGTGCCTGAGTTTTGCTTACACACAAATAGGTCATTCCCATATCACCCATTCTGAAAGTGCTCAATGATGATGGAGTGCCTGAAGATGTAGGCCTAATGCGCACTCACTGGGTATTTTACTAGATCATTGGTAGACATTCCCTGTTGGGCCATGATGGCTTGGACATTGATGGAACATGTGTGCTTCTGGTTCCTGTACATTTTGCTGCAGAGGGAAACAGTATGCACAGGTGTACAATCCTTGGCACCCAGCACATGTCAGGATCCAGCAATTGCAAAGCACCATTGTTCGGTTTTCGCTTTAGTTGTTGTGTGCTGGGGAAGAGGAGGTACTGTGGTGTGATGTGGATGATGGCATCCAGGATAGAGGGTAGGAAGGCAAGGAAAAAGATGGCTACAATATTCCTGGTATGCTGGCTGTCGGGATCTGGAATGAACCAGATGAAACCATGTGGTGTACAGCTATCAGATTGACCTTCAAAGGGATGTTGGTGGGCATGGTAGTGGGTGGTTGGAGACTTGGCGCTATCTGGTTTAACAGTTTAGTAGTTCTCTGATGGACTTCCTCCCTGAGGTCAATGAGAGAAATCTGCTGGCGGTAAACGTGCTCCCTTTTCCTGCGTGGCCTATGTGGTGATGGAGGTGGTTGGGGGGGGTCTCCTGGCACCTTCGTGGTGTAGTGAAGGCAGGGTCTACTTGTGCACATTGCTATGTTAGCATAGGCTTATTAGAAGCTTAAACGCCAGTTTGCCTTTTTGCTGCTTTTGCACACAACACTATAGATAACTATTGTTGTAAGTAAGGCTGCTTGAATTGCTTCACAAGAGAATGACTTGTTTTCAACGTCCCTAGACTTACATCTCGACCTTAGTCTGTTCAGTGAGTGCTGAAGACTCCAAGGTTATCATAATAAGGTTCGGTGTTGTTCGGGCTGATCGGATCATGCACTAGACATAACTAGACATAACAGCACACAGCTGCAGCTAGCTGAAATTCTGGCATCTTTAATATCACACTGCATGCATGATTTAGACACTCTGAAGAAAATCTGTTTCCAGAGATACAGAGAGCTTTTGCAGATCCTAATGTGATTCACTTCTGCTGATCTTGGAGGTATGGGGTTTCCCATTCAAGCCTAAGAGATCTTCTATATTTTATAAAACATAGTTCCTAGCTAGGGAGGGAGGGTGCTATAGAACCTGTTCCCACCATCATTATAATGTGATTTCTCCTTTTGTGCTTTAGGGAATTGTAACAATGCTGATCGTATTATTTTTAATCATATGTCTGCTTATGCTCGCAAAAATACTGCATCTCAGAGCAAGTTGTTAAAATAAATATTTTAAACTTTATTGTGTCTCTTTTTTACCCATGTTGTGGACTGGTATGAGAATATAACGAAAGAGTGTTCTTGATTCCCACCATTCCTGAAAGTAACCTAAGTCGCATGTTCTGGGTTGTCTAATCATTTGTACCTTTGCTATAGGACGAAAAGCTAATGTGACACTGATGCTAGTCGGTTAGGGGTTCTAGGTACTGAGGTGAGTTTTTTGGTCCACCACAATTCACTAATGTCCTGGGTCTCTGTCCACAGTTCTGTGTCTGAGCAGAATCCCTGCAACATGGCGCACCTAACGATGTGGTCTTATATTTGAGACTCTCGAGTAGGGCTTATATCAGTCCACGACCCCCTCACTATTGTTTCCGGTTGACAGTGGTGACGGATTAGCCTACCTATAGTTACATAGGTCTTTTGAAGCTTGATAACTTAAAAGGGTTCATTCTTTGAATTATTACCCGTTAGTGCTACCATTCTTTTGCATTGTCTTTTCTCTACTGTGTCATCATGGGTGACGTTGAAATGCCCCAGAATATTCGGATGGCTGTCTGCAATCAATTGCAGATGTATGTGGTCCCCTTGGAGGGCATGGAGGTAGTTTTTGTAGTGAGTGCTGAGGCGGCTTACCCCTTTGAGATTTTCTACTCATGGGTTACATTCCCTGCGGTGAATGCAGATAGCAATACGTTTCATGTTTACACTCACACTGCCGTGCCTATGTAGTATACTCCTTATAGGAATCAGGAGATTCTGATTTCTGCTTGGCATCATCGAGTTTGGTTTAATGGCGCCTACCCCACTCAGTAACGGTGGTTCGATTAGGTCCTTTGTCAATCCCTGAAGCCACTTGGCCAGTTTTGGCTGGGTTGACTCCGCATACGCGTTACTTGGCAGTACCCGTTGGGGAACTAAAAGTCTTTTATACCTCTGATGTAGGGGTTATTAGGGCTTTAGTGCAATATATTACCCGCCACGTCCAAGCAGGGCCGTCTGGGGCTGCGGAGCAACCAGCTGGACCGGCCAGGATGAAAATGAATCCTGTCATGGTTAATTCAGTTATGGGCAAGCGGCCCCAAGATAAGGATGATTTACCTTTTTGGCTTGCTGAGAAATTTTACCAGCTTGAAGCAGTATTTCCTAATACGACTCCTGTTGAGAAACACAGGATTCTTACAATAACTTTGCAGAAAGACTTGATACTTAACTTGAGAATTAGCGACGTTGGTGACAGGTTGATTCCCAATGCAGACCGCAGGAAGTCTTTGATAATAGTGGCTCATGAGGGCATGGCCCCAACTCACGCCGGCGTGTCAGCTACTGTATCTCTCTTACAACAGCGTTACTGGTGGCGCGGATTGTACAAACAGTAGCTTGATTATGTCCTTCATTGTGACATATGCCAGCAGATTAAACCTTCAACTGCTGCGCGCCCACCCCAGACACTGTTGTACATTTCTAATAAACCACTTGGGTGTGTTTATTTAGACCACTGCGGTCCTTTGTCCTCTGATACTGCGTATAAGTACATCTAAGTTGCAGTTGATTCGTGCACACGCTTTGTTTGGGTGTGACCACAAAAGAGTACTGATGCCCGCATTGTCATCAGGGATTTGCGTGTCTTTGTGGGAATTTTTGCATGTGGTACCTTTCATTCGGACCAGGGTCCAGCGTTCGCCTCTAAGGCGTACAAGGATGCCATGGGTTCATTGGGGGTTCAAGTCAAATTTTCATCTCCATACAGGCCTGAGGGCAATAATGTTGTGGAGCAAATGAACCGTGACTTAAAGCAATCCTTGACAACTAAGGCTTTAGGTACAGGCCGGTACTGGCTAACCCATCTCTTTAGCGTACAGCGTGCACTTAATAATCTCCCTAAAAGGTCTCTGGGTGGGCGGACCCCATACGAAATACTCTTTGGCATCAAAATGTTTCTTCCGGACCTTGAGGGTCTAGACATGGCGGCGTCTGCCTCGTCCGTAGACGTAGATGAACATTCTGCTGTTTTACAGAATCTACAAAAGACCAGAGACAGTCTTGCAAAGGAACATTTGCCCTCCACATCTGATGCTGCTCTTCAGATTCCGGTAGTTGGCTGGCTACCCCGAGTTGGTGATCTGGTCCGAGAGAAGGTGGAGAACAAGAAGGAGTTCGACCCCTCATATCGTGCACCAGTTCCTGTACTTGGGGTGAAGGGTACAGGAGCAGTCATTTTACCACCACTTCCTGGTCGCAAGGAAAACAGGTACATCTCCATCGACAATGTCAAATTACATGCGAGTGGCTGATTCTTCTTAGTATGACTCCAGCGGTCTCTTGTCCAGCGATGCTGATAAATTCTGTTTTATTTACAACAAGGGGTGGTGATGGACAGAGTCTCTGAATTAAGCAGAGTACTCTCACCCAGTCAAGAGATCAGGGCTAGATCCAACACCGTTTTTTAGCTCATTGCACCATCCCAGTTTCAGAACCTGGCTGTATGCAAAGGTTCTGAGCTGGGATGGTGCATTGAGCTAAACAACTGTGATGGATCAAGCCCAGATCTCTTGACTGGGTAGGAGTGTTCTGATTAATTCAGATACTCTTTCCATCACCACCCCCTTTTTGAAATATTTTGGCCACCATAAGTGTGGAAGGGTATGCTCAGACATGAGTCCCTTGCTCACAGCACCATCAGGATTCAGGCAAGCCGGTCCCCGGTAGCTTGTCTCCTTTCTGGTGAAGAATTGGCTTGGTAGTTTGGTCTGCCCTGTTCCCATGATGCACTGGGCCAGGGACAGACTAATTTGCATATAGCCAGGTTCTGAGCTGGGATGGGGCAGTGAGCTAAATAACGGTGATGGATCAAGCCCTGATCTTTGGACTGGGTAAGAGTGGTCTGCTTAATTCAGACACACTGTTCATCACCACCCCCTTTTCTGAATCGTTTTTGGCCACTATAGGTGTGGCAGGGTATACTCAGACATGAGTCCCTTGCTCACTGCTCCATCAGGATTCAAGCAAGCCGGGCCGAGGAGGCTGAAATGCCAGAAACCGGTCCCCGGTAGCTTGTATCCTTTCTGGTGAAGAATTAGCTTGGTAGTTTGGTCTGCCCTGTTCCCATGATGCACTGGGCCAGGGACAGACTAATTTGCATATAGCCAGGTTCTGAGCTGGGATGGGGCAGTGAGCTAAATAACGGTGATGGATCAAGCCCTGATCTTTGGACTGGGTAAGAGTGGTCTGCTTAATTCAGACACTCTGTTCATCACCACCCCCTTTTCTGAATCGATAAATTCTGTTTTGGCTCCGGCGATTTCCACCAGCCCTGACGTTGCCATCGAGATGCCTATAATTCTGATCCTTTATTGAATACACCGGCTTGTGATCCCCTTGATGAGACAAAGTATACCTACCCTAAAGATCTGTTGATGCCTGATTTGCATACATCTGCTGCTAACCAGTCACGCTTTTCATTTTACACTGACTCTGTTGCATCAAATTCCCATTGAAAATTCCGATTTTTGCTGTTTGGTTTAAGAAAAATGTATTGACACCCCCATGGACTTACATTTGGCTGGAACTATTTTCTATTTTTTTTTATTCATGTCAATAGGATTTGTGGTGTATTTTTTCCGTTTTGTAAATTGACACCATGTTAAAGAAAGAAATACAATTAGATTAGTTGATGGAACTTTGGCACCCCACTCCTGAGGGACCAGACTTTTGTTAACATTACAGCTTTGCCCGTTTTAGATGGAATTGTATGGGATGCTGTTAGATTTCAAATCCAGGGCCCCACAGAGGTTATTAATGTTTCCAATGTACTACGTGTTTCAATGGGGGATGTGGTTAAACAAAATATACGCTCCGATGACTGGGATGTACAAGCCATAGAGGATCTGTTTTCTGATTTGAAATATTATGCTGCTTTTGATGCTGAAGATTTGTATTTAGACTCAGCCAAATATGCTGATTTATTTTGCTACCAACATTATGGCAATAATTTTCTGCACAAAGCAAACACATTTAGAAATTTGGTTAATTATACGCAATGGAAACATTGTCCAGCTCCTGTTGAGGGCAGCTCCAAAACTCTTCTGAAAAAGTTTACATATTTTGCTGATTTTATTCAATCTAATACTGACACATTTTATTTTAAGATGACTGGTGAGTCCTCTTCCAAAGTTAGACTTGCCCACACAAAATTACTATATTCTAAGTCCTTTCTTGACCAATTAGCAGTAGGGGGCTATGAAATATGGAAAGATACTAATGATCTTAAATCTGTTTGGGGTTCTAAAGACTAGCAGGTACAAGGCACTGAGGCTTTGCATCGTGCATGTCTCATCCCGAGCCATATGTTGTTTTTAAATTCAACAATTTCACAGACAACCTGCTTTGGATTGGCTATGTCTAAAAAATTAAATGTTCCCTCACTTGCAGATATTGGAAAATATCCTTCATGGTACAATCACACGATGTGTCCCTTAGTGAATTACAGTCTGTTACTAAATTCGTCTTTTAACGTTTCCAGTTTTGATTCCCAGGGTTGGTTGTTATGGCAGAAAAGTTCAGATTTATGCCAACATCGTTTTCTGGGTCTGACACCTGGCTATAAAGAGGTGAGGGTTTTCAAAGTGATCACTCTGTTACTGCCTATTCAGTAGGCAAGTTATGTCAGAACTGACTCAAACATTCCACCTTAGCGTCAGTTAAAATCCTTCTGTCCAAATTGACTGAAGATGTTGATATGAATGACTTTGTTAAAGGCCCTGTGGGAGGCAGATCGAAAAGATGGGTATATGTTGTTTACAATGAAGTCTGGAAACTGTCCAAATTGAAGCGGCTTCTACGTTGCACGAAATAGATCAAGCTAACTTAGAAAAAGTGCTAGCAGTTGTTGATAACAGCATTAACACTCTTTCTTCCTGAATTTACACATTGGACAATATTGTTTCATCTGTTGTTGATATAGTACAAGACGAGGTGTCTGTTTTGTACCATGGTCAAAATCAATTACGTTCCATTATGCAATTTGCGTGGACATGCAGACATTGAAGGCTGGTAAAGTTCCTTGGGACTACATGAATACTTTATCTTTATTTTTACAGTTTAATTTGACTGTGAAACAACAGTTCATGTCTATGAAAGATGCTGCATATTCACTTTTGCATATGGAAAAGTTAGAACCATTGCCTTTTTCTGTTGCCGAATGTAATTCATGGGTTAATAACGTTGCCTTTTCCACTATTCAAATTCGATTCATATATGAAATACTATGCCATAGGCAGATATGAATCTTTAGGTAGCGCTTATCTCCATGAAGCTTGGTCTCTGCTATTTACCTGTAGGTGCCTGAGGGAGGGTAAAGAAGTTTATCTGAAAGGTGAAGATTGAACCTCAACACCTGAACACTCATTAGTTTGTAGGAACATCCAATTGCACTGATCTTGTAATTCAGACGCCCCGAATTTAGCTTGCATTTTAAAAGGAATTCCGGTCCCGGCCATAACTCTGACTTACACTTTGCTAGCAAACTGTAGTTATTTGCTTTTAAATAAAGAAGACTGCTGTGGTATGCTGGCAGGGATACCATACATTGTGACTGTTTCCCAAAGTGTGGTCTGTTGCAAAAATGTGCTGTTCCCTCCTCCACATGGGAAGATCAATGTATTCATCTGGCCTTCCATTCTGACTTTGAAAGCAGAGTTCAACAAGATGAGTCGAATAAGGGCTCTTTTGACTAAAAAGAAAGTCGACCTTACATCTTCGCGTGAAACATTTGTCCTTCAAGTGGCTAACACTCGTACCGAGGTGCATGCCCTTTTAAATACTGATCTCCCCCTGCATTTCGGTGCTTTGATTCACACTATCTTTAATGCCTCATCGACTACGGGCTTGGCGCACTTTTTTAAAATTGTATGTTCTGGCGTTGTGACTTAATTCCAAACTATATTTGGTGAGATACCGGCATTTTTTCATTCTATTTTTTCCAGCCTCTTCGGCGGATTACCGTTAATTCTCGCCTTGGCTGCCGGTGTACTGCTGTTGATTTGCTTCCTCTAAAATCGCTGCACAATCTGTGCCCCACAGCAACCTGCCCCGGCTGCTCCAGCTTCGTAACCGGATGCTTGATTACTATGGAGCGCTCCTGCTGGCTACCTTAAGGGTAGAATATGGATTATCTTTCCAGTTCTTGTATTTAACATGCGTGCAGCCTGTCTTCCATTGCCTGGATTGAGATTTTGAATGGGCTCAGAATTTTTGTCTCTGCAACATGGTGTCTCCTAACCCAGATCATGATCTACTAATGAGTTCCTTAGTTGCTCATGAGTTAGACTGTTCTGGTATTGGAATTATGGCCTGCGCAGCGGCACATAGAGTCCTAGGTAATTGGTACATATTGACTGCAGCCCATGATTTCCTGGCATGCAGCTATCCCGAAGAACACCTGAGTTGTCCTCTGATGGTGCTAGATGCTCAGGCTGTCGAAGAACGCGTGTTCTTTCCCATTATTGAATTGGATGGCTGAAATGTTTTTGGATGAGAACAATGACTTCCTCTTGGAAGCAGTTGCAATGTACTGCGCATATACACTTTTGGATTGACTTGGTTTCTAATACAAACGCATTTGTGACTCATGATTTTTTATCTATTTTTTTTGCTTAATTCACATTCTGTGCCTTGAACACTATACAGCCCCTGCTAGGTGTTGAGTAAAAATATAAGTTTTGGGGTGGTGGTTACTAATTTGAAATCCTACTCCCAAATGTCCACTTTGGCGAAATTTTAACTTGGTTCTGTCTCACTAGAACTTGAACTCTACATTTCAAATTGCCCCCGTTCTATGTGTGTTCCGGTCAAGGGAGGGTGTAGTGAAGGCAGGGCCTTACTTGCGCACATTACTATGTTAGCATAGGCTTATTAGAAGCTTAAACGCCATTTTGCCTTTTTGCGGCTTTGGCACATGACACTATATGTGACTGTTGTTGTAAGTTAGGCTGCTTGAATTGCTTCACATGAGAATGACTTGTTTTCAACGTCCCTAGACTTACATCTCGGCCTTAGTCTGCACAGTGAGTGCTGAAGCCTCCAAGGATATCATAACAAGGTTCAGTGTTGTTCGGGCTGATCGGCTCATGCACTAAAGATAACATGCATGCAGCTGCAGCTAGCTGAAATTTTGGCGTCTTTAATATCATACTGCATGCATGATTTAGACTCTCTGAAGAAAATCAGTTTCCAGAGAGACAGAGAGCTTCTCAAATCCTGATGTGATTTACTTCTGCTGATCTTGGAGGTATGGGGTTCCCCATTCAAGCCTAAGAGACCATCTATATTTTATAAAACATAGTTCCTGGTAGGGATGGTGTAATACAAGGTGCTATAGAACCTGTTCCCACCATCATTATAATATGATTTCTCCTTTTGTATTTCATGGAATTATAACAATGCTGATGGTATTATTTTTTATTCATATGTCTGCTTATGCTCCCAAAAATACTGCATCTTAGAGCACGTCGTTAAAATAAATATTTTAAACTTTATTGTGTCTCTTTATTACCCATGTTGTGGACTGGTATGAGAACATAACAAAAGAGTGCTCTTGATTCCCACCATTCCTGAGAGTAACCTAAGTCGCATGTTCTGGGTTGTCTAATCATTGGTAGCTTTGCTATAGGACGAAGAGCTAATGTGACACTGATGCTGGTCGGTCAGGGGTTCTAGGTACTGAGGTAAGTTTTTGGTCCACCACAATTCACTGATGTCCTCGATCTCTGTGCACAGTTCTGTGTCTGAGCAGAATCCCTGCAACAATGGCACAGTTGTGCTTGCCAGACTGTTTCATGTGGCTTGTCTTTATGTAGCATAGCCAATGAGTAATTTCCTACGCCTGGGTTGCCGAGGCATAGGAAATTTGATGCATTTCAGCCACTGCGCACCACTTGCTCGTAATGTACCACACTTTGTGAACACCATAAATATCACTGTGTGGATTTTACTCTGGATATTAAGGGAGAATGCCTATCTTGTATATTTTAATTTCTTCATGCCACAGAGGGCTCTGGCACAGGTATAATCTGACGCAGGCCTACAAGAACCCACACATTTGGCCACAGCCTTCTACTTGTAAATATGGTGTACTGCCTGCGGCGCATGAAACATTTTGATGCAACGGCGGCACAGGCAGCTCATAAATAAGCCCCTGACTGATGAATTCACTGCAGCCCACCATTCCTTCATCACTTCCCCAGCATGGAAACTTCCTAATATGTTCTTATATTATCATACTTGTATCTTTTTGTGTACTGTCGCTTACTTCTTGATTTTGTTTCTGTTAAAGCGTTACATAAATGTGCATGTATATATATATTGAATGTTCCTCAGAGTCCATATTTAAATAGTCATTGACCATTTAAATCAAAGTGATGTATACTAGTGTTTTGTCTTTTTTCTACTGTCTGTTTACTGGTCACTTTAACAAACCACTATCGTTTTTAAATGTGCCTATATTTCTGTAACTTTTTCAATACATGCATATATTGTATCGAGCCTCCATCCACATGTTATCGCTAAGGTTATGCCTCTGTAAATGTATCCGGTTGTTATTTTGGGCATAGTGTGGTATGAATATTGCATTATGTTTTCAGGATATCTTAACTCATCTTCTTTGGTCCAATTGGAGTAGCTGGCAGATTTAAAAACAATAACTTTCTTTTCCCTCTGGCATTAAACTCAGAGAATAGTCTACTTTGCAAACTGCAAAAACTGCTTGAAAGCTCAGAAGGGACTGTCAGTAAATATGAGAATAATGATGTGCAATTACTGTGTAGATGCTTTCGGATAATTTATGTCAATTTCTGTATGCAGAGAAAAACACTGCTAGGGATGTTATAGAGAAAAAAGGTGGTAGTTTGCAAAGGCATTATCTATCTATCCATCTATCTATCTATCTATCTATCTATCTATCTATCTATCTATCTATCTATCTATCTATCTATCTATCTATCTATCTATCTATCTATCTATCTATATATCTATCTATCTATCTATCTATCTATCTATCTATCTATCTATCTATCTATCTATCTATCTATCTATCTATCTATTTATCTATCTATCTATCTATCTAGCCATCCATCTCTCTCTGTTGTCCTTTCTAACTGTTCCTGATGTGTCTATGTATTGCCCAATATCTGTGTTGGAGTAGCATGGATACCTGCTAGGTTTGCATGGCAATGTTATTCAATTCTGATTTCAAAGGAATTATAATTTGCACAAAAGCTAGAGCAGGATGCAGAGATATATTCACCCGGTGTGAGTGAGCACTGTTGCTTGATCAGTCGTAGTAAGTACTGAAAAAATAAGACTAATGAATTAAAATCTTACGCCATGAAAGAAAAAAAAGTGCACTCTTTCATTTTGCATCGTTGAAATAAATTCACAAACTATCAAGATCAAAATACTCAGCATTTATTTTTAATGACAAAACTGTTGCACTGCCTAGTACCGGTCTTAGTAAGTGAAAAATACCTTTGTCTGTTTTACGGCTGTTTTAAACGTTGAATGACACTTTTAGTATTCTGTATTCAGTTATAGTCTGTTGATAAATTAATCGCATACTCTTTTAATTTGGCTTGCTGCAAATGCTAGCTTTTTAAGTGGGACGAATCTAATTTTCATCCCCGGAACTCAGAATCACAATACACTATGGGCCAGATGTAGGTAGCCAAATACCGGTCGGTAACGGCCGAATTCGGCCGTTACCGACCGGTATTTGGCTATTGAGATGTAGGGGCACGGAAACAGGGCAAATCGGTAATTTTACCGATTCGGTAAATATACCGGTCGGTAAATTTACCGACCGGTATATTTACCGATTCGGTAAAATTGATATGTAGGTGGGACTCTTCTGAGTACCACAAGGCCTACAAAATCGGTATTTTACCATCAAATTCAATTTGATGGTAAAATACCGATTCAGGTGTGCATGCACATGTGTGCATGCACACCTGTGCCATATGACAGGCAGACCTGCCCTTAGGGCAGGTATGCCTGCCACATGGCCCCCGAACCTTTTTTGGGGGTGCTAGAGGGTGTCAAAGTGACACCCCCTGCACCCTTGTCAAAATCGGTATTTACCGAATCGGTAAATACCGACCGGTAATGCCCCATTCATTCCTATGGGCTTCAAAGCCCATAGGAATGAATGGAGCATTACCGGTCGGTATTTACCGATTCGGTAAATACAGATATTTACCGAATCGGTAAAAAACACATCTGGATGGACCTACATGTCCACCCTTCATATTCTTAATTACCGAATCGGTAAAATTCGGTAATTAAGAATCAGTAAATATTTTTTACCTACATCTGGCCCTTTAAGAACTAATGCTGCAATGGCTCATGCCTAAATGACAGTAAAGCGGTACAAAAGGGGGTGGTGATGGACAGTAAGACAGAAACTCCATCCTCAAACACGTGAACATTTATCAGAAGGTGTGAAAAGAACGCTCACTTTTGACTCTCATGCCTTGGCAAAATCAGAAAAAGAAATATTCATATATAGCTGCAGTTCAAACATTATTTCAATTCCATTCTGCGCCAAAAGTGATGTTGAATGGAAATGGCAAAGGAGAGGCCGAATGTCAAATAAGCAACCTTGTTTTGTTGGCATTTGACAAAGTGAACAGTCTCCGTAGCAATAAAGACTTGCTTTACAAGGTGAACAACCTTTACAACGAAACTATTACAACGCACTACCATTACAACGCGGTCATTACAACGCAAACCATTACAACGCATTGCGCTGGGGGGCGCTCTAGGATAGGGAATAAGTTTAATTACACGGGGACTGGAGTTGGAATAGTAAATTAAACTATTCACTATCCACCACCCCAAAGCGCTATGCGTTGTAATGGATTGCGATGTAAAAACCACGTTGTAAAGGCAGGCGTTGTAATAGCCTGCGTTGTAACGTCATACATCCGCTTTACAAATTAAATGTGATTGATCATCTTTGATGAATTCGGGGGTCGTTTGGTGTCAATGTTAATCAAAGCAAAGTTGTATTATTCAGTCATTGTGTTATGAATGCTATTCGTCAAAATTGGCAATTGCAGTAGAAGTGATAGCATCGCCCCTTTGTCCCTCTGAGGATTTCTCAAGACGTTAGATCATGTGACCTTTAAAGGAAGAGCATCTAAGGATTATTAAAAAAGATGCTGACTAATACTGTAAGGATTTCTTGTGTGAGTATATATTGGAATGATCACTACTCACTTCCTGTGAATGAATGAATGAATGAATGAATGAATGAATACATTTATTTGTTATAATTATAAAAAATATTACAAAACCATAGCGTATTCGTGCTCAAATTGTCACATTGTTAATTTCCACATTTCGCTTCTAAAAAGCTAAAAAGAGCACATCAGGTTTCTTCAATGTTCATCGATATACGCGGGCATGCCATTAATACATTTTGAAGCTGGTGTGCGAATTTGGCATGCCTTGCCAATTCTATTGGAGTTTTTAAATTAAAAAGAAGTTCCATCGCCTCTTTGCAAGTGTGGGTGCCATATTTTAAAAATAGTAGTTTTAATAAAAGGTGCAGCCGCGGCCGGCAGTGGGAGTAACGGAATTCTTTTTATTTATTTAAATATTTACTTACCTGTAAAACTCCGTGATCCATATATTACTACCCCCCCACTCTGACCCTCCCCCCCCCCACGTCACCGCCCTGCAGGTACTCCCACTGCCATCCGTGGCTGACTGCCTCTAAAATTCTACATGCCACTGTTCCACCTTGGAAACAGTTGTCGCGGTGGCATGTGCAAATAATATAAGGTAAGACTCAACAAGTGACTATCTTCATTCATTTCCAGTGGGTGTGTATGTCTTTTATTGGAAGCGACATAAGCCGGATTATTAAAATTTGCTTTAAAATTGATTTGTTCAGTGCACTATTTAAGTAAGGCTGGCACGATTTGTCCCTGTAGGAATTAACCTACCTGAATGTTGCTTTCAGAGCTTTCTATGAGTTGCATGTCTTCTCACCAGGATAAATGTCTGACTTGGTCCCACAGCACTTTTTTTAGGGATCCCAGGTTGATAGATAAACGTGCTCCAGTTTGTCATATGTAGAAGTAAATCACTGCAGGCAGTCTGCAGGTGCTCTGACCAGGTGTTATTCTCTTCTATGAAGATATACTTCAAACCTTTCTTTATTGTATTTGGGAACACTGCTCAGATTCTGCAGTAATATTGGACAACGGAAGCCCAGTTTTCATATGTTTGTTTGTTTAATCTGAATTCCAGTCTTTTCAGTGTGTTCCAAGTGTGGTGAGGAATTTGAAAGATCCTTTTAAAAGCCCGGCAATGTGCAATTTACAAAGTTTTTGCAGAGCTCCTGGAAAGGCCAGTTGACCATATGCATTTGCAGGAAGTAGTGCTGCTTTTATCACTTTTCGTATTGCCACAAGGAATGGGCTGTACATTTTTGCGTTTAGTTTACACATGGCGTAGGTCAGCGCCTTGGCATTTTTATTTCTTTAGTGGCAATATACTGGTTGGCCCTGCCCTTGCTCATAAAGCACACGCCCAGATAGATATACTTGAGTGTGGTGCTTATTGTCAGGTTGCCCAACCTCCAGTGTTGCTTAAGTTTGATAGCAAAGGTTCCAAATATCACCACCTTTGTTATGTTGGCCACTAGTTCATTAGCGCTGTTATAGGTACTCAGTGCATCTAGGGCTTTCTGCAATCCCACACGCTTGTAGTCCATTAGGACCATGTCGCCTGTATACTGCATTAAGAAGGATCAGAACCGCCTTATTTTTTAAATGAACAGGTTGGCAGATGTGAATAAGTTACCTATCTTTGCACTGTACATCTTCAAACGTAGGGGTGCCAGCACACAGCCTTGCTTGAGTCCTTGATCCATGAGCACCTTTTTTGTCGCGGTGCTTGATGTGAGTTTAACCCGTACCCAGGTTTTTCTTTAAAGGGCAGTGATGGCATTCAGCAACATTCTCGGGATCCCCAGTTTTGTAACTTTGCCCACAGTAAATTTCTATTACATAGTCAAATGCTGCAGTGTAATCAATTAAATAGGCAAAAAGAGGGTGTTGTCTTTCACGTGTAGCTTGACCGATTAAATAGTCCGGGCTGTCACAGTGTCCAGTGTTGACACGCCAGCCCTGAACCCTGACTAATATGATGGGAGAATGTTTTCGTCCCTGACCCAATTCTGTAGTTTCTGTAAAAGAAGGCTAGCGTATGCCTTTGCCTCAATATCCTGAAGTGCTATCATCATGTAATTAGTAGGGTCTGGTGTAGCTCCATTTTTATGGATCGTTGTAATAGGGATCCTCTCCAGCTTTCAGGGATTGTGGCATTGAGCGGGTAATTATAGAATAACTGGGAAAATAAAGACACCCAGAAGAAAAAGTCCTCTCTAGATAACTGGCTGGGTAGCCAGTTTGAACCGGAGGCTCCATTGCCCCTGATGTTCATTAGTATTGTGATCACTCGCTTAAGCGCATCCGAGACTTTGTGTACCTCGTCAATTACTGTTCGCCTTGTTCCAGTTTTTGGACCCAAGGTGTCATGCTGGACAGTTATTCCCGAGCTTCTACTATTCGATTTACAGTATAGTAGGTTCACATGCTTAATCCATGTGAAAATTGAGACTCTATTTCGCCTGTCGTGTCCATGCCCCTCAAGTGTGTTGATGAATTGCCAGAATTCTGCCTGTTTACTTTATTTTAAAAGACAGTAGACATGTGGCCATTTTGATTCTTGTTGGTGGTTTTTAAAGTACCGAATGTTATCCTTGTGTGTTTTGCAGGTTAATATCCGCTTGCGTTGAGTCGCTTCCTCCCCAGTTGCTTGTAGCAGTAGTTTACCTGCCTCATTGCTCTTTGATTGATGTTCCTTTTCTTTGTGTTTTTTATGGGGGTAGGGGATCTACCGATCAGCAGATGGTACAAAGTAGCGGCCATGCTTGACCATTTCAGAAATATGGTACCCCATGAGGTGTTGTTACTGGATGACTGATTCCATGCTGTCAAACTTGAGGTGCCAATTGTTCCCCACTTTAACTTGCTTACTAATTTATGGATTTCTTCTTCAGTTGATGCGACCAACATGTTTGCAGGATGTGGGCTTTCTGCCTGTAATGAAATGTTGATGCGTATGGGGAGGTGATCGCATACCTGCTGCTGGCGTTGTGAGGAGTCCATAACTAATGGTTGGAGATTTCTACTAATGAAGACATAATCAACAATTGCTTTTTGCCTGCCAGAAGAGCAGATTTGACCGTCTGGAGTTATATCTTGGGTTGACCAATTCCTGTGCATGTGACCTCGATCAATATGTTATTGTTGCTACATTCATGTTTCAACCTGTCATATCCCTTACCTGACTTGCGTGAGCAGTCTTCTTCTCTAGAGGAGCACACCACCGAGCAAAGTGGGTGTTGCTTTATTTGTGAGCTATGGCATGGATCGTCCTCGCTCCCATTGTTTTCCCCTGCAGGTAACGGATGCAGCACTGTATTCCGAGAGGCGATATGTCCTCAGGCAGTAGTGGTTACAATTCGGCTCGTCAGGGGGGCAAACCATTCTCATGTCCATTGTTTTTCCCAGTACCGCACCCCAATCCACTTTAGATGCACTTTGCTCCTAGGCAGCCATGCAGTGGCATGTGGTTTTGTTATTGTATACTGCCACTTCCTGCATCTTGCAGTTCCTGTGAGGTTTTGGGGGTTGCAAGAGTTGGCTCCTAGAAACGGAAAAGATGATGAAATTGTTCGTAAAGTGATTTACATGCCAGCAATGGAGGCTGCCTCCAATAGTTCTGCGGGGGTGTCTACTTTGACAGCAGCATGCCCATTAAACATTTAACCAGTGGAAGCTTCATTTACGGTCAGTGAGTCAGAGGGGCCTCCTGCAAACGTCCACAGCTGAATCCCATTGATGACATGGAGTGAATTCATTGTTTGTCACCTGTGGTCTCTCTGGGAAGGGTCTCAAGCCTTCTTTGTCCACTTTGCCTTGGTGGGTGAAGTGTGCTATTTGTTTGGCATCCAAAGCTGCTCACCTTTCTCTTCAATCTTCTGTCCAGGGCCGGTCCACTCAAAGTGTTTCCTCATCCTCGGCAATGTTTAAGGGGGCATCCCTTTTTGACATTTGTAAATCTGCAATATGGGTCTCTCCCAACATTTTTGTTTCCCGTGACTGGCTACAGTAGGGATGGCTGCATCCTGAGATTTGAGAATCATGTTTTATCATCTGTACATAATCTGTGATTCATGCTTGAGTAAAAAAATTAAATGTTTTGCATCATTCTTGGTTTGCGTGTGAATCAATCCCCATGCGCTTTGGTATGGGCTCATTTGTTAAGAATGGGATGGGAACATCGATGAGGAGTTAATACCAGGTCCTCTTTTTTTAATCCTGAGCCCATCCCTCCCTCCTAGGTTTCTGTTTATTGTGATTGGTTTTCTACCTTATGGGCTTCTTTGGTATTATTGGGTTGTCTTGGTGATGAACTCCCCCTTTTATGAATGCTGGGTAGTTGGCCCCATATTGGGGGAAGTATTTTGACGTCAGCTATGTGATAGGTTCTGTGGAGCCATCAAGCTGCTCATGTGTTAGGAATGGAACAGGAAGACCTGGAATCAGAGTAATGAAATTTACCAGTAAGTAAACGGGGATACTTTGTGCTTAAGAAAAAGGCAATGCATTGCTAATGAGTACAAAATAAGATACAAGTCATAAAGGGTAAACAACGTTACCCTTGATGACCTGTAGCTAAATGCTCTTTATAGATAATTGATCAGTCATTTCAGTGTTTTCACAAGAATAAAGTATTAGATTGGATTTTTTTTTCGTGCTCCTATTTCCAACTTATAATGTATGTAACTTGAAGGCACAACGGACAGCAGCATCACACTATTGCCAAAAGAACTATGGGTTTTAAAAAATTAAGTGACATTTTTAAACAAATTTCACATCAGTGCATTTCATGGCTTGCTATACAGATCTATTTTCAGATTTAAGCAACAGAAGCATAAATCCATAACACCTAGAATTTCAACACAGACAACTATAATGCTACTTTACTACGTTCTTTGCCTATGTTTAAAGAAACAATTGGTCAGAGAAGACATTTACACACAAGTACCTTTATAAATGATAGATGCTAATCTTATTTTTAACGAAATTGTGTTTCTGTGATTGTGTTAGACGAAAGCCAGAGAATATTTAGAGGATCATAATTTCATTTTAAGGGTTTATCCTGCTACTCATCCTACACAATAGTGAGTTTAGTTGTGAGCCTCATTTTGTTGTTGTTTGTTGAGTTTGTGCTGGTCGAGTTGATGTCTAGTTGAGTTGTAGGTGGTGTGTATGGAGGTGGTAGATTTGTGGGTTTTGCAGGCAGACTCACAACAGAATTTCTTAGGTGGGATGGCCCTCATAATTTGTGGTGCCTCTGTATAATCTTTTTTTTTTAATTGAAGTTCTTGGTCATAAAGTCAAAATGAATACAACACAAATTGGCACCCACAAATAATCATACAAATATCTCAACATACAGAAAGGAAAATGAAAAGAGATTATTGACTGGAATACATAAATCCAAAATTACTCAAAATAGGATCTCCAAATTTTATCAAACTTCCTTGTCCCACCAATTCGCTGTGCGTATCGCAATTCACTCATTCTAACATTCTTCATTTTTTTAAACCAAGTATAAAAAGAAGGAACCTGGATTGATTTCCAGTTATGTGACACCAGAGACCTTGCCACTGCCATTGCAATGAACAACAATTTAACCATCTGTTCTACCAAACCAAGATCGGAGTCATATCCGTACAGTATTAATTTAACGTTATAAGTAATCTGAATCTCACAATATATTTGCAAATATTCAAAAATCTCATTCCAGAAAGGCACTATTTTACAGCAGTGAGCTATAATGTGAGACCAATTAGCAGGTGTAAATTGCAGACATATAAAAGAAATGGCGCTCGAATTAACGTAAATTTTAGCAATGGCAGCAGGGGTGCAATACAGAAGCCATTTACTGAAAAATAGCATTCTTCTCCAGTTAGATCCTCAAATCACACTAAAGTTCAACTTGTTAATACATTTCCAGGTATTAATGGTAAGAACATGATTCTCCTGTTCCTGCCATTTTTTAATAGCTTTCAAACTCGTCCCATAACGGGCTTGGGGAACACATGAGTCTTGGCTCCACTTGTTCAAGCATTTTATAAATCGGAGTATAGGAGCCTGTTAACAAAAAATTCTCCGGAATTAAATATTGCAACTCTCTGGGCATTAACCATATTCCCTCCCTAAGAAAATCTGATAGTGTATGAAACCCAGCACGCTCCCATTGCCTTACAGTATCAGCTCCGATTTTAATCCCTGTGAAAGTGAGAACATGCGCTAAGGGAGTTCTAGAGTTATATCTTTTAACCATAGCATCACGACGTTTAAATAACCAATTCATAATCTTATATCGAGTGAATTTCGGGGATTAGGGACCTGTAATGGAGAAGGAATCTGAGCCTCAAGACAAATTTGTTCCAAAAAAAGTTAATAAATACATTTGGACCTTGCATTCCAGATTTAAATCTCTCTAAATATTGGGCAAAATATGCGCTCTAATAATCTCTGATATTAGGTACGGATAAGCCTGCCCTCTCAGTTTCTGCATAAAGTGTCCTTATTGCTATACGGGGACTTTTTTTTGCCCATATAAACCCTGAAAATAAAGATTCAACTTTAGAGAAGAAGGCACCGGGCAAAAAGCAGGGAATAGCAGAAAATAGAAAATTAAAAAGCGGGAGAATAGACATTTTAATCAATGCCACATGCCCCAAAATGGAGAAAGGCAACGGATTCCATCTGGTGAACATGGAACGAACCTTCTCAAGAAGAGGTTTAAAATTCAGTTTATATAAATCGGAGACCAGGGCAGAAAACAAAACACCCAAATACCTCTTAGGTCTTGAATTAATGCAGCCGACTAAATCAAAATGTAAATCCACATCAGCCCCACCACAGACTAGAATTTCTGTCTTTTTTTTATTAATCCGATAGCCTCCCAAGGCTTCGAATTCTTCAAAAAGCTGTACGGCAGCAGTCTGTGATCGAATATCCGTATTAATTAATAGCATGATATCATCAGCATACAGTTTGATTTTGGCCATGGAGGCAATTGGAGGAACAATGTTCACCGAATTACGAATTGCTGCAGCTAATGGCTCAATGAAGAAAGCAAAAAGAATAGGGGACATGGGGCAGCCCTGCCTGGTACCCCGGTGAACCAATACTGTACCCACCATAGCCGAATTAATAATTATATTTGCTTTAACACCTGTGTACAAATTTTGGATTAAACTAATAATTGGCGAAGGGATGCCAAAGTGCTTTAAAATAACAAATAAAGTTGTCCATACCACCAAATCAAAAGCCTTTTCGGCGTCTAATAATAAAATTAAAGCGGAAATTCGTTTAGTCTGAAAATAATCTAAAGCCCCAGTAAGAAAGTGTGTATTAGTGGCTAACTGACGACCGGCGACAAAGCCATTCTGATCTGGATGAATAAGGCCTGACGCCATAGTATTAAAAAGTAATGATAGTAATTTCGTAATGATCTTATAATCTGTAGTGTGTTTATCTAGGTACCTATATTGATACTCCTATTTCTGACCCTTGTCCGGTTATTAATTCACTAATGTCCATACAACGGCACAGAAACCCGTTTTCAGATTAGGTCATAGCGCATGCTGTCACATTAAGCAAGCACTATCCCTCCAGCCCCCTAGAAAGCGCACCGAGTTCTCAAAACAAATCAAACCTCCAGCAGACCTGGGAAATCCCCCGCAGCTATTGTTTTGATTTCGCTCGAGAACTCCTGAAAAGAATGTAAGAACGACCAGTCCTTATGACATTCTTACTGACGTCTTATGTCCATCCTTACGTCAAACCCGGCACCTTTCAGGTATAAATATACCAACGCTGCCCTAAGCAAAGACACGGTGGTGACGAGCTTGGAGCAGCACTACTTGCCGGAGAGCCCAGCTGACGCAGAAAAGCCCACGGACGCTGCCCCTCCCTTTTGACGCGCTGAGAGAGACGCTGCCTTTTCTCCTGCCGAGAAATCCAGCCTCCGGCGTTTCCAGCCGCCCTCGCGGGTAACTGGGATATCGAGTCCTGAGACAGAGATACCAACCCTCCAGCCTTCTAAATCCCAGGTACTGAACTGACTGACCCCTTACAGAGTCAGATTCTTGGCAAAACAAACTTAACTTAAACTGCTACTTACTTACTCCCTCCCACGTATTAGGCTTAGGTCAGGTACACCGGGGTAGGCGTAGTTAGAAGCACCAGTTGAGTATGATTAGTCAATGTATATATGTATGTATATCTTTTATCCATTTTAAAGTATCATATGGCTAAGAAACCATATCAATGCTTTTAAAGTATTATTTTATAATCCTGCTTTTACTGTATGCACTTTACTTAACCTTAAGTATTGCTACTGTAGCGATTCATTTCTCTTGTATGAGAAAAAGAGACTGATCAATAAATAACACCTTTTTAGAGGGACTGTAAACGTGCAGAAAGACAGTGGAGAGTGGCCTACGATAACCAGTTGAAAGAGAGATATCTCGTCAATAGACGGGTTTATCACAATAAGATCCGGATAGAGAACGCCGCATATTATGCTGACAAAATCCTGGGTGCAGAGAACTCAGCTAAGGAACTGTTCAGCGTATACAAATCCCTGTCCATCCCTAAAACCTCGACAGGAGGGGAAGAGTACTCGGTAGTCACCTGCAATCGTATTGCTAACTATTTTGGGACAAAGTGTCCAAGATCTACTCCGCCTTCCCTGTCCCACCCTCAGTCGCGGAAATATTAGCAGTACCAGCAGGAGAGGAAGCTGGACAAAACCTGCTTCTTAATTTTATTACCCCCTCATCAGAAGATCTAATTAAAATATGCAGATCAGTGAAGTCAGGTTCCCCTTGGGACCCAGCCTCTCCTAAGCGGTTGTGGGACAGCCTGATGACACTCGAACTCTATATCAGGCACCTGCTGGATGTCTCCTTCCGGTCCAGCTCTGAGCCAGAGGACTGGAAACAGGCTGTGGTGCTCCCACTCCGCAAGAAGCCCAACATAAGTCCTGAGAAGCTGGACAATCTGCATCCCATTTCCCTGCTACCTTATTTTTCCAAAGTGGCGGAAAAGTTGGCCAATATGCAGTTAATGCACTTTGTGGAGAAGACTAATCTTCTTCATCCCACCCAATTTGGGTTTCGGCCACGTCACTCCACAGAGTCAGCTCTCCTTATGGCAACCGAAACCATCAGGCAGGGTGCAGACGAGGGTCAAACTATGGCCTTGATACTTCTGGATCTCAGCGCTGCGTTCGACACTGTGGCACACTCCATCTTGCTACAGTGTCTGAGCAAAGGAGGGGTGAGAGGTGCAGCGCTGAAATGGATCCAATCATTCCTATCTGGCTGAGGCTTTCAAGTCAGGCAGGGTGACTTCTATTCAGAGCGTGTAGCTTTGGACCAGGGGGTGCCACAAGGCTCATCCCTGAGTCCAACTCTCTTCAATCTCTACGTTGCTCCGGTAGCCACTATAGTGGAGAGTCACGGCCTGCGCATGGTGTCTTATGCCGACGACACACAGCTGGTCATCTCCCTATCGCGTGCGCCCATATGGCTGAGATACCCGCCACCCCCTCTCGACACAATCCCCAAGGATGGGAAACCGAAACGGTTCTGAACTTTTGGAAGGCGGGAGGGAGTGACCCTCCCGGCCGTATTTATTAAAATATGAAACAAAATCAAAACATTAAAATAACAGTTTCATATTATGTACAATTTCATTTCCACATTACGATGTTTGGCTAACCTTAACAGATCTCTAATACAAAGATTCTCCTAGCCGATCCAACATCCTACAAAACATTTGACTTGAAATTGTACATCCTAACGTTAAGGGCCAACGGCAAGGTCGTAACCGGTGTCAGATCCCTAAACCAGAAATACACCCCTCACTTGTGAGAGGACCAACCGCACAGAGGCGTACCTCAAGTGCATCTACCAATTTCCCTTGGACTTGACGGGGGCCCCAATGAACTCGACGCCATTTAACGGTCGTCCGAGGACTCGTGTGAGGAGTCTAAGAGGTAGCGTAAACCCCCTCCCGAACCCCACACAACTTACCCATCTGCCGTCGCAGATGTCCTGGCCCCGGGAAATTCCCCAGGAGGGCCCGTAGCCCCTCCTATCCAGGAAGGGGCCTTGACCACCTTTCCTTTCCTTCCGGCGGCCTATCCTTAGACGGGACCGCCTCCCCGTTGAGGGGCCAATGGCCACCTCCCCCGAGCGCTCCCATCCGTAATGGGTGACGCCCCCCCATAGGGATCTTCCAATTACTGCTCACCGATCATGACCTTACCGCCCGACAATAAATACGACATATCTACCTAAATTACTAAATCACGAAACAATTATAGCCTATTAAAAGCATGATTACTGATCAACACCACTGCAAAATCCTTTATTTGCACAACATACTGAAAGTGACCATCTTTATTGCATACTCAAAAAATTATCACGACAATCGTCACAACCTGTAAGAAAATAGAGTTACCACATCAAAACTTTATTTCAAAACAACTAGCTGTCATCAGGGGCTGGTGGGTGGGTCAAAATTGCCTCTTCGTTCCGTCTTGAGCTCACGTGCAGTGGGGAGGTGCAGCTTCAGAGCACAGGAACAAGAGGATGTTTTCTTGGCTTGTTGCTTCTTTTATCCGTCTTCGGGGCGGGCGTCAACCCGCCCCCGCCCGCCACCGAGGGCGTGGCCGAGTGCGTCAGTGTCTAGGACAACCCACTCCAGGGCGGGAAAAGGCGCGCCCCGGCTACGCCGCTTCGGGCATACCAGCCGAGACTCACCTCCCGCCCAAGATGGCTTCCCGGGGGGATCGTGGTACTCCACCATACGTTCGGGGGGACCGAATGGTCGCCCCTTTCCATATGGCTGAGATACCCGCCACCCCCTCTCGACACAATCCCCAAGGATGGGAAACCGAAACGGTTCTGAACTTTTGGAAGGCGGGAGGGAGTGACCCTCCCGGCCGTATTTATTAAAATATGAAACAAAATCAAAACATTAAAATAACAGTTTCATATTATGTACAATTTCATTTCCACATTACGATGTTTGGCTAACCTTAACAGATCTCTAATACAAAGATTCTCCTAGCCGATCCAACATCCTACAAAACATTTGACTTGAAATTGTACATCCTAACATTAAGGGCCAACGGCAAGGTCGTAACCGGTGTCAGATCCCTAAACCAGAAATACACCCCTCACTTGTGAGAGGACCAACCGCACAGAGGCGTACCTCAAGTGCATCTACCAATTTCCCTTGGACTTGACGGGGGCCCCAATGAACTCGACGCCATTTAACGGTCGTCCGAGGACTCGTGTGAGGTGTCTAAGAGGTAGCGTAAACCCCCTCCCGAACCCCACACAACTTACCCATCTGCCGTCGCAGATGTCCTGGCCCCGGTAAATTCCCCAGGAGGGCCCGTAGCCCCTCCTATCCAGGAAGGGGCCTTGACCACCTTTCCTTTCCTTCCGGCGGCCTATCCTTAGACGGGACCGCCTCCCCGTTGAGGGGCCAATGGCCACCTCCCCCGAGCGCTCCCATCCGTAATGGGTGACGCCCCCCCATAGGGATCTTCCAATTACTGCTCACCGATCATGACCTTACCGCCACAGGCCGGATAGTTGACCGGCTATCCGGACCCCCCACAACAACTCCTGCCTAAAGGTCATGTTATAAACTCTTTAACCAAGCTATGAGGTCTCCTATGAGTAACTCATTCCCCACCCGGGACAAATGAACACCGTCCCCCAAATACATACTGTCCCCTCTGATACAACCATGCGAGACAGAATGCAGAGTACTTGAACGAAACAATCTACTCACTTTGTTATTTATTTTCCTTACTGAATGATTCAGAGCAGAAACAGAAATAGCCCCCCGCCACACTTTTCGTGGGATCATGTGGGACCATGCAATTGTGCACCCTGGAACTCTCCTTGCCAACCAACTTACTGTGGAAAGCATTGCCTCAAGAAGAAGTCGTCTACCAGTGGCCACCAAATCGTTGCCCCCAAGATGGACTATGATTATAGACGGCGGTGACCCTGTCCGCCCTAACAAACCCTCGAAAAAGGATTGAAACTGGTCAATACAGAGCCCGCCCTTTCCGTAGAAGGACACACTGTACCCGTATTCCCCAGCCACGTGAATCATGTCACCTGCTTTGAATACGTCCGCGGCACGCCTCACGTATGAGTGGCCCACGACCCACACCTCCTTTTTCACAGCCGGTGATGTCTGACCGCTGGTCCCCATGTGTCGGGTCGACTGCACAGTCCGCCCCGCCTCGTAGGCTTGCGCAACTGAAAGCCAAACAAAACAAGAAGCGTGAGTACATCATTACAGCTTCATAACATGTGCAACCGCACATACCTTTTATAACAGTTCGAGGACCAACGCCCCACACGTTTTACTTCTTCTACACTCAGACCCCTGGCTGTAGCCTCTGTAGCAGCCCCTATCCGAAACGAATGGGTCCCAAACTCTCCGGGGTTCAAGCCCGCGGCCGAAATCGACATCGCAAGCACCCGCTGGAACTGAAACCTTGTCAGTGGGGTGGTGTCAGCGTGTCTCAAAAAGGTCCCCCCCATGATGCCACTCTCTGCGCTAAATATTCCTCTACGCAAACCACAGGGCACATGGGGGACCCGGGAATCCTCTGTATGATTATGCAGTCCCCAAACGCACCCTGATCGGTTTTGGACCTGACAAACGAGACAGTCATTGTCTCCCCGTTGACCTGAACGTGCTCTTGGCACAATCCCCCCATCGTATCCCGCTTGTTCCTCGCCACTAGTTCGCTTACCCGCATAGCCCCATGGAATGCTAGCGCAAAAG
Organism: Lissotriton helveticus; assembly: GCF_964261635.1. Taxonomy (NCBI): domain Eukaryota; kingdom Metazoa; phylum Chordata; class Amphibia; order Caudata; family Salamandridae; genus Lissotriton; species Lissotriton helveticus. The sequence continues at coordinate 1,080,803,260 of NC_136059.1, forward strand.
CGGCTCGGAATAACACTGTCTCATACTGTGATGAACACGTTGCCGGGAGTACGGAAAATAACAGGGCCAACCTATCCAGACCTATCGGGCGCCTCTCATCTGCTTTGCGACCCTCCAGGCGTTGCCACCCCCGTAGCGCTTTCTGGACTACGAAAGACGCTGTCGGGTCCTGGATCCCATGAGCCCTTGCCATAAAGGAAATGGCGGCCCGATGCCTCTGGGCCGTAGCTACTGATTTGCCTGCCTGATGTAAAGACAGCAAAAATTTAACGACAAGCTCCTCCTGGCCCCAAAGCTCCCACCTAGCAGAACCCAAAAAGGACCAATAGGAACGGAACGCCCCTTCGTATGCCTTCCTTGTCCTGGGCGCTAAACTCTCTCCCACGAGGTTTTGTAGTTCGGGGCACCGAGAGACCAGAGAGCTTCGGGAAAGGGTGCTGCCACCGGGTCCGCTGCGGGCATAAAACCCCAGAAGGCCTGCATACGGAAACGAGAAAGCGCATCAGCCGCTTGGTTCAATACCCCCGGGACATGTCTTGCCCTAAAGAGCACATTCAACTGCATGCACAATAACACAATTTCTTTAAGCAGTCTCAGCATCCATTTGCAACGTGCTGCCTGACTATTGATACACTCTACCACGGTCATGTTGTCAGACCAAAACACCACAGACTGATCCCGGAACCCCTCAGGCCAAGTTTTCAGGGCCACCAAAATAGGGAAAAGTTCGAGAAAAGCAATGTTCCTCGTCAATCCGCACTCATGCCACCATGACGGCCATTTTCGAGCCGTCCATTGTGTGCCGAATATGGCGCCAAAACCTATACTCCCCGCCGAATCGGTCCACAGCCCCAGCTCCTCAGAGGACACCGCCGGTTTTATCCAGACAATTCGACCATTGAAATCCGCAAGAAATGCCAACCAAATGCGCATGTCCTGGCGAACTTCTGCCGAGAGCCTCGTGCGGTGATGACCCTCCTTCAGGCCGACCATGGCTTGTGCAATCGAGCGGGAAAAGGGGCGGCCATCGGCATTACTCTCAGGGCAAAATTCAACTGGCCCACCACCTGTTGTAATTGATGCAGTTTTACTTTAGTCTCACTGATACATGTTTCAAGGGATGCCCTGAATTTCAAAACCTTTTCTCTTGGTAGTCGAAAACAACCCTCTACCGAGTCGAGCTCGATCCCCAGAAACTCGAGGGAAGTCGAGGGACCCACGGTCTTACCTGGCGCCAATGGCACACCAAATTGGTTCATCAAGACACAAAATTCATTTAAAGCCTGTCCACATTCTGGATCCCCGGCTGCCCCCAAGAACAAAAAATCATCGAGATAATGCATAACATGTTGAAAACCCGTCTTCTTTGTGAAGACCCATTGCAAAAAACAACTGAACATTTCAAAATAGGCACAAGATATAGAACATCCCATTGGCATACATCTGTCCATGTAATAGTGACCCTGAAACCTAAAACCAAGGAGACGCTGATCGTCTGGGTGTACCGGGAGCAACCGGAACGCTGACTCGATATCTGATTTTGCCATCAGCGCCCCGGGCCCCAGGCGATGCAACATGGCGACGGCCTCATCGAAAGATGCGTACCGCACCGAACACACTTCCGGGTCTATCGCATCATTCACGGAAAGACCCCGTGGGGCTGACAAGTTATGTATCAGCCGAAACTCACCCGGGTCCTTCTTGGGGACCACCCCTAGAGGGGAACAAACAAAATTATCAACCGGTGGCAAGTCAAATGGACCGGCGACACGACCTCGAGTCACCTCCTTCCCAATCTTTGCCTGTACCACAGCCGAATGCTGTAAGACCGATAGTTGATTCGTACAATTAGCTACACCCTGAAAATCCCCCACTGGGATGCGGAAACCATATGAAAACCCGTTCCGCAACACCCCAGCGGAAGCATGATCCGGGTATTCACTGAGCCAAGGAATCATTGCCATGGTATCAATCGGAGTAGGTAAAGTCGCCCCTCGGACTATTTCAGACCTGTTTGGCGCTTCCCTTACCACCGTTATCACCCGTTTTGGCTCTGCACATGGACTCAGGATGGGATGGCTGCCCACACCCCCCACATTCATGTCTGAACTTGCATGACCCCTGGGGCCTCGTACATTTACCTCTGTTAAAATTCCAACAGATCCCCCTTTTACCTGCGTTGCCGCTCGTCTTCGAGTGGTACTCGCTACCTGCACCCGTCCGAAAGGGTGTCCCAGAGTATTGGCGGGAAGATTCACCCCCGCTACTCCCTGACAATGGTACTTTTAACATTCCAGTACTCTCCATTTTTTGCCATGACACGGAGTCGTAACAATCCCAAGTCAAAACTGGGTCATGTTCCTTAGCTTTTCTAAAAATATTGTCATAGCAGAACCACTGATTGCCCCCATACGCTACGGAGTACTCCATGATACGCGATTGATAAATAGGCAACTCGGTCAGCAACTCGGGCCTGCGCTCACCCATGATGGAGGTAAAAATGCCCCACGCTCTGCCCCAAGTACCAATGTTTTCGTCAACCTTAAAGGCGGCCATTTTTGCGCGCCAAACACTCGGATGCATGAGCTCCTTTTGGCTCTTAACATGCTCCATCTCGTAATGGTCGGTAAGCAAAGAAAAAATATTAACATACTTATTCGCCCAAATCTTTTCCTTAATTTCCAGTGGAACATGCTGAGCCACCTTCTCCCTTCGTGAAGGTACAGACCCTTCCCCCGCGATCGGCAATGGCCGCTTACCTGAACCAGAAGCTGCATTTGCCGCCGAAACTGGGCCCGTTGCATTTTCCGCCGCCGTAACTGGCGGGGTAACCGAAGCTGGTGTCTTCCCAGCCTCCCTAGATTCCCGCAGTTGTCTCATTACTGCCCGGGCGTCGTCAGCCGTGGTGCCCTCGTTATCTTTTCCCAACCACGCTGCCAATTGCGCCGCTAACTCGGGAGGCATATCTTCCCTGGTCACGGGGGTGACCACCACAGGGATCGGATTCCCCCCCTTCGGCACCGGGGTTGGCTCCTCAAGTGGGGTATCAGGGACCGGACTTTCACCCCCAAGCGCCCCCTTTCTGGACCTCTTGCCTCTCCCACCGGGGACTACTCCCGGCAAAGGCCGTTTTGGTCCTCCCTCCCCGTTCTTAGCCGCCATCTGCTTCTTCAAATCGGCTACCTCCTTCATGAGCATGCGGAGCATCTGATCGGTACTGACCCGCTTTCCGACTTTCTTAGGCATTCCCAGACGGGATATCTGTAAGACAAAAAGAAAGATTACAACGCTCAAAATTGCCTCTTCGTTCCGTCTTGAGCTCACGTGCAGTGGGGAGGTGCAGCTTCAGAGCACAGGAACAAGAGGATGTTTTCTTGGCTTGTTGCTTCTTTTATCCGTCTTCGGGGCGGGCGTCAACCCGCCCCCGCCCGCCACCGAGGGCGTGGCCGAGTGCGTCAGTGTCTAGGACAACCCACTCCAGGGCGGGAAAAGGCGCGCCCCGGCTACGCCGCTTCGGGCATACCAGCCGAGACTCGCCTCCCGCCCAAGATGGCTTCCCGGGGGGATCGTGGTACTCCACCATACGTTCGGGGGGACCGAATGGTCGCCCCTTTCCAGTCTCGCGGCGGACATCTTCAGATCGTGCATGCAAGATCTTGCAGTCTGGATGTCCGCCAACTGCCTCAAGCTCAACGGAGCCAAGACTGAGGTGCTGGTCGTAGGGGGTGGCCAGGCGGCGTGGACGTCGGCATGGTGGCCGCCATGCCTGGGACCAACACCTACCCCCTGCCAGGAGGCGAGGAATTTGGGCATCTGGTTTGATTCCAACCTGACCTTCTGCCCCCAGATCAATCGGGTGATTGGATCCTGCTTCGGGACTCTCAAGAGCCTTAGGAAGGTGCTGAAATTTCTACCCATCAAAGCACGCCAAACGCTAGTGCATGCACTAGTCACATCCAAGATGGACTATGGCAACCTTCTCTATTTAGGGACCTTAGAGAAGAATCTGAGCCGCCTGCAGGTCTTGCAGAACGCTGCTGCCCGATTGGTGCTCAGACTACCCAGAAGGGCTGCCTCTAAAGCGGCTCTTCAGACCCTGCACTGGCTCCCGGTAAGAAGCAGGGTGGCATTTAAAGCTCTCTGCACTTGCCATCGAATCGTCAATGGTAGGGCACCCCTACCATTGCAGGAAATGCTGACACAATATGAGCCTTCCCGTTCCCTTAGATCTTCCGGTTCGGGGCGTGTGTCCATGCCCAAGGTGTCTAAAGCAAGGATGGGCGGAAAATCTTTCAGGCATCTGGCTGCGTTAAGCTGGAATAAACTTCCTGCGGCGTTGCGTCTTGAGCCATCCGAATCAATCTTTAGAGCCAAGTTAAAAACAATATTATTCACCCGGTAACAGGTTCTGCCCCCCTGTAGTTTCCCTGCAAGCACTCGCTCCACAGCGCGGGGACACGCCGCTGGGCGTCACCAAGCGCTTTACAAAACCCCCTATTAATATTATTATTATTATTATTGAACACGCCCATCTCTTCTTTCTCTACAATCTGGTGGAACTAAGTATGCACGTACTGACTGAGTAAAATGATTGTCTTTTGTTTTCACACGACTCTAGAGATATACTCTTGATTAGGGGGGAGCAAAGTTGTCATGTTCTATGGTTGTCAGAAACTAAATCCCTTCTTGTCTATCCAGGGAGGTTAAACTCCTCCTTGCCTATTCAAGAAAGTTTCTAGTGAACTCTGAGCTAGCTGGCACACATAACTTTAAGTCTAATATCGTCAGTAGAAGACCTAGTTAACCACAGTCCTACGTTTATACTATTGAAGATATTATTCCAATGCGCAGAGCCTATTGGGATAATAGGAACTACACTACATGGCGCCCAACGGTTTGGATAGGCGATAAATCTAATGCAAGACATTAGAGTAACTCAGTCGTGCTTTTTCACACAGACCCCTTTTTCCCATAAAAACTCCAAAGACGTCTGGAGTGGGTGAAAGGTTAAATCCGCCAAACTTAGTAGGAGGAGACTCCTATGTATGGTTTTTGGTTTATTCAACGTTGAAGGATACAGTGTTCCAAAATATTGTGCATCTAATCTTTGTTTCCGTGGAAACCTGATCTGCAACAAAAACCCATCCTGTCAGTAAAATGTCAGACGGTGAAGGAGATAGGGAGACAGCTAGATTAGCAACTCAACTCCTAGCGGAAGACACAAGTCTCCTACAGCAAGACCCGGATGCAATACTCATCCCGGTCAGCATAAGAAAAACTATAACTTTAAAACTTATAGAAAATGGACTGACATCGAGAGGTGGTACAGTCATATTCGTAATTGAGGCACACGAATATCGGCAGACAGAGGTATTCTATTCATGGATACATTTTCCAGCAGCAAACGCTGAAAAAAAGGAGTTCTACTTTTACAAGATAGAGGAACGTCCGGATGAGTACACCCCTTTCGAGGAGGTGGAAATACCACTCAAATACCAAGAGCACCTGCTCTGGTGTAAAGGCGCCCTAAAACATAATGATCACATCACCAGGCTCGGTCCACTAGGTAGACCAGGAGCAACGTGGCCGGTTCTAGCCGGCTACACACCACATCCAGACATTGGAAAAATGCCGAAACCAGAACTTTTAGCACAGCTAGAACAACTGGTTAAAATACACAGACAATTAGTCCAATGTGTAATGCCGACTTCAACAGCCCAACCAACTATTAAAATTCATCAGGGGAACACAAATAATATCACACCACAGAACATACAGTCCTGTCTAGGTAAAGTACCCATTAAAAGGGAACAAATTCCATTCTGGTTAGCACAGAAAATCACTCAAATAGAGGCGGTATTTCCAGATACCACCCCTGTTGAGAAGCACAGAATTCTGACTATCTGCCTTCCAATGGGGATCGCACCACATGTGGAGGACTGTGACACTTGGGGTACAGTCTTTGCTTCCATTTACACAAAAACACATGGTGTTCCGTCCATGTCGGTAATACCAGAGGTGCTAAAACAGATTCAAAATGAATACGGTCCGGAACCTGCTTTAACTCTGGGTATGAAATTACTGAAAGACTTTAAGCAGGTCTCGGCAATATTACTAGCAAACATAAAAGGGGAAGCAGCAAATGTGGCAATGCGCCAAAGATTGAAGGAAACAGATATAGCAGAACAACCATTGGAACTTGCCAGAATCATAGAAAAATCCTATGAAGAACTTGGAAGAGATAGTTTGGGTGGGAAACCAGTGAAACCCCAACTAATAGAAAATCCTGAAAAGGTATTTATTAAAAATAATCTAAACACTTCAAAAAAGAACTGGGATGGAAATAAACAATCCACTCCCAAAGAAAAAAGATTCCAGTCCAGAGGAAGGTCTCCTCGGTGGAGAGAAAGATCTCCGGACCAAGGACACAAGTCTCCCCAGAGGGAGCCCTCTGAGAGAAAATACAACCTTAGAAATAGGGATAATTTGAAGAAACCTGATAGATATCAAGATATTGATACACGTCCCTCTCGATCTTTTCAGACTTCCTCGCAGAAATCGGAAAGAAGAGGACAGTCAGAACACAGGGAAGAGCTCGTCAAGTCCAAAGACAAAGAACCTGCTCATCAAAGTAAAAAGTTACAATTTCCAAAGAAGAAGGTAGCCAGCATTAAAATAATCAAACATGCCGAGGATCCTGAGGACTCAGTTGAAAAACGGAGAGTGGGCTCAGACAATGCTAGACAGTGCAGCAGAAGTGAGCATAGCTCGCAAGATCCTGATGAATCATCTGGAGACAGTGGACACGAAATGAATACATTCAAGTGGAAACTGCAGATACCAGAGTTAGCAAACCTCATAAAATATATGAAATAACTTTACGTATAGAGGGAGATAAGACTAGGAAAATAAGGGGTCTATTTTGGGATAACCTCTCCAATGGCTATGACATCCTTTTAGCTGAAAAAGACTGGCCACCAGAGTTTGTCAGGGAATGCCCTCATGGCGAAGAAATGATTATGCCTGCCTTCTCAAATCATATTCCAATTCATAAAAAATATACACTTGCAAGAAAGTGGGCAGTAGCCCAAGCTCCTGCACTATACAAAAATCATGTGGGATGGGATGAGGACTCTCCTCCTCACAAGATCCAGTTAAAATCTCAATCAACTGCACAGAGGCAGTACCCAATTAAGCAAGAAGCTAAAAAACAGGTCAGGGAGATCTTAGATCAACTTGAATACCAGGGGGTGATTGAAACATGCACCTCACAAATGAACAATCCTTTGTTTCCTGTCTCCAAACCAGATGATTCATATCGTCTAGTTTTGGACTACAGACACCTTAACTCATGCTGCAAAACGTTTGCAGTACAAAACTCACACAGTGCCGCACTAATGAATAGCATAGTGCGCAAAAAATACAAAACAACATTAGACATCTCTAATGGATTCTTTTGTCAAAATATAGCACCAGAAAGCAGATATTTGACCGCATTCTCAATAAATGGCTCGCAGAAAAATTTCTGTTGTTTGCCACAAGGGTTCAAGAACAGCCCAGGATTATTCTCAGCGAGAGTAACAGAGTTACTACAAATATATGATGACGAAGCATTATCTTATGTCGATGACATCTATCTAACAGATAATGACTTGGATACTCACTTGAAAAGGGTGAACACCATAATACTTGGGTTCGCAGCAGAGGGTTACAAATTCAACTTCAAAAAATCAAGAATTGCCCATCTAACTGTCCTGTTTTTAGGATATGAATTATCAACTGAAGGCAAAAGCCTGGCTGACAATTTCCTAGAGAAATGTGCGGTAATCCAAGCACCTAGAACACTGAAAAACTTGCAATCAATTCTAGGTTTCCTAAATTTCGGAAGAACTTACATTATAAATTATGCAGAGAGGGTTAAACCCCTCTATGATCTAATAAAACCAGATTTTAAAAGAATCAATTGGACTCAAAAACACACAGAAATTTTGAGATCTTTACAAACAGACATGTTAGTTAAAACAAAACTGCAAACACGCAATAACACACGCAACCTTGTAATCCGAGTCATCCCAGGAAGATGCGGATTCACATACCTAACCTCTAATGAGGGAGAAACGGTACCAATAGCTTACAAATCACACTTGTACACAGAAGCTGAAAAAACATTCAGCATTAAGGAAAACATTGTTCATGCGGTTCAAACATCTGTAGCAAGAGAAAGATACCAAGCAGACGGATTACAGTCAGAACAGCAGAATCAGCCTTTGAGGCATTAACAAGCCCATGTAATTTACCTACAATGGCACTAAATCCAAAATGGATACAATGGGAAGATTCTCTTGCTACAGACAGAGTGAAATACTATTTTGACCCGGAAATGAAAAAATTAAAAGATCTAGAATATGAAAGAGAATATCCTCTGCCTAGCGACATTCTGCCCATACGACAGTACACCTGTGTAATATATACAGACGGACATGCTCAGCCCTCAGTTTGGGGAGAGCAAGCTTATAACGCCACATGCGAGATTACAAAAGACGTGTGGTGCGAAAATAAATTGAAACCTCTATCCACAAAAACACACTCAGTGGAAAATAATTCAGAACAACAAACTGAAATAATAGCGTTAAAAATGGCACTAGATAATGCGGATCGCGAATTCCCGACACTAATAGTGTGCGATTCATATTACTGCGTCAAATCATACAATAACGACTTGCAGAAATGGGTTGAAAACGGGTACAAAGATGACACAGGTGCCACAATAAAGCAAAAATTGCTTTGGGAACAAGTAGTTCTTTTACAGAAAGAACTACCAAAGACTCACGTGATACACTCACCGAGTCATCAGCGTGATGGCGTTCACGTTGCCGGGAATTTATTGGCTGAGACAGCCACAGCGGAAGCAACTAAATCGGCTTCCGTAGCTACAAAGAAGCGTTCAGGAAAATACATTGACGGGGAAACAATGCTGGCGGTGAAAACGTCATCAAAAGGCGACTGCTCAGCGCTACCCATCAACTATCCACTCAATTATACATACATAATCGATGCGAACTCCGTTCCTTTTGCTCAAATCCCTGGAGTGGGGGATAGAGTAATTCCAAACACGAACAGGAGAGGCTTTTTAATAGCAGACGCACATATGGGTGAGGGTCTTAGACACCTCAAACTAAAAGATTCTCTAGAAGAATTGCAATCCAGATACTGGTGGCCAGGAATGAGCCTGCAACACCACATTTTCGCAAAAAACTGTCCAAACTGCAACAGAGATCGCAGTGGCGACCGAGACGGTGTTTTACCATGGCGGTTCGCTCAAGACGGGATTAAACAATAAAAATATAAAACCCAATATGATTAATGCGTCAAATTAACATATAGAGACTATCATCACTTAAAATGTAGACCCCAGCTCTCGGCTGACGTCTGAACTGTTATAAAAGATTTGCGAGTCTTTATCGGCACATACGCAATTGGCATGCTACATTCTGACCAGGGTCCTGCTTTTAGCTCTCGAGCATATAAGGAGGCCATGACCAGCATGGGCATTGCATTACGGTACTCTTGTCCCTTTCATCCTGAGGGAAACGGAATAGTGGAAAGAAAAAACCGTGACATAAAGCAATCTATAACAGCAAAGGTATTAGGTTCGGGAGCTGGGTGGGTCAAACATTTAATAAGTGTCCAACGTAGTCTTAACAATCTACCAAGAAATTCTCTGAAAGGTCTCAGTCCGTACGAACTATTGTTTGGGACTAGAATGTTAATCCAGGACCTCGACAGTCAAACTTCAGTGGTTAAAGAAAAATGCTTTGATATCAAAGATCGTTTGGCTATTTTACAGGACTTAAACGAAACAAGAAAAAACCTGAGCAACATAAAGTTGAAACAGCAGCCAATAACCACTGAGGAGAAACCACCTGTCCCAGCAAGGCCTGTCTGGATTCCAAAAATCGGGGATCTGGTCAGAGAGAAGATCGCGGTGAAGAAGGAATTTGGGCCTTCTTACAGAAAAGCAGTTCCTGTCTTGTCTGTCAACGGGACAAGATCAGTAGTACTACCGCTCCTTGCTGGTAAAAAGGAGAACCGAGTTGTATCCATCGACCTGGTTAAACCACAATCATGTGGCCGATAACAAGTAGTAGGCCAAGTGGACTCCCAAGAAGTAGCAGAACACCAAAGTTTGCTACAAACACAGAGGTTCAAACTGAAAGACTAATCACAATTGATAAACCTACAGTGAAACAACAAGGACTATGCAACAAAGCCATAGAACTTAAACCTCTTGAAACCCAAATTAAAATCTTAAATCAAGAAACACCAGTCTACAATGATGTAACCACAGACTATGCTAATGAAACAAAGAAAATTCCAAAAACAAAAAGGAATCCAGAAGCAATTGAAACAATTGACAGAACAGCATCAGGCTACTTCGTCAACTTCGATGATTTTTCTGAGGATCTGAGTGAACCTGAGGAACAGCCGACAACAAAAACTTTTAAAGACAAAGCAAAGGAACTCTTTCAACAGCTAAAAAAAACCTATCTGATTTCTCCATGGATTGAACTTTGGGTGGCACTAGGAGTATTCATCCTCATACTTTGGCTCATCATGGTACTATGCTTGGGACATTTCATTGAGGGAAAATATGCTACAATGGACACAGCAAGTCAGAATATCAACTTGGTCCTGAAACCACACAAGTCTTCACACATCGAGAAAAGAGAACTTTCTTCAGTAAACTTCACAGTCAATCCTATACCCGGTGGGGTAGCATGGGACAAAACTGATTACGAAATATATGGTCCGGTTGAGCTCCTGAAGTATCCTCATCAATTCAAGATTTCATTGAGTGACTTTGTAAAACCAAGCACATTCGCTGATGATTGGGACTTTGAAAGTATTAATGATATGATGTCTGATCTAGTAATGTCAGCTAAATTTACAGAACATGATTATTTGCAAGGTTCATCTAATTACGATCAAATGTTTTGTTACAACCATTATGGTAACCATTATCTGCATAAATCTACTAAACCTAGAAATGTTTTAAATTTTAACCAATGGGAACATTGTGCAACTCCACCAAAAGGCAGTTCAAAGACATTTTTTGATAAATATTCATACTTTTCAGGGTTTAACACAAGTAATGCAGAATCATTTTATTTCAAATTGTTAAATAAGACAGGATTGAAATCCATGCTTACAAACACAAAATTGATATATTCGGACTCATGTTTTGAAAAAATTAATACATTCGGTTTTGATTTCTGGAACAATAACATTGAAATGAAAACGATCTGGGGCACAAAAGATTGGCAAGTGCAAGGTATAGAATCATTATTTAGAGCCTGCATGATCCCAGAACAAATTATATTTTTGAATGACACAATTCAACAGACTACCTGTTTTGGCCTAGCAAAAATCAAAGACTTAAATAAACCGTCTATTCCAAAACCAACACCTAACAGTAATAGCACTACGGATGTTGAGATAGAGATATCATATATTTTAAACCAAAACAGAACACATCCTGATTGGAAACAATGGTTGATCTGGCCCACAGACACAAATAACTGTCAAGACATATTCCTGAACAAAATACGGGGGTTCACATTGACCAGGCCAGACCCAAGATACTCCCAGAGACAACATCCAGGGATTGTAACTACTTACAGTGTGGGGAAACTCTGCCTTCAATGGCTACCTACATCCACACTGTCAGAAATTAAGCAACACTTAACTTTACTTAAAGAAGGTGCTGACTTGCGTGATTTCATCATGGGACCACGCAAACAGCGTCAAAAACGTTTCATAGCGGCCTCTATATATGCAGCTTACAACGAAGCTTGGAAAGTAACTCAAATTGAGACAGCAGAAAAAATACGGGAAATTGACCGTGTTTATTCGGAAAAATCACTTTCTGTTGTGGACAATGGGTTAATGACTCTGTCTTCCAGAATATATTCACTGGACAGTATTGTCTCTTCTGCAATCGATATAATAGAGCAAGACTTACTGATGTTGCAACACGGTCAGTCTCAATTACGTTCTATTGTACAGCTTGGCTGGACGTTACAAAATCTGCGTTCAGGCTATGTGCCTTGGCGTTTAATCAACACAACGTCACTATTTAATATCTTTAACCTTACTGATAAACAAATCAGTTTGGCACAAAAGGGTGCTGACTATACAATTCTGAGCATTGAAAAACTTGAGAGATTACCATTGACAATGTCAGAACGACCTGTCATTGAATGGATAATACATGGGATGATAAATATTCCGATAACAACTTTCCAGTTTCAATACTGCCAAAAATATATACAGGCAGGCCAGTATGAAAGGTTGGGTAAAGGATACGTTAAGTCAACATGGAACTTGCCCTATTCACACACATGTGTCAGTAATAAAGGACAGAGAGTATTTCTTAGTGGTAATAATTGTGAAAAATCACTAAGTGGCATACTTCTGTGTTAGGGTATAAGTTTGCATGGGGCCTGTGAAGGGACTTCAAATAACCTTTCATGTCACCAGTTAGGCACACCTGCAACACAAATAGAACCATTCTTTAGAAGACTTTCGAACGGGAGTTACATTCTAATTGTAGATCACAGATGTTGTGGCTTGCTGCCAGGAAAACCTTATCTTGTAAGCGTGACTTCCAGGGTCATGTGCTGTGAAAGAGTATTGTTCCCGAATGATGCTCCAGACAGGGAGGGAAGGTTATGGCCCAGTTTAAAAATCTCTTCTATTCGAATTGATACTTTAAGCAGAATGAAGACTGTGCTCCTACAGACGCCAACCCAGTTGACGTCATCAAAAGAAACGTATGATCTCCAAGTTGCAAGGACAACGGCAGAGATTCATTCAATGTTATCAACAAATTGCCCCCTACACTTCGCAGAAATGCTGAACGAAATCTTAAATATTTCTGATACAAGTGGTATCGCAAGTGCATTTAAGACAGTTTTTTCAGGAGCTTTAACCCCATTCAAAGCGATCCTGGGTATTTTTCCAAATTTCGTCCATTCCATCTTTGGCGGACTTCCACTCCTGTTGGGACTCGTAGCAGGCATTTTATTCTTGCTACTCTTGCTTCGTTATGGCAAGCCATGTCACAGACAAGACTCCAGCAACAATGGAAGAAACGATCCTAGCTATCCGCTACCGGGACCGCATAACTAAAGTCCTTGGCTTAGCCCGGCTACGAGATTTAAATATGACCTGGTTTCTTTCATTCAGACCGATCTGGCAGAATTGTGTAATGCCTGTATTAAGGTGCATGCTATGCAGCGGAGAATGCGTGTTGGACACCTGTCTTACACTACAATCGGACGTACCATTGGATGCAGATACTTTGTTGGGTCCAGTAAAGGCTCATGCATTGTGCTGTCCCCAGCGGCTACCTATCCTGATGACGGCATTCGTGGAGACTTCACCACTACGATTGAAGGGTAGTGAAGTACAAGATGATAGCAGCATCGACCAGGTACGACCTTCTGTAAGCAGTTCTGATCGAACCATTATTGAAAGCAATCATGCGCATGACTGCATTGTAGCGACATTTTCCAACCAAGTCGAACTTTCACCAGAAGCTGTAGACTGTTTTTTCGAGAGTCTGTCTGAAATAATGTTTTCACCAGAACAGAGAGAATGAATTTTAAACAAACTTGCACACGGCGTTCCCTGAACTCTGAATTTGGCCTTCAGTCTTTTGAAAACAAAGTGACTGTGAACTATTTTTTCTCTTCTCCCCTGAAAAGCGAAAACTTTTGTAGTGTAGTTCCTATTATCCCAATAGGCTCTGCGCATTGGAATAATACCTTCAATAGTATAGACCTAGGACGGAGGTTAACTAGGTCTTCTACTGACGATATTAGACTTAAAGTTTTGGGTTTGCCAGCTAGCTCAGAGTTCACTAGAAACTTTCTCGAATAGGCAAGGAGGAGTTTAACCTCCCTGGATAGACAAGAAGGGATTTAGTTTCTGACAACCATAGAACATGACAACTTTGCTCTCCCCTAATCAAGAGTGTATCTCTAGAGTCGTGTGAAAACAAAAGACAACTTATTTTACTCAGTCAGTTCAGTGCATTCTTAGTTTCACCAGATTGTAGAGAAAAGGAAGAGACGGGCGTGTTCAATAAAAGATGTTATTTATTGATCAGTCTCTTTTCTCGTACAAGAGAAATGAATCGATATTATTGTAATACTTATGGTTAAGTAAAGTGCATACAATAAAAGCAGAATTATAAAATAATACTGTAAAAGCATTGATATGGTTTCTAAGCCATATGATATTTAAAATTGATAAAATAGATACATATATATATACATTTGACTAATCGTACTCAACTGGTGCTTCTAACTACGCCTACCCCAGTGTACCTGACCTAAGCCTAATACGTGGGCGGTAGTAGATAAGTAGCAGTTTAAGTTAAGTTTGTTTTGCCAAGTGACTGACTCAAGAATTCTCTGCAAGGGGTTATTCAGTTCTGTACCTGAGATCTAGGATGGTTGAGGGCTGGTATCTCTCGTCTCTGGTCTTGATATTCCAGCTGCCTGCGAGGGCTGCGTGGAAGCGCCGGAGCTGGATTTCTCGACAGGAGAAAAGCAGCGTCTCGTTCTCAGCGCGTCAGGAAGGCGGGGCAGCGCCAGCGGGGTCCGCTCTGTGCTGGCCTCTTCGGCAAGTCTCGCTGCTCCGATCTCGTCACCACCGCGTGTGTTTGCTTAAGGCAATGTCGGTAATATTTATACCTGTAAGGTACCGAGATTGACGTAAGGATGGACTTAGATACGTCAATAAGGATGTCATACGGACTGGTCGTTAGCACAATCTTTACTGAATTTCTCGGTGAAATCAAAACAATGGCCGCAGGGATTTTCCCAGGTTGTCATAGGTTTGATTTGTTTTGAGAACTCCGTATGCCTTATCAGGGGCTGAAGGAATAGTGCTTGCCTAATTAGATGGCAAGCGTTATGACCTAATCAGATAACGCGTTCCTGTGCCGTGGTGTGGCTTAATCAGATAACGGTTTTTGCACCGTGGGATGGCTGCTAGTTAATTATTAACCAGAACTGGGTCAGGAATAGGGGGATCGATACAGAACCTATAGGAATACATCACACCCACTCCACGCAGACTATGTCCATATTTACAAATCTAGGCATAGTAAATATACAGTAGTGTATGTGTATACCGTACCACCCCAAAATACATCCATATGCATTTTGAAATTATGTAATACACGAGAAAAAATAATCATAAGCACTATATGCACTCAAGCAGTAGAAAAATGCTAAATTAATCACGCATATTCATACATCATTATTAATAAAATATTGAAAAATAACACATGAAATGGCTCTTAATACAGAAGAAAAAATGCGTGACCATTTCATCACAAAATAAAATATCCATGAACATGCCAGAGGGCAGCTAATGTCTCTAAAGTTCCTAAAATAGAAATTTAGTTCTCTAAGAATAGATTCTACTTTAAGCAGAAGATAAGTGTCCCGAAAAACCATAAAATATTTTGGGGATTTGTGGAAAAAAAATCTGCTGTCCGTGAACTGGAAAAAAAAAATTGTTCAAGTTACTTTATCATTAAAGTTGAAGGCCGAATTCAGGGTGATGGGAACGCCGTGTGCTAGCTTGCTCAAAAGTCATTATTTCTGCTCTGTTGAGAACATCATATTATTTAGACTGTCGAAAAAGCTGTCAACAGCTTCCTGTGAAAGTTCCACTAACTCGGAAAAAGTTGTTACCATGCATTCATGAGCATGATTGCCTTCGCTGATGCTTTGATTAGCATTGCTGACAGAAGGTCGTACCTGATCGATGCTGCTTTCATCTTGAACTTCACTACCCCTCAATCGTAGTGGTGAATTCTCCACGAATGCCGTCATCAGGATTGGTAGCCGCTGGGGACAGCACAATGCATGAGCCGTGACCGGACCCAACAAAGTTTCTGCGTCCATTGGCGCATCCGATTGTAGCGTCAGACAGGTGTCCAACACGCATTCTTCTCCGCATAGCAAGCACCTTAATACAGGTAAAACACATCTTTGCCACATTGGTCTAAATGAAAGAAACCAAGTCATGTTCAGGTCTCTAAGCCGGGACAGTCGAAGGATTTTAGATATCCTGTCCCGGTATCCAATGGCTAGGATTGTTTCTTCCCTTGTCGCAGGTGTTTTGTCTGTGACACGGTTTGCCATAGCGAAATAACAGGATCAAAAATAGGATTCCTGCCACTAGTCCCAAAAGGAGAGGAAGTCCACCAAAGATGGAATGGACGAAGTCCGGAAAAATACCCAGAATGGCTTTAAATGGTGTTAAAGCCCCCGAAAACACTGTCTTAAATACATTTGAGACTCCACTGGTATCAGAAATATTTAAGATTTCGTTCAGGATTTCTGCGAAATGTATGGGGGAATTAGTTGATAACAATGAATGAATCTCTGCCGTTGTCCTTGCAACTTGGAGATCATACGTTTCTTTTGATGACGTGAGCCTGGTCGGCGTCTGAAGGAGCACTGTTTTCATTCTGCTTAAAGTATCAATTCGAATAGAAGCAATTTTCAAATCCGGCCATAACCTTGCCTCCCTGTCTGGCATTGCGCTGGGGAACAATACTCGTTCACAGCACATGACCTTCACAGTCGTAGTTATGAGATAAGGTATTCCGGGCACCAAACTACAACATCTGCGGTCTACAATTATAATGTAACTCCCGTTCGATAGTCTCCCAAAGAATGGTTCTATTTGTGTCGCAGGTGTGCCTAGCTGGTGACATGAAAGTTTATTTGAGGACCCTTCACAGGCTCCGTGTAAACTAATACCATTACACAGAAGTGTACCGCTTAGTGACATCGCACAATTATTGCCACTAAGAAACACTTTCCGGCCTTTATTACTGACACATGCATGTGAATAGGGCAAGTTCCATGTTGACTTAATGTACCCTTTACCCAATTTTTCGTACATGCCAGCCTGTATATATTTTTGGCAGTATTGAAACCTGAAAGTAGATATTGGAATATTAATTATCCCATGTATTATCCATTCACTGACAGGTCGTTCTGACATTGTCAATGGTAATCTCTCGAGTTTCTCAATGCTCAGGATTGTATAATCAGCACCCTTCTGTGCCATACTGATTTGTTTATCAGTAAGGTTAAAGATATTGAATAGTGACGTTGTGTTGATTAAATGCCAAGGCACATAGCCTGAACGCAGATTTTGTAACGTCCAGCCAAGTTGTACAATAGAACGCAATTGGGACTGACCGTGTTGTAACAACAGTAAGTCTTGCGATATTATGTCGATTGCTGAAGACACAATGCTGTCCAATGAAACAATTCTGGAGGACAGAGTCATTAACCCATTGTCCACTACAGAAAGTGATTTTTCCAAATTAATATGGTCAATTTCCCGTATTCTCTCTGACGTTTCAATTTGAGTTATTTTCCAGGCTTCGTTATAAGCTGCATATACAGAGGCTGCTATGAAGCGTTTTTGACGCTGTTTGCGCGGTCCCATAATGAAATCACGCAAGTCAGCACCATCAGTAAGTAAAGTTAGGTGTTGCTTAATTTCTGCCAGTGTGGATGTTTGTAGCCATTGAAGGCAGAGCTTGCCCACACTGTATGTGGTAATTATCCCTGGGTGTTGTCTTTGGGAATATCTAGGGTCTGGCCTGGTCAATGTGAACCCCTGGATTTTGTTCAGGAATCTGTCTTGACAGTTATTAGTATCTGTGGGCCAGATCAACCACTGTTTCCAATCAGGATGTGTTCTGTTTTGGCTTAATATATGGTTTACGTCTATCTCCTCATCTATAGACATATTACTGTTCATTGTTGGCTTTGGAATAAACGGTTTGTTTAAGTCTTTGATTTTGGCTAGGCCAAGACAGGTAGTTTGTTGAACAGTGTCATTTAAAAATATAATTTGTTCTGGGATCATGCAGGCTCTAAACAATGATTCTATACCTTGTACTTGCCATTCTTTTGTACCCCAAACACTTTTTACTTCAACATTTTTGTCCCAGTAATCAAAACCAAATGTACTCATTTGCTCAAAAAATGAGTCTGAATATAACAATTTAGTGTTTGTAAGTATGGTCTTTGTACCTGTCTTATTCGATAATTTGAAATAGAATGTTTCTGCATTACTTGTGTTGAACCCTGAAAAATATGAATATTTGTCATAAAAAGTTCTTGAGCTACCTTTTGGAGGGGTTGCACAGTGTTCCCATTGATTATAATTTAAAACATTTCTAGGTTGTGCAGATTTATGCAGATAATGATTACTATAGTGATTATAGCAGAACATTTTATCATAATTAGACGAACCCTGCAAATAATCATGTTTTGTAAATTTAGCAGACATCACTAGGTCAGACATCATATCATTAATACTTTCAAAGTCCCAATCATCAGCAACTGAGCTTGGTTTTACAAAGTCACTCAATGAGATCTTGATTTGATGTGGATACTTCAGGATTTCAACCGGACCATATATTTCATAATCAGTATTGTCCCATGCTACCCCACCGGGTATAGGATTGGCTGTGAAGTTGACTGAAGAAAGTTCTCTTTTCTCGACGTGTGAAGACGTGTGTGGTTTGAGGACCAAGTTGATTTTCTGGCTTGCTGTGTCCATTTTAGCATATTTTCCCTCAATGAAATGTCCCAAACATAGTACCATGATGAGCCAAAGTATGAGGATAAGTGCACCTAAGGCCATCCAGAATTCAATCCATGGAGAAATCAGATAGGTTTCTTTCAGATGTTGAAAACGTTTCTTAGCTTTATCTTTAAAGGTTTTTGTTGATGTTTGTTCCTTTGATTCACTCAGATCTTCAGATGAATCATTGAAGTTGATGAAGTAGCCGGATGCCGTTCTGTCTATTGTTCCTATTGCTTCAGGTTTACTGTTTGCTTTATTAGTGTGTTTTGTTGCAGCAGCATAGTCATTTGTTACTTCATTGTAGATTGGTGTGTCTCTGCTAAATGTTTTTATTTGGGTTTTTAGAGGTTTAGAGGTTTTAGAGGTATGCATTGTTGCATAGTCCTTGTTGTTGTTCTGTTGGCATTTCAAATGTGAGTAGCCTCTTAGATTGAACCTCTGTGTTTGTAGCAAACCTTGGTGTTCTACTACTTATCGGGAGTCCACTTGGCCTACTGTTTGTTATCGGCCACATGATTGTGGTTTTTACCAGCAAGGGGCGGTAGTACTACTGATCTTGTCCCGTTGATAGACAAGACAGGAAACTGCTTTTCTGTAAGAAGGCCCAAATTCCTTCTTTACCGCGATCTTTTCTCTGACTAGATCCCCGACTTTTGGAATCCAGACAGGTCTTGCTGGGACAGGTGGTTTTTCTTCAGTGGTCGTTGGCTGTTGTTTCAACTTTATGTTGCTCAGGTCTTCCCTTGTTTTGTTTAAGTCCTGCAAAATAGCCAAACGATCTTTGATATCAAAGCTTTTTTCTTTAACCACTGAAGTCTGACTGTCAAGATCTAAGACCATCATTCTAGTTCCAAACAATAATTCGTACGGACTGAATCCCCTCAGAGAATTTCTTGGCAGGTTGTTTAGACTACGTTGGACACTTATTAGATGTTTGACCCACCCAGCTCCCGAACCTAATACCTTCGCTGTTATAGATTGCTTTATGCCTTTGGTTTTTTCTTTACACCATCCCGTTCCCTCAGGTAGGAAGTGAGAAGAGTCCCGCTATGCTATGCTCATTTGGCCATGTTTTTCCACACGCTTTAGGGCAAAAGGAAAAAACATTTAGCCAAACGTAGCATGCTTCTAGCGTATATGCCATTATAGACTCGCAAATCTTTTTATAACAGTCCAGACGTCAGCCGAGTGTTGGGGTCTACATTACAAGTGGAAAATAGTCTTTATATGTTAATTGGACGCATTCATTTTTATTGTTGATCCATTCTGGAGTGAAACGCCATGGTAATATACCGTTTCTCTCGCCACTGCGATCTCTATTGCAGTCTGGGCAGTTCTTTACAAAGATGTGATGATGCAGGCTCATACCTGGCCACCAGTACACTGATTGTAATTCTTCCAGGGAATCTTTTAGTTTGAGGTGTCTGAGACCCTCACCCATATGTGCGTCTGCTATTAACAATCCTCTCCTGTCCGTGTTTGGAATTACTCTGTCCCCCACTCCAGGGATTCGAGCAAGAGGAACGGAGTTTGCATCGATTATGTATGTATAATTGAGTGGATAGTTGATCGGTAGTGCTGAGCAGTCGCCTTTTGATGACGTCATCACCGCCAGCACTGTTTCACCGTCAATGTATTTTACTGCACGCTTTTTTCTAACTACGGAAGCCGATTCAGTTGCTGCCGTTGTGGCTTTCTCAGCCAATGAATTCCCTGCAACGTGAACGCCATCACGCTGATGACTCAGTGAGTGTATCACGTGAGTTTTTGGTAGTTCTTTCTGCAAAAGTACTATTTGTTTCCAAAGCACTTGTTGCTTTATTGTTGCACCTGTGTCATCTTTGTAACCGTTTTGAATCCATTTCTGCAAATCGTTGTTATATGTTTTGACGCAGTAATATGAATCGGACACTATAAGTGTCGGGAATTCGCGATCTGCATTATCTAGCGCCATTTTCAATGCTATTATTTCAGTTTGTTCTTCTGAATTAGTTCCTACTGAGTGTGTTTTTATTAGCAGAGGTCTCAGTTTCCCTCCGTGCCACACTTCTTTTGTGATTTCACATGTGGGGTTATATGCTTGTTCTCCTCACCCTGGTGGTTGAGCATGGCCGTCTGTATAGATTACACAGGCGTACTGTCGTAAGGGCAGAATGTCGATTGGCAGAGGGTATGTCATTTCATATTCTAGATATTTTAATTCCTTTAATTCTGGATCAAGGTAGTATTTTACTCTGTCCGTTGTAATTGAATTCACCCATTGTATCCATTCTGGATTCAACGCTGTTGTTGGTAAATTACATGGGGTTGTTAATGCCTCAAAGGCTGATTCCGCTGTTCTGACTGTGATACGTCTACCGTCAGCTTTGTCTTTGTCTTTTGCTATAGCCGTTTGAACTGCATGAACAATGTTTTCTTTAATACTGAGCTTCTTTTCAGCTTCTGTGTACAAGTGTGATTTGTATGCAATTGGTACCTTTTCTCCCTCATTAGAGGTCAGGTATGTGAATCCGCATCTTCCAGGGATGACTCGAATCACAAGATTGCGTGTGTTATCACGTGTTTCTAATTTTGTTTTAATTAACATGTCTGTTTGTAAAGATCTCAAAATTTCTGTGTGTTTTTGAGTCCAATTGATTCTTTTAAAATCTGGTTTTATTAGATCGTAAAGGGGTTTGACCCTTTCTGCGTAATTTGCAATGTATGTTCTTCCGAAATTTAGGAAGCCTAGAATTGATTGTAAGTTTTTTAGTGTTCTAGGAGCTTGGAGTACAGCACATTTCTCTAGGAAATTGTCAGCCAGGCTTTTGCCTTCACTTGATAATTCATATCCTAAAAACAGGACTGTTAGATGGGCAATTCTTTATTTTTTAAAGTTGAATTTGTAACCCTCTGCTGCGAACCCAAGTATTATGGTGTTCACTCTCTTCAAGTGAGTATCCAAGTCATCATCTGTTAGGTAAATGTCGTCGACATATGATAATGCCTCGTCATCATATGTTTGTAGTAATTCTGTTACTCTCGTTGAGAATAATCCTGGGCTGTTCTTGTGCCCCTGGGGTAAACGGAAGAAACTTTTTTGAGAGCCATTTACCGAGAACGCAGTCAAATATCTGCTCTCTGGTGCTATATTTTGACAAAAGAATCCATTAGAGATGTCTAATGTTGTTTTGTATTTTTTGCGCACTATGTTATTCATTAGTGCAGCACTAAGCGAGTTTTACACTGCAAAAGATTTGCAACATGAGTTAAGGTGTCTGTAATCCAAAACTAGACGGTATGAGTTGTCTGGTTTGGAGACAGGAAACAAAGGGTTGTTCATTTGTGAGGTGCAAGTTTCAATCACCCCCTGGTATTCAAGTTGATCTAGGATCTCTTTTACCTGTTTTTTAGCTTCTTGCTTAATTGGGTACTGCCTCAGTGCCGTAGGTTGTGATTTTAACTGGATTTTATGAGGAGGAGAGTCCTTATCCCATCCTACATGATTTTTATATAAAGCAGGAGCTAGAGCTACTGCCCACTTTCTTGCAAGTGTATATTTTTTATGAATTGGAATATGATTTGAGAAGGCAGGCATAATTATTTCTTCACCATGAGGGCACTCCCTGACAAACTCGGGTGGCCAGTCTCGTTCAGCTAGAAGGATGTCATAGCCCTGGGAGAGATTATCCCAAAATAGACCCCTTATTTTTCTAGTCTTATCCCCCTCTATACGTAATGTTATTTCATATATTTTGTGAGGTTTGCTAACTCTGGTGTCTGCAGTTTCCACTTGAATATATTCATTCGTGTCCACTGTCTCCAGATGATTCATAAGGACTTTGCGAGCTATGCTCACTTCTGCTGCGCTGTCTAGCATTGTCTGAGCCCATTCTCCATTTTTCAGTTGTGTCCTCAGTATTCTCGGCATTATTGATTACTTTAATGCTGGCTACCTTCTTTTTTGGAAATTGTAATTTTTTATTTGGATGAGCAGGTTCCTTGTCTTTGGACTTGACGTGCTCTTCCCTGTGTTCTGATCGTCCTCTTCTTACCGATTTCTGCGAGGAAGTCTGAAAAGATTGAGAGGGACGTGTATCATTATCTCGATATCTATCAGGTTTCTTTATATTATCCCTATTTCTAAGGTTGTATTTTTTCACAGAGGGCTCCCTTTGGGGAGACTTGCGTCCTTGGTCAGGAGATCTTTCTCTCCGCCGAGGAGACCTTCCTCTGGTCTGGAATCTTTTTTCTTTAGGATAGGATTGTTTATTTCCTTCCCAGCTCTTTTTTTGTGTTGTTAAATTATTTTTAATGAATACCTTTTCAGGACTTTCAATCAGTTGTGGTTTCACCGGTATTCCACCCAGACTATCTCTTCCTAGTTCTTCATAGGATTTCTCTATGATTCTGGCAATTTCAGTTGGTTGGTCTGCTATATCTGTTTCTTTTAACCTTTGGTGGATCGCCACGTTTGCTGCTTCTCCCTTTAATTTGGCTAATAATATAGCCGAGACCTGCTTGAAGTCTTTCAGTAATTTCATACCAAGAGTTAAAGCGGGTTCTGGACCATATTCATCTTGAATTTGTTTTAGCACATCTGGTATTACTGACATGGATGGTACACCATGTGTTTTTGTGTATATGGAAGCAAAGACTGTACCCCAAGTGTCACAGTCCTCCAAGTGTGGTGCGATTCCCATTGGAAGACAGATAGTCAGAATCCTGTGTTTTTCTACCGGGGTGGTGTCCGGAAACACCGCCTCTATTTGAGTGATTTTTTGTGCTAGCCAGAAAGGTATTTGTTCCCGTTTTGCGGGTACTTTACCTAGACAGGACTGTATGTTCTGTGGTGTAATTTTATTTGTGTTCCCCTGATGAGGGGTCAGCTGTGGAATTTTGATTGCTGGTTGGATTGTTGAAGTCCGCATTACATATTGGACTAATTGTCTATGTACTTTTATTAATTGTTTTAATTGTATTAAAAGAGCTGCTGCAGACATCCCTTCGATGTCTGGATGTGGTGTGTATCCGGCTAGGACCGGCCACGTTGCTCCTGGTCTACCTAGTGGACCGAGCCTGGTGATGTGATTATTATGTTTTAGGGCGCCATTAAACAAGAGCAGGTGCTCTTGGAATTTGAGTGGTACTTCCACCTCCTCGAAAGGAATGTACTCATCCGGAGGTTCCTCTGTTTTGTAATAGTGGAAGACCTTTGTTACAGCATTAGCTGCTGGAAAGTTTATCCATGAATAGAATACCTCTGTCTGCCGATATTCGTGTGCCTCTATTACGAATATGACTGTGCCACCTCTAGGTGTCAGTCCATTTTCTATAAGTTTTAAAGTTACAGATTTTCTTATGTTGACCGGGATGAGTATTATATCCGGGTCTGCTTCTTGCATAGTATTATCAGCTGCTACGAGTTCAGCTGCTATTCTAGCTGTCTCTCTTTCTTCATCACTGTCTACCATTTTACCGACAGGAAGGTTATTCCGTTTGTTTGCAGATCAGGTTTCTTATGGAAACAAAGATTAGATGCACAATATTTTGGAACAGTGTATCCTTCAACGTTGACTAAACCAAGAACCATACATAGGAGTCTCCTCCTGCGAGGTTTGGCGGATATAACCTTTCACCCACTCCAGACGTCTTTGGAGTATTATGGGAAAAAAGGGTTCTGTGTGAAAAAGCACGACTGAGTTACTCTAATGTCTTGCGTTAGTTTTATCGCCTTTCCAAACGTTGGGCGCCATGTAGTGTAGTTCCTATTATCCCAATAGGCTCTGCGCATTGGAATAATACCTTCAATAGTATAGACCTAGGACGGAGGTTAACTAGGTCTTCTACTGACGATATTAGACTTAAAGTTTTGGGTTTGCCAGCTAGCTCAGAGTTCACTAGAAACTTTCTCGAATAGGCAAGGAGGAGTTTAACCTCCCTGGATAGACAAGAAGGGATTTAGTTTCTGACAACCATAGAACATGACAACTTTGCTCTCCCCTAATCAAGAGTGTATCTCTAGAGTCATGTGAAAACAAAAGACAACTTATTTTACTCAGTCAGTTCAGTGCATTCTTAGTTTCACCAGATTGTAGAGAAAAGGAAGAGACGGGTGTGTTCAATAAAAGATGTTATTTATTGATCAGTCTCTTTTCTCGTACAAGAGAAATGAATCGATATTATTGTAATACTTATGGTTAAGTAAAGTGCATACAATAAAAGCAGAATTATAAAATAATACTGTAAAAGCATTGATATGGTTTCTAAACCATATGATATTTAAAATTGATAAAATAGATACATATATATATACATTTGACTAATCGTACTCAACTGGTGCTTCTAACTACGCCTACCCCAGTGTACCTGACCTAAGCCTAATATGTGGGCGGGAGTAGATAAGTAGCAGTTTAAGTTAAGTTTGTTTTGCCAAGTGACTGACTCAAGAATTCTCTGCAAGGGGTTATTCAGTTCTGTACCTGAGATCTAGAATGGTTGAGGGCTGGTATCTCTCGTCTCTGGTCTTGATATTCCAGCTGCCTGCGAGTCCTTATGACATTCTTACTGACGTCTTATGTCCATCCTTACGTCAAACTCGGCACCTTTCAGGTATAAATATACCAACGCTTCCCTAAGCAAAGACACGGTGGTGATGAGCTTGGAGCAGCGCTACTTGCCGGAGAGCCCAGCTGATGCAGAAAAGCCCACGGACGCTGCCCCTCCCTTTTGACGCGCTGAGAGAGACGCTGCCTTTTCTCCTGCCGAGAAATCCAGCCTCCAGCGTTTCCAGCCGCCCTCGCGGGTAACTGGGATATCGAGTCCTGAGGCAGAGATACCAACCCTCCAGCCTTCTAAATCCCAGGTACTGAACTGACTGACCCCTTACAGAGAATTCTTGAGTCAGATTCTTGGCAAAACAAACTTAACTTAAACTGCTACTTACTTACTCCCTCCCACATATTAGGCTTAGGTCAGGTACACCGGGGTAGGCGTAGTTAGAAGCACCAGTTGAGTACGATTAGTCAATGTATATATGCATGTATATCTTTTATCCGTTTTAAAGTATCATATGGCTAAGAAACCATATCAATGCTTTTACAGTATTATTTTATAATCCTGCTTTTACTGTATGCACTTTACTTAACCTTAAGTATTGCTACTGTAGCGATTCATTTCTCTTGTATGAGAAAAAGAGACTGATCAATAAATAACACCTTTTATTGAACACGCCCATCTCTTCTTTCTCTACAATCTGGTGGAACTAAGTATGCACGTACTGACTGAGTAAAATGATTGTCTTTTTCACACGACTCTAGAGATATACTCTTGATTAGGGGGGAGCAAAGTTGTCATGTTCTATGGTTGCCAGAAACTAAATCCCTTCTTGTCTATCCAGGGAGGTTAAACTCCTCCTTGCCTATTCGAGAAAGTTTCTAGTGAACTCTGAGCTAGCTGGCACACATAACTTTAAGTCTAATATCGTCAGTAGAAGACCTAGTTAACCACAGTCCTACGTCTATACTATTGAAGATATTATTCCAATGCGCAGAGCCTATTGGGATAATAGGAACTACACTACAAATCCGTATTCAATAGCGTGATAGGCCTATATGAGTTGGGGTCTTTTGAATCTTTACCCTTCTTCAGGAAACTAACAACTGTACCACCTCCGAAGGAGTCTGGAACCTGCCCACCAGTTAACATAGAGTTACATAATTGAAGTAATAAATCAGAAAAAGCACTAAAAAAAACTTAAAAAATGTGTCTGGGAGGCCGTCCGGGCCACAAGCCTTACCAATTGGTAAGTCCTTAACCACTAATTCTAATTCCTTTTGGAAAATGGAGTCATCA
Organism: Lissotriton helveticus; assembly: GCF_964261635.1. Taxonomy (NCBI): domain Eukaryota; kingdom Metazoa; phylum Chordata; class Amphibia; order Caudata; family Salamandridae; genus Lissotriton; species Lissotriton helveticus. The sequence goes on from NC_136059.1 coordinate 1,080,829,795, forward strand.
TTACTTCATGGTCTACCTGTGAAAGAGAGGGGAGATCATATCTGTCTAAAAAATTGGTGAGCCAAAAGTGATCTATTTTTTGATGTTGGCTATATATCTGTTTATAATGGGACAACAATATAGTGCCGATAGCCTCAGACTGTGATGTTTCTATCTGTGTAGTAGCGCACTTTAACGAACGGATCAGATTTGCGGTGACTTGCTCTTTCGCCTGCTAGGCTAAGAGTTTGCCAGTGAAATTGCTATCCTCATAGATCCGCTGAGATTGTGAACAAAATTGCTGTTCACTCTGTGTAAAAAAAAGTGCACTAAGCTCACGTTTGGCCTCATTTAATTTACTTTGGGCAGCGCTGGAAAAGTCGGATTGTCGCAGCAAAGTTAACGAATGTATTTTTCGATAAAGTAAAATCCTGGCTTGCTTAATAGCACGCCATTCTCCTGCATCTTTACCGATAATAATGCCACGCATATAGGCTTTTAGTGAATCCCAGATGATATGCAGAGGAGCTGTACCAGAATTACGAACTATAAACTCTGCGATTTCCAAACTTAAAAAGGTGATCCAATCACCATCTTGTAGGTATGTTCTATTGAATATCCATCTTTTAGGGGCCCTGGTTTCTTGGCCAACCATAAATTCAATTACCAACATTGCATGGTCGGAAAAACCGTTATGAAAAAATTTCTGGTGAGAAAATTTTAATATCCTGGAGGCCAAAAAAAAAGTCGATAGAAGAAGAAGATTTATGTCTTCCGGACCAACAAGTGAATTCTTTTTTTTGTGGATATTGTGAACGCCAGGGGTCACACAGATCAAGTACAGATATATTATTCAGAATAGCCCTACGTGACTTTGGTTTGAATTGTTTCTTCGAGGAAATAGTGAAATCCAGCTTTGTGTCCATAAGAATGTTAAAATCGCCTCCAATGACTATATCCCCCCTGACCATCAACAATGAATAAAACAATTCCTCATAGAGTTGAGCGCGGTCTTCTACAGGGGCATAAAAACTAACAAAGGTGATTGGCCTATTCCTGCCTTTTATTAAACATGTGGCCCAACACCGCCGACCTACCCCCCCATGTTCGGACTGGATAATATCAGCCTCTAAGTTCCGGTTTAAAAAAATGGCAACCCCTCTTTGAGATTCTTGAGCACATGAAAACCCGCGATATGAGGACCAAGATTTAAACATGGAGAAAGCATCAATTTTAGCAGCAGGAATGTGAGTTTCTTGCAACATTACGATAGCTGGACGCTCTGTTTTAATCCAAGACTCAATAGCCCGCATTTTTTTCCTATTATTTACCCATTGACATTACAAGAGATCACTCTAAGCCCCCCAATAGACATACAAGGAAATTACTTGAAAGCGAATCTTCCCAACCATCATCTTCTTTGCCAACATATTTTCCCATTGCTGCTCACCAAGAACTTCAATTTTTCTCTTTTTACCCCGACCCCCCCCCGCCCAGCCCACTCAACCCAGGTGACCCACCCCTACACCTAACCCCGTGGCCAAAACCTACTGCTTCTCCTCCCTCCCACGCTGGCCACACGGTACTACCCCCTAACATGGAGGCGCCTTGTAATTGCGCCCGTAACCCCATGGCACCCCGGTTCCTGAACTCCCCCCCCTTATAGTAAATAAGGATTATAGAAAGAAGGAGAGAAAGAAAAACCCAGTATACACACAATAGTATCATAATTAGAAAAACAGAAAAACAACACTGTAGTCAAAACAAATCCTGAGTTCGTTCTAGCCCTGCGCCATCTGGCCAAGCAGCTCCCGAGCCTCATCAACATCAGCAAACATAAAGAATTTGCCCTTAACAAGTACTTTTAACTTCAATTGCTGCGCAATCGAGGCTTGAGCGCCTTTGTCCTTAAATAAATGAAGAATCTTAACAAAATCCTTTCTCCGTCTAGCAGCCGCAGCGGACATGTCCGAAAAAATCAGGCACTTAGTAGTAGGATTGGCAGAGAATTGTCTTTGTTTGAAAGCCTGAGTTAGGATTATTTCTTTAACACGGACGTCCGCAAAATTTACAATGATAGTCCGTGGAAACGGAGAATTGGAAAAAGGGCGAGCTGGGACTCGGTGCGCCCGGGTGATTGTTAAATCCCCCTTAAACTCAGGTACAACCTCTCTCGAGAAAAAAGAAGTAATCCATTGCATCATGTTGGAACCCTCGATATTTTCTGGTACGCCCACTATTTGAAGGTTTGGCCTTCTATTGTAATTCTCCAAATCATCAAGTTTCAATTCAAAGTCTTTCGAAATTTTTGATATGCTTGACACCTCTTTCTTCACTATAGTCATATTGTCCTCCAATCCCGAGATTCTAGACTCAGCCTCTTGAAGTCGGATTGGAAACGAAAGCATGGTCTCTTCAATTTTATCCAAACGCTGGCTAATAACCTCCAATTCTGCCTTTTGAAATTGTTTTATCTCTCTTACCTCCTCCAAAATCAAGTTTAGCATGTCCTTAACTGAAATCTGAAAATCCCCAGTAGTCTCAGTGTCCATCCCCATACTCGAGCTCTGCAACATAATATCATCAGTAGAAATTAAGTTAGATTGTGGCGTTGTATGGGACACAGTAGCATAAGTTTCTTTACCACTGGGTAAAAAAGGTCTTGTACCTGGAGGTGAAGGGATGGATATATCAACTAAATCAATAGACAATCTCATTGAACCCAAGTTCTCTAGGTTTCCCAAAGAGGCTGTAGCTATAGAAGCCCCTGGGGGCCCTGCATGAGTATTAGAAATATTAAAAGGAGCATGTATCGTGACTTTTTTCTCAAATAGAGGAAATTGTTTAGAGACTTTGGGAACACTGGGTGTCTTAACTTCTTTGGGTGCCTGCACGCCAGGTAGGGCACCTGTATTTGGTGGTGGAATTGCTGTAATATATCGTCATCATCTCAAAACCTCCATAAGCTCAGTCCCACTCACTACATGTGAAGCTATACAATTTTCTACCGCACTTACGCCTTCCCAACGCCTCAAAGGCATTCTACTTTATCGTCCACCAGGTAGCAAAACTAAATTTTTTGCCTCTTTTACCGACATTTTGGAATCCCTGGCTACTGATAATACTACCACCATCCTAGGTGACTTTAACTTTCCTTTAGAAAACCTGGAAGACAAAGACACCATTAGACTTCTATCAGACTTAGAATCTTTGGGTCTGATGCAACTGGTTCCCCACAGTACTCATGAAGCTGGCCATACGCTAGATGGCCTGTTCTCTAACGATAAAAACATCAAAATAAAAGAAATTCTACCTCTAGCATGGTCCGACCATCATGCTGTGATGTTTGAAATTCTACTTAACTCCCCTACACATACCACCGCCACTACACACTCCTGGACGTTTAAATCATGGAGAGATCTGGATAATCAATTACTTATTGAAACCCTGTCATCTACGCAGCCTGCTTCCTCCAAGGATCCTAACATAGCTGCTAAAGAGTGTACCCATTGGCTTACCGCAGCCATGAATACATTAGTACCCATAAAATCTATCTCCAAAAATCGCAATACCCCTTCAGCTCCCTGGTTTACCAATGCCCTTAGACATCAAAAACAGATATGTCGAATTGAGAACGACATTGGAGAAAGGCTTATACTGCCGAGGACAAATCTCTCTACAAAAACGAACTTGCAATATATAAAAAAATGTTTTTGCAAGAAAAAAGTCTTCATTACTCTACTCAGATCGAGCAAGCTAAACACTCCAATAAACAACTATATCAGGTTGTATCCAAACTCTCTAAGCTACCCCCTCAATCACTGCCTATCCCCTCACAATTGTTTTGTAACAACCTTGCTAGCTTCTTTTATGACAAAGTTAACAATATTTACACCAATTTCTCCCATAGGAATAAAGATCATTCTCATCCCCCTCAAATTACCTTACTCAAGGTTCCCAGCCCATTTTAGGCAGTTTCCAGTGACTACTTTATCTGAGGTTTCTAAGATCATGGCCACCATCAAATCAGGTTCAGCCTATGATCCTTGTCCTCCTCAAATTCTCTTTCCTGCAGCTGACATAGTGGCCCCCCAACTCACAGAAATTTAACTCCATGTTCTCCAGAGGGGTCTACCCTACCATCTAGAAAGATACCCTTCTTAAACCCCTTTTGAAAAAGCCTCACCTGGACGCTGAGGACACTAACAACTATAGGCCCATTGCCAGTCTGCCTTTTGCAGCAAAATTAGCAGGAAAACTGATGAATACAAAACTATCCCAGTACATCGAAGATCACTTCCTATTGGACAACACCCAGTTTGGCTTTCGCAAACATCACAGTACCGAGACAGCACTTATCAAAGCCACTGACGAGATTAGAACCATTCTCGATCAACGAGGGACTGCAGTACTTATCCTGCTCGACCTATCTGTTGCCTTTGACACGGTCGATCACAACATCTTGATCGACCGTGTCAATGCCATAGGTATCCAGGATAACGCTAAAGCTCTCCTTGCCTCCTTTCTCTCTAATCGCACCCAAACGGTACAACTGGGTAATTTCAGCTCCGCCCGGATGACACTCCCCTGTGGCGTCCCCCAAGGCTCATCCCTAAGTCCTACGCTATTTAATGTCTATGTGACAGACCTAGCAAGGGTCATCAAGGACTTTGGGATGAGCCTAACATCTTACGCGGATGATACCCAGTTGATTTTAGCAATAAAAAACAACGGAGAGAAAATTGCGGCCAATTTTCATCATGGCATGGTGACCATCACTAACTGGATGACAACTAACTGTCTCAAGTTAAATTCCAATAAAACGGAAGTAATGATATTCGGAAACCTCTCCCTAAATTGGTCAGGAGCATGGTGGCCCACTGAACTGGGCCCTCCGCTCATACCAGTTACCAAAGTAAAAAATCTGGGAATACTTCTAGACGATAAACTAACATTTGCTGCACATGCATATTCTATTGTCTCAACCTCGTTCTATAAACTTAAATCCATTATGAAAATCCTTCCCTTTCTTCCGCCCAACTCAGGTAAAACATTGGTCACTGCTTTTGTCATGTCATCTCTTGACTATTGCAACAGACTTTTCATTAATGCCCAGCAGAAAGTTATTCATAAGCTACAGTCTGTACAAAACGCAGCTGCAAGAATGCTTTCTGGTACCCATCGAATTAAATTCAAGGCACTCTGCCCAGCCTATAAAGCCTCCCGTAATCTAGCGCCCCATTTTCTCATGAAATCCTTGGCATTCTACGCCCCCAATAGAGCACTACGCTCCATGAATGCCTTGCTGATGACTGTGCCCCGGACCAAAACAGCTTCATGGGGTGACCGCCGTTTTACAGTCGCTACAGCTAAACTGTGGAACTCGCTTGATATGGACATCAGATCTTGCCCTACTCTCACTGTTTTCAGAAGAAAAATAAAAACCTGGTTATTTAATCAATAATTATCATTACCATCTTTCTAGTCTGCCTCCGTCCACAGCGCCGAGACGCCCTTGGGCATTTGTTTGCGCTTAATAAATTTCATAAATAAATAAATAAATAAAATATTTGGGCATTCAGATAATTTAAACGCTGGAGCTGAAGGCTGATCCGTACAAGTTTCTACCCCAGGTAACTCCAATACCTCCAATACTTCCTGCATCATGTTGATACCAAGATTGCAGAGATTAGGCGGAGGGACTGGCATAATTGCACTGTCTAGGACGTCCTCTTCGCCCTCACTGGAACACTCCGAATTTTCAACAGAGGAGGTTTCTTTATCCACGGCCAACCATGCCCGTTTAGCCTTTTCTAATTCGTCTTTCAGATACTGGCGATGTATTCTCGCCTTTGCTCGGGCCGTCAGCTGCTTGCCCGTAACTCGGGACCACTAAAAAAGCAAACTCTTATAGTACTACCCACACTACGGCTGCTGCCTATTATCCAAAAGGCTGCGGTGGCGCGGTGAACTCGCAAGGTAAATGAGGCTTTTAAAGTGCAGCAAAAAAAGGAAAAGGGGGAAATATGCAACACAACTGTTGCCAGACAGCCCAGGGAAAAATGTCTTCCTCTCTCCGTTTTTTCCCCCTTCCGATTAGTTAAACTGCTGAATGTGGTGGAATATCTTATTTCAGCAAGCTAAGAACAGCAATCACGACTCACGACTCACGGCTGCTGGGTGGAACAAAGAAGCGCAATCCTGCGTTGAATAGCCTCCGCAGCAGAGTATCAAGCAGCCACAAACAAAAGGACCGCACCTCTTTACTCCATCTGCCATCCGCCGTCATAAAGCACATAAAGAATTCACTGCATCCTGCCGAGAATGCTGCTGGAAACTCCGCTGGAATTGTGCAGAAATGCTGCGCCGTTTGCCGCTTAGTAGCCACGTTAACAGCCAGCTAGCAGCCCGCCGCCATCCGCCATCAGCCTCGTGGAGGAAGGGAGGAGACAGGAATCAGGTAGCCCAGGTGCTACGCGGAGGCGTGGAACTCCACCGTAGCTGCCGTCGAGCGCCTCTGTATACAATTGATATTGCCTCATTCATCCTCGTGGCCAAGGCATGCTGCCATGTACTCTCTTTACTCAAAGTAGAAATATTTTCTTGGGTCATCTGTGCCCTCTCTTGGTAACAATTCACAGCATTATCCAAGGAACATATCTCCTTGTCAATCATAGGGAGTAGTTTAAAGTAATCAGCTATCTCACAGAGATTTGCATCTATTGTCTTTACAGCCCTCTCCGACACAGTGAACTTCTGCTGGACAAATGTTCCTCCCAGATGGCAGGATTAAACCATGCTCATCCTCTCCATGTGTGGCCATCAGTATGCCCATCACAGAGAGCAGCGCCATCTGGGAGGTTGTTGGGGAGGGCAATTGATTAAGGGAGGAAAGCCGCTGGTCATCAGAATTGTTCTCTCACTGAGAAAATTGACAGAAGACCAGACATGCACCTGCATAAGAGATGTGAGCAGAGAATTATTTTTCCTCCTTAACCGACTTCTCCTCCTCCTCCTCCTCTTCATCTTCTTCTTGGGCAGTGTTGGCTACTGAGTTAGCTGCAAGGAGGAGAATTGGAGTGTCTCCTTGGATTGCTCAGCATGCCCCACATGTAGATGGGTCAGTATTATTATCAGGCTCAATGTACCCATGCCAGCAAGAAAAAGATGAAAACAGTTGACAGCCAAAATATGCAAATTTCGCTCAATACTTCTACAGAATTCTCTAATACAAAATTACACAAATTAATTTTTTTACAATGGAAATATGAGAGCCAAAGGAACAACTGAAAGTAGGTCTCTCACACCTGCTCACCATTGTCAATGTCTCCTTCACTCAAGGCCTCTTTCTCGAAGTGCTCAAGACAGACCAGATCCTCCCACCCTAAAGAACCTAACATTAGACCCTGATGACCTCAAGAACTACCGGACCATCGCTCATCTTTGTTTAACAGCAAGATCATCAAAAAAACAGTCTATGTTCAATTCCAAGATCATATTAATGATAATTCTCTCTGGCACGCCTACCAGTCTGGCTTCCGATTGTGTTCCAACAAATAGACGACAATTAAACACATGGTAGATAATGCCATTCTAGCCACAGATGAAGATGACCACGTCCTCCTGATATTTCTGGACTCCTCAATTGCTTTAATACATTTAGAAAAAACACTGTTATACACACCCTCAAGTCTCAAATCCGGTTCATAAACAATGTTCTTGACAGGTCATCCTCCCACCTTTCCAGGCAATAGCATTTCATTTACATCAGCAATTCTGAGTCCAAAAACATCTTATCAGTTTGGGAGTCCCCCAGGCGTCTATACTGTCCCCTGTCATCTTTAACCTCTACATAGAGCTCCTAGGGCATCTACTCACAGATAACAGTATAAAGAGTGAGCAATATGAGAAAGATACACAACTTTACTTGAAAATCTCCTCTAGATCAGACATTCTATGCTTCAAACAATACCTGCCCATCATCCAGTAGTATGTGCCTGGAGGTGACTGGGTGTCAGGTCTGTATGATTTGTTGCCAGGTTTGTGCTATCCTATTCACATCCATGTGGAGTTCTCCCCTGGATGTGGAGGCCTCCGCTCTATGACAAATGTCTCTGCCAAGTAGACGGAACATAAAATAGGTTTGCAAAGTTACTAGTAGTAACTTTACAAATGTAAATATGATGTAGCGGATTCCATGTAATGTACATTTACTCCTATGAGTAACTTTACACCTGGATATTTTAAATACCAAACAGTAGTAAAGGTACTCCTAGGTGTTGTAGTAAATTTATATGTGCTTAAATCTACACATGTAGATTTAACTTTGGGAATCCTTCCATAATGTCTCAGCAGTCTGTGCATAAACCAAGCTACCTTCCTCACAAATGTTGCAACACACAACATAAAATGTGCATACAGAAATTTGTAGCAGGTGCATTAGCCTGACATGTTATCATGACAGTATCAAACCAAACAACATTGACATGACACTTCTTTAGAGCAGGTGCAATAATCACGCATGTGATGCAATCATTTTTGGAACCTGGAACCTGCAGTTAACAAATGGACTTCTGCAGCTTTCTAACTAATAATCATGTTACAAGGTGTTTATAGTATGTGTTTAACTAATTTTATTAACAACAAACTTATCTTATATGTGTCCTATATAAGAGACAGAGAACAAGATGTGTGCATGGTTTTGAGGACATTTTAAAAATGTTAAACCACATTCTAAATCATCTTTTATAAGGTCTTGGAACTAAGTGCATTAAGCGCCTTGAGGCACTTCATTGCAGCTGTGCTATTTACTATGCTGAGATGTACTAATTGTTGGCCCCTCTGCAGTCTGAATCTGTGCCTCTACAGTTTGAGCAAAATCCTACTGCAGACATATTGAAACCCTGTTGTACCTTAATTGGAAGAGGCATTTGTTTCAAGGCCCAATGAAATGAATTTGTTTCATCAAACACAACTTCAAGTGCTGAGATCCGAGCATACACAGCAAATTGGTACAGGGTAGCTTAGGCAGGATTCTGATAAATATATACATCAGAGAAGGATGCCAATTGGGGTAGAGAGAAATTCTACTAGTGATTTGGGTGTCGATGTGCTGCTAGTTGCTACACTAAACTGGGATAAAGATGTCCAGTGAGTGTTCTGGGAATCACTCAATTTTGTTCTAAAAATGCTGGTTCGAAACAAAGTGCTTTATTAAGATTCTAAGGGACAGATCACAAAACTATGTAAATGAGCCTGTTTTGAGGAGAGGAAGGAGCAGCCTGACAGGTAGAGACATAAAGGATCCTGAGCAGAGGCATAAGGCAGGCCCCGCAACTGCTGCTGTGCAGTGGGACACCACCCTCAAACCCTAAACACACCCCCTTCAAATAGAGAATAGCAAATGCAAAATGTGATTCGGTAACAAGTTACCAAATTGCATTTTCTATTTTGTTTATTTTTTAAAAAGCATTGGAATAGGACCGTTTGTGATACGAAAAATGTTTTATACATCAGGCCCTTAGATGTGCATATCAGAACTCATGGGTTACCATTTGTAGAAGATTCGATAAACATACCAATATCCTTTTTCCCATTAGCAGTAATGCGAATCGGACCATTTGAGATGGGAAATGTTTTCGTACACCCTCCCCTTAGATGTGTGTTGAAAGATGGTATAATCATAAAGACCTGCACTTAGTAATATCAATGCAAGCACAAATAAGGTCTAGTCAAGTTCTCAATAAATTAATCCTTACTCAACCCTAAGTAGCTTGGCTGTGAGCAGACAGGTTTAACTTAGGAGTCAAGTGTGTAAGCATAAAAAAAATACAGCAAATAAACAAGACAAAACTAACAATAAAAATCCAACACCAATTTATAATACTAGGAACTATTTGTATGACTAAAATGACACCAAGGTGACAAAAATTCAAAGTAGGGAACTGGAGACATACATTGTTAAAGATTAAAAGTGAAACTAGCGCTTAGAAGCAAATAGAGCTCAATGGATTTAAAAAAGGTCCAGCTGTACCGGGACAAAGTCAAGAGTTCAGGCCGCCCACAATGTAACACGTTCTACACTTATTTCAAGAAGAGTTCAGACCCTCTCTTTTGCCTCTTGAGGTCTAGGAATACAACTCCCACAATGCACCTGGTCAATCCAAGTATAATCAAGGTGAAGCTTGTCAGCTGGAGCTGCCCTTGTTGTTGATGTTGCAGGTAGCCCTTCCAGCACTTTTCTACCTGTTGCTGATCAGGGAATTCACTCTTTATCCTTTGATAAAGGCAAAGCTATTTTGCTGTGAAGCCTTGTAAGTGCAGCACGTGCAGTCTTTATAAGTTCAGTTCTCTCTTGTGCAGTCCAAAGGTCCAACAGGACAGTCCTTCTTATCCAGATTTTCTTTTGGGTCTTGAGGGTACACTACACCAGCCAAGGGTCCAGAACCTCTGATTTGCCTCTTGGAGGTTTAGGACTACAATGCACACAATGCAACAGGTTAAATCCTTTAAAGTACAGGTAAAGTGAGTCAGCTGGGCTTTTATTGATGGAGTTGATGCAGGTGTCTTCTTGAAGCTTGTTTGTACCGGTTACTTTCAGGGAGTCCACTCCTTAATCCTTTTGAAGCCAGCAAAGTCCTCTTTTGTGAAGCCCAAAGTGTGCAGCAGGTGCAGTCCTTATGAGTGTAGTCCTCTTGTGGTGCACACCAGGCGTACAGCAGAGCAGTTCTTCTTCTCTTGCTACTTCCAGCCAGGGATCTGAGTTGCCGGGCAGCTCTCCCATATTTTTCCAGGTTTCTGGGCCTGCAAAAAGTGAGGTACCCTGACCAATGGTGACCAGGGTGCCACCTTCAGTGATGACAACTACCTTAGAAGTGTGGCATATTTTTGTCCCAGAAAGAACTGTTCCACAAAAACCAAAATGGAGAACATATCTCCTGGAGGTTTAGGTCTGGCTAACCCAACCCACATTTGTGGCTATCTTTTCTCTACATTCCCTTTCCAGACCCTTTCCTAATTAAATCACTGGGGCTCCCATCTGGCTGGGGGGTGCAGGAAGTGAGGGTGGGCCTAGTTCCTGTCTTAACTGCCTTTCTGCCTTTGAAGACCAGTTTGACCACCCAGCCTCCTTCCTGTCCAGGTATCTAAATGCAGCAGATCTATCCCACCAGATATCTACTTTGTTTCAGCACAGGCCAGTTCCCACTTCATAATGAAAGTTTGACTCAGTCTGTCGAACACCGGAATTGTTACGTACCCCAACAACAAATGGTAACAAACTCGGCTGGAACTGAGTGCTGGGTCTGCTGGGCCTGTTGCCCATACTATGGTTAACACCACGAAAGAAAGCATTTCTTCAACAGACAATGGGCCAGCAGAAACAAGTACTCCAAATGCTCAAATTGGCAAACTAACTAAAAAACAATCAACAGGTTCAGTGTTAACCGGTAAACGGAAGCGAGGGGGAGGTTTGCATAAGGAGAGATGCCCAAAAGTAAGCAAGATCACTAATAAAGGTGGAAATCCAACTCTATCATCCAAACCAATAATAAATAGTGATGTTTCTGGATTGCCAACAAATGCCCCAAACATCTCTACACCACAGCCATCGAAGCGACTTTCCCTATTATCACAAATACCGGAAGGCTTCCTGGACCTCCTGGACCAAGTAGAGCAGATCATGAAGTCTTTAATGCTACCATTGCTTGAAAGGATAAAAGTAATAAGTGAAAATCTGGGGAAGTTAGAAAGGGTTGCCACAAGTAATATGCATACATTGGACACTCTTGTGGCTAGTGTGCGGAATTTTGGCTCTGCATCACAAATTAGAACAGCTCACGGGACTAACATTATTTTACCAGATATAGCCCCTCTAACAGCTGTCACAGTGAATGGGGCACAAATAGCTAATCGAAATGAGGTTAGGAAAGAGTTAGAAACGGCAACACCAATTGCCCAGGAAGTAGCAAAAGAAACTGTAGGGGAAGTCGGAAAGAATTCTGTAGCATTAGTACGGCCTGGGGAAAAAACTAATCAAGGAAATGGTATCAGGAGCCCAGATAAAGAAAAAAATAACACTCCCTCGTATTAATTTACCACCTGAATCGGCCCCTTATACGACGATACTGACCGGGGTACCTGAGATTCACAAAGCTAAAATAGAAACCCATAGCGAATTGAAAAATAAGGTTACCTTCTGGTTCAATAAAAATAGACCACTTTCGGGTAACGTCAACGCAGAGATTCTATTCGTACGAAGGGTGAGCTGGATAGGCCATAGAGTGAAGGAACTAAGTGGAGACTGTATCATTGTGAATTTTAGAGATACGCGGGCGGTTAGATATATTTGTGATTGGCAAAATCATAGAGGCGATGGTGGCATTCAAAGCCTCGATCTGAATTATTTTTACCCACGCTCTCTTTTTAATATGCCCTTTTTACCACTAAATGCGAGAGAAATGCATGAAAGAGGTCCAATTCCAGCTTATAGAAGTGATTTCTGCATTCCCTTGTTTAATCGTTTTGACACGCTCCAGGGATTGGAAGGAGTGGATTGACTGGAGTTTAGCAGCCATACTGAAAAACCGGTTCCCACCGTTGTAAATAAAAGTCTGATCCAGGGAAAAGTTACCACAAAAGCCCAAAATAGGAGGGAGGAACAGGGGACATGTCTAGGGGAAACTGACAAAGAATGTGCAGGCACCTTGATTAATAGTGGTAATGGTGCAAATATATTAACAACAGATGCTATGACACTTCTGGTTCCGTTAGTTTAGTGGATGTTGAAAAAAGAAAGGCAACTTGGCCAATATTGTTCTGGAATATTGCGGGACTAAAACCTAAAATATCTAATAGCATCTGGGTAAATTTGGTTAATAAGTACGACATTGTAAGCTTACAAGAGACTATGACTAGGGGCTGTACATTTATGTAGTTTTAAAACTTTCCATTCCCCAGCAATTAGCTCATCACATGGGAGGGCTAAAGGGGGACAGTGTACTTATGTGTCAAACCTACTTAAGTGTCGTAAGATCGAGATGGCTTTTGACAACAGGTACTATCACATAATGCGATAGCCATTGACCCGCATCTCCATGTGATTATAGTCAACTTCTATAACAATATACCGGCGGAAACCATGGAAGAAACATTCACAACCTTGGGAAAAAACATTAAATGTCTGCTTGAAGGAAGTGTAAAAGCAGCCTGCATTATATAGGGTGGGGACTTTAATTGCACTCTGTGTAAACGTAGGGAAAAAGGTACGTGTGGCTTAATGCTGGACAAGGAAACCAGCCTGAGTCATTTTGAACACACTACTTGCGGGAACTATCTAAATGAGTTAATCTTTGCCTACGATTTGGGCTTTGCCAATAGAATCTGTTGTAGTGATGTTCCATTTCGCCCAACATTCAATGGGAGAGGTGCATATACCATCATATATTTTGAACTAATTTCAGCCAGCTATGGTGGAGAGGTCCAGGAGTTTAAAATTTTGGACAACCCTTTAAGTGATCACTTCCCCTTAAGTCTGGAGATTGTAAAGTTAGGCAATCATAAGCCCAAGACATGTTCACCAAGTGAGCATATAAGCAACATTGCCTTGAGTCGGCAGAACGGCTACACTCTAAAATGGAGTAAAGTTGTACCAGGTGATTTTCTGACACGATTGATAAAGAAATGTATTTTTAGTTTTAAAGCATGTCTAGACGAAAATGCGGGTGATTCTGTAGTTATTACAAATTTTAGGATTATTGCCATGAACATTAAAAATAGTCTTTTTTTATGTAGAGACAAAAAATTTTAAGGAGAACTTATCGAGCTGGTTTGACACAGCCAGTACTAAGAGCTATTCTGAACTTAAGCTCGCCTTAAATGCCCCTACAAGAGACATCAACCTTATCAAAGTATTAAGGAAGGACTATAAGAGAATCCTAAAAACAAGGAAGGAAACTATTAAAAAGGAAGCATTGGTAGCATTGTGCGAGGCTTCACAGAACAAAGTCTCTGCAGCATTTTGGAAAATAGTAAATGCGCTTCTTTTTTATGATAAAACTAAGGCTAGGGTGGAAATAGCCATTTCTGAAAATGAGTGGGTTAAACACTATGAAGAACTGTATCGCGCGGAGAGTGATCTGGACCAATTTCATAGCCAGGATCACGCGGGGACTGAAATGGCACAGACTAGAATTCTGATAGAACTAGGTATCACTCTAAATGAAGTTAATGCGTGTATAAAAGAAAGCAAAGGAGGTAAAGCGCCCGGCCCCAATGGCGTTCCAGTTGATCTTTACAAGAGCAATATGGATCATTGGGGCCCGCTGCTTACCCAAGTCTTTAATGCAACCTGCTCCAATGGCTTGCTCCCCTCATGGTGTGAGTCAATTATTGTTCCTATATTTAAAAAGGGCGATAGATCAAGCTGCCAATGCTACCGCCCCATTTCACTATTGGACTCCACCATCAAGATTTTTGGCAGAGTAATTTTAAATAGGTTGCAACTTTGGGCTGATGAACATTACATAATCAGTGAACTTCAGTACGGTTTTAGGAAGGGCCTGGGCACGATTGACCAATGCCTTAACTTGCACATACTTTTAGAAAAATACGCCAAAGCCAAGGGTGGTCGCATGTTTTTAACCTTTGTTGACTTGACGTCGGCTTTCGACTGAGTCACCCACTCCAAGTTATGGCTGGTACTACACGACTGGAATGACACAATACAAACTAGGTGCTTATTGTTTTGTAAATCTATAATGGCTTTGAAATCTTTTAGTAAAAGGATGGGCAAAAAACCACTTGGGAACTCCTAACCGTGTATAGAGCAACTTGTGTGGCAATTGCCACTTATGGCGCAGGACTATGGGGACATGTAAATGTAAAACCATTGCAGACGGTGAAGAACACCTTCTTGAGATTCCTCCTAGCAGTCCCAGACAGTGTATCAACTTACGTTTGCCACGCTGAGCTGGGGAGCCTTATCTAGAAGATAGAATTAGGGTTGCTCCTGTTCTTTTGTGGCTAGGGTCTGGACGACGGAGGAATGCGTCTTTAATCGTTCTACTCTCAAGGATGCAATGAGTCTAGAGAATGGGGGCAAGATGAGGTGGTTAAGCTATGTAATGACTTGTTTGACAAACATAGGTCACCTGGAATATTATGAGGACCCCACATCTATGAACCATGTTCCCAGGAAAACCCTCAAAGATATATGCATGAGGTTTTTGTGCAACCAAAGAGTTAGCACAGAAATGTCGAAAAAAACTGTGGCCACACACCAATTAATCATGACCTCAGAATACATGCAACCCTATATGAGATTATCTATGAGTGACTTTGAAAGATTTTTATTGACGAGCTTTAGGCTCAATCTGCTTTTTAGATCTGTTAGCTTCCCTGTTATGAAACACTTGGTGTAAACAACTTATTAAGTGTCCCTGTGATGACCTGTCTGAACAGTCAGACATTCATATTCTTTTTTTCTGTAGATTCTATACGAATCCCAGAAAAAGATGGATTGTGCCTTTACTAAAGATTATGGATTGTAATCAGTGCCCCCCTGCCTTTTTAGAATTACAACAGCTTGATAATATTTTAACAGTTGCATCTCTGTCTGTATATTTTAAAACTGTTTTTAAATTTCGGAAATCGATCACCTAAAGGAGTTGTAACCAGACAAGCATATTTTTTACTCTTGATTCTAATTTGATTGTGTTGTTATCGGTACTTTCATGGTTGTTTTCTTGATAACTGAATAAAGTTAAAACTGAAACTGACTCAGTCTGTCAAAGACTGCCATTCACAACAGCCTGCTACAGGGCTGATTTTAGGTAATTTTAGGAACGCTTTTCTAAAACTACATTCCTGCAATAGTTATAATTATCTAACCTTAGTAAGTATTTGGATTTATTGTAACTATTATTTTAACACTTTTAATTATTAGTTCAACTCACTCCTGTCAAACGCTAGTCTTTATTAAAGTTTAAATAATGCCTTGCAATGTTAGCTTATGCAGCTAATGTACTACTAGAGGAAAAAGGGAAATTGCCAGTTTTTCACTCAACAAGGCATATAAAACTTTTTTTATAATGTCCCTGGTTATTACTACAATGCACTCTAACCTTGGGGTACCTAGGATAGACCTTAGATGTGACATGTATATAAAAATAAGGTACTTTAGACTTTGGAAATGCTTTTAACTCCAATGAGACTAACTAAAATAACAACAGGCACCACAACAATACAGACTTAAGTGCAATAAATCTACTGGACCTCTAAACGTACATGCCTTCCATATATGAGTGTCTTGCAGGTAGGCTGTCAGTATTGATTGTAATTACAACTAATTACCATATACTTTTAAACAGAGTGGTAGCCCTGGGCCTGGTTAACAAATAACACTGCACAGTCAGAGTCAGAAAACCACTATGTAGTAGTCGAAGTTGGGGCAAAAAGTGGGAGGCATACCAAAAAGCCCTCAGTTCTCACGCAAACCCTTCCCCCCAGACTACAGGCCCAGGAGACTCAGTTCATCCCTGGGAGAGATTACCTGACTTGGCAGGCGATGAAGAAAGTAAAGCTAACAGACTGTACAATAGCTGGGACTACTCTGCCCTACACCCTCATTTCTTGGTCACTCCCTCTGGGCACTTGACCCATCTCAACAGTAATAGGACCCATTTTAAACTGAACTTTCACTCCAGCTGTGTCTTTCTCCTACTCCCCTTTTGCCTTGAGTAGTGAGGTGCCCAGTTCTTCTATCCCTATCCTTGATAGGGCAACACCTAGCTTATCCACAGTGGTCTGGTTAACAAAGCCTAAGGCACAGTCAGAAAACCAGTATCTAGTAGTCCAAATGGGGTCAAGAATTGGGGGGACACATGCAAAAAGCCCTGTTTATTCACAATGTATATCAGAGCTCATGGGATACCATTTGTAGAAGAGCCAATAAACAAACTAATACTCTTTTTCACATTAGCGGTATTGCTGGATGAGTCATATAATTGAATTCATTATACCAATCTGCCACAGCTTAAATACCTGATGTGATTTACTACACGTTTAAAATTCTGTGTCAGGGCTATGGTTTCGACAATATACCTATTGTTCAAAGTTCCTGTCTAGTTTTCAGTTTTCTAGTAACATGACAGGATAATTTAGTCAATCATATTTAATAAATGTTCTTAAAAAAGATATCCTTTGCTTAATGGAAGTGTATTTTGTCAGCTCTCCTTTCTTATTAGCTTAAGTGCTGACGATCAGTAAACTGTTAGCCACGATTTTAGAGGCAGCAGCTGAACACATTTGTGTTTGCTCAGTAATGTATATTGGGATGCACTTAATAAATGCATATCACCAACGTTTAAGTGGCAGTAGAACACAAAATATATTCTCACAGAATACATGTATTCTTACTGTACCTGCGACCACAAACAGTGGAAGGATATGGGAAGGAATGCTTTTTAAATGACTTTAGAGAATTTTGTTTAATCTGTGGCATCCTAAATATCTGAGGATGGGTGGAGGCCAGATCTTGAAATAACAGTTTCTTAAAACTAGAATGTTTTTAGTCAACTTAACACTCTCCACAAAATTTGCATTTAAAAATGTATTGATTCTCAGGCATTTTGGTCCCAGGCCACAAAGGAACTATAATTGACAGGGCAGATTTCTGAATGCTTGTTCAGAATTTTCACGATTGACAAGCTGTCTGACCTAAAAAATGATGTTTTTGTTGGCCAGCTCAATTCCCCATATTATCACTTCCAGTACAATGGAAAAAATGATGTTGGTTATTCGACAGTTTAGTCACCTAAAACATGTTTTGACTAATACGTCCCCAAATCCCACACTAACCACTGCTTTTTTGTGGAAATGTAATTATCTGTCAGTAACTGGCAGTTCCCCACAAAGTGACACTTCATTTTAATCAATCAAAAATTAATTCCATTCATTAAGATTATTTTTGTTTCCCGAAAAGCTTAGTGCGATATTTCTTATGTGACAGCCCTGCCTTATATGCGGCCAGATTCCAAGGAAAGATTGCAGCTAACGCATGGATAAACATTTTTATAAGGCCCACTACTTAACTGCTTGGTAGAATGCAGTACTTTCTCCTGCACATATTTCGCTATATCTCTTTTGCTTTCTAGGAAATATGACACCATGGTAGTGCACTTCTCACTCCTCATAATGCAACCATCATTCTGTGCTCATCACATTAACCCTAAAAATGAATGCCTAAATAATAAATTAAACTACATTTTACTGTCATTTTTCTTTTACATGTTTCTTCTCTCTGTCCCTTCCCTTTTGGTTTATGTCAACATTTGAACCACAAAAATATTGTGATATTAAAATACCATTGTCGAACTATGCGCAACAAATATATTAACTTTAGATATACGGTAAACTGCAAAAATGTTGTCCTCCAAAATATCATGGTCCAAAATAATGACATTATATTCGTAAGATTAAGTTATGCTTTATAAAATCAATAATGCATTTATAAAATGATTATGTAACATAAGAATTAATTTAATATGTGAAAAATATGTAAGCAATTAATATAACAATCACTAAATGAAAGAGTAAAAATAATTATTAATCAAATAATGTTTAAATGAAACATGACCTATCAATAATTCATATCAAATTATAAAACCATATACAAATGTTTAATTATTAGTATTATGAAGTAAAACATTTTAAAATAATCATAAGATTGTAAGACTGTGGACCGGTTGGAGATCAGAAGTGCTGTAAAGTCGAAGGGAAATGAAGGGTCTGCTGAGCATTTGTTTTCAAAGCAGCAGGTACAGTGACATTTGAGAAACACTGGATATGTAAAGAAGGGCAGAGGGCCGTGTGTTTGGTTTTTAACTGTGGCAGTGTTTTGAAAGTTTCCTTGTAGTTAGGGTAAATGGGCAGCACGTTTTGAATTAAGGAATACAGTGCTTTTATGTTTATGGTTTTTATGACAGGGTGGAAGGTGGTAACAGTGGGATAGCACAATATTAGGGACAGTCAAGTGGGGAAGGGACAAAGCATAGTGGGACACGAAGTGTATTGATTACATAACTGCTGTAGAATATGTCACACTTACGGTATGTTTATTTTTAAACCTTGCAGTTACCCCTGAGGAAGGGCTGAAATGCATTGGGTGTTTTAAGGAGGCTGCCTGGGGCTGCGGACCCCACGTGCTGATGATTAAGACCTGGATGCGTGCTGATGATTAAGACCTGGATTGGCATGTCACCGGCACCAGAAAAATATGGGATTCACGTTGTCTCAATTTGACGAGTGAAAACATTGTGACAAACTTGGGTAACAAAATTTAGATGAACTATGGAATAAAATGGAATATTTAATGAACATAGGATTTCTCTGCGCTTTTCTCACTGTGCGACATGTAAATGGAACGCGTTCATGCACCATTTTGTCTTGAAATTACCATTAATGTGCTGTTGGGGCAAGGCACAAATATGCCAGCACACAGTAATTTTGTCTTAAGAGCATTTTTTTAGAAGAATCGACTAATAACATGTTGGTATGCATTCCATCATTTTAATGAACATAAATACCAAGGGTGCCACATCTGTTTTCTATGCATGCGACCACTACCATGTGTGCATCTGATTCCAGCTAAGATGAGGACACACCTCTTTATACTAGCAAACTTGCTCCTTGTAATAGTTCCAGCTTTCAGAGTTTCTGTTATTCTCGTAGAACACTCCTATATCCGCCCCAAGTTTCTGTACATGTATTGTGTCATACAGATGTTCCTCCAGTAGGAGGTCTTTTGACTCTCAACCTGTCCTCAGTTCACCCTTCTATCATCTTCCACTCATCTGGATACATTCTCAATTTTCGTTACATGAACACTGTGCAACAGATTTTGACTCACTGGTGTTTATATTTGCCTTTGGACACCATCGGCCATATTATGAATGCAGCGCCTTTTTTCCTGGATTGCGTTGGATGCACCTTCCAGCGCAATCCATTAAAATGGGTTGCATTATAGTGAATGCCCTGCCCCCAGGGCAACCACAAACTCGCAATGCAATGCAATGCCTTGGAGGCAATGCAATGCCTCCAAGGCAGCGCAATCATGTGAAAAAAATTGAGCGGCTGCAATAATGCAGCTCCGTCTATTCACAGTACAGGCGGGAACCTACCTGCACTTTTATGGGATTAGAGATCACATTGCAGGCACCTTCCTGCAGGGGAATGTTTGGGGGTCCATGGAACCCCTTTTCCCCCTGCAAAAGGACTGCAATCAGGGAGTAAACTGACAGTGCACTACCTTTTAGGTGGCACCTCCTAAGAGCGTCTTTGCCTCTGCGCCCACGCCTGTATTACAGCGCAGGCGCAGTGGTGAAGGGATTCCCACATTTGTATGGGGCACACCCCCATACAAATGAGGAAACGCCCTCTGACGATGGCATTGGCACTTAAGGTAGGCCAGCACTATCGGTATTACAGAAGTGGATGCACAAGCGTCTGCGGCCTCTTTGGTAAAACCAAAGTGCCTCGGGGTGCACAAAGAAGGCGCAAATGTTCGTTGTGCCCCATGGCACTTCTATAATACGGCCCATATATGCTTTTAATGAATTGCACCAGGCCCATTTAACATTCCAAACAATACTTTTTTCATAAAACTGGTGTGATATGACCCAAATGTCCCAATCTTTGTGTCAGATCTAGACATAAAAGTCTTGTTAGCCGAGATTAAAATTATGTGTTGTAGCACTACCCACATCCATTAAAATACATTAACCACCATGGGTTCTGAAATAAAGTAGCAAGATTTTTCAACTTCTACTCAGGAGATAGTATAAAATGGAGAACTAGCTCTAACAGACACAATCCTTCCTATAAAACACATTGATGCATTTTATAAATATTCTTCCTCTGTTGACCTCGCAGCCCACCTTTGTATAAAGTACTTTACCTTGTGGCCACTTAGGTTCCTAGCCCTCCTGACTTTCCATTTTATTCCCCTCTCACTGGTGCCCTTCTCGCTATCAGAGTATCATATTCTTTCTATTTTCCTAGATGTTGTTCCATCTACAAAGTGCTAGTAGCCACAATACGCTACATCTCCTTGAATTTGTCATTCTATATTCTAAGGATCATTATTTTCCTTAATATAGCAACTCCAATATGGCACCTATACATAGTGTGCTATAATTTGTATAAGCTGCCACACACATCTAGATCTATTGTAAATTTTTGTTATTGGGTTTTATCTACCTGCATCAAATATGAAGCACATTGCTTAAGAGGCAATATTTTAGGACAACTTGTCTTTGAAAATCAATCATCTCAAAACCGTGATCTCAAGGTGTCCTTCTCATCTTCTCTATCGTATATATTTAGGTGCATTTAGTTTTGTCACATACCATTACGACTTGGTGCCTGTGAGCAAAATATTTTTCTGGGATATGTATTATCCCACATATTAAAGAACATTGTTACTATGTCATAATTTTTCTAATTGTTACAAAATGGCATCAAAATGGCATGTGACCTGGGTTATAAAAAAAGGTATTGAAATGGCACCCGCATGTGGAATACCAACAAAAGTAAACTAACCTAGACTGTGCTAGTCAATGCTTTATGAGTAACTTATACATCAGGACTGTTTATTAATAACTAATTCTTTGCAGCTTTCATCCCTATATACTAAGGCACTTTATCTGATTGTTCTATTGAAGTTCCAATATGGGCAATGCGCCACTGTCGAAACGAGCTGCCTCACACATCTAGAACACTTTTTATTGTTGTCATTGGGTTTTACTCACCCACATTAAATATAGGGGTGGATTGTCCAAAAGATAATATTTTAAGATGACTATGATTATCTTTCTACATATGAGGAAACACTGTCACGCTATGATTGGATGTTATGCCTGTTCAAATAGTGCATCCACAGGTACACGTCATCACCGATATGTGACCAAAGCATAAATACATAAATCAAAATGGTGCCTGCTGGTGGAATGCCAATACAAGTAGGGAGAGGTGTGACTGTACTTGGGTGAGTCTTGAGCTCTTGAAACTAAGCTAAACTAAACTAAACTAAGCTAAACTAAAATATTCAGTACTTTATAAGTACATTCTTCCTCTTGAAGTATGATAACTATGCTCTACATTACCTGATCCTTACAAAGTGATTGCAAATGGGTGAGTCGTGTGCCCTCTGGTAGCAAACTGAACTACAATAGCTATTGCTTTACAAAAGCACACTTTCCCTAGGGACACAATAATAATCTATTCAGCCCCTGGGATTTATCATTGAGAATTACTGGCAACATTTCATTTTTTATTGTTCAGTGGCCCCGAAATGGCATGTCCCTATGCTATTGAAATTTAATGATGACGGATATGGTCACACGTTATGTGTTTATTTTATTTATTTATTTTTATTTGCGAGTTTTTATAGCGCTATGAATCGACTCCCGAAGGAGTATCTCCGCGCTGTTGACATCCAGTATCGCAACTGACAAAGGAGCATTTCAATTAAAAGAGAGTGTTCAGGGTCCAGAAAGTAAACAACTAAACTAAACCAAACAGAAAGGTTTTCAAACATTTTCTGAATTGGAGGTGGTTATGGCATTGTCTTAGTGAAAGTGGGAGGGAGTTCCAAAGACTAGGACCTACTACCGACAAGGCCCTACCACCTAGTCTGGTTTTGGTTATCCTAGGAACATTCAGTAACAGCTGGTCACTGGATCTGAGGGAACGAGTAGGGGCGTAAGGAACAAACTTGCTCGCCAAATACTCTGGTCCCAATTGATTAAGTCCCTTGTGGATAACGCAGCAGGTCTTGAACTTCACACGTTGTGTAATGCTATGCAATAATATATGGAACTATTATGTTACTCTTTTAAAGACATTGGGCCTTATTACGATGTTGGTGGGCCCACCACCAATAGGCGTTGGTGGTGGCCCACCAACATCCATAGCAGCAGTCCGACTGTCTGAATATGATCCGTTGGTCAGAGGCATCGGTCGAAGGGCACTACCGCTGCTTTCCAGACTGGCTCAAGGAGCCTGTTGGGGTAGCGGTGGGACAATAATTCTTGCAATAGCGGTGGTGCCTGCCCAGGCCTGGCTGTAGGGATTACGATGGCCCTCTTCCCTCTGCCTTTACATTGCGGTCGGACACTCAGCCAACCCCCATTGTAATGAAGGACATTGTCTGATCACCAATGAGCAATAATATATAGACCCATTTTGTTTTTCATTGATTGCTTACAATAGACACAAAATTTTCTGAGAAAGAAATGTGTTGACTGTTTTGGCTGTAAAGAAAATCAAGGACCAGTGAATAAAGAAGTGTTGCAAAAGACTACCGCGATGGTATCAATCAGCAAATATAAGTACCCCCCCCCAGTGTGAAACTTTTAAAACTTATGCATTTGTGGCAGCAGAATCTGGAGGAGCTGGATATTACTTTAGAGAGAGCATGAACACAAACTGTGGGTCTGACATAGGGGTTTCTCTTGTTAGCGATAGCTGTCTTGTAAATCATTACATGTCTTAATTGTCCCTGAGAGTTGTAAACAACAAAAGAGGACTCTTAAATCTTTGTATTTCAGATAAATTATATGTCCTTAAACTAAAAATAAAAAAACTCCGCTATACCACCAAATGCAACCCCATAAATAACTCAATATAATTGTTCTGATTCCACACACAAATACATACCTTCATTGATGCACCATCATCACCACTTCATGATCCAGCATGGTTAACAGTTGAGGATGTAGGACACTATTCAAAAAGGCGTGTACTTGTAAATGTCCTCATGGATGAAATTCACCATTTCTATGTGTAGAGTTATACCTAGATTCCTACAGCTGAAATTGCAACCAAAATGTTACTATTAGTATCTTTCCATCTGTTGGTGGAGATCTACATAACCAGCGTAGCAATCCTCCTATGGAAAGTTTTAGAGAATTTTAAGTAAATGTTAAATTAAAAAAAATATATATTTTTTTGTTTTATAATTAAAAGTACTTAAATATATTTCCCTTACGCCTATTCACCTTAGGCTGCCACAATAACAAAGGACAAAACACATGCACAAACACTTCACGTTACAAATGTTTTTATTATATTTATTCAAAATATTTTTATCTCAAATAAAATTAAGGGCCTGATTACAAATTCAGTGGCCTTACTGCCATACAACCCTTGCAGCGGTACCAAGAAGACCGCCACAGCGGCGGACTCCTGCCTGTATTTTTTCATATGTGTCAAGACTCGACTATGGAAATGCGCTCTACTTAGGCCTGCCAAAGACGCTAATTAACAGACTCCAAGTAGTCCTAAATGATGCCGCCAGGCTCATTTTTAATCTCCCGAGGAGAGCGCATGCCTCCCCACTATTAAAGAGTCTGCACTGGCTGCCAATCGGGCAGAGGTCCACCTTTAAAAGCCTCTGTATAGCCCATAAAGCCATCTATGGGCAGGCCCCGGCCTACATCAAGGAACGGATTGAGGTATATAGACCGGAAAGAAATCTTAGGTCTTCAGACGCCCAACTCCTTGTTTGCCCACGTTTCAAACTGGCTACAATGGGAGGGAGATCTTTTTCGGTTGTGCTACCGAACCTATGGAACGCCCTGCCTGAGGCACTCCGTAAGGAGGGTAACCTACTCCGTTTCAGGAAAGTCCTGAAAACTAACCTTTTTAGAACAGCACACAACCTAGCGTAAATCCTGTCCCTTCCTCTACCCCTCTCAGTACTTTTGGTTATTATGTCATGAGGTAAAAGCGCCCTGAGACCTGTAGGTGATTTGGCGCGATAGAAACCCGCAATAACAAATAACAAATAACAAAATATGTGTTGATTCTTGTGTGTGTATTTTGACTGCACACATGTTGAAAGTTAACATATGCATGACAAATTTTTAGAAGTACCTTTTACAGGTATTTTCCTATTGTTTGAGTCTGAACCTTATGTGCCCAGTCCAGTCAATGGGTAAATACTGTAAAACAACCTAACCTGGATTTCGACGTCAACAGGGTCATTTTTCTTTGGGTTGAAGATGCTTCTGTGAAGGGAAGACCTGGAGGAAGGTATCCATGTGGAGACTGAAGAGAAGAATAGGAAATGAGTGAGTGATGAAATTAGATGGAAAGAGCTACTAGCCCCATGTAATGGAAAAAACGTGTGTGTTGGCACTTAATCAAGTGGGGAAGTGACCATCCCAGTCCGCAACCTGCTAATAATGTTCCACCAGAAGCATGGGTTACATATTTTAAGACACAATTTTCCTCTAACACATAGGACTCGGGACAGTATCAGCCTTTTAGTTTCAGAGGTAATAATAACTTTAACCCTGCTAGAAATAGAATGTGCATTTGATGGGGTGGCTGCAGGCAGAGCCCCGGGCCCAGATGGCATCCAGGCAGACATATTTAAATCTGACCGGTCGAACTGGCTGAAATATATTCTTATTCTTTCCAATGGCTTAGCTAGATGCGCCCCATCCCTGAATCATGGCACGGGGCGGAGATCATTTCCATATATAAAACAGGGGATCGAGTCTCCCCATCCAACTACCGGCCCATCAATCATATTGACACTATGCAGAAGTTGGTGGCTAGGTTAGTGTTAAGCAGGGTAAATAGGTGGATTGATGATAATGAGATATTATCCACCTATCAAGCAGAATTTTGCTCCCATGTTAGTACTACTGATCAAGTCTTTAGATTTATGATGTTGTATTGGAACACCGTGGTCTTAGCTGGAGGCACCCTTTATGCAGCATTCATAGATCTTAAGACTGCATCTGATCTAGTGCCCCGCAACAAACTTTGGGACACTCTTAATAAAGCTTGGATGCCCACAGGGATCCTTTCATTTATCACTAAACTGTATGACTCTACCTATGCCCAAGTTAGATAGGGACAACAGAGGGAGACAACAGAACGTTTTTTGGTAAACAAGGGAGTGCTGCGGGGTGGTTCTAGCCCCTACCCTTTTCTCCCTGTTCATCAACAAAGTGGTCTCCTACTACTCTGACTATCCAAGGATGCTCTGACTCTCGCTGGTTCGAGGGTGCCTTTACTAATGTTTGCAGACAATACTTTAATCCTGTCTAAAACACAAGGGGGTCTGCAAAGAGCCCTCGACCGATTTGCTCTTTTCTGTGACGACCATGAACTTGTAGTCAATGTTGATAAGACCAAGTTCATGGTCATGCACAGAAGTAAATCGGTCAAAGCCAGAGTAGAAATGAATAATGAGCCCCTCGAGCTAACTGATTCTTTTACCTATTTAGGGGTCACAATGGGCAAAAAACTGAATTGGAAGCCACAGATGGATTTACTGGTGAAAAAGAATAATCAACTAACGGGGGCTCTCCTTTATGGCTGGACCCAGAAGGGAATCCTTTCCCCTCAAAAATGGAGTTCAAAGCCCTATATAGGGAGTTGGTATGGCAGAAATGCTTTTCCCAGGTGAATTGAGATTCCTTAACAGGCCTCTTTCTGGGTCAAAAAATCGAACTCAAAATGGCGACATATTGGGACCTCATTACCAGCTTTGAGGACAGAAAGCTCTACCACCAATTTAGAGTGGGAAGCCTCCCCATAAAATCGTTCACCAAAAACTGGGGGACTGATTTAGATTTATACTGCTACTTTTGCCCATGTGTGGAAGAGACCTTGCCGCACATCCTCTTTGTCTGCCCTGCTTATAAGGCACCTAGCAAAAAATGGCTTAAGCCAGTTTGTGCCCAAATGGGAACAAGATCTTCTCAACCGGCTTTGCGTATTTTAAAGACTGACACCAGCGAAGTCATAGTTGTTGCTTTGGCAAGATTCTGGAGCTGGACTTGGGCCATAAGAAGGATCAGGATGCAGGGCATCATGTAATCATGTATTTATTTCAATACTTCTTTTGCCCTCTTGTAATAGGTGTTTTGAGCTCTGGTGCTTTATTATTCTCCAACCTAAATATGCTAATATGTGCCCATATGTTTGCGACTCTTTTGACACATTGTATCAAGGTTTCACTCTTTCATTATGATTCTATTCATCCTTAATGATAAAAGCCCTCCTATATGTATTTGAAATTAGATATGTAAGTGGATTTTATTGAGTTTTATTTTTTGATATTTTATATGCTTTACTAAGCCAAATTTGGATCTTTAATGTTGTTTGTATATGTGTCTTTTATGATTGTTTATAATCGAATAACGACTGACTGAAATAAGTGAGTATGCACTCCAAATCCTTTGAATCTACCATCTTGAAGCAGGCTGTCTTCCCTTCACAGCTCCTGAGAAAGCCATCCAGTAAATCTGGTGAACTTCCCTATGAAAGCTGCTTTTGACCGACCACGATTGTGGCGGTCGGTAAATGTCTGGCGGTGTCGGCTGTGTTCCAGCAGTCGTTTGTGCTGCAAACCACCCACATCGTAATAAAGCAGGCATACTGCCTAGTCGGCAGCTGTGAATCTGACATGGCAGCAGTCCGAAGTCCACCAAATTGGTAATCAGGCTCTAAGTGTTAAATGTCCCTTACGCACCCCTCAAAGTATCATTTGTGTTGAATGTGTCACAATCTTACATGCAAGTGGTGTATGATTTTACTTGAGATTTTTGTAAATATTTTCATTTTTAATACATGTAATTATTTTGTTTCTCTGTATCTTTATGGAAAAATAACATTTAATATTTTTATTAAAACAATTTTAATAATACAGCTAAAAGTATTTTTTTTTTAAATGTAATCTCTTTTTACATTCATTTTATGTTTCTCACTGTGTTTGTGTTATCGCTTGACTCCTGATTTCTATTGGAGTGCTTGGCCAAATGTGCTGCTTGACCTACTCCAATGCTGGTGTGGACTACATTTAAACCTATATTGTCAATAGTACTACTGTAGCATATTTAAATATTTATTTTGTAAATTGCAATTATCCTCTTATGAAGGTGTGTGTTTTGTGTTAGGTTGGCCCTCCTAAAAGACCAAGCTCAATTTTCCTGAACCCTACCTATTTGCGTAAAACTATACCCATGTTCCCACACCCCCATGCACACATTCAGTTCTAAATCCTATACTCCATGAGCAGATATTTCTGATACCAGTTCAGAGATCCCTGTTCAGAAAAGATAAACAAGGCGGAAGCAGAGACCTCTAGCCAGAGGTTTGTGAATTCCATTTTGCTGTATGGAAAGTAGCACTACTTTCCGTACCTCAAAATAGCTTTTGGAAAAGGCCCTCAAGACTGCCCCGTGAAAAATAACATACACAGTGTACAAGGGGCATTACAATAAGCTGAGAGCCCATGTCTTTCCCCCTACCAAGACAGACGCAGCATTGGCAGATTATAATTATTCAATTGCATTATAGTGGATGCAATGCACTGCATATCTCTATGGGTTATTTTGTGCTTCAGCAAGTGCACATCCTTAACATTCAATAACATGTTGGGGTATGAAATTGGAAGATATTTCCTGGTTCCACCCTGCATTGAACCTATAATATTGTACGTAACATATTTTAAGATTCAATTTCCTGATGAGGAGTAGTGTATAATCGAAATGCATTGAGGGGTGCATATTAAAGACTTGAATGTGCATAACCTCAGGAATGTGAAGAAAGAAATGTGGTGGCATAATAGGAATGTGTTATAAATATTGAAATAAACAATACACACCTCTTACTGATATGAACTTGTTGATCAACATTTATTTAAAGTTACTTTGGAATCCATATAAGTAGAGTTTTTTTTTACTTTTTGTTGCTGATGGTAACATCGTTCAGTGTTTGCATGATGTACATGTCAGGGTGTATTGCAATAGCCACATTGATTTGGGAAGTATGTATTCTGCAATGTTCCGGATAATCATCATCATTTTAACTTTATTTCGGTTTGTTAGTGAACCATAAAAGTACATTACAATTAGAGAAAAAATACATTTACAACTCATCCAATGCATAGTTAGATCTCATTTTGCATATTTGCAATAATCAGTTGACGTGCGGTTATAATATGACAATTAAAAACAACAATAAAATACAAGCGCTAAAAGATTTCCTTAGGACACAATAAAAAAACTAGTTATTACTAAGACAGAGCCGTCTACCCACAATAAGCGGGTTACTACAAACGGATCAGTCTTCGTCTAGTTAACCACATCGAAAACAAGAATTTAGCAATAGCAGTGACTATCAATGCATTAGTGTCGGTTTTTAAAATTCTAAAATAGTCTATGTAGTTCCTCAGTCCTAGATTGACACATAACTGTATAATCCATTTTTTCCTGCTGGCAGAATAAGCAGGACAAAACAAGATTACATGGATTAAAGATTCATTCGGATCATTACAACCTGGACAAGGACGAGCTAAACCCGATTTCCATTTATCAGAATAGGAATAAAGGGGTAGTGTACCATATCTGAATTGGAGAAACAATTTTTTTGCTAAGACAGGTTCTATGGCATCTAATTCTTTCTCAAAGCTATAAACATTTTTGAAGTTCAAAAAACTGTCAGTGAGACTAGAGGGCCTGGCTGATCGAAGGACCTCTTCAAGGTTATGATGTTTTATAGACTCAGCCAGGGTTCTCTTTGAGATAGATTTGCATGTGTCCTCCGGATTAGACCAGAGATTCTCCATGCCAATCTTGGACGCCTGCCCCCTTATAAAAGATAACCACTTTATCCTCCCTACACCCGGGCGAGCCATGACAATTTTTAGTTCTTCTCTATAACACTCGAGCTCTGGGACACTCCACAATCTACGCCAATAAAGAAGCGGGCGTGAGGCAATTATTTCTGCAATTGGCCTCAGATTTGTATCCAACCTTAGTGGGACTAGGGGGGTGTTAGTAGGTAAGGAGAGCAGCTGTCTAATAAATTCCGGATAATATAATAGTAACAATGCACAAGACAGACATTGTAGTTTGTGGTGAAGAAAATGTAAAGTGTATAGCATTCACTAGGTAACTCAAGCCTATGTGAAATTGGGGTAGAGACACACCAGGTTCTTGAGCCCTCGAACAGCTGGAACAACAATAGTAGAGAATGGGGACCCTTGATGAACCCAGGTAATGGGTAGTGAACTATTTACCAGCAATGACTGCTACTATCATGACACTTTCACACGATCATAAAATGGATTGTGCATTTGCACCATTCCTCTTTTTTATACTTGCTCAAGCGTCAGTGGAACCTGCATGTACAGAGGCCAAAAGCAAACCCTATTTTCGAGGTCTGATGATATCCTATGTAATGTGAAACACTAGCCAAGACTTCTAGAAATGCACTTGCTCAACATGCACCCGAAAACTCTGGCAATAAACTGCAAAAATGCTTAAGCAGCAACTGTCCAGGTTAAGAATAGAATTAAACGTTTGCCCATTTTACTTTTAAAACCTTCAATGTGTTAACCTCAAACATCCAGTTCTTTTTTTGGAATATGATGAATCACACACCCCCACACTATGGTGTCTTTTTTAGCCTTTATAGCTGATCCTTTGTCCGTTATAGCCTTTCCACCCTCCTGAACCTTACGTTCAAGCCCTTTTGAATCTTTTTTTTCTCAATATTCTTTCTTTTTTCCCTTCTCTTAACACCATCCTGGTTTGACCCTCCTGGAACTACCTCTACTTCCTCCATAGACCAACAAACCTCCTCATCATTTACTTTCTCTTTCCTCTCCTTTTACTTTAAATTCCTTTCCACAGTGCTCTCTATTTTTTTAACTATATTGGCTGATAATTCACCAAACATCTTATCCATATTCTGCTTCAATTTATCCTCAAATCCTGACTCTCCATTTTTTTCTATCTTAAACAAATAATTTTATTCACAAAATTCCCTTCTAAAATAATCGCAACTCTCTCAGCTGTTCTCTCATGCGTCAATCTCCTTTTCTCAACTGATCAAATGCCAAAAACAATCGTTTTCCCAATCTTTCAATTCCTTTATCCCAAAATATGGAGGTACACAAACCCTTACTGGAAACACCTATTCTCCCCAAACACCTAAAATGGCCGCCCGACGTAACGTCAAAAATACGTAGACAAACTTATTCTTTCCTGACTCCCTTTCCTCTAATCCACCACCTAATGACTTCCTCAATACGCGGCAGAGACCGCTTCTCAGTTGCGTCCTTAAATCCTAATTAAACTTCATCTCTTGCCCGTTTACCGACACTCGCGTTCTCCCACGATGTCAGATTCCTCCCTAAATTCGCCATGCAACCCGCTCGTCCGAGGCTGCACGAATCCTCAGGCGACCCTTAATTGCCTCGCGCTTCCTTTCAAAAAGGCTCGCCCACTTAACGGTAGGTGTCTCACTTCATTTGTTTTCAATAAATAAAACTCTTCAAACGCTCATACTGTCCTTACCGGTAACAGCCTAACCTACATTACACCTGTAGTCAAAGATTTAATCTCTATCTTCCTATTTAATTTTTCATAAATTACGTACTTTCACATAAATAACTACTGTATTAATACTCCCAACAAACAATGTTTATTTTCTAAGCATTCTCATATCATCCTCTCCATTATTAAATTCATGCTCTCATAACTTTAAATAAACCATTTTTATATAAATTATACTTATCTGAAGTGTGAGCAGCAACAAAAGAGGAAGATGGCTGCCGTTGTTTGGACATTATGCATGTTCAGTGTTCTGGATTGTTTTAAATGTTCTGATTCTAAGTTCTTGTTGCTGCTGTGTGAGGAGCAATAAAGTAATGTGATGCATAATATTGGCCTCCATGCCTTTTCATAAAATCCTAAATAACACAGCAAATACAAGTCCAAACTGTTGTGCTGGAGATTCTGTGCCATCTCAAGTCAGTGAAGGCTCAAAAGCAATTCTGGCCCTATTCAATAGCAGAAAAAGTTAAATAAAAGTCCCTTAATGAAGGATATTTTAAGGTAATGTTGGCAAAAGCAGGGATAGTGCCACCAACTGCCAAATCCCACCAGGGGACCTTGATTCCAAATAGACTTTGTGAAGAAACAGGCCCAACCCCTCTACCCCACCCCACTACTTACCTTCTTTTTTTCAAATAATTTTTATTGAGAGAATGAACACAGAATTAAAAGACAACATAAGAATTTTGGGGGAAGAGTAATGCATAATGACATTGGCAAATATTATAATAAGAAAGAAAGAGATATGTAAGAGGAGAGGAGAAGTAAGGGTAAACAGAGAATACATTATCATAATAAAGGAGTGTGTTCCATTAGAGAAGATGTTATACTTAAGTGATTTGATATATGAAAGAGATAGAGGAAAGAATAGAGAAGAAAGAAAGAAGAGAAGAAAGAGGGGGAAAGAGAGAAAGAAGAAGGGAGGGTTAAATGATTAGAGTAAAAGAAATGGGTGTTCTAGAAAGATGAGTGTGAGGATAAAAATGTAGTACAAGGTAACCATAGTAAATCAGATGTAATCTTTGAATACATCGAAGAATAAGAGACAGAAGCAATTCTATGTTCATCACAAATCAAATTCCACCATAACAAAAAGGATATCTTGGAGTTATCTTTCCAACATGTTATTATAACTTTAAAGGCAATAGCAATAAACAGGTCGAATAAAATAGTTTTGGAAGGGAGGTGATCTAAATCCATAGATATGGTACCTAAGAAGATATTATGAATAGCAAATGGTACATCACAAGTAAAAATCAATAAACATTTCGACCATATAGCTTTCCAAAAGTCCTAAAACTTGCGACAATAATAAAGTAAATGCATCAATATGCCTTCAGAGGAGCAACATGACCAACATAATGGAGAAATAGAATGATCAATTTTGTGTAGAAAAAGGGGAGTAATTACAACTCTGTTATAAATAAAATATAGGGATTGTGTAATATTGGCAGCTTTGGGAGTTTTCAAAATCTTTTGCCAAATTCGGTCCCATTGATTAACAGAGAGTGTTTGAGATAAATCTTGTTCCCAAAGTAACTCAATAGGAGATTTACTCTGAGTGCTAATAGAAAGATGAGTGTAAGGATAAAAATGTAGTACAAGGTAACCATAGTAAATCAGATGTAATCTTTGAATACATCGAAGAATAAGAGACAGAAGCAA
Source organism: Lissotriton helveticus (assembly GCF_964261635.1). Taxonomy (NCBI): domain Eukaryota; kingdom Metazoa; phylum Chordata; class Amphibia; order Caudata; family Salamandridae; genus Lissotriton; species Lissotriton helveticus. The sequence goes on from NC_136059.1 coordinate 1,080,862,860, forward strand.
TTCTATGTTCATCACAAATCAAATTCCACCATAACAAAAAGGATATCTTGGAGTTATCTTTCCAACATGTTATTATAACTTTAAAGGCAATAGCAATAAACAGGTCGAATAAAATAGTTTTGGAAGGGAGGTGATCTAAATCCATAGATATGGTACCTAAGAAGATATTATGAATAGCAAATGGTACATCACAAGTAAAAATCAATAAACATTTCGACCATATAGCTTTCCAAAAGTCCTAAAACTTGCGACAATAATAAAGTAAATGCATCAATATGCCTTCAGAGGAGCAACATGACCAACATAATGGAGAAATAGAATGATCAATTTTGTGTAGAAAAAGGGGAGTAATTACAACTCTGTTATAAATAAAATATAGGGATTGTGTAATATTGGCAGCTTTGGGAGTTTTCAAAATCTTTTGCCACATTCGGTCCCATTGATTAACAGAGAGTGTTTGAGATAAATCTTGTTCCCAAAGTAACTCAATAGGAGATTTACTCTGAGTGCTAATAGATGAGGTTAATGTTTTATATATAAAAGAAGCACTTGGAGTTTGTCAAGTGGAGTTTGAAATAGGGGTGTAACGGGAGCAAAAGAAATAGGAGTAGGGTTGGAATTATAGTTTTGCAGAAAGGTTTGGAGAACAGGAGATAGTGTATTATATTGATGAATACAAGAGTCAGGAAAGTTAACTTTCTCCTGTAACTGGGGAAAGGATAGAAGCAAAATATTAACCATCAACTGACGTACATGAAATATACCTTTTTCCTTCCAGTGCTTGTGATAGAAAAATTTGTGGCAGAATTTAATATGTTTGTTAAACCATATGTAAGAGGCTAAAAAGGATTGATAGGGATCAAAACCTTGGAAAAAAGGGCATGTAGAAGATGGTGAGAGTATTTTAAGATAGGATATTTGGAAAAAGTCATAAGCGTAATATCCTGAAAAGAAAAGTCATTTAACAATGAACGTTCAACAGCAACCCATGTTGCCATAGGAAAGTCTCGATAGTCTTTAGACATAACATAAAATTGGCAAATCAAAAAAGCAGTGTGTGATAATTTAAAATCAGGAAATCGGACACCACCCTCAGATTTTGGACAAATTAATTTAGATAGAGCAATACGAGTTTGTTTGTTGTTCCATAAGAATTTAGTATAAATAGAATTAATCTGAGAGAAATAATAATTTTAAAAGGTAGCATTGAGAGCATGAAAAGTACCTGGGGAACAATCATCATTTTAATCGTATCAAGTCTGCCCTACCAGGATAAAAATAATGGGGACCAAGAAGATAATACATTGGTAAGTTTGAGTTTTAAAGCAGAAGATTTATGGGTTAAAATATCAGGAATATTTGATATAAACCATGTGCCTAAGTATTTATTCTTTTGGGGGCACCAAGTGAAGTTGGTTATATCAAACATATAATGATAACACTATGAATTTATAGGTAAAATATCAGTTTTGGAAAAATTAAGTTTGTAACCAGAGACAGTTGAAAACAAAGCAATCTTGTGTAAAATAGGGGGAAGAGAGTTGCAGGGATTGGACATGTAAACAAGGATATTCATCTGCATATGCAGAGAGTTTAATTTGATGGGAATTGAGATTAAAACCAGTGGTACTAGGTTTATGTCTAATACGCTCAAGAAAGGTTTCTAAACAAAGGAGAACAAGTAATGGAGAGAGAGAGAACAACCTTGATGGGTGCCTCTTTGCAAGTGAAAGTATGAGGAAAAAAGACAGTTGACAAAAACACAGGCATGTGGGGCAGTATATAGTCATCTGATGTAAGAAATAAACCTTTGACGAAACCAAACCATTTAAGAGTATAGAGCATATATTGCCAATTTATTCGGTCAAAATCTTTTTCAGCATCAAGTGAGAGGGCAGCTAAAGGAGAGAAGTACTTTTTTCACATGGGCAGGAATATTTGAAAACATTCTAGCATTGTCAGAGGCAAGTCGGCCCTTAACAAAGCCAGCTTGATCTGGTTTGATGAGATGAGGAATAATCTTTTCTAAGCCGGAAGCCAAAATCTTTGCAAACATTTTACAATCATAATTAATCAGTGAAATGGGTTGAAATTGTTTACAAAAGGAAGAGTCTTTGTCCGGTTTGGGAATAACAACAATAAGGGCTTCTAAAAAATAGCCACATGCTTTGAAATTAGAGAGGAATGAATTAATAAGGTCCAGTAATTTTGGGGCAAAAATTGTGGAAAAAATTAAGGAAAGTTCAATTGAGGAACCATCCGGTCCCGGGGCTTTGACTTTTTTTAAAGATTTAAAGGCATAGGTTATCTCCAGAAGGGAGATATCTTTTTCAAGAGGTTAAAAAATATCTTGGAGGGAGGGGGGTTTAGGAATACCTTGGAAAAAAGTTTAAAAATCCTTTTCAGAAGGAGTTATATCTTCTGTATTTAAAAGTTCATAATAGGATTGAAATGTATCCACAATGTCTGAATCGGAGGAAAGAAGCTTATTGGTGTTTTCTGAGTGGATAGGATGAATATTTTTACGTTCTGATTTGATTCTTAAATAGCTGGCTAACATTTTGCCTGCCTTATTTTGGCCTCCATTAAATTTAGATTTCATCTTAAGGAGAAAGTTATAAGCATCCACAGTGGCAATTTTATTCAAGGTAGACTTGGCTTAAATCAATTCTTGCAGAGTGGAGGAGGATTTAGAGGAAAAGTAGTTGTGTTCCAGGGATTTAATCTTTTGAAGAGTTTCATGATATTGAGTGATGAGTAATTTATTTTTCTTTATGAGTTGAGGTATCCGAAAGTTTGTTGAGTTGAACAAATTCATTGATAAAGGAGGTCGTTTCAGAAATGAAGGTTTGGTCTGAGAGTAAGTGATTATTAAAACGCCAACAGACTTGTTTTCAAGTGTTTAGGGATATATCGAAAGAGGCAAACATAGGTGCATGATCAAAGATAAAAATAGAACCAATTTCAGATTCATGGATACAAGGAAGTAACGATTTAGTAACTAGAATATAATCAGTATGGGACATAGTATGGTGAACAGGTGAAACGAAAGTAAATTCGCAAATGTCTGGAGGCCATATGTATAAAAAAGTCCATTTGCGATTTTCAAATAGCGTTTTTTTGCAAATCACTATTTGAGAATCGCAAAATGCTATGTATGTAGGATTTGCAAAGAATTTTGCGAATCCTACATATTCCTTAATTGGGAATCGCAAATTGGGATTCGCAATCAAGGAATACCTCCCCATTCTTTCCTATGGGCCTAGAGGACCATAGGAATGAATGGGAAGACATTCTCAATTTGCGATTCGCAATTAGAGAATCGCAAATTGGGAATGCAATTGCAAGGGTGCCAGGGTGTTAAAAGTATACCCTGTTGCACCCCTGAAATGTGCCTGTGTGCACATGTGGCACACATACATACCCTAAGGCATGTATGTGAGTCACATGGCACTTTGAAAAATGCAATAAAGTGCATTTTTCAAAGAAATTGCAAATTACCACCAACCTGAAGTTGGTGGTAATTTGCGATTCCTTACGGCCAAAAAGCACTTTTCTTGTGCTTCTTACATTCCATTTAAGGAATCGCAATTTGCAATTCCTTAAATGCAATCGCAAAATAGGGAATCGCATAATTTGCGATTCCTTATTTTACAAGGGGTGTTTTGTGTCATACATTGGACAACAGACGTGAGGCGATGGCTGACTGAAATAATGTATGGGTCTTGTCAGGTTTAAACTTGCATTTAGACTTTCTATGAGAAAAAGTATGTATCCAATTGTTAAAATTGCCACCAACGATTATATTGGGGTTAGGGATAGAGGTTAATTTCAATTTAATCCAATGCCAAAATTCTGGATCAGGTTTGACCGTGTCATAAATATTAAAGAAAGTGAGTTGTTTTTTAAAAATAATTGCATCAACCAAAACTCATCGTCCATTGGAATCACATTCAGTTGATAATATTTGTTTATTAAATGATTTATGAAATAAAACAGCAACACCGCCATGGCGGTCAACATCAGGAGAGAAAACAATGTGGTTAACCCCTTGGCATTTAAGCTTAAGAGATTCCACATCATTGCAATGAGTCTCCTGTAAAAAGGCAACATGGGCATTACATTTTTGTTAGAACTGGAATTTCTGGTTGGCTAAGGCTTGCGCCAAAACCAGGCAGAAACCACCACTCTAGTCAGGCCAAGGGAGTTACACGCCAAGATAACCCCTGCTCACCCCCTTGGTAGCTTGGCACGAGCAGTAAGGCTTATCTCGGAGGCAATGTGTAAAGCATTCACGCACGCACACAGCAACAACATCCCAGGCACACTACAAAAGGAACTCCACACAAGGTTATATGAAAATAGCCTTTGTATTACCATAAGCACATTCGATCATAACCACACAGATACACTGTGCCAACTGGCACTGGGCAATATTTACAGGGGATTATATACACAGGACAGGGCCACATGGGCCACCGTCAGAATCAGCAGTCAGTAGAAATAGCACTTCTAGAACATAGAATAATTGTAGCTCAAACTTACAATGGTAGAACACAACAAGTAACCACTGGCAAAAGTTATGTACACACTATGCAGCTGTGAAAGTCATAAGTATGGCATGGGCTCTCAGTAGCCCTTTAGAACAAAACTGCGCCCAAACATTGGAGCCACAGGGTTCTGAAGAGCAATCCCTGCACCTGGGCCACTCTGGCCCCTGTAAGAAATAAATGCCCCCTGGAGCACACCACTGGCCCCTAGAACAACTCTGCGCCATGGCAGACAAGAACTGGCGCATGAACTGGGGTGACACGGACCCCTGAGGACCCCACTGGGCCCTTTAACTAAACTTGCGCCATACATGGGAGCCCTCTAGGCTCTGGAAAATAATGGGGGTGGGGGAGCCAGCTAGGCTCTTGAAACAAACATGCCTTCTGGCGTTGGAGCACATTGGCTCTGGAATATCGACATGTCGCCTAGTCGCAGCTGACCCCTGCCAACATGGGGCAGCTGAGAAAATGCCCTTCAGGGGCGGCATGGACCCACTGGGGCTTTTAAACAACATTGCCACCTCGTTGGAGCCACGGAGGCTCTCGAGATAATCCAAACGTTGGGGCGGCCCACTGCCATCCGGGGCCACCCTAAATACCCCCCTAGCAAAAGCAAGCACCCATGGGGTGCTTCGGGGGCCTCTTTCCCACAATGAAGGAAGTCCTCACTCTGGCACGCCTTCGCCTGGGCCCCAGCAGCAGCACGCCCCTGGTATGTTCTAGTCAAAGAACAAGAACAGAATCATGGGGTCACAGCCCCTCTTTTATACACATCATCCCTTTGTTTCCAAAGGTGCAGGCAAGGGGTGAACCAGACGCAACTGGTTCTTGAGCACTTTGTTTTGCTCCGCCCCTCTGCCTATTCACAGGGTGGGTCAGGGACATCAGACACACCACAGGGAATGGAGCCAGAATTGTGGAGGGAAGGCCCAGTCCTATTCAGGTGCCAGGTGCACTCCTCCCTCCTATCAACACGCAGATCTCTCCATTCACCACCGGGGCATACCCATCCTGACTCCTAGAGCCAGACACACCAGCCAGCTCCAGCCAATCACAAGCCAGACAGTCAGTTCACATTCACTGCACAGACATGCCAACTTCTAGAAGTGGCACTTCCACACTAGACACATTAAATCCGCACACATCATCGCGCAGCATTTAATCTCACGAGTTGGCACATACCAGACTCGACCCTGCACTCCTCACACATCAAGAACTACCATGGACACACATATTCCCCATGCATTCCTATGGGAGGGCAGGCCAGTCTGACCATACATACACAGAGAGCGCACGCACTTTACACTGGACCACAGTGACAAAGTGCGCAGAGGCCTAAAATCACCAACACCAGGTTACAGAAACAGGCTAGGAAAATGCAAAAGGTTTCAGGGTGAACCTGCCAAAAGGGCCAAGTCCAACAGTTTGGATAAATGAGACAATACCTTTTGATGCTTGACAGGATGACCTAGACTCCATACATTCCACGAGACAACATTAAACATGTTAAGGATTGGGGAGAGACATATGGAAACAGGAACAGTATGCTGTAAGACCAAGAAAAAAAAGAAAAAAAAAGACAACATTTACCAAATGTTAAGGAATGAAAACAGGGAATCACGAAATAAAAAAAAAACGTAAGGGAAAATAGCCAAGGAACAAAAAGAAAAGGGGAGAGAGAAGAAGAAAAAGATAGAAAAGTAGAATAAGTAAACAGATTAAGGAAAAGAGTCCAGACCCGAAAAGAGATAAGCAACCGATATACGAGGAGCATGGTGACGCCGAAGACAAGGATGGAGGTAGAAGTGAATAGCCAATAAAAGGCCTCTTAAGAAATAAAGAAATAAACACATAATAGGAGACAGAAAATTAAAGACGAAAACGAGAGAATAAAGGTGGAGATTACCCAAATGATGTGCCCGTTTTATTTTGAGAGGTGAAGAGGATTTAAGGTCTAAGAGATCTGGGAGGAACTTTTTCAAGAAGGATAGCATATCCGGGCCTTCAATATTTTCCGGAAGACCATAATGGCAAAGGTTGTTCCGCTGCTTTAGATTTTCAAGGTCTTCAGGTGTGAAGTTTCAGTTAATGGATCTCTTGCTCTGGAAGAGGAATTTTTGTGGTAATATTGAGACGGTCTCCTACACCTCGCTCAAGTTCTGACACCTATACCTCAATGACAATCCATCGGTCCTCTATTTGTTGCAACTTTTCATTGGTAGCGGACAGAAAAGGTGAAGCCCGCGTACCTCATCTAAAATAGAGTCAAGTATCAGATTTTGTGAGGAGAGAATAGGAGAGGGTGGGTCATTTTTGTGCCTTTTGGGTTTTGCACCTGAAGACAATGGTTTGGAGGCTGTGTGAGATTCATTGGCCGTCTTGGCTTATTGATAGGAACGATGACTAGCAAGTAGAGTCGGGCGGATCCGTCCCATATGCCAATGGAAAAGCAGGCAAAGTCAATGGACATCCAAAAGTAGATGGGCAAATTGAAAAGAAACAGAGGGGTAAAAGCAAAGGATATCACTCACTGAAAAAAGCCTTCAATGATCACCTCAATGTGGAGAGGAATTACCACATTAGCAAATGACCAGCATTAGCAGGAGCAGAACATGCCATACCATCTAAGATGAAGAGAAGAAAAAGCTCCCTCAGCACGCGATAATGAGGTGGAAGCACCCTGTAAAGCAGTCCAGATTGATTGAAAAAACCCAGAGGATTAATTAATGAGGGCATGCCATCAAAACAGATTCCGGCACATAATGCAAAGAAATTGCTGTGATGAAACAGAGGACCGTTTGAAAGTCATGGTCCTGGTGTCAAAAGAAGACTACATGGCATCAAAAACTGTAGAGAGAGCCCAGCTGTGAGAAAAAATGGAGCGCGAGTGCCGCAACTCAAAATGGCGGGTGCTTGCATTTTCTGAGTAGATAAGCACCACCACGGCTCCTGGGTTCACAAATACGGCTGGGAACACCAAAAGCGGTGTGTAGACTAACCACTACAATTTGAGAATGGGACCGCCGTCGGAACTTGGAAAACTCCGCATCAAGAGGCTTTTGCTGCAAAAGGAGCTCTGCGTCTGAGCAGAGCTTAAGCCAGGACCTCCATGTTGTTTCGGCATCCAAGCCATGCCCCCCACTACTTACCTTCTGATTGTCCTTGATTCCGCACCACTGACTCCAAACTTGCCATTCTGAGGGGAGGATCCTCTAGAAGAAAGATCAAACCAAGATACATTCAGCCTCCACGTTACAAATCCACACAGACCTACAAGCTGATTTGGAATTTTCTGTTCATTTTGCAAGGTCGGCAAATTGCAGCTTCAACACAATCACACAACAAGGACTTGTGGCAGTGCTACTCTTATTTTCTACCTCTTAGGCATCATTATAAGTTGCACTGTACTGGGGTGATGGCATAATTGCTTAAAGTATCTTTACAGGGCTGTTTACCAATAGTAAATCCACATGTATTTTCAATTTTATGTGGTATTTATTCATACATTCACCAACTGCTCTGAACAGGTGGCAAATGTTTGCAGAAACTTGTGGGTGAGGAAGGGGTGGGGATAGTAAGGGAGAGAGAGGGAGGATTACAATGAGAGAAAAAATGGGGAATCAGGCTTGGGTGCTGCTGCAGTCAAAACCTCATGAGGTTTTCTGTCTGGAATTGCTGGCTGGAAAAATTGTGTATGGCTCTACCACACCTGGAACAACTGACAGTGGAAATATCTACCCACTCTGAATCAGGCACATTGGAATACCTTGCACTAATTTCATTCCACCTTACTCAAAATCAGAGTCTTGGAAGGACTGACAGGAAACTAAAAGGCATTCAGTCCTTTATTGATAACATTGAGTGCAAAGACAACCCAGCACTATTAATGTTCCTTTTCCTGTTGGATGCCCTCAACAATCTTGACCATCCGGCAATGATTGGAAAATTAAGGGAGATGATGGAAATTTTGCAAGGAGCAGGAAAAGTGTTCCAATTAATTCCCAAGGATCAATCAGCCAATAGCAGGCATGTGAACACCCTTAAAGAAAGCATTGTGTAGAGTGCCACAAGATATGTGCATTTTGCTCCTACCATGTAAATAAATTATAAAGTATTTAAAAAACATTACCCATCCAAATAACTAAGCCAATTATGTAAAGTATTCAGCATTTTAAATAACTATTCATAAATAAATAAATACAAATAAAAAAAATCAGATGAATCAAGTTGAATTATTGTACATATACGTACCACTGAATCCAGCAATAAATGAAGCAACCCACATAAATTATACATTTCAATGTTATTATTAATTATAAGGAGAAATACAATTTACATTAGCATACAAAATTTGAAACAATAAAAAGTCATATCTGTTTTAAACATTGATATTATTGCAGAAAAGTACAACAACATTATACTTACCTTCTATATTTTTGTCCATGGTATTTGTGCCCTCAAGATATTTTGAACACAATATTATGATCAAATAAAAATATTACATCGATATTTAAAGTGAACACCAGAAAAAGACCATTGTGCTTCTGTGAGAAAATTGCACTTTCTGCGTGGCCACACACTTTTTTGTAGACTGATGCTGCTGGTCTTTTAAATTTGCTCAAGGCTACAGAACGCATTACCAACTGTTTTAAATAATTAATAACAATCCAATTCCACGATACAGTTATGTTTATGATAAATATACAAGGAAATTAAGGTTTTTAAAATGTATACTTTTCCTGTCTGAAGCTCCAGTGGCTAGTTTTTAAAATTATTATTTTGTTTTTCCATCCAACCAGTAGTTATACATCTTGAATACATCGAATTGCTATATATTAGACATACATATCCCATGAGAATAACATCTATGTTATGTACTTATGATTTATCACATTCCAGCCACTCATATTCGGCAAATGACAACCTGGCGTACTGGAATCCACCCTCCCGACTTGGTCTGTTTCAACGTGCCACATATATCTGTCCCCTATATTTTATCCTCACCTACCACATTGATGTGAAAAAAGTGTATAATCATATAGGTCATTCTGTTGTTTCGGACTCTGGGGTTGCCTGTAAGTAGTGGACTAGTGGTTCCCAGAAATCTCTGGGCCGTGAAGCTTGTGGTATATCCTCTGTATAAGTCTCTAACGTCATTTTGCAGTAGGTCAAATCCGCGATCTAGTCTTTGAGTCTTGGGGTCCTCCTGCTCCCCCATCCTATAGCTATGCGTCTCTTAGCAAGCAATAATGTGACCGCCAAAAATGTTCTACGTCTGGCGTACTTAAGCTTCCTTACTCCCAGAATGCACACCAAGGGTGTGTTGGGAATCTGTTTGAATAACATCTCAGTGAGCGTGTTTGTGATGTCTCGCCAATATGTCTGCAAGTAAGGGCATAACCATGACATATGTAAAAAGTCAGAGTTTGGTGCATTACATCTCTGGCAGTTGTCTGTCTCCCTAAGTCCAATTTTGTGTAGTTTAGCTGGAGTGTAGTATATTTGATGGAGGAACTTGAAGTGAATAATACGCAAGTTGCTTTTTGACGTAAGAAGCATGAGTTGTGTACAGCTGTATTGCCAATCTTGTTTGACTATTGTCTCACCAATTGGTAATTCCCACCTATTGGCTGCGGTATTAGGTGTCCTTGCCTGTTCCTCTTGTGCCGTGTTGTATAATCGCGCCGCCAAATTCTGGCGAGTCGGTGCTGTTAATAGTATTTGCAATGTGTTTAATTGTATGGGTTCTTCTGGGAATGTGGTGTATAATGTCCTAATTGCTGTGCATAGCTGTTTGTATCTTATCCTGTGGTGTATACTTCAGCGAGTCCGCTATAAGAACAGTCAGTGGCATGGGATGTACACTGTCCTTTTACACTGCAATATGCAGAATATGTGTGTGAGGTTTCGTCCAATAGTGTGCATGCTGTGCCTGCGAACAAAGGAAATATAATTGGAGGTCCGGCGCCCCAAATCCTCCTAGATGGTATGGTCGAGTCAGAGTCTTACAACTAGTTCTGGCTTGCTTTCCTGCCCATGTAAAATAGAACATATTCTGACAAAGAATACCTGCGTTAGCCATATTGGTATATTCCAGAACAGATATAGGAACCTATATGATGTATGATTATATATTAGGATCATTTTCTGCAAAGCTATACTATCCACCATGGAAAGAGGCATTTTAATCAATTTATCCGCCTGTTCTTCCAGTCTTATCAGTGCTTCACCATAGTTTTCCCTGATGACTAAGTCTGGATCTCGATGACTCTAGATTCCTAGATATTTAACTGGGTCAGTTTGGCATTTTAGAGGATACTCCAGATCTGGGATCTGGAGTCCTGGCAGTTAGGGACTCTAGAACCAGATTTGGAGTATCGGTATTGCAACCAATTTATCCCAATTTATCCGAAGGCCCGAATATTGCTCAAATCGGATGTATTCTCTTATAAGTGGATTGAGATTTGTATCAGGGAGAGTTGTGTAGATGACCATGTTATCTGCATATAGTGCAATTCCGAGGGGCCAGAGACCTAATTGCAAGGCTGAACTGTAGTGTGTTCGCCGAAACTTGCAGGCCAAAGGTTCCAAGCTTAGTGCGAATAACATTGGTGACAGGGGGCAGCCATGTCTGGTACCACGTGTGAACTCGATTGGGCCTGATGTGTTCCCATTTATTCTGACCGTTGCTCTAGGTGTAGTATATAACAGTGATATCCATTTTAGAAACGGCTCTGGAAACCCCATCGTGCAAAGAGTTACGAACATGAAGTCCCACTCCACCGAGTCGAACGTCTTGGCTGCGTCTAGGAGGGCTACATCTGCTGGTATGTCAAGATCTAGCTGGTGGTATAGCGCAAATATGGTGCGGATGTCGTGAGTGGTGGAACGTGTCAGCATGAAGCCTGCCTGGTCTGGCAGTACCAGATTGCATATTAATGGTTGTATTCTTGTCGCTATGATTTTTGCCAGAATCTTGGTGTCTATATTTATCAGGGACAGTGGCCTGTAAGACTCACATTCAGTAGGGTCCTTACCCGGTTCGGTAGTGCTATCAAAAGTGCCTCACATAAGGATGCCGGTAGTGTGCCCTCCTCATAAGCTTCCTCATACATTTCAGGTAGATGAGGGATCAGTAGATCTCAAAATTCTTTATAAAATTCTCCCGGGAGTTCATTTAGTCCCGGTGCTTTATTATTAGGGAAAGAATTAATGGCATCAATAATTTCGTCTTTAGTGATATGGTGGCAGAAGTACTCTTGGTGTGCATCTGATAGCCATACCAGTGCTACATCATCCAAATACTCATGTATATCAGATGTGGGGACCTTCGCCAGGGTAGTGTAGAGTTTAACGTAATATTTGGTAAAACAATCTAGAATAGCTTGAGTGTCATACAATGATGGGCGTTGATCATTTTGGATCTGTGTTATGTACGCTGTAGTGTGTGCAGGTTTAATTTTATACGACAGTGCCCGCCCTGGCCTCCCGCCCTCCCCATAGCATCTAGCCGTGTGTTTATGCGAGTTATTGCGAGTGACTTCAAATTCCTGGTCAAGTCTAGTAACGTCTGTTTCTATCCTTTTCAGCTGTTGTTGGATATCCTTTAAGATGCCTGCGTGTGAACAAATGCAATGACCCCTGATGGTTGCTTTGAATGCCTCCCAAACTATCTTAGAGCTAGCAACCGAGCCAGTATTGTAATCAAAGTAATCTATTATCGCCTGGCGTAGTTCCTCACAGAACACCTGATCCTGAAGCGCAGACTATCTCAGTCTCCATGTAAATTGCCCCGGTCTGTGTGTCGGGATCGCAAACTTGGGTCGTACTGGGGCGTGGTCTGATAGCGTTTTGGGTAAGTGTTCAATGGCAGTTGTCCATGTGCACACATCTTGAGTCACGAGCCAGTAGTCGAGCCTGAGCCATGTAAGGTGTGTCAATGAGAAGCAGGTACCTTACTTGCGGTCTGTGTTGCTTAGTCTTCATATGTCAACCATGTCCCAGGCTACCATCCCCTCCCTCAAAACCATAGCCGATTATGTGCCTTATCTGTCATTCCCCGTTGATCTGTCTAATGTTGGGTCTAAACAGGTATTAAAATCCCCGCCCCATAGGATCGCTGTGGGTTGTAAATTGCGTAGCTGTGCCCAAATTTGTGTGTAGAAAGACGGGTGATCATTATTGGGACCATAGACATTGAAAATTGTTAAAACTGTACCGCCAAAGCTTCCTTGCACTATAACGTAGCGTCCCTGATCATCCTTTATAGATTTAATAAGCGTAAAAGTGTGTTGTGTTTTACTAACAGTAAGACCTCCCCTAGCCTATGAAGAATAAGACGATGTCATCTTGTATGTAGCACATCTGGCACCTATCCTTGTAGTGTAGTTCCTATTATCCCAATAGGCTCTGCGCATTGGAATAATATCTTCAATAGTATAGACGTAGGACTGTGGTTAACTAGGTCTTCTACTGACGATAGTAGACTTAAAGTTATGTGTGTGCCAGCTAGCTCAGAGTTCACTAGAAACTTTCTCGAATAGGCAAGGAGGAGTTTAACCTCCCTGGATAGACAAGAAGGGATTTAGTTTCTGACAACCATAGAACATGACAACTTTGCTCTCCCCTAATCAAGAGTATATCTCTAGAGTCATGTGAAAACAAAAGACAACTTATTTTACTCAGTGAGTACGTGCATTCTTAGTTTCACCAGATTGTAGAGAAAAGGAAGAGACGGGCGTGTTGAATAAAAAGGTGTTATTTATTGATCAGTCTCCTTTCTCATACAAGAGAAATGAATTGCTATTATTGTAATACTTATAGTTAAGTAAAGTGCATACAGTAAAAACAGGATTATAAAATAATACTGTAAAAGCATTGATATGGTTTCTTAGCTATATGATACTTAAAATGGATAAAAGTTATATACATATATACATTGACTAATCGTACTCAACTGGTGCTTCTAGCTACGCCTACCCCAGTGTACCTGACATAAGCCTAATACGTGGGCGGGAGTAGATAAGTAGCAGTTTTAAGTTAAGTTTGCTTTGCCAAGGATCTGATTCAAGAATTCTCTGTCAGGGGTTATTCAGTTCAGTACCTGGGATTTAGAAGGCTGAAGGGCTGGTATCTCAATCTCAGGACTCGATATCCCAGTTGCCTGCAAGGGCGGCTGGAAACGCCAGGGCTGGATTTCTCGGCAAGAGAAAAGGCAGCGTCTCTCTCTCAGCGCGTCAAAAGGGAGGGGCAGCGTCCGTGGGCTTTTTCTGCATCAGCTGGGCTCCTCGGCAAGTATCGCTGCTCCAATCTCGTCACCACCGTGTGTTTGCTTAGGGCAATGTCGGTAATATTTATACCTGAAAGGTGCCGAGATTGACGTAAGGATGGACATAAATACGTCAATAAGGATGTCATAAGAACTGGTCGTTCGTACATTCTTTACTGGAGTTTGTGGTTAAATCAAAACAATAGCTGCGGGGGATTTCCCAGGTTGCTGGAGGTTTGATTTGTTTTGAGAACTCGGTATGCTTTCTATGGGGGCTGGGGGAATAGTGCTTGCCTAACGTGGTAGCATGTGCTATGACCTAATCAGAAAACGGGTTTCTGTGCCGTTGTATGGCCACTATTGATTTATTAACCGGACAAGGGTCAGAAACAGGAATATTGATACAGTTCCCATAGGAAATACATCACATCCTCTGCTCTCTGATGTCTGTCAGGTGTGTCTCCTGAATAAAAGCCACGTCCACTTTATGTCTATCTAAATATGCAAGTACTTTGCGTATTTTCGGTGGGTTATGGGGTCCCCTAACTTTCCAAGTCAGGAACGTCAATGTTCTATGATGTTGCAGAGCATCTGTCATTGGCCGTGTTGCTGCCATCTGCCCAATTTCGGTATCTGTGGCATTTCACTTTGTCTTTCATGTGTTTTTCTGTCGTTTCTCCACTGGTCTGAGATTTCTGTTTATCTCCCTTACCCTCCCACTCCACCACTTCCCTGCTAGTGGAGAAAATCCCAGCAAAAACATGAAACATACCCTCGTAGTCCCCGAGCCCCCCCAACCCAAATAAGTAATGGTAGCAAAATGGATTAATAAGGGAGAAATAAAACCACCCACCCTCCCCTCCCAACCCCAGATAAAGTATACAAAAGAAGAAAAAAAAGGAAAAACGATGGGTACATTTTTGTGGTTCACATGTAGGGGTAAGAGCTGCCGCCCCGTTTCTTTTGGCAAAAACCACATGGGTAAAAGCCCTGTCAACGCATATATCAGAAACTCAACATGTTACATCACATTCTCAAATAATTCGGTGGAGAACAAACCAAATACCATCAACCAGTGGTCCAAAGGCGTGACTACAGATCGTGTGCACAAATGAATGTCTCATGTATGATACTAACTAAAAATACTGTCTATCAACTTATCAGGTCCCGCATGGTGATTTCAGCCTTGCAATCAAATACCCTCTGGTGGGCACGTCGCTATCATTGCCGAAAAAAGGAACATGTGCTTCTGTTCACAGGGTGATCACTGCAGTGTTTTTTGCATGCCTATGAAATATCCGATAATTCAACATCCAATTCAGTTGATTGATCTCCCTGATCTCCTCGTGGCGATCTTCTCCGCGTGCCCATCTGACCTTACTGTTGTAGGAACTTCATTATTTCCTGGGGTTCATTGTAAATCGTGATTTATCGTCACCCGTGATTCTGATTCTGGATAAATACAGCTTAGCATATTGTATGTTTATTTCTCTTACTTTCTGCTTCGCTATGCCAAACTTCTTCTTCGCTTCCTGCACAGATGCTGTGAAGTCTGGGTACAGGGTGATATCTATTCCTTCATAGGTCAATTTGCCCAATTCTCTGGCCTTGCGAAGCGCCGCATCTCTGTCTCTATAGTTTAAGATTCATGCTATAATCGGTCTTGGTCGTGATCCAGTCGGGTGTTTCGGCATCAGTGACCGGTGTGCCCTCTCGTCTATGAAAATGTCGGAGAACGTTTCTCGCCCCAGCATAGATATGAGCAGTTGCTCCACAAATCGCTCCATCGGTCCAGTATTTGTCGTTTCTGATACTCCCGTTAGGCGGATGTTGTTTCTACGGGACCTCGCTTCCAAGTCCTCCACTTTTGCAGTCATTGCCACTGATTGTTTCTCCATCTTGATCTGTTTCGTATCCATCTGTACCTGGCCATCTTCAGCTTTGGATATTCTGCGCTCTGCCATATCTATTCTTTCTGTGTGCTTGTCTATGCGTTCGGACATCCTATCAACTCTGTACGTCAGAGAGTCTATTTTTCCATTGATGTTTGTCAATGCGGCTTGAATCGTGGTGAACATAGCTTGTACATCATCATTTGTAACTCCACCCGTCGCACCTGCCGTCAATTGTGTCGTTGGTTGGTCATCTGTGCCATGGTCCAGTTGTTTTTTCGCCTGTTCAAAATTTATTTTGGGCTGGGTACGGTCTGTCTTACTAATGGTGCAGTTGTACTTTTTGATCTTCTTCGCAGGTTTCACGGATGATAGTAGCGTTTAAATGGACACAAATCTGAGCTGCCCCACTGGAAGGCCCAAGGGCCCAGGAGCGACCTATGCCATGTAGTTTGCGAGTTTTTCAAGAGGAGCCCTTAGCCCAAGATCAGCTTTCCGCTGGAGTTAGATCAACAGGTGTAGGTCTGAACTCACTTGTCAGGCAGTATTTTAGGTGGAGTGTCTGGGTGCACGGTTACATCTCAAATGTCTGCCTTCTGCCTCAATGGTGCATTTAAACTTATTTTGGGCGGGCCTCCTGCAGCCTCTGTGTCTTGTTTCCTGTAATGCTCCAATTCGCTGCTTACTCTATTCTCGTGAGGCAACGTTTATTTCCCTTTGGCCACCCTAGTGATATCACCACTGCAGAGCTGATCTGTACGTATTCTGAAGCCGAAAAGAGGGGTCATCAGTGTCCGTGGAGGCCCCACTGACAGTGTGGCAGTGTGTATAGTCGAGCTCTTGCAGGCAACCCCAGGGTCTATCCGCCACTCCTCCTGTCTGTCACGTCTGCGAGACTCTTGCTCACCGATCCGAGATTCTCTTGTGGTTAGGTCCGGAAGCTCCCCATTTGCCCAGGCCAGCTCTTAGCGTACCTTGAAATGCCGCTTCCTCAATGTCTCAGAGCAGCCATATGACGCACGCTGTGTTTCTCGCCTGGTATATGCACTTCACCTCCGTACAGTTCAGCGCCCCCACACAGTCCACTCTATCTTCACCGCCCAGTGTGTGACGGCCCCTCTCCATTCCACTTCATCATATCTTTCTGTTAGAAGTAAAATTCAACCTCTGCAATGGGATCCTTAGGCGTCTATCATTCCAGGCCTCCAGCCGCAGCGCTATGTCCGCTCGGCGCTGTCTGCTATGCCTTTCATGCGTGACCGGGAGCCACCGTCCCGCCTTGCGAATTCTTCTCCCCCACACACACCAAAGCGACGGTTTCAGACTGAGGCCCAGCAGTTGTAGTGCCTTTTTAGGCCTTTCGGGGTATGCGCTATTTACGCAGGGGGCCCAGCCTCACTGCCGAGTCTTCTACTGCTGCACTTGGCTTCGGTTTCACTCTCTCTGACTGAGCCTCAGATCATCGTTAGGCACTCCGCAACTTTTGCATAGCGCAGGAACAGTTTTGTTGCGCTCGAAGGCTCTTGATGCTAATTCTAGCCACTCCCCACCATTTTCGATCTGCTAGTTTCCGTTGTTGATAGGATTATGTAGGATAATTCCTGCGTCTGAGAGGAGCTCGCTCAGAAAGCTGCCATCTCTCTCCGTGGCTAGCTCCGCCCCCCAGCTCCAGTGGCTTGCTAGCTTTATTCTGCCTGACCCAGACCTCCCTGTTAGTGCTTTCCAATTGATGAGATTTGAAAACTGCTCCCAGAAAGGAAAAACTGGCTGTACCTTTTAGCAGGAAGATCTGTGTGTGAGACATGTGACTCATCCTCCCTAGTTGTGGAGGGTTCAGGGACTTCATTAACCTGACAGGAGTCAGAGTGAAGCCTGTCCATTCATAAGTGTAAAGTGAAACTTGAGGAAGAGAGACATTTTGATCCCTGAGACCAGTATTGCCATTACGATTCAGAAAAGGGGGTGGTGATGAACAGAGTGTCTGAAATAAGCAGACCACTCTTACCCAGTCCATCACCGTTATTTAGCTCACTGCCCCATCCCAGCTCAGAACCTGGCTATATGCAAATTAGTCTGTCCCTGGCCCATTGCACAATGGGAACAGGGCAGACCAAACTACCAAGCCAATTCTTCACCAGAAAGGAGACAAGCTACCAGGGACCGGTTTCTGGCATTTCAGCCTCGTCGGCCCGGCTTGCTTGAATCCTGATGGAGCAGTGAGCAAGGGACTCATGTCTGAGTATACCCTGCCACACCTATAGTGGCCAAAAACGATTCAGAAAAGGGGGTGGTGATGAACACAGTGTCTGAATTAAGCAGACCACTCTTACCCAGTCCAAAGATCAGGGCTTGATCCATCACCGTTATTTAGCTCACTGCCCCATCCCAGCTCAGAACCTGGCTATATGCAAATTAGTCTGTCCCTGGCCCAGTGCATCATGGGAACAGGGCAGACCAAACTACCAAGCCAATTCTTCACCAGAAAGGAGACAAGCTACCGGGGACCGGTTTCTGGCATTTCAGCCTCGTCGGCCCGGCTTGCTTGAATCCTGATGGAGCAGTGAGCAAGGTACTCATGTCTGAGTATACTCTGCCACACCTATAGTGGCCAAAAACGATTCAGAAAAGGGGGTGGTGATGAACAGAGTGTCTGAATTAAGCAGACCACTCTTACCCAGTCCAAAGATCAGGGCTTGATCCATCACCGTTATTTAGCTCACTGCCCCATCCCAGCTATGAACCTGGCTATATGCAAATTAGTCTGTCCCTGGCCCAGTGCATCATGGGAACAGGGCAGACCAAACTACCAAGCCAATTCTTCACCAGAAAGGAGACAAGCTACCAGGGACCGGTTTCTGGCATTTCAGCCTCGTCGGCCCGGCTTGCTTGAATCCTGATGGAGCAGTGAGCAAGGGACTCATGTCTGAGTATACCCTGCCACACCTATAGTGGCCAAAAACGATTCAGAAAAGGGGGTGGTGATGAACAGAGTGTCTGAATTAAGCAGACCACTCTTACCCAGTCCAAAGATCAGGGCTTGATCCATCACCGTTATTTAGCTCACTGCCCCATCCCAGCTCAGAACCTGGCTATATGCAAATTAGTCTGTCCCTGGCCCAGTGCATCATGGGAACAGGGCAGACCAAACTACCAAGCCAATTCTTCACCAGAAAGGAGACAAGCTACCGGGGACCGGTTTCTGGCATTTCAGCCTTGTCGGCCCGGCTTGCTTGAATCCTGATGGAGCAGTGAGCAAGGGACTCATGTCTGAGTATACTCTGCCACACCTATAGTGGCCAAAAACGATTCAGAAAAGGGGGTGGTGATGAACAGAGTGTCTGAATTAAGCAGACCACTCTTACCGAGTCCAAAGATCAGGGCTTGATCCATCACCGTTATTTAGCTCACTGCCCCATCCCAGCTCAGAACCTGGCTATATGCAAATTAGTCTGTCCCTGGCCCAATGCATCATGGGAACAGGGCAGACCAAACTACCAAGCCAATTCTTCACCAGAAAGGAGACAAGCTACCGGGGACCGGTTTCTGGCATTTCAGCCTCGTCGGCCCGGCTTGCTTGAATCCTGATGGAGCAGTGAGCAAGGTACTCATGTCTGAGTATACCCTGCCACACCTATAGTGGCCAAAAACGATTCAGAAAAGGGGGTGGTGATGAACAGAGTGTCTGAATTAAGCAGACCACTCTTACCCAGTCCAAAGATCAGGGCTTGATCCATCACCGTTATTTAGCTCACTGCCCCATCCCAGCTCAGAACCTGGCTATATGCAAATTAGTCTGTCCCTGGCCCAGTGCATCATGGGAACAGGGCAGACCAAACTACCAAGCCAATTCTTCACCAGAAAGGAGACAAGCTACCAGGGACCGGTTTCTGGCATTTCAGCCTCGTCGGCCCGGCTTGCTTGAATCCTGATGGAGCAGTGAGCAAGGGACTCATGTCTGAGTATACCCTGCCACACCTATAGTGGCCAAAAATGATTCAGAAAAGGGGGTGGTGATGAACAGAGTGTCTGAATTAAGCAGCCCACTCTTACCCAGTCCAAAGATCAGGGCTTGATCCTTCACCGTTATTTAGCTCACTGCCCCATCCCAGCTCAGAACCTGGCTATATGCAAATTAGTCTGTCCCTGGCCCAGTGCATCATGGGAACAGGGCAGACCAAACTACCAAGCCAATTCTTCACCAGAAAGGAGACAAGCTACCGGGGACCGGTTTCTGGCATTTCAGCCTCGTCGGCCCGGCTTGCTTGAATCCTGATGGAGCAGTGAGCAAGGTACTCATGTCTGAGTATACTCTGCCACACCTATAGTGGCCAAAAACGATTCAGAAAAGGGGTGGTGATGAACAGAGTGTCTGAATTAAGCAGACCACTCTTACCCAGTCCAAAGATCAGGGCTTGATCCATCACCGTTATTTAGCTCACTGCCCCATCCCAGCTCAGAACCTGGCTATATGCAAATTAGTCTGTCCCTGGCCCAGTGCATCATGGGAACAGGGCAGACCAAACTACCAAGCCAATTCTTCACCAGAAAGGAGACAAGCTACCGGGGACCGGTTTCTGGCATTTCAGCCTCGTCGGCCCGGCTTGCTTGAATCCTGATGGAGCAGTGAGCAAGGGACTCATGTCTGAGTATACCCTGCCACACCTATAGTGGCCAAAAACGATTCAGAAAAGGGGGTGGTGATGAACAGAGTGTCTGAATTAAGCAGACCACTCTTACCCAGTCCAAAGATCAGGGCTTGATCCATCACCGTTATTTGCATGTAGCCAGGTTCTGAACTGGGATGGTGCAGTGAGCTAAAAAACGGTGATGGATCAAGCCCTGATCTTTTGACTGGGTATGAGTGGCCTGCTTAATTCAGATACTCTGTCCATCACCACCCCCTTTTGAATCGTTTTGGCCACCACAAGTGTGGAAGGGTATGCTCACATGTGAGTCCCTTGCTCACTGCACCATCAGGATTCAAGCAAGCCAGGCCGAAGACGGCTGTAATGCCAGAAACCGGTCCCCAGAAGCTTGTTTCCTTTCCAGTAAAGAATTGGCTTGGTAGTTTGGTCTGCCCTGTTCCCATGATGGACTGGGCCAGGGTCAGACTAATTTGCATGTAGCCAGGTTCTGAACTGGGATGGTGCAGTGAGCTAAAAAACGGTGATGGATCAAGCCCTGATCTTTTGACTGGGTATGAGTGTTCTGCTTAATTCAGATACTCTGTCCATCACCACCCCCTTTTGAATCATTTTGGCCACCACAAGTGTGGAAGGGTATGCTCAGATGTGAGTTCCTTGCTCACTGCACCATCAGGATTCAAGCAAGCCAGGCCGAAGACGGCTGTAATGCCAGAAACCGGTCCCCGGAAGCTTGTTTCCTTTCCAGTAAAGAATTGGCTTGGTAGTTTGGTCTGCCCTGTTCCCATGATGGACTGGGCCAGGGTCAGACTAATTTGCATGTAGCCAGGTTCTGAACTGGGATGGTGCAGTGAGCTAAAAAACGGTGATGGAAAAAGCCCTGATCTTTTGACTGGGTATGAGTTTTCTGCTTAATTCAGATACTCTGTCCATCACCACCCCCTTTTGAACAGTATTGCCATTACAGCACCATCCCGGCAGTGTGGTGGTGGAGGAGGAGCTTGTTTCCCTAGCGCATCCCTGACTGGGCCACCAGCCTCCAAGGGCAGAAGGGTTTACTTAGAATAGTGCACTGTGGGATAGTTTGCAGTAAGACAAATAGGATGTGCTGCAATGGAATGTAGTTTTCCTTTCCATTTTCTAGGTATTGTCCGAGCAAGCTGGTTTGTTTTGTTTGAATCCATATTTTTGGGCATTATGCTTTTGGGAACAAAGAGATGCAAGGCATTACAAATAAGAAGACTTACCTTATGTTTGGATCTAGTTGTGATACATTACCATGGTTTTCCCTGAGTTGTCTGGCAGGGTTAAAGAAGTAATGCCCTGTTTACTTTCATGTAACTTTCCTAACTCTGATTACCCTTTCTTGTCTCAGTACCTACATTTCCACCCTCTTGCCTCTTTACTAAACTTTGATAACTGCTGCTTGTGGACAAAATACTACTAAAGAGGTTAAAGAATATTGTAAGCAAGCTTAGAGGAAGAGGGGCCATTATTTTGCTTTTGTTAGGTCACGTGGTATCTATGAGGAGGTCTCATAACTCTTTCTGTAAGTACTGAGGATAGAAAGGGCAGTTAGATTAATGAAGATTACTGATAAGTGTTATGAAGGCTTTTCAACGCAGGCGGACTCTTTCAAGAGCATCAATTGTGACACATGTAACCACTCAAGACTCTGAATATCAGGTGAACTTTGATCATTGTTCTAACATTTCCTTTTCCCATTTTAGTTTTGGAACTCATTCATTTTAGAACCAAGTATTTTTTTTACTTTTGGGGGAATTACAAGTAGTGAATAAAATGAAACATATTGAATGCTCTACAGACTTTTGTGTAGCTAAGGTAGATGTATGTTTCTAATCTCTACAGGCATTAGGAGGTTCTTTAGGAAATCTTTATTGTAGAATTATTGCACATTCCTTTCAGCTCACAATTCACGCTGTATACTGTTGTATCTAATTTGCACATTATTGGTAAATAAGGAAACATAATGCTTTCACTGGAAAGTATTCTTTGTAGGTCTGGAGGTTATACAGCCATAATTATGCAGTTTCCGAAAATAAATGTTTTTTCACTTTGACCAAATTACACATACTGCACGCAACAGAAACAAAACACAAATGGCACCAGACGAAGGATTCTGTATGCCAATCTGGCTTATTTGAATAGAGATGGTTTGTATCACATCTTGTTCTTCTGCAATTGCTATCAAGAACTGAGGAGAAAAGAAGCTGCAAATTGAGGAATGAAACCTGCAATTGAAGGTAGGAGGAATTGTTATTCTTTTACTGGCTATCCCATAAACAGAAAAAGAGATTTCATGTAGAGAGAAAGCTTTATGCCTCTTAAAAGAGTCAATAAACATGGACACTGTGATGCCATCAATGATGTAATTTGAAATGTCATCAGTGATGTCTCTGACCATGTCTTGTATGATGTAATATGTAAGTTAATAAGCAGTGCATTGCGGGGCATAAGTTATAGTTAGCTCAGGTAACCATAACTGCTGAATTTCAATGATTTTGTATGAGTGAAATCTGAGCCCAACTGTGACGTCCCTGTAACCTTTGTTTTTTTTCATAAAATTTCTATCTTTTTTAAATTCTATTTCTTAACTATAATGTCCCTGTAACCTGTGTTTTCTTCAGTGAATTTCTATGTTTAAAAAAATGCTTTCAAGGTCATAATTTTTTTAATTCTATTTCCTAATTGTAACGTCCCTGTAACCTTTGTTTTTTTCAGTGAATTTCTAAGGGTTTTCAAATAATATTTCCTAACTATCACTTCCCTGTAACCTTTGGTTTTTAAAGTGAATTTCTATGTTTTTTTAACTAGTAGTCACATTCGCAGAGTGTTGGAAAAAGGAAGTGGGGCCTCTGACCAGCTCTCAGGAATCCCTGGGGACTACATTGCCTAACCAGTAGTGCGCCAGGAGGTGCATTTGCAGAGTGGAAGAGAAAGGGAGTGGCCTCAGATCAACTCTCAGCAATAGGTGGGGTTGTTGTCTGAACATGTAGCACCCTCTCTGTGAAAGCAATTCTGCTCTGCTTCCAGCAAGCAAGAACATTTCTCATGCACTCGCTTGCTAAAAGTGTAGCTTTTGCTGTGACTTGGCGGGAGCTCTAAAGCCACAGCAAATCGCTATGTCCCGGGGTGGGGACTCTGGGACACAGTAGGAGACAACCTTGGGATGGTGGCAGTCCCTAGGGCCATCTGTGGCTCCAGGAAGGGGTCGGCGCAGCAATCCTCCTGTCTTGGATTTTCCCACAGGGAGGTGGTGATCACTGGGGCTTTGTGAGAGTCTGCTCACCCCTGCATTAATTAAAATTTAACCCTGGCAAGGTGGCAGCCTTTGAGGCTGTGGGGAAGGAACACCTGCACCAGCATTGTTTTCACATAAAGCCCTTGGGAGGTGGCAATCCCTGGGGTTGAGGGGGTCCAAGAGACCCCAATATTTAAAATAAATAAGTCTCGGGAGGTGGTTGCCCGCGGGTCTGCAGGGGAGGCCTTACAGGCATCTCCCGCATTCATTTATAAAGAAGCCATGGGGAGGTGGTGGTGGTCTGGGCATTAATGAGACCAAGGAGGGGGGCTCCATGCGCTCCCCCTCCTTTATTATGCCAAAGCCCTCGGGACCTGGCCCACCTGGGGTGGGCGATTTGTAACAAAGCGTGGGAGCCCACACTTTGTCTTAAAAAAAATTGTGGCGGGATCCGCGGATCCAACCAAAAATTTAAAAATTAAAAAACTTGGCCTAAGGTGTCAGAATATTTTTACCCAGCCCTCTTTTCTTTTTTTAAATTTTTCTCAAGCCGAGTCCCAAAATGTCTGCCAACACCTCCTGGTCTGAAGTGTAGGCAGCCAATGAGATCTTAAAATTAGATTGGGAGGGGTCGCAGATCCTCTGTGTCCCTATAGATACAAATTTGAATTTCTTTTAATAACTCCACAGCTACTGAACAAATGTACACCAAATCACAATACGTCCCTTCCCTGGACCAGTATCTACATTCCTACCAAATTTCGAATAAGTCTGTTCAGCAGTTTGAGCTGTAGCCGTGTCTAAAGGTCCTATGGGAGTTTTCATGGGATAACATGTTTTTTATTTACATTCCTTTCTCTTAGCCCCCACTTGAACAATTACCATAAAGCTTACCATGCCCAACAAGAATCAGGAGTGCACTTTATTTAGAAAGATTCATGAAACGACTCCAAAGATGTAGGTGAGACAAAAAACACTTTACCTATGGAAACTAGGTTCTAACTATTACTACCTACTGACAACTGACAATAGGTAATATAAATATATATTATAAATATATATCATAAATATATATATATTCACTGAGAAAAACAAAGGTTACAGGGACAGTATAGTTAAGAAATGGAATTTAAAAAAAACATAGAAATTCATTGAAAAAAACAAAGAGTACAGGGACCTTACAGTTAGGCTCAGATTTCACTTGAACAAATCCATTGAAATTCAGCAGTTATAGTTACGTGAGCTAACTGTGACTTACACCCCCACAATGCACTGCTTATCACCTTAAATATTACATCACTGTTGGACTTGGCCTTTTTTCAGTGTCATCCTTGAACTTTCTGTCTTTCTCATTGTATTTTTTCTGACCTGGTGTTGGTGGTTTTAGGACTCTGGGCACTTTCTCACTGCTGTCCATTGTAAAGTGCATGTGCTTTCTATGGTAAAACGTGGTAAGATTGGTCTATACCTGTTTGGCGCATTTAATTGACCTATCAGTCCCCAGTAATGTGGTATCTCATATACCCAGGGCCAGGAAATAAATTCTACTGGTGGGCTTGCAGCGCTAATTGCACCACCCACCAAAGTAACCTTTCAAACCTGTCTCAGGCATCTGCCACTTTAGGACCTGTGCACGCAGTTTGCTGCTGCTGTGATGTGGCACATAAAGTGGTTGCCACATCTGTGGCTCTCCTTTTACTACATTTCAGTCACCCCTAAGGTAGGCCCTAGCTAGCCCTATGGGCAGGGTGCAGTGTAGGTAAAAGGTAGGACATGTGCCTTAACTATGTGGCATGTCCTGGTAGTGACAAATAGCCATTTTGGTTTCTCACTACTGTAACGCTGCCCTCTCATAGGAATGCATTGGGGATTCCCTGATAAGTGATTCAGTCATAATTCCTGATCTGAGAAGAGCAGTGTGGTCAAGTTTGGTATGTTTGCAATAGTAATAATACATGCTGCATAATGGTGTTTGCAGATTTATTATCACTATTTTAGAAATGCCACTTTTCGAAGTTGGCATTTCTGTGTGCTATGTGTCTTTGTGCCTGCCTGATGAGCATCGCATGTTTGGCTCTGGAGTGAAAGGGGCTGGGGAGGTGCCGTGGCTCCAGAGGGGCTGGGTGAGTCAGTGCTAGGCTGACTAGGCAGATCTGCATTTGGAGTAGTGGGAGGAGTAGACCCTGACCCTGAATAGGTCTGTGACTGTGTTGCACAATGCTGGCTCCGTCCCCCTGTGCTGTGTCTGGGGCCAGAGTCTAAGCTAACAATGAGGATGTTTGAGCACTGTATAGAAATGTTGGAGTTGACCCCAGAACTGGTTTGACCAGGCACAGGGCCCTCCGCTAGGGGGAGAACAAAGACTAAACATGGTATAAGTACTGGGGCTGTGACCCCATGAGTGAGTGTACCTGCTTGGAACTGGGGCGTAAGGACTGCTGAGCGCCAGGAGGAGCCGCCGTCGGACCCAGCTGCTGTCTCCTGGGGGGTCCCTACATACTGGCCTGCCTGTGCCAAGCTCTGCCTAGGGGACTGTGGACTCAGCGGGCGCTGTACCACTGTGGCAGACGAGCCACTGAACAGTAGGCCAGGCAACTGTTGCCTGGTTGTGGGAGGGGCTCCTATGGTAACAAATAGATCCCCGTGTGCTTCCTGAGCCCAAGGAAGGGGCTCCAACTTCACTGTGGAGAGTGGGGGACGGGCACTTTGTGATCACGTTTCTGAGCCCGAGAAGAGGGCTCCTACTTCGCTCAGCCTGAGTGCTGTGGCAGAAGTCCGGCAAGGATTGCCTGATTCTGGGCGAGGTCTGCCGCAGTGGAAGCGGACTCTGCGGGCCGGGCGTGCCTGTAACCAGAAGCCAGGCAAAGACAACAGGCGGAAGCCAGGCAGAGGACACCTGGATGTGGGCGGGGCTCCCGTGCGGAAGGGGAGAGCCCTGTGTGCTGCCTGCACCTGATTGTGAAAGGGCCCGAGAGAGGAAGTCACTATCATGGCCATCTGTGCTCTGACTGCAGGAGATCGCGGTGCAGTAACTATGCTGTAAGGTAACCAGCGGCTGGTTCTCTGGCCAGGGGAGGTCTCTCTACCCACGTGGGCAGTACAGGAGCCTCCTCTGGGCATTGGCATTATTATATCAGCACGGGGAGGGGAAGCGAGGTCCCGCCTCCTCCCTGGTCGACCATACGAGACCAGGAGAGGTCTCCAACCAACAAGTGGGGCTTACTAGTAGCTGCACCGCATGTTTTAGGGCAGCTGCAGATCTCTGCACTTTTGGGGGCATTTTCCCTTATTCTGCAGTTGCAGAGAAGCCCGCAGGGACCCGAATTGATTAAGCTCATTGACTGGGGGTGGAACCTTGACGGAGGCCCCCAAGCCTGGGTGGAGCAAGGAGTCTCCACAGAACTACCCGACAGTCCAGGTAGAGAGCTCAGAGGTGCTGGGACTGTCATTCGGGGGGCCAGTGGGCTCTCTGTGACATGGTGGCATGTTGTTGCCCATCAGCAGTGATATTTATGCCGTGAGGGGCAAATGGGCTGTGGGCACCTTATCAGTGTTACTGTGGTTCCCTGGGAGGAAGTCAGGATATCTATGCCTCATGACTTATGCATAATGTGTTTGTGCTAAGGGCCTTTACAAGTAGTTACTGGTTGTTTTATTTCATTACCAGTTATGCGATGACAATATGTGCCCTCTAATGAGTTTGCTATAATGTGCACTGCTACTGGTGTGGCTATATTATGTTTTGCATAATATGTGGTCCTAGGTGATGACAGGACGTGGATGCCTAATGTGTGGTGCTAAGAGCACCTTTACCAGTAGTTACTGGTTGTTTCATTACTTACCTGTTCTATTGGTGATGACAGTGGCCCGATTGGCCCTGTAATGTATATAACCCCCTGTAAAGTCATACATAGTGCCAAAGTCATACCAGGAGCCTGGACTCCCTGCACCCCCGGGGGCCAGAGCAGCGCCGGAGGCTCCTTGCCACACCCGAGATTTATGGTTCTTCCGGACCTGCAGGATCACCATGCAGCCCCCGCCAAGAAAGGTGAGCCCTGGTCACGCTCCCCGGCCGCCCCACGTCGGCAGCAGTCCACGCAATTCTGGGCCAGCAGAGAGGGCCCAAGCGGAGCGGCCCTCGGGACACACACACCCCTCCCCAAAACAAAGCAGCGGGGCCGTGAAAACACCAGATGCAGGCAGCAGCCCTGCAGTCACATTCGAATGAAAGAAACTATGCCAAGGACTCTCATGGACTTCTTTACTTTTTCTTTTGTCCCTGCCGCCATTTTGCTGCTGCTCTTGTCCACTTTTCTCTGGACCCTGACCCGCCATCTTGTCCATTCCCTTGTCCTTTAACCCTTTTGCCTTGTTTTCCCCTTGATGATCCTCAAATGTTTCTTCCCTTTTCTGATTTGCCTTTTCTCAATACCCTTGTATACCTCCCATCCTCCCTTGGTGCTGTGACTGTGTCCCCTCTCCGACCCCACTTAATGGAACTCTGATTTTCTTTTTT
Source organism: Lissotriton helveticus (assembly GCF_964261635.1). Taxonomy (NCBI): domain Eukaryota; kingdom Metazoa; phylum Chordata; class Amphibia; order Caudata; family Salamandridae; genus Lissotriton; species Lissotriton helveticus. Next base: position 1,080,890,991 of record NC_136059.1, read on the forward strand.
TTTTCTTTTTTTTGGGGTCTTGACCTGAGAAAATCTACTATGTGTATATGAGATAACTCTAATGACTAGTATATGCAGTAAACCTTTGTACTCTCTACCATTCCTATGTGACTCTTAGAGTATATCCATTCGTATCCCTTCCCTATGTATATAGAGATAACTCTAATCACAAGTATATGCAGTTGACCTTTGTACTCTCTACCATTCCTCTGTGACTCTTAGAGTATATCCATTCGTATCCCTTCCTTATGTACATAGAGATAACTCTAAACCCTAATATATGCAGTAGACCTTTGTACTCTCTACCATTCCTATGTGACTCTTAGAGTATATCCATTCGTATCCCTTCCTTATGTATATAGAGATAACTCTAATCACTAGTATATGCAGTAGACCTTTGAACTCCCTACCATTCCTATGTGACTCTTAGAGTTTATCCATTTGTATCTCTTCCTTGAGTGACTTTACTATTTGTAAATTTGCAATTTTTCTTTCTGTCTGTATCTTTTCCTTGTGTGACTTTACATCTTGTACATTTGCAGTTTTTTCTGTTTGTATCTTTTATGTAACGCATGTAATCCTAAGTCCTTATGTTTTGCAACTGGTTCTTATGTAAAGCACTCTGACACCTTCGGGTAAAGTCTGCGCTATATAAAATCGCATTAAATTAAATAAATATATATATATACATATATACGTATATATCATGCTCGAGGTTGCCCAACAGTAGGAAAGCACTCTGACAACAGTGCGATGCTTTATGCTTTTTATTAGGTACGGATGTCATGGCGCGCTGGATTGTCCCGGTATCTTGGCCTAACGCGTTTCAAAGTGCGTGACTTCTTCATCATAGACTACAAGTCCTACATCGCCCATTGGAGGGCGTTTCATTGTATAATTAGTGGGAGTGTCAAGGCGAGCCTCTGAAGACGAGCGCAGGCTCAGAAACGCGTCAGGTTTTTAACCGAGACATGAGAAGCTGCAGACTGGGATGCGGTGATGTCTTTTACCCGCTTGAATTAGGACTGCTGGATGAGTGCATTCCTTACCTGTGGGTACCTTCGAGCTTTCATTGGAACGCAGAAGCCCAGCCGCGAAGGTGTGCACCCCCGCTGAAAAACCTCAGGGGGTCACGGGCTGGAAGCTGCTGAGTCCAACTGTGAAGCAGCAGCCGAGGGATTTATGGACATCCACATCCACATGATGAGATGTCATCAGTGATGTCACTGACCATGTCATAAATGATGTAATATGTGACATCATCAGCAGTGGATTGCGGGTGCGCGAAATTTAGTTAGTACAACTAACTATATAGGAGCAATTTCAATGGTTTTGTATGAGTGAAATGTCCAGCTAACTAAAACACCCCTAAAACTTATAGTTTTTTGAGTGAATTTCAAAGGTTTTTTAAATGCTAACTCCTAACTATATAAGGCCTGAAACCTATGTTTTTTTTCAGTGAATTTCAAAGGTTTTTTAAATGCTAATTCCTAACTATATAAGGCCTGAAACCTATGGTTTTTCCGTGAATTTCAAAGGTTTTTTAAATGCTAATTCCTAACTTTATAAGGCCTGAAACCTATGGTTTTTTCAGTGAATTTCAATGGTTTTTTAAATGCTAATTCCTAACTATATCAGGCCTGAAACCTATGGTTTTTTCATTGAATTTCGAAGGTTTTTTAAATGAGAATTTTTAAATGTATTAATTGTTATTTTTTTTATACTGATTTACTACATTTTTGCAGGCAGATGTTCAGAGGGAACGCCCCCTTTTTACAACACTCTGCAGCGCAGCTCCATGGCGCTTAGTGGAGATACCTGTTGGAATAGTTCCCTCTAGGGGACCTCTGGATTGAAGTTAAACTGTGCGAACGCTCCCTGTAGAGTTTTCTAAATTGGGGGATTAAGTTCCCTTGCATACTAGGGCTCCCTGGGGGCCAACTAGTCCACCTGAAACCTCCAGTATGCGCCAGGGGGCTGCATTGCAGAGAGGTGTAATGAAGCCACACCCTTTTTTACACCTCTCTGCAACGCAGCCCCCGGGCGTGTTTGCAGAGGGGGAACTAATTCCCCTTGCATATTGGGGGTCCCTGGGGCCAACTAGCCCACCAGGAGCCTCCAGTATGTGCCAAGGGGCTGCGTTGCTTTGCCCCGGGGGCAGCGGTCACCGGGGCAGTGTGGGGGGAATTGGGGACCCCCCACACTTCTTTATCACTATGCCCCAGTGAATTGGTCCCCCGGGGGGGTAATTTTTAAAAAAACAGACCGGGTTTTAAAAAAAATAATTTGGGCCTTTTTTGTTCTTGTGGGACCACCTGGGCAGGCCTAGGGGGTAAGGGTGTGTCTTCCCTGCCCCCTTTTTGTGTTCTACACGTTTGTTGTTCTGCTTTCTTGTGCCTCGGTCTACCGAGCACAAGATGGATGCCAACACTACCTGGTTAGAAGTGTTGACAGCCAATGAGCATGCAGCTTTCTCGGGAAGGCATGCTGATTGGCTGCCACTGTCTGTCAACACTAGCACAAGATGAATGCCAACACTTCCTGGTTAGAAGTGTTGACAGCCAATGAGCATGCAGCTTTCTCGGGAAGGCATGCTGATTGACTGCCACTGTCTGTCAACACTCCAAACCAGGAAGTGTTGGCAGCCATCTTGTGCCTCAGTAGAACCAAGGCACAAGAAAGCAGTGAAACAAAGGAGGAAAACACACAAAGGGGGCAGGGTAGAAGCACCCTGACCCCCTAGGCCTGCTCAGGGGGTCCCACAAGTATATATCCATAGTAATGTTATGAAGAGAGAGCCCAAACCTTTGAGGCGGGTAATCTCAGTAACCACAGCACCAATCACAACACCCAATACAGCGTTGGAAAGGGCAGTTGCAGCAGAAGGACATAGGCTATGCAGACGGCCACCATATTTTATATTATTTTTTTTATTTTTTTTGCAGAGTTTTATATAGCGCAAACTTGACCCGAACTGAATCAGGTATCAGAGCCCTATACATAGCACCAGTTATGTTACATGAGGACACACATTCATTTTGTTAGGCACGGGGAGATTAAGTGATTTGCCCAGAATCACAGGATGTTTGGCGTCATTACCAAGACTCGAACCCAGATCCCCAGGTCCGAGGTCGAGCGCCTTAGCCGTTAGGCCAACTCCTCTATACATGTAAAATGTAAAAGAACCGTGCCAGCAAAGTAGTCCCTTGTGGGCGTGTCTGCGTTGTGCTGTGGGCGTGGGCTGGGGGCGTGACTAACACTGGGGGCATGTGGTACGGCCATCACATCGTGGGCTGTGGGCATGTGCTGGGGCGTGACAAACGCTGGGGGCGTGTGTCCGCCCTTCATGCCATGTGAGTCGTACATGCAAGCGCCAATTACATTGCTGCGCAGCATCAAGGGGCATGCTGGGGGAGTGACACGCTGGAGGTGTGTGTCCGGCCTTCATACCATGTGAACGCAATTGCGCCGCATCAAGGGGCACGCTGGGGGCGTGTGCTACGTTCCGCCCTTCATGCCATGTGGGTCGTACATTAATAAAAAGATCGTCTGCTGTGGCCGTGTGCTGGGGGCGTGACAAACGCGTTCACCTGGAAGCCTGATAAGTAACGTTACTGCAGCCTCTCCTGCGCGCTGTTACTGAACTCTCTCATTCAACAAAATTACATGCGCCTGCTACCATCAACCAGGGATCTAGCCGGATTCAGGCGGTGGATCAGTACACTAATTACACGCGCCTGATAACATCAACCAGGGCTGCAGCTGGGCCTCAAGCGGGGGAACACGCGCCTGCTAACATCAAACAGGCCTGCATCTGGGCCCCAAGCGGGGGAACACGCAAATGAGCGTGTCTGCGGGGACAATTACTGCAGCCTCTTCTACTCACTGTCACTCAACTCTCTCATTAAATGGATTTACCTGCGGCTGATAACTCTCTCATTCAACGACATTACACGCGCCTGCTAACATCAACCAGGGCTGTAGCCGGGTTTAGGCGGTGAATCACTACACCAATTACACGCGCCTGCTAACATCAACCAGGGCTGCAGCTGGGCCTTCTCCGTCCCTATTCTAATGAAACAAAAATTGTTGTCTACCGCGAGATTTTAAAATAAATTGCCCTTGCCAAATAGACACATTACACACATTCTGTTCCATATTCGGACAACGTTGGGACGGGCTGCCAGTGTATATAGATTACCAGCTACCCCTACTGTGACTTTTAGACGGACTAAAACCATGGGTAACTCTTTGGATAAAACAGCTCCTGAGTTAAAAGCGAAAAAACCTTGGTTGCGTCCGACTAGAGGCTTCTACAGGTGCTCGAGCTGTCGTGCTTGTAAATTTGGCACCACAACCACACACTACTCTACCCCTTTTAATACTGTCCCTAAACCAATTACTGGTCACTATACCTGCATGACTGATCACGCTGTTTATGTCTTGGCATGCACCTGTGGGCTTAGATATGTTGGCAGCACTAAGCTCCAGGTGCATGTCCGAATATTACAGCATCTGCGGGCTATACTACATAGCGACCCAGCATATCCGGTTGCCCGGCATTTTAAACGGGTACACAATAAGGATTTAAAACATCTCAGCTATTTTGTCATCGGAGCTGTACCAGTTTTGAAAAGAGGGGGTGATCAAGAATTACAGCTAAGAAAACTTGAGTCTCGATTTATCCTTGAGCTGGATATTCATTGGCCTAATGGGCTCAACAGCATTGAAGAAATGCACCATTATTTATAAACATCTAGGTTTTGGGTTGCAGTTTCTTGATGAGCCAGTAGTTGTTCTTCTAGTTTTCGGTTCTATATGTGGACTCCGGCCCTCTAGTTAGGTTCCCTATTAGAGGGCACAGTACATCGTATTCCCATCAGGGATGGCCACATTAGTAAGTGTTATTGTAAAGATTGCGTGCCAAATGATTTCTGTGTTTATAAATCAATGCGTTAAGATTTTACAAGTACTGTGTCTAACCATATACTTCCTCCCAGATTATCGGTATTTTACATATTGGATTTACCCTGATATCTGAGAGTCTAGTCTTTGTTTGCTAGGAAGTCTCACGCGTACATTAGACTTATCTAATTTAGAGTTGAAATGTATATGCATGTAAATATTTATATATTAATTCGTATGTTTGGTTATTATTTTTTGGTATAGGCGTTTTTTTGTACAGTATGGATAGTTGAGTTTTTTGGCTCTTGATAAGTGAATGTATTTGTATATATATGAAATATGGAATTATTTTTACATATTTTCGTTTTTAAACAATTTTGATATCCAATTTTACCATTAACAACTCTTAGAGAACCTGTTATTAAACATTGCAAAGATCTGTGAATCTATGAAATTGAAAAAGATAATCAATAAGTAGCATTAGGTATCTCTAGTTTTATGGTAACGCGGCTCCTCCTTGCACTTAGCACCTCTTACATATATTTCTACATTTATGCACTTTTTTATACACTTATTGCACTTTAAACTTTCGCTGCTATAATGCATTATTTTGCACAAAAAAAGTATATCATAGAATAATTGTGGTTGCCAGCAAACCTTTTTACAATGTGATTTTAGAATGTATTTGGATTTAACCAGGAATTGCATTGTCTCTATGTACTATCCGCTATATGTATCAACAAACCATTTTGCATTTCCTAAATAGCGAATTTTAAGGAATCGCTATTTAGGAAATGCAAAACGGTATGTATGTACAAAATCGCTTTCCAATAGCGATTCCTTAGCATTCCTTAATTTGAGATTAGCAAATTGTCAATCGCAAATTACCCCTTCATTTCCATGGGCCAGGAGGCCCATAGGAATGAAAGTGCAATTTGCAATTAGCAATTTGCTGATCGCAAATTAGGGATTTATCCAAGGGTGCAGGGGTGTCTCAAGAACACCCTGCTGCACCCCTGAAAAAGACATTTGGGGGCATATGGCGCACATACATGCCCTAAGGGCATGTATGGGCGTCATATGGCACCTTTGTTTTTTTTCAAAAAAGCTTTTTGATAAGAATTCGCAAATTACCACCAACTAGAAGTTGGTGGTAATTTGCTAATCCTTAATGGCATTTTTGGCATATTATTTGTTTGATACATTGCATTTAAGGAATCGCAAAATTTGCAATTCCTTAAATGCAATCGCAAAATAAGGATTAGCAAATTTTGCTATTCCTTATTTTGCATCAAACTTGTTTGATACATTCCATTTGTCTAATTAGCATTCGCAAAGGCCGAAATTCGCAGAATTTCGGCCTTTGCGAATGCTAAATAGCTTGATACATATAGCGGTATGTGTCATAAAAGCAAAGAAAGACTAGCAGCGTTAGTATGTTTTCACTATTTGTTGCTCACCGGTGATCACCACCAGGGGGCGGTGATGTCGTCACTATAAGCATATAAAAAAGCACTATTACCTTTAATCACTCGCTAATTAGAAATAGCGTTTTAAAAAGGGGGTAGAATTGTTACTGTACTGTGCTGTGACTGATTTACTAGTTGCACTTTGTCAAAACAATCACTTACCCACACGCACTTGAGGGACCAGCTTCCGTGTTGTCTGATCTGTGCCTGCCCGCCCAGTCCGACCCTCCAGCCAATCACGGGCGCGGAAGGCGGGGCAGAGCCAGGAACATCCGGGGAGGCGAGCGCTTCGCGCTCTAGCTCTCCCAGGCTCAGGGGCTATAAAGTAACTCGTCGGCATCAACGCGCAGTGTTGACGCGCAGTGTGGCGCCTCCTCCTAAGACGAGCCTAAGACCAGCCCGTCTGCGCCCGTCCGCGACAGGACGGGGCTAGGGGCAGGGGACTATGGCGGATTTTATACATACTCTTGAGCCGCGTCCTCGGCATGGTCCTACCTACACCAGTCATTCCCTAGTTGCCTTAAACAGGTACGCTGCCACTCTGTGCTCACATAAGGTATCAGGTACTTTGGAGGGACCGTTTTCTTGCATGAATTGTCATACTCAATTCACTAGCAATGCTGTAATTACACCTTGCCAGCTACAATCCACTAACTGTCAGCAAATTTTGCTTGACAGCTCTAATGATTTAACTCTGTCTTGCAAGAACCTACTGTGCAATGTTCGCTCTTTAGCTGCCCACTCCACCCAGGTCTGGGATTTGATAACATCAGAAAAGCCTCATCTATGCTTTCTAACAGAGACGTGGCTGAAGCCCCATTCTGTTCCGGCTATTACTATGGGGGTACCACAAGGATACAAATTAGTACGGATGGACAGGCCTATTAAAACTGGTGGGAGATTAGCTATTGTTTTTAAACAAGAAATTGAGGTTGTGGTCACTGAGACCGTATGTAATTCACAAATGGAGCTCCTCATCTTTACTGTAAACCCCAATTCTAAAAATATAAGGAAGGGAGCATTAGCCTATCGACCCCCAGGTTCGCTCGGGAATTTTTCTCTCCAACTTGTTGAAACACTGGCCCCACACATACAGATTGATTCTGATTTTATCCTGGTAGGGGACTTCAATGTCCACAGTGAACTTTCCTCTTGTGTGGAGGCACAGACACTCTTGGCAGATCTAACCACTTTAGGTCTACACCAAGTTAATCAGGGACCCACGCATTTAGCTGGTCATACTTTGGACCTTGTGCTATACAATTCCGCTTCTATAAAGTGTCTACCTCCCTGCCAAGTGGATTGGACGGACCACTCTATTATTGAGTTCTATACTCGACTTACTCATGTGCCTAAGGGAGCACAGAAAATCCTGGCTGATGTTAGAAGACCCTGGAATAAACTAACGCCTGAGAGCTTCAGGGAGAACTTTATCGAACCTAATTGGGCTGAATATGGCGATAATGTTAATGCGGCACTAACTGCTCTCAATGAAGCAGTAGCTATCTCCATTAATCATGCTGTTCCTTTTAGAACATACAAGCCCCGTCCTGCCCCAAGACAAGAAATCTGGTACACAGACGATCTTAGGCGACTAAAAATTACGGCACGGAAATCTGAAAAATTATGGAGAGCCACTCATAAGGCTGAGGATAAAGTCTTTTATAGGACTGCCCAGAAAAACTACCATAAAGCCATTCGATCTGCTCGCAAACATCACATAGCAGACCAAATAACAGCTGCAGGTAAAAATGTGAAAGTCCTTTATCAGATCTTACAGACCTTTGTCAAGCTTGTAGCCTGTGAAACTGAGGACACTGAGTCCCAAGTACTTTGTAACAACATCTCGCAGTTTTTTGTAAGGAAAATAGAAGGCATTTATGCAAAGATCTTAGCCTCAAATTCCTCCTCCAACATCTTGAGAACTGTGGACAGTATGGCTCCACTTCACCCCTGCATAACAGAAGTCAATGCTAATAAACTTGTTGAATTCCCCCCTATATCTATCGAGGAAATTGGCACTCTAATCAACCAGACTAAGAGTGGTTGCCCGTCAGATATTGTTCCAGCTCGGATCATGTCTCTTTTAAGGGATGATCTAGGAGTAGGGATTCAACAGGTGCTTAATCTATCCTTAGCATCAGGTGATGTTCCCCTTAATTGGAAGCGTGCTTTGGTGAGGCCTCTACGTAAGAACAACTCCATTCCATGGACTGACCTCACGAACCTGAGACCCATCTCTCTTCTCCCATTTCTAGGGAAGCTGGCCGAGAAGTTTGTTAACCGGCACTTATCCAACCACATTGAGAGTGTAGGGGGACTAGATCCCTCTCAATCGGGTTTCAGGCCTAGGCACAGCACCGAGACCGCCTTGCTGTCCGTCACTGACAATCTTCGCATGCTTCAGGATAAGGGGTACTCCGTTATCCTGGTGCTATTAGATTTGTCAGTGGCGTTTGACACAGTGTCACACGAGATCATGACCGCCAGACTAGTTAACATCGGTCTGGGTGGCAAGGCATTGGCTTGGCTGAGGAGTTTTTTCAGCAAGCGCACTCAGAGAGTAATACTGGGTTCTTACCAGTCAGAGGAGGTGGAGATCTCAAAGGGGGTGCCACAGGGCTCCTGCTTGAGCCCTACGTTATTTAATATCTACGTGGCACCCCTAGCTAACATCGTTAGATCCCACGGGTTTATCCCTGTATCGTATGCAGACGACACACAACTCCTCTTTCCCTTTAAAATCTTGACTCCTGAAGTGCGCCACTCCTTTGCTCAAGGGATCAAAGAAGTGGCACACTGGATGGCAGCAAATCTCCTTCAGTGCAACGTCCCCAAGACGGAGGTGATGCTCTTTGGGGAAGCAAAACGACTATGGACTCCAGACTGGTGGCCCTGTGATCTTGGCCCAGTCCCAGAGCCAAAAATGGTAGTGAAAGATCTGGGAGTCAAACTGGATCAGGAGCTTACTTTAAAACATCACGCTACTTATGTAGTAGGCTCCTGTTTTCATGTTATAGGTCTTCTCCGCAGGGTGTTCCCCATGCTACCTGACTCCACCAGAAAAACTTTAGTTCAGTCACTCGTGCTGAGTAGACTGGACTATTGCAACGGTCTGCTGCTAGCCGCCAATGAAGGGGTCATCGCTAGACTTCAAGTTGCGCAGAACACGGCTGCCCGCCTTGTTCTTAATGCCCCGGCCAGGACCCCCTCAAAACCGCTTCTTAAAAAACTCCACTGGCTCACCTTAAAACAGAGAGTGCTGTTTAAAACTTGTTGCACTATCCATAAGTGCCTGTCTGGCAGTGGCCCTGAAGTCTTAACAGAGAAATTCATCCCATATATTCCCGCAAGAACTCTGAGATCTGGAGACCATGAACTATTATGTGTCCCCAGATTCTGGAAAACACGACAAGGTGGTAGAGCTCTGTCAGTGGCAGGCACGAAACTTTGGAATGAACTTCCATTGGAAATCAGAGCCTGCAGGGAACATCTTCCTTTTAGGAAAAAATTAAAAACTTTTTTATTTAACTATTGATATTTGTGGAACATTATTAACACATGACAGGGCTATTTGCTTTCTGATGTTGCCAAAGGCGCGGAGATACTCCCCAGGGAGTCGATTCCCAGTGCGGTATAAGCTTGCAAATAAATAAATAAATAAATAAATAAATAAACATGTTGCAGCGTGATCAAGGGCTTTTCAGCTCGAAACGCGTCGCTGGTTCTGTTTCTGTAATAAATCCATCTGTTGCTGACTTTGTTTGTCCGTTCCTCATTTATGCTGGCGTGGAGGCGGTGTCTGCGAGCGCAGAGCGTGCTGAGGAGGAGCTCTAATTTCATATATATATGCATGGGGGAGGGAACACAGTGCCTTTAAACTTCCAACAGGAGGACATTGGGAAGAAAGTTGTTCAGGGGCAAGGCGCTGAAGAAGGCACGATAGCCGAAATGCATTCGCCATACCAGGACCTCTGAATTAAACGGCTGTTTGTCCAGTGTTCCCCGCGTGGCCTCTCATCCTTTCTCATGGGAAAGGATTTTCAGTCATATTTACTGCGCAGCCAGACGCGCAGAAGAGATGGCCCTGCAGACAAGTGACTCTGGGTTTTACTGGCAACCGCGCTGCTTGCAGCTTTCAAGATAATCGAGGGATCGATATACCCAGGAGTCCGCCAGGATTCTCAGCGCGGAGGAAGCAGGCTGAGGTATTCAATCTCCACGGGGCAAACAGTCTCACATTTGACGCCCCAGCTTCTAACCTACCTGGGAGGAGAGGCGCTGCGCTGCGGTCAAGCGGGGACACAGGGCATGCACCGCGATGTTCAATCGTCCTTCAACCATCCCACCTACCTGATTGGGCACAAAACGACATGGCTCTCTACTCCTCCACACCAGCCACCTGACATTGCCAGAACTGTTGCATGTTGGGGTTTGGAGTCCACGAAATTCAAAATGGACTGTGATTGGCTGTGCAGACTGCATGGGGGAGGGAACACAGTGCCTTTAAACTTCCAACAGGAGGACATTGGGAAGAAAGTTGTTCAGGGGCAAGGCGCTGAAGAAGGCACGATAGCCGAAATGCATTCGCCATACCAGGACCTCTGAATTAAACGGCTGTTTGTCCAGTGTTCCCCGCGTGGCCTCTCATCCTTTCTCATGGGAAAGGATTTTCAGTCATATATATACATATATATATATATATTACCTACTGGCGGTCGCCAGTAGGTATATATAGTTAGGATTTTTTCCCTATGGGATTTTTGAAAATTCTATGTCTAATAACTTTGGCATTTGTGGACGGAATTGGCTGAAATTTTCAGGAAAATGGAACATTTTGTTTCTGAGCAGCCCCTGAAAATTTGGGGGGGGTTCGTCAAGGGGGGTCCGAGAAAAAAGGGGGGTCCCAAAACGTGTTTTTCCAATGTTAATTTCCATAGGGCGGTTGGCCTCACTTTCAGCCCGAACGGCTGAATGGATTTGCACGAAACTTGGCAAAATTGTAGGGACTGTTAGCCCGATGTGCCTTTGCTAGGTCTCAATATATGTGCTCCAGTGGATTTTGAGAAATTAACGTTCAAAAAAAGATATATATCTGTAAGCGCGCTCTGGGCAGCGCTCCTGTTCGCGTACTTGACGCGTAACGGAACTTCGCGAAGCGAAGCTGATTGGCTCTCCGGTGTCTGTCAACATTCTAAACAGTCCGGAGCGGCCGCCATCTTGTCTCTCGGTAGGATCGAGAGACAAGAGGAGGCCAAAACAAAGGGGGAAATGACCATAAGGGGGCATAGTAGATCCTCCCTGACCCCCTAGGTTTGATGTGGAGGCTTTAAAAGGGCCCCGCAGGGCAAAAAAAAAAATATGTTTTTTTTTTTTTGCGTGGGGAGCGCCCGGTTCACGAACCGGGAAGCGTTCTGGGGAGCGTACTATAAGGAAAAAAGAATGATAGACTTTTCAAATACTGTATGTTAATTGATTGTTGGTTTTGTTGATTATTTTTTAATTTCTTTATTTTTTAAGCAATTATTTATTATTGTGATTGTGTTTCAAAATTTAATAAACTTTCTAACATTTCACTGTCTGAAATGTCATTATTTTCATTGAACATAGTTTGTAATCTCTGAGGGTGTAAAATGTCCTCATTTTGAAGGAGGTCATCTACTGCTTGCACACATTGCAGTAGTTCTTGGTCCCAAGTTTCATCCATAAATTCTATATAATTTGGATCAATTATTTCTTGGCTGCTCTCTTGCAGGACAATTTGAAATGAAACTTTGTGTTCGCCTTCCATTTTGCCTGAAATTTGAATAAAAAAAATATATATTAGTAGAGATAGGGCACTGTTGGGATTAATTTTAGATAGGCAGTTTTTATCAGTGAATTTATCTTTGGGCAGTGTATAGTATCAGAGTGGAAGTAGGAATATAAAAAAAGTGTATGTGATTTAACGTAAGTAATTTCATAATTATACAAGAGAAACCTAACTCCATCCATAACTATAACAGAGAAGTCTATCTAAATCTATAACTACTACAGAGGGATAGTATATAACTATCAGAAAAAGTTTACCATATTAACTTATAGTGCACAATATACTTCAGTTTTAAAAATAACAACTTACCTTTACAAAGAAGTTGAAGTGATGAGTGAAAATCCAATTGAAATGTACAACAAGAAGTAGTAGTCAAAATGGCTGTGTTTCCTTCTCTTCCTTTATATATATTCAGGTATATAACCAATCAAATGTCAGGTAATAAAAGTAGAAAATGAAAGTAACATTTTCATTGGTTGTCAATTCCAACACTTCAGATGTGTTTTGAGAAGTAATTTACCTCACGGTATTTAGAGAGGTCTACAGGCTAAATGGCTAAATGGAATTTCAATCAAATTTGTGAAAATGATAGGGATTGGTATGTAGTATGAGCTAATCTATATTTTGTGAGTGTCTCCAGGGGAAACAACCTTTACAACGCAACTTTTACAACGCACTACCATTACAACGAAACTTTTACAACGCAAAAACTTTTACAACGCATACCATTACAACGCATGTTTTTACAACGCAAGTAGTTTTACAACGCATGCCATTACAACGTAAGTATTGGTAAGTATATAATTATATTTAATATTTTATATGGTTTTTTTTTTTTAAGTTTTCAGTTTTTGGGTAAAGGGGTATTTTTAGGGTTCAGGGTCAGTTTTCAGTTTTTGGGTAAAGGGGTATTTTTAGGGTTCAGGGTCAGTTTTCAGTTTTTGGGTAAAGGGGTATTTTTAAGGTTCAGGGTCAGTTTTCAGTTTTTGGGTAAAGGGGTATTTTTAGGGTTCAGGGTCAGTTTTCAGTTTTTGGGTAAAGGGGTATTTTTAAGGTTCAGGGTCAGTTTTCAGTTTTTGGGTAAAGGGGTATTTTTAGGGTTCAGGGTCAGTTTTCAGTTTTTGGGTAAAGGGGTATTTTTAGGGTTCAGGGTCAGTTTTCAGTTTTTGGGTAAAGGGGTATTTTTAGGGTTCAGGGTCAGTTTTCAGTTTTTGGGTAAAGGGGTATTTTTAGGGTTCAGGGTCAGTTTTGGGTTTTTGGGGTACAGGGGTATTTTTAGGGTTCAGGGTCAGTTTCGGGTTTTTGGGGTACAGGGGTATTTTTAGGGTTCAGGGACAGTTTTGGGTTTTTGGGGTACAGGGGTATTTTTAGGGTTCTGGGTTAATTTGGGTTTTTTTGGGGTACAGGGGTACAGGGTAAAAAAAAAATTAAATTAATTAAATTAAATTAAATTAAATTATATTAATTACAATTAATTTAAAATAAAAAAAATATTATATACTTACCAATACTTACGTTGTAATGGTATGCGTTGTAAAGGTATTTGCGTTGTAAAAAATTTGTTGTAACGGTATGCGTTGTAAAAGTATGCGTTGTAACGTCATACATCCGTCTCCAGTCGTTTTTCTGTAAATTACTTTCCCACCTTTTTTGATGGTGCGCTTCCCAGGGAGCGACCCGGTACGCGAACTGGCGAGCGCCCCGGTACGCGAACCTGAAGCGTTACGGGAGTCCACCATTTTGTGTTTCGGTCGACTTAAGATACAAGATGGAGGGCAAATAATGTTCAGAATGGGTAGAAGGGGGCACGGTAGACTTATCTTGACCCCCTAGGTTTTCTGAGGGTGGCTGAGGAGGCTTATATGTGCGAAAAAAAACATTTTTTAAAAAAGTTTCGCGAGGTTAGCTTCCGGTTCGCGTACCGGGTAGCGCCCCGGGGAGCGTACTTTGTTGAAAATTAGTGAAAAAAGTTAGAGAAAAATAATAATTGTGAGTGATCAGATGTAGGGTAGCTCTGAGAAGAGCTTTTGGGTTTATGGTACATTTAGGTACTTATAAGTAGGTACCAATGCACAGTCTTAAATTCAGAATGAAAATTCTGTTGCCCTCATCTGAGAAGTGAACTCCATCTCCTCTGTAGATATCTTGCATGTAGTAACACAAGTTATTGTTGTACATGGAGCCCATTCCATGGTCTCTCATGTAAGCTGAAACAGATTTGTTTACATGCTTCCTCGACTTCTCAATTTGTGGACAAAATTGGTTTGACCACCTCCATTTCTGTCTTTGGCATATATTTGAATATACCAAGGCAGTTTGAGGAAAAAGTGCCATCAATTGCTCAAAGGTGTCCTTTAAAAGCATTTCCAGACCTACCCCAGTCAAAGTGCCCAAATCATTACCTCCACAGTGCACAATTAACAAGTCAGGTTTTGGCAAATGCATAAAGGTTTTCACCAATGGTATCAATTGGTGACATTTTAATCCTCTGTGGCCAAACCACTTAATTTCCACATCTTGTAAATTGAGGTTAGGTAAATTTCTGTTCTCAGCATACCTCTGAGCCCAATAGATGTAACTATGTCCAACAATCCAGACAGAAAACATGGTGAGAGAAAGTTCTGCTGCAGTCAGATGAAGTGTGGCAATGAAATGGCAGTTGAAAAAATAAGAGTTTAAAATGAAAAAAACTGTGGAGTTTCTGTGTTAATGAAGCAGTAACAGTGATTGGTGGATTTTGATTGCTAAAACAGAAAGTTAGGGTGCATGGATGAGTTCTTTGAAAGATGTATTTTGAGTGGTCAAGAAAAAATCATTAAATGAAAGAATGCACTGGATATGCAGGTGCACTGAGAGTTCAGAGTTCAATTGAAACATTGTTGTGTGAACTTGCAAACACCAGAGGTCTTCCAAGAGGTGGTTGCTATGCAAAAAAGGCAGAGAGGGCAGAGGGGGGAAGGGTTTTGATTTGAAAAAAGTGAGGGAAGAGTTTTGATTGGGTGACATGAGAGATATGTGTGAAGAATTACAGCATTTCTGTGCTTTTGATAACTGCAGACTCTGGAGTGCATACCTTTTGCTCTGCTGAAGACAAATTGGTGTGTTTCTGAGACTGTTTTGAAACTCATAAAGTATTTGCTACGGTGAGAAAAGATTTCTTTAATTTAGATAGAGAATAGTGTGCTTTAAGGAGAAAATTATGAAGAAAGTTGTGTTTTTCAAATGTTGCTTTGTCTCAAGTGTTTTACAAATAGATTTTGTTTCTTTGAGAAATTGTAATTGGAGAAAATGTGAAGTATTAGTACTGACAGGGTGTTTTTGTGCATAGGAGCTGTGGAGTGTTTTCAAATTATGACTTGAAATCGTTTTTGAGGAAAAGGAATGGTTTTAAAATTTATGACAAGGACATAATGGTGTATGCTTCTTTATAAGGTATTTCAGTGTCTCTGATGTTATTTTTCCCATATTAAATTAAAAGACCTTTCCCCGTGGAGCAAATTCCTTGTAAATATGCTCCCACCTGTGCATGGTAAATTTAGATTTTGATTGTTTGACTTACATAGCCATGCAAAAAAGTTGCAAAGGCTTTAAAAAACACTTTCATGTGTCTTAAGGACATTTTAAGTCATTTCTCCGTGGGCAGTGTTTTCAAATTATGACTTGAAAATCGTTTTTGAGGTAAAGGAATGTTTTAAAAATTTATGTGCGCCATATGCCCCAAAACTTCTTTTTCAGGGGTGCAGCAGGGTGTTCTTGAGACACCCCTGCACCCTTGGAAAAATTCCTAATTTGCGATGAGCTAATTGCTAATCGCAAATTGCACCTTCATTCCTGTGGGCCTCCTGGCCCATGGAAATGAATGGGTAATTTGCAATTAGCAATTTGCTCATCGCAAATTAGAAATGGTAAAGAATCGCTATTTATTCCTTAAAATTCGCTATTTAGGAAATGCAAAATAGTTTGATGATACATATGGCGGTTCATCTCTAACAAGATAAGAAGCTTAGGGATAGATTTATGATGACTGGCGCAATGAAGTGGACATCACTTACTTCATTGGTAGGCCTTTACATGTATTATCTCCTCTGTATTCTTCAACAAGCGTAACTTTGATCTGCAACCCTGAGTAGGCCTCACCTTAAACAAACCTCTGGATAGGCCACAGCTTATCGTCATCCTGAATTAATCATTTAAAATGCTAGGGACAGATTTATGATAGGTGTATGCCTCTTTTGCGCCACTGTGCGTCACTTTTGTGATGCAGCGGCGGTGCAAAAGATTTGCTATGAGGCGACAAAATTACAAATTGATGCATTTAGGCAGATGTGTCATGCTGTAAAAAAACCGTGCCACATGAAACCGATGCAGCAGTGATGCAAAAGATGCACCATGTTGCAAGACAGGCCTCACTTGGGGCTATATGTATCAAGCTAATTAGCATTCGCAAAGGCCGAAATTCTGCGAATTTCGGCCTTTGCGAATGCTAATTAGACAAATGGTATGTATCAAACAAGTTTGATGCAAAATAAGGAATAGCAAAATTTGCAATTCCTTATTTTGCGATTGCACTTAAGGATTTGCAAATTTTGCGATTCCTTAAATGCAATGTATCAAACAAAAAATATGCAAAAAATGCCATTAAGGATTTGCAAATTACCACCAACTTCTAGTTGGTGGTAATTTGCAAATTCTTTTCAAAAAGCTTTTTTTCCAAAAAACAAAAGGTGCCATATGACGCCCATACATGCCCTTAGGGCATGTATGTGCGCCATATGCCCCCAAATTTCTTTTGTGTTCTTGAGACACCCCTGCACCCTTGGAAAAATTCCTAATTTGCGATGAGCTAATTGCTAATCGCAAATTGCACCTTCATTCCTATGGGCCTCCTGGCCCATGGAAATGAATGGGTAATTTGCAATTAGCAATTTGCTCATCGCAAATTAGGAATGGTAAAGAATCGCTATTTATTCCTTAAAATTTGCTATTTAGGAAATGCAAAATAGTTTGATGATGCATATGGCGGTTCATCTCTAACAAGATAAGAAGCTTAGGGATAGATTTATGATGACTGGCGCAATGAAGTGGACATCACTTACTTCATTGGTAGGCCTTTACATGTATTATCTCCTCTGTATTCTTCAACAAGCGTAACTTTGATCTGCAACCCTGAGTAGGCCTCACCTTAAACAAACCTCTGGATAGGCCACACCTTATCGTCATCCTGAATTAATCATTTAAAATGCTAGGGACAGATTTATGATAGGTGTATGCCTCTTTTGCGCCACTGTGCGTCACTTTTCTGATGCAGCGGCGGTGCAAAAGATTTGCTATGAGGCGACAAAATTACAAATTGATGCATTTAGGCAGATGTGTCATGCTGTAAAAAAACCGTGCCACATGAAACTGATGCAGCAGTGATGCAAAAGATGCACCATGTTGCAAGACAGGCCTCACTTGGGGCCATATGTATCAAGCTAATTAGCATTCGCAAAGGCCGAAATTCTGCGAATTTCGGCCTTTGCGAATGCTAATTAGACAAATGGTATGTATCAAACAAGTTTGATGCAAAATAAGGAATAGCAAAATTTGCTATTCCTTATTTTGCGATTGCACTTAAGGATTTGCAAATTTTGCGATTCCTTAAATGCGATGTATCAAACAAAAATTATGCAAAAAATGCCATTAAGGATTTGCAAATTACCACCAACTTCTAGTTGGTGGTAATTTGCAAATTCTTTTCAAAAAGCTTTTTTTCCAAAAAACAAAAGGTGCCATATGACGCCCATACATGCCCTTAGGGCATGTATGTGCGCCATATGCCCCCAAATTTCTTTTTCAGGGGTGCAGCAGGGTGTTCTTGAGACACCCCTGCACCCTTGGAAAAACTCCTAATTTGCGATGAGCTAATTGCTAATCGCAAATTGCACCTTCATTCCTATGGGCCTCCTGGCCCATGGAAATGAATGGGTAATTTGCAATTAGCAATTTGCTCATCGCAAATTAGGAATGGTAAAGAATCGCTATTTATTCCTTAAAATTCGCTATTTAGGAAATGCAAAAGAGTTTGATGATACATATGGCGGTTCATCTCTAACAAGATAAGAAGCTTAGGGATAGATTTATGATGACTGGCGCATCACCAGGGACGTGCCAGTCATCCTGCGCCGCTGTTCCACCACCCATGGTGTGCTGCATTTACAATGCGGCGCACCATGGGGCAAAAACGGCACAGATGCGTGACGCATCTGTGCCGTAAAGGTGGCGCATTGCTGGAGTTGTATCGCAAGTGCGATGCAGCTCCAGCAAGGCTCAGGGGTGCCCCATCTCCACAATGCTGCGTCAAGACCCATGCCTGCTTCAAGCAGGCGCAGGGTTTTGACGCAGCTTTGTCCTATCTGATTGTAAATGCGGCACACCATGGGTGGCAGAGCAGCGGTGCACGTTAACTGGTGCATCCCTGGGGATGTGCCAGTTAACATAAATCTGCCCCTTTACATTTAAGTATGTGCAGGGGACACAGAGTCGGTGAGGCTTATCCAAGGTTAAGAAGAGATGAGTCCTGTTCACTGAAAAATTGGACATAGGCTTCACCTCCTCAGCATCGCTGGACATGGCTAAATAATAGCTGCAAAATGTTACTCATGTTAAACAATTTTACTATTATAATCTCTGAGATTTGTCTCTTACTCTGCAACATCTCATTGTTGTTATCTTTCTTTAAAGATAAAGACAACATCAACATGAGCGACAATCAGCAATCAGTTGATTTCGACCTCATCATTGAACTCATAATTGAAACATCAGTGGATGTTGATCCCTTGGATGATTTAAATCCTGAGGATGAAGAAGAACGTGATGAGGATGCAGATTTGTCAGAATTGTATGACATAGGATGGGAAGCTGACGTGATTGAGCCTGTGGAACTATAAACATTTATTTTAAAAATTTATAATAAATAAAAAGTAAAAATGTAAACCGTTTAATTTAAAAATAAAGACACCTTCAAAAACAGGTTATGTGTAGTGTCTTCAATAAAATATTAAAATATGCTCATAAAATTAGATCAGATTCACATATAAAACAGCACAGGTAAAATGAATATAAATTCCATTTCTTTTCTGCTATTTCTGTATTCTAAATTTGCCAAGCACTAAAATATCTTCTATGTAAAAATGTCAAGTAGTGTGTTAAGTTTTTGATGACTGTTATTGATTTACTGTTGGGTAATAGTGGTTAATAACATTTTTTATTATATTTTACCACAGATTCAACTGCAGATCATTTCAAGATTTCAGCATGCCAACCAAAGAAAGACTGAGAAAGGCTGCAAAACGTCAAAGACAGCAGGTCAATGAAAAAAAGCAGCAGTCCTCTAACAAAAAGATTTGTCAAGTCACCAAGAAAGCACCGGGTAAGAGTACAAAAACATTCATAAGAAATATGTGTAGTAAAAAAAATATTACTACAGAAAATGTTTCAGTCCAGAAAAAGAGAAGCAATTCAAACGGAAAGGAAAGGCCAATGAAAAATGTTACTGCTAGAGCAAGAGATAACTCTGTGCATGATAGTAGAAGGAAACAACAGTTTAGGGACATTCGTAAACGAATGTTCCGCAACAGGATAATTGGCAATTTGTTAAAAAATATTAAGAAAGGTCAACAGAAAGTGGTTTTTTATAAGAGAAAAAAAATAGTTGAGAAAGTTATTGATCAGGCATTTGAAATTAAACGTAAGTTATTTATTTTGATAATCAATAGAATTAGGAAGCTAAACAAGGCAATTTATGATTTCAAAAGAAATAGTAGATGGAAGAGAATAGTTAATCGTAGTAATTTTTGTGAAGTTTTTTCTGGAGAATGGATGCATAGTTCAAGCTGTGAGGCATTTTTTAATGAGGAGAGTTATTTCCAGGATAATGATTTGGTGCATGCAGTTGACACCAGTGGTCGAGCTTATGAAGTGAAAGATGGTTGTCCAGTTGAAAAAGAAAAACTAGTGACAACAGAGATAGAAGAGGTGTTAGGTAATGAGGTTTTAGGAAGACGTCCTAAGGGTCCTGTGTACACCTGGAAGTGTAGTAGTATTTGCAGTGTGCGACAGGATTCCATCAATTTGCTTTGTGATTTTGTACGGTCATTTAATAAGAAAAGTTTGAAGCAGAAAATGAAGTTGTTGCAAGAATTAGATCCTTGCAGAGTGAGAGAAGTGTCAGGTTTGCATGGTCATTCACTGGCTTGTCTTTCCAGGAGAGTATGCCAGAGTGTTTTTCATCATTTCAGGATGCTAGCAGTGCATCATAATAAAGTGAGGAAATTAGTTAGAATGTTGTATTATGCTAAGAGTCCAGCAATTATGCTTAAACAATTATGCGCTGCTCTTTTGCATGGTTCTGAAATAGATGTGAAGAATATATGTGAAGAAATTGAGTTTTGTTACTTTGGAAGTAAAGAGGAGAATGTTGAAATTGACCAAGAAGAAGAGGGTAATGTGGAAGATAGTGTACAGGTTTCCAGTACAGATAATTTCCAGAGGGAAATTGTGACGTTTGAGGTGAAATCAAGTGAGAGGCCAAATTTCACTTGTGTGTGTTGTCGACGCACTTATTATAAGAATCAGACTAAGTTAGTGGATTTATATGCAAAAAGTGAAAGGGAAAATAATAGTGAATGGAAGGATTTCTCAACATACTTGATGGTAGAAAATTGTTTTGATTTGGGATTGGATCAACGTGTGTGTACTTAATGTTGTAACAAATTAAATCAAAACCAGATGCCTGCTAGAGCAGTTCATAATAATCTGGAATTGGTTGAGATTCCTTCTGAATTGAAGGATTTAAATACTTATGAATATATTTTGATTCAAAGTATCCATCCCTTTCAGGCTATTGTAAGAATGGAGCCAAAGACAGGGAAATTGCCTCCATCAGATTTACAGAGAGGATTAAAGGGAAGAGTTGTTTATTTGCCTCTAGATTTGAAGAAAAACATTAACACAATTGGAGTAGAAAAAGTGGAAGAGGAACCTCTGGTTATCTTAGTTAATGGGGTTCCGACAAAGAATAAGAAAATATGGCAAGATTTAGTGGCTGTTAGGAAAGTTAAAAAGGCAACATTGTATTTGAAAAAAAATAATAAATACTATAAGAATGTATATGTTGCAGAAGAGGAAGTAAGTGAGGAAGAGGATAGCGATTTGTGTGCTGGTCAAATTGAGAAAGTAGAACCCTGTACTAGTGAAGAAATATATGAACATTATAGTGTTCATCCTTTGCATTCCAAGGAAGTCATGGGGAATGCAATTGAGTTGTTTCAAATGAAACAAGCCAAAGGGAGTCCCATTAGTGTTTGGGAGGTAAGTTTGGAAGCTCGGTGTTTCCCACAGCTTTTTCCAACAGGTCAGGGAGGAAGATATGATGAGCGACCTCATCAAATTCCTGCTTCTGAATACCGGACTTTGCGATTGTATGCAGGAGATGCTAGGTTTCGACAATGCATTCCCTATTTGTTTCATCTCCTGTTTGAAAGCGATCTGTCTGGACTGTCATATGCAGTAAACCACATCTTGAAAAGTGGTATACACATGCAAAACATCTCGGCAAGTGACTTTATGGATAAAGTCAATGTCCAAGACAGTATTTTGGATTCTCACCTGATTAATCTCACGGCGTGTCAGCGTGGTACTAATGAGTACTGGTACCGTCGTCATGGTGATTTAAAATGTATGCTGAGGAACTTAGGAACTCCCACATGGTTCCTCACTCTGAGCTCTGCCGAGAATGGCTGGGAAGACTTACTTGAATTTCTACGAGAGGCAAATGGAAACATCGAAAACATCGAATTCAAGACACGCGGAGAGCTGTGCTCTTTGGATCCAGTCAATGTATGCAGGTACTTCAATCATAGATTTGAAGCTATGATGTCTTTCATCATGAATAAGAAGAATCCACCTCTTGGAGAGGTGTTGGATTTCTTCTGGAGAAAGGAGTACCAAGCAAGAGGTGCTCCTCATATACATATGCTGCTGTGGATCAAGGATGCACCTAAATTTGGAACGGATGCAGAAGACTCAGTGATGAGTTTCATACAACAGTATTCTACGTGTGCTGTTCCAAACGCAAAGGAGAAGAAAAGCCTAAGAGAAAAAGTTCTACGTTTCCAAAGCCATCGATGTGGAAAGTACTGTCGTCGTAAATTCCGAAACAAGGACAAGTTCTACACCAAATGTCGTTTCGGCTTTCCACGACCGGTGATTTCTAAAGGAAGAGTGAACAGTTTGATGTCTTCGCTGCGACATAATGTGATGGAGAAATCACCTAAAAACACATACAATTTGAAGAGGAACGAAGAGTCTAAGTACATCAACGACTACAACCCGGTGATTTTGTCCATGTGGAATGCTAACATGGATATACAGTTTGTGGCTGATAACTGTATGGCTGTGGCTCGGTATGTGACATCTTACATCACCAAAAAAGAGAAGACAGAATTGAAGGATATGTGGGAGGACATTTCCCATGAAAAGAGCCTCAGTAAGAAGTTGTACAGTTTCAGTCTGAAGATGTTGTCGCATCGAGAAATCGGAGCTTACGAATGTTCTGACCGGTTGTCTTCAGCAAGTCTCTATGCCAAGTCCAGGAGTATCGTTTGGGCGAGTCTTGGTCTTGCTGCAACGCGTAATCGAGTTCTGAAACCTGTGCGGGAAATTGAGTATTTGGCGGAAAAGGAGCCAAACAGTACCGACATTTTGAAGACCAACATGTTGGATACATATTATCCAAATCGAAGCAGTCACCTCGAGAATGTTTGTCTGTATGAGGTTCTTCAAAATTACATATTCAAGAGGAACATCAAAGAAGATACTGAGAAAGGAGTGTATGCTGTAATAGGAAGTGAGGGATGTCTGGTCAAGCACAGAAGATGCCACTTGGTAAACCATCGAAAATTGAGTGGCGAATCTCCTAAAAAAAAGAAGTTTTTCTATTTAGCACTTTTGCAACTTTTCAAGCCTTGGCGTGCAGAAGAGGAACTGCTTGGAGATTTCCTCTGTTACGAAGACTCTTTCAATGCTGCCAAGGAGACCATAGAATGTCCTGCTTTTCCCAAATATGTAGAAATGTTGAATGCGGAAATTGAGCAGAAAGCAACGATTGCAGCCGAGATTGCCAGAGACAGTTCTCAGGACAGTCAGAGTACTGCTTCATTGAGTCAGGATCCACTAGGAGGACCTGTTATCGAAAATGAAGCTGCCACTGCTATGAATGAAGTGGAAAGAGCCATGGCACATGCTCAGGAGGATGCGGTTAACTTAGAAGAGTTGGAAAGACAACTCAACTTTGAGCAGAGGAAAATATATGACGAAGTTACCATGCAAATTGATCATGGATTAAGTCATGACAAGAAAGAGTGCTCATGTACGTCGTTGAAGCCTGTCCGACTGTTTATTAAAGCAATTTCATGTTATTTGCAGGAAAGGACAGAGTCATCGCTGTCTTGTGTTGTCACCGCTCCAACTGGACTGGCAGCACATAACATTAAAGGGATTACTTTACATCGTTTACTGATGCTGCCAGTGGAGCATGACAACAAATTACAATATCACAAGCTATCTGGAGATGCTTGTTGTGAAGTTTCAAGAATCTTGAGGAAAATGAAACTTCTTATCATTGACGAAGTAAGCATGGTTTCCAATGTCATGCTTGCCTTTGTGCATTTGAGAATGCAAGAAGTTCTCAAAACAGAGTATGATGTGTTATTTGGTGGCAAACACATCATTGTTTTCGGAGATCTTCTGCAGCTGACACCAGTGAAAGGGCAACCTGTGTTCAAAATGCTCACGCATGAAGATACCAGGAAGTGCCTAGGGAGCATTGGCAACGTCAATATATGGTTAAACTTCAATTATGCTGAACTGCATGAAAATATGCGTCAGGCGAAGGATGAAGTTTACAAGACTATTCTACAAGATGTTAGAATTGGAAAAGTGACCGAGCATGGGAAAGAAGCTTTACATGCACGATTACTGTCAAATTTATATCCAGAACAAGATGTTGTGCCTGAGAAAATTTTTCATAAAATTACTGAGAAGAAATCTGGAATATGTTTGATGCCAACTCTTGCAGAATGTGCCAAATTCAACAACAAAATGTTGCATTTAGAAAAGCAAGAGATTGTGAAACTGGAAGCTATTGACAGAGTAGAGTATATGGGATCAACAATTATTTTGTCTGAGAAGTTGAAAACAAAATTGAATTCATTAGAGAAGACTATATCTAAAACTGCAGGTTTTGAAAAGACTCTGAATGTGTGCTTGAACTGCCGTATAATTTTAAGAAGGAATTTACATGTTGAAAGAGGTCTGGTAAATGGATCAATGGGTAATGTTGTTGATTTTGTAAAATACAGAAATAGAGATGGAATGGAATTTTTAAAAATTAAATTTGATGGCATTGAGGAAGTACAGCTAATTGGTCGTTGTTCTGCTAGATTTTTGCTTGTAAAAGACTTATATGTTCGCCGTAAGCAGTTTCCTGTTTGCTTGGCATATGCGGTGACAATCCATAAATCGCAAGGTTTAAGTGTAGACAGTGCATTGGTGAATATTGGCAGTTCTGTGTTCAAGGAGGGTATGGCATATGTGGCATTGTCACGAGTTAGAACTTTATCGGGATTGTACTTGATTGAGTGTGATGTCACAAACATTTGTGCGGATCTAGATTGTGTTAAGGAATACAATAGGTTAAGAAGAGAGTATGTGCCACATTTGCCTCAATATCCTTTGTTTGAGAAACGTGTGGTAGGCCGGAAACGAAGAAATGTGACCAATACTGGGGAGGTTGTAGCAAAAAGACGAAAAGTCGATGAACCTGAAATTATAAGCAGAAACAAAAAGGATTCTGTTGAAGATGTTGTTGGTTTTCAATTTGAAAACAGTTCTGGTGTCAACTGCTATGCTAATGTAGTGGTTAATGTTTTGTTTTCTCTAGAAAATGTAAAAGAAGAGATTGTGGTCAATTCTGATCAAAGATTTTGCAGTTTGTTAAATTCTGTGTTAGAGAAATGTAGCACTGATAGAACAAAAATAGAAAGTGTGTCTGAAATTCGAAATCTGTTAGACAGATGTTCAGGCCAAACACAATTCTCTCAAAATATTCAGCAAGATTGTCAGGAGTTTTTAATGTATATGCTTGATGTATTGCATGCTGAAGGTGTAGATGTAGATCACCTGTTTGGGCTTTCTTATCAATGGCAGCATGACTGCGAGAACTGTAGGGTATCAAGTACTACTAGTGTAGACTCAGAAAGATTTATATATTTAACTTTGCCAGACAGTAAATCAGTCTCTTTTAATAAACTAGTAAAAGCAGCTGATCACAACATGGAGTGTAGCCAATGTAAATCTGAAATGATGTCCACATTATTTATACGAACATATGGCCAGTATGTTATTTTAATGTTCCAACGATGTAGGCCTGATGGAACAAAATTGACAACTTTAATTAAAAATGTTGTGGCTTCACAGTTGTCAATATCAGGAAGGACTTTTGTAACTGCAGCAATTATATATCATGACGGTCCTTCAATAACATCAGGACATTACACAGCTTATTTAAAGTCTAGAAATGGCTGGTCATTCTGCAATGATTCTGTTTTAATTTTCACAAAAAAATTGCCGTATGACCTTAAAAACTCTTACCTGGTGTTTTTAAAACCAAAATTTTAGGGAAAGAATCTCGGGATGTGCTCTGAGGAATTTCAAGAAGTTCTAATGGCTCCTACACGATTTGGCCTTGAGGATAAGTGTAGTACAGAGACATAACTTCTTACCATAACACTGGACGTCATGGAGAAATAACTGCACTTTGAATGAATTCAGAAAAACTGTTTCTTTTTATAAGCAAAAATTGAAGCAGCCAATCAAAACATGGAGTAGAGGGAATGTAAGTCTGCAATGCTGTCTACTGTTTTATATTGCTTTGTGATTAAAAGTGATGTAGAGAATTAAATAATTGTAGTAGTCATAGAGATAGTGTAAGTCTGCTTCATAGTAAGCAGTATCAGTGTCATAGGAAATGTAGAACATGACTGAGCAAGAAGGGGAAGATATTACTAGTCCAGGATTGTGAAAATGATCTTCAACATTTTAATTGTGAAAGTTGCGGAAATACAACATGACGGGATTGGCTTACAAGAATTGTAAGAGTTATAAATGGCTCTGACATGATTTGGCCTTGTGGAAACGTGTGGTAGAGAGTAAGAAGTCATTTATTGTATGTAACATGTTTTTCAAAACGATGGAGGTTTTGTTTCAGGAAGTGGCGGTCTGAAAGTAATAACAGCACAACAGAGTGTAAGCTGTTCATAGGACATCCTTCGACGTCATGGAAAGTAAGTTAACTTTAAGGAGTTCTGAATTCTGATTTGTTATGTTGTATGGGTTTTTTAAACACAATCATTTTGATTGTGTTTTTTTTTCCCCGCTGTTATATGATGAATACCTTCAAGTCACTGTTTTTAGTGAAATTTGATACATTCTGAGAACAGCAAAAATAAACCATTTAACATGTATAATTAATTCTGTACTGTTTGCATTTATGATGTACATTTAGAACTGTGTAGGAGGCATGGAGAAGGAGAGGCTTCTGTAAGTGTCGAAGTTGTTGCATACAGTGCTCATATTCTACGTAGTCTTTCATATGATAGACTACATTTCCACAATGAGATACCTAAGCAAAGGAAACACAGGTGATATGATTGTGGAATGAGCAAAAAAAATTGCACGTTTTTCAATTATATTACCTGTGTTTCCTAACATTACACATCACATTGTGTAGATGAGGTTTAGGCCTGTTCCTGGAGACAGAGGAGGTCTGACATTTGTTCAAGAGTGCAGTGGACATGACTCACTTCGTTGGTAGGCCTCCACATGTATTATCTCCTCTGTATTCTTCAACAAACCTAAATTCCATCTGCAACCCTGAGTAGGACTTACCTGAAACAAATCTGTGGATAGGTTACACCTTATTGGCATCTTGAAACAATCATTTAAAATGTTAGGGTCAGATTTATGGTGGCCGTGCGCCTCTTTTGCTCCATTGTGGGTCACTTTTGTGTAAAAGATGCACCATGTTGCAAGATAGGTTTCAGTTCATCTCCAGCAAGATACCATCAGTTTAAAATGTATATAATTAGCACTGTGTAGGGGGCATGCAGAAGCTGAAGCTTTTGTAAGTGTCAAAGTTGTTGCATGCAGTGCTGCACTTCTGGGTACCGTTTAATATGCTGCACTACATCTGCACTATGAGATACCTAAGCCTTGGCAACACAGATGATGTGATTGTGAAATGAGGAAAAGAAACTCCACATTTTTCAATTACATCACCTGTGTTTCCTAAGTTTACGAATGACATTGTGCAGATGAAGTTTAGGTCTGTCCACGGACACAGAAGAGGTCTGGCCTTTGTTCAAGAGTGAAGTGGACATGACTTACTTCATTGGTAGGCCTTCACATGTATTATCTCCTCTGTATTCTTCAACAAGCATAAATTTGATAAGCAATCCTGAGTAGGCCTCACCTTAAACAAACCTCTGGAGAGGCCACACCTTATCGTCATCCTGAATCAATCATTTCAAATGTTAGGGACAGATTTATGATAGGTGTATGCCTCTTTTGCGCCACTGTGCGTCACTTTTGTGATGCAGCGGCGGTGCAAAAGATTTGCTATGAGGCGACAAAATTACAAATTGATGCATCTAGGCAGATGTGTCATGCTGTAAAAAACCCGTGCCACATGAAACCGATGCAGCAGTGATGCAAAAGATGCACCATGTTGCAAGACAGGCCTGACTTCATCTCCAACAAGATAAGAAGCTAAGTCTTCTGTAAATGTCAAAATTGTTGTATATACTGCTCAACTTCTATGTACTCTTTGATATGCTAGACTCCATCTGCACTATGAGATACCTAACCAAAGACAACACAGGTGATGTGATTGTGAAATGAGGAAAAGAAACTCCACATTTTTCAATTACATCACCTGTGTTTCCTAAGTTTACGAATGACATTGTGCAGATGAAGTTTAGGTCTGTCCACGGACACAGAAGAGGTCTGGCCTTTGTTCAAGAGTGAAGTGGACATGACTTACTTCATTGGTAGGCCTTCACATGTATTATGTCCTCTGTTCTCTTCAACAACTCGAAATTTCATTTGGAACCCTGAGTAGGCCTCACCTCAAACAAACCTCTGGATAGGACACATCTTATTGGCATCCTGAAATAATCATTTAAAATGTTAGTGTCTTGCGACACTTTTGTGAGACAACAGCAGTGCAAAAGATGCACCATGTTTTAAGATAGGCCTCACTTCATCTGCATCAAGATACTGTTAGTTTAAAATGTATATCTTTAGGACTGTGTAGGGGGCCTGGAGAAGCAGAAGCTTCTGTAAGTGTCAAAGTTGTTGAAAAACTGTTTGTCCTTCAATCTTTTCCCTTGTCTTTTCTAATTTTTAAATACATGTTTTAATATTTTTCAAATGTTTGTTCTCTCTTTCACAGATTGAAAGTATAAAAACAAAAAGTGAGTAAGTTAACGACAATTATAAGGTAAATGTTTTGTACTCTTTTCGTTACATTTCTATCACATTCACCTACTAGTAGTTTGACAGCTTCATTTCTTTAACCCTCAGTTTCCTGCCTTTGATACTTCCCTCATTCCTTTCTCTATTACCTACTTACTCTACTCCTTCCACTCCTTTTCTCAGTCCCTCTCTTCTCATAGTTCCTCACTCTTGTTCACTCACTCCGTCTCTATTACTCTTAGTGTCTTTGACTGATCACTCTTTCACTACTTGTTCATTATGCTTCTTCTGTGTAGTTGAAGCACACTAAGGGGCATATTATGAACACAGCCATTACAATTATTGCTGTTTTTATTGGCAGAAAACTGTTGCAAAAGTGGTTTTAGCGGCAGTTTTCCGCCGCGAAAGCGGCTTTAGCGACACATTTCTGCCGATAAAAGCTGCAAAACTTTTATTGCCTATGTTGATGATATGGCTCTATGTTATTTACATTTCTTTGCTGTTTCAATTAATCTTTTTCTGTTATTTTTTCTTTTCTGTTTTCTGTTTTTTCTCTCTGTTATTCCACATGTTTTAATCTGATTTTGAACATTCACTCACATTCTCCAAGAAACTCTTCTTTGTTATTGTTCTACTCTCTTTTTTTTCTTTCACTTCCTTATCTATTTTGTTTTTCACAATTATACCCTCTTCCATCTTTTCTTCGGTAAATAGATCTATTAAACAGTATCTCTGGTTTACTCCCTATAGCTGTCTTTCTTTTAACATTACTCTCTGTTTACTTCCCTTATACTTACTCTTCTTTTTTTATTTTTTTTTTATTTTTGGGTTCGCTCCCGGTTCGCGAACCGGGAAGCGAACGGGGAAGCGAACTAAAAGAAATAGAGCTTGCCAGAGTGCTAAACATTCTAGCATTCTAGCAATTTTTTTTGAAAGGGGAGGTAGTTGTGAAAAGAACTTTTTTTTAATGTTTTTGTTGTTTTATATTTTTTTTTTATTTTTTTTAAATTTTTTGTTTTTTTTGTATTTTTTGAACAGTTTTATGTTTTTTTTGTTTTTGATGGAGGGGAAACAACAAAAAACAGGCATTGAAAAGGGCTCAACAGGAGCAAAAAAAATAAATTACTGTCTGGGGCGGTTAGGGCAATTGTGATTTACATAAGCTAGGTTGATTAACGTAATGCTCATGTTACCACATGACAGCAATGCACCGCAATACATACAGGTAAATTTGATATGAGCAAAGTTCTCCTGAATGTTTGGCACGGTTTCCCGTGCCTCTGCTCCTGTCAACGATATCTGTGATGTTGACCTGGCCACAGGAGTTGTTGTTGGGTTATCTTGCATGTCACGTATCTCTGCCTGGCTGTAGTTCAATGGATGCCACCTGTTCATGTGACGATGCATTGTATAGTTACCGAAGCTATACTTTTTATCAGTGCCTCTAGATAACCGGTCTTTACAAATGAGGCAGGTGACATACCTAGCATTTACTTTCTTCTGCCCTCGAGGGAGTGAAAAAAACTGCCAAATAAAACTGGCTTTCCGATGGGAAACCCGGGGCACCTCTTGTAAGAACTGTGGTCCTTCTGTCTCCTCTTCCTCTAGTTCATCCTCTTCCTCCTCTGTGTTGCTGATGAACTGGGGAGGTGGTCCTCTCTTCCCATGAGGAGGTGGAGGGTGTGGTGGGGGTGCACCAGCTGAAGCAACTAATGAAGCCATTGCTCAACTATCAAAAATGGTCTTCCTCTCACAAAGATGAAAGTCAGAGTGAGGAAAGAAGGAGGGGTTTTCATCATTTGGGAAAAACAATAGTTCTAAACCAATGAAAAGTGTTATTTTTAGGTCACCTGACCTAGCCTTACATCATTATGAAACCAAAAGTGAAATGAACCAATGAAAAGTTTTATTAACAAGTCACATGACCTCTTACGCTTAAGTTACGCGCTGCGGAACGCGCCCCAGATCGCTTCCGGGTCGCTGCGCTTCGCGCCTCGGTTCGCGCTCCGGAGCACTTCCGGGTGCGCTAACGCGGCGTGTCATAAGACGCATTACGCGGCAATGCGATACGTCGCGCTTTCGCAACGCGCCGCGGATCGCTTCCGGGGAGCTGCGCTTCGCGTCTCAGTTCGCGTACCGGAGCACTTCCGGGTGCGCTAACGCGGCGCTTCATAAGACGCATTACGCGACAACGTGATACGTCGCGCTTACGCGACGCGTCACGATGTTGATTTCTAACGCGGCAGTTGCGCAAACGGAACGTTTACCGGTTCGCGGACTGGGTCGCGGCATCAAGATGAGCTAACGGGAAGCTTCCCGGTTCGCGAACCGGGAGCGAACAAAAAAAAAGTATTAAAAAAAAAATTATTAATAAACATATAAAATATATTTTTGGATTTAAAGAAGAATACATTTTACAGCTACAGATATTAGCTTTTAAAAAACCAATGAAATTCACTGAAAAAACCATAGGTTATAGACCATATATAGTTAGGAATTAGCATTTACAAAACCTTGAAAATTCACTGAAAAAACCATAGGTTATAGACCATATATAGTTAGGAATTAGCATTTAAAAAACCTTATTTTACTCACACAAAACCATTGAAATTCCATATATAGTTAGTTGTACTAACTATATATCGCGCACCCGCAATCCACTGCTGATCATGTCACATATTACATCATTCATGACATGGTCAGTGACATCACTGATGACATCACTGATGACATTTCAAATGACATCACTGATGACATCACTGATGACATCTCAAATGACATCACTGATGACATCACTGATGACATCTCAAATGACATCACTGATGACATCACTGATGACATCTCATTTGACATTACTGATCACATATAACCTTAGATACACTCAGTGTAAACAGACACTCACAGACTGTCACTCATCCATTGAGTTACTTACACACCTAGTCAGTCAGTCATGCAAAGAATCAATCACACCTCCATTTCCTCAACTATACAGTTATACACACCTTACTTATTCAAACATATACTAACACCTATTTACTCTCTTTTACAATCCCTGATACAAGTTCACAATGATCCATACAGCCACTCACACATTCACTGGCTCTTATGCACAGTTATTTATATATGCCAACTCTCACATGTACTGTGTTTTACATATGTACTTACTTTGACATGTAGCACTGAGATATCCATTCACTCACCAATGCACTCATGCACACAGTCAATCACCCATACAGCTGTTTCCACATGCACTTTTGAACCCATACATCTAGTGAATCAACTGCTCACACATCTATGCACAGAGTCATACACCTCCCAGCCACCCACACACACACTCAGTCTCCCATACAAATACTTGAGCAACCAATCAATAACCCATATACTTACTCATATAGCTACTGATCAACACATGCAGCAGTTTACAGAACAACAAACATAATGATGCACAAATTAAGACAGTTCAGTCACTAACCCATGCACTCAGTGAGACACATTTAACCACTCACTCATACAGTCAGTCATGCACCTACTAAATCCTTCATCCAGACACTTCTACATCCACTCATTCTTCAATATGTAAGACATATTTTAACTTTACAGAAATACACAGTCACTGGATGTTGTCATCAGTGATGTCATTTGAGATGTCATCAGTGATGTCATCAGTGATGTCATTTGAGATGTCATCAGTGATGTCATCAGTGATGTCACTGACCATGTCATGAATGATGTAATATGTGACATGATCAGCAGTGGATTGCGGGTGCGCGATATATAGTTAGTACAACTAACTATATATGGAATTTCAATGGTTTTGTGTGAGTAAAATAAGGTTTTTTAAATGCTAATTCCTAACTATATATGGTCTATAACCTATGGTTTTTTCATTGAATATATATATATATATATATTCACTGAAAAAAACATAGGTTTCAGGCCTTATATAGTTAGGAATTAGCTTTTAAAAAACCTTTGAAATTCACTCAAAAAACTATACGTTTTAGGGGTGTTATAGTTAGCTGGACATTTCACTCATACAAAACCATTGAAATTGCTCCGATATAGTTAGTTGTACTAACTATATTTCGTGCACCCGCAATCCACTGCTGATGATGTCACATATTAGATCATTCATGACATGGTAAGTGACATCACTGATGACATCTCAAATGACATCACTGATGACATCACTGGTGACATCATCCAGTGAATGTGGTTTGCTTTGTTATTTAACAATGCATTATATATATAGCAATTTGTATTGAAGAATGTGTGGATATATATAAATAAATATTTGGATGGAGGATTTAGTAGCAGTGTAATTGACTGTTTACTTGACCAATTTATAATGTCTCACTAAATATAGTGGATAGTGACTAAACCGTGTGAATATCTGTATCACTTTGTCAGTTTTTGTGTAAACTGATTCTACAGTTGGTTACTAGCTATGTGAAAGTCTATATTAGTTATTGATTAGTTAACTGAGTATTTGTATGGGAGTGTGAAAGTGTATGTGGTTCGGTGGGGGGTGTGTGACTGTCCAAAGAAGTGTGAATAGTAGATTTAGTAGATATATGAAGTTAAAACTACATGTTCTAACAGTTTGGGTGAGTGAATCTCTTTATGGGTGTGGTGATGAGTAAATATATTTCTCAATGGTACATGTCCAACAAACTAGAAAAATAAAAGGCAGTGTATGTGTCAGTTGTTGTATCTAAATAAGAATACGCAAGACTCAATGATTGTGTGAGTGACTGTATGGATAACTGTATACTTGTAATAATGATTTTATAATTCACTAAGTATGACTTACTATCTAAATGAATAGATGAAGTGGTGTTTGTATAAGTGTTTTGCTAAGTAAATATGTAAGTATAATCCATTGTTGGCATAAGTGAGTAGTATGACTTCATATGTGAATAGGATGCGTGCTGTTGTTTAATGTCGATATAGGTGTATAAGTATTTTTGATAGTGTTCTATTGTTCATTGACGGCATGTATGAGTGAATCTACAGGTAAGTGATTAGATGTGTGAATACATCTATGAATCACTGAGTGGATTTTTAGATACTTGTATTGCTGTGACAATGGATTCAAATATGATACTCTGTATTTTACAAAGAGTGATGAAAAATTTTAATAGTGTATGAAAAGGTGTATGTGATTGTCACATGGATGATGTCATCAGTGATGTCATTAGTGATGTCATTTGAGATGTCATCAGTGATGTCATTTGAGATGTCATCAGTGATGTCACTGACCATGTCATGAATGATCTAATATGTGACATCATCAGCAGTGGATTGCGGGTGCGTGAAATATAGTTAGTACAACTAACTATATAGGAGCAATTTCAATGATTTTGTATGAGTGAAATGTCCAGCTAACTATAACACCCCTAAAACTTATAGTTTTTTGAGTGAATTTCAAAGGTTTTTTAAAAGCTAATTCCTAACTATATAAGGCCTGAAACCTATGTTTTTTTCAGTGAATTTCAAAGGTTTTTTAAATGCTAATTCCTAACTATATAAGGCCTGAAACCTATGGGTTTTTCAGTGAATTTGCAAGGTTTTTTAAATGCTAATTCCTAACTATATAAGGCCTGAAACCTATGGTTTTTTCAGTGAATTTGCAAGTTTTTTTAAATGCTAATTCCTAACTATATAAGGCCTGAAACTTGGGTTTTTTTCAGTGAATTTGCAAGGTTTTTTAAATGCTAATTCCTAACTATGGGGCCGATTAGGACGGCGCACGGACCTGCGTCCGTCCGCCACCCCAGAGGTGTAGGGACCGTCTGCAGGGGGAGCGGCGGTCCCTCCGTGCAAATTAGGATGTGCCTGCCACCCTGGCGGTCACATCCTGTATGTTTAACATTGCGGCGGGTGCTGCTTGAAGCAGCACCCACCGCAATGTTAAAACTGCATGTTTTACATTTACATGTTCAAAGCGGCAGGCACCGCGCGGTGCCTGCCGCTTTGTGCATGTAAATGTTGGGGGGTACCATAGGTACACCCCATGTGCACCCCCACCCCCTGACACCCTGGGGGCCCGCAACGGGCCCCCAAACACCAATGTCCACATGCTTTTCCACGGCAGAAAAGCTGCCGCGTAAAAGCATGTGTCCGTGCACATCCTAATTTGGCTGACGGTGTCTTGCAGACACCGTCACCAAATAGCCCTATACACCCCGCGGATCAGCGGCGGACGGACCAGCCGTCCGCCGCTGGTCCCACCGTAATCCCACCACCATCCTAATCTGGCGGTGGGTGTTGTCTGTGGCCGCGGAGGTTAATCCGCAGCCTCCAGGCCGGCGGTGGCTTCCGCCGGCCATGGGGATACAGATTAACCGCCATCCTAATCGGCCCCAAAATAAGGCCTGAAACCTATGGTTTTTTAAGTGAATTTGCAAGGTTTTTTAAATGCTAACTCCTAACTATATAAGGCCTGAAACCTATGGTTTTTTCATTGAATTTCAAAGGTTTTTTAAATAAAATTTTTTAAATGTATTATTTGTTATTTTTTATACGGATTTACTACATTTTTGCAGGCAGGTGTTCAAAGGGCACGCCCCCTTTTTACAACGTTCTGCAGCGCAACCTCTGGCGCGTTTGCAGAGGAGGAACTAAGTCCCCTTGCATACTGGGGGTCCCTGGGGGGGCAACTAGCCCACCAGGAGCTTCCAGTATAAGCCAGGGAGCTGCATTACAGAAAGGTGTAATAAGGCCACACCCTTTTTTACACCTCTCTGCAACGCAGCCCCCGGGCGTGTTTGCAGAGGGGGAACTAATTCCCCTTGCATACTGCGGGTCCCTGGGGGCCAACTAGCCCACTTGGAACCTGCAGTATGCGCCAGGGGGCTGCATTGCAGAGAGGTGTAATGAGGCCACACCCTTTTTTACACCTCTCTGCAGCGCAACCCCTGGCGTGTTTGCAGAATAGGAACTAATTCCCCTTGCATACGGGGGGTCCCTTTGGGGCCAAGTAGCCCACCAGGAGCCTCCAGTATGCGCCAAGGGGCTGCGTTGCTTTGCCCCGGGGGCGGCGGTCCACGGGGCAGTGTGGGGGGGATTGTGGACCCCCCACGCTTCTTTATCACTATGCCGCCGCGATTTGGTCTACCCGGGGGGTAATTTGTAAAAAAAACAGACCAGGTTTTTAAAAAAAGAAAATGTGGGCCTTTTTTGTCCTTGTGGGACCACCTGGGCAGGCCTAGGGGGTCAGGGTGTATCTACCCTGCCCCCTTTTTGTGTTTGTCACGTTTGTTTTTCTGCTTTCTTGTGCCTCGGTCTATCTACACGCACACATATACTCATATATATATGCATATATATGCATTTATATATATGTATGTGTATATATATATATATACATACATATATAAACATATATAATCTGCATATCTATATAAATACAAATATAAATGCAAAACACTATTAAAAGCAAAGCTAAAAAGCCACCTCATTACAAACAGAATGGCTTTAACTTAAACGAGGGAGAGATCTATTGCATTTTCAATGCTTGTTTACTTTGGTTCCATCAAGAAGGCATTCAGATGTGTCACACATTTGCCATAAATTCGGAATGTTAGCACTCTAGTTGCTCATTATATCACTGTAGTAAAGCTACTGCTCACCAGGGAAGTCTGCTGCTGGTATTCAAAGTGCATGTTTCAGTCTGCATGTCAGAATTTGTTTAATGAAATTGTAGAGGATTTGAGAAGTCACTCAAAATGTGCACTAATTTTCCTTTCTGAAGCACTAATCATACTTTCTATGGCAAAATGAACCCCCTCAATTTCTTCCTTTTTAAATTAAATGTTTTCAGACTTACCACTTCATTCCAATCAATAAGGCTGCCATACGTTTGTCATAAGTAAGACTGTTAGCACTCTAGTTGTTCTTTAGAACACTCTGGGACATTCTGTCATTGGGCTATACTTGGGCTACATCTAAGTGATATTTGGGCTACATTTGGGCTCTTTTGTCTCTGGTGGCCATCTTGGGAGACTGCATGTCAGAATTTTTAATGAAATACAAGAGGATTTGAGAAGTCATTCAAAATGTGCCCTAATTTTTAATAAGTCGGACTGTTAGCGCTCTAGTTGTTCTTTAGAAATGTAAATGTAAATGTATGAAACTTATATAGCGCAGGACTTACCCTGGGGCATCTCCGCGCTTGCTTAGGGAACCCGTCCTGGTATTCCCCTGTGAGAAACCCCAGCAGGGTATCCACAAGGTGAAAGCCAGGCATCCCGCCGCGAGGGGCCGATGTGGAGATTAAGCAAGCTATTGCCCAGAGTCGCAGAGTGTGACCCCGTGAGTCGAGTAGGCACCGGAGCGAGAATTGTCGAGACCGTGGAATTTATGAGCCCGAGACCCGCCGAGGCGGGGAATCGAACCCTGGTCCACGGTCGATCTCAGATTCCGGGTCTGCCGCCTCTAACTACTGAGCCACACTTCTCCACTCTGGGAAGCTGCAGTAGAACACAAAGGAATCAACTGACAGTCTCTGTCCTTGTTGGATGTACATGATTTACTGAGAATGTCAGACTTCATTCTCACATGACTGAGAAAGATAATGTGAATTTACAGAAAATATGCTTTCAGTTTAGCTTATAGATCCCCTTCCAAACCACTGTGGGAAAAGCATGGGATAATAGTTTTCTTTCAAACATTATTCATGATATCCCAGCAAAAGGCTTTTTCACATGGTAAAATCACCTTAGAACACACCACAACTCCTAAAATGAGTATGGTACCATCAACAAATGATTTATAATGTAAGTAAAGTCCTAAAACCTTCTATTAACTGCAATGCTTTTTAATGAGGTCCTATCATGTATATTGGTCCCAAGATGGCTTCCAACACTTCTTGGATGAAGTGCTGACAGCCAATCAGATCTCACGATGAGATGTGTGGTTAGGCTCCACCCAGATATATATATTTTTTTGAAGTTAATTTTCGTAAAAACCACTAGAGTAATTTTCACCAAATATAGCAAAGGCACTTTTGCGTACCAGTCCCTACAATTTTGCAAAGTTTGGTGTAATTCCATTCAGCGGTTCGGGCTGTAGCCTTGTCAGGCCGTCCTATGGAAATTAACATAGGGAAAACACGTTTTGGGACCCCCCTTTCTTCTCGGCCCCCACTTCACGAATCCCCCCGAAACTTGCAGGGAAGGAGCGGAGCGAAGCTGGCCAAAATTTTGAGAAATTACACGCAATTTCCTCCACCGGCGCAAAAGTTATTCCCAATAGAATGTTGCGGATTTTGGTAGCTAGGTCCTAACTATATATACCTACTGGCTATCGCCAGTAGGTATTATATATATTATTTTAACTTTTTCTACTAGATTTTAGATCAAGTTAAATGGTGTCTTCACGTGTTCCTAGTCATGGGGTATGTTGTTATTTTTACATATGCCCATTTTTACATTTTGATAAACTTTTTGATACCATTTGCTATTTATGAACCTTGAGAACCGATAATTTAACCATACTGACATTTATGAAATTTGAAAATTCTAAAATACTAATATTTTATATGTATGAAAATGTATGGTATCCTTGTTTTGATGGCAATGCGGTCGACTCTTGCACTTTGCACTTTTTTCATACAATTTGCACTTTTCCTCACTTTTTGCACTTTATTTGTTGCTGCTATATGCTTAGATTTGCACATGTACATAACTATAGCTACCAATAATTATCGAATTGTGGGTGGTTAGTAAAATCAAGAGTACTGTATTTGTAAAGTCTTGCTAACTTACTTCATTAGTTTTAGAAAATTCAGATTAGTGATGCATAATACTATAATTGTTTTTGGACATATTTTAAAATGATTCACATGGTCAGTATTCTTTTAGAACTAATGGATTTAACCAGTCATGTTTGTATAGAGATACAATGCTATACACAGAAAGACAGATGTACACTATACAATTGGCAGCAATAGTACTTTTTCACTGTTTGTATTAACACATGCAACACTGGAGGTCGCCACCAGGGGGTGGTGACATTTTGCAAAAATAAGTGTATAAAAGAGCATTACAAACATTACTATGTTGCAGCGTGAACAAGGGCACCTTGGCCCGAAACGCGTCGCTGGTTCTGTGGGTGATGTAGAATAAAAATTACATCTTGCTGACTTGTTGGTCCGGTCCTCTACTTGCTGGCGTGGAAGCGTGGGCTGCGAGCGCAGAGCGTGCAGAGGAGGAGCGGTGTTTTTCATATATATATATATATATATACATATATATATATATATATATATATATATATATATATATATATATATATATATATATATATATATGTGTGTGATTACATTCTAATGTGTTTTATGAGAAATACAAAGGCTATTTTTGCATAACCTTGTGTGGAGTTTCCTTTGTGGTGTGCCTAGTGTGTTGCTGCTGTGTGTGTTGCACAAACGCTTTATACATTGCCTCTGGGATAAGCCTGACTGCTCGTGCCAAGCTACCAAGAGGGTGAGCAGGGGTTACCTTCAGTGTGTAACTCCCTTGCCCTGACTAGAGTAGTGGTTTCTGCCTGGCTTAGGTGCATTCTCTAGCCAGCCAGAAATCCCATTTCTAACAATCACTCATGACATGGTCAATGACATTACCAATGGCATCTCAAATGACATCGCTGCTGAGTTTCTCTCATTTTCTACAAGTGAAATCTTAGCCTCACTATTGCGCCCCTGTAACCTTTCATCTTTTTATTGAATTTCTAAAGTTTTTTCCAATTCTATTACCTAACTATAATGTCCTTGTAACCTTTGTTCTTTCGGTGAATTTCCAAGGTTTTTTAACTAGTAGCCGCATTTGCAGATTGGTGGAGAAAGGAGGCTGGGCCTCCAACCAGCTCTTGGGAATCCAGCTGTGAAGGACTTACAGGGGGTACTAGGAGGGCTTCTTGGCCGCCAATGTCCCTCAGGAGAAAAGTGGACTTCATGACCCAATGAGTAGTGCACCTCTAGCCGCGTTTGCAGAGTGTTAGAGAAAGGAGACCTGGCCTCCAAAGACCCCTTAGCAATCCCACTGTGTGGGACTTACTGGAGATAAGTGGAGGGGTACTTGATCCTCAAGGACGTCCTTGGGGGCCAACTACCCCTCCTGTTACCTACAGTAAGTCCCACACAGC
This sequence comes from Lissotriton helveticus, assembly GCF_964261635.1. NCBI lineage: Eukaryota > Metazoa > Chordata > Amphibia > Caudata > Salamandridae > Lissotriton > Lissotriton helveticus. Next base: position 1,080,930,900 of record NC_136059.1, read on the forward strand.
GGAATTGCTGATACCTGGGAAGCAGACACCCCCCTTTCTCCACCACTCTGCAAACGCACCTCCTGGCACACTACTAGTAGGGGGATGAAGTCCCCTTGGCTATTGAGGGTCCATGGGGGCCAATTACCCTCCTATTACCTCCAGCAAATTCCACACGGTTGGTGTGCTGAGAGGCTTTTGGTGGACGCTCCCCTTCTTTCCACCACTCTGCAAACACGCCTCCTGGAGCACTTCTAATTTGTGGTTGACGTCCCCTTGGCTCTTGAGTGTCCTTGGGGGCTAACTAGCCCCCCGGTTACCTCCAGTAAGACCCACACAACTGGATTGCTAGGAGGTCATCAGAGACCACCTCCCCTTTCTCCACCATGCTGCAAATGTGCACCCTGGGGCACTCCTAGTTGGGGAAAGAAGTCCACCTTAGTCCTGAGGCCCACAGGAGGAAAGGGGATCTCATCCCCCACCAGCAGTGTGCCGAGAGGTGTATTTGCAGAGTGGTGGGAAAAGGGTGTGTGGCCTCCAACCACCTCTCAGCAATCCCACTGTGTGGGGCTTACTGGAGCTATCAGGAGGCCTTGTTGGCCCCTAAGGGCCCTCAGCAGCAAAGGGACTAATCCCCCAACCAGCCATGCACCTCGCATTTGCAGAGTGTTAGAGAAAGAGGGAGGTTTCTCCCACAAGTGCCAGCTTTTTTGTATTTTGATGTATTTTTTGGGAAAAGGGCCTAGTAGATGCTTTGGGCCCCTGGAACCTCATCCCTCAAGGCCTGCCCCCTTTTAAAATAATTTTTCTTTAAAAAAAAGGAAGGGGCCGAGCAGTATCCCTCCTGGGTCAATTTCGGCCCCGGAGACCCCATCCCTCGGGGCCTGGCCTTTCTTTTGTATATTAGTTAACTTTTTTTTTAAAGGAAGGTGCCATATGTTTCTCCTTCCCTGGATCGTTTTCGGCCCTATGGACCCCATCCCCTGGGGCCTGCCCCATTTAAAAAACATTTTTGTAAATAAACATGAGAAGGTGGTAGTGTGGGTGGCTGGTTGACATCAAGGGCAGGTTCTAACCTATATTGCTATTTATCCTCTGGGAAAGTTGCAGTCAATATACCAGTTGTGGGCTCCTCTTTATCTGATTGAGTCTGTATTCCCTAGAGATCTTTGACAGGGCCTTCCTGGATATTGACAAGCAATTTCCTTCAGCATTAGCCCATAGCTTCTAGAGAATTCTTGATATAGACCAGCCATGGGATTTTACTAGCTCCCTGTAAATTTAGCACTTCCTTCAGCTCTTCTCTAAAAACTGCTGATTCTGAGATACTCCATAAAAATCACCAATGTAAGAGGGGTCTGAGTGCAACTTCTTCTGCAATTGGGCCAACCCCAACATCCATTCGTAGCGGCATAAGTGGTGTACTTTTGGGAAGACCTAAGAGTTGCCTGACAAAGGAATTCTCATTCTTGATAGAGGATCGGAAGTCCGATGGCCCCATATTTCTGCCCCGTTCAAAGCTGCCCCCCTAGCTTGAACTTTATAAATTCCCATCACTGGTCCAAACATTTTATGAGTACACTACCTGAGCATCTTTGCTAACGCCTCCCGTTCTCTGGACCAACTTTAGGCTGGCTTCTTAATTTGTGCACACCACTCCATTTTCTCAGTGAGTGTTTTTCCTAAGTATTTGAAGACGGTCACTTTCTCTAGTAGTTTCCAATGTAGCTGATGATTTGGTTGTGGGGTATTTTCTGTATTAAAAGCCATGTATTTGGTTTTCTGTGAATTTATCTTCAAACCCCTGCTTTTACAGAATGAATAAAACATGTCTAAAGCCCTCTGCATTCCCATAGGGGACTTAGGTAGTAGGAGGGTGTCGTCGGCGAACATCAAGGCAGGTATCTTGCGGTTCGCCAACCTAGGAGCATCTATGTCCCTCCCTGCAATCAAGGCATCCACAAGGCCATTAATAAATAAGCAGAAAAGGGTCGGGCCAACACACACCCTTGTCATACCCCTCTATCTATAGATATGGGGTCAGTGAGCTTGCCATTTTTCCCATGCCTGATATGGGCAAAATTACATTTATGGAGCCGTTTCATCTGATGGCAAAGATCCGGAGGGGCCCCCAGATCTAATAGAATGGTCCACAATTTCTCCCTTAGGATCAAATGGCGATTTTAAGTCCACAAAGATGAAATAGAGGCTACCACCCTCCAAAAACACTGTCTTCCAATACAGTAGTTGCAGCCTAGGAATTTGATCTATTGTGGACTTTCTGGCTCTAAAACCAGCCTGATAGGGGCTAAGTATAGTATACTCCTCCATCGAACTCTCTAATCGCTCCAACAGTACTCGTGCATATATCTTCTGGGTGACATCTATAAGACTGATTGGGCGATACTTAGTGGGAAGGAGTGGTGAGCTCTTTTTATAAATTGAGATAATTTCCGCTTCCAACCAGGTAGTAGGAATCGACATTCCCTACATGATAGCATTAAACAGGGTCCATAAGTACAGGGCCCAAATATTAGGCTCATTACGGAAGAGAATTCCTGGGATCTTATCTAGGCCCGGTGCCTTAGAGGGGATTTACCTACTTTGGGCATCCAATATCTCCTTGAGAGAAATTACTGGAACAACAAAAGGGTGACTTCAGGTAGGGGCACTCATTTGTGGCCTACCCTGCATCGCCCTCTACCCTTGCATATAAGCACTCAAAATGGGCCTTCCAAACCTCTGCCCCCAAATTTGGTTGTATTGCCAATATACCCTCTGTAAAGCCAATATTTACTAAATTCCCAAAAGTCCTCATGTCCCTGATACATAAGGCACTTTTCAGGCTCTCCCATTTATCTCCCTCCCATTGTTTCTTTGCCACATTGATTATTTTTTTGTGGACTATCCACTTATCTTTTATTAGAAGTCTGTCTTTGGATTTAATAGCTAGGACTAATGCTTGCTTAGCCTTACTGCAATCGCTATTATAACAAGGGTGACACGAAGTCTCCATTTCCCTAGTGCCTGTGTTGGGTGAAAAAATATTTGCCAAATCAGATACTAGACCTTGGTGGTTGCTCTCAATTTTAAGTAAGGCAGTGGGAGAAGCAACAGTTCCACTAAGTTGATTTGCAGCCTCAAGGTATGGGATAACAGTTTGATAGAGGGAGGCTTGTTTTTCCTGAGATTTACAAAATGCCCCCCATTTAACTCTCCTCCTTCAACTAGTTAAAATTAACCTAGGGCCAGGAGTTTGACCTTTTTGTGCATCCCTGGGGCATGGTGGTACCATCTCAAGGCATTGTGGTCACTATCATGTTACCCGGTGCCAAGATGTAGTGCCACCAAAATATAATCAAAAGTGGAATAGCTTCCCGGTCTATTGTAATTATGATTTGCTGGAGACTCAGATTTTGTGTGCCCATTACATGCCCTAAGAGAGTGATTCAATGTGAGGGTGTTCATTTGGTGTACAAATGGGGTCCAGGTCCAAGTTGCCAGAGCATTCGACTCTGAAATGGCTCAGTTCAAGTCCTCTTCGCTGGGCTCACCCGCAATCAGGTCTTTCAGAGATTCAAACTGACAATTGAAGTCACCGACAAGAATCACTAGAGTGTTATCAGGAATGGTATGCAAAAAAGCTGTCAGATGATCAACGGTTGTAGATTCCTGTCCATGACTAACTGGGCATGAATAGACATTAATTACAGCTATTCAAGTCTTAGCTGGGAATCTCAAAATAATGCAAAGTATATCTCGAGAGAATGTCTCAACCTGTTTTTCTGCGCATCCCAGGTGCACGGCAATCCAGGTACAAAGTCCCCCTGTGGGTCTTCCCCTTCCCCCACTTGTAGCTGCTAGGCAAAAGGTTGAATAACCTAGTCTGTGGGTAACCTCCATAGCCCATGTTTCCTGGAATATGCAAATGTCATTCTCTTGGATGAAAGCTCCCCACTCCTGGTTATCTAGTTTGGAAGTGAGGCCCTCAATGTCCCAGGATAATACATGGAACTTGGCTGTGTCATTTCCTGGTTGTGTTGAACCACTAGGTTCTTTCACAGACAGCCTAGAGCCATGCCCAGTAGTGGGATAGACGGCTCTAGGAGGTGGGGTTTCTCTATTCACCCGCTGTTGGCCTATGGGTGTCTGTGGGGGCCTTAGTGGCGTGCCAACTATGATACAATTGATAAAAGACCCTTCTACTCCCTAGCTTTGGGCTGTTCCCTCTCTGACAGCCCTCTTGGTGACCTGACCTACTTTCTGTCTAGAAATAACAGGACGCAACTCCCTCCATTCAGGGAGATCCCACCAGTGATCGCTCTGTGCATTTAGTTCCATTTTCAGTGGCTGTACTAGTTTTAGTCAGTCTACTGCTTCTAGGGGCGCAAATCTATTTGCAAGTGGGACATTAAAAAACATTGGGCTTGGTTGGTCCTGCCCAAAATGATACTTTGCTGATGCAGGTACCTGGACCCTGCCCCATTGACTGGCCACAATCCATTTTCTGATGCGGTCCAGGGGGGTAAACGTATCCCAACGGGAAAGGCCTAATACCCCCTTTCCTGCCTTTGCTGGTTTCGCACTAGAAGGGTCCTTACAACCTTCTAAAAATAATCACAAGGATGTTGTCAGAAATGTCTTTTGGCCTCTGGCCCACCCATCCCACCCTTTGTGTAAATAAGATTTCACCTGCATCCTTGTACGAGAATTGGAGTTGTTTAGATAGCCAAAAAAATGCATTTATTTTTTAATTCATAATGTGATTCCCTGCCATTCCGTTTGCCCCCTGTTAAGTTCTGGTACTCTAGTTAAAATCATCACACATGATGTTGAATCCGGGGGCAGCTTGATACATGGTAGGGCTAAAGTTTCACGGACTTTAGCCTCACCTCGGATTTCCTGTGACCCTGTTGCCTGCTGCCGCTGCTGCCGCTACAACTGGCCGGACCCGCTTCGCGGGTCCCGCTGCGCGGTTAGCTGCGGCTGTCACTCTGCACTTTTCTTCAAGGGGCTGGGCGTTCCCGCTGACCGGCAGGGCTGCGAGCTTCCAGCGGGGGACCCCAAGGACCAGGAGTCCCCGCGCGCCCGTCACCACCTGGGCTGCTCTCCCTGCCGGCTCCACCCCCACCCTACCTTGTTTTAAGCACCGGCTGAAAACCCTGCGAGCGGATTCCCTTGGCAAGTTTCACGGACTTTAGCCTCACCTCGGATTTCCTGTGACCCTGTTGCCTGCTGCCGCTGCTGCCGCTACAACTGGCCGGACCCGCTTCGCGGGTCCCGCTGCGCGGTTAGCTGCGGCTGTCACTCTGCACTTTTCTTCAAGGGGCTGGGCGTTCCCGCTGACCGGCAGGGCTGCGAGCTTCCAGCGGGGGACCCCAAGGACCAGGAGTCCCCGCGCGCCCGTCACCACCTGGGCTGCTCTCCCTGCCGGCTCCACCCCCACCCTACCTTGTTTTAAGCACCGGCTGAAAACCCTGCGAGCGGATTCCCTTGGCAAGTTTCACGGACTTTAGCCTCACCTCGGATTTCCTGTGACCCTGTTGCCTGCTGCCGCTGCTGCCGCTACAACTGGCCGGACCCGCTTCGCGGGTCCCGCTGCGCGGTTAGCTGCGGCTGTCACTCTGCACTTTTCTTCAAGGGGCTGGGCGTTCCCGCTGACCGGCAGGGCTGCGAGCTTCCAGCGGGGGACCCCAAGGACCAGGAGTCCCCGCGCGCCCGTCACCACCTGGGCTGCTCTCCCTGCCGGCTCCACCCCCACCCTACCTTGTTTTAAGCACCGGCTGAAAACCCTGCGAGCGGATTCCCTTGGCAAGTTTCACGGACTTTAGCCTCACCTCGGATTTCCTGTGACCCTGTTGCCTGCTGCCGCTGCTGCCGCTACAACTGGCCGGACCCGCTTCGCGGGTCCCGCTGCGCGGTTAGCTGCGGCTGTCACTCTGCACTTTTCTTCAAGGGGCTGGGCGTTCCCGCTGACCGGCAGGGCTGCGAGCTTCCAGCGGGGGACCCCAAGGACCAGGAGTCCCCGCGCGCCCGTCACCACCTGGGCTGCTCTCCCTGCCGGCTCCACCCCCACCCTACCTTGTTTTAAGCACCGGCTGAAAACCCTGCGAGCGGATTCCCTTGGCAAGTTTCACGGACTTTAGCCTCACCTCGGATTTCCTGTGACCCTGTTGCCTGCTGCCGCTGCTGCCGCTACAACTGGCCGGACCCGCTTCGCGGGTCCCGCTGCGCGGTTAGCTGCGGCTGTCACTCTGCACTTTTCTTCAAGGGGCTGGGCGTTCCCGCTGACCGGCAGGGCTGCGAGCTTCCAGCGGGGGACCCCAAGGACCAGGAGTCCCCGCGCGCCCGTCACCACCTGGGCTGCTCTCCCTGCCGGCTCCACCCCCACCCTACCTTGTTTTAAGCACCGGCTGAAAACCCTGCGAGCGGATTCCCTTGGCAAGTTTCACGGACTTTAGCCTCACCTCGGATTTCCTGTGACCCTGTTGCCTGCTGCCGCTGCTGCCGCTACAACTGGCCGGACCCGCTTCGCGGGTCCCGCTGCGCGGTTAGCTGCGGCTGTCACTCTGCACTTTTCTTCAAGGGGCTGGGCGTTCCCGCTGACCGGCAGGGCTGCGAGCTTCCAGCGGGGGACCCCAAGGACCAGGAGTCCCCGCGCGCCCGTCACCACCTGGGCTGCTCTCCCTGCCGGCTCCACCCCCTCATCCACTAATCTCATAGGCATAAAAGTGAACTAACATCCCCGCTGCGCGGGGGCGCGCGGGAGGGCGCCGGGAGAAGCCCGGGACAAGGGCGGGACCGTTTGAGGCCGTTCGAGGCCTAAGAGGACTGGCCTGGCCCACCCCTCTTGGTTCTAGCCATTCTTATTGTACCAGGACTCTGAGACTAGTGAGTACTCCACAGAAATTATAACTGTCATACATTATGTGTACTCGGGGGAGTCGCAGTAAGACTGCACTGGGTTTAACTAAGACAAATGGTACCTTGGATGATTTTTTAGTAAAAACTAACTTGGCCATAGATGCCGAAATAACAAAAATGCAGAAGAGGGTTTCTATCGAGTTAGATGCTGCCCGCAGACTCTCCCAAACATTCACTAACTCTAAAAAATCCTCCTTGGGAAACATTGCGTCGGCTGTATCCCCCCAACAGCTTTCATGCCCCCCCCCCCTGTTGATTCTCGCGGACGTTCATCACCCCCCTGTTCCCTCCTCTCCCTTATCATTAGACTCCTCTTTTATTTTTTCACCCACGATCTCCAAATCTAGTGAGGGCAAACTGTCTATTGAACAGGGAAATCTTACCAATTGGACAGACATTCCAGCTCCCTCTTTTTCTGTAACAAAAAGCAAAAACCTACATCGCCAAGGCCTGAAAAAGAAAAACTATGCAAAACTTGTCCATGCTCGCAAGAGAGCTAAAATTGCAAGGCAGCAGTTCTTCAATCACAGAAGAACCCTGCCTTATATAGGGGAGCCTAAACAAATACCACCTCCACCTATTCAGTTAGCAGGGGGTGACAGTAATCTTACTTATTCTAACTCTGTTACTGCCCCTGTTTTAGAGAATTCTGTCGTCCCTGGCGATAACTTAACAAGGGGAGGGCAAAATGAGCTAGGGAATGATACTGATAAAGCGGGTCATGATGATGACTTTCTCAAAACAGTCTGGGCTACCTTAAAACAATTATTGACACCTTTTGAACTCAGGCTGTCACGTATTGAGAATCACCTTCTTGAAATGGACAAAACCCTAGTATCCCTGGCCACACTTAGCCTAAAACAGCTAGAAGCAACATATCCTCAAATCACCGAGGGCGCTCCTCAGGCTACAAATGATGGCATTCAATCTGTACCAGCCGGTGACACTGGCACTCAAATGGCCCAAGCCTCTAAGGAGGCACCCCATGCCCCCTTAATTCTGTCCTCATCATTACCCCCCCCATTACCCAAACCTATTCCAATCCCTAAACCCCGGACAATTGCAAAGGTCGCTGACCCCCCATCATCTAATCCACCAACATCTGAGAAAGAATCCTACAAAAAAAGGTGCAGCCCAAATCTTCTTCCAGAGCTGACCAGAAGGCAAGCAACCCTATCACTCCCCTTTTAGAGCGTAGAGCTTACCTACACCAAAATCATCAGAACTTTCGCGGAGGCTATATTGACCTCCCTCCTGAGGCCGGCCCCTACGTTGTTATCTTGGCTGGGGTTCCTCCGCTTGATACTGACACTGTGGAAACCCAGTGGTCCTTAAAGAACAAAGTGATCCACTGGCTTAATGTTAATAGGCAGCTCCCTCACAACAACAGGGGTAGGGTCCTAATGGCCAGGAGAGTCCCATGGGTGGGTCGCACTTATAAATCAATACCAGGAGACTGCATCGTGGTGTCATTTGCAGACCCCCATACTGCCCATCTCATTACCACATGGGATCCATATGCGACCAAACAAGCCATTGTCACTAAACCCCTTACCTTTTTTTACCCTCCTAAACAGGTAGTAGAGTGTCCTGGGGCCTGGACTATAGCCCATAATCAGAGAGGGAAGGGGCACGGGCAGGGATGGCAACCCACTAACAGCTGGTGGGAAGGAGCACCCACTATGAACAGGTTTGAATGCCTAGATCAGGTGGATTGACTGGGAACCATTGATCTCCCACCCCGGTCGAGCGACCAAAATCACTCAATGAATGGCAGTAGTAGTGATAAATCACCACTTAATGTCAACAATCCAACTCATTTGGTGGTGGAACAACCCTGCTCTCTCCAGCGCCCCCCATCAGTGCGGGCCACACAACATCTAGATAGGGCATATTTCCAAGCCCCGGTAGGCGTAATGGGGAACGAGGGACAAACACACCAGGAAGCTAGAGAACTAAAGTACTCACTGTTATCCTGGAACGTAGCAGGCCTGGGCAAAAAGATCATGCACACACCCTGGTTGGAGACCGTGCAGAAGCATGGTATACTCTGCCTGCAAGAAACTTGGCTTGCAGAGGAAAGGCACATTATGGGGTATCGAACATTTCATTCACCCGCTGTGCCTTCTCCACAGGGTCGAAATAAAGGGGGTTTGTGCATATATACTTCGAATGTAGGGGATATAAAGGTATATAACTTCCACTCTGACCAATATTTCCAAATTCTTTCATTTAAATGGGGCACCACACAAAAGATTATACTGGTGAATTTTTATAATAACATGCCAGCAAACGAAATGGAATTGATTTTGAATAAAATGTCTAATCACATCCATAAAGTAAGGGATCAAAATACGGGAGACCATACAGTCCTCTGGGTGGGAGATTTTAACTGTGCCATCTGCCCATCTTCTGAGCTAGGTTTGTGCGGCCTTACAGATCATGAGGAGGATGGCCCTCTCCACTTCTCACACACCAATCTGGGGTCTCTCCTAAACAGTATTATATTCTCTTTTGATCTCACCTTCGTTAATCAGGCATGCTCCCCTCCAGTTCCCTTTGCCCCAACATACAATGGAAGAGGCTGTGAAACGACAATCGACTTTGCATTGATATCCCCCACTAAACCCAATTTTCTAACTTTTTGGGAGATAGGGGTCGACCCAATGAGCGATCATTACCCTATTACCTTCGGGCTTAGGCTCTCAGATGAGAAAGCCAAGGAACCTAGCGGTACACTTTATCCACTAGAGGTTACCTTAACAAAGATAAATGGCTATGTGATAAAGTGGGAGAAATTGAACCCCATAATCTTCTTTCACAACTTCATATCATCTTGCTTTGCAGACATATCTGTCTGCTTAGAGGAAGATATTGATCCTAAGGCGATTATGGTTGCTTTTGCTAATATCCAACTGTACATAAAAAATCATCTAACCAAGAGCTACAAAAAGAAGGGGAAACATGCAGGCGGGTGGTTTGATTCCAGGTGCACAGTCGCCCTAAAGAACCTGAAGAAAGCTTTAAACACCACTCCGAGAAATAGGCTTCAAATTTCCGAGGCCAGAAGAGAGTACAGGAGGGAAATTAATCATCGGAAAGCAACGATGAAAAGGGAGGCCTGGGAAGCTTTGGGGGAAGCTGCCAGGAACAAGGACACTAACCTCTTCTGGAAAGTCATAAGATCAGTATATAACACCAATGATACGGACAACTGCATGGATGTAGCAATCACGGCAGAGCTCTGGGTAGAACACTATGCCAAACTTTACACCAACAGCCAGGGGGACACCAAGAATTACCAAAAGGTAATCCCATCCGCGAATAAACAAACACAGGATTATCCGTTAAGTGACCACCCAGCATCTCCATACCCAATTAATCTGGTTTTTACCACCTCAGAAGTTGAAAATGCAATCAAGGAAAGCCCCTCTGGGAAAGCCCCTGGCCCCGACCACACACCAGTGGATCTTTATAAAACAAATCTTGAATTTTGGGCTCCCCTGTTAACTAACGTTTTAAATATGGGAAACAAATGCGGCTTAATTAACACCTGGTCAGACGCAATTGTGATGCCCATTTTTAAAAAGGGTAACAGGGACGATCCTGCTTGCTACCGTCCTATATCCTTACTGGACGGCCTCATGAAAATCGCAGGAAGGATCGTCCTTAAGAGAATTCAGCACTGGGAGACAGAAAAAAAGGTCATCTCGGAACTCCAATACGGCTTCCGAAAAGGACTGGGTACCCAGGAACAATGCTTAAATCTCTCTCTATTGATGTCCAAATATACCGAGGCCAAAAAAGGGGACCTGTTTGTCACATTTGTTGACCTTAGCTCAGCATTTGATTGTGTGGATCATCTGCAGCTCTGGTCAACATTGGAACACATTGGGGTGGATCCTACCATTGTCGTTTTTATTAAGGAACTGTATAGAGATGCCGGTGCAAGAGTGAGGTTCGGGACCCAGGGGCAATGTACTCAGAAATTTGCCATAAATAGAGGGGTCAGGCAAGGCTGCATACTTGCGCCCCTTCTATTTAGTTTTTATATTAACTCTATTGTAGAGCATCTAATAAATCAGCCAAGTGACTACCCAGCCGTTAATGGTAGGCCTGTACCCATCCTATTATATGCCGACGACGCGGCAATTATGTCCAGGACCAAGGTAGGGTTGCAAAGAGCGGTAACTGAATTCTCATCCTACATGGGGAAAAGAAACCTGAAAGTGAACATCTCTAAAACTTTCTCCATGCCATGCACCCAAAAAAACAAAAAGCCACAATGCTCGATACATCTTGACGAGCAAAGAATTGAGAGTACAGACACTTTTTGCTATTTGGGTGTTGTATTCGAGAGGAAAGGAGCTTGGAAACATGCAGTATCTGCTAGGAAGCTTGCCTTTACTCGTGCTATTGGGGCCCTGAGAACCTTTGCAGCCAAAATTGGGGGCAAACCAACTGCCGAGATGTTACAGATCTACCAAGCTAAGTGTGTAGCGACAGTCACTTATGGTGCAGGCCTATGGGGCTTTGAAAATGTGTCCTCACTTCAAACTTGTGAGAATCTTTTTATTCGTTATTTACTAGGTGTGAGTAAATTTACTTCAACTTTTATTACCCATATTGAGTCTGGCCTTAAATACCTTAGCGACACTATAAAGCTATCACCGTGTTTGCTCTGGCACAAAATCTGGACCACTACGGAATGCCAATTTAATAGAGAACTCATCACGGACTGTTTGCACCTGGATGCGGCACCCAAAATCAAATGGTTACGCCACGTCCGGCTGATGTTCTCAAAAATTGGACATCCTGAATATTATGATGACCCAGAGTCCCTAGAACATCTGTCTAGGCCAGCGCTCAAAAAACTTTTAATTACTCACCTAGAAAGTGTCAGATGGGACACCGAGAAACTCAAAAATACCACCCTGAGTTATCAAAAAATTACCCCTAATGAAGGTTTACAACTGTACCTCAGGATTGAAACTGCACCTTATCCTCGTATGCTTCTTACTAGGCTGCGGTTAGGCACTTTCTTCCGCATGGTCACTCTTCCAAAACAAAACGATTGGATTTCGTCGAATCTAATTTGCCCATGCGATGATCATTCATCCCAAAGTAATATTCACATTATGTTCTTTTGTAACCTGTATTCTGCCCCAAGAAAATTGTTCCTCTTACCGTTGCTTAAACGTTGGGGCATAAGAACATGTAAAGATGCATATCTGAAGTTACTTTTGCTTGATGAGGTGTATGTCATCTTTGTTGTTTCTCGCTTTTTAACGTCAGTGATGAAATACAGAAACTCTATGATGTAAATCTTACATGTTTAAACTTTATTAGCCGCTTTAACACGAGGCTTCCAGCCATATTTTCATTTTCATCATTGACTTTTTATAAATGGAAAATTGTTTTATAGTCTTTTTATAAATGTCTCGCTGGGGAAAACTTTTTAAAGTTGTTGTATAAAATGTATTTGTATGCTTTTATGATTTCTCCAGATAAATCGAATAAAGCTAAATTTGATTTGATTTGATTTGGTAGGGCTGATCTTCCTTCAACTACTTCTGTTCTTGTGTCTAGTCCCTCCTTTGCTTTCTACTTTGGCCCCAAATGCTGCGCATTGGCTTCAACTAAAGGTGTTTCTGGGCAGGGACTTTGCTTCTTACCATTCTCCCCACCCCATCTAGACTCCTGACTTTGTATGCTAGTGACATCTCTTGGCTTATTAGGAAAAATCGCATGCTTGATTGCATCCCCCTTGTTACTCTGGATTTGCGGGGGCGGGCTCTGGTTTGTTTCCGGGTGGTGGTCTGCTCTGACTTAGAGAGGACGGGTTTGGGGCACTCACTGCTGGGGGGGTTCATCCACCCTTAGGTCTACATCTATCTTGCCTACATACATTTCTAACAGAGTTGTAAATTTGTCTACCCGAGAAGTCAAGGTGTTTAACTCCTCCTTGATAGCTTCTCTTATTTGCAACTGCAGATCCCTTACCAAATTTGACACCAAGAATGGCTTTTCTGTACCTTCGTTCACACAACCACTCATGCCGTCCTACCCTAAGTCATCATTCTCTAAGAGTTCCATAGCACCCTTCTTCTGATTTCTCCCAACCTTCTTGGCAGCTTTGGCATTTCCTCTCTTTCCCAGACCAGGAGGGGGATCCTCAGTGTGCAAGTCCAAGGTGGGTGTGTCGTGTACCAAAGCACGTATCCTGGACTGGGTCCTATAGGGATCAGAATCTACAGTTATGTAAATGTAAATGTACATGTATTTATATAGCGCAAATCACCGACATGGTATCTAAGCGCTTGCTTAGGGAACCCGTCCTGGTATTCCCCTGTGAGAAACCCCGGCAGGGTGTCCACAAGGTGAAAGCCTCCAGCCGCGAGGGGCCGTAGTGGAGATTAAGCAAGCTATTGCCCAGAGTCGCAGAGTGTGACCCCGTGAGTCGAGTAGGCACCGGAGCGAGAATTGTCGAGTCCGTGGAATTTTTGAGCCCGAGACCCGCCGAGGCGGGGAATCGAACCCTGGTCCACGGTCGATCTCAGCTTCCGGGTCTGCCGCCTCTAACCACTGAGCCACGCTTCTCCACAAGAGGAGCAGGACTACTCAGGGGAGGAGCTAAGTCCGGTGTTATCGATAGCCGTCTTTCGGTCAGTTCGATTTCTGTTGAAACAGCCCCTATTGCCCTCTAGAGCATCTTGCTGATAGGGGCAGGTAGTGGCTTGTTGGGGATTGCATGGTTAGTGTTTGTTTTTTCCCTGTGCAGGTACGTTTCCCCAGTTTGGCTAGTTAACGAGAGCGTGGTCTGCCTTGTTGATGACCTTAGTTGTAGAGAAATATCCAAGGCAGCTAAAAGCTGCACACAACACAGGACTCCCACAATGAAAAGAAAGAGGGGAAAAAGCAGAAGTTGCTTGCCTAACTTTAAACAGGAAATAGGACAGTTACGCTGTATAGGCCCCAACCTCAAGTTCCAAATTCAGACGTGGCTTCTTGGGCTGGTGATGTTTTCCACTGACAACTAAGGGAGGTGGCCTAGCCCCGCCTCTACCAGGATCAGATGGGGCCGCTCTTGGCCCTGGCTTTAACCCGCCTCTGGGCGCAAAAACAGGAGGGTCACTGGCGGCCCCACGGGTTGCTGGGACTTTGGGTCCTTTCTGCTGGCCGTTCCCCTCACGGCATTTGGATGGGTGTTACGGGCTCCCAAATTAATTTCTAGTTTTTTTTGTAAAGTAATATTTAATTACCATTTGTTAATCCAATCACTGTGGCCACACCCTGCAGCCATCCCCCATATAGAACAACTTGTGTGTGTTGCCAGGCCTTGTGGCCAATCTCCCAAAACGAGCCCACTTGAGAAGGGGCATGAAGCCACCCTCCCTGCACAGATTTAGGCCCCGGGGACTCCATCCCCCAAACATGACACATTTTGTGGCGGAAGGGCATGTGACTCCCTTCCTGGGCCAATTGTGTCCTCAGCGACCGCATCCCCTGGGGCCTGGCATACTTTTTTGGGGGGAAGACAAATATGTTCTCCCCTTCCCTGTGCCAATTTTTCCACCTGAGGACGCCATTTCAGTGTTTCTCAAATATGAATTTTCCTTGAAAAAACAAAACACAAGAGGCAATTGGCAAAACAGATGGTTTAATGAAACACTTCGGCTACGAACACAGTTACACAAGCAGGTCTGAGGATTGTCTCAAAGTACAATCAATCTGAACAAAGGTTTTATACATTTCTTCGGGTATCATAAAATGTTTAAGTCAATTCTTTTTAGGTAATGGAATGCAAGCCTTGTCTTTGGATTCATATATAAGGCCCCTGATAACAAATGTAGGTGGCCCTTGATCTTGTGAGGACACAACGTGGCCAATGGATAATGTGTCCAGATGTTCGGAATTAAAGGTGCATGATCCCTACGTTTACTGTGTGTGCTGTGGCCTGATTGGCTGTATGTTCCTAACTTCATTGCGCATTTGACATTATGGTGTTTTTGGGAATGTGTGCACTCCACTGGTCATATGTCCTTTTGTTGGGGTCAATCTCCCTGGACCATTGTGGTGTTGCTGCACTTATCTGCGGGATTGACCTGAGTTTCCTTCATGTGTTTGGGGTCCAGCTACGTGTCACCCCGCCCTGTGACTGTTAAGCAGCAGCTTCAGGCCTAGATCTCAGAGCTTGCTGATCACATATTTCTGAGTCAGGTTGATGGAAAGTTCACGACAGGTGAATTTTTTAATAAAGATGCAATTTTGTTCTTACATATGAATGTATCATTATAAACATTGCCGTTGATTTGATCAATATTAACATTCCCTCTTGTAGTTGAATTTTCAACTACATTATCCAAACCGTACTTCATGGCAGTCACAGTATTGGGGGCGTGTTGTCAGGAGTGGCTCATGCAGGTAAGAGTGATTGGGCGGTGGGGCCGGGTTGGGGGGAATCGACAGATGTCTACGAAGAAAAATTACACAATTAATATTTTTTCCCTTGTATCGTCTGTCTAAATCCCCCCACCCGGCCTCACCACTCTTACCTGCACAAGCCGCTCCTGCTTGTTGTTCTTCAGTTTTGAGTATTACTATTTTCCTAGTTACTTGCAGTCTACACAATTTGAGAATTGCGTTTTTACAGCAGAAAATACCCAATTGCAGGAACCCACACAAAAGCAATCAGAAAATTTGCATCAATGGCGTGCTCAGTCTGGACAGCCGCCGGGGAAGTCAGGAAAACCAGTTCCTGCTCAAGGGCACCTCCCTCCTCACACCTGTCTCTTTGTAAGGGGTGCATTGCTTGGACGGCAAGAGTCAATGTCCCATTATCTAGATCATTCAGTGGAATAAAAGTGCACCGATCTTGGCACACACCACTCCATATATAGCAGTCATTAAGTCCAACACATATCAATGTTGTATCACCATGAGTCTGATGGCTCTTAGTTCTTCCTTGATGGAATTAGGGACAACTGAAGTGCTGTTCCTCATCTTGAGCATTTCACACCTTTTTATCTGCAAACAGGGGGAGTTCTCTTTTGTTTTTAAAGTAAACAAGAATATGGACCCTCATGCTGATACTTCTGCATCAGAGAATAGTCTGAATTCCAGAATACCCTTGTACTGAGCCCAGGCAAAATAATCAGCAGTTCTTTTTTCTCTAGCCTGATGCAACAGAGATGTCTTCTTCCTTAGCAGGTGTTTGTACAAATGTGTCAGTTCTTCTTCAGGATTGACCAGGGTTGGAGTGTGTATAGTGATGAGGGAGCAAAGGCCATGCCATCCTGGAACAAGCTGACAGTAGGCAAACTTGCTGCACTACCAGGAGGCATCCACCAGCACAAGCGCTGTTATAGTTTCAGGGTGGACTCCATTTGACTAGACAGTTTTTTGGTGATGAATGGATTCAGCAAAACCCTTAGTAAACAGAGGGTACCTAGAAGTGCAAAAAAAATAACTTATTGAACATTGCAGGTCGTGGGATGAATACAGATATTGTGTCGTTCCTAGGAATCACCAGGACCTGCACGTTTTAGATGACATAAACTGAGGGCTTGGTGTCCCAACCACTACAGAACATCCCTACAGGATATATCCGCTGTTAGACCAGTTTGCTCTACAATGCCACTGGCACCCCCTGTATCCTACAGTGGTGTAGGTATTTTTTGGCAACCACTGAACATGACCACACTGATTCCTCATGGATCATTGAAATCTTTACGGTAAGTTTTGCTCAGACACACGTGCTTGCTTACTCTCAGAAAATATACAGGATGGCGATTAGGACGTTTGAATAAGGATTTATTGGTCTATCGACAGCCTTGTGTAAAACATGTGTGCTGCGACAATCAGGAGACAGCAGCAGACAAAAAGATTGCATGTACCAAGATAGTAAATAGTAGATACATTTCTACCATAGTGCTAATAAGATGAACATAAACAGTTCAGATAAGAACAGTAGCACTTGCATATTCCTAAAGCGCACGCCCTAAGTTTTTTGCCTAAATGTACCTAGTCGAGATCTGTATATGTAGCATGTATATGTATATGTGTGTGTAGCCACAAAACCCCAAGAGAAGAACCAGCCCCCTCAACTGGTGGTTGAGAACAAAGGACCCCATCTCTGCTTCGAGGATGACAACCCACAAGGAATGTCAGACCGCTGCGTGTCGAAGAATCAGCATGCACAACCCTGTGTCAGCTTGGAAGGAATACTCCTCTAAGTTATAGGGGGGAGTGAGGGTCTTTTATGCTAAAGTGGTCACTCCAGAGTTTCTTCTAAAATCAATATCTTTTGAAAGCAACCATAAATGTTTTGGAAGCAATCATGAATGTTTATCTAAACAAATGCGATCATGAAGCTTCTAGGAAAAAGGTCACCTGTTTGGAATCGTTATTGTCGTGTGGATAAGACAATGCATGTAAAATAGAGTATACATGACAGGACAATCCTAAAATACATGACATGTATTCATAGTCCTCTGATGATTGGGAGTTTATTGGCTTAAAAGTTCAAAACAAAAGGTTTACAGTGCTGTTCATAGTTCTTAACTCGCACACTATAGATCTTGTTGTGGTGTTTATGTGGCCGCTGAAAAGGTGGTGCACTTGGACGTTCAATTGCCGACCTGTTAAATAAGAGCTATGTTCCTTGGCTGGATACAAAAATAGTGCATTATTGCATGTGCCGTCATTAATCATTTTCCTTCGGGATTCCTGTGTTTTTCTTTAAGGGTGCACTATCCACACTGCATTCACACAATTTTAGTGAGGCACCGGAAGGTAGCCCCTGTTGGGGTATCTATTTTTGATGGGTTACATTAAAAAGTGGGACGGCATCAGTACTTTATAAGTTGTTAGGCCTCCCCCCTCTCCATACCTAGCTGGGAGTTAGACTGGTGAAGGATTTTTATGGGGTGATCACATGAATATTAAGATGGTATCAATTCAGCTAGGGTTCCATGGGCGTCATCAGCCCTTCTCTCCTCGTTTGTGCATGGGGGTACTATTGGTGTGGGGGTGACCTTTGACCTATATGTCCACTGGATGATGTGTATTGAGGGCATGAGGCACTGTTTGAGTGCAGTTAGAGGTTGCAAATTGCCCTGAGGTCACAAATGTACCCCTCTAGTCCCTGGCATGCAGCGTGCACCGTGACCCTCCCTCGTGGCACCAGA
This sequence comes from Lissotriton helveticus, assembly GCF_964261635.1. Taxonomy (NCBI): domain Eukaryota; kingdom Metazoa; phylum Chordata; class Amphibia; order Caudata; family Salamandridae; genus Lissotriton; species Lissotriton helveticus. The sequence continues at coordinate 1,080,948,992 of NC_136059.1, forward strand.
TTTCTTGACTACACTCATTTTCTAAAGACTTCTTTTTGGGCTAGTTTGGGCTTCTTTTTGTTGTTATGTTGGGCACTTCCCTTTGTCTCACGTGATCTGCTATCTCATTTATCATTAAAAAATGGAAGTGGTCTGAAAGTTGTTCTGGGGTCTCCGTGCACCTCTGCTTATGTCATTTTGCAATGTCCGAGGTTGGACCTACTGCTTTCTCCAGATGATGGCAGATAAGGCATGGTGTGTTGATCAATTGCTTGGTTTAATACGGGAGTGAGCACATTCTGTGTTCTATTTTTGCTCTGAACTGTGTGAGGGATTTTGTCAACTTCCATCTTTCAGGCACCCCCTCTCACTCAGCCCACATCTTTTCCTTGGTATTTGAAATTGTGGTTCCTAGCTGTTGCTACGGGCTTCTAACTGGTGGCACTCTTCTGTCATTATTTTGGATGGGGCATGACCCAGCGAACAGTTTTTGGACATTTGGAAAATTTGAGGGAAAGGAAGTAAAAACATTGGTGTGTGGAGAATCCAGAGTTTAAAGGTCAAGAACTCGTCACTATTCATCTAATGAATGTGATGGACTGGGACAGTTGTTTTTTTGGGCGGACTTCCATTCCCAGCTGTTGTGATGCAGTGTGGCACTTCACAACCTGTTGGACCTTGTGTGGCGGAGGTTATGAGGTCTTTACTATTTCAAGCATATTGAAAACCCGGGTCCTGACACTGGAGAACAGCTTCATTTTGGAACTTGAAGGAGCCTCCATGTGGCTGGAGGCTTCTGTTTTTTGTGGGTGCTGTTGGGGCTACAAGCCATGAAGGAACCTTGGTCCCAGCCTGGATGCCCAAGAATGGGTACCTTCCATTTTGGTAATCAGCACCAAATCCAAAATGGACTTGACAGCAGAGTGGTGCCTAGCCTCCTGCAGGTGCTCTGAATGGTGAATTCTAGTGAGGATACCTGATCGACAAAGCACATACAGCAGCCCTGAATTCGTGAATGCAAGTACAGGCTTGAATTTCCAATATTGTCTCATTGGTTCTTCTTTTTGAATTTTGAGGTGTGGGTGAAATGAGCAGTATGAATTAGGGTTTTTTACTTACTGCACATTTAGGTTATGCATTTGTGTGAAGGCATTCCCTCCCCAGACAGTCACCCCTTCTTGCCGCAGTTGTGATCCTGGACCCTGTTGTGCTGGGTTTCCTGTCTATTGTTCCTGTTGCCACATATTTCTCCAACTACCTAATACTTGTTGCGGTGGTGCAGTGGCCTCCCTGCGGCTGAGTGTAGGGTGCATTTGTGTCTCCCTGGGCTTGGTTTTGAGGATGAAATTTTGTGGGGACTGGCCCTGGTTCATCATTCACTGTTAGTGGTATGTTTTTAGCTAGCATCTGTCTGCCATGTCGCCTATTCTGTGGCAATGGTAACGTTCCCTAAGGTCTAGTTGTTGCCAACCACCCTGGCCTCTGCCTTTATAGTTATGTTGAAATCCTCTGGAGTTTTGTGGTGAGCCCCCTTCAATTGTTGTGTCATTTGAAAGATTGCGTCCTAAGCGCCCCCCTCAAGGGCTTTTTTTAAATTTGGGGTTGGACCAACTTAGCAGTATCTCTCTGGGCTTGCTTGTTTTCTTCACTATCCTTCTCTTGTTTCTTTTTGTAATCGTGCAATATGTGGGCCTGTATCTCCCACCAGGGGTTGATGTCTAATCCCACTATGCTGTGCAAACCGCTTTGTATCTTGGTGGGCAGCTCTTTTTTGAGGATAATATAATGCAATGCAACTTTCTGGCCTGTATCAGTCCATGACTTTCCTATCTCTTGTCCCCATCGTTCCTTCATCCTATTTAAAAAATCGGTTATGGTTTCCCCAGGTTTCATAGTGTCTGCCATTAATGCTCCTACATGTAGATGAAGTTCAATTTGGGACAACCCCTCCATGCCGATGCAGTCTTCTGCTACAGCCAAGTCATTGTGTTTGATCCCTCCTTTGGCCAAGGTACTGGTCCTTTCCCTCAGGCCAGGGGGCTAGCAGGTGGCAGAATGTACCCACGAAGATCTCACCTTCCTCTTGGACCACTATCTCTCTTGGTGTTGGCCTATCTGTCCCAAGCATTTGAGAGGAGCAGCGGATGTCTTTATAGCTGCTCCATTCGTGTGCACACAAGGGTGCCATCTTGCTTCTCCAGCACCTTGGTTGAGTCTGTATCAGGCTACCTTGGTCTCTTATTTCCTGGTCAGCCCCTCATCTGCATTAATAATCTGGGGAGGCTCAGATCCCAGCCAAAAGCCTTTCATCCAGTTCTACCTTTGATTCCTCTTCGATCAGTACCCTCTACCTTTCCCTGCCATCTCGCTGTTCTTCCATGGTGCTCTCTCTCTCTCTCCTTGATTCCGTGACCGCGGCGCAAATTCCGCCGCAGTCCTCAGCACCCAGCTGTCCTCCGCACACTCCCACTGTGACGTCGGATGGCGGGGGCGGTTTGATGCACGCAACAGGTTATTTTTGGTCAGAGATTGCCCTCAAATTTCCTTTCTGTTGTTTGTTTTGCTTCCAGTGCAAGCCCTGTAGCTTCACTCACATCATCAGATCCTGGAGGACTAGGACTGTTTTCGTCACCCCGCTAGTTGTATTACGGTCCAAAACTGCTATGAATCTCCATGTTTCTTGAGGGTGTTCACCTGAACCGGTGGGCGTGCGTGTTCTTCATGCCGCTGGGGTTAGATGGACTGAATGTGCGGACGGGGAGGTGCTAGAATTGCATTGGTCTGTGGGCTGTTAGGCTCTCATGCCTAGACCTGACAGTTTGTTTCTGGTAGGGGACCCTTCAGCTTCCTCAACTGGTGGTTTGGTGTATCCGAATGCGGGGAGAGCAGGCAATGGGGAAAACACCTCCGTACCTGAATTTAGCTGGGGAGGTGCAGAATTCTTGCTTGTTGTCAGTGGGATAGGTTGATCAGGCGTGCCTCCTCGAAGATGGTCCACAGCTCCAATAGTGCCTCTCTCCTTGTCCATTTTATGTCCTGGGTATTTGGTCCATATGTGTGTTCTCATATGCTCAATTGTGTTAGTGTCAAAAGTTCCCTCCTTTGGCCATGGAAATGTGTGTGCCTTAGTACGTGCATGCCATTTGTGGTAAAACTTGTTAATTTTTTTTTGCCTGTGCAGGGAACCTGGTTTGCATTTCTTTTAGTGGTAATTTCATGATGAGTTGGGTACTTTTTAGAGGACAGCTCTGCCCTAGCTTCTCTTATTTTGGGAGTCTTCTTTTACTTTTCTCTAATCTTGGGGAAAATATAGACATATACCCGTGGGTTTACTAGTTCTCCCTATTTACTTTGAGCTCAGTACTATCTACAGATGCATCACATTACACAAACACAAATAACAATGTATATGAAGGATCACAACCGCGAAGAAAGTGCAATTGTCAATCAAAAACGACATGAAATTTGGTATTACATAGCACATTGAATCATAAACAAAATACAAGCACAGTTGCATTCATTTGCAGCACCACAACATCAAATATACCTTGCATCAATTTCAATAATAAGAAAAAATTGACAGAGAAAACATTAGGACTTTTCCAAAAATATCCGCTGCTCGTGCATGCTATCCTGTGACCAGGGGAAGCCCTGTGTGGTAAAAGGGACTAAGTGAGCATGATACTCTGTCAAAATCGGCTCGGGAGAAGAAAATTAAAAGAATTTCATGGAGAAAAGGAATAACTCGAAGAACCACAGGACCTCTTGGCCAAACACAAGCTATGTCTCAACAAAAGGAGAGAAAGGGTTTTTAGGGCACTCTTAGTCCCCAAGCAATATACAAGTAATCAAAAGAAGAGTGACCAATACAGGTAAGGTGTATAAAAAGAGGTGGGTGTCGCACGTGAAGTCTGAGGCCAGTTGTTAGTGATCCGATGGTAGGACCAAATTTCAAGAAAAAATGCACTATTTTTTCAGGAAACCCTCACTCACCCTAGTGGTGACATGCTTCATCATCGGGTCCACCGGGAGAGATCGAGTACCTCCCCGGTGTGCTGCGACGCCAGGAGACTGCGGAGCAGGTTTTTGTGAAGATGAAGTGTGAAAAATTATAAGGTTTAAAAATGTCAGAGGTTGTACCAAAAAACTTTATTCACTGGTTAACCTGACATATTAAAAATAAGATATGTGAAGGGAAACTAGCCAATTACTTTATACTGGTGTTTACCCTGTAAAGAAGGTCAACATGTTTCTGCCCATTTATGTGTGTAAATTTACTGGGCTTTCATCAGGACCGGTAAGAGAGTGTGCCAATGACAGGAGGGGCACGCTAAGGCCCGCCCTGCCAATGGTCGTGAAAGTTAAAAATAGCACTATGTGTAAAATTGGTGCACAAAGAAAAAGAAAACAAACTCATAAGTAGTGGGGGTTTACCTCTTTTGTGAGGAACCTAGGAGTTTGTAAAGAAATAGATCCACGCCCCATAGAACACAGGAGGGGGGTGGGAGCGACAATGGCACACCGCCCGCAACGCTCGGCACCCGCTCGGCACCTAGCTTCACCCTCGCTGGATCTCGTGGATCAAACACAAGCTATATCTGATCCCTGAGATCCAAATATTTTTCCCTATCGTCCGAACCACACCTTTTATAACACCCAGGGGCCAAGCGTACCATTGTTTCACACCCAGTTGCCCAAGCGAACAACTCCTCCCATTTCTTTCGGATACCAACAGTGTGAAGAAACTGGAAGCACAGAGAAAGCCCATTTAAACTAAAAAATAGGATTGAGGTGACAGCCCTGCATCACACCCAGAGCCCAAGTGTACCATCTGTGTCACGCCCAGCGATCCAAATGACAACCAATATTCACCTTTCCTAGTGTGCTTACAACCAAAAAAAGGTGACCTTTGCCAGAACACCTGTAAGGTCGCCTTGGAACTACACTTGGGCACATGGGCACATAAAATAGGTAACATGCCAGATTTCTGTCAGTCGAAGGGTGCTCAGGTTAAATTTTTAGTCTAGTTTGCCATATGCCAAATGTGGGGACTAAGGATATGATGTGGTCTATTAGCCACTGACGGTGGCTTTAGGATTGACCTCCACCCCATGGATTCTGCAGAACTTTGAATCAATTGCGGTATATGCTCACCTTCCTTGCTGTGCAAATGTGAATCCGTTGGGTGGGGTCCCCTTTCTTTGGCTGCAGTCAGGCAGAGTTACCAGTCTCTCTTGGCTGACTCACCAAAATGTTATATGAATTTCATTTGAATGAACTAAAGACGAGGCGTTTGACAAACAGGAACAGTTGGTTTAATGAAACACTTTGGCCAGGAACACAGTGGCAGAAGCAGGTCTGAGGGTAGTCACAAAGTGCAATCAATCTAAACAAGATTTTATACATTTTCCTTGGGTATCATAACGTTTTTCTGTTGACACTTCTTTGGTAAAGGAATGTGGGCCTTTTCTTTGAAGTTATAAATATTAAGGCCCTTGATAACAAATGCAGGTGGGCCACGACCTTGCATGAACACAACTGGGGCCACTGGGTAATGTGTTCAGATGTCCAGCATGAGGGGCGCATGATCACTGCATGTACTGTGTTGCTGTGTCCTGATTTGCTGTGTGTTCCTAACTTCATGTGGCATCTGACTCTGTGGTGTTTTTGGGAAAGCACACACCACTCCGGTCATGTGTGATTTATTGGGGTCAATCTCCCTTGACCATTGTGGTGTTGCTGCGCTTATCTGAGGGACTGACCTGAGTTTCCTATACATGTTCCACCTATGTGTCGTCCCACCTGTGACCACTTAATCTGTAACTTCAGGTCTAGGTCTCAGACCCTGCTTGACCATGTATTTCTGAGTCAGGGTTGCTGGAGAGTTCATGACGGAAGTATTTGATAATAGAGATTCAAATTTGTTCCTACATATGACTGGTTCATTATAAAGATTGGCATAGATTTGATCAATATTAACACCCAGGGGCCCACCACTGTCATTAAGGGGAAGAGGGAATGCAGCCTCAAAACGCAGACTGATTTCAGGCCCAGGCCCCACATCCCCTGGGTCCCAGACAACTAACAGGTGCACTGGTGCCCACCCTGGGCACCCCATCTCCTTGTTGGAGGCTGCGAGGGGACCCCAAAGGCCTCCATGGCCCCAGCCAGCTCTCTGCATCCATTGGAGCTGGCATTGCTCCCATTTGCAGAAAGCTGCTAAAACTCCTGCTCCCTGAGGAGAGGAGCAATATTCAGATCTGTTTCCATGCTGCATTACTGCTCGCAAGGAAACAGATCTGAATTCCACTCCCACCGGGCGGGAGCAATTTGAAAGCTCCAGCGCCTGGGAGCGGTGCTTCGTTTTTGCTCTAGTTTAGCAGAAACTTTGCAATTGCTCCCAAAAAGAAGCAAGAGCAAACATAGGTTTCTCTGCCCACGCCACTTTAGGCAGGGAAACTGTTATGTCCTAAGGATGGGCACCCTGGGGCATCACAGGAGCCGGCACTCAGGGATGAGGCCCCCAGGGCCGTTATTTACTCTAGGAGGGGGTCCGCATGGCTCCATTCCTCCTCAAATTGCCACCTGGCTATGGGGGATGGGATCCCCAAGTCTGAAATCATCCTGTAAAGGGAAGGCACATCCCTCCTCCCCATTACTAAGTCAGCCCGATCCCAAGGGATGGAGTCCCCAGGGCCGAAATTGGCCCGGGGAGGGGGGCTGTGTGCCCCTTTCCCACTTAGCTATAAGGCTGGGCTCATGGAGATGGGGTCTCCAGGGTCATATTAGGCCAGGGGAGGGTGTCCACGCACACCCCTCCCCAAACGATATTGAGCAAAACATCCCCGGGTCCTGGCCCACCCGGTGGGGGGGTAATAAAAAAAAATGCAAGGAAGACCACATTTCTTATTTTTTATTATTTTGTCATGGATTTGCAGAAACTCCACAAATTCATAGCAAAAATAAAAAATTATTTTGACCCCAGGCTCCCTGTGGACCCCACAACCATGCCTAGGGGGTCACGGTATTCCTACCCAGACCCCTTTTGTTTTGTTAGCAATTTTTTCCACCACTTCATGGTCGAAGTGGTGGCAGCCAATCAGTTCTCATGATAAGATCTGTTGGATCCATGGAGGCTTGGCGTCCCTATATATACATAAATCTTTTTTCTTTAATAACTCCAAAACTACTGGATATATTTACACCAAATTATAAAAAGCACTCTATCAGGACCAAGATCTAGCTTTCTGCCAAATTTGGTGTAACTCGGTCTAGCGCTTCCGGCTGTAGTTGTGTGTTCAAAATGCCTATGGGAATTTGCTTGGGAACAATGCATTCTGGGACCCCCTTTTTTCTCAGCCCCTGCTTGACAAATCACCTGGAAACTTTTCAAACAGCCGAAGAAGTGAGTGGAGAACTATTTTTTAAATATTTGTGACGATTTGTCAAACAGCATCAAAGTTATTAGTAAAACAAAAACTATTTCCCTATAGAATCTAGGTCCTTACTTAATCGACCTACTGGCGACCGCCAGTAGGTAATATGTAAATTTCTCTCGTTACCTTCGTCCACCGGAGTTGAGACGTGTTCGGGTGTGAAAACCCAAGGCAAATACAGAGAGGGCCTCCACCAATAACAGAGAAAGGCATGCGCACTTTAGCCAGTTGTGCATCTCAATTCGCTTAGGGAACAGTCTGTCAGTGCTCCATGCAGGTCTGGCACGACAGCAGCTTCCAAAGCTACTGCATGTAGCGAAAACAATGCAGGACAGAGGAATCAAATTCAAAATCAGCTCCTCTTGTCTCATGCTACCTCCATTCATTAGAGTTGGCAACAAGCTCACTTGGGTGATAGTTTAGTTTTTTATCAATATTATCACTAATATTTGATTTGTTTTCACTCATATGATTATTTTTTGTGGCCACAACTATGTATAACTGCTAATGTATGATACTTGCAGAACAAGCAGGAGCAAGAAGGTTTGAGTACCTGATGAACCCTTCCTGATGGCGCAGTACATTCCTGATATTTATGATGGAGAAAACACAGGTGTCTTTCACGCTCATTTTAGTGATTACCTTTAAGAAGCATGGGCGGATTTTGCGAATTGGCAATCCGTGAACTTGCGTATTTATGGATTCGCAATCCGCAAAATCCGCGAACTCTCGCGAATTTGCGGATTTTTTTTTGTGTTCGCAAGGGTTTCTGCCAGTTTGTGAGGGTTGTGTACCAGTTCGCAATTGCGAACTTACTTGTCGGCTCGCAACGGCCGCGTCTATGTTGTTTCTACGTCTGGTTCATCATCACAGGTTCACAGCACCCTCTGTTTCACCACTGCCACCCTCTGGTACACCCATGCCACCCTCTGGTACATCACTGCCACCCTCTGGCTGGTTTATCACTGTAGATTATGGGGGTGAAAAAAAGCAAGCACACCTGCCCTGCTTCAACTGACATGAATTAATTTGGGGTTGATTAATGTGTCACTGAATTTAAACTTCCAGTCTGGCTGGCACCTGCTTCCTTATCTGTAATTTGCTTTCTGTTGCAGTGCAATTTCTTTTCACAGGACCTTTGTGGCCTACTTGTAGCTATTCTCTGAGCCTGCTGTAAGGGTTAGAGCAGGGTCATAGAATAGATGCAAGTAGGCAACTGAACTCTGAAGGGGCCCCTCAGGAAGCACTACAGGGAATGGTTACTAATAATAAGATTGAACTTTTGCACCTGCTGAGTGCTTTCAGTTTGTCTGTAATTGCTTTCTGTTGCAGTGTAATTTTTTTTAACAGGACCTTTGTTGTATACTTGTAGCTATTCTCTGAGCCTGCTGTGAGGGTCAGAGCAGGGTCATAGAATAGTTGCAAGTAGGCAAATGAACTCTGAAGGGGCCCCTCAGGAAGCACTACAGGAAAAGGTTACTAATGATAAGATTGACATTTTGCACCTGCTGAGTGCTTTCAGTTTTGCAAAAAATCCAAATATCCAGCAGCATCCACAAAAAGTAACCCTTCCAGCTCAAGATCCAAATCAAAGTGACCAGCACATGAAGAAAGCACTGGGAGGAGCCTGCTGGACAGGAACAGGAAGTTGGAGACTGTGGGGCACTTCCTTCCTCCCACCCCCCCCCAAAATGGACTCCTTGCAAAGAAAAAGTGCAGGCAAATGTACCCCGAGGAGTTATTCTGATAAAAATCATAATTCTCAAGGTTTATGCTGCCTGCTGGTGGATTTCTTGTGCGAAATTGCAAATTTTGCAATCTCGCAATAGCGAGATTGTCGCTGCTTGCCGCATCTACGTGTTCGCAAGTGTTTACTCCCGCAAAATTGTATAGTATTCTAGTTGGCAAGTGCGACCAAGCAAAAAATCCGCTTTGCACGGATTTTACGAATTTTCGGCAAGTTCGCGAGAGCTCGCGGATTGCGAATTTGCCGAAAATCCGCAAAATCCACGAGCAGAACGGATTTTACGCCCATGCTTATTACCTTCCAGTATGCAGCATGGCAACACTATTTTGTATTGAAACATCAGGCATGCCATTAACAAAAATAAATCACATATTCATTGACAGTTCAGTTCATATTCACATACATCTTAAAACATCGCTGCTGCCGTAGATATTACTAGTACCCCACTGAGGCCTGCACAGATCTCGTTTATAACATCATATCTCATCCTAGGAGGTGTACACAGCCCTCCCCTATAATTGTTTCAGCGTTCCCAGACCTGCGTCCATTTATTGGGGCACCCCCTGACCTCATAGACCGTTCTTTCCGCGATCATGCACCAGTCCTTGTCTTTGTCCCACTCCTCAAGAGTCGGAGAGGTCAGCGACTTCCACAATCTGACAATGTTCCGTTTTGCTACCATTAGCCGCAAAGTGGCCCATATGCGGTCTTTGGTACCTAAATCAGTGGGACCCATATAATCAGGATGGCCAATTTGATGTTACAGTCAATCGTCAACCCCAGTACTCTTTCCATTAGTCCCACTACTGACTCTCAGTACCCCTGAATGACCGTGCACTCCCAGAGTGTATGGACAAAGGTCCCCTCCTGCCCGCATCATCTGGCACAGGCCCCACCAGTGCTAATCCCCACACGCACCAACACTGATCCAGACAGATAGGATCTGTGGACAATCTTAAGCTGCACCAGTCGGAGCCCAGAGACGATTGCCACCTCCCTGGGGGAGGCCACCACCGCCAGCAACTCGTCATCCTCAAGCCCTGCCACATCATGTTCCCATTACGCCCTAAGGAGGGTCAGAGGGTCACCCATGTTATTGACCAACTTTTTATATGTAAGAGAAATAGCCTTTTCTGGTAAGTCATCGTCTAGTACCTGATACTCTAGGGGGGAGGACTCAGGTAGGGTGCTACCCTCAGGGAGGACCTCACGCAGGGCGGCCTAATCTGGAGATCTCTAAAGTGTTCAGATCTCGCTAATTCATACTCCTTCTGCAATTGCGTGAACAGGACCACCCCACCTGCCTTCCATTAGTCTCCCACCCTTGATAGGCTATAAGGTCCCATTTATCAGATCCCTTCGAGTGATGTAGCTTGCCCGGATGTTCGCTGTGCCAGAGTGGTGTGGCCTTTGTGAGTTTACCCTCCCATCTTAAATGTCTGCTAGTCGGTTTTCAAACTTGCACTGCATGGCCGGTGGGGCCAGTCAGGGCCGGCTTCAACGACGGCTACCTCCTGGTAAGCGCCATATATCCATCTGGAAGGCAGGGTCACCCTGCGGTCTACACGTACACTGGTTGATTGCCGCCATTTGTGATGCCCAATAATATTTCTGTATGTCTGGTAGGCCTATCCCCGTCAAAACACCACAGGGTGAGCTTGTGAGTCGCTATACGCGGGGGCTTGCCCTCCCACAACAGGTCACGGATACAGCAGTCAATTTCTTTGAAGTACGAGGATCGAACCTAGTGTGGGGTATTTTGCAGTATGTACAGGAATCTCGGAAGGGACATCATCTTAAATAGGGCCACGCGTCCCAAGAGAGAAAGCGGGAGTGTTTTCCAATGCTGGACGTCTGACTAGAGACGCACCAGGGGTGGAAGGAGATTGCTCTCATAGAATTTGGTCTGGCCCTTGGAGCCTCAGATCCCCAGGTATTTGAACCCGTCTTGAGCCTCAACGAGCCTCTAGCCACGTGGGAATGGGGGCACCGTTCCACTAAGAACATAGAGCACCGACTTTGTCCAGGTAATTTTGTAGTTAGAAAATGACGGGTAGACCCAAATAAGTCACTGGGACCTGGGTATGAAAGAGTACAGTTAAAAACGATCCCAGTGTGCATTGACTAAGAACACTACCAATTATTAAACAGTTTAAACAAAATACCACTGATGCATTCAAGAATATTAGGGTCAATGTTATTTATTCACATTGAACAGTTCTAAGTGCTGGTCAGTCAGCATATAATTAAAAACATGTTACACAAGTGCCCCACAGCAGTGGGAGAAAGGAAAGGAAAGGTACAAGTGCATTAAGTGAGGTTTGTAAAGGTGTATCACACATGAAATGCATGAGCTACATTCAATGTTCATAAAGCCTACTTAAGATGCCAGTGCTGTTAGTTGTGAAGTTTCTTTACAGTCCTTTGTCTGTCTCACTGATTCACAAATTTGTATAAATGTCCATTTATACACTTTCGAGTGTTCACTCATGATCAAGCAATGCTGGTTGTCGAAAAGCATAGAGTGTTTTTGACATGAATAAAGAAATGAGCTGATTCACAACTGGCTGGAGTGGGCATGCTTTTCTCTGTTGTCGACAGAGGCTCTGTGTGTATTTGCATCGGGTTCTAACACCCGAACATTTACTGCAACTTGACTGGACGGAGGTAACGTGAGACAAGAGGAGTTGATTTTGAATTTGATTCCTCTGTCCTACCTTGGTTTCACTACATGGAGCAGCTTTAGGGAGCTGCTACAGTGCCAGATCTGCATGGCGCACTGTATGTACGCACTGACGGCCTGTGCCGCAGGGAATGGAGACGCATATGAGTTGGAGAATGCGCAGGTGGTAGTTTCACTATAGGTAAGGTTTTTCTAGCATCAGCTTGGTATTTCACCTTTATGACATTGTGTGGCAAAAGTGTTGAGCCCAGGATCTTTCTGCCCTCCTACATTAATGACATACTATGTTAATCTGACAGAAGATGTTCATTGCTTGGGGGGCATAACTTCTATGTTGGACACCCAGTCATTCTCAGCAGACATCCATTGGATGTAACTACCCAAATGGCAACCTTAAAGGAGAACAGATGTAAGGACGCTGCAGAGACATTATTTGATCTCAAACATTTGTACCAGATTCAACAAATACCACTGCAGGCCCAGGAGGAAAGTAGTCTCTCTCTAAGAAACAATTATGGGACAAACTTGAGAAGTCATACAAAAATGAGCTCTCAAAATGGTAGGAGGCCATGCCATTGCAGAAATATATCGACTGTGGAAGAGTTCTATGTGGAGTAAGAATCTTTAAAGATCCCTACATATCTAAATCCTGACCCTGATGTGTTAGATGAATGGTTCACAAACTCACCTGAATGCTCACACACCATGCTACATATTTTTGGTCAAATAGACATGGAAGGACAGAGAAATGTTATTACTGGAGATTGACTCTATAATTACTGAATTAAGAAAAGTAGTGGATCAAAAGGAATATGACTCCGGAATGGAGAAACTAACCGCCAGGAATGAAGAATTGGGAGAAGAAATACAATTGAAAAAGCAAAGAAATTTATGTTGAGACTACAAAGTTTGAATGGTCAACTACTGACTTTTGTGAAAACATATGACATACTGAGGAAGGAATAAAGCTTAGCAGACAGTATGACTTACAGTGGACGAATTGGTACACCCCCTGTACTGCAATCAGGCACAGAGGCACTGCAAGAGGAGTTGGGAGAAGGCAGAAACGCAATAGACCGCAACATGTCCTGTGGATCTGATCTATCAGGCCCAAAAATGAATTTTTTTAATGGAATTCCACCTATTGACAAGACGTCGGTTAGCACTGCAGCCATATCGAGTTGCAACATGAGGAAAAGGATGAGGAGGAAGAGGTAGAAGTGGGAAAATACGAAGAAAACAGGAAAAGATGCAGGCTTAATGGAAGTGAAGACAAGAGCCCCAACAGCGACAAAAATATGGATTCACACTATAATGTGGTAAATTTATCTGACTTGGCTCTTTCCAAAACTCACATTAATGCTCTTTCCTTAGGTTTATCTTTTTCCCCCAACTCCTCCTTTGACGATACCGAAAGTTGTAATGATCTCTTGAATTTCACAAGGAAGTTAAAAAAATGGTGTCATCAGTAAGTGACTAATATGACAGAGGGTAATAATGTGCTTTGCTCACCCTCTAGTTTGAACATTGATGATGTGGAATAACTTCATACTCTGTGTGAACTGGATGAAAATATTGCGCGTAATGAGAATCCTAAGCTGAATTAAAAGATTTGGGCATTCCTCTGGACCTAAGCTGCCCAAACGGCTTTTGTCCTAAATCAGCATTTCAGCTAACCCTGCCTTTTAACACTATCGGTGTATTTGAGAAAGGTGTAATTAAGAATCTGAGAGAACTCCCAGGATTTTAACCTGGCCAAATAACACCGTAACACAATCACTGAGTTACAGAATAACAATAATATTGTCATCCGAAATTCTGACAAAGGGGGCAATACTGTGATTCTATCAAAGGCAAAATACTTGCCAGAAGACTCCAGGCAATTAGCCGACTTATCATGCTACATACCATGTGACAGGGCTAGGATCGATCTATCGAATGAAACATACTGGGTTAAGGTAATGGACTGACTTGTTCAAGGGCTTCTCGAATGGGAAGAATATCAGTTCCTTATGAACAGACACCCCAAAATACCCGTATTATACTTACTCTCAAAGATCCATAAAAACGTATCAGTCCCCCAGGAAGGCCGATTGCCTTGTCAATTGGATGTCTTTTTCAAAAACACTTCCCTCTGTGTTGACTATTGCTTTAGGCCCTTTGTTGAAACCCTCTCCTCTTATGTCCATAGTAGAGTGATTTCCTCAGAATCATTGATGTGATCACCTGGGAAGAGGACAATTGGTTAATAGTTCTATATGTCAGCAGACTGTACACCTGAATCCCCCATGACTTTGGGGTGCAGGCTTGTTGCCACTTCTTGAAAGTCAGAACTTTGTCATTCTTATTACATAAAAAGATGATCCTAGACATGATCTAGTTTTGCAACAATAATTTCTTTATCTTTAACAAAAAGCACTACTGCCAAACCCAAACTGGACTTTGTTGGTGAAATCAAAACTAACAACTTTAGTCTATGATTCACTAGCAATATACACTACTGTACCCTTTGAATCTCTGGACATAAAAATCAAAATATGGGACTGCCATATGGAAACCAAGCTATTACACAAGAAAACAGCAGAGAACAGTGTGCTACATGCCAGAAATAACCACCCAAAGGGGCAGCTGATAAGGGCTAGGAGGAACTGTAGTAGCGATCTGGCATTTGAGGAAGAGAAAAATACTATGATGAACAGACTTCCGTTCAGCGTGGCCGCAACTTCAAAACAATGGGAGCTGCTTCTAATAAGATGGATAAACTTCTGAGAGAAGTGTTGCTTGTTGGAGGTAACAAGACTTCCAATGGAATCTAAAAGTGCACTCCATTAGATGCTGCTTTGTCCTCCTTCCAGACCATGCCCAAACTGTGCCCTGGCTTGGGAGGTTAAAAACGCTTGCTGCAGACTGTGTAAAACTGGGGTGGAAAACATTGTTAACATAAATGTTTGTACCCTGGTCTAGGCAACAGATACTCCTTGAGCTGTCACTTGACAAAATCTTTAAAGCTTGCAGAAATAAAATTGGAAAACTGTGAGGGTATGTGGTTTTAAGTCTACTGACTCCTATTGAACTTCCTGTTTTTAACCAAAGTCACAGGCAATTGCTTTAACTGTAACTGTTTGAATTTTTTTAAGTTTTGGCATGCTTTACAGAACTTTGTTGAGCAGTTTTAGTATGAGTTAATGTATGCTACTGTTTTTAATAACTATGCATAAAAAAGTCTAATCTAAAAACCTTGTGCAAAAGTTGTGTATGTTGGGCCAAATCTTGACACTATGTTGTGCAAACATACTGCTGGTGCATTAGAATTACCACTGTGATGATCTTGGAAGGCTACATGAGCAGGCAGGCTCTCAAATTGTTGTATAGCGTTTTAGGACCCTAGTGTAATTTTCACGAGTCATGCCCTTATATAGGTATAATTCACATTACCCTTATATAGGCATAGAAATCATAACCATATTTAGACATAACCCATCCAGTCCAAATACGGCATGGCTACTTCCACTAGTTCCAAAAAGCCATAACGATTTCTTGGAAAACTCGGCTTCAGCAGTCAGGAACATCCCCTTTCGTGAATATTGATTTGTCCTAGAAATCATGGCGTTTTCAAAGAACTGAATAATTGTCACGCTTGCACACTCTTTTCTATCTAGATATTCAATTCCAGCGTGCTCTAGGGTGCACTCTCCGTGCTGGAGTGCGTCAAAATCAAATATCAACAGCGTGTCCCATGTTTTCAAAGAACTACCATTCCCTTGGGTTCTTTGGTGACGTTATTATGTCCGACTTTACGTAAAATCAGGCAACTTCAAGGTATAAATATGCCCACACTTGCCCTAGCAAAGGGACGGTGGTTTGGAGCAGTTTGACTATCTACTTGCCCGACGCAGCTCCCAACAGCAAGTGCCTTAAGGAAGTCGACCCTCCAGCTGACGCACTGACAGAGAGGCTGCCTTTCTCTCGCTGAGAATCCAGCTCCAGTGTTTCCAAGCTCCCCTCATGGGTGTTGGGAAATCGAGTCCCGAGACTGAGATACCAGACCTCCTTCATTCTAAAACCAAGGTACGGAGCTGATTAGACCCTAAAGAGAAATCTTGGATAGATTCTTGGCAAAGAAAACTAAACCTATGCTAAACACATACTTACTTCTTCCCTTGTACTAGACTTATGTTAGGTACATTTGGGGTAGGTGTATTTTAGAAGCACCAGTTGAGTACTTTTAGTCTTTGCTATTTATGTATGTATTTTATGGCTTAGAATTTAACCATACCATGCTTTTACAGTATTATTTTATAATACTCTTCTTGCTGTATGCATTATACTTTACAGCCAGTATTACGATTGTAGCAGTTTATATCTTTTGCATGAGAAAGAAGACTGTTCAATAAATACTTTTATTGAAAACGCCTGTCTCTCTATTTCTCTGCACCTCTGATGAAACAAAGCTTGCACGATTGACTGAGTGATATATCTATCTATTGTTTCTGCGACTCTGAAGATTAGTGTTTTCTTGGGGAAACAAAGGTGTAATGTGTATGCGGTTGTCAGAAACTAATCCCCTCTTGTTTATTCGAGAAAGTTTCTGGTGACCTCTGAGCTAGCTGGCACTCACAATTAAGTTTAATATATTCAATAGAGACCTACTCGACCTAACTCCTACGTCAAATCTATAGGATATATTATTCCAATGTGCAGGGCCTATTGGGAATATAGGAACTACACTAAGAAATGATTTTAGAAGAAAGGGGAAGATGTACAGAGTTAAAAAACATGTGATAATTGAGATCTGTTTTACTAAACTGTGTATGCTTTTAAAGTTTGAATCAAATTCCACCATGTGGCAACCATATTTAGAATAAGTTACAGAAACCCACTAGTCTTTAAAAGTACATAGGCATATATGGGCTAGAAATCAGAATTTGTTTCCAGGACACTTAGAGGTATTTTTATCAAAGTGTTGCATCGTCCATGAGCCACGCGAGGTAATGCAAGGGCAGACCAAAAACACGATCAGAATTTCCAAGCCACGTATGACACCTTGCATAACCCTGCAGTGCTAGGTAAATTTGGAGTAATGGAAGGCAGCGCAAGTTGGTGTTCCCACACATTCACCCATGGGTTTTGGCGCATTCCAAGAATTACCATGAGTGGTAGACCTGGGAATGCGTCAAATTTATATGTCTTTGCAGGGTAGGCGTAATGAGAAGAAACATCTTTATTTATCCTTGTTTTTCCCCTTTACACGTGCTATGCTTTCTGCAGCACATGTAGAAAGAGGAAAACGCCTCAAAGGATTGCTTATGTGGGGGAAGATGTCCCTTCCGGCACAAAAGCAATCTTGCCTCCAATGCAGGCACCCTTGCACCATGTTGCAAAAGTGCCTGCGTAGGCAGTCAAAATGCGCCAGTGCAAGAAGTGAGCAGGAATACTACATATCTGACCTGTGACACAGACATCGCCATTGATATTATTATATTGAATTACCGATGTACAACATTTCATGAAAGACTTATGGATGTGTAATCAGTGACAATGTACATACTTTATTTTGCTTATATGAATATGTAATTATTGTGCATTGTGCATTGCCGTTAAACCCAATACTCGTTTTAAAATGCAATTCAATGATATTTGGAAACCACGCAAAGATGGCGCCCATAGATTGAAGCACTAGGGTGATGATAGTCCTCTTTCTATTTCACTGTATATATGCTGTATTGTGGATATGACGTTTCTAGCGTGACCAAGGCAAGAAGCTGAAACGCGTTGTTTTGTGGCAGCATTAAACTGAAAAAAACTATTTTGCACTCAACTAAAGTGTCCGTTTCTCTGTCCTGATTGGAAAGAGGTACGTGTGGGAATATTGAGGGGTACCGGTACCCCGTAAACGGACCGCTCCGTTGGACAGCCTCTCGTCTCTACCGGGACCAGTGTGGCGTTTGTTTGAAATTTGGGAGGCTGACCCCGTGATTACTCATCGGTACTGCTACTCCACGGACCGGCAAGCTGCTGGTACGTCCGGTATTGGAAAACCACGACAGCCCGTACACGGCTTGATTTGGGTGCGGTAACCAGGAACATTGAACTAAAGCAAGCGGAAACCAGAAGACGGCTCGGAGACACCAGGCGCGGTCGGTGGGTGAGTGACCCTTATCTCCGATGAGGACACTTCCCGGCTGTAACGGAGGTCGCCGGAGCTGAATTTTGGGTATAACTTGCTGAACTGAAGTATCACGGGAGGAGAGCTGAGATATTGCGGGGCTGACGAGTCCGGCTCTCGGCATTGGAAGCGTGCAGGTGTATTTACACCATGTTAGCTGCAGCACTGGAAGCGAAGCGGAAAACCACGGCCAATAAACTTTTCTTTGCACAAACCATTATGAGTGGGGAAACATCGACCCCCACAGCTAACATCACGGAAGAAGTAAGAGTGCAGACACTTTACTTTCAATTAGAAAAATTACATAAAAAAGAACTTGTCAAATGGTGGGAAGCTGAGTCTTTACAAAGATATATCGATGTAGCCCGAGTTCCTAGAGGTCTACGTGTCTTTACCATTCCCACGTATGAAGACCCTGACCCAGAGATGCTAGAAGATTGGTCTAATAACACGGCAGCATGCTCTACAGTTATGATGCAGATTTTAGTCAAGTATGGATTGAAAGATCGAAGCAAGCTACTTGAGGAAATAGAGCAAGTATTGGCTGAGTTGGAAAAATTAGTGCCGAAAGAGGCCTTGGAGGAATTTATGAATAAGCTGTCAATCAAAATGGAGAAGGTGGAAGAGGAGATTACCGCGAAAAAACAAAGGAAATTTGTGAGAGATTTCAAAGATTATCAAGCTGGTAGAACCCTCACATTCCACAAAAAATACGACCACTTATATGAGAAGGAGGCAAGTGGTGGAGCAACAATGGTGGTTCCTTGTTCTGTAGAAGTCAGTGAGAGTGACGTCTCAGACAGTAGTCTGTCTGATGCTTCAACCATATCGACAAACCAACATACTCCAAGAAATCCAATAATTTTTTACTCCAATTCCAAGTGTTGAACAAAGGCAGGACAGAGCAATTTCCGGACCCAGGTGGTCTGAGAGGCAGAGGGCGAGGAGGCAGAGGAAAAACCAAAGGAACAAACAGGCAAAACAGAGGAGGAAAAAGCGCAACAGGAACCCCTGTGGGAATGATGACAAGGGGAAAAGCAGCACAGCACTGACGGTCATCAACCTTTCACATCGAATGCTCACGGAGGAAGAGACTGAACTCCTTGGATTAGGTTTGTCCTTTTGCCCCACTACTAATTTTAACTTTGTACAGACCAGAATTGATTTATTTTACTTCTCACGCAAACTTAAATTGAAAAAGCAGAAGCATGGTCCTAATGTGAGACTTAATGTACCCATCAGTAACTTGAACATTGATGATATTGAAGTACTGCATGCTATTTCGTCATCCATTGACAATGAAAACTATAACTCTAATTCTATTCTAAATTTGCAACATCATGATATAGATCTTAACTCTAATCCAGGAAGAGGTTTCAAACCTAAGTCGGTTTTTCTTCCCAACATAGAGTGTGATGCTATAGATGTATTTGAACGTGGAGTGTTGAATGAGTTGAAAAAAATGCGATATCATAAAATCCCAGGTCACAAGAAAAATCTTAACAGTGAACAAATATGTGCATTAGAAAGTTTGAGAAATGATAGCACTATTGTGATTAGGCAGTCTGACAAAGGCGGAAACGTCGTTGTATTAGACAAATCAGCCTACTTAGATGAAGGCCTGAGACAATTGCATGACCAAACCTGTTACTCTATCTCTGACAAAGCTACAGTAACTAAATCCAACTTGAAATATGGGGGCTTATTGGTTGAATGGAGGGAAAAGGGTTTGTTGGAGTGGGAAGAGTTTAATTTTCTCAGATGTCCACATCCTAAAATCCCTATATTATACCTACTTCCTAAGCTCCATAAGGACCCAGTACACCCACCAGGGAGGCCCATTGTTTCCTCAATGGGATCACTTTTAGAGAACACTTCCCGTTTTATTGACCACTATTTAAGACCTTTTGTAGTAGGACTACCTTCATACTTACGGGACACTACTCACTTTCTAACAGCAGTAGATGGTATATTGGGGACCGGAGTACACATTGGTTACTCTAGATGTCAGTAGTCTGTATACCAGCATACAACATCAGCTGGGACTACAGGCCATTAGGCATTATTTAAAAACACGTTCCATTTCTCTGCTTTTCCACTCTGAGATGTTAGTGGACATGATTGAATTTTGTCTGAAAACAATTTTTTTCTGTTTGATGATGTCATATACCGACAGTCACAGGGCACGGCGATGGGCACCTGCTTCGCCCCCAGTTATGCCAACCTATTCATGGGGTGGTGGGAGGAGCAGGTGTCCACCCAACTGGAGGAATTCACCAACGTTGTCCTGTGGCTTCGGTATATTGACGACATCTTTTTTATTTGGAGGGGGGATTCTAAATCTGCCAGTAAGTTTGTCTCCAAATTGAACTGTAATGAACATAATCTTATTTTCACAGAGCACATCAGTCAAACAGTCAAACAGAAATTGAATTCCTGGATGTGCTGGTGGAAGTTAAAGACCAAATGATTCACACCAAATTGTTTCGCAAGAAAACTGCTGGAAACAGCATTCTCAGTGCCTCTAGCGCACATCCACGTAATTTGGTATATAGCATACCATATGGTGAACTCTTGCGTGCTAAGCGCAATTGTAGCTCTGAGTCTAGTTTCTTGCAGGAGAATTCGATCATGACACAACGTTTCAAAGAGAGAGGTTACAGTAATAAAACCATACAAGATGCATGCAAAAGAGTGGAGTTGGTCAATCGTAACCAACTACTACACCCCATCAGACGACCCCTCGAGTCAGAAACCCTGAGATTTATTACCACTTACTCAGGACACTCTAAGGATATTCGTCTGATCCTTAAAAAGCATTGGCATATCTTGTTAACTGATCCCCACATAAGTAAACATCTGAAGAGTTGCCCACAGATCACTTACAAAAAGAACAGATCATTAAGAGATGATCTAAGCCCTAACTCTGTGACAAGCAAAGATACAGGTACCAATTCCCTTCGTCCTGGATTTCGCCGTTGTAGAAACTGTAAAGCCTGCAGTAATAGCGTTGATTGCAGCAAGCTATCTATTGCGAGCATAGACAGGGATTGGGAAATCAAGAAACCTCTGACCTGTAGTACCACACATTGTGTATATGCTTTGATTTGTCCATGTAAAAAAGCCTATATAGGCAGTACGATCCACCAAGCTAGAAAACGGGTGTTAGAACACGTCAGGGCAATCAGACACAACAACAAGCAGTACCCTGTGGCTAGGCATTTTTTTGAGAACCACTTTCAGAATGAGAAACTGCTCAAAATGGTGGTTATTGATGCCGTGGCAGAGAATGTTAGAGGTGGCAACAGAGTTTTACATCTCAGAAAATTGGAATCTAGATATATTGTAGAGTTAGAAACTATGGCCCCTTTGGGCCTGAATTCTAGTGAAGAATTGTCAGTTCACCTACATGAGTGAATAAAGTTACAATTGATGAATTGACATGTATGCAGGCTGTATAGGTTTTCCCTCATCTGTTTTTAACTGTATATTCTGTATTTCTTATAGGTAGGAGGTATCACTGTATCGGCTGACCATCATTGTGACTATGGAAATTTGAGTTTTTTGAATCATTGATTGAATTTACACGATGTCATGGGACAATACTGATTATGAGACTTTCAGCAATTTGATAAGCCCACTTGGGCTGAACTGACCTGTGACACAGACATCGCCATTGATATTATTATATTGAATTACCGATGTACAACATTTCATGAAAGACTTATGGATGTGTAATCAGTGACAATGTACATACTTTATTTTGCTTATATGAATATGTAATTATTGTACATTGCCGTTAAACCCAATACTTGTTTTAAAATGCAATTCAATGATATTTGGAAACCACGCAAAGATGGCGCCCATAGATTGAAGCACTAGGGTGATGATAGTCCTCTTTCTATTTCACTGTATATATGCTGTATTGTGGATATGACGTTTCTAGCGTGACCAAGGCAAGAAGCTGAAACGCGTTGTTTTGTGGCAGCATTAAACTGAAAAAAACTCTTTTGCACTCAACTAAAGTGTCCGTTTCTCTGTCCTGATTGGAAAGAGGTACGTGTGGGAATATTGAGGGGTACCGGTACCCCGTAAACGGACCGCTCCGTTGGACAGCCTCCCGTCTCTACCGGGACCGGTGTGGCGCATATCTTAATATATACATATATATATTCACTGAAAAAACCATAGGTTTTACACACGTTATAGTTAGGAAGTAGCATTTACAAAACCTATGAAATTCACTGAAAAAACCATAGGTTTGACACCAGTTATAGTTAGCTGGAAATTTTACTGATATAAAACCAATGAAATTCCACGTTATAGTTAGTTGGACTCACTATAACTTGCGCGTGTAATGCACTGCTGATGACGTCACATATTACATCACTCATGACATCACTGATAACACCATCCAGTGAATGTGTGTCTTTCTGAAAAATAAATATGTGTTACATATGTATATATTATTGAATATCTTAGTGAATACCTATATTACTGAGTAATGCTTAAATATTTAAATATATGTATTAGTGTTTCACTTTGTGTATAAGTGGCTGCATGGGTTGATGAGTAAATACATGTGTATGTATATAGGTTATTAGATGTTTTTCTTAGTATCAGTATGAGTGTTTGCATGCTTTGGTGGGAGTATTACTTAGTACATAGATGCAAGAATGACTGAGTCTCTGTTTGTATGTGTTTTGAAGACAGCATATGTGCAGGACTGTATGGGTGGATTAGTGTGCATATGTCTGTGTTAGTGAGTGAATGACTGTCTTATTAGTGTCTTTATCAGTAACTACATATGTTTTAATGTAGTATATGTGAATATTTATGTATATAAGTGACTATATGTGAGAGTGAGGTATTGTAAGAGTTCCTGTTTAAATTAGTATGTGTTTCTATAAGTGATTTTTAAGAGAGTGAGTATGTGTAAGTTTCCTTAGAAGTAAAGTGGTAGTGTGTGTATAGCTGTTTATGCAAATAATGGATGTTCAATAGTTTATTTGCATGTGTGAGTATGTGTGTGAATAACTTTTGGATGACTGTCGGTGTGTAACAGGATGTGTAGGTGTATCACTACATATGATTAGTGAATATATGTATGAGTGACTATATAGAACTGTTGGTTAATTAGTGCATGTGTATATAGATGGTGGAATTATTGAATTGGTTGTTGTAACTGGTATGAGTATCTCCATTTTTTGAACATTTTAGTTTCTATTTTTGAATATGCGTTTCAAAGGTTAGATTACAGTGAAAGGAGGTCTGTCACTGTGTCACAAGGATGGTGTTATCAGTGATGTCATGAGTGATGTAATATGTGACGTCATCAGCAGTGCATTACACGCGCAAGTTATAGTGAGTCCAACTAACTATAACGTGGAATTTCATTGGTTTTATATCAGTAAAATTTCCAGCTAACTATAACTGGTGTCAAACCTATGGTTTTTTCAGTGAATTTCATAGGTTTTGTAAATGCTACTTCCTAACTATAACGTGTGTAAAACCTATGGTTATTTCAGTGAATTTCATTGGTTTTTAAAATGCTAATTCAAAAATATCTCGTGTATACAACCTATACTTTTTTCCATAAAGTTCTGGCAATATTTTTTTCGGAAACAAGCCGTTTTCTTCACTGTTCAAGTTGCATAGAGACTCCTTGTAAAGCGATACAGAATTAGAAAGTCTGTACCTTGCCTTTTTTTCAACGCATTAAAATTTGTCTGTAAATAAAAATAGCCTTTCTAAACTTTCGGGCGCGACCCAGTGTGCGCACTCTCGGCAACAGTTCTCAATAAAATGGATAGCGCATTTCCAGGCTTTCGTGCGCGACCGTGTGCGCACACCCACCTATATATTTCGTGAAAACTTTGCAATCTGAACTTATTGAATTTCTTCATAGACCCATCAAAGAACTTATAATACGTCAAACAGACTAAACCTAGGCTTCTTTTTTAATATTATGAAAATTTTCATTAAATGGAGCCGAATGTCTTTTTAAACTTTCGTGTGTGACCGAATGTACACACCTTGGTATTTAAAAAAAATATATAAAAGGTTTTATACTTTAACAATTGTATGCTTGAATCGAGCTCAAAAGATATATTCAATACGAATATGTTTGAATTTACTTCTTTTCACGTTTTGAAACTTCGCTGAATTAGACCGCTACTTCCAAATGACGTACGTGACTAGATACTATCACCGCGTACACGTCTTGAGACGCGCATGTGAAGTCATGTGACTTGAAAACAACACTGCCAATTGGTTCTTAGTAGTTTCTATTCTGCAATTTACACGGAGGACTCCACCCACTTCCCTCACTATCTTTTGTACTCTCAAAAGAGAACAACGTTCAACACCCTTCGGAAGACTTTGCTGAAATGGCTGCCGCCCCGCATTCATCTTCCGAATCTGAAGGAAATGAGCGACTACCTTTAAAAAGAAAAAAGGAATCTTTTATTTGGAATTTTTTTACTTATCCTGAAGAATTAAAGAAAGTAAATGCGCCAAAAGTTACCTGCACGATATGCAATTCGGTTCTCTCAAGAGGAAATCCAAGAAAAAAATATTCCTTTTCCATACATACCATGATGTGGCATGTCAAACAAGTGCACCCTGTGGAATTTGCAAAGGCATCGACAAGAGCCCTGGCCACGCTATTACCATCAGAGGTGGCCAGCACATCTTCTGCTGGACGACCTGTATCTCCATCGAGTGCTGTGATGGACTTGAGACCATATCTTGCAAAGGTGCACATGAAATGCAACGAGTGTGGAGAAATTCTTCTGTACGGAGAGCAGAGCCTCATTCTTACTAAACTAAAAATTGAGAGTCATAAATGCCCCGAGAAAAGATAAATTTCTTCATTTCATTTACAAAACAACATAACAGTTGTTTTAAAAAAAAAAAAAAGTTCTTTTCAGAACTAACTCATTGTACCAAAAACAGCTCCAGGAGCATATTATAAAGGGCGTTTATCTCCCCGTTTTTGGCTTTCGATCATGCGCGACCGTGTGGGCGCACCCACCCATATATTCCGGGAAGACTTCCCGATTGTAACTTATTAAATTTCTTCATAGACCCATCATAGAACTTATACTACTCAGAAGATATATTCAATCTGGATGTGTTTAGATTTACTCCTTTTCACGTTTTGAAACTTCCCTGAAGTAGACCGCTACTTCCAACCAGATACTATCACCGCGTACACGTCCTGAGACGCGCATGTGAAGTCATGTGACTTGAAAACAACACTTCCAATTGGTTCCTAGTAGTTTCTATGCTGCGTCAATACCTACGCCTGCTTCAAACACATGCACAGTTTTGAAACAGCATGGGCCTGAAAGTCACTGAGTGAAATATCATACATTACAGTCAGCCACTTTCAAGACGCATTCCTTCAGAGGAACACTTACCGTTTATTAGAGGTAGATCGTCCGACTCCACCGGAGGACACCCCTAATGAAAAAGACATATATATAAAATGCGGACTAGCCGCTGTATCGTACTAGCAAACTTTAACTTAAAAATCGTTAGAGAAAACAAAAGGAATCGAACAAAATCAGTAGGCCACTGATAGGATCTCTTTTTGACCTTGCTAAAATAGAAACATTAGGAACAACCCCTCATGAGAAATATGAAACTAGTGAGAGAAACCGAGCTCGACGCCATCTTGCCCCCTTTTAGGCCCCATCACGAACATAGATAGCCCCACATAGCAAAACGTGATCTTATCGCCTGCCCAACTTCAGATCTGACCCCCCCCCTTTTGCTCTCATGTCCTGTCGGAATGTCCGGCTGTAGATTACAATCACATGTTACATTTGGGAGGGGAAACGACATCAGAGCGACAAATATTAGAAATATACCACACGACAGCAAAATAACAGGTTAAAACGTTTTTATTCTTGAACAAAAATATATTAAAACAACTATGGAGAACCATTACGAGAATAGTCCGGAGGCGACACCACGCGCCAAGGCCTGTCCCCAGGATGAACCAAGGGATCCGTTCCTGGGGCCGTGGCAAAGAGCGGCCGGCAGCCATCGGCCGGAGAAGGCATGGGCCCGACCCGAGATGTAGTTGTGGTCCCATTCTCTTCCTCTTTCGGTGCCTTGCAGGCCACGAGTGGGGGATGTCTTGCATATGCCTCCGACCCCCCCCCTCTCTTCATCGCCTGGTCCGGCCATAACAAATGTCAGCAAGAAGCCGTGGGGTGCACTGGGAGGGAGAGGCGGCGCGGACGATCCTCTTTTGGCGCCTTGCAGGCCACGAGGGGGGGATGTCTTGCTTATGCCTCCGACCCCCCCCTCTCTTCATCGCCTGGTCCGGCCATAACAAATGTCAGCAAGACGCCGTGGGGTGCACTGGGAGAGAGAGGCGGCGCGGACGAGCCTCTCCCGCCTCCCCACGTGGAGGCCCCTCAGCTGCACCCCCAACGCTCCACGCACCCGTCAAAGGACTCGTCCACTCTTGCGGTGCAGCGACGCTCCACGCACCCGTCAAAGGACTCGTCCACTCTTGCGGTGCAGCAACGCTCCATGCACCCGGCAAAGGACTCGTCCACTGTGGCGGTGCAACGATGCTTCGCCCGACAGGCTTGAGTCCATCAGCTCCTGCAACCCAGTGACTGCCGGTGGTTGCAGATCTTTCCTTTCAAAATGCTGCCAACAATATTTTCTGAATGGCGTAGCCACGAGACGTTGGCGCTCTCATGCTGACGCCAGCCTCAGTTTGAATGACCAACAATCCAGGGCGCGGCGCGGAGCGCGTAACGTAAGCATAACAGGTCATATGACTTGTTAATAAAGCTTTTCATTGGTTTAGAAATATTTTTATGAGCATATTTGACTATTTTATTAAAAACACTACACATAACCTGTTTTTCAAGTTATGTTTAATTTTAAATGAAACGGTTTACATTTTCACTTTTTATTTCCAGTACATTTTAAAAATAAATGTTTATAGTTCCATATGCTGAAGCACGTCAGCTTCCCACCCTATGTCATACAATTCTGACAAATCTGCATCCTCATCATGTTCTTCATCATCCTCAGGATTTAATTCATCTAAGGGATCCACTTCCACTGACGTTTCAATGACAAGTTCAACGATAAGATCGAGATCAACGGATTGCTTATTATCACTCATGGTTAATGTTGTCGTTATCTTTAAAGAAAGAGAACAACAATGAGATGTTGCAGAGTAAGAGACAAATCTCAGAGACTATAATAGTAAATTTTTTTAACAAGAGTAACATTTTGCAGCTATTATTTAGCCATGTCCAGCGATGCTGAGGAGGTGAGTCCTATGTCCAAGTTTTCAGTGAACAGGACTCATCTCTTTTTAACCTTGGATAAGCCTCACCAAAACTGTGTCCCCTGCTCATACTTAAATGTAAAGGGGCAGATATATGTTAACTGGCGCATCCCCAGAGATGCACCAGTTAATGTGCACCGCTGCTCTGCCACCCATGGTGTGCCGCATTTACAATGTGGAGCACCATTGAGCAAAAACAACACAGATGCGTCACGCACCTGTGCCGCAAAAGCAGCACATTGCAGGAATCACGTCGTAAGCGCGACATGTCTACTGCAATGCACAGGAGCAAGCCACACATTGCATGGTGCATCACTCCTTATGCCTGTTTCAAACAGGCGTAAGTATTTGATTCAGGAATGCTAAAAGCTGACTCAGTGAAATCTTCTAAATTTCACTGTGTTAGTTTTACAGGGCTTTCATGCAAATGAATGCCCACCTGCAACAAAACGCCTATATGAAACCTGACGCAGGTTTCATGTGGTGTAGAAAATGAAAATGTATATGTACATAAGCGGCGTTCATTTGTGTTCACCCTCACCACTGTTGGAGTTAAAGCGAAAGTCACGGCACAGTGGCCCCGCCATCTTGCCCCCTTTTAGGCCCCATCACGAACATAGATAGCCCCACATAGCAAAACGTGATCTTATCGCCTGCCCAACTTCAGATCTGACCCCCCCCTTTTGCTCTCATGTCCTGTCGGAATGTCCGGCTGTAGATTACAATCACATGTTACATTTGGGAGGGGAAACGACATCAGAGTGACAAATATTAGAAATATACCACACGACAGCAAAATAACAGGTTAAAACGTTTTTATTCTTGAACAAAAATATATTAAAACAACTATTTACATGACAAACGGCCGCAGCAACAAACCCACAATGCATTTCGCCGTCTACTTGACGCCGTCCCTGTCCCTCCTTCCCCAAAGTAGCAATGTTGGGCTACTTTTGGGCTGCTTTCTAGTAGGGTTTTTGAGCGTCAGAAAGTCTACAAAAGCCGTCGGCAACGGCCTGGGGTGGAGAACCATTACGCGAATAGTCCGGAGGCGACACCACGCGCCAAGGCCTGTCCCCAGGATGAACTAAGGGATCCGTTCCTGGGGCCGTGGCAAAGAGCGGCCGACCGCCATCGGCCGGAGAAGGCATGGGCCCGACCCGAGATGTAGTTGTCTTCCCATTCCCTTCCTCTTTCGGCGCCTTGCAGGCCACGAGGGGGGAATGTCTTGCATATGCCTCCGACCCCCCTCTCTTCATCGCCTGGTCCGGCCATAACAAATGTCAGCAAGACGCCTTGGGGTGCACTGGGAGGGAGAGGCGGCGCGGACGAGCCTCTCCCGCCTCCCCAGGTGGAGGCCCCTCAGCTGCACCCCCAACGATCCACGCACCCGGCAAAGGGTTCATCCACTGTGGCGATATAGGGACGCTCCACGAGCCCAGGAAAGGGTTCGCATACTGTGGCGGTATAGGGACGCTCCACGAGCCCAGCAAAGGACTCTCCCACTGTTGCGGTACAGCGACGCTCCACTCACCCAGCAGGGTCTCGTCCACTGTGGCGGTGCAACGATGCTTCGCCCGACAGGCTTGAGTCCATCTGCTCCTGCAACCCAGTGACTGCCGGTGGTTGCAGATCTCCTAAAAATGGCAGTCGACTTTGCAGGAATGGGCCTGGCGTGAAAAGTTGGCCTGGTCGCCTGTTAACCAGAAAATGGGCCCCTGTCTTTCCTTTCAAAATGCTGCCAACAATATTATATCAGACTCTGCATCGGTACTTACTTATAAATGCAGAAACAACTCAATTAACACAAGGGCTCTTTTCAGAGCCACCTTATATCAAAGCACTCAAACTTCTGATTTATCTCCATTTTCACACTTTTGTAAATAGTTGTGCGCGCCCGAGTGCGCGCACCCCGCAACTTTTTTCGAAAAAAAAAATATATATATTCGCGTTTAAGGTCCTTACTGCACACCCTGAGAAAACCTACGCAGCAAAACAATCTCTACCTTCACCCCTTTCCATGTTCCAACGCTTTGAAACGAGAATATATTTACTCGCGCGCACCCCGCAACTTTTTTCGAAAAAAATATATATATTTTCGCGTTTAAGGTCCTTACTGCACACCCTGAGAAAACCTACGCAGCAAAACAATCTCTACCTTCTCCCCTTTCCATGTTCCAACGCCTTGAAATGACAATATATTTACTCGCAGTGACAAAATGGCGGTCAACACTTCCTGATTTCCTTCGAATCGAACGTTAACAGACGTCACGCAGCAAAAAAAAAATCCGCGCGCGCGCAACCGCTTCAGTGCGCGCACCCGTCCGCGCTTATAGATATATAATTGACTTTAACTTTAATTTTCTCAACAACTACTGAACGGATTTACACCATTCCACAAAAAGCGTAATAACTTCAGATCTGACCCCCCCCTTTTGCTCTCATGTCCTGTCGGAATGTCCGGCTGTAGATTACAATCACATGTTACATTTGGGAGGGGAAACGACATCAGAGCGACAAATATTAGAAATATACCACACGACAGCAAAATAACAGGTTAAAACATTTTTATTCTTGAACAAAAATATATTAAAACAACTATTTACATGACAAACGGCCGCAGCAACAAACCCACAATGCATTTCGCCGTCTACTTGACGCCGTCCCTGTCCCTCCTTCCCCAAAGTAGCAATGTTGGGCTACTTTTGGGCTGC
Source organism: Lissotriton helveticus (assembly GCF_964261635.1). NCBI lineage: Eukaryota > Metazoa > Chordata > Amphibia > Caudata > Salamandridae > Lissotriton > Lissotriton helveticus. The sequence continues at coordinate 1,080,979,045 of NC_136059.1, forward strand.
TTTCTAGTAGGGTTTTTGAGCGTCAGAAAGTCTACAAAAGCCGTCGGCAACGGCCTGGGGTGGAGAACCATTACGTGAATAGTCTGGAGGCGACACCACTCGCCAAGGCCTGTCCCCAGGATGAACCAAGGGATCCGTTCCTGGGGCCGTGGCAAAGAGCGGCCGGCTGCCATCGGCCAGAGAAGGCATGGGCCCTACCCGAGATGTAGTTGTCTTCCCATTCTCTTCTTTTTTCAGCGCCTTGCAGACCACGAGGGGGGAATGTCTTGCATATGCCTCCGACCCCCCCCTCTCTTCATCGCCTGGTCCGGCCATAACAAATGTCAGCAAGACGCCGTGGGGTGCACTGGGAGGGAGAGGCGGCGCGGACGAGCCTCTCCCGCCTCCCCAGGTGGAGGCCCCTCAGCTGCACCCCCAACGATCCACACACCCGGCAAAGGGTTCGTCCACTGTGGCGATATAGGGACGCTCCACGAGCCCAGGAAAGGGTTCGCATACTGTGGCGGTATAGGGACGCTCCACGAGCCCAGCAAAGGACTCTCCCACTGTTGCGGTACAGCGACGCTCCACGAGCCCAGCAGGGTCTCGTCCACTGTGGCGGTGCAACGATGCTTCGCCCGACAGGCTTGAGTCCATCTGCTCCTGCAACCCAGTGACTGCCGGTGGTTGCAGATCTCCTAAAAATGGCGGTAGACTTTGCAGGAATGGGCCTGGCGTGAAAAGTTGGCCTGGTCGCCTGTTAACCAGAAAATGGGCCCCTGTCTTTCCTTTCAAAATGCTGCCAACAATATTATATCAGACTCTGCATCGGTACTTACTTATAAATGCAGAAACAACTCAATTAACACAAGGGCTCTTTTCAGAGCCACCTTATATCAAAGCACTCAAACTTCTGATTTCTCTCCATTTTCACACTTTTGTAAATAGTTGTGCGCGCCCGAGTGCGCGCACCCCGCAACTTTTTTCGGAAAAAAAAATATATATATTTTCGCGTTTAAGGTCCTTACTGCACACCCTGAGAAAACCTACGCAGCAAAACAATCTCTACCTTCACCCCTTTCCATGTTCCAACGCTTTGAAACGAGAATATATTTACTCGCGCGCACCCCGCAACTTTTTTCGAAAAAAAAAAATATATATATTTTCGCGTTTAAGGTCCTTACTGCACACCCTGAGAAAACCTACGCAGCAAAACAATCTCTACCTTCTCCCCTTTCCATGTTCCAACGCTTTGAAATGACAATATATTTACTCGCAGGTCAACACTTCCTGATTTCCTTCGAATCGAACGTTAACAGACGTCACGCAGCAAAAAAAAATTCCGCGCGCGCACAGCCGCTTGAGTGAGCGCACCCGTCCGCGCTTATAGATATATAATTGACTTTAACTTTAATTTTCTCAACAACTACTGAACGGATTTACACCATTCCACAAAAAGCGTAATCTGCGAGCCGGACTCTACAGTTTTGCCAAATTTCTTATAACTCCATTCAGCCGTTCGACCTGTAGCCGTGTCTAAACATCCTATGGAAAATAACATGGAGAAAACACGTTTTGGAACCCCCCTTTTATCTCAGCCCCCACTTCACCAATCCCCCCCAAATTTTCAGGGAAGGAGCGCAGCGGACCGAGCCATCTTCTTTGAGAAATTCGCAAAGATTCATCCACCAGGGCCAAAGTTAATCCAAATAGAATGTTGACGATTTCCTATGGAAACTAGGTCCTAACTATAACTACCTACTGGCGACCGCCAGTAGGTTATATATATATATATATATATATTTATATATATATATATATATATATATATATATATATATATATATATATATATATATAACCTACTGGCGGTCGCCAGTAGGTAGTTATAGTTAGGATTGTTTTCCATAGGAAATCCGCAAAATTCTATTGGGAATAACACTTTGGCGCCGGTGGACGAATTTTCGCGAATTTCTCAAAGAAGATGGCCTGCTCCGCTCTGCTCCTTCCCTGAAAGTTTGGGGGGATTCGTCAAGCGGGGGCCGAGATATTTTCAGGGTCCCAAAACGTGTTTTCCCGATGTTAATTTCCATAGGGTGGTTGGACTCACTTTTAGCCCGAACGGCTGAATGGATTTCCACCAAACTTGGCAAACTTGTAGGGACTGGTAGCCCGATGTGCCTTTGCTATGTCTCAAGATATGTGCTCCAGTGGATTTTGGGTAATTTAGGTTAAAAAAAATATATATATCTATAAGCGCGCCCCGGTACGCGCACCGGGGAGCGCACCGGGCGCGTAACGTGAGTACGCGAGCGGAAAGCTGATTGGCTCTCGGGTGTCTGTCAACATTCCAAACAGTCCGGAGCGGCCGCCATCTTGTGTCTCGGTAGGATCGAGGCACAAGAGGTGGCAAAAACAAAGGGGCAAATGACCAAAAGGGGGCATGGTAGACCCACCCTGACCCCCTAGGTTTGATGTGGGGGCCATAAAAGGGCCCCGCGGGGCAAAAAAAAAAACGATTTCCGTGGGGGGAGCGCCTGGTACGCGCACCGGGGAGCGTACAGGGGAGCGTACCCTGGAGAAAAAAGAATGACAGAGTTTTTAAAAAATGTAGCATTTTTTTTTAAATTGGAGGTAGTTCTAAAAAGAACTGTTTCTTTATTCTTTTTGTTGTTTTATATTTTTTTTATTGTTTTTTTGAACATTTTTTTACTTTTTTGGGGTTTTCTGAACAGTTTTATTTATTTTTTGTATTTTTTATGGGGAGAAACAAAAAACAGGGAATTGTAAACGGCTCAACTGGAGCAAAGAAAAATCAGGAAAAAATTTGGGTTTTTTGGGGCAATTGTGGTTGTCACCAGCAAGGACGATGAGCTTTACGCTCTGCTCACCATAGCTGATAGCCTTACCACAAAAAATACATGTGACCCTGAATTCACCAAACCGTGGTTGCATGATTGGCATCATCTCTCTTGTCTCTGGTCCCGATGGAGTGGGTTGCTTTCTTTAGGAGGTGCTGGGTGAAGATTGGGGAGGGTTACTGGCCAGTTCTCTCATCTCTGCAGCAGCATAGTTGTTGGGATGCTTGCGCTGCATATGCCGAATCATGGTGTAATTGCCAAATGAATATTTCTTATTAGGGTTCCCCCTTGAAAGTTCTGAGCCACAGATTCGGCAAGTCACCTTTGGCGCATTCACTTTCTTCTTGCCCTCTGGGATGGAAAAAAACTCCCATACAATGTGCTCCTTTGGCCTATATGGGGTATTGTCTTCTGGCAGGAATGTCTTTCTTCCCTCCTCCTCCTCCTCCATCTCTTCTTCTTCTTGACCACCAATGTGATGTTGTGGTGGTCCTCTTGGTGGTGGTGGTGGTGCAGATGCTCCAGCTGCTGCTGCTACTGTAGCCATTTTAAAGTACAAAAGATTAGTGACAGATCTCCAAACAGGTCTTCCTCAGTCAAAGGACAAAGTCAGAATAAGGAAAAAATGTGGGGGCTTTCATCATTTGGACCAATGAAAAGTGTTATTTTCAGGTCACATGACCCAGACTTTCATCATTTGGAAACCAAAAGTGTTCTGAACCAATGAAAAGTGTTATTTTCAGGTCACATGACCCGGCGCGCTTACGCTACGCGCCCCGGGGCACGCTCGGGGGGCACGCCCGGGGGCACTTACGTTGCGCGATCGTATGCGCTCGGGCGCTTCTGGGTGCGCTTACGCCGTGCGTCATAAGACGCATCACCCGACTACGCGATACGTCACAATGATGTTTTTGTTCGCGGCAATAGCGCTAACGGGACGCTCACCGGTACGCGCACCGGGGCGCGCCGCCACTGAGCTTACCGGCGCGCTCACCGGTACGCGCACCGGGAGCGTACCAAGGCAAAAAAATAAAAAATAAAAAAGGGAAAAATATATATAAAAAATAGTATTACATAAATATACAATATAAAATTAATTATAAAAAATATTATATTTCATACCTATAGAGATTTGCTATTAAAAAACTTTTGAAATTCACTGAAAAAAACATAGGGTTGAGGCCCTATATAAAGTTAGGAATTAGCATTTACAAAACCTATGAAATTCACTGAAAAAACCATAGGTTTCACACCAGTTATAGTTAGGAATTAGCATTTAAAAAACCTATGAAATTCACTGAAAAAACCATAGGTTTCACACCAGTTATAGTTAGGAATTAGCATTTAAAAAACCTATTAAATTCACTGAAAAAACCATAGGTTTCACACCAGTTATAGTTAGCTGGAAATTTTACTTTGGACATGCAACAGTGGTCCCATGCATTCAAAAAATAAGAAGAAAAATTAATATTGACAGAGTCAATCTATATTGTGAGTGACATGTCCAGCCGGACAGTGGTCTTCAAAGTTTACTCAATATGCAAATAATAGAAACATAACAAGTACCTTCCACAATTCAGCCAATGTGGAACACAAGCCTGTGCCCAGCACTGACAGAACAGGTACAGAGGGTGGGTATACAGAGCAAAGAAGGGCTTTTTAAGGCAAGAAAGAAGTTTTCTGTCATCAATACAGTTGTACAGAATTTTTGGAGCAAAGCACCATTACATTACATAGTAATCACGTTTTTGTATTAGGTGCTATATAGGTCGACGGCGTTTCGGACCCCTTAGTAAATCATAGGACCCATCATCAGGACAATTCAATGAAAGCCTTAGTACAGTTTAGCCTCTAATTGCCTAGAAAGAGAAGGAAGGAAATATATACATTGAGAAACATAATCTGTAGAAGTATTCAAAACAATTGGTGACTTGTAGTGAGGAACTGGAATCCTTTTCAAGTAATTGAGTGCATTACAATTGCGGAAATGGCATCGCATGCTAATGTGTAATGCCCAGAAATTAGAGTACATGCACAATTCAATACGTCTAATAGGTGGAGGTTGGGGTGATCGGCATGGAGTATTGGTTGTTGAGCAAGACGCATGCACGGTCGGTAGCTAGGAGTGAGCTGTGCACTAACCGTGAAGCTAATCGTGCCGGTTCGTCGACGCATAGTTGTTCTTCACGACGCATGCACGGGCATGGGTTTAATGACAGAAGAACAGTAACGGGTAGTGAGGTGTGCGCTGGCCGAGAGCCTAGGAGTGCGGGCTCGTCGGCGCTTGGGATAAAATACGAGTAAACCAACACGGTTGAGCGAGTTGGAATGGTGCTGCTTACCGGTGTAACCCAATCGGAGTCGGCAGTTGAAGGGGAGGGGATGCTCACGCTCTAAACGGGGAAAAAAACGTTTTGAGAGAGTGCGCATATAAAAAATAAATAAGGGAGTAAAAGGCGGGCTTGGGAATAAGTTCTTACCGCAATCAGGCGTGCATTTCCGCGGAGTTATAGATATCCGTTGGAGCCTCGGGAGACCTGGAAGGAAACCCGTATCATTAAGGAATTGTGGCGGCAAGCCAGAAGGGAATTTAGAGGGTAAGGGGGAATTTAGAGGGTAAGGGGGAATGTGAACTTACCGGGTGAGTCTGAGGGTATACTCCCGGGCGTGCTCAGAGAGACGAGTGGTTGTTGAATATAGTGAAAGCGGATAGGGCAGGGAACATGTGATGTACAAGGGCATAGAAAAGAAAGAGGGACCAGTTCAGCGGCCATCTTAGGAGAGTGATGAAAGGAACATGTGATGTCCAAGGACATGGAAATGAAAGGGGGACCAATTCGGCGGCCATCTTTGGAGAGTGGATAAAGTGGGCTGCCCGAGTGACGTGCATATGACAGATTAACACATAAAAACATATTATACAGCGACGTATTTACAATAAGTGACACAGCTGACTCATACCCCAAATTAAATTAAGGCAGTCCATTCATCATGCAGGTTCAATCCAGAGTTCAGTCTTTAAAATCCATTTGAGCTCTTCTTTGTTCAATAGGTGATTCAGATCACCGCCCCTTGATGGGATGATGACCTGGGAGATCACGGTCCAGCGGATGTCATTTTCCGTGTGGCCCTTTTCCAGAAAATGTTCAACCAGCGGGGCATTGGGCGCTTTGCAGCGGACACGGCTCCGATGTTGGGATATCCTCAGCTTGATTTTTTGCTTTGTTTGCCCCACATATATCAGGTTGCAAGGGCAGAAGATGGCATAAATGATGTTGCAGCTATTGCAATTGGAAATTTTACTGGCATAAAACCATTGAAATTCCCACATTATAGTTAGTTGGACTCACTATAACTTGCGCGTGCAATGCACTGCTGATGACATCACATATTACATCACTCATGACATGGTCAGTGACATCACTCATGACATCACTGATTACACCATCCTTGTGACAGAGTGACAGACCTCCTTTCACTGTAATGTAACCCTTGAAACACATATTCAAAAATAGAAACTAAAATTTTCAAAAAAATGGAGATACCCATATCAGTTACAAATGTAAATGTAAATGTACAGGAATTTATATAGCGCAAATCACCGAGCGGTTTCTAAGCGCTTGCTTAGGGAACCCGTCCTGGTATTCCCCTGTGAGATAACCCCGGCAGGGTATCCGCAAGGTGAAAGCCAGGCATCCCGCCGCGAGGGGCCGTTGTGGAGATTAAGCAAGCTATTGCCCAGAGTCGCAGAGTGGGAACCCGTGAATCGAGTAGGCACCGGAGCGAGAAATTGTCGGGTCCATGGACATTTTAGGACTCAAGACCCCGCCGAGCCGGGAATTGAACCCTGGTCCTGGGCTGACCTCTGCTTCCAGGTCTGCCTCCTCTAACCAGTGAGCCACACTTCTCCACTTCAACAACCAATTCAGTAATTCCACCATCTATATACACATCCACTCATTCACAAACAGTTCTATATAGTCACTCATACATATACTCACTCATCATATGTAGTGATACACCTATACATCCTGTTACACACCGACAGTCATCCAAAAGTTACTCACACACATACTCACACATGCAAATAAACTATTGAACATCCATTTATTTGCATATAGAGCTATACACACACTACCACCTTACTTCTAAGGAAATTTACACATATTTATTCTCTTAAACAATTACTTATAGAAACACATACTTATTTAAACAGGAACTCTTACAATCTCTTACTCTCACATATACTCACTTATATACATCAATATTCACATATACTAGATTAAAACATATGTAGTTACTGATAAAGACACTAGTGAGACAGACATTCACTCACTAACATACACATATACACACTCATCCACCCATACAGTCCTGCACATATGCTGTCTTCAAAACACATACAAACAGAGAGTCAGTCATTCATGCATGTATGTGCTAAGTAACACCCCCACCAAACAATATAGACACTCATACTGATATTAAAACAAACATCTAATAACCCATATACCTACACATGTAGCTACTCACCAACCCATGCAGCCACTTATACACAAAGTAAAACACTAATCCATATATTTAAATATTTAAACATTACTCACTAATATATGTATTCACTAAGATACACTTAATAAGCAAGTTAACCAATCAAATTTTTTTTTTTTAAACATCCAGGTACACACTTATTTAAACATTTATTCTTCCATCAACTTTTACATATACACATATAAAACATATTTATTTTTCAGAAAGACACACATTCACTGGATGGTGTCATCAGTGATGTCATGAGTGATGTCACTGACCATGTCATGAGTGATGTAATATGTGACGTCATCAGCAGTGCATTGCACGTGCAAGTTATAGTGAGTCCAACTAACTATAACGTGGGAATTTCAATGGTTTTATGCCAGTAAAATTTCCAGCTAACTATAACTGGTGTGAAACCTATGTTTTTTTCAGTGAATATTACCTACTGGCGGTCGCCAGTAGGTATATATAGTTAGGATTTTTTCCCTATGGGATTTTTGAAAATTCTATGTCTAATAACTTTGGCGTTTGTGGACGGAATTGGTTGAAATTTTCAGGAAAATGGAACATTTTGTTTCTGGGCAGCCACTGGAAATTTGGGGGGTGTTTGTCAAGGGGGGGCCGAGAAAAAAGGGGGGTCCCAAAACACGTTTTTCCCATGTTCATTTCCATAGGGCGGTTGGCCTCACTTTTAGGACGAACGGCTGAATGGATTTGCACGAAACTTGGCAAAATTGTAGGGACTGTTAGCCCGATGTGCCTTTGCTAGGTCTCAATATATGTGCTCCAGTGGATTTTGAGAAATTAACGTTCAAAAAAAGATATATATCTGTAAGCGCGCTCTGGGCAGCGCTCCGGTTCGCGTACTTGACGCGTAACGGAACTTCGCGTAGCGAAGCTGATTGGCTCTCCGGTGTCTGTCAACATTCTAAACAGTCCAGAGCGGCCGCCATCTTGTCTCTCGGTAGGATCGAGAGACAAGAGGAGGCCAAAACAAAGGAGGAAATGACCATAAGGGGGCATAGTAGATCCTCCCTGACCCCCTAGGTTTGATGTGGAGGCTTTAAAAAGGCCCCGCAGGGCAAAAAAAATAAATAATTTTTTTTTGGTTTTTTGCGTGGGGAGCGCCCGGTCCGCGAACCGGGAAGCGTTCTGGGGAGCGTACTAAAAGGAAAAAAGAATGATAGACTTTTCTAATATTGTATGTTAATTGATTGTTTGTTTTGTTGATTATTTTTTAATTTCTTTATTTTTTAAGCAATTATTTATTATTGTGATTGTGTTTCAAAATTTAATAAAATGTCTAACATTTCACTGTCTGAAATGTCGTTATTTTCATTGAACATAGCTTGTAATGTTTGAGTGTGTAAAATGTCCTCATTTTTAAGGAGGACATCTACTGCTTCCACACATTGCAGTAGTTCTTGGTCCCAAGTTTCATCCATAAATTCTATATAATTTGGATCAATTATTTCTTGGTTGTTCTCTTGCAGGACAATTTGAAATGAAACTTTCTGTTCGCCTTCCATTTTGCCTGAAATTTGGATTAAAAAAAATATATTAGTACAGATAGGGCACTGATGGGATTAATTTTAGATAGGCAGTTTTTATCAGTGAATTTATCTTTGGGCAGTGTATAGTATCAGAGTGGAAGTAGGAATATAAAAAAGTGTATGTGATTTAACGTAAGTAAATTCATAATTATACAAGAGAAACCTAACTCCATCCATAACTATAACAGAGAAGTCTATCTAAATCTATAACTACTACAGAGGGATAGTATATAACTATCAGAAAAAGTTTACCATATTAACTTATAGTGCACAATATACTTCAGTTTTTAAAATAACAACTTACCTTTACAAAGAAGTTGAAGTGATTAGTGAAAATCCTATTGAAATGTACACCAGGAAGTAGTAGTCAAAATGGCTGTGTTTCCTTCTCTTCCTTTATATATATTCAGGTATATAACCAATCAAATGTCAGGTAAAAAAAGTAGAAAATGAAAGTAACATTTTCATTGGTTGTCAATTCCAACACTTCAGATGTGTTTTGTGAAGTAATTTACCTCACGGTATTTAGAGAGGTCTACAGGCTAAATGGCTAAATGGAATTTCAATCAAATTTGTGAAAATGGTAGGGATTGGTATGTAGTATGAGCTGATCTATATTTGGTGAAAGTGTCTCCAGTCGTTTTTTCAGTAAATTACTTTCCCACCTTTTTTGATGGAGCGCTTCCCGGGGAGCGCCCCGGTACGCAAACTGGCGAGCGCCCCGGTACGCGAACCTGAAGCGTTACGGGAGTCCACCATTTTGTGTTTCGGTCGAATTAAGATACAAGATGGAGGGCAAATATTGTTCAGAATGGGTAGAAGAGGGTACGGTAGACGTATCTTGACCCCCTAGGTTTTCTGAGGGTGGCTGAGGAGGCCCATATGTGCGGGAAAAAACATTTTTTTTTTAAATTTCACGCGGTTAGCTTCCGGTTCGCGTACCGGGTAGCGCTCCGGGGAGCGTACTTTGTTGAAAATTAGTGAAAAAAGTTAGAGTAAAAAAATAATTTTGAGTGATCAGATGTAGGGTAGCTCTGAGAAGAGCTTTTGGGTTTATGGTACATTTAGGTACTTATAAGTATGTACCAATGCACAGTCTTAAATTCAAAATGAAAATTCTGTTGCCCTCATCTGAGAAGTGAACTCCATCTCCTCTGTAGATATCTTGCATGTAGTAACGCAAGTTATTGTTGTACCTGGAGCCCATTCCATGGTCTCTCATGTAAGCTGAAACAGATTTGTTTACATGCTTCCTCGACTTCTCAATTTGTGGACAAAATTGGTTCGACCACCTCCATTTCTGTCTTTGGCATATATTTGAATATACCAAGGCAGTTTGAGGAAAAAGTGCCATCAATTGCTCAAAGGTGTCCTTTAAAAGCATTTCCAGACCTACCCCAGTCAAAGTGCCCAAATCATTTCCTCCACAGTGCACAATTAACAGGTCAGGTTTTGGCAAATGCATTAAGGTTTTCACCAATGGTATCAATTGGTGACATTTTAATCCTCTGTGGCCAAACCACTTAATTTCCACATCTTGTAAATTGAGGTTAGGTAAATTTCTGTTATCAGCATACCTCTGAGCCCAGTAGATGTAACTATGTCCAACAATCCAGACAGAAAACATGGTGAGAGAAGGTTCTGCTGCAGTCAGATGAAGTGTGGCAATGAAATGGCAGTTGAAAAAATAAGAGTTTAAAATGGAAAAAACTGTGGAGTTTCTGTGTTAATGAAGCAGTAACAGTGATTGGTGGATTTTGATTGCTGAAAACAGAAAGTTAGGGTGCATGGATGAGTTCTTTGAAAGATGTATTTTGAATGGTCAAAAAAAATAATTAAATGAAAGATTGCACTGGATATGCAGGTGCACTGAGAGTTCAGAGTTCAATTGAAACATTGTTGTGTGAACTTGCAAACACCAGAGGTCTTCCAGGAGGTGGTTGCTATGCAAAAAAGGCAGACAGGGCAGAGGGGGGAAGGGTTTTGATTTGAAAAAAGTGAGGGAAGAGTTTTGATTGGGTGACATGAGAGATATGTGTGATGAATTACAGCATTTCTGTGCTTTCTATAGTTGCAGCCTCTGGAGTGCATACCTTTTGTTCTGCTGAAGACAAATTGGTGTATTTCTGAGACTGTTTTGAAACTCATAAAGTATTTGCTAAGGTGAGAAAAGATTTATTTTATTTAGATAGAGAATAGTGTGCTTTAAGGAGAAAATTATGAAGAAAGTTGTGTTTTTAAAATGTTGCTTTGTCTCAAGTGTTTTACAAATAGATTTTGTTTCTTTGAGAAATTGTAATTGGAGAAAATGTGAAGTATTAGTACTGACAGGGTGTTTTTGTGCATAGGAGCTGTGCAGTGTTTTCAAATTATGACTTGAAAATCGTTTTTGTGGAAAAGGAATGCTTTTAAAATTTATGACAAGGAAATAATGGTGTCTGCTTCTTTATAAGGCATTTGAGTGTCTCTGATGTTATTTTTCCCATTTTAAATTAAAAGACCTTTATCTGTGGGGAAAGTTCCTTGTAAATATGCTCCCACCTGTGTTTGGCAAATTTAGATTTTGATTCTTTGAGTTACATAGCCATGTTAAAAATGACCCAAAATTGCTGCAAAGGCAATCAAAAAACGCTTTCATGTGTCTTAAGGACATTTTAAGTCATTTCCCCATGTGCAGTGTTTTCAAATTATGAATTGAAAATCGTTTTTGAGGAAAAGGAATGCTTTTAAAATTTATGACAAGGACATAATGGTGTGTGCTTCTTTATAAGGCATTTGAGTGTCTCTGATGTTATTTTTCCCATTTTAATTTAAGACCTTTCCCCGTGGTGCAAATTCCTTGTAAATATGCTCGCACCTGTGCTTGGCAAATTTAGATTTTGATTCTTTGAGTTACATAGCCATGTTAAAAGTGACCCAAAAATGCTGCAAAGGCAATCAAAAAACGTTTTCATGTGTCTTAAGGACATTTTAAGTCATTTCCCCATGTGCAGTGTTTTCAAATTATGACTTGAAAATCGTTTTTGTGGAAAAGGAATGCTTTTAAAATTTATGACAAGGAAATAATGGTGTCTGCTTCTTTATAAGGCATTTGAGTGTCTCTGATGTTATTTTTCCCATTTTAAATTAAAAGACCTTTATCTGTGGGGAAAGTTCCTTGTAAATATGCTCCCACCTGTGCTTGGCAAATTTAGATTTTGATTCTTTGAGTTACATAGCCATGTTAAAAGTGATCCAAAAATGCTGCAAAGGCTTTAAAAAATCGCTTTCATGTGTCTTAAGGACATTTTAAGTCATTTCCCCATGAATGTAGGTATACAATTGATTTATATGTTGTGTTTAAACACGTTTTTTGAAATCAATTACATTTCTGGATATGTACTGCTAGAGCTTCATAGGTTGTTTGGGGCATATTTATAAGGCATTTGAGTGTCTCTGATGTTATTTTTCCCATTTTATATTAAAAGACCTTTCCCCGTGGTGCAAATTCCTTGTAAATATGCTCGCACCTGTGCTTGGCAAATTTAGATTTTGGTTCTTTGAGTTACATAGCCATGTGACCCAAAAACGCTGCAAAGGCTTTAAAAAAACACTTTCATCACCTGTGTTTCCTAAGTTTACGAATGACATTGTGCAGATGAAGTTTAGGTCTGTCCACGGACACAAAAGAGGTCTGGCCTTTGTTCAAGAGTGAAGTGGACATGACTTACTTCATTAGTAGGCCTTTACATGTATTATCTCCTCTGTATTCTTCAACAAGCGTAAATTTGATCTGCAACCCTGAGTAGGCCTCACCTTAAACAAACCTCTGGATAGGCCACACCTTATTGTCATCCTGAATTAATCATTTAAAATGTTAGGGACAGATTTATGATAGGTGTGTGACTCTTTTGCGCCGCTGTGCGTCACTTTTGTGACGCAGCGGCGGTGCAAAAGATTTGCTATGTAGCGACATATTTAAAAATTGATGCATCTAGGCAGATGTGTCATGCTGTAAAGTCCTGTGCCACATGAAACCTGTGTCAGTTTTCATATAGGTGTTTTGTTGCAAGGTATGCATTAATTTGCAAGAAAGCCCTGTAAAACTAACACAGTGAAATTTAGAAGATTTCACTAAGTCAGCTTTATAGCATTGCTGAATCAAATCCTTACGCCTGTTTGAAACAGGCATAAGGAGTGATGCACCATGCAATGTGAGGCTATCTCCTGTGCATTGCAGTAGACATGTTGCGCTTACGACGTGATTCCTGCAATGTGCTGCTTTTGCGGCACAGATGCGTGACGCATCTGTGCTGTTTTCACTCAATGGTGCTCCACATTGTAAATGCGTCACACCATGGGTGGCAGAGCAGCGGTGCACATTAACTGGTGCATCCCTGGGGATGCGCCAGTTAACATAAATCTGCCCCTTTACATTTAAGTATGAGCAGGGGACACAGAGTTGGTGAGGCTTATCCAAGGTTAAGAAGAAATGAGTCCTGTTCACTGAAAACTTGGACATAGGCCTCACCTCCTCAGCATCGCTGGACATGGCTAAACAATAGCTGCAAAATGTTACTCTTGTTAAACAATTTTACTATTATAATCTCTGAGATTTGTCTCTTACTCTGCAACATCTCATTGTTGTTCTCTTTCTTTAAAGATAACGACAACATCAACTATGAGTGACAATCAGCAATCAGTTGATTATGACATTATCATTGAACTTGTAATTGAAACATCAGTGGAAGTAGATCCCTTGGATGATTTAAATTCTGAGGATGATGAGGATGCCGATTTGTCAGAATTGTATGACATAGGGTGGGAAGCTGACGTGCTTGAGCCTATGGAACTATAAACATTTATTTTTAAAATTTATAATAAATGAAAAGTAAAAATGTAAACCGTTTGATTTAAAATTAAAGACACCTTCAAAAACAGGTTATGTCTAGTGTCTTCAATAAAATATTAAAATATGCCGCTCTGCCGCCGCACTCAAAAATTGCATCTTACGCGGCCGGCCTCGATACGAGGTTGTAGGCTCATCGCTGTGTTTAAAAAATAAAACAGACTTGAATATAAAATTAGATCAGATTCACATATAAAAAACATAGGTAAAATGAAGAAGAATTCTATTTCTTTTCTGCTATTTGTGTATTATAAATTTGCCAAAGCACTAAAAAATGTTCTATGTAAAAATGTCAAGTAGTGTGTTAAGTTTTTGATGACTGTTATTGATTTACTGTTTGGTAACAGTGGTTAATAACATTTTTTATTATATTTTACCACAGATTCAACTGCAGATCATTTCAAGATTTGAGCATGCCAACCAAAGAAAGACTTAGAAAGGCTGCAAAACGTCAAAGACAGTAGGTCCATGAAATAATGCAGCAGTCCTCTACCAAAAAAACTTGTCAAGTCACCAAGAAAGCACCGGGTAAGACCATAAAAACATTCATAAGAAATATTTGTCGAAAAAAAGTATTACTACAGAAAATGTTTCAGTCCAGAAAAAGAGAAGCAATTTAAACGGAAAGGAAAGGCCAATGAAAAATGTTACTGCTAGAGCAAGAGATAACTCTGTGCATGATAGTAGAAGGAAACAACAGTTTAGGGACATTCGTAAACGAATGTTCCGAAACAGGATAATTGGCAATTTGTTAAAAAATATTAAGAAAGGTCAACAGAAAGTGGTTTTTTATAAGAGAAAAAAAAAAGTTGAGAAAGTTATTGATCAGGCATTTGAAATTAAACGTAAGTTATTTATTTTGATAATCAATAGAATTAGGAAGCTAAACAAGGCAATTTATGATTTCAAAAGAAATAGTAGATGGAAGAGAATAGTTAATCGTAGTAATTTTTGTGAAGTTTTTTCCGGAGAATGGATGCATAGTTCAAGTTGTGAGGCATTTTTTAATGAGGAGAGTTATTTCCAGGATAATGATTTGGTGCATGCAGTTGACACCAGTGGTCGAGCTTATGAAGTGAAAGATGGTTGTCCAGTTGAAAAAGAAAAACTTGTGACAACAGAGACAGAAGAGGTGTTAGGTAATGAGGTTTTAGGAAGACGTCCTAAGGGTCCTGTGTACACCTGGAAGTGTAGTAGTATTTGCAGTGTGCGACAGGATTCCATCAATTTGCTTTGTGATTTTGTATGGACATTTAATAAGAAAAGTTTGAAGCAGAAAATGAAGTTGTTGCAAGAATTAGATCCTTGCAGAGTGAGAGAAGTGACAGGTTTGCATGGACATTCACTGGCTTGTCTTTCCAGGAGAGTATGCCAGAGTGTTTTTCATCATTTCAGGATGCTAGCAGTGCATCATAATAAAGTGAGGAAATTAGTTAGAATGTTGTATTATGCTAAGAGTCCAGCAATTATGCTTAAACAATTATGCGCTGCTCTTTTGCATGGTTCTGAAATAGATGTGAAGAATATTTGTGAAGAAATTGAGTATTGTTACTTTGGAAGTAAAGAGGAGAATGTTGAAATTGACCAAGAAGAAGAGGGTAATGTGGAAGATATTGTACAGGTTTCCAGTACAGATAATTTTCAGAGGGAAATTGCGACGTTTCAGGTGAAATCAAGTGAGAGGCCTAATTTCACTTGTGTGTGTTGTCGACGCACTTATTATAAGAATCAGACTAAGTTAGTGGATTTATATGCAAAAAGTGAAAGGGAAAATAATAGTGAATGGAAGGATTTCACAACATACTTGATGGTAGAAAATTGTTTTGATTTGGGATCAGATCAACGTGTGTGTACTTATTGTTGTACCAAATTAAATCAAAACCAGATGCCTGCTAGAGCAGTTCATAATAATCTGGAATTGGTTGAGATTCCTTCTGAATTGAAGGATTTAAATACTTATGAATCTATTTTGATTCAAAGTATCCATCCCTTTCAGGCTATTGTAAGAATGGAGCCAAAGACAGGGAAATTGCCTCCATCAGATTTACTGAGAGGATTAAAGGGAAGAGTTGTTTATTTGCCTCTAGATTTGAAGAAAAACATTAACACAATTGGAGTAGAGAAAGTGGAAGAGGAACCTCTGGTTATCTTAGTTAATGGGGTTCCGACAAAGAATACGAAAATATGGCAAGATTTAGTGGATGTTAGGAAAGTCAAAAAGGCAACATTGTATTTGAAAAAAATTATAAGTACTATAAGAATGTATATGTTGCAGAAGAGGAAGTAAGTGAGGAAGAGGATAGCGATTTGTGTGCTGGTCAAATTGAGAAAGTAGAACCCTCTACTAGTGAAGAAATATATGAACATTATAGTGTTCATCCTTTGCATTCCAAGGAAGTCATGGGGAATGCTATCGAGTTGTTTCAAATGAAACAAGCCAAAGGGAGTCCCATTAGTGTTTGGGAGGAAAGTTTGGAAGCTCGGTGTTTCCCACAGCTTTTTCCAACAGGTCAGGGAGGAAGATATGATGAGCGACCTCATCAAATTCCTGCTTCTGAATACCGGACTTTGCGATTGTATGCAGGAGATGCTAGGTTTCGACAATGTATTCCCTATTTGTTTCATCTCCTGTTTGAAAGCGATCTGTCTGGACTGTCATATGCAGTGAACCACATCTTGAAAAGTGGTATACACATGCAAAACATCTCGGCAAGTGACTTTATGGATAAAGTCAATGTCCAAGACAGTATTTTGGATTGTCACCTGATTAATCTCATGGCGTGTCAGCGTGGTACTAATGAGTACTGGTACCGTCGTCATGGTGATTTAAAATGTATGCTGAGGAACTTAGGAACTCCCACATGGTTCCTCACTCTGAGCTGTGCCGAGTATGGCTGGGAAGACTTACTTGAATTTCTACGAGAGGCAAATGGAAACATTGAAAACATCGAATTCAAGACACCCGGAGAACTGTGCTCTTTGGATCCAGTCAATGTATGCAGGTACTTCAATCATAGATTTGAAGCTATGATGTCTTTCATCATGAATAAGAAGAATCCACCTCTTGGAGAGGTGTTGGATTTCTTCTGGAGAAAGGAGTACCAAGCAAGAGGTGCTCCTCATATACATATGCTACTGTGGATCAAGGAAGCACCTAAATTTGGAACAGATCCAGAAGACTCAGTGATGAGTTTCATACAACAGTATTCTACGTGTGCTGTTCCAAATGCAAAGGAGAAGAAAAGCCTAAGAGAAAAAGTTCTACGTTTCCAAAGCCATCGTTGTGGAAAGTACTGTCGTCGTAAATTCCGAAACAAGGACAAGTTCTACACCAAATGTCGTTTCGGCTTTCCACGACCGGTGATTGCTAAAGGAAGAGTAAACAGTTTGATGTCTTCGCTGCAACATAATGTGATGAAGAAATCACCGAAAAACACATACAATTTGAAGAGGAACGAAGAGTCCAAGTACATCAACGACTACAACCCAGTGATTTTGTCCATGTGGAATGCTAACATGGATATACAGTTTGTGGCTGATAACTGTATGGCTGTGGCTCGGTATGTAACATCTTACATCACCAAAAAAGAAAAGACAGAATTGAAGGATGTGTGGGAGGACATTTCCCATGAAAAGAGCCTCAGTAAGAAGTTGTACAGTTTCAGTCTGAAGATGTTGTCACATCGAGAAATCGGAGTTTACGAATGTTCTGACCGGTTGTCTTCAGCAAGTCTCTATGCCAAATCTAGGAGTATCGTTTGGGCGAGTCTTGGTCTTGCTGCAACGCGTAATCGAGTTCTGAAACCTGTGCGGGAAATTGAGTATTTGGCGGAAAAGGAGCCAAACAGTACCGACATTTTGAAGACCAACATGTTGGATACATATTATCCAAATCGAAGCAGTCACCTCGAGAATGTTTGTCTGTATGAGGTTCTACAAAATTACATATTCAAGAGGAACATCAAAGAAGATACTGAGAAAGGAGTGTATGCTGTAATTGGAAGTGAGGGATGTCTGGTCAAGCAAAGAAAATGCCACTTGGTAAACCATCGAAAATTGAGTGGCGAATCTCCTGAAAAAAAGGAGTTTTTCTATTTAGCACTTTTGCAACTTTTCAAGCCTTGGCGTGCAGAAGAGGAACTGCTTGGAGATTTCCTCTGTTACGAAGACTCTTTCACTGCCGCCAAGGAGACCATAGAATGTCCTGCTTTTCCCAAATATGTAGAAATGTTGAATGCGGAAATCGAGCAGGAAGCAACGATTGCAGCCGAGATTGCCAGAGACAGTTCTCAGGACAGTCAGAGTTCTGTTTCATTGAGTCAGGATCCACTAGGAGGACCTGTTATCGAAAATGAAGCTGCCACTGCCATGAATGAAGTGGAAAGAGCCATGGCACATGCTCAGGAGGATGCGGTTAACTTAGAAGACTTGGAAAGACAACTCAACGTTGAGCAGAGGAAAATATATGACGAAGTTACCAAGCAAATAGATCATGGATTAAGTCATGAGAAGAAAGAGTGCTCATGTACGTCGTTGAAGCCTGTCCGACTGTACGTGAGTGGAGAAGCGGGAACTGGAAAAAGTTTCCTCATTAAAGCAATTGCATCTTATCTGCAGAAAAGGACTGAATCACCGCTGTCTTGTGTTGTTACCGCTCCAACTGGGCTGGCAGCACATAACATTAAAGGGATTACTTTAAATCGTTTACTGAGGCTGCCAGTGGAGCATGACAACAAATTACAATATCACAAGCTATCTGGAGATGCTTGTTGTGAAGTTTCAAGAATCTTGAGGAAAACGAAACTTCTTATCATTGACGAAGTAAGCATGGTTTCCAATGTCATACTTGCCTTTGTGCATTTGAGAATGCAAGAAGTTCTCAAAACAGAGTATGATGTGTTATTTGGTGGCAAACACATCATTGTTTTCGGAGATCTTCTGCAGCTGACACCAGTGAAAGGACAACCTGTGTTCAAAATGCTCACGCATGAAGATACCAGGAAGTGCCTAGGGAGCATTGGCAACGTCAATATATGGTTAAACTTCAATTATGCTGAACTGCATGAAAATATGCGTCAGGCGAAGGATGAAGTTTACAAGAATATTCTACAAGATGTTAGAATTGGAAAAGTGACCGAGCATGGGAAAGAAGCTTTACATGCATGATTACTATCAAATTTATATCCAGAACAAGATGTTGTGCCTGAGAATATTTTTCAGAAAATTACTGAGAAGAAATCTGGAATATGTTTGATGCCAACTCTTGCAGAATGTGCCATCTTCAACACAAAATGTTGCATTTAGAAAACCAAGAGATTGTGAAACTGGAAGCTATTGACAGAGTAGAGCATATGGGATCAACAATTATTTTGTCTGAGAATTTGAAAACAAAATTGGATTCATTAGAGAAGACTATATCTAAAACTGCAGGTTTTGAAAAGACTCTGAATGTGTGCTTAAACTGCCGTATAATTTTAAGAAGGAATTTACATGTTGAAAAAGGTCTGGTAAATGGATCAATGGGTAATGTTGTTGATTTTGTGAAATACAGAAATAGAGATGGAATTGAATTTTTAAAAATTAAATTTGATGGCATTGAGGAAGTACAGCTAATTGGTCGTTGTTCTGCTAGATTTTTGCTTGTAAAAGACTTATATGTTCGCCGTAAGCAGTTTCCTGTTTGCTTGGCATATGCGGTGACAATCCATAAATCGCAAGGTTTAAGTGTAGACAGTGCATTGGTGAATATTGGCAGTTCTGTGTTCAAGGAGGGTATGGCATATGTGGCATTGTCTCGAGTTAGAACTTTATCGGGATTGTACTTGATTGAGTGTGATGTCACAAACATTTGTGCGGATCTAGATTGTGTTAAGGAATACAATAGGTTAAGAAGAGAGTATGCGCCACATTTGCCTCAATATCCTTTGTTTGAGAAACGTGTGGTAGGCCGGAAACGAAGAAATGTGACCAATACTAGGGAGGTTGTAGCAAAAAGACGAAAAGTTGATGAACCTGAAATTATAAGCAGAAACAAAAAGGATTCTGTTGAAGATGTTGTTGGTTTTCAATTTGAAAACAGTCCTGGTGTCAACTGCTATGCTAATGTAGATTTTGCAGTTTGTTAAAATCTGTGTTAGAGAAATGTAGCACTGATAGAACAAAAATAGAAAGTGTGTCTGAAATTCGAAATCTGTTAGACAGATGTTCAGGTCAAACACAATTCTCTCAAAATATTCAGCAAGATTGTCAGGAGTTTTTAATGTATATGCTTGATGTATTGCATGCTGAAGGTGTAGATGTAGATCACCTCTTTGGGCTTTCTTATCAATAGCAGCATGACTGCGAGAACTGTAGGGTATCAAGTACTACTAGTGTAGACTCAGAAAGATTTATATATTTAACTTTGCCAGACAGTAAATCAGTCTCTTTTAATAAGCTAGTAAAAGCAGCTGATCACAACATGGAGTGTAGCCAATGTAAATCTGAAATGATGTCAACATTATTTATACGAACATATGGCCAGTATGTCATTTTAACGTTCCAACGATGTAGGCCTGATGGAACAAAATTGACAACTTTAATTTAAAATTTTGTGGCTTCACAGTTGTCAATATCAGGAAGGACTTTTGTAACTGCAGCAATTATATATCATGACGGTCCATCAATAACATCAGGACATTACACAGCTTATTTAAAGTCTAGAAATGGCTGGTCATTCTGCAACGATTCTGTTTTCATTTTCACAAAAAAATTGCCGTATGACCGTAAAAATTCTTGCCTGGTGTTTTTAAAACCAAAATTTTAGGGAAAGAATCTCGGGATGTGCTCTGAGGAATTTCAAGAAGTTCTAATGGCTCCTACATAATTTGGCCTTGAGGATAAGTGTAGTACAGAGACATAACTTCTTACCATAATACTTGACGACATGGAAAAATAACTGCACTTTGAATGAGTTCAGAAAAAATGTTTCTTTTTATAAGCTAATTGAAGCAGCCAATCAAAACATGGAGTAGAGGGAATGTAAGTCTGCAATGCTGTCTACTGTTTGATATTGCTTTGTGATTAAAAGTGATGTAGAGAATTAAATAATTGTAGTAGTCATAGAGGTAGTGTAAGTCTGCTTCATAGTAAGCAGTATCAGTGTCATAGGAAATGTAGAACATGAATGAGCAAGAAGGGTAAGATATTACTAGTCCAGGATTGTGAAAATGATCTTCAACATTTTAATTCTGAAAGTTGCGGAAATACAAAATGACGGGATTGGCTTACAAGAATTCCAAGAGTTATAAATGGCTCTTACATGATTTGGCCTTGTGGAAACGTGTGGTAGAGAGCGAGAAGTCATTTATTGTATGTAACATATTTTTCAAAACGATGGAGGTTTTCTTTCAGAAATTGGCGGGCTGAAAGTAATAATAGCACAACAGAGTGTAAGCTGTTCATAGGACATCCTTCGACGTCATGGAAAGTAAGTTAATTTTAAGGAGTTCTGAATTCTGATTTGTTATGTTGTATGGGTTTTTTAAACACAATCATTTTGATTGTGTTTTTTTTTTCCCCGCTGTTATATGATGAATACCTTCAAGTCACTGTTTTTAGTGAAATTTGATACATTCTGAGAACAGCAAAAATAAACCATTTAACATGTATAATTAATTCTGTACTGTTTGCATTTATGATGTACATTTAGAACTGTGTAGGAGGCATGGAGAAGGAGAGGCTTCTGTAAGTGTCAAAGTTGTTGCATACAGTGCTCACATTCTACGTAGTCTTTCATATGATAGACTACATTTCCACAATGAGATACCTAAGCAAAGGAAACACAGGTGATATGATTGTGGAATGAGCAAAAGAAATTGCACGTTTTCCTATTATATTACCTGTGTTTCCTAACATTACACATCACATTGTGTAGATGAGGTTTAGGCCTGTTCCAGGAGACAGAGGAGGTCTGACATTTGTTCAAGAGTGCAGTGGGCATGACTCACTTCGTTGGTAGGCCTGCACATGTATTATCTCCTCTGTATTCTTCAACAAACCTAAATTTCATCTGCAACCCTGAGTAGGACTTACCTGAAACAAATCTGTGGATAGGTTACACCTTATCGGCATCTTGAAACAATCATTTAAAATGTTAGGGTCAGATTTATGATGGCCGTGCGCCTCTTTTGCGCCGCTGTGGGTCACTTTTGTGTAAAAGATGCACCATGTTGCAAGATAGGTTTCAGTTCATCTCCAGCAAGATACCATCAGTTTAAAATGTATATAATTAGCACTGTGTAGGGGGCATGCAGAAGCTGAAGCTTTTGTAAGTGTCAAAGTTGTTGCATGCAGTGCTGCACTTCTGGGTACTGTTTCATATGCTGGACTACATCTGCACAATGAGATACCTAAGCAAAGGAAACACAAGTGATGTGATTGTGAAATGAGCAAAAGAAATTGCACGTTTTTCAATTACATCACCTGTGTTTCCTAAGTTTACGAATGACATTGTGCAGATGAAGTTTAGGTCTGTCCACGGACACAGAAGAGGTCTGGCCTTTGTTCAAGAGTGAAGTGGACATGACTTACTTCATTGGTAGGCTTTCACATGTATTATGTCCTTTGTATTCTTCAATAAGCGTAAATTTGATCTGCAACCCTGAGTAGGCCTCACCTTAAACAAACCTCTGGAGAGGCCACACCTTATCGTCATCCTGAATTAATCATTTAAAATGTTAGGGACAGATTTATGATAGGTGTATGCCTCTTTTGCGCCACTGTGCGTCACTTTTGTGACGCATTGGCGGTGGAAAAGATTTGCTATGAGGTGACAAAATTACAAATTGATGCATCTAGGCAGATGTGTCATGCTGTAAAAAACCCGTGCCACATGAAACCGATGCAGCAGTGATGCAAAAGATGCAGCATGTTGCAAGACAGGCCTCACTTCATCTCCAACAAGATAAGAAGCTGAGTCTTCTGTAAATGTCAAAATTGTTGTATACACTGCTCAACTTTTGTGTACTCTTTGATATGCTAGACTCCATCTGCACTATGAGATACCTAAGCAAAGGAAACACAGGTGATGTGATTGTGAAATGAGGAAAAGAAACTCCACATTTTTCAATTACATCACCTGTGTTTCCTAAGTTTACGAATGACATTGTGCAGATGAACTTTAGGTCTGTCCACGGACACAGAAGAGGTCTGGCGTTTGTTCAAGAGTGAAGTGGACATGATTTACTTCATTGGTAGACCTTCACATGTATTATGTCCTCTGTTCTCTTCAACAACTCGAAATTTCATTTGGAACCCTGAGTAGGCCTCACCTCAAACAAACCTCTGGATAGGACACATCTTATTGGCATCTTGAAACAATCATTTAAAATGTTAGTGTCTTGCGACACTTTTGTGAGACAACAGCAGTGCAAAAAATGCACCATGTTCTAAGATAGGCCTCACTTCATCTGCATCAAGATACTGTTAGTTTAAAATGTATATCTTTAGGACTGTGTAGGGGGCCTGGAGAAGCAGAAGCTTCTGTAAGTGTCAAAGTTGTTGAAAAACTGTTTCTCCTTCAATCTTTTCCCTTGTCTTTTCTAATTTTTAAATACATGTTTTAATATTTTTCAAATGTTTGTTCTCTCTTTCACAGATTGAAAGTATAAAAATAAAAAGTGAGTAATTTAACGACAATTATAAGGTAAATGTTTTGTAGTCTTTTCGTTACATTTCTATCACATTCACCTACTATTAGTTCCACAGCTTCATTTCTTTAACCCTCAGTTTCCTGCCTTTGCTACTTCCCTCATTCCTTTCTCTATTACCTACTTACTCTACTCCTTCCACTCCATTTCTCAGTCCCTTTCTTCTCATAGTTCCTCACTCTTGTTCACTCACTCCGTCTCTATTACTCTTAGTGTGTTTGACTGATCACTCTTTCACTACTTGTTCATTATGCTTTTTCTGTGTAGTTGAAGCACACTAAGGGGCATATTATGAACACAGCCAATAAAATTATTGCTGTTTTTATCGGCAGAAAACTGCTGCAAAAGTGGTTTTAGCGGCAGTTTTCTGCCGCAAAAGCGGCTTAAGCGACACATTTCTGCCGATAAAAGCTGCAAAACTTTTATTGCCTATGTTGATAATATGGCCCTATGTTATTTACATTTCTTTGCTGTTTCAATTATTCTTTTTCTGTTACTTCTTCATTTCTGCTTTCTGTTTTTTCTCTCTGTTATTCCACATGTTTTAATCTTATTTTGAACATTCACTCATATTCTCTAAGAAACTCTTCTTTGTTATTGTTCTACTCTCTTTTTTTTCTTTCACTTCCTTATCTATTTTGTTTTTCACAATTATATCCTCTTCCCTCTTTTCTTCGGTAAATAAATCTATTAAACAGTATCTCTGGTTTAGACCCTATAGCTGTCTTTGTTTTAACATTACTCTCTGTTTACTTCCCTTATACTTACTCTTCTTTTTTTTAAAAAAAAAAATTTGGGTTCGCTCCCGGTTCGCGTACCGGTGAGCGAACCAGGAAGCGAACCAAAAGAAATACAGCTTGCCAGAGTGCTAAACATTCTAGAAATTTTTTTTGAAAGGGGAGGTAGTTCTGAAAATAACTTTTTTTAATGTTTTTGTTGTTTTATATTTTTTTTATTTTTCTGAACATTTTTTGTTTTTTTTGTATTTTTTGAACAGTTTTATGTTTTTTTGTTTTTTTTGGAGGAGAAACAACAAAAAACAGGCATTGGAAAGGGCTCAACAGGAGCAAAAAAATTTTTTACTTTCTGGGGCGTTTAGAGCACTTGTGATTTTCAAATGCTCTGTTGATTAAGTTAATGCTCATATTGGCACATGACAGTAATGTACCGCAATACAAACTGGTAATCTTCATATGGACAAAGTTGTCCTGAATGTTTGGCACGGTTTCCCGTGCCTCTGGTCCTGACAAAGATACCTGTGTTGATGTCGTGGCCACAGGAGTTGGTGGGTTGTCCTGCAGGTCACGCATCTCTGCCCGGCTGTAGTTTAATGGATGCCACCTGTGCATGTGACGGTGCATGGTGTAGTTGCCGAAGCTATACTTTTTTAAGGTGCCTCTAGATAAGTCCTCTTTACATATGAGGCACGTCACATATCTAGCATTAACTTTTTTCTGCCCTTCAGGGATTGAAAAAAACTGCCAAATAAAACTAGTTTTACGATGAGAAACCCGGGGCTCCTCTACTAAAAACTGTGGTCCCTCTGTCTCCTCTTCCTCTTGTTCATCCTCTTCCTCCTCTGTGTTGCTGATGAACTGTGGAGGTGGTCCTCTCTTCCCATGAGGAGGTGGTGGTGGTGGTGGGGGTCCACCAGCTGAAGCTACCAATGAAGCCATTGCTCAAATATCAAAAAAGGTCTTCCTCTCACAAAGATGAAAGTCAGAGTGAGGAAAGAAGGAGGGGTTTTCATCATTTGGGAAAAACAATAGTTCTAAACCAATGAAAAGTGTTATTTTTAGGTCACCTGACCTAGCCTTACATCATTAGGAAACCAAAAGTGAAATGAACCAATGAAAAGTTTTATTAACAAGTCACATGACCTGTTACGCTTATGTTACGCGCTGCGGAACGCGCCCCGGATCGATTCCGGGTCGCTGCGCTTCGCGCCTCGGTTCGCGCTCCGGAGCACTTCCGGGTGCGCTAACGCGGCGCGTCATAAGACGCATTACGCGGCAACGCGATACATCGCGCTTTCGCGACGCGCCCCGGATCGCTTCCGGGGAGCTGCGCTTCGCGTCTCAGTTCGCGTACCGGAGCACTTCCGGGTGCGCTAACGCGGCGCGTCATGAGACGCATTACGCGACAACGTGATACGTCGCGCTTCCACGACGCGTCACGATGTTGATTTCTAACGCGGCAGTTGCGCAAACGGAACGTTTACCGGTTCGCGGACCGGGTCGCGGCATCAAATTGAGCTAACGGGAAGCTTCCCGGTTCGCGAACCGGGAGCGAACAAAAAAATATATAAAAAAATTTTTTATTAATAAACATATAAAATATATTTTTGGATTTAAAGAAGAATACCTTTTACAGCTACAGATATTAGCTTTTAAAAAACCAATGAAATTCACTGAAAAAACCATAGGTTACAGACCATATATAGTTAGGAATTAGCATTTACAAAACCTTGAAAATTCACTGAAAAAACCATAGGTTATAGACCATATATAGTTAGGAATTAGCATTTAAAAAACCTTATTTTACTCACACAAAACCATTGAAATTCCATATATAGTTAGTTGCACTAACTATATATCGCGCACCCGCAATCCACTGCTGATGATGTCACATATTACATCATTCATGACATGGTCAGTGACATCACTGATGACATCACTGATGACATCTCAAATGACATCACTGATGACATCACTGATGACATCATCCAGTGACTGTGTGTTTCTGTAAAGTTTTAATATGTTTGATATATTGAAGAATGAGTGGATGTATAAGTGTCTGGATAAAGGATTTAGTAGGTGCGTGACTGACTGTATGAGTGAGTGAATAAATGTGTCGTACTAAATGCATGGGTTAGTGACTAAACTGTCTGAATGTGTGCATCAGTATGTCTGTTGTGATGTAAACTGCTGCATGTGTTGATCATTAGCTATACGAGAGGCTATATGTGTTATTGATTGGTTGCCCAAGTATTTGTATGGGAGATTGAGTTTGTGTGGGGGTGGCTGGGAGGTGTGTGACTCTGTGCATAGAAGTGTGAGCAGTTGATTCACTAGGTGTATGAGTTCAAGAGTGCATGTGGAAAAAGCTACATGGGCGGTTGAGTGTGTGCATGAGTGTATTGATGAGTGAATGGATATCTCAATGCTACATGTCATAGTAAGTACATATGTAAAA
The DNA here is from genome assembly GCF_964261635.1 of Lissotriton helveticus. NCBI lineage: Eukaryota > Metazoa > Chordata > Amphibia > Caudata > Salamandridae > Lissotriton > Lissotriton helveticus. The sequence continues at coordinate 1,081,005,740 of NC_136059.1, forward strand.
CACAGTACATGTGAGAGTTGGCATATATAAATAACTGTGCATGAGAGCCACTGAATGTGTGAGTGGCTGTATGGATCATTGTGAACTTGTATCAGGGATTGTATAAGAGAGTAAATATGTGTTAGTATATGTTTGAATAAGTAAGGTGTGTATAACTGTATAGTTGAGGAAATGGAGGTGAGATTGTTTCTTTGCATGACTGACTAGGTGTGTGAGTATCTCCATGGATGAGTGACAGTGTGTGAGTGTCTGTATACACTGAGTGTATCTAAGGTTATATTAGAGTCTGAAGAGGTTTATCGTATTAGCACAAGAATGATGTCAAATGAGATGTCATCAGTGATGTCATTTGAGATGTCATCAGTGATGTCATCAGTGATGTCACTGACCATGTCATGAATGATGTAATATGTGACATCATCAGCAGTGGATTGCGGGTGCGCGATATATAGTTAGTGCAACTAACTATATATGGAATTTCAATGGTTTTGTGTGAGTAAAATAAGGTTTTTTAAATGCTAATTCCTAACTATATATGGTCTATAACCTATGGTTTTTTCAGTGAATATATATATATATGGCACATTCCTTCCATCTCCCTTTCATGTATCGCAGCAAATTGTCTTGCTACGTTGTGTTGCGTCAAAAAATGATAAATATGACCATTAGACTTTACTGTTTTCATTGTTTCTTTTTCGGGAACCACAGTACTAATTTTTCAGTGCTTGTACAAAATCTAAAAGTCTGTTGTTTTCAATCTTTATACATTTCGCTGTCAGAAAAATGTGCTTTGCAGGGTCTACCAAATGCAATTTACCCATAACATTTTCACGTCTCTCGATGAGGTTATGTGCATGGAGGTTTTCAATTATGACCATAGACTCTCTAGAGAGTCAACATAAATCTTTGGGTTTTGAAATAACACTACCTACTTTTTTCATAGCGCACAAGAGCTTTACACTCTTGAGAACATCAGCACTCTGGGCCTTATTTATGAAGGCCTTGCGCCGCAGGTGCGCCACTTTTAAAATGGGAAAAAGTGACGCACCGGCGGCGCAGGGCCTTCATAAATAAGGCCCTCTGTATTTACTCTAAAATAGGGTAACCCTCAGCGGGATGAGGTAGTCCTTTGGCGTACTAAGTATGATCTTGTAAACAACATATAGTTTCGTCTATGCTATGGTTTACACGTATATCTAAAAGCTTAACGTGCACTTTCGCACATAGATACCAGCAGGAAATACAAAATAAAATGAAGTCAAAATTAAAGCGGCTATAATTAAACTCAACACACACACATTTGTTATGGAAACTAACCTTTAACACAAGACAAATAAAAAACGCATCTGCTTGACACTGCTGTAGAAACAGGTTGTTGCATTTGTTGATGCTAAAAAGGTGGAATTTTAACACCTACTGGCATTTAAAGCAGAGCTGCATGTCCTCAACAGCCATGGCCATTGGTGTTATCGCTGCTGGAGCACTTTCAGAACTAATCAAGAGCAGGGAAACACAGACCTCAATTAGTTCACAAAATTCAAGACTTGGTGTGTGAGGATGATATAGGTGCCACTCTCGCCTATGAGCTAGGGGACCACCAACACGCTGATTTAGCTTAGCAGAAAGGGGATCCATCTCATCGAACATCTTCCCAAAGGCACAATGCTAACGTCTAGGATCTTACATCGACTCAAAGTCACAATGCTAATACCTAGGATGTCCTAGGATTGCTTTCCCATAGATGTAGAAACACCGTCAGACTAAAGGGGAAACCTGCATAATTCCTTTCTAGTAATCTGATAAGCGCACCCTGGCAAGGAGATACCAGGGGCCTTATTTATGAAAAGTGACGCATCGCTGCGTGAAAACAGCGATGCGTCACTTTTCACTGCGCACTCCTTGCGACACCAATGATGCGTCATATTTAATGTATGACGCATCATGTCGCAAGGAGTTACAGATACGTCAGTATTCCTGACGTATCTGTAAGCGCAAAAGTGACGCATTGCTGGAGTGTGTCACAAAAGTGACGCAACTCCAGCAATGCGTCTTTTCACATGGGAAAAGCCCCATGTGAAAGGGCTTGCGTCAGTCTTACGCCTGCTGTGAGGCAGGCGCAAGATTTTGACGCAACAGCGTCGTAAAAGTGACGCAGTGAAATCTCATAGATTTCACTGCGTCACTATTACGAGGCTTTTTGTGGGGGAACGCCCCCTCTGCATACATTATACCTGACGCAGGTATAATGTGGCGCAGGGGTTTAAAAAGTGACGCATCTACCTAGATGCGTCACTTTTTAAATATGGCGCAACAAGGCGCATGTTTTACGTTGCCGATGCGTCACAAAAAGTGACGCATCAGCAGCGCAAAACTGAAGCAAGGCCTCATAAATGAGGCCCCCTGGGTTTCTCATTACCTCCTTAGTCTGGGAGCGCTTGTGCACATTTGCGGGACGGTGAACCTTTTCCATTCTCTTTATTCTAGCTCCTTGGTCGTCTATTTTCACAGACTCCTCGTTACCTCTACCCATTCAAATTTTCCACTCTCTTTGTCATCTTCTTTCACAGTTACTTTTAGCCTCTATACAGACAAAATGCAGCTGATCCTCACACTTGCATCATTTTGCATGTTGCAAATTTGTTTGTATCACTCACATCCAGAGGAATGTGCAAAGATGTGCAGACACTGTTCTTTACAATGGGAGTCATGCCCTGGTTCAGAGATAGGTTAAAATGAAGGCTGGACATCAACATGTCTCATGTCTGCCTTTGAAGAACACATGCACAAAATATCTTGCAAACCAGTTGCTCTTAGCATCAGGTTGGAACGTAAAACGTTGCATTTCCTTACCTGGGCTCATTAAAGCTCATGTAGAGAAACAAGCTCATGACCCATTTGTGTTGATAGGTGGTTCGCTTTCTGTCCACACATATTGGTCATGTGAGACTATAGCTACATATAGATAGGGCATCACATAACTTACACTACCAGAATGGCCTTCTCCTGCATACAGTTCCATTTGTGAATCAGGATATGCAGACAGTGGAAATGCACCCAGACATCTTCAATTAATGAAATACACCCAGTAACATTTTCACTGCTTTTTTTAATCTTATATTGATTTTTTAGATTCGTGTACCTTGTTAAAGGATTAAACCCATGCTCTGTCTAAGTGTAACTTAAGGGACGTTGATGAAACACTGTTGGCTGTGTGCCACAGGGCTTGGGTGCAAGGACCTGACATGCATCAATGCCCTGTGCCCAACTCATAGGGGCAGACAACCCTCTCTGCACATTCCTTCACCCATCCTTGGCAATTGGTTGGGTGTCCAATATCCGCTGTGTGAAAAGGTGGCTCATAGGTCCTGGCCTAGTTAACTGCTAGGGCTCACCTCCTCCATAGCCGAGCCATTTTTTGGCTATTTGGGGTAGGTCATGCTTACGGCTCCACATTTTTTTCCATACAAGGAATCCATGCCAAAATGGTGTCATTTTTTCCCAACATCCTGTGGATTCTAAAGGTACCCAGGATTTATGGATTTCCCTGGAGGGGATCGTGAAAATTGGAAAAAAATAGCAAAATGTTGAGTTTTGTTTGGAAAATAGGAAATAAGTGATCCTGATAAAAGTGTCTGTTTTTTTTCTCCTAAATAGGATACCAATTAACGGTTTGCTGTGCTAAAGTGACCATCTTCTCAGCTTTCAGAAAACATGCACAGCTGCATAACAATAATATATATATTTTTGAGTTTGGAGACTCTGCGTCCCTGGAGAGCCTCGGGGAATGTGGCAGTGTCCTTGGAACTTCTGAGGCTTCAGAAGGGTCAGCTCTTTCTCCGCGTTGCCCCAGAACTCTGCCAAGCACAGCTCCAAAGGACTGTTTCCCATTGCACAGAAGCCCTTGCCACTTCCAAATGGCCTGCACCGGCAGTAGGAGGGGCTTGGCCAGAATAAGACATGGCCCGCTATCCCATCATCTCAATAGAACCAACAACGTTGCCCTGCACTGTGGCAAATACTCGACAAATTGCCCTCTCCAGCAATGCCTTACGGGACTGAGTTTGCCTCGACCCATCCTCCCCGGCCCTGCTTAGCCACAAGGCCATTTGAACAGTGGCACCTCACAACGGCGAGCCAGCCCCAGTTCTCAAATGGAGGAGACTATGCAGAAGGGGGCCCTAGGGATTTAATGTGACCGGGGCCATGCTCTCTGGATCATGTGGGCGGTCCTGAATCAGGTCATAAGTCTGTAAGACTGCCATGAGATGAAACTGCAAGCCTGCCCTCTACACTTTGCCTTCCCTGGCCCCACTTTGCCTACTGGGACTGTGCTTGCCGTGTTGTGTAATATGTGGTATCCCCATGGTATCCTGTATCCCCTGCTCTTCGGCACTTTTCGGAAATGAAACTCAGCCCGGGCAGGTTCAGACAGAAGCAGCTGATCACTGCTCGGGCTGAGTGCAGGGATACACGATTCAACAGGAAACCAAACTCGGCTCTAGCAAAAAATCACCAGAAACTTTTACACGAAGAGAGACAGACCGAAATAAATAGAATGAACCGTAATGGAAATGTCAATTAAGTTAATAAACGTGAACGCAAAGAAAAATAATATCAAAAGGAGCGAAAGATTAAAGGGTAAAGGTAAAAAAGGCAATGAAAAAAGCAAAGTATTAAAATACGAAAAGAAAGTGTTTTGATTTTCATATAATGAATATGTCAGAAGGTGTTAATGACAAACATATAACGTGCACAATAAGTTAAATAACAGTGCATGTTTAGTTTATAAATAGAATGAACCGTAATGGAAATGGCAATTATGTTAATAAATGTGAAAGCAAAGAAACTATTGCTGAAGCACATCGAATCGCAAGGAAATAACATGAGGGGAAGAGAATAAAAACTGGCAGAGGTTCAAATAAGGGGAAAAATAATATCAAAACGAGCGAAAGATTAAAGGGTAAAGGTAAAAAAAAAAGGCAATGAAAAAAGCCAAGTATTAAAATACGGAAAGAGTTTTGATTTTCATATAATGAATATGCCAAAAGGTGTTAATGACAAACATATAACGTGCACAATAAGTTAAATAGCAGTGCATGTTTAGTTTGACTCATACAACATACTTGGCATTTTACCAGCTGCTCTATCTTTTTGTGTCCATGCTAATTAAACAAGCATTGGCAACACAATCGGTCTCATACTTTTGTGAAAGTTAGAGCTATTGGCGTTGTAAATGGCAATGTTTTATACTTATTTTTTAGGATGAGCCTGGGCAGCGCATGCGCTACTCTGTAACATGATGTATTGGAGCATAGAATAGAAGCCCCGCCCACTCTCCTCTCATATTTGCCATTAGCTTGGGTCATTGTCCTTCGTATTGGCTTGTGTCATTGTCCTTCGTAAATGGTGGCTTCTGATTCGTTATCAGGCTTGTAAGTCCCTCCTTAGTACCGCCTTGCCTTCATTTGTAACCTCCCATGAGGACTGGCCCTTTTACTACAGTTGTTACACGCTACGTCATTTTTAGTCTGTAAGCTCTATTTTCTTTAATGAGTTTCTCCTACTGCAGGCACAACACGCTTTCCTGCAACATTCAGCGCGCCATGCATGTTTTCACTTTCTGAGCAGCCAGGGATAATGGCGAACGCTTCTTTGAATAGGTCTCGCATTTACAAGAGTTTGAACTATTGGCATTGTAAATGATGATGCCTTTTATTTATGTGTTAATTAGCAAAACAGATAGATAAAAGTTATTGTCATTTACAATGCCATCAGCTTAAACTCTGGCAAATGCGACACCTATTGCATTGCAAATGCTTGTCATACATGGTTCCTGGTGCACACTGATGGCACAGATTCTGATGTTTGTTTCTCACCTTGCTGGTTTTCTAACCCAAATACTGGTGTACGCTCTTGTCTCAGGCTACACAGCACACAATCTGGGACTAGTTCCCCTACTGTCTTTGTTCGTACACGGATCCTGGTGCATGCTGGTGGCTCACGGTATACATTCTGGTGCCAGCTACCTACGTGGCAGGTTTTTGTACAGGAATTCTGGTTTACGATCATGTCACTCACTGCACAGCACATTCTAATACTGGTTTTCCACATAGCACGGCAGGTTTTCCTACACAAATCCATGTGTGCGCTTGTGTTGCATGCTGCACAGCACACTCTAATGCTATTTTTCCACATGTCTGGTTTTTTATGCAAAGATTCTGGTGCACGCTCATGTCTCATGCTGCACAGTACACACTAATGCTGGTTTTCCACAGGGGTATTTTTCATGCACTTATCATGGTGCACGCTCGTTTCTCATGTAGCACTGCACACATTTTGATGCTGGTTTTCATACACGGATCCTGGTGCACGCTTGTGTCTCACGCATCACAGCACATCCTAATGTAGGTTTCTCACATGGCTGGCTTTCGCGCACAGATCCTGGTGCACGCTCGTATCTCACATTGCACAGCACACACTAATGCTGGTTTTTCACAGGGCCGGTTTTAATGCAAGGGTCCTGGTGAACGCTCATGTCTTGTGCTGCACAGCAAATTCTAATAATAGTTTCCCACATGGCTGGGTTTCGCATACGGAGACTGGTGCATGCTCATGCCTTACGCTGCACAGCACACTCTAATGCTGTTTTCCCACACAGCTGGTTTTCGTGCACAGATCATGGTACACGCTCATGCCTTACACTGCACAGCACATTCTAATGCTAGTTTCCCACATGGCTGGTTTTCGCACATGGATACTTGTGCACTCTCTTGCCTCACGCTACAAAGCACACACTAATGATAGTTTTCATACATGGACCCTGGTGCACGCTTGTGTCTCATGTGGCACAGCACACTCTAATGTTGGTTTTCCATAATGCTGTTTTTGAGGCACAGGTCCTTGTGCACAATTGTGTCTTACCCTGCACAGCACATTTTAATGCTGGTTTCCCACATGGCTGTTTTTCACGCGCGGAACCTGGTGCGCGCTTATGCCTCATGCTGCACAGCACAATCTAATGCTGGTTTTCAAATGAGTTTCTCCTACCACAGACAGAACAGGCTTTCCTGCAACATTCACCGCGCCATGGGTGCTTTCACTTTCCAAGCAGCAATGGCGGCTGCTTCTTTGCAAGAGAATAGGTCTCGTATTTACAAGAGTTTGAGCTATTAGCATTGTAAATTACAATATTTTTTATTTATGTGTCAATTACTGGCTGCATATCTGGGAGGCTCCGGGAGGAGCCGGCAGTGTCACTATGGACGGAGCACACCTCCTAAGCCTGGGACTGAGAGGCGCCTCAGCTGCGATCACAACCCCCACCATTCAGGCGACTTGCAGATGGAGAGCAAGGGGCTGCTGGAGTGAGGAGAGGTGGCAGCGGGAGGTATAGAGGATATTGGAGTGGCGAGGAGGGCCGGGACACTGTGACTTTGGACTTCTGGTGGAGGTGCTCTCTGACTGCAGCAGGTGACGAGCTGACACCCACAACGATGCGGGCTGAGCGAGTGGAGTAGGCCCAAGAGAGATAGGGACCGGGGTTGGGGGCTTTGCCCGTACCGACATACTGAGCGGCCACATGACCTCCGGCCACATTGATCGAATCCCACTTGCGAGGAGAGTGGGGAACAGGTGCTGGGTTAGATTGCTCCCTTTTCGGCACTCCTTGCGGCATCGCTTCTGCGCTGCCCCCATGCATCGCATTTGGGCTCTACACCCCACGTGCTTGGACTCGACTGCTCTTGCCGCTGGAGAGGACTATATAAACCCGAAGTGGGTACCCGCTGGTGCCTTTACTGATCGGCCTGCTCCCACACCGTTCCAGGTATGGGGAAAGTCAACAAAAGACGTACGTGAGGCAGAGCAGCGGGAATCGGCGGGCAGTCTCAGCCTCATTCCATAAACTGCGAATGATCAAAAAGATTCTACAATTTCTTCCCTTTACCGAGGGTAAAACTTTGGCCAGTACACTTGTTATGTCCACCATCGATTACTGTAATGGGCTTCTTGTGAATGCCCAAAACAAAGTAATTCACAAACTACAATCGGTCCAGAACGCAGTGGCCAGAATGCTCTCAGGAACCCCCAAATATAAGCCCATCTCCCATGTCATTCAGAAGTATCATTGGCTCCCTGTGGAAAATCGCCTTGTGCATTACGTACAAGACTTCGCGTAACATTGGACCTCAGTTTTTAATTGAGAAGCTAGCTACTTATATTCCTACTAGGGCCCTTCGCTCCTCTAATGCATTTCTTCTTAGGATGCCACGTACCAAAACCGCCTCATAGGGCGACAAGCGGTTCATCGTCGCCACTGCAAAACTCTGGAACTTCCCTCCATTAAATATCGGATCCTGACAGTCTTTACTAGCATTCAGGAAAATGACAAAAACCTGGCTGTTTAATCAATAATCCCCTCCGCTTTGGTAGATGCTGCTGTCCTCAGCGCCGAGACACCCACGGGTATTTGTGCGCATTTTAAGTCTCATAAATAAATAACTAAATAAATATCTAACTCCAGAATGTATTAACAGATATTTTGCAAGGGAGGACGCCTGATGCCTGAGATGTACTACAGTGGGAGCGACCTACATCCACTTGATGTGGAGCTGTACTTCTTTAACACATTAATTATTGGCAGGAAGTGACACAGGATACGGCTAGGATCACGAAGAGGGTAATCCCATGCACATTTACACATGTACTGTTCAGTTTGTTTTCACACACTGGCAAAACTAGGACTACAGACAGGTTCCTAGACCTCGCCTTTGTCCTGGCACAGGGGGGAAATCACTCATAACTGGAAAGACCCGAGAGGCCCTAGTGTGCAAGGGTGGAAACGGGAGCTAGTAACGTGGGCATGATGCGAGAGCAGGGTCCTCTTGAGAAATGCGAGGCAAGGGATAGGCAAGGAGGAGAGAGCCAGGGCTTGGGAGACGATGATGGGTGACATGCAGTGAGACGGACGGTAGTCTGACGCTTCTACCCCTGAGATACCACCACAATAGGAGCATCCCTAGCGACCAAGGCAGGATGAGAGGGCACAGGGGGATCCCGGACAGGGAGGGATATATAATTTACCATCTCAGGGGAGGGTACATGCAGAACAGGGGGCACCCGCGAAGGGCTTCCAAAGACGGTCAGACACGAGAGAGGTAACCTTGAGAGCTCTATGGATACAATGGGGAGACAGCAGTGCGGGGCATCTAGTTAACTGATTGGTTGGGTGTGGGTGTGGGGGGACACGAGGCCACCTCAACATTATTCCCTCAGAAAATGAGAGTAGACAAGGACATATCCATTACAAACTGCAGAGGAATCCAGGATGGGTTGGGGGATATATTGCCAACAACTATGGCCATAATGTCAGATAATTTGTTACAACTGAAGATCCCTTCGCGACTTAAGCCAGCGGGTCTAACGATCAAACACTAGACGCCTTCATCCGCTCTACACCGCACTCCCGCCGCACGTCCGTTTCTACGCCACCACTAATCACAATTAGCACCGCATGTTCAATTTCCGAACCGATTACACTCCTCATCCTTGTTTCCCCACGAATGTCTGAATGGGCACTAGGTGTAATTATGCCATCAACTCGCTGCCTTACTGTAGCCTTTTAAAATGTCTTTCAGTGTTTCTTATAGGCCAATCTATTTTGTCTCCCTGTTTTTTATCCTGACAGGCACTAAATATTCTAAACCAGGCAAATGTTATGTTCTAGTCCTGATGATGATCCCGTTTTAACTTGAGCAAGGGATCGAAACGTCGACATTTCTAAATAGGGCCACAAATGTCCACTGTGTCTAACTATTGTGGTGTCTATTTTTGGTCAAACTTGCTGCTATTTAAATCTGAATGCAGGTGGCCAAAGCTCAAAGTCCTTGCCTGTATTTGTGTTTTGGTTCTATGTTACCTCATTTCCTCACACTTCCCGGTCCTTTTAGGGTACAGGCTTGTGCCCCACTATTGTTGTTGTTCCAAGTATTTCTGACTTTATTTCATCCATTGTATGAATAGAATTCCATGTCCAGCTGGACATTGGATTATTATAGTAACCCAATGTGGGCTATATTCTAATTATTGTGTGTACATCCATTATTCGCTTAGGACCTTTGTTCTCTGAAACATTATTTTTGGATCAGGATATGTGGATGAACAGACTGATAATAAATGCCAATGAAGTGTGTTTAAAAAAACAAAAAAAACAGAGGATCAGTCTATAATGCACCATGATGTTGTTGAAGACTTTGAACTCTGTGTTTATAAGTGTTTGCATCTGTGCGCATATTGTATTAGCTCACAGACGCAAATGCACAGACATACTCTGGCGCACAGCAACAATTAGTGCTGGCGCACTCATCTGTAGTACAGTCCCAGAATGTTTAATGTACTGCTTTTGTTGATGGGCTAGGAGAAAGTCCTTATTCTCTCACCAAAAGCCTGACCCATACATTCACTGAAGCACTACGAAGAAGAAATAAGGCTGCACTACGCTCTGAAAAAACAATAGTCTAGCCTCTTAAATCAGAAGTATAACTATACCTAAAGCACGCTCCAGAAACATTTTGTATGCCTTGCAAAGATGCAGATAACAGTTTCAGGTGTTCAGCATGTATTGTATTAAAAAACACTCCTGCCAAACTTGTGATGCTGTACCTACCCGGACAGCCCACCACCCCTGTCCTACCTGAACAAATGGAGCTCCAAGACCATGCGCGTTGCCTGCTCCAGCTTCGCCAGGCCCAGTTTCACCTGCTGCTGCTGCTGCAGCATCGTGGACCCCATGGGCTCATTGCTGCCTTCAGGGGCCTTCAGCAGCTCAGCCAGCACTGGAGGCAGAAGGAAGGCAAAAACTGGCTTATTTTGACCAACGCAGCACCCGAACATTGTCCCCCGAAGGGCGCCGTATTAGTTAAGGTACTATCAAAGCTGACGATAATCAGGTTAGGATGCTGCATCTTTGTTAAGGGATCACAAACTGCGCAATCATGGTTGAGGGGTTGCAAATCTAATACAGCTGCAGCAACACAAAACAAGTACTAGCGAAAGAAGCGAGACAGCTCTTAGCAGAGGCACTTTCACATGGAGGGCAGACTTAATGAATTTAAGTTCAAAGCATCCAGGTGAGCCTCCACTATTTTATTCTCACCACTGACTGTTGAGAGAAATGGGGGTTGTGGGCTGGGAATGAGAGAAATGCAGGGGTGGGCGGCTGTACATACGAGCTGGGCTTTACATTTGTTGCACAGTGTTAAGCATGGCGTACCGCGCTGCAAGAATAAGAAAGAATAGTTCTCCTCAACAACAGATGAAGAATGCAAGCAGAAAGAAACTGTATTTAGGAGGTGCTCCTTTGCGAAAAACTGAAGTGAGGTGTTGCTGCATGAACCATTTAGGAGACAACAAAGAAGAGCTCCACTGGACTGAACCAATGGTAAGCAGCAGGCAGGAGCAAACTCCTTTATCAATATAACTGGTCTTCCAGACAGCACATGTGCGTTCCCTAGGCTCAACCTAAATAGTAATACAACTATGTATTTCTTTTCCTTTTTACATTTACACCTAACTCAAGAAGCACACAAAGCAGTCCTTTAAGAATATGCATTTCTTCTCGTATTGCAAGAAATTGGATTCATATTTGGGGTGGACAACTATACATCTCAAGAAATAATCACAACTACAGCGTGGACCTTCAAAGTCACTAATTAACCTAAGCTCTACCCACTGATAGGAATGGTGAAGATAAGACAAGCTTAATGTAGGGCAATGTGTGACTTATTTATCCACTGTCAGAACAGTAATAAAGTAAAAAACACCAAGCAATATTAATACCAAACCGATATATAAAAATAGAGTAACATTTAATAAGCAAAATGACACCAAAACAATACTAATCCATTAAGGGATACAACAGATATGAATTTTAAAGATTAAAGTGATGATAGCACTGAAAAGAATTACACACCATTAGTCAATGGCCACAGTAGAGTTTTTCCTTGGGACTCAGTTTCTGAAATTAAAGTAAAAATCCTACAGTGGGTCAAGCCGCCAGCCTGTATCTGACGGTGAGTTTCATGAGGGCGGGTTCCTTATCGATCAGGGCCCACTGATTTGCTGCTGTGTTGAAGCTCCAAGTGGAAGAAACCACTTTCTTCAAACCAGCATGGCTATGCCTTGGGTGGATAGAATAGGTTTGTGTCTTCCGGTCCTCCTGAGAACTGAAAATCTAAAACCTCGTGGGTCCAAACTTTTCAGAGGTGGTATGACAAGTGCAGTTAGACACTGCTCAGGTTTCCAGGACCTGAGAATCAACAACGGTTGGGAATCAAGACTCACTCCAGGAGAGGCCATCAGCAGGTTGCAAGTCAGGTCCAGTTGTTATTGGTCAGCTGGGGACTTCATGGAAAAGCCCTCTTGCAGCTTGTTGTGGCCCTATTGCTACACAGGTCAATAGGTGTCTAGTTTTTTGTCCCGGTTACAAGGAGAAGCAAGTCCAATCCTTCAAGGCTCTGCTCTAGTTACAGAAATCAGGTCCGGACCTCTTGTCTTATTCTACAGGTCCATAACATGTGATTAAAAAGGGTGTCTTCAGGTTCCATAATAATGCTTGGTACCAACTAGTGCATTAATTATTTATTTAAAGAGTTTTACTTAGCGCTGGCTAGACCCGAAGGTATCAGAGCGCTTTCCATAAGGTTCCACAAAATTACACAGTACATTAGATTCAGGTTACATCAGTTGCTAGAAAGACATTTCAAGAGCATGGATGTGAGGAGGGGTAAGGGGGCTTGGAAGGTGGGGTAGGGGAAGGTAGTACAGGGAGACAAAGGAATATCTGCCCAAAGACCAGCTGGGTAGGTGACAGCAGAGGGAGAAGTCCAAAGCCCATCTCCTCTTTAGCTATCAGGTAGCTCCACTGAGCAACGGCCAGAACGCTAGGTCTCTGTGGGAAAACTATTAAAATAGCAAAGCGAACAGGGTAAGAGGAGAGTAGAGGGGAAAGGGCAGGGTCAAGGAGTAGGAGGGACAGAACGACAGGGAGAAGGGGGACATTCTGCCCAAAGTCCGGTTGGGTAGGGGGGGCCGAGGGGAAGTCCGTGGCCCATATCCTCTATAGCTATCATGTAGCCCTACCGGGCATCGGCCAAAAAGTAAGGTCTCCTCGGTCGCTCGCAGGTTCAGTGACTAGATGGGTTGGCCAGATGGAGGCTATGATTCAAGTTCTGTTTGAAGTCCAGATTTAGACCCAGAGTAGAAGAACAGGGCGGAAGGGACCACTGAGGTAGCCATCTTTGATCCGGGAGGGGTCCGCAGTAGACGAAGCATGGAGGCTGAGTCCAGATGTTAGCTGTCGGGCTGCAAATCTGAAGTGCGTCGCGGGTCATTCGGGCAGGGTCCGTGGAAAGCAGAATGAGAGGTCGAGTCTTGGGGAGGAGGCCCTTGAGCTGGCCCCATATCAGCATGAGGACAAAAAACCGATGTGGGATCCAAATCAGCAATGCAGTATACACAATGAGCGCTCTTCGGGAAATGCAGGCGATGCTCCCCTCAATACTCACGCTCTTACAAAGACCCTAAAGGAGATCGAGTAGATAAAGCTGATCATTTCGTCTAAATGGGCCGCCATTTTAGAGTCAGGCACAGCTCCGTTGGGGGTCGTCACAAGTCCGCAGCAAACCCCGTTGATATCACTAAACCTCAACCGCAACCAATAATTTTCTGCTTGGTCACCACTTCACTGGCATACTATCGAAGCGCGAAGCCGGTAAAAGAAGCTCTGCGTAGTGCTTGTGGCCGCCATTTTACAATCAGGCAGCATTCCCCAAACAAGCCCTCCTTATTCTGAGAACTAATTTAAGACAAAATCCTAAACTTACTACCATTTTGGTATTCACAGAAAGCACTTACTCATTTTGGTATTCACAGAAGGCACATACTCATTTTGCTATTCACAGAAGGCACTTACTCATTTTTCTATTCACAGAAGGCACTTATTCATCAATGAGTAAGTGCCTTCTGTGAATTTCAAAATGAGTAAGTTACTCAAAATGAGTAAGTGACTCATTTTGGTATTCACAGAAAGCACTTACTCATCAATGAGTAAGTGCCTTGTGTGAATACCATAATTAGTAAGTGCCTTCTGTGAATACCAAAATGAGTAAGTGCCTTCTGTGAATACCTACATTAGTAAGTGCCTTCTGTGAATACCAACATGGTAGTAAGTTTAGGATTTTCTCTTAAGTTAGTTCTGTGAATCGGGCACACACTTTCTAAAATATACCTTTCCATAATATTCATTAAAAATACGACTTTGCACCATTGAGATGGGATTTTAATAAGTAAAAGAAAATAGTTAATTCATCATTTTTGTAGCTGGACCCTCACTGAAGATACCAACATTTACTTTTACAATCGCTTCCCAGTGTTTCCCTTTGGGATAGCAAGAGTCTTCTCACAGTAAAAAAAAGTTTTTGGGTACTAGTCACTATGAGGGCATGTTAACAGCATATTTCTACTGTTCTACTTTCATAGACCATGCACACTGCCTTGTGGGCTATACGGCTTACACAGGAGTGACTTTTTGATATTTAAACAAAATGATTTTACCTAACAAAACATGTTTTGTTGAATGAATGCACAGTAGATTTTTACAGTGAAGCAGTCAGGAATACACAGGGTAGGCCTGAAGCCATGTTTGCCCTGCCGCTGTAGTTGATGGCACCAAAGGCACTGCAGTCCTCTAATGCCATTACATTTCTGGATCCTGTGTTCACTTTCTACATCAAATAGTAGGGACAGCCAATGAGGAATAAGCCAAATTAACCATATCTAAGAGGGGGCACAGGCACTCTACTAGCAGGGATACATTCCACAGAGTTATAAAGCCAGCAAAGCAGATATAGGAAAAATCTGGAGGGACGCCACACAAAATATGGTCATTTTCTACAATGATTATTAAAAGGAAGCGTAATTGTTACAAATGAATATAGGTCATTTTACACAAATACCTTTTCATGTGCAAACACTGTTTCGGAATAGTAAATATAACCAAATGATATTTGTTTCAGGTGCAGCCCCAGTGTCAAGTCTCTCTTTATTGGGAGATGTACATTTTTGCTTTTTAACCTATATAGACATTCTGGGACTTTTAGTTTCTCTTTTAAGATTGACTGTATGTCTGAAAAATTACAGCATACAAAGTGCTCTTGTAGCTGATAAGAGAAGACTGACTGGCTTGGGAACACTAAAAGTGCGGTGTGGCAATGAATAGTGTAATGGTCATGGGTACCGCTCGCAGCAGTTGCTTGGGAGCCTGTGATACCGGGACCTGCTTTCGACTGGGTGATTGAATTGACACGGACTACACCACGCCAACGCGGGACTGCGAGGACCAGCAGCCTCAGCTTTCCACACAGCTGGTGCCTCTTCCCGCGCATCTCCCGCCTGCCTGCTGTATATAACCACGCCCATACCACGCCATGCGGGACGCGCGTGGGCGTGCTCCGGGCAAAGCCCGGGCCAAGGGCTGGCCCGTTTTAGCCCGTTAGAGACCGAAGGAGACCGGACCGGGCCACCCACCTTGGTCTTGCCGGGCAGACTCGGATGAGGAGTGTGCCATTCCGAAGTCCACCAGTATCTACACACTTCGAGCAGGAGGGATGGCTGGTTGGGAGTGCAGGAGAAACCCAACGACCACGGGCGGCTCAGTTGCAGGTACATTGGACAATTTTATTATTAGAGCCAATTCAGTTCTGTCCCAAGAAATAACTTTGTTGGAGCGGCGGCTTTCGTAAGAGATTGCCACAGCTAAGAAATCGTCGCTGGGCCATATAGCAGACGCACGAACACCG
The DNA here is from genome assembly GCF_964261635.1 of Lissotriton helveticus. Classification (NCBI taxonomy): domain Eukaryota; kingdom Metazoa; phylum Chordata; class Amphibia; order Caudata; family Salamandridae; genus Lissotriton; species Lissotriton helveticus. The sequence goes on from NC_136059.1 coordinate 1,081,021,594, forward strand.
GAAAGAGTCTTATTGACGCCTGTTATTGATGCCTCTGAGTCTGGTCTTAATTTAGCGTCTACAGAGCACTTATGTACAGTGGGCAGTGAATCTACCCTGCCACCTCTCACCGAGAGTAATCTGCTCTCCAATCTGGCTGATACCTCGCCAGTTGTCAGTTCTGCAAGGCCAAATACTCGGCAGCTTAGGGGGAATCGGGAAGGGCGGTACCGAAAAGGAAATGTGGGGCACAAACAGCTGGGGGAGGAAGTCCAAACTGGCTAAGCACTCTAATTGCCCTGACTTGGGGTGGCAGGGCGAGGGAGGCCCCCACAGCTACTATCGGACCACCCACCGTATCAAGCTCGCCCTTGCATATTTTAGGCGACTCAAATACGAGTATTACCCCTCGGGAAAGGGAGGACCCTTCATTTGTAAAACTGTCTGCCCTTCTGGAAACGATGCTAAACCCCCTAGAAGCCAGACTCACTCAGATAGAGTTAAGGCTGTCAAACATAGAAAAGGTCGTAACAGCTACCTCAGACCATTTGAAAACGGACAAATCAATAGTGGCGGGGGGAGTTTGCTAATAATCGGGGGGGGGGGGTTGCCATCCTTGAATTCTAATCTCTTACTAGTTTCTTGTCCCACAGCGGTGAGCACTTCCAACAGGAATTTGACCTCTCCCCAACCAGTTGGTGCCCCACCAGTGGCCAAAAAACCTATGTTAAATACCCACCCTGAAGCACAAGAGCACAGCAATCCAAAAAAGAATGTGATAATTGACTTACCGCCAGATGCAAGTCCGCTGGTAGTGGTTCTAACGGGGGTTCCGGAGTTAAATGACTCAGCCATAGAATCTTTCACCTCCCTTAAAAATAAAGTTGCGGACTGGCTGAACAAAAACAGACCGCTCCCTGTCCAGATTTGTAGTGAGATCTTGATGGTTCCAAGAGTCTTGTGGGTGGGCCCAACGATAAAAAATGTCAATGGTGATTGCATACTGGTTAACTTTAGGGATTCCAGGACTGTTTCACATATATGTGATTGGCCACATTGTGATTCTCCGACCTCTATCTTGTCACTTCCATTGGCCTATTTTTACCCACCCTCTTTTGCGTCACATAACCCAGGGATGGAGACATTTACTAAAGCTGAATCGGGAAAGGAAGGAGGCACTGCTAAGCCTCAGAGAAACCTTTTTAAAATTGCACTGAAATACTTTATTTGCACAATTTGTATTTTAATAGCTGACAGCATTTTATGATCGACGACAGCGTCGCAACGGAAACCGCTTGGGAAATTTGTTATTTGCACATAGCATTGGGGGCATAACATTGTTACCAGCTAAATTGTGTTTTGCTCGCCTGCACACTTCCGGCTACTACCGGTTAGCGGTCTAGCTTGATCGGCGCGAGGTCCCGCCCACCACACTTGAAAAGGGAGTGCGCAGAGCGGACCCGCCGAGACATTTACTAAAGCTGAATCGGGAAAGGAAGGAGGCGCTGCTAAGCCTCAGAGAAACCTTTTTAAAATTGCACTGAAATACTTTATTTGCACAATTTGTATTTTAATAGCTGAGAGCATTTTATGATCGACGACAGCGTCGCAACGGAAACCGCTTGGGAAATTTGTTATTTGCACATAGCATTGGGGGCATAACATTGTTACCAGCTAAATTGTGTTTTGCTCGCCTGCACACTTCCGGCTACTACCGGTTAGCGGTCTAATTTGATCGGCGCGAGGTCCCGCCCACCACACTTCAAAAGTGAGTGCGCAGAGCGGACACGCGCAGCGGCGCGTCTAAGTCGCGTCAAAGTCAAGGCCTGTCCTCGCCTGTCACCGCCTGAGAACCGACGCACGAAGCTACGTTTGTCTGTCTTCCAGGTACCACAGCCAATACTTCAAAATGATAACCTATTTGAGGGATCAGCTACTAGCTCTAAACACCAGCCCCTCGAACCCTCCCCAAACAATCACACCCCCTGTCCTAACTTGCATTTATGGCAACGTGCGCTCCCTCCCAAAGCACGCCATACAAATCTGGGCAGTGCTTGATCAAGAAGCTCCTGACCTGTTTTTTATGACAGAGACATGGATTCAAGATCACTCCACCCCAGATATAGCCACAGCCTTACCTGAGGGTTATAAGATCATTAGGCTGGACAGAAAATCTAAAAGAGGCGGAGGAACCGCCATCATATTTAAAGAGCACATAAAAATCATTACCATAGAGACTCATCTGGCGCCCTGGGGCGAATTCTTACTTTTCTCCCTGCTACTCAATAACACTGAATCCTGGAAGGGTGCTTTGGTCTACAGACCTCCCACTACTAAAGTGAACTTTGCCACCCAAATGCTAGACATTCTTACACCCCACGTCCTTGCATGTAAAAATTTCTTGCTATTAGGGGACATAAATCACCATCTAGAATGTCAAACCGATCACCATACCGTCGAGTTGATCAACAGCATACATGCATTAGACCTGAAAATACTAGAGACAGGCCCGACGCACATTGCGGGACACTGCCTCGACATCATCTGTTCCAATTCGCAACAACTATCCATTAATGACCTTACTCCTGTACTATGGACTGATCACTCACTCATAAACTTTTCTATCAAACTCAACTCACAGCACCCCAGATCCCCCAAACAATTGAATTTAACCAGATCATGGACAAAAATACAGATAGACACATTTCAGAGGCATTTCATTCCTCCCCCTGCCACCCAATCGGCGAATCAGATGGCAGTGGACCTAGACAAAGCCAATGTAAAGGCCCTTGACATAATAGCCCCTAAGCGCCCAACTAAATGCCCTACAAAAAGCAGTCCCTGGTTTACCCCGGAACTTAAGAGATTAAAAGTAGCTACTAGGGCTCTAGAAAGGCGTTGGAGAAAAACCAAAAACTTAGACGACAAAGCCAAAAACAAAACCTCACACCACGAATATATGGCGAATATAGCAACAGCAAAAAAAAACTATCTCGCTGATAAAATAAATCAAGCAGGGAGCTGCCAAAAAACACTATATAAAATAGTGAAAGACTTCACGAATCCCCTACCTTGCCAAGCTACCATACCTGAATCCCAGAAATGGGCAAACCAATTATCCATATATTTTAAGGACAAAATAAATAATATATATATGACCTTTCCTAATTCGACCCCCCATACAGATGCTTCACACCCTCTGTCCCCTTCACGTATGGAGAACTTATCACCCACCACGCAGCTACTAGAATTCAATCCCTTCACTATAGACATGGTAATAAGTAATCTAGGAAAGATCAAATCAGGATCCCCAAATGACTCAGCATCATCACAAATTCTAGCCAAAATTGGACCAGCTATAGCGACTGAACTCACCACAATTTTTAACATCTCCCTTGCACAAAGTACATTCCCAAGCAGCTGGAAGGAAGCAACGATTAGGCCCATTATCAAAAAAATCAATGCTGACCACACAGTTCCTTCAAATTATCACCCAATAGCCCTCCTCCCTCTGTTTGGTAAAATGATGGAGGCAACTATAAACTCCCAACTAATGAAACATCTAGAAGACAATAAGATACTGGACGCCACCCAATCAGACTTTAGAGCCCACCATAGTACTGAAACAGCTCTACTCGAAATAGTAGATAATATCTATCTTGCCATTGATTCGAAGAAATCAGCAATCCTGATTCTATTGGATCTCTCTGCAGCTTTCGACACCATCTCCCACACAGTACTAATAGAGCGGCTGGTGGGGGTTGGTGTCGGGGGCAAGGCGCTGGGCTGGCTACAAAGCTACCTGGCAGACAGGAAATCTAGAGTAAAAACTGGTCCTTTCCTGTCCGATACTACAGATAACAACATCGGCGTCCCCCAGGGCTCAATCCTGAGCCCAACGTTATTCAACGTTTATATGTCCCCCCTAGCCAAGATAATCAGGGACCATGGCTTCCAAACTGTCTCATACGCTGACGATACACAGATCCTGGTCACCATGGGCCCCGACCCAGGCGATACTAAAATCAGATTTCGGTCCTGCATGGTGGCCATCAAAAAATGGATGACTGAGAACTTTCTAATGCTTAATGCAGAAAAGTCCGAAATAATGCTGTTCGGAAAGGCACACCAATTATGGGAACAGGACTGGTGGCCCATTGAACTTGGTCAATGCCCCCCCCTAAAGGTACAGTCCGAAACCTAGGAATCACAATGGATGACCAACTCACAATGCAACCACACATTAATAAAGTGGTACACACCTGTATAGGCCTAATGAGAAGCCTCAGAAAAATATTCAAATGGCTTCCTTTAACTAGCAGAAGACCACTAATCCAAGGCTTAATAACTAGACGGCTGGATTACGGCAATGCATTGTTTGCTGATATAAATGCTTCTAACATAGCCAAACTTCAGACCATTCAGAACAGCGCGGCCAGGCTCGCACTGGACCTTCCACCAAGAACCCCGTCTGCCCCCTGTTTGAATCAACTACACTGGTTACCAGTTAACAGACGCATAAAGTTCAAGGTCTGCTGCCTAGTCCACAAATCTTTAAACGGACAAGGACCAGCATATATCAGAGATAAACTGCACCGATACAGCCCAACGAGAAATCTTCGCTCCTCTAACCAGCTACTGTTAAAGACGCCTAGAGTCCTCACAGTGAGGAACGGTGATAGATGCTTTTAAAAAATTGGTCCTTCCATCTGGAATTTACTTCCCCTAGATCTGAGAGCAGAACCCAATCTGACTATCTTTCGTAAGAACCTAAAAACTCTGCTCTTCAAACCTTAGTCAACCACCTTCCATACCTACCGGTTCTGTTTTATCCATCTGTCAGCGCTATGAGACCTAATGGGTGAGCTATGCGCGATACAAAAACAAATACAAATACAAATGGATGCGGATTGTACAAGAGTGGAAGCAAGAAGGGCAAATAGGATGAATAGGGACAGGCCTGACCAACCCTCTCTGCTTTCCCAATACTTTCATCATAATCGCTTCAGCTATCTGGATATGGTCGATTGACTTAAAGATATGCATGGGGCAGTCACAGGACCAATGTTGAGGGATGGACCAAATAATTTAAGCACCATGCCTAATAGGACATCCACTGCTAGCCATTTGGCTGGGAGTATAGGGAGAAATCAGGGTGTAAGTAATCCCCCAACCCTCCTAGCCTGTTCATCCCCAGCCCACCCTGGTTTCAGGCCTACAGAACCAACCTATTAAACGGGGAGTACTGGATAATGCCAAATAAAAAGCAATGGCAATCAGTATTCAAAAAGGGCGTTCCTCTTGCAATGTTAACCCAGGGACATTGCTGATATTGTCATGGAATCTGGCAGGGCTGCCCAATAAAATGGCCTGTCCAGAGTGGGGCTCGTTCATAGACAAGAATGATGTTTGTCTTTTCCAGGAGACATGGGTTATAGAGATTATAGAGAGGACCATTTACGTAGTGGCTTTGCTTCATTTAATGTTCTGGCACGATGGGGGGGGGAGGGGGCCTCACTATTTGGGTGGGCTCCCATTTGGGATGCAAGGCAAAGTTAGTGAACTCCCAGTCAAATGACGTCCAATGTGTAGTTCTTGAGTGGCCCAATGCTTTTAAATTAGCGTTGGTCAATGTATATTCTGGACAAGTCAAGAACGATTGAGGAGTTGTCCTTATTTTTAAATACCATTCCTGGTGACGCTCATGGTTGGGGGTGACCTGAATTGCCACTTTGAGCCACTGACTGGTTTGAGGGATGGGGCACTTCTGGAAGAGGATGAATATTGGTTAATACCAGGCACTGCGGCCCCTCCGCCAAGTTCATGGACGCCTTTGGCTGTCCAAATCACGGCGCTCACGCTTAACCACTCGATTAGGGCCTGTAATGGCTGTGTGCAATCTGACATCCCGCCGAAGTGCACATTTAACAAGCCTGGACAGGAGTCACGGTTGGACTACATAATCGTTAAGACCAGTCTCTAGCCCAATGTCATTGACTTTTGTGTCAGAGCCAGAGTGGAGAGCGACCATAATGCACTGGTCCTGGAATTGTCTCTCCCCGGAGTTGGCAAGGACACACATAATGGCTGTGATGATCAGGATATGAGGATGCCTTTATCAAATGACAGACGTAGAGTCAGGTGGGATAACCTAGTAACCCATCCAGGGGATGTCTGTAAATTATATGCACGGGCTGTCCCTGTATTGGAAAATGTTGGTGCCCTAATCACGCAACCTTTTTCCCCAAACTGGTATACCGAGCTCTTGGCCCTCCATGGGGACTTAACAAGCAGACTGGCGGACATATTCAATCCCGCCGTGACCAAGAGGATCGCAAGGGGGAATAGAACATCCTGGTACAATGCCGCTTGCAGTAAGGCAAAAGCTGAGCTACTTCTGGCTCTGAAGCAAAATAATAATAAGACACAAATCCAAGCCAGGAGATTAGAGTATAAGCGCATAACCAACTCTGCTAAAATAGAATGGGACCAAGAAAAGTGGGTTAACTTAACTACCTCCCTCGCGAGCAGAGATCCACGTAAACTCTGGTCAATTGTGAATACAGGGTCCGGCGTACCAAGTTCGGGTGTAGAGCCCAATATAGCAGCTGAGGTGTGGGAGGGCCATTTTTGGGCCCTGTATGTAGTGGAGAACGGCGAGATAGCCGGGGATTCTAAGGGGATGAGCTCATATCCCACCCAACAGTTGGAGGCGATTGAGTTTACCACGGAGGAGGTCTGTGCCGCAATATCTAAACTTGCGGCTGGTAAAGCCCCGGGGTTGGACAAGCTCCCGGGTGACCTCTTCAAGCATGAACCGGTTATCTGGGCTCCATACCTCACAATTATCTTTAACGCAATATTGAGAGGAATGGTGGTACCCTGTACTTGGCTGGGCGCAGAGATTGTCCCCATATTCAAGAAGGGCTCTCCTCTGCTCCCGGCCAACTACAGGCCTATTAGTCTTATTGATGTACCGCAGAAGATTTTTGCAAGGTTGATTTTGGGGCGGATACAAGACTGGATAGATGATAACTCAATCTTGAGTCCCTTTCAGGCGGGGTTTAGAAAAACACATCCACTATGGATCAAATTTTCCGCCTGAACTTATTATTTTGGAAAACTGTCAGGATAGAAGGTGGCTCGCTATACACGGTTTTCGTGGATTTGCGCGCTGCCTTCGACCTGGTCCCACGAGGCAAACTCTGGGCGGTACTTCTTGAGCTGGCCATCCCACCCCAACTTTTGAACATTCTGATGAGGCTCCACGAGAAGAATTATGCCCAGGTCTGGTATGGGAAGAACGGTTTACTGTCTTCCAGTTTCCCCGTTGACAGGGGGGTAAGGCAGGGGTGCGTTCTGGCACCTATCCTGTTGTGCCTCTATGTCAACAGGGTAATTGCTCATTTGAATGGTGTACCTAACACGGACGCACCGAGGCTGGCTGGCAGAAGGGTACCTGTGATCATGTTCGCAGACGACATGCTTCTGCTTTCAAAGTCCCCAATGGGTATCCAACGTGTGCTGGATGGATTTGAGGGATTTTGTTTGGAACAGGGCTTGAAAATAAAAGCTTTAAAAACGAAATTTATGATTTTCAATCCCCCAGTAACGACTCGCCCATCCCCCAGTATAGGCTCTACAAGATTAGAGCGGGTCCAGATTTTTGAGTACTTAGGGGTAACTATGAATGAGAACATGACCTGGGAGCCCCACTAAATCAAATCCCAGCTCAAACTGGCCTAACTCACAGGGAGAATTTTGAAGCTCTCCAACACATCCACCTACAAACCCATTGGCCCACCCTTGGAGATATATAAAATGCAGGCAAGGGGGGCGGTTCTCTATGGCGGTGAACTTTGGGGCTACTCATGTAGACCAGAGATCACCGTCATGGAGAACAAATTCCTAAGACAACGTTTGGCGCTGCCGGTAAGTACTCCACTTCTACCCCTCCGGCTCGATTTGGGTATCAAATCGATAGAGGAGGAACTGGGCCTTAAACCATTAAGATTCTGGTGGAGACTGTGGACAACACCCGAGCTTCACAACTACAGGCAGGAACTCAAGGAAATCCTAAGCCTACAAAATCTAGGGAGAATCCCTTGGCTTATGTACATTAAGAAAGAATGTGGGAGGCTGGGAATACCACTACTTTGGTCTGCTCCTGAAACTGCCTGTAATGTCATCTCAAGCAAGCATTTGGCCACATTATTTTATGATAGCAAAATATTTGCTGCTTTGCATAACTCACAGATCGGCACCCTAACAGAATCCTTTTTAAAAGCTAAAGATTTTTATCATTTTGAACATGTTTTTGATGACATCTTCCCAATTTTAACAAGAATGTTATACCTACAATAGAGATACGGCACCTTACCAATTAGAGCTCTCACTAGCAAATGGGCTACATCCACACCAAAAAACTGCCCTGGCTGTAACTATGAGTCTGAAAACGATTTGCACTGTTTTTCTGTCCAGCTTATCAAAAGCCTAGAAAGTACTGGATCATACCTGTATGCAAAAACTTGGGATTTACTAATTGCATGCAGGCCTGTAGAATATTCAAAACAGAGTTATCCAGTTTTATTGTTTTTGCTGTAGCAAAATTTTTGACAGCCATGTGGCATAAGCGTAGGTTCCTAACAACTACTGCCTAAAAAACATCTATACGTCCAAATGGCTAACTAACTTCTACAGATGATTAGACCTATAAATTGTATTTTCTGGGCCTTTGTGCAAAATCATGTATGGTGCAGCTTTTATATTTATTTGCTCCTGTATAGACTACAAGTTACCTTTTATATGATAGTAGATTACGCTAATTCTTTGCATTTTTAATTTGATTCAACAAGCTTTCACATCTGGTTCCATTCGGGAATACCAAATTTAGGGGCCGATTAGGATGGCGGTTTTTCCGCATCCTCCGGGCCGGCGGAAGTGTCCGCCGGCCTGGAGGATGCGGAAAAACCGCTGCGGAGCCTCCAAAGACCCACCGCCAAATTAGGATGGCTGGTGGGTCTGGAATTCCGTCCGCCGCTTTTCCGCCGCGGTCGGCTTCCGACCGTGGCGGAAAAGCTATAACATGGCAGGCGGTGTCTATGAGACACCGTCCGCCATATTAGGATGTTCGTGAATACATGCTTTTCCACAGCGGCTTTTCCGCCATGGAAAAGCATACGGACATTCACTTTGGGGGCCCGTTGCGGGCCCCCTGGGTGAATGGGGGGTGGGGGGTGCACATGGGGGGTACCTATGGTACCCCCCTGCATTTGCGTGCACAAAGCAGCAGGCACCGTGCGGTGCCGGCCGCTTTGTGCATGTAAATGTAAAACATGCTTTTTTAACATTGCGGCGGGTGCAGCTTGAAGCTGCACCCGCCGCAATGTTAAATATAGAGGATGTGACCGCCACCCTGGCGGTCACATCCTAATCAGCACGGAGGGAACGCCGCAGCCCCTGCGGACGTTCCCTCCTCCTCAAGGGTGGCGGACGGACGCAAGTCCGTCCGCCATCCTAATCGGCCCCATAATGCCTTGTTTGGGCTATAATATTTGGTATCCCTTATATTTCTTGGGGTAGAGCTTACCAGGATTCAATTTGACATGGCATTCTGTGCACAAAGTATTCTCCTGCCTAATAGCACCCTTCCCTGTGTTTTCCATAATATTTTACTGTGGGGATAAAGCATATTACACATTCTGCAGTGCTGTAATATCTAGAATCCCCAACTTTTCAACCATTACCTGTTAGCCACATATTAACTTAAGTTGCACTTTATTTGCTAGCAGACTGCTACATCTTTTCACATTTTTAATTTCATTGTGCAAGCTTTCACATCTGGTTCCTTTGGAGGATACCAAATATAATGTCTCATAAGGGCTATAATATTTGGTATCCCCTATGTTTTTCGGGATTGACCTTACCAGAATTCAATTGGACATGACATTATGTTGTCTGGGTGAACAAAGTATTTTCCTGCCAAATGTCATCCTTCCCTCCGTTTTCCATATAACTGTACTATGGGGATGCCACATATTACAGCTTTGGCCTTGCTGCAATATCTGGTACCATATATAATGGACTCTACCGCCTATAACATTTGGTATCCCTTGTGTTTCTCGGGTAAGAACTTACAAATATTCAATTGGATGTGGTCTAATGTTGGATGGCTTAGCACAGTATTCGTTTGCCAATAAGCACCCTTCCTTTTTCTTCACAACATCATTTACTAAGGGGATACCAAATATTTCGGCTCAAGCCATGCTGTAATGTCTCGCATCCCCTACGTTCCATGGGTTACCCTTTAGCCATTGAGCTCTTGAAGTTGCCTTTTATTAGATAGCAGATTACAATATCTTTTCCCATTTTGTGCATCATTCAATAGGAATTGACATCCAGTACGCTTAGGGTACTCCAAATATAATAATAGCCTATGGGGCCTATAATATTTGGTATCCCCAGTGTTTCTCGGGTTAGAATTTACCAGGATTCCGTTTGACATTGTCTTATGTTGGCTGGGAGAGCACAGCATTTCTATACCAAATAACAGCCTTCCTTTTGCTTTCCAACATCATTTATTAAGGGAATAACACATATTATGACTCATGCATTGTCATAATATCTTGTATCTCCTATGTTTCATGGGTTACCCTTTATCCATTGACCAATTGATTGTGCCCTTTATTTGATAGCAGAGTGAAGTATATTTTCACGTTTTGTACATCATTCCACAAGATTTTGCCTCTGGTGCCCTTAGGGATACCACTTATAATAGCCTATACAGCCTATAATATTTGGTATCCCCAGCGTTTCTTGGGTTAGAAGTTACCAGGATTCAAATTCACATCGCCTTATGTTGGGTGGAGGAGCACAGTATTTATATACCAAATGGCACCCTTCATTTTGCTTTCTAACATCGTTTACTATGAGGATACCTATATATTATGGCTCACTCATTGCTTTAATATCTCGTATCCCCTATGTTTCATGTGTTACCTTTTGAGCCATTAAATATTTGTAATTACCTTTTGTTTGATAGCAGACTACAGTATGTTTTTTACATTTTGTACATCATTCCACAAGATTTTGAATCCGTACCCTTAGGGGATACCAACTATAATAGCCTATACGACCTATAATATTTGGTATCCCCAGCGTTTCTCGGGATAGAAGTTACCAGGATTCAATTTGACCTTGCCTTATGTTGGATGGAGGAGCACAGTATTTTCATACCAAATAGCACCCTTCCTTTTGCTTTCCAAAATCATTTTCGATAGGGATACCAAATATTATGGCTCACCCATTGTGTAATATACTGTATCCCATATGTTTCATTGGTTACCCTTTAGCCAATTGACCTATTGAATTAGCCTTTTATTTGATAGAAGACTACAGTATCTTTTCACATTTTGTACATCATTCCTCAATATTTTGCATCTGGTACCCTTAAGGGATACCAACTATAATAGCCTATAGGGCCTATAATATTTGGTATCCCCAGTGTTTACTCAGTTTAGAAGTTACCAGGATTCAATTTGACGTTGACTTATGTTGGATGGAGGATTATATTTGGTGTCCCATAAGTGTACCGGATGCAACATCTTGTGGCATGTAGTACAAAATGTGAAAAGATACTGTAGTCTGCTTTCAAATAAAAGGCAAACTAAATTGGTCAATGGCTATAGGGTAATCCATGAAGCATAGGGGATACAAGATATTACGGCAATGTGTGAGCCGTAATATATGGTATCCCCTTAGTAAATGATATTGGAAAGCAAAAAAAGGGGAACTTTTTTAAACAGAAATACTGTGTTCCCGCACCCAACATAAGGCAAATTCAAATTGAATACTGTTAACTTCTAACTTGAGAAACACTGGGGATACCAAATATTATAGGCCGTATAGGCTATTATAGTTGATATCCCCTAAGGGTATGGATGCAACATCTTGTGGACTGATGTACAAAATGTGAAAAGATACTGTAGTCTGCTATCAAACAAAAGGCAATTGCAACTTTTCAATGGTTCAAGGGTAACTCATGAAACATAGGGGGTACAAGATATTACAGTACTGCGTGAGCCATAATATTTGGTATCCCCTTAGTGTATGATGTTGGAAAGCAAAAGGAAGGGTGCTATTTGGAGTAGAAAAACTGTGCTCCTCCATCCAACATAAGGCGATGTCAAATTGTATCCTGGTAAGTTCTAACCCGAGAAACACCGGGGATACCAAATGTTATAGGCCGTATAGGCTATTATAGTTGATATCCCCTTAGATTACAGATGCAAAATATTGTGGAATGATGTACAAAATATGAAAAGATACTGTACTCTGCTATCAAACAAAAGGCAATTTCAACTGATCAATAGGTAAAGGGTAACAAATGAAACATAGGGGATACGAGATATTAAAGCAATACACGAGCCATAATATTTGGTATCCCCATAGTAAATGATGATGGAAAGCAAAATGAAGTGTGCTATTTAGTTTAGAAATACTGTGCTACTGCATATTACATAAGGCGAAGTCAAATTGAATCCTGGTAACTTCTAACCAGAGAAACACTGGTGCGGTACAAAATATTATAGGCCATATAGGCTACTTTATTTGGTATCCCCTAAGGGGACGGATGCAAAATCTTGTAGAATGAAGTACAAAATATTTTAGGCCATATAGGCTATTATAGTTGGTATCCCCTAAGGGTACGGGTGGAAAATGTTGTGGACTGATGTACAAAATGTGAAAAGATACTGTAGTCTGTTATCAAACAAAAGGCAGTTTCACCTATTCAATGGCTCCTGGGTAACCCATGAAACATAGGGGATACCAGATATAACAGCAATGCGTGAGCCATAATATTTGGTATCCCCTTAGTAAATGATATTGGAAGGCAAAATGAAGGGTGGTCTTTAGTATAGGACTACTGTGCTCCCCCATCCAACATAACGCGAAGTCAAATTAAATCCTGGTAACTTCTAAACCGAGAAACACTGGGGATATAAAATATTATAGGCCATATAGGCTACTTTATTTGGTATCCCCTCTGCTATCAAATAAAAGGCAAATTCAATTGGTCAATGGCATGAAACATAGGGGATACGAGATATTATGGCAATACGTGAGCCATAATATTTGGTATCCCCTTAGTAAATGATGTTGGAAAGCAAAAGGAAGGGTGCTATTTGCTGTAGAAATACTGTGCTCCCGCATCCAACATAAGGCAAAGTCAAATTGAAACTGGGAAACCTCTATGCTGAGAAACACTGTGGATACCTAATATTATAGGCCATATAGGCTATTATAGTTGGTCTCCTAAGGGTACGGATGCTAAATCTTGTGGAATGATGTACAAAATGTAAAAAACATACTGTAGTCTGCTATCAAATAAAAGGCTAATTCAATTGGTCAATGGCTAGAGGGTAACCCATGAAACATATGGGATACAATATATTACACAATGGGTGAGCCATAATATTTGGTATCCCCATAGAAAATGATTTTGCAAAGCAAAAGGAAGGGTGCTATTTGGTATGAAAATACTGTGCTCCTCCATCCAACATAAGGCGAGATCAAATTGAATCCTGGTAACTTCTAACCCGAGAAACGCTGGGGATACCAAATAATATAGGTCGTGTAGGCTATTATAGTTGGTATCCCCTAAGGGTACGGATGCAAAATCTTGTGGAATGATGCACAATATTTGAAACGATACTGTAGTCTGCTATCAAATAAAAGTCAAATTCAATTGGTCAATGGCTTAAGGGTAACCCATGACACATAGGGGATACGAGATATTATGGCAATGTGTGACCCATAATATTTGGTATCCCCTTAGTAAATGATGTTGGAAAGCAAAAGGAAGGGTGCTATTTGGTATAGGAATACTGTGCTTCCCCATCCAACATACGGCGAAGTCAAATTGAATCCTGGTAAGTTCTAACCCGAGAAACACTGGGGTTACCAAATATTATAGGCCATATAGGCTATTATAGTTGGTTTCCCCTTGGGGACGGATGCAAAATCTTGTGGAATGATGTACAAAATGTGAAAAAATGCTGTAGTCTGCTATCAAACAAAAAGGCACTTTCAACTATTCAATGGCTCAAGGGTAATCCATTGAACAAATGGGATACTAGATAGTACAGCTATACGTGAGCCATAATATTTGGTATCCCATAGTAAATGGTGTTGGAAAGCAAAAGGAAGGGTGCTCCTTGGTATCAGTACTCTGTGATCCCCCATCCAACAAAAGGCGAAGTCAAATTGAATCCTGGTAACTTCCAACCAGAGAAACACTGGGGATACCAAATATTATAGGCTATGTATGCTATAATAGCCTAAACGGCCTATAATATTTGGTATCCCAAGCGTTTCTCAGGTTAGAATCTACCAAGATTCAATTTGACATTAATTTATGTTGGATGGAGGAGCACAGTATTTCTAAACCAAATAGTAGCCTTCCTTTTGCTTTCCAACATCATTTACTATGGGGACTCCAAATATTATGACTCACGCATTGTTGTAATATCTTGTATGCCCTATGTTTCATGGGTAACCTTTTGAGCCATTGAATAGTTGAAATTGCCTTTTATTTGATCGCATACTACAGTATCTTTTCCCATTTTGTACATCATTGCACATGATTTTGCATCCGGAACCCTTAGGGGTTACCAAATATAATAACAGGATTCAATTTGACATTGACTTATGTTGGATGGAGGAGCACAGTATTTCTGAACCAAATAGAACCCTTCCTTTTGCTTTCAGACATCATTTACAATGGGGATACCAAATATTATGGCTCTCACATTGCTGTAATATCTCGTATCCCCTATGTATCATTTGTTATCCTTTACCTATTGACCAGGTTGAAAATGCCTTTTCCTTGATAGCAGACTACAGTGTTGTTTCACACTTTGTACATCATTCCAAAAGATTTTGCATCCGGTACCCTTAGGGGATACCAAATACAATATCCTATACAGCCTATATTATTTGGTATTGCATGTGTTACTTGGTTTGGAACTTACCAGGGTTTAATTTGACATGGTCTTATGTTGGATGGGTGAGCACAGTGTTTCTATTCTAAAAAGCACCCTTCCTTTTGCTTTCCAACATCGTTTACTATGGGGATACCAAATATTATGTCTCATGCTTTGCTGTAATATCTTGTATCCCCTATGTTTCACTGGTTGTCCTTTAGCCATTGATCACTTGAAGTTGCCTTTTGTTTGATAGCAGACTACAGTATCTTTTCACATTTTGTACATCAGTCCACAAGATGTTGCATCCGTACCCTTAGGGGATATCAACTATAATAGCTTATACGGCCTATAATATTTGGTATCCCCGGTGTTTCTCGGGTTAGAACTTACCAGGATACAATTTGAAATCGCCTTATGTTGGATGGAGGAGCATAGATTTTCTACTCCAAATAGCACCCTTCCTTTTGCTTTCCAACATCATACACTAAGGGGATACCAAATATTATGGCTCATGCAGTACTGTAATATCTTGTACCCCCTATGTTTCATGAGTTACCCTTGAACCATTGAAAAGTTGCAATTGCCTTTTGTTTGATAGCAGACTACAGTATCTTTTCACATTTTGTACATCAGTCCACAAGATGTTGCATCCATACCCTTAGGGGATATCAACTATAATATCCTATACGGCCTATAATATTTGGTATCCCCAGTGTTTCTCAAGTTAGAAGTTAACAGTATTCAATTTGAATTTGTCTTATGTTGGGTGCGGGAACACAGTATTTCTGTTTAAAAAAGTTCCCCTTTTTTGCTTTCCAATATCATTTACTAAGGGGATACCAAATATTATGGCTCACACAATGCCGTAATATCTTGTATCCCCTATGCTTCATGGATTACCCTTTAGCCATTGACCAATTGAGTTTGCCTTTTATTTGAAAGCAGACTACAGTATCTTTTCACATTTCGTACTACATTCCACAAGATGTTGCATCCGGTTCACTTATGGGACACTAAATATAATAGCCTAAACGGCCTATAATATTTGGTATCCCAAGCGTTTCTCAGGTTAGAATCTACCAGGATTCAATTTGACATTAATTTATGTTGGATGGAGGAGCACAGTATTTCTAAACCAAATAGTAGCCTTCCTTTTGCTTTCCAACATCATTTACTATGGGGACTCCAAATATTATGACTCACGCATTGTTGTAATATCTTGTATGCCCTATGTTTCATGGGTAACCTTTTGAGCCATTGAATAGTTGAAATTGCCTTTTATTTGATCGCATACTACAGTATCTTTTCCCATTTTGTACATCATTGCACATGATTTTGCATCCGGAACCCTTAGGGGTTACCAAATATAATAACAGGATTCAATTTGACATTGACTTATGTTGGATGGAGGAGCACAGTATTTCTGAACCAAATAGAACCCTTCCTTTTGCTTTCAGACATCATTTACAATGGGGATACCAAATATTATGGCTCTCACATTGCTGTAATATCTCGTATCCCCTATGTATCATTTGTTATCCTTTACCTATTGACCAGGTTGAAAATGCCTTTTCCTTGATAGCAGACTACAGTGTTGTTTCACACTTTGTACATCATTCCAAAAGATTTTGCATCCGGTACCCTTAGGGGATACCAAATACAATATCCTATACAGCCTATATTATTTGGTATTGCATGTGTTACTTGGTTTGGAACTTACCAGGGTTTAATTTGACATGGTCTTATGTTGGATGGGTGAGCACAGTGTTTTTATTCTAAAAAGCACCCTTCCTTTTGCTTTCCAACATCGTTTACTATGGGGATACCAAATATTATGGCTCATGCTTTGCTGTAATATCTTGTATCCCCTATGTTTCACTGGTTGTCCTTTAGCCATTGATCACTTGAAGTTGCCTTTTGTTTGATAGCAGACTACAGTATCTTTTCACATTTTGTACATCAGTCCACAAGATGTTGCATCCGTACCCTTAGGGGATATCAACTATAATAGCTTATACGGCCTATAATATTTGGTATCCCTGGTGTTTCTCGGGTTAGAACTTACCAGGATACAATTTGAAATCGCCTTATGTTGGATGGAGGAGCATAGATTTTCTACTCCAAATAGCACCGAAGGGTGCTATTTGGAGTAGAAAATCTATGCTCCTCCATGAGTTTGCCTTTTATTTGAAAGCAGACTACAGTATCTTTTCACATTTCGTTCTACATTCCAAAAGATGTTGCATCCGGTTCACTTATGGGACACTAAATATAATAGCCTAAACGGCCTATAATATTTGGTATCCCAAGCGTTTCTCAGGTTAGAATCTACCAGGATTCAATTTGACATTAATTTATGTTGGATGGAGGAGCACAGTATTTCTAAACCAAATAGTAGCCTTCCTTTTGCTTTCCAACATCATTTACTATGGGGATTCCAAATATTATGACTCACGCATTGTTGTAATATCTTGTATGCCCTATGTTTCATGGGTAACCTTTTGAGCCATTGAATAGTTGAAATTGCCTTTTATTTGATCGCATACTACAGTATCTTTTCCCATTTTGTCCATCATTGCACAAGATTTTGCATCCGGAACCCTTATGGGATACCAAATATAATAACAGGATTCAATTTGACTTTTACTTATGTTGGATGGAGGAGCACAGTATTTCTGAACCAAATAGAACGCTTCCTTTTGCTTTCAGACATAATTTACAACGGGGATACCAAATATTATGGCTCACACATTGCTGTAATATCTCGTATCCCCTATGTATCATTTGTTATCCTTTACCTATTGACCAGTTGAAAATGCCTTTTCCTTGATAGCAGACTACAGTGTTGTTTCACACTTTGTACATCATTCCACTAGATTTTGCATCCGGTACCCTTAGGGGATACCAAATACAATATCCTATACAGCCTACATTATTTGGTATTGCATGTGTTACTTGGTTTGGAACTTACCAGGGTTTAATTTGACATGGTCTTATGTTGGATGGGTGAGCTCAGTGTTTCTATTCTAAAAAGCACCCTTCCTTTTGCTTTCCAACATTGTTTACTATGGGGATACCAAATATTATGGCTCATGCTTTGCTGTAATATCTTGTATCCCCTATGTTTCACTGGTTGTCCTTTAGACATTGATCACTTGAAGTTGCCTTTTATTTGATTACAGACTAAAGTATCTTTTCATATTTTTGAATCATTGCACAAGATTTTACATTTGGTTCCTTTGGAGGATAACTTATATTATCACCTTTACCGGCTGCAATATTTGGTATCCTCAGTGTTTCTCAGGTTAGAAGTTACCAGGATTCAGATTGACATCGCTTTATGTTGGATGGGGAGAACAGTTTTTCTATACCAAATTGCACCCTTCCATCTGCTTTCAAACATCAATTAATATGGGGATACTAAATATTATGGCTCATGCATTGCTGTAATATCGCTTATCCCCCATGTTCTAGTTGTTACCCTTTACCCACTGACCAGTTGAATTGCCTTTTGTTTGATAGCAGACTACAGTATCTGTTCACATTTTGTACATCATTCCACAAGATTTTGCATCTGTACTCTAAGGGGATATCAACTATAATAGCCTGTACGGCCTACAATATTTGGTATCCCCAGTGTTTCTCGGGCTGGAAGTTACAGGATTTAATTTGACATCGCCTTATGTTAGATGGAGGAGCACAGTATTTCTATACCAAAAGCCCCCTTCCTTTTGCTTTACAAAATTATTTACTATGGGGATACCAAATATTATGGCTTACACATTACAGTAATATCGCATGTCCCCTATGTGTCATGGATTACCCTTTAGCCATTGACTAGTTGAAGTTGCCTTTTGTTTGATAGCAGACTACAGTATCTTTTCACATTTTGTACATCAGTCCACAAGATGTTGCATCCGTATCCTTAGGGGATATCAACTCTAATAGCCTATACGGCCTATAATATTTGGTATCTCCGGTGTTCCTCGGGTTAGAAGTTGCAGGATTCCATTTGACATCTCTTTATGTTGGATAGAGGAGCACAGTATTTGTAAAACAAATAGCACCCTTCCTTTTGCTTTCCAACATCATTTACCAAGGGAATACCAAATATTATGGGTCAGGCATTGCTGTAATATCTCGTATCCCCTATGTTTCATGGGTTACCCTTTAGTTTTGACTAGCTGAAATTGCTTTTTGTTTGTTAGCAGATTACAGTATCTTTTCACATTTTTGTACATCATTCCACAGGATTTTGTATCTGTAACCCTTATGGGATCCCAACTATAATAGCCTATACGTCCTATAATATTTAGTATCCCCAGTGTTTCTCGGGAGAAGTTATCAGGATTCAATTTGGCAGCATTCCTTTTGCTTTCCAACATTGGTTACTATGGGGATACCAAATATTGTGGCTCGCACATGGATGTAATATTTCCTATCTCCTACATTTCTTGGGTTACCATTCAGTCATTGACCGGTTGAGATTGACATTTATTTGATAGCAGACTACAGTAGCTGTTCACATTCCACAACATTTTACATACCTTTCCTTTAGGGGATACCATGTATAATGGGCTATACCAGCTATAATATTTGGTACCGCCTGTGTTTCTTGGGTTAGAACTTACCAGGATTCAATATCATATACGGTCTTATGTGGGATGGGTGAGCACAATATTTTGTGCCAAATAGCACCCTTCCTTTTGCTTTCCAACATCGGTTACTATGGGGATTCCAAATATTATTGTTCATGTATTGCTGTAATATCATGTATCCCCTCCGTTTCATGGGCTACCCTTGAGACATTCACCAGTTGAAGTTGCCTTTGATTTGTTAACAGAATGCAGCATCTTTTCACATTTTATACATCGTTCCACAACATTTTACATACTTTCCTTTAGGGAATACCTGATATAATGGGCTATACCATCTATAATATTTGGTATCCCCTGTGTTTCTCAGATTAGAACTTACCAATATTCAATTTGACATGGTCTTGTGTTGGACAGGTGAGCACAAAATTTCTATGCCAAATAGCACCCTCCATCTGTTTCCAACATCAATTATTATGGGGATATCAAATATTATGGCTCATGTTTTCTGTAATATCTCGTATCCCCCAAATTTCATGGGCTACCCTTTAGACATTCACCAGTTGAAGTTGCGTTTTATTTGTTAGCAGACTACAGTATCTATTCACATTTTATACTGCACTCCACAAGATTTTCCATCTGGTTCCCTAAGAGGATACCAAATATAACAACCTCCACCGCCTATAATATTTGGTGTCCCATGTGTTTCTCGGGTTATAACATACCAAAATTCAATTTGACATGGCCCTATGTTGTATGGGAGTGCAGTATTTCTGTCACAAATAGGACCCTTCCTTTTGCTTCTCAACATCATTTACAGTGGGTATACCAAATATTATGGCTCATGCATTGTTGTAATATCTTGTGTACCCTACGTTTCATGGGTTTCCCTTTAGCCATTGACCACTTGAAGTTGCCTTTTATTTGATAGCAGACTACAGTAACTGTTCACATTTTTTACATAATTTCACAAGATTTAACATTTGGTTTCCTTAAGGGATACCAAATATAATGGCCTATACTGGCTATAATATCTGGTATCCCCAGTGTTTCTTGGGTTAGAACATTCCAGGATTCAATTGGACATGGTCTTATGTAAAATGGGTGAGCAAAGTATTTCTATGCCAAATATCACCCTTCCTCTTGCGTTCCAACCTCGTTTAGTATGGGGATACCAAATATTATGGCTCACGCATTGCTGTAATATCTCGTATCCCCTATGTTTCACAGGTTACCCTTTAGCCGTACAACAGTTGAAGTTGCCTTTTATTTGATTGTGGACAACAGTATCTTTTCGCAGTTTTTACATCATTCCACAAGATTGTACATCCGGTTCCCTTAGGGGATACCAAATCAATTGGGCCATATGCATCTACACATTTTCCCATAGACACAAAATGGGCAAAACTCTTTGATGCATCTGGCCCATAGTGACCTCTAACTCCTAATATATTTGGTATCCCCTGTGTTTCTCTGGGTAGAACCCACCAAGATTCACTTTAACATGATCTCATGTTGGATCAGTGGGTACGGTATTTCTATGCCAAATACCACCTTTCCTTTTGCTCTCCAACACAATTTACTAAGGTGATACCACATATTATGGCTCAGGCATTGCTGTAATATCTTGTGTCCCCTATGTTTCTTCGGTTTCCCTTTAGCCATTGACCAATTTTTTTACATCATTCCACACAATTTTACATCAGGTTGCCTTAAGGGATACCACATATAATGAGCTCTACCATCTATAATATTTGTTCTGCCATTTGTTTCTTGCGGTAGAACTTACCAGGATTCATTTTGACATGTTTTTATGTTGGATGGGTGAGCATGGTAATTCTATGCCAAATAGCACCCTTCCTTCTCCTTCCCAAGATCGTTTACTATGGAGATACCAAATATTATGAGTCAAGCACTGCCATAAAATCTCATGCCCCCTACATTTTATGGGCTACCATTTAGCCGTTGACCACTTCAAGTTATCTTTTATTTGATAGCAGACCACAGTCAATTTTCACATTTGTGATTTAATGCCGCAAGCTTTTACATGTGGTTCCTTTAGGAGATACCGAATGTAATGCCTCATAAGAGCTATATACGATTTGGTATCCCCCTATGTTTCTCACATTATTTTTTAGCACCCTTCCCTGTGTTTTCCAACATCTTTTACTGAGGAGAAATTAAATATTGAGGGTCCTGCATTGCTGTAATGTCTGGTATCCCCAACTTTTCAAGGGTTACCTTTTAGACACTGACCAATTCAAGTTGCATTTTTATAGCAGATTACAATATTTTTCACACTTTTTATTCCATTACACAAGCGGTTCCTTCCTCAATTTGAAAAAATCTATTGTGTATGAATTTTGGTCATTTTCATGTAATATATATGTTTTTTAATTGATGATTTCAAGCGATTTGGTTCACTTTTGTACAGCTTTCATACATTTTATTTGTTGCCCTATATGTAATGTGTAAAGATTGTCAATAAAAGATCTGAACAATCTGGCAATTTTTATGGTATTTGACTGTATCAGTGTTGCGGTTGTTATGGAATTATGTCTGTGTCCATTGCGGTGAATGTTTGAACAAATGTTTGTAGAAACAAAGTTGTGGTTGATTGAAGTCCCAAAAGGAGATTTATTTTACTTTTTAGTCTTACATGGAGCCTTGTCCCTTTGGTTCGGGGGTCCCTTTCTATTTACCATACTATCAAGAATATTTAGGACAAAAATATCATAAGGGTAGGTGTCTATAGGTAAGAAAAGTTTGACTATATATAACTCCACATATCTGTACCTTGACAATAGCATCAAAGTACATAGACTTGGAGTTAAGAATAGTCATTTATACTTACCTATTTGCATTTACCTTCTCAATAGTTTTGTCCTTGATATTTTTTACATTAGATTCTGTCCACACCATATTTATTTCTGATATTCTGTTAGTGATGCCATAAAAGCATTCATCTTAGTGCAGTGTTTGTATGTAATATTGAAAAGAACAACGCTGGGCTCTGAAGTCACCAATGTGTCTCTGAATCCCTGTTTAGGGACTGTTAGCAGGTGTGGCTCCTCTGTAATAGAGGAGGAGAATCCCCCCACTGCAGAGTAAGAAATAAAATGATAATAACATTTTTTATTATCGTTTTAGTTTTCACTGGTAGCCAACGCTGCCGAGTCTAGGTGTGGACCAAGCAATCCTTTTGTGACAGTGCAGTGACTGGGAGGAGGAGTAGAGGGCACTTGAATGTGACATGACAGTTTCGTCCCCATCTTAGGCCATCCAAATAGACATACGCACTTAGATTTCTCTAAGCCAGCTGTATGTACAGTTCGGTGGTGAAATGACATAGGCTCCAAGTCTAGTGAACACCTAAACAGGCCGCTGAGATGTATCCAGGTGCTGCTCTCATAGCATCAGAGCAGCGCCTAGATTGGGTGGGGAGTTTGGTAGCCTGTGCGGGACCAGGGACTTCCAGAAGAGAGAAGCACAGAGGTAGCAGGTAGTGGGAGCAGCAGCTGGACTAGCAGGTAAGTGCTTTTTAAAATTATTTGCCCCCACGCTGCCACACCATTTTATGTTGGCAGCAGCTGCTGATGACAGTTAGTAACCCATAAGCCAGACACAACTCCAACTATGTATTGGGTTGTGCAAGGCTACAACCTGTCTTTCACATTCAAGCTCTGGTGCATTGAAATAAGTTCACTTGTGTCACCTGTTAGAGTGAAAACAACTCTTGTAGATCTAAGCCAGTGCCTTAGTTTATAATACATCACGAAATCCAGATTACGCAAAGGATCCTTCAATAGCCCTCATAAACAAACTACCTCTAGCAGAGTGTCGTTCAGTGGAGTAGAGTGTCATAGCGGGGAGTAGAGTGGAGTGGCGTACAGTACACTGTTCAGTGTAGTAGAGTTTGGTAGAGTGGAGTTGTATAGAGTGGAGTAGAGTGCATTGGCATACAGTAGAGTGGAGTATATGCGAATAGTGTGTCATAGAGTAGAGTGAAGTAGTGTGTCATAGTTTAGAGTGGAGTAAAGTGGGATGGAGTGGCCCAGAGGAAGTTGTGAAGTGTGTCTTACATATTGTAGAAAGTACCCCAGGGGAGGGCATATAGATTCATTTCTCTCCCCAGGGATAGAGGAGGATGGGGGGCCCCAGATTTCAGACTGTATTATTGGGCAGCTACAATACAATATATCCAGGGATTGATAGGAGGGGAAGGGCTGGGTCCAAGGATCACAGCCAATTCCACCAAGGTCTATGCCACTGTCCTCTGGATTGAAGCGGAGAATGCATTTCTTAACTGTCTGGACTCATCATATTTTAAAAGGACATGATTCAAGACAGTCCAGGCTGCATACAAAGTATGGGAGGCCTTTTTGAAGAGAGCGGGACTAGGAGGATACAATAGTTATACTCGGCTTTATAATAACAGATCCCTCCCCTTAGAAATCTTTTCAGATTCAGTCATGGCAGAATGGGTAGGGAAAGGGATTAGAAAACTGGGTGATTTGATGGGCCCTCAGGGGATTGTTCAATTTGTGGAACTGCGGGATAAGTTTAATATAAGTAGGAATAGTTTTTTTAAATACCTGCAGGTACGCAGCTTCTTGTGTAATATACGGGGGGAGTGGCAAAAATTTCAAAACTAATTGGACGCTCCGGTCAGCTCCTGTCTTGAAAGTTTTAGGGTGAATCGTCTAGCGGGGGATGAGATAAGAAAGGGGGGGTCCCAAAATGCGTTTTCTCCATGTTAATTTCCATAGGAAACTTTAGACAAGGCTACAGCCCGAACTGCTGAACAGAATTACATCAAGTTTGGCAAAAAGGTAGCTCTATGTTCAGAAAGCGACCATTTTGTTAAATGGTGTAAATCTGTTAAACAGTTCCTGAGAAATTCATATATTTAGAAATATTAGTATCTGGTGACCGCTGTGGATCCACGAACGCTCCCGATCTCGAGCTTAACTCTATATTTCAAACCTGGAAGTGTTGGCAGCCATCTTGTGACTTGGTTGAACAGAGTCACAAGAAAAAAGGTAAAAAAACAAGAAGAGGCGACAGAGTAGGTTCACCCTGACCCCCTAGTATGCTCAGGGGATCCCACATGGACCCAGAGGGCAAACAAAAGCTTCTTTTTTTCAGCGGGATTCACGTAGGGTCGGCGAATCCTGATGAATATTTTTTTTTTTAAAGAAATGCAATCTCCTGCGCTTTGTTTCATTAAGCCCCTCGGTGGGCTAGGACCTGGGGCAATGCCAAAATAGGATGCGGGGCTCGGACGGGCCCACAGAGCCCCAGGGACAATCACCTCCCTGAGGCAGTTTTAATGACATGCTGGGGGCAAAAAATGGTGTGGGGGCTCCCATCCACCCCCATGCTGCCCCGGGGACTGCCACCTACCCAGGTTTTTCATCTTCAAATGCGAGAGGCTGTTTGCCCCTGCCACCTCCCCAGGGCTTTTTTTAAAATAAAAGTTGTGGGGGGATCCTGTCTCCCCACACTGCCCCTGGGGCCACCAAATCCCTTGGGCATAGATTATGTAAATGCGGGGGTCCATTGCGGGACCCGGGGACCCTACCTGCCTGGGGCTATGTAAATTCTGGGAGGGGGGCCACACAGTACCCTCTAGGGGCGCTTGATGGCCCTGCGGACCGTGACCAACACAGGGCTGGCTCCAGCAATGTCCCAGGGTGCGAATCCCTGGGACTTTGCAGTTTGCTATGGCAGGAAAACTGCTCTCACTTCCATGAAGCAAAGCAGAATTGCTTTTGGGCAAAGGGAGCTGGAGGTGGGGAGCTGGCAGGGACTGCAGATGCATTGGGGCTCCCCCTGCGGTCCCCAACATTATGGCCTTGCTCCGGGGATGGGGTACCCGAGAGGGGGACACTTGTCCCCCCCTGCCTTTATTCGTAAAATAAAATAGAATGGCCAGGCCCTGTTTGATGGGAGCTGAATTCGGCAAGGGGAGGGGGGACCGCGTGGTCCCCTTTGTGTTTGCAGGGTGGTGTACAAAGGGGGCCTGGCGTCTGACCAATCTCAGCAAACCAGCTATGTGGGGATTACTAGCGGTAACAGAAGGGCTAGTTGACCCCCAGGGACCTACAGGAGGCAAGGGGACTTCATCCCCAACCAAGAGAGCACCAGGAGGTGTGTTTGCAGAGTAGTAGAGATAGGGGGCATGGCCTGTGTCCACCTCTCAGCAATCCCACTGTGTGGGGCTTACTGGAGGTAACAGGTAGGCTAGTTGGCCCCTAAGGACTCCTAGCAGCGAAGGGGACTTCAATCCCCATCCAACTCCACCCAGGCTTAGAAACTAGTTGAAGCGGTCTATAAGACTGCCTTTACGTGCTTGTGGCCTGGGCCCACCACAAACTGCAGTCACTTTCAAACTTGGTGTACATGTGCTGCTCTGCACTGCCACTGTATAAAAACTGCTAGCACTCTAATCGCTGAGCTGTGTGAGCCTGGCAGTGGCAGCATGATGGAAAGCAAGCATGGCAAGCCAAGCACCCAACTGCCTGCCTGGCTGCAACAGATTAGAGCATGTTGGTGACCTGCTGTGACCAGCCATCCTCACTAAGCAGGTAAGTGGAGGTGGATAGGTTATTGGGGGAAGGTGTGTGTGTGTGTGTGTATGTGTAATTTGCTGATCCTGTAAGGCGGGGCATGTATGTGTGTATCTTCACCCTAGATTGACATTACCAAAGTGCATTTCCCCTTGGTTGTGTCTGCCAGCTACTTTTTATGTTATGCTTGTATTTACTATCTTTAAAACACCCCTTACTGTGCATTTTTGCAATGTTACTACCCATTTATAACTTTATATCAAAGTTGTCCCATTTACATAGCTTATAGAGCCACAAAAAAATAAAACTAATAGGCGAGTACTTCGAAGGCTGCCAGGCATGAGCTAGAGTACTGGCTCTAGTCCAGCACGGGCACTGAAAGGCGTCTGACCAATCTCAGCAAACCAGCTATGTGGGGATTACTAGCGGTAACAGAAGGGCTAGTTGACCCCCAGGGACCTACAGGAGGCAAGGGGACTTCATCCCCAACCAAGAGAGCACCAGGAGGTGTGTTTGCAGAGTAGTAGAGATAGGGGGCATGGCCTGTGTCCACCTCCCAGCAATCCCACTGTGTGGGGCTTACTGGAGGTAACAGGTAGGCTAGTTGGCCCCTAAGGACTCCTAGCAGCGAAGGGGACTTCAATCCCCATCCAAGAGCACGCCAGGGAGTGCATTTGCAGAGTGGTGGGCAAAGGCGGCATGGCCTGCTATGAGAACCTAGCAATTCTGGTGTGTGGGACTTACTGGAGGTAATAGGAGGGGTAGTTGGCCCCCAAGGACCTAGTGGGATTGCTAAGAGGTCTTTAGAGCCCACGCCCCATTTTCTCCACCACTCTGCAAATGTGCACATTACTGGTTGGGGATGAAGTCTACTTTACTCCTGAGGGGCTTTGGGGGCCAAGAAGCCCTCCTGTAATCTCCTGAAAGTCCTACGCATCACAGTATTGATGTCAGCAGTGCATACCTGCCTTTCACCAAGGCAGATCATAATTTTCTGATTCCTCAACACAGTCGGTCAGATTTTTCATTGCGAGTGGTCGCGCATGCTCGTGACCGCTCGCATTGAGAAACTGTCTGTTCACGTTGAGAAAGTTGCTGCTCGAGTTAAAAAATATACTCGAGCAGCAGAAAGGAAGCAGGGCCCGCTTGCGCTGTGTGGATGGTGCCGTTCTCGATGATTGCACAGTGTAGACAAGCATCTGGCACTGAAAATCACTGTGAACGGTATTTATCTCACGCACTCCACCATTCCGCGTCGTGCGGCAGAGTTTTTGGGCACCTCGCGGAGTTCCACGTAGTCGAACTCCGTGAACTCCACCCAGGCTTAGAAACTAGTTGAAGCGGTCTATAAGACTGCCTTTACGTGCTTGTGGCCTGGGCCCACCACAAACTGCAGTCACTTTCAAACTTGGTGTACATGTGCTGCTCTGCACTGCCACTGTATAAAAACTGCTAGCACTCTAATCGCTGAGCTGTGTGAGCCTGGCAGTGGCAGCATGATGGAAAGCAAGCATGGCAAGCCAAGCACCCAACTGCCTGCCTGGCTGCAACAGATTAGAGCATGTTGGTGACCTGCTGTGACCAGCCATCCTCACTAAGCAGGTAAGTGGAGGTGGATAGGTTATTGGGGGAAGGTGTGTGTGTGTGTGTGTATGTGTAATTTGCTGATCCTGTAAGGCGGGGCATGTATGTGTGTATCTTCACCCTAGATTGACATTACCAAAGTGCATTTCCCCTTGGTTGTGTCTGCCAGCTACTTTTTATGTTATGCTTGTATTTACTATCTTTAAAACACCCCTTACTGTGCATTTTTGCAATGTTACTACCCATTTATAACTTTATATCAAAGTTGTCCCATTTACATGGCTTATAGAGCCACAAAAAAATAAAACTAATAGGCGAGTACTTCGAAGGCTGCCAGGCATGAGCTAGAGTACTGGCTCTAGTCCAGCACGGGCACTGAAAGGAGACTTTACATCATATACATTAAGACAACATTTTGTTGTGCAAATGGCAAGCCAAAGGCACTGCCAACCACTCTCAGTAGATCACGCCTGCAATTTGGTGAGCTTACTGCTCACAGAAGGTGACCAGTTATAATACTAAGAAAAGAACTACTCGAGGACTTGGTGAATATGTTTTCTCAAATGGCTTGTGAGAACAAATGAAAGTTGAGATAATGTATATTGTAGGTGGGACCAATTGCACATTGCAATGCAGAAAAGAAAAGACAATTGAACAAAGTGGAAACTGTTTATTATTAAACAGTTTGAGAACTCTCTCTTTTGATATCCAAGTATGAGAAAGTGAAGGGCAGGTGTAGATAGGTAGGATCTTTTTGCATGTGTACCCCGACTTTTTGACTGGTGCTGTGCTGGTTTTTGTCTAGTCTGACTGGCATCCTGCCAATCAAAACTCCAGTCCATCTGCGCTCTCTTTAAATTGAGTGTATTGAATACTTAGGTACACTCCAGATTGAATACTGGGGTACCCTTGTCAGTCCCTAGTATATGGTACATATGTACCCAGGGCATAGGCAAACGCAGAGGCATCTCATGGGCTAAGGCATGCATTATGCCACCCATGCAAAATTTAACTACAGGCCTAGCATTGCAGCCTGTGTAAGTTGGGGCATGCACCACTTAATTGAGATATAGGTTTACTCTATCTGAGGGTCACTACACTTAAAACCTATAAGTCACCTCTATAGCAGGCCTTAACAATGCTGAAGGCAGGGTGCTTGATTCTAGGTGGGAGGGTGCCAATGCATGAGCAGGACACCCCTGCAGCCTACAAAGTCCATTATCCCAGATTGTTAGTGCTGCAGCCCTTTACGACATATAGAGTCGCATTAGGTTGACTGCGTAATGACCAACTCTAAATTAGCTGAAAGTAACCCTATCGTGTTTGAATTCAAACATCGTGGAATCATACCCCCACACTGGTAACCGGTGTGGGAAGTATAATTCCATGCCTCAGAACCAATCTTTGTAAGGTCCCTGGTGCTACCGGCCTCAGCCTTATAGTCCCAGGCAGCCCAAATGGGTTGCTGCCGACCAGAAACACATTTCTGCCCTCCTTCTACTGAGCCAAGCTAGAGCAGGGGAAGGCTGAACAATAGGCACAGGGAGGTGTGGCTACCTCCCATACAGAATTGAGTGTATTAGGCCTGGGTGGGTTCCCTTGCCAGCAACCGATAGTCTGCATGAGGGGCATATTTGGTGTCCCTGTGCATAGTCCAGTTCAAACCAGTCCTGGGAGCTGTTGGGTCCTGCTCTGGTGCAAAACTGGACAAAGAACATGGGAGTCACCTCCACACTGTCCAAACCCTCCCCTGGGAGGGTCCCCTGAATCTGTCCAACCTTCTCCATTGTACGTAAGAGCTTACCTTTCTGTAGGAACCTAGATAGATTCGATGTGGACAAGATTCTGATCAAGAAATCACTGAACCTCGACTGTCTGGACACTCTGGACATTCTGGACTTTGTTGGACTTCGTTTGGGCCTGACTTCATCTCCCTCTCCATCCAAAGCATTGTCTGTGCCCATGCACCATACAAGCTCCGTGCAAGACCTGTGGAGCATCGAGGACAACTGAAGACATCTTCCTTGGAGTGACGGATTAACTCCCTTGCAACTGCAGGCACCACATCTCAACTGACCAGTGTGCTGCTCCTGAGCTCCTACGGACTCTGAAGGCTCAAGCAACACGGGCTGTGGGTTTTCAAGTCCCTCAAGTCCCTAACTGACCTCCTACCAAGTTTGAGGTCAGAATCCTTCATGGAGGCTGCAGTACCTGTACCCCTGTGCACCGCTTACTTTTAAAAGTGCATATGCTTGTTGGCATTTCCAATGCGAGTGCAATGGGCTCTGAGTAGCCCCAACCGCTGGCACCATTTCCACAAAAAGAACTTCAGCCTCCTCACACCAAGTGCTCCGTTGGCTGTTGCTTTGCAAAACTGCCTAACGTTCTCTCGTGACTCCTGTGCCTCCAGCCTGTGGGTCCTCTCGAGGGTCAACACTGCTTTTCTTGGGTTTTCCTGGTTGCTCAAGGCCTGGCCTGACATCCCTGTATCTGGTGAGTCTCCTGGACCTTGCTGTTCCGAACAGTGGCCACCCATGACCTTCTGCGTGGGTTGCCGCTGCCAAGACTTGTTGGTGCTTCGGCTGGACACCAACCCCTTCAGCACTCGACATCGTATTCTAGACACTGTCTTGAATCAACTTGTGGTTCTTTTACCACTATTTTAATTTATCATCTGACTGTGTATAAGTGCTATTTACTATTGTTTCTTTGCTACAGTATTGTGTGCTTTGTGATTATCTGCATGTGGCATATACCTTATTGTACTAGAGAGTGTTATATTAATAAATACATGTTTTTTATAACTACTCTGTGGGTCTCCTTTAATTTAACCAATATTATAAGGCTACATTATGGTAAAACAAGCTGCTTGACATTCCTTCAAGACTAAGCCTGAAGGTTGTTCTCCAAATCTGCCACTTGGATAGTTTTCTATGGTTATCTTTGACTTCTTAAATCACCATAAGGGTTGTTTGGACTGGTGCAAGGTGCCCACTTTAATTAGTGGACAGCATATACTTGGCCAACTTGTGTGAGAGTCGGACCCTGACTGAGTTCCAGTCTGTCCCCAGCAATGCCTGCTTTCTCAGCCTTCCACTCTCTAGTCCCGCTCTCCCCACAGCAGTTGCTCTCACTCTCTCCATTCGCTGCAATCCTGGACATTCTATTCTCAGCAGTCGTTACTCTCCCTCTTCCTCCCAAAATTCTCACCTACTAACCTCCTGCTCTAATCCCTTTCCTCCCTTTGACCCCTCTCTCCGCATCAGCGCATGCGCTCTCACTATCCCTCCCCCTGCCCGCTCTGTTCTCAGTATTGCGTTCTCTTAACCCCTCTCCTCCTAGCAGTGCTTTCTTTCTATCCTGTCCCTTCCCCTGGGCACTCCTTTTTCTCAAGTTTTTCTCTGCTTTGTAAAAGAGGGTGTTCCACTTTTTCTGGTGAGACTGACCACAGCAGCATCCCAGATCTTGGTGTTGCATACCTACAAGATGAAAGGTATATGACTGTTGTGGGAAACAGGGTTGCTGGTTGAGGGGAAGGGAGGTGAGCCCGAATGTACGTCAGTACAACGGGATCATTTTGATCGCGGTACTTTACGACGCAGCTATTACAACGCAAGTCGTTACAACTTGCGTTGGAGGGCGTTGGATTGTGGAATAATTAAATTTTCTATTCCAACTCCGGCTCACGTAACAGTAGGGAGGGTGTTAGAATAGAAAATCAAACTATTCCTTAAGCAAGAGCGCCCTCCAGCGCAAGTCGTAGTAATGACTTGTGTTGTGATCGCTGCGTCGTAAAGGTCGTGCGGTGTAAAAACAGCGTTGTAAAGGATGTTTCCCGGTGAGCCCTTCTGAAGCAACAGTAAAAATACTTGTCAGACTGAACCTTAAAAGGTACTAAATAAATTTGTTTTAATCCACCGGTAGCTTGGCACAAAAGCAGTCAGGCTTAACTTCGTGGAAATATTTAAAGTATTTATGCAGTATACAAACAGTAATAAAGTGAAACACAACATATGAAAAATTCAAACCCAATTTAGAAAAATAAGAAATATTTTAATAAATGTAATAACACCAAAACAAATCCAATCAGTACAACTGAAGTTATGTTTTTTAAAAGTTTTCAGTAAAATCTAGAGCCTAATAGATCACTGTTATTTGGTTGCGCAAGACCGGTAAAAAGTCAAACGTTTAGGTTTACTGCAGTGCTGCACAAGTCAGATACAAAAGGTGTATTGGGCCTGGACTTGGCTTACCTTTGGACTGAGAAGAAGTTTTGAAGAAAAGAAGAAGGAGACGGTAGAGCTCAAAGAGGCAAGGCAGCAGACTGTGCCCAAAGAGGATTCATCATCGCTGGGGAGTGCTGGACGTAGTCTTGGTGTAGAAAATGCCAATGCCAGGGAAATGCTCTGAGCAGAAAAAGCAGAATTTCCAGGCTGATGAGTTTGTCATTGTTGATGAGGAGCTGGTCGACATTGAGCCCGGTGAAGACTTTTTGGATTCAACTTAGACAACCTTTTGGGGGTCAAGAACCTCCAGAGGGCTCCACAAGGCCAGATGCCATCACTGAGAGGTACCGGTGAACAGGATTTGCTGCTGTGATGAAGACCTTAGCTGGAGCTTCTGCAAAGTCAAACCGACTGCAATGCACTTTTGGCAGATCATATGGCAGGTAAGTTCCAGTCTTCTGTTGGTTCTTCTGGCACTTTTTGGTGAACGTTTTTTGAAGTCCAAGGGCCTCATTTATGAGGATTTGCCAGAAGGAAGCGCATCAGGCCTTCCTGCTGCGCTTCCCTACGGCAAAAGAAAATGGCAGGAATGCGCCGTATCTATAAGATACATGTTTGCAGCACTCCCTGAACCTGACAACCCCGTCCTGAAGACGATCCCGACTCACGGGGATCGAAATGCCGTCGACATCACAGCGCAACTTTATGGCGCATCTAACGTTTTTTTGGTTCCTGAAAAATGTTGTAATCATGACTAAAGTGACTAAAACTAAGTCTTGTTGAGCCAACACTGTATATTTCTTTGTCACCTTGTGCCGTTCACGCTGTTCACGTTCAGCACTTGCATCATCACTTTTCACTAACTGTATATATCACTTTTTACCAAGTGCTTTCGGGTTGTCACATGATTCCCTCTGTACAGTGCTGCCTAACTGTATTCCCATGTGAAATGCCCTTTTTCTAAATTGGTGAATTACAAGCTCTTAAATCGCATGAGTCTCCTTGCTTCTTTCTTATGTAATGCTGCATGCATACATCTTTGAACTGCCTTAAATTGAAACGTGTTGGGAATTGTTTCTTATATACGTATCTATAAGATACGGCACATTCCTGTCCTTTTCCCCTGTTCTGGCGCACAATGGGCTGCCTGCGCCAGTGTAGGCACCTTTGCACAATGGTACAACGGTGCCTGCGTTGCGGGAATGACTATTTTTGTACAGGAAGGGAATCCTTTCTCTACAAAAATAATCACAAGAGGTTTCTCCTCTTTCTACGTGTGCTACAGAATGCAGCACACATAGAAAAAGGAAAATCGAGGAGAAATAAAGATATTCCCATTGCGCTTCCCTTACACCTCCCCTGGGCAAGCGTAAGCTTTTGGCACTGCTTCAGATTTACGATTTCTCGTAAATCTGAGGCAGTGTCAAAAGGCCATGGATGTTGCTGGGAATGCCCCCAGCAACACCCATTGCACGCCCCTTTAACTCAGAACACTGAGTTAAAGGGACTGATATTTATCAGGCAGCATTAAGCCAAAAAAAGTGGCTTAGTGCTGCCTGATAAATATCACGCAGGCTTCTGCGCCACGGAACATCACAAAAAGTGATGTTCCGATGGGTCATACATGAGGCCCCAAATATTTAAGGGTAGGTGGGAGCAGCACCTATAACACCACTTCTAAAGGTGCAGGATGGGGGGGTAGCATTTGGAGGCTGTAGGGACTAACTCCAGTAGAGTGACCAGGTGCAGGGTTCAAGGTCTCAGGAGATTGTTATGCCCCTGTCTATACTAATATAATAAAGAGAGAGCCCAAACCTTTGAGGCGGGTAATCTCAGGAACCACAGCACCATTCAAAACACACAATACAGCATTTCAAAGGACAGTTGCAGCAGATGGACATAGGCTATACAGCTGGCCACCATATACATTTTTTTTTCTTTTTTATAAAGCGCATGGTTACGCCATCTCGGCGTGTCCCCGCGCTAAGTGAGAGGGGGTGGCATTTACGGCAACAGTGGGCCAAAGAAAGAAGGTTAGGGGAAAAGCAGTCCATTGTGGGCATGGGTATTCTGCTGGAAAGCTATGGGCGTGTGCATGGGCGTGTGCATAGAGTGATGGGCGAGGCATGCTGGGACTGCCGTCCCGAAACGAGGGGGAGTTGCATTTACCATTTGGGCGTGTGCATGGGAATGTGCATAGAGCGATGGGCATGGCCTGCTGGGACTACGAGGGGACGTTGCATTTACCATTGTTGTAGGCGTTGGCCGTTGACGCGATGTGGGGCGTGTAATTTCCGCCGGATGGAGCCGAGCCGTCTCAATACGAGTGGGCGTTGCATTTACCATTGTTGTGGGCGTTGCATGTTGATGCGATGTGGGGCGTCTAATTGCCGTCGGCTGGAGCGGAGCGTCAGGTGGAGCGCACAAACACGTTCGCATCTGCAGCGGACACAAACGTTCCCATGTTGCATTGAGGACACGGCTTCACAGTGGACGCATTCTTCTGCTGGGGCTGAGCTGGGTGATGAGGCGATTCTGAGTCGCGGGGCCTGAGCCGGGTGATGGGGCGATTCAGAGTAAGTTTTTAAAAAACACGGGGCCTGAGCCGGGTGATGGGGCGATTCAGAGTAAGTTTTTTTTTAAATCGCGGGGCCTGAGCCAGGTGATGGGGCAATTCTGAGTACGTTTTAAAAAAAAACGCGGGGACTGAGCCCGGTGATGGGGCGATTCAGAGTAAGTTTTAAAAAGCATTGCAGACATTCAATTTCATCCCCGGACAACGTCGGGACGGGCTGCTAGTATCTTATACAGGAGGCCAGCCAGTTAGCCCTTAGATTCACATCTGGTGGTCCTGCTTTCAAGGAGATGGTCCAGTTCTGTACTAGCAGAAAGGTTGGGCTCTAGAAGCAGGGCAATCTCTGGGAAGCAAGGTGAGTCTCAACCAGCAGGGCAGTCCTATGGAAGCATCATGGCAGTCCCCTGGGGACCAATGCAGGCCTCAAGCAGCAGGGCAGTACTCTGAAGGTCCATGAAATCCTTCTGAAGTCCTCCATGGGTTCAGAAACGTACGGAAAAGATGATCCAATGTTCTAATAATTATACCTGGTGCCGGATTTTGAAGTGGAGGCATTTCCTATGTTACCCATACATCTGGTTTAAAGGCTCTAAGAATACTGTGGTGACAAAGACTCAGGCCAGTCAGGTTTGATTGTGTGTGTATGCTGGAGGCAGTCCTTTTGAAGTATAGGTGGGACAGGGAACAGCTTGACCCCCAGCTATCCCATCACCAAAGGCACAACCTGCCAACACCTAATCCCTTTTTGTCTCACTCGGAGAAATATACAAAGCTAAACCGCTGAACTACTCTTGTGACCCAGTACACTGGCAGAAGGCACCAAATGGTCAGGACAAGAAAATGTAATCTTTCAAAAAGTGGCATTCTGAATTTAAACTTAAAATCAAAAGTTACCATTAAAGAGGATTTTAAGTTACAATTCGTTTGAGTCAAAATTTGACATCCTTATGTGTTCCCAATCAAAAGTTTACATGTAAATGTAATACAGTCAAACAATGTTATCCAATAGGAGAGACAGGCCTAATGGTAGTAAACAAATAATTTAGGAGTGTTTCCCTCAGAGGACATGCAAACTTAAAAACACATGCCCTACTTTTTATTAAGAATGCACTGTGGGCTTTTTAGGGACTAGACAAGGAAGGCAATATGTATTAAAAAAGAAGGTTTAGGCCTAGCAAAACATGTATTTTTCCAGGTCATATTGGCTGTTGAAAACTGCAATGGCAAGCCAGAGATAGATTTTTAAGTGGTACTTTAGTGGGTGGCACAAGGAGTGCCACAGGCCCACTAATAGCATCTTGGGTTAGATTTCTCAAAATGTCATGCAACGCATTGGAGCAAGACACCTTGCAGTGCTGCATGACAGGTAGGTGACAGGAATGCACCGTATTTAACATTACATTGTGTATTCCTGTTCTTTCCTTGCGCTGGTGCACTTGTGTCTGCCTAGCACAAATGCAGATACTCTTGCACCACTGTGCAAAGGGACCTGCACAGCAAGCAAGATTGTTTTTGTGCAGGAGGGCACATCTTCCTGCACAAAAACAATACTGTGAGGCTTACTCCAGAATTACCAAGTCACTCAGGGTCACCAAGCTGACCTTGCATGGCTACGTAAATCTTAGTCTAGATTTTGCTTGACCCTGTGTCCGATTGTGTGGCTCTAGGGTGACGCAAAACCTTTCATAAATATGCCTCTTAATATACAGGTATCTAGTACCATATACTCAGAGCCGGACTGGCCAAAGTAGGCACCAGGCATTTCCCCAGTGGGCTGCCAGTATGGGGGCCGGTTTTGGACCCCTGGGAGGCTGTTTTTGTTACCGGGGGCTGGTTTCGCAATATAAGCCCCCTGTCTCAAAAGTGCTCGAAATCCGCCCTGGAAAACAGCTTAGCCTCCCTCCCTGGAAGGCTGGCCAAGCTGTTTGCCAGGGCCGGTTTCTGTTCACAGTCCGGCCGTGCATATACTAGGGACTTAGAAATAAATTTAATTTACTAATTAGATGCATGGTGTTTCATGGAGAAATCACAAGCATTTTAACACTGGATGGAAGTAATAAAGTTGGGAGTCCTAACGCCAACAAATAAACGAATTAAGAAAACATAAGGGATAAAGCAAAAAGTTTGGGAGTGACCCTACAGAGAGGGCCAGGTCCAACAGGTACCTTGATTGAGAGAGGACTTCAGTGAAGTCATTAGGCAGCTGACCATACTTGCTTTCTCAATGTGCAAGGGCAAAGGTCTAGCAGAGGACCGGATGTCATTTTCAAAATAAGTTTTGTTAGAATCTCAATGTCAACTGGATGGAATTCTGATAGTAATAACATAGGACAGATCAAGTTTTAAATTCACTTCAAAAAATCTTTTTCAATCCCACTTCTGATGCCATTGATTTTTCATCCTATTGCTTTAAGCGCACCCTAGAAGTAGTTTGTAAGAAATTGGGTTGATGAATGAGTGGGGGGGGGTGAAACCCTTCTCAAGCAGCAACCACATTTCTTCTCAGGGTCAAGCCACACGCAAATCCTAAACTAACCTGCCGCACTAGCTTCAGGCCTGGAGAAGGGGCCATGACACCTTGATTTGGCGGTAGAATGCCACAAAAAGCATTGAGGCTTCCCGCTGACCTGGAACACCGTAACCTGCCGGACTAGCTCCAGCCACGGAGGAGGGGCCATGACACCTGGATTTGTGGTCGGAGCGCCATAAAAAGCATTGCGGCTTCACACTGCGCGGGAACGACGTAACTTGCTGCACTAGCTGCAGCCCCTAGAGGATGGGCTATGACACCTGGATTTGGTTAAGTTTGGGCCAAAAATCCGCTCCGCTCGCGAAATCTGTGGATTTTCGGCAATTTTGCGATCCGCAAATCTTGCAAAATTGCCGCAAAATTCGCAAATTCGCTCGCGGGCGGATTTCTTTTTTTTATTTGATGGCCAGCTCTTTCAAGGGACCAAAGTTACAGGCACACAGGGTCACTGGAGGCAAATCTTCTGTCCCTTTACGCAGCTGCAGTGTAGGAAAAGCACCATACATTTACCCAACGAGGTAGCACTTACTGATTAGCCAGTAGAAAGTACTCTAGTTGAGTAGAGGTATTGCATAAAACGGTGGCATCTTCTTGGATGACTTTGTAGGGCAGGATTCATTCTGGCACGAGGCTCCTGTCACAAAAATTAAACCTCAACAGGAAGCACTTACAGATATAGCAGGTGCCCGAGTTGAAGCTTACTTTGTAACCTTTTTAGAATGGCGCCAGAGTTAAAGTTGCTTAGTTGCAACTTCAAATCTGGCAGCTTGCCGGCGCCATTCTAAAATGGTTACAAAAGTTAGCTTCAACTCGGGCACCTTCCTTAACTCTGTAAGTGCTTCCTGTGAGCCAAAAATTAAACCTCAACAAGAAGCACTTACAGATATAAATAAAGCAGGTGCCCGAGTTGAAGCTCAAATTCAGTAACGTTTTAATCAGCCCAAAACATTAGTGAGCGCGGTCGAGGCTGGGCAAGTGTGCTTTAACCCCATATCTGCAGTCGAAAATTAGCTGTAATGCCCGAGGGAGGTCTTTACATCCCTGAGTTTCTCGAGCGCAATCCCTGTGTAGTTCCTGTGACCAGGAGGCTGCTTTCTCCACACCTGCTGCCCTGCTCACTCTCTGACCCTTTACACACAAGAGGCATTGACACGCATAGAAGCCCCGCACCACACACTAGCAGTATCAAACATCTTCCCACCCTTTCCCAACTATGATGGACACCTCACTCAAGGCACCTCGGCGCCTTTTGGCGCGGCTGCAATGTTACAGGCCCACATGGTCAGTGGAGATAAATCTTCTGGCCCTTAATGCAGCTGCAGTGTAGGAAAAGCACTTTACATTTACCGAATGAGGTAGCACTTACTGATTAGCCAGTACAAAGTACTCCAGTTGAGTAGATGCAAATAGCAAAAAAATCTGTGAGTTTGCGGGGAAATCCGCGAATTCGCGGATTATTTTGCGATTTCTCAGATTACATTTGGTGCCGGAGCACCACAAAATACATTTGGGCTTTCCGCTGCACGGACAACATGCACACTCGGCCTGGGCGAACACCAGGCCAAGACGGGCCTGTCTTTGTCCAGGTGAGGCTGGGCTGGGCTACCCTCCCGAGACTTGACCTTGGATATCCCAGGTGCATGAAAAAGGGCACATTTTGAGATTTTTGCCCTTCCATCTTCATCTGCTTGGTCACTCCTTATATTTGAACTGTGTTACTTGCTGTATTCAAGCATAGGCAAAAAGACGGGGGTCCTCCGGTGCTACTAGTGCGCTGCCACCACCTCGTACTAGCTCTAAACATTGACAAATATTTAACTCAGGCTGTGGATATGGTCACTAATTAAATAAGGCTGGTAGAATGATGCCTCTCCCTTACACCTGAGGAGGTTGCCCTAGCGTTACCTCCTCTCCAGCCTGGTACTCAACCGGGCGAGTCTACCTGAACTTGCCCGGTTGAGTACACCTAGTACTTCGGCTTCAAGCCCGCCTGCTGGCTTACCTGGAGATGTTCTACCAGGGAAGAGAGGGCTATCTACAAACATTATGATGGCCTGCCCGGAGGGGGGGGGGTTGCCTCAAGCAATAGGAAAGGGAGTTGAGTGCATTGCAAATGAGGGTAGTCCTACTGGCATGGTGGATAGCGTTCAACACAGTGAGTGTGATCCGGGGGCAGCCCAAATATAAGCGTAGAAGTAAATATGTTAAAATTACAAAAATGAATATCCCGTTGGTAAAGTTAAAATGGCCCCCAAAAAGGCCCTGCAATGAGGAGGTACCTGTGCCAGCATCTGCTGCCGCCGAGAACATCTGGGCACAGCTCACTTGTTGCATCGCCGAGCTATTGGATCTGAAACTGCGCCCCATTATTGATTGTTTATACCAATTGGAAGCCAAAATAGTAACGCAACCAGCCTTCAGGGCATTCACTTGTTCTCAGGAGACTCAGTGCACCCCCATTCCCCATATAATTGTTCCAAACTTAGGGGT
This sequence comes from Lissotriton helveticus, assembly GCF_964261635.1. NCBI lineage: Eukaryota > Metazoa > Chordata > Amphibia > Caudata > Salamandridae > Lissotriton > Lissotriton helveticus. The sequence goes on from NC_136059.1 coordinate 1,081,061,132, forward strand.
GGAGGGGCAGCTGATAACCAAGTCCCTGACTTTGACACTGGCCCAGCTCAGAACATCCAGGATCAATTAAGCACTCCCCATCAGGGATAAGTAAGCTGCCCAACCACCAGTAGCATGTGATTCCAGCATAAACACGCTTCTTGTAATTGACTTACCTCCCACCTCTGCCCCCTATGTTATTGTTCTGGCGAATGTTCCCAGACTCAGTTGGCAGCCTGGAAAATACGAAGGGACTTAGAGGCCTTTTGGGAAGCTCTGCATTCTGTTTTGTCTCCTCCATCACAGCAAGATAAAGTTACGGTTCATAGCCTGGGGGAGGCTTGCTTGTTGCATTTTTCTAAGATGTACTCCTCTAACAGTGGGGCAGACGATGTATTTAAGTCACTGGTTCCCCTGGTGTTAAACCTGGAGTTTAATGAGGAAGAGGTCCTGAAAACAATCGTGGATAGTAGGTGTAAGAAGGCTCCAGGAGCCGATGGTGTTCAGCTTGATCTGTTTAGGGAGGACCAGGAGTTCTGGACTCCTGTCCTCAGCTTGTATTCAAATCTGGGGCATATTATCAAGAACAGCGTTAAAATTATCCCTGCTTTAGTGGCAGTAAAATGCCGCTAAAGCGGCGATAATGGGCTTGCTATTATGGCCTTGAGAATTCCAATAGAAGCCCATATTCACGCCAGAACATGGGCTTCTTTGGGAATTCACAAAGGCATATCATCAAGCCCATTATCGCCACTTTAGCAGCAGTTTCTTGCCACTAAAGAGGCAATAATTTGAACGCTGTTTCTTGATAATAAGCCCCTCTGTTTGTAGCTTAGGGGTGACCAGGTCTTAGGGTTCTTCCATAATAGAACCTTCACCCTTTAATCTTTCTACAAAATTGTGATTCTGTGTTTTAACTGTGGAATTACTTACCTGGCACTCTATGCTCGCTGTCTCCCGTTCTTTCACGGCCTGTTGTGCCGATTGAACTGAGGGGACGTGACGTTTCCCCCGTATTCCCTCACTTCCTTCCTGCCAGCTCTGACGTGTATTTAATCAGATGGGGCACGGACGCGCAGTGGACGTGTGCAGCGGACTCGCCGAAGGTGTGCCAAAGGCAAGCCCATCTGCGCCCGTCCGCGGCCGTACAGGTCCAGCCACTATGCCCTTTTCTAGAGTTACTCAGCCATGGAGTTGAAAGAATTATATGGGAAGCATGAATTAGCCGATGATATCCGCCTCAGTCCAAATGAGTTGGTTATTTTTAAGCAGAGACTTACTTGCCCTGATATTCTACACAACTCTGTCCCCGCTTCCCCCACATTATTGCATGCCTTCAATACTTCCTACAGTAAGGAAATAATGGGTTTATCAGTCATGTATTTGAATACACGGTTCTTGGTGAAACACCAACTGGAAATCTGTCAACTCTTACAGTCTGAGAAGCTCAATCTACTTCTTCTTACTGAAACGTGGCTTACCGAACAGTCCACCCCTGATATTTTAGCGGCAGTACCAGATAATTACTACATCCTGCAAGCTAATCGCTCCCCAGGGAAAGTGGGGGGTGGGGTTGCAGCTATCCTTGATAAGTATCACCAGTTTAAGATATTAGGGGTTACCGGTCTGCCTTCTGTCGACAGTTTAGTTCATAAACTGGAAATCCCCCAGTCATCTTTCACTTGCGCCCTTTTTTATAGACCTCCCTTTAGACCTTAGTTACTGGTTTCAATTGGTACGTCTCGCCAACTTCTCTTCTAAGAAAATGGAACTGACCTGTGGGGTTTCCCAGGGCTCTTCCCTTTCCCCGCTTCTTTTTAACCTGTAACTCCTTCCTCTAATCTCTTCTTTGCGGGAAAGGAAAGTTGGGACATATAATTACACGGATGATCTTCAACTGGACTTCGACATTGATCACCTTCCATCTTCTGTGTCACATTTTCAAGGCACTATAACCTTAATAAGTGGGTGGATGAATGAAAATCAACTGAAGATCAACCCTGATAAGACCGAGCTGATCCTCACTGGAGGACTTGCTAATCCATGGAACAGCAACTTTTGTCCTTCTACCCTAGGCAACACTCCCCTTCCTGTTAACTCAGCCAAATGTTTGGGTATAGTGGTAAGCAATGACCTATCGATGAAGGCCCAGATCAGCTCAGTAGTTTCTGTTGGGTTTTTCCAACTGCGAAAAATAAAGAAGATCAGCAGGTTACTGTCTCAGGAAGCTCTGACCTTAGTGATCCTGGCCTTGGTCATCTCCCGACTGGACTGTGCCAATTCACTCTATGTAGGCATCCCGGCTTACCAACTTAGATGCCTCCAGCTAGTCCAGAATCAGGCTGCTAGACTGATCTTTCACCAACTTAAATGGCATTATGTCAGACTACTGATGAAAAGTCTCCATTGGCTCCCTGTGACTATGTAAGGTGGGATGCACGATTTTCAAAGCTCTTTGCGGCAACAGTCCAGCCTTCATCTCATCCAAGATTCTACGCTATGCCCCCACTCGTAATCTACGATCTTCCCATCTGAATCTATCGGTCACTCCTACTTTTAAACACAAGAAACATGGTGGCTCCCGATTTGCAGTCTTAGCTCCTCATTTCTGGAACTCGCTCCCCGTGGAGCTGAGGTTGGTCACCTCTTAGGCACCTTTTAGAATACAGCTGAAGACATGGTTGTTCCCCCAAGCATATGACAATTAGGCTTACCCCTACTTCCACTCCATCGCCAAGAAACCGTTTGGTGAACGTTCGCTTGATAAGTACTTTATAACATAACATAACATAACCTTTCTTTAAAAAAGGTAATGTGCACAACATTAAATGTTATAGCCCAATATCCCTCCTGAACTCCACAGCTAAAATTTTGGGGAGATTAGTCCTAGATCGCTTACTCAACTGGACTAATAAAAATTAAATACTCGCCCCATGTCAGTATGGGTTCAGAAAGGGGCTCGGACTATTGACCAGTGCCGCAACCTTCACTTCATTGTGGCCAAATATAAGAATGCTAAAGGGGTAAACAGCTTTTAGTGCGCGGCTGCTGCTAGTGCGCATACCATTACTTCGCAAGCGTTACTACACTTCCGATGTTACAAAGCGTTCCAAAAGATTGCAAGTTGTTACATGGCAAGCGTTGTTACAACACATGAGTTGTAATGGTATGTGCTATCCACATCGTTGTTTGGAGTGCACTTCTGTTTCCAAACAAAGACGTGCAGTTCTGATGTCACTGGAAGCCGCAAGAAGAGAGGAACCACGGAGGAGAGAGAGGTAAGTGTAGGTTTTTTGGGTCGTGCAGTGGTAGTCTTTTAGATTGTAGGGTTTGGTTTGAGTACTGTAGAGTAGTGTATTTGAGTTTAGGGCAGTGTCTTGGGTCATGAAGGGTAGTGTTGGTGAGTAGTGATATGGTGTTTGTGTAGTGTAGGTTAGTGTTTTAGGGTTTAGGGTAGTGTCGGAGGGTTGTGCAGGGTAGTGTTTCAGTGTAGGGACCTGACTGGGGGGTAGGGGCAGGGTCATGCTGGGGCTAGTGTTTTAGGGTTTAGGGTAGTGATGTGGTGTTTGTGTAGTGTAGAGTGATATTTTAGGGTTTAGGGTAGAGTTGAGGATTGTGCAGGGTAGTGTTTTAGTGTAGGGTACAGACTGGGGGTAGGGGCAGGGTCGTGCTGGGGGTAGTGTTTTAGGGTTTAGGGTAGTGTTGTGGTGTTAGTGTAGTTTAGGGTAGTGTTTTAGGGTTAAGGGTAGTGTTGGGGGGGTCGTGAAGTGTAGTGTTAGAGTGTAGGGAGAGGACTGGGGAAGGGTGAGGGTCATGCAGGGGGTAGTGTTTTAGCGTTTAGGGTAGTGGTGTGGTGTTTGTGTAGTGTAGGGTAGTGTTTTAGGGTTTAGGGTAGTGTTGGGGGGGTCGTGAAGTGTAGTGTTAGAGTGTAGGGTCCAGGCAGGGGGAAGGGGGATGGTCGTGTAGGGGCTAGTGTATTAGGGTTTAGGGTAGTGTAGTGGTGTTTAACCCCTTCCATGCTGGTGACGAACCCCAGCCGTCACGCTCCACGGTGCTCGTGTGCTGATGACGGCTGAGGTTCGTCACGGCCCGCCCTGTTCGTTCGGCGGCCGCACAAGGGGGGAATCGCGGCGGCACGGAAGGGGTTAAGTAGTGTAAGGATGATTTTAGTGCAATGTTTTTAATTAGCATAAACCATAGCACATTTATAACCATTTGCGTTATAAATGCATGCGCAGTTAAAACTTGCAAAGTAATGGTTTATGCTAAGTAAAAACATTGCACTAAAATCATGGGAAGTATCGACATATGAATTTTTAAGTATTTATAAAGCACTCTGTGGCCAAGCGGCTTCCTGGCGCTGTAGGACAGTCTTTAGCAGGTGGGCGTAGCGCCAGGGAGAGAGATTAATCAGAGAATGCTTGGGAAAATAAGTGAGTTTTGAGGGCTTTGCGGAAGTGCAGATAGACGGTAATAGATCTAATGGTCAGTGGGAGGCTGTTCCAAAAGCGGGGAGCCAGGATGGAGAATCTAGAAGCCACCTACTCTGGACTTACGGAAACGAGGAACACAGAGGAGTGCCTGGCTAGAAGAGCGGAGGGTACGGGAGGGTAGATAGTGGGTGATCATGTTGTTAATAAAAACAGGGGCCGTTCGAGCCCGGGCCATAAAGACCCAGCAGCCCATCTTGAAGAGGGTTCTCTGCACGATAGGGAGCCAATGAAGGGATCTAAGAAGAGGAGTAGTGTGATGAAATTTGGGAAGCCGATAGATAAGGCGAGCGGCCTGGTTCTGGATGGACTGGAGGCGTTGCAGCTCACAGGAGGGAATACCCACGTACAAGCAGTTCCCATAGTCCACCCGTGAGAGAACCATGGTCAAAACGATAATCTTGAGGGCATCAAAAGAAAAAAAACGGGAGATCTTGCAGATAGTCCTTAGGGATAAAAAACAGGATGAAACCACAGAGCTGACCTGGGGGCGCATGGAGAGGTCCTGACTGATTTTAATTCCCAGAGTTCTGACTGAGACAGAGGGAACTGGGGGAGGACCAAGAATAGAAGGCCAGAAGGCAGGGGTCCATGGACTAGTAGAACCCCCAGTCATGATCAGCTCCGTCTTATCCGGATTCAGTTTTAGGTGGTTTTGGTTCATCCAATCAGAAATAAAGATGAGTGTTGTTTGAAATTTGAGAAGGGAGTCCGAATCGTGAGAAAGATCAAAGACAAGCTGAAGGTCGTCAGCGTAGTTGTATACGGATACCTCCATGTTTAGCAGAGAAACAATAAGGGGGTAGATATAAAGGTTAAAGAGGAGGGGAGAAAGAGAGGAACCCTGGGGGACCCCACAGGACACCAAGCGGGAGGGGGCAGAGAAACCAGAGAGACAGACAGCCTGCGTCCGGCCTTCGAGAAATGAGGAGAGCCAGGAGAAAGCGGTGCCATGAATGCCAGCTGCCCTGACACGGTCGAGAAGGATGGAATGGTCGACCGTGTCAAAGGCAGCTGACAAATCACGAAGCACCAAGGCTTGGGGGGAGTTGGAATCAGCCTTACTCGTCAGTTCGTCCAGGACCGACAGGACCACAGATTCGGTCGAATGGGTTGGACGAAAGCCAGCTTGACGGGAGGCCAGGAGGTGGTTGTCCTCCATGTAGGCCGAAAGACAGGAAGTAATGTGGCTCTCCAGTATCTTGCCTAAGTAGGGGAGCAGGGAAATGGGCCTGAAGTTGGCAGGAATAGTGGGGTCGGAGACGGGCTTTTTTTAAATTGGGGATAACTGTAGCCGATTTAAAAGAAACCGGAACTGTGCCCTGAGAGATGGAGGCATTGAGAAGGGAAATGGGGGGATCAGGGCAGCCAGAAACAGTGCCCTTAAAATACGGGCCGGTCCATAGTCGGCAGGAGAGCCTTACTTGACTTTTTTAAGCAAAACACGGAAGGATGCCTTCGAAATGGGTGGGAAATGGTGGAGAGAAGAGGACAAGGGAGGGAGGGAAGGAGGGGGAAGGGACAAAGAAGGCTGGTGGATGTTCCGTTTAATGTTGGCGATCTTCTCAAAGAAGAAATCATTCAAGGAGAGGCAAAGGAATTGGGATGGGACAGGATGGGATTTGACTCTATCGGATGCTGCCAAATTATGGACAATAGAGAAGATCTGCTTGGGTTTATTGGCTGCTAACAGTATTTTACCAGAGAAGTAGTCAAGTTTGGCCGATAGGATGGCTCTCTTATAGTTGTTAAGGAGAGACCTATATCGAGCTCTCAGAGAGGGGCAGTAGTGGCGTCTCCACTGACGTTCTGGCTGTCGCAGGGCCAATTTAAGGGCTTTGAGGTCGTCAGAAAACCACTTATTGGCTTCATGGAGGCGACACGCCTTGACCCTCCTGAGGGGGGCAACCAAGTCGCAAGGTGCGGACAGCCAGGTATTGACAGCATCGACTTGATGATCGAGGGAAAGATCAGATAGGTTGGGGAGAGAAGTCGCCAGGGAAGAGCAGAGAGTGTTGAAGTCCACCCGGTTCCAGTTCCGCGCCAAGCTATTTTTAGGCAGAGGGGGCTTATCAACTGTTCCAAGGTTGATGGAAAAGGAGATGAGCGAGTGGTCTGACCAAATGCAGGGAAGGATGGTGGTGGACGATATGGTTCGGCTAGCCGACCATAGCTGGTCGAGAATATGGCCATGTACGTGAGTGGGGAGTGAATGTGAGATATGACGTTGAGGCCGCACAGAGTGACAGAAAGATCTTTAGAGGTCTGATTTTCCATGGGGTCTCCAGGCCAGTAGTTGAAATCGCCTAGTAGAAGAACTGAAGAGTTGTTGACCACGAGAGTGGCCAGCAGCTCTTGTAGTGCAGGCACAAAGTTGGGCATAGTCTGGGGGGGACGGTATAGAAGGACAACAGTGAGGGGGACCGGGAGATTCAATGATCGGGCCACTATCAGGTCAACATTAGGAATGGGGGGATAGGGAAGCGGTTGGAACTGAAGATAAGATCGGGTGATCATGGCAGCGCCCCTGCCGACCTTCCCGTCGGGGCGATCAGCCCGAAGGGCGTAGTAGGAGTCGGGGAGCGCGGATAAAACATCCGGCAGTGAATCTGCGGCGAACCAGGTTTCCGTGAGAAACAGGAAGTCTTTAATCTCAGTGTCCACGAGATTGAAAAGTTCAAGCTGGTGTCTGGCCGCTGAGCGGGTATTTAAGAGGTAGGCTGAAGCCGTGATGGGCAGACAGGAAGGGGGGGGGGAAGCCATTCTGCTAAAGGAGTCTCTACACAGTTGGCTTTTATAAACCTTTCAAGAACCATCGACTACGTATCTGGAACAAAGCTGTGGTCTAATTTAGAGAATATGGGCGTCACCGAGGGGCGAGTTTCATTTTTAAGACTTCTTCAGCATGATCTTACAGCAACAGTTAGGTATTCTAGTGCTAATTAATTAATGATGATGGCTGTACTTGGTCTACCTGTATAAAAAATAGGATAATGTGTTTTACTCAAGCTGTTGGTACCACTTCCTCGCTTGCCATGTCCATCGGCAAAAAAAACATTGCACCGATTCTAGAGGTCTATAATCGTAAATTCTTGCCAATCCTGACATATGGAATGGATATTTGGGGATATAGGGATGCCCTTCCAATGCACATGGAAGAGAAAATATTTTGTTGCTGGTTACTAGGTGTCCCTCCCTCTAACCTGCATTTCCCCACTGTATTTGGACTTAGGCTTGGGGTATGCTCAAGACACTATTAATGCCTTACCCTTGGCCCTTTGGTGTTCTATTTGGTACAAGAAAGAAGCTGAACTTAATCCGGCAGTCATCAGAGATTGCTTATCCTGTGAGCAAGCCTCGGCCATCCCGCGGTTAAAGTATTTCGATCAGAGTTTCTTGGTGCTGGGTTGTGCCCGCCTGTTTGAGCACCCTGACATAATCATGAAGGAAGATAGAAACTGGGTCCTGGACTGTTTTTTAAGCATAAACAAGCAACTAGAGAACTAATAGAAGTGGCCAAGCCTGCAGTCTGAGATTATTGCGTCATTCAAATGATGCAAACTACTGCCCTAAACTTATTATACATGATTAATATGTATGGGAGAACAGTGCTGGCAAGGTTCAGGTTAGGCTCCTTCATCTGGCTAATTTGTTTTCCCCTCTGCTAGTATTGTTCAGATTCTATTTTTACTTGTCCATGTGATGAGCATTCAAACCAAACTATCTTACACTTTGTCTTCTTTTGTCAATTTTATTTGCCTACACAAGGACATTTTTATTACCCTTATTACATAGATATAAATTTTTTAAATGTAAAGCCGCCCTATTTAACCTGCTGCAACTCAATAACCAATGTGTATGCCGTGCAGTTGCTAGCTTCTTGAAATGTGTCTTAGCTAAAAGAAGGAGCATATTGTTTTGATGAAATAGTTTCTTTTTTCCATTTTAAAAAGTGTTGCGGTCTTGAATTGTAAGGCGTACATTTGTCCTTGCCATCTTACTTTTTACACCTTTTATTGTCTTTTTAGTTTGGCTGTGCTTGCATTTAAAATGTAGCATTGTCACTTTACATACTTAACATATGTGTCTTATATTGCATCATACTTTTTATTGTATGTGTCTTTTATGATCTTCCTTCGGGTGATTGAATAAAGACGAATGGATAGATGCATAGAGCAGTCAGGCTTACCTGAGAGGCAATGTGTAAAGTATTTGTGCAACACTTCAAACAGTAACAGAGTGAAAAGACTCCATAAAAGGATCCCACATCAGTTTGGAAAAATAGAGTACAGGTCAACAAAAATCCAATCAATGGAGATATGCAGGTTTTAAGCTATCAGCTAAAATAGCTTCAAAACTCACTAAGCACCAACTGTGGATATCTGGTTGCGCCAGAATGGGACAAAGTCACTATTGCAAGCCAACCACAATGGAGCGTGGGCCGGCTACAGGTACTAGGTTAGGCCTGCTGAAAAAAGTACCTTAAATCTTTGGTTGCAAAGCATTGTGTGTTTCTGAGTCAGAGATGCATCGCCTCGCTGAAGGGATGCATCGGTTCTGAGGTGCAGCAATGCTGCGGTGCAAGGCCCTGCAAGGTCATTGATGATACCATTGATGAGGGCTTGCATGCAAATTCCATTTTCAAGGAAGCGTTGCACAGTTAGGGCAAAGCCTCGATACTGAGGAGCTAAGAGGCTGTGTTGCTCTGCTCAGCATTGTATTTGAGGCAGCCGTCGATGAGAGATGAGAAGTCCAGCACCAAGAATGCATCTCACATTGGCAGTTCTAATTCGTCATTGGGCTGGGACACAATGCAGCTCTTTGTCGCGGTACTGATTCAAGCAGCACGGCAAACATTGGTTCTGCTCAGAGTTGTGCTTAGAAGCAGCGAAGATGCCTCCATTCCACTGGATTCACAAATCCTTGCAGAGCACCTTAGGCCCACTTAGAAGGGTCCAGGACTGAGGTGGCACCACTTGGCAGGGTATACTCACAAATGGCACATTCCAGGCTTTGAACTCAAGATTACTGGAGTCTTCTGTCTCTGAGGCCCAGGTCAGGATGACCGCTAAGAAGCCCATTCAGTCACTTTGGGGTCCTGGGTTCAACAGATGCAGATCCAGTCCTTCTCACTCGGGCAAGATGCCAGCAGGTCAGCACACCAGGGCAGTAGTCCTTCTTCCTGGCAGAGTTTCCACAGTTCCTGAAGTGTACTGAAGAGTTGGTGTCTGAGGTCCAGTATTTATATAAAGCGGGGAGGAAGTACTAGAGGTTTTCCTTTGAAGTCCCCAGGCATCCTGCCTTCCCTGCCCTGCCTCCAGACTAACTACTTGGGCTAAGCAGCCCTTTGTGTGGAGTCAGTACATGGCCTATTCATGTCTAACTGGGGCTGCGTCCTATTGGATGTGGTTGTGTAGAAGGAACACACAAAGCCCATCAGTCAGCGACACCCTGTCATGTGACTAAGGGAAATGTTACAGGCACCAAATGGCTAAGGCAGGAGTAAAATGCCAACTTTCCAAAAGTGGTATTTTCAAAATTGTAAGCTAAAATCTGACTTCATCATAAGTTAGGATTTTTCAATACAGTTTCAAAGCCACCAAACACAAACTGGTAACCTGCTTCCATTTGAAAATACAGCTTATTAAATGTAATAAAATAACACCACTGCTATCCTGTGGAAGAGGTATGCCTTGCAGTAGTGAAAAATGAATTTAAGAGTTTTTGACTACCAGGACATGTACCCACTGCACCCTACCATATGGGCTGTCCAAGGTCTACCCTGGGGGTGACTTATATATATTAAACAGGAAGGTTTGGGCTTGGAAAAGGGTACACATTCTGCGATGACACACTTTAGACATGTTCAGAGGGCTACTTAAGTGGGTGTCACAATCAGTGCTGTAGGCCTACAAGTAGCATTTAATTTACAGACGATGAGCAAAGGTAGTCTCACTTTACAAGGGACTTAAAAGGATATTAAATATGCCAATTAGGGATAAGCCAATGTGACCATGTTTCAAAGGAGTGAGCCCATGCACTTTAGCTCTGGTTAGCAGAGGTAAAGTGCTCAGAGTCCATGGAGGAGGAAAGCAAAATGTTTGAGGAAGACCACCCGACGGCTGGCAGATCTATCAGAGCTTGTCACTTCAGAAGTACTCAAGAGGTAAACTAGAGTAGATGTTTGATGGCAGAGGGGGAAGATGTTTGACCAATCTACCATTTGGTGTGATGTTTGCTATTTCCAAACCAAGACATATGTATTCTTTATTAGAATGTCAGATGAATCTTTCCGAGTCATTATTAGGATGCACTTACTAATACAAGGATCACCTCACAAAAAAGTAGTAACCCACTCAGTTGTCAACGTAAAACACAAAGCTATCACGCAAAAATACATACTTGCATGTTACACACTGTACTTTGCAATAGGCATATTAAACCTTAATGTGATTTTAGAAAAAATCTTTTTTTTTTTTTTTTTTTTTTTTATTAGAAAAGTTGTCAATGAAATACACAGCTGTACGCCTACAACCCTGGGGCCGGCAGCTAGTCAATATAAGGCATTTTACACAGCTTCATAGCCCACATCCCGGAGGCAGGGCAGCGTCACTATTAAGGATTGTAGCTCTCTTCCTTATATCGTATGCATTTGCTGCGCATCAGCAACATAAACAGTGCACAAAAATGTATGACAAACAGGGAGACATCAACACTACCTACCGCCTATGTAACATTGCCCTTCTGAACCCGTTACCTCCCGCCAAGCTATCCCAATGTCGTCAGATTCCCGTCCAAGTCTTCTACACCATCTATCAGTCTGGGCGCATCCCCCTACCCTACAGACCGTGTGTGCTCGAGGTCGCTGTACAGCGCTATTGTCTATGAAACAGGGGTATTAGTATCTACTTCAGGCTCCGTCATTGCATCTGCAGTAGTACACTCACCTTTACTATTCAAGTATGTTGTGTATTGCCCCCAGAAGTTCTTCGGTCTTCTCCGAGGAGGAAGCAGTTTGCTGAAGGTTTCTGTTTGTGTGCAACAGTAAAGGACATAGTGTGACCACTTTGACAACGTGGGCAGGGGACCCCTCATCCAACACAGTGCTACTCTACGTTTTGCCATCAGCAGGCCCATGTCCACCAATCTTAAAATTGCCTTCGGCAATGTTTTGGAATACACCAGCAGTGCAACGGCCGGGTCAGGAGAAATCACAGCGCCAACTATGGTGCTCAGCTCGCTAAACACCTTTCCCCAGTACTGTGAGACACCCGGACAGTTCCACGCTAAAGAATGAAATCTGCTGCCGGGGCGTGACATCTTTCACAGGACGCCTCCTCCCTCAGCCCATATCTTTGCAGTCTCTCCGGCATATAGTACACTCTGTTAATGTCTTTGAAATGTATGAGTCTGTATTTGCCATGTAATGATATTCGTTTTGTGTTGTTACAGCAATAAAACCACATGGCATCGTCTATCGTCATGTCCAGATCGCGCTGCCAGGCTAGTCTGGCCCTTGTATACTGGTTTGCTCTGTGGGACATTGCTAACTTATATATGTTGGAGACAATTTTGCAGGGGGACTCAGTTTTAATAAGATATGACAGTTCTTGTACCTCTGGTGGTTCATTCATGTCATCTCCCAATTGTTGATGCAGCGCCCTGCGCACTCTGTAAAACTGGAAGTGTTGCATCACTGTGGGAGCTTCAGCAGTGGCTGTGGCATCATCCCATGTCTTCACGACCCCGCCCAAGAACAGGTCTCCTGCTTTATGTATGTCTAACGCTTGCAATGCTCGCATGACCCCTCCGTCTCTACAGGGGGCAAGCCATACTATCCAGCTTATTGTCATTTCCGGAGAATATAACAGCACCCCGCTTGCTGCTGTAGCAGACTGTGCCATGCATGTCTAGTGGAGTTGAGAGAGTCCAGCATCCATGTCCTGTGGTCTACCGGCTCAAGAATCACAGCTGGGAGTGGGAGGGAGTCGGCTCAAAAGCTTCTCGAGCCGAAGATACGGTATGTCATCCACGCCATGGATCCAACTATGTGCCTGCGCTCCCTGTGCCGCCCTGTAATTTAACTCTAAGTCGGGGGTGCCAAGCCCTCCCAAGTGATATGTATGGCAGGGTGAGCACTCGCCATTGCACTCCTGCCTGCTTGCCTGATCACGCCAGTCCTTTTAATGATTTTTTAATTCTGAGAAAAAAGGAGCGTGGCTGCACTATCGGGATATTTACAAACAGGAAGAGGAACCTGGGTAACACCACCATCTTCATAATTTAGACCCTGCCAATGAGAGACAGTGGCAGACCAATCCAAGTATCGACGTCATCCTCTAGTTTGGCTACAGCAGTACCATAGTTCTCACGGAACACAATTTCCGAGTCTGTATGCAATCTGATGCCAAGGTACCTGACCGAGTCCTCTGACCATTGAAGAGGATATTCTATCTCAAATTGCGAAGTGGCCGGGGTGAGCGGAAAGGCTATGGATTTGGACCCGTTAACTCTTAACCCAGATAATGCTCCGAAGTGCACTACCTCTCTAAGAGCAGGGGAGAGGTTGTTTTCTGGGTCCCTCACATATAGCAATGTGTCATCCGCGTAGGTAGAGACCACAATGCTGTGGGTAGGGAATTGAGCACCTCTAGGACCGTGATATTCTCGGAACGCACATGCCAAAGGCTCAGCGATTAAGGCATATAGTGTCGGCGACAAGGGGCCTCCCTGCCGGGTCCCCCTGGAATTAGTAATGGCTCCAGTGACCAGATTCCCCAGCCGTATGCGAGCCGTTGGGGCATTGTTCAACACTCCAATCAATTGCAGACAAACAGGGCCTAGTCCCATCCTGGTCAGTACCAGCTGCATAAAAGGCCACTCTACTGAGTCAAAGTCCTTTTCCATGTCCAAGAATATTGCAATAGCTTTTGTGTCTCGTCATGCATGCTGCCTAGTGCCAAAAATCGGCTGCAAATTGTAAGCTAGATTCCTGTCCGGTATGAACCCCGCCTGTTTCGGTGCAACAAGTTCCGGGGATAACAGGGCTAGGCGGTTGGCCAACATTTTGGTGAACAACTTGGTGTCCACGTTCAGTAGAAAGAGCGGCCGGTAAGAGCCACACTCCTCAGGGGACTTACCCGGCTAAGGGATGGCCACTAATATCACTTCTCTCATAGATTGTGGCATCACACCAGACACACATAAATCATCAAAGAACATTGAAATGTGGGGAAGCAATATTTCTATAAAGGTCTTATAGAAGCCTACTGTAAGGCCGTCCGTCCCTGGGGTGCTGGCCGACCGCATCCCCGCCAGTGCATCCATAATCTTATCTCTTTCAATGGGATGCATGAGGAACGCTCTGTGCGTGTCAGATAGGAAGGGCAACTTGATGTGCTCCAGGTAGTCCAATATTTCGTCGTCCAAGCACGACGAGCGAGAAGCAGACAATTCTGAGTAGTATTGTTTAAACCTGTGTGCAATGTCTTCTTCGTCTATTAGCAGTTCGCCCCCTTCCGACCGGATTGCAGTAATCAACGTTTTGCTGCGTTTGGCCCTTAACATGTTAGCCAGCACCGATCCCGGCCTGCCACTCTCCCCATATGTGCGCGCAATAGCGTATTTGCCCAGATGTTTCACTTCACTATGCGCCGCTTCCTGATACTCCACCAATAAGCCCTTCATTGCATCTGCAACTTCCTTGATATCCCCAGCCAATTGGCGTGACTCCAAATCCCCCAGTTCTCATTCCAGGGTCGATAACCGCTGTCGTATGAAGGGAAGTACCCCCAAATGTTTAGACATGGCTACCCCCTGGATGTAGCGTAAATATTTATCAAGGACCCCCTCAGTACACGGAAATATAGTTCCTAGACCAGGGAAAAACAAATGAATGATATATATCAATCTAGGCAACAATCCTAATAGAAGGTCGGAAGAGACTGAGCTACAACATTGGTTTTTGTTAAAAGCGAGTACAATTTTATTCAAAGTTTTATCAAAACACATAAATTAAAAATACAAATTCACTATTTGCAATTAACACATATAACTCAAAAAATTGAGAATACAAAACATTATTAAAAGAGAGAGATGATCCAATAAAGTATATGGATGTACATAAAATAAACACAATTTAAGAGAAAATGTGGCAAATTTTAATCTCTACGCGCGTTTCGGCGAACCAGCGCCTTCTTCTGGAGCAGCCACGATAATATTTAAAAAACGGAGGTTATAACGGAAACTCGATGAATCAAACTGGTTTATGTATAAGAGGAATATCCTTTCTTAATTTCTTGGTGAAGATACTATAAACCTATTTTAATTTGAGTTCACGGATGAATTACCAACAGAAGATGGTGCTGTGAGTTGGTATCAGGTTTTGGCTTTTTTAGATTTTGTATTTCCTGAATTGGAAAAGAGGGGTTCATTTAGACCCGCCGACCAGAAACAAGACGTGATGGCCACAAGAATATTTATTTATTTAGTGCCACAAAAAATATATATGCAATCCTCCTGATGTGGGGATTTTCGATAATGATGATTTCCTTTTTGCTTTTACTCCAATGGAGTCGGTTCACTATGATTAAAATAACTCCCTGTCCGATCGATATCAACAGGGCTCCAGGTTTCCGGCGGCGGGACACGGGGGTTCTGTAATCCTTCCACGAACGGTAGCCTCCCCTGGATGTATACTTTAAAAGCTTCCCATACCCCCTAGATGCTATCCACCGAGCCTGTATTAGTGGCAAAATATGTATCTATAGCTTCTGCCATCTCTTCTTTGAAAACCGGGTCTAGTAATGAGTAAGGAGGGAACCGCCATGTAAACGTGGTATTGTTTTCTTAGGTGTGGACAAGACCAGTAACAGCGGTGAGTGATCGGACAAAGTGCGCGACAACACCTGACAAGTGTGGGTCCGTGACATGAGGGACGTCGATGCCAGCCAATAATCTATGCGTGTATGTAGGATATGGTATGCTGAGTAATGTGTGAGGCCACCATCATATGGATGAATCTCTCTCCATACATCTGTAAGGCCCTTGCTAATCATAACGCTTTCAATAGTCCTGGCCTCCGTAACCCGCCTTCTCACTAGTCCTCCCGATCTGTCTAAATCCGGATTTCTGACCAGATTGAAATCGCCTCCCCAAAGTATTTGTGTCTCTTCTTCATTACCGATCGTGTTAGCTAAAGTTGCAAAGAACTCCGGGCAGTCATAGTTGGGGCCATATACATTCACTATGAGCAAGTCTGTAATTTATAAGCAAGCCTGTAATTTAGAGATCACAAACCGACCCCCGTATCTGCCATCAGCTGCTTTATCGTGTAGTTAGATTTGGGATTTACCCAGGTCATTACCCCTCTAGCGTGCGTTGTAAAGCCCGAGGCATTGATATGGCCAGAGATTCCCCTGTGGCGCAGCATTGGGCTATGTAGTGGGAGGTGAGTCTCTTGGAGCAATGCAACATCAATATCTTGCCTGTTTAGGTAGCTCAGCACTTTACGTAGTTTGTGGTGGTAGTTTAGGCCTTTCACATTCCGCGACAGTGCCCTAAGGGAACTATAGCTATAGGGGCAGGAGCTCTACTAGCCGTAGCCATCAGGTCTCTCAAGTATCATAGCGTGTCCTGTCTCATGTAGCTTGCTTATGTAACGTGCAACGTGCAGCAACTCTGTTGACATCTCCAACATCAAGAACAACATAACCAACACCCAACCCCACCCTCCACCTACCCACAGCAGACCTCCCACAACTTGGTCGTGCAGCATCCCCTGAGGAATCCCCCCTTACACCCCACCTCCCCCCCGAATTTAGTGAACAATAGTGGTGTTTTACACTCGGAGTCAGAGGTTGCTCTGTTTACTCTTATCTGACAATTACAGGCACTCTCTCATCCTGTCCTCCGCACACCGACTTTTTAGCGTCACAGCTCCCGCGATAGAGCTCTCTGCTACTGTGCGTTTTTTAGAACTGTATGGCGGAGTCAAACCTATTCCCCTTTATAGGAATGGCGACAGGTTGCAATCCCTCTACTTCGATATGTACAATTCCGATTCCATCCCCTGCGTCCCGCCCCACCCCCATCCCCACAATACTGATCGGCTCAGTGTAAATTGGTGAGTCTCAGTCCTGCTCCTCAAGCGATCCGCCTGCCACCTCATTGAAAAGTTGTCACTCCGGGCTCCGTAACTGTTCTTTGGACCAGTCTTTCATTGCCTTCTGTAGTGCCTTTGGATCGGTAAAAATATGGGAGCGTCTTTGTTTATTCACCCGGAGTTTGGCCGGGTACAGCTTGGCATAGTCCAGGCCTAGGTCACGCAGCTGTTTATTCATGGGTACAAATTGTCTACGTGCCTCCTGCACTCGGGCGGTAAAATCCTGGTAAAGTGATATAGATGATCCCTCATAGTTCAACTCTTGTTTTTCCCTCACCGTCCGCAGGGCAGCATCTCTGTCCCGGTAATTCAACAGTTTTGCTATAATTGGGCGCGGCGGGGCCCCAGAGAACGGTGCGCTCTCTCCACTACAAACATGTTGGAGAATGTCTCTGCCCCCAGGAGGCTCACCAACAACTTCTCCACAAATTGGTCTATGATACCAGTATGCATCGACTCAGGTAGGCCCGTAATTCGTAGATTACAGCTTCTTGAGCGGGCCTCCAAGTCCTCTGCTTTGTCTTGCAATACACGTATGACCCTTCCAAGCTGTTTGTGGTCAGAGTCTAGCATAGTTTGTGCCTCTTCTACCTCTGTAAGCCACCGCCGCTCAAACATGTCTAACCTCTTTGCTTGTTTATCCAGCCTTTCTCCCATTCTGTCCATCCGATATGAAAGAGCGTCGATTTTTGTGCCCAATGAGGTGATGCCACTATGTAGGTCTTTGTCCACTGACAGTAGCATACTCCGAATGTCTGGTTCATCCTCCATAGGGGCAGAAGTCCTATTGGCCTCCTCTGTCGCGTTGTCATGCAACTTAAAGCGTTTTTGCTGGAAAGTGAGTTTGGGTTGCGTCCTGTCCGTTCTTCCCATTACTTTCTCCTGTTGAGGGCGTCGTATTAGGGCTATCTTCCGCGTCACCGCAATGGGCTACTCAATAGGGACCGAGCTGAGGTCTATTACCTCCCTGGCTGTGTATGCCGTCGCAGTCCTTTACCAGGGGAAGGCGCCTCCCTCTGTCGGCACGCTATCTGGCACCCGCAGCGAGGAGCTGTGTTAGTCACTGTGGAAGCTTCCGCCTACCCCCAGTCCACCACTCCACCGACCTCAGACATGCCGTGCTGCTCTGTCTACAAGAACGTCCTTTCTCTCTGATTCCACACTAACTCTTGCTCCCAGTGCCGCACTCCGATAGGTCTCTCAATGTTGCCTTAACTCTGCCCTCTTAGTCTTGTTCACAGCTGACCTGTAGATCATTCGTCTGCGGCTTCGCCCCTTAAAGGTGTCTCATTGCCGTGACCACACGCGAGGCTCAGGCCGGCTCTGCAGCTTCATATCCCCTGGAGTCTGGCTGTACAAACTGTTCAGCCCCATGCGCAGTGTTGGGCTTCTCCACGCTGCCCAAGTTGTTCCATGCAGGGCGGTGCAGGGCCTCAGAAATGGGTCCCGTCTTGATGCTATCTCCCCTAGCGCAGAGCCTCCACCATTTTGATCAGATTTTACCATATTTTACACAATCTTTGTTGGATCATTTTCATTAGCTCTGAGTTCAATAGAGACTCCGAGTCATATGAGATATCATCACAAGGCACATCTACTTGCAATAATGGAAGGCCTTTACTGCTCTGTCCCTGTACTATCTCTAAAGATATGAATAGGTTTTATTATTAAAAAAACAAAAGGTTAACTTTCTCAATTTTCTTCTCATGCTTATCCTTCTGAGCTCAACAGAGTGTGCATTAGAATGGTGGCATAAGGGGCCTAATCAGCATCTTATCTTTCCTAGCTGGATATAGTACTCACTAGAGTTCTGGCATGAAGGGCCTAGTCGGCATCTTATCCTTCCAAGCTGGATTTAGTACAAACAGACTGCTGGTGCGAGGGGCCAAATCAGCATCTAATCCTTCTGTGGGGATATAGTACGCATCTGAATGCTGGCAAGAGAAGCCTAGTCAGTATCTTATCCTTCAGAGCTGGATATAGGACTCATCAGAGTGATGGCATGATGAGCTTGGTCAGCCCACCAACCTTCCAAGGTTGATACAGTGTGCATCAGAGTGCTGGCACGAGGGTCCTAGTCAGCATCTTATCCTTCTGAGCTCGATTTAGTGTGCATTAGAGTGCTCTCCTGAGGGGCCTAGTCAGCCTCTTATCCTTCCGAGCTGGATATAGTGTGCTTCAGAGTGATGGCACGAGATGCCTAATCAGCGTCTTATCCTTCTGAGCTCAATAGAGTGTGCATCAGAGTGCTGGCACTAGGGGCCTAATCAGCTTCTCATCCTTCTGAGCTCAATAGAGTGTGCATCAGAGTGCATGCTCGAATTTGAATTTGATTTTTTTTAAATTTATAAAGCGCACATTCACTCTGCAGTTTCTTGGCGCTGGGGGGAAGCAGCAAGCTAAAGAACAAAAAGAGCTAAGGGCTAAAAGCCTGCTGAAACAAGAAAGTTTTTAAGGCCTTACAAAACTCCATATAGAAAAGGGAGTGTCTAACTGAGGGCGGGAGCGTGTTCCAGAAAGTAGGGGCAAGAACCGCAAATTTCTGGCCTCCCGATCTTTGTTTTTTAAAACGGGGGATAACAAGAAGGGATTTGGAGGAAGAACAAAGATCTCTAGGGGGGAAGTAGTTGGTAAAGGCAGGGGCCGTGCCTGCCCGGGCTTGAAAAGTAAGGCATCCGAGTTTGAAAAGAGCCCGTTGTTTAATGGGGAGCCAATGGAGGGCAAAGAGAAGAGGAGAGGAATGGTGGGGCTTGGATAGGCCATAAACCAGGCGAGCAGCCTGGTTCTGCACCAACTGGAGCCGCTGAAGAGCGTAGGCAGGAGTGCCGTTGTAAATAATGTTGCCATAGTTTTGGATAGGACCATGGTCATTAAAATCAGTTTAAGTGCAGGTAAAGAAAAAAACCGGGATATTTTCCTAATAATACGAAGGGTGAAAAAGCAGGAGGAAACAACAGAACTAATGTGGGAGTGAAGTGAAAGCTGATGATTAAGTGGGATTCCAAGGGTTTTGACAGAGTGAGAGGGAATGGGGGGGGGACCAAGGGAAAGGGGCCAGAAGGAAGGAGACCAAGGGTTATCACTACCCCCAGTCAAAACCAGCTCTGTTTTATCCCGGGTTGAGTTTAAGATGGTTCGCATTCATCCAATCCCGGATAAACAGCATGTCCGACTGGAAGCAAGTGGTACCTAATGTAGGGGTGGAGAAATTAAAAATGAGTTGGAGGTCATCAGCATAGTTATAGACTGTGACCTCCATTTGTTGCAATGCAAAAATATGGGGAAAAATGTAAAGGTTAAACAAAAGGGGGGAGAGAGAGGAACCCTGAGGGACACCACAGTGCACACTGCGAGGCGGAGCAGAGAATTCGGCCAGGTGGACGGCCTGGGTACGGTCAGACAGGAAGGAGCCGAGCCAGGCCAATATCTGTCCCCCTATGCCCGCCGCTTTGACACGGGACAAAAGGATGGAGTGGTCTACCGTGTCAAAAGCGGCGGACAGGTCCAGAAGGACTAAGGCCTGGGGGGTGTTGGTATTGAGTCCCTCCCTGAGTTGGTCCATGACCGAAATGACCACTTTCTCGGTGGAGTGGCGGGGGCGAAAGCCCGCCTGGCAGGGTGCCAGATAGTTAGTGGCCTCTATAAAAGAGCTGAGCATCTGGGTGACATGGGACTCAGCCACCTTTCCCAGATACGGGAGAAGGGATATAGGGCGATAGTTTGCTGGAGAGGCAGGGTCTGCCCCAGGCTTTTTTAGTATCGGGATGACTATAGAAGTCTTAAAAGGGGGTAGGAACAATACCAAGGGAGACGGAATCATTCAAGAGAGTGAGGGCAGGAGAGGGACAATCAGAGAAATTCTGACGAAGAATGCGAGCCGGGCAGATGTCAGCTGGAGAGCCGGACTTGACGCGCCTGAGAAGGGAAAGAAAGGAATCTTTGGTCAGTGGAGGAATGTGGGTAAGGGATTGAAAATTACCAGGTGGATGGGGATCAGTGAAGGTAGGGGAAGGGATATTGGCTTTAATACAGACAATTTTCTCGATGAAAAACTCATTGAGCGAGTCGCATAGGGCCTGAGAAGGGGGGATCTTGGGCAGAGTTCTCTGCGATGATGCTAGCTCGTGGACGGTGGCAAATATCTCACGTGGCTGGCTTTCTGCAGCTAATATGCGACCCGAAAAGTATTGTGTCTTTGCTGCCAGGATGTCTTTTTTATATTCAGTGAGCATGGTGATGTAATGTTGCCTACGAATCGGGCAGTATGCCATTCTCCAGGCTCGTTCGGCCTGCGTAGCTCCAGTTTCTTTATTTTAAGGCTCGAGTTAAACCACTTATTGGCATTATGGGTGCGGTTGATGGAAATCTGCTTCAGGGGGGCCGCTAGGTCGCAGGCTTTTATCAGCCAGTGGTTCAAGGTGGTAACCTGGGAATGAGGGACCAGGCCGGATAAATCCGGGCAGGTGGTGGTTAGTGAGTTGCACAAAGATGGAATATCAGCTCGGTTCCAGTTCCTTGCCTGAATATCTTGAATGACAGAGGGTGTTTTGTCAAGGCTCAAGTCTAAGGAAAAGGCGAGCAGGGAATGATCAGACCATGGGCAAGGCGAAATAATAGGAGCAGAAATCGGGATGTTAAGTGTCCATACCTGATCAAGAATATGGCCTCGATTATGGGTAGGGCCATGGACGTGCTGGGTGAAGTTAAGGCTAAGGAGCAGCTGGGTAAAATCTTTGGAGATACGATCCTCTGCGGGGTCCGTGGGACAGAAATTAAAGTCTCCCAGAACGAGGACAGAAGCACAATTGACTGCCAGGGTAGCCAATAGATCTTGAAGGGCGGGGAGGAAACCAGGGGAAGACTGGGGAGGCCGGTATAATAAAACACAGGTGAGGGGAATCTTAAAGGAAGTAGAGCGTACTACGAGGCAGTCAGCTGCTGGCATCGTAGGCTGGGCAAGAGTCTGAAAATGAATTCCCTTACGGGCAATCAGGGCTACCCCGCCGCCAGCTCTCCCATCCGGCCAATCAGCACGAAGCATAGAATAGTGGGGCGGGAGGGCCGCCAAGATGCTCGGAAGGGAATCGGAACAATACCATGTTTCAGTTAGAAACAGTAGGTCTGGGGAGGTCGAGTCTAAAAGGTCGAATATTTCAGTTTGATGTTTGACAGCTGATCGTGTATTCAGAAGGAGGGCGGTAGTAAGGAGAGGAGGGGAAGGCATAGAGGACGTAGGCAAGGCAATACCAAGGGCTTGCACTCAGGACAGTGTATCAGGGCTGAGAGGCCAGTTTCTGTGGAGAAAGTGCAATGGAGAAGAGGAATATGCTATAAAACAGGCATGATGGCGTGCCCCTAGCCCCGGTCGGCCACGGACGGGCGCAGACTGGCTTAACTTTGGCACAACTTCGTCGCGCCCGCTGCGCTCGTCCGCTGCGCTTCCGGAAGCACATGTGCGCTTTATGTGGGAGAGCCTCGGACAACTAGACCACCTAGTCTGGTTTCCGTGTCCTTCAGGCTCGCCCAAGATGGCGCCCGCTTTCCACCCGACCGGCATAGAGAGCCGTGGGGGAAGAGCCACCCTCCACGCAACGGCAGAGGAGCCGCGATGGACCGGGGCGTATGCAGCCACAAAAACAGGTAAGTCACAGTAGTGCAGAGTATTAATGTACACCAACAGTTAAAACAGTACAAGGCGCCTGCACCTAATCGTACAGAGCGCCAGGATGGGGAAATACAGGTTAAAATTTTCAGCAATGTTAAGGAGTAAAAGGCGCCTGCACCTAATCGTGCAGCGCACCAGAAGTGACAAGCAGAAAATGCTGCAATTATAATTAGCGAGTGGCAGGAGCACAACACAGAGCGCACTGTAAATCCTTTCGCCTCAGAGCCCCCAGTGACGCCGGGAGCTGCCACCACCCTGATGATACACGAAGGGCGTAGTCAGCCCTCAGTCCTGCCAAGGTTGATACAGTTTGCATCAGAGTGCTGGCATGAGGCTCCTAATCAGCATCTTATCATTCTGAGAACAATAATGTTTGC
Source organism: Lissotriton helveticus (assembly GCF_964261635.1). Classification (NCBI taxonomy): domain Eukaryota; kingdom Metazoa; phylum Chordata; class Amphibia; order Caudata; family Salamandridae; genus Lissotriton; species Lissotriton helveticus. The sequence continues at coordinate 1,081,083,806 of NC_136059.1, forward strand.
ATCAGAGTGGTGGCATGATGGGCCTAGTCAGCAGCTTATCCTTCCAAACTGGATATAGTCAGCCCTCCGTCATTCCAAGGTTGATTCAGTTTTCATCTTAGTGCTGGCATGAGAGGCCTAATCAGCATCTTATCCTTCTGAGCTAAATAGAGTGTGTATCAGAATGCTGGCACGATGGGCCTGGTCAGCCCTCCATCCTTCCAAGATTGATACAGTTTACATCAGAGTCCTGGCACGATGAGCCTAGTCAGCATTTTATCCTTCTAAGTTTGATAGTGTGCATTAGAGTGCTAGCACGAAGGGCTATTCAGACCCCCTTCATCCTGAGGTACAGTGTTCATGAGTTTTCTGGCAATCTTCTGCAAGCTTACAACAGCAAGATTGTCTGCAGGAGGGATGACGGGACTAGCTAGCCTCCCACCCTTCCGAGCTTGATACATTGTGCCTCAAAGTAGCGGCAAGATGGGCCTAGTGTTCTGTGTCGTGATGACTACATAGATAGACAGATAGACAGACAGACAGATAGATTGTATTGTATTTGCATTTATATAGCGCTTGTTTACCCCTGATGGGGTGTTGAAGTGCTTTTTTCAGCGAGTAGCATGCTACTCCGGAACCCATAAAAGGATTAGTGGTAAATTAGTATAGTGAAACATGAAAGTAATTTGAGTGGTGGATATGTTGGTCAGTTATTTGGATTGGTAATGGTAGCAGAGGGATAGAAGAGGGAAAATAAATCACATATCATACAAGACAACGGTAAAGGTAACCTGCAACCCTCCGATATCTACTGTAATAGATAGATACATAGACAGATAGACAGATAGACAGACAGAGAGACAGACAGATCGATAGAAGGATAGATAGATAGATAGATAGATAGATAGATAGATAGATAGATAGATAGATAGATAGACAGACAGACAGACAGATAGATAGATAGATAGATAGATAGATAGATAGATAGATAGATAGATAGATAGATAGATAGATAGATAGATAGATAGATAGATAGATAGATAGATAGATAGATAGACAGAGACAAAAAGACAGAGAGATAGGGAGACAAACAAGGAGATAGGGAGACCGACAGATAGATAGATAGATAGATAGATAGATAGATAGATAGATAGATAGATAGATAGATAGATAGATAGATAGATAGATAGATAGATAGATAGATAGATAGATAACCAGACAGTCAGACAGACAGACAGACATACATTAGAGTGCTGGCATGAAGGGCCTAGTCGGCATCTTATCCTTCCAAGCTGGATCTAGTACAAACAGAGTGCTGGTGCGAGGGACCTAGTCAGTATCTTATCCATCCGAGATGGGATCCTGCAATCCTCTGATATCAACTGTAATAGATAGATAGATACAGCATCTCATCCTTCTGAGCTCAATAGAGTGTGCATCAGAGTGCAGATAGATAGATTAGATAGATAGATAGATAGATAGATAGATAGATAGATAGATAGATAGATAGATAGATAGATAGATAGATAGATAGATAGATAGATAGATAGATAGATAGATAGATAGATAGATAGATAGACAGACAGATAGACAGACAGATAGATGGTCTACCTGCTCTGCCTTAGGACAGATTATTTTGAACATGCCCACTCACAAAGCACACTGAGATAGGGGTCTGATGTCGAGTAACGTTTAACAAAAGCCCTTATTAAAATAACCTGATAAAACATCATTCTACATATGACAATATACAACACAGCGCTGTGCTACACAGATGTAAAACCCTCGAGTTAATTAATTATAAAACTAATGTCTGCCAGAAAGTTTCAAAACGTGAGCAAGGAGCACACATTTCATAGTGCTAATGTGAATTTCCCCCTCGTTGCTTTTTTTTTATGAGTGGTAAGCCTGCCCTAAATACAAGTTAGAAGGAAAACAACTCGTACCGTAAGGGCTCACAGTAAAATAATACAAACATTGAAGACATGCCACCAAAGCCTTTTAGGTCACGTGCACTGTTTTCATCGTCGTTTTTAAGGACTGACACTTCCAATCATACGATTTCTCGCATTTTGTAAATACATTACAGGAACAGATTTGGTGATTTTTTTTAACAAAATGCACCAACAAAATTGACATACGGTTTTAACCCTCAATTAATTTGGTGGCGCCTCGGCTCTAAAGCAGAACGGTGTATTTCCATCAGCAGCTTTGCTCGGTGCGCAGCTGCTTTTGCCTGCTAGAGCCGAGGCTCGCTTCTTCTGGGGTGGGAGGGGCAGCTGGAGGCTCGTCCGAGATGGCCAATAGGCAGGATCTCCGGAGTGTGCCGAAGGGTAGGGGATACCTGATCCCGTGGGGATACCACATATTACACAACACCGGCCCCCTTATTTCACATCTTCCATTCCTGCTGCAAGGCATGGGGCAGCCTAGTCGGGGCCCCTATTGAGGAGAATGGGGTACTCTGCCAGGATCACGCACCTACATCTTCTCTTCTGCCAACACCTCAACCCTCCAGCCTGCAGTGGAGCAGAGCCCCATCATTCTGATACTTGCAGGAGATGAGCGGAGGTGTCCTACAGGACGTCGGAACTAATGGAAGGGCTTGCCTCAACCAGAAAATGAGCCCTGGCGTAGACCTCTTGCCTTCGCATGGGATGCTTTCTGGAGAGCCCAATTCGCTTTCCTCCTACCTCCTTGTCCTCTGAGACTGCACTAGACTGCTTCCTCTCATAGGGTGCTCTTGGGCCCTCTTCAGACTCTCTGGACGTCCTGGCTGCTCCTGGTTTCTCCCTGGTCCCGGCTGCCCAGCTTGCACCTCGTCCCTTGCCTGCAGTGACTCAGTGCCCCCCTCACTGCACCTTTGGGCTGGTACCCGGCCTGCCTTGAAGGCCCTGATGCATGGCCAACCCACCAGGAGTGGAATCGGACAGTACAGTGATACACTTCAGAGTCCTGGGCCATCGCATCTGTAATGTTCTTCCTTTCTCCCACAGGACACACTGAGACAGGATAGGTATGTAACCAGGTTTATTTAATTCACAACTTGTACATATAGAGCTAAGGGCGCCGAGCGTCTAACTGCGCCGAGCTCCGGTCGCCAACTGCCGTTCTGAGCCTTCGCGCCTATTCTATTCACCCTCTGCGCATGCGCCGCCTCTCCGCTCTAGTCTAGTGCGTGCCGCGTCATCGCGTACACGCGCATAGACTAGAGCGCACACCACATATCTCCCCCCTTTAATGAAAACAAGGTTAAGGCGTTCCCCCCCAAAGGGTTGGGTGTCCTTCAAGTGAGGAGTGTCTTGGTGGGGCACCCAGAGGGGGCAGCAACCAGCTAGTGTCCTTCCATCTCAAAGTCTCTATAACGAGAGGGCACGATAACTGCCCTTCCGCTGCGGGTGTGTCTTACCGGCATGTTCTCTCTCACTTCTGTCTCTCCTCGGGACACCCCAGCTTCTCTCGCATCTGCTCTCTGTTCTGCATTCGCCTGTACATCACCGCCGTCGGAGATCCTGGCTCCCCGGACTTCCGCTTCACTGTCATCCCTTGCACCTTCTTCGTGGTGGTCTGTGCCGTGCTCCAAGAGGGATCTGGCCTCCTGGTCATTCATGCAACTCTCTTCCTCCTCAACCTTGGGCCAGACTAATATTTTGTTGACTCTAGCCATGCGGTCTTGCGACCAGACCTTTCCGTCACTGAGGAGAGCCGCCCTACCACGCACCTCCTTGACTTGTAGCGGCTGGCTAAATTTACTTTCGCCTTTCTTTTGCAGAGTGGGGAGTTTGATCCTAACCCACTCCCCTTTTTCCAACGCTGTGTCCTTCGTGCTGCGTCGCTTGTCATAGTGGGCTGCATAGATCTTCTGGGCCTTCTCCAGATTGTGTTGCACCACCGCTGGGGACCACTTGCTGGTGATGGTCTTCTCCCTCCATGCTACATTGTCCCGGGTGAAGGGATAACGTCCCCTAAGCACTTGGAACGGACTATACCCCACCACCGAGGGCGTTATCTGGTAGGCCCACAGCATGTTCATCACTTCCACCTCCCAGTCTTTTCCTTGCGAAATGGCTGCCTGAATGGAGCCCATGAGCACCCTGTTAAACCTTTCGACCTGGCCGTTGCAAGCTGGATGGTACACAGCCGTGTGTTTCACCTCGATCCCATTCCTCTTCATGTATCTCCTCCACTTGTCCGACACAAATTGCGGTCCATTGTCACTGAGAATGGATTTGGGTATTCCCTCTCTGAGGAACACCGAGGTTAGGAACTTAAGGATCATCTCCGTGTCCATCGATTCTTGTATGTCCACTTCCGGCCATTTGGAATACTTGTCAATTATCACACAAATGTACTTATTCACACCTCTGCTGTCCAGCACAGGCCCCAGAATGTCAATGGCCACCTCTTCCCAGGGGCCTTGCGGGGTGTCGAACTTCCCCAGAGCTGGTCTGAGTGGGCGAAGCACCTTATCTGCCCCTTGGCACTGTTCGCACTCCCTCACTTGCCTCTCAATGTGGGTATCCATTCCTGGCCACCAATACATCTGCTTGACCAGCGCCTTGGTTTTTACAATGCCCAAATGCCCCTCATGGAGCAATTTCAGCAGCCTTGGTATCAGTGTCACTGGGGGCACCACTTTCTCTCCTCTGTACAAGAATATTCCCGAGTCACTCAGGGACAATTCTTCTCTTATTTCATAGAATCGTCGCACACCCTCCTTGAGCTTCTTCTTGTCCGGCCACCCCACGGTAAGGTGTTTCCTTACCTCCATCTTTTCCTCATCGAGCTCGTAAGCCGCCTGCCATTCCTGTGCACTGATTGACGTTTCGTGATCCTCCATGCTGGCAACCATTTCCTCTGTGTCCGGGGTCTCACCCGGCGCCTCCTCCATTGCTGCTGCCCGGCTGAGGTAATCAGCTACCTTGTTCTGCGTTCCTGGAAGATATTCTACATCATATGTATAGTCTAGCAACTTCAAGGTCATTTTCGCTATTCTCGGGGTGGCGGTGTCATGGCCCGATGATGTCAACACTTTGATGAGTGGCTTGTGATCCGTTTGAAGTCTGAATCTCGTGCCCCATATGAACTGACGAAACTTGCTCAACGCCCACGTGACCGCCAGCATCTCCTTTTCAATTACGCTGTACCTTTGTTCCGTCGGGGACAGCGCCCGGGACGCAAAACTGATCGTTTCCTTGGCACCATCTTCCCTTTCTTGCGCCAAGACGGCCCCCAAGCCCTTGTCGCTTGCGTCTGTTGTCACCACAGTTTTGCCGGTGGGGACATACCCTTGCAATGGGATGGCGTGGCTGATACAGTCTTTAATGGACTCGAATTCGGATTGGGCTTCTGCGTCCCATTCGAATTTTGCATTGTTCCTGATTAGTTGTCTCATCCTGTACGTTCTAGTGGCAAAATGTCTGACAAACCGGCTGTAATACTCGGCCGTTCCGAGGAATGACCGCACTTCCTCTTTGGTAGTTGGGGCCTTGGCGTCTTTTATTGCTTTCACATTTTGCTCCTTCGGTGATATGCCATGCGTCCCTATCTCGTGCCCCAGGTAGGTCACAGAGCGGGACCCTATTCTACACTTGCTCCATTCCGCCGTCAATCCTCTGCCTTGCAGCACTCCCAGCACTCGATGTAGGTGCTTATCGTGCTCACTTTTGTCGGAGCCCATCACTAGGATGTCATCTTGGAAGTATTGCACTCCCGAGATGTCCTTAAACAACCTGTGCATAAGCTTTTGGAACACAGCCGCAGCGGATGCTAGGCCGAACGGCATTCTCCTGAATTGGTAGCATCCAAAGGGCGTTATGAAGGCTGTGTACTTCCTACTCGACGGATGCAGTTCTATCTGGTAATACGCAGACGTCAGGTCTATGGTGGAGAAGTGGGTGATGCCTTTTGTCCTAGCCAGCATCTCATCAATTCTGGGGAGCGGGAACCTCTCCACTATGAGGTTTTTGTTGAGCTCCCTTAGGTCCACGCAGAGTCTGACCTTGCCATTGGGCTTCTTAACCACTACCAAGGGCGATAGCCATTCCGCGCTGTCCACTGGTTCGATGATGTCTTGCTCTTCTAGCTTCAGTAGTTCTTGGCGCACCGCCTCACTCGTGGACATCGGGATGTTCCGGACCTTATGCACCACTGGTACTGCTCCCTCCTTGAGGACCATCTTGTGCACGAATTTGTCCAGTTTGCCAACCGTGCCCTCAAAGACCTTGGGGTATGCTGCCTTCCAGTCCTCCTCCTTCGAGAGGGGCCATTCGTCTGTTAGCAAAATCTGTTCTTTCCCCCCAGGATTGAGTATGATACCGAGATCACCTGCGTCTCTCCATCCCAGTACCGACGGGCCTTTTTCTGCTACATACAGGGTGCACTTGGCTGACCGTCCTCTGAATTCGAACTCCAGGTCCCTGCACCCAACCAGGGGGATGGCATTCTCGGTATACGAGATGGGTCTGATGTCCGGCGGCATTAGGGCAGGTCCTATGACTGGCGCGAAGTCCTCTTCCCATATCGACCTTTGTACAATGGTCCAGGGGGACCCTGAATCCACGGCCACATGTACTTTGACGCCCCCGATGAGCATGTCGGTGCGGGGCTTGTCTCTTCGCTTCCCGGATACGTCCAACACTTGATCCTCTATGCACAGGACCAGATCGTCTTCATCCAAATCGTCTTCCTCACTTACGTTGGCCGTGGCTGCATCGATGCACTTAACCGTGGACTTCGTCCCTTTTTTCCGGCAGACCTTTTCGAAGTGACCAGTCAACCCACAGAACGAGCACCTGGCGCGGAACGCGGGACAACGCCTGTCCTGGGCCGCGTGTGCTGCACTGCCACATCTGTAGCATGCGAATTTCGTTCCCGGGCCGGAGCGAGCCATCTGTTTCCCAGACCCTCTTATATCCTTCCTCAGGTCTCCATAATTGCTTTTGGGTTTGCTGGATTGTGGTGCCTCATCAATCTTGTTGATCATCTGTCTCGGCCCACTTTCCCTTTTTGCCGCGTCTGCGCCTCTCTTCGACATTTCCGCCTTTTTGACCATCGCCACAACTTCTTTCAGGGTTGTCTCGTTCATTGCCCATAGCTTGTCTTGCACCGCTCTGCTAGTGGTGTGCATTACAATTTGGTCCTTAATGTATTCATCCTGCAGGTTCCCATACCTACACGTGATCGCCAGCCGGCGAAGGGCTGCCACATAATCATCAATGGACTCTCCCACCTCCTGTTTTCGCTGTTGGAAGTTATAGCGGTCTATCGAGACGCAGACCGCTGGGCGGTAATGGCTGTCCAGGTCGTCCAGGGCATTCACAAAAACATCCGTCTCCGTTGCACCCCTCTCCTTGGGCACCAGGTTCTTAAACACCCTCACCCCTTCCGGGCCTAAGTTGTGGAGCAACAGTCTCTTTTTCCTTTCCGGCGTGTATTCACCTTCACTCTCATCTCCCAGAGCCTCAATGTAATTTAGGAAATAATCTTTCCAGTCTTCCCATTTTAGTTGGGGTTCACCTGGTCTGGGTAGGAACGGGACTGGTGCCATCAGGGCTGACGCTTGAGTCGCCATTTTTTCTTCGCCTCTAGGTTCGCCTTCCTGGGCCCTCCGTTGGGTGGGTTCACCAGACGCTCCTGCGCTCTCTGCCGTGTCACCTTGGCCCCTTGGGCTCCCTGGGGTGTTATCCCTCGCACTGTGCGCAGTCTGTGCACTCTCCCCCCCTTCCTCTGGCTTGGGGGAGTCTCCCTTGGTTGCCAGGTTGCTGCTTGGGGGCTCCTGGAGTCTTGGGCCACACTAACCTGGCTTGTATGGTTGGTGTTCGGTTTTGTGCCGTGCTGCTGCGCTGCTGCCACGCCCTTTGCTCTTCCTTGCCAGTGATTTGCCTTGCTGACTCGTGAGGGTGGCTGTGGGGGTGTTTGCTGTCGTCCCTGCACCTGGTGGTGTCCGGGTCCCAGCCTCGTCGCCACTGTAATGTTCTTCCTTTCTCCCACAGGACACACTGAGACAGGATAGGTATGTAACCAGGTTTATTTAATTCACAACTTGTACATATAGAGCTAAGGGCGCCGAGCGTCTAACTGCGCCGAGCTCCGGTCGCCAACTGCCGTTCTGAGCCTTCGCGCCTATTCTATTCACCCTCTGCGCATGCGCCGCCTCTCCGCTCTAGTCTAGTGCGTGCCGCGTCATCGCGTACACGCGCATAGACTAGAGCGCACACCACAGCATCCAGTGACTATATAAGGCTGGTGTCTGCCGTCCCGAGTGGCAGGGACCGCTCCTGGACCTGGGATCTTCTGTGCTGCAGGGCTTCCAGTCACGGCTGACACCCACACTCCCTTGCTACAGGGTGCTCTACCTACCCGCCAACTGAGCTCCCTGTCAGTCCTGTTGTTGGTCGACACAAAATTATGATATCAAAAAGCACAACATAGGCCTTTTAATACATACAAAGGTTACGAAGAGACATATAGTTATAGTGTTTCGTAATATTGCTTCAGACATCTGAATATATATGTCTTATACCACACCTGGGGGCAGATTTATGTTAACTGGCGCATCCCCAGGGATGCGCCAGTTAATGTGCGCCACAGTGCGCCACAGCTCCGCCACCCATGGTGCGCCGCATTTACAATGCGGCGCACCATGGGGCAAAAACGGCACAGATGCGTGACGCATCTGTGCCGTAAAGGCGGCGCATTGCTGGAGTTGCGTCGCAAGCGCGACGCAGCTCCAGCAAGGCTCGGGGGTGCCCTATCTGACCAATGCTGCATCAAGACCTACGCCTGCTTCAAGCATGCGCAGGCTTTTGACGCAGCATTGGCCTGAAAGTGACTGAGTGAAATCTCATAGATTTCACTCAGCCACTTTTGCGAGGCGCACCTGCCCCGGAACGCCCACCCTGCGCCGGAACGCCCACAAGCGGCGCAGGGCTTTACAACGTGACGCATCTGCCTAGATGCGTCACGTTGTAAATCGTTCGTAGGGATGCGCCACGTTTACGCCGCCTTGCGTGACGCAACAGCGGCGTAAACGTGGCGCAAGGGCCTCATAAATCTGCCCCCAAGTTTTCAGTGCGGTACATAACTACCTGCCTATTTTACTACCAGCCTGCTATATGTTTGTTAATAGACTTAAGGTTAAACACATGTATGTTTTTTCTGTTTATCCCCTCTTTTTGCAGGTGCTTTTTAGTCTTTCGATTCTACGCGAGACCTCACAGGTATAACTGTGAGTTGTACTATAATCAATAGTTCCTCAGGTTAGGGTGCACCTTAGGGTGCGCATACCGCTGTGGAACTGACAGTAGGTCCTGAAGAATGCTTAGCTAATCGCGCTTACAAGCAGAAACATGTCGACCCATTTTTCACACGTAAATCGAATGTTACTAATTACATTATTGAATTAATTGACATTCGTCCCACTTATTTTAATGGTCACTGGTCAGCTTATAATAACATTGTTTGACAAGCCAGTCACCTTTTAAATCACTTTCCTTTTCACCAGCACGTACACACGTATCTTAACATTCTGCTTCGCTGTAAATCAGGCGTAGAAGCACACCAGGGAGGCATTCGGCCTCTCTGGTGGAACCCTATGATGAAGCATGTCACCGACCAGGTTGGTGAGTGAGGGTTCTTTTACAAACTAGGATGGTTTTCCTTTGCTGTTGTGCCTTATCTATAGGTATTTGCACTAAATTACACCCTAGTCACTCTTTTGTTGTTATAAATTGCTTTACAGGGGGTATAAGAGTGCCTCATTTCCCTCTCTCTCTAGTTGTTTTCTTATATATGTTTGTGTATACACCAACAAGTCCCTAATGCCCATTTTTCCTCCAGCTCAACTGTTTCTGTATGTAAATCGAGGCCACCCACTGGCTTATAGGGGGTGATTGGAACTTGGCCCACGATGAGGTCCTAGGCGGCACTGGCAAAATCAATGTGGGCAATAATACAGAGCAGGCTCTTTTTGGGGGATGTCTTCATGGATGATGGCCTTGTGGACCTGTGGTGCCTCTCACACCCTGCTAAAGGAGAGTTCCGCTTTCTGTTGCTGGTGCATGGTACACAATCCTGTCTCGATTACTTTCTGGTCTCCCCACTAGCCCTTTCGCAGGAGATATGGATCCTCGAGGGTGCACACTCAGATCATTCCCCATTTCCTGGACCTAGGGCAATCCTCCCCAAGACACAAAACATGGCACCTCTATGTCTCAAGCTATCAATCTCCCCTGGGCAAATCTCAACTGTGGTTCCATACTTCCTCCTACATGGAGGGCAACAAAGGGTAAGTCTCCTCGCTGTGTACCCTGTGGATGGCCGCTAAAGTGACCATTCAGGCCAGTTGATGAGAGACACTGACATTGCTTACACCCGGAGGGACACCCAGCAGAAGGCCCTCAAAGACAACATCAAGTCGCTCACCCACCATTACGCTGACAAGTCATTGTCTCCCTCCAGCACCATCTCGAGACTGTCCGCATCTACCTCTATGCACGCTATACTTCCAAGGCTGCAGATGCACAGCAACGGTTCAAGGGCTGCCACTATGAGCAGGGAGAGAATGCGGGGAGGCTATTGGCAGCTCAGCTGTGACAACAGGAAGTGGCAATGTCCATCCCACCCATCAGGTCCATAGGAGGCACCATTCTCAGTCGACCGCAGGATATTGTGAACAAATTTGCAGCTTTTTATCAGGCCCTGTACACCTCAGGGGTGGCACGGACCCTGACCACTTGGATGCTTTCTTTGACAGGGTGCACCACCCTGTCTCAACAAGCCAGGCAGCGACCTGCTCAGAGGGGAGGTCACCAAGGCAGAAATCGCACATACCATCTCAAAACTCCTATGCAATAAAGCCCTGGGAGAGGATGGCTTCCCGGCAAAGTTTTACAAATCGGCCAGTGAGGAGGTGGTGGGTTCCGCGCACGAGTCCTTCCAGGAGGCAGAGCACATGGGCTCCCTCTGTTCTATCTCAAACAAAGCTCTTATCCACACCAAGCGCCTACAAGAGCCTCTCCTCTGTAGCAGCTATAGGCCCACATCCGTGTTCAACGTGGACATTAAGGTCCTGGCTGGGGTTCTGGCAGCTAGCCTACTGACATTGGTCCCAACTCTAATCCACCACTCGCAAGTTCGGTTTTACCAGGGCGCTAATCTAAGAATCACCTCCACACCATGGCCAATTCTTTGTGTTCCACCAAGGATATGCACTGGGATGTGCTAGCCCTCTCCTTGGATGCTGAGAAAGCGTTTGACAGGATACATTGGGTGTATTTCACTGTGCAACACTCTGGACATTCGGCCTCAAGGAGGATTTTATAGCTAAGTTCTGGTGACTTTATGTCTCACCTACCTCCCGGGTCAACTGCGGGCGCTTCCTCTCAAATCCCTTCCCAGTCCACCAAGGGACCCAGCAGGGCTGCCCATTATGGCCTCTTTTCTTCCTACTCATCCTGCAGCCCCTGGCAGCCTCCCTCCACCAATCACTGTGGCTAACTGGCACTCCAAACTCCCTGGGGATATCAACATTATACCTTCATGCAGATGACATCCTATTTACACTCTTGGACCTCCCCCATTCACTCCCAACCTTGCTGGATATCATCTCTGAATTTGCCCCCCTCTTGGAATACCAGATCAACTTGGGTCAAAAGCGAGGCTCTACCAATGTCTCGGGTGACCACCCATGCAGCGTGCCTGTTTATCTCTTCCATTGGAAGCCCTCATGGCTTAAATACCTAGGGAGCTCTATCAAATGGGGACTGGGTTGCATGGTGGTGGACAATCTTACCGGCTGCTGGCATTCATGAAACTGGACTCTCACACAGGCAGTCAGGATGCTGACCTTTCTGATATTTACCTTTGTCCTAGGCATGCTCCTTTTGCTCGGGCCTCTCTCACTTTTATGGTCAGTGGACATGGGCATAAAGTCCTTCATCTGGGGGTTGTCAAGGCCGCTGGTGGACAGGAGCAAACTCATACCCATCGTTTATGCGGTGGCCTGGGACTTCCCTCGGTTGAGCACTACATCCTGGCACTGAATTGGCTCAGCTCACCTACATTCTCCCCAAAACACCAGACCCACGGCTATGGGTCATGAGTAAGTGCACCATCCTGGAGTTTCCATGGGGGCTTTACCCTCTCTATCGGTATCATGTCTCCGCCCCTAACCCAATGACCCCGATGCTTCAGGCAATGGCTATATCATGGTTGAGAGGCCATCTCCTTTTTTCTGTGGACACTTGCTTACATGAACATGCATTCTTATGATTCCATTCTGGCCTTATGATCGGTGGTGAGGTACTGAATTGGGGAGTGTGGCATGCATCACACCCTTGATCACATGCTCGATCAGGGAGCCCTTAAATGTTTTACAGTGCAGCATGAGGAATTTGGCTTGCCATCCCACCAATCCTGGGGCTACCTCCAGCTGAGACACTGCCTCAGCTGCCACAATTTTCCACATACTTAGACCCTCCAGCCCTCCCGTGGTCTCCTACCTCAGAACATAGAAATTATTCCTGTGAGTGGGTGGTCTGACTTTTATGTCCTCTTGATTTGTCATTTATTTTCTTTACCCCTGCTGAAAAGCCTCTGCACCAGATGGACTACGAACCGGAGGCCTTTGAAGAAGTACTGGAGAAACTAAATTGCCATGCCAGGGAATGAAGCTTTAGCTCTTCAAATCACTGCATGATTGGCGTTGGACCACAACAAAACTACAGGCGGCAGGACTGCTCTCCCATTCTAACTGCTGACACTCTGACAGGCATCTATGTGACCTGTCAATGTCCTCCCTCCATGACTAACCCACTGTACTGCCCTTCTGGGATACAATTAGTGCCACTATGAGTGAGGTTCTTCCAGATTCAGTGTCTCTGTCCCTACCGCTGATCCTGCTCCATGACCTAACAGATTCTCCAACCCTCATTTGGCAAGAGGGCTGACTACTCCACACAGAGCTTGTGATGGTAAAGAGCTGCATCCTTTGTCACTGGTGCTCACCCTTTCCCCCACACATGAGGAGCTCGAAGCCACATACCAGACAGCCTAATTTGTTTGTGTCATCTATAGCCTGCAGGAGGACATGAGTAGGCAAACACTGCCATTTATGACAAAGTTTTCATCTGTAACTTTATGTCACAATGGTTGATTTACAAAAGCAATGTACCATGTCATCTGCTAGACTCTTCTGGTTGTGGACAGTGGACGATATATAGGGTTTGTAGATTCTCCAAGAACCCAAGGTACCCAGAGGACTAGACTGAGCTGCGCCATTCAATGGTTTTTCATTGTGTACCGAGTATAGACCAATTCCTATGGTAAAAGATGTAGAGTGAAAAATGGGTATCAAGGAAACTTTTACATGCCTAAAATGGACACAGGATATGGAGTTTAGGGGCAGTCATCATTTGTACATCTCTGCATTTGTGGGCACCTGTACTAGCATAGTGATTTAGAGGGTATTTTTCGAAGTGTTTTCTTTATTATACACTGGCTTACATTTGAAAGTGGCACAAATGCAGCAAAATCCAATTGGTAAATATAAATATTCTACTATGCTATGCTTGCACATGCTTTCTGATAAAAATGGTACCTCATTTGTGTGGGTAGGCATTGTGCCCTTGACAGGAAACAGCCCTAAATGCAACATTGATACATCACATTTTTCCACTAAAAAAAAGCCTTTTTTGCAAAGTGGATAGTGGTAGATTTTGTACCCTAACTTAGCTGACACCTAGGCAAACCTAGCAAACTTGCATATTTTTGATAAACAGGCACCTGGGGGAATCCAGGATGGGGTGACTTATGTGGCTCTCACCAGGTTTTGTACCCAAAATCCCTTGCAAACCTCAAACTTTGACTTAAAAATACATTTTCCTCACATTTCTGTGATGGAAAGTTTGGGAATCTGCAGGGAGCCTCAAACTTCTTTCCACCCAGCATTCTCTCCAAGTCTCCTGATATAAATGTTATCTCACTTGTGTGGTTAGGCCTAGTGCCTGTGACAGGAAATAGCCCAAAACGCAACATAGATTCATTACATTTCTCTGCTCAAAACTGATCCTTTTTTGGCAAAGTGGGTAGCTGTGGATTTTTGACCGAGCTCAGCCGACGCCAAGACAACTCTAGCAAGTCTGCACATTTTGTTAAAACTAGACACCTGCGTTAATCCATTGAGGGGTGACTTTTGTGGCTCTCATTGGGGTTTTCTACCCAGAAACCTTACCAAACCTTAAACTTTGACTAAAAAACACATTTTCTGCATATTTCTGCATTAGAAAGTTTCGGAATCTGTGGGGCACCACAAACTTCCTCCCACCCAGCATACCCCCAAGTCTCCCAGTAAAAATGGTACCTCACTTGTGCGGGTAGGCCTAGTTCCCGTGACAGGAAACAGCCTATAAAGCAACAATGTTCCATCACATTTTTCCACTGCAAACTGATCCTTTTTTTGTAAATTGGGTAGCTCTGGATTTAGGGACCTAGCTCAGTCGGCACCTAGGGAAACCTAGCAAACTTGCACATTTTTGAAAACTTGACATCTGGGGGAATCCAGGGTTGGGTGACTTGCGCGGCTCTCACTTGGTTTATTCTTTACCCAGAATCCCTTGCAAACCTCAAAATAGGACTACAAAAATCTACTTTTCCTCACATTTCTATGATGGAAAGTTCTGCACTATACAGGGAGTCACAAACTTCTTTTCACTCAGCCTTTCCCCTAAGTCTCCCGATAAAAATGGTACCTCAGTTGTGTGAGTAGGCCTAGTGCCTGTGACAGGAAAAAGGCCCAAAACGCAACATACATTCATCACATTTTTCCACTCCAAGCTGATTCCTTTTTTGCAAAGTGGGTTGCTGTATATTTTGGGCCCTAGGGCATATTTGAAAACTAGACACCTTGGGGTATCGAGTGAGGGGCAACCTGTGTGGCTCTCATCAGCTTTTGTTATGTAGAAACCCTGGCAAACCACAAACTTTGACTAAAAAACACATTTTTTGCATATTTCTGTAAGTGAAAGTTCTGAAATCTACAGGGAGCCACAAATATCCTCCCTCACAGCATTCCCCCAAGGCTCCTGATAAAAATGATGCCTCACTTATGTTGATTGGCCTACTGTCTGTGACACACAATGGCCCGAAACTCAACATAGACACATCATATTTTTACACAGAAAACAGACCCTTTTTTGCAATGTGGGTAGTTGTGGCTTTTGGACCATAGGTCAGCCGGCACCTTGGCAAATCTAGCAAACTTGCACATTTTTGAAAACTAGACACCAGGGGGAATACAGGGCCAGGTGACATGTGTGGCTCTTGCCAGGTTTTTTTGTATTCAGAATCCCTTGCAAAACTCAACAAACTTTAAGTTAAAAAGCACATTTTCATCACAGTTCTTTGTTGGAAAGTTCTGGACTATACGAGGAGTTAGAAACTTCCTATTACCCAGCATTCCCCCATGGCTCCCAATAAAAAATGTACCTTAGTAAACGCACTAATAGCCCTACACACGGACACCTGGGTAAAAGTCAGAGTAACATCAAAATGGTCTACCTCCAATAAAATTTTCACAAATAGTGGCCTAAAATAAGGATGCACCCTTGCGCCATTACTCTTCAATCTGTACCTCGCCGACCTACCTGAATGGTTGTCCCGATCAAGAGCCTTCCCTCCAGGAATCGGTCAAAGTAAAATCCAAATTCTGCAATACGCAGATGATACCATTCTTCTAGACCAAACCCAGGTGGGCCTCCAAAGACTACTCAATTCCCTCGCCCAGTATTGTAAAAACAATATGCTAGAGATAAACGTTAGTAAAACCAAAACGATGGCAATCTCACCTGCGAATGGAAAAAAGATCAAGTGGTATATAGAAGGGAAACCACTGGAGACTGTCACCGCATATAAATATCTGGGCGTCTGGATTGACCATAAAGGGAGATGCTCGGTGCATATAACAGAGATGCAGGCAGTGGCTCGCAGTTTAGAGGGGGCCTTCATGAGAACGAAGAGTGCTATGCATTCTCAAGATTTTGTCCCTTTGATAAAATTAATCAACGCAAAATTCCTGCCCACAATCTCCTTTGGCGCAATAATCTTCAAAGACAAAATGAACAACTGGCTAGATAGAGCACAATCATCATGCTATCGCCGGGTCTTCCGATTGCCAAATTCGACTTCTCATGCCCAAATCCGGAAAGAATTTTCCTTATCCTCTATGCGCTGGATTATGGGAGCAAGATACGTCTCATACTGTCTGAAAGCGAAACAAGCTAACCCCCACTCGCTGAAGAGCTGCATATGGCTCCTGCTTAGCAATCCAACTAAATCATGTAATAAGTAGCTGACATTCTGCCTCAATTCCCTTGAAGCGGGGAACATGTGGTCCTCTCCCTTGCCCGATGAAACGAAAGCAAAGCTTTTAACCAAGCAAGCCAAAATTTTATCAAATCAATCGGACATGCAACAGGTTCTCCAGCTTTTTCACGGTCCCTGGGCTGCCAAACTATATGCCCCGAAAACATTGCCATCTTATCTCGCATCAGCAATGAAGCCGTATATCAAAAATCAATTAATGAGATTTCGTTTCGGCTTAATTCCGTTGAAGGCATACAAGTTTGGCCAAGGATACATGAAAGAAGCCTCCTCTCAGTGCCGTTTCTGCAATCAGGGAGAGGAAAGTCTAATCCACATCCTGTGCATTTGCCATCACCTCCGGGTGCAAAGAATATTTTGGCTGAGACCAATTTGGCTTTTTCTAGGCATCAGGACTTGTCAAGAAGCACTCGAGGCATGTATGAGGCGAGACCCGCCACAATTGGCGACTCGCTTTGTAAAATTCATCACAGAAATTAACTCCTCGATTCAATCATCCGAGCAAGTTTGAATTTTAACATCCCTAAGTGTCATTCCCTTGGCTTTTCTGCTTTCCCTTCCCTTTACCCAATCCATCATTTTTATTGTCCTTTTTAACAGACTTGAATTCTTCTTTTCTATTTAAAATGTCATTTTCTGGATGTGCATATTGCAATGATTTTAAATAATTGTGCAATAAATTTTTTTACTTACTTACTTACTTTACTGTGGGAAGGCTTAGTGCCCACGACAGGAAACGGCCCAAAACGCAACCTTGATTTTTCAAAATGGGAAAATATCAGTGGCCAGGGTAGCGAATGTGCAAACCTGTCCGTATCCTATCGTAAATTATGAATAATCCTACGGTGCTACAAGGGAAAAGGGTAACCACCTATACCCTCAAATGGGAAGTGGACAAGGTCTACAATCAGAACAGATATATACAGCTCCTGAGAAACACAACATTCAAACAACAATATAAAAAACTGTTTGTGCTCTTCAGTTGCAATCCTTTCTTTTTTTTATTCTTCCATTGTCACAGTAAGTTGCAGGTCACTTCTGGAAATCAGGATTCACTCAAGTCACAGTTGTGGCGAACACGTGTTTCGTCATTGGTACATAAATCAAACCGACTTCATCAGGGCTACAAAACAAATAAACCATACTATTGTCTTGCATAAATTACAGCAAATACATAGTGCCACAACATGTCAAAACCCCTTGTTGCTTAGACTACCAAAAAAAACACACATGTGGTGATTTAGTGTCAAGAGTTGCTTAATCATTGTTCCTACCAACAAGTTGTGGTCCCTTTGTATTTGTTACAGAAAGACAGTGAATAAAAGAGAAAAGAATGGTGCCTCATCCTGCCATAATGCATGCTGTTAGAACTTTAGTGTGAAGTCCTCGTTATATTCCATAGGATTATCAAAATTTACGTGCTTCTGTGGACAGAGTGCTCCCGAGCGAAAACCACCCTTTGGGCTCTAGCTCAGTCAACACCTAGGGAAACCTAGGAAACTTGCACATTTTTTAAAACTACACACCTGGGGAAATTCAGGCTGGGGTGACTTGCGTGGCTATCACCGTTTTTTTTAACCCAGAATCCCTTGCAAACCTCAAACTTTGACCCCAAAAAATCAAATTTTCCTCAGATTTCAGTGACAGAAAGTTCTGGACTCCGCGGGGAGCCACAAACTTCCTTCCACCTAGCATTCCCCTAAGTGTCCCAATAAATATGGTGCCCCGCCAAAACAATGGATTTAGGCTCATATCTCTGTACAGGGGTGAATGTTTGACATTATTCAAAATTCTGTCCATCAATTGTTCTTTTTACCCTACTCACCCCAGGTGGGACGGGTTTGCTCAGACATGGATCCCATGCTCTCCATGCCACTAAAGTCAAGATAGCCTTGCTGATGAGGGGTGAAATCCTGAAACCAGTCCCAGGATGCTTGTTTCTTGTCCAGGGATGACATAGCTTGGCAGCCCTGGCTGGCCTGTTCCCATGGAAGCATGGTCAAGACTGATATGCATATAGCTATTTTAAACTGTAACCGCATAGGGAACAAATAATAATGGATTTAGGCCCAGATCTCTGTACTGGGGTGAATGTTTGATGTTGTTCAAAATTCTGTTCATCAATTGTTCTTTTCACTGTTGTCATTCTCGGGTTGAATGGGTATGCCCAGATGTGTGTCCAGTGCTCTCCACGCCACTGGAGTCTAGCTAGCCTGGCTGAAGAGGGGTGAAACCCCGAAACCGGTCCCAGGATGCTAGTTGCCCCTCCACCCCGATCACACCTCCCTGCGGCCCCTCCCTCTCACTGAGTGAAGAGCGCTGACCCGCCCGAGCCTCCTCTGTGACCTGCCTGACTTGCACAGTGTCGGTCGCTCCCCAGACATCGGTGTCCCTGAACCCTGGTATCGTTACGACTTTAATAGCAATTGCCGCCACCTTTTTGCATATTATTATTGCATAGCGCTTAATTAATTTATTTTACTCTGCCTGTAGTGCTGGACTTTGCTGCAGCGCGTATTTAGTAGGGATTCGACCGCAGCGCTACTGACATTGTGGGTACTGCCTGATTTACAACAGCTGCACCTTCGCCCACTTCCCAGATATATTTAAGCTGATTGTGCCGACCTCGGTGTGTTATTGTTTTGGCTAGGAGCCATTTTGTTGTTGTGCCTGCCAGCCTGCCAGCCTGCCCCTCCACCCTGATCACACCTCCCTGCGGCCCCTCCCTCACTCCGCCCCCCCCCCCACACTCCATTTATGGACAGATGTCCCAACGCGCAGCGTCCACGCGCTGCGGCCGCGCCGAAGGTGCGCCAAAGGTAAGCCCGTCTACGCCCGTCCGCGCCTGGACCGCGCCCAGCACCAGACCCCCTGGCCCCCACACCACCCACCCCACCCGCA
Organism: Lissotriton helveticus; assembly: GCF_964261635.1. Lineage (NCBI taxonomy): Eukaryota > Metazoa > Chordata > Amphibia > Caudata > Salamandridae > Lissotriton > Lissotriton helveticus. The sequence goes on from NC_136059.1 coordinate 1,081,103,066, forward strand.
TCACATACGACGCCTCCACCCTCTTAGCCCTAAAGCCCGGCCGCCTCCCCAACTGCGCCCAAGCCGCTCCTGGATACACCCATGGACCATTTACATGCAACTCCTGCAAGTTTGACGGCACCAAGACCAACTCCCCATCCACTAACACCAAACAGAAACCTGACACCAACCACCTAAAATGCATCCTGCTCAACACCCGCTCGGTCCACAGACACGCCATCGACCTTTGGAATCTACTAGACACCATCTCTCCGGACGTCGCCTTCCTAACAGAAACATGGATGAACGCCTCCTCAGCCCCAGACATCACCATCGCCATCCCGGAAGGCTACAAGATCATCCGAAAAGACCGCTACAAACAAACAGGAGGAGGCATCGCTATCGTCCATAAGAACTCCATCCGCATCTCAACCAGCTCAGACGTCAACCTCGCTAGCGCCGAACACCTTCACTTCCAGATCCACACCGACCCCAAGACCACACTTAGAGGCACCCTCCTCTACAGGCCACCAGGACCCCGTGCAAAATTCAGTGAAGACATCACTGACTTTATCACCCCACACGCCCTCCCTTCCGAGGACTACATTCTATTGGGAGACCTCAATTTTCACCTGGAGAAAAGCAACGACAACAACACCACCACCCTTCTGGACAATCTCGCCAACCTCGGACTCAAACAACTTGTTAATACCCCCACTCACTACGCAGGTCACACACTCGACCCCATCTTTACCTCCAGCAAACATATCTCCTTCAGTCACACCACAGCTCTCCATTGGACGGACCACAGCTGCGTTCACTTTATCTACAAAAAGACCACAACCCACAACCACCCCCAACCCACTCTGCGAAGAAACTGGAACAAAATCACCACCGACCAAATCTCCTCATCGCTTCTCCAAAACCCCCCTGCCCACTCTTCAAACGCCAACCAAGCGGCCATTAACCTCACTCAATGGCTAACCAACAGCGCTGACAACCTAGCACCCCTGAAAAAACGCCAAATCAAACTAGACAGCAAAAACGCCCCTTGGTTCAACGATGACCTTAAGAAATCCAAGAAACTCTGCCGCTCCCTTATGAAGGCCTGGAAAAAAGACCCAAACTCCAGCACCAGGGACGCCTTCAAAAACGCCACCCGCAGACACCACCAACTGATCCGGACTGCCAAGAAATCCGCTTTCAAAGACCGAATTGACAACAACGCCCACAACAGCAAGGAATTATTCAACATCGTCCAAGAGTTCACCAACCCCACTGCCAACTCCAACGATATCACTCCCTCTCAAGCCCTTTGCGACTCCCTAGCCTCGTTCTTCCACGACAAAATCGCAGACATCCACAACAGCTTTGACAACCAACCCGGAGACCAACATACCCAACCTTCTGCAGTACCTTCACCCCCCTTGAACATCCTTAAGGACTGGAACCCAATCTCCACTGAGGACACCATCCGCCTAATGAACTCCATCCACTCAGGATCCCCCACAGACCCATGCCCTCACCACATCTTCAACAAAGCAGATTCCATCATAGCACCACACCTCCGAGACGTCATCAACTGCTCCCTCAACTCCGCCACATTCCCGGAAATCTGGAAACACGCCGAACTCAGCGCCCTTCTGAAAAAACCCACAGCTGACCCTACCGAACTCAAGAACTACCGCCCCATCTCGCTCCTTCCATTCCCGGCCAAAGTCATCGAGAAAGCTGTCAACAACCAACTCGCCGCCTTCCTCGAAACCAACAAATCCCTCGACTCCTCACAGTCCGGCTTCCGGGCCAAACACAGCACTGAGACCGCACTCATCGCAGCAACAGACGACATTCGAACTCTACTGGACAATGGTGACACAGTCGCCCTCATCCTCCTCGACCTCTCCGCCGCCTTCGACACAGTCTGTCATAGCACCCTTATACAACGCCTCAGAAACATCGGAATCCAAGGAAAAGCACTGGAATGGATCACCTCGTTCCTCGCCGAAAGAACTCAGAGAGTCCGCCTCCCACCATTCAAGTCAGAGGCCACTGAAGTCATTTGCGGCGTACCACAAGGATCTTCACTCAGCCCCACCCTCTTCAACGTATACATGAGCCCCCTCGCGGCCATCGCACGCCAACACAACCTCAACATCATCTCCTACGCTGATGACACTCAACTGATCCTCTCACTCACCAAAGACCCTAACACCGCCAAAACCAACCTACATGAAGGAATGAAAGAAGTAGCTGAATAGATGAAGCATAGCCGTCTGAAACTGAACTCAGACAAAACAGAAGTCCTTATCTTAGGTACCTCCCCCTCCGCCTGGGACGACTCTTGGTGGCCAGAGGCCCTTGGAAAAGCACCCATCCCAACGGACCACGCACGGAACCTGGGCGTCATCCTGGACTCCTCACTCTCGATGACCAGACAAGTCAACGCCGTTTCATCATCTTGCTTCAACATTCTTCGCATGCTCAAAAAAACATTTCGCTGGATCCCCACCGAAACCAGAAAAACGGTCACCCACGCACTGGTTACAAGCCGCCTGGACTACGGAAACACCCTTTACGCCGGTACCACAGCAAAAGTTCAGAAAAAACTCCAACGCATCCAGAACGCTTCAGCCAGACTCATTCTAGACATCCCGCGTAATGACCACATCTCTGGCCACCTGAAAAAACTCCACTGGCTCCCAGTCAATAAGAGGATAACATTCCGCCTCCTAACCCACGCACACAAAGCACTTTACGAACTTGGACCCGAATGCCTCAACACACGACTTTCCTTCTACACCCCCTCCCGCCAGCTACGCTCCTCCAACCAAGCCCTTGCCGTTGTACCTCGCATCAACAAAACCACCATGGGAGGAAGATCCTTCTCCTACCAGGCAGCTAAAACCTGGAACTCACTTCCCACTCACCTTCGCCTCACTCAGAACCACCTAGCATTCAGAAAGCAACTTAAAACCTGGATATTCGACAAGTAATCCCCCACCCTTCTTCAAGCGCCTTGAGACCCTCTGGGTATGTAGTGCGCTATATAAATCAATTGAATTGAATTGAATTGAAGTTTCCATGCCAGGGAGGACCTGAAATGGTAGTTCGGACTGGACTATTCACACGGGGAGCAGGTTCTAGTCTGATTTGCTAATGGCTGGGTTTAAACTGAAATTGCATAGGGAGCAAAAAAAGAATGGATTTAGGCCCAGATCTCTGTACTGGGGTGTGGGGTGAATGTTTGACATTGTTCAACATGCTATACGTCAATTGTTCTTTTTGCTTATTTCACCCCGAGTGGGACGGATATGCCCAGATGTGGGTCTTATGCTCTCCATGCCACTGGAGTCAAAATAGCCTGGCTGTTGAGGGGTGAAACCCTGAAACTGGTCCAAGGATGTTTGCTTCTGGTCCACGGAGGTCTTGGCCTGGCAGTTTGGGCTGGACTGTTCGTGTGGGGAGAAGGGTCAAGACTGATTTGCTAATGGCTGGGTTTAAACTGAAATATCATGGGGAGCAAAAAAATAATGGATTTAGGCCCAGGTCTCTACACTATACTGGGTTGAATGTTTGACATTGTTACTATTCTATCCATCAATTGTTCTTTTCACTTGAGTGAGTAGGCCTAGTTCCTGCGACTGTAAACGGCATAAAAGAAGAGATAGACACATGATATTTCGACACTGAACCCTGCCCCTTTTTTTCAATGTGGGTAGTTTAGAGTTTATACTGCAGCGCAGTCGACTCCTAGGCCAGCAACACAAATGGAGCAGTGTTGTTATCAGTATGAGCAGGGTAATGTTGGGTGGTTGGAATTTTGTGGATTCCTGCAGATTCTGGAAGGTTATGTGACCAGTACTCTGGAGGGGTCTTCCGAACCTAGGGGCATATTATCAAGAAACGGCGTTAAAATTATTGCAACTTTAGTGGCAGGAAACTGTCACTGAAGCGGCGATAATGGGCTTGATAATATGCCGTTGTTAATTCCCATAGAAGCCCATGTTCTGGTGTGAACATGGGCTTCCATGGGAAGTCTATAGGGCATATTATCAAGCCCATTATCGCCGTTTTAGCTGCAGTTTGCTGCCGCTAAAGCGGCGATAATTTTAGCACCCTTTTTGATAATATGCCCCTAAGTTTTAAAACATGATAAATCAGAAACCTCTTAGGCAAATAAAATAAGCGCAGATAATCATTAGGGATGGGATGCTAGGGATTGCAATAATCAGCTGCTCCCTATCCTGTTACGCATAGATAACCACTTTGTCTAAGCTGGTAGATAACCACTTTGTCTAAGCTGGTATTTTGAATGATGCGAAGTTCTGCACATTTGCACCTATAAAGTGGGACTCATAGCCCATCCAGCACTGGATATATATTTCCCTTGGTCCCTCTTAGATGCTCCTTAACTATTCATATTAATCTACATAGGGGAACATTAGCTGTCTGTACAGCAATCCTACATTTTAGACATTAGGGAAAAGATTGGCCACTGTTAACCACTTTTATCCAATGTTAGTGTTGTTTTTGGTATCTCGACTATAATACCTAGGAAGAAAAGTTGAAGAGAGCGAATGGGCTTGTGGCACGATGCCCAGTGGCTGTATTAACTGTATGACAAATCTCTTTTTTAATTCATTTTGTGTGTATTTTTAAGTGTGTGATTTTGTTTATGGTTTTAATTGACTAATAAACTATTGTACAACTAGTTACGGAAGTTTCCAAAATAGAAATCGAAGGAAAAATGCCTGATTTCAGGTAGAGTTTGAGGTTTTCCGAACATTGTGGGAAGAAAACCTAATGGCTCACCAAGCGGACCCCTCTAGTTGCCTAGTTTAAAAAAATGTCTATGGTTTGTCTATGGCCCAAATACAGCAGCTACCCCTATTGCTTATCTCTCACTACAGCAATTTAAGGCCTTTATGTAGTTGTCTCATGACCCACCCACACAAATGAGGTACTGTTCTTATGTCGAAATGTCTGGAAACTAAGGGCTAGATGTAGGTAAATGTTATTTACCGATTCATAAATACAGAATTTTACCGATTCGGTATTTATGAATCGGTAAATATGAAGGGGGGAGATATAGGTATTTCCAGATGTTGAAATACCGAATCGTTAATAGTCGGTATTTACCGATTCGGTAAATACCGAATCGGTTTTTCCTATTGATTCCTATGGGCTGTGAAGCCCATAGGAATCAATGGGAAATACCGATTCGGTAATTACCGAATCGGTAAATACCGATTCCAGCAAGGGTGCAGGGGGAGTCACTTTGACACCCTCTGGCACCCCAAAAAAAGGCATGTGCGCCATGTGGCACTAGGGCCAAACACAAAAATTGGGTTCCTTTTTTATATGGAGACATGTGGGAGTGCTGGGTAGTTCTCAATTTAAGAATCTCAACAGATTACAGAAGTTTTTAGCACAAAGCCTAACTAAATGAGTGTAAACCATTTACGCACTTTCAGGTTCTGTGTGGCATTATTGGAAAGTGAACAGAATCAATACAAGGTACACCATGCTGGACACCTCCGGGTGTTTAGATTGCAAAAAAATAATGAGTTCCTAGTATCTGAGTAAAGTGCATATTTACATTTTGGCTGACAAAGAAGACTCTGATGGAGTCTTAACATCTGCCATGCTGAGTCTACTCCACCCAGCAAATTTAGACATGACCGCCAAGCTAGTGGTAAATTAAAAAATGTTGAAAGGAACCATGGTCACGGCTGATCATGTCAGGGCCTTTTTGTGATTGATGTACTGCTCTATCAACATGACCGAGCTGTCAATCAATTTTTATTTTCCAAAAACAATATCCCGAAGGTGGATTTTCTTTTTTGAAAAAAAAAATGCCAATATCACCAACTGAGTTATTTCCCATGGCAAGGGGGCATTAGACAGTTTTCACTGCCCCTTACCACCATGTTTTTCCAGGTAGTGATTGGCAGTGAAAACTGACCTGTATGTCTGCACACCTAAATTAGGTAGGGGGACAGAGAGGTCAGTCGCATCGTGCCCTTACTATGTCGGGACATGGGAGAGGTGCAACCATGCCAGAGATGCAGTATCTTCCCCACGGTTACACCAATGGTCTGTTCACATATATATCAGCAGGCAGACTACTATCTTCACATGAAGGATACTCTGTCGCCACTGCAACAAAGTATCCTTACTGCCAGAGATATAATTCTGGTACTCATTTTCTAAAGTTAACTCACCACTTACACTGGTTGGTTTTAGCATCTCCAGAAATGTCTGTTTTAAAGCACAAATATTTATCAAAGTATCTGAAAATTGAAACCTAGACTACTGAAGGTCAGCCATAAAGCGATGTCAAAGCACCAACCATTTTCCGGTTCATTCACACTCCATTCACGCACCACGTACAAGACTTTCATACCATTAGCCATGAACCCAATCCAAAAGATCAGTGCACTAACATTAACCAATCACAGCTATTTAATAACCCTGGCAAAGTACTACGCTATGCTCGCATAGTTTGCAAACTTTGCACTACTTCACACTACCCGAATTGCATGTAGCACAGTTCAAACACGCGTAGCGTAGTTCAGCGGTCGTTTTTTGCTTGCTCGCGGTACTCAACGGCAAGTTGGCAACCGTGAGCGAGCAAAATGACATCCCGGCAAGACTTTTTCCTCATTCGCAGTCAGCAACATCAAGTTGCCGATCGCGAGCGTGGAAAAAAAACCCTCCTGGTGAGATTCTCAGCGCGGGGAGGTCAGGTTTCTCATTGCGAGTGGTCAGGTATGCTTGAGACCACTCGCGATGAGAAACTACCAGTCCGCGTTGAGAAAGCTGCTGCTCGAGTAGAAATCTACTCGATTGGCAAAAAACGACCGCTTGCACTGTGCAAGATGCAGTTTACACTGATTGCACAGTGCGGACAAGCATCCGGCACAGTGCAATCAGTGCAAACAGCATTTTGCACAGTGCACTACGCAGTTTGCGTAGCTACGCATAGCTCGCATAGTGCGAAGTGCACTACGCGTAGCTACGCGTAGCGCTACTACGCGAACTATGCCCAGGGTTACTATTTAACCCCTTCCACACTCATGACGAGCTGGGCTCGTCATGAAGTAGCCTCCTCGCACGCTCATGACGAGCCCAGCTCGTCATGATGTGTGGGATTTCCAATTTCTCAGCACAGCAGGGGAATATGCTGAGCAGCCATGGGGTTAAGGGCCCATGAGAGTAACATTCCACAAGAAAAAATCCCCATTGAAGACAACATCTCAACCAGTCATCATCCAAATTGCACACAACACACCACGAACAAACTTATATAAACACAAATGTCCACGCATGTTGACAGTTTGTGCACCCACAACCTTCACAACTGTAGAAACAGTTTGAGTACAATTATACCACCTGTGAAGTAACCGTGACAAATCCCAGAAATATGCCCGTTGGTGAGCATATCTACTTTGAAACTAAAGCAAACATGTTGGGGAATACTGCCAAAGTTCCCTAAAGAGCACATAATAAACTACAACAAATGTTAGTTTTTGACTCAAAGGGTAGTCAGTGAGAACGTAGCTTGTGTCATGTCCACTGTTCTGTGCAGTGCTGCGACTGTAATGCACTTAGAAAAACCATACAGTAAAGTGAACATATACTAAGTTCTTATGGAGGATGAACATGGCAAGCAGGACAAACATTTTACCCAAACGTGTAGCGTTGTTTGCAGAGGTCTCTGTAATATTATGATTTGTTTGGTAAAGCGCAATGTCACCTGTTGGTTAGACCTCAATTGAAATAGAAACACAAGCATGAGTAAGTGATAAAGTATAAAGGTTTTATTTTACAGCAGCTGGGAGAGTGATGAACCCAAGTAGGATTGCCACCCAACTCTCAATTTGGCTACAGCAGGTAGCACTTTATATAGTGTATTTTTGCTGAATCATACATACTAATCATGTGACCGACAATAGAAATATATGGCATATTTGAGCAACAATACACAACTAAAGCCAAGCCTCCCGCGCTCCTATGTTCATTGGTAAAATCATCTGACTAGGTGCTATTGGTGCCATCTGGCTACATGTTATTGATGTGTGCAATCTGACTATGTGTTATTTTGATTTATGCAATTGTAATGCTACAGGCAGTTATATATTGTGAGATCATGTATTAACCATTGATTATAAATACATTTTGTGAGCAGGGTGTTATCTTCTGTCTGTCTGACCCTGTCTTCCAGTTGCAAATGCAGGCAGGCCCAGATTACTTGCACACCAAGCGGGACTCCTCTAGTTGCCTGGTTTTAAACTGAGTGAGAGAGATAAGAACAGATAGTGTGGGATGCATACAGTGTCCAAGGATGAGAACGTGAAGAATTCTGCCTCTGCTGTTATTGAAGCCTGGCCAGCTCCATTGATTGACCTCGATGCAGAGAGTGTAGCAGAGGGAGTTGGAGCTTCTAGAAGTCTCTCTCTATGTTAGTAAAGAGTATACAGCCGGAGATCTCTTGGCGCTTTGACAGGAACTCTTCTGGGAGTGGACACACAGCCAGGGCTTTTGTGCCCAGCTCAAGACATCCCAGTGTGAGACTGTCAATGGGTTCCCCAGTCATGCTAGGAAGGATGAAGATGTGAAATAGACAACAGGTGAAGTATTCCAAGATTTATTTACTCATTTGTGTGTAGATGTAGTTATCTATCTATGCAGTTATTGTTGTGTATATACATTAATTATATGCATTTATTGTACACATGCATTGTTGCCATTTGATGTATGGGAACTTGCTGCAATAAATATTTCCCTTTACTTTGCAAATGAGTGTTCAACTCTGTTTATGTTGTATTTTGTTATTCTAAAGGGTGTACAGTCTTAATATCGAGTCATTTATTTCGACTGGACATAATATCGACTAGAGAATATCGAGATGTCATTAATATCGAGGTAAGTAATATCGATTTATTTGTTATCGATTGTTATGTATGTAAAAAATATCGACATAAAAAATATCGAGTAAGTAATATCGTCAGTAAAAAATATCGATATGTTTATTAGTTTAAAAATATCGAAAGTTGTGTTATCGACTGTCACAATATCGACTCTCATGATATCGAATTTTAATATGTATATATATAATATGTAATAGTTCAATGTACACTGTTTTAATGTTTTATAATAGCATTTTGTGTTAAAATGTATTAATTGTATTTATTTATTTATATAGAATTAATGTTAAAAAAAATTAATAAATTAAAAAAAAATTATATTACTATAATAATTTCTAGGAGCGGGTAGTGGGTTTTTAGGGGAATAGGGTGGGAAGTATTTTAAATATAATTAATTAATTATGTAAATATATTAATTGGTATTAATTAATTAAATATGTAAATATATTAATTGGTATTAATTAATTAAATATGTAAATATATTAATTGGTATTAATTAATTAAATATGTAAATATAATTATTGGTATTAATATGTAATTAAATGTTAAATTACTGTTTAATTAAATATATAATATGTAATTGGTAAATATGTTATTTTAATAGCTTATTTGAGAATTATGCTTATTTAAATCATTTTTGTCATGTAGCGGGTTGTGGGATTATAGGGGATTAGGGTGGGAAGTAATTTAATAGTAAGTAATTAAATCTGTTAATTAATTAATTGGTAAGAATAAGTAAATAATTGTTAATTATCTTAAATATGTTAATTATATATAATTTAATTGTTAATTTATTTAAATAAATGGAATTATTGTTGAATATGAAAAATCTAACTTTTTTAGGATATGTAGTGGGTTGTGGGATTATAGGGGAATAGGGTGGGAAGTAATTTAATAGTAAGTAATTAATTATGTTAATTAATTAATTGTTATGAATAATTAAATATTTGTAAATTAAATTAAATATGTTAATTATATTTTATGTAATTGTAAATTTATTTAAATTAATGCAATTATAGTTAATTATGTTACATCTCACTTTTTTATGTTATGTAGTGGGTTGTGTGTTAATAGGGGTATAGGGTGGGAAGTAAATTAATTATAAGTAATGACATATGTTAATTAATTAATTAGTATTCATAATGAAATAATTGTTAAATAATTAAAATATGTTAATTATATAGATATAAATAGATATAACTAATATTATAATAATTAAATATAAAAAATATATATATGAAATATAATTGTATAATTACATTTAATTACATATATATAATATATTTATAATTAGATATATAAAGATATATATAACATATATATATATAATTATAGATATTCTCATATATATATTATTTTGTTTTAGGGGAAAGAGGTTGGTTTAGTGTTCTGGGTTAGTTTTCTGTTTGGGTATTAAGGGGTATATGTTGTGTGCAGAGTCAGTTGTCAGTTTTTTGGTAAAGGTGTATTTGTAGGGGTCAGGGTCAGTTTTCATTTAGTGGGTAAAGGGGTATTTTGTAGGGGTCAGGGTCAGTTTTCAGTTAGTGGGTAAAGGGGTATTTGTAGGGTTCAGGGTCAGTTTTCAGTATTTGGGTAAAGGGTAATTTTTTTCTTTCAGAGTCAGTTTTCAGTTTGTGGATAAAGGTGTTTTTAGGGGTCAGGGTCAGTTTTCAGTTTTTGGGTAAAGGGGTATTTGTAGGGGTGAGGGTCAGTTTTCAGTTAGTGGGTAAAGGGGTATTTGTAGGGGTCAGGGTCAGTTTTCAGTTAGTGGGTAAAGGGGTATTTTTAGGGGTCAGGGTCAGTTTTCAGTTAGTGGGTAAAGGGGTATTTTTAGGGTTAAGGGTCAGTTTTCAGTATTTGGGTAAAGGGTATTTTTTTGGTTGCAGGGTCAGTTTTCAGTTTGTGGGTAAAGGGGTATTTTTAGAGGTCAGGGTCAGTTTTCAGTTTTTGGGTAAAGGGGTATTTTTAGGGGTCAGAGTCACTTTTCAGTTAGTGGGTAAAGGGGTATTTGTAGGGGTCAGGGTCAGTTTTCAGTTAGTGGGTAAAGGGGTATTTTTAGGGGTCAGGGTCAGTTTTCAGTTAGTGGGTAAAGGGGTATTTTTAGGGTTAAGGGTCAGTTTTCAGTATTTGGGTAAAGGGTATTTTTTTGGTTGCAGGGTTAGTTTTCAGTTTGTGGGTAAAGGGGTATTTTTAGAGGTCAGGGTCAGTTTTCAGTTTTTGGGTAAAGGGGTATTTTTAGGGGTCAGGGTCAGTTTTCAGTTAGTGGGTAGAGGGGTACTTGTAGGGGTCAGGGTCAGTTTTCAGTTAGTGGGTAAAGGGGTATTTTTAGGGGTCAGGGTCAGTTTTCAGTTAGTGGGTAAAGGGGTATTTTTAGGGTTAAGGGTCAGTTTTCAGTATTTGGGTAAAGGGTATTTTTTTGGTTGCAGGGTCAGTTTTCAGTTTGTGGGTAAAGGGGTATTTTTAGAGGTCAGGGTCAGTTTTCAGTTTTTGGGTAAAGGGGTATTTTTAGGGGTCAGGGTCAGTTTTTAGTTTGTGGGTAAAGGGGTATTTTTAGAGGTCAGGGTCAGTTTTCAGTTTTTGGGTAAAGGGGTATTTTTAGGGCTCAGGGTCAGTTTTCAGTTAGTGGGTAAAGGGGTATTTTTAGGGGTCAGGGTCAGTTGTCAGTTAGTGGGTAAAGGGGTATTTTTAGGGGTCAGGGTCAGTTTTCAGTATTTGGGTAAAGGGGTATTGTTAGGGGTCAGGGTCAGTTTTCAGTTTGTGGCTAAAGGGGTATTTTGTGGGTTCTGGGTCAGTTTTTAGTTTGTGGGTAAAGGGGTGTTTTTAGGGCTTTGGGTCAGTTTGGGGTTTTAGGTTAGAGGGATACAGGGTAAAAATATGGTCAATTTAAATGTCTATTAAAATAGTTACTTTTTAATATATTTTATATAAAATATTTCTATTAATATACATTAAACACAATTATTGGTATTGTAGGACTTTAAATATTAATACATTTTTAAAAATATTTAAATGTATAAGGTATTTTTTATTAGATTATTTAATATGCAAATAATATTTATATACAATAATAAAGAAGGAAACATAGACAGGGTTAAATGCCATAAATGAAAATTTGTTTATTCACATATAAAAATGTATTTGTAAGTAGAGATTCATTTTTTATTTATATTCAAAATTTTTCATTCAATGTTTTTATTAACATAACAAAAATATGAAGTACATATATATGTTTTTAACACATAAATTATATTAACATAATTTTATTATATTTTACATATATTAACATTTAAATAGTTTCTGAAACAAATTGGTCATATGTACTTTTTATTTAATAACAAAATATTTATTCAGATACACATTGAATTTATTGTGATTGAAAATTATGTACATTTTTTGGGAATTGTAACATTTTTGTTTTTTACCAAGTAATGTTATATTTTTGGAAATAATTATTATGAATATTGAACATATTTATAATATTCATTTTTAAATACATAAACACCAAAAACATTTATTATATACATACATAATGTTTTACATAATATTTGCAAATTTAAAAAAAACATTTCTTGTAACAAACTTATATATGCAATTTATTTTTACATAAACATTATTTACTAAATGTATTTATAAATCAAAAATTTATTTTTTAACTATAACATAACAGTTGAATAATTATTTCAAACTTATGAATATTTATGAAATAATTTTATACACTTTAAATAAATATTTACACTTACTATAATACTCTGTGTATTTTTTTAAGTGTTGGAATATAGAAATTAAATAGCATTTAGCTGTATACAGGGACTACTTTTTAACCGCGTAATGTTACTTAGGCGTATTTGGTGCTTCAACAGATCGCGGTTGGGTGCTGCTTCGCGTTAGAGAGGGTAAGTTTGTTTTAATTGTGTTTTATAAGTTTCTGAACTTATTGCTAGTGTATGTGTGCTGTGTTTATGTTTATGTAGGTAGAGTTAATTAGAGAAGATTGTGTGTTCGGTGTTAGGTAGAGTGTACGATATTGGATTTTTACCGCGTTTTTGTTGTAGGTGTGTGAGGTGAGGTAATATGTTTAAATGTTACTAAGATAATATGTTTGATGTATAAATATGTGTTTTTATATATGTATGGGTGTTTTTATGTGGGTGGGTATGTTATTTATTTTTTCTAGGTTATCGTCGCGTTTCGCTGTTTTGGAGCACTCCCTTCTTTTTTGATCACAGCTGTGTAACGAGTATTATATACTCTTATTTTTGCACACTATTTTTTGGGTTTTTACATTTTCTTGGAACGTTTATTTTTCGCCATTACGGATTTTCGGGTTTTCTATGGTATCTGGTGTCTACTGAAGTGGAAAGGAGTCGCTATGGATTTGCTTGGATTTTTGCATTTTTTTTTGGGCTTTCATGGATTGTATGGGTTTTTGGAATGGTGTCCTATGGATTGCTTGGAATTGGATTACGTTTGAAGCTGCATCAGAAATGTAAGTATTTTCTGGAATTTTAATGGGTGGGAAAACTGTTTTTAATTTTGCTTTACTTACGTTGTATGTAACATTTTGTAAATATATTATCTAAATACATTTTATATATGTTAATATTATGTATTTGATAATTTAATTGCAATTTGTTACATATTATAATGAAGAATTTTAGGAAAAATATGTTTAGTTTTACGTGTATAGTTATGTAATGTTTTAAAGAATAGTTTTGGCAATCATTGATAGATATTCTAGTCCTTTGCTAGTTGGATAGAGGGTAACTTGACTTTGGAGTGTGTTATACATTTTTTTAGTTTCTTTGGTGAGTTTAGGTCCAATCAAAGTTACTGATTGCTCCATTCGGAGCTCCTGGTAACTTTGTTCTTTTTGTAAGGATTGTATTAATTTGTGAAGGGTAGGCGTTCCTCGGCCTGTAGTTGCTTGGAAGGCATTGTGCCATCCTTCAACTGCATTGTTTGTTTTTGCTTCCTTATTTAGTGTGCTAAGGTAGACATTCCACCAAGCTATTTGGTATTTCGGTTGTCTTCTATGGCCTGATCTGTGTAGCCTTCCTACCCATGTGTCTTCGAAGTAGTCAAGCATAGGGCTTAGTTTATCTTTGTTTCTTTTATAGTAGGGGCTGTCTATTAATAAGTTATAGTGCTCAGTTACATCTGTTAGTGGAACATAGGCTAGGGCGATGAGTTTTTTGATTTGATAAGCAAATGTGCTATCAGTGGCGTATTGGATACTCAAGGTTGATTTTTGTAGATGTCGCCAGATACATTGATTAAAGTGGTAATAGCAACCTTGTATTGCTGTGTGTGGGTATGTTTTAAGGATGCTGTTTATCATAGCTTTTTCAAAGTCAATGATAATTTTTTGTGGAAAATAGTTGTTAGTATGTTGCTTGACTTCAGTTAGTATTTCTTGATAGGTAGTTTGCTGTTTGTTCGGTAGAAGGGCATAAAGGAATGGAATATTTGCATTTTGGAAATGACCATGGATGGTGTATAATTGATAAAAAGGTTTGGGGCATACAGAAAAAGTACCGTCCATCATCCAAGTTTGGCATTGGGTAAGTTTTGTCATGTTGTTTGCTGTGGCAAACACTATAATTCTTTTATCTTTAGATTTGTTGTCATAGAGTATAAAATTTTCTTTATTGTGAGTTACAGAGAGTTCAGGGGGAATTTGGACTTCTTCTAAAGTTTTTGGTGTGGGAGGAGTAGTGCATGTTGCTCTTTTTTGTCTAGCTACTGTTCTTTTAAGGGATTCTATAGATGGTAATTGGCTAGAAGCATGTTGGGGAAGTACACTTAAATGGTGTTTCAGAATAGCAGTTGTTGGTTGATCAGTGCTAGTACTAGCTTCTTTAAGGGAATCTAGCATTTGTCTAATCTCTATTTCTGTTACATTGGGTGGGTGATTATGTTCTTTAGTATAAGTAACAGTAGTTTCCTGAGTTATAGCTCTACCATAACATTTGTTGGCATAATATTTCGTACACTTCCAAAACACTTTCAAATCTTTTTGTTTCTCTTGAGTGTAGACATATCCCATGTAACAAAGAAGCATTTTCCCTTTTTGTGAATAAATGAATTTAGCTCCTTCAGTCATGATAGTATTGTAGTGCTAGGAGGTAATTAAAAGAGAATGTAAATATTTTTTAAGAAAAAAAAATGTTCTAATCACATTATACAGTTTCACACATTTGTATTTTACCTGTAAATGTTTTGATGCTTTCAAGTCGTTATTTTCAGCTGTTGATGTTCTTCAAACTGTTATTTTCTGTGTATATATTTTTGTACCTGTGGAAGTTGAGAAAATGTGTAGAAATATTTTATTACTATTTATGATAATTTGTCCGACGTTTTTTGCTAGTTTAGATTTAGTTACCTTAATTCTCGATTTTACATTTCTAATATATACTTACTTTTTTATATGTAACTTTTGATGTCCAGGTGTTGTGTAGGTCTTCTGTTTTTTTTTTCGTCTGTAGGATGAGTGCTAAAAAAAAAAGATATATTTGATGTATTTTGCTTTAAAATATAGGTGTGAGCTTTGAGAGTTACATTTTCGCTGACTAATAATGTAGTAGTACTTACTTTAGATATGTGTAGGTCTCTTTCTGTTGAAGTCCATCAGTTTTCTTCCAGAAATCCAGCAGAGTTTCGTCTTCCTTTACTTAGGAGATGTATACTGGGTTTTTAGTTACTTATTATTTCATTTATATAGTATTAGGTTAATTGTTTCAGAAATAGGATTGGTTGTTTAAATGGATAGTCTGTTTTTATTTGTTGATTTGAATTTTTTTTTCTGTTATGCTAATTGCTTTCCTTATATGGGTGACGCCAATTAACGTTTATTGAATGTGTAAGGATTTATTTTGTATAGGTAATGTTCTAGGTAATGTTATTTTGATATTTGTAAAGTGGAGGAATATATATAATTAGTTGTAAGAAATGTGTAGAAGGTCGAAACATTGTTTATGTATTATAAAATGTATGTTAGTATTTATTGTGTGTTGTAAATGTTATGAAAATATATAATATATGTCATCTATTTATATTAACTAAATCTGATTTTTTATGATCAGTATGACTTAATTATTAAATAATAAAGTCATTTATTCTAGGATCTATTCATGGCGATTTTTTTACAATCGATAAATTTGCTATCTATGTTTGTGTAATCGATATTTTGACTGTTGTTATATAAATATTTAATAATCGGTGTTTTAGAAATCGATAATGTTGTGAGTCGATATTGTTGTAGTCGTTCTTTTTAGTAGTCGATATTGTGTAGTCGATATTTTTTATGTTTGTTGTGTAAGTATAGTAAATCGATAATTTTGTTGTCGATAATTAGTCATCGATATTTTGTCCAGTCGATATTCGGTCTGTCGAGGTTATGTCAGTGATCCATTCTAAAGGTTGTAGAGTCCTATTTTGAAGAGCGCTCACATTGTATCCTGGTGTTTTGAAATCTTGCACAGGTTTTCTGAAGAGAAAACAAGACAGCAATCTGACTACGTGTCCTATTAGTAAAACCTCAGCACAAGCAGAGCTCATGCTCCTGTTGCAATGTGTTTTGATGATATCCCCATGTCTTATCTCTCCCTACCAAAAATGACCTCCAAGCTGATTGGTTGAATTCATCCCTTCCCTGTGTTCCTCTCCTTACTCGGTCATTCTCCAGAGGAACTGTCAATACTGGCTTGTTTGTTTTTCTAGAGACTTCTTGATTTGTTTGTTTTTTTGATGACTGGCTACTGTCAGTATGTATCAAAGGTTGCAGCTGTTCTCTATTTGAGCTTGTCCACTGCAATTCATTAACTTTTAGCATTGGGCACATACTGCTGTCTAATCATGTACATTTCTGTGTGGGAGCAGAACAGATTCTTCAGTAGCACTTTCTCTGGGTTCCCCTCCTCACTGTCTATGCTAACACTTTCTATACTAACACAACTGAGAGGGTATCTTCAATCATGTTGGTGGTGTGACACAATGCAAAGGTGTGCTTTTCCAGAGTAATTCATTTACATCTACGGGACCATCTATGGAACAGAGAGGCCCATTTGCCATATTGGTTTTGTCTTTGAGTACTCCAGTATGTGTAGGTGTGACCACTTTCTCCACACAATACAAAGGTGTACATTTCCTGAATAGTTTGTTTACCCCACCGGAACTGTCTGACTAACCGAGCAGCCTGATAAATATTTTAGACTCTTGAATTATTCTTGCATGTATTGCTTCCAGGATGCCTTATTGTAGTTCCCAAGTTTCCACGATTCCACGGACCTTTATTCAAATTAATTTTGTCCTGCTAAGACCCAAAGACTAACCACAGGTCAAATCATCCACATCCCCTCCCTAAGTTCCTTTCAAGCATGTTATTGTTCATCAGGCTTTTTGCAGTCACAGACCAAGTGGTGCACATTTTTTGTGTGCACCACTTACCTCATTTGCTATGGAAGACTTACACACCAAAGAAGTTCAAAGGAGACTGTCTCCACATCTGCACAGCATATACAAGTAAGAAAAGGCCATGCATCATGACATCTAATGTGTCGGGAATAAATCCCACCCTTGACTGCTTATCTTCAAGGTGAGTATTTTCAGTAGGAGGGCGGGTAACAGGGGTTGCAACAGGAGGTCCTATTGTTGGCGTGAACACGTCACTGAAGGAGGAACATGGCGGCGGGCTGAGAGCCGGTCGCGGACGCACTTAGGGATCCCCGTGGCCCTAATGGAGAGTGGATGAGTTCAGCGCGAGAAGTGTCTTTTGATAGCTGAAAATCCCCTGCTTTAAGGTGAGATGAAATGAGAGCTCTGCGGCACGAGAGGGTCCTGCATACTTTTTAATCGGCACTCGCTCTGCTTTCCTTTTTCCTTCGAGGCTTGGCTGGCTACGGCGGGCCTGAATACACACGGAAGGAGACGGCGCTAGGACCTCCACGGACCCGCGCTCACCTGTATTCACGCTGGAAGAACGCCGGCGGTGTTGGTGGAGCAGATTCCGCTCCGTTCTATTTAAAATTAAATTAAGGGGCCCGGCGTTTAATGCATATGAACAACAACCTTGCAAAACGGCGACAGGGAGGAAGAAGCTCTACTCATTTGCGGTAAGGTGTGGGGAGAAAGGGGGACAAGTAGTAACCTACGGGCCTACCTCTGGGAGGCAGGGTTGTATGGATCAAACGCAGACGGAGCCTCCAATTAGCAAAAACAATTCTGTGAATTTGAAGAAAGGTTCAGTACAAGAGCCGGCTCTGTTGAAAATCGTTGAGCCAACAAAGAAAAAGACAACGGAAACTGTCTTAACTGGAGCAATTGAGCCTGTCATTGTTGATACAATATCGAATACAGCAAGAAAAGGACACACCCCTCCAATAAGAAGGAATAGGTATCAGTTGAGATCTAGGGTAGAGTTAAAAGAGAGAGGTGCCTTAGAATTTGAAGAGCGGGAGAGACCTATGCCATTAACCCCTTGTAAAATAAAAAATAAAAAAACTACCCTAGTGAAAAAATCTAAAGGAATAATTCCTGAGAACCAGGTGGTGAAAAGTACCCCCTCTCTTAAATCCTTCTTTAAAGTCCTAGATCAGGCCAGGCGGTCCTCTGCGCAAATGGAGGATAACACTAGCACTATACCTCTAAAAAATCGTTTTGGGCCTCTAGAAAACCTGCGAAATATGGAAAATGTTGGACCCCTGGCCTCTATGAATGGGGGAGCGATATGTGAGGTGGAGGGGGGAGTAGAGACTTTGAAATCAGCTGGTTTAGGGCAGCATTAGGCTCAGTCGAACTTTCCTGAGTCTGAAAATTCGGGTGTACCCCCTGCATTAGTTACCCCTGTTAACTTAAATAAAGCACCTTCAGCTGACAAAGTGCAAGGAGTGCAGGGCACTAGACCTAAGAGTCAGCTAGGAACAGCTAAACCTGCACAAAATAGTTCTAAGGGGGTTGGCGAGGGGATTAGGAGGCAGGATGTAAATAAGGTCAATCAATCAGACCCGGCTCAAGTACCTATTGGAACAAGGAGAAGCTCTGAGGATTCGTGTGAGCAAGAGAACGATCGTTTGGGGAACCTTTTTCGATCATTGAGAAGTGATATGATGTCAAAATTTGAGATATCAGAAAATAATCAAAAAACAATACAGGATAGATTTGATCTGTTGGAATCTAAGTTAGAGGAGGTTACTCTTCGTACAGGGAATCTTGAAACAGAAGCAGCTGCACTGAACAAAACTGTACATGTAAACCTAAAAGATATAGACACTTTGAAGGCCCAAAATAGATCATTGGCTATGGACATTGAGCGATTGGAGACTCAAGCACGGAGGAACAACTTAAGGATCTTGAAAATACCAGAGGGGGAAGAGTTGGAGGACATAAAGGGATTTGTTTGTAAACTCCTGAGAGAAGGCGTTTTAAAAGATCGCCCAGACATAGATTTGGAGGTCGAAATCGAAAGGGTGCATAGAGATCCTCATAAGAGACGTACGGATAGGAAAGCACCTAGGAAAATATTAGTAAATTTCCAAACATATAGTGTCAAGGAGCTTATTCTGGGGAGATCCCTTTCAAAAATAGATCTTTGCTATAAGTCCAGTCCTTATGTTATCAGGTCAGATATAGGCGCAAGAACTGCACAGAGACAATGGGAGCTGGGCACTAGAATGCCAGATCTGAGGTCATTGGGGGCACACGTGCAGATGAGATTTCCGGCTTTGCTTAGGATTATGTGGAAGAATAAGACCTATAGTTTTTCACAGCCAGAAGAGGGCGATAACCTTTTAGACCGAATGAGAAGTGATCAGGAAGAACAATAAAGGGCAGATCAGGTCATTATTTCCAAAAAAAATATATAAATAAAGGGGAAATTTGAGAAAGTAATTTAAAGCACAAATATGCTATATGACAGTATAGGGGACACGATTTATTTTGATTTAATTTGTCTCGCTACAATATAGTTGAGTGGTCAGGGGATTCACCTAGGTGCTCCGAAAGGCGAAGTCATCGTCAGGTATGTTGGGGGGGTTCCTCAGGGGGGAGGGCGTTCACTGGGTGGGGGGAGCAAGGGGAGAAATAAAAAAATAAAAAAATCCTCATATATAGATAAATGCATTTTGTATATAGGTACGGATGGGGATGAGAAGATAATAGACTCATGAGTAATCCATATAAGCTTAAAGTCCTGTCATGGAATATTAATGGCATGGGGGGAAAAATAAAACAGAACAGAATTCGTGAATTTTTAAAAAATTCAGATGCTCATCTTATAATGTTACAAGAAACCCACTTAGAGGCAGTTTCCTGCAGTTATCTCTTTAAGAATTTAAGGTGGGTTCAGGAAATAATTAGTTCTAGGCAATCAGGCACCACCAGGGGAGTCTCCATCATAATCCGAGCGAATAGAGGGATAAGTCTAAGAAAATATGGGACAGATCAATCGGGAAGATGGTTGGCTGCAGTAATATATATTCAAAATATCCCATACACAGTGGCAGTGTATTATGGTCCTAATGATGACAATCCGAGCCCACTATCTAAACTTGAGATAGCACTATTAGGGACAACCGGCCCATTAATCTTGGGAGGCGACTTTAATTTGGTCTTTGACCAAAAACTAGATAGAACTTCTAAAGCTAAATATCATGCTCCCTCAAAATCACTTGCCACCCTAGACGCTTTAATGAAAGACTTTAGTCTCTTAGATGTATGGAGAAAAAAGTACAGAACACTACCAGGCTTTACCTTTTACAGTAAGAAATATAAGAATTACTCTAGGATAGATCACTTTTTAGTCGATCATCATCTTCTCAAAGATATCAATTACCTTTCCTTTACGCCTACAGGGATGTCAGATCACGCTGTACTCGAAATGGTAATTGAATTGAATATAATTCCTCTAAAATCAAGATGGACCCTAGAGAGATCACTGTTATTAGACAATCAAATAAAAATAGAAGTCAGAGATAAAACGATAGAATTCCTTACAATAAATTCAGGAACTTCCTCGCCCCAAGTGGTATGGGAGACTTATAAGGCCTATCTGAGAGGAGTCTTAGGCTCTTTAATGACTTATAAGAGAAAGAATATGAAAGTAAAAAGAAGGGAAGATCTGGCAGCAATAATAAGAAAGGATCTTGAACTACAAAATGCAATTATAACTAACTCCAGGAGAGTACATCTGATAGAGAAGGAACTTACTGAATTACAACTTCAGCTGAAAATCTCTTAAATAAAAATG
The DNA here is from genome assembly GCF_964261635.1 of Lissotriton helveticus. Taxonomy (NCBI): domain Eukaryota; kingdom Metazoa; phylum Chordata; class Amphibia; order Caudata; family Salamandridae; genus Lissotriton; species Lissotriton helveticus. The sequence goes on from NC_136059.1 coordinate 1,081,124,216, forward strand.
GGAGTCTAGTAGAATAAAATATTTTGAATACGGAGAAAAATGTGGAGCCCTCTTAGCTTGGAAATCTAGAGAAGAGAGAACGAGGAACAATATTAAAACCCTATTACAAAGGCAGACAGGAGACTTGATGGAAACAGATGCAGAGATCAGAGAGGAAGCGAGGTCCTTTATGAGAAGCCTCTATACGGAAGATAAAGATCCCAAGGGGGATGATTTAGAATCTTGGTTGCTAATGAAAAATTTGCCTCAAATATCTGAATTGGATAAGGTATACTTGGAAAGTGAGATCACAGAAGGGGAAATACTGGGTCAATTGAAGACAATGAAACGAGGGAAAGCTGCAGGTTCAGACGGGTTGCCTGTGGAGATTTATATGGACAATAAAGATCAACTACTACCTACACTCAGGGAACTATTCAACATCTTATTAATTCATGGTCATCCTGTTCCCCCCTCGTGGGCAGAAGCTACTATAACACTTATAGCAAAACCTAATAAAGACCCAAAAAGAATAGAGTCTTACAGACCAATTTCATTGTTAAATACGGATATGAAGATTTATTCCGGAATTCTAGCTACCAGACTATCGAAGGTCATAAAATCTATAATTCACGCTGATCAATAAGGCTTTATTCCAGGGAGACAGCTAAACGAATTAACATTTCAAGTAATAGGGGCCATAGATTATGCTAACGTCAAAAACCTTCCGTTGGCCTTGGTCGCGATAGATGCGGCTAAGGCCTTTGATCAGGTTAACTGGAAGTATCTATGGGCCGCAATGTCGGCATTTGGGCTTCCTCTAACTTTTATAAAGGCGGTTAGATCATTATATTATAACCCAAAGGCAAAAGTCTTAGTTAATGGAATACTATCCGATTGGTTTGATATATCGCGAGGTACTAGACAGGGCTGCCCTTTATCCCCTCTTTTGTTTGATGTTTATATGGAGCCTTTTGTTTGTGGAATTAGAGATGACAATACAATTCAACCATTTCAGCTTGGTAATTTGTCACTGAAAGTTGCTCTGTACGCAGATAATCTTCTCTTGTATACCTCTGATCATTCAGTGGCAATACCGAGGTTGTTTTTTCTATCGGAAGAATTTGGGAAGTTGTCAGGTTACCAGATTAATAAGGAGAAAACGGAGATTATGGGCTGGAATAATAACACACATATATTGGGCGTAAAATATAAAATGCGGTACTTGGGAATCTATTTAACTCAAGAGTTAAAAAATATAACATCACTTAGTTGGCAAATGGTGGTCAAAGATATTAACAAAATCTTAATAAGATGGGGGAACCTGCCTTTAAATATCTATGGCCGTGTTAACCTTATTAAAATGACAATTCTTCCCAAACTGACTTTTTTATTTAACTGTATCCCTTTATCATTTTCTCCAAAAGATATTAATACTTTACAGGGTAAGATCGGATCACTTATATGGGCCTGTAAGTCAACTAGAATTGCATGGAAAAAGTTGAGAAGGGGCTTAAAAATTGGAGGTTTAGCCCTACCTGATCTATTGTCATACTGTCATGCGTTTCATTTTAAAAACTTTAGGTTACTTGCAAATAAGTTAGACGCATCATCGCAGGGCCGCTTGTTTCAAGCTCTATTAAATGATTTACCTTATGACCACGATTATTTTCTATTTAAGTTCGGAGACCAGAAAATTAAAAAAAAAATTCGTCTTAAGATATTACAGACTGCACTAAAAAATTGGGGGTTTATCAGGAAGGTATTTGTTATTCCTTACTATCACACACATACCCCAATCTGGGACTCTCCCGGTACACCCCAATGCCTCCAGGACCAACTCTCACAACCTTTGAAAACAGCTGGACTACAAAAATGGGGAGATCTTTGGGCAGATTCAGGCCTTATGCACTGGAATTCCTTAATACAACTTACAAATGGTCAGCTGACTAGGTTTAAATATTATCAACTATCTTCTTGGTGGTTAAGTCAGAATTTGCAACGGGAGAAAGATGCAGATATTTTTGATGCAATTTGTAGAGGGGGGAAATGGATAAAAGAACTATCGTACTGGTACAACCTGATAATTAAGGATGAGGAGAATAAACTGCATTTGGAGGTGATAAATTTATGGGGAAATTGTATAGCGGATTCTCCTGAAAAAGTTAGCAAAATTTGGTTAGACTCCTTTTTCCTCTCTCAGAGGCTAATTAAACCAGCCAATTTAAGACGTAACCATCTAGTTACAGTTTATAGAGTTTATTGGACCCCGTGTGGTATATAAATAAATAATACCGGATCTAGGTTTTACTGGACATAGCAATAACAGATAGCTCAATAAATAAGAGTCAAGATTCGAGGTAGTAGGAGTTTTGCAGGTTTAATACAGCATAAAGGACAGGAACAGGACAACCTGCACAGGAATAGGATGGCAGCTGCCTGGGGGCAGGATCTGGAATGGCTAGCCACTTTTAATAACAGTGCACAAGTATATATACATTAGAACAATTACATAGCATTTCATTGCAACAGGCGTAGCAGTGGGAGGGGCCTATAACAGTCGCGAAAGATAAGGCATAAAAGAGGCGTGAACAGGGCGTATACATAGACATGTGATGCAAACGTAACAGAATATGTCATGAATGGGGCGGAAACATGGAGGGGGCTACCTAAGGAGCCGGGACCTCTAACCTAATGGTGCGCGCAAGCTGGCAATGACGTGTTACTAGGAGAAGCTGGGGGCTATGAACTCTGTGCTAGGAGCAGAGACTAAAGTCTGGAGAGTCAGGGCGACATGTACCTAAACAGTATCTAGTATCTGATGTTTAGAGAACATGTTGATATAAACTAAGAGTCAGGAGGGGAAAGGCTAACAGACTCTAAGACTGGAGCATGCATTATTCTACATGTAGTGCGTGATGAAGAATATTAAATGACCATTAAATACAGTATTTCTCTTACATGGAGCCGTAAAGGCTAGACAATGACGGAAACTATTGATGCAATTCAGTAGCTTTTAGGAATGCAGAGAAGGAGGACCGGACTGATAACTAGAATCATAACATACTCTTGGCAGACTCAGAGGCAGAGCCAGGCTGAACCGGGCACTGTGAGGCAGGAAGTAAGTGAAGGGTCAGGAACACAGGTGGGGGCTGTATCGCTCCTCAGCGAGGCTCAGGAGACAGGAGCTGAATCTGGTGTCCGGGCCCTTTTGAGGCCTAGAAACGGAGACTTTACAATGCAATAACGTGCACACTGAGAAACGTGGCAACGTAACTTTACATAGGCCTAATATTCGTAGTATTCACGAGAACTGGAAACTGGCATACTAGAGATGGACACAACTGTAATTGCGTCTTTAATCAAACATGGGGAATACATATGCATATTAATCATGCACACATAACATGAGACGGAGGACACGTAGGGACACAGAACATGGCAAAATTTACTTTTCCACATTCCCTCCTTGTCACTACGTTTCCATCAGGAAACATCAATATTCATGATACCATCTATCATTTCATACAGTATCATTTGCTCGTCTCGAATTGTCTTGGAACGGGATTTAGAACGGGGCTTGGGACTAGGAATACAAGATGTAGCACAAATGCCGCAAATCGCAGGGCCACATTGTATACAGAGGCAGCAACTGAATATGATCGCTACTGCAATACCTAGAAAGGACAATACTTTCCATCCCCAGGCGGAAATTATATTCCAGAACCAACCGGACCATGTCCAGGTGCCTGGATCCTGGTGTAACAGATGGGCAATTTTATGGAGTCTAGTTATAGCTGAATAAACAGACGGCGCGTTATTAGGAATGAAAATGCAGCAACTAGATCCGATGACTCTACATGCCCCGCCCCTATCGGCCAATATGACGTCAAGGACGAGACGATTCTGGAGCACGACAAATCTCATAGCAGATTGCTCTTCGGTTAGGTTACCTAGGGCGGAGGCAGTCTCATTCACTACAGCTTCAAGGGTTCTGGTTAACCTACGGATTAGCTTACTATTCTGGACAGGGCCTATAAAGAAAAAGAATCCTTTATTGAAATCTGTATACTGTTCTAGAGCAGTTTCAGTATAATCGACAATTGGGGACTCGATCTCCCTTTTATGTCTAAAGTGTACTAGATGTGTGTTTCTATGATAATCAGATGGGGCTAGAAAAACTGGTGGCAGTAGGAAGGCAATGTAACAGGTTCCCTCCCAATCGAGGGGCAGACGAACATATGCGGTCTGACCACAAACAAAATAAGAATGACGTGAAGCTTTGAAAATAGATTTCCTACTGTCACTATACTTGACAATAGTAGTACAATCACTATGTCCTACATGTACGGAACCATAATTTCTGACACATAATTCGCCTTTGACTGGGAGTACTGAAATAGCAGGTAAGTCTGGAGTAGTAGCAGACTGAACATTCAGGACCATGAAATTCGAAGAATAATTACCTAGATTATAAACTTCATTCTCTAGATCTAACCCTGTTCTGTGGGGAAGACCTTGCTTGTCTGGAAAACATGTACTGTTAAGAAAAGACATATCTGTTAAGGATGACGTAAACGTGGACCATGCTCCACACGAACCATTATGTGAAAATGGATAAGGGAAGAGTGGCAGAACTCCCTTCGGTGTCTGAAAAGGGGGGAGTCGACCACACACCCAACAATTAGTGGCATTGCTGGTCTGGTGTGAGTAATGTAACATACGGATAAAGGAATTATTACGCATAGCGAGACGATAAGAGAGTTCATGAGGAGGCAGATCACTAAACGTGTGCTCTACTGTAACATTAGCAGACTTATTTACATGGGAAACTGGAAAATACAGATAAAATGCATAACTTGTGCAGGAAATCATAATGCTGAGAAACAATATGAAACTTAGGAAAACGATACATCGGATTGAGTTTTGACTAACTCTCTCACTATGGGGGTCTATTTTATACATGTCAGAAACCGGTCTAACCGTTTCACCTAGGGGAGGACTTAGACAATCAAACTGGCTGACTTATTTTACTAGACCTTAGTTTAAGCTTATACTCCTGCTGCGGAGTTTTCTCTAACAGGGAAGGGTTCGTGTCAATGTCTTTTGCGGGACAGTCCTTAAGAATAGTACTTTGGCAGTATTTCGAATCCTCGGAAATGTTCTTTGAAACGGGTTTCAGTCCATAAAACTTTTTTATATGTGAAAGATGCACCCAGCCTTTTCTTCCCTCCAACTTCACGGCTGTACGGGTGGCCAGGAGGACCTGTCGGGGTTCTTTCCAGCGAGGCTCCAGCGAACTTGAACGATCAAAGTTCCTCACAAGAACCATGCAACCAGGAACGATTTCATGCGGTGCCACCTCGGTATTGTCTGGAAATGCGGCGGCAACCTGTGAACGACAAGAGTGTAGGGCAGACATCAAGGAAGCTAGGTAATCTGTCAGCATATTACTTGAAACATCGGTAATACTTCGGGGTCTAGGTGTGCCCCACATGTTAGGGGGGCGGCCGAACACGACCTCGTACGGGGACAGACCTGATCTGGAATGTGCGACCATGCGCATATAAAATAAAGCGACTGGCAGAGCTACTATCCAGTCTACACCTTTCTCTTGACATACTTTTGCAATTCGGATTTTCAGGGTCTGATTATGTCTCTCTACGAGACCGGCCGCTTCAGGATGGCGTACACAATGGAACTTCCACTGGTACCCTAACAACAGGGAAACGTGTTTCATCAACTCAGATGAGAATGGCTGGCCGTTATCAGAATATACGACCCTTGGGAGTCCATAACGGGGGAAGAACTCACGAACCAACTGCTTGGCAGTAGTCGTGGCTGTGTAATCTGGGACTGGATATGCCTCTGTCCACCTGGACAAAGCGCATACAACTACAAGAACATACTTGAAACCTCGACATCGCTCCATCTGAATATAATCCATCTGGAGGACTTCAAAAGGGTGGTCAGGAGGCTGGAATCCCCCTTGTTCCACCGGGACACTTTTACCTGGATTAAACTGGCAACATATCATACAGGTACGGACTTTCTGCTTGGCTGCAGCTCGTAAATGCTTGTTGAACCAAATGTTCTGGATACTGTCTAACATAGCTTTTTCCCCTAAATGTGCTGGACTATGTGCGGTATTGATAATGACTTGAACCATAGAGTCGGGGAGAAACCATGTGGCTTTTCCCTTCGTTACCCATCCCTGATCTGTCTGGACCCCTCCTTGTTCGGACCATTTCTTGATTTCATCGGGAGTAGCATGCAACTGGATATCTATGACATCTTGAGTAGGGTCCTTAACTGTCATACATGTAGTCGGATCTGGAGTATGTGTCTGTGTCGGATTAACTGGAATGTCTGGAGTCTGTGCTGTAAGCTTGGCTGTGCGATCTGCTAGATCATTACCTTGGGAAATAGTGTCAGTAACTTTCGTATGTGCTTTGCACTTCATGATAGCAATAGATGTCGGTAAGTGTATGGCATCTAACAGAGCCTGAATAAGGAGACCATGCTGAATCTTGGTTCCATGAGAAGTCATGAAACCTCTCTCCTGCCAGAGCACTCCAAAGTCGTGTACGACTCCAAATGCGTAGCGTGAATCTGTATAAACATTAACTTTCAGGTTCCTGGCGTGCATGCAGGCTTGTGTCAGAGCAACTAGCTCTGCTGCTTGAGCGGACAGAGTGTCAATACGGTGTGTCTCTATAACTTCGGTGTCAGTAGTCACTGCATACGCGGCTACTAATTCTCCTGTACTTGTTCTCATACATGAACCATCCACATAAAGTGTCAGGTCAGGATCTGGTAATGGAATATCTGTCAGATCTTGTCTTGGCTTAGTCATAGTGTTAACTACTTCCACACAGTCATGTGTGGCAGGATTGGAATTAACTGACGGTAGCAGTGTAGCAGGATTTAGAACGTTGCAGCGTCTGATTTCTATGTGTGGCTGGAACAGTGTCAATTCATAACCTGTTAAACGTGCAATTGTCAAGTGCTGAGTCTGTGTTCGGTTTAAAAGAACTTCCACGGAGTGCGGAACTTGTACTGTCAAGGAGTGTCCTAATACTATGGAATCACTTTGTCTGATAGCTAGTGCTGTGGCTGCAACTGACTTGAGGCACGCAGGCAGAGCCTGGGCTACAGGATCTAGTGTGCTCGAGAAATAAGCACAAGGCTTGTATTGTCCTGCTTGATCTTGTGTGAGAACAGATAATGCTGTACCTTCACGTTCTGTGACGAAAAGTGTAAAAGGCTTACTGTAGTTCGGTGTAGCTAGAACTGGAGCTTGGCATAGAGCTTTCTTTAACTCATTGAAACTAAGTGTATGTTCAGATGTCCAAGGGAGGACAGTCGATACGGCTGCCTCCTGTGTCGTTAACTGTATCAGTGGTTTAGCTAGAAATGCATACTGAGGAATCCATTGTCGACAATAAGAAGTAAGGCCGATAAAAGCACGTACCTCCTTCTGGGTCTTGGGCTGAGGAAGACTCGCTATTAACTGGATACGATCTGGTGTCAACTGCCTACCCCTCTTGGACAGTAAGTGGCCTAAATAGATCACTTGCTGGACACAGAATTGAAGCTTCGAAGGGGACACCTTGTGCCCCATCTCGGCTAGGAAATACAAAACTGTAAGGGATGCTTGCTCGCAAGCACGTTCAGAACGGGCTGTGATCAGTAGATCATCGACATACTGGAGCAGGGCAGTGTCAGTTGGCATGTGAATGTTGTCTAGTTGTCTCTTAAGTGCTTGACTGTAAATACTAGGACTTTCTGTGAAACCTTGAGGAGCGCGTGTGAACATATAGCTCCTTCCATTTAAACAGAATCCGAAAAGAAACTGGCTGTCTGGATGAATGGGAACACTGAAAAACGCGTTCTTGAGGTCTATGACTGTAAAAAATGAAGCTTCGGAATCAATGGCTGTCAATAGGGAAGAGATATCTGGGACAACTGGGTACTGGGGAATAATACATTTATTGAGTTCTCGAAGGTCAATCACTAATCGATATACTGGGGGTGCATTTGGATCAGTACGTTTCATGACGGGAATGATCGGAGAATTACATACATTGGAGTCAGTTTCTACAACTACTCCTTGCGCCATGAGCTCGTCAATAATTTTGGTTAAGGCTGCTACAGCCTCAGGTGGCAATCTGTACTGTCTGATTCGTGGTAACACTACACCTGGCTTGAGAGTCACACGATGGGGTGTGATTTGCATATAACCAACATCAGTTGGACCTTGCGCCCATAAATGCTGCGGAACATTAGACAATCTCGGATCAAAATCTCGTAATACATAGTGACCCTTGAAGTCACGTAAGAATAATCGTATTCCCTCGGGGGAACAGCAAATAACTGCACCTAACCCTTTCAGTGTCTTAATGCCTAATACATTTTCTGGACATCACTTCGTAAGTAACAGATCAGTAGTGCGGGACAGTGGACCTACTTCTAGGGTAACTGGCTTTGATATCTCGTTTACGATAGGCTTTCCTGAAAATCCAAGGGTTAACATTTCTAGAGCCTGAGAGCGGAGCCCCTGGAACTTCAGCGTGGCTGATGGTGGTCCTACTTGCCCCTGTATCAATCAAAAACTTTCTGTCTTTCCCTAATACTTGACTATGCACATAGGGACCTTCTTGATCTACAGGAATCTCGATGAGAGGCAAGCCTACCTCCCCCTCTAGGCTGGTTCATGAATATGGCTGATACTCTGGATACTCGGACTGTGCATACTGGTACATCTGTTGCGTAACATGCTGTGTTGCAGCAATAGGCTGCGGTACTGTAACTGTCTGTTGTGCATTCTGTGGCTGAGGAGTCTGTGAAACCTGTTCTTGTCTAGGCGGACGTGGTCTTTCTTTAGTCTTACCGGTAGCTATGTTGTGTTTCAGAACTGCACACTCGTTTATAAAATGACCTGGCTGTTTACAATAATTGCAGTTTCCTTTAACGGGAGCTGCAGGATGACTGGCTTGATTCGGACCCCTCTTCTGACTGTCTTGTGGAACAGATTGTGCAACTAGTACTTTCATTTTCGTGTCTTTCATACGTTTTCTCTCATGATCTTGCTCTTCTCTGATTCTATTCTGGTGGTACTGAAGCATCTGCAACATCTGGGACGGGGTACTAGCTTGCCACGTACTTTCGACTTTCAAAACTCGATTCTTAACTTGTGGACTTGAATTCTCGACTAATTTAGTAACAAAAAGATGAGGGTATGACTCGCTACTTGTCTTGAGGCCACTGTTTATACTAAAGCATTTCTCAAATCTAGAATAAAAATCACTAGTGTCTTCATCTTGTTTCTGTTTACAGGCTGAGATTGCATCCCAGTCTTCCTTTCTAGTGGCCAATATTCTGGGCAAAACTTGTATTAATAATTCTGGTAATTCTTTACATTTCTCTCCAAGACCGGTACCTGGTACTCGTATCTTATCTTCAGCTTCTAGAACTGCCCAATCGATCTTTTTCTCTCCCACCTCCCAATCTTTTTCCTTTAGTTTCTCATATACCCCTGCGGGCAATAGGACTTTTAACATTTTAATAATATCTGGATACGTGTATTCTCCCATACGGAGCATGTCTTTTAATTCTCGGTGGAATCCTGCTGGATCTTTATCATGACAGGGAATTAATTTCTTCATCTCTAAGAGTTCCATCTTTGTAATCGGGGTGTAAACAAACACTCGTTGCATTTCACCATCTGTTGTCCTAACTGGGTGTACTTTTCGTAACGGATTCTGTCTGTCTATGTAAAAGGGTTTACTTTCTGGGGGTGAAACATGAACAAAATGCGGGTTCAAAAACATACTATATTTATGGCGCTGTTCTAGAATGACACTAATTAAATCGGTACCTAAACCTTTCCATCTATACTGGAGTAACTCGTTCAGGACATCGTGTAAAGGACCTGGATCAGAATGTTGACCCTCATACAATGTAATGAGGTGCTGGATCATATACATACCCACCAGTCGTTGCTCGGCTGGGGGCAGTTTCAGAAACATTTGTGCCACTATTTCGTCTGGAAAAGTGGTAGAATCAGTAGTCCATCGGACTGCTGATCGGGCTAGTTCTTGTTCATGCATGGTACTTAATTCACTATAACCGATTCGTGATTTCAGAATATGATCGGTAGCTTGAAATACTTGTTCTAGAGAACCTTGTTCTGGTGCTGGATGATGAAGAACTGACTTGTGTTCTAGGCGTAAATGGCGATCTGGAAATCTAGATTTTCCTACATACGCTATTCTGGTGGGATTCTCGTCCTCTACCTCTTCCGTAGGAGAGTCATTCTCTTTCTCGCTTACTTGTGCTGCTTTACGTTGGTCGTGTAACCTTATTATTTCCTTACGAATTTTCTTGTACATACTCTCTATGCTACTGATAGTCTTGTGCTTACCCTCGGCTATATTATCACTCCACCTTGTCAGAGTTCTCATTTCGACCGGATCTTTAGTCGGGTAATCTTGTTCTCTTATTAGACAATTAATCAGAAACTTTAATAACATAAGCTGGATTTCAGCTTTTCTTTGAGACATGGCTTCGCTAATACTTTCTGGATCATTCCCTGTGCGGATGAAACGATATATTCTATCTAGATCTTCTTTCATGTCTGGTAGGGTGTCTAAATACCCGGTCACCCGTCTTACACGGATGGAATATATTACTGTACTGTCATCACCTGCAACTGGATCATAGCGGCATTCAGTGAGAGCTCGTCGGATATCTGCAACGGACTTATATTTGGGCGTACGCTGTAACGCACATTCATGTAACTCGGCCAACGTTCTACGTTGGTGTGGTGGCGGGGTACCAGGAGGACCTCCTCCTGCGGCCCCTAAACTAGAATCGTCTACTGACATTCTTCGTGCTGGCAGAGTGGGAAATTGTAATGTTGGCTGGACCGGGGGCACCGTAGCAGGTACTGCAAGAGGTGCCCCGGTGTCTGGAGGAGCAGGATTTACATTATTCACAGGAGCTGGCGGAGCAGGATTTGCATATTCCGGGACTGTGTCGTCCAAATAGGACGAGAGAAAAATATCAGCTGCGGTCGGTTTGTGACGTAGCTTGGTCGGAACTAGTGGTGGCGGAAAATTACTGGATGCCTCCGGGGTCGCTTTTGGCAAGCCCTCGGCAAGAAGAGGGTACATACCCTTAATAAGGGCGTTCCTCTGTCTGTCTGACTGTTCGGTTTTAACTCGTTCACCTATCTCGATTAATTCCTTTTCCTGGGCTCGTTCTAAGGATTCTCTACTTAATTCTGACTTTCTGATTTCTTTTTCGGTTCTTTTATGAGATTCTTTGCGCCATAACTCGATGGCATCTTTCTGCGACTGTCTGGCTTTCTTTTTCCATAATGCTTCTTCTACTCTCATGATGCACTCGGCATCCCACGTACCTGATACGGGCCATCTATACTTTTCTTCTAACTCTTTGGTATACTCTACCCATAAATCTAGATATAATATGGCACTTATGCCATGCTTCTGATACATAAAATGACCTGGACTGTCCCTAGGCGGGACAGGAACTGCTGCTTCTAACAGACCTTTTCTGGTTTTTAACTGACGGAGTTTAGAGAATAAAGGCATGACTGAACTGTAATCTAGACACAATACAATACACAATGAACACGATAATTACTCCACATTCATACCACGACATTGAAATACATGAAGAACATTTAAAATAACAGTTTGAACAGAATACTACCTGGAATACTGAGAACGGAACACATGAATTTTCTCGAGAACAGAACTGACTAGAACAGAAACTAGATGCACTGCTAAAACAGTACGAAACTTACCGGTCTCATAAAGAGACACGTCAGGACCCGCATCCACCGAAGTGGACACTTCGTTTTGGGTCTGTGTACCACCAAAACCCACGGACCAGAGACAATTAGATTGACCCTGTCTAGATACTACCCCAGCAACGGTACTCACCGGGCAGCAAGAACGGAAGGCCTCGGACTGGACTGGACTGCTTCGACGCCGGACGGACGAACTTCGGACTTCAGTTACGGGTGGGCCTCCGGATACCTCGGACCTTGGACTCTCGGCTTGGGCTCTGGTCGGGACTCGCCGCGTTCCTCCACCGCCTCGTCTGGATGCTGGACCGCCACCTCCGTCTCCTCCGTGGGCCTGAGGGATACTTGAAGCAGAAATATCTGCACGTGCACGGTATGGTTCCGTCACGGCTGCAGAGGGTCAGGGGGCCGGCGTGGCTTCACCGGCGCGTGGGGAAAGGGCAAGTCCCTATTCGGGCGCCATTATGTGGTATATAAATAAATAATACCGGATCTAGGTTTTACTGGACATAGCAATAACAGATAGCTCAATAAATAAGAGTCAAGATTCGAGGTAGTAGGAGTTTTGCAGGTTTAATACAGCATAAAGGACAGGAACAGGACAACCTGCACAGGAATAGGATGGCAGCTGCCTGGGGGCAGGATCTGGAATGGCTAGCCACTTTTAATAACAGTGCACAAGTATATATACATTAGAACAATTACATAGCATTTCATTGCAACAGGCGTAGCAGTGGGAGGGGCCTATAACAGTCGCGAAAGATAAGGCATAAAAGAGGCGTGAACAGGGCGTATACATAGACATGTGATGCAAACGTAACAGAATATGTCATGAATGGGGCGGAAACATGGAGGGGGCTACCTAAGGAGCCGCGACCTCTAACCTAATGGTGCGCGCAAGCTGGCAATGACGTGTTACTAGGAGAAGCTGGGGGCTATGAACTCTGTGCTAGGAGCAGAGACTAAAGTCTGGAGAGTCAGGGCGACATGTACCTAAACAGTATCTAGTATCTGATGTTTAGAGAACATGTTGATATAAACTAAGAGTCAGGAGGGGAAAGGCTAACAGACTCTAAGACTGGAGCATGCATTATTCTACATGTAGTGCGTGATGAAGAATATTAAATGACCATTAAATACAGTATTTCTCTTACATGGAGCCGTAAAGGCTAGACAATGACGGAAACTATTGATGCAATTCAGTAGCTTTTAGGAATGCAGAGAAGGAGGACCGGACTGATAACTAGAATCATAACATACTCTTGGCAGACTCAGAGGCAGAGCCAGGCTGAACCGGGCACTGTGAGGCAGGAAGTAAGTGAAGGGTCAGGAACACAGGTGGGGGCTGTATCGCTCCTCAGCGAGGCTCAGGAGACAGGAGCTGAATCTGGTGTCCGGGCCCTTTTGAGGCCTAGAAACGGAGACTTTACAATGCAATAACGTGCACACTGAGAAACGTGGCAACGTAACTTTACATAGGCCTAATATTCGTAGTATTCACGAGAACTGGAAACTGGCATACTAGAGATGGACACAACTGTAATTGCGTCTTTAATCAAACATGGGGAATACATATGCATATTAATCATGCACACATAACATGAGACGGAGGACACGTAGGGACACAGAACATGGCAAAATTTACTTTTCCACACCCGGCCAAATTGCACAAGATTACACAAAATAACTATTATTGCCCCCGTTGTAACCATAGTGCAGCTGACGATATTCATATTTTCCTGGATTGTCCAGCTATTCAGGATTACTGGAAAGCGATAATTGATTTTTTGGGTGATGTACTGTCAACAACTATTATATGTTCATCCAGACTTGTTTTCTTTGGTCTATTGAAAGATTATAATATTAATAGTTTAGATACTCAGTTTATCTTTTATATAGTAGTCATTGCGAGGAGACAAATTTGTATGGAGTGGAAGTCAACAGCTCCACCCAGATTTGCAGTATGTTTAAAGTATATAATGGAAGTATGTAAAATGGACATGGTTGGACGTAATGAGAACACTGAGAATGTCTGGTCTAAATTGGTGGTCTGGCTAAATAAATAAGCGGTCCGATGATTATGCCAGAGGTTGTGTCGGTCCTGTCCTCCCCCAAGCCTAGGGTTCCCAAAATAGGCTTGAGGGAGTTGGATAAGGAAAGCAGCCTACCTCGGGGACATCCCTGTCTGCTATGATACTGTTTCCAGGGCGGACTCGAAAATAACAGTATAAGAGGCAACAGCGAGACCCATCTAGAGCATACAAATTCTGGTGGTATATATGAGGACAAAAGAAGAAAAAAAGGAGGTCCTATTGTTTATGGCAGACTCTTAAGGGATGGAGGGGTTTCTTCAGGTCCAAATGACACAGGACACTGCTTCTGACACAACACAGATATAATATCTGCTCCAAGCGCATGGCATCCAGATCAATCACCCTCTGATGCTATCCATGTCCTCCTCTTGGAGTCTTTTCGACTCTGAGTGAGTGGTTCACTGGGAAGGACTTATGTATGCTCTTGCCTGGTGGATGTTCAACTCCTCTATGTAGTAGTAATGTCCTCTTGTTCTTGTCCCTATCTTATGACTAAGATCCTTGCAAATCTTCACCGCTACAGTTGCTCTTTCCCACTCATCTCCACTCTCCCATGCTTTGTCATTTGCTGCCTGCTGAAATGGAAAGGTAAGGAAAGAACTAAATAAGTGCTTATGTTTCATGTATATAAAAAGCTTCTTTGGATATTTGAAATCTAAATGCATGAGAGTGGCACATAACCTACTTTTGTATGGCATGCAAGGTTATAAATTGGTCTTCAAATTTACACAGGGTGTCTCTGCTTCGCAAACATAACAATTCAACACATATTTCCCAATTAAATGTTTCTATTTATGTGTGCAGAAAAACCCAATATGTTACTGTATCATATTGGATTAGATGTACCAAGACAATGATACAAGACATTACTTGATGGCAAAAAAAATATTCATGATTTAAAAGTCCAGAGTTTATTAAATATTGGCTGAGCATTATGTGGACATTTGATGGCTAATACATGTTATTATACATTGTGTGTACATTATATAACAATGACCATTTAATGTATGTAACTTAGAAAAAGTCAGATATGTGTGCTCACAGTATCTTTGCTGTGTGTCTGGCATGAATATATTTCCAGAAAATATTTGTGTTGGCTATTTAACATTATACCAATTGATTGAAAAAATTGGGACTTAAAACATTGATGAGGTTCACTTTTTATTGCAAATAACTAAAACATACCTACTTGCATGCAAATATAATATATAATAAACTGTAAATGTGAAATTAAACCCAATTTACTGTTACAGTACAAATATGTGCATTAATATCATATATAAGACCATGCATTTTTGTTGATAATATGTAATGCTAACAACATGAACAAAAGCAAACAAAATAAATATGAGCCATAATTCTGCAAAGCTTTATAATCACAAAAAGTGTTTTCATTTTTTTATTGTAAGAGTTACCACTTTGATGCGACTCATGGTCTCCAGGTGAGAGTATAAAGCTGGACACGCTTGTCTCAGGACCCTCCTGTGTAGTAGAGAAAAACAGATGTACGTTGTTTGGGGTTGAGAGAATACTTGTCCTGTGGCTGAGGTCCTCTCATTGCTTGTGGTTCTCTCTAGCTCTTTGGATGTGAGCATCCACCACACTGTACTGCATGGTGATGTCCCTCTACAACTTAGTCCATGCTGCAGTGCACAACTTGGTATCAGGTACACCATAAAGCTGAGGATACTTCTGGAAGGGCACCTCCCATAAGATTTCTAAATCTAATAAAGAGCAAGACCTCAGACCTCCTGGTCATGGAGACTGCTCTCCCCTTGCACAGCTTGGTCATTGCGTCTCTGCCCCCAGCAACTCTCTCTTTCAGGTAGCTGTTCGAGGCCCTCCTCCAACTAAAGGCGCCTGCCTGCCCCTCATCCCTGGAGGTATAGTGCGAGAGCCTTGCTCTTGTTCTGGTCCGCTCTCCCAGCCTTTCTGATTTTGTCTGTCTGTGCCTTGTCTATCTGTGCCTTGTGGACTATTTGTGCCCCGTTTTTCTGTCTATGCCTTGTGGACTATTTGTGCCCTGTTGTCTGTTCTGTGCCTTGTTGTCTGCTTGAGCCCCGTTTTTCTGTTTGTCCCTTGTTGACTGTTTTGTGACTTTTTTGTCTGTCTGTGCTGTTTTCTGTTCATTGTTTCCACTGTTTTTCCCACTGTCTTTTTTTCGTTCCCTTTCCCGCTGCTGCTACCCCAGCGGCCCCTCCCCCACCTGCGTGTCCGTGCACTCAACCCTGGATGGAACAACAACTGCCAGCGCTCGCCGCCTAGCATCACCCAATGCCCGTTCTCTTGCCGACACTTCAGCGGCACCTTCACCCACCTCCAGATCCCGACAGCTACTGCCTCCCCACCGGACGCCAGTGCACACAAACCCCTGAGCTGCATCCTCCTCAACGTACGCTCCCTGCACAGACACGCAATAGAGATGTCGGTCTTCCCCGACACACTCTCACCAGATGTCACCTTCCTCACAGAAACCTAGTCAAACGTCAGCTCGGCAGCCAACATTGCAACCGCCATCCCTGATGGGTACAAGATCCAGAGGAAAGACTGCCCCAAGCACCCTGAAGGAGGCCTCGCCATCATCCACAAAAGCTCCCACCGACTGACAACCTCCAACTCAAATGACTCCTTGCCCCCCATGGAATACATCCACTTCCATATCCAGGTCAACCCCAGAACAAATCTACGTGGAGCTCTCGCCTATAGACCTCCCGGACCCTGCACCCCGTTCACTAACATCATAGCAGACTACATTTTGCACAACTCCCTCACCTCCATGGACTACGTACTGCTCGGAAACCTGAATTTCCACCTTGTCATACTCAGCGACCACAACTCCACCGCCCTCCTGGACAACCATGCCAACATCTGATTGAAGCAACTTGTCACCACTCCCACTCAAAAGGGAGGACACACCCTTGATGCCATCTTCGCTGGAGGAATCAACATTCACTTCAGCCACACCATGGAAACCCTTTGGAAGGACCACTACTACATCCACTTCTCCTTCTTGAAACCCACCGCACACAAGCCAAGGCCATGCCCCCATGCAGAAACTGGAGCAAGATCACTGAAGAGCACCTCGCCGTCGCCCTTAGCTGCACTCCTCCCCCCACCACAACCAACACCAACTCTGCAGCCAACGAATTCCACAAATGGATCGCCGACTGCACTAGCTTGCTGGCACCCCTCCAGAACTCCAACAAACTACACACTACGAAAGCCACCTGGTTCACCATAGACCTCCGAGAATCCAAGCGCGCGTGCCGACAATTCAATTAAGCGCGGACGAACAGCAAAACTCCAGAAGTATGCACCGCCTACAGGACCATCACTACAGGACACCACCAACTCATCAGATTGAAGAAGAGGTACTTCATCCAGGACAGAATCCTCTCCAACTCCCGCAGTTCCAAGGAACTCTTCAAAATCATACGAGAATTTTACCAGATCCCCCCTGTGACGCCTCTGACGTCCCTCCCTCCCAAGACCTCGGCAACAAATTTGACTCCTTCTTCCACCACAAGATCGGGACTCTCTGTGAAAAGTTTGATGAACAGAACCAAGGCACCAACCCTACACTTCCCACCAGCAACCCCACCCAACTGACCATCCTCGCCTGGACCCCCATCACCACAGAAGACTCCGCAAAGGCCATGAGGAACAAACGCTCCAGAGCACCAACTGACCCCTGCCCGCTGAACATCTTCCACAGGGCCACCTCTGCCATTGTACCAGAACTTTGACAGACTATCAACTCCACCCTGGAAACAGGCATGTACCCCGATGACTGGAAACGCCCAGAAGTCAAACACTTCCTCAAAAAGTCATCCATAGACCTGAAGAACCTCAAGAACTACAGGCCTATCTCCCTCCTGCCCTTTGCCACCAAAGTCACAGAGAAGATCATCAACATCCAGCTAACAAACTTCATAGAATCCAACAGCATCCTCAACACATCTTAATCTGGCTTCCACAGCAACCACAGCACAGAGACCGCACTCCTAGCCGCCACAGACGACATCCACACTCCTTGAACAAGGCCACACTGCAGCCCTCATTCTACTAAACCTCTCAACTCGGTAAAAACAGACATCCTCATCCTTGCGTACACCCCCACTGCGTAAGACGACACCTGGTGGCCCTCCACCCTAGGCAACCCTCCCACTCCCACAGAACACGCCTGCAACTTTGGCATAATAATCAACGCCTCCCCCTTCATGAACCGACAGATCAACGCTGTATCCTCCACATTCTTCAACACACTCTGCATATTCCGCAAGACCTTCAAATGGATCCCCCGATTCCAGAAATACCATCAACCATGCACTCATCTCCAACAGGCAAGACTACGGAGATGCCCGCTATGCCGGAATCAGCAAATATTTACTCCACAAACTCCACGTCCTGAACGTCACAGCCAGACTCGTCCTCAGCATCCCACTACAAGACCACATCACCTAGACCTCTACTGGCTCCCCATCGAAAAAGAGTGACCTTCAAACTGCTCACACGCGCCTACCAAGCCCCCCAAAACACCGGACACCAATACCTCAATGAAAGAATCTCCTTCTACGCCCTCAAGAGAAACCTTTGTTCCACTGACCAAGCCTTTGCCGAAATCCCACACATTCACAGAGCCAGAACGGGAAGCAGATACTTCTCCTACATCAGGGCAAATACCTGGAATGAACTCCCCCTCAGCATCAGAAGAAGCCCCACACTGCAAGCATTCAGGAAGAGACTTAAGACCTAGCTTTTCGGATAACTGGAGCTGCCCGAATCCCTCCCCCAGCGCCTTGAGATCCTCATGGGTAAGTAGTGCGTTCTACAATTCCCTGATTGATTGATTGAATTACTCTTAGGGGAAACTGTGGTGACTCTCATGTCAATCGTAAGTCATTTGAAGAGGTTCTTGTATTAAAGAGCAGCAGGAAGGAGTAGAATTATTTCATTGCCCTTGGATAGCACAGGATGCCCTAATCCCAGTTTGTGTATGTCATATCCTGTTTGTTGTAGCAAGTAGAGAACTTAACCCTAACTGCAGAGCTCTGTGACTCAGCTATGGTGCTGTGAAGCAGAAATTCCCTATAAAATAACACACTACTAATGACAACATGCCTTGGGCTTTAAACTTCAAATACATTTTCAAACATGTCACACAGACATTTGGTACTGAAAAGAAGCGGCATTCATATTCAATGCCAGGCCTTGACTAGACTTTTTTCTCTGCTGAAACATGCACAAATATAATTTATAGTTTGACTTTATTGTGACTAGTTTAGATTTTGTCTTAACTGTAGAAATGTGCTTTTATTAAACTTATAATAATTAAACATGTATGCAGAATTAATGTATAGTTTTTATTAAATTAGACACAACATTTAATTGTACAGAACTAGATGGTCCTTGGAATGTCTGGACTACAATTCCCGTAATGCATCTGACCAAATCCTTAAAAGTCCACTGGATGCACTCCAGGATGGAAACTCTTCGTGGAGATGATGCAGGTGGGTTCTGTTAACCTGTAGCTTGCAGGCAGTTCAAGCCTTAGACTTGCAGAGTCAGGGAATTTCCCTATGGCGCTGAGTCCCACTGTGTGCAGTAGGTGCAGTCTTGATGAGTTCAGTCCTCTTGGTGCAGGCAATGGAGTCAGCAGGGCAGTGCTTTTTCTTCATGTCTCTTCAGGCAGCAGACCTGAGGAGCAATGCACTCTTCCATATTTATCTGGTGTTCCTGGGTGTCAAGCAGGAGGGAACCTCTGACCCCTGGGTGCAGGGTGCCACCTAGGTGTATGACCTCTTCCTCCAAAGTGTGGCTAGTCCCAGAAAGCACCATTCTCCCAAAATACAACATGGAGAAAGTCTCTCCAGAGGAGCTGAATGTGGCTAATAATCCTAAACACCCCCTTCGAACCCTCTTTCTAATCTAATTACAGGGGCTCCTGTGTGGCTGAGGTTGCAGGATGTGGGGGTGGGCCTATGCTGTTCTAAAGTGTCATTCAACCTTTGAAGGCCAGTTTGGCTACTCCTCACCCCCTTCCTACCATCTGCTCTGCAGCTTATACTTCTCCGCCCACTGGAAACCCATTTACTCTTTCGCAGGGCTTTTCACACCTCATTAGAACAGCCTGGGAACAGGCGGGACAATCAGGAGCAGGCAGGTGGAAAGCTGGATTTTGGCTCATAGAAAATACATGTTGATAATGTATTTTCTGTAATAGTGATTACAAAGATAACAGTGGCGAGTTGTTGGATTTATCTAAACTATTTATTTGATACCTTGAATTATATTTTACATGGCTTCTATCAATATTATTACTTTAAAAAAAATTATAATTTTAACTTATGGAGCCATTCACTACAATGGGGTAAATAAATGGAAGTTTTTACCTCACCAGGGCATACAAAACATATTTTATAATGTCCCTGCTAATAGTTACAAGGCACCCTACCATTGGGGCACATAGGGGAGACCTTAACAGTGACATACATGCAAACACATGGTAGATTTATACATTGAAAGTACATTTAAATCCAAAGTCGAATTTTCATCTCATTTCAATTTAAAAACAGCCTCCAAAGTAAGCCTGGCTTTTAAAATGACATCAGGCACCACAGTAGTGCACACTCTAGTGCAGAAAATCTACTTGGCCTCTAATTCGCATTCTCCTATTATACACTGGGGACTTATAGGCAGTTTGAATTCCCCTTGTCTTATTATATACTAGGGACTTACAGTGGTCTGTCATTGCCAACTGTAATTATACCAAATGTACACAGAGCACAGGGCCTGGCACTGGTGGCAAAGCCCAGGGCACAGTCGGAGTCAGAAAACCAACACCTAGTAATCAAAGTGGGGGCAAAAAGTGGGAGGGCACTGTAAACAGGTCCTGATTTATTACACATAGGATAGAGGTAGAGGTATTTTGGTTGATCCAAATTCAAGTATGGATGTCGCAATGTCGCAATGCGGAAGAAAATATCTACTTGTCATCTTTGTAACAGATTTGTGCATTGGAAGAAGGAGTGTAGACTTAATCCTGATGCAGTAGATGGAAATGTGCAAATACAGAGATAAACTTCTTGTGCAAAATGTGGCAGTTCAGCAAATGCAAATGTCAATAAAATATAGGTCCCAATGATACAAGTTCCCCAAGCCCAGATCGTTCTACAATGTATGTTAATCCCTGAAATTAATTTAAATCAGTTGCCCAAAGCAAATCTGAATTCTATTCAGAAGCAAAATCAGAACCCATTTCAATGTTTTCCTGTATTTGATAATGCCCTTTTTAGCTCCGACATTGCTGATATTTCCAGATCAATTGTGAGAACACTGGAAGTCTCAGACCTACCTCACTTTGGACAGAAGATCCAAGTTGCAGGAGTTTTAAACAAATCAATTACAAATCTAGTTTCAGGAGATGCTGCAGTAAAAATAAGTTCATTTGTGTAAAGTCCCGGATTTGTTGTTTGTGACTCAAGCTCTGTAAACCTGTTAGGAAGAGATCAAGGGCCAGATGTACGACCCACAAATTATAGAGTCGCAAATTGTGTTGCATTTGCTACTCGCAATTTGCGACTCGCTAATTGGAATGCAGAACAGTGTCTCAGACACTGTTTGCGACTACTAATGGGTCGCAAATTGCATGCCTCATTAATATTAATGAGGCAGGCGCAATTTGCGACCCCTGAAGGAATGGCTAGCATTCACAGGGATGGTGGCATGCTGGGGTCAGCAGACCACCATGTCTGTGACTGCTTTTTTAATAAAGCATTTTTTTTTAAATGCAGCAGTTTTCCTTAAAGGAAAACGGGTTGCATTTAAAACAGAAGAATTACAATTTTCAGTTTGATTTTTTTAAGGGCAGGCAGTGGTCTCGGGGACCACTGCCTGCTCTTAAAAAATATTTTCCTACATACTCACAAAGGGCGAGTGGTCCCCTTGGAATCCCTTCCCCTTTGCGAGTGGTTTACCACCTACTTGAAGTAGGTGGTAAACTGCAAGTGTTTTGCAGCTGCAACCATTAATACATAGCATGTTGACTTGCTATTAGGAAGGGACGCCCCTTCCTAATAGCGAGAGTCGCAAATGCTATTTTGCAAGTCAGTGACTCACAAAATAGCTTTTGTACATGCTATTATCCTTTTTTGCGGCCGCAAACGGGAGGATCTCTCGTTTGTGGCCGCAATAAAGGGTCGTACATCTGGCCCCAAGTGAGCAAGATAAACTGCACAATTAACTCTACACTGAATAGTGTTGAATTCAGACTCCTGATGAGGTTGCATGTTCCTGGGAGGTTGACTGAACATTATGTGTAAGGTCGAACAACAATGCACCTCATCATTTTGTTCTGGCCAGACCTTAACCCTTAGACAAAACATACCGATGCAGCTGTTGTTTGGACAGCATATTTTGGGTTTTTAGTGGCGTTCACGAATAGGTGAGATACACTTGGAAATGGACATTTCCAGGGAGAAGAGCGATTCAGCACTTATAATGCAGCTCTACCATCTAAAGGCTAAGGTATAGGGTCTACAGACAAAGCCCAGAGATATTCTATTGTATAATAATACTTCTTCTGAGCAAGGGGAGGGAAGTTAGGCACTATAGTCTTTTCTCCATTATCTTTTTATGATGACATCTGCCATTATGATTTATGAACTAGCTGCTATGCTGACTATATTGGTACTATGCATTTTCCTACTTGTTGTTGCACGTATAATGCATGTTAGGGCACGTTAGTTGAAATAATTTTTTTTAACTATTCTGTGTCTCTGTCAGATCTTATTGTGGACAAGTACAAGAGTGTGAGCGAAAGCGTTTGTCTTGATACCGTGATTCCTGAGAGATCTGGAAGTGTTGTGTTCTGGGGTGTCTAATCATTTGTTTCTCTGTAAGTGAGTAGGAGAGCAAGTGAAACACTATATCTAGTTGGTCCTGGGTTCGTGGGTACCTAGGTGGTAGGAAGACCCAGTCCCTATACACTAAGGTCCCATTATCCTGTGCATAGTTCTGTGCTTGTGCAGAATACCTGCAATACTAACACACTTTTTATTATCGATTCGGTAACCTCCTTGATATTTGACTAAAGAATAAACACTCGGAATTCCTCAACTTTAATTAGAAAATAAAACCTTTTAAAAAACTGCTTATAACTCTTATTATTGACTGAATTTGGAATTGCATTTAAAATTGCTTTCGACGATGAAGTAGCTCTTTTGGTCAAAATACGTTGGCAAAGATTTATTGACTTAGACATGCACAGAACTTCCAGGTTCTCTAAGTAAATTGAAAGTGATGTCATTTATGGAAATTATTATGAGAATTCTGTGCTGGCAGTCAGTGTTCTCTACTTAGCTAGCAAACCCCGCCTAGCTAGCAGAACCATGCCAATACGTTGCAAAGATTGAATAATTAGGTACACGTAGAAATGAAGGGGGACATGTGTCTGGTGCTGTACACGACTTCCTAGTGATACATGGAATAAAGTGGCAAGTACATTTTTTAATATGATCTAGAAATAAATTAATGTAAATGTAAAGATGTGTAGATGTAACCCTCCATGTGTTTTAAATTATTATCTGAACATTAAATGTGGCAGGTATGATTTGATATCAGATTGCTAGTATAGGTGAATGAAAAAGTACTTGTAGCATACTGTTAAATAAGTAAGTGATGTGATAGCGAATGGTGTACAAGACTGGATACAACATTATGGTGGTGCAACAATACTTCCTTAAGATGATATATGTGGATGGAGACATAGTCCACTATTCATTGCAGTGACCATCATAGCAGTTCATGTGAAGTGTGATTGCTCTAGTCAGTCACACACTGATCACACACTGATATTTGCTCTTTTTCCATGAATGGAAAACAGGACGGGTTGTAGCTCAGGTTTAAGTTCTATGGGTAAGCCCTTTAGCAGGGTGGTGTTATGCAAGAAGCAACATAAATCCTGTTTGCTGCTTCCGAGAACCACTGGTGCCCCCAATCTAGCAATCTAGCAATCACATCTGAAGCATGACTTGAGAATACCTAAAGTGCACACAATGATGCCTCACATATGAGCATGTGCTCTGTTATAGCTCTGTTGATGCAGCGTGGTTGAAATTTGAATTGGGGTGAGGTGATGGGGAGAGAGGGCAAATGCATCATAACCTGCAACAAAAGCATAGTTGATAGATTGTGATTACCATGAGACTGATGCACTCCCTACATAGGATATTATTATTATTATTATTATTATTATAATTGCATTTATTGAGCGCACAGCTACCCGGAGGTTTCCCGGCGCTAAAAACAAACAGAGGTGAGCTAAGTTGAGGAGGAATGAGCACGCATTTTAAAAATTAAAAAGCAAGGTCTTAATTCCTTTACGGAATTTCAGGTAGCAAATTTCAGAACGCAGGGATTGAGGTATGGAGTTCCAAAGGGAGGGAGCAAGTTATGCAAACGAGCGACCGCCCATTTTGACTTTGTTGACACGCGGGGTCTGAAACTTGTTTTGCGTGGAGGATCTCAGAGTACGGGAGGGGACATAGTGCTGTACTAAAGAGGATAAGTATTCCGGGGCTTTGCCAGTTTTAATATGGTGCATAAAGCAGAGAGCTTTAAATTTCACTCGGCTCTCGATGCGCAGCCAATGCAGGTTGCGCAGATGGACAGCGGCCGAGGATCTGGCAGGCAAGTTACAGATAAGGCGAACAGCCATATTCTGAACCACCTGCAATTTCTTTATAACCTCCTTACAGGCACCCAGGAGCCGAATGTTCCCGTAGTCCATCCGTGAGGTGACAAGGGCCTGGACTACGGTCCTCAGGGTATCAGCTGGAAGCATCCACGTGATTTTAACAACATGTTGCTTCATTGACAACTGGTTGTCAAGAAGGACCCCGAGGTTGCGGGCTGAGGCCGAAGGGGTGGGAGTAGGGCCCATCTGATGAGGCCAATGTTGCGGGCCCCAGAGCGATGAATTTGGACCAAATAAAAGCAGCTCCGTTTTGTCACCATTCAGTTTTAATTTATGACTATGCATCCAATTGGACATTTGTTCAAGACCAGACTGCAGGGAAGACGTGGGGAGATGTTTATTTGTAGATAGAGAGTAGACGATTTGCGTATCGTCTGCGTAAGAATAGATCGTGAGACCTGCTTGCTCCGCCAGGAAAGCTAGAGGTCTCACATAAAGATTAAAGAAAAGAGGGCTAAGAATGGAGCCCTGGGGTACACCGTGGGGAGAAGTGAAAATGGAGGAGACAGAAGTAAAAGAAAAGACTTGAAAAGTGCGATTAGAAAGAAAGCTAGCGATCCACGCCAGGGCTAGGCCGTCGATACCCACAGATTTCAAGGTGGACAACAGGATGGAATGGGAGACGGTGTCAAATGCGGCACTCAAATCTAACAGAATGAGTGCCACTGTCTCCCCGTTGTCCACTTGTCTTCTGATGGTCTCGGTCACACCAAGCAACGTGGTCTCAGTGGAGAAGCCAGCCCTGAACCCGGATTGTGAGCGGTGAAGAAAATTAAAGGATTCAACATAAGAGGTGAGAAGAGAGTTAACGTGCTTTTCAAGGATTTTAGAGTAGCAAGAGTGCAGAGAAATGGGACGGAAGTTGGAGAGATTATTTGGGTCCGCGTTGGCCTTTTTTATCAATGGAACCACCATCGCATGTTTCCGTTCTTTGGGAACCGTGGCTTCAGCCAATGAAGCATTTAGAAGATCAAGAATGATCTGGAGTATAGGTGGATCGAGAGTGCGCAATATTTGTGGGGGCATGGGATCAAGGGGAGAGCCAGTTTTTATTTCATGTAGATATTTTTGATAGAGCAAAGGCGAGATCAGTTCCCAAGAGTGAAGTTGGGGGGTAGTGGGAGTTAAGCTAGATGCATCAACAGAGCAGGGACTAGGCCATTGAGGATCAGAAACAGGAGAATAAGTGGAAGAAACGCTAAAATTAGCATAGATTTTATCTATTTTCTCCAGGAAAAAATTTGCCAGGGCATTACATTGTTCTGTGTCCAAACAGGGGTCTTTAGGTACGGAGGACATGCCTGCAAGATCTTTTACAACTTTGAACAGGGCCTTAGGTCGATTTTGGGCATTAAGTATGGTCATATTAGCATGATTAGCTCTGGCGGTATCGCAGGCGGCATGGTAGGCAAGAAGAGCGGCTTTATACCTTTTTTTCTTATCCGTGCAGTAATTGGAGCGCCAAATGCTTTCCAGTTTCTTACAACGAGATTTTTCCTGGCGGAGTGAATCATTGAACCAGGGAGCCGGTGGATGATGGATATGGGGCTTATTTCTCTGGGTTGGAAGGCAAGAATCTAAAGCTGATATCAGCCAAGAGCTGACAGCAGACACCTCCTTGGTAGTAACGGTGGGAAGCGTCGGTTTAGAGTTCTCAAGGCAGATATTCAGTTTGCCATTATCTAATCGTTTCCAGTTCCTGCTGGCTTTGTGAGGATGTGAGCTAGAAGGGCAGTTATGATGATCAGATATATTGATTGAAAAATCAATGATGAAATGATCGGACCAGATGACAGGTGAAGACGAATGGCAGGTGATGCATTTAAGATTAGAAATAATGGGATCCAATAGATTACCAGCTTTATGGGTGGGGCCAGAGTTATGCAGGTGAAGATCCAAGGCGGCTAAATCCTGTAATAAGCGTGAACTAATGGGGCAGGATGCATGATTAAAATGAATATTTAAATCTCCTACTATTAGGAAATTAGTGGATTGAAGCAACAGAGGGGCAATGAGCTCTGGAAAGGAGGATGCCCATACACATGCTGAGCCAGGAGGACGATAAATAAGGGTTCCAGTCAGAGTAAAATTGGGAGAGAGTAAGAGTTTAAAGAGACCAGCTTCACAGTTGGGAAAATCTAGATCTTCCCATTTGCAAGTGAATTCTCTTTTGAAGATTACAGCAATACCCCCGCCATCCTTGAGTATACGGTTTCTCCCCACATAGGTGTAGTTATTGGGGAGCGCCATGGCGATGTCTGGGCCGGAACTGTCGTTTAGCCATGTTTCCGTAACAAACATGGCTGCTGGTCTAGATGACTCAAGGAGGTCAAAGATGTCTCTCTTAGGTTTAGAGAGAGATCGGCAATTTATACTAATAAAGCCCAGATCAGGACAAGCTTTGTACGAAGTAAAGGAAAAATGATGAGTGACAGATGGGGTATCCCAGAAAGTGCATGAGGGGGTGCATAGAGCCGTAGTGACAGAACCTAACATGAGAGCGCATATAGGACATTTCAGCGGCGCATCTAGACAACTAAAAGCAGGGGCAAAAGTACAGGGAGGCGGCTGTAGATGCAATAAAGCAGAGCAGGAATATGTTATGTTACCTGGAGCATAGGGAATAGCCCCTGGTCCTGTTCTGGCGTGGACGGGCGCAGACGGGCAAGACTTTGGCACGACTTCGGCGCGAAGTCGGCGCTCCCGCTGCGCTCGTCCGCTGCGCTTCCGCCATTGCGTCATTAAGTGCCCAAGGGAATGAAACTCACTAGCCCGCTAACCTGCTAATTGACCAGCAGGGCGGAAGTGAGTATGTGAGGCCAGATGTCGGAAGTTTCGCTCGTGTGGCCCCGCCGCTGCAAACGGCACAAGCCGTGGCAGATCGGTGCCTAGAGAGGAAAGAATAACAGGCACAGGAAAGAGCGTTGCGCCGAGGAGCGGTGTTCAGACAAAGGTATATTGTTTTTAAAATCAACAATTTAAACAAATTGCGCGTTGCGCTAAGGAGCGGCAAACAGAGTAAAAACACAAAGGGTATTTTTAAAATTGTGCAAAATGAGTGCGCAGAGCCTCAGCGGCCTGTCTCACCAGCTAGATACAGAAGAGGCATAGGCAAAAATCTACAGTCGTAAACTAGTGAAGAGCATTTGTGAGCATGTAGAGTAGTATTACAGAGTACTACAAACTTTAAAAAGTTTCTAAGAATATACCCCACAATTACATTCTCACATTGTAATTATATAATTGTTTTAAATATTACCATTCATGAGATGTTAAGTTCAAGTGAAAAACAAATCTGAGAAACAGAGGTACTAGTCTGTTTAATGGAGTTAGCTGCATTAGGTGTTTAGGTGTCCTAGTTGAAATGGAAGCGGGCATCATAAAGACCACACAATGCAAACATGTTGCACATAATTAAAAACTGTAAAAGCACGATGCATAAAATCTTATACTGGCAATGTTTATATTGATTACAGGTACACATTCTGGCAACTGAATCGGACATATTGGGAACTTTGGCAGTAACTGGATTATCAGACTACTTGTCAAATAGAACTTTTACCAAGTGTGTGTCATAGTCATGCATAAACAGTTGTATGGGGACCTGGCCTCTGGCACATATGTAGTATGGGAAATGCATAATACAGCAAAGAAAACTAATCACAGATTGGATTTGCTAAATGAAAATCACTATCTATTTATTCTTTTTCCTTTGGTACCACATTCTGAAAAATCTACTTGTAGCAAGTTTAAGATCACAAGCAGCTTCTCAAAATGAGCGTATCAGTAGTGAGTCAGTAAAAGCACGGAAGAGGGAAATTTCATAGTTGTAATATAAAAACACTCAGTCTACAAACCTGTCCATCCAAGGTAAGGTCAAATCTATTTGAGAAATACTCACTAAGACTCCAATTTACGGATACTTT
This sequence comes from Lissotriton helveticus, assembly GCF_964261635.1. NCBI lineage: Eukaryota > Metazoa > Chordata > Amphibia > Caudata > Salamandridae > Lissotriton > Lissotriton helveticus. The sequence goes on from NC_136059.1 coordinate 1,081,152,806, forward strand.
GGGCCCGGTTAGCATCACAAAAGTGACATAATCTAGCACAAAGGGGCTCATTACGATGTCAGGCAGAAACTGTCTTGGATTCGGGACAGGCGATTTGCAACTGTCGGTTCTGACAACTGGTTTACGATGCAACCGAAACACTGTTCGGTAGGATTCCATTGTTTCCTGTGGGAGGATGTGTTACACCTGAGAACCGGCCATAACACAGGCTCCCATGGGGAAATGGGTTGTGTGTGGAAAACCCTGCACCCTGTCTTAGGCACCCCATGGTACCTGCCACACAGTGCAGGGTTTTACAGGACCCCTGGCTGCCACAGCCTATGTTTACTGGCCAGGGGACCCTGTCAGGGGCCCCCAAAGTCACTTTCCGACAGCCTTTCCATGTTGGACAGGCCAACGCGGAAAGGCTGTTGGAAAGTGACATCGTAATCCCAACAGTAGAAACGCCATCCATAGGGGGTTAAGGTGCAGTTCCAACGGACAAGAATACTCCGCAAGTCGGTTGGAACCGAGTAGGAATGACTGGCCGGTTTACGTTCCGACTGCAAACATTGTAGTAGGACTGTAAACCGACCGAGTCGGTCGGGCTCCAACGCAATTGCGAGGATTCTGACTGTCGGGAGGAGGCTTTCTGCCCGACATCGTAATGAGCCCTAATGTGTCATATTGGGAATTATTTTTCAGCGCAAAACTGAACAAAATGTTGTGGCAGCGATTACAGGGCTCAGAGACATCCAACCTAAATCCTAAAAATGAATAAAACTAATATAAGGGGGCAGGGTATACACATCCTGACCCCAAAGGGCATGAGGAGGAGGGTGTAGCAAGGGGACAAACTTCAAATGCCGGCCACAAGATGGAAAACATGTTATAGCAGCCATTACAGCGCTCAAGAACAAGGTCTCCATTGAAATGCATGCAGTGAAAACCTGCTAAAGAAGGTGAAGAAAAAAAACACACATTGGGTGATACCAGTAGTCACAATATACATAATTTGTTGGTGGTACCATTCGAAATTTAGGAATTGTATAAATTTTACCCTGCAACGAATGTTTATCTTCTGCTGGGATCTGATGAACCATGTGTGAGAGAAGAAAAAAACCTCTCATGATTTTCTCAGAGAGGTTATGGAAGGTGTGCCAGAAGCGAAAATGAGAGTTAATTTTCTATAAGTTCTCACTAACCTCCTCAGTCATGTGAGAATAAAGTCTGATACTCTGAGTAAAACATTTATTTCCAACAGCAGCAGCAGTCTGTCAATTAATTCCCCAGTCGTCTACTGCTTCCAACAGTGTTCTAATTAACAAATAGAGCTCTGAAATTCTGTTTGTATGCCAAAACTAAGGCACACCTGAAGCTATCTTGATGTAATCAAAGCTGTAAAACTTCCAGCATTTCCTTTAGAAATGAGCAATATGAGGGCATTCAATTTGTCATAGAACTTAGTGTTAGCACTCTATAAAACGTAAAAGGAGGGGGGACACATTTTCTATGAACTTTCATATATCTTTCTTATCCATGTCAGTAAAACATTAATATATGCATACTAAAACATGCACTTTCAACACAGGCATATTTCTTATGGAGCCATGCTAGCAATGTGCTTGCTTTATTTCCTACCTACATCGTCCACACAGTGCTGTTTTTTTAAAGAGGTGTGCACTGGCTTCTCCTTCCATCAGAATCCTGGGTGTATTCCTTCTAATCATAACACTGCATATCCTTTCCACCATGGAGGTCTGCAATTCTATTTCTCAAAAGATTTCTTAATGAACCTCGCCTCATTTGCCTCAGCTGTCTTTTTCCATGAAATAAATATCTTGGAGATGTCTTGGCCTTGTGTAAATGCCTTGTGTGCCTACCAAGCATTGATGGTCAATCTGAGCCTATATGTTCCTTAATGTAAGTATCTGTGAAAAAGTAAGTGTTACATGACCTTCATAGATACTTGTTGCATGGCCCCCTTCTCTTACAATTCTCAGACCTATAATCACCATCCAGCTTCACTATGGGCGCATTTTTTCAGTGAAGGCCGTTATTAGAGGGGTGAGATCTGACATAGCCGTTGTGAAAAACATCATGGGCCATATTATCAAGCAATGGTGATACATTATTGCCGCTTTTATAGGCAGGAAACTGCCGCTAAAGCGGCGATAATGGGCTTGATAATATGCCCTTGTGAATTCCCATTGAAGCCCAGGTTCTGGTTTTAACCTGGGCTTCTATGGGAATTCTATAACACATATTAGCAAGCCCATTATCGCCGTTTTAGTGGCAGTTTCCTGCTGCTAAAACTGCGATAATTTGAACGAGTTTCTTGCTAAAATGCCCCTTCAATATCATTCCATCTTAAAAGATAACAACTGCCTAGCCACTATGCCCACTCCTCTTGATTTAGAAGTAAGCTCAGAGTGGGCTAGAAGTGTGTATCTGCACCTGCCAACAAACCTGCAATTGTTGATTGTCACAGTGTCTTCTAGCATATATGGTAGCAGACTTGCATATACCAAAGAACGGCTTTACTACACATCTTTTTCCCTTCTGAATCAGACCATTTTATTCCATGAACCTATTATAGGATCATTGCATTTCCCTGCCATTTCCATTTTCATTATCTCTTCCTGTTGAATATTGTCTCTTTTATCGTGGTGTGTGTTTTGATAAACATCCATGATCCTGTACCTGATTGATTAACTTGAACAAAGCTTCCCAACTCCACTCCACCCTACATTCTTGGACAAACAGCTCCCCATTTCAGTACTCAAGGTGGCTGCCACCCCAATTTAGAGTTACAACTTAAACCAGTATTGTAGACATCCAAACTCTACATAAACATTCCAAGGAGGGGTGTCTGAAAGTTAGAAGCCTTACAAGACTCATCACCTCCTGCCCCTACACATGACATTCATCAGTGTGAGAGGTTTTATGAGTTAGCTGCTTTGTCCTCTGTCAGATTCAACAGAGGGTTCGGGGCAGTATGGATTTTGATTGTGTTTTCGAAAAGCGATCACAAATTAAGCACCATCTCTATATCACTCCAGTATTATTTGGCAAACTACTACTGATAGGCAGGTTACCATTTGTAACCTCCTGCAATTGGCTACAATCACAACAAGAGTGACCTGAAAAGGGACTGTACACCACATTCCCGTGACTGCATTTCAAAAAGAAAAGCTTTTTTGTTAGGCAGCCTGATTTCCTTACAAGAACCGGAGCTGCGTATGACAAAAGAGGGGTTTAATATGGAAAAACTGCCACAAACGTTGGTAATACGCCCCCGGACACTGCCTATAACTGCTGAAGATGCTGCTTGAATTTTCAACAGAGACCTGTTCACTTTTGCGAATCTGTTACCAACCCAACTTGGAAGACAGTAGTTGATCAATTGTCTGTAACCATATATATGACCGCAAACCATTGGTATAAAAGTTACCTTTTTTGCAATTTGTAAGTAACAACCAAATCAAGCCCCTTCCACATTGTGAATCAGTATTCATTTTAAAACATATTTTGTGATTTGTATTAAGATTTCTGAATTCCAAAATGAGTTTGGAAAACAAAAAAATTTGATTTAACTGTAGCAATTTCAGATTTTTTTAAATTCTCAGGGTTTTTAACTGTGAAATAACTTAGTACCTCTGGCTAATTATTGTTTGTGTCTATATCCAACTTTTGTTGATCAAAGTCTTAATACTCACAGTAACTATTTACTAGGATATTTCTTCATGGTAAAATCAAAACAGTGTTCAATGAATTTACAAATTTAGGTTGTTTCACGGAACATTCAAGACTTCATGAAGCCTTTCAGTGTAATATGACAAATCCTGTCCCAGGAGAAGAAAGAACACAGCAGTCGTTTGATTTCACCTTGACTACCTGATCACCATCTCTGTACACTCTGGGGCACATTTATGAGGGCCTTGCGCCTTTTAGCGCCGCAATTGCGTCACTTTATGTTACGCAACTACGGCGCAAACAATGCGCCCTATTTACAACGTGACGCATCTAGGAGATGCGTCACGTTGTAAAGCCCTGCACCATAAGGAGGCGTTCCTGCGCAGGGGGGGCGTTCCTGCGCAGGAACGCCTCCTAAAAGTGGCTGAGTGAAATCTATAAGATTTCGCTCAGTCACTTTCTACGTCAATTCCTTACGCCTACTTGAAGCAGGCGTAAGGGTGATACACTATGCAATGTAGGGGTGGCCCCTGTGCATTGCAGGAGTCATGTCGCACTTGCGACATGACTCCTGCAATTTGCCGCCCGTACGCCGGAAGATGCGTCACGCATCTTCCCTGCCTTGCACCGTGGGTGGCGGAGCTGTGGCGCACTGTGGCACACATTAACTGGCGCATCCCTGGGGATGCGCCAGTTAACATAAATCTGCCCCTCTGTGTTTGTATAGTATTGGTCGAAGTTTGTGATTGCCGGATTCAATACCCTCTTTTTTTATATTGGTTGGGTTTCTCCTGGATGTCTCTCTACATTCTCGTCCATGACTCTATTTGTCATTCGACCACTGAATTTATTTTTGTCACACCTCCTTTTAAAATCTGTCTTTGTCTCTGTTCCTCTGCATCATCTAACCATAGTGTCCTGAGATGAATAATTTTTTACTTCTCTATGGTAAATGGCCCTTCATGCCCTTTGAGAGTTCTTTGCGACCAAAGCCTCTTATTGGCTTTCTTTCCATGCTAATATGGTCACTGCCCCACCCATGTAGCTAACAATATTTCTCCTTCTGCCTTGAGGAGAATGCAGAGCAATTTAGGTCTGATGATCACCTGTTTACCCAACCCATAATTTTGAGAGTTTCCTCCCTGTTTATCCAACCTCCAGCCTCATTAAGAGTATCCTGTTTCTTGGACCGTTATACTCCATCTTTCTTTTTGATCTGATTTTACTCTCATCATGTACCTGTCATACTCTTCTTGCTGTGCTCATTGGTCTAATCACTGTGAAGTTGCCAAATATAAGCCTGAGCAAGAGAGAACTGGCTAAACCTATTAATTTGTTTGCTAGTATCGGTGTCTAATAAAACTCCTTTGTCTAGAATATTGTCTATGATGATGTTCTGTGAGACTCAGTAATATCATTAGCACCTCGAAACTGCTGTCCCCGGTGACTATCCTACTACTGAGAGGGCCATTACAACTGGTAGATGCTGAATATCTGATCTTACCTCTTGTGCCCAAAAAAGACACTGGTGTACCAACCTATATAATCTGACTGTTCTCTCCAGTCAGGTCACTACATTCAATCTGGTCGACCACAGATCCCAGTCATCTGACCTGGTCCATCCCTCCAGATATTCTTAGGCATTGTCTGGACTGAGAAAGGGTCAGGATTTCTCTGCAAAGGTGCATAATTTATCTGGAAATAGTATTGTGAATGTAATACTTTACTTCCTGACTTACCTTTTGGCGGATTTGGAATTTGCACAATTCAGACATGGGCACACCGAATTCCAAATGTACAGGATAAAGCTGTTTGTGGTATTATATAAACTTAATAGGATAACTATACCATGGATACAATCATGTATTTAAACACATTCTTTCTATTGTTATTGTACTCATACTGCAGTTGTAATCTATATGTGTTAGCAAATGTTTCTCTTAAAAATACACCCACGGTCTACAATTTATTCAACTCAGGTGAAAGTTTACATCTGGGTGTAAGAGGCACCTACAGTTTAGATGAGGTCTGAGCCAAATCAAATCAAATTGAGCATTATTATGCTTGTTTATTAGTGAAGAGTTATGCCATGTATACATAGATTGGTCTGGTCTGAGGTATGAATGTTTGTAATCTTTTAGTGATATAAGTTTCTTAAAACCGTATATTAATGAAGTTTGGATTGAATAGTATAAATGACCTTTGTGAAGTGCTTTGTTTTACTGAGAAGCAAGGTTACTTGTCACTGAAGTTGTGAGGATGCATCTGCACATTTTTAAATTTTTAATTTTTATTTTGGATGAATTATAAAGATTGGTTAGTATAAGATCAATATAGGTTTATGTTCTCGCTCACTTGAAAGGAATGCAAACAATTGAAATTATCGTTCACTACAGATTTATAGCCCAGCAATGCCCTTGAATTTGAGCAAACTTTTCTATCTGAAACAAGACGGATGAATATCTAGAAAAGATCAATCACAATAACTATACAGGAATACATACTTAATCACTGACACCAATAATTTACATTCCTAGATGTGAGTATGTTTGATGCTTTCTTTATTTCACTACAACATCAAATATCACAACATGATGGTTTAACCTTTTGCACTATTGGTTGGCTTATTCTCTTCTTTTACTTCTCTTCTTCTCCTTTTCCTTTCCAATCTTACTTTTTTTATTAGTTACTTTGGGTAAATAATGGATATAGTATTATCCTTGTTTAACCAACAGATAACATTACACAAGTAAGTGCAGGTGAATACATTCAAATAAACAATTAATAATACACCAAACATCAGTTAAGGAAGTCACAATGCTACCTATTTAGGCTTTGTAGACTATGGTACTATTTGAATACCTTAATAACTCTATATCATATGAAAGGCAACAAGGTTTTCAGTCTGACTACAACAATTACCTTACTGTACTGTTTTTTTAAATAAAATTCAATACATTATTTTCAATTAATAAAGAAAGATAAAAAAAGAAAGATTCAGATTTTGTTTGTAATTTTTTGCCCATGCCTGCTGTCATACAAGAAGGATAGCAAGCACCAGCTAGATTTATATGAAGCAGTAGATCCCTATCATAGCATCTATCACCAATGCTTCCTGACAGAAAACTTCTAGGAGGAGAGTTGAACATCAACTCCATTAACCGTTTGGTATCTGTTGTCATTTTTCATATAAAAAATAATCAGCTTTCTTTGAGTTGTAACAGCAGCAATGGTACCTTCATGAAAGATATAGGTAACTAATCAATATCTTGTGTTAAATATCATTCACAACTTCAAAGAACAATAAATACAGAAAGCACATTTCTCAGTTTTTTTTATGAACATGTGTGTTTGTTTTCTTCTTCAACCTCTATCTTTTACTCTGACAACATTAACATCACTGCTTTAATGCAAAAACTGTGAGAAGCACATATTTCGGAATTCCCACCCCTTGACCCACACCAGTATTTATATCAAAAGTTTTTTTTAATTTTATTTAATCATTTTAATGTATCCGTGGCTCCTCGTCCTTCATCTTGAAGATGGGGGACTCCATTGTACTTGCAGGTTATGCTGTCTTCTTCCTCTTGTCCTTTCTCTTCCTAAGAATATGGCTGAAGATGTTGTGATTGAAAAGTGTTCCCATAAAGGAGCCTGGAAGAAAAGGCCAAAGATTCAGTGACCACCAAGGAACAGGGTGACCAAATCCGTCTGGCAATTGGAATCACTGCTATGCTGCTACAATCTTCTGAGTTAGAAGTCCAATCATATACGCCATGGATTGATGGGTGGTGCAGGGGTGGTAGACTCTCACATGTGAAAATCTCACAACATCTTTCTTTAATTAGTCTCTGAGTAAGGAATTCTTTGCTTTCGGCTATAGTCTTAGTAAACTATGCCAGGCACCTGGTGTAGATGGTCACCCGAAAGTTGTTTTTGATTTTGCACTCCAGTCTTTGATTTTCAATTAGTACGTTTTTTTTTTGTTTGTTTTTTGTTTTTGAAAAACCTTTATTGCACCTTACAGATTACACAGCAATTGGCCTACAACCCAATCGGGCTGGCCGCCATTATCACAACATCGTCAGAATGCAGTAATGCCCAACGTAGCTCATGTTGACATATTTCCGTACATTAGTTGGTTACCGCTACATAGAAAAGGTGCATTTAGTGGAGTGTTCAGGAAATCAGTGAGGTTTTTGTGGTTTTTCTTTTTTGCAGAAACAAAAGCCTAACAACCAACCAAAAGAAACACATACTGATCGTTCATTATGGGTGAACAGGTCTATTCGCTATTTAGTGGTATATCCCCCCTACAGTCGGTCCCTCTCACCAGTGTCTATGTACCTCCCACCCAAGCACCAGATGTGTGTATGCTCTTCCGAGTAACATTCCAATGGGCACTCTCTCTTAATGCCAAGGGCAAGGCCTAAGTGTGTTAATGTGACCTATACTCCATGTACCACCCCCGTCCCCCACTTCTAATGTGTCCCCCGTGCCCCTCTAGCCCAACTCCTCCTCACCACCGGACTCATCCAGCTCTTCCTCCTCTAAGGGTTCGCAAATTCCTCCCCTGTAAATATTCCACTTGGACCAGACCCTATTCCACTTCCCCGGGCAGGCCCTGTTGGAGTATACTGCACGCTCCGTCACCATGACCCTGTCCATGTTAATACCCCATTGTGTCGTTGTAGGTGTATCAGCCGCGCCCCACTTCTGTGCTATGTCCCGTTTGGTGACCATGAACCCCACTGTTACCCATGTTTGGTCCTGCCTGGAGACATCTGTCTGTTCCCATATGTTCAGGAGACACCGCCTCGGATCAGGCAGCAGTGAAATCTCTAATGCCTGTGAGATCGTCCGCAGTACCTGTCTCCAGAATTCCTGGACACGCGGGCAATCCCACATAGTATGAAAAAAGGTTCCCTCCTCTCCGCATCCACGAAGGCAGAAAGGGTGTTGCGTTCTGTGTATGCGATGGAGCATGGTTCGAGTGTAGTAGACCCTGTGTAGGACTTTCAATTGCACAAGTCTCAGTCGAGCTGAGATACCCACTTCCTTAGGAGATGCAATCGCCAAGTTCCATTCATGTTCGTCCATCTCCCCGATTTCTGCCTCCCAGTGTTCCTTGAGCCTAATTAGTGGGTCTGGTAGGTTGTTAAGTAGTTTACGGTATATTAGGGAGGTCGCTTTTTCAACCATGTATTCAGTGAGGAGCCGGTCCTCAAGTGGGGATGCCTCCGGCAATGTACTGTCGGGGGGAATGACCGCTAGCAGTGCATGTCTGATCTGGATATACCTGTATAACTCCCTCTCTCCAAGGTCGAACAGCTCCCGCAATCTGTCAAAGGTGAGTACCGCGCCTCCCTCCCAAAGGTCCCCAACTGTAGATATGCCTATTGTGTCCCACTGGGAGAAGCCCCTGCTGGTTCGCAGAGTGCCAAAGACTTTGGAGTCCCAAAGCGGTGTGAGTTTCGTAATTCTTCCCTTCCAGCCCAATGCTGCGGTTGCCTTATGCCACAGTGCCGTGGTTAGCCTGGTAGGCCCCTCCAATTTATTTGCCTTTGTACGGTCATACAGTGGGGTCAGTAGGCTGGTCAAGCCCAGTTGCGCCCTGTCTGCCTGGAATGCAGGCTCGGACTGTGGGGTGTGCAACCAGCAGTTGATGGGTTTTAGCTGCGCCACCCAATAGTACATCGTCAAGTTGGGAAGTGCTATCCCGCCGTCATACCACCCTCTATGCAGTTTAGTTTGCGCGATACGCGGCGGGAGGTTGCCCCACATCAAGTTGGACACCAGTGCCGCCACCCGTTGAAAGAATCTAGGGCTCACGGGGTATGGAGTATTTTCGAGTACATACAGGAAGCGGGGTAAAGACTTCATTTTATATAGAGCAGCTCTCCCCAACAGCGTGAGGGGCAGCCCCGCCCAGAATTTTACATCCTGCTTCAGTCGCTCAACTTGGGGTGTCAAATTTTTGTCCATGAATTCCGCAGGGTCCCCAGTGACATGGATGCCCAAGTACTTGAAGGAGGAACCCGCAATCCTCAGAGGGCAGTCCGTGGTCAGCGCCGGAGCCGGGCCCTTCAGGACAAACAGCTCCGATTTGGCCCAGTTGATTGTGTAACCAGAGATTTCCCCATGGCCGTCACATAGCCGAAGAAGGGCCGGCACTCCTTGCTCCGGGTCAGTGAGATATACCAGCATGTCGTCCGCGTAGAGGGATATCCGGTCCTCCCAGCCCCCCGCCCAGCTAATCCCTTTCAACAGTGGCGAGGTCCATACCATGGTGGCCAAGGGCTCCAGCGAAATTGCGAACAGCAGCGGTGAGAGTGGGCATCCCTGACGAGTGCCTCTACCCAGAGGGAACGTGCGAGAGATATGTCCGTTGGCCACCACTTGTGCGGCCGGGACGGCGTACAACGGTTTCACCCAGGCTATAATCTTGGGGCCGAACCCCATACGGGACAGGACCTCGAACAGGTAGTTCCACTCCACCAGGTCAAAGGCCATCCTGGCATCAAGGGCCAGTACAACCGCCGGCGATGTGAGTGCCCCTGCCCCTGCCAATGCCCCATGCAGTCGGCGCAAATTCAGTGCCGTGTTCCTGTGTGGCATGAACCCGGACTGATCTGGGTGTATAAGATCGTCCAGACGTGGCATAATCCTAGACGCTATAAGTTTGGCAAGGATTTTAACTTCTGCATTAAGCAGCGAAATGGGGCGATAAGAGGCGCAATCCTCCGGTGGTTTCCCGGGCTTGGGGATAGCCACAATAGTGGCCAGTCTTTGGTCAGGCGGGAGCCTCCCCTTCTCTAGACATTCTGTGTACATTGTTAAGAGATGGGTACTCAGTAATTCGGGTTTCGCTTGGTACCATTCAATAGGAATGCCATTTGGGCCAAGTGCTTTTCCCGGGTTCAAAGCGTTAATCGCCAGCTGTATCTCCTCCACCGTAATATCTGCCTCCAAGTCCACTGTGGCCTCTGCCGACAGCGTCCTGATCTCTATCCTTTCCAGTGCTTCTCTGGCCATTGCGGAAGTCACTTCCCGCTCAGGGGTGTACACCCCCTCGAAGTGGGACGCCAGCGCCTCCACTATGAGTTCGGGGCTAGCGTGTACCACACCCCGACTATCTCTCACCTGCTGGATGCCCCTAGAGCCGCCGTCTCGTGTGTCGAGCCAGGCCAGCAGCCTACCCGCCTTATCTCCTATCTCATAAACCCTATTCTGAGTGTCAGCAATGTGGCCCTTCACCTGAGTCCTCAGATGATCCGTGTAGAGTTGTTGCTGGATGTCGAGTGCGTGTGCCGTGCTCGGTGTGGGCTGCCTTTCGTGTGTCATTGTGAGTTTCTGTAAGCCTAATTCTAAGTCAGCGAGTTCCAGGGCTTTATCTTTCTTGTGACCCGCGATCGAGGTTACCGCTTGTCCCCTAAATACCGTCTTGTAGGCCTCCCATAGTACCTCCGACGAACTCACGGAGTTGACATTCTCAGTGAAGTATTGTGTTTTTGCTGTCTTAAGGGCCTTACGGACCCTGGGAATCTTAGTCTGTAGTGGAATAAACTGTGAGGATTTCAGTAGTAAGATACCGGTGCCCCTGGACCCGGACGAGAATTCCGACTGTACCAACATTTTGTACCCTTTCCGATCCATGGCCTTGGTCACCCCACCCATTAAATGCGTCTCTTGCAGCATCGCTAAAGCGGGCTTCAGCCTTTTGAGTGTGAGCAACACCAGTCCCCGCTTGATCTTATCCCCCAGCCCCCGTACATTCCATGTCATTAATTTTAACGGGGATCCCCGGGAATCCGGGTCTACGTCCCCCCGTCTAAAAGAAGGGTCATCCGCCATATGCGTTCGTTAACGTCACTAATTTGTGCATTGCGCAGTCCTACATCGCAGCCCCCACCTCCCCGCTTCAACCAACGTTCCAAAATGTCACATGAGTGGTGTGTTACAGTTCTCGACCATATATATGTGTTCCAAACAACTTCAAAACAATCCCCCCTCCCTGCCCCCCTGCCTAACGGACTTCCAACTGCCCGCCCCCCCAACTCAGCAGAGTGCTTGTCCCCTCCCCAAACCAGTGTACTTGCGTGTAAGGGGGAGAGTGTCTCCCCCGGCAGGCGGCATCCCTGCTTACTTTCAGGACAAAGCAGGCCAGCGTCCAGTTGCAGCTATAAAGCAATAGTTCCTAGGTGAAGAGTCAGGGTGACCCCATTGTCTCATTCCGAGCGTTCGTTCCCTTCATTCTCCACGAGGTCTCGGGCTGGGGACCTCTCCGTCCCCCCTCTTCCTGAAGTTTGCGAGCCTGTCCGGCTGTCCGCCCGGTGGGCCGTATTGTGCCTGTTGGACTTCCGATTATTGCTCACAGTGTGCCAGCCCTCCAGCCAGTCCCTGGCCTCATCAGGGGAGTCGAAAAACCAGACCTTTTTGTCAGCTACCACACGGAGCCTGGCCGGAAATAGCATAGAGTAGGGCAATTCTTTTTCGCGGAGCGTTCTCTTCACTTCGTGGAAAGTCCTCCGTCTCCGGGACACCTCTGCTGTGTAGTCCGGGAAGAATGACACTTTAGAGTTTTGGATCTGAATCGCCGGCGCCACCCTAGCCGCCTGCAGAATGGCGTCACGGTCTCTAAAGTTGAAGAGTCTTGCCAGGATCGGTCTCGGGGGGCCCCCCGTTTTCGGTTTTCCCCCCGGTACTCTGTGTGCCCTTTCCACAGAAAAGAAATGCGATAGGCCCTTAGGTTGTAATTTGTTCTTGATCATGTCCTCCACGTATAGGTCCATTGCTCCAGTTGTTTCCGATTCCGGCACTCCCAGAATGCGGACGTTGTTCCGTCGTGAGCGCCCTTCTTGGTCATCCAGCTTCTCCTTGAGTAGTTTGTTGTCCGCCCGTAGCTGTCCCATTTCAATCTGGAGGTCCGAGACATCCTGAACCAGTGATTTGGTGACAACCTCGACTTGCTTCACTCGCTCATTGATTTTCTGGAGGTCCGCTCGGATCAGGGTGACCTCTGTCGCCGTCGCCCCCACCGTCGCCTGCACCTGAGCCAGCGCCGTCAGGACGTCTTCTAGTGTGGCTTTCTTCGCTCCCTCCGAGTCCGCCCCCTTCCCGGGCAGCCTGCGTTGTTCCTGCGGGGGAGTGTGCTTGTCGTAGGCAAATTTGTCCAACTTCGCTTGCGTGGAGCTATTTCTGGGGCCCCTTTGCGCCATAATGTACCGCCAGCAATTAGAGCGTGTGCAGGCCGGGGTCGTCGCTGGATTCGGGGCAGGTGAAGGATGTACGCCCCCTATATGGTTGCTTCGCACTTGGCACTGGTCGCGTAGGGCCTACAATCAGTTGCTGCAACGATATAGCCCGGTGATATGAAACCCACACTTAGCGACCACCCGGTAATATACAGTCTCAGTCCGGGACGTGTAGTGCTGGACCCCTGCCCTTCTTGCCCAGGCTCCGACGATTGGGGATACCTTCCACAGGGCCGCCGGAGTAATGAGGGCAACGCACGGCCACCACCAGCGCCGCCCGGTGCTTCAGAACGCAGGGGGGGGAGGAGGGGGAAGACCCCGGCGCCACTCAGGAGTCGTGGCCCCCAGCAGATCCCCGCCCCGCACACCTCCGGGGCCTCTTCCCGGTCACTGGATGGCGAGCCCGCCCTTCGATGGTCCGCCGGGTCGGGTCCCAGGTGGGCCAATGCACGGGCCGCTGCGCCGTTCCCGGCCACCTCCCTGTCTCCGGAGCCGCTTTCAGTTACCGGCACCAGCAGGGCGCCCTCCGTCAGTCCGCAGGTTCGCCAGGGAATGTCGCCGCTCGCTGTGTCCGCGAGGCGCCGGGGGGGGGCCGCCACTTCCGGCGTCAGCACCCGGCCTCGCCTCACTTCCGCCCGGCCACCGTCCTCAGGACACAGCGCTGCTTGTCCGGATGTCCCAGGCCCCTCCTCTCGCCTCGGAGCTCCGACCGTATCGTACTCTTGTACTCGGGACGCCGCACGGCCACCGGACCCTTTCTGCCCCGAAAGCAGAAGAATTGCACAGGATATATGTGCCGGATTTACGTGGAAAGCCGCCTTACCGCAGGAGCCTCCCTAAGCTGCGGCCGCCATCGTTGGCTGCTAGCCACGCCCCAATTAGTACGTTTTTTGAGAGATTTTTGGCTGTATATATTGAGAGAATTTACCAATTCGTAATGCATCACCAAGAAATAAGTGACCAATCTTCCCAAAAATTTCATTTTTAAGACACATGCTGGTTTATTAACTGGGCCTTATTAGGTCTCAAATAGTTAGTCATAATTGCTCGAAGAAGAGCCATTTTCATTTGTTGTTTTATAATGGAAGACATTTTGGGCCAGATGTAGGTAATCCGATTTTACCGATTCTAAAATACCGAATTTTACCGAATCGGTATTTTAGAACCGGTAAATGGTATGTAGATAAAATTCGGAATCGGACATTCGGAAATTACCGAATCGGTATTTACCGAATCGGTATTTACCGATTCAGTATTCCCCATTCATTCCTATGGGCCTTGTGGCCCATAGGAATGAATGGGAAATACCGATTCGGTAAATACCGATTCGGTATATACTGATTCGGTAAATTCCAAATCGGAAAGCAAAACAAAAGTGAAATAGCGCCATGAAACCTTTTTGGTATACGTGCGCTCTACAAATTTCCCAACCTTCAACTTCAACTGAGTAGGCAGCCAATCAGGTGCTACCACCCTCCCCCTCCCTACCAGGAAGTGGCTACACAGGCAGCTGCAACTAATTAGAAGCTTCTGGAAAGGCAGTTGGAGCTGAGCTGAGTCCCTGAGCAGCAGAAATAGTTTTGAGCACTTTTAAAACTGCAAAATGGCAAGCAGCAAAGTAAAAGAGCAGCCAGAGAGGAGGAGGAAACTCAAATTCAGCAGCATGGAGCTGCAGGTCCTTGTTGAGGAGGTGGTGAAGGTGCACCAAAAACTGTTTGGCAGGCAGTCCCTCACTGTGGCAGAATCTGCAAAAAGGAAACTCTGGCTGGACATACTAGACAAAGGTAATGCAGTTGGGGTGACTACCAGAGACACAGAGGACCTAAAAAAGCGATTCTACGACCTCAGGAGCCAAACCAAAAATAATTGGCTGAACACCACAAGCAGGCAACACAAACTGGCGGAGGCAAGAACCCAGCACACCCCCCTTACTGACCTGGAGGAGATGGTGGCCTCAACCATTGAACCAGACAGCGTATGCGGACTGGGAGAAGTAGACAGCTCAGCCAGAGCTGCAAGCAGAAAAGGTAAGACACATGCACAGCATTCCCCCCATACCATCATCCTTACCTGTACCCTTTGTGGCCAAGTGAACCCCAGTCCAGTACTGCTAGCACTATATAGGAGCAATGCATCATGGTACATGTAGTCAGGAAATGTAAGAACATGTCATACAGCACAGCAACCACCAAGTTAGGGAAATGATTGCAGAGAGAATAAAGCTAAAGTGAGAAATATTTAATTATTGTTACTGCGAGACAGTAGCGCTTAGCTAATGTACGCTCATATGTCCACAGGTGAAACATCTCACAGGCGTTCGCAGGAGACTGAAGGCACACCACCAGAGAGGGAGGAGAGTCAGGAGCCAGGTCCAACTACCCAGAACATCCCACAGGACACAGGTGCACCAAGTAGCCATCCTCCTGCACAAGACTCATAAATGGCTCCAGAGTTGCAGGCGTCCCCTCACAGATCTCAATCCCCTCTGTTGCTGTCATCCCCAGAAATGCCAGCATCACAGCATGACACAACACCTGTATCACAACCAAACAGGAGGCATGTTGTGGCCCCACTTCTAGAAATGGAGTTATCAGCAGCTGACATGGAGGGGGAAGAAATGCACAACTTGCCTGTGGATGTTAGCTCTTGCACACTGCATTCCAGTGCAGAGGTGGGCCATACTGGTGCAAGACGCCACAGAGTCCTAGAAAGGCCTGCAGATGCACCTGTGGAGGGTCCAAGTGTGTTCCGTGGCCTGGAGGGGAGCATGGTGAGAATCCAGAGGATGCAGGGAAGAGCCATCCAGTCATGCCAACGCCAAATGAGGTCCCTGGACAATAACATAGGAGACATAGGAAAGGACATCAGGGAGCTTGTAGAAGTGAACAAAGAGATGGCAGCAGGGATGCGCGAAATGAGCCAATCGGTGCAGCTGCTATATACCAAACTAGACACTGATTTTGAGTCAAGGCGCAAGGAAAGGCAGCATGCTCATGGCCAAAATAAAGCGATCAACCGCCTGGCCACTGCCACATCCCTGCTATGCAGGAGAAGCAGAAACATGCAGGAGGCTATGAACCAAAACAGCAATGAGGTCACTAGGGGCTTGGGCAGGATGACCAGTGCTCTTGAGGCGCTGTTAAATGCCCAAACTGCACAAACAGCGACTCTGGATGTGCCTGTGAGTGAGGAGAGCACAAGCAGGAGCTGCATGGCAAGCTCCCTTGTCCCAGAGACAAGGAGGAGCAGCAGGCGCCACGCTGAGGCCACAGGCCAGCAGGAAAGTGAGCACAGTGAGCACCATACAAGTGGCACTGGAAAGCGAGGACGAAAATGACTATTACAGTTCATGGTGAAGTGAAACAGGACTGACATCATTGAAGTTAAATACTTTTTGTTGCACATTTGTGCTTTAGAAACCTACGTCATGACACAATTAAAATACATTGGGTGCATACTCCACCTGTCTGTGTCTCTTTACTTACTTAAAAGAAGTTGCGTGTGATCTCTTCCCGTCTGTGTCTGCCATCAGTTGGTGTTGCAACTCCAGATGTGTGTGGTTCAGGCAGTGCTTGCTCGTCATCATGGTCCTCATAATCAGAGATATCCACTTCGGTGCCCTTCTTAACCGCAAGGTGGTGCAGCATTGCAAAGGCTGCAATCATCTTGCAGCAGGTGATTGGTGTGTACTGGTGGGCCCCTCTACTCTTATGTAGGCAGCGAAACCTGCTCTTCCACATACCAAAGGTGCGCTCCACAATGTTTCGGGTTGTTTTGTGTGCCCTGTTGTATCTCCTCTGGCTTTGTGTTGTAGGGTTGAGGTAGGGTGTGAGGATGAAGGACCGGAGGGCATATGCACTGTCCCCTAATTGTAAGAAGAAAAAACATTACTCACATGCACACACACACATCCATCTGCAATACGTATCAAGGGAGTTTCACACAGTGTGTTACCTAGCAAGTATCCTTCGCCGAATTCCCCCGCTGTCAGGCGTGCGTAGATCCCACTGTTTTTGAAGATGTAAGAGTCGTAGGTACTCCTGGGAAATTTGGCTATTATGTCAGTGATCATGTACTTGGAATCACAGATCACCTGTACATTTATTGTGTGGGTGGACTTCCTGTTCCGATAAATGTACTCTGTGGCAGCAGGTGGGCATATTGGTATGTGAGTTCCATCAATACAGCCAATGATTTTTGGGAAATGCGCCATCTGATAAAAGTCTGTCTTTGTCCTGAGCAGTTCTGCATGCGTTGCAGGGAATCTGATGTAGTTATGCATTCTCTGCAACATGGCGTCAAGGAATTTTTTTAAGAAATGGGACAGACAGCTCTGGGACACCCCACCTACCGCAGCAACCAAACTCTGGTAACTCCCAGATGCAAGCAGGTGTAGGCTGCACAGCACCTGCACATGGGTAGGGATGGCGTGCGCCCATGGGGTTGGCTGGTCCAACAGTGGGTGGAGGTCCCTGATAAGGTCCAGGATAGTTTGGGGGGCCAGCCTGTACCTTTGTAGGATCTCTGGCTCAGTTAGCTGAAATAGAGTGATCCTCTGCCTGTACACCTGCTTCTCCCTCCTCCAGAGCCTCTCTCCTTCTGCCTGTAGCCGTAGCCGCCTCGCAATGACATAGAATGCCGCCATTCTGGTAAAACTGTTGCATTTTGGGGGCTTTTTTATAGCCTGCAACTGGTTACCACCTGATTTCAATCCATGGTAAATACTGAATCTTGAATACCGAATTTCATGCAAATTCGGTATTTAAAAGGTTACCTACATCTCAAAATCCATTTTTTCCATTTCATAATTTCCGATTCGGTATATTTACAGAATCTGTAAAGTTTCCGAATCGGTAAAGTTTCCGAAACGGTGAATTTACCGAATCGGTAAATTTTCCGATTCGATAAAGTTTCCGAATCGGAAACGTTACCTAATCGGAAAATTTACCGATTTGGTAAATTTTCCAATTCGGTAAAGTTTCCGAATCAGAAACTTTACCGATTCGGTAAATTTACCGATTCGGATGTTTTTGGGTCCCCTACATCCCAAATGCCCAATACCGGTCGGTAATGGCCGAAAATCGTTAATTTCGGCCGTTTCCGACCTGTATTGGGCCACCTACATCTGGCCCTTTGTCCCATTCATCTGTCTATGTTACTCTAGTAATAATGTACTGCGATAGCTCAAAAGGTCTACATGTTTCACGCCTTCATGCCTTGAGAGCCAATGGCATTTCTTTAGGACCATATGGCTGTACCAACCCTACCACTGATTGGGACCAAGGGATACTTGTGGGTAACCAATCAAAATAAATTCATCTGCGCCTGCTGTGGTGCAAGAAGGAGGATCCAATCTGTGAAGGGGAAGATAATAAAAAAGTAATCACAAGTTTTGCCCAAAATATTCGCTCTACCTATATTACTTCTCATAAAAACAACTTTTGATAAGATCTATGAAAATATACCAAAGATGTATTTATTAAACTCACAAGAGGTTCTCTAATTTCATCAAATATTGAACATGTAGTCATTTAAATAAACTATTGTAGTCCCTTGCAACACACTGCATATGCCACAAACAAATTCCACACGGCATGTATAAAAAAGTTGCCTTTGTATTACAGACACACTGAAATCAAAACGAAATACACATTCTATATAAACTTTACAGTTATATGCAATA
The DNA here is from genome assembly GCF_964261635.1 of Lissotriton helveticus. NCBI lineage: Eukaryota > Metazoa > Chordata > Amphibia > Caudata > Salamandridae > Lissotriton > Lissotriton helveticus. The sequence goes on from NC_136059.1 coordinate 1,081,171,418, forward strand.
GTCGAACTTCCTTATTGAAATCAAAACAAAATACATATGGTATATACACTTTACAGTTATATGCAATTGGCAAACTTTCCCGAAAGATCAAACAGTCACAGGTCTTTGACTACACCTCGTGATACAGCCACTAAGTCACTCAACAACACCAGCCAACAATACTCAACAACACCAGCAAACAATACACAATACATATTGCCCCTGCTGGCACCTCATTGACTAAACTCATGTTAGTCAGAACCACCTAACATGGAAAGAAACAGTTACCTAATTGTGTCCATACAAATTAGACCTCCAGGCACCCAGCAGCACCTGCATCAGTATGGGATCGTCATCTTCCTCTGTAGACAAAAATATACTTTCCCCTTAAGCGGAGGTGTGAACTGCCATAGCCCCCAACAGTCAGATATAGGTGTCCTCATGGCACATGAAACCCCTCGACCCTAATGACAATGTTCTCCACAACAAAAAACTTTGTGGCATGGTCCCGGGAGAGGGTTCCAATGACATCGGACAGAGACCGCGATGTCAGGCACTGTGATAGTCCCGATCTGGAGGTCGAAGACAGTCGCAGTTCCTGGCTCAGGTTCCCCCCAACACCCCTTGGTCACCCCACATTCTGTAGTAGAAGATAGCATAGGTATCTCTGGTTGCAAGCACAGGTCTCTCTGACTCTGCAAGGTTCCCCTGCACTCCTCGAACTCCTCGCATTCTGGCACCTCAAGTTGCTGCTGATCTTTACGAGCACACTCCTTGGCATATTGTGATGACGGTGTACATCAGGACAGTCCTTGTCCCAGCCAATGATCAATTCCACCCTTTTCTGCCTTACCCTGTGCGATCCTTACAATCTTGTGGAAACAGTGAGATCCTTTGTGTCCCTGGGATCTTGGGGATAGGAAGGCAGCCAACCAGCCTTTTGATAGTACTTAGGGACCCAGGCTATGACAGTTGGCACTTAGCTGTAGGCCAGCAATGTCCAGGCAAGATCCTCCAAGTGATAGTCCCCTTCCAGGCCACCACAAGTCTATGGATAGTCCATTTGCAGTCCCTCCTGCCCTAATGTTTCCTTGTGTTGATGTCCCAGTGTCAAACCAATGTAGTATAGTTCCACATCCAAAAGCATCTCTACTTTCAGAGGACAGAGTCCCAGTAGTTATACCCAAATTTGCCTTTGAGGAGCCGATCGGCTCAAAAGGCCACCTTTGAAATGCACAGGCCCTCTCTAAATGTTGTCCTGTCTGGCTTTCTACCCAAGGAGGTTTGATCACTATCTTTAGTGGGGCCAAGACCCTGCCCCTTGGAATGCCGGTGCCAATTCCACCTCTACGTAACCGTCCCATAGAGGCCCCTCAGAGTCAGAGCTCTGAGGTTTTCCTTGAGCCCCTCGTTTATGGACTTCCATCAGGAATGCACTGATGTAGCTGTCCCCTAGCCCCCAGATGTCAATTTGAGACAGGCCGACAGGCACACCGAGCCACAAGCTTCGAAATGCCCACTTTCTTGAAGTGACATTTCCACCACCATAATGCCGAATACACTCGCCCTACTGGAGTGGATTGGCTATTACAAATTCATCAACACCAAACACTATACTGCTACTACTTCTCACATAGGAAATACTACTCAATTGCCTTTGTCAACATTCCCCCATTTTAATCCAATGTGAGAATCAGGCCCTGTTGTACTAAAGATACCACCTGGTACCATTCATGTTCCTTGCATGCAATGCACAGACGCAAATGCCCTACCTCTCCCAACACCACACTCTGTCACCAGTTAGAACTCTGATATAGCAATAACCATGCAGAACCTTGGCACATAGCTTTTTAAATGCCAAACCGAGTAACAGTAGCCTGTGCACACAGGCCCCACCAGGGCCAACCTGTGGCACAATCGATGAGCTACCTCCATGGACGCACAACCATTGCTGCAGGCCCACGGAGGAGCATTCGAGATGCATGCCCTGGGTATATATCTTAATCCTTGACAAGGGACTTACAGCTAATTTGAATCAGCCAATCATGTCTACACCAATCACCAATATGTATATGAAGAGCACAGAGTTAGCACTGAACATTAGCATTGCACATGCTTAAAGGCTAGCATCCAGATCAGTGGAAAGTTGGGATGGAGAAAAGCAAAAAGTTGAGACAAAGCACCCTAGAAAGGGCCATTACGAATAGCTATCATATAATTGTCCCATTTTCATTGAATTCCATAACTCCACACATTCAAACTCATATCTTGCACCTTTTCAGCATGTATGCAGTGAACCGAATATCAATGGAGAATCAACACATATTTTTGGTGGATCCTTCAACAAAGGAAATTTTCTACTGGATCTATATTGATAAAACATGCTATAGAAATGGAGGGTAAGCTGTGCTCAGGTTTTCTCCATATTTTTTAGAAAAATATACATGGAAATGTTGATAATGTAAGGGTTGCGACAAAGTCCTCTTCTGCATGGATTTCCTAGCACTAGGTGTCCAGGTTTGACCTGACCAACTAATTAACCTAATGCAATTTATGTCATGGATCAGAGTGACAATTCTTAAAGGGCGGGGAGGTGGGAAGCTCCTCTGTCCTGGCAGAGTTTGCAGAGTTTTTGCAACTCCACGTTCGGCTTAGAGCACGGAGTTCAGCAAAAATCATCCGTATACCGCCGTAGCGGAGTTTGCGGCTCACCAGCGTCAAGCTTTATAGTTCTGGGCAGTAGAATGTTTGCACACTTTCAAGATGGCCGCTGTTTAATCTTAACCTTTAGTCCTTAAATTATTTCCATGGCTCATCCCTCCCTTCACATTTCGTGTGGAGGGAGGCTGTGATCTCACTGCTTGAGCTCTGCCCCGATGTAGGACTGGCTGCTTTCCTTTGAACCGGCATACCTAAGCAACAGCGCTGGTGGCCAGGAGAACCCATTGCCATCCACACAATGGTAGCATTAGGGCCCTGGCTGCACCGCTGAAGCGACAGTCCAGGTGCAGAGAGGTGGTGACTCACCGATCCCAATGCCAGCTGCAGTACCTGGGACATGATGGGCAGCACCACAGAATCAGAGCGGCCACCGACACCCTCCGACTAAACAGGCCTCGGGACGTGGCTGTAATGGAGCTAGAGCAGCTTTGAACTCGCAGTAATGCCAGTAAGTATAGCAGCCTCCACTGACTTGATGCATTTCTCGCTTGTATGTCCGGGTGGGGTGTTTAAGCTGATAGGGCTTTTGGTGTTTCACTTTTATGCACAATGTTTAATGCCTCCTTTGCAGGTATACACCGGGAGCTGGGGTGGTGATCCGTGTTGTCTCTGATAACTAAGCAAGTTCGGCATGATTGCCTTACCTGCCTACTAAGCCCTGCATGGAGCTCCATGGAATTAGTCAGAGTTTTTTAATCACTTGACAGAATTCCGCAAATTGAAACTCTGTGTGCCTTCAATTATACATTAAGTTGACAGATTCAAAAAGCACAATTCATAAATAGCTCCTTGGATTTATGAAACTGTATGTTAACTCACGCCCAACTAAAATTGGCCTTGACAGTTTTAATTTCATGTGTGCTGTGGAATCTATTCTGTCTCACGTTTTGTGTTGCAGGTGAAGACAGCTGCGGTCACTGCAGGTAAGAGCGGTGGGGTCGGCTGAGGGGGGTTTGCGAGAGACGACTACAAGGTAAAAATAATTATTTATTTAATTTTTCCTTGTGGTTGTCTCTTCAAACCTCCCCCCACCCAGCCAGCCCCTCCGTTCTCACCAGCAGCGGCACCGGCAGAGTGAAGAAGCACTCTCGTTAGATAGAATAAGTTAAGCAAGGAGTGCAAATGTTACAATTGTGTGGCTTAAGACGATAAAGGAACGTTGGTGTGCTTCACATTGGAGAAGGCCTGGGAATCAAGGACAAATTGTTGCAAGGAAGGTACACCATAGACATCGTGGAAAAATACCTTCAGGACAGTACCCAGGGTGCATGGTGTGATTCAAAATGCACCATGGGCGTGATACCTGTGGATAACTGGTTGTTGGAATTAGGGCCGGAGGGCCACTTCTTTCTTGCCTTCAAAGAGAGACCATCCTAGATACAGTTCTGTCTTTGATGGGCCACTTCTTTCTTGCCTTCAAAGAGAGACCATCCTAGATACAGTTCTGTCTTTGATAGCTTTATGCTATATGACCCGTTGATCGTGGAGAGACTCCTCGTACTGACATCTTTTGTCCTTCCTTCTGAAAATGCTTATTTACGGAAGTCACCTAGCGTTAGAGTAGGGATACATTTAATACTTTTCACTCACCAACCCTCGATGCAGGAAAATTTGGGCTCATACTTCCTGATTTTCTGTATCCTTGTTCTTGAATTAATTGTGTTGGTTATGCTGCAGCCTCTAAACTGGATGCAGAGATGTGGCTTCATGATAATTCCTTTGTATTTCTATACTCTCGTGTTCAGGTGTTTTTATATTAAGTTGTTTTTAGGTTTGTAATAAACGTACTAACCTTCAGTTACCACCTGTCCGTGGGTTATTATGTAGCCAAGGGATTTGTTGGCTAATTGATTGTTTTCTAAGGAATTTTCTCCCCTTTACACTTTCATCCTACGAAGACGAACCATTGGATTGTGACTCTAGAACAGGTCAAGAACTTATGGGTCTGGCCCTTTTAGTTGGTAGCAGAGTAGGATGGTTCCCACATGAAGTAAGGGGAGAATTTGGAAGTAGTATAGAATAGGTGGAACCTAGAACCCCAAAGCCCCAAACTAGAGCCCAATGATCAAGAATGGAAGCCGACCGAGTCTGGCGGAGACTTGCGAAGTTTGATGGTATGGCAAGATTAGCGGCGGAAGGAGCAGTGAGTATTAATGGGGTGTATTTGTTAGATTGCCGGAATAATTTGATTGTGTGATGTCTTGCAGAGTTGTAGTGAGAGTTGAGTAAATGTGGTTCCGGGCAAGACTAGGTCAAGGATTTAGATTTGAGTTGTAGGTCATGAAGTGCCCTAAGATCCCTGTATATTAAAAGGTGTAGAAGACACTGAGATTGTGATTGTCTGACCGAAGAACTGAGAAGTTGTCGTGAGACGTCATTGGCAGTTCCACATAAGACAGGGAACTTTGTGTGAATGAGACCCATGGGAATCATCTAATGGACCTTATGTACAGGGGGGAGCTATACTGATTAGGGTGATCTACTTTGGTCGAGGGTAATCGTGTGTGAATGTTCTTGAGTGGTTGAATTCTATTGATCGTTTTAGGTGGCAGACAATTCTGGATATAAGATGACTGTGTGAGGGGATGCATATGAAGAAATTGTGATGGAGTGTGGGCCGCTGCGAGGAGTGAGAGTGACGTCAGAGAGTGTCATGCTAGGTCGGTTGGTGTAACACTTTGCAGGGATTGATTGCTAGTCAGCTGAAAGTTTGTGATTGAAAAAGATTGCTCCATCGTAACTTGATGAACTGTAAGTTGCAATTTGTAATCATGCGATGTTTCAGGGTGTTACAGGGTCTTTTCAGTGGTGATAAAGGGGTTGTTACTCAAGTGGGTGAAGTGGTGCCCCCGAGGATACTCCAGCACACTATATGGCAACAAAAATTGGGCTTCACACTATAATTTGGCTCCAAAATTGGCAAAAGATCACTGAAAATGAGGGTGAATTTTCATGTCCACGCTTTGGTTTATTTCAGTTGGATGTAATGAATTAGCTCAGAGGAGCAATGTTTGCGCTGCGACATTTGCCTAGACCCACATAATTCAAAGCATTACTAGTAGTTTCTCAGGTGGGTCCTAATTCAGGAGTCATGGAAAGGATATCAGCAGGAGTAGGGGGGACAGGAGTGTCCCCTTTGGGTGTTATGGAACAGAATGGTTTTAATGCTGATTCTCATTTGCCGGAAGCTCTTACAGTACCAATTACCATTGGTCCTTTTGTCCCTGTTTATGACCCAAGTTCAGAATGAAACCTGAGTCAGAGTCAGGCCATACTTGCTGAAGGGACTGGATTGAGAAGAACAAGAAGAACAAATTGTCCTTCATTAGTGCCTAATACCCCTTTAACGGCTACTGCTGACCCTTCTGGAGTTCACAATGGCTCCAGTACTGTATGATCTATACCCATGGTAAGCACTACTTCAGATCTGCAGATGTGGGAAGCTTCCATGAGAGTACCAAGTGGTACGACTTCGGAAGCAAGCATAACTCGGAGAGCCTCTGGAAATCAGCATGTACTAGATGTTACAGAATCATCTTGGTTGAGAGACCATAATAACAGTAAGGAGAGTCAGAGTAGTACATTGAGAAAGGGTACCATCAAGGCTACAATGAAGGTGAAGTTAGTAGATGTGGTGAGGCTGAAGGTTGAAGTAGATGAAATCATCAGTGGGAATTTACCTTTAGACAGAATTGAGACCTATGAACCAGACGATCGGTTGTTTGTAGCGACGGTTGTCACCCGAATGGCAAGAAAAGCACATGAGAAGTTTTCAGAGTTGGCTCAGAGATATGGAGTAGACTTGTCTCGAACAAACACATTACAGGGAAATCATAGGCTTTCTTAAGTGACCAGGAGCTAGAGGAAAAGAGAGTGGCGGGGAAGATGGTAAATGGAATAAGGGCATGGAACATGCTTGATAAGTGGGAGGAGAGATGGTCAAAGAAGAAGAGGGCAAGAAAGGCGACAGGAGAGACACCACCTCCAGGAGGGAGATAGCAGGGGGTGTAGGCATATCCATTATGGAAGTGCCTAGCGGAGGGTATGTGCATGTTCTCTGGAGTCAGGCTGTCCTTGCTTCATTCTTAAATGATTTTTCCAGGCTGGGAGAGAAACCTATGGAGTGGTATAAGTAAGTCGATCTCTTTGTGAAAATCTTGAAAGTGTTGTGGATTGACTTAAATACCTTGTTTGAAATTGTGGTTCCTAGTGATCTGTGCTCTGCTTGTAAGATAGCTATTGAGTGGCCTGCTGCTGAGCCAGAGAGGCATTCAGTAACTCATGCTCCTTCGCTCTTAGTTAGGAAAAAGTACGATCAGGTGATTACATGGTTGCCATCCAAAACAGTCCCTCAAGACATCAATTGGTTAAAGATACATCAAACGACCTAGGAACCTAAACAGTTAGGAATTGCTTACTATGAGAGCCTGTTGCAAGCCTTTAAGCAGTATAGTGGTTTTGATACGCTTGACCCCAAGGACATGGGACAAGTTGTATCTAAATTTGTGACTGGATTGAGGCCGGAGATCAGCCTCATGATCCAACAACTCCTAATTTGTTGGCAAAACAAATTTGTGGATGAAATCCTACGGTACCCCAGGTACTGCAGTGATGAGAGTCGACTCTAAGCGTAGGAGGATATAGGAGAAATTGATGCTGGTCTTAATGTGAAATGCACAGACTGGAGAGCAGGCAATAGTGGGAACTGTAGCTCGTGGTCAAGGGAATGTTCCATGAGGGTTCAAAGTAGCATCAGTAGTAGGGTCGACGGGACAGGGAAGAGGTGTCCCCATAGTTCCGAAGACAGGGATAGATGTTGCAACTCTGAAGAAGACCACAGCTTGTAATTTTTTTCACAAGATCAGGCATTAGAAGCGCGAATATTGCATCAATCATGCAAATCAAGCGCAGGAAAGAGAACTTGTGAAGGTGGCAGATGGCGTAAATCTGTTACTGAAAAAAGCTAGGCCCAGATCACTAAATGCAGGAGGGAATCAGAACCCGTTAGTGCAAGTGCCCCAACCACCGAGAATCTCGCAGGGCAACCAAACTTATCCTCAGATGCCCTTAATGGAAGCATTGAATGGATTTGAACCGGACCCGTCCTTATGAAGGTGTCTGGGGCGGGAGGAAGACTGTACACTTGGCGCGGTCCTAGAGGTAGACCATATGTAGAAGCAGACGTAGATGGTCATCCCATTACATTCTTGATTGATATTGGTGCTACCCGTTCTACTGTGAGATCTGCAGTAGCTCCAAACGTACCCCTCTCGAGAAAATCATTCCAAGTTGTAGGAGTCTTTAATAAAGAGAATTGCAAACACTTTGACAGAAGAGGTGTTGGTGACAATCAGAACCTTTCAGGATCACCCTCAGTTCGTGCTGTGTGATTTAAGTCCAGTTTGTTTGCTACAAATTGTACCATCTACTGCACACCAAAGGGAATCGAATTGCAGACTAATGATGAAGACATTGCTTTCAAGTTGGCTAAGCAAAATCCTTATAAAGCCATGTTCCCTTTACTGACAGTGGAAGAAATGCTGCTGGATCTGACAGACACCGCCTGTGGTATGGGACTTCTTAGGGGAAGAAATCGGACTAATTTGAGGAGTCGAGACAAGCTGCACACAGGTCATGCCAAATGCAGAGTTTACAAGAATGCCTCAGTACAACCTGACCCCAGAAATAGTGGCAAGGGTTACACCTGTAATTGAGTCCAGTATTGTGCAGGGCATCCCAAAGGAGATCATGGGAAGTCCGCGCAATTCTCCTACCATGGGATTGCAGAAGCAGAGTGGGAAATATCTCATTGTCCAGGACCTTAGGAAGGTCAATAACATAGTAATTCCATGCTGTTCCATGGTACCGAATCTATATCTGATCCTATTTCAGATTCCTTGTGAAGCTGAGTGATTCATAGTAATTGACCTCTGCCAAGCATTCTTCTCCACCCCATTGCATGAGGAGAGACGATTTTTATTAGCATTCCGGCTGGAGAATTGTGTCTTTACATGGTGTAGTATCCCTCAAGGATATACTGACAGTCCATCCATATTCAATAAGGTCTTGAAGAATAACCTTGAGAGACCTTGATTCTGCCCCAAACTCTGTGTTAGACCAGTTCTTTGACAACCTCCTCATTGCGTCTGAAACGCAGGAGGCTTGCAGGGAGGATACTATCGCTTTTCTGAACCATCTGGCTGACAATGGGCATTAGGTGTCTCAAAGTAAGCTTCATTACTGTCTAAATGAAGTACAGTATTTGGGTCATCAAGCTGAAAAGGGCAAGAGGAAGGTGTCACCAGAACGAGTGGAGGCAATCATTAAAATGACTTTGCCCAGTACCCAAAAAGAGGTCAGAATGTTTTTGGGCATGGTTGGCTATTGATGACAGTGGATTCCTAATTTCTCCTTGATGGTGAAGCCTCTGTAGAAGCTGTCCCACAAGGATGTGTGTTACCCGGTACCCTGGGATAACATCTGTCTGCTTGCCTTCCCGGAGTTGAGAGAGTACCTGTGTCATGCTCCAGCCTTAGGAATGCCTGAATACAAAAAAGCATCCTCATTATTCTGCCATGAGCAAGCAGGTTGCGCTCTATCTGCACTCCCCCAGAGACATGGAGGTACCAGTGGTCTATTTCTCAGCTGCACTAGATCCTGTAACTTCAGCGTTGCATGGATGTCTTAAATCTGTTGCTACAACAGGTGTCAGTATTGAACGATGTGAAAACATTGTGATGGGTCATCCTCTTACAGAATATATGCCACATTAAGTTGAGCTCCTGATGACGAGAACCAAAATACAGCATTTAACAAATAACAGGCTGACAAGTTATGAGCAAGTGGTACTCGCTGCTGAGAATGTCACCCTGAAGTGTTGTTCTGTTTTAAATCCTGCTAACTGAGGAAGAATGTGAAGACCATGACTGTTAAAATGTCACTGAGCTTTGCACGAAAGACATGGCATTGTTCATGAGCCCCTGTCCGATCCAGACCAAGTCGTTTTTGTTGAAGGTTTATGCTTAAGAGACAATGGAGGTAACTTGAGAGTAGCATTTGCTGTCTGTTCCATTTGTGAGTTGTGGAAGCTGCTTGTTTACAGGGAGTTTAAGTGGCTGTAATCCTTGCCTTGACCTATGCATGGTAAGTTTCGGAACAGATCCGAGTCACCACCTATACTGATTGCCAGTAAGATATCGTGTGGATCATGACTTTGGATAGCTATTGTCACAGAGAGGGGTCTTAACATCAGGTTCTCCCATCAGGAATAGGGAATACGTGATACAACTGTTGGACGCTTTGCAAATGCCAAGAGAAGTGGTCGTAGTTAAATGAGCAGCCCATGGAAGGGGGAGGATTTTGTTACCACATGAAATAAGTATGCAACTGACGCTGCTATTCATGCATGTGTTTTTAATGGGGAATATACTGCCTAGAGAACAGAGAAGACCAAACTCAGCATGATGCTAGCTGTTGCTGACAGGTGGGATGAAGCGAGATGTTTGTAAATGGAAGCCACAGATAAGGAACAACTGGGTTGGAAAAAAGCAAGTTGTGAGAAAGGAGAAAATTACATTTGGGCGTAGTTGATGGCAGGGCAGTGTTGCCTGATTGTTTGTTACATCCAATGGCAAGGCAGATTCAAGCAGCAGCTCATATGGTAAGGGATGCAAAAGTGAGACTGGTCGGGGACACTTGGTTCAATCTGAGGTTTTGTGTAATTACAGAAGCTGTGTGCCATCAGTGTGTCATATGCCCAAAAATGTATGCTGGGAAGAAGATTGTTGTTGCTTTGAAATCAGGGGTCCCTTTAACTGGGCTCATATGGACATTTCTGAGATGCCTGTGTGTAATGAGTTGAGATACGTTCTGGTTATTGTGTGCATCTTTTCTTGATGGGTTGCAGCTTACCCGACTGGAAGGTGTGATAGTCTCACAGAAGCGAAGTTGTTATTGAGGTAACTCATTCCTAGATTCGGATTTCCAACTACATGGGAATCGGATAGAGGGGCACACTTCTACAAGGAAATCATGAAGTTGCTGTGTACCGCCTTGAGTGTGGAACAGAGACTGCATTGTAGTTACAGGCTGGAAGCATCAGAAATGGCAGAGCAGACCAACAGCACCTTGAAATCGAGGCTAGCAAAGGGGTCCCTGGAAGGGACAAGCTAAGCTGTAGAGGTACCTGAAGATGCAGGATACAGACCAGATTGATCATTACAAGTAGTATAGAGTCTGACTCAGTGGAAAAGACTGGTGTTATAAGTGGTTGTGTGTAGTCAATGAGAAAGTTGTTGCAGGTGAGATGTGGCCTGTGAGACAGAGGAGCAGTAATCTGAGACTTGCATCTGAAAGAGAACTTGCACCAATAGATAAATCTTCAGAGTCTGAGCTGAGGGAAATTGAGTAAACCACAAGAGGTATGAGAAAGTCCAGGAGAGCTTGAGTGCTATGTCGAAGATATTTCTCTCCTGAGTGAACTTATCTGGTTACAAATGCTAAGAAGAGCGAGGTCTGAGATTTCGATTTTAATTGTCGAGACCTTGCAGACAGTTCTTGGAATTGAAGCTAATGCACTTCTGTCGTTGACTGTATGCCTTTCCCACCAAGGGTGAGTGGCTAGCGGACTCTGATTCGGGAAGACATTGAATTCCCACATTTTGGAGCACCACAGTCTTCCCTGAGAGATTGCAGCATTGAGAGCTTAACCGTTGCAAAGAGTCAATGAGGAGATTGGCTCTGATCTTATTAGGGATGTAAATTGAAGTTTGAACTGTAAATACGTTGCTTGAAAGAAGATAGCCTAGGCCCGGGTAGAAAAAGAATAAAAATAGGGACTTCCATCTAGAAGAAGAAAGAGGGCTAGGGAAGTCTTCAAAGCTGTGTAAATACAGTACAAGTGACTGTTGAAAAGAACTTTCCAAGGTTTCAAAGAAAAGGTTGCTCAAGGTCTTTTTTACACATGGATAAGAGGTGGAGAAAAGAGACTCATTGTAGGAGAAAATATAGTGATAGTTGTAGTCATTATGGAGTCAATTGTAAGTGCACACAAAGGTGAGTAGGGGGATATAGGAAATACACACCTACAACTGCTGCCTCAAAGAGGGTACAGTAGGATCTGTGAATGGCTTAATAGAGCATACTAGTTGCTTTCTTCATGTAGATTTGTCAAAAGGGGTTTACATGCTGAATGCTTATGCTAAATTATTTTATAAGTATGTTGACACAATTGAAATGAGAGATTGTTATGTATGCATGTAATTACCACCTGCTTCTCCTACAAAGGTAGCCAACCCATTAAACTGAACCGTTTACCTCTCCCACCATAAGCCTTTTCTTCATGCAAAAAAAAAATCAGATTATGCAAGCAGAACATCCCCTTGCTTGTCATAGAAGGACCTGCAAGGAATGGTGGATGAAACTGTGATTTGAGCCACAGTTGGTTAGAGTAAATATTGCTGATTAGAACCTTGAGCCTGTTTAGGGAAATGTGCTGCAATGTTGTGAAGAGGGTAAATGCTGTATCCAATATATCTTATTTAGGATTCATAAACTTCAATTGAAATGCTATCCTTCAGCCAGGAAGCACCGCATGGCCCTAAGAGAAATATTAATAGAATCATTTTGAGCAAATACCAAGGACTATGTCAAAGGAGTTGTTTTTCAGCACACCAGATAATTTTGTAGGTGAAGGGGACATATGTTCATTTTAAAAGGTACAAAATCTCAGCAGCAATCTGTAGTGCCCTATAAGTGAAAGGCAATGACCCATGAACACTACCTTGCATATTAGGAAATGTTACTGCTAGGAAATCAATAAAACAGTTAAGAAGAGCATCAATGATCATACTTCAATGTTAACAACCACATCAGTAAAGGGGACAAATCAGTGTTAGTCAGCTGTACACATTGACATACAGTAGGAGTAGTGTGATGTTCAACTAAAACATCTTGTGCAGAATTGTTTGTAGCATCACAAGCACATATAGAATGATGAAAACTTTTACACATGCATGTACAGCCACATGAATAAGTATGTTACTTGACAATGGAGACATACTTTAATAAATGTTAACACACAAGTCATGGCTTGCAATATAATACAAGTAACTCCTACACAATTGTATTATTTTATTTATGTATTTACAATTTCAATTTGTCCCTAAACTTAATTATTCCCTTAGCTGACATCTGACCACACAACAATGGACTGTAAGAAACTATTCATTCTTCATTCTTGTATTTGTATTAAAGTACTTTTATTACCTTTGGTACCTTCATTACTTTCTTGACTTGAAATAACTGTATTTCGGCCACCAGGGCCATAAAGTGCAGTACAAACATAATTTATATTGACATAGAATAAAATATGAAACGTCTTTACATATATTGCAGCTTTGCATAAAACTTCCCGAATAGAGAGTATACAATTATTAATAAATAAAGGTTAAAATACAGTTTCATATTTAAAATAAGTAAATGATTGCTAAACAGAAGATATGAATTTCCTATGCAAAATCCATATGGCAGCTAAAAATTTGGCTAGAGGTATAGTGAATGTTGGAGAGCAATCAGACCTCAAAATCTGAAGAGCCAAACATTAGCTTTGGTGTCTTATTCACCTGAAAATAGGAGACAGCCAACAGCTTGCATGGGCGGGCATAAGCAGGACAAGCAAAGAGGACATGAGGGACACTCTAAGACTGAGACTGACAAGCAGGACAAATATTTGTAGCCTCCTCCGACCAGTTCTTCATGAAAGCTCAAAACAGCAAGGTACCCACTCTAAATTGCAAATATAATTTCCGATCACAAGACAGGGCCCAATGAGACTCATAACTGGTCAGGGACTTGGGGCAAGATGTAGGAGCCAAAATACCAGTCGGTAACGGCTGATTTCGGCCGTTACCGACCGGTATTTAAGAATTGGCATGTAGGGGCATAATTTTACAGAATCGGTAAATTTACCAAATCGGTAAATTTACCGATTCTGTGAAATACCGAATCGGTATTTTTACCGATTCGGTAAATCCCAGATGTAGGTGGGACTCTTCTGAGTCCCAAAGGCCCTACAAATTCGGTATTTTACCACCCAATCCAATTGGGTCTTAAAATACCGAATCCAGGTGTGCATGTACATGTGTGCATGCACACCTAGCCATGTGACAGACAGACATGCCCTTAGGGCATGTCTGTGTGCCATATGGCACACATGCCTATTTTTGGGGTGCCAGAGGGTGTCAAAGTGACACCCCCTGCACCCTTGCTGGAATCGGTATTTACCGATTGGGTAATTACCAAATCGGTATTTCCCATTGATTCCTATGGGCTTCACAGCCCATAGGAATCAATAGGAAATACCGATTCGGTAAATACCGAATCGGTACATACCGAATATTAACGATTCGGTATTTCAACATCTGGAAATACCTACATCTCCCCCTTCATATTTACCGATTCATAAATACCGAATCGGTAAAAGTCGGTATTTATGAATCGGTAAATAACATTTACCTACATCTAGCCCTTGATGTCTAGGAATATTTGTATTAAGGCAAGGATGTCTGTTCTTGCAGCTAATTTTGCCTCAACTATTGGCCATTATAGCTTTTTTCAGATAAGTTTGGAAGGGAAGGATATAGTGGCTGCTCGGGTCCAAAGTTTGGGGGCCCCAATGAATTCTAGTATCAATTTGATGTGTTAAGCCAGGAGATAACCTTAAAACCAAAGGAGGAAAAGCTCTAGCAGTCCTGGGGTCTAAGGCTTGGAACACCTTACCACCCCCCTTCCGACATATCCCTACTGAAACAATCTTCAGAAAGACTCTTAAAACCTGGATATACAACCTACCTGATGCATACTGTAAAAACCTCATTTAATCCACCTGTCATGTTCTCCCACATGAACAATACCATCTGTTCTCCTCTTTTGAAAGCGCCAAGATGCTCCATGGAGTGTAACCCGCGCTATATAAAAGAAGTTTACATTACATTACATTACAGATAGTTACCGAGTGGCCAGCTGCAATTACATCCTGGAGTGCTGTGGTATAGTGCAGGAGTTCTGGAGTAGACCATAACCTACTCCAGTACAACAATGGACAGAGTCTGGCTTTGTCCTGGAGGTTTCATAGGCCCAGGTTTCTAAAAAGAGGGATCTAGTGCGTGCTTGGAGGAAGAGCAACCAAATTCAGTAGGAACTTGTTTTCAGCAGTAGTTAGTGTTGCAAGGTTAGAATGGCCCCATAATCCAGACCCATACAAGTCTGACCCTAAAGCTCTAGCTTTGAATATTTGGAATGTGGTTCATTTAATTTTAGAATGGGGGGCTTTGTTTTCTTTGTGAATTGCTCCTGTTATTACTTAAGTTTTCAGAGCAGCTTCAGTAATTTGCGTCTCCAGTGCTGTATTACTGCTAAAAGTGATCCTAAAATAAGTGAAGCTTTAAACAGTTTCAAAAAGACGACCCCCCCCCCCAAATAAACTGCTCCTGTAGGATTTATGGGGATAAAATCTCATTAGCTTCATCGTGTCTGTGTTGATCTCCATTCCCCTAGCAGCACAAAACTCTACAAAGTGTGACAAAAGCTTTTGAAGGCAATGAGTGAGTAGAAGTATTGTTTTTTTTTTTATGTGGGCCAGCGTAGGTGCATCTGAATCCATTTGGGTTAAAAAGGGCACAATGTTTCTAATATAAAGTGAGAATAAGGTAGGGGCCAGTACACACCCCTGGTAGACACCTCTGTACACTTCATCTCAGCTTGGCTCTCCCACCTTCTTCATGCACATTTCTCTTCATGAAGGTGAGCAACCTGCGAAATTAGATGTGGTGGCATTTTCATTTTTATAAGTGCTTGCCAGAGTTTGGGATGGGGCACTAAGTCAAATCCTGAACATAAGTCGACAAAGGCAACATATAGGTTGCTCTAGCAGATAGGGACAGTTCGCCAATAGATCATAAGAAATTGTAAATCTTGATTGATTGTGGAGAATCTTGAGCGAAAGCCCTCCTGAAAAGGGCTAAGGATGGACTCATCTGCCATTCAATCATGTATTTTAGCGAGAACACATTGGCAGAAGATTTTTTAACACAATCCATAAGGCTAATGGGCCTGTAGTTAGATGTTAATGATTGATTGCCTTTCTTGTGAACAGGGAGGATAGTGGCTCCTTTCCAGGACTCGGGAATGGGACCTACTGCAGCAATGGTTTTCACTAAAAGCAAAGTATATCAAGCTCATGACTCCTTATCTAATAAAAAGATGTTGGTCGGATCGCCGTCTGGACCAGCAGCTCTTCCGCTGGCAATAGCCCTTATGGATTGGTAAATATCGGCATGATCAAAAAGGTCTTCCTGAGAAAAGTAGCAGATCGGCGGAAAACTAGAACAAGATGAGATATTTAAAAGGGTACTCGATGCAACATATAAGGAACAAAAATACTCGTCGATGGAGCTACACTATTTTGTGGGCCGGGAGCAGCACGAGCATCCCTATTGGAAACTAGCTCCCAGAACAGAATATAATCCTTTGCTAGACATGTTTTGTTGCAAGTAGATCATCTCTGGTCATTCCAATTCCTTTTGGCTGCAGTTATCGCTTGTTTGTACGCTTTATGAAAACAAGGTTATGCATAGCAGAACTGGGTTTTTGATGGCCCTGATTAAAACGCTGGTGTTTGTGACACTCTTGTCAAACCAGAAAGTGCCTTTGGCTTAATGGGTTTAAGAGTTGCCAGAACCTTGAAATAACCTGATAATCAGTTAAAGAAAGCAGCATGATTTGTAACTAAGTATGGTTGTAAGATGCTGATTTCCCACCCTCTAGCGATGCCATAGAGGCAAGGCTAATGTGATCTGTCCCTTTCTGCCAGCATATTTCCCCACACAATAGACAGTTACATTGGCTC
Source organism: Lissotriton helveticus (assembly GCF_964261635.1). Taxonomy (NCBI): domain Eukaryota; kingdom Metazoa; phylum Chordata; class Amphibia; order Caudata; family Salamandridae; genus Lissotriton; species Lissotriton helveticus. The sequence goes on from NC_136059.1 coordinate 1,081,188,024, forward strand.
CTGGTAGCTAAAAGGATTGAATTCAAGGCTCTGACCTTGGCTTTTCGAGGCATCCATGACAGGAGACCTGGTTACCTTAGGATTAGGGTCAGACTGTATCATCAGGAACGCACTTGGAGTTCTAATTTCCAGTTCCTGCTCTGTGTCCCTCGCTATGCTGAGACCTGTCTTGGAGGGAGGTCTTTTGCGGTCAGGACCACTAGACTGTGGACTCTATGCCACCTCATCTGAGCCAGACAGAGTCAGAGTAAGAGTTCAAGAAGACCCTACAAACTTGGCTCTTTAGTCAAGGTTAGCTTTATTGGTTGGCTAGTACTCTGCTGTAATATACCCCTAGCTCCGGGACACCTCTGTTTGAGGTAGCTGTTGCACTGTCCAAAAGTTTTTCATTATTTTATTATTATAGTCTTTAAAGTCTGTTATGTCAGAAATGATCTCAGGATGGTTAGTTGCATGGTTCCATCTTAAGTGTCTGTTATCGAGTGTCGTTAGGATATCCCTCGAAGGAAGAATAAAGACAGGAGACAGAGGTATCGTACAACACAGTTCTGTCAGAGAGAGAGAGAGAGAGGGTTATCATCACTCTTGCTTCTTTCATGAATGCTCATATCGTACAAGTGAAACCACAGCCTAACTTCATTACAAAAATAGTAAATTCTGCTGGAATTACAAGGTTTTTTGAAAGTATGGGTGCTCAACCGGTCAGAATTAGTGTGCCCGTTCACTGCCTTTAAGCCATACTCCACAGTTAAATATCAGCATGATCAAAAAGGTCTTCCTGAGAAAAGCAGCAGATCGGCGGAAGGGTATGCCCAGACGTGGGTCCCGTGCTCACTACGCCACTGGAGTCAAGCTATTCTGGCTGAAGACGGCTGATAGCCAGAAACTGGTCCTAGGATGCTTGATTCCAGTCCAGGGTAGACATGGCTTGGCAGTTTGGTCTGGACTGTTCCCATGAGGCACAGGGTCAAGACTGATTTGCATATGGCCATGTCTGAACTGGGGTGGCTTGGTGAGCAAAATAACGATGGATGAAACCCAGATCTGTGACTGGGGGTGAATGTTTTGCCATTGTGCAACATTCCGTCCACCATCTTGTGTGTTTTGCTGTTCACCCTATGTGGGAAGGGTATGCCCAGATGTGGGTCCCGTGCTCACTACGCCACTGGAGTCAAGCTATTCTGGCTGAAGACGGCTGATAGCCAGAAACTGGTCCTAGGATGCTTGATTCCGGTCCAGGGTAGACATGGCTTGGCAGTTTGGTCTGGACTGTTCCCATGAGGCACAGGGTCAAGACTGATTTGCATATGGCCATGTCTGAACTGGGGTGGCTTGGTGAGCAAAATAACAATGGATGAAACCCAGATCTGTGACTGGGGGTGAATGTTTTGCCATTTTGCAACATTCCGTCCACCATCTTGTGTGTTTTGCTGTTCACCCTATGTAGGAAGGGGTCCCAGATGTGGGTCCCGTGCTCACTACGCCACTGGAGTCAAGCTATTCCGGCTGAAGATGGCTGATAGCCAGAAACGGGTCCTAGGATGCTTGATTCCGGTCCAGGAAAGCATGGCTTGGCAGTATGGTCTGGACTGTTCCCATGAGGCACAGGGTCAAGACTGATTTGCCTATGGCTATGTCTGAACTGGGGTGGCTTGGTGAGCAAAATAACGATGGATTAAACCCAGATCTGTGACTGGGGGTGAATGTTTTGCCATTGTGCAACATTCCATCCATCATCTTGTGTGTTTTGCTGGTCACCCTATGTGGGAAGGGTATGCCCAGATGTGGGTCCCGTGCTCACTACGCCACTGGAGTCAAGCTATTCCGGCTGAAGATGGCTGATAGCCAGAAACTGGTCCTAGGATGCTTGATTCCGGTCCAGGAAAGCATGGCTTGGCAGTATGGTGTGGACTGTTCCCATGAGGCACAGGGTCAAGACTGATTTGCATATGGCCATGTCTGAACTGGGGTGGCTTGGTGAGCAAAATAACGATGGATTAAACCCAGATCTGTGACTGGGGGTGAATGTTTTGCCATTGTGCAACATTCCGTCCATCATCTTGTGTGTTTTGCTGTTCACCCTATGTGGGAAGGGTATGCCCAGACGTGGGTCCCGTGCTCACTATGCCACTGGAGTCAAGCTACTCTGGCTGAAGATGGCTGATAGCCAGAAACCAGTCCTAGGATGCTTGATTCAGGTCCAGGGAAGACTTGACTTGGCAGTTTGGTCTGGACTGTTCCCATGAGGCACAGGGTCAAGACTGATTTGCATATGGCCATTTCTGAAATGGGATGGCTTGGTGAGCAAAATAATGATGGATTAAACCCAGATCTGTGTCTGGGGGTGAATGTTTTGCCATTGTGCAACATTCCGTCCATCATCTTGTGTGTTTTGCTGTTCACCCTATGTGGGAAGGGTATGCCCAGACGTGGGTCCCGCGCTCACTATGCCACTGGAGTCAAGCTATTCTGGCTGAAGATAGCTGATAGCGAGAAACTGGTCCTAGGATGCTTGATTCCGGTCCAGGGAAGACATGGCTTGGCAGTTTGGTCTGGACTGTTCCAATGAGGCACAGAGTCAAGACTGATTTGCATATGGCCATGTCTGAACTGGGGTGGCTTGGTGATCACAATAACGAAGGATTAAACCCAGATCTGTGACTGGGGGTGAATGTTTTGGCATTGTGCAACATTCCATCCATCATCTTGTGTGTTTTGCTGTACACCCTATGTGGGAAGGGTATGCCCAGATGTGGGTCCCGTGCTCACTATGCCACTGGAGTCAAGCTATTCTGGCTGAAGACGGCTGATAGCCAGAAACCGGTCCTAGGATGCTTGATTCCAGTCTAGGGAAGACATGGCTTGGTAGTTTGGTCTGGAATGTTCCCATGAGGCACAGGGTCACGACTGATTTGCATATGGCCATGTCTGAACTGGGGTGGCTTGGTGAGCAAAATAACGATGGATTAAACCCAGATCTGTGACTGGGGGGGGGGAATGTTTTACCATTGTGCAACATTCCGTCCATCATCTTGTGTATTTTGCTGTTCACCCTATGTGGGAAGGGTATGCCCAGACGTGGGTCCCGTGCTCACTACCCCACTGGAGTCAAGCTATTCTGGCTGAAGACAGCTGATAGCCAGAAAGCGGTCCTAGGATGCATGATACTGATCTTAGGATGCTTGATTCCGGTCCAGGGAAGCAATGGCTTGGCTGTTTGGTCTGGACTGTTCCCATGAGGCACAGGGTTAAGACTGATTTGCATATGGCCATGTCTGAACTGGGGGGGCTTGGTGAGCAAAATAAGGATGGATTAAACCCAGATCTGTGACTGGGGGTGAATGTTTTGCCATTGTGCAACATTCCGTACATCATCTTGTGTGTTTTGCTGTTCACCCTATGTGAGAAGGGTATGCCCAGACGTGGGTCCCGTGCTCACTAAGCCACTGAAGTCAAGCTATTCTGGCTGAAGACGGCTGATAGCCAGAAACCAGTCCTAGGATGCTTGATTCCGGCCAGGGAAGACTTGACTTGGCAGTTTGGTCTGGACTGTTCCCATGAGGCACAGGGTCAAGACTGATTTACATATGGCCATGTCTGAACTGGGGTGGCTTGGTGAGCAAAATAACGATGGATGAAACCCAGATCTGTGACTGGGGGTGAATGTTTTGCCATTGTGCAACATTCCGTCCACCATCTTGTGTGTTTTGCTGTTCACCCTATGTGGGAACGGTATGCCCAGACGTGGGTCCCGTGCTCACTAAGCCACTGAAGTCAAGCTATTCTGGCTGAAGACGGCTGATAGCCAGAAACCAGTCCTAGGATGCTTGATTCCGGTCCAGGGAAGACTTGACTTGGCAGTTTGGTCTGGACTGTTCCCATGAGGCACAGGGTCAAGACTGATTTACATATGGCCATGTCTGAACTAGGGTGGCTTGGTGAGCAAAATAACAATGGATTAAACCCAGATTTGTGACTGGGTGTGAATGTTTTGCCATTGTGCAACATTCCGTCCATCATTTTGTGTGTTTTTCTGTTCACCCTATGTGGGAAGGGTATGCCCAGACGTGGGTCCCGTGCTCACTACGCCACTGGAGTAAAGCTATTCTGGCTGAAGACGGCTGATAGCCAGAAACCGGTCCTAGGATGCTTGATTCCGGTCTAGGGAAGCCATGGCTTGGCAGTTTGGTCTGGACTGTTCCCATGAGCCACAGGGTCAAGACTGATTTGCATATGGACATGTCTGAACTGGGGTGGCTTGGTGAGCAACATAATGATGGATTAAACCCAGATCTGTGTCTGAGGGTGAATGTTTTGCCATTGTGCAACATTCTGTCCATCATCTTGTGTGTTTTGCTGATACTCCACAGTTAAGTCCTGAAGCTGCAGAGCAGTTTGTGTCCACCTCTGGATGGGGTGGATATCTAGCTGTGGGGTTGACCATGCTTTGACCTCTTTGCTAGACAGAGGGGCCCCATAGATATCCAATAGTTCAAAAGTAGCGTTGAAGTCTCCAGCTATTAAACAATTTGCATTAGAGGGAACTGAATATAAGAGCCCCTCAAGGGTTTGAATGGTCGGTGAGAGGTCCCTCAGTTGTATATTTTATAGAGATGTACCGTCATAGTGTTTTTACAGCTTAATTCAATAGGCAGAGTATTGGGAGACCCAGAATGTGATTGCGTAATGAGACAATCATGGGAAGCTGTAACACAAATCATTAGACCGCCAGACAGTCTACCCTGTTGGCTAGGGATAGCTGGAATACATATGGGTTAAAAACCAGACCTATAGATAGGCTATAGACACCATGTTTCCCGGAAGAAGCATATATCATGCTTGTCCACGAAAGTAGACCAGTCAAGCATTGAGAACTTTGACCGAAGTCCAGCTACATTCCATGAAGCCAGAAGTAATAGATTATGTTTGTTCATGGGAAAAATAGCAGAAGGAGAAATGCTTTATGAAATACTTTTAGATAAATTATCGATAACTATGAGTGTAGGAGGTGGGGCTGAGTTTGATAGAGAACATATCGCTTATTGACCATTTCTGATGGAGACTGTGGTTGTATGCCCAAAGGAAGCCTCAATGGAGCTAGGTAAGTTGAAAAATGTAAAGCCTGTTTCCTTGCTGTTTGTAGCCCTATCTTTTCTTTTTTTTTACAGAGTTTTGTATAGCGCAAACATGACCCGAAGGTATCGGGTTTCGGATCGCTTTACATCGCACCAGTTGCGTTACATTAGGACACATTCATTTTCGTAAGGCAGGGGGAGATTAAGTGATTTTCCTAGAATCAAATGCTGTTCAGCTTCATTGCCGAGACTCGAATCCAGTTTCCCAGACTCGAGGTGGTCCGCCCTAGCAGTTAGGCCAACTCCTCTTCCCTATTGGATGGAAGCTTATAATAACACAAAGGTAAAACAGGAGCATAGATGTCAAGAACAGTGTGGACAAGAGACTGCTTGAATACAGAAACTGCAGAGCAGCAAATGGCCTACTAGTATCTCCACCTCGGTTATCACAATCCATATTCGCTGAAAGATCCTGGAAATGGCAAAGAAGGAAGAGAAAGACTGACTAAGTCAGTAAATCTGGTTCAGTGTGGAGATAGTAGCATCTAAATTAGGGGGAGAAAATGAACTGGTGTATTTAAACTGTATGTTGGATGAACTGGGTGGAGTGGACTTGTCCTCCAGATCAACTATATTGCTGCAGATCCCTTCTGCTGGGGGTAGCCCCGGGACCTGACATACCCGGGGGCACATCATGGACCGGCAGCGGAGCCCCACGCACTTTGTTGTCGGTACCTCCAGGGGTCAAAGGTCGCCTACCTTCTGAGGGGCATATCTCGGACCCCCGGAGTCCGATTTGGATAATCCTGGCTTCTTCTTGCTCCTTGTGGCGCTCCCCAGCCACTGAGAGCACTCTATTTCACCCTCCTGGTCTCCCAGAGGGTTTACTCTGCAGGGCGTGGTCTTCACTGGCTCCAGACACCAGCCTTTTGCCTGATCTCTTCCTGGGCCTTTCGTCTCCATGTGCAGAGGCCCAAGCTTCTGCTTACTGGTCCTGGACTCCTCTCCTTGCACTATTCTGTATTGCCAACTGCCCATTGCACCAGGCTCCAGCACCCTCTGCCTCAGCAGACCACACCCCAGAGAGAGCTTCTATTCCTGTCCAAGCACTTTTTTAAAGTTGAGTAGGGGGCTGGCAGGAAGTCTCTGTTTGCACTATCAAACAGCGACACATCACTTCACTGCCCCTGCTCCCTCCTTCCTGCCCAGCCTCAGGGTTTGTTCAAAATGGCGTCGTCCAGGGTCTCTTGCCACATGGTCTCCGAAGCCCCTTCCCCCCATGCTTCCTTCCCTCCCTGGTGAAGCCTGGTGCCTGGCACCCAGTGATAGCTGCTGATGGATGAGCCTGCAGTCCCAACCATCTTCTCCTCGTGGAGAAGAAGCCTTAGCCTATGGAAGAAAGGTGATCAATCCATCCTGCTGAGGTCAACCCTCAGCCAGGCCCTGATTATGGCTGAATCAGAGAAATTTTGCATTTCTGGATGACCCAAAAGCAGTACAAATATGACTTAGGACTCTGCAGAATACTTCTCACATCCGTTACAATGGACTTTAGTGCGTGTCTGGAATCTGTAGGCCTTAGGAAAGTAAAACTAGCATATGTGTTTCCTATCCCCATAAGAGAATAATGGAATACACACTGTAAAGCACACTGACTTTCCCTGGCATGTTTCTTCCCACTGTATAAAGCCTATTCCATGTCACCACCACATTCTGCATAAGTCCTGCCACACCACTCCATCTGCACCTGCTCCTTGGCTGCGCACACTAGGAATCTCCCTTGCGCAGCCCCTACACGTGTGCACACTCATGTACACATGTGTCTGCATGTAACCAGCCCGGTGTCCCTTACTCCAGCTGCTGCGCAGAGGCCTGGTCCAGCCAGGGGGACACCAGTAAAATCCCCATGCAGTCTCTTTCATTATGAGTTCACATTGGATGAGTCCCAACTTATGCGGCTCCCCCACAGTAAAAGCTCAACAATTTGGTGCTAAAAAAGCAAAAAATCTGTACGGCTCATAGTGTCAGAACCACCTTCTAGCACACAATACTTACAGTAAAATGTCATAGAGGTTACTCCAAGGTGGAGAACGAATGGGAGAGGGTGCTCATGTGTGGGTTCGAAAAATAAGAAAGAAAGAAATCAAGGAGAACATCTAAGGGATAAATCATTAACATTGTTGAGCAAGAAAGAGATCTGGCATTATTCCTCAGCGGGGCCAGTATCCTTTTTGGAAGAGCCTGCCCCTTAACATGAATTAGTTACAATGGCTTTTAAGATTATTTTAGTAGTGTGGTGCACAGAGAGACATCATCAGTGATTTAGGGCAAGACGGGGTTGACACTGAGATGCAGGCTCACTGGGGGTAAAATGTCAATGTTTCGACACTAGCGCAAGAGAGGGTAATTCTGATCCTCTGCCACGGGTCTTCTCCAGGACAAGGAGAGGGGAGACATGACCTATCTCAGAGGTGTCCTTTCATTGCCCCCGAGTGGTGGGTAGTCTGCATATGAGTCGGAGTGAGCCAAAGACTTTAGTTTGATTGTGCAAAAGACCACTTCACTGTAGTCTTCACGTAGGGATAAATGGTCCCATGATGTACCGCAGGAGGGTTCATTAATGGCCAGGTTATATTCAATGTTGCCAAATAATTCTGTAAACTTCCATAGGGGTCCGCACACGTCAGTAACTTGTTCCAAATAACAAGCTACATGCTATGGCTCACCCCTGCAGATGACAAATCCATAAGTCCCCGGTTAGTAGAAGTTCAGCTATAAAGCGTGGCCCTCCAAGGGCAATTAGGGTCAGTAGAGTTTGCATGTGATGCAAAGAGGTCTGCTGCTGCAGACCTGTGCTGCGGGAGTGTGTTGTCACTTAAATAACCCCGGTGGTCAGAATGAGCAGCAAGTTGTGGGACCTGTAGTCTGTCCCCAGAGGTAGTGCCAATATATTACACGGCTCACCCCTGCAGATAACAAATCCATAGGTCCCCAGTTAGTAGATGTTCAGCTAGCAGGTGATGGCCCTCCAAGGGCAATCAGGGTCAGTAGAGTTCCCCCATGATGCAAAGAAGTCTGCTGGTGCAGCCCACATGCCGCTGGAGTGCATCGTCACTTAAATAGCTGGGTAGTTCAGAATGAGCAGGGAGTTGTGGGAGCTGTAGTCTGTCCCCAGCAGCAGCGTTGATACAAGCTAAGGCTCACCCCCTCAGATGACAAATACAGAGGTCCCTGTTGAGTAGAACTTTAGCTATCAGGAATAGGCCCTCCAAGGGCAACCAGGGTCAGTAGAGTTCACCCTTGATGCAAAGAAGTCAGCTGGTGCAGCCCCCTTCAGAACTTTCATCCATCACCTACATACATGTCTTCACAATTACAAATATCTGAAAGCATTTATATATTAATCATTTCAAAAAGACTCTGTTAAGCTCCCTATTCCATGTGAACTAGCAGTTCACAAATGATTCAATGTTACTTGAATAGTCTTTCACCAATTAAGCATAACATTTTGTATTTAAAATGAAACCAAATGTTCTTCTAAATATCTGATGCCTTCAAAATTGCCTGTCCATGGTTCTTTTTTCAGATTTGTTCCATTTTCTTGTCTATTCTGAACCAAATAGTCCAAACTCTGATCATGTTGTTTTTGTACTAACATCGCTACAACAATAATTCTGTTAAAGAATACATAGATCCTGGCACTCCCCCATCATTAGTTTATTTAACATTTGGAACACTAAGGCAGCACTTGCCAAACTGAATGGCATTTTTCTTTATTAATATGACAAGGATATGTGCAGGAGTAAATGTGCCTTATTGGCTTGAGCTGCACACTTTAAAACCTGTTGCATTGTGCAAGAGCGATGCAACTGGCCTCATAAATATGAATCCTGGCCAATACCTACATGCCACTGGTATAAAATAATGCAGCCAAATGTTTGAATTGAAATTAGAATTACATTTGGTGGTATAATGGTTAAATTTAGAATTCAAAATAGAGTTGCGAAAAACAGTGGTGAGAGCATCTCATGTAAATTTCCTAACTGATGACTTACCACCCAGATGGAATTCAAACTTAGCAAGGACATATCTTTATATTTAAAGTGAAGTTGTTGCAACATTTCAAATAAATCACCAACAGGTACAACCGGGATGATGACTCAGTTTGCTCTATAAGCCACTTCTAAAATAGATCACTCAACAATCTCTTAAGTTTGGTTCCATAAATCTACATTATGTTCCTTGTTTATATGCACCTTCTTCTAAAATAATAGGGTGTCTGAAGGCAATGGATTTGCCCAAAGTCTGAGATTTGTTTTCCTAAACTTCTTGATTTTGCCTAAAGAATAAATTCCCTGTGTGTTCTGCTGCACACTTCCATCCATTCCACAATATTGAGGCTGAAAATATTTGTTGCCTCCAGCTCCTTTGTCAGTCACTTAAACAGTGAACTACTATGGGTAAACCTGATCTCCATTTCTTTGTGATATAGCTAACTCTGCTAAGATTCAATACATGTGTTCGCTATGCCCAATTCACTTTCCCTTTACATATTTATATACAAAAATATCCCACAAAATCTATTTTGTTTTGCATTTAACTAACTGTTCTTCTAACAGCACACAATGTCCACAATTCTAGCATCACAACACCCATTTCCCAGTCCATTTGGATAATTCAATGGGTTAAACATTTGCACTTGAAGGCCGCCGCCAGACGGTCTGGGTTTCCCAGAGCTCCGCCGAGATGCCGCCATTGGGAGTTGGGGTTCCACAGGGCTCTGTGTTGAGCCCCACGTTATTTAACATCTTTATGTCCCCTTTGGCGGCCTTGGTGGAGGCGTACGGGGCCCAGATCGTCTCTTATGCCGACGACACGCAACTCCTCTTCACATGCGGGAAAGATCAGGAGTTTGATGGAGAGAGAATCCGGGACTGCCTTGCGCTGGTCTTCGACTGGTTCCAGCGGAACAGTCTGAGGGCCAACTCGGGTAAGTCCGAGATTTTATTTTTTGGTTGCGTTGCCGATCCGGAGTGGCAGCATTGGTGGCCGTCCGACATGAGCCCTCCTGCACAGTCCTCCATGGTGGCCAAAAATTTGGGCGTCAAGCTGGACAACCAGCTGTCGCTACGAATTCACATTCTTGGCCTGGCCGGCACTTGTTATGGAATACTAAAAATGCTCCGTACATTTTTGCCTCTGTTGTCTGAGGAGCACAGGAGGATTACTGTGCAGGCTCTTGTCGGCTCAAGGCTAGACTATGCCAATGCTCTCTTTCTTGGCCTCCCCGATTACCTGGTCCAGCGCCTTCAGGTGGTGCAAAATTCTGCTGCCCGGGCGATCTTTGGCCTTGGGAGGCGAGCTCGAGCTTCTGGGTTGCTTCAGATGCTTCATTGGCTCCCCATTAGGAAGCGGATCCAGTTTAAATCCCTGACCCTGATGCATAAAGCTCTGCATGGATCAGGAGCTGGATATCTGCAGCGGAGATTGACTTTTTATCGTCCAGTCCGTTCCCTCCGTTCGGAATCCCTCTTTAAAGCTGTGGTTCCACGGGTGAGGAAGGCCCGCGCGGGAGGGCGGTCTTTCAGTTGCAGAGCCCCCCAGCTTTGGAATCTGCTTCCACTTCCTCTCCGTAGTACTTCCAACTTGCTCCAGTTTAGGAAGGGCCTGAAGACTTGGCTTTTTAATTCTTAGTCTGTTTTACTGCCCACTGTTCTTTTCTGTTTTTTTTCTGATGTCTGTTTTTAGCTGTGTTGTGTTATTTCATTATGAGTTGATGGTGGAAAGCGTCGGGACGCTCCTACCGAGTAGCCGTACGCCATATAAAAGCTATATAACATAACATAACATAACATAACATGCTTTCACATTCACATTCACCCACATTTAAAACAACATTGATTTTCATCCATACTACTTCCCAATATATTGATTCATCAACAACTATACTTACTTTATTTCCCCCCATGATTTTGATAATTGCATCTTCCTTTGCACTTCTTGCATATTCTCTCAAGGGTTAGACATGTCTTTGAGTTAGCAATAGAACTGACACTGCCAAGTCTGTAATAAATATGTTCACTTCTATTCTCTTTTCTTTAATCTTTGTAGGCCCATTCACCATAGGTGTAAGTTTTACAATGGATGTCGGCTCACTCCATGCCAACCTACAAGCACTCCTCAACTTTTTTTTTACAAGACATTTTTATCTTTTTTATAAGCAAAGCTTGATCCCTCAAAATTGATCATAACAAGCATTTCTTGAAATTACAAGTTAAGCCATTGGCATCAGGGACGGCTACATTAATTTATTAATTATCCCTCCTCCTGGGTCCCCACGTAAATTCATGTAAAAGGATCTAGCTCCAACACTATGTTTGTTTTTCTTGACACAATGTTTTTCTGGCTCATAGATTAGTTAAACACGTCAGTCCCAGGCCTGAGTTTGCAACCGTGGTCCCAGCAGGATATTCTAGGCCTCATTTATGAAGCTGTGCGTCACTTTTACGCCGCATGTGCGTCACTTTTTGTGACCCACCAGTGGCGGAAAAAATGCGCCTTGTTGCGCCATATTTACAAAGTGACGCATCTAGGTAGATGCGTCACTTTGTAAACCCCTGCACCACATTATACCTGCGCCAGGTATAATGTATGCAAGGGGGGCGTTTTGACGCAAGAAAGGGTCATGGAAGTGACGCAGTGAAATCTATAAGATTTCACTGCGCCATTCCTTGGCCGCGAATGCGTCAAAATCTTACAACTGCTTCATGGCAGGCGTAAGACTGATGCAGGCACTAACAACATGGGACTTGCCCATGTGAAAGTACACATTGCTGGAGTTGTGTCAATTTTGTGACACACTCCAGCAATGCGTCACCTTTGCGCCTACAGATACGTCAGAAATACTGACGTATCTGTAACTCCTTGCGACATGATGCTTCATATTATAAATATGACGCATCAATCACGACGCAAGGAGTGCGCACTGAGAAGTGACGCATCGCTGCTTTCACGCAACTATGAGTCATAAATGAGGCCCCCTTTTTCTAGACTGGATCGTGTAGGAAAAAGAGGCAGGGGTTAGCTATTATCCACCGTTATTGACATGAAGGTTTTCAAGCCCCCGCTGCTCTATTTTTTAAAGTTGAGCTCTCTAAATGTTACTCTTTTAATCGTCTTCTAGTATATCAAACTCCAGGCCCAAGTGCAGCTTCTATCTCTAATTACTGGCAGCTATTGGACACCAAATCTGACACCACTGACTTCACTATGTTTGGGGATTTCAACCTTCACCTTGATAAACTCTCCATAGGGACTCAGCCTATCTACCCAGGTGTGATGAACAGTCTGGGGTTAGAACAACTGGTTAAGGGACTTACACACTTAGCAGGACATCTACTAGATGGGATTTTCTAGGACAAATTATTTGTTCAAATTCTTCCCTCCCTCCCTTTGGTCTGGTTAGATCATTTGGCGGTCATGTTCAACATTATACCTGCCTCAAATATTCTTGCCATCACACAGCCATGGCCATCATGGCCCTCCCATCCCTGGCATAGCATTAACTCTGACCTCTTGAAAACAGCTTTATCTTACTCTCTGCCAGCTGCTTCAACAGACCCTGACTGTTCTGCCAGCTCATACCATCACTGGAATAATTCAGCCCTAAATCAGCTAGCACCTCACAAGGCCTATGAAAGTTGGAGAACATCACATTTAGAACCATGCTTCTCTGAAAATGTGAGACTCCAGAAGCAGGCTTGAAAGGAAATGGAGGATCAAATATGACCCTTGAATAAAGCATTATGGAAGGAATATTTAGTGCTCTATAACAACCTGATCCGAAAAGAGAAAACTAGCTACTACACCAACAAGATAGAATCAGCGAAAAATTCCTATAAAGAGCTCTTTGCCACAATTAAAAAGCTACTCAAACTTACTGAAAAAAAAAAAAATAATCCTTAGTCAGGATTTCTGTACTTCTCTAGTGTCCTTTTTGGATAAGGTCAATGCTGTTTTCCATCTCTTTTCAACAAATCACAGACCCACTACAGCTTCCGGGGAGGGTGACCAGCCAACTGACCCATGATGCTGAGCCAATTCTGCCCTAGTAGGGTCTATTACACATCTCCAGGTTAATTCAAATTGCTGCCAGCTGATATCAGACAAGGAATCTGGCATCCCGTCCACCTTCTCCTCTCTTTCCCCATCTCAAGTGTTTACCCTTCAATCAATCAATGCACTTGTACTTGTCAGTCAAATAAAATCAGCCCCCCCCCCTTGGAGCTCTGCAAAAATAATCCACCTGCACCTGAAACCCTCTCTGTACATCTCATGAAGCTTTTCAACCAGCTACTGTGCAGTAATATTTGTCTTTTTTCTCCTTCTGAAGCGGGGTGTACCTTGTCCCTTTTTGTGAATGTTGTAAAGTGTTGCTTTTGCTCCCGGCTGGTGTGAATGTTCTTGTGTGTATCAGATATGAAAGGTGCGTGAATGGCCTGTAAAACAGTCGGTGCCTTGTCGTGGCTTTACAGCTCACGAGTTGCGAGTCACTGGTTCGGTTTTTATGCATTTAATTATTGACAGAGCATTTCATTTGTGTGAAATCTCTTGTTAATAAAATGTTATGTACTGAAACATCACTCGCCCTCGTGCCAAATCTAACCAGTATGTGTGTGTGTTTGAGGAATAGATAGCTGTGCTGGAATGTTTGTCTTTTGAGTGTCTCTGTTAAGGTGTACATTCCATCTACGAATAGCCTACTAAATGTAAATATTATTGTTGACCAATGGGAGTACATAGTGATGTTTCTCTTGTGAATTCCAAGTTATTTTTGTATCCACAATGTCCTGCAAACTTGAAAATGTCTGTCACAAATTCCATGCAATATTGTCCCAAAAATGTCACGCTGTAGAACTGAACACATAATTAAGTCAAAACAATTTGGTTTTGCAAGGGAGGTCACCTGGGTTTTTGGTGCTGAGCTCGGCGACCATCTAGGGAAACCTACCAAACCCACACATTGCTGAAAAGTAGACACCTGGGGGCTTCAAAGGAGGTATGGCTTGCGGGGATCCTCCAACGTTCCCCTACCCAGAACCCCTTGCAAACCTCAATTTTAGCTGAAAACAATCAGTTTTTTCACACATTTTCGTGTGGGAAAGCATGGCATCACTGGGCTCACACAAATGTCCTACCACCCAACGTTCCCCCAGGTCTCCCGATAAAAAATGGTGCCTCATTTGTGTGGGAGGCCCAAGTAACCGCGAGAGACAAGGGCCCAAAACATTATGAGGCAACATCGACATTACCTTTCAAAAAATGTTTTTGGCCCTTGCCTGTTGCGGACCTCAAATAGACAAAAAAAAGTCTTAGCACAGGAGTGGAAAAGGCCTAGTAGCGAAGGGGTTGACATTTAGGGTGAAACTATCTTATTTGGTAGTGTGCTTCTCATGAGACTATTTAGGTAGAAGCTTACAAGAAACATACCTGTTGTTTTTCTTTGGAAGATAAGGCTTCACCATTTTTGATCCATTGAATTACATTGTACTGAATGCCTGGATTTGAGTGTATGATAAGAGCATGTATTAAGGGTGACATAAGGAATTAATCATGATAGACAATATTTGGTTGGGTTATCATGATTTTTACCAATGTTAATCTCTGATCCCCTTTTTTAATTAATCATGTCTCAGTCAAAATCGGTTTCTTGCATGTTTTGTACAGAAATTGTGATGCTCCTGTAGTTAGAAAGAAGGCATATTTTCTATAAATTCATAAATATCTTTCTACAGAGAAATAATTCTGTGACCATAAGTGGAACTTGTGCTTCCAACAGCAGCAGTAGTTTGTCAGTTGATTTCTCAGTGTTCTACTGCAGCTTCACCACAGAGTCCTAATGAACAACTAGATTGCTAATATTCTCTGTTCATTAAAAATGTAAGAAATCTCTGAACCTTACATTTATGAAATCAGAGCTGTAGAACTGAAGGTATTTTATATGTATAGGACTTCAGAATGGGGGACTTATTTAATATTGAAATTATGGTTAGTACTCTGTGGCACACATTTTCTCTAAATTCTCACATTTCTCCTTCATCAATGTCAGAATAAAGGTCTGGCATTATGATTGAAATATGCATTCCCAAAACCTATAGCAGTCTGTCAGTTAGTTGCCTCTCCAGTGGTCTACTATACCTTTGTCACAGGACTCCAATGAATATCTCATCTGCTAACATTCTGCATTCAAGAAAAAAAGCTATGCATTACTAAATGCCATTTTGTGGACGGAGCTGTTGAATTTAAATCCTTTACTGTTCAACAGGCTGAGAACCATGTGCAATGAGCCTTAAGACATTAATGCACATATCAAGCATGAACCTAATATATCTTTAAAGATGCTAATAATAGTAAAGGGAGAGAACCATACCTAAACACAGCACACCCATTCCACATGTGTTTACTGAGGCTACTCATCCTCTCTGTCGCTTAACACTGCCCTAAATTTCAAATAGTAACATTTTGGTAGGCATTTACTTTTTTTCAATCTTCAATTTAAATGTATACGAGTAGATTTTTTAGAGGACTAGGGAGCTATTTACAGGAAGCTCACATATTTAAAGTTAATAGATCTATGTTCCAGTTGGTAGTGAGGCCCTCCAAAGGAGATGCCATATTTATTTCCTTTTAGTTTTCCCTGCTTCTTTTTGTCAGCTGCTGCATCTATATGTATGAATATACATTGGCTTCCTAATAATATTTATTGTTAGTTAAATGTAAAACAAATGAAAAAAACACATTTAAAATATATATATTTATCGTTTATATGTGACTCTGTATAACTTGGAAATGTTTGACAGTATTCAAAGTTAATTAATCAACATTTTTAATCGATTCAATGGCCAAAGTACTGGGCCGAGTGCTGTTGATAACCTTGACATCTGGACCAATGAGAAAGGTTTTTTAACATCTGCACAGTATGGCTTTAGACGGTGCTTAGAGACAGTTGAATCTTCATTTAATCATGAGTAATTATGTTGTTGAGAAAGAAGTATGTCTCTACTTGGCATTTATGGACCACAGTGCAGCATTCAATAATGTAGTAATGCCTAAGCTGTAAAATATGGTAATAGATAAGGGTGATAACCCAAAAATTGTCCACTTACATGGCCTTTTGTATACAGATGAAGAGGGCACTTTTAGATTTGGTCCAGGTGGAGCATGCAAACCTACATAGAGACCAGAAAAGGGGTTAGGCGTGTTGTCATCATTCTTTTACAATTTTTATATCAATGGCCTTGATGAACACATGATAAATACTTTTGCTAATCCAACCAAGGTAGAGAAACATCCACTGACTGTACTGGTATATGCAGACAATTGTCTTCTGGTGGCTAGAACAGGATGGGGCTTGCGGAATCTTTGGAACTTTCATTTAACTTTTATGTCTGAATTAGGTCTTTTGATAAATAATTTGAAATATGTTGCTGGGATTTGTGCCGTCCTCAGAGCAGGTTGGCACGTTTCCACATTAAAGGCTTTGTGATTTTCCACATTAATGGCTTTGCACTGACCTGCTATAATTTGAGGTACATAAGAGTCACCTATTTTGAACAGGCTATAGCCTCCGTGTTTACGTTTGCGATCACAATATACAAAACAAGAATAGTCCCAGTCGCTTCCTGCTGAGCGGGGATCTGGGGACACATTTGTGAGAATAGGTTCTTGCGTAGGATGTTGTTACTTCCCAATAGTGTTCAGGCCATAATTGCTTATGAAGAATTAGGCCTCCAGCATCTGGGAGACACACTGAGGCCGGCATCTACTTTGTTTTGGCTGTCAGTTTGGTCCAGACCAGAAGCAGCCGTGACCCAGTCAGTGATTTCTGATTCCCTCAGGTTGGATGAGGCCAACACAAATCAAGTGACTCTCTCATGTTCAAGAGGATCTTTGAGCAATCAATAGGATGGATCTTTTTGACAACCCACAGTGCATTAGAGGATCGGATACATATATAGTACAAGACAGCTGAGAGTAGATGGGCGCTTTATATCAGGAAGAGGTGAGTCGAGCTATGTCTTCCTCGGAGTACTACCCCAAATGTTGAACCCTATCTTCATAAAATACCTTGTAAGCAAAGGTTCTACCTAGTTAGATTTAGGCTTTTTTGGTGTTCTATCCTTCAAACATGTTGATCAATAAAGACTTGTCGCCATGCCCCTGTAATACTAGTGTGTCTCAATCACAACTCCACTTATTTTTCTTCCGTGAACAGTGTAATCGTCTATTGAGACCACTATTAAGAAGAGGCTCTTGCGGTTACTCCCGACAGATAAAGTTTGCCACACTGTATATAGATTTTTAGTTGCTGTATGTTGGGAATAGACCTTTTTGCACGGTTACCCCCAAACTTTTAGCTTCTTCCTCCTTTGTTTTTCCTGACTTGTGGTTGTTGGCTATAGGACTCTGGGTCCTTTACCAATGCTGATCAGTGCTAAAGTGCATATGCTCTCTGTGTAAATAGTTATTGTGATTGGTTATCCATGATTGGCTTATTTGTTTTACCAATAGGTCCCTAGTAAAGTGCACTGAGTCTGCAAGGGCTAGTAATTCAAATGCTGCTAGTGGGCTTACAACACTAATTGTGCGACCTACATGAGTAGCGCTGAAAATAGGTCTCAGGCCTGCCACCACAGTGCCTGTGCGCAGTTTGTTAACTGCCATGTTGTCCTGTCCAGTGTAAACACTTGCCAGGCCCAACCCTTCCCTTTTCTTACACATTGGCCACCCCGATGGCAGGCCCAAGGTACCCCCTGGGCAGGGTGCAGTGTATGTGAAAGGTAGGACATGTACTAGTGTAGGTAACATGTCCTGATAGTGAAATACTGCCTGCCAATTTCGTTTTTCACTATTGAAAGGCTATCTTGCCCATAGGACAGAATGGGGAATGCTGTGTAACATGTTTACCTGCACATCTTCCCATAGAAGCAAGATAGGAAATTGAAATCTGGTACCCCTGAACTCAGAATTTAATAACACATCTTTTAGGAAGGATGGTTTTTAAATTCAGTGTTTAAAAACAGTAAATAAAGTGGCTATTTTATTGTTCAACCTTTCTGTGTGCCTCTGCCTATTTGTGAATTGACTGTCTGGTTTGAGAGTGACAGGAGCTGGGGTGACTCCAGGAGTCTGCGTATGTCAGCACTAGGCTGAATAGACCTATCTGCATTTGGAGTGGTGGGAGGAGTAGCACCTGGGCCTGAATAGTGCTGTGCCTGATTTCCACAATGCTGGCTCTACCTCCTGTGTTGCCTCTGATGACCCTGGCCCACACTGACAAAGGAAGAAGTTGTGCACCGGCAGAGTGCACCCAGAACTGGCTTTGACTGGATCAAGGACACCTCACACATAGAGAACAAAGAATTTTAGGGTTTAAATATTAGAGCTGAAACCACTGAAAGTCAGACTACTTTGTGATTAAGAGGAATCCCTGCCAAGGCAGATCAGGTGAAGAGACTGAGGAGAGGTACTGCCCTTGCTGTGTGTCTGGGATTAGCCTGCAGTTTGTTGTTTCTACTGAGGAGATAACTAAAGGACTTTCCTGTGTGCTGTGTCCCCTGCTTGAAGAACGACTTTGCTGTGTGCTGTGTCCCTCTGAAGAAACGTCTCCTAGGGCCTGAGAAGACCTGGGCTCCTCTCTCTGAAATCCCAGGCACAAAAGGACTTCAACCCTAGATTCCTTGAACTTCCTACCTGGGAGTTTCGGTCTGCCAGGAGGGCCTGTAACTGTGTGCGGGCATTTTTGATGAAGTGAGCTGGAAGCTCTACGCACCGATAAAAGCATGATGGCGCCGCAGCAGCCGCTTTAGCATCACCGGAGGAGCGTGTCGCCGTCACCGCAGGGTGTCGTCACATCACTGAAGAAGCGTGTCGCAGGGCCTTTCATGGCTCAGAAAACCACTGGATTTGCTGCGCGGCCCTCTGAAGAAACGTCTCCAAGGGCCTGAGAAGACCTGGGCTCCTCTCTCTGAAATCCCAGGCACAAAAGGACTTCACCCCTAGATTCCTTGAACTTCCTACCTGGGAGTTTCGGTCTGCCAGGAGGGCCTGTAACTGTGTGCGGGCATTTTTGATGAAGTGAGCTGGAAGCTCTACGCACCGATAAAAGCATGATGGCGCCGCAGCAGCCGCTTTAGCATCACCGGAGGAGCGTGTCGCCGTCACCGCAGGGTGTCGTCACATCACTGAAGAAGCGTGTCGCAGGGCCTTTCATGGCTCAGAAAACCACTGGATTCGCTGCGCGGCCCGTGGGCGTGCACGCTTTGCCTCTAAGTTGTCGTATCGCAGCCAAGACACCATTTTCTCGCATCGCAGGAATCATCGCAGCGCATTGAGGCACCATCTTGTCGCATCGGAACCGGAGCGCAGGAAGAATCAATGCATCGCCTTCTCTGCGACCCTTTTGTTTGTTTTGCGTTACATCCCAGGTACTTTGTGAGTAAAGTGTTTCATTTCATCATATACAAGTTTATTTTTACAACAACCTTTCTAAAGACACTCTACTGAGTTTCAGTTTGTTTGATTTTTGTTGTTTCTGTCTTGTGTAGTTTAGATAAAGATATTTTATTTTTCTAAACTGGTATGGTGTCTATTTGTGGTATCTTCACTGTGTTAATGTGAGTGTTGATACAAATACTTTACACATTGCCTTTGGGATAAGCCTGTCTGCTCGTGCCAAGCTACCAAGGAGGTGAGCAGGGGTTATCTAAAGTGTGTATCCCCTCACACTGACTAGAAGCAAGTGTCCCTAGTGGAAAAAGGTACCTACCTCTGACAACTATAGACCACCAGTTCTAAAACTGTAATTAAGGGAAGGCGAATCGTTGGGAAATAGCTGCATCTTTACACTGAGTGTGATTTACATTTGGATGTTTTTATTGGATGCTTTCTTTTAAAGCACTGTACTAGGTCGTTTTAACCTCAATCCAAGCAAAATGCCATTAGGATATACTGCTTGGTTGTTTGTATTCAATATATGGAAAATAATGTTTTCCTTTTTAATTGTCTGTATTTATATGTCTGTTTTATCGTGTGCTAAAACAGAATAAAGTTTCTTTATGATGATCATAATCAAACATATTTTACAATGAGTAAGTATAAATTGGAGACAAAAATAGGCTCCTATTTTAAAATCCTACAGTCACAGACTTTGAACAATTTATTTATCTAATATGAATGAATTCAAAAGCATATTTTCAAGGTCTCTTTAATTTCAGAAATGTGTAACACCACAGTTTAACGTTTTTCATGCACATATTCTCGCTAATGCTTAGAAAGATGAATGAGTCTAAGGCTGTCCCACCTAGTAACATGTTTCCTAATGCAGACAAATTCTGATTGCTATGTGCAATTCTAATTCTTTATTAGAACTCTGTGATGTTCACCAGTAGTCTTTACAAGAAGAACGTGTAGGGAAATGTGGGTGAAAACTGTTATGAGCCTTGTCTCATGAACTAGCTATAAATCTCTTGGAGTGATATTGAACAGCTAGGACATAATCACAATGTATGAGCCAATTAAAATGTATTGTACACCTGTCCAATATAGTTTCCTGATTAGAGACTTTTCTCAGGACTTATTTATGAGTACAAGGCCAAATTTCGACCGCTACTCTAACAGGCATTTGCACAAGGTTGGAATTTAAATGTAATGTGATAAGTAGAGCCCTCCTGATAATTTCTCCTGGTTAAATTTAAAGGTGGAAGCTCGGATACATGTGAAAAGACACGCAGTTAGCATTTATTTTCATATGTAGTTTCACATTTTATGAGCATAGCCTCAGAATATGAGGTATTTACTACACCCTGAGGTACAGGAATTTATCAGGAGTGGTAAACACATCCCACAATTTCAACACAATGTTAACCAGCTCCCAGGTTTAGGAATCTGGCCCTTTATATAGTATAACAAAAAGAGGTATACTGTGCAAAGAGTCCAAGCATTACCTTATACGTGGATAGGGGCTTGCTCTAGCAATTCCAATCTTCTAAGGCGTAATGTGGTCGAGCCGCCTTAATCTTGTCATAAAGGACTGTTAGACATCTGCAAATACTTACACAGTCAATAAATAATGCATACTACTCAATAAGGAAATCCACAACAAATTATAAAAATAACAAATATCTTTATATTTCTTTAGGCACCAGAATCAATACAATCAGGTAAGTACATTTCAAGATAGAAATACTTTTAGTTTTCAAAAGTTGACAATGCAATTTTCAGAGGCTGCAATGTTATCCTATGAACGAAAAACAAATACTGCATACAGTTACTTCACAGCAACTTACGGGACCAATCTCCTGGACTTAAGGTGAGTATGGGGCAAGGTCCAATGCAGCACCAACAGGTCCCCTCAGGCTGCACTGGAGCAGCCGGTTGCCGAAGTGCTTCTCAGTGTCAGGTGCCCAATGATATCCCTTGGGGCGAAACATGCACTGCAATCAGGCCCTTCACTGCGACTTATGGGACCGATCTCCAGGACTTAACCAACAAGAGGGCTCAGTTCTCATGATGCTCGGGGATGTGGGAATACCTTTGGTCCACTACCACTCAGACCAGGGGCGACAGGTGCAGAGATGTCTTGAGATGTTGGGTTTTTCACAGCAGAGTCACTCGCGGTAAGGTGGCAGCACAAAGAGTCTGCAGGCACCATCGAGGAGTCTCTTCCTGGCAAACCCAAGGTGGACTTCTTCTCTGGAGGACTCGGGGACCACGCTGGCACCATTAGCCCATTTCAACTCGGACTTGGAGCGACAGGTGCAGTGGTGCTGACCAGTGTTGATTTTATGTGGTCTGGAGTCCTCACAAGCCTTTCTTTGGTACCTGCAGGACACAGGGGAACAGCTCTTCTGCTTCACTGGAGTTCCTAAGTTTTGGCAGAAGGGCTGGAAGACCTCTCAGGCCTGTGGCAGCACTGCAGCTTGCAGTGCGAGTCGACTTTGGTGCAATTGTTGGGGACAGCGAGCCTTTGCTGGTGTCAAGTCAGTTGCTTCTTCCACAGCTTTTGTATTTCGCAGCTCTCCTGTCCATCTTCGTCTTTAAGGTCAACAAGATCTGCTTTCTTGGTGCCAGGGGCTCTCTTAAACACTATATTTAGGGCAGTAGGGGATTGTAGAGGAGTGGCCAATGGGCTACGTACCCCTGGGGTCACTACAACACCTATTTGACCTGTGGGAACTGGACATCACCCTGCCCCAGAGTTCCTAGTTTTGCCATCACAAGTATGACAGACTTCTGATTGGCATATTCACTTCAGGTAGCCCACCTTAGAAGTGAAACCTGAGGGTGAACACACCTCTCTGATTTCTATCCAAATGGGCCCTGGACGGGGCGGGGGCGGCATCTGCTCCTTTGAGGGATGCCAGATTTGCATGCCAAAGGCAGTGGGCTTATTGCAGCTACCTGTCTTGGGATGCTAATTTGCAGGTAATCCTGTGGGAGGGAGTGTAAATACCCTCGACTCGAGTAGACTTTGTGTCTGATCTCCTGAAAGCAAAGGCCCTCACCCCTGGGGGTCACAAACTCGTCTGTGTTGGAAGGCTGGATAGAACCAGTGAATCAGCACACTGGTAGCTGATAGGTTTTCAGGGGGGACCTCTAACGTGCTCTCTTGGTGCATATATTATTAAATACACCACTGGAATCCGTGCAGGTTTATTAATACAAGATACATCCTGTAGCTGCTTGGGAACTCATTTCACCAGTGTTCAGCACATGTACTTTCCTGGTCACATGTACTGGCAGCAATTGAACTGAGCACCCACAGAGGCATATCTGTTCATGCCGAGATGTCCACACATGAAGTTTGGTGCACCCTGCCTTCGGGCTGTAATGCCTGATGTAGGTGTCACTTACCCAGGCTGTATGAGGTGTCTATGAGCATGGCACACAGGGGTGTGTGCCAGATCGTGTTTTCACTTTTGTCTTCCCCAAGACATACAGGGGCATATTATCAAGGGAAACATCACTGCTTTTTCAGCAGATAGCGCAGAAAAAGTGGCAATTTTTTTATCACCCTATTTACAAGGACACGCTGACAAGCTTTAGCGTGTTTCCTTGCGACTTTGCATGTCAGCGATCAATATATATGACATGCAAAGTAGGCATTCCTGAGCACAACAACATGGGAATCCTCCCTAACACGGCTTTGCGATGTTGACAAGCCATGCAACAGACCGGCGAAGCGATAAAAATAACCGCGCTAACCGCGGTTATCGCAGGAATGTAACGCCTGCTTTTAAATTGTCTTAGGCATACTGATAATGGGAGATGAATTGCTTGGTTAGGTCCACACTCCCTTATTAGGCACATTCACAGGACAGTGCACCCATACAAACAACAAAAGCACCAACCCTACGGCATATACAGACCAATCAATATTTCAAATCTCAAAGTTTACGTTCTGCGTGCCAATTCCAAAAGTGCCCTCTGTCCAAGAGCACCACCCTTTCAGCAGGGTAAATAAAATTATTCTTGAATTCGGAATAGCACCGAATAGTACTCTAGCTCGCATCTATCTAATGGATTAATACTAATAATAAAGTAATAACTGGATATCGAGTAACTCTCATTCATGAGTGTCCCTAATTGACTGGCATTGCATTACAAGAGTGGAATATCATTTCGCTGGCTTTTGGATAAAGGATTTTTTGAAATTACTGATCTGACATAACATCGCTCTGAAGAAGTTCTGTTGTACAGAACGAAACACGTTGGCTGGCTGTGGTTCATATCTCTAAAGGAACATTGAATAGCATTGAAATACACATCAAGACTCAGCGTCTCAATAAGGACTGTAAAATTTGATATTATTATATATATTTTTTGGACTTATTCCTTAAGCGGTGCTATTCTGAATTCAGGAATAGGTCCACACTCCCCTATCAGCAAGCTTCTCGTTAGTGCTGTGAAATCATTGCTGGATTTCACGCGCCATTCCTGATAATCGGCCTCTATCGCTGGAATTACATCGCCTGTTAGTAATATGTTGATAATACGTCGCAAACACGGAGATGTAATCGAGCGATAAAGTAAATTTGCGATAAGTATCGCATCTCCTTGATAATATTCCCCACAACCTGCAATGGCAGTCTGCCTGTGCCTGGTGAGGAGTACCTTAGGGTGGCACAATTCATGTTGCAGCCCTTAGTGAACATCTTTAGTACCCCATGCCCTAGATAGAACGGGTACCATTTAAAAGGGACTTACAGAGGGTGCTAATGGTATTGCCAATTGGGGAACAATTGCTTAGTTTTTCGGGAAATCGATCTGGCACTGGGGAGTCTGAGTCTAGGTTAGCAGGAATCCAGTGCACCTCCAGTCGGAATTGCATCAAATATTAGGTAAAAAGTGGGGGTGACCATGTCAAAAAGGACACTTTCCCAGACTAAGCATAAAGGCTCTCATTTGGAGTACTAACCATCACATTCCTTGTGGAAACTGGAGACAAAAGTGGAAGCTTGTATAATTATTTAGCCTCAATGCTTCGTAGATTTGAAGCAAAGGTTGGAAGACATAGTGGATTAATTATTTATCCTTACAATAAACACTTTCATTGCACTAAGATACAGGTGTTTCTGGTTATGTACTCCGTTGCTGTTGTATATGGACAGTAACATTGCCTTCTAGACTATCAGATGACTGCTTTTTACGGGCTCTATACATCTGTACCAAGAATTTGGAGTAATAATGCCAAATCAGATAAATACCCATTCTGCAGTGTGCTGAATGTACCGGCTGCTGCATCCTCAAATCATTCCAATGCCTCCACCTCGGAATGCGGGACTATGCAGTAACACAGCATGTTTCCCCCTGCCCAGGTGTGCAAACTCAAAATGTTATGATTATTCCTCTGCACAATTTTCTCAGGTTGTATCTGGTTAAAATCGTGTGGCAGGAAAATACGTGATTGTGAAAGCACTCCACAACTTGGTATCTCGATGGGTATTTCTGTGAGGGTTGTGATGAAGCCCCAGCTAGAGAGGCAGTGCACAAAAATATTGCTTGATATAGTTTGTATATTTGTTTACCTTAATATCAGATGTGCACAGTTCGCATCTGTGAGCATCCACAACATATTATTGATCTACATTTCAATGATTTTCTTGTTTGATTAATAAGAAGATTATAATTGGTATTTTTTATCAAAAATATTTAAGCAGATCCTGATGGCAGACGATAGGAGAAATATGTATAATATCTTGACTTATAAGAAGTCACAATTCACTGTATTGAAAGTGCTTTTCCAATAGAATGAATACATTGGGGAGTAAATACAAACAAAAACAGGTCAAATTTTACCCCACTTCGTTCTGCGGACAAGAAAGACAAATTCAAAAAAGGCAAAAAAATGCACAGATGTTTTGCCGTTGTGTATACAATCGAAAAAAATCTGAAGGGAATACAGCTTTAAACTAAGGCGTAAAACCCTTGATTTTGGGCAGTTTGATATTGTCACTGTGCTGAGCTTGCTACTGCTAATCCCAAGGTGAGGAATCTTCCTTCTCTTTCTGCAAGGTCTGGTGTCCTTGTTTCTAACTTTAACCAGGTAGCATGTGACTTTGCCACATAGGAATTGCAGGCGCTTCACATCAGCCTGAACATCATTCTTTCTCTGAGAAAAAGCAGCAGTTTGCGTCTTTGTTGTCTTAATGCCAATTTATGTGGATCCTTTTCGGCTTACAAAAAAAGGGAACAAAAACAACCCATTTTTGAAAAAACAGAGAGAAGCAATGTTCTGGGATCAGGAGCCATTTTCTTTTTGTCTAATTATGTTCTGTTCTTTGTCACATCCAATTACAGGTGTGTTACACTATTTTAACGCATAGACAAAGATAAAGAAGGGAGTGCAAGATAGGGTTCAAGGTTTGAAAAATAAGTCTTTGTAAAATAGACTTAATTTAATATATACCTGTTAGAAAGAGAATGAATCTATTCTACTCTTAAAAGGGCACATATTTTCATCATAGGTGACATCATAGACAGGCCATTCCTTAGGTGGTGCGTATCTTTTGAAAAAGTAGTGATTATTAATGTCATTAAATGGCCCCCAGTATATTCAATAATTTATATAATGCTGTTAATTCAGTATAATTAGTCTAGCAGGGAAAGGGTGTCCTGGTAGTTCCATGCTACACTTTTCTTAGAAGCGTTCGATTATGAGCTCCTCGGAATATTTCATGTTATTTACGCACCCAGTGACTCATTGTCAGTGAAATTGCTCTCCCTCCCTCGCAGCTGCACCAATGGCCTTGCCCCGAGCCCCTGCACTCTTGTGTGTTGGTGTTCGAGGCCCTCCTCCACCCACAGGTTTTACCTGCGCCTCCTCCCTAGTGGTCCAGTGGACCTCTGTCTCCTTTCTCTCACTCTGCTTTTCTCTCCTTTTTCCCTCGTTTTCCCCCTCAATGTTATCTCCCCCTTTCACTCTCCTTCTGTGTCTTTCCTCCGTTTTTCACTCGTTTTTCACCCTCATCTCAATCACACCCTTGCACTCTCCTCTGTGTCCTATGTGTCTTTTCTCCACTCTGCGCCACTTTTGCTGCCTTATCAGCACTTTCCCCAATCTTTTTGACCTTTTTCCTGGCCTTTTTCCATCTTTTTTTTTCACTGTCGCTGCTGCCCCCGCGGCTACTCCCTCCCGGCACGACCAGTGTGACTGGCCCAATCCAGCTTCCCTCCCCGCTCCCGCTTCCCAGCTGTCCAGCCATCCCGACCTCTACTTAAAGGTGGCCGCCAAAGGCACGCCAAAGACAAGCCTGTCTGCGCCCGTCCATGACCTGACCGTGACCAGCGCCAGGAACCCTGGATCTTCGCCCCGCCAATGCTACGACCCAGTGGTAGTCCACGCACTCAACCCAGGCCGCAACAATAACTGCAAGCTAACTTTGTCGGACAACACCCACGGACACTTCAGCTGTTACCGCTGCCATCAAACCTACAGCACCGCCAGGAACATGGACCCAGTACAACCCGACCGCAAGAACGCACCCAAACCGAAGACCCTGCAATGCATCCTCCTCAATGTCAGATCACTCCACAAACAAGCCACTAACACCTGGGACCTCCTCAACAGCACCACCCTGGACATAGCGTTCCTCACCGAAATATGGACCAACACCTCCTCGGGATCGGACTTCACCATCCCATAAAAGATCTCCAGAAAGGACTGCCCCAACCACCCGGGAGGAGGAATCGCCATCGTCCACAAATACACCCTCCGCCTGAGCACACTCCCCGACTAGTCCACAGACCTGATTGAACACCTTCACTTCAAGATACTGACCAGCCCCACCACCACCCTCTGAGGAACCCTCATCTACTGACCCCCTGGACCCCGCAGACCTTATGCCGAATCCATCACGGACATCATCTCCCCGCAGGCCATCGCATCCACCAACTACACCCTGCTGGGAGACCTCAACTTCCACCTCAACAACCTACTGGACCCCAGCACCCTCACCCCCTCCTCACAACAGGAAACTCCATCACCTTCAGCCACACCACTGAACTCCCATGGACCGACCACCAATGAGTCCACTTCACCTTCAGAACACCCACCATCCACAGACACCAGCACCTGCTCCCACGAACAAATTGGCCCAGAATCACCGACGACCAGCTAACCTCATCACTCAGCAACTCCACTCCTACCGTAGCGAAAAACGACGACCCCAACACCGTAGCCCGCACGCTGCACAGATGGATCACCGACAGCACTAACACCTTAGCCCCTTCAAGAAAAGCAACAACACTCACGCCAAGAATGCTAGATGGTTTCCCACTGAACTTCGAGAGTCCAGACACACCTGCCACCGCCTCAAAAAGGACTGGAGGAACACCAAATCCACAGAAGCCCACAACAACTTCAGAGCTGTCACCAAAGTCCACCACCAACTCCTCAGTAAAATGAGGAAAAAAGCAAAGTCAGAATCTCCACCCACGCACACAACAGAAAAGAACTCTTCAACATCATCAAGGAGTTCGTCCAACCTTCCAGCGAGTCCACCGACATCCCACCCTCACAAGACCTCTGTGCCAAACTGAGCACCTTTTTCCACCACAAAATCAAGAGCATCTACGACAACTTCGATGAAGACAACCAACACACTGAACCCTCACCAACCACCCCCGACACCATGAAGCCAACGATCGACAACTGGACAGCTACCACCACTGAAGACACACTGAAGACGATTAGCTCAATCCACTTCGGGCCCCCACGAACCCCTGCCCCCACCACATTTTCAACAGAGCCACCAACACCATTGCACCCATGCTCCACCACATCATAACCGCACCCTGGCAACCGCATCGTTCCCCGTTGACTGGAAACAAGCCAAGATCAACCCCCTCCCCAAGAAACCCTTGGTGGACCCCACCGACCTCAAAAACTACAGACCCATCTCCCTGCTCACCTTTCTAGTGAAAATCATAGAGAAAGCCATCAACAGCCAACTCGCCACATTCATCGAAGAGCACAACATCTTCGACTCCTCCCAATTCGTCGTCAGAAAAGAACACAGCACGGAAACCGCCCTCCTCACCGCAATAGACGACATCCGCACCCTACTGGACAAAGGAGAAACAGCAGCCCTCATCCTCCTGGACCTCTCAGCGGCATTCGACACAGTCTCTCCCCACACCCTAATACACTGACTCCATGATGCAGGGATTCAAGAAAAGGCCCTCGACCGGATCCGCTCCTTCCTCTATGGCAGAACGCAGCAGGTCAGACTCCCCCTTTTCTTCTCAGACCCTACACCAACCACCTGCGGAGTCCCCCAGGAGTCATACCTCAGCCCTACGCTCTTCAACGTCTACATGGCTCCACTCGCCCCCATCATCAGAACCAACGGACTCAGCATTTTGTCATTCGCAGACGACACCCAACTAACTCATCCACTCTCTATCCATCGAACCCAACACCACCAGACACAATTTTTGAGAAGGCATGGAAGCCTTCGCCAATTGGATGAAAAACAGCTGCCTTCAACTAAACACCAACAAAACAGAAGTACTCATCATGAGCCCACACCTCGAAGCATGGAATGACACCTGGTGGCCCCCCCGCCGTCAGAGGATCGCCCACCCCCACGAACCATGCACGAATCTGGGAATCATCCTGGACTACGAACTCAAAATGGACTGCCAGATCAATGCTGTCTCGCCCTCCTGCTTCCACACCCTCCACCTCCTACATAAGACCTTCAAATGGACCCCCCTCAAACAAATGTCAAATGTCAAAGGCTTTTATATAGCGCAACAAATCACCAAAAGAGGTCTCAGGGCGCTTGACAAAAAGAAGGCAACAACCCTGAGGGAAATATAGACTGTGACGAAGCATTAATAAGGAAAGAGCCAGGTCTTCAAGCTCTTACGGAAAACTTGGTGATTGGAGAGAGACCAGAGATGTGCAGGTAACTTATTCCACAGTAGCGGGGCTAAGTACGATACCAGACTAGTTTTTTTGCAAGGTATAAGGGGCCTCTGCCATGAAAAAGTTTATGAGTGGGGCTCAAGATCTTAAATTGGCATCTCTGGCGCACAGGAAGCCAGTGCAATTTTTTGAGAGTAGGAATGGATGCAGAGCGTGGAGGTAGGCCCAGTACCAGTCTTGCGGCCGCGTTCTGAACAATTTGTAATTTGGTCAATAGACCCTCATTAATCTAAACGAACATAGCGTTTCCATAGTCTAAACGGCTAATGATAAGCCTCTGAACCAAAGGCTTTCTTGTCTCCAAAGGAAGCCATTTAAAGATTTTGCGTATCTGTCTAAGAATTCCATAACAGATTCCGGAAACTTGATTGATATGAGCTTTCATGGAGAGAGCACTGTCAAGCATAATGCCCAAATCGCGTACCACTTCTTTAGGTTCTGGGCACAGGCCCAGTTCCTGAGGCCACCATTCTTGAGACCAGATAGTTTTGGCCTTACCAAATAGCAAAATTTCAGTCTTGCTATAATTGAGTTGGAGCTTATTATCACTCATCCAATTACTAATGTGAATCATGCATTGCTTGAACCTTACACAGGTGTCAGAAGACTGAGAACTGCAGGTGATTAACACCTGCGTATCATCAGCATATGACACTGTAGAAAAGCCATAAGATTTTATAATATTGGCTAAAGGGGTCAGATACAAGTTGAACAACAGGGGACTGAGAATCGACCCCTGAGGCACCCCCACGGTAAGAGGGATGTTCTTGGATGCCAGGGTGTTCATCTTGAGATACGTATAACGTCCAGTAAGATAATCCCTGAACCAGGCTAGGGCGTTGCCCCTGACACCAATCTCCCACAGCCGATGTATCAGAATGCTGTGGGAGATGGTGTCAAAGGCCGCCGATAGATCTAGCAGGACCAAAATGGCAGACTCCCCTCTATCCAGGGAGAGCCGGATGTTATCAACTACCTCAATTACTGCGGTCTCCGTTCCATGGGCGGCCCGATACCCCGACTGTGAAGAATCAAACAGTGCATGTGTTTCAACATAGGTGGAGACACGTTTGTTTACTAGATGTTCAAGTACTTTCCCAAAATAGGGTAAAAGAGATATAGGTCTGTAATTGGATGGGATAGACGGATCACTGTTAGGTTTTTTAAGGATAGGTTTAACCTGAGCCAGCTTCCAGCTACTAGGAATGGAAGCACTCTCAAAAGAATTGTTAAAGATGTTAGTCAGTGTGTCAGCCAATAGCGGGAGTATCACACTACATCTACGTGGGGATAGTAAATCAGTGGGGGAACCTGATTTAATTTTCTTAAGAAACTCTAATACTTCACCTGTGGTGGGAGGCTCGAATACAGTTAAGGAAGGAATGGGCGTAAGTTCAGTGGGGGACACAGTGTCTAAAGATACAGCACCCAATAAGGGCGCATCCTGGCCGGAGACTGGAAACGAGGAATAAATGAGTTTAATTTTAATATCAAAGTAGGAGGACAATGAGTTCACCCATTCTATAGTAGGGATGAATGCAACGCGCTCCACCAGAGGGGAATTTTGTACAGTTCTTTACTCGAATGGGCTGATTTGTTTATTCTCTGTGAGAGATAGAGCATTTTGGCTTTCTTTATTTTTTAAATAATTAGAATGAATGAGTTTGTAACTGTCGCGGTTTTCATGCGTTCTATATTTCCGCCATCGCCTTTCTGCAGATCTGCTGTTCGCTTTCTCCAGCTTCAAATCCTCCAAAAACCAAGGTGAAGCAATACTCTTGGTATGGACTGAGCTTTCCGGGATAGTTTCATCCAAAGTATTGTTAATGGATTGTTAGAGTTGGGATACCATTATTTCAATATTATCATGATTTTTTTTGGAGGTACAAAACGAGTCAGAAAAGCCTCAGGTGTTAGTTTGTGCCAAGGTCGGATAGAAACAGTTTCTTTCTGAGTGATTCTTCTTGACCCTAGGGGTTTAGGGAATTTAAAATTGACCAAGAAGTGATCAGTCCAGATCATAGGTGTCGGTGGTTCACAATTTAAGTTGGCCATATTAGTAAAAATTAAATCAAGAGAGTGACCGGCCTGATGAGTGGGGCCAAGTGCCCTTTGCACGAGACCCAAGGTTTCCAATGCAGCTATTAGGTTACAAGAGTGGTTATCGTGTGTTAGCTCCGCATGATGATTAAAATCCCCTAATAGGATAAAATTGTCAGTTGCCAATACATGGGATGCTAGTATATCTAGTAGATTGTTAGTAAATTGGGATTTTTCTCCCGGGGGGCCTATAAACCAAAGCTGCCCTTCCAAAGGAGTTAGCATTGAGTTTCATGTTTATTATTAAAATTTCAAGCCACTCGCTTGAAAGAGACTCCAACTTAGTAATTTCCAGGGGAGCCTTTGCCGCATTTGCAATGCCACCACCTCTCCTCCATACTCTGTCGTGCCTAATAATCTGGTATTCATGAGGAAAGGCAATTGCTATATCAGGAGAGGCCTGGCTGTGAAGCCAGGTTTCGGTGAAAAAACAGATGTTAAGTTTTTTATTGTCCAGTAGGCACCAGAGTTCAAGAACATGCTTAGGAATGAACCTGGTGTTGAGATACAGCGCTGAAAAGGTGTTACGATCTGCATTAGTACTGGTGTTCTTTTGTTATTTGAGGGTTGGCAGATGCTCTCATATGCGGACTCCTCAAATTTACATTTACATCTACAAAGGAGGATGCAAAGGCTGGATAGATTACATCAGAACAAACTGAGTGATTAGTTGATAACATACACGGATTAAATGATAGGAGTTCCTGCCGACTATAGCAAATCATGATTGCAGCACAAGAAACAAGCAACCCACTGGCAATAACAGATACGATTAAAAACCTACCAGGGGTTAGGGCGGAAGGCAGCGTCCAGCTGTGGCGGAACGGGGACCAGCAGTGATTGAAGCAGTAAGGTAAACAATTGCAGTAGTAGTAACCGCAAACAGAGTTTAAAAACAGATATGACAAATGAGCAAATAATGATTTTTAAAATTATCACGAAGCAGTGAAAACATAAGCAGCCCACGGGTTGCCAACAGATATGAGTTTCCCCTAAATCACCCTCATGCACGGGAGCAGTTCTAACACCACAGCAAGGGTGCCAATCTCGCTGCGCGCGTCCGCGAGTCCGCGCCAGTGACAGGAATGTGTAGGGAAAGAGGGCGGGGCAGCTCTGATGACGCTGCAAGGTGTACCACTACTTCCTGTCCCTCCGCACAATCGGCACAAGCCGTGGCGGAACGGGGACCAGCAGTGATTGAAGCAGTAAGGTAAACAATTGCAGTAGTAGTCACCGCAAACAGAGTTTAAAAACAGATGTGACAAATGAGCAAATAATGATTTTTAAAATGATCACGAAGCAGTGAAAACATAAGCAGCCCACGGGTTGCCAACAGATATGAGTTTCCCCTAAATCACCCTCACGCACGAGAGCAGTTCTAACACCACAGCAAGGGTGCCAATCTCGCTGCGTGCGTCTGCGCCAGTGACAGGAATATGTAGGGAAAGAGGGCGGGGCAGCTCTGATGATGCTGCAAGGTGTACTGCTACTTCCTGTCCCTCCGCACAATCGGCACAAGCCGTGGCGGAACGGGGACCAGCAGTGATTGAAGCAGTAAGGTAAACAATTGCAGTAGTAGTCACCGCAAACAGAGTTTAAAAACAGATGTGACAAATGAGCAAATAATGATTTTTAAAATGATCACGAAGCAGTGAAAACAGAAGCAGCCCACGGGTTGCCAACAGATATGAGTTTCCCCTAAATCACCCTCACGCACGGGAGCAGTTCTAACACCACAGCAAGGGTGCCAATCTCGCACACAGAAAGACGGTCACTCACGCCCTGGTCACCAGCAGACTCGACTACAGCAATGCACTCTACGCCGGAATAAACAAAAACCTCACATGCAAGCTACAGAACATCCAGAACGCTGTTGCAAGACTGGCCCTCAACTTGCCAAGATACTGCCACACCTCCCAGCATCTGCGCACGCTTCACTGGCTCCCCATCAAAGCTAGAGTCACCTTCAAGATGGTCACTCACGCTCACAAGGCCCTCCACGGCACCGGACCAGCATACCTGAACGGTACAAAAGGGGGTGGTGATGGACGGTGCATCTGAATCAATCAAACACTCACACCCAGTCAAAAGATCTGGGTTTAATCCATCACCGTTCTTTAGCCCACTCTGCCACCACAGTTCAGACATGGCCATATGCAAATCAGTCTGACCCTGTGCCTCATGGGAACAGTCCAGCCCGAACTGCCAAGCCATGCCTTCCCTGGACCGGATACATGCTTCCTAGGACCGCTTTCTGGCATTTCAGCCGTTTTCAGCCAGGCTTGCTTGAATCCAGTGGCAAAGTGAGTAAGGGACTCATGTCTGAGCATACCCTGACAACTTATGGCGAACAAAGTGGTACAAAAGGGGGTGGTGATGGACGGAGCATCTGAACCAATCAAACACTCACACCCAGTCAAAAGATCTGGGTTTAATCCATCACCGTTCTTTAGCCCACTCTGCCACCCCAGTTCAGACATGGCCATATGCAAATCAGTCTGACTCTGTGCCTCATGGGAACAGTCAAGCCCGAACTGCCAAGCCATGCCTTCCCTGGACCGGAAACAAGCTTCCTAGGACCGGTTTCTGGCATTTCAGCTGTCTTCAGCCAGGCTTGCTTGAATCCAGTGGCAAAGTGAGCAAGGGACACACGTCTGAGCATACCCTGCCAACTTATGGCGAACAAAGCGGTACAAAAGGGGGTGGTGATGGACGGAGCATCTGAACCAATCAAACACTCACACCCAGTCAAAAGATCTGGGTTTAATCCATCACCGTTCTTTAGCCCACTCTGCCTCCCCAGTTCAGACATGGCCATATGCAAATCAGTCTGACCCTGTGCCTCATGGGAACAGTCCAGCCCGATCTGCCAACCTGAATAGCGGACTCCAATTCCACGCTCACAAAGGACCCTACGATCAGCCCAGCTCTCCTACGCCATGGTCCCCCGCACCAGAAAGACCAGATCAGGAGGCCGCTCCTTCTCCTTCCTCGCGGCCAGAGCCTGGAACGCCCTCCCTCACCACCTCAGGCAGACAACATCTCTCCCCAGCTTCACAAGAAACCTGAAAACCTGGCTCTTTGACAGTCCCCCTCCTTGATGGACTGGAACATGCAAAAAAACCTTTCCCCAACACCTTGAGTAGTAGCGCTTAAAAACACATGATTGATTGATTGATTTAAATACAAAAAACGTGGGTTTATAACTCAACAGGTGCACTAAAGGGCACCAAATATAATTTTTGCCCAAACAAATGGAACTTGGCATGTGGGTTGTGCTTGTCACATGTCCTGGCATTTAAAGGGGGGGGATTCTGGAGGTTGGGAAAGTTATGGTACCACTTGTAATGGCAGCCCCTGCGCAAATATGTCTCTGCTCAAGCTTTACAATATAAGGAGGCACTCACAATCGAGGCTTAAATGTATAAAAGTAATCAAGAGCAACCAAATACCCAAAAGGACCATGAGTAATTGTCCCTATAATATGAAATAAAGGTACTACTAAGATTTAGTTTAACCACATTGGTATAATCAGGGAACCTATTATTGTCCCATTCTAAAGAAACCCAGGGATATATTTATGGAGATTTGGCGCAGGGCAGTGCAGCAAGTCTCCTTGCTGTGCTGCCCTGCATCAAAGTGAAAGGGCAGGAATGCAATGCAGCAATGGCATATGGCACAATGCTATCTTTTCCCCCTGCACTGGTGCCATTTCGACAGCCTAGCGCCAATGCAGGCACCTTTACAACATGGTGCAAGGGTACCTGCTTTCCATGCAGCATTGTTTTGATGCACCTGAATTTGGAGCATCTAGGCAAGCCACCAGCATTAAAAAGAGTGGGTTGAGAAGAGGCCCAAAAATGAGGTCAAAATACTTTAATAAAAGCAGCTGAAGAGTGGATAAACGGGACAATCATCCCACTCCACTCTTACAATATTTTAACATGCAAAAGGAAGACTTTTGGAGCTGGTCTAATCTCCAGAAGAATTGCATTCAATGGCACGAATTCAGCAATGTTCAGATTACATCCAGATTGAAATATGAAGCGCGGCAGCCATAATAGTCCTGCGGCGTGCGGGAAACAAAGCTCCGGCGACTGCTCAATCACCTGTTTGTATAGCGATGTTCTAATGTACCAGTGACTTTGTTAGCACTCCATTATTCGTATCCAGGCAGTTTGGGCATCATAATGACTAAACAATCCTGGGAGGCTTTTTTCTCTGTCTATGTGTCCTGCAGAATGTAGCACACACAGAAAGAGAAAAAAACTAGGAGAAATAAAGTTACTCCTCCCTATTGTGCCTCCCCTGGTGAGGCGGAAGATTTTGGCGCAATCCCATATTTACATGTTGCTGTAATTCTGAGGATGCGTCAAAAGTTACGGGTGTTGCATGGGAATACCCACCGCAACGCCTATGGAATGCCTCCTTGGCATAGAGAAAGGCAAAGCAGTGATTTGCGCTGCCTTGCCTTACTCATTAACTAGGAGGCCTTTCAAAGCAATGCAAAGTGTCTTTGCGTGGCCTCATAAATATGATTAGAAGATTTGCGCCACTCTTGCATCACCAAAAAGTGATAGAACGGTGGCGCAATGGGCTCATAAATATGACCCCTTCTGTCTGCTATCTAGTCCAAAGTATTTTTAATGTACAGCCACACGTTTTCTCTTATCACTGTGTATTCTCCACAAGCACTAAAAACCTGTTTTTTATAAGCTGCATATGGTCTATTTGAATACAGTTCGCTTTCTGACCCAATACTGCCAGCATTGTAAAGTGTATAATAAAAACAAATACTATTGCACATTTGGACTATCATAGGTCAACTTATGACAAGGATCCGGTTCAGAATACCTTAGTTGTGCCCTGTTTTACTTTTCTTCATCACACAAATTGCTGCCTTTTTGGCACGATTACATTTCTGGAAGATACTTTATTTGCCTATAAATCCTTCTGCTTCTTTTCCTCCTTTTTACTTTACTTTCAATTGTCTGTGGGATCAAGCAACTTCAAAAGTAATACTACTTCAGCCTGTACTCGAAAACTGAATTAACCTTCCTTGTTTCATCATTTATGAAAGGTCGAATACAAAATATGGGGGCATATTATCAAGCCTGTGCGATAAAACTATCGCCGATTTATCGGCCGAAAACGGCCGATAAAGCGGCGATAATGGGCTTGATCATATGCTCTAAGAAATTCCAATCAAAGCCCATGTTAGATGTCTTCACATCTAACATGGGCTTCGATTGGAATACCATAGAGCATATTATCAAGCCCATTATCGCCGCTCTATCGGCCATTTTCGGCCGATAAAGCGGCGATAATTTTATCGCACAGGCTTGATAATATGCCCCCTGGTATTTTAGTACAATCCAATCACCAGTTTTTAACCTCCTGAAACACATTTTCCTGGAATCAGTGCCGATGGCAGATACCTGGAAAACAAGGATCAGGTAAGGATGCACCTCACTGGGTAGTATAAAGTCGAGTGCTTGAGTTCTCCGTCCATTTGTGGCACATAGTTTTATTTGGTTGTCATCTGATTGCAGTGTTTTTTTTATTCAGACTGTTACACATCTCAAAATGTGCTCTCTTTCTTCTGATGCAGGGTTGCCCAGCACACCTGGTAGTGGCTCTTAGTTTGTTCTCAAGAATTGCCAGCCTTTGTTCAGTGTGGGCTACATTCCAAGAAGCCTCCTCTGGAACACCCTGAAGCTCCTCATCTTGTCCAGTCCTGGAAAGTAGGAGGATCGTGCTGGAATATATTTCCGCAGTTATTTCTGGCCACATCTGGGATTTAGCTGACAAAGGATCACATTCTAAATTTGCCTTGGTGTAATTTTTCCGACACCTTGACACTTTCAGCAATGCCTCCCCGTTGTCTGTATTTCCTTCAGAGCAGCAACGTGCAGGTGGAGAGGAGGCTCTCTGATTTTAGATTTCAGTAATGGCCAAAACAAAAGTCTGATTTAAAGGACCATTACCCCTCCTTTTGTTTTTGTATTAGCTTGAATGGAAGCCATAGGAAGCCTAACACCCAGACTCCAATCCAATGGATGGAAACAAAGGCACATAGCTTGTTTCCACCGCACAGTCCTTGAGAGAAACTATTGGAGGCTAAATATTAACTTTGTTCAACTCCCTATGTAATAGATGTGCCTGCACTGTAAGAATGCAAGATGTATTTGTCTTTATAAGTAATTACACAAATAATGATCTAAATAGCACCTACTGTTTTTTTAATTATATATTTTGCAGCGCTACTCATCCTAGTGTAGGGTGTCAGAGTGTGCTACATCACACACAGACTCACAATAAATCAGACCAATGTGTAAATCAATGTACAAGAAACATTACATAAGAGTATGAGGGTATGAGGTATAGGAATCACTTATCCTTCAAACTAGATCTTATATGTTAGAAGTGAATGGTCAGGAGAAACACAAAGTCAGAATATAAAATGTAAAGCACAGATTGTAAGTAAGTAAGTAAGTAAACTGAGCTCCTAAAGCGCCTGGTTACACTGACAGTGTGTCCCCGCGCTAGTGTGTCGACACACATACATCCCTGGGCGACCCACCCCACATACTCAAACATTTCGCTTTTAACAATCAGCAAACTAGGGCGGAGGCACCTAGGAACCTGAGAGGCCACACACAACGATCCGGGAGGAAGTTGCCACCAAGGAAGCTGCCAATAGTTGTCTATTCTAACAAGCCTTTATTTCTCCCTAAAGGACCATTTCTTTGCATTCCTAGAATTACAACAGATTGAGAAAGAAACCAAAAGGATCTAAATCCATGACTTACAGTTTGCATGCAGCTCCTCAATGTTGATAAATAAGTGACTTACTATACGGTAAGCCTGCAAATTATGAACTATAATTAACAAAATGATCCCGGCATCAAAAGCAGGTTCCCATTTACCTCTCTAATTTAAATACCAATCTGTGTGTTACAGATGTGCAGGCACATTAACCCTGCACGCTAGTTTATGAGACAAAACTGTGACTCGACAATACAGGACACTACCAAAACTGTGTTTACCACTAGAGTAATCTTATTGCTATTAGTACCCCTACAAAATTGCTGGGCACATGTTGATATTTGTACAGGAGTCATAACCCAGTAAAATATTTTAAAACGCAGCCCCTCTTGTGACCAACTAGGTAATCTTGAACAGATTTACTATCACATATGTCCTTATTGCCAATTTCTTTGCAGCAGATTTATTTTTTATACATGTATAAGTTGCCGCTGTTTTGCAAGTTCTGCCTATCATGTCTCCACCCCATTTCCTCTGCCACACCTTGACCCCAATTTATGTGTTACCAGAGTAAATATTTTCCAATTCTAGAACTGATCTTCTTTTGCTGTAACATATTTCTGTGGGCATGTATTCTACTGTCCACATTCATTGCCTCCAGTTTTCCCTCAAACTGCTCAGTTTGATGAGCTTCATAATAAAGGGTACTCCTTTTCTGTTCAAAAGTATGCTGCAGTGCCATAATGTCTGTGATGGATGAATGTTAGGCCTAAAGAGATTAGGACTATGGGTGTGAAGATTCACTCTCCTTCTCTACTTCTGACATTTTTTCCCATCACCTTTACCACTTTCTTTGTACATATGTGCAGTGAGCTCTCGTTTTTCTCCCTTCTGAGCTATATCAGGTTTTCTGCATACAGCTCTTACATATATGCTCTACGATAGACAATCCCTTGGTGGTTTTAGTATTGGTTCTCCATTTCAAAGTTCTTCCCAAATGCTGTCATTTGCATATTTTCTAATGTCCTAAACTTGTGTTCCCAGTCTCCTTTTGGACCACAGCCACATTGTTACTCCTCACTGATTCTCCCAGAGGTATCTACACCCTGACACAGTCCATAGAGTGGAAAGCACGGTGTAACCCCATGAAGCAGCTGTGGGAAGGTGAGAATTCTCACTCATGCCATTGAGATAATCCCAACTACAAAATCTGAGGATGGTTCCCAGCCAACCCTCCACCAACTACCCGCACCAGCACATATACAAATCATTGCTACAAGCTAGGCCTTATGGAGGTACATGGCAAACTATGTTTCACAGAAAATTCCAGGTAAATCAGTGCTTAATTCATAAAAGAATGAATGCTGGTGCCCAAAGCTCTGCTCAGAAGCCAGTGCAATAAAATGTTGTTGTATTAAAGACCAAGGCTGCGTAGTCTTGGATCTACTACATGCCTCTTCAATCCACTACCAGACACATCATGCCCATTTATATCACTCTTGCAGGTTCCTGCTCTCTCTTTTTGTGACAGTTTTCAGTGTTTTTCTTCCTCCTTTTTCACAATGGGGCATTATTTGGAGAGCTTGCCACGTCATTGCATCATTATTGTAGACGCAATGGTGGTGCAGGCAGTATTCCATATTTACAAGTCTACACAATGCAGCAGTTTTGGCAGGCCTTCATAGAAAAATACCTGCACCAGAAGATGCTGAGCCACGCAGAGATAAAATATGCAAGGTAAGCATTCCCTGGTAAATTCTAATGTAAACCTGATGCAGTGATATTTATGAGTTTTTTAATATATGATGTATCGGAAACAAGTGGGGAACTGAGCCTGAAATGCATCTAAATTCCTGCTCAATGGCAACTCATGCGTTAGAAATGAGGCAATGGCACTGGTTCATGAAGAGAACACACACAAAGTAGTTTGTCAAGGTCAACTATGCCATGGAGATGCACATTCTTCAGCTGAGAATTGGGAGGAGCACACCACCACCCATCACCATCTCCACCACCACAACCACCACAACCACCATGCAGCGCAGGAGAAGGAAGCATGTTTTTTGCATGCAGTCTTCCCTCATTGACTTCAGGGAGGTAGAGGTCATCACATCAGGAGGGAGTCCATCATTGAACTGCTGAACCAGATTGTGCCAAGGCTGCAGGCACCAGATGCCAGGCCATGCAACATCCCTCTGCAGGCCAAGCTGATGACAGTCCAACACATGCTGGCATCTGGTTCATTCGACCACTGTAAGCGGGATAAGAAAGACTAATTATATCATCAAAATTGTCCAAAATTGTTTTTAACCATGCCCAGGAAACTCATGAATAAAAGTATGTATTGAGCAATACAGAGGAACTTTTCAATCACATTCCACCATTTTTCACACACTCATCCCAAACAAAACCTGCTCCACTATAGTTCATGTGCCGCAGCACAGCTGGGTTGCACTCGGCAGCCCAGCTGGGAACCCGATGATGAAACATGCCACCAACTAGGTTCTAAAAAACCAACTGTTTTTTTTTTTTGCATTCTTGTGAAGGACAGTGTGCCATCCTTCCATTTGGATACCCCACAGGGTCCGTCCATGTTGTTCTTTATATATCATTCCAAAGCACAACAGACTGGCAAAAATATCACAGCCAATTTTTTCTGCAATCTTCCTCTCCATCCTGGATGCCATCATCATCCTCACACCTCCTTTTACTCACGACACAACAACAGCTGGACACCAAGCAAGGCTTATATGCCATTGCAAGGTTTCTACATGTCTTGGGGCCTATGGACTCCACACATGTGCAACTGGTTTCTCCTGCAGTAACATCATACTTGTTCCGCAATAGGAAGCACACCTAGTCCATCAATATCCAGGCAATCATTTATAAATGAGCTGGCCAAGTACCCTGAGAGTGCTCATGATGCCTACATCTTGAGGCACTCCGTCATCAATAGGAGCTCCCGGGATGGGCGATGTGGGAATGGCCAGCTTGTTGGTAAGTGAACCTGAAGTACATACCAGACCTACTAACAGTAAATAATGTATGAGAAAATAGCCATCTCTGTCGACCGAAATAGGACCATAAGTTGAAGGAACTGGGTGCTTTATATTTGCACCATACATCAGGGCACATGTGCAATGCAAACCCCAAGGTCACACATGTTAAGTCAGGCAAAGTCACTGTGTATTCCTTTGAATGCTGTAAAGATCCAGAGAAATGTGACGGTGTGCAAAATGCAGGTTGCATCACTTTGTGCAAGAGAGGTGTTTAATGGCTGTTGTGTGTGTGTCCCCATGTAAGTCTCATGGTTCGTGAGGCACATCATGTATCTCACACCAGGTAAACGGAGAACTGTGTCAATTCACTTGCTCTTCCCACGTCATGTGTGCCAAGGAAAAATAACTTAAGTCACCCAAGACACTCCTGCAAGCTTTGTGTTCTGCATCAATGGCACACATATATAGATTATCAGGCCTCTAAAGGTTTATCCTGTGCAGGAAGGTGGCCCCTCTTGCACAAAGTCAATCCCACATGAAATGTAGGCAAACGAGTTCCATGTTGCAACTGTCCCTGTTTCTGTGCTTAGCAGCCACTTTTGCCAGGGCAGGTTTGAAAGTCATGAATGTGCTGCATGGCCTAAATATTGTCCGCCACTGCCGTTTCTCACTGATGCAGGACTGTGCTGAGAGGTGACTTACTGCACTGTTCAATGCCACATTCCCAAGTATCTGGGCCCTTGAGTCAGGTGAACATTGTGGGTCCAACGCACTGCAAGGTGTACACAATGTTGGCCCACATTTACATAAGCTCACTACCGTATAAATGGCAACAGCTTAGAACAACAGTGACTAGTAGTGTCATTTCACCCTGTGTGAATGAATGGAATCTCATCATGTGCACC
Source organism: Lissotriton helveticus (assembly GCF_964261635.1). Lineage (NCBI taxonomy): Eukaryota > Metazoa > Chordata > Amphibia > Caudata > Salamandridae > Lissotriton > Lissotriton helveticus. The sequence continues at coordinate 1,081,230,364 of NC_136059.1, forward strand.
GGATATTGACTTATGATTAAACCATTTGGTGGGCAATAAAAAACTAATATGACTACAGAGGCAAAACAAAAGAGAAATGGGAGATAAGTGTCTCCTCAATGGCCTACCTACCCTCTGTATCAGTCAAGGCTCAACATTTTTAGGGGAGTGCAAAGAGGCATTTTAGATATGAGTAAATATGTCACAAATACATGCCAGTATACTTGTATGTTGATGAAAGCAGCAGGAAGAAGTCTTTTGAAAGACCGTGTGCGACATATAATGTCAGTGTAGGCCCTAGACATGGGTAAATGCCAATACTATATAATAATGTGGCATCAAAAGTACAAAATATACAAATGTCTTAGTCATACTGACAGTCCACGTACAGACATGCACTTAGGCCACAATGACAGATGCAACCAATCTGATGGCTCAGCTGTCCCCTGGTGTAGGTTTTCCTAATGAAAAGCATATAAATACTGCAATGTGAATCTCCCAAAGTCTAACAGAATGCTGGCAAATATGACATACATCAGTCATCAACATATAATTTAAAGGAACACGGACAAGGCACCACAGTGTACTAATGCTACCAATCCCAACATTTATTTGCCACAACAATGATGATAGAATCATGGCATACAGTTACACAATCCCCTACAAGTTACAGCAAATCAAATACAAGTGAAGCCAATGTATTGTGTCCAGGTCTGTGGCAGAGAGATCTTTTTTACTACATCAGGGCCAATCCCAGTGCACCCTGACAAATTGTCTGATGAAAAGTATGTCTGGGTGAAGCTCGCAGAGTTTTACTCAGCGGAATTCCACGGAGTTACCAAAATATTCTGTGAGTTCCGTGGAGTTTCTGCAAAAAGGCAAAGTACGCCTGTATGATGAGTGCGCTATCCCCCATCATGCTGATGGCTCTCTAATAGCACTATAGATGCTAGTCGCTACGCAATCTGATACAGTGGTACAAAAACTACATCAAGGCGTGCAAAATATGGCAAACATTAAATTAATTATTTATTTTCACAGCACAGCCATCTTCCCGGGGTCACCGGAGCTCCTCTGTGGGCATGGGTAGAAGTGTTACAACAACAGACTACAGACAGTGCAGTTTTTTCAGGCAGTACAGTACGTCACCAAACATGGCTCACTCCTAAACCTCCTGCCTCCTTCAGTTGTACTTGCAGCCAAATTTCCTTGAGCTGCTCACATTGCTTCCTTATTTTAGGCACCTCCACTGTGTTCACAGACTGGCGGGGCTACAAGGGTGCAATGACGGTACCATGCAGCCTGTTGCTAGAGTGGCAAGGTTACATTTGCAAGTGAACATGTGGGAGTATAATAGGTGGGGTGAGAGAGCTAAGCAAAGTTTTTTGGGCTGAGATCCTGCAGAGAGAGGCGTGGGGAGCCGCCGGTGAACGCTGTGGGTGGGCACACTAGCGGTCTGCTTCAGAGCACGAAAACATCTCCCTTTGATTTCACGTGACCTGCTGACCTTGACATTTATTCGGCAATCCTTGGGTTGAGTTCCAGTGTTGTCCTTTGAAAGTGAACACAGTACAGCACTCCAATAATCAACTAGAGTGCTAACGCTGCATTCTGGCAAACAAGGAGCACAGTGGGCGAGTAGCAGGGGGTGAGCCACAGCAGCACGCTGGTAAAACTCTGCTCCGCCAGAGGTTCAGGGTTTTTTGTCGAAACCTGCGTTCCAAGTAGAGCGAGGAGTTGGTAAACTGAGCTGAGTTCACCACCAATACCTCATGAAAGGCAGCAGTTGAAGGCTTACAATAAATCATGCAATTATCTATGGAACGTGTTTGGAATGCACCTCATGTACTCACCAAAATCACGTGCTAAAGTAAGTTAACAATACAAATGCTCTGTCATTGTCAGGTAGTGCAGCAACAACATCAGTGGTTCCACAGGTACATATGCATGTGATATTGTGAAACAAGTTGGCACAGCCTACTTAGGGATGACCAAAACGGCTGATGGCAGATCAACATACTGTCACTTTGTACATACAGTAGCAATGAACTTCTCTAAATATCTATCACAATAAGCTACTGCCCAAATACTATTGTCTGCATGTATAAGGGTCCAAAGTATCAGGCCATTCACATCTTTTGCAATGACATAGAGAACTTGAAGACACATATTGCCTAAAATGGAGGCAAAGGTCAATTCAACAAATATTGTCAAATACTAGTAGAAATGAGTATGTCATTCAGTACACATAACAGATATGTACTGGAATGTAGGTGTAACTATCACCATAATCATTGACAGAATTTTCTTATATTCTAATTTCAGCCAACCAAGTTTATGGGTTGCTGCCATGGGTCATCACCCTATTTGGACATCTCGACACAGAGGCTGAATGGTAGTGCGACCAGGCACTGGGCCAGACCAGGGGTATGGTTGGGAGAATATTTGGTGTGCTGAAGTCTTGCTCTCACTGCTTGGACATGTCAGGGAGGATTGCTACACTCCCACCCATGGTAAGGAAAATACTACTGGAATGTTGCATCCTACGTAAAATATGTGTAGGGACAAATGTCCTTTGGGACATAGCCCATCAGGAGCCAGAAGCAATGGAGGAGGATGAGGACAAGGACAAGTACAGAGGAGAAACAGAACACACAGGGGCAGGTAGGCCGTGACGCAACTACATTGTATAGAACTTCTTTTCCTAAATCTTCTGTCACTGGATTGGCTAAAGCTGCGATATGGACTGATTTCATCAAAATGTAAATATATTAATACAGACTATGTTTGTGTTTGCAATTTTATGTCACAGTCACTGTGAACATCAAAACACTTACATCCCCTGAACTTGATTTAGACCTATAACGAAGATCTGTGGCTGGGTGTAACACTCACACCAGCATAACATCATGTAAAACAAAATATGTGTGCACTATGGGCCTTATTTATGAAGGCCTTGCGCCACCGATGCGTCACTTTTAAAATGGCAAAAAGTGACGCACCGGTGGCGCAAGGCCTTCATAAATAAGGCCCTATGTGCCAAATGCATGGGCCTGGGCAAGACACACCCAACTGAAATCTAGCAATGTAGAACAGTTTGCCAATTCGGAGAGAGAGTTTGTGTACTGCAAGCGTGTATTCACCTTCTGATACTCAATCACAGTTCCAAGGGAATATAGATCCAAATATTGTGAGCTGACTGAGCGTGAGTGCTGCACATCATGATGTTGGTTTACTTCAGACACATGTGCTTAATAGTTGAGTTCCACCAACGTCCTGTGATAGTAAACAGAGGGCCATAGAATGTTCATAGCCACCCAGTGCAACACTGTAATACTCCCTAATACATGGCAGTGTGTGAAAGGACATTGCAAATAATGTGCTATCCATAACTGAATACAAAACAATCATGCTGTAACCCCTGTCCCATGGCTGTTTTGGCTGTGCCTGGCCTATGCAGGCGCACTTGCACCATGGAGCAGGGAAGCAAAAATAACATGCAGGAATGTATGTATGCATGAGGGAGCATCCTCTTGCTAATGGTAATATCCTTTAAGCCTTATTCCACCATCTGGGTGTGATGCAGAACCCAGCTCACATAGAGAACTGAAGGGGCTATGAGATGTCTTGGTATAAGAAATGTATTACTAATTCACCCATTTCCAACTGTATGTGCTTTGTTATGAGTCAGAATGCATATGTTACAATTGTGTGTGCATGAGTACCCCCAAGCAACATTCAAGGAACCTATATCTGGTGCATCATGAGCTACTGCATTGATTTGTGAAACAGCATGTCACTCAGTATTATTGACACCTTTCATGCCTACACCAGCTGACTCATTATTTATCACCATCTGGACACCTCCACCTGTCACGCAGACCTGATAAGTACTACTACCAACCCAGTCCACAGCTGTGCCAAGTACCATTCAACATTGAATGTATTAATGCATAAACTATATACCTGCAACCTCACACAAGCTTACAAAGTACCCCCAAGACAATGTTAAACCATTAAATGAAGATAATTATCTCAATGCTTCAATACATTACAAAAATTACATTGTTAGACTCTCAGTAAATTGTCACTCTAGATGTCACACGTAAGATGGTATGTCACAATAAGGCACACTATGACCAGTTTCAATGACATGCATACCCAAATTTTGGACCTGTCTGCTATAACTGTAGGACCAATTGAAGTGGGTACACACTGTGATATGTTGTTTTTTTTGTTTTTAAACATTTTTATTGATTAGAACATTGGCATTTGTGACAGTATTTACAGAAACAATTTCCATTCTAACCTGAAGGGTCGGGCAATTAAGTAGTCCGCAATATTGCCCGTATTTCCAATCACGAAAAATTATGCAGTGCATCAATTCCTAAGACAACAATTACATTACATGACTCTCGTCTATCTAGACACGTTCCTGAGTATATTACATCTCTACACCTCTTCGTCTTCATCGTCTGAACTATCTAGATCTTCCTCTGGTAGCAATTCACATAGTTCCCCCCTGTAGGTGTTCCAAGGTGTCCAAATTTTATTACATTTACGTGGGCTTCCCCTAGTCTCATAAACTGTGCGCTCTGTTACCATGACTAGGTCCATATTCCTACACCACAGCGCCAATGTGGGGGGGTCTGCCACGCCCCATCTCTGTGGTATGTCTCTCTTTGCAACCATGAGGCCGAGTGTACACCAGATTTGCCCATAGAGTGTGAGGTCAGTGGGGTCCCATACATTTAGAAGACATTTCCGTGGTTCGGGCAAGAGGGAAACCCTAACGCCTGTGAAATAGTGCGCAGGACCTGACGCCAATAGTCTACTATAATCGGGCAGTCCCACAGGGTATGGAAAAGTGTACCTTCCTCCCCACACCACCTGAGGCAGAATGGGTGCGCCGCGCGGCTTATCTTGTGTAAGGTGGCTCTGGTGTAGTATACACGATGTACTATTTTTAGTTGCACCAGTCGGAATTTGGCCGATATGCCCACCTCCCTGGGGGATGCCAAGGCCGCCGACCAATCTGTTTCATCCATATCTCCCACTTCCTCCACCCATTGGTCCCAGAGCCTAAGTGTAGGGTCGGGCATATTGTTCAGGAGATTCCGATATGTGAGGGACGTGGCGCGCTACTGCATGAAATCAGTGAGTAGACGGTCCTCCAATGGTGAGGCCTCTGGAATGTCAGTACCCGCTGGGATTGCTGTTAATAGAGCATGTCTAATTTGCACATTTCTATATGTTTCAGTCGGACCCAACTCATATTGCTGTTGGAGTTCTGCAAAGGGAACTACCATCCCCCTTTCCCACATGTCTCCCACCGTGGAAATTCCGATATTGTCCCATTGTGTAAAGCCCTTGCTACTCCTTAATTGTCCCAACGTCTTAGTATCCCAGAGCGGGGTGAGTTTGGTAATAATTCCTTTCCATCCTAAATTCGCCTGTGCCTTATACCACAATGCGACCGTCTGCTTCGTGGGCCCTATTAGTTTCATAGCCTGATTTCCATTGTAGAGTACCGCTAACATGTTATTTATACCCAATTGCACTCTGTCTGCTCGGTATGCTGGATCGTCCTGGGGTGTGTGAATCCAGTGATTGATTGTTTTAAGTTGCGCAGCCCAATTGCATAACTGTAGGTTCGGCAATGCGATCCGCCATCATACCAGCTCCTATTTAGTTTAATCTGGCCTATTCGTGCCGGTAGGTTGCCCCACAGCAGAGCCGAGACCTGTGCCGCTACTTGTTGAAAGTATTGTGTCGGTATCGGGTATGGTGCGTTGTCAAGAGCCTAGAGGAACCGCGGTAAGGTCATCATCTTATATAGTGCCGCTCTTCCCAGCAATGTTAAGGGTAAGGACGCCCAGTGTTTGACATCGAGCTTCAGTCGCTCCAGAGGAGGCGCCAGATTTTTAATAAAGAAATCTGCCTCATCGGCAGTGATGTGTATGCCCAAATACTTAAATGAGTCTCTGGCTATCACGACCGGGCAGTCGGCTGGGAGCGACGGCTCTGGACCTGTTAAAATGTATAGAACCGATATGGACCAGTTTATCGTGAATCCTGATGTTTTCCCGACTGCATTGCAGATTTCGAGAAGCTCAGGTATACTATGGGCGGGGTCTGTCAGATATAACAACATGTCAGCGTAGAGGGAGATGCGATCCTACCATCCTGCCGTCTAGCTAATGCCTTTTAGCAACGGGGTCGCCCTAATTAAGGTTGCCAATGGTTCCAGCGCTAGCGCGAACAGCAACAGCGACAGCGGACAGCCCTGTCGCATTCCCCTTGCCAGTCTTATAGTAGGCGAGATATGGCCATTGGCCGTTACCTGGGCTACTGGTTCAGTATATGAGAGTGGTATCCAAGCCAGGAATTTAGGGCCAAAGCCCATGTGGCTTAGGACTGCGAAGAGGTATCGCCATTCTACCAAGTCAAAAGCCATTTTCGGGTCCAGAGACATTATTACCGCCGGCTCCGAAAGTGTTGGAGCCCGCGCCAGCACTCCGTGAACCCGTCTGAGGGTAAGAGCCGTGTTGCGGTGCGGCATGAAGCCCGATTGGTCCGGGTGGATCAGTTGGGGGAGGTGTGGCATTAGCTGGTTTGCTAGTAATTTCGCCAAGATTTTGGCTTCCGCATTCAGGAGTGATATCAGGCGGTAAGAGGTGCATGCTGTGGGGGGTTTACCCGGCTTGGGAATCGCCACGATCGTTGCTGTGCACTGGTCTAGCGGGAGCACCGCCGTCGCTAGGCTTTCGTTATACATTGCCAGCAGTGGCGCGCTCAGCGTATCGGACATGAGCTTGTACCATTCTATGGGGATCCCGTTGGGGCCCAACGCTTTTCCAGATGTGATATGTTGTTTTTCACTGATGTCATCTACATTAAATTTCACATATTGGGACAGTAGCATGTGTCACACACCATGCATTGTCCCTGATGTGTGGTGCATTGCCTCGATGCCAATGCGAGTACAAACAAGCATAAGTGCCAATGCATTGTGCATTCAGTTCACAATATTAAAAACACTACTGATGTGTTAGAAAAGACTGTGCATTTGTCCAAAACGGGTGGTATCTCAGCCAGGAAATGACACAATGGTTGTGGCAGACTTCATAATGGGAAGAGTGAAGTTATTTTCACTATCTCTTACTCCCTATTAGTCTGTGATGGATGCTGTAGGTTTTCTGCAATTGGTGGTTGTTTGGTGTTTTCCATGTGTGCTCTGTGTCTCTAAATTGTGTCAATGTCGTCCATTATTGTTCTTTTGTGTAGTTTTGGTAAGTTTCTGTCACTGTATTGTTGGAAGTTTGTCTTTTTATTTTTTATTTTAATTTTCTATAGTGTTAGTATGAGGAATAAGGACATGTCAGGGAGGGGGAAGAATTATTCAGAGCCTGGAGTTGGGTGGGCTTATTTGGTTGGTGAGGCACTACCTGCCAGGGATGCTTGTGGTGGGGACTGGGTGGGTCAGGGATACCCTTCAAAAGATAAAAAAGACAGATGGGAGCATGCCCGTTTGCACCACAGAGAGACCTTTGAGGTGGAACATACTGAACAATCGATACAACATGAGTGGGCTGACATGGTGGCATGAAGGCCGATTTTATTGACCTCCTGGGACTGGACATTGGAGGACCTGTCGGTATATATGGTTGTTCCCTCGGATGTTTGTGAATTAGCTGTTTAATTCATACTAAGCAAAAGCTTACATTTACATTTACAAAGGTGCATGCTTTGGTGCTATTCTGATGAAATGGAACAAGCGAATGGGGAAAGAAAAGGAATGTGCCTTATGCTAATCAAATAGCACATTCCTGCCCTTTCACTTTGACACAGGCCAGTGCAGCTAGGTGTACAATGTAGTCTGACATGATGCTGCCCTGCATAACTCAATACATCACATGCCTGAGCCATACTTCAGCCATGTGATGATGGATATATTAGAACTACGTCCTCTAGCCAGTACTGATGATGGATATATCAGAACTACGTCCTCCAGCCAGTTCAGGCCTGCATGCTGACTAGCTGTGTTCAATGATTTTTCCATAATCAGATATTTGTCACTAAACTGTAAATATGAAATACTGGGTTATTATAGTTTATAAGATGTACCTGTAAGCACATGTTATAGCACTGTTTACAATGCTATGTTTATAATCATGTTTTCCAGGGAGATACATGCAATACATCTTAAGAGAGGTGGAGTAATTTCATCACCCCAGTGCTACCAGAAGTGTTCTGAGTACATGCAGGTAGAATGTTTAGGTCTGTGTGTGATCTAAGTTACATGTAACATTGTGGTGTATTTTGGGAGGTAATGATCACCTACTATCAATTTGCTGTCTATGTGTGAAACACAAAGGAACCTGTTGCAAAAATTTTCTACGGCAACTTTAGTTCAATATACAGATCAGAACATGTCAAATAATAGTAGTGACACTAAAAATTAGAAAAATGCAAAAAGAGTTTTTATTATGTAAATACTTGTTGACAATTTAAAAAACATGATAAGCATTAATTTACAGAGACACTAATCTGTGCAACATACTCACTGCATACATCCATCACACATACATACCACAATCCTATATCTGTTTAAATTGACAGTATAAATGATAATACAATTCATTGATCTATATAGTAATTAGTCAAAGTCAAAGGCGAAGTGGACGCAGCGGTGGTCGGTCCAGAGGAGTTTGGTAGTGTGGCTGACGGAGACGTGCAAACTTGACGAGAAGACGGGGTCGAGCGTGTGGCCAGCGGAGTGGTTGGGCGTTGTGACGAGTTGCTTCTATCCGAGGTTGGGGAGGTTATCGATAAGGATTGTGGAGCTGTTGTTGTTGTTCTTCTCAAGGTGAAAGTTCAGGTCTCCAAGGAGGATGTAGTTGGTGGAGGTCAGGGCGTGTATGCTGATGAAGTTGGCGATGGAGTCGCTGAACTGGGGACGGGATCCGGGGGGTCGGTAGACGAGGGTGCCTCTGAGGGTGGCGGTAGGGTCTGTGTGGATCTGGAAGTGCATGTGTTTGGTGGTGCTGAGCGCGTCATCGGTGCTAGTCGAGACCTTGATGCTGTTCTTGTGGACGATGGCGATTCCTCCTCCGACTCTGTTGGTGTGGTCTCTGCGAGTGATCTTGTAGCCGTCTGGGATGGCTATGGCAATGTCAAGTGCGGAGGAGTTGTTCAACTAGGTCTCTGTCAGGAAGGTGATGTCTGGGGATGTTGTGTTGAGCAGGTCCCAGAGCTCGACGGCGTGATTGCGTGCAGAGCGGGTGTTCAATAGTATGCATCGGAGGTAGTTGGGGTCTTTCTTGGCGGGTGGTTTGTCAGCTCTGAGGCTGGTGTACCTGCAGTTCCAATAGGTGAAGAGACCGTGTGTGCGTTTTGGGCTGCCTTGAAGCAGGTGTGAGTCCGTCCAGAGTTGAGAGCGTGCAGAGTGCTGGCGTCATAGTGGTAGCGATTGTCGTGGTGGGTGCGGGGGCTAGGGGCTCTGGTGCTGGGCGCGGTCCAGGCGCAGACGGGTGCAGGCAGGCATATATGGGAAGGTGGGAGGGAGGAGTAGCTAGGAGGCGGGTGCAGCGAGTGGGCAGTCAGGGGGTGGGGCCGCAGGGGATGCAGCGACGGGGGCGGTGAGGGACGATGAAGGGAACAGAAGGCAAAAGTGCACAAAAAAACAAGGAAAAACGAGTGTCACAGAAGGCAAGAGGGCACAGAAATACTGGGAAAAAACAAGTGGCACAGAAGGCAAAAAGGGCACAGAAATACAGAAAAAACGAGTGTCACAGAAGGCAAGAGGGCACAGAAATACAGGATAAACGAGTGGCACAGAAGGCAAAAAGGGCACAAGAATACAGGGGCAGCTGAGAAACAGAAAGCAAAAATGGGCAGAGAGGCACAGGGGAAGCGAGGGGAACAGAAGGGAAAACCGGGCTGAGAGGCACGCGGCAGCGAGGGGTACAGAAGGAAAAATGGGCAGAGGCACGGGAGCAGCGAGGGGTACAGAAGGAAAAACCGGGCTGAGTGACATGGGGACAGCGAGGGGAACAGAGGGAGGTAAACGGGCATGGGCCACGAACAGGCAGCGCGGGAAGACAGAACAACGGCAGTCACAGACACAACAATGAAATACTGGCAATACAATAAAACAATAAAGCGGAAGATGACCAAACCTGCGGTCCACCACTGGCCACCAGGGATGAGGCGCAGGTTGTAGCCTGCGGGTGGTGGAGGGCCTCGAACTTCCTCAGCAGCGGCAGCTGGGGCAGGGACACACAGGCGGCGCTGTGCGGAGGGGGAGCGACCTACCTGGTACCTACCTATAGTTCACTATTTGTGTGTGCAGTCGTGATCCACAATAGGGTCATCTTCACAGTGTAGCACCCACAACTGATGCACAAAAAGTTTTGAGCATTTTCCAACTGGCTCTCAATAGGCACTCACACTGACATTAACCAGTAAGCAAGACGGAAGGCTTGCCTCTTCTACAGGACCTCTCATACTGTGAACAATAGGGATCGCAGTCCCACCTTCCATCCCACAATTTACCCAATTGCAGTATTCAGGAAGATTAATCGGCAGCCTTTTGCAACACAGAAACCTGGCTGAATTACTAAGTCTACTCCTACCCCAAACAGTGTTTAGGACCCCTCCCATCAAAATTGCAGAACTTCATTCCAGTGTCTGGGAAAGTAACCCCATTCTATCTTGTGCACCAGAACAGGCAATGATTTCCCAAATGGAAGCCACAGGCCTTCCTCACTTAGGAATGCACTGAGGGGTAAATTTATGAACTTGTCACGTAGTGCAGAACATCAAATCCCCTTGCTGCGCTGCACTGCATGAAACAGAAAGGACAGGAATGTGCCGTATTTGAGTCCAAATGGTGCATTTTGGCCTTTTCCCATGCACTGGCACATTTCTGGCAGTCTAGAGGCATGGTGCAAGGATGCCTCCATTGCATGCAGAATTGTTTTAGTGCAGAACGTGCACCTACCTGCACAAAAACAATCCTGAGAGGCATGCTCTTCTTCTTTGGGTGCTGCAGAATTCAGCACACATACAAACAGGAAGTAACAAGGAGAAATAAAGATATTCGTCTTTGTTACACCTCTCCTGGAAAGGTGTATCTTTGTGGCCGATGCCCAGGTTTGCCAATTCCTGCCAATCTGGGAATGCATCAAAATCCACGGAAGTTACGTGGGAGCAGCCAATCAATGCCAATGGAATGCATTTCTAGGCAATTCGAGATTCATAAAATCTTTATTTCGGTTTATAATACCATAAAAGGTCCAAACATATAATTCATTATCAATAGTGCTCAAAATAGAATTAGTAGAAAGAAAAAAAGACAAAATTCCGGACACCAGATTCTAAGGAGTCAATTATTTCCAAAATACAGTCTTAAAAACACGAAAAAGATCAACAAGGATCAAGAAGGAACATAAGTCACTATTAAAAATTACTAGGGTAAAGACTAAAGTGCAAGTGCATTTGTTTGTTTCTGGAAAGCCCAACAACTCTATATTGTTTATTGAGGGCCCTTTGCCCCTTATACATTAAGAATAAAAATAAGAATTAAGAATAAGATTAATAAAAGACAATAAAAATACTTAAAACCAGATTTTGTGGACACTATCTTGAGAAATAGAACACCTCAGATCATAATATTTTTCTACAGTTGGATCAAAACACTTGAGGGGGTAGTCAGTAGCCTCCGCCTAATAGCACAAAACTGGCCAAGTAATTTCAGGACTGCAGACACAAATAGTGAACTCGTATCTGATTTTAAGATACTTAGGGCTTTATAGTGACTGTGCAGGAGTCAAGTAAGTATGGGCGAATTTTGCGGATTCGCAATCTGCTAAATTGCGTATTTACGGATTCGCAATCCGCAAAATTTGCGAACTCTCACGAATTTTGGGGAATTTCTTTTTTTTGTGTTCGCAAGTGTTTCTGCCGTTTCGCGAGGGTTTTTTACCAGTTCGCAAAAGCGAACGTACTTGTCGGGTAGCAACGGTCGCGACCATGTTGTTTCTACATCTGGTTCATCACAGCACCCTCTTCTTCACCACTGCCACCCTCTGTTTCACCACTGCCACCCTCTGGCTCACCCATGCCCCCTCTGTTTCATCACTGTAGATTATGGGTGGAAAAGCACACCTGCCCTGCCTCAACTGACATGAATGAATTAGGGGCTGACTGAATTTTAACTTCCAGCCTGGTGCCTGCTTCCTTATCTGTAATTGCTTTCTGTTGCAGTCTAATTCTTTTTTAGCAGGACCTTTGTGGCATACTTGTAGCTATTCTCTGAGCCTGCTGTGAGGGTCAGAGCAGGGTCATAGAATAGTTGCAAGTAGGCAACTGAACTCTGAAGGGGCCCCTCAGGAAGCACTAGAGGGAATGGTTACTAATGATAAGATTGAACTTTTGCACCTGCTGAGTGCTTTCAGTTTTGCACAAATAGTTTTTCTGCAATTTCGCGCGATTCGCGGGGCGTGAATTCGGGCGAGATCGATTTCGGAAGCCGCGAATTTGTGCGAATACACGATTTGTTTTTTTTGCAGCGTGTTAGTTCGCGTGATTTTGTGCGTTTTCGCAAGACGCTTGTAGCGCAACGTTTGCGAAGTTACCCTAGCGGTCGTACATGGGCGCGGCCATCTTGTTTGTGTGACGTAATTCCGTTTGCGGTTGCTATGTGTAATCTCGCAAAGTGTGCGGCTCGCTAGTACATGTTCGCGTGTGATCGTGGGGGAAATCTCGCGCGAACGTACCCACGCGGTCGTGAACGGGGGCGGCCATCTTGTTTTTCATTCATTGCTATGGTTCTGGGCATGCTTTCTGTATCCTCTGTCAATCTCTGCCATCCTTTGCTTGTTTGAAGTTTTTTTTTTTATCTATTTTACTTATTATCTATCCCTCTATTTTTCTAGCTCTATATTTTTGTGTTTTCTGCTTCTTTTGGTTAATTTTAAACTACTTTTTTAAACTCTTTTCTTTTCTTCTTCCCTATTCCATTTCTTCTTTATTATTTACCTTCCTTTCTGCCCAGACCATGGTAAAGGGAGCCGGGAAGCAGCCCGAGAAGGGGAAGGGTCCCGCACCCCGTGCCCGGCTCCCGTGCGGGCGTTTGAGGGGGGAGCAAGTTATAGCTCGGGAGATTTTTAGTGCGGAGGAGGTGGCCGCACTAGTCTTTTATGTCCAGCGCCGCCTCCCCAGGACCATCATGGGAGGCGACAAGATCGCTTGCGGCTCCGGGCTCCGGGAGCGCCGGAAGCGGTGGGAGAAGGTGTGCCGGGCCATGTTTCAACACTCTGGGGTCCGGCGCACCTACAACCAGGCCACCCACCATTGGACGGATCTCCTGGACCGGGAACACGACTTGCTGGATGTGCTCGGCATCGAGATCCCCGGGCTTGGTGAGTAGTAGTAGCTATTTCTAGCTATTTCATCACTACTCCATTTTCTCCCGCTCTGTGTGTTATTATATTGCAAATTTTTGTTTTTTACCAAGAGCAAAATAATGCTGCCGATTACATTGTAGGTAAATTATATTTCAAAGTCTTCTGTGCATTTCAGGTGCACTGCTCTCCTTCTCAGTAGTGTTGCTACTATGCTTATTTGTTTTCTATTTTGTGTTCATTTCATTGGCCTGAGAAATTATGTATGAGTGTAGTGTAAAGAACTGCGTAACGCTAGACACTAAGGGTCAGATTTTCAATTACCTGCGCATCCCTGCAAAGTAGCAGGGATGCGCCAGTAATTGTGCGCCACGCCACCACCACCCATGGTGCGCCGTATTTACAATGCGGCGCACCATGGGCCCAAAACTTCACCGAAGCGTTACGCATCTGTGCCGTAAAGGCGGCGCATTGCTGGAGTTGCGTCGCAACGATGGCGCAGCTCCAGCAATGCTCTGGGTTGCCCTATCTCCCCAATGCTGCGTCAAGCCGCACATCTGCTTCAAGCAGGCGCAGGGTTTGAGTGACGCATCATTGTCCTAAAAGTGACTGATTGAAATCTTGTAGATTTCCCTCAGCCACTTTTAGGATGCGTTCCTGCGCAAGAACGCCCTCCCTTGCGCCGGAACGCCCCCTGATGGCGCAGGGCTTCACAACGTGATGCATCTCCCATATGCGTCACGTTGTTAATATACGCCGCACCATGGCGCCTCTTTTGTTCTGCCGCTGCGTCACAAAACTCACGCAACAACGGAGTTAAAGAGCCGCAAGGGGCTTGTAAATCTGCCCCTACAGACTCAAGTCCAGTCCTTCCTTTGTACACCTGGCAATAAGAAGAAATAGTGGTGATGGATTGATAGTTTGAGTATTTTAATGACTGGTTAATGTAGTAGGAAACTTTTTAGTGCTGTCACTGATCTGCAATCACGATGGAGTTTGTATGTCACTTCGCGTGCTGCGAACTGCTGTCTGCCAGTCCTAGGCGAAAGTTTTTAGTCCTTTGTTTAGTGAGTTACATAACTTTCCAAGTCGACGGTCCGCAAATCAAGCAATACTAATATCGTAGTAGACCACATGAGATAGGTCAATATATCCCGTGGAATAGTTGTCTATTTGCTATTTCGCCAAAATATTTTGTTATTGTTCTTTTGAAATGTTTGATTTGGTTGACATTGACAACAATCATCCATGTTTTTGGGTCTTTCTTTCTTTCATGTTGTACATCAGCTTCCCCCCGGGGCAAGAGGACAGAGGAGGAGGTGGTTGCTGCTGATGCTGTAGAAGGCCTGGATCGGCCAGGCGAGGGCTCCTTTGCTGGCCCCAGTAAGTTTTCATTTTAATATGAGGGCCCTATTTTTTCCTAGCGTTCCTCATTCGATTTTTTCTAAATCGTCTTTGATCTTCTTGTAGACTGTATCTAAATTCTTATCCTGCCTCTACTATGACTCCCTGTGGTATTACTAGATTATTCTTATTAGTCTGTCTGTGTAGCTAACTAAGATTGCACAGTTGGCAAAAGGTGTTAAACGAAACTCCCATTCTAGTCAGCAATAGCTCTATGCACTGCAGTCCTCTGGGATTGTCCATAATGTCTTTTCAAGTCTTCTAAATGTTTATGCTTTGACAATTACCAACAATAAAAAGGTGAATGACCACCAAGAAAGAACAAGATACTACTTTACTTTTGGTTTGGATAGGAGGACAATCCATATTACTAATGTTGCAGGGACAAATCTGCACAAACAGAACTATGGACACTAAATAGTGCATTGTTTATCAATTATAATAGGCGCAGGTAGACTTTCCACATACCTCAGTGATATCAGACTTTTAAGAACCCCCAATCTCCTTACTGACTAGATAGTGTGGCAGAGTCATTTAGCTCCCGAATTCATCGATGTAGCCCTTGTAACAGAGTATTCTCAGTGCCACCCGTAATAGAAAAGTAAGAGCATCACCACCTGCATGTACTGGACTGGTACAGTAACGCAAGTCTGTCTCACCCATCATGGCGGGCGTTTTCTCGGGTGCAAGTTGACTGCGCTGGCATTATGCCGGCTTGCAGAAGTTAACGTACCAATTTTGCTAAACAAGAGAGAAGAAGAAGAATAAGACTGGTGTACTGTCATAGTCGACTCTAATGGAGTGAGTCCATAGTGCTCGTAGAATTGATTCCTTAAACTCCCACTAATGTTAGAGCAAGGATGAAGAAGTGGGAGGTTAGATAGATACTGGCCACAATAGTTATGTACTGCGCTTGCAAGTTGCTAGTTCTACTGTGACACAACTTTCTGCTGAATCATTTTGTGTTAATCTTAAAGAGCATTGGTTACAGACTATGTCTTTTTTTCTTCATATAGATGTTCCTTCCAAACCAACACGGAAGGAGCTGGCTAAAAGGGCCCGGCAACGGAGGCTGGAGGCCACTGTCGCCGAATATCGGCGGCTGGTGGCCCAGGAGGAGGAGGACACGCACAGTACGTCGACAACATCCACGGCGACACGTGCATCCTTCTCTGCGCTCACTGGGTCAGCCAGTCAGCGCAGCAGGTCTCCAGCGGTACGGAGTCGGGGTACCGCAGCCACCCGCCACCGCCGAGCAGCAAAGAAATCAGCTGCCCCCCACAGCAGGTGCAAGGCACGCGCGCACCGCCTTTCACTGAGGGTGTCCTACCTCGAGCAGGAGCTCCTCAACAACAAAACACTGATCGAGACCCTCTGCAAGGAGCATGCCGACCTGGCCCGAAAAGTCAACAGCAGCAGCCAGAAGTAGGAGGAGACTGTCCCTTGCCCCTTTTTTAAAGACTTCTGGGGGGTGGGAATTCGGAGTTGGGTTTTCTATTTTTTTGGACTTCGTTTTCACGGACATTCTGGCTGCACGGGAAATGGTGATTAAGGTTGGCAATCCTGGGCAGATGAAATGTCATCATTGCGGTGGTACTTGTGGTGTTACACAGTGGCAGTTGCAGCATCTGAAAAAAAAAGAAAATGAAACCTTGTTTGTCCTTACCGTAGCATTAGAACGGCATGATAGAGAATATAGCAGGTTGACAGTACACTAGAACAGTGCCACAATGTAGCTGAACAAATGGTAAAGTATTGAAAGTACTTGCGTTGAATTTCTTTGACATTGGCTACTACTACAAGAAATAGTACTGAAGGTGAAGGACACAGCAGCGTAATATTAATTTGCCACGTCTAGGAGGAGGATGTTCTTGATGACCAATCAAGTTGATGGTGCACATGAAAATCTGCTTTCATTTGCCAATAGTGACTCAGTGTCAAGCTGAGTAAGAATATATCCTCGGATTCCTTCACCAGCCTGTTATTATGACCTTATCCTCCCCAGCAAGTGTGTGGAATTATTGCTGTCATTTAGTCACACACCAATCAAAACCACACAGCACGGGGGAAGAGGGTTAGGGTTTGGAAAATGGATGGGAATGGGGGTTTTTGGGAAAGTTTTGTTTGAGAGAAGAAAAAAAAGCACAGCATGGACAAACAATAATTGCAGATAAACAAATCTTTGGGTACAAAGCTATCCATAAATCTTGTAAGTGACATAAAGGAAGTGCATGCACTACTGCATGCATGGTTACTGAAAAGTAAGTAGTACTTTCGACAACCGTGAATGAAAGAATGCGACAGTACAGGGCTGCAGTAATAATTATGCGTTTTCACTTGCCTATCTCTGCACTCAGAGAAACACTGCTTACATTAAATTAGGTTTAAAAAATAGCAGAAGTAAAACTTATAGAATGGCTGTAGGGATGAATTTAGAAGCAGAGATCAAGGAAATGCAGAGTCACACTCATAGAAGTTCACAGCAATAACATTACTTAAAAGATCATTAGAAAAGAACGGATAATGTATCTGTATGTTTTTGTAGTTGTCCTGTTGAATTTGTTAAGTTGCATGCATCCAACCATTCCTCTTATTAGCAGGACTCCTCCATTCCATCTGACACTCCGTCCATCAATGTTGGTGACCAGAAGACACCCTGTCCACTGCCTGCCTGGCGGATGCTGAATTGCGGCTCGCTAATGTGAAGCCTGACTTCATCCTTTTTTTCCCATTGCACAGGCTGAAACCCGGCCTGTAATTATTGATGGAAAAACAGGAAGTGATATTAGAACACCACTGACAAATAAATATAAGGTATGTACGCTGTGTAGTGCAAAAGGTCACACTTTGAGTTTCCTAATAGACAGTACAATATTTTTGAAAGTGCCTACTCTGTCTGAGTCTCCTTTTGAAGGATAAATAAGTATGGGCGAATTAATTTAGCGAATCCTTCCCCTCAAGCTAGGTGTACTGTAAACTGTGTTTTAGAGCAAAATTAGACCTTCCCAGCAGTGCTCCCAGACCCTTACGAAACCCAGTCGCAAAAATGTAGAAGACCCCCAATCAGATCTCCAAAAACGAGGCCTAGTAGAAAATGGTGACAAAACGTACTTGGGAAGTAAATTAGGCCCAAATCCCCCCTTACCCACCTTGGATTGTATTCAAACCACTTGCAAGCAAGCAAAAGTATCCATACCCAGATTTGCAATTCCCCCCACAAACACCAGGAACCAAACTGCCCCCCGAAAACGGTAGAGTGAGCGAAATCTCAGAAAATGCAAAAACTTTTCCTCCAGGGATTGTCTCCAAAACACTTTCTTTCGGGTATTAGACCTTTCCAGCAATGGCTCCAGAACTGTCAATCTGGGCGAAAACAAGTTTAACCCACCCCAACAAGCCAAAAGGAAAAACCTGTGAAAAGCCACACTTAAAAAACTTTGGGCCTACCTGGAATTCAGTCCAAATGCGCTCTGCAGCTAGGCCCTAACTCCCCTTTTCCACCATGGATTTCCTGAAAAACAAATGCAATCAACATTAGAATGTGCCAGCAGTGCTCCCAGACCCCAAAACCCACCCACAAACACCCGGAACCCCCCCACATAGCACCCCAAAGAGAGGCAAGTGATCAAAAGCGCAACATCATTTTCTGCTCCGATTTTGTCCAAACCACTTTTATCCGGTATTAGACCTTCCCAGCAATGGCCCCAGACCCGTCACCCCAGGCGCAAAGAAGTAGAAGACCCCCAAACAGCCAAAAAGCAAAACTACAAAAATGGGGACTTAGAAATTTTCAGGCAAATTTCCAAAATCACTCCACGCGCGCTCTGGAGCTAGGCCCTTACTCCCCTTTGCCACCATGGATTTGCTTCAAACCTCTTGCAATCCAAACTATCCATACCCAGCAGTGCTCCCAGACCCCAAAACCCACCCACAAACACCCGGAATCCCCCCAAACAGCACCTCAAAGACAAGCAAGTCAGCAAAAACGCAAAATAAATTTCACCTCCGATTTTGTCCAAACCACTTTTATCCAGTATTAGACCTTCCCAGCAATGGCAACAGACCCCTGCAGCCACCTGCAAAAAAGCAGAACACCCCCAAACAGACAAAAAGCAAAAATGGGCCTACTACCTGGAATTCAGTCCAAATGCGCTCTGCAGCTAGGCCCTAACTCCCCTTTTCCACCATGGATTTCCTGCAAAACAAATGCAATCAACATTAGACTGTGCCAGCAGTGCTCCCAGACCCCAAAACCCACCCACAAACACCCGGAACCCCCCCAAACAGCACCTCAAAGACAAGCAAGTCAGCAAAAACGCAAAACAATTTCACCTCCGAATTTGTCCAAACCACTTTTATCCGGTATTAGACCTTCCCAGCAATGGCCCCAGACCCCTGCAGCCACCCGCAAAAAATCAGAACACCCCCAAACAGGCAAAAAGGAAAAATGGGCCTACTACCTGGAATTCAGTCCAAATGCGCTCTGCAGCTAGGCCCTAACTCCCCTTTTCCACCATGGATTTCCTGAAAAACAAATGCAATCAACATTAGACTGTGCCAGCAGTGCTCCCAGACCCCAAAACCCACCCACAAATACCCGGAACCCCCCAAACAGCACCTCAAAGACAAGCAAGTCAGCAAAAACGCAAACAAAATTTCACCTCCGATTTTGTCCAAACCACTTTTATCCGGTATTAGACCTTCCCAGCAATGGCCCCAGACCCCTGCAGCCACCCGCAAAAAGGCAGAACACCCGCAAACAGGCAAAAAGCAAAAATGGGCCTACTACCTGGAATTCAGTCCAAATGCGCTCTGCAGCTAGGCCCTAACTCCCCTTTTCCACCATGGATTTCCTGAAAAACAAATGCAATCAACATTAGACTGTGCCAGCAGTGCTCCCAGACCCCAAAACCCACCCACAAATACCCGGAACCCCCCAAACAGCACCTCAAAGACAAGCAAGTCAGCAAAAACGGAAAAAAAATGTCACCTCCGATTTTGTCCAAACCACTTTTATCCGGTATTAGACCTTCCCAGCAATGGCCCCAGACCCCTTCAGCCACCCGCAAAAAAGCAGAACACCCCCAAACAGGCAAAAAGCAAAAATGGGCCTACTACCTGGAATTCAGTCCAAATACGCTCTGCAGCTAGGACCTAACTCCCCTTTTCCACCATGGATTTCCTGAAAAACAAAAGCAATCAACATTAGACTGTGCCAGCAGTGCTCCCAGACCCCAAAACCCACCCACAAACACCCGGAACCCCCCAAACAGCACCTCAAAGACAAGCAAGTCAGCAAAAACGCAAAACAAATTTCACCTCCGATTTTGTCCAACCCACTTTTATCCGGTATTAGACCTTCCCAGCAATGGCCCCAGACCCCTACAGCCAACTGCAAAAAAGCAGAACACCCCCAAACAGACAAAAAGCAAAAACGGGCCTACTACCTGGAATTCAGTCCAAATGCGCTCTGCAGCTAGGCCCTAACTCGCCTTTTCCACCTTGGATTTCCTGCAAAACAAATGCAATCAACATTAGACTGTGCCAGCAGTGCTCCCAGACCCCAAAACCCACCCACAAACACCCGGAACCCCCCCAAACAGCACCTCAAAGACAAGCAAGTCAGCAAAAACACAAAACAATTTCACCTCTGAATTTGTCCAAACCACTTTTATCCTTTATTAGACCTTCCCAGCAATGGCCCCAGACCCCTGCAGCCACCCGCAAAAAATCAGAACACCCCCAAACAGGCAAAAAGCAAAAATGGGCCTACTACCTGGAATTCAGTCCAAATGCGCTCTGCAGCTAGGCCCTAACTCCCCTTTTCCACCATGGATTTCCTGAAAAACAAATGCAATCAACATTAGACTGTGCCAGCAGTGCTCCCAGACCCCAAAACCCACCCACAAATACCCGGAACCCCCCAAACAGCACCTCAAAGACAAGCAAGTCAGCAAAAACGCAAACAAAATTTCACCTCCGATTTTGTCCAAACCACTTTTATCCGGTATTAGACCTTCCCAGCAATGGCCCCAGACCCCTGCAGCCACCCGCAAAAAAGCAGAACACCCGCAAACAGGCAAAAAGCAAAAATGGGCCTACTACCTGGAATTCAGTCTAAATGCGCTCTGCAGCTAGGCCCTAACTCCCCTTTTCCACCATGGATTTCCTGAAAAACAAATGCAATCAACATTAGACTGTGCCAGCAGTGCTCCCAGACCCCAAAACCCACCCACAAATACCCGGAACCCCCCAAACAGCACCTCAAAGACAAGCAAGTCAGCAAAAATGCAAAAACATGTCACCTCCGATTTTGTCCTAACCACTTTTATCCGGTATTAGACCTTCCCAGCAATGGCCTCAGACCCGTCAACTCACCCGCAAAGAAGTAGAACACCCCCACAATTGCAGAGTCTTTCTTCATTGGGCGTAATCCAGCCATCTTCTTTGAGGGAAATAGGAGTCGGGAGGAGGAGGAGGATAGAGGAGCATGTTCTTGTGAACTTGTGAACCTGAGGAATGCAGACTGCGGCACCTTCAAATCAATAAGCAAATAAGTGCAGACAGTTCTGCTGATGGGCTTGTTTTTGTGGTTAGGTGATTAAAGTTTTTTTGTATAGATTTTGCAAAACAAAGAAAGACAGAAACACAGGAAAAAAGTGAATAAGGACGAAAAACAAAGTTAGTGATTCATTGACTCATTTTCAGGGCTCGGTGTCAGGGAAGAAGAGCTCGTCCTCAAACTCTGCGAATTCAAACGGGAGTAGGTCACGTAACAGAGAAGAACTTCCCTCATGTAAGTTGGTGTCCTCCTCGTCTTCTTCCTGCATGCATTCTCGTATTTTGTAATCTGGTAGTATGAGGGGCTGATTCATCTTGATCATTGTTAACCTCTCCACATTTTTGGGCGAGAGGCGGGTCCTTTTGGAAGTTACAATGCCACCAGCAGCACTGAAAACACGTTCAGAAGACATGCCTGCGAGTGGGCAAGACAAGTAATTTATAGCCAGGTTGGTGATCTCTGGCCACACAACTGTTTTCCCATGCCAATATGCCAATGGGTCATGAGAAAGATGGACCTCTGAGAGTCATTCAGATAGGCCTGCACCATCGACTCAAGGTTCTCCAGGGTTCCTCCACTTTGCTTACTTTTTTCTGGGACCATTTCAGAAGCAAACCCAACCTGAGTTAGCCAATCCTCTTCATCACACAATATTACTGTTGTGTCTGGTGCAGATGATACGGTTGCTGGTGTCGTTAACAGCTGAGAGGGAAAATCACTCACTTCTGACACAGCCACAAATGCAGAAGTGGATTTTTTTTACTGCGGACGGCCTGCTGATGCTGATGTACTGCCTTTTCCTTCAATTTCATGCCGTTCTCTTTCAAACCGAGTGGCTGACACAGCTAGCCAATGTTTGTACTTTGTAACATCTGCGTCATCAAAAGGAAAGAATACTCTGCCTGCCACTGCCTTTTTGTACCGTGGATCCAGAATAGTAGCACAAATGTAATGCTGTTCTGTGTTGACCATTTCAAGACGATCATCGCCAAGTAGGCGGTGTAATAACTTCTCTGTCAACTCACATGCTTCTTCCTTTCCATCTTTTTCAAACTTAGAACACACCGCCTTCAGTCGGTGCTCTAACATGCTCAACAATGGGATAGCTTTTCCCAAATTACAGTCCTCCCTGCTGACTGCACGCGTGAAGACCTCAAAAGGTCGAAGCATGTCTGTCAGGCTTTTAACTAGGTCCCATTGCTCCACCTGTATCCTCATGTCCATCATAGGTGTACCCTGTTTAAAGAAATACTGATCGACTACCGTATACTGCTCATACAGACGCTCAAGCATGTAGAAGGTTGAGTTCCAACGTGTTGCCACCTCCTGGATGAGTGCTTTCACTGGCAATTTACGTTCATGTTGCAGGCACCTCAGCTGCTTCCGGCCTTAAAAGAATGGTTGAAATGTGTGCACATTCTTCGGCAGGTGGTCAGTAACTCGGAGACTGGACTTTCTTCACTCAAGAATTTTTTAACAACCAGGTTTATACATTGCGCCAGACATGGCACTCTGAAATAGTTACCCATATCCATGGCCTTAACTACATTGGCGCCATTTTCCGTGGAAACATAACCAATCATGCGTTTTCTTGGGGACAGCCATTCAAAGACCTTTGTGTTAAACTCATGCAAAATGTTTTCTCCTGTATGACTTTTCTCCATGGAAAACATGGCTATTGTTGCATGTTTCCGAGCAGCTTTATAAACTTTGTCCTCGTCAACACCTGCGTTTATCTTTGCTTTAACATCTGAAAAAGAGACCCAGTGTGCAGTGATGCACATGTAATCAGTGGCTGCGCAACTCGTCCACATGTCTGTTGTCAGATGTATACTGTGAACAGCACTCTTCTGCAAAGCTGCCCCAATCACCTCCAGCACATCTTCATGTAGTGCTGGAACCGCAACTCTGGCAAAATAGAACCGGCTAGGAACCTTTCATTTAGGGCAGAGCATTGCCACCATTTCAAGAAAACCCACCCCTTCCACAAAAGAAAAAGGGAGAAGGTCCAGCGCTAGCATTTTAGCCAGCTTCGTGTTATACAGACGCGCCATTGGGTGGTTGCGTCCATATGGCACTTCTGAAAACAACATGCTTCTAATGGTGGGCTAGACCATTTTACAGGATGATGATGACTTCTGCGACCCAGTTACGCTCCATCATGAACTTTTTCACATTGGTATCTTACTCTCTCCCACGCTCTTAGTGTGGCTCAAATATCTTGCAAGGGGTGTGCTGCTGACAGGGGTACTGGGTGTAACTGAAGAAATGTTTGACGCTTCTTCTTCCTCCTCGTCATCAGCAGATGAAACATCAATGGATACAATTTGTTGACTTGCAATTCGGGCATCCTTGATCTCCCTTAGGTGAGCATGCCATTTGACAGTGTGCTGTCTCTCAAGATGACCTCTCTGGCCTCCGGTACTATAGTTGGTACCAAGATTACCACGACTAACTCGAACCCTACAAATGGTACAAATGGCTATGTTTTCCCTTGTTGGGCTAACACTAAAGAAGTCCCAAACTGCGGACCTCAAATGTCTGTGGGGGCGGTGGAGGCGATACTGGGAATGCTGCCAATGCCAGATGAACTGGAGGATGTGTGTTGACGAAATTTAGTACGTTGTGCACTTACAGCACCACTAATTGAGGAAATGGAGGTCGAGGTGGATGGAGGTCCCTTCTGGCGAGAAAATATGGAAGCTGTAGGTGGTGGTGTTGGTGTACTAGTTAACTGCATTGGTGGTGGTCCCATTGCCACGTCGCCAACATCACGCTCAGCAGCATTTCGGGATAGGGTAAAAATGTCTGTTTGCTGCATGCCCGCTGAGGCTGGAGTGACGTCTATGATGACTGCGTCGTCGTCGTGAGAGTCTTCATCAGCAGGAGTATACGCCCCTTCTTGTTCAGCGTCATCATCACACTCTATAACTCTGAGACTTTCGGGAACCTTCCTTTTACGCTTAGCTATCTTTGTCAGATCATGGTGTGCCTAACTCTCAGACGGCCGTGGTGGTTCCCAAGTTTCATCCATATCATCAGAAGGAAGGGGGCTTGAAGAAGAAGTAGACACCATCCTTGATCTTTTCCTTGCTGGGGATCTGGAAGACAATGAATCATCAGGAGGAGTGGCTTCCTCATGTGATACCTCGGCTTGAATGTCGATTTCCTGATGTGCCCCTACTTCGGGAGGAAACACTATTGTGGGCACTTGTGCCGCTCCATGCACCTCTGCTTGCTCCTCCCCTTGCGCTGCCTCTCCTTCCACATGTACTTGGGCTTATACTTGCACATATGGTTGTTGTTGCGGCTGTGGTTGTTGTTGAACACTCGTCAGATGAGTTATAACAACCTGTGTTGATTGAGGGATGCTGCTACTTTCTTGCGATGAGCCAACATCACTGGTCGATGGTGATTGAACAACTATAGTGGCTGCCTCTGCAGCACTCAAGGGGTTGGACCTAAGTTGGCGTAGTGGTGGTGGCACTGAGCCCAATGGAGCGGAGGTGCTGCTCCCAGCTTGGTCCCCAGCAGACCCCGCTGCTGCTGCAGGCGTACTTTTTTTCCCCAAAAAATGTGGCGGTCGTCACACCAGTCTCCTTGGTAAGTGGCGCCAGTTGCTTCTTCTGCTCCTTACTGGCAACTTTCTTGCTAGAGGAGCTATGGGCAACTTTTTTTGGGGCAATCTTCTTCAGATGTCAGAACAGCAGGCCGCAGTTGCACAAGTTGCAAAGTTTTCTGTGGCCACACGTGACGTTGTGCTGCACACACCGCAGCAGGACTTCTTCCTGGCACTGATGAGGAACGATGAGGCTGATGGTTCGTCTTTCTGCACCTAAAAGCAAACGAAGCCAGAGGAACATCAGTTAAATAAATGTTGCATATGTAGCGCTTCAATTAATAGTTTGCAAGTAAGCATTTTTATTATACCCACCACCCAAAATGGAAAGACCAATAAAATGCACCACTGACAGAGTACCCCTGGGCATAATGGATGAAAACATGGCAGACTGGGTGCAGGCCTATGACACAACAAAGCACACTGCCTGGGTTCAAAATTGGCCCTAGACCCCCACCCACATGGCTAAGCCCTGCCTGGACCAGGCCTCAAAATGGCCCCCACCCACATGGCCATGCCCCATCAACACCCCCAAAAATCGAAAAACACACAAAAATCACCACAATCCAATGCCATCCATGCCCTCCATGATGTTTACATTCAAGACACCCCACAGAAAGACTAGGCCCATGCACCACTGAGTGAGTACCCCTGGGCAAAAGGCCCCAACAACACCCCGAAAAATTGAAAAACACACAAAAATCACCACAATCCAATGCCATCCATGCCCTCCATGATGCTTACATTAAAGATACCACACAGAAAGACTAGGCCCATGCACCACTGAGTGAGTACCCCTGGGCATAATGGATGAAAGCAAGGCACATTGGATGCAGGCCTATGGCACAAAGCACACTGTCTGGATTCAAAATGGCCCCTTCACCCCCACCACATGGCCCTGGACCAGGCCTCAAAATGGCCCCCACCCACGTGGCCATGCCCCATCAACACCCCCAAAAATCGGAAAACACACAAAAATCACCACAATCCAATGCCATCCATGCCCTCCATGATGTTTACATTCAAGACACCCCACAGAAAGACTAGGCCCATGCACCACTGAGTGAGTACCCCTGGGCAAAATGCCCCAACAACACCCCCAAAAATCGAAAAACACACAAAAATCACCACAATCCAATGCCACCCATGCCCTCCATGATGTTTACATTCAAGAAACCCCACAGAAAGACTAGGCCCATGCACCACTGAGTGAGAACCCCTGGGCAAAAGGCCCCAACAACACCCCCAAAAATCGAAAAACACTCAAACATCACCACAATCTAATGCCATCCATGCCCTCCATGATGCTTACATTAAAGAAACCACACAGAAAGACTAGGCCCATGCACCACTGAGTGAGTACCAATGGGCATAATGGATGAAAGCTAGGCACATTGGATGCAGGCTTATGGCACAAAGCACACTGTCTGGATTCAAAATGGCCCCTTCACCCTCACCACACGGCCCTGGACCAGGCCTCAAAATGGCCCCCACCCACGTGGCCATGCCCCATCAACACCCCCAAAAATCGGAAAACACACAAAAATCACCACAATCCAATGCCATCCATGCCCTCCATGATGTTTACATTCAAGACACCCCACAGAAAGACTAGGCCCATGTACCACTGAGTGAGTACCCCTGGGCAAAATGCCCCAACAACACCCCCAAAAATCGAAAAACACACAAAAATCACCACAATCCAATGCCACCCATGCCCTCCATGATGTTTACATTCAAGACACCCCACAGAAAGACTAGGCCCATGCACCACTGAGTGAGTACCCCTGGGCAAAAGGCCCCAACAACACCCCCAAAAATCGAAAAACACTCAAACATCACCACAATCCAATGCCATCCATGCCCTCCATGATGCTTACATTAAAGAAACCACACAGAAAGACTAGGCCCATGCACCACTGAGTGAGTACCCCTGGGCATAATGGATGAAAGCAAGGCACATTGGATGCAGGCCTATGGCACAAAGCACACTGCCTGGATTCAAAATGACCCCTTCACCCCCACCACATTGCCCTGGACCAGGCCTCAAAATGGCCCCCACCCACATGGCCATGCCCCATCAACACCCCCAAAAATCGAAAAACACACAAAAATCACCACAATCCAATGCCATCCATGCCCTCCATGATGTTTACATTCAAGACACCCCACAGAAAGACTAGGCCCATGCACCACTGAGTGAGTACCCCTGGGCAAAAGGCCCCAACATCACCCCCAAAAATCGAAAAACACTCAAAAATCACCACAATCCAATGCCATCCATGCCCTCCATGATGCTTACATTAAAGAAACCACACAGAAAGACTAGGCCCATGCACCACTGAGTGAGTACCCCGGGGCATAATGGATGAAAGCAAGGCACATTGGAGGCAGGCCTATGGCACAAAGCACACTGCCTGGATTCAAAATGGCCCCTTCACCCCACCACATGGCCCTGGACCAGGCCTCAAATTGGCCCCCACCCACATGGCCATGCCCCATCAACACCCCCAAAAATCGAAAAACACACACAATTCATCACAATCCAATGCCATCCATGCCCTCCATGATGTTTACATTCAAGACACCCCACAGAAAGACTAGGCCCATGCACCACTGAGTACCCCTGGGCAAAAGGCCCCAACAACAGCCAAAAAATCGGAAAACCACCCAAAAATCACCTCAATCCAATGACATCCATGCCCTCCATGATGTTTACATTAAAGTGACCCCACAGAAAGACTAGGCCCATGCACCACTGAGTACCCCTGGGCAAAAGGCCCCAACAACAGCCAAAAAATCGAAAAACACACAAATATCACCACAATCCAATGCCATCCATGCCCTAAATAATGTTGAAATTCAACAAAACAATTGCATCATGCACCCATAACTAACCCTGGTCCTACTGGATACTGTGGCTACCCACAATATATTTTATTTAATGTTCTGAAAAAGTTCCAAAATTGTAGTTGCAGCAACTGTAATGCCCCAAACAAACAACATCAACTTACTTGTGAAATTTCTAATCCAAAAGTGATCCTAAGAAAGTCAAAAAGGCCTCAAATCTAAATATCCAGCAGCATCCACAAAAAGTAATCCTTCCAGGTCAAGATCCAAATCAAAGTGACCAGCACATGAAGAAAGCACTGGGAGGAGCCTGCTGGACAGGAACAGGAAGTTGGAGACTGTGGGGCACTTCCCCCCCCCCAGAAAAAAGTGCAGGCAAATATCAACCTGAGAAGTTATTCTGATAAAAATCATCATTTTCAAGGTTTATGCTGCCTGCTGGTGGATTTCTTGTGCAAAATTGCAAATTTTGCAATCTCGCAATTGCAAGATTGCCGCTGCCCACCGCATCTGCATGTTCACAAGTGTTTACTCCCGCGATGCGTGATCACGGGCCTTTATGACGTACTCGCGTTGACAAACTCTTGCTGTGCAAGGTGGCAAGCCGCGATGACTTAATCGCAGTCGACAAACTCCGGCGGGATCCCGCAGCAAGATCCAAAATGGCGCAGCACACGCAAACATGGAGAAAAACAACTCTTCAAACGCTGAATGACGGTAAGTGAACGCTGCACGCCGCAAAATTGTATAGTATTCCATTTGGCAAGTGCGACCAAGCAAAAAAATCCGCTTCGCGCGGATTTGCAAATTTTCGGCAAATTCGCGAGAGTTCGCGGATTGCGAATTTGCTGAAAATCCGCAAAATCAGCGAGCGGAACGGATTTTACAGTCAACCAGTTCCTCCTTGGTCTTGCATATGCAGGACATGCAAAAAATACATGGCCAATGGTCTCGTTTGGGTTTGATCAAGACGGACAACCCTTAGGCTGGCTGTTATTGTTCTGCCAAGTATTGATAAAAGCATTAATAGGTAGCCAGCCGTATGTTATGATGAATTTGTAAGACGCACAATTACTCATGAGTATCCTGGCGCGCAGAGTGAACGTGACAGACTGGAGCAAGGGTATTATTTAATTCGGCTGATTGAAAAGGAAGGTTTTAAGTTGTTTTTTTTAAAAGTCTGAAGTCCTGAATCTGCTTAAGTTAGGCGGGAAGGGAATTCCATGCAATAGCTGCTTTAACGGCGAGAGACTGCCCCCATCCGCGTCCTGCGGAATTGAGGGATCGCCATCCATCGTTGATCAGGGTTGACTAAACAGTTTCCTGTCCCTAGGCTCCTTAATAATATCAAAGTACTTCTCAAGGCATTTAACAGATTTATTATCTAAGAATGCATCAAGCTAGCCTACCATGACGGATTTTCAAATAATTAGTCTGCTCTACCCATGACCAATACTGGAGTTTTATTTAGTCCTTTGTATGCATTGACTGGGGACCAACAACCTCATTTGGGAAACCAATCGCTGCCCGGATGGTATTCACGTATTTAATCCACCCGATATTTTTGTTTCTATCTAGGGCAGAAACTTCATTAAAAGCAGCAACGTAAAGGGCCAAATCAGGGGTAATACCCAGTCTGTACCAAAAGAGCAATGGATGCAATCTCAATTGGTCATTAATTGACCTAACTCCCAGGTCCATTTTCAAGGGGGAAAGAGGGGTGCTTTGAGGTGGAGATACCAGGCTCCTTAAGAACTTATCTTCCACAATTGTTAGCTTGCTTGCATTTTCTACACTCTACAATTCTGCCCCATAAAGAACTCTGCTCACTACCATAGCCCTATAGAGTTTGAGAGCTGGAGCGACAGGCTTGGTGTGTGATAGGCAAATCTCCCGCTGCAAGGCCCCGGTTAGCTGTGAATATTTCAGGGTCGCCTTATCTAAATGATTATTCCATGTCATACTATCGGATAACTTTATACCCAAATACTCAAAGGAACTAACCCTCTCCAATAGAACATTATTCAAGACCAAATTTCATTTAAAGGTTCTGCGGGAATTCAACCTCATCAGCTTAGTTTTAGCAATGTTGATAACCAAACCCCTCATATCGCAAAAATCCTTAAATTGATCCAGAAGCTTTTGGAGGCCCACACGAGTTTTAGATACCAAAAGGGTATCGTCGGCAAAGAGCAATGTTACAATTTTCTGGTTCGCCAAGGACGGAGCATCAGCCGGAGTCGAACATAGCAGGTCAGCAATTTGATTAACGTAAAGGGAAAAAAGGGTAGGGGCCAAAATACACCCTAGGCGTTACCCCAGCCAGATCTTAATCGGATTGGTGAGTTGCCCTTTGTTTCCCCACCTTACACGAGCAAAATTATCATTGTGTAGCTAACCAATAGTTCTAAGATTCGCGGGCACATTCTCATGTTCATAAGGACCTGCCAAAGTAAATCCCTGGGGACTAGGTCGAAAGCCATTTTGAGGTCTATGAAGGTGAGACATAGACTGCTTTTTGCCAGCACAACCACCTTCCAATACAGCAAGACGAGGTGAAACGCCTGATCGATAGTGCTGGTCTTCTGCCGGAAGCCCACCTGTAGTGGAGAGATAATGTTATTTGCATCCATCCAGGTCTGGATTTTATATAGGAGCAATCGGCAGAAGACCTTTTGTTCACAATCTATCAAACTTATAGGGAGGTAGTTGGTGGGCTTGGACCTGTCCCCTTTTTTAAAAATTGGGATCACTTCGGCTCTCTTCCACGAGTCAGTGATGCTTCCTCCTCCAACAATATCATTGGCCAAATTCAAAAATAGGTTGTGCAGTTTGCCCTATCAGCAGGAAAGCGATCACCCGGGATGCCATCCGGGTAAGGGGCTTTTGCAGGAATAATGCCATCTAGGGATCTCATGATCTCTTCCCTAGTGAATACAATGGTACATGCTGGAACACCCAAGTCGTGGGGCATCTGGAGTCTATTGGTGATGTTACCAATGGAGTATATCTCATTAAAGGGTTTGTGCCATTCTATTGCTGGGATATTATTGGCAAGGGGTGGTGTGGGCTAAAAATTGTTTTTTGCGATGAGCAACCAAAATTGAAGAGAATCAGGGTGTCCAATGGCCTCCCCTAGATCTTCCCATCTCTTTCCATCCCATTGTTTTTTTAGCTTACCCTGTTCCTGTTTATAATCCCTATTTTTGATAGCTACTGTTAATCTCGCTCTCGCTGCCCTACATTCTTTATTATACCAAGAGTTAGATCCCCAGGAACTTCCCTGCTAAGATCTGGTTTTATTAATGGAAATGTGAAAAAAAACAGGCCAATTGATCAACAAAATCCCTCTGGAAAATACTACAGGGATTCTGTGAGAGAGGACCCTTACTCGCTGTTTCAAGAACTACTAAATACTCAACTAGAGCTTCTTTAATCTTTTGGGTTTTACCTTCGTCTGCAAAAACTGTGGGCCATTTAAGCTGACGCATATCATTTATGACAAGTAACTCCCGTGTACTTAGTGAATCATAACTCAGTGAATTGCACTGCATTGGTTTACTCCAGATTTATGGAGCCACTCAGGGCCATACAAAGTGGCTTGCGTGGCATCACAAATCTCCCTTAAAGTTTGTTTTGTGCATCTACCATGTTGTCTGGTGTAAACACAAAGCAAACCGGGTAATATATAGGCCCCT
The DNA here is from genome assembly GCF_964261635.1 of Lissotriton helveticus. Lineage (NCBI taxonomy): Eukaryota > Metazoa > Chordata > Amphibia > Caudata > Salamandridae > Lissotriton > Lissotriton helveticus. Next base: position 1,081,261,885 of record NC_136059.1, read on the forward strand.
AAGTGTGTAACACACAGACCAACCCCATTGACAAAACTACACATGTACTGAGGTGTTAGTGCAAGGATCTGGCTTAGCTTATAGCAGCGTAATGTTACATGAGTGAGCAGGTAGACCACAACACCCATGACCTAAGCAAAAAGGTCTGGTCAAACTTTAGCATTAGTAAAACACAATATTTACAATGCCCACTCACCATGCTGGGACTCATAACAGGGACAGTTATCCACTTCCACTGGAGAGCACACTTCTTGTGCCCTTTCAGGTCTAGGACAGGTTCAGGAATGTAGGCACAACAGGGGACCGACCCAGGCACCAATTCACCAGTTCGAGAGAGAATGCAGGTGTTTCAATGGAGTAAGCACCTTAGGCCTCACTTCCAAGGGTTCAGGACTGGGGTGACAACACTTGGCAGGGCAGACTCACAGATGACAGAGTCCAGGAGCAGGTGCAGCAGCAGGAGAGTTGGAAGTCTTTTATGTCCCTGAGACTTCAGACCAGGAGGAAAGTCAGCTAACTCTTGGAGTCAATTTAGGTTCATTCTCACCGAGGTAGGGAACAGCAGGCAGCCGTCCAGCAAAGCAAGGCAGTAGTCCAGCAAACAGCAGTCCAGCAGAGTGGCAGTCCTTCAGCAGTACAAATGTCTTCTTCCTGGCAGAGTCTTCACAGGTCCAGAAGAGTACTGACGTAGTGGGGTCAGAGGTCCAGGCCTTATACACAGTTGTGCCTTTGAAGTGGAAGAGACTTCAAAGACAGGTACTTGAAGTGCACAGAGGTCCTCCCTTCCTTCCACTGCTCTCTACAGGGGGTATGCGGCCCTTTGTGTGGGAAGAGGACACAGCCTATTAAGGTGCAACAGAGGCTGGTCTAACTCTTCCATCCCATCCTCCCAGGATGGACCATCAAATCAAACCTAAGCTCCAATTGTGTGTGGCTGTCTATGGGGAATACTCAAAGTCCAGATGTCACCCTGCCCAGACACAGGCAACAGGCATCAAATGGCTACATTAAGAAAATGCTAACTTTCTAATAGTGGCATTTTCAGAATTGCAATTTAAAATCCAACTTCACCATAAACTGTGATTTTAAATTGTGATTCCAGAAACACCAAACTCATCACACTTGGGAATTACACCTAAAAAATGTAATACGGTAATCCCAATGTTATCCTATGAGAGAGATAAGTCTTGCAGTAGTGAAAAATGAACTTGAGAGTTTCTCACTACCAAGACGTATAAAACTTAAAAGAACATGTCCTGCCTTTCAAATACATTACACTCTGCCTGTGGGTTGTCCAGGGCTTACTTTAAAGGTGACCTATATGAACAAAAAGGCCAGTTTTGCACCTGGCAAGAGGTTTATCTTTCTACATTGAAATGGGAGTGTGAACAACACACAGCGGCAGATGTATCAACCGTTTTGCGACTCGCAATGGCCGAAATTCGCCTTTGCGACTCGCAAATGGTTGTTTTGCATGTTTTGGAATGTAACAAAAATTTGCAAATTAAGAAATCGCAAAAATTTGCGATTCCTTAATTTGCCATAGCATTTAAGGAATCGTAAATTTTGCGATTCCTTAAGTGCTATGAATTTGAATTTAAAAAGTTTATATAGCGCATCATACACCATAACGGTTTCTTGGCGCTTTTGGCGGGATGCAGAGCAGACGAGGAGAGGATCATTAGTGTGGAAAGGCCTGAGCAAACAGGAAGGTTTTCAGGCCCTTGCGAAAGAGGGAGTATTGTTTTATCGCTCGGAGATGGTCAGGCAGGGAGTTCCAGAATACAGGAGCCAAGGTGGAAAAGTTGGATCCTCCCCATTTTTTCCTAGTATAACCGGGGACCTGCAAAAGGGACCGATCGGACGAACGAAGGTGTCTGACAGGGGCATAATTAGTTAAAAGGGAAGAAATAAAAGCAGGGGCCGTTCCCTGCCTGAAAAGCCATGCACCCAGTCTTAAAAAGAGATCGTTGCCGGACAGGCAACCAGTGCAGTGCCTTCAACAATGGTGTAGAATGGTGGAAACGAGGAAGGCCATACACCAGCCGGGCCGCTTGGTTCTGTACAAGCTGGAGTTTGCGTAGACTATATGCCGGAATGCCGTTGTATAGGGCATTGGCATAGTCTAGCCGGGAGATCACCAAGGCAGACATAATAAGTTTAAGTGCCAGAAGGGAAAAAAAACGGGAAACAGTGCGGATAGTTCGGAGCATCAGAAAACAGGAAAAAACAACAGAACCGACTTGTGAATGAAGAGTGAGCTGGTTGTTGATCTTTATACCTAAAGTCTTAACCGTGGAAGAGGGAAGGGGAGGAGAACCAAGAGTGGGGGGCCAAAAAGAAGAGTTCCAGGGACTGGAGAGCCACCAGTAAGCACCAATTCGGTTTTATCTGGGTTTAGCTTCAAATGGTTGTGGCTCATCCAGTCCCTGATAAAAATCATAATAGATTGAAAATTAGAAATAGTGTGAGGGGAAGAAGAGAGGTCAAAGACCAGCTGTAGGTCATCTGCATAGTTATACACAGCGACCTCCAGCTGCTGAAGTGCAAAGATGAGGGGATAGATATAGAGATTAAACAATAAGGGAGATAGAGAAGAACCTTGGGGAACACCACAAGTGATCTTCAAAGGGGCTGCCCTGAACTCTCCCAGCCGAACCGCCTGTGTGCGATCCCGCAGGAAGGACGAGAGCCACACTAGTGTATGAAGCATTTTTTTTTTGCGAATTATTGTTAAGGAATCGCAAATAATCACCAACTTGTAGTTGATGGTAATTTGCAAAGTCCTCAAAACATGCACAAATTTGCATTTTTAAAGGTGGCATGTGACGCACACACATGCCCATGGGGCATGTATGTGCGCCATATGCACACACATGTACATTTCAGGGGTGCATAATTCTCAAATTGCGATTAGCAAATTGCGAATTCGCAATTTGAGAATTAGTTCAAAATCATTCCTATGGGCCTCCTGGCCCATAGGAATGCATTGGTGATTATTCCTTATTCCTTATAATGATGCGAATTCGCAAATAATGAATATTAAGGAATCGCTAAAAAATAGCCAAATTGTACATACATTCCATTTTGCGAATTCTAAATAGCGATTCGCAAAAAAACGCTATTTAGGATTCGCAAAATGGAACCTTGATACATCTGCCCCACAGTCTCTGCAATTAAAGGCCTTAACAATTTTTAGAGGGCTACTTAAGTGACTGGTGCATGGAGTGCTGCGGGCCCACTTGTAACATTTAATTTACAGGCCTTGGACACATGTAGTGCACTAGGGACCTTATAAGTAAATTAATTATGCCATTTGAGAATGAGCTAATAGTGCCATGTTTAGGGGAGAGAGTGCAAGTACGTTAGCTCTGGATAGAAGTGGTAAAGTACCCAGAGCCCTAAAGACAGCAAGAATGAGGTCAGAAAAGAGGAAGAGGTAGGAACTAATTTATGATAAAGACCATCGTAAGGCTGTCAGGTCTAACAGTGCCCATGCTAGAATAGCAGGAAGATGGGCTAACATTCTGAAAACCAGGAGACCCGATTCTCTCTATTGTGCACTTATGGCAGGGGACTAGAAGGTACACTATGCACAGGCATTCCTGTCCCAATTAACACTGAAATGACAAATAAATTCACAAATGGTTATATATTTTTTATGTTCGGAGATTTTTCATATTGCACAATGTTATAATAAGTGATATGATAAAACTGAGCCTAAACTGATGGCTGACATTTCATTGACAAATTGGATGCTGTTGATGATAGGAAAGTAGACAGTTTGCCAGTGAAGTCCCATCACTTTGTTACATTAACCTAGACTGATTGTGAAATGTAAGCAATATGAATGTGCAAATGAAAACTATGTTTAAAATTTTGAGCAACATATTTGGCAATAATTTGGCGCAATTGGCTACTGTTGTGCCTTGTTTATTATCTTTACTTATATAATTTTACCAAACAATAAAAATGTACATGCTCGTTTCACAATGAACAATTAAACTATTGTGATACATCCAGATAGGGCAAGAAGAAAGTGAATAGAATAGGCAAGAGTATTATCTCAATAGAATCTTTGGGCCTGTTTTAAGAGGTTTTGGTGCAGGGCTGCGCCACAAGGAATTTTGCTGCTCTGCCCTGCATCGAAAGAAAAGGGCAGGAATGGGCAGAATCTATGAGCTATGGCACATTCCTATCATTTTCCCCAGCGCTGGCACACAATGGGCTGCCATGCACCAATGCAGGCACCCTAGCGCCATGGGGCAAGGGTGCCTGAGAGTCAAAAGGTGACGATCCGGCAGCGCAAAAGTGCCACAAGGGGGACTCACAGGTCCTTAATGTGATTTAGGTAAAAAAAACAGATGTCAAATTATTTGGGTCACTTTATTTAGTGACCAATCATAATAAATCATTTTTGTGTGGATGAAGGTATGTAAGCTTGCATGGTAAGTTTTGCACTTGCAGCTTCATTATGTGACGGTGGCATTTTTATTGAAATAGAAATTGTGTGTAATTATTGGACTGGACGCATATTCATATATTGCTGTGTCACTATGCCAGGTGTTTACTAGCACATGTCAAGAGTTAATGGGGAATGTACTAAAGATCTGCTGCGTCCCCAGTCACATGTGATATCCTTTTTTCCATTCCTGCTTTTTGTGAGCATTGTTTTGCATCCTCGGAATTATAATATATCTATGTTAATTTTTACATGTATCATTTCCTCAAGACTGCCATTAAGTTACAATGTAGACAAATTAATGCTTGATTACTTTTTCTTAAAAATATTTATTGAATTATTTTATTTTTTAACTATGCATCACCTCGTTCGATGGATTTATACTGTAAGAATTCTTAACTCTCCCATAAACCTGGTCCCTCTATTAGCTAACTCTTTTATATATACAAACGTTTAAGTATGTATGTAGTCCTAAACAGATTCTCTTCGGAATACAGGCATATGATGTATATGATGATGTTTTAATATTGTATTGTACTGTACCCTTTTATGGTTACTTAACCGAAATAAAGAATTAATGAATGAATGAATGAAGGATGCTTGATTAAAATTGCGATGGCAACATGCCCCAATACATTTCTGCGCAAACTGTTAAAATGAACAACTACCTTTTTAATGTTTGGTATGTTTATGCTGTGACTTTATTCACAATGAACAGACAGGCACATGCATCAAGGTAGGATTTTGCAAGACCCCAATTGTGATAATTAAGGAATGGCAATTAAGGACTCGCAAAAGCCTATGCATGTAGGAATCCCTGTAAAAATAACGATTCCTACACATTCCTTATTTGCGACTCGCAAATTGCGAGTCGCAAATAATGAATGGCTTCCCATTCATTCCTATGCGCCTACAGGCCCATAGGAATGAATGGGAAATTGCATGCGCAATTTGCGAATACCAATAGATCCTCGCAAATTGCGCATGCACTTTCAGGGTGCAAAGGTGTCAAAAGGACACCCTGTTGCACCCCTGAAATTGATCTGTGCACATATATTGCACACACACATGACTTAAGGGCATGTGTGTGTGCAACATGAAAGTTTGAAAAATGCACAGAAGTGCATTTTCTAGGTTTTAGCAAATTACCATCAAGTTCAACTTCGTGGTAATTTGCGCCCTCTATTAGCAAAATCGCTGATTTTATCACTTTAATGCATTGCATTTAAGGAATCTCAATTTGTGATTCCATAAATGCAATTGCAATTTAAGTAATCGCAATTTAGAGATGATTTGAATTGCGATTTTTGCATTCGGATACACTTTTTATGAAGACAGACTTGTTCTCTACTGGCAGCCTAGGTGTAACAATGAGGTCTTTCTCAACGATTGTCACTTCTTTGATCAGAATCGCCATTTCCTCCTGGGTGACCTTTAGTGTTCTCTTCCTGTTGTTCTTCTGAAAACTACCCCCCTGGGTTCCCCCCACTGATTTGTATTATAGTGGCTTATGCCCTCCTCGCTTTCCTGACGCCATATTTGCTGAGTATTTTGCAGCGAGTGCATTCTTATACTAAACTCTGAAAACTATGCAGCAGCTGGTCTATTAATATTCTGCATTTCTTCATCACCACAAGTTTACTCTAAAGTTGTTGGAGCTTTGGAGCCTTATCTGGGCATTGACTGAAGCCTCACCCACCTTGATGCATGATAACACCCATTTGCTTTCCAATCCTTCCAATTAAGCCACCGGTGCTCACTTGTAAAATATCTTTTGTGGGCTCAATGTGCAGATGAACATTTGATGAGGTGACTGAGGACCTGATTTAGAATTTGGTGGTCCGGTTGTCCCTCACAAATATGACAGATGTCTGCCCTATTACAAGAACAATAGAACATTTGCGATTAAGTACCCAACAGCCAACTTCTAAAGCAGCCATTAGTTATTTTTTTAAGATGCAAAGAGATTTTTTTTAACTGACTATTAGCTTCGGATAGCTTTCTTTGTAGGAGGATAAAGGTGTATTCTTCTTGAGCTCTGCTCTTTATCCTTGCAATTCTTGTTGTATACATTCATTTCAGTTTTACTTATTCTATAAATATTTTGATGGGACATTTAGGTGTATAGGTCAATAGAATTAATTTCGGGATGTTGCTTCTTCACATACTCACTCTCTGAAAGATTGAGATTTAAACCAGCTTGAGGTATCAAAAATCTGATCTATGGGAAAACATTTTGATATGATGGTTTGCACATGTGTGTTGATGTCTGTGTTTTAGAAGCTTAGCAAAAGGCCATGCTAAAGTATCCGGCCACACTCATATTCCAGAAAAAGTGATTCCATGATTACATTAATCTCAGCAGCTGGTAAGTCATTACTCTTGGTTACATTGTATCAGTACAGAAAGCAAGCAAACATATACCAATTAGTCTTCAAGCTAACCCAAAGGTAGAGGCAATCCCAGCTGGCAGACTATTTCCACACGGCATGTTTATTCAAACAGCCCCAGGCACACTACAACCATGTTGGGCCTCAACAGTGAGGTGCAGCTCAAATCGAAAGTCACAATTTGATGTTAGGCCCAAGTTGAGGTTTGAATGTCCAGATTAGTGCATCTTACTTAAAAAAAAGAAAACAAAGTATGAAAGATGAAATGCTTGAAGAGTTGTAAGCCAATGTCAATTGTTCTGGGTCACATTTTACTCCATATTTGTTTGTGTACTTGCCATAATGAACATGACCAGTAAACTGGGAATGAGCCAGGGTTTCAATAGCTTACTCTGCCTGATATGTTGATTTCTTACAAACCTGCTTCAGAATTGATATAGCTCAAGGTACAAAGCTAAGATGTACTTACTATCGTTGCCAGTGCTCCACACATTGCTGTCAGTTGTAATAATGGCCCTTAGTAAATTGTCAGAGTTGTGCAGTCAATTTATCTTACCACAATGCATATGTGCTCCTGATCTGTAACTTCAATGCAAACAATTTAGCACTCTCTGGAGTGTTGGAACATATCTTTCATTTAGACCTCATGATGGCTAGCAATAGTTAAACCCTACACACCTCTAAATGAAGGGTACAGAGCTAGAATATTGATGTATAAATATCGATGTACAGAAATATTGAGGTAAAAATATCGTGGGATAGAAATATCGTTGGAAAAAATATCGTGGTCAAGAATTTCGATTGTTAGGTAAGTAATATCGATTGCAAAAATATCGAAGTGTTAAATATCGTTTACAAAAATATAGTTGTTGAAAATATCGATTTATTATCAATGCTATGTGTTTTAGTATTTTGTATGCGAACTGTTTGTAATTTTAGTATAGGTGTTAACATTTTAGTAGTTAATTATTTTTTCATACAATTTTGCGTTTTTAGTTCCGTAGCGGGTTGTGGGTTTATAGGGGAATAGGGTGGGAAGTAATTTTAATTTTATAGATTTTATTTGTTATTTATAGTAGTTAATATAAAAAATTACATTGAATTTTGTGTTTTTAGTTCTGAAGCGGGTTGTGGGTTTTATAGGGAAATAGGGTGGGAAGTAATTTAATTATATGAAATGTATTCAATAATTTATATGTATTCATAATTGTGATGTTATTGAGTTAAATGTGTACATTAATTTATTAAGAATTGTTTGATAATTCGTTGTTAATTAATTTAAATGAATTAATTATTATTTAATTATGGTAATTGTTTAATTAATTTTAAGTGTGTGTTGTGGTGTTTATAGGTGTAAATGGTGGGAAGGGTGGGAAGTAATTTATTTTTTATTGATGAATTATTAATAATTTGTTAATTAATATGTATGAATTAATTAGTAATGTTTAATTGTACTTGTGTGATCAATTTTAGGTGTGAGTTGTGGATATTATAGTGTTAAACAATGTGGAATTATTGAATGTTTTTTTAATAATAATATATTTTAATTTCAATATTATTTATGTTAATAATGGAAATTAAATGTAATAAAAATGTTGAAGTTTTCTTTGTATTGGTGTGGTATCCAGCACTTTCCCTACTGTTGCACTCACTGGAGTGGGAATAGTAATTTTTACCCCTCCGCTATCCAATACTTTCCCTGCTCTTTACTCACTGGAGTGGGAAAAGTAATTTTTACCTCTCCGCTAACCAACACTTTCCCTACTGTTGCACTCACTGGAGTAGGAATAGTAATTTTTACCCCTCTGCCTTCCAACACTTTCCCTACAGTTGCACTCACTGGAGCGGGAATAGTAATTGTTACCCCTCCGCTATCCAACACCTTCCCTGCTTTTGCACTCACTATAGTGGGAATAGTAATTTTTACACCTCCGCTATTCAGCACTTTCCCTGCTGTTGCACTCACTGGAGTGGGAATAGTAATTTTTACTCCTCTGCTATCAAACATTTTCCCTGCTATTGTAATTATTGTGTTGTGAAATGTATGTTTTATTTCATTAAATAGTTTAATGTGGTAATTAATTATAGGATGTTCTATTTTATTTAAAATTATTTATATATGTATATATTTCAGTTTTATATAATTTAAAGTTTATAAATTAAATAAAGATTATAGTTAATAAAATGTATTTAAGTAAATATATGTATATGTACACATTTTTGCGTGTTAATATTTTTTTTAATTAAGTTTATTTGTTGTATTTAAAGTATATATTAAATGTAATTTATTTCATTAAAAATATTAATATTATTTAATATATTTTGTTTAATTTAGATATATTTTTTAAGTCGATATTTTTAACATCTATAATTTTTACTTCGATATTTTAAATTAAATATTATTGTACTTACCTGTTTAACTATAGGGAATCTATATTTTTTACATTGATATTTAAACATGGAACCAAATGAAGGGAGCTGGGATCTTATAGCTTTTAGACACTACTTCCTTTGGTTTTATATACGCTTCCAATCGCCAGATTAGTATCACTGCCCTAAAGCTACTTCTGTGGTAGCCATGCTATTCCTGCTGATGAAATAAGATAAGCACTTACACTAAAGCTCGTCTAACACTGAGAAGAAATATTTGGCAAGAGAAACTATGCAATGTCAAAGAAGACACCTACTTATTTTTGTAATAAACATCCATAAGAGTACTAATAAAGAGGAAACGAGAATACGTTTTGTACATTTCTGACTGTTCAAATACTGATACATTGTGAATGTTATCAATATATGGACTTGATGTTATATATATGCACCATCAATAAGCTTCCATTGTATCCCTTAGGGATTCCTGATGGTGTACAGAAAAAAAACATCACTTGCAAGTGGTATCATTGAAAAGTGACTCCTCCAGTGACATTGCTGCACAGCAGCCTGGAGCCCCCTTCATCTTGATCTTACAATACTTGGAGTTCTCTCTGTGTCATAATAAAGCTGAAATCCAGGAAAGATCCTGCTACTTCTCTTCACACTTTGGCCTCCGGACCCAGTTGTGTAGTATTGGAGTAGCAAGTCCCAGCCGCGGCCGGTAGTGGGAGTACCAGCCGGGCGGTGATGTGAGGAGGGGGAGGGGCAGGGTGGGGGGTAATAATGTATGGAGTACAGACTTTAACAGGTAAGTAAACATATAAATAAATAAAACGAATTTTGTTGCGTGCACTGCATCACCAAATGTGATGCAGTGCACGCAATAAAATTCGTTTTATGTATTTATATGTTTACTTACCTGTTAAAGTCCGTAATCCAAACAATACTAACCCCACCCTGCCCCTCCCCACGTCACCGCCCGGCCCGTACTCCCACGGCTGGCAAGTTCAAATCTGAATCTTCTAATTCACAAAGTAGATGGAGGTATGGAGGGAATTGTATGGGAAGCAAATGATAGAGAGTCTTCCAGATTTCATTGAGTGACCTTAATCATTTATATATATTTCATTATTTTTGTTTCATCATAAATTATTATTTTTTTAATGGGGTTTACCAAAATTTTATTTCTCTTTTTATCTGTAATGCTATTTATTTTGTTTGATGCAAACAATACCACACATATTTTTCTCATTGTCTTACTGCTCAGCCCAAAACTAGTAAAGGTGAGGCAAGTTTACTTTTAGTGAAAAGTGTTTACATTTTTATCCCATCTCTGACTAGAGTGTAAGAGCCCAGACACAGCTCACAATAAGGCCCATACTTATAAAGATTTTGCCTTGCCATTGCACAGGGGACACAATGGCAAGACAAAACCTAAATAAGATCTATCAAGCCATGCAAGACCACATTGCTTCGCCATGCAGGGCTTGATAAATCTAGAGAAGCATAAATCATTGCCTTGTGTTACTCTGTGGCAGGGAGGCGTACCATGGGTGGAGGGGGGGTGTTCCCACACATCCATTCACACATTTGGACATATTCCCAGATTTACCAATGCTGGTAGACCTGAGAGTGTATCAGAATTGTGCTACTCTCCACCAGAAGCACAAAGAGGAGAAAAATCTTTATTTCTCCACGTTGTTTCCTTTTTCTAAGTGTGATGCATTCTGTATGATGCAAGGTGCAAAGGTGCCTACATTGACACTAGGCAGTAGTTTGTGCACGAGAACAATTCCGAAAACAGAACGGGCCGTATAACGTTAAATATGGCGTATCCCTGAACTCTCCCTTTTCACAAAGTGTGATACAGCAAGGTGGGTTGCTGCTCTGCTTTGCGTTCGATAAATCTGCCCTTAAATATATAAGCTCTCCACTTTACCGTTTGCCACATTTAGAGGTCTATTACGATGGCAGGTGGACAAAGTCAAATGGGACTGCCCACCATATGTGCGGCAGTCCCGCAATTCAAATTAGGATGAGCCCGCCAAACTGGCAGGCGCATCCCACATTTTTTACATTGCGGTGGGCGGTGCTGTCAGCAGTCCGCTGCAATGGAAAAAAGGCATGTTGTACATTTGCATGCACAACGTGGCAGGCACCGCGCGGTGCCTGCCACCTTGTGCATGCAAATTCAATTCAATCAATCAATGAATTCAATTCAATTCAATTCAATTCAATCAATCAATCATTTGTAAAGCGCACTACATACCCGCAAGGGTCTCAAGGCGCTTGGGGGGGGCCCTACTGATCGGACAGCCAGTCTGTCATAGGGTCGGTGGGAGGCTGTTCCATGTCTAGGCAGCGAGGTGGGAGAAGGGTCTCCCACTGGTGGTTGTTCTTCGGATGCGCGGGACGGTGGCGAGAGAGAGGTCCGCGGAGCGTAGCTGGCGGTTGGGGATGTAGAAGGAGAGCCGTCTGTTGAGGTAGGCTGGGCTAGTCTTGTGGAGTGCCTTGTGTGTGTGGGTGAGGATCTTGAAGGATATCATCTTGTTGACAGGATGTGTTGTAGTCGTTTGATGAGCTTGGTCAGGGCTCCCACGTAGAGGGTGTTTCCATAGTCGAGTCTGCTGCTGATGAGGGCCTGGGTGACTGTCTTTCTTGTATCTGTCGGAATCCATCTGTAGATCTTGTGGAGCATGCGGAGGGAATTGAAGCAGGAGGAGGAGAAGGCGTTGACTTGCTTGGTCATTGAGAGAGTTGAGTCGAGAATGAATCCCAGGTTGCGTGCATGGTGGGTGGGTGTTGGGGTTGCCCCCAGTGCTGTCGGCCACCAGGAGTCGTCCCAGGCTGAAGGGTTGGGGCCGAGGATGAGGACCTCCATCTTGTCTGAGTTCAGCTTCAGATGGCTGATCTTCATCCAGTCGGTGACGGCTTTCATTCCTTCGTTGAGGTTGTCTTTGGCTGTGATGGGGTCCTTGGTGAGGGAGAGGATCAGCTGAGTGACTTCGGCGTAGGAGATTATGTTGAGGTCGTGCTGTCAGGCTACGTGTGCGAACGGGGCCATGTAAATGTTAAACAGAATCGGGCTGAAGGAGGATCCCTGGGGTACGCCGCAGATGATCTCGGAGGCTTTGGAACGGAATAGGGGGAGGCGGACGCTCTGGGTTCTCCCGGCAAGGAAGGAGGTGGTCCAATCCAGAGCCTTGTCTTGGATCCCTACGGCGTGGAGGCGTGCACGTAGTGTGCGGTAGCAGATGGTGTCGAAGGCGGCAGAGAGGTCTAGGAGGATCAGTGCTGCGGTCTCACCGTTGTCCAGCAGGGTCCTGATGTCGTCGGTGGTGGTGATAAGGGCAGTTTCCGTGCTGTGATTGCTGCAGGACACTGACTGGGAAGGGTGTAGGGGGGTAGAATAGGTACTCCCCATGTGCGCCCCCCGACATTCTGGGGTCCGGCAACAGGTCCCCGAAAGTGAAATTCACCTGGCTTTCTATGGCAGGTTCTCCGCCATGGAAAGCCCTGCACCGCCGCACATCATGATATGAATGGCAGTATCTTGCAGACATCGCCACCATATCTGAGCCCTTTTCCCCCCGGTCGCCTAACTGACTGGGCTTGATAATATGGCCTTGTGAATTCCAATAGAAACCCATGTTCCGGTGTGAACATGGGCTTCTATTGGAATTCTCCACCGCATATTATCAAGCCCATTATCCCCGCTTTAGCAGCAGTTTTCTGCTGCTAAAACAGCGATAATTGTAACGCTCTGCTTGATAATATGCCCCTTTATTTAGTTGAATCAGGTTCCTCCTGCAAAGTAAAAGCCAATTGATGGGAGGGGGAGGACAGGGGTGGCTGGAATGACATCTGCCTCTTACCTTGGAAATATGATGGAGCTGCTATCACGAAGATGTCACTGGAAATGTGTACTCACAACAAGGATACATTTCTAATGCTGTAATATAAATGTCCATGACAAGCTGAGATTAGCCTTTCCCTAGGTCGGGGGGAAAGTAAAATCTGTGCAAAACCTGAGCATTTTAACTGGTGGTCTCGAAAAGAGGAGAATCTTCAAGGAATGATGGTAGCCCGGACATTCTCTATTACACCGCCAGGCTTACACCAATCACCCTCTGCCTTTTTTGATGAAAGTCATGTTGCTGCCCTCTTTAAATAATTAGATAGTATGAAAGTACTGATGACACACAGAGTAAGCCAACTTGGATAAAGAACTAAAGGCACAGAATCTGTCAAGAGTAAATATTAAAAGAGAAACACCCTGGCAGGGCAATGGGCAATTTAAACAGCTTTCACTATTTCACTATACATGCCATAAAAATACACACATTTTGAATTCTTTAAATTGTTTAGCTTTATAAATACAAAACACAATTTGCATTAAGGGTATTGTTTAAAAAAACATATTGGATTTTATGTACTGCACTTTACATGACATGAAATACTCAATCAAAAAGTTTATTATTAACTTTCAATTGAATTCACAAATATCTAAGCTGCTATCACAACTAAAATGTGAAATTGATAACGTGCGTTTTTCCTAAGGCAATGTGCCCCAGTTAACTTTGGAGCCCAATAATAGCTAGTGATAAGATTGCTAATTATTTGGGGTAGTACTCAGAATTACATACTCACATTTCAAGGGGGCAGGAGGCAGGCAAGTTACAAAATACGTTTCTTGCTGATATAGCATTCTTACTGAGCTTATAAACGACACACTCTTGTTATATCATTGAATTGAGTTTACATAAAGTTTTCAACTGCAAAGATTAATTAGCATCTTTCAGAAAATACCTCTTAAAAATATCACGAGTGCCTCTATTCAGGCTTGCAATCTAGCGCTCCTTCACTGAAGCAACAATCATTTCCATCTATAAACTGTTTACCGGGGAACATTCGGTATCATTAGACAGGAAGCATTTTGAGGCATATTTATGGGAACTGACACATTGCTGCGCTTCTGCGGCACTGCATCAGTAAAAGATCAGCTGTCTTACGATACTTTAACCCAACATGGATGCATTGGGGCAGATTTATGAAGGACTTGCGCCGCCAGTGCGTCACTTTTTCCCATGTTAAAAGTGACGCACCGGCGGCGCAAGTCCTTCATAAATCTGCCCGATTGTGTTTACGCTATGGCGCCATGTCGAAAGGCCCAGGGTGCATTGAAGTGTTGCCACATCAGTGGAAAGGAAGCGAAAAGTGTCATAAAGCATCTGACCCAATGTGGCGTAAAACTGATTTGCAGGTCGAAAACCAATATTTAAATGAAACAAATCAGCTTTATGTCTGGTAGGAGTGCATCTTGCAGTGCAAAGCCTCAAAAGCGAAACATTGCAAATAAAACAACGTGTGCAATTAATCAAAATACAGAACTGAAGCAATCAGTAAGCACAAGCAGCAATGAGGGCAACAACCCCAACACCAGCCAAATATTGAGACATAATCCCAGGGTAAGAGGAAGAGCAATTTCAGGAAGGGGGAACCAAATATTAATATCTGAAGAAACCAAAAATGAACATGTTCTCTTTGTCACTTTCAAATTGTCATTATGGAAGAAGGAAGCTCTCCATAGTGGATACGTTTAAAAGTGTAGGCTAAAGAAAAAGGACAGTACCATTGTGCAAGAAATGCTGGCATGACCAAAGAGAAACTGACCAAGAACCTGAGGGCATCACAGAGGACCAGAGAAGAACCTGAGGACCAGGAGGAGTTGGACCCATTTGGAGGAACTGGTTGCATTACTCATACCAGCAGAGTTGGTGGAAGGAGTGAAACCACCGGACAGTGCTGTGGCTGAGGACCTGGAATATCTACAGGGTAAGTATCAACAAGGGACAATGCGGTTGCAACAGTCATGCAGTGCAATGCAGTTAGACATTTTGTAGCTCCGCACTCTGCTGTATGCAAGGAAAAGGCCAGTAATATATCTCATGTTAACTCATAGTCCAGGCCTGCCAATTTTCTCAGTTCCATGCGTGATGTGCTTCCCCAGTCTAGGTTGTCCTTTGAATACAGTGAGTTGTAGTGTAATGTATAACAGGAGTGACGGAGACTACAAGTCCCACAATACAATGCAACAAAACTGGACTGGAGCAGCACATCATTCATGGACCTTGGAAACCTGACCAACCTGATTGGTGCAATGCAGGCCCCATTGCACCACGAGGCAAGTGTGCTTGTCTTGGGGCTATGCACCTAAAAGCAATGGTTTGAAATGGGGTTGTAAGACTATTTACTTCTCACCCATGAGGGGATCCAGGTACTGAGTATGTGAAGGATCACCAAGTAGGATCATGTGAAGAGCTATGGGGTATATTATCAAGGGGTTTTATCTCCGCTTTTTTGGCTTTAAAAGCCAAGAAAGCGGAGATAAAATTATCTCCCTATTACCAAGCTGTCGATAACACCAGTTAGCGACAGCTAATAGGAGATAGCGACCATCATGGGCCCCACTTTGCATGTCAGTGATATTTATCACTAATGACATGCAAAGTGGGCGTGCCAAGATGTTAGCCACTGGAAACAGTCGCTAACATCGCTATCTCCTATTACCAACTTTTGGAGATATTCGCGCTAAGCGCGAATATCTCCAAAAGCTAACACCTGGCCTGAGCAGTTCTTAGCCATGTTATCCAATGGGAGGTGGATAGCATGGCTAAGAGCATTTGCTCGATAATGCATGAATATCGCTGACTTTTCAGCGATATTCATGCATTGCGGCCGTTTTTTATCGCATTTGCGATAAACCTTGCTAATAGCAAGGTTTATCTGCGATAAAAATCGCCGATTTGCGGCGATAATTTTTGTCTCTAAACAAGTTAGAGACAAAAATTATCGCTAGTTGTTGGTAATATACCCCTATGTGTACAGTCACTAGCATTAAACCCTATTTCAAGCAGCTGACATGATATGCTGGGTGAGAATGTGCAGGTGTTCGCTGACATGTAAATCACCACACTACCTCCTGTCTTCTACAAATGAATATTGTGGGTGGGGTGAATGCAAGTGATGCACACCAGAGGTCCACAGGTGTTTGTTGGCAGGATAGATAGTGTGTGAGATTGGTGGGTGTATGATAGCGTACTTCCATGTAGGTGTGGCTGAGCACATTGAAGTGGCAGTGTGTCTGAATGAGGAACCATTGAATGTCAAGGCGGGGAGATGTGATGTGTGTGCCACAAGGTAGCCTGAGTGATAGTCATGCACTGCGTTAAGTGATAGCTTCCCACTTGTGTAGCAGCTGTGAAGAGAGGCCATAAGGGAGGGCATTGGTGTACTACATTCTGCATGTGATGCAGGCTTGGGTGCTGGTGTAGCAAGGGTCAGGAGGGAGCCATTATACGAAAAGTCTGACTATGATACATATGTAAAAGCAGGAGTATGTGAACCAGGGAACTGAAGTAACAGGGTGAGCTTGGTGTCCAAGGTGATGGGCAGGTTTTGGAGATGGTTTTAGGTTGAGGTGTTTTTTGGCCTAGTCTTGTGGGCAACCAGGGTAGGTACACGTTAAAGAATAGCATCACTACTATTTTGCGAGTTTCAGTAAGAGCCATAGCTCTAACATACAGGTGGGCATGTTTGTCAATTGCATACTGTAATGATGTTGTTGGTGTTTCCTGATAGTCAATGAATGATCTGGGTATCTTCAGTGTGTGTGAGTAAGTTTAGTCCCCGAATATAAATGATGATTAATAAAAGAGTCATGCACAGCTATTAGTGAAGGCATTCGTGCTACTTAGTAGATGCGCAACTTGAGTACTGAGGAAATGAAGTGAGCTTCAGTGCCTGCATATTTCCAAGTGTGACGTGCCGGTCCCATTAGAGATGGTGCACACTGCCTATTATTCCAGGCTCTGGAGATGACTCTGTGTGCTAGGAAACTACAGGGTTCAACACAAATAAGTACACTATGGTAAGTGCATGCCCTTACCAATCCCTGCAGTGTAGCAAGGTTACTTTCTGTGTAGAGCTGTGTGGATGTGTGTCAACTTTGACTCCTTATCTGCATGAATGCATAAATTGTATGCATGACAGCAGAGCAAGGCAGATTGTCGTGGTGTACTGTGTGAATGGCAGAGTGCAGAATCAAATCTAATAGATGACAAAATAAAATTACTTTGTCTGGAATTGAGGGCTAAGTGATGCACAGAGGGGATGCAGGCACCATGGAGATATGGTGCCATTTTCTTAGTCGTGGTGCCAATGAGTGAACCTAACATCAATTAAGCCCTTAAAAATACAATCAGCTAAGCAACATGGTATTTGGCGCCCTTACCTGTACTCACCCATTCAGGCAGGGCAGGCCTGCAAGCTGTGTAACTGTGTTGCAATGTGTGTTATGACACAGAAAGGAGTCCTCGTCAAACAGTGGCTGTTTGAACAATGTAAAGATATTGCCATGTGAAAGGCAACCCCTATCTAACTTGGCCTCATTCACTTGTAGTAACACATGTTCAACACATGTATTTTTAGCAAGTGAATGAAAATAAAGTCAGTTTGTCAAATTACTTTTGTCAAAATCTCTCATAGATCATAATTACCATATTTTATTTTCATTGCAGTTAGACAAATAACACCTTCTATCCAGCAGCCTGTCCTGGATGACCAGCCTCTTGGTGATGACACCCTGTCCCCCATGGACAATGACATCTTCCAACAACTCGTAGACTCCATAGAATCTCTGTCTCCAGTCATTGCAAGGGGTGTCAGTTTGCAGAGTCTCCAGACGAACCACCACCAACAGGACATTCCCCATCTGCCAGTCCAAGCTCAGCTGCGTACTCCGAGGACTGATTGGTAGGAGTCCAGCAGCGGATTTTTATGTGGTGTGGACGGGGATGGAGACCATAGTGGGCAGCCTACAGAGAGTCCATAGGTACCTCAATCATATTAAGGGCACATCTGAAGCAAATAAAGACACCTACACTTGACTCCATAGGATGGATGACTCCCTAGTTGACATTGCTGGTGTCATGAGGGAGAGGCAATAACAGCAGGCCTTAACATCTGACACCAGTGAGGTTGCCACCAAGCTGGGGACCATGATTAACATCATGGCATCTATGGAGTGCAAGTTGGACTCCTACATACCAACAATGGATTCCTTCTATAGCGACGTTATTACATTGTTGAGAAGTCAGCAACACCTTGTCAGCACTGTGCTGGTTTCCTTGCTGGCACAGACGAATGATGTTGGGGACAATGATGTGTGTGTGTTCCTTAGATGCATCCACAAAAAACACCACCAACAAAAGTGGAGGCACAATACCTCCAATAGGAAGATGTGGACTTCACAAGTTTCTGTCGGCAAACTGCCAGGTAACACTTGTCTGTGCACCCCAGGCAGTTTCCCAGTGGTCCTGTGTCTATCATCATGCCACCTCATTTGTTACTCAGAACAGTACCTGTTTATTTGTGCACCTGTGAATCTTATCCACTTGCGGACTTTTGAAGAAGCCTACCTTCCCTAATGGCAAATTGTACTTCCTCACTGAAATTGCCCTCACATCTACATGTTGCATGAACATCTCCCAAATTAACTCTATCTGGACATCTATGCTCACAATCAATGTTGGTGTTGTTGCCCAAACACTTAAAAAATGCTCATGCTGAGCCGCTCACATTTATAAATAAATGTCCAATAAACCATAGTGTTGTAAGTTTGTTGCAGAAAGGACTACTCATGCCAGTATGGATGTGTTTTAACATAACTCATTTCAGAACATCTCAAGGAGAATGAGGTAAAGTCACTAACCCCTGCTCTCTTTGGATGTACAGCAACAAGTACATCCACTGCGATGGTATTTTGAGGAATGTGTTGCTTCCTAAAGGAACATCAGGCTGTGTCAATAAGCTTCAGTTACTTGACTGACAAACAGTAAAAAGCTAAACTAAACACACAAATGCCTACCTTTATAAAATGGGGTCTGTGAGGCATGTCAGCCAACAATACTGTTCTACTCATTCACATATTTTTAGCTCAGTGAACATGAGAACGTAATCAAACACATGATAGCCGCAATGCTACTCCTTCTGAATTACCATCATAACTGTGCCACACATGGATGCACAATGCCAATCCAAGACCCTGGATGTCAGTATGCAAGAAATTCAAGCGCTTCCTGTTGGTACCCAGTGTCATATGGTAAATGGTGAATTATGCTACATTGGTGTAAGTAGGGTAAATGTGTCCCTCTGACCCTGAGTGGCATCATATGTTTTAAATGCGAGTGTAACCTCATATTACAGCTGTAGCAAATTGCACACACATATTGCTTCGCGGAAGACAGAGTACAGAAGCAGGCCCAAAGCAACACCTCCCCAGGGGAAGAGGACATGGCAGACATACGGCTTTAATCTTTGAAAGTTGTTGGTCTAGCCTCCGAGATTTAATCCTATGTTCAGGTTACTAGAGGAGCTGTGTAATATCCTGGGGACAGGAGATCTACCTTGGTTTAAGTATGTCAGAGAGACCCTGAGAAAAATGGGGGATTTTTAAATTTGGGAGGACCCAAGGGTGGCACCTTCCACTCCTAAAGCAAACCTCAATCTCTCGGATATGTTTCTACTAGTGAAGGTTGAATAAACAGCAGAGCAGTATCTAGATGAGGTTAAACTCTCATTGGCCAGGAAGCTCCACATTCAAGTTAGGTATGGTACTTTGCCACTTCTCTCATTTACTGCCAAATGGGCCCACACTTCTGTAACATCTGAGTGAGTGTGCCAGTCATGTGGAACTGCAAAAGAAACTGTGAAACATGCCCAGCTTGCAGGCATGGAAGTGAATAGTGGCTGATTCTAGTATGTTGGGATTTAGGTACTAAGCAGTACAAGGAAGCAGTTTGAATTCTGTAACCAGACACAAGACAACATCTAGTTGTTGGTGTTTCATGGTACTTGTTATCGATGTTGCGCACTAGACAAAAACTGAGTTTAAAATTAATTGACTGTGTCTGAGATAGCGCAACGCTGCTCTTGATTTCCTTTTACAGGATTTTGCACTTTATTCTGCAGGGAAGATTAGATATATTTTTTCTCTTTCAATGAATAATGCATTTTATTGGGTTGAGGGGAATTTCAGTATTTCAGTAATGAGCCCTCTTTCTGAGGATACAGCTTCTCAGTCGAACGATGGCCTTAAGTTAATGATCGTACTTTATCGATTTAAGTTCTGCATGCATGCATATATTTTGACTTACTTTCTCTCTTTAAAAAATTAACATAACACTTATTTGTGTATCAGGATTGTATTTTATCATATGTCTTAATTGTTTTTATGTCCGTTTTCACAGTTTTTATTTGTTCTTTTATGGCAGTATGCCGAAATAAAGATGGTTGACTGGCACAAAAGTAGTTACCAAAATTGAACTGCATGTAGAGCAACACTTTCCAAGTAGTCAATGTCAATGACCATGGAGATTCTACAAGCAGCTGTGGATACATTCATGATTTGTAACTAGCAAACAACAATGATTCACTTGCACAATGGTGCAAGGGTGTGTGTGATACTGACAGGCACCCATGTGTCCCACAACAGCCTGGAATCTGTAATCTATTGTACCAAAACGATACCAACTATGCTTGGTCTATCACTTTCACAAAGAGTGCAACAGTAGTATGCTGCATGTATTGTGCTATGAAAATGTTTTCTAAACTTACAGTGACTAAAGTTTAAAATTCTCCACACTTGGAGCAACTGTCAGGTGGACTATCAATTCTCTGTAAGCCTCTGACAAAACAATATTTCCCTTCAAAGTTTACCAGACAATAGCTACATTCATGTACTCAACTCAACCTAATCCATGCTAACAATTCACAAGTAGGAAATGATGTTGAAGTAGTGAAAGTAAAAACAATGTTAATCTATAAAAACTATCTAACCTACCTACACCTATCTAGCCTAAACTAACTAACCGTAACACTATCTTACACTGTTCTAACTTATCTTAAGCTACCTACACCTACCTAGCCAATCCTAACTACCCTACAATCTACCCTACACTTTCTTAACTTATCCTGAACTATCTTACCTACTATGCACAAATCACAAGTTAAACATCTACCCCCACCTCCTTAATACGCAAAGATCAGCACAAAAAAGAAAACAACCTCATCCTAAACATACACTACCTATACATGTAAATCTAAACAAATATATATATTTTTTATATTTTACTGTAATTTTTATTTATATTACACACAAAATGATCAACCCCTCCCCCACTTATAATCCTACCATTCTAAACACTCACTTAAAAGCTACTACCTAATTAAAAATTTAAAAAATTCACACTACCCTTCACTAAAGTGAAACTACATCCTAACTCTATGCCTTAATTATTAAATCTATAAAAACAATATGTAAAACAATGGGGAAAGTGAAATGTTTGAGGGAGAGTCAAATTTGGACACTGATGAACTCTGTGGCCTTTTGTAATGTGAGCACAATGGCACGGAGGTTTACCTGCCCATCCTCAATACCATGCATCTGGATTTTAAGTTCTTGCAGGTCTTTCAGGTCTGAGCATCAAATAATGATCCTGTGGTAGGGATTAGAGTATGGCCTGTTTGGCTGGCACCTGATGGGCTGTAGTTGGGCCTGGAATGGCCTGTACAGCATCCAGCTGCTGTTGGGCACCCCCCTGTTGTTTGTTAGCATTTGATTGCCCTTGGTGTGCCTGCCTTCCTTCATTCCAGGTTCCTACAGCCTTGCCTGGTTCATGTGTCTTCCTAATCTTCTTGTAGGTCTTGTCTATATACTGGAAGTGGCGGTTGCACTCCATACGGATGAAGTGCTGTTTGGCCTCTTCATGTTTCATATTGTCCAGGCAGGTAAAGGAATACCATATCAGCTCAGGTGGGACATGTACATGATGTCTGCAATAAAAGGCTTACATTGTCATACTATTACATGTGGCAGGCCAACACAATACCAAATACTGAGAAAGTGATTTGAACAAAATATCTTTTTTACAAATATATCTCCAAATCATACAAGACAAACTGGTTGAAGTGCTGGCAGTGTATGTATACAATATGGAAATGTATCTACAAATGTACTTAGCATCATATCTAGACTGTCCTATTTTCAGTGTTTATTTTTCATGGATTTTGGTGGTGCTTTCTAAAGCCTTCGAAAACAGTGCTCATCAGTGTTTATTCAGCTTTCTAACCCACAAAATAGACAACAACTATGTTTTTCTAGTGTGTAGAAAACTTTGCGGTTATTGTGGTGATTGTTATATAAAGCACATATTTAATTTAAAGGAGAGGAAATGCTGGCTATGCAGTGTATTCATACTGGCACTGAATCCAATAGACTGCTTTGAGCATAGAAAGTCTATGCATTGTACTCTCGCTCACACTCACACCTCATTAGCCTCTCTCATTTCTCATTACCTCTCACACTTATCTGTCAACAGATTCATTACTTGAAATAAGGTTGGCCAGGAATAACTTCTTTCCGCACTGAGGGATCCCCTACGTAACACCCAAAATATGAGCTTTTACAAGAGTAATGCTAAAACTGGCGAGAGATAAAAAGAGACCCCCTATAGTCACACTTGCATCAAGGTGTGTCGCAGGGATTCTGCCCCTACACAGAACTGTGCACAGAGACCCAGGAACTCAGTGAATTGTTGTGTACAAAAACTCAACTCAGTGCCTAGAAACCCTAACCAGCTATCATCAGTGTCACATTAGATCTTGGTTCTATAGCAAAGGAACCGATGATTAGACAACCCAGAACATGCGACTTAGGTTATACTCAGGAATGGTGGGAAGCTCTCATACCAGTCCACAACAGGAATAAAAAAGAGACAAGGGAAGGATTAAAATATTAATTTTAACGACGTGCTCTAAGATACAGGATCATTGCTAACAAAAGCAGGCATATGATTAAAAATAAGATGATCAGCATTGTTACAATTCCATAAAACACAAAGGGAGAAATCATATTACAATGATGGTAAAAATAGATCCCATAGCGCCTAGTGAATCACCCTCCCTAGCTAGGAACTATGTTTTACAAAATATAGAAGGTCTCTTAGGCTTGTTTGGGGGACCCCATACCTCCACGATCAGCAGGTGTGAATCGAATCAGGATCTGCAAAAGCTCTCTGTCTGTCTGCCAAGTCTTTGAAATCATGCTTACAGTGCGATATTATAGGCGACAGAATCACGTTGGCTTGCAGCTGCATATATGTTATGGCTAGAACGTGAGCCGATCAGCCCGGACAACAGCTACCTAGTTATGAGAACCTTGGAGGCTTTAGCACTCAGTGTGCCGACTAGAGTCATGATGTAAGTCTAGGGATGCTGAAAACAAGCCAGTCTCATGTGAAGCATTTCACGCAGCCTAACTTACAACAACAATTATATGGAGTATCGTGTGCAAAAGCGTCAAAAAGGTAAAATGGCGTTTAAACTTCTAATAAGCCTATGCTATCTTAACAATGTGCGCAACAGGGCCCAGCCCACACTACAGGTGGGTGATCATCCTTTTCGGCACTTATCCAATTCCTCCTCAGTACGGGAACAAGTTGTTCCTGGCCAACCTTATTTCAGGTAATGCGGGTATTTTAACAGTTGGGATCAGAGAGGTCCCGATGAATGCAAGTGAGACCCTATATTCTATGCACAATTACGAAGGCAGAAACATGTAGACATAGTGGCAGTAAGGAGGGGTGTGGGAATTCATTAGTCTCTTGCTATCACCACCATCCATCACGTTTTAATCCTGGCCGGAGGGTCCAGGAACAAACTTTCGCACAGAGACACCTCCAAGTTAGTTTTCATCTTCACTGCACTTTTTCATTTGACGAACCCAATATATTTTGACCTATTATTTCTGTGTATTTTATGTTTTGTCTTGTGTTCCCCACCCTATGGCTCCACCCCAGGCGTTGGTCTGCGCAGGGGTGTACTGAAGCAGCCCTATGATGAAGCATGTCACAATTTTGTGATATATGTGGCACTCTGGCCAGGAATTGAGTCACATGTGTAGGATTTTTGCATTGCCACATATTTATGAATGCTTTCTTTACAAATTACATTTTTGCATGTTCACTGGATACTTGGCCTTTGTCATTGACAGCTGTCACTCATGATCAGTCATGGTATCTGCGACATCATTCGTCCCTGCAAAGTGCTGCCATTCTGCATTCTACCAAATAAGTGAGACATAATAAGGCGTCGATTCCGATCCGTGAAAAAGCGCTCCGAATAGCGGTTGGGAGCGTTTTTCCCCATACGAATCGTACCCGTAGGCGTCCACGTACGAATCTGCAAGTACGATCACAATCTAAAGCGTCACTCCGTACGGCTCGGAAAAAACGCCGTCCGAATCGAAAGTCCATACGATTTGCAGTCGGCTGACGTTACACGCTAAGTTCGGACGTAAAAAGACCGCGTCTCCCGAACCAGGAAGTACGATCCGTGTAGAACACACTCCGTACGGCTCTTATTCTACGAGAGCTCTAAACTACCGTAAACCCACACTCCTGCACGAACCGCACGCCGATACGTCCGTCTCATCCCTATCCTGTACGGCCACCACCTCGTACTTAGAAACCGACGACGGCGCAGAAGGTGAGTACAACGAACTTCAACATACCTGTACGTGTTGCCACACGCGCACATCTCCATTGCACGACTGTAATGTCTTGGTACGTTGCGCCACACACTCCCGCACTTCACCAGTGAAATTCGGAGACGTACCGCACCTACGTCATCGACCTCGGGGTACGGTACGTCACCGCACAACACCAGTGCAATACGGAGACGTACCGCACCTACGTCATCGACCTCGGGGTACGGTACGTCACCGCACAACACCAGTGCAATACGAAGACGTACCGCACCTACGTCATCGACCTCGGGGTACGGTACGTCACCGCGCAACACCAGTGGAATACGGACACGTACCGCACCTACGTCATCGACCTCGGGGTACAGTACGTCACCGCACAACACTAGTGGAATACGTGCCGCATGTACGTCATCGACCATGGGGTACGGTACGTCACCACACAACACCAGTGCAATATGGAGACGTACCGCACCTACGTCATCGACCTCGGGGTACGGTACGTCACCGCACAACACCAGTGCAATACGGAGACGTACCGCACCTACGTCATGGACCTCGGGGTACGGTACGTCACCGCACAACACCAGTGGAATACGGACACGTACCGCACCTACGTCATCGACCTCGGGGTACGGTACGTCACCGCACAACACCAGTGGAATACGGACACGTACCGCACCTACGTCATCGACCTCGGGGTTCGGTACGTCACCGCACAACACCAGTGGAATACGGACACGTACCGCACCTACGTCATCGACCTCGGGGTACGGTACGTCACCGCACAACACCAGTGGAATACGTGCCGCATGTACGTCATCGACGTACGTCACCGCACTTCACCAGTGTAATAGACGTGTGGGACATACGTCTGCTAAGTAATTGTATGTGTAAGTATCAGAGTGTGTGTCTGAGACCCCCCCCTGCCCACCATCAGAGTGTGTGTATGGCTAACCCACCCCCCACTGCCCACCAGTGCCCAGCATCAGAGTGTGTGTATGGCTAACCCCCCCCCACTGCCCACCAGTGCCCAGCATCAGAGTGTGTGTATGGCTAACCCCCCCCACTGCCCACCAGTGCCCAGCATCAGAGTGTGTGTATGGCTAACCCCCCCCACTGCCCACCAGTGCCCAGCATCAGAGTGTGTGTATGGCTAACCCCCCCCCAATGCCCACCAGTGCCCAGCATCAGAGTGTGTGTATGGCTAACCCCCCCCCACTGCCCACCAGTGCCCAGCATCAGAGTGTGTGTCTGGCTAACCCCCCCACTGCCCACCAGTGCCCAGCATCAGAGTGTGTGTATGGCTAACCCCCCCCACTGCCCACCAGTGCCCAGCATCAGAGTGTGTGTATGGCTAACCCCCCCCCGCCCACCAGTGCCCAGCATCAGAGTGTGTGTATGGCTAAACCCCCCCCACTGCCCACCAGTGCCCAACATCAGAGTGGGTGGCTGAGACCCCCCCACTGCCCACCAGTGCCCAGCATCAGAGCGTGTGTATGGCTAACCCCCCCCCCCCCACTGCCCACCAGTGCCCAGCATCAGAGTGTGTGTATGGCTAACCCCCCCCCCACTGCCCACCAGTGCCCAGCATCAGAGTGTGTGTATGGCTAACCCCCCCCCCACTGCCCACCAGTGCCCAGCATCAGAGTGTGTGTATGGCTACCCCCCCCACTGCCCACCGGTGCCCAGCATCAGAGTGTGTGTATGGCTAACCCCCCCCCACTGCCCACCAGTGCCCAGCATCAGAGTGTGTGTATGGCTAACCCCCCTCCCCCCCCACTGCCCACCAGTGCCCAGCATCAGAGTGTGTGTATGGCTAACCCCCCCCCACTGCCCACCAGTGCCCAGCATCAGAGTGTGTGTATGGCTAACCCCCCCCCACTGCCCACCAGTGCCCAGCATCAGAGTGTGTGTATGGCTAACCCCCCCCCCACTGCCCAGCATCAGAGTGTGTGTATGGCTAACCCCCCCCACTGCCCACCAGTGCCCAGCATCAGAGTGTGTGTATGGCTAACCCCCCCCCCACTGCCCACCAGTGCCCAGCATCAGAGTGTGTGTATGGCTAACCCCCCCACTGCCCACCAGTGCCCAGCATCAGAGTGTGTGTATGGCTAACCCCCCCCCACTGCCCACCAGTGCCCAGCATCAGAGTGTGTGTATGGCTAACCCCCCCCCCACTGCCCACCAGTGCCCAGCATCAGAGTGTGTGTATGGCTAACCCCCCCCCCCACTGCCCACCAGTGCCCAGCATCAGAGTGTGTGTATGGCTAACCCCCCCCACTGCCAACCAGTGCCCAGCATCAGAGTGTGTGTATGGCTAACCCCCCCCCCACTGCCCACCAGTGCCCAGCATCAGAGTGTGTGTATGGCTAACCCCCCCCCACTGCCCACCAGTGCCCAGCATCAGAGTGTGTGTATGGCTACCCCCCCCCACTGCCCACCAGTGCCCAGCATCAGAGTGTGTGTATGGCTAACCCCCCCCCACTGCCCACCAGTGCCCAGCATCAGAGTGTGTGTATGGCTAAACCCCCCCACTGCCCACCAGTGCCCAGCATCAGAGTGTGTGTATGGCTAACCCCCCCCCCACTGCCCACCAGTGCCCAGCATCAGAGTGTGTGTATGGCTACCCCCCCCACTGCCCACCAGTGCCCAGCATCAGAGTGTGTGTATGGCTAACCCCCCCCACTGCCCACCAGTGCCCAGCATCAGAGTGTGTGTATGGCTAAACCCCCCCACTGCCCACCAGTGCCCAGCATCAGAGTGTGTGTATGGCTAACCCCCCCCCACTGCCCACCAGTGCCCAGCATCAGAGTGTGTGTATGGCTACCCCCCCACTGCCCACCAGTGCCCAACATCAGAGTGGGTGGCTGAGACCCCCCCACTGCCCACCAGTGCCCAGCATCAGAGCGTGTGTATGGCTAACCCCCCCCCACTGCCCACCAGTGCCCAGCATCAGAGTGTGTGTATGGCTAACCCCCCCCCACTGCCCACCAGTGCCCAGCATCAGAGTGTGTGTATGGCTAACCCCCCCCCACTGCCCACCAGTGCCCAGCATCAGAGTGTGTGTATGGCTACCCCCCCCCACTGCCCACCGGTGCCCAGCATCAGAGTGTGTGTATGGCTAACCCCCCCACTGCCCACCAGTGCCCAGCATCAGAGTGTGTGTATGGCTAACCCCCCTCCCCCCCCCCACTGCCCACCAGTGCCCAGCATCAGAGTGTGTGTATGGCTAACCCCCCCCCACTGCCCACCAGTGCCCAGCATCAGAGTGTGTGTATGGCTAACCCCCCCCACTGCCCACCAGTGCCCAGCATCAGAGTGTGTGTATGGCTAACCCCCCCCCACTGCCCAGCATCAGAGTGTGTGTATGGCTAACCCCCCCCCCCACTGCCCACCAGTGCCCAGCATCAGAGTGTGTGTATGGCTAACCCCCCCCCACTGCCCACCAGTGCCCAGCATCAGAGTGTGTGTATGGCTAACCCCCCCACTGCCCACCAGTGCCCAGCATCAGAGTGTGTGTATGGCTAACCCCCCCCCACTGCCCACCAGTGCCCAGCATCAGAGTGTGTGTATGGCTAACCCCCCCCCCCACTGCCCACCAGTGCCCAGCATCAGAGTGTGTGTATGGCTAACCCCCCCCCACTGCCCACCAGTGCCCAGCATCAGAGTGTGTGTATGGCTAACCCCCCCCACTGCCCACCAGTGCCCAGCATCAGAGTGTGTGTATGGCTAACCCCCCCCACTGCCCACCAGTGCCCAGCATCAGAGTGTGTGTATGGCTAACCCCCCCCCCACTGCCCACCAGTGCCCAGCATCAGAGTGTGTGTATGGCTACCCCCCCCACTGCCCACCAGTGCCCAGCATCAGAGTGTGTGTATGGCTAACCCCCCCCCCCACTGCCCACCAGTGCCCAGCATCAGAGTGTGTGTATGGCTAAACCCCCCCACTGCCCACCAGTGCCCAGCATCAGAGTGTGTGTATGGCTAACCCCCCCCCCACTGCCCACCAGTGCCCAGCATCAGAGTGTGTGTATGGCTACCCCCCCCACTGCCCACCAGTGCCCAGCATCAGAGTGTGTGTATGGCTAACCCCCCCCCCCCACTGCCCACCAGTGCCCAGCATCAGAGTGTGTGTATGGCTAACACCCCCCCCCCCCACTGCCCACCAGTGCCCAGCATCAGAGTGTGTGTATGGCTAACCCCCCCCCACTGCCCACCAGTGCCCAGCATCAGAGTGTGTGTATGGCTAAACCCCCCCACTGCCCACCAGTGCCCAGCATCAGAGTGTGTGTATGGCTAACCCCCCCCCACTGCCCACCAGTGCCCAGCATCAGAGTGTGTGTATGGCTACCCCCCCCACTGCCCACCAGTGCCCAGCATCAGAGTGTGTGTATGGCTAACCCCCCCCCACTGCCCACCAGTGCCCAGCATCAGAGTGTGTGTATGGCTAACCCCCCCCCCCACTGCCCACCAGTGCCCAGCATCAGAGTGTGTGTATGGCTAACCCCCCCCACTGCCCACCAGTGCCCAGCATCAGAGTGTGTGTATGGCTAACCCCCCCCACTGCCCACCAGTGCCCAGCATCAGAGTGTGTGTATGGCTAACCCCCCCCCCCCACTGCCCACCAGTGCCCAGCATCAGAGTGTTTGTATGGCTAACCCCCCCCCACTGCCCACCAGTGCCCAGCATCAGAGTGTGTGTCTGGCTAACCCCCCCACTGCCCACCAGTGCCCAGCATCAGAGTGTGTGTATGGCTAACCCCCCCCACTGCCCACCAGTGCCCAGCATCAGAGTGTGTGTATGGCTAACCCCCCCCCGCCCACCAGTGCCCAGCATCAGAGTGTGTGTATGGCTAAACCCCCCCCACTGCCCACCAGTGCCCAACATCAGAGTGGGTGGCTGAGACCCCCCCACTGCCCACCAGTGCCCAGCATCAGAGCGTGTGTATGGCTAACCCCCCCCCCCCCCACTGCCCACCAGTGCCCAGCATCAGAGTGTGTGTATGGCTAACCCCCCCCCCACTGCCCACCAGTGCCCAGCATCAGAGTGTGTGTATGGCTAACCCCCCCCACTGCCCACCAGTGCCCAGCATCAGAGTGTGTGTATGGCTACCCCCCCCACTGCCCACCGGTGCCCAGCATCAGAGTGTGTGTATGGCTAACCCCCCCCACTGCCCACCAGTGCCCAGCATCAGAGTGTGTGTATGGCTAACCCCCCCCCCCCACTGCCCACCAGTGCCCAGCATCAGAGTGTGTGTATGGCTAACCCCCCCCCACTGCCCACCAGTGCCCAGCATCAGAGTGTGTGTATGGCTAACCCCCCCCCACTGCCCACCAGTGCCCAGCATCAGAGTGTGTGTATGGCTAACCCCCCCCCCACTGCCCAGCATCAGAGTGTGTGTATGGCTAACCCCCCCCCACTGCCCACCAGTGCCCAGCATCAGAGTGTGTGTATGGCTAACCCCCCCCCACTGCCCACCAGTGCCCAGCATCAGAGTGTGTGTATGGCTAACCCCCCCACTGCCCACCAGTGCCCAGCATCAGAGTGTGTGTATGGCTAACCCCCCCCCACTGCCCACCAGTGCCCAGCATCAGAGTGTGTGTATGGCTAACCCCCCCCCACTGCCCACCAGTGCCCAGCATCAGAGTGTGTGTATGGCTAACCCCCCCCCACTGCCCACCAGTGCCCAGCATCAGAGTGTGTGTATGGCTAACCCCCCCCCACTGCCCACCAGTGCCCAGCATCAGAGTGTGTGTATGGCTACCCCCCCCCCCACTGCCCACCAGTGCCCAGCATCAGAGTGTGTGTATGGCTAACCCCCCCCCACTGCCCACCAGTGCCCAGCATCAGAGTGTGTGTATGGCTACCCCCCCCCACTGCCCACCAGTGCCCAGCATCAGAGTGTGTGTATGGCTAACCCCCCCCACTGCCCACCAGTGCCCAGCATCAGAGTGTGTGTATGGCTAACCCCCCCCCACTGCCCACCAGTGCCCAGCATCAGAGTGTGTGTATGGCTAACCCCCCCCCCACTGCCCACCAGTGCCCAGCATCAGAGTGTGTGTATGGCTACCCCCCCCACTGCCCACCAGTGCCCAGCATCAGAGTGTGTGTATGGCTAACCCCCCCCCCACTGCCCACCAGTGCCCAGCATCAGAGTGTGTGTATGGCTAAACCCCCCCACTGCCCACCAGTGCCCAGCATCAGAGTGTGTGTATGGCTAACCCCCCCCACTGCCCACCAGTGCCCAGCATCAGAGTGTGTGTATGGCTACCCCCCCCACTGCCCACCAGTGCCCAACATCAGAGTGGGTGGCTGAGACCCCCCCACTGCCCACCAGTGCCCAGCATCAGAGCGTGTGTATGGCTAACCCCCCCCCCACTGCCCACCAGTGCCCAGCATCAGAGTGTGTGTATGGCTAACCCCCCCCCCACTGCCCACCAGTGCCCAGCATCAGAGTGTGTGTATGGCTAACCCCCCCCCCACTGCCCACCAGTGCCCAGCATCAGAGTGTGTGTATGGCTACCCCCCCCACTGCCCACCGGTGCCCAGCATCAGAGTGTGTGTATGGCTAACCCCCCCCACTGCCCACCAGTGCCCAGCATCAGAGTGTGTGTATGGCTAACCCCCCTCCCCCCCCACTGCCCACCAGTGCCCAGCATCAGAGTGTGTGTATGGCTAACCCCCCCCACTGCCCACCAGTGCCCAGCATCAGAGTGTGTGTATGGCTAACCCCCCCCACTGCCCACCAGTGCCCAGCATCAGAGTGTGTGTATGGCTAACCCCCCCCCCCCACTGCCCAGCATCAGAGTGTGTGTATGGCTAACCCCCCCCCACTGCCCACCAGTGCCCAGCATCAGAGTGTGTGTATGGCTAACCCCCCCCCCCACTGCCCACCAGTGCCCAGCATCAGAGTGTGTGTATGGCTAACCCCCCCACTGCCCACCAGTGCCCAGCATCAGAGTGTGTGTATGGCTAACCCCCCCCCCCCACTGCCCACCAGTGCCCAGCATCAGAGTGTGTGTATGGCTAACCCCCCCCCCCCCCCACTGCCCACCAGTGCCCAGCATCAGAGTGTGTGTATGGCTAACCCCCCCCCACTGCCCACCAGTGCCCAGCATCAGAGTGTGTGTATGGCTAACCCCCCCACTGCCCACCAGTGCCCAGCATCAGAGTGTGTGTATGGCTAACCCCCCCCACTGCCCACCAGTGCCCAGCATCAGAGTGTGTGTATGGCTAACCCCCCCCCCCACTGCCCACCAGTGCCCAGCATCAGAGTGTGTGTATGGCTACCCCCCCCACTGCCCACCAGTGCCCAGCATCAGTGTGTGTGTATGGCTAACCCCCCCCCCACTGCCCACCAGTGCCCAGCATCAGAGTGTGTGTATGGCTAAACCCCCCCACTGCCCACCAGTGCCCAGCATCAGAGTGTGTGTATGGCTAACCCCCCCCACTGCCCACCAGTGCCCAGCATCAGAGTGTGTGTATGGCTACCCCCCCACTGCCCACCAGTGCCCAGCATCAGAGTGTGTGTATGGCTAACCCCCCCCCACTGCCCACCAGTGCCCAGCATCAGAGTGTGTGTATGGCTAACACCCCCCCCCACTGCCCACCAGTGCCCAACATCAGAGTGGGTGGCTGAGACCCCCCCACTGCCCACCAGTGGCCAACCTTTACATCACAAACCTACCATTGACAACCACATTACCATCAGGAGAGTGACACATGTCATCATACTTATATTCTAACATCACATCAACTCCCAGGCACACAGCAGTCACAGACATTTTCACACAAACAAAAGTTCTGAAAAGGAAACAAATAGCTTTATTCAGCTGGTGCTTAAATAGCAAAGCAAATAAGAGTCCTCGCTCATTAAAGGCCAATGGCCAGTCCAAAAAAGTCTCTGCAACAGTTTGTGCCTCCATGGGTGTCATCACACCTAAACCTGCCTGCACATGGCGTTTAATCCGCTGTGGTGACTATGGGGGCACCATCTGTGGAATCCTCCGGCACCGCATGCACAGGAGAGGGAAGGACAGGTGGAGTGGGTGCAGGTGTAGTGGATTCATCCACACTGGCTGGGTCATCGCCGAAAGTAGCTTCAAAGACCTGGCTGCACACCTCAGCCAGTGCGGAAAAACTACCACCTGAACCCGGGGACACATTGGGGGTGGAGGTACAGGGCTGTGAGTCAGTTCTACTGGGTGTGTGGATGCGTGTGTGAGGTGTCTCCCCTCTCCCTGTGGGTGTGCCTACTTCCCCTTGAGAATGGGTGCGTGGAGCTTTGAGCTTCTTATGCTGTGTGTGTGGGCTTGGTGTGTCTGACCTGTGGCGTGTGCGTGTATGATGTGTAGGTATGTGAGAGGCAGAGGTGGATGGGTCTGAAGGATGGGGGGGACAGATGCTGCTGGGTGTACACAGCTGCCGTCAGTGCTGACTCCATGGCAGCCACACTCCGATGTAGATCAGACATGGCTGATGACATGCTCTCCATGAACGACACCACCTGTGTAAGCAGTTGTGTATGTCCATGGAGGACAGTCAGCATGGATGTCTGACCTACTGCAATCTGCCGGAGTAGGTCCACAGTCTCAGCACTGAGGGCAGCAGGGGACACAGGGGCAGGGGCTGCGGTGCCGTGAACAAAGGAGACACGGGGGCTAGCACGGACCCTAGGAACACTAACGACTGGGAGGGTGGAGATGGTACTGGAGGAGGGGAGGGCAGCCGAAGAAGATGTTACCATTGCTGCATATTCCACCCCCTCCTGAGAGTCTGACTCGGAGTCGTCAGCATGGTAAGATGTGTCAGTCACATGTCGTCCGGCCTGCAGACTCTCCTCACCCTCCGTGCCACTTTTATTTATTTATTTATGGGTTTGTATCGCGCCGGCCTCACACCCGAAGGTGTATCTCCGCGCGGTGCTATGAAGTGAACAGGTCGGGCAGCGCTGATCCTAGAACAGAGTTGTCTTTAGGCATTTCCTGAAAGCTAGATGGCTCGGGCACTCTCTAAGAGAAAGTGGAAGATTGTTCCACAGACGAGGGCCCATGATGGAAAGGGCACGGCCTCCCTGTCTGGTCTTATTATGTCTGGGAATCTGTAGTAACAGCTGATTGCTGGACCTCAGATTGCGGGAAGGGCGGTGGTATACAAATTTTTCGGCCAGATAGTGCGGCCCTAGGTTGTGGAGACTCTTGTGCACCACACAGCAGATCTTAAATTCCACCCGTTTCCGGATGGGAAGCCAGTGGAGGGCTTTGAGGAGGGGCAAGGATGGCGTTCTGGGGGGGGCATTGGTCACCAAACGTGCCGCGGTATTCTGAACAACCTGAAGTTTGTTAAGCACTCCTTCATTGGCTGCTAAGAAAAGGCCATTGCAATAGTCCAGGCGGCTCAGAACGAGGGCCTGGACCAAGGTCTTTCTTGTGTTGTCAGGTAGAAGGGGGAACACTTTCCGAAGGAGGCTAATAATGTGAAAGCAGGATCCCGCCGTGGTGCTGGCATGATGAGCAAGGGTGAGGTCATGGTCTAGACGGACCCCCAGGTTTTTCACCACCTGTTTCGGGGAAGGGGCCTGACCCAGACTGGTGGGCCACCAGTCAGAGGTCCACAGGATTTTTGCCTCTCCAAATAGCATGACCTCCGACTTTCCCACATTACACTGGAGAAAGTTCTTGGCCATCCAGCTGGCGATCGCAGTCATGCCGTTAGAGAAAGCTTGTCTTATCTCCGGGGTAAAGGTTTTAAAAGTGAACAGCAGCTGCGTGTCGTCAGCGTAAGAGATGGGCATAAACCCGAAAGACCTCATAATGTTGGCCAGGGAGGAGACATATACGTTAAACAACGTAGGGCTGAGACAGGAGCCCTGCGGGACTCCTCTGATGATGCTGGCAGAGGTGGAACTAAAGGAGCCCATTTTCACCTTCTGGGTGCGCTCAGAGAGAAAGCTGGTGAACCACGCCAGGGCAGATTTGTCAATGCCAATCTCCTCTAGTCTGGTTAGGAGAATGGCGTGGGATATGGTGTCGAATGCTGCGGACAAGTCCAGCAGCACCAACACCACAGACAAACCTCTGTCCAGGGACATGCGTATAGCATCCGTGACGGAGAGAAGAGCCGTCTCGGTGCTATACCTAGGCCTGAACCCCGACTGAGAGTGGTCCAAACTGCCGGTCTGCTCAATGAAGCTGGAAAGGTGGTGGTTGACATGCTTCTCCATCAGTTTGCCGACAAACGGCAAAAGGGAGATTGGCCTCAGGTTGGTCATGTCTGACCAGGGGATGGAGGTGTTTTTCCTGATGGGCTTGGCCATGGCCTCTTTCCACTCCCGGGGGACCAGTCCCTCGGAAAGGGAGTGATTGATCACCGTCTGAATGGAGGGACTGAGGACACTCCCAATGAGGTGCATGACACGGGCGGGTACAGGGTCCACTGGGCTGCCTGATTTAATGGTCCCAATCAGAGAGTTGACTTGGTCCAAGCTAATCTCAGGGATAGAGGACAGCGCAGCGGGGGCAGCTCCGACTGTTCCGGGCTGAAGGCTAGGAGAGGGGTCCTTATCATCAACAAGTGAGCTTGACTGGGCAAT
Organism: Lissotriton helveticus; assembly: GCF_964261635.1. Lineage (NCBI taxonomy): Eukaryota > Metazoa > Chordata > Amphibia > Caudata > Salamandridae > Lissotriton > Lissotriton helveticus. The sequence goes on from NC_136059.1 coordinate 1,081,297,307, forward strand.
GTTTCGATAAATAGCATCAATTTTATCGGCAAAAAACCCAGCAGTATCCTCACACAGTTTTTGGGACAATGTCTCTGGGCTGTCGCAAGCGACGGGCTTGGTGAATGTACAGAGAACCTGGTACAGCAATTTAGAGTCATTACCAGCCTCAGAAAGTTGGGAGACAATGTGGGATTTACGGGCAGCTCTGATGTTCCTGTGATAGAGTCTCATGGCTGAGCCATATCGGTCTTTATCGGCAGCACTGCGTGAAATTCTCCAGGACTTCTCCAACTTCCTGCATGCCTTTTTCTCCGCACGCAGTAAGTCCGAGTACCATGGTTCCTGCCTGCGGTTAGAACGCCGGTTGCAGAGTCTTAAAGGGGCAATGAGGTTGACCGCAGTGTTCAAGGCACCATTGTATTTGGACAGGGCCAAGCTGGGGGAGTCAGAGGGGAGAAAGTCCGGAGGTATGAAAGCAGTTTTAAAAGTGTCTGCGGACACCTTGTGCCACTGCCTGCGCCATAACGGGAGGGGAGCAGGTTGGGGGTGTTCTTCAATGAGAGTGGGGAGGGAAAAATTAATTACAAAGTGGTCGGTCCACTCCACCTGCGTTGGAGGATAACAGGTCAGGAAGTGCGAGTTGGACAGGATTACGTCGAGGGTGTGACCGGCAGTTCACTGTGGACATTGAAATCTCCAAGGAGTACAAAATTAGTCCCTATGCTGATATGTGGAGCTAGTGTCTCTAGAAGGAGGGTCGAGGCCTCGGCACAGGGGCCAGGGGGATGATACACCAATGCTCCCTTCCAGCAAGCTTGTAATGTGGAACCAATTTTGAAAACCAGAATTTCAATGTCACTAGTACAGCATTGGTCAAGAATGGTAACAGTGAAAGTGTCTTTGTAAATAACGGCGACCCCGCCGCCGGTCTTGACAGGGCGGTCCAGCCTAAGAATCTTGTACCCCAAAGGGATCCCCAAGGTGATAGCAGGGACCAGATGGGGTTTAAGCCAGGTCTCCGTACAGAAGCAGTAATCAGGGCGGGCAGAGTGAATTAAATCCCAAACCTCCGAGTGGTGTTTCGGGAGGGATCTTATATTGCATAATATGCTGTTGCCCCTAGGGGACCTGGGGCTAGGGTCCTCAGGGGTTAGTGTGCCTAAAAAGGGAGCACATGGGTATGACTGGTAATGACAGTGCTTACAAGAGAACGGGCCTCCGGGACATGGGCCAGAGTCCTGTGCGCAGCCTTTCGGAGGCGGGTGCCACAGATTACGTAGGTCATTGGAGGAATACCTAAGTCTGTCTGCTCCGCTACCGGAGGGTGCCACGGGAACAGGGATCATGGCCCCTGGCCCCGGTCGGTCACGGACGGGCACAGACGGGCTCCTCTCTGGCTCGTCTCAGGCGCGACTAAGGCGCCCCCTGCGCGCAACCGCTGCGCGCTTGTGCGACGAGAGGGCTTAAATGCCCTGCCTGATGCAATCAGCTAGAGCGCTAACAGCGCGGTATTCTGGGTGGGGTCACTGGCTCTTCCTGTACCGCCCTCCGCTCAAACGGCACTGGTTGCCAGGTCGGAACGGGGCGGGGCAGGGGAAGAATCGAGCGCAGGCCCTCTAAGAATCAGGAAGTCCTAGTGAGCCCCGGTGGACCAACACAGTAATAGCAGTGAGTATCACACAAATTTTAAAATATAGTAATCACAAATTAAAAATTAAAATATGCAGGAGCACACAAACAGGTACCAGGTAGTAGGGAGCGCAGAGCGCTGTAGCACTCACAGCAGATATTAGAAAGCGGGTCGGGGAGACTCTGCCACCGTCCTCCCTTCCGCAGGCTCCCGCTGCTCCTCGCTGCCTTAAATGCCCTGCCTGATGCAATCAGCTAGAGCGCTAACAGCGCGGTATTCTGGGTGGGGTCACTGGCTCTTCCTGTACCGCCCTCCGCTCAAACGGCACTGGTTGCCGCGTCGGAACGGGGCGGGGCAGGGGAAGAATCGAGCGCAGGCCCTCTAAGAATCAGGAAGTCCTAGTGAGCCCCGGTGGACCAACACAGTAATAGCAGTGAGTATCACACAAATTTTAAAATGTAGTAATCACAAATTAAAAATTAAAATATGCAGGAGCACACAAACAGGTACCAGGTAGTAGGGAGCGCAGAGCGCTGTAGCACTCACAGCAGATATTAGAAAGCGGGTCGGGGAGACTCTGCCACCGTCCTCCCTTCCGCAGGCTCCCGCTGCTCCTCGCTGCCTTAAATGCCCTGCCTGATGCAATCAGCTAGAGCGCTAACAGCGCGGTATTCTGGGTGGGGTCACTGGCTCTTCCTGTACCGCCCTCCGCTCAAACGGCACTGGTTGCCGCGTCGGAACGGGGCGGGGCAGGGGAAGAATCGAGCGCAGGCCCTCTAAGAATCAGGAAGTCCTAGTGAGCCCCGGTGGACCAACACAGTAATAGCAGTGAGTATCACACAAATTTTAAAATGTAGTAATCACAAATTAAAAATTAAAATATGCAGGAGCACACAAACAGGTACCAGGTAGTAGGGAGCGCAGAGCGCTGTAGCACTCACAGCAGATATTAGAAAGCGGGTCGGGGAGACTCTGCCACCGTCCTCCCTTCCGCAGGCTCCCGCTGCTCCTCGCTGCCTTAAATGCCCTGCCTGATGCAATCAGCTAGAGCGCTAACAGCGCGGTATTCTGGGTGGGGTCACTGGCTCTTCCTGTACCGCCCTCCGCTCAAACGGCACTGGTTGCCGTGTCGGACCGGGGCGGGGCAGGGGAAGAATCGAGCGCAGGCCCTCTAAGAATCAGGAAGTCCTAGTGAGCCCCGGTGGACCAACACAGTAATAGCAGTGAGTATCACACAAATTTTAAAATGTAGTAATCATAAATTAAAAATTAAAATATGCAGGAGCACACAAACAGGTACCAGGTAGTAGGTAGCGCAGAGCGCTGTAGCACTCACAGCAGATATTAGAAAGCGGGTCGGGGAGACTCTGCCACCGTCCTCCCTTCCGCAGGCTCCCGCTGCTCCTCGCTGCCTTAAATGCCCTGCCTCCCTCTGACACCTCAAAGCAGGTGGCACTGTCGCTGGGTCCCTCGGCCTGGTCGCGCCTGTGTCTCCTCCAGATTCAGATGATGATGCTGTGGGCAAGGAGAACAACAAAAACATATCAGTCACTTGTACACATCAGACATATCAGCTACAATACATTATGGCTCATTTCGAAACATGGCATGCATCATGAGGCACATTACACAGAACTCTGCACAATGCAAAGTCTACTTGTGGCCAATTGGGAGAGACACAACGCTCAATGTACAGTAGGATACAAGCAAAATGTAAGCTAAAAACTAGTATGAGATACACAATGATGATCCACTGCCTGGCAACAGGATAGCTGATTATGCATCCCTGCTCATTTTCCCACCCTGCCACCCAAACCCAGAACAGGACATGTTGGAATTGCTTAGACCTTGTGCCACATGGGAAAAGTCCTGCCTGTACTGAAATGTTAGGCCATCCTGGGACCTGAACAAAGTGTAACATCACCTCACACTGGCATCACAGCTGTTGACACCCAAAGCCTCATTGTGTGGCTGACCATCATTATTAGTTAGAAACAACATTATACATATTTGGCGCATATGCACACTCGCACTGCCCAGTGTGAGTATGCATAATGCCAAAATATTGCACATGTACATTGTGCACCTGTATCCAACACATTACAATTTAAAAGAGTACCATGGTCCAAGGCCACTGAGGCAGACTTGTGCAGAAAACACATGTTTAGACTCAAGATCAGTGCACAAATATGAAGAATGGCAGACACTGTGAACATGTGGTGCTACATGTAATGTACCAACAGGTGTCACAGACCCACCTCAAACATGATGATGTGCAAAGGAAGATGCATACTGAGACATTGCACCATAGGAGTACATGTGAAAAATACACATCAGCCAAAGCGCAGGGCAAATGTGGAGTAGGGCAAGGCATGCAAAGAAGCAGCTGCAGAACCTGGGACATTCTAATGCCAAAGCATGGAGTGCCTGTCTGACCACACCACTCAAAATATGGGAGTGTGAACATGCCATGAAGCACTGCAGGGAGCATGTGACACACCTGACAACAAACAGACATGTACCTACCCCCTACTTGCTGCTGTCCCTCCTGCAACTGCCTATGGAGGTCTGGGAACACCACTTCCAGGACCCGGAGCATGTTGGGGGTGAGGTGGCGGGTGCCGCCATGCCGGCGTGGAGCTTCCAGATGCAGCTGGACTCTGGCGATGCGGCGGGTCCAGCACCGGATGTCCTGCCACCTCTTCTTGATGTTCCTGAGCCTCCTGTGAGGCCCCCCCTCACTCCTGACAGCCCTGGCGATGTCCAGCCAGATTTCACCCTTCTCATAGGCAGATACCTGTCACAAATGTAAAGTTAAAGAGCATCAGTACACCTGGTCCATGTTCAAAAGACACACATATGTGCACAAAAGACTTGATGACAACAGGGCATCGTAGGCTCCACACATTAGCATCATTGTCCAGGAGTATGTGGCCTGTGAGCAAACACTGCTGCATTACATGCCATTGAAAGACTACAGATGACATGACGTGGGCTAAACACTCTTAGAGCATGGCAATCACAGAGCAATGTATGCTACATCTGGGTGCACTGCAGCCTGTGACACGCTGTCACACACCCCACTACAAGAAATAACCCTCTTTACACAAGACTGTACACCCTGGCATTCACTCCCAACAACATTGCATCTATACACCATACATACACAGTGGGCATTATGTCACACACACAACAGGTGCACACTCCAAGGTATTGCACCAATCACTCACCTGATCCTCTGGTCTCCCATACAGCTTGCTGTAGTTGGGCAGGAGGGCATCCAGCAGGGCCTTGTTCTCAGCATCAGTGAATGCAGGTGCCCTCTCCATGCTCAGCTAATCAGGGTCCAGAGGATTCAGAGACAGCAGCTATAGTTACCACACCAATGTTGTGCAGGCAAGTGCCCTCCCACAGCCACATTCTGCCTTATATCTGTGCTGCAGAGGGTCTGTGAGTCCAAGGAGTAGTGTGTGATAGGCCACCATAGTTAGCATCCTATGTTCCATCCAATCACATCACACATAAGCCCATTACACACATATGCATGGTTTGAAAATTGAGCCTGAGCTGAACAACAACTTTTGCAACATTGTATACTTTAGCCAAACTGATTTTTCTAGAACACCTGTAGGAGCCTCAAATAACTCTGTATCCATGACAACCTGGTTGCATTTTGATCAGTACACTGTTCCCCTAGTTGTTCACTATTATTTATCTAAAATGCCCACACAAGTATGGTGACATAGCGTTGCTAATGCAACCCAGTCAATGGTGTAACGAGGCGTACACACGCACGTACCTTGGGGTACGCTTTGCTCGCGCATGGCCAAAAAGCAATAGGGAAACGAGGCGTACACAAGCACGTACCTTGGGGTACGCTTTGCTCGCGCATGGCCGAAAAGCAATAGGGAAACGAGGCGTACACACGCACGTACCTTGGGGTACGCTTTGCTCGCGCATGGCCAAAAAGCAATAGGGAAACGAGGCGTACACACGCACGTACCTTGGGGTACGCTTTGCTCGCGCATGGCCGAAAAGCAATAGGGAAACGAGGCGTACACACGCACGTACCTTGGGGTACGCTTTGCTCGCGCATGGCCGAAAAGCAATAGGGAAACGAGGCGTACACACGCACGTACCTTGGGGTACGCTTTGCTCGCGCATGGCCGAAAAGCAATAGGGAAACGAGGGTTCACACGCACGTACCTTGGGGTACGCTTTGCTCGCGCATGGCCAAAAAGCAATAGGGAAACGAGGCGTACACACGCACGTACCTTGGGGTACAGTGCGTCAGACATGGTCAAGGGAAGGGTTGTGTAGCCTGAGTCCCTGTCCACCTTCATGTCACCATTGGGAGCATCACACCAGGAAATCACATAGCAGGGATGTAGTCTACACTCATGTCGACGATGTGGTGCATACATCAGCATGGCATACTGTTAGAAGAGGCAATCTCAGAGGGCCAGGTTATGCTCACCCGGTCACCCCAAGACCCACCTCTCCCACAGATCTTGCCGAGTCTTATCGTGAGGTCCTCACCGGGGAGGACTTCGAGTCTATGATCGTACCCACTGAGCTCACACCACACTTACAAACAGACACCACACCGTTGGGTTCTTAGTACAAGTTCTTTATATAAGAAAATAAAAGAAGGCAGCACTCATATGTACACAGTGATCGACGGATCACGAAGTCGTTGAGGGTTCAGGAAGGGGGAAGCGGGACAGTCTTTTAGTCTCTGGGGCAGTACGGGGCGTATCCTACGCACAGCTCTCAATCCTCGAGCCGGGGGATACGGACGATGATGGTCGTACTGGCTGCTTCACCTCCGTCGAGTCGGCTCGGTCGTGATGGTGGTCTCGATGGTCCAGCCGGACCAGAGTACTTCTCGAGCCGCGACAAGGTCAGCAGGGCTCGATCTGGAGAAGTTCGTGGGGAGCCGCGACAGCGTCAGCAGGGCTTTCGTGGTCTTAGAGGTCGAGCCGCGACAGCATCAGCAGGGCTCCGGTGGTCTTAGAGGTCGAGCCGCGACAGCGTCAGCAGGGCTCCGGTGGTCTTAGAGGTCGAGCCGGGACAGCGTCAGCAGGGCTCCGGTGGTCTTAGAGGTCGAGCTGCGACAGCGTCAGCAGGGCTCCGATGGTCTTAGAGGTCGAGCCGCGACAGCGTCAGCAGGGCTCCGATGGTCCAGTTCCTGGTTGCGAGGAGGGAGCCGCGACCGCGGCTGACCCTAAGAAGAACTCATCTTGAACACCTGAGCCCTGCGGACGCTATCAGATCAGCAGGGCTTCAGGTCCAAGATACAACTGCCCGCTAGTTGTCAGGCGGGCCCAGATATAGTCCATTAGCCCTTTGATGTCCGGACCCTCGCAGGCGGAGGTCGCAAGCCCTGGGGGCTGGTCGTGGGCGAGGTCCGGCGGTCGGCTCTTTGATCCCTTTGAAAGTAGGGTCCGGGAATTCCCAGACGCCCAGCGGGTCTGGAGCCAGCACTCGGGGAGGCCAGAGGTGCGATCGAATCCGGCCCACAAGGGAAGGCCAGAGGTGTGAGAGAAACCAGGCTCCCAGGGGAGGCCGGACGTGCAATCGAAACTCCTTGGTCTTATCTCACTCAGGGCCCTTTACCCCCCAGCCGGGACTGGCACGCCGTTGGAGTCTGGGTTTCGCTGGGGGCAGGGGTCACGCTAGGCCCAGGGAGACAGGGATGTCGGAAGGAAAGATGGCGTCCGGGCCTTGTGGGGCATGCAATGTTAAGTGCTCAGGAGCCGGGCGTGGGACGGGAAAGGCAGGCCTGGTCGAGGTGCTAGGGGGATCTAGGCTTAACTGGAGTAGGGCGACCAGGCTCGGGGTGCAGGCTACGCCAACAGGGGGGCTGCGCAGGGGGTTCGGGGTACAGGACTACGCTCACGGGGTGCGGAGGGACAGAGGCGAACCACGCCACGAGGCCGGGTCCAACACATACATACATCAGGATGCCCATGGTGTGGCAGACATTGAAGAAGCACAGGGATTGTGACCTTGTGCCTCAGTTGATGTGTGAAGAGCTTGCGAGACATGTCATCAATCATATTGCACATGTGCATCACATGCAGTCAACACTTTGCACCGGAGTAACGTCAGCAACATGTTGCAAGGAACATCAACACTGGAATGGCTCACCATTCAGTACAGGGAACGGGCACATGATGACAGTAACATGCCCACTGTCACTGAGGTGTAATAGCCGCACTGCATGACCCTGTGTGACCACGTCATGTGTGTGCCATGAGCGACATTGTGCATGCCGTTTGCATATGAAATGAACAGGTCAGTATTCTATAACTCACCTTAGTATATCCCCACATGTCATCCTGGATATGTCCATTTCCGTTCTGTAGTACAATTGTGTGTCGGTAGGCATGTCCTGTGACTCTGCATGGTTTGTTGGCGTCATGTGGGCCGTGATGACGTTGTCAGAGTACTCATACGTCACCTCTGCGTGCACACGTCAGGTCCTCTTTTTTAACAACACCAGCGCTGGTCCCGTATAAGTGTAACCTTAAACACTTTTGTTGCCACTTTCATAGTACAATCACTTCAGACCTTTTACCTTGGATTCTCTGACTCTGGCCGGTGCCAATAGGGATGTCATTTTCAAAGCCTGTGAGGAATACAAACTAGTCATGTTGGTGACTGACCCTCACCGTCTGTGTCTCCACTCTTATCACGTCAAGCACAACAACAAGAGCAGCTCCCACTGCCGGGACCAGACATATGAATCCAGGTGTGATTGGTCCCACAAGCCACTCTGACTCCAGCAGTTGGCACTGCACCACAATCGCTCATGGGCTGGACGTAGGACAAGTGCATGGGCGTTGTAGTTGAGACATCACTGCCCCTTAATTTGACATCAGTGCTCCCGGGCAAAGTTGTCAGGTTAACTAAATAAGTCAGATATATCTGATAGCAAATCCAAATCACCACAATGCACGTGCAATGTTGCATGGGATTTGGGTGACACCAACCACGCGGCTCTGTCAGAATTGCAGCCGTCGTAGCCAGCACCACGACCTCCGGTCCCTGCCCTGCATGTGACGCAGGATGAGTTAGTGCACTTCCTCATGTCCATGATGTCCCTCACCCCACCAACGGCCTACGCGTCGGCTTCTGGCACAGCGGACCCGTCTGGGGGCACTAGCGCGTCTGTTGAATAGCCCCTGACGCCATCACTCACTTACTACTGGACGCAGGCGGCGCATATGTCCCAAACCGCCGGGACAGACAGGATCTGAATGTTCATCCTGGTCCCCGTTGGTTGAACTCGCAACCTCACTGGCAACTATCACCCAGTTGTCAGCCGTGGCGCCGTTCTCGGGTGGTGATGTCCCCGATACCACACACTGTACGGCTCCGGCGTGGGAAATGTGCAGCAGAACACCCCTAATAATGCTGCATGGGGAGTTTAACTTCAGTTAGCCGGGCAATGCTCATTACAATGGTTGTCAATGAGTATTGGGCGGGTCATGAGGAACCACTGGCACGTGAGTGTCAGTCCCAAGACAACAGGACAGGTGGACTGGGGGATGCAAGTGGTTTGGACACCTAGCCAGACACTGGTGATGTCTCTACTCCTAACGTGTCTTAGGATGAGCGGGCAACGTACAGTGTTGTGTTAACGTGGGAGGCCGGAGCCTTGGCCCTTCATCTCCCCGTTGCTGCCATGAGGACCAACTCCTCACTGAGGTCCTTAAACTTCACTCCGGCTCAGCTGATCCTCTGCAGGCATATCTTGAGGAATGTACTGTATCTATATTGGGCATCCTGTACAGCCACGCATCATGTTTGGCTGTAGATAGGCACCTTGTCAGACCCCCACAGCCGCCCTGGACTGACCATGTTCCCTTTCCTCCCACCCCACCCCAGAGAGCATGGGCATCCAGGCCTCCAAATCAAAACCCCTGGGCACTACGGAAAGATGTCATCATCCTCCCTGAGTCTGGGACTGAGGTCTTCCAACATTACATGCATCTTAGTCCGCTACCCACACTCTCGGTGGGACATGGTTGTGTAACTGCTGGCAGAGTGTGCGTTGTAGGTACGGGCAACACTTGGGCACGCCCTTGTAGGATGCCAATCTGCGGCACTGTCTTTTTTCCTGTGTGGCCTGGATACCCCCGACTCACTGTGAAGAGCGATGGCATCCAGGGATGCAAATAGGTCAAAAGCCTGGTATGTATTGAAAGTCGGGAATATGCTTCTAACTACTGTTGCTTACTGATATTTTGTTACAAAAGGTAAGTAATCCGTCCTTACTGTTCAGTACATCTGCTGTAGGAGCATCTATGTAGTATCCTTGCCGTGATGACAGGGTTACTAATGTACGCATACCATGCCACGTGTGTTAATGACCTGTTCATATGTGTGATGGCAACACAGACCATTTGTGAGAATAACACATTTATGCTGTATGATGATGGATATGTAATAGTTAGGGAAGCTACACACCGAAACATGACTAAGGCAGAACTGTGCAAATGATGGCACATGTGGTGTGTGTGTGTGTTTATTGCTGTCAGATGTCTGGTTGTGCAGACAACCTACTACAGACATTCACATGACCTTTGTCACTGACATGATACATTGTCATGCTCACTAAGACCTTTCCATCAGATTGTTTGTATGCATGTCATATCCATTCCACACACCACAGGTCTTTAATTATTCACGGAGGAGTGGCTGGGAGCTGGCACACGTTACTTCAGTGTGTATGCCACGCCACACTCCAATTGTCTAGATTATTTGAAGCAGTCTTGCTTGTGCCATGTACATTGTTACAGTCTCAGTCAGACAGTTGAAGACATTTCCAATAAATTGTGTATTGCAGGGCACCCCCTCTGGAAAGGCCGTTGCCTGACTTGGAAGCCATGAGGGAGCGCAATTGTATTCGTCGCTATCGCTTCAACAGGCAGTTGATCAAGGAGCTGACGAACAGGCTTGAGGCTCACCTACAACCACGCCACAGGTATCAAACTGCACTGACACCCAAGGTAAAGGTGATGGCAGCCCTCCATTTCTTTGCCACAGGTACGTTCCAATTTACCATAGCTGATGTGGGAGGGATGTCTCAGACAATGATAAGCCGGGTGTTGAGTGATGTTTTGGCTGCTATGTTGCTCCACCTAGATGAATTCATTAGATTTCCGACTCCTGAAGAGTTGACAGATGTCAAGGGGGAATTCTATGCCCTGGGCCGCATGCCACATGTAATTGGTGCAATTGATGGTACACATGTTACTCTGGTGCCACCACAGGCTCAGGAGCAAGCGTATCGCAACAGGAAACACTACCACTCGATAAATGCCCTGGTGGTGTGTCTTGCCAACATGATTATCTCACATGTTTGTGCACGTTTTCCAGGATCGTGCCACGATGCTTTCATCATGAGGCGTAGCAGGGTACCACAGATGATGCTGCAGCTGCACAACCACCGGGCATGTCTAGTTGGTGAGTATACACTGTCAGCTCTGTATGTCAGTATGTCACAACTTCATGATCTGCATCATATTAATCACTTTTGTACTTGATGTCTATTTGCAGGAGACGCTGGATATCCTAACATGCCGTGGTTAATGACTCCAGTACGCAACCCCAGGACAGCTGCAGACCAGCGGTACAACAATGCCCATGGCAAGACCAGGCGGGTGATTGAGCGAACCTTTGGACTCCTGAAGAGCCGGTTCAGGTGCCTAGACAAGACAGGCGGAGCCCTCCAATACAGCCCACGCAAGGTGTGTGACATCTTCACCGTGTGCTGCATGCTACACAACATGGCAGTGGAGAAGGCCGTGCCACTCTACCTTGATCCTGATGAGCTGGAACATCCGCCCGTTGAGGATGAAGGCCTTGCCCAGGATGCCAGTGACGAGGAGGATGAAGATGATATCCGGAGTCACCTCATCCGCAACTTTTTTGCATAATGGTGAGTCATCGCAGCTTTTCAGCAACAGATGGACTCTAGAGTAGCGTGGGTAGCATGCTGTGTATGCAACAGACTGTATGCAACGTCACTTGGATGTGTGTTGTGCAGTGTCACACATGTGCAGTTCTAATGCAACACACATACGTGCTATGTGTGCACTTGGAATGTACAGGTGTTCTACAACATCTGGCTATTCAACAGGACATTGTGATAATGACATTATACAGAACTTGACCCCTTGTGTGCCACTCTCATCCACAGCTCGCCCTGCCTGTTGTCCGTTGGGGTCATCGTGGTCATCCTGCTATCGCTCATTATGATTGCAACGTCAGCCAAATCAACGGAGCATGCATGGACATGTGTAGAAGTCAATTTGGGTAAGGACGCATATGAGGCTGTTTAGCGTTGGTATGTTTAGAAACGTGTGGTACATGTTCATGTGCATGTAGTGAGACCATGCATACATGCAACTACATTATGTTACTTATTACATGTATGCCCACTCCCATGACAGGATATTCACCCCATCTGACAGTCATCTGTTGTAGTTAGAGACTCTGGTGAATGCATCAATGTGTGTAGACATTGGCACTGCAACATTGCAAATACCTTGGGTTTACATTGTGTCAAAGGTCACAACCACGGACTCTGTGGGGGATTGCAGCCTCACTGTGTGCATTAGATTGTGACTGGATCCTCACCTCCAGCTTGTGGCCCAGTCCAGTTTGATTACCATGAAACTATGTGGTGTGGGTGTGGCCCAGTGTATGTTCCACATGTTAAGACAACTGTCCTGTGAATCAGTTAACATGGATGCAATGCCCCTTGTCGCTGTATATCATGTCACTGTCATGTCATTACCTCAGTGCAGGTTGAGAATACTGCTACGCCAGCCTTCACAGTGAGTAGCAGTGCTGTTTAGACTCACATGATGCCAAGTATGTTTTGCATGTAAAGTCAAATTGTTGGGATGATGCATATGTGATAAATTGTGTTGCACCAGTGGAGTGCAGTCATTCACATGAATCTCTGGTCCCGTGCTGCATTCCTGTGTAATGGTAAGGTCTCAATATGTGGCTCGGATCAACATCACTAGCACTTTATAGTTCTTCTATTAGCATGTCATGTTTTGCATAGTAGTGCTAACTTGACAGATCAAAAGACTGGCTACAGAGTGCCTCCATTGCATGTTGAACATTAGCTTCCTCTACATATGTGATAGTTACAGCTGTTGTGGCTGAAGTAAAGTTTGCCTACATGGCCCTTATGGGTAACCAATATCAGACAGACATTACAGTTAGGGTAAGTAGCATTTCCATATGTTTCCATTTGTTTGTAAGGTCCACCTCATCTGAGCCAGTGAAAGAGTTTTTTACAACATAGATCTAATTGCATGGTAGCTCAGTTGTGAGCGGTACACATGACTCTGATGGATGACAGACTGTCCTTGGTTTTATGTGTCCGTGTCATAGCATCAGATCTCATGTGATGGCATGATTAATCATCTAAACTTGTCTCCAGTTAGTACACTTCACAGGTGTGAGTGGTACAGTGTATCAAATGTGGTATTTGAAATGTCAGTGACATGAGAATGTAATCCTAATGGTTATATGCCTGTGTTTCAGGTCTCCCTCCCAGCAGTTCCCATCCTCTCCTTCCCTCGCCTGATCACCCTTTTGTGTCTGTCGTTTGTACTCAGACCAAGGGGCTATTTCGAGGTGGAACCCTTTGAGCATCACACCACTCTGAAGAAGAAAGGTATGGCCAGTCCTTGACAGGCTAGTAGGTAATAGTACTGCTGCATTACAGGTGACATCAATAATAGTGTAATTTGGACTTCTTGCCAATGCACATGTATGTTTCATGATGCTCCATGGGCTCACAATGTAAATAATGATGTTGTGCATGACGTCTGACTTCTACGTAATATTGTGCCGCCTTGATGTCAACGCACATGTCCTTCTAATGTGCATCTATACTATTTGTCATTAACTTAGCTAATGCTTGTTTTGTGTTTACCTGTAAAGTGACCACAAGCATGGGGTTGGGGAAGGCTAGTATACTATGTTGTGTGTGAGGTAGATGGCTTTGTAGCTGCTTGTTAGCTTTGAAAACACTAGCTGTAGTCTACACCTGATGATGCTGTGTGTCCTATGCCCCACTTGTCCGTAATGTCCCTGATCCAGTGACCTTGGTGATTACTGTGCCATTTATTTTTCAGTGACCCTGAGTGAGGCAGACACTCCAGCCTTCACATACACATGTCACTTTGTGGCTTGCCAATGGCGTTGTGGTATGTGCTTGTTTTGCATGTTGTCACACCCCTCCTGCCGTCATGTCTTCAGTCATTGCTGCTGCTGCATACACAGCCACCATGCAGCGCACACCATTCAGGAACACTGACACCTACAGGATGACCCTCCCTACATCCATTTATGGAGCATGCTCCTGCCACCCTACACACAGACATAACCAGACAATCAGCATCCTGGTATCACAATGCTTCCGACTCAGCCATTGCTGCTGCTATGCCTGTGTGTGCGACACATACTGGCACGACTATGCAGATTCACATGACATTGGGTCTACGTACCACCAGTTCATGTGCCGTGTCCAGCACAGCCCCCCCTTCCACGGCACAATATTGTACAGGGTTACCTTGTTAACACCACTATAGCACTAAAGTGCTTGCTTACAGTCACGTGGCTGTACACAACCTGCTCACACCACTGCAACATGGCAGTCACAGTCAGTCAAGTTGCCACATGGAACACACACCATGAGCATGTCTCTTGGGTGTGGTGTGATTTCCCCGTTGTGGTGTAGGTATTTGTCAGACGTGTGTAGTAGTTCTGTATGCGTAGCTACCATTACAGTAGTATAGTACTTGTAGCTACATAGGGGTAGGTCACCTATTCAGGTGTGCTTGTGTGGAGTGCTACAGCCCATTGCCCACAGTCTGTCCTGCCAGCCTTGTCCTGTGCGCCACACATCACATCCACAGTACTGCATCATGCTGATGATAGCTCACATACCTGAGGACACAGTTGTAGGTACTCCCTACGTGGACCACTACTTTTGTGCCACTGATATGTACACCTCAAAGACACTCTCCTGGGTCAGCCTGTGATAGAATTTTTGGGATCCATACCCCCCTCCAGCATTTACTGTCCCACGCAGGTGTGTATTTTCATCCATGTATGTAGTTGATAGGATTTTCTGACCAAAGTGTGTCCTCACTCAAATTCTGATCGAAGTGTGAGGCTGACTGCTGTTTGTTGTATACCCTTGCATTTTATACATTTGCACACACATATCAGTTTATGCTGTTTAAAAGATAACTCACCTAAAGCGTATGAGGTGTAGAATATTTATTGGGTGATATTGTGCAGGAAACGTGAATAGATGCTGTACAGGAAGGGGTGGAATCCAAAGTTCACTGCTGGAGATGAGATGCCTTACAGTTTGAGTCACCAGAGTCCAGGCCACAGTGCTTGGCAACATTGGGCAGACTGTGACCAGCAAGTCCATGTGGGAGAGTCTCATAGGGGATACTGTTGCACCCAGGGGCAATATGCCAGGTCCAGTGTCGTGGGAGATGTCCATGGCCCACTGCCCCTCAACGTCTTCGCCGTGGACGACCCACCTTCCTTGGGGGACCCTCATGTGCAGGCATGGACGGTGCATGGGACGCTACGTCAGAGGGTACCTCCTCCTCCTCCTCCCTCCCTGTGGCTGGTGTTGCACTTTGCCGTGATGTTGCTGGCCTTGTGACACAGGGAGGGGGCCGCATGTTGGCAGCCATCTGACGTAGCATATGGCAAATGTCCCGATGCACCATCAAGAGCTGAGCCTGGTGTGCCTCCACCCGTCCATAATGCTGGTCTTGCCTGGCTATTTGCTCTGCCTGCTGTTGTCTGACCTGGTTGAGGGCCTCCGCAAGCTGGCTTACCTCCCTGGTGTCCCGCCGGTATGCCTCCAGGATGTTAGCGAGTTCAGGCATACTGGGTGCTGCAGCTGACTGTCCAGATTCTCGGCTCCGCCTTCCGCCACTCCCACCGCCCTGACCCACTTGAGCACGGCCTGCGCTAGTGGGCACATCCGCTCGACGGGCCCCCCGATTGCTGGCAGGGTGGAGGTCGTCACCATCCTCAGGGGCGCCCGACAAAGGGTGTCCCTCATTTTCAGACAGGCTCTCTTGTGGATCATGGGCAGGGCTCTGACCTGTCTGCTGGGATGTGGTGGGAATGGGTCCGGTGGTTGGCTGAAATGTAGCTGGTTAAGTTGCTGCAGGGGTTTGGGATCCAGAGGAGCCAGGTTGGTTGGGGTCATCCACAGTGCGTTGAGGGACGGCGCTCTTGGTGGGGTCTGGGTCCTGCTGAGCCTGGGACTGGGATCCTTCTCCCCCCTGATTGGGGGGACCGCCGCACGTTCCCCTGTGTGTGGGAGAGACAGACACTGTTAAGGCACTATCAAGTGACATCTTGTTTACTTATCCATTATCAGCATCACAGTTCCACCAGCTTTACATTGTTGACATTGTTAAGTTGTGTATGTAGTGGTAGTAAATTAAAATGTACTCTGGGCAATTTACATTCTTCCTTTGTCTTGACAATGACTGACACAGCCATTGCTGTGTCTTGTGTTGCCGGCACCACACGTGTTAAGCATTGCTCAGTTTCACGCAACATCCAGGATACGGTGTAAATCCTTATGTCTGCGTCATGCATGCACAGAGTTCATATGCAGCGTGTTGATGTAAGAGACAGAGCATCATTAATTTGCATGTCCTCTACTACTTTGGATGTCTTTTGCTGTCCCATGCTGGCCAAACAATGCCAACACACCTGGACTTGTAGACACACAGTTATAGATCATGGCTTTTGAACTTGGCACTTCTCAAACACGCATCACCTTGTCGATACCCATGTCCATGTCAGTACTTACGTGCATACACAAAGTTCATGAGATGGGACACGTGCATTGTTTGAGAGGCACAATGGACTAGAGCATCTGCTATGTGCATGTATGAGGTGTATGCATATTCATATGAGTGAGTGTTTTGTTGTGGTACATGACAATTGGGACAGTGTTGCACTCCATTGCCTGTCCCCTGGGGCTGCCTTTCTGTATGGGGGTGTATGACAAGGCATGCTATTACTTAGCTTGGGAATTGGAAGCGTCAATCGTTCATAATTTGGCTGTCCCCTGATGTATCATGCTGGCATGATCGTGTTTTTGTGTTGGTTCCCAGGATGTGTGACCTTGTCCTGGTGTTTGTGTTAGCAGTGATCACAGGAGGGACTTGTGCTGCCTACACCTGTGCCCATTGTGTACTACAGAGCATTCCGAGAAGTGTGTCCTAACACAGTACAGTGTGGATTGCAAATGGTGGGTGTGTTGCGGGCACATAGCAGATGACTGCTGGTACTTGTGAGACATCCCTTTACATTCAGATCTATGGTGTTTGTTAGGCCTGTGCAGTGCTTAGGTGCAACTGTGTGTGTGCCCAGGGAGCTGCGGTGAGGTGACAGCGGGAGGAACACTGAGGGATGGATACAGGGGAGAGGGCGACAGAGGGAGAGGGCGACAGAGGGAGATGGCAACAGAGGGAGATGGCAACAGAGGGAGAGGGCGACAGAGGGAGAGGGCGACAGAGGGAGAGGGCGACAGAGGGAGAGGGCGACAGAGGGAGAGGGCGACAGGAATGGAGACAGGTTGTTTGTGCTTGTTTGCTTGCTACACTGCCTTACTGTGTCACAAAATATCGCATCTCGGGAAGGTGTGTCCACAACATGAAATTGATTAGGAGCTGTGGTCTACTATCTTGTGTGATATTTTCCTATCCCTGTACATTGGGCATGGTGCTTGAGTGAGGCCCTGGGACATATGGGATGAGTGCAGCCTCCTACCCTCCACCTTATACCCTTTGTGGGTTCCACTGGCAACAAACCACTTTTAGATGTGTCCTGCTAGGACTCATGGCCACCCACTCCATGCTGCTGGGCACTGTTGTCAGTCCACCCATGTGACATGTATTTTTTGTACACTCACCAGACTCAACGGCTCCTGGTATTCCATGTACTGCCACCGGTGGCAGCAGGGCCATGACTCTCTCCTCCCAGGGATGGTATACAGGAGGTCTGCGGGGACCGCCGCCTCCTGTGTGGTGTGCTGAGGCATAGTCCTGGTCCATTTTCTTCTTGACCATCCTCCGCAGCTCATACCACCTGGACTGGCATTCCACCCTGGTGCGCCGGATGGGTGCAACTGCATTGACCCGGTCTACAAT
This sequence comes from Lissotriton helveticus, assembly GCF_964261635.1. Classification (NCBI taxonomy): domain Eukaryota; kingdom Metazoa; phylum Chordata; class Amphibia; order Caudata; family Salamandridae; genus Lissotriton; species Lissotriton helveticus. The sequence continues at coordinate 1,081,315,163 of NC_136059.1, forward strand.
CCTCTCCCACAGGCGTGTTTTTTCTGCCAGGCTGGTCTGTCTGACCAATGCGCCAAACAGCTGTGGCTCGACTCTGATGACTTCATCTGTGAGTATCTCATTCTCCGGGTTAGTGAACTTTGGATTCTTGGGTGTGGTCATGGTGTGGGGTGTATGTGATTGAGGGTGTGATGGTGTGTATGGATGAGGGTGTGTGGTTGTGATTGTGAAGGGGGTGGTGTGGGTGAAGATGTGATGGTGTATGTGTGAAGGTATGTTGCTGCAATTGTTGGTGTGCTCTCAGTTTCCTCGCAAGATTGGGTATGTTGCAAAGGATGATGGGTTGTATGTGTGGACCCTTTTAATGGCCAAAATGTGGGTGTGGCTTAATTTGAATTGGGGGGGGGTTATATGGGGTGGGTGTTGGTGTTGACCTCTGTTTGGCTGTGACCAGGACAGTGATTCTCAATGGAGTGTACACAGGAGACATGTTCAGTGTTGTTGTGCGACCTGTTTGGTAAGTCCTTGTGCTGCATTGGGTGTTGGCGTTATTTGTGCGTGTCGTACTTGTGCGTGCGGTTGACTGGTACGGCCGTTGGCGGGTGGGGGGTTTCGCGTAGGGGGGTGTACGTGTCGTACTTGTGCGTGCGGTTGACTGGTACCGCCGTTGGCGGTTGGGGCTGTTCGCGTGGGCTGGTTGGGGGGTGTGCGTGTCGTACTTGTGCGTGCGGTTGACTTGTACGGGCCGTTGGCGGTTGGGGCTGTTCGCGTGGGCTGGTTGGGGGGTGTGCGTGTCGTACTTGTGCGTGCGGTTGACTTGTATGGGCCGTTGGCGGTTGGGGCTGTTCGCGTGGGCTGGTTGGGGGGGTGTGCGTGTCGTACTTGTGCGTGCGGTTGACTGGTACGGCCGTTGGCGGGTGGGGGGGTTTGTGTAGGGGGGTATACGTGTCGTACTTGTGCGTGCGGTTGACTTGTACGGGCCGTTGGCGGTTGGGGCTGTTCGGGTGGGCTGGTTGGGGGGTGTGCGTGTTGTACTTGTGCGTGCGGTTGACTTGTACGGGCCGTTGGCGGTTGGGGCTGTTCGCGTGGGCTGGTTGGGGGGGTGTGCGTGTCGTACTTGTGCGTGCGGTTGACTGGTACGGCCGTTGGCGGGTGGGGGGGTTTGTGTAGGGGGGTATACGTGTCGTACTTGTGCGTGCGGTTGACTGGTACGGCCGTTGGCGGGTGGGGGGGTTCGCGTAGGGGGGTGTACGTGTCGTACTTGTGCGTGCGGTTGACTGGTACGGCCGTTGGCGGGTGGGGCTGATCGCATGGGCTGGTTGGGGGGTGTGCGTGTCGTACTTGTGCGTGCGGTTGACTTGTTCGGGCCGTTGGCGGTTGGGGCTGTTCGCGTGGGCTGGTTGGGGGGTGTGCGTGTCGTACTTGTGCGTGCAGTTGACTTGTACGGGCCGTTGGTGGTTGGGGCTGTTCGCGTGGGCTGGTTGGGGGGGTGTGCGTGTCGTACTTGTGCGTGCGGTTGACTGGTACGGCCGTTGGCGGGTGGGGGAGTTCGCGTAGGGGGGTGTACGTGTCGTACTTGTGCGTACGGTTGACTGGTACGGGCCGTTGGCGGTTGGGGCTGTTCGCGTGGGCTGGTTGGGGGGTGTGCGTGTCGTACTTGTGCGTGCGGTTGACTGGTACGGCCGTTGGCGGGTGGGGGGGTTCGCATAGGGGGGTGTATGTGTCGTACTTGTGCGTGCAGTTGACTGGTACGGCTGTTGGCGAGTGGAGGGGTTCGCGTAGGGGGTGTACGTGTCGTACTTGTGCGTGCGGTTGACTGGTACGGCCGTTGGCGGTTGGGGGGGTTCGCGTAGGGGTTGTACGTGTCGTACTTGTGCGTGCGGTTGACTGGTACGGCCGTTGGCGGGTGGGGCTGTTCGCGTGGGCTGGTTGGGGGGTGTGCGTGTCGTACTTGTGCGTGCGGTTGACTTGTACGGGCCGTTGGCGCTTGGGGCTGTTCGCGTAGGCTGGTTGGCTGGTTGGGGGGTGTGCGTGTCGTACTTGTGCGTGCGGTTGACTGGTACGGCCGTTGGCAGGTGGGGGTGTTCGCGTAGGGGGGTGTACGTGTCGTACTTGTGCATGCGGTTGACTGGTACGGCCGTTGGCGGGTGGGGGGGTTCGCGTAGGGGGGTGTACGTGTCGTACTTGTGCGTGCGGTTGACTGGTACGGCCGTTGGCGGGTGGGGGGTTCGCGTAGGGGGCTGTACGTGTCGTACTTGTGCGTGCGGTTGACTTGTACGGGCCGTTGGCGGGTGGGTGGGTTCGCGTAGGGGGGTGTGCGTGTCGTACTTGTGCGTGCGGTTGACTTGTATGGGCCGTTGGCGGGTGGGGGGGGTTCGCGTAGGGGGGTGTGCGTGTCGTACTTGTGCTTGTGCTTGTGCGAGGGGTACACGTGTGGTATGGTTTGACGCTGCTTGATGCGACCCGATATTTGCCGTACGAATCATTGTTTATGTCCGAATACTTTGTCCCATCCGAATCGCTGTCAGGCTTCTCGTACCGGATCGTACTTGTGTGTTAGTACGGGTAGTTTACGAATCGTACGGTAGGATTCCCGATGCATGTTCGTACGGATCATCGACTGTGATTCGGACGGTTAGATGATATTCGTACGGAAATAGACGGGAACGGATCGGAATTCGCAGGTCGGACGTAAAGTTCCCATTCGTACGGATTCGGATACGAATGCGATTCGTACGGCGGATTATTTTACGGGATCGGAATCGGCCCCTATGTGTTTGTCTCAGGTATGGACATATTTGGTGGTTTATGTTCCAACAAACGCTGAGTAGTATCTAAAGCACACTTTGCTGCTGCAGAAGACAGCAAGACTGCTAGCTGTGCAGCACTCCACTGTTCAAGTGCTTGAGGCCAGAAATAGTCAATTTGGATGTGGATAACTGTCAAGCCAGGTCAATCACTTTAATTCAGTTCATTGCATCTGATTACATTGCTGCGTTGGTTGATTATTATTTTGAGCCATGGCCCCATGTTGCTTAACAGTTCTAACAACATGATTGTTACATGTGAGGCCTACTCATAGTTAAAAGATGTGAGTGAATTGATGTTTAAATTGACTGTGACATAAAAAGCAACACAATGAATGAGTTAAAAAATGAATTCTCACGTTGACCATTTCAGACAATTGCAGACATATTGTCTATCATGTCAGATAATTTACAAAAATAAATTTGCCACAAGGTGTTGGATTGCCGCCGACCAGCCATTGTGTTTTGGATCTCTCCTCCATCATCCTCCTCCATTGGCTCAGTCTCTTCAGGCTCCAAGTCCCATGGGGCAGGTCGCACTCGTACAACGTAGGGGTTATCAAAGAAAAAGGATGGCGAGGACGAGGAATGAGAGCGGCCATGGCGAGGAGGAGGCAGCCACAGCAGGTAAGTGCCTTTTTTATTACTTTATAATAACTTTAGGAGGGGCTGTCTAACTACTCTCCACCACAGAGTCAAAGTTTTGCCTAAACTCCTAGTTCGCAACGGAATGCAGAATATGCAAAACTACGTAAACTCCACTGGCAGATCGTAGTGACCCGCCCAAGTTTAATGTTCTGTTGCCACTGCAATTGCAGGATTAGTGAGGGAATAACAGAATGGAAAATCATTGTATACATGTTGTAGTACGTTGTTCGCAATATGTACACATGACACTAGGGGTCAGATAGTTGGCAAAGTGGAACAGTGCAGTGTACCGTCACCTTTCTGCGCTGCACTATGGCACTGGAAAGGGCAGGAGGCCACAGTATTTAGGCTATACCGCATATTCCTGTCCATTCTCCCTGCACTGGCACACAATGGGATGCCTCGCACAAACACTGGCACCATTGTACTATGGTGAAAGGGTGCCTGCATTGTGTGTAGGAATGTTTTAGTGCAGGAAGTGGCACCTTCATGCACACAGACAATCCTTAGAGGGATATTCCTCTATCTTTGTGTGCCACAGAATGCAGCGCACATAGGAAGCAGAAGTGACTTGTATGACTTAAGTTTATTTATTTCGTTTTTTAAGCTTATAAAGCGCGCGGCTACCCCCAACGGGGGTGTCCCAACGCTGCAAACGACCGACACCAGAGGGATACAGTGAGAACTAGATCATGGAAAAATACCAGGTCTTAAGTCTCTTCCGAAACAGAGATTCAGAGGTGATGAATCTGAGAGCAAGAGGGAGGTGATTCCAGAGCTTTGCCGTGGCCACAGCAAAGGCCTGGCCCCCAGTTCTTGCGCGGCGAAAATGCGGGACGTACATCAAGCGCAGATGGTTTGATCTCAGGTCACGAACCGATTGGACAGATTTGAGTCTATGTCTCAAATAGGCAGGACCTAGACTGTTAAGGGCCCTAAAGGCGATGACCAGGGCCTTGAATTGTATGCGGTAGCTTACCGGCAGCCATTGCAGCTTAGCAAGATATGGAGTGATGGAATGGCGATACAGGATGTTGCAGATCAGCCTGGCCGCGGCATTCTGCACAATCTGCAGTCGTTTAATCAGGTAGGCCGGGGCTCCCACATACAGGCTGTTAGCGTAGTCCAAGTGAGATGTAATGAAAGCATGGACCACCGCCCTCCGCGAGTCAAGTGGAAGGAAGGGCACAATTTTCTTGATCATACGGAGTTTGCCAAAACAGGCTGCCGAGACTTTGTTAATTTGAGTACTGCAGGACAGATCAGTATCATAGTGAAAGCCCAGATTACGGGCCATTTTAACTGGAACAGGTGAAGGGTATAATTCCGTCGGCCACCATACGTTAGCGGGGAAGGGAGATTTTTGATTGAAGAACAAGACCTCAGTCTTGTCCGTATTCAATTTGAGGTTATTGGTGGACATCCAGGATGCAATATTAATAAGGCAACTACGGAAGTTGGACATGTTGCCATCAGAGTGATCCCTAAATGAAAACACAAGCTGAGTATCATCAGCGTAAGAGATCACTCTGACACCCCAGGATTCCACCACTTCCGCTAAAGGGGCCAGATAAACATTGAAGAATAGAGGGCTAAGTGCAGAGCCCTGCGGGACCCCACATACCAGTGGTTTCTCAGCGGAAAGTTATTTAACCTTGTTACATATTACCTTGGAAGGCATATTTATGTGGCCATTCTTAGGTTTACCTAGTTTGGTATACATGGCATGTGTCACAAACCATGAGAGTTCCATGGAAACAACCACACAATGCCCATGGACCACCTTCCTTGAACACAGTAATGCAAAACAGTATTTTGTGCTGAGTGGAATTACTACAGATTTTTCTTGCCATTCATAGGCTTGTGCATCTTCAGATATGTGACGTAGGGGTTTGCATCACAAATGAACCACACTGCATGGTGCAAGTATGAGGAATACCTTTCAAACGGTGAACAACCTTTACAACGAAACTTTTACAACGCACTACCATTACAACGCAGTCATTAGAACGCAAACCATTACAACGCATTGCGCTGGGGGGCGCTCTAGGATAGGGAATACGTTTAATTTTCTATCCAACACCTTCCCTAGTGTCCACGGGGACTGGAGTTGGAATAGAAAATTAAACTTATCACTATCCAGCACCTCTAACGCTATGCGTTGTAAAGGTTTGCGATGTAAAAACCACGTTGTAAAGGCAGGCGTTGTAATAGCCTGCGTTGTAACGTCATACATCCCTTTCAAACATATGCCCCTAGCTCCATCGACATACACAGAGATGGCTAATATGACATACATTTCTAAATTTCTTCAGATTTCCTTACCAACAAGTAGACCATTCCCATACTACCAATTCAAGAAGCTCTCATTGATGACACTGTGCTGGAATATGCTCACTTCCAAGGTATTTGTTCAGTGCATTGGTGAACATCCCTCGATGGTCCACGAGTTAGTAGAGGGTGCAATGGTGTGTGAGTCTGATGATGGCATCCGGGACAGAGGGTAGGAATGCATAAAATAATGGCTGTGATATTCCTGCCACTCTGGCTGTGGTGATCTGTAAGAAACAAGATGCCAGCCTATGCAGCACTGCCACCAGTTTGTCCAGTGGAATGATGATATTGGACCTCTGCAGTTGGTGGCTGAAGACGTGTCCCAAACTTGTTGCGCAATTGAATGATAGACTCCCTCCTGAGTCTGTAAAATGTGATAACCTCATCCTCTCTGAGGTCAATGAGGGATATGCAATGACAGAACGGTGATGGTGTTGGTGGGTTTCCTTGATACTCCCAGCTGCAGAATGACCAACTCCATATCGTAGTTGAGGTTGTAAAATTGTTTTGTGTGGTTTGTCATTTTCTACCACAACCACTGCATATTTTCTTACGTCTGGTTTGCTTAACTGCATACTTTGTTTATGCATTTCAGGCTTTACGCACCTCTTGCCAATGATGTGTCACACGTTGACACAACCATACATTCACTGCATTAGATTTACATTAGGTTTTGCAGGAGAACGCCTATTGTGCATATTTTAATGTGTGCATGGGGCAGGTGGTTAATACAGAGCTTTTTACCAATGCAACACTTTAAAACGGACACATTTAGACAAATATTTAATCGTGGCAATATGGTGTACTGCTTGTGCCATAGTTGCATCAAAATTATAGACCCAACGCCAGGGCAAGCCTATCATAATTATGTCCCTTTGTCCTTTAATATCAAACCACCAAATCAAAGTTACGTGTGACAATTCTCACGCCCATTGTGTTACTCAGCCACTCTAATCAGCAGGGTCCCAAACACACATCTGCATTAGCATCATCCACACAAAACTAAAGGTCTAGCACCTCTCCCTAGTGTACTTCTCACATATTTCTCCTCCAACAAGCCTAGCGACATCTCTGAATCACTCCTTTTCCCCTTTTCTCCAAAACCACTAGTGGAAACCAGCTTGGATTTGAAAGTGAGCTTCATTAACACCTACTCAACCCAAATAATGCCTATTGAACTCATTTGCACCTGGCAAAAATCAGCTGTCACATTGAGGGGCTAACAGAAATATGGGTCAGGTGAAACCCTGTATTTATCACGCCTGCTTGCAGAACTCAAAATCATCAATAGAGAAAAGTCTTCAAAGTGAGTGGGTGGGTAGGTCTCTTTTATTCTGCCCATCTTGGCTGAAGATAAACTGCTGATGCTCTTTTACTATCCACAGAGTGTGCAGTCACTGTAATGTACCTGAACAGATTGTTTCATCAAAGCATTAATATACTTCCCCTGGGCAAATGTACTAATTTTCAACATTTTCACCCTTCACCTGCAGTACTAGGCCTGGAAAGATTTGAGAAAATGTATAACATAATGAAGAGTATGAAACCCATTTAGGGTTTGTCAAGCTGGCTGCAAAATGGCTGGAGTGTTTGAGTTACCACCCTGGTCAGCTTCAACATGCCATATTTTTCACTTGTATACTGTTTTTTCTTTGTTTGCTGCAGCGGCACCGGAATCTAAGGTTAGGTTCACTTCAATAACATTTTGGGTCAGCTTGCCATATTGGCATGGCTGTCCTGTCACAGCTGTTTTATTTTTGAGGAGTGTATGGCAGAAAAAATAACAGTGCTGGTCCGGATATGATCCATACCCTACATAGAGATAGTAAGCACCACACAAATGCTACATTGCAAAATTCTATCCATCGTGTAACTAATGTGCTTCCTTTCTACAGGTTTACATCCTTTGATTGAATGCTATAGCAAAACACCTCCTCCCTTTCTATCAAATTCTCTGTCACCCTACTATCTATCCTCTGCATGTCTTATTTTCAGGGAGTATAGTGTACCCTCAGTTACATGCCTGTTGGCCTACTGTTTATTATTGCATTACTGCAATGTTCACACTTCACTTTATAGACCTCAACCGTCTTCATTCATACCATATCCTACAAACTTAAATTACTTAAAATCAGCTCACCTATCCACTCATCCTATCAACCATTGCATGAACTCACATACCCCCACTAATGATAATATCTAACTCCTATTAAGTTTAATCTGCCACAAAGAAACTCTAATAAATGCATGGAATGTGTTTATTGATAGCACAAGGCCAATCCCAATAAGGCAATAATAACCAGCACTAACCAAAAACCACTGGAATAAACACTAATCTTTGTTTCCAGAATAGCATACTACACACCATAAGGTACTTCAATGGCTTGTCAGGGATTGTACTGGGGGAAAATTTTTTACCGACTACAAGTTGTTTTAAACCTACTATTTATAGGAAAAAACGTACCAAGTGATACTCCTGGGTAATTGGGGCATATATTATTCGTGCCCTTTTACTTCATTATTTTATTATTTTTTCAAAGATATAAACATGTCATGAAAAAAGGAAACTAAACGTTTTCTTCACAATTAACAATTTCCAGTCATATATACAAATATACAGTACATTTAAACAATACAATACTTACAAATAAACACTATCTTTGCAATATATACAGACTATTACTTCTCAAAGCAGAAGAGCAAGAGTAAAGCTTGCGACTCACAAGACAATTCGATTGCAAACCAATGTAAACAGTTTTTTACAACAATAGACCCTAAATCAATTCTGTGGTCTTGTCAAGCAACTATTAGCTATCCTTTGTCTTAGTGCCGACGCGTTTCGAACTCGGTGTATTCAATTAACGAGTTCTCATCAGGGCTTGGTCTCTTGCATATTTCTGGAAGTATATAAAAACAAGGTGTTCTTTTTTTTTTTTTTTTTTGATTCAAAATTTTTTTATTGAGCAATCATATAAAAATACAAAGATGGGCCCACAACCACACGGGCTGGCCGCTAAGTCACATAGCACGACACATGAAATAAACAATCATTTCCGAGGCCAGGCCAAATCATAGAATAAAATCGCTCCAGACATAGGACAGGATACAACAATTTTCTATATAAAACATAAAAATAACAAACACAAAAACAAGGCGAATACAGTAATCAAGTCAGCCCAAATAGCAGCGGGGGAGGTCACTAAACAGGAGAACAGACAGAAATCAATGAGATTCGGTAAGGCCGTGAGGGGGGGGGGGAGCAGGGAGGACAGGAAAATCTTAGAACAGAGTGAAAAATTTCAGGAACGTCGGCCTAAGGAGACAGGGTAATATCGGAGGTGGCAACCAAGGGAGGGGTACAAATATCTCCACGGTATGCATTCCATTGACCCCAGAATTTCGTCCACGCCCCGGGTCTGCCCCTAGCCACATAGACGGTCTTCTCCCGGAACATGGACCAGTCCATGTTGTCCTCCCACACCGATACTTCAGGAGGTCGAGCAACGCCCCAGAGTTGCGCAATGTCGCGCTTCGCGACCATGTAACCCAGGGTCGCCCATCTAGTCTGTGCCACAGAGTAATCGGAGGGTTCCCACACATTCAACAGGCACCGTCGGGCCTCAGGCCCCAGGGCAACACCCGTCACTACATCCATTATCGCAAGCACATCCACCCAATAGGCCGCCACCACAGGACACTCCCAAATCATGTGCAGAAAGGTAGCGCTCATCCCACAGCCACGCTTACACAAGCCATCCGGGGAAAAACCCATTACGACCAGGCGCGGACCAGTCACATACACCCGGTGGAGGATCTTAAGTTGCACCAAACGAAGACGGGCGGGAATGGCGACCTCCTTTGGGGAGGAGAGTGCCGACTGCCAGTCCTCGTCATCCAGTTCCAATCCATCACCGACCCACAACTCCCGGAGTCGGACCAACAAATCTGCACGGTTATGGATCAGTTTCTTATAGATGAGCGAGATAGTGCTGTCCAATATACGATCTTCAAGGGGGGAAGACTCGGGTAGGGTCACAGCAGGAGTCAGAACCGAGGCCAAGGCATGTCGAACTTGCAGATACCGGAAAAACTCTCTATCACTCAAGTCGTATTCCGCCTTAAGGGCCTGGAATGACTTCACGCGACCATTCACACAAACGTCACCCACCTTACAAATCCCAATCATATCCCAGCGTTCAAAACCCTTAGTAGACCAGAGACATCCCAAACGTTCAGAAGCATAAAGCGGAGTCGCCAGCGTCAGTCGATTCTCCCACCCCAAACTCACATTCGCAGCACGCCACACTTTGACCGCAGCCCTGGACGGGCCCGCAAGATGACTTCCGGCCGATCTAGAATATAGCGCTCTATTAAAGTCCCCTCCCGGCAACTGGAGCCTATCCATCTCAAAAGCCGGATCGCGACCCGGCGAGTACATCGCGTGGTTAATGGCCAAGAGCTGGGCAGCCCAGTAGTATCTCTTGATGTCGGGGAGCGCCATGCCCCCGTCGTACCAAGGGATAGTAAGTTTCGCGAGGGCTATACGTGGGCGCCCGTCCCAAATCAATTGTCTTTGCAGACTCTCGATTTCTCTGAAATAAGCAGCGGGAATGTCGTCAAAGGAGTTCTGAAGGGCGTAGAGGAACCGCGGCAAGGACATCATTTTAAATAGAGCTGCCCTACCCAGAGGAGACAGGGGTAGCTTACACCAGCGGGCCACATCCAGTCGTAATCTAAGAAGCGGGGGGAGGAGATTGCGCTTAAACCGGAGGGAGGGGTCCAGGGTAATAAAAATCCCCAAATACTTGAAGCCAGACTGGACCACCTGGATAGGGAACCTGGCCGGCAAAGAGGGCAAAACACCCGAGAGAACATACACGCAGGACTTAGCCCAATTAATAACAAGGCCCGAGTTAGCCCCGAACGAAGTAAGAACATCAAATAAGACGTTCAAGGATTTACGCGGGGATGTAAGATATAGAAGAATGTCGTCCGCGTAAAGAGAGACGCGGTCTTCAAAGTCCGGCGACCAACGGATCCCTTTGAGTGAAGGTTCCCATCGAAGCCACGCAGCTAACGGTTCCAGGGCCAGCGCGAAAAGCAATGGAGATAAGGGGCAACCCTGCCGGGTCCCTCTACCAAGGCTGAAGGGGACAGAAACTCTACCGTTCACCACCACTTGCGCTAAGGGTTCCACATACAACAACTTCACCCATCCAATAAATTCAGGTCCAAAACCAAATTTTTCGAGAGCTGCCCAAAGATAGGGCCACTCGACCGTGTCGAAAGCCATCGATGCATCCAACGAGGCCAAAATGGCCGGCTCCGTCAGACGCCCCGCCCTCGCAACAGCACCGTGGAGACGACGTAGGTTAAGGGCCGTGTTGCGATGCGGGATAAAGCCGGACTGATCCGGATGAACCAAGCCGCTAATGACCGTCAGTAGGTGGGTCGCCAGGAGCTTAGCCAGGACCTTAGGCTCAACATTTAACAGGGAAATGGGCCTATAAGACGAACAGAGGTCCCGCGGTTTCCCATCCTTGGGAATTACGACTATCGTAGCAAGACGCTGGTCATACGGGAGAATACCCCGTTCCCGGGACTCCAGAAACATGGCACGAAGATGGGGCGCCACCCTGTCAGGGCGTAGCTTGTACAGCTCAATTGGCAACCCGTTTGGGCCCAAAGCTTTGCCCGAACGGAGCGAACGAATGGCAGTCGCTATTTCATCCGTAGTAAAAGGGGACTCCAACGAGACACGGTCTAAATCGGAAACACTAGGCAAAGCTATATCGCGCAACAAAAGGCGAGAGTCAGCCGCATCCCGTCCAGACACCGGGGTATAAACCACACGAAAATATTCAGCAAAACATTCCACTATTCCAACCGGGTCTGTCACTTCGACACCATTCGACGACTGAATCACAGGCACCACACGATTCGCTCTCTCTTTCTTATCCAACCACGCCAGCAATTTACCCGCTTTGTCCCCCACATCATACAGACGACCCTGCTGTTCCCGAAACATCAGTCTAGCCGCATCTGTGACCAAGGATTTATAAGCAAATTGTTTCAGACCCAGGGCGTGGAGTTTATCAGAGGTGACCTCAGACTCTAAGTCGGCCTCCCTCTCCGCAATCTCTGTCTCAAGGTCCACCACTTCCCGATTCCTAGCCTTCTTGGATTGAGCAATAAGGGAAAGGGCATGCCCCCGTATCACTGTTTTAAAGGCCTCCCACAATGTCACAGCCGAGGAAACCGACCCCTCGTTGTCCAAAAAATAGGCATCTAAGGACTTAGTCAAAAGGTTTCGGGTCTCAGGGGAGGCAATATACCAGGGATTGATAGGAGCCACTCGGCCCGCCGCCTCCACCCCAAACTCAAAACAAAGCCAGAGCGGAGAATGATCGGAGATGCCCCGGGGGAGGTGTCTGATCTCACGCACCGCCGGCGTCTGCGCCGCGGGCAGCAGGAAATAATCTAGTCTAGACAGACTCCCATGGGCCCCCGAATGGAAGGTGTACTGGAGCTGGGTAGGATGCATGAGCCTCCAGCAATCCACCAAACCAAACTTGTCCAAAAACCCACCTAGCCATTGTTGGGCCGAAGGAGTATCCCTAGGGGGGTAGCGATCATGTAGACCGGAAATCACAGAATTAAAATCGCCTGCAAGAAAAAGAGTACCGTCAGGAAGGTTCAGCAGCACACGGCCCAAATCGACAAAGGTGGAGGTCTGTAGGCCGGGGGGCACATAAACACTAAACAAGGAGAGGGTACGACCCTCATAGCGACCCACGAGGACAGCATAACGCCCCCGATCATCAAGGATCACCTCATCAACGGCTAGGGGGAGGGAAGCCCGAACAAGGATACCCACCCCCCTAGAACCAGTGGTAAACCCCGAATGTGCAGCAAGGCGATATCCCCACCTATTCATCGCACGACAAGAATTGCCCACCAAATGAGTTTCCTGCAAAAAAACAATATCTGGTGATAAACGGCGTATACATTTTAACACCACGCTCCGCTTAATGCGATCTCCCAGACCATTAACATTCCACGAAATCAGCCTCAACCCGCTACCCCCCATCCCACACAGCAACACCGAAACCCCCCCGTAATGAGCATGACATAAAAAATATCAGAAGCAAGATTGATTCGCCTTGAAAACATAACACAGAAACATCAAACATCCCAATCACCCACCCCCCAACAATCGAGAAAACACCCCCCACCCTGCACCCCTGCAAAATGCTAAATAGCCACCCCAACATGCAGTGTGCCTGTCGCCCAAGAACCCCTATTCTACAAGAAGAACCCCGGAGGAGGAAAGGCTCTGGCCCACCCGCCACCCCGAGTAGGACAAATAATGAGGAGAACACACAAACAGTAGAGGTACTGAGGCATTAAATCCCTGAAGAGTTTACTCTATCCGAGGGCCCAGGCGTAGGCGGAGTGTTCAGCTCTCCACGCCACCCTCAGCACCACCCGGGTGGGCGGCGGACTCAGTCTCAGGAGGTCGGTCAGGCAGAGAGTCCATCCAGTCATTTACAGAGTCAGGCCGATCAAAGAAGAAGGTTCGGTCGCTGTACTCGACGCGCAGTCTGGTCGGGAAAAGCATGGCGTAGCGAAGCCCCATGTCTCGGAGACGTTTCTTGACATCACGGAAGCCCATACGCTGTCGCTGGACCTGTTGAGAAAAGTCCGGATAGAAGTTCACCGTGGCGTTCTCAAAGGCCACCGGGCCCTTCACACGTGATGCTTGCAGGATAGCGTCTCGATCCCTATAATGGAAGAGTTTCGCAACAATAGGCCTCGGCGGGGCACCCGGCTTACCCTTGCCCCCCGGAACACGATGGGCACGTTCCACTGCGAAAAACTTAGTCAAACCAGACGGGGCGAGGTGGTTCTGGATCAAGTCCTCAACAAGGAGATCAACAGAGTGAGGTTCTGGATTTTCCGGAACGCCGACCACGCGCACATTACAGCGACGGGCCCTGTTCTCAAAATCCTCCAAGCGCCGGGTCATGAAGTCGTTCACCTTACGAAGGTTGCCGATCTCCGTCTGTATCTCCGAAACGTCTCCCGTGAGACTGGATGACTTGAGATCCAACGACTTCACCTTCTCATTGGTTTTCAACAGGTCAGCACGAATCAAGTTCACATCAATGGCCACGGTGTCAATTTTGTGGGCCAAAGCTTCATATTGTTGGCCTATCGTCTCCTTCATGGCAGAAATGGCGCCCATGACGTCCCGTAAGGATGGCTCCGTTGACGCATCCACAGTGTGATCAGCGTTACTTGATCCGGACAGGGCAGCTCCGGGGGACCCTTTAGAATGGGTGTAGCGGTCCATAACGTTGGACTGGACCGGGCCCCCACGCAGGGGCGTCTTGGTCGTCCGAGTCTCTCGGTCCCCTCTGCCAGCCATGATAGAACTGCGTCACCAGGAGATCAACCAGGCTCGATAGAATGGCCACAGGAAATAAGGGCCTCGGGACCAAAGAACCGCAACCAGGGTACCACTGTCGGGAGGGTCAACAGACAGGAGAATAAACCAGCCAAAGGCCCGACGGCCGTTCCGTGCCCCGACTTCAGCCCAGGCCAGGCTCCTCTGCCAGATGTCTCAGTCCGAGGCAGAAACGAAAACGAAACTTAAGAGGGGAACCCACAAGTCGAATCCCCCTGCCGTTGTTGTTCAACTGTAAGACGGCCACAGAGCCTCACCCAGTCCCGGGCGTACCTCGAGGGCGGAGCCCGAAAGTCCGAATCGATGTAACTCTGGCACCCCGGGTCCAAATCAAATTTCAAAAAGTCCAGGGCAATCAGCCCAGCGTCCTCTACACAAATCCTCGTAAAAAGTCAGGATTAGTTCAGGATATCATGCCGGGAGTGGCGGGGGTCCGGGGAGCACTGAGCTCACGCGGCCATCTCGGATGCCCGCCAAGCTCCTCCTCCAACAAGGTGTTCTTACTTGTTAATTAATAACCTGTCTGCTTTACAACTATGTGTTCCAATGTCTGAATGTTTACCTGTGGGCTAACAGCCGCCGGTCCACAGGTACTTTATTTACTTTTCTTTTCAGCTGGAGTTATTGGGACCTGTAGGTGAGTAAGGACCTGATGTAACGTATGTCTGAGCTTAACTAAAAACAACTTAACTCGAGCTTAACTCGAACTTATTCCCAACATACCTTAGGGGTTCTGTCGAAGATCTTTAACGGAACCTCAGGGTTGTCATACGCTGTGATCCACGGCACTTTATCTGCCTGAGGAATAACAGTGCATTACTTTCCATTTTAAGTCCTCACCAAGAGAAATCAGAGAAGGAGTTCAATACTTAACTAAGGGGGGCCATACCTGGCAAACTCGCCGGTTTCACGTTCAGGCTGCAGCGTCTATCACTCTGTCGTGTGCGCCTGCCTGCAATTGACAGTACAATTTGTAGGTCGATCTAATTTAAATTTAGTAAAACAAAGAGCATTCACAACTCGTTGAGGCGTACCTGGCGAGCGCGCCGTTTTGTCTAAGACTGCAGCGTATTTCTCTTATTTTCCTTTTCACAAACGAGATATTCGTAGTATTCAAACTCCGGTCAGGAAACCCGCTGTTTACCTGTGTGTTGAAATAATCATTTAGGCTCTATACGACGAGTGGAGACTCACTCTAGCACTATATCCGAAGTTGCACTTACTTTCAACCGCGGCAATCCGGCGACTTCCTCATTGAGTCTGTGGATGCGGCGGCCATCTTTCAAAGGCTTTTTAAACCATACACTCATTACCAGCAAATCAAGTAGTCAATGGCGGCCATCTTTAAAGGGGTTTATTTGTGGATAGTAAAACGGATGGACAACTTTGGTCAGCATGGTGTAACTAAGTTTAAAACACCCGTAGTGTTCATTGCTGTGTGGTGGCCATGTCCTGTATATTACAGCCTCGCAATTTCAGACAGAGAGTTCATACCGTGCAACGCACTATTACATTTCAAAATGAGGTATGCCTCCTTTTGCAGCAATATTGAGTCTGGATCCATAGGTTTGGTTTGTTGCAAAACATATAGAACAGACCACTTAAAATCATTTTCTGTGTGGTTCTTCTCCATAAAATGTTCAACCATTGGAGCGGTTAAAGTTTTATTTTTCAACCGTGATTTATGCTGCGTCATCCGTGTGTTTACTTGCTGTGTAGTCTTACCAATATACAGCTTTTGGCAAGGGCACACTATGACATACACGACATTTCGTGTTTTACAATTCGAAAATTGCAAGTGTTTCCATTTGACACTTCCATGCTGGAATTCCTTCCCTTCCAGCGTATTTGTACATGCCACACAGGACCCACATTTATGGTGTCCCTCCACTGGTTTCATCCCCCATTTGGACAACAAGTCGCTTTTTGGCTTAGGTAGTAGAATGTCAGCCCTGACAAGTTGTTGGCCAATACTCCTATTTTTGCGATATGCAAAAAGCGGACGTGGGAAAGGGCAGTCCAAATTTTCCAAAAGGTGCCAATTTTTCAGGACCACCTGTCTTAATTTGTTGGTGTCCGGCCCAAAAGTTGTTACGCAGACCAATCGGTCCAATTCAGGTTTAGTTTTGGTCTGAAGAAGACACTCACGGGGTGTATATCGTGCCCTCTTGAATGAGTGCTTCAACAATTTTTTCGGATAGCCTCGCTCCGTCAGTTCCTCACAAAATCGACTTGCATGCCTTTCGTAATCCTCAATTTCTGTGCAATTCCTCCTTATTCGGAGCATTTGACCATAAGGTAAATTAGACTTCAAGTTCCTGGGGTGGGCACTCCGGTGATGTAACATAGTGTTTTTATCAGTCTTTTTCCTGTACAAGGCGGAGATTAACCGTCCTTCATTACACGTGATTTCAACATCCAAAAAAGTCATTCGCCTGTCACTCTGTTCCATTGAGAATTTTATATCCAAGTGCTTAGCATTCAGCCATGCATGGAACTGAATCAGTTCAGTGTGGCTCCCCTGCCACAGGAGCCACACGTCATCGATATAACGGAACCACTGTTTGATATTGCCACTGTATGGGTTATCGCTGTAAATGAACTTTTTTTCATACTCAGCCATGTACAGAATGGCCATTTCTGGAGCATAGGGACATCCCATGGCCGTCCCCTTCGTCTGTAAAAAGAATTGTTCATTGAACCGGATGTAATTTTTCTTTAAAGCTATTTCAGCTAATTTAAGAATGAAGCACATGGGTACCCGATGTGGTCTTTCACAGGTTTCCAGGTAAAGTTCTATTACCTCCAGTGCCTCATCCTGGGGGATCTGGGTATACAGTGACGTCACATCCATGGTGACTAACAGATGTGACGTGGGATCAAATTCCGTGCCTTCCACTTTGACCAAAAAATCAATGGTATCTTTTATATAGGATTTAACTGTACTTATAAAGGGTTTCAAAAAGAAATCCACGTATTTGGCCAGTGGTTCCAGGCAAGAATCACACCCGGAGACAATCGGTCGTCCAGGTGGTTCGTTCAGATTTTTATGTATCTTTGGGAGGAAATATAGGACAGGTGTCCTAGGGAATTTTTTTATTAAAAAATCACCTTCTTTTGCTCCCACATAGCCATTATCTATCCCAGTTTGGATAATGCCAGCTATTGTGCCCTGGATGTTTTTGACAGGGTCTTCATTGAGGGTTCTGTACCATGCATTGTTGTTCACCTGTGATTCTGCTTCTTTGAGATATTTATCTCTAGGCCAAAGGACTACTGCACCGCCTTTGTCAGCCTGTTTGATGACTATTGACTGATCTTCCCTTAAATCTTTTAGTGCACTTCTTTGCCCTTTACTTATATTCTGTGGAATAAATTTCTTATTGTTCTTTTCAAGTTTATCAATAGAAGATAACAAAATTTGTTCAAAGGCGTATACCTGTTTTGGAATTCTTTGGGTGGGTACAAAGTTTGATTTATTGCGTAGCCCTGTGGTTTCTTTCTCAATCATGAGCGGCTGGTTAGCAAAAAAAGCCCTTAATCTGATTTTCCGACAGAACTCGATGGTTTCGAGTTTCATTTGGGTAAAATCTGTGGGCTGGCGTGGAACAAATTTGAGTCCCAAGTTCAAAACGGACTCCTCATCCCTCGTTAGTAATTTAGGTGATAAGTTCACCACTGTGGTGGTCTCATTCACGACTTGTAAAAGTTTCTTCTTGTCCGCATCTCCCATGGTACTTTGAACCGTGTTTTTGCCTGTTGGCCCTTTTCTAAAAAAGACACCTGTTTTTTATTTTGATTCCCACGGCTGTCAGATCCTGATGATTCAGCAGAAGAGGAAGTTTCAGAAAAAGTTTTGAACCTGTTACGGGATCTTCCCTGAAAATTATGAAGTGCCTCCCTCGAGTCAGATTGTGTGTAGTAATCGTCTTTAAGAAAAGGATACGCCTTTTCGAGTGTGAATGCCTTTGAGTCTTTTTCGTACTGTGCAGTTTTGTTATTAAGCGCGTTGTCTTTAAAAGTCAAGATCTCCTTCTCAATCTTCTCCAGTAAGGCCTTTGCGTCAGATATTGTGGGACTAGCCTTGATGGCCTCGGTAAGTGCCACTATTTCGTCTAGTTCTTTAGCACTCAGTCTTTGTGCAGTCTCAATAGTGTGGACCATGAGGTCCCTGCTGCATTTAGTATTAATGCAACTAAAGCCCTTCCTATACTCAACGTCCTCGGTAAAGATTACAGGAACATTCTTTACCTGTAACCCCCACGGTATTGTCCCACCTCTAAGATGTTGTAACAAGAAGTGACCATGGAGATCGGTCCTAATGTGCTTTTTGCTCAGTCTGATTAATTTTTCTGACTCATTCTGCTGGTGGGCAGTAGAGCTATGGGTGACATTGGAAAAAGCAGCGGAAGCTATTAAGCTTTGTATGTGATCTTCACTAAACGATAAAGTATCCCTCTCAGACATCACTTGCGAAGAATAAACTATCCTTCCTTATCTTATTTTAGAATTCAAAGAAGGGGGAAGAAATTAATCATATGCCCTTTGAACTCTCGCGGGGGTTACCCGCTCTATACTTTGGAAAGAAAAAGGAGCTAGGTCCTGGGACGTGTAGTCAGTTGGACCATTTATACTGGGGGGACATTTTTTTACCGACTACAAGTTGTTTTAAACCTACTATTTATAGGAAAAAATGTACCAAGTGATACTCCTGGGTAATTGGGGCATATATTATTCGTGCCCTTTTACTTCATTATTTTATTATTTTTTCAAAGATATAAACATGTCATGAAAAAAGGAAACTAAACGTTTTCTTCACAATTAACAATTTCCAGTCATATATACAAATATACAGTACATTTAAACAATACAATACTTACAAATAAACACTATCTTTGCAATATATACAGACTATTACTTCTCAAAGCAGAAGAGCAAGAGTAAAGCTTGCGACTCACAAGACAATTCGATTGCAACCAATGTAAACAGTTTTTTACAACAATAGACCCTAAATCAATTCTGTGGTCTTGTCAAACAACTATTAGCTATCCTTTGTCTTAGTGCCGACGCATTTCGAACTCGGTGTATTCAATTAACGAGTTCTCATCAGGGCTTGGTCTCTTGCATATTTCTGGAAGTATATAAAAACAAGGTGTTCTTACTTGTTAATTAATAACCTGTCTGCTTTACAACTATGTGTTCCAATGTCTGAATGTTTACCTGTGGGCTAACAGCCGCCGGTCCACAGGTACTTTATTTACTTTTCTTTTCAGCTGGAGTTATTGGGACCTGTAGGTGAGTAAGGACCTGATGTAACGTATGTCTGAGCTTAACTAAAAACAACTTAACTCGAGCTTAACTCGAACTTATTCCCAACATACCTTAGGGGTTCTGTCGAAGATCTTTAACGGAACCTCAGGGTTGTCATACGCTGTGATCCACGGCACTTTATCTGCCTGAGGAATAACAGTGCATTACTTTCCATTTTAAGTCCTCACCAAGAGAAATCAGAGAAGGAGTTCAATACTTAACTAAGGGGGGCCATACCTGGCAAACTCGCCGGTTTCACGTTCAGGCTGCAGCGTCTATCACTCTGTCGTGTGCGCCTGCCTGCAATTGACAGTACAATTTGTAGGTCGATCTAATTTAAATTTAGTAAAACAAAGAGCATTCACAACTCGTTGAGGCGTACCTGGCGAGCGCGCCGTTTTGTCTAAGACTGCAGCGTATCTCTCTTATTTTCCTTTTCACAAACAAGATATTCGTAGTATTCAAACTCCGGTCAGGAAACCCGCTGTTTACCTGTGTGTTGAAATAATCATTTAGGCTCTATACGACGAGTGGAGACTCACTCTAGCACTATATCCGAAGTTGCACTTACTTTCAACCGCGGCAATCCGGCGACTTCCTCATTGAGTCTGTGGATGCGGCGGCCATCTTTCAAAGGCTTTTTAAACCATACACTCATTACCAGCAAATCAAGTAGTCAATGGCGGCCATCTTTAAAGGGGTTTATTTGTGGATAGTAAAACGGATGGACAACTTTGGTCAGCATGGTGTAACTAAGTTTAAAACACCCGTAGTGTTCATTGCTGTGTGGTGGCCATGTCCTGTATATTACAGCCTCGCAATTTCAGACAGAGAGTTCATACCGTGCAACGCACTATTAAATTTCAAAATGAGGTATGCCTCCTTTTGCAGCAATATTGAGTCTGGATCCATAGGTTTGGTTTGTTGCAAAACATATAGAACAGACCACTTAAAATCATTTTCTGTGTGGTTCTTCTCCATAAAATGTTCAACCATTGGAGCGGTTAAAGTTTTATTTTTCAACCGTGATTTATGCTGCGTCATCCGTGTGTTTACTTGCTGTGTAGTCTTACCAATATACAGCTTTTGGCAAGGGCACACTATGACATACACGACATTTCGTGTTTTACAATTCGAAAATTGCAAGTGTTTCCATTTGACACTTCCATGCTGGAATTCCTTCCCTTCCAGCGTATTTGTACATGCCACACAGGACCCACATTTATGGTGTCCCTCCACTGGTTTCATCCCCCATTTGGACAACAAGTCGCTTTTTGGCTTAGGTAGTAGAATGTCAGCCCTGACAAGTTGTTGGCCAATACTCCTATTTTTGCGATATGCAAAAAGCGGACGTGGGAAAGGGCAGTCCAAATTTTCCAAAAGGTGCCAATTTTTCAGGACCACCTGTCTTAATTTGTTGGTGTCCGGCCCAAAAGTTGTTACACAGACCAATCGGTCCAATTCAGGTTTAGTTTTGGTCTGAAGAAGACACTCACGGGGTGTATATCGTGCCCTCTTGAATGAGTGCTTCAACAATTTTTTCGGATAGCCTCGCTCCGTCAGTTCCTCACAAAATCGACTTGCATGCCTTTCGTAATCCTCAATTTCTGTGCAATTCCTCCTTATTCGGAGCATTTGACCATAAGGTAAATTAGACTTCAAACTAAACCTGAATTGGACCGATTGGTCTGTGTAACAACTTTTGGGCCGGACACCAACAAATTAAGACAGGTGGTCCTGAAAAATTGGCACCTTTTGGCGGTTGAAAGTAAGTGCAACTTCGGATATAGTGCTAGAGTGAGTCTCCACTCGTCGTATAGAGCCTAAATGATTATTTCAACACACAGGTAAACAGCGGGTTTCCTGACCGGAGTTTGAATACTACGAATATCTCGTTTGTGAAAAGGAAAATAAGAGAGATACGCTGCAGTCTTAGACAAAACGGCGCGCTCGCCAGGTACGCCTCAACGAGTTGTGAATGCTCTTTGTTTTACTAAATTTAAATTAGATCGACCTACAAATTGTACTGTCGATTGCAGGCAGGCGCACACGACAGAGTGATAGACGCTGCAGCCTGAACGTGAAACCGGCGAGTTTGCCAGGTATGGCCCCCCTTAGTTAAGTATTGAACTCCTTCTCTGATTTCTCTTGGTGAGGACTTAAAATGGAAAGTAATGCACTGTTATTCCTCAGGCAGATAAAGTGCCGTGGATCACAGCGTATGACAACCCTGAGGTTCCGTTAAAGATCTTCGACAGAACCCCTAAGGTATGTTGGGAATAAGTTCGAGTTAAGCTCGAGTTAAGTTGTTTTTAGTTAAGCTCAGACATACGTTACATCAGGTCCTTACTCACCTACAGGTCCCAATAACTCCAGCTGAAAAGAAAAGTAAATAAAGTACCTGTGGACCGGCGGCTGTTAGCCCACAGGTAAACATTCAGACATTGGAACACATAGTTGTAAAGCAGACAGGTTATTAATTAACAAGTAAGAACACCTTGTTTTTATATACTTCCAGAAATATGCAAGAGACCAAGCCCTGATGAGAACTCGTTAATTGAATACACCGAGTTCGAAATGCGTCGGCACTAAGACAAAGGATAGCTAATAGTTGCTTGACAAGACCACAGAATTGATTTAGGGTCTATTGTTGTAAAAAACTGTTTACATTGGTTTGCAATCGAATTGTCTTGTGAGTCGCAAGCTTTACTCTTGCTCTTCTGCTTTGAGAAGTAATAGTCTGTATATATTGCAAAGATAGTGTTTATTTGTAAGTATTGTATTGTTTAAATGTACTGTATATTTGTATATATGACTGGAAATTGTTAATTGTGAAGAAAACGTTTAGTTTCCTTTTTTCATGACATGTTTATATCTTTGAAAAAATAATAAAATAATGAAGTAAAAGGGCACGAATAATATATGCCCCAATTACCCAGGAGTATCACTTGGTACGTTTTGTCCTATAAATAGTAGGTTTAAAACAACTTGTAGTCGGTAAAAAAAATTTCCCCCAGTATAAATGGTCCAACTGACTACAGGTCCCAGGACCTAGCTCCTTTTTCTTTCCATTGTCAGGGATTGTAAGCACTACATAAATGCAATTACAAGGAAAAAGAATTGCAAGAAATGTTAATGTTGCGAAGGAAAAGTCCCTTGTATGGTGATGGACGTGTACCCAATTTCCTAAGTGTAACAACTGCTATGATGTCTGGATCCCTGTTGCTGACTTTTGTTGACATGAGGGAACACAGATCATCTATGCGTGCCATGGCTTAGGCCTGTCTCACATATTGCAGTTTTTTTGGACCTGGAGGGGTGCCCAAAGCACTACCCTCATAGTGGTGAAAGGCTCCTCCTATAGCATGCCCTGAGGTAAGGATTAACTGCTGAGGGGCAGATGCTAACCCATTCCGGATCCGTTAGGACTCCGGTGCGGGGACTCAGAGGAGGCAGCCATAGGCTAGGGATCTTCTTTACCTTTTTCTGTCCATCAACGATGCACGAGGGTCTTTCAGGTCAGGTTCCGACAGTGGCGGCCGCAGGAGGAGGCTCAGTCACGTGTCCGCCTGCCGGTTGCGCTCACATTTTCTTCTCGCCATTCTGCTCCACTCCTGCGACAGCTCCTGATCCTTCCTGAGTCCTGCACCAGAGGTGACATGAGTCACATGACCTGGTGGACCGGAAGTGGTTGTCCTCTGCTGGCGCCCAGTTACCTTGGCATTGGCAAGAAGCCAGCATCTGCAAGCTTGGCCAGAACTTGGTGAGTGGTTATGAGTTTGACACTCAATCTTCGTTAAATACTCTGCTATGTGGCGGAGTCTGAGTTTTGCCAAAACTCTCCACCATAAACGGAGGTGGAGTGGTAAAACTCAGCTAACTCTGTCCACAGATCGGAGTTTGACGCTCACCTTTAGACTGGACACATCTCGGGAAGGAGATGGGACTGATAAGAGAATCATGAAGCATAGAGCTAAGGCACTGAGATACATTTTTGATGCCCTTATCACTGTGGCTGACATCCAGGAGTGAACCTCTATTCACTCCCTTGGCCTGTGTTGTGGGGCTATCAGGGTTCAAGTCACTCCTCCTGTCACAAACTACTTTCTGGAGAAAGCGCAGGGCAAAGGGGATGGTATTTTCAAAAAGAAGCATACCTCCAATATATTCTGGTCATGAATGTCCTGCTGGTGTGGGTAAGACAAATTTATGGGCCAGACTTGACTGCCAATAGCACTCCAGCACTGGAACACTTTTGTCTTTATTTCGAGTCAGAGTGGGACTCCTGAGACTCGGACTACTGACGGAGCTTAACCTTAATGTTACCTATAGTGAGCGGCGAATAGCCACTACTGCTATCCTCAGGGGAGTGGGACCCCTCCTAAAATGCTAGAGCCCTGCTCTGAGGGATCTGTGTGTTTTTTTGTGAATGCTGTATTTTACTCTGTGTAGGTATCTAAGGACTCCTTTTTTCATAAAACTAGTATTTGACTGGAAAATTATTTATGGCTGTTACTGAAGGTATTTTGAGTTGTGAGCTTGTGTTCAGCCAACTGTGTCTACCTCCCCTCGAGAAGTCTTGGACTGCTCGACCCATGCTACCACTAAGAGTGAAGTGCTCAACGGGTACTTAGTCCAGTTGCTCAGGATCCATACTAGGTCTAGCCCTGGTACATTAGGATGAAAGGGCCACAGCCCTGACCTTGGGGCCAAGTAGCTCCTGCTCGCCCCGTAGCTCCCTAAACAGGGTTTGTACAGGTCCTTAGGCAAGCACTGAAAAGCATTCTCCAGTGTTTCAAAAGTCCCCTAATGTATACAAATGCTTTTTCGCCAGCAGGGCACAGGTACAAATAGGATACTTTTGTCCACTCTCTCAGTCACGCACAGACAAAAAAGCCTTGTGAAACAGTTTTTGCTGATTTCAATCCAGCTACTTCTGTTCCTTGAATCATACACATTTTTACAGAAATAGGGATAGACACTCTAAAGCAGGTCATCTCGTTATGAACAGACTTGGACGCTCTTATTCTCTTACCTCTGCCAGAGACCAATTTTCTAGGGCTCAGAGAACCTTTTACTTGATGAGAGATTCAGGGCAAAAATGGAGCCGATCACTTCTAGGGGGCAGATTTATGAGTTCTGGCGCATCTCTGCAAATCAGCAGGGATGCGCCAGAACTCATGCGTCACGCAATTCCCTCCTTGCGGCACCACAGATGCGCCGCATTTACAAGGAAGGGCAGATGCGTGCCGCATCTTGTGGTGTACGGGCGGCGCATTGCTGGAGTAGCGTCGCAAGTGCAACGCAACTCCTGCAATGTACAGAGGCCACCCATACATAACATGGTGCGTCACTCCTTACACCTGCTTCAAGCAGGCGTAAGGATTTCACCCAGCAGCGTCGTAAAACTGACTCAGTGAAATCTTGTAGATTTCACTGCGTCAGTTTTACGGGGCTTTCCTACGAGGGAACGCCCACCCTGCGACAGAACGCCCACATGAAACTTGACGCAGGTTTCATGTGGCGCAGGGCTTTACAACGTGACGCATCTGCCTAGATGCGTCACGTTGTAATAAGGTCGCAGGGATGCGCCACATTTCCGCGCCGTTGCGTGACGCAACGGCGGCGTAAACATGGCGCAAGTCCGACATAAATCTGCCCCTTAGTCTTTTGTCGGGTAGTTATTAGTTTTCTACTTAACAGTTGTTAAACCGGCTTTCTATTTATGTTGCAAGCAGCGCTCAGACAGGATAGTGGCTGAACAGCATCTCTCATGTGGCCCATTAAACAAATCAGATTAATGGTCCTACATTATTTCTGACAAGGTTTTACTGTACTGGGAACGTATATCCTGCCCCAGACGAAGGTAGCCATAGCTCTATGAGCTGGAAATATCCAAAATGGTATTTCTGCCCTAATTCCTTCGAAAGCCAGGCCTGGCCTACTTCCAGTTCCAGCGGATCAAAGAAAATGCACCCTAATGGACACATCTACTATTGCCCTTATAGTTAAAGCCTGTTCTTGTCTGTGAGGCCTGTTCATTGAAAGAAGGCATGTGCTATCAGTCCCCATTGGCAGGCAGATATGACGGCTATGGCTTTATCCAGGGAATGCTTTGAAGAGTGGCTAAAGGTCACCTCTGTTCCTCGAGTAGATGTGTTTGATACCAATTAACTGTGAAGGGATAAAGCTCTTGCATAAAGTGACCAGCTTTTAGACCAAAATATGAAACCTTTTCCAAGTCAGCTGTTTGCAACATATTCATATAATTAGCGGTATGGCGTGAGAATTACTTGTTTATCTTACTCCTATCTGAAGTCAGAGAAAATCAGTTACGGCACATTCTGAATTATTTTCAAAGGCTGATGGCTGGCTGTAGCATCTCACTTATAACAGAGCACTAAAGATCAGGTAACATGGGACTGGTTTTGACAAGGTACTATTACAACAACTATAAAGTATTAAATGGGCAGTATGATTAAAGAAACCGTTTTACTCTAAATATTCATATCTAATCTGGAGTGCTACACATCTTTTCCACAGCCCAGGTTGCAGGGTTTTGTTACGTACTTTGCAGGCTTAGATTTGGAATTTGACATTCAAGCAGCTTGTGCCACGTAGGCAAACATTTACAACTAACTTGTAAAAAAAGAAAACATGTATACACTTTTTCTATGTTTTAGGGAATGATCCCTGCAGTCAGGACCTATAAAGGAGACATGGGATTCCCAGAGAGAGAAGTGCCTTCTATGCACAGCAAAATCAAACCAACCCAAGAGAAATAGTTAATAAGATGGATTTCCTTAAAGCATGTCAAGTTCAAAGGAATAGCATTGGAAGAATACTGAACTGGGTCCTACCCCAGAGCAACTGGACTCTACCACTGCATCTCAAATACCTGGTTCAGTACAACTTCAGAACTCTGAAGAAACTAAAAGGTAAATTTCATAAAATAATAAAAACATACATACACAAACAGTGTAATTTGTAGAGCAGTACCACAAAATGTTAGTACATTTCTGGACTTCCTTTAAAAATTGGGTCAATACTGATGCCTACCCGGGAAAATGTCCTAACTCTACACTGGGTTTGCATCGCAGACGTGACAAAAACCTGGTGCAAAGTGTTGTGCTGGGATTTACCTTCCAAAGAATATCTTGATTTTCACTGAAAAGGTGTCTAAAGTAAGGCAAAATAGCAATATGTGCTACTTAACAGTATATCACTTTGAGGGGGGCATTGCACACAAGGTACATGGGCTTTCCCACGCAACCACCAAAAGCTTTTGGCTAAAATCCCCATCAACTAACACTTGTAGATAGTACTTTCCACCAAACAATTACACATTCTTGAGGCAGGAATAACAGTGGAAGCATGGGGCGAGTTTAAAAAGTCTCCAAATTTCCAGGTTTGGCTTTGTACTGCACTCTACAACACACATAGAAAGAGGGAAACAGTGTTAAACTTTGCAGGGCATGATATTTTATACTATTTTGTACTGGAAAAGTACCCTTGCAGTACAAAACCTATGCTTGACTGAATGCACACATGCTTGCTCCATGGTGCAAGGGAGTGTGTATTGGTGCAGGCAACCTAATGTAAGCTAGAATAAGGAAAGAGAAAAATAGCACCACGCCTTATTGGATATGGTGCTTTTTTCTCTCTCCCTTTGACGCATAGCCATGCAGACACTTTGATTGATGCATTGTGTCAAAAGTTAGTGTATTTCCCCCGCCTGTATAGCCTAAACAGAATATCTAAATACAGATGGAATGTCGTGATCTTCAAATCTTCTCAGCTTTTCATGACATATGAGCAGCCAACCATTATTACATATGTGAAGGATTCAGTCCCTCATAGTTATTATGTAATGTCTTAAAGAGACCTTGCTAGTTGTTTCTGTGTTGGCTAAGGAAATGTTACATAGCTTTCTTTCTTGCCTTCACCACTCAGCAACACAAGGAAAACAGGAGGGATACAGGGTAAAGACTTATCACACCCTTTCTGTTATAAGAGAGTGAACTATGAGAGAGGAGACCATTAGCAGAACATCAATGTAAATCAATGATTTACAAAATCTTTCAAATTTCCAAAGGGCCTGAAAAAGCCATTCGAGAGCTGGGGGAAGGGGGAGACCAATGAAAGCCAAACTCATAAGATGAGAGTGTCAGAAACATCTGTCACAAAACACAATCCCACATATATTATGTTGTGCAGATTTTTAGAGTGCACTATCAACCAGGAGGGTAAACTGGCGCTGATGTGTTGGTGTAAGTCTAGGCACACCTAGGGCATTTATGAGGTTTTGCCGCAAGGCAGTGCCACAGGCCAACCTGTGGTGCGTATATGTGAGTCTAGGGAAAACCCGTGACTGTAAAGCAATGCACAGCTCAAGGCGCTAGGCCTAAATGTTTTTGAAACAAACGTTTTTCAGTTTATTGAACAAAAGTTCTCAAAAAGAAACTTCACATCATTCTTAAATCAGGTAGAAAATCAAATGTTCATACAAATAGAGAATCTAATGTTTAGTACATGTCTAAATAATCTGATCCATTTCTCAGTGTTATGACATACGTTTCAAATTAGGGATATCAAGTGCAATAATTGTAGTAACATTCATGAATAACCCAATGCATTTCGGGTTCATCCCGAACCCTTCTTCAGGGGAAAAAACACGTTTATCAAAATCCACATGTATATGCATACGTAGTTAGACTTCTCGGAGTCAGTCAAATAACAAATCTACAATGAAAACATACAGAAAAAACCTTATTTGCAGTAAAAGACGAACATCTGGTCATTAGAGTTTTTATTCCTGTGGGTTTTGCATGCTCAAGAACGACAACCATACCAAAAGTATCCAAAAAATATCCAAAAAATAATTCCCAGTGGAGGAAAGACCCAACCACCAAGAGACAGATGTAAAAACATTAGACAAGTGTAAATAGATAAGGTGAGTTGAAAAAGTACCATGTGTCCTATAGTCATAAACCACACTCCCATGTGATCAAAACAACAAGCCTCGTCATGTGGTTCACCCAAAGAAAACTGGTATAGTACCTCCAATATTCTGATGGAGCAAATCGATATCATTCATGTGTCCAAACAATAAGTGTGCTACCTATCGAAATAAATAGGATTATGCTCATGTGCCTCCCTTCTTTACACAAAAAGTCCAGTCAAATCATTTAACTCGTTAAACTCAGTGCTCACAAAAACGGGTTAAGCATCAGGTTCACAGTGACGATGTCAAGATGGATAGGAGTCTTGTATCACTCTACAAGATGAATGATATAAACTAGTCAATGAGGATACTATCCCGTTTAGAAAATCTAAATGCGCTCATGGCCTGTTCATATTCTCACAATCTTACCTCCAACTCGCTGTGTAACACCCCCAATGTGTTGCTTGTATCAGAAGTAAGGTGTCTAAAAACCAAAATAAATCCTCTGTTAGGACAAAACAACTCGTGGTTATGCGTGGGTAATATGTGGGTAATATCTAGCTTTCAAACCCAAATGCCCCTACCTTCCGGTGTTATCACGCAGTTCAGGTTACCGGCTGCTCCTCGTGTGTGTACACCACCCAGTGCCGATTAAAATACGTAGTCTTGCTGGAGGGACGCGACGCCGCCCTCCACGAGACGTGGACATAAACAAAGGACTCAAATAGACTAATGAACTATCCTAATCCAAGATGGCGCTCACGCACATTATGTTAATAACGTGAATGGCTTCTGGAAAAAGTACTCAATGAAAGTGAACAGATCACCGACATATAGAAAGAAATAGAGAATCTGACAGTGATGATGAATGATTAACAAGAATAAAACTAAAGATAAAAGTAAAAATAAAAATGAATAAAACTGAAATTAAATCGAGTGCTGTTTAATATGTTGTCATTATAAAGCATACAAAATGCCCCTCACATTCTTAAGTCATGGAGGTTAACCAAACCTATAGAAAGCACAAAAGTTCATAGTGGTCATTTAAACCCCCTGGGATTACGGTCCCTAATTTTTTAATCCATTGTGTCTCTTTCCGTGAAAGTGTCGTATTTATGTCAGTGCCTGTGTGTGCTGTTATGCATTCCAGGATCATGTATCTAAGCTGTGGAATGGTGTGTCCTGCATTAATCCAATGTGCTGCTAGTGCGGAATTCATGTTTTTGTTGCGTATTCGACTTTTATGTTCCACTATCCTTATTTTTATTTTCCTGCTCGTCCTGCCCACGTAAACTAGTCCACAGGGACACTTTATGGCATATATGACATTCTCAGTCGTGCAATCAGATGTGTGTTTAAGGGAAATTACTTTTCCAGTGTGGGGATGACAAAATTCTTTTCCAGTGATAACATTTCCACATTGCCCACAATTATGGCACTTCCTCATTCCCTTGAAGACTTTTAGTTGGTCAGTTCTAGGTGCTTTTAAGAGTTCACGAAGATTCTGAGCCCGGGTGTGAGCAAACAATGGTACTCCTGTAATGACTCCATCGAAATCGGGTTCATTTTCAATCAACTCCCATCTCTTCCGAATGATTGCTTTGATTTTTGGGGCTTGATTTGAATATTTTAAAACAAACACCTCCTTGTTTTCTTTTTGTTTATTTTGTTTCTGTAAGAGATCTTCTCTTTTTTTACATGATACTGTCTTTCTTGCTTCAATTAGTGTTGAGTCTGGGTAGCCTCTAGATTTGTACCTCAGTATTTGGTCATCCATTGATTCTTCGCAAACTTCCTCTGTTGATGTTATTCTTTGTATTCTCATTAGTTGTGAGACCGGTAGATGTTTTTTTAAGGAGAGAGGGTGAGCACTTGTAAAGTGTAGTGCACTATTTACATCAGTGGGTTTTTTGTAAACTCTGGTTGCCAATCCCGTGTGGGTTTTTGAAATTTCAATGTCCAAAAAATGTATTTTGCTAGCGTTGATGTCATATGTGAATTGTATCCGACTGTTGAGGGAATTCAGTTCATGAAGACACTTATCCAATGTCGCACGTGGGCCCTTCCAGATGACCAAAATGTCATCTATATATCGAATAAACATGATGGCATTTTTCTGCCAGTCAGGATGGTGAAGTATGTGTTTTTCTTCGAAATGCGCCATGAATGTATTCGCATAGGCAGGTGCCCCTGGAAAACCCATAGAGGAACCTGTCCTCTGTGCGTAAAAGCGATCCTGCCAGCAAAAATAACTATGGAATAGTGCAAAATGTAACAATTCCAACAGGAATAAACTTTTGTCATGTGGTAAATTTGAGTTAAGAAGTCTCCATTCCATAGCTTCAGGTCCCTCTTCGTGAACTATAGAGGTGTATAGCGCAACCACATCAATAGTACAGAGTAGTGCATCTTGAGTGAAATTGTCTTCGATGGACTTGAGTTTTAGCAAACAGTCTGTTGTGTCTTTCACGTAAGTTGTCCAGGTTTGGACCAGTGGTTGCAAATGGAAATCCAGGAAAAATCCTAACGCTTCATCTATACGTCCGCAACCTGCCACAATGGGGCGGAAGGGGGGATTATTTCTATCCTTATGTACCTTAGGTAACATGTACATTGAAGGAGTTTTAGGATGTTGATTGTATAAGTACTGTTTTTCTTTTTCAGTAATTACTCCCATTTCCACTCCTTTTTCCAAAATGGTATTCAAAACTTGTTTTAGTTCTTTTATAGGATCTTGTGGTAATTGAAAGTATGTATCTTCATCCAAGACATGCAAATTCACACTTTTCTCATAAAAGTCAGTGTCAAGAACCACCAGGGCTCCTCCCTTGTCAGCCGGTTGAAAAGTTATTGAGCGATCTTGTCGCATGTTGTTTAGAACCCTCCGGTCTTCAGATGTTAGATTGGAGTATGAGGATTTTGAATATTTCACTTGCTCCAAGTCTTTTTTCACCAGGGTTTCAAAATTATCCAAGGTTTTGTGGGATGTGGGCGGGATGAATTTACTCTTGGATTTGAACGGCGTTCCAATTGTTTGAGTGTCCAGTATTGGTCCACTTGAAAAGAACCATCTCAATCGCAATTTCCTCATGAACTTAAATAGGGACACTTCCGTCTCCAGAGCATTAGAGATGTGTGATGGTACAAATGATAATCCCTTATTCAGTATTTTCAATTCTTTTGAGCTAAACTTTCTGTGTGAAATGTTAATCACCAGAGATTCATCCGATTTTATTTCTTCAGATCCCATCTTGGTCTGCCCGTTTCCACTGGTGTGACTTTTTTTGTTTTGTCCCCTGCGGATCCTCCGTTTCCAGAGGGTGTCTTGTCCGGAGGTATTTTGTCCGCCTGGCCTATCTCTAAAAAAGACTGTCCAGTTGCAGAAGTAGTTGGTGTGTCATCTCTGGTTTTTCTTAGAGTCTGAGATACTGAGGCCGCACTGGGTCTTTGCATGCTTAAATCTTGGTCCGTGGCAACGCTTTCTTCTGATGAAGATGGGCCTGGTTTTTTGAAGATTTTTCTCTGGGCATAGTTGTCAGCCCATGTATAAACTTCATCCAGTTTATAATCAATAGTGTCCCGTTTAAAGTTTCGGGTCTTTCGTTCATATACTTCATGAGCATGCTTGTCCAGATTCCTATTAATGTCTTCTAACGTTTTGGTCCAATCCTCTCCTTCCATTTTATTAGACAACTCATCTTTTAGTTTGTTGATATCATGTGTGAGTTCCTTCAAGGCATTAGAAATCTCCTCCACTAGTAGTAAAATCAAATCTAAAGAGCACTTGTTTAAGATTGCATACCACCGCGACATGAAGGCTTTGTCGAATTTGAAAAGCATGGGTCTTAGGGCAATTCGCAATCCTCGGGGTATTCTCCTGACCTTATGATATTCTATCAGTGTGGTAGTGTGTAGCCGCTGGTTAATTTCCTTTCTCATAAGGTATTCCAATTGTCTCAGTTGGTTTGTAGTAGATCCGGTAGCTGAACTGAACTCACGAACCTCTTTGACCAAAGCATATATGGTATCTGCTTCTTCACTTGAGTAGGCTTTTGTTTCTGCCTGATTGGTGGTTAGATTCGATATGTCCTGCCACATTTTTGGGTGCTAGAGCCACAAAATGGTACCTTAAGGTTAAGAATATTTAAATGTGGGTGGATCTGCACACCTATATTATCTCACTTGTGTGATGAAGTAAATGCTACGATCCTCACTCTTAGCGTGCAGTGCTATGGGAGAAAGTACCTATCCCCCGGAAAAATTGCTTATATGTGAGTCTAGGGAAAAACCGTGACTGTAAAGCAATGCACAGCTCAAGGCGCTAGGCCTAAATGTTTTTGAAACAAACGTTTTTCAGTTTATTGAACAAAAGTTCTCAAAAAGAAACTTCACATCATTCTTAAATCAGGTAGAAAATCAAATGTTCATACAAATAGAGAATCTAATGTTTAGTACATGTCTAAATAATCTGATCCATTTCTCAGTGTTATGACATACGTTTCAAATTAGGGATATCAAGTGCAATAATTGTAGTAACATTCATGAATAACCCAATGCATTTCGGGTTCATCTCGACCCCTTCTTCAGGGGTAAAAACACGTTTATCAAAATCCACATGTATATGCATACGTAGTTAGACTTCTCGGAGTCAGTCAAATAACGAATCTACAATGAAAACATACAGAAAAAACCTTATTTGCAGTAAAAGACGAACATCTGGTCATTAGAGTTTTTATTCCTGTGGGTTTTGCATGCTCAAGAACGACAACCATACCAAAAGTATCCAAAAAATATCCAAAAAATAATTCCCAGTGGAGGAAAGACCCAACCACCAAGAGACAGATGTAAAAACATTAGACAAGTGTAAATAGATAAGGTGAGTTGAAAAAGTACCATGTGTCCTATAGTCATAAACCACACTCCCATGTGATCAAAACAACAAGCCTCGTCATGTGGTTCACCCAAAGAAAACTGGTATAGTACCTCCAATATTCTGATGGAGCAAATCGATATCATTCATGTGTCCAAACAATAAGTGTGCTACCTATCGAAATAAATAGGATTATGCTCATGTGCCTCCCTTCTTTACACAAAAAGTCCAGTCAAATCATTTAACTCGTTAAACTCAGTGCTCACAAAAACGGGTTAAGCATCAGGTTCACAGTGACGATGTCAAGATGGATAGGAGTCTTGTATCACTCTACAAGATGAATGATATAAACTAGTAAATGAGGATACTATCCCGTTTAGAAAATCTAAATGCGCTTATGGCCTGTTCATATTCTCACAATCTTACCTCCAACTCGCTGTGTAACACCCCCAATGTGTTGCTTGTATAAGAAGTAAGGTGTCTAAAAACCAAAATAAATCCTCCGTTAGGACAAAACAACTCGTGGTTATGCGTGGGTAATACGTGGGTAATATCTAGCTTTCAAACCCAAATGCCCCTACCTTCCGGTGTTATCACGCAGTTCAGGTTACCGGCTGCTCCTCGTGTGTGTACACCACCCAGTGCCGATTAAAATACGTAGTCTTGCTGGAGGGACGCGACGCCACCCTCCACGAGACGTGGACATAAACAAAGGACTCAAATAGACTAATGAACTATCCTAATCCAAGATGGCGCTCACGCACATTATGTTAATAACGTGAATGGCTTCTGGAAAAAGTACTCAATGAAAGTGAACAGATCACCGACATATAGAAAGAAATAGAGAATCTGACAGTGATGATGAATGATTAACAAGAATAAAACTAAAGATAAAAGTAAAAATAAAAATGAATAAAACTGAAATTAAATCGAGTGCTGTTTAATATGTTGTCATTATAAAGCATACAAAATGCCCCTCACATTCTTAAGTCATGGAGGGTAACCAAACCTATAGAAAGCACAAAAGTTCATAGTGGTCATTTAAACCCCCTGGGATTACGGTCCCTAATTTTTTTATCCATTGTGTCTCTTTCAGTGAAAGTGTCGTATTTATGTCAGTGCCTGTGTGTGCTGTTATGCATTCCATGATCGTGTATCTAAGCTGTGGAATGGTGTGTCCTGCATTAATCCAATGTGCTGCTAGTGCGGAATTCATGTTTTTGTTGCATATTCGACTTTTATGTTCCACTATCCTTATTTTTATTTTCCTGCTCGTCCTGCCCACGTAAACTAGTCCACAGGGACACTTTATGGCATATATGACATTCTCAGTCGTGCAATCAGACGTGTGTTTAAGGGAAATTACTTTTCCAGTGTGGGGATGACAACATTCTTTTCCAGTGATAACATTTCCACATTGCCCACAATTATGGCACTTCCTCATTCCCTTGAAGACTTTTAGTTGGTCAGTTCTAGGTGCTTTTAAGAGTTCACGAAGATTCTGAGCCCGGGTGTGAGCAAACAATGGTACTCCTGTAATGACTCCATCGAAATCGGGTTCATTTTCAATCAACTCCCATCTCTTCCGAATGATTGCTTTGATTTTTGGGCTTGATTTGAATATTTTAAAACAAACACCTCCTTGTTTTCTTTTTGTTTATTTTGTTTCTGTAAGAGATCTTCTCTTTTTTTACATGATACTGTCTTTCTTGCTTCAATTAGAGTTGAGTCTGGGTAGCCTCTAGATTTGTACCTCAGTATTTGGTCATCCATTGATTCTTCGCAAACTTTCTCTGTTGATGTTATTCTTTTTATTCTCATTAGTTGTGAGACCGGTAGATGTTTTTTTAAGGAGAGAGGGTGAGCACTTGTAAAGTGTAGTGCACTATATACATCAGTGGGTTTTTTGTAAACTCTGGTTGCCAATCCCGTGTGGGTTTTTGAAATTTCAATGTCCAAAAACTGTATTTTGCTAGCGTTGATGTCATATGTGAATTGTATCCGACTGTTGAGGGAATTCAGTTCATGAAGACACTTATCCAATGTCGCACGTGGGCCCTTCCAGATGACCAAAATGTCATCTATATATCGAATAAACATGATGGCATTTTTCTGCCAGTCAGGATGGTGAAGTATGTGTTTTTCTTCGAAATGCGCCATGAATGTATTCGCATAGGCAGGTGCCCCTGGAAAACCCATAGAGGTACCTGTCCTCTGTGCGTAAAAGCGATCCTGCCAGCAAAAATAACTATGGAATAGTGCAAAATGTAACAATTCCAACAGGAATACACTTTTGTCATGTGGTAAATTTGAGTTAAGAAGTCTCCATTCCATAGCTTCAAGTCCCTCTTCGTGAACTATAGAGGTGTATAGCGCAACCACATCAATAGTACAGAGTAGTGCATCTTGAGTGAAATTGTCTTCGATGGACTTGAGTTTTAGCAAACAGTCCGTTGTGTCTTTCACGTAAGTTGTCCAGGTTTGGACCAGTGGTTGCAAATGGAAATCCAGGAAAAATCCTAACGCTTCATGTATAGATCCGCAACCTGCCACAATGGGGCGGAAGGGGGGATTATTTCTATCCTTATGTACCTTAGGTAACATGTACATTGGAGGAGTTTTAGGATGTTGATTGTATAAGTACTGTTTTACTTTTTCAGTAATTACTCCCATTTCCACTCCTTTTTCCAAAATGGTATTCAAAACTTGTTTTAGTTCTTTTATAGGATCTTGTGGTAATTGAAAGTATGTATCTTCATCCAAGACATGCACATTCACACTTTTCTCATAAAAGTCAGTGTCAAGAACCACCAGGGCTCCTCCCTTGTCAGCCGGTTGAAAAGTTATTGAGCGATCTTGTCGCATGTTGTTTAAAACCCTCCGGTCTTCAGATGTTAGATTGGAGTATGAGGATGTTGAATATTTCACTTGCTCCAAGTCTTTTTTCACCAGGGTTTCAAGATTATCCAAGGTTTTGTGGGATGTGGGCGGGATGAATTTACTCTTGGGTTTGAACGGCGTTCCAATTGTTTGAGTGTCCAGTATTAGTCCACTTGAAAAGAACCATCTCAATCGCAATTTCCTCATGAACTTAAATAGGGACACTTCCGTCTCCAGAGCATTAGAGATGTGTGATGGTACAAATGATAATCCCTTATTCAGTATTTTCAATTCTTTTGAGCTAAACTTTCTGTGTGAAATGTTAATCACCAGAGATTCATCCGATTTTATTTCTTCAGATCCCGTCTTGGTCTGCCCGTTTCCACTGGTGTGACTTTTTTTGTTTTGTCCCCTGCGGATCCTCCGTTTCCATAGGGTGTCTTGTCCGGAGGTATTTTGTCCGCCTGGCCTATCTCTAAAAAAGACTGTCCAGTTGCAGAAGTAGTTGGTGTGTCATCTCTGGTTTTTCTTAGAGTCTGAGATACTGACGCCGCACTGGGTCTTTGCATGCTTAAATCTTGGTCCGTGGCAACGCTTTCTTCTGATGAAGATGGGCCTGGTTTTTTGAAGATTTTTCTCTGGGCATAGTTGTCAGCCCATGTATAAACTTCATCCAGTTTATAATCAATAGTGTCCCGTTTAAATTTTCGGGTCTTTCGTTCATGTACTTCATGAGCATGCTTGTCCAGATTCCTATTAATGTCTTCTAACGTTTTGGTCCAATCCTCTCCTTCCATTTTATTAGACAACTAATCATTTAGTTTGTTGATATCGTGTGTGAGTTCCTTCAAGGCATTAGAAATCTCCTCCACTAGTAGTAAAATCAAATCTAAAGAGCACTTGTTTAAGATTGCTTACCACCGCGACATGAAGGCTTTGTCGAATTTGAAAAGCATGGGTCTTAGGGCAATTCGCAATCCTCGGGGTATTTTCCTGACCTTATGATATTCTATCAGTGTGGTAGCGTGTAGCCGCTGGTTAATTTCCTTTCTCATAAGGTATTCCAATTGTCTCAGTTGGTTTGTAGTAGATCCGGTAGCTGAACTGAACTCACGAACCTCTTTGACCAAAGCATATATGGTATTTGCTTCTTCACTTGAGTAGGCTTTTGTTTCTGCCTGATTGGTGGTTAGATTCGATATGTCCTGCCACATTTTTGGGTGCTAGAGCCACAAAATGGTACCTTAAGGTTAAGAATATTTAAATGAGGGTGGATCTGCACACCTATATTATCTCACTTGTGTGATGAAGTAAATGCTACGATCCTCACTCTTAGCGTGCAGTGCTATGGGAGAAAGTACCTATCCCCCGGAAAAATTGCTTATATGTGAGTCTAGGGAAAAACGGTGACTGTAAAGCAATGCACAGCTCAAGGCGCTAGGCCTAAATGTTTTTGAAACAAACGTTTTTCAGTTTATTGAACAAAAGTTCTCAAAAAGAAACTTCACATCATTCTTAAATCAGGTAGAAAATCAAATGTTCATACAAATAGAGAATCTAATGTTTAGTGCATGTCTAAATAATCTGATCCATTTCTCAGTGTTATGACATACGTTTCAAATTAGGGATATCAAGTGCAATAATTGTAGTAACATTCATGAATACCCCAATGCATTTCGGGTTCATCCCGAACCCTTCTTCAGGGGAAAACACGTTTATCAAAATCCACATGTATATGCATACGTAGTTAGACTTCTCGGAGTCAGTCAAATAACGAATCTACAATGAAAACATACAGAAAAAACCTTATTTGCAGTAAAAGACGAACATCTGGTCATTAGAGTTTTTATTCCTGTGGGTTTTGCATGCTCAAGAACGACAACCATACCAAAAGTATCCAAAAAATATCCAAAAAATTATTCCCAGTGGAGGAAAGACCCAGCCACCAAGAGACAGATGTAAAAACATTAGACAAGTGTAAATAGATAAGGTGAGTTGAAAAAGTACCATGTGTCCTATAGTCATAAACCACACTCCCATGTGATCAAAACAACAAGCCTCGTCATGTGGTTCACCCAAAGAAAACTGGTATAGTACCTCCAATATTCTGATGGAGCAAATCGATATCATTCATGTGTCCAAACAATAAGTGTGCTACCTATCGAAATAAATAGGATTATGCTCATGTGCCTCCCTTCTTTACACAAAAAGTCCAGTCAAATCATTTAACTCGTTAAACTCAGTGCTCACAAAAACGGGTTAAGCATCAGGTTCACAGTGACGATGTCAAGATGGATAGGAGTCTTGTATCACTCTACAAGATGAATGATATAAACTAGTCAATGAGGATACTATCCCGTTTAGAAAATCTAAATGCGCTCATGGCCTGTTCATATTCTCACAATCTTACCTCCAACTCGCTGTGTAACACCCCCAATGTGTTGCTTGTATCAGAAGTAAGGTGTCTAAAAACCAAAATAAATCCTCCGTTAGGACAAAACAACTCGTGGTTATGCGTGGGTAATACGTGGGTAATATCTAGCTTTCAAACCCAAATGCCCCTACCTTCCGGTGTTATCACGCAGTTCAGGTTACCGGCTGCTCCTCGTGTGTGTATACCACCCAGTGCTGATTAAAATACGTAGTCTTGCTGGAGGGACGCGACGCCGGCCTCCTCGAGACGTGGACATAAACAAAGGACTCAAATAGACTAATGAACTATCCTAATCCAAGATGGCGCTCACGCACATTATGTTAATAACGTGAATGGCTTCTGGAAAAAGTACTCAATGAAAGTGAACAGATCACCGACATATAGAAAGATATAGAGAATCTGACAGTGATGATGAATGATTAACAAGAATAAAACTAAAGATAAAAGTAAAAATAAAAATGAATAAAACTGAAATATAATTGAGTGCTGTTTAATATGTTGTCATTATAAAGCATACAAAATGCCCCTCACATTCTTAAGTCATGGAGGGTAACCAAACCTATAGAAAGCACAAAAGTTCATAGTGGTCATTTAAACCCCCTGGGATTACGGTCCCTAATTTTTTAATCCATTGTGTCTCTTTCCGTGAAAGTGTCGTATTTATGTCAGTGCCTGTGTGTGCTGTTGTGCATTTCAGGATCGTGTATCTAAGCTGTGGAATGGTGTGTCCTGCATTAATCCAATGTGCTGCTAGTGCGGAATTCATGTTTTTGTTGCGTATTCAACTTTTATGTTCCACTATCCTTATTTTTATTTTCCTGCTCGTCCTGCCCACGTAAACTAGTCCACAGGGACACTTTATGGCATATATGACATTCTCAGTTGTGCAATCAGACATGTGTTTAAGGGAGATTACTTTTCCAGTGTGGGGATGACAAAATTCTTTTCCAGTGATAACATTTCCACATTGCCCACAATTATGGCACTTCCTCATTCCCTTGAAGACTTTTAGTTGGTCAGTTCTAGGTGCTTTTAAGGGTTCACGAAGATTCTGAGCCCGGGTGTGAGCAAACAATGGTACTCCTGTAATGACTCCATCGAAATCGGGTTCATTTTCAATCAACTCCCATATCTTCCGAATGATTGCTTTGATTTTTGGGGCTTGATTTGAATATTTTAAAACAAACACCTCCTTGTTTTCCTTTTGTTTATTTTGTTTCTGTAAGAGATCTTCTCTTTTTTTACATGATACTGTCTTTCTTGCTTCAATTAGAGTTGAGTCTGGGTAGCCTCTAGATTTGTACCTCAGTATTTGGTCATCCATTGATTCTTCGCAAACTTCCTCTGTTGATGTTATTCTTTTTATTCTCATTAGTTGTGAGACCGGTAGATGTTTTTTTAAGGAGAGAGGGTGAGCACTTGTAAAGTGTAGTGCACTATTTACATCAGTGGGTTTTTTTTAAACTCTGGTTGCCAATCCCGTGTGGGTTTTTGAAATTTCAATGTCCAAAAACTGTATTTTGCTAGCGTTGATGTCATATGTGAATTGTATCTGACTGTTGAGGGAATTCAGTTCATAAAGACACTTATCCAATGTCGCACGTGGGCCCTTCCAGATGACCAAAATGTCATCTATATATCGAATAAACATGATGGCATTTTTCTGCCAGTCAGGATGGTGAAGTATGTGTTTTTCTTCGAAATGCGCCATGAATGTATTCGCATAGGCAGGTGCCCCTGGAAAACCCATAGAGGTACCTGTCCTCTGTGCGTAAAAGCGATCCTGCCAGCAAAAATAACTATGGAATAGTGCAAAATGTAACAAGTCCAACAGGAATACACTTTTGTCATGTGGTAAATTTGAGTTAAGAAGTCTCCATTCCATAGCTTCAAGTCCCTCTTCGTGAACTATAGAGGTGTATAGCGCAACCACATCAATAGTACAGAGTAGTGCATCTTGAGTGAAATTGTCTTCGATGGACTTGAGTTTTAGCAAACAGTCTGTTGTGTCTTTCACGTAAGTTGTCCAGGTTTGGACCAGTGGTTGCAAATGGAAATCCAGGAAAAATCCTAACGCTTCATGTATAGATCCGCAACCTGCCACAATGGGGCGGAAGGGGGGATTATTTCTATCCTTATGTACCTTAGGTAACATGTACATTGAAGGAGTTGGGTTTGAAAGCTAGATATTACCCACGTATTACCCACGCATAACCACAAGTTGTTTTGTCCTAACGGAGGATTTATTTTGGTTTTTAGACACCTTACTTCTGATACAAGCAACACATTGGGGGTGTTACACAGCGAGTTGGAGGTAAGATTGTGAGAATATGAACAGGCCATGAGCGCATTTAGATTTTCTAAATGGGATAGTATCCTCATTGACTAGTTTATATCATTCATCTTGTAGAGTGATACAAGACTCCTATCCATCTTGACATCGTCACTGTGAACCTGATGCTTAACCCGTTTTTGTGAGCACTGAGTTTAACGAGTTAAATGATTTGACTGGACTTTTTGTGTAAAGAAGGGAGGCACATGAGCATAATCCTATTTATTTCGATAGGTAGCACACTTATTGTTTGGACACATGAATGATATCGATTTGCTCCATCAGAATATTGGAGGTACTATACCAGTTTTCTTTGGGTGAACCACATGACGAGGCTTGTTGTTTTGATCACATGGGAGTGTGGTGACTCGCTCTCCGCCTCTGTGCTGAGTGGTCGCTCCCCTCTGGCCCTGGTATCGTTTGTGCAGCGCTTTGAAAACTGCCTGTGATAACTGCTGTGCGCTTTATTTGCCGATCTGTCTTTTCACTCATTAGCATTTTTAATCTGCCAGCGCTACTCTATTGCTGTCTATGGTATCGTTTGCAGCGCATTTTTCACGGAAACTGACCTCATTTTATTGACTGCTGTCTGCTTGTGTATAGCGCTCTGCTTATTAGCATTTCATTATTGGTAGGGTTTACTCACTGCTGCATTCACGTTTTCCCCCAGGCGCTCTTGCCGTGCTGACCCCTCCGCCTCCATTTTGTGTGTTGTTGTCCTCGTGTGCCCGCCCCGCCTCCCAGCTGAGACGCCCTCCCACAAACTACAAACAGCGCTCCCATACCTGGTAGCGCTGTGACTCGCTCTCCGCCTCTGTGCTGAGTGGTCGCTCCCCTCTGGCCCTGGTATCGTTTGTGCAGCGCTTTGAAAACTGCCTGTGATAACTGCTGTGCGCTTTATTTGCCGATCTGTCTTTTCACTCATTAGCATTTTTAATCTGCCAGCGCTACTCTATTGCTGTCTATGGTATCGTTTGCAGCGCATTTTTCACAGAAACTGACCTCATTTTATTGACTGCTGTCTGCTTGTGTATAGCGCTCTGCTTATTAGCATTTCATTATTGGTAGCGTTTACTCACTGCTGCATTCACGTTTTCCCCCAGGCGCTCTTGCCGTGCTGACCCCTCCGCCTCCATTTTGTGTGTTGTTGTCCTCGTGTGCCCGCCCCGCCTCCCAGCTGAGACGCCCTCGCCCTCTTAGACAACCTCGCCAACCTCGGACTTAAACAACTAGTCACTTCCCCCACCCACATCGCAGGTCACACACTCGACCCCATCTTCACCTCCAGCAATCATGTCTCCTTCAGCCACACTACGGATCTCCTATGGACCGACCACAGCTGCGTTCACTTCAC
Source organism: Lissotriton helveticus (assembly GCF_964261635.1). NCBI lineage: Eukaryota > Metazoa > Chordata > Amphibia > Caudata > Salamandridae > Lissotriton > Lissotriton helveticus. The sequence continues at coordinate 1,081,357,525 of NC_136059.1, forward strand.
CTACAACAAACCAAAACCCACCAACCACCTCCAACCAACTCTGCAAAGAAACTGGAACAAAATCACCACGGACCAGATCTCCGCATCGCTCCTTCTAAACACCCCAGCCCACTCTTCTAACGCAAACGAAGCCGCCGCCAACCTCACCCTATGGTTATCCAACACCGCCGACACCTTAGCACCACTGAAAAAACGTCAAAGGAAACCTAGCAGCAAAAAGGCCTCATGGTTCAACGATGATCTTAAGAAGTCCAAGAAATTCTGCCGCTCCCTTGAAAAGGCCTGGAAAAAAGACCCAAACACCAGCACCAGGGACGCCTTCAAAAACGCCACCCGCACTCACCACCAACTTATCCGAAAGGCCAAGAAAACAGCATTCAAGGATCGTCTTGACAACAACGCCCACAACAGCAAGGAACTTTTCAACATCGTCAAGGAATTTTCCAATCCCTCGGCCAACTCCAACGACATCACCCCCTCTCAAGCCCTCTGCGACTCCCTAGCCTCATTCTTCCACAACAAGATTGCAGACATCCACAACAGCTTCGACAACCAACCCGGACACCAACCCACCCTACCATCTGCTGAACATTCTCCCCCCTTGAACACCCTCAACGACTGGAACCCAATATCCACTGAGGACACAATCCGCCTGATGAACTCCATCCACTCTGGATCACCCACAGACCCATGACCTCACCACATCTTCAACAAAGCAGACTCCATCATAGCACCGCACCTCCGAGACTTCATCAACCGCTCCTTCAACTCCGCCACCTTCCCGGAAGACTGGAAACACGCTGAACTCACCGCCCTTCTGAAAAAACCCACAGCAGACCCCACCGAACTCAAAAATTACCGCCCCATCTCGCTCCTTCCATTCCCGGCCAAAGTCATCGAGAAAGCTGTCAACAACCAGCTTGCCGCCTTCCTCGAAGCCAACAAATCCCTCGACTCCTCACAATCCGGCTTCCGAGCAAAACACAGCACTGAGACCGCCCTCATCGCAGCAACAGACGACATTCGAACTCTACTGGACAATGGAGACACAGTCGCCCTCATCCTCCTCGACCTCTCTGCAGCATTCGACACAGTCTGCCACAGCACCCTTTTACAACGCCTCAATAACATCGGAATCCAAGGAAAAGCACTCGAATGGATCACCTCGTTCCTCACCGGAAGAACCCAGAGAGTCCGCCTCCCACCATTCAAGTCCGAGGCCACTGAAGTCATCTGTGGCGTACCACAAGGATCCTCACTCAGCCCCACCCTCTTCAACGTATACATGAGCCCCCTCGCGGCCATCGCCCGCCAACACAACCTCAACATCATCTCTTACGCTGATGACACTCAACTAATCCTTTCTCTCACCAATGACCCCAGCACCGCCAAAACTAACCTACACGAAGGAATGAAAGAAGTTGCCGAATGGATGAAACAAAGCCGTCTGAAACTAAACTCAGACAAAACTGAAGTCCTCATCTTAGGTACATCCCCCTCTGCATGGGACGACTCCTGGTGGCCGGAAGCCCTCGGAAAAGCACCCATCCCGACAGACCACGCACGGAACCTAGGCGTCATCCTGGATTCTTCACTCTCAATGAACAGACAAGTCAGCGCCGTATCCTCTTCCTGCTTCAACATTCTTCGCATGCTCAGAAAAACTTTTCGCTGGATCCCCACCGAAACTAGGAAAACAGTCACCCATGCTCTGGTCACTAGCCGACTGGACTACGGAAACACCCTCTACGCAGGCACTACCGCTAAACTCCAGAAAAAACTCCAACGGATCCAAAACGCCTCAGCCAGGATCATATTAGACATCCCACGCAATGAACACATCTCTGGTCACCTTAAAGACCTCCACTGGCTGCCCGTCAATAAGAGGATCACTTTCCGACTGCTAACCCACGCACACAAATCACTCTACGACATCGGACCAGAATGCCTCAACTCACGACTGTCCTTCTACACCCCCTCCCGCCAACTACGTTCTTCCAACCAAGCCCTCGCCACTGTACCTCGCATCAACAAGACCACCATGGGAGGCAGATCCTTCTCATACCTGGCTGCTAAGACATGGAACTCACTCCCCGCTCACCTTCGCCTTACCCAGAATCACCTAGCATTCAGAAAACAACTTAAAACGTGGATATTTGACAAGTAATCCTCCCCCCCTTTCTAAGCGCCTTGAAACCCTCTGGGTATGTAGTGCGCTATATAAATTCTCTGACTTGACTTGACTTGACTTGGTTTATGACTATAGGACACATGGTACTTTTTCAACTCACCTTATCTATTTACACTTGTCTAATGTTTTTACATCTGTCTCTTGGTGGTTGGGTCTTTCCTCCACTGGGAATTATTTTTTGGATATTTTTGGGATACTTTTGGTATGGTTGTCGTTCTTGAGCATGCAAAACCCACAGGAATAAAAACTCTAATGACCAGATGTTCGTCTTTTACTGCAAATAAGGATTTTTCTGTATGTTTTCATTGTAGATTCGTTATTTGACTGACTCCGAGAAGTCTAACTACGTATGCATATACATGTTGATTTTGATAAACGTGTTTTCCCCTGAAGAAGGGTTCGGGATGAACCCGAAATGCATTGGGTTATTCATGAATGTTACTACAATTATTGCACTTGATATCCCTAATTTGAAACGTATGTCATAACACCGAGAAATGGATCAGATTATTTAGACATGTACTAAACATTAGATTCTCTATTTGTATGAACATTTGATTTTCTACCTGATTTAAGAATGATGTGAAGTTTCTTTTTGAGAACTTTTGTTCAATAAACTGAAAAACGTTTGTTTCAAAAACATTTAGGCCTAGCGCCTTGAGCTGTGCATTGCTTTACAGTCACGGGTTTTCCCTAGACTCACATATAAGCAATTTTTCCGGGGGATAGGTACTTTCTCCCATAGCACTGCACGCTAAGATTGAGGATCGTAGCATTTACTTCATTACACAAGAGAGATAATATAGGTGTGCAGATCCACCCACATTTAAATATTATCAACCTGTGGTGCTGCCATACGGCAAAAGAAAAGGGCAGGCATGCACCATATCTATCAGATATGGCACATTTCTGTCCTTTCCCCCTGCGCCGGTGCACAATGGACTGCCGCGTTCCAATGCAAGCACCTTGGTACCATGGTGCAAGGGTACCTGCGTTGCGGGGAAAACTGAAACCTTCCTTCACAAAAACAGTCACAAGCGGCTTTTTCCTCTTTCTATGTGTACTGCAGAATGCAGCACACACAGAAAAATGAAATAACCATGAGAAATAAATATATTTCTCCTCGCTATCCCCCCCTTACGCCTCCCCTAAGTTTTAGGCGCTGCCTCAGATTTACAATTTCCCATAAATTAATGGCAGTGTCAAAAAGCCACGGATGTTGCTGGGAACATCCTCGTCAACACCCATTGCATGTCCCTTTAACACAGAAAATTGCATTAAAAGGAACAATATTGACTAGGCTGCATTAAGCCAAAAAAGAGGCTTAGTGCTGCCTCGTAAATATGGAGCAGACTCTTGTGCCACGGAACGTCACAAAAAGTGATGTTCCGGCGGCCCAAGAAGCCCCATACACGAGGACCCTGGTGCTCAGTGGAAATAATCAAAAAGCCAGGTCTTCAACTTCTTGCATAATTCAAGAAGTGAGGAGTAGAAGATTTGTATGTTTAATTGCAGGTCATTCCATGCTTTAGTAGTATTGTAGGAGAAGGTTCGACTACTAGATCAGGTTTTCCATATGCGTGGGATTTGTGCAACTAGGAGTCCAGAAGAGCAGAGTTGTATGGAAGGCTTGTGAAAGCAGATGCGATTCAGAGAGATGTGGCACAGCGGGCAGCACAGTTGACTCTGGAGCAAGCAGCTCACTGCTCCATCCAAAGCGCCGGTGGCAGCTCAGCACCATATGGTGCTGGGCAATATCTCACTGACGTCCCCCAAGAGGTGATATGTTCGCACTTTACAAAAATGGATCAATCGATCAATCATTGTTGAGGTATGCTGGGCCAGTGTTATGTAGTGCCCTGAAAGTGTGGGCGAGGACACAAGTAAAAACATTATTATAAAGTTTCAGGGAAACCAATTTGACCCACCTCCATAGAAATATCAATATACCAAACATTGAACCTTAAAATAGATTTGCTAAATAATAAGTAAGGGAAATGAACACTCAGCTTCTGAAATGTGAGAAGAAAGACCTGAGCACACACAAACTTGATACAAATTATAATAAATTGCTTTGATCCTTATTATACAACAGCAACGAGGGACAGTTGGTAAGTACAGCAATAATATTTATTGCGCCAGCCGACACGTGTTTCATTGGAGTGAAATGCACTCCAAATCTTCAGGGCTATCTCCAAATGGAAAGAATGAGTGGTCCCCACCGACTGGTGATAATTCCAACCCAGTCCGGGTACAACGTATCTTCTAATGAGGTGCACCGATCAAGTGTTGAATAACTTTCGTAGTCAATTGTTAGAGAATCACAATGAATTCTAAGCGCCAGGAACAGCAAGGGCAGTACAGAACAGTGATAATAAGCAATGTTTCAAAACTGTTATCGAATCCGTCGTGAATTACACAGTAATAGCCGTTTTTGAGTATTTTGAGTGTATGCCGCTTATTCCTCCAGACCCGGGATAAGCGGCATACACTCGTGTGAGCAAGATGGAACTACAGTAGAGGGCAGTGCCGGTTACTTTCGCCCATTGTGGCTTTTTCGTGGAATACTCAAATGTGCCAGCTCCGGCGTTTAATGCCCATATCCATAAGTAGGGGCCGCAGTGGGGTACTCATTGGGAGTGCAACAATTTCTCTAGCAAATGTGTACTTAGATTTTGCCAACCCCTTGTGTCTCCACACCCCCAGAGCTCAGCCCCACAAACTGCAGGCCTCAGAGCCTTAGCTTCACAGATTCTCAAAGCAGGAGAAATGGGTCTAGTGTAACTGGCGTACAGTTGTTTTAAAATAACTCCCACTCTTTGTTTATGTTTTAGCATGGCCACATCAATGTGTTGACTCCTGGATGAGTTAGATGTAAGTTTGATTCCTAGGTAAGCAGAAAGGTGAAAGATGATGCCCACTGGTGAGCGCTGTTGTAGATTTAACTGGGTCCCAGGTTTCTAAATCTCAGTTGTGTCACAGTGAATCAGTCTTCCACCCCTCTGGAGGGCCATAATGTATGACAGAGAGAGAGAGAGAGAGAGAGAGAGAGAGAGAGAGAGAGAGAGAGAGATTGACTATAAAACAAACCTTATTTCAAGCAAGATGCTTTGGGCCTCATTTATGAGGCCTTGCGTGAGTTTTGCGCTTCCGATGCGTCACTTTTTGTGACGCATCGGCGGCGTAAAACTTGCCTCCTGATGCGCACTATTTACAAAGTGACGCATCTAAGCAGATGCGTCACTTTGTAAACCCCTGCGCTACATTATACCTGCGTCAGGTATAATGTATGCAGAGGGGGCGTTCACCCGCAAAAAGCCTCGTAATAGTGACGCAGTGAAATCTATGAGATTTCACTGCGTCACTTTTAGGACGCTGTTGCGTCAAAATCTTGCGCCTGCCTCACAGCAGGCGTAAGACTGACACAAGCCCTTTCACATGGGGCTTTCCCCATGTGAAAGGAAGCATTGCTGGAGTTGCGTCACTTTTGTGACACACTCCAGCAATGCGTCACTTTTGCGCCTACAGATACGTCAGAAATACTGACGTATCTGTAACTCCTTGCGACATGATGCGTCATATTATAAATATGACGCATCAATCATGTCGCAGGGAGAGCGCAGTGAAAAGTGACGCATCGCTGTTTTCACGCAGCGATGCGTCACTTTTCATAAATGAGGCCCTAGGTTTCCACCATGTAAGCAGCATTGAGGTAGCATAGTTACATAGTAATCCCTTTGATTGCGTGAAGTAATATCACTAATAGGACTTTCTGGTGTCATTGTAAAGATACTTATGGATGTCTGTAAAGAAGGTAGGCATAGTTGATCTTTTTTACATTTCCCCATGATTTAACCAAAGTCAAATGGAAGAAACATATGTTCAAAGTGAAGAAAGTGTAATCATCAAAACCTGGTGATGACGTTTAGATTATTGCGAAGCAGTGTGAAACAGTGTGGAAGGAATAAACTCAAAAGCATTATCAGATAACTATTTTTAAAAAATATGTATGAAGTAGTGCTACCTAGATCTGTGCATTTAAGTTCAGAAGTTGTTTCCAAGCCAAATTTAAAAAACTGTGTTTGACACCCAAAAGAAGTGCTGTAGGTGTCTGTTTATTGGAGGGCACTGTTCGCCCTTTGTTCAGCAATGATCTTAAACTCTCTCGCATATTTGGAAGGCATTATGTAACTTAACTGGTCAGAAATAGGTGAAGTGTGAACAATCGTTTATTTAAGTTAGAGTATTAAGGTTGTCACTCTAGGTTGAAAAGGATTCTTTCATTCAAATCTCACAAATATATTGTAGGAGTTTCCAATGGGAAGGGATACAACATATACAATGCAGGAATAACACATAGGCAACTAGATGCTAAGGAAACCATTGCAGTCATCTGTACTGGAAACCGTAGGCTGCCTCAAGCTAACTATTTGTTTCATTAACCAAATCACTTTAATTGCATTGTGGTTGGCATTAAGGGCCATATGTATCAAGATACCCATTTGCGATTCTCAAATAGGGATTTTTAAGATATCGCTATTTGAGAATCGCAAATGGGTATGTATGTACAAAATCGCTTTTTTTTTGCGATTTCTTAAAATTACTTAATTGCGATTAGCAAATTGCGAATCGCAATTAAGGAATGCATTCCCATTCATTTCTATGGGCCAGGAGGCCCACAGGAATGAATGGGAAATTATTCTCAATTTGCGATTCTCAATTTGCTAATCGCAAATTGAGAATAATTTCAATGGTGCAGGGGTGTCCAAAGGACACCCTGTTGCACCCCTGAAATATGCATGGGCGCACATGTGGTGCACATACATGCCCCAAGGGCATGTATGTGCGTCACATGGCACTTTGAAAAATGCAAAAATGTGCATTTTTCAAGGACATTTAGCAAATTTTTTTTGCTTCATACATTGCATTTAAGGAATCGCTAAATTTGCGATTCCTTAAATGCAATTGCAAAACGTGAAATCGCAAATTTTGCGATTCCTTATTGTGCACCAGATTTTGCTTAATACATACCATGTAGCAAATTTGCATTCGCAAAGGTGAATTCGAATTTGCTTGATACATACGGCCCAATGTGCGGTCCAGAAAATTGAATCAAGGCGATGCTGTCTTATTGGCCGGAGCTACGAGGGAGTGGAGAAGATGCGTTAAGATTATGAGGCTAACATTAACCTCTTGTCAATGCACCTGAAAGATAATTTCCTGTTGGCTACGTAATTAATTATAGGAAGTTTGCTATTGGTCCATTTATAAAAGCAAGTATTTTAAGGAACTTGCAAAATAGTACTGAATGAGTCAGGGGAATGAAAATGCATTTGAATAATGCAAGGCCTTAACAAGGGATTGACAAAATCCATGCTAAGCCGTCACTTTTCTCGAAAATGAATGTAAGCACCGAAAGCTGTATAGCAGCTATCTGGCACATGCCATAAATGGAAAAACACAGCCCAGAATGATTGCGGAAAGAAAGTCTTAAAATGAGACCCTGCCCGGCAAGTATACCTACTTAATATGATCAAGGAAGAGTAATTGCGTGCTAACTGTAACATTTTAGTGGTATTCTTGCTAAAATATATATATATATATATATATATATATATATATATATATATATATATATATATATATATATATATATATATATATATTTATATGGATTCAATCCTGTGTTCAAAGCTTTCCAGAAAGCAGGCACCGACTCCGTGGGATACTTGATCAAGGGTATTTAATTAACAAGATAAACGACCAGACGCGTTTCGGCAGACAGGTCCGCCTTGCTCACTACAGGTATATATATATACCTTATTTAGCCTCCTAAATGGGATGAGAAAAAGTGTGCATGCCAATAAAATCTTTCGGAGAACAAATGAATTCCAATAGTGTTGTGTGATGATCATTTTGAGGATATATTATTTTTAAAGTCGTTATCAATAATTTCTCCAATGAGCGTGGAACGGAAAGTGCGATATCAAGCAGCTATCAAACGTTAGGTAATATATCAGATACTCTGAAGGGATAATGCGTTAATATTAGAAAAGCAGGAAGGATGTTAATGAGGCAACAGCCAATAAAGAATTACTTCAATTTTATAGATACCCCTTGAGGTGGGTTACCCAGGGTTTCTGCTACTTAACAGGGGATATGATGTTACATACCTTCAAGCAAGCATGAATACTTGCCATAATATTATTAACTTAAACATTTTCTTTGCCAATGTGGAGTCTGAATATGAGCCAGCCATAAAAGAGGAAGAGCAATGGTGTTATCAGTATGCACACCACTGTGGATATATATTGCTCAGGTTATACCAGTGTGAAATTCCTGGGACGACCGATATCTCAAATTTTATTCTGTGCCTTGAAGTATTAAATGAGCTCAGTTCCATGTTTTGTTATATACTTTTTCATCGCTTCTGTTATTTCAATGTTGTAGATTATTACAGTATATTAATTTGGGAAATAGTGTGTAAAAATCTTTTTTAAATCCTACAAATGTGCTTCAATAAGACCCTCTGTATGCACCCAAAAGCAAACGTTCCTACCAGTGTGAAAGGATAGTACCCAAATATCTCTCTTTCTGTCTCTCTCTCTCTCTCTCTCTCTTTCTCTCTCTCTCTCTCTCTCTCTCTCTCTCTCTCTCTCTCTCTCTCTCTCTCTCCCTCTCTTTCTCTCCCCCATTATCTCCATAATAGGTTTCATAAGTCAGTGTTTTTTTTTAAAGTATACATTGTATTGGCATTTCAGTAAACAATACATCATACATTTACAACAAACTATAGCTGATGATGCTGGCACACCTAATTTGCGCAATATCGTTATTCAATCAACTCTCTCCCCGCTCCATCCCCACCCCCTGCTCAGGTCCCCTAAAGAGCGAGTTTCACAATTCAATACATTATTATGGTGAGAACAGCGCATGTGCTCCTAGCCATTGAGGGCCCCCCGATCCCATCCGGGAGCCACCAGGCTTATGTGTCCTTTTCCAATACCATACATCAGACTCAACTGGATCGCATGACCCCACAGCGCATGGAGGTAGTTCAACCGGTGGTGTCTGCAATTCGGAGCGCATTGCTGGCCATGCTCTCATATCCTCCTCTAGCCTCTAATCCCTTGTTGCTAGTTTCATATGACACCCCTCTGCATTAATCCATTCCGCCATGTCTTTCAGCCAGTTGTCTATTTTTGGGATACGAGGCGATAACCACCACAAAACAATTCTGCGTTTAGCCAGTACTAACCCAATGATGAGGAATTTCCTCCTCATCTTTACTAAAATGGAAATGGCCAAAAAGACAATGGGACATCTCCCTGGGGACATTCCACCCTGTAACCAAGTGGAGCCAATGGACTATAGATCCCCAGAATCTATCTATATCTGGGCACCTCCAGAGCATGTGTAGGAAATCTGCTGCCTGCACCCCGCATCTGGGGCAATTGGATGATTTCTCAGGGTTTATGGTGTGAAGCATCTTAGGCGACAGATATACCTGATGGATTACATTGTACTGGAGAAGTTTAAATCGGACATTGGTGGAGGTGATCTTGACCCTTGCGAGTATACGTGCCCAAGTGCGTGCATCTAGCAGTACCTGCAGTTGCGATTCCCATTTATCCTGTACCGGGAGCACTGGCATAGTATTATCCTCTCTGAGAGCCCTATAGATGTGTGAGATCAATCTCTGGCCTCCCGCAGTGTCTCCAGTGTAAGAGAGACCCCGGGGGCCTCTGGGAACCCAGGTCAGATCTCACGCACCGTTGCTGCTACTTTAGCATATTACAGGAACTGTCCAGTTCATAGTTTCGCTTCCCTGATGTCAAGGAGCTTCTACACAGTATGGCGTCCCTTAAACCCTCCAACCATTTTAGTGATCCTTTACCGGCCAAGCTTTTCAAAGAGCTTAATTCAGCCATTCTTCCTCTTTGGTTCAGGATCACTCATGAATCCCTCTTACAGGGAAAGATACCCTACTGCCTCAAGGTTGGGTAAGTTATGCCCATCCCTAAGAACCCCAACGGGGACCTCTCAGATCCTAACAACTTCAGACCTATCACCTGCATTATTACACTAGCTAAGCTGCTAAAAAATTTGTTCACTCACAGCTATGCAAACATTTTGAGAAATATCATCTCCTTGACCGCCATTAATCAGGTTTCAGATCAGGTCACAGTACTGAAACGGCACTAACCCACATTGTAGATGAAGCCTAGAGATCCCTTGACCAAAATGTCCCTTGTCTCCTGATCCTGCTGGACCTGTCTTCAGCCTTTGATACGGTCAAACATGAGCACCTGATTGATCTTCTTCAAAATAGGATGGGTCTCCCAGGCCCGGTCCTAAATTGGTTCTCCTCTTCCTGCATAACCGCACACATGGGATCAAAATCAACCAATCCCTTGCTACCAGTACCCCAGTCAAGATAGGAGTGCCTCAAGGATCCGCTCTCTCGCCCACTCTCTTCAACCTTTTTATGGAACCACTTTCCGTCATGCTGGACCTTGCTAACATTCAGTACCATATGCGGATAACACGCAATTGTACCTGAAGATCTCCTCTCAAGAGGACATAAAACAATAAATACTGCACTTTCACGAATCCAACAATGGTTAGCTCAGAACCATCTGCTGTTAAATACTCTCAAAACTGAAATCCTTTTGATTTCCCCCTAATATTCAGCTCCTACCCTGGATTGGTTAAAACATCTCACTGCTTTGAACTGCACCCCTCATGCCGTAGACTCAGTCAAATCTCTAGGCATCACCTTGGATAAACACTTAAACATGCAAGCACACATCAGTGCAGCTAATAGGGGAGCCAACTTTCAACTTGACACCCTTAAGAAAATCAAACCTGTCCTCCCACCAGAAGACTTCAAGCCGGCGGTTTAATCCTTGGTTATCTCTAGGTTGGAATATGGGCTGGTGACCCTAGCTGGACTACCCAAAGCTAGCGTGGACCCACTCCGATCTACCCTGAACGCTTCAGCTAAACTCATCAAGGGCTCCAGAAAGCATGGCCACTTTTTCCCTGATCTTGTGGAACTAAATTGTCTATCTATTGAAGTCAGAATCTGATTCAAGATAGACTGCGTGACCCATAAAGCCATACATTATAACACTCCAATCTACTTGGCAAATAAGCTTGAACTCTCAGGCTCGGGACGGAACCTTAGAAGTACGTCCACCCTACTCTTGAAACCTCCAAGATTCAAAAAGAAAAAGTCTTACAATCGTACTTGCTCTGGTCTGGCTCCAAGAATCTAGAACTCCCTACCTCCTGAGATCAGATCCAATCCCTCCACATTATCTTTTAAGAAACCAGTCAAACGGCTACTCCTGAACAAGCTTTAACAGCATCAATTGATTCTCATGCTCTTGTGTGTTAATTTTTGATTCTTATTGTAATACTTCAATGCGCTTTATTCATGCTGGTATGTTAAACTGTTTTGTGCTCTAGGACACCCTATGTTTACCCCCACCTCTCAACTGTTTCTGCTTTTCCCACTCTGCTGTAACTTCACTTATTGTCCCTTTGAGTTTGTTACCCTTGACTTTGCCATGTATGTACAGCACTCTGATACCCGTATGGGTCTTGTTCGCGCTATATAAAACTTTTCAAATAAATAAATAAGTAGTTGAAATGACTCAAAGTCGCCCTTCATAGATACAATCTGGTTATTGGGGTAATGGTCCCCCACCATCTTGCATCTACCCTCCCTCTATCTACGTAAGGACATAGTGTTATCAATAAGTTTGAATGGGTGCAGTGAGCAGATATTCATGTCAGGAGCGAATGGCACTCTCCTTATCACCATTTTAACTGTTCGTTTCCAAGCGTCACACACCATGCGGACTATGGAAGGCAACCACATTGGTGCATTTGATCCCCTCATGAGCACCTCCGGGAGTGAGTATTGTCCAGTCGAACCCCCCAGTAGCCTGCATTCCTAGTTTTCATGGTCGTCCAACCAGTGGATTGCATGTTGGAGTTGCGAGGGCAAGAAATAGTACTCCAAGCATAGAACCTCCAACCCACCACTCCTCAGGTATGTCTCAGTGTTGCTAAGCTAACCCTCCATCTACCTGTGTTCCATAGTAACTCCACTATCATTTTATCTAGGACTGCAAAGACATGTCTCGGGATATTAAATAGGGTCCCCTGGAAAAGATACAAACATCTGGGCAGAATGACCATTTTAGTTAAGACTATTCTTCCCATTAAGGATAGCCGCAATGTATAATAGAATTGTATACTATGTTTTAAGCCTTCAACGATCCTGTCCAGAGTCTCCCTTACGAAGTTTTGTGTCCTGTGCGTGACCCGGATCCCCAAACAACTGACCATGTTGGTCTCCAATGGGAGATCCATGAGAGGAATATCTTTTGCTGGTCGCCCCGCCAGGGACCCCCAAGGAAATAGCTTGGATTTTTTATAATTGACTTTTTATGTGGTGTGCCCCCCGAATTCAGTCAAGATTTTTAGCATGATGGGGACAGATTGTCTGGGATTTCTGAGTTATAGTATCTGTGTAAAGGGAGACCACATGGGTGGACTCCCCAACCTGTAGGCCTCATCCACGCAGTGTCGTCCTTAGTCGGCATGCAAGTGGCTCCATAGCTATAGCAAAAAGTAGTGGCAAGAGGGGGCACCCTTGCTACATCCCTCGATACAACCCAAATCTCCTCGTTACAGTCTCACCCACCCAAAACTTTCCTGCAGGGTCTCTATAGAGCAGCTGAACGCATTCAATAAAATCATCCCCAACTCCCACTTTATGTGGAACCAGACAGAGAAAATCACATGACAGTGAATCAAAAGCTTGCTCAAAATCCAATAGTGCAAGTGCATATTGATCCAACTGTAAAGTTGGGGAGTGCCTACGCAAGTTATGCAACATGTTCCTGTTTAGAATGAATCTGCATTGATCCTCGTCAATCAATTGTGGTAAGTAGGGCAACAGTCTCGTGGCCAGTAACTTACTTTTTCAGATCCATGCTTAACATACACAAAGGACGGTAAGCAGAAACCTCTGAGCAGTCCATGTCAGGTTTGGGCTATTATGTCCTCCCTCATCGACTCAGGCAGTAGTCCCCTCTCATATGCCTCAGTATAGACTTGTGGTGAGATAAAACTCGGCTTGTAGGCCGTCAACGCCCGGGGCTTTCAAAGTTATCATTGTTTTCATCGCCTCAAGAATTTCGTCTTTTGTTAGCAGGCCTCCAGAGCCTCCCTGTCTACAATACTTAGGCATGGCATATCAATCATATCAAGATAAGCCCTCATCTCCCCAAGGTCCATGAGGGAAGGGGCTTTATAGACCCAGTGTAGATGTTTTGTGAAAACCTCCACTATGTCCAACTGTGAACAGGCCATTTTACCCCGGTGATCCCGTAATCCTGCGATAGGTGTGATTTTTTTTCACCCTTAATCAACATCGCGAGCATACGGCTGGCCTTATCCCCTTCTCTGCGTAGCCTTTCCTGTAATTTGAGCATACAAATTTATCAAGCCTATCCCAGGTGTCCCATAACTCCATTTTACGCTCCTGCTATGGCTGTATACGGGGAACATCCTTTACAACGCAACTTATACAACGCACTACCATTACGACGCAACTTTTACAATGCAAGTTATTACAACGCAATGCGCTGGGGGGCGCACTAGGATAGGGAATAGTTTAATTACTATTCAACACCTTCCCTACTATCCACGGGGACTGGAGTTGGAATAGTAAATTAAACTATTCACTATCCAGCGCCCCCCAACGCAAGTCGTTGTAACGACTTGCGTTGTAAAACCTGCGTCATAATGGCATGCGTTGTAAAAGCATGCGTTGAAACATCATACATCCCTGTATACTGAGGGGCTGTTCAACTAATTCCTGCTCCAATAGGACCATTTGTTTTTTGAGGCCATTGAGCTGTCTATTGAGTTGCTGTCTAACTCCTTAAGTTATTTTTAGACATTCACCCCTCAGGACAACTTTCATGTTGTCCCATTCCACTGCCCTAAATGAGGCACTGCTGCAGTTATCGCTGAAATACTTATCTCGTATTCAGGAGACCTTGTGCGCAAATACCTGGTCTGTCAATGCCTCCACTCTCATTCTCCACAGAGGCACTGTGAAAGGCGTAACCTGCATGTGGAGTGTAATAAGCAGGGGGGAAACGTCTGAAATATAAGTCACCAGGTACTTAGCACTATCCACCCACTTCAGGGCCAATTCGGACATCTGGCAGTAGTCAATGCGGCTATAAGTGCCCATAGCAGGCACGTGACAGGAGTACACCTTTCCCTGAGGGTGACGTAGTCTCCACACAACATGGAGCCCAACATCTCTCATTATTTCTCTCAGTGCCTCTGTCGTTGTGGGTTTGGGGTCCCATCCAGTAAGCAGTTTAGGTCCACAGCCACTATCACTGCCGCCTGCAAACACTCCATCAATACCCGCAAGATGGTGCCATAAAATAGTGGATTGTCCACTGTGGGGGCATGCCCACATTTTAAGCATACTTCCCTAGCCTCTAGCATGCCAGTAACTAGAACATACCGACCTTAGAAGGTCAATTTTCACTTCTTGTGCAACAAAGGGAAATCTGGGTGCGACCCATATCAGCACCGCCCCCTTCATAGCTGGAATAGGTGGTCACATATATCTGGCCTGCCATCTGCCCTTCAGAGAAGGCAGGAAAGGGCCCCAGGTGTGATTCTCTTGCAGCAAAGCTATTGACCCACCATATTGCCATAGATAGGAATGCACCCTCTGTCTCTTAAGAACGTGACCCAGTCCTCCAATGTTCCAGGTCACACAATTCCAATTAAAGTTCAACATTGCATGTTGTTACATCCAACCACCCCCCGTTAGGCTGGTCCACCCAACTGTCCCACCCCTTAACACTGATGTTTATCCTACTACATGTTTTCCCCCACCCATCGACCTGAGCAATAACTGTCCATTTCGAACAACAACCTGGCCCATTTCATGGGCAACTTCCCCCGCAATTGGGAAGTGGGTTCCAAACCAAAAGGCCTAGCCCAACTTGGCCTCCTTCTAGGGCCCTCCACTCCAATCCCCCAGGGAGACAACAGTCTCCTCATAAGCTACTAAATCAATCAATCAATCAGATCATTTGTATAGCGCACTACTCACCCGGAGGGTCTCAAGGCGCTGGGGGGGAGGGGATCCGCTACTGCTCGAACAGCCAGGTCTTGAGCTGCTTCCTGAAGGCGAGGTGGTCCTGGGTCAGGCGGAGGTGGATCGGAAGGGAGTTCCAAGTCTTGGCGGCCAGGTAGGAGAAGGACCTTCCTCCAGTGGTGGCTCTTCGGATGCGGGGGACGGCGGCGAGGGCGTGGCTGGTCGATCGAAGCTGGCGTTTGGGAGCTTAGAAGTTGAGGCGGCTGTTGAGGTATCCTGGTCCTTGGTTGTGTAGGGCTTTGTGTGCGTGGGTGAGGAGCCGGAAGGTGATTCTCTTGTTGACCGGGAGCCAGTGCAGGTCTCTCAGGTGTCCGGAGATGTGGCTGCGGCGGGGGATGTCCAGGATGAGTCGTGCTGAGGTGTTCTGGATCCGCTGGAGTCTTTTCTGGAGTTTGGCGGTGGTTCCAGCGTAGAGGGAGTTGCCGTAGTCCAGACGGCAGGTGACGAGGGCCTGGGTGACCGTCTTCCTGGTCTCGGTGGGGATCCATCGGAAGATCTTGCGTAGCATGCGCAGGATGTTGAAGCACGACGAGGAGACGGCGTTGACTTGTCTGGTCATGGAGAGGGAGGAGTCCAGGATGAAGCCCAGGTTGCGTGCGTGGTCAGTTGGTTTGGGTGCGCTGCCCAGGGCGGGGGGCCACCAGGAGTCGTCCCAGGCGGAGGGTGAGTATCCCAGGATGAGGACTTCCGTCTTGTCTGAGTTCAGTTTCAGGCGGCTGTTCGACATCCATTTGGCTACGTCTGTCATCCCTTCGTGTAGGTTGGCTCTGGCGATGGCGGGGTCGTTAGTGAGGGAGAGGATCAGCTGGGTGTCGTCGGCGTAGGAGATGATGTTCAGGTTGTGCTGGCGTGCGATGGCTGCGAGGGGGCTCATGTAGACGTTGAAGAGTGTTGGACTGAGCGAGGAGCCTTGAGGGACGCCGCAGATGACTTCGGTGGCTTCCGATCTGAACGGAGGGAGGCGGACTCTCTGTGTCCTTCCGGCGAGGAAGGAGGTGATCCACTCCAGTGCCTTCTCCTGGATTCCGACATTGCTGAGGCGCTGTACTAGGGTACGGTGGCAGACAGTGTCGAAGGCCGCGGAGAGGTCCAGGAGGATGAGGGCCGCTGTTTCTCCGTTGTCAAGCAGGGCTCGGATGTCATCTGTAGCTGCGATCAAGGCGGTCTCGGTGCTGTGGTTGGCCCGGAAGCCAGACTGCGAGAGGTCGAGGGAGCCGTTCGTCTCAAAGAAGGCGGCCAGTTGCTTGTTGACGGTCTTCTCGATGACTTTAGCCGGGAACGGGAGCAGCGAGATGGGGCGGTAGTTCTTGAGGTCGGTGGGGTCGGCTGATGGTTTCTTGAGTAGGGCGCTGAGTTCGGCATGCTTCCAGCTCTCCGGGAAGGTAGCGGTGTCGAAGGAGGTGTTGATGATGTCCCGCAGGTGGGGTGCGATGACAGCGTCGGCCTTGTTGAAGACGTGGTGAGGGCAGGGGTCTGTTGGGGATCCGGAGTGGATGGAGTTCATCGTGCGGATGGTGTCTTCGGTGCTGATCGGGGTCCAGGTGCGGAGGGTGGAGCATGGAGCATGACATTCACCGGACGCCAAGTCCTAACCTCCCAGCCCACTCCCCAAGACCAAGACTCATTGTGAGCCCCCCACCGAACATTTCCTCCAGGTACCAACAGAATAGATCAATAATTGACTGGGTGTGTTTCAGACACGACTGGGCCCCTCCCCCCAACTTGTAAGCCCACCAACCATTGTAGTAAATCGAACAGTTGACAACAATAGTGGAGAATGTAAACAAGCACAGAAAAGACCAGCAATAGTGTACATCATAGAAGAGAGTGCATTCAGCTTCAACTCATACAGGCTCTTACTACCCCATCCATTAGTTCAGGATCACCCTGCCTCTGCCTTTACAATGCTTTCGGGGCAGTAAATGTTCATGCGTGTCGGGTATGCAATTGGAGTCCGCAAGTGTACCATCTGGACACACCAGGATTCTTCCAGTGTGGCTAGCGTTTGAGTTTGGCAACAAATCTGAAGAGTGCTGATGCACTTGTAATCCCTGCTTTTGTGTTTCAGGCCTGTTCTGTGTGCCGTCCCTCTGGCCCTTCAGTCGTTTAATCCCCATTGTGTCCAATCTGTCCAACATTTTCAAACATTAGTGCGAAGCAGTCCCATTTCCAGTGACACTGCATCAATCTTGGCTAAAGTGAGTTCTCTGGACCCCTGATCACAGCTAAGATGTCCGCCATAGTAGGGGGTTCTGTTCCCCCCTCCGCTGCGTGGACACCAAGCCCCCTGCCACTCCTACAGCTTGAAGAGGCATTGCGTAATTATCAATCTTATTTGCCTGCACAGACATAGCACCCTTATCCCTCGCCATCTTGACGAACTGCTCAAAGTTATGCCAGGCTCACGGTACTCTGAGTTAAGTACACTGTGTGCAGAGAGCTCTCTAGGAATTGCTCAGTTACAGCCTCAGGCAGTGGCAGCATGCTTTCCAATGGTCTGCACCTGCCTCAGGTCCCCGTACTTCTAACCCCATTGGGAGTCGAAATCAGCTTGAAAAACCTGTGGGGCCTACTTTCATAACTCTGGCTTCTGCCCACACATGTTGTATCCCTCCTCGCTGGAGCTCTCCATTGCAGGTGGGACCCCCAGCCCGAACAGCTGAGAGTCCCTAAGCCTGTTGAAGCTCCATGCATGTGATCCTCACTCTACTGCAGCCAGTTCCAGCACTTGAGCTGCCACCATGTGTTCAACAATGTAGTGTACTGTATCCCGTTAGAGTGCTGCCAGAGTCCGCCACAGAAGACCTATTTCTTAACCCAGGGCCCTCTGCATCATGCACAAGGGGCGTCGGCTCAGCTCACAGCCTCCCCCACTCGTCACAGCCCATACCACCTGCTGCACCTCAGGTCACCTCCCCCCTATTACCTTAAGTCAGCAGGAAGCGACCACGGACAGTAGGGGCTGCAACACATAGGGTGCCCCACTGCTCCAGGTGGGTCTTGCGGTTCTTCGGTCATCGCTGCCCTCCCCATCCACTTTGGCACTTTACTGTTCTTGTTGGACGTGGCCCGGCAACAACTCCCGCTATGAGGCTCACCTCACAGCAGATCTGATTCAAGGCAGACTGCCGTCTCTTGGAGCCACTTCGTGCCCCTACTGCCCTGGGCCGCTCGATCCGGTCCACTTCCTCCTCTTTGGATCATCGCCAGCCAATGATCTATTCTCTCCAGGCGTGGGGAGGCAGCGCCTCCCGTCCCGAGGACTATCTACTCGTGGCACGCATCCTGCTGACCTCAAGTTCAGGCCTCCATTGCCTCCCGGCACCGTTCCTAACACCGGCTGCCCGGGACCTTTTGAATCGTTCTGCCCTCCAGCAGCATTTGTGTAGCTCAATCTGTGCGGACACCTTACTCCCCCGGCAGTGACCAGGGCTAGCTTATGTGCCCTCAGTTACTACCACACCACACCAGGCCCTCAGCACTTGGCAGATGGGAAGCAAACCCCCACTGCACTTTCCGACGATTTCCTGCAGAGCTATTGGGTGAGAAGCCTAACTAAAATTGACATTGTGTCAAATCAAATGACATTTAATGATACCTGGGTAAACTGTTAACAAAGAAAATTAGCAAATTTCATGTTGCATTTTGTAGTATGAAGATCCACACAATTATATAAAGGACAGTACAGAGATTGCATACCAAATTAAATATTCTGAAACTAGTGTACCAAATAAATATAACTCTTGGAACTTTTAACCCCTTAGCTGCTACCCCCTCCCAAATGCTTAGCCGTTTTTTTGGCAATTTGGTATGTTCCATGCTTAGGGCACCATAACGTTTTTCCACATAAGGTATCCGTGCCAATTTTTTGTCTTTATTTAAAGTAACCTGGGGATTCCAAAAGTACCCAGAGTTTGTGGATTCCCCTGGAGGGGAAGGAGAAAATAGGCGCAATATAGCTACATTTTGAGTTTTTGGGGGAAAAAAGTAAACAAAAGTACTAGTTAAAATGTGTCTGGGTTTTTTTGTTCTAAAAGTGGCATCAATTAATGGTTTTCTGTGCTAAAGTCACCATGTTCCTAGCTTTCTGCAACATGCAGAGCTAAATATGGCATATTTCAAAGAGGTAGCCATTTTTCCCTATTTTTTGTGCTCTCAACCTACTTCCAGTTTGTAGTAGAAACCTGTGTGAAAGTTTATTTGAAAAAATAATAAAAAGTGCTTGGCACCCATCCCCTGGGACAGGATACTTGGGAAACTGGAGCTTTGGGTGGAGGAGTGTATTAATACTCAGTATACATTTTAATGCCTGAGTATTAATTATTATTTAGTTTAGTTGTTTGTATTTAAAAAAAATAATATATATCAAAAAAATTAACTAAAAGGACTTGGCACCAATTCCCTGGGATGGGATGCTTGGGAAACTGGGGTTTTGGGTGGGGGAGTATATTAATACAAAGGTATTCATTGTAATATTTGGAAATTAATTATTATTTAGTTGTGTGTGGTTTTAAATAAATAAATAAATATATATATATATATATATATATATATATATATATTCACTGAAAAAACCATAGGTTATAGACCATATATAGTTAGGGCTTAGCATTTAAAAAACCTTATTTTACTCACACAAAACCATTGAAATTCCATATATAGTTAGTTGCACTAACTATATATCGCGCACCCGCAATCCACTGCTGATGATGTCACATATTACATCATTCATGACATGGTCAGTGACATCACTGATGACATCACTGATGACATCTCAAATGACATCACTGATGACATCACTGATGACATCTCAAATGACATCACTGATGACATCATGACACACCAATACCAGTTACTACATACGCACTCACTGATTCCTACGTCTACACACACATTCACTCATTCACCCATACAATCACTCATACATACAGTCACTCATTATTACAACACTATCATATGCACTCATACACCTATGCAGACACTCACACACTGCCACTCATCCATGGAGTTACTCACACACCTAGTCAGTCCTGTAAAGAATCAATCACACTTCCATTTCCTCATCTATACAGTTAAACACAGAACACCATACTTCAGTGACATCACTGATGACATCACTGATGACATCTCAAATGACATCACTGATGACATCTCAAATGACATCACTGATGACATCATGACACACCAATACCAGTTACTACATACGCACTCACTGATTCCTACGTCTACACACACATTCACTTATTCACCCATACAATCACTCATACATACAGTCACTCATTATTACAACACTATCATATGCACTCATACACCTAGTCAGTCCTGTGAAGAATCAATCACACTTCGATTTCCTCATCTATACAGTTAAACACAGAACACCATACTTTTTCCACATATACTAACACATACTTACTCTCTTATACAATCACTGATACAAGTACACATTGATATGCACAGAGTCACACACCTCCCAGCCAGCCACACACACACTCAGTCTTCCATACATCCACTCATTCTTCAATATGTAAAACATATTTAAACTTTACAAAAACACACAGACACTAGATGATGTCATCAGTGATGTCATTTGAGATGTCATCAGTGATGTCATTTGAGATGTCATCAGTGATGTCATCAGTGATGTCACTGACCATGTCATGAATGATGTAATATGTGACATCATCAGCAGTGGATTGCGGGTGCGAGATATATAGTTAGTGCAACTAACTATATATGGAATTTCAATGGTTTTGTGTGAGTAAAATAAGGTTTTTTAAATGCTAAGCCCTAACTATATATGGTCTATAACCTATGGTTTTTTCAGTGAATTTTCAAGGTTTTTTAAATGCTAATTCCTAACTATATATGGTCTCTAACCTATGGTTCTTTCAGTGAATTTCAATGTTTTTTTAATAGCAAATATCATAAGCTGTCGAATGTCAAGTACGTGGTAAGTAAAAACATTTTCGTGTTTATGCACACTGATCTGCTTTGAATGCTGCCCCCCCTCCCCCTCATTTCTATTAGGAGTACTCTCTCTTTGCAGATAGTGAAGGGTAGTTAACGCAGGCCTTTGCCCCCGTTGTAATCCGTCGTGCCTGCTTCTCTCTCCATTTGATTGATTGTTATCCAAGCATTTACTGTTTTAGAATTGGTTCTCTTTGGTTCATTCTCTATTTACAAACAAGCACAGAGTCTCAATACTCTGTTTAGTCTTTGCAGATAGCGAAAAATCGTGTAAAAAAACAAAAGGAATCGAGCAAAATCAGTAGGCCACTAATGGGATCTCTTTTTGACCTCGCTAAAATAGAAACATTAGGAACAACCCCTCATGACAAACACGAAACTATTGAGATGAACTGAACTCCACACCATGATGGCTGCAATACAGCTCGGCTCCGCCACCCACCCCGCCCAAAATAACGATAAACTCTATGCAAATATTACAAATATATACAACACACCAGCAAAGTAACAGGGTAAAACATTTTATTAAACAACTATTTACATAACTATTTTATACGTTTTGTTGCCCGATCCGGCTAGCTCAATCGATCGAGCATGAAACTCATGCACTCTGATGGTTCAAAGTTTTGAGGAGTGCTTGTAACACTCTCTGAAGCCTATTTGCACTTGCTTCAGCTTCACTATTGTCAAAGTAAAGTGGGGACTGTTTGAGTACGTGACTGCATTTGTGAACAATGTAATGCGGTGCCACCCTGAACCGCTTGACGGAGGCCCCCGAGGGACGGTGTGATGGCGCGGACTCGGAGGGGGCGCTTGGCTCCGGCTCCCTCCCCAAGTCGTGTTCTCCTGGTGTAGCCTGAGATCGCCCCCGACATAGGTGGCCGGCTCCCGGGATCAAGCGGAACTTTTTGCCTTTTGGTAACTCTTCCATTCTTGACCTTGTCCCACAATCCGTTTCACCTAAAGACACGCTGTAGTGGGGCGCCCCTTTACCATTTCAGTTGCCATTCCGCCCGCTTTTGCTACACTGTGCCTCTTCCGCTATTCAGCTGTTTACCGCCCGCTCTTTCGACTACAGCGTCTCGCTCACCATGTAGTTGAGTTGCTCCCGCTCTTGCGGTGCAGCGATAGCCGGCTGCCACAGTACTCTCAAAATGGCGGCCGGCTCTTCAGATTTGGGCGTGGTCCACTAAAATTGCCCTGCGACACCTTGGAACTCGGACGCTTGTCTGCTAGAGATTGGGCTCCATTCTCGAAAGCGTCCCCTCAGCCTTGAAGATTCTACAAAAGTCTTGGGGGCCCGCGACTCCCGCAGGCTTCTGGTGGAGAGCGGCTAGCATTATTGCTCGTCGAATGGCCACGACGGAGCTACGAAATGGTGGTGCTCTCATGCTAACGCCAGCTTCAGTCTGAAACATCCAGAAACACTGTAGACTACCAATTCGATCAGTTCCGGTAGCGCCCCAACGTGACCCGGTAGAGAAGAACTAGCCCTCCCCTCTTTGACTGATGGTTCTTGTTGCCTGTCCCTTCTGTTGTCATTTAACAGAACTATTTAGCCTGCTGAAAGGGGTTGTGTTCCGACCGCTGGTTGGTGGAGACATTTTGACTATATTCTAGACCTGCGTTGTCGCGTAATGCGTCATATGACGCGCCGCGTTAGCGCATCCGGAAGTGATCCGGGGCGCGACGCGCAGCGCGTAACGTAAGCATAACAGGTCATATGACTTGTTAATAAAACTTTTCATTGGTTCATTTTACTTTTCTTATTCTAATGATGCTTTCGAACATTATTTTTTCTTAAATATATGTTATAATGTTCCAGGCTAATGTACTTTCCCGGAAAACTTACAACTGTCCTGCAAGTAAAATATATTCCTTTTTCGAGAAAAAGGGCGTTTCTTCGTCCCATGACGGAGCCGTTGAGCAAAAGAGGGTTGGCCTGCTGTCTTAGTCGCCGATACGCCTGAATATCAGATTCTTATCGATCACTTTATGTTGCAGGAGTAGAAAACACAACAGCCCTTGACCATTTATCTTTACTGCGTTCCTGCGTATTATACCTTTTACCCTTCATGTAATTGGACTGCTTTATTTCACTTGCCTTTTACTGATTCGAAAACAGTGACTATTATTAAAAACTTTACCAATGTATATACTACTACCATGTTTTCTTTTAAAAACTTTTATTGTGAAAATGTCATTATACAAATACGGGCCTATAACCACGTGGGCCGGCCACGGAGCAAACTGTAATCGTATATGATGAGTAGACATTTACACTGTAGAGGAACGTAACGGGCGGGCCATTAGGTTGCAAGAACTAAAGTGTCTAACAGTTGCGGAATCGGTGGACGTACATTTTATAATTAAAATACGACAGGGCCACTTACAATAAAATTATCTAGATATACATTTGCGGGCAAGTACCATGGGTGACGTTAATTCGAACTTTCAATAGTACAGTAATCAATAACACATCAGAACTTAATATCAATAGGGATATCGAAATATTCAATCTATTCTCGTCCCCGCCCGCCATGTGCTTCAAAACTGCATACGTATCTCGTGATATCAAGGTTGTGCAACCAGTACACAACAAGGAGTTACGAGTCCCATTTATTCCGGCGCCATTTTGGGCGAGGACGGGCAGGTCCAGGATATAGTCAAAATGTCTCTACCAACTATCGACTATGATGATGTTCATATGCTGTATTTATTAGAGTAACACTCATCTGTCCACATGAAATTAATTTGCCACAATCTAAACATGTCATTTTAATCTTTCCAAAGTTCTTCTAAATATTTGGGACCGTTTCCCTTGCCTCTGATGCTGTCAATGCCACTTCTTTGATGAATGTACTGGCAGGTCGGGGGTTCTCCTCCAAATCTCTCTTTTATGCAGCACTATAATTAATCGGTGCCACCTCTACATATGACGATGCATGGTATAGTTACCATAACTATATTTTTTTTCGGTTCCTCTGGAGAGTACATTGTGGCAGATGAAGCGTGTAACGTACCGGGCATTTACCTTTTTTTGCATGTAGAGGAAAGGAAAAAAAATTCGAGCGTCCGAGTTCTAAGGTGTCCCAGGGCCATTTTAGTGGACCAGGCCCAAATCCAAAGAACAGGCCGCCATTTTGAGAGTCCTCTTGCAGCCGCCTGTTGCTGTAGCATCAAGAGCGGCCGAAACTCAGCTGAATGGCAACTGAAATGGTAAAGGGGCGCCCCACTACAGCAGACGAGCCTCCACCTAGGAAGGCCCGTTCACGCCGCCTCCCCCCCCCCCTTCGGGCACCCCACGCCGTTATTCGGAGCAGGATTGTAGGATGGCCACACCAGTACGGCAACTTGCTAGACACCACCTCGGTGCCTACCGAATCTCAGCGCCTTGTGGTGTCTTCTATTCAGAAAACATTGTTGTGCTGCCTTCGACCTATTCGCCGCAAGTGCGCACGCAACTCAGCTGCATAGCTTGCTAGACACCACCTCGGTGCTAACCGAATCTCAGCGCCTTGTGGTGTCTTCTATTCCAAAAATATTGTTGCGCTGCCTTTGGCCCCATTCGCACATCGGTCCGCTACTGACGCCATCTCACAGGCCAACGGGGCGCCCCACGCCGACTTTCAGCATTGTAGGACGGCCACACCAGTGCGACAACTTACTAGACACCACCTCGGTGCCATCCGGATCTTGGCATCTCAGCGCCTTGTGGTGTCTTCTATTCAGAAAATATTGTTGCGCTGCCTTTGGCCCCATTCGCACATCGGTCCGCTACTGACGCCATCTCACAGGCCAACGGGGCGCCCCACGCCGACTTTCAGCATTGTAGGATGGCCACACCAGTGCAACTTACTAGACACCACCTCGGTGCCATCCGGATCTTGGCATCTCAGCGCCTTGTGGTGTCTTCTATTCAGAAAATATTGTTGCGCTGCCTTTGGCCCCATTCGCACATCGGTCCGCTACTGACGCCATCTCACAGGCCAACGGGGCGCCCCACGCCGACTTTCAGCATTGTAGGATGGCCACACCAGTGCACCTTACTAGACACCACCTCGGTGCCATCCGGATCTTGGCATCTCAGCGCCTTGTGGTGTCTTCTATTCAGAAAATATTGTTGCTCTGCCTTTGGCCCCATTCGCACATCGGTCCGCTACTGCCGCCATCTCACAGGCCAACGGGGCGCCCCACGCCGACTTTCAGCATTGTAGGATGGCCACACCAGTGCGACAACTTGCTGGACACCACCTCGGTGCCATCCGGATCTTGGCATCTCAGCGCCTTGTGGTGTCTTCTATTCAGAAAATATTGTTGCGCTGCCTTTGGCCCCATTCGCACATCGGTCCGCTACTGCCGCCATCTCACAGGCCAACGGGGCGCCCCACGCCGACTTTCAGCATTGTAGGATGGCCACACCAGTGCGACAACTTGCTGGACACCACCTCGGTGCCATCCGGATCTTGGCGCGTTGTGCTGCCTTCGGCCTATTCGCACATCGGTCCGCTACTGACGCCGCCTCACGTGCCAACGGATTTTCTACACTTTTTATACCCTATGCCGCATAACAGGTCATGTGACTTGTTTATAAAACTTTTCATTGGTTCATTTTACTTTTGGTTTCCTAATGATGGAAGGCTTGATCATATGACCTAAAAATAACACTTTCATTGGATGAAAACTATTTTTTTTTCCCAAACGATGAAAGCCCCACCTTGTTTCTGGATGTTTCAGACTGAAGCTGGCGTCAGCATGAAAGCACCACCATCTCGTGGCTCCGTCGTGGTCATTCCACGAGCAATCATGGCAGCCGCTCCCCACCGGAAGCCTACAGGAGTCGGGGGCCCCCAAGACTTTTGTAGAATCCTCAAGGCGGAGGGGACGCTTTCGAGAATGGGGTCCAAGAACTAGCAGACAAGCGTCTGATTTCCAAGGTGTCCCAGGGCCATTTCAGTGGACCAGGCCCAAAAAGGAAAGAGCCTGCCGCCATTTTGAGAGTCCTGGGACAGCCGCCTATCGCTGCACCGCAAGAGTGGGCGCAACTCAGCTGAATTGCGGATTTTGACACAGTGGACCAAAAGCGGACGGAATGGCAACTGAAACGGTAAAGGGGCGCCCCACTACAGCAGACGAGGCTCCACCTGGGGAGGCCCGTTCACGCCGCCTCCCCCCCCCCCGGGGCGCCCCACGCCGTTATTCGGAGGGCGGCAACTCAGCTGAATTGCGGATTTTGACACAGTGGACCAAAAGCGACGGAATGGCAACTGAAACGGTAAAGGGGCGCCCCACTACAGCAGACGAGGCTCCACCTGGGGAGGTCCGTTCACGCCGCCTCCCCCCCCCCCGGGGCGCCCCACGCCGTTATTCAGAGGGCGGCAACTTACTGGACATCACCTTGGTGCCATCGTTCTGCTGCCTTGGAACTATTCGCACAACAGACCGCTACTGATGACCCACCCCCCGCGACGCCCCACGCCGGATACCGAAATCAGTGCGGCACCCAGGCAACATCACCTGGGTGCCGTCCAGAAATCTGGACGTTGTGCTGCCTTGGGACTATTCGCACAACCGACCGCTACTTCCTTCTTTTTCCCTAAAAATGTTTAAATGTTTTTACTGTTTTTGTTTTGTTGTATATATTTATAAGTTATTAACGTTTTATAATCCTACTACTTTGTTGGAGTGCTATATATTTTTAATGTGACACATAATTGTAAAAACTTTGATGTACAAAGAGTCATCCCTGGAATCTTCTGCTTCAGGCTCGGTCCCCTCCCCAATCACAATACAGGATGGTTTCCAGATAGTAGGAATGCGTGTGGTGTGACGGATCTCATCGGGTGTGGGCCTTGATCTACTATAACTCCTTTGAAGAGGGGTAATTCTTTACAGCTGGGGCCATAAACTACATCTGCAGGGCTAGCTGATAGCCTGGGACCGGCCTGGACAATCGGACACAGAGGAAGAGGAGTGTCAGAGGGTGCGGTAGTGAATAGGGCGAAAGGGAGGTGTCGGGCGGGCACAGGGTGTGATTCTCAGGGAAGAGCAGCGCAGATGGGGGGAGGTTTATTGCCCATGCATAAGACAGAGAGCGGGGGTGACCAGTGCCTGGGGGAGATGCTTGCGAGGGTGGGGAGCCATGCTAAGGATCGACAGCGTGCAGAGAGTGGGTCTGGTCAAGTCATCTAAAATGGCTGCCGTGCACGACAAAAGTGTGGCATTTGAAAAAAGGCAAGATGGCGCAGACAATGTTTTTCAACACTTCCTGATTTCCTTCGAATCGAACGTTAACAGACGTTGGGGCATATTACCAAAGTTAAGCGATATTTACCCTAACGATGCTTAGCAACGAATTTTTTACCGCTAAGCATCGTCAGAAATTATCGCAGATAAACCTTGCTATTATCAAGGTTTATCGCAAATGCGATAAAAAACGGCCGCAATGCATTAATATCGCTGAAAAGTCCGCGATATTCATGCATTACCGAGC
Source organism: Lissotriton helveticus (assembly GCF_964261635.1). Lineage (NCBI taxonomy): Eukaryota > Metazoa > Chordata > Amphibia > Caudata > Salamandridae > Lissotriton > Lissotriton helveticus. The sequence continues at coordinate 1,081,385,389 of NC_136059.1, forward strand.
TAATGCTCTTAGCCATGTTATCCACCTCCCATTGGATAACATGGCTAAGAACTGCTCAGGGCAGGTGTTACTTTTTGGAGATATTCGCGCTTAGCGCGAATATCTCCAAAAGTTGGTAATAGGAGATAGCGATGTTAGCGACTGTTTCCAGTCGCTAACATCTTGGCATGCCCACTTTGCATGTCATTAGTGATAAATATCACTGACATGCAAAGTGGGGCCCAAGATAGTCGCTATCTCCTACTAGCGGTCGCTAACTGGTGTTAGCGACAGCTAGGTAATACGGAGATAATTTTATCTCCGCTTTCTTGGCTTTTAAAGCCAAAAAAGCGGAGATAAACCCCCTTGATAATATGCCCCGTTATCTCTCCCACACTACCGGTCTCCCTGGGCTTAAACGCCGAGATGGTAGGGACTGCATCCCGTGAAGATAGGCCGAGACGTCACTCAGCAGAAAAAAAAGTTAAAAAAAAGTCTATAAACATACAATAAGTTAAAAGTCAATCATTCTTCATTCCTTGTAGTACGCTCCCCAGTCCGCTTCCCGTTACGCTAACCGGGCGCACCCCACCAAAAAAAGCCTCCACATCAAACCTATGGGGTCAGGGAGGATCTACTATGCCCCCTTATGGTCATTTGCCCCTTCGCTTTGGCCTCCTCTTGTCTCTCGATCCTACCGAGAGACAAGATGGCGGCCGCTACGGACTGTTTGGAATGTTTACAGACGCCGGAGAACCAATCAGCTTCGCTTCACAAAGCTCCGTAAAGCGAAAAGTACGCGAACTGGAGCGCTGCCCGTTCCGCTGTTACAGATATATATCTTTTTTTGAACGTTAATTTCTCAAAATCCACTGGAGCACATATATTGAGACCTAGCAAAGGCACATCGGGCTACCAGTCCCTACAATTTTGCCAAGTTTCGTGCAAATCCATTCAGCCGTTCGATTATTATTATTTTTTTTTTTTTGCCCCGCGGAGCCCTTTTAAAGCCTCCACATCAAACCTATAGGGTCAGGGAGGATCTACTATGCCCCATTATGGTCATTTTCCCCTTCGCTTTGGCCTCCTCTTGTCTCTCGATCCTACCGAGAGACAAGATGGCGGCCGCTACGGACTGTTTGGAATGTTTACAGACACCGGAGAACCAATCAGCTTCGCTTCACAAAGCTCCGTAAAGCGAAAAGTACGCGAACTGGAGCGCTGCCCGTTCCGCTGTTACAGATATATATCTTTTTTTGAACGTTAATTTCTCAAAATCCACTGGAGCACATATATTGAGACCTAGCAAAGGCACATCGGGCTACCAGTCCCTACAATTTTGCCAAGTTTCGTGCAAATCCATTCAGCCGTTCGATTATTATTATTTTTTTTTTTTTTGCCCCGCGGAGCCCTTTTAAAGCCTCCACATCAAACCTATAGGGTCAGGGAGGATCTACTATGCCCCCTTATGGTCATTTTCCCCTTCGCTTTGGCCTCCTCTTGTCTCTCGATCCTACCGAGAGACAAGATGGCGGCCGCTACGGACTGTTTGGAATGTTTACAGACGCCGGAGAACCAATCAGCTTCGCTTCACAAAGCTCCATAACGCGAAAAGTACGCGAACTGGAGCGCTGCCCGTTCCGCTGTTACAGATATATATCTTTTTTTGAACGTTAATTTCTCAAAATCCACTGGAGCACATATATTGAGACCTAGCAAAGGCACATCGGGCTACCAGTCCCTACAATTTTGCCAAGTTTCGTGCAAATCCATTCAGCCGTTCGGGCTAAAAGTGAGGCCAACCGCCCTATGGAAAACTCAATGTTAAAAACACGTTTTGGGACCCCCCTTTTTTCTCGGCCCCCCTTGACGAAACCCCCCCGAATTTTCAGGGGCTACTCAGAAACAAAATGTTCCATTTTCCTGAAAATTTCAGCCAATTCCGTCCACAAACGCCAAAGTTATTACACATAGAATTTTCAAAAATCCCATAGAGAAAAAATCCTAACTATATATACCTACTGGCGACCGCCAGTAGGTAATATATATATATATATATATATATTCACTGAAAAAACCATAGGTTATAGACCATATATAGTTAGGAATTAGCATTTAAAAAACCTTATTTTACTCACACAAAACCATTGAAATTCCATATATAGTTAGTTGCACTAACTATATATCGCGCACCCGCAATCCACTGCTGATGATGTCACATATTACATCATTCATGACATGGTCAGTGACATCACTGATGACATCACTGATGACATCTCAAATGACATCACTGATGACATCACTGATGAGATCTCATTTGATATCAATGACCACATCACTGATGATATCATTCATGTGACAATACAATGCATCTCCTCACATTTTAATATAACCTCTCTTTCACCCAGTGTTAAAAAGAGTATAATTTTTGAAACCATTGACACACCAATACTAGTTACTACATACGCACTCACTGATTGCTACGTCTACACCCACCTTCACTCATTCACCCATACAATCATTCATACATACAATCACTCATCTTTACAACACTATCATATGCACTCATACACCTATACAGACACTCACAGTCTGCCACTCATCCATGGAGTTACTTACACACCTAGTCAGTCCTGTAAAGAATCAATGAGACTTCCATTTTCTTGTCCATACAGTTAAACATAGAGCACCTTACATTTTCAAACATGTACTAACACATACTTACTTTCTTATACAATCATTGATACAAGTACAGATTGATCTGCACAGAGTCACACACCTCCCAGCTAGCCACACACACATTCAGTCTCCCATACAAATACTTGGGCAATCAATCAATAACCCATATAGTTACTCATATAGCTACTGATCAACACATGCAGCAGTTTACAGAACAACAGACATAATGATGCACAAATTAAGACAGTTTAGTCACTAACCCATGCACTCAGTGAGACACATTTAATCAGTCACTCATACATTCAGTCATGCACCTACTAAATCCTTCGTCCAGACACTTACACATCCACTCATTCTTCAATATGTAAGACATATTTAAACTTTATAGAAACAAAAAATCACTGGATGTTGTTATCATTTGAGATGTCATCAGTGATGTCATCAGTGATGTCACTGACCATGTCATGAATGATGTAATATGTGACATGATCAGCAGTGGATTGCGGGTGCGCGATATATAGTTAGTGCAACTAACTATATATGGAATTTCAATGGTTTTGTGTGAGTAAAATAAGGTTTTTTAAATGCTAATTCCTAACTATATATGGTCTATAACCTATGGTTTTTTCAGTGAATTTTCAAGGTTTTGTAAATGCTAATTCCTAACTATATATGGTCTATAACCTATGGTTTTTTCAGTGAATTTTCAAGGTTTTGTAAATGCTAATTCCTAACTATATATGGTCCATAACCTATGGTTTTTTCTGTGAATTTCATTGGTTTTTTAACAGCTAATATCTGTAGCTGTAAAATGTATTCTTCTTTAAATCCAAAAATATATTTTATATGTTTATGAATAAATTTTTTTTTTAATATTTTTTTTTCTTCGTTCCCGCTTCGCAAATCGGGAAGCTTCCCGTTAGCTGACCTTGATGCCGCGAAATAGACCGCGAGCCGGTAAACGTTTCTTTACCGCAAGTGCCGCGTTACAAAACAACATCGTGACGCCTCCCGTCCGCATGACGTTTCACGTTGTCGCGTGATACGTCATATGACGTACTACGTTAGCGAACTGAAGCGAGTCGCAAAGCGCAGGTTTCTGGAAGCAAACCGGGAGGCCCTGCAAAGTGCTTAACGTAAACACAGCAAGTCATGTGACTTGGTAATAACACTTTTCATTGGTTCATTTCACTTTTGGTTTCCTAATGATGTAAGACTAGGTCATATAATCTAAAATGAACACTTTTGATTGGTTGAGAACTCTTGTTTTTCCCAAATGATGAAAATCCCTCCTTCTTTCCTCACTCTGACTTTCATCATTGTGAGAGAAAGACCCTTTGTGATCACTGAGCAATGGCTTCTTTAGTAGCTTCAGCTGGTGCTTCCCCACCACCTCCACCACATCCAAGGAAGAGTGGACCACCTGCTCAAGTTGTAATTCAACAAGAAGAAGAAGAAGAGGAACAGGAGGACGAGCACGAAGAGAGGCAGTTTTTGCCTGAGCAGCCCAGGACGTCTCACCGGAAAGAAAACTTCATTTGGCAATTTTTTAAAATTCCCAAAGGTCAGAAAAAAGTAAATGCAAGATACGTAACTTGCCTTATATGTCAAGATAGACTGTCCAGAGGGACCGACAAAAAATACAGTTTCGGAAACTACACAATGCATCGCCATATGACTAGGTGGCATCCTAACAACTACAGTGCTGCACAGTTTCGGAACGACCTAGATAATCTCCCTATTATGGCCAGAAGATCTGTTGTACCGGAAGTAACGGGACCAGAGGGCAGGGAGATGGTGCCAAATATACAAATGAGATTTGGTGATGTAAAACACATCTGCGCATTTTGCGATGGATTCATTTCCTACGGAGAAAAAAGCATCACTCTGATCAACAGAGCTATTGACTATCATATGCAAGTTTGTCCGAAATGCCCAAAATAATAAATACTTCTTTTTTTTGTTTTGTTGCTCCTGTTGAGCCCTTTACAATGAATCGTATTCATTGCCCCCTCCAAGAAAAACCCAAAAAAATATAAAACTGTTCCGAAAAATTCAAAAACAGTAAAAAAATGTTCAGAAAAATAAAAAAAAAAGTTCTTTTCAGAACTACCTCCCCGTTATTAAAAAATTGGTACAATATTTGGAACTGTGCCAACCTCTATTTCTCTTAGTTCGCTTCCCAGTTCGCGAACCGGAAGCGAACCAAAAACAGTAAGTATAAGGGAAGGAAACAGACACTTATGTTAAAAGAAAGACAGCTATAAGGGAGTAAACTAGAGATACCATTACCCGTAATCCACTGCTGATGATGTCACATATTACATCATTCGTGACATGCTCAGTGACATCATCAGCAGAGGATTGCGGGTTTTTTGGCAACATGCCTTATCCACGGTTTAATAACGCTGCCTTTTGCTTTATATAAGTTTTCAAATTGTATGAAATATATACCAATAGGTCGTTATGAACCTTTAGGTAGTGCTTTTCTTCATGAGGTCTGGTCGCTTCCATACACATACAGATGTTTCAAAGATGATCAAGAAGTTTATCTGAATGGAGAGGAATGCACTGAGACGCCAGATCATTCACTAATGTGTAGGCACATACAGTTACACGGTTCATGCAACAAACACCGACCAAATATGGCTTGCGTGTTGCAAGGCACGCCAGTTCCTGCTATCATCCCCACGTTCAAGTTGTTGGAAAATGGTAGTTATTTGATGCTCAATAATGAAGATTGTTCTGAGTTAATTAAAAGTATTCCTTTTATCGTAACAGTAAGTGAACGGGTTATTTGCTGCAGAAATGTTCTATTTCCTCCCACACATGAACATAGGGAGTTTTCAATCTGGCCACAAATACCAACCTTGGGACACGTTTCAACGGCATGGCAAGAATAAGAGCTCTTTTGTCTCAGAGAGAGGTGGCCTTGAGTTCGGCCCGTGAAACTTTCGTACTTCACATAGCGAACACCCGTACAGAGGTGCACACCCTTTTCAATTAAGATTTGCCTTTCAATTTCAGCAACATGTTTCCGACTATCTTTAACGCATCCTCCACAAAGTCCCTGGCACACTTTTTTAAAGTTGTTACCAGTGGTCTCGTGACTTCATTTGAGAAAATCTTTGGAGTCATCCCTGCTTCCTTTCATTGTATTTTCTGCACTCTGGTTCGTGGATTGGCATTTTTACTTGCATTACCAGCGGACGCTCTTGTGCTTTTTTACATTTTTAAATATGGATGTCCCTCCTATGCAACCTCCGACCCTGCAGCTGCTGACACTGTTCCGCAATCGCATGCTAGAATATTATGGCACAATGCCGTTGGCGATATTAAGCACGGCATATGGATTATCTTTTCGGTTCTCCTACTTCACCTGTGTCCAGCCTGTATTTCACTGCCTGACCTGTGATTTCGATTGGGCCATTGATTTGTGTCTCTGCGGACCGGTTTCTCCTGACGTCGACTTTAATCAGCTGATGACTCCTATCATTACTCACGAGTTGGTTTGTCCTGGCGAAAGGATTATGGCTGTGGCATTGATGCATGGACTACTTGGTCCCTGGAATTTACTGGCGGCAGCACAGTCTTTCTTGGAACAGAGCTTTCTTGAAAACCCACCGAGCTGTCCTCTGATGGTGATAGAGGATCCGGTGCTGGGAGAGCACGTATGTTCTTTTCCGCTTTTAAATTGGATGGCTGAACTGTTTTCGGATGAAGACGGTGACTTCCTATTGGAGGCTGTTGCAGCTTATTTTGCATACACAGTTATGTCATAGACCTTTTTCATGTTTGATATGCTGAGTACTAGCATTTCATTGACAATTCATTGACTTATTTGTCAAGTTTTTATTATTTACCTTGCCTATTGGCTTAAGACTCGATAAAGTACTTGGCTGTTTTATTTTTCTTTAGCATTAAATTTTCCTAGTTTTTAATGCTTTACCTTGCGGACCGTCCACATATAAACTTGCAATCTGCTCTCATGAGATGGCACTTCTATTATCTTATTCAGTTCGTTTCCGGATCATGAGGAGGTGTCATCTAGGTCCTGGATATCTTTACACCGTGTTAAGTTAGCATGGGCTCATTACCGGTTTAAACGCCATTTTTCCTTTTTTGCAACTTCTGCACACGACACTTAGTTGTTGCTTTAGCTTTCCACCTAGTAGTTCATCGTGGTTTACATGAGAATAATATGTTATTGGTCTACTATCTGCTTTACTTGTTAAACTATATCTGTACAGCGAGTGCTAAAGTTTCAAGAACAACACGATACAGAATTGTTATGAGGTCTGATCTCCACGACTTCATACTCATAACATAAGTGCAACTTCTGCCAATTCTGGGCATGAGGCGGGTTTTATATTGCTTTGCCGAACACACATACACAACAGTTGATGCGGTTCACATGAAGAGAGAGCTGGTGTATGCTGATGTGATTCCTTCAAATCTAAGACACTAAAGTATAGGCACGCCCTAAACCAACACAAAGAGACCTTCTTAGCAAATAATATAATATGTGTATTAGGGAGGGTGAGATATAAGCAGCCGCGGGCCGTGGAGGGAGTTACGATGGGGCAGGGAGGCGGGGAGGGGGAGAAGCAGGGTGGAGCCCTCTCTACCTTGCCCCTCCCCCTCCCCGCCTCCCTGCCCCACCGTAACTCCCTCCACGGCCCGCGGCTGCTTATAAGTGTTGCTAACTCTTATTCATTTACAGCATGTTAACATACTGTCACCATTCGCTTTTTATGTACTAGTAACTATGCTGGTAATTTTGCTACTGATAATATGTGTACTTGTATTCTCCACCCTGCTTCTCCCCCTCCCCGCCTCCCTGCCTCACCGTAACTCCCTCCACGGCCCGCGGCTGCTTATAAGTGTTGCTAACTCTTATTCATTTACAGCATGTTAACATACTATCACCATTCACTTTTTATGTACTAGTAACTATGCTGGTAATTTTGCTACTGATAATATGTGTACTTTTATTATCTAAGGTACTACGCCTGAGAAGACGGCATTAGTAAATAAACATTTCAAATACACATCTGTTCTTCTTAACTCCATGTTCTGGTTTCTAAGAAATCTATAACGACCGACTGTTCATGAGTTCCACGTATCCTGAGGTACTATAAGTTCATATTCTGGATTGTCTAAACATTGAGAGTTTGTTATATCCAATGTGACACTGTACCTAGCTTGCTAAGGAGTTTTTGATTACTAACGTGAGTTTTGGGACACCCTAATTCGCCGAGGTTCCAATCCTCTGTCCACAGTTCTGTGTGAGAACAGAAACCCTGCGACAGGGGCACCCCCGACCCTTGCTGGAGCTTCATCACACTTGCGATACAACTCCAGCAATGCATTCGCCGAGGTTCCAATCCTCTGTCCACAGTTCTGTGTGAGAACAGAAACCCTGCGACAGGGGCACCCCCGACCCTTGCTGGAGCTTCATCACACTTGCGATACAACTCCAGCAATGCGCCACCTTTACGGCACAGATACATCACGCATCTGTGCTGTTTTTGCCCCATGATGCGCCGCATTGTAAATGCAGCACACCATAGGTGACGGAACAGCGGCACAGAATGACTAACACATCCCTGGTGATGCGCCAGTCATCATAAATGTATCCCTATGCTTCTTATCTTGTTAGAGATGAACCGCCATATGTATCATCAAAGTTTTTTGCATTTCCTAAATAGCGAACTTTAAGGAATAAATAGCGATTCTTTACCATTCCTAGTTTGCGATGAGCTATTTGCTAATTAGCCGAATGTAGCCCAATGAAGCCCAATGTAGCCCAATGTAGCCCAAAGATGGCCGCCAGACACACAAAAAAACAAATGTAGCCCAAATATCAGCCAGATGTAGCCCAACTATAGCCCAGTGACAGAATGACCAATCAGCTTCGCAAACCTCCGTTACGCGAAGCGGAGCGCTGTTACAGATATATATCTTTTTTTGAACGTTAATTTCTCAAAATCCACTGGAGCACATATATTGAGACCTAGCAAAGGCACATCGGGCTACCAGTCCCTAATATTTTGCCAAGTTTCGTGCAAATCCATTCAGCCGTTCGATTATTATTATTATTATTTTTTTTTGCCCCGCGGGGCCCTTTTAAAACCTCCACATCAAACCTAGGGGGTCAGCGAGGATCTACTATGCCCCCTTATAGTTATTTCCCCCTTTGTTTTGACCTCCTCTTGTCTCTCGATCCTACCGAGAGACAAGATGGCGGCCGCTACGGACTGTTTGGAATGTTGACAGACGCCGGAGAACCAATCAGCTTCGCTTCACAAAGCTCCGTTGCGCGAAAAGTCCGCGAACCAGAGCGCTGCCCGGTCCGCTGTTACAGATATATATATTTTTTTAAACGTTAATTTCTCAAAATCCACTGGAGCACATATATTGAGACCTACAAAAGGCACATCGGGCTACCAGTCCCTACAATTTTGCCAAGTTTCGTGCAAATCCATTCAGCCGTTCGGGCTAAAAGTGAGGCCAACCGCCCTATGGAAATTAACATGGGAAAAACGCGTTTTGGGACCCCCCTTTTTTCTCGGCCCCCCCTTGACGAACCCCCCCAAAATTTTCAGGGGCTGCTCAGAAACAAAATGTGCCATTTTCCTGAAAATTTCAGCCAATTCCGTCCACAAACGCCAAAGTTATTAGACATAGAATTTTCAAAAAACCCATAGAGAAAAAATCCTAACTATATATACCTACTGGCGACCGCCAGTAGGTAATATATATATATATATATATATACATATATATATATATATATATATATATCCTACTGGCGATCGCCAGTAGGTAGTTATAGTTAGGACCAAGCTACCATAGGAAATCCGCAACATTCTATTGGGAATAACCTTGGCGCCGGTTGAGGAATTTGCGTGTAATTTTTCAAAATTTAGGCCAGCTCCGCTCCGCTCCTTCCCTGAAATTTTCGGGGGGATTCGTGAAGTGGGGGCAGAAAAAAAAGGGGGGTCCCAAAACATGTTTTCCCCATGTTAATTTCCATAGGACGAATAGACAAGGCTACAGCCCGAACCGCTGAATGGAATTACACCAAACTTTGAAAAATTGTAGGGACTGGTACGCAGAAGTGCCTTTTCTATATTTGGTGAAAATTGCTCCAGTGGTTTTTTCGAAAATGAACTTCAAAAACACATATATATCTATAGGCGCGCTCCGAGCGCTTGCCAGTAGGCGTACCGGGGAGCGCACCAGGTGCGCTACGGGAGTGTGTGAGCGGAAAGCTGATTGGCTCTCGGATGTCTGTCAACATTCTAAACAGTCCGGAGAGTCCGCCATCTTGTGTCTCGGTAGAATCGAGACACAAGAGGTGAAAATAAAAAGGGGGAAATGATTAAAAGGGGGCAGGGTAGACACCCCCTGACCCCCTAGGTTTTCTGAGGGGGGCCTAGAAGGACCCTGAAGGGCACTAAAACAATTTTTAAAAAAAATTTTCACGGGGTAAGCGCTGGGTGCTTTCCCATGTACGCTTACAGTTACGCGTACCCTGAGCGCACGACGGGGAAAAACAGTGTAAAAAATTAGAGTAAAAAAATAATTTAGAGTGCTTAGAGGTAGGGTAGCTCTGAAAAGAGCTGTTGTGTTATGTGGGTGTTTTTTGTACCTACAAGTAGGTACCAATGCAGAGTCTCAAATTCAAGAGGAAGACTCTATTCCCCTCATATGTAAAATGTACACCATCTCTCCTATAGATGCCTTGCATGTTGTAACGCAAGTTGTTGTGGTATATTGAACCCATACCATAGTCTCTGAGGAAAGCAGAAACAAGATGTATTCACATGTTTCCTTGCTTTCTCAATCTGTGGACAAAATTGGTTGGACCAGTTGCATTTTTGCCTTTGGCATATATTAGAAAATACCAAGGCAGTTTTTGGAAAAAGTGACATCAATTGCCCAAAGATGTCCTTTAAAAGCATTTCCAGACCTACCCCAGTCAAAGTGCCCTGGTCATCGCCACCACAGTGCACAATTATGAGGTCAGGGTGTGGTAGATGCATAAAGGATTTTACCAATGGAATCAATTGGTGACTTCTCAATCCTCTCTGTCCAATCCACACAATGTTCACATTTGGTAAATCAAGGTTGGGAATACCTCTGTTACTTGCATATTTTTCACTCCAGTAAACAAAGCTATGACCCACAAACCAGACTTTTGGTATCTTGAAGGTAGATGTGCTTGTATTCAGATGAGTTGTGGAAATGAAATGGCAGTTTGAAAGTAGGAGTTATGAAAAAAAAGTGGTTGAGATTCAGTGCACTTGAAAAACAAGAAATGATTGGTGGTTTCTTAAAAATCACCACTGAAAATTAGGGTGCATGCTTTTTTTTTAAGAAGTCATTTTAATGGTTGAGAAAAAGTAATTGAAAGAAACATTGCACATGATTAGCTACTACATTGAGAGGTCAAACACCCTTGCTGGATTTTTTTGCAACATAGTATGATGAACTTTTCAACTGTGTGCTGAGTTAGGTGGGAGTTACCATGGTAATAGGGTGAATGAGCACTGGGGGGATGGGTGAATATTACGTGAGTTTCAAAGTGTTGAAATGTAGAACCAATTAAAATGTTAGTTTGGTTTGAAATAGTGTGGGAAGAATTTTAATTGGTTAAGTCCAGGCATATGTGTGAAGAATTACAGGGAATCAGGGCCATTTGTGGTTGCAGTGTTTCAGGTGTGTTTCAGAGATTCTGCTTAAGAAAATCTGGTGTGTGTGACTGACACTGTTCTAAATCTTCCAAAGCATTTTTAAAGGTGAGTAATGATTCTTTTACTAAAGATAGACTGCTGTATGCACTATGGGGAAGATTAAGAAGCAGATTGTGCTTCTTTATTCTTGCATTGTGTGTCATTTTTTTTGTAATGCTGTTTAAAAATTGAATGGTGCATATTGGAAATGCACTTTGGAAATGAGTTAGGTTTCTGCTTTGTTTTGTAGTGGTCATTTAAATGGGCTGTGCTTTGTGTCAAAAACGATTTACTCTGGAAAATATTTTCTAGTAAAATGTCTGGCTTTTAAATTTTGGTCAAGGATGACACTGAGTGTCTGTGTGAAATAAGGAATTACATTTTCACATTTTTCAATAATGTCACCTGTGTCTGCTGACAGTTTGCCTCTCTTAGCTTAAAGGGTACTCTGTGCCTGTATCTCATGTCACTTTGCACACACATAATCTCTCTTTTTCTGTGTCATTTCTCTCTTTGTGTGTGTGTCATGACATGTGTCTCATGTGCCTAAGATCACACTGTGAGTCAAGTTTGATTTTAAATGGATCTGGGTGAATAATTTGCTTAGTTGATGTGTTTAAAAATATAGGAATACATGTATTCTTGAAGTCAGTTAGGCTTTAGGATATGTACTAGTAGGGAATCTTAGGCAGCATGTCTGCTAGGCCTCTTACTTCACAAATAGGCTCTAAGCTGTGCAATAAAGATCCAGGGTGTGCCGTTAAAATGAAAAAGGAATGTTATGTCTTGCTTATATATATGTGGTCTGTTTTTTGCCAGTAGAGACAGTGAAATAGTATGAGCAGAGGCACACATATTGCATGCAGAGACAGACATGGTAGATTACATGTAACATCCTGGTCATGTGCCTAAGATCACAATGTGAGTCAAGCTTGATTTTAAATGGATCTGGGTGAATAATTTGCTTAGTTGATGTGTTTAAAAATATGGGAATGCATGTATTCTTGAAGTCAGTTAGGCTTTAGGATATGTACTAGTAGGGCATCTTAGGCAGCATGTCTGTTAGGCCTCTTACTTCACAAATAGGATCTAAGCTGTGCAATCAAGATCCAGGTTGTGCCGTTGAAATGAAAAAGGAATGTTATGTCTTGCTTATATATATTTGGTCTGTTTTTTGCCAGTAGAGACAGTGAAATAGTATGAGCTGAGACACACATATTGCATGCAGAGACAGACATGGTAGATTACATGTAACATCCTGGTCATGTGCCTAAGATCACACTGTGAGTCAAGCTTGATTTTAAATGGATCTGGGTTAATAATTTGATGAGAGTTAGAGAGATGGAAACTGTGAGCAGACACAGGTGACATTATTGAAAAATATGAAAATATAATTCCTTATTTCATACAGACACTCAGTGTGATCCTTGTCAAAAATGTTAAAATCATACTTTTTACCATGAAACATTTACCAGAGTGACATGAGACACACACAAAGAGAGAAATGACACACACAAAGAGAGAGATGGGGCATGTACAGAGTGAGATGAGACACAGGCACAGAGTGAGATGAGACACAGGCACAGAGTAAGATGAGACACAGGCACAGAGTGAGATGAGACACGCAAAGAGAGTTTCATGATGTAAAAGATGTTGGAGCTTTTCTTTCAGAAACTCGGGTAAATGGAAGATTAAGAATACTATTGAGTAATTTCCAAAGAAAAGGACTTTCCATATACTATTTGGCCTCGTGGAAAACTACGTGGATCAAAAGTGAGTTAAGATATGTTTTTTTCTAAATTTTACATCATTTATTGAAACGTTGTAATGGTTTTTTAAACACAATCATTTTGATTGTGTTTTTTTTTTGCCCTCTGTCATATGATGAATAGTATTGAAGTCACTGTTTTAAGTGAAATTCAATATATTCTGAGAACAGCAAAAATAAACCATATAACATGTTGTACAAATTATTTTGTATTTTGTATTATCAAATATATATTATTCTCCCCTTGTCTTACGCTCACTCACCTTTTTCCACCCTCTATCACTCCTCTTAACTCACCCTCACTGGCCTTCTCTCACTCTCCCTCACCTCCCTTCCCTTATTCCACTTCCCTCACTTATTCCCAATTCCTTCACTTCCCTTTCCATCTCTTCCATCCACCACTTTCCAGCTGTCAGTCACTCTACTTCACTACCCTTTCCCTTCTTTCCTTCCTTCGCTCCCTCACTCATTCCCGTTCTCTCACTCACCTTACTCCACTTCACTCACTCCTTATCTCACTCCCACTGTCCTCTCACATCCTCACTCCCCTTTCCTCACTCTCTCTCTCTTAGCCTCACTCTCTCTGTCTTCTCACTCTCTCACTCCTCTTCCGTCACGCTCACTCCCTATAACTCACCCACACTCCCTCACTTACCTTTCTTTGCTCTCTCACTCAGTCCCTCTCTGTCACTCTTTCCTTCACTACCTCTATGTCCTCACTCCCTCAGTCCCCTTGTCTTACCCTCACTCACTTTTATCCACGCTCTTTCACCCGTCTTTCCTCAACCTCACTGCCCTTCTCTCACCTTCCCTCACCCCCGTTCCCTTACTCCGGTTCCCTCACTACCCCTCATTTACCATCCTTCTCTCCCCTTCCCTTTACTTTCATCCCCCACTCATCTTCTCTCAGTACCTATGCTTCAGTCCTCTTCCCCTCTATTTCCCTTCCTTCGCTCACTTAGCTTACTCCACTTCACTTAGTCCTTCTCTCACTCCCTCTGTTCTGTCACATCCTCATTCTCCTTCCTTCACTTCCTCTCTCTTAGCCTAACTACCTCCGTCCCATCACTCTCTCAGTCCCCTTCCCTCATGCTAACTCCCTTTAACTCTCCCAAACTCCCTCACTTACCTTTCTATGCCCCCTCACTCAGTCCCCTTCTCTCACTCTTTACTTCACTCCCTCTGTCTCCTCACTCCCCTTGTCTCACGCTCACTTGCCTTTATCCACCCTCTATTACCACTCTTTCCTCAACCTCACTGCTCTTCTCTTACCCTTCCTCACCCCCATTCCCTTACTCCGCTTTTCTCACTTATCCTCATTCCCCATGTTCACTCCCCTTCCCCTCACTCACCTCCCACACTCACCTTCTTTCAGTCCCCCTGCTTCACTTCCCTTGCCCTCTCTTCCCCTCCTTCGCTCCCTCACTTATTTTCCTTTCCTTTCTCACCGTACTCCACTTCGCTCACTCCTTGAGAATTTGTAAAGAATATAGCTCTTTTTGGAAAATTGGAGGTAGTTCTAAAAAGAACTGTTTTTTTTCTTTTTTTTTTGTTTTTTCTTTTTTTTTAGTTTTTCCGAACATTTAAAAAAAATTATTTTTTATTTTTCTGAGAACAAAAATAAAACTAGGGAATGCCAAACTGCACAACAGGATAAAAAAAAGGGGGAAAATTAGGGCCGGGGGGCGCAGCGGTGATCTTCCCTGGTTCTCACAATTATTTGAATGCTCTGCTCCCCATAACAGAGCAGTTGGTCACACTGCTTACACCTAATTGTAATGTCACTAAAAACAGGTTGAATATTCGGAATCAACAGTTCTGGTCTTCCTCTCACTGATGACGTGGAAGCTCCGGTGGAAGTGGAGGGGCCTTCTTGTGGTAGATTGCGAGCCAGGGCTCTGGTGCTCTCCCGTGCAAAATTAATCGGGTGCTTCCTCTCCACATGCCTTATTAAAGTTGCATTTCCAAAACTATATTTCCGGGTGGGATCTCCACGAGAGAGTACAGTGTCACAAATTTTACAGGTGACTTTTGCTGCATTGCATTTCTTCTCCCCCTCTGGAAAAGAGAAAAAATTCCAAATGAAGTGGTCCTTCACTTTTCTCTCCGGGGGGACCTCAGGCAGGAATCCATCGGAAGAGTCTGAGGACTGGTCCTGGAAAGGGTTCTGGGAACCAGACATGATAGTAGAAGTTTTGTTTTTGCAAGAACAGACCAGAGGTTTTGTCTCAGCAAAAGCAAAGAGGTTGTGATGGAAATGGGTGGGGTGTTTCCCTACTTGTGAAAAAAAACTGTTATTAACCAATTAAAAGTGTTGTTTTAAGGACAAATGGCTTGACGCGCGCTTAATCTACGCGTCCCGGGGCGCTTACGCGGCATGTACGTAGGCGCTTCCGGGAACGCTTCCGGGGGCACTTACGCGGCGCAACAGAATGACGTTTTGCTAGATTTTATTAAATGCGTTTAAAGGTGAAATACGAATATTAAAAATGAAAATTAGTACTTTTATGAGTATGCCACTGAATGTCTTGCATTATTATTTACTTTAAATACATAATTATATTTTTTTTCTCACGCGGGAATAGCGCTCTCGCTACGTTTACGGGTGCGCGTACCCTGAGCGCTCCGGGGTAAAATGATAAAAAAAAACACAGGAAAAATACATAAAAAAATTAATTTTAGAAAACTATGCATTATTTAAATAATTTTATAAAAATTATAATAATTAATAGCTATAAAAATAGCTATTAAAAAAACTTAATAATTCACTTTAACAACTGTAGGTTACAACCTCGTTATAGTAAGGAATTAGCTTTTAAAAAACCTTTGAAATTCACTGAAAAAACCATAGGTTTAACACTCGTTATAAATAGGAATTAGCATTTAAAAAAACCTTTGTAATTCACTGAAAAAAACCATAGGTTTGACACCAGTTATAGTTAGCTGGACATTTTACTCGCATAAAACCAATGAATTTCCCACGTTATAGTTAGTTGGACTCACTATAACTTGCGCGTGCAATGCACTGCTGATGACATCACATATTACATCACTCATGACATGGTCAGTGACATCACTCATGACATCACTGTCACTGGTTTTTTCAGTGAATTTCAATGGTTTTTTAATAGCAAATCTTTATAGGTATAGAAAGTGAAAAATTTTAAAACTAATTTTATATTGTATAAATATGTAATTTTTTAAAAATATTTTTAACCCGGGGGCGCTCCCGGGGCGCGTACCGGTGAACGCACGGGTAAGCACAATATTACGGCGCGCCCTGGGGCGCGTACAGGGGAGTGTCCCGGGAGCGCTATTGGCGCGAACGAAAACAACATCGTGACGTATCGCGTACACGCGTGATGCGTCATATGACGCACAGCGTTATTGCAACCGAAAGCACGCGATCGCATACGATCGCGAAACGTCCTGATGCGCTTACGCTATGCACCCGCGGGCGCGCCCTGGAGCGCGACTACGGGCGCGCACCGGGGCGCGTAGCGTAGCGTGTCGGGTCATGTGACTTGAAAATAACACTTTCTATTGGTGCAGAACAATTTTGGTTTCTAAATGAGTAATGCCTGGGTCTTGTGACCTGAAAATATCACTTTCTATTGGTGCAGAACCGTTTTGGTTTCCAAATGAGTAAAGCCTTGGTCTTGTGACCTGAAAATAACACTTCTGATTGGTTCAGCACAGTTTTTTTTCCAAATGATAAAAAAAAACACCTTTCTCCCTTACTCTGACTTTGTCCTTTGACTGAGGAAGACCTGTTTCATCTACAGAGACAATTCTTTTGTACTTTGAAATGGCTACTGTAGCAGCAACAGCTGGAGCATCTGTACCACCACCACCACCACCACCACCATCAAGAGGACCACCACAACAATACATTGGTGGTGAACAAGAGGAGGAGGAGGAGGAAGAGGATGAGGAGGAGGGGAGCAGATGGCTGCCTGAAGAAGATACCCCATACAAGCCAAAAGAACACATTGTATGGGAGTTTTTTTCACTTCCAGAGGGCAAGAAAAAAGTGAATGCGGCCAAGGTAACATGTCGAATCTGTGGTGCAGAACTCTCAAGGGGCAATCCAGATAAAAAATATTCATTTGGTAATCATACCATGATTCGGCATATGACCCGGAAACATCCTGCTAACTATTCTCGTGCAGAGATCAGGGAACTGGCCAGTCACCTCCCCCAGTGTTCAAGGACCAGCTCCAAAAGAAAGGAACCCACTCAATCGGGACCAGAAACATCAGAGGTGATGCCTTGTATCCAGGAACGATTTGGTGATTTTAAAGTCACTTGTACTGGATGTGGCAAGCTTATGTCCTATGGGGAAAAGAGTATAAAGCTCATCGTCCTTGCTGGTGACAATCACGATTGCCCCAAAAAAAGAAGTAATTTTTTCAGTTTTTTGTTTTTTGCTCCAGTTGAGCCATTTTCAATTCCCTTTCTCTTTGTTTCTTCCCATAAAAAATACAAAAAAAATATAAAAATGTTTTGAAAAGCCCAAAAAAGTACAAAATATTCAAAAAACAATAAAAAAATATAAAACAACAAAAAGAAGAAAAAAAACAGTTCTTTTTTGAACTACCTTTCATATATAAAATTAAACCTATATTTTTAATGAATCTCTGTCAATTTTTTTTCTTAGGGTACGCGTACCGGGGCACGCCCCCCAAAAAATAGAAAAAATTTTTTAATGAAGGAGTTAGCATGAGGGAAGAACACAAATAGAGTAATGTTAAGAGAAAGAGAGCTACAGGATGAACACAGAGTGATTGTTTATTACATAGTAAACAATAGAGAAGTTGTAATTGGGTGAAAGTGAGAAAAGTAAAATGACTAAAGGAGCGAAAGAAAGGAAGAGAGAGGAAGAACACTAAAGTAGAGATAGTGGGAGAATGTGACTGGCTGTTGAAAGAAAAAGAAAGGACAGTAAAAAATGGCGAATGAAGGGTAGTGGCGGAACCGGGATAAATGAAGAACGATGAGGGAAAGTGAGAAAAGACAAGGTAGTATAAGTAAAGAGGGGTGAAAGAGGAGGAAAAATTGAATTAGGATAAGAGATAGGGAGTGTGAAAGAGAAAGGACAAAGAGAGTAAAAAAAACAGTACCTGAATGGGCTTGAGTGAAGCAGCAAAGAAAGATAAGTAATACAGTGTGTATGACTTATGGGGAGTCAGTGGGTGTAGGTCGGGGTGTGGGTGTGTAAGGTGTGTCTGTGGGTGTGGCTGTGTGGGGTGTTTCGGTGTGGGTGCAGGTGAGGGTGTGTGAAATATGTGTGAGGAGTGTATGAGTGTGGGGTGTATATGTGTTTGATGTATGTGTGTTTATGGAATGTGTGTGTGTGTTTGAGGTGTGTGTGTGGGAAGATTTTTTTGTGTGTATGAGGTGTGTGTGTGGTGTGTGTGTGTGGGGTGTATGTTAGAGGTGTGTGTATGTGTTGGGAGGAGGATGAGGTGTATGTGTAGGAGTAAGGTAAATAATTAAGAAAAAGAGAATGAGTGAAGAAGCAAAGGAAGGGAACAGAGTGTAAGTGAAGTAAAGAATAGGGATTGAAAGAAGTTGAATATGAGAGGGAAAATAGGGAAAGGGGAGTAAACATGTAGAATAAGAATAAGTAAGGGAAGCAGAGTAAAGACACAGGAGTGAGGTTGATTGAGAAAATGTTAGTGAGCTTAAAGCAAAGGGTGATGACAAACTACATTTTTTAGTTATACTTAACATATAATACATGTAACTTTAATAAATTTTTTTTACTACAGTTTCTATCTGTGAAAGAGAGAAGAAAAAATAAGTTATAATTAATGAAATATGTATTTTAAATTAAAAGATACAAATGAAGAGGTTAAAAATCATAACACTCTATTTAGAAATAAAGTAAGAGTGAAGAACACAGAAAGGGAAATAAAGTAAGGTAGAAGGACAAAAAGAGAGAAAAAGAAATAGAAGGAGAGCAAATTACAAAGAGTAAGGCATATAGATTCACTGACAAAGAGAGGGAGAAGAACAGAGAAATGAACTGAAGGTAAGAAAGATACTAAAACAATGTGAGTTAGCAAAACTAAATCAGGAAACAGAAGTAAATAAAAAGATAATGAGTGAGACAGAAAACAGTCTAATTAAGGATGCATTTAGAACAATGAGGAATAGAAGATAACTGAGAGTAAGTGAAGAACAGTCATAGAGTGAAAGGATGAAGGGAGAGAGGATAATATACAACGATTGAGGGAAATGGACTGAGGAAGTTAGTAGGCAGACACACTAGAGAAAAACTGAGTGAGGTGGAGTACAATGAGTGAGAAAAGGAAATGAGTAAGAGAGCAAAAAAAGGGAGGAGAAGACGACTAAAACAGTGGCACTGAAAGAAAATAATTTGGTGATGAAAGTAAAGAGAAGGACATTGAAAGAAAGGAAAAGAGGGATAGTAATGGAACCAGAGTAAAAGAAATGGGATGAAAAATGATGAGAGAGGAGCAGTGAAGTTATTGTAAAAGAAGTGATAGAAGGTAGATAAACACAACTGAACATAACACAAGGAGAGTGAGGCACTGAGGACATAGAAGTAGTGAACGAAAAATAGAGAGAAGAGCTCAAAAGTAAGGAGCAAACAAAGATAAGCGAGGGAGAGTGGGTGATTTATAGTGATAGAGTGCAATAATACTACTGAGTGAGTAAACAGGAATTACTAAAAGAGCAAAGGAGGAAAATACGGAAAAGGGAAGTGAAGCAGAGAGACTGAAAGCTGAAAAGTTATGCAAGGGAGAGAGGGGATGCAGACAGTTGAAATGAGAATGAGGGGTTGTCAAAGAAGTGGAGTAAAGAAACGGGGGTTACAGAGAGTGAGAGAAAGACATTATAAGTGAGTAAAAAGAGCTGAAAGAGGATGGAAAAAGGAAAGTGAGTGTCAGAGAATGGGAATACAATTTAATTTACACAATCCAAAGTATAGAATAACTTCTACAACATGTTACATAGTTTATTTTTGCTGTTCTCAGAATATATTGAATTTCACTTAAAACAGTGAGTTCAAATTACTCATCATATGACAGCGGAAAAAAAAACACAATCTAAAAGATTGTGTTTTAAAAAAAAACTTAGATACTGACAAATGTACACTAATCTTTGATTGACTTACTTTTCCTTGAGGCCAAATACTGTATCATGGAGGTCCTTTTCTCGTTGCAAAGTACTTTGCTGTTCACTTAAAAATCCATTTCATCGACTTTCTACAAGAAAAGCTCCAAGAACATCTGGAATATTTTCAATATTTTCATATACTCCTTTTTTTCAGTCATGACTCTTTACTCATTCCTGCACCTTTCCATTTGGCCAAATAGTGTCAGATGTATGAGTATATTTTCAAATTAATTCTCAGACACTCTGAAATGACCTTTTTCCCAACATTCTGAAAGAAAGCACTACAACATTTTCACAATATTTAAGTATTTCTAAAACCATCTCTGACTCACTCATGTTCATCATTTTGTATAATACTAATATCAATTACTATGATATCCACTTACAGTACCTATATGGCAAGTCAATTTTTTATATTACCTGGATCACTTTTACTCAGAATATATTTTTAAACAGCAAAACAACCTTTATTAACTACTCCCGTCTTTATAGGCCAATTACTTTTACCTAAATTTTGGCTGTAAAAACACTAGGTATGAATTTAGAAAGCCAAAAGGCAAACGTTGTTTGAAAGTCAAATGAGTGTCGTTACATTGGGTCCAACCTTTAGAAGTTTTTAAATAGCATGTGTAATGCCCTGATGTTGTAGAAGGACCGTCATGAAAAATAATAGCTACAGTTGTAAAGGTTCTTCCTGATATTGATAACTGAGAAGCCACGAAATTTTTAATAGAAGTTGTCAATTTAGTTCCATCAGGTCTACATCGTTGGAACATTAAAATGACATAGTGACCATAATTTTGTAGAAATAATGTGGACAGCATTGCAGACTTACATTGGGTACACACCATATTGTGATCCGCTGCTTTAACTAGATTATTAAAAGGCACTGATTTGCAGTCTGGTAAAGTCAAATATATAAATCTTTCAGAGTCTATTCTAGTAGTACTTGATGAAGCACAGTTATCACAGTCATGTTGCCATTGATAAGAAAGGTTAAAAAGATTTTTTATATCTACTCCTTCATCTTGCAATACATCAAACATATACATTAAAAATTCCTGACAATCCTGCTGAATTATCTGTGAAAATTGATTTTGACCTGAACATATGTCTAGAAGATTTCTAATTTCTGAAACACTTTCTATTTTTGCTCTATCACTACTACATTTCTCTAACACAGAATTCAATAAACAACACAATGTTTGTTCCCGATTTTCGACAATCTGTTTTTGTAAATTTTGAAGAAAAAAAACAACATTAACTACTACATTAGCATAGCAGTTGACACCAGAACTGTTTTCAAACTGAAATCCAACAACATCTTCAACAGAATCCTTTTTCTTTCTCTTTACAATTACACTTTTATCTACTTTTTGCCTTTTTGCTGATACCTCACTGCAATTACTCTCATTTCTTCTTTTTCGGCCTACCACACGTTTTTCAAGCAGAGGCTATTGAGGCAAATGTGGAGCATACTCTCTTCTTAACCTATTGTATTCTTTAACACAATCTAGATCAGCACAAATCTTTGTTTCATCACATTCAATCAAGTACAATCCTGATAAAGTTCTCACTCGTGATAATGCCACATATGCCATACCCTCTTTAAACACAAAACTTCCAATGTTCACCAAAGCACTATCTACACTTAAACCTTGAGATTTATGAATTGTCACTGCATATGCCAAACAAATAGGAAACTGTTTTCGGCGAACATATAAGTCTTCACAAGCAAAAATCTAGCTGAACAACGACAAATGTGTTCTATTTCATCAATGCCATCAAATTTAATTTTTAAAATTTCAATTTCATCTCTATTTTTGTAATTCACAAAACCAACAACATGACCCATTGCTCCATTTACCAGACCTCTTTCAACATTTAAATTCCTTCTCAAAATGATACGACAATTCAAACACACATTCAGAGTCTTTTCAAAACCAGCAGTTTTAGATATAGTCTTCTCTAATGAATCCAATTTTGATTTCAAATTTTCAGACAAAACAATTGTTGCTCCCATATGCTCTATTTTATCTGTAGCTTCCAGTTTCCCTATCTCTTCATTTTCTAAATTTAACATTTTGTTGTTGAACATGGAACATTCTTTCAGAGTTGGCATCAAACATATGCCAGAGTTCTTCTCGTTAATTTTCTTAAAAATATTCTCTGGAAGAATGTTTTCATTTGGGTCCAAATTTGAAATTAACTGTCCATGTAAAGCTTCTTTCCCTTGCTGACTTATTTTTCCGACTCTTACATCTTGTAAACTATTTTTATAATCTTCATCCTTTGCCTGCCGCATATTTTGAAGCAATTCTGCATATTTGAAGTTTAACCATATATTAATGTTTCCAATGCTTCCTAGGCACTTCCTGGTATCTTCATGCATGAGCATTTTGAACACAGGTTGTCCTTTCACTGTAGTCAACTGCAGAAGATCTCCAAAAACAATAATATGTTTTCCTCCAAATAAAACATCATAGTCTGTTCTAAGAATTTCTTGCATTCTCAAATGCACAAAAGCAAGAATTATATTTGACACCATGCTTACTTCATCAATGATAAGAAGTTTCATTTTCTTCAATACTCTCGAAACTTCGGAACACGCTTCTCCAGATAGCTTGTGAAATTGCAATTTGTTATCATGCTCCACTGGCAGCATCAGAAAACGATGTAAAGTAATCCCTTTAATATTATGTGCTGCCAGCCCAGTTGGAGCGGTAACAACACAAGACAGTGGTGATTCAGTCCTTTTCTGCAGATAAGATGCAATTGCTTTAATCAGAAAACTTTTTCCAGTTCCCGCTTCTCCACTCACATACAGTCGGACAGGCTTAAATGATGTACATGAGCACTCTTTCTTCTCATGACTCAATCCATGTTCAACCTGTTCTGTGACTTCGTCATATATCTGTTTCTGCTCAAGGTTTAATTTTTTCACCAAATCTTCTAAATTATTTACATCCTCTTGAGCTTGCTCCATAGCTCTTTCCACCTCATCCATGGCAGTGGCAGCTTCATTTTGGATAATTGGTCCTCCTAGTGGATCCTGACTCAATGAAGCAGAACTCTGACTGCCTTGAGAACTGTCCCTCGCAATCTCTGCAGCAATTGTTGCTTCTTGCTCTATTTCTTCATTCAACATTTGCAGATAATTTGGAAAAACAGGACATTCTATGGTATCCTTCGTTGCATTAAAACAGTCTTCATAACAGAGAAAATCTCCAAGTAGTTCCTCTTCTTCACGCCATGGTTTAAAGAGTTGCAAAAGAGCCAAATAGTAAAATTCCCTTTTCTCTGGATTTTCACAACTCAATTTTCGATGATTAATCAAATGACCTTTTTTCTGTTTCACTAGACATCCTTCACATCCAATGACAGTATATATTCCATTATTGATATCTTCTCTGATGTTCCTCTTATAAATATATCTTTGCAGAACTTCATAGAGACAAGCGTTCTCAAGATGAGGACTTCTATTTAGATAGTATGTATCCAACATGTTTGTCTTCAAAATATCTGTATTTTCTGGTTCTTTCTCCGCCAAATACAGATTTCAAAACTCGATTTCGTGTTGCAGCAAGACCTAGACTCACCCAAATGATGGTTCTAGATTTGGCATAGAGACTTGCTGAGGACAATCGATCAGAACATTCATATGCTTCAATTTCTCGATGCGACAACATCTTCAGACTGTAACTGTATAATTTCTTGCTTAGACTCTTTTCATGTGAAATGTCCTCCCACATTTCCTTCAGTTCTGTCTTTTCTTTTTTTGTGATGTAAGACGTCACATATCGAGCCACAGCAATAGAGTTGTCAGCAACGAACTGAATATCCATGTTAGCATTCCACATGGACAATATCACTGGGTTGTAGTCGTTGATGTACTTGGACTCTTCGTTTCTTTTTAAATTGTATGTATTTTTTGGTGATTTCCTCATCACAGTATGTCGCAGAGAAGACATCAAATTATTTACTCTTCCTTTAGAAATCACCGGTCGTGGAAAGCGAAACGACATTTTGTGTAGAACTTGTCCTTGTTTCTGAATTTTCGACGACAGTACTTTCCACAACGATGGGATTGAAAGCGTAAAACTTGTTGCCTTAAACTGTTTTCCTCTGTAGTTTTCGGAACAGCACATGTTGAATACTCTTCAATGAAACTCATCACTGTTTCATCCGAATCTGTTCCAAATTTGGGTGCATCTTTAATCCACAACAACATATGTATATGAGGAGCACCTCTCGCTTGATACTCCTTTCTCCAAAAGAAATCCAAAACCTCTCCAAGGGGAGGATTTTTTTTGTTGGTAATAAAAGACATCATAGCTTCAAATCTATGATTGAAATATCTGCATACATTCACTGGATCCAAAGAACACAGTTCTCCAGGTGTTTTGAATTCTATATTTTGTATATTTGCATTTGCCTCTCGTAGAAATTGAAGTAAGTCGTCCCATGCATACTCGGCACAGCTAAGAGTGAGGAACCATGTAGGAGTTCCTAAGTTTCTTAGCATACATTTCAATTCCCCATGACGACGTTACCATTACTCATTTGTACCATGCTGACATGCCATGAGATTGATTAGATGAGATTCCAAAATATTATCTTGCAGATTCACTTTCTCCATAAAGTCCCTCGCCGAAACATTTTGTAGATGTGCTCCACTTTTCAGTATATGGTTTACTGCATAAGAAAGCCCAGACAAGTCACTTTCATACAGTAGATGAAACAAATAGGGAATGCATTGACAAAACCTTGGATCTTCAGCATATAATCTTACAGTTCGATATTCAGATGCAGGAATTTGAAGTGGACGATCGTCATATCGTCCACCTCGACCTGTTGGAAATAGCTGTGGAAAACAACGAGCTTCCAAACTTTCTTCCCATACACTAATGGGACTTCCTTTTGCTGCTTTCATTTTAAACAATTCAATTGCATTCCCCATTACTTCTATGGAAAGCAAAGGATGAACAGTATAATGTTCATATATTTCTTCACTTCTAGACACATCAACTTTTTCAATTTGGCCGCCTGAACAATCGCTGTCTTCATCTGCAGCTGTTTCCTCTGCTGCAACAGATGCATCTGTGTAATACTCATTGTTTTTGACTAAATACAACGTTGCCTTTTTGACTTTCCTAACATCCACTAAATCTTGCCAGATTTTCTTACTCTTTGTCGAAACCCCATTAACTAGAATAACTAAAGGTTCGTCTTCTACTTTTTCTATACCAATTGTATCAATATTTATTTTTTAAATCAAGAGGCAAATAAACAACTCTTCCCTTTAATCCTCTGTGCAAATCTGTAGGAGGCAATTTCCCTATCATAGGCTCCATGCGAACAATTCCTGAAAAGGGTGGACACATTGAATCAAAATATACTCATATGTATTTAAATTCATCAATTCACAGGGAATGTCTACCAACTCCAGATTATTATGAACAGCTCTAGCAGGCATTCTGTTTTGATTTAATTTATCATAACAATATTTACAAATACGCTGATCAGAACTCAAATCAAAACAATTCTCTACCCACAAATAAGTTGCAAAATCCTTCCACTCATAATTATTCATCTTTTCACTTTTTACGTATAAATCAACTAATCTAGTTTAATGCTTATAATGACTTCGTCGACAACACACACAAGTGAAATTTGGCCTTTCACTTGATTTCACCTTAAACCTGGTAATTTCCTGCTCAAACTTTTCTGTACTTGAAATCTGTACATTGTCTTCCACATTACTTTGAATTGCTGTGTCAATTTCTACACTATCCTCTTTTTCACCAAAATAACAAATCTCAATTTCTTCACAAATCTTCTTCACATCTAATTCAGTTCCATGCAAAAGAGCACTGTTTAATTGTTTAAGCTTAAGTGCTGGACTTTTTGCATAATACAACATTCTCACTAATTTCCTCATTTTGGTAAGAGGGACTGCTAACATCCTAAAATGATGAAAAACACTCTGACAGACTTTTCTAGAAAGACAAGCCTGTGAATGGCCTTGCAAACCTGTCTTTTCTCTCACTCTGCAAGGATCTAAGTCTTGCAACAACTTCACTTTCTGCTTTAGACTTTTCTTACTATATGTACGTAAGAAATTACAAAACAATCAATTGATTCCTGTCGCACACTACAAATACGACTACACTTCCAAGTGTACACTGGACCCTTAGTACGTCTCCCTAAAACTTCATCAGTTAACACCTCTTCTGGTTCTCTAGGCACAAGTTTCTCTTTTTCAATCGGACAACCGTCTTTCACTTCATACGCTCGACCACTGGTGTCAACTGCATGCACTAAATCATTCTCCTGGAAGTAACTCTCCTCATTAAAAAAAGGCTCACAACTTGAACTGTGCATCCATTCTCCAGAAAAAACTTTACAGAAATTAGTCCGATTAATTACTCTTTTCCATCTACTGTTTGATTTGAAAACATCAATTGTCTTGTTAAGTGTCCTAATTCTATTGATTATTAAAATAAATAATTTTTTCTTAACTTCAAAAGCCTGATCAACAATCTTCTCTACAATTTTCTTTTTCTTATAAAAAGCAGCTCTCTGTTTACCTTTCCTAATGTTTTTTAACAAATTTAAAACCACCCTATTGCGAAACATTCGTTTACGAATGTCTCTAAACTGATTCTGCCTTCTATTCCTATACATATTATTCTCACCTGCTCCAGTTGTAGGATTCTTTGAGGTTCTCTCCTTCCTTTTCAAATTTACTCTCTTATTCTCTTTTTCTACATGCTGTCCATCATTTTTTTTAAAGTACATATGTTCCGTATAAAAGACTTAGTTGTCTTACCAGGAGCTTGGTTCCTGTTTTTTGAAGTATTTGTTGTGGAAGAGTGCTGTAATTCCGTTGCTCTTTTTGTTTTTCGGCGGTAATCTTCTTTTCTTCGCCTTTCCCTTGAAGGCATTTTTTCTTACTGTTGAAATCTTGATTTCAATCTGTGTTAAAGAAAAAATAGCACATTATAGATCACTATTACCAAACAACAAAGCAATGACAAAAACCAAACAGTCTATTCAGGGTTACAGATCAAGTCAGGATTCTCCAGGGGTGCAGAAGAGGTGAGGCCTGTATTGAAGAGTGTAGTGCAAGACAGCTCTGTCCACAGGTACAAAGAAGATAAGACCTGTATCTAAGAGTCCAGTAGGGGCTAGACTTCATAAAGTCTAGTCCACTGCACTCTTATACAAAGGCTTCACCACCTATGCTTCCCAGGAAAGGCCTCTCTCCCACTACAGTCTTGAACAAACACCTCACCTCCTCTGTCCCTCTGGACATGCCTCCCCTCATCTCCACAATCTACTTCCTAATCTCAGGTAAAACAGGTGACACATTAATTTGCCCTATAAATGTTTCAGTAGTGTAATGAAAGGCTTATACATATCTATTTTTCAAATTTTATTCTAAAAAAAGATTATGAGGCCTAAGCAGGACTGCTCATGTGATGAAACCTGTCCAGGGGAGCACAAAAATAAATATTGCACCTGCCTCACAGCAGGCATAAGACTGAAGCAAACGCTTTCACATGCGGCTTTCCCCATGTGATAGGATTCTGACACCTAAGCAGCAGTGCAGATAAGATGAACCCTGTCCAGGGGAGCACAAAAGATGAGGCTTGTGTCCAAGAGTGCAGTAGACAGGACTAAACTGGAGTAGTTTTCAAAAAAAGATGAACCTCATTTATGTGGCCCTGCGTCAGTTTTGCACTGCTGATGCGTCACTTTTTGTTACGCATCGGCGGCATAAAACATGTACCTTTTTGCGCCATACTTTAAAAGTGACGCATGTAGGTAGATGCGTCACTTTTTAAACCTCTGCGCCACAATATACCTCTGTCAGGTATAATGTACACAGAGGGGGCATTCCCCTGCAAAAAGCCTCATAATAGTGATGCAGTGAAATCTATGACATTTCACTGCGTCACTTTTAGGACACTGTTACATCAAAATATTGCACCTGCCTCACAGCAGGCATAAGACTGAAGCAAACACTTTCACATGGGGCTTTCCCCATGTGATACGATTCTGACACCTAAGCAGCAGTGCAGATGAGATGAACCCTGTCCAAGGGAACACAAAAGGTGAGGCTTGTGTCCAAGAGTGCAGTAGACAGAACTAAACTAGCCTTGTTGCGCCATATTTAAAAAGTGAAGCATGTAGGTAGATGCGTCACTTTTTAAACCACATTATACCTTTATCAGGTGTAATGCACACAGAGGGGTAATTTCTCCGCAGAAAGCCTCGTAATAGTGATGCAGTGAAAGCAATGAGATTTCACTGTGTCACTTTTAGAACAGTGTTACGTCAAAATATTGCGCCTGCCTCACAGCAGACATAAGACTGAGGCAAATGCTTCCACATGAAGCTTTCCCCATGTGAAAGGATGCATTGCTGGACTACAAGCATTCCATTTCACTACTGAAAATACATTTCCTCTCTCTTGCAAACAATCCTACCGCATGTCCAAGGCTATAATAAGCTGAGGCTTGTCCAAGCATGCCAATTAGTTGTAGTCTATTCAGGGTTACAGATGAGGTAAGGATTGTCTAGGGGTGCACAAGAGGTATGGCCTCTATTGAAGAGTGTAGTAGAACAGAGATCTGTCCACAGGTGCAAATAATTTGACACCTGTGTCTAACAGTGCAGTGGGGGATAGGCTTCATGAAGCCTAGTCCACTGCACTCTTAGACACAGGTCTCACCACCTACGCTCTCCAAGAAAAGCCTCTCTCTCCCACTACAGTCTTGAACACAGGCCTCACCTCCTCTGTCCCTCTGGACATTCCTCACCTCATCTGCACAATCTACTTCCTAATCTGAGGAAACACAGCTAACATGATTGTGAAGAGGTCAAATTTTTTTATGTAATCATTCACACACTATTTATTCTTTCTCAAAAATATAAAACACATTATTTTGCCTCAAAAATATTTCAGTAGTATAATGAAAAGCTTTACATATCACCTATTCTCTGTTTTTCCAATCTTATTCTAAAAGAAGATTATGAGGCCTAACCAGGAGTGCAGCTGTAATGAAGCCTGTACAGGGGAGCACAAAAGGTAAGGCTTCTGTCCAACAGTGCAGTGGACAGGACTAAACTGCAGTAGTGCACAAAAAAAAGATGAACCTCATTTATAAAGCCCTGCATCAGTTTTCCACTGCTGATGCGTCACTTTTTGTGATGCATCGGCGGCTTAAAACATGTGCCTTTTTGCGCCATATTTAAAAAGTGACGCATGTAGGTAGATGCGTCACTTTTTAAACCTCTGCGCCACATTATACCTCTGTCAGGTGTAATATACACATAGGAGGCAGTCCTCCACAAAAAGCCTCGTAATAGTGACGCAGTGAAATCTATGAGATATCACTGCGTCATTTTTAGGACACTGTTACGTCAAAATCTTGCACCAGCCTCACATGAGGCATAAGACTGAGTCAAAGGCTTTCACATAGGGCTTTCCCCATGTGAAAGAATGCATTGCTGGAGTTGCTTCCTAATCTGAGGTAACACAGGTGACATGATTGTGAGACCTTCAAATTATTTTATTTAATCATGCACACACTTTTTATTCTTTCTCAAAAATATATAAGCTAATAATTTTCCCCAAAATCGATTTTTCAATTACATTTTAAAAACACAGTGCAAATCCTATGTACAATCATTCCATTTCACTACTAAAAAGTCACTATTTTACAAAATACATTTCCTATCTCTTGCAAACATTCCTACCAAGCATTTCCCATAAAAATGAAACAACCCAACAGCAAATAAACTCAATCTACTTCCCAATCTGAGGTAAAACAGATAACATGTTTGTAAACGATTCAAATATTTTTATGTAATTAAGCACACACTATTTATTCCTTCTTAAAAATGTTAAAGCCATGGATTTGCACTAAAATCGTTTTTCAATTACCATTTTAGGAACAGAACACAGGTCCAATGTACAACCATTCATTTTCACTACTGAAACTCATTAATTTGCACTAAAATCGTTTTTTAATTACCATTTTAGGAACACAACACAGGTCCTATGTACAAGGATTCATTTTTACTACTGAAACCCATTGATTTCCACTAAAATCATTTTTCAATGAAGCCTGTACAGGGGAGCACAAAAGGTAAGGCTTCTGTCCAACAGTGCAGTGGACCGGACTAAACTGCAGTAGTGCACAAAAAAAAGATGAACCTCATTTATAAAGCCCTGCATCAGTTTTCCACTGCTGATGTGACGCATCGGCGGCTTAAAACATGTGCCTTGTTGCGCCATATTTAAAAAGTGACGCATGTAGATAGATGCGTCACTTTTTAAACCTCTGCGCCACATTATACCTCTGTCAGGTGTAATGTACACAGAGGGGGCATTCCTCCACAAAAAGCCTCATAAGAGTGACGCAGTGAAATCTATGAGATATCACTGCGTCATTTTTAAGACACTGTTACGTCAAAATCTTGCACCAGCCTCACATGAGGCATAAGACTGAGTCAAAGGCTTTCACATGGGGCTTTCCCCATGTCAAAGAATGCATTGCTGGAGTTGCTTCCTAATTTGAGGTAACACAGGTGACATGATTGTGAGAGCTTCAAATTATTTTATTTAATCATGCACACACTTTTTATTCTTTCTCAAAAATATATAAGCTATTAATTTTCCCCAAAATCGATTTTTCAATAACATTTTAAAAACACAGTGCAGGTCCTATGTACAATCATTCCATTTCACTACTAAAAAGTCACTATTTTACAAAATACATTTCCTATCTCTTGCAAACATTCCTACCAAGCATTTCCCATAAAAATGAAACAACCCAACAGCAAATAAACTCAATCTGCTTCCCAATCTGAGGTAAAACAGATAACATGTTTGTAAAAGATTCAACTATTTTTATCTAATTAAGCACACACTATTTATTCCTTCTTAAAAATGTTAAAGCCATAGATTTGCACTAAAATCGTTTTTCAATTACCATTTTAGGAACAGAACACAGGTCCTATGTACAACCATTCATTTTCACTACTGAAACCCATTAATTTGCACTAAAATCGTTTTTTAATTACCATTTTAGGAACACAACACAGGTCCTATGTACAAGGATTCATTTTTACTACTGAAACCCATTGATTTCCACTTAAATCGTTTTTCAATTACCATTTTAGGAACAGAACACAGGTCCTATGTACAACCATTCAACTTCACTACTGAAACATCACTATTTCTCAAAATACAAATCCTCTATTTTACAAATATAGAAACCATGCATTTTCAAAAACATCATACAAACCAACAGCATAGAAAATCAATGTGCTTCTTAATCTGAACTCTCTATCTAAATGAATCATAACTCACCTTTACAAATGCTTTAGGAGATTGAGAACAGTGTCAGACACACACACCAATATTTCTTTAGCAGAGCAAAAGGTATGTTCTCCAGGCACTGCAGCCATTAATAGCACAGAAAACCTCTAATTCTACACACATATTGCTCATGGTAACCAATCAAAACTCTTTCCTCTGTATTTTGAAACCAACACCCTTCCCCCCCCTCAGCCCTTTCTACCTGTTACCATAGCAACTCCCTCCTAACTCAGCTCTCAGGTTTATAAGTTTATTCTACAATGTTGCAAATCACCTCAGCAAGAATGTCACCAATTGATTCCCTTGGTGAAAACCTTTTTGCATTTGCCACACCCTGACCTCCTAATTGTGACTTGGCACTTTGACTGGGGTAGGTCTGGAAATGCTTTTAAAGGACACCTTTGATCATTTGATGGCACTTTTTCCACAAACTGCCTTGGTATATTCCAATATATGCCAAAGACAGAAATGGAAGTGGTCCAACCAATTTTGTCCACAATTTGAGAAAGCACCGAAACATGTGAATAAATCTGTTTCTGCTTACATGAGAGACTATGGAATGGGTTCAATATACAACAACAACTTGCGTTACAACATGCAAGATATCTACAGAGGAGATGGTGTCCACTTCTCAGATGAGGGGAATAGAATATTCCTCCTGAATTTAAGACTGTGCATTGGAACCTACTTATAGGTACTTAAATCAGCCACAGAACCCAAAAGCTCTTTTCAGGGCTACCCTACCTCTGATCACTCCAAATGATTATCTTTTTGTAACTTTTTTCACTATTTTTCACCAAAGTACGCTCTCCGGTACGCTCCCCTATATGGGCCTCCTAAGACCCCCTCAGAAAACCTAGAGGGTCAGGGAGTGCCTACCGTGCCCCCTTATACCCATTCCCAACGTTGTTTGTCCGCCATTTTCAGACTCAAATCTACCGAAACACAAAATGGAGGACTCCCGTAGCGCTGCCGGTACGCGTACCGGGGCGCTCACCGGTAAGCGCTCCCCAAAAATTTTAAAAGTTAATTTACATAAAAACCACTGGACACACTTTCACCAAATATAGAATAGGCCATACTACATACCAGTCCCTACCATTTTCCCAAATTTGGTGGAATTCCATTGAGCCATTTGAGCTGTAGCACTGTCTAAATATCCTGAGGTAAATTACATAACAAAAACACATCTCAAGTGTTAGAATTTACAACCAATTAAAATGTTACTTTCATTTTCTACTTTTTTTTCCTGACATTTGATTGGTTATGTACATGAATATAAATGAGAAATGAGAGGGAAACACGGCCATTTTGACTACAACTACCTGAGGTACATCTTGAAAGAATTTTCACATTTTTTCTTCTCCACCTCTCTGTAAAGTAAGTTGATAATTTGTAAGGGGCACTTTAAGTTAATTTGTGAAAACGTTTTCTGATAATTATTTACTGTCCCTCTGCTATAGTTATAGATAGAGATAGGCTTCTCTGTTATATTTATTGATTGACTTAGGCTTCTCTGCTGTAATTATGAATTAACTTACGCTTCTTCACAGGCACTTTTTTATATTTCTACTTCCTGCCTGTTACCATACACTACCCAAAGTTAACTTAACTGTTAAAAAACAGAACTACCTGTCTGAACTTAAACCCAACAGTGCCCTAACTCTACTGATATAGTTATTTTTTATGCAATTTACAGCAAAAAAATGGAAGGGGACCAAGAAAATATCAATATTTCCTTCGAGATTACATCTGAGGAGAATCTAAATGAAGATTTTTTGGATGAAGATTTTATGGATCAGTCTTTGGATGAACAATTTATTGAATGTTTACAAGACATAGAAACATGCATGTTTGAGGAGATTCCAGATGATGTAATGCTGGAAGTTTTATTGAACTATGAAAATTCTGACCAATACATTTTTATTTAATAATTAAAAATTGTTGGAGACATTATTCATTTTTATATCTAATTCATGAAGTACTACCAAAATAATTATGTTTATATTATAGTATAAAGTGAAACTTACAGTATACTATGAAATTTTAAAACATCATAAGGGAGCAGAGAAGACTACCCATGATCCCGTAGGTCTTCTCAGGGAGTACTTAAAGGATCTGTTTCTGCTTTCCTGACAGACTATGGTATGGATTCCATATACAACAATAACTTCTATAACAACATGCTAGATATCTACATAAAAAAAGGTGTACATTGAATTTAAAACTCTACATTGGTACCTACATGTTGGTACTTAAAACACCCAAACAACACAACAACTCTATGCAGAGCTACCCTACCTCTAATCACTTTAAATTATTATTTTCCTGTTTCACTGTGTTTTCCCACTGGTACGCTCCCCGGTGCGCGTACCGGGCGCTTCCCCCCGCGAAAATCGAAAAAAAATAAAAAAATGTTTTTGTCCCGCGGGACCCTTTTATGGCCCCCACATCAAACCTAGGGGGTCAGGGGGGTGTACCCTGCCCCCTTTTCGTCATTTCCCCCTTTGTTTTTTGCCACCTCTTGTGTCTCGATCCTACCGAGACACAAGATGGCGGCTGCTGCGGACTGTTTGGAATGTTTACAGACACCCGAGAACCAATCAGCTTTCCGCGCGCAAGTCGCGTGGCGCGCCCGGAGCGCTCCCCGGTGCGCGTACCGGGGCGCGCTTATAGATATATAAATTTTTTTGAACCTAAATTACTCAAAATCCTCTGGAGCACATATCTTGAGACATAGCAAAGGCACATCGGGCTACCAGTCCCTACAATTTTGCCAAGTTTGGTGAAAATCCATTCAGTCGTTCGAGCTAAAAGTGCAACCGACCGCCCTATGGAAATTAACATGGGGAAAACACGTTTTGGGACCCCCCTTTTATCTCGGCCCCCGCTTGACGAATCCCTCCCAAACTTTCAGAGAAGGAGCGGAGCGCCGCGAGGCAAAGTTGCTGAAAAATTCAGGCAGATTCCTCAACCAGCGCCAAAGTTATTCCCAATAGAATGTTGCGATTTCCCTATGGAAATCAATCCTAACTATAACTACCTACTGGCGACCGCCATATATATATATATATATATATATATATATATATATATATATATATCCAAACTTAGTTCGCCCGAAGGAAAAGAGGGAGCCCATGAGCAAGGTGAGAAATTCAGCTTTCATTCTTGGAAGGAGCGCAGCTTGTGAAATGGATCCAAAAAACAGCAAACAATGAGAGTCAGCCTGACGCGTTTCGTAGTTCATACTTCATCACTGACTGGGCTTCAAAGGCAGACACTTATTTAGGCCAATTGACATCACTTGTACCCGCCCAGGTGGGCGTGGCCGCTCGCACGGCTTCGTGGTACCTGAAGTCCAAAGTCCTGTCCTTCTCCGGTGAGTGGCCTGCCTCGAAGCACAATGTTCAAAATTATATAAACCACAGTGGGG
Organism: Lissotriton helveticus; assembly: GCF_964261635.1. Lineage (NCBI taxonomy): Eukaryota > Metazoa > Chordata > Amphibia > Caudata > Salamandridae > Lissotriton > Lissotriton helveticus. The sequence goes on from NC_136059.1 coordinate 1,081,420,536, forward strand.
TATGCAGTATTCCATCAACACTGCAGCTGTCTGTGATGCCCCAACCAACACTCCTCATGCCCAACTCGGTGGCGTTATTGGACGTCTCCGTGGGGGGCTTGGACAGCCGCCAGTAGGTAATATATATATATATATATATATATATATATATATATATATATATATATATATATATATATATATATATATATATATATATATGTATATATATATATTTTTTTTCTATATATATATATATATATATATATCGAACATACAAGTAGCACCCACAAGGAAGGCCACTGGAAGCTTCATTAAAGTTCAACTTCTTTAATTATCGGCAACTTGCCAGCAGTCACCTAACAAGGATTCAGGCATCGTATTCTCTAGCCAGACGCGTTTCAGGAGTTGTAATCCTTTCTTCAGTGGCACACTAAAGGAGTGAAAGGATTGCACTGCAGATGCACAGTTTCATTTCCAAGCACCCGCCCAAGTGGGCGTAGCTGTCACCACAGCCTCATGGGGCTTGTAGTCCGTCTTAATCATCCCCCTGTGGGTGTGCTTCTTCATTCCTTAAAATAACAAAAATGCTTCAAAACCCATGTGGGTTGATGCGCTGACGTTGGCAAAGTGGCTGCCCTGCTTCATAGGAGTCGATAGAACTTCGTGCAGACAGCAGCCCTGAACTGTGCCCTCACGTCTTCATCCCGATAATTCTTGTTCCAAATTGGAGCCAAGCCGGACCCGCAGAGCAGCGGTGAGGCTTCCTTTTATGGCCGTGCAAAGCCGTTATTCCCACAAGGAAGGCCACTGGAAGCTTCATTAAAGTTCAACTTCTTTAATTATCTGCAACTCCCCAGCAGTCACCTAACAAGGATTCAGGCATCGTATTCTTTAGCCAGACACGTTTCAGGAGTTGTAACCCTGAAGCAGACCCACATGGGTTTTGAAGCATTTTTGTTATTTTAAGGAATGAAGAAGCACACCCACTGGGGATAATTAAGATGGACTACAAGCACCTTGAGGCTGTGGTGACAAAGGAGAAAGGAGGGAGGTAGTAAGAACTAGGGCAGTTGTATTTTGATAGTTTTGTATGTTTTAACCCCATAAAAATTGCCTATGCAGGTAGCAGTTGTAGGCCCATGTCGGATTGATTGCTTTCGTAACACTTTTGGCTTAGTAGAATTATTTTTAAAAAAATGAGTACCTTTTTTATTAAACCATAGTGTTATGAAAGCAATTTTGTTTGAATAGTTTTGATGCGACTGGTTTTGAAATTAGGGTATTGCGTCGTGGCAGTTTTCAGATAGATCGAAGGAACATGGACTCAAATTTCATGGATCGCGGAAGTACTTTTTGGGACAATTTTTCAATTAGGATATATGTTTTTGAACTTATGCTGGATTTCGGTCAAGAGAGGATTGCAACAATGGATTTTTTTGTAGCAAATGTTTCAACTTTTTTTCTTTTTTGGGTTGTTTTTGCTGGATTTCGGTCGAGAGAGGATTGTAACAATGGATTTCCTGTTGCAATTTTTCCAAACAAGTTTTGTTTTTCGAGATTTTTTGGGGGATGCGTTTTTTGTAGGTGAGCACAGTACCTTTTCAGCACAATTTTTGCTGTAGTAAATGGCTTTCCCATAATGTGTCCATTTTGGTATTTGGGACGTGGTTTGCATCACCGATTTTGGATTATTTACTATGGAGTTATGCACTGCACAAGACTCTTGGTGAAATGTGGCAAGTCCAAGAGTTGAAAAAATAAAACAACTGAAGGTAAGAAACCCGACTTTTAATTTATAATTAATTTTCTTTAGAAAAATGCCAAATGATTTAGGGAAATTCATTTTCCAAATAGGCATTTACTATCTACACCAGTGGTCTAATACTTATCAGCTGTCTGCAGGGTATACCTCGCAACCCAAGGAGGCACTCTTATGGTCTATGAGGTGTTGTAGCAGGAAAACCTGGACTTCCAGATGATGACACTGGCCACCAAGTGCAATTGATGGAAATCCTAGAGCCGTTTTCCTGTTGTGTGTAAAGGGTTATATGTAAAGTTTTTGGTAGAACATATTTTTTTCCATATTTCTGTCTGTGACTGTATCTGCAGCATTTGTATCTCGCCTTCTTGTAATTCCTTTGACCACCAAATTCCTTGTGTTTGTTAAGAATAAATGGTTTTAGTCCCCACATTATTCAACATATGCAATTGTTATATTCTGCCCCCTCTACCTCCATTTAGGTTAACATTTCTCAATCAATTACTTTTCTCTCCACAGGGGTACCAGACAAGGCTGTCCCCTTTTCCCCCTTCTCTTATTCTTGCTTTAGAACCTTTCCTAGAAAAAATTAAGCATTGATCATCGTATACTGGCTTCAAATTTCAGAACATTGACATTAAGTATACCACTTATGCCGATGATATTTTACTATATATTTCCCATCCTTCCACCTCTCTACCTGCTCTTTTCTCCCTACCACAAGAATATTCTCTTATTTCAGGTTATAAATTAAATATTGATAAATCTGAGGTTTTACCTTTAAACAAATGTTGCCTCTCTCATATGTTTCATGGTTTCGGCTTCGAATGGAACCCTAACAGCATCAAATGTCTTGGTGTCCTTTGCACAAGCACAATCAGAGAAACTATCAAAGTTAACCACAAAGACATACTGAAAAAGTTATCTACACTTATTGAAAGTTGGTCCCCTCTTTTCCTTTCCTGGTAGTGTAGACTTGCTTCTATTAAAATGATGCTCCTACCCATAGTCAACCTTTATCTTTCAATGCTTCCCATCTCTCTCCCGCTCTTTTTCTTCAGAACTATTAATCGCATCTTAATAAAATTTTCATGGAATAATCGCAAACCTAGGATTTCTCTCTCCCATCTTCAACAACCCAAGGACCTTGGTGGGGTAAACTTTCCAAATCTAATCCGTTATCATTCAGATTTTACGTTAAAACAAATTTGGCCTTTTTTATCAATTTTTTCCTGCCCTCCTTCAACAGCATGGCTCTCAATTGAGCTTGCACAAATCTCGCCCTTTTCATTTCTTACAGCTACTTGCCTATTCCAACCCCCAAAGCACTTCATTACTCCTACACTTACATTTTACAAAACACTTACCCATTCACTGTCTCGTTTCTTTACCTCACATATTGGCTCCTATCATTAAACTCCGATATGGTATAATACACTTGTAAAAATCATGAACAAAGCACTATTTTAGAAGGAATGGATTGATAAAGGTATTATCACTTACAACCATTTACTTAGAGATAACTACCCATTGGACTTTTCAGTTATTCGCGACTCCTTTCATGTTTCAAACACACAATCCTCCCAATACTCCTTGCTGTCTAACACACTGGCCTCAATTTCTTCTCAACACAATACTTCATCTGACAACACTCTGTCCCTTTTCCCTCCACCGGACTTTTCAATTCCTCTCAAAGCTGCTGCTATTTACAAAATACTATCCCACCCATTAGTTGAAAGGTCTAAGTCAAAAATAAAACTCTTATGGGAAAAAGACCTAGCTCAGAAGTTCGCTTTTCAAGTCTGGGACTCTATATGGTAAAGAAATATACACTGCTTCCCATCTGCAAGCACTACACGGACATATATATTTTTTTATAACAGACTTTTTCTCACCCCTTCTGATCTCTACAAATTTAAATTGCTTTACTCCAAGAAATGGTGGTCCTGCCCGCACATTGATAGTGACCTCCTTCACATGTTTTTTCACTGTCCATTAGTTAAATCCTTATGGTCTCCCATCTGGTCCAAACTTAACAATATCTTAAATACTAACTTCCCTTTTGAAATTGTACATGTCTTTATAGGTGGTTCTTTACCTCTTTGCGATGTTTCTTGTAATGTACGCAAGTTTATAGATTTGCATATTGCTATTTCTTTCCAGATTATTACAACTCATTGGAAGGACACCTCAAATATTTCATATACTGCCTGGTGGAACTTGTAATGTCACCATCAAAGACTTGATCGTGCTTTTGCTACCTCTGTACCTTTATTAGTCAAAAAGGATCTTCTATGGTTACTTACCTCTAATTGATTTTCTCTCCAGACATATTGTCTGCATTTCTATTCTCTTATCTATTCTAGTCTGTTGCCTTCTCTTTCTTTTCTCTTTTCTCTTTCTCTCTCTCCCCTTTTTTTTCTCTCCTCTTCTCTCTCCTTTCCTCTTTTAAACTCGAAAACCCTCAAAAGCTTTTTGTCTTAGGTACAGTGTATATCTACCTTTTTAGATAGTTATATATACATGGTTTTTCTCATTATCATTTCAATCTTCTTTTAATGCCATATTTTCCTTGTACTGATGTTTTACTATGTTCATCACTTTTAATAATATATGTGTAGGATTCTTCTACACTGACAGGAATAACAAAGCAAAGTGCTGTTAGTTTCTTCAGTTCAAATAGCAGTTTACTGTCTGATATGTAATCCTCAACTAAGGATGTTTTTTTACTTTTTCTCCAATAAGCCTTTGAAAAGTGGAAAAACATCCCTGAATTTGGGTATCCGTGTACATTTTAGTAACTATGTTAATCACAGGTAATTCAAAGTCAATTAACATTTTTCTAGAACTTTTGTTCATGGTTTTAGCTTTTAGCACTGACTAAAATTCAGTGTATGTTCAGGTTTGTTTATAAAAGAGACAACTGTGCACTAAGGACACTACTGTATGATTAATGTAGGTGTGAATAGTGCATATTTGGATGCATAGGTGGGGTGTGCATTTAAACATCCCGTCCATCATCCAAATATCACTAGTTTCTAATTTAACAAGATTATGGGGTGTGCTAAAGAATAGAATTCTTTTAAGAGGGTTTTTGTTGTCATGCAAAAGAAAGGATTCATTAGTAATAGTTACTGTAAGTTCAGGAGGAAGTTTAATGTCAGAGAAGGTTTGGGGTTTTACACATAGGGGGTTGCTTACTTGTATGCTGTATAACTCTCCGTAGGTTGGGCATAGAAATTGCTATATAGATAGGAATGTTTTGTGATACCTCCCTCAAAAACGAGCCACTGAGTTCATTAGAGATGGATGCCAGGTCTTTCAATTTATTCAAATTTTCTCTTACCTCTATCTCCATTGCAGAGACAGAGTGGTCATGCTCGGTGGTCCTTTCAACAGTGTCACCAAGAGTAACCGCCTTGCTTGTGCAATGGGATGAGTAATAATGCACACACCTTCAATGACACCTTGGCTCAGTTAATCTCTCCTTACAATACATGTAGCCACTGTAACTTAACAGTCTATTTCCCCTGTTTGATTTAAAATATTTGGCTTAGTTTCTTGTGGCTATTCTCTGTAGAAAGAAGAAAAAGAGAAAACATTGTTTCAGTGATTTTTTGTATGGTTGCGCTTAAAAATATTTGGCCTGCAATGGTAAATTTAATGTACATTAATTATTTTACTGCTTTATTTTTACGAAATTCTACCAGGATTTAATTGCATTGACTTGGCAATGTTGGTTTGGAATTTTTTGCTGACTTGATACCTTTGATGGGAAAAGGTTATTTTTGGAGAGACTTGACAGAATGAAACAGGTTACCTTTATTAGGTTTTTCTGTTGTGTGGACGGGAAGTCCAGGAGTAGATGCTGAGTTTCTTTGAGTTTTTCTTTCGGTTGTTCCTACTGTGGTACTCTGTGCTTTAGCTTCTTTGGTTCTGAAAAAAGTGAAAAAGTGTTCTTAGTTTTTTGCTTTGAAAATTTTAGTTTTGCCATTAGCCTGCAGAGAAAAAGTTTAGTCCTTATTTACTAGAAAAAAAGTCGTCATTGTGTCTTTGTTTGTGTGGCTATCATTTTTAATGCAAATTATGTTCTCAAAACAAATGTTTCTTAACTTGAAACCTGCAAAATAAAGTTATTCATACATGTGGATTTTCATCATTTTTACCTTGTATAGTTTGGCTTCTTCTAAGTTGATGGGTTTTGGTTTGTGGTTAAGGATGTGTTCCTCAACACTGGTGGTGTAATATGATTTTATCTATAGAGAATTGTAAAAAAAACACTGTTTTATTGCATGCTTGATGAAGAAACAGAAATTAAAATGTGAAATTGACAGTTTAAATTTTTATTTTTAACTAAAGTACATTCAATTTGCCCACACCTCCATCCAATACTTTCCCCAAGGCAAACACCGGCCGCAGTCGAAATAGTATATTTGCCCCCACCACCATCCAGCACTTTCCATGCGGCAAACACCTGTGGAAGTAAGAATAGTCAATGTGCCCCCACCACCATCCAGCACTTTCCCTGAGGCAAGCACCAGCCGGAGTTGGTATAGTAATTTTGCCCCACCACCTTCCAACACTTTTCCTGAGGCTAGCATCTGTCGTAGTACGAATAGTAAATTTGCCCCCACCACCATCCAACACTTTCCCTGTGGCAAGCACCGGTCTGAGTCGGAATAGTTAATTTGCCCGCACCACCATCCAGCATTTTTCCTGAGCATCTTCCCCGAGTCAAACACACGGAGGTAAAAAAAATGTAATTCTAATACATATCATGGCCTGCTAATATGTTATTTGTCAAATGAGTTTTTTGTTTTGTTTTGGTTCAGATAATTTTTTACAGTTTACTTATAGTTGTTTCTGTTACGGTGTGTTTGTTCATGGTTGGTAATTGGTCCTGTTGTATGTCCAAACTCTGTTAGTATCTAAAGGAAAATGTTCATGATTTCTTTGTTTGCTTTTGGGCTTTTTACTTTTAAAGACATTTTCTACGTTTATTCACTTACTTTTCAAAGGAAAAATAATTTCAGAAATGTCTGCAGTAAAATAGGGGCTGTTTTTCAAACGCAGTAAATGCTGTAAAGAAGTAAAAATATTTTGTAAGTAATTGAGAATTAGGTGTGATCATTTGGAAGCTGTTTACTTATAAATGTACACTTACTTCTTCTACTCCTGCTGTGTGTGGTCACCATGGAAGTCAGTGTATCACTAAGCACAAAATGGTGGACAGTTTCTTTTATACAGTTTTTGGGGGTAAACAAGATTTTAAATAAAACTATGTTTTGAAAACAGTTTTTCGCATGATTCACAACCTGACAGAATGTATATTTATTTTGTCTTGTGTAAAAATTTTCGTTTACACGTTCCGTCTCGGAGTGCCAGCCATTTTGAGGAGATGGTGGGTCAGGGCTGTAATAAAAATAGTTGAAGGACTGCCATTTTATGTGCTTCAAGTTGATTGTACCTATAATCTCTTTTTACATCTGACAATAGTGTGTATTTTATAAAAAAATGCAGTAAATATAAGTGTTAATTTTTGCCGTTTTTCAAACATATTTTTAGAATTTTTTTATTAATACCTAGGCATTTTAATGGTTAGGTAGTATAAAAATATCTGAGCATTAAAAGTAATACCTGGGTATTAACACGCTCCTCCACTCAAAATCCCTATTTCCCATGCATCCCGTCCACGGGGATGGATGCAAAGATTTATACTTTCAGAAATTTTAGTAATAAACAATTAAACATATTAAGCATTGTAATGGTATGCATTGTATTAGTATTTGTTGTAATGGAATGCGTTGTAATGGTAGCTTTAATATATCTCAATGAACATGTGTTGTAATGGCTTGAGTAGCAAAAACATGCGTTGTAATGGTATTTGTGTTATAAAAACTACAATGTAAAAGTATGCTTTGTAATGGTTTGCATTGTAACATCATATATTCCTCTGAATTTGTGAGTACCCATACTGGCATATGATTTAGAGAGTATTTTTCAAAATGTTGTTTGTACACACTGGCTTACATTTGGAAGGCACAACTGCAGAATGGCAATACCACATATCCTAATATTCCATGCTCCCAAAGGTCTTCTGATACCTCACTTGTGGGGGTAGACCTATTGTCTGCAACAGGAAATGGCCTTGAAAGCAACATGGATACATAGCATTTTTCCACTCAAAACTGGCCTGTTTTTTGCAAAGTGGGTAGCTGTAGATGTTGAGCCCTAGCTCTGCTGGCACCCAGGGAAACCTAGCAAACGTGTATACAGGTCCTAAAACTAGATAGCTAGGGGAATCAAGGATGGGGTGAATTGCATGGCTCTCGCCAGGTTGTTTTACCCCAAATCGCTTGCAAACCTCCAACTTTTACTAGAAAACACACTTTACTCACATTTGTATGATGTAAAGTTCTGGAATCCATGGGGAGCCAAAAACTTTCTTCCACCCAACATTTCTCTATGTCTTCTGATAAAAATTGAGAGGCAATGGAGAAGGGACTATTGTCCTTTACTGAAAACCCACTATACCACACTATTAGGTGACTATAAAAGAGCCATACTAGGCGCCAAAATTGCCTACTTCTCAGCAAAAAGTTTGGTGGCGGAGAATAAACCCAGGGAGATTTTCACAAGTATTCACGACCTAGCCTTCTCTGACAGGGCTACACTTAAACCTCCCCCTACCCAGTCCTTGTGTGACTCTTTGAATTCTTATTTTTTGGAAAAAATTATTAACATCAAAGCCAATATTCCACCCCCCTCCCTTGCTTTTGTTGAACCCTTTCCCCCGACTGCCCAGTGCTGCCTTTCTTCGATCCCCCCTCTCACCGAAGAAGTGTTCTTGGCTATACTCCCTAAAGTAAAGTCAGGCTCTCCGGCGGACATCTGCCCGGCCCGTATTCTTCAACAGATTTACTCTGTCTGCACTAAGCCCCCGATTACTTTTCTTAACAGTTCCCTTGCCCAGGGGGTTGTGATCCCAGCACTTAAATCTGCCACAATAGTGCCTATCCTGAAGAAGCCTGGTGCGGATCCTTCCGCCCCAGTTAATTATCGCCCTATTTCACTGTTGCCCTATTTGGGCAAGGTGCTTGAGCGCCACGTAACATCGGTACTCAGCGCCCATGTAGAAGTGAATGGGGGCCTAGCGTCTCGCCAGGCAGGCTTCCGGCCTAGGCACTCCACCGAGTCCATTGTGGTGTCAGTCCTGGACAACCTCAGGGAGGGCATGGACCAAAACAAACACCAGGCCCTGGTGCTCCTCGATCTCTCCGCCGCTTTTGACACGGTGGACCATTCCATCTTGCTTTCACGTGTCAGAGCGACGGGAATCGGGGGCTCGGCCTTGGTCTGGCTATCGTCCTTCCTGAGGGACCGCACCCAGGCGGTCCGGTTGGGGGATTTCTCGGCCACCCCACTTAAGGTCACATGTGGTGTTCCCCAGGGTTCTTCTCTCTCTCCTCTTTTGTTTAATCTTTATATCTATCCCTTAATCTTCGCGCGCCAGCAGCTGGAGGTCACCGTTTATAATTATGCGGATGACCTCCAGCTCATCTTTAACCTATCTTCTTCTTCCCATTCTATTTCCAACTTTCAGACTACTATGATTTTTATTAGGGACTGGATGAACCACAACCATTTGAAGTTGAACACGGATAAAACTGAGTTGGTTCTCACGGGTGGTTCTTCCAGTCCCTGGAACTCTTTATTTTGGCCTTCTTCCTTTGGTCCCCCTCCCACTCCCTCTCCCTCAGTCAAGACTTTAGGTATTCAAATTAACAATCATCTTACCCTCCAATCACAAATTAGCTCTGTTGTTTCCTCCTGTTTTCTTACCCTTCGCACTATTCGTGCTGTTTCTTGTTTCTTTTCTCCCCTGGCACTTAAACTGATCATGTCTGCCTTGGTGATCTCCCGGCTGGATTACGCTAACGCCCTGTACAACGGCATTCCGGCATACAGCCTACGGAAGCTCCAACTGGTCCAAAACCAGGCGGCCCGATTAGTGTACGGCCTTCCCCGCTCTCACCACTCAACTCCTTTATTGAAGGCGCTCCACTGGCTGCCTGTCAGGGAGCGATCCCTTTTCAAAACAGGTTGTATGGTCTTCCAGGTGCGCCAGGGCCTAGCTCCCACCTTTATTGCCTCTTTGATAAGGGAGTATATCCCCGCTAGAGAGCTTCGTTCATCATCTCAATCACTTCTGCAGGTACCTAGCTACAAGCGCAAAAAGTGGGGAGGAGACAACTTCTCATTTTTGGTACCCTCTTTTTGGAACTCCCTCCCCGACCACCTACGGTTGGCCAAGCACTATCCTCTTTTCCGTAAAGACCTCAAAACTTTCCTATTCAATCAGGCTTTCCCTCTGTAAATTGTCCTCATATTTTTCCTTCTTTGTACCAGCTCTACTGCGTCTCCTCTGCTATTTTAGCCTCCATAGCGCCAAGAAACCGCATGGTGAATGTAGCGCTTTATAAATATTTTAAATTCAAATTCAAATTCAAAATGGTACCTACTTTTGTGGGTAAGCCTGAATCCCATGCCAGGAAATGGCCCAAAACTCAACATGGATGCATTACATTTTTCCACACAAAACTGCCATGTTTTTTGCAAAGTGGGCTGCTGTGAATTTTGGGCCCTAGCTCAGCTGGCACTTAGGGAAACCTAGCAAAGCTGCACATTTTTTCAAGCTCGACTGCTAGGTGAGTTCAGGAAGGTGAACCTTGTGTGGGTCCCATGACGTTATTTCTCCCCACAATAACATATACAACTCAAACTTTGCCAAAAAGTACACATTTTCTCGCATTTCTGTGATGGAAACCTCTGGAATCCACAGGAATCCACAAAATTCCTACCAGCCAGCATTACAGCTCTTGTGCCCAAAAATGAAACGCTGTCCCACTTATGCCACTAGCAGGGCCGGACTGACTACCGGGCAGTTTGGAATGCTGCTGAGCTGCTGGCTGATTTCACTGCAGTGGGGGCTGATTTCGTTCATGGAGACCTGTGTGTCCTTCGAAATAATGAAAGCAAAACTAATTTTGTTTAGTACACGCAGGTCCCCATCAACGAAATCAGCCCCCACCTCAGCAGCATTCCCAAACTGCCCGGTAGCCAGTCCGGCCCTGGCCACTAGGACTAGTGCCCGTGACTGCATCTGATCAAAGCTAGGTCAATGGGAGCCCTTGCATGGTAACTATTATTGACTTAGGTTTGAACCGTTCGCAGGCACCAGCCCTAACCACACAAGTGGTGAAACATTTTTATCAAAACAAGTGGGGCAATGCTGGGTGTTAGGAATTTTGTGGATTCTAGAAGTTTTAATTACAGAAATATAAGGAAAATGTTATTCACAGTTTGAAGTTTGCAGGGCCCTGTGGGTAAGACAACCTCATAGGATTCATGCAAGGCACACCACTCTGGAATCCTTTGGCCGTCTACTTGAAAAATGTCTGTGCTGGGTAGCTTTCCACAGGTGGCGGCTAAGCATGGTCCAAAATCCCACAGATAACCCTAATGCTGATCTTTCCACATAGCACATTAAGGCCTTTTGTGTAAAGGTATTTTGGCCCACCCACACATGAGGTACCATTTGTGTCAAGAGACTTGGGGGAATACTGTGTGGTAGTAAATTTGTGGCTCCCACAGATTCCATAAGTGTTCCTCACAGAAATGTGAGGCAAATGTGTGTTTTTAGTCAACATTTGAGGTTTGCAGGGCATTGTGTACAAGAAAATGGTGTGCGAATCATGTGAAGCACACCATCCAGGAATCCCCCAGATATCTTGTTTACAGAACTGTCTGTATATTGTAGGATTTTCAGGTGGTAGCCCACCCAAGCCCAAAATGTGCATGCATTCACCATTGCAAGTGGGATGATATTAGGAGTTAGCCATACCCCCTGGCTCATAAGTGAAAACAAAACCCAAAAGAATCAAATGTCCTCTAGCCTCCCATTGGTATGCTTTAGTGTGCAGGGGAACAGAGAGACTGTTGAAGTTTTCGGGGTGAGGTTGCAACCTAATGTGAAGATAGGCAAGACCTACCCCATAAGTTTATACAGTGGGCCTATGCCCCCAGGGAGCATATTGGTGGTAATTACCTGCATTTGCCCCCAGGGGGAACAAAGTCTGTTACCCCATCAACTTGTAGGGTCGTGGCCATGGCCATGCAGGGCAGTACCCCAATATTTTAAAACAAATTCCTTGGCACCTTGTGGGCTTTCTGCCGCCCGGAGTGGCAGATCAGGGTAATTACCCTAATTGTCACCTCAGGGCACAGAAGGTCTGCATCCCAATTTATTTGAGGTTGAGGCATGGCAATGCCAATGGTGGGCAGTCCCCACCCTTCTTTATTCTTTTAATACAAAATTATTAACTGAAATCTAGTGGGCTTTTGGGCAGATCAGGGTGTATTACCCCCTTGTGCCCCCGGTAGGGAGGCATAAAGACAGTGTCCCCTTTTATTTGGGGTGGATGCATGGCCATGTAATGTGTAATGTAAATGTGTTGGACTTGTAAAGCGCACAGCTGCCCGTGAGCGTCCCGGCGCTGAAGACCGCTGGGGAACCCGTCCTGGCTATCCCTGTGAGATGGTCCCTTCTGGGTATCTCCAAGGTGAAACCAGGCATCCCCGGCGTCTGTGGGGGGCCGTTGTAGAGATGAGGCAAGCTTAATGCCCAGAGTTGCCGAGTGTGATCCCTGGTTAGAGTAGGCACCAAGGCGAGAATTGTCGAGTCAGCTGACCCTGGTCCACGACCCTGCCACGTCAGGAATCGAACCCTGGTCCCGGGCCGTTCTCTGCTTCCGGGTCTGCCACCTCTAACCAGTGAGCCATGACCCTCATAAAAAAAATCCCTGGTGTCTCCTGGGCTTTCTGCCCCCCTGCCCCGGTGGGAAGATCAGAGTACTTGCCCAAGGGTCCGTTCCCACTCTCCCTGGTGTCTAGTGAGTGGGTCCCTGCTTGGGGATCGCTCTCCTGTGGTGATCCCCAAGCAGGGACACACTGGACAGACATGCCATTTGAAAGGGGAGAATATCTCCTCTTTAAACCCATGCTAAGGGGGCTGATAGCACCCCCAAGTACTGATTCAGTGAAGTTTAAAAAAAGCCCTGTGCGCACTGATCATCATTACATGTAAAAATAAAAAATCCGAGGCTATTTGGGAAGATCTTCCTGAGAAGCCCAGGCCTAGGGAGAGTAAAAGAGCCCTTTCTAACCCTCCACTATGTTGACCAGTGTCAGAAACCTGCATTGGAGATGGTGCGCAGGTTTTGGCCATTGGCAAAGAGATTAAGGAGACATTAATACCAGAGAAAATAAGGAAAATAGAAAGTTGTGCTTATTTCACTCGAGGTCAGATTTTTGATCTCAGAATCATGCAATGACAACATTTGATAATAGCAGTTTCAGCATAAGTAAAATCTATGTGCTTATTTCATAGGACCATGTTGGAAATCACTGGGTTGGAAGTCAGTTAGAAGTATTATAAAATTAACAATAGTGTGAGAACAAAACTGCAGTCTAGAAGCATGATTTGAGGCATTATAGCAGATTGAGAAGATTCAGACTGTACATACTTGAAGTATTTACCACTAATATCTACATTTTGATAACACCAAAATTCTGTAGCTTCTGAATTACATATAGTTTATTTGTTACTTTATACAGATTTTTTATAGAGTGGTGCCTCTTACGGTAGAATTCGGAAAGCATTAAGTTAAACTCAGTGCGTACATTAGAGTAAAACCTGAGGGAACAGCATTAACTTATATTACATAAAGATGGTACATTTACATGCTATATGGTGCTGCTTAACGCTATGGACTTCAAAGAGAGCTTTTGTCAAGTAGAATATTTCAGATAAAAAGGTGGTCATGAATGAATTAGTGTACTTAATTATTGGATTTGTGTAACAGTGTTGCTAATCAGCCTCATTTCTCTAGATTGGTTGCTTTTATCTGATTTCACTTTTACTGGTACTTTGACCCTGTACACTGTGGCACTTCTATTTAGTATCACAGTGTGTGTGTCTCAGCTGTGCTCTGTGTCCATATAACATGAACTAATATTGCTTACACCTACTTTCATCAATGGTCATAACTCACATGATTCTGTGTAGTGTAATCACACAGAATTACCAAGCAATTCAGCAAGAATATGTGAAAATATTTGAGAAGAGTAATTCTGCATGTATTGCTATTTATTAGCACAAAATGCATCCTGGTATCCAAAAACAGATGCATTTTGCATTAAGAAATAGCACTAAATGTAAAGAAAATGATTTCCCCCAAGTTTCCACTGGCATTGACCATTATCCTCTATCACTGTAGTAATCCCCCAACCCCCAAATTACAATACATTATGTAATCCTGTTATTATTGGTAATTCAGCATCGAAGAGTAATGAAAAATTACCAAAATTACTCGGATTACTTCAACGTAATCGAAATTCTGCCTGTGCCTGATAGTTAGGTGTTATAACTTTCCATTAAGGCCAAAATTAGCTGAGGCACGAGTGCACCAGTGCCGTGAAAAAATCAATGCCATATGTAGGCTGCAATATTCATTTAGATCACACACAAACATTACTGGAAATGCCTTGCTCCAGCTAAGCTGCATAGCCTGCCTGCAGCCTGAAACACTTCAATGTCAGAGAAATGTGTTCGTCCATGTGCTTGAATATATTAGATAAGACAACCCTCAATGTCACCAATAGGCCTGGGAGCTTAATCTACAAAAGAGGGGATTACTAAACATTTAGGAACAATATGTCCCTACAGAAAACAGCCAGAATAAAATAGCATTTATCTATGCAAAGGCCTACTTGTGATTAAAAGATTGTTTTCAGAACGTCCTCTAGGAAGATCCTCCGAAATGTATCCAAAGTATATTAGTAACATTGATCAAAAATCAAATTGAATGGTGAAGTTGGATTTTCGATAACTATATTAGAAAGGTAACTTTTGAAAACATATTTTACAGTTCCTGTAAGCATCTTTATAAAATATTTCAGTTCGGCTGAGCTGTCCCCCTTATAGTGGATAAGCCTGATGAGGCCTGTAAACATCCTCTGCTAGTAGATTAATAAGACTTAGGAAAGGTGAGGTAGTTGCAGATTAATTATCCACTAATGTGCTACTAATAGAAGTAGACAGGAATAAGTGGTCAAACAAATGGTCAAAGCCAAGTCCCGGCTGTCATAATCATAGTCACATCCATCCATCTATTATGTGTGCTCTTTCTGCAACCTGTGGCCCCAGTCTGATTGAGTCTTGAGAACCTTTTTGTTTTGCTGTACTGCAGCCCCATTAAAGGGGGTGTCAGACTGTGAATGTGCCCTCTTCCCCGTGTTTGGTTAAATGCCTGCTTCTCATACCATGTTACTGGAGCTAAATGCTGTAAGCCAAGAGGCCTTTTTCAGCTCTTAAACATCGTAACCATGTGCAGTCAAATTCTGCTGTTTGGGGGCTGCCGTCTCCTTCCCATCACTTATCTCCCATTGCCAGAAATCCTGCTTAGTCTCACAAATCTTGGCATACCGTGTGCCATGATGGCCATCTTTTAGGCATGGCTATATATACTGCATGCCACTCACAAAGCCTCTTTTGGCTTTGCCGTTTGCCCAGCAAACCTTTTGCAGCATCTCTCTCCACAAAAACACAAAAACCCGAAACCACTTACCATATTGGAATGACAGTTGTCCTTAATAAACTCCTGGATCCAGCACATCTTGAGGACCTTCCATGAGTCTGCAAACAAAG
Source organism: Lissotriton helveticus (assembly GCF_964261635.1). Taxonomy (NCBI): domain Eukaryota; kingdom Metazoa; phylum Chordata; class Amphibia; order Caudata; family Salamandridae; genus Lissotriton; species Lissotriton helveticus. The sequence goes on from NC_136059.1 coordinate 1,081,436,045, forward strand.
AGAAGAATGTTATGTGGTAACCAATAGTTCTACCTGTCCTAAGGCTTCTTCGCCTATTAATATTGTGCTCTTACGCTTCTACTAACAAACTCATACAAGAACATTGACAAACGTGTAAGGCTTAATTCCACAACAAATAATCCTCTTTTTGGATTCCCTTCCCTTTTTGAGAACGAACCTGCTTACTCAATGAACTATTGAAAGACTTTGTTAATCAAGAATCAACGCTGACTTGTGAAAGCCCCTGGTAGCAACAGTCAATTATTCAATGAGATTTGAACAGTGTGTTATGATTTGACCAAAAGTACTGGTATATATGTTATCATTTTGTTCAATTTGTAAAAGCAATGTCTGAATCAATGCGTAATGTTTCTTAAATGCTTAACAAGATAACCGAAGACATGTCCCAAAGCAGAGTCAGAGCACTAAGAAGAAATAGCTTGATGTTAAGGCATTTCTTAATGTAGTGCACAACAGATTCAACTTGATGACACCAGAAGGATCGACAGGTTTTGTTTCTCTTCTCTATCCCATTCCCCCTTCCCTTCAAGAGCAGCTGCCAGTCCTAGTTCCTCTGAAATGTGGGCTGTGAGCATTGCCCAGCAGAATACCCTGGGTTTCAGGTGAGTTGCCCCTGACAAAAAGCCAGGCCACAAAATCTAAAATTCCACTTGGACAGCATAGATCATATAAATGCACAATAATTATTCCAGGCACTGACCTTGGATACTGCCTGAGGTTGTAGATTTGACCAGTGCCTTACAGATGCAACTGAAAGAGGTTTTCAAACTAAGAGACAAAAACAGAGCTCTATGTGGAATTGCAAAGGTACAAACTGAAGTATAAACCCTGGGGGGCTTCCCAAAAGGATAACTGCCCTTTGTTACAACCTCCCAAATTTGGAGGAGGATTTACCAAAACTCATTCTTCGGATACCCCAGAAGAGCAGCCACTTAATATGAGCGTGACAACCCCAATAACCATTCCCTTAGCAGCACCAGAAATGTTCTATTGGGGTAGAGAAAAATGTTATGTTTATTTTAGTCAGTGTCAATTTCGATTTTTATGTAGACTATATGCCTTCCCAATGATGCCGCAAAGTTGGCATTTGTTATCTCTTACCTTGAGGGAATTGGAGCCATTTGGTTGATTCCACTAGTAGACAGTAATGGTCCCTCTTGTATGACTTTGAGCAACGTAAAACAGCCTTGAAAAAGTTATTTTCAAACATGTCTCTATACAGTCCAATGACAATGAACTCCTGAACATTAAACAAGGCACAAAAGACATTTTAACAAACATTACAACTTTTAATCGCTTGGTAGTCACCGAGATGCAATGTCCTGAGGAGAAGAGAACTTCTCAGTTTTATGGACATCGAGGTGACCTAACGTATTCCTTGTCCTACATAGTGGAGTTACCTTAAGACTACTCAGTTTATTTACATTATTCGGTTTCATTAGGAGAAAAACATAAAAGTGTAAACATTACATCTTCCAATTACATTAAATTATTGTTAAAATCATCAAAGTGGAATTATTTACATATTCAAATTTATATTTAAGGTTTTTCAGTTAAAAACATATAACAATGGTTTAAAGTGCATCAGAGCTCAATTTACAAATTGGTTCTATGTCGAATACAGAATTTTAGGAACCTCGCTATATTTATGGCTAAAAGATCTGATTCCAGGAATTGGAGAACCATGAAAGCTGGTCGACATTGGCGTATGCCCAAACTTTTTTTAATTGGTAGGAGCCACTGCTTTCTAGGTTCAGTGTAAAATGCACTAAAAAGGGTTGCATGTAAGAGCGATTGAGGGGATATTCCGTCACAAGGACAATGGTTTAACAACTTTGACCAATCATTTGTCATTGGAAAAGTGGCAAAGCGATGAAAGATGTTTAATCTGAATCGGGTCAATAAAAATCTGTCAAAGCTGGATAGCTTTCAAGTTAAATATGGCTGGACCGTCACAGTTGTTTGAATTGACAGAGAATGTTGAACAGAGGTTTTATTTACTTCAGCTATGAAACGAAGGCCAGCTAAGTGTATTAGACAATGATTCTTTAACGTCTTTCTTAAAATCTGGACCATTTCATGAGGGTTATGATAATAATTCTCCAGACCCAGGTCAGATAAGAACTTCCTAACATATTGTAACCACTGGATCTTTTTAGCATGTTCTAGCTTAATACAATCGCTCACGATTGATTGAGTAAGCATTAACTTATTGGACGTCCAGAGACGATGCCATAGCAGAACTGGTTGTATCCCTATGATGTCAGAAATATAGGACACGCCCAGTTCTAAATGGCAGCTAAATGTGGACGTACTTTGTGGAACTACAAGTAGAAATCTTAAAAAGCTATTTTCTACTTTTTGTATGGAGTCAACCTGTGCATGCCCCCACACCCCTGCCCCATAAATGGCTGTGCTAACGCATATGGCCTAGTAAATACGTAACATCTCTTCTGGGGGTCGTTTTCCCAGCCTCTGGTGAAAGCAGCTAGAGCCATTGTAGATTTTAAAAACTGCAATTTTCTAACCTCAATAGCTCTTTTCCAGGTACCCTTTGCATCTATTACAACTCCAAGGTAAGGGTAAGTGGGAGTGTGGTCCACCCTAGAGTTGCTTATATAGATGTTATTTCCTTTTCTTAGTTTCCGACCAGAGGTCATGATGAAGGTTTTTTTAATATTGATTTTTAAATCTAAATTCGACATGACTACATTGTATCGATTTATGGAGCGCTGTAGTTCAAGGGAAATGCGAGCAATGATCACCGCGTCATCCGCGTATAGGATAGCGGGGATTGGACGATTCTGGACTAGGGGTTGGTCCTGGCTCCCCTCCAGCATGGCTAATTCCAGGCCGTTTGTATAAAGAGTGAATAAGAAGGGGGCCAGGACACAGCCCTGTCTTACTCCCTGCTCCACCCTAAAGGGCGTGGATAATTGACCCCCCAGACCATATCTCACTCTCGCGGTTGCATTTGAATAGATTTCTCGCAGATAGCTGACCAACAGAGGCTCTACCCCCATTGCTGTCAATATGTCCCAATGTTTTGCATGACCCATGCAGTCGAATGTTGCAGTAAGATCTACATAGGCCATGTAAAATCTTCCACCCTTCACATCCACGTATTTACTCCTCAGTAATGCCAGGTTGAGGACCTGCTCGATGGTACCAAGGCCCTCCCTAAATCCGTACTGGAGGTCAGATATGATGTTATAATCTTCCGTCCAGTACTGTAGGCGTTCTAAAAGAATATGGCCTACCACCTTTCCCAGCGAGTCCAGTAATGAGATAGGGCGATAGCACATTGGACTATTGCGATCGCCCTTTTTAAAGACCGGGACCAAGATGGATTCTGACCAAGAGTCCAAGAGGCCAACTTTTCCCGTGGCCTCTAGTACCCTGAGCAATAGTGGGGCCCATAGGTGCATTTTTAATTTATATAAATACACAGGTACCCCATCGGGGCCCGGGGCCTTTCTTCCTCTGCTGGCTTTTAGGGCATGCTCAACTTCGGCCAGAGTGAAATCTAGGGCCAGTGAACTAGAAGAAGGGCTTAGGCTACTGGTCCTATTCCTGTGAGTACATTGGGTTTGGCTGGGATCCTCTGTAAGTCCAAATATCCGCGAGAAATGAGCTATCCATTCCGATTCATTAATTGTGGCTTCTATTTTACTGCTCTCCCTTGGGCCAGAGAGGAATGGGGTATTTATGACTTCCAAGAACGCTACACTGTCATTAATTTTGCAGCTGTTATGTAAAGCTACCCATAGTTCCTCTTTTAGTTCCATCTTTCTTTGTCGTAGAGTTTTATTATATGTTTTCCTAAGTTGGATTACCTCTGTCCTATCTCTATTGGTTTTTTTGAGAGCGCCTTTAAGGTCAGAGTAGGCTTTTGTGCAGGATGAATTAAACCAGCCACTCCTATTTTTTCTTTTTCCTTTAGGTATAATATTTACGGCTTCATTCACAGATTTGATTACTACTTTAAAGTTGTCTAGGATCTCCTGAGGGGTTGAACACTCCGCCAGGCATGCGCTTATTGTGGGCATGGTGGTTCTGACAACTTTTTCAGTCATTACTTCAGGATATGAGCGGGCCCATTTTATAGAGTAACCATTTAATCTGTTCATAGTAAGACTTTCCTCCTGATACAGGGTCATTGGCTTTGTTCTACCTCGTGCCAATTGTATGGAAAGGCAAATAGAGATCTGGAAATGATCGCTGAATACGCAATCATGAGTTATAAAATGTGTTATGAGGTGTGATCTATACAGCTAGAGGCTCCTCTACCGTTAAAAGTTGGCTTTAAGGAAACAATGGGAGATAACAATTCATTTGCAAAGGTCAATTGGAGGAGTGAAATAGTCTCGTTCATACACGCTCTGGTGGAAGAATGAGGAAAATAGGTAATATTATTTTCTTGCTCATCTAAAAGGCCACTTGTAATGTTGTTGTTTCTTTCACAGAGTGGTAAATTAAAATCACCGCCCCACACAATGATGGAATTTTTCCCGTGATAGTTGTTAGTAAAGTCCAGAAGGAAATAGCAAATTTCCTTCAGCGTCTCTACCAACTTTATTTGCTGCAAATTATTATAGAAATTGACTAGCATAATGAGGGCTGATTTTTCTATGGCTATTGAGATTATCTGTTAATTCTCCTCATTTTTTAAGGTGATTGTTTCTCTCACCTGGATTAGGTTTGAGATGTGCACCACTAGCCCACCTATCGCACGCCCTGATGGTGATGTAATTGCAGGTGAGAAGAATGTTTTGTATCCATTTAAATGGATTGATAGTACTGCCCACGTCTCCTGTAGACACAGAATATCGTGGGTCCGCACAAACCTTAGCCATCCTTCTTGATTGAGCTTAGATCGGAGACCAGCAATATTCCAAGATATGAGACTAAGAGGGGCCTCTCTGAAATGGTCAGTACCGAGCTTGGAGGCTGTATTTAAGCATCTCCTTTCCTTTAGGGGGCTGCTCTTCGTTAAGGGAACGAAGACTAGGTCTGAGTCATTTGGTTTACAAGATTTTTTTGAGATAGTTTAATGCCATGATTGACTGGAAGAGATTCTTGAACCTGTTCAAGTAGGACCGGGGTAGGATTGGTTGAGAGGATCAGAGGGTTTTCCAAGGGCTCTGCTTCCTGAAATGTTTTACACACTTTAGTTGCTTGTCCGTCGCTACTAAATCCCTCCGCTATAAGAGGAACAGATCCCAGAGCACAAGTTGGTTGTCCGTCCACCGACTCTAAAAATGATAGAAGCTCAAATCTATTTGAAGTTATAATAGAGCCGTTTGTTTTCGAAGTGGGCTTGAAAACCGGCTTATAGAAAAAGCTGAGAGAAAGGGACAAAATTGCTGTTGAAGTTATGGGTGATTCCTCCTTTTAAGTTAGGAGAAAGCGAACCATTATGGGCGTCTTAAAGTTTATAACAATGTAGTCACCCTGAATGGATTTTAAGGAGGGACCCACCCACTCTACTCTTCGGGCCATCAGAATTTGATTTGTGTTCTGAGGATTAAAATGTTTATTTTTCACCAGCCAATCCACCACTTTGTTACGGAGGGAAAAGCAGGATTCCTCCTGACCCTGTTTTAAAGGTGGAACCCCCGTTAAAACCAAGACATAGGGACAAGATGCAGGAGGCAAATTTAAGTTATCAGTGTTGGGTTGAGCAGTACAATTGATGGAATTAAAGTTGGTATTTTTCTGCCCTTGATTCCGTGTATTCTCCACCCTAGCAGTAACCATTAACGTGCGCTCCTCATTTACGAGGTTTGGAGACTCTAGAGGCAGCGCCTTCGATGGGCCAGACTGGAGCTCTTGGCTGGGTTGGTTACAATAACCCCTTTGTAATGAGGGCGAGTTCATATTAATAGGTGTCAGCTTGGTAATTACCAGTCGGGCTCTAATTGAGTCAACGTCATCTTTCAATTGTACTAGCTTACTTTCAATACAAACAAATCTTTCATCAAAGAGGGAGGTCAGCTGTGAAGTCATTTCTCTGAATTTTACTTCAAGAATATTTTTTATAAGGCCTTCCATATGGCCACCCAGATCTTGTAAAATTGCTTTAGAATTATTAGTGGGGGAACCTGACTGAGCTTCAGGATAACTTAGGGCTTCGTCTGTTTGGGTTTGTAGTGAGGCTGTTCCCAGTGAGCTACAACCAGGGCAATCTGTTTCCTTACCCTCTTTACCTTGCTTGCCTCCCTTCTGTTTCGTTCCCAATACTCGGCCTTTCCTTTGTTTGGTTTGTTCCCGAGTTTGTGGGCCTTTCCCTCTTATGATAGAGGTATCAATCTCCCTATCCTGAATATTAGGAGATTGAGGTCGGAGATTCACGGAAGGGAAAGAAGGTATTAGGGAAATGATTTTCTTTACTGGTAGGGAATTTGTGGATTCCTCCTCCCTGGTCAGCGGAAACTGTGTTGGGTCAAGTGAGAGTCTGCGCTCAACTAATTGAATCTCGTGGTTTAGAAGAGAATCTGCTCTTATCAGGAAAGCGTCCAAAGTGCCCGCAGCACTCCTTCGTTTCTCCATCAGAGTTATTTCTTTACAACAGAATCAACAGTAAATGGTCACTGTATAATCAGACCAAGGGAATCAAATAATTGCTATTCGCTAAACAACAAATTTAATAACTAGGTCAAATAACTCTTTCGACAGTGGCGCTCATGTGTAAGGGAACCACCACCGTTAAGTCAGTTTAGCCAAAGTTCTTACCAGTCCTCGCAGTATTTCAACTCGTGGCAAACCGCCAAGGGACAGGGCCCTGCCCTGCTCCTGTCTGCCCCTGATGGCCACAGACGGCCCGCCCTTTGCCCTGGCTTCGCCTGGCACGTGCCCCCGGGTGCGTCCCGCAACGCGGGTACCAAGAGGAATGATATAGCAGTAATGGGCGGCGCCAGGCAAGCAGGCTCAGGTGTGTTCTCTCCCCGGGGCTCCTGGACCTTGGAGTCCCCGCAGCAACAAACTCCTTGCAGGCAAAACTCCCTCTGCGAGCGGCTCCCGCGAAGCCGGGGCCGCGAGAGGTGAAGAGGCTGTTGGGCAAGCAGGCTCAGGTGTGTTCTCTCCCCGGGGCTCCTGGACCTTGGAGTCCCCGAAGCAACAAACTCCTTGCTGGCAAAACTCCCTCTGCGAGCGGCTCCCGTGAAGCGGGGGCCGTGAGAGGTGAAGAGGCTGTTGGGCAAGCAGGCTCAGGTGTGTTCCCTCCCCGGGGCTCCTGGACCTTGGAGTCCCCGCAGCAACAAACTCCTTGCAGGCAAAACTCCCTCTGCGAGCGGCTCCCGCAAAGCGGGGGCCGTGAGTGGTGAAGAGGCTGTTGGGCAAGTAGGCTCAGGTGTGTTCCCTTCCCGGGGATCCTGGACCTTGGAGTCCCCGCAGCAACAAACTCCTTACGGGGCAAGACTCCCTCTGCAAGTTTGTTGATGTGGTGGTCAAGCTGGATGACCGTTTAGGTGAAGAAAAGGGAGAAATACTCTGCGGTAAAACAAAAGTGGTAATACTGAAAATTGACAAGAAGGTGCATGACACTAAAGGGCTTGACGTAGTGCCCTTGCAGATGGGGAGCTAAGACATCCATTGATTTCTGAAGAAAAGGATCAGAGACGGAAACTTAAATTGTGTCTGTATTGTGGCAAACCAGGCCATTTCACCAAGGAATGTCTAACAAAACCAAAACTTAAAGTGGCGTTGCTTGAGCCAATTTAAAGGAACTGCTTTAGGAAAACTGATTCTCTCATCAAGTGATGAGATTGACTTGCAATATTTAGCCAATATCCATGGTAAAATTCCACATCATCTCATCATTACTATGACTCTAATAATTTCCTTGCAACACAGAATGGTAGTCTCAATGCTGTCCCTGGTGGCTTGCATAAGTATTCAGAAAATATCCAAGGATGAGCCTGAATCAGTTTGAGCAGTGGATGGATCAGAACTCTCTTCTGGACTTATAACATATTAAACCAATCCTTTGGTCATGGTTTGTGAAAACAGCCATACAGAAAGAAGAGTCTTTATTTAATAAACACCCCACCTTTAGAGGTATTCTGAGTATCCCTTGCTTGGAATACCACAACCGAAAGATTGATTGGGCTACCGGAAGATCATGTTAGATTCAAGTAAGTGCTTTACTTCTTTTCATTAAACAAACCTTATTATTTCTCTAATTGCAGTCCCACTCAGAGCATGTAGGAAGGAATCTTACCAAAGACAATCACAACTATTTAGGATGTCTTTGATCCATAGAATGCAACCCTCCTACCTTCTCATCTGATACTTGATTCTCGGATAGATTTGGTTCTTAGAGCAGTCTTACCCTGTAGAATGATCATCTCTTCAACCGAGCCAGTGACAAAACATATAAAGAAATATCTAGATGAGTTATTGGACGTAGACTTTATTTGAGATTCTACCTTACCAGTCTAGTCCCCACTGTTTTTTGCTTCAAAAGCTTGGTGAGTTGTGAGCATGCATTGATTATAGAGTAGTTAACATGGCCGCCATTAAGAATCAATATCCTCTCCCATTGATCCCATACTTCTAAACCAAGTAAGAATTTCTTTCATCAACTCTAAGCTAGATCTGTGAGGGGCATATCATCTCACTTGCGTCAAAGAAGGTGATGAATAGAAAACAGCATTTAGGACAAAGTTTGAGTATATAGTCATGCCATTCATGCTTTGTAATGCCCATGTGGCATTTCAAAAATCCACCAATGAGGTTGTATGAGACTTTCTGGATGTGTGTGCAATCGTCTACACTTGCAGAACGAGGCAGAGTACGTTCAACATGCCGGGGTTATCCTCCAACATCTACAAGCACACTACATTTTGCTAAATTGAAAATGTCAACTTTCCATATACTATCTGTTGAGTTTCTGGGGTATGTCCTCTCAACGTAAGGGACACCTTTGAACTCAAAAAAAGTGGCAGCAATCCTTAAGGGGCCAACCTCAGCAACTGCAAAAGGTGTACAAAGCTTGTTATGCTTATCACATTTTTATCAGGAGATTTATCATCCACTTCTCCAAGACTGTGAGCACAATCACACAACTCCTAAAAAAGAGGGGGAAATCTTGCACTGGTCTAAGGAAACAGAGCAAGCCTTCATCACTCCTAAGCAAAAGTTCACCTCGCTCCTCTTTTACCCCATTCAGACCCTGACCAATCCTTTTATGTTGAGGCAGATGCTTCACAAGTACAGGTGGGTTGGAGGGTTTATCTCAGAGAGACCCAGAATCAGGACACTTACTTCCAATATGCTTTGATTCTAAAATGAATAGTCCCTGCAGAACACAATTGCACAGTAGGCAAAAGAGAGTTATTGGCAATCAAAATGATATTCAATGAATGGAGATGCTGTCAACTAGGGGTAAAACACACAGTAACTATATATTGAAATCACAAGAATTTGCAATTCTTCAGATCAGTTAAATTTCGAACTAAAAGACAGATGTGTTGGCTGCTTTTTTGTGAATTTTCATTTTTCATAGCAATCCGACATGGCACTAAACAAGTAAATGTAGAAGTTTTTATCTCATTCGGAATACTTTTAATCACCTCATTCCCCACAGGGTGTTCAAGCATAATCCCACAAGAAAAAATGATCACTGTCTGTGAAGGTAATGCTTTCCTAACCAAAGTAAAAAAAGAAACTCCAAAGTTAAGTCTCACACAGTGGGTACAAGAGGCAACTCACACAACACAAGAACATCCAGTTGTTATACCTAAATTCCTCCTTTTACATAGAATCACAGCAACTACTTTGATTCCATCTTTAACCAAGCATGTCCAGTAGATACAATGAATATAACAGCAGATTACTTTGCCAAGGCTAAAGACACCATGAAAGTGCAAGCAGATAAGTCAACTTGTGACTCCAGAAGGATCAACAAGTTTTATTTCTCTTCTCTGATGATGAAGTCCTTTTACGGATGAAACGCATTGGCTGTGCTGATGCATGTATTCATTCTTCTAATTGTGAAAAGAACAGAACTATCGAGACTCCTGTCTACATATGTTTCATTAATGCCATGATTTAAAAGATTATATTGTACTTGACATTTGAATTGCTTTAGATATTAGTGTGCTCCTTGATACTATATTTGCTATTAGGGTAGCCTATATTACTCTTGGAGGTGTGAAAAGAATAGAATATCAATGGGGTGAGTGAACAGGTGGTGCTCAACGGCACCGAGGTGGGCACATCCTCCTCTCTTGAAAGTACATTTTATCAACAGGGTCCACCTCACGTGGAATGTAGTGTTTATCCTGATGTTGGTGGAATACACACTGTGTGTTAAAATACCCCTCACACACCAAAAGGGCCCTTAGTGTCATGGTTCATCATCGGGTCGGGGCAGTGCTGCGACTAGCGACTACGCTGGAGCACCTTTTAATGTGGGTGCTATGTGAGTGAAGTGGAGTGAGTGTCAGTAGGGTCAGGGGTGATATAAGTAAGTGATGTTTAAAAATACATGGCCTAGTGGTAGAAAATATTATTTAATAAACACTGGCTGGTATTGTTAAAAAAAAGTGATGCCATACAGGCCGTAATACAGGAACTAGCATTACCACACGCGCATGCGTGCACAAAGGCTAACTATGCGCGCATGTAATCACACCGTTCCACGCATGCGCTTTGAAACAAAACTATTCCGCGCATGCGCTCTTCAACCGGGATGCGACCTGACTACGAGTAAAGGGGTTGTATTCCCCTTCCTTAAAGAATGTTTTTAAAAAACCAACTATTTAACGGGGCACCGCTATTGCTACTTGTATATAAAATTGGATCTGCAAGCAATACAATAACTATGCAAGAATCTCTCCTTCTCAGAAATGGCCGCCGTATTAACTAGTAGCTCGGACTCGTTTCCGAGGGCACACCTATTCTGAATAGGCATCAGTAACCACTTAACTCGTAATTATCTAATTAACCCGACTATATATAGACCAGCCCCATCCTGGTTTCTCATAACCACGGAAGCCACGGACGAAGGAGGAAGCACAGACTTGCTGGGGGTTTGAGTAAGTACGGCATAGCAGATTGGGACACTCAGCTGAGAGCTCACTTTGTTGTAAAAAAACCTAATGCAGCCAGACCACTTAAGCTGCTGCACAAAAACCTAGAACAGAGTATACATTTCTCCCCTTGTTCTCCTTTTTTCTTCCCTTCTACAGTTGGACCCTCAAATACCCTTTGTCCTGACCTGGCTCATGGGGCACTGACTCCTATTTCCCAAAGTATGTATCTATGACAGAATACATACTCTTTCAAGCTAACGGTCTGCTTTTATGTTCTACTGTGTGTGTGTGTGTGTTACTGTATGTGATTTAGCACTTCACTGCCCCAAAATTAAGTACTTATCAATTCATCTGGATTGCCCAGCACCACAGTTTATATGTGTGTTAGTTGTATCTTTCCTTTCTTTACAGGTGACTATTTGTCTAGCACAATGGGATCGGCGCACTAATAATTGCCTGCTCTTGTGTTGCAGGCTTACAACATCAGAACTTCTGATAGAGCTAGGATTCGTATAAACATAAATTATATCTATACACATTGATAAAGAACTATTCTTCACTTTTTTCTGTACATACACCTTTATTTTCCCTTATTGTGGTAAGACATTAGTGAGTGACAGGGGGATCTGACCCTGGTCCTGACGAAGGGGCATGGCGCCCCGAAACATGTTGACCTGCACAGGAGAGTAAGCGCATTAACCAACTTCGTCTCTCTGCATCACTTTTTTTAACAATACCAGCCAGTGTTTATTAAATAATTTTTTCTACCACTAGGCCAGGTATTTTTTAACATTACTTACTTATATCACCCCTGACCCTACTGACACTCACATAGCACCCACATTAAAAGGTGCTCCAGTGTAGTCGCTAGTCGCAGCACTGCCCCGTCCCGCAGTGGGGCGGGAAGACCCCGATGGTGAAGCATGACACCAAGGGCCCTTTTGGTGTGTGAGGGGTATTTTAACACACAGTGTGTATTCCACCAACATCAGGATACACACTACATTCCACGTGAGGTGGACCCTGTTGATAAAATATATGGTGTGAAAAGAATGCCATATAGGAGTTCCAGAAAAAATGTAAAGCATTTGAGTGTACTAGTGTGGAAGGTAGCTGATTATTCACTCGAACCCTCGGCTTCTGTGAGTCAGAAATGTTTTATGCTACCTTTGTCTTGCTTTTTGAGTATAACCAGCATCTACTGGTCATTTCTCTAATACATATTGTCTATTCGTGTATTTTAAACCTCCATGGTTTCTTTAGGCATTTTTTTACATTCTCTTAAACGATTAATGTCTCCTGTTCATTTAACCATATTTTAACAATAGTTAGGTTAGTGTGCATCATTTCTTGCTAGTCCTACATTGGTTTGTGAAACTTATTTTGTTGCATTTCTTAGTTTAATCTTGTTTGGTACTGCTTAAGGCAACTGTGAATTTCTTTTTGGTCTAGCCTTTTGCTTGTTCTATAACACTGGGGTTGAGTGGATTACCCTTCCTTCACCAGTGTAACCTTTCCCAATCTTTATGCGATAAGCTGTTTCTCTTTTTTATGCCAAAATATTCAAGATATGTTATTCATTTAAGGATACTACTTCATCAAACTCCAGAATATGGGCAGAGCTAACTTTTCCAATCCCTCTTAAAAAGACACTTGCTTTGAATCTTTCCTTCTTATGAAAACTAGACATATTTCTACAAATTGAATTGTATCACCTCTGCCACATTTCTTGAACAATGTCCAGCTAAGTATTTAAGACTAGGGGTTCCCATCCAGTTGTCATGCAGATGTTTCATTCTCTCTCAACATGATGGTTTCCTGCAGAGTAGAAACAGGCAATATTCCTCTTAATCACAGTGTTGATCTGCATTTTTTGTCTAACTGCTGACCGATTACTCTTCTCCCTGGTCTCGCTAAGATCATTGGAACATATTTTATTCTTCTTCTTTCTTTTCATCTGTTTTTTTTTTATCCCCATAAATTCAGTTTTAGATAGGGCTTTAGTACCCAATCAGCGCTTACTGGTATTCTGGATGACCGTCGAACCCACCTTGACACACTTAAGACTGCTTTTCTAATTTTACTCAATCTAACTGCAGCCTTTGACTCAGTTTCCAACGTGATCCCCTTTCCCATCAGTTAGATTGGTTTATATGCCAACATTATACTGTTGTTAAGACACATCACATGCGACATACCCTTAACAAGCTCATATCAACCTTTATGTCGCTCCCCTTTCAAGCTTTATCCATTTGTTTGGCTTAATTTTTTGTTGATATGCCGATGCAACACAACTATTTTGAGACTTGATGTTGGGCTGACCCAATTACAGATCAAATGTAGGTCATGCATTTCCATGATAGCCAGCTGGAAGAATTCCAATCCTCTAAGGCTGATCCCACCAACTGGAATCCATCATGGTGTCATGAAGATCTCCACTTCTACCTGCTCTTTTTCCATCTGCCAAAAATCTTGGAGTTATTTTTGACACCAATATCTCCTTCCAAAACCATCGTCTCAAAAGCAGCTTTGTGTGTTTCTTACTTTTGAAAAAACTTCAAAAGGTCTTCATGCATATTTCCATGGCCCTAGACCCTTCACTCCCAGGATACACTAATTTTCACCACCATGTGCCCTCAAGCGTGCTCCAGTCATCCACAGCCAACCTCATGTCTGTCTGTGCCACGTGTGTGATGACATACACTCTTCAAAACCTCTTTCTCTGCTCTCTGTGTTTTTCCCAGCACCATGACACCCACTTTTGATAACAATTGCACTTTACAAATGATTTTCGTTCACTGGGGCTGGTCAGCAGACAGCTTTTGCTTTTTCGCCAGCAATTGGCTCTTATCACTGTGACTGATGGCATTTTAATCTTGTACACATGCGCATCCACCTAAAAAGTAGATAACTTTACTGCCCGTGATGGTGAGCCAATCTCTGCTTTTTTATTTTTGCAATAGGTGTTTTTGTGATGGGTCCTTTTTGTATTTACTTTTTTGGCAAACATATACACATCACTGGTAGACAGTTTTACTGGAAGAAAGTTCATTGGGTGGTTGGTAGTCCACCACAAGTAATAATGGTACTATTCTTGTTTGGTCTAGTAAAAGTTTCAGGAATTTAAACTTGAGCTCAATCCCTAGTAGGAATGGCACGAACAGACAGGCCTAATTTGGGAAAATGTGAGTGCATTTAGAAGTACCAAAACCGTTAAAAAGGTGAAAATACAACACAACAAAATCCCACTTCAATTTACAACAATAGGGAATATTTTAATGAACGAAATGACACCAAATATTTTAGACAAAAATAGCGCCAACCACGAGCTACTGGTTGTGCTAGATTGGAACAGGGTAAGGTGTATATGTGATGTTGATGGAGGGCAGGTCAGATACAGAGACAAGGGTAGTACCGGTCAGAAGTTTTATCTTCTGACTTAGTGTCTGAAAATTTTAAGTCACAAGTCTTAAAAGTCTTGAATAAGGCAAGACAGCAGGATGCATTCCACAGGCTGGATAACCATGGCCAAATTCCTCGTGAACCTGTTGACCTTTGGCAGGAAAACTTCAAGCGGAAGAAATTCAGAATTTGTGGCAATGGAAGGTTCCCCACTGGCCAGACACTTTTGGTGGCAATGCCCAGTGAAGATTCCTATCTTCAGAAGTGGTCACTATTTTGAAGCACAGATTCCTTCAGCTTGCCAAGGTTGCAAGTTGTAGCAGAACAGGGCTCCACATTGCCAGATACCTTCTCCATGATGTCCCTCATAAACTGCTTTGACACTGTGGAAAAACTCTGAGCAGGAGCAACCTGAATCATTGGCCCAGTGCAATGCACCTTCATTGGATTGACTAAGCAGATTCGTCCCAGTTCTCTGTCTATTAACCAGACAAAAAGTATTGGATGTAAAAATCACAGATTTCAGGGTTAGGCAGGAGGGGCACACTCTGATACTTATCTAAAGGATGCAGGACATTAGGTACAACACTTAGAGGTCTGTACTCACTCCAGTAGAAGGTGTCAGCAGGATCCGGGGCTGGTCTCCTGGGCTCTTCCGGAAAGTGGGCTTCTTGTGGTTTTTGTCTTCCTTTCGCTTAAAAGGAGTCCAGCCTAATGACCTTTGGAAATTACCTCCTGGTTATGAGTATAAGTGGGAGCAGATCCTGCAGTTTAGGCTCTCCTCATTGGTCACAGTAGCAAGTGCAGCCCTTCTTCTGTCCTTAAGGTCCAGCAATGTCCTGAAGCGGACTCTAGGGATGCTACATTCATGCCAGTGCCAGTCTGTGGGTGGGAGAAATTCCTAACCACTCTGTAAAGAATGGGGTAGCTTTCCTGGGGTGACTCTAACAGCTTTTTTCAGCATTATCTATGTGTTTACTGTAAGCTATCTGGCACTGCCCTTCTCTACCTAAAACCAAGGTGCCAGAACCTCTCTACCCCTATGCAGAGTGCTCTGTACCCAATCCGTGTAATCCATAGAAGTGTTAACTACATTAACAACAACCCTTTGCAAATTAAACCCCTGCTGCAATCACCATCTGTCATATAAATACAAGTGTAATAAACACAGTCAGGTTGCACAGCCGTATACACATTGGTATCTTAAAGTAATACACATCCACCGAAGTAATCAGTTTTTAATTCCTTTTATTTTCTCATTCTTTTAGTTAGTAGCGTCCCAGTTTGCAAAGAAAAAAAGCAGCATCTGTACAAAAGATGCCTTTTCTTACATTTAAATGTTTTACTTTTTCCTACTTTTAATGTCAATTGCAAATGACTTTTGTTTTCTAAAAAAAGAAATAAAATGCATGATTATTCATTTTACCCTAGCACAATAGTGCCTTATTAAGTAACTGGAGTCACACCCTGCAAAATGTTAATTCTCTTTCTCAGAATTTTCGAAAATTAAACTCAAGAGCTAGTGGCCATAGGTTTATGACTCATACTGTTATTGTAAGTAGTCTGTGCTCACAATAACTAACGTATGCAATGTATGAATATGCTTGGTACACCTTGAAGACAAAAATGAACACATTTGTAAAAATAATCGGAAAATGTAATGGGAATGTATATGCCTGCTTTATATCAATGTGTAATTTATAATGTAAAAGCATTTTTTATGACATCTTTTCATAAATAGTTAGGAAATCATACCCATATATTTTGGTACAATGAGAACCCAATTAATTTCAGCAACAGGAATTTAAGACTATTGTTCACAGAAAATAAATGAGAGGTGCTTTTTTCCACTTGGTGTAATTAGCAGGTCTGGCTAATTGCCTTTTTTTGGTAAGAACTGGAACTCTATTGACCAGAAAGGTCTTTAAATTGGGTCAGTGCACTATTGTTAAAATGAGATTTCTCGCCCAAACCCACAGCACAGTAAATCAATGGGAATTAGCTACAGAGCTAAGGCAGTTCGCCTTCCAGGAGCAATGTTTTAGCCTAAAGCATTTGCCATGGATCACAAAATAAATGTCCACATTTGATCGGATTTGAGGAAAGAAAGTACATTTGCAGGTCGAAATACAATCATTTCTTTTCAATTAACATCCGGATGAAAAAAAACATAAACACGAAACAGTTTGCTCAACCTACTGTTATAAACACCTCTTTAAGTAGTGCATTTAATTTCCCATTTTTACACCTGCTATTTTTTACTTACTAGTGCTCCAGATAGATAAAATAATGCTGATAAAAGAATTGTCCACTTTTTTTAGTGGGCTCTGAAAACGTGGACCTTAGGTGACCTTCGTGTATATTTGAAAAATACAAGGAACTTGTGTGATGATTCAGATGTAACTGCTGCATGCTCTCAGCCGAAGAAACGAAGTAATATTTTGGAAACCATTTGCAAAATGTTAATACTTTACTGACCGTTATATTCTGCCTTGAAACGCATTATGGGCATATGAGTAGATACAGAAGAGTTAGTGGCTCAGTTCATATAGTCTCACTGGTCATTAATGTTTAGAGACTATTGGGTTGCCTTTGGATGTCGTAAACAGAGAGAAATACTGCAGAATAGCTTTGATAAAGAGAGAGATGAAATCCTTTTTTGCTTTTTGCTTTGCTAGTATTTCATCAAATGTCTGTCGTTTTCTCTCGAGCAGGCATGAGATAAAAAGGATTTCAGGGCAAAGCCCAGCAGTATTCAGTAAACATCCAACGGTTGCTCAATAGAAGGCAATATTTTCTTTCAATAATTATACGATATTGAACAACATTTTAAAGTGGATTCATTTCCTTTCAGAAGCTTAAATTGAATTTGCAAGCTGATTCGATTGTCACAGTTTCCATTGTGAACTGAGAACAGTAAAAATAGGACATTCTATAAGGGAAACCATTTGTTACTAGGCTATACGATACAAAAAGTATGAAGGTATTCATCGTCTTATGATCACTAGCTCTCCCCTCTAGAATATGCAGGTATCTCTTAAATCCTGCTGTATTGTGAAGATGGAGGAAAGTCCTAATTCTAATTTTGAGAGTGAAATATCTCAATAAATAAAACAAATTTAAACAAATATTAGGAAAAATGTACTAATTCCGAATCCGCATTTAATAGACGAATTAATGGTATTATAAAGCAGTACTATTTTACTTGTATTGGTCTAAAATTCCATTGTGATCATTCTCGTTTTAATGTGATTATAACCAGGGCTACTGTAATTATGCAGCAGGAGAGGACCAAAATATGTGGTAGGGCTGAGTAGATTATTTCGTAAGAAAGGCACATTTTGCCGCATAATGCAGTACCTTTTATAATAATATTGCTTCTTTAATTCATCATATTTAAACTTGGGACCACTCTCTAAGCATTGGCTGCACCTCGTCGGTACCAGTTTAGTCTCCAAATTTAGCAATAAGAAAAAGAAAGGTGCCCAGTCCAGCTTTGCAAACTGACTTCCACTGTGCGCCAACACGTGTCGTGGTATTTTTTGTAACTTTTGATCCGTTTGAGCAGATCTGTAAATCATGCGGCCGATGATGGATTATGTGGCACATGTGGCAAATCTATAATTACGCTACAAAGATAGCATCTCCTGAGGCGGAAGCCGGGAGCCTACATAGCGAGCACTTTTAATAATTGAGAGTCACGATTTATGTGTGTTGATTTTAAATAACTCCTTACCTGTATCTTATGCTCCTGACAGAAACCGCACAGTGGATCCTAGCGCTGCCGCGGGAACACCTACAAACAGCATTTGACGCCATTACCGGCGCACCCGAGGGACACGCCCCTTTCTGAGGCCATGCCCATCGCCCTGACTATATAAAGACGCTGAAAGCTAGCGTCTTTCAGAAGATAGCATCTCCTGAGGCGGAAGCCGGGAGCCTACATAGCGAGCATTTTTAATAATTGAGAGTCACAATTTATGAGTGTTGATTTTAAATAACTCCTTACCTGTATCTTATGCTCCTGACTAAAACTGCGCAGTGGATCCTAGCGCTGCCGCGGGAACACCTACAAACAGCATTTGCCGCCATTACCGGCGCACCCGAGGCCCACGCCCCTTTCTGAGGCCACGCCCATCGCCCTGACTATATAAAGACGCTGAAAGCTAGCGTCTTTCAGAAGATAGCATCTCCTGAGGCGGAAGCCGGGAGCCTACATAGTGAGCACTTTTAATAATTAAGAGTCACGATTTATGTGTGTTGATTTTAAATAACTCCTTACCTGTATCTTATGCTCCTGACTAAAACCGCACAGTGGATCCTAGCGCTGCCGCGGGAACACCTACAAACAGCATTTGCCGCCATTAGCGGTGCACCCGAGGGCCACGCCCTTTTCTGAGGCCACGCCCATCGCCCTGACTATATAAAGACGCTAAAAGCTAGCGTCTTTCAGAAGATAGCATCTCCTGAGGCGGAAGCCGGGAGCCTACATAGCGAGCACTTTTAATAATTGAGAGTCACGATTTATGTGTGTTGATTTTAAATAACTCCTTACCTGTATCTTATGCTCCTGACTAAAACCGCACAGTGGATCCTAGCGCTGCCGCGGGAACACCTACAGACAGCATTTGCCGCCATTAGCGGCGCACCCGAGGGCCACGCCCCTTTCTGAGGCTACGTCCCTCCTTGCCTTCCCCCCCACCCCATAAAATATGTGCATATTCCGAACGCGCAGGGGTCGAGCGCAGCGGGCGCGACGTTTGCGCGCCGAAGGCGCGCCTAAGGCAAGCCTGTCTGCGCCCGTCCGCGCCAGCTCCGGGCCCAGGGCCAGCCATGCTGTCAGTCCTTCTCCCGCTCAGAGAAGAACATGGACCAGGTCACAGCTTTTAGATCTAGGTAAGTTATCCTGCACTTCCCCCTCAATATGCAACCTCCCTTTACCTAGCCCTTTCCTGTATAAATGTCGCAACTGCCCTTTCTCTCTTTGTCCTTATTGGACTCGCCCCCATGACCACGCAACTAATCAAACTTCACCCATTAAAACTTACTCTATGGGTCTGGTGAACTGTCGCTCCTTACCTTGCCACGCCAATGATATTTGGCTACTACTGACCTCCACATCCTGGGACGTACTATTTTTAACCGAGATCTGGATTAAAGAAACCTCCAACCGTGACATCTCCCTTGCCGTACCCTCTGGTTACCGCTTTACTGGATTAAGCCGTGAAGGCTCCAAAACAGGTGGAGGAATTGCAGTAATCTTAAAGAATCACCTGACAATCACTTCCAGAAAAATTACGAACATCAAGCCCATTGAAGCAGTATACTTCTCTATCTCGGACTCCATCACAGCCATTTCTTCGGGGATCTTAGTCTACAACCCCCCGAATACCCCTCAGTCTGCCATCTCGGAGCTACTGGCAGTTACTGCAGATCTCTCCATTAAACACCCCCACTTCACGGTTCTGGGAGACTTCAACCATCATGTTGATGTAAGTAGCTGCAACCGCGCCACTTATCTCCTAGAATCCATAAAAAAATTAAATCTGACACAAAGGGTAAAGGGCCCCACTCATGCCGCAGGACATACCCTTGACCTTATCTTTTCAAACTGCGAGAAGCTAAAAACCCTTCATTCTTTACCCCTGACATGGTCTGACCATTTTCTAATCCCATTCGAGATACCCTTTACTCAAATTATTAAGAAGGAGTCGGCCATTAGAACACAAGGCAGAAAGTGGCACAAAATCTCATGTATGGCCCTAGAACAACATTATTATAACAGCCTTAATCCTCTCCCTGACGATCTCAACGAAACGGTTCTTCTATTCAATAATGATCTCACGACTGCTATTGAGAAAATAGCCCCCTTACAAATGCTCACCTCCCGTAGACAAATACCCTCTGCTCCTTGGTTCACTCAGGAGCTAAGGGATCATAGAAGTAGGTGTAAAAAGATGGAACGTCAATGGCGGCAGACCTATGACCCAGAAGCCAAGGCTCGTTACAGACAAGTCCTCAAAGAGTTCCGTAAACTCAAACGTAACTCCATGAGCACCTATTTCGCAGAAACCATTGCCAATGCTAAAAACTCTACCAAAGTCCTCTTTAACATTGTTAAAGATTTGCCCAATCCCAGTGCTCCGTCTACCCCAATACCCCCTTCTCAGCACTGAGTGAAAATTTCTTTGAAAAACAAATTGCTAGCATTGCGGCAACCATCCTTCAGAACGTTACCGACATTACCGAAGACCCTGCCATCACCTGCAAACATGCATTTACTGCCTTCCAACCTCTAACCAAGGAGCAAGCCATGAATCTATTCCTGAAATGTAAATCAGGCTCTCCATTGGACTCAGCCCCGGCCTTAATCATGAATGAAATTGTCCCTTTAATTATTAACCCCCTTCTCGAAATATGGAACTCCTCCTTACTCTCAGGTGTGGTCCCCACTGCATGGAAACACGCAATGCTAATTCCAATCCAAAAAAAAGCAGGCATTGATCCCACCTGCCTAAGCAATTACCGACCCATCTCACTCTTACCCAAGCCCGCTAAAGTGCTGGAGAAAGCGGTACAAGAGCAACTGTCTAACTATCTGGAATCTAACTCTTTGTTTCATTACTCCCAATCAGGATTCAGACCGGACTTCAGCACCGAGTCAGCTCTGCTCGAGGTATCCAAGTCGATTCGAGAATGCACGGATAGGGAAGAGGAGGCCATGCTGGTCCTCCTCGACCTATCCGCAGCATTTGACACCATCTCCCATGACACACTACTTGCTCGCCTGCAAGAGGTAGGTGTCAGTGGAACCCTCCTCACTTGGGTCAAATCTTTCCTTACGAACAGATCTCAACAGGTGATGCTGGGCTCTTTTCTTTCCTCCAAGAAACCATTGACTTGGGGCGTTCCGCAAGGTTCTGCCCTCAGTCCGCTCTTATTCAATGTGTATCTAAAACCCCTGGCAAAAGTGGTTGAATCCTGGGGCGTCAAAGTAACCTTTTACGCTGACGACACCCAACTAGTGTTCTCCTTCAAAGACCACTCCGAAAAATCATTCCACAACTTTCGCCATTGTATGATGAATATCGCTACTTGGATGTCTGCTAATAACTTAAAACTTAATACAGAAAAGACTGAAGTCCTATTTTTCAATCAGAAATCCCCCACACCTTCCATTCTCTGGTGGCCGACTGAATTAAACCCTCCCCCAGTACCAGTCCAAGCTGCCCGTAACCTAGGTGTCCTATTTGACACTGCCCTCTCCTGCAAGACTCAAATTAATAAAGTTACCTCGTCTTGCCTCGGGAAACTCCGCATGATAAAAAAAATCATCCCCTACCTGCCACTTGACTCCCGTAAAACAGTAGTCCATGCCCTCATTACTGCTTATTTGGACTGCGCAAATAGTCTGTATGCAGGTGCCCCGGCGTACCTCATAAACCAATTACAGAGAGTCCAGCATGCAGCAGCCAGGCTGATCTGCAACATCCCCTACCGCCACTCTATTTCACCCCATCTGATCAAACTTCATTGGCTTCCAGTAAGACTTCGCATTCAGTTTAAAGCCTTAACCCTGGCCTTTGGAGCTCTCAACGATCGAGGCCCTACCTACCTACGTTGCAGATTGAAGCTCTCACATGCACCCCGCAACCTTAGATCCAATCACCTCCGCCTTATGATCTGCCCCCGTTACCGCCTGGCACGCACGTGAGGAAGGGCCTTTGCAGTGGTCACCTCCAAACTGTGGAACCAGATTCCTATAGAGCTAAGATTTCTGACGTCAGCGCCTCTATTCCGTAAAAAACTCAAGACTTGGCTTTTCTCCCTCATCTAATTCACCTACTCCCTCCACCTCCCTCTGACCCTCTTGAGATAATTGTCTTCAGCGATGGGACACCTCCGTTGGAGGTAGCTGAGCGCTTTACAAACTACTAAATAAATAAATAAATAATTGCCTTGGCCGCAGTATCACGTAACTCCAGTGACCCTGATTATAATGCAAGTGAAGTAGCAACAAACAAGTAGATCCGTGGCAGACGTGCTTGTTCTAATCCCAAATCACCTAGCTTCTCAGGTTTTTTCAGGGTATGAACTGCTACGTGTACATATAGTGCAGTCCTAGCCATTCAAGATGACTTGTGTTAATAGGAAATTATAGGTCAAAGTACACTGACCTATCCAGAATAGCTTAATTAGCCAGAATTACGTACAATATGCACCATACTGTGTGAGAATATTATCTAGCTAATTTGATATTTTGACATGGGTACAAATTTAAAACACATTGCTACAGATTTAGAATATGTAAATGTCTTTTAAAAAAGAATAGGTTGTTGGTACCACCACAGTTGTTAGGCGGTTTTTATTTAGAGTTGTTTATATCGTGCATAAATGATGCAAAGTTTTAAAAATCTGTATCCAAAAAACAACTTATCTGAGCTTCACTAAGATATCAACCCTGATATTATCAAACAAATGTCTCACCTGTGTTTCCAAATGGTGTCTACCAAGTTATATGTTATTTTTCCTGAATGTTTAATTGAAAATCAATACGAAATGAGAATTTTCATCTCATTCCTCACTGCTTTATACATTACCTTCAAACGAGCTAAATATGAATTTAACATTGGCTTTATATCCTTTAGGGAGAAAGGGCCAGATGTAGGTAGCCTAATACCGGTCAGTAACTGCCGAAATTCGTTAATTTCGGCCGTTACCGACCGGTATCTTGAAAATGAGATGTAGGAGTGAAAAATCTACCGATTCAGAAAATATGAGTCTGTATTTTACTGAATCGGAATATACCGAATCCTTAGTTACCGAATTCTTATTTACCGAATCAGTAAATAAGAAATGGTAAAAAATGTCTATGGAGATGTAGGAAACCAAAAAAATACAGAATTTCATGAAATTCGGTATTTAAGAGTCGGTATTTAACATGGATTGAAAGCAGGTGGTAACCAGGGGCAGGCTATAAAATAAGGCCCCAAAATGCAACAGTCTAACCAGAATGGAGGCATTCTACATCATAGCAAGGCGGCTACGGCTACAGGCAGCAGGAGAGAGGGAATGGAGGAGCAAGTGTATAGGCAGAGGATAACACTCTTCCAACTGACTGAGCCAGAGATACTGCAAAGGTACAGGCTACACCCCCACACCATCCTGGATCTGATCAGGGACCTGCACCAACTCCTGGAGCACCCAACACCAAGGGCGCACGCCATCCCACCGCATGTGCAGGTGCCGTGTAGCCTACACCTGCTTGCCTCTGGTGGTTACCAGAGTGTGATTGCTGCAGTAGGTGGTGTGTCCCAGAGCTGCCTGTCCCGTTTCTTTAGGAAGTTCCTTGAGGCCATGATGCAGAGCATGCATCATTATATTTGGTTCCCTGACACACCTGCGGAACTTGCGAAAATCAAAACAGATTTATATCAACTGGCACACTTCCCTCACGTGATAGGCTGCCTAGATGGCACCCACATCCCACTCTGCCCACCTGCAGCCACAGAACACATATACAGGAACCGGAAGTCAACGCACTCCATCAGTGTGCAGGTGATATGCAATGATGGCCACATCATTACAGACATTGTGGCTAAATTCCCTGGGAGTACCCACGACTCATACATATTCCAGAACAGTTGGATTTACACATGCCTTGTTACTGGAGAGTTTGGGGACGGATACCTGCTAGGTAAATGACTGTGACACACCCTGATAGTCATAGCTGATTAATGTATCATGAGTATGTAACTAATGGCACTGTCTTTTCCACCTAGGCGATAGCGCATATGCCCTGCGGTCCTTTGTGCTCACCCCCTACCTCAATCCATCTACCAGGAGTAAGAGGCGTTACAATGTGGCTCACAGATCGACTCGCAACGTTGTTGAATGCACATTTGGACTCCTCAAGAGCAGGTTCCGCTGCCTCCACAAGAGTGGAGGTGCACGCCAGTATACTCCAATCCTGTGCTGCAAAATGATAGCGACCTGTGCCATGTTGCACAATCTTGCCACCAAGGAAGGCACAGAGGTGGAGATCACACATCATGAGGACATTGATGATGACACAGAACAGGCAGAGCCCTATGCAACAGGAGCAGCACCAGCAAAAGATGGGAGACTGAGACGGGCAGAGATCGCACACCGATATTTCTAAGTAAGTAAGGAGACACAGACAGGCTTATTATTTGAAGTACGTAGTTTAATTGTCACTACGGCATTTAAATAATACCAGACCATGGTACTACAATGTCTATTATTATGACTGGGTGGTCACAGTTAACCTCACCATGACCTGTCCTGTGGGTTGAAGGCATTTTCAACGTTTGCGTCCGCACACTACAGTGCGGGATGCACGAGGCTGGGTCTCAACGCTTTCGGTGGTGCCTGGGTCAGCAGATTGGCGCCTGATGCTCCTACGCATGTCAGAGACAGGAGTGCTAGAGCCACTCCTGCTGGTAGAGTCTTCTGTTTCCCTGACACCTGTGTCTCCAGCAGTGGCAGCCTGTTGTGTGAGCATCAGCTCCATGGCAGAGGTGACTCTCCCCATTCCCTTGACAAATCTGTGCAACAGTGCACAATTGCATCCTGTATGTCGACAGTACGCCGGCACAGCAGGGACGTTGCAGTTGCAAAGCGGTTCATTGCTTTTGTCTGTTGCCGCATACACTGACTATCCCTGCGCCTCTCTGAGTGGTCTCTATCTAATTTGTCACAGAGAGCACTCATGCACTGGGTCAAGTTCGTCATCCCCTTTGCAATGGACTGCATGCTCTCTGTCATGTTGCCAATACCCTGGTCTATGTTTGACATCTTGCAATTTATACTGCGCACCTGCCTGTGAACTGCTAAAATTGCCTTTGTCTGCAGGCGCTGGACTTTTACCATGGTGGCCTCAAGACCGCAGAAGACCCCCTCTCCATCCTGGCCTTCGCCTCTCTCCCATGCCCTTCGGCCTCGGATACCGGCCCGCACAGCTCCTGAAGTAGTCTGCTGCCCAGCGTTGTCAGCCACAGGTGGATTACTTGGCATGTCACCCTCCTCATCTTCCTCATCAGACGTTTCCAGAATCCTGAGAGGGGGCACATGAAGCCTCCTTGCCCTTCCCTGCACACATGACTGTGATGTTGGTGTGGGGGAAAGTGCTGCTGGTTCCAACTCTTGTGTCCCAAACAACAGAGGTGACTGAGGCTGTGGAGTGGTGGGTCGCTCAGGTGTAGTGGCTGCCTGCGCTGTGGTTTTGTCTTGCTGAACAGCGCTGTGACCTGCTCTTTCTTTTGTCTTCTCCCTCCTCTCAGTTGTCGGTGCCCTCTCCTCCCTCTCCTTTGCTGTACTGCGCGATGACTCTCCTGTGGACAGATATGGACATTGGGTCAGTGGTGTAGTTCACCTGTGTGTCATAATTAAATCACATTCCTATTACATAATTGCCTAGTCTTCATCAGCTTCTGGAAGTAGTGTGTGGCATGCCTTGCTGAATTCTATGGTGACTGCATTGATGTATGTACCTATGACTACGTCTCCCATGATGCATTGCTGGACATAAGTAAAACCTGTTCTGGAGTGTGATGCAGACACACACAGTGGGGAAGGGGGACAGGGAAATGGGTGGGGATTAATGTCCATGCATCTTACCTTGTTTCCTTGCAGCTCTGGCAGAGCTGTCACCGTCCCCAATCCCATGGATACTTTCCCGCTCCAGGGTGGATTCAACCAGCTCTTCAAGGTCTGTCAGTCTTGGTGCTCTGTTTTCCTTCCACCTGTGGCTCCAGCTTCTTTTCTCTGTGCTGCAAGTTCTTTCCTTGTGATGATCCGCAGATCGTACCATCTTTTTTTGAGGTCATCTATGTCCCTGTGGATGAGCCCAATGGCATTGACCTTGGACTGGATGTCAAGCCAGGTGTTACGTTTCACAGACTCTGCAACAAGCAGAGATTGTTTTCCCAAAATGTGGGTGTGGTGTTTAACCACCTCCTCAACCTGCACCTGCAGTTCTGCTGGGCTGAATTTTATTTTCCTCCTGCGCTCAGCTGCATCCTTCTGGCCATCCTGGGTCTCCATTCTGCTACTCAGGTATGCACAGGGAAGCCTGTCCCTCTGTCCTCCTGCTCTCCAAACAGTTCAGTTATTCTGCACCTGCATGGGTGTGGCCACTCCCAGGTACTGGGGAGGGGTGGTTGCATCTGATTGGTTGGTTCCTCTGTAGCTTTGTTGTGGGATGTGGTGGGTGTTCCTAATTGGTTCACAGGCTCACATGGGTTATTTTTAAAATTTCCGATTCAGTATTTACCGAATCGGTATTTTCCGAATCGGTAAATACCGAATCGGTAAATACCGAATCGGTAAATCCCATTCATTCCAATGGGCCAGGAGGACCCTAGGAATGAATGGGTATTACCGATTCGGTATTTACCGATTCGGCAAATACCGATTCGGTAAATACCGATTACATATTCCTAGTGTCACCGAATCGCTATTTTTTTCCGATTTTTTTCCTACATCCCGTTTTCCGATTCTAAAATACCGATTCGGTATGAGTCGGTATTTAAGAGTCGGAAAACAGAATTTACCTATATCTAGCCCATAGAGTGAAATACAGTAAGGGGTGTGGCCTGACGACAATGGAGTAAGCAGCTACTCCTGGAGATCCTGGTTGAGCACCTCTAACCGGCACCATCCTGGTAATTATCCTGCCACCATTGCCCCAATGTTGTCAAGAAACAACTGCGCCCTGATAATCCGCACCAGCGAAAGTATGGAAAAGCACTTATATTGATCAGTAGAAGCATTTTGTGAGTGTCAACGGCGACCGTGAGTGGGAACTAAGATGTCAGCTACCAGGAGCAGACAGGTCTGAGCCGATTCCCGGACAGGCGGAGATCCATATGCGCCCACGCTGTGGGACAGACTACCCTTCTCAATCCAGAGAAACTGAGGGTGCTTCCTGGAGGTGAACAGCCCCACTGTTAGTGGAGAGGAGACAGCAGTGCATGGACAGAGCTTAGCAAGAGAAAATCAGCCCGACCAGACAACATGGGGCCACGTGTGAGTGATGGGCAGCCATGTGGAGAGGTGGGCCTCCTGTGCCACGACACTGTGATGTGCTGGGACCTCACTGCTGGCCTGCAGGGTTAGAGTAACGGAGTGGCATGATACCCATTTTGAGGCAGCCCTGCAAGTATGAGGAAGGAATAGACAACAGACACATGGAAGGCAGAAGCACCCCCTGACACACGATACCAGGAGGAACCAGCGTGGAGCGGCCCCACACACTGAGTGTAGAGATACTGCTGCAGCCATAACATAGTGAAGCGGGGGACTCATAAGTTGGTAAAATTTTCCTGTCGCACCTTATAGACCCTAAAAGCTTTCACTCGGCCACAACCTACTTACGTAGACAATGGCACAAAGTCTCGGCGGAGAATTTCCAGACTGTTTTTACGAAACCTCTATTTATAGACTCTGACAATATTGAGGAGGCACTACTTAAATACAACGCTGCAATTGTAAAGGCAATTGACCGGATCGCGCCTGTGAAATCCTGTATTAGCCGCCCCAATCGTCTACATGCAGCTTGATTTACGGAGGATCTGTGAGTTCAAAAACAAAAATGTAGGAAGCTGGAAAGTGTCTGGTGTACCTCACATAAAGAGGTGGATAAGAACCAGTATTATTCCATCCTGACCAGCTATCACAAAAAGATAAAAAGTGCTCGGAAATTGTATATAGCATCACAACTAACACAGGCTGGGAATTCCTGAGAGATGTTGTACAAAATCCTCCAGTCTTTCATTAATCCAAAGACGTGCGAAAGTCTTGAGGCTCCAACCCAACAGCTGTGCAATAACATTGCGGGTTACTTTTCGCAGAAGATTGAGCTCATATATGGCAAAATTATGTCAGCAGCTGATGAGCAGCAAAAATCTTGTGCCTTAGATAACATCATACCGGATAATCCTATTTTTCCTAACAACTTCCCAGTTATTTCTATGATTGAGGTTGAAACCCTGATCCATCAGATAAAGTCTGGATCACCTACGGACCACATACCTGCTAAAGTCATTCCATCTTTGACCAAACAGCTTGCTCCTCTGGTTCAATCTCTTATCAACCTCTCCCTCTCAGAGGGTAGAGTTCCACTTGATTGGAAAATTGCCCAGGTCAGTCCCATTCGCAAGAACTCAAAAATTCCATGGACGGATCTTTCCAACCTCCGCCCCATCTCTCGTCTTCCATTTCTGAGCAAGCTAGCCTAGAAGCATGTTAACAGTCATCTTTGCAACTTTGTCAAACAGACTGGGTGTTTAGACTATTCCCAGTCAGGCTTTAAGCCTAGCAGTTACAGATACTATCAGAATGACCCTAGATTAGGGCCATTCCATGATTGTGGTGCTGCTAGACCTGTCCGCAGCGTTCGACACTGTTTCTCATGCTGTCTTGCTCAGAAGATTGGAGGAAGTAGGGCTAAGAGAGTCTGTTTTAGCCTGGATGAAGAGTTTTCTGTCGGACCAGTCCCAGAGTGTCAACCTCGGTACGTATCACTTGGTCCCCATGGAGTTGACCAAGGGAGTACCCCAGGGCTCTTGTCTGAGCCCTACATTATTTAACATATATGTTGCTCCCTTGGCCACTCTCCTACGGACATATGGGTTTATTCCCATATCTTACGCCAATGATACGCAGCTCCTCTTCCCATTTGACAAACTAACGGCTGCAGTTCAGCTGACCTTTTCAAATGGGATGAGGGCCATATCCCAATGGATGGTAAGCAACTTCCTACAATGCAATGTAGGGAAGACGGGGGTTATGCTCTTTGGGGGAGCTCCGCTATTATGGACTCCGGACTGGTGGCCATCCAAATTGGGTTCCCATCTGGCTCCTAAGCTTACAGTAAAAAATCTAGGCATTCGTCTGGATCAGGCCCTTAGCCTAAAGGAGCATGTTACTTACACGGCTGACACATGCTTTCATGTCATTTGATTACTTTGTCATGTTTTTCCACTGCTACCGGATGCTACCCGCAGAACTCTAGTCCAGGCTCTGGTATTGAGCCGTTTGGATTACTGCAATGGTCTGTTGATCTCGGCTAATGAAAGCTCACTCAGCAGACTACAGGTAGTTCAAAACACAGCAGCACGGCTGGTACTGAATGCTCCCTACAGGACCCCCTCCCAGCCTCTTCTTGTCAAGATCCATTGGCTCCCCATTCGGCAACGGATCAAGTTCAAGGCCTGTTGTATTATACACAAAGCACTTCAGAATCTGGATCCTCTCTATCTTTCGGAGTTGTTTCTACCCTATGTTCCTCTGAGATCTCTTCGCTCCAGTGGCAAACATCACCTGGAAGTGCCTGGTATTAGAAGGGCTAGACTGGGAGGAAAATCTCTTCCCTACCTTGGCCCTCGTCTCTGGAACGAGCTCCCTCTTCCTGTCAGACAGTGCTCTGAGCATCTGAGATTCAGGAAATTGCTCAAAACCTTTATGTTTGGTATCTATTAATTGCTAAGCACCACTACTTCGCTCCCTCTATTACGTTTAGGCGCAGAGATACCCCTTCAGGGGGCGATTCTAGCACTATATAAACAAATAAATAAACATGAGATCAGAGGACATACAAAGGCCCACTTTCCCTCTGCAGGTGTTGACTTGCTGTCCTCCTATGGCAAGTGCCGGGATCCATTATGAAGCAGCTATTACTGTGCCTGTGTCCTGATAGGGAAATGCTTTCTGTTGTGCACTACATCTCAGAGAAATATTGGCAGGTATTCCAAATAGAAAAACCTGCCTGGTAGTTACCAGTCTACTGCCACCACGACTGGACCCATTAAGGATGACGCTGCTTGCTCGTCCCAGACCACGGGGAATGTGCCTGAATGCACTTCAAACTCTATTCTTATAGCTATCAAGGATACTGGAGAAGCCTTGGAACTCAAAATGGATACTTCGGTAGCAGACATTGGCATACTATGAGATCATCAACGTAAGATGGCCAGAAAAATCTATACAAACAAAAAGCTATTCCTGTGCTGGGACTGGCTACAGGAACATTAAAGGGCCAAATACTGGAAATAGTGGAGAGGCTCCAAACATTGGAATTTGGGGCTGAAGAAGCTAAAGGTGGGGTTTGAAGGAAAAGTTTATGAATAATAGGCTTACGAGAACAAATCGAAAAGACATAACTAATTGCATTTCTGGGAACTTGGATAAGAGACACAATTGCACCAGAGGAACTGTCCAAATTCTTTGAACTGGAACATGAACACATGTTTCAAGCTCAGCTGCCATCACAGGGGTGCTGCCTATACTGGTGGTGGTCAAACTATGCATGCAGTAACTGGGATCAGATCCTAAGGTATTCATATGATAAAGGAGAACTAACCATTGAAAACAGCAAAGTGCTTCTGTTTCAAGACTTTACCATGGTGTTACAGAACGTGAGGGCATAATTCGTAGAGGTTAAAAAATGAGTTCACCAAATGAATGTTAAATATGCAATGCTGTTCCCAGCAAAACTCAGAATCACAACAGGTGCTGGCACCAAATTCTTCGCAAACCCGCAGTGAGTGCGGGGCTGGATCGAAGCACAGCCCTAGAGCACTTTCCCACGAAGGCCCAACCACAGCAGGGGAGACAATGAGAGGTGGCGGCTGTGGTGACCATCATCTGCTCTGGGAACAAACAACACTGCATCATGGATAGAGAAATGGAGAGAAGTACAGCCACAGACCCTGAAACAGATTCAACCATAGACTCTGAGCTGGATCTCACCCGAGGTCTGCCGATGACATTATATGACACCAGCTGATTCTGATAACCATACATTCAGTTCAAGAGGGATATTATGACCTGTACTGAGAGGGGGCCTCTTACAATGCGAGCAGAATTCTATGTGGCATGGAGGAACTATATACCTGGCCGATAATATTGTTTTAGCCGGATGGTGAGTTGCAGAGCCGGGAGAACCGCTTCCTTAGGAGCACATCACCCCTCTAACATTGGCTGCCTGCACCATTGGCATGGGAGTTTAATGATGTTTCTTGTTTCTGGTTTTGATAGGGGGATGCTGCCTTACTGTCCCGGGGTGGGGGAGTTAGGTTTAGTTCTATTTTGGGGTCTGGTATGGTCACCAGCAGCTAAGTAAGACTATGAATGGGGCTGAGAGAAGTGCAGTCAGACAGGTCTGCTGCTGACACTATGGGGAAAGGTACTGCCACCACACTACAATGGCAGGGGAACATACACAATATAAGATTTTATATCCTGGAAAATTTGAGCAAAAAACAATATGCCTTAGAGATATAAGGTGCAGGATTATTTAAAACAATGTCGGTCCATATAGCACTGCTTCAGGAAACACATCTAACTGCTGCTGGAGGGCTTGCCCTCCACAAGCAATGGAGGGGTCAAACATATTAAACAAATTACTTGGCATATGCAAGAGGTGTACTTATTTGGATGCACCCTGAGGTTCTCCTCCGAGTACTATGACAGGAAATTGACACGTCAGGGTGCTATGTTTTTATCAATGATCTCCTGGGGGGGAAGAGACATTTTATTAGTTAACATATATGCTCCTAACACCAACCAATCAACCACTTCCTAGACATAATCTCACTGGTGATTGCACCATATATGCCTTACATGTTTCTCATGGGGGGTCCTTCAGTGCGGTTGCATATCCCCAGATGGATCTCTCACACTCTCTGCTGTCCAATTCTCCAATGGAACAATTGGCAAAGAAATTTCGAGACTGGCAGGGGCTCCTGGAAGTGTGGACACGTGGAGTGTTACCCACCCTCAGACCTGCGATTACTCTTTCTTCTCAAGGCTGCTTGAGCTCACATCAGACTGGATGCCTTCCTATGTACAGGCAGTGATCACTACTTCTGACTATTTGGCCAGAATGATATTGGATCCCAACCCTATAGTCATAACACTCTCGTGGGTTCATATGCACTAACATTTCTAGAAAAAAGGTGAGAGTCAAGAATTTAGAGGACCAGGTTTTTTGCCACACTATAGGAGAGAAGATCCTGAATTGCTTCACAGACAATGCAGGTACTGTCGCGTCAGCACTTTCAGAATGTGAAGCCTTTGATTTGATTTGATTTAGGATTTATAATGCGCCTGAATCACCCCCCAAGGGGTATCTCCACGCTCGCAAACTGCTTAGTCGGTCAGAAACAGGGGTATAGGTTAGAACAATGTAGACTTCAGAAGCCTACGGAACTGCAGGTGATCAGAGCATGCCCACAAATGGATTGGAAGTTGGTTCCAGAAGGTAGGGGCTAAGTGGAAGAAAGCTTTCCCGCCTAGCCGAGCTTTTTTACAGCATGGGACCACAAGTAGAGATTTGGTCCCTGAGCGTAGTGTGCTGGGAGGCTGATATTTTTTAAATTTCTCTGCCAGATAACTGGGGCATTTGCCATTTAGCACTTTATGCACAATGCAAAAGATCTTAAAGTGGATTTGCTTCCGCACTGGCAGCCAATGCAATCCCTGCAAGAGGGGAAGGGAAGGGGTAAGGGTAGGAGCATTTGAGAGCAGCAGTGTTTTGGACCACTTGCAATTTGTTTAGAGATGCTTGACTGGCTAAGTTCATCTACGCATTGCAGTAGTCTAGTCGACTTAGTACTGGTGCCTGGATCAGGGTTTTCTGAATGGACAAGGGGAGAAAGGGACATACTCTTTGCAAGAGACCTAGAGCATGGAAGCAGGTGCTAATGGTGGTAGAAGCCTGCTCCTTCATAATTAATTTCTTGCCCAGGTGGACCCCTAAATTCTTTACCACAGTCTTGGGATCTGGTGCAGGTCCTAATTCCGTTGGCCACTAGTTCGGGGACCAACTCATAGGAGCATCACCAAAAAGCATAACTTCAGTTTTTCCAGCGTTGAGCTGGAGGAAACTTTACCTCATCCAGCTGGCAATGGCTTTCATACCTTCTAAAGAAGCAACATAGGTGTTAAATAAAGTGGGACTGAGACAGGATCCCTGGGGTACTTCTTTGGTCTGTTCCATGGTCTCAGAACGGAAGGGAACTGGATTGATGGTCTGAGTTGTGTGCATGAGGAAACTCAACATCCATTGTAAGGCTATTCCTTGTATCCCAATCTCACTGAGTCTCCTGAGAAGAATTTGGTGTGAGACAGTGTCGAAAGCTGCCGATATGTCAAGCTGCACAAGTAGAACTGCCTGTATGTTGTCCAGAGCCTGTCTGATGTTATCCTTGATGGCAATCAAGGCTGACTCAGTGCTATGTCTGGGTCTAAAACCAGACTGAGATGGATCAAAACAGCCAGATTCCTTGACAAAGTCTGGCAGATGTTTTTAATATGTTTTTCTAACAACTTGCTCAGGAGAGATAACAGTGAGCCTGATTTAACAGTAGTGAGTAAGGACTATACTGCAACGGGCGTAGCCAAGGGGAAGTGTAGCTCAAGTGGGTGAGAGATCAGCAGATGAGTCGAGTTGGCCCCTTTCATCTCGGGTGATTTTGTCATAAATCAGATCTATTTTCTTTGTAAAGTGCATCGCTATTTTATTGCATAAGGCTTGCGAGAGTGCCTGCCCATTATTACATGCCTCTGGGTGAGTAAAAGTTTTGAGTATCGTATAGAGGGTTTTTGGGGCATTCCCAGCCTGCTCCAATTGTTAAATAATATGGGCTTCGCAGGCGTATCTTATATTTTTATGATATTGCGAAAGAGTTGATTTATAGTGTGCTTTATCTAGTGCATTATGGGAGAGATGCCAGCGCCACTCCGATTTCCTGCAGAGACTCTTCTCCGTTTTGAGACTGGGGGAGAACCAGGCTGACTGAGTGTGCCCGCCTGAGCTTGTGCACACCTTTAGAGGGGCTAATTGATCCATATTCATTGTCATAATAGACTTGTATTGGGCTAGGCCAGTCTCTATGTTCTCCGTGTCAAGATTCCATGAGTAAGGAGTTAGATCCTAGAAGTTATCAGGAGTGATTTTGTGCCACTGTCTATGCCAGCTCCTATGAGTGGAGGACTGTGCGCTAAGTGCCATAGGACCCCTGAATTTAAACTCGAGCAGTGAGTTTTTCGTCCATGTGAGGGGGCTCATAGCTCCACATTGCATGTTCGATGACAGTGAAAATATGATCTAGTGTATGAGTGAGTGAGGCCCACATTGATCTTGTTTAAATCTAGTGAAAGTAGATCTGTTAAAAGTGATGAGGCTTCTTGATTATGGATGTCTTCATTATGCACATTAAAACCACCCAATAAGATAAAGTTTTTTTGTAAAGAGATGGCATGCGGGGAAATTAGTTCCAGTAATTGGACAGTAAAATCTCGGATAGGCCCAGGAGGTCGGTACACCAGTATTGCAGTTGTAAGTCAATTCTAAAAACTAGCACTTCCATGCTTTCATTACTTAGTTGCGCCAATATAGTTATTTTAATGGAGTCCTTATATACTATAGCTATACCCCTACTAACTTAGTAGGTCAATACAACCTTAGGATACGATATCCCTCTCGTAGTGCTATTTCTATGGCAGGGGTGGAGCTTGGTTTAAGCCACATCTCGGTTAGAATGCTGATGTCGGGAAGTTTGGAGGATAGAAGGTCCCATATTTCTACTATGTGTTTAGGCAGTGATCTTATATTCCCAAGCACGCAGTTCCACACTCGGGGGCCGATTATGATGGCGGACGGACTTGAGTCCGTCCGCCACCATAGAGTAGGAGGGACCGTCCGCAGGGGCAGCGGCGGTCCCTCCATACAGATTAGGATGTGACCGCCAGGGTGGCGGTCACATCCTCTATTTTTAACATTGTGGCGGGTGGAGCTTCAAGCTGCACTCGCCGCAATGTTAAAAATGCATGCACAGCATTTGCGTGCACAAAGTGGCAGGCACCGCGCGGTGCCTGCCGCTTTGTGCACGCAAATGCAGGGGGGTACCATAGGTACCCCCCATGTGCACCCCCCACCCCCCCTTTGTGAGAAGTTGGCCTGGTATATGATGCTCACTAGTTCTAGTGATCACCTTGTACCATGCCAAGCAACCCTTATGGTGCAGGTTGTAAAGTCAACCTTATAGACAAGCTATCCTAGGGGTAGCATGGACTAAGCAGTCTTAGGCTAAACTCTGTAAAGGCATGTGAAGCAAGCTGTTTTACCATACACAATCCCTTGAATACCAAATGAAAGGACACCACACAGATATATATTGAAAATATATATAGATTTATTTCTACAAATAACCCTGATACTCTTTATGAGCACAGAAGCAAATGCGTTAAAACAAAACACAGTTTAAATACACAAAAGTTGCACAATTATGGATGAGCCCTAGGGGCCACCTAAACCATATACTAAAATAGTGGTATAAGAACCACTATGGGGAAAGTGAAGAGGCCTAGGGCCTGGGGAATCGCTTGAGCTGTTCGGGACTAGCAGTGAAGAAGTCGGGAAAGGCCCGCGGGACTCGGGTGCAGTGCAGAAAGTGCACGCAATACCAATGCAATGTCAATGGTGCGTAAAAGTTACAAAGTTAGTTAAAAAGGAACCTTCCGAGTGACCTAGAAGGATGAAACTTTAGACACAGACACTAGAGGTGTGTACCAGTGTGGGAACACCAGCGGAGCTGAGTTACCTCACCCACAGGAAGCGGGTGCATAGGGTCGAAGTAGTGTCGGGTTTTGTCACGCAGGTCGGTGGTGCTTGGAGCTGAAGATGCTGCAGGCGGCTCGATGTGAAGAGTTCCGGTGGATCCAAGGGTGGATCTGAAGAGGTGAAGACCTGAAAGCAGAGGGGACAATGTTCAAAGTCACTAGCCAGTGACTACCGTGGAACCAGAGTGGAACCAGGCGATGTCGGGTGCAAACAGGCGTCGAGGTGTAGCTTCTCTCTGCAGCCACGTGAACACGAGGGGTCAAGGACGTCCAGGAGTCGGTCACGAGCTGTCCCATGCAGGCTTCTCGCTGTTGGCGGTGTCGGCAACTTGATTGAAGCAAACAGGCTTTGGCTAAAGCAAGCCACGCAGGAATTGAAAAAGGCTTGTTACTCGGACCAGCAAGGTCAGAGCAGGTGCTCCTTTTTACAGGAGTGAGAGCAAGTCTGGAGCAACCAGACCCGCAGTGTAAGTTGAAGGTTTCGTCGCCAAGATGGCCGCTAGCCACGTGGCAAGTGGATGGAATGGCGCGTCGAGTGGCACGATGCAAAAGGGCCCCACGCAGATCGTGGAGATGCTGGGGGGCTGATCTTCGGTGCAAGGGCTGCTCGAGGTAGGGGCTTCTCAAACCCCAAAGCACAGCATCGAGGGTGCCTCGGATGCTGCGCAGTCAGCGTTTCGGGGGTCTTCCAAGAGGTCCGGTCGCACGTCTCTCGGTGCCTCCACGGGTCCCTTCTTTGCAGGGACTGTGGATCGGGCGGTGAGAAGTCTGGGAGTCTGGGTCTTGTCAGGCTTTGGGCTCGGGCTCCGGCGGGAGGCGGCGGCAAAGCAGATGTCGAGTTGCTGGTTGGTGCCTGTGTTCACAGGGTGGTCACTCCTTGGCCACAAGGGAGATTCTCTTCCGTCTTCTGTCCAGTCTTCTTCTGTATTTCAAGTTGATTCAGGATGATCTGAAGTCTCAGGACACAGCTCCCACTCTTATTCGAATCTGGGGGGCCGGATCACCTACTAGGTCCCTCCTCTGGGTGGAACCAGGAAGGGGGGTGGTTACACCCCCTTTCCTTTGTCCAGTTTCGCGCCAGGACTGGGGCTGGAAAGCCCCAGCACCGGTTTGAACTGGCCTATGCACAGGGACACCTTGTGTGCCCCAGGCATGTCTGATTCTATTCAGTCCTGTCCTACCCAATACACAAAATCCTGTCTGGGGTGGTGCTAGCACCTCCCCAGGCAGGAAACCCTTTGTCCAAGCTGCCCTCGCTGGAAGGACTCCCAGCAGCAGGAGGTCAGACTTGTGTCTGTGGTGGCAGCATCCATTTTGTGATGCTGAGGCTCTGTTTAACTTTAACCGGGGTTCAAGCTAGGTACATGTCGTGTCCTTCTAGAAGGGTGGAATGCTACCCCCGTCGCCAGAACTGGCGAGGGGGTAGTATTCCAATTCGTATGACACCTTACTCGACATGTTTTGATAAAGCCAAACCCAAGATAGCATTTAACCGCGAGGTTCATAATGCACTTAAGAGTATATGGTATGGCAGTATCATGAAAAAGCTAAAGGACATGGTTCCGAAAGCTGCAGACAGGCTCAGCTCATGCCAGAGCACCATCTCACATATTTCCAAGCACTCTGCCTCCAGGATTGATGAGGCCTTCCATAGGAGTGACTGATAGGAACATATATGTCCATTTTAGGTTAGGTATAGGCATACTACACCTAAGTAAGGGGTGATTACACCGACTTACCCCAGCTGAGTGATCAGCCAGTTGTGTCAAATATGGAGGCCAGGCCAGGGGTGGCACAATACATGCTGCAGCCCCTGGTAGGCCTTGGAAGCACCTATGCCCTGGGTACCTGGGTACACTGTTACAGGGGCCAATAAGGTGAACCAGTTCCAATTGTGTATGTACCTAAGGTACATGGAGTCCATTTTAAGGAGAGAGCAATTAGCCTGGGGCCCTGAATAGCAGGATCCCAGGCCAACTATGTCAAAAACCAGCTAAGCACCAGGCAAAAAGTTTGGGGGTAACCATAGTCAGATATCCACCTTCCTACACCCTTCACCCAGGGGGCCCGCAACGGGTCCCCGAAGTGAAGGTCCGTATGCTTTTCCACGGCGGAAAAGCCACCATGGAAAGCATACTTTTTACTCCATCCTAATATGGCTGGCGGTGTCTGATAGACACCGCCAGCCATGTTACAGCTTATCCACCGCGGTTGTAAGTCAACCGCGGCGGAAAAGCGGCGGACTGAAACCAGGACCCACCAGCCATCCTAATGTGGCGGTGGGTCTTTGGTGGGTCCGCAGAGGATTTTCCGCATCCTCCGGGCCGGCGGTGGCTTCCGCCGGCCTGGAGGATGCGGAAAATCCTCCATCATAATGAGCCCCTTGATTCCCCACAGAGTGCCGAGAGAAAGAATCTTTCAATGATTGAGAACAGGGCTGTTTTTTGTTATTATCAGGATTGGTATTATCGAGGGGGGCTGAGAAGAGTGCATGCTCTGGAATCTACAGGAGTTGCATGCAAAGGGCCCTTCCAGTATCATTGGGATACAGGGGGCAGCCTTGGCCAGGTGAGGACCTTTGTCTGAATAAGCTTGTTTAAACGCTAGTAGTTTCTGGGTAGTGTGTACGCCAACACCATTAGGAAAAGTGTTAGATTCGGATTGAAACATGCAGGGGTTCTGGCTCCTGGCGACAACCGGGCACGGACGGGCGTAGACGGGCTTGCCATAGGCATGCCAGCAGCACACCCGCTGCTCGCGTCCAGTGCGCATTGTTTCTGGCATGCCACTAAAATAGGGGAGGTCAGCTGCTAGAACGCTGACCTCCGTGCCATTGCCCCGGAAGTGCAGAGAACGACTTCTTTCTACTCGCAATTTTCTTCCACTCAATTGGGAAAACCTGTGATGGACCGAGGCGAAATGTGGAAGAAGGCACAGGAATGGAATGCTGCAGGTGAGTTAAAACAGAGCTCACTTAAAGTTAAAGTTGAAATTCAAAAGCAAATCATACAATTTTTAAAATAGCTGAGGGCTCTGACACTGCCCATGAGAACAGATGCATAGATGTACAGAAGGCATTGCAGCTTAAAAATGCATGCATCTTAAAAAGTG
This sequence comes from Lissotriton helveticus, assembly GCF_964261635.1. NCBI lineage: Eukaryota > Metazoa > Chordata > Amphibia > Caudata > Salamandridae > Lissotriton > Lissotriton helveticus. The sequence goes on from NC_136059.1 coordinate 1,081,475,266, forward strand.
ATCAAAGTAAAATATAGTGCCCGAAACCTAAGCGCGTCCGTGATCAGAGAGCAATGCATTCCAAATGTAGTAGGAGTTTGCCGGACTCCAATAAACAAGATGAACACTCAGGAGGCAATACTAAGAGAAGTAGAGAAAGATAGGCCAGGGAACCAGGCCTGCATAACAAGCTATTAGATGAGAGAGAACAACTATGGGAACACATTGAGAGTCTCTGGTGTTTTGATTATAATGAGTATATGGTGAAAACTCAAGCTGAGAGAGATGAATCTGAGACACTGTTGACATTGTTAGCTAACTCCAGTAAAAGAAGCTAGCAAGTACTGGAAATAGAAAACAGAGCGCGTGTTAGGGTCTTTATGCAAGAAGCCATAAATGGTGTCTTTATACATTATTATACTGAACTGTATGCTGGAAACTATCAAGATATAGTCTACACGACATCCAAGCCTTTTTACACCCGTTACCCATGTCAACACTTACTTCAGAGGAAAGAGAAGAACTTTGAAGTGACATAACACCATAAGGAATCACAGCGACTGTCAAGGGCATGGTCATGCGAAAGATAAGCGGGACTATGGGGCTCCTGGTGGAGTTCTATGCTACTTACATTGACCACCTAGCAACGTGATTGGAGGAGCTTTATAGAGTGGCAAAACAAAGCTGCTCCTTACCTGCATTCACTGGAGAGTAACTGCTAATCCACTTACTTAAGCCTGTCTGCAAACACTAGGATATTAATGCATACAGGCCTCTGCCGATGTTAAATGTTGATTACTAACTACTAAGTAGAGTGGTAGTAACCCGCTTGTTACCTTATATGCTTTGGCTTACACACTCAGATCAGGTGGGTTTTATAAGTTGCCAAAATGCTGTAATAAAAATAGGGCCACTCTATTAGATTCCCTAAATGTTGCCGTAGGTGCCCTAGACATGTTTGAAGATATTGAAAACGAATTTGACAGCCTAGACAATTAAATGGATGTAACTACTATATTTAAATCCCACAGCAAGAGTTATAATGGTTGGAGTTATCTTTGACATCTATCAAGTAGAATGAGGCACTCAACAATGGTGACTGTTATCCCAGCTATTATTTGCAATATCTTGAAATTGTTGCTCTGTAAGACGTAGATGTGACCAGCCACAAAATATTGCTCCATACCACAATGAATGTGGATGATATGCTGCTCTTCTAAATGATAAATGCTTGGACACCAGTAAAGCAATACAACTACTTGATAAATTTGGGACTCTATCAGACCTGAGAACTGTCAGGAAACAAGCCTGTTCTAGATTCACCCATCCCTGGACATGACCCTAACCACACCGGGAGTAGTATGAGACCCCACATCGACCAAATAGTTGGGACTTTGCTTATACAGAATGGTATCAAATATTGTAAAAGTCAACATTGGAGCGGCCATAACTTTCCTATGAGAGTCAGTAACATTTTGGAAAACTTTCCTGCTTTCCCTAGCTGGGACAGTGGTGGTTGCCAAGATGGTTGCACTGCTCAGCCTTCTGTATTTATTTAGTACACTACCAGTAATACTCACCGGAACAAAAAATTTGGTATTAGTCTTATTGATTATCTACTTAATATGGACTACAGTTAGAAGAAGGGTAGCATTCACTAAATTACAATGCCCAGTGACAGAGGGTCGGCTAGCGGCTCCAGACTTTGAGAAAAACGACTTGGTGGCACAGTTGCAATGGGTGACAAAGTGGGTGCATGATAAGAAGGTGGAGCCACCATGGCGCAACCCTGATACCATGACACAGAGTGGCTAGTACAATTGATACTGGAACGCCAATGTGCAGTAGCAGAGACACACAAATGACAGGCAGTTGCAAACATTGCTGGACCCGCAGCCTACATAAGCCCAAAATGGAGCTCCGCTACTCACAACATATACCGCTACCATGTCTACCTACCCATGTCCCAGGGAATTACCAGAGCAGGCTAGCTATGTGGTTAGAGCCAGACACTGAAAAACTTGTTAATCAATTTAGAGTGGGAGAATTACTATCTTGTTTCCCCTCTACCCTGGTATTTCTTGTTGTTCTGTTCTGAATTTGTACAATGTGTATTAGTCCTGTCGCTCATTATCACATACGATTTATGATTTTCTAATATATTGTGCACAATTTTTCACATTAAATTGAGTTTTTGTCATTTGTGATTTGTGTTAATGTTTATGGTCAGTTGTGTGTTTTCATACATCATTAATTGATAGTCCTACATCAGTGAGGATAAATTGATCTATAAAGTAATTTTATTCTTAGTGGCAGAACCTCTGTCCTTATACTGTTGATAATCCCAAGGTTCTGCATGTTACTGGGACACCCCATTGTTATTATTGACTTTGATGTACTGGCTGGGAGTTCTTAATATAGTGGTGGCTATTAGGTACAGGTGGCTAGGGAAATCAGGGCAACCTAAATTGCATCAGCGGTGCCATCCTACCTGTACCACCACTGGAGACATTAGGGTTATTTCAGACCCTCTTTGAGGCACTTAGGTCTGAAATTGAAGTTCCTCTAGCTACACTAAAAGACAGATGGGTGAATAATGTGGGCATACCCATTACAGATTGAGACTGGAACTGGGAACGAATATTGGAAAAGGCATCAAAGGTGTCTAGAAATGAGTTATTTAAACTGATCAATGTTTATGTCTTACATAGGCCATACCTCACGACTGGTAAGATCAATAAATTATTCCCACACACCCAAGCCACATGCTCTACTTGAGTGACTAATGGGACAAACATGCTCAATATGATCTGGGATCGAATCTAACCACATAGTGGAGACGTCAATCAATGATGTCACAGACCACACTATTTCAGGGACACCAGTGGTATGTTTGCTGTCCTGCAAAACACAAGATTACATCCAAAATGTATTGCCCTGATTATAGCTAAGAGAAATCCCACTTAAATGGAAGTCAGAATTAAGCCCTGCAGTGGATGTGTAGAGGAGGAAAGTAATTAACTGAGTGGATTAAAAATGTTTTACCCTTCTCAGAGAAGCAAAAAAGGTAGGGCCTGGTGGAAGAAATAAAAGCAGACGACCATTCCCCAGAAATTAACTCTCCCCTAAAAGATAATAGGATGCAGCACCGGGACAGGCCCGTCAAGGGACAACTGTTCAGTAGCAATGAGCAGACAGCTGCAATACAATAATCAAACACAAACTGGAGGTCTCCTGACCTTCCCTTGAGCAGCTTACGTAAATGTTAGGAATACGTGTTGCTCTCAGTATATTATAGTGACCTGAATTCGCTACACTTTACAATGGGACCGAATTGGAGGGGAGAGAAAGTGGCAACGTTTGAATGCTTTGTATACTAGGAGCTACTAACGATGAGGACACCAGGGAATATAACTAATGAGGCTGTGGAAAACAAAGTATGGGGCATATTATCAAGAACGACGTTAAGAATTATCACTGGTTTAGCGACAGAAAACTGCCGCTAAAACGGCAATGGGCTTGATATTATGTTCTGGTGTGAACATGGGCTTCTATTGGAATTCTCTAGGGCATATTATCAAGCCCATTATCGCAATTTTAGCGGCAGTGTTCTGCCGCTAAACCGGTGATAATTTTAATGCCGTTCTTGATAATACGCTCCTATATGCTGCAGTTGCCTAAGTTTACTAGCGAAGGAATGTTCAAACCTCATTTTAGCTTCCTTGTTTTGACATGCAAGCTAGATGGATAATGTCAGAACCTCACTGTAAATGATTTAATATCAAAATGACAACAAAGTTTGTTTGCAAAAAACGTTAGCGAAATACAGCACTATGCATGGGCCAAATTATGTTTTGTCCTTTAACTGCAAAGATTCTGTCATGACCTTGCGTTATGTAGCGTGACAGTTTCTTTGATGAAGTTAATGCCTGCTGTAGTATACATTTCATATCAACCTGCTTGACGCATTCACCCTAAAACTTGCAGCCGACACACTGAATCTTTGGCCTCATCTGTGATCTCGTACCTGCTGGCTACACAACACCACAAAGTACTTACATTGTTTGTTTGACTCTATCATCTTGACTTGTGTTCAAAATAATGCCAGATGATAGTTCAATGACTCTATCGTTCAGGTTTGCACTTAGAGCCAGATCAATTATGTCCGGGATGATAAAGGTGTTAACATCAGTCAGTGGAGCATTCGATGTCCTCCCAGATTGTATACAGTATTTGGCTGTGTCATTGTTGGTGAGGGGCAATAAAGATACACTTGAGCTTTCTCAGTTTATAAACGGAAACCCACCTCTGGCTTAGGATTGCGCTATTGACTTTCGAAAATCTTCTACAATTTAAACATTTTGGGTGGCTGCAATCTGTTGGAGCCTTGTTTTTGATTTGCTTCTCTTGTGCTATTACACGATTACTTGATGCCGCAGCTGACTTTATGAGGGCACATTTCTGGCAATATAGCCATTTTGATTATCTTCCTGAAGCTTGCACAGATTTTCCAGAGATTTTGAAGAAATCCATAATAGACGGCTGGGAGACAGCACCTCAGCTTTGCTATAGAGAGTCTCCAGCAGGTGCAACATGAGAGAGACCCAAAGCTGATTTTAAAATAGCCCCTTCTGCCAAGGGTTTGTTCGTTTCAGCACCTGTTTCTCCCAAAACCAATTTGTCTAATCTTGATATCCGTCATTCTGTTTGGGTTTGTGTGGTACCATGGGAGAGACCAGACCTCATAATTGACAAGTGTATCTGCTATGTGCTTTGGTACGACTAATGCCGCCTTACTCACGAGTTTGCCCGACTTGTATCTTCCATTGATGGTGTGACAACTCAGGGAGACACAACCACACCAGCACTCTAGTCATTTAATCCTGTAGTGCTTAACTCTGGACCCTTATGTGGTAACGGTCTAGTTGTCCGCTACCAGAGGCGGAACTGGAAGACCGCACATCAGAACCGGAAGGCGGCCATCTTGTGTACGCCGGACGGCCGAAGGAGAGTCACACAGCACCGGTGCCCTGGGGGAATAAAGAACGTGTTAAATACATTCACGGCTCCTGATCTTTCATGAAATAGCAGCATTCCTACAATGGCGACGAGGCGGGATCTGAACTAGATCGAAAAAAAACCAAAAAAACCAACAGAGAAAGGAAATGGGAGTAAAGCCAACCAACAGTGAGGCATAAGGAGCGAACCCCGGAGCGCGGCAGAGGGCGAGTGACGAAGCAATTGCCGGGCTACATAGCGGTGCCTGCAACGTGCCACAGCCACCCGACTAGCAGGTGAAGGAGGCGGAAAGCGCGAGCACCGGAGGCGCATCGCGCCGAGCGAGGTACATGCGGCGAAACTAGCAAGACACGCAGGGGGTGAGTGAAGCATCACCTGACACCGGACCACCCCACACCGCAGCACGCTGGCGGACCAGCAGGCGAGAGGCAAAGGGCCAAGCAGAGCAGAAAAGGACAGACCACGAGTAAACCCAGCTATAATAGAGGGTGCAAAGGGTGGAGCAGACAGCAGGGGGAACAGCGAAAGGGACAGAGAAGAAAGACAACACCACAAAGTACTTACATTGTTTGTTTGACTCTATCATCTTGACTTGTGTTCAAAATAATGCCAGATGATAGTTCAATGACTCTATCGTTCAGGTTTGCAATTAGATCCAGATCAATTATGTCCGGGATGATAAAGGTGTTAACATCAGTCAGTGGAGCATTCGATGTCCTCCCAGATTGTATACAGTATTTGGCTGTGTCGTTGTTGGTGAGGGGCAATAAAGATACACTTGAGCTTTCTCAGTTTATAAACGGAAACCCACCTCTGGCCTAGGATTGCGCTATTGACTTTCGAAAATCTTCTACAATTTAAACATCTTGGGTGGCTGCAATCTGTTGGAGCCTTGTTTTTGATTTGCTTCTCTTGTGCTATTACACGATTACTTGATGCCGCAGCTGACTTTATAGGGGCACATTTCTGGCAATATAGCCATTTTGATTATCTTCCTGAAGCTTGCACAGATTTTCCAGAGATTTTAAAGAAATCCATAATAGACGGCTGGGAGACAGCACCTCAGCTTTGCTATAGAGAGTCTCCAGCAGGTGCAACATGAGAGAGACCCAAAGCTGCTTTTAAAATAGCCCCTTCTGCCAAGGGTTTGTTCGGATCAGCACCTGTTTCTCCCAAAACCAATTTGTCTAATCTTGATTTCCGTCATTCTGTTTGGGTTTGTGTGGTACCATGGGAGAGACCGGACCTCATAATTGACAAGTGTATCTTCTATGTGCTTTGGTACGACTAATGCCACCTTACTCACGAATGTGCCCGGCTTGTATCTTCCATTGATGGTATGACAACTCAGGGAGACACAACCACACCAGCACTCCGGTCATTTAATCCTGTAGTGCTTAACTCTGGACCCTTATGTGGTAACGGTCTAGTTGTCCACTACCAGAGACGGAACCGGAAAACCGCACATCAGAACCGGAAGGCGGCCATCTTGTGTACGCCGGACTGCCGAAGGAGAGTCACACAGCCCCGGCACTCCGGGGGAATAAAGAACGTGTTGAATACATACACGGCTCCTGATCTTTCATGAAATAGCAGCATTCCTACAATGGCGACGAGGCGGGATCTGAACTAGATCGAAAAAAAAACAAAAAACGAACAGAGAAAGGAAATGGGAATAAAGCCAACCAACAGTGAGGCATAAGGAGCGAACCCCGGAGCGCGGCAGAGGGCGAGTGACGAAGCAATTGCCGGGCTACATAGCGGTGCCTGCAACGTGCCACAGCTACCCGACTAGCAGGTGAAGGAGGCGGAAAGCGTGAGCACCGGAGGCGCATCGCACCGAGCGAGGTACACGCGGCGAAACTAGCAAGACACGCAGGGGGTGAGGGAAGCATCACCCGGCACCGGACCACCCCACACCGCAGCACGCTGGCGGACCAGCAGGCGAGAGGCGAAGGGCCAAGCAGAGCAGAAAAGGACAGACCACGAGTGAACCCAGCTATAGAGGGTTCAACGGGTGGAGCAGACAGCAGGGGGAACAGCGAAAGGGACAGAGAAGAAAGACACGCGCCAGGCAGCCTGCCCAACAACGCAGTTCCCGCTCAGGAAGTCCAGAGGAATGGCGGAAGAATGGCGACACTGTCCACATCCCTCACCCACATGGTGCCCTTCCTTCCAAAAAGGGGGGAACCCACGATGCCGTGGGAGGATTGGAAGCGATATTTCCTTAATTATTTGGAAGCTCTGGAGGAGGAGAGTGAGGCCGCTTACACGAGCCCGAGGAGAAGGAAGATACTATTACACAATCTGGGCCCGTAGGGACTGAGAGTGTACGACACTATAGTCAAAGGTCCAAGAGATGCGGCCGACAACGATGTATTCAGTCATGCCCTGGAAGATATGGATGCGCACTACAGACCGGTGGTGTGCGTTGCTATAGACAGATACAATTTTTTTCAGAGAAAACAGGGAAGTGGAGAGACGGTCGATGAATATGTGGCAGCACTGCAAAAGTTGGCACTGACGTGTAAATTCGGTACCCTCCGCGATGAGCTGGTAAGGGACCAAATCATTATGCACACATCGAGCACACACGTTCAGGAAAAACTGTGGGTTAACGGCGACGCTCCCCTGAAGGAGGTATGGGCATTGGTGAAGAAAGCAGAGATGTCCAAACAATGTGCTCAAGCAGCCAGAAAGGACACGGGTGGTAAACAAACAGTCTGTAGAGTCATGTTGCACAACAAGGGAGACAAAACCAAGCAACGGGAACCACCAAGAGGCCAAGACACCAGAAGAGGCCAACAGTCAGGGGGAGCAACACCTAAGACGGAAAGGGGTGGAAGGCCAAGCTGCTACAGATGTGGGAGCGCATCGCACCTGGGCAACGACAGGGTATGCCCAGCTTTTAGGGCAAAGTGCACGTTCTGCGGAGTATTTGGGCACTACGAGAAAGTGTGCCGTCGAAAACCAAAGAGAACCACAGTCAAATACATAGAGCAAGGCGGCCCAGAAGAAGATGAAACGCATGAGGAAGAAGAAGACCTAGAAGAAGTTCTCTACATCGATGCCCAAGTTCTGGACGTGGGTTGTAAAGAATCAGACAAACCAAGGCTCAACATGCACATCGGAGGAGTGCCGATTGAAATATTAGCAGAGTCGGGAGCCCCCATCACGATCATTAAAAGACAAGTGTGGGAGGAAAAGTTCGGGACGAAAGTAAAGGACGCGCTGCGTCCCATGGATGTGAGACCGGTCACCTACACGGGGCAGAAAATACCCATGCTGGGCTATTGCCCTTTACTATTCGAATTCAAGGGGCGCCAAGCCAACTGCAAACTGTACGTAGCTGAGAAGGGACCATCATTGCTTAGCTGGAAAGATCAAGGCGCGCTGGGGATCCAGCTAAATCCAGGAGGTATAGAAAAAGTACTGCTGATGAACATGGAGGATGGACGAGAGGACGAAGCCTGGCACAGAGAATACCCTAAAGCGTTCAGCGGACAGATAGGAGAGTTGACTAAGTTCAAGCACATGATACGGTTGAGAGAAGGAGCCAAACCGGTCATCCACAAGGTACGAAACATTCCCTTCCGTTGCAGAGAGGCGGTACAAGAAGAACTCGACTGATTGGAAAGAAGTGGAGTGATACAGGCCATAGGGAGCGCCGAGTGGCTGTCACCCTTGGTGGCAGCTCAAAAGCCGAATGGGAAGGTGAGGCTGTGTGTAGACCTCAGGGAACTTAACAAAAATATCCTAATAGACAAATTTCCACTCCCACGCATAAATGAGATGCTGGCTAAAACAAAAGGGATTAAGTGGTTTTCGACTGTGGACCTGTCGTCCGCCTACCATCAGGTTAAACTCCATCCCTCCAGCAACCACCTGACCTCCTTCATAGCACCGTTCAGGTGTTACAAATTCTTGAGAATGCCGTTTGGACTGGCGTCGGCGGAAGCTGTGTTTCAAAAGCTTATACACAGACTCTTTCAAAAGGTGAAAGGAGTTCAATTTTTCCAGGATGATATCCTCGTAATGGGGAGATCCAAACAGGACCACAACGAGAAACTACACACGGTGCTACGCACATTACAAGAAAACGGACTCACCGCAGAATGGACTAAGTGCAAATTCGGGGTGCAGTCAGTTACCTATCTGGGCCATGAAGTGAGCGAGAAAGGAATAGAGCCAAAGAGGGCCAACATGGAGGCAATCAAGAACGCACCGGCCCCAGGGAAGAAAGAAGACGTCAGGTTATTCCTGGGCATTGCCGAATTCTATAGCAAATTCATTCCTAACTTTGCCACCAAGACACACTGCCTACGCCAATTGCTGAAGGAGAGGAACGGATTCCAGTGGAATAAAGAGGAGCAGGAGGAATATGAGTCCTTGAAGCGGGAAATGGGCGAGGCCCTACCCCTTAAAGGATTTGACCCGGACGCTGAATCCATCCTTACCACCGATGCCAGCGACCGAGGCCTAGGAGCAGTATTAATGCAAAGAACAGTAAATGGTGAACTAACAACAGTCAACTTCGCATCCAGATCCCTGGCATCTGGTGGGTTAGCGATAATTGCCAGGGACAGCTACATAGTAAGAACTTCTTCTATTCCTTCCTCATGTTGTGAAGCCCTACATTTTAATATTAAGCTAACTGCTTCTTTTAACTTTAAAGGAGTGTTATTATATCGACCTCCAGGAGCGAGGATAGGTTTCCTCTCCAATTTAGGCTCAATATTGGAGCCTTTGGTGGCTGAAGACTCTTATACAGTCATGGGCGACTGGAATTTTCACTTAGATCAGCCTGATCAGAAAGAAACACACTCCTTATTAACAGATATGGAAATGCTGGGGCTTGATCAACTGGTTACTTCTCCCACTCATGAGGCCGGGCATATATTGGATGGCGTTTTTTCCAATCTGGAGGGCCTCTGCATAACAGACATCCTCCCTTTGCCTTGGTCGGACCATCATGCCATTTTAAGTAGCTTAGTTGTTATGGAGACCCCAATTCAAAGAGCAACTATTACTAAACCAGAATCTATTAAGGTCTGGAAAGATTTAAACAAAGCCGACCTAAAAGAGTTATTAGATAGTACTCGCCCCACTCTATCCATGGACCCTAACATTGCCACCCTTCAATATCAAGAATGGCTAGGGCATGCTACCCACTCACTAATACCCATAAAAACGGTGTCCAGAAATAGAGCTACCCCCTCGGCACCATGGTTTACCGATGATTTACGGAAACAAAAACAACTTTGTAGGAACAAGGAAAGGCACTGGAGAAAATCCTACAGCTCAGAGAGCAAAACCAGCTACAAGGAAATGCTCTCAATTTATAAAGCTATGATTGCCGAGGCAAAGAAGACGTTTTTTACCGAACAAATAGATAAGGCAAAAAACTCCAGCAGACAACTCTATGAGATAACAAAACATCTGGCGGGAAGTACTCCCGATTTAGCGCCAACATTCTCTCAATCACTATGCAATGAGCTCGCACATTTCTTTTTTACGAAAGTAAATGACATATATCTGGCTTTCTGTTCTAAAATGGATATCTCCTTGAATTCCAGTTGCCGCATTGTTTCTCACCCTCCACTATTGCAATTTATAGATCTCACGGACGACCAGACAATGGATATTATCTTATCCATGAAAACAGGCTCAGCCTTAGACCCCTGTCCTTTTAGAGTCCTGCCTCCGGTAATGGACTCTCTGGTTACGGTGATCACACAGTTATGTAATACCATGTTTAGATCTGGGATTTACCCAGACATACTGAAAAAGACCCTTTTAAAACCACGTTAAAAAAATCAAACCTGGATAGGGACGAGTTAAAAAACTACCGACCTATAGCTATCCTTCCGTTCCTAGCAAAGGTAGCTGAAAAAGCCATGAATCAACAGCTTTCATATTTTATTGAGGAACATCACCAGCTGGATAGTACCCAATTTGGATTCCGTAAATTCCACGGTACGGAAAACGGCACTAATCAAGGCAGCCGATGACATCAGAGTCATTCGGGACCAGGGAGAAACAGCTGTCCTGGTGCTGCTTGATTTATCTGCAGCCTTCGACACGGTCGACCATAAGATTCTAGTCGACCGTGTCGAAAAAATGGGCATCCAACTGCTGGCCAAAGATTTGTTGGCCTCATTTCTGGCTGGTAGGACTCAGATGGTCACTCTAGGATCCTTCCAATCAGCTCAGCTGTCTCTGCCGTGTGGGGTTCCTCAAGGCTCATCTCTAAGTCCGACACTGTTTAATATCTATGTGTCGGACCTGGCTAAACTTATTAAAGCCCATGGGATGAGCCTAACCTCATACGCAGATGATACGCAGCTGGTTCTGGCCATAAATAGCGATGGAGACAGAGTGGCAGAACGTTTTCAAGGAGGCATGCTAGCAATTGGGGAGTGGATGACCTCCAATTGTCTTAAGTTAAATTCTGAGAAAACGGAGGTGGTCATCTTTGGACCTCTCTCACCAGGATGGTCTCCGGCTTGGTGGCCTGCATCTTTTGGAGTTCCTCCTAAGCCAGCTTCTAAGGTGAGGAACCTGGGAGTGACATTTGATGACAGCCTTAACTTCATGGCCCATGCTAGGAAAACAGCAGCTACAGCGTGTCATAAATTAAAACTGGTAAGGAAAATTATTCCTTTCTTACCTGACACAGCTGGAAAAACCCTGGTGGTTGCCCTAGTTTTATCTTCCCTGGATTACTGCAATGGACTATTCGCAAATGCGCAGATTCGAGTGATTAACAAATTGCAAACCATTCAGAATGCGGTGGCCAGAATCCTTTCTGGAACATCTAGATTTAAATCGGTTTCAGACACAATAAGGAATTATCACTGGCTGCCGATTCATAATCGAATTAAGTTTAAGACTTTATGCATAGTTTATAAAGCACTACACAATCAAGGTCCGCAGTTTCTTAGGGATCAGTTATTTCCATATACTCCCTCCAGAAATCTTCGTTCTGCCACCTTGAATCAGCTAGCGGTGCCACGGACAAAAACGGTTACCTGGGGTGACCGTTGATTTGTGGTGTCGGCCCCTAAGCTATGGAACACTCTTCCACAATCCATTAGGACCAGCCCCTCACTTCTGCTTTTTCGTAAGCGCTTAAAGACCTGGCTTTTTAACCAATAAAACTGTAGTGAAAACACTCTCTGAAGATCGTGGTTGGTTTAGCGCCGAGACGCCTACGGGTATTCGTTCGCGCTTAATAAATATCAATAATAAATAAATAAATAATAACGAGGAGATGTTCAGTGTCATAGAGAAGGAGATGTTAGCGGTGGTATGGGTGATGGAGCGCTTCAGGCAATACTTGTGGGGAGCCAAGTTCCTGGTCCGCACGGACCATATGCCCCTGATTAAGGTATTGACATCTGGAGAAAGCACAGGAGGCCTACACAGAACATTTCAACAAGAGACGCAATGTGCAAGGAGTGTCACTGGAAAAGGGTGACTGGGTGAGAGTGAAGGTGGCGACCATGAGAAGGAAGGGAGAGAGCAAGTTCACACCGCCCCTGCGGGTATTAGAGCCATATGCCAGATCGGCATTACAAAGCGACGGCAAGGTGTGGTCGCAGGACAGAATGGCGAAGTGCAGCAAAAAACGGAGGTGGGGAGCGGAAACGGACGAGGAAATGGAAAGGGAGGAAGAGATGGAGAATGAGGAATGTCGAGGAAGGAGGCAAGAGCAGGTAGAAGAGGGGACGCAGCAAGTAGAAGAGAAAGAGAACACACTAAGCGGGAGCAGCAGAGAGAGAGAGTAAGGAGGTAGCACAAGCAGAAAAGGAAAAGACGACGAATGGCACGAAAGTAAGGGGGAAGGAGCAGGGACACGAAGAGTGAGCACTGCACCAGAAACACTAAGAAGTGAGAAGGAAGAAGGAGTGGTGAAGACGAGAGCTGGAAGAATCGTGAGGATTCCTGAGAGGTTCAAAGACTTTAATATGGACATCAAGTAAGGGGGTTTATTCTTGTTACAGTTATCAGTTGCATAAAGGGGGGAGATATGTGGTAACGGTCTAGTTGTCCGCAACCAGAGGTGGAACCGGAAGACCGCACATCGGAACCTGAAGGCGGCCATCTTGTGTACGCCGGACGGCCAAAGGAGAGTCACACAGCCCCGGTGCTCCGGGGGAATAAAGAACGTGTTAAATACATACACGGCTCCTGATCTTTCATGAAATAGCATTCCTACAAGAGCGCATATTTCTCTCTTAGGGCGCCTTCAAACTGGTCTTTCCCACTTGACCACAAATACATGTGCTTCTCTCTTAAGTGCACTTTACACTAGTCCTCAGCTGCACTGGTGTATCCTTCCCCCCTGGCTGAAATAAAATTAGTTAAAAAAGAGGAGAATATCTGAACGGGGAGGCAAAAGCAGAGCAGCATACCCACATATAGTTGCCTTTCACTTCTCGTAGGCCAGATACAATGGTTTGCCCTCCTGCTTCGACCCTCAATTTTCAGTTTTTTTCAAAGTAATGGCGGTGAGGGAGGGGGGGCAATGGTGCCTTTTTCTGGTGTCTCAAGCCACACCCGATCAAAATCGAGCCACTTCTGCCACACTGCTGTAATACCCAAGGGCCCCCACACACTGGCAGCAAATTGTGGCTTTGATGTTGACTTTGGCTTCAGCGTTAACTTTTCCCACCTTCTGCTTTTCACCGCAATTCCAATATTGGTGAGAAATACCTTAAAAGGGATCTCTCAGCACATTAGGACAACTGTCATGGACTGTCGCTCGGGGACCGAATGGAATATTCCATTGCTGACTTTTGGTAAATGCAAGTAAATATTGACTTTTACACAGGTGTCCAGCTTGGCACGGGGGCTCTTGCACTTGCTTCCACGCTTCACTCTAACAGATCCCCAAACCTGCTCCGACCGGCCACCCCATGTCTCAAACTCGGCAGTATCACAAGGTTTCACAAGGGAGGAGGGCCTGAACCAAGTGCTAGATCCTGGAGTCTTGGTACAGGATGCAGGGCTTGTAGACCAAGCATGCAATCTAATAGGTTCCCTCCGTATCTACAAAGATCAAAGCAGACCTTTTTACATGCAGAACTCCAGAGTGTGGATTGAGCCTTTGCCAGATGAAATCTTCCATCTGAGTAGGAAGGACCTGGCTGGGGCAACATTGTAGGCAGATTGCCTAGCAAGTACACCATAAAACGTGAAGGAAGTTATGCCTGATAATCCAAGATGGCCACCGCCATCTCCAAACAATGTAAGAATTCAGGATTTCTGAGAACGTTTGCCTGTTGTCAGTGTGCTGTTACTTAGTGTGTTCTCCACAAATGCAAAGAGTCATGCTAGCCTTTCTTTCACTAAAATGGACTCTTCATGAGTGGGTTTCAAGTACTGTAGCTGAGTGCCCACCAACCGTAGACAATGCTTCTTGATATGCCTCCTGGCACTTAATTCTGAAAAATGATGAAGAATGGTTGAGACCTAAGACAATGTAGACCTCGGACGACCAGGAGAACTAATATATGTTGCTGAAGAGACTCAAAAAAAGTTCACCTTTGACTCTCAATATTTCCTAGTTTGTCCCTCTTTCAACTTTTTACTGCAAAAAATAAGCTTTAGCTGAACCTCAAATGAAAGTATTTAGCTGCCCTACCTAAAAAGGGGATAAAGATTGCCTTCCTCTTTTTTAAAATCTGAAGGAAAAGCTTTTTCTAGAAGCAAAGTAAAATCAATGACTGAGTTTTCCAATTTTGGTTGACTCACAGTTTTTGGTGGGAAAGACTCAAGACAACAAGGCCACTGCACTCCCAAGGTATCTGACTATGTGGGACCCGTGTTAGCCACAGCATCATGTTATACCCCCTGAACAATCTGGACTAAAATTTTCAAAGTCAGACGGTAAAAATATTGAACTCAAGCTTTGCTACAGCCAACCTAAAAAGAAACATAGGACCTGGTCACCAACTCTGATTTATTTACATTGTTCCTTTGCTTTTTCTTGGTGAATTTTAGCTTATAAATTAAAGGAAATTCTTACCCCAGTTCCCTTCATTTGATCTTAACTATTTTAGTGTCATTTTGTTTATTTTATTATTTATGTCCCCTAATTGTTATCAGAATTGTATTAATTGGTTATTTGATTGTATTATTGTTTTAGAGCTACTTAAATACATGGCACTCATTTTCATGAAAAAAATCTCTTTTGCTTTGTTCTATAACTCACATGGTATCAATTATTGTGAAATGTTTACATGCCGTATTATTAAATATTTTATTTAATGTACTACTTTATATCACCCTTTTGCACCAAAAGGTACAAGAGAATAATAAAAATAAGGACATACAGACTTATTAACAAGCCAATTGCGCCGCCAGGGCGTCACTTTTTGTAACGCACCGAGCAACTTGTTGTCCCATATTTGCAAGAACATGTAAAGCCACACTGCATGGCTTTTCATGTCCTTGTAAATATGGCCCCTTTCCATGCAACACTTCGCATGAAAGGAACGTGCCATGGGTGTTGCTGTGGGTGCCCCCACGCAACACCCATGGCTTCAGTACCATTTCCAGGCTTACGAGAAATCGTAAACCTGGAAATGCGTCCAAATGCTATGCCTCCCCAGGGGAGGCATAGGGAGGCACAACGCAGGGACATTTTTTCATTTCTCCTTGTTTTGTTTCTCTTTTCATTCGTGCTGCATTCTGCAGCACATATAGGAAGAGGAAATAACCTATTGTGATAGTTTTCGTGCATGAAGGTGTCCCTTCCTCAACAAAAACAATCATCCATGGCAAAAGGGTGCCTGCAACGGTCCATGGCATCTCATTGTGCGTCAGTGCAGGGGAGGGCAATGGGATCGGTCATGTCATTGTAGATATGATACATCCCTTCAGAATTTGCGCAGCACGGTGCAGCCAAATGACTTGCGGCTCTGCGATGCATTCATTCATTGTAAATAAGGCTCAAAGTGTATATTTAGAAGTGATAGGTATAGCTCCAGTCTATGATTACAGTGAAGGCAAAGTTGTGGTTGCATCTGGGGTTGCTATCTTAATTTTGTGAATGTCTGAGTTGAATGAAAGTGTGCAGCCAATAGCAAGCACAGTGCTTGATTTAGAGCTTGGCGGACTGATTACTTCATCACAAACATAACAAAATTCCATCTTCCTTAATTCAATATGGCACATAGGATATGTGTAAGAGTGATGAAGTGGACAAGATATTCATCATGTTTGTGACAGTGTGACCTGTCCACCAATCTCCAAATCAGGCCCATAGTTACATTACTGCTGAAAAAAGGGCCAGAGGGAAATCTTTAATTTTAGTTTGTCAATGAGTAGGGTGTCAACCTTATTTTTGTGTCTCAGAGTAATGAGTAGAACCTCTATGTAATTGTTGAACTGTTGATGAATAGGTTATTCAACATCTAGATCTGAAGCTTTGTTTGAAGGGAATGAAGTGTTAATATATCTTTAATTGATGAACGTTTTAAGCAAAGGTGCATGACATCGGTATTCTGATGGAAACAAATACATTCCCTACAAAGAGAATACTCTTCTGCTTCAGATAACTATTGAACAGTGTGTTTGCTAATAGGGAGGCATGAGGAAAGACAGTGGAAATCAGCACATTAACAGAGATAAGTCGTCCAATCCATTGTTATGTATAAGTTACCTATGTAAGATTCTAAGGTTATGGAGAACTTTCCAAAAAAGCATTTATTTTAATTTCCAAATGTTATTGTTCATTCTCAGTGCTGGTTAGCAGCAAGGAAACTATCACAGAGAATACATACAAATATTCATGAGCCTGTTCTTTTGTAGGTTGAACTCAACAAAAGATTCCCTTACGATTTTTCCTTTCTATCAGGCTGGCGGGTGGCCTTGAATGAATTATCCATGACAGTACAAGCTCCATCTCCACTAGGGATGTGAGAAATGTGAGTAATTCGCTTTCGCGTAATCATGCAAAATTACTGCACAATTATGTGAAATCACACTTAATTATTTGAAGAAATCAACATGTCATTGCACGCTATAGTTAACTGCAAAATGCTTCCTTCTTTTAATTTTGGTGCAGGGGTGCATTTAAACAGAAGCACCGTAAACAGCAGCTGCTTGCTTTCTGTTGGATCCATGCATTCAGGGTAAGTTTTTACAGATAATTGTGCATTTGCAGTTAATTCTATTGCAAAGTGCTATAGTGGCATAATGTTGGTAATATTGTATAACAAGCATAAAACAATTGGCCTTGTTTATGAGAAGTGTTGCATTGCTGTGACAAAGCAGCGATACAGCACTTCTCAGTGCACCCTCTTTGCGACACCAAGGATGCGCCGTATTTACAGTATGGTGCATCATGTAGCAAGTAGTTACAGATACGTCAGTATGATTGATGTCCCTGTAGGTGCAAAAGTGGCACATTGCTGGGGTGTGTCTGAAAACAAACGCAACTCCAGCAATGTGTCCTTTCAAAGGGACAGCGTCACCCTTACGCCTGCCATGACGCAGGCATAAGTTTTTGACCATAGGAGTCCTAGAAGTGGCGCATTGAAATCTCATAGATTTAACTGCACTACTACTATCACCCTTTCTTGCGGCAGAACACCCACCCTGCATACATTATACCTGACGTAGGTATAATGTAGCGCAGGGGTTTAGGAAGTGACGCATCTGCCTAGATGTGTCACTTCTTAAATATGGCGCTACATGATACATTATTTACTCCGCTGCAGCACCACAAAAAGTGACACAACAGCAGCGTAAATAAATAAGGGCCTAAATGTCAAAAATTACATTAATTGCGCCACATAGCTTAAATTTTGCCCAGCCCTAATCGCCACACACCCTGAGGAGAAACCCCCCCCCAACATGCTCCAGAGGGCTGTCAGAGCATTTTGATCGTAGGTGCATCAGACAACGTTGTGGTAGTACTTATGGCAAAATTGCATTGGAAGTTGAGACATCATATAAGGGCATTCCCGATGACATTATTTGCTTTTCAGGAAACAACAAAAATAAAGCAGGGGGCTATTCTTCAAATACACAAAAAGTAATAATCTGAAACAGAGACTTCATTGCAGTGATGTCTTTGCTGATTTGCCCATTTCCACCATGACACATTGTCAAAATCTGTACAAAATAGATAGGGTGTCCCTGATGCTCCAGTAGTTAGTTGGGAGCCAAACAGGTTTCCGACATAGGAACCAGATGCTGCTCTGTTGACAGAGATGGCAGTTCACAGGGAAGTAAGATGTTCATGGGAATTGAATGAGTTTCATAGAAAACCTCTTTCCTTCAAACTCTTAATGACCACTAACGTCAGCATCTTATGCCCCTAATTAAATGGTCTTAATCATAAAAATATATCACACAAACACATCTAATCTGAATATATCGGGGAATTTTGAACTATTTATGGCAAATGATTGGCAAAGTCTATTAACAGACAAGTTGCAGGGCAGAATTAGTGCAAGTTTCAAGGTTTTAACATAATCTGATAACTTGGTATGTCATCCTCCTGAGTCTGCTGAAATGAGTCTTCTTTCATTGGGAAGACTATGGGCCATTTCACTATTTCACACAACGCAGCGAGACACCATGCTGCACTTTGTTGCGTGAATGCCTGCTCTATGCTCTATGCTGATGCACAAACGGCGCCAAAGCAGGCACACTTGCACCATGGTGCAAGGGTGCCTGCATTATAGAGGCAGGATTGTTTTGTACAAGAAGAGACATCTTTCTACACAAAAAAGATCCTTTGAGTCCTTTTCCTGTTTCAAAGTGTGGTGCAAAATGCAGCACACTTCGGAAAAGGGAACAATGAGGAGAAATCAACATATTTCTCCTCGTAATGCCTACCCAAGGAAGACGCCTAATTCTGTAGCATTCCCAGGCCTAACAGTATTGGTAAATCTGGGTATGCTTCAGAATCCAGTCACGCTGTTAGAAATGGGATTTTTGGCAGGCTAGGGCATGTGCTAAAACCACCACTCTAGTCAGTATAAGGGAGTTATACTACTAAAATAACCCCTGCTCACCCCCTTGGTAGCTTGGCACGAGCAGTCAGGCTTCTCTTAGAGGCAGTGTGTAAAGCATTTGCACATAACCAACAGTGTAAGCACTACAAAAGGACACCATACCAGTTTAGAAAAATATCAAATATTTGTATATACTTAAGAAAAGACCAAAAACAATAAAAATCCACAACACAGTTTTTAAAAATCTACAGTTATCAAAATACGCTTTAAAACCAGTTCATTGATGTCGATAGCTCCATCCGGGGCTATCACGGCGTGGTGAACAAACAAATCCAAAGTGTTCTGGCTGACCACAGCGTCGCGGGCCAGCTATGGTGTAGGGAAGACCCACAAACAGTACCTTTTGGAAATGCAGGGCGTCGGCGACTTCTTATTGAGCTTCGAAAAGAACGGTGTCCGCAGGCATCTGTCCCGGAGGTCGGTGCAGGAGTCGTCGGGGCCCTCGAAGTCCCACGCATTGCAAGTCGATCTCCTCTCTGTTGCAGTCAGGAGTGCTGGTGTCGGCAGGCGTTGTGTGCTGCGGTGCGAAGTGCAGAGATGTGGCCTGCGGTGCCCTGAGGTTGCGGTGCGAGCAGTGGCTCGGTGGCTTCATCAGATGGCATCATCGGTGAGACCAGGGTAGATGGGTGAGATGAAGGCGGTGCTTGTCACGGTGCTGGCAGGTCACGGTGCAAGCAGCGACATTGTCATTGCTGAAGCGCTGTCGTTGGCTGACGTGCTGGAGTCGATGGCGCTGGCGTCGATAGGCCAAGGCTGCAGTGCAGGATGAGGGCAGTTTGTCATGTAACTTTATGAGCGGTGCCCTCAAACCACGGTGCAAGTAGCGGACTTGATTTCAGGGTGGAGCGGCGGCATCGGGGAGGCCAAGAGGGCAATGCTCACAGGTCACAGTGCGAGCAATGGCTCGGTGGTGGCATCAGCAGGCGTCGTCCGTGAGACCAGGGTCGAGGTGCGGTATTGTGGCAGTACTCTCTGCGGGTACCCAGGCAGCGGCGTGAAACGAGGCGGTGCAGAGTGCTGTGCGATCAGCTGCTCAGTGGCGGTGTCAGCAGGCATCATCTGTGAGACCAGGGTCGTGGTGCGACGTTGTGGCGGTGCCCTCTGTGGTGCCTTTAGGACACAGAGTCAGCAGCGGCATCGTAGACATCATCGAGTTGCTTTTCTTCTGTCGCAGCACAAAACACACAGTCCCCAGTGCTGAGGGCAGAAGAGCTTGAAGTCTTTGCTGTTGCTTGAGACTTCTTGAAAAGGGGGCAAGCTCTACCTAAGCCCTTGGATAAACTCACAAGTAGATTTCATAAAGTTCAGTCCAGTCCTTTCACTGCCCAAGACAGAAGCAGCCACTGTAGGCTAACACATCAAAGCACACAGCAAATTGGTAGTCCCTCCTCACAGCTTCTCCATCTCTTTTTCTTGATCCAAAAGAGTTCTATTGTTCAGGGGTCTGGACCCCAATATTTATTTCCCAAAAATCCTTTGATCTCTTAGGCAGAGAGTGTCTGTGCCCAGCCAGAGACAGTTCTGCCTTCTCTGGTGTGGTTTCCTGGCAGGAGGTGGAGACAGCATTGTCAGAGGCAGACCAGGCCCTTTGAGGTGCAAGGAAATCTCCTCCCCTTTCTATGATCCCATTGGGGAGGC
This sequence comes from Lissotriton helveticus, assembly GCF_964261635.1. NCBI lineage: Eukaryota > Metazoa > Chordata > Amphibia > Caudata > Salamandridae > Lissotriton > Lissotriton helveticus. The sequence continues at coordinate 1,081,495,938 of NC_136059.1, forward strand.
AGTCGGAATCGTATTCCTGGAATGGCAGTAGTGCCGAGGCAGGCACTGCCATTGGGAGTACAATGTCTACTTCCGACAGCCTTTTCATGACAGTTCGACCGCCATGAAAAGGCTGAAGAAAAGGGAATGTGGGGGCTCCAAACTGGGCCCCTCTCCCACATGGGCCACTGCAATGTGGTTCTGGGGGGCACATGTAATGCCCCTGCTCACATCCATGCTCTAAATGGTGCAAGGCACACAGTGTATGGATGTGCACTAAGTGCTCCTTAAACAAGACGCTTTTGCTGTGGCCCTTTTCCTGGGCTGTAGCACAAGCCGCAGTGTAAAAGAACACTTTCCAACCTCCACCATAGCAGTCATATCGGTATTGAGTGTTCGGACCGACGATTGCTTGTTGGGCTTTCTCCTGACTACCGCAACAGCGGACAGAGGTCTGCCTGCCCAATATCATAATCGGGCCCTTAGTTTTGTTCAGTTGCATACCTGTACAAACAATTAAAACTACCAGCCATTTTTTTGATACATTTTCAATAACACTCAGGAAAAAGGACACATTCACTGCACACAAAGATATTTTTCTAATGAGCAGCTTTTACCCAGTCATGTTATTAAGATAGTATGTCAGGATGGCAATTAAATGTGGTTTTCAATTTCATGTATAGCAATGCCAGCATGTAGAACACAGCCACCAAGACTTAATCAATGAGAAATTATAGACCAGATGTTAATACAATCCCTTAATGTATTGTAAAGGAACTTTTATATATGTGGTAATTGAAGCAACCAGAAGCATTTACACAGTAGATTACGTTATTCTAATTGCATTTTATTTTAAATGCTTAATAACATATATGGTTGTAAGGGATAGCAAACAACATTGTTGTTCATATATCTCTTACGTTCCGTACATTAAACTCTGCAATTAAGTATTTTAATTAATATTTGCTGTAAGGATCAAACCCTAGCATGTCATGGATGTGAATGTTTGGCTGCTTTTAGTACACTCACAACAATCCATTCTTTTATCAACAATTTACTTATACAAAAGCTAAACAGTTCAAATCCAATCAGTGCCCACCTTTAACCGCAATTTGATTAAAATAGCATTTTAAAATAGCATTTTCAGGTTGTTGACTACACCAAACTAAACATATAATATGAAAAAATTACAGTAATTATGTTTAATCTGGCCCTATTTTGGCATCCCAGGGTTTTGATGAGATGTGTAGACCATTCAGCTGTTAGCCTCATGGTTTATGATGTCACACATACCTGTTGATGCAATATTTTACCATATTACACATTTAACTATTGTGGGCCTGATTCACAAAGAGCCTCCGCAGTCATGGTAGAGGCTCCGCAGTTAGGGCTGAGTCTCTGCACTTGTGGCAAGAATCTCTACATTAAGATTCACAAATAGCCACTGCCATGACTGCAGAGGCTCTTTGTGTATCGGGCCCTGGGTATTCTCTCACTATATATAAAGTTGAGTTTTTGTGTACAGTGTTAGCCAAAGAGAAAATAGGTATTATTCATTCAAAAGAAGCAACTAGTTGATACCCTCTTCTTTATTTAATTCCTTCTGTCCAATCATATATCTTCATCTAACTCCATCTCTAGCTATATATCTACCTTTATCTATATCTATTATTAGTAAAATACATGCACACACACACACACATATATCTATATAGTTGTAATTATTTTTAGGATTCCCAGAGAGGAATCCCTTGTATTTTTGCTTGGTAATAACTTTGCAACCGTTTAATGAATCTTCATGAAACGTTGAGGACAAATTGTTTTTTTCTACATTGGTTGATAATGCAAAGTATTGTTTGTGGTGCATAGTTAAGGGACTTTAAAGAGAAAAAAGGGGGGGGGGGGTCCCAGAACAGGATTTCCCACCAATGCATTTTCCATAGATGGTTTAGAAAGACATAGCATTCAAATGACTAAATGGATTATTGTGTGTTAATGAACCTTTTTGTGATTTGAATTGAATTAATTCAGCAGTTTTTAAGTTGCAAGGCACAAAACATGGTTATATTTTGTGTCGCGATATACCACAGTAGTAAAGCAGTGGTACTGCTGTGCATGGCAATGTCAAAACACAATATAATTAGTTGAAAGGCCCTCCAAAATGAAAAGGCTGCCATCCACACTTTGGCTGTGTTCTGTATTTAGATGTCAAATCAAGTTTAAAAATTGTAAATTGCGGGAAGGAATGTGCCTCTTGAACAAAGCCTATAGAGGCAGGCAAAATACGTTTTAGTGATTTATATTGTTTTCAAAAATGGTTATATAAAGCTACAATAAAAATACTGGTTCACAAAGGGGGCACTGTAGAATTAATATAGCAAAATTTGAAGACCAGAAACAATAGCTTAGCCCAAAGCTTCCCTTCTTTTTTTATAATAGAAATTGATACTTCATCTGGACCCATTGCCCAGGTGACCACATGGCGCAGATCGAGGTCTTGATTATTCTCATGGAAGGACCACCACAGTTTGGAGTAGCCAACTCGGAGCCTGCGGAGAGACCATTGTTAAAAAACGTAGCTCTTATATTTTCTGAATATAACATTGAAATAAAACTGCCCCAACTGTCCTCATTTATGGGGGAAGGACGAAACCTTATTATAGATCCACAGGAGTCTGCAATGATCTCCCAGAATATTCAATTTTTTTAATATGCAGCTTATTTTAAGCTTATGCAGCTTATCTTAAGTCTATCCACCAATTATCTACAATCTGCTTTTTTATACTAGCTTTTAAGGGACTTCTTTTTCTCTTGAAGAAAAGAATAAATAAATCTATCTCTTTCATTTGAAAAGGAAACAAATTAGCCTATTTATTTCCTTGCTCATGGAGAGGATGGGAAAATATGATATCTTTTAGAAGAGCTTAGTATGTATCTGATCAACAGTATTTATAATTTGCTTCTTGTAGTGGCAAAAAAAGCTAAGGACATCATCTTTCCCAAGGTCCAGAGCCATAATTGGCTTATTCAATACCTACTAAATTACAGATCTTACAAGGGTATTACTGAGTTCTACTAGAGTTTTTATAGAATTTTGACTGAGGTCAACAACTTTCCATGACTCCACTGTAGCAGACTGGCCTCTTATGAAAAGGCTAAATGTCTGTGATCACTGAAAGAGAGTCTCCAATTTTCACATCAGATAAAAGAAAATACATAGAATAAGAAAAAATAAGATAATCAAGTATTAAAAATCCCATCTGAAAGTTTTGAGTATAATGTGCAGGAGAATGTTGGGTAAATCTTCCATTTACAGTTACATAATAATGCTTTCTCAATTGGTAAAGGAGTAAAACACTCTCATCTGTTCGTAGTTATGGGGGTAAGAAAAGTGGGAGAACATGAAATGCTTCTTCTTTTTCAACATCTGAATATAAACTAATAGAGTGGTTTGGTAACTTTACAATTTAAGTCACCAACTAAAATAATCAGAAGTTTACCCTCCTTTTGCATGGTCTTATTTATAAAGGAAATATATCATATAAGAGATTGGTGTAGCATATACCAGGTAGAATGTAAACGTTAACCAGTAAAAATGGAAGCTATCAAATTCGCTCCCACAGTTGGAGATATAATAACTGCTTGAAAGAGATTGGAGGGATCTTTAAAACTATTGTACTTCCAAATAATCTTGTTATTTAAGTGAGTAGCTATACCTCCCATTGTATGCCCTTTCCTAGATGGAGTTGCTTTACGGTTTATTTAAAAATAACCACTGGAAGTCAGAGGAGCATCAAGTTTACTTGATGCAGATTGCATCAACTTTTAGGCTATTGAAAAATCTCATTTTCTGCAGATGTCATTAGACCTGCTGCATTCTAGGAAACCACTTTTCACTCATTGCCAATTATGCTGTTTAATACTGTAACCGGTGTACAGTCACCATTAAGTGCACCAACCACCCAATTCCATTTCAAACTCTCATCCTCGGCTAAAGGAGACATGGGATTTACTGCCCTATGTCCTCCTACCATTCATCACAGAGACCCACAAAAGTTTTAGATTTTCATCAGGAAACTCCTTTCAAGGCAAGGCAAAGGGATCAGGGTTTGCGCCACCCAAATAATCATATTCATGTTGATATATTTTAATTTCCCCGGTTACAGGTCCATCCCCCTACATTGATGGGAGTCGCTAATTTGAATGACCAAATTTACAAACATTTTAGACTGCAACATGACTTTTGTTTTTTTCCCTGATAGTGAATGTACTAAAGATATCAATACTTTGAATCAACTTCATTTGCAATGGCTGCAAAGCAAGATAGCAAAAATGAGCAGTTCAAAATTAAATCCTAATCAAACAAGGCTACAAAATCCAACAGAAAAGTATCTAGAGGAGAAGGAAAAAGTTAATTCCCAGCAGTCTGTATGGGAATTGACTTATCTTTTGGCACCATACCAAAGGGTTCAGTCACTGGACTGAGATATGAAGGTTGTGAGATATTAGACGACAGAGCTGCCACATCAACATCACTGTCTCTCCTGCCCAAAGAAGTGGTGTAAAATGGAAGCATTTTTACAGAAGGACCTGTCTTATCCCTTAGAACATCAGTGTAACAATTTGTATCAACATCTAGGAGTGTCCCCTAATAACCCAACATTACCTGGACATAAAACAGGTTAAACAAAAGATATAGTATATTATGTGGGAAAAGAACTTACAGAAGTCAGTGCCACAGTAAATACTTAAATTAACATGATTTATTGTGCTCACTGTTGGTGTAGTGTTCTTCACTCATGGTACTGGTAGCCTTGTTACTGTGGGCTTAACAGCACACATGGTATCTACGGGTCTAGATCCATTTGCACAACTAGGGTGCTATACATTGATAGATGATCTGAAATGCTTCATGGAGGTGAATGCATTGTTGATCCATTGGAACACAATGTGTATTTCTTTTCCTTACCTGGTGGGAGCAGAGTACTTGATTCTCCCTTAACCGCGGCGCAAATTCCGCCGTGGTGCTGGGGAATTAATGAGTGGTCGTGTTCCGGACGGCTCCTGGCCATCCCCCGCACACGCCCACTATGACGTCGGATGGCCGGGGGCTGTCCGACGCACGCAACGGGTTAAAATGACTAACAGTTTATAAATATGGACTATAACCTGAAGCTCTGCCCATTTTCCCCGCCCTGTCCTCCTTAGTAGTATGTAATGGTCTTCCCACCTTTTGCCAGGATGATGGATAGCTTGCCACAAGACCCGCAATGCATTCCCGACCAAGTTTGGTGACACCTTCTTGATGCCGAAGAATATGAGGACATCTCCACCAAACAAAGGAGTTCTTGATTGGTGGAGATTCATTTCTTTGTACTCTTGTTGTCTTTGATATAGGAAGATTCATTGAATCACAAATTACTGGATTAAAACACATGAGGAACAATCACATAGCCAGAACACACACAAGGACACTGGTGACATTACCTCATGCTCCATTACGCAGCTGTAGTGAACCGACTACGTTCCCCTCGCCTTTCGGACACCCTGTGGTTCAATTTAACTACAAGATCTATAAACGCCGCACAGTCTTCTGGCGGATCCACCACCTGTGATACGATATCCTTCAGCTCTTCACAGAGACCCTGATAGAATATCGATGTCCTCTTTTCAGTGGGCCAATGGGTCTCGGATATCAGTCTATTAAAGGAGGCGATGTATGACAACAAATCCTGTCTGCCCTGCCGGAGCTTCATTAGTTCTGCATCACTAGCCTGCATGAACGCATGCTTGGCAAACAATCCCCGCATCAGTTCTTTGAATGCGTTGTAGTTATATAACACACGATCGTCGCTATCCACCAAAGGTATAGCCCACTGAGCCGCATTACCAGCCAGGTAAGATATTGTAAAGGCAACTTTAGCGGAGTCGTCAGGGAAGGCACTCGGTCTACACATGAAATGTAGCTGACACTGGGTCATAAACATCCCAAACTTCTCACTATCTCCAGTGAATCTCTCAGGGGGGGCTAATGGCACCGCAACTGGAGATGATACTGTCACATTAATGGGGTTACTACCACCCACCACACTTTGTCCAGCCCCTCCGCTATACTGGAAGGTTGCAGGTTGAATAACGGGAGTGGTCTCTCTGTGTTGCAACTGTTCTCGGGCCCTGACAGCCACCAATTCCTGTTTCAACCCGGCATTCTCCTGTTGTAACTCCTGAACCTGTGCCTGTAACGTCTGTACCGCCCCCATGATGTCCTGCATTGAAGGACCTCCTGTACCATCCCCCACTGCATTCCCGTCCACGTCCATGCTCGCTCAGGCAGTGCTAAAAAACGTGGGCTCGATATTCTGCTGGACCCCGCTCAGCCCAAGCACTGCAGGAGCGTAGCATGCACCAATCCCCTTCTCTTGTCCACTAAAAACCCAGAGGACAAGTACACTGTGAGCGTTCCAGTGAACCCGAAAAGAGGGTGGTATATTTACGAGACACCAAGTCTCCCACCCTGTAGAACGACAGGACACGGCTCCCTCCTTCACGCCTCTGCACCTGGAGATAACAAGGAAAAAGCAATACCTCTGTTTGCACAGGTTCTACAATGCCTCTATGTCAGTGACCATGTCCCACCCCAACATACACCCCCTCCTTACCAGTGGTAAGCGCAGGCTTGGCTTCGTGAAGGGACTGGTCAATCCAAAGGAAAAGAAAACACTCCAAAATGATAACAACCAGTCAGGGGCACTCATACACAGCGTCCTTCGTTCATTAAAAGTGCCAAACAAAGCACAATTGAAGGGGAAAAAAAAAAGGCTAGGGGCAAAGAATCCGCTAAGCCACACAAAAAAAAAAAAAACCTTCGTGTGAACATAAAACAAAAGGGCTAATCGGAAAGGGATATGAAAGAGACACTCAGCGTCTCTTTACTTCTATCGCGTCAGCGTTTGTGTACACCAAAGCCTGTAGCGGAGTGACCCGAAACGTCACTTCCGCGTGCCAACGATGTGGAAAGGCGCCTAGGAAAATGCCCAAAACCGGGAAATAACGCAACTGAACTTAAGCGCTACGGGCACAACGAAGTATGGCCAATAAATGAGAACGGGAGCCCCCGCTCACATAACAAATAACACCAACAAACGCTGACAAAAAATAACTAATAGGGACCATAAAAAGGATAGGAAAGTAACGGGGGAAGGGGGAAAGGGAACTAAGCTTACTAACTAACTACAAGGGAAAAGAAGGACTAAACCGGCAAACAGAATCTCACACGAGCCCGTGAGAGATTAACAAGGGGAAGGGAGGATGGACAAAAAAGGAAATCCAAGGCAGCAGGAATCCTCAGCAACAGCGCAGCAAACAAGGGAGCAGGATACCAGGGTCCAAGCGATGGCGATATCGAGCAATGACATAAAGGTAGGACCCGCATTTATTCATGTAGCCCAGGTCATGTGATGGTGGCCCATGGTCACAGAAATAGGACTAACCGCCATTCCTAACAGTACCCCCCCCTATAACCCTCCCCACAGGACGGGGTTTCAATGGATGCTGCCTATGGAACAATCGAACCAGTCGCGGGGCATGAACCCCACCAGCTGGCTCCCAAGTCCTGTCCTCCTGTTTATAACCTTTCCAGTCGATCAGATAAAAGAGACGACCCCTGATCCGTTTGGAATCGAGGACGGCATGTACCTCGAATTCCTCCTGTCCATCAATTGTCAGAGGAGGTGGTGGAGGCAACACCTGTACTGAGGGTATATAAGGTTTCAACAATGAGGTATGGAACACAGGGTGCACCCCATAATCCTGTGGCAACTCAAGCTTCATTGCAACCGAATTAATAACCTAGACTATTGGAAAGGGACCCACGTACCGGGGCTGCAGTTTACGTGACCCCTGCAACCTCAGGTTACGGGTTGCTAACCACACTAAATCGCCCACCTTGTAGGAGGGAGCGGGGGCCCGATGTTTATCTGCTTGTATCTTCATAGCAGCCTTGGCCTCAACCAAACTCTCCCTGGCCAAGCCCCAAATGTCGCTCAGTCGCCTACAAACCTCCTCAATGGCTGGCACGCGTCCCGTGGGCTGAATAGCTACCGCCCTAGGGTGGTATCCAAGCAAACAATAGAATGGGGTCATGCCCAAAGCGGAGTGTAAGCTGTTGTTGTAGGCAAACTCCGCTATGGGCAGAGCTGTCACCCATTCACACGACAATGACGAAATCAGGCATCTCAGATATTGTTCCATCGTCTGATTGGTTCGCTCAGTCTGCCCATCAGACTGAGGATGGTATGCTGAGGACAAACGTATCTCCGTCTTCAGTACCAGACACAGTTCGGTCCAAAAATGAGACACGAACTGCGCTCCCCGATCAGATATAATTACCTCCGGCAACCCATGGAGACGCACCACTGAGGACATGAAAACCACAGACATCTCTTTTGCCGTAGGGATTTTACAAAGCGGAATAAAATGGGCCATTTTGGTGAATAAATCCACCACCACCATTATGGCAGTATAACCAGAGGCTAACGGCAAATCAGTCACAAAATCCATGCTTATGGTGTGCCACGGAGAAGGAGGTACCTCCAAGGGGCACAAAAGCCCTGAGGGTCTACAGTGCAAGGGCTTGTTGATGGCACACACAGGGCAAGACCTCACGTATCCCTGAATGTCACTTATCATGGAGTCCCACCAAAACCACCGCATACACATTTCTCTCGTCTTCCTTATCCCTGGATGTGCCACCAATGCAGACGAATGGCACCACTCCAGAACCTCATTCCGCAATCCAGGAGGAATCACCATCCTATCACCATGATACAACAACCCTTCTCTCATCGTAACCTGGGGCATAGATAACCAAGGAGCCAAATCCAACTGCTTCAATCGCTCTTTCACCAATACGGGAAAATCATCCATACCCGTAGCCCCCACAATCCGTTTACTCTCAATCATAGCCCTATCCTCCTTCACAGGACCTTCACCTTTTGGATCACCATGAATCCGAGAAAGAGCGTCTGACTTAACCTGCTGGGCCGCCGGCCTGTAGGTGATGACGAAGTCATATTCATTAAAGAATAACACCCACCGCATCTGACGAGGTGTCAATGCCCTAGCGGAACGGAAAAATTCAAGGTTTTTGTGGTCAGTGTAAATGGTGATAACATGCCTGGCACCCCACAAATTGTGTCGCCACTCCTCGAATGCCAATTTTACAGCTAACAATTCCCGTTCAGCCACCGTGTAGTTCTGTTCAGCGGGCAACAATGTCTTTGAAAAAAAGGCGATTGGATGCATGTGACCGGTAGTTTCGTCACGCTGGGACAACACCCCACCCACAGCACACATTGATGCATCGGTTTCTACGAAGAACGGCAGGGCAGGATCAGGATGCACCAATACAGGCGCTGAAGTGAAATGCTCTAATAAAGACCGGAAAGCCTTCTGAGTCTCACTGGTCCACTAAAAGGGGACACCCTTCCTCAACAGACGAGTCATCGGTGATACTACATCAGAGAAATGCGAAATAAATCGCCGATAAAAATTGGCGAAACCCAGGAGTACCTGGATCTGTTTCACGGATGTAGGCACAGGCCATGTCACAATGGCCTGTATCTTCTTCGGGTCCATTCGTATCCCCTCTGCTGAAATGATGAATCCAAGGAACTCTACCTCTTGGGTGTCAAACTGGCATTTCTCTAGTTTGGCATATAAACGGTGCTCCTGAAGTGTCTGTAACACCTGGAGTACATGGTCTGTATGTTCTGCCCTTATTCAGAAAAAACAAGGATATCGTCTAAATAGACGATAACTGTGCGGTCCAGATATTTACTGAGAACCTCATTAATGAAGAACTGGAATGCCGCTGGTGCATTACATAAGCCAAACGGCATTACGGTGTATTCAAACAGACCATACTTGGTCCTAAAAGCCGTCTTCCACTCATCTCTGGGTCTCACCCTTATCAGATGGTAAGCTCCCCGCAAATCCAATTTCGTAAATACGGTAGCCTTGCGGAGCTGGTCCAACAACACGGAGATGAGTGGAAGAGGGTACCTGTTCTTCACTGTGGCCGCATTCAAAATCCTGTAATCCACACATGCCCTCAAAGTCCCCTCCTTCTTAGGAATGAAAAATATAGCAGAGGAAACAGGAGAGGAAGAGGGACGAATGAACCCCAAACTTAACATCTCATCGATGTACTCTTTCAAATGCTCCTCTTCGGGCTCCGACAACGCATACACCCGGCTGCAAGGTAAGGAGACCCCCGGTACTAGGTCGATCTTACAATCATAAGCCCTATTGGGGGGAAGTTCCTGGGCAGATCTCTTATCAAAAACATCCTTAAATGCCATGTACTGAGGAGGGACAGATCCCACATCTGTCACGGCGCAAACCAAAGGATCGATCTGTGCACCTGCGATTGCGTAACAATGTCTCAAACAATATGCTGAATCTAACGTCACCAGTCTCTGCACCCAATCGATCCTGGGATTATGCTTCTGCAGCCATGGTACCCCCAACACCAATCCAAAAGAAGGGGCATCAATTAGATCGAAGACCACCATTTCGGAATGCCCGTTCTCACATAAGAGACACAAAGGTGCAGTCTGACGGGTGATACACCCCGACGTCAGCTCAGTTCCATCAATAGCCCTCACTTGCTCAGGTCGTTCTTTCAGCTGACAAGGAACCCCCAACTTCCCTGCCATTGTAATATCCATGAAATTTCCGGTAGCGCCAGAATCCAACAACACCGAAACAGAAACACGGTCCTGAACTGGAAGCAATAACTGGGCGTTGATAACAAAATGTCTTGGTGCTTGGTCTACGGATCCAACGACCTCATACTGTTTACTTTGTCCTCCGCCTAACCTGCGGTCTACCTGAACACATGCTACCTTTTTACTGAATCCCGCACCAGAGGGCTTCACAGGACATTCCCGAGCAAAATGCCCTCCCTGACCACAATACAAACACAGGTTGTTCTCTCTCCTTCTTTTCTTCTCTTCTGGCGCCAAAGGTCCCCTCACCCCACCTACTTCCATGGGTTCAGGTGTCACCTTGTTCTCTCCCACGACCTTCATTTTGGCTTTCACGAAGCTACCTCTGGATGCCTGGAACCGACTACGTTCCCCTCGCCTTTCGGACACCCTGTGGTTCAATTTAACTACAAGATCTATAAACGCCGCACAGTCTTCTGGCGGATCCACCACCTGTGATACGATATCCTTCAGCTCTTCACAGAGACCCTGATAGAATATTGATGTCCTCTTTTCAGTGGGCCAATGGGTCTCGGATATCAGTCTATTAAAGGAGGCGATGTATGACAACAAATCCTGTCTGCCGTGCCGGAGCTTCATTAGTTCTGCATCACTAGCCTGCATGAACGCATGCTTGGCAAACAATCCCCGCATCAGTTCTTTGAATGCGTTGTAGTTATATAACACACGATCGTCGCTATCCACCAAAGGTATAGCCCACTGAGCCGCGTTACCAGCCAGGTAAGATATTGTAAAGGCAACTTTAGCGGAGTCGTCAGGGAAGGCACTCGGTCTACACATGAAATGTAGCTGACACTGGGTCATAAACATCCCAAACTTCTCACTATCTCCAGTGAATCTCTCAGGGGGGGCTAATGGCACCGCAACTGGAGATGATACTGTCACATTAATGGGGTTACTACCACCCACCACACTTTGTCCAGCCCCTCCGCTATACTGGAAGGTTGCAGGTTGAATAACGGGAGTGGTCCCTCTGTGTTGCAACTGTTCTCGGGCCCTGACAGCCACCAATTCCTGTTTCAACCCGGCATTCTCCTGTTGTAACTCCTGAACCTGTGCCTGTAACGTCTGTACCGCCCCCATGATGTCCTGCATTGAAGGACCTCCTGTACTATCCCCCACTGCATTCCCGTCCACGTCCATGCTCGCTCAGGCAGTGCTAAAAAACGTGGGCTCGATATTCTGTTGGACCCCGCTCAGCCCAAGCACTGCAGGAGCGTAGCATGCACCAATCCCCTTCTCTTGTCCACTAAAAACCCACAGGACAAGTACACTGTGAGCGTTCCAGTGAACCCGAAAAGAGGGTGGTATATTTACGAGACACCAAGTCTCCCACCCTGTAGAACGACAGGACACGGCTCCCTCCTTCACGCCTCTGCACCTGGAGATAACAAGGAAAAAGCAATACCTCTGTTTGCACAGGTTCTACAATGCCTCTATGTCAGTGACCATGTCCCACCCCAACATACACCCCCTCCTTACCAGTGGTAAGCGCAGGCTTGGCTTCGTGAAGGGACTGGTCAATCCAAAGGAAAAGAAAACACTCCAAAATGATAACAACCAGTCAGGGGCACTCATACACAGCGTCCTTCGTTCATTAAAAGTGCCAAACAAAGCACAATTGAAGGGAAAAAAAAGAAGGCTAGGGGCAAAGAATCCGCTAAGCCACACAAAAAAAAAAAACCTTCGTGTGAACATAAAACAAAAGAGCTAATCGGAAAGGGATATGAAAGAGACACTCAGCGTCTCTTTACTTCTATCGCGTCAGCGTTTGTGTACTCCAAAGCCTGTAGCGGAGTGACCCGAAACGTCACTTCCGCGCGCCAACGATGTGGAAAGGCGCCTAGGAAAATGCCCAAAACCGGGAAATAACGCAACTGAACTTAAGCGCTACGGGCACAACGAAGTATGGCCAATAAATGAGAACGGGAGCCCCCGCTCACATAACAAATAACACCAACAAACGCTGACAAAAAATAACTAATAGGGACCATAAAAAGGATAGGAAAGTAACGGGGGAAGGGGGAAAGGGAACTAAGCTTACTAACTAACTACAAGGGAAAAGAAGGACTAAACCGGCAAACAGAATCTCACACGAGCCCGTGAGAGATTAACAAGGGGAAGGGAGGATGGACAAAAAAGGAAATCCAAGGCAGCAGGAATCCTCAGCAACAGCGCAGCAAACAAGGGAGCAGGATACCAGGGTCTAAGCAATGGAGATATCGAGCAATGACATAAAGGTAGGACCCGCATTTATTCATGTAGCCCAGGTCATGTGATGGTGGCCCATGGTCACAGAAATAGGACTAACCGCCATTCCTAACAGTACTCTTGTTGTCTTTGATATAGGAAGATTCATTGAATCACAAATTACTGGATTAAAACACATGAGGAACAATCACATAGCCAGAACACACACAAGGACACTGGTGACATTACCTCATGCTCCATTACGCAGCTGTAGTGATTGTCATTTGAGATGTCATCAGTGGTGTCATCAGTGATGTTACTGACCATGTCATGAGTGATGTAATATGTGACGTTATCAGCAGTGCATTGCGGGCACGCGAGTTATAGTTAGTTCATCTAACTATACCAGGCGAATTTCTATGGTATTATATGAGTCAAATGTCCAACTAACTATAACGTCCGTGAAACCTATGGTTTTTTGTGAACTTCAAAGGTTTTTTTAATGCTAAGTCCTAACTATAACGTCTGTAAAACCTATGATTTTTTCAGTGAACTTTGAAGGTTTTTTAAATGATAATTTCACATTTTAATATTTATAAAACCTATATTTTTCTATTTTTTTGTAATATTTTGGAACTCTATTAACCCTTTTTTTACTTTAAAAATTATGTAATGTTTTATATCTTCAAAAAAAATATATGTATATTATTTTTTGGGGGGGAGAAAACTGGAGTCCCGTACCGGTAGTGTACCAAGCTCCATCAGCACGCAAATCCTATCCGCCATATTGCTAAACTCGTAAATGATGCGCATTTCGTAACCAACGGGTTTGTGGCACCGCGTCCCGCGTAACATCATATACTTATGAGGTCGCGCCAGCTGCTACTTTGGTATGCGACGGGTACGCAGTGCCAAGCTGCACGTTACATCATGTACTTATGGGGTTACGCCCAATGCGCGTTGCGTATGTGACAAGTGCACGCTGCCAGGCCCTGTGTTACGTCTTAGACGTATGGTGTTGCGCCCGGTACACCAATCCCTTATTTTTTTTATGTCTCAAAACTATATCTAAATAAGTTTAAGGTGTATGTGAGAGCAAGCGATAATCTAAAATATTTTAAGCATTTATATATTTCTAACTGTAATAAACTTATATTATGGTAAATATATTTTCTCAAAATCGCATCGGGTGCTGCCTCCTTCCACGCTCGGTGCGCGATTACCATGTGACCTTAAAAAAGCATTTGATTGCTTCATAATACTTCTCAATGTAACAGTTGGAGGACCCGACCCATTTCAGTCATTCTCTCTACAGCGTTTGATGAGAGACACCTCTTCTGCTTAGAGAGATTTTTTTAAATGTTTTTGCTGTGTACACATATCTTATACTACACACAACATGCAACGATCATCTTGATCAATATTCATGGTCTGTACAGTAGACTTCTACGTATGATGGCCATGCATCTAAAACGTTACATCAAAAAACAAATGTGTGTTACACAATGCCCCTGGTGTGTGTGTGTGTGTGTACATTATTGTGCTGCCTTTCGGCCAGGGTATTGGTGGCTCGAAGGGGTATCATCAACCATGGGCAGAGTGCACATCCTAGATCACATGTGACAAACAGTAAAGAGTAATGTGTAGATTTGTGTTGCAGTATGCTTTGTTGTCAGGCTTTACCAGTATAGTAGTGTGTCATATGTGAGACTTCAGATTCACGTTTGACATGCATTGCTTGACTATAATGAGCGTTATCACTGTGTGTGATGTAGCCTCACTGCTGATCCTCCCTCCATCCGAGCACATTCATATGTGGGCGCTTCGCTATAGCAATACTTTCAATAATAGCGCACACCATTGACATGCGTGTCTGCGCATATTCACATGCTTGACAACGATATGCGATGTTGGCCATTCAATGTTTTCGGACAGCGTCTCATTATCGATAGTTGCCGCCCTCCCCGTACATGCTACATTATTGTAAATTGCGGATTGTGTAACGTCAAACTGCAACAGGGACACACACATAAGTACACTTCCTGGCCAGGCAGGAACTGAACAACGCCCAGGTCCCCGAAATATTTATTCACACCCCTACGCTGACCTGGCATACGCAAGCCCAGCCCACTTTGTATACGTATGAATAGGATAACGAAGGTGCCACATGTCCCAGTTCTTCGACACTGCCTCAGGTGATATTGCCGTATCCACCTAGCATATCACAATGCACAATAAAAAAAGGCATCCATCAGGGGTACACCATCCGGGCATTCAAAACTTGATTTGAACTGTGAACCCTGCTGGCCGTCATGTTTGGACACACAACAATGACAGCAGGTGAGCAGTGGGGCCTGGGTGCTCAGGGGCTGCAATTGAGCGTGGTGCTGTGCGAGGGATGGGGTGCTTCATCCTGGGTGCGCAGGTGCGAACAAGCAATGTTGCCGTGCATAATTATGTGATCTCTGACCTCATTCAGTCACATCTCTGTCTCATTTAAGAACCTGCTGGAATGTACTGTAGGCCTGAGCCAGTGGGCAGCGCTGCCCTACAGAGACGTGGCGTTGGCTTTTGGGGCACTGTAGTGAGCTGATTACTAAGTGTACATGCACACAGGCTTGCGCCACTGCATTACATGCGCACATTATGCTTCTAGCATGCGCTCTGTTCCTTTGTAAGTGAACGTTGGCATAACATATTCATTTTTAACCTTGTGTATTCTTGTACACTCCAACTCCTCTTTGAACCATGATAACCACTAACAGTTGGTAGATCGTACTTCAAGAAGGAAGGGTGCACGCAACTGGTGTTCTCTACTAAGCTTGACATAAACCTTCATTTACTTCAAGACGTTTTCAGCATTATATTATTTCTCATCTTTTCAGACACTGAGTTGGTTGCACCAAAATGAGCGGAGCGGGTGCTCAGCCCATGATGATGCCCTGGGCATTCTGATGCCTTCCATTGTGGTATCAAGACACCGTCCCGACCAGAGACCTGATGTGCCACCCTGAGAGAGGCACCCCGGAGTCGGAGCTCGCACCAGCACGTCGTTGGACACACCGGTGGTGGCAGGTGAGCAGTGAAGCCTCGGTGCACAAGAACTGCAATTGAGCATAGTGCGGGGGAAGGGGCTGGGGTGCAGAAGCCTGGGTGCACTGGTTCAGGCAAGAGATGTTGCCGTAGATAATAATGTAATCTCTGGCCTCATTGATATCTCTGTTTCATTTTAAGGACTTGCTGGACTGCACTCTTTCTCGCAGACCCCAGCGTCTCAGACACATGGGTGACGGGGTGAACAGTAAGGGCTGGATGCAATAGGCCGACGCTCTGTCTCCTCCTCCCTCTGTTCTTTTGACTCTCCCTCCCCTTCTCCTTTCCACCCATTCACTCTCTGTCCGATTCTCACTTTCTTCCTTTCATTCTGACTACCCACTTATTTCATGTTATACTTTTGTTTCTTCGAACAAAGTTGCGTTTCCATTTATTTGTGATGTTTTAATAAAGGTTATTTTTTTGCCAATTAATAATTGAGTGTATGGGTCTTCTTTTTCTGACAACACTTGTCTGTAGTTTATTGTGAAAATCGGCGGTTGATAGGAGGTTATGAGGGAAAATATTTGTAATTTTGCGGTGCACCTACCAAATATAAACCAACAGACTATTACATAAATGAAGCCTGGGTAATTCTACAACTGCAAGGGTTATATGATTGTATCACTTTCTAACACCATGAGTACTGCCCGTGTGATTACAGAACCAATAAAGCACTGCCTAGGGCCACCGAGGCTTCAGGGACTGGCGAGGCCAACCCTGCATATTTAAGTAAAGCCGCCGGAGGGTGACAATCCCCGGGCTTCAGTTGGCCTCGAAGCCCCCTGAACAATTAGTAAACAATACCCAGGGAGGTGGCGATCCTCATGGCTGCAAAACGTCTCTGTGCCCTCCCGCGCCTAAGTTACATGTGAGAATAAGGTCCCCAGTGCTGCAGAGACCCCACAATATAATATTAGGATTGGCCCCGAAACATTAACCACCAGGGGGCTCATATAAATGAACGGATGAGACCCGGCTTCATTTTTTTCTCTCCATTTTTACCATCCGGCTCTGCTTCATTGACGAGATACGAGGTTTTCCTCCTCTCACTTCAACGAGGCAAACAAGGATTTGCTATCACAGGGTGAAAGCCATGCTCCCGCCCTGTAATAGCAAACATAAATGTCCTGCGGATGCACACCCCGGGGCATTGTATGAGCTGCGCCTGGGATGTGGCGCTCCATAGGGCCATGATGCATTGGTTACTGCATAACTACAGAATTAGTATAGACGCATACTAACACTACTTGCTCATGTGTAGTACAGTGATCAGAGTGTAGTGAATAGGCAGAGGAAGCCCAAAATCAAAAAATATAAATCCTACCAGAGGTCGGATGACATAGTTCGATGAGCCGACGACCCTGGGATGAGTACAAACAGCTTCACGAAGGAAACTAGTCTTCAGCAGAACGCAAGGAAGCTCGAAATATTGGTGAGTGTTGCCTTCTTTTTACCTTCTCCCGCTCGTTGACAAATTTATGTAGTAAAGAGGCAGACAGCAGTGGATCCGATATGTAGATTTATTGCAGGAAAAGAAGACAGCTTAAACAGCCACCAACAGGAGCAGACAGCAAGGCAACCGTCTTCTCGAGCACCGTTTACAAACTCTCCAAGATTCCCCTCATGACAGCCCTACATTCTAACTTTACATACTTAAATTCTAGTAGCATTACATACTAACATTCTACTATGAATTACATTGGAAAACTACAGAGAGCACATGACTTTACAGCAATGAGCTCATGGTTTCATCCACGAGTCTTGAGACTGGTAGGGGAGAGTATTTTGCTTCCCACTCCCTGTATTGTATAAACGCAAACTAATACTACTTCCACAGGTATGCTACAGTGCACACAGCACATCACTTTACAGCAATGAGCTCACAGTTTAGGCTCACGGTTTTATCCCCGAGTCTTCAGACCAGTAGGGGTGAGTAGTTTGCTTCCCACTCCCTGTATAGTATAAACGCATACTAACACTACCTACACAGTTATAGCACAGTGGCCAGAATGCTACGGCGCCCAGAGCCCATCACTTTACAGCAATCAGCTCAGTTTGATCCCTGAGTCTTCACACCCGTAAGCGTGAGTACTTTGCTTCTCACTTCCGGTAAAGTATAAACACACGGTAGGGATCAGTAGTTCGCTTCCCACTCCCTGCATGGTATAAACGCCTACTAACACTACTTGCACGGGTATGCTAGAAAGACCAGAGCACATCACTTTACAGCAATGAGTTCTTGGTTTAGTCTCTCGGTTTCATACCCGAGTGTAGCAGCATCTCATCTCAGCACCATGTCACTCTGAGCAACACCACACTTTCAGACCAGTAGGAGTGAGTACTTCGCTTCGCACTCCCCCACAGAGGTTACAGTGCTCCTATCCTCCTGTTTCCTACTCTTTTAGCCCTTTTTTCCCTTATTAATTTCAACGGAATCAAAAAATATCTGCCAACACTACCTAGTTGCAACAGCTCGCAGCCAATAAGCATCAAGCTTGTGCTTGTAATGCCTCAGTCAATCAAATGTCAGAATTCCCAAATATCGATATCTGTAAATTTCGATATTTCTTCTCCAAAACTACTGAACGGATTTACACCAAATAAACAAAAGCGTGCTTTCTAGACCAAGACCCTTCTCCCTGCCAAATTTGGGGTAATTCCGTTCACCCTTTCGACCTGTAGCCTTGTCTAAAGTTTCCGATGGAAATGAACATGGAGAAAACAAGTTTTGGGACCCCCCCTTTTTTCCCACCCCCCTTGATGAATCCTCCCCAAACTTTTCAACATATGAGCTGATATAAACAAAGAATTAATTTGGAAACTTTCATGATGATTCATCAAACGACGCCAAAGTTATAAGCAAATCAAAAAATGCTCTTCCTATGGAAACTTGGTCCTAACTATAACTACCTACTGGTTATCCCCCAACATCAGTGTGCCAGGAGATGCGTTTCCAGAGTGGTGGAGAAAGGTGGTATTAAAGACCTCTCAAGAAGGGCTTGTTAGCCTCCAAGGACCCTCAGGAGCTAAGAGGACTTTCTCCCTCAACAATCAGTCCACCAGGAAGTGCATTTGTAGAGTGGTGAAGAAAGGTGACGTAACAAGGATGTCCTTCTGGGCCAACTACCTTTCCTTTTACCTTCAGTAAGTCCCACGCTTCAGGATTGCTGAGAGGTCTTCCTTGGCGGCCCCCTTTCTCTACAACTCTGCAAATATGCATCCTTGCACACTAATAGTTGGGGGATGAAGTCCCCTTTGCTGATGAGGGTCCTTGGGGCGAATAACCCCTCCAGTTACCTCCACTAAGTCCCACACAGCAGGATTGCTAAGAGGTCTTTCGGCAGCCATGCCCCCTTTTTCCACCACTCTGCATACGTGTCTCCTGGTGCACTTCTAATTGGGGAATGAAGTTCTCTTGGATGTTGAGGGACCTCGGGAGCCAAGAAGCCTTCTGGTACTTTATGTAAGCCCAACACAGCGAGATTCCTGAAAGCTGGTTAGAGTCCCCCATTTCCCCACCACTCCTCAAACGTATTACTACTTTAAAAAAACATGGAAATTTACTGAAAACAAACAAAGGTTACAGGGACTTTGTAGTTAGCAATTAGCATTAAAAAAAACTTAGAAATTCACTGAAAAATTCAGAGGTTACAGGGGTCTTACATTTAGGAAATGGAATAAAAAAGACCTTAGAGATTCAGTGAAAAAAATAAAGGTTACAGGGACTTTATAGTTAGGCTCAGGTTTCACCCATACAAAACCAGTGATATTCAGCCATTTTAGTTAGCTGGGCTAACTATAACTCATACCCCCGCAATGTACAGTTACACACACACCCACTTAATTGCTCATACATATACCAACACATACTGACTCACCTATGCAGTCACTGACACAAGCACACACTCACCCATACACTACTCTCACATTCACCCACTCACCCACACAGTCACTCATATACCCCACCACTCACCTACACTGCCTATCACATACCCAGCTACCCACCCATACACCACTGACAGAGCCACTCACTCACCAACAAAACCATACACTCACTTATTCACAGAGCCCCTTATACATAAACTCACTAACCCATATAGCCACTGGCTCACCCACTCACTCATCCATACAAGCAGTCACACACACCCTCACCGACCCACACAGATACTCAGATACCCATACATATACTCAGACAACCAATCAATGACCCATACAGCCACTCACTTAACCACGCACACCAATACAGCCAATTAAAGACCAACTGACAGGCTGATACAAATATTCACACAACCAGACACTCACCCATATAATAACTGAGACACCTAATCACTCACTTATACAGTCAGTCACACACCCACTGCATCATCCATACAGGCACTCATACACCTACTGGTTCACCAATACAACTTGGTATACATATTTACCATGCATACACTTTAAAAAAACATTTACAGTCACTGGATGATGTCATTAGTGATGTCATTTGAGATATTGGGAGTGATGTCACTGACCATGTCATAAGTGATGTAATATGTGAGGTCATAAGTAGTGCATTGCGGGGCGCAAGTTATACTTAGCTAAGCTAACTATAACTGCTGAGTTTTGCTGGTTTTGGACGAACGAAACCTGAAACTATAACACCAGCTATTTATACAAAATGTCATGGGACAGCAGGGACCACAGCAGCTCCCCAGAAATATATAAAAAAAACTGTACACCTCCTTGATCCTTGAATGCATGGCCCAAGGATAGCTGATCATAATTTTTAAAATACTGCTAACTGAAGCTGTATGCTCCTCAGCTGGAGTATAGGGACCCCAGGTGGCTGCATTTTGTGGCTTAAAGCTTGTTAAAAAGACTCAAACACATGTTTAGGGTTGTTGAGAAAAGACATTTTAAATATTATACTAAAATTATTTTTGAGTAGTGACATGTGCTTTCATATTGAAAGCATTGGATTGTAAATATTACAATTATTGTGGAGATTTTCGGCAAAGCCAATAGGTCTTTATTGTACATGTTGATGTGCTGACTGATCCCCAGATAAAGCCGATAAGGCTACCTTTTATATTCTGGTGTTTTGACCCTTTAAAAAACCCATTAGGTCTGCCTTATTTAAATTGACATCCCTTTAGATTGTTACTTTATAGTTATAAAGAACCTCCAACAAAAACTGAAAAAAAATAATGTTAACGTGATATTTAGTTACGTGAAAAAACTAAAACCTCAGAAACTCACTGAAAACATAAAGGTTAAAGTGGCATTATTGTTAGGTAAAAATGTTAGTTAAAACACTACATTTTAAACTCTAAAAGGCACTCAAATTCATCAGTTATATATGACTAAAGTTATAATAAATTGTAACTTGGGCTCTGGCCATCGCCTTGCACTACTGATGGCCTCACATATTCCTTGCTCATAACATTGTCTATGATGTCATTGATAAAATCAGGTATAAAATCCATAATAAAATTATGACATCCATAATGAAGTCGTTGATGACAGCATTCTGCATGATGAGGGTGCAATTTTTCCAATTTTCAGTTAGGTTTGTTTCAAATGTCCTGCAGAGTATCCATTTGGAAATTTTGCAAAAATGCAAGTGCACCTAGAACAGATGTGTGAGGATATTTTCTTTACACATGGTCAAGAGGGCATGCGCTCTTTAGGTACTGAAGCATTGCACACAAGTCAGATCCCATAATATTCAGTGGCCGCCATGAATGGCAGGTCTGGAAAGAATAGGTGCCCCCTCCTTTCATCAGAACTCCCACCCAGATGTCAGGTAACACATTTAATTGGACGTCTTTAAATAGACTCATGTAGGATTCGCATTACTAAGTTAGGGGTAAAAATGAAATTCTGCACACTGGTGTACATGCCTTGCTTGTCAGCTAGTTTTCCAGGCCCTTCAAAGGGGGCTGGTGACATGGTTATCTTCTTAATACATCTTCTTAATACATTCCTAGGGAGACCGGATGGCTCCATGACACTCTTTCTCGATTTCTGGATTTTGTTTTTACATATGAGTGTGTTCCGTGAGTTGTAGTTGTGGTTCTTTTTTATTAAGCCAATTGGACCAACACATTGAGTATACAAGTTCATAAATTGAAAGTGGTGACATGTTCATCTTCTTAATACATCTTCTTAATACATTCCTAGGGAGACCGGATGGCTCCATGACACTCTTTCTCCATTTCTGGATTTTGTTTTTACATATGAGTGTGTTCTGTGAGTTGTAGTCATGGTTATTTTTTATTAAGCCAATTGGACCAACACATTGAGTATACAAGTTCATAAATTGAAAGTGGTGCCCCGGTGACAAAGAAATATCTGGTCTTCTTATAATAGCATATTCTTTATCATGAGTCCTGCATCAGGACAGTATTTGGTTAAATGATATATATTTAAGACAGCCACAGATCTTTGACCAACCCTCTGTGGATAAGAGAAGCAAAAAGACCAGGGATGCACATTGACCTCTGAATGGTACACTATCTGGATGCATCCCCAACATCAAATGTTATCCAAGAGACTGATTTGGTATTTGCAGTCCACACATTCTTTGTTTTTTAAGCTTTGTGCAAATAGTTATTTTTTTCAATTGTTGAAATGCAACTCTTATCGATTTGCACTTATATAGAATGGAAAGAAAAGCTGCGCTACTCCATCCCTTATGAGTTGCTGTAGGAGCAGAAACAAACAAAAACAAGCATTTGCAAAGCAATCGGTCTGGCCTTTGGGACCTTATATGTATTTAGCTATGCAGCACATTAGCCTGAGTGGTGAAACATATACTGTTCTTTAACATGGAGGGAAAGTAAGCACCAAACTGCATGACACGCCAGGTATGGGAACACATGGAGATAAATATTGCCTTTCAGCAGGAAATTGTATAGTCCAAAGCCGTATTTTTTATATAAAATCAGGGCCTTCTGTGGTCATATCATTGAAAATACAAGATTTGAAAAAAATACTGTTGTCTATGGATGCTCGTCAAAGACAATTTCTATGGACTGGAATCTAGAGGATGTTAAATTGATTCTGGTATTTTACTGACCTCTGCTGGTCATTTTCTTTCAAGAAAGTTAAATAGCAGCAGTTGCCAGAAAAATCTAAAATAGAAGGCCCCTCAGCAGAAAGCAATTCTGGTATTATACTGACCTTTACTTGTCGTTTTCTGTCAAGACAGTTAAATAGAGGCAGTTGAACAGAAAAGAAAGTCCCTAAGCGGAAGAAGTCATTGGGCTGATCTCCAGAGCCCACAAAGTACATACACATATAAGTATATACTTGTCATGTGATCAAGGTCCAGGTGGGACTGAAACGCGTCATGGCGGCGATGCTGGGTGCTTTATAATAAATACTTTTGGCACGAATAACTATTTGGGTCCGCTATTCTTCTGTCGTTATGTACTGGATGTTTGGAGGAAAACTACAAAGTATATACTAAAGTATATACAAGAGGTCTTGATGCTCGACCCAATGAAAAATGTGCATGTGTTGACCATTTGTAGAGGTTTGACTAGTAGTAACAAAGAGTGCAATGAAGGAAGCTGCTTTGACATGACTTGAAACTGAATTACAATACTGCTGTATTAAAAAACGCTTGCATGCAGATCTTTTCACAAAATCAGAGCAAACAAGGAGTGACATAGTTGCTAATATTGCTTTTCACGAATGTCAAATAGAAGGAGGTAGCATAACAACCAGTTATACATGCAAACAATAGAACAGAGCACATCAAGCTTAGTATGATGAGCTCCCAGTCTGGTGTCTTAAGCGACTAATTGAAAAGCCCAGAGCATACTTTTCAGATGTTACCTTTTCCGAATCACTTTGCTCTGCTGCACAAGCTATACGCGTTAACTATTATTGATTTCTGCACTCTGTTCTGGCAGTAATCATCAGACTAACTTGTTTCCACTTGCTTTTGATAATTTGTTCATAGAAACACTTGCTTTCTGACAATATTTCTGCATATATTCACCCTGAGGGGAAAATTTATGAGAGACTTGTATCCTGTTTGCACCACACTAAGTGGTTTGTGCATGACACAAGCCTCTAAGTCAGAATTATCAAGCCACTCAAAGCCACATTGATGGCTTTGAATGGCTTCATAAATCTGGATTAGGGCAACGTAACACAAATTGCTGCTTTGCGTCACTCTGACCAAGAGAGGAGTTCCAGGGGCATTGTGGTGGGTGTTTCCACTCACCTCCTATAATTTTTGACACATTCCCAGATTTACCAAACCTGCCAAACGTGGGAATACACCAAAAAGATATGCCTCCCCAGGTAAGCCATAAAGAGGAGCAATATGTTTATTTCTACTTGTTTCTTCCTCTTTCAATGTGTGCTGCATTCTGCAGCACACATATATGGGTAAAATGCCTCTATGGATTATTTTTGTACAGGAAGGTTCTCCTTCCTACACAAAAAAGAATACTGCCTACAAAACAGGCACCCTTGCACCATGGTACAAGGGTGACTACATTGGTGCTAGGCTGCCAAAGAGGTGCAAGGGCAGGGGGAAAGGACAGGAATGTGCTGTAATGCTTAAATATGGCATATTCCTGACCATTCCCAGTGGCGCAGGGCAGCACAGCGAGGTAACTGGCTGTGCTGACTAGCGAATCTACTTTCATAAATCTCCCCCTAAGTGTATTGTTGTCCTAAGTTGCTTAGACATATATGTGTGTGTGTGTGCATATATATATGTAAATATATATAATATATGAGTGTGTTAAATCGGCGTTATAGTTATGTGACAAGTCCATTGACAATGTAATGTTTTAAACTCAAAATAACACTGAAATTAACCAGTTAAAGTTATCTCAAGGAACTGTAACTCATGCCCTAAAGTATAGCTCATGCCCTCACCAGGCACATTGTTCTAATCAATGACGTCATTTCAGGTGTTGCAGTCATAGTATCAATGATGTCACAGAACATTTCCTGAATGAATATGTGAGGGAATATGCAATGGAGTTGTGAGTGCCCTGGGAGTTGCCTTAAGTAACTATAAATAGTGTGTAAAGGTAACTATAACTCAAACCCTAACCATGCAAAGTTTTCTCATCAATAATTTCACAGCAAATGTTGCATTGATATTATCAATGATGTTATAAAATATGTAGTGAGTGTTGTAATATGTGGAATAACTAGCAGTGCATGCTGAGAGAACGATTTAAAGTTACCTTAGTGCAAGAGTTATAGCTATTTGAGATAACTATAACTGCTGAATTTCTATGCCTTGTGATGGAAAAGCTGTACCTTATATAATGACCCTGTAACCTTTGTTCTTTAGTGAATGTCTAAGATGTTTTTAAATTCTATTTCTGAACTATAACGTCCCTGTAACGTTTGTTTTTTTAGAGAATTTCTAAATTTCTTTAAATTATTTTTCCTAACTATACCATCTCTGTTAACTTTTCTAGGCTTTTTTATCGTAAATAAATGTTTTACCATATGTTAATCCAACCGCTGCTGCACATGGCTGAAGGTTTGGCAACAGGGCCTGTGGCTGCCCCCTCCGTTAGCAGCCAACCCCAAACCATGTACTGCCTTTAACCACATGCAGAAGGGGGTTGGCCACAGAGAATTTCTACGTTAATTCGACCCTGTGCGTTTAGGTTAGGGGAAGGGGGGATACGTTTTTAAGTGAATATCAAAGGTTTTTTTATATAACAAAGTAAGATAATATAATATTACCACATCTAAGTGTAATGTCACTTTAATCTTAGTTTACAGTGAATTGTAAAGTTTTTTTAATTCATTTTAATACATAATTACAAATTCTAACTATAACATTACTTTAACCAATGATTTTGGTCAGTGAATTTCTAGTTTTTTCACTTAAAGTAATATTTTATTACCATATGTAAAGCCAAATCATGATGGGGGGATTGGTTGCAGGGACCTGTGGTCAGGTCTTGCACTCAACCACTCGTAGTCAAGCAACCCCACACCATTTGTCTGTGTGTGTGTGTGTGTGTGGCATTGTGTGGGTGACTGTGTTCATATGGGATTGTGTGGTTGTGTGTACAAGGTGTGTGTCAGATTGTGAGGGTGGGTGTGACTCTTTGTCCATGTGGAGGTTTGTGTGTGGGGGGGGTTGTGTCCATGAGTATATATGTATAGGAGTTTGTGTATGTCGATATACACATCTGTGTGTTGCTGTGTATTTTTTACGGTGTATGTTTTTTGGGATGTGTGTGTGCACAGCTGTGTGGATATGTGTGTGAGTGTGGGATGCATCAGTGTGTGCATGAACATGTGGGGATGTATGAGTGCCAGTGCTTTAATTGAGTTGGAGATTCAGTTCACTGACATAATAACATTACCACAAATATCGACGTACAAAAATATTAACACATTTATATAATTTACAAAAATATCGAGAGCCTATTCTTAGTTAACAAAGTCACTAATATCATAAAGAAATATTGACATTAAATACTTCTAATTTAACATATATCGAAAACAAAAATATTGTCACTTATAAGAAATACCAAAAACACACATTTTAAATAAACAAACATAAAAAATGATATCCCAACAAGCATAAAAAATGATATCGCACAATAATAATTAAGGGTCCGATTAGGATGGCAGCCAGACTGTCACAGACAGGCCAGCAGTGGCGGAGCACCTGCCTACAGCTCCTCGGTCCGACTGCAGGATTACAATATCGGTGGTTTAGACCCACAGCAGTCAGGGGAAGATCACTGTCTGTGCCAGGATCAGTGATCTGGAGGGGCGGTGGTCAGATTAGAAGTCCGAATGGCGGTGGTGCCAAGGCACTCACTGCCGTCTGGGTTGCAATATCCCTTTCTGACATCCTTTTCATGGCAGGAAGACTGCCATGAAAAAGCTGTCAAAAATGGATTTTGGGGGCCGCAAACATGGCCCTCGTCCATCATGGGCCAATGTAAAGTGACCCTGATGCACCTCCATGCACTGTGTGTCATGCACCTCATGGTGTATGGCACACAGTTCATGGACATGCAGGAAGTACCCATCATGAAAAGCAGTACTTTGCAACCACCAGCCCAGTGGTCACATCGCAATGTGTCAATCGGACTGCCACCTGCTTGTCAGGAAGGCTCCTGACCACCACAATAGCAGGAGGTGGTCTGATTGCCTGTTTTTTTAATTATCCCCGAAATTTTCTACACACATATTATATTTTCCATATCAAAATAAATACATTTAACCAGTATCAACATAAAACTGTTTTAAATTACACATATGTACACAGTTTAGAATGAAGAGGCCACTCCCCCACCAGCCACATTGGGTATTACTAGGCCTATCCCCATCTAAATAGAACTGTTTTTCTTGTTCAAATATCAGCTTCACCTCCATTGTCTTTTACTAGACATAAGATGTAGGTTGAGCCACTTCTACATACAGGTATTCACCCAAAGCATATTGTTCCAGAAGAGATTAGCTCTAAACTACACATATCCTATTGCTTGACTGAGACTATTATACATACAATTTCCACCCTGATTAAAGCTTAGCTTAAACACTCCAGTGCCCTATCACACATACCATTTACTGGCAGGCCAGGGCACATGTAGTTAACAGGTTTCTCCCTGAATTCATCTTTGCCTCAAGAGGCCAGTCCTCCAGTACACAGTTCATCTAATACTAGGCCCAGCAATGTTCACATACAGCTTTTCCCCTAAACAAAGTTGAGAATGGAGACACTTGCAACCCCACTAGACACATTAGGTATTACTAGCCCAAACCACTTGTACATACAATTTCTTCCCTGAACAAAGCTCAGGTTCAGTTCATTAGTCCATTGCCATACATATCTATACATATACTGGTAGGCCAAGTATCTTCTACATTTAGTCTTCACCTTGAACAAAGCCATGCATGAAGTTGCCATTCCCCCACCATACACACTATTAGTAGGTCAAGTTTCCTTTGTGTGCAACTTGCCAAATTATTAGGTGATGTGCGTTGCGGGGAGCTAGCTTTTGCCTGATAGCCTGTGTAAAGTGTGCATACAATATGTAAAACTAGGTTTGCAAATTATTAGGTGATGTATATGTCATTAGATTGGCCTCTCTGTGAAGAAGTCTGACAATCCAGAGTACTACTATCAAAACAATAGCTTTTTGTTTGCTGTTGATATAGATGGTCTATCCTATGAGGTAAATCAACATCACCATTCTCTCGTCACATACATTCACCACCCCACCTAGATCACATACGCTTCAAATAACATAGAAGGCACAACTCAAAAGATGTGAAAGTGTTGTAGGCTTGGGTATCCAAACAACCTGGTCATCACACGTTTCGGTGGCAATGTTCAATTTGCAACCACCTTCATCAGGACCACCCATAAAATGTAGTGGTTGGAGAATAACTGGCATGCCAAACAGCTGGTATAAGCATCCTTTCTTCACAGACAAAGTTAAAATGTATAGGTATCCCAGCAGTGGTCTGTCAAATAGGAATCCGGGAGAGAGTACGCATGATGTCTTACAAAACCTTGTAGTGTTTCTTTTTTATATATTACACAGTTTACAACGTTGAGTTTTTTTATATTGTATTGCCGAAATAATTCCTAAAGTGTAACCGCCTGACATCCACAACCGGAAAGTGGCCTGTGTCTCACAACATGCTTGTTTCTTCAATGGCAAATAAAGGTGCTTGATTGGCTAATGCCTTATGACATTCTACTGTAGATCTTTGTATAATGGGATGTGTAGTTTATCTTGGCTGCTATTTGTTTAAACACAAAAACAGAAATTAACTAAGCGGCTAGGGAGATAAGATGAAGTGATGGTACAGTGTTCCAAACAGTGATCAACATTTGAAATGATGGTATACATGATCAATACATGTTTAATAAGGGTAGGCTCTGGATGTGAGACAAAAACATTAGTTGAGATGGTCCGAATTGACCAATTAAATCCATAAATAAGCTAAACTTTATGCAAAAACCAGTGTAAATGAATATTAATTGACATGTTGACTGAATGCTAGATTGAATTTGCTAGTCTTTATCCGGATAGAGAGGTCAAAATGAGATTTGGGGTAGTACCTTTAAAAATAAACAAATAGCGTTAAGGTCATATCTAAATAAATCCACTATAAATATGGTTGCAAGCAGTGATGCATTCCTCAATTGGTAAACATTCAGGGTGTCTGAAATAGGATAATTGGACCAAAAATGTAATTGGGAATGGTTGATGATAATCAAAAACAAAACAAAAGTCAGGTGGTACAGTGGGAGATTTTATGTAATCGAAGCAACAGCAGTTAGAGTCGTCTGTGAGTGAGCCTGCAACCTATGAAGTAATGACAATAACATCAAATTAGATGGTGATTTATATAATGTGTAGCAGAATTACTTCGCACTTTCCATAGATAAAGTAATTTTCTATGCCCAAATATTGGCACTTTTACATATGTGCTGAGAGCGTACTAAAGAATACAAGTGTTCAGGAGAAGGCCATTTACTCTTTGTGCAGTCAAGAATTATGCTGCTAGGGGCTTCACCCAGCGAGTGCTTAAGCATTCTTTGCGTCTTTACTGTACTTGCATTTTAATGCTCAAAGTCTGTAAGTGATGCAAACATTCTGAGAGTAGGGTGGCAACTTAGTTGTGAAGTTCAGCACAGTACAAAGCATATCGAACTTGGGCATCTTCTTGAGTTGATTAATAAATGGAGTGTGAGGGATAAAAATTATGGGACCTTCTTAACAAATACATCAACATATTTTTCAGCCCTATCTAGATGAAGTTAATGCAGCGAATGTAAGTTTCTCACCGACTGTAGGTTTGGTTCACTATGCCTTAGATTTACAACTGTTTATGCATGCTAAGTTACTATCTCTATTCTGGTGGAGGAACTGTGTTTCTGCCTGTGGTGAAGAGAGCACCTGAGAGGAGCAACCAAAGGGTAAGCACAGACAGTACATTACTGTGTCCCTTGCTTCTCATCCTTGGTGTAATCCCTCCATGTCAGGGGTGCTGCAGTGTGTTAGATCATTGGCTTTCTCCAATCAAGTGGACTTATAAGTTGTGTTGAGTGGTGTGCCTCCTGCACTGCCTCTACTACTAAGGGTTGTATCTGTAGGTAAGGTGTGTCCTCACTTAAATATATGAAACAATGCTTCACTCTATTAAAACACGTTTAGGAAACACTAATTGTTCGAAATGGGTTTTCTGTTTGGCTAGGGTATGCACCTAACCCAGACTGAAACCACCACACTAGTCAGGAAAAGAGGATTACACATCTAAAATAACCCCTGCTCACCCCTTGGGTAGCCTCACATGAGCAGTCAGGCTTATCTCTAAGGTAGTATGTAAAGCATTTGAACATAACATACAGTAATACAATGAAAACACTACAAAAGAACACCACACTAGTTTTATTTAAAAAAAGCCAATAATTATCTGTGTAAAACAAGAACAAAAGGATAAAAATCCAACATGCAGTGATAAAACTATGAATAAAGCAAAAATAGACTTTAAATACAGTTCCTTGAAGTCAATAGTGCCATCCAGGGCTATCACGGTGTTGTGAGCAAACAAATCCAACAGTTCTGGCTGACTGCAGCATTGAGGGCCAGCCACGGTTTTGGGAAGATTTGAAAAACAGTACCTTTGAAGATGCAATGCATCGGAGCTTTCGGCGATCTCCGGAGGAGCGGCGTCTGCAGGCATTGGTTCCGGGAGTTGGTGCAGGAGTCGTCGGGCCTTTGAAGTCACACGAGTTGTAGGTCATACTCCATGAGCTTGAAGTCAGAAGCACCGGCAGGCATTGGGGCTATGCTGTGAGGGGGAACGGTGCGATGTGCGGTGCCCTTAGGTCACTGTGCAGGCAGTGGATCAGAGACAGTTGTACAGCAGCGTTGGTGAGACCAGGGCTGCAGTATGAAGCAGGACAGTGCTCTTTGCGATGCTGACAGGTCATGGTGCATGCAGCGGCATCATCATGGCTGAAGTGTGTCATCTGTAGACCCAAGGCTGCGGTGCGAGATGGGGCACTGCAGTGTGCAAGGCCCACAGGTTCCGGTGCAGGCAGCAGCATCGGTTGATGATCTGGAGTTGGTGGTGCTGGCATCGGTTGCCAAGACTGCAGTGGGGAATGGACAGTGCGAGCGGTGTCAGCAAACCATAGGTCAGGCAGCTGCATTGATGACAGCTTTGAGCATTGTTGTCAGTGGGACCAGGGCTGTGGTGAGAAGCAGGATGGTGCTTCGTATTCTCCATGAGCAGAGTCCACAGGTCACAGTGCAGGCAGCAGCATCATTGATGGCATCACAGCATTGCCGGAATAACAAGGCAGCAGTGTGAAGCGAGGCATGCGGAGTCCTGTGCCCATGGATCACAGTGCAAGCAGCAGCTCGGTGGCAGTGTCAGACAGCGTCATCGGTGAGACCAAGCTTACGGTGTGAAGTGCGGCGGTGCCCTCTGTGGTGCCTTCAGGTCACGGAGCTGGCAGCAGCATTGTTGATGGCATCGGGTTACCTTTTTCCTCTGTGGCAACTAAAACTTCCAGTTCCAGAAGCAGGGACCCAGAAGAAGTTGAAGTCTTTGATTTCCCTGAGGCTGCGAACAGAAGGCAAGTTCTACATCAAACGCTTGTAGATACTTCGAATGCAGAAAGAAAAGTCCAGTCTTTTCCCTGCCCAAGACAGAACAACTGCTGGACAGCTCAGCAAAGCACACAGCAAAGTGGTAGTCTCTCCTCACAGCTCTTCCAGCTCTTTTTCCCAGCAGGATCCTTAGTCCAGCAGTAATCTAAGGTTCTGGGGTTAGGGCCCCAATATTTATATCACATTTTCCTTTGAAGTCGGTACAAACAAAGTTCCTCTGCCACACATAAACCAGTACAGCCTGGCTCAAGCGGTGAATACATCTTTGTGAGGGGCAGCCACAGTTCATTCAGGCAAAAGCCATAAATCCTGTGACTACTCTAAAGCAACTTGGCTTATTCAGCCTGGATATGAGTCAACCAACAAAGGCAAAACACCCTCAACCCCTGTGCCCGTCTAATTTGAATGCACATCCCCTGCTCCTGTCACTCTAAACCCAGACAGGGAACACACAAAAGGCAGAAGCACACAGGATGATTGGATAAGAAAATACCCACTTTTGAAAAGTGGTATTTCCGAGGAGACGCGCGAGCGCGTCAATCAAGATGGCCGCCGCCACCGGAGCTCCGTGATCCCCTCAGCCTGTTTTATCGTTTTACGACGAATTTTGTGTCAATAATGTGGCGAAAATAGCAGCGCTTGCTTGCTGTTGCTATTGCTTACCTATGTGGTGAATTTGGGACGATTTTATGCTGCCGAAATTTCATCTCTGGCTCCATGGTTCCTGCTCCCAGTCTCCTCCACAGGTACTGCCGGCTCTGAATGCTTAGGGGGCGGAGTAACATTTATGACAGGGCCTGGCTTGGGCCTAGCCACACCTCCAGTACAATATAGCTGCTGCACCTGTAGTTTTAAAGAGATTTCTGGTGATTTCTTCAGTATTCACCTCATTTTTGACACATTTTGAGGTTGTCATTCGATTTTATTGATTATTCATACTTAATTGTGAATTTTTTCACCTCTCAATGGATTCTAAGAATTCCACTACTAACACAAGGAAGCAGCAAGATTCTCCTCCTCCAACCAAATCTAAAGTGGTAGAATCTTCGGAACCTTCCCTTGCATTAATTTGGGAGGAAACTGCATCTAAATACTGATACTATTGCCTCAGAGGTCAAACATGGTCGTAAAGATATGGCCTCTATATCAATGAAGGTCTCTGATAACTCTATCAAAATCCAAGATAACAAAAACAAAATTGACGCTTTCTCGCCTTTAATGGCTAAAATAGTCCCAATGCATACTCAGCTGTTGGACATGGAAAATCGCAATAGGCAATACAACCTTCGTATTTTTAATCTGCCTGAAGATGTTGAGGGATCTAATTGTCGTTTGTATCTGGAATCTCTACTTCCTGGTCTTTTGAACATCAAATTTCCAGAAAAATTTGAGGTGGATAAGGCACATAGAGTCCCCTCACATCGAAATACTAAACCCAGGCAAATGATATTCAAGGTCCTGCATCACCATCATCTGATACTCATCAGGAAGGCTGCGAGGGAAATTCCATCATTATTAGTGAATGGTACCAAAATATTTATTCATCAGGACTTTGCTAAAGAAACATTTGCTATCCGTAAAGAGTTCTCTACCTTTCGCCCGCAGCTGAGGAGCACTGGATTTAAATATGGTCTTTTTGATCCTTCAACGATGCGAATCTGGAAAGACAATTTTTCCAAATCTTTTCAACGACCTGAAGATCTACGGTTATTTCTTGATCGGCATACCTCGCCTTCAATGGACACTCATGATCCTAATACTTGAGTTCTTCTTGACTGACTTCTATTGACACATATCTGTATGATCGTTTATTCACGGGCTTCAACGGTTTCTGGCCATGCTTGTAGTACGGGTGTGCGTTTCCTTGTCTTTATTTATGTTTCTTGTTTGTTCCTTCTTCTCTCTTTTCTGTTTTTCCTTTTCATCTATCATATATAGAGTTACTATCTTAACTTGGAGCTTTCTTCCTTCTTCTTGTTCTGATTCCTTCTTCTCCTTTCTTCTAATTTCTTATGGCTAATATTCATAATATCAAAATAGTTTCTCTTAACGTGAAAGGTTTGAGACATCCAATTAAACGCACCAAGATTTTAGATTACCTAGGTAGTTGTAAGGCTGATATTTGTTTTGTACAGGGAACACATGTTGAAGATAAGGTCCTACAATACATGAATAAAAAATGGGTTGATACTATTGCTTCCTCACCTGCTAAAGGTAAGAAAAATGGGGTCGCTATTTTCTTTGCGTAGAGATTACATTGTCAAATCCTCAGTAAGGTTTCTGATTCAGAAGGCAGATACGTTATAGTCAAAATCAAACTTCATGATTCTATTTTCTTTTTGTTTAATATTTATGGCCCTACGGCAGATGATCCAGTATTTTGGTCTACTATTACTACTGAAGTTTTAAAGTTGGGTAATGTTCCTATGATCGTTGGGGGTGATTTTAATGTTATTGCTGACCCGTTGTTGGATAGGTTATCTGCTACCAGATTCCGACCTCCCAAGGTTTTCGATGCTTTTAAGGCTTTTACTAATACTACCAAATTAGCTGATATTTGGAGGTTACACTTTCCCACTGACAAATGTTTTTCTTTTTTCTCCAACCCTCATAATTCCCATTCCAGGATTGATTATTTTTTGCTTTCTCCTTCTCTTATTCAATGTGCCGCTAACCCTGTTATTGGTAATATTGATTTATCAGACCATGCCTTAATATCCTTGGTTTTAAATGTTACTTCCACTTTTACTAAACAAACTAGATGGCGTATGAACACTGGCATTGTCCTCAACGATACTCACAAACCTAAATTATTACAAGCTATTCAAGATTATTTTTTATTTAATCCGGAATATTCTACTTCTGTAGTCAACAGATGGGACGCATTCAAGGCTTATATTAGAGGCACTACTATCTCTATTATGGCTCATGAGAACAAGAAATTTAACTCTACTATTAAACTCCTCGAGAAACAAATAGCTAAATTTGAGCGTTTATTCATTACTTCTAATGATCCTCAATACAAACTTAAACTACAAAAACTTAGATATGAATTTAATGCTATCCTTAGTACTAGGGCTGGGGTTCAACTCTCTAAATCCAACGCTAAATTCTGCTTTAACTCTAATAGGTCTGGAAAACTCCTCGCAAACTATTTGCGCATTATGAGGGATAAAACACAAATAACGTCCATTCATGGTCATAATGGTAAAGTTGCACTTTCCCATAATGAGATTGTCCAAGAATTTTTACATTTTTACTCCAACTTATACAACAAGCCAGATTTTTGTGATGAGTCCCTACTTGATACTTTTCTAACCACTTGTGATTTACCTCACATTTCTCCTTCAGACCGCCTTGGGTTAGATTTACCAATCACTAGTGATGAGATCCTGAATACCATTAAATCACTTCCAAAGAATAAATCTCCAGGTCCTCATGGCATTCCTGCTGAATTTTATAAAGAATTCCAACCTCATCTTTTACCCTATTTATCCCAACTTTTTTCACATTTTGGGTCCTCAGGGACCATTTCAGGCTCTTTTTCGGAAGCATTAATTATTGTGCTCCCTAAGCCTGATAAAGATCCTACCCTTGTCTCTAATTACCGTCCCATTTCCCTAATAAACCAAGACTGTAAACTCTATGCTAAAATCCTCGCCACTAGATTAGCTCCTGTCCTTCATTCTGTTATTCATCCGGACCAAGCTGGTTTTATGAAAAATAGATATTCTGCTAACAACACTAGAACTTTATTACATGTTATTGAACAGAGCCCTACCCTTCTTGTCCCTGCTGGTGTCATGGCTTTGGATGCAGAAAAAGCCTTCGAAAAAATTCATTGGCAGTTTTTATTTAAAACTTTATTGTCATTCAATTTTGGTCCCTCTTTTATTCGTATGGTTTCTGCCTTATATTTTGCTCCCACTGCTCGATTGTTTATTAATGGTCAAATCTCTACTCAATTTTCCCTTTTTAGAGGTACACGACAGGGCTGTCCCCTTTCCCCTCGCCTATTCCTGTTAGGAATAGAGCCTTTTCTTAATTACATACGTCAGTGTAAAGACATCCAGGGTATCACAATTAAAGATGTTACCGTTAAAACTTTAGCGTATGCGGACGATGTTTTATTGTTTCTTAGTAATCCGATTTCTTCTGTTCCGTCCTTATTAGATATTATTGCCAAATATTCTGCTGTCTCTGGGTATAAATTAAATGTTTATTAAATTTATTAAATTCCTTTATTCAGTATTTCATGATAGAAATCCATAAAAGCATTTTGTACACAATTATGTCATAAAATACAAAGTAGAAAGCAATATTACTAGAAAAATGTACAGTTTAAAATATTAGAGAAAAAAAGTGCTTAGAGAGTAATTCAGTTTTCGTTACATTGAATACATTTCATTGAGTTATGCACAGTTTTCTCAAAGATTATTTCTCTGTTTAAATATACATTTTAAAAAATTAACCATATGGTAACAAGTAGCTTCAGAATCCAAAAATTGAAGGCGCAACATGGCAGGGCGACACTGTCTTAAATTCCACAGTTTCAGCAATGGTACCAACCAAATTTTGCGATGAGCATGATAGAACTTACAGAACAATACTGTATGTATGGTAGTCTGTACAGATGTATCATCGCATGGACAAAGACCTAACATTTGTTCCCATGAGTTTCTGATGGGAAAGGCTACTAACCGATGAAAAAGGTTTAGTCTAAATCTGGTTAGTAAAAAGCGATCAAAAATGCCAATTTCAAGTGTTAGGTAGGGCTGAATTGTGGGGACAAAATGGACCATGATTGCATGGGGGACAGAAGGTTTCCCTATTTCACTTGTGAGTCTTAGTCCATCGAGGTGGGACAAAGCCATTTCTTTCAACTCTTTCTTGGATATCTCAGAAATCTTTTCTGGTGTGATGTAATACGCCTCCAGGCCTAGGTCCGTAAGAAAATTTCTGATATAGGTGAGCCATTTTATTTTTCCCGAAAGTTCTACTGCCATTGAGTCTGCCAGAATCCCTTTGGTTAGCGTGTTATTATCTGAGGTCCATATACGCCGCCACAATAGCAAAGGTTGAATTTTTGCCAGATCCTCGATGTGCGGTATGCCTAGTTCGATATGAGATGCATAAGTGGAGATTCGCCTTGGTGCCACCAGGAGAAATCTTAAAAAGAAGTTTTCTGCCACTTGTAGGGCAGTAACGTCCACATGCCCCCAGACCCCAGCCCCATACAGAGCTACTGTCTGGCATTTTGCATTATAAATCTTTAGTAGTTCCACAGGGGACTGTTTGCCCAATTTTTGCGAAAAGGACATCAGAGCTACTATTGCCCTCTTAAAAAAATGTTTCCTTGACTCGACTGCTGCTTTCCAATTTAGTTTTTCATCTATTGTAATGCCCAGATAGGGATACTGAGGCGTCAGTTCGAGTTTCTGGTTGTTGAGGGATATGTCTCTAAGGCCTTTTTTTCCTTTGCCAGCCACCATTACAAAGGTCTTCTTAATGTTAATGTGGAGGTCAAGGGTGCCCATAAAGTCTGCATACCTGGTTAAGGCCTTTTGTAGCTCGCGTGGAGTGCGGGCTAGAATGACAGCATCATCTGCATAGAGCAGAGCGGGGATCAGGCGTTGTTTTATTTGGGGGAGGTCTTGAGCCCCCTTCAAAAGCTCCAATTAAATGTTACTAAAACGGATTTTTCCCTTTAAATGTGCTTTGTACCCCTGATATGTGACCTTCACCTGATATTATTTGGCAAAATAGAAAATTGAAATACCTTGGCATTTTATTCTCATCTTCATTACATGCAACGTTAAAATTAAATTGTGATTTTATATATGAGTATGTCAAAAAGAAAATTTCTAAATGGTCTTCTCTTCATCTCTCCTGGTGGGGGCGAATGGATTCTATAAAAATGAATCTTGCCCCGAAAATCTTCTACTCCCTTGCTATGATCCCCACTCAATTTCCGCAAAAATTTTACAAAGATATTGATAAAATATTGTCCAAATTTCTTTGGAACAATAAACCTCCTCGTATTGCTTACAAAAAATTGAAAATCCCTAAATGTCAAGCAGGATTTGCCCTCCCTGACTTATCTATACCATAAGGCATTCATATTAAAACAGAGTTCGTTATGGTTTACTGCTTCTCATGTTGTTAAGCCTCCTATTTGGTTTCATATTGAAAAATCACTAGTAGATCCTTTCCCATTACCCTCCCTGTTAACCATGTCTCATTCCTCTAAGGTTGTACATTGCTCAGCTATAATCAAATCATCCAGATTATTATTTAATGATTTGGATTCTAATTTTGCCTCGCCTTTACTTTCTACGGTACATTTATCCCTATGGCACAGTGCTCTAATAAAACTGAACAGAAATGTCACTTTCTGGTCCTCATGGATTACAAAAGGCATTTTCTATCTTAAAGATATATTTTCTGATGGTGCTTTTATCCCCTTTGATCAGCTCCAATTGCAATTCAATTTACCAGAGTCTGATTTGCGTAAGTACCAATTTTTATGTAACTCTATTTTAGATTCCTTTCCGAATGGTATTCCTTCTATGACAACAACTGATTTTATGATTTACCTCAATGTTGTTTCTATATACTCCAAAGCAGTTTCTGTCTTTTATAAAAAAATCACCACTTCATTAGGCACTAACATTGATGCAATTTCACCTTTTGGAATACTGAACTTTCCATTTCTCTCTCTGTTGACTCCTGGTCCTTAGTATGGACCAATAGTGTTTCTGGATGGTTACCAGTGACTCTTTATCAAACAAATGCTTACATTTTGTTCAACACCCTATGGACTCCATCAAGACTGTTTTGTGCTAAATTGCTTCCATCAGATCTCTGCTGGCACAGTAAACTATCTCCTGGTATACTACGTCACATGTTATTTGATTGCCCTGTTATTCTGAAATTTTGGACTGCAGTTTGGGATATAATATTGAACATGTTGCCTATTAGTGATGTACTTTCTTATAAATTGTTAATTTGTAAGTCAATTGTTTTAACGCACCCTCTTGATAATGCTGAAGCAAAGCTATTTAATTTCCTGGTGTCTGCTGCGTTAAAGTCAAACACTTTTTGTTGGAAGGATGCTACTTCTCTTTCAGTTCATGCTTGGTGGTCTTGGATTATTTTTACAAGAAGACGTGCTCAATTGTTGCAAGGTGTTAATCATAATTCAGTTTCTTATCAATCCTTTTGGTCTCCTATTGATTCATATTTATTGATGTAACTCAAGTTGATCATTTTCAACGTTTTATTCATTAATTATTCTTTTTTAATGCTGTTACATTGTTGGTAACTCTATTTTTCCAGTTTTATTGTTTTATTGTACTATGATATGTTGTTTCTTCCCCTTTCCTCTTTCCCCTCCCTCCCTCTTCCATCACTTTAGTTTTTCCTCTGATAGACTATTTCTTTTTTTTTTTCTTTTTTTTTTTTTTGGGTTAAAAATGTTATTGAGCAATCACATAAAATTACATAGATGGGCCTACAACCACACGGGCTGGCCGCTAAGTCGCATAATACGACACATGGAATAAGCAATCATTTCCTAGGTCAGGCCAAATCGTAGAACGAAATTGCTCAAAAACTTGGAACAGGATACAACAATTTTCTATAAAGAACATGAAAATAACCAACACAAACATAAGGCGAGTAGAATAGGCAAGTCAGCCCAAATAGCAGAGGGGGAGGTCACGAAACAGGAGAACAGAAATACAGCAACGAGAGTCGGGAAGGCCGTGATGGGGGGGGAGCAGGGAGGACAGGAATATCCTAGAACAGAACGAGAAATTTCGGGAACGTCAGCCTAAGGAGACAGGGTAACATCGGAGGTGGCAATCAAGGGAGGGGTACAGATTTCTCCACGGTATGCATTCCATTGACCCCAAATTTTCGCCCACGCCCTCGGCCTGCCCCTAGCCATGTAGACTGTCTTCTCACGGAACATGGACCAGTCCATGTTGTCCTCCCACACTGAAACATCGGGAGGTCGGGATGCGCCCCAAAGTTGCGCAATGTCACGCTTCGCGACCATGTAACCCAGGCTCGCCCATCTAGTCTGGGCCACAGAGTAATCAGAAGGTTCCCACACATTCAGCAGACATCGACGGGCCTCAGGCCGCAGGACAACACCAGTCACCTCAGTCATCAACGCAAGCACATCCATCCAATAAGCTGCCACCACAGGACACTCCCAAAGTATGTGCAGAAAGGTAGCGCTCATCCCACATCCACGCTTACACAAACATCCGGGGAAAAAACCAATCACGACCAAACGCGGACCAGTCACATACACCCGGTGGAGGATCTTAAGTTGCACCAAACGAAGACGGGCGGGAATGGCGACTTCCTTCGGGGAGGAGAGTGCCGACTGCCAGTCTTCGTCATCTAGTTCCAATCCATCACCTACCCACATCTCTCGGAGTCGGACCAACAAATCAGCGCGATTATGAATCAGCTTCTTGTAGATGAGAGAGATTGTGCTGTCGGGCAAGTGTCCATCTAATATACGATCTTCAAGGGGGGAAGACTCGGGCAGAGCCACATCAGGAGTCAGAACCGAGGCCAAGGCATGTCGGACCTGCAGATACCGGAAAAACTCTCTATCACTCAAGTCGTATTCTGTCTTAAGGGCCTGGAATGACTTCACGCAACCGTTCACACAAACGTCACCCACTTTACTAATCCCAATCACATCCCAGCGGTCAAAGCCCTTAGAGGACCAAAGACATCCCAAACGTTCAGAAGCATAAAGCGGAGTCGCCAACGTCAGCCGATTCTCCCATCCCAAACTCACATTCGCTGCGCGCCATACATTGACCGCTGCCCTGGTCGGGCCCACAAGATGGCGCCCGGCCGATCTGGAATATAGCGCTCTATTAAAGTCCCCTCCCGGCAACTGGAGCTTATCCATCTCAAACGCCGGATCACGACCCGGCGAGTACATCGCATGGTTAATGGCCGATAGCTGGGCTGCCCAATAGTACCTCTTGATGTCGGGGAGAGCAATGCCCCCGTCATACCAAGGGATGGTAAGTTTCGCAAGGGCTATACGTGGACGCCCATCCCATATCAATTGTCTTTGCAGACTCTCGATTTCTCTGAAATAAGTAGCAGGAACATCGTCGAAAGAGTTCTGTAGGGCGTAAAGGAACCGCGGCAAAGACATCATTTTAAAGAGAGCAGCCCTACCCAGAGGAGACAGGGGCAGCTTACGCCAACGGACCACATCCAATCGCAATCTAAGAAGCGGGGGGAGGAGATTACGCTCATACCGGAGAGAAGAATCCCGGGTAATAAAAATCCCTAAATACTTGAAGCCAGACTGGACCACCTGGATAGGGAATCTGGCCGGCAAAGAGGGCAAAACACCCGAGAGAACATACACACAGGACTTAGCCCAATTAATAACAAGGCCCGAGTTAGCACCGAACGAAGTAAGAACATCAAATAAGACGTTCAAAGATTTACGCGGGGATGTCAAATAAAGAAGAATGTCGTCCGCGTAGAGAGAAACGCGGTCTTCAAAGTCCGGTGACCAGCGGATCCCTTTGAGGGAGGGTTCCCATCGAAGCCACGCAGCTAACGGCTCCAAGGCTAGCGCGAAAAGCAATGGAGACAGGGGGCAACCCTGACGGGTCCCTCTACCAAGGCTAAAGGGAACAGAAACTCTACCGTTCACCACCACTTGCGCTAAGGGTTCCACATACAACAACTTCACCCATCCAATAAATTCAGGTCCAAAACCAAATTTTTCGAGAGCTGCCCAAAGATAGGGCCACTCAACCGTGTCAAAAGCCATCGAGGCGTCTAACGAGGCCAAAATGGCCGGCTCCGTCAGAAGCCCCGCCCTCGCAACCGCGCCGTGAAGACGACGTAGGTTAAGAGCCGTGTTGCGATGCGGGATAAATCCGGACTGATCCGGATGAACCAAGTCGCTAATGACCGTCAGCAGGCGGGTCGCCAGGAGCTTAGCCAGGACCTTAGGCTCAACATTTAACAGGGAAATGGGCCTATAAGACGAACAAAGGTCCCGCGGTTTCCCGTCCTTAGGAATTACGACTATCGTAGCAAGACGCTGGTCATACGGGAGAATACCCCGTTCCCGGGACTCCAAAAACATGGCACGGAGATAGGGCGCTACCCTGTCAGGGCGTAGCTTGTACAGCTCAATTGGCAACCCATTCGGGCCCAAGGCCTTGCCCGAACGGAGCGAACAAATGGCAGTCGCAATTGATAGACTATTTCTTATTATATTTCATTCATTAATGATTATCATTTGTAATTCTGCTTATTCAATTTACTTGTAATTTTAATGACATATCGTATATTTTTCTGTTTGTGTCTATTTGTATTACCTTTTGAAAAATTCAATAAAAGTATTTTGAACATAAAAGAAAAGTGGTATTTCCAAACACATATTATAAAAATCATCTTTATTAAAAGATGTATTTTTAAATCCTGAGTTCAGGCATACTAACCTCCATTTCTCTATCAGCTCCCACTGGTAAGCTACCTTGGTCAAGTGTTACCAAGCAGTTTCCATGTTAACCAATGGGAGAGATAGCCTTTCAACAGTGAAAATAAAATACAAAGTATTTCACTATTGGGACATGCAAAAATACACCACTACATGTCCTATGCTTTAAATATACTGCGCCCGGCCCATGGTGCTTCCTTGGGCCTACCTTAAGGGTGACTTAGATGTAAGAAAAGGAAGGGAAAAGGCCTGGCAAGTGGGTACCCTGGCAGTTGGCTGTTAGAAACTGCGTGCAGACATTGCAATGGCAGGGCTGAGAGCCGTTTGAAAGGCTATGTATGTGGATGGCACAATCAATGCTGCAGACCCACTAGTAGCATTTGATTTACAGGACCTGGGCACTCCTGTGCACATTACTAGGGACTTGTTAGTAAATCAAAGATGCCTATCATGGAAACACCAATCCATAAACACAATTTGCATGGAGAGCATCTGCACTTTAGAACTGAATAGCAGTGGCAAAGTGCCCTGAGTCCCAATACCAACAAAAAATAAGGTAAAAAAACAGGAGGCCACAAGCAAAATGTCTGGGCGTAATCCCAAAGAAAAAGCCAAGTTTAACACTAATCAACTTTAATTGTTGTGTTGGCTATCACATATTAATACATAAGGCATGAATAGTCC
Organism: Lissotriton helveticus; assembly: GCF_964261635.1. Lineage (NCBI taxonomy): Eukaryota > Metazoa > Chordata > Amphibia > Caudata > Salamandridae > Lissotriton > Lissotriton helveticus. Next base: position 1,081,538,816 of record NC_136059.1, read on the forward strand.
TTTATGAGGTAAGGTGGTGTTGACATGTTTCACTGCCTATATATTACTAGCAAATTATTCAGAACATTAGGACAATAATATAACATATATACCAAGATCATAGCTGCTCCCTGAGAAACAAATTAAATACCACCACTTGAGTGTTCAGAACAGGCCTAGTCGTTAATGTGATTTCCTGCTGGTCAAAAAAATATACCTACATTGGTATTGATGAAAGCGTACCATGGGTAGCTAAAATGAGTCCCACAGAGTGGCTATGTAATCTAGGGCACTGAATCTCCTCTATCTCTCTTTGATTGCTCTTAGATCCTTCGAAATAATTGATATCAAGCACTCAATCAAATGATAGGCATTTGTGTAATTATGTAAGCTCAGCTGTGGGCTCAGAGAACAGGGTAAGGGGTGTTACTGGAGATGGATGTACTTATCATTATAGCGCATGGATTGCTATAGAATATAGATTCCAAAAGCAACATAGTTGTCCCCAAGTTGAAAGGATCACACCACCCCTAGAAATATATACTAGCATCCGATTGAGAATTTGACATCTGTAGTCAGTTGCACAGTGACAGGACTGAGGCGCTATGCTGAAACGGTTGCTGATTAGGTGAATGTGTGAAAACTTGTCACGGAAACCACTGGGTAGTAAAATGCAATCAATTTTCACATCATCAATAAAAAGGCGCCCATTACACAAACGTGCCTTCTCAAGAATATTTTTGAAAAGTATGGAATTGATGAAAGGTATGAAGGAAGAGTTCATAACAATAAAAATACTTTTGCAAAACACGTCAGGGTGTACCTATTTAAATGCTCTCACACCTGTACATTAATGCCTGGTTAAGTGTACATCTCTAAAAATAGATATGTTAGCAGATAACATGGCTCATTGGAAAGAAAGCACCTAGGTTCCACAGGGGTTGTGCCCCCGAAAAGAGAAAGTCCCATCAACTTGGTTACCCGGAGGGGTACAGTTCTAAGATTTTTCGAACGCTTAAAGACAAATTATGGTTTTTGAATGGCTAAATGTCCTGCTTTTAGATTGTGACAACTGGGATGATGATACTGCGAATTTTCGTTGACAGTAGGACAAGTATCGAAACAAATGTGATGCGTTCCTCATTAATTTTTGTTATGGTGTCCAGTAATGCAGAGAGGAGTGTTGATGACCCTTTTATATGTCTGACCTATGAATCGGTGTGGACATCCCCTGTCTGTTCTGTGTTCTTCTTTATGTGAAGCCTATACACATAGGAATTTTGTAGGATGTAAACTAGTGCTCCTGCAGCACACTTTTATGGTTTTTTACATAGTTTTTGAAAGCGAAAGTGTTTAGTACATCTGTCTGCAGTTCTTAAATCCCCATCCAGAATCTCCAATTGTACTTTAAAATTTAAATATCGCGAGAATGACGAAATCTCTCTAACCTCCAGACTTGGTAAAACCGTTATGCATATTCAGGGTGTCAAACTGTATTTCATAGTCATGATTTTCCCAGAATGGCTACCAGTGTCGGATGGGCATATAGGGGAAGCACAGAACTTCCAAAGCAGGTGATGCCACCGAGTGACACACAAGATTGGCTCCCTTCAAAAGGTCACCCGTTGAGGGGCCGATAACACACGGTGGCAAGAAAAACGAGCTAGAAACCACTGTAAAGCGTGGATTTGCACCTCTTTTTTTCTTCGATGCTTTTAAAAGCCGGGGGGGCCATATTATCAAGAAAGGGCACTACATTATTGCCGCTTTTATCGGCAGGAAAATGCCGCTAAAGCGGCGGTAATGGGCTTGATAATATGCCCTTGTGAATTCCCATAGAAGCCCAGGTTAACACCAGAACCTGGGCTTCTATGGGAATTCACAAGGGCATATTATCAAGCCCATTATCGCCGCTTTAGCGGCAGTTTCTTGCCGATAAAAAGTGTCGATAATGTAGCGCCCTTTCTTGATAATATGGCCCGACGTTCATTATGTGGTGTGAAAAAACACCAGTACACAGGCACCAGCCTCAGTAGGGTTGTTTTTAGGAGAAGAGGGGTTGGTGGGGGAAGGTACAGAAGTGCCTCCTAGGAAGTTCTAGGCACAAGCCCCCACCCACCTCCTGTGAGCAATTTTTGTTTTTACTCTTTGTGAGCCTGTGTGATGGTCTGCTGGGCCGTTTTTCTACCATTGATTTACCTGATATTAAAACAAACATTGCCTGCAGTAAGCTCAACTCAATGCAGTCTTCCATACCTTGTAAAACGCGTACACAGCGTGTTTACAAAATCAAAACTGCTCCAATGTGCAAGCATTGGGTCACTTTTTCATTTTCTAATTCACTAATGGAGACCACTTTTATTTTGATGCCTAGCCCTATTTTCTGTCCAGGTCCGACCCTGAAGGCCACACTGGCATTCGGAAACTTTGATAGGATCATAAACCTTTCTAAATCGGGTAGAAATAAGAGAATAGTCAGACTGGTTTGTGACACCTTCGAGTATGTCTGAACATTAGCAGGGAGTAAGCAAGTCAATCCAAGTTCACCAGTAATTGTTTTTTCACCTTGCTTGTATTTCATCAGTTCATATTTTAAAATGGTTAATGCAGCGAAACAATGTAACAGCACTGAGTCTCACACAACCTTATTCCGCAATTATATTTAAAAACAAGCATAAAGAGGGTCCTCCTTATATGCAATCTAGCATGCTGATTTTCTGTATCAAAAACATTAATAGAAAGACAAGTATAAACAAATTGAAGAAGGGTAGATGTGTAGGGCTTAGTCGTAAATGCTTTTCAATCTGAAGGTCAAACAAACAGCATTAACAGAGAAAAAGAAGATTAAAACTATATAGATAAAGAACTTTAGAGTTGTTGAGCCCACACTAGTGATTTATCAGCGCAGACAGAACACACTCCTGACTGTGAATGCCTGCGAAGAAAACCTTTGGTGATGGGTTTCGAGCAGTGAGAGTGAGGTTCAATTCATTTGATGCAGCACTTTGTACTGAAGGAGAGCAGCATGAGTGGGTTGTGACAAATTGTTTTCTGTGGTGTTGAGTGGGCGGTTTGAAATCAGCAAATGATGGGTATCTGAGTTAGCAGTTTTCCACTTCAGGCCAAACTGTCATATATAACAAACGGATAGCAACAGCTTCTGAGAACATGCTCTTTATTAGTACAAAAATAAATCTGTTCACATAAAAGCTTCACAACTCAACTTGAGTGAGTTTAACATTGTTTTAACAAACAATTCCATTGTCATATTGGTAACTAATTGGGCAAGGATCTAGGGCCATATTGATGACCTGGTTTGCATCGCTCTTGAACCACGAAACGAGGTGCAGGAGTGCAGAAAACCGTGGGGCATATTACCAAGTGCCTTATCGCCGCTTTAGCGGGAACTTTTCCCGCTAAAGCGTCGATAATTTAATCGCCCTATTACCTAGCTGTCGCTAACACCAGTTAGCGACAGCTAATAGGCGATAGCGGGCATTTAGGGGCCCACTTTGCATGTCAGCGATAATTATCGCTAATGACATGCAAAGTGGGCGTGCCAAGATGTTAGCGACTGGAAACAGTCGCTAACATCGCTATCCCCTATTACCAACTTTTGGAAATAATCGCGCTAAGCGCGATTATCTCCAAAAGCTAACGCCTGCCCAGAGCAGTTCTTAGCCATGTTATCCAATGGTAGGTGGATAACATGGCTAAGAGCATTTGCTCGGTAATGCATGAATATCGCTGACTTTTCAGCGATATTCATGCATTTCGGCCGATTTTTATCGCTTAGGAGATAAACTTTGATAATATCAAGGATCCTAAGCGATGAAAATCGCCGAAGCTCGGCGATATTATTTTGGCCGCTAACCAAGCTTATCGATAATTATCGCTATAGCTTGGTAATATGCCCTCTTATATTTTTGGAGCCACACAAAGCCACTTTGCATGGCAATGAGTGGCTCCAAAAATATGGAGTAAGGCAGTGCAGCGCACATTGCTGTGTTGTGTTACTCTGCCCTGGGTAAGCAGTCCATGGACGTTGGTTGGGTGCAACTCCCATGGTTTTTGACGCCTTCCCAGAGTTACAAGACCTTGTAAACCTGGTAATTCACCAAAAAGATAAGCATCCCCAGGGGAGGCATAACGAGGAGAAATATTTTTATTTCTCTTCGTTTTTTTCTTCTTTATGTGTGTGCTCTCAGGATAGGTTTTGTGCAGGTAGGTGTACAAAAACAATCCTGCCTACAAGACAGGCACCCTTGCATCATGGTGCAAGGGTGCCTGCATTGGCAATAAGCTACCAAAATGGTACCATCACAGGGAAAAGGACAGAAGTGTGAAGTATTGGACAAATACTGCATATTCCAGAATTTTCTTGTGACGCAGGACAGTGCTGCAAGGTGACTTGCTGGGCTGCCCTGCACCACCAAACTTGTAAATAAGGCTCATAATGTTCCAGCAAGTAAAGCATTTGCATAGTGGGGAATGGATGTTAGCAAGGATTGTGAATAATTTGCCTAATTGCTGCTAGAGTAATTATATGAAATTTACAAAACTTAAGGCTAATTACACATAATTATGTGAAATATGTCTCCTTCTGACTTAAATTTCACATTAAATAATAGAACAAAAAAGTATGACACAACAATTTTGATCAGGAAGTATCACTCTGAGCTTAGCTTGCTCCTTCCTAGCTGTGTTCCTCGCTGATCCAACTCCATCCATCCCATTTCTGTCACAACTCTACCTTTTTTCATCATTCTTTTCATTTTTTTTATTCTTATTGCGGCACAATGCTTTAATTTGAACTTTTCCACCTGTCTGTCTGTTTTATTTTTTTGTTATCCCTCTCCCCCACAGTTATGGGAGGATCCAGTTTGGATTCAGTCATGTGCAAATCAATCTATAGCATGGTTCCAGTGGCAGAGTGAGCACAGAAAACAAATTTGGCCATCTCAGTCACACTAGGGGCATCAAAAACCAGCTGGTGGATGGAAAAGTTGAATTAATCTATTCCAGTGGCAATTGCTTGGGTCGAATTCCAGTCCGTCATTTTTCACTCACCATGCCATCTCATTTTGGACCCAGCCGTATGCAAATCAGTTTTGACCCTGCTCTAACGGGAGGAGTCCAGCCAGGCAGTTCAGGCTGGACTGTTCCCACTGGAATAGGGTCAAGGCTTATTTACATACCGTGGGACCCGAAATGAGGTGCTATGGTTTATAAAATGACCATGGACCAGGATGCAGCCCGAGTAATTATCAGTAGTTGAGATTAAGTCATGAATTCCTTCTATCCCTTTTTTGTATACTACAGTTTGATGCCCTAAGTGGAATGGGTCTGCCCTAACGTGGGTCCCTTGCACTTTGTGCCACTGGAACCAAGCTAAACCTGGTTGATAAGCCCTAATTAGGCTGTAACGGGTCCTGGATTGCTTGTGTTTAGGTTCTCAGGTAGGACCTGGTGTGGCAATTTGGGCTGCTGTGTTACGATTGGAACAGAGTCAAGACAGATTTCAATATGGCGGGACCAAACAGAGGTGCCATGGTGTGCAAAATTACAAGGGACCGGGATGTGGCCCACAGTAATTACCAGTGGCTGTATTTAAGTAATCCATCCATCACTTTGTTGTATACTACACACTGATGCCCTAAGTGAAACGGGTATGCACATACAAGGGTCCCGAGCACTCTATGCTGCTAGGTCCAAGCTATAACTGGCTGATGATCCCTAGTGAGGGTTAAACGAGTTCTGGATTGGTTGTATTTCAGTTCAGGAAGGACCTGGCCTGGCAGTTCTGGCTGAAGTGTGAGATTCCCATTGGAGCAGGGTAAAGCCTGATTTGCATATGTGTGGGTTCAAACTGAGATGGCATGGTGTGCAAAATAATGGTAGGCTGGGATCTGGCCCCAGGTAATTACCAGTGGCTGAAATTAGTTCAAGCATTTCATCAATTACTTTTTTGTATACCATAGTGTGACACCCTAAGTGGAACAAGTATGCCCAGACCTGGACCCTGGCACACTACGCCACTTGAAACCAAGTTATGCCCTTCTGATAAGCTCTAATAAGAACAGATTGGTCCTTGGTGCTTCCATTTTAGTTCAAGGAGGACATGGCCTGGTAGTTCAAACTGGACTGTTCCCATTGGATAAGGGCCAAGGCTGATTTGCATATGTCTGTGGCCAAACTGAAGTGGCATGGTGGGCAAAATATTGATGGAGTGGCATACAGCCTTGAGTAATTACTAGTGGCTGAGAATAATTTGAGCATTCCATCCATCACTTTTTGTATACTTTAGTTTGACACCCAAAGTGGAACATATGTACTTAGACGTGAGTCCTTACTGAGGTGTATGTGAGTAGGACTTTACATGTTTCTTCAGTCTGTGTTGGAATCACTTGGCACATGCAGTCAGCTTGAATCACCGGATCTGAGGGTTTGCAGTGATTATCATGCAGGAGAATAAACTCCATAGGTACTGCGTTAAATTAGGTCTCATGTGAGTAGCATATATTCCCTATTGCTACTAGGATAACATCCAAATTTACTGCGGCATTAGACAAGAAGAAAGAGTCCATTGAGCCCTCATGGATGGCCAGAAAATTAAACAGGGTTGGAACCTTTGTGGTGTGGGCAGCAGCCGAGGAGCAAGGCTTACATATGGCATTGTGGGGGCAGGAGTAAGAATGACATGTCAAAGAAACTTTTGGTGATTAGTAGGTTTGTGCAGTGTTGTTGAAGCCCGAAAGAGAGACAGAGGAACAGTGGACTATCCTCCATAGTATTAGCAATCCACGAGTTGATGCCAGAAGAGGGAGGAGAAGGACATTTTATTTCTCCCAGTTCACAAGTCCAAGGCAGGTGTAAGATGTGTGTGGCCCCGTATCACTGTCCGGAAACTGCAGTGACACAAGAAGTACCCTCGAGATGGTGGTAGCCAGTAGCAGTTGAGGGCAATAGAGGCAAAGATGAGGGCATCACCAATGAAATGGGAGGTCCAGGGATGGTTGTCATGCGGTGGAGAAGTCAGTCTGCAGTAGCAACAATCTCTAATTTTCTCTGAAAGCAGCCAGGGGGAACAATCATCAAGCAAAGGGTCAATTCACAGGCAGGCGCTCAATCTTCTTGGCATTGTACTCTAACTGAAGTAGTGGGAGATATCACCATCAGGATGAGACTGTGCCCTAAGGTCTCACCCTCTTTGTGTTAAAGCGCATGTGGTTGTACTATTTAAAGCGAACGGGTTGTGCCATTTCACAGGTTAACAGTCCCTCAGTCGAATACAGTGGTCTACTCTGGCAAGGGGGACATGAATAAAGCAGCAAGAGTGTGTGCTTGGTTCCAGGATCGCTTCAACCAATATTTTGAGCTGTGGGATCAGCACACAAGAGCAGCCTTTCGAGAGTGAATGCTCATGTGTCCTCCCCCAGGTGTTGAGCGCCCTCTTTAGTCAGCCTCTGGCCAATTCAAGAGAGGGGAGCAAACAACGGTGTCCAGCAGTCACCCAACCAGCAACTGGTCCAGCGAGCAGGCTGAGCTCAAGTTTGTGGCCCTCCAGCCCCAGATCAATTGTGGCTCAATCTCTCAGTCAGTCTGTGTGATTCAGTGCTCTGAGCTGATTTGGGGTCCTCAGTATCCTCCTGCCGCAAGCTAATGGGTAGAGGTCCCCTTCTCATCCCATTTTGGGCAGACATGCTGCACAGCTGGTGGGTGAAGGCCTGGCCCTTTTTCACGTGCAGCCCCTCAATCCACAGCATGGTTCCAGGCAGGCACCTTACAGCACACTGTCGACCACTGTCAGGGAGGGATGTGATTTCCCCCCATTGCTGTCTCTCTCCGGAGAAGCATAGGATGGCCTGTGGCAATGGTCCTACTCAGCCATGAGGGCCGCCTCAGGCCTGGCAGTCTGGAAAGAAGGAGAAGAGTCCTGACTTTAGTTATTCTCTCCAAAAAAGGTGGAAGGCGTACACCCCCAGTTTTGGGTGGGTTCAGAAATGTATGGATGATGTATGTTTTAAGCTGATAAATTCATTATAGAGAGCCTGGGCAAAGGAGCTCAGGAATTAGATGACCACCTTCTTCAACTGTTGAAGCCCAGCCCCCAAGCCAGAAGTACTTGTTGTGGTGAGATTGTGGTTGTCTCACCTTAAGCAGGGTTGTGGCAGTAGATATAATGGTTTCTACAGATCTTGATGTTGTTTTGAAAATATGGAAGCAGGTGCTAGATAAGCAGGAGCATTTTGAATAGAAGAGATCTCCAATACTACTGTGCCACTCTCCACATGAATAATCACATATTCAATTTTCTCACTTACAAGGCTTTTGACAATCTTCCTTTTCCCCTGTCTCTCATGGATGTGGTTGTGGGTCTGATACATGTCACAGTCATCCGATGGGGGTATTTGGGAATAAAGGCAGAGGGTGCTACCTTTTCCATTTGAGGAGATAGTGAAGACGATGTATCAAATAGAAGCGCAGTCATAACATCCTGCTCTTCTGCAGCAAACATCCGGAGGATCGAGTGTAGTGTACTCTAATTCCTGATGAGTTTCCTTTAAAGATTCAGTTTTCTTCTGGGATAACTCAGTTTCAGATTCATTGCTCTCAACCCTGACTTCAGACATTGCTGATTTAAAAGGCATCTACTTTAATTTTGACAATTGTGCCATTGTTGATCCCTCGAATGATCCTCTTTCCTGTGTTTTCCTGCTCAGAAAAGGGTGCAGCAGGTATGCTGCATTTCTAAAACACGGATAAGGTCTTGATGCCAGTGGTTGCAACGGACTTCTTCTCAATGCTTTCTTTCTTGGCATGCAGCTGCTTCTTTGGGGCCATCTTCTTTACTTCTATTATTGGTAAGCAACAAGAGCAAAAGCACTTAGCAGAGAGGGCTCTTGGTTCCAGTACCAGCTAATTCACAGAATTCTCTTTGTCTTAGCCAATATCCATTCATGTACTTGAATCTTGAAAAAACATATGAAGGAGGAGAGAGAGAACTGGCAATTCTTTTCAGTGCATGGCATAGAATCATCATAAGAATATAATATAAATCAATTACATTAATTAAAAAAATGCAGGGGTCCACCCAGGGCCCATGAGGCCCTTATGAGAGGCAGACACACATGCATACACAGTTGCTCCACAAAATGATCAGCAAAGAAGGAGGCAAGGAGAACAAAGACAAAGTGGCAGTGTTTCTCTCTCCACACACACCCACACACACACACACACACCCACCCACCCAAACACACACACACACACGCAATATATAATGCCTATTTCACAGATAGTATTTTTCTGGTTCTGTTATGGTTTCCCCACACTATGAGGAATAATACGGATCTCACAGCATGGGTTATACAGGCCTACACATACACCCACACAGGCTTCACAAAATGGTGGTCACCCACATGCCTAGCAAAGAAGGCGACTTATAAAACAAAGAGAATATGGCTGCCCTAAACTGGCATGAGTTATTTCACCACATCCACCAATAAAATGTGACGGGGCTTAATTATGTGCTTTTAATACACCACTAGTAAAGCAACAATGACAATGTTAAGTCAATGAAGATAAAAAACTATATTTAATAACAGAACATCTGAATGAAAACAGTGAGAAAATATCATAATACACTTTAAAAATGCTCCGTACACTAATATCTCCTGGAAAAGCACTTTTGAAAGTTGAAGAAAAACAATATTTAACACTCTCACACAAAACCAAACATACATACACAAAATAGTAGGCAAGCAGGAGCACATGGTGAAAAATAAAGGAAAATGTCTGGCTGAATGGGTCTCGACTCCTGGAGCCACCCCAAACCTGGCCATCAACAGGCATGTCCAGGTGTAAAAACAACTTACATTTGGTATGAGTACAAGGCCATTCACAAGTTCCTCATTGTGATATATATACTTAATGTCTATCCAAAGCCTATGTCAGACTAGGCGCTCAAAGGTACATTACCACGGTATAAAACAAATATGGACAACACTTACAGAATCAAGGAAAAGGTGGAAATATTATTAATCTCATGACTCCACCATGTAAAAAGTACATTAGCACTTAATCTCACATGAACCTTTATGCACCCTCACTACTACAGACTCTAGGTCATGTGAAATAAACAAACAAAAGTAAAAAAGCAAATTAGGAATAAAAACAGTGGTGCCTGCCAACACCAACATTTTGCTCAGAACTGCACTAAAAACGTACTTGATTGTCCCCAAAAAATAAAGATTTCATATTTGCATGTTGCTGCAAAGCTTGTAGGTGAAGGATGAGTGATTCTTTCTCTCCAAAATCCAAATTCTAAATATCCATGGTCTGGACGACACACAGGGAGGAGTTTTCATTCCACTGAGACTGAAGTTGATACTGTAGTCTCACTCTCTATGGCACTTCCTACATAAAACCAACCAACAATAGATAAATAAGTAAAATAAAACATTATGCATTTAAACTTTACGGATGGATAAAAAAATTAAAGCAGAATGACTTTTTACATTATTTTATCGATGCCTGTGTTACAGAATTGTTGGATCCATTCGGCTGATTGCGTTGAACTCATGTATTAATCACATCTTTCTCACGCTTCTGCGATAGAATTTGTCCCTGAATGGACAACTTGTTTATGCGAGGTCACATAATGGTGTAATCTCGAACATTAGGCATCATTTCCTCAAATCAAAATTTCAGAGATCAGGCCAACAAAAATGACACCCTGGCCTATTGCTAGCATCAGTAGCAATGTAAAGAAGAAATGTCTATCTTTTGAAATGCAATGAAAAATGGTGGGGGGGCTAGAATTAATAATATTGTATTAAAACATTGTTTACTGGTTCATCACAACAGAGACAAAGAGCATCAGATGACAAGGAAAATAAGTGCCACACTGCCTCTTTTCAACTTTTTCTGGTCTTCCAGCAGACTCAAGAATCAGTAAGGCCATACAGCCATCGGAGTAATCAAAGGAATGTGATCTGCTGACCAGGGAGTGTAACCAACATTGACACACAGACATAAGAAATGCAACTACTGATCTCTCCTAACAAGGTAAGAGGAGAGTGACAGCTAAAGGCACCTTATTCTCGTATTTATTTATGTTAGCATTGGACGGACTTTGCGTCTGCCGCGATACCCACCGCCATCATAATATGGCAGGGGCTGTTTCTCATTGTGATGGCGTAACGATCCCCACCTCCGGCCCGGGGGTGGCTATCGTTACACCAACATAATGAACCCCTAAGATCTGAAACAGGACTGTAGTGGTACCCTGTCAGGGAAATAGAGGAAGCTATAATGTGTGCTGTGAGAAGTAGCAGGGCCTAGACAGCAATGAAACTCTCAATAGACTAAAAGCTGTGTGGAGATCATCTTGAGGAAATTGCAGCCAGATAGTCAGAATAGACAATGACCTTGTCAACAACAAATTGGACAATGACCTCTAAAGATCAACATAAGATGGTGAATGTGTTGAACCTGTATCCTTTTCTCATCAGATCAACTCAACACCAAATTTAGCGGTGCCCAAATATTAACCGTTGAAACCGGAGATAAATACAAAGATTTGACCCTTCACCCAGGGTACAGTTAATTGATTTGAAGCTGGCCATTCCAATTCCAGAACTAGTTGAACGATTTCGACAGTAAGTAAGTAAGTAATATTTTTATTTGTATATGATTAATTAAAATCTTTACAAAAATATAAAATGCCATGGCAGTACAAATAATTTAAAATACAGCAGTTACTATTTTCAGTTCAAGGTTGTTATTAAGTTCCGATGAGTCTTTCAGGTGTGCTTGAGTCTTTCCTTCATTAAATCAAAGAACTTCACAACCTGACAGTTCAGTATAATGTCACTGGAGGAAAAACACAGTTTAACTGCCTGCCTGCAAGTCCGAACGGCATATGATCTAAAAAAAGGTAGCAACAGCTTGTGCCTCAAGTCCATTAGTCTCGGGCAGATGCATATCACGTGGATGATGTCCTCCTTGCCAGATTTACACAGGCGACATAGAGCCGAGGCATGAGTTCTCTCCCATGGCGGCAGGTGCGGCAATATCGGGATAGCTCCAAGGCGCAGTTTCAGGAACTTTTCTTTGATTTTTATTTTTATCCCGATATTAAGATATGCCTGTGGCTGTATTTTGCCGTAGTCTCCCACCGTTATCCATCCATGCGCCCTGTTGGCTAGATCTTTCTTATCTTCTATTGCAGAAATTATTCTGGCAGGTTTTTTTGCCAACTTTTTGAAGGACTGGTGATCTATGGCGGATTCCCAAATATCGGATAAGCCTAACACGTCAAGAGATCCAAATAGGTAGTCCCTCGGCAGTGAAGTGCAACATCTAAGTAGCTCTTCCCAAACGCTGGCATTTAAGGAGTCAGGATCTGCATCGCGAATCTTGCGCCAGTTAGTTACATATGCACTCCGTCTTTCTAGTGTTTGTTTGACCACCCCAAATTCTAAACGAATTTGGGCCGGAGACGCGTATTTGGGAAGATTGAAGATGACCCTGTAACAATTGGCTATGACTGCGTCTAGCAATGCAGCGTCCTTCCCATGCAACAATTCACTCCCATAGGTGAGCGTTGGTTGGAGTTTCGCTCGGAGGATTTCAAGAAAGGGTTTAAGGGTGAGGTCAGGGAGTTTAGTCTTTAGAGATTTCAATGCGAGGTGGGTCATTGTTGCCTTCACTCGAATAGACTGGAGCTGAGGCCTAGACGTATTCTTAGAATCCAACATGACGCCAAGGTACTTGTATGTGGCTACCCGTTCAAGTTTTACTCCGTTCAGGTACCAACAAGGGATCCTTTTCTTCCTGTAGTTACCTGTCATGACCTTAGATTTGTTGAGGTTTATATCTAGGGCATTCTTTACCGAGAAGGCATGGGTACAATTCAAAAGATGCTGAAGGCCTATTGGCGACCGGCTTATCAGCACTAAATCGTCCGCATATAACAGACTAGGGAGGGTGACTTTTCCTAGCTTGGGCGCATGATTTCGGCATTTGTCAAGTTCTTCCGGTAAGTCCGAAATAAACAGATTGAAGAGAATTGGCGCTAATAAGCACCCCTGCTTTAGTCCTTTAGTTGTCCTTATCTGCTTCGAGAGGTGCTGGCCAGTTCCAAGTTTAATTTTAACCCAGGTGTTAGAGTGGAGAAGTATTAGGGCGTCTAGGAGATGTTTCGGAATGCCCCAATTAAATAGTTTTTCCCAAAGTTTATTCCGGTCCACATAGTCGAAGGCCGCAGTGTAATCAATAAATGAGAGAAATAGCGGTAGCTTGGTGGTTTTTGCTTCGCCCATCAGTAAGGACAGGGCCATGATGTTGGTTGTTGTCCCTTGGCCTTTACGGAAACCTGTTTGATTGGGAGGGATAATGGCTTTTTCGGATGCCCACGCCGATAGTTCTTCCAGAATGAGACCACTGAAATATTTTGCTTCTATATCAAGCAAAGCAATGAGACGGTAGCTGTTTGGGTTACTCTTACTCCCATGTTTGTATATTGGACTAATAATGGACCCATGCCAAGAGTCCGGAAGGGATAAAGTAAGTCTGGCCTCGTTAAAGACCTGACCCAAGGATGCAGTCCAAAAGGCTACGTCAGATTTGTACAACATGGGGGGGATTCCATTCGGTCCCGGGGCCCCATTCGGTCGTCCCTTGGTGATTCGCCGCCCGATGTCTGCTGGGGTATTTTCCGTGAGCCCTGTCTCCATGATCCTTATAGGTCTGCCTTCCCCTTCTAAAAGTTCTAGTTGTGGTAAGGTCATACCCTTAAACTCCCCCAATCCACACATGCTTGTCCCGCTTTGATTGCTGGAGTTACCATCACGACCAAGCTATGTGATTTCCATGCAGGGGGACTTTGTTGTCATATCTCCTATGTTGTCATTATTAAAGTGTGACAATAAGTATTTAGTCCATACTTCCTCTGATATGTGCGAATTTTGCCCCAAATGGTCAGGGTTCTGGATTCTTTTCACCATTTGCCAGAACCTAGAACTGTTTTTTTGCTTTCCTTCGTGAACAAGTTTCCCCCAAAGTTCTTCATTCCTTTGTTTTTGACTTAACCATTTCAGCCGTTTGAGTTTATTTTTTCCTTCCCTCAGCACTACTTGCAAACTAGGGTTTCCCTGATCCTTTCGTATCTGTCTCAGAGTTTGATTGATCAGGCGTTTTTGTGTTTTCATGTCCAACCACATCTGTCTCGTGTTTGAGGGTCCCCTCACAAGGCGAGAATTGGAGGGCCTGGTACTACCCAGTTGTTCCCCGATGGTGATGATGAAGTCATGCCAGACATTCCCCAACTTGGATGAGCAGTGAATTTGGTGGAAGAGGGTTTTCGCACTTGAACCAATAAGGTCGATGTTATCAAGACTACACCGTATCCGTTTTAAATTTGCACTGACTTCTGTTTCTGGGCCAATGTAGCGTTCTTTTTTCTCTACCGAATTGGATTTTATCTCAGCCACTAAGGGCAGGTGGTCGCTGAAATCACTCACGTCTATTTTAAATGAAGTTATCCAGCTGAACATGTCCAACGACATGAACATGTAATCCAAATGCGAGGATTGTGTGCTAGAGTGGAAAGTGACTGCCGGTGGATCGTCTTCAGAATAGCGTCCGTTTAGGGCCCTTAAGTTATGGGTGTGCAATTGCCGAAGAAGGTTTTTTGAGTGTTTTGTTAGGTTGTTATTTTTTGTTCGACCTTGCGGCGGCACGCCCCATGCTGTATCTAACTCATAAGAGAGGTCAGTGCCTTGCTCATTGCTGATGAGAAGCATGTTAAAGTCACCAGCCAAGATGAAGGTGTCTGACTCCCCAGAGTCCCTTATTTTTTGTAGAACGTGCCCCAGCTCCTCCACTGATTTTTGTTTCCATTTGGGGTGGATGTAGGGCCCACATGCATCAATATCGGTTTTTGCGAGTTCTAAATTGTGAAAAATAACGATTCGCAATTTAGAAATCGCAAAAGCCTATGCGTGAATATTTTAGCTTTTTTTTTGCAATTCGGTAAAAATTGCTATTTTTACCGAATTGCATAAAAAATGCAAATTTTCAATTGCGAATTCACAATTCCCATTCATTCCTATGGGCTAAAATGCCCATAGGAATGAATGGGAATTGCGAATTCGCAATTTGAAATCGAAATTCATCAATGCATTTCAAGGGTGGAGAGGGGGGTGCAAATGAACCCCCCTGCACCCATGAAATGTACTTTTCAGTATAAGTTACATACACACATGTCCCAAGGACATGTGTGTCTGTAACTTAACAGTTTCAAAAATGCATTTTTGTGCATATTTGAACAATTTCGCAAATTACCACGAGGTTGAACTTCGTGGTAATTTGCACTTCCAATTTGTAAAATCGCACATTTTAAGAAATGATGCATAGCATTTTAGAAATTGCACAATTGCGATTTCTTATGTGCTATCGCAATTTTAGAATTTGCAAAAAAATTGCAATTTCTAAAATAGCATGATGCATCCCAAACAGCACTTTTGCATTCGCAAACGGCCGATTTTAAGGAATCGCACCGTTTGCGACTCCAAAAATGCTTGATGCATGTGGGCCTATGTGTTTATAATAATAACTTCCTGGTGCTGCTTTGTTAGGGGGAGTGAAAGCTTTACCACCTGTATGACACTTGGGGGGGTTATGTGGACATCCAGAGCCCTAATTTCGCCTATTGTCGTTATAGAGGTGAATACCATCAATCCTCCTGAACTACGGCCGAAGGTTGAAGTTTTGGTTGCTGGCGTACAGAGTGACGTGAATCCCTGTAGATCAAATACTTTATCTTCCCAAGTTTCTTGTATTAACAGGAGATCGAATGAGGTTAAGTATTGTATGAGCTCCGGGTCGTGCTTTTTATTAACTAAGCCATTGCTATTCCATGAGCAGATTCTTGTGACCCTCCGTACCACCATGAAGTTAGTGGGCACTTGCCCATTCTGTCAAACGTCAGCGGTCGTTGTCGCGATAGTACGCTGAATACATCTCCAATTGGGGTCTGTCGATAACGACAAGTTCGTATCTTGATTGCGATATTGACCCCGTTGGGGACTTATAGTGTGCCGGTCACGTTGCCCCGGTGAACAGCTCCTAGCTCCCTTTAATATTGAAGTGGAGTTTTTTTGAAGCTGGGGTTGAATGGAGGGTAAAAGCGGAGTTGGATAGCGGGGTTGCCTTTCCAGCTTCAAGGCGATTCCCCATTGCTGGAACATTGGCTCCTCTTCCAAGATTTTGTTAGCTATCTCCTGCGAAATCCAGGTAGTTTTGGTGATATCAGGCTGATGGGTCGAGGTGTTTGATTTGAACCCTACTAATAAAAGGTCTTTCGTGCTGATGTTTGCTAGATTTGTTGAAGAGTGCAGGAGTCTTAGGATGTTCCCCCTATTCAATGTGTCTTCCTTCCCTCTGGATATATATTCTGGGATGAACAGAATTGAGGTTGGAATGCTCTGACATAGCGATTTTGTTCGAACCATCGGTGGGCTCTTGGTGGCATGAGAAGGTTGCTCAAGGGCGTGGCTAGAGGATGATACACCGAGTGAGCCTCCGCCTTGGTCATTATCTAGCTTCGTGGCCCAGATGGCACTGTGTGTTTTCGGCTGGGGGTCAGGACAAATTTCCGAGATCATGGACGTGGTACTGGTTGTTTTCGGCTTAGACTCCGAACATGTCTCCGAGGTCGTGACCGGAGGTATGGTGTTCTGCCTGTTTTTTGTGGCTTATTCACCCGATTTAATTTTACTGTTGTCCGGAGTCTGGCCTGGCTGAATTATTTTAAATTGTAAAAGTTTCTGTTTGGTGCATTTTTTTGATGTCATCTTCTTTCTGAGATTATGTGTTACTTTTAAGCACTGTGATGGAGACTCTGTTGGCGCACTGTCTCGGGCTTCGGGCGAGGGAGGCCGATGGACACTAGGTGACGGGCTCCCGGCATCAGTGTCTGAAACCGCGGTGGAAGGTGATAATTCGTCTGTATTAAGCCTTACTCCTCTTAGGGTGCGGTTCCTACCTTTCCTTTTGTTCTTTCTGCGGGACTTTGCGTTGGTTTGAGTCGGAGGTTCAGCTGTACTCGCGATAGTGATCGCTTCCTCTATTTCCGATAATTTAGTGGGTGGAGCTTGGGGCGGCAAGGTGGTGACTAGGCTCGGGTCACTTGGCAACTTGATCTCTTGCCTTGAGACAGATATCAAAGGAACTGCAGGGGGGTCGGCGGTGTGTTGCTTTAGTGGTTGGAGGGCTGATGCTTTTAAGTCGCTTATCAGGTCCCCTAGCACAGATGGTAAAGATGATAGTTTATCTAAAAGGGATCATAAGGGGGGGGTCGGATGGTAACTGAGTGATCTGCGAGAACTGCGTCTTGGCCTCTCCTTATAAGTCCATTTAATTCCGAGATTTTCCAGTCAATCCCTGAAATTGACTCGGCCATTGACTGCAAGATGGTAAGCTGTAAGTCCATTTTTTGTGACTGAAAGTCCAGGGCGGTGGCCGACTGTTGCAAAGTACCTAAGATTGTGGACCATAGGTTGTCCGGGACTAAGTTGCCTAAGTTAGTATCCCCTACCGATCTCGGGGAGGCATTGATCATCGGCTTCTCTTCGGGGGGTTTGGCATTGTAAGCCGCGACTAGTTCCTCCCACTCTTGTACAGAAATAGAAGACATATCATTGTTTATGGAATTATTTGTTGATTGAGAGTCGTTAAACTGCATCAATGTGCGTCGTTCAGATGCTGTTGACACCGTTGGTCCAATGGTTGGAGTTAGTTGTTTGATGATTGTGCTCAGGTTGCCTTGGGATTTTTTTACGGGGGTCAAAGGAAGTCCTAGTGATTGTGGCAAAGGATACCCGCTTTCTTCTCTTATTAAAGCCATTGGTGGCTTCATTGGTGGCTCCGTACATGCGCCTCGAGTATCCATGCCAGTGGTTACACAGGTTGGGGAACTGCTAACTCGATGGGGACCAGGCGAGACTTCTCTTCCCACTTCCCTATGAACCACAGCCTTGGTTTCCTGAGACCTCTCCTGATTCCTCAAGGAAGATAAACCGTACTTACTAGGTTGAGTCACGTTGGAGGTGGATAAGGTCTGCACACGTATTGACTCAATTATTTCCGCTTCGTTTGCAGTACTCTGCACAGCCATATGATTTTTCCTGACTGACCCATTTCCCGGAAAGTTAGAGGTGGTAGTGTGAGCATGACTAGTTGTAGAATTAGATATAGCCATGTCCCCTGGGTCCGTTGGTGTTAATTGAGGTGCTGTTGACACGAGTATAGCCACCCCGCTGCTAGGTGAAGAAAAGTCACTTGAGCAGTTAGATGGGCCTACTAGGCTTGGAGTTGTGTGGGTATCGACTGCTGCAGTTTTTAGTAGTGGAGTTTGAAGGCGATTTCCACAGACTTTTCTGGTTTAGAGAGAATTGTTAAATACAACACATATTAACTCATGACAACTGAGCGCATCCCAGACCTTTTTGTGATCTCGCTAACAATACCTTTGCTGATAATTAGCTTATCAAAAATGAGTACTGAAATTTGAATGACACCAATTTAGAAAAAATACTCACTTCATTGCATAACAAGGAGAGGGCAGAAATGTGCCATATTTACTAACATATGGCGCACTCTGCTCTCTCTTTGTGCTTGTGCGCTTGTTGCAGATTACTGCCATTGCAGGCATCCTTTCACCACGATGCAAGGGTTATTGTATTGTGCTCAGAATACTTTTTGTGCAGAAAGAGATACCTTCCTGCACAAAAACTATACGGAGAGGCTTGTTCTTCTTTGTACATCAGCAGCAGAATGTGGCACTCACACTAAGAGTCACACTAAGAGGAAGTAGCGATAAAATAAATATATTGCTCCTTGATACTCCAGCCTCAGGTAGGCAAATCATTTTGAAGTAAACCCAAGTTTACAGACTTTAGTAAATCTGGGTTTGCATCAGAAAACATGAGTGAATGCATTCTCCACCCATATAACGACGCCCCAATGCAAAGTAACACAAGGCTTAGATTATGATAAATGATAGGGTGAGGGAATGATGAAACCAACCAGGGTCATAATTTAAGCACAGACCTCCAACTTACAATGAATTTGGGAAGCAATATCATAAACCTTCAAAATCTATGAAAAACCTGCTCTGAAAAAAATGTACACCAATATCTATATGAAGCAATCAAAGTGTTACCTTATTAAGTTAAGTATTTTTAAAGATTTGAAGGAATGAGGTTTAATTGAAAATTGTGTGACTATCTACTTTTGGTGCACACCAGCAATGACCTGAAAAATGATCATATGATACTGTCACTTTTAGAATACAGCGGACTTCTTGAATGTAAAGCTTTAAGGACCAGATTTATTGACTATTTTCTCCAGCTGAAAACTCATTAAAAAGATGCAAAATAGTGCAATTTGTTGATTTGAGATTTACTTTCTGGTCAAAACTTGTTTTGCGCTGGAATGTTGCCTGGAAATAACACAAAATATTGCTATGTGCTAATTTGCAATATAACAAATTAGTGGTGGGAAAGGCACTCCTTAATATGAATAACAATACTCAATGTTAGCTTCTTGTAAATGAACAAAATCTATCATGCGTGCTACAGAAGGAGATGCTGTGTCCAAAAACTGCATCAAGGAACTAAACATATACTGAAATCAAGCGTGACCGCTTGCCCTCTGTGCACTGTTGCAAGTCCACAATGGGAACTTCTTCACTGCATTCATCAAATAGTTAACTCAAATTATATCAAAAAACACACTGCGAATTATTCTTATGTTTTCATCTTCATATTTTTTACTGACACGTTATAATGATCATCATGGCACACACTTCATTTGCAAAAACCATTAATACATGAATTAAATCAATCCAAATGACAATATTTCATCATGAGCGTTTATGTTACAACAACAAAAAATGGTCGTTTTTCCTGCCCAATGCATTTCGGGCCACCCGGCCCTTCGTCAGGGGCGGTACCTAAAAAACAAGAAAATAATTTCTATCACTAAACTAAATATGGTTCTTCAAAATGCATAGTACATAGCGAGTCACTGTGTGCATTGTAGGTACTGTGACATGTTTCTGTAAGTGCTTCAACTCCCTGTTCTGTGAAATCATACTCACTTCAAGCCCAGCAAATAATGTGTGTGGATAGACGTGTTCAAATGTGCCAGTATGGGGAACTACATCCGCCGCTCTGTGAGGAGAAAGAATACGTCTAAGTCATGTTTCTGGCAAAGTTCTTAAAAAGACAAAAAGAAAAAAAGACGCGACATTTTTCCTCACTACTTACTCGCAAAATATGTGCACCAAAGGGGATGCGGATTATAACAGGAACAACTGGTCTGGCTGTACAATAACATAAAACCCAGGAACTGCTTGATGTATCACTCTGACCAAAGCGTGGAAAAATCTGTCTAAAGAGCAAGAACAAGAGGATCGTGTGTTTTAATCTCCGTTTATTCCCTCAAAACGGGACATTGCCAATAAATCACTAGTTCTTAAGTATCCAAAGCGGAACCATATTTACAAGAAACAACAAAACACACCTCTAAGATTGCTGCTGCGGGCAAAAATGATGCACAAGATTACAGCGTAGCTCTGTCAACCCAGATGGCGGAAGTCAACTGAAAAAAACAAGCAATGCATGATTGATTTAATTCATGTATTAATGGTTTTTGCACATGAAGTGTGTGCCATGATGATCATTATAACGTGTCAGTAAAAAATATGAAGATGAAAACATAAGAATAATTCGCAGTGTGTTTTTTGATATAATTTGAGCTAATTTGCAATATGCCTACTTTGCTCTACTTTGCATGAAAGGAGTGTCTCAACAGCCATTGCCATGCAACCATCTATAGTTTTTTGTGGCAAAGCCTTATCAATTAGCAATTGTAAGCAGGGCTTTGAGCCCAGAAATACACCTCCATGAGGTTGGCAGAAAGCAGATGAAAGATTTTTGATTCTATAAACATTTTGAAATTTGCATGTTTTTTCCTGTAGAGCACATATATAGAGTTGAAAAATTAAACGTAAGTCAATGCATAGTATTTTGTACTGAAAGAGTATACATCTAATATCAAAGCTATGTCAGAATCATGCAGATACCTTTATACTATGATGTAAAGGTGTGTGTGGAGCAAGACAGCCAAATTCTGCACCAATGATTTGGGATATAACAGCCATTCCTCTGTTAGTTACTATGGTGTTGTCTTGCTCTCTCCCACTCATGCAATGCAGTGCAACAGCTTAGGCCATGTGTTGCCTGAGATATTACTAAATCTGCACCCAGATTCAATTTTTGTAAATCTAAGAACCTCAGGGAAATATCCATATCTGATTCCTTACATTTTACTCTAATTTAAATTTGGGATTTTGGTTCGTCTAATACCTTACCATATGTGTCCTTTGTGTAGCTTTGGGAACTAGGGGCCAGATTTGAATCTTGGAGGATGTGTTACTCCATCACAACAGAGCACATAATGGGATTTATGTTTCGAGGGACGGGATATCCATCACTGCTGTGAAGGAGTAACCCACCCACCAAGATTGAAAGCAGACCCTTAACTCACAAACCAACTCTGAAAGTTCAGGTATAGTCTACTGCATAAGATATTCTTACCACCTTCTATGTTGATAGATATATGCACGATGTAAGAATAACTTCGGCTATGGAAATGTTTCATAAACTATCCATTAATGCCATGGAGAGAGGGTAATGAAATCCTCCAGTTTATTTTGGATTGGCTCAATAATTTGACTGCCTCTCTCAAATTCACAATAGATGTTTTTCACCAATGTAATCACGTTAATCAAACTCAAAATTATGAATGCGTACATTCCTTATCACAATGGTCTCTATTAAACCCACTGTCATAAGTCACAGAGTTTGAAGTATATTTTACCTTGCAAACAATCTTTATTGATTAGGGAAATATTCTAAGGGCTATTTACGTTTAAGCAAATTACAGAAGAAAAACATAGATTTTCAGTGAATTTCACTAGGCTCACTCTCTCAGATCGAAATCATTTAAAGGTACTCTAACTTAAAAGTAGGGTCTCCTGTTGGTGACTAGCTGCTAGTAATGTGGCAACTGTTTGACAACGGAGACACAGTATATACCCAGATGCTAGTCCCCATCAGATTCCTAAATTCAAGCTAGAATGAATTTGCCATAGAACCAAATGTATCCCTAAGAAGCACGGGCCAACATTCTGCTACATCTTGATTCACTAAATAAAGTCCTACTTGGACTTATAGCTCGAGAAGCAACATTTACACATCCAGCCCATCCAACCAATTATTTCAAGAAGGGAGCAGGCCCCACAAATTCTGCACTGGAACACACAAGACATGCTTCAAAAAGACTAGGTCGGGCAGATTTTTAAGATGATTAACTGTTTATGGTACACAATATCAAGATGTCACGCTCATGCTCTAATTTAGATTCATATGCACTGCAAGAAGACTGGATGAAAACATGTTATTCTGCAACAAAAAATTGGGACAAATGTACTAAAATAGGGGCACATTACGATCGCGGAGCCCTGAGTAGGAGGGAACGTCCGCATGTGCTGTGGCGTTCCCTCCTGTGCAATTAGGATGTGACCGCCACCCTGGCGGTCACATCCTCTATTTTTAACATTGCGGCGGGTGCGGCTTAAAGCAGCACCCGCCGCAATGTTAAAAATGTAAGCAGGGCATTGCACCGCGCGGTGCCTGCCGCTTTGTGCACACAAAGGCAGGGGGGTACCATAGGTACCCCCCATGTGCACCCCCCACCCCCCTTCACCCCTGGGGGCCAGCAATGGGCCCCCAAACACAAGTCTGTATGCCTTTCCACGGCGGAAATGCCACCGTGGAAAGGCATAGTACTCCAGACATCCTAATATGCCTGGCGGTGTCTGATAGACACCGCCAGACATGTTAGAGCTTTTCCGCCGCGGTTGTAAGCCGACTGCGGCGGAAAATCGGCGGACTGAAACCAAGACCCACCAGCCATCCTAATTTGGCGGTGGGTCTTTGGTGGGTCCGCAGCGGATTTCCCGCGTCCTCCGGGCCGGCGGTGGCTTCGGACGGCCCGGAGGATGTGGGAAATCCGCGATCCTAATCGACCCCCTATTTAGGAGTAGCAAACCCTCCAGCCCATAATATAGGAGGGTTTCTCACTGCTGAAATTTTTATTTTGTATGCACTTTCCCCATTTTAGGTGTGATGACATTTTACAGACTAATGAAACAAGTTTTTAAGAGAATTCCGAATAGCATTTTGCAAGGGGGTCGAAGGAATGTTGTGTGTGTGCCTTTATATCAATGATTTGCAGCCAGCAGCCAGAATCCAGAGGGCCATTGCCAACTCTCAATCAGGTTTTACAAAAGTGGAAACATTTCTTTTTGAAAACAGCCCTGTGTCCTTTAAGGAAATTGGGCAGCTTTAAATAAACGTTTACAGGCTTGAAATGCAAAGACAGGCATGGAAGTCTACTGGCCCTTATGGGCCGACATGTCTTACTTTGGAGTCAACCTTTGCAACCTGCCTAACGGATCTTCATTAGGCATGTCATTTGGCAAAGCCCTCTCAATTGTTAGTTCATGAACTGAAGTATTAGTACATATGTTGGGTCTGAAAATAATGTACTGGTTGTAAACAGTCTTTACTCAAATTGTGATCATTTTTTTGTGAGTGTATTTCAGTACATAAGGGCCTAAATCAATAAAATGTAAACTTCTGTACACCAAAACGTTTGTGTGAAACATCTATTTGCCATAACCCGTATGTTGATTCGATTTTGACAGGGTGTGTTTTACTTCCTGACTAATTTTAACTCAGGTGTTTTATCTCTTGTTACTTGGGCATTATAACATAGGGCCATATTATCAAGAACGGCGATAACATTATCGGTGCTTTAGTGGCAGGAAACTACCACTAGAGCGGCGATAAGGGGCTTGATAATATGCCCTTGTGAATTCCCATAGAAGCCCAGGCTTGATGTTCTTCACACCAGAACCTGGGCTTCTATGGTAATATGGCCCATAGTTTTCTTTCTGACCTGACACTGATTTTTGGGTGTTTACTTTTTGCCTTCAATCCATGTCTAAAATCATATTCAATTGGTGAGTCTAGTTAAAATCAGGTGCGGCCTGTGCAGGTATGAGCGGTAGGGCGGGGGGGGGGATTCGACACACGCCACTGAGAGAAAGTTAAATAAATATTTAATTTTCCCTCATCATCGTCTGTTGAATACCCCCACACTCCGCCCCACTGCACTTACCTGCATGGGCCGCTCCTGCATGCTTGTTGCATAAGAATCCTTCTGATTACAAATGACTATTGTAATAAAGAAATATTATCTATATCAGATTACTGGGCAATATTACAACTGACTATTACAAATACCAGTAACTTGTGCACATGCTTTGAAGGGACGCCATGTGCTTCACAAAGTAGGATTGGGTCAAATTAACCCCTCCCATGTGCCGCCCGTTTTGCGGCAGTGCGGCACTTCCGCAAAATGGGCGGGCCCGCATCGGCCATTGGCCGACGGCAGCACCAGCGAGGTAGCGTTGCCATCGGCCATTTGGAAGGGGTTAAGCAAGTATTTGAAATTGTGTGCTACACGTTTTTAAGCTCGTGAATACTTTTTACATATTATTGTTGTTACTGAACTAAAAAAGGTACAAATAAACTGACTTTTTGTGGAGAACATTTCCCTAAAATAGTTTTGCGGTTATTGTGAAAAAGCTATTTTACAATTTAATGACACACAAGACTATGAATTTCAGTATGATTGATTACATTGAATTACTATTTTGCACAGAGTCTACGTTTGCATAAAAAATACTTTGAAAAATGTCAGGACCTCAATTTTTACGCGCAGTAGAAAAATGGTAAGAAAGCCAGAAAAAATTAATTTTTGAATACTTAGTGATACGTACCAAACATAGTAGAAAACTTTGTCGCCACAATTAAAATGAACCGTGCACTGCTGGCAATGAATCATCCTTCCCATTACTTTCTGCTTTGAAAAGTACATTTTGAACACATCCATCAAAATAATGGATTAAGATAAAATATTTTAAAGTGTAACTCTGGCACATTCGGAAATGTTGAAACTGAAAAAGAGAATGGGTTGATTTCCTTTGCCTAAAGATCTTTAATTGTTTAAGCATCTCGACTGTCCTTGCATTTAAGGATTTTCAAACAGCAACATTCGGGGAATTTCCACTTGAAGAAGATACTGTTGGAATACCACACATAAATCAGTAGCACTGCTTCTATATAGTTCACCTCTCACCTCTGGGTTATCTTCAAGCAGTCACAATGATGCATTGTTTTTCTAGAGCAGCTGTGTTTAATATGCTGCTATTCTGCTCTTTGGACACAATGTCTGCTACGGGTGGCAGCAAGGATCAGTGATAACACATTTTTTTCAATTGATATTCCTCGAAGAAGTGTCCCATGATATGGTGATATGTTGGCAATCATTTTTCCTCGTTCACAGACAAAGAAGTCAGATGCCCCTTCCTTTAGCTTTTTCTTGCAAAATGTGGGATTTTAGTTCTAAACTACCTCAACTAAATAAGGTAGAGAACACTAATAAGCACAAGCTAAGTAAAATTCAAAATCAACAAAATAGGAAAGGACTAACCAATTAACTTTTACAACACCTACATTTGGAACAAGTAAAGTAGACAAATTATATTGAAATATATGATATTATTAATGTTGATAAACCTACTACTAATGAAACAGTTAATGCAGCGTTTGGTTGCCTGTAGTTTGCATCATTAATAAATGACATTTGCAGGTACAGACTGCTTTGCAAGACAACCTTTGCACATATAGGGGCATATTTAGGAAATGAGTGGCACTAGGCAGTGCAGCACGTCACCTTTCTGCGCTTCCCTGCCCTCCGTCACTGGGGAAGAGCAGGAATGCGCTGTATTTATCCAATACATGGCATTTGTGTCCTTTCATCTTGTAAAGGGGGCTTTTTTGGAAGCTTTTCGCCAACGCAGGCACCTTTTCACCATGGGGCAAGGGTGCCTCCATTGCATGCACGATTGCTTTTGTGCAAGAAGGGCTGCCTTCTTGCACAAAAAGAGTCCTGAGAGCTTTTTCCTTTTCCAAAGTGTGCTGCAGAGTGCAGCACGTTACACCTCACCTGGTGAGGCGCATGGTTTTGGCACATTCCCAGGTTTAAAAGTCTTGCAAATCTAGGAATGTGTCAAAAACCATAGGAGTTGTGTGGGAACACTCGCCACAATACCCATGAAATGCCTCCCTTGTGCAGAGTAATGCAACACAGATTAGTCCTACATATCTTACATCATATTTTGTAAGACACGCAAAGTGGCTTTGCGTGACTCCATAAATCTGACTTAGAGACTTGCATCATGCATGTACTACTTTTGTGGTGCAAATGTGGTGCAAGCCTCTCATAAATATGTCCCATACTGTATGAAGCATGAAAACAAATTAGGATTCTGGGAGGTTATCTTTGAGGGAAAAAGCTGAGTACTGGCAGGAAAACCTTCATCTTTCTATTATTTTTAGCAAAGGTAAAGCACATTCTACTAATTCTGAAGGCATCAATTAACAAAAAGTCAGATGTCAGAAAAATGACATAAGCCACACTTTGACCCCTGATCATATCACATGATTGCACACTTGTCCCTCCCACACTGATTACCAGCCATCTAAAACAGTGGTCTAACTCAAAATGAGGATCCACACTCGGCCCGAGAATGGGATGTGGGATCCCTAAATCTCCTGTATCTTACAGCCATTCATTAGCCTGTGGCTGAATAGTGGACCCCTTAAAGGCTTGGGGACCCTGTGGATGCCTGCCCCCGTAGGGCTCTGCATTACATCCCTGATCTAAAGGCAATCGGGTGAAAATGGCAAACAGTGAAGAAGAACCTTGCATTTCTCATTATCCCCCGTTCCTACTGCTGCTTTTGTAATCTGTCAAACTATGAGTAGCAAGAGAGTGCAAGGTAGACCAGAGCACAAGCAAGGGTTAGTAGCCAGTACCACTACTGGATTTGAATTGATATTCAAGGCAAGCACAGTGGCTGAGCTTGCGGGAGAAATCACGGAAATCCTGATCTGGTATGGACGTTTCATAAGTTCCCTCTTAAAATATCAGTTATCAGTCACCAGGGTCAGACTGGACTATAGGGCAATCAAGCAGTGCTCAATGGGCTGGTCAGACAGGTCATTGGGTTGGCTGGTTTTTTTTCCAGTTTCTAGATCTGTTTATGGCTTGGTGAGCTGGTTTTCACTGCTGATTTACCCGATATTTCCATAGAAATTGCCTGAGGTACACACAAATGCACGCAGTTTCCCCTATCTTGTAAAATAGCCATACAGCATGTCTTTACAAGTTCAAAAGTGACTGACTTGCAAATATGGGCCACTGTTTAGCGATCTGGTTCGCTAACATGCAATTAGAGTGCATTGTCTTACGTATATAACCCATAACCTATTGTGATTTCATATGTTAAAGCTATGAACAATTTGTATGTGTTAAATTATTTTGCATATTTTGCAACATCAAGTTGAATTATATATAATATGAGTATGTATAATTAAAACACTGAAAGAGCTTCAAGAATGTCTGAAGTACCTGAGTGTCACCTAGTGGGAGCAAAGGGTTATAAAAGATAGGCCGATGTTGCTCAATGTAAAAACTGTGAAATGTGACCCAGATTCACCAAGAGTTTAGGTCGGGTTTGCACTACTTTTTTAATGCAACCTGACACTTAAAACCTGATAGCGAGTTTGCCGGTACGGCACCGGGTTCATCCCGCAGTGCACAGCCAAACACGTGGTTTTGGCCAACCCCCAGATTACGAGTTTTCTCCTGTCTCGTGGGCTTTTTTGGGCATTCCAACGCCAGTGCCTCTAACAATGGGCACAGCAATGGAAATACCAAAAACATGTCCTTCAAGGCATGGAGTGAAAAGTCCATGGTGTGCAGGAACTGGGGTACATGCAATGGGGGGGCACATGTTGTGCACCCTGCATGCACCCCAGGTGGCAGAGGCACAAGCGGTCCTGAAGTGGCCCCTTAGTTTCCTCTCTGCCAGGATTTTCATGGAGGAGGAACTGCCTTGAAAACCATGGTAGAGAAGAAACTCCTAATATGCTTGAAGGGACCTTTTCAGTCTCGCCAAGCATATTGATGCCTCCTGACCAACGCAACACCACCAGGGAACGGCGGTTCCCTCGCAGCTGCAGCAGGGCAATGGCGGTCTGACTGCCCTAATTGTAATAGGGTGATCTGGAGACCGCTACGGCACCACGAATATGGCAGTCCATTGACCGCTAGACTCATAATCATGCCCTAAGTCTTCTCCTGGTATTATAAGTAAACAACGGTCCTTAGGAATTAGATATACAGACTTAAAATATTTATAGGCCACAATCTGCGCTATAATGAGTAAGGTGTCCAGCCGGACCCTATGATTTAATAATGAAAAGAATAGAAGAAAATTTCAAAAGAGCACATATATAGTGGGACACAGTCCTGTATCCACAACAAACAACAAGGCTAGACAAACAATATACACAGGGTGGGAGGTTTCTCAGGCAATTTTACAATTTATGAGCCGCTAGAAGAAATGAAAATATTCGACCTAGCTATACTCATGTAGTAAAAACGTAATTATGTCACACAGTGGGGAACTAGTGTTTAGACTACATCAACTGTCGACGGCGTTTCGATCTTGTTAAAATAAAGGATCATCATCAGGACAACCAATGTAATGCCTGAATGTACAAGCCTGTAATAAAAATAGGAAAAAACACAAGGGACATTTGTTTAAAATCTCACCACGTCCAAATGTACATAGCAAAAGGTGCTTTCCATGCCATGCCTTAAGGTGAAAACCATTACATACGTGCAGGTGACTGCCATGTCCAGTGACATTCATCTATACACTGTATAATGTGAATAAAGAGCAGGCTGTGAGGGGCTGTGTGGGAAACTGTGTGGTAATAAAAGGGGGGGCTGTGGGGGAAACTGTGTGGGAATAAAAGGGGGGCTGTGGTGGGTAGTCCAGCAAGACAGAGTGCTTACCAAGGGTCGGACTCTTCAGAGGAGAAGGGTCGAGGTAATATACCTAATTACGAAAGGAGGTCCAGGGAGGGAGACAGCTGAGAGGTGGCTGTCCCTGGAGGCAATGGAGGACGGAATTGAACTCCAGCACTCGGGCGCGAAGGAGAGCCCTTGGATGGCTGCGTAGAAGGGCGAGAACTTGGTTAAGCTAGGATGTCATGTAGCAAAGGCAGCACGGACACGGGGTGACAGGCACGGCTGCTTACCTAGGGCTGCGAATAGCAGGGCATCCCGTCCGGTGGCGCCGCTGCAGCGGAGGTATTTTATCCGAAGTGAGGGATAGGTCCGGAGGGAAGGGGAATCAGTTTAGGCCCCGAGCAGACACAAGGAGTTTAAGGCTAGGCTAAATTAGTATTTAAAATAGATTCTAAGGCGCGCTTACCCTGGAATTTTAGGTTCTAGATGTCCAGGAAGTGTAGGGCGTGTGGGTTGAATTTGCGGTAGATACCGGCAAGAATTAACCTGTGGGAAAATAAGGAGTATCAGCCCATCGGTCCACACGCCTATCAGTAACGCAGAGAATGAGTGGGCGACAACAGGGAATTGGCGCAATGCTTACCGGTGTGTTCACATTCGAACATCCGTGTACGTCTGGAGGGCCGAATCGCACCGGTCAGGCGGGAAGTTGCTAGCGTGTGGCAAGGAACTAGTCTCCCGGCCATATTGAATGGGGCTGGAGTGCTCGTGAATGGAGACTGTGGCAGCCATTTTGGATTGGGAAGGAGGGCAACAGGTGGCAGCCATATTGTAGTGGTGTGATAAACGTCGCGGTGAAGGAAGGTGATTTATAAGAGTACATTGGAGGTAGAACAAGATAACGGCGCAGTGAGTGCTGTGGATGGCATTGAATCACAGAATCGCCCGTAGGAGACTCTAAGTTACGTAACCATGCAAGTGACAGGTTATAATACCACACATTAGTAATTAAAACACCTTTGGCAATTAATTGAACAGCATTAGGTAAATGCAACCGGGGGCTACATAATTACAGAAGTGAGGTCCAGTCTTCATTGCGATTCAGTCCATTATTGATACTGTCCATCAGTAAGATCATTTTCAATTCCTCTCTGTTCAGTAGGTGTGCAATGTCTCCTCCTTGAGGTGGCAGTTTGACCGATTTGAGGACAGTCCATTTCAGTTCATTGTCATTGTGTCCTTTCTCCGGGAAGTGGTCCACCAAGGGAGCGTTGGGAGTCTTGCAACGGATCCTCCTACGATGTTGACCTATCCTGGTCTTAATCTTTTGCTTGGTTTGGCCAACATACACAAGTTTGCAAGGACACTGAATCAAATAAATCACATCACTGCTGTTACAATTGGTAAAGGTTTTACAGTTGACCGTGACATTATTAAAAGTGAAGGATTTACCTTCCATAGTGAAGTCACACACGTTACATGATCCACACTTTGCATGCCCCACAAGCGGTATTTGGTTCCAAAAGGAATCTATTGTTTCGCATATTGGGGGGCTGGGGAGTGTATCCCTGACCAGATGGTCCTTTAAGTTGGAGCTTTTTTTGAATGCAAACAAGGGACGATCAATCTGAAGGGTACCGGCATTTAGTATGGGCCAGTGTTTGATTATACTTTTTTTCAGGGCATTGGAAGCAGGTGAGAATGTAGTCACACATGCTATTCTGGAACTGGATTATTTTTGTTTGGGACAGAGGGGGACCTCCCTTGGGCAGTGCCAAGCCCGTTTTATTGCTCTCCTGACCAATCTGCCGGAGAAGCCCCTGTCTTTAAGTTTGTTAGATAAGACTGTGGCTTACCTGAATAATCCTCTTTTGCGAAGCAATTCTGTCTGATGAGAAGGAATTGCGAGTAGGGTAAGCAGTCCCTTAGTGCTCTGGGGTGATTGCTATTGTAGCTTAATAGTGTATTTCTTTCAGTCGGTTTACGGTATAATCTGGTGGGTGTGTAATGAACCTTCAGATTGATAGATGGTGAGGTCTAGGAAGGGAATTGATTGTGCGTCAATTGTGTTGGTAAATGTGAGTCCACAACAGTTGTTATTGAGCCAATGAGTGAACTGATTCAGGCTGTTCCGATCGGTGTTCCAAATTAGAAAAATATCATCGATATAACGCCTCCAGATGGAAATGGCAGGTAAGAATGGGTTAGAGGGAGTCAGTATGGTGTCAGTCTCAATCTTATCCATGAAGAGTATGGCCAAATTGGGGGCAAACATAGCCCCCATAGAGGTGCCCTTGACTTGTTGGTAATATTGTTGCTCTTCTCCTGGGCTTTACAAACTAACATAAATCAGTATTTGCGATGCAAACACAGAGCCTTGCATTATTTTCCATCAATGAGCATTCCATGGGTGGTGCTTGGGCATTCTCATGCAACCATTCATGGATTTTGAAGTAAATCCCTGTCTTCAAAGAATTGTAGACAGGGATTTGCACCAAAGTCCTGTCCCTTCCTGAGGCAGGTGTAACGAGAAGAAATGTTTTCATGTTTCCTCGTTTCTTTATTCTGCAACACACTTACAAGGAGAAATACCTTAAAACATACATCTAGTGCAGGAAGGAAATCCTTCCTACACAAAAACTATGAGAGTACAATGCAGTTCACCCTTGCACTAGGGGGCAAGGGTGCCTGTGTTTGTGCATGGCAGCCACAGTGCACCAGCACAGGGAGACAGCAGAACTATACCACTTCTAAGTAGATATGGATCCGTCCTGCTACCTCTCATTCAGTCAATGAAGCACAGCAACTGTGCTGCATGGCAAGAGCTCATTGTCAATATGCACCTGCGCGCACTAGCTTCAGGTTTGTCAATGGAGTGGTGTGGAGGACGGGAAGGGGTAGGGGGCGGATGGATGGACGGTTGATAAGACAAAAAACAGCATTTGCAATGGCAATCAGTCTGGCTTTTGGGACTTTATTTGAATTTAGCTATGCAGCACATTAGCCTGCGTGCTGAAAAATCTACTGTTCTTTAAAATGTCTTACTTAGGACAAACGTTTGGCAGTCCTAAAGCCCTCTTGATTGAATCAAACTGGTAAAACTTAAAACATTGCATTAAGAAAGGAACAAAACGAGGGGGATCATTTTGGATCAGAAATTATGGTTAGTGGTGTAGAAAGCAAAATTAGGACACATTTGAATGAGTTCTCAAATATCTGTCTCATCTATTTCATTTGGATCACTGTTAAAATATCGATCACAAAAACACCGACCAACAAAAACATTGACGCAAAAATATTGTCATCCTATACATAAACAAGTTTTAGCACAAATATCGATATGTAATTATCACCTTAATACATATTGTTAACAAATATATCGACTACAAACATATCGAATACAAAAATATTAAAAAACCTAACTTAAAAAGAAGCATTACAAAAATATCGATAACACTATTACCGACTTACATATAGCCTTATAACTTATACAAAATATATCGACTGTACTATTCAACAATAAATAAACACTCCTTTCAACTATCTAACAATTTAATACATTAAAACATTTAAAAACGTATTATACAAACATATAAATTTAGTATATACTTAAAATAAAAATTAATTAATAAAAAAATGCAAATAAATATATACATTCACAATAATTAATATATACTCACTAACACATATGTATTAACATACATATTATATACAACAATTTTTAAATAATAAAATTTAATTATTAACTTTAATTTTAAAACATCTACAACAAAAAATGAATTATAAACAACTAACAAACAACAAATATAATTACCTAATTAAAAAGTAACTGCTACCAAATTCAAAATACGTGTCTCAACCAATGAATTTAAACTACAAGACCAAAACCAATTAAAATGTAGAACTACTTAACAAACCACTAAAAAAACAATTACCTAACTTACAAAAATTACCGTTTTTCGGCCAAATACAGAGGAAGACTGTTACTTTGCTGGAGACAGAGAGAGAGAAAGAAGATCTACAATAACGTTTTAATTAATATAAAATGCTCAACATCCTTAGTTTAACTCCCTAAAGTATTTAAATGTTCTCTTCTTTTTAAGTTAAAACAAAACCTGCAATCATCCACAGCAAAAAGTATAAAATACAAACATGATTTACTACCTTATCTATTCCCACATGGAAAAAACCAAAAACTAATAAAATAGCAAACTATATCTAGAAATAAAGTAATATTGTTTAACAGTTTTACACAGATAAAAATATAAAAAATAAACTCATGTAAACATTTTTCATCATAGCTTCAACAAACTGCATCTACCAAACAACATCCACCAAATTAAATTTATCTACTACACAAAGTAAGTATTCTTTCACTTTTACTAAATTATAAAAACAAAGAAACTAAAAATAATATACAATATTATTAACTACAACTATTTTCTACCCCATCTACAGAAATTGCAACAGTGAAACTGCAAAAACAACAAATAAAGCCATCAACAAAACAGAAAGAACAATATTCTAAGTATTTTTTTGAAATTAGTAATTAAACAAACACATTTTTTTATAACCATAGCATATTTACTCAAAAGAAATATATTTGTCTTCACAGATATACCCTAGAAATGGCAGAAGGAGCAAGTTTTATCACATCATAAAAGGAAAATTAATGCTCAGCTACATGGGTTATATCTACACCCAAGAAAAAGTAAAAGATAACAAAATACATTGGAAATGCAGGAAATACTATTCAATTCCTTGTTATGGTTGAGCTATAACTACAGATAAGAACATTGTGATGGTAAGAGAGCACAACCATCCGTCCAATGTGACAGAAGTAGAAGTAAGGGAAGCCATAAAAACAATTTGAGCAGCAAGCACAGGCTCCCAACAAACAAGCACAGAAATTTTGAAAAATATATTAACAAAAGCACCTGAACATGTGACAGGACAATTGCCCTCCATCCCCAAGCTGAAACGATTAATAGCTAAATCTAAAAGAGCGTCTGATCCAACTCCTCCTCCACCCCAAACCTTTCACGAAATTGAAATACTACCAGAATATACTATTACCCATAAAGAAGATAAATTCTTGATGTATGACAACCAAAGCAATGATAAAAGAATTCTTATTTTTGCAACTAATAACAACTTGCAAAAATTAAAAAAATTGAGAGACATGGATGATGGACGGAACTTTTAAAGTGTGCCCAAAACCATTTTATCAAGAAACCAATATTCCCTTCATTTATGTATTGCTGCCAAATAAAAAGAATCCCACCTATATAGAACTATTAACAACAATAAAAGAATTAACAGAGAATTATTACCCCCAAAGGACATAATCAATTTTGAAATAGCTATGATACAAGCTATTCTAAAAATATACCCACATACAGGAAAACAAGGGTATTACTACCACTTTAACCAAAGTTTGTGGAGACACCTCCAAAAATCTACCTTACGTATTGACTACTCTACCAACAGCGACTTTGCATACCAAATAAAAAAATTATTTGCACTAGCATATGTACCAACAACAGAAGTGGCAAATTACTATAATTTATTAATTGACAGTCCTTTCTACCGCATTAATGAAAAAAATTAACTCCCTTGTTGGATTATTTTGAGGACACCTGGGTAGGAAGGGTGCATCGTTTAGGTCACCGTAGACAACCAAAATTCCAAATTCCCTGGTGGAACATCCACGCTAGCACTATTGCCCAAAAAGCCAAAACGAATAACGTGGTAGAGGGATGGTATAATGCCTCCCAGGCCACAATAGGGAGAGGACAACCAACACTACACAAACTTAAACAATCTATAAAAAAAGAACAAAGTTATCAAGAACTAAGAATTGAACAAGCTATAACAAAAATAGTACCAAAACTGAGTAAACAAACAATAAATATGTATGAATATCTCCAACAAAAAACAAGAATATATCCAAGTATCCAAGGTCTAGAGTACTTAGACCTAATAGCAAAATCTATTATTTAATTAAATAAAAATAGAAAACAGTAAAAACATATAAAACACAAAAGCAAATTATTATTTTTTTTTATTAGTTAAATTATGTCATGAAATTTCATATATAAATCAATATCATATGACATAATAAAACTAACAAAAAATGTTAATTCACAAATGAACATTGCCCAACAGAAAAAAGCAATAAAAACAACTTACGGTTTTGTAGCTGTAGACTATCCTCGAAACAGATGATTTAAAAAACAATCCAAAGGAAAAGCAATCCGTATAGAAAGGACAGACCGCGAAAAATGGAAAAATACAACTGTACAAAAAAAATCCAACGTAGCAATCCTCTCGATAACGAAGCCATAAAAACCAGAAAATATTTCACTATCAAAAATGCGCCAAAATCCCGAAAAAAAGGAAATGTATAGGAACTTGTTTTAAAACAAGTAACAATAATTTCCTTTATTTAACCCCTTCCACGCTAATGACAAAGCCAGCTCGTCATGGACGTTACCTGCTCTGCGCTCATGACGAGCTGGCTTTGTCATGTAAAGTGGAATTTATGAGCATTCAGCACACAGCGGGAAAACCCGCTAGCACTGTAGTGGTTAAAAAAAAAACAACCAAAAAAACGCGAGGACAAATCCATCTGTTCACCAAATCCCAAACCTGTAAATGAAAATCAAACAACACCCACCCATAACAAATAATAAGCCCACAACTAGAAATAACAACATATAGGGGTCGATTCCGATTCGGGAAAATGCACTCCGAATCGCTGTACGGAGCGTATTTCCCGTACGAATAGTACTCCTTCAACGTCCCCGTATGTACGATCAAGTACGATCCTAACCCAAAGCAGATCTACGTACGATTCGTACCAAACACCGTACGACACAAAAATACATACGATTTGTATCCGGTTCACGCAGTACGCTACGTCCGTACGTAAACAAGCAGCAGTTTATGGCCCAGCAAGTACGATTCGTCTCTTCGACACTCCGTACGACCCTTTTCTATGGGACCCGGAAAACTGCCATAAAAGCAGAGTCCGACTCGAACCACACCCCAGTACGTGACATGAACCCCATCGTTCGTGTCATCCCAGTCCTGTACGCCTACGACCTGGTGCATAGAAACCGACGATGGCGCAGACGGTGAGTACAACGTACCTCAACACCGCAAATGTACCTGTACGGTGATTCACATGCGCTCGCATATAGCATCATTGCAATAGTGATATGACCAGCACACATGCCATGAATGTTGGGGTACGGTGCCCAGACATAAGAGGAGTGGGAGGATATGGCTCCCAGCAGTGCCCAGACATAAGAGGGGTGGGTGCACAGGACTACCAGCAGTGGGCAGACATAAGAGGGGTGGGTGGATATGAGTCCCAGCATGCCCAACAGTATGGGGGTGGGTGCAGAGGACTCCCAGAAGTGCCCAGACATAAGTGGGGTGAGTGAAGAGGACTCCCAGCAGTGCCCAGACATAAGCGAGGTGGGTGGACAAGACTCCCAGCAGTGCCCAACAGTATGGGGTGGGTGGATATGACTCCCAACAGTGCCCAGACATAAGAGGGGTGGGTGCACAGGACTCCCAGCAGTGGGCAGACATAAGAGGGGTGGGTGGATATGACTCCCAGCAGTGCCCAGGCATAAGAGGGGTGGGTGGATAAGACTCCCAGCAGTGCCCAGATAGAGAGGCATCATCATAATCATACCACAACTACATGGGGGTATGTGCACATCCCTAAGTTGTGACTTTCATGATAGTGCCATAGCAACACATCACTTACAGCAGTGTCCCACACCACCGAGGATGGATTTCTGTCACACACTGCGTGACAAACCACATGTGGGTGTGATGTCAAATACCACATGCATACCCACCCATGGAGGTTGCTGGCATCATATACACCCTACCATCATGACACAATAGCGTATAGTCATGTAACAGCCCACCAAACAAAGACAGCGAAAGGGAACACACCGTGTCATGTGCATCCCTGGGCTGATATGTATGTCCAGGCGGTGGTCAGACCACCAAGATGTAGTCTCTCATGGAAGGAATACGGTTGAAACCCGTCAGATACAATGCACAAAATCGTGAGTTATGTGCCCGAATACCCTGCATAACAATTTCTAACGTATGGGTAGGCTTTGATGACACACCTGCACAGTGGGGAAAAGGGTGAATGTGTCCATGAAGGCATTGGTCCATACTCAAAACACAAGTACAATGAGTAGCATGGATGGCACAGACTAATGAGCAGTAGACATCTGTGAGCAGGCATGGCCATTGCTGAAGGGAACCGTGACCAAAAAAGGAAATGTGCACACATGTCAGCACAACAATTGTGCAACAGTCTGTAGTGAAGATCTCAGATGTCACAGAGGAAGGAACACTCCTTGGGACAATGTGTCTAGCAAAACTGAACACACACAACCAATGATACATTCGAGAGACATTGTAATGGCACATAGATCCCATGGTCCACCTCATTACCATCATAAAAAACATCTTTCAGAACCCCAAAACATTACCATGACACCAACTCCTGGAACCTCAGCACCTAGAGCAAGTACCTGAAATGCAATAGTGTATAATGAAAAATAAAATGCTTTATTCAGCTCAAAATGAAATTAAGTGCAAAAATGAGTCCCAGCTCTAACAAGGCCAATGGCCAGTCCACATCATTGTCTCTTAGGGGGACGTTGGGGAGGTCGTCGACCCCAAACTTGCCTGCACATGAATGACCTAAAGGGTTGTAGACCTGTGGGGGGCAGCATCTGGGTCAGGACCAGGCACCGCAGGGACAGTAGTAGGAAGGGTAGGTGTTGTGGGTGTAGGGGGGGATCCTAATCAGTGGCTTGTGCAGCGCCAAAGATGGAAAGAAACTCAGCGCTGCACACTGCTGCCAGTTCAGCCAGAACACCACCTGCACCCGGGGACACTATGTGAGTGGAGGTAGAGGGCTGTGAGTCTTGCGGACTTTGTCTTTGGCTGCGTGCCTGCCATATGACCGCAGTCCCTGTGGGTGTGCCTGCATCCCTCTGAGATTGCGTGCCAGGAGATGTGCGCTTACACTTCTGTGGTGGTGTGCTGGTTGTGTCCGTTGGTGTGCGTGATCGTGTTGTTCTGCGTGTGCTCTAGACAGGTATGGGAGTGGGGGGTGTGGATGGGTCCGAAGGAGGGGGTACAGACCGCTGCAGGAGGGAAACTGCTGCCATCAGTGACGAGTCCATGGATGATAGAATCCGACGTTGGTCAGACATCGTAGCTGACATGCCCTCCATGAATGACAACAACTGTGTCAGTATCCGAGTATGGCCATGGAGGACGGTCAGCATTGATGTCTGACCAACCTGAATCTGGCGGAGTAGGTCCACAGACTCCGCACTGAGGGCAGCAGGTGAGACAGGGGCAGGGGCTGCGGTGCCGGGGCCGAAGGAGACATGAGGGGCTGCACGGACAGAAGGGACACCAGCTACTGGGAGGGTGGAGATGGGTCTGGAGGAGGCGGGAACAGACACAGTGATGTTGGATGCTGTCACAGCGTATTCCCCCTCCTCCTGCGAGTCAAAAGCAGATCCGTCAGCGTGATAGGAAGTGTCGCCTTCCAACAGTTCTGCCGCCTGACTCCCCTCACCCTCCGTGCCACTGGCTCCCTCCGACTCCTCAGCTGTGGTGGCACTGTGGCAGGGTCCCTCCTCTTGGTCCATGCTCATGTCTCCTCCTATCTGTGTTGATGATGCTGTGGGCAAGGAGAAGAAACAAAAATGCATCAGTCACCTGTACACATCTGACACTTGAGTAGGTCACACTGCAAATCATGGCGTGCATCATGAGTAACAGCCACACAGCTCTGCACATATTTGAGACTTGTACTACCCAGTTGGTATAGACACAATGCTACTTGAACACAAGAATCCAAAAAACACATCAGGCCACAACTTGAATGAGAATTACACTGAGCAGCTTCTGTTTGTTTACAGGACAGCAGATCTATACAATGAAGTGATGCCACCTCAAGTTCACAAAGAAATAAACAGTAGTGGTGCCCCTCAGGGCAAACTAACCCTCCTCAATCCCCAAGGTGACACCACGCTCAGAGCCCTGAAAGTACATTTGGGTGAAAAAAAATGTAACAAATTGTTGGCATCTTGGGACTCACCATACTTCACACATTCGACATGTATTGAATGTGTTAATTCTCCATCTTGTGAAGAGAACACGTATGTGCCTGCATGACAGAGGTCTCACAATGATATGCACACAAAAAAACATTTACAAATTCATTGAAACAGCTGGCACCCTTTAAGATGAAACACTGTTAAAAACAAATGGCATTGCAGATGTGCCATAGACATTGTCCAACGGTGGTCTTGATGGCTTGATACACATTAGTTTGAACAATTGACAACAAAGGAGTTTCAAGACCTCAAGACCACTGTGGAGATATGTATACGGAGATCAAGGCACAACATTAATCATTAACACTGGCCTCCTTCAAAAGCTGCCTGCTTCTTTCAAACAATTGCAAATGTCGTTTGTGTGCACTACTTTGTGAGACAACTATCATGCAGGCACATAAGTGTTACTTACACAATTCATCCTGTTAACACATTCAAAACATGAACAACATTTAACAAGTGTTGGGAGTGCCAAGGTACAATCCTCAATGTGAGACAACTTGAAATATGTCAGTCCTCACAGGGGGATCCATTACCTGATCATACAGTTGCTAGCACATAAGACCTACTGGCTGTCATGTGAAGTGGCCCACATGTCCCAAATCAGGACAATCCATAAGCAAATGGGCCTGCAATTGTGATGAACAAAATCATTGCTGCATTGTGGACATACCCTTATTCCCATGCAAAATTTCAACACAGTAGTGTGTACACTAAGACAGAACAGCGTTGCACCAGAACTACATACATGTGACAGATAGCGTAACGTGTGCAACACACTCACTGATCATGGCACACACTGGACAACACATGCAACTGCAGGGTATGGGACAGCACCTTGCAAGCAGCCACATGTCCTACTCCACTTAAGACACACCCTGGCACAGATCACTCTCCTGTCACTGACAACAGTGGATACAACCCTCACTTTGCACATGTGCCACTTGACAAAGAGGTGTCACAGGTGTTGTGCTAACTTTGCAAGTCAGGCACACAGCACTGCTTACTTGTCACATCAGATGGCTACAGCTGCTGCATACGCCATGCAGCTGTGGTGCAACACATTACATACGCACTCACCCAGATGACAAGTAACATTCACATACTTCAATGTCCATGAGGTTAAACACATAATTTGTACAATATCACCAGAGGTCCCGACAAGTCATAAACATCTGTGAGTACATTCAGTTGTCACTCCGGGGGGGAACACTGTTACACCTCAGTACATTTGGGAAATAAAGCCACCAAGGTGTGGCACGGCTGAATGTGTCATTCACTATGCATTGAATGTCACAGTAAGCATAATGCAAGGGAGGAGTGAACAAACATGAACTAAATCATGCTCTGCATCGGAGACACCACAATGTACACACCCGGGACTCACTCCAAACCACTTTGCATGTCTGTCCCACCAATACACAATGCCTGATGTGACACTCACACAACAGGTGCACAGTCACAGCTAGTGCAGTCAGCACTCACCTGCTCCCCTGGTCTCCCATACAGCTTGCTGTACTGTGGTAGGAGGGCATCCAGCAGGGCCTGGTTTTCCTCCTCAGTGAATGCTGGTGCCCTCTCCATAGTACGCGACATAAAAGTACAGGGAATGCAGAGACAGTAGCAGTGTGGGTAACTCCAATGTTGTGCAGGCAAGGGCTTTCTCACAGCCACATGCAGCCTTAAATCAGTGCTGCTGAGGGGCTTTCATTTTCAGGAGTACAGTGTGATAGGCCAGATTACTTTGCATCCTACATTTCATCCAATCCCTTTAAACATAAGGCCCTGACACACATTTGCATGGTTTAAAATTTGAGCTTCAGCGCCACATTCATTTTGCAACATTGTATAATTTCGCCCAACTAACTTTTTCAGGACCCCTGTAGCACACACTCAACTCTCAGTATCCATGACAACCAGGCTGCATTCAGGGCCTACTACTCGTCCCCAGGTGTCCCCTAAGTATTTTTTGAGATCCACACACGTGTATGGTGCGTTTCAGGTCGTGTATGGCACCATTTTAATAGTGAGACGATGCACACACACGCACGTAATGTCGGGTACACTTCGCTCGCGTATGGCACGATTACAATAGTGAGACGAGACGCACACACGCACGTAATGTTGGGGTACGGTTCGCTCGCGTATGGCACAATTACAATAGTGAGACGAGGCGCGCACACGCACGTAATGTCGGGGTACGGTTCGCTCGCGTATGGCACGATTACAATAGTGAGACGATATGCACACACGCACGTAATGTCGGGGTACGGTGAATTTCACACGGTGCGTTTCACATGCATTTGTGAATGCAGGGTTACAGTGCGTTTCACACGGTGCATTTCACACGTATTTATGAATGCAGAGGTACGGTGCATTTCACACACATTTGTGAATGCAGGGTTATGGTGCGTTTCACTAGCAGTTGTGAATGCAGGAGTACGGTGCGTTTCATACAGTGAGTTTCACATGCAGTTGTGAATGCAGGGGTACGGTGCGTTTCAAACGCTCACGCATGGCATCATTGCAATAGTGATAAGAGGCGCACACATGGCAGGGGTGTAGGGGTACGGTTCAAACAAGGATGTGTATCAAGTTCTTTTCATTTCATACTTACATGTGCAGGCCGTAGGTGTGGCAGGCAGTGATATAGCACAGGGCATCTGATCTTGTTGCCCAATTGATGTGAGCTGACCTGTTGACACATGTCATGTGTGATGGGGCACTATGTGGCACACATCACCTTGACACTTGTCACATGTGTTCCATTATGCAGATGTTGCCATGCACATCAACACTGGGATGGCACAGTCATCACTACGGGCACCTGTCTCATGATGCCAGGGTCCGGGGCACTTTGTCACTTGACATTTCACGCTCAGCATGACCCTATGTGACTATGTTCGGTGTGTGTCATGTCAAACCTTGAGCTTGTTGTTTGTGTTACGTAAACTGCATCTGCTGTTGGTGCATCTAACATGGGTCTATCTTGAGATGGGGAATGGTTTTACATGAAAGCACACCATGCCACATGTGCATTCCCATGGCTTTTGGGTCTGATGGCATCAGACATAATTTTTCCCAAGGCACACATGTCTGCATCCTGACAAAGGCTGAGTCGTTTTATTGTCACATGCACACCTTTATCGCAATGTGTTTGATATGTACTTTTGCTATTCCATGTGACCTGTGCGTGTGCCTTGCAGTCAGCTGTCTGGATGGGTTGACAACCTTCCACTGCAGGTTTGGCGACGTGTGTCACTCCAGTGATATCTTAGGCTGTTCACTCAGACCAGACCAGCAGCTTGTTTCAGGGCATGTCATATTTATTGAGGCAAACACAAGTGCTGATATCATGCCACACAGAAATGCTCAATGACTTAGCTTTAAATTTACATGTGTACTACATTGTTTGTGTTTCCACGGATTCCACGTGTTGACATTGTGTGGGACATCACAACCACAGGCTCCATGGTGAATTGCAGCCTCACTGTGTGTTGCAGGATCTGTTTGGCTCATCCACTTAATCTTGTGTGCCAGTACAGTTTGATTTCTAATCAACCATGTTGTGAAGGTGTGGGCCAGCGTATGTCCCACATGTTCTGCCAAGTGCCCAGTGGGTCTGTTCGTATGGATGCATTGCCCCTTGTGCCAGTATGTCATGTCGCTGTCACGTTGCTTCCTCAGGGCCGGTGGAGAACACTGCTTTGCACCCCTTCTCTGTCAGTTGATGTTAACTTTCTCTTCCCATGATGCCACGAATGTTGCGCTGATGACGTCACAACGTTGTGCTGTAGCAAATGTAAATGCTTCCGTTGCACCAGTCGGGTGACGTCAATCGCAGGATTCTCTTGTGGCGTGCTGTATATCCTGGTCACGGTAGGGTTGGTTTTGTGGCATTGCTCCTCATTACTCTCTGTTGATTTCCGGACCAGCAGCTTGTTTTGTTAGGCATTTCAAAGCCCAGTTGGACGAGACAATGACTGTCTCTTGTGGGGCTTCCTTGTGTTTACATAATTACCTCCCTCATTGGATGAACTTCTTAAGGCTCTTGTGGGTGATGTATAATTTCCCTTCTTGACCCTCACTGATTGCCAGGGGTAACTACGGATTGTTGTCTTTGTGTGAGTAGCACTGTAGCGCATTATTCTTTTTGAACATTGGAGCATTATTCATACACTGTGAGTACCTTCATTACTGCATGGCTCTAATTGCATTGAAGCAGCCTGCAGAGCGGTATACACCCTTCGTTTTTGCAGATAAACTCTGCTACCTTTTATGTGTCTGTGTTCAAACATCAGATCTAGTATAATTTCCATTACTGTGATGCCAAGTATGATACAGTGGCTGCTGTTTTCCTTTACAGGTGTAATGGTTACAGTATAGGACCTGAGGTATTCTGTGATTCAGTGGCAAGATGTGTTGAATGCTTA
This sequence comes from Lissotriton helveticus, assembly GCF_964261635.1. Lineage (NCBI taxonomy): Eukaryota > Metazoa > Chordata > Amphibia > Caudata > Salamandridae > Lissotriton > Lissotriton helveticus. Next base: position 1,081,582,497 of record NC_136059.1, read on the forward strand.
TGCTTGTTTACCTTTGTTTCAGATCTCCCTCCCTGCTGTTCCCTTCCTTTCCTTCCATCGCCTGATCACCCTTTTGAGTCAGTAATTCATACTCAGACCAAGGGGCTTTAGGGAGGTGGACCACTATGATCATCCCACCTTTAGGAGGATTCAAGGAACCAACAGTCCCAGGCAGTCGCGTGCACATTGTCTCACCAGCATTACAGGTAAACTCCTTGCATGACTGTTTTTTTCTTCTGAGCAATGGCACTGGACATGGACATTGGCTAAAGCAGCATGGCCTCAACACAAACTTAATCCAGTTGTACTGCAAATGTGTTCCACACAGTACAATGTGCATCATTATTGTCACCGCAGATCTCTTGCCAGTTTGCATGCCTCATATATGGCATAATTGACAAATATTGTGCATATGGGAGTATGTGTACTGTGGCAACATGCATGCTGTTCATCATAGCTAATGATTCATATTGTGCATAAAGTACATGGTTGTGTATGTATTGTTGCAGCTTGCTACACACAACGGGCAGCCCACACCTGCTGACGCTGTGTGTCCTGTGCGCAGCTTGGCCTTTTGGTGACTGATCCTGTGCCCGTCATTTATGGTGATTGTTCTTCCATTTTAGTTCTGTGACCCATGAGTAAGCAGACACTCCTTCCTTTCCATACACCGGTTACATTGTGCCTTTCAAACCTCCTTCTCTTTCTGTGCTAGTTTTTGCATGGTGTCTCACCCATTCCACCATCATGTGTTAACTCATTCCTGCTGCTGCCTCCCCTGCGGCACCGCACCACCGAGTGCCCTGATTCTGCAAAACACACACCTCCCAGATGCTCCTCCCTCCCTCCAGTCATTGTAATGCAGGCATCAGCTTCTCAGTGCCACTGTTGCGCCACCTCCGTGCCAAAGGCAGGACCGTCTGCGCCTGCAACGTGCACAGCGCAAGACCCTCCGGTCCTTCCATGACGCAGGTAACACAACAGACTCATGCTTCAGGCACCCTCCAAACAGGGAACACCAGACATTCATCCACCTGCTATCAGGCAACCCGTAAGCGCACCCATTACAGCTTTGCTGGCTGTGTGTGCAACTCCTACTGCCAACAACGCGCTGCCCCGCATGACAGACCATGTCCTTACAACCAGGTCATGTGCCTCCTACTGCACACCCGCTACATCCACCAGCACACCATTGGACTCTGTCACCTCATCAACACAACAGCCACACACATCGCCTTCATTACAGTTACCTGGTTGAACGTATCCTTAGCACACTACATCAACATTGCCATCACAGACGGATACAAGATCACCCACAGGGACCACACCAACACTCCAGGACGATGACTTGCAATTTTTTCAGAAGTACCCCCTCAGAGTCACATACAAAACCAAGGACTCACTCAGCATTGTCAAACATCTGCACTTCAGGTTTCACACCAACCCCCAGACCACCCTCAGTCCTACTATCATCTAGAGATCTCCAGGCCTACTCCCACAATTCTGCTAAGCCATCTACAAATATTATAATAGTCATGTATTGAGCACACATCTAAGCCAACAGGGTTGTCCCAGCGCTGTAGTGTGCCGAAAATGAGGCAGCATACGGAAGAGCAACTAATTATGCAGGCTAAATGTCCAGGTTTTAAGGGATCAGCGAGAATCATATTCATACACAATCAGACGCAGCGGAAGAAGTAGCTTAGTCCAACATTGGGTGGTTCCTACCTGAGAGGTTTCACCTCCTGATCTAGCTTTAGCTAAGCAAGGACTAATGAGCAAGTGCTTGTCATTGGAACATAGAGATTGTGATTGACAATAGGGACCCAGTCCCCTCCTAAGGTAGACCGGGTCATGGCCTTGTCCTGCCCTGATGGCGAGTCTAAGCGCATTGAATTCTATTTGTGTAGTCATGGCAGCCAATGGAGTAGTGTAAGATATGGGGAGATATGTTGTCAAAGTGAGACTCCACATACCAGGCAGGCAGCAGTGTTTTTTCCCATCTGCAGTATACGGAGCAAGCCTAATGTGAGACCTACGTATGAGACTTTCACGTAGTGTAAATGGGAGGTAATCAGTGCGTGAAGCACCGTTTTTCGGGTTACAATGTGCAGATAGTGTAATTCTCTTGATGAGTTTAATCTTGCCAAAACAAGCGGCACCCGCCTCTTGTACCTGTGTGGCAAGGGATAGCTGATTGTCCCATCTAAATCCCAGGTTCCTGATCAAGTCCTTGTGTGCCGGAGCAATGGCCAGTTCCTCTGGCCACCATTGATTGGAAGAGAGGGGAGAAGGGTAGTTAAATAAATAGGATCTCGGTGTTAACTGTATTAAGTTCTCAGAAATTGTGGAACATCCAGGCCACAATAATCTAGAGACTATTTTCTAGTGTGTCAAAATTAGCGGCACACACAGCATTCAAGGTGAATAGAAGCTGAAGCTCATCAGCATATAATATGATTTTGACTTCAGACATGGCAATCGATGCAGCCAGCGGGGTTATATAAATATTACAAAACAGAGGGCTCAGAGCAGAAACCAGCGGCACACCCCACTTCAGTGATTTGACTGGGGAGATGGATGGATAGGTCTGGACCTGCTGTGTGCAGTCAGATAGTAAGGACGATATCCAGTTTACCATGAAGCCTCCCACGCCTATGGTCTTAAGGCGGTTCAGAAGAATGGGATGGGCAACGGTGTCAAATGCTGTAGACAAGTCTAAAAGCACCAACACCGCCTTGGAACCTCCGTCGACTGCCCAGCGTATAGAGTCTGCCATTTCAATGAGGGCCGACTCCGTACTATATCCGGGGTTGAAGCTGGATTGAGAGTCGTTAAGGCGGCTATTATCTTCAACAAAGACCATCAGTTGCTGTAAGGAATTGTTCACTTAAATCTTGTCCAGAGCTGGTACGAGAGAGTTAGGTGTATGATTGCAAGGAGATTCAGGATCTGCGTTGGCTTTCCTTAAGATGGGCAGGAGGAACACATGTCTCCACACATCGGGATTAGAGCCCAATTTAAGGAAAAGTTCCAGATGGAGCTTAAATGGTAATTGGAACTCTTAGCAAGGATGTTGTATAGCCTGGCGGGCAAGGGGTCAGTAGGGGAACCAGATTTACACATCTGCAATTAGAGCAGAGAGGCTTCATATGAAAATTTGTAAAAATTCTGAGACCACAGAGGTGGGAAACAGCTTTACAGATTGGTCCTCAGACATTGGACAACTACATCCCTTACCTACACAGACTACATGGGTCAGGGAGACAACAACTCCTGGCTGGAGGACAACCACAGCACCACCCTGCATTGGTACATCAACATTTGCATCCAGTTGCCCAAAAAACAACAAACTGCACCACACTCCGCTACAGATCCACCAAAAAAGATTGACCAAACTCAACACACACTAGCTGTGTGGCACCCTCACACAGGACACTCCAACCAACGACACCGCCACACCCTGCAACCGCACACACTGGATCAGCGACATTGGCGGAATTTCCTGTGAACCACAACAACAGTTAAGCCACCTGGGAAAAGGCAGACCTACTGGACTCATACAGGTCTATTCTCAAAAAGGAAAGGGGGGGACCAGGAGCCTGTTCAGGTCCAGTGTCCGTGCTCCAATACGTAACTAATATCAAACAAAGGGGGCACTGTTCCTAGAGTTAGGTGTAAATTATCACCTACTCGTAAAAGACAGGAAGAGAAAAGAGAGGAAAAAGAGAAAGGTCTAGCCAGACTCATGTGCAAACCTTGTAAAACAAACAACCATCAGTTACCTTTCAGCCCTGAAATCCACAACACACAGACATCACCATATCATCAGCATGGACAAGAGGACAACCTTCAGGTATGGCCTAGGCACCAACACACACAACATGAATGACCTCATCTGCATTGTGAGAGCACTATCTGACACCAGCTCTCCATCCAAGAGATATCCCACCCTTGCAAGGCCAAGGAGATCCCTTGCAACCTACTACCATTGCAAGCTTGTGGACATACACGACAGCCTCGCCACGCAGAGGCAGACAGCGCTATCTTCCACAGGACAAACCCCCCTCAGGTCCTGGACTCCCATCAGCAGCAAAGACACCACCCGGCTCATGTACACCATCCACTCCGGATCTCCATCTGGACCCTTCCCACACAACATCTCAATCACAGCATACACCATCCTTCAGGCCCACCTCTGGGACGTCATGAATGTCTCCTTTGAGTATGCCACTTTCCATGGGAGCTGTAGCATGCAGGAACCCAGGCCCTTCTTTGATGACGTTCAACAGTACCGCAGGATCTTCTGGAACATCACCCTGCTTCCCTACCCGGCATATGTCATCAAGAAGACAGTCAACAAGCAACTGACCATCTCACTCCAAGCAAACATCTCCAGGCAACCTGCACCAGACCATCATCCACAGTAATCACCCCACTGCAACAGCCCTCAATGCCACCACCAACAACATCTTGGACCCTGCTCAACAATGGTGAGTACACCACCCTCACCCCATTGACCTCTCATCCAGCATTCTACATTATGTGGCACCACGGTGTCAGATCACACACCTCCAACACTGGGATCCAGAGGAAGGCCCAGGATGAAAGCCCCAAGTACCTCACCAGCAAGGCCCAGGGAGCCCACCTCCCCCTTTGGCACTTAGTACGCGGGGATCATCGAGCCCAGGCCTCATCTCTCAGTGTGACTATCTACATTGTCTCCATGACCCCCCTCCCCAACATCACATGCGCACACAACCTCATCATCATGTCCTCTGCCATTGACATTCAGCTGCTCCTCACCCTCACCAAAGACCCAGCCACTCCCAGATCAAACCTTCAAGAAGGCAAGAGGTGCATTGTCATATGGAGAAACATCAGCCATATGAGGCTGGACTTGGACAAGAGTGGGTCATCATCTAAGGAATGTCCCCTTACGGCTGGGACAACTCCTTGTGTCAGAGCGGCCTCTGCAGGGCACAAGCACACATTGGCCACACATGCAAGCAGGTGCTCATCGTACACTCCTCACTCACAATAACCATGCAAATCAACACCATCTCTACCTCATGCTGCAAGTCCCTCCGCATGCAGCAAATGTTCATCAGATAGATCCACTCCTAGTCGAGACAGACAGTCACCCAGGTACACGACACCAGCCGGCTCTACTACAGCAACGCCCTCTATGCAGCAACAACAGCCAGACTCCAGGAGGACTTGTGCACATACAGGGTGCATCAGCACACCTCATCCTCAACATCCCCTGCCACAGCCACATGACCGTCCACCTGAGATACCTACAATAGGCTCACTCTCAACAGCAGGATCAGCTTCATACTCCTCAGCCACACTCAGTAGGCACTCCACAACCCCAGCCCTGAAGACGAACATGGACGTCTCCCATTCAACACCCCATTGCCCCAACTCCGTCCAGCCAACCTTGCCTTGGGCACCATTCTTCACACCCACAGTACAAATGCATGCGGAAGATAGTTCCCACACATCAACATACAGACCAAGTACTCCCTCCCTGGGCACCTCCACATGACCCATGACCTCTACACCTTCATTACACTCTTCCAAAACTGTCTGTCCAAGCAGAATGGCAACTCCCCCCCCCCTCAGCAGATCGAAACCATCACAGGTGAGTATAGTGCTCCATGTATGTATTTTATGATACATTGTGACCTATGTGTGTCCTCGACCGGACTCACATCCCAGTGTATGGATGAGTTGAGTTTGTTCCACACTGTGGCATACTTTGACATATCCCCACACGTATATTGTAGAATGATGGTAAATGACTGCAACATCAATTGCACTAGTTTTGATTTTTTTATTTATCATTCTTGTGCGGGAAACGTAGAGTGCTGTACAAAAAGGGGGGAATCCAAAGTTCACAAAGGGAGATGTGATGCCTTGCAGTTGGAGTCACCAGAGTCCAGACCACAGTGCTTGCCATCATTAGTTAGACAGCAACCAGCAAGTCCATGTTGGAGAGTAGGACAGTCAATGAGGTGATGCTGTTGCACACAGACTCCAGGTGCCAGACCAGGTGTACGAATGGGTGAATTTTGCGGATCTGCGATCCGCAAATTCACATGAAATCGGCAAAAAAATCCACGAGTTCGCGGAACAATCCGCGTACTTGCGGATTTTTAGAGTAGAGTAGAGTAGAGTACTTTCTACTGGCTAATCAGTGAGTGCTACCTCGTTGGGTAAATGTATAGTGCTTTTCCTATACTACAGCTGCATAAAGTGCCAGAAGAGTTGTCTCCAGTGACCATGTGTGTGTTACTATGCCATCGCGCCGAAGGGCGTAGGGGTCCCTTGAGTTAGCTGGCCATAAAGAAATGTTTAAAATCCGGTCGCTCGCGAATTTGCGAATTTTGGCAATTTTGCAATATTCGTGGATCGCGAAATTGACGAAAATCCGCAAATTTCGCGAGCGTAACGGATTTTTGGCCCATGCTTAACCAGGTGTCCTGGGAGATGCGCATGGCCCGCTGCCTCTCGGTGTGTCTTCCGTGGATGACCCACCTTCCTTGGGGGACCCTCATATGCAGGCCTTGACGATGCACAGGACGCTCCGTCGGACAATTCCTCCTCCTCCTACCTCCCTGTGCCTGGTGGCCGTCTTTGCCTTGAAGTGTTTTGCCTGGTGACACAGGGAGGGTGCTGCATGTTGTCAGCAATCCAACGGAGTGAATGGCTAATGTCCCTCTGCACTGCCAGGAGCTTAGCCAGTCTTGCCACCATCCGTCCTTGGTGTTTTTGTTAACTGGCGTGCTGCTCGGCCTACAGGTTTTTTATCTTTGTGAGGGCCCCCACTACCTGGCTGAACTCCCTGGTGTCCAGACGGAATGCCTCCATGATGTTTTGGAGCTCAGACATACCGGGACCTGAGGCCGGCTGGTCAGGTTCTCGCCTCTGCCTGCTGCCACTCCCGCCACCCCTCCCCACACGAGCCTGGCCTGCCGTTGTGGGCACATCGACTTGACGGGACCCCTGAGTGATGGGAGTGGTGGTGTTGTCTGCCCCCTCATGGGTGCCCGTCGAGCCTTGTCCCTCATTGTCAGACTGGCTCAGTTCTTGAGTGTGGGCAGGGCTCCGAGCTGTCTGCTTAGATGTGGCAGGAATGATGATGGTGGTTGGCGCAGGTGTGCCTGATCCAGGTGCTGCACGGTTTGGGGCACCAGAGGGGCCAGGTCGGTCGGGGTCATCAATGGAGTGGTGAGAGGCGTCGCTGTCGGTGGGATGAGGGTCCTGCAGAGCCTGGGACTGTGAATCATCTTCCCCATCGTTAGGGTTCGATTCCGCACGTTGCCCTGTGGGTGTGAGAGAGAGAGAATGTTAATGCCATTTAATGCAACATCCATTTCTCATACAAATTGTAGTTGGCACTGTTCCACCTGGTAGTTGTCCATGCTTTGGATTGTCCTCAATGTTCACTTGAGGGTGGGTATGTTGTGGGGTCCGATTGATATTCGCTCCTGAGTCATTGACATGGAGGGGCATATTTACTATAACTGGCACAGCCCTGCATATCAGCAGGGATTCATCAGTCATTGTGCACCACAGCTATGCCAGCACATATGCAACGCATTCACATTGTGAAGCACCATGGTGGAAAAAATGGGACAGCTGCGTCACACATCTGTACTGTATAAGTAGGCGCATTGCTGGAGTAGCGTCACCAGCGCAAGACAGCTCCAGCAATGGTCTTTGGGGCCCTATCTGCACAATGTTGCTTTATTCCTTATGCCTGCATCAGCCATGCACAGGGTTTTGACGCAGCATGTGCTTAAAAGTGACAGAGTGAAATCTTGTAGATTTCACATAGCCACTTTTGGGAGGCATGCCTGTGCCATTACACCCCCCCTGCACCAGTACACCTACTTGTGGCGCAGGGCTTTAGAATGTGACACATCTCCCAGATGCGTCACCTTGTAAATTACCAGCACCATGGCGCCTCTTTTGTGCCGCCGCTTTGTCACACAGTTGTGCACCATGCATTTGTTGCTTGGATGCTTCATCAGATCTGAATTGATTTAGTTGTGTTACATGACCATTGTGGCAGTGGGGAACTCCATTGCCTGTCCCAGGTGGGTATTTTTGTGTAAGGGGTGTGTGTGACTGCCTGTGGTGGTAGTTGGAGTCTGAGTTGGCACTGGGCCTCCCTCGTGGTGTGGCTGTTCTTCCATGGAGCATGCTGCCATGACAGCGGCTGTGAGTTCCTGCCCAAGATATCTGACCTTGTTGTCCTGGTGTTTGTGTTTGCAGTGGTCACAGGAGGGCCTTGTGCTGCCTATACCAGGGCCCAGTGTCAGCTAACTTGTCAGTACATTCACACTCCATGTGCATTGAGCTTGGTGCATGGGTGTGTACCTGGGCCATATGGGATGAGTGCAATTGGACATGGGCACCCACAGAGATGTTTATAGGGGTGGGCAGATTTTTAGCTTCATCACCATCCCCCTTTCACCCTTCTCACCCTCCGCCTTGCACCCTTCTCGCCCTCCCCTTTGCACCCTCCTCCCCTCTGTCTTGCAGCCTTCTGGCCCTCCCCCTTGCACCCTCCTCCCCTCTGTCTTGCACTCTTCTGGCCCTCTGCCTTGCACCCTTCTCACCCTCCCCCTTGCACCCTCCTCCCCTCTGCCGTGCACCCGTCTCACCCTCCCCCTTGCACCCTTCTGGCACTCTGCCTTGCACCCTCCTCCCCTCCCCCTTGCACCCTTCTCACCCTCCCCCTTGCACCCTCCTCCCCTCTGCCTTGCACCCTTCTCCCCCTCCCCCTTGCACCCTTCCGGCCCTCTGCCTTGCACTCTCCTCCCCTCCCCCTTGCACCCTTCTCACCCTCCGCATTGCACCCTTCTCACCCTCCCCCTTGCACCCTCCTCCCCTCCGCCTTTCACCCTTCTCACCCTCCCCCTTGCACCTTTCTCACCCACTGCCTTGCACCCTTCTGGCCCTATGCCTTGCACCCTTCTCACCCTCCGCCTTGCACCCTTCTCACCCTCCCCCTTGCACACTCCTCCCCTCTGTCTTGCACCCTTCTGGTCTTCTGCCTTGAACCCTTCTCACCCTCCCCCTTGTTCCCTTCTCACCCTCCACCTTGCACCCTTCTGGCCCTCTGCCTTGCACCCTCTTCCCCTCCTCCCCTCCACCTTGCACCCTTCTCACCCTCCCCCTTGCACCCTCCTCCCCTCTGTCTTGCACCCTTCTGGCCCTCTGCCTTGCACCCTTCTCACCCTCCCCCTTGCACCCATCTCCCCCTCAGCCTTGCACCCTTCTGGCCATCTGCCTTTCAACCTTCTCACCCTCCCCCTTGCACCCTTCTCACCCTCCCCCTTGCACCCTGCTCCCCTCTGCCATGCGCATTTCTTGGCAACCCCCTTGCACCCTTCACACCCAATGGAGGGTGCTGCTACCTGGAACAATGGGACCATTTGTAAAGCATGATGGACTAGGGCCGGCCCTGATTGGGCCAACACCAGAAACACTGGCGATCCAGGGGGCCAAGAGCCCCCCTTGCCCCCCCTGCAGACGCACAGGGAATCGGGTCTGATTTGGGGTCCCACAATGCATTTAGTGACACCCACCCTCCCAGAATACTGGACGTCTATTCTTGGGTCTGTGCTTCCTGTAGCATGGGACATGGCATGGCCTTGATTTGTCAATGGGGCATACACATGTTAGTGGCATTTGCGTTGTTTTTGCCTATAGTTATGGGCAGCTAGCGCTTGGCGCTTGTTGCGGGCATTGTTTTACTTGGAGTGTAGATGCCATTACCCCCATGTTACATGAGTTGTTTGTATACTCACCAGTCTCTACGACTCCTTCAATGCGGCATTGTGGCAGTGGGGAACTCCATTGCCTGTCCCAGGTGGGTATTTTTGTGTAAGGGGTGTGTGTGACTGCCTGTGGTGGTAGTTGGAGTCTGAGTTGGCACTGGGCCTCCCTCGTGGTGTGGCTGTTCTTCCATGGAGCATGCTGCCATGACAGTGGCTGTGAGTTCCTGCCCAAGATATCTGACCTTGTTGTCCTGGTGTTTGTGTTTGCAGTGGTCACAGGAGGGCCTTTCGCTGCCTATACCAGGGCCAGTGTCAGCTAACTTGTCAGTACATTCACACTCCATGTGCATTGAGCATGGTGCATGGGTGTGTACCTGGGCCATATGGGATGAGTGCAATTGGACATGGGCATCCACAGAGATGTTTATAGGGGTGGGCAGATTTTTAGCTTCATCACCATCCCCCTTTCACCCTTCTCACCCTCCGCCTTGCACCCTTCTCACCCTCCCCTTTGCACCCTCCTCCCCTCTGTCTTGCACCCTTCTGGCCCTCTGCCTTGCACCCTCCTCCCCTCTGTCTTGCACCCTTCTCACCCTCCGCCTTGCACCCTTCTGGCCCTCTGCCTTGCCCCCTTCTCACCCTCCACCTTGAATCCTTCTCACCCTCCCCCTTGCACCCTCCTCCCCTCTGTCTTGCACTCTTCTGGCCCTCTGCCTTGCACCCTTCTCACCCCCCCCCTTGTACCCTCCTCCCCTCTGCCTTGCACCCTTCTCACCCTCCCCCTTGCACCCTTCTGGCACTCTGCCTTGCACCCTCCTCCCCTCCCCCTTGCACCCTTCTCACATGTTAAAAAATGTTATTAAATTAATTAATGTATATTAAAACTATGTTTATGACATTAACGCTTTATTTCCCAATATTATACAAATATAAAAAAGTATATATGTACTTTTCCAAATATTGAAAAAAAAAGTTTTATTGAAATAAAATAAAATTTAATAAGCTATCTAATAAAAAATGATGTTAAAAAATGTACAATTTATATTTATTACAACTATTGCAATTTTATACAACATTAAATACAAATGTGATAAAAGTTCATGAAAAATTTAGGAATGTTTTCATTTATAAATATTAAACAATACAATAAATACTGTATATTCATGACAAAATTTTACTATTTTACATTACTATGATACATGTAAAGAAATAGTAAAATGTTAAAAAACTGTCAAAAACATTTGTACATTAATGTTATAAAACATAATTTGTTAAACATTTCTAAATATAATTTACGATATACTTATAAAATATGTAAAAAAATAACAAGTTGTATGTATTTGCAATATTATAATAAACAAAAAAAATTCAAATCTCATAATTCACTATTCTAACTCCAAATACAACTAAAGTGAAAGAAAATGCTGGATTGTAAACCATAATAATGTACTATTCTAACTCCAAATCCAATATAACTCAGGGAAAGTGTTGGATAGTAAACCATAATAATTTACTATTCTAACTCCAAATCCAATGTAACTCAGGGAAAGTGCTGGATAGTAAACCATTATAATTTACTATTCTAACTCCACATCCAATATAACTCTGGAAAAGTGTTGGATACTAAACCATAATAATTTATCATTCTAACTCCAAATCCAATATAATTCAGGTAAAATGCTGGATAGTAAACCATAATAATTTACTATTCTAACTCCAAATCCATATAAAGTATAACCCAAAAATATTGAATAGACACTATTTCATGTATACTATTAAAAAATATATCTCATTCTAAATACATATAATAAATAAATGCAAAAACGTCTTTGTACATTTTAAGAGTACACAAATTAAATAAAAAAACAAAAATATTAACGATCAATATTTTTAAAAATCAAATTTCACAAATATTAACATTTTTACATTAAAACTTTCTTAGTACTCATTAAATACATTTAAAGAAATACATATTTTTTAAATTCATCAAAATCTAATATATATAATTTTTAAATAAAATATTATAATACATTTACACATACTTTTTAAATAAAAATATGTAGAAACTTTTGATTAATATATTTTCATAATAAAACTGGTACAATTCAGATAACTTTGTAATTAATGTCCAGATTTGTCATAAATATCTTAATTTAATGATTAAAATAATGTATTTTAAATTATTAAACAATTTTTACAAATTTGATTAATATTTTTTACATTTCAAAATATCATTTTATATTAAAATACATAATTTTGTAAAAATTGAAATATCAATTGTGAAAATTCTAATTTCTATATTTAAATATTTTTTTACTTCTAATTTTAAATTATTCTGGAACTTTTTAAACAACATTTTTAAATTACTACCCTCCCTCATCCCCTATAAACCCAACAACCCGCTCCTAAAATATTAACTAATTTTCAAAATTAACATAAAAATTAAATTAACATTTTTCAATTACTTCCCACCCTTATACCCTATAAAATAAACATCCTGCTCCTAAAAATTAATGTAGAAATTATTTAAATATAAAATCACATTTATTCTTCCCATTAAAACATTAAAAATGTCTTAAATATAACATACCTATTAAGAACGAAAATTAAAATTCCATTATAAACATAATATCGATATAATTTACATTGATATTTATTTCAACTATATTTATTACATCGATATTTCACAATATCGATATTTTGGCACAACTAACAAATCGATATTTCTAACATCGATATTAATTACATCGATATTTAAAACAGATGACATTCTTACCTCAATATTTATGTTTGTCGACAATTCCACATCAATAATCTTGCTCTGCACCATTTCATTTAAACCTTCTGATATGCAGACTGAAAAATACACTTTCAGCGCCAGCAGAAGACTGCCAGCTATCTTTACCACAGTGTTCTAATGAGCAACTAGTGTGCTAGCATTCTGAATTTATTAAAAAGGAGTAGCACATCTGAACGCCAACTTGGAAAATTGAAAGCATTTATTATTTTCTTTCTTTCTTTCTTTCTTTTTAGTGTTTTATAGAGTGCGAACGTGACCCGTTAGGGTGCTAGGGTGCTTTACAGAGATAGGAGGCTAAATTGAAAGATTAGGAGCAAACTATCATGAATACACTTGAGGGAGAAGAGACAGACAGGAGAAAGGAGGAATGCACAATATCAGCCTCTGCCCATTAAAGTAACAGTGAGGTACGAATTATGCAATATGATAAGCATTGTTCATGATGCCAGATTTGCGTAAGTTACATCTACGAAGCCTAGTGATGCTTAAATGGGTAGTCTTCATATAAAGACCAATAGAGTGGCGCTAAGCCGTTAATTCTGTAAGTGCTCTAAGAAAGGTTAGGGCAGGAGTTTGCCCATTAGAAAAGTCTTAGCCTCCCTCTTGAATCTTGGCAGAGATGGTATTCTTCTGATGTTTGGTGGCAACGAGTTCCAGATTCTAGGTGCAGCCCCAGAGAAAGTTCTGCTATAAGTTTTCTTCTTCATGAAGAAGGGAGGTTTCAGCACAAGATCCCTGGCACTCTGGGAGTGCCTGCCTCCTCTGGATACCTCGATTTTATAAGCAAGATACAAAGGTGACTTAGAGTGTAGCACTTTGTGTGTGATACAGGCCAGTTTGAGTTGGATTCTGGCTTCGTAAGGAAGCCAATTTAGGGCCTTCAGTTGTGGTGAGGTGTGGTCGAATTTTTTTGAACCTGTTAAGAGTCTTGCGGCTGCATTAAGCTAGGCTTTTAAGGGAGCGGTTGAGATCTTGGGCAGACCAGAGAGGGTTGCGCACCCGTATTCGATCCTAGAGATAAATAACGCTTGTACTTGCCATTTTGAGGTCAAATGTATCTAGGAATGGTTTTAGCTTTCTAAGGTAGCTCAGGTGAAACGTGGCATTTTTGGGCAGTGAATTGATGTGGGCTCGCAAGTTCTTGTCAAGTGTGATTCCTAGTGATTACACTATGACCTGGGTGCAGTTCAGTGTGGAGAATGATTTGGTCCATTCCAGAATGTTAGTGGAGCGTTTGAGCTAGTTGCTAGCTAGCCAGTGCACCGTCAGCTTTAGAGACTCGTTCATTGTTTTCATCTCTTCTATGGATTAAACTTTGATGTAGATCTATGTGTCATCTTCGTACATATGGGAAGAGATGCTGGTGCTACTCAGAATTTCAGTTAAAGGTTCCAGATAGAGGTGAAAAATAGTTGGGGAGAGAGTTGAGCCTTGGGGGATTCCAATTGTAATCGGGGAAGGAGAGCATAGATTTCGATTAACTAGGAATCTTGGAGAGTGGTTCAATAAGAAGGATAGAAACCATTCAAGAACGATTCCCCCTAACCCCATCATGCTTTTGAGACGTTCTAGTAACTTCTCATGGTTAACTGTGTATAATGGAGATAATAGGTCCAGAAGGATTAAGAGACACATTTTGTCATGGTGTAGAGATATATGGAAAATAGAAGCTTCAGTAGTATGATCTGGCCTGAAACCAGATTGGCAATATTCTAGCAAATTGATTTTGGTAATGTGTTGGCTAAGTTGTTCTTCCACACATTCACTAGTAGAAGACTATTAGATATGGGTCTGAGATTGTCCGGTTCAGCAGGGTTCAGTCTAGGTTTTTTTTAAATGGGAATGACTTAATCAGATTTTAGAGAGTCAGGCATTGACCCTTGCATCAGGGAAGCGCTGATTATTGTAGTCCAGATTGGTAGGATAAACTGATTGGTTGCAGATAGACAATTGGAGGGGAGCATGTCATTGAAGTGGTTATTTGGTTTTATAGATGAAAGAATTTTCTAGATGTTGTTGTCTAAATATAGATTAAAGGTTGTCCAGTGGACCTCATTTTTGGGTGCTGCCTGACAGGTGTGTGTAGATACGTTGATTTGTCCGCCGATGGATGAGACTGGACGATAGCAGCGGAATTCAGCTAGTTTCCCAACAACTTGATTTTGGCTGAGAAGAAGGAGGAGAACACAGCTCAGTTTATTGGGGATTTTGTTGTTTCTTTAGAGGATTTGCCCAGTTCGTTTGATTGTTGATTTACCATTTCAAAGAACTTACAAGGTCTGTTCGTAGCATTCTCCATTTCCAATCTAAAGAATTGTTTGTTCAGATTTGAGAATGCTTTTGTTGTACACATTCCTGGTCTTTCTAAGAAGTTTTAGCTGGGGGAAGGAGGGGCGTTGTTTCCATTTCCACTTCAATAATCACAGATTTCTCCTTTTATTCTTTAGGGATCCATTAAACCAGGGATTTATGTCTTTAACCTGAATTCTTTACAGTTTTAACGGGGCAAGTGAGTCGATTATATCAGACATTGTTGCATTGTAATGCTCCATAGGTTCACTGACATTTGAAAGCTTGGGGGGAGGGGGGAGATCCTTCATGAAAAGCTCTGCCAGTTTCTCATGGTATAAGTTTTTTGTGTCCCTAAGACATAGTTTTGGTTTCACTGGTTGCACTGGTCTTTTCTTAAGTGCGCCTGGTATTAGGAGGAAATAGCACAGTGGTCTGACCAGTCACAAGGAGCAATCAAGGTTAGCCTGACCACCTTTTCTTTTGAGATAATTCAATCGAGTGTAAAGCCTTTCGTGTCAGTTGGCAGGGTACAGACTTGAGTAAGTGTTTGCTCACTTTGTCACTGGATTTAAGCTTGCCTGGCTGATGAAGGTTGTTATCCCGCAACCGTTCCCAGGATGCTTGTTTTCAGTCCAGGGAAGACCTGGCTTGGCAGTCCAGACGGGACTGGTCCCATGAGGCCCAGGGTCAAGACTGATTTGCATATAACTGGGTCTGAACTGGGATGGCAAAGTGATCTAAAGAACGATGATGGATTCAACCCAGATCTGTTACTGTATGTGAGTGTCTGAAAAGTTCCAGCACACCATCCATCATATCCTTGTGTTTGCTTTGTTTGCCCTAAGGTGACAGGTTATACCCAGATGTGGGTCCCTTGCTCACTTTGCCACTGAATTTAAGCTAGCCTGGCTGAAGGGGGGTGTTACCCCGAAAACGGTCCCAGAATGCATGTTTTTGGACCAGGGAAGACCTGGCTTGGAAGTACGGGCTGGACTGTTCCCATGAGGCACAGGGTCAAGACTGATTTGTATATAGCTGGGTCTGAACTGGGGTGGCAAAGGGATCTAAAGAATGATGATGGATTCAACCCAGATCTGGGACTGGGGGTGAGTGTCTGAAAAGTTTCTGTGCTCCATCCATCATCTCCTTGCGTTTGCCTTGAGTAAGTGTTTGGTCAGCTATGAAATCTTTAAAGATGTTGACCTGATTGTCATTAAGGTCATTCCAATAAAAGTTAAAGTCCCCTAGGAATATATCATTGGAGTGGGGGGAGACATTTGCTGTGAGGATTTCCGTTAGGTGGTCCGTGAACGGGTAATTCTTACCTAAAGGGTGGAAGAAGGTATGCAGTTTACACGTTTGGTTAGAGTCGTTGCTTATGGTAAGTGTGAGGTATTTGCAGGAGTCAAAAGGATAAGAGTGAAGTTGGGTAACAGTGAGGTTGGAGCAGTGGAAGCAAGCAATACTAGCCTTACGATGTTGTAGTTTGGTGGAACAAACAAATCCATGCAGGGTGATAATGCTTCATTAAGCCATGATTCAGTTAATATTGCCACATCTACATCTTGATTTAAGATGAGTTTGGGGATGTCGGAGGCATGCTTCACTGCTGAACGGCAATATTAAGTAGAAGACCAGAGAGCGGTGTTGTAGAGTTCCCTGGGGTTGTGTTGGGAGTTGATGTGGATAGGGGTACTTGTTTTAAGTTGTTGCTGTTTATCCTTCTGTTTCTGAGTTTGGAAGTTCTATCCGCGTTGCTTGTGATCATATGGATTTTGTTTTCCTCTTTCTTGTCGGGGGGACTGGAAGAGGCGTGTGTTGATTTGTAGTATAATAGAAGAGGTACAGTATCATCCTCTGAAAAATAGTTACATTGTATGCGAGGGCCATATTGTCTATTTGCCAGCAACAAGGGTTGACGGTTTGCTTTGAAGGGTGAGTACTGATTTTTTTATATGTTTGATTCTAGAGAGAGAGTAATCAGTGAGGTGTAAGATGCTCTTCATTTTAGGAAAAGTGTTATGGATGCTCTGAGATATGCTGACTGCCTGGTGATTCAGAGTTTCTAGGCTGTGATAGAGGCGATGAGTCCCGGGGATCAGGGCTTGGTTTGCTATTACATGCGGTGATCCTGGCGGAGGGGCTGGATTTTGAATTCCCTGTGGTTGCTTTTCTGTATGGAGAGGTGAGCACGGTAACTGTTTTTCTTAGAGGGGTGGCTGAAAGACCATTTGGGGGGGCTGAGCGACAAGCTTTGGCTGACCTGTATAGACGTGGGACGATAAATGGATCAAGAGGTTGCAGGCATTGCATTTTTAAGAGGTTGAGAAAGTGGGGTGGTCAGTACTCAAATAGACTTAGGGGAGATGCTGTTCTGCGCACAGTGCTTTAAGGACAACATGTTGCGAAGATTAGTGCCAGGCCTCTCTTTGGGAGAAGGTGTGAATGAGCTTAAGGAGGTAGCTTCTACCTTGGGAGCTGTAGGCGGGCACCCCTTATCCCAAGAAGCTAACTTTTAACTGGAGTGGACACTCCTTCAATGTGTGTTAGATTTGGTAAGAGGGCTTTGGGGGTGTATTGAATGGATGTAGCTAAGCACATGCTCTTTTAGGGTAGGGAAGTGTTCATCAATTATTTTAGATCCATGTTTGCTGTTTGGATCAGAACAGTGACATTTTTATAAATTGTTACGTTAAGGTCAGCTCTTAGGTTTTGTGATGGAGCGATCAGCATTTTGGTTCCATACGAAATATTTCTAGTTTTAAGAACGATTGATAGGTATATTATGGCTGCTCAACATATTGCTATTTTCCTGGTGTAGAATATTAGGTCATTTACAATGATGCCCCATGTTGTAGTATGGGTCAGAGATCAGAGACTTTGGGTGTCTACTCAGAAGATTGTGTTTAAAGGTTTTTGAAGCAGTCTTGGATAGGTTAGGGGGGTTATGTGATAGTGTAGGAGTTACAGCCTGCTGGTTTAAGGCACAAACCTGCCAAACTGTTGAGAGAGAATGCAGCTTATGCAGAATAACAATTTCTTATTCTTGATCTGTGACAGGGCTGTCGAATTGCAATGATGTTCTAGTGGGTGCATTAATCAGAGAGTAAAATTGGGGTAGTGTGGCTTCAATTCTAGTATATACCCTAACCAATATTGCAGGAAGTTTCAGCGAGGTCACTTCATTGTATGAGGTAAGTTCACAAGTCCAGAAAGAAAAAAAAAAATTCTAGGATCCAAGGTAAAAGGCCCACTTTCCAGTAACAGAGCCCTCTTTTCTGTGCCAGATGACGTTTCAAAATGGCCACTTCATTGTAAAGGGTGTCCAACTTCAATTCCAACTTTTATTTCAGTGACTGCGAATGGATGGTTGAAGAGCCAGGGCAAGAATGCATAGACTGAGCGTTCACAGGAGGCAGAGAGACACAATCCAATTCTCCGCTCTTGTCTGTCATATAACTTGAGAGGGGGGTGTAGGAGGCTGCGGTGGTGCTTCAGTCAGCCACCAGCGCCTCTGAGCTCCCTCCTAAGTGGTAGCCTCGGCCAGGGAGAGACAGGGTGACCGCTGTAGGTCTGCTGCAGTCTTGACACACGTGTGCACGGTGCCCATAGGCCCCCAGGGGGTCTGCGAGCCTCCAGGAGAGAGACGAGGCTCCGGAATGGAAAACCCCCACAGGGCTCTGTGAGCCTCAGGGAGAGACTGAGATTCTGGACCCGTGATATCACCACAGGAGTCTGCATGCCTTACGGGGAGATCGAGACTACAGACTGGGATATGAGGGTGGTGGTTTCCGGTGGGGAGCAAGGATCAGTACACAGTCGGTCGGGCCATGCAACTGTGCGAGTCCACGTTGCTCCAGTCCCAAGCATGAGCTCACCGGTCCACAGGAATACGTGCGCATTTGCACCACGGCACCGGACTGCACTTCAGGGAGGAACCAGTCGGGACGACCTCTACACTGAGTCCCTCGGGCCCCACCATTTCCTCAGCTGCAGTATTCAGCACCCAGCTACCTCAGTAGAGGAGATGACAGTCACTCAAAGGAATCAGTGTTCCTCTGCATCACAGCATTGGACCACACCACAGGTAGGAACCAGTCGGGACGACCTCTCCACTGAGTCCCTCAGGCTCCATCTTGTCCACAGCCGCAGGACTCAGCAGCCAGCCAATGGCGGCAGAGGAGAAGACAGCCAGTCAATTATGGGGAGGAATCAGCCCAATCAAGCAGGTGAGTAAAGCCAACAATTCCTGATAGGATTTAGGTTTAGTTGAGAGAGCCAAGGATGGTGGATGGGGGGTTAAACAGGGAGACATACCGAATGGTAATCCCTAACCCAGGAGCTCCCTAGAGGTGCTCCTATTCTGTGGCCATCTTGGGCTCATATCTACTGAGGATACTGCAGGAAATGAGGGAGATTCAGAACAAAATATGTCTTCCAAAATGGCCACCACAAAAGATGAAAGAGCCCAAATGTGGCTTAAATACCACCTGTTCAAAGCCCACGAGTAGCTCAATGACAGGTGTGCAAAACGGTTATTTTTGTTTTTACAGTTTCATATACCGCAGATGTGACCCAAAGGCATTGGAGTGCTTCACATGAGCATCAGTTACATTACTCACAGACACATTCATTTTGGTTTTAGGCATGGGATAATACGTGGTTTTCCCAGAAACACAGGATGTTGAGCTGACACAGAATTTCGAACTTGGTATTCCAGTTACAAAGTCTTCAGCTCTGAGCATAACCACATCTTCTCATCTAAGTGCAACAAATAATCAAGTGATCAACTGGATAAAAAACATCAAAATAGCAAAAGATATAATAGTGTTTTATTTCTATTTGGAAACTCAGAAAATGTTTCCTGGTTTTAGCTTTTTTAGAGGACTAACCATAATTTTGATGGGAAAAAGATCCTCTAATGTTGATCATTTCTAATGGAAATGCTTCAGGTTTTATAGCTTTTTTCCATGAAGATGATTTCGGGTGTCACTCTTTTGTAATAAATAGAGAATGCTAGCAATTGAGTTCAGGGTCATGGACTCAGACAATTGAGGGCAGGGAGGAAGGGGCAGAGGCAGCAAGCTAACCACAATGGGCAGGCGGAAGGGGCAGTGGCAGCACAATGAACCATAGAAGGCAGGGGAAAATGGGACAGCAAACCACCCAAGCAGGACAGGCAATCTAGGTTGTGGCAACATAACGTACAATAAAGGGCAGGAGGGAGAGGCAGAGGCAGTACAACCATGCATGCCAACAGACTCGATTCAGGCGGGAAACTAACAATTCTTTTTAAAGCTGAAAAACACTTATTTTAGCTGCCTAAAATCTAATCTTTTTCAATGTAAGTCAATGGGGAAGTTCAACTCCCATAATTTTTAAATTCAAAATCTAACTCTTACCATGTTAAAAATATTGCCATGTATGGTACAATGGAGCATATAGGGCAGAAGGAAGGAGGTAGGGACATGGATTCAGACAACAGAAGGCAAGAGGGAAGTGGCAGTGGCACCAAACTGACCATACTGGGCAGGAGCCAGGCAGCATGATACAACACATAGGGCAAGCGGGAGGGAAGTGCAGCACAATGGATCATAGAAAGCAATAGGGGAGGGTCAGGTCCATGCTGTCAGAGGTCACAGGAAAGTTCCCATTGATAATCTGATTGTGGCTGGTGTATTGGGAGGTAGAGGGTCAAAACGATATAAATACCTTGGTGCTGGGGGAATTTGGAGATCAAGTTGGCAAAATTGGAAAACTAAGATGTCCGCCAGCTTGGTCCTACCTTCAGCGCACTAGTCGTTCTTCTTTGAAGTCAGTTTAGAATGTCAAGCGCGTCCGAGTTCTAACCGGCGCACTTCACCAGAAAAATCCCCATGAGTAAATGTTCTTGAGTTCTCTCCGTCGGTTAGACAGAGTTTCGGGGTAGGTTTGGCGCTTGGCGTCGTTTAATGTTGCATCGGGGTTAGGTTTACGAGTTCAAGACTGCGCATGCCTAATAAGCACTCTGTGTAATGTTCCTCTATCTGAACAAGCTCTTGTTTCCTGGGAGCTGTGTGTTTATAGACGTTGTGGTTGCCTCTGTTACCTTCGCAAACTTAGCACAGTCATAATTATTGTGCTATCAAGTGTATATACATTTCGAACTGTAAACGCATATGTTTACAGCTTACTATAGGTCAAAAGAGAGAATTGGAATCTGCTCGTGAAGCGCGTTGCGCTCGTGAGGTGGTCTCATGATGGAATCTTACTCATGAGGCACATTCGCGCTCGTTAGGATTATGATAATATTGAGTGTTAGACTATTCTGTATATACCCAGAGTCCTCATTTAGAAACAGAGCCCGTAGTAGCCGTATGCTGTAGAAGTACCTTAATTGAGTGAAGATTCCTGAACGTTTTTGTTCCTGTGGTGTTTGCTTCCAGTACACACAAGTACTTCCTGGGAGGGAGAAAAGAATTCTTGATTAAAATAAATTGTTGTTAAAAGGCAGTTAATTTTCAAACATGAACAACATTCAATTAGAAGAGGAGCAATAGTTGAGAAGGCTTTGGGTAGGAATTATTGTATTTGTAACAAATAATATATAATTATATATTTCTGAATGTACAAGTATATTTAGTTGAAATGTTATTGCAGTTTTCAGGTCTTACAAGGATTACAGATGAAAAGAGGCAATTACATTTCTTGGACTGAAGATCGCTGTCTTCTGGCTGTCTCGTCTCTGTCCCCGACCCTTTTCCCCCTTTAGAACGTATTCACAAGTAGCGTTTTAAAAGGTATTTGCAGAGCATTTTCTGAAGGGTATGTGAGGAAATAGCCGCGTTCTGCTCCTGTGCAATTTTGAAAAAAGGCATGACCTGACAAATGCACATGGGTTACAGCAACACAAAAAAGATGATGGAAGCAATGCTGAACATTGTCAAATATTCAGCCCTAGTCACAGATCAGGGTTGAATCTACCAGTCACATGCAAATCAGTCTTGACATTGCTCCCCTGGGAACAGTTCAGCTCGCACTGCCAGGCCAGGTCTGCCCTGGACTAGACAACAAGCATCCCAGGACTGGTTTTGGGGTATCATCTCTCATCAGCCAGGCTAGTTTGAATCCAGTGGTATAGCGAGCAAGAGAACCATGTCCTGGCATAACCTTCCCAAATGCTTTAAGTACAAATGATGGGGGTGAGTGTTTGAAAAGTTTCAACATTCAGCTCATCATTTTATTTTGTGATGTTGCTATGTGCACCCTAAGGGGCTAAGGGAATGCCTAGATGTGGATCCCTTCCTCATTGCACCACTGGATTCAAGCTAGCCTGGCTGATGAGGGGTGATACCCAGTAACCGGTCCCATGATGCTTGTTTCCAATGTAGGGAGGACCTGGCTTGGCAGTTTGGGCTGGACTGTTCTCATTGGGAGCAGGGTCAAGACTGATTTGCATATGGCTGGGACCAAACTGGGTTGATTTGGTGAGCAAAATAATTATGGATTTAACCCAGATCTGTGACTGGGGTGAGTGTTTGAAAAGTTTCAACAGTCCATCCATCATTTTATTTTATGATGTTACCATGCACAATTATAACAGAGGGCAAGCGGGAGGAAGGCAAGTGTAGCAAGCCTACCATAATAGGCAGGCAGGAGGGGCAGTTGCAGCACAACATGCCATGTAGGGCTGAGGGGAGGGAGCAGGGGCACACCAGCCTCCAGGAAGGCAGGAAGGAGGGGATAGGGGCCTGCACATGGACAACAGAGACCAGGGGGCAATGGGACAGAGCAGAAGCAGCAAGCTGAATATACAGGCCAGACGGGATGGGCAGTGGAAGCACAACACATCACAGAGGGCAAAAGGAAGCCTATGAGGGCATACACTTGGACAATGGAGGGAAGGTGGGAGGGGGTTGTGGACACAGGCTGATCATAAAGGACAGATGGGAGGTGAATGGCAGCCCAAAAAACCTGCATAGAAGTGGGATGGTAAGTGGAATCACAATAGACTATGGTTGGAAAGACAGAGGAGGAAGGGGCATGCACAAAGGACCATAGAGGAAAAAAGGGCCCTAGAAATATACAACAGAGGGCAGGGGAAAGGGCCCTGGACATATACAACAGAGGGCAGGGGAAGGGGCAGGGGCTTCACAACAGACTACAGAGTGTGGGCAAGAGCAGCAGTTGCAGCACAAAGAGTATGGAGGGAAGAAAGGAGTGGCAGCTAAATGGACCATGGAGCGCAGGAGAGAGGGTATAGGGACATGGAGTCCGGACAATTGCAGGAAGGATGGAGGGTACAGGGACAGGTGGCAGCCATCTGACCAGGCTGGGCAGGTGAGTGGGGCAATGTAAGCTCATTGGAACACTTAGGGGCACATTAGGATGGCCTATCGGAAAACGGGACCGCCCGCCTTAAGGGCGGGGGTCTCGGGAGTGCCATTAGGATGTGCCCGCCACAGTGGCGGGCACATCCTGTATTTTCAGCATTGTGGCGGGCGGGGCCCCCAGAGTGATGTCCGCCTGCCTTTCGAAAGGCATTGAAAAATGCCCATTATAATATGGCTGGCGGTGTCTGATAGATACTGCCACCATGTTATCCCTTTTCCGCCCGGCCGCAAGGCGACCGGGGCGGAAAACAGGCGGGCGGTGTTTCCCACCGCTGCGGTCCCCTCCGCCATCGTAATATGGCGAGGGGAATGCAGGGAAGGATGTCAGGCGGATTGCCTCCGCCAGGGTGGCGGTGGCCACCGCTACCCTGGCGGAGGCAATCCGCCCGACATCCTAATGGACCCCTTAGAGTAGATATGAGTGCCAGTGGCAGCTCCATGTAACATGGTTGACAAAAGGGAGGGAGCAGGGTCATGCACTCAGACATTGGTGAGCAGAGGGAAGCAATGTAAAGGTAGCAAGCTAAATATGGAGACTAAGAAGAAAGTCAGAGACAGGGGCATGGGTTACGGGCAACAAAGAGAAGGAGGAAGGGGGCAGTGACAGCAAACTGATTGGAAGGCAGTGTCTGCAAATCAGACCATGCAGGACCGTAGGAAAGGGGGAGGTGTATTTACTCAGACAAAAGCTGGCAGGGTGGAGGAGGATAGGGGCTACAAGTAAACCATGCAGGGCAGGCAGAAAGGGCAGTGGTGGAACAATTGCCATATAGGGCTGGAATGAGTGGGCAGGGGCATGCACTTGGACAATGGAGGGCAAGGAGGAGGGGGAATGGGCAGAAAGCTTGGGTGGGTCAGTACAATGGGCAATGCCAGGCCATGCCCTGTGTTCAATCCCCCCACCATGCATTACAATGGACATCTTACTTTAGATTAAAAAACCCTAGAAATTCACAGAAAAAAACAAAGGTTACCTTATAGTTAGGAATTGTAAAAATATCTAACTTTACATAAAAAAAACGTCAAGTTCACTAAAAAAACTAATGTTAAAGGGATAATATAATTAGGTGAAAATGTTGCTTAAAACGTACTGTGTGAAACTGACAAAACCACTGAAATTCACCAGTTATAGTTATCTCAAGTACCTATAACTCATCCTCTAGAGTAACTATAACTTGTGCCCTCAACATGTACTTCTTTCACCCTTGCATATTAAATCACTCATTCATTGACTACATTTATAACATGCATAATCACATCTGACATGCCATCTTTGACAATTCCGTGCATGGCAGGGTGCGTTACTTGGTTATGACGTTTTAATGCTTAGGCAATATACAACAATATTGTACATGTTGCTAGCCAAAATAGCAGCCATCTATGTCCCTCTGCTCATACGCTGTAATGGTAAATGTGTTCGAGTATCAATGAAGCCTCACACCAACACACATCTTGTTATATGGACAATGGAAGGGGACTAAGTGCCAGCAGTTGGTCCATAAACGGCTGGTCTTAAACCAAAGCCCCCGATGACTAATGTATTTTCTTGTGGCTACCTTTTAGGTAGAAACACCTCCTCCTCTAGTGCAATGAAAATGTGTGCAAGTAAAGAGACTGGCAGCTGTACCTCTGGTTAATTTTTTCACTTGTGTTCACTGTTTCAAAAAATAATATGAGAAAATAGTGGTACTTAAAATTCATCTTTTAGTTGTGTAAAATTAGCTCTAAACTTTGTTACATTAAGGAAAATGTAAAACAGAAATGGCAGATGGAGGCCTTGCTGCTATTTTCAACTTTCTAAAAGCCTGAAATTTTTCAGACAGTAATTTCAGAGTTCAATCTTTGAAGTGCAAACTTTTTAAATGCTATAGTCCAGGATATATGACAACCTCTGTCACCTCTTTCAGCAATGTAGTACGTTAAGGCATGGCTTCTCATAATACTGATTGCCATGTAGTTTGCTTCTTGTAGTCTTTTAGAATGCAGTCTCTTTTGTCTAATAGGATTAATGATATCATCAGTATGTTAATTTATTGACTTATACTTTGTGTTGCTATAGTAACAAACGGATAAGATTAAAAAAGTGCTTGTGTGCTCTTCCCCATTTGCAACATACTGCTTAGTTTTTCCTCAACATCTATTTTAGTCACTTGTAACATTCTTGAAACAGAACCTGTCACTTGCAAGCTGCATAAAATATATAACAATAAAAACATACCACATATGTTGAGGTTGTATCACCCTTGGTCACACATATTTCTTCAAGCAGCTGTACGTTTAACTATTGCAACATTAGGTTTAGAACATCATAACTTCTGAATGTTTGACTACTTGTGAAAGCGGATCTGAGAAATAATAAAATGTTTCTGGTTGCAAGATGTGAGGCCAGTGCCGAACAAATCAGACTCTTAAAGTTTTTTTTGTGGGAAAATACATACAGTATTTGATATAGCCAGCAAGGACACCATCAGACTGCACACTAAATCCCAGATTACAAGTCAGGCTAAACCCCTGTGCAAACATGTATTCATACAGGGATCGGAAATTTGACTTGTGTTTATTATCACATCCTCGCAGTTTTCCCTATCAATTCTGGATGGTCAAAACTGCCGAAATTAATGGGGGAATGAAAGCCGGAGAAGTGTATAAATTACAAAATACGGCAGCAAGCCTTTTCCTTCTATGCAACCATGATCCGCTCCAACATCACAGTATCCATCAAGCCAGCCCCAACTCTGCTCTAATTTGGGAGAGAGTCGGAGACTCACCTCTTTAAAGAACACCAGAACAAAATGCATCACTTATCCACAACCCAGCTACCTCTCTGTTTGTCTTCCACACTTTACAGTTCCTCGCTGCATTTTGGATAGGTTCAAGCTTTAGGCATACCATGTACATACATACTACATTCATAGCAGCACATATTTTACACATTTGTATCAATTTCTAAAACAATCCACTGTACATTATAATACCAGTCAAAAATCCCCAGCCCTGTAAAACAGAGTAATCAAGAGGAATTGTTACTGATTTGACACCAAGGGACAAATTACAACGTTGGGCAGAAAGCCTCCGCCTGACACTGATTTGGAATCGGGACGGCCCGACTTGATCTGCGGTTCCGACCGCCGGATTAAAATGAGACTGATCACTGTTCAGTCGGAGTTCCATTGTTCCCTATGGGAGCTCGTATTCCGCCTGACAACCAGCCATAGCACAGGCTTCTATGGGGAAATGGCGTGTTTGCAGAAAACCCTGCACCCTGTCGCAGGTTCCCCAAGGAGCCTGCCACACAGTGCTGGGTTTTACAGGGGGTCCCTTTTGGTACCCCCTCGGCCATCCACCGTAGGCCGCAGGGGCAAGGAGGCCCTGCCAGGGACCTCCAAAGTCACTTTCCCACAGCCTTTCAGTGCTAGACAGGCCGAGTCAGAAAGGCTGTTGGAAATCAACATCATAATCCCGTGGGTGGATACGCTGCCTGTAAGGGTGTATGATGCGGTTCTGACTGACACAGAGACTCCGCTAGTCGCTCTGAACTAATTCAGAATGACTACACAGTTCACAATCCGACCGTGAACATCGTAATCGGGTAGGCGGAATTTAAACCGACCGAGATAGTCAGAAGGGCTCAGACCCGATCGAGGAGATTCCGACTGTCAGGAGGAGGCTTTCCACCTGACATCGTAATCGGCCCACAAGTTGCATTTGCCTCCAAGTGTGTCATCTAAATAAAAGTGGCAAAACAGGAGGGGACATGCACTGCCGTGTGCTTCAAAATTTTGGATGAGTTGTAGCGTGCTACTGGGGTTTCAGCATCAGAATCAGAATATACTTTATTCAAATAAAACATGAATATGGGGATTCACTTTCTAATCCAAAAAATGTGAGACGTATATGTAGTCAAGTTGTAGTAGTGTCTCTAATGTATGTGTTGATGTTGGTGATGAATGGCTGTAAATGCTTGCTGATGAATTTACTAACCGGTTCATGTATACTTCCTCTTGTGGAAACGATGGGTCTAAAAGAAGGAAGTGTACATAAGCCGGTTGATAAATTCATCAACAAGCATTTACAACCATTCGTCACCAACATCAACACATACATTAGAGACACTACAGACTTCATCCCTAAGATAAATCAAATCATAATTACACCTGAGGAAGAGCTGTGGTTTTGTACAGTGGACGTCAAAGCATCATATACTTCCATTCCACATGACCTAGGTACAGAAGCCATTGAACATGTGTTCTTACACTTCACATTAGATCCTGACCTACACGTGTTTTTAATGGAGGTATTGCAGTTCACTCTGTACCAGAGTTACTTCAAATGGGAGGAACAATAGTTTTTACAACTGTCCGACACTTTGATGGGCAACTGTGCTGCCCCATCGTATGCTAATATCTTTCTGCACTGCTACGAGGAGCAACACATATTGAACACCTGAGTATGGCAAGAGCACGCCAAAATATTTGTACGCTTCATTGATGACATTTTCATTATATGGACAGGCCGACATACTGGCCTTACATCAGCCCTCAAAGGACTCAACCTGATTCATGAATGCATCCAATTTACCTTTGATGTCCAACAAAACAAGATTACGTTTTCGGACATACAAGTACAACAAGCAAAGGACAGATTGGAAACCAATATTTTCCGCAAACCCACTGATAGAAATAGAATTTTACACTTCAACAGTTTTCATCAATCCAAATTGAAAAACAACCTACAATACTTGCAATTCTTGTGGGTTAAAAGCATCGTATCTGGCCTGATCAATGCACACAACAAACAGATGTTATGCTCACAAGATTCATGGAACGGGGCTACCCCAAAGAGATCCTTGAACAAGCAAGATCAAGATGTGCTAGCAGAAACCGAGCTGATATTCTCAAGAAGACCGAGAAAAGACCTCAAAACCGTTTGGTTGTGGTCTCTAAATATTCAACTATGAGTCATCGTTTCAAAAGCATAATTAATAAACACTGGTCAGTACTTGCTCTAGAACCTGACTTCAAGGAGCTCTTTTTAGCAAACCAATCTTTGTTTATACCAAGGGCGAAATTTGAAAGAGATATTGAAGAAACCCATTGACAATACTCCATCACTCTCCCACAAGGGCTTGCAACTATGTTACAACTGTAGCAATTGCTACAACATAATCCAAGGCTCCGTTATAACCCACCCAATGAAAGGCTCGAAAATCAAGCTGAAGGTCACGGCTACTTGTAATACACCTAATGTGATCCACCTGTTTAATGCCCGTGTGGCAGTAGCTATGTAGGCAAAACGGAGAGGAGAATCTGAACCCAAATCTTGGAGCACAAAAGTAACATTTGCACAAAAAATCTAAAATCATTGGTGGCTGCCAACTTTATAGACAAACAACATAATATCTGCAAATTGTAATTTCTCGTGCTTGAAGTAGTTGACAGAATAGAGGGTGTGGACAATAACAACAGGTTACTTCAAAGAGAGAACCATTCGATTTGTTTTCTGGACACGATGAAGCCTCATGGACTAAATGATCACATGGAATTCTTGTGCTATCTGTAATACTGTATCTCATATTTTGCCTTTCAGACCTTGTTTCTTACATACAACATTTTGTTTATTTTTCCACACCAAGATTAATGTATGTGATCTCTTCACTTTGGCGCTGCCAGGTTCACTATCAGCTTCTAAATGTGTGCACTTTTCGTTTCTTGGAACACACTGATATAATGTATATTGGTGGGATATGTTTTTATCCCTCTGTCACCTCTCGGGATACTTAGTGTAGTTTTACATCCGACTCCATTACAATGCACTATTGGGCTTTCAGATCATATATTTTTTCCGTTATATCTCGTATTCTTTCCAAACAACAGTGAACACTGCATTTATACGTGGCAATTCATTATTAGCCTGTAGGTGACGGGAGCTCCGTTCTAAGAAAGCGCTCCATTTTATCACCATTCACAACACCGCACCACGTGACCGACCTCACGTCACTGCACGGAAGTCACCGCCCACTAACACCGTCGCTCTTAATCTTCAGGGAGACCCAAAATGCATCAGGATTGATGTTCTAAAATGCATATGAAGTTTTGCCTAAACAGGCATTACATTTGATATGAAGGAATATCATACTTTGATGTAAATAAACATCACAGTCAAGAACAAATTGGTTTAATTGGAGGACTATTTTTTTTTTTTACTTTTACACATTTGCTTTGGGATTCAACAGTTGTGCACAAGGGGACATCTCTTAATCAGGAGATGCAACTGGCTACATCTAAATAAAAGTACCTATTCTACAGCCTTCATTTTCCATTACTGGTATGTTCATCAGCCAGGCTAGCTTGAGTCCAGTGGTATAGCGAGCACGGGTTAGGGCAACAAATTAATAAAGAACAGATAATGGACGAAATGCTGAACAAATAAAACACTCATCCCCAGTCACAGATCTTGCTTAAATCTATTGTTTTTTGTCTTCCAAAGCCATTCCAGTTTGGACCCAGCAATATGCAAATCAGTCTTGACCCCGGTCTCCAGGGGAACAGTCTACTTGGAAATGTCAGGTCGGGTTCTCACTGGGCATGAAAGAAGAAACCTGGAACTGGTTTTTGTGTATCATCTCTCATTAGTCAGGCTAGCTTGAATCAGGTGGCATTGCAAGCACGGGACCCACATCTGGGCATTCCCTTCCCACTTAGGGTGACCAACAGAAAAAGATCAGATGATAGACAGATGCTGAAGAAATCAAACATTCGCCCCAGTCACAGACCTATGTTAAATCCATTGTTATGCCATTACAGTTTTGACCCAGTCATATTCAAGTCAGTTTGGACCCTACTTCTCATGGAAACAGTCCAGTCGTAAACTGGCAGGCCAGGCCCTTCCTGGACCTGAAATAAGCAACCTGGGACCGGTTTTGGGCTATCACCCCTTATCAGCCAGACTATCATGAATCTTGTGGCATAGCGAACACAGGATCAAAGCCTGGGAATATCTTTCCCTAGGGCGACAAATGCAAAAAGATCAAAAGATGGGCACAATGCTTTTACAAAGCATGCCTTTGCAACGAGGGCAATACACAAAAACTTTGTTACCACACCTTCCATTACAACACATGTCGTTACAACCACTTGCCTTAGGGAAGTGCTGGACTTTGGAAGAGTATATTTTACTATTCCAACTCCAGTCTGTGCAACAGTAGGGAAGGTGTTAGATTTAAAATCCAACAATGCGTGCCCTAAAACATGGAGCTGTAATGATTGTGTTGTAACGGAAAGAGTGGTAACAACACGTTCGTTGTAGTGCCTGCATTGTAATGGCTCTGTGTAGTTCTGTCTGTGTTGTAACTGCTGTTTCCCTGGCCTAACATCTGAAAGTTTTGCCTCTCATCTCACAATGCAAACTATGGACAACATATAGAGCATTTTGGACCCCTGAAAGGTTAAACAAGTGTAGTCTTATATGTTCAGCAGCTTGTTGGCACTGCCAACACCCCCCAGGTGATCTAAAATATTTTCTGTTTTACTGCAAACAGATTAACCCCTTCTGGCTATCTATCCAAGCTACTCTGTCAAAGATTTTAAATATCCAGTTCCCTATATCACATTCCATAGTCTCTCTAGGTATTCATGCCACATCAGACTTGGTCACTATGAGCTCACTATCGCCTGGAGACTGTCATCTCATTGATATTTTGCTTGTACTTGGCATTAAAATGATCCTTGCTAATTTAAAAAATGACAACAGCCTCTCATACCACACTTGAGGGGCCTGTGTATGCTTTACCAGATGGGCTGACAAGCTTCTACATGACCAAGCTTGTAACAAAAAGCCCTCTCGCCTTTTATTGTCCAAACTGGAATTATGCCTACAAAAGATTCATCTGCCCTAAACCGCAAACGTTCTCTCTCATATCACAAAAACATTGTATTTGGTTTTATATATATTATTTGATTTTATATAGCACTCAAATATATGAGGGTGTCTTTGTTCTGCCTTGAATGAAAGACCCACTGGATTCAAGCTAGCCTGGCTGATGACGGCTGATTAGCCAGAAACCAGTCCCAGGATGCTTGTTTCCGGTCCAGGAAAGACATGGCTTGGCAGTTCGGGCTGGACTGTTCCCATGAGGCACAGGGTCAGACTGATTTGTATATGGCCATGTCTGAACTGGGGTGGTGGAGTGAGCTAAGGAATGATGATGGATTAAACCCAGATCAGTTGACTGGGGGTGAGTGTTTGATTTGCTCAAACACTCCTTCCACCATCCCCTTTGGTATCGTTTTGAATGAAAGATAAGCTGAAGAATTTAATGGGGACAATTATTGGGTAAAAAAACATCCTGTAAGGGCTTTCCTAAATTGCAAAAAGTCGGCTGACTCATTAAGGTAGACGGGGAAAGAATTACACAACTTTGCAGTGCAGACCACGAAGCTTCTGACTCCCCTGCGGGAATTCTTAAATGTGGGTACAACCACATTTTTCGCATTTCGATTGTAAAGATCTGGTGGGGGTGTACCAGGGAAGTCTCTGAATTAGGTATTCCGGTTCAGTGCTAGGCAATGAACAAAGCTTTGAATTCTATTATTTTATTTATGGGTAGCCAATTAAGTTTTTTTTAGTGCAGTGGTTTCCGAGTGAAATTTAGGTATTCTAAATATGAGATGGACTGCTGCATTTTGCAGTGTTTGAAGTTTATGCAGTAGTTTATGTTTTATATTAATGTATGATCCATTGCAATAATCTCGTTTTATTAGTATTAGTCCCGTGGCAACTGTTCTTTGTTTAGTTTTTGGAATGTAAGGTTACTTTTCTAGAAGATTTTTAACAAGTACAAAATAGAGGAAGTTATTCGATTAATTTGACTATCAAAAGTTAGCTAGTTGTCAAAAACTTCAGTACTCATCTCCCTCCACTCTCCCCCCTCTATTTTTACCACATTATTTATTAACCCGTTTCCCCTTCTTTCTCTATTTCTTTATTCACATGTACAAGATATGTTTCTGATCATAGACTCAAATGCAAAATGTTTTGTCATGACTTTCTTTAATTGCGTTGTAACTTCTCTGTATCTAATAATACATGCTGTATTGACCCTATATTCTTAAAGGACTGCAAGTTCGAGAAATGTACCTTATAATTAAGATGCTGAGTTTAATTCACTCTCTTCTGATTGAATTCAAGCAGGAGGCATAGGAAGACCTACCTGAAGCTCACGGTTTGTCTATTGATAATATCCCAATAGCAAGTGATGTGGTGGATACAGGCCCAGAAGATGATGTTGGCCCGCTTTTGCTGGTACGTCTATTTTTGGTGCAGAAACCAATATAGAAATTAACAGAATGGGTGTTGAGTTAAGAATCTTAAGTCAATGGACATGGTAAGGAGAGTCCGGACCTTTTCATATATTTGAATCACGTTTCAAGTAATCATTCCTGTCATAGGCAGGGCTATGATTAACAGCAGTGGTACAAGCAACAAAAATATCAAAATCTATGATACAGTCAGGGTATGGAAAGAGCTAGAGGTCAGTCCTGAAATGTTGAGGAAAAGCTTACTTCCCACCGAGCAAAGTTTCAATCACTCATCCAGCTCTAACTGTCCATTCAATAACCAGCAGGTGGCAGGGTGTCAGACTTCTTGCAGCCTTGGTAGAAAGTCGTAAGATCTGCTTTAATGAGATTCAATGGAAATGATATGCTCCAGTTACAATTTGTTTTCTTAGTCATGCCACCTTGTCAAACAAGAGACAAAACAAGATGATACATTCTGTGAGTGGAAAGCAGATATTAGGCCTACCTGTTAAACACACTGCCATTTAGTTGGAATTCAGGACTGGAATGTTTACCTAGTGCATGTAAATGGCGTTATTAGATCTCAGACAGTAGTCTTTCTGTGCACTTTTGTTTTTAAAACCAAACAGTTGCTTTTAGCCACCAGCGTTGCTGATAGTTCTTTACTTCAGTAGCTATGGTTAAAAATTGAACTAGTTGACAACAAGTTATCTAAACAGTGTATCCTTCTGCTATTTTATGGCATTTGAGTTAAGCACGCAGATAGCAATCCTAGTGTGAAAAATCTTCTCTTGCAGAATCTCCCCACCATCTTCTTCCATCCCTGATACCTGGTATGTTTCTAATGCCTTTGCTGTTTCTATTTGGTATTGTGTGACCAGTCTAGCTACTAATGCACCCAACCCTTTGGTGCCTTTCGATTTTTTATTCACTTACCAAATACATCTTACTCGATCCATAGAAATTCATATGCGAGGTAGACGGGCCTAGTAAGCATAACATTGTAATCTGTTGGGCATCAAATACGTAACCGAACTGTAAGAATATGAAGACACAGGCTCTCTTCTTATGGCCTTCCAAGGACATGCCAGTGGATGTCCTGGCCATCTCGCTCTATGTAGAGAAGGCATTCAACTGGGTTAAGTGAAGATACATCTTCAATCGTGTCAATAATTCAATGACTCTATAGCAACCCTACAGCCAAGGTCAACTGTCTGGGTTGCTTGGCAAGACAAATTTCGAAACAAGAGGGGCATGCTAGAGCAGCCTTCTTTTCCCATCCTGTTTCTCTTGGCACTGGAGCCTGTAGTGTCATTACAAAGCTCATCCATGCATGAGCAAAATGTAATGAAAGACTTTTGATCTGCTGATGACATTGTAATCTCAATTATAGCCGCTAACTGGTCTGCCCGGGCCAATAATCTGGGGGGGAGATTTTAATCTATTGCAAAACCCGCGATTGGACTCGACTAAGAAAGATCGTCGTCAGAATAAACCCCAAGTTGCTTTAGCAGTCCAAAGTTGTAAAATAGATCTTGATCTTATTGACCACTGGCGAAAGTTAAATCCTATCAAGCGCGAGTATTCATGCCACTCAGCAAAATACAATTCAGCGTCAAGGTTAGATTTTTTTCTGTCATCCCATGATTTAGTATTATACAACTATGCCCATCTACCTAATGCTTTCTCAGACCATGCAGCTCTTTGTATGGAGGTCAATCTGGGGAATCATGAAGCTAGATCTAAAAGTAGATGGTTTTTTAATAAACTTAATCTCCTTGACCAACATTGGTGCACAGATATTAACGAAAGGATTGAGCAATTTGTTATACAGAATAGAGGTACGGCCCCATTAAATATAATCTGGGATGCTTTTAAAGCCACTCTTCATGGAATAATTACATCTAAAGAAATCCCTAAGCTGAGGGCAAAAAGGGAGGAGAAAATCAAACTCCAAACTGAACTTTCACAGGCAGCCCAAGAGCATTTTAGGGTCAGATCGAAGATCTCTGGTCACAAACTCAACGTGGCAAAATGCAAAATGAAGAACTTTTATTATGATTTAGGTGAGACAAATAGCAACCTATATGCACAAAAAATATATGAAAAGAGTGAATATACAGGAAAGCTTCTGGCCTGGCAATCTAAACAAAAGCAGGTTCACAATAGAATAGATCAGCTATAAGACCCCACTACTAAAATAGAAGTTAAGACCACCACCTCTATTGGCGAACTGTTTTTAAAACACTATGAGGGAATTTATCAAGTATCTGAAGGGGCTACATCTGACTCTACCTTGGAATTTTTAGAACAACTTGAAATACCTAAATTAGATCCTGAGGGAATTAATTATCTTACTCAAGATTTCACATTATTGGAATTAGAGGAAGTGATAGAGTCTTTCCCCAACGGTAAGGCCAACGGTGAGGATGGCCTTCCCATCGAATTTTTTAAAAGATTTGAGGGAACACTACGCAAAGAACTTCTGAAATTAGTTAATAACTTACTCCAAGGTGGTCCCCCACCGGATTCCTTCCATATAGCGGTGGTGGTCAGTATTTTAAAAAAGGGAAAGGACAAGGAAAATATAAATTTATACCGCCCGATTAGCCTTCTGAATACAGATTATAAAATTTTTACTAAACTTTTAGCAAACCGATTAAATAAAATAATAGGATCCCTGGTAGCTCACGATCAGTGCGGTTTCATTGCAGGCAGACACCTTCATTCCAACACTATATTTTTATTGGAGGCACTAGATTATTTTAAAACTAATAAGGTGAAGGCTCAAATTTGGTTTTTAGATGCGGAGAAAGCCTTCGATCTAGTCTCTTGGGACTGCCTGTTTGCAATTTTACGCAGTTTTAATTTCCCGAATGTTTCTCCTACGACAATTGTATGTGAATTCTAGGGCACAAATTATCATTAATAATACAAATATTGGGTCCTGTAAAGTCACTAGAGGTACGCGACAGGGATGTCCCCTGTCGCCAATTTTATTTGCATTATTTATCGAACCTCTCGCAATCGCCATCAGGAATATTAAAGCTGACACAGCCCCAATATTAGGAATGACAAATATAAAACTGTATGCAGATGATATTGCCCTTTTTATAGATTCTAAACCCTCTAGTCAACGGAGGATTTTAAAAATCTTCTCTGATTTTCAAAAGCTAGGGGGTTATAAAATTAATGTAAACAAAACGGAAATTATTCTGGTGAACTGCACTATAGACACTTTAGCTCCGGAATTCAGGCGGATATATAACACGAATCCAAAAAGATATCTTGGAATATTTGTATCAGATAGCCTAGACGACCTTTTTGCACTAAATTTCTTACCTTTATTAAAAAAGGTGGGCTCACTTTTAGACCGGTGGAATTTGTTTCCCCTGTCTATTATAGGGCGTGCATCGCTAATTCGTATGTCGGTATTACCCCTTTTTAATTTCCTTTTTTGTGCAATTCCCTGCGCAATCCAGGCCTCTTATTTTAAAAAAGTAGAAGCGCTGATTTCTTCTTTCCTATGGGCAAAAAAATCTTCCAGACTTGCACTGAGCACTTTGTATTTATCATATACACAAGGAGGGTTGTCCCTCCCAAATATTAGAGAATATTATTTTGCGTCTTTTGCACATTATAGTCACAGGTTTTCTGTTTTAGATTTCCATGAGTCGGATGATTTTTTTATCAAAAGGATGCTGTTGGAATTGAAAATTTATGACCCAGTGAGAATCACTAAAGATCCAAAAAAAGTACGCTATAAATCCCTGCAGTGGATCTTTAAGGTGAAAACTCAGTTTTTTAAATTCTATGGATTACCTAGTTTTAGCAGCAAGACAAATTTTATGAATTTTAGCTTGGGAGACGCTGGATGTATGGACAAATATATATTACCTATTTGGAAGGAGAATGGCTTTGAGAAAATTGAAGACTTCCTCTTGGGCAACAGATGGAAATCCTGGGATGAAATCAATAGTCAGTTAATCCATTCGCACTGCATGCTGAACTGGTCCTTCATCAGAATAAATCCAAACCTTAGAGAACTCACTATAGGAAATCTATTCATGAAAGAAAATATTTCCACTATCCTTAACAACAAAACACAAAAGAAAATGAGTATTTGGATTAAAACACTAAGAGAAGGCAAAGATCAGGACCTCTACAGTAAGATTACTGAAAGATGGAAAAAGAGGGAAGATATTACAATTAATCAACAGGTATGGGACAAAATAAATAAGTTTAATAAAACCATTTTTCGAGGAGCAAATTTTAAACGTATGCAATTCTTTAACAAATGGTTGATATATAGAACTCCGTCCTTTTTGCATAATATCTTCCCCCAAGTAGCTGACAAATGTTTCCGATGTGAAGGAAAAGGTATGTGGAAACACATTGTTTGGGAATGCCCCAAAATCCAGGTATTATGGAAGGAAATAGAAAAATATCTCTCAATTGTCCTTAAAACTAATATTGTCCTGGATGAATTGACTTCCGTCCTAGGTTGCTCTCCTATCCACACCCAACACGATGAGTCCCTTTTTATAGCCTCTTTAATAGCTAAATCCCTTATAGTACAGTCCTGGAAAACAGACCTTGTCCCATCTTTCCAAGCATGGAAGATAAAATTACTCCGAATCCAGGATAGGGAAAGAACATACGCTTTAAGATCAGGGGCTCTGAAAAAATATGACAAATTTTGGAGCGGGTTTGATCCTTAAATTTGCCTTGCTACTATTTATTCGGATTTAAAATTGGTTTATTAGGTTCGTTATGTATATGCACGATGCACTTTATAAATCTAGCTATGAAAAATTAACTGAGAAATCTCACAGGGAATTTAAAGTTCCTATATTATTTTAACTCTAACAAAATCTTTTGAATATTAGTGAAAGTCTATTGCCTGTTTGCTCTTACACAATTTTGCACTTTATAATTTAAATGTTATAACTAAAAACTGTATGGTTGTTTTCAATATTCTTTTCTTCTAGACTGTATTAATTGGATCTCAAATATGTCATGTCTCTTGTACTGTATTGTATTGTTATATATGAACTCTCAATAAAAAAAATAAAAAATTTTTTTTTAGCCGCTAGTATCTTTTTGCCATCGTTTATTTTGTAAACAATGCTTCTCAGAGTTTTATGGGTAAAAAGTCAGTTGGGGGAAATACAAAGCCCTAACTATGTTGTGCATTTCTACTAGAGCAGTTTATGGAAGTAGGATAATAATTGGGTGTAACGTGGTTACAAGATCACAGCGATTGGGTTACGATTACCCCACACAGACCCTTACTACCAACCACATGAATTTTGAAGTTGTTTTATTTTCTCCCATTTACAACTCCTCCACTAGCGTGCGCTAAATTAAAGAGGGATTTGATTTTTGACAGTTATAGACTGGTGGATTTATATGGGTACTAGTCTATAACTCTAATGCCATATTATCAAGCATGGGCGATACATTATCGCCACATTTATCGGCAGGAAACTGCCGCTAAAGTACCGATAATGGGATTGATAATATGCCCTTGTGAATTCCCATAGCAGCCCAGGTTCTGGTGTTAACCTGGGAAGCTATGGGAATTCACAAGGGCATATTATCAAGCCCATTATCGCCACTTTATCGGCAGTTTCCTGCCGATAAAAGCGGCGATAATGTATCGCCTATACTTGATAATATGGCCCTGAATCTTAATAATCCTTGACTCAGAGCAATTGGATCACTGAAATAATATCGACTGACAGAATATCGACTAGCAAAAATATCGAGGAAAAAATATCGACAGACAAAATATCGAGTTTGTATCTACAAATAGGTAAGTACAAAAATATCGAGTACACAATATCGTTTACAAAAATATAGTTTTAAAAAATATCGACTTTATTAAAAACAATGTTAAATTCAATTAAAATTAAATATTAATTACTAAAATATACTTAAAAATACTTACATTAACTTATAATAATTAAATAATTAATGAAAGTTATAAAAAAAATTGTACAATTATATTTGTTCAGACATATATATATATTAACATAATATAATTAAATAATATCCAATCATCATTCCAATCTTTATTTCGACCATTTGGTCATAAAAGATGCACAATACAAAAGAAAGAGCACATGTAAGGGCATCATACAGGTAAAACATTAGATACATATATAAAAAGCTCCTGTACAGGGTTAAACAACTTTATAGAAAAGATAAAAGATGTCTACACACTACCCAACATTTTTAAAAAACGATTACGTGTGTACCAAACATTAATAAAAAACTTTGAAAGTGCGAAAACAGTTGGGCCAGTAACATCAGACTTTAAAATCCTGTACATTGGTGCGTATTCCCTACCACCCATATTCCTTATCAACGGAAGCAGCCAGTACTTTCTGGCTGCCCTGTAGGCTGGGCAAAAAAGGACCACATGCAGGTCATTTTCCTCCTTATCCTCGCACACAGGACAGTGCTTTACAGGGGAAGCCGACGACCACAGACTTGTAAAAGACCGGAGGGGCAATATGCCATACCTCCACTGGAGGAACAGTTTTCTGGCAAGTATGGGGTAGATAGGGTCCAATGCCTTTTCGAACCTTTAGGTGTCCTTGCTTTGCAAGAACACCGCTGATAGAGACCCATCCGGCTGGGCAGCTTTGGCCCCTGCCAGTTTGCGTTCATGATACAGGTTCGACAGAGACTTCTTGGAGATGTTAAGTGCTGCCGTGGCCGGGTCTGTCCATAGATCAGGGAGCCCCAAATCCATGCAAGTGGCTTGGATGTTTTTAACCCAAGGGACGCTAAGCACCTTGGGGTGATTCAGTAGTTCGACCAGTTCTGCCCTATAATCCGCGAGATCATTGCTGCTCCATAGCCTGCGCCAAAAGGCTATGGGTCTCAGGCCTATCTCGTCGGCTAGTGGTCGTAACCCTAAGTCAAGCCTCAATGGGAGAAGCGGTGTGCTCGGGGGGAGAGCGGCCACCTTTCTTATGAACTTATTTTCTGTTACTGAGAGGCTATGGCAGGGCATATGCCCCCACAGTTCAGCCCCGTACATAATCGCTCCCCTCGCCTGGGCCTTGTATATCTGAATTAAAGACCCCAATGGACGGTACGTCGAGCCAATCATCATTCGTGCAATGCCCCCAGTGGTTTGTACGAGTTTAAGATTAGCCCTACTCTGGTGGGATCCCCAGGTCATAGTTTCGTTGAGGGTCACACCCAGATATTCAAAGGTGGCTACTCTCTCGAGCCGCGCAGTTCCCAGTTGCGGGTTCTGGCGCAATTTGTGGCTCGGGTTTAAAACCATAAATTTGGTTTTAGTGGCATTTATTTCTAGCCCTCTATCAAGGCAGAATGCCGTGAAGGAGTCAAGTATCCTTTGTATGCCCATAGGGGTTTTTGAAAGCAGGAGGGTGTCGTCCGCAAACATAATTGCGGGCACCCTGCGGCCATTTAGTTTGGGGGCGTCGGTATAATCGGTGGCATTGAGATGGGCGATTACCCCGTTGACAAAAAGGCAAAACAGGGTCGGTGCCAACACACAGCCCTGTCTTACCCCTCGGCCAACGGGGAATTTATCGGTCAACTCCCCCGACCTCCCACACCTCACTCGGGCATAGTTGCCATGGTGTAGCCACTGTAAGATTAACAGGATGTCTGGGGGGACGCCCATCTCTGCCAGGACACTCCAAAGCTTCCCCCTGGGGACCAGGTCGAAAGCGGCCCGTAAGTCCACAAAAATTGTGTACAAACTGCCGCCGTCGAACTTTGCTGTCTTCCAGTAGATTAGATTCAATCTAAAAACCTGGTCTACTGTGGATACCCCCTTCCTAAACCCCGCCTGATAGGGACTGAGGGCTCCCACCTCCTCCATCCAATCCTGAAGCCTGTTCAGCAAGACCCTGCCGAACAGTTTCTGCGGCACGTCGATCAGGCTGATTGGCCTGTAGTTGGCTGGGAGAAGAGGGGATCCCTTTTTGAAGATAGGGACCACCTCTGCCCCCAGCCAAGTATCAGGGATTTCCATCCCACCGAGAACACTGTTAAAAAGGGCAGCGAGATAAGGTGCCCAGACAGTGGGCTCCTGTTTGAACAGGTCCCCCGGTAAGCTATCCAGTCCCGGCGCCTTCCCAGAAGCCAGGCCTGAGATAGCAGCAGTGACCTCGCCCAGCGTAATTGCCTCCCCTTGGTAGCCCGGCCCATCCACCTCAGTAGATGCAGGGAGTTCTCCCGGCTCAGAGCTATAGAGGGACTGGAAATGGGCCTGCCAAACCCCAGGTGCTATATTTGGCTCTAGTGCCGATTGTAAATTCACTGACCCCCCATTCACTATCCTCCAAAACAAACGTTGGTTTTGGAGTGCTAAAGCCTTTGTGAGTTCTTCCCACTGATTTTCCTCCCATTCTGATTTAACCTGGGCAAGGAGCCTTTTATAGGCTCGCCTGCTATGTTTCAGGCGTTCTCCTCCTGCCCCCTCCTTGATTACTTTGAGAAGTTCTGTTTTAGCCCGTCTGCATGCTCGATTGTACCACAATGCTTTACCTCGGGGCCTCTCTCTTGTCTTTCGTGAGCTACTAGTAAAGTGGAGTGCCGCAATTTTTGTGAGGTCCTCATGGGCATTGAACAATCTAATCTGGCAGTCTATATTATTTTCCTTAATGTCAAAGCTCCCCACGGTTTCCAGAATAGGGACAATCTCAGCATATAGAAGGGGGAGTTTATCCTTATTTGTGACCATGTGTTCCCACCTAATTCTTCTCCTGCTGTTATCCAGGAGGAGCGCGGGTTTGTTCCCTTCCACTATGGGCCCTCGGACATTGGGGCCTGGGTGGACCAGGTCAAGCTCAAGGGCGTTGTGGTCACTCTCGCTCCTTTCCATCACCCTAAAATCCCGAATTGTAGTCCACCTCATTAGTTGGACCATAACATAGTCCAAACGAGACTCTCTCCCCCGTCTATTATAGGTGGTTTTACTTGGTATATCGGATTTCATTCGCCCATTACAGGCTCTGATTCCGAACCTTAGGGTGAGAGCAGTAATTTGTAGTGCTAGTGGAGTCCAGGCTTTCGCGGGAGATGCTTCCACCGCGGGAACTGCCCACCTTGCATCTTCTTCCACTGATAGCCCTTCCAAAAAGCCGGGTAATGGCTCAAAATGGGAGTTAAAGTCCCCACCCACCACATAATATGAATCATTCGACAGTTCAGATAAAAAGTTAGAAAGTTCATCAATGGTTGGTGATTCCTTTGCCATTCCCATCGGCCTGGAATAGATATTAACCAGCACAAGTTTAGCTTTGTTTGGCCAAAGTAGTGAGACCACAAGAATGTCTTCGGAATTAAACGGTCGACGAGTGGCCACACAGCCCAAATGAGTAGCTACCCACGTCGTGAGCCCCCCAGACGGACGACCTTTACCCTCCCACCTTGCTGGAATAGAAAATGATGCATAGCCTTGATGTCCGTAGTCCTCTCTTGCCCAAGTTTCCTGGAACATACAGATGTCACCCGTTTGAATGTATTTTTCCCAATCTGGCTCGCCCAGTTTGTTGGCCAGACCCGCAATCTTCCAACAAATTAACTTCAGACGTTCAGATGCATCGGTGGCCAAGCCATGGGGGTTGGGGACATAAGTTCCGGGCGCCCCTTCCATCGGGGGGCCTGAGACAGGAGCATGCAATAGGGACAGATGGCTCAGAGTAACTGAGCAAGCCGTTAACCATTGGCAGAAGGTCCCGTACACTTCCCTCAGCTATGTCCTCATTATCCACAGGTAGATAGAAAGGGCCACAGATGTCATTTTCAGGAGCCACTCGATCATCCGATAAGCCAGAGACCATACCAGTAGCCACGGTAAAGGGTACTGGGAGTCTGCTGGCCCCATTGACCCAGGAATCTGGCTTATGTGCAGCAAGTCAGTCGACCCCATCCAGGCCACTCAAACAATTGAAACGATTAAAATGAGAATACGGTGTGTCTGGCACTTGGGAATACTGACGTTGTATATAGTCCTTGCGACTGCGTCTGTAATCCACCCTTGTCCATTCGTCATGCAATGGGACCTTATGCATGCGAGCATGGGGGAAGAAAAAAGAAACTGGCAGGGTCTGGATAGTGGAATCCAGAGATCGATTTACTCCTTCACAGATATGCAGCACTGTACCCGGATCTTTAAAGGTTACCAGAATACAGTCCCCTATTATTGATTTTCTGGTCTTCCCTAACCACGGGACCCTTCTAACCATAATAATCTCATTATTAAAATGGGATGGTAGTGGTCGGTTCCAATTAAGCCATTTGATAACCTTTTTCTTCAGGGATAAATAATCTTCTTTTTCCCCTGATCGTAGGTGGGGGGCACCTGCTAAGACTACTGTTAGGCTATTGGCTTCCGGCGGGAGATCTGGTCTCCGTGGTCTTGGGGTTGGCCCAGCCGGAGAATATGGAGTGGCTTTGTCGTTTTCCTGGCCTCTTTCCTTGGGCTCTACCTGGGATCTTTGGGGAGGGTAGTCTAATGATTGTGGTAGCCCATTAGCTTGGATATTATGCTGTGCCTGAAATTTAATAGCCATAAGTGGCTGAAGGGGGGGGGGCAGAAGGCGCACTCTGGGGTGGGGCTTCGTTGGCAGATTTTAGAACTCCTGCTTCCAGAGGGTCCCCTGCAGAACGTTGGGTTCCCACTAGCTTAGTTTGCTTACTTACTAGGGTGTTCAAGGTAGTAAGGGATGTTTCTAGCGAACTGAGCCT
This sequence comes from Lissotriton helveticus, assembly GCF_964261635.1. NCBI lineage: Eukaryota > Metazoa > Chordata > Amphibia > Caudata > Salamandridae > Lissotriton > Lissotriton helveticus. The sequence goes on from NC_136059.1 coordinate 1,081,625,800, forward strand.
AGTCTCCACTTTTTCCAAACTATCGCTGATGGGCTGCAGGAGGGAGCGAAATAGAATTTCAATACTCTATAGGGATACGGGTGGGGGGATTTTGGTCGATGGATTGGCCTCTAAATTCATGTTGGTAGCCACTATAATGGGGCTTGGAGCCTTTGTAGGAGGGATAGTAGGCACTTTCTCGCCCGCCTTCCCTGGTAAGAGTGGATTGGTATATTTCTTGCCAAAATCAAGATGAGATAATTTGGGTTTCCCCCCACCCCCTATTGATTTCCTAATACGTTTGCTGGGCGGAGGCCTATGCACCTCAACCACAACAGTAGGTTTTAGCTTACTCTTCTTACCCGTTTGCAGAGGAGGGGATTGGGCTACCAAATAGACTGAAATACCAGATTGAGTTTTGACCACCGGGAGCGGATGCTTTCCAGGTGCCATCCCTGAGGAACAGGGGATTTCCCTGAGTAAAAGGGGAAAGTCCTCAAGGGTCAGGGGATTTGGGCTATCGAGAAGCATACCTTCCTCTTGAGAGATAGGGTAGGGAACAATGTCAGTCAAAGATCTATTTTTCATAGATTCAATGGAGCGCCTGCGCTCCGCCCTACGTTTCTCTAATGAGGTTTCTTTAGCCATCTCTCCCTTAAAAGATTTAAAGTAGTTGTCCAACGTCCCTATACTGGAAGCCCCCTCCCTTGATGGGGTTTCACAAGGTGGTGGTGAGGGCATTACCTGGTTCGTAGTTTTAACAAGGATTTAGGGAATGGGCCCGGCCCGGCCTCCTTCAGCCCCGGACGGCCACAGACGGTCCCGCCCTTGTCCCGGGCTTCTCCCGGGCGCACCCGCGCGCTCCCGCGCAGCGGGTCTACTGGCTCTTTTTTGTAGGTTGCACCGGTGGGGCGTGGCCGGCAGGGAGAGGAGCCCAGCTGGAGACGGGCGCGCGGGGACTCCTGGTCCGTGGAGTCCTCCGCTCTACCCTCGCAGCCCTGCCGGTCTTGGTGATGATGAAATTACCCCTAGAGTCAGCACAAGCCGCAAACCACGAAGCGGGACCCGCGGAGCGGGTCCGGCGAGACGTGGCGGCTCACAGAAAGCTGGGTCCAAAGTTGGTGAGTGGTAGCGCAGAGCGCGACGTTTAGGCAAGGAATCCGCCGAAAGTGCCCTTCTCAGCCCGTTAAGACTTGTGAATTTGGGGGCGTGGCCGGCAGGGAGAGGAGCCCAGCTGGAAACGGGCGCGCGGGGACTCCTGGTCCGTGGAGTCCTCCGCTCTACCCTCGCAGCCCTGCCGGTCTTGGTGATGATGAAATTACCCCTGGAGTCAGCACAAGCCGCAAACCACGGAGCGGGACCCGCGGAGCGGGTCCGGCGAGACGTGGCGGCTCACAGAAAGCTGGGTCCAAAGTTGGTGAGTGGTAGCGCAGAGTGCGACGTTTAGGCAAGGAATCCGCCGAAAGTGCCCTTCTCAGCCCGTTAAGACTTGTGAATTTGGGGGCGTGGCCGGCAGGGAGAGGAGCCCAGCTGGAGACGGGCGCGTGGGGACTCCTGGTCCGTGGAGTCCTCCGCTCTACCCTCGCAGCCCTGCCGGTCTTGGTGATGATGAAATTACCCCTGGAGTCAGCACAAGCCGCAAACCACGAAGCGGGACCCGCGGAGCGGGTCCGGCGAGACGTGGCGGCTCACAGAAAGCTGGGTCCAAAGTTGGTGAGTGGTAGCGCAGAGCGCGACGTTTAGGCAATGAATCCGCCGAAAGTGCCCTTCTCAGCCCGTTAAGACTTGTGAATTTGGGGGCGTGGCCGGCAGGGAGAGGAGCCCAGCTGGAGACGGGCGCGCGGGGACTCCTGGTCCGTGGAGTCCTCCGCTCTACCCTCGCAGCCCTGCCGGTCTTGGTGAGGATGAAATTACCCCTGGAGTCAGCACAAGCCGCAAACCACGAAGCGGGACCCGCGGAGCGGGTCCGGCGAGACGTGGCGGCTCACAGAAAGCTGGGTCCAAAGTTGGTGAGTGGTAGCGCAGAGCGCGACGTTTAGGCAAGGAATCCAATATTATTAGCGTACAATAGCGTAAGTGTAAAAAATACTATTCCCAACCCACAGAGTGCAACTGTAGAGAAAGCGTTGGATAGCGTAGGGGTAAAAATTACTATTCTCACTCCAGTGGGTGCAACAGTGAGGAAAGCGTTGGAAAGCGTAGGGGTAAAAATTACTATTCCCACTCCAGTGGGTGCAACAGTAGGGAAAGCATTGGATAGCGTAGGGGTTAAAATTACTATTCCCACTCCAGTGAGTGCAACAGTAGGGAAAGTGTTGGATAGCGTAGGGGTAAAAATTACTATTCCCACTCCAGTGGGTGCAAGAGTAAGGAAAGTGTTGGATAGTGTAGGGGTAAAAAATACTATTCCCACTCCAGTGGGTACAACAGTAGGGAAAGCGTTGGATAGCGTAGGGGTAAAAATTACTATTCCCTCTCCAAAGAGTGCAACAGTAGGGAAAACGTTGGAAAGCGTAAGGGTTTAAATTACTATTCCCACTCCAAAGAGTGCAACAGTAGAGAAAGTGTTGGATAGCGTAGAGGTAAAAATTAATATTCCCACTCCAGTGGGTGCAACAGTAGGGAAAACGTTGGATAGCGTAGGGGTAAAAATTACTATTCCCACTCCAAATAGTGCAACAGTTGGAAAAGCGTTGGATAGCGTAGGGGTTAAAATTACTATTCCCACTCCAGTGGGTGCAACAGTAGGGAAAGTGTTGGATAGCGTAGGGGTTTAAATTACTATTCCCACTCCAGTGGGTGCAACGGTAGGGAAAGAGTTGGATAGCATAGGGGTTAAAATTACTATTCCCACTCCAAAGAGTGCAACAGTAGGGAAAGCGTTGGATAGCGTAGAGGTAAAAATTACCATTCCCACTCCAGTGGTTGCAACAGTAGGGAAAGCGTTGGATAGCGTAGGGGTAACAATTACTATTCCCACTCCAGTAGGTGCAGCAGTAGGGAAATTAAACACTTCATATATTATTTCAATAAATATAAATTAATATCTATCAAAAATTACTTAAAAGTAATTAAGAATGTAATATAATATATTAATTAATCAATTAAAATTACAAATTAAAATTAATAATTACAATTATTTAACTATTAATACAAATTAATTAGAAATTAACAATTAATAATTTCACATTTAAAATTTAATTTACTTGAAATTCTAATTAAATACAATTAAAAAACAGTTGTTTTATTTAATTAATTATAAATAAATTACTTCCCATCCTATTCCCCTATAGACCCACAAACCACTACAGAATTTTTTTAATTAAATTAACATATTTAGCAATTAATCAATTACATCAAATTAATTAGCAATTCTAATTTAATTATTTACCCATAAAAATGTAATTAAAAATTAATTCTAAAACAATACCAATAAATATGTTAGCATATTTAATTAATTATACATAAATTACTTTTCACCCAATTCCCCTATAAACCCACAACCCGCTACAGAAAACAAATTAGTAAAATTAACATAATTAGCAATTAATCAATTAATTAAAATTAATTGCCAATTAAAAGTTAATTAATTACCAAATATAAATTAATTAACACATAAATAAAAATGAATAACAATAAATAAATGTACATATTTAATTAATTATAATTAAATTACTTTCCACCCTATTCTTCTATAAACCCACAACCCGCTACAGAAAATAAATTTGTAAAATTAACATAATTAGCAATTATTCAATTAATTAAAATTAATTGCCAATTAAAAGTTAATTAATTACCAAATATAAATTAATTGACAAATAATTAAAAATTCATAATAATAAATAAATTTACATATTTAATTAATTATAATTAAATTACTTCCCACCCTATTCCCCTATAAACCCACAACCCGCTACAGAATTAAATTACGCAAAAATTAAAAAATAAAAATGTCATTAATTAAAATTATTTATAACATAAATACACACTTTTAACACACATAATAACATAAATATCACTATAAAAAATTCAATATTATCAAAAAATCGATAATTTTTTTAAACTATATTATATACTTCGATATTTTAAATGTTGATATTTTTAACAATCGATATTACATTACTTACCTTAATAACAATATTTTTGATGTCTATATTCTGTCCTGTCGATATTTTGTCCATTCGATATTTAAAACTCGATATTGTGTCCAGTCGATATTTTGTAGTCGATATTTTGACTGTGCACCAGAGCAATTATGTATTATTGTAAAAACACTTGAAAATAAGTAAAATGAACTCACTGCTCTTCTCATTTCCTCCCTATTTCATGGTGTTGACATTTTAATAGGTGGTAGTATAGTTTTACGGGTCCAAAAAACTTCTAGAGAGCGCTTTAATCTTGGACAACTATTGCATGATGGCACCTGCAAGCCCTTTCTTGCAACGTGCATCAAATGCGGTCCAGATAATACTCATTCATGGCAACAGTAACAAATTCCACAGTCTACAGCCCAGATTAGACACCCTCCCATCACTCTACAGGAATCCTGTACAGTTAAATACCTTGTAATGTGGCAAACCGTCAAGAGATTGGTTTTGGGTGTTTTATTAGTGCTTCTTGCCCTAATAACCTCCATACAATGTTAGCAGCATATATTATAACTCACATTTTCTGGAGAAGAGTGGGCACTTGAAATTGTCCTACAGATTTCATGAGGCAGGTCTATTTAGGTCGAGTCTAGGCAGCACCCACGCGCTGTCTGCAAGACCTTCTATAATCAGTATACAGACTATAATCCCGCCTGCTTCTTGCCATTGGGTCACTCTGGCGTTCCTCTGCTTTTCTGGCGTCTTATTGGGTGGCGGTCCTGAGACGTCACTTCCGTTTCATGCCAGGCAGCACTGACCAACTACAGTTTAGTTAAACTGTAGGGCTGCATCTGTTTCGTTTAAGGACTACTATGTTTATTTTTTGTATCACCATGGCACCCGTTTCACGGGCCGAAATGTGCATGAATTAAATATGTGCAGCGGTATGTCGCTTTGTTTAAGCACAGTACTCACTTTCATGTTTCTCCTTTCGCTGTTGTTCTCCTTGTGGCCTGTTCCTTTGCACACACTAATAGCCCCTGATGTGATGGCGCTTCGGTGAGCTCAAAAACGTCTCCCTGCATTCTGAAGCCGCCTCCAAAATCTTTTATTCACTGCAAACATGGTGCAGACTTATCTAAGTGCTGCCTTTTCCAGTGCAGCCTCATTCTCACGCTCCGAGTGGCTACTTGTGCCAGTCCTTAGAAACTCTAGCGCTGCCTCGTTCCAGGGCAGTTTCACCTGAGAGTAGCCTTATTCTGGTCCTCTCTTACCCAGTCACCTGCAGCTTCTCCGAGTACTGCCCCAAACCACTGCTTGCTTGAGTAGTGCTCTATTGATCCTGGGCTTACTTACTATAGCCCACTCCATCTGGGTAATATAATTCAAATATTATGTCTCAAGAAAAGGGTGCAGTACCAAAGGCTGTTACTAGGTGACCCTGGGACAGGTAGTAACAGCATGTGGTACTGCACCCTTTCCTTAATACATAATATTTAAATGTTATTACCCAGTGTCAGTGAACTTTGCTGTAGAGGCCTTCTTGGGTATTACTGAAGACGTGTGCACTGGATGAAATGAGAATGCACCATGTAATGATGGTAATGGAATTCCTATATGATATCTTAAGGAAAGGGTGCAGTACCAAAATCTGATACTAGGTGTCCCTGGGATATCTAGTAACAGCCTGTGGTACTGCACCCTTTCTGTAAAACCTAATATAGGAATTTCATTACCACGAGGCTTAAGGACTAAGCGCACACATTTTTGGGCATTTTTTTCAGGCTTTTGTAGCTTCTGCGATAAGAACAGAAACTCCACTAATTAAGGAAAAAATGCTCATGTTCGTTCCTAGGGACACCTAGTAACAGCCTGTGGTACCACACCCTTTCCTTCATGTGGAATTTCTTTCTTATTATGTATGGTACTGCTGCCATAATTAAAAAAACAAAACAAAACATTAACATTTGCAATGCCAATAGCTCACATTTTCACTAATGCGAGACCTATTGCATTGCAAATGCTTGTTACCTTGATGCGGTTGGTAGCAGTGCATTTAATCTAATTGCGATCTTACCCATGCAGTGTGCATGATGTTTCCAAAGACTGGGCCATACTCTGGGAACATAATATCTGCCTCTGGTGATTTTGAGATTACTCCACTTTTATTTCAGGCACAATACGCGCACCCTCAACAATCATAGTTGCAGATGGCTGGCACCAGCCTACGCTCTAGCAAAACTTTGCATCACAAGACATTTGAGGAGGATAGCTGTGCCTAATCAGGGAGCATAGTTCATCGAATTGTTGAAATCAGCTACATGCTAATGAGTATTTTATAAGATCCAAGACCAAACAAATATATTGTCATAGATATGAAATCCCTTTCTATAATGGGTACCCATACACTAGATGATTAGCCTGTACTGTGGAGAAAAAAACGCTCTGCCTGTTTCAAAGAGAAAACATATTTTACACAAATACCTGTCTATCTGTTTAGTAGAGAGGGTTTTGCATTGAAATCCATGGTTGGTTGCATGGGACCATCCATGTACCACTCATGGTTCTTCCCTTGATGCAAAGTAGTGTTACTTTGCATTTCTTTATGGCTCCTTTCAGCTCAAAATAAGATTTGCACTGGAAAGTACATTTTAGTACAACTTTATGGTGAAGCAAACCTAGAGCAAAGTGTTAGTAATTCGGGGCCTAAATGTGGAACTACCATAAAAAGAACCTGTTCTCTTTTATTTATGTATGTATTGACCCTTCCACTCCATCTCTCCTTTTGCCTGGCAAGTGGGCCTTCATTGGGATGCCCTTCTTATGAGGATATTAGAATCATAGTAGAAAGTTTACTAACTGATTTTAGAGTCTTGTTTTATGCTTCGTAACCATAAGTATAGAATCAACGTAAATTGTCTTCACTTGCATGCCCCCACTTACTTCACACCCCCTCACAAGAATTTTTTCTTCTAGTTGCTGTCCTCATAGATGTACATGATGCATAGCATAGTTTCAATTTTGTCAATGGTAACGATACTGTTGTTATACAGCAAAGAATTCACTGTTTTTCAATTAATTTCACCTTTGTGTTCTGATTGCCTTCTAGGAATTGTATTTCTACCATTGCAGATCTATCATAGTTTTAAAGTTTAATTTGGTCAATGCTTATATGTTTTGTTTACTTTTCTTTAATCGCTTCAACTGTTACTGCCCTTGTAGGTTCTAAACCTGCTGCAAAAAATGTATCAGACCATAGATGCTGTGACTGCTGTAAAAGTTGGAAGTGTGTCTTCTGAGAAGTAGAAGTAGAGATCGTCTTTGCAAATTCAGAAAGCCCATTTCTTACAGAAGGTGAAGTATTTAATGAAAAATCCACCCAAAGAGATGTTGTCGATGTTGGCAATGATAGTTTCATGCATCTGTCTGATACCAAGAGTCCTGCAGCACATAATTCACATCACACACAACTACACAAGTGTCAGTAAAGTAACTGGCATTAGAGGTCAGGGAATTGAGAAGACCAGAGTCACATTACACAGAAGGCTCAAAACAGAATAATGTGGTGGAGGCAAAGGCACAACTTCTTGAAGGTGTTTCATGATCAGCAGATTTCCTTTCTGACAGATGCCTCTCTGCTATGCTGGGAGAGGGCTTATCTAGTAGACACTAGTGAAAACAGTCATTGCGGCATAGACTATTCAATCATAATGCGTCTCTGACAGAAGTGCATCTTCTGGCATTCAAATTACTAAAGCCGATGCATTAAACTGGGTATTCTGGGAGGAACGTGAATAAATGTTGCCTTAGTGGGTAGAAAAGCATACTTTTAAATTATATAAAAATATTAAAATAGGTATAAATGTAGCATTCCCAAATAAACATTGTCCACCCTTGAGCCTTCTTTAATTGAGCAAGAGTTGCATGTACAAGTGCACTTTTTACTTTGATTTTGGACATTATCTGGGCCGGAATAGGCGTTTGACAAATCAAATGATAAGTTCATTATCCGATTCTGGGAATCCTGATTTCAAATCAGTCTTCGGCTGGATGTAGTGTTACTTGTTTAGGTAACTGTGGTCAATTTATGTACAAATGTCAATGAGGTAAGCCTAGAGCTCCTTCAACATGAGGAATGTTACATACCATATAACAGATTTGGCAGTGAATGTCCCCGTTGCTGATAGATGCAATGCTGTCACATGGAGATTAAGTCACATGTGCAATAAGCATTATTCATTGATTGTGATGCTAAATTACATTTGCATGTTCAGCTGGCTATCTTCAAGAACCAGGTCCTTCTACATATGGCAGTCCTATGCCGTACTCTCCTCCTGGTTTGTAATCCTGCTTGTTGTTCCCTTCTAAAGATTGTCATAGAAGGTAGAACCCTAGCTTATGAGGTTAAACTTGCCTCTAATAGTAGTTCACATTTGTGGTAATCCTGTTCCCGCTGTTGTTTTTCTTTCTACAAAGAATGCAATAGTTCTAGTGTGTTCTTTGCATGGTTCAGGATCTTTCTGGAATAACAGAAGTTGTTCTATAGATTGTCAATGTTGTCTCTCCATTGCGGAGAATGACCATTTGCAGGTCACATGTCCAAGGGGCTTTAGAAGATTCTTGGTGCCACATATCACAGTCTGAGAGTGAGAACTAAAACATACTATAGGAAACGTGGGATTGAGAATTGCTGGAAGAGGTTGGTGATTGGTTAAGGACAGCTACAAATAACAAACTTGATATTACATTTACCAACTGACGCCTGGGGCACCAAACATGATGTAAAACCAGGAATAAAGAAGAGCAGCTTCCTGCCTGCAGTACCCTTTTCAGATACAATGGTCAATTTGGGGCTTAAGTTGCTTGAAGACAGTTGTCCTCTTGTTGAAGCTTATCAACTGAGAGAACTGAGAGCCAGAGGATCAGATTAGGTTAAAAAATCTCAGAAAATGGTTGAGCTACTGTGACAGCTGTGAAATCAAGCCCCTGTTTGGAAGTAAGAGAGCATGTTCAACTGATCTCAGAAGATTGGAGATCACAGAAGCATTCATTTTATGAAGATGTGACTTTGTTGGCTAATCCACCTTGAACTTCTAGGAGCATTCACATTCCAGCAAAAGGTGTCAAACAAGAAATTCCACAAATCAAATTTGGTCTTGTAGAGTGCTCATTGGATTTAGCCTTTGCTTCCATTGAACTGGGCTTTATTGAGTTCCAGAAAAAAAATGACTCTGCATCAATTCAGAAATTGTCCCAACTATTCAGTTGGACCGAACCTGGAGAGCTTACATGGTTTCCTATGTGTGCGAAAGTCATTCTTTTGACCTGATCACCCCCATTGTTCTTGACAGACACTGATGGTAATTGACTCTGACTACACCCTGGGCTCTGTAACTAGTCCCTGGGCCAGTGCTCTGAGTAAAGATTAAAATGGTATATGGTAATTAAGTGTAATTAAAATTGGCACTGACAACCTACCTCAAAGTCTCTAGTATATGGCAGGGCTTGTAGGTTTAGAGACCCAGCAGTTGTGAGGCACTTAAGGGTGCACTGCTGTGTTGCCGCTTTGCAAGCTGCTATTTAAGTAAAATTACATGCAAATTTGACTTTAGATGAAAAGGTACTACCAAAGTGCTAATTTACTTTATTTGTGTATATATGTCACCCATAAGATCTACCCTGGGTGCCCCCAGTGTAGGTGGCCAAGTAAAAACAAGCAGGGACATTTTAAACAATGTTTTATATGCCCAAGTGAGGGAACAACTATCAATTTCATAGCTCCATAGGCTAACATGGGGATAATTGTAACTATTGATAGGGTTCAGCTAAAATAATATTTCAAAACCTTAAAACATTGATAATGATAAACCCAACATCTTGCCACTGTTGAATTTATCAGAAGTAATTCGGAAAAGGAGTTATAGAACCTTCTTTTCTGTGACTCAAAATCCAGGCTTCCAGCAGTCTCCCTTGATTGATCAGCCTTGACAGGCTTATTCAAACTGCTTTGGTGAGGTGATAAGTGGCCTGCAAAAAAGGCATAGGTTTTCTCGTGGACGGAGCCCTACAACTACAGCGTACAGGCCAGGAAGGGGGCTGGGTTAGCTAACTGTCTTCAAAAAGAGCAGGACAGTAAGGGAAGTAAGGAATGCCAGCCAGTCCTATCCACTCTTCCTGTACCCCCAACCAGATGGCAGCACCAGGAATGACATTTGCAGGAGATCTAACTTGAATTTTAAAGTACAATGCATTTGTGGGACAAGAAAATGCCACACTTTGGAGGAAGCTGTCATGCTTTTGGGTGGCACGCTGCAACCCATTGGCCAAGGGTGCCCCACTACTTGTCACCCCAGCAAATTGGATACATATGTGAGAGATGCATGGCAACTTAAATCTGATGCCCTAAATTACAAGGAGATGAAAGACTGCCCTACTGGAACCCTGGTCTGCACCCCCAAGGATTGTACTCTGAAGAACACACTTTGAACTACCACCCTGAGGACTTTGCCTTGCTTCAAAAAGGATTAAGGGTCGACTCCCTGAAAGCAACAGGTTAACAGAGCTTCCCTGCAGTAGCTCGCCTAAGACGACCCCAGCCTGCAGTGTGTCCAGTGAATGTTTAAGGATTTGGCCAGGTACATTTTTGGAAGTGTAGTCCAAAGCTTCCAAGGACCATCTCAAAGCTGCTAGACCCTAAGATGTGTCTTTGGGACACTTTGAACCCCCAAGAGGAACTTCGGGAAGAATTTCAAGAAGTTTGGAGCAACTTTTGGCAAATGCTCCATGACTGACCTGTTGACGAGAGTCAGGCTGCTGATGTCGAATCGCATCCTGTCCTGGATTTCAGGTTCGTTCTGCTGAAAGCTCAAGAGCTCGTATATTTAACCCCTTGGCTGTGGGGCCGATTCCCCCGCTGTGCTGGGGGGAGGGGAGGCGCAACAGCGTCCCGGTGCTCATGACGAGCTCAGTTCGCCATGAGCCATGCTTCTCGTGTGCTCACGAGGAGCTGAGCTCGTCATGACCACACCCGTTCCTTAGAACGCCCAGCACAGCAGGGAAATTTGCCCAGCGTCTGAGCGTTCTAACGGTCATGATGAGCTCAGCTCGTCATGAGCACACGAGAACTGTGGCTCATGAGCGTGGGAGGGGTTAAAACCCTCTTAAAGTAAAAAAGGAAATAAAGCACAATTTGTCCAGAATTCCTCTGAATATCTCCTATATTCATTTTGAATTTTCTATAGAATGAACGTCTTGATGGAGAACTATTACAGCTTTTCTGACATTTCATGGTGCTAAAACTACCCAAAAACCCTATCTGCAGCAGCCCAAGGTGAATCATCACATGCTGCGTGCACTGGGTGGTGAACATGTTTACCATCCTTTTCACTTATTGATGTAGATTCTCTTTCTCGTGTAGCCATACATAATATTGAGGTTATAAATATACTACATATAAAATGCTTTAAGTAGCGCTTCAAAGTGTTTTGCCGTTTCAAAGACTAATGAATAACAGGTTGTCATAAATATCATATATGAATAAACAGAAAGAACATCTTGAAAAAGAATGCGCATTTGATCACACGCATTGAAGTTTTGATTAGTTACATTCACAATACTTTATTCTGTAAAAACATACCATCAAAATATACAAAAATACAATATACATTTTTAAAAGCTTAACTGGAATAAAAAAGTTTTTTACAGAGGAAAATTAATTAACAGCAATTAGATATTACAAAGTGCATTCAATCAGTTAAAAATGCAGTAAATCTTTAAAATCGACCAAAACAATCCCGCGATTTTGCCCCCTTAGTCCTCTTATTCATGACTAATAACGTTTGCTTTCAATAACAGTAACCTAGATAAGACTCATTCAATGATTTTGTTTTATATTCTTTTCTCGCTTAAACGAAACTTTCAGGAGGAAGCAACTAACTGAGAATACAACAGTTTCCAAAGTATCTACTCTCAGCAAGCGCTGAGACTGCCAATAATGAGTAATCCCCAAGTTCAACTGGTCCGGACAGATGTGCTCAGTCCACGCCGTTTCACCAATCCGCAACACAGACCAATAGGGAAGCGCCTCGATGTGTTCACTCCACATGAGGAGTTGTGCAATCTCCCATGCAGACCTGCCAGCACATATGCCAAAGATCAATGCACACTATGCACGGGTATCAAAGTGACACTCCTGTTTGTGGGCCAACAGCGGGCGCACAGTCAAGTCATAATCCAATTCTGCTACTGTTGTGTTGGATAGGCAGACCTCCATGGGACACTCGAATGTGCATGATCGACAGTGGAACCAGGGCTGGACGCATGTGAATTAGGCAAGATGGAAACTCAGACGGAAACTGATTCGCAACACTGCCATTGGCAGTGATCTCGACAGATGCAGCATTTGTGCACGGTACAGTTCCACGTGACAGGGGTTGTGCATGAGCCCAGTATGGCCTGCCATTGCGTTTATTGGCCTCGTAGCACAGGCAATCCTCAGACCGGCTGCAGTTTTGTGAACAATATGCCACAGCTCTGGGCAATGAGTTGTATGTGTGTGCAACGTATGGATGTTTGGGGTGTTATTACTAATGTGTCAGGGGCAGCCCTCGCAGGTGTAGCTCGGGCAGGGACAAGTGTGTGGCGTGTGGACACATTGGTCTTTCATTAGCGCAGTTCATGGTGTGGGAGCCATTGGAGTCTGGTATGGTATCTCATGCAGGGTGTGCCAGCCGCGTTCTAGACCAAGGTCGGGGGTTCGCTTATCCTTCCGCCTTGTGTATTGAGACAAAGGAGCTTTCATACCTAATTTTAGTCTGACTACTGCTTGCATTTCTTGAATGTGATGTGGCCCTCGCGCTGACATTGATGCCAGACCTTAGATTTGGTGTGCACCAATTGCGAAACACACGCACCAATTGACATGTATGAATGAGCCAAGGGCTCGATTGGCCTTGCGCTCCTTGTTCAGTATCTCTCTTTCGCTCTCTTTTTTTCTCTCTCTCTCTCATTCTTTAATGAGTGCCTGACACACCTTCTTATCTTTGATATTGTCTTGAAGGCTGTGACTTACAGATTGTCCAGAGATGCCCCGCCATGACGCTTCTGAATAGTTGTTTGGAGACAAATTTGATTGTGATATTTTGTTTGGACTTTATAAGGTGAATAAATCAGATTTTCTGTACCCACATGTAGGTTAATTGTGGTAAAGGTTCAACATCAGGAGAATGCTTTTGTTCATGATTTCATGACGTTGATGTGCTATAGCTTGGTCCAGGGGCGGTGGGGGGTGCCGGGGTAGGGCCCAGGTGGGCTGGGGGTTGGTCCGGAGTGGTGGCGGTGGGTGTTGAGGCCCTCGTGGGTGTCAGCACTGCATGATCAGTGGCTCCATGGCCTCTGTTGTTCTTCAGGTGTGACTCTGGGCAAGGCTCCCTTTTCTGGTGCAGGTTGTAGTCTGACTTTACACCAGGTCAGAGCAGGTGTTAATTTCCTGCTGCTAACGCACCTTATCACCTCTTTTGTGATCTTATCGCGGGCCTGGCTGGTCAATGAGAATGTTGTGACGTGATTTTGTTGCAGGTTTTTGCACGGGAACGCCTACTCTGCATCTCATTAGCGGTAGTTGCCGGGGCCATCTGTGGCAATGTTTTTTGCAGCTGCAATCGCAGGTATACTGGTGGTATTGGCTGTTAGCACCTGCTTGCATTTATCTCGACTTTGGCTGTGATAAAGTGCCATTAACTCAGCGATAGCTCCTTGAGAATATGCCCCATTATATCTAGGTAATCTATACTTAAGAGATCTTGAGTACAAACAAGCGCAACTTTGTCCCTATATAATCCCACAAAATTGTCTAAATTAGAGGCTCTTGGGTGCAGCCACTTGAGGCCGGATTTCCAGACAGTATCCACTTGTTTACCTACAACTACTTGCTTCCACACTGCAGGCAGTAAATTCTTCCAGGAATAGTTTCCTGTCAGCCCAGGTTTCCTGAAAATCGCATATATCATACTTCCCGACAAAGTCTATCCTGTCTTGGTCATCCAATTTAGCTTTTACTCAAATTACATTCCATGAGACCAAGGAAAGGTCAGTTCTGAATACTGGGGTCTGTTGAACAGGAGATTCAATCTTTCATTCTCTATGGGTGCTTACACAAGGTCTACTTGTTGTTGTTTCATAACAGGTCACCTCTAGGAGGTCAGTAATTGCGGAGTTTACTGAAGAGCCATTCTCTGAGCTGCCAGCACAAGCCCTCGTTCACCCCTGTTTAGTTGATCATAACACATTCAATCTATTTCAATAAGATTGGAGATTAGTTAATTAACATGAACCTGTCATTCTCAAAAAGGCAAATTTAGACCCTAAAATGGGAGGACAAAGCCTAATAGTTACAACACGTTGCTATTGTCAAACAGTTAAATATTGCTCACGCTATCAAACTAGAAAAAAGAAGGGGGAGGGGGTTCGGGAGCCGGGAGTATGAATTCTGTATCCAATAGGCATTATCGAGTGTAACGTTTTAACCTTTTGCAACGCCTCACTTTGAAGCACCACAAGATCCAAGGGCAGATGTTGTAATGGAAGTAAGTTGGTACAAATAATAGATATTAATATAAAGAGGTTTATTCTGAGTAACAGAGAGTAGTTGGTGCTCCCACCAAGACTAGCGGGCAACTGTCATCAAGATGTATTGTACAGAACAACCAGACCACTAAGAATCTAAATGGAATACATCACTTAAAGGGAAAGGTAGAAATGATAGCAAATGTGAATACAACATATCCTCTTTCCTTCACACATTAAAGTGAAACAAGATGAAAACAAAATAAAAGTGAATGAAACAAATAAAACAGAAGATAAAGTAGCGCTAACATACTAAGCATCCTCACAGAAATAATCTTTTAGATAACTTGGTGGTCGTCTGCATCTCTGTAATGGAACACAATCTTTAACTACATTTTTTGAACTCTCAGAGGTATGATCAGCACCCTTGTGACCCACACGAGTATTATCATGAACACAAGTTTCATCATCCTCCTTCCTTGTCCCTTTTTTGTACAACGCAACTCTCCTCATGTTCCAGTATTCTCCATTGTACAACGTTACAAAACGATTGTGTACAGATTTCACTCTAAAAGAACCCCTAAATTTCGTTAAACCACTGTTGATCCGACCAGGTTTAACCTTCACTAGGTCATTCACATCAATTTTATTCACAATATCTCTACCACCATACTCTTCTTCCATACCAGACTTATCCAAATTTTCCATATTCATACACTCCTTCATCCATGCTGGTACAAGCTTGGTTCCAGCAGTTCTTCCCCTCATCATTTTGAAAGGAACTTCCCCAGAAACACTATTCTCGGTAGTGCGGTACGCCCACACTAGGTCGTTCACCATACTTTTAACATCACCACGAGAAGAAACAGCCATCTGTATTACTCCCTTCACCATTCTGTTCGCTCTCTCAACGACACCATTCCCTTGGGGATTAAACAGGGACATGCTTGAGTGTATGATCCCACATGTCTTTAAGAAAGACACCATCTCACCAGATGTTAATTGTGTTCCGTTATCGGTAGTAATTTTCACTGGATAACCTTCATCCCTGAACACCTCAGACATCATTTTAATTGTTGACTTTGTTGTAATCTCACCACAAAACTTCACGACCAACCATCTTGATGACACATCCACCATAACCAGGGCGAATTTCATATCCTCCCCAAATCCACTAAAAGGTCCAATGAAATCCATACATACAGTGTGCCATGGCAACCCTGGATTTTCTATTTTACCATGATTCTCCTGGCTGCCCACCTGCAGTCTCTTCTCACTTTCTAAACATTCAACACATCTTTCAACCCACTCAGATATCTGCTGATCCATTCCCGGCCACCAAAAATGCTCCCTCACTCTTTTCTTAGTAAGAGACTGTCCAAGGTGTCCCTCAAGTGCTAATTTGAATAGGAGAAACCTTAATTCACACGGTGGAATATACTTGTCATCCTTCATCACTAAGTTTTCCTCTTTATCAAAAATTGACAAATCATCCAAAACCTTCAAATATGGTCTAACACCAATTGTAAGAGTACTTTCCCTCATAGGTCCTTTAACAATCAACTCCTTCACACTATGTAAGACCTCATCCTTTGCCATACTTTCATTCCACTGTGTCTTCCCTATCGCACCATAGCACAAACTCACAACTTCATCAATAGCAGCTACAGCCCCCTCACATTGAGCTAATTCTACACCAGACTTATCCACGTCTTGCCACGCTAAAGGAAGCCTCAATAATCCATCTGCTTGGCAATTCTTCCACCCAGGTATATAAACAACTTGGTACTAGAAATCTTGCATACGTGCTACCAATCTTGCTGACCTAGCGGACGCCTTCCCTGCACCACCAGGCGATAATATTCTCAAGAAAGGTTTATGGTCCGTGAGTAATCTGAATTTAAATCCCCACAAGTACATTCTAAAATACTCACATCCCCATGCAGCTGCTAATGCTTCCTTCTCTATTATCTTGATGCAAATGCCACTGTCTTGACACCAGAAGGATGTTCCTGTGCCAAAACTGCACCTACCCCAACTCCACTGGCATCAACAGTTAAAACAGATTGCAACTTAGCATCAAAAGGTGTGAGAATTTTGGCCTCACATATCTCTTTCTTTATGTTATCAAACACACCCTCCAGTTCCTTATCCCACACAAATTTACAACCTTTTCTTAACAACGCTCTTATCTTCTCCGTCTTGTCCGCAATTTTTTTTACAAACTTCGCATAGTACTCGATTAAACCCAAGAACGACCTCAACTGGTCTTTATCCTCAGGTGCAGGAGCCTTCCTTATAGATTCCAATAAATCTCATTTCGGTCTCACCCCATCAGCTGACAAGGTATAACCCAAATACTCCACCTCTTCCACAGCGAATCTACACTTCTCTTTTTTTAAAGTCAAACCTGCTTTCTCCATTTTGTTCAGAACTTCACTCAAAATTACATTATGCTGTTCCATATTCTCCCCAAATAACAAAACGTCATCCTGGAAGTACACCACATTCTTTATTCCCACCAAAACTGAACCCATCATATGCTGAAACACACCAGCGGCAGACGCCAACCCGAAAGGCATACGCGTAAATTGATAAATACCCTCTGGAGTGATAAACGCTGTCAATGATTTCGAATCCTCATGTAATTTTATCTGGTGATACACGCTCCATAGGTTTTATTTCGTAAAACACTTCCCTCCTTTTAACAACAAAATCAGTTCATTTATGTTAGGTAGGGGATAATTGTCCACAACAATATTCTGGTTCAGAGTGCGTAAATCCACACAGAACCTGTACTTCCCATCAGATTTGGTCGAAATGACAACAGGCGAAATCCAATTAGATGTCTCTATCTGTTCTATGATACCCTGCTCCAACATCTCACGCAGCATTTTCCTCACCTCATCTCTTGCTATAATAGGCACTTTCCTAACTTTGTGCTGCATGGGAATAGCATTCTCCTTAAGCCTTATCTTATGAACATACGCCTTCAAAGCACCAATCTCTTCCATGAACAGGCTTGACATCCCATCCACGATCGAATCCGTTGTCACCTCATCCACAACCATCACTTGATTTTTTGCCCTTGGATTTATAATGATATTCAAATCGTACTGATGACCCCACCCAAGTACATGCGGTCCAGAATGAGCGACGTATACCTTACCATTCACACTCCTACCCTGAAAGACAATATCTGTCAACATGTACCCAATTATATCGATCCTCTCACCCTGGTACCCCCCTGGGTTAATATATTTTGGCTTCAAGACGACATCTGGCCAATTTGCTCTAAACAAGCAAGCCGGAATAATCGTCCAAAATTATCCTGAATCAACCATAAGTTCGATTTTCTTCCCCTTTATGATAAACAACGCCTTAGGTCTTTCCTTTCTCCCATTCTCACCTTCCATCTCCTCATCACTCACACACAATATCTTGTTTGCACCCTCTACTTTGCATCCATTGACCACACATACTCCTTCACTCTGGACCACAGCAACTTTCGTCTTATTGTTCGATTTACACATCTTGTAGAAGTGTCCTTTTTTTCCACACTTCTTGCATTCTTTGTCTAAAGAAAAACATCTTCTATATTTAGCTGTGTGGTACGTGCTCCCACACCTTGTATATATCTTCTCCTATCCTCTGTACTGATCAACACTATTCTGTACATTCCCATTATACTTCTTTACTCCTCTATCATTTCTTTCACTACTCCTCTTAGAAATATCAGCTACGTCATCCTCTTTTTCTACATGAGACACGCCCACAGCACTCACATTTTCCTTAACACTTTCCTTTTTTTCCATTTCTTTCATGCACGCACTCGATTCCTCCACAACCTTGGCTATTTCTATCGCATTTTGCAATGTTGGGTTCTTTGCTGCCCATAACTTTTTTTGCATTTTCTTGTTCCTACACTGAACAATAAGCTGATCTCTTATCATCTCGTCTCTTATTGTACCGAAATTGCACTTAATTGACAACTCTCTCAATCTTGTAACAAACTGATCTATGTTCTCATCTAACCTTTGTGGTTCCGTATAGAATTTATGTCTAGCCATAAAAATATTCACCTCTTCGAATATTGTTTCTTTAATCTTGCATTTGCCTCAAGGTATACATTAGTAATGACCCTCCTGTCTGCATTTGTACCTGCCGGCAAAAATTTGAACGCATGCTATGCCTCCTTACC
Source organism: Lissotriton helveticus (assembly GCF_964261635.1). Lineage (NCBI taxonomy): Eukaryota > Metazoa > Chordata > Amphibia > Caudata > Salamandridae > Lissotriton > Lissotriton helveticus. Next base: position 1,081,644,631 of record NC_136059.1, read on the forward strand.
CAGAGTGCTCAACAACAACGCTTTCTTCCTTGCGGCACTGAAAACTTTCCCGTCTAGTGCCTCTATGTAATTCTCAAAAATTTAGATCCACTCCTCCCATTCTATAGGAGGTTCACCACTCTGCTGCAAAAACAATGGTGGCATCACCACATTATGACCCTCCATTTTTTATTTTTTTTATTTTTTTTAGTACTAAATCAAATATATCCCCACACACACAATCTTGTTGAGTCTACTTTTCTCTTGTTTTTTTTTTTTTAGATGTTACCCTTCCAAGCATATATTTTGCTTGTCTCTTTGTCCTTTACAGTATAGTTCCTTTCGCTTTTCCTTAAGTAATAACGTTTCACATGCCGTTCTTCTTCTCTTTCCCTTTTTCTTTTATAGGCTTCGATAAAATGTCATTTATCCCCCTTATTACGCTTAAAGTTACCTTTATCCTTCTCAGAATCCGTTTCCACTTTCTTTTTTCGTTTTCCGTCCTCTCGTACGATTCGGGTTGCTAAGATACTGTTTGTTTATTATCATCAAAATGGCCGCTACGATATGCGTCACCACACACGCCTGACGTCCTATACTGCTGCTGCGCTCCTCGTCATTCCTTACGCGTCACTCTCTTCAGTCAGACGCTCTATGGATTCACGAGCAGCAACTCGCGTTGTCTCAAGAGCACAACAGACACACCAGGTACGATTTAAATGTCGCACATTGTCTTAAGATCATACGTGTACCGCTCTCTTCAATCGGCCTATTCTTTTCTTCCTCCTCCTCTTTTTTAAATTAAGTCCAATTACTCACATTTTGCTGTTTTCCTCAAGCGCTTTCTTTTCTTAGCTTTTTTTTTTTCGTTGGGCTCTTCTCCAAGCACTCCTTCACCACGGCTTGTCACCTTTTTCCGTGGGAATTTCTCTCCATGATATTCCTTGCCTCTGCTAAATTAGTTCCGATTTCCTTTAGTTTTTTCAATTTTCTTTTTCCTCTTTTTTTTTTTAACTGCACACATAGTTCTTCTCCACCAACGGAGGTAAAACCTCACTCCGTCCTCTTGATTAATCTGCTAGTCCATCGTCGCAATGTGTTATAATGGAAGTAAGTTGGTACAAATACTAGATATTAATATAAAGATGTTTATTCTGAGTAACAGAGAGTAGTTGGTGCTCCCACCAAGACTAGCAGGCAACTGTCATCAAGATGTATTGTACAGAACAACCAGACCACTAAGAATCTAAATGGAATACATCACTTAAAGGGAAAGGTACAAATGATAGCAAATGTGAATACAACAGCAGACCTTGTGCTGTGCCGAAGAACTGCCGAACCATAAGTTCTGGTATTCTAAACACTAAGCTACAGGTTACACAGATCTCGGCAGAGGGGGTGCATGAACCCCATAGACTGCTGGGTGGATTAGAATATGCAAAAGGTGTTAAAGTTCTTTTCCAGCCCAATATTTAGGGCATGTTTGTGTTTTTAAAGCTATACTTAAGAGGAACTGACATGGCGTGATTCAACAGCATCACACAATGATGATAAAAAGGGGCAGGTTTTTTGGTTTTAAGGAACTGAGGCTATATCCCGACCAGTTATATCAAAATGATGTGAAGCACCTTATAGTCCACAGGGCCTTTATACTAGCCATGCTCCTCGCCACAGCCCCCTAACCCCGTGACAAAAGCCTGTGTTTACTGGGCCGACAAGGAGGAAAGTGCAGCCTCAGTTACGCCTCTGTGCTGGCTGGGATGAATCACACAATGTTATTGAACTTGCACAGCTGGCTTCTGAAGTCAAGTTGGATACCTAATGCGGATGTATATTTCTTGAACAAGACTAATCTTGGATTCAAATTATTCGAGACGATTTCATTAATTTAGGTATTTCACTTCACAACATACTTCATCCGACCATGATCTACAGAAAATGTGTTGACACTACTTAGAATAAAACATCTTCACTTTGGCTCACAGACCTCTCTCTTCTACACACCCTTTAGTCTGCTGCATACTCCTTCCTGCCCGGGTCCGCTCAGTGCACTCGGCCACTTCCCAACCATAGCTTTTCCATTAGCTGATCCTCGCATAACAGCATGTGCATAGACTCTTTCTACTGTCATGTAGTAACCTGAATTGCTGCTTTTCTTGCTCCCTATGCATAACCACTAAGGGCCATATGTAGGAAGCCTAATTGCGCTCGCAAATGCTGAAATTCGCAGAATTTCAGCATTTGCCATCGCAATTAGGGCAGTGTGCTATTTAGCACACAAACACCCACATGCAAAACAAGGAATCGAAAAATCTGCGATTCGTTATTTTGCTATTGCATTTAAGGAATCGAAAATTGTGATTCCTTAAATGCAATGTAGGAAGCACCCAAGTTGTGAAAAATGCACTTTTTGGCATTTTTCAAAGTGCCATGTGGGTCACATGCATGCCCTTAGGGCATGTATGTGGGCCACATGTGCACACATGTTCATTTTAGGGGTGCAAAAGGGTGTCCTATTGACAGCCTTACAACCCTGAAATTGCATTCTCAATTTGCGATTCTCTAATTGAGAATAGCAAATTGAGGATGTCTTCCCATTCATTCCTATGGGCCTTGTAGCCCATAGGAATGAAGGAGAAGGTACTCCTTATTTGCGAATAAGTGGGATTCGCAAAAATGTTTTGCTAATCCTACCTACAATGCGTTTTGCGATTCTCTAATTGCGATTCCCCAAAAAATCGCAATTTGAAAATCGCAAAACACAAATTACCTACATATGGCCACATTGTATTGAAGCATAGTTGTGATATACTTAGCACTATATAAAATCACACAAATGAAATCAATACTATTTCCTCTTCTGTCTTCTGTGGAAAATACCACATTGCCAACACGAGTCGATAGACATTTCTAGGGTTAGAGGCACCGAGATTTCAAGCAAATTTATTTCAAACCCATGGCCTCATCACAGGTGGCCTACAAATTTCGTGGCCTTTAGGGTGCACATTCAACACCAAGAAAAAACGAATGCACAAGGTACTGCTGCTACAGAAAATTGCAAATATTTCTGATTTACGATTTGTGTCTGGCTTTGCGTTGGTGAATCATTTTGGATCAGACCCTGATACTTTACACCTCCTCCCCATTCCCTTTAATGAACAAGCTTTTGTAAAGCTAATAACGGTCTACCATTGGCCGCCAGCCTTTTGTTTTTGTCATTGTTTGCTTTGAATTGTCATAGGTTTCATAAAATCTTATTGGTGGATCAACTGTCAGACGCCAGCCAACATATATATAAAAAAGGCAAAACTAGGGTGTCTCTGGTGACTGGGGTAGAACATGGAAGACAGCTAGCAGCTGCCTGCGCGCCCATAGGAAGGGAGGGTGACAGAGGGAGGGGAGAAAGGAATCAGAGAAAATGCTCAGAAAAGAAAATCTACCCGGTGGTGCAGGCGGCTGGTATGGCTGGCATGTGGTCCCAGGTGTTGGGTCTGGTTGGGACCCCCATGCCTGATGGGTGTTCTCTTGCCCCTGAGAGAATCGGAGATGTGAGTACTATGGTGGTGGGTGGCCCGGAAGCCAGCAAGAATGTATGGGGTTAATCCTAGAATTATTGGAAGAGGTATTGGAAGTGGCTTGTGGTCTGCGTTGGTCGCAGGCAGATCGATCCACGCTGAAGGGGCTTCTGACTGGAAGGTGCTTGGAGAAATTTAAGTTTAAGTTCAATGCTGTGGAAGTCACAGCAGGGCACTGCAAACAGACAGCAACACCCAGAAGGGAGATGGAAAATATTGTCCTGGGTGGATCCTTCTCGGGTAGGGATACAACCTGTTCACGGCCAATGAGGGGGAAGGGGCAGAAGGCTCGGAACTCAAATTGATATTCACTAAGGAGTGAAGAAGCCTTTGGAGGGGGTCCCTTAATCTTGGAAAAGAAATAGTACCTCTGTACCCTGAATCAAAATAAAAAATAAAGGTCCCAGATTAAAAAAGGACACCTAGGTTGCTTAAGATGAACTAATTATAAAGCAATTAGAAAGCAAAGGTTTCCAGAAATGATGCTTGGCTCCCCAGTCTTGAGGTATCAGGGACCCTCAAAGAGATTAATCAATTATTTTTTCCACAAGTTTGGTCTCTTTTACTTTTTTCTCTTTCTCCTTCTTTCTCTCTCTTTTTTTTTACACAATACAGGGTTTTACACTAACCCCCCCTTACTGACAGGGCCAAATGGCTAAGCTAGCCAAGTAAGAAAGGGTTTGGGTTCTCCAGGGAAGGGGATGGTGAAGGGAGCATGGGGTCAGAAGAATAGAGGAAAACAATATTTTAAAAAGTGCCAATGCCTTAACTCGTAAAAAAAATTAAGAAGGTTTACAGAGTAAAGTAAATAAGCAACTATAGCATACAGATTCTGTCCTGGAATATATATATATAGTTTTTTTTTCCCCCACTTCACCCCAAACAGTGTGCAAATGAGTAGTCATACATTTCCGGTGTAACCAATCCAAACTGCCCCCCCTATCCCCCTCTTGCCCTCCCCCCCAGATCCCATCCCCCACCTCCCTCCTACCCCAATCAACTGGACCCCAATGTTCCTTCCTAGTCCAACGGGACTCACCACCCCCTGAAAAATCCTTCCCCCAACCTGCTCCCTGCTCCGTAGGTGTCAAACTACCCACTACCCCAATAAGCAGAGCGCCTTTCGCCCAACCCCAACCCGGGAGTGAGGAAAACCGCCCCCTCCTGCAAAGAACTCCTGATGGGGAAACGTGCGCCGGCCCCAACTGCAGCCGCCGCGCTGGCCCTGCCCCCTCGCCACTATGGTTCCCTCAGCTGTGGAGTACTCAGGGCATATTCAAACAGTAAAGGAGTTACTAGGCAGAGATAAGCTCTGCTAACAAACAGAGTCGCAAGTTTGCAATCCCCAATAGTACATTATACATAACAGTTCAGCAGGATCGAGTCTTTTGGTCATCGTTGTCAATGTGCTGCATTGTCCCGGAGAGACCCCCACCTGGGACTGGCCAATCTAGAGCGCCACAAACGTTGGCTCTGTACATCCACTTCCGATCCGTCCGCCGCGGACCCAGTTGAGGTGACCCGATTCTCCCTCCACGAGCCACGTTCATGCTGTGATTGCTCGGCTGGGGCTGCTTCGTCGAGCCAGTCCTGGACCTCCGCTGGCGTGGTGAAGAACAGGGATTTGCCTCCCACGATGACCTTCAGTTTGGCTGGAAAGAACGTCATGTACTTGATGCCTCGTTCTCGGAGCGCCGCCTTCACGCCCACGAGTGATCGCCATTCCTGCTGGACTTGCAGTGTGAAGTCGGGAAAAAAACAGATTATGGCCCCTTCATATTGTAAGTCGCCCATCTGCCTTGCCGCTTGGAGGATGGCGTCACGGTCCCTATAGTTCAGGATTTTAGCGATGATGGTCCTGGGCGGCGCCCCCGGCTTAGGTTTCGGGACCGGCGCGCGGTGAGCACGCTCAACCGCAAAAATGTTAGACAGACGCTTTTGCTTAAGGTGGGTGAGGATAAGGTCCTAGAGGAACAGTTCCACGCTGGGCCCCTCGGTTCCCTCCGGCACTCCCACTACTCGAATGTTACTTCTCCGGGCCCTCCCTTCCTGATCCTCGAGCCTGAGGGCCATCTGGCGGTGTTGGTGCACCAGATCGTTGATCCGGCTTTCCAACTTTTTCGAGGAGGCGTGCAACGCTGTAATTTCTGATTTGTTGGCTTTTGATCTCTCAGTTGTCTTGCCCAGGTCTGTTCGGAGAAGGTTCACTTCAATAGAGATCTTGTCCATTTTTGTTTCGAGGTTGGTGCCCAGCGCCTGGATCGCAGGCATTATGGAAGTCAGGGATGGCTCCTTCTGGCCCGCCTGGTCGTCAGCTGCTCCTCCTGCCTGTCCCTGTCCCCTTGGAACTGCGTACTTGTCCAACTTGTTGGTCTGGGTGTTGGCACCCCCTTTAGGCCTCATGGTGATACGGTCACCACCCCCGTGGCAAACCACCCGACTTGCTTGGATATTTTGGCCAATTAAACGCTGTGCGTAGACCCCCTCACATGTCTGCCTTCTTACTCGTGGCACTCGGGCACCATTGCCCCCCGGATAGGCAGGTCGTCACCTTGAGGGGTGCCGACGGTTCCACAGAGGTAGGCCCCCCCGCCAACAGGAAGGCCCGCCACGCACCGCGCTCCCTCTCTTTCTGTGGAGACTAAACCCCCACCCCCATGCCCCATGCTCCAAATCGTCACTGCCACAGTTCCATAGAGCCCCGCCGGGCCCACCACACATGGAATGCGAGGTGGCTGCGCATACGCTTTGTTCGTCCCTGCTCCTGGGGGGCGTGTAAGACACTCGCTGTGGGCCTGTATCCACTCTGCCAGCGCAGGTCTACTCACAGCACTCCCCTATGGGACTCCTACTCCTCCCTGGGTCTGGATTCCTGCCCTAACATGCTCCAGCACCATGCCTGGGCCTCAGCACCACACCGCCAATGCTGTCTGTCGGGCCCGGGGCCTCCTCTCCCGGGGTCCAACAAGGCAGGAGCAAGGCCCCCCGGGGCACCGCTGCAGATTCCTCCCGCTCCGTCCTCAAGCGCTCATCCAGTCCGTGCTGCTGTTACGGGGATCACAACAGTCTCTCCCACCAGGCGACAGGCACCGTGCAGGCCCCCGGGGCGTATACCAGATACACAGGGCACCTCTGGCCACCCGGCCCGGCTCCGCACCTCGCGCGCCAGCCTCTCATGAACGGCTGTAAAATGGTTCCCCGGCCGCCGTGCTCCCTCCCCGGGCATCCGACCCCTCCGGGGGAACAGGTCCGCCTCCGGAATATTAATGGATTAAGAGTTGGACCTAGGAGAAGGAAAGGTTTTCATACTTGAAAGATGTCCCAGCTCAAATAATAATACTCCAGGAGTCACACCATTCTAAGGTGGAATGTTTAGAGATCTGCAAAAAACAGAGGTGAGTCGGGCAGATGGTTAGCAGCGAACAGACCTCCCTATAAAAGGAGTTATTGCATTAATAAAAAAGACAAACTGAGATATCTATCTTGGAGGGGAAGGGAACAAGAAAAGGAGTTGGGTCATTGTTGTTTTGAAAATACTTGGTAAACACTACACTTTGGTAGGGTATTATGGCCCAAATAACGATGACATAGAGCCCCTACAATCCTTGCCCTCAGAACTGATGCAGTTTTAATCCCCAATTATCTGGTCTGGTGATTTTAATGTCGGGATGGGCTATCAACCGGACATGTCTAATAACAGTCGAGCAAGATTTAATCCTAAAATGCAAGGTTATGTTAAATCTGTAATGATACAGTTTGGTTTGTGTGACATCTGGCGAGATAGGCATAACGCCGAAATGCAGTTTACCTTTCACAATTTAAAATATAAACATCATTCAAGGATTGACTTCTTCTTAATAGATAAAACTCTAGGTTTAGAGGTCAGACGTATTAGACATCTTCCCGCTCATTTGTCGGACCACGCAGCTGCTGCATTAGAAATAAAGATGAAGATGTAAAGACAAGAAAGAAGATGGACATTGGTTAGATAATTATTAAACAATCAAGTTGTAATAGACAGGCTAAAGGAAAAGACAAGTGATTTCTTTTAGATTAACACAAGACACAGCACCTATAAATGAGTGTGGGACACGTATTAAGCCTTAATAAGAGAAGTTTTGATTATCATTTCATGTCAAGAGAAAAAGGACAACAGGAGTAAGATCGAAGATCTGGAGCAGAGGGTAATGGTACTTGAGCTGAAGTGTGGAGAGCCACCACGGGAGGAAGATCTAATTGAGAAGTGGCAGAATGAGATCTCTGAATATAAACGTGCCCTTCTGCTGCATTGGATGCCAGGGTGCGATATCGATGGGAAGATAGTAAATTAGCGCACTTTGAATATAGCACAAGTGCCGGAAAACTCCTGGTTTAGAAATCGAAAACAGAAGCTGTAAAGAATGATATAAACAAGATAACCTGTAGGGAAATAGGAAATTCTTTAAGGTTAAGACAGGAGATTGAGCAAGCCTCTGTTGATTTTTATGGTGAGCTATACACACAAAGGATATGTGTGTCTTAGAGACTAAGTTTAACAGCTGGCTTCAGGGTCGGACAGTACAGAAGCTTCCAAGTGAGATAAAATAATTTTTAGAGGATGATATAATGCAAAACAAGCTCTACACAGTTATGTAAAAAGGGAGTACGAATAAAGCAGCTGGCCTAGACGGTCTCCCAAACGATTTTTATATAAAACACATTGATGCATTTTGGCCAGTTTTGACTGATTCATTTACAGATATCTGGGAAATGGGCATGCCTCTACCAAAGTCCTGGGAGGAAGCAGTAATATCCTTAATTCTAAAGCAGGGGAAAGATCTAAAATCTTCTGATGCATTCAGGCCAATCTCCCTTTTAAAATGCGACTAAAAGATTTACGCTACTATCAGTGCTAATAGAGTGAGTGGGGAATTAGTAGCAGAAGACCAGAAGGGGTTTATGAAAGGCAGACACATGAATCAACTAAGTCATGAACTCATGAAAAAATATATTCTGCACTGGTTGGTGACAATCTGCCTAATATCTCACAGCTGGCCAACACCTCTCCCAATGCAGCCAGTGACACATGGCTGGAGAATTGAAGGAGTACTAAAACCATTAACAAATTGGAAACTTGGTCTCTCCTTGAAACAAGCTCTTTTAATCAGCTCCTGGCTAGCTTAAAATCTGGCTCTCCATGTAATTTACTCCCTATCTCTGTGCTGAACCAACTTGAGTCTCCTTCACTTCAGCTAAATATGGAACTCCTCAATGCCTCCTTACAGGAGGGAATAGTCCCACCAGAATGGAACATGCCATGGTTTTCCCTCCCTTAAAGAAGGCCAATGCTGACTCTTCTCAGGCTTCCAATTTACGACCGATCTCACTGCTTCCGGCCTCTCCCAAAATTCTTGAAAAGCATGTAAATTCCCAGTTATCCTCCTTTGTTGAGTCCCAGGACTTCCTACACACTTCTCAATCAGGTTCTAGAGCAGGGTTTCCTAATGAAACAACTCTATTACGAGTCACTGAAATGCTACAACACCAACTGGACATTGGTGACACGGTGGCCCATATTTTACTTGACCTGAGTGCTGCATTTGACATGGTGTCACACACTGTGTTGCTGAAAGCTTTGCAATCCTTGGGTATTGAGGGCCTAGTGCTCCAATGGCTTGACTACTTTCTTACTAACCATATGTTTCAGGTTTTTTCTTCCACTGCCAGCTCTAAACCTCACTTATCCCTGTATGGAGTGCCCCAGGGCTCTGCACTGAACTCTCTGTTGTTTAATGTTTATGCTCGCCCACTGGCAGATATTGCCAAAGAGGCAGGGCTGTCCATATTCTCCTATGCTGATGATACTCAGATAATTGTTCTCCCTCTGCAGTGAAGGAATCTGAATCATCGAATCTCCAGTCTGGTTTGAGGAAAATTGCGTCTTGGACGCAAGATAATTTACTCAAACTTAATGGAGAAAAAACTGAAGTTCTGATCTTAGGGACAACACAAGATCTTTGGGGTCCCCAGCACTGGCCCTTGGAAATGGGGGCCTTACCCCAGCCTGCTCATCAAGTGCATAACCTAGGCTTTATCATCGACAATTAGTTATCAATAAAACATCAAGTTACAAAGGTGGTCTCATCCTGATCACCATCCTCAAATCGTTAAAGAAGATTCTTTGGATGTTACCCTTCTCTAATCAGAGAACAGTAGACCAGGCCCTTGTTACATCTAGGCTGGACTGTGGCAACGTCCTATTACTGGGTTCAAACAAAGATGTGTTACAAAGATTGCATGTGGTGCAAAATGCGACTGCCAGACAGCTCTGCCAGGTTCTTAAGACTGCCTCTATTTCAGGCATTCTTCGCAACTTTCACTGGCTAAAGGTAGAGAATCGTATTAATGTCAAAGCCTTGAGCTATATGTTCAAAATTCCGGCGTACGAGCTCCACCGTCTCCAGCTTATCCAAAACCAGGCTGCAAGGTTGGTTTATAAACTTCCCAAACACTACCACATCACCCCGCTCCTAAAAACTTTACATTGGCTACCACTTACTGAACGTTACTTTTTTAAACGCGGCTGCCTGATTTTCAAGGCTTTAGCAGGTTCAGCTCTCGCATCCGCCAAACTCAAGTCTTATGTCCCCACCCGTGACCTTCGGTCTTCCTCTAAACACCTCTTGCACATCCCCCGTTGTAGAAGGAAGAAACATGGTGGCATGAGTCTCTCCTTATTGGCCCCCTCTTTTTGGAACTCCCTACCCCTCAGCATTAGGACCACAGCTCTTTACATGGATTTCCGCAAGCCTCTGAAGACCTGGCTTTTCTTGCAAGCTTTTGCTAAGTAGGCAACCCTCCACTCACCCTCGTCCTCAGCGCCAAGAAACCGATTAGTCTACGAGCGCTTTATAAATCTTTTAACTTTAACTTTAACTTTAAATACCTTGTAATGTGGCAAAACGTCAAGAGATTGGTTTTGGGTGTTTTATGAGTGCTTCTGGTTAATGTATTTTCTGCCCTGGCCCTAATAACCTCCAGACAATGTTAGCAGCATATATTACAACTCACATTTTCTGGAGAAGAGTGGGCACTTGAAATTGTCCTACAGATTCTATTTAGGTCGAGTCTAGGCAGCACCCACGCGCTGTCTGCAAGACCTGCTGTAATCAGTATACAGACTATAATCCCGCCTGCTGCTTGCCATTGGGTCACTCTGGCGTTCCTTTGCTTTCCTGGCTTCTTATTGGCTGGCGGTCCTGAGACGTCACTTCCGTTTCATGGCAGGCAGCACAGACCAACTGCAGTTTAGTTAAACTGTAGGGCTGCATCTGTTTAATTTAAGGACTACTGTGTTTATTTTTTTATATCACCATGGCACCCGCTCCACGGGCCGAAATGTGCATAAATTAAATATGTGCAACGGTACGTCGCTTTGTTTAAGCACAGTACTCACTTTCATGTTTCTCCTTTCGCTGTTGTTCTCCTTGTGGCCTGTTCCTTTGCACACACTACTAGCCCCTGATGTGATGGCGCTTCGGTGAGCTCAAGAACGTCTCCCTGCATTCTGTAGCCACCCCAAAATCTTTTATTCACTGCAGACATGGTGCAGACTTGTCTAAGTGCTGCCTTTTCCAGTGCAGCCTCATTATCACACTCCGAGTGGCTACTTGTGCCAGTCCTGAGTAACTCTAGTGCTGCCTCGTTCCAGAGCTGATTCACCTGAGAGAATCTTTATTCTGATCCTCTCCTACCCAGTCACCTGCACCTTCTCAGAGTACTGCCCCATACCACTGCTTCCTTGAGTAGTGCTCTAATGATCCTGGGCTTACTTACTATAGCCCACTCCATCTGGGTAATATAATTCAAATATTATGTCTCAAGAGAAGGGTGCAGAACCAAAGGCTGTTGCTAGGTGACTCTGGGACAGCTAGTAACAGCCTGTGGTACTGCACCCTTTCCTTAATACATAATATTTAAATGTTATTACCCAGTGTCAGTGAACTTTGCTGTAGAGTTCTTCTTGGGTATTACTGAAGACGTGTGCACTGGATGAAATGTGAATGCACCATGTAATGATGGTAAAGGAAGGGGTGTAGTACCAAATTTGGATACTAGGAGTCCCTGGGATATCTAGTAACAGCCTGTGGTACCGCACCATTTCCGTAAAACCTAATATAGGAATTTCATTACCACGAGGCTTAAGGACTAAGCGCAAGCATTTTTGGGCATTTTTTTCAGGCTTTTGTAGCTTCTGCGATAAGAACAGAAACTCCACTAATTAAGGAAAAAATTATCATGTTCGTTCCCAGGGACACCTAGTAACAGCCTGTGGTACCACACCCTTTCCTTCATGTGGAATTTCTTTCTTATTATGTATGATACTGCTGCCATAATTAAAAAAACAAAACAAAACATTAACATTTGCAATGCCGATAGCTCACATTTTCACTAATGCGAGACCTATTGCATTGCAAATGCTTGTTACCTTGATGCGGTTGGTAGCAGTGCATTTAATCTAATTGCGATCTTACCCATGCAGTGTGCATGATGTTTCCAAAGACTGGGCCACACTTTGGGAACATAATATCTGCCTCTGGTGATTTTGGGATTACTCCACTTTTATTTCTGGCACTTTTATGTGATATATTCTAGCAAAACTTTGTATCACAAGACATTTGAGGAGGATAGCTGTGCCTAATCAGGGAGCATAGTTCATCGAATTGTTGAAATCAGCTACTCGCTAATGAGTATTTTATAAGATCCAAGACCAAACAAATATATTGTCATAGATATGAAATCTCTTTCTATAATGGGTACCCATACACTAGATGATTAGCCTGTACTGTGGAGAAAAAAACTTAAGGAAAGTTTTAATTACATTTGATGCACTGCAGTGTGGCGCACAAAGTTTCTGTGCTGCGTTGCGTCACAAAAAGAGACCAGAAGACTATGATATCTACTAACATATACTGCTGTTTCATTCTCCCTCTGAACTGGCTACCTTGAGGCAGCCTTGCACCACACGCACAGTCTTGCACATTAGTGCAACAGTTTCTGTGTGTGATGTCTAGCATAACATTTGTTCTATAGGGCTAGCCATCCAGTCCAAAATACTGTGTTTGAACATGCTTTAAAAATGTTCTAAGATTACAGTGCAGCACACATGTAAAGTTGGAAATGTTTGGAGAAAAGAAAACTTTTCTCCAACGCTCTGCCTGTTTCAAAGAGAAAACATATTTTACACAAATACCTGTCTACCTTTTTTGTGAGGGTTTTGTATTGAAATCCATGGTTGGTTGCATGGGACCATCCATGTACCACTCATGGTTGTCCGCTTGATGCAAAGTAGTGTTACTTTAAAGTAAAAGAGGAAATAAAGCACAGTTTGTCCTAAATTCTTCTGAATATCTCCTATATTCATTTTGAATTTTTTATAGAATGAACATCTTGATGGAGAACTATCACAGCTTTTCTGACATTTCATGGTGCTAAACTACCCAAAAACCCTTTCTGCAGAAGCCCAAGGTGAATCATCACATGCTGCGTGCACTGGTGATGAACATGTTTACCATCTTTTTTGCTTATTGATGTAGATTCTCCTTCTCGTGTAGCCATACATAATATTGAGGTTATAAATATACTGCATACAAAATGCTTTAAGTAGCGCTTCAAAGTGTTTTGCCGTTTCGAAGACTAATGAATAACAGGTTGTCCTAAATAACATATATGAAGAAACAGAAAGAACATCATGAAAAAGAATGTGCATTTGATCACACACATTGAAGTTTTGATTAGTTACATTCATAATACTTTATTCTGTAAAAACATACCATCAAAGTATACAAAAATACAATATACATTTTTAAAAGCTTAACTGGAATAAAAGCGTTTTTTACAGAGGAAAATTAATTAACAGCAATTAGATATTACAAAGTGCATTCAATCAGTTAAAAATGCAGTAACATTTTTAAAATCGACCAAAACAATCCTGCTATTTTGCCCCCTTAGTTCTCTTATTCATGACTAATAACGTTTGCTATCAATTACAGTAACCTAGATAAGACTCATTCAAGGATTTTGTTTCATATTCTTTTCTCGCTTAAACAAAACTTTGAGGAAGCAGCTGACTGAGAATACAATAGTTTCCAAAGTATGTACTCTCAGCAAGCGCTGAGCGTGCCAATAATGAACAATCCCCAAGTTCAACAGGTCCGGACAGATGTGCTCAGTCCAAGCCATTTCACCAATCCGCAACACATGCCTCGATGTGTTCACTCCACATGAGGAGTTGTGCAATCTCCCATGCACACCTGCCAGCACATATCCCAAAGATCAATGCACACCATGCACGGGTATACAGGTGACATTCCTGTTCGTGGGCCAACAGGAGGCGCACAGTCAAGTCATAATCCAATTCTGCTACTGTTGCGTTGGATAGGCAGACCTCCATGGGACACTCGAATATGCATGATCGTCAGTGGAACCAGGGCTGGACGCATGTGACGTAGGCAAGACGGAAACTCAGACGGAAACTGATTCGCAACACTGCCATTGGCAGTGATCTTGACAGATGCAGCATTTGTGCACGGTACATTGCGTTTATTGGCCTCGTAGCACCGGCAATCCTCAGACCGGCTGCAGTTTTGTGTACGATATGCCACAGCTCGTATGTGTGTACAACGTATGGATGTATGGGGTGTTATTACCAATGTGTCAGGGGCAGCCCTTGCAGGTGTAGCTCGTGCAGGGACCAGTGTGTGGGATGTGGACACATTGGTCTTTCATTAGCGCAGTTCATGGTGTGGGAGTCACTGGAGTCTGGTATGGTATCATGGAGGGTGTACCAGCCGCATTCTAGACCAAGTTCGGGGGTTCGGTTATCCTTCCGCCTTGTGTATTGAGACAAAGGAGCTTTCATACCTAATTTTAGTCTGACTACGGCTTGCATTTCTTGAATGTGATGTGGCCCTCACACTGACATTGATGCCAGACCTTAGATTTGGGGTGCACCAATTGCGAAACACATGCACCAGTTGGCATGTATGAATGCGCCAAGGGCCCGATTGGTCTTGCGCTCCTTGTTCAGTATCTCTCTTTCGCTCTCTTTTTTCTCTCTCTCTCGTTCTTTGATGAGTGCCTGACACACCTTCTTATCTTTGATATTGTCTTGAAGGCTGTGACTTACAGATTGTCCAGAGATGCCCCGCATGACGCTTCTGAATAGTTGTTTGAAGACAAATTTGATTGTGATATTTTGTTTGGACTTTCAATGGTGAATAAATCACATTTTCTGTACTCACATATATGTTCATTGTGGTAAAGGTGCGACATCAGGAGAATGCTTCTGTTCATAACTTCATGACGTTGATGTGCAATAAATTGGTCCAGGGGCGGTGGGGGTGCTGGGGTAGGGCCCAGGTGGGCTGGGGGGTGGTCCGGAGTGGTGGCAGTGGGTGTTGCGTCCCTCTTGGGTGTCAGCGCTGCATGATCAGTGGCTCCATGGCATCTGTTGTTCTTCAGGTGTGACTCTGGGCTGGGCTCCCTTTTCTGGTGCAGTTTGTAGTCTGACTCTACACCAGGTCAGAGCAGGTGTTAATTTCCTGCGGCTAACGCACCTTATTGCCTGTTTTGTGATCTTATCGCAGATCTGGCTGGTCATTGAGAATTTGTGACGTGGTTTTGTTGCAGGTTTTTGCACTTGAACGCCTACTCAGCATCTCATTAGCGATAGTTGCTGGGGTCATCTGTGGCGATGTTTTTTGCAGCTGCAATCGCAGGTTTACTGGTGGTATTGGCTGTTAGCACCTGCTTGCATTTATCTCGACTTTCGCTGCGATAAAGTGCCAGTAACTCAGCAATAGCTCCTTGAGAATATGCCCCATTATATCTAGGAAATCTATACTTAAGAGATCTTGAGTACAACCAAGCGCAACTTTGTCCCTATATAATCCCACAAAATTCTCTAAATTAGTGGCTCTTGGGTGCAGCCACTTGAGGCCGGATTTCCAGACAGTATCCACTCGTTTACCTACAACTACTTGTTTCCACACTGCAGGCAGTAAATTCTTCCAGGAATACTTTCCTGTCAGCCCAGGTTTCCTGAAAATCGCATACATCATACTTCCCCACAAAGTCTATCCTGTCTTGGTCATCCAATTTGGCTTTTACTTCAATTACATTCCATGAGACCAAGGAAAGGTCAGTTCTGAATACTGGGGTCTGTTGAACAGGAGATTCAATCTTTCATTCTCTATGGGTGCTTACACAAGGTCTACTTGTTGTTGTTTCAGAACGATTCATCTCTATGAGGTCAGTAATCGCAGAGTTTACTGAAGAGGCCTTCTCTGAGCTGCCAGCACAAGCCCTCGTTCCTCCCTGTTTAGTTGATCATAACACATTCAATCTATTTCATTAAGATTGGAGATTAGTTAATTAACATGAACCTGTCATTCTCAAAAAGGCAAATTTAGACCCTAACATGGGAGGACAAAACCTCATAGTTACAACACGTTGCTATTGTCAAACAGTTATTCAATTCAATTCATTCTATCAAACTAGAAAAAAGAAGGGGGAGTGGGGTTCGGTAGCTAGGAGTATGAATTCTGTATACAATAGGCATTATCAAGTGTAACGTTTTAAGCTTTTGCAACGCCTCTCTTTGAAGCACCACAAGATCCAAGGGCAGACCTTGTGCTGTGCCGAAGAACTGCTGAACCATAAGTTCTGGTATTCTAAACACTAAGCTACAGGTTACACAGATCTCGGCAGAGGGGGTGCATGAACATCATAGACTGCTGGGTGGACTAGAATATGCAAAAGGTGTTAAAGTTCTTTTCCAGCCCAATATTTGGGGCATGTTTGTGTTTTTAAAGCTATACTTAAGAGGAACTGACATCGCGTGATTCAACAGCATCACACAATGATGATAAAAAGGGGCAGGTTTTTGGTTTTAAGTAACTGAGGCTATATTCCGACCAGTTATATCATCATCAAAGCTTTATTTCGATATAGAAATATCATAAAAGCATTTTCCAAATAGTTTTTTTTTAAAAGAATTAAAAACAAAATTTTAAAAGACAACAATAAAAACGTATTTCCCTCTTATACAATCAGTAAGTAACAATTCATTCAAAGAAAGGAGAGTACATAGTTATAAAATCGGTTACCATCAAATCATTAGAGGTAAAAATATACAGTACATATTAATTAAGATTAGATTAAATAATCACAGCTTTGGCGCAACATTAAAACCCATTTGGGAGGGGACTTTATCCCATAGAAATCTTTTTCAAGCGGATCACCCATGACCACCTGAGGAATTTGGCCACCCCACAAACCAGAGTAGTGTTAGTGTTTGTGCGTAGTATTCTCAGGGCCTCACAATGGTTTCTGGTTCCTAGTTGGCAGCAAACCAGAATCAACCATTTTTTCCTCGGTTTTACATAGGCAATACAAGCGAACATGAGGAGTGGGACACTTTCTACTACTTCATCACAGTGGGGACAGGATAATTTGGCCTGGTATAGAGGTTTCCAACTGCTAGTAAATTCTCGGACAGGTAATGTGCCTAGCCTAAACTGGATATAAAGAGCCCTGTCTTTAGGTTATTTAATAAAATAGAGGTAAGGTTCTAGGTTTGGGGCCTGTTTATGTAGACGAAAATCATCAGTGAGCCTACCTAATCTATGGTTACTAGACTCCTGACTGTCAACCCAAGCCCAGTAAGCACTCTTAATGTCTGCTTTACTTAGTGAGATCTCAGAGTCCCAAGCTTTTCAAAACCCAGTTCTATAAGGAGTTTTTTTGTGTTCGAGAGCCAACTAATTTTTTGAGTTCCCTCAAGGTACATTACTTCTCTTAGGCCGTCGGCGTATTTGGCTAGCTCAGGTGTACGCCGCAGACGAGCCCAATAGAGGAGGGGGCGTAAAATGGCAAGATCTTTCATTTTACGACGTCCCAAGTCACTCAGCAAAGGCTTGGTTGGGGTTCCTTGCGGCAAAGAGACCAGCTCTCTAAAGAATTTATTTTCTGCCTTAACCATTTCGTCAACTTTCTCAAACCCCACAGCTCAGCACCATATAGTGCCAAGCCTACGGCTTTGGCTGCATAGATTACAAGCGCAGGAGCAATTGACCTGGAACTTGAGGAGCGGTGCTCTCTACCAATAGCTCCCACCACCCTCTTGAGGTTCAGGGCCATTTTATCAATAGGTGGTCTCCAGGACAGTTTATCTGAAATTCTGATGCCCAAGTAATCAAATGTTTTGACGGACTCTAAAGGCACCCCGTCTAGTGTAAGGATAGACTTTGACTGCCTTCTAGGGTTAAAAAAGAGACGTTTAGTTTTATTAGTATTAATTTTCAGGCCCCTCAAATTACAAAACGAGTGAAACCTATTTAACAATTTCTGCAAGCCTGCGATAGTTTTAGAAATTAATAAGGTGTTGTCCGCAAAAAGTAGGGCGGGCACCTTATCCCCCGCCAGGACTGGGGTATCCGCATTTATTTCTAGTAAATAAGAGATAACCCCATTCACAAAAAGAGAAAAAAGGGTTGGGGCCATAACACAGCCCTGACGGACCCCTCTTTCATTTGGGATTTTCTCAGTTTTTTGGCCCTGTGTGCCCCACCTGATACGGGCATAGTTGCCCTCATGCATGCGCACCAAAAGGTTCAGTATCGGCGGGGGTATCCCCATCTCATGTAGGAACAGCCAGAGGCGATCTTGTGGGACCAGCTCAAAGGCAGTCTTTAGATCGATAAAAGCGAGGTAAACACTGCCCCTGCCAATGGTCACCACCTTCCAATGTACGAGGGCCAACCTAAAGGCCTGGTCGATCGTACTTGTGCAGGCCCTGAACCCTGCCTGGTAGTCCGACAAGATATTATTCTCCCCAGCCCTGGAGAGAATCCTCTCCAGGAGGACCCGACCAACCACCTTCTGACCGACATCTATAAGACTAATCGGGCGGTAGTTGGCTGGGTCACCCCTGGAACCCTTCTTAAAGATGGGGATTACCTCAGCCCCCTTCCAGGAGGCGGCGACAGGTGCCCCCGCCAAGAGGGCATTGATCAAGAGGGCAAAGTATGTGGCCCATTCCCTTGGGTGAGCATGGTATAAATCACCCGGCATGCCGTCCTGGCCCGGGGCCTTAGCTGGGGTGATCTCGTCTATGGCTCTCTCGACCTCACTAATGCCTATTGATGGAAACGACTGAGAGGAAAACAGAAACAGTTGACAGCAAGAGGACTCTTGGTGCCCTGAGTTACTGACTCCTTCATACAATTTTCTGTAGTGTTCCAACCATTCCTGACTAGTAATATGGTTCGGGATCTGTTCAACATCATTGCCGTTAGATCTCTTGACCAAACTCCAGAACAAGTCACCGTTTTTAGACAAGCTAGCCGCCTTCAATTCTAACCAATAGGATTCCTCCCACAGTTATATCAAAATGATGTGAAGCACGTTATAGTCCACAGGACCTTTATACTAGCCATGCTCCTCGCCACATCACACAATGGTATTGAACTTGCATAGCTGGCTTCTGAAGTCAAGTTGGATACCTAATGTGGCTGTATATTTCTAGAACAAGACTAATCTTGGATTCAAATTATTCGAGACTATTTCATTAATTTAGGTATTTCACTTCACAACATACTTCATCTGACCATGATCTACAGAAAATATGTTGACTCTACTTAGAATGAAACTTCTTCACATTGGCTCACAGACCTTTCTCTTCTACACACCCTTTAGTCTGCTGCATACTCCTTCCTGCCCGGGTCCGCTCAGTACACTCTGCCACTTCCCAACCATACTTTTCCATTAGCTGATCCTCGCATAACAGCATGTGCATAGACTCTTTCTACTGTCATGTAGTAACCTGAATTTCTGCTTTTCTTGCTCCAAGGGCCATATGTAGGAAGCCTAATTGCACTCGCAAATGCTGAAATTCGCAGAATTTCAGCATTTGCCATCGCAATTAGGGCAAAAACCCACATGCAAAATAAGGAATCGCAACATTTGCGATTCCTTATTTGGCTATTGCATTTAAGGAATCGCAAATACAATGTTGGAAGCATCCAAGTTGTCCTAATTTTGGCTTAAGGAATCGCAAAATACCACCAACTTTTTGGCATTTTTCAAAGTGCCATGTGGGTCACATGCATGCCCTTAGGGCATGTATGTGGGCCACATGTGCACACATGTTAATTTTAGGGGTGCAAAGGGTGTCCTATTGACACCCTTACAACGCTGAATTTGCGATTCTCTAATTGAGGATCGCAAATTGAGGATGTCTTCCCATTCATTCCTATGGGCCTTGTAGCCCATGGGAATGAATGAGAAGGTATTCCTTATTTGCAAATCTCAATTTGCGATTCGCAGATAAGTAATAAGTGGGATTCACAAAAAAATGTTGCTAATCCTACCTACATTGCGTTTTGCGATTCTCTAATTGCGATTCCCAAAAAAATCGCAATTTGAAAATCGCAAAACACAAATTACCTACATATGGACCTAAATGCGTTTAAATAGCCACATTGTGTTGAAGCATAGTTGTGATATACTTAGCACTATTTAAAATCACAAAAATGAAATCAATACTATTTCCTCTTCTGTCTTCTGTGGAAGATACCATGTTGCCAACAAGAGTTGATAGACATTTCTAGGGTTAGAGGCACCGAGATTTCAAGCAAATTTATTTCAAACCCATGGCCTCATCACAGGTGGCCTGCAAATTTTGCGGCCTTTAGGGTGCACATTCAACACCAAGAAAAAACGAATGCTACAGAAAATTCCAAACATTTCTGATTTACGATTTGTGTCTGACTTTGCGTCACTTTGGATCAGACCCTGATACTTTACACCTTCTCCCCATTCTCTTTAATAAACAAGCTTTTGTAAAGCTAATAACGGTCTACCATTGGCCGCCAGCCTTTTGTTTTTGTCATTGTTTGCTTTGATTTGTCATAGGTTTCATAAAATCTTATTGGTGGATCAACTGTCAGATGCCAGCCAAAATATATATAAAAAAGGCAAAACTAGGGTGTTGCTGGTGACTGGGGCAGAACATGGCAGACAGCTAGCAGCTGCCTGCGCGTCCATAGGAAGAGAGGGTGCCGGAGAGAGGGGAGAAAGGATTCAGAGAAAATGCTCAGAAAAGAAAATCTACCTGGTGGTGCAGGCGGCTGGTATGGCTGGCATGTGGTCCCAGGTGTTGGGTGTGGTTGGGACCCCCATGCCTGATGGGTGTTCTCCTGCCCCTGAGAGAATTGGAGATCTGAGTACTATGGTGGCGGGTGGCCCGGAAGCCAGCAAGAATGTATGGGGTTAATCCCAGAATTATTGGAAGAGGTATTGGAAGTGGCTGGCGGTCTGCGTTGGTCGCAGGCAGATCGATCCGCGCTGAAGGGGCTTCTGACTGGAAGGTGGTTGGAGAAAGGGTTGGAGGCAAGCCATTTAAGTTCAATGCTGTGGAAGTCACAGCAGGGCACTGCAAACAGACAGCAACACCCAGAAGGGAGATGGAAAATATTGTCCTGGGTGGATCCTTCTCCGGTAGGGATACAACCTGTTCACGGCCAATGAGGGGGAAGGGGCAGAAGGCTCGGAAGTCAAATTGATATTCACTAAGGAGTGAAGAAGCCTTTGGAGGGGGTCCCTTAATCTTGGAAAAGAAATAGTACCTCTGTACCCTGAATCAAAATAAAAATTAAAGGTCCCAGATTAAAAAAGGACACCTTAGTTGCTTAAGATGAACTAATTATGAAGCAATTATAAAGCAAAGGTTTCCAGGAATTATGCTTGGCTCCCCAGTCTTGGGGTATCAGGGACCCTCAAAGAGATTAATCAATTATTTTTTCAACAAGTTTGGTCTCTTTTACTTTTTTATCTTTCTCCTTCTTTCTCTCTTTTTTCTTATTTTACACAATACAGGGTTTTACACTACCCCCCCCCCCCTCACTGACAGGGCCAAATGGCTAGGCTAGCCAAGTAAGAGAGGGTTTGTGTTCTCCAGGGAAGGGGGGTGGTGAAGAGAGCATGGGGTCGGAAGAATAGAGGAAAACAATATTTTAAAAAGTGCCAATGCCTTAACTCGTATAAAATTAAGAAGGTTTACAGAGTAAAGTAAATAAGCAACTATAGCATACAGATTCTGTCATGGAATATTAGTGGATTAAGAGTTGGACCTAGGAGAAGGAAAAGTTGTCATACTTGAAAGATGTCCCAGCTCAAATAATAATACTTCTGGAGTCACACCACTCTAAGGTGGAATGTTTAGAGATCTGCAAAAAACAGAGGTGGGTCGGGCAGACGGTTAGCAGCAAACAGACCTCCCTATAAAAGGAGTTATTGTATTAATAAAAAAACAAACTGAGATATCTATCATGGAGGGGGAAGTGAACAAGAAAGGGAGTTGGGTCATTGTTGTTTTGAAAATACTTGGTAAACACTACACTTTGGTAGGGTATTATGGCCAAACAACAATGACATAGAGCCCCTACAATCCTTGCCCTAAGAACTGATGCAGTTTTAATCCCCATTTATCTGGTCTGGTGATTTTAATGTTGGAATGGACTATCAATCGGACATGTCTAATAACAGTCGAGCAAGATTTAATCCTAAAATGCAAGGTTTTGTTAAATCTGTAATGATACAGTTTGGTTTGTGTGACATCTGGCGAGATAGGCATAACACCGAAATGCAGTTTACCTTTCACAATTTAAAATATAAACATCATTCAAGGATTGACTTCTTATTAATAGATAAAACTCTAGGTTTAGAGGTCAGACGTACTAAACATCTTCCCGCTCATTTGTTTGACGACGCAGCTGCTGCATTAGAAATAAAGATGAAGATGGAAAGACAAGAAAGAAGATGGACATTGGTTAGATAATTATTAAATGATCAGGTTGTAATAGACAGGCTAAAGGAAAAGACAAGTGATTTTTTTTAGATTAACACAAGACACAGCACCTATAAAGGAGTGTGGGACACGTATTAAGCCTTAATAAGAGGAGTTTTGATTAGCATTTCATCTCAAGAGAGAAAGGACTACAGGAGTAAGATCGAAGATCTGGAGCAGAGGGTAATGGTACTTGAGCTGAAGTGTGGAGAGCCACCGCGGGAGGAAGATCTAATTGAGAAGTGGCAGAATGAGATCTCTGAATATAAACGTGCCCTTTCTGCTGCATTGCATGACAGGGTGCGATATCGATGGGAAGATAGTAAATTAGCGCACTTTGAATATAGCAAACGTGCCGTAAAACTCCTGGTTTAGAAATCGAAAACAGAAGCTGTAAAGAATGATATAAACAAGATAACCTGTAGGGAAATAGGAAATTCTTTAAGGTTAAGACAGGAGATTGAGCAAGCCTCTGTTGATTTTTATGGTGAGCTATACACACAAAGGATATGTGTGTCTTAGAGACTAAGTTTAACAGCTGGCTTCAGGGTCGGAAAGTACAGAAGCTTCCAAGTGAGATAAAATAATTTTTAGAGGATGATATAATGCAAAACAAGCTCTACACAGTTATGTAAAAAGGGAGTACGAATAAAGCAGCTGGCCTAGACGGTCTCCCAAACGATTTTTATATAAAACACATTGATGCATTTTGGCCAGTTTTGACTGATTCATTTACAGATATCTGGGAAATGGGCATGCCTCTACCAAAGTCCTGGGAGGAAGCAGTAATATCCTTAATTCTAAAGCAGGGGAAAGATCTAAAATCTTCTGATGCATTCAGGCCAATCTCCCTTTTAAAATGCGACTAAAAGATTTACGCTACTATCAGTGCTAATAGAGTGAGTGGGGAATTAGTAGCAGAAGACCAGAAGGGGTTTATGAAAGGCAGACACATGAATCAACTAAGTCATGAACTCATGAAAAAATATATTCTGCACTGGTTGGTGACAATCTGCCTAATATCTAACAGCTGGCCAACACCTCTCCCAATGCAGCCAGTGACACATGGCTGGAGAATTGAAGGAGTACTAAAACCATTAACAAATTGGAAACTTGGTCTCTCCTTGAAACAAGCTCTTTTAATCAGCTCCTGGCTAGCTTAAAATCTGGCTCTCCATGTAATTTACTCCCTATCTCTGTGCTGAACCAACTTGAGTCTCCTTCACTTCAGCTAAATATGGAACTCCTCAATGCCTCCTTACAGGAGGGAATAGTCCCACCAGAATGGAACATGCCATGGTTTTCCCTCCCTTAAAGAAGGCCAATGCTGACTCTTCTCAGGCTTCCAATTTACGACCGATCTCACTGCTTCCGGCCTCTCCCAAAATTCTTGAAAAGCATGTAAATTCCCAGTTATCCTCCTTTGTTGGGTCCCAGGACTTCCTACACACTTCTCAATCAGGTTCTAGAGCAGGGTTTCCTAATGAAACAACTCTATTAGGAGTCACTGAAATGCTACAACACCAACTGGACATTGGTGACACGGTGGCCCATATTTTACTTGACCTGAGTGCTGCATTTGACATGGTGTCACACACTGTGTTGCTGAAAGCTTTGCAATCCTTGGGTATTGAGGGCCTAGTGCTCCAATGGCTTGACTACTTTCTTACTAACCATATGTTTCAGGTTTTTTCTTCCACTGCCAGCTCTAAACCTCACTTATCCCTGTATGGAGTGCCCCAGGGCTCTGCACTGAACTCTTTGTTGTTTAATGTTTATGCTCGCCCACTGGCAGATATTGCCAAAGAGGCAGGGCTGTCCATATTCTCCTATGCTGATGATACTCAGATAATTGTTCTCCCTCTGCAGTGAAGGAATCTGAATCATCGAATCTCCAGTCTGGTTTGAGGAAAATTGCGTCTTGGACGCAAGATAATTTACTCAAACTTAATGGAGAAAAAACTGAAGTTCTGATCTTAGGGACAACACAAGATCTTTGGGGTCCCCAGCACTGGCCCTTGGAAATGGGGGCCTTACCCCAGCCTGCTCATCAAGTGCATAACCTAGGCTTTATCATCGACAATTAGTTATCAATAAAACATCAAGTTACAAAGGTGGCCTCATCCTGATCACCATCCTCAAATCGTTAAAGAAGATTCTTTGGATGTTACCCTTCTCTAATCAGAGAACAGTAGACCAGGCCCTTGTTACATTTAGGCTGGACTGTGGCAACGTCCTATTACTGGGTTCAAACAAAGATGTGTTACAAAGATTGCATGTGGTGCAAAATGCGACTGCCAGACAGCTCTGCCAGGTTCTTAAGACTGCCTCTATTTCAGGCATTCTTCGCAACTTTCACTGGCTAAAGGTAGAGAATCGTATTAATGTCAAAGCCTTGAGCTATATGTTCAAAATCAAAACTGGTTTAGCCCCTCAATATCTGCAATCTTTACTCCGACCCTATACACCTTCACGCCCACTCCGCTCCACTACTCAGTTTAAATTCACTGTTCCCAGAATCAGATTGATGCGCATGCGCAGCCGATCCGTTGCTCACCTAGGACCCTCCCTGTGGAACTCTCTTCCCATTTCATTACTAAAAGAGACCATTTATGGGAATTTTCGCAGATGTCTGAAAACCTGGCTGTTCAAATTGTAACTTCTTTGCTCCACTTCTCTTTTCTTCTAGGCTGGCGCTGGGAAACCCCTAGGCATAGCTGTGTGCCTTATAAATTCAAATAACATAACATAACTCATTGCCACAACAGACCTGGCAGTGGAGGATAAACAACTGTTAGCTATTATCACACTAGATGCAACCAAAGCCTTCGACAGGGTGAACTGGCAATTCCTGTATTTTATGCTGAATCGCTATTATCTGGGCAACAGATTCTGCAGGGCCATACATGGGATATACAGGGCCCCTGGTGCAAAGATTTTGGTGAATGGAAATTTAACCCCCAGCTTTAAACTAACCAGCGGGACTACACAGGGCTGCCCTCTCTCCCCACTCTGATTCAATTTATATATTGAACTGTTCGCAGAACAAAATTAGATTAGAGCAACAAATTACCCCCTTTGATTTCAGAATTTGGCGGAAGAAAATATCTCTTTACACCAATTATATTATGGTCTACACACATAATCTATTGTCAGCAGTGGAGAGCCTTGATTGATTAATAATAGATTTGGGAAGGTTGCAGAGTACGAGGCAAACCTGAATAAAACACAGGTGATGGATTGGAACATGGAGGTGAAGCATGTTCTGATAAAAGATGGAATAAAATATCTTGAAATAAAGGGACCCACTCATTAGATAAATTGGCAGAATTATACTTTAGAAAACAATGGCGGGAATTAATAGGTTAATAACTGCCTGGTCACATTTCCCGCTAACACTATTTGGGAGAGCCAACTTAGTCAAAATGTCAATTCTCCCCTAATTCACAATTCTTTTTAATATGATACCACTTCACTTTAAGAAGCTGTGGTTTAAACGGCTCCATAGTAGGGTAGACTCCTTTATTTGGGCAGCAAAGGGGATAAGAATCACAAGAAGGAATTTTCTGAAAAACTATGATAAAGGGGGTATTGCACTGCCAGATTTTCAATAATACGCCTGGGTTTTTCAACTAAAAAATAGCAGAATTCTTCTATCAGATACAATTGGGGCAGGTAGCACAGGGCTATGGAAGGCCCTACTTGAGGAGGAGGGAATAGGTGGGCCCAATTTCGTGTTTAAGTTTGGACACCAGAAATTCTTTAAAAAAAAAAAATTAAAGGTGCTGCAAGCAGCCGTTCAACTATGGGCACAGATGTGAACTACAACAATTGTAGTAAGTATGCCACATTGTGGGACTCTTCGGGGTCACCTGCTTTCATGGAAGACAGGTTGTCAGTCAGTCTTAGAGAAGCCAGAATTATAGAATGGGGCCAGATTTGACAAGAAGGGCAGTTGTGTTCCTGGTACCTGTTCCAACAGATGACCAACATGACAGTGTCCAAGTTTAAATGTATACAATTACAGAGTTGGGTTCAGTAGGTGAGATAATATAAAGGGGGGACAAATATATTTCAAGAACATATAATAACAAGGGACCAACAAAAGAAGATGGTTGCAACTTGGTATAAGTTGATCATGGATATTCAAGGTGAAGGAGACAATACATTTAACGCAGCTTTGGGGTGGATTAATCTTGCCTACAAATGCGGAACTCCTGTGGCACGTATCCTTCCAGTTATTATATAAGGTGATTAAACCAGCGTATTTAAGGCAAAATAATTTATTCTCCCTCCAAAGAGCTTTTTGGTCCCTGAGGAGGCTATCAAAACTGAAGGGATTGAGGGGGACTAGCTATAAGAAGTGCGGGCTCATTGAAGCCCATGATATCCATATGTTTGTCAGTTGCTCCTCCTATTCAGCGTTTCTGGAAAGATGTGTGTACATTTATGACAGATCTCTTGCACACGCAACTGGAGATAAGCCTTGAATATTTATTTTTGGACTGACACCTGGGATTGAAACCAAGCTGAACTCTGATATTAAATTGGTATCTTTTTCTAATACTACTGGGAAGAAGGCTGATCTGTAAATACTGGATTAATCCGACTGCTCCCTCCAAAGCAGAATGGCTTGATTCGGTTCTCTATGTTTATGAGAGCGAGAGAAATCGCTTGGCAACAAAAAAAGTGACCATATTATGGTTCCCCTTGAAATGCTGGCTACAAAAAAGTGATGGTAAGGTTTTAGAACTGGCCCAAGTCGACGCTATCAACTTTCCTGCTGTTCGTTGATTGCAACCACGGGGTAATTGACGCAGCAGTCAATATTTCCCCCCTTGCTTTGGCCAGAATGCTGTCATCTCCATTTCCTTCCAACAGGGCAGGATTCTCTACAAATAAGAAGGAA
The DNA here is from genome assembly GCF_964261635.1 of Lissotriton helveticus. Taxonomy (NCBI): domain Eukaryota; kingdom Metazoa; phylum Chordata; class Amphibia; order Caudata; family Salamandridae; genus Lissotriton; species Lissotriton helveticus. The sequence continues at coordinate 1,081,671,983 of NC_136059.1, forward strand.
AGTCATAGGTTTCATTAGGACCAAAAAAGACAATTTTTTGTCTCAAAATTACAATTTGCCATACTAGTCACGGCACTGAAGGGAACTACTTTGTGTGCTGATGTGCACCTTCTTAACCTGTTCCATGCTCATGACAAGGTCAGCTCGTCATGCAGTACACTGGATGTGTGCAGAGCAGAATGCTGTTGCTCACAGTGAAGTTGGTCACTAGCTGAAGGAGGTTGAACTGCTGCCCTATACTATATGTTGTTGTGGGTGGAAGAAAATGTGAATGACACCGTTACACGAGAATAGAGAAAGTAAGCTACTGAAAGCTCGTATATATAAGAATATTATATACAAAAGTTTGGTAAAATCAAATGGTCTTAGCTAACTCCAGTCTTAAGAGGCACTGTATCAATTTTTTTTTAATCTATAAATAGGTAGTGCTCGTTAACAGCATCTAAGTTTCACTTTGGAAAACTGTAGTTGAAGTCAGGCCGGCCCCTGAGCTTGTCATATTAAATCAACATAATGTTTAAAGATTCTTTCTCAACCTTTAATTCTGTCACCATATTATTCATATTTGTTAAGTATAACATAATTTATTCATTTTAATGTGTCAAGATGATACTAATCCAGCAGGAGTGAAAGGGTGTTTGAATATGTGAGCATTAGTCTGATCGGCCATGAGTGAACAGATCGGAGTGTGATTATATGTATTAATGTATGGTGAATGTTCAAGAAGGAGCAAGTGTCACTGAGCATTAGTGGGCTGGATAGATTATCTGTCACTGAAAGACAATCTGCAAAGCACCGTCCCCACATTGTTTTACATATTAATAGACTAATGGATGTGATTGGAATTGGCAGCGCACAGGAAAGTCGGACGAAAACCGGCGACTCTTTTGTTTCCTGTGAAATTACGATGCTTGAACACCTGGAACAAATCACACAGAAACATTGGGTGCCGCAGTGAAAGGCTGCTTTACCGCAGTGTATTTATAGCACTATTTTGTATGCGGCCATATTTCCCCTGACACAGTGTCCAGAGGCAAACCATAGCCTCAGTATAATAATGAGCAGCATCGCCTGTGTTTGTCCTCGAATGTAACACCTTCGGTCACACTTTTGAGGTGGTTTCAAGCGTCTTGCCTTCATTAATTTACCTGCTTCTGCGTTTTTCATAAATGTGGTTTGTTTTTAATGAAATCGTGAAATGCCATATTCTTGTTTGGTGAAATATTGGAGAAAAACGTCATAAAATACAACTACCAAGCTTCCCAAGTCCCAATTTTTCATACAATTCTGGGACTTGCGTTCAGTGCTTGTATTTGTTAAAAGCAAATAAGTGCCAGACCCGTTGTCATGAGGCCACTGCAGCGTGTACCGTCCATTGCTCCTGCAAAGGCTGCACATGACAGTAGAAACAGGACTACTAACCATCACACTCCTGCAAATGTGATAATTCACACTAATTTTAAATATGTATTGAATTATTAAACAATCTTGTTTTGCTCAACTCTAAATTACTGCAACAGTCCCACTAGGTGGCTCACGGTCATAAGTGCTGGTGTTGACAATTCATTGACAGTGCCTCAACCAGAAACCACAGGCTCAAATTAAGCACTCCTTGCAATCCTATGGTAATACTTGGTTAAATAAGACTTCAAGCCTCAGGAGTATAAGAAAAAACGGGACTGGCCTAGTTAGTTATGCATGGGACCTGGGAAACCTGGCAGCTATGAAAAAAAGAATAGTAAAGCCTTTTTACCATACTATTACATGACTACCATTTTATGTGAACAAGAGAGCCCAGCCAGTGTTTTCAGATGTTTGTTTTGAAAAGAGACTAAGAGCCAATGCATGTTTCTAGTCAATTGCCATGAATGAGGATGTATGTATAAATGCAAGGTACTGTAAAAACTGTATGGGAAATGCCAACTTACTTATACATTAGCAAGTTTTTTCTAAGTATCATTTGTATCAAATCAAATCAAAGTTATTCGGTTTTAAGAAAAAACCCATAAAAGCAGGTGCAATGGAACAAGGCATAAACTGCAACACCAATAAAAACGCATAAAACAATACATACAATGTTAAGCAGACATAAAAGACACTTCTGGATGTGCAAACGCTGCTGTTACAGTGCATTTTAATGGGTAATAATCACCTAAAATCTTGTAGGATTCCTAGTCACTACTGTTCCTCTGCCTTACTGCAACTTTAAAAAAACTGAGTACATTAAACCTAATGTCCCCCGAGAGCATCTGTTAAAAGATAAGAGCCTGTCAGGCTTGGGAGAAATTTGCCTTTTTCAAAATGGGAACAATATATGCCTTCTGGGAGCTACAGAACATAGTAAAATATGGAGTACCCTGCGGAGACCAATTGTAGAAACTGCAGGGTGTGAGTTTGTTACCCATGTTTCTGCCCAGAGGATGAGTTAACCGAAAGGGCAATACATCCAATCGAAACCTGGTTAACAGAAAACGATCATGCCTACTTTTAACAATGAGAGGCTATGGCCCTGTAGTTAACACCGTCTTTAACATAGATTCAATTATATATTATTTACAATGTTCCATATTTCACACCAGGTTTACTAATTCAGTCTCTTGTCAGCATTCAAACTTGACATTAAGACATTCATTTTAAATGCCATTAAACAATAGTAAAATTGATCGCTACTATATTGTATTACCGCCTGAGACCTTAAATATCTAGACACAAGCAACCCACAAAACATTTTTGACTAGCCACTAACATGTCTTTGGTGGTAAGTTAAGTCAGTGCTTGCTGCAAACACCTTTTAACAGTGTATTGGAAAAGCAGGTTTCCGGAGGTAGAAATATGTAACAGGAATGTTTGTGGTATTTGTTGTGGAGCATTATATCAATGTAAAATTATTTCATTTTACTGTGGCTGTTGTGCTACATTTTCTTTGCCTGTTTTGCTGTGCTCTGGTGTGTTTAAGTTGTATTCTTTTGTTGCTTTGTGTATGTTATTGTGCTATCTTCTATTGTTTACTTTATACATGTCAACAAATGCGGTTATATTTCCAGCCAAAAGCAGAACATGCCTTTGAAGCTCCCACTGGTGGCAAAATAGCCATGCTGCAGCACTACAATTATTTAGGACACCAAGTCACCCCCAAACTCTGGCAGACAGTGCCTTAAATTAGCCTTTGCAGGCTCTCTTGATGTCATACGGCATTGGGAGCAGGAAAGAGTCAAGCTGCCCACAATCTGAACGTCTTCAATGTGGGCTTCTAACCTGCTTAGAAGAAATCGAAGCTGATTTAGAGATGCCTTTCTGAAGTAAAAGGTCCTTTGCCAGCTAAGTCTTAATAACCACCCTGGGGCTGCATTGTTCCCTAACACACCTTTTCTTATCAAAAGCAAAAGGGCAATAGGCCACTTGTATACTGCATTTATATAATCACTTGATATCAATCCTCAGCATATTCACGTGGAAAATACAGTTGGACAAAATGTTTTATGATTGATCAAAGGCAGAACCTTGACCCTTATTTAGACCTACACATGTGTGCCAGGTAAGCGATGCACTCTGTATGTTGCGCTTCACTTTCAAGTTGATTTTGTCCATTCAGATACACACTGACTGCATTCCCATTTTATTATTTTTTTCAGTGACCCATTTTGATTCATTCGATTGTGAGCTCTTCAACCCTTGAATTCATATTGATCTTCTCTTGAACAGAGTGTGTTACACCACTTCCCCCCTTGTTTTAGTAGGCTCATTAATTGTTTTCACGTGAAGGTAATGTACCATTTTCTAATTTTTTGTTGTACCTTCAGATACATTCTTTAACTTGGTCAGACCTCCCTCCCACACGCAAGGCGGGATAAGGAGCCCATCAGCACTTCCATTCACACATTTTGTGCAGTATTCTACCACGGATGTATGACATTACAACGCAGGCTATTACAAGGCCTGCCTTTACAACGTGGTTTTTACATCGCAAACCTTTACAACGCATAGTGCTTTTAGGCGCTGGATAGTGATTTATTTAATTTACTATTCCAACTCCAGTCCCCGTGGATAGTAGAGAAGGTGTTGGATAGTAAATTAAATATATTCCCTATCCTAGAGCGTCCCCCAGCGCAATGCGTTGTAATGGTTTGCGTTGTAATGACTGCGTTGTAATGGTAGTGCGTTGTAAAAGTTTCGTTGTAAGTGATGTTTACCTTCTACCACACCACTGAAGGTCACTGGTTTGTCTTTAAGGACTAGAGAGAGAGGGAACTTTTTCCTTTGTAAAAAAAATGTCACCCTTAATTGTAAATACACTCTTCCTTTTCTAGGTTGCATACGGTCCTTTCTTTTACATCCTGATGAAGACCCGTTATTTAGGTCTTAAATTGCCGCACTAATCATCCGGGTCGAATTGTCGACATAACTATACAAGCCTGGATTGTTCCTGATTATCCTAAAGACAGATGTGTTTCGATTCATTAGCCTCTTTTTCTTCTATGTATATACTTTGTAAATGAATGAGATTCTTTCTAACAGGCTTATCGCAGTAAAGGGTTCCTTGTTACTGCTCTTATTATTTCCTGTAACATTTGTATTCTTTTTTCTCTCTTATTTCACGGCACCTGAGTACTCCTTTGAGCACTTTCTCTTATGCACTATAAGGAGCAACTGAAAAATATTGATTGTATTTATATAAATTTTTTTAAATAAGAAAAATATAGTACTTTGACTTGAGTTTCACAGTTCATTGTCCATTAGAGCATTCTCTCTCTCTCTCTCTCTCTCTCTCTCTCATGTATCAGTTTATGTTGATGTAAATACAATAGTGAGTATTGTGTCGATTGTTAAACATTCATGCCAATAGGACCAATTGCTGCTTGTATCGCAATTGTAACCAGGTCCTTCGGCTGTTTAAGTTACCACATTAGCTTGTAATGGCTTACAGAAAGTGTGTTGGTGGACTAAATCCTTTACCAGCAACAAATGGGTTCGCGCTTGATGTCCCAATGATCAGGGGACTAGCCCAATTCACACCTGGGTATGACCAGATGATAGGACTGATCATCAAGTCAATTTGATGGTAACCCATTGCTAAATGTATTGGATTTGTTGACCATTTTTGAATGATCTGTACTGTGCTGGATTTTCCTATATACATAGTGTTCACTTTCTGTTCAAACACGCTGTCTCCATGTGATTTATACACTCCGAAATCCTGGTGATTCGGATTGACAGCTAAGCTACATAATTAGGCTGTTAGACCCCCCTGTGTTTTCGGTGTTATACTTACAGAAAGAGAAGCAAACCTGGTTCACTCGTTAGCTTATGTCAACAATGGCCTCAATAAAGCTGATTAGCTTCAGTCTTTCTTATAAATACATTTTTCTTCATTACCATGTGCCTATATTATGTAAATAAAAATTCCCATTGTCTCTGATACTCGTGGAGCTTCCTATTTAAGAGATGTATACCTCTTACAGCCTTCTATCCATTGCTTAATGTAGCCAGGTCCGAATTTCAAATGTTTAATTTTTCTTGATTAATTTTTACAGTATTATGTCTTAATTTAATATTATGCTTATCTCCATATTATTGACATTTGGTAAAACAACACAGTTCCCATGGGACTTATTTTGCAGCTCCAAAGATTTGCCAATTGGACATAAAAGTAATGTTTTACCATTCATAACTTATTTTGGGATTCATCAGTCACTCTCATTAAGCCACTCAGCTTTCAAACAAAATAAAAAGGTGGTCACTGTGACATATGTTTGTAGATGAAACTGTCAATGTAATAGTAACCTTATGCAGTTGGCTTTTCATTCACCAATGTGCTTTTGACTTATTAATAGTTGTCTATTTTCTTTTCTAGTTTGACATCCTGTATATAGTAGATTTAACCTATCTACTGTGTTTTCATCTCATGGGTCAATATATTTAATCTATACATGTTTTTGTATGTTTTTGTATGGTATTTAGAAAATCCTTGATTCTATCTTTCTTACTTTGTGATCGTTTCTCACTGGCCTTTTTGTTTTATTTTCACACCTCTCTCTCTATCTCTGCTTCCGGTAAATTGGGCACCAGTCCGTTAAAATTTATATAATAATCTTTGAATTTAGATAATAGGTTTTGTTTTTTAAATTGAACTATTCAACTTACTTGGAGAAACACCAACATTATTCTGTATATGTTTATGTTCATTTAGCCACCATGCTTTCTTTTACATGAAAATTAATATTTCTCTTTTTCAACATCTCACCTCCAAAATGGAATTTTTCTAAAACTGGTTCCTTCAGCATTCATTTTGACTTTTGGTTTGATGATCTCTCAGGCTTCTATGTGGATTTAAGTGTTATCTACCAGCCATACGTTTCTGGATTTCAAACCTGTTGCACACTTGCTCACTTGCCCAACCATGCTCTGCTTATGACTTTACAGATTCCTTCACTCATGGCCTGTTTAGTGACATCACTTATCACATCACTGATAACATCTGAACTGCTTTTTATATCTTCCATGAAAAGTCACTTTTCAAATGTTCTTGTTGTTCTTTCTTTGGAAGTAAATTACTTTATTTACTATTTTTCCCACAGCCTAAAGTAACTTAACTTCCAAATCCATAACCATCTGACCTCCAATTTCTAACAAACGTATGGTGCCTAGTGTGTGGTTAATAGGTATAGTACTAATAAACAATAGAGGGAGTGGGCGTGTGGCCGAACTGTGGACCAAGATGGCCGCTTAGTATTGGAGCACCGCCGACATCCCCGAAATAAAAGGCCATTCCGGTGGCTACAGGTAATAAAGGACAGCCGCGGCAGCACAGAAATGCTTCCCATGTACCCCTGAATCCGGCGACTTCTTTCCGGATAATCCCCATCACTGGAAGCCGCAGCACCTCTGAGGTGTGTAGAGGGTCTGCGAAGCAAGACTGAGCCAAGGGCTCGAGTATCACACTAACGCCAAAGAGCGTGGGGCCCAAGCCTCACCAGAACCGAGTTCTTGGCAGCCCTCCTACGGAAAACACAGTGATACAGCAAATGCCTGAGACACCAAGAAAGCCTGCACCGAGTGAGCAAAAGTGAGTGGCCAGAAGCCTTTGGACAACTTCGTGGTATGCAGGTAGGCCTAATCAGCATCTTCGGAGACCCTGAAGAGTGGGGATGCAAGAAAGAGCCTGGGGAGTGCTCACCCAACCGGACCCAAGAGGTACCCACTTCTGCAGGGGTCGGCGCTTTTACCCTCTGTCCATGCAGGAGCTACTTCGCCCTCGTGGCCCCTGCAATGACATCTGAGTCATAATGGCAGACACTGGGTTTGCTGTGGGCATGACCCACACAGGCACCACTGCATACAAGCCTGGTGGTCATAGTTACGAGACTACGGGAGAGGCACTTACCCTGTGCAAGGTGCCAATATTACGGGGAGTACACCAAAGAGAAATGCATGGCAATTCTGCTAAGGAGGGCCCTCTTAAGTCGCAGTGAACTAGGGGACCATCTCTCTCATTCACATCTGCCCCTTGAGGAACATTATTGTTGGATTACTGGGTAAAACTGAACTGGGGTGACCTCACCAACACGCATCAAGAGGCCCTTCCTATCGACCATGAGCAAATGGGACCCAAAGCAGAGGATGTTAACTTTCGAAAAGGCAGGTGGCAGGACAGACTCAACGAGCAGCAAGATGGCAGAGGGCGGCAACCCTACTACCACCCCGCCCCAAATCCTCAAACAAGTCAACAAGGAACTCATGGTGGAGCTCAAGGCTGGCTTCAAGGCCCTAGACACACACTTCACTTCGCTGGACAAAAGGCTGGACAGGATGGGGGCAAAGTTAGATTATCATGACAAAAGGCTGGATTCCCCGGAGGTCAGAAATTCGGACTTAAAAGACGGCTTGGCACAAGCTACCAAACAACTAGAAAGAATGGAAGGTTTGCTCAAGAACTTCGGTATGAAAAACAAAGATTTGGAAGCCAGGGAAAGACACAACAACATTTGCATCATAGCTGTGCCTGAATCTATGATTACAGGGCGACTAGATAGATTTGTAGATGGCCTCTTAACTGATATATTCAGATGGGAGTCCTTCACCACCACGTTTGTAGTCAAAAGAGCACACCGGTCTCTCGGACCCCGGCCTAACCCTGGCTGTCCCCCCTGCCCTATCATGGTGCTGCTTCTGAACTTTAAGGATAGGGACACTGCCTTGTGGATGGCCCAGGAACGGGTGGCACTGGAGTGGCAAGGCCCACCATTTCATTGTACCCCGATTTCACCGCTATAGTGTAGGCTGCACAACGTAAATTCACGTTGATCAAAACTGCTCTGCCTAAGGCCGGTCTGAGGTATGGGATGCTATACACAGAAAGTCTGAAGGTGGATGTCGACGGCAGGTCACGGATCTTTGACTCACCAGTAGATGTACAAGGATTCCTCAGAAATCGAGCAAACACCGGACAACCAAGAAAATCACCCACGCCAAATTGATCCCTTCGAATGCCGGATTCCGGCACCAGTGTGGAACTATTCTCAGCCTGCTGAAAGACTCATTATATTGCAACATGTTGATAAGTATTGAATGCCTACACTTCACTTTCTCATAGTCAATGTATTAGCCGCAGGATAATGGCCATGCTGATCTCTTTTTTCATAACATATTTAAAGTAACCGGAGACAAGGCAAGGCATTGCCACCTTTGTTTGGTTTCATCGTTTAGGATAACAGTAATGTTTGTCTAAGATTATCATTGGGATTTGGGATTTCTCCTATGTTGAGAAGGAGGGTATGGGTGGGGGCAGGGGGAGTTAAGGTTGATATCACTGTTTTCCTTTTACAGACGCATGGACATGACGTACAATGATCCCACAGGCCCAAGAAGTCGACCAATCTTTAGTTTCGCGAATAGCATGAAGAGCCAATCTTTCTGAGAACATTACCCTGATGTTGTTGAATGTATGAGGGCTCAATGACACACGTAAGCGTAAACAAGTCCTACACTACCTACAGCACCATCAGGTGGATATTGCACTCCTACAAGAGACACATTTACCTCCACAAGCGTTTCCGAGCTTTGCTGCCAATTGGGGGGCAAATCGATGTTTGCTGGCTATAGCACATATGCAAGAGGGGTCTCAACAAATAATAAAAAATGACTACTGTTTAATACAGTAGAGGTATACACAGATCAGGCGGGCAGATTCTTACTGGTCAAGGGCTGGCTTCTTGGGAGCACGATCCTGTTGGTCAATGTTTATGCACCCAGCACGGATGACTCATACTTCTTTGCGGACCTACAATCCTGCATAGACAGAATGGAGGCTGACCATATTTGCATGGGGCCGATTTCAATATATTATTGAACCCCAGATTAGACAGCACAGCTATCACACCAGACGTGAAACCCAAGGCCAGGAAAACACTCACTTATTTGCCTAATGCACACCAACTGACAGATGCTCGGCGACGTTAACTTAAACAAACCCGCTTACACTCACTACTCAGCCCCGCATCGCACATGGACGCACATGGTTTATTGGTTCCTCAATCCGAACGTTAAGGCCTGATCAAACACAGTCACCCACCTTCCGCACACCCTTTCAGGTCATGCACCAGAAGTGCTCAGGTTGCAGGTCCCAGGAGCGGAAAACAGAGTGAGACAGTAGAGATTCCCGGAGATGGCCCTCAAGGACTCGGTATTCGATGTGGAGTTATATCTAGCAGTGGAAGAATACTTTGAATTAAATGTAGACACAGTCAAGACCAATGCCACACTATGGGAGGCATTTAAAGCTTTAATAAGAGGTGTTTGCATCTACAAAATTGCAAGTATACTGAGTTACCGTTGGCGTACGCTGGCTGGAATTGAGGTCAAACTGACAGCAATGGATGCAGACCAAGAGGCGTACCGGACCACCTCCAGTCTTAGACAGAGGGTGGCATTACTGTCCGAGTTGCAAGAGGCAGCGCAACAAGAAGTACACTTTTTGGGGAAGCATGGCACTGCCAGGCAATCTGGGGAGGGCGAGTGCCCAGGGTGTAAGCTAGCGAGGCTTATACACCCCAACCGAGGGCTGACATACATCACACGGCTATCGGGTGAGGATGGAGAATTGATAACAGATTGCGAGGGTATCAGTAGCAAGGTATTGTCATATTATGAGGATTTGTATACGACCAAGGTCACCTACTGCTCCCTCACCAGAATTACTTATTTGGACACGGTTGCCATGGTTTGGCAGGAGGACATGCATAGAGACTTACTGACTGAACCCTTCAATCAATCAATCAAAACATTTGTAGAGTGCACTACTTACCCATGAGGGTCTCAAGGCGCTAGAGGGGTGGATGTGCTGCTACTGCTCGAACAGCCAGGTCTTGAGGAGTCTCCTGAAGGCCAGCAGGTCCTGGGGCTGTTGTAGGCAGATGGGGAGGGTGTTCCAGGTTTTTGCAGCAAGGTGAGAGAATGATCTGCCGCCGGCAGTCGCTCGGCGAATGCGGGGGACGGTGGTGAGGTCAGCAGAGCATAGTTGGTGGTTCGGGGTGTAGAAGGTGAGTCGTTTGTTGAGGTACGCTGGTCTGGTGTTGTGGAGAGCTTTGTGTGTGTGGGTGAGGAGCTTAAAGGTGATCCTTTTGTTGTTTGGAAGTCAGTGCTCGTTTTTCAGGTGGGTTGTGATGTGGCTGTGGCGGGGGATGTCGAGGATGAGACATGCAGAGGTGTTCTGTATGCGTTGTAGTCGTTTGTGGAGTTTGGCTGATGTTCCTGTGTAGAGAGCGTTGGTGTAGTCAAGTATGATGCTGATAAGGGCCTGGGTGACTGTCCTTCTGGTACCGGTGGAGATCCATCTGTAGATCTTGTGGAGCATGCGGAGGATGTTGAAGCAGGAGGAGGAAACGGCGTTCACTTGCTGGGTCATTGACAACGCGGAGTCCAGGATGACTCCTAGGTTGCGTGTGTGGTTGGTGGGTGTCGGTGTAGCTCCCAGTGCGGCTGGCCACCATGAGTCATCCCAGGTGGAGGGAGTGGATCCAAAGATGAAGACCTCCGTCTTGTCTGAGTTCAGTTTCAGGCGGCTGTTCGTCATCCATTCGGCGATGGCCTTCATTCCTTCGTGGAGGTTGGATTAGTCAGTGGTGTGGGCCTTTGTGAGGGAGAGGATCACCTGGGTGTCGTCAGCGTATGAGATGATGTTGAGGTGGTCATGCGATCTGGTGATGTTGGCAAGCAGTGCCATGCAGATGTTGAAGAGTATCGGGCTGAGAGACGATCCTAGGGATACGCGGCATATGATCTTGGTGTCTTTAGAGCAGAATGGGGGGAGGCGGACACTCTGGGTTCTGCCGGTGAGGAAGGAGGTGGTTCATTTTGGTGCTTTGTCATGGATCCCTGCGCTGTGGAGGCATGTGCAAAGGGTGTGGTAGCAGACAGTGTCGAAGGCGGCCGAGAGGTCCAGGAGGATGAGGGCCGTGGTTTCTCCGTTGTCCATCATGGCCCTGATATCAGCGGTTGCGGCAATGAGGGCTGTTCCGTTGCTGTGGTTGCTGTGGAATCCGAATTGTGATGGGTCCAGGAAGTTGTTCTTTTTGAGGAAGGAGGTCTGTTGCCTGTTGGCGGGAATGAGAGGAGCGAGATGGGCCGGAAGTTCTTGAGGTCCTTGGGGTCAGCTTTGGGTTTCTTGAGTAGGGCATTGATCTTGGTGTGCTTCCAGCTCTCTGGGAAGGTGGTGGTCTCGAAGGAGCTGCTAATGATCTTGCTGAGATGGGGTGCAACGGTGGAGCTTGCTTTGTTGAAGATGTGGTGCGGGCAGGGGTCGGATAGTGTACCGGAGTGGATGGTGTTCATGGTTTTTATGGTGTCTTCGTTGTTGACGTCGTTCCAGGAAAGCAGGGGGTCGATGTTGATGTGGCTGGAGGGCGGTGAGTCTGAGGTATTTGTGTCTGTCTGGGGGGGCCTGGTTGCTGTTGCTGTCATGGATGTCTGCGATCTTGCGGTGGAAGAAGGTGGCTAAGGAGTCACAGGGGTCTTGTGATAGTGGGGTGCCATTGTTGTTGGAGCTGTGGTTGGAGAGTTCCTTCACGATAGTGAAGAGTTCTTTGCTGTTGTGTGCGTTGTTGTCAATGCGCTCTTTGAAAGAGGTACTTTTGGTGGTTCGGATGAGTTGGTGTGTCTGCGGATGGCGCTCTTGTAGGCGTTGTTGCTTTCTGGTGTCTGTTTGTGGTGCCACTTCTTCTCGGGTCTACGGCAGGCCTGCTTGGATGCCTTGAGGTCCGCGGTGAAACAGGTGGCTTTTTTGTTGGTGCATCTGTTCAAGGGTTTCTTGATTGGGGCGAGAGTGTTGGCGCAGTCATCGATCCGTTGCCTGAGGTTGAGGGCGGCGGAGTCGGTTTTGGTAGTGTCCATTGGTGGGTTTCGGGTGAGGGTGGTGACTAGCTGGTCTTCGGTGACTTTGCTCCAGCTGCGGGGTGGGGGCCGTTGTGTGTGGTGGTGTGTGGTAGGCTTCTCGAAGGTGAAGTGGATGCAGAGGTGGTCGGTCCATGGGAGTTCGGTGGTGTGGCTGAAGGTGATGAGGTTGCTGGCTGAGAAGATGGGATTTAGCGTGTGTCCGTCAGAGTGGGTGTGAGTCGTGACAAGCTGTTTGAGTCCAGTGGGCGTGGTGGTGCTTTAGAGGCTTGTGTAGCTGCAGTTCAGGCAGGAGAAGGGTCCAAGGGTTCGCTTCAGGGGTGCCCGGAGGCAGTCATGTGATGGGCTTGCGTTGGGTGCGTGGAGGGTGCTGGTGTTGTAGCGGCATCGGGTGTCGTGGCATTTGCGGGGCCACAGGGTCTGGCGCTGGGCGTGGTTCAGGCACGGACGTGCGCAAACAGGCTTGACTTTGGCGCACCTTCGAAGGCGAGGTTGGAGGGAGGAGCAGCTGGGAGACAGGAGCAGGACAAATGGGTGAACGGGGAGTGGGCCACATGGGATGCAGCGGCGGGAACAGGAGTGCAGAGCAGGCGAATTAGCAGAAGGGCACAAAATGGTACAGAGCAATACAGGAAAATGAAACAGAAATTACAGTGCAGAACAGAGTAAAAAGACAGCGGGCAGACAGGAAAAAATAAAGGTCAGAGCGAGCGCACAGAACCTACAGCCTACCACTGGCCACCAGAGATGAGGCACAGGTGGAAGCCTGCGGGTGGAGGAGGGCCTTGAACTTCCAGCAGAAGCAGCAGCAGCAGCAGCGGGCTCAGGGACACAGACACACAGGTGGTGCTGTGCAGCTTGGGGAGCGACCTGCTTGGAACAGTAGACAAAGTGACCCAAGCAATAGAGGACATTGATGGCCTCTAGGCGTCCAGCCTCGACGGGTTCTCAGGTTGCTTTTACAAGATATTCAAAAAAATGTTGGCCCTACATCTCACTGACGTGTACCAGGAACCCAGAGAGGCAGGCGGACTTCCACCGGCAATAAGTGAGGAAGTCATTACGCTCCTCCCTAAACCAGGCAAGGACCCACAGCTGTGCGGTTCCTATAGACCCCTTTCACTACTACATTTCGGCTATAACATTTTTTAAAAATGCTGCCCAACAGATTGTTCTTGATAATTGACCAGATGATATCACCCGCCCAGTCAGGCTTTATCCCGCGCAGCTCCACAGCATTGAACTTGTGCACCCTGTTCGCTACACTTTATAGAATTAACCCCTCGCTCACGGCGGCACTGGTCATTTTGGATGCTGATAAAGTCTTTTATTTTTTGGAGTGGCACTTTCCTAATACCACACTGATACAATTGGTGCTGCCGCCCAGGTTCATAGCAGTGATATCTCTATTATATACACACCCCTCGGCCCATGTACGATTGAACAGTTCCACAACATCCCCCTTCACGCCATCAAGAGGAACCCGGCAAGGATGCCCCCTTTCCCTGTTGCTGTTTATTATAGCGATGAACCCTCTTGTACACCACCTGCAAGATAATCACTCTCATCGGGGTATACAGTTTAGAACAGGCCGCTTATTGCTGACACTATACGCCGCTGACGACATCATTCTCTATGTGAGACACCCACATGAAAACCTAGGACCGATCCTCCGTGAGATTACGCGTTACAGTGCCCTATCAGGCCTACACATAAATTGGAATAAGTCTGAGATCTTCCCCCGGACCGAGGCCCACTGCACACGGAGTAAGGAATACTCACTAAAATGGTGTGACGACTCAGTCAAATATTTAGGCATTTATATACATAAAGACCCGTCACAGATCTCTCAACTTAATTACAGCCCAGCAATGGAGAAATTAAATGATAAAATAGAGCGCTGGCTGAAGCTACCCTTGTAGATGGCTGGGAAAATTGCCCTGATTAAAATGGTTGTTCTCCCGTGATTTCTATATCTCTTCCAGAACATTCCAATACCGTTGTATGGGAGCATATTCGCCGCGCTCTGCTCCCAGCTAATACGGCTGGTATGGGAGGCAGACAACATGGAATCAGCTGGGAGGGCTTGTCATTATCATATGAGCGTGGGGGCTTTGGGATCCAAACCTTTGACTTTATTATTTATTAGCACAATGTCGTTTTTCACGTCTTTGGTTTCATTCCGACACCCGTATCCCTTATCTCCGACCCCACCCACAGTCAGCTCTATTGCCGGTGGGCATGGCTCGGACCCACAGGACCTGCAAACGCTCTCCACGACTAGTTGGGTATGGAAGCACTGACTCAGGCAACCAGAATGCAACTACTATACTCATATGGGCATATTATCAAGTAAGGGCGTTACATTATCACGGACGCACAATGGCACTTCTGTCATGAATAAACATGCAGAGTCTCCTTTAATGACCAGTATCAGATATTACATTTTAAATTCTTGCGTCAGGCATACGTTACCCCAGCTAGGGTCAATCATATGGATCCATTCCAACCACACACATGCCGACGGTGTAGCATCCTGATGGCAGACTTCGCACATTTGACATGGTCGGGCGACAAGGTGGCGCATTTTTGGAAGCAGCTATTCGAGGAACTCTCACAAATGATTAACCAACCCATTCCCCATACCCCCCGATGGCGTTACTGGGACATGTTGAAGATCACCCCAATTAGCACTGCTGCTTGCCAAGAGGGAGGGCGCAATACACTGGGGGAGCAGATACCATAATGACAATAATGGGGTGGCTGTTTGGTCTGTCATATTGCAACACTAACAGCGAATGATATGCCAAACTCAAGCCCCCAATATCTAGACTGCTTGACATATGACATATGGCAGCCTTTTAATCCCACTTATTAGCACGGACATCAGTGAGTTCAGAAACCAAACACGAACCTTTACCAGAACTCTGAAGGCAATGAGCAAAGGGATATTCCCACGCAGTATGTGTTGGACTCAGGGGAAGAGATGATGTAAATAATTTTGTTTCTCCTTCTTTTTGGCTACTACGTACAATGTGGACCTACATTTTAATGTTTGGTACTAAGGAATGTGTTGTTAAAATAACTCTCACCCACCAAGGACATTTTGGTAGGTTAGGGTTATTTTAACAACACATTGTGTTTTCCTATACATTAGTAGAGTATACATAGTTCATGAACTGTGTTGAACAGATTTAGGAAGGATATCACTATTCAGTTGATCGAGGTTGTTATTAGGTATAGCCTTAAAATAAACCAAATAAGGATAAATAGAATATATAAACATATATAAGAGACATTTCGGAATGTAGGGCATCTGGACCATTGCTATTGTAGTGGTATGGATAAATGCTATTAGGGAACACACCCAGTATCACAATCTACACAAGAACAATTCACTTCCTTTGCTTCTAAATATATTCCTAAAACTATCCGTCTTTCCGATGTTGTGAGGCCTTAAATCTAGCAGCTATAATTAAGGAAATTATAGCTGAAAATCATTTAATTTGTTTTAATACAATGTTTGTGGATTATTATGTAAATATTTTAAGTGTGATTTGATTAAATACTCCATATTTATTCATCAGATCTATTTACTAAATGTTATACACTCTATATTAGCAATTGGAATGAACGTGATCATTTTTTAAATGCCACAGTAAATTTCAAACATTTCAATTGCTCCTAAAAGGCAGTAAAAATATTTGAGAAACTAAGCAGTGCATTTTGGAGGTTGATTAGTTAGATCAAATGTTCTGGTGAGAAATTATGATTACTAAAATAATATCATGTTTGGCTTATATTCGGGTTCCTAATTATATTGTATGGCTAGATCTTGAAGAGAAAAAATATGTTTCTTGATATGACTGTAATAAACCTCAAAGGAAAATGTTGAAAACATTTTATAAAATTAGGAAGGACAAATATCAACTTGATTGTGCTTATATAAGAAAATAAAAATGCAATATGGTAGATACCTGAGAAAGAAAAGTAAATGTATACAACAAGGAAATTGAGAGAACGTGTTGAAAATCATCAACAACATGGATTGGAGAGGTTTTAGGCATTTGGCTCGTGTAGGGCAAAATATAGAAATTGTAGATCTGGGATGTGGAATTCCTGGGATTTTATGATGAAACATTTATCCTAGATCAATGATGGTCCTGAAAGTACATATATGATATCTGACTTTGTAGTGTGTGAGATATATTACTCTCCATGCTAACAGAGTATGTTCATACTGTTATAACATTAAAGAAGTTTACTAGGGCTTCAGGTCCAAGCTCTTTCCCAGCGTGCATATTTGATTAATCCTTTATAGTGGACTGAACAACTTTACCAGCTTTATAGAATTATTATTAAGAAAGGAAAGATGTCTCCATTGGGGGATTATTAGGCACATTTTTGTCAAGGGGTGCAAAGTCAATTCTGCATACTGTAGACTGATATCTTTAATGGGTGTGACCATAGAAATATTTGCTAAATTGGTGCCTTATCTGAGGTTGGCCAGAGATCCATGGAGTCTGCATGGCTATTTTACTGCTGCTTTGTGGGGTATCAGGGAGATTTCAGTGTGGCTGATTATGCAATTATTTCATTGAAATTAAATACAACTAGCTTCTATTAGGATCATATTCTACTTTAAAGTTATTGAATTAAAAAGCAAATTAGTTCAAATGGAATTATCAATGAAAGAAAAACTGAACAATAATGTCCCTATTTATAGTGCTTTGAATCATGGAAATTAATAACAGGTCAAAGCACACAAAACTTGTTAAAAGGAAATGTTATTGCCACATGACTTGCAGAGCTAAGGAGAGGTTGGAGTCCCATATAATTCCAATGTTTTGTTAACTGTTGGATGATATAATGCATCACCATGTGCTAGGAGCCAAAGTTAAGCTGTCAGTAGTGAGCTGCATTTCTCAAAAGCTTTTGTGTGAGGTGAATTTCACTTGTTCAGTTTTTCCAGCAAGCATGATCCTATTGAGTAGTAGTTTGCAAGTCTTAAATTAAAACTTTGACCATGAAATCTGATGAAGTTAGGAAAGTTAACTCTTAGTGAAGGTTGGCAAGAATTCTAAACTTCTCAGAACTTTCCTTTATGCAAAGTGTATCCCCCTGATAATATCCCACACTGATGGTTTACAGCCTCTTCAAATGTTAGTCACATAGGACAGGGGATGGAGTAGCTAATTAAGGAGTGTAGTCTGGTGTTCAAGCACTGAACAGATGACCTTGCTGAGGGGATCCTAATGATCTTGTTTCTTTGCCAGGGTGCTATGTGAAAATTTAAGTTTTCTGTGCATCACCTATCAATACAGGAAAGAGCTGTAACAGTGCAGGGAATTGGCTCAAAAGAAGGAGCAGGAAAAATAAATTTTTCATTGTGAATGGTGGAAAGAAGCCTCCTATACTAGCAGATTGAATTGTATATCTGGATAAATATCTACGTTTCTTTCCTAAGTAAGATCTGAAACAACTGCATTCATACAGTGCCTGTTGATATGTGTGGTTTCTATGATGAAATTAGGTGGGTTCAGAGCTTGTAAATTGGCACTAATAGATTTAGTGCAGGATACGTTATCCCAACTGATTCAGATGTTGATGTTTCCAGGGCAGCACAGACTAGTGTGTTTAAAACAATAGACATGATACTGTAAACAGCATTTTCAGTGAATATTATACTGAAAAGCAGAGGTGTGGTAACAAGCAGAATCATATATTTGCTATCATGTTCTCATTGCACCTAACTAATAATGATTCACACCTTGCTACCACAAAGGTCAGTAAGGGACTTAATGAAAACAGCTGATGTTGCTAAATTCATTCTCTTTACATTCAATAATTGTGAGCATCTTTTCTGAGCCAAACCTTCATGATGAAAAATAGGCATTGGTAATAATCAAGGTTTAGGTCATGAATGTGATATCTACTTTTTATTGAGAAACACAATGATTAGAAGACAGATTAGGCATGATAGTTATAGTGCTAGAAATTCTCCAGTGGTCTGTGAATGAAGGGTGTTGAGAAAAGCAAACATTAAATAGGGAAAGTTCCATGCAGCAAATTCAGAGCAGCACAATATAAAGGTTCATACTTCAAAAACAGTAATTCAGAGAAGCACATCTCAGAGCGCACAATTCAAAGCAGCATCATTAAGAAATTATAATTAACTGCAACACAATTCAGAAATAGCCACATTCAAGAGTGTAGCTGAGACGAAAGCTTTTTAGAAGAACATAGTTTAGAGGTGAACAACTCTACAGCAGAATGTAACAAAGTGCACAATTGTAAGGAACTTACTTCAACAAAGCAGAATTAAATCTGAGAGAGAAGTTGTTCCCATAAGTGATTCAAACAGACTGAGGTGGAAATACTTCAGGGGATAAAAGATTTAAAGGAACAAAATTTGGATGAGTGGATCATCCATCGGGGAGAACACGGTGGGCAACACTCTGGCACATCGCTAGAGCACGTGCTGCACTCGGGATGTCTGCCGATTCATGATCTGAATTTGAACCCCCAGTGGATTCTTTGCTTCTGAATAAGCGCCAGGATGCCCGTTGGGTGACAGATTTCGCGCTATATAAGAATATCCATACATACATACATACATACATACATAAATGTGCTGCCTACGATCCCGAAATTCCAGGGGGCCTGGAAGGAGGCTTTGTGTAACCAGCAGCCCAGCTTGAACACATTTCGGTTCGAGGCCACCATGGAGCCCTGGAAGAACTGCAGGGCAGTGGCATTGTGTCTCTTCCGGGGGGAGCAGGGACAGCATCAGCACAAGTGCAGCCTTTGCTGTGCTAGCAGAGGCAGCGCCAGCAGTCATGGAGGAAAAGGGAGTGGTGCACCGCAGAAAAAAAATGTGAATATATAACACCCAAAGCACCCCAGGAAGTGACAAGAGACTCACATACCAAACAAGTAAAGGGAAGGGGTAGAGAGCAGGGGCGAGTTTAGGAATTGAGCCTGCTATTAAACCTACTAAAGTAGGCCCTGGAAATAACCCAGTTCAAAAGGAACACCCCCTCAAGCGACCTCTCAACAGCTTCCCCTTTTGTTTCGGTCATTAGAGACTACAGTAGGTGGGAATTATCCTCAGCCCCTGGTGTATGTAATTACAGTCATGAAAAGGAGCTCATTGAGGAGTGGGAAACTTAGCAGGAAACTAGAGATTGTAGATTTTAGTTGGCTGCAAATCACCCTATCATTGAGGCCCTGTTTTAAGGTCCTAAATACTGTTGTGGACACTAGGGAGCAAGCCAAAGAACAAGAAGTAGGTTTGAGATCAGGGGGAAAAATCCCTCAAGGAATGGCAGCTGGCAGCGACATGGTCATGTCTGGGGGGAACCGATTCCAAATTTTGGAAAACTTGGAGATGAACATGAATATAGAAAGGGGGGAGGCAGCACTGAATCAAACAGATGCAAGGACAAGCTCTGTAGACAAATACTTAAGTTGTGACCTGTTACCCTTAACCTCAGCAAAGAAGACTAACATGGAAACTACTGCAACAGTAGCCTTCTTAGAATGATTGATCTCATCACTCACAGAGGACATTAGAAAGGGCTTCGCTGTCTCAGAAGCAAATCAGGGAGAAATGTGGGGCTCCTGTGAGGCCCTTGAGTAAAAAATAGACCTTCTGTCTGTAAGGACCCAAGCCCTTGAAAATGTAGTGGGGAAAAACAAGGTAGAAATACAGGCACTGAGAAGTGATGAGCAGGAAATGGAGGAAAGATGTGAGCAACTGGAGAATATCTTGAGGAAAAAATAACCTAAGAATTTTGAATGTTCCGAAGGGAGTAGGAGGTGATGATTTAAAAGCATACGTGGTTTCCCTCATACAGACAGGGACTCAGATTAAAGACAAGGAGGAAGACATCGCAAAAAATATTCAGAGAGGTCACTTATATCCATTTAGGCAAAATCCTAATAAGACCAAACCATGAAAAGCCATCTACATTTTCAAACATATGCCACAAAAGAAAAAGTAATGTTAAAAGCTCTGAGGTCAAAATCCTTGAGGAGAAATATTTTTTCCTTTGATATTAGATCAGGCCTATCCTGCAATGGGAACTGGAAAGGCAACTAGAAGAGTTCAAAAGATAGCCCCCACGGCTCAGCTCAAATTCCCTGTATAAATAATAACAAAAAGCACAACTTAAGGAGCCATAAGAGTGGAAATTCATGAATTTGATATATTGACTAGTGCATATATGGTCTGAAGAGGAACATAACATTTAATAAATTCAGTGTAATAACGTCTCCTCTTTACTTACTATTGCTGTCTGATTAAAATTTGGGTTTAGTCTTTCTTTCTTCACTTACTTAATTTGGCAGGCATCCCAGCGGTTCTTTAAAAAGGAATAAGATCAAATCCATGTGGAAGTAGGGGATGTTTCTTCAGGGGAGGGGCATGAGTAAGGGATGGGCATGTGCACAGGGTGATGAGCAAAGAAGAAAAAAACAAAAAAAACTAAAACAGCCTCAGCTAGGGTTAACAAGGGCAATCTAGAAGCTGTAGCTCAGGTATGGATCTTGGAGGTAGAAGCAGGGATATGGTAACTCAAATACTAACATAGAATGTTAATGGGCTGCAAAGAAAAGAAATGAGGGATACGTTTCTGCAATAAGTAGGAGACTCACCAACACAGATAATAATCTTGCAGGAGATTCACTTGACCAAAGGGGAATGTATTGTGTTATTTAAAGCGCAGGGATGGGTCCAGCAGCTAGTATTTACAGACCAGAATAGAAATACAAGTGGTGTGGCTATTTTGGTGAAGGAGCAGGTCACAGCACTCCTATTGGGAATGGTAACTGATAAATCCGGTAGGTGGATCATCACAAAATTTCAATTGTACGATAAAATAATGGCGTTAGTAGGGTAAACAGTTATCCACCAAGCACTCCGCTTTCAAATAAATCAATGAGTCCAAATGTTCATGTTTTAAATCTCTTCTTATCGTCATTCGATTAATTCATCCAATGAATTAAACAATAACAGCCAACACGTGTTTCGTCTAGTCAGTCTATGACATATAGACTTCTTCAGGGCTGCAGTAATACAATAACCAATAATACATATCACAATCATGTACTTAATACCAGTACACAACTCAGATGCACCGAACAGTGTATATAGAAAAGAGTAGAGCAGGAAGAACTAATCACCAAGAAGAAAGCCTGAAATATCCAAATCGTGAATTAAGTACCCTAGATATCCAAGTAAGAGTACAAAGCGCTAGAAAAGAGACAATAATAATTGAAAACGTACCACGTTAAATCCAATGTTGCAAGAAGCTAGTAATTATCCTAAAATACCAAATGAGACCCGATCATAAACCATACCGTACAGACAAAGTCTTTATGTAATGTTAAGGTGTCAACTTATTAACTCACCAATAGTGTAAGTAACAAATCATGTAGCACGTAAATTTCAAGATCAGTTCAGTTTCCTCAATCCCAACCGAACGTAAATCTATTCTGTAAACAAAACTTGTATCACTACACATTGTCAAATTACTTATGGTAAAATAACCACTCGCTAAGTACACATCAAAGTCTAAGTTCCATATTAGTACTCAAAATAACACACGCTGTACACATCACAGTAACAGCTCTCCTCATAATATCAAACTGACAAGGTTCCTAAAGAGAATAAGTAAATAAATAACTAAGTACATATCACAGTCTAAGTTCATTATACATGCTCAAAGTAACACTCGCTATATACTTCACAGTAACGTCTCTCCACAAATATCAGACTGACAAGGTACCTGAAAGAAGTAAGTAAATAGACATCCAATTCGTCCGTTTCCAAGTATTTTCAAAGCATATATCCGCTCATCAGCGTAATGAAGGTGAAACCTTCATAGGGTCGATTTATAATTTCAAGCTATCATCAAATAGGCATGCTGAAAGTAAATTGAAACTCACATAAGTATTTGCCAGCTAATAGAATCTAATATTTAGCAACCGCATATTACCAGGTGCAACTCACCATATCTCTGCCTTGTCAATTGCGTGAATGGTCGCGTACTACGCGAGCGCCATCTTAGAGCGGCATTAAATAGGTGAAAACGGCGGGCGCCATCTTACAGTGGTAAGTCAATATCAAGAATCGCGTACTACGCGAGCGCCATCTTAAAGTGGCAAACAATACAGAAAAACATCGGGCGCCATCTTAGAATGGTGTAAACGCCCGTTCTTACTTAATACTACCATTCTCTTTAGTTGAAGTACAAATTTCACGTTCATACGCGAGCGCCATCTTAGAGTGGCACTAAATAAATAAAACCGGCGGGCGCCATCTTAAAGTGGTGAATCAGCATCCAAAATGATCACGTACTACGCCAGCGCCTTCTCACAGTAGCTAAAGTGCAGGAAAAACAGCGGGCACCATCTTAAAATGGTGTAAATGCCCGTTAGTACTCAATCTTGCCAATCTCATTATTTGAAGTGCAAATTCCTTAGTAACAACTAAACAAAAGTAATTACATCATGTAGACCAGCCTGGTCCAAATAAAGTAGTTTAAGATACATGTAATTCCCGCCGCAAATTGTAAAGTTCTTACAGTTTCACAGAGTTATAATTACACCTTGCCATTATATAATCTGAACCTAGTAGTGGTTCAAAACCGCACTACAATTTCATGAAATAAATAACTGTACCATAATACACCATATCTAAAGTATACAAGTTAATTGACCCACGTCTGACGGTATCCGTGAATGAAAAGGTCCAGATGGCAAATATTAATGCAGTAAATTATAACTGCCAAATATTCAGACAAATTTAAAACATGAACATTTGGACTCATTGATTTATTTGAAAGCGGAGTGCTTGGTGGATAACTGTTTATGTTTAGTCACTTGTTGACTTCAATTGTAGTAGTGGTAACCTACTCTTTTCACTTAGAGCACCAACTGGACTTCAACTTGTATATACACTGTCTTACACACGCAGTGCGCTCCTGTATAACTGTTACCTCTGTTTATTGTTGCGTTAGTAGGGTACTATGGCCCGAACTGTGATGATATAGATCCACTTAAGGCAGTGTTCTCTAATCTTCTTGGCTTTCCTTATCCTGTTATTATGCCCTTAGATTTTATTGTGGCCTTGGATAATAAACTGAATAGATTGGCTAAAATTAGAGAAATAGCTACTCCCAAATTACAGGCTTATTTAAAAAATGTGATGCAGCAAACTGCACTTTGTGACTTATGAAGGGAAAGTAAAAGCACAGCAGAGCGCCTCTTTCAACAATAAGAAATATGGACATGTGTCAAGGTTAGACTATTTCCCTGTTGACATGGCTTTAAAAGATGATATTCAGGATATCACCTACGTTGCTGTCCATTTATTGGATCACTCAGCAGTAGTACTGATGATTAAACCTACTCACAAAATACAGGAAAGGAGACGGACGATACTATATTAATGAACAGGGAGATAACTAACTCTCTGCACGGTGAGACTGAAGAATTTTTTTAGGTGAACAAGGGATGAGCTTCCTCAATTATGGTTTGGGACACTTTAACAGCCTTTAGAAGGGGGAGAATAACTAGCATTACTGTTTTTAGAAACAGGAATCATAGACAAGAGGTGATCTGTCTTGAGGTTGAAATTACAATTTGAGGAAAATATGATCACAAACACAGATATCAAGAACAGGGTTTTCCATAGAAAACAGCAGCGATCATTGAGGGGGAAGCTGAAAGCAGTGTTACAAGCTACGATTAAAAAGAGATGGGAGTCTATTAAGCTTTCCCATTTTGAATATGGAGAAAGTGCAGGAAAGTTACTAGCCTGGAAACTCAATGGTAACCAAACTAGAAATACAAAATAAGGAAATTAAGTGTGGACAGAGGGGTGCAAAGCTGAGGAGCAGCCTTGATATAGAGGATGCCTTCAACAGGTTCTTTGAAAGCCTATACTCTTAAGAGGAGGCAGTTATGAAGGAGGAGGTAAAAAAAAGTGGCTGAAGGAAGAGGACCTGATAATTCTTGCACCAAATGATCAGGCTCTCTTGAATCAGCCTATTAGTCAAGAAGAGGTCAGGGTGGCAATAAGCTCTAGTAAAGAGAGCAAAGCAGCAGGCCTGGGCGGCATAGCATTAGAGTTATATAAAGTACTTGAGGATTCTATAATTTCATTTATGACAACTATGCTTGCGGAGATTCTAGAGAAGGGTACACAGATGCCAAAGTCTTGGAATGAAGCAAAAGTTACGTTAATTCTGAAACCAGGGAAAACATCTATGTGCTGTGAGTCTTATAGGACTATTTTGCTTCTCAAAGGTAATTATAAAATATTCACAAAGGTCTTGGCTAAGAGATTGATTAAAGTAATTGGGGGGCTACTACACAGTGACCAAAAGGGTTTTGTATAAGGCAAATATCTACATGAATTTACGCATGGCCTTATTGGTGCTAATGATTTTACCACAACTTATAATAATCCGTTATCTGTTGTAACGTTAGATGCAACAAAGGCCTTCGATAGGCTAAACTGGACCTACCTGGCTATCACCCTAAAAGAAAAAAATTGGTAAAAATATTTTTAGAAAAAATACATTTATTATATCAGGACCCCTCTGTTATATTTCTAGTAAATGTGAACTTAACCTCATCTTTTAAAATATCCAGAGGTACAAGACAAGGCTGTCCCTAATCCCTGTTATTGTTTAACCTTTGTATTGAGCCCTTAGCAACTAAACTTAGAAACAAGACTACTATTCCCCCTTTTTGTTGAAAAGGATGGGATAAGAAAGTGTCCCTGTATGCGGATGATCTTATGGCCTTTACATCTGACTTAGCTACAACCCTCCCAGCTATAATGCAGATATCTGCAAATTTTAGTAAGGTTTCAGGTTACACTGTGAATGCAGAAAAAACTGAAATTATGGTCTGGAACCAGAAGAGGGATACCCCCTTGATCAAGAATGATATGAGATACTTGGGGTTAAAGACTATGCAGGACATTAATGAAATTCCATTAGGAAATCTTAGGAAAGCATTGGTGAAGATAAACTTCCTGATGAAGGGGTGGGAACACTTACCAATAACTACCTTGGGTAGAATCAATTTAGTGAAGATGTTCAACCTTCCTAAATTTAGTTTCTTCTTCAATACAATCCCTCTAGATTTCAAGACTATATTAGTAGAAATAATACTGCAGGCCATAGATTGCTTTGTCTGGGCAACAAGGGGCCAAGAATCTCATGGAAGAAGTTGTGTAGAATGAACGAAAAGGGTGGGTAATCTCTGCCAAATATGCAATATTATGCTTGGGCCTTTCAGATGTAAAATGCTAAGATGCTATTTTATACTCCAGAGGACTCAGAATTAGGCACCCTGTTTAGTGCTATGCTAAAAGTTTTTAAAGAAGATGCAGCACACTTTATATTTAAATTTGAAGATCTGAAGTTTTTCAAAAAAGGGAAGTTGTAAGTTCTTCAAGCAATGGGCAAGGTGGGGTATAGTATAAGACCAGCGGCTAACGTGGAATATTTTACAAACTTGGCTCCTACATGGGACTCCCCATATACCCTGGAATGTCTAAAAGATGTATTGGCTATTCCAATTACGATGGAAGGAATACAATTGTGGGGTGAGCTCGCTCGAGACAGCAGGCTTCTTCCCTAGGAAGGTCTAAGCAAGATGTTGGGGGGAAGCCCTCAAAGACCAAGTACCTACAATTGAAAAACCATATGTCCATGGAATGCCCAGAAATTCTGAGGTTTTGGGAAGAAGTGGGTGAGACCGTATCAAGCATTGTGGGGGTACATGTCAAGGCAAACCTTGCTCTCATTATTTTTGGAGTAGCAGAGGGTCCAGGGGAGTTGATTTGAGATATCAGAAACCCTCTTTTCTATTTTATGGTACTAGTGAGAAGGGAAATATGTCACAATTGAATGAGTGATAGGTCCCCCCAGCATGTGGATTGACTCGATGGACTTTTCTATATATCCAAAATGGACCTGGCAGGGAACGTATCCAAGAAGAAAAGGTTCTGCGGACCAGTTCTGGAGTGGGCAGGGGCACAACTAGGTTAGGGGGCTGGTAATGCACACAGCATATATCTTACTTAATGATTACTAATCATTACCTACAACGGTCAAAGTTTTGAAACACTTTGCGCACTAGCTCAATAATTCCGATCAAGTCACTTCCAACCCTAGGCTCAACTCTCAGTGGTCCATCGCTATAAGGCCACCCAAAAAATAAACATATATACAATTACAGGAGCATATACATCACACATCACATTTATCAATCGGATATTGTACATTATGACAAGCACTCCAATCCACAGGCCAATGATTTCCAAATTTCTTTCGATGTTGAAAGTTTTTATTCTCAAAAAGTTAATTCAATCATTTGCATATTCTTCATTAAGTTGCAGATCAATCCATCAATTCTTTCTAATCAATAATTCTTAACTGTCACAGCCTACGCGGTTCGTCATGACACAGAACTTCATCAGGGCTTTTATTTGTGATAGTCAGTAATTATATATCCGGTACTCAAGAATTCTTCTTGTCACTTGAGCCACCTTTTTATATTATTGTCTTTCTTCTGATTTTTCGTTTCACTTGTGAATTAATCAATCAGATTGTTTGACCGCGGGAATCGTTCTTTTATCTCTTGTTTTCCTGTCGGGATCGATAATCCTAATTCCTGATGCATGTATATCCTCTCGTCATTCTATGATAATCGTCACGGACCATTAATTCCTATTATTAAAGTTATCCACAATATTCAATGACGATTATCGTAGAATGACAAGAGTATAATATAAGAAGGTGGATCAAGTGACAAAAATAATTTTTGAGTATCGGATGTATAATTACTGACTATCAGAAATAAAAGCCCTTATAAAGTCCTGTGTCAGGACGAAACGCGTAGGCTGTGACAGTTAAGAATAATTGATTAGAAAGAATTGATGGATTGATCTGCAACTTAATGAAGAATATGGAAATGATTGAATGAACTTTTTGAGAATAAAATCTTTTCAACATCAAAAGAAATGTGGACATCATTGGCCTGTGGATTGGAGTACTTGTCATAATGTACAATAATTAATTGATAAATGTGATGTATGATTTATACGCTCCTGTCATTGTATAGATATATTTATTCAATGATTACACCGGCATAGCTCTCCTGGCTGTGTTTAAAATGTGGATCCTGAAATCGTGTATCATGAAAGTGTCCCAGTCTCCTGGGTCAATTTTCTACCTCACACCTGGCAAATGGCAAGAATAAAAAATGAAGGCTGGGCGACAGTTTTGGAGTATGAGTTGAATGAGGACACAAAATAAAATTTGGAAATGTCCAGTGCAGTGACTCACTGCAGCAGCAGTTCAGTTGGGGAAATTCAAAAGGACACTATTCAGAGGAGCACAATTCCAAAGAGCAAATTTAGTAAGTGAATCAGAATCATCAATTATGGGAATTCAATTCAGAAGCAGCAATTAAGTGGGTGGATGCAATTCAAAGTAGCATTAATATTCAGAAGAATTCCGTTAGAAGCTCGCCATTCCAACAACACAACTCAGAAGCAGAAACACATGAAAGTACACCTATGAGGCTCACCATTCTAAAATAACAATAGAGGAAGCACAATTGAAAAACAGCGCATAAATAAATCAGATAGAGCAATTCAGTGGAACACAGTCCAAAGTATCAACATTCATTAATGACAATTCAGACAAATACAAATGCGAGTTTGAAATTAAAAGGAGCTGAGTTCAAGAATAGAAACTTCAGAGGAGGACTTATTAAGAACAGCAACTCACAATCAAGGATACAAAGAGCTTAATCTAAACAAGAGACACCCGTGCACATTGGTGCCCAGGAGTGCCCGTGATGCATGGCTGCACATTTCTGTGCCAGCGTTAGAGGGTGCCATATTTTTGTAAATATGGCGCTTTCCTGCTATCTCGTTCCTATGTAGTGCATCATTTGCAGCTGATGCACTGCGCTGGATGAGAAACTGGTAAATCTGACCCTGATGTAAAATTTATACAATGCTTTCTCTGGCTGACAAATGAAGCTGCCTGTAGCATGACCACACATTGAAGAGCAGAATGTGAAAAGTGTAAAAACAAAGGTTTTTAGCCCATTTTCCATGTTTGTTAAAGTACTTGAGATTTTCCAGAGGAGATGCCCCGACCACAGGTGCATACTAAGGGAACGAAGCTGTATGTTGTGCTATGCAATGCTCAATCTGTGGTCCTTTCTTTAACAATTCTTTTCTGTATTAAAATATTTTTGGTTATAACCAGACTATAAACCACAGGTGACCATAACAAGAAATTAAGTGTTACTAGCTGGGAAATGTCTATTAACGAATGTATCAAACAATTTTAGGATTATGCAGTGATATTATGTCATTTACGATTACTATTCAACTATTTTTAAGCATCCTGGATAATAATTTTAAGTTACCGAATCAGTTTAGCATTTTAATCGGTGCCTGAGAGAAAACATGCTACATTAATGTTCTGAATAAATACTTTCATTGTGCATGGTATGTTAGGTTGAATGATTAACAGCCGGATTTCTGGTGGTATAAATTATGCAGTGCTAATGGGTATTTAACACAATTCAAAGGCTGGTTTTCTGTGGCCTATCTAATATTAGAAGTGCACTATAATAAGGAACATGGTTTTCTGTGTGTATTAATCCGGAGTTTTATAAGTCTACGTACCACTTCTTTATCGGAGTTATGAGAACTGATGTATTTGCTTTTAGTAATCTGCACACACTGCATACATGTTTTTCCAGGATTGGATGCTATTGAACATATAGGCCTGCTGCATTTTAGTGATGTGAGCACAAGTCAGTGACGGTAGAACACACGTTTGCTGTTTGTTATGTTGTTGGTGGATCCAGGGATAGAATCATTTGACCTACACAGAATTCTACTAATGATCGAAACATGGTTGTTGTCAACATTATTTAAAACGTTTTGACTTGTCTTTAACTTTAGCTTCTTTTGACCTAACTTCATGGAATTTTCTAAAGTGTTAAGGTAGGTTCTGATTGTCATGGAAAGCTTGGGGGATATCCGTGCAGGGGGACTGAGAATTTGGGGCATGAAATAAGGGTGTATTTGTAATGCTAATTCCCATAGGAACCTTTAGCCATACTTACAGCCTGAACCTCTGAACGGACTTCCACCAAATTTGGCAGAGAGGTAGATGTTGAGTCAGGGAAGTGCCTTTTGCCTGTATGGTGCAAATCTGCTCTGTAGTTTTTGTGAAAGTTTAGCCAAAATTGATAGTGATATCTCCGGTCGTGGATATTTCATGCCAGTTTAGCGGTTAATCGTGACTGAACGCGCCAACGGTAATGCTCTGCTTGGCTGGATGGAACCTGAACGGAAGTTGCAGCCATCATTTTGTTGATCAGGAATGGTTCCTGGAGCTGAAAAATAAAAGCTAACATAAGGGGTCAGGGTAGAGGTACTCTGACCTCATGATTAAGAAATAGGTTGTTAGTTACACAAGTTATGTGTCCAAAATGGATTTTTTTAATTGTGCGCAATATTCACAACAACAATGCGACTGCATCACAGCCCCCTGTGTTCCCTCACGGGGACATCGTGACTATCGTGGTGACATCACAAATACTGGAGAAAATATAAAAAATATACTTATATTTGTACACACTAGCCGGTCACTGTAACACACTTATGTACCTACTGGCATATTCACATATACACTAAGGTCCATATATAGGTAGCTAAATACCGGTTGGTAACGGCCGAAATTCAGTAAATTTGCCGTTACCGACCGGTATTTAGGCATTTGAGATGTAGGAGGCCAAAAGTAAGGATTCGGTAAATATGAATTGGTAAATACCGATTCATCATTACTGATTTCTAAAATACCGAATCGGTATTTACCGAATCCTTATTTACCGAATCGGTAAATAAGAAACAGTAAAAATGAGAACTGAGATGTAGGTAACTTGTAAAATACAGAATTTCATGAAATTCGGTATTTAAGAGTCGGTAATTACCATGGATTGAAAGCAGGTGGCAACCAGGTGCAGGTCATAAAACAGGCCCCAAAATGCAACCGAGTGATCAGAATGGCGGCATTCTATGTGATAGCAAGGCGGCTACAGGCAGCAGGAGAGAGGCACTGGAGACGGGAGGAGCAAGTCTACAGACAGCGGATCACACTCTTCCAACTTACTGAGGAAGAGATCCATGAAAGGTACAGGCTACACCCCCACACCATCCTGGACTTGATAAGGGACCTGCAACCACTCCTGGAGCACCCAACACCAAGGGCGCACTCCATACCACCACATGTGCAGGTGCTCTGTAGCCTACACCTGTTTGCATCTGGCAGTTACCAGGGGGTGATAGCTGCGGTAGATGGGGTGTCCAGGGCTGCCTGTCCCATTTCTTCAGCAAGTTCTTGGAGGCCATGAAGGCAGAGAATGCAACATTACATCAGCTTCCCTGACACACATGCGGGACTGCTGAAGACAAAGACTGACTTTTACCAAATGGCACAGTTCCCACATGTGATGGGCTGCATTGATGGCACACACATCCCAATCTGTCCACCTGCAGCCATATCTACAGGAACAGAAAGTCCACACACTCCATAAATGTGCAGGTAATCTGTGATGTTGCCAACATAATCACAGACATCGTGGCCAAATTCCGAAGAAGCACCCACGACTCCTACATCTTCCAGAACAGTGGGATCTACACATGCCTGACAGCGGGGGAATTTGGGAAGGATACCTGCTAGGTAAAAAACTGTGACACACCCTGATAGATACTGCAGATGTAGGTGTTGTTGTGCATGTGACTAATGGCTCTCTCTTTTCCACATAGGTGATAATGCATATGCTGTCTGCTCGTTCATCCTACCTGAACCCATCAACCCCGAGTGAGAGACGATACAACGTCGCACACAAATCTACTCGCAATGTCGTGGAGCGCACCTTTGGGCTGTTAAAAAGCAGGTTCCGCTGCCTCCACAAAAGCGGAGGTGCATGTCAGTACTCACCCCTCATCTGCTGAAAAATAATGGCAATTTGTGCAATGCTGCACATCCTTGCCACTAGGAAAGGAACA
Organism: Lissotriton helveticus; assembly: GCF_964261635.1. Taxonomy (NCBI): domain Eukaryota; kingdom Metazoa; phylum Chordata; class Amphibia; order Caudata; family Salamandridae; genus Lissotriton; species Lissotriton helveticus. The sequence continues at coordinate 1,081,703,493 of NC_136059.1, forward strand.
GCAGTGGAATTAACAGATATTGAGGACAATGATGATGAAGATGCACAGCCTGAGCCCAACACAGCAGGAGTGGCACCTGCAACAGATGGGAGACAGAGAAGGGCAGAGATCACACAAAACTATTTCTAAGTAAGTAGGGAGACACAACCAGGCATTGCATGTTCATGACATAGTTTAATAACTGGCCACTACGACAAAGAACAAATGGCACACCATGCCAGTCTAAATGCTGACAACCTTAATAGGTAGTCATGGGTTATTTCACCCTAAATGTGTACATAAATGTGTGGGCAACATTAACATCTGCACCCACGCACAACAGTGCTGGATGCCTGCAGCTGCCCTTCCTCACTGTCTGCTGAGCCAGGGCCCGCAGCATGCTGCCTGCTGCTTCTCCGTGTGTCTGGGACAGGGGAGTAATGCTGCTCCTGCTGGTGGTCTCATCACTCTCCTCCACAGCTAGTGCACCAGCGTTGGCTGACTAGGTGGTTAGCAGCACTTTCAGTGCGGTTGTCACCTTCCCCATCCCCCTGGTGACATCAGTGCAGCAGTGCCTAAGCCCCTCCTGCATTGCCACGGAGTGCATGCAGAGCAGGGAAGTGGCAGTTGCCAGGCGGTTCACTGCTTTGGTGTGCTGCTCCTTGTACTGCCTCTCCCTGCGCCTTCTGGCCCTTTCCTCGTCCAGTTTGTCACAAAGTACCATCAGGGACTGGGACATGTCCCGCATTCCCTCTGCCATCTCCTTGATGCCCTCCGCCATAGAGCTGATGCCCCTGTCAAAATTGACCATGTTCTGGTTTAGGTGCCGAGTTTGTCTTTGCACTGATTGTATGGCCTTCACTTTGACCATACTGGCCTCCAGCCCTCCAAAGACCCCATCACCCTGCGAGTTGTGCTGTGCTCTAGCCGTGCGGCGTCACGCACCTGTGTGCACAAAATCTGAGGTGGACTGCAGCCCAGCATTTGTTTCCTCCAGTGGAGCACTTGGTGTGTCACCCTCCCTTGTGTCCTCAGAGGACGACTCCATGACATGGAGAGTGGCAACAGCATGCCTCCTGGGCCTTACCACTACAGGTGATGTTGATGCTGGTGAGGCTGACAGTTCTTGTGAGGCTTGCTGTGGTGGAGATTCAATCAGCAGTGTCGATACTGGCTCTGCTGTTGTGGCTGGCTCTGGTGGTGCAGCTGCCTGTGGTGTTGGTGCCGGAGGTGGTTGAGTGCTGTGACCTGCACTTGTACTGGCATCCTCAGTTCTTCCCTTACGGGCGGCCCTTCCCTCCTTCTCCTGTGCAGTCCTGCGCAGTGACTCTCCTGTGGACAGATATGGACATTAGCTCAGCGGTCCTGCAGCCCTGCATTTCAAAATTAAATCATAATCCTGTCACACTATCTCAATGTCCTCTTCTGCTTCTGACTGATGTGTGTGGCATGCCTTGTTGTTTAGTGTGATGACTGTCATGATGGGTGTTTCAATTACTACATCCCCCATAATGCACTGCTGGTGTATACCAAAACCTGTACTGGAGTGTGAGTCACACAGCCACTTTGGGGAATGGGGATAGGGAAGGGGGGAGGATTGCTGTGCATGCTTCTTACCTTGTTTTGTGGCAGCTCTGGCTGAGCTGTCTGCATCCCCGATTCCAGACACACTCTCGGGCTCCAGGGTTGTCTCCACCAGCTGCTCTAGGTCAGTGAGGGCAGGTGCCCTCCTCCTTCCTCCCCCTGTGACACTGGGCTCTTTCTTCTGTGCAGCCAGCTTCTTCTTGGTAATGATCCGAAGATCATACCACCTTTTTTTGAGGTCATCTATCTCACATGGGCTCATCCCAATGGCATTCACCTTTGCCTGGATTGCCAGCCAGGTCTTCCTTTTCACAGCCTCTGCTACCTGCAGGGACTGTTTGCCAAAAAGCTGGGTGTGGTGTTTCACCACCTCCTCCACAAGGACCTGAAGCTCACTTGCACTGAACTTCATCTTCCTTTTTCTTTCAGCTCCTTCCCTCTCTGATTTATTGGATGCCATCCTGCAGTTCTCCTCAGCAATATTCAGCCAGTAGCTCAGTTGCTCCCAGCTCTCCAGAAGGTTCTGATTGTCTGCAGCTGCATGGGTGTGGCCACTTCCTGGTTGTGGGGTGGATGCACAGGATTGGTTGAATCCTCAATTGCTTGAATTTTGAATCTCCGATTCGGTATTTACCGATTCGGTATTTAGCGATTCGGTATTTTACGATTCGGTAAATGCCGAATCGGTACACATTTTACGAATTTTTCAGATTCGGTAAATGTTACTGAATTTTTTCCTACATCTCATTTACCGATTCCAGAATACCGATTCGGTAAAATTCGGTATTTAGGAATCAGTAAAATATATTTACCTACATATGGCCCTAAGACACTTAAACACCCATTCACATACCCACTCACACACATATATTCAGTCACACACCCATTCCGATACTGATGTGATCTTCGCTGTGTTGTGTTACTCCTGATTTATTGAGCCACTAAGGGCCATGCAAAGGAGACTTGTGTGGCTTGATACATTTTTGGGGTTGCGTCGTACATGCACCTCTTTGCATGGTGCAAAAGTGACGCTACCCCCACTTAAATATGGACCTCTGTGTTTAAAGGTTAGCTTAGTGTCATCACATTCAGTCCATCCTGTATTGTTTCTCAAATATATGATGTAATGACCACAAGTAATGTTTTCTCCAAGATGGAAAGTAATTGCAGGGCAAGAAAAAGTGTATCCATAAATGGAAGTTTGAGTAGCAGTGAAATCTGTTATTACAGTATTAATTTTTGTATGATCTTGAGCACTTCTTTGTATCATTACACAGAAATACTTATTCACCATAGACAAGAAAAGTGATGAGACAACTTGACATCCACAGTTATAACAAAAATTTGAATGCACAGCTTGATATATCACATTTTTTAATGATTTACAATCAGGAATAGGAAGGTATACACATCTTTCAAATTCTGTGACCGTTGAGAAAGCATTTAAGCATCAGAAACATTTTTGTTCCCAATCGTAGCTTGGAGCAAAAATATCTGGATGTGGGAAACTCTAATTTGCTACAATTTCAAGAATAGTCATGAAAAATTAATTCCTGGGAATCCTGTTTCAGATTTATTGAGAAACAAACGCCTCCTGTACAAACCTCAACCATATCCCTGACACAACTTGTAGATTGGCACAATTGTTTGTTGAACTGAAGTAGGGAATACACATTAGTTACAGTGTTACAAAAAGACTTATCTGTATTTTCTAAAAGTAAGTCTTTCACTAAAGGTAAATCTAAAAGCATAATAACAATCACATTCTATAGCAGTTAACACCATTTTTGTTGGTAAATTGAAACCATAAATATCAAGGTTGTGTTCTTTTTTTGTACATGGTTCAACATTTTCAAAAGTCTCTTTAGTTCTAAAGCATTTTATCCTTGTCATATATATTTTAGGTTTACACAACCCTAGATATTCACCAAGAGAAGGGGTATATATCTGTCGTAAATTATTTTACATTCACAGGAAGGGTCTGCATTAATTTTGGTGTCATCCAGATTTAAAAATCATAGTCGTTGTAAAGTTTTCACATGGGAAAAAGCAACATATGCCATATCATGTTTAAAAACTGTTGAGGCAATGTTAATTAAGGCCCCTATTAAGAGTCTGGTGGTCCATGAACCGTCAGACTTGCAGGGCCCCAGTGGTGGCAGTCCAGCCACCGCTGCATCTGCGGTTTGACCATCCTATTATAAGTTTGGCCGTCGGACCACCATGTTACCACTGCAACCGCCAGGGAACTGCATTCCCTGGTCTTAGAGTGGCAGTCAGGGACACAGAATATTCTGGCAGTGCTGCTGTGGCAATGACATGTAAAAGTTGGCAGTGGGGACACAGGTAGGTGCATGCAGGGGGGCACATTCAAGCACCTCCCCATTTCCAGCACCATGCTGTGCTGCAATGTGCTGTGGCGGTACCACGACGGGGCAGTAGTAAAGGCTCATTGAACCTTTTTACCGCACCCCTGCAGGACCACCACACTGCCTGCCAGACGATAATTTGTAGCTTAATCTGGCAAGTGAACAGAGTTCGGGTTTGGCAGAGCGGGAGCAGGGCAGTGGAGAACCACCCTGCACCACAGCACCAAACTTGTAGTGAGGCCCTACTGCATAATCCAAGCTTAAACCTTGAGATTTATGTATTATATTTATTATTTATTTATTTATTTATTTATTTATTTATTTATTTATTTATAAGTTTTGTATAGCGCAAGCTGGACCCGAGGGTATCAGCGCGCTTCACAGCAAGTACAATTATGCGCCTTACCGGCAGAGGCAGAATCCACAGCTTATAAACTTAAGAGCATCATATGCAAAATTACAGTTCTTGTGGTCAAACGGGAGTGCAGAGTAATTAGTTTGCTGATAGCGAGAGGGGTGCCTATCCAGTAGGACGAGGTGTGGTGGGAGATCCCGGCGGTTATAGTTCTGTTTTTCGACCACATCGCGGTTGTGGTGCGGTGTCAAACTCTTTCCGGAGTATCTTGTGTTCTTCTCGTTAAGTTCAAGAGCGGTCTAGGAAGAGAGCTTTGAGTAGGGTCTTGAATTTTGGGAAAGAGGTGGTCGTTCTAATGTGGGGGGGATGGCGTTCCAGATGTTGGGTGCATTTCCTGCAAAGGATTTAGTTGTGGTTTTGTGTTTCTGAGCTTTCAGTGGAATGAGAAGGAGCGTGTTGGAGCTTCTGAGATTCCTGGACGTGCCGGCCCTTTTGAATGTGGTGGCCAGGTATTCTGGTTTGCCTGTGTGAAGGGCTTTGTGCGTAAGGCATGCTGTTCGGAAGTTGGCTCGTTGTTCAATTGGGAACCATTTCAACTCCTTGAGTGCGGGAGAAATGTGGTCTAATTTCATGGTTCCTGTGACCATTCTTGCTGCGGCATTGAGGGTGGTTGTCAGGGGACCTAGGTGAGATTTAGCTGTCCCAGTCAGGGCTGCGATTCCATAGTCAATTCTGGAGAGCACCAGGGCCTGGTGGCCTGTTGAAGGTCTTTCATGGGAAGGAAGGGTTTTATTTTGTATAGAAGTTTCAGATTATAAAACGGGCTTTTGCCAGATCTAGAGGTGTGTTTTTTCATGTCTAGTTTGGGGTCTAGGGTGATACCTAGAGACTTCACTGAGTCCGTTGGCGTGAGGGTGCCATTGAGGTTGTCAAAGGCTTTAAGCCATTCTCCAATTTGGGGGTTTTCGTCTCTGTTGGAGATGAGTAGAACTTCAGTTTTCTCTTGATTAACTTTAAGGTGTTTCAATGAGAGCCATTGTCGGACCGCTTTGAGCGTGCCATTTAGTTTGTGCATGTCGTCAATGGAGGTGGTTTCCAGTCATCCGCTTAGAGATGGAAGGAAATGTTGGAATTCCTGAGAAGTGTGGTGAGGGGTTCCATGTAGATGTTGAAGAGTTGAGGAGAGAGTACTGACCCTTGTGGCACTCCTCTGATGATGGGCAGTGTGTCGGATTTAAAGTTTTTTATTTTTATTCTTTGCCAGTGGTTGTGTAGAAAGGAGGAGAACCAGTTTAGGACCATCAATTCAATGCCTGCTCTGTCTTGAAGGACTTTGAGGAGCAGAGAGTGATCCACTGTATCAAAAGCGGCTGATAAGTCTAGGAGAATGAGAATGCAGCATTGGTCTGAGTCAAGAGATTTGTGTAGATCGTCTATGACGTTTAGGTTTGCGGTTTTGGTGCTGTATCCCTTTCTGAATCCCTATTGGTGTGGGTCTAGGAGCTTGATGTTCTCCAAGTGTTGAGTTAGCTGTGAAAGAACACATCTTTCCAGAATTTTGGCTAAGAGAGCTAGGTTCGATACGGGTCTAAAGTTGTTCATATCCTCTGTGTCTAGCCCTGTTTTTTTTAAAAGCGGCATGACTTGGCCAACCTTGAGGCAGTCTGGGATAGTTCCCGAGCTCAGAGAGCTGTTGATGATCTTGCACCAAATTGGGGCTAAGATAAGCTTCAGGTCTTTGGCCAGGCTTGTGGGAAGCTGATCTAGGGAGTAGGATGACGGTTTGGCGTTGGCGATCAGATTGACTATCTCTGCTTCCTGAAGGGGGGTGCAGACGGACCAGTGAATGGGTGGGTACACTGGGGCGCTGACCTTAATTGCTGGCGTCTAGGCCTCCCTATGAGAGGAGGGATTTGTGCTGAGAGAGAGATCGATCTTGGCGATTTTTTCATTGAAAAAGCTGGCGAAGTTGTCGCATTGTTCTTTGGAAGCCACTAAATCGGATGACATTGGTTTGGATGTTTAGCTTCTGATGATGTTAAAGAGTTCTTTGGGTCGGTTTTTTGCATTTTCTAGAGCGGAGCAGAAGAAAGTTGTCTTTTTGTTCTTGATGTGCTTATTGTTGTTTCTGCGTGATGCCTTGAGTTGATCACGGTGGAGAGAGGAGGGATTGTTCCTCCAGATTCTTTCTAGGGTTCTAAGATGTCTTCTTTCATCATTGATGTCAGAGGTGAACCAAGACCTGGAGGGGGTGCTAATAACAGCATAAGCTTGATTGATTGAAAAAGCTTTATTCGATTTCAGAAAACATAAAATCATAAAAGCCACAAGTTCATTTCTTATACAAGCACTACATTAAAAACTTCCATTTAAGAACAATAAATACATATAATGTTAAAAAATATTTATGCTTTTCCTTTTTTTCAAAATACTTTTAAAAAAAACAGTCATTACGGCCACACAGTGTACATCATATAATGATAATAAAAACAATAGGGCCGGACGGCACTGTCGCCATGTTCCCTGTTTTTTTAAGAGTGGTTTAATCCACCTAGACCTTTCAGCAGCATAGAATTTACAAAAATAAATCGCATGCATCGTAGATTGTTCTGACATGTTGTCACACGGGCATTTACACAGCGATCTATCCCAATCATACAGCGTAAGCTAAATATAAAGGACATTTTTCTCTGTAAATCTATAAGTCTTTCATTAATAAAAATCTTGATATTGCTCTTGCTATGTGTTTTGGGTCCTTCATATTGTAAAATTTAACAATAATGAATTCAATCTCATCATTACTTTAGTGATGTATAAACTTTACTATGTGTCCTATAGCTCTATTTACAACTCCTTGCTCTAGATCTAAATTTTGTTGTAAAATGACACAGCTATTTTTGCACAGAAATAATGCTCTTTCTAATCAGGGTGTTTGTGACACAGATTTATCCATGTTCAAAAATTTTGTTATTACGGTTTTTGTAATATGAATATTTGCTACATGAGTTTCAAAAGAATCTTTTCAAGATAAATGTATAACTTTTCCATTTGATAACATGTCTATATTTGAATCATTGCATTCTTTTAGGGTTGGCATCAAACAAACAACTAGTGATTTCAAAGGAAGATAAGGCATAACTTTTGGAGTTTTGAAATGTGGGAATAAAGTGGATATGCTTCTTGAAATAAGTATTTTTTGCACTTTCTTTAAAAATTCCTATCCTAATATCTTTTAATATGTTACCATATCATGCGCTTGTTTCATATTTTGTATATGTTCACTGTATGAAAAATGTAAGCAGATATTAACATTACTTATACCTCCTAAGGAGTTTCTTATTTATTTAGCTGTCATACTTTTAAATATTGGATCCCATTTAACTGGTGTAAATTGAAGTAGATGAACAAAAACAATGGCGTGCTTACCACCAAAAAGATTATCATGTGCTCTCCATACCTCTTGACTGGGGGTGAATGTTTGATTTGCTCTGCATTCCATCCATCATCTGTGTGTCTTTTGCTTTTCACTTTAAGTATGCCGGGTATGCCCAGATGTGGGTCCCGGGCTTACTGTGTCACTGGTTTCAAACTAGCCTAGCTGATGAGGGGTGATAACCCAAACCGGTCCCAGGATACTTGTTTCCAGTCCAGAGAGGACCTGGCTTGGCAGTTCGGGCTGAACTGTTCCCATGAGGAACAGGATCAAGACTGATTTGCATATGGCTGGGTCTAAACTGGGGAGGCATGGTGAGCAAAATAACAATGAATTTAACCCAGATCTCTTGAATGGGGGTGAATGTGTGATTTGCTCTAAATTCCGTCCATCATCTGTGTGTCTTTTGCTTTCTCAGCCTAACTGTGCAAGGTATGTGCCAGACGTGGGTCCCGCGCTCACTGTGTCACTGAATTCAAGCGGACTGGCTGATATGGGGTGATGCCCCGATCGGTCCCAGGATGTTTGTTTCCTGTCCGGGGAGGACCTGACTTTACAGTTCGGATTGGACTGTTTCAATGAGGAACATTGTCAAGTCTGATTTGCATATGGCTGAGTCTACACTGGGGTGGCATGGTGAGAAAAAGAACAGTGGATTTAAACCAGATCTCTTGACTGAGGTGAATGTTTCATTTGCTCTGCATTCTGTCCATCATCTGTGGGTCTTTTGTCTTCAGTATTTCTGTCATACATAAGTGAACAAAAAACATCTTCCAGTTGGAATCCATACTAACCTTGTCAATAATCAAAATGGGTCGATTTTTGAGAAAACTACAAAGTTTTTTTGAGGTATCACTATTTAATTTCATGTATTCCAGTTACTATTATATTCCACTGCTGTAATATTGGTGGGTGTAATGCCATTTTTTCAATATTATGTGCAGCTAATACACTTGGAGCAGTTACAACACGAGATAAATTAAAATTTGTAACTTTTTGAAGGTAAACAATTATAACTTTTATAAGGAAACTTTTCCTGGTATCAGCATGGCCTGATATATATTTTAATATAGACTGATATGCAGAACATTAACATAAAGCATGTTCATGTTGTAGTCCAAGACGAATGTTTGTTTAAATTTCCTCAAATATTGCATGTTGATTACAATTAAATTGTGATAAGATGTAGCCAAAACTTTTACTGAACTGCAAGTTCAACCTCACCCATATCAATTGGTCCATCATTTACAATATTGGTAACCCAAGCGGGTCTGCAGGAGTTATATTAAAAAGCTTATTGGTATTTGCAGCATCACATAACAGTTCAAATTGGATTTTGTTTTTCATCTAAAATTTCTTGGTCCAACATGTCAACATAATTCTTAAAATATGGAATAAATTGTGATATTGGATTTGTAGTTATATTTGCAGTTATAAAAGGCTTCCTCATGAGATATAAATGTTCCAATCAATTCTTCCTCTTTTCACCTTGTAGGTTTTGAATGAAATATCAAGCAGCTGTCTGCTCCCTCCACATGACATTTTCCAGTATTGACTTCCTATAGTGATGTCTTCCAATAAAGGGCTTCTCTTAGGGTAGCACGTGTCTATTACATTTGTTTTGACAATGTTCTTGTTTTCAGGATCGAAGTGAGCAAGACATTCAAGGTCTGGCAAAGATTTGAAAACTACTCTTCATGAGGATGCTAATCCTAAACTAAGCCATGTATTAGCCTGAGATTTAGCATATGAATTTAAAGAGTTTAAATGATCACACACCTCATAACTGCTAACCCCTCTATGAGATAGTATTTGAAGGCTAGATTGATACAGCTTTTTAGTAAAAGTTTGCTCAGCAGATATTTCTTTCCATACTTCCTCCATATCAGTATTCTCAGATTTAGTAATATATGTAGTCACATACTGGGCAACAGCAGTTGAATCATCAGCAACACATGGGATACCAATATTAGCATTCTACATATGCAGTATTAAAAGATGTAGTCATTGATCCGCTGTGAAGCGTGTCCTCTTTTTAAATTGTATGTATTTTTTGTGGGATTTCCTTTAACAACATGCCTAAGAGAAGACATATTATTCATTCTTCCTTTTTAAAACATTGGTTTTAAGAAATCCAAATTTACTTTTTGTATACTGCTTTGATCTGTTTCAAAAGTTTCGTAATCAGTATTTCCTGCATTTGTGAGTTTGAAATGGAATAACTTGTTAAAAAAACTTGAGTTACTTTCTTTATTTGGAATGTCACTAGCAATATACTGTTCAATAAACTGAAGAACAGATCATCAGAGTCATATCCCAATTTGTGAGCATTTTCCATCCATAACAGCACAGGAATATGAGGTGCGCCTATCATTGGTACTCTTTTCTCCGAAAAAATCAACAACCTCGCTTAGGTTTTTTTATTTGTTAGGAACTGAAGTATAGTTTGGAATTCTTGATTAAAAAATCTGCAAACAGTTGCTGGATATAAAGAACATAATTCCCCATATGAATTCACATTAACATCTATTAAATTATTGTTAGCTTCAAGGAGGAAAGTGTATAAATTATCCCATATGTATTTAGCATAGTTTAGAGTCAGAAACCAAGTCAGTGATCCCAAATTCCTCAACATACATTTTATTACTCTGTGTCTTTGGAACCAATATTCATTTGTACCTCACTGACATACCATGCTATTTATTAAGTTATATTTCTGGTTTTGGTCAGTGCTATCCATTTAATTTAAGAAGTGTTTAGTTATTATGGTATTAGATCCTGTTCCAGTTCACATCACATGCGCAGCATCATAGGAGGTGATGGATAATTCTCTTCCATATAGTAAAGTGAAAATATAAGGTATGATTTGCCTAAAACATGGGTCTTCAGAATATAGGCCCTCATTATGACGCAATGCGGCCCTTGGGGCACATGTAGTGCCCCCATGCACATATATGCACTGTGTGCTCAATAACCCTTTCCAGGGCCCCAGCACAAGCCACAGTGTTATGATGCACCATTCCACCCGCTAGCCTGGCTGGCATATTGTAATTGGGTGGTGCGACCTCTTACGTCTTGTTTGGCAGTGTCCTGCCTGTGGTGATGGCGGTCTAGCCATCATCGTAAGGACCCCATAGTCTTGTCAAACATTATTCCTATGCAGAAAATGGAATAGGAAGATTATCATATAGTCCTACTTTTCCTGTTGGAAACAAAACTGGATAACATTGAACCTCTAATGTTTTTAACAAGTACTATCAGTACTAACAGGATCTCCTGCAGCCTCTCTAATTTGTTAGAGTTCTAAGCTAACACAAATTAAATCTTTTGAATGCTGTGAATATATACTATAGTGCTTGTATATTTTGTCTGAATTTTGTTGAGTAATTTTCTTAAACTGCCCTAAATTAGTTTCATCTGGTTTCTCGCATACGCGACCACTCGCAATGAGAAACCTGACTTCCCGCGTTGAGAATCTCGGCGGGAAGTTTATTTTCCACGCTCACGATCAGCAACTTGATGTTGCTGATAGTGAACGAGGAAAAAGTCTTGCCAGCATGTCCTTTTGCTTGCTCGCAGTCGGCAACTTTAAGTTGAGGACCGCGAGCAAGCAAAAAATGACCGCTGCACTACGCTACGCGCGTTTGCACTGTGCTACGTGCAGTTCGTGTAGTGTGAAGTAGTGCAAACTTCGAAACTACGCGAGCGTAGCTTAGTGCTTTGCCTAGGCCTACTTAAGATAGTATAGTATAGGGCACATTTCCAAATTCTTCCAAATTGCTAATAGCATAAAGTTATGGACAAGTTTCCCAAGGCAATAACAATATACAATTTGATCTGAACAAACATTATAGCTGTTTTCCACAATAACAATAGCAAGATTTCTATAGGGGTGGCTGGAACTTGCAGCATTTTACTCTGCAGGGTTTCACGGGGTTACCGAAAAACTTAGCGAGCATGTTGCACTGCTTGCGCTGATTAGTAGCGCTGAGAGTTTGCCCCACGTTGTAAAATCAACGCAAGTGGCATCACAGGGAGTGCCTGAGGGCACTGCTTCTTTCTGTCGCTTGAGCAGATTTTCTACTCTAGCAGCAGCTTTCTTACCATGAGAGACAGATTCCCAATGCGAGCGGTAGCGACTTGCTGCGACCACCCGCATTGAGAAATCTCCATGGGAAGTGGTTGATTTACTCACTCGCGCTCGGCAACTTATCACTGGCAAGCCACGCACAAGAATAACTATGCCACACCTCAGTTTCGCCAGAGTTGTTCCAAAACTTGGCACTCCAAGCTTAGAGCACAGTGTGCAAAAATCTGCTAACTCCATTGTAGGAATGAAGTTTATCACCAAACCCTAGTTTTCCCGAAGCTACTATGCCTTCTTTTTTCATTTTTTTTAAGTAAATCAATATATTTTATTTGCTTCCATAACGTGTGCATATTCAGTAAATGCACAATTTATTTGGAATTTCTGAATTGGTTTTGTGGAATAGCAAATAATACAAATCATACTGTTTCAAGGCTATTACTGGATTTTCCATTGTACTTTTTGGATATAAAATATTAGAAGACATGTCATCTTCAGACACATCACCAAAGTATTTTGATTGTATATACTTTATAATTGATAGGAATTTCTCAGGGTTAGAGTGTAATAAATCATCATTTATTAGCCCCAATTGTATTGCAGGCCCTTTAGCCAAGTATAAAGTTATTACTAATTTTCGAATACCGGAATTATGAGTTGAAAGCTTTTTATTGTGATGAAAAGTGTAATTACACACTTTAGCTTGAAGGCAGTCCATACTATGGCCTTGCAGCTGTGTAATATTTCAAAATGGGCAGTTGTCCAATGTTTGCAAAAGTTTAGTTTTACCTTGCAAATGTTTTCTAAATATAATAATGTAGTTTTTTTGTTTTTCAATAGATTATGTTTCCATCTTGCTTATTGAAGTGCAATTCCATAGATAAACAGGATAATTACTTGATTTTTTCTCAGAATCCAGGTTTGAGTGCTCCGTTCCACTTTTCACTTTTTTTTTAACTCAACAACGGATCCATGCAGATTTTCATAGCAATGTCCTTTACTGTTCACAGATAAGACCCAATTAGTAATGTAAAGTAACCTTCTTCATGAAAGTATGCTTCCCTATTGGACATGCGGCTCCACGAGCTTCCAAATATCTTAAAGAACTTTAACTGATTCAATGATTTTTTTGTCTCACTTAAATATTTTATAAGTCACAATTAAATGTGTGAGTGTTTTTATGTTATTCATTGTTAAAATAAATAATTGTGTTTTGATAGGAAAGGATTTTTCCACAATCAAGTGATTATATTGTAGATGTTTAGGTTTTGCAGTATGGTTTTTGCAAGTAGGATTACTTTTTAGTAAGTTACCAAGTACTCTGTTTTTAAACTGTTTACAGAAAATATTTCTAATAGTCTCCCTCCTTCTATGACTGTACAACAGCAAACAATTCCCCTCTTTGTTTTTGAAGGAGTGTTCTTTAGACATTCTAGCATTTCTGGACTTGTTTTTGCATGCACAAGCATCTTATCAGAACAAACATGTTTCACTTTGCAAACGTGATGCTACTCCTACCATTTTTCTTTTTGGATCATCCACTTTGTCCTTTTTTTGAGGTGTGGGTCCTTTATCTCTAATACATTTCGAGCGCATTTTAATTGTAATTTGTTTCTGATAATATTTTGAAGGCATTGCGGTAACCTTGTTTGTACCTTTGTATAAAAATACAAGAAAATAATCAGTAGTATTAGTAATAACACACACATAGTCCTTAGAGCTCAAGTTTATTGCAGCAAAATACTTCCACAATGTTGAAAATGCCCTGGCTCATGGCATTTTGTGTCTGTATGCGGTAACACAAACAGGAACTACTGAAAAAGGGGGTAGGGTTGCCCCTGGGAACATTTACTCCATAGGTAAAGGAGGAATCTATGACATAATATCGACAGACAGAATATCTACATACAAAAATATCGACACCAAAATATCGACATCAAAAATATCGGAGTTATATCTTCATAATGGTAAGTACAAAAATACCGAAAATATAATATCGTAGTACAAAAATATCGAAATTAAAAATATCGTTTTTTTAAATGTATTAATAATGATGTAAAAATAATTTAAAAATACATATAATTATACAAATATTAAATAAAAACATTAAAATATATTTTAAAAATTGTAACTAATACATATACATTTAAAATAAATTAAAAACTCTACATATAAATTAATATATATACTTACTCCACATATTGCAACACTAGGAAAAGCGTTGGATAGCGTAGGGGTAAAAATGACTATTCCCACTCCAGAGGGTGCAACAGTAGGGAAAGCGTTGGAAAGCGTAGGGGTTTAAATTACAATTCCCACTCCAGAGGGTGCAACAGTAGGGAAAGCGTTGGAAAGCGTAGGGGTTTAAATTACTATTCCCACTCCAGAGGGTGCAACAGTAGGGAAAGCGTTGGAGAGCGTAGGGGTTTAAATTACTATTCCCACTCCAGAGGGTGAAACAGTAGGGAAAGCGTTGGAGAGCATAGGAGTAAAAAATACTATACCCATTCCAGAGGGTGCAACAGTAGGGAAAGCGTTGGATAGCGTAGGGGTAAAAATTACTATTCCCACTCCAGAGGGTGCAACAGTAGGGAGAGTGTTGGATAGCGTAGGGGTAAAAATTACTATTCCCACTCCAGAGGGTGCAACAGTAGGGAAAGCGTTGGATAGCGTAGGGGTAAAAATTACTATTCCCACTCCAGAGGGTGCAACAGTAGGGAAAGCGTTGGATAGCATAGGAGTAAAAAATACTATACCCACTCCAGAGGGTGCAACAGTAGGGAAAGCGTTGGATAGCGTAGGGGTAAAAATTACTATTCCCACTCCAGAGGGTGCAACAGTAGGGAGAGCGTTGGATAGCGTAGGGGTAAAAATTACTATTCCCACTCCAGAGGGTGCAACAGTAGGGAAAGCGTTGGATAGCATAGGGGTAAAAATTACTATTCCCACTCCAGGGAGTGCAACAGTAGGGAAAGCTTTGGATTGCGTAGGGGTAAAAATTACTATTCCCACTCCAGAGGGTGCAACAGTAGGGAAAGCATTGGATAGCGTAGGGGTAAAAATTACTATTCCCACTCCAGAGAGTGCAACAGTAGGGAAAGCGTTGGATAGCGTAGGGGTAAAAATTACTATTCCCACTCCAAAGGGTGCAACAGTAGGGAAAGCGTTGGATAGCGTAGGAGTAAAAATTAATATTCCCACTCCAGAGGGTGCAACAGTAGGGAAAGCGTTGGATAGCGTAGGAGAAAAATTACTATTCCCACTCCAGAGGGTGCAACAGTAGGGAAAGCGTTGGATAGCGTAGGGGTAAAAATTACTATTCCCACTCCAGAGGGTGCAACAGTAGGGAAAGCGTTGGATAGCGTAGGGGTAAAAATTACTATTCCCACTCCAGAGGGTGCAACAGTAGGGAAAGCGTTGGATAGCGTAGGGGTAAAAATTACTATTCCCACTCCAGAGGGTGCAACAGTAGGGAAAGCGTTGGATAGCGTAGGAGTAAAAATTACTATTCCCACTCCAGAGGGTGCAACAGTAGGGAAAGCGTTGGATAGCATAGGGGTAAAAATTACTATTCCCACTCCAAAGGGTGCAACAGTAGGGAAAGCGTTGGATAGCGTAGGGGTAAAAATTACTATTCCCACTCCAGAGAGTGCAACAGTAGGGAAAGCGTTGGATAGCGTAGGGTTTAAATTACTATTCCCACTCCAGAGGGTGCAACAGTAGGGAAAGCGTTGGATAGCGTAGGGGTTTAAATTACTATTCCCACTCCAGAGGGTGCAACAGTAGGGAAAGCATTGGATAGCATGGGGGTAAAAATTACTTCCCACACTACTCCCCCTTTAACACACAACACACTACACATACAAAAAAACACAATTAATATACATTTCAATGAATCAATTATTAACAATTATTATTATTAAATTGATGTAATTATAAATGAACTAATTAACACATATTAATTACCAATTAATTAACAATAAATACCAATAAATAAATACAATCTCTTTAATTAATTAAATTTAATTATATCACACCCTATTCCCCTATAAACACACAACCCACTGCACATAAATAAATGACATCATTTAATCACTTAATAATTATTAATTACCAATTAATTATTAATTAACAATAACAAAAAATTTAATATATTAGCACATTAACTCTAATTACTTTAATTAAATAATTAATATAATTTAATTACCATTTAATTATTAATTTACAATAACAAAAAATTAAATATATTAGCACATTAACTCTAATTAATGTAATTAACTAATTAATATTAATTAATTACCAATTAATTATTAATTAAAAATATTTACAAAAATATATTAATTAATTAATTATTATTAAATTACTTCCCACCCTATTCCCCAATAAACCCACAACCCGCTCTGATACTAAAACGCAAAATGTAAACAAAATTACTAATTTTCAAACATACATTACAAAACATATTTAACAAACATATAAACAACATAATAAAATACATAACACTAAACAAAATTTCGATATTAGTACATTTCGATATTAGTAACATACATACCTTAAAAAATGATATTCTGTCTGTCGATATTTTAAACATCGATATTCTATACCATCGATATTAAAACATCAATATTATTGTATATCGATATTTTAATTTCGATATTTTGTCTCACTACCATAAGGGAGTACCCAGGATAATACAGAAAAAGTGGGAAGGGTTACCTTTGGGAACGTTTCCACCTATGGTTATGGATTGTGTAAAGGAGTTACCCCTACCCACAAGTTGCCATAAATATCACATTCCAAGGCATCCTCTTTGGAACACTTTCTGGGCATGTGGCAGAACAGAAGAGTTCTGAACCTGTTGTTCATTACCTGAGAGAAGACTGAAGGGGGTCAGTTTTCCGATATCCTGTGTGGTGAATTTAGGGATACAAAAGGATTCAAGATGCCTTTTTCCTAAAGGGCCAGCTAACCAGTGGCAACTGGACTTTGATGCTGACTTTGATGCTGACATCTGTTTGGACTGGACTTTGCTGTTGACTTTTGGGAAAAAGTATCCAGCTGTCAATTCTGCATCATTTGATTACATTTCAGCTTTGCCTCACACAGAGATCTCTGCACCTCCAAAAAATCACTATAGACAATGTCCGCATTAGGACTTAAAATATTTTTGGACTAGAACGTGAAAAGCTCAAGATCATCAGTGGGATCAACATGCGTCAAGTGTATATCCTGCGATACCACAGCAGCAGCTATAGTTTCAGCATTGACCGGTCAAAAATATTCCAAAGTTCCGTTATAAACTGGGAGTTAGAATGTTATTTTGAACTTTCCAACTTCCAGGTTCAGAAGGACCAATTTTCAATTGTATCCTACCAGAGCGTCATTGCCTCAAATCACAGCTAGGTCCTGGTCTACCACGACTATTGACTTCCATTGGCACTTTACCCTTTTTGGAACTATGTTATCTAAATCTTTGGTTCCACTCATTAAGTGTTTGTCATTTCGGTGTCTTTTTAAAAATACACTTTAGGGGGCATGGCCAAGATGGCGGCGAGGTAGGACGCGAACTCCGGAGCTCCTGCCCGCTGTCCACCATGATTAGCTTCTATCAGCTTTCCAGAGGGCCGGAGACAGCAGAATTTGGCGACTGAGTGTCTCCCCGTCTCGTTTCTGTCCTTGGTGGCAGCGGCAGTCGGCCCCGGACACCTCTTCTTAGCGCTGTAAGGTGCAGTCCGGTCCGAGACGACCGCAGCGAAGCAGGGGCCTCAATACAGGGGCAGCCCGAAACGGGGTCCGCTGAGACCAGCATCTACTCCACCAGCCCCTGTTGGACAAACAGAGGGACATGGGAGACTTCCTCTGTCATGGCCTGGAGCCTGCACCCCCGGCCTTGGGATCCTTGGGGGCCGGTGATTCGGAGGGGAGCTGACGCTACAGGCCGTGTAGAAGCCGTGTAGAGGCCGGAGCACGCCAGACGCCCTTTGGGACCTGTTGCTGACCAGCTGCGGCGGGCGGAGATGGAGGTGCGGCTTCCCTCTCTCCCACCTCGTCCGAGGCGCCTTCAACACTTGCGGTGTTGTGGCAGCACACGGCGGGGACAGAGCTGCTCCGCTGAACCTGCCATTAAAGAGGCGAGCCTGGTATATTGCCCGGTCGGGCCGCAGGAGGTTAGGCCTGCGATTTGTTATGGGCATCAGACCGATACGCGGGGACACCTCTCGTGCTCCGCTCTAGCCCAGCGCCTCACAGGATTATCCCCACAGCACCACAGAACCAGCAAACCTTCCCATATCGGGTCCAGCTCCCGCCCCCTTGATGCAAGCGTCGTAGGCCGCGACCAGAGAAGAGACACTGCGGCGCTATAGGCCTGACACCCCCCCACCCGGCCGCCATATCAGCGCTGAGCCTAGGAGGCAAGGAGTTGCCGCACACTGTGCAGTGCAGTGCAACAGTGGGTCTGGGGCTTGGCAACAGAGGTAGGCCCCTGCTGTGCAGCTTGAAAGGGGCCCCTATTCGGAGAGCGCTTTTGGGGACCACCGTGCAAGACGCTCTGTGAGAGGGATTCCAGGTCTCCCGCTGAGTCGGGAACGCCTGCAGGCATCCGGACCGGCCGCTGGGGAGCCCAAAGGGACAGCAACACTAACTAGGACCCAAGGGACACTGTGCCTCTATCTTGCACACTGCCCTCCTTTTCTAGCGGCTCTCCGGGGTGGTTCTGTGGCCTGGGACGTGCGACTCCACCCGCACCCAGACTTGCCCTCGCGCTGGGGCCTACCGTCATCCCAGCAGCAGTGGGTACCTCTGAGAGGACATTATTGTATTAACTAAGCAGCGAGCTGTTGAGGCGATTCAACAAGTACATTGAGCAGGGAGGGTGCATATCGCTACGGATACTCCTATTCCATCATAATTCGGACAGCTGGAGAGGCACCGCACCAGGCTAGTCTACATCCCACCTGCCAGGTGGACTCCACGTAAGCTGCAGCAGCCTTCGATGTGGCATGGCCCCACACTCCCGAGCTGAACGGAGTACTTTCTGTCTGGGTGCATGTGTAGCTGCCTGTGTGGCTGGGGGAATAGAGACACAACACTTCCCCCAAACTGCAGCCAAAGGTGGTACTTGGAGTTTTTCCTTAACCAAGGTGAGCGTGACGGCAGTACCCCGGCACTGACCTTCTATTGGGGTCCCCACGACTATGTCCTCGGCCAGGACGAGGAAACAGAAATCTCTGAAGGATATTTTTGGGAGAGCTCAGTCCATCCCTGACATAACGACTGCTTCACCCCAAATGCCGACTACACAAACAACCACCAACACCGGAGATGAGCCTATCACTGAAGCGGTCCTGGAATCGCTCTTCAACACTCTCAGAGCTGATATACACACAGTGAAGACGGAACTAACGGCTGAGATGCGGGAGATCCGCCGGGATGTGGATGACGTGGGGGAACGTGTCGCAACTCTGGAGGATAAAAGTGACGCTGCAGCGACTGAGGTGGCCGGGCTCCAACAAGAGATCATTTGCCTACAGGATCAACATCTGGATGTTCAAACGCACCTGGAAGACCTGGAAAACAGATCGCGCCGGCATAACATTCGGATCCGAGGGGTGAAAGTGACAGATGACACCAAGGATCTCTTTGCTTTTACGGTGGGTTTCTTCCACCACATCTTGGCAGCCCCTCCTAATACTGAAATCATCCTGGACAGAGCGCATAGGGTTGGCCCGGCACGCGTTCCCAACGCCCCTCCAGCGGATATCCTTGTATGTTTGCAAGACTTCAAAACCAAAGAAGCCATTCTCACAAAAGCGAGAACCCTCCACCCTATCTCCTATCAAGGACACTCTCCAGTACTCTACCAGGACTTGGCCCTAATCACTTTGCAGCGTTGACGACAGTTCCATCCAGTGACGGAGCATCTCAGGCAACAAAACATCTCATACTCCTGGGGGCACCCATTCCGCCTTATCTTTCGCTTTACTGGCAAGCTTCACCAGATGCGCTCCCTTATTGAGTCTTGCCGACTGTTGGGCCTGGCAGTAGCGAGCGAGGTAGATGATCGACAGAGCACCACTTCAGGGCCTTAGACTACACCCTCGGGGTGGCAACACCAAAGTAGAAGACGACGGATCTGAAAACCTAACAAAACGGACATAGCAAAAGGTCAGCGAGATGCCTTAGCCTCCGCAACGGACTCTTTAGCCAGAACGAGCTCTACTGCCGAGTGAGTAGTTGATGCCTACATGTCCCTGACTACGGCTCTCTGAATCCCGGTGGGCGGCGGGGGGAACCGGACTCCTCCCCTTGTTCACACTATGAGCCCCCACTTGACGACCTCCCAGCTGTTCCAAGATGGCGGACACTTCTCTTGGAACTTGGTTCTTCAAACTGTTTTGGTCTATTCACTTCTAGTAGATACATTTGTTTCTATGGCAGTTTTTTTGGGGGGGTTTGGGTATGTGTTTCCTTGTCCACCTTCCTCTGTTGTCCCTTTGAGACTTTTCATCTCACGACTTGTTGGTCAGCCAACATTTGTTTAGGTACTTATATGTTCCTTGTCGCTCACTACAGCCAGCAGCGCGCACCGCATCCTGTCACGACCATGGTCCTCTGATGCCATATGACTCTCTTAAAATCCTCACCCTTAACGTGAGGGGTTTGAACAACCCAATCAAACACAGGGCCGTCCTCCACTACTTTGAACATTCTAAAGAAGATATATGCTTAGTCCAGGAGTCCCACCTTCTCTCCAAAGACCACCATAGATTGAAGTCTAAGGGATTTCCTACACAGCTGTTCTCCTCTAACACCTCAAATTCAGCAGGGGTGGCGATACTGGTCTCCTGTTCCTTTTCCGGGAGGGTCTTGTAAAAGGAGGCGGAGATTAAGAGTCGCTTACTCACATATCAGTTCTCGCTTGGGGGATGACCTTTGTTTTAGGATCTATATATGCACCCAATTAAGGGCAGATTAAGTTCCTCCTCAAGGTCCTTCTTGAGGCGGCCGCAGCCTCGGATCGACACTTATTGCTGGGGTGACCTCAACATTGTTTTTGATAATGAGTTGGATCGTTCCAGTCAAGGACGAACCAGGCGGGCGTACTTACATCCACGGAGCGGACACACCTCCATGACCTGGGACTATCAGATCTCTGGCGACATTTCCACCCACGCTCTCTCAGCTACACTTTCTTTTCAGGGGCCCACAAGACTTATTAGCGACTGGACCATTTCCTCAGCTCCTCATCACTCTAGGCCCATGCAATAGGCACTGAAATTCTGACCGCCTCTCTCTCGGACCACTCCCCAGTCCTGGCCACCTTTCAGCTCCCGCGCTCACCGCGGCCTCTCAGACATTGTCGCCTGCGAGACACAATGCTACATCTCCCACCGGTAGTTAAACAAATTCAGAAAGCCATCGCAGATTATACCACCCTTAATGTTAACTCAGACACCTCACCAGCAACACAATGGGCAGCACTGAAGGCAGTCCTCAGGGGGGAATTTATAGCGATATCCTTGGCCCACAACCAAGAGAGGAGCCGAAAGAGAGCGGAACTCACCCACAGGGTCCTGGAACTCGAGCAGCTACACCAGAGAATGGGTGCTTCCCGAGCTTGGTGCCAACTCTGTGTGGAAAGGAAGCAACTCGCAGCCCTTGATCAGGACAGGGCCCAGTAGGTGGCTCTCAGGCTCCGTCACTCCTACTATACGGGGGGGGACATGTGTGGCCGTCTCCTTGCCAATAAGTTACGCGAGGCCAGATGGCGGAAGGGAGTCCAGACCATTCGAACGCCGGAGGGCGAGCTTGTTTCCGACGACGCGGCTATAGCCGAAGTCTTCCATGACTTCTATGCAGACCTCTACACGGGAGACCCTCTAGATGCCCAACATAGTGCTGATTATGTAGCTACTGCTCGCATGCCTTCCTTATCTCAAGCGCAGGCTGACTACCTAGATAGAGCTATACAGACAGAGGAAGTTATTTCTGCGATCTCCCGTCTCAAATTAGGCAAATCACCCGGCATGGACGGCTTCACAGCTGCCTTCTACAAGACATTTTGCAGCCAATTAGCCCCCATTCTGACAGGATTGTTTAATACCTTTGAGCAAACAGGAGCGATCCCGGGAGAGATGCTGGAGGTGGCAATAGTCGTTATTCCAAAACCAGGAAAGGACAGGACGGCATGTACTGTGTATAGGCATATATCTCAGATAGATATCAAATTATAGACTAGCATTTTAGCAGCCCCATTGGCGCCATACATGGCCCAACTGGTTGAAACCGATCAAGTCGGTGGGGGCAAGATGACGGCTGCTTAGGAGGTCAACAGCGGTTCTAGTTTGGCAGTGGAAGCAGGACTACTCCAGTAGACTTCAGGATCCCCCCTCCCCCCTAGTGCTGATGTTGTACCCCCGCAAATCTGTCTGATCACATCGAATGGGTCGGCACCGCAGCTGATTAGGTGGTATATCGAGGACTACCTGCTCCAGCTACTTCATCGGCTTGTTGGAGGAGGTCGCGGGATGACGCCGAAGGTGGCGTCAGGTGCAGCGGCGTTTAAGGCGGCTGCGGCAGCCGCTCGTAAGGGTCACGGTGAGACCACGCTGCACCTGGCGGCTTCAGCCTCAGAGAGTTCCCCAGGACGCCTGCATCAGCTGCTCTCACCGGACCCGCCGGTGCTCAGGTGAGGAAGAGGCGGAGTGTCCATCAAGAACCGCCCGGCTGGCCCTTCGGTTGCGGAGCTACTGCAGCGAGCGAAGGAACCGCCTGTGTGGCTCTGAAGGTGCTGTGAGATGGACTCGGGATAAGGAGGTGAGCTCAGCAATTACCCAGGTGGGATCACAGGGCATCCTAGATGGAGCAACCTCAGAGAACAGCGGTGGGGAGAAGGGTAACATGAAGGATAGTGCAATGCTATTGGTTGAAAGCACTCCTGCTTTAACTGTAACAGGCATTGATACGGTGCCCCCCCCGAGCAAGTGGATGTTGTGATATTAACGGAGGACTCTGATAATGGCAACAAGGGTAGGGCTGGCGGTAAGGTGATTGACAGTAAGGTTATTGATACACAAAAGATTCGACATTCCCGGGCTCAGGAAGAGGAGAGCCATATTAGAAGGCAGCCCTTGATCACCGGGACAGTAGTGAGTGCTTCAGCTGACTTGCTAGGGGATAAAGACAAAGGTGAAGTGGAGAAAGAGCCTAGCGATTGCTTTTTTCTGTGTCAGAAGGAGCAGAATGGTCAGATGACATTCTGAGTACGTAACAGGGGGCTAGCAGCCTAGAATCAGACCTGGAAATAGTGATGCAGACCGCCCCCTAACAGCAAATTAACCACATGAATGCTACAGCAATTCATCCTCTGTGCTGCAGATCCTAGATTCCCATTGTTCATGACGAGCTCAGCTCATCATGAGCACACAAGCAGTGTACTGCGTGACAAGCTGAGCTCGTCATGAGCTTGGAAGGGGTTAATCTGTGGAGCAAAATGGCACTCAGAATAGAAGGAGGAAAGAGTTGGCTTGGGACTATTCGTCAGCCACCCTGTTTTCAGGCTCTGCAAAGAAAGCACACATGGCAGAGGATGGCTCCCCTCCCACGCTGATTATAATACATCAAGCTATCTTGGCACACAGAGAGGAAACACGACAAGATAGTCAGAAAGCTCAGGCAGGGACGAGGAAAATGCAGGGAGTGGTTAGGAAGCTCTCTAAAACCTTCTCAAATATGGGAAATAGAGTGGCAAACTTGGAAGAAAGAATTGTGGCTACGGAAGCTGACGCATCAAGTGCTATATCCCTTGTGGAGGCCCAAGGTGCACAAATCAAAGACATATTGTGGAAACTTGAAGAGTTTGTGAATAGACAAAGGCGAAATAATCTTCGAGTGCTGGGGGTTCAAGAGAGTTTAGAAGGGTCCGATGCTAGGGGGTATATAATTGATCTTTTTAAGATGGCTTTTCCTGAACTATTGGAGTGGAATTGGGCGGCAGAAATCCGAAGAGCGCATCGTATTCCACTTAAACTTCGATCACCACCAAATGAGGAGCTCCCTCCGACTCGTATCCACCCCTTATACTTCATCAAATAATAGATGTAGTTAATCCCTCCATCAATGCGATAGTCAATGCCTCGCTCAGCTCGGGAGTGGTTCCTCCTGAGTGGAAAAAAGCTATTGTTAAGCCGTTAATGAAAAAATCCAACAAATCCACCACTGAACTATCCAATCTTTGACCAATATCTCTCCTTCCTGTCCTGGGTAAAATAACGGAGCATATTGTATACCAGGAATTAAATTTTTTGTCGATACTCAGGTTTTCGACCTAAACACTCGACTGAAACTGCCCTCATCGAGCTTACTGATTCTATCAAATTTCTGCAGGATGAGGGAAAAAACGCTGTCTTGATTTTGCTGGATCTCACGGCAGCGTTTGATACCATCTCCCACGAAATCCTGATTGATAGGCTGAAAGGCATAGGAATAACAGAAGTTGCCTTGGCATGGATAGTGTCCTTTTTGACCGACAGATCCCAAACAGTCTCCCTAGGCCCTTTCCTATCCAACGAAAAAAAGGTGTCATCTGGAAGGTGTCATCTGGGGTCCCGCAGGGCTCCATTTTGAGCCCCCTACTGTTTAATGTTTACATGGTCCCCCTCATTGCACTCATAGAGTCATACGGGATACTTGTCACATCATATGCCGATGACACTCAGTTAGTGGTCTCCATGGATAAAAATTCCACCAATGTAGAACAAAACTTTAAGAGTTGTTTGACGGAGGTCTTCCAATGGATGAGCATCAACCACCTAAAATGCAATGCCAATAAAACAGAGATCTTACCACTGGGCAAAGAGGCTCACTTCTGTCCTAAGGACTGGTGGCCTGAGGATTCTCCAGCTCCGCCCCCGCCAGTTGAAACCGCGAGAAATTTAGGGGTACTATTTGACTCCGCGATCTCCTTCGACCAGCACGTAAGGAATACGGCAGGAAGCTGTTTTAGTATCATTAAATCTTTAAAGAAGTTTTTCGAGTTCCTGCCCACTGATTCTAGAAAGACGGTGGCAGTAGCCTTGATATTATTGCGTCTAGATTACTGCAACGGCCTGATGGCCGGGGTGAAAAAATCCACGCTAACAAAACTTCAGAGTGTACAACACGCAGCCGCGAAGTTGGTACTTAAATTACCTAGAAGATCCTCTGCTTCTGCTGCGCTTCAGACCTTACACTGGCTTCCGTTACATAAGAGGATCCTGTTTAAGCTCTTGTTGACCTCCTTTAGAGCTCTAAATAAGACAGGTCCGAAGTATCTTATGAGACGTTTTTCTCGCTATAACCCTCTAAAATGCCTGAGGTCGTCAGGTGGTAATCTAATCAACATCCCCAGATTCAAGTATAAAACCAAGGGAGGTAAGACCCTCACGGTACTGGCTTCCAAGGCATGGAATGCCATGCCCCAATACCTTAGACTCCTGGCACAGGAGAATGCCTTTAGGAAGCAACTAAAAACTTGGATCTATGATTTGTCGGACGGTTTTGTAATGGCGGCCATCTAGATTTACTTTTGTATTTGTACACTGTCTTAGTGCCAGGATGCTCCTTTCGGAGCGACAGTTAGCGCTCTATAAATACCACATACAAATACAAATACAAATACAGGCCCTGGGCATATTGCTTTGGGGAACTTTCTCCTGCGGCAAACTAACTCTGACAAAGCAAGGCCAGATTCTAAAAGATCATGTGGAGGGGTCTCATTCTTTGTTCGGCCCGACTTCTGCCATGTAACGGTAGAGAGGCGCTGGAGGCTAAGGCAGCTCATTAAACCTTTTCAGGACAGAAAGATCCAGGTCTAGCTTGTTAACCCAGCACAACTAAAAGTAATCAATCAGGGTATTACACAATACTTCTCATCGGAGATAAAAGCCAAAGAATACCTGGAGTCCCTGGACAAATAGAGCTGCCTTGGTTGTTTCTCTACTGTGTGGAAGGGGATAGCAAAAGTAACGAATTATGCTCACTGATGTATATAAAGATTCGTGGGGTGGAGGTTAGGTTAGGGGTAGGGAGTGGGTATTGTAAAGTGAAGTGGTTTGAGATGTTTCTTCTTTTTGTTTTTTGGTAGATACACGGGTCTGGTATAATATAGATAAGGTTTTGTTTGGAAGCTACTGTCCACTAGCACGGCGCACATCACATGCGCAGACTATGGTCTGAGCGTCCCTATGAGGTGGAGGGACAAAGTGCGCGAGGGGAGGGTGGGGCGGGGGCTAACACAGGGAGGGTGGTAGTGGGGAGGGAGGGTTGTGGTGGGGCGTGTTTCACCTGGAAGGAGGGGTTAAAAGGGGGGGAAGGAAATTACCTGGTGCTTTGCTGCTTTTGTCTGGTTTGCTATATTGTGTGCAATTTATTGTTTTGGGCCGAGACAATGGTCAGGTGTTTCTGCACTAAAGAACGATGGGGAAGCTTAAGATCTGCTGAATCAATGTAGGTGGCTTGAATGATTGGAATAAAACAGAAAGATTGGGGCATTTCGTTAGGTCTAATCAGATAGACTTGATCTGCCTACAGGAGACTCACTGTTGTGTTAAAGGTTTTTATCTGTTGGTGTGCTCCACTCAGACGTCTACTGTTAGAGGAGTGGCAATATTGGCCAAATCTAACCTGTGTGGCATCAGACGCTGCTTGGCAGATACCTTGGGGAGGTGGGCAATTGTGGAACTTGAGGTGGGGTTTACATTGTGCACAATCTATGGCTTCAATCAGGCCGAACTGGAGGTGTTTGATAAACTAAAGGAAGAATTATTGAACTGGCCATCCCCTCTTATTGTGTTTGGTGACTTTAATATCTCTACAGATCTCACAGATATCGATAGTAATGTAAAGTATGCTGGCAGCAAACCTAAGGTATATGGAGCCCTGCGCTGCCTAATTAAATCACACAGCATGCTGGATGTTTGGGGGTATAAAGAGTGCCATAATCCAGGGTTTACCTATTTTTCATACCCCCATATGAAATAGACCAAATTGGATTATTTTCTTATCTCTTCTATGGAGGCATTGAGAGTAGATATTAAAAAAAACTACCAAAAATGATCTCCGATCATAGCCCACTGATATTATTATATGAAATTGATAAGGCTACTAATTTTAGTTCTAGATGGACATTCGCTTGGAGATTGTTAGTGAATTCTAATTTCACAGATCATTTAAAGAAATGGGCTAAAAACTTTTTTGATATAAATAGGTATAGTGCATCCCGAAACTGTGTGCAGTATTCTTTCAATGCGGCGTTGAGAGGGGGGACGATCAGCTTCTCTGCTAGGCTGAGGAAAGAGGCCCATGAAGAGCATGAGAAATTGGTGGGGCAGTTAGTGGAGGCAGAAGAACAACATGTGAGGGATATTGTAGGTGGAAATGAGGCAGATGATAGTCACCGGAAGATACTGGCTGCCAAGGCGGAGTTAAATAAGTGGGTAGCTCAGAGAAACGCTAATGATTATCAGACACACAGGAGTAGGATGTATGAGACGGGGGAGCAGGCTGGGAAACTTTGGGCATTAAGGATTAGGCGGGGATATAGTAGAAATATAATAACGAAAATTCATGAAGGTGACCAGGAGTTTGTGGAACCAGAGGATAACCGTAAGGTTTTCAAGAATTTTCATCAAAAACTTTATAAGGAAGAGGATAGGGCAGAGTCTGCTAGGGTGGCGTTTGAGGATCTCGGTCACAATTTGGCTGAGCAGGATAGAGTGGCATTGGATAGCGATCTGACATTAAGTGAAGTGATAGAGGCATTGCAGGAGCTATCAGCAGAGAAGGCTACAGGGCCAGACAGCATTCCACTTGAGGTTTATAAATGCCTACAGGGTGTACTAGCTCCACTGTTGCTGGATTTATTTAATGGCATATTCTGCTCTGGGAAAATTCCAGACTCCTGGAAGGAAACAAACATTATTGTTTTTCATAAAAAGGGTAAGATCAAGGAAGACCCGGGATTGTATCGTCCAATATCCCTCATAAACACGAACACTAACATCTACGCTAAGGTTTTGGCTAAGAGGCTAGGAAGGGTCATTGGCGGTCTAGTCTCCCCGTGGAAGTACAGGTTTATCCCGGGTCGAGGAACAACGGATCACATTAGGCAGGCTATCACGCTGTTTGATGTGCGGGCTGTTGTGGAGGGAGGGATCGCCATGATCCTTTTGGATGCAGAAAAGGCCTTCGCCCGCGTCACGTAGAAATATTTATGGGGGATATTGGAACAGAGGGTCTTTGGCCCTAATATAACGAGTGCTATAAAAGCTATGTATGCTGATCCTGTCGCTAGAATTCCATTAATGGGTGGTAGTTCAGATGAAATCTTTATTTCTCGGGGGACTCGACAGGGGTGCCCCTGCTTGCCAATCTTATTTGCCCTGTACATCGACCCATTAATACGAAAGATATTGGGGTGTAAGGGTATTAAGCCAGTGGTCTGTAATGTGTTTGAAACCAAGCTACTCCCCTATGCGGACGAGCTGGCTATAACAACAATAGAGCCAGAGACGGCTATGACTGCTCTTATAGGGAGAACTGCGGAATTTGGTCGATGTTCAGGGTACCTTCTTAACGAAAGCAAGACCCAGATAATCTACTCTAACAATATTATAAAGCGGGATGGTAAATACATGGAATCAGCGGTTTTTCTAGTGGTTAGGATTAGCACCAGGATTGATACAATTATTAAAGAGCATTTTTCTCCATTGGTTAAGTCAATGGCGGCAGAGTTAAAAAGTTATAGACTGCATACATTTGTCTATAATAGGGAGAGTTAATGTTCTTAAGATGACCATGCTCCCCAAAATACTCTACCTCATTTGCTCCATCCCGCTTATGGTGGGGGAGGATGTATTAAACTCCATTGAGGCAGTTTTTACGAACTTTATCTGGCAGTATGGGAAAACTAGACGTTCTTTGAAATATCTTTCTCTGCCGCTTGATATGGGGGGTTGGCGGCCCCTAATATTAGATTTTATCTTTTGTCTTGTCTTTTCAGCCAGATGGCAATACTTTTAGACTGAGCCTTAAACCTGGCTGAGTGTCCGTTTGGGAACGTAAATCTCCCCTCTATCTTTGAACTACTTTTAGGCAGGGAAGCCGTGGGATTGTTATTGCATAAGACCGACAGACGCTATTATAATAAAAAGCAATATAAAGTTTTGGACAGCGTCTGGAGGGTCTGGAAAGTCATTCAGAAATCCTTGGCAATCCCAAAGCTTAATTACTATACTCCCGTGTGGAACTCTAGTATTTTCCCACATCTTACCACAGACAGGTTATGGAGATCGTGGGAGTGTCAAGGAATTAGAAGATTGGGGGATTTAATGGATGGAAATAATTTGAATACGTTTGATGATATTCATCGAAAATTTGCAATACCAGCTAATCAAGGTTTTAAGTTCTTACAAGTGTACCAAACGCTATCAAGTATTAGGCCACGTATTATCCCAGGAGATAAAATTAATTTGCTTGAGTATCTGTTGGGAAGGGGTAGTAAAATCAATATGATATATATAATATTAATTTCAACAATACAAGATGATCTAGATAAGGTTGAGGACGCGTGGATCCTGAAATTAGGGGATTTTGATTTGGATTTAGATAAGGCGTTACAATTGGCTGGGAAATTGTTTCGCTCTACGAATCTGAGAGCTCAACTTTATAAGACAGTGTTTAACTTATACTTTACACTAGCCAAGTTGTTTGAGTGGGGTAAGAGGAAAGACGATAAATCTCCAAGGTGCCTCGATGGGCCTGCTAATCTGGTGCATATGTTTTACCACTGTAATAAGTTATGCGAGATTTTTGCACATATTGAAAAATGTTGGGAGGTGCTGCTAGGTGTAAAGATCAACCTATCCCCTACACTAATGATTTTAGCAACTGACGGCAACTTGAGTTTGTTTTTATCTGTGTGGCGGTCCTCCGGATTTTGCTGGCTGCAGGCTGGAAGGACACTACTGCCCCCTATTTCAGATGTGGCTCTCTCGACTCTTGGGGATTCATAACATCGAATCCTCTCTTTATTCCCGAAGAGGCAGGAGAATGAGAGAACTGGGGCAGAACATCTGGGCCCTGCTCAAGGGTTGGAGGGATTCGTGTTCATAATTTTGCTTATTTTTCACTTGCTCTGTTCCTCCCTTTATGTATTTGTTCCTTGACTCTGATTATTGTGTGGTAAAACTGTGTACATAGCTTTTTAGCCTTTTTCTAGTAGCCAATCCCAGAATATTATTTACATCCTTTTTTCACTGATTCTATAATTTGTGTATATTCTGCTATTTATGTATTGAATTGATGATGGATTGCACCAGGTATTTAATAAAAATATTTAAATTAAAAAAAAGAGAAACCGATCAAGCCGGTTCTATCCCGCAGAGGCAGACCAGTGACAACACTAAACTCATTTTACACCTGAGAGAAAAAGCGTCCCGCACCCAAGGCGAGTATATGCTCCTGGCCATCGATGCAGAAAAGGCCTTCGATAGGGTGCATTGCCCTTATCTAGAGATGGTTTTGTTGGCCGCTGTCTTTGGTGAGAAACTCCGCACTCGGATCCTGAATTGCTACTTTTCTCCCATGGCCACGGTCTGTGTCAACGGCCACACATCTTCTCGTTTCCCCATTGGGAGGAGTACTAGACAGGGGTGCCCCCTGTCACCTCTCCTTTTTGCGCTCTATATGGGGGCCTTTGGCACTCAGAGTTCAATGGCACCCTCTTATAACAGGGATTAAATTCAAGGGGGCTACTCACACCATAAGCCTCTATTCAGACGACATCCTGCTATCCCTCTCAGATCGATCACTGCCCTGCACTCCCTCTTTATTGAATAATACAGCTTTGCTCAAGGGTCGGGCTTTAAAATCAACATGGATAAATCTATGGCTCTTAATATCTCCCTATCTCTGCACACCCTCACTCACCTCCAGGAGGAACATCCGATGCAGTCGGCGACTGCCGCGATTCCTTACTTAGGCATCCAGCTTGCCCCTACCATTTAGACCACCACCGACATTAACTTCTCTAATCTCTGCAATCACATTCGCAAGGAACTAAACAGGTGGAAACATTGCACGATGTCTTGGCTGGGCAGGATCGCAGCTACCAAAATGACTATACTTCCTCAAATTTTGTATCTCTTCCAGACCCTCCCCCTCCGGCCCCCACTGAGCTGGATCCAACAGACACAAGCGGATTTATCGTGCTTCATCTGGCATGGCCGTAAGCCACGATTCCGACATCAGTTGCATGCCGCTCAGCTTAGATACCTGCTGGAGTGGCAGCGCCTGGAATCAGAGAAACACTGGCTGTTTCAGGCCCAGGCGGTGGCGGGCAGACCGTTGCAGGGTATTCTCTTTCTCCGCAAACACCACAGACCGCCTAATATCTATGCTTCATATATCACAAGCACTATTATGGACTCCTGGAATCGCACCAACGTTTCCACACAACTGACCACTTTCCCATCGCCCCTCACACAGCTATTTGACAATCCAAAGTTTCATACCAGTACAGACGGCGGGCCTTTCATAATTGGCGATCCTCCCCCTGCAGGTCCCTGGGTTACCTCTTCGACTTGGATGGTATCATCCCATTTTCACAGTTCAAGGAACACTATGGTCTCACAGAAATGGAATGTTTGCCATACATACCTCCAGATTAGACATTGGGCATTACACCCACAAATCAAACTGCAGGCACAGCGTCTCTTGTCTCCCTATTAAAAATGGCTGATAATACGCATTTCTGGCAAGAAAATCATCTCTGACTTCTATAAATTGCTCCTAGCCAATACCACCTACACACGTAACGCGGGTCGCGCCCGCTGGAAGAGAGATCTAGGAAGATACCTGAGCCACAAAGATTGGGAGGGCATATACCATAGGGCAAGACACTCGGCCTAGATTGCCACCTATTGGTATTACACGCCGTAGCACTTACACCTCTTCGATCCCCGGCGGAGCGACTTGTGCTGGAGGGAGTGTGGGGAGGTAGGTACATTAGAACATGTACTCTGGAGCTGTACTTGCATACAACCATATTGGTCCCATGTCCTTTGATGAAATAGACCTACACTTTGAAACTCAGCTCCCTTTCTTCCCTTCCTATATTCTCCTGGGTTTACCTAACCCATTGACGTATCCACTTAAATGCCGGAAGGGTCGGTTGATTGCGATTTCCCTTGGAGCGGCCATACAAAACACCCTGATACACTGGCGCTCCACCCAGATCCCCACGCATTCTGGCTGGCTCCAGAGAATCTGGCTGGTGTTGGGCATGGAAAAACTTACTCTCACACTGGCCGGTAGCGGGTCCTAGTTCCTTGAGATGTGGTGGCCCTTCTTGACTACTACAGGCACAGCGTCTCTTGTCTCCCTATTAAAAATGGCTGATAATACGCATTTCTGGCAAGAAAATCATCTCTGACTTCTATAAATTGCTCCTAGCCAATACCACCTACACACGTAACGCGGGTCGCGCCCGCTGGAAGAGAGATCTAGGAAGATACCTGAGCCACAAAGATTGGGAGGGCATATACCATAGGGCAAGACACTCGGCCTAGATTGCCACCTATTGGTATTACACGCCGTAGCACTTACACCTCTTCGATCCCCGGCGGAGCGACTTGTGCTGGAGGGAGTGTGGGGAGGTAGGTACATTAGAACATGTACTCTGGAGCTGTACTTGCATACAACCATATTGGTCCCATGTCCTTTGATGAAATAGACCTACACTTTGAAACTCAGCTCCCTTTCTTCCCTTCCTATATTCTCCTGGGTTTACCTAACCCATTGACGTATCCCCTTAAATGCCGGAAGGGTCGGTTGATTGCGATTTCCCTTGGAGCGGCCATACAAAACACCCTGATACACTGGCGCTCCACCCAGATCCCCACGCATTCTGGCTGGCTCCAGAGAATCTGGCTGGTGTTGGGCATGGAAAAACTTACTCTCACACTGGCCAGTAGCGGGTCCTAGTTCCTTGAGTTGTGGCGGCCCTTCTTGACTACTAGTGTCTGAATTCCAAGAGTTGACATGCCCTCGATACCTCCGACTGCTTCGTCTCCCAGACACGCAGATTCCGTGTAGCGATTTCACGAAAAGTCATAAACGGCGACGCTAAATAGTGAGCTACTTCCTCTTTTATTCCAGCTTTCCCTTTTTTGTACATGGTGGACGAGGGGTGGGTTGGGAGGGTGGGGGCCGGGTTGGGAGGGTTAGTTTGGGGGTTTCTTCTTCATTTGTGTCCTTCCTTTGTTAATTCTGCCTACCCTCTCCATGCTTATTGCCTGTGGTAATGATGTGTATTTTGACCTTGTTTTCTCTCTCGCACTATAGTTGAGGAGCCGAGGGTCTTGTCTTTTTCATCTGTTTGGAAATCAATAAAAAGATTTAAACCATAAAAATAAACTTTATTTTTGTAATTCAGTTGGGATTCATACTGTTTGGCATTTGGCTAAATTACTGTTTCTGTTCTACATACATACTTTACACAGTGCCCTAAATTAAGCCTGTCTGGTCCTTGCCACAGCTACCAGGAAGCTGAGCTCAGGTTACTTTAGGGACTTTGAGGACTCACCCCGATAAGAGTTGTGGTTATTCTTTTAGGCATACAAATTGCCCAACCTAAATAATAGTCCACTGTCAATCACAGCTCTTTCCGATATTTAACTTCTAAGTACAGGAATTCTCTTCCTCCTAAGCTTGCTAAAGCTGATCATTACCTATCATTCTGGACACATCTCTAAACATGAGATTTTTTTTGTCAGCTGCTTAACACCTTTATCCATCCTTGTCAGCTTGCTTGGTTGGATCCTAACTTCTAGCACCAGCATGCCTTTTGGGGAAGTAACCTGGAATTAAACATATTTTCCAATCCTTCAGGAATAGTTGTGCATATTTGTTGTGTTGAAAGTTGTTGCAGTGATGACACGTTGTGTTGTTTTTTGTTGCACTATTTAATTCTAGTATAGTTGTGTTATACAGTGTTCTTCTGTTGCTCTTTGACTGTTTTGTTGTGTTATGTCCTTATTGGTTTTCTGGTGTTGTTATTTTGCATTACAGTGTTGTGTTCTGCAACTGAGTTAAAGATATCAACAAATGCTGCTTCATTTACAGCCAATAATAATAATGTCACTTGTAGAGCACATGGGTACTTCCACAAAGTGTCCCATTACTGGGCAGTTGAGTGCAGAAAAGAAGGATGCACACCAACTGGGAGGAGCTTAGACAGATATTCTCTAGAGAGGCTTGACCAGGATATTATGGGATACAGTTTCAAATGCTGCATTAAGGTCAAGTATGAGAATGGCCGCAGTATCGCCCTCATCCATAATGTGCTTAGTGGATTCAGAGGCAAGCAGCATAGCTAACTTAATGTTTTTCTGTCACTTAAAGAAAAGAGGTAACAGTGATATAGGCAGATCATTTTCCAGTTTAGAGTGGTCCAACAGTGTTTTTTTTCAAAAGAGGAACCACCATAGCTTGTTTTCACTGTTGGGGAATACAACCAGAAGCTGGGGAGTAACTAATATGTTTGCATACGGTTGGTTGAATAGTCATGCCGCCCTGTTCCAGGCTGGAGGGAGAAATTAAATCTACTGGTAAACCAGATTTTATGGCAGAATAGAGGGAAGTCAATTACCTAGGAGAAATCGGGCAGAATTGTTGTAGCTTGATATTAGCAGCTGCGGCATCAAACCACGTTTCCCGCTGTGATTCTAGCTTCTACTAGAAAAGAAGCATAGATTTATTTTTCAGCAAAGAAAGAGACTGGAGCATTACAACATTCTTCAGAAGGCAAGGAGGAAGGTGAAACAGAGGATAATGAGGTGAGGGTTTTAACGATCTGAAACATTTCTAGGTTTTAGTTATTAGTGGTTGAGATCTTCTGAGAGTATGATTCACAGTGATGCAGATAAATAAGCTGCTGGTAGGCTTTTAGTGCTGACTTATAGTTTGCATTAAACAGGGATCATACATTTTTTTGCCAGAGACGCTTCTTACATTTATTTTTAGCAATAAAAGGTTGCTCATTAAACCACCCTGCTGGTGTCTTTTGTCTCTGTACAGTTTGTTTAAAGAAAGGGGCAATCTGATCAAGAGCTGGCTTGAGCCAGCTATCCAATTGAGTGCTGGCTTCGCTTACACTGTAGTCGCAAATGGAGCTACAAGACGTGCTTAAGCCTCTCAGGGGACACTTTTAACCATTTCCTCACCCAAATGGGTCAGGGGTAAAAATTAAGTGTAGCCTATCATGAAATAAATGTATGGGAATGGCTAGGTGGCCTGACCACACCAATGGAATACAAATGGAGTAAAAAATGTCATGTTTCGTCATATTAGGGAACATGGGGTTGAGAATATGCCCCAGCCAGTGCATAAGGGTAGACACGTGCTAGGGAAGTTGTAAACTCTCCAGATCTCCAATTAGTGTTCTTGTTGCTTAACAGTTGGACTCATCTGGGTGAATATTAACATCACCTAGGACCATCAAATTAGAATAGTGCACAGCTAAGGTGGAGAAATTCGACACAGGCCCTGGGGGACAATAAATTAGAACGCCTGACACTACAACATTTTTTGCAAGTGTTAATGAGTAAGGATAGGCTTTGCAACCCACTATAGGGAGTTTAACACAGGAACATTGGAGATATCCTTTGAAGAGTATGGCAATCCCACCCCTCCATGACAGTCTATCTTGTACCCTTGCAGAATAGCCAGCAATATATCAGGAAAGGACTCATCATTAAACCACGTCCCAGTTAAAAAGACTGCGTCTGGCCTAAGCTACTCAAGAAAATTGTGCATTCCAACTTTGTGTTTAACCAGTCACGTACAGTTAAGCGATAAAAGTTTGTAACAGTGATAAGATGGTAACACTGGTTACCGTTGTGGCCATAGAGAGCAAAAACACGCAATGGCTACACCTGGAGTCCTTATCCCCAAAGTTTAGGACCCATAGTAGGTTTTAAGAAGGACAGGGCACAGTTTCAGCAGGTCATGTTTGGAAAAGAAAAAGGGGACTGACCTGAAAACACTAGGGGTCTTTGCCCTGGCGCCATGCAGGCATGGACTGACAAATATGTGCATACCTTTGGCAGGGCTGTGGTGCACCCGCTTTGCCAGCCATGCAATGCCCTCATTTTAAGGCTAGCTTTCATGAGCAACTAGACCACTAACCTGGATGGCGGTCAGGATTCACCAATTATGTGTGGTTTCATTCACCACTGCTGGCAGGTGATCCCACTAATAGGATGTCTCCACTAGTCAAAAGGGGCACATTGATTAAAAGGCCACAAAGTTTGGATGGCAATTCAAAACCTGGTGATTTTAAAACACTCAGAGGCAGATTTATGAGGCCCTTGCGCCACGTTTACGCTGCTGTTGCGTCACGCAAGGCGGCGTAAACGTGGGGCATCCCTACGACCGATTTACAACATGACGCATCTAGGCAGATGCGTCACGTTGTAAAGCCCTGCGCCGCTTGTGGGCGTTCTGGCGCAGGGTGGGCGTTCCGGGGCAGGTGCGCCTCACAAAAGTGGCTGAGTGAAATCTATAAGATTTCACTCAGTCACTTTCAGGCCAATGCTGCGGCAAAACCCTGCGCCTGCTTGAAGCAGGCGTAGGTCTTGACGCAGCATTGCAAAGATGGGGCACCCCCCGAGCCTTGCTGGAGCTGTGTCGCGGTTGCGACGCAACTCCAGCAATGCGCCACCTTAACGGCACAGATGCGTCACGCATCTGTGCCGTTTTTGCCCCATGGTGTGCCACATTGTAAATGCGGCGCACCATGGGTGGCGGAGCAGCGGCGCAAGATAACTGGAGCAAGATAACTGGCGCATCCCTGGGGATGCGCCAGTTATCATAAATCTGCCCCTCAGAGTTGCTCTAACAGGCAATCCCACGAGGTAAGAAAAAACATATAAATTATATTAGGAGCAGTCTAATACGTAGAGGATGGCAGCAAGTAAATTAAAGTGCTTATTCTGCTAGAGTGTTATCAAAATAATACAGAGTGTCACCACCCTGGAACTAACATGCAGCATCCTTTTTTTAATAGCCAGCCTACATGAACAACTAGACCACATTCAAGGTCCCCCAGGTCACGTGGTTTCATACCTCACTGCCAGAAGGCGATACTACTAATAGAATGTCTCCACAGTTCACAGAAGTATACAATAGTAATTAAAAGGCCCCACAAAGTGCAAATAGCAATTTTAAAAGTGATTTTAAAACACTCAGAGTTGTTCTAACAGGCAATCTAACGAGGTGAGAAAAAACTTATAAATGACATTAGCAGAAGCATAAAACTTAAGAGGATGGCAGCAGGTAAACTAAAGTGCTTAAAGTGCTAGAAAAGTGGTAGTGCACAATCAAAATAACACAGTGAGGCAGCAGAAAATTACTTTAAAGTTCCTGTGACAAACAGCTGTTTTACAATAGTCTAATATGGTAATATAATATTCAAGAAACCAACCGGCCCAAACTTGTTATTTTTACCATGTGCTACATTACATAAAATGAACACCGGGGACCAGATCACTCTTTATTGTTGCTTTACATTTCCTTGATGGTACCTAAAGCAGTACTTGATGGAAACGTCTTTTACAACCCCGCTATAAAAGCATAATTCTGTGGTGGTAATGTGTGAAAACAAAATATGCATGTTTGTTGTGTTGTTTTTGTGCTGTTTCATTTTTATGCATATGTTTGTCTTCTATTTTGTTTCCTGTTATGTTAATATTTTGCATTCTGTTGTGCGATGTAATTAAATCCCCTCATACAAAAAACAATGCAGCGGAGGACATTAGTGACA
The DNA here is from genome assembly GCF_964261635.1 of Lissotriton helveticus. Classification (NCBI taxonomy): domain Eukaryota; kingdom Metazoa; phylum Chordata; class Amphibia; order Caudata; family Salamandridae; genus Lissotriton; species Lissotriton helveticus. Next base: position 1,081,741,164 of record NC_136059.1, read on the forward strand.
TACCAACAGTGTCAGTACCTCATTGGCAATTCTGTTTATCTTTGGCTTCTTATGATTTCTTATAAATTGCAAAATTTCAAGGCCAGCTTTCCGGGCTCTGTTAAAAAACTTCCCATCAATTTCAGGATTTAGTCTCAATAACATAAAATTGGAGGGGATGGCTATTAATATGGATGATGCAGTAGGTTTTGAGATATTTCGTCAACACACTCTCCAATGAATTGCAGGTTTTATCAAATACTTGGAAATCCACCTGCCTAAGAATACCAAAGATTTTTATAATTTAAATTATCTAGGCATTCTTCATGTCTTCCTTAAAGATCTATACATGCATGTGAAGTTAGCATTCTGATTGTTGGATGAGATTGCATGCTTGAATTTGAACCTTCTCCCCAGTCTCTTTTACCTGTCACAATCCCTCTTGCCGATCATCCCCAATGTCATTATAAAATACATACATAGGTTGAATCATTCCTATGTTGTGGGAAAACGGCAATAATTAGGAAGTCAAAAATATACTACGGGATAGGGAAAAGTAGATTAAGGTTCCCACATAAAGAAAGTAATCTATTGGGGGCAAAGCTCCACCCACACTTAAAACTAATGAACCTCACCATGACCTCTATTGAACAGGAATATTCAGACCTCACCCTCTAGCATCCTCTTTCAATTCTTCACAAATATGTTGCAAATGGAGCGTTCTTCGTCCATGACCATTGCCTGCTTGGAACACTTGGCCAAGGTCACGCACTATGAGAAGATAATGACCTTTTCCTCCCCCTTAACACCTGTGCCTCACAATATAGAAGTTCCTATGAAGTTGTTGGATAAAAAGTTCACAAGTGAAAGATATCTGTAAGGGAGATGAAGTGAGAGACCCAAAGTCCTGCATTGGTCCTCTTTTATTTAGTTAAGAGGGATAGATTTAATGTGCCACAAATGAGGCACTGGATTACAACGTTGACTGATAAAAAATGGGGTTCAAGGGGACTGATTTATGTGGAGGAAGTTTTTTTAAGGGTTGTTTATGAGAGGGATTTCCCTATTATACTGGGGGTTCAATTTAATCATTTCCACCTGGATCCACGGGTAGAGAGCAAAATGGAAGGAAATACTAGAAAGGTCCAACCTGAAGGCATTCTGTTGATCATATGGTCAAGCGCGGCCAGAACATCAATATGCATATGATATAAAGAGAACACTTATAATATATTTAGGCACTGGTATATCATTGCCAAAAGGCTGAATGCGATGCATGGTGGCTAGAATGAATGTAGGAAGAGAAGGGGCTCAAAGGGCACTCTTGTTACCTATGGAGGTTTTGCCCACAGATTCAAACTTTCTGGGAGGAGACATTGACTTTGATCAAAACATCATAGTTCTCTCACAAACACTAGACCTTCTAGTTCTACTAATCGAATATAAAGGAGACGAGGGAGAGTATCCACTGCTATAAATAACAAGCAAGCTAACAGCCCCTATACCCTTAGCTACAAAGTTGACTGTAGCCTTAAAATGAAAAGACACAAAAGTCCCTCCCAAAGTCTGTATGGTGGACAAACATATGGCACTTGAACACAATGAAAACATGTATTCACCCCGGTGAATGATAAAAAGTCAAAACACAAAATATAAAATATTAAGCACTCCCTTTAAAATTGTGTTCAGTTGCGAATTCCCAAGAAGATCCACACAATGGCTTCAGCCCCAAACTGTGAAACGGGCTAGTATATTTGTTTCGAATCACCATACAATGCACATAAGTAGTTCCAAACTCATCCATGTAGTTTTGTTAAGAGGTTCTATTGAGGCCTTTCCTTTACCTGTTGGCCTTGATTGGCTGTTTGGGTTTTTGCCCCACCATAATTAATGAAGGATTATAAAAATGCTTTTCCAGCTGGCTTGTGATCTGTCCACCTCACAACAAGAAGTAAAACCTGCAGTGAATTCTTTATTGCAGTTTATTTCATCATGTCCTTGTTCCCACAAGCAGCATTGTATGGAAATCTAAGTGGTACAGGTATGTCTCTGATGTGGCTTCAGGGCCACTATATCATATTGTTCAAGTTGTACCTAACTGACGACGACTAAGTAGGTTGAAACCAGTCTGGGGTTTTACCTAGTTGCAAGTATATATGACTGGAATTTTAAAGAAATGTGCTGCTTTTGGCTGCAAATGTAGCAACATTTGTTGAACTCTCTGATGTACTCATATAGGACTACAGATGACAGCACAATAACATAATACAAAATAGAACTGCAAAAGTAATATCAGAGCATAAGCCAAAGAATCTGTAAAAACGGAACTCAAAATCCACAGAAAAACACAACATTAACTCATGCTCTAATCTAGCAAAAAAGCAAAACAACACATCTCCACCACAACAAAATGTAATACAACAAATATGCACAAATAGTATTGTCTCATATTACCTTCTCTACAATTCTGCTTTCGTATTATGGTGGTAAAATGTCGAAATATCGAATTCCTATCTCCAAACAGGTAAGTACCAAAATATCAACCCCAAAATATCAACCCCAAAATATCGTTTAAATATATATACATTATAAAAATATCAAATTTCTTAAAATTATTGTAAAATTAAAAAAATATTAAAAATAAATAGCTAAAGTATACTTAAAAATACTTAAATTACCTTAAAATTATTAAATAACTAATTTAACTTTTATAAAAAAAATACAATCATATCTGTTAAAACATAGATATATATATATATATATGCATATATATATATATATATATATATATATATATATATATATATATATATATATATATATATATTAACATAATATTAATAAAAAATACACAATATCATTACCGTAGGATAGCGGAGGTGTAAAAATTACTATTCCCACTCCTGGAAGTGCAACAGTAGGGAAAGCGTTGGATAGCGTAGGAGTAAAAATTACTATTCCACTCCAGAGAGTGCAACAGTAGGGAAAGCGTTGGATAGCGTAGGGGTAAAAATTACTATTCCCACTCCAGAGAGTACAACAGTAGGGAAAGCGTTGGATAGCCCAGGGGTAAAAATTACTATTCCCACTCCAGAGAGTGCAACAGTAGGGAAAGCGTTGGATAGCGTAGGGGTAAAAATTACTATTCCCACCCCAGAGAGTGCAAAAGTAGGGAAAGCGTTGGATAGCGTAGGGCTAAAAATTACTATTCCCACTCCAGAGAGTGCAACAGTAGGGAAAGCGTTGGATAGCGCAGGGGTAAAAATTACTATTCCCACTCCAGAGAGTGCAACAGTAGAGAAACCGTTGGATAGCGTAGGGGTTAAAATTACTATTCCTACTCCACACAGTGCAACAGTAGGGAAAGCGTTGGATAGCGTAGGAGTAAAAATTACTATTCCCACTCCAGAGAGTGCAACAGTAGGGAAAGCGTTGGATAGCGTAGGGGTAAAAATTACTATTCTCACTCCAGAGAGTGCAACAGTAGGGAAAGCATTGGATAGCGTAGGGGTAAAAATTACTATTCCCACTCCAGAGAGTGCAACAGTAGGGAAAGCGTTGGATAGCATAGGGGTACATTTTACTATTCCCACTCTAGTGAAAATAAATTAATATAATTCACATATTCATCAATTAATCAATTCATAAACATTAATTATCAATTAAGAATTAATTAATTACCAATTAAAAATTAAATAACAATTTATTCAAAATAAATACCAATTAATTAATTAACATATTTAATTAATTATAATTAAATTACTTCCCACCCTACTCCCCTATAATCTCACAACCCGCTAAAGGAAATAAATTAATTTAATTCACATAATTATCAATTATCAAATTTTAAGAGGGATCACAATGGTCCCCCAAAGCACACCAACAATCCCGTTAAAATTAGACCTGGGAAGAAAATCTGTTGAGGATATAGCGAGGCTTCGGCCCCTCCTATATTGGAGACGAGTTATGGTGACCCCAGAATTAAGCCACTATGCAGCAGCATTGATGGATGTCATCAAATTTGATCGTTTCCATACTATCCCATGGTTAAGGGAGTTGCGGGGGCTCCTTACAAAAATGGAAATTGGACTATTTATGGGACAACAAAGACTTAGCTTGCTTCCCTACTAAGGAAAAGCTAAAAGATCTATATTGGGAAATGGTATATTTTACAATGTTTAGTGACAGCACAAGCGTAAATCTAACATCTCGCTTTATAAATACAAAAATGTACCCCTCTTATGAACCTTTTTGGGACCTAATTGAAAAACCATATGATAGAAAACTTTATTTTCAATTTCGCATTGGTACACTACCTTTGAATGCGTTTAAGAAGCATTGGTCCCCGGCATGGGATGAGAATTGTCACCATTGTAACGAAGAAACTGAACACATCTCCCATTTCTTGTTTTGTTGTCCACTGTACTTGTCCCCTAGACGAAAGTGGTTAAACCCGGTGTGCTCAAAGTTGGGTACTCGAAGCCATTCCGAAGCCCTTAGGATACTCGAAACAGATTGCTCAACATTGTTTGTGATTGGTGTAGCAAAATTTTTGGCTTGGTCATGGCTAATCCGTACCCGATCATTAACGGCTATTGCATTACAATGAAATTATGAATATCCTTAATCTTGTTTTTGCGACATGGACTATTGTCCTTTGTTTTATAACTTAGAGGAATGTTATTTTTTTAAAATGTAATAATGTGTTGTAATTTCGATGTATTTTTTACTATGTATTATTCGACATCTAATGTTTAATATGTATTTTTAGAAGTATTTTTATATGTAGTATTTATTGTATAGGGTTAGGTGAATGCTTTTATGACAAATGTCGAATAAAGCTTTATAAATTGAAAAAAATTGAATTAATCAATTAATAAAAAATATTTATCAATTAAGAATTAATTAATTAACAATTACAAATTAATTAACAATTTATTCTAAATAAATACCAATTCATTAATTAACATATTTAATTAATTATAATTAAATTATTTCCCACCCTATTTCCCTATAAACCCACAACCCGCTACAGAAAATAAATTAATTTAATTCACATAATTATCAATTAATCAATTAATAAAAAATAATTATCAATTAAGAATTAATTAATCACCAATTAAAAATTAATTAACAATTTAGTCTAAATAAATTACCATTAATTAATTAACATATTTAATTAATTATAATTAAATTACTTCCCACCCTATTCCCCTATAAACCCACAACCCGCTACAGCATTAAATTACAAAATAATTAAATAATATAAAATTAATTACTTAAAATAAATTACAAAAATATATACACTTTTCACACATATACTAACATAAAATACACTTAAAAAATTGCGATATTATTAAAAATTCGATATTTTTAATCAACTATATTATGTACTTCGATATTTTGACTGTCTATATTTTTAAAATCGATATTACATTACTTACCTTCAAAACGATATTTTTGATGTCTATATTCTGTCCATTTGATATTTTGTCCATTTTATATTTTGGACTCGATATTTTGGTTTGCCTATATTTTGGATTCGATATTTTGACCATTTACCGTACTTAACACATCTGATAATTATCAGAGGTATTAAATACCTCAGCTGTGGATGCATTTTGGCACGTTCAACCTGTCAAAATGTAACTGGTAAAATTATACGATATTTAACGTATCATGCAGATCTTGGTGCTTTAAACACCAAATCTACATGTTATCCCCCACAAACTCAGGATAATGCACATTATAAATAACAAACCCCGTGGTATCGCTATATATAATGTGCCATAAATAACAGCTAAACTGGTAACCAGGGCTTTAAGCTTCTGAATCTTATATGCACTTTTAAAAGGAGGGAAATAAGCTAAGCCAAAAATTGCCAGTCACTCATGTCAGATAGAAATAGAAAGACAAGTGGAGGTATTCATTTCCTGATTTTGAAACGTGTTTTATTTATTCAGAGTTACTGTATTTGAAGTGCTTACATCTTTAAACGTTTGATTCTATCTGTAATCGCTCTTTGAATGTGAATTTTTGTTACTGAAGTGCATTTGAATTTGTTCACAATGACATTTTTGAATATGTTAAGTCATGCTCCTACATTACTTGTTTAACTACTGTTGCATGCCTTCATGATTCGGTCCCAAAACACCTAAATGGGAATAAATGTCAATATACATGAAATATTTTTAGATAGGTAATGCAAATGTAAAGGATTGTGCCTTCTTTGAACTTTTCCTCATATTTCTCATAGTTGAATGTTTCGAGGTCGATTCGCAAAGGCATTTTAAAGAATGTAAAAGAGTCTTCTTGTCACTGCTAAATTGGAGCTGCTGATTGCGGGTGAGACCCAGGAACGGCACTTATTTGTCCTCAACAGACTTTAAAGCAGTGCAATAGGCAGAAAAATACAAAAGGGGGAAAGAAGTAGGAAGAGAAAGATGGAATAAACTGTAAGAAATGGAGAAAGTAAAGATGAAAAAGAACCTGCAAGAGTGAGATAAAGAGGTAGGGAGGGTCTAGTGGTGGATTAAAGCGGCATGGTGTGAAATCAAAACTATGCATCCTTGGTGTGTGGCACCCTATTCTTCGATAGAGTCTGCAGCAGGCTAATTAAAAAAAACATTGGGTCCTGGGGCCTTATTTATGAAGGCCTTGCGCCGCCGATGCACCACTTTTAAAATGGGAAAAAGTGACGCACCGGCGACGCAAGGCCTTCATAAATAAGGCCCCTGGTATTTATTCTCTTACAAACTAATCACTGCTTTCTGTAGTACTACTTCCCATAGACCTAAATTATTTTGTGAATTGACCACAAAGTGTTTAGAGTCTGCTTATGGCCTATTCACAAAGGCACTTGGAAAATGTAAAGAACTCATATTTTAAACATTCCACAATGCCTTTATAAATGTACCCCATTATATCCAATATATTTCAAATTGGACATGTATTATTATCTATCGGCATGAAATTATATTATGAAATAGAAACTTTTAATAATATATGTCTGCACTACAAGTTAAAAAAAAATGCCTTCAAGTTTGAATATTTGTTGAGGTTTGCAGAGATACATTTGAGAAAGTGCACCTCAATGTCTGAAACCTGTCAGCATTTTTAAACTTTTTATAAACAGTTTAGTGCAATAATTGAAGGTTTGTAGCTATATGTTGAACTTAGAACAAGCAAGTAAATTAAAAGTATGATATGTCCGGACTATATCAATAATAAATAGATCACATGTGTTGAAAATTACCATTTTATGCACGGTGTACTCTCATATATTTGCCTTGGTTGTTTGTGCTGGTTGTAGAACTCTTTGCACTTTACTCCTGCTTACCAATGGTAAAATTCATGTGCTCCCCATTTCGATATGATGAACTTGGCATACTGTTAATTGCCATATTTAACTTACCTGTAAGTCCATAGTCTATGGTGCCCAAAGTGTACCAGGGCATGTAAGTTAAGTGTCATCAAGGGTCTGCAGCACATGATACTCAATGCAGCGACAAAGCACACATGAATTAATGCAGTGATGGCTTAAACTGTAAATTTGAGATGTGATAGTATCCCTTTGATAGGCTTAAAACCTTCCTTTTAACCCCTTCCATTCTGATGACGGCCCCCGGCCGTCATCCACCATGGTGGGCGTGTGCTGACGGCGGCTGGGGCCGTCATGAACCCGTCCACTCAATAAAAGTGCCGCACAGGCGCAGAATCGTGGCCACGCCCAAGGGGTTAAATACTATACATCACCTATAAGTAGGCCTTACTTCCCAAAAGGCAGGTTGTATGGTATTCCAAAGTAGAACATATAAAATGTTAATGTAAAACAAGTCCATACAGTTAAAAAGCCCTTAAAGCTATCATTACTGTAGCAGTATTGGCTGTTGCATAGGAAACATTGGAATACAGTATTAAATGTCCATGTTGTACCCAGGTCAAAGAAGTAGGTCATAAGGGTGGGTGATAAGGATGGACTCTTGTTCCAGCTTAAGGGATACAAGTGGCAAGAGCCCTTTCCTGCAATTTTCCAGTTGGACAGTTCCAACTGGCCATGCCCTAGACTCCTGGCTGGAGTCAAAGTATACTTCTCCTAACAAGTCCTGAAACCTTGACATTTTTTACTTGAAAGACTTCCAGAGGACTTGGACGCACCTGCCAAACCAATCCAACTAAGGTAAATTGCTGCGGGGTCAATGTATGGAGATTTTCCATAGTACCAAATTTGATTTGTGGAGACCTCATCAGCTACAGCCTTTAGATTTGCCCCACTCAACGTATCCGAGTCCCCAAATCAGTGACTAAGTCCAAAGTTAGAAATACTCACATCGTGTGAAGGTGTGAAATGTATTCAGCCTGGGAGGGATTTTCTCTGTGCATGAAATTCTAATTTCTACCACTGAGAGGTTTTCTACTAAAACTCATCATCCTCGGTGAAACCTTTTCCAATTGTGATCCGGTGATGTAGAGCCCTCTTTGGCAACAAACTGCTACCTTGCCTCGCTCAGGATTTTTGACTTCCATTTCAGAGACAATGTGCAAAGGTAAAACTTTCAATTGGGTTAAACCTGGTTGGTGTGTCCGGCCCGCGCTCCATCCCAGTCACAGTCAAATAGCGCATAGGTCCTGTTTTGCCCCAACCATACCCTATCATTGGCACTTTGTGCTTTTTGGCACTACTTATACTTAAAAATGCTAAAAGTCATATTTCCAGTTCCTTTTTTCATATTTTTCTCATTGAGTTTTAATTTGTTTTATTAAAATGTACTTTATTATTTACATGTCATTGGGATTTTTCTTGTGATGTGTTTTCACTTTATTACTGTTTCAGTAGAGCAAAAATACTTTACGCGTTGTCTCTAAGTTAAGCCTGTCTACTTTGTGCCATAGCTACCAGGGGGTTGAGCTCAGGTAATTTAGTGACTTTAAGGGTTTACCCTGACAAGGATTGTTGTTATTATTTGAGGGGAGTACTCACCTCCCTCAACTAATACCCTGATTTCTTCCAAATCTACCCTAAATTCAGCATTTATTATTGTTTTATCTGCACTATACACCTGAAGTAGATACTATCAGAAATTAGAAAATGTTGTCATTGTTCTTAAAAATGTGATGTATGAGAGCATATAATGTTGACCTGTCGTGTCATAAACTTGTGTGGTTCTTGACTGAGTTCCAGTTCGCTTAGTGATCTAACTTTCTTGCTCAGTGGTTTTGATGGCAAATAATGTAGAACATATCAGATTGTTAGGAACATCTGTTTCTCTTTAGTAGAGCATGTGAACACACCCGCTAATAATGTTGCCAAGGGTATCCAAATTGAAGGTAGCGCCATGATATCACCAATAAACTTCATGGGCCATACTTCAACAGAACAGATACATCTATTAAAGCAAACCTCACTTTATGAGATTACAAACAAACGTTACTAAAAAAGCATTAACAACAAGAGACAAAATTGAAATGATTCAAACTGACTATAAAATTGAAACAATACTACATTGCATAAATGTATACAAATACTTCTCAACTCCCTGTGTTTTCAGAGTCTGCCATTTCTTGGTTCCCCATATTAGCCATTGTGTGTAGTGACAGCACAAAAGATAATTTATGACAAATAACGCAGAAGTGGTTTAATGCTTCTTTACTTTGTGTTGATACAATGGTATCCTTCGTGCATAGGTCCACATATTAGCCTGTCTGTCACAGTAGGGGCTGATCAGCAGCAGCTAGATGCTAGATACCGATCTGCCTGTACAAGGCTCATTGCTTCTGAGCTCTAGTTACTTGAAGGCAGTGACACATTTCACGGTGAAAACATTGTGATCGCAAATTTACAATTCAAGCGCCTTTGAAGCCAGATGCTTTTATGTAACAAAAGAAGTCAATTAAGCCCATTGGGAGTGCCTGCAGTCGCAGTTTCTCTTTGCTGCAGCCTGAAGATAGATGCCTCTCGCCGCCCCTATGTAAGCCTTACCCCACCTCCTGGAGCCTTGGAAGTGTGGAGGGGTGATAGAAAAACGTTAACAGCAATTTTACAAGTGAAGGAAGACTTGTGAACGTACCTAGTCTGTGCCAGAAGCTCTATATGTTTATATAAGGCATCTCCACTTGTACTTTTCTTCCTCCAATCACAGCAAATAACAAATATTGTGTATTACTGAACTAAACCATCACAAAAAGCACCCCTGCTTATCTTGCAGACAAGCTCACTAAGTCACACCCACAGCCAGGATGCCATCATATTGCAAACACAGGCCTTTCCCATCCATGCACCCATGATCTGGAGAAACATACCCATATTCTTGAGGACTGCCCCAGCGCTGCTCCAATTTAGGAAATAGTTGAAGACTCACCTCTTTAAACAACACTACATTGCAATGTATTAACCTTCCCCAACTCAGATTTCTCTCCTATTACTTGCAGACTTTAAGCTTACCTTTGACCATGCATAACACCCCACTGCCTTTTGGCTCAGTTTGAGCTCCTGAACTATCATATACATACATAACAATACGTACTAAAAATGCTGCGGTGTGACAATATACGTTTTTGATGTGAGGCAGTACGTCCAATCACCCAGGTGTTAATCTGGCTATAAAAGTTTAGGTTTAAACAAAGCCAACACATTACCTCTCCACTCACCTTCTCTGCCCACAGCTCGGATGGTTGTTTTCCTGGGCTTTAAACAGGTAATCCATTGTCAGCGCTGTATTCTTGCACTGTAGTAAAGAGCAAATAAATAAGAGTAAATAAGCAAGCCAGGCAAGTTGCATCCGATTTCATACAAAAATGATTTTATGGAATGCCATTATTGAGAAACAGTTTCATTTAAATTGTTTAATGGAAATGTTCATAATGAATGGCATTTAACTTTTCATATTAACCAATTAATAGAATTACTTTTTGGTCAAACTTGGCTTTTGCATGCTTATTTTTTAAGTGTAAATTCAATAGTTGCAGATTTTAGTTTCAGAAATAGTTTTGTTGGAGATATTTATTTCAAGTCTTTACTTCAGGGGAGATTATTTCTTAATTATATCTTTTATATTGTCAAGCAGTTACTATGGATGCTTTTAATTTGCTGACCCATCACCACCCATAAATGCCATCCATCGATGGCCCCCCACAATCCCTAAACAACATCAATCCTTACCCCCGGAAGCCTCTCACAACACCAGAACTGCACTCATTCCTGTAGCCTAAAAGCCCTTTCTACACAATGGGGCGCCTTGCACTCTTCCTTTGTGTTCAAGAGCAGCCCCACCCACCCATTGTCATTCTGTATTCTGGCTGATTGTCGCATACAGAATGACAATGGGCCAGTCTGAGCTGTTACAGCATGTGGTGGGCCTCCTCCAGTATCGGTCTAGGGTAGGGCATTCTGTTAGATGAAAGAAATGTACAAAATAAATGTACAAATACGCCCATGCTGCTATGTGGCAGTTCATGAAAAGAAGGCGGGGAAAGAAATTATAAAGATGTTATAGTTGCTTCACAGGCTTATTTCAGAGCTGAAGCATTTTTAATATTATATACAACGAACCCACAGCTCCTGCTTTTTTATTTATTTTATGCAACTAACATCCATTGACAAAGCAAAGAGTCATGGCTTGTTGTAAGTCTAATGTTAATGGATACAATGAAAGAAACAGCAAAATATCAGTCGGGCGGCACATTATGTTCAGCACATGTTTTAGATTAGGTGTTTTAAGCCATGCCCTTAATTACATCAGACATGCCCCTTTGGAGAGACCCCCAGTTTTTTCATCCCACTTAAAGCCCTGGAAACAACCCCATGTCACAGTAACCTCACGTCCTGGCACTTAGCATGATGTATGACTCATGACTTCCAAGTTTTCAGATTGCCCATGTTCAGGAGCATAGTGAAACCTCCCCCACCCCACCACACCACTTGCTTTAGGAACTACAGTGAGGGTGAAGTTCTTGATGGTCTTTTCTGTCAGCAAAACAGTAGACAAAGGCTCAGTTCATAATTAATGTGAAATGGTGGGTGAATGAGTAAGTGAAGGAATGGATAAATGGCTGGATGGATTAGTGAAAGGATGAGTGAAAGGGTGAATGGATGGATAATGAGAGAAAGGATGGTAGGTAGGTACATTTTATTTGTTGATTAATTAAAACCATTACAAAAAAGAAAAACAAATACAAGTCAAACACAGTTACTAATTGAACATATAAGGATACAGTGCATAAATTGAAATTGTCACCATTGGTCAACATTTTCCAGTCAGGGATTATCGTACTGCTAATATTTTCATACATTTTGTGAGTCTACCTTCTCAGAATTAAAATACGATTTGCTCGCAAGGCAAAAGCTAAAGTGAAAAATGCTAGCAGCAATATTCGATGTCAATTAGCCATAAAAAGATATATATATATACACAGAAGAACCTTATTAAAAAAAATTATATAACAATCGTATTGCATAATCACTGCTAAAGTGACTTGTGCTATCATCATCAAAGTGACCAGTGCTTTAAGTGCAATTGAGCTAGCAACAGATATTCAATGGCAATAAACGGCCTAGTTAAGGAACAATATCACTAACAATTCAATATGTTTACAAAGTAAAAACTAAAGAGCAATGTGCTAGCAACAAATGTTCAATAACGTATGACAATTGCAAAATGACACAATAAAACTGTTTACATACTGTCTTTAACTATTGTATTAAAAGATCCTACGATGGTTCATGCTAAATACAAAACAATAACAAAGTGCAAGGTGCTAGCAGCAAATGATCAATTACATATCACGATGGCAAAAAAGCCACAGTAAAACTATTTGGCAGTTTCACAATTGTCAAAACAGAAACTAAAGTGCAATGTGCTAGCAACTTATTCAATTTTTTAAAACCATCTATAGTGGGTGCCAATCTTTCTGGAATAAAGAGCACCTACACCCTTCGTCAAAAATAATAAGCATAGTAAGAGGGACATTATTAAGAAAATACTTTAAAAACAACATATATAAAGGTTTAAAAAGTGCCCTTAGAATAATCCGTCAACTCCCTAAATACAGCGACATCATCCTTTCCCAGCTGTATCAATATTAACGTTTGCTTTGCGTGTCGACCTTACATAGTTTCCTTTCCACTCTAAAAATAAATTGGACAAATTGATGTATAACGTGAACGTTGACACCACTTAAACAAAGTATTAGTGCCGATCTACAGGTTCTAACTCCCATTTTTTTAAAAATAGGTTTTAAAATTATTTTCCGCTCCTGCAACATTTTTGGGCATAATGTTACAATATGCAAAAGGGTTTCGTCATGCAGGCCGCATAGCCTACAATTATTTGTTGCCCATTTGGACTCCCATTTGGGGGTTCCTTCTTTGGTTGGATATATTTCAAACCTTAATAACATACATTTCTTTTTAATTAAGGGTTTTTGATGAAAAAGTAAGTATGGTTGGGCCATTATTTTCTCAAAAGTATTGGCAATAGTCCAGAAGTGAGTTTTCATCCTCATCTCATCCTTATCCCAAACTTCTGATAACAAAGCCACAGTTGGATAAGCGGTGGCAACACACAGTGGTAGCAGAGCAGATGCTACATGATTCCTTATGGGAGTGGTGACTAGCAAACCAGTGGACAGTTGCAGGATCTGGATCTTAGACACACAAAATACTATACTTCATCACGCGGGTGAGAGGCGGTCAGCGGAGCATAGAACCTCTTCTTAGACAAGGTAGAGTAGGGGGGAGGGGTTTTGGTCCCTAGGTAATGGGGTGTTGAGGAATTATGTTTGTTAGGAACCTTATAATCACCATAGTTGTACAGGTGAAGGCTGAGTGGCCCTCGAGACATGAGCAGGGGGGGAACGGACAACACACATAACTTTACGGTGCAGCACCCAGTGTGCAGTCAAACTCACGCAGATGCCCATCACAATGAACATGATATTGTTTATGGTGCTGCCGGACCCCCGGGTTGTCGGCTTACAGGCTATGTACCATTGGTGTTGCAAGTGATCTCGCTACAGTTCCTGCTGCCGGCCTCCGGGTTGTGGCTACAAGCTGTGTATACCAATTCTGCAAAATAAAGGTTTTTCAAAATAAAATAAAAAAATAATTAAAAAAAAACAAAGCCACAGTTGAATTTATTAATTTTTTATAAGTCATTTTACTCATTGTTTCATCTTCCAATTTTGTGCATTCAAAAGTTAGGCGACACTCTGCTAAATATTCCTGCCAACTTCTGGAATAATCGCCTTTTGAAATCTCGCACCAGCACATATTGGCCAACGAGCCCTCATCGGCTCGGGATAATGCCAATAATGTTTTTAAAAATGTTGCTCGGCGAACAAGTATCTGATTCCTTAAGCCCAATTCCAATCTTAAATTGGCACGTGAGATGTGTCTAGGAATCCTAAAAACTGATTTATTTGTCCTTGCAACTATGTCCTCCAACACTTTCACATCTCTACCCTTAAAAATTATGGACCCATAGTCCAGGGAGGGAATAAGTTTTGCTTTCATAACTTTAAGCAGGTGGTCATAATTGGGACATAGTAACTTATCTCTCATTTTTCGAAAAGCAAAAGCAAGGGAGGTACCTTTAGCCTCTAGGTTATCAAAATGCTGTCTAAATGACAGTTTCAGTATCAAATGTAATTCCCAAATATTTATAGGCTTTTACACCGTCAATAAACAACCCATTGATATTCAAATACTTTACCCCTAGTTTGCCTTTCCCTATTAACATTATTTTTGTTTTTTTGTGTTAATTGTTAAGCCATTTTGAGTCACATATAAATTAAATGAATTTATTAGTCTTTTTAATCCTATCAGGGTTTGGCTAAGTAAAATAGTATCGGCATCATACTGTAGGTATTATATTTCTTTTCCCATTACAGCAGGGGAATGTGAATTTACATCCTTAAAATAGGAAGGGAGATCAGACATAAATAAGTTAAAAAGACAGGGAGCGAGCACACAGCCTTATTTTAAGCCGACATTTGTTTCAAGGCGGCGGGTAATGTGTCTACCGTCGCCAATTTTGACCTGTACCCAGTTTGCGATATACCCCAATTTATTAACTCAGTCCAAAGCATATTTCTGGGTACAGAATCAAATGCGGCTTTTAAGTCGATAAAACAATTGTACAACTTTTGTTTCCTACATTGTACTCTTTCTCCTAGTAATGACAATAAAATCAAATTAGTAAGAGTCGATTCTCCCTTCCTAAAACCTGTTTGTGAAATTGTGATCAGTTCTTCTCTTTCCGCCCATATCTCCAACTCCTCTAACAGACAACTTGCAAATATTTTCGCATCTACGTCTGTGAGGGTTATTAGTCTGTAATTTGCGGGGGTGTCCTGAGGCCCATTTTTGTAAATCGGCTGAATAATACTACCCTTCCATGACTCCGGGATACAACCTGACTTAAGTATGTCATTAAAAAGGGACATCAATAACTCTGGTCAATGCTTGATTTTAGCTTTAAAAATGGCATTAGGAATCCCGTTAGGGCCAGGTGCTTCATTTGATCTAAATTTAAATAAAACTTTTTTAACTTTCTCCACCGACCATAATTCAGTATCAATAGAGTCTGATAAACAGCCATTACTAAAAGGGACATACCCCTCTACTGGGTCCCTATTACTTTTGTGGTTAAAACATTCAACCTCCTCGGTCGGATTGCTTAAGGGAGTTATTTTCATATTAAAAAAATGTATCCAACTTAATTCATCTATATTGGCACTTGTGTTTCTAAAATTTCCATTTTCTAAGTTGTTAATAATGTCCCAAAACAGACGCAGATCCTTAGATTTACATGCATAATGAAGTTTGGCCCAGGTCTCTTCATAATACAATTTTTTAGCCCTCCAAATTTCATTTTTATAACCCCTCTTTAAGTCTCTGATTTTAGTTGATATTAAAAAGTAGGATGACCCTTTTGCTTTTCTATACAAAGCTCTTATAGTGTTATTAAGGGAGCGTTTCAAGTATAGTAAGCTGTGGGAATACCAACCTGGGTTCTTAGGATTCAAAAATGCCCTCCCAGATGGTTTCCTATTGGGGAATTTATTCAATAAAGAGTCACATAAGGTGGGCCAAAGAGCAACCATAGCTGTTCCTTCAGAGTAGGCTGCCCTTGCATCAAGAATTAGAAGCGAGAGAAAAATCAATAATATCTTTCTCTGTTTTCTCACTCCATATTAACCTCTTTAGGTTAAATGCAGCCGGGGCTGTTCTTAATATTCTAGTTTCTGCTAGATACTCGAAGGGTAGACTAATCGTCATAACTTGTGGATTATGGTCACTCTCAATCCTTTGAACAACCTCGTAAATTTGGACTGATTCTGAGAACTTATCTGACAGTATTGTGTAGTCAATTATAGATGGACAATCTGTTTTATTAAATGTTGGTAAGTGCTCTCTATCATACAAAATTGTTAAGTTGTATTTGATAAATTCACAATTGGACCATGGGGCTAACAAATCTGAATAAGGTTCCCGCTTTTTATATGATAAAAGATGAGTGTTAAAATCACCAGAAATGATAATCTGTGCATCCCTATGATCACAATATAGCACTTTCATCATTTCCCATAACTGGGTAAATTGGGTTGCTCGAACCTTTTTTTCTAACTTAAATAAACATTCAAAATAATCAATGATTGACCAGCTACTAATTTAATGCACTGGATTCATTTTACTTGAAGATCTATCTCGTAATGTTCAATCTTAAGACTTAAGGAAACATATATTGAAAGTCCACCACTTGGTCGGCCAAATGCTGCATCCTTACTTGCCGCATTCAAATATTCGTAATAACCGTTCAGTGGCGTAATAGCCAAATTCCATGTTTCTTGCAAAATTAATATGTCAAACAATTTTTAAAAACCTACAACGTTTGCATCTTCTATAAGTGTATTAAGGCCATTTGTATTCCAGGAGCAGTATTTAAACATTGTTAATGGGTTATGTAATGAACCCCAACATCAATCAGGCTTTACTACATTTTTTCTTGATAAACTAGACGGGAGCCAGCTCCAATCATCAGCCTCCTTGGGAACCCCTTTTAATTCTTCACATACCCGTAATCCCGGCTGGCAACTTTTAATTTTAATGCCACCTAACCTGCCTATGGCTGATGATGGACCTGAGGCACCCTTCAATACTCTGAATTGATTAACCTCCATCAGTTTTGGACCCTCCTCCTTCACTATAGGTATTAAGGGGTCGGATAAAGCTTGTAGTGTAGTTCCTATATTCCCAATAGGCTCTGCAGATTGAAATAATATATTCAGCAGTGTAGGACTGAGGTCATCTAGGTCTCTACTGACTATATTAGACTTAAGGTTTGCCAGCTAGCTCAGAGGTCACTAGAAATGTTCTCGAATAAACGAGGAGGAGTTTAACCTCCCTGGATAGACAAGAAGGGATTAGCTTCTGACAACCATAAAACCTGACAACTTTGCTCCCTCAGAATAAGAATGTATCTCTAGAGTCATGTGAGAACAATAGACAGCTATTTCACTCAGTCAAGTGTGCATACTTAGTTTCACCAGATTGCAGAGAATAGAGAGACGGGCGTTTTCAATAAAAGGTGTTATTTATTGAGCAGTCTTCTTTCTCATGCAAGAGAAATGAATTGCCACAATTACAATACTCATAGTAAAGTAAAGTGCGTACAGTAAAAGGAGGATTATAAAATAATACTGTAAAAGCATTGATATGGTTTCTTAGCCATATGATACTTTAAAATAGATAAAATATTTACATACACATATACATTGACTAACGTACTCAACTGGTGCTTCTAAATACGCCTACTCAGGTGTACCTGACCTAAGCCTAATATGTGGGAAGGAGTAAGTAAGTAGCAGTTTAAGTTAAGTTGGTGTTGCCAAGAATTTGACTCAAGAATTCTCTTTAAGGGTTTATTCAGCTCTCTACCTGGGTAATAGAAAGCAGGAGGTCTGGTATCTCTCTCTCAGCACTCGATATCCCAGTAACCCGCGAAGGTATCTGAAAACACCGGAGCTGGATTTCTCCGCAGGAGAAAAGACAGCGTCTCTCTCAGTGCGTCAAAAGGGAGGGGCAGCGTCCGTGGGCTCTCGCATCAGCTGGGCTCTCAGGCAAGTAGTTAGCCGCTCTGCTCCAAAACCACCACCGTGTGTTTGCTTAAGTCAACGTTGGTATATTTATACCTGAAAGGTGCCGGGTTTGACGTAAGGTTGGACATAAGACGTCAATAAAGATGTCACTAAGAACTGGCCGTTCTTACAGTGCTTCACAGGAGTTCTAGGACGAAATCAAAACAAAAGCAATGGGGATTTCCCAGGTTGCTGGAGGTTTGGTTTGTTTAGAGAACTCGTTGTGCTTTCTAGGAGTCCGGGGAAGTAGCCTTGCTTAATGTGACTGCATGGGCTATGACTAAATATGGATATGATTCTTATGCCTTTATAGGGATATTATTTATTATAACCGTACAAGGGCATAAAATAGAAATATCGAATTAGGTTCCTAGATAAAAACACAATACCCACTCTACGACCTAATGTCCATCATTACTAAAACTAAGCAATAGTAAACATATAAAAGTGCATGTGTATTCCAACCCACCCCAAAATACATTTCTTGCATTTGAAATGGTATATGCGAAATACACGAAAATGATTATTGGTACTGTACGCTATTCAAGCAGTGTTATCATTCAGTAAAAAAGATGCATATATATATCAGCTGAATGATTTGCGAAATTTAAACATGAAATGGCTCTTAATACAGAAAAGAAGGTCAAGACCATTCCATCACATATAATAACAGTTACTGTAAATGTGCTAGAGGCTGAGGTAATATTTTGTCTCTAGAGTTCCTAAAATAGAAGCTCTGTTCTCTAAGAATAGTTCTACTTCAAGCAGAGTACATGTGCCAGAAAAAAGGTAAATATTTTGAAATTGGAAAAAAAAAAATTCTGCTTTCAGGGGAAAAAAATAGTTCTAAATATTTTCAGTAGCTTTTGTTTATCAAAGCTGAAGGCCAAATTCAGAGTTCAGAGAACGCTGTGTGCTTGTTGCTTAAAAAGTTATTCTTTCTGTTCAGGGGAGAACATCATTTCAGACAGACTCTCAAAAAATTGGTCTACGGCTTCAGGTGAAAGTTCGACCAAGTTTGAAAATGCCGCAACAGTGCAGTCGTGAGAATGATTGCTATCATCGATGTCAGGATCAGCAATGCTCACAGAAGGTCGTACCTGGGTGATGCTGCTCTCATCTCGTACTTCACTACCACCTAATCGTAGTGGCGAAGTTTCAATGAATGCCGTCATCAGAATGGGTAGCTGCTGGGGACAACACGATGCATGAGCCGTTACAGGGCTTAGCAAAGTATCTGTATCCAATGGTACTGCTGATGGTAGTGTAAGGCAGACGTCCAACACGCATTCTTCTCCGCATAGCATACATCGAAGCAGAGGTAAGATGTAATTCTGCCAGATGGGTCTGAATGAAAGAAACCAGGTCATATTCAGATCTCTTAGCCGGGCTAATCCAAGGACTTTAGTTATGCGGTCCCGATAGCGTATAGCTAGGATCGTTTCTTCCATCGTTGCTGGAGTCTTGTCTGCGACTTGGCTTGCCATATCGGAGCAGAAGTATCAAAAATAAAATTCCTGCTACGAGTCCCAAAAGAAGTGGTAGGCCGCCAAAGACAGAATGGACAAAATTTGGAAAAATGGCCAGAACTGTTTTGAAGAGGGTTAACAGTCCCGAAAAAATTGTCTTAAATACATGTGGGATGCCACTGGTATCTGACATATTTAGGATGTGGCTTAGCATTTCTACGAAATGCACCGGGCAATTTGTTGATAAAAGGCTATGTATCTCTAACGTTGTCCTTGCAACTTGCAGATCATACGTTTCTTTTGATGACATTAAGGGCACACTTGTCTGTAAAAGAACAGACTTTATTCTGCTTAAAGTATCAATTCAAATAGACGAGATATTCAAAGAAGGCCAAATTGTTGCCTCCATATCTGGAGTGCTGTTTGGATACAATACTTGCATACAGCAAGTGACCATGGAACTCACGCTCACGAGATAGGCTTTCCCTGGCACCATGCCACGACAGCTGTGGTCCACTATTAGAATATAGCTCCCTTTAGAAAGCCGTCTAAAGAATGGCTCTATCTGTGTTGCAGGTGTGCCATGCTGGTGACATGAAAGGTTATTTGAAGTCCCCTCACAGGCCCCATGCAAGTCAATACCTTGACACAGAAGTATACCGCGTAGTGATTGTTTACAATTGTTACCACTAAGAAATACATTCTGTTTCTTTTCACTATAACATGTGTGTGTGTAAGGCAATTTCCATGATGACTTGATGTACCCTTTACCCAACCTTTCATACTGGCCCACTGGTATACACTCTTGGCAGTATTTAAATTGGAAGGTTGTTATCGGAATTGTAATTATTCTGTGTATTATCCATTCAATGACAGGTCTTTCTGACATTGTCAATGGTAATCTCTCAAGTTTTTCAATGCTCAGAATCGTATAGTCTGCTCCTTTTTGAGCCAAACTAATTTGTTTATCAGTAAGGTTATAGATAGAGAATAATGACGTTGTGTTGATTAAACGCCATGGTACGTAGCCTGAACGCAGATTTTGCAACGTCCAGCCAAGCTGTACTATAGAACGTAATTGGGAGTGACCGTGTTGTAACATTAGTAAGTCCTGCTCTATTACATCAATAGCAGATGATACAATACTGTCCAGTGAATATATTCTGGGGGACAAAGTCATTAACCCATTGTCCACAACAGAAAGTGATTTTTCCAAATTAATGCGATCAATTTCTCGTATTTTCTCTGCTGTTTCAATTTGCATTTCTTTCCAAGCTTTGTTGTACGCAGCGTATATACCGGCTGCTATGAAACGTTTTTGACACTGTTTGCGTAGTCCCATTATGAAATCACGCAAGTCAGCACCGTCATTAAGTAAAGTCAAGTGTTGCTTAATTTCTGACAGTGAGGATTTTTGTAGCCATTCGAGGCATAGTTTCCCTACACTGTATGTTGTAACTATCCCTGGATGTTGTCTCTGGGAGTATCTTGGGTCTGGCCTGGTCATTTTGAACCCCTGTATTTAGTTCAGGAATCTATCATGACAGTTATTTATGTCTGTGGACCAGATCAACCATTTTTTCCAATCAGGATGTGTTCTGTTTTGGTTAAAGATACGTCTATCTCAACATCTGTAGTGCTATTACTGTCAGGTGTTGGCTTTGGAATAGACGGTTTGTTTAAGTCTTTAATTTTGGCTAGGCCAAGACAGGATGTCTGTTGAATGGTGTCATTCAAGAATATTATTTGTTCTGGGATCATGCAGGCTCCAAATAACACTTCTAAACCTTGGACCTGCCAATCTTTGGTACCCCAGATGGTTTTTGTTTCAATGTTATTTTTCCAGAAATCAAAAACAAATGTAATCATTTTTTCATAAAATGCTTCCGAATAGATCAATTTAGTATTTGTCAGTATTGTTTTCATTCCTGTCTTATTTAACATTTTGAAATAAAACGTTTCTGCATCACTTGTGTTAAACCCTGAGAAGTACGGGAATTTCTCGTAAAATGTTTTCGAACTACCTTTTGGAGGAGTTGCACAATGTTCCCATTGATTATAATTAAAACATTTCTAGGCTGAACAGATTTATGCAAATAGTGATGTGCAAAGTGATTATAACAATACATTTCTTCATAATTTGATGAACCCTGTAAGTAATCATGTTCTGTAAATTTTGCTGACATTACAAAATCTGATATCATATCATTAATACTTTCAAAGTCCCAATCATCAGAGAATGTACTCGGTTTTACAAAGTCACTTAATGAAACCTTGAACTGGTGTGGATATTTCAAGAGCTCAACCGGGCCATAGATTTCGTAATCCGTTTTTGTCCCATGCTACCCCACCGGGTGTTGGATTGGCTGTGACATTCACTGATGATAGTTCTCTTTTCTTGATGTGAGATGACTTGTGTGGCTTTAGGACCAAGTTGATGTTCTGACTTGCTGTGTCCATTGTACTGTATTTTCCCTCAATGAATTTTCCCAAACAAAGAACCATAATGAGCCAAAGCAGGAGGAAAAGTACACCTAACACAATCCAAAATTCAATCCATGGAGAAATCAGATAGGTTTCTTTGAGTTGATGAAAGAGTTCAGTTACTTTATTTTTAAAAGTTTTTGTTGCTGGCATTTCTTCAGGTTCGCTTGGATCTTCAGAAAAGTTATTGAAATTGATGAAGTAGCCAGATGCAGTTCTGTCAATTGTTGGAATTGCTTCCGGATTTTCATTTGCTTTTGCATTTTTTGTTTCATTAGCATAGTCTGAGGCTACATCGTTTTAGACAGGTGTTTCTTGACAAACTGTTGCAATTTGGGTTTTAAGAGGCATAAGTTCCATGGCTTTGTTGCATAGTCCTTTTTTATTTACTGCAGGTTTATCAAATGTGATTAGTCTCTCAGTTTGAATCTCTTGTATTGTAGCAAATTGTGGTACTCTGCTATTTCTTGGGAGTCCACTGGGCCTACTACTTATTATTGGCCACATGATTGTGGTTTTACCAGGTCGATGGATACAACTCGGTTCTCATTTTTACCAGCAAGGGGCGGTAGTACAACTGATCTTGTTCCACTGACAGCTAAGACAGGTACTGCTTTTCTGTAAGAAGGCCCAAATTCCTTCTTCACCGCGATCTTCTCTCTGACCAGATCCCCAATTTTTGGAATCCAGACAGGCCTTGCTGGGACAGGTGGTTTATCTTCAGTGGCTGTTGGCTGCTGTTTTAACTTTACGTTGCTCAGGGCTTTTCTTGTTTCATTTAAGTCCTGTAAAATAGCCAAACGATCTTTGATATCAAAGCATTTTTCTTCTACCACTGAAGTCTGACTATCTAAGTCCTGAATATGCATTCTAGTCCCAAACAATAGTTCGTACGGACTGAAACCTTTCAGAAAATATTCTTGTCATCTTGTTAAGACTGCGTTGGACACTTGTTAAATGTTGGACCCATCCATCACCTGAACCTAATACCCTCGCCGTTATAGATTGCTTTATGTCCCGGTTTTTTCTTTCCACAATCCCATTTCCTTCAGGATGGGAGGGACAAGAGTACCGCAATGCAATGCCCATGCTGGTCATGGCCTCCTTATAAGCTCGAGAGCTAAAAGCAGGACCCTGGTCAGAATGTAGCATGCCAATTGTGCATGTGCCGATATGGACTCGCAAATCTTTTATAACAGTTCTGGCGTCAGCCGAGTGCTGGTGTCTGTAATTTTAAGTGAATCTAGTCTTAAATATTAATGGGATGCATTTTTTCTGTTGGGTATTTCTTATAGATAGCCTTATGCTATCTAAACGAAGAGCCTTGGCAAAACTCCGGCTGGTTTGCCACTGCGATCTCTGTTGCAGTTTGGACAGTTTATTGCAAACTTGTGATGTTGCAGGCTCATTCCCGGCCACCAGTATTCTGATTGTAATTCTTTCAGAGATTCCTTGATCTTTTGGTGCCTTAGACCCAGTCCCATGTGTGCGTCTGCTATTAAAAAGACTCTCCTGTTCGTGTTTGGAATTACTCTATCCCCCACTCGAGGGATTCGAGCAAAAGGAACGGAGTTTGCATCAATTATGTATGTATAATTGAGTGGATAGTTCACGGGTAGTGCTTCACAGTCGCTTTTTGAAGACGTTTTTACCGCCAGCATGGTTTCCCCGTCTATGTATTTTTCTGAATGCTTTTTTGTGGCTACGGAAGCCAGATTAGTTGCTTCCGCTGTGGCTGTGTCAGCCAATGAATTCCCTGCAACGTGAACGCCATCACGCTGATGACTCAGTGTATGTATCACGTGAGTCTTTCGTAGTTCTTTCTGCAAAAGAACTACCAGTTCCCAAAGCTGCTTATGCTTTATTGTGGCACCTGTGTCATCTTTGTAATCGTTTTGAACCCAGTTCTGCATGTCATTATTATAAGACTTGACGCAGTAATGCGAATAGCACACTATTAGTGTTGGGAATTCACGATCGGCAATATTGAGCGCCATCTTTAAAGCTAGTAGTTCAGTTCGTTGAGCCGAACTATCTTTTACAGAATGAGACATAGTTACCAGTGGTCTCAATTTACCTCCGTGCCACCGGCATTTAACAACCGCGCATGCAGCACTGTAAGCTTGCTTACCCCCAACCTCGGGTTATGCTGATCCATCTGTATATATTGTACAGGCGTAAAGTTCTAGAGGCAGAATTTCGATTGGCAGAGGATATTCTCTTTCATATGTTAGATCTTTCAATTTTTTCATGTTCTGGTCAAAATAGTATTTCACGTTTTCTGTAGCAAGAGAATTTTCCCATTGTATCCATTTTGGATCTAATGCCACGGTAGTCAAATTGCGTGGGCTTGTTAATGCCTCAAAGGCTGATTCTGCTGTTAAAACAGTTATCTGTCTCTCTTGGGCTTGGGCTCTTTCTTTTGCTACAGCAGTTTTAACCGCATTTACAATGTTTTCCGTAAGACTGAATGTTTTTTCAGCTTGTGTGTACAAATGTGATTTGTAAGCTATTGGTACCGTTTCTCCCTCATTAGAGGTCAGGTACGTGAATCCGCATCTTCCTGGGATGACTCGGATTACAAGGTTGCGTATGTTTTTGCGTGTTTGCAATTTTGTTTTAGCTAACATGTCTGTTTGCAATGATCTCAAAATTTCTGTGTGTTTTTGAGTCCAATTGATTGGTTTGAAATCAGGTTTTATTAATTCGTAGAGAGGTTTAACCCTCTCTGCATAATTTCGAATATACGTTCTTCCGAAATTCAGGAAACCTAGGATTGATTGTAAGTTCTTTAGCGTTTTAGGTGCTTGGAGTACAGCGCACTTCTCTAAGAAGTTGTCTGCTAGGCTTTTGCCTTCACTTGATAATTCATAACCTAAAAACAGGACTGTTAGATGGGCAATTCAAGACTTTTTAAAGTTGAATTTGTAACCCTCTGCAGCAAACCCAAGTATTATGGTGTTTACTCTTTTCAAATGAGTATCCAAGTCATCATCTGTTAGATAGATGTCATCGACATATGATAAGGCTTCATCATCATATATGTGTAGTAACTCTGTTACTCTTGCTTAGAATAACCCTGGGCTATTCTTGCATCCCTGTGGGAGTCGACAGAAATTTTTTCTGCGACCCCATTATTGAGAAAGCGGTCAAATATCTGCTTTCAGGTGCAATGTTTGGACAAAAGAATCCATTAGAGATGTCTAATGTTGTTTTGTATTTTTTTGCGCACAATGTTATTCATTAGTGCTGCACTGTGTGAGTTTTGCACTACAAATGTCTTGCAACATGAGTTAAGGTGTCTGTAGTCCAAAACTAGATTATATGAATCGTCTGGCTTGGAGACAGGAAACAAAGGATTGTTCATTTGTGAGGTGCATGTTTCAATCACCCCCTGGTATTCAAGTTGATCTAAGATCTCCCTGACTTGTTTTTTAGCTTCTTGCTTAATTGGGTACTGTCTTTGTGCAGTTGGTTGACATTTTAACTGGATTTTGTGAGGAGGAGAGCCCTCATCCCATCCTACATGATTTTTATATAATGCAGGAGCTTGAGCTACTGCCCATATTCTTGCAAGCGTATATTTTCTATGAATTGGAATATGATTTGAGAAGGCAGGCATAATCATTTCTTCGCCATGAGGGTACTCCATGACAAACTCTGGTTGCCAGTCTTTCTCAGCTAAAAGGATGTCATAGCCTTTGGAAAGGTTATCCCAAAATAGACCCCTCACTTTCCTAGTCTTATCTCCCTCTATACGTAATGTTATCTCGTATATTTTATGAGGTTTGCTAACTCTGGTATCTGCAGTTTCCACTTGAATGTATTCATTCGTGTCCACTGTCTCCAGATGATTCATTAGGATCTTGCGAGCTATGGTCACTTCTGCTGCGCTGTCTAGCATTGTCTGGGCCCACTCTCCGTTTTTCAGTTGTGTCCTCATTATCCTCGGCATGTTTAATTATTTTAATACTGGCTACCTTCTTTCTTGGAAATTGTAACTTTTTACTTTGATGAGCAGGTTCCTTGTCTTTGGACTTGACGTGCTCTTCCCTGTGTTCTGACCGTCCTCTTCTTTCCGATTTCAGCGAGGAAGTGTGAAAAGATCGAGAGGGACGTGTATCAATATCTTGATATCTATCAGGTTTCTTCAAATTATCCCTATTTCTAAGGTTGTATCTTTTCTCAGAGGGCTTCCTCTGGGGAGACTTGTGTCCTTGGTCCGGAGATCTTTCTCTCCGCCGAGGAGACCTTCCTCTGGACTGGAATCTTTTTTCTTTGGGAGTGGATTGTTTATTTCCATCCCAGCTCTTTTTTGGAGTGTTTAGATTATTTTTTTAATAAATATCTTTTCAGGATTTTCAGTTAGTTGGGGTTTTACTGGTTTCCCACCCAAACTATCTCTTCCTAGTTCTTCATAGGATTTTTCTATGATTCTGGCAAGTTCAAATGGTTGTTCTGCTATATCTGTTTCTTTCAATTTCTGGCGGATCGCCACAGATGCTGCTTCTCCTTTTATGTTGGCTAATAATATAGCCGAGACCTGCTTGAAGTCTTTCAGTAATTTCATACCCAAAGTTAAAGCAGGTTCTGGATCGTATTCATTTTGAATCTGTCTTAGCACATCTGGTATTATCGCCATAGACGGAACACCATGTGTTTTTTTGTAGATTGAAGCAAAGACTGTACCCCAAGTGTCACAGTCCTCCACATGTGGAGCGATCCCCATTGGAAGACAGATAGTCAGAATTCTGTGTTTCTCATTAGGGGTAGTATCCGGAAATACTGCCTCTATTTGAGTTATTTTTTGTGCTAACCAGAATGGAATTTGTTCCCGTTTTGCGGGTACTTTACCCAGACATGATTGTATGTTCTGTGGTGTAATTTTGTTTGTGTTCCCCTGATGAGGGGTCAGCTGTGGAATGTTAATAGCTGGTTGGACTGTTGAAGTCTGCATTACATATTGGACTAATTGTCTTGACGATGTGGTGTGTAGCTGGCTAGAACCGGCCACGTCGCTCCTGCCTACCTAGTGGACCAAGCCTGGTGATGTGATTATTATGTTTTAGGGCGCCTTTAAACCAGAGCAGGTGCTCTTAGTAATTTAATGGGATTTCCACCTCCTCGAAAGGGGTGTATTCCTCCGGAGGTTCCTCTATCTTGTAATAGTGGAATTCGTGTGTTACAGCGTTTGCTGCTGGAAAGTTTATCCATGAATAGAATACCTCTGTCTGCCGATATTCATGGGCCTCTACCACGAATATGACTGTACCACCTCGTGATGGCAGTCCATTTTCTATAAGTTTAAGAGTTATAGTTATTCTTATGTTGACCGGAATGATAATTGCATCCGGGTCATTGTCTCGGAGACTTGTGTCATCCGCTAGCAGTTGAGCTGCTATTCTAGCTGTCTCCCTTTCGTCTTCACTTTCTCCCATTTTACTGACAGAAAGGTTTTTGTTGCAGATCAAATTTCAAGGAAACAAAGATTAGGTGCACAATATTTTGGAACACTGTATCCTTCAACGTTGACTAAACCAAAAACTATACATAGGAATCTCTTCCTACTAAGTTCCGGCGGATTTTAACCTCTTACCCTCTAAAGACGTCTTTTGGAGTATTTACGGGAAAAAGGGTCTGTGTGAAAAAGCACGACTTAGTTACTCTAACGTCTTGCATTAGATTTATCGCCTTACCAAACATTGGGCGCCATATAGTGTAGTTCCTATATTCCCAATAGGCTCTGCGCATTGGAATAATATATTCAGCAGTGTAGACGTAGGACTGAGGTCATCTAGGTCTCTACTGACTATATTAGACTTAAGGTTTGCCAGCTAGCTCAGAGGTCACTAGAAACTTTCTTGAATAAACGAGGAGGAGTTTAACCTCCCTGGATAGACAAGAAGGGATTAGCTTCTGACAACCATAAAACATGACAATTTTGCTCCCTCAGAATAAGAGTGTATCTCTAGAGTCGTGTGAAAACAATAGACAGCTATTTCACTCAGTCAAGTGTGCATACTTAGTTTCACCAGATTGCAGAGAATAGAGAGACGGGCGTTTTCAATAAAAGGTGTTATTTATTGAGCAGTCTTCTTTCTCATGCAAGAGAAATGAATTGCCACAATTGCAATACTCATAGTAAAGTAAAGTGCGTACAGTAAAAGGAGGATTATAAAATAATACTGTAAAAGCATTGATATGGTTTCTTGGCCATATGATACTTTAAAATAGATAAAATATATACATACACATATACATTGACTAACGTATTCAACTGGTGCTTCTAAATACGCCTACCCCGGTGTACCTGACCTAAGCCTAATACGTGGGAAGGAGTAAGTAAGTAGCAGTTTAAGTTAAGTTGGTTTTGCCAAGAATCTGACTAAAGAATTCTCTTTAAGGGTTTAGTCAGCTCCGTACCTGGGTAATAGAAAGCAGGAGGTCGGGTATCTCTCTCTCAGGACTCGATATCCCAGTTACCCGCAAAGGTATCTGGAAACACCGGAGCTGGATTTCTCGGCATCAGCTGGGCTCTCGGGCAAGTAGTTAGCCGCTCTGCTCCAAAACCACCACCGTGTGTTTGCTTAAGGCAACGTTGGTATATTTATACCTGAAAGGTGCCGGGTTTGACGTAAGGTTGGACATAAGACGTCAATAAAGATGTCACTAAGAACTGGCCGTTCTTACAGTGCTTCACAGGAGTTCTAGGACGAAATCAAAACAAAAGCAATGGGGATTTCCCAGGTTGCTAGAGGTTTGGTTTGTTTAGAGAACTCGTTGTGCTTTCTAGGAGTCCGGGGAAGTAGCCTTGCTTAATGTGACTGCATGGGCTACGACTAAATATGGATATGATTCTTATGCCTTTAGAGGGATAATATTTATTATAACCGTACAAGGGCATAAAATAGAAAAATTGAATTAGGTTCCTAGATAAAAACACAATAAGCTGACCTTGTAATACCCATACTTTAATCCCCCAACTTTCAAAATTCTTAGAATTCTCTAATATTTTCATTACAATGTCATCTTTTAGCCACGTCGTAATGGTTATCTCTCTATTCTCACCGTCTATCTTGAACTCTACGGAATCCAGGTCTCCAGTTACTATATCCTTAAGATCCTGCGTTGCTTTTAGAAGTTTCAAAATATTCCCCCTATTCAAAATATCATGTGGACCACGAGTACGATATTGGGGGGAAAAGACCACTTTACGGTTTTCAACCTGCTTATTGATAGATACCATATTACTCTTTGGCCCTGACTCGGAGAAGGCCCTATTCTCAGCATTCACTAACAGGGAAATGTCTGGCAGATTTTGTTGTTTAATCTGTTCTGGCTTTAATTGAGCCCGAGTGCAGGGACACTGAACCTGTTTATTCTTATTAGGTTGTAATAGATTGGGACTTACTAATTTTTCATTTGGCGGAATCTGATCTTGTACAGAGGACAGTACTTCCTGGCTAGTTTGATTATTATGCGCTTTGGAGGGGTTTGCAGTTATATCAATTGGCGTATATTGAATTCCTTTTAAGACTACGCCATCGTCTCTTGACCAAACTGACCCCTTTTCCTTCGGATCGCTTTGTATGTTAACTTTGGGCCCAGCTACTTCTTGGGTTAAAGTAATCTCATTCGGATTAATAGAATTTTCAATACCCTGAATGGAGTATACATCTTGAACAAACTTACGTTGTCCTCCTAGATTCTCACAGATTGATATTGTCTGGGTATTGGTCCCCACGTTTAATTTAGCCTCTACTTTTGACCCTTCGCTCCCAATTTTAATACGTTATTTGACCTTTTTAATACCTTGTGGGATAATCGAGGGTCTGAAAATTGGAAAAAGGGTCATGGGATCAGCGTTTGTGGTTAATGAGCCGCCCTTACTTACTACCCCAGAAGGTATTTTTTTATCTTGGGCTAACTTATTATGAGCCTTTCTTAACCTTTTCCTAGTCCTTTTTGATAAAACTTCAGGAACTGCCGTTACTCCTGAAACCGCACTTACTGTTGAACTACTCTTATTTAACTCCTTGTTATTATTAGAGTTGGAGGCATTGGGAGACTCTAAAGGTGAACCAGTGTTACCTACTACTGTTCGGGACACCATATTTTTATTACTGGCGATCCTTGGTGGAGAAAATGTTATGTCTGGGGCGATTGTTAAATTATCGCTACCCCCAACTTTCCTACTTGATAATAGTTTTACTTCATGGACCATAGATCTGACTATTGATGGCAGATCAGAAATGTTATCAATCAGTTCTGCACAGGGGCAAGATATTAACTGATTCTCTTTATCCGCTTGGACTTTGGAGATCAGCTTAGTTAGCTTGTGTCAATTCCTACAACATGTGTTGCTAAAGTATTTAAAATGTCCACCTGAATATCTAATTTGTCTGAGTGGAAGTTAAGGGCATTTGTTATAGAATCCATAGTATTAAGCAAACAGTCTCAAACTTCGCGCTCACGGTTGCTCACATTATTTTCCAAGGTGTCTGTTTTTGCCTGGAAGTTTCCGTCAAATTTTGTTAACAGTGATAAATCTGCGGGGTTAAAAGATTTACAATGCTCATCAATATTAGCCTTCAGGTTATTACACCTACTAGGTATACCTGGGATTAAGACTGACTTATTAATACAGAAACTATTCTCCAAGAATATACTAGATTGATCCATATTACTAGGACGTTCGTCCCCGATTGGAAAGGGATGGTCCACTGGACTTCTCACTAATTCATCCCCACCACCATTATTGATCGATTTACCCGTATTACATTCGGACATTATAGCCACATCACTCACATTATGATTTGAATCTGAAGAGATATCAATCACTGAACCTACGGCATTTACTCTATCTAATGATTTTTTATCCGACTCTTCAAATACAGAGCTTTGTAAGTCATCCTCCAAAAATAGCCCAATCGGCTGTTCCATCCTATTTTGCCTGTGGATTTGTGCTTTCGTCTGCAGGCTTCCAGGATGCACCAATAATTTTTCCGACGGGTTAAAAGCTGACTCCTGAGTGTTTTTAACCGGCTTTGAAGACTTCGCTTTTTCCTTTTTCTTAGAGCTGATCACATCATACACCTCCAATTGATCCGGGATAGATTTGGGATCTTTCAGTGCAGGAGAGTGACCAATGGTTATAATCTTATCTGTGGAATCAGTCTCATCACAGGAGGTTGCTGCTGCTGAGTCCAATTTAAACTCGGAATTTTCACAAAGATGAGCACTATTCAAACACAAAGAGGTCGATGGAGAAGAAAATGATGATGTTCTACAGCCCACACTAGAATTGCCCTTTTTAGTTAAAGTACTATTTTGCCGTTGAGTATGACTAAGATGGTACTTAAAGAAGAAGCTCTTTATCGACGGTTGAGTGTCCATATTAAAAATCTTCAGCGTCTTCCCGGGAGTTATAGGGGGCAAAGGAGGTAAAGGAGGCGACCCCAACTCGACTGGCTCAGTTAAGCAATCTCTCGATAATGCGGCCCCCCTCATTTTTTTCATCTGACTTTGCGTCAGACCTCTGGCGTATTTTTTATTTCGGCACAGCTCCACGTTGACGGCCAGATCTCATCATCAGCTTGCTCCTATATTAGGCAGCTAAAATATACTCGAATAATAAGGCCTTAGAGTGGTGTGGGGTCGGTTGGCTATTCCTACTTCTCTCCTGATCCTTCCCCACCTTAGAAACCACACCTCCTACAATGCTCGCAGGTATCTTGAGACAAAGCGCTGGATACTATTTTCAGCAGCTCCTTCTCGTCAGATACTCCCAACGGATTCAGTCGTATTTTTTCATTCGTCACCGAAACAGACTAGGCTTACTTTTTTTTTATTTGCAAAAGAAAAGATTGCTTCAGTGTCGCTACAGCAAGCCTGGTCAAGTCAGTAAGTCAATATGGCAATATGACAATGAGTAAACAGCTCCAGCCGCGATTACCCTGGTTACACCACACGCTTTCACCAATGAGCCTCCGCCCCGCTTTCCCCGCTTGCACCTGGGGGTGCGGGTGCACCTATAACAAATGTGGCTCCTTACTTCACTTCGCTCGCTCAGGTGCCTTTCCTTGCCTTTAACTGAAGCTTCACAACAGCTTCACGACAACTTCACAACAGTCTACAACAGTCTGTTACCTCCGCCGCCGCCGACCTGCAGCCTTGTGATTACCTTCCCTTCTGCCTCTGACCTCTACGGCCCGACCTCAGGAACGGTTTTCAACATGGGTACCGGCTCAGGCTCCGGTTCAAGCCCGGCGGGGGCCCCAACCTCGGGCACGGTTTTCTGCGCGGGTTCAGGCACAGATGCCGGCTCCAGGCTCCAGACTTACAGACCCCCACCGAAGACTCTACCTCGCCCGCGGCAGACCCGCGGCAGTGGCTCCGATTTTCCGGCTCAGTTCTTGAAGCCCAGTTTTGGTGTGCCTTAGCTTATGCTCCGTTTAGTTGGGAGGAATACGGGCGGAATAAGGGCTGGGATGGGGCTGCTTGCAGGCTCCTCACACACCGCACAGCACCGCGCCGCCTCCCTCGACCACAACGGCAGCTCGTAACGAAACTCCTCCTCCAATCCAGTCCAGGCACTAGGGGTCCCGTTTGTGTTCAGCTGGGAGAAAACACGATACATTTCAATACGGCCTCCCTGCTCCACATGTACGGCTTCCTGATTCAAGTGATTGAGAGAAAGGATGGATGGGTGAGAGAGTGGAAGGATGGATGAGGGTAAATAGATGGATGTGTGTGTGTAAGGGTAGATAGATGGGTAAAAGGGTGGATGTATCAGTGAAAGGATGGATGGATGAGTGAAAGGGTGGATGATGGGCGAGTGAATGGATTAATGGATGAGAGAAATGATGGATGGATTGATGAATTAATAAGTGAAAGGGTGAATGGATGGATGGATGAGTAAAAGTGTGGATGTAAGGTTGGACGAGTGAGTGAAAGGGAGGGTAAATGGGCAAAAGGATGGATAGGTGAGTGAAAGGGTGGATGGATGAGTGAAAGGATAGATGAGTTATAGGGTCAATGGATAGATTCATTTGTGGATGAGTAAATGGATGGGTGGGTGGATGAGTGAAGGGTTGAGGGAAGGATGGATGGCTATGTGAAAGGGGAATGGAGAGAGAAAGAGAGGATGCATGGATGAGTGAAAGCATGGATGAATGATTGGCAGAATGGATGGGTGAATGAGTGCATAGATGAGTGGAAAGAAGAATGTAAAGATGAATGAGTGAAAGAATGCATTCATGAGTGAAAGGGAGGCTGGAGAGCTGGAAGAAAGGATGGATGAGTGAAAGGGTGAATGGATGAGTAAGTGAAAGGATGGCTGGATGGGTAAAAGGGAAAATGGTTGGATAGATAATTGAATGTTAATTTAGTAATTGTAAAAGTTTGCATGTTTTGTTTTAGGAGTAATGTTTTAGGGAGAACCCCATAGTGTCATGAGCTCTGCTTGAGATGTATTTTGTGTTTGTAGAAGTAGGCAATGAGTCAAAAATAAACAATGTAATAGTGCATCAACAGTGCCTTCTTTAAGAAAGCAAGAAAGCTGCAGGGAAAAGCACCTTTGTGACTTCCGTCAGCTAGTGCAACTCTCTGCGAAGCCCCCATATGCAAATTCAGATTCCATATTTTACGTTCCACTTGCTGAAACAACTATAATGTATTTCCTATAGTGGGTTCATTACTGCAATCCTCCCTTTAGTTCACCTATGCTTACCGCTCTACATCTCATAATGGCACTGAGATATGAGATGCTAATAACAAAGTCTATCCAAGCAGATCTTCCCGATCACTTCTCCCACCAAACATAACTGCTCAGGACCATGAGTTATAAACAAAATATCAGACTGGACAACCCAGTGCAATAATCATATAAATAGATTATTATCATATGAAATACCACAAAAATACCTGCAGAGTTGCTCAAAGCTTCACGCAAACCAAAAGAAAATGTGAAGTGCACGATTGTATCAACCTAATATAAACTTATTTTGACTTGTACTTAAGTGGTTGTCTATTTACTTACTTATATCGCACAACTTCCTCTGATGTGTCTGTAAAACTTAGGGGCATATTACCAACAACTAGCGATAATTATCGCTATGTTGGCTTAGCGGCAATATTTTTATCGCCGTGCTGCGGCGATTTTTATCGCTTAGGAACCTTGCTATTATCAAGGTTTATCTCCTAAGCGATATAAATCGGCCGAAATGCATGAATATCGCTGAAAAGTCAGCGATATTCATGTATTACCGAGCTAATGCTCTTAGCCATGTTATCCACCTACCAATGGATAACATGGCTAAGAACTGCTCAGGGGCAGGTGTTAGCTTTTGGAGATATTCGCGCTTAGCGCGAATATCTCCGAAAGTTGGTAATAGGAGATAGTGATGTTAGCGACTGTTTCCAGTCGCTAACATCTTGGCACGCCCACTTTGCATGTCATTAGTGATAAATTTCACTGACATGCAAAGCGGGACCCAAGATGGTCGCTATCTCCTACTAGCTGTCGCTAACTGGTGTTAGCGACAGCTAGGTAATAGGGAGATAATTTTATCTCCGCTTTCTTGGCTTTTAAAGCCAAAAAAGCGGAGATAAACCCCCTTGATAATATGCCCCTTACTTTTTTGTCCCGAAGTTTTATCCTGAATTTTGACCTTCTGTCCTGAATTCTTGTCCTGAATTTTGACCCTTTTCCTAAATGTTTACACTTACCGTCAAGAATTTGAACCCCTGCCAGTTGGTTACCCTAATAGCATGGCGTAATATACTAATTATGGCAGTTTAGGTGTTCCACCACCGAGGAAGGCTGAAGGGTGGGGGGCCTTTGAATGAAGAGGGCTAATGGCTGTACATAAACAGCACAAAATACGACACAGGTGTTCCTCAATCTCGGCCTTTGTCACAGCAAACACCCCCCCGCCCCCACACAAACAAAACTAACACCCTCTCCAAATATGCATCGTTGATGGGAAGAATGCATTTTGACGATGATTTAATATTTGTGTCTTCTCTGAAAATCCAGTCCGACGCACTCTAAATCAGGGCCCAGTGTCGAGAGTGCAAGACGTTTGTCAGCAGTCTCACACTTCTAAGTCACACCTCATGCTCAACTAGCTCTGACATTATAGTGCTAACACGTGTACAAACTTGGGCTGGAGCCTGATACCAACTGCAAACCCTTGTGTCTGACTAGAGGCAGTGCTCGCAATGGCCTAAAGTACAGCAGACTGTTGCAGCAACAATTTGTGTGAGGGAGCTCCACTAACGGTCTGAGGTACTGTAGCCTCCATCTAGAAAGTGGCGACTAGATCCTTTCAGAACTCTGTGGGCATATAAATGTGAATGCCAACGTTTCTTATTAAAAAAAATGAAAGTGAGACCTATTGCCTTTGCCAATGCTAGTTTGCTGCGGTCGCAAAATCGATGAAGAAGAATAATTTGCTGCGTATGTGAAGGAAGTTCGAGTAGGCAAAATTACATTATTAAAATACTCTTTCCTCTGAAAAATATGACAGTTTTGAGGATTACGTAACTTTAGAGGCACCAAATTCAAAATATGTTACGTTAGAGGTAAGCAAAATGACAAACAAAATGTACAACATGCACCATTCCTTTAGATAAAAATGCAGTATGGTTTTAACGACAATCGTACTTATCCTGGTGCTCTATGAACTTTTTTCTTTCTTGTAGCTCCGTTATGCCACATGGTATTATTTTAGGCCGCTTTCGTGCTCCAGTGTGCAATTGATGCTTTCTGACAGGGCGAGAACAAACAAAGGTTGGTCGTGCCATGTAGAGCTGCTGAGGAACGCGACAAAAGAAAACCACTGTCATGGCTGAAGCATAATCATTATCACATGCTAACATGGATTTTACAGCTGGCAGGAGTCAATTTGGATTGTGATGACAGGCAGATGAGTCAGTACAATCCTTATGTTGTCAAAGTGCCTGCTGCGAATCAGCACAAGCAGAAATGTGTGTGCAAGCCCGGCAATGACTAAAGGATGATTGATTCTTCAAAAGGGATGGTGTCATAACAATGGACTTGAACAGTGCAGCTATTCGGTGTCTCACCACTTACCACCCTTGCAAAGTCTTTGCTTTAATTTATGTCTAATATAAGACTTATTTTGCAACTCTTCATCATCTCTTAATAGTTCTCAATCCTTTTTTTTTTTTTTTACAAAATATGAACAAAAACCAACACTTCAGGTACAAATGCAATATGCAGAGCTGTTTAATTCCTTCCATAGTTTGCTTGGTATAATAACAATGTGTTTAGTAAAATTGTGCTTATCTTAAATTATATCTTTCAGTCTATTGTGCCAGATAAAAGAAGGAACAGGTAGGAGGCAGCTGTTTTTTGACGTCACCTCTGGAGGTTCTTCTTCATAAAATAACTGCCAGGCACCAAGGAGACATGCAAAGGGAGTGGCAGGTTCTTTCCTCACGAATGTCTCGGCAGCTTTCTCGCATAAACTTGAAAAGGCTCTCAAGAGTGGGAAAGCAAGATACATCTAGGAATTGTGTCGTATATTATCCTGGTGCCCAGTGCAAGGGTAAATAAGTGCTAAAATATGTGCAATCATCTTTGCTAATGGAAGAGTCTTAACAATGCGATTAAAGCAATATATTCTTTAGAATTACAGTATTGCCCTTTCCTTAGAGTTAACAAATTGATCCATGCACTTTGAACAACGTTTTCTACTCCTAGGATTTAATGTATCCTGTGATTTGCCTTCATTTATTTCAAAGAAGTCTACTAATCCTGGTAACAGCTAAACAAAAATATTCACGTGGATGGCACTCCCACATAGATATTGACTAGGCCGGAGTCCATAACTACTGGTTGATAACTATCTGGGATTACCCAGTGCGAAATATTGCTATTGTGAATCAGACCCCCAGACTGTGAGGAGAAGTTCATAAAATTGCTTGATAATCTGTGTGTTTTTATGATACTATTTGATTTGAAGGTTAATGAAGCCCAACTCTTAGATGTTTTGGTGATTATATTCCCTATTGGCCAACCATCCTCTTGCCAGCAGAATGATACCTCCAGGATTTATGGACTTCCGAACGATATTTTCTGACTGCAGTTATCAATCAATAATTCTTTATTTCGCAATGTTTCCAATGCATATAAAGTACACAAGATAAAAACAACTGTAATAATAAAATATGGACATATATAAAAAGCATCATGGAGACAGAATTAAGTGCCTGATTATGATGTTGGTGAGTCCGCCACCGAAGGCTTGTTGGGGGCAGATCCACCGACATCAGCCCTGCGGTCTGCCCACTGCATTGCGATGTGGCGGGCAGAGGCATCTGGAGGAGGGACCGTCCGCTGCACTTTTGAGGGGCTCAAGGAGCCCGTCAGAGGTTCAGTGATCCATACAATAGAGGCGGTGGTGTCTGCTCAGGGACCGCTGTAGGGATTACACTGTCCCTTTCCGCCTGCCCTTTCATGGCAGAAAAAAAGTGACTTTGGGGCCCCCTTTCCCCCCTGGCTCTCTGATATGGGGCCTGGGAGGCACCTATGGTCCCCCCTAAACATCCCTGCACCATGTGGCAGGCACTGCATGGTGCCTGTCACAGGGTGGAGGGATGTTTACAAACATGCCTCTTAGCAGCAAGGCTTGTGCTGCGGCCCAAAAAAGGGCCTCAAGGCTAAGAGACATGTTTCCAACCGCCTCCATGGCGGTTGGATCGTAATTTGGTGGGCGAGACCACCGACTTCTTGTCGGCCGGTTATATTAGTCAGATGGTCATCCGACCACCAACATAAACAGCCCCTAAGATTCATATTTAAAATCCAAAAGTTAAAAAGACAATCATTGTGGAAATGTAAAGTTCATTGTACCTTCAGAATTAATCATTAGTTTCCTCACTTGTATCCTTCCCTCTCCCATTTTGACATGGCCCTTCTGCACCAGAGACGCACAGCCATTACATAACATACAAAGGGATTGGACAGTTGTTTTATAAAGTGGAGAGCAGGTCGATATTGTTTAAAATGCAATTTGTGCAAAAGAGAGAGAATAAACATGTTCCTTTGTAGTTTATAAAGACTCCAAAGAAAACAATAACTGTAAATTTGACTGGACTGATCTTTTGTCACAGGGGCAAACTGACAGATCGTTTAGCAAATAAATATTCTTTGGGAAGCCCATCATCAGAGGTATTAGATTCAAACGGAACCTCACTAAGATAAAATGGTATTTAGGGTTAGAACCAAATTTTAAGTATGATTTGCCAACCTGAATGGAAAGGGGACACGTAAGGTACATCTTTACTGATGGTTTTTTGTGACCTATTTCCACTCTCTCCTGCAGCCTTCTCTCGGAAGATTTGTTTGGTTCTTGCTTTGGACATAGATCTACAGTTAGATGGATTGGCATATAGGTCTGCCAGAGTTCCGAACGTGGATTTCATATATTGCAACCAAGGGATCTTATGTACATTATCTAGGGCTAAACAGTCCCTGATAATATTTTGGGTCAGGCTAACAGTGTCTCTCCTCCAAATCGAGTGCCATAACAGAACATGTGGTAACCTCACAATATCAGAAATGTATGGGACTCTAGTTCAGTGTGGCAGTTAGACTTTGAGCAATTACTTGGGAGGGCTAATAATCTTTTGTAAAAACCATACTCTACTTTTGTAAAGGGACAATTGCCACCATCCCCCACACACCCGCTCCGCATGATGCTATAGCAATAGATTTTCCTGCGTACACCTTTTTTGTTACCTCGATCGGTTTAGACCTCAGCTTCTTAATAAAGCTGAAGGTGGCCCTTACACTTTTTTTTCATTTCTACAGCACTGTTTTTTCACCATGCTTGACCATGTGTTTTTTCTATCATTCAAAACCCCTATATAGGAAAAAGTATGCCCACTGCCAACCTTTGAGACTCAATATGGAAAGCTGAAAACCTGTTGGAGAGTGCTCCTGCCACTAATATGAAGGGTTTAGCTTAATTAACAAGAAGGTCCAAACCAGTCATAAACTTTGAATAGGCCTCTATAAGGTTTTGTATCCCCACCCCAGTTCTAGCGATTAACACAGTATGGTCTGCGTAACGCAGTATAGGGAGGGGCGCTGCATTAAAAAGGGATACATCTTTCGTAGCTCCAGTCACAGCTGCCTGTACTCCATTAGTATACATTGAGGATAAAAAGGGGACAAGAATGCAACCCTGTCTTACAGCCCATTTTTTACCGAAGTCCCTTGTGCACTCCCCATCCCTGCCATAATGGACACAGCTAGGAAGAAATCTATCAGGACCCCATCCGGGTCTGTGGGCTTTATGGCACTACAATGAGCCAGGCCTAGTCTGTCCTCTGCTATATTCAAGACCAAGATCGCCTTATGGGTTGTCTGCAGGAAGTTGGAAGGGAGCTCTGCAGGCGCATCGGTAACCCCGAATATTTGCTCAAAATGAGTCACCATACATCCTCGCCAACATGTGTGTCTAATGTTGGGGCTGCATCATCTTTGAGAAACAGGGCGTTAATCACTCTCCAGAAATCCCTCGAGTTTTTTTATAGTCGCTGCACGTAACAGGCTCACCCACTCTTCCTCCCTTAGTCCCCTTATTCTGGCTTTCCATGCCTTGCCATATACTATACATAAAGCCCTCACCACTTGAGATTATCAGTGAAACGACTCAATCTTTGTTAATCTTTTCCTATTTTAATGAGTATCCGTTCTTCCTTGCTAGAATTGGCTTGGGTACTTTATATGTTCCTGAACTATTACCTATTGCCCATGCCATAGTGTAGGAAAGGGCAGCGTGATCGCTAAATGTAGAAAAGGGTAGTTCAGCTTGGGTTATTCTTCCATGGAGGGGTTGAGTAGCTAGTATAAAATCTATGGTGGATCCAGATTCTGTACACACAAATTACTTTGGGAGTAAGCTCGCATCCAGATCTAGCCAATTGATTATCTCACAATTCATAGTTATTAAAAACCTATTGAGCAAATTACCATATATACTATAAGTGAAATGGGGGGTTGCATCCCCTTCGGTGTCAACTATTCCACACACCGATGTGTCATATTGTCACAACAATGCACATTAAAATCACCCAGCCACAAAGTATAAGTGTTTTTCCAATGTGCTTCCCTGATCATATTGATTTCCCTTTCCAAATGATCTGCCACTACAGCCATGTTTCCTGTAAAAATATTATTCTAATAGTTGATCAGCAGCCAGTCCCAATCACCTAAACCTTCACATAATAGAATGTAGAAATTTAGGCCTAGTGTATTTGCCACTATGGTGATGATTCTGCGCTTCGCTCTACCCATCAAGGCGAGGACTGCTGCCATTTGAAATGATCTTTATCCATCTAAATTGCAGTTATTAGTTAATCTCAAAAGTATGATTTCAACTTTGCAAAAAGTTAAAGATTCAGTCACTCACTTCATCTTAATCAGTTTATTTAGTTAATAATATTTAAAATCTAACAAATATTATATAGATTACAAAAAGATGAAATATTTTAGTTATACAGTGAAGGAAAGTCCTTCTTCTTGCCCTGATCACCCCCATTTTTTGACTTATGCTGGTGGTTACTGACTCTGAATTTGCTCTGGGCACTGCTATCCAGGCCAAGAGCTAGTGTTCTGTCCTTAAAAGGTATAGGGTGAGTGGCATAATTCTAATGGCCAAGATAACCCACCTGTAATTCCCTAGTATATAGAAGTGGATGTATGTTTAGTGACCTCAGTGGACTTAATACACTTAAG
The DNA here is from genome assembly GCF_964261635.1 of Lissotriton helveticus. Classification (NCBI taxonomy): domain Eukaryota; kingdom Metazoa; phylum Chordata; class Amphibia; order Caudata; family Salamandridae; genus Lissotriton; species Lissotriton helveticus. The sequence continues at coordinate 1,081,782,006 of NC_136059.1, forward strand.
TGTGCACTGCTGTGGTGTTTGGTGTTGTTTTAAAGCCAAAACTTACCTTGCAGGCAGTTTTAAAATACAACTGTGTACAAATTCTACTTCCAAAGTCAAAAACTAAATGTTTATTACATATAAGTCACCTCTAAGGTCTGTCCTAGGCGTCTCAAAGGTAGGGTGCATTGATAGAAAAATCATGGACAATGTAAACGATGTTTTATATTCCCTGGTATGGAACAACAGCCAACATTGTTTTTCCCTCTGTAGTGCTGCTAGCCCTGCCTTTATTAATCTTATTAAGGTCTAACCTTTGATTGGCATTAGCTAGCAATATGATTCAAGGAATCAAAATAAGGTTAACAGTAAAGCCAAAAACTTGTCAAGGTTGGATTTATTTTAACTATTTAAATAGTTTTAGAACTTACATTATTGAAGTTACCTAAGGCAACCCTGTAGTAGACTGTTCTAACTGGTTAGCCTTTGACAACCCGAGCCATGCTGCTACCTGAGTAGGTGTGAAGAGGCCTGAGGCTGAAAGCATATAGCCATTTGTTGGGAGGGGATGTATGACGTTATAACGCATACTATTACTCCGCAGACCATTACAACGCGACTTTTACTCCGCATACCGTTACAACGCATAGCGCCTTGGGGCGCTGGATAGTGGTAAGTATAATTTTCTATTCCAACACCAGTCCCCGTGGACACTAGGGAAGGTGTTGGATAGAAAATTAAACTTATTCCCTATCCTACAGCGCCCCCCAGCGCAATGCGTTGTAACGGTATGCGGAGTAAAAGTCGCGTTGTAATGGTAGTGCGGAGTAAAAAATGCGTTGTAACAGGTGTATACCGTTGGGAGGAGATGTGATTCCTAGAGAAGCCATGGAGAGGAAGAGGGCTGGGGAGATAAGCTGGAATTCAAAGGCAGGAGAACAGATGAAGCAGGACCGAGGCCAGCTTCAATAAATATTTTGGGCAAATCACCCAATCTCCCTGTGCCCATGGCCAGTGCCTGGATTCTCTCATTGTTGATAAGCCACGCTATATAAATCTACAAATGTATTTAGTGCATGGCTTTTATGATCTGTTAGACTAGGTTCTTTTGGATCCATGGCCCTGAAAAATGTACTCAACCAGTACAGGTAATAAAATTAGGGCAACATTTTTTGGGAATAATGATGATGGTTCGAGCCATTGCGCACTCACTCCATCTCATAGTTGTTTTAAGATGCACCAGAGGCTACTACTATTAAAGGTGAACACCTGGTTATCTCTAGGTACTTTTAGTTCGATCTGGAGTCCCCTCTTTTGTCCAGAAAATACCCTATCTAAGAATTCCCTCCATCTGGTCCACTAGGATGTTGAACCCACCCTGATGGTAGTGTCTTACCAGGGCGGGGAGAGGCTGCCTATAATGAAGCATGCCACAGCATGTGGGTGAGGCTTTCTCCTCCAAAATATTTATCTTTCTTCTTTTTACCCCTTTCCACACCAGAATCTTGGTTAGCCTAAATAGGAAACCAGTGATTTGTATAAATAACACTGACGTATATGGTACTATACAGCCACCCTACCTTTTTGTGTTTTGTTTCTATTACTTTGGGAGTATATGTGTCACCTAAACTCCCTTTCTCCTTTCATGTGTTTTGAGACTCTTCTGATTGGGCAGCCTTTGATAGCTTGAGTGAAGCCGCTACCTGAGTAGGTTTAAAGAGGACTGGTGCTGATTTAAACATCCATGTGGTGGAAGGGGGTTTTCTTCTTGGAGAACCAGGAAGGGCTATCGGACTGGGGAAATAAGCTGGATTTAAAAGGCAGGAGAACAAATGGCACAGGACCCAGGCCAGTCTCCACTTCCTTGATCCCTAGCTAGATGAGAGTCCCCCTAATTAGATTAGGAGAGGGGCTGAAAGGGAAGTGTAGTTAGATGACCGCACCTCTAGGATGGGTTACACAGGTGCACACTCCCAGGAGAGAATTTCTTCATTTAAATTTTTGAAAAACAGTGCACTCTGGCAACAAAATATGCCACACTTCGCAAGAAGTGGTCATAGCAGAGGGAGATAACTTTACCCCTATTGGTTGGGGTGTCCCCTCCTCTTTCCAGCCCATAATTGATGATAAATATGGAAGTGCTGCAGGAGCTCCTCAGAACACTGCCTGGAACAAAGGAAGAAGCACTGCACTGCTGGATCCTTGGACTGCACCATAGAAGGTTTTCCCTCAGAAGGACTGCGCCTGCAGCACTCTAAATGCTCCAAAATGAAAACACTGTCCCTGACTTAAAGGAAAAGTAGAGGACTCCCTGAGCAGCAACATGTACAATAGTGCTGAAAGAAATCACTTGCAAGTCCAAAGAGATGATTGCCTCAGCTGACCAGTGGTAACTGGATTTTCCTGGACTGGACTGGTTTATTATGTGAGATTCAGTCATAGCCCCGAGTCTCTGAACCCTTGGCTGGTGCCACTGGATGCATCTATTCCCAGACAAAACAAGGAACAAGTTCTGAAAGTGTGGAAACTTTCTACAAAGTTTTGTTTAAAAGTTCCAGGAAGAGACCGGCTCGGCATCAAGAGTCAACACACCGACATTGAACCGCAAATCGGACTGACTGCACTGGTTTGCCCCACTGAGAGCTCCCAAGCTCCTTGCCTTTGAGGAAAAATACTTCCAGAGGCTCACCGAGTTATTGCGCTGCAGCAGGCCGCCATTGTCAAATTGAAGTCTGGATCAGAGGAACCCAAAGACCTGATTTTGAGCGAAAAGCTCCAAGAAAAAGACTAAGTCAGAAGGTAAAATTTTGACAGGGACCTAGCACTCAACCTATCCGACCTGTGCTTTAACGCGGTTGGCCTAAAATGATGACTTTGTCCCGGTCCAGCACGACCAGATAGTTGCGAGTAGCACTTTAAGCTTTTTGTCACCAAAATGCAATTTTTTTTAATTTAAACTGTAAAAATGTATAAGTCCAGTTCCCTACAATGGATTTTAGTTTTTTGCTGTCATTTTAAAGATAGAAATATTCTTTATTTTTATAAATTTTTGTTGGATTTTTATTGTCAGAAAACAAGAACAAAGGCAGAAAGGGATATTTAAAAGCAGCACTACCTCATTATACACAAATCGTAAACAAACTTATAGGTCAGAGTTGCCAACCTCACTGATCTTCTGCCAGCAGATCACACAATTACAGTACACTTAAAAAAGCACAGAGAGGCAACATAAATATTTCAATTCAATTCATTATGTCTTTATTTCGAAGTAAAATTCATAAAAGACAACATACAATACATAAAAACATATTAAAAACTACAGTGAACATATCCCTAAATACCTGAAAGAAAGTTACAAGCATACGACATGTAATTCATATCATGGCAATTAATTTAAGAAGTGTTCAATTTCTTGGTACGGATCAGCCACGCCCAACCCAAAAATTTAGCCACACAGATCACAGAAATCTCAGATCTGATACTAAGAAATTTCTGTAGGGCTTCCAGGTATCCCCTACAATCCAAAATTCTACACAAAGGTTTCAGCCATTTGAATCGAGGGGCTCTGTATGCTGGGCAAGCAAAAAACATATGGCCAATGCTTTCTACCTGGTCTGGACACCAAAAACATTTGTTACTTACATTCTTCGCCCACTTTGTAGTAAAAGAATTAATGGGTAAAGAACCTACACGAAACTGGTGATAGAGTTTACGATCCAGGGTTTTACATATCAAGTCCCAGTAGGGCTCGAGGGAAGGAGTCACCTTGTGAGTTAAAAAAAACCCCGTTAGGTTCTTATCCGAAGAATGGGTGACCAGGATAGATTTTTTCGAGGCCCAAAAAAGATCCTTGAACGCTTTTTTGGGGGGGAAACTGGATTGCCCAGGGTTAATCCACAGCTCAGGGAGGCCCATTGTGTACAATATGTGTTTGACTTCCCTGAGCCAGGGGATGCTGTGAGCACCCCACAATGATTTAACCTCATCCAGTTCACGGGCGAATAGGCTGAGCTCTGGAGTCGTCCAAAGCCGACGCCAGAGTGCCACTAATCAAAACTGTGCCATCTCGTCTAGAGGTCTTCAACCTAGGTCTAACAGCAGTGGTTTGGTGGGAGAGGATTGTGGAAGCCCTACCAATTTCCGCAGGAACCTATTCTGAGCAGTGGCCAAAACTGACAAATCCTTGTAACCCCAGATGTCAGCTCCGTAAAGGGTTGCTGCATTGACCTTGGCTTCATAGATTTTTAATGCTGGAGTGATGCGTTTAGTGAAGGATTTTTTCTGTTCTTGCAATAAGCAACCCGTGAGACGGACACATTTGAGATTTAATGCCTCCAACTGGGGATTCCAACTAAGTTGGTAATCAAGTATCACACCCAAATACGTCATGACCTTGACCTGTTCGATTGGGGCACCGTTCAAACTAACTGAGCTTTTAATTGGGGTTCTCTTGCTAAAAACCATAAATTTGGTTTTATCTACGTTGATTTGCAAGTCATTATTCTTACAGAACTCTGCAAACCTGTTCAAGGCTGACTGTAACCCGCTCCGGGTTTTAGAAAGGAGCAGGGTGTCGTCGGCAAAGATTAGCATCGGATATTTTGATCCGCCCAGGGATGGTGCATCAGTCTGTGTTTTGTTAAAAAATTGGACTACCTGGTTTATAAAAAGGAGAAACAGGGTGGGAGCCAACACGCAGCCCTGGCACACCCCCCGTTGGACTGGGAAGCTGTTGGTCACCTGACCCTGTTTCCCCCACCTTACTAGGGCGAAATGATCCTCATGCAATCGCATGACTAATTCCCGGAGTTCGACAGGAAAGCCCATATGTCTAAGAGCTTCCCATAGTTTCACCCTTGGAACTAAGTCGAAAGCCGACTTAAGGTCAACGAATGCGGCATAGATGACCCCTCCACCCAGGAAGACCACCTTCCAGTAGAGCATGGTGAGCCGGAACACCTGGTCTATGGTGCTAGTGCCTAGTCTAAACCCTGCCTGCATAGGAGAGAGTATGTTGTTCTGTTCAATCCACCCCTGGATTCTTGCTACTATTTTTTGGAGTGAATCGATCAGGCTTATGGGGCGATAGTTGTTTGGCAATGATCGATCCCCTTTTTTATATATTGGCAATATCTTAGCCCCTTTCCAGGATTGAGGAATCCTTGCCCCTGCTGTGATAGTATTTGCCAATAGGGTGATGTATGGGACCCATAAATCAAGATTTAGTTTAAAGAGGTCCGCTGGGATAGCATCTAGACCCGGGGCTTTACCTGACTGGACAGAACCTAGGGCATGCAACGTGTCTGAGGCGGAAAAAGTGAGTTGGGCCCAGGGTTTATTGATAGTGCCCCCACTACAGACTCGGTTACCAGTTCTCGCTCGGCGCTCGTGTCTTTAATTTGGGCTGAAAAGAATTCCACCCAATCCAGAGCAGAGACATGGTTGACCGGTGTTTGGGAATCAGGATCCCTACCCCACCTAACAGTCTCACAAAATTTCACTTGATCAGATGACTTGCACGCTATAAGACGATCTGACCAGTAGGAATCATCCCAATCCCTGCCTAGCTTTCCTGATGTCATGAGAGATCCTAGATTTAACAGCTACTATTAATTTACTGTGGGCCATAAACATTTCAAAATGCACAAATGCACAATAGATGAATTAATCCCGACTCTTCAAATGATGTTAGATATGATCCTTTAATGGAATCTTGGACCACATATGATGTAAAGTGATGGAATAGTACACCCAGAGTGCAGCCAACACGTTTTGCCCTGAATAGGGCTTCCTCAGTGCAATACTCCAATCTTATGATGGTCACAGAAGTACCTGGATCAATGCTTCCAAAACTTTCAAATTGATGCATATTTATTCCACAAAAACAAGTATTCTTAACGAAGACCTTTCAGCCTTTTCAGAGAAATGAAGTAAAAACGACAGAGAATGAATAACTCTAGGTGTATCACCTATCACAGTGATCACCAGAAATCAGAATTTGGATTGCACTACTGATACTGGAGACTTAACAGTGATTTCGTGTCTGTGTGGGTGGGTGGGAGGGTGTGTGACTGTGCAGAGATGTCTGAGTGGGTGATTCACTGGTTGTATGGATTCAAAAGTGCATCTAGGAAGGGCTGTAGAGGTATGTGACTGTGTGTATGGGTGTGTTGGTGAGTGAATGGATGTCTCAGTGGTACATGTGTGAGAAACTACATATATGAAAGGTAGTATATGTGAGTGTTGGACTATATAAATGACTATATGTTAGAGTGAGTGAATGAGAGAGTGTCTGTATGGATTAGTGTATGCTTGTATCAGTGATTGTATAAGAGAGTGAGTATGTTTTACTATCTGTATGAATAAGTGAGGTGGTGTGTGTACAACTGTATAGTTGAGTAAATGGAAGTCTGGTTGATTCTTTGCATGACTGACTAGGTGTGTGAGTAACTCTGTTGGAGAGTGGCAATGTGTGATTCTCTGTATAGGTGTATGATATGCATGTGATAGTGCTATATTGATGAATGACTGCATGTATGAGTGACTGTATGGGTGAATGAGTGGATGTGTGTAGACCTAGGAATCAGTGAGTGGGTATGTAGTAACTGATATTGGTGTGCCTGTGGTTTTGAAAATGGTGATCTGTATTTTAGAGTGGATATATCAAAGGTTATATTAGAGTATGAGGAGATGCATCATATTATCATGTGGATGATGTCTTCAGTGATGTCACTGACCATGTCATGAATGATGTAATATATGATGTCATCAGCAGTGCATTGCGGGGCGCAAGTTATAGTTAGCCTAACTAATTATAATGGCCGAATTTCTCTGGTTTTGTATGAGTGAAAGGTTCAACTAACTATAACATCCCTGAAACCTGTGTTTTTTCGAGTGAATTTCAAAGGTTTTTTAAATGCTAATTTCTAACTATAATGTCCCTGAAACCTGTGTTTTTTGCAGTGAATTCGATAGTTTTTTTAAATGCTAATTTCTAACTATGCCTACAGAGGTAGACCATGTGCAGAAGGAGGAAGAAAGGCACAGAAAGAAGCAGAAGAAATGCAGAAAAAGGCAACAGAAGTCCAGAAAGAAGAAGAAAGGTGCAGAAAAAAGCAAGAGAGAATCAGAAAGAGGCCTTGTTGCGAAATCATCCTGTGCCCCCAACTTTTTGCTGACGGGTAATGGAGGTAACTGACTCTGACTAACCAGGGCTAGAGCCAGTGCTATGCTCAAAGACACTTAGAATACAGTGAAAACACCTACATACACTAGGGAACAGTATGCGTTGGGGTACCACTGTGATTGGCATAACCTCCTCTGTAAGGCCCTAGTACATAATAGGGCAGGGGGATTAAAACTACCTCTAAGTCAGAGGTACAGAAAGATGCTTCTTTAAGTAGTAGTCACGTTTGCAGAGTGGTGACGGAAGGGCCACATGGCCCCCCATTCCTAGGCCACTTCTGGCCATGGGGACACTGTCCCCAGGGCCAGACCTCAAGTTGGGGACCGTGGGGGTAGTGCCAATGCCCCCTCGGTCCCGGACGGTTCCTTGCCTCCTGCAGGAGCCGGCATTACTTTTGAGAAAGAGGACCTGCTAACATGCAGCTCCCCTTGCTCAAAAGCAAGCCTGCTTTGCTTCGTTGAAGAAAGAGCAGTTTTCCTGCTCTCACTTTAATGAAGCAAAGCAGGACTTTGCTATGACAGGGCGGGAGCCGTGCTCCCGCCCTGTCAAAGCAAACAGCAATGTCCCGTGGGTAGGCACTCCGGGACATTGCAGGAGCCAGCCCTGGGACATGGCAGTCCCCAGGGCCATAAAGGGGTCCAGGAGGGGGGTTGTGCGGCCCCACTCCCATTATTTAACATAGCCCGGGAAGGTGGTGGTCCCCGGTGCATGTAGAGGGCACGCAAGGCCCTCACAAATAATTGAAGAAATCCCTGGGTGGGGCGGTCTGTGAGGCCCCCTACCCACATTTACAACACAAATAAATGTAAGCGTCAAGGAGGTAGTGGTCCCGGGGGCAGAGTGGGGTTGCGTGCACCTGTGCATATTTAAATAAAGCCATGGGGAAGGGGCGGGCTGGGATGACCCTGTATCTCATTAAACAAGCCCCGGTGAGGTGGCGGTCCCCAGGGCTGAAAGGGGTTGCCTGCCATCCGCATATAATTAGTATAGCCTGGGGAGGTGGACCCCGCTATATAATTTGGCATTGCCCCGGGACCTGGCACACACGGGGGCTTACAGATAACGAAGCGAGGAGCCAGCGCTTCACTTTTTAAAATGTTCTTGTCAGGATTCGTGCATTCAGTGCGAATTCTACCGATTTTTTAAAAAGAATAAATGTATTTTTTGGGCCTGGGTTTCCCTGCAGGATCCGCTGAGCAGGCCTAGGGGGTCAGGGTGTTTCTAACTTGCCCCCTTTTCTTGGTTTTCACCTTTTTCTACTGATTTCTTGTGACTTGGTTACCGAGTCACAAGTAAGGCTGACATGCCAACACTTCCTGGTTTGGACTGTTGACAGCCAATCAGAGTGAAGCTCGTGCCCAGGAGGGTTCGCAAACCCTCCTCTGTGCTCAGATATTGATGTTTTTATTTTTGTTATTTCTCAGGAACTACTGAACGGATTTACACCATTTAAAAAAAAAAGTCTCATTCTGAACGAAGAGCTACCTTTTTGCCAAATTTGGTGTAATTCCATTTAGAAGTTTGGGCTGTAGCCTGTTCCAATTTTTCCTATGGAATTTAATATGGGGAAAACACATTTTGGGACCCGCCTTTTTTCTCATCCCCCACTTGACCAATCACCCCAAAACTGTCAAGACAGGAGCTGGCCATTCCTTTTTAAAATTTCACGAAGACTTGTCAATCAGCGTCAAAGAAATTGGCAAAAGAAAAAATGCTTTTTGAATAGAAACAAGGTCCTAACTATAACTACCTACTGGCAACCACCAGTAGGTTATATATATATACCATATTCAAAGTCAAACCATATTCAATGATTTTGTTTATTCATGTTTATTTTTGCATGTTGTTACTCACTAGATGTTGGGTACACAATCCCAGTAATTTTGTTGGGGTAAACATACTATTAGACGTAGGAGAGCTGTTTGGGAAAATAGGGGCTGCCATCAGTAGTTTGATGTCCCCTTAGCAAGTACGGTTAGGTGGGGTTGCCATCTTTATTTTAACGATGTCCCCACCTACTCACAAACAGGGCATGAATTGTTTGATTTTTATGTAGATTTGTATATATTTGTACAGTATTTATTGAGTATCAAGATATCATCCACTGAACATAGTATCTCCAACACAGATGTACATATGAAATATGGTCGTTTGTATATAGAGTAAACTGACGACAATTATATGTATATATATGAGTGACATCAATTTTTATGGGTGTATATATATATTCCTGTATAGATATTGATTATTAATAGTGTCAACATATTTAGTTTAAAAATTCTGGTTAGTTCGTGACGCAATCATGGTATTTACTTTATTCAATTTATTCCTTTACTGTTGATATACATAAATGATGGAATCTTTACTACTTTTGCCCTTGAAAACTTTCAGAAATATGTGACATTAGGCATTTATGCGGTCAGAATCTGTGTCACTAGTTTATTCTGAATTTATTCAGAAATCAAATTTTACTTTGTGTCAGGCAATTTTAAGCCACATTAACATCATGTGTCTTTGTTTCCCCCTTTTCCCGAACATTTGCCAGAATATATGTAGTGATAGTATGTCTTCCATGTCTATAGGTGTCACATGGTTTGCACACGCAGTTTAAAAGTTCAGGTGTGAGGGGTTTTAATTGACTGTGATCAAGGGCACTCCGCCCGAAACGCGTCAGTTTTCTTTCTCTGTTAAGCGTTGCTTAATAAAACCTTTGCCTGAATACTGGATTCGTGGAGTTGTCTGCTTTCCTGGGGACCCGGGACGGCAGTTTTGCTTCTTCTTGTCTTCGAGATATATATATATATATATATATATATATATATATATATATATATATATATATATATATATATTTATATATATTCACTGAAAAAACCATAGGTTTTACACCAGTTATAGTTAGCTGGAAATTTTACTCGCATAAAACCATTGAAATTCCCACGTTATAGTTAGTTGGACTCACTATAACTTGCGCGTGCAATGCACTGCTGATGACGTCACATATTACATCACTCATGACATGGTCAGTGACATCACTCATGACATCACTGATGACACCATCCAGTGAATGTGTGTATTTTTAAAAAATAATTATGTGTTATATATGTATATGTAAAAGTTGATGGAAGAATAAATGTTTAAATAAGTGTTTACTTGGATGTTTTTTAAAAAAAAAATTGATTGGTTAACTGGTTTATTAAGTGTATCTTAGTGAATTCATATATTAGAGAGTAATGTTCAAATATTTAAATATATGTATTAGTGTTTCACTTTGTGTATAAGTGGCTGCATCGGTTGGTGAGTAGCTACATGTGTATGTATATGGGTTATTAGATGTTTTTCTTAGTATCAGTATGAGTGTTTGTATGGTTTGGTGGGGGTATTACTTAGCACATACATGCATGAATGACTGACTCTCTCTTTGTATGTGTTTTTAAGACAGCATATGTGCAGGACTGTATGGGCGGATGAGTGTGTATATGTGTGTGTTAGTGAGTGAATGACTGTCTCACTAGTGTCTTTATCAGTAACTAAATATGTTTTAATGTAGTATATGTGAATATTGATGTATATAAGTGAGTATATGTGAGAGTGAGGGATTGTAAGAGTTCCTGTTTAAATTAGTATGTGTTTCTATAAGTGATTGTTTAAGAGAGTAAGTATGTATAAAGTTTTCTTACAAGTAAAGTGGTAGTGTGTGTATAGCTGTATATGCAAATAAATGGATGTTCAATAGTTTATTTGCATGTGTGAGTATGTGTGTGAGTAACTTTTGGATGACTGTCGGTGTGTAACAGGATGTATAGGTGTATCACTACATATGATGAGTGAGTATATGTATGAGTGACTATATAGAACTGTTGGTGAATGAGTGCATGTGTATATAGATGGTGGAATTATTGAATTGGTTGTAGTAACTGGTATGGGTATCTCCATTTTTTTTAAAATGTTACTTTTTATTTTTGAATATGTGTTTCAAGGGTTACATTTCAGTGAAAGGAGGTCTATCACTCTGTCACAAGGATGAGTGATGTCACTGACCATGTCATGAGTGATGTAATATGTGACGTCATCAGCAGTGCATTGCACGCGCAAGTTATAGTGAGTCCAACTAACTATAACGTGGGAATTTCAATGGTTTTATGCGAGTAAAATTTCCAGCTAACTATAACTGGTGTAAAACCTAAGGTTTTTTCGGTGAATTTAATAGGTTTTTTAAATGCTAATTCCTAACTATAACTGGTGCGAAACCTATGGTTTTTTCAGTGAATTTAAATGGTTTTTTAATAGCAAATCTTAATAGGTATAGAAAATGAAACATTTTAAAACAAGTTTTATATTGTATAAATATGTAAAAAAGGTGAATGCACGGGTAAGCGCAATGTAACGGCGCGCCCCGGGGCGCGTACCGTGGAGCGTCCCGTTAGCGCAATTGCCGCAAACGAAAACAACATCGTGACGCGCCGCGTAAGCGTGACGTATCGCGTAACCACGTGATGTGTTCTTTCAGCGCACTGCGTAAACGCACCCGGAAGCGCTCCGTGGCGCGACCCGGAGCGCGAAACGTAAGTGCGCCGGGGCGCGTAGCGTAAGCGCGTCGGGACATGTGACCTGAAAATAACACTTTTCATTGGTTCTCAACTTTTTTTTTCTCCAAATGATGAAAGCCCCCTCCTTTTTTCCTCATTCTTACTTTCTTCTTTGAGAAAGCAAGAGCTATTTGTGAGCAGAGAAATGGCTTCAGTAGTAGCTGCAGCTGGTGCACCCCCCCCACCACCACCACCACCCAGAAAGGAAGGTCCACCACCCCAGATCCTTCCAGGAGTTGAAGAAGAAGAGGAAGAAGATGATGAGGAGGAACAGCCTAGGAGATTCTTGTGGGAGAAAACCTAGGAAAATGCATGTGAAAGTGCATTTTATATGGAAGTACTTCTCCATCCCTGCTGGGCAAAAAAAAGTGAATGCCCCATATGTCACCTGTTTGATTTGCGACAAAGGCCTCTCCAGGGGGCAACCCAAATAAAAAGTATTCCTTTGGGAATTATACAATGCTCCGCCACATGGAGAGGTGGCATCCTAACAATTTGGCACAGGCTGAGGTACAGAACATGCTTCAGAAGAACAGAGATCCTCAGGCCAGCACCTCCACAGGTGAATTTTCGGTTGCAGCACCAGAAGGGCGCCAAATGATACCAAACATCCCCAAAAAATTTGGTGAAATAAAGATGGTCTGCATTTTTTGTGGAAAGACCCTCTGCTACGGGCAACTAAGTATTTCTCTCATTAATGATGCTGTAGACAACCACCACTGCAGCAAGAAAAGAAAGCAGTAGCTTTTTTTTTTATTTTTTGCTCCTGTCGAGCCACTGTTATATCCCAGTTTTTTGTTTCTTCCCTAAAAAAAATATAAAATTGTTCAAAAATACAACAAAAAAAAAATGTTCAGAAAAGCAATAAAAAGAATATAATACAACAAAAAGAATAAAAAAAAGTTATTTTCAGAACTACCTCACATTTATAAAATTAAACCTATATTTTTTAAGGCTCTCTGTCAATTTTTTGTCCTTAGGGTACGCGTACCGGGGCGCGCCCCCCCAAAAAGAAAAAAAAAATTAATGAAGCAGTTAGCATGAGGAAAGGACACAAAGAGAGTTATGTTAAGAGAAAAAGAGCTACAAGATGACCACAGAGGGATTGTTTATTACATAGTAAAAAATAGAGAAGGTGTAATTGGATGAAAGTGAAAAAAGTAAAATGACTAAAGGAGCGAAAGAAAGGAAGAGAGATGAAGAACACTAAAGTAGAGATAGTGTGAGACTGTGATTGGATGTTAAAAGAAAAAGAAAAGACAGTAAAAAATGGAGAATGAAGGGTAGTGGCGGAACCAGGATAAATGAAGAACGATCAGGGAAAATGAGAAAAGACCAGGTAGTATAAGTAAAGAGGGGTGAAAGAGGGAGAAAAATTATAGGGAGTCAGTGGGTGTAGGTCGGAGTGTGGGTGTGTAAGGTGTGTCTGTGGGTGTGGTTGTGTGGAGTGTTTCGGTGTGGCTGGAGGTGAGGGTGTGTGAAATATGTGTGAGAAGTGTATGAGTGTGGGGTGTATATGTGTTCGGTGTATGTGTGTGTATGGAATGTGTGTGTGTTTTTGAGGAGTGTGTGTGGGAGGTTTTTTGTGTGTATGAGGTGTGTGTGTGGTGTGTGTGGGGGGTGTATGTTACAGGTGTGTGTATGTGTTGGGAGGGGGATGAGGTGTATGTATAGGAGTAAGGTAAATAATTAAGAAAAAGAGAATGAGTGAAAAAGCAAAGGAAGGGAACAGAGGGTAAGTGAAGTAAAGAATAGGAATCAAAAGAAGTTGAATATGAGAGGGTAAATAGGGAAAGGGGAGTAAATATGTAGAATAAGAATAAGTGAGAGAAGCAGAGTAAAGACACAGGAGTGAGGTAGGTTGAGAAAATGTTAGTGACCTTAAAGCAAAGGGTGATGACAAACTACATTTTTTTAGTCATACTTACCATATAATAAATGTAACTTTAATTTTTTTTACTACAGTTTGTATCTGTGAAAGAGCAAAGAAAAAATAAGTTATAATTAGTAAAATATGTATTTTAAATTAAAAGATACAAATGGAGAGGTTAAAAATCATAACACTCTATTTAGAAATAAAGTTAGAGTGAAGGACACAGAAAGGGAAATAAAGTAAGGTAAAAGGACAAAAAGAGAGAAAAAGAAATAGAAGGAGAGCAAATTACAAAGAGTAAGGCATATAGATTCACTGACAAAAAGAGAGAGAAGAACAGAGAAATGAACTGAAGGTAAGAAAGATACTAAAACAATGTGAGTTAGCAAAACTAAATCAGGAAGCAGAAGTAAGTAAAAAGATAATGACTGAGACAGAAAACAGTCTAATTAAGGATGCATTTAGAAGAATGAGGAATAGAAGATAACTGAGAGTAAGTGAAGAACAGTCATAGAGTGAAAGGATGAAGGGAGACAGGATAATATACAACGATTGAGGGAAATGGACTGAGGAAGTTATAAGGTAGACACACTAAGAGAAAAACTGAGTGAGGTGGAGTACAATGAGTGAGAAAAGAAAATGAGTAAGTGAGCAAAAAGAAGGAAAGAGAGGAGAAGACGACTAAAACAGTGGTACTGAGAGAAAATAATTTGGTGATGAAAGTAAAGAGAAGGACATTGAAAGAAAGGAAATGAGGGATAGTAACGGAACCAGAGTAAAAGAAATGGGATGAAGAACGATGAGAGAGGAGCAGTGAAGTTGTTGTAAAAGAAGTGATAGAAGGTAGATAAACACAAGTGAAAATAACACAAGTAGAGTGAGACACTGAGCACATAGAAGTAGTGAACGAAAAATAGAGAGAAGAGGTCAAAAGTAAGGAGCAAACAAAGATAAGCTAGGGAGAGTGGGTGATTTATAGTGATAGAGTGCAATAATACTGCTGAGTGAGTAAACAGGAATTACTAAAAGAGCAAAAGAGGAAAATACGGAAAAGAGAAGTAAAGCAGAGAGACTGAAAGCTGAATAGTTATGCAAGGGAGAGAGGGCATGCAGACAGTTGAAATGAGAATGAGGGGTTGTCAAAGTAATAGAGTAAAGGAACGGGGGTTACAGAGAGTGAGAGAAAGACATTATAAGTGAGTAAAAAGAGGTGAAAGAGGATGGAAAAAAGAAAGTGAGTGTCAGAGAATGGGAATACAATTTAATTTGCACAATCCAAACTATAGAATAACTTCTACAACATGTTACATAGTTTATTTTTGCTGTTCTCAGAATATATTGAATTTCACTTAAAACAGTGAGTTCAAATTACTCATCATATCACAGCGGGAAAAAAAAACACAATCTAAAAGATTGTGTTTTAAAAAAAAACTTAGATACTGACAAATGACAAATGTACGCTAATCTTTGATTGGCTACTTTTCCTTGAGGCCAAATACTGTATCATGGAGGTCCTTTTCTCGTTGCAAAGTACTTTGCTGTTCACTTAAAAATCCATTTCATCGACTTTCTACAAGAAAAGCTCCAAGAACATCTGAAATATTTTCAATATTTTCATATACTCCTTTTTTTCAGTCATAACTCTTTACTAATTTTTGCACCTCTCCATTTGGCCAAATAGTGTCAGATGTATGAGTATATATGAGTACTCCTTCCGTCTTCATAGGCCAATTACCTTTACCTAAATTTTGGCTGCAAAAACACTAGGTATGAATTTATAAAGCCAAAAGGCAAACATTGTTTGAAAGTCAAATGAGTGTCGTTACATTGGGTCCAACCTTTAGAAGTTTTTAAATAGCATGTGAAATGCCCTGATGTTGTAGAAGGACCATCATGAAAAATAATAGCTACAGTTGTAAAGGTTCTTCTTGATATCGATTACTGAGAAGCCACGAAATTTTTAATAGAAGTTGTCAATTTAGTTCCATCAGGTCTACATCGTTGGAACATTAAAATGACATAGTGACCATAATTTTGTAGAAATAATGTGGACAGCATTGCAGACTTACATTGGGTACACACCATATTGTGATCCGCTGCTTTAACTAGATTAGTAAAAGGCACTGATTTGCAGTCTGGTAAAGTCAAATATATAAATCTTTCAGAGTCTATTCTAGTAGTACTTGATGAAGCACAGTTATCACACTCATGTTGCCATTTATAAGAAAGGTTAAAAAGATTTTTTATATCTACTCCTTCATCTTGCAATACATCAAACATATACATTAAAAATTCCTGACAATCCTGCTGAATATTCTGTGAAAATTGATTTTGACCTGAACATATGTCTAGAAGATTTCTAATTTCTGAAACACTTTCTATTTTTGCTCTATCACTACTACATTTCTCTAACACAGAATTCAATAAACAGCACAATGTTTGTTCCCGATTTTCGACAATCTGTTTTTGTAAATTTTGAAGAAAAAAAACAACATTAACCACTACATTAGACTAGCAGTTGACACCAGAACTGTTTTCAAACTGAAATCCAACAACATCTTCAACAGAATCCTTTTTGTTTCTCTTTACAATTACACTTTTATCTACTTTATGCCGTTTTGCTGATACCTCACTGCAATTACTCTCATTTCTTCTTTTTCGGCCTACCACACGTTTTTCAATCAGAGGATATTGAGGCAAATGTGGAGCATACTCTCTTCTTAACCTATTGTATTCTTTAACACCATCTAGATCTTTGTTTCATCCCACTCAATCAAGTACAATCCTGATAAAGTTCTGACTCGTGATAATGCCACATATGCCATACCCTCTTTAAACACAGAACTTCCAATGTTCACCAAAGCGCAATCTACACTTAAACCTTGAGACTTATGAATTGTCACCGCATACGCCAAACAAATAGGAAACTGTTTTCGGCGAACATATAAGTCTTTCACGAGCAAAAATCTAGCTGAACAACGACAAATTTGTTCTATTTCATCAATGCCATCAAATTTATTTTTTAAAATTTCAATTCCATCTCTATTTTTGTAATTCACAAAACCAACAACATGACCCATTGCTCCATTTACCAGACCTCTTTCAACATTTAAATTCCTTCTTAAAATGACACGACAATTCAAACACACATTCAGAGTCTTTTCAAAACCAGCAGTTTTAGATATAGTCTTCTCTAATGAATCCAATTTTGATTTCAAATTTTCAGACAAAATAATTGTTGCTCCCATATGCTCTATTTTATCTGTAGCTTCCAGTTTCACTATCTCTTCATTTTCTAACTGTAACATTTTGTTGTTGAACATGGAACATTCTTTCAGAGTTTGCATCAAACATATGCCAGATTTCTTCTCGTTAATTTTCTTAAAAATGTTCTCTGGAAGAATGTTTTCATTTGCGTACAAATTTGGAATTAATCGTCCATGTAAAGCTTCTTTCCCTTGCTGACTTACTTTTCCGATCCTTACATCTTGTAAAATATTTTTATAATCTTCATCCTTTGCCTGCCTCATATTTTGAAGCAGTATATTGAACAAGGGAACCCGTATTAGGTAGCAAAGGACCTCGGGTGATTAGTCATTTTGTAAGGAACAGTGGTCCTTGGCTTAGAGAATACAAATAGTAGAATTGCAAACATAGAATTAAATAAGTACTATGGCGTAGTTTTCCTATGCCCAGCCGGACAAGGAACTATTTATTTACAAAATTGTTGAAAAATTTCAAAATACGTGAGACAAGAATCAAACAAACTGGGCACAAGCCTGTACCAAGTTGAAACAAACAAACAATCAAGGGAAAGAATAAGGATAGTTAAAGAACAGGCAAAAGAGTGTTGGAGCGAATGGCGGCTTGCTTTGCAATTCAATCTTGTGCAAGCTTAAACCAACAGTAACTGCAATGATTATATGAAAATGAGGCATGCAGTACTATTAAAACAGACGACGAACGTTTCGATCCCTAGCTCCTAATTTATACTGGGATCATCCTCAGGACAATTGTAAAGAAACTATTGCCTGAAACATTAGTGGCCTGTGGGAATAAACAGGGGAAGAAAAGAAGGAAAAACAATTTACACGATAGTTGTTACATTAAAATAAAATAAGCATGTCATCAATTTGTCCGCAATTACATTAACGGTGCACTGGTGGTTCTTTGAGCAACCGTGCAAATTCATGCAGGCGTAACGTCAGTGCCTGGTGCCTGGTGGATAGTCGCTCGAGTGACATTGATAGCATAGGTGGGGCGTGGGTTGCGAGGCTGAGTGAGCAAGAAGTGCGTGGGGTGTCCATCTACATGCAGCCTGAGGCGTGTGAATGGTGCTGGAGAGATCACACTTGGTGGTCAGGCGGGAATGGCGTCTTGGTGGTGGGGGTGATCTAACGGGTAGGGGACTGGCCTGTGAGGCATATCGATAGTGCACGGAGGGGTAAAAGGCGGCGGTCCAGTGGCTGATGCGGAAGTTTACCTTCAATGATTCGGCGGACCCTTAGGTCGCGGGTTCGTGCAATTAAGTGTCAGGGCTTCAACCGACCCGAGCCCGAGTCGGCTTCTGAGAGCCGTAGAGCCTGAAAAGGGATCAGACCATTAGTTAAGAGGAGTGGCCGGGAGGTGGGAGTCGCGATTCTGGGGGCATGCAAGATGCGGCATAGTTACCTGTAGAAAGCTAATGCGGGCCAAAAAATCATAGGAGTTAAAGTTAGAGCGCGGCTGCGTAGATGAAGCAGTCCACGTCAAGTTGATCCTAAAAATAAACAATGGAGGGAATCAGAAGGAGCGCTGCACTGTAGAGGCGCTACGACACCCAGCTGATCCTCTCCCTCACCAACGACCCCGCCACCGCCAGAGCCAACCTACACGAAGGGATGAAAGACGTGGCCGAGTGGATGACGACCAGCCGCCTGAAACTGAACACAGACAAGACGGAAGTCCTCATCCTGGGCTCCTCACCCTCCGCCTGGGACGACTCCTGGTGGCCCCCCGCCCTGGGCAATGCACCCAAACCGACAGACCACGCACCCAACCTGGGCTTCATCCTGGACTCCTCCCTCTCCATGACCAGACAAGTCAACGCCGTCTCCTCGTCCTGTTTCAACATCCTGCGCATGCTACGTAAGATCTTCCGGTGGATCCCCACCGAGACCAGGAAGACGGTCACCCAGGCCCTCATCACCAGCTGTCTGGACTACGGCAACGCCCTCTACGCCGGAACCACCGCCAAGCTCCAGAAGAGACTACAGCGTATCCAGAACGCCTCGGCGAGACTCATCCTCAACGTCCCCAGACGAAGCCACATCTCCAGACACCTGAGAGACCTGCACTGGCTCCCGATCAACAAAAGAATCACCTTCCGGCTCCTCACCCACGCGCACAAAGCCCTACACAACCAAGGCCCGACTTACCTCAACAGCCGCCTCAACTTCTACGCTCCCAAACGCCATCTCCGCTCGACCAGCCACGCCCTCGCCGCCGTCCCCCGCATCCGAAGAGCGACAACAGGAGGAAGGTCCTTCTCCCACCTGGCCGCCAAGACCTGGAACTCCCTCCCGACCGACCTACGCTTGACCCAAGACCACCTCTCCTTCAGGAAGAAGTCCAAGACCTGGCTGTTCGAGCAGTAGCGGACCCCCCCCTAGCGCCTTGAGACCCTCCGGGTCTAAACTTACTGGCGTTTGGAGCTTCGTGTGCCCTTTGTGCGTTCTGCGAATCAACGCCTTGCCGGACCCGCTGCGCGGGTCCCGCTGCGTTGTGTGACTCTCTCTGTGCGGGAAGAGAGGGGGAGCCTGTCTTCGTTTTCACCATCGGACCTTGGACGCCGGTGGGGCTGCGAGCTGCCTAGCAGGGACTCCAGTGACCAGGAGTCCCTGCGTGCACCACCTGTGGCCGCTCTCCCTGCCGGCTCCGCCTCTGACAAGTGGATATCAAAAGCCAGCGCCTCCCTTGCCTGGTGGGATTGTTTGTCTAAACTTACTGGCGTTTGGAGCTTCGTGTGCCCTTTGTGCGTTCTGCGAATCAACGCCTTGCCGGACCCGCTGCGCGGGTCCCGCTGCGTTGTGTGACTCTCTCTGTGCGGGAAGAGAGGGGGAGCCTGTCTTCGTTTTCACCATCGGACCTTGGACGCCGGCGGGGCTGCGAGCTGCCTAGCAGGGACTCCAGTGACCAGGAGTCCCTGCGTGCACCATCTGTGGCCGCTCTCCCTGCCGGCTCCGCCTACTGCCCTCCCCTATTTACACAGGGTGGAGAACCCGCTGCGCGGGAGCGCGCGGGAGCGACCGGGGCGAAGACCGGGCAAAGAGCGGGCCGTTTGAGGCCGTTCGAATACGGCAGAGTCCGGCCCAGGCCTACCCCCCCTGACCGATTGGAGGCCCACAAGGTAGGTGGCGGTTGTCGCTATACCAACCCCTGCCCTCCGTTGCACCAAGGACGGACTGAAACTTATTGTTAAATCAAACTGTACGAATCCCTTACAATGCCTTTAAGATCAGGCAAAGAACGAACAGTACAAATCCATACCACTAAGGGAGTCGTATCAGGCCCCCTTGATGCATTTATCACACGGGCTATGGGGATTCTGGAAAAGGAAATCACTATGGTTGAAAAAAGACTCTCACTTGACCTTATCAGCGGTAAGCGCTCATCTTTGGGGGGACTAGCCACCATTACCTCCCCTGCACCACATGCTGCCTTTAATTGTGTCCAAACTTCTTCCACGGACGCCATCGTCCATTTAGAAAGTGTGGGGGGGAGTCCAACTGCCACTACCCAGGTGGAAGAAGGGTATAGTTTTGACGATTCTCAAGCTAGCCAGGGGGGTGTTTCACAGATCAGTGGGGGGCTTGAACCTAGTCAGTTATCTGGATATGTCCCCCTCAATAACTCTAACTCTGCTGAAATTACAAACCACCCAGAGTCCATTACTGACCCTAACATTAAAAAGAGAAAGTCGGATTCTCGACTGTCGGGGGGTAGAGAACGAAAGATTCCAAAAACAAATGATGCCACAGATAAAGTGAGCCAGGGTCACCAGCATCCCCCTGACACTCAAAACCCCTCTGCATTTGCCAACTTGCTGTGCCCCTCCCTCTTGTCCTTGGGTTCCTCTAGTACTTGCCCCATGTGTCTTAACAGCGATGAAGTTTTGCTAGCAAAAATGGAGGCCATGTTTAAAACTTTATTGTTACCTGTCCTAGAGCGGACAAGGCTCATGACCTCAAAAATTGACAGTATGGAGGCTATAACTAATTCTAACCATGCCATCCTACAAAATCTACTTGGCACTAGCCATACGGGTGTCAGTAAAACGCAATTAGCCACCAAGGACCCCGTTAGCACCACCCAGGCAAGGTGTAAACCTCCCCATATTAAAACTTTAGGGCCAAATCCCAATACGCCAAAAGGGGGGGTGAAGCAAAAAGCTCCACCATCTAAACCAGCTATGGATAAGCAAAATTCTGGTGGGCAGCAAAGTACGGGATTACCTTTACAATCTAAAATAAATCCTGCCCCCCCCAGTACTCATAGAGACCTTGTGAGCCAACGCAACACTAATATCAACCATAGGGAGGGGAATCGCAAAAGATTAACCACCCCTCGTGTCGACCTTCCGCTTGAAGCTGCCAAACACACTATAGTTTTGACAGGTGTTGCCCCGCTAAATCCAGGCAGTAAGGAGTCATTTGGGGATCTCCGCAATAAAGTAATCTTCTGGCTAAACAAAAACCGCCCTCTACCTCCTTCATCTCCTACGGAGATATTATATGTAAGAAGAGTAGATTGGGTGGGCCATGGGACTAAAGACCTGGAGGGAGATTGCATTTTGATTTCGTTTAAGGATGCATGGGTGGTAGATGCCATTAGAAGAAAACCTAGATTTGCAAGACAGGGGGATGTACAAACTTTAGCCCTATCTTATTTCTACCCCCACAGGCAAACACCCCCCCAACCTCGTCCCATTTTTCGCCAGGCCCCACCTATAAGACTTCCCCTGACACTAACCCCTCTTGACCACCAGCGCCCTTTCCTTTTTAATCATTTTGGCCCCCTTTCTGACCTTGAGGTCATTGACTGACTCCATGTTCCACCTAGCGAGTCTCCCATGGTTAAAGCTGTTGGATATGAGCCTATTGGGCACTGCATGACGAGTCCACATATAATCAGCAACCCAGCTGCTGTGGGGGAGGCCTAGAGCCTAGGGCACCTAATTCACCCGTATACAGTGATGTCCAAAAGGCCATGATAACTAATGATCCTACAAATAATTCCAAGCTCATAAAGACTAAGTACGACAGAGGTCACAAACAGGCAGCTATCTCAGCTCCACCTTTTAAACCTCCCCGTGTGGTGGCACCGAATGAAAACCTGAAAATCCTGTCTTGGAACATTGCAGGAATCAAGGCCCGTTTTTCCTCCGCAGACTGGCTGAACTTTGTTGATAACTACGACATCATTTTGCTCCAAGAAACCTGGGCAACTGACCCAGTCTTTAAGCTGGGTTATATCAACTTTTTTAAACCTGCGGTCAAAGGGGTTAAGGGGCGTGCCTCAGGCGGACTAACGATTTGGGTGAAGCAGACATTGGGCCTTCATCCGACTGAGCTCCCTGCCCAGCATCCGGATCTCCTACTAATCAAACTAAGCAAAGTTAACCAACGGGATGTGTACATTTTCAATATCTATGCCAGAGGACTGCCTGGTGGCCGTAGCCAGCCTTTGCTGAACATCATCGACCACAAAATTGCTGAAATGGGTAGTGGGAACGTTACCATCCTTGCTGGAGACTTGAATTGCACTATAGAGCCTTTGTTCGGCATAGGGGACAGTTGGAGCACGGCTGAGGACACTGCTTGGGACATCCCTGATCTAATTGTCGACAAAAGGGCCAAAGCATCAGAGGCGGCAGTGAATTGAATGGCATTCTGCCTAAACAGCGGTTTCCGAGCGTGCAATGGCCGCACAATCTCGGACAAACTAGCCAACTGTACCTTCGATAATGGGCTAAGGCAGAGCCGCATTGACTACTTCTTGTTAAAATTGGAATATTGGCCTTTATTAATTGACATGGCAGTTATACAGCGCCCGGAAAGCGACCACAATCCGCTGTTACTATCATTGAAACTGCCAGATTTAAAGAGACAAGAGGAGTCTACCACCTCACATACAGGGGACGTTTTGCTAACCAATGATAGGAGGAGATTGAAATGGTCCCGGGTCTTGGAGGACAAATCATTATGGGACAATGTTAATACAATGGCCTACAGTGTGTATAATGAGATGTCGAAAATTGATCTGCTGGGGGCAAACCCAGGCTTGGCAAACCATGTTATGAATCTCCATACTGGATGTTTTGACCAGTTAAAGTCCCTTCTTTCCCTCCCGTGCCGTAGTGCTTCTACCAAAGCTAACCCCTTGCCCCAAAAATGGTACAACAAAAAATGTAGGGAGGCACACTCGGATCTTATTTCATCTATTAAATCCAGGGACATGGTCGCAGTTAAGGCGGCTAGGCTCCAGTACAGAAAAATCCTCTGGGAATCCAAACGGGAGTGGGAGGATAAGTTTTGGACAGATCTTCTGGAGGCGTCCACCTCAAACAACCAAAAAAAGTTCTGGGATCTAGTTAAATGGGGGAAGGACCCGGTTTCATCCACTCCGGCCAACCATGTACCCCTTGATGAATGGGTAATATTCTACTCCGCCCAATTTAGAGCTGATGACCCCAAAGCTATAAATCCCCTGGTCAGGTCATCCCCGTTAAGCTCCCTCGGGGAGAAACTAATCTTCTCAGTTACAGAGGCCGAGCTGGCCCTGGGCCTGACTCTGCGAGGAAAAGCTCCTGGTATGGATCTGATACCGGCGGACCTATTTAAATCCAATCTAGCCTTATGGATTCCATACAAAACCATGATTGCTAACTCCCTAGCTAATGGAGCCACGATCCCAAAATCATGGAAGGGCGCCGAGATAATTCCGATATATAAAAAGGGCGATAAGTCCAAGCCAGGGAATTACCGTCCCATTAGTTTAATCGATTCCATACAAAAAATCATCGCACGTATGGTCTTGGGACGGGTCCAGGGCTGGATCGAAACAGATGACATTTTATCTCCCATGCAGGCGGGCTTTAGATCGGGAATAAGCACCATAGATCAGGTGTTTAGACTCTGCCTGATCTACTGGAAGGTGGTTTGGCTAGGCGGCGGTACCATCTTTGCTGCATTCATTGATCTAAAGTCCGCCTTCGATTTGGTGCCAAGGGACAAATTGTGGGGCGTGTTGGAAAACTTAGGTTGTCCATCAGTACTTCTGGACCTCATCATTAGATTCCATGAAGATAACTACGCGAGGGTAAGGTGGGGAGGCCAGGGACAAGTGACGGAAACATTTCCCGTAACTAGAGGTGTCCGTCAGGGGTGCGTCCTGGCACCCACACTTTTCCTTTTATTTATCGATCAAGTGGTAAAATTCTTCATGGATACCCCCACCGACGCCCCAATGTGGGCAGGGACGAGATTCCCGCTTCTCATCTTCGCCGACGACACCTTACTCCTCTCTAGAACACGCAGCGGGCTCCAGCGGGCTCTGGACCGCTTTGAGGAGTTTTGTGCCATTAACAACTTGGAGGTAAACGTGGGGAAAACGAAATTTATGGTTTTTACTAGAAACCATCCAGTGCAGAGTTCTGTGAGGTTGAATGGAGTTGATCTCGAGCAAGTCGAGACCATGACCTACCTGGGGGTCACCCTTGACAGCCGCTTGAGATGGAAAGATCAAACCAACATCCAACATCTCAAGCTGGCACGTTTGTCTGGCTGTCTTATAAAAGAGCAAAAAGGATCATCCACCAAGCGGGTTCTCCCTGCCCTTAGGATCTATGACGCCAAAATCACCACTGCTATTCTTTATGGCGCAGATCTTTGGGGCTATATGGACCTGCTTAACCTTTTTAGAACCCAATGTAAGTTCCTTCGGAACTTAAAAGGTCTCCCACAATCGACCCCCTCAATCCCTCTATGTCTGGACCTAGGATGCCCTCCGATCAACGAGATGGCTAGATTTAGGTTGGTGGCCCTGTGGAGACCGATATGGACCTCCCCTGACCTGTCTCTCTTCGCTAAAGAATTAGCTGAAGTTAGGTCAATCAGCGGGTCCGGAAAAATCCCATGGTTCTTAGCTGTGAAAACCATTCTCACTGACATGGGCTTGGAACAACTCTGGTCATCCCCCTCATCCAATGTTTTCCCCTCTACACAAGAGTTCAAATCCCTGTACTGGGCCTCGATTCGTCTAAAAAGAGTTTCATTCTCTAGCAATATCAGCCTCACAGGCAGGTTCTTAACTTTTAAGCTAGATCTATTCCGAGAGCCCTATTGGGATGTAATAACCAAACCACTAGACAAGAAACTGTACCACCAATTCAGAGTGGGGTCATTGCCTTTGAACCCTTTTGTTAACAAATGGTCCACAGGGACATCGATTTATTGTAAAGGTTGCCCGGGTCAGAGAGAATCAGAGGGACATTTTCTTTTTGTTTGTCCTAGATATATTGTACCCCGAAAGAAATGGCTTAAACCACTGTTCCAGAGATTGCCGTTTAAAACATCTGCTGAAGCCATTTGGGCGCTAAAGACCAACACTTCCGAGCTCTTTGTTGTTAGCCTGGCCAAATATTTGGGCTGGGCCTGGTTTTTAAGGTTAAGACATACGTCTCAGTTGCCAGAGCCCATATATAGTGTCTCGTAAAGTGACAAACCATGTACACTGTTGAATCCATCTGCTTTTTAGATTTTTCCATCTGCATCCACCAGGCAAGAAATGGTTTCACGCTAATTGATTCGTATTGTACTGCTAAAACACCATGTGTTTTTATTTACTCAGGTTTCCTTCTCATTGATATTTAATGCTTTTTTAAATGTATCTAGTTTTTGAGGTTTTTTCTTTTTTCTTTTTTCTTTAAATAGTTTCCTTTCTTAAAGATTTATGTGTGACTTATTATTGTATTTTAATGTGTCTTTTATGATTTGTTAAAAATCGAAATAAAGACTTGAAACCTGAACCTGAGTAGTGCGCGGTATAAATGCCTATGATTGATTGATTGATTGAGTGTGGGGTTGAGTTGAGCCCGCTTACCTTGAATGGAGCCTGTATTGGGCTCGGTCTCGGGTGTCTTGCTCGATGGCAGAGGAATAGCCCCGCGACGCTGGCGATCTTATGTGACATGCAGAGCGCGGAAAATAGAAATAGTGAAGGGACTAGTCTCGGTGGCCAGTCTTGTGTTTAGGCGCCATATTGGAGTGGTGAGGGGAGTGAGGGGTGATTGAAGTGAGGGCGCGGCGGCCATCTCTAAAGGGTGAAGGGGGGAACATGGTAAACAGCAAAAACCAGTTGATTATAAAAATTGTCATTCATTAAGAGCAACCACTTATTAGTTATGAGATTTCGTAAAAAGACAGTAACTAATGTAAAGTGACATGAGCAATTTCAGCAAGAAAATGTTGAATTATGTCCTTCGTTCACCAAGTCATTCGGTCAAGAGTGGCAATAAACCCAGGCTGGGTTACATCTCTCATGGTGAGAGGGGGTTAAAGCAGACTCGTCCAGTCTTCTGATCTGTTCAGTCCATCCTGAATGGAGTTGAACTGAATGATAGACTTGAGTTCCTCTTTGTTCAGTAGTGCTGCCATGTTGCCTCCCCTTGGTGGTAATTTGAGTGACTTTAGGACTGTCCATTTGAGGTCATCTTCTGTGTGTCTTGAAGCTGAAAAATGTTCAACAAGAGGGGCATTTTGGGTACCGCATCGAATGCGGCTTCTGTGCTGTCCAATCCTGGTCCGAATCTTTTGGGTGGTCTGACCTATGTATACTTTGAGGCACGGGCACTGAATCAGATATATTACATTTTGTGTGTTACAATTCGAGAACGACTGACTCTTGACAGTAACATTGTTAAAAGTGAAGGTTTTACCTTCAATTGTCAAATCACAGTTGTTACAACCACCACATTTCGCGTGACCAACAATGGGGGACAGACCCCATACAACATCAAGAGTAGAGGCTGTCGATGCACCAGGTAGTGTTGCCCTTACCAAATGGTCTTTTAGGTTCTTGCTTTTTTTGAAAGCAAAGATAGGTTTGTCAATGTTGAGAATGCCTGAATTGATAATTGGCCATTGTTTGAGTATTACTTTCCTTAGTTTGTGCGAAATGGGCGAAAAAGTGGTAACGCATGCAATGCGTTTCAGCTCTTTTTTAGGTTTCGGGGTGAGCAGAACTTCTCTGGGGCAGTACCATGCTCGTTTTGAGGCATTCTTTACGATTTTGCGCGGAAAGCCTCGTTCCTTAAGTTTGGAAGATAGGGTCGCTGCCTCTTGGAAATAGTCGCTTTTGCATGAGCAGTTACGCCTTATTCTCAAGAATTGAGAATAAGGTAAGGAATCACGTAGGGCCCTAGGGTGATTACTGGTATAGGCCAAGAGAGTGTTCTTTTCTGTCGGTTTGCGATACAGTTTAGTGAGGAGATGACCCTCGCAATGAAAGATTGTAAGATCTAAAAATGCTATAGTATCATTGGCTGTAGTGATGGTGAATGAAAGTCCGGAACAATTATTATTCAACCAGTGAAGGAAATGGTGCAGGTACTCAACGTCTTGTTTCCAGATAATGAAAATGTCGTCGATGTACCTGCGCCAAAATCCTATGTTGTCAAAGAAAGGGTTGGAGGGTGCAAGAATGACATTGGTCTCCAATTGGTCCATATAGAGAACCGCCAGGTTGGGGGCAAAAATAGCCCCCATAGATGTCCCCTTAATTTGTTCAAAGAAGTCATTCTTGAACATAAAGAAGTTCCTAGTGAGGCACAACTCGAGAAGCTGAAGGATGAATGTGGTGGGTACAGAGTGAGGGCGTGGTCGTGAGTCAAGGGTTCTTTGAATTACCAATAATGCAGCTGTCTGGGGTATGTTGGTATAAAGAGACTCAACGTCCATGGTACATAGCGTCTCGATGCTGGGATTGAAAGGATGGTGTTCAATCATATTGATCATGTTCATTGAGTCTCTGACATAATATTGAGTTTTTGGTACGAAGTCTTTAATAAAGAAGTCGACATACGAACCCAGAGGTTCCAGTATTGAACCACATGCGGAGACAATTGGCCTCCCTGGTGGGTCGGTTGCGTTCTTATGCACTTTAGGGAGTGTGTAAATGACGGGAATGCGTGGACTCTTTACATTGAGAAAATTTAATTCTTTTTTTGAAAGGAATCCTGCTTCCAATCCTTCATTTGTTATTTTCTGAATAAGGGTCTGTATCTCTTTAGTGGGGTTTTGCCCAAGCCTTCTGTAGTGTTCTTTGTTGTTGAGTTGGCGTTGCTGAAATTGCTCATGTCACTTTACATTAGTTACTGTCTTTTTACGAAATCTCATAACTAATAGGTGATTGCTCTTAATGAATGACAATTTTTATAATCAACTGGTTTTTGCTGTTTACCATGTTCACCCCTTCACCCTTTAGAGATGGCCGCCTCGCCCTCACTTCAATCACCCCTAACTCCCCTCACCACTCCAATATGGCGCCTAAACACAAGACTGGCCACCGAGACTAGTCCCTTCACTATTTCTATTTTCCGCGCTCTGCATGTCACATAAGATCGCCAGCGTCGCGGGGCTATTCCTCTGCCATCGAGCAAGACACCCGAGACCGAGCCCAATACAGGCTCCATTTAAGGTAAGCGGGCTCAACTCAACCCCACACTAAGCGCCTCTACAGTGCAGCGCTCCTTCTGATTCCCTCCATTGTTTATTTTTAGGATCACCTTGACGTGGACTGCTTCATCTACGCAGCCGCGCTCTAACTTTAACTCCTACGTTTTTTTTGGCCCGCATTAGCTTTCTACAGGTAACTATGCCGCATCTTGCATGCCCCCAGAATCGCGACTCCCACCTCCCGGCCACTCCTCTTAACTAATGGTCTGATCCCTTTTCAGGCTCTACGGCTCTCAGAAGCCGACTCGGGCTCGGGTCGGTTGAAGCCCTGACACTTAATTGCACGAACCCGCGACCTAAGGGTCCGCCGAATCATTGAAGGTAAACTTCCGCATCAGCCACTGGACCGCCGCCTTTTACCCCTCCGTGCACTATCGATATGCCTCACAGGCCAGTCCCCTACCCGTTAGATCACCCCCACCACCAAGACGCCATTCCCGCCTGACCACCAAGTGTGATCTCTCCAGCACCAGTCACACGCCTCAGGCTGCATGTAGATGGACACCCCACGCACTTCTTGCTCACTCAGCCTCGCAACCCACGCCCCACCTATGCTATCAATGTCACTCGAACAACTATCCACCAGGCACCAGGCACTAACGTTACGCCTGCATGAATTTGCACGGTTGCTCAAAGAACCACCAGTGCACCGTTAATGTAATTGCGGACAAATTGATGACATGCTTATTTTATTTTAATGTAACAACTATCGTGTAAATTGTTTTTCCTTCTTTTCTTCCCCTGTTTATTCCCACAGGCCACTAATGTTTCAGGCAATAGTTTCTTTACAATTGTCCTGAGGATGATCCCAGTATAAATTAGGAGCTAGGGATCGAAACGTTCGTCGACTGTTTTAATAGTACTGCATGCCTCATTTTCATATAATCATTGCAGTTACTGTTGGTTTGAGCTTGCACAAGATTGAATTGCAAAGCAAGCCGCCATTCGCTCCAACACTCTTTTGCCTGTTCTTTAACTATCCTTATTCTTTCCCTTGATTGTTTGTTTGCTTCAACTTGGTACAGGCTTGTGCCCAGTTTGTTTGATTCTTGTGTCACGTATTTTGAAAATTTTCAACAATTTTGTAAATAAATAGTTCCTTGTCCGGCTGGGCATAGGAAAACTACGCCATAGTACTTATTTAAGTCTATGTTTGCAATTCTACTATTTGTATTCTCTAAGCCAAGGACCACTGTTCCAAAAAAAAAAAAAAAAAAATCATATTTTGAAGCAGTTCTGCTTATTTGAAGTTTAACCATATATTAACGTTTCCAATGCTTCCTAAGCACTTCCTGGTATCTTCATGCGTGAGCATTTTGAACACAGGTTGTCCTTTCACTGGAGTCAACTGCAGAAGATCTCCAAAAACAATAATATGTTTTCCTCCAAATAAGACATCATAGTCTGTTCTAAGAATTTCTTGCATTCTCAAATGCACAAAAGCAAGCATTATATTTGACACCATGCTTACTTCATCAATGATAAGAAGTTTCATTTTCTTCAGTACTCTCGAAACTTCGGAACACGCATCTCCAGATAGCTTGTGATACTCCAATTTGTTATCATGCTCCACTGGCAGCATCAGTAAACGATGTAAAGTATTCCCTTTAATGTTATGTGCTGCCAGCCCAGTTGGAGCGGTAACAACACAAGACAGCGGTGATTCAGTCCTTTTCTGCAGATAATTTGCAGTTGCTTTAATCAGAAAACTTTTTCCAGTTCCCGCTTCTTCACTCACGTACAGTTGGACAGGCTTAAATGATGTACATGAGCACTCTTTTTTCTCATGACTGAATCCATGTTCAATCTGTTCTGTGACTTCGTCATATATCTGTTTCTGCTCAAGGTTTAGTTGTTTCACCAAATCTTCTAAGTTAACTTCATCATCTTGAGCTTGTTCCATAGCTCTTTCCACCTCATCCATGGCAGTGGCAGCTTCATTTTAGATAATTGGTCCTCCAAGTGGATCCTGACTCAATGAAGCAGAACTCTGACTGTCTTGGGAACTGTCTCTAGCAATCTCTGCAGCAATTGTGGCTTCTTTCTCTATTTCTTCGTTCAACATTTGCAGATAATTTGGAAAAACAGGACATTCTATGGTATCCTTGGTTGCATTAAAAGAATCTTCATAACAGAGAAAATCTCCAAGTAGTTCCTCTTCTGTACGCCATGGCTTAAAGAGTTGCAAAAGAGCTAAATAGTAAAATTCCCTTTTCTCTGGATTTTCGCAACTCAATTTTCGATGATTAATCAAATGGCCTTTTTTCTGTCACACTAGACATCCTTCACACCCAATGATAGCATATATTCCATTGTTAATATATTCTCTGATGGTTCTCTTATAAATATACTTTTGCAGAACTTCATACAAACAAACGTTCTCAAGATGACTACTTCTATTTGGATAGTATGTATCCAACATGTTGGTCTTCAAAATATCTGTACTTTCTGGTTCTTTCTCCGCCAAATACTCTATTTCTTGTACAGATTTCAAAACTCGGTTTCGTGTTGCAGCAAGACCTAGACTCACCCAAATGATGGTTCTAGATTTCGCATAGAGACTTGCTGACGACAATCAATCAGAACATTTATATGCTCCAATTTCTCGATGCGACAACATCTTCAGACTGTAACTGTATAATTTCTTGCTTAGGCTCTTTTCATGTGAAATGTCCTCCCACATTTCCTTCAGTTCTGTCTTTTCTTTTTTTGTGATGTAAGACGTCACATATCGAGCCACAGCAATAGAGTTGTCAGCAACGAATTGAATATCCATGTTAGCATTCCACATGGACAAAATCACTGGGTTGTAGTCGTTGATGTACTTGGACTCTTCGTTTCTTTTTAAATTGTATGTATTTTTTAGTGATTTCCTCGTCACAGTATGTTGCAGAGAAGACATCAAATTATTTACTCTTCCTTTAGAAATCACTGGTCGTGGAAAGCCGAAACAACATTTTGTGTAGAACTTGTCCTTGTTTCTGAATTTTCGACGACAGTACTTTCCACAACGATGGGATTGAAAACGTAAAACTTGTTGCCTTAAACTGTTTTCTTCGGTAGTTTTCGGAACAGCACATGTTGAATACTCTTCAATGAAGCTCATCACTGTCTCATCCGAATCTGTTCCAAATTTGGGTGCATCTTTAATCCATAACAACATGTGTATGTGAGGAGCACCACTCGCTTGATACTCCTTTCTCCAAAAGAAATCCAAAACCTCTCCAAGGGGAGGATTTTTTTTGTTGGTAATAAAAGACATCATAGCTTCAAATCTATGATTGAAATATCTGCATACATTCACTGGATCCAAAGAACACAGTTCTCCAGGTGTTTTGAATTCTATATTTTGTATATTTGCATTTGCCTCTCGTAGAAATTGGAGTAAGTCGTCCCATGCATACTCGGCACAGCTAAGAGTGAGGAACCATGTAGGAGTTCCTAAGTTTCTTAGCATACATTTCAATTCCCCATGACGACGGTACCAATACTCGTTTGTACCACGCTGACATGCCATGAGATTGATTAGATGAGATTTCAAAATATTATCTTGCAGATTCACTTTCTCCATAAAGTCCCTAGCCGAAACATTTTGCAGATGTGCTCCACTTTTCAGTATATGGTTTACTGCATAAGAAAGCCCAGACAAGTCACTTTCATACAGTAGATGAAACAAATAGGGAATGCATTGACGAAACCTTGGATCTTCAGCATATAATCTTACAGTTCGATATTCAGATGCAGGAATTTGAAGTGGTCGATCGTCATATCGTCCACCTCGACCTGTTCGAAATAGCTGTGGAAAACAACGAGCTTCCAAACTTTCTTCCCATACACTAACAGGACTTCCTTTTGCTGCTTTCATTTGAAACAATTCAATTGCATTCCCCATTACTTCTTTGGAATGCAAAGGATGAACAGTATAATGTTCATATATTTCTTCACTTCTAGAGACATCAACTTTTTCAATTTGGCCGCCTGAACAATCACTGTCTTCATCTGCAGCTGTTTCCTCTGCTGCAACATAAACATGTTTGTAATACTCATTGTTTTTGACTAAATACAACGTTGCCTTTTTGACTTTCCTAACATCCACTAAATCTTGCCAGATTTTTTTACTCTTTGTTGGAACCCCATTAACTAGAATAACTAAAGGTTCCTCTTCTACTTTTTCTATACCAATGGTATCAATATTTTTTTTGAAATCTAGGGGCAAATAGACAACTCTTCCCTTTAATCCTCTCTGCAAATCTGTAGGAGGCAATTTCCCTATCTTAGGCTCCATGCGAACAATTGCCTGAAAAGGGTGGACACATTGAATCAAAATAGACTCATATGTATTTAAATCCATCAATTCACGGGGAATGTCTACCAACTCCAGATTATCATGAACAGCTCTAGCAGGCATTCTGTTTTGATTTAATTTATCATAACAATATTTACAAATACGCTGATCAGAACTCAAATCAAAACAATTCTCCACCCACAAATAAGTTGCAAAATCTTTCCACTCATAATTATTCATCTTTTCACTTTTTACGTATAAATCAACTAATCTAGTTTGATGCTTATAATGACTTCGTCGACAACACACACAAGTAAAATTCGGCCTTTCACTTGATTTCACCTTAAACCTGCTAATTTCCGGCTCAAACTTTTCTGTATTTGAAATCTGTACATTGTCTTCCAAATTACCTTGAATTGCTGTCTCAATTTCTACACTGTCCTCTTTTTCACCAAAATAACAAATCTCAATTTCTTCACAAATCTTATTCACATCTAATTCAGTTCCATGCAAAAGAGCACTGTTTAATTGTTTAAGCTTAAGTGCTGGACTTTTTGCATAATACAACATTCTCACTAATTTCCTCATTTTGGTATGATGCAGTGCTAACATCCTAAAATTATGAAAAACACTCTGACAGACTTTTCTAGAAAGACAAGCCAGTGAATGGCCTTGCAAACCTGTGATTTCTCTCACTCTGCAAGGATCTAAGTCTTGCAACAACTTCACTTTCTGCTTTAGACTTTTCTTACTATATGTACGTAAGAAATTACAAAACAAATCAATTGATTCCTGTCGCACACTACAAATACGACTACACTTCCAAGTGTACACTGGACCCTTAGTACGTCTCCCTAAAACTTCATCAGTTAACACCTCTTCTGGTTCTCTAGGCACAAGTTTCTCTTTTTCAATCGGACAACCGTCTTTCACTTCATACGCTCGACCACTGGTGTCAACTGCATGCACTAAATCATTCTCCTGGAAGTAACTCTCCTCATTAAAAAATGGCTCACAACTTGAACTGTGCATCCATTCTCATGAAAAATCTTTAAAAAAATTAGTCCGATTAATTACTCTTTTCCATCTACTGTTTGATTTGAAAACATCAATTGTCTTGTTAAGTGTCCTAATTCTATTGATTATTAAAATAAATAATTTTTTCTTAAATTCAAAAGCCTGATCAACAATCTTCTCTACAGTTTTCTTTTTCTTATAAAAAGCAGCTCTCTGTTTACATTTCCTAATGTTTTTTAACAAATTTAAAACCACCCTGTTGCGAAACATTCGTTTACGAATGTCTCTAAACTGATTCTGCCTTCTATTCCTATACATATTATTCTCTCCTGCTCCAGTTTTAGGATTCTTTGAAGTTCTCTCCTTCCTTTTCAATTTTACTCTCTCATTTTCTTTTTCTACATGCTGTCCATCATTTTTTTTTAAAGTACATATGTTGCGTATAAAAGACTTAGTTGTCTTACCAGGAGCTTGGTTCCTGTTTTTTGAAGTATTTGTTGTGGAAAAGTGCTGTAATTCCGTTGCTGTTTTTGATTTTTCCCGGTTACATTGTTTTCTTGTCCTTTCCCTTGTGAGCATCTTTGCTTACTCTTGAAATAACGATTTCAATCTGTGTTAAAGAAAAAAATAGCACATTATAGACCACTATTACCAAACAACAAAGCAATGACAAAAAGCAAACGATCTATTCAGGGTTACAGATCAGGTGAGGATTCTCCAGGAGTGCACAAAAGGTGAGGCCTATATTGAAGAGTATAGTGGAAGACAGCTCTGTCCACAAGTACAAAGAAGATGAGACCTGTGTATAAGTCCACTGAACTCTTATACACAGGCTTCACCACCTATGCTTCCCTAGAAAGGCCTCTCTCCCACTACAGTCTTGATCATAAACCTCACCTCCTCTGTCCCTCTGGACATGTCTCACCTCATCTGCACAATCTACTTCCTAATCTCAGGTAACACAGATGACATAATTGATCCTCATTTATAAAGCCATGCGTCAGTTTTGCGCTACTGAAGCGTCACTTTTTGTGACGCATTGGCGTCATAAAACATGTGCCTTGTTGCACCATATTTAAAAAGTAACGCATGTAGGTAGATGCGTCATTTTTTAAACCTTTTGCACCACATTATACCTCTGTCAAGTGTAATGTACAGAGAGGGGTCATTTCTCCACAAAAAGCCTCGTAATAATGACGCAGTAAAATCTATGAGATTTCACTGCGTCACTTTTAGGACACTGTTACATCAAAATCTTGCACCTGCCTCACAGCAGGGATAAGACTGAGGCAAACGCTTTCACATGGAGCTTCACAATTTTACAAAATACAATTCCTCTATGCAAACAAACTCAATATGCTGCCTACACTGAGTTAACACAGGTAACATCATTGTAAAGAGTCAAATTGACACCTGTGTCTAAGAGTGCAGTCGGGGATAGGCTTCATGGAGCCTAGTCCACTGCACTCTTAGATACAAGCCTCACATCCTACGCTCCCCAGGAAAGCCCAAACATGTACCTTTTTGCACCATATTTAAAAAGTGACGCATGTAGTTAGATGCGTTACTTTTTAAACCTCTGCGCCACAATATACTCAAAGATGAAAAAACCATTCATTTTCCCCAAAATCATTTTTGACATCACATTTAAGAAACACAGCACAGATCCTATGTACAAGCATCTGCCTCACAGCAGGGATAAGACTGAGGCAAACGCTTTCACATGGAGCTTCACAATTTTACAAAATACAATTCCTCTATGCAAACAAACTCAATATGCTTCCTACACTGAGTTAACACAGGTAACATCATTGTAAAGAGTCAAATTGACACCTGTGTCTAAGAATGCAGACGGGGATAGGCTTCATGAAGCTTAGTCCACTGCACTCTTAGACACAATCCTCACCACCTACGCTCCCCAGGAAAACCCAAACATGTACCTTTTTGCACCATATTTAAAAAGTGACGCATGTAGGTAGATGTGTCACTTTTTAAACCTCTACGCCACAATATACTCAAAGATGTAAAAACCATTCATTTTCCCCAAAATAGCACAGATCCTATGTACAGACATCTGCCTCACAGCAGGGATAAGACTGAGGCAAAAGCTTTCACATGAAGCTTAATAATTTTACAAAATACAATTCCTCTATGCAAACAAACTCAATATGCTGCCTACACTGAGTTAACACAGGTAACATCATTGTAAAGAGTCAAATTGACACCTGTGTCTAAGAGTGCAGTCGGGGATAGGCCTCATGAAGCCTAGTCCACTGCACTCTTAGACACAAGCCTCACATCCTACGCTCCCCAGGAAAGCCCAAACATGTACCTTTTTGCACCATATTTAAAAAGTGACGCATGTAGTTAGATGCGTCACTTTTTAAACCTCTACGCCACAATATACTCAAAGAAGTAAAAACCATTCATTTTCCCCAAAATAGCACAGATCCTATGTACAAACATCTGCCTCACAGCAGGGATAAAACTGAGGCAAAAGCTTTCACATGAAGCTTCACAATTTTACAAAATACAATTCCTCTATGCAAACAAACTCAATATGCCTGCTACACTGAGTTAACACAGATAACATCATTGTAAAGAGTCAAATTGACACCTGTGTCTAAGAGTGCAGTCGGGGATAGGCCTCATGAAGCCTAGTCCACTGCACTCTTAGACACAAGCCTCACATCCTACGCTCCCCAGGAAAGCCCAAACATGTACCTTTTTGCACCATATTTAAAAAGTAACACATGTGGTTAGATGCGTCACTTTTTAAACCTCTGCGCCACATTATACTCAAAAATGTAAAAACCATTCATTTTCCACAAAATAGCACAGATCCTATGTACAAACATCTGCCTCACAGCAGGGATAAGACTGAGGCAAAAGCTTTCACATGGAGCTTCACAATTTTACAAAATACAATTCCTCTATGCAAACAAACTCAATATGCTGCCTACACTGAGTTAACACAGGTAACATCATTGTAAAGAGTCAAATTGGCACCTGTGTCTAAGAGTGCAGTCGGGGATAGGCCTCATGAAGCCTAGTCCACTGAACTCTTAGACACAAGCCTCACATCCTACGCTCCCCAGGAAAGCCCAAACATGTACCTTTTTGCACCATATTTAAAAAGTGACGCATGTAGTTAGATGTGTCACTTTTTAAACCTCTGTGCCACAATATACTCAAAGATGTAAAAACCATTCATTTTCCCCAAAATAGCACAGATCCTATGTACAAGCATCTGCCTCACAGCAGGGATAAGACTGAGTGAGGCAAACGCTTTCACATGCAGCTTCACAATTTTACAAAATACAATTCCTCTATGCAAACAAACTCAATATGCTTCCTACACTGAGTTAACACAGGTAACATCATTGTAAAGAGTCAAATTGACACCTGTGTCTAAGAATGCAGACGGGGATAGGGTTCATGGAGCCTAGTCCACTGCACTCTTAGATACAAGCCTCACATCCTACGCTCCCCAGGAAAGCCCAAACATGTACCTTTTTGCACCATATTTAAAAAGTGACGCATGTAGTTAGATGCGTCACTTTTTAAACCTCTGCGCCACAATATACTCAAAGATGTAAAAACCATTCATTTTCCCCAAAATCGTTTTTGATATCACATTTAGGAAACACAGCACAGATCCTATGTACAAGCATCTGCCTCACAGCAGGGATAAGACTGAGGCAAACGCTTTCACATGGAGCTTCACAATTTTACAAAATACAATTCCTCTATGCAAACAAACTCAATATGCTTCCTACACTGAGTTAACACAGGTAACATCATTGTAAAGAGTCAAATTGACACCTGTGTCTAAGAATGCAAACGGGGATAGGATTCATGAAGCTTAGTCCACTGCACTCTTAGACACAATCCTTACCACCTACGCTCCCCAGGAAAGCCCAAACATGTACCTTTTTGCACCATATTTAAAAAGTTACGCATGTAGGTAGATGCGTCACTTTTTAAACCTCTACGCCACAATATACTCAAAGATGTAAAAACCATTCATTTTCCCCAAAATAGCACAGATCCTATGTACAAACATCTGCCTCACAGCAGGGATAAGACTGATCCAAAAGCTTTCACATAAAGCTTCACAATTTTACAAAATACAGTTCCTCTATGCAAACAAACTCAATATGCTGCCTACACTGAGTTAACACAGGTAACATCATTGTAAAGAGTCAAATTGACACCTGTGTCTAAGAGTGCAGTCGGGGATAGGCCTCATGAAGCCTAGTCCACTGCACTCTTAGACACAAGCCTCACATCCTAGGCTCCCCAGGAAAGCCCAAACATGTACCTTTTTGCACCATATTTAAAAAGTAACACATGTGGTTAGATGCGTCACTTTTTAAACCTCTGCGCCACATTACAATCAAAAATGTAAAAACCATTCATTTTCCACAAAATAGCACAGATCCTATGTACAAACATCTGCCTCACAGCAGGGATAAGACTGAGCAAAAGCTTTCACATGGAGATTCACAATTTTACAAAATACAATTCCTCTATGCAAACAAACTCAATATGCTTCCTACACTGAGTTAACACAGGTAACATCATTGTAAAGAGTCAAAGTGACACCAGTGTCTAAGAATGCAGTCGGGGATAGGCTTCATGAAGCCTAGTCCACTGCACTCTTAGACACAAGCCTCACCACCTACGCTCCCCTGGAAAGCCCAAACATGTACCTTTTTGCACCATATCTAAAAAGTGACGCATGTAGGTAGATGTGTCACTTTTTAGGTTTAAAGTATTTTATTCAGCACAACATGTAAAGACCAACAAACATCTCAAGAGAGTATAGCAGGGCGGAAAAGCTAGTGTCCAAGAGAGCTACCAACAGTTGTCATTCCATGGGTCACGCCCGCTTAGTAGCAAAGGTCGCTTGTCACCTCAACATGTTATGACATTTCCCGTGTAACCCCCCCACCCAACATTTCCCCCCAACATCCCACCACCCACCCCCCATTCCCACCCCACGTCCACATCAGAGTCACAATACCAAGGAGGAGAAGTCCAACGGGAGATCACGGGGCTGACTCCACCGGGGTCGGAAGCCGCAGGAGGCGGAGATATTTGGGGCAAGTAAGTTCTCTGAACTCAGTAAGCAATAAGGAATGAAATGGTTGCCAAAGCTCCCTAAACTGGTCTACATCTCCCGCCACAGTGAGGGAAAGCTTCTCCATACCCAACACATGCCACAACCTGTGGAGCCAGCCAGTAATAGACGGTACCGTATCAGTGTGCCAGTGAATCAAGATGTTCTGGACAGCGGAGCCTAGAGCTATCGCTATCTGCCTTCCCCTGCGAGATCGAAGAGGATACATTAGACCATTCGGGAGCCCCAACAGGGTATAGGCAGGGAAGCGCGGCAGTTCAATTTCGAAATGAGAATCAATTTCATCCAACACTTCTTTCCAGTAGGGTTCTAGAAGCGGGCAGTCCCATAGTATATGTGTGAGTGTACCCCTGTGCCCACATCCCCGCCAACATGTATCATCTTTACTACGATCAAACTCACGCACTAGTACAGGTGTATAGTACCAATAGGTAGAGACTTTATTCAACGTATCCGCGAGCCCCATGTGGTAAGCTGAGTGCCTCGCTCTATAAGATATGTGTTCCCATTCCTTAGGGCTCAGTGTCCTCCCCAACTCCCTTTCCCAGCGCTCCCTCCCAGGGTGATAGAGGTGTGTCGTCGGTGGTTGCAGCAGCTTGTATAAATCTGTAATCAGTTTGGAGTCCGAAGTCCGCGTCATGAGCCAGCGCTCATAGGGGAGAAAAGGCCGATCGGCCGTCTCTCTTACTTGCGGCTGGAGGGCCCAATGGCGAGCCTGCATGTAATGAAGTCGCTCCGTCTCTGGGAGTGAGAACTCCTGACGGAGCTGGGGAAAAGGGACAACCCCCTCCGGGCCATAAAGATGACATAAGGCTCTACACCCCGCCCGTCGCCATCCGGCAAACACTCCCCTCTCCATCCCCGGAGTAAAGTCCGGGTTGTCTGCCAGCGGGGTAAGTGGCGACGGAAACGTGGTGAGGCCGCGCAGAACGCAGGTAGCATCCCACACTCGCAGGGGTACCCTCGTGACAAAGGAGGCATAGAGGTTCTTGGGCCGATGAGAGCGACGTAGGAAAGGGATCTCCTGCAGGGGTCTCCCTGCTACTGCCTGATCTTGAAAGAGCCAGTGCTTATCAGACTCCCACCTACTCCATTCCACCAGATAACGCAACTGCGTAGCTTGAAAGTACTTGCGAAAATCGGGGATACCCAATCCTCCAGCCTCCGGAGCCAGCAGCGAGAGAGCTCTGCGCATTCTAGGCTTCTTACCCTGCCAGACAAACCGAGAAACGTCTGCCTGTAGTTGCGAGATCCATCCCACCGGCGGTTGGAGTGGCAGTGCCCGAAACAGGTACAATACCTGAGGCAAGACCGTCATTTTGACAGCAGCTATCCTGCCGAGCCAGGAAAAGGTGCCCCGGTTCCACCGGCCCAGCTCCTCCTTAATCTTGGCACTCAGGGCTCGATAATTTGCCAAGACCATAGCCGGCAAGGTAGGAGCAATCTGGATCCCCAGATAGGGTACTGCCCCCGATGACCAGGGCATGGGAAACCGCCGTTGCAAACAGGCTCTAGTGTCCGGCTCGAGGGAGACATCCAGCGCCACTGACTTCCCCAAGTTCATCTTAAACCCTGACACCGCGCCAAAAGAAGCCAGTTCCTCCATGCACGCTGGTAGAGCCAGTCGGGGCCTGTCAATGGATAAAATGACATCGTCAGCGTAGAGGCTGATAGCGTGCGTGAAGCCTCCCATCCGGACGCCGGTTACCATCGGGTTATCACGCATCCGCTGAGCAAACGGCTCCATGTAGAGCGCTAAAAGCAGGGGCGAGAGCGGGCAACCCTGCCTGGTGCCACGCTCAATGCTAAAAGAGTCAGATGCAAGCCCGTTGACACGGACTACCGCCGACGTGCGACTGTAACAATTAAGAATCATGGAGCGGAATTTTTCTCCAATACCCGCTTTCATAAGCACCCGCTCCAAATAAGGCCAGTGGACCCGGTCAAATGCCTTCTCCGCATCCACCGCCAGCATCATTCGTTCCCCCGGAGTCCGGGAGGCTTTCTCCAGTAGGTGAACAATCCGTTTTGTATTGTCCACTGTCTGCCTACCAGGGACAAAACCCGCCTGGTCAGGATCAACGAGACCGGGCAAGTGGAGAGCCAATCTAGCGGCTAGGATCCCTGTATACAGTTTCAGATCGATGTTCAGCAGAGAGATCGGCCTATACGACCCACACTGCTTCGGATCTTTACCTGGCTTAGGGATAACCGAGATGGTGGCCCGGAGCAGATCGGGCGGAATGGCCCCGGGTTCTGCAAAAGAGTTGAAAAGGCGCGTCAGAATGGGGGCTAACGTTGTGCAAAATGTCTTATAATAAAGCGCGGTGTAGCCATCCGGGCCCGGCGCCTTGCCGTGCTTAAGCTTGGCAATAGCGGAGACCACTTCCTCAATCCTTATGTCTCTGTCCAGATGATCTGCCTGTAAAGGCTCCAGAGAGGGCAGCGCAACCGAGTCCAAGTACGTGTCCATGGCCACCTCATCCGGGGGATCCCCGGTATAGAGATCTTTGTAAAAGCCACGGAAGACGGCCGCAATACGATCGTCCTCAGTCTCCTGCAGCCCCCCCGGGCCAGAGATCTCCTTGACTAGCTGGTTCTGCCTCGCCACTCGGAGCCTATTCGCCAACAGCCTGCCACAGCGGTCCCCTCCAGTGTAGAAGGTGTGACGTAGCCGCAATGCCGCATATTCCGCCCGGTCAAAGTCCAGGGCCACTAGGAGCTTCCTGGCTTCCTTGAGCTGCCGCCAGATTCGGGGAGCCCCTGTCCTGCGATGGATCTGTTCAAGCTCCCGAACCCGGTCCGTAAGTTCATCTCTTTTGGCCTGCCGCTCTTTGTTATCCGCCAAGGAAATCGCTATGAATTCCCCTCTGACAACGGCCTTCAGAGCTGCCCACTGCGTGGCCCGGCTAGTGTCCGTATTATCATTATGGGATTGGAATTCCCGAATCGCCTTCTCAATACGAGCCACCACCTCCGCCCTATGCAGCAGCGTGTCATGGAGGCGCCACGTCCGAGGGCGGGGGGCCGTCGGGGGCAAACTCAGCAGGACCTCTACCGGGGCATGGTCAGAGAGGGAGATCACGCCCATCTCCGACCCTGAGGCCAGCGCCTTCACCGGAGATGTAACTAAAAGGTGATCCAACCGTGCGTAGGTCTTGTGAGCATGGGAGTAGTACGAGTAATCCCTATCAGTCGGGTGTAGGTATCTCCATAGATCAAGGAGGCCTACCTCCTCCAGCTGCGCCCTACGGTCCACGGAGAGTTCTCCGACCTGAGGGGAGCGTTGCGCCGACCTATCCAGTGCGGAGTCAAAGACAATATTGAAGTCCCCCCCGAGTATGATGTGCCGATCCTGGGAGGCTGTGACCTCCTCGATCGCTGCCTGCAGAAAGCGGTCCTGTCGCTCATTGGGACTGTATAGGGACCCGATCGTAAACAGAAGACCCCCTATCCTAAACCGATAAGCCAAGAGTCTACCCTTTTGTTCAGTGAATTTGTGGAGAATTTCCCCCCGGAAGTGTCGCGCCACCAGAATCGCCACCCCAGCCGTTTTAGTGGTGCAAGAGGAAAAGAATTGTGAAGGGAACTTATGTGATCGGAGTCTGTGTGTGTCCTGTGATAACAAGTGCGTCTCCTGGAGGAGACAGATATCTGCCTGGGTATTCTCCAAGAGTGAAAGGACAGCTCGCCTCTTAACCGGATTATTCAAGCCCCGAACATTCAGGGTCACGACCTTACATGTGGTTGGGGGCATGAGCAGCGGTGTAGCAAAAAGCGACAAGGCCCCCCATCAGCATGGCAGGGAGGACAATAGCGTTACGCGACCTAAGGTACAGCAGAGCACTGAGCAAAGGGCAAGGATATAAACAGCAGACGGGTCCGAGCAAACCAAGGCGCAGACAAATCATCCAAGGACTCACAGCCCGCGGAAAGCATCTATCGACCCTCCCTTCCCCCCTCCATTTTTCATGCAAAGCAAAAAGACAAGCCAGACTGTAAATGCCATAGCCAGGTGGAAGCAAAGCAACAAGCACATATAGTGCCAACATGACTAGGAACCCCCACGTGCACTGGACGCCTCTCCCACCCCACCCCGAACTCCCAGATCCCTCCCTCTAACCCAATCCCCAACGTCCCCAAACCCCCCCAACTGTCTCCTGACCATCCCAACCCCCCCCCCGCCCCCAGCCCCTTCCCGCAACTGGGACTGGCTCAACAACCCCAAACACCCCCCCCCAGAACCCCCGTGATCCCAGTGTCCCAGTCCGGTCCTTGTCGGACAAGCCTGCGGAAAGTCAATAAAGTGGACGTCCAGCCACTACGCATCCCTCCGGTCCCTCCCCCCCCCCAGACCCCCAAACCTGCAGATCCATGATAGCGATGTCGATCTCCCCCCGGGGGTCATTCAAGCTGTCAGCGCCACCCCAACCACCACAGGAGCCTCGGATCTAACCTGCGGAGCAGCATCCGACTCCGCTTGGGTCACAGGAGAGTCCGGCCGTGTCGAAGAAGCAGACGACCGTCGGCCGGGGATCGTTTGCCATCCATCTCTGGTCGCACGGCTCCGGCGAGGCGTGTGATCTCTGTCCTCAGTAGCAGTGATCCCCAGCACTCCACACGTATCTTGAAGAGAACGCAACTGGTGCAAGGTTCCATTCCACCTAAAAATGAGCCGGAAGGGATGTCCCCAGGAATACTGAGTGCCATGCTCCCTAAGAAAGTCAGTCACAATCTTAAAAGCTTTGCGTTTCTGCAGAGTGGATGCGGCCAGGTCCTGATAAAGGGCCACCCGGTGACCCCGAAATTCCAAAGAGGGTCTCCTCCGAGCCTCCCTCAGTATCCGTTCCTTCAAGGGGTAGTCCGGTAGGAAGGCCAAGATGTCGGGAGGAGGCGCTGAAGTCCGACGTTGCAGGCCCACCCTGTGCGCTCTGTCAATCCGGATAGGAAAATCAACCGATTCCCCCAGCACCTCTCTGAACAGCTCCCCCAGGTACGCCGCCACATCTTCCCCCTCCTCTCGGGATGGAATTCCCCAAGCACGGATGTTGTTTAGTCTGGAGCGGTTTTCAAGGTCCTCCGTGTGCGATTGCAGGTCAATCTGTTGGTCTCGGAGTCGGACAACCTCCTGCTGTAGTTGCGCGATTTCTTCATCCCTTGCATGGCCCGCATCTTCCACTGTGGACACTCTGTCCCCCAGGCCGTCAACCTCCCTCCTTATCTCACGGACCTCGCCTGCCACCTCCTGCTTAAGCGTTTGGAAGTCTTCCCTCAGCGAGCTGAAGAGGGATTCCAAGAAGGACCTCGTAACCGGCGGCTCCCCTCCACTTGCTCCCTGGGAACCACTCGGGTGAGTTGGGGACGGCTGTACCCTATCATGTCTCACAGTACCTCTATTCAACATCTCCGGCAATGTGCGTTCTCCCTTTCGTGACCCTCTGTTCTGCGCCATTACGTTTATCGAGGCGTCCTGCCAGGGGATCCAATAGTCCAGCTCCCGGAGCAGCCCGGGAACCGAGCAAATGGTCTCTCACGGTGTTCCGCAGATGGCTTATGGGGCCGGGCCGTACCACCGGGGGAACAGGAACAGCGGCGGGGCCCGCAGTCCGGTCCACCAGCGACCGGGCGTCCCCCGGGGCCCTCAAGTCCGACCAGCCCGGTACTGCTCACGGCCCTCACTCCCCGGGCTCTGCGGCTCCGAGCCGAGCGTCACCTACGCCAGCGCCACGGGGGGATCTCCCCTCGAGTCAGGCCACAGCAGGCCTCCAGGCACCACGAGGGGGTTCGCAGCAATGTCCAGTAGGCCTCCTCGTCTTCTCAGGCAATGCAGGAGTGAGCACTCCGCCCGCCCCGGGGCCGGCCCGACCCACGGCGACGGCAGGGGCCACCACGAAGGAAGGACCCGACCAGCTCTCCACCCGCGGACAGGCCCAACCGCGGCTCAAAATGCGGTAGCCCGGACTCCGGGCCCTCGTGGCTACAAGGGGTGCAGGCCGCAGCCCCTCTCCCCAGCGTCACTCAGCACTTACTGCGAGGGCCCTCGTCGACCAGGTCGGCTGCACCGCACTCCTCAATTCCAACCGGTGGGCCGGCG
Source organism: Lissotriton helveticus (assembly GCF_964261635.1). Classification (NCBI taxonomy): domain Eukaryota; kingdom Metazoa; phylum Chordata; class Amphibia; order Caudata; family Salamandridae; genus Lissotriton; species Lissotriton helveticus. The sequence goes on from NC_136059.1 coordinate 1,081,826,949, forward strand.
GGCCACCGCCGTTCAGCTTCGCCAAGGTCCGGGATGTAGGCCAAAGCCACGGCCTCGCGTAGTGAGAGGCCCCAGGTCCGGCGTCTCCCTCGCCTCACCTCCGCCCCAGCTGGTCCAGTCCTCGGAGGGGCGCCGCTAGGCCAGGCGGGGACGTCCGGGTCCGGAGAGCTGGGTCCGCAGCTCCTGCACACCCCTTAGGCGGCCGCCAAATTAGTCGAGGTCCGGAGCCCAGGCCAGAGCCTCGGCCTCGCGTGAGGTCCCTCTCCGGGTCTGGCGCCGGGATCTTCCCGCCCCCGGGATAGGCGGTCCTGGTCCCCGGGCCGGGTCGCAGCGGCCAGCAGAATGTCCGGGGCCGGTGGGCAAGGTCAACGGTACCGCCACGAGCACCCGGGCCGATGTCTGAGCCCGGGCAGGGTCCGCCTCCTCCTCAGGCCATGCACTAGGCCTCACTTGCCCTCAGCAATGGCGCCGTGTTCGGGACCGGACAAATGCCTCAAAAGGCGGCAGCGGTCTCACAACCGCAGCTCCGTGGCTACACACCTCCGCTCCGTGAATTGCAGCGTCCCGGGGGGAGGATCAGCGCACTCACAGCAGGTTTAGGTCCCAGGGTCGGCGGAGCTCACTTCGGGTGCGACCACTCAGCCCGCCATCTTGGCCACGCCCCCCCATGTGTCACTTTTTAAACCTCTGCGCCACAATATACTCAAAGATGTAAAAAACATTCATTTTCCCCAAAATAGCACAGATCCTATGTACAAGCATCTGCCTCACAGCAGGGATAAGACTGAGGCACATGGAGCTTCACAATTTTACAAAATACAATTCCTCTATGCAAACAAACTCAATATGCTTCCTACACTGAGTTAACACAGGTAACATCATTATAAAGAGTCAAATTGACACCTGTGTCTAAGAATGCAGACGGGGATAGGCTTCATGGAGCCTAATCCACTACACTCTTAGATACAAGCCTCACCACCTACGCTCCCCAGGAAAGCCCAAACATGTACCTTTTTGCACCATATTTAAAAAGTGACGCATGTAGTTAGATGCGTCACTTTTTAAACCTCTGCGCCACATTATACTCAAAAATGTAAAAACCAGGGATAAGACTGAGGCAAAAGCTTTCACATGGAGCTTCACAATTTTACAAAATACAGTTCCTCTATGCAAACAAACTCAATATGCTTCCTACACTGAGTTAACACAGGTAACATCATTGTAAAGAGTCAAATGTATTTCCTTAAACATGCACACATTCTTTATTAAAAATGTAAAAGCCATTAATTTTTCTCAAAATCGTTTTTGACATCACATTTAAAAAACACTGCACAGGTCCTATGTACAAGCATTCCATGTCACTACTAAAACTTCACAATTTTACAAAATACAATTCCTCTATGCATTAAAAACTTTTTACCAAGCATTATCAAAAAGCATGACACAAAGCAACATTAAAAAACCACAATTTGCTTCCAAATCTTCTCCATAGAGTATACAAGTCTCTATGTATATTAAATGAATCATAACTCACCTTTACAAATGCTTTAGGAGATTCAGAACAGTGTCAGATTCACACACCAATATTTCTTTAGCAGAGCAAAAGGTATGTTCTCCAGGCACTGCAAACCATAAAGGCACAGAAAACCTCTAATTCTAAACACATATTGCTCATGGTAACCAATCAAAACTCTTCCCTCTGTATTTTCAAACCAACACCCTTTACACCCTCACTCCTTACAACCTGTTACCATAGCAACTCCCTCCTCACTGAGCTCCCAGGGTTAAAAGTTTATTCTACAATGTTGCAAATCACCTCTGCAAGGATGTTTGACCTGCGAATACACCAGCTTATCTGGTGCAAGGTTTCTTTAAATGACTTTTTTTTAACCATTCAAATTACTTCTTACACAGAACACAACCATGCACCCTAACTTTCAGATTTCAACTATCTCATTCTACCAATCATTGCTTGTGATTCAAGAGCACTAAAACTCCACAGGTTTTTTTTTGCAAACTCCTATTGTTCCAACTGCCATTTCATTTCCACACTTCATCTGACTGCATCAGAATCTCCTCTCACCATATATTCTGTCTGGATTATTGGACATAGCTATATTCACTGGGCTCAAAGGTATGCAGTTACCAGAAATTTTCACAACCTTGACTTACCAAATGTGGAGATTAAATGGATTGGCCAGAGAGGATTGAAATGTCACCAATTGATACCATTGGTGAAAACCTTTTTGCATTTGCCACACCCTGACCTTTTAATTGTGCACTGTGGAGGAAATGACTTGGGCACTTTGACTGGGGTAGGTCTGGAAATGCTTTTAAAGGACACCTTTGATCAATTGATGACACTTTTTCCTCAAACTGCCTTGGTATATTCCAATATATGCCAAAGACAGAAATGGAAGTGGTCCAATCAATTTTGTCCACAATTTGAGAAAGCACGGAAACATGTGAATAAATCTGTTTCTGCTTACATGAGAGACTATGGAATGGGTTCAATATACAACAACAACTTGCATTACAACATGCAAGATATCTACAGAGGAGATGGTGTGCACTTCTCAGATGAGGGGAATAGAATATTCCTCCTGAATTTAAGACTGTGCATTGGTACCTACTTGTAGGTATCTAAATCAGCCACAGAACCCAAAAGCCCTTTTCAGGGCTACCCTATCTCTGATCACTCCAAATCATTATCTTTTTCTAACTTTTTTCACAATTTTTCTCCATAGTACGCTCCCCGGTATGCTTCCAGGTGCGCGTACCGGGCGCTCCCCCTGTGAAAAATTAAATTATTTTTTGTTTTTGTTTGCCTATTTGAGCCTCCTAAGACCCCCTCACAAAACATAGAGGGTCAAGGAGTGCCTACGATGCTCCCTTATACCCATTCCCAACGTTGTTTGTCCTCCATTTTCTGTCTTAAATCTACCGAAAACAAAATGGAGGACTGCCGTAGCGCTGCCGGTACGCGTACCGGGACGCGCACCGGGAAGCGCTCTAAAAAAATGTTAAAAGTTAATGTACATAAAAACCACTGGAGACACTTTCACCAAATATAGAATAGCTCATACTACATACCAATCCCTACCATTTTCCCAAATTCGATGGAATTCCATTGAGCCATTTAACCTGTAGACCTCTCTAAATACCCTGAGGTAAATTACTTCACAAAAACACATCTGAAGTGTTAGAATTTACAACCAATGAAAATGTTACTTTCATTTTCTACTTTTATTTCCTGACTTTTGATTGGTTATGTACATGAATATAAATGAAAAATGAGAGGGAAACACGGCCATTTTGACTACAACTACCTGAGGTACATCTTGAAAGGATTTTCGCATTTTGTCTTCTTCACCTCTCTGTAAAGTAAGTTGATAATTTGTAAGGGGCACTTTAAGTTAATTTGTAAAAACGTTTTCCGATAGTTATTTACTGTCCCTCTGCTATAGTTATAGATAGAGATAGGCTCCTCTGTTATATTTATGGATTGACTTAGGCTTCTCTGCTATAATTATAAATTTACTTACGTTTCTTCACAGACACTTTTTTATATTTCTACTTCCTGCCTGTTACCATACACTGCCCAAAGTTAACTTCACTGTTAAAAAATCAAAACTACCTGTCTGAACTTAAACCCAACAGTGCCATATTTCTACTGATTTTTTTTTAATGCAAATTTCTGCACAAAAATGGAAGGAGAACAGAACATTTCCTTTGAAATTGTCCTAGAGATAAACAATGAAGAAAACATTGAACCCAATGACTTGGAATTCATGGATGAATCACGGGACCATGAACTTCTACAATGTGTAGAATCTGTGGATTTGTTAATTCAATATGAGGACGTTTCTGACAGTCAAATGTTGGAAGTTATGTTCACTCAAAAAGAGGACATTTCGGACAGTGAAATGTTAGACGTTATATTTAATTTGGAAAATGAATCTCAAAAATAAATTTATATTTAATAATTCTAAAATTGTTTGAGACATTATTCATTTTTATATGTAATTCTTAAACTAGTACCAAATTGATTATAATGTAAAGTCAGACTTATAGTATACTGTGCAACTTTTTTGTTTTACATAGTAATTTTGCTCATAGATACTTCCTTTCTCCCACTATATTATCTCCAATGTGTATTTGACATCTCTTTTTCATCTCCTGCCTCCATGTTCTTTCTGCTTTCCTGACAGACTATGGTATGGATTCCATATACCACAATAACTTCTATAACAACATGCAAATTATCTACAGAGGAAACGGTGTACATTGAATTTAAGACTCTGCATTGGTACCTACATGTTGGTACTTAAATCACCCACACAACACAACAACTCTATTCAGAGATACCCTACCTCTAAGCACTCTATTATTTTAGTGTTTCACTTAGTTTTCCCCATGTGTGGGGGTGGGGGAGGTGTGTGTAGGGGATGTGCGGGGTGTGTCTCTGAGGTGTGTATGTGTGTGTGTGTGTCTAGGGGGATGAGGTGTATAGGTGTGTGGGGTATGTGGGTGTGGGTGGGGATGTGGGTGTGTAAGGTGTGTGTGTGGGTGTGGGTGTGTGGGGTGTTTGGGTGTAGGTGGGAGTGTGGGTGTGTGAAGTGTGTGTGGGTGTGGGGGGTATGTGTGTAGGATATGTATGTATGTGTGGGATGTGTTGATGTGTCTGTGAAGTGTGTGTGTATGTGTGTGTGTGTGGGGGGGAGGTGTGTGTATGGGATGTGTGGGGTGTGTCTGTGAGATATCTGTGTGTGCGTGTGTGTGTGTGTGTTGGGAGGGGGGCTGAGGTGTGTGTTTGAGTGTGGGTGTGTGGGGTGTGGGATGTGCGTGTGGATGTGTAAGGTGTCGGTGTGGGGTGTTTGGATGTGGGTGGAGGTGTGCGTGTGTGAGATGTGTGTGGGGAGTGTGTGGGGGTGTGGGGTTGTGTGCATGTGGGTGTGTGTGGGATGTACTTGTAGGTACCTAAAACAGCCACAGAACCCAAAAGCTCTTTTCAGAGCTACCCTACCTGTAATCACTCAAAATGATTATTTTACACTATTATTTTCACTATTTTTCACCAAAGTACGCTCCCCGGTACGCTCCCCGGTGCGTGTACCGGGCGCTCCCCCCCCCGCGAAAAAAAGAAAAAAAAAATCTTTTTTTTTACCCGAGGGACCCTTTTATGTCCCCCACATCAAACCTAGGGGGTCAGGGCGGGTCTACCCTGCCACCTTTTGGTTATTTCCCCCTTTGTTTTTACCACCTCTTGTGTCTCGATCCTACCGAGACACAAGATGGCGGCCGCTCCGGACTGTTTGGAATGTTTACAGACACCCGAAAGCCAATCAGCTTTCCGTGCGCAAGTTGCGTGGCGCGCCCGGAGCGACCGGGGCGCGCTTACAGATATATAATTTTTTTTTAACCTAAATTACTCAAAATCCTCTGGAGCACATATCTTGAGACATATCAAAGGCACATCGGGCTACCAGTCCCTACAATTTTGCCAAGTTTGGTGAAAATCCATTCAGCCGTTCGAGCTAAAAGTGCGACAGACCGCCCTATGGAAATTAACATGGGGAAAACACGTTTTGGGACCCCCCTTTTATCTCGGCCCCCGCTTGACGAATCATCCCCCAAACTTTCAGGGAAGGAGCGGAGAGCTGCGAGGCAAAGTTGCTGAAACATTCAGGCAGATTCCTCAACCCGCGCCAAAGTTATTCCCAATAGAATGTTACGATTTCCCTATGGAAATCAATCCTAACTATAACTACCTACTGGCGACCGCCAGTAGGTAATATATATATATATATATATATATATATATATATATATATATATATATATAAATATATTTCCGAAGCCAATCCTCCTCTCACGATTCAGATTCGAGGCAGCACCAAGGGTTTGTTAAAAAACACCATTTATTAAAATCCGGGCATGACGCGTTTCGGAAGTAATCTTTTTTCAAATGCCCTTTTGGTATTTCAAAATGCCACTGTTACTCCCAGTCCCCCGGTGTGTCCATTTATAACAACCAACTCACTGAAGTAGTGTTTGGTACCCGGTAAAACATGGCATGGAGTCACAACGCTTCCTCCTTGGAACTTCGTCTCCCAACATGCAGTATTGCCATCACGCTGTTTGTTAACTCCAATTCTCGGCATAGTTTTGATTTTCCAATTGGAATTCTAAGTAGCAGTGTTTTCCAGGTCGGGGCTTGAGGTATTTGTTCTGGGCTCTGTCCGGTGTTCATGACCCTCGCTCCCATATATATCAATTCCAAATGGCCCGGCAGCCGCCCAGCCTCGCTATGCTCCCAGCCACTTCCGAAGGCGGAACGTGTGTGGGTTGCGAGCCCATAAATCAAGTCCAGTATCTGCACTCCTTGCTGTCCAGAAACACACGGACACCTCTGCGTGGAAAAACAGCCTTTATTTCACTTCAAAGGCAAACAAACTTGACGCGTTTTGGGAACTCTCCTCCCTTGCTCACGAGTCAGCAAGGGAGGAGAGTTCCCGAAACGCGTCGAGTTTGTTTGCCTTTGAAGTGAAATAAAGGCTGTTTTTCCACGAAGAGGTGTCCGTGTGTTTCTGGACAGCAAGGAGTGCAGATACTGGACTTGATATATTTATATATATATATATATATATCCACAAAGAAAAACGCTTCTTCCGGTGTGCTGGGACCCAAGAAAGTTGGCGCAGATTCCGGCGAAGCAATCCGGTACATTAATCCATCACATAGCAAATAAGTTCATCATGCGCTCTCAGGCAGTAAGGCAAAGGATGTATAAGTGAATCTATAGGTAAGTGTAGATATAGGAATCACTGAGTGGGTTTTTAGAAACTTGTATTGGTGTGACATCACTGATGACATCACTGATGACATCATCCATGTGACAATCAAATACACCTCATCACACACTAGTATAATCTTTCATCCCTCACTGTAAAATAGAAAGTGCCATATTTGAAACCAATAGAAATTTCTAAACACCCACTCAGTTATTCATAGAACTATACACACATCTAATCACTTACCTATAGATTCAGTGTTATATGTGGAAGAGGTGTGGCGCCAGGGCCAGGGCGACTGACTCCGGAAGCTGGGGATCACGGTTCGATCCCTGGCACCGTCGGCAGATTAGCCCAGCACCATGTGACTCTGGGCAATAGCTCGCTTAATCTTCCCGACGGCCCCCAGCGCCTAGAGACCCTAACGGGTGATTGTGCGCTTTACAAATGTGGATTATTATTATTATTATTAATATGCAGTGAATAATCAACAGAACACTATCAAATATACTTATACGCCTATTTCAACATTACACACTAGCCCACATTGTATTCACTTATAAAGACATCCTTCTGACTTATGCAAACAATTGATTATACTTACATTTACTCACCTACACACTTATACAAACACTACTTCATCTATTTATATAGATAGTAACTCACACTTAGTGTGTTATAAAATCACTATTACAGGTATACAGTTATCCATATAGTGACTCATACAATCACTAAGTCTTATGCACACTTAATTAGATATAACTGTCACAAACACTGCCTTTTTTTCAAGTTTAATGGAGATGTACCATTGAGAGAAATATTTCATCACCACCACACCCATAAACATATACACTCACTGAAACAACTGTTATAACATGTAGTCTTAACCTCATATACCTACTGAATGAACTATTCACACATTTTTGGGCAATCACCCCCCCCCCCACCAAACCACATAGACATTCATTTACCCATACAAATACTCAGTTAATAAACCAATAACAAATATAGTCTTTAACATAGCAATTAAGACAAAGCAATAAAGACTTTCACACAGTTTAGTAACTACACATTATATATAGTGAGACTCTACAAATTAGTCAAGGAAACAATCAATGACACTGTTACTAAATCCACCATCCACACATTTATATTTATATATCCACTCATTCTTCAATGCAAACTAGTGTATTTATAATACATATTTAAATATCAAAGCAAACTACATTCACTGTATGATGTCATCAGTGATGTCATTTGAGATGTCATCAGTGATGTCATCAGTGATGTCACTGACCATGTCATGAATGATGTAATATGTGACATCATCAGCAGTGGATTGCGGGCGCGCGAGTTATAGTGAGTACAACTTACTATAACGGGGGAATTTCAATGGTTTTGTATGAGAAAATTTCCAGCTAACTTTAACTGGTGTGAAACCTATGGTTTTTTCAGTGAATTTCAAAGGTTTTTTAAATGCTAATTCCTAACTATAACGAGTGTGAAACCTATGGGGCCTTATTTACGAGTCCCTTGCGCCTCCGGAACGTCACTTTTTGTGACGTTCCAGTGGCGCAGAAGACTGAGTGATATTTATCAGGCAGGACTAAGCCACTTTTTGTGGAGTAATCCTGCCTGATATATATCAGTCCCTTTAACGCAGTGTCCTGCATTAAAGGGGCATGCAATGGGTGTTGCTGGGGGCGTTCCCAGCAGCATCCATGGACTTGAGTAATTTTAGCATCCTCAAAGTCATTCTTTCAAAAATTCCAAAGTATAGGATTCGATAATCCAAATACAAATGTTTCTCCAGAAAAGTCATAAACCGTGTCCGTGGGTCATATCTGCCCAAACTCCGATATTCCGAACGATTGAAAATGACTTTTCTTGAGAAACATTTGGATTTGGATTATCATGTCCTATACTTTGGAATTTTTGAAAGACTGACTTTGAGGATGCTATAAATTACTCAAGTCTGCCCGAATAGTGTGGGTAAAATTGATACCTAGCCACTTTGAATAAGAATGTACTTACAACTCGTCTAACATTTGGAAGAAATAACTAGTTATATGACAACAGGATACCAACATAACTTGAAGGAAATAAGAAGGCCCTGAAGAAGTTCAGTTGTACAGAACGAAACGCGTCGGCTGGCTGTGGTACATAAACTTAAGGAAAATAAAAGCATTTGAGTATACACCAAGATTCAGCGCTTCAATAAGGACTCTAAGTGATATGATTTGATTGGACTTGTTGTGCAAGTGGTGCTGTGCCAAACTTTGGAATATTCTCCACTACTCTCTACTACTCACTCTCTACTACTCCACTACTCTCTAATACTCACTCTTTACTACTCATTCTCTACTACTCTACTACTCTCTACTACTCTCTCTCTACTACTCACTCCCTACTACTCACTATCTACTACTCTTTCTCTACTACTCACTCTACTACTCACTCATTACTACTCTCTACTACTCACTCTCTACTTCTCACTCTCTACTACACTCTACTACTCACTCTCTACTACTCTCTCTCTACTACTCTCTACTACACACTCTCTACTACTCACACTACTACTCTCTACTACTCACTCTACTACTCACTCTCTACTACTCACTCTCTACTACTCTCTACTACTCACTCTCTACTACTCTCTCTCTACTACTCTCTACTACTCACTCTACTACTCACTCTCTACTACTCTCTACTATTCTCTCTCTCTGCTACTCACTCTCTACTACTCACTCTGTACTACTCTCTACTACTCACTCTCTACTACTCACTCTCTACTACTCTCTACTACTCCCTCTTTACTACTCTCTACTACTCGCTCTCTACTGCTTGCTACTACTCACTCTACTACTTACTCTCTACTACTCTCTACTACTCACTCTCTACTACTCACTCTCTACTACTCTCTACTACTCACTCAACCATTCACTCTACTACTCTCTACTACTCACTCTCTGCTACTCTCTCCACTGCTCTCTGCTACTCTCTACTACTCACTCTCTACTCTCTATTACTCACTCTCTACTCTCTACCTCTCTCTACTTCTCTCTCTACTAGTCTCTACCTCTCTACCTCTACCTCCCTACCTCTACACCTCTACCTCTCTACCTCTCTCAACACGCACACATATACACATATTTATATGCATATGCATTTATATATATGTATGTGTATATATATATATAAACATACATATATAAACATGTATATTCTGTATAACTATATGAATACAAATATAAACACGTGCATACATATACATATATGCATACATATGCATGTTATTTACATGAAAGTTTGAAAAACACTAATAAAAGCAAAGCTAAAAAGCCACCTCATTACAAACAGAATGGCTTTAACTTAAACGAGGGCGAGATCTATTGCATTTCCAATGCTTGCTTACTTTGGTTCCATCAAGAAGGCATTCAGATGTGTCACACATTTGCCATAAATTCTGAATGTTAGCACTCTAGCTGCTCATTAGATCACTGTAGTAAAGCTACTGCTCACCAGGGAAGTCTGCTTCTGGTATTCAAAGTGCATGTTTCAGTCTGCATGTCAGAATTTTTTTTAATGAAATAGAAGAGGATTTGAGAAGTCAAAATGTGCCCTAATTTTTCTTTCTTCAGCACTAATCATAATTTCTATGGCAAAATGAACCCCCTCATGTTGTTCCTTTGCAAATTAAATGTTTTAAGTGTTATCACTTTATTCCAATCAAGATGACTTCAGGTGTGCCATACTTTTGTCATGAGTAAGACTGTGAGCGCTCTAGTTGTTCTTTAGAACACTCTGGGACATTCTGTCATTGGGCTATACTTGCGCTACATCTGGGTTATATTTGTGCTACATTTGGGCTCTTTTGTCTCTGGTGGCCATCTTGGGAGACTTATTTGTAATAACGTTTCCTAATTTCCTCATTTACTACAGTCTCCTCAGTAGGAAATACTTTCAGTTTTCTACTTTGATTCCATCAAGAAGGCATTCAGATGTGACACACATTTGCCAAAAATTCTGAATGTTATCACGCTAGTTGCTAATTAGATCACTGTAGTAAAGCTACTGCTCAACAGGGAAGTCTGCTGCTGGTATTGAAAGTGCATGTTTCAGTCTGCATATCAGAATTTCTTAATGAAATAGAAGAGGATTTGAGAAGTGACTCAAAATGTGCCCTAATTTTTCTTTCTGAAGCACTAATCATACTTTCTATGGCAAAATGAACCCTCTCATTTTGTTCCTTTTTAAATTAAATGTTTTCAGACTTACCACTTCATTCCAATCAAGATGGTTTCTGGTGTGCCGCCATGCTTTTGTCATAAGTAAGACTGATAGCTCTCTAGTTGTCCTTTAGAACACTCTGGGACATTCTGTCATTGGGCTATACTTGGGCTACATCTGGGTGATATTTGGGCTACATTTGGGCTCTTTTGTCTCTGGTGGCCATCTTGGGAGACTGCATGTCAGAATTTTTTTATGAAATAGAAGAGGATTTGAGAAGTCACTCAAAATGTGCCCTAATTTTTCTTTCTGCAGCACTAATCATACTTTCTATGGCAAAATATACCCCCTCATTTTGTTCCTTTTTAAATTAAATGTTTTAGGAGTTACCACTTTATTTCAATCAAGATGGCTTCAGGTGTGCCATACCTTTGTAATAAGTAGGACTGTTAGCGCTCTAGTTGTTCTTTAGAACACTCTGGGAAGCTGCAGTAGAACACAAAGGAATCAACTGGCAGTCTCTGTTCTTGTTGGATGTACAAGTTTTACTGAGAATGTCAGACTTCATTCTCACATGACTGAGAAAGATAATGTGAATTTACAGAAAATATGCTTTCAGTTTAGCTTATAGATCCCATTTCCAAACCACTGTGGGAAAAGCATGAGATAATAGTTTTCTTTCAAACATGATTCACGATACCCCAGCAGAAGGATTTTTCACACGGTAAAGTCACCTTAGAACACACCACAATTCCTAAAATGAGTATGGTACCATCAACAAATGATTTATAATGTAACTAAAGTTGTAAAACCTTCTAATAACTGCAATGCTTTTAATGAGGTGCTATCATGTATATTGGTCCCAAGATGTCTTCTTGGATGAAGTGCTGACAGCCAATCAGATCTCACGATGAGATGTGTGGTTAGGCTCCGCCCAGATATATATATTTTTTCTTTTGATTTTCTCAGGAACTACTGGAGGGATTTACACCATTTAACCAAAAGCGTGATCTGCGTACCGGACCCTACCATTATCCCAAATTTTGTATAATTCCGTTCAGCGGTTCGGGCTGTAGCCGTGTCTAATCGTCTGATGGAAATTAACATGGGATAAACACGTTTAGGGACCCTCCTTTTTTCTCGGCCCCAGCTTGACGAATCTTCCCGAGACTTTCAGGGAAGGAGCGGAGCGGGCCATTTTCTTTGAGAAATTCGTGGAGATTCAACAACCGGCGCCAAAGTTATTCACAATAGAATGTTGCGGATTTCCTATGGAAACTAGGTCCTAACTCTAACTACCTACTGGCGACCGCCAGTAGGTAATATATATATATATATATATATATATATATATATATATATATATATATATATATATATATATATATATATATATATATATATATATTTATTACCTACTGGCGGTCGCCAGTAGGTATATATAGTTAGGATTTTTTCTCTATGGGATTTTTGAAAATTCTATGTCTAATAACTTTGCCGTTTGTCGACAGAATTGGCTGAAATTTTCAGGAAAATGGCACATTTTGTTTCTGAGCAGCCCTTGAAAATCTGGGGGGGGTTCGTCAAGGGGGGGCCGAGAAAAAAGGGGGGTCCCAAAACGTGTTTTTAACATTGAGTTTTCCATAGGGCGGTTGGCCTCACTTTTAGCCCGAACGGCTGAATGTATTTGCACGAAACTTGGCAAAATTGTAGGGACTGGTAGCCCGATGTGCCTTTGCTAGGTCTCAATATATGTGCTCCAGTGGATTTTGAGAAATTAACGTTCAAAAAAAGATATATATCTGTAACAGCGGACCGGGCAGCGCTCCGGTTCGCGGACTTTTCGCGGTACGGAGCTTTGTGAAGCGAAGCTGATTGGTTCTCCGCCGTCTGTGAACATTCCAAACAGTCCGTAGCGGCCGCCATCTTGTCTCTCGGTAGGATCGAGAGACAAGAGGAGGCCAAAGCGAAGGGGCAAATGACCATAAGGGGGCATAGTAGATCCTCGCTGACCCCCTAGGTTTGATGTGGAGGTTTTAAAAGGGTCCCGCGGGGCAAAAAAAAAAAATAATAATAATAATCGAACGGCTGAATGGATTTGCACAAAACTTGGTAAAATATTAGGGACTGGTAGCCCGATGTGCCTTTGCTAGGTCTCAATATATGTGCTCCAGTGGATTTTGAGAAATTAACGTTCAAAAAAAGATATATATCTGTAACAGCGCTCCGCTTCGCGTAACGGAGGTTTGCGAAGCTGATTGGTTCTCCGGCGTCTGTAAACATTGCAAACAGTCCGTAGCGGCCGCCATCTTGTCTCTCGGTAGGATCGAGAGACAAGAGGAGGCCAAAGCGAAGGGGCAAATGACCATAAGGGGGCATAGTAGATCCTCGCTGACCCCCTAGGTTTGATGTGGAGGTTTTAAAAGGGTCCCGCGGGGCAAAAAAAAATAATAATAATAATAATCGAACGGCTGAATGGATTTGCACGAAACTTGGCAGAATTGTAGGGACTGGTAGCTCGATGTGCCTTTGCTAGGTCTCAATATATGTGCTTCAGTGGATTTTGAGAAATTAACGTTCAAAAACAAGATATATATCTGTAACAGCGCTCCGCTTCGCGGAGATAAAATTATATCTGTATTACCTAGCTGTTGCTAACACCAGTTAGCGACGGCTAGTAGGAGATAGCGACCATCTTGGGCCCCACTTTGCATGTGAGTGATATTTATCACTAATGACATGCAAAGTGGGCATGCCAAGATGTTAGCGACTGGAAACAGTCGCTAACATCGCTATCTCCTATTATCAACTTTTGGAAATATTCGCGATAAGCGCGAATATCTCCAAAAGCTAGCACCTGCCCTGAGCAGTTCTTAGCCATGTTATCCAATGGGAGGTGGATAACATGGCTAAGAGCATTAGCTCGGTAATGCATGAATATCGCTGAGTTTTCAGCGATATTAATGCATTGCGGTCGTTTTTTATCGTATTTGCGATAAACCTTGATAATAGCAAGGTTTATCTGCGATAATTTCTGACGATGCTTAGCGGTAAAAAAATCGTTGCTAAGCATCGTTAGGGATAAATATCGCTTAACTTTGGTAATATGCCCCAACGTCTGTTAACGTTCGATTCGAAGGAAATCAGGAAGTGTTGAAAAACATTGTCTGCGCCATCTTGTCTTTTTTCAAATGCCACACTTTTGTCGTGCACGGCAGTCATTTTAGATGCCTTGACCAGACCCACTCTGTGCACGCTGTCGATCCTTAGCATGGCTCCCCACCCTCGCAAGCATCTCCCCCAGGCAGTGGTTACCCCCGCTCTCTGTCGTATGCATGGGTAATAAACCTCCCCCCATCTGCGCTGCTCTTCCCTGAGAATCACACCCTGTGCCCTCCCGACACCTCCCTTTCGCCCTATTCACTACCGCACCCTCTGACACTCCTTTTCCTCTGTGTCCGATTGTCCAGGCCGGTCCTAGGGTATCAGCTAGCCCTGCAGATGTAGTTTATGGCCCCAGCTGTAAAGAATCACCCCTCTTCAAAGGAGTTATAGTAGATCAAGGCCCACACTCGATGAGATCCGTCACAGCAGACGCGTTCCTATTATCTGAAAACCATCCTGTATTGTGATTGGGGAGGGGACCGAGCCTGAAGCGGAAGATTCCAGGGATGACTCTTTGTACATCAAAGTTTTTACAATTATGTGTCACATTAAAAATATATAGCACTCCGACAAAGTAGTAAGATTATAAAACTTTAATAACTTATAAATATATACAAGAAAACAAAAACAGTAATAACATATAAACATTTTTAGGGAAAAACAACGAAGTAGCGGTCGGCTGTGCGAATAGTCCCAACGCAGCACAACGTCCAGATTTCTGGCGTGGGGCGTCGCGGGGGGTGGGTCATCAGTAGCAAACTGTTGTGCGAATAGTTCCAAGGCAGCAGAACGATGGCACCAAGGTGATGTCCAGTAAGTTGCCGCACTGGTTTTGGTATCCTACAATGCTGCTCCGAATAACGGCGTGGGGCGCCCCGGGGGAGGCGGCGTGAACGGGCCTCTCCAGGTGGAGTCTCATCTGTTGTAGTGGGGCGCCCCTTTACCGTTTCAGTTGCCATTCCGTCCGTTTTTGGTCCACTGTGTCAAAAGCCGCAATTCAGCTGAGTTGCGCCCACTCTTGCGGTGCAGCGATAGGCGGCTGTCACAGGACTCTCAAAATGGCGGCAGGCTGTTTCCTTTTTGGGCCTGGTCCACTGAAATGGCCCTGGGACACCTTGGAAATCGGACACTTGTCTGCTAGGTCTTGGACCCCATTCTCGAAAGCGTCCCCTCCGCCTTGAGGATTCATCAAAAGTTTTGGGGGCCCCCGACTCATGTAGGCTTCTGGTGGGGAGCGGCTGCCATGATTGCTCGCGGAATGACCACGACGGAGCTACGAGATGGTGGTGCTCTCATGCTGACGCCAGCTTCAGTCTGAAACATCCAGAAACAAGGTGGGGCTTTCATCGTTTGGGAAAAAAAAAAAGTTTTCATCCAATGAAAAGTGTTGTTTTTAGGTCATATGATCAAGCCTTCCATCATTAGGAAACCAAAAGTAAAATGAACCAATGAAAAGTTTTATAAACAAGTCACATGACCTGTTATGCGGCATAGGGTATAAAATGCGGAGAAAATACGTTGGCACGTGAGGCGGCGTCAGTAGCGGACCGATGTGCGAATAGGCCAAAGGCAACACAACGCGCCAAGATCCGGATGGCACCGAGGTGGTGTCCAGCAAGTTGCAGCACTGGTGTGGCCATCCTACAATGCTGAAAGTCGGCGTGGGGCGCCCCGTTGGCCTGTGAGTTTGCGTCAGTAGCGGACCGATGTGCGAATAGGCCGAAGGCAGCACAACGCGCCAAGATCCGGATGGCACCGAGGTGGTGTCTAGTAAGTTGCCGCACTGGTGTGGCCATCCTACAATGTTGAAAGTCGGCGTGGGGCGCCCCGTTGGCCTGTGAGATGGCGTCAGTAGCGGACCGATGTGCGAATGGGGCCAAAGGCAGCGCAACAATATTTTCGGAATAGAAGACACCACAAGGCGCTGAGATGCCAAGATCCGGATGGCACCGAGGTGGTGTCTAGCAAGTTGTGGCACTGGTGTGGCCATCCTACAATGGTAAAAGTCGGCGTGGGGCGCCCTGTTGGCCTGTGAGATGGTGTCAGTAGCGGACTGATGTGCGAATGGGGCCAAAGGCAGCGCAACAATATTTTCTGACTGACACCACAAGGCGCTGAGATGCCAAGATCCGGATGGCACCGAGGTGATGTCTAGGAAGTTGCTGTACTGGTGTGGCCATCCTACAATGGTAAAAGTCGGCGTGGGGCGCCCTGTTGGCCTGTGAGATGGTGTCAGTTGCGGACCGATGTGCGAATGGGGCCAAAGGCAGCGCAACAATATTTTCTGTATGGAAGATACCACTAGGCGTTGAGATGCCAAGATCCGGATGGCACCGAGGTGATGTCTAGCAAGTTGCTGTACTGGTGTGGTCATCCTACAATGCTGAAACTCGGCGTGGGGCGCCCCATTAGCCTGTGAGATGGCGTCAGTAGCGGACCGATGTGTGAATAGGCCGGAACCAGCACAAGGCGCCAAGATCCGGATGTCACCGTGGTGGTTTCATAGTTGAGAGGCACTTCATCTGCAGTGGGGCGCCGAGATCCGGATGTCACCGAGGTGATGTCTAGCAAGTTGCTGTACTGGTGTGGTCATCCTACAATGCTGAAACTCGGCGTGGGGCGCCCCATTAGTCTGTGAGATGGCGTCAGTAGCGGACCGATGTGCGAATAGGCCGAAGGCAGCACAACGCGCCAAGATCCGGATGTCACCGTGGTGGTTTCATAGTTGAGAGGCACTTCATCTGCAATGGGGCGCCGAGATCCGGATGGCACCGAGGTGATGTCTAGCAAGTTGCTGTACTGGTGTGGTCATCCTACAATGCTGAAACTCGGCGTGGGGCGCCCCATTAGCCTGTGAGATGGCGTCAGTAGCGGACCGATGTGCGAATAGGCCGAAGGCAGCACAACGCGCCAAGATCCGGATGTCACCGTGGTGGTTTCATAGTTGAGAGGCACTTCATCTGCAGTGGGGCGCCGAGATCCGGATGGCACCGAGGTGATGTCTAGCAAGTTGCTGTACTGGTGTGGTCATCCTACAATGCTGAAACTCGGCGTGGGGCGCCCCATTAGCCTGTGAGATGGCGTCAGTAGCGGACCGATGTGCGAATGGGGCCAAAGGCAGCGCAACAATGTTTTCTGAATAGAAGACACCACAAGGCGCTGAGATTCGGTTACCACCGAGGTGATGTGTAGCAAGTTGCCGCACTGGTGTGGCCATCCTACAATACTGCTCCGAATAACGGCGTGGGGTGCCCGAAGGGGGGGGGGGGCGGCGTGAACGGGCCTTCCTAGGTGGAGGCTCGTCTGCTGTAGTGGGGCGCCCCTTTACCATTTCAGTTGCCATTCAGCTGAGTTTCGGCTGCTCTTGATGCTACAGCGACAGGCGGCTGCAACAGGACTCTCAAAATGGCGGCCTGTTCTTTGGATTTGGGCCTGGTCCACTAAAATGGCCCTGGGACACCTTAGAACTCGGACGCTCGATTTTTTTTTCCTTTCCTGTACATGCAAAAAAAGGTAAATGCCCGGTACGTTACACGCTTCATCTGCCACGATGAACTCTCCAGAGGAACCGAAAAAATATATAGTTATGGTAACTATACCATGCATCGTCATATGGAGAGGTGGCACCAATTAATTATAGTGCTGCATAAAAGAGAGATTTGGAGGAGAACCCCTGACCTGCTAGTACATTCATCAAAGAAGTGGCACTGACAGCATCAGAGGCAAGGGAAACGGTCCCAAATATTTAGAAGAACTTTGGAAAGATTAAAATGACATGTTTAGATTGTGGCAAATTAATTTCATGTGGACAGATGAGTGTTACTCTAATAAATACAGCATATGAACATCATCATAGTCGATGGTTGGTAGAGACATTTTGACTATATCCTGGACCTGCCCGTCCTCGCCCAAAATGGTGGCGGAATAAATGGGACTCGTAACTCCTTGTTGTGTACTGGTTGCAGAACCTTGAAATCACGAGATACGTATGCAGTTTTGAAGCACATGGCGGGCGGGGACGAGAATTGATTGAATATTTCGACATCCCTATTGATATTAAGTTCTGATGTGTTATTGATTACTGTACTATTGAAAGTTCGAATTAACGTCACCCATGGTACTTGCCCGCAAATGTATATCTAGATAATTTTATTGTAACTGGCCCTGTCGTATTTTAATTATAAAATGTACGTCCACCGATTCCGTAACTGTTAGACACCTTAGTTCTTGCAACCTAATGGCCCGCCCGTTACGTTCCTCTACAGTGTAAATGTCTACTCATCATATACGATTACAGTTTGCTCCGTGGCCGGCCCACGTGGGTATAGGCTCGTATTTGTATAATGAAATTTTCACAATAAAGGTTTTTAAAAGAAAACATGGTAGTAGTATATACATTGGTAAAGTTTTTAATAATAGTCACTGTTTTAGAATCATTAAAAGGCAAGTGAAATAAAGCAGACCAATTACATGAAGGGTAAAAGGTATAATACGAAGGAACGCAGTAAAGATAAATGGTCAAGGGCTGTTGTGTTTTCTATTCCTGCAACATAAAGTGATCGATAAGAATCTCATATTCAGGCGTATCGGCGACTAAGACAGCAGGTCGACCCTCTTTTGCTCAACGGCTCCGTCATGGGACGAAGAAACGCTATTTTTCTCGAAAAAAGAATATATTTTACTTGCAGGACAGTTGTAAATTTTCCGGGAAAGTACATTAGCCTGGAACATTATAACATATATTTAAGAAAAAATAATGTTCGGAAGTAATAAAAAGCGTAATTTTTAGGTCATATGACCAAGCCTTTCATCATTAGAATAAGAAAAGTAAAATGAACCAATGAAAAGTTTTATTAACAAGTCACATGACTTGTTATGATTATGTTACGCGCTGCGCGCCCCGGATGACTTCCGGATGCGCTAACGCGGCGCGTCATATGACGCATTACGCGACAACGCAGGTCCAGAATATAGTCAAAATGTCTCCACCAACCAGCGGTCGGAACACAACCCCTTTCAGCAGGCTAAATAGTTCTGTTAAATGACAACAGAAGGGACAGGCAACAAGAACCATTAGTCAAAGAGGGGAGGGCTAGTTCTTCTCTACCGGGTTACATTGGGGCGCTACCGGAACTGATCGAATTGGTAGTCTACAGTGTTTCTGGATGTTTCAGACTGAAGCTGGGGTTAGCATGAGAGCAGCACCATTTCGTAGCTCCGTCGTGGCCATTCCGCAACCAATCATGGCAGCCGCTCTTTATCGTTATTTTGGGCGGGGTGGGTGGCTGAGCCGAGCTGTTTTGCAGCCATCATTGTGTGGAGTTCAGTTCATTTCACTAGTTTTGTATTTGTCATGAGGGGTTGTTCCTAATGTTTCTATTTTAGCGAGGTCAAAAAGAGATCCCATTAGTGGCCTACTGATTTTGCTCGATTCCTTTTCTTTTTTTTTTACACGATTTTTCGTTATCTGCAAAGACTAAACAGAGTATTGCGACTCTGTGTTTGTTTGTAAATAGAGAATGAACCAAAGAGAACCAATTCTAAAACAGTAAATACTTGGATAACAATCAATCAAATGGAGAGAGAAGCAGGCACGACGTATTACAACGGGGGCAAAGGCCTGCGTTAACTACCCTTCACTATGTGCAAAGAGAGAGTACTCCTAATAGAAATGAGGGGGGGGGCACCATTCAAAGCAGATCAGTGTGCATAAACACGAAAATGTTTTCACTTACCACGTACTTGACATTCGACAGCTTATGATATTTGCTATTAAAAAACCATTGAAATTCACTGAAAAAACCATAGGTTATAGACCATATATAGTTAGGAATTAGCATTTACAAAACCTTGAAAATTCACTGAAAAAACCATAGGTTATAGACCATATATAGTTAGGAATTAGCATTTAAAAAACCTTATTTTACTCACACAAAACCATTGAAATTCCATATATAGTTAGTTGCACTAACTATATATCGCGCACCCGCAATCCACTGCTGATGATGTCACATATTACATCATTCATGACATGGTCAGTGACATCACTGATGACATCACTGATGACATCTCAAATGACATCACTGATGACATCACTGATGACATCTCATTTGACATCAATGACCACATCACTGATGATATCATTCATGTGACAATACAATGCATCTCCTCACATTTTAATATAACCTCTGTTTCACCCAGTGTTAAATACAGAGTATAATTTTTGAAACCATTGACACACCAATACTAGTTACTACATATGTACTCACTGATTCCTACGTCTACACACACATTCACTCATTCACCCATACAATCATTCATACATACAATCACTCATCTTTACAACACTATCATATGCACTCATACACCTATACAGACACTCACACTCTGCCACTCATCCATGGAGTTACTCACACACCTAGTCAGTCCTGTAAAGAATCAATCACACTTCCATTTTCTTGTCTATACAGTTAAACATAGAGCACCTTACATTTTCAAACATATACTAACACATACTTACCTTGTTATACAATCATTGATATAAGTACACATTGATCTGCACAGAGTCACACACCTCCCAGCCAGCCACACACACACTCAGTCTCCCATACAAATACTTGGACAATCAATCAGTAACCCATATAGTTAATCATATAGCTACTGATCAACACATGCAGAAGTTTACAGAACAACAGACATAATGATGCACAAATTAAGACACTTTAGTCACTAACCCATGCACTCAGTGAGACACATTTAATCACTCACTCATACATTCAGTCATGCACCTACTAAATCCTTTGTCCAGACACTTATACTTCCACTCATTCTTCAATATGTAAGACACATTTTAACTTTACAGAAACATACAGTCACTGGATGATGTCATCAGTGATGTCATCAGTGATGTCATTTGAGATGTCATCAGTGATGTCATCAGTGATGTCACTGACCATGTCATGAATGATGTAATATGTGACATCATCAGCAGTGGATTGCGGGTGCGCGATATATAGTTAGTGCAACTAACTATATATGGAATTTCAATGGTTTTGTGTGAGTAAAATAAGGTTTTTTAAATGCTAATTCCTAACTATATATGGTCTATAACCTATGGTTTTTTCAGTGAATATATATATATATATTACCCTTTCGCCAGCAAATAGTTATAGTTAGGACCAACGTTTGCATTTTAAAAACAGTTTTTGTTTTGCTTATAACTTTGGCTCCGCCTGATGAATCTCTACGTACTTTTCACAAAACTTCCAATTTTGTTTCTGTGTTGAAAGTGTCGGGTGATCCGTTAAGTGGGGGCCGAGAAAAAGGGGATCCCAAAATGCGTTTTCCTCATGTTATGTTAATACAGATTTTTTACTTTTTGAACATGACTGCATCCAAAAACTGCTGAACGACAGTGCACCAAATTTGGCAGAAGGCTAGATGTTGGTCCAGATTGTGTGATTTTTTGATTTGGTGTAAATCTGTTTAGTAGTTTCAAAGATATTCTAGTTTAAAAAATATAGATATCTGGGAGCACAACAATCTACTGAAATCCTAATGAAATCTGATTTAATGACAACACTTCAACCAGGAAGTGTTGTCAGCCATCTTGGGACCAATATACATGATGGAACCCCATTGTAATGCATTGTAGTGAATGGCAAGTTTTGAGGGTCACAAAAAGGAGAATGTATAAAGAGTGATAACAGTTATTAATTACTATATAAATCATGTGTTGATGGTACCATCCTAAATATAGGAATTGTGGCATACTCTAAAGTGATTTTACCCTGTGCAAAATCTGTCTCCTGGGAATTCATGGAGAAAACAGTTTTCTCATTATTTTCCCATTGAGGTTATGAAAGGAGCACTAGAAGCAAGAATGAGAGCAAATATAGTGTAAATTTGCACCAGCCTTCTCTGCCATATAAAAATGAAGTCTAACATTCTCAGTAAATTATGTACTTCCAACAGGAGCAGTGTGTTGATTGATTCCCTTGTGTTCAACTGAAGCCTCCCAGAGTGTTCTAAAGAACAAGTAGAGCACTAATAATGTTACTTATGACAAAAATATGGCATACCTGAAGCCATGATGATTGAATCAAACTGGTAACAACTCAAACATTTAAATTATGGCCAGTGCTGTAGGAATGAAAATGAGGACACATTTTAAGTGAGTTCTCAAATATCTCCCTCTTCTATTTCAATAACATGTAGATTGAAAAATGTACCTTCAACACCAGCGGCAGGCTGCCAGTTAACTCCCTGGTGGTCAGCAGCTTTACTATAGTGTTCTATTGTTAAACTAGAGTGCTAACATTTGGAAATTATGCCAAATGCGTGGCACATCTGAAAGCCATCATGATCAAATCGAAGTAGAAAACTGAAAGCATTTTCTGTTGAGGATACTGCAGTAAATGAGGAAATTAGGAAGCTTAATAACAAATACGCATTTCAAGGTAGCCATCAGAGAAAAAAGAGCCTAAATAGAGCACAAATATCACCCAAATGTAGCCCAAGTAAAGCCTAAAGACAGAAGTGAGCATCAGTTATATTTCCTATGGGCACATTTATTTTAGTTTTACGCATGGAAAGATTGAGTGATTTACCCAAAATCGCAAGATGTCAAGCTGCCCCGGAAACTTGAACCTGGTTCCCCAGTTGCAAAGTCTGCAGCTCTGACCATAGCGCCACATCCTCTCCCTTAAGTGTAACGTATATTCGAGTGATCAGCTGGAAAAGAAACACATTAAAATAGCACATTCTCTAAAAGTACTTTGTTGCTATTTGAGAACTCAGAAAATATGTCCTCATTTTAGTTGTTTAGAGCATGAGCTACAATTTCGATGGGATTAAGACTCTCTCATGGAGCTGGGTGAAGAAGCAACAAGTTGATCAAACTGGGCAGATGGGAGAGGCAGAGGCAGCACAACAGACCATGGAGGGCTAGGGAAAGGGGGGCAGTGGCAACAAACCAACCATATAGTACAGGTAAGAGAGGCTGTCACAATATAAAATATCATTGAGGGCAGTAGGAAGAGGCAGTGGCAGGACAACCATCCATGCCAACAGACCCAATTTAAGCAGGGGACCCCCAATGTTTTTAAGGCCAAAAGGGCTTTATTTTATCAGTCTCCTGCCTAAAATCTATTATTTTTCAATGCAAGTCAATTGGTAAAATCAATTCCTCAAGTTTCTATTTTTCAAAATCTCCCTCTTACTAAGTTCAAAATGTTGACTAATAAGATACATTGGATCATGGAGGAATGGGGTAGGAACATGCACTCATATAAAAGAAGGCAGGAGGGAGATAGGTATTGGCACCAAACTAACCTTACAGATCTGGCGTCAGATATTGCAGCAGCACAATTCACAACACAGGGCAAGAGGTATGGCAGTGCACTATAATGGACTATGGAAAGCAATAGGGAGGGGGACAGGGCCATGCACATGGACAAAAGAGAGCAGAAGGGAAAGAGGCAAGGACAGGAAGTTGACCATACCAGATAGATGGGAGGGACAGTTTCAGCAGAATGGGCAATGAAGAACGGTCACAGAGGTACAACAACAGACCAGACAAGGCAGGATGACGGGGATGGGGTCTGCACATGGAAAACGCAGGGCAGGAGCAGCAAGCTGACCATGGAGGTCAGGCGGGATGGGCACTGGAAGCACAAAGCACCATGAATGGCAAAAGTGAGACTAAATTGGTATACACACAGACAACGGAGGGAAGGTGGGAGGGGTAAGGGCCTCCAGCAATGCACTGCTTATAGCCTCACATATTACATCACTCATGACATGGTCAGTGACATCACTGATGACATCTCATATGGCGGGGGTGTAAGTTATAGGTAGCTCAGCTAACTATAACTGCTGAATTTCTCTGATTTTGTACAAGTGAAATCTGATATTAACTATAATGTCCCTGTATCCTTTGTTTTTTCACTGAATTGCTAAGGTTTTTTACATGCAAATTCCTAACTAGAGCGTCCCTGTAATCTTCCTTTTTCTGTGAATTTCTAAAGTTTTTTAGATGTTAGTTTCTAACTATAACATCCCTGCAACCTTTGTGTTTTTTTCAGTGAATTTCTATGGTTTTGTAACTTGTTGAGTGGTGGAAAAAGGATGCTGGGCCTCTGACCAGCCTTCAGGAATCACACTTTGTAGCACTTTGTAGTACTTACAGGAGGTACCAGGAGGGTTTCTTGGCCCCTCATGGTCCCTCAGGAGTAAAGTGGATTTCATCCCCCGTTCAGTAGTGCACCACAAGGTGCATTTGCAGAGTAGTGGAGAAAGGGGACTTACTGGAGGTAACAGCAGGGGCAGTTGGCCCTCAAGGAAGACACTGGGGCCCAACAACCCCCTCCTGTTACCTCCAGTAAGTCCCACACAGCGAGATTGCTGAGACATTGTAAGAGGCCACGCCCCTTTTCTCCACCACTCTGCAAACGTGCCTTGTGGCATACTACTGGTAGGAGGAAGAAGTCCCATTGGCTTTAGAGGGACCTTGGGAGCCAATTAGCCCTCCTGGTAATCAGTGGCAACACCCCCTTTCTCCACCACTCTGCAAATGCACCTCCTGGTGAGCACTGCAGCTTGGTGGGAAGATGTCCAATTTAGTCCTGAGGCCTTCACGAGGCAAGGGGACCTCATCCACCCATCAGAAGTGCACCAAAAGGCATGTTTGCTGAGTGCCGGAGAATGGGGGCGTGACCTCCTACCACCTCTCAGCAATCCTACGATGTGGGGCCAACTGAAGGTAGCAGGAGGTCTCCTTGGCCCCTAAGCAGCCAAGGGGAATTCATCCCCCAACCAGGAGGCCCGTTTGCAGAGTAGTGGAGAAAGGGGCCAATAATTTGTTTTTTTACTGACAGTGTCGTGACTCAGTTGTCAGTGTATTACTTATAGTCAGTGCGCTTCTATTTAAAAGAATGGCTTTCTCACAAGTGATATAAATAAAATCCGACATTGTCAAGTGCTCATGATCAGGTTGATGTCAAGGAAGAAAGTCCTTCTGTTTAATGCAAAATCGGAATTTTACAAGCGTACATGACAGAGATACAACACCAGAGCAAGGGAGAGAATATTTCAAAGATTGTCTGTTTCTGTACTGGGAATTTTTAGAGCCAGGGAAGCAGACATGTCCTTGTAACATGAAAGCTTGTTACACATTGCCATGTGTTGCTCGACTGCCCTTGGTTTAATGTTTAGAATATAGATGAAGGCTCTGCTCACTGTGGTTTGGGAACTCAAAGAAACTATGCAATACTGCTGCCTTATTTCTAATTGAAATACAGATATGAAAATATGTACATTATCAAAGGATTCTAAATGATTTTTTATGGATGGAGTTTGTATGAATGTTTGAACTGAAGGTTATTTTAGAATGTTTAAGCTGAACAATAAAGAAAATGGAAAATGGAAAACTGGTCCTGATAATGATGGTATGCAAATGTTGGTTTAGAGTTTATATTTTTATTTCAATTAGAATGTGTTCTTATTTTTAAGAGAACGAGATAGAACTAAATAATGGATATACATGCAAAATAAAACTAAATGAATGTTCCTTTCAAGCACCGATTCCTCTGCGACCTCTCGCAAATGATGTTATATGTAAGTGTTTAATCTTCAGTGCAATGAAGTAGGTCAACGTTTCTTCCTGCCTTCTGACGTGGATCTTATCAATAGGGGACCAAAGAATATACTTGCTCATTGGTGTGAACTAACAACTAAACCCATCTATGTTGTACCTTGACAAGACTGATTACTGATTACGTAAGTTCTTTAATTTACTTATCAGAATAATCTTGCCTGTATAAAGTTTTCAAAATCTGAAAGTGCTTACCTCTTCTGTCAGGGTGGGCAATTGGATATGCCTTTGAAACAAGCATTCTCTTCTGGTACAGGATGGGGTGTGAAGTTTTAGGCCTAAAACAAAGATAAATGTGACTATCACTGGCATGTTCTCTTCATGTATCCTGGTTGTCTTTCAGTTATCCCTATATTTAATCTGTGATGCAGGGCTCTCATAATAGTTTACTCTATTTACGAATACTTACTCTAGACTAAAACGCTGAAGCATTTTGAGAAGATAGTCATGTTCCGTTTAATTAAATGGTTTCTCAACATTTTCTCAACATTATGAGAAATTACTCTTAGGAGGGGGTGCAGTTTTGCCTGGAATGAGTGTAGGGCTGGGTCCTGCCCTGGGACCGTAAACTGGTTCTCGTACACACCACAGAGGGGTTAGACACTGAGAGATACCGCGCAGCCCTGCTGTGGCTGGATCTGGTGGTCATGAAAAGGGATATTGCCCACTCGAACATTACATAATGTGGGCTGCATGGTGTATTGCACTTCAGAGAATTGAAAATCCCTGTTGTTCCTTAGATGAGGAATTATGGTCTTATGGCGGCGACCTGAGGTGGAGCTGCATGGGAGAGTTGTGCGCATTGGGGGCTGATTGGTCGAAAGCTGGTTGGATTTTAAGGGGGCGGTTTCCATATTTCTTTTCATACTCATTGCAAAAAATGTTGAATGTTACAACATGGGCTCAGTAAGTCGTTTCTTTGCTAACATGCACAGCCTTTTCTGCATGTCTGGTGTGTCTACCTTGGATAAAATAAAAAATAAAAATGTTATAAAATAAAAGAGAAATTACTCTCTTATGACGTGCAGTTTACTGCTCTTGTCAGGTTGTTCACCCATTTTCCTGGCTGAAATCTGAGCTCTATCTTGTGTAACAGAGACTAAAATTCATTTTTAGTCGCGTGCTGGTGTAAATCTGCATTAAAAAGAGTCAATCGTATAGCTTCCTCAGTGCAAGGGTTTCTCTCGTGGTTCGGGCAACATCATTATAAGTGAATTACTAAAGTCTTTACATCGAGTACCTATTCTTCAATATACTCAGATTTGACTTTGACTATCTCCTTAATTGAAGCCTGTATTTTCTTTATTTTGTAATGATTACCCTAGTGTTGTCATCTTTTCAGCATCTGTTTTCAGGAAACAAGGTCCTCAAGCATTGTCAGCGTCTATTGATGACCGACATCCACCCATCACTGAGATAATTTCCCACTGCATTCCATTATTCTCATGTGTCCTTCTCTTTGATCTAGTTGGGATGACAAAGCCCATTCTCTGTTGTTTCGTAGTATGCTATGCAGGATCATCCAAGACTACCACATTTCCTTTTTGTGAATCTGGGGCCCATTTCACAGAGAATAAGGCTGTCATGGATAATTGATTTCTTTTCATGAGTTTAGCAGATTTCTGCATGCTAGAGGATTAGGAAAACATTGAAATGAAATCTTTCCAAATAAAAATGTTCATATTTATGCCTAATTTGACACTGGTGAATTTGCAAGCATAGAATATCCACCTATTTAAAATGTCTTTTCACATGCATTGTGAACCCCCTTGCCTTCCATCCCTTGAAGCATAGGAATGTGTCTATTTAATTTGTACTAGATCTACAAAATTACAGTTTTTGTCAATAACTTTGGGTTTTGAAGGTGGGTGTGAAAATAACTGCAAGGTTTGCGAATACCCACAAAGATATGACTGTGTGTGTGTCTATTAATTGACTTTCTTATGTAGTCTAATCACCAGATTTGATTATCAACATCAGCCCACCAGCCAAATACCTAAAAAAAAAAAAGAAAAACGTATCTGGTTCAATGTCATCTGGTACTCATATAAAGTGGTCTAATGCCCATGGGACAAGGTATGTACAAAAGCGAAAAAATTACTCCAAGAATAAATATTGAACCCTCAGACCCAACACTACAGTACATCTGTGGACCTGTGGAAGAGTCAGAAGGACTGCAGTGCTGCTCTGCAAGAAGACCTGCTACTCTGTTGCCCTACTGTCTGGTGCCCTGCTGCCTCAATATAAGGACTGGACCTGTATATTGTTACCAGGACCACAAAAGTGACTCCAAGGGCTAGTTGTCTGCCATCCTGATCAAGCCTCAGAAAAGGCTCCGACTATCTTGAATTCAGCACCTGGACTCTAATTGCTGTAAGTTTTGCCCACTAAGTGGTGCCACACCAGTCCTAGGCCCTTGGAAGCGAGCCTGATGGTGTTCTGACAGCCCCACTGTGATCCTCTAAGCAGAAATGATGCAGGGCGATGTATCTTCTAGCAGCTCCACTTCGGAACTGCTGTAGCACGATGCATCCCTGACACCAGACCTTTCATCGCAGCTAGTAGTCTCCTCGGAACTGCCGTTGCGTGAGGCATCCTTGATGCAGGCCTTCATATCACAAGGCCCTCATCAACGGCAGCCTCAAAGATGATTCAGTACTTCGTAGTGCAGCCCTGCAGCTCTTTAGGAATCACTGGTTCGTGACACATTTTCGACGCAGGACTTCGCATCTCAAACCCCTCATCAATGGCATCTTCGATAACGATGCAGGACTCCACATCACAACCCTGCAGCTTCCTCAGGACTGCTGCTGCGTGATGTATCTTCGAAGTGAGATCTCACAATGTTCTGCAAACCAGGTTGTAATTACTTTGTGCAGTGTGCCTATCTGGGTCACTGTATCCAGCCCGTGCTCCATCGCAGTCAGCCTGAGCTTGTGACTTTTTCCCGATCTACTGCAACCAGATAACCACAGTTATCTCTTTGTGCTTCTAGGCTCTATTTTTATTTAAAACTTTGAAATTGCATATCTCCCATTCTACTAATTAGATTTTTGTCATTTTTATCTGAAATAATTTAGCAAAGTTAACTCTATTGTTCTAAATTGGTATTCCTGTTTAAGTGCTGCATAAATTCTTTATAAATTGCCTGTACGTTAAGCCTGATTGCTTTGTGCCAAGCTACCAGAGGGTTAAGAAAAGGTTAATTTGGGGTTTGCTTCTAATTTCACCCTGACAGGAATTGTATTTTTTGCTTGAATAGGTTTGGACCACCCTCAACCAGTAACTCAATTTCCAACTGTGTTGTATCAAAACTAAGGGACATATTTCGAGTTTGACTGACAGTACTATGTCTGTCAGGGTGACTGAGGACATTTTGTCCACCACTATGACAGGTTTCCGGTTATCAAATTTAGAGACCAGCCAACCGCCATTATGGTTCTTGTCAAGGCACAAAGAGTTTAACGGACTACCTCTGTCAGTTTTGATGATTGTCCAAAAACCTTTATTAAACATTTTGTTTTTCATATGCAATTTGGAAGTTTGTTATTGAAAAGCAAAAACCAAATGTGCGTCACACCTAAGGAGTTTGTTTCTTTGATGTTGGAGTCATTGTTTACTTTTAATTGGTGGTAATGGACAAAAAAAAGTTTCCACTATAAATATTGTGGGCGAAGTAATGCCATTCCCTTAATGACCCCTAATCCATTTGGCCAACTGGGGAAAGCTTTTCGTCAAGTGAGCCAATGGGGGCTATGTCGTCAGAAAGCTGGCAATTCACCAGACCCTAAATAGGGCATGCGGATCTTCAGTTTGGCACACAGGGCAATCCGTCACATTTGTGATGAAGAATTGTAACAATTTGCTGTGTGGTGAAATATGAGTACTTTCACCAACATTTAATTTGGCAATATTTTAATATATCTCTTATTGAGTATTCAATTACCTTACTGAAATATTTCTGAAGTACATCGTTTTACCTAAACCTACAATTATTCGTTATAGCCTTGATGAGGACATGCAATTCCTGTTTTTTATGACTGGTATTATGGGAGAGAGATATTTTCAATGATCATGGGACCCAAACAAATGATCAAAACTATGTTGAGTGAGGAGAGATCAAAGATTATATTTGCTGGGTGAATGAATTGTGACTTGGAAAATGAAAGTAGCAATGATTATAACCTGTAGTTAGGTACCCATGTAAGAAAATTTAACGATTTGCAAACTGTAGATTTTATTGCCCCTTACAACTGAGTTTTTTCTGGTTAGCTCTATCTATTCACTATGGTAATATAGGGTTGGAAATTTCTGAACATGTAGGTTTACACATATACCACTGAGTAAAAATCTGACTAAATTCGATTTAGCAACACTGGGTAGTAACTAATGCTTAGTAGAATGAGCATGCGCACCATCTCTTACATAAGGGGGCATAGAACACATAAAACTCAAAATACAATTGTATGGTTAGTACCAATAATTTTATGGTCATATATTATGTATACATTCACCAACATGTGGTTTACATATCCTATGCAGAGATATCCCTGCCCTGTGTAGAACTATGAATTAAAAATAATGTAAAAACAGGCATCACCTGAGGATAATAAAACACAACTTGCAATGTTACAAAAGAGGCACATTGTTGTAATGGACTCCAGACTGGTTGAGGTATTTCATGAAGATTTATTGTAAGTTGGTAAGTAGCCTGGAACAAGCCCCACCAGGAGCAGCCAGCAGGCAGCTCAGCCCCATCATAACTGTGGCTTATCTTCAACCAGCACCCAACATTCCGTAGTGCATCACAGTGCAGAGGCATTCCACTAGAAGGGCATAAAGTGGGTCAAGGCATATATAGGAATATACAATAGGCAGGATACAACATACCTCCTTTTTTTCCACAACAGAACAATGAACATAGAAGCATAGAAACTAAACGAAGAAGAAAGCGTACCGATCATTACCTGCTGACACACCCACTGGCAAGACAGATGTAACAGGAGGCACTGCACAGCATGAGGGATAGAAAATACGGAAAAGGAATGAACGAATAAAGATAAGGCACATTCATCCTCTGTAAACACAAAGCAATGCAAAATGCATAAAGTAAAACAATAGACTTGAGGAGTAAACCTCAAACTGTAAACTTGCAAAAAGATTTGAATCCATTTGAAAATAGATTTGAAAATGGATTTAGATACAGATGTGCAATCCAAACAGGGAAAACTGCATGCACACATGAACAAGAGATAATTGTGTAATCCTTGCTAGGCAATACTGCATAAATTGAAATTGAGTAATTGAACTTTACAATCCTTGCTAGACAATACTGCATACATTGAAATTAAGTAAGGTTGCACTGATAGAAAATGTTGAGAAAATAGAGTAATAGAACTTTAGAAAATGTGCAACTTTGAAAATGTGCACCCTGGTCAATATCAAGCAGAGGTCACTTGAGGAATGTGTAACTAATGTTCAACATGTACACCATTGAGAAAGATTGAAATTGCACACATGCAAAACTGCAAAAGATAACAATTTAGAAACTGTAAAATAAAATGTATAACCATACCAAGTAAAATGTATACACACACTTGAAGTGAGAATGGAATAGTCCCCATTCCCAAGATTGTACAATACATCCAAGTAGACTCTGGAGGGATTAAAAAACTCATAATTAACTGGTTCTGTCGACTAGATAAGCGAAATCTCATACAATAGATTAGAAACTAGATTGAACTGCAATCCCACCAAGGGAATACTGCAAAATTGAAATTGAGACTTTTGAGAACGTACAAACTGGAAAACCTTGATCAGAAGTAACTTGACACACGTTCCCAAATTGACACACATTGAAATGTGCAATCCCAGCTAGGGAGAACTGCACAAATAGAAATTGAAAACATGGAGTAGTTGAACTTTGCAATACCTCGTGAAAATACTGGGCAAACTGAAATTGAGTAATGTTGCACAAATTAACATTGAGAGAAAATAGAGTAATTGAACCTTGTAAACCTTACAAGGGAATATTGCACAAATTGAAAATAGAGGATAAAGGCATACAAGAGAATAAACAGTATGTAATAGATCTTTTGAAAACGTCTAACTTTGAGAACGTGCAAACCTGGACAACCTCACGCAGATGTCACTTGACATGCACACATTGAAAATAGAGAGGATCGAGTAATGTGCACACTGGACAACCTCATGTAGAGGTACACCAT
Source organism: Lissotriton helveticus (assembly GCF_964261635.1). NCBI lineage: Eukaryota > Metazoa > Chordata > Amphibia > Caudata > Salamandridae > Lissotriton > Lissotriton helveticus. The sequence continues at coordinate 1,081,859,018 of NC_136059.1, forward strand.
TGAATTAGAGAGAAATTACACACATCCAATCTTGCAAGAAATAACAGAGGAAACAGTAACAACAAAATGTATAAAAGGCACAACCACAATGCACATAGCGAAACAGGCCCAAATACAATTTGTGATCACATTTGACTTGAAAAGTTAAAGTCAGGTCCCTCTCGGCAGGGCAAGATGGCGGCCGGCACTCGGGCTGAGTGAGCTGGCGTTCGCGTTCTCCTCTCCCTCCTCACCGCTGCCAGCAGTATATGCATGCATGAGGCTTTGATACCGTCCTGCTTTGCCGAAATTGCCTAGGATGCTTTGGCGGCTTTGTGGTTATCGTTTTGGCTTTCTGCTCGGAAGCCTGCCGGTGTGCAATTATTCGGACGGACGCCCTCCTGCGTTTCACTGCTATCGGCGCAGACAGCCGGGCTGGATCACCCATTGCTTCACCACAGCAGAGATGCCCCCAAAGAACCAAACGAAAACTTTACCGTGAGCCGCGTCCAAAACCGGAACAATCCCAGCGGCGGCTCCTGTTACTACACAGGCATCAGTGCACTCCTTGCCATTGCCAGTTGCGGCTCTATCTAGTGATACTACCAAAAAAACGGCCTCTGCAAAACTGACGAAGCCGTTCACACCTCCGGTTCCTGCAATGTTCAAGACCCGGGCAGGCTCGTCGATCAAGGCTCCCCAGTGCCCTGCTGCTCCACCTACGGTCACTTTAGACCATGCTGCCACCGGCTCAACTGCAATATTAACTACAGTAACATCAGCAACAGCCGGTAAACCTATAACTCTTCTAAACTTTTCCGCTTCTGCAGCTGGCGGTGAAAATACTGTGGGGAACACCGCGGAGCACAACCAGATAGTAGAAACTGATCAAGCAGAGCTTCAGCAGCCTTCAGACGCTCCTCCCGGGGCTGGGACAGTTACTAGTTCATTGTTGGAGTTGGGCTCACATACAAGTGGGATTCTGGGTGATGCAGTCCCTTCAGTCTCCATGCTCAATTTGCACATGCAAACCCCTCACAGCAACCACAGCAACCATGCTCACCCGCCGGCAGTACCTGCTGGCTCTGAAACAGATACGGATGGTGATAATTTTTACTCATTATCAGAGCCAGCAGCTTCTTCAGTTGATGATAATGGGTTAGATAAAGATTGGACTGATGATGAGGGCAGCGATTTGGGCGACTGGCGCACCAACGAAGTATTGAAGTCCATTACTATGACCAATGGTCTCCCTACAATTCGGAAGGCACCTCATGATTCTGGGGCGAATTTAGGCGCCTTATTCTGGGACTATTCTTTTTCAGCTCAACCTACCTCCCAAGTGCTTGCACTGTTTATGCTGGAAAATAAACCAGGTGCGCCTCCGGATGCAATGTCTCTAGATATTATTTATCAAACGATAATTGCTCATCGAGAGGAGACAAGGCAAGAAAGTGCCCGAGCACAGGGGGCTTGTCGTAGGGTTCAAAATTCCCTGAGTAGAGTCATCAAGACCTGCACAGACATTGCCACCAGAGTCACGGAGGCAGAGACTCGGATCTCTTCATTGGAGGATGATATTGTTACTCAAAAATCTACGCTTGATGAAATCCAGTCTCAGAGGGTAGATATCCAAGCTAAGCTGGTGGACATTGAGAACCGGGCTCGTCGCAATAACCTAAGAATTTTGGGGGTGCCGGAGGGTACCGAGGGGACAGACACTCGCCAGTTTGTTGTCGATCTGTTCTCAGAAGCCTTTCCAGAGGTGACTGAATGGGACTGGCGGGTAGAGAGCCAACGTGCCCACCGCTTTCCCTTCAAGTCAAAGCATCGCTCAGGGCAAGCACATGACAGACCTCGTGCTATTTTAATTTGTTTGCATAACTTCTTAGCCAGAGATAAAATATATGATTTAGCCAGGCCCGATAGGCAAAGATCAGGAAAAGGATGTACATTTTTTGTCAGGCCGGACTTCTGTCCAGCCACGGTCGAACGGAGGTGGCAGCTCCGTCAATTGATTGACCCCTTTCAGTCAAAGGGGGCACAGGTTTTTCTCCTTTTTCCATCGAAACTTAAAATTGTACACCAGGGCCAGACTACATTTTTTGAGTCTGAGATTCAAGCAAAATTATTCTTAGATTCATTGTGAAACCATACATTTGCTGTTGGTTATGTCTCAATGTGTTTAATAGTTACTCTTCTTACGGCAAATGTTTGATACTTTATGACCATGAGCTGATATACTCTGGCTTAGTGATGATTTCTTTTCCTTTTTTTCTTTATTTCTCGACCTGGCAGCGTTTATGGGGGGGGGTCTCGCCTACTCCAGCTTCTCCATCACCGGAACTACGGTTCCAGCCTTGCGATGGGGGTGGGGGTTTGAGGGAGGGGGGGCTCTCTGGAGGGGGGTGAGGGTTGGCGGTGGGTGGGCATGGGGTTGGGGTATATCAAAAAACTTGGCTTGAGGAACACTTTTTTCGATCAAGGCAATCATGGATTAAATCAGTCAAAAACATTTAAACTTGCCTTTTTTCTTTTTTCTTTAGCTCTTAATGGCATTGGATAAACTATCTATAGTCTCTTGGAATGTGTGTGGGTTAAATAATGGCAGGAAGCGCGCTTTATTGGCTCGTTTTATACAGACTATGCATGTGGAGGTAATATGCTTACAGGAAACGGTATGTTCCTTGGAACAATAGGGATTGTTTAAAGATTCCGGGGTATGAGCTGGTAGCCTGCTCACGACAGTCCTCAATGATAAGAGGCGTAGGTATACTTTTGAAGCGTGGTGTAGGCTCCTGTGTGAGAAGTACTCAAGATTCAGCGGGCAGATGGGCGATAGCCGAGCTTTTGATTAATGGGTCAGCTCTGACGATTTGTACTATTTACAACTCATATCTGGATGACCCTGCAGTCCTAGAGTATTTAAATGTAGAACTATCTCTCTGGCCTCAGCCTGTTTGCTTTTGTGGTGATTTTAACATCAACCTTTCAGCTAATTTCAACATTGTTGGAGGGCAGAATTACGTGGGCTACAAACCCAGATTATATAGGGCCTTACAAGCCCGTGTGCAGGAACATCTTATGAGTGACTTATGGTTTTATCATTGTAGTAATTCAGATGGCTCTACATACTTTTCTGCTCCTCATAGGAAAACGGTCCGATTGGACTATTTTTTTCTTTCAGATCAAATGGTTGGCACTTCATCAATTACTATATCTCCTAGAACTATTTCAGACCACAACCCTTTGACCATTAATTGTACAGTGACCGGCGTGGCCAGACCACCTAGACTATGGACGTTTGAAAGACAGCTACTCTCAGAACCAACGTATATAGAACATATGAAGCCTTGCCTTACAGAGTTTCGGAATATTAATAGAGGCTCTACCCCAATTAATATTGTTTGGGATTCACTTAAGGCTGCAGTTCGTGGTGATACCAAAAGCTTTTCCTTCTTTCGACAGAAGCAAATTCAAACTCAAATAACTGAGCGAATGGAGGAATTGCGCTGTGCTGAGGTTCAATTGATTAACACGATCAGGGAGGGTAGCGACATACTTTCTAGTCAGTCCCATGTTGCCCGAATTAAGGCCTCGCTGCTGGAGTTTTTGGGTCAGGACCTTGCGTCTAAATATCTACAGTATCGCTCGATGATGTTCGAGTATGGTGAAAGATCGGGTCGAGTCCTGGCCAGGCGACTCCAGCAGCGTGGTCTGGCTAACCGTATTACTAGCATTCGGGATTCTCAAGGGGTTGTCCAGGACACCCCGACAGGAGGGGTCTCGGTTTTTTCAGACTTTTACCAATCTCTGTATACTGAAGAGGCTAATGACCAAGCAACTGACCTTGGGTTTAGTGCATATACAGAAGCTCTCACCACAGCGAAAATCTAGGAATCTGACAATGAGGCTCTTTCTGCACCTATTACAGGCGAAGAGTTAGATTCGGCACTGAATTTCTTGGCCAGCTGGAAGGCGGCGGGTCCTGATTTCATCCCCTTGGAATTCTATACTACATTCCGGGCTGAGATAAAGCCGGACCTTTTATTAACTCTTAGGGATGCTCAGCTCGGTAGGATTCCTGATTCTTGGCGCTTAACAACTATTATCCTGATTAAAAAAAAAGGCAAGCCTGATTTAGATCCAGCCTCATTCCGACCAATTTCATTAATTAACACTGATTCTAAAATCTTCTCTAAAATCCTGTCTTCTAGACTTGCATCCGTAGTTTCCCCGTTGGTTTCTATCCGCCAACATGGTTTCATTCCCGGCAGGGACACTGTGGACCATGTTCGCCGGGTCATAGCTCTTTTTGACTGGGCCCATGTCTCGCGGTCTCCGCTCGTAGCAATTTTTTGGGACGCCGAAAAGGCATTTGACAGGTTTGCTTGGGGCTTTTTGTGGAAGGTTATGTACTGGAAGGGGTTTTCCCCAAGCTTTATTCAGGCCTTACAGTCACTCTATGCTGCTCCCCAAGCGACCCTGTCAATCTCAGGGACTGTCTCAAAACCTTTTAATATCGGTAGGGGCACAAGGCAGGGGTGTCCTTGTTCACCCCTCCTATTTGCCCTCTATATTGACCCCTTTATTAGTCAGATTGAGCTTTCCGGGAACATTCAATCGGTTAAGAACAATGTGGTCGACTTTAAAGTGTTGGCATACGCTGACGATATTGTGGTTTTTACTAGTAATGTGTTGCTTTCATTTATAACTATTAAGTCGCTGGCGACGGCCTTTGGACAACTTTCAGGCTATAAACTTAATGTTAAAAAAACGCAGGTTATTCAGTCTTCGGCCAATTTATGATGTCCCAATAGTAAAAAGTGCTACCTATCTGGGTATCAAGATTACCGCTGTAATTGAACACCTGCCGGAAATAAATATTTTGCCAATCATAGATACAGTAAAGTTTACTCTACAAAGGCTTGATAATCTCCATTTGTCTCTATTTGGACGGAGGAATGTACTGAAGATGTTGCTGTTGCCAAAATTTTTGTACCTATTTAGGACCATTCCTTTGGAATTTTCTCAATCTAGTCTCTCCAGTGCGCAAAGATGCTGCAATCGGTTCCTTTGGCGCTATCAGTCTCAGCGGAGAGCTGCTAAATGGATGTGTCTTCCATTATATAGGGGTGGGTGGTCAGTCCCTAATTTACTGTTTTATAATTGGCCTGCTCTCATACAACATCTGGTTGTTCCACTTTTTGCTACATGAGCTCCACTTCCACTGGCTTGCTGTCCTTCTATTTTTGAGATTGGTCTAGGGGCTGACGCCAACGGGACTCTCCTTTCAGTACTAGAACCTAGTTACTACAAAAAAACAAAGTTCAAGGTTATTGCAACAATGTTTTCAGTTTGGAGGAAGGTCCGTCGTTATTGCTCCATTCCGAATATTAATTTGTATACACCTCTGACTGCGGCTAGGCTATTGCCATCTATCCTTCAGGACTCTGTTACATTTAGGTGTAACTCCCTAGGTATTAAAGTACTAGGCGATCTAGCTCATGATGGTAAAATAGCTTCTTTTTCGTTTTTAATAGATAAGTATGGTTTGCACACCCATGAATTTTTTAAGTACCTTAAACGTTTGTTGCTATCTAACCCAGCTTCTTTGTACCATTCCAACTGTGTTATCTAGAAGTCTACTGATGGATTTGATCCTAAGGAGGGCTCGTATTGGTGAGCTGTACCAAAGTCTAATATTGACCCTCCCTGACGACCTTGCTGCACAGAATGCAAAACTAGAAGCTAAGTTAGGGAAGGGTGGTTTAGACATAGCTTACGCATTAGAACTCTCTAATTCTGTTTTACTTTCTGGGTCCTTACGTTGCTAAAGCTATATGGCCCTATTCGATTTGTATTTTACTCCTGCTAAAATATCAAAATGGGGAGGTACTAATGCCCAGGGGTGTCCGAGATGTGGTCTCTTGGCAGCCAATGACACACATATGTTTTTTTCATGTACCAAGTTAGACTTATTTATACAAGATATACAATCTTGTATTAACATATCCCTTAAAATACAGGCGGTTCTTTCTGCAGAATTGGTTATTATGGGCTGTGAGTCAGATATGTCTGTATCCAGGTCCTCTCATGAGATAGCGCTTTTGTGTATTTTTATGTCACTTATTCGATTATGCATAACTTCGGAATGGACCAATCCAGTCCCTCCTACTTTTATAAATTGGAAGGCTAGGGTACTAGCCCTTCATAATTTAGAATCAGCAGTGTTCTTGAGAGGGGGTAAGAGGCGGCGCGAAAAGGGTTTGAGGATGTGGGGGCCCTTTAAGCTCTGGTTAAATAGTTAATTTGTTTGCAGGGTTATTATTGATAATTGCGTTCTTGAGGTTTATGTATTTTCTATTCGAAGCTCATTCCACACTTATCTTTTTCTTTTCAATGTATTCTTTCTTTTTCTTCTTTTGTCTGTGAATAGATTTTCAGGTTTGCCTTGATGTCATTTATATGTACTGTATTTGAACTTGTTTTGTGTATTCCTCAAGCTGCCTAATAAAAAAATAAAAAAAAAATAAAAAAAATGAAAAGTTAAAGTCAACTCCAGCCATGCATGTGAATTGAAAAAATGGAACAAAAGAGTAACACTAGAACAATTTGCAGTAAAATTTGAAATCATTCATAAGCAATCAATAGCATTTTAAAATTGAGAAGTACACCACCACACTGCACATAGTGAAGCATTGAAGTCCAAAGTAGATACAGGTAACAAGAAACATCATGGCAGGAAAACAATTCTATTGATACTCACGGTACGACACTTCCATTATTTGAAGAAAATGTTATTTAGAGTGAACATCGTGAATGGAAAAGAGGACCAAGATCTTGATGTGAGACTCTAATACTGAGATGGCGATATGTTACCAGATTTTTGAGCTGGGTGGCTGTAAGGTTAGCCGCACACCAAATCTTTAAAGCATTTGAAGAAGGTGTCACAAAAGGAAAAGTGGATGACGTCACCGGAAATGCACAAAGACTTCGATGGACACTGGCTAGAGGGTAATAGTGCATACGCAGAGGTGCACCTGTTTTGAAAAGTAGCACGAGAGAGGAATTTTCACAAGACAGTAGAACTGCCATAAATACAGGGAAGATGTGGGGCCGAAAATAAAATTGAAATTGACTCACCCCATACGTCCATGGATGTACAAGTAACGTGGGTGGCAGGGAGGAAATATCACTGCACCAGACGTCATTGAAATGATGCATCTGCGTCGTAAAAGTTCACAGCTCTGCTTACACACTGTATAAAATATGTCTAAAAGTAGAGTCTTGAACCTCCCAGGCACATTTAAAGTACATTTAAAGTACAAGTCGCATCTTTAGGTGTGGTTGATCTGAAGTCCCATGTCGAGAACTTGGAGCAGATTGGTTGATAGTTGGGAACAGGTACTTGCTGCAGAGTGGGAAGATTAGTAGATTCTTGAGGCGCTGTATAAGGAATAGAAACTGGGAGGCAGGTACAATAAATGTGTGCAGGAGCACTATGAGACAGGCTTGCCCTCACCAAAGGCACAGCACAAGTTGAATTGAAATGCTTGAAAGGTGAAATAGAGATGGAACTTCTAGAGTGGCAGGAGAACTAGGAACTGGAAACCTTAATTCATGATGCTTTGATTCTGAAAGCCAAGAGGCACTTCACTGAAGGCGGAGAGAGGTCTGTGTCCCTTGAAATTGCAAAATTTGAGAACACACTTGAGTTGAAGAGTAATGAAAATAAAATCCGACAGGTGGAGATTGGGGAAGTACAGCAAACATTGAAATGGAAAAATCAATTGAGCCATGTAGACCTTGGTAGGGAAATACTGCACAACTTGAAAATGAGAATAGAATTGAACTCCGTAACTGAGTAAATGAACACACGCATGCACATTGAAATAAATGAACTACTGAAATGTACAATCCAACTAGGGAATGCAACAGACATACATGCACATAGAAAACAATTTGAGATGCGCAATCCCAAATAGAGAAAGCTGCAAAAATGCATGCAGATAAAATTGAAACAATGGAGTAATAGAACTATCACCTGCACGTACATTGATATAATTGAATAATTGAACACATGCAAGTACATTGATACAATTGAGTAATAGAACACCAGCATGTACATCTAGGAATGGAAATGGAAATAACACACAGTGAAGAATTGCTAAGCAGTAGCAACAAAATGAAGGTACACCAAAAAGTATAATCACACATTGAATAATTGGGAAAATATAGCTAAGATAATACATATATAAATACATATTAGGTAAGTAAAATTGACATTGATGAGTCTCATGAATGATGGCACAATCACAGAATTTTCCTCAATGATCCGTAGAGCAAATGTGAGACATAGGAGAGGAGTGGGTTAGAAAATTGTACCTTCAGAGCCTCTAAGAGGTGCTCGAGTCACTGGTGTCCTTACTGGAGATCGTCCAAGAAACAGGATGAAACCTCGAGGATTCATATCTTATGTGTTGAAGAGATAAACATCCATTCCGACTGGAATAAAAATAATTTGAATGTGCGTACATCGTACGCGGTTGCCAAAAAAACCAGGAAAGGCTGAAGGAAAACAGGACACCACCGCCAACTACAAGATGGTGGGCCACATGATACGTCGTGCCGGGTGGTCGAAGGCAAGAGCGTGCCCTGTTGTGTCCATAGAAGAGGCTGGGATTGCTTAGCAACGAAACCTTGAGAGCGGTGACTTCGTGGAAATGGCCGGGCAAGATTGAAAAACACAGGTGATTGAGCGAATGCCGAATGACGCTTGCGTTTGATTTTGAAAAAGAACACAACGGTTGAACATGCACAGTTGTTGAATGAAGACAGTAAATTTCAAAAGTATCCCTCATCCCTCACCCGGACTGGATGCCGCAGTTGAAAAATTTACTTGAGAGGTTGAAAAGAAAAAAAACGTTCAGAAGCTCAAACCTTATGAAGCATGAGAGGCCACCCCATAAAGTTGCTCACAATGTGCCAGGCAGTGTTAGAAATCTCACGCAGCGTCTTGAATATAAGTGATCCCCAAAACCATGTGTAGTTGTCCATTGACAGACACTCGTGCACGCATCTGCCATAGAATAGATTGACCCATTGCAGGTTGAGTGCTGAAGCAGGTTCTGAAACGTAACTTGTAACTTAGAAAGGAAGAGTTTGTTCTCAGTCATTGAAATAGGACAGACTTTGTTGAGAATTGGGCTTGAGCACAACACACACACTTCATAGGAGCCAAAGACACTGGCACATGAAACACCTTACTTCTTGACATTTTACCTTCGTGAGAAACCCCAACGTTGAATACATCCACAGCTGATTGCAAGGTCTAAGGGATGTCTTGAGTTCTCAGCTATTGCACTAGTCCACGCACAGTAACCACATGTAGAGAGATGGATGCAGTTTAAGAAAATGCAGGCACCGTTCAGAAATGAATCCCTAGGACATCCAAACTTAGTAGTTGAACTTGTAGAAGGATTGATGTGCAGAGAATAGAAACACCTCACACCAAACAGGAAACACAAACAAAGGCAAAAACAGTACCTTGCTTGAACTGGTGGGCATAAGAATATGGTTGGTCTCACTGAAAGCGGTAGAGAGATTGTAGAAGTGTAAATTTAGAAGGGCACTCTGCTTCTCTTGAAGTTGAAGCTGGAACCTAAAAGTGGCTTGTGAAAGAAGGTGGTCTGCTTCCCTTGAAGTTGAAACTGCTAAGAACACATTTGAGTAGAAGAAGGATCTTGCATGTACAAGTTGGGGGAGACCGGTGAGGTGGTCACTTATGGGGATCAGATGCCAAAGTCCTTGTTTGAAGATTGAAGTACGATGTGGCCTTTTAAAAATCTTGGTATTGAGCATGTAGAGGGTAAAATCAACTCATCGCCAATAAAATGTAGTAATGTACTCCAGACTGGTTGAGGTATTTCATGAAGATTTATTGTAAGTTGGTAAGTAGCCTGGAACAAGCCCCGCCAGTAGCAGCAAGCAGTCAGCTCAGCCCCATCATAACTGTGGCTTATCGTCAACCAGCACCCAACATTCTGTAGTGCATCACAGTGCAGAGGCATTCCACTAGAAGGGCATAAAGTGGGTCAAGGCATACATAGGAATATACAATAGGCAGGATACCACACACATCAATAGTGCTTACATTCTAGGCTCTGCCATCTTTCCCAAGGCTGTTTTACGAGGTGATGGCAGACTTCAGCTACAGTTGTGTTGTGTGTCTCTGAGTGTACATGAGTTTGTTTGAGACATGCAGTAGTAAGGGTGTGAACTGTTAGATGTGAGAGGATGCATGTGATTTTTTAAATTCATTGACAATTTACACACGTCATTTAATGCAAATACATATATTTAATCTGCTTGTTTTGCTTCATGTAGTGTGTGGGAGTCTGTAAAATCTATGATTGTATATTTTTTATAATAATAGCATTTTTATTTTATGTATTATTGTTCTTGCATTTGTACAACGTGATGAATGTACGTCACTGCACTATCTAAAGCTGTATGCCGATGTGTCCATTAGTTATATTTATTTGTCATTATTTTTTTGTACCTTTGTTTTGGTAGTGTTGTTTCCTGCTTCCACTGATTGCTATGTGATTCCCTTGCAGTACTTATGAATGGACCTATTATATTACTTATTCCAAGGCTTGTTTGGAGTAAATGTTTGGGCAGTAGTCCAAAACAGAGGTGTTCCAAACAAAGAAAAACACAGTCCACTCTTCTGTCCTACATTCAAGTGGAGGCAGATCTAGCCCTTTGGGCTTCTCTCCATAGGTTACAATGGCTGCTGTTCTCTTTCTGAAGTCAGGGTTCAGCATGCGCAGTCCTTCTTCTTTATTCTTCAGGTCAAGTGAACATCTGAAGAAGGTACCCAAGGGTGTCACTTTAATTCCCTGGCACTAGCTTTTGGGTGGTGGTGACTCGCTAACCAATACGGAAAAAGTTCTTGGTAACCCTATACACATTGACAATATTTCCTGCGGGGTTTTGACCCTAAACATCGCCACAGTGCCCAGCTTTGCCAAAATACAATATGACAGAATCTTTTTTTCTCTTGGTCAGGGCTCTGGGCACACTTCTGAGGCACAGTTAAGAAAAGGGGGAACCCTCCCTGCAAAACCAGTTCTGGGTCAGGTTTTCCCTCACTGAAATAAGTGCATCTCTGGCTAAGGGGACAATGGCAGTGGCAGGCCTAGGTGCAAGTTACATATGCCCCTCTGAAGCTTGTAAAGTTGGGGGGCAGATCCTGAACACCAACCTGTTACGAGGAGGTCACACCCCCTCCCATCTAAGGCCCTGTTGTCCCTTTCTGAGATCAATTAACACCTCCCAATAGTCTGGCAAGTGACAGATGGGGATTATCTCAGAAAGCATTACAATGCCAAGCTTCCAAAAGTGGAATTTTTAAAATATTATGTAAGCCCCAGCGTTACCATTGGATTGGATTTTAAATTCCTATTAATTTGAGTCCTTCAATCATGGCTCAAGTTATTGCCAAATTGGAGGTCTATATTATAATAATGTAACCCCCTGCTCTTCTATGGGAGAGCGAAAAAACACTTTAGAGCCGTTTCACTGTCAAGAGATGTAAAGCCTAAGTAAACATTCTACTCTTTAAATATCACGCACCCTGCCCTATGGGTCTTATGTTAGCGTTGACGTATAAGTATTAAATAAGAAGATTTATGGCGGCAACATTTGTATTTTTCACGTTCAATTTGTAGTTTGGAAATTGCACACACAAGCTCCAGGGGTAGGCCCTGAAGACATTCCTTACCATGGTCCTTTAGTTGTGACACAATATGTGCTGCAGTTCACTAGTAACATTTTACTTACAGCCCCTGGACACCAAGAGTACCATATACTAAGAACTTAAACACCATTGACTTTCAAGTCATTTATCACCCTCAAGAGGAAAACTCACAATTTCTTGAAGACTTAACAAACCTCATATCACAAAATGTCCTAAAAGTCAGCATAAACATTATGCTAAGAGATCTAAATATGCTTCTTACAAGCCCAGCTTGACCAGTCTAGGATGAGACCTTAAGACCTTAAGAACTGTTCAACATCATCAAGCAGCAAACTTCCCCATTCCCTCAACACTCAATCAATGACTCTACTAAGTGCTACAAAGAGTTTGCTACATTCTTCTCTGAAAAAATAACCAACAATTAAACTCTCTCTTGTCCCACCCAACTACCTACCTTACACCCTGGATCCCCCTCTGCAAGGAGGGTCCATCCAAAGCCCTACCACCTACCAATGGCTGTCTCCTCATACTCCCCCTCTCAGCAATCCAGAACACCAACCTCAACACCATGCAACTGAAAAATTATGCAAGTTGGACCGACTTAGGCCACATCCCTTAAAAAGAAGTCCTCAAAGTAGTTGCTTGCAATGAGTCCGACATCAGACATCTATGACCCGCTCCCTGGTGGGCTCATCAAAAAATCTCAGTCACCTCATATCTCCTACATGGACCCAAATCATCAACTTCACCTGATTGAGCGGCCCCTCGCTGGCCTCCCTCACACTCACTTTCATCATCAAAAAAACAGATGTTGACCAGTACGACCCTAAAACTACAACTGTATTACAAACCTCCCTCTTCTGGCCAAAGCCAATAAAAATTGTGTGCTAGCACACCTTAACAACCACTTTGAAAAATTCATCATCCATGACACCTTTCAATCTGTATTCAGGAAAGGATATAGCATAGAGACGATTATACTGAATATCACAGACTACCTACTCAGATCTCTGGATGAAGGCCAGGCCTGCCTCTTTGTCAGCCTGGAACTCTCGGCTGTGTTTGATACTGTCAATCATGGCATCTTCCTAAACACCCTATTGCAATGTACAGATATCAATGGAACTGTCCTTCAGTAGTTTGCTTCCTTCTTGAATCAACGCTCACAGTTAATTAGGTTAAACAACAACACCTCAAAAGCAACACCAGTCTCTCAAGGACTTCCTCAAGGGTCATTCCTCTGTTCTTCATATTTAACCTCTACATGGAATCCCTTGCAATGATCCTGAAACAAGCCAAAATAGCCTATCATCTCCATGCAGATGACATCAAAATCTACATAAAAATTCATCAATTAAAGACATCCAGCACCTACGCAGCACTCTCTTCACGGTCCAATCCTGGCTGACTGACAACCACCTCAAGCTTAACCCCAGCAAAACCAATCTTCTGTTCAGTCAACCAAAAGGAAAGTCCTTTCTTGTAGATATGTTTTCATTACAAAGGGTTAATTATGATTGTACGCGTTACCCAGCCTGATTTAAAAATGGCGGCTTGTCGTACCCAGCGTTAGGAGGGCAGAACGGAGCAATATAGCAGTGTAGTGGGAAAGGGAAGTCGGCGTTTCCGCTACCAATTATTTTCCGCCCTACCCCATCCTTAGCCTTTTGTGATTGCTTCCTGCTGAGACTGCGGTTTGATCGTTCTCCCTGACACCAGTGAGGGGCTTCAGGTGAAGTGCAGGCAAGTGTGTGATCACGATACACTGGGCCAGACTGAGCGGCGCCGGCGGGGAGTCAAAGAAGAGTAAGGACTGTTCAAGGAGGCACCGGACATAATGACTGCTGATTGCAGAGCCCAAAATTAATGCTAATAAATGAAATGGGCATGCCTTGCTGATTTGGGAGCGCTGTTTTCTTGTTTCTGGGTTGCTTCCAGGGGGCTTAGTCCGGCATCTTTCAGTACAGCAAGGCTGTCTGTTGCCTGTCCGAGATATGGTACATTCACGAGAGTCTAACCAATCAATTATGTACATTATGATTTGATCTAACAGCTGGTGGGTTTATTGCTTGAAATTCTGCACCAGCAATTGGAGAGAGAATGGTCCAATAAGTGAGGGGCTGTATGCTAAACCAGGTGCATGCTTCTGATGAACATGTGGGTGTCGCTATTAGTCATATACTGGTTTCCTATATAACAATTGCTGAACAGCCTTTGACAGTGGAGTCCGAGGACTATGTCTGACACCCAGTGGAGCTGCTTTGTTCAGCTATTGAGGAGCTCGGCCTTGGTTAATTCCCTGACCGTCACCTACCCAGTCGGACTTTTTCTACCCGTCTCCCTGTCTCGCCCACCCCGCCCTCATTATATATCTGTAGAGAGTCCATAGTGCCTAGGGAGCCACTCACAGTTGAGGTATGGTATGGCATCCCTTGCCAAAGCACTCCTTCATCCCTTTTTGGGGAAGGATTCAGTATGTAGGCCTTGGAGTCTCAGAGACCCCTCTGAGAGAGTCCACTTCATTTAGGGAGCATGTCGAAACAGAGATGGGTAAATGATACCACTTCCCCTGGAATCACAGCATACTGGCCTTTGGACGCAGCTCTGACTTGTCTACCGGTGTGTGTCCACGTCAACCCTCCCCCTCCTTTGTAAATTGCTATGTCTTTCACTCTCCTCTCCTTTCTCCCTCCTCCATTCTCTGTCTACTTCCCCTGTTTTTAGTACCCCCTCCCCTCAATATCTCTCATTGGCATGTTTTTTCCCTTACGTATATGTTCTTTTAGTGTGTCACGACTTTAGTTGTTACTATGTTGCCAGGCTCAAATAACTGTATATCCTTTGTAACGATGTAACCTGCAATTTATGGTCTGATACTCATTTAAAGCGCTCTGATACCTCCGGGTGTAGCCAGCGCTATATAAAACCTTTTAAATAAATAAATACATGAATACTTGGCTCGAAAGTCTCACTGCATTAAACTGCAAGCCATCCCTCTCCAACTCTATAAAATGTCTGGGGATCACACTTGACAAAAACCTAACTATGAAATAATATATTTATGCTTCAGCAAAACTGCCTGATATACGTTGAAACACCTTAACAAAATCTAACCTTTCATCCCCATTGAAGAACTAAAGACCATGGTGCAATACATAGTCCTCTCGAAAATGGTCTAGGGTAATCCAACAATTACGGGCACCTCAAAATCACACTTAGTCCCTCTGAAAGCCACCCTCAACGCAGCGGCCTTTCTTCTGTCAGGGAAGAGTCATTTCGATCACATCTCTCCTACAATGAAGAAACTCAACTGGCCGCCAATTGAGGCAAGATGTATATTCAAAACTGCTTGCATAGCCCTCGAGACTCTCTACACAGAAAAAACAGTCTACCTTGCCAACAAACTATCAAAAGTAAGCCAAAAGAAGCCCATTTGAAGCTGTAACAGTCGGCTCCTGATCCCTCCTGAATTCAAGGAAGACCTGCACCTTCTCTGGGAACGCTCCTAGAATCTGAACCTTGTTGCCCCAAGACTTGCATGACAATCACTCATTCCCCCACTTCAAGAAGAAACTGAAATGTCTTCTTCTAAAAAAAAAAACTACTTCCGCCCCCCTAAGCAATCTGAGTGGACTGATGTTTCTTCCTTGCACCTTCCATCTAAACCTGAGTACTGCTGCCTTGGGGAAAAACTGTGACTCCACCCTCCACACCATTGCATCTCCCAGCACAACTACCTCAGATCTAAATCATTTGTATATTCTACTGTCCATGGTACACCCTCACACCACCCTCCATATCTACATCAAAACTATATTGTTTGAATATCCTATTGCCCATATTATTCCTCTTTTTATACGCTTACTTTGCATTTTTATGTCCTCCTTTTGATGTAATGCCTATAACTGCTGCTATATCGTTGACATACCGTACTACCTATTGTATACCTCATTTTATACATGCTTCTGCACTGTTATCTGTGTTATAAGCAACTCCTGTAAGTGTTGCTATATCCTGCTGTCTATTTATTTCCTTTTATACAGTTACAAAGCACTGTTATTTTCCTGGGTGTAGCTCATGTAATCGATGCTGTGCTAACTCTGTAAAGTGCTCTGATGCCTTCGGGTCGAATTCACATTAAACAAAACATAAAAAATAAATACATAAATATGTTAACTATGCCAACCAGGGATGAGCCAGTTCTACATGTTTTAGGGTCAGGTCGGAGTACATACCTTGCGCGCTGGACGTCAGCACTCAAGTGTGCGGGGTCATTAAACAGGAACTAAGTGACTGAATATGATCTTGGTGGATGGGATTCTGTCACAAACGTGGCTGATATCCTGTCCGCAGTATTAAAAGCTCCATAAGACATTATGGAATTGAAATTCGGTGGACAGGATATCTGTCATGTTTGTGATGGAGCAACCCTGCCCGCCAGGATCATAAACAAGTCCTAAGTCTATCAAAAAGTGGGAAACAACAAGTGGGGATGAGCCTGCAAAAAGGGAGTTTTTCTCCCAGATAGTGTATAATTTATTCACATATAGGTATTCACATGATTTATACGGATTGTAGAATTAAGTGAAGATGCAAAAAGATTAATAAGTGAATTCCTGAATTTGACATCATTCCATGTGAGGCCTGTTTATTCATTAGAAAAGTGTGTTGAAGTTGGGTACAGGCAAATACAAGGAAATAAATCCCTGAATCCTGGGAGGCTTTGATCAAGCAAACAGAGCTGTAAACACCATTTGTGAAGGCAACAGGCATCTCACAGCTTGTCTGGCACTCTCACCTTGCTAGGGATGCTATAGCTACTGAGCACAGAAATAGACAATAAGGTTCTTCACACAGAATAACACCTCTGTTGTTTCAATTTGTTGTAAAGGTGACAGGCCACTGTACGGATGCTAATACTTTTTGTTGCTAAGGCAAGATGTGAGGGGTTGGAAAAAAGAGACTGAATCCATCTTCCCATCCAGAGTAATTCTGAATAAATATTACACTGTTAAAAATTCATTTTGATATTTTTTTACTTATTGCTTTTATTGCCATTGCTTTGTTTATTTTTATAGATACAACTATGCACATTATTTGCACTAGAATAGGATTTTGATTTTAATTAAATCATAAAATATATTCCTAATGTGTATTCTTGAGAGTGTCTATTTCTGATGAAAAGTGATGTTAAACCCAATAACAACAAATATTCCAGTGAGTTTCACAAAACTGATAGTTGCCCAGAATGCACCATCCTTCTGCAACGAGCAACTTGTTGGTAGATTGACATTGAGTCTGCACTTTCAGCATAGTCTCTGGAAAACCAAATCTTGGGCCATATGGTGTATGAAAACTACAAAAAAAAGTAGTCAGTGGTGCCCAGTCATGAGGCTGTTCTGTGAGTAACCTTGAATGACACACTCCAGGCATTGCCAATATTTAGTCATAGGAGATGCGTCCATAGTAATACTGTTTCCTACTTCAGTTCAGACAGGAACTATCTCTATGTTGTGAGTTTGTCAGGCACTTGACTAATAAAAGGTAGTCTGAGTTTTGAATTTGATTTGACTCTCATTTTGAATCTGCTTAACCATGGTGATACAACCCTTTGGGATAAGATTGACCACCATTAAAACAACATGTTACCTAGAGGGATATCCCTGAGGTTGCGGTGAAGTTTCTTTTGTTGTAAATGCATCTGCTGCATGCCTATTTGAAATATTTTACTTATGAATGATATTTGACCTTGTAGATCAAAACACTAGGCTCCTTCATTCATGGGAAGCTACCCTCATTCCTTTAGTGAATGAAACACATCATAATCAATAAATCCTGTTAAGAAATTAGAACCACAAACTTTGTTTGGTGGACATTGATCACAAGTAGAGCAGACCATAGAGACTGGAACGCCAAGTCTACGTCCTGCACAACAACTGCATTCTGCAGTGCAGGCAATTAGACCATAGATCTATCATGCGATTATTGGCAAAGCATTCATAAAGTGAGATTCCATTTGTATTGCTCACAAGACCACAAAACCAATAAATTAGAAGCAGTCTATGCGCATACATCACTTCAAGAGAAACATACAATTGCAAGCACCACTTATACTTACATCAGAGTTTTAATGGGAAGTGTGTTTTAGTTTTGCTAATAAGGTTGGTGCCATTTCGCTTAACCTCACAAAAAAAACACATCTGCCCTTACTAGAAAGTTTCAGAGTGATCTATCAAGCGAGGGCTGAGTAAAATGGGGATCCCAAAACACATTTTCCCCCATGTAACTTAGAGAATATTAGACAAGGATTCAGAAAAACGGCTTAACAGAATTACACTAAGGGGCATATTTTTCAAAGAGCTGCATCCCCCTCGCTGTATGCAATGGGGTACAAGGGTGACACAATTACCAAGTTAGATTCATAAAGCCACAAAGGCTACCTTTTTTTTGCCCTGTGTGGCTTGATAAATCTAGAAAACACAATGCAGCACAAATCACTGCATTGCGTTACTCTGCCATAGAGAAGCGTTCCATGAGAGGAGCTTGGGTGTTCCCATTCATCCACCCATGAATTTTGGCACATTCCCAGATTTGCCATAACTGGGAGACCTTGGAATGTGTCAAATGCTATGCCTCCCCACGTGAGGCTTAACAAGGGGAAATATCTTTATTTCTCCTAATTTTTTCATCTATCTATGTGTGCTGCATAGAAAGAAGGAAAACACCCTAAGTCATTTCTCATTGTTGTAAGACTATTTCTGCCATAGACTAAAATTGGGTTACCTTATTATATTTTTGGATTGGGAGCAGATAAAGATATGCTGTTTAAACTCAAATGAATTGTAAATTAAAATCCTCTTTCATTGGAAAGTCGGATTTTAAGTCACAATTCTGAAAATGCCACTTTTATAAAGATGTCATTTTCTTGCCCTAACCGTTTAGCGCCTTCTGCCAGTGTCCTGGATCACATGACTGAGAATGGCTGTTCTGTTGAGGTTTGTGTTTAGCTTAAAGACAGCAACACAAAGGGGGCTTAGGTGTGGAAAGGATGGATCATCCTGGAAAGATGACTGGTGACCTAGCCCTAGCCCCCACTTGCATTTCAAAGGTCTTTTGCTCCTATACACACTGTCACGACCATGTGTAGATTGCATATTGTACACAGACCCAGCACTGGTTATGAATTGACAAGTAAATGTGACTTGTGTATAGGGACTACATCTCCCAGAATACCCTGGGAGAAGCAAACACTGTCAGCACCAACCACGAGGCTATATAAGCTCCGCCTTCATATGATGAGGTGTTTGTCAATTTTATTAAAATCAGTATCAGCGAGACCTTGCCACTTTGTAACACCCGCGCTGGGGCACATTTGTTCTTTGGAGGTTTGGTTCATGCCCTTTCAGCTTTCTAATTGCTTTTCGTGCACACTTGCTGGTGCATGTTCTGCGAGTGAGCCATTGGAAGGCTCTATCTTTGCTGCTCTTGATTTTTGACCTGTCAGCGCTGGAGCACATGTCAGCGCTTGTGCATGGACAGCCTGTTGCTGCATATTTTCTCTTTCTTCGGAGGGTCCTCGGAGACCAACGGAGGTCGCATTGGAGTGCTGCTCCTTTATCTTTTTTGCCGTGCAATACTGTGGATGAAAAGAGGCTTTTTTATCTGGCGCCTGTTTTCCTGTCTGGAGGCATATTCCCAGCCACGAATTAAGAAATATTGATAGGAGTGCAAGTTCTGTGAAGAAAACAACGTGAGAGTATCCTATATTCTATGAACCAAGTCCAGATAAGTACTTTGTGGGCGTATTTGTAAGTCAAATAGAGGGCTGGACTTCGATGGCACGTGTATACCTTGCTCAATACTCTGTAATGAGTATTTATGTATTGAGCAAAGTATACACATGTAAATTGGATCCTATGACAGCGGATCACACGTTGATTGAGAGAGGGTAGTTTTCAGTGCCATCTAAGTCCAGCCCTCCATTTGACTTACAAATACGGCCACTCTGAGCCATTCGTTGCCTCCCCCTTGACTCAGGTTTCGTCAGAGGCAACGACGGACAGGTGGGTTTGTGTTCTTGAATGTACAAAGGAGCAATGGTGACTGTCCGTATATTCCATTAATTAAAAAGATACAAGTTAACAGTTAGGTTCCACTGAATGATATTTAAGAAAAATACTGCTGTTTTTGAACAGAGAAGGAGTGGTTGAGAGTTTCCTCATTTTGAAAGGTTTGGGGGCTTTTCAGCTACCCCATTGTTGAGGCACACAATTCCTTGTAAATATCCATTCTTTCATGAAGAGTTGTTCTGCATACCTCGTCTTAGTTAAGAAAGGGCTTGCCACGTATTTGTTGCAAGCTGTTTTTTTTTTGATGGTGTACATATTGTGAGTTGCGGAATTTTAGGATCTTTGTGATTCAGGCTTGGGCACTTAGAGGATCAGTGTTTGGTTGTGAGAGTTGGATGATATATGGGGCTGCAATTATGATATATATGATATAATGTTCTCTGAACATTATATCTGTTCAACAGCTATCTATTTTTCAGCGCCGGGAAACCCTTTTTGGGTAGCTGTCGCGCTTTAAAAGCTCAATAAATAAATAAAATTAATAAATAAATAAATAAATAAGATGTGAAGTAGAAGAAACCCTTGTGTTTCTTGCTCTACTTTATGTTTCCCTTGCTTTCTTTCACAGAGCGGGCCTCCATTTACTGAGCTTGGTCCAGGTGAGGTGAGGTCCAGTCCCCGGTCAAGCTGGGTGAGCAAAAAGAAACTGTCTTTGAATTTGCATAGGTTCGTTAGAGGAACGCATTCAAGTAAAGAGCTTATTGACAGTATTTTCACTTGTTTGTTTTTTAGATGATAGCCACATTCCTCGATGTGGAGGATCAGTAATGTATCCGTGGATGACCATTTATATCCTTTTTGTATATAAGTCTTTCACTTTTTGCAGTAGCAAAAGTTAGAGAGCAGAGGCCCTGAAGAAAGCCGTGGGATTTGTTTCCCTACAGGCTGAAACATGTTGGCCCGTCTGCAGTTATTTGTTGAAACTGCTGTTTTGCACTGTTCTTGTTTTTAAACTAGGGGATGAGCCGATATTCTAATAATTAGTGCTTTTCCGCCTCTTCACCCTATTTTATTCACCACTTTTTCTGCTTTTTGCACTGCGCTAATTCTCATATGATCTATCACTTATGGTCGAAAAGTGATTGTGGGTTTGATCCATTTCAGCCTGATACTGTGGGTATGGAAATTAGTCTCTATGATCAAGAGACATACCATCCCAACAGATGTAAGTGCTTACACATAGTTATATATTTGGACCTCGCATGCGGGCATGTGTAGTTTTGTACAATGTGTATCTTTTGTCTTGCTACAGGGAACACAGGGCTAGATAGCCTGAGTAGAGAGAAAAGGATTGAAGTTCTACCTCCTGAGGAAGATCTCTCATCTTGGGTTTTTCCAGAGCCACAACTTTATTGTTTCTTTTGTCCTTTTTTCACTTTCCCCCAAAATGGTGTTTCCTGTTTGAGTAATATCTATGTATGTACTCTCAGGAAATTGCATGACAGGGGATAGGGTTGATTAGCAGCATACATCGCCCCCATGGTAATCAGGACCTAAGGTTAGTGAATTGCCAGTCCGTACTTGACACACACACAATGGAATCTGCCACCAAGGCTACCCTGCCTTTTGACACCACCAGATTGTTTGAAGCCTTGACAGGGTAAGAACTTTCCAGGACCAGATGTAGGGTAGGACATGGAGTACCCCGGACCTCCATGGCCACTCAATAGAAGGGATGCCCTGCTACCAGAGGACTGCCCTACTGCTTGAAAGGCTGCCTTGCTGTCAGAAATGGGACACTTGATGTGCTTGCCTTCATCTCAGGCTAGCCAGAGTGAATACAAGGATCAGTTGGCTGACCTCCTTTGTGATGTCAGGGATACAACAAGCCTCATAGGTCTCCCTGCAACTTTCTGGCTGGCCTGCTGCAACTGAACCTGCCTGGACCTGCAGCTGGTCGGCCTGAGCCCTGCTGGCCTCTGTTTAAGTGAGCCCATGATCACCAAGTGGTGCCGCTCCAGGTACTGGACCTGTTGCTGTAATCAGAGTAACAGTGAAAATCCTGAGGTTTGGGCTCCTTGAGACTGCAAATGGACCACTTTCCACCAAGACCTTGCAGACCATGACAACCGTCAAAGCGAAGTTCCAGTGAGACTTTCTCTTCACACATCGATTCCACCTTCAGGCAATGACTGGCAATGTAAGATATGCTCTTCGCACTACACAAAT
This sequence comes from Lissotriton helveticus, assembly GCF_964261635.1. Lineage (NCBI taxonomy): Eukaryota > Metazoa > Chordata > Amphibia > Caudata > Salamandridae > Lissotriton > Lissotriton helveticus. Next base: position 1,081,881,062 of record NC_136059.1, read on the forward strand.
AGCAGCCCGAAGCTGCAACACCGAGCGTCTCTGAAGCATGATCGGCTTTCTGTACAACAGTTATGGTTATCCATGATGATCAACCTGCTCTTCACGCAACAGCAATGACCATCCAAAACACGCAAGATGACTGCGAGTGGCGATTTGTGCTTTTAGGCGCAATTTTAAAAATATAAAACTGAATATCTCCGGCTCTACTGATTGGATTTCTGTTATTCTGGTATCATATTATATATTACAATGTACTGCTGTTGGCTATGTTGATGGAAAACCTCTACTGACGGCCCGACACAGTAGGAGCCATTGGAGGTGGAAGAACATCCTTGTTGTGAGGGGCAGAAACAAAAATGACCTCCTCTCCTTGCTAGGAAACTCCCAGGGTGTGAGGCTTCATTAAAATTGCTGGTTCTCCATTACAGATGACACACGATCTTTCTCATAGTAGGGATTTAACCTGTGAATCAATACCAAATCTATGATTTCCTGAAAGACATACACCATTGGATGCAGTGCACTGTTTGGGTTCAATGGAGCTAACTAGGTTGACAATGACAAAATATTATTTAACCTGTCAGGGTAATTAAGCAATGCCCTCACTGTGGTGGAATCCAGGAACCTATTTATCATACTGGACAAGGAGTTATTGTTTATTGGGCAGATCGACCATTGGATAAGCGCATCAACCAATAATTGAGCATTTTAAGAACAGTAATCCCATTACTAAATTCTGGCTATCAAGGGTACATAGGAAATCAATCATCGTATCAATACTAAACCGTTGAACTGGTGTTTAGAGGAGTCCCCAAACTAAAACGGATGATTGAAATTACATATTAAAGTGCAATGACTTGAATACACTCCACAGGCTCCTTGCTGAATAAAAATAAAATGTAAGCATTGTACATATGCTTTCTGTGGCATTGGTCAGTAATTGAGGCAGACACAGGCCCTGTCTACAGCATCTATGTGAATTTTGAATGAAAGAGGACCATCTGTTCACTAGTGCATATGTTGTGGAGTGGATTTGACTGGCTCAGGAGCGATCCAAGATTTCCTGCCAATTTGTAGATTTGTTGTCTTTACAAAGAATGGTATACACTTTTTCATCCAGGCTGATGTCCCCGCCTCAACTACAGAAAACATCTGTGCCTATCAGATGAGCATCTCTTACAGTGTGGAGGGGACACAAAATAACTTTGGGAGGAAATCATTGATGATACACCAACACACACCTTGGGCGTAAAGGAGACAACTGTTACTGCTAATTGATAATACAGCCTGTAGAGAATACCAGGAACCTTTTGCAACTGGGCATTTTGCTCGGTATCAGTACTGGAATTGTGTGAATCTTACCTACAAATTTAATCCGTGGCAGCAGGAAAAAGTTATAGTTAGTACTCTTTCTAAAAGATTTCAGAGAAGCAGAATAAGATACCAGTACTAGCTGAAAAGATGTAACATATGCTATGTTTTATACCTACATATATTTCATTTTTTTTAATGAACCTGCTCATTTAAAATGAACTGGCTAACCAAACTCAAGCAAACACTGAAAGTAATATTCCTTGCACTGAATATGAATCTATTGAAAGGATACCCTTTTCCACATTACTTTTTAAGCACATAGAAAAGCATTACTGTGACATCAGTGACCTCATTTCAAAGTTCAGTGTCCCTTTAGATTGTCAGCTGATTCTTGGTGGATTTAATTTTAGTAGTCATTGGAAGACAGGCTTCTTAACATAAATGCACACAGAAAGGTCTTGATGATTCATCTACACAAACATACACTTGTAAATATGTTTTACCCACAAGTAAAGACACAATAGCAGATATACACAGGAACATACGCACACAGACATTTGTGCGGCTACATATAAGCATGCAAGCACATCAGTAACATGCACCCCCATATGCATACACACATACAAATACACACACACACACACACACATGCATAGGTGTACAACTTCCCAAAATGCTGGAATTAGTCAGCATTGCATTATTCTTTGCTCTGCTTAGCATTTTGTTTTCATATATCATATACTTCACAGACGGTCAATATTAATATTGGAAAAGGACAATAACTCATAGTACATGTAAACAATTCTACACTAATTGGGCGGCTATTTATAAAACTGCATGAGTAATTTATGAGTATAATTTACTCTTACTTTTCAGTGTAAAGCAACTGAAAAGTGTAGACTAGTCTCCACCCCATGAAAAAAGGGGTGGAGCCAACTTTACGCTTGTAAGTTACAACTTCCAAAAGAGAATGGTCAACCAATGATGCTAAAATTCTCTCCCACTGGAAATGAAGTAGTTGGGGCTTACAATAAACCAAAACTTGGCCAAACTAATTAGGGTCCATGGCTACTTGCTAGTATCGTATGCTGACGATACCCAAATTATTATCTCCATTTCATCAATGGCAGACTCGGTGGTGGACAGATTCTGTAGCTGTCTTGGCCACATCATGAGAGGGATGCATAAGAACTTCTTAAATTTAAATACGGACAAGACCGAGGTCATGGAATTTGGAAATGGTCCTCCTATCTGTACCCAAGCATGGCGGCCAGCAGTGGCTGGGCCGTGTCCTGTCCCTGCTATCAAAGTAAAAAAAACTTGGTTTTTTTATGTGATGCTCAGCTCAATGTTTCAGGGCAGATCAGTCAGCGGACATCAGCCTGTTACTTTCTTTTTAAAAGGCTTTGTAAAATTCTACGTTTTATACCTACGGGATTGAGGAAAATGGTTGTGGTGGCTCTTGTTCTGTCCTGCTTAGACTATTGTAACACCTTATACTTAGGTGGTGACAACCGCCAGCTGTTAAAACTTCAATCCCTATCGAATGCGGCTGCACTAACTCTGCTTAACATTCTGAAATATAGTCACATCTCTGGTGCAATCAGAAACCAGCGCTGGCTCCCAAGCAGAGAACTCAGTTTAATGACACTCTGCCTGGTTCATAAAGCCCTTTATGGGGGAGTTGTGGGCAACGATTACCACAAATTATTCCAGTGGCATGTCCCACATAGGATGTTAAGATCTTCCAATAAAGCCCTGGTCCACGTCCCCAAAGTTAAGAACACCAGATGGAGAGGCTGTTTTCTCTCTTTTTTGGCATTCAAGCTCTGGAATGCGCTTCTACTCAATATTAGGCTTTTATCATCCAGATCCCAGTTGAGGAGTCTGGCTTTTCCCTCCTCAACAGTGATCAAGCCCCTCCTGACTTCTCCACCGTCCTGCTCTCCCCAGCGCCAAGACACCTCGGCATTCTTGTGCTTTATAAGAATTTACTTACTTAGCTTACTTACTAATACAACCCCATAGAAAATAATACTAAATTAAACTAAATGATATAATATGGTTAAAAATATAAGTAAATATAATTTAATGCTATATACAAATAATACATATTTGTGATTTAACAAATAAAATAGATTATGAAAGTTTTGAAAAAAAATGAAGTTTTCCTTAAAATAGAAATTAATGAATTGATTAATTCTCTAGATCACTTTTAATAATTACTAATGCATAAAAAAATTATCTTTTTACTTTAAGCAGGTACTTTTTTTTTAAATATTGTGATTTAAAATTAATAAGTTACCATTAATTGTACTCTATTTTAAAAGTGAGTAGTGCTGCAGTATTTTATTATTTTCTTTTACATTTAAAATAAATGTATAATAAATATATAAATAATTTACATTATTGTGAAACATAAACATATTTGTTCAAGTTTAATAGACGTTTTCCCTATACTCTACCATTAGGATATCTCCACCCCAATTGCAAAGGCAATCTATGACAAAGTATGGAAAAAAGTAAAAAAGTATTACTTAGTAAAAATGCATTTGTATATTAATTTGTTAATGTAAATTAAGTTTATATATTTATTTTAAATGTAGAACTAAAGACAACTGTTACAGAACTATTAACATTTTGCATCAAATCTTTAATTTAAATATATTGTAATTAATTCAAAATATTTTCCTGATGATTAAAATAAAAATATATATTTCAACCGAAAAAAAATGCAATGTAGTTATATTTTAATAACAATTATAGTCACTCAAACACTCAAAATATCTTACAATCGAATAAAACCATTATCCTATTTTGATGTTGTTTTGCTTTCAATTATATTCATTCACATTTTTAAATACTTTAAATAATTTATTTTAACATTATTTCATAGGGGGTTTTATTTCAATTCCCAAACTCCATATTTCCATTGGATTGTGTTGCAGGACTAGTGGTTGGCCATGCGTAGTGCTGGACTTACTTTAGCTGTGAGATGACTACTTTTCACTGTTTTGAATCCCGTTTTGACTGTAGTAACTTCAGAAGTGTAGTGTGTAAACAGCAATGGGCTTACTCTTTTGTGAGTGGTGGGCGTCCCTCCCTAATCCTTAAGGTCCTCCCTGCCCAACAATGACCATTCTAAACCGCTCCCTACTCCTCGCTAATTCCATCCACTTTAAGTGTACGTATTCCTGATCTTTCAGCCAATGCCCCCTGTGCCTCCCACATTCACAACAAAAACATATATTTAGAGAGGTTAGGTCATTGGTTGACTGGGGTGAAAGTAACCCTGGGCGTAGTACGCTTAGTCACGCTACGCGAAGCTACGCAAAGACGTTCTCGCACTACGCGGGCTTCGCGTAGCTTCGAGAGCGTGCGTAGTAGCTTGCTGGACCTGTTCGCAAGCCGTTTTTCTTGCTCGGGAGCGCGTTGTGCGTGTTTGGGGCCCTGTCTGCGTGCTCTGGGGATTGTACCATGCGACCTTACCCATGCGGTGGGCTATGGGCGCGCCCATCTTGTTTTTTCAATTCTCCCGCCCTGCTTGCGTCCCCTATTTCCTCTTCCGGGTCGCGCATAACATGTTCGCGTTGTGCACGTCATGTTCGGGAACACAACTACTTGTTCACGCTGACAAAGTGCGTGTTCGCGTGAAATCGCGCGCGAACTTACCCACGTGGTCGCGATGGGCGCGGCCATCTTGTTTTTCACACTCTATGCAATGGTTCTGGGCCTAGTTTTCTGTCCACCTTTTATCTTTGCAATCTTTACTTATTTTCACAGTTTTTCTTACTTTTTTTACTTATCATCTATCTCTCTCTGTCCCTAAGTTTATATTTTGCATTTTATTTCTACTTTTCCACCTTTTTTTTAAACTTTTTTATTTAAGCTCCTACTTCTTTCCCCTAACTTTTTTTCCTTTTGTTCTAATTTTTCTTTTCCACCTCCACCTCCACCCCAGAACCATGGCAAAGGGAAGCAGCAGAACCGGCTTGAAGGGTAAGGCAACTGCGCCCAAGAGCTGGCTGCCTTGCGGCAGAATGCGACCTGCAGGTGTGCAGGCCCGGAAACTTTTCGGGGAGGCGGAGGTGGCCGCCCTGGTTTATTTCACCCAGCGCCACTCCCCTTGACCTTGGCAGCAGACGGCCGGCCAGGCTCCGGTTACCTTCCAGAGGAGCGTCACCGCCGGTGGGCGAAGGTGCGCCGGGCAGTCTTCCGCCGCTCGGATATCCGGCGCACCCACCAGCAGCTGGCCCACCGGTGGGCATACATTATGGACAGGGAGCAGGACCTGTTGGACCTGCTAGGTGTCGTATTTCGGAACACGGCGACCGGGAAACAAAGGAGGAGGGATACCGCGTCCTGGATATTTCCGGATTCGGAGTTGCACCCACGCGAACCGGTACTTAGACTTTGCATCCCCTCCCGGTTTTGGCTTGATGTCCACACACATCAAGCACGGCCGACGCAGCACTTTGCATTCGGTGTGCCCACAAACTCAAAAACCGTGAGCTAACTACCCTGTGAGGATTGATACTACCATACTTTCGTTCACCATTCTCATTACGGAAGATACCACCACACCTGGGACTTCCCTAGATGCTTGAACCATTTCTCCTCTGCCTCCTTACGTCACACGTACTCGTTTTTGACGGGGAGTATTACTATTTTAACACGCTATCCGACTTTGTAGACACATCACTCTAGACCTATGAGACTTGAGGTCGTGTCATAAGCCCTGAGGAGTCGCAGTGATCTGTTCCCATGCAACAAAACACGTGTCGGCTGGTTGTGGAACCAATAAACCAATATCCATTTCCTAGAAACTGAACAGTAGTGCAATTGTCTTAATGTAGCTCTATGCATCGAATGTTGTTATATCACGTAACCACTGTCTAAATACCGTGATTGTTGTGTGCGAGGGTATTGCTGTTTTACACTGCTAGGTGTCGAGGTCATGGGGCTTGGTGAGTAGCTAGTAATGTTAATATATATATATATATAGTAGTATAAGTATTGTGTATAATTCTTGGATGAATAAGTAACACGATTACTGGTGCGCTTAGTTACATTGCAGATCAATTCCGTCTCAAAATCTTCTGGTATTGTATGACACAGGTGCTGCTCGCCACTTCTCTTACTGGTTTGTAACTTTGCACAAGCTTGGGCTGGTGATTATGATGTTAGAGTTTACTTTAGAGAACTGAAGTTAGTTAATGCTATTGCTAGAGTCTAGTCCTTACATTGTCCTTTAGTGAAATAGTGGTGGATGGATAGTATTAGTTCATATTTTTTTTAACGGTCTGCATGACGCCTCCTCTGTCACTGGATGCTTAGTTAGTTCTTATTTATCCCACCCCTTCATAGAACCGGTTTGAAGTTTGTTTACTGAGTGGTAAGCTTAGCAGCAATAGCATTGTCACGTCGGTCAGTAGCAGTTCATAAGACGCAAGCAACCAACAATTTCGTGTATGCACAAATTTATGCATGTGTCCTCCATCTCATCTATGCATGTTTGCGGGCAAAAATAAAATGGAAATGCCGACTTACTGAACAATTGGCCCGTCTGGATTCTGGAATAGGTGATTTAGGTCAGGTGGTACTGGCTTCGTTAGTATATTCTGCAATCAGAATGTTTATGGAACATTTGATTAGTGTTCTATAAGTAGACAGTCTGTGAATCCAGCAAGTCAGTAGTCATTTAGACTTCGAAGTAAATTTTATTGCAATTGTTGTTTCCTAAAATGTTTGAGAGGATTTTTGAATGATGTATTTGTTTCACAGCACTCAATGTTTCTCTTTCTTTATTATTTCTTACATGATCAGCACCATCCAGGAGCAAGAAGACGGGGTCAGAGTCGGCGGGACATCCAACAGAGGAGCGCTCCTCTACCGAGGATCCTACTGCTGGCCCCGGTAAGTACTACAGTGCTTATATTATTAACAATTATATTTCCCTAACTTTTTAATGCACCTTATATTCTCCAACCTAGTAAGCCTCCTTCCTAATTCAATGTTAGCTAAACCTTCTTTGGTCTTCAATTTGTTTTCTACATTTTGGGTATCTAATGCCATCCCTGACTTTCAGTTCCTTCAAACTGCCTCTGCCCGATGACTCTCTGTGCTACTACTATTAGACTGTCTGTAGCTAAGCTTGCCCTGTTGGCCACTCTTTAGTTAAGGTATTCTTTTGAATAAAGCTGTGATAGAATAGCTGTAGCCACTGGGTCCACTCCTGTCTTTTGCGTTGTCCTCTGTAATCTCTAGTCTTTGTCAATTCCCACCAAAAAAATGCGCAACCAGATGTTTGCCTACTAATTTTTGTTAGGTTAGTATACTACTACTACTGTTGTGGTTATTCTCTGCACAGCCACATACAGAACTATGCACAAGAAAATAGGATGTTGGTGATAGGGAGGTTGGACCTTACTTACACCCTAGTCACAGAACTCAGTCAGAAGAACCCACAATACAATGACCGTCTACCTACCAAAGTGTCTCAGTCATAGTCATTTGTCCCACTCCCGACCCCCTCACGAAGATAGTTAGATATACCCAATGATTTTATTACACAACCCAGAACAGAAGAACACCCTTTCGCTCACTCATTCGTTTAAGTCCACAACACCCCAGACACTCAAAATATACCACAGAGTCTATGTGCAAGTTCAAAAACTTTATTTTTTAATAACAAGCTTTGTATTGTTGTAACTTGTAAGTTGTTCCATGAAAAACATCCAGCTCCACCATGCAAAATAAAGAAGATTAAATACTATACATTTTGTACATCTAGTGCACGATAGAGAACTGTGGGAATTGTGGGAGACCCCTCACCGTTGAACGTATACTTGTTACACATGCATCTTTCGAAAGCTCTACAAATCTCTGGTTCGTAGAAGGCAATCTTCTCATCTGCCTATGAGAAAAATGTTGCACGTTAGACAGTGAATACAACTATGCCAGTTTTTATCAGTCATGCCAAAAAGGTACTAACAATACTGGTTTGTCAACCTCTTTAGTTGTATGCAACACTCATGTTGGCTCAAAGGTGTCTTTCTTACTGTGCAACAAGCTGCGAGGTAACATGGGCAAAACAGTAGACCCGGATCTAAAATGGTTACATGGCTCAGGCTAACTTTCCAAAGACTAGAGTAGGAGTAGAGATTAGATGACCCTAGGGACCATCTAATAAATTAAAACTAAACTCTGTCTAATGACTGCTATACGGTAGTATGCAATTTGGACTAGTTACAACGATTTATGTTGTACGTAACTGTTTTTTCAATCTTCCTTCCTGGTGAAAAAAGTACAGCTAGTAAAATAGGGGAAGGTGTGCAGGCATCTAAAAATGTGTACTTGCTTTTATAGGTGCACAATCACTATCAACCACCAGTGCCGACGGGGCCAGCGGCAATGCTAATGCCATCCAGGAGGGGACAGTGGCTGCGGCACCTGCAGGAGCACCAGTGGGGGAGGAAACTTCTGCGGTGGGCGGTGGTAAGTTATATTCATTACTTATTTGCATTAATAGGTTGAAGGGGAACATTTCCCTCACTGTGCTATGAGACTTATTAAGAAAGTATGAATTTGAAGTTGTACTGGACAATATACAATGGTTGAAGAAGACACCCTTTGCAGCATTACCAGCGTGAGTTGAGTAAACAAGGCCTCTTCTATCAGACTCCAACTCAGCTGTGAAAGTTATGGAGAAGACTAAAAGTCAGATCAGATTACCTTGAGGGATGTGTTGAACAAAAAGGGAAAGAAGTGAACTAGGGTGGAAGGAGGAAGGACGAAAGAGATGTAATAAGACTACCATGGAAGGATACTTTGGAAGGTTCATGCACGTGGCTGATATGAATCCGATGCATGGGTTGTTGAAGGATGGGTAGAACTGGAAGGTGAAAGAAGATGCATGCCTGGTTGGGCAAAACAATATGGGTGCATGGATATAGTGGATAGCAAGAATCATGAGCGGAGTTTGTGTCAATGAAACCCAAGGCAAGGAAGGAGTGGATGCATGGGTGGTTGTTGGTGAAAGTGAAACCAGCTAAGGCGATAATAAAGAATGATAGACATTTACTTTTAATGGGTGGAGGCCCCCTAAACGTATTGTATTCATCATAGTTGGAGACTGTCACTGGAAGCAGAGTCTTACTTTGAAAATATAAAAGGAGATACAAAAAAGACTGGTGTTCTTCTGTGTACTCAAGTCCACCCATAGTACTAGGGCAAGTATAATGCCGGAAAGAACTTCAACAAATGTTACAGGCAGGGGAAGCAGGAGGATAGATTAGATAGATACTAAAAGTTGCCACCACTTGTATGTACTGCTCTTGGTAGTGCTACTATGCCACTATGTGTTGAATTAATTTTGAAGAGTTTCAGTTACAATTCTGTTTCTTTTTTTATAGATACTCATACTCCTTCCCAAAAACCGTCACGGAAGGAGTTGGCAGCCAGGGCCCGGCAAAGGAAACTGCAGGCCATTGTGGAGGAGTACCGCTGGCTGGTGGCTGAGGCCGAGGAGGAGGAGGAGGAGGAGGAAGAGACGGCGGCAGCAGCTGCTGCCTCTTCCAATGCCCCAGGCCCCAGCCAGGCCCCACCTGCAGGAGTACGGTGCTGTGGTCACAACATCTGCCGACCCCCACATCATGGATGCAAATGTAGGTGCCGTGCATTTCGGCAACAGATTCTCCTCCGGGTGTCAAAGCTGGAGGATCAATTAGAGGAGCGTGTTAAGATATTGGTGGACAAACACCTTAAAGCCCGCCGATTGTAATGGACCCTGTTCATTTGCCCCTTTTTTAATACTTTTGTTGGTGGATGGGAATTGGGTGTTGGGGTTATTTTTGTGGGACATTCTTTGGACTCGGACATTGGTTGGGGTTAGGGTGGGGATAGGGGTGGGATAGGACTAGGAGGATATTTTTTTATGTACATGAATAAATGTTATTTATTTTCAACGTACACATATGATGTTGTTTTGTGGTGGGGTTACTGTTGTACATCACAAGGTTTACTCTATATGCAGGGCAGCGGTCAGTGTTTGATTTAAATAATTTATTAATTGACCACATGTGTAACAACATCATGCAAACAGATAGATGCGGTACCCCTCACTGAGTTATATTTGTCCTATTTGTACTACCAGTCTCTCCTCCATTATACCTCCCAGCAAACTTCTCTTCTTACCTGTGATTGATGATGATTAAGTTTGGCACTGCAAGGGCTGCATGGCTTCCCAAGACAACGGAGAATATGCCGTGGTTATGTGATGGTAGTAGTAGACTAGACACTGGCACTAGCATTGGAAAACAAAAACAAAGAGACAGTCATTTCCCTGAGACAGAATGTGGGAGAAATAGAAAAATACAGTACATAAGACTGACCCAAAAAAATACAAACAATATTGCAACTGCTAGTGCTAAACTCAAAGAAATCAATGGTGTCGGGGACTGCCAAGTACAAGAAGATAACTGTAGTTGTGTCTTGAAGGAGTCAGTAAAACACAATCCAATTCGTAAACTTAAATGCTGTAAAATTAAATTCAAACAATGCCACCAATTATTTAGATGTATTCGTTGGGTCACTTTGGGAAATTAATTGCCTTGTACACTAGTACATACAGTGAGCTTGGGTGGGCAAGCAGAAGAGGATCCTCACCCTGCCTCATTGACATTTGATTTCATTAGTGTTGCTTTCACCACATCTGCCCCAGCAAGCATGTGATCAATTGTTGTGTAGATTTAATGTAGTAACATCACACCTCAATATAAAACCACACAGCCCAGGGGAAGAGGATTAGGGTTTGATGAATGGATTGGAACGGGGATTTGGGGAAAGGTTTGACAAAGAAAAACAGTACGCATGGAGACAACAAAAGCAAAACAATGAAGACGATGATTGATGATCCACTACTACCCAATAAATCTAAAGTTGAGTAAGAAAAACGAAATGCATGCATGATGAAGATAAGTTATAACTTGATGGTTAATAATAAGTGGTACTTACTTAACTACTACTACACAATTCAAAGGAAGTATTACATATATATGATATGAATATGACTTTTGCCTAGGCTGTATGCCCTCTGAGAAACCGTAATACCTGCTGTAGCGGGCTGAAAGCTAGCAAAGGAAATTAAGAAATAGTTTAAGTGAACAATCAATTACCAAACACAAGCGTAAAATAAATGAAGAGGAAAAGGGAATCAGAAAAAATTACGAAAATGATACTAAAGTTAATGTATTATCCAGGGCCAAATGTGTAGTTGATTCTCGTCATTCATCTTTGTCCTCCCCTCCATGGAAACTGTGACTGAATATCATTCTTGGGCGCCTCTGGCTGGATGATGAGGAGGATTGGTAAGGTAAGTGTGAGTTGTTGCTCCACGTATAATAGCGCTGGGTGAAAGGCCTGCTTGTAAGTGTTGATGAAAGAAGAAATGGGGTATTACAAAATAAGTTAACTGAATGAAAACATAAAAATCAATTACGGTGTAGTGCAAAAAAGACAAGAATCGTGAGAGAGAAGATTTTCAGACTGAGGATGCTTGGATACATTGATTAACTCTACTCTTCTAGTTGCACAGCATTCATCGAAAAGAACAACAAGATAGGAGCCAGCACAGAACAGTTACAGGACCACACCACAACACCGGGCCGTGAGTCTGTGGCCCAAACTCCATTTACCTAAATTTTTCACAGTTCCAGACAAAAGGCATATACAGCAACCTAGCATTTTCCAAAACAAGTGATTAAATCAATGCGCCATTGTCAGTCAATCATACCACTATTCTATTCCACCACTGCACACACATGTAGCCTAGGTCTGCTGTGGTTCTTGTTGATTGGTTGTGTTTACCTTGTATTCCACTTCCTGAACATATTCCATCAATCATCTCAGATCAAACTGACTGACAGCGTGCAAAGATGGTATGGTGGTCATCATCATTCGGTGTGGCACGTGTACGTGTTGTCCAACAGACTACCAACAGCAACTCAGTCTGTAGTGAGTGACTACGATTAAGTCCAGATTGCACCTGCAGTAGTAGGAGTACAATTGGATACATATTATTAAACAACATGGAAACATTGACCATCACTTGAGACACAAGTACTTTGTTATTATATTAAACTACTAGTATAGTTCTACTTCATGCACATTTGCTCTGAGTCAGCAAGCATCCTATGCAATGTATGGCATCATTCATTTAATATACCTGTCTTTCTCTTCTTTGTGGCTGTCAGATCACAGATGCAGCAGAGCCTTCTGAAAGTGATGAAGAGTTTAATTTTGGAGCCCTGCTCAAGTTCTGACATTGAAGAGTTGTGTAAGCCTGCAGACAGAGGTGGTAGCCTTAAGACAGTGATGCATTTCAGATTGGAAACAAAACAGAATATGGCTATAGTCACGTATGTTTCACTTGTTATGGAGGGAGTGTTAGAGGCTACATTATTGTACTATTCTCCATCTCCATCCAATGTATGGCAAGATGGAAATGTATTTAGGGTGAGTCAGGAAGATGGGGCAGGACTCTGAGGAGTGGAGTGTACAGTTAAATGCACTGATGTGCAACTCCAATAGGTAATTCAAAGTAAGAGAAAGGATGTTGAACCAGAAAGACAGATACACACAAATAAAGGAAGAGAGAATGTAACAATTTAAAAGCCTAGTTGTCTGGGAAGAGGAGCTCGTCCTCAAACCCTGGTGGTTCTTCTGACAGAAGTAGGTCATGTAACCCACTAGTTATGTCTTACGACTCGCTCTACTCTTCAAGCTGTGATTCACGTATTTTGTAGTCTGGTGGTATGAAGTGCTGATTCCTTTTGATCATGGTTAACCTCTCCACGCTTTTGGGCGAGAGACTGGTCCTTTTCACAGATATAATGGCACCAGCAGCACTGAAAACACGCTCAGAAGAGACACATGCAACAAGGCAAGCTAGATACTTTATCGCCAGCCTGCTGAGCACTGGCCATTGGCTTTTTTGTCCTATATCAATACACCAATGGGCTTTGCTCCATGAACACCTCTGTTGTGTCATCCAGATAGGCCTGGACCAACCGCTCAATGTTCAGTGGTGCTCCGGTTTGCTCGTCCTCTTTTGGCTTTGCGACAGCAACGGACTTACCCATCCCTTTCTGGAGAAACCAAGCAGCTATTTTTTTGGTTGTGTCTAATACATCAGATCCTGTTGGTGCTGTTGTTGTTATTGGTTGTGTTGGTGACTGCTGGGAAGAAAATGTACTGCTGTCATGCTGTGAAGAAGAACTTGACTCTGTAGGATGCTCAGTAGTACTTGCACTGTCCTGGGCTTGCACTGGCAGGCCTCTAATTGAGAGCCGTTCATTTTCTAAATCCGTGGCTTCCTCGGCTATTACAGTTTTGTACTTGGCAAATCCACTTCTGAAAAAGGAATTACTGCATTACTGTTCACAAATAATTTGTACCGTGGATCCAAAATTGTGGCAGTAATGTAATGTTGATGTGACACAATCTTATTTTGGATCCTTGTATTCTCAGATAAGGCCTTCGCCAAATAACATGCTTCAAGTTTTCCTTCAACACCTTCGTATGATTCAGACACCTCCTTCAGCTCTTGCTCTAGCATGTACAACAATGGGATAGCTTGGCCCATAGTACAGGCATTTAGTGAGGTCCCATTGCCACATCTCAATGGTCATGGCTTTAATAACAGTTGGATCCCCTGATCTTCTTGTCATTGTCATGACATAAGCATTAAGTAGTATGTACTGCTCAAACAGCCAATCAAGCATGTAATAAGTAGAGTTCGAATGTGTTGGTACCTCCTGGATGAGTGCTTTGACTGGCATTTTATACTCACGTTGAATGACCCGTAGCTGCTTCCGGGCTTTAAAAGAATGGTTGAAATTTGTGCAGATTCTTCTGCAAATGGTCAGTAAGTTACTGACTTTGCTTTCATTTTTCAGAAAGTCTTGAACCACAATGTTAATGCAATGTGCCAAACACGGGACCCTGAAATAGCGACCATCTTGCATGGCCTTAACTACATTACTGCCATTGTCGGTGGGAACAAAACCAATGTTAAGGCCTCTTGGTCGCAGCCATTCAAAGACCTTGCTGTTAAACTCAGCCAAAATGTTTGCAGCAGTATGCGATTTCTCCATAGCAAACATGGCTACAGTAGCATGTCTGCGAGTATCATTAAAAATCTCAGCAGTGTCAATGCCTGCAGATATCTTGGCTTTAACACCTGAAAAAGAGATCCAGTGTGCAGTGATGCACATGTAATCAGTGGCTTGGCAACTGGTCCACATGTCTGTTGTCAGGTGGATACTATGAACAGCACTCTGCTGCAAGGCTTTTCCAAGCAATTCCAGCACGTCGTGGTGTAGTGCTGGAACAGCAACTCTGGCAAAATAGTAGCGGCTGGGAACATTCCATTTTGGGAAGGTGGTTGTTGCAAATTCCAGGAAACCCACCCCTTCAACAAAAGAAAAAGGGAGAAGGTCCAGTGCTAACATTTTTGCAAGCTTAGCATTTTACAAACGTGCTATTGGGTGGTTGCGCTCATACTTTCCCTCCTGCCTAAACATGCTAATAATGGTACGCTGCTTGGTATTTCTTTCACTTATGCTCGATGCAGAACTTCGCGCCGCAGACTTCGCACCCATACTCCTTGGTGTCTCCGGGTTACTCTTACTCTGGTGCCACTCAGATGTTGCTGATGCGGAGGATGGGGTCTCTACCACTGCAGTGCTGGGGACAGGGGTACTTTGTGTACCACTAGCAGATAGAATGTCTCCCTCTTCTTCCTGTTCGACCATGAGTGGACCTTCTACTGCTTCCCCACCAACATTAATGGTTCCTGCTTTTATGCTACATAGGTGGTCCTCCCACTTGATTGCGTGGTGTTTTTTCAAATGGGTCATTTGGCCTCTGGTACCATAGTGTGTACCAAGCTTACCACGACTAACAGAGGAATGACAAATGGAGCATATAGCAATGTTGTCCTCATTTGCCCTAACTGTAAAGAAGTCCCACACTGGGGAGCTTAACTTTTGTCTCCTGCTAGAGGTGCCACTTCCAATGCTGGATGAACTGGAGGTTGTGTGTTGAATTTCAATATGTGGCTGCGCAGTAGTACCACTACCTACTTCTGCTGAGGTGGAACTTGTGCTGGATGTAGGACTCTGCCGGCTCTGTGCAAATGTAAAAATGGAAGCTGGAGGTAGTTTTGGTGTGGCCTGTGTTGGAGGTATGCGTGCTACATCCCTACTAGTCGCGGCCATTCTCGATAGGGTTAAAATGTTGGTCTCCATGTCCTCAGGCCCAGGAGTAATGCTTGTGATGACTGGGTGTGACTCGTCATCACCATCGTTATCCAGCTGTTCAACATCGCACTCCATAAATGTAAGGCTTCCTGGAACATTCCTTTTCCCTTGCCTGGTCTTCTTGGGATGTCTCTCCCTCTCATGCTCAGATTGTTGTGGCTCCCAATTGAGATCAAGATCATCAGAAGGGATGCTTGGCGAAGAACTCGTGGACTAACCCTCCTTTTCCTTGGTGGGGATTTGGAAAGCAATAGATCTCCTACATGAGGTGCTTTCTCTTCTTCTTGCTCTGCATCAGGCTTAATCTCCTGAACAGCCCAGACTTCGGGAGGAACAACAACTACTATTGCGGGTGGTGGTTGTTGAACAACAACTATTGCAGGCGGTGGTTGTGGTTGTTTTTGTTGAACATCTACTATTGCAGGCGGTGGTTGTGGAACAACTACTATTGCAGGCGGTAGTTGTGGTTGTTCTTTTCGTTGAGCATCTACTATTGCGGGCGGTGGTTGTTGAACAACTACTATTGCAGGCGGTGACTCCGGTTGAACATCTACTATTGCGGGCGGTGGTTGTGATGCTGTTTTGGAACATCTACTATTGCGGGCGGTGGTTGTTGTTCACCACTTTTCTGCTGTCTCCCCTCTTGCGTGGAATGTGTACTACTTTGAGATAGCGATAAGTTCAGGTCAGGCTCAGTGTCACTGCTTTCCACCATTAGGCTGGCTACCTCTTCCTCACTCATCTGCTTGGGCCTGGGTTGGTGGCTTGGGCCCACTGATGCGGAGGTGCTGGCCACAGCTTGGACCCCGGTCACCGCTGCTGCAGGTGTACTTTTTTTTTCCCAAAAAAGGTTTTCGGGTCAACACCAGACTTAAGTGTCACTTCCTTCTTCTGTTCTTCCTTTTTCTTCTCAGCAACTTTCTTGGTCTTGGAGGACCTGGTACCTGCTTTCTTTGGGCCCATCTTCTTCAGATGTCAGCAGCAGGACTCAGTTGCACAAGTTGCTGAGAATGATGTCTTGTCAGGTGAGTCACACCACACGTGATATAGTACAGAAGGACGTCCGTCTGGCAGTAGAACAGGCGCTGAATGATAACAGACAACTCCTCTTCAGTCTTTTGTGCACCTACAAGCAAAGAAGGCAGAATAACATCTGTCGAATGTGGATTTTTTTAGCTTTAATTTTAATTACTACTACTAGAAGTATTAGTACACTCTGTAAGAGTAAGAATAGCAAAGAACTAAAATGCAAATGTAGTGGAAGTGGAACAGGTTTATCCTTAATTTGTGCATCATTTCGGATGGATGCAGCATCAGTGACCTGCAGCAGATAGCAATGGGGATGTGAACAGTAATAAGCCAACAGGAACAATGGCAAGACACATGCCAATTTGTCAAAAACAAAACAGCACACTACTACTACCACCACAGCTCCCAGCCACACGGGCACACTCATCACAGGTACATGGGTAAAGCCCCTAAAACAATAAACTCAAGCAGGCCTATATCCCTATATGGCCAGAAAAAGGAGGATGCCTATTAAAAATCACAGGTTAATGCAAAAAAGAAAATCCCCATGGCTAAAAGGTTTGAAAGTTACACAACAACACAAACAACAAAGGCATTTACAGTTTTTTACACACACCCAAACAGTTAACTACACCACAAACACCACATTTGGAAATTCAATTCATTGCCACCCATGCCCTAAATGATGTTAAATTCAACAGACAAAATGGGAACCGCTACATCAAGCATCCCCGCTGACTACCTCTGGGACTCTAGGCCTACTGGCAGAAGAAATCACAAGTTTGTAGGCCTGTGACAAAACTAAAGCACGATGGAAGGTCACACAAAATGGCCGCCCCCACATGGCCTGGCCACCCCCAACAACATGAAAAAGAAAGAGAAGACAGACAATACATGTCTATGGCAAAAGAACAATGCTTGGCTTCACAAAATGGCCACCCCGCCGCCCACATGGTCAGGCCACCTTCAAACAACAAAGTACATCGAGGACAGAAACAGTAAGTGGTCCATGTTCCAAAAACTACAACCAAATGACAACCTGAGGCGTTTCTTTAGCAAAATGAACAGCATCAACATTTTCGAGAAGGTTTTATGCAACTCGAGACATATTGCTCGTGAGATTGCAAATTCGGCGTGTTCGGCAGCACGAATTGTACAAAACGTCGTTATCGCGTGCCCGAGCATGTACATTGAGCGCGCGAAGAAGACAAAAACTGTAAGGTCGCGTTGTCGCACTGTGCAAAGTTACCAAAACTACGCAAGCTGAATTCTAGGGTTATGTAGTGCGCACAAAAAGCCATATTATTCAACGCACACCCAAAACCTGCAATTCAACACCAAAAACACATTTTGCTAATCAATCCAAAGCCATCCATGACCTACATTATGTTACA
The DNA here is from genome assembly GCF_964261635.1 of Lissotriton helveticus. Classification (NCBI taxonomy): domain Eukaryota; kingdom Metazoa; phylum Chordata; class Amphibia; order Caudata; family Salamandridae; genus Lissotriton; species Lissotriton helveticus. Next base: position 1,081,899,111 of record NC_136059.1, read on the forward strand.
CTTACAACTTAAACACCACAATAACAGTTGAACAACTTTCATGCACCCATGATGATGACTCTAGTAGTACCCTTGGGCCTACTGGCAGAGTAGGCCACAAGCTTGGAGGCCTATGGCAAAAACACAGTGGCTACAAACACAAAATAGCCGCCACCACCTGGCCAAGCCACCCACAGAAAGTAAATGAACTCAAGCAGGCCTACACTAACTACATGAACTACTAGGGTTACCTAATTTTACTACAAAAAAATGAAATTCCACTACAACAGAGTATACAGTTTAATCCAATGCCATCCATGATGTTTTACAGACACCACAGAAACATGGTTGGACACGTGGTTACCTCTAGGCCTACTGGATGAAATTTCAAAGATATGCAACTTGGCCCCTCATGAAAGTACAGGCCTCCCTCAATAATAATTTTTAAGAAAGATTGAGAAGCACAGAAAACTGGAGTTAAAAAAAGCCCAAACCAAACAAACATTTACACAGTACACCAATTCTCAATTCTCAAACTTACTTGTAAAAGAAAAGTTCAAAGCCAAAATTCCTCAATAAATCCAATCAAATGCTATGATGCAGCAGACATACACACAGAGTGATCCTTCCAGCCCCAAATCCAAATGAAAGTGAACACCACATGGACAAAGCACTGGGAGGAGCCTGGTGAACAGGAACAGGAAGTTGGAGAGGCAGGGGCACTTCCTTTCTCTTGAAAAAAAAGAGTAGAAACAAAAAGAGGACTCCTAGCCCAAAAAAATACAGCCAAATCACTATCTGAGGGGTTTTCCTGAGCAAAATGATCAGTTTTGAGAAGGTTTTAACATGCTCGAGAGATATTCTGTGCCAGATTGCAGTTTCTGCGTGTTCGGAAACGTTATCTTACCAACATGGCGCTGCATGGAAGATCGCGCGTCCTAATGACGTATTCGCGCGTCCGAATGACGTTATCGCGTTCTCCCAGTCGCATGGGATTGTGCGGCCGGATTCCAAACATCGTAGCGAACGCAACCGGGCGAGAATAGCGAGAAAGCGAACGCAGAACCACGGTAAGTCATTACCGCGCACGCGAGAATGCTATTGAGCGCGCGAGGAAGAAAAACTACTACGCTACGCTGTACATTGCAAAGTAGTTGACAACTTCGCGCTCACTGCGAAGCGCAAAGTTGCCGAAAATTTGCAAACTCCGCGAGCGGAGCGTAGTTCTCAGCCCAGGGTTAGGTGAAAGTCCTGGTCAAGCAACAATCACAATCCCTTGCACGGTGAACCACCAAAAGTCACTAAATTGACCTGCGCTTAACCTGGGCAGCTTGGCACACAAGCAGTCAGGTTTAACTTAGAGTTCTCATATAGCTACTGTTAATCTAAATACTGTGTTAAGTTAGCATAGGCTCATTACACGTTTAAACGCCATTTTTCCTTTTGCTGCTTCTGCACACGATACATAATTGTTGATTTAGCTATCAACCTAGTGGTTTACATGAGAATAATATGTTATTGCTCTCAAATCAGCTTTGCTTAATAAACTATGTCTGTACAGTGAGTGCTGAAGCTACAAGGATAACACGACACAGATTGTTGTGAGAACTGATCTCCACACCTTCATAGACATAACATAAGTGCAGCTCCTGCCGAATTCTGGCTTTAGGTGCGTTTTATATTGCTTTGTTTAGAGCACACACACACACTTGATGCGGTTCGCATGCAGAGAGTTGGTGGAAGCAGATTTGATCTCTTCATACTAGGATCTTGAGGTATGGGCCCGCCCTGCTAAAACCCAAAGAGACCTTCTTATATATTAATATAATATACTAGTTAGGGAGGGTGAGAATTAGGTGTGGTTAGCACTTATTCATTTCAGCATAATAGCATGCTGTCACCGTTTGCTTTCTATGGACTAGTAACTATGCTGATAACTTTGCTTCTGATAATATGCTTCCTTGTATTATCTAAGATACTGCGTTTGAGAAAACGGCATTAGTAAATAAATATTTCAAATGTGCACGTGTCCTCATTTACTCCACGTTCTGGGTTGAAATGATTGTATAACGAAAGAGTGTTCATGTGTTCCACGTAACCTGAGGTATTGTAAGTTCATGTTCTGGTTTGTCTAAACATTGGGAGTGTTGTTATGACCAATGAGACACTGTAGCTAGCTCGGTAAGGGGATTTCGGGTACTGAGGTGAGTTTTGGGTCACCCTAATTCGCCGAGGTTCCAAATCTCTATGCACAGTTCTGTGGGAGAACGGAAACCCTGCTACATGGGGCAACGGGCCCGATTCACCTTACTAACTTAAGACAACATCTTAAATTTACTACCATTTTGGTATTCACAGAAGACACAACTCATTTTGGTATTCACAGAAGTTAGGACTCCTAACTTTAGGACTCCTAAATGCCTTCTGTGAATACCGAAAGTCTTTAAGTTAGGATTTTTATCAGTTTAGGAGTAGTAAAGTTAGGACTCCTAATTTTAGGACTCCTAAATGCCTTCTGTAAATCCTGAATGTCTTAAAGTTAGGATTTTTCTCAGTTTAGGAGTAGTAATGATGGATTTAGGCCCAGATCTCTGTACTGGGGTGAATGTATAAAATATGTAACAACCTAGGCAATTCAATACTTAATGCTTAATAGGAAGGTGACAGGGGAGAAAACATAACTAGACAGAAAATTAAAATAAATTTCAGTTTATTCTCATGAAACAATAAAAAACAATAATTAAAAATTGATTCTCAAATATAAATAATCACAAAGAAAATCAACATTACATATCATCACAATAAGATTAAAAATTACAGTTTCTTTGTATAAACAAAGGAATGAAGAAAAGTGGCATAAAATTGTTTCTCGACGCGCGTTTCGGCGACCAGCGCCTTCTTCTGGAGTAGCCACGAATTATATTCTCAGCTGATCTGGATATGGTAATAGTTCATCGAAATACAAGTAAGGGAAGATTCCCTCTTCTGAAAAAGATTTCTCTTCTGGATAGAATCTTATATAAAGTAAGTGGTCACTGCTTAAATTCTCGGTGTCAATTGTGGCACGATGTGAAAAGCGAAACTTGTATATATCTTAAAAAGAAATTCGGTGTCGTTTTAACCACCTGGCCGCAAGTGGTAGATTGAATGGTGTACTGTATAATGGTTTTCTGATAAAAAAGCGTCGTTGCTGAGACGGTCCTCCGAATATGAGGATACCGGTCCGCTCTCAAACGATTTTCTGTATAGACTATAGCAGGCCAGGTGGAACGCGACCTCAAGTCTTCTCGTTGCGATGTTTTGATGGGGTAAATGTATGACATTGTTCTACATTCTGTCCATCAAGTGTTGTTTTTGCATTTGTCACCCCGAGTGTGATGGGAATGCCCAGACGTGGGTCCCGTGCTCTCTATGCCACTGGAATCAAGCTATCCTGGCTGAAGAGAGGTGAAACCCCAAAACCGATCCTAGGATGCTTGTTTCCAGTCCAGGGAGGACTTGGCTTGGCAGTTCGGGCTGGACTGTTCCCATGAGGCCCAGGGTCAAGACTGATTTGCATACCGGTGGGTTCAAAATGGAATGGCATGGTGAGCAAATAAAATGATGGATTTGGGCCCACATCTCTGTACTGGTGTGAATGTATGACATTGTTCTGTATTCTGTCCATCGACTGTTGTTTTTGCTCTGGCCCACTGATTGCATTTAATTTACGGGCCCTGGGTAGATGATACGCCACTCTACAGGGGACTAACAAGTAAATTAAATGTGCAAAACAGGTGTAAATCAATTATACCATGTTTTAGGGAGAAAGCACAAGCGCTTTAGCATTGGTTAGCATTGTTAAAGTGCACAGAGTCCTAAGGCCAAGAAAAATGAATTCAGCTGCAAGTGGGAGGGGGATAGAAAAAAGTTTGGTGGTGACTCGGCAGAGAGGGACATTTTCCAACATATGTGCAGAGACTCCTCAGTCAGGATAGAGATCTCTGCACTTATGAAAACAGGAGAGGCAGAGACAGAAACTCCTCACGTAGGTATGTGAACAGCATTTTGTAGCACCTTTTCAGTCCTATTGCACCACAAAACATACTACAAAATACAGTTTGTAAAAAGTCACTACTTTTTACATCACTCACAGATGGTCAAAATAATTCCAGACAAAAATATAGACACAAACAGTAATGCTTAGGCAATGATTCTAACCATATACGTAGGTACTTACAATAAAAGATACACTAAAGCTCATCTGTCAGCAGCAGAAGCGGACCCTGAAATAAAAGCCAAAGACTATTGCGAAGATGTTCATTTTATATATACTGCACATAGAACTGTGCAATAAACGAGCTGAATAATTGGAAAATGCAAATGTTAGTCATTTTGCATTTGGAAACATAATTATTCTTGGTTCCCAAGCTTCTGTAAACGAAGTACTCAGACTTATTAAAGATTTATACACAACCCAAATAAGCTTTTAAAAATTAAGTCTGCAAGTAACTGAGATTACTAACTATCGGAAATAATGATCGCCGTGAGCATGATTCAGTTGTAGAAATGTTATAAGAAAAACTTGTAATGTTCCTTAATTCATAAAGTGTACAATACTGGCACTTGATGGGATTGTTGTTATCCCTTATTGTTCACTTTTAATACCTGTAAGGCAGGAAAGATTTGAAGCATCTCATCAATAGCAATTAAAAAGACATTTTCAGACCCTGGAAATTGTAAAAGATAGGACACCGGAACGGCCCCAGTTCTTAGATGATAGTTAACTTTATTACACCGTAATATTGCCTTCTTTCTTTCTTTCTTGAGGAATAAAGCCTGGGGATGCAGTGTGGTGTGCCAGGATTGTTCCCTTCATATTCGCTCCATAAACGAGGAGAGAAAGGGTCCTACTGCTTAAAAGTAGATCTACTTTTTCTAAAGGGAAATTTTGAAGGAGTTGCACAACATTTCGTAATATGAAGGCAGGCAGAACTCTGAGCATTATTCAGTGCGCGCATGTCACACACTATATTACTGCCGAGGGAAACAAAAGATGTGCTGGTGATTTTATAGGTGAGAGGTGATTGCTTAGAACAGGCTTGGCATCAAATTGTGCTCAGGAGTCACTAAACAATATTTATAGCTCATTGTGGAGAATGAAATATACACACACACACACACACATGTACTCAAATTTATAGCACGCATTAAAGTGAACATACTCGGGTGTGGCATATATCGCAAACCCGTTTTATTGCTTAGATGATGGATTTCATACTAAATATTGTTCGAAGCAAGTGTATAATGGAACCTAATGCAAGAAAAATAAATGTCCTCGCCACCTACCGACCCACGCTTGATTCGGCAGTAAAAGACATCCATTGTGGTTCTGTGAGGCAATCCCACGTGTGCACCCAGGTGCTACTGCATGTGCCCACATTAATGATAGCTACACTCTGGAAGGCATAGTTTCGATAGACCATCGGACGACTATCAAGTTCAATCGCTGCTGCTAAACATTTTCAAAATCTTTTTTTTTTTAAGTTAAAGATTTCTATTGGAAAACAGTACATACTACAGAAAAAGATCTTAAAGACAAATATATCATGTCAACTATAAAATATTCTATGTAATAAAATACGATTTTAAAAATAAAATAATGTCTGCAACAGGAAATTATCAATAAAATGTAATGATGTACACGGAAAATTTTCAGAATGACTTCTACATAACAATTAGGAAGTATAAGAAAATAGTAAATAGAAATACAAAGCAAGAATTAAAGAAAGATGACAGAAGAAAGAATACAGAGAAAAATTATACTAATGTGCGAGTCAAAAAGCAGCGAACCAAAGGTATTAGAGTGCTTTACAGGAGCACACGATACATTACAAATGGTCACATTCACTTTTTTTAATCTGTTTATTTTTAATTTTACAACTATAGTCTTCTACTTAATTTCTTCAGATTTGGAGGAGGGATACTAAATTGCACTTCCCAAAATCCAACACGTTACCCAATGTGCTTAAGCTTGAAGTGGAAGTAGGAAATGTGAACTCCTCAAAGTTCAACACTTTTCCTGAAGTGGTTAACTTTCGAATGGGAATAGTAAATTTAAATCCCCAAAGTCAAACAATTTTCCCATATTGGCGATCTGTGGAGTGGGAATAGTAATTCGGACCCTGCCCAACTTTTTCCTCGAAATGTGATTACTTTTTCTGTGTTATAAACAGAGTTTTAAACATCTCTTTTACTGTGAACCACGTTTTGCTGTACATTTCATTCTAATAATGCTCAGAAGCGTTTTTTTTTTATCTTCGCCCCTAAAAATATAGATTTAGAATATATGTTACTGCATATATGACATGGTCGTATTGTACATGTATTATTATTTGTAGTTATACAATTTTATTTTAACATGTTGTATGGTAATGTTAAATAAATAAAAAATCTACAATGATTTTTCTGGGATGGAAGTCTCTTTTTTATTTGAATTTGTTTGCCATTTTTTCCCAGTTGCATTGATTTTACATTCTTTCTTCTTCATTTTGGGCTATTCGTGGAGCTTGTAGTCCTGGTTTTCTATTTCTGATCTCCAGTTCAGTTGAGACTATTTTAAACATATTGTCTAAGAGTTTAGTGGGAAGGGGCAGATGTTTAGCCTTAGGGCCCAACTATGATTTTAAGATTAGAGTACTGCAAGGAGAGTGCATGGTGAATTTAAAAGTGCTTGGGGTTTGGTAGAGTGATTGGATAAGTAGATGGTGCTGGCTGGGTGATTGAAGGAGTGCATGGGTACTTACTGACAGGGTGATAGCTGGACTGCATGGGTAGTGCTTAGGGTATTGTAGCAGTGCATGAGTTAGTGCATGGGTCAATGAATGAGTGCATGGGTACTGATTGGATGATTAGAGTACTGCTAGGAGAGTGCATGGTGGATTTATAAGTGCTTGGGTTTTGGCAGAGTGATTGGATAAGAACAGACATGTCACATCAGTCCTACCCCCTCCCTTCACCACTGTGCAAACATGTCCCCTGGAAGGTTGTAAGTTGTGATATTTATTCCCCTTGAATCCTGAGGGTCCCTGGAGCCAATTAGCCCACCAGGTACCTCCAGTAAGCACCACGGAGCTGCGTTGCAGAGAGGTGGTCCAAGGCCACGCCCCTTTTTACACCTCTCTTCAACACAGCTCTGTGGCGCTTATTGGAGATAACTGGTGGGCTAGTTGGACCCAAGGAACCCTCAGGATTTAAGGGGACTTAATACCCCAACGTACAACCCACCAAAGGACCTGTTTGCACAGTGGTGAAGGGAGGGGGTGGGGCCTGATGTGACAAGTGTGCAAACACGCACCGTGGCGTGTTTTAAGTTGGGGAATTAATTCTCCTTCAATCCTCACGGTCCCTGGGGGCCAACTAGCCCACCAGGTACCTCATTTAAACACCACAGGGCTGTGTTGCAGAGAGGTGGTCCGAGGCCATGCCCCTTTTTTCACCTCTCGCAGCGCAGCCATGTGGTGCTTAACCCCTTGCATGCTGATGACAGCCCCCAGCCGTCATGAACTACGGTGTTCGTGTGCTGATGACGGCTGGGGGCCGTCATGAACCCGCCCACTCAATAAAACTGCCGCACAGGCGCAGGATCGCAGCAGCATGCAGGGGGTTAATGGAGGTACCTGTTGCGCTAGTTGGCCCCCAGAGACCCTCAGGAATGAAGGGGAATTAATTCCCCAACTTAAAACACACCACAGGGCGCGTTTGCAGAGGTCTTTTTTTATTTCTTTTTTTTAGAAGGGGCTGTGTGGCCCCCCTTCTTTTTCCTTGTTTTGGGCCCTGGAGACCCCATCTCCCAGGGCCTGACCCCTTGGTGAAGAAAACTGCTAAATGGAATTACAACAAGTTTGGCAAAATGGTAGCTCGGTTCAAGAATTTTTTTTTTTGTATTTTAAAATGGTGTAGTTCCTGAGAAATTATAAAAAGAAAAGGTCAATATCTGGTGGCCGAAGAGGATTTGCGAACCCTCCCGAGCATGAGATTCATTTTGTTTGGTTGTCAACACTCCAAAACAAGGCAAGATTTGTTTCTTATAGTTTTTTATGGAAAAATTCCAAACACAAGTTGGTTCATTTTTTAGTTTGAATAAAGGTGTTACTATATTCGTGATAGTAAGTAGGAGAACAGCCAACACGTGTTTCACCCCTTTACATGGCCATCCGGCCTGGGGCTTCCTCAGGGCGTTTCGAATATGGTTGAAAAAGTGTATCCACATCCAAACTGACTGATTGAGACGATTCATACTGGCATTACGCCAACATTTTCAGAGAATCCCAAGTATTCCATGGGAAAAGGATGACTAGATACACTTTTTCAACCATATTCGAAATGCCATGTGGAAGCCCCAGGCCGGATGGCCATGTAAAGGGGTGAAACATGTGTTGGCTGTTCTCCAACTTACTATCACGAATATAGTAACACCTTTATTAAAACTATAAAATGAACCAACGTGTGATTGGAATTTTTCCATGAAAAACAATAAGAAATTAATCTTGCCCTGACATACCTTTCTCAAACTGTTCTACAATAGAGGGTTAGGGGTTTCCCCCTGTCTAGGGCAAGCTTGACAAAAAAGAGTGACCTTTGCTCAATATACGGCCAGTAAGGAATTGGGACCTTTCACCCCTCATTCTCACTAACACTCCAACAGAAAGTGTTGACAGCCATTTTTTGGCTCGCTACTGAGTCACAAGAAAAAAGGAGAAAAAACAAGAAAAAGTGTCTGGGTAGAAACACCCTGACCCCCTAGACCTGCTCAGGGACCCTCAAGGCCAAAAAAAGCATTTAGGAAAATATTTTGGGCTGAATTCGCCCTGAGTGCGTGAATCCATCTGAAAACATAAAAAAAAATAAAGTGAAGGGCTTCCACCAGTGCTTAATTTGAGCTTGTGATTTCCCGAGCTCAGCACCGGCACTTACTTGTCAACACTGTCGCACATGTAGTAAAGTGATTGTTAGAAGTTATGTTTGTACTGTCATGGTCAGTGCGGGCAGGGGTTGTGCAAGCCATAGTGGCATCCTGAGAAGGTCTCTGCCAATTATTATTTTGACAAATTAAGCACTGGTTTCCGCGCTTCGTTTTCCTTAAGCCCCTGGGTCGGTCAGGTCCCGGGGGCAATTCACTATTGGTTTGCGGGAGCTCCTGGGGCCCCCGCAACTCCAGGGACTGCCAGCTCTCCGGGCTTTTTTATGAATGTGCTGGGGCACAGCCCCCCCGCAGCCACGGGGAGCTCCCGCTCCCCGGGGCTTTCTTTAATTATGCGCAGGGGACACATGCCCCCCCACAGACCCGGGAATGCCAACTCCCCAGGGCATTTAATAATAATGAGCGGGGACCTTGTGGGCCCCCAGAGGCCCCGGGATTAAATGAAATTAAAGAAAGTGTGTGGGGGCTCCTGCTCCTCTCCACACTGCCCCGGCACCACCACCTTCCTGGGGCATAAATCAGTTGGGAGGCTGGCCTTCCTTGGCCCTATGGACCGCCAACTGCCAGGGACGGCTCTAGCAATATCCCGGGGTGCCCACCCTTGGAACACTGCAGTTTGCTATATCATTGCAAACTATGCTTTGCTTCATGGAAGCGAGAGGGGAAAACCTTCTCTCTCTTCCATTATGCGAAGCAGATTGCTTCTGGACAAGGGGAGCTGCATGTCAGCATGTCAGATGCTTGATTCCGGTCCAGGGAAGACATTGCTTGGCGGTTCGGGCTGGACTGTTCCCAAGAGGCACAGGGTCAAGGCTGATATGCATAAGACCATGTCTAAACTGGGGTGGCATGGTGAGCAAAAAAACAATGGATTTCGTCCCAGATCTCTGTGTTGGGGTGAATGTATGACATTGATCTGCATTCTCTCCATCAACTGTTGTTTTTGCATTTGTCACCCTGATTGGCACGGGTATGCTCAGACGTGAGTCCCGTGCTCTCCACGCCACTGGAGTCAAGCTATCCTGGCTGATGATGGCTGATAGCCAGAAACCGGTCCTAGGATGCTTGATTCCGGTCCAGGGAAGACATGGCTTGGCAGTTCGGGCTGGACTGTTCCAATGAGGCACAGGGTCAAGGCTGATTTGCATATGGCCATGTCTGAACTGGGGTGGCTTGGTGAGCAAAAAAACGATGGATTTAGACCCAGATCTCTGTACTGGGGTGAATGTATGACATTGTTCTGCATTCTGTCCATCAACTGTTGTTTTTGCATTTGTCACCCCGAGTGGGATGGGTATGCTCAGACGTGAGTCCCGTGCTCTCCACGCCACTGGAGTCAAGCTATCCTGGCTGATGACGGCTGATAGCCAGAAACCAGTCCTAGGATGCTTGATTCCAGTCCAGGGAAGACATGGCTTAGCAGTTCGGGCTGGACTGTTCCCATGAGGCACAGGGTCAAGGCTGATTTGCATATGGCCATGTCTGAACTGGGGTGGCTTGGTGAGCAAAAAACGATGGATTTAGGCCCAGATCTCTGTACTGGGGAGAATGTATGACAGTGTTCTGCATTCTGTCCATCAACTGTTGTTTTTGCATTTGTCACCCCGAGTGGGACGGGTATGCTGAGACGTGAGTCTCGTGCTCTCCACACCACTGGAGTCAAGCTATCCTGACTGATGATGGCTGATTGCCAGAAACCGGTCCTAAGATGCTTGATTCCGTTCCAGGGAAGACATGGCTTGGCAGTTCGGGCTGGACTGTTCCCATGAGGCACAGGGTCAAGGCTGATTTGCATATGGCCATGTCTGAACTGGGGTGGCTTGGTGAGCAAAAAACAATGGTATTAGGCCCAGATCTCTGTACTGGGGTGAATGTATGACATCGTTCTACATTCTGTCCATCAATTGTTGTTTTGCATTTGTGACCCCGAGTGGGATGGGTATGCTCAGACGTGAGTCTCGTGCTCTCCACGCCACTGGAGTCAAGCTATCCTTGCTGTTTTTGCATTTGCCCCTCCTGTGTACATCATAAAAATGTAAAAAAAACAAGACCAGGACCCGGGGGATGGGGTCCCAGGGCCAAAAGAGGCCAGGGAAGGGGGGCCAGGGGCACCCCTTATGCATAAATTAAAACAAACTACACAAGGATATGCCTCGGGAGATGGGGTCGCAGGTGTCGAAATTGGCCTTGGGCGGGGGGCAGCGCTGCCCCCTTTACATTTTTTTCACAAAATGGGTCATGCCCTGGGGTCTTGGGTCACCAGGGTCCCAAAAATATTAAGAGAATGGTGTCCACATAGCCCCCCTTCTAAAAATATCAAAACAAACCAAAATACGGCATCTCAGCGGAGGCCCCGCCACCTCCTCACACCACTCTGCAAACATGCCTGATGGCGTGTTCTGGGTTGGGGGATTAAGTCCCCTTCAATCCTGAGGGTGTTTGGGGGCCAACTAGCCCACCTGGTACCTCCAGTAAGCCCCTCTTGGCGCATGGCTGGTGGGGCAAAGAGGTCCTCTTGTGTCCTGAGGACCTCAGGAGTAAAGTGGATTTCATCCCCCTAACAGCATGTTTTCTGGAGTGGAGTGGATGTATGTTGTGTGTAGTGGAATTATGTGGTAGCTTGTGCAGTATAATTATGTGGATATAATGTATGTGGTATTTAGTGTATAGGAATTATGTAGAGTGGGATTATGTGTTATGGAGAGTAATTATGTGGTATGGTAGTCTGTGTTGTGGAGTGTAACCTCAGGTTTAGTCTTCCATAGAAGCTAAACTATGAACTCAATGAGACAAAAAAAAGAAGGAATTACTGAGGAGCACTTATGGACCTAGTCAGAGGTATGAGCAGGGCCACTGGAAATACGTGACTCTTTGGCTGCACTAACTTTCGCACAAATATAAATTTTCCTCACTAGCCACATAATCCATCATCTGCTGCCTAATCAGTAGATTTGAACAAACAAAGCCTTGTTTTTATCTCAAACAGGTCAAACGTTACCAAAAATGCAGCAACAAGTGTTACAACGTGGTGGAAGGTCATTTGCAAACCTAGAACATTCACCTTTTACTTATTGCTAAATGTGGGTGTTAAATTGTTACTAATGGTGTGCAAGCCCCTCTTGCTTCTTTCTGCGCCTCTCTTGCCTCTTTCTGTATTTCTGCTGCTTCTTTCTGCACCTTTCTTTATTTTTATGCGTTTATCGTGCATATTTCTGCAAATCTCTTCTACTTTCTGCACCTCTTTTGTCTCTTTCTGCTCCCCACTTTCTTCTTTCTGCACCCCTCTTGCCTCTTTTTGTACTTCTTGTGACTCTTTCTGCATCCCTCCTGCCTCTTTCTGCACCTTAGTTCATTCTTTCTACCCTTCTTTTGTTTCTTTCTGAACCGCTCTTGCTTCTTTCTGTACCCCTCTTGCCTCTTTCTCAACCCCTCTTCCCTTTTTTGCATCTCTGTTGCTTCTTTCTGCATTTCTCTTGTCTCTTTCTCTATCCCTCTTCCCTCTTTCTGTACCCATGTAGCTTCCTTTTGCACCTCTCTCGCCTGTTTCTGCAACCCTCTTCCCTCTCTCTGTACCTCTGTTCCTTCTTTCTGCACTTCTTCTGTTTCTTTCTGCAGCTCTCTTGCCTCTTTCTGCAACCCCTTGCCTCTTTCTCCACCCATCCACCAGCTTTCTGCTCCACTGTGGGCTCTTTCTGCACCTCTATTCTTTCTGCACTTCTTTTGTTTCTTTCTGCGCCCCTCATGTCACTTTCTCCACCCCTGTTCCCCCTTCCTGCACCCGTATTGCCTCTTTTTGCACCTTTGTTCTTTCTTTCTGCACTTCTTTTGTTTCTTTCTGCACATGTCTTGTTTCTTTTTGCAACCCTCTTGCCTCTTTCCACACCTCTTTACCTTTTTGTTGCACTTCTTCTGTTTCTTTCTGCAGCTCTCTTGCTTCTTTCTGCTCCCCTTGCCTCTTTTGCCACCCATCCACCCTCTTTCTACACCCCTGTTGCGTCTTACTGCACCTCTGTTCTTTCTTTCTGCATTTCTTTTGTTTCTTTCTGCATGTGTCTTGTTTCTTTCTGTACCACATGTGTCTCTTTCTGCAGACCTCTTCTCTCTTCTTGCCCCCTTGCCTCTTTCTGCACCTCTGTCGCTTCTTTCTGCACTCTTCTTGCTTCTTTCTGCACTCCTTGTGCCTCTTTCACACCCCTCTTCCCTCTTTGTGCACCCCTCTTGTCTCTTTCTGCACCTCTGTTCCTTCTTCATGCACTCTTTTCTTTCTTTCTGCATCCCTTTTGCCTCCACCTGCACCTCGTTTTCCTCTTTTTGCACCCCTCGTGCCTCTTTCTGCTGCTCTGTCCCTTCTTTCTTCACTTCTTTTCCTTCTTTCTGCACATCTCTTGCTACTTTCTGCACCCCTCTTCCCCCTTTTTGCACCCCTCTTGCCTCTTGCTGCACCTTTATTGCTTCTTTTACAGTTCTCTTGCTTCTTTCTGTACCTCTCTTGCTTCTTTCCGCACCACTTGTGCTTATTTCTGCATCCCTCGTCCCTCTTTTTGAATCTCTCTTGCTTCTTTCTGCACCCCTCTTGCCACTTTCTCCAAACCTGTTCCCCCTTTTTCCATCTCTGTTGCTTCCTATCGTACTTCTCTTGCCTCTTTATCCACCCTTCATCCTGCTTTCTGCACCTCTGTTGCTTCTTTCAGCACTTCTCTTGCTTCTTTCTGCACCTCTGTCCCTTCTTTCAGCAACCCTTGGGCCTCTTACTGCATCCGTATCTCTCCTTCTGCATCCCTATTGCCTCTTTATGTACCTCTGTTCCTTCTTTTTGCACTTCTTTTGTTTCTTTCTGCGACTCTCTTCCTATTTCTGCATGCCTTTTGCTTCTTTCTACACGTCTTGTCCTTTTTCTAAACTTCCTTTGTTTCTTCCTGAACATCTCGTTTCTTTCTGTATCCCATTTGCCTCTTTCTCCACCCCACTTGCCCTTTCTGCTTCTCTGTTGCTACTCTATGCCTTTCTCTTGCTTCTTTCTGCACCTCTCTTGCTTATTTCTGCACCCCTCATGCCTGTTTGTGCACCCCTCATCCCTCTTTCTGCATTCCTGTTGCCTATTTCTGCACCCCTCTTCCCTCTTTCTGCACCCCTCCTGCTTCTTTGTGCACCTGTGTCCCTTCTTTCTGCACTCCTTTTGTTTCTTTCTGCACTTCTCTTTGTTCTTTCTGCACCCCTCTTGCTTCTTTCTCCACCCCGCTTCCCCCTTTCTAAATCACTGTTGCTTCTTTCTGCCCTTCTTGTCTCTTTCTCTACCCCTCTTCCCTCTTTCTGCACCTCTGTTGCTTCCTTCTGCACCTCCCTTGCTTTTTTCTGCACCCTCGTGCCTCTTTCTGCACCTCTGTTCCTTCTTTCTGCACTTTTTTGTTTCTTTCTGCAACTCTCTTCCTAATTTCTGCATGCCTCTTGCTTTTTTTTGCACCCCATGTGGCTCTTTCACACCCCTCTTCCCTCTTTCTGCATCCTTCTTGTTTCTTTCTGCATCTCTGTTTCTTGTTTTGCACTTCTTTTTGTTTCTTTCTGCACCCCTCCTGTTTCTTTCGAGTATCCCTTTTGCCTCTTCTTGTTCCACCCCACTTCCCCCTGCTTCTCCGTTGCTTCTTTATGCATTTCTCTTGCCTTTTTCTGCATCTCTCTTGCTTCTTTCTGCACCGCTCATGCTTCTTTCTGCACCCTCATCTCTCTTTTCGCACTCCTCTTGTGTCTTTCTGCACCCCTCTTCCCTCTTTCTGTACCCCTCCTGCCACTTTATGCACCTCTACCGTTCTTTCTGCACTTCTTTTGTTTCTTTCTGTACCTCTCTTTGTTCTTTCAGCACCCCTCTTCCCTATTTCTGTACTCCTTTTGTTTCTTTCTGCACCTCTCACTTCTTTCTGTACCCCTTTTGCCTCTTTCTGCACCCCTCTTGCCTCTTTCTGTACTTCTGTTACTTTTTTCTGTAATCCTCCTGCTTCTTTCTGCACTCCTTGTGCCTCTTTCACACCCCTCTTCCCTGTTTGTGCACCCTTCTTGTTTCTTTCTGTACATCTTTTCTTTCTTTGTGCAACTCTTGCTTCTTTCCGCACCCCTTTCTGCCCCCTGTTCCTCCCTTCTGCAATTCTTTTGTTTCTTTCTGCAGCTCTCTTGCTTTTTTCTGCACTCCCTTGCCTCTTTCTCCACCTCTCTTCCCTCTTTCTGCCCCCTCATGCCTCTTTCTGTATACCGCTTCCCTCTTTTTGCAAACCTCTTGCCTCTTTCCGCACCTCTGTTGCTTTTTTCTGCACTGCTCTTGCTTCTTTTTGTACCTCTCTTGCTTATTTCTGTACCCTCTTGCTTCTTTCTGCACCCCTCTTCCCTCTTTCTGTACCCTTTTTTAAAATATACCACAGAGCTGTTTGTAGAGCTCATGCAGCCTACTATGCTCAGGAATTTAAAAATAGTCCCAATCCATCCAAGTTAATTTTCAAGGTCCTTAAGGACCTGACAGCTAAAAGACCTCTTGCAGCGGACATATGTTCAGTGGCTCACTGCGAAGATCTGGCAGCTTTTTTCACTGAAAAAGTTCAAGCTATCCACTGTGCTTTTTCCATCATTGTACCGGGAGCGGAGCCCACTAGCTTAACTCTGACCACTGGTGAGACCTTGAACTCTTTTCCTAGTTTGTCGATGGAGACCTTTTTCACGCTGGCCTCCAAGATAAAATCTGGCTCACCAGCGGATCCTTTGAGACCAGTTCAGTTCAGAAATTCCGCTGCTATCGTTCTTCCTCCAGTATGCCATCTTATCAATCTTTCGCTTGCTTCTGGTGTTGTTCCTAGCAAGTGGAAACAGGCGGTTGTAACACCCATACTGAAAAAGGCCTCTATGGATCCCCTTAAACTCGAGAGTTATTGCCCGATCTCTCTCCTCCCTTGGGCTGCTAAAATTGCTGAGGCCCATGTTAATCGGGTATTGTCTGAGCACTTCGTGAGGGCAGGGACTCTTTATTCCTCCCAGAATGGCTTCTGTGCTGGTCACAGCACTGAGACAGCCTTGCTCTCAATGACTGAACATCTTTGATCTGTGCTGGACTCTGGTCAAACTGCGGCACTGGTACTACTCGATCTTAGTGCCGCGTTTGATACGGTTTCGCACAGGATCCTACTTCAACGTCTTGGAGAGGCGGGTATCTTGGGCACTGCACTCAACTGGTTCAGTTCTTTCCTCGCTGATCGGACCTTTAAAGTTGTCACTCCGCCTTGTGAGTCGAAGTCTTATCCTCTGGAGCTGGGTGTGCCTCAAGGCTCATCGTTGAGTCCCACATTATTCAATATCTATGTGAGACCGCTGGCGGCTGTCGTCAAGCAGTGGGGCATGACTATGGTCTCCTATGCTGACGACACGCAGCTAGCGGTCGTCCTAAGTGGGAACTCCGACCTCGACTCCCCCAGATTCCGAGATGCTAGCTGGATGAGTGCCAACTGTCTTCAGCTAAATGCTAAAAAAACTGAGGTCCTGATTGTGGGAAAGAGGACTGATCTCTGGGGTGATACATGGTGGCCCCCTGAATTGGGCAGGACTCCCATTCCAGTCTCAGAGGTTAAAAACTTGGGGGTTTGGTTAAATCCTGCCCTCAGTTTCTGTGCCCATACCAAGAAAGTGGCGGCCACTTGTTTTGGCATCCTACGAGGACTGAGACCTATTTTGAGGTTCTTTGATACCTCCACCAGGCAGCTGGTTATACAGGCATCCATATTATCTCGGCTCGACTAAGCCAGTTCGCTCCTGTTGGGGGCCAACCAGGCCGAAATCGCCAGGATGCAACGTGTTCAGAACGCCACAGCCAGAGCATTAGTAGGCTTACCGAGGTTCTGTTCTGCCGTAAATACCATCCGTTCTCTGCACTGGCTGCCTATGGCACAGAGGATCCATTTTAAGACCTTGTGCCTAGCTTTTAAGATCCTTAAGATGGCCTCTCCTCAGATTCTTGACAACCTTCTGGTGCCTTATGTGCCTACGCGCTCTCTAAGATCCTCGGGCCAAAACCTGGTCATGGTCCCTCGGTTCAGGTTGTGTAGAGCGGGAGGCCGATCTTTTCGAGTTCTGGCCGCTAAGCTGTGGAACTCTCTCCCGCCCCACATCCGTGAACTTGATGAGCTCTTGAAGTTTAGGAGGGCGATCAAAACGTACTTGTTCTCTTATCCATCTTAGTTCTTTGCTCTGTGTGCGGCAGTCTCT
This sequence comes from Lissotriton helveticus, assembly GCF_964261635.1. Lineage (NCBI taxonomy): Eukaryota > Metazoa > Chordata > Amphibia > Caudata > Salamandridae > Lissotriton > Lissotriton helveticus. The sequence continues at coordinate 1,081,916,287 of NC_136059.1, forward strand.
GCTCTGCTGTGTTGTGTATGTGTACTCTGTCTGAAGCGCCGGGACGCCCCTTGGATGGGGCAGCTGTGGGCTATAGAAGTGTTATTAACATAACATAACATACTTCCAACCGCTAAAATGGCAGGTGCCTGACTTCGCATATTGGACATTCAGAACCTGCTGCCACTGGTGGAAGTCGACCATGCAGTGTGCGTTTTAATTCACGAAAAGACACAGCCATAGGATAACACAGGGATTCTGAAAGAAGAGGGCCAATGGCTGTGCCCGACTCCACTGATTACCGCGTACATGTACACTGCAGTTTGAAAAATACTTTGCCTGTCCCCCACTTTAGCTGCTGTGTGCCACCTCTGAGAGCAATCAAGCCAGGCCAAACAGGTGAGAGGGCCCAGGCCTGCTCTGCAAAAGAGCAGGAGCTGCTGGCTGAAGAGGTCCTGTCCCTGTCTGGCCATCTCTTTGGCTCACCAGAGGAACTTACATTTCTTACTCCATCTTTGACATTTCCACGAGCTACAATGTGCCTCTGAGTTCCAGAGTTATGTCTAGTAAGTGTTTTATCATTTGTTGGTGCCTACAAAGGACAATTGTGTTAGTAATTGTTGATCACTATACATTATGATTGTAACATCATCATTGGGATTTGCAGTGAGTGTAGAGCCCTAGTTTCTACTTGGTATGTATGTAGCCATCTATGCATTCACGCACACATGGCACACTGGCACACAATTCAGCCCTTTCATCGTGACCTCAGTCAAAGGACATTGTCTATACTAGGCTACCAGGCTCTATGGACAGTAGCCATCAAGTCAATGTGCCTGGATATAAAGATGTCAGTAAAATAATGCAAACGTTGGTTAGCCTTCAATAGGCCACATTGTTTTATCCAGTGTCACAGTATATGTTGGATAGGACAGACCTTCATGATGTTAGTGGGCTGCTGTTGTCAGTTTAGGACATGACCAGGTATAAGAATGGCCAGAATATTGATACAATTTGTGTATCCATGTATTAGTAGTGCACAGCATGTGAACAATACCCAAGTTGTGTGTAATGAGTGTGCTAGATGTAGTCGCAATATATCACATCACAACTGAAATACAAAAAGTTTCATTTACAATCAGCTTTTTCTCTCTTGACCCCATACAAGTCAGTGTCCATCAGAAGCGGGACACATGGAAGGACATCGCCAGGAAGGTGCGGAGTGGAGCATCTACATGCGGTGCAGCATCCATTGCCGAGAGGTGGGAGGATCTGAGGCGATGTACCCATAAGATCACAGAGGTTCAGCTGGGAAAGTCCTCCCAAATTGTATGGGGCCTTCCGCACCCTGTCCCCCCTAATTGGCCGCATGCTGCCAGTGGCCTATCCTGAGCTGGATCAACAGTTGAGGGCCCAATAGCAACTACAAGGGGGTAAGTCCTGACCAGAAATCTACATGTTACATTGCCATCTTTTTTGGTGACAAGCAGCCATTTCCCCATCAACATTGAGGGAGACCCTTGTCCAATGCACTACAAGAGTTGCTGAATGTGTGTATCTGGTAATAGGGTCATGATTATGTACTTTGCCTATTGTCTTTTTGACCAGGAACAAAGCAGAGTCCAGTCAACTACCAATTTTCAGACTCGAGCAGACACATGGCTGCCTAAAAACATCACCTAAAGTTGTTTGATATTCTGGATGACAGTTGTGCCAAACAGCCCACTTGTCTTCATTGTGTCAGGAGTGGTGCTCCGTCACTACTGTGTCTCATGTGATGGTGGCCCTCTTCCATGTGACAAAGCATACAGTGTACTTTGAATGCAGTGACTGGACAATACTTCCCATTGGTAAGTTGGGAATCTACAGTAATATGAGAGTGAAAACTTCACTGATGCCGTCAGTATTAGTGCAAAAAGGTTGGCATGTGTACCGTGCCATGTTGTAGTATATTCTGCACTACTGTTTCATACCTGATCTAAGTGTCTTCATACGTTTATGTTTGATTCCATCAAAAATGGTGTGTATGCCAATCTGTATTTGGAAGTATTTATTTGTGATAGATATACAGTTCATGTGTTACCACAGATAGGATTTTGTACACATTGGTGGAGGGTTGCACATGCCCTAAGACATTACTCTGTCATGTGTCCTGTGCAGGCCCTTTGTCATTTTCCCTATGTTAGCATCAGCACGTAGCACTCTGCAAGCTTCTTTGCGCATGTTACTGTATAAATAGATCTTGCTTTGTGTCACGCTGTACTTTCACACAGATCCTGCAATTGTTTTTGCATTCTTTTATTTCCTGGGATTTAGTCTGAACACCGTAGACAAACTTGAACAACTATGGTTAAAAAAGCCCAATCTCGACCCAAGAGAGATCAAAAAATACAGGCCAATCTTGCATCTCCTATTTCCAGCTAAAATCATCTAAAAGATTATGAATATCCATCCTGCGCAGCTTAGTGAAGAGACTTAGCTGTTAGTGGACACAAAGTTTGGCTTCAGGAAAGGCCATGGCACTGAGAGCGCGCTCATTAAAGCGTCGGATGAAATTAGGTTTGTGCTTGACAGAGGCGGTGCCGCAGTTCTGGTGCTTCTGGGTCTATCGGCAGCTTTTGACACTGATCAACCGTGTCTCAGCCAAAGGCGTCAGGCACAAGGCTAAAGCCCTTCTTTCTCCTTTTTTATCCAATCGGACTCCGTTAGTCTGGGTGACTTCAATTCACCAGTTTTTTCTCTCCCTTGTGGAGTTCCGCAAAGATCTTTGCTAAGTCTGACTCTGTCTAAAATATATGTGACAGACTTAGAATGAGTAATTAAATCAATTGGGATGGGTCTCACGTTCTATGCAGATGATACACAACTGCTGCTTGCTGTGCATAAAGATGGAGATGCAGTCGAGGCAAGATTTCACGATGGCATGTTTGCTATTAGCTCATGGATGTCAAATCATTGTCTTAAATTAAACTCAGGCAAGACTGAAGTAATGGTCTTTGGCAATCTTGCCCCAGTATGGTCTTCGACCTGGTGGCCAGCTGAGCTGGAATCCCCCCTATCCCCATTAAGAAGATCAGAAACTTGGGTGTCATTTTTGATGATAGATTATCCTTTATACATCATGCCAATGCAGTGCTCTCCTCATTCTTTTATGTTTTAAGGATGATAAAGAAATTGTTACCTTTTGTTCCAGTCAGCATGGAGAGAACACTTATCTGCACTCTAGTTAATGCTAAGGTTGACTACCCCAATAGCCTTCTAATCAATGCCCAAGAAAGGGTTCTGGGTAGGCTGCAGTTGGTACATAACACAGCCACCAGGATACTGTCAGGTACCCTGAGGTTCAAGCCCATTTCCAATGTGGTACAACAGCTCCATTGGCTGCCCATAAGAAGCAGAACGAAATTCAAGGCTCTTTGTATTGCCTATAATGCAATTCACAACACTAGACCAGAATGCCTGAAGAAAGCTTTTCTGGCGTACTTGCCCAGCTGATCCCTGCGCTCTGCAGACGTTAACGCTCTGATCGTCCCAATAACCAAGAAAGCCAACTGGGGTGATAGACGTTTCATAGTGACCACATATAACCTGTGGAATTTTTCCTCCTGCAGATTAAGGCCAGCCCCACACTGAGATCATTTTGCGAGATCATCAGCGGCGTACCCCAGGGATCCTCCCTCAGCACGACACTGTTCGACATTGACATGGCCCCGCTCGCACACGTCGCCAAACAGCACAACCTCAAAGAATCTCCTATGCCGACGACACTTAACTAATCATCTCCCTCACCAAGGACCAAATCACCGGCAAAGCCAAACTCCAAGAAGGAATGAAGGCCATCGCCGACTGGATGAAGATCAACCATCTGAAGCTGAAGTCGGACAAGATGGAGGTCCACATCCTCGGCTCTAACCATTCAGCCTGTGATGACTCCTGGTGGCCGACGGCACTGGGAGCAGCCCCGACACCCACCGACCATGCACTTAACCTGGGAATCATCCTCGACTCAAGCTCTCAATGACCAAGCAAGTCAACGCCATCTCGTCCTCCAGCTTCAACACCCTCCGCATACTCCGCAAGATCTGCAGATGGATCCCAACAGATACAAGAAAGACAGTCTCCCAGGCCCTCATCATCAGCAGACTCAACTACGGAAACACCCTCTACATGGGAAACCTGGCCAAGCTCATCAAACGACTACAAAGCATCCAAAACACCACGGCACGACTGATCCTCGACATACCAAGACACGGCCACATCAACCCCCACTTGAGAAACCTGCATTGGCTCCAAGTCAACAAGAGTATGTCCTTGAAGCTCCTCATCCACGCACACAAAGCACTCCACAAGACCAGCCCAAGACCGGCCCAGCCAACCTCAACAGATGGATCTCCTTCTACATCCCCAACCGCCAGCTACGCTTCGCTGACCTCTCACTCGCCACGTCCTGCACATCCGAATAACCACCGGTGGGAGTTCCTTCTCCCACCTCGCCGCCAAGACATGGAACAGCCTCCCACTGAGCCTACGATAGACCCAAGACCTGCTGACCTTCAGGAGGATACTCAAGAACTGGCTGTTCGATCAGTGGCACCCCCCCTCCTAAGCGCTTTGAGACCCTCGCGGGTATGTAGTGCGCTTTACAAATGCTTGATTGATTGATTGATCATTTAGAAAACAAGTAAAAACGTGGCTCTTCAAGCAATAGGCGTCCACCAGCTCTCTGCTTATCCTTCCAGTACACAGTGCCGAGATACCTACGGGTATTTGTGTGCTTTAGAAGTTGTTTAAAATTAAAATAAATAAATATGCCCCTTGTTATTCTGATTTAGTCAGGCTCTAGCATCTAGACAAATACACTAATGCAGCTGTTGTTTGGGAACACGTACTCTGTCAGATCGGTCTGCACAGACATGCAAATACACACTTGGAGAGAGATTTTTTAGAGAAGAGATCACAACTACACCTGAGATGCTACCGTATTGGGCTGCTGCAAACACCTTCTGATATATATTCACCTTGCTTCTTGAGACGGGAGTGGGGTTTAGCTTACCCTGTCTAACACTATGACAGCTCCTTTCATGATTTATGGATTACTTACTATGCTGACCTTATTTGTATTTATGTTAGGTATTTTCTTACTTATTGTGGTACGTATACTGCATATTAGAGCACAATAGTTAAAATAAATATTTAAACATGTCTCATGTCGTTAGCAGATCGCACTGGAACAGTACCAACACCATCCTTGTCCGCCACCGCCCTTCTGTATCCACCCTCCCCACCCAGTTAGCCGGGCCCGCTCCCCTAGGGAGGGAGCCGTCTCCTTCACTTCAGGCACCTCAGCCCTTGCCCCTGCCCCCTTGCTGCCTGAATGAGGAGGCTATTGACCTCCTGAGAGACATCTCTGTAGGTTAGATGGCACAACTGAATGCCATTCTGGGGGGAGGCATACCTGAACGGCATCCACAGTGCTATGTGTGGCCTACGGAGATCTTTTCAGGCTCTGGCCTCCCCATTAACAGCAGCCTTCTACCTATGCCAAACTTCTGCCCCACCTCCTGCCTCCTCATCCCAATTCCCTATTCCCATGCCTGTTCAAAGTACACTCAGCCATATACATGCTCACACTTCAACAGTTCCAAGCAGCACAATCAAACAGAAACACAGAAGCATATGACCACACACCTGACAGTCATCCCCTCACAACCCCCCAGCATACCTTCAGACACTGCACCCGCAACCACAGACTTCCTCAACACCGAACATACCCACAGACAGCACAGCCACAACCACAGACACATCTATAACACCCCTCATACCCTCAGACCCAACACCTACAACAACAGACATAGTCACAACACCCAGTATATCCCCACATACCACACCGGCAACCACACACTTCCATAAAACACAACATACTCTCAGCCACCACACCCACAGACACATCCAAAACAACTAGCATACCCCCAGTCACCACACACACTACCACAGAAACATCTACAACACCCATCATAACCCCAGACACCACACCCGAAACCACAGACACATCCACAAAGCCCATTATACCCAGCACATTCACATCAACCCCCCCAAAAAAAAAACACAAATGCCTGCACTCACCCAGACAACAGACACCTACAAAATACACCCAAAAATAAGATACATCAGACAAAAAGACACCCGCACCAACAACACCTCCACTCCCTTTACCGTCCAACCCCTACTCCCCCTGAACACCCTACCCATTTGCCCTGTGAGAAGTTGTTATTTGCCCTTGCCAGGGTCAAATCCCCCTTCAACAGCCAGAAGTACCCCTTCCACAACCCAACCCATTCCTTCCACATCCCAATCTACCCTTGACAAAACTGTTCTCCCACCCCTAAACCCAGGTATACCCCCCAAAAAAGTTGCCCCTCCCAAAAGCAAATCCACACCACCAAAACCATATCCACCCCTCCAAAATACAAGCCCATCCCTCCCAGGTGACATCATTGAGGTGCCTGTACTGCCCACTAGATGCCCCTTCCTGGGGAGGTTTCAGTGGCAGTGTTCTTGGAGGCAAGCATGCCAAAGCACAGCAGTCCAGAGGCCTTGGATATTTGCAGTGGACTGCCATTTGGCTTTGTTTTTGTTCCCTTCTTTTGGACTGATTAAGAGTGGCATATCCATTGTGATAACAAGTCACTATATTTATTTTCACCACGTTTGTCTTTGCATTACTTTGCTATGCAGTTATTTGAATTCTCGCTATGTTTCATTTAAAGATGTGTAGTACATGTTTGTTTAGCATAATGGCAGTAACTACTGCTTACGTTATTAATGTCTACTATGTTAAGTGCAAACACTAGTTAACATGGTATGTGATTGGCATTTGAATTTAGGTGCAGTCTGCCAGCAGAGTAGAGGACACTTGCTCCAAAAATTTGTAGTTGACAATTGCTTTAAGGATAGTTTACTACAAGTGTGTTTGATTCATCTTGTTTACTGATAGGTATGTGCATATATGAATTGCAACTTGTTATATGATGTGATCATTGAAGTAGTATACAGTACAGGACTTGCTCTAGACAAGGGGAATAGTTACATGGATGATGTAGTAGAGAATGGCTCATAATTGGAAATGCCATTTTTTTCAAAGGAATGTATGGCTGCCGGTTACACCTTGTGTAGTGAAATTTCTACATGATCTTACATTGCACCTATCACTTTGATATGTGATGCAAATGTTTTATTTTGATGGAAGCTAGCACCAAAGTTATGGACATAATGTGGTTGTACAGGTAGACTACTTTAAATTTCGTAACCATCAGCTTTAGAGACAGGATGTGCAGGATCACCTCTATGATGGAACAAGAAGTGGGAAGGTGAGTAAAGTTGAGTTTATCCCTTATATGCGTACCATTCTGCCAACTCAAGTGTGGAGTTTTGACCACCTTAGTCACACTGGCGGGAAGGGACATTGGGATTGGGCTGGTGCAAACACTGGCGGTCCACCCTGCGACAGACGCATTGGCCTATTCCACCCCCACCAGGCATGATATTTCCTGCCAGTGGTAGTGGCGCCTTGGTGGTCTTTTGTCTATGGAACCGTATGCATCATCACAGGGCAGGCGGACCGCCAACTGGGCAGTGGGGAATCCAACGCCGTTTAGAGTGTGGTACCCTTTCAGCCAAACTCATAAACGGGCCCTAAGTCTTAATAAGGCCCTTAATTAAGAGAATAAACAGGATACTCTCTCCGACACTTCAATGACTGACACATTAGTAGTTGGTAATCTCTTTCCAATATCCATGAGCTCATCCAACAATTATCTTTAAGGATCACATCTTCTTTCGGTGTTCATGACTTTTCACTAATCACAAGTATCTCAGGAATCTAGGCCATTCCATGGCTACTGTTTGGGCAGAGATATAGTCCCCTAGTGACCTCCATGTCTGTTTGTATTTATGTCTCAGATGTTGTAGGCCCCATGTTAATTTTTCCATGCCATCCATGACCATAACTCGCAAGTCCATTCTTAGAAGGCTTGTATTGTGACCAATTTCCCTCTCTGTGCAATAGTTTGTTTTGCTGCCAAGATCATGTTGGTGGAATTTCTCCAGTCAGTATTAATGAACAGTTAGTATTTGAGTTGTATGTGCAACAGGATAACAGCAGGGTGGCAGTGAATACCTCAGCAGGCGGGCTCAAGATTTCTTTCCAGAGCATTTTCAACAAAGGCCAGGACCAACAAATATGTATATCACCTCCCTACTGACCAGACCACCTCCATCATGGACAAGATATATGTGAGTACATACCTTTTGGTCACATAGGTGCTTGGGTCACAGTGTCATGTATTTGTAAAGGGATTCCCTATTTTGAACACTTTTGCACATGGATGTTATGTCTGATCAAAGCTTCTGCCACTGTTTCATTGGAAACTCATGCTGCAGAATATGTGACCATCTTCTCATACAGGACCATTGTCCCTCGAGATCTTTGACCATTAGCATCAAATATATTCTGAATATGAGTCCCCAATGTGATGTACAACTGGGGAAGAGCCTCTCTCATTCTGTAAGGGGTTTAACGGCAGCCACAATGTTAGCAGGGTGTGGACCCCATTGTTGCAACTAGCAATACCTCAAGCATTGGGTTTCTCCTACTTTGAAGGCCTCCTTGCATTTTACATTTCCCCAATGTTTTAATTTCATAATTAGCAAAAAGATTTCTGAACTTTCTACATTCTCCTTCTGCCCAGTTGCCCATGCCCTCCATCAGTTTTCCTGGTGCAAAACTTAAAATTCTCCATCTCAGACTGTATGGCATTGGAAATGTCAGGTCCACCTCTCCGTCCCATATTTCCATTGTGGGTCTCAGGATTTCAGAAAAGTGACCTACTTGGGGTCTATCAGATTTGGCCAGCCATGGCATTGCTCACAGTGCCTATCCTGTCACTGCTGCGTCCATGTAGATCCATTGCCTATCCATTTCATAATGAGACCATTCAACAAAGATTTAAATCTGTGCTGCATAGTAGTATCGTCTTATATATGGGAGCCCAAGCCCTCATGACCATCTATCATGGACTGTTCCCATGAGGCACAGGGTCAGACTGATTTGCATATGGCCATGTCTGAACTGGGGTGGCAGAGTGGGTTAAAGAACTGTGATGGATTAAACCCAGATCTGTTGACTGGGTGTGAGTGTTTGATTGGTTCAGATGCTCCGTCCATCACCACCCCCTTTTGTACCGCTTTGTTCACCATAAGTTGGCAGGGTATGCTCAGACGTGAGTCCCTTGCTCACTTTGCCACTGGATTCAAGCAAGCCTGGCTGAAGATGGCTGAAATGCCAGAAACTGGTCCTAGGAAGCTTGTTTCCGGTCCAGGGAAGGGATGGCTTGGCAGTTCGGGCTGGACTGTTCCCATGAGGCACAGGGTCAGACTGATTTGCATATGGCCATGTCTGAACTGGGGTGGCAGAGTGGGCTGAAGAACGGTGATGGATTAAACCCAGATCTGTTGACTGGGTGTGAGTGTTTGATTGGTTCAGATAGTCCGTCCATCACCACCCCCTTTTGTACCGCTTTGTTCGCCATAAGTTGGCAGTTTGTACCGCTCATGACCATCTATGGCACTGTAAGACCAAAATAGTAACTCTTGGTCTCTTGTGAGCCAATATGAAGAAGTCTATATCCCTTTGTAGGGCCCTAAAGTCTGTTTCATGTATTCTCAACTGCAGGGCTTGGGACATGTATAATAGTTCAGGCAAGATAAACAATGCAATGGCAGCTACTCAGCCAAGCAAAGAGAAATACAAGTTGTGCCATCTAAGCAGGTCAGTGGTAATTGTGCCTCGGATAGTTAGCCATGTAGAGGTTACACATAAATCCACAAGTATTGTATTTTGTCCATCGGAATTGGATTTGCTCGACAACTTCCCCTCCTTCTGCAACGAGCATTCCCTCTCTTATTATCTCCGACTTTGTTAGATCGACCCTAGAGCCGGACAGAGCACCATATTATTCTATAAATTCTAGAGCATGCAGTACAGACATGCAGGGACTTGTAACCGTCGTCTTCAAACAAATGGATCACCCGTTGTCCACCCCCAAAGACAATGCCTTTGATCGCTTGGTTTTTCCAAATGTGGCCTGCCAGGTGGCCTATTTGCTTCATTTAACATATACATTTCCTGACTTGAAATTGCCACATTAGTTGGTTTCTCGTTAATATAATCATTAAGCAAGAGTACATGACGGTGACACGCAGCTGGACATCGTCTGTTCTGTATTAACCCACAACATAAATAAAATATGAGTTGTACGAATGTGTCAAGAAGGACTACATCCCTTCCACATACTACATGCTGAGAATACCAAATAAAGGCTATCAACCTTTAGGATATGTTAAAGGAGTCTCTAACAATCCCTTCAAGAGGTCACTAGGCACCAGGTTGATTCAGTCACAATAAGGAGCTACGGAGGGAAAATAATCAGGTCGCCCTCCACTCAAAAAATAACCAAACAGCAAAAATACCTGAACAATGATGGCACTGCTGGGTGCACATTGAAATGCGCGATGTCCAATGAGGAAGTGCGTAGACTTCCTTTTCCGGGACACGCTGCTAAATGAAGCGCCAGACCGCAATCGTGTACCGGAATGAGACAAATCTCTTCCTGCTGTTACACGAGGTAAGATCACTTGGGGGCAAGCTTCAGACTGTGAGCCAGTGTGTGCACTTAGGGTCAGATTTACAAGCCCCTTGCGCCACGTTTACGCCGCCTTGCGTGACGCAACAGCGGCGTAAACGTGGCACATCCCTGCAAGGCATTTACAACGTGACGCATCTAGGGAGATGCTTCACGTTATAAAGCCCAGCGCCACAATGGGGGTGTTCCCACGCAGGGTGGGCGTTCCGGCGCCTGTGCGCCTCGCAAAAGTGCCTGCGTGAAATCTGCAAGATTTCACGCAGGCACTTCCGCGATGCTGCTACGTCAATTCCTTACGCCTGCTTGAAGCAGGCGTAAGTACTGATCCAGCATGTTAAGGGGCAGATTTATGAGGCCCTTGCGCCTCTTTGCGCCGCAATTGCGTCACTTAATTTGACGCAACGGCGGCGCAAACACTGCACCCTATTTACAACGTGACGCATCTAGGAGATGCGTCACGTTGGAAAGCCCTGCGCCATAAGGAGGCGTTCCTGCGCAGGGGGGGCGTTCCTGCGCAGGAACGCCTCCTAAAAGTGGCTGAGTGAAATCTATGAGATTTCACTCAGTCACTATCTACGTCAATTCCTTACGCCTGCTTGAAGCAGGCGTAAGGGTGACGCACCATGCATTGAAGAGGTGGCCCCTGTGCATTGCAGGAGTCATGTCGCACTCCTGCAATGCGCCGCCCATACGCCGAGAGATGCGTCACGCATCTTCACTGCCTTGCACCATGGTGCGCCGCATTGTAAATGCGGCGCACCATGGGAGGCGGAGCAGTGGCTCACTGTGGCGCACATTAACTGGCACATCCCTGGGGATGCGCCAGTTAACATAAATCTGCCCCTAAGTATTGGACGGCCCTGAGCATTGCTGGAGTTGCGTCGCGCTTGCGACGCAACTCCAGCGATGCGCCGCCCTTACGTCACGAGATGCGTCACGCATCTGCCTACCCTTGCGCCACGGCGCGGCGCATTGTAAATGCGGCGCATCCGCCGTGACGCAAGGGTAGTTTTGCGTGACGCATTTGTTCTGGCGCATCCCTGCTGATTTGCAGAGATGCGCAAGAACTCATAAATATGCCCCTTAGATTTTAACAGAGGGTGACGCACTCGAGAGCTATGGATCGAGTAAGGGTCTGAGCATGAATTTGAATGAGTAAAGGTTTGTAAGTTTGTAAGTGTATGGCAACCAGACAGTGGCCAAACTGGTCCCGTGTTCGTATAATTACTTAGACGAACTCTTGTGGCACTATGACTTACTGATGAACTATTTGAGGTGCACATCGCTGTATGAACTAACTCGACAATACAAACTCAGCCTATACATAAGAATATGGACCACTAGGGCTGTCATTTGGGGATTATAGAGAGTGAGATTACGGTGCAAACAATTTTATCTGACATACATTAGAGAGGAATGGAATAAATAATAGTTTTATGTTTTTCCACATAGATTTACGACAACAAATGGTGTTGTAAAAGGGTCTCATAATAGAAAGAAGTACCCTGTGACGAGGTGGATAGCTGGTACGAGGGGCCTTGGCTAACACTTGGTAAATATCTACTCCAGTGACGCAGGCTTGAGTCAATTGTCGTGATCAGACAAGACAGTGAATGTTATCTGAATAAAATCGGCATTTGGTGTATGTGAGTCTTAACTCAATTTTAGCATTACAGGGTCTGCCTTCCGTTCCTTTTTGTGATATACACAAACACTTTCCTCACCTTTATTATTTGTACTGGACACTTTTTCTGTATCCACAGGTGAGATAGCTACCTATGATGAGAAACGTAGGCACAACTGGTGAGAACCAACCAGTAAGCTCCTCTGTTGTAGCGCACGTGAGGTGCTATCTCGCCTATACACAATTTGCTGTTGTTTATACACCTGTTTAAGTGGGGGGTATATCTGGATCACACTGACTGACAACCTAAATTATTTTTTAGAAATCCAATATTTTATCTTGGGCTATAAGGATTGTAGACAACGGAGAGATTTTTTGGCATATTAAGTTGAAGACCCCTTCCCAATCCTACATACAAAAGTGGATTCAGCCCTTGTTGATCAGGTCTTTTTTTTCTGTTTGGTTACCAGGTTCATTCAACCTGTTCAAACATGTAAAACGATATGGGGATATCCAGGGCAAAGGAAAATGTGTGGATGGAAGAGATGCACAGATGGTGAGGAACATTCATCCTCGGAACTGGTGACCTCTATAATCGTGACACTACTTTAAAATCCATTCAAAACATAGCATCAAATATGCAGAACAATTAACAGCAAGTTTTGTCTTTTCTGCATGTATTTTATAATTGTCAAACACTTAAACACATTTAAAGCAATTGAAGTGGGCATACTCTATGTGATCCTACAGGAAGTAATAACAATAAAGGACACCGAAACAAAATGTCTCCCTCAGTAGCTGGCAATATTCCAAGCCATAGTGCTGTGCCTCAGTCAGATAAGACAGTATGATGCCGAACCGATATTAGCGGAACCAAGTCAATTTTCCTTCATCCACCGACGAGTAGAGAGAGGTTATTAGTAGCGTAAGTTTTTTTTTTAAGTTTGAAGTTTATTGAAGTATAAAGAAGCAATGACAGAAAATGAAAAAACAGTCATATGTTACGAAAAACAAGAAATCTCTCTTACAAAATGGCAGAACTGATGAAGATAACTGTACAGAAAAATAGGATATGTAATAATGCTCATAAACATAAGGAAATGAAGGAACAAGTTGATTAATAAAAACGTATAAGTGATATGAAATAAGCAGTTAAAGTATTTAAACACATTGAAAGTAATGAAGAAAAAATGCAATCACGGTGGTTTTTGAACTTCAACATTACGTATTGGAGAAGTGGGAGGGAGGCTGGTGATTCTGGATAAATATTCAGTAAGGGGGATCCATAAGAGATCACGCTTAATTGCTAGAGAAATAGGGGAAACAAAATTAGTGTCTAAACGATGGTTAAAACAAACTGCGTTCCACCAAGCGTTAAAGGAAACATCGTTAGCCTGTTTCCAATTTGACGTAATATGGTGTAAAGCAATGGCAATCAAAAGATCAAATAATTTATGTTTCTGTGATGAATCAATGAAAACAGGGGAAAGTGAACCTAGGAAAACATGGACAATGGAGAAGGAAAAACTAAAGTTGAAAATCTTTTGAAATTGGGACCAAACCAATTGCCAGAAACGTAAAATGGGAGGACATTCGAATAGCATATGTTTCAGATCAGCCAAAGGGCATGGACAGGACCAACAAGTGGAGGGAGTGTCTGAGGAGAAAGATGACAGAAGGAATGGAGTAAATAGAGTACGGTTGTAAACAAAAAATAAGGTTTGGGTAGTGTTAGCAGCTCTGGATGTACTGTGAAGCTTAGACCAAAGTTTATCCCACAACGTGAAGGGCCATGTTTGAGACAAGTCTTTTTCCCAAGCCAACTCAACCTTAGATTTAGTGCGATCCGTAGAAGATTGCATAGATTTATAGAGAAAAGAAGCAGAGAGTGAATGGTCGAGGGCATTAGAAACCGAGAGATGTGTGATAGGGATAGAGTTGGTGGCAGGAAGTGAAGAAAGGTATTGAGTAAGGGAGGGAATTAGTGATAAATATTGTTTACGGGAAGATGAAGGTAACGAAAATTGAGTTTGGAGATGGTGGAAAGGGAGAGGTTGAGTATCAGAAAGAAGTTGAGAGACCCATTTTAAGCCAAGGGAATGCCAGGATTTCCAGTAAACTGAGCGATTACGGATTTTAAGGTGCTTATTATGCCAGATAGGTTGAGTGTGAGTAGAGGAAGTAGAGGGGTAGGAAGATAATAAATATGGTTGAAGAAGAGCTCGGGAGTGAGAGATAATGGGGGAACGGAGAGATGTAACATTAGAGGAGAAGGAAAGAACCTCACTAAATTCATAAGGGGAAAGGAAAGAAGATTCTAATGTTAACCATAAAGGAGGATAAGAAGGAAGATCTGAAGAGAGCCAACGTAGTGCTTGTTTTAAGGAAAAAGCGTTATGATAAAGTTTAAAATTAGGAAACTTGACGCCACCGAGGGATTTATCTTTTTTCAAAGCAGATAGGGCTATTCGATACTTCTTTCCCTTCCACAGAAATTTTAGCAGAATAGAATCTATCGATTTGAAGTAGAAGTCTGGGATACGAATGGGAATCATGGAAATGGAGTAAAGGACTAGAGGTGCTAGCATCATTTTGATGGAGTCCAGACGACCCCACCAAGAAAGAAAAAGAGGGTTCCACCGATTGATAGATACAGTAAGCTTATTGGTAAGGGCTTCAAAATTAAACTTAAGAGTGTCAGAGAGGCGAGGAGCGAACCACACACCTAGATATTTAATCTTAGAGGGTTGCCAAGAAAAGCCAGAGGCATCAAAGAGATGTTTGTGACAGAGAGGATTTAAAGGCAGGATTTCGCATTTGTCCGTGTTGAGACGATAGCCAGAGACAGTAGAGAAGGAGGAAACTTGGTTAAGAAAGGAAGGTAAGGTAGTGTGAAGATTTGAACAATAGAATAAAATATCATCAGCATACACCGATAATTTGACTTGTTGCTGAGAACCAAAGTGAAAACCCGAAATATTCTCATCAAGTCTAATCTTAGTTAAAAAGGGTTCTAAAGCTATAATAAACAAAAGAGGAGATAGAGGGCATCCCTGGCGGACACCTCTCTTAAGGGGAAAATAAGCGGAAGTCATACCATTAGCAAAGATTGAAGCATGGGGCTAGAATAAAGTAAAGAAATAAGGGAAATGAATTTAGATGAGAAACCGAACCAGCGAAGAGCTTGAAACATAAAGTCCCAACCTATTCTGTCAAAAGCCTTCTCGGCGTCGAGAGAGATGGCAGCTAGTGGAGTAGAAAGGGAGGGGGCTTTACTCAAAATGTTAAATAAAACACGTGAATTATCGGATGATAAACGACCTTTAACAAAACCGGATTGCTCAGGGCCTATGAGTTCTGGTAATAGAGGGTCTAATCTAAGAGCTATAATTTTGGCGAAAACTTTATAATCTGTATTTACCAGGGAGATGGGGCGATAGTTTTTACATAAAGTATGATCTTTGTCTGGTTTGGGAATAAAACAAATTAATGCTTCTTGGAAAGTTCCCTGAGAAGATCCAGAAGTCGCAAAGGATTGAAATAACAAGAGTAGTTTAGGTAGGAGAAGGGAGGAAAAATGGTTGTAAAACTCGATGGTGAAGCCATCAGGCCCAGGCGCTTTACCACGACGAAGGATTGAAACAGCATGAGAGATTTCAGAGAGAGAGACATCTAAATCTAGTGAATTAAAGTCAACATGAGAGGATTGAGGGGAGGGGATATCCTGAAAATAGGCAAAAAGATCAGTAGGATCAGGACTAGATTCAGGAGTATATAAAGTTTGGTAAAAAGAAACAAATTGAGATAAGATGTCCTTGTCTTTAAACAGAGAAATACCAGCCGGACCTTGTAAAGATTCAATTTTGGTCCTTTCCTTTCGTATCTTGAGATAATTGGCTAAAAGTTTACCCATTTTGTTTTGACCACCATAATAGCGAGAGTTACATTTCAGGAGAGAGTTTGAGGCTGCATTGGTGGTAAATTTATTAAAATCAAATTTGGCAGTAATAAGTTCGCGAAGAGAAGAGTCAGAATTAGAATTATAATAAGCATATTCCAATTTCTTAATTTTATCCAAAAGTTGAGTTGATTTGGAAACAGACTGCTTTTTCTTTTGAGAAACGAAATTAATGATAAAGCCCCTGGCAGCCGCTTGAAAGGAATCCCATACCATGACAAAGGGAGAGTCAGGAAGGTGATTGAGTGTAAAAAATTCAGTGGTAAAGGCTGTAAATTGAGTGCAGAAATTGGGGTCGAGGAGTAGAGAGTTATTAAATCGCCAACGTCCTGAGTGAGGAGAGAAGGGGATAAGGTCAATGTCCACAAAGACGGGAGCATGGTCCGAAATTAAAATGGAACCGATGTCTGAGTGAATGGCAAGCTGTGCTAGGGGTTTACTGAGGAATAGGTAATCAATACGAGATTGGGAATGATGGGTGGGGGAATAGAATGTATACTCTCGAAGATCAGGATTACATAATCTCCAAATGTCAACTAAAGCATTATTTCGAATAGACGTAGTAAATTGAGAATGCATCTTAGAGGGAACAAACTTAACTCTGGAATTCCTATCTATAAAGGGGTCTAGGACTTGATTGCAATCACCACCGAAAATAACATATTGTTCATTGAGAGTAACCAATTTGTCAGAAATAGAAGGCCAAAACAATTTATCAATACCTGTGGGAGCATAAACGTTGAAAATAACTATAGGTATCTTATCAATAAGAAGGTTAACAAGAACCCAACGGCCATTAACATCGCATTCTTGAGATACAACTGAAACTGTTAACTTTTTATGACACAAAATAACGGTACCATTTTTCTTACCCAGAGCTGGAGAATGAAAAACATGCCTCACCCAGCAACGTTTGAGTTTTAGAGCCTCCTGTTCCGAAAGGTGGGATTCCTGGAGGAGGGCAACATCAGCTTTAAGCCTAGTCAAATGCGTTAGAATTCTTTGACGTTTAATGGGGTTATTTAACCCCTTAACATTCCAAGTAACTACACGGAATATAAGTCATCAATAGAATGATATGAAAGAAAGAATGGAGCAAAAAGTGAGTGGAGAAGTAAGAATAGTAATAATAAGAAATATAAAATAGAGTTTGTAAGAGAAAGAAGTCATGAGAAAATACTGAGAGCGTAAGAAGAGAAAAGGATAGGAGGAAGTGAAGAAAGAAAATAGTAAAAGAGAACAGTAGAAAAAAGAGAAAGAAGTGAGAAGATTGTAGAGAAATACCAATAAAGAGAAAACAAAAAAGATAGCGGGGTGACGACGCCAGAAGAAGACGACATCGACAACGGAAACTCACGCCACCGAACATCTGAGGAGCCAGCAGAGGACCAAATTGAAGGGAAGCAGGAATACACCGGGATGAAGAAACATGGGAAGAGGAACTGCAGGAAGAGAAAACGTAAAAGGTATGTTAAAGGGACATATGAAAAAACAAAATATATAAACTACAAATTACTAGGACAAGGTCAAACAAGGCAAGAGATACACATCAGGATGTAAGATACAAAAACAAGATACAAGATACGGCAGGGTAACAGAAAGACAAATCAAATTAGTTTAACGTGGTAAAACATGGGTGATTAAACAACTCTTGCAGTGTCCATGCTGCAGGCTTCATGACGGTGCAGAAACTCTTGAAGGACTAGTGGGTCTTCGAAAGTGGTAGTCTTGTCCTTATATGTCACCTTGAAGAGACATGGGTGAAGTAATCCAAATCTGGCACCAAGAGCTCGTAGTCGTGGTCTCAAATCAAGGAACTGTTTCCGACGGTCTGCTGTCACTTTAGCTACATCCTGAGAAAGATATAATAGATGACCCTCCCATACAATTTGTTTTTTAGCTTTTGCCGCTGAAAGTACTTGAAGTAGGTCAGTATATTGTAGGAAGAGCATGATGACGCCACGAGGTTTGGTGGAAACTTTAGGGCCCAGTCTATGTGCTCGTTGAATGTTAAGTGAAGATGAAGGAGGAAGATCCAAAAGTTTTGGTAAAAAGGTTTGGAAAAAAGCAGTTGGATTGGAACCTTCCAAAAGTTCAGGAAGACCGTAAAGGCGTAGGTTATTTCTGCGATTTCGATTTTCCAACTCCTCAGTCTGCCGTCTTAGGAGAGAGACATCTTTCTCCAACATTGAAATTTTAGCACAAGATGTTTGAAGAGACTCCGTAGATTGTTCCACTAGAAGCACCCGTGATTCAAGAGTAGACCACTTGTCGTGAAGAAATTGCAAAGTTTTAGTAGTTTCGGCCATGAAGGGTTTGAGCGCACGAAGCTCCTCAAGGATAAGATCCATAGCTGTTGATTGCGACGAGGAACCTGGTGAGGGAGGGTTATTTTTCAGCCGCTTCGTCGAACCAGGTTGTAGAAGCTTACTTGAGGGAGTAGTTTTAGGAATAGCCCCAGGGGTGACATCCGACTTGAGAGAAACAGGGTTATCCATGGTCTGCGTCGTGGAATCAGAATCTGAAGAATGACGTTGTTTGGCCTTGGAAGCAGTAAGCTTGAGGGTACGTAGTTTCCCCATAAAAAGCAAGGGGAAAAAATAGCAGTTGCACCACAGAATCCAAGAGAGTCGTTTTATAAAGAATTAGCAAGGGATACACCCAGTGATGTAAGATTCCAGAAAGCGTGCATTAAAATGCGCCCATCAATACTGCGAGAAAGACAAATGATGTAGATAGGCAGATGACCCACACACTGCTCTGCCGCTGGAGAAAACCTTCAAAAGATATGTAATGTGCCAATAGTATGTCACCGCATATCAATGAACAGTCAATCAAATCACATGGGTAAAGGCAGCAAGTGAGCGATTACGCAGTTCAATTAGAAAGGTAATAGAACACATGAGCAACTGTTCGTGAAGAAAATTACTTCAGAGAACGTGTGAATAAGAATCTCTGTGGGAGACCTGCAAGTCTCGTGGATATGAAAAACTGGGGTGAAGAAGAGCGCCCTTCAGAATGATGCAGCGTGAAGCGCTGGAGCAGCGTGAAGGAAAATGGTGCTTGCAGTGCAGAAAAAATAAAAATAAAAAATAATAATAAGGCTGCAGCTACTAGAGAGGCATTATGCAAGTGTGCGCAGCATTGAGGCAAAAGGTTGAGGGTAGAAAGTTCTGCATAGTGGATAATTAGGCAGAAAAGCGGCGTTTGCCGTTTGAGGAGAAATCACGGCAGAGTGCGAGAAAATGGCGGCCGCCGCAATAGCGAGCCGCGTCACTCACGAAATGAAGGCATGTCGCTGGAGGCAAGGAAAGCGGCTTACGTCTGCCTGCTCACCTCACATTCCGACAGCAAAATAGTTGATTGGAGTCAGCAAATGTCCGGTTTCCGCGGAGAAAAGCGCCGGCTCTGGTGCTCGAGTAGCGGAGCTCCGGTATCAAGCCGCCATCTTGTGCGGCGCTCAAGCCACGCCCCGTAGCGTAAGTTTTTGAGCAAACAGATTCTAACATATTTTGAACATTTTGGGAAAGTTGGGAATTACGGAGGTGTTTATGTCTTTTCAGGCTTTGGCAGACCTGCAGCTCTTATTGAATCCAATATGTAAAAAATTCCTTCCCGTCTTGCTCCATAGGCGAATTTGCAATACTGTGTCACTCAGCAGGGCTTCAAAGGTGTGAATCCTGTCGTTCAGCAGTGTTGCAATGGGGCCACTAAACCTTCAAATTATATAACAGAAAACAATGATTTTCATGCACATAAGTATAATTTAAAATGTAGGATCCTTTTATTTTGGATCTTCCAGTCAATTTGCTAAGACAAGCACATCGCAGCTTAACAAATTGAAAACGTTTATTAACAGTTTAAACAATTGACACGACGGTTTGTTTCAATAGGAGGAAAGTAACACATCATAAATTCCATTAAATAATATTTGTGAAGTATACTTTTCCAATAATATATGGTTGCTTTTAGAAAATGTAGCAGAGCGCATAAGTTCGTCATGAAATACTGGACCACTAATTCACCCCAGTTCCGAAATCTACATTTCAATCCCACACGTTTAGCTTCCATTTTGGGCTGTATGAGTAAAAATACAGGCTGAAAAGTGGAGAACTTGACAGAGGGAGTGCAAATGTAAAACCTGATGAGCAATAGAATAATTAACAGAACTGGCCATGGTCAAAGCAAAGCACAGATCCCTAGAAGGAATGGTGAAACACCAGTGTTTGAAGGAAGCATGCTCGATGGAAGTATGTGCACACTGGTAAATGTGGTTCTCTCCCTACGCGAGAAGGATATTAATTAGGCAATAGCCCTACTCTATATGGGGGAAAAAGATTGAAATTGTGATTCAACAGAAAGGGCATTATGCATTTTATAGGTACATTGTTGTTGAAATCCGTCCTTGGAGGTGAGCAATGGAAAGAGAAGAAACAGAGATGGATTGAAAATGATGCCTAAAACGTGTGCAGAGATAAAGAGGGGGATTGGGGGAGATGGAAAACATAATGAATTGAATAGAAAGGTAGGTATGTGTACGTGAACAGTAGTTCCTGGAACTGACTAGCAATGTAGGACATGTTAGGGATGGTAGTGAAGCCGAGGAAAAAAACGCAGCTAATGCATGGAAAGGTTCAGAGGGAAGTGCAGTGATATTAGTTATGAAAAATAAATAAACATTTTTTGTTTCATACACAAAGCAGAGAAATATGATCAGACAAGACATACATATGGTCAGTTTAGAAAAGTAGAAGATAGGGGTATTAAAAGAGTAAAGATGGCACAAAGATCTATATTGTAAAACTGCAGGGATTGGCAAAGTTCAAAGAGGCTGATAATGGGCAAGAAGAGGAATTTTGTGTTGTGGACAATATGTTGTATTAAAAAAAAGGAAGGTCAGAGAGAATGAAGAGAAAGCCTAGTTATACAACACTTGAGAGGACAATGAAGAAAATATGAGAAGGCTATTTAGATGCTAGAAAAGGGTATGTAAAATATGAATGAAATGATAATGGATAGAGTGAGGTGACATGGAGCTTCGATAGCAAGTGGGATTTAGATGGTGTAAGCACACCAAAAGAGGTAAACATTAGATGGACTAAATGGATTTGATAGGTAAGGAGATGATGACAAAAATGCTGAAACTTAATTTTAAAGGTGAATTGTGATGTGGGAAAATGTATGTCAAATTGAGAGAGATTATAGAAATGAAAGATAGAGGAAAAACGAGAAATGAGGGAATGTGAAAGGTTATAGGAGCAGGACTAACACATCAACATAACAAGAGGCATTTGTTTTTGATGCAATAAACTGAGGTATTTATCCACCGTCCATGTATTTCTAAAAACAACTAAAATCCTTTCGATGTATTTTTTATCTTGCTCTAAATATCATCTTAATCTTTGGGTGGCAAAATGTCTTAAGTGAAATGAGGCCAGATAGAAACACATCAAATACTTTCCATATTTATAGTGTCGTATTTTGCCTTCACACTGTGCTTTGCCTTCACACTGTGTTAAGTTAGCATGAGCTTATTAGGAGTTTAAATGCCATTTTACCTTTCTGCTGCTTCTGCACACGGCACATATTGTTATTAGAGCTTTGAGCCTAGTAGAATGTTTTGCTTCACACGAGTATAATATGTTTTGCTATTGTATCAGCTTTGCTTGGTAAGCTATGTCTGTACAGTGAGTGCCGAGGCATTTTAAAGTTATTTCAACACAGTGGTTGTTGTGAGGTCTGATCTTCGCACGTTCTAGACATAACATATATGCAGCTGCGGCCAACTCTGGCTTTAGGCGCGTTTAATATTGCACTGCACAGAGCATGCACACACACTTGATGATGCTTCGCATGCAGAGAGCTGGTGGAAGATGATGTGATCCCTTTCCACTAAGGTCAGAGGTATGGGGCTGCCCTGTTAAAACCCAAAGATTCCTTCTTTAGATATAAAATAATATACTAGCAAGGGAGGGTAAGACTTAGGTGTCATTTAGCCTTCTTCCCTCTAGCATTTTATCATGCTTTCTCCCTTTGTATTTTATGGACTAGTAACTATGCTGATGTTGTTTCTTATAATCTGTTTGCTTGTATTAGCTAAGATACTGCGCTTGAGAACACTGCATTAGAAATAAACATTTCAAACGTGCACGTGTCTTCATTTACTCCTCGTTCTGGATTGATATGTTGGTATAACAAAAGAGTGTTCATGTGTTCCACGTTACCTGAGGTGTTCTAAGTCCATGTTCTGGGTTGTCTAAACATTGGGAGTTTGTAAGAACCAATGAGACACTGAATGCTAGTCTGGTAGGGGATTTTGGGTACTAAGGTGAGTTTTGGCACACCCTAATTCACTGAGGTTCAAAGTCTCTATACACAGTTCTGTGTGAGAGCAGGATCCCTGCGACATGGCGCCGAACCGTTGGTGGTCTTATTACATGACACTTGAGTAGTGCTTCTATCAGTCCTTAACACACTTCACTATTGTTTCCAGTTAATACTGGTGTCGGACAAACCTACCTATAGTTACATAGGTCTTTTCAAGCTTGATTCTTTTCAAACGGTTTCTTTTTGAATTACTACTCGGTTGTGCTACGTAGTTTTTGTTGTACCTCTTTCTTACTGTGTCGCTATGGCCGTTGATATTCCACAGCATAGCTAGATTGCCGTACGCAATCATTTACAGACTTATGATGTCCCTGTGGATGGCATGGCTGTGATCATGGTGGTGAGTGCGGAAGTAGCTTACCTATTTGTAATTTCCGTCATGGATGCTAATGTTCAAGTCTTATTGTTAACTTTAACATGATGGATGCTATAAATTGGCCATGATGGGTAATTTCAGAAAGTAATGATACTATAAAATCTGGCAAAATACTCAGGGCCTACTTACGATGTTGGGCAGACTTAAGTCCCCCCGACTTAGTTTTGGTAACGGGACCGACCGAACTCCTGTCGGCGGTCTCGACTGACCAATTAGGATGCAACCGAACACTGTTCGGTCACACACCTATTCTTTACAATGGAACCATGCATTTCAACTAGAATGCATGCTCTCATTGTAAAACGGCGAGGTGCCGTTTATCCCAGCACCCAGTGACAAGCACCTCAAGGTGCCTGCCACCGGCAAATCAGGGTCTAGTTTTTAACATATAGCGCCTAAGGCCCATTCTATCCACATCTGAAGAAAAAGTGTCTCAATTGTCCCTGCCAGCCCACAGAGAGGGTTGTGTTGAAATGATCCACACTGCATTGAGCGTCTAGGAGGCAGTAGGCCCAAGCCCTCCTGCACTCTCAGATGTATCTCTCCTATGACCTCATCGTGTACATCTCTCTGAACATCGAGATGTAGCTATAACAGAATGTGTCTGTCATTTAGAAGAACAAGATTGGCCAAGAGTAAGGAGAGGGGGCCAACTGGGGTTTTTCCACAGCTTTAGAAATTATAAGTGATGTCTAACATTTTACATTCTTCTGCTTTCTTATAAAAAGTTTCCGAGAAGTGACGCTAATCATTTTTGATCGATGTTTAATTTCAATATGATTTACGGTCAAACATCAAGTGACTTTTGGTAAACATTTGTAATGTAGTGCCACTTCTGTGTTCCTCCTAATATTTCCAAGAAGTGACCAAAGAGCATCATGCTCTGCGGTCAAAGCACCTGCTAATGTTCTGATTATGTGGTCAATAGTTTCTCATTAAAATAGTATAAAGATCTGCTCTTCAGTCCATTTGACGGACTACCTCGCACGGCTGAACCCTTGGGTCATGACGTGTGTGTGCTCCCTCAGCCACCTTCTCTAGCATCCTCTCTAGCATCTTTGGTTGAGGCTATAATAATATTTGAAATTGTCTCTTTCTCCCTCCTCTGCATTACCATGATTTTTAAACTTACAAAATTGCGTGATTTACTTTTTCATCTAGGAAGGTGTCTCTGAAACTTGTTATCTTCTAGATTACACCATGCTATTTTTGAAATAACAATGTGACTTTGACATTCATTGTTCAAATTGTTCGAATAAAGTGCCACTCTGACTCAGTTCCTGCATTTCACACGTGCTTTTCCTTATTTTAGATAGAGCACTCCTGCTCAAAATAAGCTGGTGTAATGCACCCTTTAACACCTGGTGCAAGGATCAACAAGGGTGCCCCCTCGGCTGACATCCTGAGGGCTTGCATCCATGGAGGCCTTTCTGGGGACCATCAGAGTCCACTTCTGAAAGCCTTTCTGTGTCAGAATGGCCCGCACAGAAAGGCTATCAGAATCTGACATGGTAATCTCTCAGGCAGAAAGAGCTGCCCTTGAGATTACTAAACTCATTCTGACTGGCGTACGGGCTCTCTAAGCCTGTCGGAGGCCAGTCGGAATGCCCTGTCAGATTCCTTTCTGACTGACATCATCCTAATAGTTCAATCGGAAAGGAATCTGACCTGCTGATTACGATGAGGTAGGAACAGCTCTGACCGACGGTCTGAGCGGTTCCTAATGCATCGTAACTAGCCCCTCAATGTCGTGAGATGTAAGACAATATGGCAGAGATCCAGGTAAATAAATGGTAATTATTCATGTCTAAAGTCTCAGAACTGAGTTCAACTTCTGAGCCTAGGACTCAGGGGACAATAAGGGAATTTAGGAAGAAAGATTCTATGTAAGGTGTGAGTTACACCCTGAGGCATGTTTCAATGAAAAATTGAGACACACAGCAGAAAAGACAAGTAAATGTATAGCATAACAGAGGAATTAGAAAATATTTACAACACAAGAGCCTTCAGAACAAATGGATGCCTAGCAGTTTAAACAGTATACACCTACAAAGACAGAATTTACAGCTGTCAGAAAAAGCAATTATAGCCATTTGTCACTGTACTAATTATACCATTGAGGATACATTGAGAGGCAGACTGCCATTATAACCAGAACAATCTATTGCTATTGATCAATAACTGTGACAAAGGTCACACTCCCTGGGTTTCAAATGATACCACAAAGGCATGGGAGAGTCTCTTCCTACTAGTACAGGCTTCACAATGTCAAGATTTTGAAACTTCACTTAATTAATGTTTGTTTTGCAGCTGTGCACTGAAAGGTTCTACTATTGTAGATTTGGCACAGATTTTGCATACATTTGACATGCCTATGCTCCATGTATCTGCAACATTTTCTATTGCTTGGCTTTCATTTAGCAGGATGCTTTAATACTTGATTTAATGGCTCATATGTGTGCTACCACAAGTTGCAAAATCAAATAGGGCTATTGTTTTCACCATATACAGTAGAAACACCAAATTCATCTCCATGTCATTCATAGAGTTGTTTTGGGGATCAGAGAAGGCTGAGGGACTCCAAGCACTAGAATACTTGATGTTTCCTGGCCATGCCTGATTATTACTGTTACAAAGAAGAACCATCATCTAACTAGGCAGGACAATTGTGGGGTGTGCCTGTATGTGCCCAAGTAAAGCTCAGAACAACAGCAGGACTGCTTGTGGCCCTTCAGGGACAAGAGGAGGCTGGGCCAAGCCACATCTTTTGCCTTGAGGGTATCGAGAGCTTAATACTGGTTCCACTTTAAAATATTGTTGAAGCCTGATTAGGGCACTCCAATGTGAGACCTAGGTTTGAGAGAATTTTGCACGTTGGGTAGGTGAGTTGTCCACCCTCACCTTCTTGTCCACCTTCCTTTCTAAATTACTCCAATTTCTTTCTTTTACATTGGCTTTCTCTAAATTATTACCCCATGTGACCTATCAAAAAAATTGCATTACTATAATTGGTTTCTATTTACTAAGTCTATAGTTTTATTTTAAATCAACTTGAGGATCCCTATGACAAGATGAAGAGAAAAGGTGTCAGAAAACAGTCAGAATCTAGAATCAGAGTATAGCCGCTTTAGAGGACCAGATTGTGAGGAGGATGAGATAAGTACCAGAGGCGAACATGTACCCATCAAAGAAACTGACTCAGCGATGGTGTGACTGGCACAACTCACAGCTCAGCTGACCCTAGGTCAGATAGTGCTTTGTTCTGGTTGCCATACTTACAGGAGGATCAGTGGCTACAGGTAAGTATGTGGGAATAGACACAAATGGTCATTCCAGTTGTGGTGGTGGAAATTGCTAGAAGAAATGTAGGCAGTACAAATTCCAGTTTGAACACAAGTCACTAATGGAAGGTGGTGATTAAACACATTCAGTGTTAAGCAATACTTTCCTTTTATCTGTTCCATCTGCTGAGGTACCTTAAACATTCTCCTGGTGAATAACTGGATGAAAGAGACCCAGAGGAATTGAGACAGAATCATCAAAAAACTTGCTTGGGGACAGTTTCTTTTCCACAACAATATTGACTCAATATTGTGATTTCAAGGATAAATACTGATAAAACTGAATCAGATGAATCTTATTTATTTTAAATTAAAAGAGCGTGACCTAGGTCTGACTCCATTAATTATTGCCAGGTGAAAGTCCACAATAAGATGTACTATAAGGTAGGAGTTATTAAAGCCATACCTGTAACACCAGCAAAATAGAAGTATTTTGAGCCGGAAGCAACCCGATCTTAAAAATGGACATACTTAAAAATCGAATAGCTATGTGAAAGAAAAGGGAGGAAAAGAGTGCTCACATGAGCACAGATGCCCACGTCTTCAAGCTTGTTAGCATACCACACAGGTAGAATGTTCATTAGAATGTTTGTCCTCAAAGGCCTAGTAAAATGACAAAAAGGACAAGGAAAAGAGGTTGTATAATATATTAATTCACAATCTTCTGGGAACAGTGAGACAGAGTGTGGTGGTGCAAGAGAAGGAGGCATTCCAAAGAGACAAAAAAGAGAAAAAATGCCAGCACACAGTGCACCATTGTCGATCAGCACTGTCTTTCTTTCTCGCTGGATAACACACACACCCAGAAAAAGGACAATTAAAACTTCGATAAGTGAAAAAGGTTGGGAGCAACAAAGCAGTGTTCTATTGAGACCAAGCTCCATTCTTTCATTCCTACATTACAATTTGGGGACTTCACACCAGTTCTTAATGTATCATGTGTTAGCTCATGCACGCCTTCTTAATTTAGTAGAGCTGTGTTGAAATTGATGATCTTAATGAGGAAAGATCAATAAAGAAGGGTTAAGCACTTCACATCTTCTTCTAAGATCCATGTTGTTATGTTTATATACTTTTTTTTTAAAGTTGGGCCATATATTTTATGCTTTTTACTATGTTGGGGCTTTCTCTTTTGGATTTCCTTATAAGGGATCAAAATAGGTCAGGGTAATTTGTGTAGGTTAATCAGCTGGTGGGACTGGGCTGTTGGCTTTTCAAAGAGGATCACTCATCAGCATTGGGTAGATGTTGGAGACTTGACAGTGTTGCTTTAGTTGTTTTTGGCACTTGCACTGATATGAGCACTAGTGGAGTTCATCAGCTGGATAAAGCTGACTCCAGAGTGGGTCTGCACAGCAGGCGTGCACAGAAGGTGCATTAGTGGTACAACAACAGCAAGCATCTCTGTGGCCACCCATGACCCACTAGGACCAGAGCCAGTCACTAAGCTGGTCTGTTGTGCTATACACACAATTAATTAATGGAGTTTTCAGCAATAGCGCTTACTCTACACAGCATACCCTTAACAAAATTGGCCTTCCAGATGGAGAAGTCTTACTATTTGCAGCGTCTAGGACAATTTTCAGGTAGGATGCGTATCAAGATGTCTGACATGCTTAACTGAGCATGTCTGAACACACATTTCCTTCCTAAGCACTCATTGACATTTTTGAGCTTATGAACAGCATAATCTTGACATTGTGTTTCTTGATGAAACATGGCTCATAGAGAGCCTCTACCCCCATCTTGGATACATTATCCATAGCTAATAGCATTTTGACCCACTTACATGAGTCAGCAAAAAAGTGCTGAGAATTGACTGACATCTTCTAAAAAGTATTGAAGGTGGTTACTGTCCATGTTCCTCTCTTATCATCTGAATGTTTACATGGGTGTTTAAGTGGGTGTTCACCCGTAACTGCCATGGATTTTTTTGCTTCCTCAGATTTACCAGACCGTGTAAACTTGGGGACGTGCCAAAACCTCCTCGGCAGAGGCACAACTAGGAGAAAGAACTATATTTCTCCTCATGTTATCTTTGTTCTATGTGTGCTGAATTATGCAGCCCACTTAGAAAGAGGAAAATGACTCCCAGGATTGGGTTTGTGCAGGAAGGGGCCAGTGGTGCATGGCTGCTGAAACAGTGCCAGCTCAGGGGGAAATGACAAGAATGCACTGTATTAGATAAATGCAGTGCATTCCTCTCCTTTCACTTTGATGTAGGGTAGTGCAGTAAGGTGACTTGCTGCTCTGCCCAATGCCTTATCCCCATAAATTTGCCCCATAATCTGTTGTTTGACAATTGGTCCACAGGTCCATCGTGAGGTGGGTGAACTGAAGAGTTCTCTGCTTAATAGCATTGCAAACTAACTGAAACACTTCATGATGTAGCCACAGCCACTCTGGCAAAATTCTTCTGGCTGGGAACAGCCTATTTTGGGAAGAGGGCCATCACAAATTCCAGCAGGCCCACTTCTTGCACAATAGAAAATGCGAGGAGGTCAAGAGCTAACATAAGCCAGCTTCCTGTCATAGAAAGTAGCTTCTTCGAGGTTCAAACTGTATAGCAACATCTTAGTAAATATAGCCTTAATAGTAGACCGGTTTTCTAATTGTACCACTTCCACAAGTAGCGTACAGGTACCAGCAGCAGATGGCCTACCAAGGCATTTCATGTGTGGAAGATGTTACTGTATCCGCTGTGCATTTTGCCTTTTGTTGCTGCAGGTGACCACTGAATGCTATGGGGAGACTTACAGGTATGCTTTGGCTGATTCTGCTGCTGACATCCTCCTCTTCCTCCTCCTAACCACTTTCTATTATCACTTCAGCTGCTTGTACTCTCTCACCACCAGCTATGTTTTTAAGGTGTTCTTCCCACGTGATTGTGTGCTATTTTTTCTAACTGGACAATTGGCCTCTGTTACCATAGTGCCCAACTGACTTAACAAACTATCCTGTGGCAAACAGAGCACATTGTGATGTTATCCTCAAGTGGGCTAAGTGCAAAGATGTCCAAACTGGGGTGGAGAACTTTCTTCCTGAGCTGTAGCCTGAAGAACTGGAGGTATCACTAGGTGGTTATCTTGTTTTTTGACTGTGTGGAGCATACTGTGACTGTGGTATGGCTAGTGGTGGCGACTGCAGGTTTCTGGGGTGGTGCAAATATGGGAGCTGGCAGTGTTGACGGAACCACAGGCCTCAGAGCAGGTTTAAGGGAGGTGATCTGTATCTCCTCTTTGCCACCTTCCACACTAATTATCACTGGCACATCATAATCACCACCTTTCTCACTTACAAGGCTTTCAGGAACTTTCCTTTTACCCTTGTCTTTGGGACTCGACCACAGTCCAATCCATGCCTATATCTTAAGAATAGTTAGTTTTTGGAGAAGATCGGGGATTACACTTTCTTCTCATGGCAGGAGATCAAAAAGCTGATCGGGAAGAGCAGTCTTCTCAACAACATCTTGCTCAGTAAAAACCCCAACCTCCAGACCTGTTCGTACTCCCGGAAACTTTCTTGCTGACTGCGGCATGTGCAGTCCTGGCGAGGACTGCGCATGCGCAGGCTCCCGCGTATGCGCAGTTTCCAGAGGAAGCCGCGATGGGCAAGGATGCGGCCGCAGTAAGGTAAGTTTTATTTAAGTGTAATTGTAGGCTTTTACATATAATGTAATAAGGCGGGCAGGAGGCGGGCGTGCAGCGCGTAACGGAAATATCACGGGGAGGCACGGAGATTGGTTCAATCTCCGTGCCTCTCCGCGATAGTCCCATCCGCGACTTCTGCCTACCCCTAACATTAATGTACAAAAACCATAGGCTCACGTCACCCGAAATCTAATGTGTTGTTACATTCGCACTATACCCACTCTCTGGTGCGATGTACTCCTTTTAGGCGGTGAAACACAATACATGAACAAATATGTAGTGGCAGACAAAGCATCCTATACCTAAGGTTTACAGAGTGAATTACGAATTGAAAATGCAAAGAAGGACCTCACTTCGCACAACGCAAGCTACGTTTAGCACTTCGCGAACTGCGTAGTGCGCTGTTCGCGATGATTGCACAATGCCGGATGCTTGTCCGCACTGTGCAATCATTGAAAACAGCATCTTGCACAGTGCGAGCTCTCTTTTACTGCCGCTCCAGTAGATTTTTTCTTGTGCGCCAGCTTTCTCAAAGCGGACTGGTAGTTTCTTAATTAGCAAGTGGTCGCGAGCATATGCGACCACTCTCAATGAGAAACCTGACCTCCCCGCGTTGGGAATCTCGCCGGGAGGTTTATTTTCCACGCTCGCGATCGGCAATTTGATGTTGCTGATCGCGAACGAGGAAAAAGTCTTGCCGGGATGTCATTTTGCTTGCTCGCTGTCGCCAACTTGGCGTTGAGGACCGCGAGCAAGCAAAAAATGACCGCTGCACTACGCTACGCTACGCGTGTTTGCACTGTGCTATGTGCAATACGCATAGTGCGAAGTAGCGCAAACTTCGCGAACTACGCAAGCGTAGAGTAGTGCTTTGCCCAGGGTTATTTATTACTGCCTGGAGCCATTGAGGGTCTTTGATGTTCATTACTACCTGTGACCATTGTTGTTAATTTCTGTGGTGTGACATTCATCTTCATTACAATCTAGAAACATTAATATGTGTTCCTGTCTGGCAACATTTTGCAATCCTGCATGTAGAAATTTCATTTTGCAAGGTCCAGACGTATTACAAAGAATGATAGAAAGAAATAAAGTAATACTAAAAATAAATCAAACAACAAATAAGTGCTCTACATTGCATTTATTCCTAGCAAGGCAATTTTAACAACATTATGGTGGGCAGGGAACATTTTTTCTTTTAATTGCCTATCTTCTTCAAGGAGCAAAAACTAAATGAACAAAGCAATGCCTACCTTCTTTGAGGAGCAAAAACGAAACTGAACACAGCACAGAGGGTCCAAATGATACACAGCATTACTAACTATACCCTAGTTACAGTTACATATACTGCATGGGTTGTAACTATTATGATTAATTATGAACACTAATTAAGCAGCTCCTCTCTAATTATACCTTTACTTTTCATATGTTTCCTTTGTACTACCTGAGCGATGCCTATTTTTACTAACCATGACTTTATAAATAACCTCAACCTGGTTTCCTACCACAAGGCAGATACAAACCATTGTCATTTAAAGAGGCAAAGAGCAGTTCAGTTCTCCATCTTCTGTGCTAATCATCTGTATTTTTAAACTTCGGTCTTAATCTTCAAAACTGCACATTCTCTGCCCATGCCACCTCACATGCTTTGCTGCATGGCTTTCTTAGGTTAGGTTATCCAAATTTGTAGCGTGCCCTATACTTCGTAATGTATCCTGGGATTGAGCAGGTGTGAGTCTAGCAAACCTTTGGCCTAGTAAGGCTACTTAAAAAGCCAGGTCTTCAGCTTCTTGTGAGTGAGGAGGAGTTTATTATGTGTTGGGGCAGGTCAATTCATGTTTAGGAGTGATATGGGGGAAGGTTTGATGACCGGATCTAAATTTCTGTATGTGTGGGATGTGTGAAAGAAGTAGTCTGGGGAAGCAGATGTGTCTGAAAGGTTTGTGAAAGCAGATGCAATTGTTGAGGTATGCTGCATCAGTGTTGTGTAGTGCCTTGAAAGTGTGAACGAGGAGTTTGAATTGTTCTCATTTGTTCATTGGGAGTCAGTGATTTGAAATTTGTATAGTGCTCTAATGCCCAAGGGTGTCTAGGAGCTGTTGCCAGCGAGAACCGGAAGGTTGCAGATGAAAAAGATAGTGAGTACTTTAATTAGCGAAGCGCCATGTTTTTAATGATTTTCTGAAAGATAATAGAGTTGGACTGTTCTTTATAAGTGCTGGGAGTGAGTTCCATGTTTTTACAGTTCCCAAAATGAAACTCCTTCCACCCCGATGTGCTCTGTTAAATCTGGGAGTTTTCAGACGTTTACTGTGAGAAGTCCTGAAGCTTCTAAAAGGTATGTACCAAATCAGATCATTCTTCAAATCATGTGGAAGGGCACCATGTAGTGCCTTTTATGCTAAGCATTGGGATTTGAATGTGTTCCTTTTTCTGACTGGGAGCCAGTGCAGTGTACTTAGATCATGGGCTACTGGCTGATTTCCAACACCAAGTGTGCTGCTGCATTTTGGAGCCGCTGTAACTTTTGTAGGTACTGTGTTTGGATATTCACAAAAAGCACATTTCCATAATCCAATCTGGAAAGGGCTAATTCTGTCACTAGTGTCTTTTGCATGCCTAAAGGTATAAAAGGGTAAATTTTTTGAATTATCTTTAGAATAAAAAAAATTGTAGAAGTAAGAGTACTGATATGATCTTTAAAAGTCAGTTTTTTGTCAAAGATAAATCCTATGTTTTTCTACTTCTTCACTGGAGAAGAAAGATCACCTAAAGTAGATGCCCACCATTTAGGTAACTAGAAGGAGGTATCTGTACCCAAAACAAGAACATCTGTTTTTCCACTGTTGAGTTTTAAACAGTTGGAGCTCATCCACTGATTTACCTGGGTCATACATTTGTTAAATCGGTCTGCAGTTTCTTCCAGATTACTAGGGACTACAAGCTGAGTATCATCAGCATAAGAGACAACTGAGAAGCCGAAATCCCCAATAATTGTAGCCAGAGAAGTGACATAGTCAGAATGTGACTGTGCATATTTTGCCTTTTCTGGTACATCATAATTTGCTCTCCACTGCCTCTTCTTTCTACGGCAGGTTTATTTATGAGCTCTCAATATGTCAGTAAACCAGGGCTCCGAAAGATTTTTCCGCTTGGTAGGAAAGGTCTTTCCAGGAGCTAAAGGATCAGCTGCTCCTTTAATCTAGTATGAAAACTCGCATGCTGCAGTATTCACGCCTATGGCCAAGTCAGGCTTTGAGCTGCATAAGGATATTTCAGGTGCAAGGGGATCAATATTCCTCCAGTCATGACCTTTAGTTACTGCACAGGGATTATTAAGTCTCGTAGAGTGCTGGGAAGACCAATCGTGTCGGGGATTGGTTCTATCTTAGAACCCCTGTCCCAAGTTGTGGATTGTTTCATCAGACCTATAGTGTCACAGATGCCCTTATACCTTCAAAATACCAAGCATGTCTTGTCTTTCCTGACCACCATACAATCTGATCCTTACAAACATCTTTTGGCTTCCCATGATGTAGAGGCTTTATATACTAACATCCAGCAAGAAGATACTCTCAGGACCATTGAATATTGAACAACATCCATGCAGTGACCAGGCACTGACATCTTTTGTCATGGAATGTGCAATCTTGACTATGAGATAGAATTTTTTCTCTTTTGAGGACCAATTATACTAGCAGGTGACTGGCACTTCAATGGGCAGCACCTGTGCCCACAGCATGGCTAATTTATACATGCATTGGTTTGAGGAGACTCATATTTATCCAGTGGTTAATCCCTTTCACTGCAATTTGGTGCTGAGGAAGAGATATATCGATGATATCTTGGTCACCTGGGAGGACGATGTTGTGGGTAACAATAAATCCAAGTTAGACGGTCTTCAGATTAGTAACTGAATTTAATATATCAGGAGAAATGAGCCACCGCACCACTCTCTAGCACAGAGTGGCCCCAACTGTAAAATACAGAATTAGAACACTACAGAACCATAACAACAGAGAGGTTCTGGAGGAAGAGTATAACAAGCACAAGTAAATATAACATTACCTTTTTTTTCCAAAAAAAGAAAAGAATAAAATACCAAAAAGAAAAGAACAAATGAAATTTAAAAAAAACAAATCATGATACAACTAACTCTTCATGAGAACAATCAACGTAACTTCCATGGCAGACGACTCACCCGTGTAGATTTTATCACAAGGGGAGGAGACCCAAATCGATCCCCACCCCCAGTAGGACTCATAGCTGGAACACTTTTCAAACTGGAATTACTTGAGACAGACATATTGTCAGAACAGTTTTTTACCTTGACTACTTTCCCAAGCTTCAACCAATGCCCACCATCCACCATGACTGCATTACCGCACACTTTCTCCACACAAACAGGTTCTCCAAAAGAATCACAACCTTTCCTGACTGTTCTATAATTTTTGACACGCACCATGTCACCAGATGAAACGACCATAGTTTTTGTCGAATTCTTGGCATTATACCTGATGACCATTTTCTCTTGGGCTTCCTTGACACAAGTTTCTAACTCTGAATTGTCAACACAACAGGAAACCTTTTGTGACACCGCTCTCAACAGCCAAGCAGGATAGAGTGCTGAAGCGGGTAACCTACCCCTGAGAGAGACAACAGGTGCAACCTTAGTGATGGAATGTGAAGTTGTGCGATAAAACCAAATCATAGATCTCACAGCATTCTCCACACCAAAGTTGTTCTTCTTGGCCCACTTTATACAATCCACCACCACACGGTTCATTCTCTCAACAAGGCCTTTCGTTTGAGGATGTCCAACAGAACTCCTCAAGTGCTTCACACCGGACTCAGACAAGAAATTGCGCATTTCAGAATTGACAAATAGGACCCCATTGTCCAAAACTAGGGCTTCAGGAAAGCCCTCTCTCATGAATATTTCTCTAGGAAATTAAACAATTAGCAGTGGGATTAGCACAAAACTTTACTTCAGGACATTTGCTATGAAAATCCATTAGCACGAAAGCAAAACGTAGGTGATTAGGAAGAAAATTGAAAGGTCCCACTAGGTCTATACCAACCTTCAGCCAAGGTTTTGAGGGAAAAGGAATGGGTTGTAAAGGGGGAGTAGCAACCTTCAAACCGTTTCCAGCACTGGAACAGACACAACACTCCTTGACTCTTTCATCAACCTCACAGTCCATTGACGGCCACCAATAGTTTAACCTCAAACACCTTTTAGTCATTGTAACCCCAAGGTGACCATCATGTGCTCAATCTATTAACTTCAAGCGTAGCTTCACAGGAGGAACACATCTCCCTTCCCTCATGACGACTCCATCTTCAATAGATAACTCTTCAGAAATCTTCCAAAAAGGTTGTATAAAGAAAGGTAATTTTTTTTCCTTAGGCCATCCAGAAATAATATACTCTTTGACCTTTAAAAGAGTATCATCAGCATTCATGGTATCCAACCATTCATTCTCACCACATCCCACATTCTCAGCAACATCCAAAGCAGCAATGAAACAATCTTCCCTATCTTCCTCCAAATCTAAACATTCATTTTCTAACAAAGGAAGCCTAGAAAGCATGTCTGCTGTACAATTCACTTTGCCTGGAATATGTTTAATAACAAAATCATATTGGAGCAATTTTGTTGTGAGACGAGCAATGCGAGGGGTGGTATACTTGACCTTATCACCATTTAAAATGTACACTAAAGACTTGTGGTCAGTTTGTATTACAAATTTCCTACCCCAGATATAGGTCAGAAATTTCTCTCAAGCCCAATCGCAGGCTAAAAGTTCCTTTTCGATCACCGAGTAATTTGCTTCGGGATCCCTTAACACTCTGGAGGCATAGCTGATGGTGACATATCTCCCTTCAACCTTTTGAGTAAGTACAGCCCCCAGACCGTAATTGCTCCCATCTACAGTAATCGTATAACTGACATTAGGGTTATATGCTTTTAAACTTTTAGCGTTTGTCATCTCTGCTTTAACTAGGTCAAATGTCTGTTGACAAATTTCATCCCACACAAATGCGACACTTGACCTGAGCATGTTGGAAAGAGTCTTCATTTTACTAGCGTAATCTGGAATAAAACGTGAATAAAATTCACATAAGCCCAAAAATTAGCGTTGCTCATCTTCATTCTTGGGTACAGGACAATCAACTACCGCTTTAATTAAACCAGGTCTGGGAGCAACACCATCACCAGAGACCAAATGTCCTAGGAACTCCACTTCTCTATCCAAAACTCGCTCTTGGTTTTTTTTACAACAATATCTTTCACATTGAACTTCGTAAGAACAGACCTAAGAGTGTGATCATGTTGTTCAAAAAACGTATTAAAAATCAGAACATCGTCCTGGAAGATTACAACTCCCTTAACATCCTTGAGAACACTCTGCATAACTCTTTGGAAAACCGAGGCCGCTGAGGCGAGCCCAAACGGCATCCTACAGAATTGAAATGATCCAAATGGAGAGTTAAAAGCAGTGTAGTCTCTAGATTCAACATCAAGTACAATTTGGTGATATGCCGAGGCCAAATCGATTTTTGAAAACCACTGCGCATCCCTCAACTCCTCTAAAAGATCACCAATTTTAGGAAGTTGAGAAAGGGTAAATCTTGACCCTTTCGGTCAGTGGTCACCACCTCGAGTGTGGACACAAATCACCAACACAGCACTCCACTGAGAGACAAGGAATAAAGATGTAAGATACCAGAATTTCAAGTTTGGAGTGGCACTTTTATTTTCAGTTCACAAGCTGAAAAACAACTGCATATCAGTTCAGGCTATAATGCAAGTTCCTACAAGGGGTCCAGACTTCGCTCTGTCTGGAGTAAATGCTAGGTGACAAATGCTCAAAATATCGCAAGGCAAAACTGGAATAAAATGTATTAAAAATAACACGATCACATATGATCAAAGATCCTACGCTACTGAGTACATTGATATAGAGCTCTAGTGCCTAAGGGCAAAATATCTAGGACAGATCTATTCTCACAGATTATACATTTCTATCAGGACCCTGAATTATGGGGTCAAGGCAAGGATGGCACAAGTACACTTAGCTTAAAATACAACATTTTGCTATTAAATTCAGTATCTGGTGGTACCTAGGATCTAGACCAGTCCCCTAATGTCTAAAAAGTCTACCATACAGGGAACTAGTTATAAAGAGAGATAGCTAAAGGGTCAGAGATCTGGAGAGACAGAAGGGTTATCTGCCCTGGGAGATCCACAACCTGAGAGAGGCGTCGGTGTCCCAAGTCAGATATTCGGCTAGCCGGAGAACAGACCACGCTCAATGCCAGGCATCCGCAGGAAAGTTCTGCCTTAAAATCTGACGGTTGGGTCTGATACCTGAAATTGAGGAACCAAGGTTCTATGGTGACACACTGGCCTACGCCCATTCAGTGCAGGCGGTCTAACCACATGTGTTCTAGGACACCGGAAGGATATCTTTAAAGAACATTTTGTTATGTACATTTTAAAAGAGAACATTTTGTACATTTCTGAAAAAAGAACATTTTGTTACGTACATTTCTAAAAAATATCTGCAAGTGCGAAACTTATGATAGGTGCTGATTTTTGCGAGAGGTTGCTGCTTTTACTTTGTGCAAGCTATGTTTCAAAATAACACATTAGCAATGTTTTCAGGAAGCTGTACCAACGTGCACCAGTCCGTGTATGTGTGGGTGTTGGTCTTGAAGCTGGCTGTGAAACTAACTAATATCTGAAGGCCTAATTTCACCTCGTTTATTTCAATGCACAGTTCCTTAGGCCTAGCGGAGTTTAATGTGAGAAGCTGTTATCATAAGATGGTAGCCCCTGGACATGTTTTAGGCCTAAGTATGGTGGGCTCTTGGGCCTTTATTTATTTATGGTGCATGATGAGAGTTAGTCATATTAGCATATTTTCAGGTTTATATCACGCAGGGCCTACATCGGACCTTCATCTTACCAAGGCTGATAGAAATATCCTTTCTGGTGATTTAGATGGTAGAACGGGACCCTCCATCAAAGTGGGTGGGCATCTACCCAAATCTCCTGTTGAGACTGCTAAGGGCACAGCATAAACGAATTTCACCGTTCTTCTTCCGGGCTACCACCAAGGGACTAAGCCACAAACTGGACTCAATAGGTTCAATTATGCCATTTCTCTCCAACCTCTCAAGCTCCGCTTTAAGATCTGCTCTTAAACTAAAAGGAACTGACCTGACTTTGTGTTTCACAGGCACTGCATTGTTCTTGACCTTAATCCTATGTTTAAAACCTGAAATTTCACCAAGAGAATCGGAAAAAACACTTGGAAACTATTTTTCTAAGCATAGCGGATCTGGAATATCTTGCACCACAAGTACTTGTTCCTTGGCACCAGGCCTCAACACCATCCTAAACAGTCCTTGATGGTACCAACCCAGCATATTCAACCTGCGCACAGCAACATAAATTTTTCCATGTATTTTTCTACCCTTAAATTCTAACACATCTTCAATAAACCCCTCCAAATCTATTTTGCGACCCTCATAAGATACAGGGTCTCTATCAGGAGGAAATCATTTCCTGTCTTCCCAAGACTGCTTGAACAACTCAAAAGTAATCATTGTTATTCTAGCCCCAGAGTCTACAAGTAGCTTTAAACAAACATCCCCAACTAAAATGTCTACATAGGGATCTACACATTCAGAGGGATCACCTGACACCACACTGTCATCTGTGACAGTAACAATCATGTCTGTAAAATCTTTAACAATGTTACTTTTCAATACCAGTTCCGACACCTGTTCTTCACCCATGACAGAACTAACTTTCTCTGGCTTATTCACATTCAAAACTTATTCCCAACAAACCCACAGCCGCTGGAGAAGGTGAGAGGGGTAAACTTAATTAAGTTTACAACTAATTATTGTGATCTCTGTGCCGATTGAACACAAAATGTTATTCTCGTAAGGAAATATTTTGTAGCAGTGGCTCATGACATTAGGGCTCGTCCTCATCGCCAAAAATATGTTGTGGGTAACAATAAATCCAAGTTAGACAGTCTTCAGATTAGTAACTGAATTTAACATATAAGGAGAAACGAGCCACCGCACCACTCTCTAGCACAGAGTGGCCTCAACTGTAAAATACAGAATTAGAACACTACAGAACCATAACAACAGAGAGGTTCTGGAGGAAGAGTATAACAAGCACATGTGAATACAACAGACGACCAGGTGACTCATTGGAGGCTTTTTCTGTTTGGCTCAATTCCTTGAAAGTCCACCTCAAATTAACTCATGAATTTGGCAAAGAAGTACTTCCATTGCTTGACCTCAAACCCCAAGATCTTCGTGATAACCTCCCAGTGGGCCAGTTTTTGTGACTGAGGAGAAATTGCACTGAACTAACTAAGTATTTAGAACATTCCAATAATCTCACCCAAAACCTTCTGGCACAGCAATATCCATCCCACCTGGTGCGTAGAGCAAAGAAGAGGGCACGTAACAATAATTGGGATGCATTATTAGAGACCTAGCCAAAAACGCCCACTGCCCATTTGGTTTGTGTGAGCACGTACAGTCACCTAAGGGAGACCATGAAAAAGGCTATCAATTCCAATTGGCATATTCTTAATAAGGGCAATAAAGGTTGTGAGAAACTTTTCTTTGCCTTCAAACGTAATTGGAACCTGAGCAACATCTTGGTACATACAAGACCAAGACAGCCTGGTACGAATGATATTCAACGTACCATCTGGACAGGGGCACCAATACAGGGGGCTTTTCATTGTG
Organism: Lissotriton helveticus; assembly: GCF_964261635.1. Classification (NCBI taxonomy): domain Eukaryota; kingdom Metazoa; phylum Chordata; class Amphibia; order Caudata; family Salamandridae; genus Lissotriton; species Lissotriton helveticus. The sequence continues at coordinate 1,081,956,091 of NC_136059.1, forward strand.
ACTCATGTGTGGTGTGCCATCTAACAACACGCATTACACAACTGGATGTGGGTTTAAAAACTCCCAGGATCCTTAGTAACCACACTAATTGTAATTTCAAAGCACTGATCTATCTGAACAAATGCCCATGTAATCTGATGTACGTAGGCATGACGACCCGCAAAGTCAAAACCAGAATGATTGAACACAGGAGCTCCATTAGGTGTAAGAAATCTAACACCAAACTCACATGCCACTCTTTGGATGTGGGGCACACTGAAGAAGATATTAGATTGGTGGTCCTGGAAACTGTTTCGCAGAGAACAGCAGTGGGTGTTCAGACTGGGAAGACCCTGTTCTGGTCTGAACGATGATATATCGTGGTGTGCACTTTCATCCTTTATTCATTTAGTGCAGCACCCATCTGTTTAAGAAGTCCTAGAACAACTAGCGAAAGAAATAACAGAACTTGAGGATAAGATCAAAAATTCTACAGTAATACTAGACATTAAAAAAAAGCTAGAAGACATATAGATGGATCTCAATTCATATGGTGACTATCTATTTAAACGTAAAATGGATAAATTACAAAAAGACTTACGCTTCTTTAGTAGGGAAAAGGTGTATCCATATTTGGCTGATAACTTCTATGGCCAAACGGGTGAAAATGATCAAGATTATATAACATACCCTGAATCTAGATCAAAAAATTTCTCTACCTTTTCTAATTCATCAGATTCAGGTAGTAACTCTAGTATGTCGCCATACCATCCTAGAGGTAATCGTTTCAGATCCAATCAAGGCTACAGACCTTTTTTAGGGAGGCGCCAACAGAGAGGCAATTGGAGAACGAATTATCGATCACAATATCGGCCTCAACAGCAATATCAACAAAACCAACAGTATCAACCTCAAGGGCAATATCCACAAAATCAATCATATCAGCCCCAGGATCAATATCAACTCCAGTACCAGGACCATCCACAGAGTACGGACAGGTACCTGGAAACAAGAAATGCGAGGTACTGGAGGCAGTAAAACAATACCTATTTTCAATCTGAGTAGCCATGATACTAACTCTGCTACTGTGGCTGTATTATCTAAAGGACTCTCATTTGTTCCCCACTCAGGGTTGAACAAGTTTGAGCTATTTAATGACATGATGAGTTTCTTTCGAAAGATACGACTAAAGAGCTTTTTTTCTAACAGGGAGTGTGATACCCGTGAACTAAATAAATCGGGTTTGGCACCGAAATCGGTTTTTACACCAACTCTTGAACAGATAGATCCTGAAATAGGAATCTTTGAAAAAATTGTTATTTCCAAACTACAAAACATCACTAAATACATACCACATACTCCGTATAACATTTCTATTGACGAACATAAAGCTCTACTTGAACTTAAGGAATCCGCCAACATAACCGTAAAAAGTTGTGATAAGGGGGGTGGAATTGCTATCTTAGATACAAACAACTACATCGAAAAAATGGAACTTATGCTCAGTGACACCAATTTTTATGTCAAAGTCCTGAGGGACCCTACGACTATAATTAAAAACAAAATCACCAAACTAATAACAAAAGCTTTAAATAATGGTGATATTTGTCAAAAAGAGTATGAGTACATGAATATAGATAACCCAAAAATGGCCAGTATATATGGCATCCCAAAGGTACATAAGAATTAGCAGGACCCGCCCTTTCGTCCAATTGTCACCACCATAGGAAGTGTAACTGAGCCCATTTTGAAATATCTAGACGCAATCTTGCGTCCACATGTTGGAAAAATATTAGGATATATTCAAGACACTAGACATGTGATCACTCAATTTGAATGCACTAAGTTCAATGCCCATAGACAATGATGGTGACATTGGACGTAGAGAGTCTATACTCTAATATTCCATGTAACGGTGCCACGGAAGCCACCAAATGGTTCATAGAGTCTTTTAATATCGACTGCAACATGCCCTTTATCTTGGACTGCCTTAACATTATTTTGGAAAACAACATATTCGAATTTGTAGGGAATCTATATAAACAAACTAAAGGAGTTAGTATGGGCGCTTCTTGCGCACCAACAATTGCAAATATCTATGTGGCACATTTTGAGGAAAAATATATTTTTAACGAGGTGGCACCATTTTTTGAATCGATATTTTACTGGTCAAGATATATTGATGATATAATTTTCATTTGGGATGATAATGAAGATGTTTTACAAGAATTCATATCATGGCTCAATGCCTGCGACCCTAATTTAAGATTCTCTGAAAAAGTAAGCAACTCAGAAATAGAATTCTTCGATTTAAAAATTAAACATCATGAAGGACAACTAATAATGGATCTCTTCGTTAAACCCACTGCCCGCAATACACTCCTTCATTACAGCAGCTTCCACCCCACATCTCAAAAAGACAGCATTCCCTTCAGTCAGTTCTTGAGACTGAGGAGGAATTGTACCAGATTAATTGACTATGATGAGAAGGCTGCTGTAATGAAGGAGAAATTTAAAGAACGTGGTTACCCACACAGATTAATACGTGATTCGTATAAAAGAGCAAGATACTACGATTGCCAACATCTCCTCACAGGCACCAACGATAAGCGAGATGCTAGCTTGGTGTTCGTAACAAGACATTCCCTGCTTAATAATCAGATTCGTCAAATTCTATACTCCAACTGGCATATCCTAAATGTCAACAAAAATAGCAATGAAATGATTTCGAAACCTCTCTTTGCGTATAAAAAAACAAAAATATAAAGGATATAGTCGTTAGATCTAGGATGCCAATAAAGAAAGATAAAAGCCAAAGATATATATTTACCGGGGCTCCGGTAATAGGAAACCATAAGTGTGGAACATGTAAAGTCTGCCCACAAGCCATTGAGACCGAGAACTTGAAGTTTAATAACATCTCTATTCCGTTGTTATGTATGACAAATTGTAAGACTACAAATATTATCTACTTATTAATCTGTCCATGTAACAAAGGATATGTCGGGGAATCTTCACGTTCAATATGTACAAGAGTCACTGAACATAAATCAGCAATTCAAACTGAAAAAACAAATGCCCCCCTAGTAGCTCACTATGTCGAAAATGACCATAAACCAGAAGAAATACAGTGGGTAGTATTAGAAAAAATTGTGGCAAAACCCGGTATTAATGTAGACAAAATTCGTCGCAAACGCGAAGTGTATTGGATATTTACCTTGGACACAGTAAGATCAGGTTTAAATTCTGAAATCCCTTGGCAACAAGCTATTATATGAGGGTTTTTCCTGTTTACGTTAAGGTATAGAAATGTCTCTTGATAGAATCATTCCACGGAATGAACAGAGTACATTGACGGTCAATATGTAAGGAAATGATGAGTCACTCACTGCGTTAAATTTATAAACGACCTCATAATGTAACCCTAATGAATGATACATCTTTATTCGAATAAAGAGACATAAAATTATGGAGCCGTGGTAACACGTGTATGGACACCAACTCAATAAAGTCCCATAAAAACGAGACTAATCACTAAAGTATAAATATATTTTTTCTAAAAACAGGAATATCATAAAAAAATACAATAAAAGTGATTGATATGTAACTACACTCGATTGAAGAATACCTAAAGCTAACTTTGAAGAAATATTTCAAATACAGCAGTCTTTCTTCCACTACACTTAGAGTATGAAAGAATTTAATAGGAACTACAAATTAGTCCGTTGTTTATGTCTCCAATAGTAGCTACGGATACTGAGAATAAAACTTCCGTCCATATAGATACACGTCATAGACATGCGCCTTAAGGATGTGGAACAGCTGAAAACTATCAGCGGTGACGTAATGAGATACGTTAACCTTCAAATATCGGGTTTTCGGACACACCATTTGATCGATACACCTGGAGGTGAAGACAAGCGGACCCCATACTTTTAAAACAAAGTTACATCAAAACGAAGGTACGTCTGTAGGCCACTGATAAAAACAATATATAGATATAATTGAAGTGTAAATGCAAGGATGAATAGTATTAATGCTTCCTTTGCATAAATTTTATATCTTAGATTATCCGTCCCGCAAGATCGTTGAAATAGACAATTGCTCTACAGGATATCTGTAAGGTAACATCTGTTAGAGTGTATGGAATATACGGCAATGTAATAATCTTTAAATTAAAATCGGTACTTAATTTTGATCACTATCTGGTATCTCTCTAGTGCACAAAAAGAAATAGATGGCCCCACCTTCAGGTTCTATTAGAAGACAATAAGAAAAGGAGAACAGTGATCAAATAAAGGAACTGGTTTCATAAAAGTTGAATTAAGGTATGAATATAATGAACTTCCTGTACCCTGATAGGTGTGTAACTCGACAACTTAAGCCTTATTGGAAACTAGTTGAGTCTTAGTTTCATCTAACGCTAGTCGCTGGCCTCCTATTCACTAGTATATATACCAAACGGTATCTATAATGCAAATAGGAAAGTGTTATATATATATAAAAGGGATAAAAAATGCACACTTGTTTTTTTGTTTTTTTTAAAAAAAAAGATCAAAAATTATTTTGATATATAAAGGCTAATCATCTTGTGTCTAACTGTAGGCCACTATACAGCAATATAACTAGGAAGAATCCCTAATCAACGCATATAGACGGATATTTAAACCTCTGCACGATATAAGAAATTTCCAACAACAGGGAGCATCGAAAGACAGCTACCAGGTATAACTACATGTAAGGTTATTAGCCCCGCAGTACCGCTAAACAAATCGTCTCGGTGCATAAATAAGACTGTGTGTTCTCTCTTCTTTGCAGTTTACTTAATAACAAAAAGGCATCGCCATTTGAGATAATCAACCTTCTAAGAGAATATAAATACTAAGTGTATCACCATACCTATTTGAAGTGATTAAATAGCTGGCTCTTTATTAATCTAGCAAAGTCGATGTACACCATTTGAAATCTCATCTTTCCCTTATCTATATCTCACTCCTTTGCTTGTCTCTCACTTCTTTCCCTAAATTGAATATGTAGAAAATAGATGTATATATCTAGAAATGTAATATAACTAGAAATAAAGGATGTAAAGAAATGGAATTCGTGAGGCAGAATGTTCAAATAAGACATACAATAAAAATTTGCCTTGATTAAGAAATGTATGAAACAACAAGGTAGATATGAAATCAAAATGATTCACATAATAGGCAACGTAGTACAAGATACTGCTAGTGTATAGATTAATAGGAGATTATTGCTGCTATATTTATATATGTATTCTGAAATGTAATAGTCACTGACCCTATAGTTGTTGTACAGATTGTAAAATACATCATTTATTGGCACCATATTTATATGTATTTTTTGTATATATTCTTTTTGTTTAGGTTTCTGTTACACATCACTATGTTTGTAACTTACGAATGACGGTCACCTGACGAAGGCCCTTTGGCCGAAACGCGCGTAGTTCCATTTCACCGCATTGCCTTCATCTTAATTCCTATCGACCGATTATATCGTATAGCACTTTAATGTTTTTTGATTTGTGTTTTTTTCTTGTTCGCACTGTCTAATCTGAAATATGTTTGATATATGTAATTGAATGTTAATTTATATGAATTATATATGCTTTTCACTGAAAAAATAAGATAAAAAGAATCAATAATATAAAAAGAAGTAAGACAAAAACAGAAATAAAACGGTCAGATAATTTTGAAATATTACTTTCTCAGAATAATTTCTTTTTTTGTTGTTGTACAGTGTTCAGAAATAGATATTTGTTTAAGGGCAGTATGTTTATATTAAGTTTGCTATACAGTTTTCTTCTCTAAAATTGTTCGTATATTCCCTACGAATAGCAAACGCATTATATTGTAGGGGTCCCCAGTTTTCCATTCAATGCACCCATCTGTTTAATGCACTTATTTACACTATACTTTGTGGATTAAAGCCAAAGTCGAATGACACTGTTTGCTTGGGTAACACATTTGTACTTGCTGATACACAACACCTATACATGCCACCTTGGTCTGAAATTGTTGTCCCTTGACCATGGACTGCCCAATGTGCTGCCTTCCAGATACCAATGGTCTTGTTGTAGCCCTGTTTGTTACCTGCTATTTACCTATACATTTGGCGCATCCTTAACATTGTTTCTATCTTCTTTCTAACTATTAACTCTAGCGCCCAATGACCCTTGTTCTGGTTGCCATGGTTTGGTTAGCGGGGTATCTGCATATGTGCAACCTTTGTCACCAACATCAGCATCATGGACGTTGCAATCCCACCCGACACGCGTGTTCCTTATGGGCATATGCGAACTTCGTCCGCCCCGCATATTGGATGTGCAAAGGCAAGACTTTTTTATGTCTTTAAAAATTATTTATTTTATTTTATTTTTTAAACTTGTAAGGCGCAACAGCTACCCGAAAAGGGTTTCCCGGCGCCGAGACACAGCGCATAGAGAGCAGGGGTTTCAGGGTCATACAAGTGATTATTCGAACAACCAGGTTTTGATGTTCTTTCTGAACCTAGCATGGTTTTCCTCTTTGCGAATGTAGGGAGGGAGTGCATTCCAAAGGGAAGGTCCTAAGTGAGCAAAAGATCTGCCTCCCGTTCTTGCAAGTTTGAACCTAGGCACACAGAAATTGGCAGCTGACTGTCACCGTAGGTTACGTTTGGGAGAGTAAGGATGGGCAAGAGCAAGAAGATATTTGGGTGCAGTACCTGCTTTATTCTGAACATATAGTTCAGGGCTTTGAATCAAATTCTGTTTTCTACACTGAGCCAATGCAGCTCACGACGGTAATTAGAGACTCTGGAAGTTTTGGGTATTCTGCACAGCAGTCTAACAGCTGAGTTCTGGACAAGCTGCAACCGACGAACTACCGCTTTGTTGGAACCCAGGTATAGTATGTTACCGTAGTCAAGCCGAGATGTAATGAGGGCATTGACTACGTTTTTTTGGGTGGAGATGGGCAGCATCCAGAGGATTTCCTTCAGCCACTTAATGATGGTAAAGCAGAGGCCGACGACTTTACTGGCCTGTTGTTTCATGGAGAGGGAGCTATCTATGATGACCCCTAGATTATGTACTTGGGTGGCTGGGGTGGGGAAGGTTCCCATCTGGATTGGCCAGTGGGAGGGGTTCCAAAGATGACGTTGTTTCCCCAGAAGCAGGATCTCCGTTTTTTCTCCATTTAGCTTTAGCTGGTTTCTAGTCAACCAGCTGAAGATGTTTTGTAGACCTAGTTTGAGGAGAGACGGGGATAAGGGACTAGATTCAGACAGGGAGAAGATGATCTGTGAGTCGTCGGCGTAGGTCATGAGAGTGAATCTTGATTTTTCCGCTAGGTCAGCCAGAGGTCTGGGATACAGGATAAAGAACAGCGGGCTTAGGATGGATCCCTGGGGCACTCCGTGTGGGGCGTTGAACAATTCGGAGCATGCCGAGGAAGATGAAATTTGGAACGTCCATTGTGTCAGGAAAGACCTAATCCATTCAAGTGCCCTACCACGAATACCATTCTTATTTAACTCCAAAATAAGTTTTTCATGAGATATGGTATCAAAGGCCGCGCTCAAGTCTAAAAGAACGAGCGCGACCGCTTGACCATCATCAAGGAGTTTCCAGATGTTTTCGGTGACTCCCAGTAGAGTTGTTTCTGTGGAGTAGCACCCTGCCCATATTTGAATCACTCCCACCAGAGTCCCAGACGGTGAACGGCCTCCAGGCGTAAGGTGAGGTTAATCAGGGCCAACATGTTTTGCTGATTATGATCATATTTCCCTTTTTTTTGTTTGTCATTTTGGAGACATTGTTGGGGCATAGTACCAGCCACAATCGCTCCACGTGATTACGATCACATGCATTCTTGTATCATTATCTTGATGTTTAGTTTCGATGCATGTTGGTCATTCTTATCACAGTACCAATATTGTTTACTTTGCTCTCAAGCAGTCCTTAAAAACGTACTCTTTGGAAGTAGTTTTGCTGTTTAGTGATCACGACCACTTGCATTCTAGGATTACTATTGAGACATTCAGTTTTGAGGCATGTCAGTCTTTCCAATTACAATATCGATACTGCGTTACACTACTTTCTTGCAGGTTCAAAACTCTTACTCTTTGGAAGTAATTTGGCCGATTGGTGATTACGATTCCTTGCATTCTTGGACTGTTCTCCTGACATTTGGTTTTAAGGCATGTCGGTCATCCTAATCATAGTACCAATAGTGAGTTGATAATGTTACCATGCAGGCTCAAAACGCTTATGGTTTGGAAGTAGTTTGGCTTCCCCATATATCAGGGCTAACTCTGTCCCAACCGGAAAACAATGCATATAAATGCTGTCTTTGTGCTATCACATGGATTGCAATGCTGGTGGTTGTTTAGAAATTAGCAACTTATAAAAGTAGTTTGGCTGTTCTTACATACTATGGCCTAAACTGTTCCAACTTACAGACGCTGTGTTTGAATGCCGTTCTTGCGCTATTACATGGATGTTAGAGCTAATAGTTGTTTGAAAATGAGTGCACTATGTTGAAATGTAAATGTTATGCATTCATTTTGCTAGTGTATTGCTCTATGTAAAGTTAGCATTCGCGTCACCATTTTAAGTTGAGTCGCCATTTTGAGCTCTTATGTCTGCCTCAAAGAAAGCAGCTGCTATATTTTTTTTTTCCTTTTCTTGTATTTCTCCAAGGTTGAGCTGTTCTGTGCTAATGAATAGACTGTTTTTGTCATCACATACCTTTCTGCTTTTCACCCTTGGAGCGGCAGGGTGCAGGCAGAGTGATCTTGACGCTGAGATAACATGTACCCTGTCCTGGGATTGCAAATCATCCTTTCTGTATCTCCATGGTTCAACAGCTACCAACTGGAAATCTCCAGTCTGAATGTGTCTTTAGTGGTTCTGAAAATGTACATTACGTGTTACCCTGTTGGTAGAAGTCAGTCCCTCTGCAGCAATCTAAGGCTGTTCAGACCGGACTACACTCGAGTTAACTTTCAATAAATACCTTTGATTTGAATTCTCTACTGTCTGACCAACTCTTCATTTGTGAGGACGACTGAGAGGTGGTCGCGAGTAACCCGGTTCCCCTAATCGGGTCACTTCCTTCATCTGGTGCTTGAACAGGGACTCTATCAGGGTGACCCATCCTTGCCTGTGGATGGGTGAGGAGGTCGGGGCCATGTCAGGGCAGACGGGTGGACCATGGACCCCTGCACGAGAGAGTCTTGTACTCACAGCTGCCATGTCGTCCAGTGATCATCCCTACTGGGGTCCTGAACAGCGAAACCCTTGGATCTGACCGTTTGGTCTGAAGAGTCGGCAGTGGAGAATAACCACGTTTGACCTGTGTGCACCAGGTGAGTTTGCTTTGGTTCTTTGTGGATATAGTGCCATTTTGATTCGTATTTGACACGGTCAAAGGACCGTCTTTGGACAAACGCTTGAATTTGTTTGAGTTCTTTATGATCATGGTACCATTTTGATTTGTATTTGATGAGGTCTGAAGACCGATTTTGTTAAAGGTATTAGCAAATATCTGCTTGGCATTAATAGTGAACTTGTTTTCTTTTGAAAAATGCTGTGCTTTAGTTGGAGAACCGGGCCTTATGGGCCAAGCGGCGCAGGGCACGCCTAAAATCTCCGGGTTCACCTGCCTTGTCGGACAGAGACACAAGACACTCTGTTGGCCGTGGAAAATCAGATTTATTAGCTGCAGCCAAGCACAGTTGTCCAAGAAGTAGCCTAATGGTATATTCTCAGGAGACTGCCACTTCATTCCGTGGCGCACAGTCTATTATAGTACACATATTTACAATGCCCACTCCCAAACATACAAAACTGACGAATAGGAATAGTTCGAAAACAAGCTATTGAATGTCCAAAACACACCCTCCTTTCAGACCCCGTGTGCTTTCCTCCCCTCAAGTTAATCAACACTAGTGCCCGTAATTCAATTTGCAGGTGGTAGAACATGTTTGAATGCTTCAAAGGATAGTTTATGTAACAAGAGAATACACAAAGAGAATAGCGAAGGCCAGTCAAATAGGATAAAGTCAGGAAGAATGGTGGGACCCAAACAGTGGAGTAAAGCAAGGATTAATCAGTCTAGACATAGATTTAACAAACTCGGCCAGGCCCTGACATCGGTTTAGTAATCAAGGACAAGGTTTACTCTTTAACAGAAGAGACACATAGCAGCTGAAAAAGCAAAAACACCTTGTTCGCCGTGCTGCTTGAGTGAGGCAACACAAAATGGCGGCTAAGCACAAAATGGCGGCTAGATACGAAGCGAAGTCGAAAACTATGGAACCTCAGACCCTCCTTTTGTCATACTCAGGCAAAGCACAAAAATACTCATGTTAGTCTGAGTCGATGTCAATGGTCATGAGGTCATTGAGTTGTTGCTGTAACATCATTCTAATATTCTCTGTTTTCTGTGACACTGGCTTTGGAACGCATACAGTGGCACAAAGTCCACAGATGGCTGGGCCACACTGTAAACAGAGGCAACAAGAAAAGATGATCGGGTTGAAGGGGGGAAGATGGCGGCCGGCTAACATGCTCGGTCGGGAGCTCCGAACCACCAGCTAAGGGAAAAGAAGTTAATCTTTCCGCAATGCTTTCTACGACCTTTTTTTGATTTTCTCCCAAATGAAGTAACCCAAAAGGAACCTGAGGCTGCCTGGAATATACGTGATAACCCGAATAAAACAGACTTAAATAGAAGGGGGACTGGAGGAAGGACACAGGAGCTTCAGAAAGCCCGAAACTTAAAGATTGAGAGCATAGAGGTTTCTCCCCGGCTTTTTTAATGATAAGGTACAGCACGCCATGATAAACGAGACCCAGCGATCCCAGAAACAGAGTCTAAACTTACCGGCGGCTCTCGGATCTTGGTGGCAGCTTTCTCCATGCACCGGAGCCTGGACGAGTGCGCAGAGAGCAACGTGGAACTGCCTGAGGGCGTTCCAAAGAGTCACCTTCCAGTTCCGGGGCACAAGCGGCAGGGTCAGCGGTGCGGGAGCAGAGCGAGGAGAAGCCGCGCAGACACAGTGGAAATCAGTTGTGAATCATAAACTGGAGGGCATATCGAGCGGCGTTTTGAGTGTCTCGAGTGTTTCGAGTGGACAATTTTGGAGCCGTACAGCCAGGGAGTTCCAAAGGGAAACTGAGAAACATAATCCTGACATAATTTTTAAAACGGTAAAAGTAAAACCTCTTCGGTTAATGAACACAGAGAGGGAGACCCCGATATTGGATAAAGAGAGAACTGAGGGAAAAGAGCTATCCTCAGATCTACAGACGAATAGTGAGCAGAGATGCCCAGTAAGAGGCCCAGCAATATTGAAAAAATTAGAGACTATTAATGACACAAAAAGTCTGTCTAATAGAGATGTAGGCAGCTTGGAAAAGACAACGCCAGATTTATTTACAAGCTGCTGCTCTGAACAAAAGACCACTGGGGAGAACAAAGAGGAGAGGCATACTCAAGCACAAAGCAAAGTGGGCATATATAATACAAGATCCAGGAAAATAGAAAGAGAACTCGAAACAAGCACACTAACAGAGGCAGGAAAAGACAGAGATTTGGAAGGGGGAGGAAAATCCTACTACTGCCTAAGAAATCGTAAGTTAGTGCAACAATTTGAACCGCCAAAAAAAGGTGTGTCTCCAAGAGTCACTAAAAAGAAACAGAGAGTGTTACCCAAATTAGCAGAACTATCTGAAAATGTCAAACTGTGATCTATGAAACCAAAGCTCACTTCAAATCCAAACATTAAAGTTACTCCTTCCTTACGGTCTTATTTTAAGGTTCAACAATCGGTGCAAGTAAGAGGTGGCCAATTCCCTGTTCAGGGCGAGACCTTTGAACTATCCTCAAGCGCCGGAATTCACCCAAGCGAAACATCTACGAACAAGGAGCTTTTAGGAAATCTGGAAGGCGGGGTGACACTGAAATCTAGTCGTAACGAAATGTCAACTGAATCTACTACCCTGCCTAATACAGCCTCGAACACGGCACATCTAATGGAGGTAAATGAAGATGAACAAACATTCCCACAATCTCCAGAGAGAACTATAGAGCAAGAAACAACAACAGAGCAAGAAACAAATAACCCCCTAACAACTCTTTCAACCGAAAAAATCATGGAGATGTTCACAGGGAAAATAATGGCAGTAATGACAGAAAAATTTTCAGTCTCTGAGGGGAATCAAAATAAAATACGCGAGGTCTGTGAAGGCTTGGACCAAACACTAAACGACTTGGGAGAGAGAGTTACTGCAGTAGAAGCAGCAGTGGAAACCCTTAGTAAAAAAACTAGCACAAATCAAAAAGAAATCAGGATTTTAAAAGACAGTGAACGAATGATTAAAGAAAAACTGGAATCATTGGAAAATCAAGGGAGAAAAAACAACCTTAGAATTGTAAATGTACCAGAAAACCTGGAAGGCTCTGATATAAAATTGTTTATCTTCTCTCTCCTTGAAGAGTATTTCCCGTGGACAAAAAGCTGCAATCGGACGGAGGACATTCAGAGGGTTCATAGGGATCCCTTCAGGAAAAGTAAGGAAAGAAAAAACCCAAGAAAAATCCTGGTTAACTTTATGACCTACACCCTAAAAGAAAAAATACTGAGTGAGGGCTTAAAAAATGGAATACAAAACAAAGACAACTGGTCTTTTAAAATCCGTTCGGATATATGTAAAGCCACACAAGACAGACAGTGGGAACTGGGGCAACATATGCAGGAGCTGAAAACACTTGGGGCGAACGTCCAGATGAAATTTCCAGCAGCATTAAGAATCATGTGGCGAAATAAAATGCACAATATCAGGGAGCCTCAAGAGGTAGAAAATCTTATATATCAGATAAAAGACCAGATTCAAAGGGAGAAGTCTAATTAGTCTAAACATGAGAGAAAGCTTGCTAGAAATTCCAAAAGTCTTTCTTTAACTAAAGAAGGAAAGAAAACTTCTAAGTAAACCGAGTAAGCAAAAAAAAAAAAAAACCTGGTGAATCCGGAGCTCGAATCGGGTGGAAAATTCCATCCAAAGGAAGAACGGAGGCTTCCTCAGGGGGGAGAAAACAAACCTCACAAAGACACTATAATATAAGAAATGTAAAAACACGGGAGGGGAGCAAACTAGGGAAAAATCAGAAAAAAACATCCTCATAAACAAAAATAAAATGAAGCCAAAAGGGTGTCTAACAAAATGCATAAAAAATGCCTTAACACAGTCCAAATTCTAAAATCTTTTAAAAAGAAATGACGAGAGAAAAAACAGTAAATGTCCTATGATGGAACGTTAATGGGCTAAGAACTCCCAACAGAAGGAGAAAAATCTTGGAATTCATAAAGGAGATGGAGAGTGAGATTATCATACTTCAAGAAACTCATCTTGTAAGAGCTGAGTGGGAACAGATAATAAAAAGATTAAATTGGGTAGAAACTTGTATATGTACTACTCAAGACTGTAATGTGAAAGGGATAGCAATTATCCTAAAAAAATCCTTAAAGGCAAAAGTCGAAAGCAAGGCAGTAGATAAAAAAGGAAGATGGGCCGTAGCGAAAATAAAAATAGAAGGAAATATACTTAACATAGTAGGATACTATGGCCCAAACCTAGATGACCCTATACCCCTCCAAAATGTATACTCGGAACTTCTATCGACATCTGACCCAATTATAATAGGAGGTGACTATAATATAATACCTGATCCGATAGTAGATAGATCACCCCCTAATAAACAACTCAATCTACCCAAGATGAAGGAAGGGCTAAGTATCTATAGAAAAGATTTAGACCTAGAAGATATGTGGCTGCAAAAGGGAGAAAAAACGTATTCTTTTACCTTCCACAATAAGAAATTAGGACACAAATCAAGAATAGACTTTTTCCTTTTAAATAGATCTTTACAAAATATAGTTAATCGTATCGAACACCTTCCTGCACATTTATCTGACCACTCAGCGATAAAATTAACGTTATCTTTACTCAAAGATATAACTCCGTCTAGATGGACAGTAGATCGATCCTTACTTAATAACCAACAATATGTTACCAGCTAGAAATTGTATCATCACATTATTTTGAAGATAACGCTACTGGCACTTCGAAATAAACTACCTGGGGCGCTTATAAAGCCGTGATAAGGGGTAAACTACGCAGTCTAGGGACACACAAAATAAAAACGAAGAAACTAGAAATTAAAAAAGATGGAATTAGACATTAAAAATGCGGAGTTACAATTAGAGAACGTAACCTCCCCAGAAACAAAGGAGGAAGTAGAGGAAAAACACCGAAGTCTAAAAGAAAAGCTAACAAACTATTTGGAAAACATCGTGAGAGAAAAATGGGAAAACAGTAAAATAGCAAACTATGAATATGGGGAAGGATGCGGAAAACTATTGGCATGGAAAATAAAATCTGAACAATCTAGGAATAATATACCATGCATTCAGATATCAGAACAATCACCACAAATATCTGAGGATAATATAATAAGACAGGAGTTTTCAAAATTCTACTCCGACATATACAAAGAAGACATAAATCCAACTAAGGAACAAATAGATAAATATCTAGAAGCTATTTCCCTTCAAAAATTAACAAAAGAAGAAAAGATAGAATTAAATCAAAAGATTAAGCCTGAGGAAGTTAGAGCTGGAATAAGCAACCTAAAAAGAGGAAAAGCATCTGGGCCTGATGCTCTTCCAAATGAATTCTATATAACGCTACAAGAGCCCCTAGTCGATAAATTAACAGATCTAATGAACAACATATACTTAGACCGTGAAAAAATCCCAGATACCTGGAACGATGCGACAAATAGTATTATTTTAAAACCTGGGAAAAACCCAAAACTATGTGAGTCATACAGACCAATATCGCTACTTAACTGCGACTATAAAATCTTTATGCAAGTTATAGCAAAAAGACTTGCAAAGGTAATGCCAGGACTGATTAGCTTAGATCAGAAGGGGTTTATAAAAGGGCGGCCAATTCTTGAGATTCTTCATGAGTTATTTGCAGCAATTGATATTGCCACTACCGAAAAACTCCCCCTCACTATAATAACTTATGATGCTGCTAAAGCTTTTGATAGGGTAAATTAGGCCTTTCTAAGTGAAATTATAGGAAAATATAGTTTGGGGGAAAGTATCGCTCATACGATAAAGGAAATATATAAAAATCCAAGGGCTAAAATAATAGTCAACGGTAGATTGACCAATAACATCGAAATACAACGTGGTACAAGGCAAGGTTGCCCATTGTCGCCGCTACTTTTCAATCTTTATATTGAACCACTGGCCACTCTGATTTGGGACCACCCACAAATCCTTTCTTTTAAATATCAAAATTGGTCAAAGAAAGTAGCATTATATGCGGACGACTTAATGGTATTTACTACAAACTATGAAAACGCCTACCAAGTATTGGATGATATGATGAACGATTTTGGTAAAGTCTCCGGCTACATGACAAACAAAGGAAAAACTGAATTAATGAGCTGTAACTGTAACCCAACTACATCATATACTAAGGACAAAAAAAAATATCTAGGAATCACCTTGGTAAAAGAAATAGAGAAGGTCCCGCAACTAAATTTAACGATAATCGCTAAAGAAATGAGAGGACTACTTAAAACATGGTCAGGTTTGCCATTAACCTTTCTGGGAAGATCCAATGTAATACAAATGTCCATTATTCCAAAATTCACATACCTTTTCAATACCATACCTTTGGATTTTAAAAAAGAACCCATAAAAAAGATTCAAGGCGAAATTGCAAGCTTCATCTGGGCTTCAAAAGGAACAAGAAGAGCCTGGAGTAAACTCAGGAGGAGGAAAAATCAAGGAGGAATTGCTAGCCCTGATTTATTTGAATATTATAAGTCTTTCCAATTTAAGAACTTTAGACCATTATTAAGGAAGTACCAATGTTACCCAAGTTTCCTGCAAAACATGACAGGAAAAACAGATTATTTCCTTTTTAAATTTGGACATCCAAAATTTTTCAAAAAAATAAAACTGAAGATTTTACATAATGCGGCCAGAATTTGGTTTCAAATCAAAAATTCAGTAAATATACCGTACTACAGTACAAAAGCACCAATATGGGATTCCCCAGGGTTACCGGAAATCCTAAAAGACTCTTTAGCAGTGCCACTTAAAGTAGCAGGAATAGAATTATGGGGACAAATATTAAAAGGAAATGAGATAATCCCATGGAATTCGCTTTATGAACTCACAGACGGTAAGATATCGAAATTTAAATACTACCAGCTATCAAATTGGGCCAAATCTCTACAAGATAAAAACACCGGAAACGAGACACTTGAAAGCGAAATGATAAAAATCACATCAATAAGAAAAGAAATATCAAGGTCAATCAATCAATCAATCAGGAGTTTGTTAAAGCGCGACTACTCACCCGTAAGGGTCTCAAGGCGCTAGGGGTGGGGGGGGATTTGGGGGGGTGCAGGTTCCATTCCATCAAGGAGGGGGTCTGTCGAAGAGCCAGGTTTTGAGGTTTCTTGCGAAGATGGGGAGCGATGTTGTCTGTCTGAGGTGGAGCGGAAGGGCGTTCCATGCCTTGGCCGCGAGGAAGGAGAAGGAGCGGCCTCCCGATCTGGTCTTTCTGGTGCGGGGGACCACAGCGTAGGAAAGCTGGGCTGATCGTAGGGTCCTTTGGGGTGCGTGGAATTAGAGTCGGCTGTTCAGGTATGCTGGTCCGGTGCCGTGGAGGGCCTTGTGTGCGTGGGTGAGCATCTTAAAGGTGATTCTCGCCTCGACGGGGAGCCAGTGGAGTGTGCGCAGGTGCTGGGAGATGTGGCAGTGTTTTGGCAGGTTGAGGACCAGTCTTGCGGCGGCGTTCTGGATGTTCTGTAGCTTGCGGATGAGGTTTTTGTTTATTCCGGCGTAGAGTGCGTTGCCGTAGTCGAGTCTGCTGGTGACCAGGGCGTGAGTGACTGTCTTTCGGTGTTCGAGGGGGATCCATTTGAAGGTCTTACGAAGGAGGCGGAGGGTGTGGAAGCAGGAAGATGAGACAGAGTTGATCTGGCGGTCCATTTTGAGCTCGGAGTCCAGGATGATTCCCAGGTTGCGTGCGTGGTCTGTGGGGGTTGGCGGGTTTCCGAGGGCGGTGGGCCACCAGGTGTCACTCCAGGCGTCGGGGTTTGAGCCCATGATGAGTACTTCTGTTTTGTTGGTGTTTAGTTGTAGGCAGCTGTTTTTCATCCATTTGGCGACGGCTTCCATGCCTTCTCGAAAGTTGCGTCTGGCGGTGTTGGGCTCGTTGGATAGGGAGAGGATGAGCTGAGTGTCGTCTGCATATGACACGATGTTGAGTCCGTAGGTTCTGACGATGGGGGCAAGTGGAGCCATGTAGACGTTGAAGAGCGTCGGGCTGAGGGAGGAGCCCTGGGGGACTCCGCAGGTGATAGGTGTGGGGTCCGAGAGGAAAGGGGGGAGTCTGACCCGCTGCGTCCTGCTGGAGAGGAAGGAGCAGATCCAGTCGAGGGCCTTGTCCTGGATTCCTGCATCGTAGAGTCTGCGTATTAGGGTGCGGTGGGAGACTGTGTCGAACGCCGCTGATAGGTCGAGGAGGATGAGAGCTACTGTTTCTCCTTTGTCCAGTAAGGTGCGGATGTCGTCTGTTGCGGCGAGGAGGGCGGTTTCTGTACTGTGGTTTTTTCTGAAGCCGGATTGGGAGGAGTCGAGGATGTTGTGTTCTTCAATGAATGTGGTGAGTTGGCTGTTGATGGCTTTCTCGATGACTTTCGCTGGGAACGGGAGCAGGGAGATGGGTCTGTAGTTTTTTAGGTCGGTGGGGTCCGCTGAGGGTTTCTTTAGGAGGGGGTTGACCTCGGCGTGTTTCCAGTCGTCGGGGAATGAGGCGGTCGCCAGGGAGCGGTTGATGGTTTGGCGGAGCATGGGTGCGATGGTGTTGGCGGCTCTGTTGAAGATGTGGTGGGGGCAGGGGTCCGTGGGGGCCCCTGAGTGGATTGACTTCATTGTCTTCAGTGTGTCTTCGGTGGTGAGGGCTGTCCAGTCATCAATCGCTGGTTTCCGGGTGTCGGGGGTGGTTGGTGAGGGTTCAGTGTGTTGGTTGTCTTCGTCGAAGTTGTCGTAGATGCTCTTGATTTTGTGGTGGAAAAAGATGCTGAGTTTGTCGCAGAGGTCTTGTGAGGGAGGGATGTCGGTAGACTCGCTGGTGGGTTGGGCGAACTCCTTGATGATGCTGAAGAGTTCCTTGCTGTTGTGTGCGTGGGTGGAGATTCTGTCTTCAATCGCTTTTTTCCTCGTTTCTCTGATGAGTTGATGGTGGGCGTTGGTGGCGGCTCTGAAGTTGTTGTGGGCTTCTGTAGATTTGGTGTTTCTCCAGGCCTTTTCGAGGCGGCGGCATGTGCGCCTGGACTCTCGAAGTTCGGTGGTAAACCATCTGGCTTTCTTGGCACGGGTATTGTTGTTTTTCTTGAGTGGGGCTATGGTGTTGGTGCTGTCCGAGATCCATCTATGCAGGGTTCGGGCTGCGGTGTTGGGGTCGTCGTTTTCCGCGATGGTTGGGGTGGAGTTGTTGAGTGAGGAGGTGAGCTGGTCATCATGATCTTGGTCCAGTTTCTTTGTGGAAGCAGGTGCTGGTGTCTTTGGATGGTGGGTGTTCTGAAGGGGAAGTGGACGCAACGATGGTCGGTCCATGGGAGTTCGGTGGTGTGGCTGAAGGTGATGGAGTTTCCTGTAGTGAAGAGGGGGTCGAGGGTGTGTCCTGCTGAGTGCGTGGGCTCGGTCATGATCTGGCGGAGTCCAATGTTGTGGAGGTTGTCCAGGAGGGATGTGGTGTTGGGGTCCAGTTGATTGTCGAGGTGGAAGTTGAGGTCTCCCAGCAGGGTGTAGTTGGTGGATGCGATGGCCTGCGGGGAGATAATGTCCGTGATGGAGTTGGCGAAGGGTCTGCGGGGTCCAGGGGGTCGGTAGATGAGGGTTCCTCGGAGGGCTGCGGTGGGGCTGGCCAGTATCTTGAAGTGAAGGTGTTCCATCAGTTCTGTGGACTCGTCAGGGAGTGTGCTCAGGCGGAGGCTGGATTTGTGGACGATGGCGATTCCTCCTCCTGGGTGGATAGGGCGGTCCTTCCTGGAGATCTTGTATCCTTGGGGGATGGCGATGGCGATGTCCGGTCCCGAGGTGGTGTTGGTCCAGGTTTTGGTGAAGAATGCTACGTCTGGGGTTGTGCTGTCGAGGAGGTCCCAGATTTCTGTGGCGTGTTTGTGGAGGGATCGGACGTTGAGGAGGATGCATTGCAGGGTCTTCGGTTCGGTTGTGTTCTTGTGGGCGGGTTGTGCTGGATCCGTGTTCTTGGCGGTGCTGCAGGTGTGCCGGCAGCGGTGACAGCTGAAGGGTCCATGGGTGTCGGCTGGTGATGCTAGCTTGCAGTTGTTGTTGCAGCCTGGGTTGAGTGCGTGGAGTGCTGCTGGGTCGTAGCGTTGGCGGGGCGGAGGTACAGGGTTCCTGGTGCTGGTCGCGGACGGGTCGCAGACGGGCGCAGACGTGCTTGCCTTTGACGCGCCTTCGGTGCACCAGCGGCGCGCTCGCAGTGGCCGCCATTATGTAGGGGTCGGGGAGGGCTGGACAGCTGGGAGGCGGGAACGGGGAGGGGAGCTGGATTGGGCCGGTCGTGCTGGGGGGGGGAGGGGCCGCGGGGGCAGCAGCGGCGGGGAAAGGTAAAGGGAGGAAAGAAGGGATAAAGAAAAAAGGGAAAATAAGCAGAAATAAGGCACAGAAGAGCAGAGATGCAGAAAAGAGCAGAAAGGTGAAAGATAGGGAGGGTAAAAAAACGAGTGAAAACGAGTGAAGGAGCAGAGGGAGAGAAAGGGAAAATGGGCAGAAATAAGGCACAAAAGAGCAGAGGTGCAGAAAGGTGAAAGATAGAAAGGGGAAAAAAACGAGTGAAAGAGCAGAGGGAGAGAAAGGGAAATGGGCAGAAATAAGGCGCAAAAGAGCAGAGGGGCAGAAAGGTGAAAGATAGAAAGTGGAGAAAAACGAGTGAAGGAGCAGAAAGAAAGAAAGGAGACAGAGGTCCACTGGACCACCAGGGATGAGGCGCAGGGAAACCTGCGGGTGGAGGAGGGCCTCGATCACCAACACTCAAGAGTGCAGGGGCAGGGGCACCTCACTTAATGGTGGAGCTGCGAGGGTGGGAGAGCAATTTCACTGACAATGAGTCAGTGGTCTTGGTGGTATTGGGCATTTATTGAAACTGGAGAGGAAGAACTTCTAATCCCGGAAAAAATCTGGAGGAAAGACATACCTGATCAGGAGATAGATTTACAACTGGTATGGCAAAACTCTATGGAAAAATGTTGGTCCTGTATAAAATCAGCATGATCAAGGAGGAATCACCTGTTTACAGTTCACCGTGCCTATTGGACCCCAAACAAATTGTCCAAATTGAAAGGAACAACCATTAAATTATGCCCCAAGTGCGGAGAGGCTAGAGCGGATGACATCCACATGTTCCAAAAATGCCCCGCAATAACCAACTACTGGGAGGAGATTGGTAAGACACTGAACATGGTAATGGGAACCAACATAACTGTAAGTACCTCTCTTATAATTTTTGGGATATATGACAGGTGCTGACAGAATTAAATTAAATAAAACAGGAAAGCTTGCTCTTTGTTTTAATGCTATTAGCGCGGAGAGAAATATGCATTAACTGGGTCAAACCAGTCTCCCCAAGTCACACCAACTGGCTAAATTATACCATAAAAATCGATAATCTTGATAGAAACGGTAAATACTCGAAGAGAACAAACTTTTGTGAAATTTAGGAACAACACTTTCAAATAAATTGAAAACTTTTTTACTGGGTTATGGATAAACAAATCCAATGATTAACGCGATAATCCACAATACCAGGCAGAAATGATTTCTGCCGAGTAGTCAAACTGGCTAGCTCCCCCCACTAACCAATGGTATTATTGGAAACGATAAAGGGTAAGTGGAGAAAATCTGATGGATCATAACAGCGAAAGGGATACTCCCCAAAAAAAACAATTTCGGAAAGTGTTGGAGCTGTGAAGGCAAAGGCAACCAAAAAGACTATCAGACTCCCGAAGCCTCCTTATCTATACAATTGCAAAATGAGGATAAAAAAAAAAAAAAACAAGAAAAGATGATCGCTAGAACTGCTCCAAGGAAAGTTAATACTTTCCATCCCCGTGTGGACAGTAGTCCCCAAAACCATCCCATCACAGACCCAATCTCCAGTATCCTGATGAATGGACTCGGAAATTACATGTAGCTTAGAAATGGCTTGGTATACTGTAGGGGCATTATAGGGAACGTAAACGCAGCAACTAGGCCCAATTAATTTACAGACTCCTCCTCTATCTGCAAGGACAATATCTAAAACCATTCGGTTTTGTAAAGTCATAAGACGATCTGCCTGAAGTTCAGCCGTCAGATTATTCAATGCTCCAGAGGTCACATTTATGGTAGCATCGACCACACGGACTAGACGTCTGATGTTTCTGCTATTAACTATTGGACCCCAAAAAGAAAATCTCCTCCCTCTTGTCCAGCTGTGTCTTCAGAATCAATAACCCCTCTACCATATCTCTTTCTGTGGTGATCTGCAGGAGCAGTATATGTCGGAGGAAGAAGATAAGCTATATAACATGTTCCCGAGAAATATTTGGGAAGCCATGTTTAGGCTCTATCGTGGCAGATAAAATATGTACCCTGAGATGGTACCACGGTGAAGAAACCAAGGGTGTATAAACGTATGTATGGGAACACTTACTTTTTTCCTGTTTGATCTTAGTGTTCTGGCCATTTATTTGCGAACACAAAATTACCTTTATGAGGTATAGTCCAAATCGGTGAAGATCTTTTCTGCTTAACCTTGTCAGTGAGGCTAGTGATATAACAAGTCACATTCCACCCATCATATGCTTGTTTCTCATCCTTGGGAATCTTACTAATGTCAGCACTTTTTGCCATAGTTACTATTCCCTTTATCAAAGGACTGTGACTAAAATCTACTCCACCATTATAGGACCCACCAGGAGGGTATCGGAGTTGATTCTGGTATGCATTATAAAACATAGCCAGATAAGCCCAAGCAGAACCTTCATATGAAAATGGGAGTACTAAGTACGGCATCCCTCTCTCTGTATTATGGGGCATGAGCCCACAGACCCAACAGTCAGTAGTATTGACTACCAATTGATGCTGATGTAACAACTGACTAAATGAATTGTTGAGATATTCCGTTCTCCTCATCTGCTCATGGTCTGGGAGTGCATAGAATTTGTGCGGAGAAATAGTAGTAGAGGAAATCAAAGAGACAGACGTAGGAGCAGGTGCTGGCTGCATAATGTGTACAATCCATCCTACACATGCTAATAAACTACATAAACATACTAGAATACTTAATGCTACGCCACAACGACTAAACAGTAACTTTTTATAATGGTTTCTTTTCATCATTTTAATATCACCCCCTTCCACTTCGTTATCCATTACTCTAAAGGCGTTGCTCACGATAATCTTCCTTAATCACTTGGCTGTGCTTGTTAGCCGTCCTATGACACTGCAAGTCCTGTTGACCTAGTCACTATTCAGGTCACAGCCTAAGACTCCTACCGTGACCCTGCAACTTGATGGATAATGGAAAAGGAATGTCTTTTAATAAAAGCAAAATTACAAGACACAAAATGTAATTGTCCTTGGTCAACCTTGGTCTCAGGATGTACCGTTTCTTGCCAGGTATCGTTTGGTCCCGGAACAAAGTTTCTGGATCTGATGTGTTCAGTTGCAAGTGCGATGGTACAGCTTCCTGCAAAACGTCGTCGTCTTCTTTTTCAGAACTTATCCAGTCCAGGCGTGCACTACTGAATGGTACAAATCTGGGTATTTTTTCACATTCACTTTCACCCAAATCTTCTCGGACCCACTGGTCATATGGTAAAGGTAATGGTACCCTTTTACAGTGCACGCCGTGGACCCAATTTTTCTTCCCAACGACCTTCACTGCTGTACGAGTGGTTAACAAGACTTGTCTCGGCGGCCCCCAACGAGGTTCCAGGTTCTTTTTCCTCTGGAAATTCTTCAGGCAGACCCAGTCCCAGGTTGGATGGAGTGTACTGGATCTGAGGAGGCCTCCGGCAAAGCGTTTTGGACCTGTTGACGAATAACACGTAATTTAGTGGTGAGGTCATGCAGATAATCAACCAACAATGGATACGGAACGTCCGAGTATTTCTTGGGTCGAGGGACTCCCCAAACATTGGCTGGGCGTCCAAAAACAATCTCATATGGGCTAAGCTCCAAACGAGAATGGACTGTCGTTCTTTTTGAGAGAAGTGCCAAAGGCAAGGCATCAGGCCAGGAAAGGCCTGTGCTGGCCTGTATGTTTGCCAATTTAAGCTTGAGAGTGCCATTATAACATTATACCAAACCCGCTGACTGAGGATGATTTGCCGCATGGAATTTCTGTCTAATACCAAGACCCACACACACCTTCTGCATAATTTGGCCTACGAATTCACTCCCATTGTCACTCAAGACAATGCGCGGCAAAGCAAACCTCGGGAAAAATTCCTTCAAAAGGACTTTGGCAGTGGACAAAGCTGTATTGTCCTTTAGAGGGTAGGCCTCTATCCCTCTGGAAAAGGCGCAAACCACCACATTGAGGTTGTTGAAATGTTCCATGTGAATGTAATCTATTTGGAATACCTCAAAAGGATACGTAGGGGGAGCAAAATGACCTGCCGGAGTTGGTGTTCCCTTTCCTGGAGTGTGCATCAAACAGACAATACAATGCTTCACCACATTTTCTGCACATTTAGGAATACCTTCATTCTGCCATACTGGAGCCAGAAGTTTACATATACCCCTTGCATTGATATGGGCTCGTCCATGCACCATTGTAACTACAGGTAGTACATACGCGTCTGGTAACAACCATCGCTGATGCTCTGACAATTCCGTCCAACATCCCATCGTGTCCAACATTCCCGTACCATCTCTCCACGTACTCAATTCTTTCTCAGTTGCTTCCTTCTGAATCATTTTCACGCTTTCTACTGTGTCTTCACCCCATACCTCCTTCTGCGACCCATCTTGCAGGGCCTGCAACATACATGTGACTTTCAACATCTTTCGCTGTTTCTCTCGCTACTTCATCCGCAAATGCATTCCCTCGACCCACATCATCAGTGATCCTTTTATGCGCACTGCACTTCACAATCGCTACTTGAGCAGGCAAAGCAAGTGATTCAAGAAGGTCAGTTACCAACTGACCATGCTGTATGTTAGTGCCGTGGGAGGTAAAGAATCCTCTTTCCTTCCACAAACGGCCGAAACTATGAGCAACGCCAAAAGCGTATTGACTATCTGTATAAACGGTCACTCTCTTCCCTTTCGCCAACACACATGCTCTCGTTAATGCAATTAACTCTGCAGCTTGCGCTGAATTCTGTGAAATGCGTGCAGTTTCTACTACTGTATGCAAAGTTGTAACAGCATAAGCTGCCGTTGTCTCGCCATTAGGATGCTTAAACAAGACCCATCTACCCACAGGGTTCCATCCGGATTCACAAGTGGTGTGTCTTTTAAATCAATTTGGCCTTTAGTTTCTTCTTCTGTACGAAGAAAACAATCAATCAATCAATCAATCAAGGACATTTATAGAGCGCACTACTTACCCGGAGGGTCTCAAGGCGCTTGGGGGGGGGGGTGCTGCTACTGCTCGAACAGCCAGGTCTTGAGCTTCTTCCTGAAGGAGAGGTGGTCTTGGGTCAGGCGCAGGTCGGGAGGGAGGGAGTTCCAGGTCTTGGCGGCCAGGTGGGAGAAGGACCTTCCTCCTGTTGTCGTTCTTCGGATGCGGGGGACGGCGGCGAGGGCGTGACTGGCTGATCGGAGGTGGCGTTTGGGAGCGTAGAAGTTGATGCGGTTGTTGAGGTAGCTCGGGCCTTGATCGTGTAGGGCTTTGTGTGCGTGGGTGAGGAGACGGAAGGTGATTCTCTTGTTGACGGGGAGCCAGTGCAGGTCTCTCAGATGTCCGGAGATGTGGCTGCGTCGGGGGATGTCGAGGATGAGTCTGGCTGAGGCGTTCTGGATCCGCTGGAGTCTCTTCTGGAGCTTGGCGGTGGTTCCGGCGTAGAGGGCGTTGCCGTAGTCCAGTCGGCTGGTGACGAGGGCCTGGGTGACCGTCTTCCTGGTCTCGGTGGGGATCCACCGGAAGATCTTCCGTAGCATGCGCAGGATGTTGAAGCATGACGAGGAGACGGCGTTGACTTGTCTGGTCATGGAGAGGGAGGAGTCCAGGATGAAGCCCAGGTTGCGTGCGTGGTCTGTCGGTGTGGGTGCGGTGCCCAGGGCGGGGGGCCACCAGGAGTTGTCCCAGGCGGAGGGCGAGGAGCCCAGGATGAGGACTTCCGTCTTGTCTGAGTTCAGTTTCAGGCGGCTGGTTGTCATCCACTCGGCTACATCTTTCATCCCTTCGTGAAGGTTGGCTCTGGAAGCGGCGGGGTCGTTGGTCAGTGAGAGGATCAGCTGGGTGTCATCGGCGTCATCATGCTGGTCTTGTACATTTTTCTCATCTAGAACAGGTAACAATGTTGCTGGATTCAGAACATTACATCTCTTGATATGTTTGTGACTAGCTAAAAGTGTCAACTCATATCCAGACAAACGAGCACTCGTTAAATGTTGTGTCTTTGTTCTGTTCAAAAGGGTATCTACTGCATGTGGCACCATAACATTAAGAGTGTGATCCAACACCAATCCAGCAGATTGACGAATGTAGATCGCCGCTGCTGCTCTTGCTCTGAGACAACTAGGTAATGCCTTGGCTACTGGATCCAATGTAGCCGAAAAATAGGCACATGAACATAGAGTGTGAAAGGCTTACTATAATCTGGAGTACCCAACACAGGAGCGGAACACAAGGCAGTACGTAAATCAGAAAAACTCTTTTGACACTCATCAGTCCAAGGAAGAGGTTGGGGTGTATCTTTCAAAGTAAGTGCCAACAAAGGTTTGACCAACAAGGAAAAATTTGGGATCCATTGTCTACAATAAGAGGTAATGCTTAAGAAAGCACGCACCTCTCTTTGTGTAGATGGTACAGACATTCGTGCAATTGCATGGATACGTTCTGGGGTCAATCCCCTTCCCTCCTTCGACAAGAGATTACCTAAATAGGTAACCTCTTGGCGACAATATTGTAACTTGGAAGGTGACACCTTATGGTGTAAATCAGACAAATGTTGCAGAAGTAACACAGTCAAATTTTTACAAACATCTTCCGAATAGGCAGCCACTAACAAATCATCCACATATTGGATAAGAGTAGCACCTGGAGGCAAAGAAAAAGTGTCAAGCTGAGATTTCAAAGCCTGACTATAAATGGAGGGACTCTCACAATAGCCTTGAGGTGCATGTTGAAATCGGAAGCTTCGGCCTCCGAGAGAGAAGCCAAAGAGATCCCTACTCTCCTCAGCAATAGGAATGCTAAAGAAAGCATTTTTGAGATCAATAACCGAAAACCAAGCTGCCGAAGCAGGAATCATAGTGAGCAGAGCAGTAATATTCGGGACAAGAGGAAACTGAGGGACAACAATTTTGTTGACCTCTCGGAGATCAATCACAAAACGATACACAGGTGGCTGAGAATGATCAGTACGTTTAAGGACAGGCAGAACAGGACTATTGCAAACATTTCCTCTAGTCTCTTCAACCACACCCTTCTGAACCAAGTCATAAACAATAGCCAACAAAGCTCTCTCACCATCATTAGAGATCTTGTATTGAGGAATGCGTGGTAACTTAACATCAGGCTTAACAGTAATCACATAAGGCGCAATTTGAAGCAAACCAACATAATTCGGACCCGTAGCCCAAAGCGTAGCAGGAAGTGAACGCAATTCGAGTGGTAGTTGGTCTTTAGATACATACATCGGAGAAGTCAATTTATCACCCAAAGTAAGATGTACACCAGAGGGGCAACAATACAATGTGGCATGCAAGTGTTTTAATAAATCCAAACCCAATAAATTCTCTCCGCAACCCGTCGTCAAAAGAAGTGGAGCTTCTAAATCATACGGACCAATGGAAATAGGCAAAGGACAAGAAGCAAGGCTACTAACTGGGGCGCCAGAGAATCCTACAGAAACATTTGTTAAGCCAGACAAAGGTGCCCCAGTGAGTTTGGAATGCATGATAGAACTTCTCATTGCACCAGTATCCAAAAGAAATGGTTCTGTAACACCTAATGCAACAACATTAACATAAGGTCCATTCTGATCCACTGGAACTGATACGACTCCCTTGCTTTGTCTATGGCTGTCCTAGCTGGTGTGAAAATCGGGACTTTCACTCTCTGCACAATAATCGTCATTATAATATTGCGCGGATTGAGAATCTTGTTGATCAAAATAATTCATAGTGTTCTGCGGGGGTAAGGAACGCTGTCCTTGAGACAACGCACCTCGCCCTCTACCCCTAGGTGCTGACTGAAAACCATCACGACCTCGTGGCACAGATTGTCCACCAGTACGTTGTATCCCTATTCTCGTAATACTGAGCAGTAGCTAATATCTGGGCAGTCGATGAAACAGCCTATGAACTTTCTGATTGTTTCAATTTATGCGATAATTCTGGGATTAAATTAAAAACAAATGTATCCACAAATAAACGCTGTCCACCTTCAGTATGCCTATCTTGACCACTATGGTCGATGAAAGTTTCTTCGAAACGAGTAAACAAATCGGAGACACTTTCATCCGTCTTTTGTTTGCACACCGCTAACTTATCCCAGTTAACGCGTACAGCAGGCATCAGCATTTTCATAAGAGCTATTATTCTACCAGGTAATTCCGTGATCAAATCATCGGGTTTGGCACCACCTATTTGTCCTGCATCTGCGGCTGCTATAGCAGCCCAATTACCATCTAAAGCTTGATCATGGTCTTCCCTACGAATTTTAGCCCATAAAGCTTGTGGGACTACATTTCCCATCAGTAAATCAATATCTGCCAAATTCATGATACACGCATCAACAGTCTGGGACAACTCTTTATAATACCCAGCAGGATTCTTACGAGGGTCCGGTAAAGACTGTTTAAGCACCAACACTTCCGATCTTTTCCAAGGATCATGTACCCATATACGCTGAAAATGAGCAAGGATAGGCGGATGAGCGTTTGGATCTGCATCTCTCCATATTGGAGGAACTTCTCGCATGGGATATTGTCATTTTACGACGAACCGCAGGATCAGGTTCAAGAGAAGATTGAGAGAAAAAGGAAGACCGGAAAGTAACAAGCTTTTGAACAGCATGCTCTACATCAGGACCCACAATAAGTCCCTTATCAAATTGATCCTGTATCTCGAGCAAACGCTGAGGAGGTAAATCCAAATCCATATCTCCCCACCCTTTGATAAGAGTATTGCACATAACATTAAAGACATACCTCTGCGTAGGCGCATTCCATTGTAGAAAAGTGTCTAAAATATTGCGCATGCTATACTGTAGACCACTCATGATCCAATTGCGAGCGAGAGAATCTAGCTTAATCCGCTCTTCCGAATCTGGAATCTGGCTACGAGATTGCCTTCGAGACGAAGCAGGAGAAAAATAAAGAGGCCCAAGAAAAGGTGACAAGAGACCCGAAAAAGGGTCAACTAATCGTTGACGGGCTGTAGGGGAATCCGACACTAGAACAGGGGACAATGTATTCTGTAAAACAGGAGAAGAACTAGTAGAAAAAGAAACTGAAGATGAAGGAGACTGAAGCACAGAAGATTGGGGTACAGAAGTCGGTGGCAAAGGAGGCTGAGGTGGAATCACTGGAAGAGGCAAATGTGCAGGAACCAGAATAACTGGGTTAGCAGCAGGTTGTAATGGGGGTGCATTAGCACCTAATACATAAGGTGGAGGTAATGTCAATAGATGGGACATGAAAGGATCTTCGTCAAAACCCTTACTCTTTGAGGAAGTAGGCAACACAGGATAACATCTATCTATTGCCATACGATGCTGTCTTTCTGAAACTTCAATCATCTGATCAGTCTCATCATTTTTAAACTGTTGGGCAGCCTGTAAAATTGTCATATTTTGCTCCTTCTTATCTTTCTTCATTTGCTTAATTTCTTTCCGTTTGGATTCCTTACGCCAGAGGCGGAAAGAGTCAAACATTGCCGGCCGGGCTTTTCTCTTAAACAAAATCGTTTCTAAATTATTTAATATATCAGGCTCAAAAGTACCATTTTGGGCCACTGTAGAACACCATCTTTCTTCGTGTATCGAATCCATGTTTCATTAAAAATAATAGGACCAAGACCATGTTTCGAATAGAGCTCGTAAGTGGGAGTTCCAACCGGAGGAATCGGACAAGAATCCTCTAGCCGGGAATCCCTAGAACAACCAAAGCAACAGAATTTCTTAAAGTTACTAAATCCAGGCATTTCATAACGAACTGGACTTTTTACAAACGTCAAGGGGTTTAAGACAATATAGTCACAGCACAAACGTACTTACCCCTCGGCTTTGATAAGTGCACTGATCAAATAACAAAAACCAAAACAAAGAGTGGGCGCTACCCACGAATACTTAACTAAATGTTTTCTCACGCCAACGGATGTCTGTCTAACGTCTCGCGATACCAATCATCACCAGAGGGCCAAGGCAGGGCGACAGTCAGGGCAGCAGCCATCAGCAGCCGTCGGAAAGGAGTAGCCGCGCTGTAAAAGGCTTTTGGTCCACTTTGACATACAGGGGTCGCTCTCGTGGTTCGCGAATCCTCCAGAATTTTCTTGCGAAGCTCCTCACGACCCTCGGGCTGAACCACTACCACTGAAGTCGCCCCACGTGGGCGCCAATTGGAGAACCGGGCCTTATGGGCCAAGCGGCGCAGGGCACACCTAAAATCTCCGGGTTCACCTGCCTTGTCAGACAGAGACACGAGACATAAGATTAATTAGCTGCAGCCAAGCACAGTTGTCCAAGAAGTATCCTAATGGTATATTCTCAGGAGACTGCCACTTCATTCCGTGGTGCACAGTCTATTATAGTACACATATTTACAATGCCCACTCGCAAACATACAAATCTGACGAATAGGAATAGTTCGAAAACAAGCTATTGAATGTCCAAAACACACCCTCCTTTCAGACCCCGTGTGCTCTCCTCCCCTCAAGTTAATCAACACTAGTGCCCGTAATTCAATTTGCAGGTGGTAGAACATGTTTGAATGCTTCAAAGGATAGTTTATGTAACAAGAGAATACACGAAGAGAATAGCGAAGGCCAGTCAAATAGGATAAAGTCAGGAAGAATGGTGGGACCCAAACAGTGGAGTAAAGCAAGGATTAATCAGTCTAGATATAGATTTAACAAACTCGGCCAGGCCGTGACATCGGTTTGCCATCAAAAAAGGCTTAGGCCATCAAAAAAGGCTTAGGCCATCAAAAAAGGCTTAGCAGGCAGAGCATCTGGAGGCCTATCGATGTATATGAATACCAGCATCCCATGGTCTTATGAAACAATCGATACGGGACAAACATGGATCCAGTGCATCAAAATCGAACCTCAGCCTGTTCCCAGTCCAGGATCACAGATCTCACAAGACCTTCGGTCACTGGTTATCTGCAACATCTACATACACCCGGAATCTAGGAGGAAATTAGAAAAAATCCTGACCTTGAAGGCACTCATCAAATCCTTGCAATCCACCTTCCCACAGTCGGGGCTGATAGTTTCTGGGGATTTGAACATGTTCCTTCTACAAAGGGATCATGCACATAATATCCAACGAAACAAACGGAATGGGAAACCAATTCCCCCAATAATAACTAACCATCTAAAAAAGGATAAATACGGTCAACAATGTGCCCTAATGTTCGCGGAACTGGGAATGCTTAATTTGAACGGCCGCTTTCACAAGACCAGCCCGCATCCTCGACCAGAATTGCCAAACAGGCCCAAGCTGTTTTAGACTACACCATAGTGGACCTCGAGGTACTCCAAACAATTGTCAACTATAGAATAATCCACAAATTGGAGAGTGACCACAGTCTACAATCAATCGAGCTGAGCTTTCAACACACTAGGGCTCCAGCATGCAAAGACTTGCTCCAAATCCCGAGTCCCTACAATCTCAAGCGACTAGTTTGGAATGGGAAGAACGTCGAAGAAATTATGACATTTGTGAAAAACGCGCAGGCAGAAGAGGTCGTGCAAAACTCATTGTCATATCAGGATAATTGGGAAAACATGATTGCAAATCTAACTAACAGATTTGGCCAGCAACCCCAGATTCACAAAAGGAAAATTAACGAAGTACACCAGGGGTTCCTGGGCTCAATAGGGCTCAAAAAAAGGATCTTAAATCAAGAAATCAGAAAACTACAAGTAAAAAATCCAACAAAGGGTGTAGACACCAAACGACAAATCCACAATCTAAAGCAAAAATACAAAAAAGACATTTGGTCAGCAAAGACAAAACATCAAACTGAAATTTGGCTACAACTACTAGAAGCCAGCAAAACCAACAACAATCGGAAATTTTGGGCAGAAATCAATAAAATAGCAAATGGAGCAGCCCACGTCTTAAATGCAACCATACTACAGGGAGACTGGATCCACCATTTAGAGCAAACACAAATGACCAATTCCCAAGTAGACCATCCAACATATAAGAAAAATTAGAAACAAGATGCGGATCAAAACTTTGGTGAAAATTGGATCACGTCACGACAAGTGCAATTGATCCTAAAAAAATTGAGGTCACAAGGTGCACCAGGCCCAAATGGCTTGCCAAATGGACTCTTTAAACACGACCAAGCGTTTTGGGCTGAATACCTTACCCCATTGTATAACAACGCTTTTCAAACCGGAAGCATTCCCCCCTCATGGAGAGGGAGTATCCTACATCCAATTTACAAAGCAGGCGCGCGAACAGACCCAGCGAACTATAGGCTGATAGCGCTCATTGACGTAGAGGCCAAAGCATATGCATCCAACCTCGTGAAAGAACTGGAGGACTGGGTCAGCTCCAACAACATTCTTCCAATTACCCAGACGGGGTTCAGGCCAGGAACCAACACGTCATGCAACCTGTTAGCGCTAAACCTCCTTGTCGACAGTGCAAAGGCCAAATCAATAAAACTCTACACCTGCATTGTCGACTTAAAAGCGGCGTTTGACACAGTCCCAAGGGAGACCTTGTGGAAAAAGATGGACAGCTGGGGCATACCATCGAAGCTGTTACAGGCCATCATTAATTTATACACATCGACCTGGGTCAAGATCAAAATAGGTAATGGTGACAGAACAACAGAAAAAATCCCCACACGAATCGGCCTTAAGCAGGGATGTGTCTTGGCCCCTACCCTCTTCAATATTTTCACCGCGGATCTGGACAAGAGCATTGCGGAGATCGAAAGCGACCCCCCCCAAGTTAGCTCAGTACAAAATAAGGAGTATGCAGTACGCCGATGATATCGTTCTTTGCAGCCAGACCCCCTTGGGATTACAACGCTCCATCACAAGGCTGCACGAATACACCCGTACGCACGGGTTGCAATTTAATTACAAAAAAACTAAAATTGTCTGCTTCGCGCCAGGGCGGCAAAAATTCAAATGGCACATTGAGGGAAATATGATAGAACAAAGCCCCTCTTACAAGTACCTGGGAGTACTGGTTTACGCAAGATGGACATTAAAAGACCAAATACTACACAGAAAAGCTCAGGCCATTAAATTACGCTTTGCTTTAAATCTACTAAAAACAAAACTGAAATGTGCTTCCAATTTACATCTGTTGAAGGTGATCGCAGCAAAGTTTTTGCCATCGATCACGTACGGCTCAGAACTTTTCAGAGGCAAAGCCGCAAATTTTCTGAATCTCCAACAGTCAGTGCTGTTCAAATACATCTTTCAAATTCCGAAGTTCGCTTCACAAGCGCAAGTACGCCTCGAATTTGGGCTATTAAATCAGCACCAAGCCAGACAAGAGGCAATACTAAAAATGTGCTGGAAATTAAAAGCAGCTCAAGAGGACACGCTGATGGGTCTCTGCTGGACCGAAATAAACAAACAAACAAAAGGAAAAGACGCATGGAAAGCAAAACTTGAAGAAGGTCTGTCAAATCTCAATATGCAAGAGGCCTGGAACACCGGTCACACCTTTGCGACCTTCAAAAAAGCCGCCAATGGTGCGGCAAAACTAGAATCTTGGATTGCTGACAAAGCCGCATTAGCAAAGAAAAAACACGGCTGGCTGGTACTTGCAACATACGAGAGGTGTGTCCCGCAGCCATATTTAGTTAACCACATAACACTATCTACACAACAGATGCTCCTACGAGTATGGCTGGGAACTTACATCTCAAAAGACCAGACCCCTGCATGGAAGCAAACGTGGCCAACATCACTCTGCAGACTCTGCGGTCATGCAGAAGAAACTTTGATTCATCTCCTGTGCATTTGCCCATCCCTCACAAACCTGAGACGTTACTACCTCTTGCACATATTTCGCTCATTCCAAGTCAGAACATGTCGGCCTGCAGTTATGCTGGCATTGAACAGCCAGCAGCTGCAGACAGCCTGTAGGGCCACCAGATTCCTTCAGAAGGCGAGCCTCCAACTAATGAAAACTGAAAAAATGGCGAATAATGGTACCAAACTAAAGGATTGAGGATAACAAAAGACTTTGATTTCAGCAAATGTCAAATTGTTTTTATTTTTCTTTATTTTAATGGTTTTATGCAAAATTCTCTTTGCAAATTTTGTAAAGGTTTTAATTAACCACATACAATAAAATATTTACTTACTTACTTAGTAATCAAGGACAAGGGTTACTCTTTAACAGAAGAGACACGTAGCAGCTGAAAAAGCAAAAACACCCCGTTCGCCTTGCTGCCTGAGTGAGGCAACACAAAATGGCGTTTAAGCACAAAATGGCGGCTAGATACGAAGCGGAGTCGAAAACGCCGGAACCTCATAGTATGGTGTTTTGTTTGGGCTGTTGTTGTTGTTCTGCTGATGCTCGAAGAAAGTCAGCCAGTGCCTCTGGATTTTGACACGTACCTAAAACATGGTCCTACTATGTTTAGTACATTATGGTACAAATATATGAGCGACAATGCCGAGTTGCAGTGGCCGTTGACGGGCACTTTTGATGAACAGAATATTAACTTTCTAAAGGAAAAATTGTTTGAGAAAAGGAGTAGGCAGTCGATGTTTGATTCCCTCAGAAATTGGCAAAGGAAGGATAAATAGAGATGAATGAAAGCAGAAAAAGAGGCACGAAAAGGGAGAATGTAGACATTGACTCAGAAAGCTGTAGCACATGATAGGGAGAAAATAGAAAAAGGAAAAGAGGGTGCTGATAGGAAGTTTTGATTACAATGTGAAAAGTCTTTCGTTGTTCGAGAAGACAATAACACATTTGTAGCGGAATTGCTAGATACTCAGCCTCCACTTCCATATGCGCCACAGAGAGTATACCCTGCATGCCACAGCCTCAGTCCTCTGATCCTTATGTCTCTGTTGTTTCTGTTTCTTCTGCTACTGATCAAGCTGTTTCGGCCACAGAGCCTCCTGACCTTTCTTTGACTTTGCCTTCTATGATAACTGCCAGTCTCCCTGCTTAGCCTATGGTTTTGGCATCTCTCTTACCAACCCTCACACCTACAACATAGTCACCAGTGACTTTGGTGCCTGTTACTTCGGTTGCTACTCCTCCCCTGTTCCTCCATTCCCCGACATTACTGAGCAGCGGAACGCCTTTGCGTGGACTAGGGGATGGAGACTGGGCAACTGCTAGGGAGTGACTGGGGCAGATATTGATAATATCTGATGTGGGAGATGAAGAGAAAAATGTGGTAGCCAATCATGCCGCTCAGTGGGCTTGTAACCCTTTTTGCAGTGTGGGGGATGTGTGGAGTGTGATGAAGGACTATGAGCCATTTATGCAGCTCCTTTGATTGGACTGTGGGAACAGTGTATCAATGATGTATCACCCCCAAATTATTTATGACATTAGTGATCATGTATATGCTGCTGGTACGGCACCTGGTGAGGTTTTTAGTAACGTTGCGACGCTGGTCGCTTATCAAAGTAGGCTGCTTGAAAAGAGCCAGAAGACAGTATTCCAGTTTCCGATGGGGGAGGTTCACCCCATATGTCACCCTGAACAACCGGAGCTACAGGATCAGCAGAATACTGTTATATATACAGTGAGTAGAGGCCTGTTTCGGAGAAAAATAGGTCTACACTCCTTGGAAAAGGAGTGAGGTTTTGTCTAAACCTGGGTGGGGAAATCTGCTCTGCTCGCGGAGTTTGCAGAATTTCCCGCATTCCACATTACGCGGAGCTCTGGAGTTCCGAAAAACTACGCTTTGCGCAGCGGAACAGAAATGTTTCCGTCACTCGCGTTCTCCAACATCAAATTGTTGAGCGCGAGCAAGGAAAATCCACCTCTGGGTGAGATTTTCCTCATGCGCGATCGCCAACATCAAGTTGGTGAGCGTGGAAAATAAACCACCCAGCAAGATTTCTCAACACGGAGGGGTCAGGTTTCTCATTGCAAGTGGTTGCGTATGCTCGCGACCACTCACGTTGAGAAACTGCCAGTTTGCGTTGAGAAAGCTGCTGCTCAAGAAAAAACCTACTCGACAGAAAAGGTAAGCTTGCGCTGTGCATGGTGCAGTTCGCAATGATTGCACAGTGCGGACAAGCATCCGGCACTGTGTAATCACTGCAAACTGCATTTTTCTACCTTACTCTGCCGCTTGCGGAGCTCTGCGTAGTGCAAAACAGTTTTTTCTGCCCTTTGTGTAGCTCCGCGTAGTTCAACTCCACAAACTCTGCCCAGGGTTAGTTCTGTCCCTTAAGACTCAGTTACTTGACCCTAGGAAAAATCCTACTGCATATTATAAGGAATTGACAGAGGCAGTTTCTTCGACAGTGATGACGCTTGCGGATATATTGAGATGTTCTTTGGTTTACTGGTGCCCGTTGATATTTGGAGGTAGGTGCACACACATGACCACATTGTGGAATTGGGTGGTACCTGGAATCAGATTAAAGCATGGTACCAGGAGAGGAAGCTTGGGGAGAAGCCTAAGGCCGAGATACTACCTTTGCCTGGTCCAATTATTACCTATATGCACTCTCTTATTCCACCGAGAAGTGTAGATTGGGACAAGTTAACGGCTTGTCATCAGGAGATAGATGAGAGTGTGTCTGATTTTTTTACTTGGTTTGAAGGGGTGTCCAATTGTTCATTAATATATTTGTTACGAACCTGGTTCCTGAGATTGCGACTAGGTTACAGACCTCAGAGAGCTCTTGGACTACCTTTTCCCCTTCTGTAATATTGAGTATGACTCAGTATTATGAGCATAGGGAGAATAAGGAGAAGGAGAAGGTGTAGAAAAAGCATAGGGAATTGAAGGCAAAGGTTTTGTGGCAGCAGGCTTCCAGGGGGAATGGCAGAGGACGGGGTGGTTCAGACCGGCAGCTTCCGCATATCAGCTGGAATACTATGCCTGTAGGGCCGAATCAGTGTGCGTATTGTAAAGAGGAGGGACATTGGCGTAGTGAATGTCTGATATTGTTTCAGAAAGTTGCAGCCCTTAGAAGACGGGGTTCTCGTGGACATGGTTGTGGAGCTGGTGGACAGGATAGAGCTAAGCATGGCGCAGCCTGAAAGGATCGTCCTGGCAGTAACTACTTCGATGGCAATAGAGGCGGACAGTATTATCATAATGACTATGACGTGGATGAGGTGATGGGATTGTCATACAGCTAGGACAGCCAGGTCAGAGTGAGGGACAAGTTCAGATACCTGTAGATCAGCGCAGTACTTATGTTACTGCAGATTTTCATGGCTCAGCTAAGGGATTTTTGGTGGATACATGTGCAAAGAATAGCTCTATCTTTCGTTCACTGATCTCCGGGGAAGCTCTGTCTGGCTATTATAATGTTTCAGTAGGATTTTCTGGTGTACCGGTTGTGAGCCCCGTTTACAAACCTCATACACTGACTATAGGTGCTTTTGCTTCGGATTTGCCATTTTTCTAGTTGTGGAGAAAATTTGATGGGCTTAGACTTATTAAAGAAATTGCATGCTACCATTTATTGTTCCATGGAAGATGTTTACATGACAATGGGCCTGAATGTGGTAAGCAGTGTCTGTCCAAAGATTCACCCCTCCCTGCTGAATTTAAAGATGTGCCACCCAAGTTGTGGGCAACGGGTGATATGTACGTAGGACTAGTACAGATATCGCAAACACAAGATGATGGATGGAGTGCTGAAACTTTTCAGACACTCACCCCCAGTCACGGATCTGGGTTGACTCCATCATCATTCTTTAGCTCACTTCACCACCCCAGTTCAGACACAGACATATGCAAATCAGTCTTGACCCTGTGCCTCATGGGAACAGTCCAGCCCGAACTGCCAAGCCATGTCTTCTCTGAACTGTCATTGATCTGAAAAATGCATTCTTCAGTATCCCAATCCATCGAGACAGCAGGCACTTGTTCGGTTTTACACTAGCTGGCAGAAACTTTAGATTCTGTTGTGCTCCTCAGGGCTATACTGAGAGCCCTAGCATACATAGTCAAGCCTTAAAAGCCCAACTGGGCTCCCTCACACTTCCCTCAGGTAATGTATTGCTCCAGTATGTAGATGACCTTCTCATCACTTCTGACACTGAAAAGGGTTGCAAAGACAGTACAGTTAAATTATTGCTGCCTTTAGCACACCTTGGACATAAAGTTTCCCTTTCCAAATTTCAATATTTTCAACAGGAGGTCACCTACTTAGGTCACCTACTGTGGAAGGAGGGTAAGAGATTGACTCCTGAGCACCTCAGTACCATTGGTAAAATGCCTATCCCTGAAACTCAAAAGGATGTACGCTCTTTTATTGGCATTACTTCTTGTTGTCGCCACTGGATCCCTAATGATTCATTACTAACAAAGCCTTTGCTAGCATTAACCACAAAAGATGTGCATGAACCCATGCCTTTGACGCCTGTATGTCAGCAGTCTTTTGAGCAATTAAAAGTTGCGCTTTGCTCTGCGCCTGTGCTTGGTACATCCGACTATGCAAAGCCTTTCTTGCTGTACATACACGAGGTGGCTGGTTGTGCGCTCTCTATTTTAATACAGGCCGTTGGTGGTAAGCAACGGCTGTGTGCTTATTTTTCTGCTCTTCTAGATCCTGTTGCAAGACCCTCACTAGCTGTCGAAGAGCGGTCGCAGCTGTGGCTGTCTCAATAAGACAATCGGCTGGGCTTGTACTTGATACTGACCTCACAGTCATGGTGTCTCATGCTGTGAATACCCTTTTGAATAAGACCAAGACATAGCACCTCACCAGTGCATGTCTGACCGGTTATGAGTTAACTCTCTTTGCACCGCATGTCATGATTAAAAGATGTGCCACTATGAACCCAGCCACGTTGCTACCCTTCCCTTCTGAAAGTGAGGAAATTGACATACATGATTGTATCTTCCTGACAGAGGAAGAGACGAAAGGACGGGTAGTCCTGACTGATGTTCCCTTACCAGACTCTCAAGTGGAACTATATGTCTCTGGCTCTTGTTTTAGGTTACAAGGTGGCGCTACAAGAGCTGCATATGCAAACACGACACTGCACAAAGTATTTGAGAGGTCACAAGTTCCCTATCCGTCAGATCAAGCTGCAGAGCTCTTTGCCCTTATTCAAGCCTGTGAACTGAGTGAAGGACTGGCTGTCAATATCTATACTGACAGTCAGTTTGCCTTCGGAGTCGCCCATAATTTTGGGTGGCTCTGGGCAGAGAGAGGGTTTCTCACTTCCCATGGGATGAGGATTCAGTATGGCCCCTTGTACATAGGCTTTTGTTGGCTTTGACACTCCCCAAGAAATTAGCGATAGTGAAGTGCAGCGCACACACGAAAACTACTGATAACGTATGTAAGGGGAACGCCTTTTCAGACTAGGCAGTAAAGGAGACAGCCCGATGAAAGGTAAAAATGATGTTTGTAGGAGGTCCCGCTAGGTGGGGCCCGAGGTAATCATGTTTCAGGATACGCTACACAATGTAAAAGAGATACAGAGTGAGGCAACGATTGAGGAATTAGCAATATGGCAGTAAAGCACAGCACGTTTGGATGCGGAAGGGTGTTTGACTGATAAGTCAGGGAAACAGATATGGATGCTACTGGATGCATGTGTTCTTCCCGTAGTCACCATGGCGCACGGGCCAGCTGATATCAGTGCTAAAGGTATTTGTAAGTTGTTAGACCCTGTATGGCAAATGATAACACCCCAAGACCGCTGCTCATTTGGTTAAATATTGTATGGTGTGTATGATGCAGAATCCAGGTAAAGGTACCCCTACACCACCTGGTAATGTTAGACCTCCCACCTTCCCTTTTGAAGTCCTTCAGATTGATTTTATAGAAATGGACTGAGTCAACAATTTGAAATATGTGTTACTGGTTGTTTGTGCATTTAGTAAATGAGTTGAGGCTTACCCCACCAAAGAAAATACAGCCATAGCGACTGCAAAAGTACTCCTGAAGGAGTTCTTTCCTAGCTTTGGCTTGCCCCATTTGATTTGGAGTGATTAAGGAAGTCACTTTAACGCAAGAGTCATTCAGTTAGTTTGTGAGGGACTGCATATCAGACAAAAATGTCATGCTGCGACTCACCCCCAGTCTGCGGGTTTGGTTGAGAAGTACAATGGTACTCTGAAACTGAAATTGGCAAAGATTCAGGAGAGCACAGGGTTGCAGCTGCCAGATGCTATACCATTAGCCCTTTTGTCCACACGAACAACAGCACATTCTAGAACAGGACTGTCACCTTATGAGGACGTGTTTGGGCACCCGGCAAATGTCAGGCGCGTCACACGTCTTCATCAGTTCTGAGAAATCGAATATCCACTGTTGGTGGACTATTTGTTTGAGTTGACTAAAAGTTTGCATTCTATTCACCAACAGAACCAGGATTCACTTCCACCAGTACCCAAGCGGCCAGGACATGACATTTGGTCTGGTGACTACGTGTTGATTCATAACTTTCAGAGAAAGATGAACTTGGAGTCGAGGTGGAAGGGGCTGGTCCTGGTGTAACTTGCAAAAAGCACTGCCATCAAAGTCTCTGGCCAAAAGAATTGGATTCATTGTCACCGTTGTCTCAGAATGCCTCTTTCCTTACCCTACTACCAGTGGGTCAACGAAGGAATTGGGGACTCAGAGTGTGAGCAAGCCCCACGATTCGTCCCCTTTTTAGATGCCAAGCTCACATGGACCCAAACAGAGGCTGAGAACAATGAGGTGCTAACTGCAGCAGTGCCCCCAGAGATTAATGCAATTCAAGAGCCCCTTTCTACTGGCCCCTCTGTGCCTGGAGTAGCTAGGTACAATTTGCACCCCTGATGGAGGAACAGTGCACCAAAGGAGAAGTCAGATTAGTAGGGATGGGGTGGCCTAGTCAGGGTGTACCTTTCCTATGGTACTAACAGTAGATTAGGGAGAGGCGGAATTGGTGCACTGTTCGGATATTGGACAGGATAGATGAACGTGCTTCCCTCGAGGGGGTACCATATCCTGGATAGTGTGAGATTTCTTTAAGGGCTAGGATCAAACAGTTCCACCACCGGTGCTCGATCGCCAATGTTGATGAACTACAGGAGTCTACCAGTGAGTCTTTAAAGGACAGTGGGAACTCTTGCCTTTGCTTTTAGACTTATTGCATTCCTTTTTCTCTGGTTCCCCTATGCATCCATTTGGTCGGCCCATTACTGAAGAAGAACAGCCATTTGCACCTCCGTGCCCAGAGCGGGGTTGGTCCACAAAAAGTAAAATAGTTTTTGCAACCATAATTGCAATTGCATTGATATTTGTGTTAGGGATATCTTAGTTTTTGTAGGAAAAGTAACCCGCCCCCACTGAACACGTTTGCTACCTTGTCCATCGAAACATCGAAAAATTACACAGACAATGTATTTTTACAAATGTTGCATCGGCCCATG
Organism: Lissotriton helveticus; assembly: GCF_964261635.1. NCBI lineage: Eukaryota > Metazoa > Chordata > Amphibia > Caudata > Salamandridae > Lissotriton > Lissotriton helveticus. The sequence goes on from NC_136059.1 coordinate 1,081,997,142, forward strand.
ATACTTCTAATGCTACTAATTGCTGGGTCTGTGGATTGCTCCCCTGAGTTACACATGAGTGATATATTATTATTGATGCCATTATCCTATTTCGGAAGTTACGAGGGGTGGTTTGAACTGTTTACTATTACTCTATACTATTATCACTTGATTCTCTGCTATAAATATGACCTCTGCTGACTCTTGCACTCTGATAGAATATATGCGTTTTCATCAAGGATTTACTCCCGCTGGGTTAGGAGAACAAGTGACACCTGGGTCATCATCTCCAACCACTTGCATGAATATATAAGAGAAGGTAAAGTACGAAACATGACTTAAAAATAAAATGTTAGATTTCCAGGGATTAATTGCCACTGAATATTTCTGTTAGGAGAAACAAGGGTTCCATACAGGTAGGATTGGTACAATATCACACTTTTTGCAATAAAAACATTGGAATTATGTGTGTATTCAACGATTACAAACAGTTTATTTTCAATGAATTAGAAGCAAAATTCATACAAAAGGAGTGAGTGAGCAAACTGTGATGGGATAAAAGGAAATAAGCCGATTTCCTTACCACAGGCAAGTGACTAAAAAGGTCAACAAAATGATACAATTTATAGTATATAATTAGAGATGTGTGTCGACGATGTTTTGATCCCTATGAGATAGTGGGATCTCATCAGGACAAGACGATGAAATGGATGCCTGGGAAGTTTGCAAGGATCACGGTCAAAGAAGTGACCGAAGATGAAGGTACAGCCAGCGTCTGGCTTGCAGCTGAGACCTCGGGGCATTAAATAACACAGTTGAGCAGTGTCCAGTAAAAGAGGAGAAACGGATATCCCTACCGGGATACAAAAAACAGGAACTCGGAGGGCAGGGAGTTATGTCTGAATCAAGGTAGATGAAACATGGCACGAAGGGGCTGGTCGATTCCCAGCCAGATTAAGTAAGGACAATGTCCACGTAGGATAGAGATCGGTGCCTTGAGGGGTGTGATGCCTAGTACCTGGTCAGAGGATCCTCCCAGCGTCAAGGCAGCACTGGTGTGTGCGGGTCATACAGCAGGTACATAGCTAATTGTGATCTTTCCAAAGACACAATGTTACTGAGGATAAAGCATAGTGCCAGTAGTCAACACAATAGCTGCTTTCTGTGTTCCGAGAATTGGGAAGATGAAAGTAGGAGAGAGTAATTTCAATTACACGTATACATTAAGTACGACTAGTAGCCCGCCTTTGCTCCCATCATATATGGTCTATTTTGTTTGCGGCACCCAACCTATGCTTGGCTTCCTAGGCGGTGGTCAGGTATATGTTACCTTTCTTTCCTTCTTCCCCACTGTATATAGCACCATCCAGTTACCATAAGAACTATTGATTGCAGGGTAGAAGTGCAATCCTGCACTGAGTTAGAAGGGTTATTAACACCAAGGATATAGATCAAACAGATACCACTTTGCAACAGTACACAGCCACCATGAAAGGTATTGTACCCTTTTGGGGCCGCAGGTTCAACAGCCTTAATATTCGTCGGCTCACAAGAGTTGCAGAAGGGGTCGTTAATACGACAGCAAGTACTCTGACCAATATCACAGCTGAGCTCCAGGCTACGAGGCTTGTTGCCTTACAAAACCGAATGGTGTTAGTCATCATGCTTGCCGACCGGGGAGGGGCCTGTCTTATCATTGGCAGTGGCTGTTGTGTATATATCATAGACCACGCCCCCAACGTATATATGCTGCCATACAGAAATTGCATAGGCTTTCATCCAACATACACCAAGAAAATGGTAAAAAAGGTGCCCATCCATTATACTAATGCTGTGATTATGACTCAGAAGGAGATAGATAGCATCATGCAAATAGATGAGGGTATATTTGAGGACTTCTCTTCCCTTGATGCTGAATGCATGGAGTGCTCTGAATTTTGAAGATTGTATGTTGTATACATGCTATGCTGCACTCTCTATTCTCTCAACTTCCAATGGTTATCTCGTACTAAAAGAGGGTCTGTTGGAATGTAAATGTTATACATTAATTTTGCTGGTGTATTGCTCTATGTAAAGTTAGCATTTGCTGCACCATTTTAAGTTGAGCCGCCATTTTGAGCCATGACCAAAACTAATTTCTGTCTCACTCTTATGTCTGCCTCAGCGAAAGCAGCAGCTATATTATTTTTTTCCTTTTCTTGTATTTCTCCAAGGTTGAGCTTTGCTGTGCTAATGAATAGACTGTTTTTGTCATCGCATACCTTTCTCACTAGATAGGCCTGCTCCCACACTTAGAGCGGCAGGGTGCAGGCAGAGTAACCCTGACGCTGAGACACCATGTACCCGGTCCTGGGATTGCAACTCATCCTTCGGTATCTCCATTGTTCACCAGCTACGAACTGGAAATTTCCAGTCTCGGCGTGTCTTTAGTGATTCTGAAAATGTACATTACATGTTACCGTATTGGTAGAAGTCAGTCCCTCTGCAGCAATCTAAGGAGGCTGGTCAGACCAGACTCCACTTTAGTGTACTTTCAATAAAAACCTTTGGTTTATATTCTCTACTGTCTGACCAACTCTTCATTTGTGATATCGTGTAGTTCCTATATATCCTATACAGGATCTGTGCATTCGGATACCTGTGGGTTTGGTGACAGACTGGTTCTGTGCTCCTCCACCGAATAAGTTAGCCTGTTTTGCATAAGCTAGCTCACAGTGCCACTAGAGTCTCCTCTTATCAGGGAGAGAATAGTTTTTGTCAACCTCATAACATGACAACCCTTATCCCTCAGAATCGTGAAAACAATAGACTACTTTTCACCCAGTCACTCGTGCTTACTTTGTTTGTCTCAGAGATACACAGAACAAACAGTCTGGGCGTTTCATTAGAGTTTATTGAACAGATGTTATTCTAGTGTAGAATAGATTTGCTGTAACAGCCATTAGACAGTGCCAGAGATATATGATGAGCAGTACTACAAGAGTAAATTGATAGTACAGTTCTACCATCTTGCACTAATCATGAGTATATACTCGTACATAAGACCCATGATTAGAAAGTGCTTACTCCTACGATGTCTCCCTAACTAGATGTACCTAAATGTACCTAGCATTGGTGGAGGTGTTATGTGTTATGCACTATGCCAAGAATCCCTCTAAGGTCTAGTCAACCCCATTACTTGAGTAAGGAGAGAATGTAGGAACCTGTTCTGGTCTTGAGTTGGACACCCCGCGAGGGATGTTAGACCACTGATAGCTGGAGTATATGCATGCAGGTGTTTCAGCATCTCTGGTCAGTGTGTCAGCCGGGAAGTCATGGTATCCTCTGTCTGTCTAAGCTTGATATGATATATATGTACCCAGAGGTCTCCCCAGGGGTCCTACCTTGCTGTGTTACTGTGTCCCCCCAAAGGATGATGTTGGGCTTGAACTTTAACATAGATACTAAACAGGAGATTTTCATCCTGCTGTGAGTCCTGCTGTGCTTCCAAGAAACCTCATGCATAATGTATGATTATCGAACCAGGAAAAAACCTGCGTTTTGAATGCAGTGTCGTATCTAGGTAAAAGGTCAGTCCCTAGGAACCATTATGTATGAAATGTAGGGAAGGATATAGGTGAAAGGGTGCAGTGTGTACCTGTGCCTATATAGGGTACCTATGTGGAAAATAACAGTGAGGAAGGATCAGATGTGGTTGCGAGTCAAATCAAATACACAAAACAACCCTACATTTCTACCAATGTACATTAAAAATTAGTGCATCGCGCAATTGAAGAATGAACATAATTGCCTAACCAATAATGTCCTACTATGGTTGAAAATGAGGTTGTCTTGTCTGTTTTTTATGTTGTGACGCATGTTGTTGTACCTCAAATTAGAGGTATCTTATTGTGGAGAGACTCTGTAGATGATAGAGTCAGATCGTACACATTGTCCATAGGTAAGGTTACTATGAACTGACTATGGGAAGAAGTAGACTTGTGAAAATGGTGATGGTACACACTGGTGTTTGACACACTACTTGGTATGTGTGTTGTTGTTCTATTATACAGCCACCTGAACATTATTGCTTTCTGGTCTGAGCAAAGACTAGGCAGTACTTCTGACACCTTCACAGTCGGTTTGATGTAAATATGCCATCGAAGATATGACCTGCTGCGTGGATAGAATGCTCGACTACCTGTTTCAAGGCAAACTAGCTACAGTATCAACTAATGAAGCTGTATCACGGTGCTCCAATTTTTCCAAATAAAAAATAAATCCACCAATACTGAGAAATCAGCTGAGTCGCCCAATACTGAGAAGTCAGCTGAGTCGAGATTGGATTCAATAAAAGGGCTTATGGATTCAAAAAAAGAATTTCTTGGGCCTGGGGACCTATATACCAAAAGGCCTTTCAAAGTATAGTTTTTTCTCAATAGGATACGGAACGATAGAACTTAACAGTCAGGGCTACTTCCAGCTGAGGAACTGGAAACTGACAGTTTGCCTCTAAAAATGATTGCTTGACCCCCACCATGTTTATCTTCCTGATCCGCCCTGAGAATTGAATAGCCTCCTGGGATAGCTAAAACTAGATCCGTTTATGACATTTCGTCAACCCAAGTTTTGGTGATAAATGCCAAATCAAGCTTATGTGTACACACCATCTCTGTAAATTCTGATTTATGTTTTATTAAGGATCATGCCTTAATAAGCATACCACAGAACACTTTATTTGCTCCTAGTTGTGAGAGGCTAAACATGTGATGATCCGAGCCTGAGGACACTGTTGCGGAAACTGCTGAAAATCCCCATACGAGGTTAGTTGGTCCCATGTGACGTGACTACAGTGCGTAAATGTTGGAATAGATCTCTCCGACGAGCAAGAATCCAATGTCCCTATGCTCCTGAGCATGGGGGGGACAAGTGCCCAACAAGTGCTCAATTATCCCTGGTAAAGTGCCAAGGAAACCCATTTCGGAAACCTCCACATAATATTTTACCTAACTGCACAGTTATGAGGCAATATTGAGACAAAACTTTAAAAGGAAAACACGATGACACCCCTCAATCATTAGCAAGCCCTGAAAAAGGAAAATGCCTGTAGTGATTGTTTTTGTGCAGGGAGGTGCCCCTTCCTGCACAAAAACAATCTCCCCCTGACACAGGCATCCTTGCACCATTGTGCAAGGGTGCCTGCGCTTACGCATGGCAGCGGTTTGTGCACCAGCGCAGGGAAAAGCACCGGAATGCGACATATCATTGTAAATAAGTTGCATTCCTGTGCTCTGAAAGTGCTGCAGCATTGCACAGCCAAAGGGCTCGCGGTGCCATGCTGCGGCGCCTTCTTGTAAATCTGCCCCCATGTTTGGCAGGACCTCCCGGGGCTGAGGCATGTGAGAATAACTCTCACAAACATTGGGCTTGAGCGATGGTGGGACATTCCTGTGGAGGCTAGTGTGATCGCTAGAGATCAAATTAAGAGGATGTATTGGCAATATTAAGTAGGCATATTGCCAAGCCAATCCAATATGGGTCCCTTGACGTGAGATAGAGATGTTCCTGGACGAAATAGAGCCAACAACTGCCAGGAAGCTCTACCTGCAATTCAGATATGGGACCCTTGCTTCTCTCTTCATTTACAGCTAGTTGGGGGAAAATAAAGTAAGCCAGGAAATTGACTGTGGAAGAGGTGTGGCGCCGCGGCCAGGGCGACTGACGCTGGAATCTGGAGACCACGGTTCGATCCCCCGCTCCGGCGGCAGGTTAGCCCAGCACCATGTGACTCTGGGCAATAGCTCGCTTAATCTTCCCGACGGCCCCCAGCGCCTAGAGACCCTTACGGGTGATTGTGCGCTTTACAAATGTGGACTTTACAGTGCTCCTTCTGTATGAACCACAATTAATCAACTGAGCATGCACTATTCTTTTGCCCCACATATCAGAATACAAGAAGCAAATGGATGTTACCGTTCTGTGGCAATATAAGGTTAAAAGAGTTCAAAGAAGCCGTGAGCATCATAAAGACTGACACTAGTCAACGTGTGGTCTTTGTGGTCTTGTGGTTTCTGGTGGCTAGGTGGAGGATCATGCAAAAAGCGCTTTAAGTGGTGCTGCAAAGTACTAAGGAAAACATATCTGGCAGCCACTTTGAACGTTCTGTGGATTTTATTTCTTCTAAGTGTTTTTATACTCAAAATTCTATTTAGTCCTTTGCACTGTGACGGCTTTGGTGTGTTCTTATGTACATTTTATCCATTTTTATGTATATATCTGCTTTTAAATATTAGGTTTGAAATCTAATTAAATTAACCAGGAGAAATATGCATCTTATTTTATATTTACATAACATTGAAAATAAATCATTCAGATAGAACTTTCGATCAAAGCAATCTTTTTTTGTATGTACTCATTAGATAGGTCCTAGGCCAGGAGAATACTAAATATTGTACAAGTTCTTACAAGATTCGCACTGAGTGTAAATGTATCTTTCGAAGACTGTTTGAACTGCTAAGATAGATTTAATACTCAACAGAATTTTCTTTATGTAATTGCTTTTACAGATGAAATGTAGCGTTTTTACAGCCTTCATATCACATGATGCAAGGTTAATTTCATTTTGAAAATTGATTAAAGGAGCTGATTGATTCTGCTGATTGCTTGTGTGCTTCTGGTAGATATATGATCTCAGATTCTTAACACCTATTAACATTGATTAATGTGTAGCAGGGATATTATCTTTGAGATGGGTTGCATAATTCATTCAACAACTGAATACCAAATAACTAATTAAAAAAAACTGGTAAAGTGATCATATCGTGCAGAAGTTCCTGTAGCTATCACTTGAAAATGTATGCGCTTATAATTCCGTGAAATACTTCTGTTACATTATGCAAAGTTTGTTATAGATGCTTACTTTTCCTGTTTTTTATTTAACATTTTTTTATTGCAAGAGTTTAAAAAAAGTCCTCCCACACGAAGGAGTACAATACACATACAACAGTAAAAAGCAGCCAAATAGTAACCAATTTATCACGATGAAAACATACCCAATAACACACCTACATTCAACCATTTATAGTACAGCGGCAGAGAGAACAAAGCAGCAAGGTGCAGTATAGTATCTAATTCATACCATTAATAACAATCATAGATATAATGATAAAATTGAACCATTTCTAATGCCACAGCAAAAGTAACAACGTGCACAGTGCAATTCCATAATTAATTCGTTCCTCACAAGTCTATTATTGTCGGTACCTTGAACCCTATAGAACATGGAAACCCAGCTTGACAAAAATTACATACACTCCCGTTTGGGCCCCCGCAAAATTGGGCCCAGCTCTATGCCTCCCATAGTTCATTGAGCCACCTGGTTACCACACCTCCTTTTCTCTTCCTTTTTTACCTTTACGTAAATACATAGTTTTTTAAAGATTTTATATTGCTAGCCATCTGGCCAGCCATTGATGTAAAGCTGGGAGCCTAAGATCCAGCCATGCAGAGGTGATACACAATTGAAATACCGATATGGACACCAACTAGAATAACTGTGCATGCTTAGAGGCCCCATCCTCCTGAGTACCAAGTAAAATAAGTGGGGGAGTGACAGATATTTTAACCTTAAGTTTGGTATTGCAAGAATCCTGAATTTCGTCTTTAATTACTTCCAAAAAAGGACACGTGGCACAACCATATGAATCAGATTTGCCCCGTATAGTTGAGCCCTTAGGCAGCGCTTCCCTTTTCCCCACCCCACTTTGCAATTTTCCCTGGCATGTTATATAAGTCAAAACAAGTTTTGTAATGTTGCGCTTGAAGGTTTGAAGCGAGAATGACAAATTGTGTAAAACAGAGATATTCCGCAAAACTTCGGATTTGACGTCCGCAATTTCACCTGCCACTGCGCAGAGTGTTTATCAATATCATCCTTTGTGAGGGAGTTCAGCTGAACATATATGCGTCCTATTGGGCACACCCTCCCTCTTACTGAAGAATCTGTGCATCTATTGCCCTCTATGGCTCAGGGGTTTGGGGCCATTTGCTACACAAAGATCTGCAAGTCCAGGAAAATGTATTCCTTAAGAGACTCTTATGCCTTCCATCCTCAGCATCCACGGAACTGACTCATAAAGAACTAGGGATGGACTATATAACCGACCTGACCGGATTGAGACCCCTGTTGGTTTGGAGGTCCATCTGGCTAAAGGACGAGACCGCCTTTACCAGGCATATAATACAAGACTGCCTATGCCTGGACAATGCCCTCCGGATTCCATGGCTAAAATACATTATTTCAACTTTTAAAGATCTATTTGATATGGATGTTCTTAAAGACCCCAAATGTGTTGTGGATATTCCAAAGTCGGAGGTTAAAGGTATCTTCCTGAGTCACAAACGTAATAGTCGTAGAGTCCAATCTATTGACTACTCTACACATGCCTTCTATTTTACCAATTTGGACGAAGGGGCTGGGTCCCCTATGTACTTGAGAGTAATCACTAGACAATCTCATCAATATGTTTTAACTAGACTGAGATTAGGCATTGTGCACAACTTGGTTGCATACCCAAGTATAAATATCCACTCTGTTACCCCCTGCCCGTGCGACGGAATCACTAAGCAAAGCACGCTGCACTTAATGTTGATATGCCCTTTGTATAAATCTCTACGAGTTTTTTACCTTAAACCGCTGTTTAAAAAATATTCTTTGTTAACCACTGCTAATGCCATGAGATTTTTATTCACACTTGCTACCCCGGACATCTGCTTTTTAACTGCAACTTATATTCTTAAATCAGTCGGGGTCAGAAAAAGTATGTTGTTTTAGTGTTGGTTCATACCTTCTGCTGCTAGCCCTTGTGTTCCCCTTCCCTTCTTTTCCTTTCTGTCTTTTTATGATTCTGTATACTTTTGTGATGTTTTTATGAACCATCGAATAAAGTTTATAAACATGAAAAACATGACTAAGGAAATCCAGTATTTGGAAATATTTGAAAATCTTTCCTTGCCTGACCTTGAAGTTAATTTTAAATTCTCCTCAGAGGAGACAATACCAATATTAGAATACAAATTCCCCAGCTTACTGAGACCGTGCCCCTTCCATCTAGACACATAAGGGTCACAAAAAATATCCGCTCAACAAGGGATTATTATACATCGAGGTATAAAATGTCAGTTGACCGAGCACCAGTATTTTCCAAACTGCCAATCAGTGCTTAAAAGCACACATAAGGGACTTAAATCTAACTTTTTAGGTCAAGCATTCAAGACCTCTTGTATATACTTTAGTATATACTTATATGTGTATGTAGTTTGTGGGCTCTGGAGATCAGCCCTAGGACTTATCTGCTTCTGCATGGGACTTTTTGTCTGTTCAACTGCCTCTATTTAACTGTCTTGATAGAAAACGACCAGTAGAGGTCAGTAAAATACCAGAATTGTTTTCTGCTGGGACTTTCTTTTTAAAATTTTCTGGCAACTGCCTCTATTTAACTTTCTTTGATAGAGAACAATCAGCTGAGGCTGGTAAAATACCAGCATCACTTTAGTATTCTCTAGATTCCAGTCCATAGAAATTGTCTTCCACAAGCACCCGTAGACAATATTTTTTCAAATCTTGTATTTTCAGTGATATGACCACCGAAGGCCCTGATTTAATATCAAAAACCGAGCTTTGGACTATACCATTTCGTGCTGAAAGGCAATATTTCTCTCCATGTGTTCCCATTGTGGTGTTGGGTTGAATCAGGTCTACATACTCTGCTAAACTCTCGAGCACCTTAGAATAGAAGTTGGCACGGACACTGGAAAATGCAAAGGACAAGTTTATTAGGACCCCATGGGGTGGTGGTACATTCCTACAGCACCCTTCGGCATTGCAAGAAGTAGCACACCGAACATCGGTGTGCGCCCTCTTTTATACAATTCAATAGCAATAAAAAGATAGGCGTTTACAAGTTTATACATTCTCGGTACATATAAGGACATTTTTGGAACACAGCCAACATGTGGGAGGAGCTTAGTAGTACTGGTCAGTCTAAGCTAACATTCCTAAAGAATGACCAGTCGATGTGTAATGCGCATGTGCGCTTGACCAGTACTAAAAATAGCCTGTTGCTGAGCAAAGTAGAAGACCATGGGCATTGAGAACGGACAAAAGGGCATGCTGACCACGAGGCAGCGTGCTCACACAAAATGGAAGCCAGTGAATCCAAAATGGCCCCTATACATTTTGGTCAAGTTAACGGATCAAATTGTGTAGCTGAGCTAAACGCTAACTCAGGAGCTGCCAAAATACGACAGACGGCCCTTTTAGCGTTTAGCAAAAGCTACCTTATAACGGAAGTAATCAGAATCTTTATCTTCAATATCAATGGCCATTATTTTCATCACTTCATCATTAATTAATTTCTCTTGCTTTACAATAGCTCGTTTGGACGGAATACAAACGGTGACACAAACAGAGCATAAGGTAGGGCCACATTGAATACACACACAAAGGGAAAAGAATATTCCAATAATAATACATAGAATAGTTAATAACTTCCAACCCCATGTGCTAAGTAGAGTCCAGAACCAACTAGAAAAGGTCCATGTTCCATTTTCTGGATGAATCTCAGCAGCAATTTTATGAAGCTTAGTTATTGCATCATATACGGACGGGGAATTATCTGGCACGTACACACAGCAGCTACTACCGATAATGCGGCATGCTCCTCCTCGATCAGCTAATATTACATCTAGAACCATCCTGTTCTGGAGTGTTACAATTCTAGTAATTTGCACTTCTTCGGTTATATTTCCCAAAGCAGAAGCAGTTTCATTAGCAACCGCCTCTACAACACGTGTAAGTCGTCTTATCTTTCTACTGTTTAATGCAGCTCCTACAAATGAAAACAATCCCAAATTGAAATCTACATATTGCTGTAAAGAGGTATCGGTCTGGTCTACTCCATCAATATCTAATGTTCTTTTAACTCTATTCAGTACAAAGTCATGGTACAATACGTAATCATTGTGATACATAGGTGGGGCAATAAACACAGGCGGTAATACAAACGATATATAACAAGATCCTAACCATCCAATTGGAAGATGATGGTATCCTTTGTTTCCACAAATAAAGTATGTATTTCGTGAGGCTACAAATGCAATTCCATTTGGTGTATCAAATGTAAGTGTGATATTACATTCGCTGCGGCCTACAGGGATTGAACCTTTATTTCTGATACAAAGATAAGCTTTCGTGTCAATAACATTTATCACATGTGAAGTCGATACATTTACAAATCTTTGATTGGTAAAAATACGAGGTGTAGATACATTGTCCGGACGGTATTCTTCCCATTCAAATTTTGTTCCTTCAGCTTGTGGATAACCATCTTTGTCATTGAAACAAATTTTATTCAATCGAAAAAGTAGTCCACCTTTCGTAGGCCATCGTAAAGTAAAAAGAAGAGTGTACCAAGCATTGCAAGAACCATTATGAGAAAACGGGAGAGGAATAAGTGGAGTTCCTCCCCTCTTCTGATGTCCAGGCAACATTCCACATACCCAACAATTGGACATGTTAGTCATGTTATGAGTGTGATGCAAAATCTGAATGAAACTGTTATTCAAATAAGTCTGCCTATGTCTCTCTTCGTGATAGGGCAAAGTAAAATGAAAATGTTCGGATGGGCTTGGAGAGGTAGGCAGTAAATGTTCTCGTGCAGGAAACAATTGTTCAATAGTCCAAGCTATTACTGCTATTACCACTATAGTCAAAGCAAATAGTACAGCACCAAAGATTCTCCCCTTTCTTGTCGGAGGAGGTGTCATAGTTCTTGAAACAATATTCTCCAGAAGCAAAACTAAAAAAAATAGAAAGGTAGTTCTGGACTGAGGCTGCCGTTGATTTTTTCTCCGAGATTCAAGACGGGTGTCGCTACACTGGACAGAACTGATCCCCCCCCTTGATATTCTCGGCTTCCGTTTCACAAACCTAGAGCGGTCACTAACCAGTTTCAAAATGCTAAAAATAATTATTTTCTAGGACGTAGATTGTACTTCACTCCATCAGAAACAGTGTGGTCTGGGAAGGCTCCCTCCAGATCTTTAACAGCTGGGCTCTTTTCTGCATCCAGAATATCTCTGTAGTCGGATAACACCACAGGGCTCACCAGGTCCGGAGAGACACGTCGGCAGTGCGTCGAATGTATCCACCGCTTCTTGTTCGTGACACGCACAGCCGTCCGTGTTGCTAGCAGCACTTGTTCTGGGCCACGCCACCTCGGTTCCAAGCTGCTAGTTCTCTCGAATACCTTGATCATCACGTAGTCACCAGGACGAAGATCGTGAGCCTCTCCAGTGGAGTTGTCAGGGAGCGCTTCTCAAACCTGTTGATGAATAGAAAGTAAATCATTTGTTAATCGTGCCAAATAATCGTTCATCATTATACAAGGCACATCATGTATCAAGCGAGGCTTAGGAACTCCCCAAATATTCATCGGCCTTCCAAACACCACTTCATAGGGTGTGAGGCCAGATCGGGAATGTGGCACTGATCGAATAGACAGCAATGCCAAAGGCAAAGCGTCCGGCCATTTCAAAGATGTGGATGCCACGATCTTTGCTAGCTTCAGCTTCAGAGTCGCATTATACCTCTCTACCAAACCTGCTGATTGTGGGTGAAAGACAGCATGGAATCTTTGCTTGATTCCCAATCCTTTCAGGACGTACTCCACTACTTTCCCAATAAAATGAGGACCATTATCATTCCACATAAACTTACAAACACCATAACGCGGGAAGTACTCTTTAAGTAACACCTTAGCTGTCAATGCTGTATTATCAAATCAAATCAAATCAAAATTATCTTTATTCGACTGTCAACAAGTGCAGTCATAAAAGCACATAAAAAAAGTTTACAAGCAATTCATTAATAAAAATGCAACAGACATAAAGAAAAGGGCAATCACAAAAAGATTAAAAGATGCTGTAGTCCGATATGAGTATACTTATTTAGGACCTAGTTGCTTGTATAATACAATTCATCTTGGGCTCAACCTTCCATGATTAGTTTGAACTTCAGGGCTGTTTTTAAAAACTTACAAGTAAAAAAAGTGCTCTCGCCGTGTAACATTTGGAGATATAAAAGTGCTGGCTTAATTTGCACAAAGTTCAACTTTTTAAGCAAAGGTTTTAAAAACATACTTCGTGGTCTCGAATAAAAAGTACACAGGAATAAAAAGTGAGCCAAGTCTTGCGGAGACTTGTTGTCGCAGCCGCAAGGTGGCAACACTTGACCTCTATGGGCTCCACTCGGTACAGCTAACAACAGATGATAAATACCAAAGCGGAATCTGCTCAGCAGGAAGCGCTCATGTCTAGATATATTCCAGGATAGATATGGTTCAGAGCGCACACAAGTCTTAGTTAAAATATGGCTCCTTACGCTGGCCTTCTTCAACTCAGTTACTTCCCTATCAAGATGTCGGTTTAATAGAAAGATATCCTTTACAGAGTTAACATCTTTCTTAGTAATATGCTGAGGAGTTAGGTAAAGGTCCAACCTGCCCAGATCTTTACAACGATTTCTGATGTATTTCAGCCAAGGTATCTTGAATTGCCCTTCCCAAGTAAGGGCTTCGGCGAGAATATTATGGGTCAGTGGTATTGAGACATTGAGCCAACAGTTCAACCAACAGAGCAGAGGACTTACAGCAATTTTATCTCCTAGGTAAGATATGCCTAATTCCTCGTGAACGGAGAAATTAGCGGTGCTTTTTGGTAGACTCAGGACCTGTTTCAGGAAGTTATTTTCAAGAGTTACAAGGGCGTCAGCTGGTAAGAAGCCCCATAGTTCACTTCCGTAACAGGCAACCGCAACGCTTTTTGCTTGATAAAGCTTCAATACGGCAGACACTGGGGTATTACCCATTTTACGTGCATAATCCATTATTCCAGTGTTGGTCCTTAGGATTTCACCTTTCTTTTTAATTATGGCAGGGCCCCAAGAAAGTTTGTGATCAAACAGTACTCCTAGGTAGGAGAAGGTTTTTGTTGATGGAATGTTCTCCCCGTTAACTGAGAAGGGGTAACGTTTTTTTGGAGCTAAGCCTACCGTCATAGTAAAAGATTTAGAGTTGTTGATGTTCAGGTCACGTGAGGTCAAAAATTGAAGAAAGGAATCCAATAGCTTTTGCAGTCCGAGTGCAGTTCTGGATATAAGAACGGCATCGTCCGCGTAAAGCAGAACCGGCACGCCCTTTTTCCCAATACGAGGATAATCCGTGTCAGTTTTTAAAAGGTGTTCTTCGAGTCCATTTATATATAAGTTAAAAAGAAAAGGTGCTAAAATACAGCCCTGCCTAACCCCCCGGTTGATTTTAAAATCTCTCGTTACTTTCAGATCTTTTGTGTAACGGACATTGGCACGAGTTTCGTTGTGGAGGTCAGCCAAAAAATTGATCAAATTATTTTCAACACCCATGTCCTGCAATACTTCCCAGAGTTTACTCCTGTCGACACAATCAAAGGCCGAGGAAAGGTCCATGAAGGCCATGTATAATGTTCCTTCTCTGGCTTGAGTGTATTTGCCACTGATTAAATATAAATTCAGACATTGAGTAGTTGTAGCATGTCCTGGTCTGAATCCATACTGGACGGGGGTCATTATATTGTTATGTTTGGCCCACGCGTTCAACCGGTTTAGAAGGATCCCCCCCACTACCTTTGCAACTGAGTTTATCAGAGAGATTGGTCTGTAACAGGCCGCTTTTGTTCTGTCACCCTTTTTATATACAGGGATGATGGTAGATGCTCCCCAGGACTTAGGAAAACCCACTGCGGCCCCAGCGTTAATGACAGCTGTGAGAATTGGGGCCCAGAAAAAGATGTTATATTTGAATAAGTCCGGTGGGAGACCGTCTGGGCCCGGAGCTTTATTACTAGAAAGACCATAAATCCCTAATTCAACTTCTTGGATGGTAAATTGTAAAGGAGTACTTTCGGGAAGATGAAGTGGTTGCAATGTCTGTGGAGCGTCACTCTTAAAAATGGAGCTGAAATGGGAGAACCAGTCATTCTCGGGTATGACTGTTCCAAGGCACTCTAAATTCGGGTCATCAAAGAGTGGTTTATTGATTATACTCCAGAACTTCGAGCTGTTGCCCAAGGTTGAAGGATCAAGCAGAGACTCCCAAGTTTTAGATTTTATAGACTTTTTACAAGATGCAAGGGCGTTTTTATATTCCGCACGGAGGGTCTTGATGAGTGCAGAGTCTCTTGGCTTGTTCTTGAGGGCAGCTTTTAGTTTTCGATTGGCTAAGGAACAGGCATGATCAAACCATTGAGGGTATTGGACAGTTGTTCCCTTAACAGGTACGGACAGCAGTTGATCAATCCTTTTCGACACCACTGCAAAGGCAGATAAGATAGATTCCGGAGGAGCGGAATTTGAGGCACAAAGCTTGAGTTTGGTTTCACAGTGCATAACAACAGTCTCATACATTTTGTCACTGTTTATCAGATTCCACTTCAGGCGGCGGTTATTGTTGACCGGCTTAAGTACCCCTGGATCCTTGATGTTTTTTCGGAGTACAAAGGGGCCGCGTTGTAACTCAAGGTATAAAGGGTTGTGGTCACTGTGAATACTTTCAAGGACGTCAAAGTTTAGAACCTGTTGGACCACACCAGCTGAAAGGAGGATGTGATCTATGAAAGAACCTGACTCAGATCCTTTATAGGTGGGATTTTTGAAGGTAAAAGAGTCGTCTTTCAAGGATAATGCCATAGTCAGATTCATGGTGTCCGTTAAGGTATTCAGTTTAGTTCCGCGATGGCTGTGAGTAAAGTGAGGACCTATTTCAAGTCCACAGCCCAAGGAGCCCAGAGATGTGTTAAGAGGGTTTCCGCAAATGTGCGTGTTGAAGTCACCAAGAAGTATTTTATCCTGGGTCAATTTTTTCCGATTATCACTTAGGTGGTTTAGAAGAGAGTCGATGTTACATTCACTCGGAACAGAAACAGAATTGTAGAAGTTGACCAAGGTTATTCCTTTCTTCCCTTTTCTGAGGACCAAAATCTGGATGTTCCTACTATCCAGCTGCACACAGTTAATCTCTAATATAAGAGACAGACTAATAAATATTGCTAAACCCCCCTTTGCCCTGCCACTAGGCGATGGTGATGCATGAACAAAGAAGCTATGAAATCCCTCAATAAAGATATTACTCTCTACTAGCCAGGTTTCCTGAAAACATAGGATGGTAAACTTCTTGACAAAGGATACCCACATCGGGTCATTAATTTTAGAGGCCAGCCCTGCAATGTTCCATGACAGTATTTTGATTAGGTTGGAATCATTATAATCTGGAGTTATTGCAGGGATTGCGTTAGTGAAATGATGCGATTGTGAGTTGACATTTGTTACTGAGTTCATCCTAAGATATGTGAGGGTAGATGAGTATTGAGGGGCTGTAGAGATAGAGGGACTACATACTTCAGATAACGGGGGGCAGGATTATGAACTACTGGGGGGCTAGCTAAATAACTAGGTCTCGTCAAATTAGAAGTATTAGCTAAGCTGACCTCAGGGGTGGTCGAGGTTGTTAATAAGTTGGCCTCACATTCTACAAAGTTATCTAGCCTATCAGGGCATGAAACACGGGGCGGGTCAGATGGCAGTCAATCAACCTCGTCCAGTTGGTCGTGGTTGTAGAGTGCATCATATCTATTGGCCGTTGGGAATCCATAATCATTATACTGTATATTAGGTGATTATATGCTCGATGCAAACTATGCCCTTGTCTATCGGCAATTACTGTTGGTTGGTAATTGTACGTTTTGTTTACCCAGGGGTGAGCGTAAGGGTACGGCTCTAGACCCTCTGGTATGCCTTGATAAGGTAAGACAGAGTCCGACCAGGGTTGACAGTTTAGCTGGGACATAAAAGGACCTTCTTGAGTATAATTAAATTTAATTTTATTCCTTTGGATATCTGAGCGAACTGGATAGAAATAGCTTAGACCCCTAGTACGGATCAGGCTATTTGTCACGGGGCTCCTCCAGTCTGCAATAAATTTCGCCGCACCTATGTATTTGAAGGTGACCACTATGCAGTCCCCCTCTGTGGATTTGAAACGGGTACCCACCCACTCTACTCTTTTAACGTTTTGGATAGCTCCTGTTATATTGGGAGGAAGAGGCCTGTGTGTAGTTAGCCATTGCATTACTTTGTTCTTCAGTTCCTCCCGTGATTCCTCTCTATTTTCATCTACTTTCGGTACCCCAATCATAACTATTGTGTAGGGATTGGACTGTGGTGGTAAATTTATGTATGATACTGATCGTGTTGTAGTGGGTCTGGGTGTCTGTGCTCCAGTTACTTTTGTCTGGGTGTTAACATTTGGAGGAGCCGCATTTCTTATATTCTCATTTATTCCTGTGTTTATATTAAGTGAGTGACCCTCTGTTGCCCACTCACTATCATCATCGTCCTCACCTACTTGGGTGTTTAGCGTGTTGACTAAGGGTATCGTTGTAGGCGCGACAGTAGGATGAGCTGTTTGAGTGCTTGTCATCAGGTCAGTAGTAGGGAGACTCTGATGCTGTGTTTTTTGTGGTTTTCCTGTGTTCTTTGAAGAATCACATGGTTTGTTTACAGTTTTTGAGTTTGTTACATTTAGAGTTGTAGAGGCTGGAACAAAGGTAGTTGGTGAGTTAGGTGTTTTAAGAGATCTAAGAATACTGGATGATATGTCATTTTGAGCCCTCTCAAATTTACTCAATGCCTTCTCAATATTAGCAATCTGGTGACTAATAGGTTGTAGAAGGGATTTAATTAGGGTTTCGATCACTCTCATGGATGGTATGTTGGAACTACTCTTCTTATTTATGTGTCCTGTTTCCTCGTTGACCAGAGAACTACCTGTGTTGGTCTTAGTGTTTCCATGTGCATCATGGTCCTGTAGGGCAGTTAATAAGGACCTCCCGTGTGTTGATTCAGTGGATTTCTCCAGGCTTGTTTTCTGCCACATGTCTTTAATTGTACGTTTGTGTTTGCCTGAGAGGAGATGGGTTTTCCTCATAGGAGGTTTAATTTTACGCTTTTTCCGTTTGCCCTTTAGAAGATTAGGTTGTTTGAAAGTTTGTGATTCTATTAGGGCAGAAACCGATAGAGCGCTCTCCTCAGGATAAGCATCCAAAGCTAAAGATGTATCCTTTTCCTGTTGGTCATTATTTGCATTGTTAGTTAAAATCATAAGACTATTGTCCAAGCTATTCTCCATTAACTCAGTGGGCAGAGATTTAGACGTTATTTCTTTGACATGTGACCTTGGTAATTCCGAGAATGATTGCAACAGTAGAGACTCCTGCGATGAGGCAGAGTCATCCATATTTTGGTCGCCATTAGTAGTGTGCGTAGACAAATCTGGGAAGCATAAATTTGGTGTCAAAGAGAGACGCCTCTCAGTGTTCTGAATAGCATCCGCTACAACATTTATAGTTTTTTGGAGCATTTTATCTATAGCGGTTATGGTGGGCAAAGGTGTACTCACTGTTTTTAGTCTGCTAGTTGATCTTGTAGCCATCGGTGTTTTTAGCGTTTTGGTCATCCTTAATCAGTGAAAGATGCCCCGTCCTCCGAGAAAGGATTATAGTGGATGTGGCTTAAGGGTCCTGACTGACGTGCTTAGGAGGGTGGCCCGACCCGGCCACTTCGCGCCCCTGAGGGCCACAGAGGGCCCGCCCTTTGCCCGGGCTTCGCCCCGGGCGCTCCCGCGCGCTCCCGCGATGCGGGGGTGACGCTTCCTTTATGCGCCGCCTGGCGCGATGACAAGGCGGCTGGCGCCGCTAGACCTGCTGGGGGGTGTAGTTTAGAGTCCCCCTCCGCTCGGCAGCCGCAGTTCTTGCTCCAACGCGGCGGCGGGAGGGGGACACTGCAGACAGCAGACAGGTAGACTTTAGGGGGTCTGCTCACCCTCGTTGGTCTCCTCGTTAGGGTTCTCTTCTTCGCAGGAGCGGGTCCGGTCAATTACAGCGCGTCACCCGCTCAGCCGGGGTGACGCTTCCTTTATGCGCCGCCTGGCGCGATGACAAGGCGGCTGGCGCCACTAGGCCTGCTGGGGGGTGTAGTTTAGAGTCCCCCTCCGCTCGGCAGCCGCAGTTCTTGCTCCAACGCGGCGGCGGGAGGGGGACACTGCAGACAGCAGACAGGTAGACTTTAGGGGGTCTGCTCACCCTCGTTGGTCTCCTCGTTAGGGTTCTCTTCTTCGCAGGAGCGGGTCCGGTCAATTACAGCGCGTCTGTATTATCTTTCGTGGGGTAAGCCTCAATCCATTTGCTGAAGGCACACACCACCACTAAGACATACTTGAGGTTATTACAGCGCTCCAGCTGGATGTAGTCCATTTGCAGTACTTCAAATGGTGCAGTAGGTGGAACAAACCCTCCTTTGGGAGTATAAGTCCCTTGGCCAGGATTGTGCTGTAAACATATCAGACAGGTCTGAACCACTCTTTTGGCCGTACTAGCAATCTCAGGATTTCCCCAAACTCGTGTAAGCAATTTAGTAATTGCAAGAGCTCCAACATGTGCCAACCCATGTGTCATTTGAACCATTGTCTGTAAATAGGCCGTAGGTAATTTCCATCTTTCCATGTCTTTACTACGCCAACAACCCTCATCATCCAACACTCCTTCAGTGGCCCATCTCGCAAGTTCTGCTTCAGATGCTGATCTCTGTATGTCTAATATCTCTTCTCTAGCATCATGCCATCGCTCAGCTTGTGATTTCACCACGTACATAGGAGAGTTGTTTGGTAGCATAGCAGTCTCTCTTGCAATACGATCTGCAAAAGCGTTACCTTGTCCTATTTTATCTGTCACCTTTTTGTGTGCACTGCATTTGACTATCGCTACTTTCTTTGGACACAATAGTGCATTCAGGAGATCGCGTACCAATTCTCCATGCATGATATGCACTCCATGTGAAGTCAAGAACCCTCGTTCCTTCCAGAGTAGGCCAAAATCATGCACTACTCCAAAAGCGTAACGACTATCCATGTAGATGTTCACACATAGTCCAGCACTTAACTCACATGCTTTCATTAAGGCTATCAGTTCTGCTGCTTGGGCCGATTTCTGCGGTATTCGTGCTGTTTCTACCACTGTTTTAAGTGTCGTGATCGCCTAGGCTGCAGAAGTCATGCCATCTGGTAACTTCACACACGATCCATCAACCCACAGTTCCCCATCTACATCTGGAAATGGTGTATCCTGTAAATCGATACGACCCTTTGTTTGTTCCTCAGTCAGAAAAACACAGTCATGTTGTTCTTCCTTCTGGGTCTCACCATCAACAGGATAGGGCAATAAAGTAGCGGGGTTCAGTGTAGCACATCGTTTTAGTGTGATGTGCGGCGCTAACAACGTTAGCTCATATCCTGTTAGACGGGCACTAGTTAGATGCTGTGTTTTCGTTTGATTCAACAAAGCATCTACCGCATGGGGAACTAACACCAACAATTTGTGTGACAAAACTATTCCCTCACTTTGTCGTATAGCTACTGCTGTTGCTGCAACTGCTCGAAAACATCCAGGCAATCCTCGAGCCACAGGGTCGAGTACCGCCGAGAAGTATGCACAGGGTCTCTGTTTGTCTCCGTGCATCTGCACTAAGACTGATAATGCGCACCCATCCTTCTCATGTACGTACAATGTAAAAATCTTCATGTAATCTGGTGTACCTAACACTGGTGCAGAACAAAGAGCTTGTCTCAATTGCTCAAAAGCATTCTGACATTCATCTGTCCATTCAATGGGAATCGGTGTATCTTTGGACAACAATGCTAACAAAGGTTTAACAATGTGAGAAAATCCCAATATCCATTGCCTACAAAAAGACGTCAAACCTATGAAGGCACGAACATCTTTCTGAGTACGGGGGACTGGTGTGTCTAAAACTGCTTGAATTCGATCTGGTGTCAAGGCACGGCCCTCCTTAGACAAAAGATGACCGAGGTAGGTCACCTTGGGTCTACAGTATTGTAACTTTTTCCTCGAAACCTTATGATTATGTTCAGCAAGAAAGGAAAGCAAGGAAAAGGTACTTTTCTCACATTGTTCCGGTGTGTCTGCTGCAAGTAAAATATCATCCACATACTGAATGAGAGCCACCCCAGCTTGTAATTCAAAAGAATCGAGCTGTCGTTTCAGAGCCTGGCTGTAAATGCTAGGACTTTCTGTATAACCTTGAGGAACCCGACAGAATCTATACGATTTGTTATTTAATGTAAATCCAAAAAGATAGCGGCTGTCAGGGTGTACAGGAATCGAGAAAAATGCGTTTTTCAAGTCGATAACTGTAAAAGTAGTTGCCGTTGGTGGAACCAACGTAAGCAACGTGGTGATGTCAGACACCACCGGGTATTGAGGCACTACTATCTTATTGATTTCCCTCAAATCAATAATGAAACGATAAACCTTAGTATCTGTATCTCTCTTAAGGATCGGAAGAATTGGGCTGTTGCAAACATTATAGGGAACTTCCTCAACCACCCCTGCCGTAATCAGATCATTCACAATGTGTATCAATGCAATTTCACCCTCCCTGGATATTTTATATTGTGGGACACGTGGCAGAGATACTCCCTCCTTCACAGTAATGTGTACTGGAGGAATAATCATCTGCCGTACATCAGTATCAGAAGTGGCCCACAACGTCTTTGGTAGAGAAGCTAGTACTTCAGATTCGTGAAGAAGACACACTCGGCCGAATTCTGGATAATTTTCATTTAACACAACCCGCACTCCCTCCGGGGCACAACGAATATTAGCTCGAAAATGTTTAAGCATATCGAGTCCCATAATGTTATCTGGTGTGTTTGGGGCCAGCAAAAATGGACATGGGGCAGCAAATTTATCAACATAAAATGTAACAGGTTGAGACAGTGGGCTAAAAGTAGGTGTTCCATCGAACCCTATAGCTGTAACTACCTCGCCAGACAGGGGAGCCCTTGGAACCAGGTGTTTGGACAAAGCGCTACGAGTAGCTCCTGTATCTACCAGAAACTGATCAGTAGAACCCAAGACATGTGCTTCTATATATGGACCCCTTTGATCAACTGGTACCTCAACCGATTCCACACCCCATCCTACGCAATCCTATGCATGACGCTCGTCACGTGACTCGGATGAGTCACCCTCATTTATCTGATATTGATTTCGTCGATCGAACGTATTATAACCTGTTTGTCCACGGCCCCTCACTTCACTCCCTCCGCAATCATTCGCTCCACCTCTCGATCCTTCATAATTACTCCTAGACCTTCCACTTCCTCGACCACGCTGACTACGCTGCTCTCTCAGCACCGGACAGTCTGAAATCCAGTGTCCATGCTGTCTGCAGTATGCACACTGATCCTCAGAGATGTCGGAACGGGGAGGGGGCGCATTATTTTATGATCCTCGTCTACCCCTATTGTTCCCCCCTCGTAGCCTGAACCTGAGCCAACATTACCTTCGTCTTCAAATCCTTCACTTTCTTATCACTACTTTCCTTTGCCTCCAATTCCTGCCGTTCATAATATTGAGCCATAGTCAATAAAGAAGCAGGGGTTGCCGTGGTCCATTAACTTTCACTTGCCTTTAAATGTTTTGCAATCTCCGGTAGGAGATTGGCCACATACTTATCAACAAATAAATGCCTGCCTGTATCTTCTGTTAATGATTGCCCACTGTAATCATGAAACGCTTCCTCGAAGCGAGAAAAGAAATCAGAAACTGACTCGTCCGTTTTCTGTTTGCAAGAGGCTAACATGGTCCAATCAATTTTCTTGGCGGGAACGAGCGTTTTTAATTTGTTTAGTATTGCCCCTGGGAGGTCTAATATTAATTGGCAAGGCTTACATGCTGGTTCTCTGTCTAAATCAGCTTGAGCTATGTCCTTCCAACTTGCCCCAAGAACCGTTTGATCATCAAACTTACGAATCGCCCTCCACATATCAGGGGGCAATATTAGCCCAAAAAACAGATCAATATCAACTAGTGTCATAATACACGAAGAAATTGCACTTTCAACACTTTCATAGAACGCCGCTGGATTTTTACGGGGATCGGGCAAAGCATTCTTAAGCGCCATAACATCTGTTCTATTCCAAGGCGTATACACCCAATTATATATAAAATAACCCTTCGCGTCTTTAGACGTTTTATTGTCATCTGTACCATCCCCTTTATGAGGGACATACAAAGGCGCAGCTTCCCGCATAGGTCTAACATTAATCGCGGCGTTCTTATCTGTTCCAAAGATAGAGCATTCTTTGGATATCTCCGTCGATCCAGACGCAGGCGAACTCGATGTCTTTTCCAACTCCCGTAGCCGCGACGCCTCATTCCGTAGCTGAACCAAGCGCTTGAAAAACTCATCCGCATCTGTAAGAATAAAAAGACCTTTACGAAAATTATCACGACCCTTCGAGATATCCTTAGGTTCTAACTCAGAAGAATACCTTCTAAATCGACTAACGACCTCATCTGCAAAATGATCTAAAAAATACAATCGCTCCTTATCAGACCATTGCTCCATTTGCTTACTAATCTCAGAAACAGAGACTGAATTAACATTTAATTTCCGTGCAAACGAACGCAATTCCGCAGTTCGTTCCGAAGACAACCGGGTACGCTGTTTACTCTGATCGTCCTCATCCGATTCCTCAGTCGGAGCGTGGGTGCAACATACGGAGGCGGGCATCGATCTAGTAACGAAAAATCATCTGTTTCATTAGTAAGGACCGGATAAAGAGGACGTCGGATAGGGAACTGCCCATTAATCTGTAAATTACGTTCTCGGGTCTCCCTCTCTTTCTGTTCCTGTAACTCCTTCTCATGTAGCTGTAAAGCTTTATCACGTGCAGCCCTTCGCTGCACCTTCTCCGCCAAGGCTTCCTCACGCTTCATTCGTTCACGCACCTCTTTCTCCCACATATGCACACAATCAAACATATCCTGTCTAGACCTGCGCTGAAACAAACACTGCTCTATATTTTGGATTTTTCGTAAATCAAATGACCCATGTAGTGGCCATTGCAATTCACGATCACCCTTGGTATATCTATGCCATAATGTACTATACATTATAGGGGGAAGGCCAAATTTTACGTACATATCGCGATTAGGAGTCCCCTCTGGGGGAGCCGGCTGTGATTCATTTAATCGATAACTGGTACCATTCCCAAGACAGCACATTCCTCGGAGCGTGCTGAAAACAGGCATGTCAAAAATATCACGAAAACGTGATACTACATAAAATGGCACTTAATGTGCTTCATACACGATGTGCCGCTCAAACAAAACAAAATCAGAGAAATATCCCTACATGCTTGCCTATGTGAGGTGCACTCCACATATAAGTCAAATTCATAGAACCAAACGTTAGCTAACTCAACAACTTCAAATTCAAATTCAAAGAGCCACAGTAAGTGTCAACAGACTACCTTACCAATCATAAGCTTACCAAGTATCTTCAAACGTCCAGGGTCCAACTGCCAAGTTCTTTAACCGAATCAGCCAAACGGCACTACACGACAATCCAAGATCAGAATCTCAGTCGAGGACCGGCGCCACCTGGAAGGTCAGATCAGAAGGAAGGGAAAAACACCGTGGGTGCCAAGACTCGGGTCACTCAATGGCAGCGATCGCGTCCATGGCGAGTTTCCAAACCTTCGTTACGACCTCTCCTTCGGGCATCCGAGTCGCCGATGAGTCCCTTCGTGGTTGCCAATTGTGGTGTTGGGTTGAATCAGGTCTACATACTCTGCTAAACTCTCGAGCACCTTAGAATAGAAGTTGGCATGGACACTGGAAAATGCAAAGGACAAGTTTATTAGGACCCCATGGGGTGGTGGTACATTCCTACAGCACCCTTCGGCATTGCAAGAAGTAGCACACCGAACATCGGTGTGCGCCCTCTTTTATACAATTCAATAGCAATAAAAAGATAGGCGTTTACAAGTTTATACATTCTCGGTACATATAAGGACATTTTTGGAACACAGCCAACATGTGGGAGGAGCTTAGTAGTACTGGTCAGTCTAAGCTAACATTCCTAAAGAATGACCAGTCGATGTGTAATGCGCATGTGCGCTTGACCAGTACTAAAAATAGCCTGTTGCTGAGCAAAGTAGAAGACCATGGGCATTGAGAACGGACAAAAGGGCATGCTGACCACGAGGCAGCGTGCTCACACAAAATGGAAGCCAGTGAATCCAAAATGGCCCCCATACATTTTGGTCAAGTTAACGGATCAAATCGTGTAGCTGAGCTAAACGCTAACTCAGGAGCTGCCAAAATACGACACCATACCTGGCGTGTCACGCAGTCTGGTGCTTACTTTCCCTCCATGGTAAAGAATAGTAGATGTTCAGCACCCAGGCTAATGTGCTGCTTAGCTAAATACATATACGGTCCCAAAGGCTAGACTGATTGCAGTGAAAATACTTGTTTTAAAAAGCTAATGTTAGAAATGGGGGTCTCTAGTTGGCAGACGTAGGTATCTTTGTCCAAATAGGGACACTTGCTTCTAGTTGAGTAAGGGAGATACATACTTTAGATAACCCCTGCTCACCCACTTGGTAGCTTGGCACGAGCAGACAGGCTTATCCCAAAGGCAATGTGTAAAGTATTTGTACCAACACTCACAATAACACAGTGAAAATACTGCAAAAGGACACCAAACCAGTTTAGAATAATAAAGTATCATTATCTAAACTAAACAAGATCGAAATGGCAAAAATCCAACACACATGGTTAAAAAATGACTTTCAAAATGTTTCAAGAACTTGTAACATAGAAAACAATGGATGTGTGACTTTTCACCAAAGTACTTGTGAATGGGTCAAAGTTCCAAAACCCAAACAGCCGGAAAACAAAGAGATGTGACACTCCTGAGATCTTGTGGAGGCAATGCAACAGTTTTGCGGCATGTTGAGGACGAGTTGCGTGAAATCTGGTCTGTATTGGGAGTGATGCCTCGATTCTTCGTGACAGTTCCGGTTCACAGGTGTTGCATCAGGAAAACTTGCCACAGAGGTATGATGAGTGGAAATCCGAGATGCAGAGGCGTCGAGCGGCGCTGCATCAGTCCTCTTCAAGTGCGATTCCTCGATGCTTCGATTCTTGCCGCGGCGACAGGTGTTGCATCGGTTTTCGCAGCGGCGCAGCGATGCGTTGACATTTTTCTTCCGCCGTGAAGATGCATTGGAAAAGCAGCCGCAAGAAGAGCACTGCATCAATTTCTGTAGTTCTTTGAGTTTCTTCTTTCTTCCCGCTCCCACACAGCAGCAACAACCTCCAGAGGCCCTAAACTGGCACATGCACCTCTTGGCAGGTCAGAACTCACACCAGCAGAGTTCAGGGGAGCTGGGGGTGAAGTCTTTGGGTCCCTGAGACTTCAGAACAGGAGGCCAACATGCATAGGCCCTTGGAGAACTCCTTCAAGCAGGGGACACAGCCCACAGCAAAGTCCTTCTCCTTTCCTTGGCAGAAACATCCACTACAAGCCAACCCCACACAGCACACAGCAAAGGGGCAGTACTTCATCTCAGTCTCTCCAGCTCTTCTCCTTGGAAAAGGTTCCTCTTGAATTCCAGGGATGATCTAAAGGTCAGGAGTTGTAGGTCTGATTGAAGTACCGAAATATAATTACCACCCAATAGAGCTATACTTACAAATAGCCCATTTACCAATTACCAATAACCAGTCAATTGGCAGTGTAGAAAGTCCAATTGTTTATTACAACAAACAAACTCTGCCAGAGGAGCTCCTTGCAACCTAACCCCACGAGGTCCGCCAACAAGACTACTGGCACATTGTCAATTCATCACATATATACTGTTACATTTCGAAACCGGTACCTAAGATGGAAAAATACAGGATGGTACAGGTTGGTGCAAAGGAAAGACCATATATGGAACACAAAACCCCTCAGATAGAGCTCAGCTTGTTATAGCAAGGTCAGGAGGGTGACTCCCTTCTGCTAACTGCGAGAGAGTCCTAACAGCGCTCCTTTGAATGCGCTTGCGCCGCTCCGGATCTGTCTGGGTGCTACCCAATCTCAGTCACCGGCGTTTCCAAGGGCAACCCAGCCAGGTGTAAACTTGTCCACAAGGAACACCAAGGCGTCCGGTCTTAATCTCTAGTTATTTCCAAAATCCAAAACAGGAGCATCTGCCCGTGCAATCTTAATATTGCCCCGTCAGACCCCCTTCTCGAGTTCTCCGTGACCAATCGTCACCAAATTCAAAATTCAAATCCAAAGGATATCCGACATGAAACAAGACGAATCACTCACCTGGTGCGCTCAGGTCCGATTGGGCGTTCTCCACTGCCAATTCCTGTGGACCAACGTGGTCCGTTCTTGGGTTACACCCAAAGGACTCCGGTGTGGGGTCACTAGCAGCGAGCTCTCCTGATCGGGAGAGCGGAGCGGACCCCAATTCTTGGGCCGATCCTTCCTCCCCCAGTCAAGATTGCCCTTTCCAATGTCCCGTCTTCCTGATTACAGGGGGACGACCCCAACGTGGAGTCCCGGCGGAGTCGCCAACTGAGCTACCGAAATATAATTACCACCCAATAGAGCTATACTTACAAATAGCCCATGTACCAATTACCAATAACCAGTCAGTTGGCAGTGTAGAAAGTCCAATTGTTTATTACAACAAACAAACTCTGCCAGAGGAGCTCCTTGCGACCTAACCCCACGAGGTCCACCAAGAAGACTGCTGGCACATTGTCAATGCATCACATATATACTGTTACATTTCAAAACCGTTACCTAAGATGGAAAAATACAGGATGGTACAGGTTGGTGCAAAGGAAAGACCATATATGGAACACAAAACCCCTCAGATAGAGCTCAGCTTGTTATAGCAAGGTCAGGAGGGTGACTCCCTTCTGCTAACTCCGAGAGAGTCCTAACAGCGCTCCTTTGGAATGTGCTTGCCCAACCTACCCCCACCTATAACCTTGACAGGCCTAACGTGCAGAGACAGCAGGTTGCTACAGTTGTACTATTTCACAGGGGAATGGATCTCAAGAAGAAACGAAAAGGGTCGTGTTAGTGCTGAATGCTGAAGGCAACGGAAAATACAAAATGGCGCTGGTCGGGTCAAACTGCATTTCATGTATTAGCTAAAATAACGTGCAATAAAGTATATGTGAGTCCTAAAACTATTACGTGTGTCAGCATATTAGTGTTCGAAACTTTATATTTGCAAACTAGCTACACCACGCTAAGTACTAATGCTAACTACATGCTTTACTAGGCCCAGATCGAATTCTGGTTCCTCATGATACTTACACCCCAAAATGTCTTTGTTCTCTTTGTGCAGAGAAGCCCTGTGCCCAGCCAAAACCAGTTCTGTCCTATCTTCGGCAGCTTCCTGGCAGGAGGTGAAGACAGCATTGTGGAAAGCAGACCATGCCCATTCAGTTGAAAGGAAATCTCCTCCCCCTACTCTAAATGCAGCCCAGGTTTATTCAGCCCAGCCCTGACTCACCAGGCTCTCCGGGCCACTGTTCCTCGCCAGATCCTGACACTCCAAACACAGACAGCCAATCAACATCCTAGCAGAGGCACCCTGGATTGCTAAAGAAGAAAATACCAACTTTCTAAAAGTGGTATTTTCAAACACAGAATGTATGAATCCCCCTCACTAAAAGATGCCTTTTAACTTTTGGAGTTCAGGCATACTACCTTGTCCCCAGGGGCAGTTATGTTTATAAGATGTTATAAACAAACTTCCCATTCTGTCCTATGGGAACAGGTAACCTTGCAATAGTGAAAAACGAACTTGGCAGTAATTCACTATCAGGACATATTTCACATACCCTGTACCCTGCCCAGGGGTGTACCTTGGGCCTACCATAAGGGTGTCCAATGTGTAGGGAAAGGGATGTGTAGGGCCTGGCAAGTGGGTGCACTTGCCAAGTCGACAGGGCAGTTAACAAACTGTACACAACACCGCAGTGGCAGGCCTGAGACATCTTTTCAGGGCTATTCATCACAGTGGCACAGTCAGTACTGCAGGCCCACTAGTAGCATTTTATTTACCAGGCCAGACACACTAAGTGCACGTTACTAGGGACATACTGGTAAATCACACATGCCAATCAAGGGGAACCAATCATGTTCACAATTTACACAGAGAAAATATGCACATTATACCTGATCAGCAGTGGTAAAGTTCCCAGAGTCCTGAAACTAACAACAACAGGTCAGGAAAAGAAATAGGAGGAAGAAGTACAAAGTTCAGGGATTACCCTGCAAAAAGGGCCATTGCCAACAGCTACAGTCTATTTGTCTCTATAAACATCCCTACGTACATTCCCCCATAGGCAGCTAGGAAGGAGAGGGATCACCTTCTTCTTTGTCCTGTGCTTCATCCCTATCTCAAATGAGAATCCTCATTTGTTGAAGTGTCATGGCCCGATAATATAATTAAAAATGTGGTACTCCCACCTCCTCTCTCCTCCGGGAGTGTAATACACTTTAGTGTTCTTCTTGGTTTAGAGAAAGACAATAAAAATCTTGAAACCATATCCTCCAATCTTTTTAAAACATTGGCTCCCAATGTCCACAAGAATAGCCCGAAACAAGTATAATACTTTAGGGTGAAACATCATCTTCACTATAGTACCCCTCCCCACTAGTAAAAGATGTAGATTATTCATCATATTGAAATCTTTTTTAGCTTTGCCAAACAAAGGTTCAACATTTTTCTCCACAATTTAATCAACGTCAGCCCAAATACTAAACCCTAGATACAGTGCACTATACAATCACTCGGTTTTCCCTCAGATGTGTGTTGCTATTGATAAATACTTGTATCAAATTAAACTAACACTCTCTTTATGTTTTATAAAAAAGAAATATCCCCCAAAGTAAAATGTTTACATCTATTGATTATGTATTAAAAACACATTTAAAGTAATGTTTATTTTTAAATTAAAAAAATCTTAGCAAAATATATTAATATAGAGTAATATTTATTTTTTGTATTGTGTATATTTTTAACATACATATTTAAAAAGTCAAAATAAATGAATTTAATCTATCTGTATGTCATATGGGGTACTTTTATTAGCCCCTGCTCTGTTATTTTTAAGGGAGAGTTGCCATACCATTGGTAGGGAAAGTGAGGCACTGGACCTACAAAGGCTCCTATTAAACAGAAGGACCTTACACTTGTAAGCGTGGCTGCATCCCCTGTTTCAAAGGGTCGGGACATGTTAGTCTATACTTTTGAGTAACTTTACACTCATAAATGGTCACTAGCCTAAAGTTGTTAAGTTTCTCAAAAGCATAACAGTAAATATACATGTGTAACTTACTCATAAGCATAAGTTATCTTTGTAACTAGCCCCACACCTGTGGTGTTTTTATCTAATTGCCAATCCCCACCATCAAATTTGTTTGAAAGAATGAATATGAAAAAAATTAACAATTTTTCTAGGTTGTATCAAGTACGTTGAGTACCATATTTTCAAACAGTAATACTAAACTGATAAATACCATCATTTTAAATCTGTTTTATTGGATCTCTCTTTCCTGACTCAGCAGTCCATCTCCCAATGGTAAAGTGTATGGGACCTTTTGCTAAACATTGCATTATGGAAATCTACAACCTGACTCTAGAGTCTACCTATGATAAAGCATAGGAAAAGTGCGAAAGTTTATTAAACTTGGAAAAAAGTTGCCATATTTTTGTGCTGCAGTCACCATTTTCCAGGCTTTTAGGAACATGCAGAGTTAAATAAAATAAAAAATATTTACCACAATTTTTGCATTTTTTAAAGAAGTAGCCAATTTTTGCACATTTTTGTACTTTCAACTACCAATGGTGGTGAACTCCGCTTCGCTCTCAGAGTTTGCAGCGTTTTGCGCACTCCGCGTTACGTGGAGCTCAAAGAGTTTTATTTACTCGCTCATGGTCGCCAACGTCAAGTTTCACGAGCGCAATGTTTTTCCTCATTCCCGATTGTCAATGGCAAGTTGGCGAGCACGAGTATGGAAAATCAACCTCCTGGCGAGATTTCTTAATGCTCGCCACTGCTCGCGTTGAGAAACCGTCCATTTGCATTGAAAAAAGCCTTGAAAAAGCTGCAGCTCGTGTAAAAAATGTACTGGAGTAGCAGCAGCAGAAAGGAAGCAGCGCTCACTTGTGCTGTGCATGGTGCCATTCGCAATGATTGCACAGTGCGGACAAACACCCTGTGCTGAAAATCAAGTGAATGGCATTTAACTAACGCACTCTACTGCTTGCGGAGCTCCACGTTGTGCGGCAGAGGTTTTTTTGCACTACGCAGAACTCTATGAACTCCGCCCAGGCTTACTTTCAATCTAATTCCAGTATGTGGTGGAAACCACTGTAAAACCCATCGCTGATACTGGAGAGCTATAGCGTTCTAAAAAGTAGACAACATACCAAATTCAGCAGCAGGTTATTTGTGTAGATGTCTCAAGGTGTTCCCAAAGAAACTAACCATTGAAATTTCTTTAAAAAATGACAATAAGAAAAAAACATTCATTTGTGACAAAGTTTTTCATTTGTAAATTCTCTCCATCATGGCTGATTTACAAAAGCAATATATTGTTACATCCATTAGATCATTCTGGTTGTGAGGATATATAGGATTTGTGTTTTTTCCAAAAACTTTAGGTACCCAGAGCCAATAACTGATCTGCTCCTTGAAACGGTTTGTCATTGTGTACCGGGTCTAGAGCAATTCATATGGTAACATTTAAAGAGTGAGAAATAGGTATCAAAGAAACCTATGTATTTCTAAATGGGCTCAAGTAATGGAGCTTAGAAGCAGTGGTTATCTGTACATCTCTGAATTTGTGGCTACCCCTACTAGCATTATAGGATATTTCTCAAAATATATTCTTTTTGTACACACGGGCTTACATTTGGAAGGCACAACTGTATCGAAATACAATTGTTCTACTATTCTGTGTTCCCCCAAGTCTCCCGTGAAAAATGTTACCACACTTGTGTGGGTACGCCTAGTGTCAGCGATGAGAAAGGGCCCAGAATAGAACCTGGATACATCACACTTTCCCTCTGAAATCCGACCCAGTTTCTGCAATGCGGCTAGATGTAGATGTTGGGTTCTAGCTCAGTAAGCATCTAGGGAAACCTAGCAAAGCATTTTTGAAAACTAGAAACCCTATGGATTCCAGGATGGTTGACTTTCATGGCTCTCACCAGGTTTTCCTACCGAGAAGCCTGTGCAAACATCAAAGTTGAACTAAAAAAACTTTTCCTCATCTTTCTTTGATGGTTGAATCCTTTATTGTATAGTTAATTAAAACCATTACAAATATACAAATATGATAATATGCTAAAATCACACTGAGAATTTACACTAATGTGAACTGATAAAGTTTAAAATTGGGGGTAAAAGCAAGTGTCTTTCTGGGATAAAAAAATAACAATTCCGAGTTCATGGTTTTGCCAATGATCCTTGCTTTTTCTCAAAATACTCAATAAATTTGATTGATCTACAAATGAATTGCGGGTCTGCGGTGCATAATGTTGGTATAATTGCAGACCTACAGGTACGTATTCCAAACTGCTTGAACTTGGATTTCAACCAATTCCAACATTCCTGTATGAGAGCCGGGCAGATGAAAATCAGGTGGATAAAGTCTTGTCTTGCTGCACCACATAGCCTGCACCCTTCACTTTCTTGGGACTTCCACTTTTGCTGCTCGGCATTGGTTGGCAAACAACCCAACCTTATATTAAGAAATGTGCGTTTGATATAAGGCGAAAAGGCCAGGTCCAGGAAGTGCGCCGGCACTAGTTTTTTGTATGATTGAATAGTCATCCAGGCATGTGACAGGAGACTGAAAGCTATTTTGTCGTCCAACAATGAGTGTTTAATGGCTGCCTTCCTGATCACCTGTTGTGGAAACAGCACTAAAATGGTCAGGCGATTTAGTAGATGTTTCTCAAGTAATTTTGCCCGGCGTTAAAACGCCTCTAATACCATACGAAGTTAATCAAATAAAGAGGCAGGCGCTGGAGACAGGAAGACAAGAAACAAGTTTTATTCCGACGGAGCAGAACACATCAGATCGGACAACAAGGTATCGTCTCGAGGTGCTCTCTAACAGCCTCTCTGAGGCCTGGCCTCTTATACACTGGTTTTCGACATGTGACCGCTCTTTATTACAATAAAGACATTTGTGAAGTAAGGAAAAGACATCCCCGGTACCCCCCCCCCCAGTTCCGGCTCATTCCAACACGTGGCTATAGTAGATATCCTCATCCCCCATACAATAGGAGGGGGCTATCACACAGCTGAGTGTTCCGTCGATTCCTTTGGAATGTGTGCGCCTGATCGAGTCTCGGGGGGTGGGGAGGTTATGATCAATAGTAGCTCCTTTGAAGAGGGGCGAGCGCATACAGTAGTGGGCAATAAACTGTATCCTCAGGCTAAGGGATGACCAGCGGTCCGTGCAGACAATCGGGCTCAGAGGAGGAGGTCATCAAAGGAGAGATATTCATGAAAGGAAGGGTCGTGTGGACAATCGAGCATAGAGGAAAGGTTTATCAAAAGAGGGGTATTCATGGAAGGGAAGGAGGCGTTGGTCAGGCGCGGGGTGTCATTCCCAAGGACAGAGTCATGTGGAAGGGGAGGGTTCATGACTTGTGCATGTGAGAGCGGGGGAAGCCAGGGTGCATGGGGGAGGCTTACGGGGTCAGGGAAGTGCGCTGACGAGTGATCGTGAACAGGGAGACCATGGTACCTAGAATGGCCGTCGTGTATGTTCATACATGAGTCTGAGGAATGGGCAAGATGGCGCAGATGATGTTCAGTTCACAAACTAAAATTCCACAGTCCTCCCTTTTAACATGTCTCGCCAGCTTGTCAATTCGGATCTATCCCCATAAGACCACGTATTTCTATCTCATAGAGGGGACTCATGTGCTCAGTTCTAAAGTCCAAAGTCTTAGGGCACATGCAGTTAGGAATGAGTGAACACAAAGGCGGCAAACATTGAATACCTAAGCAACACCCACATAGTATCACAACCGGTATCAGTATAAATGTAAACGACCTCCATCCCCAGTCCTTTAAAGTGTCCCAGAACCAGCTTCCTAGCGACCAGCCTTCTTGCTCTTGGTGAACCTCTGAGGATAGTCTGTGGAGGTGCTCGATTGCCTTGTAGACTGAAGGCGAGTTATCTGGCACGTAGGTGCAACAGCTGGAGCCGATGATGCGGCATGCTCCTCCACGGTCGGCCAGAACCACATCTAGAACAAGACGGTTTTGAAGAGCCACCAGGCGGACTGCCTGAAGCTCAGCCGTGTTGTTGGCGAGGATGCCAGCCGTGATGTTAATGGTTGTTTCTACTGCCTGAGTCAGGTGTCGGATAGCGCGGCTATTTGCCATTGGGCCCCACAGAGGAACAAGTCCCTTCGCCGCATCCAGGAACTGGGCCCCGGTGGAGTCGGCTTGTCCAATGTCTCCGGCGCGCTTTTGCCGGTGATGGTAGGCTGGAGCCACATACGTGGGAGGAAGAATGAAGGCGATGTAGCACGTACCCCTCCAGCCTTTCGGGAGCCAAGTGTAAGCTTTTATGCCACAGACAAAGTACATATTCGGAGAAGCAACAAAGGAGGGGGGATCAGCTGAGACCAATGTCCTGGTAATGCGACAGGTACTGTGACCCACCAACTGTGTTCCCTGGCCTTCAAGGCACACGAGACCTGTGACATTTATGACAGACAAGGCCACAGTCAGAGTGGCGGCCGTTCGTTTCCGCAGGTTGGAGAAGGTGGGTCTAGCTGGATTGTGGAGCACTTGCATTTCAACTCGTTCTTTGGCAGGGATGTTCATATGGAAGGCTGAACCTGAGATCACAGGACAAAAGGGGGCGGACGTTCTTCCTGTTCTGTTCAGCCAGAATCCATAGTAGAAGTGTGATACTGTTTGACCAGAAGCGGCGTTGTCCTTGTGACTTTCCTGCAAGAGGATCAACCAGGCGAGGCAGGAGCCGTGAACTGAGAAGGGGGAAGGGATGAAGGGAATGGAATGTCCAGTGGCATGCGGGAGCAACCCGCAGATCCAGCAGTTCGTGGCATTTGCAGCAAGGTTGTGCTGGTGCAGTAGTTGCACGAAGGAATTGTTCCAGAACTCCTTACGCCTTTCTCGGAGCTGAGGCGGAAGGGAGATCAAGTGATGCTCTTTCATGGTGGTTGGCTGTGCAGTGGTCAGCAATATCTGATGCGCAGGCGTGCTTTCCTCCAAGATCCAGAAGGAAGTCATGAGGAGGAGGCAAAGGAGGAAGAAAATGAAGGAGGCAATTGTCTTTGATTTGTGCAAATTGTCAGCCTTTGGGTTCCAGGAGTGGGTATTTCCGGTTGCGTCCGTCGTCTTCTTATCTGGCGCTTCCATCATCTTCTTATCTGGCGCTTCCATCATCTTCGAGGTGCTCGGTAGTGGGCAGAACCACAGACTTTGTTTAGCTTCTCTCCGGGTAGCCTTTTGGTTGTTTGAGGCCACCTTTCTGAGATTTTAACTTAGTCCGTGGCCTACTTAGCCGAAGCTCCCCCCTTTCTTGGATGCAGGAAATACCCTTTCCGGGATGGCACAGTGGGATCAGAGAATTTTGCAAGTTCAAGTGCCTCGGTATCAGGATAGCAATTCAGTGATGGCCGGTCTTTGTTCAGGAGCTCTTCTTGGGTGTCGACGTTTTCTGTTGTGGCCAGGGTCGAGGAGACCTTCTTGCAGTGGTGTCCGTGCAGCCAGTGCCTCTTCCCCTCTACTCGGAGAGCCGTCCAAGTGGTTATCAGTACTTGCCAGGGGCCGGTCCACCGGGGTTCCAGACTCTTTGCTCGCTGAAAATTCCAGATTAAGACGTAGTCTCCCGGTTGGATATCATGACCGGGACCCCTGGAAGCATCGGGGATGGCCTGCTGCACCTGTTGATGAATGACAGACAACGTTTTAGTTAATTTGTATAAATAATCTGTCAGCAGAACGTCTGGGACGTCGTGAATGGAGGTTGGTTTGGGGGCAGTCCAGAGGTTCATTGGTCGCCCAAACACAACCTCGTAGGGGGTCAAGTGGTGCTTAGTGGGAGTGGAGCGCATTGATAGCAATGCCAGTGGGAGGGCATCTGGCCATTTAAGTCCTGTCGTGGCCACTATTTTTGCCAGTTTCAGTTTCAGTGTAGCATTGTGTCGCTCAACTAGGCCAGCGGATTGGGGATGGAAGACCGCATGGAACCTCTGTTTTACCCCCAACCCCTTCAAGATTAGTTGGATAACTTCAGCTATGAAGTGGGGGCCATTGTCGCTCCACAAAATTCGACAAAGGCCGTAGCGAGGGAAAAACTCTTTCAGTAGTACTTTGGCAGTAGTCATGGCAGTGTTATCACGGGTTGGATAGGCTTCCACCCACTTGCTGAAGGCACATACAAGGACTAATACGTACTTCAAGCCTTGGCATCTCTCCAGCTGGATGTAATCCATCTGGAGGACCTCAAAGGGGTGGTCAGGGATCCCAAACCCTCCCCGGGGTACCACAGTTCCTTTCCCGGGGTTGTGTTGTAGGCAGATAAGACACTGTTGGACCAGGCGTTTGGCTGAGTCGGGGATCTTGTTGTTGTGCCAGACTTTGGAAATGAGTTCAATCATGGAGGCAGAACCTATGTGTGCAGGGGAGTGTGCCATAGTCAGTATGGGAATCAAGTATGAATCAGGCAGTAACCACCTGTTTGTGTCTTTTGTCCGCCAGCAGCCTTCGTCGTCCTTTAGACCCACCCGTGCCCACTTGTAGTGTAGCTCCTATTTTCCCAATAGGCTCTGCGCATTGGAATAGTACCTACAGCAGTAAAGGCCTAGGCCAGACGTTAACTAGGTCTACTACTGTCGATACTAGACTTAATTTTTGGGTTTGCCAGCTAAGCTCAGAGTTCGCTAGAAACTTTCTCGAATGTTCAAGGAAGGATTAACTTCCCTGATTAGACAAGAAGGGATTTAGTTTCTGACAACCATAGAACATGACAACTTTGCTCTCCCCTAATCAAGAGTCAATCTCGAGAGTCGTGTGAGCACAAGGCAATTATTTTACTCAGTCAGTACGTGCATTCTTAGTCTCATCAGAATGTAGAGAAAAGGAAGAGACGGGCGTGTTCAATAAAAGATGTTATTTATTGATCAGTCTCTTTTCTCGTACAAGAGAAATGGATCGATATTATTGCAATACTTATAGTTAAGTAAAGTGCATACATTAGAAGCAATAGTATAAAATAATACTGTAAAAACATTGATATGGTTTCTGAGCCATATGATGTTTAAAATGATTAAAATATATTTACATACACATATACATTTGACTAAACGTACTCAACTGGTGTTTCTAAATACGCCTACCCCGTGTACCTGACCTAAGTCTAATGCGTGGGCGGGAATAGAAAGTTACAGTTTAAGTTAAGTTTGTTTTTGCCAAGTGAATAACTAAAGAATTCTCTGTGAGGGGTTATTCAGTTCTGTACCTGGAATTTAGGATGAATGAGGAATGGTATCTCTTTCTCTGCTCTCGATATTCCAGGCTGCCTGCGAGGGCTACCCGGAAGCGCCGGTGCTGGGTCTCTCGGCTTGAGATAGCAGCGCGTCTCTCAGCGCGTCAGGAAGGCGGGGCTGCTGCCAGCGGGGTCTGCTTCTGCTCTCGGCTTCGGCAAGTATGGCTGCTCCGTCTTGTCACCACGCGTGTGTTTGCATAGGGCAAGGTCGGCAATATTTATACCTTAAAGGTGCCGGGATTGACGTAAGGATGGACATAGGTACGTCAATAAAGATGTCATACGACTTGCTCGTTAGCACATTCTTTACTAAAGTTCTCTGTGAAATCAAAACAATGGGCGCACGGATTATCCAGGTTGTCATAGGTTTGATTTGTTATGAGAACGTCGTATGCCTTATCAGGGGCTGGAGGAATGTCGCTTGTCTAATTAGATCTCAAGCGTTATGACCTAATCAGATAACACGTTACTGTGCCGTAGTGTGACTGCGTCAGATAACGGTATCTGCATCATGGGGGTTTTCTTGCCTCATGGGCTGACTGTTAGTTAACTAGCTAGGTAGTTTAACCAGAATAGGGTCAGGAATAGGGGGATCGATTCAGAACCTATAGAAATACACGACACCCACTCCACGCTAACTATGGTCATATCTACTAATCTATGCATAGTATAACATAGTACAACATACTATAGAGTATAGTGTATACCTTACCACCCCAAAATACATAAATGCATTTTGAAATTTTCAAATATACTGAAAAATTGCAGTCATATATATTGTATGCACTTAAGCTATGAATTAAATGCAAAATAAAACACGCATTGTTATGCATTATTGCTTTTTGGTATATGAGAAATACACATGAAATGGCTCTTAATATAGCTATACAGAAAGGAAGGTCGAGACCATTTCCTCACATAATAAAATATTTGTGAACATACCAGCGGGCAGCTAAAGTCTATATAAAGTATCTAAAATAGAAATCTTAGTTCTTTAGGAATAGTTTCTTACTTTAAGCAGAAGATCAGTGTCCCGGGGAAAAAATATATAGAAATTTTTTTTAAGGGCTTGCTGAAAAAAGTTGCTGTCCGTGAACTGGATTGTAATTGTTCATGTGACTTTATTTTTAAAGTTGAAGGCCGAATTCAGGGAACGCCGTGTGCGAGTTTACTCAAAAGTCTCTATTTCTGTTCCGGAGAGAACATCATATCATTCAGGCTTTCGAAAAAACTGTCAACAGCTTCATGGGAAAGTTCCACTAAGTCGGAAATAGGGGTAACCATGCATTCGTGCGCATGATTGTCTCCATTGACATTCTGATTTGCATTGCTGACAGAAGGTCGTACCTGTTCGATGCTGCTTTCATCTCGAACTTCACTACCCTTCAATCGTAGTGGTGAAGATTCCAGGAATGCCGTCATCAGAATTGGCAGCCTTTGAGGGCAGCACAGTGCGTGAACCTTGGTAGGAACCAACAGTGTATCTGCATCCACCGGCGCATCCGATTGTAGCGTCAGACAGGTGTCTAACACGCATTCTTCTCCGCATAGCAGACACCTTAGTACAGGTAAAACACACCTTTGCCACATTGGTCGAAATGATAGAAACCAAGTCATGTTTAGGTCTCTAAGCCGGGAGAGTCCCAGGATTTTTGATATCCGGTCCCGGTATCCAATGGCTAGGATCGTATCTTCCATTGTCGCGAGAGTTTGATCTGTGACATGGGTTGCCATAACGGAAAATAAGGACTAGGAATAGGATTCCTGCAATTAGTCCCAGGATCAGGGGAAGTCCGCCAAAAATCGAATGGACGAAATCTGGAAAAATACCCAGTATGGCTTTGAATGGTGTTAATGCCATCGAAAATACTGTCTTAAATACCTTTGAGACCCCAGTGGTATCAGAAATATTTAAGATTTCGCTCAGGATTTCCGCGAAATGTACGGGGGAATTAGTTGATAATAATGTATGTATCTCTGCAGTCGTCCTTGCGACTTGTAGATCATACGTTTCTTTAGATGACGTGAGCCTTGTAGGCATCTGAAGAAGCACTGTTTTCATTCTGCTTAAAGTATCTATTCGAATAGAAGTAATTTTCAAACCGGGCCATGCCCTTGCCTCCCTGTCTGGAAAGGAGCTGGGGAATAAAGAGCGTCCACAGCACTTGACCTTCGCCGTTGTAGTTACTAGATAAGGAGTCCCGGGCATAAGACTGCAACATCTGCGGTCTACAATAAGAATGTAACTCCCATTATAGAGTCTTTGAAAGAATGGTTCTATTTCAGTTGCAGGTGCGCCTTGCTGGTGACATGAAAGGTTGTATGAATTCCCTTCACAGGCTCCGTGCAAACTAATACCGTTACACAGAAGCGTGCCGCTTAGTGACATAGCACAATTGTTGCCACTAAGAAACACTTTCTGTCCTTTGTTACTGACACATGCATGTGAATAGGGCAGGTTCCAAGTTGTTTTAAGGTACCCCTTTCCCAATTTCTCGTACATGCCAGCCTGTATATATTTTTGGCAGTATTGAAACCTGAAGGTTGAGATTGGAATATTTATGATTCCGTGGATTATCCATTCACTGACAGGTCGTTCTGACATTGTCATTGGTAATCTTTCTAGTTTTTCAATGCTCAAGATTGTATAATCAGCACCCTTCTGCGCCATACCGATTTGTCTATCAGTAAGGTTAAAGATTTGGAATAGTGACGTTGTGTTGATTAAACGCCAAGGCACATAGCCTGAACGCAGATTTTGTAACGTCCAGCCAAGCTGTACAATGGAACGCAATTGTGACTGTCCATGTTGTAATAACAGTAAGTCTTGCGATAATATATCGATTGCTGAAGACACAATGCTGTCCAATGAAAAAATTCTGGAGGACAGAGTCATTAACCCATTGTCCACTACAGAAAGTGATTTTTCCAAATTAATACGGTCAATTTCCCGTATTCTTTCTGCTGTTTCAATTTGAGTAACCTTCCAGGCCTCATTGTATGCTGCATATACAGAGGCTGCTATGAAACGCTTTTGACGCTGTTTGCGTGGTCCCATTATGAAATCACGCAAGTCAGCACCATCAGTAAGTAAAGTTAGGTGTTGCTTAATTTCAGGCAGTGTGGAAGTTTGTAGCCATTGAAGGCATAATTTGCCCACACTGTAGGTTGTTATTATCCCTGGGTGATGTCTTTGAGGATATCTAGGGTCTGGCCTGGTCATTTTGAAACCCTGTGTTTTATTCAGGAATCTATCTTGACAGTTATTTGTATCTGTGGGCCAGATTAACCATTGTTTCCAATCAGGATGTGTTCTGTTTTGGTTAAGTATATGGTTTATGTCTATTTCTTTATCTGTTTCAGAGCTATTGCTAAACATTGTTGGCTTTGGAATAGACAGGTTATTTAAATCTTTGATTTTGGCTAAGCCAAGACAGGTGGTTTGTTGAACAGTGTCATTTAAAAATATAATTTGTTCTGGGATCATGCAGGCTCTAAACAAAGCTTCTAAACCCTGTACTTGCCATTCTTTTGTACCCCAAACACTTTTCAAATCAACATTTTTGTCCCAATAATCAAATCCAAAAGTATTCATTTTTTCAAAGAACGAATCAGAATAAAT
This sequence comes from Lissotriton helveticus, assembly GCF_964261635.1. Lineage (NCBI taxonomy): Eukaryota > Metazoa > Chordata > Amphibia > Caudata > Salamandridae > Lissotriton > Lissotriton helveticus. The sequence continues at coordinate 1,082,038,313 of NC_136059.1, forward strand.
CAATTTTGTGTTGGTTATCATGGTTTTCATCCCTGTCTTGTTTGACAATTTGTAATAAAATGTTTCAGCATTACTAGTGTTAAAACCTTGAAAGTATGAATATTTGTCATAAACGGTTCTAGAGCTCCCTTTTGGAGGTGTAGCACAATGTTCCCATTGATTATAATTTAAAACATTTCTTGGTTGTGCAGATTTATGCAAAAAACTGTTACCATAATGGTTATAGCAATACATACTATCATAGTTTGTAGAACCTTGCAAATAATCATGTTTTGTAAATTTAGCAGACATTACTAAGTCAGACATCATATTGTTTATACTTTCAAAGTCCCAATCATCAGCAAATGAGTTTGGTTTTGCAAAATCACTCAAGGAGATCTTGATTTGGTGTGGATATTTCAGGATCTCGACCGGACCATAAATTTCATAGTCAGTGTTGTCCCAGGCTACCCCACCAGGTATTGGAATTGCTGTGAAGTTGGCTGAAGAAAGTTCTGAAGAAAGTTCTCGTTTCTCGACGTGTGAAGATGTGTGTGGTTTGAGGACCAAGTTGATGTTCTGACTTGCTGTGTCCATTTTAGCATATTTTCCCTCAATGAAGCGTCCCAAGGTAAATACCATGATGAGCCAAAGTATGAGGATAAATGCACCAAAACCCACCCAAAATTCAATCCATGGAGTAACCAGATATGTTTCTTTCAGTTGTTTCAAAAGTTCCTTAGCTTTGTCTTTAAAGGATTTTGATGACGGCTGTGTCTTTTGTTCGCTGAAACCTTCAGAGGAATCATCGAAGTTGATGAAGTAACCAGATGCAGTTCTGTCAATTGTTCCAATTGGTTCAGGATTTTTGTTTCTTGCATTTTCACTTGGAACTTCATTGTAGATTGGTGTGTCTCTGCTAAATGTTTTTATTTGGGTTTTCAGAGGTCTTAGTTCTATTGCATTGTTGCATAGTCCTTGTTGTTCTTCTGTAGGCGTTTCGAATGTGATGAGCCTCTTTGTTAGGACCTCTGTACTGGTAGCAAACCTTGGTGTTCTGCTACTTATTGGGAGTCCACTTGGCCTACTGTTTGTTATCGGCCACATGTTGTGGTTTTACCAGGTCGATGGATACAACTCGGTTCTCCTTTTTTCCAGCAAGTGGCGGTAGTACAACTGATCTTGTCCCGTTGACAGACAAGACAGGAACTGCTTTTCTGTAAGAAGGCCCAAATTCCTTCTTTACCGCGATCTTCTCCCTGACTAGATCCCCGACTTTTGGAATCCAGACAGGTCTTGCTGGGACAGGTGGTGAATCTTCAGTGGTCGTTGGCTGTTGTTTCAACTGTATGTTGCTCAGGTCTTTTCTTGTTTTGTTTAAGTCCTGCAAAATAGCCAAACGGTCTTTGACATCAAAGGTTTTTTCTATTACCACTGAAGTCTGACTATCAAGGTCAGAGATCAACATCCTAGTTCCGAATAATAATTCGTACGGACTGAATCCCTTCAGAGAATTTCTTGGCAAGTTATTTAGACTACGTTGGACACTTATTAGATGTTTGACCCACCCAGCTCCCGAACCTAATATCCTTTCTATTATAGATTGCTTTCTGCCTTGGTTTTTTCTTTACACTGTCCCATACCCTCAGGAAGGAAGTGAGAAGATTCCCGCTGGGCTGTGCTCATTTGGCCATGTTTCCCCCCCAGGCTGGTTTGCCTGAGTGAGAGAAATGGTCGAACGTAGCATGCTCTTAGCGTATATGCCATTTAGACTCGCAAATCTTGTATAATAGTCCGGACGTCAGCCGAGTGCTGGTGATCTACATTATAAGTGGAAACTAGCCTGTATATGTTAATCGCAAGCCATTCTTTTTGCTGGTAATATTATCTGCCTTGATACGACGAGGTATTAAACTGCTTCTCTCCCCACTGCGATCTCTGTTGCAGTTTGGGCAGTTTTTTACAAACATGGTGTAGTGCAGGCTCATGCCTGGCCACCAGTACCGTGATTGTAATTCTTCCAGAGAATCTTTTAATTTAAGGTGTCTGTGACCCTCGCCCATGTGTGCGTCTGCGATTAACAAGTTTCTCCTGTCCATGTTTGGAATCACTCTATCCCCCACTCCAGGGATTCGAGCAAAAGGGACGGAGTTTGCATCGATTATGTATGTATAATTGAGTGGATAGTTGATCGGTAACGCTGAGCAGTCGCCTTTTGATGACGTTTTCACCGCCAGCAATGTTTCACCGTCAATGTATTTTAATGTACGCTTTTTTCGATCTACGGGAGCCGGTTTAGTGGCTGCCGCTGCGGCTGCTTCAGCCAATGAATTCCCTACAACGTGAACGCCATCACGTTGATGACTCAGTGAGTGAGTCACGTGAGTCTTTGGTAGTTCTTTTTTCAAAAGAGCTACTTGTTCCCAGAGCAGTCTCTGCTTTATTGGTGCATCTGTGTCATCTTTGTAACCGTTCTGAATCCATGTCTGCAAATCGCTGTTATATGATTTGACGCAGTAATATGAATCTGACACTATAAGTGTCGGAAATTCGCGATCCGCATTATCTAGCGCCATTTTCAATGCGATTATTTCAGTTTGTTGTTCTGAATTGGTTTCTACTTAGTGTGTCTTTGTTAATAGAGGTCTTAGTTTACCTCCGCGCCACACTTCTTTTGTAATCTCACATGTGGGGTTGTATGTTTGTTCTCCCCAAACGGATGGTTGAGCATGTCCGTCTGTATAGATTACACAGGCGTAATGTCGTAGAGGCAGAATGTCGATTGGCAGAGGATACGTCTTTTCATATTTTAGATTTTTCAATTCTTCTAGTTCTGGATCAAAGTAGTAGTATACTTTGTCCGTTGTGATTGAATTCACCCATTGTATCCATTCCGGATTCAATGTTGTTGTTGGTAAATTACACGGTGTTGTTAGTGCCTCGAAGGCTGATTCAGCTGTTCTGACTGTGATATGTCTACCATCAGCTATGTCTTTTTCTCTAGCTATTGCGGTTTGAACTGCTTGAACCATTTTTCCTTTGTTGCTGAATCTCTGTTCAGCTTTTGTGTACAAATGTGATTTGAATGCAATTGGTACCTTTTCTCCCTCATTAGAGGTCAGGTATGTGAATCCGCATTTCCCTGGGATGACTCGGATCACAAGGTTGCGTGTATTATCACGGGTTTCTAATTTTGTTTTAATTAGCATGTCTGTTTGTAAGGATCTCAAAATTTCTGTGTGTGCTTGAGTCCAACTGGATCTTTTAAAGTCTGGTTTAATTAGATCATAAAGGGGTTTGACCCTTTCTGCGTAATTTGCAATATATGTTCTTCCGAAATTTAGGAAGCCTAGAATTGACTGTAGGTTTTTTAGTGTTTTAGGAGCTTGGATTACGGCACATTTCTCTAGGAAATTGTCTGCCAGGCTTTTACCTTCACTTGATAACTCATATCCTAAGAATAGGACCGTCAGATGGGCAATTCTGGACTTTTTGAAGTTGAATTTGTAACCCTCTGCAGCGAAACCAAGTATTATGGTGTTCACTCTTTTCAAGTGAGTCTCCAAGTCATCATCTGTTAAGTAAATGTCATCGACATAAGATAATGCTTCATCATCATATAGTTGTAGTAATTCTGTTACTCTCGCTGAGAATACCCCCGGGCTGTTCTTGTACCCCTGGGCTAACCGACAGAATTGTTTTTGAGTGCCATTTACTGAGAAAGCTGTTAAATATCTGCTCTCTGGTGCTATGTTTTGACAAAAGAATCCATTGGAGATGTCCAAGGTTGTTTTGTATTTTTTGCGCACTATGTTATTCATTAGTGCAGCACTGTGTGAGTTTTGCACTGCAAAGGTTTTGCAACATGTGTTAAGGTGTCGGTAATCCAAAACTAGACGATATGAGTTGTCTGGTTTGGCGACCGGAAACAAAGGATTGTTCATTTGTGAGGTGCAAGTTTCAATCACCCCCTGGTATTCTAGCTGATCTAATATTTCATTTACTTGTTTTTTAGCTTCTTGCTTAATTGGGTACTGCCTTTGTGCAGTTGGTTGTGATTTTAGCTGGATTTTGTGAGGAGGAGAGTCCTCATCCCATCCTACGTGATTTTTGTATAAAGCAGGTGCTAAGGCCACTGCCCACTTTCTAGCAAGTGTATATTTTTTATGAATCGGTATTTGATTCGAGAAGGCAGGCATAATTACTTCTTCGCCATGAGGGCACTCCCTGACAAACTCTGGTGGCCAGTCTTTTTCAGCTAGAAGGATGTCATAGCCCTTGGATAGGTTATCCCAAAATAGTCCCCTTATTTTCCTAGTCTTATCTCCCTCTATACGTAATGTTATCTCGTATATTTTGTGGGGCTTGCTAACTCTGGTATCTGCAGTTTCCACTTGAAGGTATTCATTCGTGTCCACTGTCTCCAGATGATTCATAAGGACTTTGCGAGCTATGCTCACCTCTGCTGCGCTGTCTAGCATTGTCTGAGCCCATTCTCCGTTTTTCAGTTGTGTCCTCAGTATTCTCGGCATTTTTAACTACCTTGATACTGGCTACCTTCTTTTTTGGAAATTGTGATTTCTTTTTCAGTTGAGCAGGTTCCTTGTCTTTGGACTTGGCGTGCTCTTCTGATCGTCCTCTTCTTTCCAATTTCTGCGAGGAATTCTGAAAAGATTGAGAGGGACGTGTATCAATGTCTTGATATCTATCAGGTTTTTTAATATTATCCCTATTTCTAAGGTTATATCTATTCCCAGAGGGTTCACTCTGGGGTGACCTTTGTCTCGGGTTTGGAGATTTCTCTCTTCGCCTAGGAGACCTTCCTCTGGACTGGAATTTCTTTTCTTTAGGATTGGATTGTTTATTTCCATCCCAGTTCTTTTTTGGTGAATTATTATTATTATTAAAAAACATTTTTTCTGGACTTGTAGTCAGTTGCGGTTTTACTGGTATTCCACCTAGACTATCTCTGCCTAGTTCTTCATAGGATTTTTCTATGATTCTGGCAATTTCAGCTGGTTGGTCTGCTATATCTGTCTCTTTTAACCTCTGGCGGATCGCCACGTTTGCTGCTTCACCCTTTATGTTGGCTAGTAATATAGCCGAAACCTGTTTGAAGTCTTTTAGTAATTTCATACCAAGAGTTAAAGCAGGTTCTGGACCGTATTCATCTTGAATTTGTTTTAGCACATCTGGTATTACCGAAATGGATGGAACACCGTGCGTTTTTGTATAGATGGAAGCAAAGACTGTACCCCAAGTGTCACAGTCCTCAATGTGTGGTGCGATTCCCATTGGGAGACATATAGTCAGAATCCTGTGTTTTTCCAGCGGGGTGGTGTCAGGAAACACCGCCTCTATTTGGGTAATTTTCTGTGCCAACCAGAATGGTATTTGTTCCCGTTTAGCTGGAACTTTACCTAGGCAGGATTGGATGTTCTGTGGTGTAATTTTATTTGTGTTCCCCTGGTGAGGGGTCAGCTGTGGAAGTTTAATCGCTGGCTGAATTGTTGAAGTCCGCATTACATACTGAACTAATTGTCTGTGAATTTTTAGTAGTTGTTTTAGCTGTATTAATAGCTCTGCTGCAGGCATTCTTTCGATGTCTGGATGTGGTGTGTATCCGGCTAAGACCGGCCACGTTGCTCCTGGTCTTCCTAAAGGACCGAGCCTTGTAATGTGATTGTTATGTATTAGGGCGCCATCAAATAAGAGCAAATGCTCTTGGAATTTGAGTGGTACTTCCACCTCCTCGAAAGGAGTGTAAATGTCGGGTGGAACCTCTATTTTGTAATAGTGGAAGTACTTTGTTACAGCATTTGCTGCTGGAAAATGTATCCATGTATAGTATACCTCTGTCTGCCGATATTCGTGTGCCTCAATTACGAATATGACTGTGCCACCTCTAGGTGTCAGTCCATTTTCTATAAGTTTTAGAGTTATAGATCTCCTTTTGGCGACCTGGATGAGTATTATATCCGGGTCTGCTGTTTGCATGGTAGCATCAGCATCTGCTATTTCAGTAGCTAATCTAATTGCCTCTCTTTCATCATCACTCTCTGCCATTTTACAGACAGGATGGTATTATTTTTATTTGCAGATCAGGTTTCTTTATGGAAACAGAGATTAGATGCACAATATTCTGGAACTGTTTTATCCTTCAACGTTGACTAGACCAAGAACCATACATAGGAGTTCCCTCCTGCGAGGTTTTGGAGGATATAATAACCTTTCACCCACTCCAGACGTCTTTGGAGTATTTGGGAAAAGGGGTCTGAGTGAGAAAGCACGACTGAGTTACTCTAAATGTCTTACGTTAGTTTTATCGCCCTTTCCAAACACGTTGGGCGCCATGTAGTGTAGCTCCTATTTTCCCAATAGGCTCTGCGCATTGGAATAGTACCTACAGCAGTAAAGGCCTAGGCCAGACGTTAACTAGGTCTACTACTGTCGATACTAGACTTAATTTTTGGGTTTGCCAGCTAAGCTCAGAGTTCGCTAGAAACTTTCTCGAATGTTCAAGGAAGGATTAACTTCCCTGATTAGACAAGAAGGGATTTAGTTTCTGACAACCATAGAACATGACAACTTTGCTCTCCCCTAATCAAGAGTCAATCTCGAGAGTCGTGTGAGCACAAGGCAATTATTTTACTCAGTCAGTACGTGCATTCTTAGTCTCATCAGAATGTAGAGAAAAGGAAGAGACGGGCGTGTTCAATAAAAGATGTTATTTATTGATCAGTCTCTTTTCTCGTACAAGAGAAATGGATCGATATTATTGCAATACTTATAGTTAAGTAAAGTGCATACATTAGAAGCAATAGTATAAAATAATACTGTAAAAACATTGATATGGTTTCTGAGCCATATGATGTTTAAAATGATTAAAATATATTTACATACACATATACATTTGACTAAACGTACTCAACTGGTGTTTCTAAATACGCCTACCCCGTGTACCTGACCTAAGTCTAATGCGTGGGCGGGAATAGAAAGTTACAGTTTAAGTTAAGTTTGTTTTTGCCAAGTGAATAACTAAAGAATTCTCTGTGAGGGGTTATTCAGTTCTGTACCTGGAATTTAGGATGAATGAGGAATGGTATCTCTTTCTCTGCTCTCGATATTCCAGGCTGCCTGCGAGGGCTACCCGGAAGCGCCGGTGCTGGGTCTCTCGGCTTGAGATAGCAGCGCGTCTCTCAGCGCGTCAGGAAGGCGGGGCTGCTGCCAGCGGGGTCTGCTTCTGCTCTCGGCTTCGGCAAGTATGGCTGCTCCGTCTTGTCACCACGCGTGTGTTTGCATAGGGCAAGGTCGGCAATATTTATACCTTAAAGGTGCCGGGATTGACGTAAGGATGGACATAGGTACGTCAATAAAGATGTCATACGACTTGCTCGTTAGCACATTCTTTACTAAAGTTCTCTGTGAAATCAAAACAATGGGCGCACGGATTATCCAGGTTGTCATAGGTTTGATTTGTTATGAGAACGTCGTATGCCTTATCAGGGGCTGGAGGAATGTCGCTTGTCTAATTAGATCTCAAGCGTTATGACCTAATCAGATAACACGTTCCTGTGCCGTAGTGTGACTGCGTCAGATAACGGTATCTGCATCATGGGGGTTTTCTTGCCTCATGGGCTGACTGTTAGTTAACTAGCTAGGTAGTTTAACCAGAATAGGGTCAGGAATAGGGGGATCGATTCAGAACCTATAGAAATACACGACACACTCAGTCAGTTCGTGAGGTGTGCTGGCCGACTGGATGTCCCTAATCGTTTCCCTAGCGTCAGTCCATTTTTCTGCTTGTGACCTGGTCACACACATGTGTGTCGTCGTCCTATTCTCAGCTGTGGTTCGGGCAGTGATGTCGGCCAGTGCGTTTCCCTGTCCCACCAAGTCCGTCACCTTCTTGTGTGCCTGGCATTTGATCACTGCTAATCGTTTGGGGAGGAGAACTGCTTCAATCAGAGCGGAGACTAGATCTCCGTGAAGGATGGGCGTGCCATGGGACGTCAGGAATCCCCTTTCCCTCCACAAGAGCCCAAAATGATGAACCACCCCAAAGGCATACTGGCTGTCCGTGTAAATGTTCGCCGTGGTTCCTGCTGCTATGATACATGCTCGTGTGAGGGCAATCAGTTCTGCTGCCTGTGCGGATCGTTGCGTGATGCGGGCTGTTTCAACTATCGTTCGGGCTGTCGTCACCGCATAGGCAGCTGAAGTGGTGCCATCTGGGAGTTTGATACAAGAGCCATCTACCCATAGTTCTCCATCAGGGTCTGTAAAAGCACTGTCTCGGAGGTCAATTCTACTCCTGGTCTGTTCGTCCGTGAGGGTCACACAGTCATGTATAGGGGGCGCATCGGGGTCATTTTCAGGCAAGGGCAACAGAGTAGCAGGATTCAAGGTTGTGCATCTCTTCAGAGTGATGTGGGGTGCAAGTAGAGTCAATTCGTACCCTGTCAGTCGTGCACTGGTCAGGTGTTGAGTCTTGGTCTCGTTCAAAAGGGTGTCAACTGAGTGGGGTACTAACACCGTGAGAGAGTTTGAAAGTACAATTCCCTCACTCTGACGGATAGAGACAGCAGCGGCGGCTACTGCTCGAAGGCAGGCAGGTAAAGCTCTGGCGACTGGGTCAAGAGTGGCAGAGAAGTAGGCACAAGGGCGTTGTTTGGAGCCGATGGGCTGAGTTAGAACAGACAATGCACATCCCTCCCTTACGTGAGTAAAGAGGGAGAAGGGTTTGGAGTAATCTGGTGTTCCTAGGACAGGTGCCGAGCAAAGGGCATCCCGCAACTCCTTAAAGGATGCTTGGCATTCGGGAGTCCAAGGGAGTGGGAAGGGAACATCTTTGGCCAACAGGGAAAGTAGGGGCTTTATAATGAGGCTGAAATTTGGTAACCATTGTCGGCAAAAAGAGGTAAGGCCCACCAATGAACGGACTTGCTTCTGTGTTTTTGGGATGGGGGTGTCTAGGATGGTTTGGATTCGGTCGGGCGTACGTTTCCTCCCTTCTTTGGACAGGAGATGGCCTAGGTATGTCACTTGAGACTGGCAGAACTGCAGTTTCTTTTTGGAGACCTTGTGGCCATTCTCCGCGAGAAAGTGCAAGAGTTGGATAGTGGCCGTGATTGCAAGTGGAGTGGTGTCGGCCGCCAAAAGGATATCATCGACATATTGGATCAACACTACTCCATCCGGTAGCTGGACGGCGTCTAGCTGTCTTTTGAGGGCCTGGCTGTAAATACTGGGACTTTCAGTGTAGCCCTGGGGAGCTCTACAAAATCGGTACGAACGATGTTTTAACGTAAAGCCGAAGAGATAACGGCTGTCTGGGTGGATGGGGATAGAGAAAAACGCGTTCTTGAGATCAATAACGGTGAAGGTGGTGGCAGTGGACGGGATGAGGGTCAGAATGGTGGTGATGTCTGAGACTACGGGGTACTGTGGCACCACCACTTTGTTGACTTCTCGTAGGTCGATGATGAAGCGGTACGCTTTCTCATCTCCCTCACCTTGCTTCTTAACAATGGGTAGGATAGGGCTGTTGCAGATATTACTAACCACTTCCTCTACCACTCCTGCATCCACCAGGGACTGAATAATCGCTACCAATGCCTTCTCGCCTTCGGGCGATATCCGGTACTGTGGGAGTTTCGGGAGTATTGCGTCTGGTCGAACAGTTATGTGCACAGGGTCGATCATCATTCGTCCTACATCCGAGTCATTTCTGGCCCATAGGTACAGAGGTAGGGTGTCGAGCAGGGAAGGGTCAGCATCAGTCATAGAGTACATATGTCGTGTGGGGCGGGATCTGGACATGCTCGGGTTGTCGTACAGGATGACTCGGACTCCATCTGGGGAACACCTAATAGTAGCTCGGAAGTGTTTTAGTAAATCAATGCCCATAATGGGGTCAGGGGACTTGGAGGAGAGCAGAAATGTTGTGTCAGTGGGGTTGTTTCCCAGGTCAAAGGAGATAGGTACAGACAGGGGATTAGTGGAGGGCGTTCCATCGAAACCTATTGATGTAATGTGTGAGCCAGACAAGGGTGCCCTTGGAATCAGTCGTTTTGATAATACACTACGTGTCGCTCCAGTGTCTACCAAAAATGGAGACTTTGTACCCAGGACCTTAGCGGTGACGTAAGGACCTTGCTGGTCAACACAGAGCTCGACTGGATCCCTCCCTTGCCCCTGACAGTCCTATGCGAAGTCGAGAGTGTTCTCACTGTCAGATAGTTGGTACTGGTTCTGTCGGGGACGATCAAATGTGTTCGATCTTCCTGGTCTGTCGCTATTGGTGTCGTTTGTGTACCCCCGCCCCTGTCCTCTAGTCCTGGGGCCATTCGTCATGTCCCTTGTCTCTTTATTTTTAATTAGTTCCAGAAGAGACGGACATTGAGACTTCCAATGCCCGAATCCTCGACAAAATGCACACTGATTATCTTCTATGTCCCTACGGCTAGAATAGGGAGTGGGTGTGCGGTCCTTTGGGGGTGGATTTCTAGGGGCGATTGATTGGCAGTTCCCCCTGTATAGTTCTTTCCCGGCTGCCACCCCTTGTATTTGGGCTATCATCACCCGTTCTTTCAAATCTTTCTTCTTTCTCTCGGTTGCCCTATCATTCTCATTCTTTTGGTGTTCGTAGTATTGAGCCATCTGGAGGATAGCGGCGGGCTTGGAGGCCCCCCAACTACTCTCGCTCGTTTGTAACTTTTGGGAAACCTCTTGTGACAGCCCCTTTACGTAGTTTTGCACAAATAGGTGTTGTCCGGTTGCGGTGGTCATGTCTTGGCCGCTGTAGTCGGAGAACACCGTTTCGAATCGGGAGAAATATTCTGATACGTCTTCCTGGGGTTTTTGACGGCAAGCCGTGACTATTGACCAATCTACCTTTTTCTCTGGGATCAAGGTTTTTAGCTTCTGAACTATTTTGTCCGGAAGTTCCAGTATGTCTTTTATCGGTTTCCTTCCGGGCTCTCGTCGTCTATCTAGCTCACTGAGTTGATTCCAGGTATGTCCGAACAGATCTGTGTGATCGGCTTTCCGGATTTGCTTCCACATGTCAGCCGGCAGACATAACCCGAAAAACAAATCAATGTCTGCTAGAGTCATTATCGTTGAACCCAAGGCTGTGCCTAATTCGGTGTAAAATGCTGTCGGGTTCGTCCTTAAATCAGGCAGGGTTTGTCTAAAGGTTAAAATATCTTGTCGATCCCATGGTTGGTAAACCCAATTGTACACAACCCTCCCTTTTGCATCTGCATGGTTGATATCGTCATTTGTTCCCTGACCTCTTGGGGGAACCCAGTAGGGGGCGGCTTCTCTGATAGGCATCATGGTGTTGGCTACTTCTAATGGGGACTCAGCCGTTTCAGGGACTGTGATCTTAACCTCTGGATTCTGTTCCATGAGGTGACGGAAGACTTCAAGCGTTTGCATGAAGAGGTCTGTCACATCGTTCTCAGTCCCATCTCCAACATAGACCTTTCTATATAGAGCCGTCAACTTAGCAGGACCCTTGTTTTGATACCTATCCTCATATGCGTTCAGGGTGTGGTAGCTGAACCGTAAAATGAAATGCCGTCTGTGGCTAAAGGCATGTGAATTGTGCATATCCATCGTATATTCTTCGCTCTCCTTCCGTTCTACCAGTGTCTTTGCTATCTTATCAATCCCATCCCGCTCGTCCTTGCTCAACCTATTTGGTCTGGCTGTTGGCTGTTCGCTAGTCTCGAGTTCACCTGATGCTGTTACCAATGTAGCTGGTGCGAAGGCCGTAAGAGCCGGGGCACTAGTGCTGGGGTCACCCTCGCCCGCACTTAGAGCTGGTAGGTGCCGTGCTAGAGGTTGGCAGGGGGCATAAGGAGGGGGCATGTAGATAATCGGAGGACCTAGCAGTAACTCGTCGTTTGCCCGTTGCTTGGAGGGTATCTCTGGATAGAGCGTAGAGGGGGTCCTAACAGGGCATTGGCCTGCCGACCCTGACTCTTGCGTTTGTCTAACTTCCTCTCTCCTTCTTATTTCTTCATTCAGTTCCTTAGCGGCCAGGTGAGCTGCCTTTCATAATTCTTTCCCTATTCTTGTTTCTTCTCTTTTCTTTCGTTGTTCTGCTTCCTTTCGCCACATGCCGATACTATCGAGCATAGTGGGTGTTGCCTTATTTGTTTTAACAGCTGTTTCTAATGTTTTTATTTTATTTTCATCAAAGGAACCTATCAGTGGCCACTGACTTTCGGGGTCCTTTTTTGTATATTTATGCCATAACTTACTATAAGCTATAGCGACTAGTCCTTGTTTAATGAACATGTCCTTATTAGGGGTGCCTTCCAATGGAGCTGGATGGTTCATCTCTAATAAGCGGTCCGGGTTGTACCAACTACCAATCAATGGGGAGAAGACAGGCATGACAGATTACAACGGGGGACAAAGGTCCGCACTACCTATCTTTCACTATTTGCAAAGACTAGACAGAATATTGCTATTCTACGTTATTTGCAAGCAGAGAATCTCAAAGGAACTATACTTCGAACAATCTATGTTCGGACAATCAATCAATGGGGAGAAAAATAGGCACGGCAGATTACAATGGGGGACAAAGGTCCGCGTTACCTACCCTTCACTATCCGCAAAGGGAGATCGAATATTCCTATTCCTCCCCGTTTGCAGGCAGCGAATATCTCAAAGAGCGACAAAGCAAATACTAGTATTTCAATCAATCAAACAATCAATCAATTCACAATTCGTCGTGTGTCACGACCTTACCCGGACCGCATGGACAGTTTCTCGTCTTCCGCTTCCAGCGCCCGATCGTCCTCTACTCTCTGTTGCTACCGTGGCACTCCTGATGGTTCCCAGTCAGGACCATAGATCACTCGGGAGAGGTCTGCTCGGAATCAGTGAAGTTCAGATGATCGGCTGTCAGACGAGGGTCTATCGGACAGGAGCTCTCCCGATCGTTGCAGTTGTTCACTCTGTCGTCGGGACCTCTCCCACTGGATCCAGGTGTCGCTGATGGGCACCACACTTGGGACGCCAATTGTGGAAACAGCACTAAAATGGTCAGGCGATTTAGTCGATGTTTCTCAAGTAATTTTGCCCGGCGTTAAAACGCCTCTAATACCATACGAAGTTAATCAAATAAAGAGGCAGGCGCTGGAGACAGGAAGACAGGAAACAAGTTTTATTCCGACGGAGCAGAACACATCAGATCGGACAACAAGGTATCGTCTCGAGGTGCTCTCTAACAGCCTCTCTGAGGCCTGGCCTCTTATACACTGGTTTTCGACATGTGACCGCTCTTTATTACAATAAAGACATTTGTGAAGTAAGGAAAAGACATCCCCGGTACCCCCCGCCCCCTCAGTTCCGGCTCATTCCAACACGTGGCTATAGTAGAGATCCTCATCCCCCATACAATAGGAGGGGGCTATCACACAGCTGAGTGTTCCGTCGATTCCTTGGGAATGTGTGCGCCTGATCGAGTCTCGGGGGGTGGGGAGGTTATGATCAATAGTAGCTCCTTTGAAGAGGGGCGAGTGCATACAGTAGTGGGCAATAAACTGTATCCTCAGGCTAAGGGATGACCAGTGGTCCGTGCAGACAATCAGGCTCAGAGGAGGAGGTCTTCAAAGGAGAGATATTCATGAAAGGAAGGGTCGTGTGGACAATCGAGCATAGAGGAAAGGTTTATCAAAAGAGGGGTATTCATGGAAGGGAAGGAGGCGTTGGTCAGGCGCGGGGTGTGATTCCCAAGGACAGAGTCATGCGGAAGGGGAGGGTTCATGACTTGTGCATGTGAGAGCGGGGGCAGCCAGGGTGCATGGGGAGGCTTACGGGGTCAGGGAAGTGCGCTGACGAGTGATCGTGAACAGGGAGACCATGGTACCTAGAATGGCCGTTGTGTATGTTCATACGTGAGTCTGAGGAATGGGCAAGATGGCGCAGATGATGTTCAGTCACAAACTAAAATTCCACACTGTTTGAATTAAGATACTTGGAGCTTGGATTCCCATAGTCCTGCCAGGTTTGTTGATTCCATTGACATTTTAAGGTACTTGGCATAGTTTGAGTTTGGACATTTGATGATGGTTTGCCACATAGCACCATAAATCATGATCTCTTGGTGCATCCAGACATTGTACCAGAATTTTATGCTCTCATACTTCCTCAGTAGCACTTGAGATTTCATGCCAAGTTCCAGTCTTACCTGGGCCGGGGATGCTTTACTTGGTAGTGCGAAGACACGTTTGTAAATTTTCATTTGCACCGCGTGTCCAAAAGTTGTGCACTCTTGCCATGGTGCAATATGCTCCCGTAGGCTATCATTGGTATAAGTTTAGCTTTCATTATTGTTAACGGTGGCGAAACCAAAAAACCTTTGAGTTCGGTAGCTAAGCTCATAAATGCATGCGTTAGGGCCATGCCCTTCTTTTCCATGCTGTTGATTTGTGCCTGGAAATTGAGACGCTTGTCCAGTAGTATCCCGAGATACTTGTAACTTCCAACTGCTTCCAGTTTGACATTGTCTATGGTAAAGGTTGGTGGTGGTTTGTGGCGTCGGTTTATGACCATGGTTTTTGTTTTTGCACTGTTAATTTCTATCATGTTCTGTTTTGTGTAGCGGGTCAGCTCCTGTAGTAGCCGATACTGACCTATTTGAGTCTGGCTTAACAGGTCACATCATCGGCGTAGGATAGGTGTGTTACACGAAGCGAGCCCAGTCGAGGAGGATGAGCATTGATAAGATCGAGCCTTGGTGTTAAGTCGGCCATGAATAAATTGCAGAGGTGGGAGCCAACACACAACCTTGCTTCAACCCATCAAAGGTGTATATCTTCCTGGTTAGCCTTTGCCCATTATTGATTTTTACCTGCATCCAGGTGTTGCTATACAGGTCGATGATTGGCATTATGATTGACTCCGGCAGACCCTGCTTTTTCAATTTGGCCCATAGCAGATTCCTATTGACACGATCAAATGCCGCTTTGAAGTCGACAAAGCAGGTATATAGTTCCAGGTGGTTAAGTAGACTGCTTTCGCCAATCATGCTCAGCGCCATTGCATTAGCCATTGTACCAATTCCGCGACGAAACCCTGTCTGGTTTAACGGGATCTTGCTATTCATGTCTGACCACTGTGTTAGATCGGCTAGCACCAGGGATGCATAGTATTTTGCCTCTGCATCAATCAGGGCAATTAAGCGGTAATTTGTTGGATTTTTGCGATCACCGCCTTTATAGATGGGATTGATGATGGCGCCCCTCCAAATTTCCGGGGCCCGACCAGAGTTGCTAATTGACCGGAATAGAAGATTACATTTGCTTGCCCAGAATTCAGGATTCTCTTTATAGATCGCCTGCGGGATGCCATTTGGCCCCGGTGCACTCTCTTGCTTGCCTTTCTTGATTATGGAACGTATTGGTTGAACATCAGCTGACCAGGTTGATTGGTCCGAACCCTCCACGCAGTTGAGCGTGAGACTGGGACTGGAAAAGAATTTGCATTCCTTGATCCTGTTTCTTGTGATTTCAGGTGCAGTTGTACCCATCGTGGCCTGGAGCGCCACTGGTTTTGCCGCAAGTGTGTCAATTATGTGTTGGACCCAGATGTTTTCAGGGACGCATGTCATGCTTGTGGCTTGTGCTGTTCTGTTTATTGCATTGATTTGCATCCAGAACGCCCTGGAGTCTGCTTTTTTAGTATTAAGCATCAGTTTGGGATAGTGTTTTGATTGTCCACTTAAGCTGCTTCAGGTTGAAGGTTGATAATTGTCCTGGTATATTTGGAGCCATTATATACCTAGGGGAGTTTAGTTTCAATTCAATATGTTGCATGGAGTGATCACTGTCTAAAGTGCTGATTATTTGACATTTTTTGACTAAGTTCAATAGGGCAGTGTTATTAATGTATAGTCCAGAATTGAGTTTGTGTTGTGACCTATGTAAGTAGCTGCTGGGGGTTTGTCATACGCAGATCTTCCATTTAATGCCCGTAGACCGAGTCGTTCCAGGTCCCAGACCCACTCCATCTGACCTAAAGGGAGATATAATCTCCTGGGATTCGACATTCCACATTTCATTTGCCACTGAGATATTGTCCTCTTCCTCCGATTGATGTAAAAGATTGGAATTAAAATCACCCGTAGCGATGATCTCCCAACTCGGGTGATCTAAACGGATGGAAGTTACAACATTAACTACACGTTGGAACAGTTCTTTTTTTTGCTGTTTTTTCGGGTGGGCGTATATGTTGATTAGGACAATTGTCCTAGCCACGCGTTTGATTATGCTCTCCAGCTTAATGATTTGCATATCCGTTGCTGAGGCAGGCATTTGGGAGACATTATTCTTTAATGAGGTGGAGATATAAATATATAAACCTCCCCTTGCGCGGCCGTAGCGTTGAGAGCGTGTCACGTTTTCATGAAAACATAGTCTTCCTGGTACATCAATTGGCTCAGTTGACCAAGTTTCCTGCAGCGCTATGATGTCATATTGATCCAAAGGTGGCTGTTTTCCTGCTTTGTTTTAGGATGTTTTTTGCTCCTGCAATGTTCCATGAGAGTAGTTTTATTACGTTTTCTTCAGTTTTACCAGCCTCATAATAGGTTCAATTACCATTAACGCCTTGTGTATGTCTCTGGTGACTATTGAATGATGTTTAGGGCCCCCTAGCAGCATGTAGTATTGAATGAGTGATCGGGATTGTATGGCCTTCTCTTCTCCTACATCTTTTTAGCAATGGTGACGGGTAGCCCTTTTTTGTTTGTTCTTTCAGAGTAATTCCCCACTCTTCAAACTTACTTACTTCTGCGAGGATGCTTTTTGCCACTTCTAGGCTCCTGCAGGTGGTGAGTGTGCCTTCCCTGAGGACATTCTCTCCTAGCGTGACGAATTTGATTGATGATAAGTCAGCCGACGGTAGGTGGGTTAGGCTGGGAATGGAGGATATGAGATGGAGAATGTTCCCACGATTTAAGAAGTCTTGGTTGCCTTGGGGCTCGTAGCTGGGAATGAACAGTATCTTCCCCGCTGTGGCTAGTTGCATCTCAGAGGGTGTTTTACTACTGAACTGGGCTTTTTCGTTAGTGGTCGATTTTTGATCATCGTAATCCTCTACATTGAGGTGGAGGTATTGCCCTATTTGATTGTACATTTCTTTCTGAGCTAGTACTGGTGGAGTTTTTGTCGTGGTTTTTGCCTCTTTGATGGAAAGTTCTGGAATCTGCAAGGAGCAACTAGTTTCCTACCTCCATGCATTACCCCAGGTCTCTGAGGAAAACTGTACCTTACTTCTGTGGCTAGTGCTATTACCAGCAACAGGAAAGGCCCTAAAACATAACATGGTCACAACACATTTTTCCACTGAAAACTGGCCCTTGTTTGCAATGTACCTAGCTCTGGATTTTGGGCCCTAGCTCAGCTGGCACAGAGGTAAACCTAGCAAATCTGTATATTTTTGAAAACTAAACACCCAGGAGAATCCAAGGTGGGTGACTTGTGTGGAACTCACCATACTTTCCTATGCAAACCTCAAACTTTGACTAAAAACACATTTGTCTCCCATTTCTGTGATAGAAAGTTCTGGAATCTGCAGAGACTAACCTATTTCCTAGAACTTACCATTCCCACAAGTCTCCCAAAATAAATAGTACCTTACTTCTGTGGGCTAGTACTAGTACCCACGATAGGAGAGGCTTCAAAACGCAACACAGACACATCAAATGTGTCCTCTGAAAGTAGACCCATTTTTTACAATGTTCTTAGCTGTAGATTTTGGGCCCTAGTTCAGTCACCACCTAGGGAAACCCAGCTTACCTGTACAGGTTTGAAAACAGCACACCTAGGAAAAATGAGAGTGGGGTGACTCGTGTGGCTTTCAACACGTTTTCCTATCCAGAAGACCTTGCAAACCTCAAACTTTGCCTAATATTGTGCATTGTTTTGCATTTTGGTGACATAAACTGCTTGATGCAGCAGGAATCCACAAAATTCCTTCCATCCAGCATTCTCCCACATATCTCCCCCAAAAACGATGTCCTACTGTGTAAGTGCAACAATGGACGGAATGCTGAATGATTCAAACATTCCCCCAGTCAAGAAATCTGGGTTAAATCCTTTGTTCTTTTGCCCACTACATCACCCCAGTTTGGACCCAGCCATATGCAAATTAGTCTTGACCCTGTGCCTCATGGGAACAGTCCATTCTGAACTGCCAAGCCGGGTCCTCCGTGGACCGGAAACAAGCATACTGGTACCCATTTTGGGGTATGGCACCCTTCAACATTTTGTTTATCATTTGTTTGCGTAGCACTTGTACCACTAGGCATAGTACCCGCAACAGGAACAGATTAAACCAAGGTCAATGAGTGTCCCCTTGCAAGGACTCCCATTGATGCTAGTTTGATACATACCCATCACAGGCACTAGGCTCAGCCACAAAATTGGGGCAGCATTTTAAATGGGACAAGTGGAGAAATGCTGAATGGTAGGAATGTTGTGGATACCTTCTGATTAAGGAAGAATATGTCACAGAAATGGAAGGAAAATGTGCGATTTTAGTCAAAGTTTGAGGTTTGCAGGGCATTGTTGGTAAGAAGACTTTATGGGATACATGAGAGGCACACCACTCTGTACTCCCCTGCATGTCTAGGTTTCAGAAATGCCTGAGTTTCTTAGGTTTTCCTGGATGACCGCCAAACCCAGGCCCAAAAACTGCAGCTAATCATTTTGTTGATGTTCCCACATTGCACCTTGGACCCCGCATTTTTGCAGGCACTCAGCCGAGCCACACAAGTGAGGTACGATTTTTATCAGGAGTTATGTGGGAACTCTAGGTAGTAGGTAATTTGAGGCTCAGATTCCAGTACTTTGAGGGATCCATGCTAGTCACCCTGGTGTCCCCATGGTTTATAGTTTACAAACATTTTTAGAATTGGAAGATTTTCCCTAGGTCACTACGGAGCAGCTTAATTCCAACCTCAACCGCGACCCCCCCACCACCACAACCAACCCCAACCTAGCAGCCAAGGAACTTCACACCTGGATCTCCAGCTGTGCAGACAAGCTTGCTCCGCAACTCCAACAAACAGCGCCACAGGAAAGCCACCTGGTTCAACGCCGACCTCCAAGAAGCCAGATGCACCTGCAGACGCCTCAAGAAGATCTGGCAAAACAACAAGATGCTCGAAAACCACACCACCTACATAGGTGCCATGATGAAATACCACCATCACATCAGAACCACCAAAAGAACCTACATCCACAACAAAATCCTCGCCAATACCAGCAAATCCAAGGAGCTCTTCAGCATCATCCAGGAATTCACCAAACCCGCCAGAAAAAACACAAACATTACCACCATCCCGACCTCTGCGACAAGCTCGGAACATACTTCCACCTGAAAATGAAGAACCTCTACGATAACTTCGACGACCAAACCCCTTACTCGGTGACCATCGCCCCATTCAGCAACACCAGCCAACCCCACATTGCCTTTTGGACACTGGTTATGACCAAAGAGACTATCTCGACCATGAAAGGCATCTACTTGGGGGGGCACCCCATGGACCCCTGCACACCGCACATCTACCACAGAGCCACCACCACCACCATTGCACCAGAATTAAAACACATCATCAACGCCACCTATAGGTCCGGCACCTTCCCTGACGACTGGAAACACGCTGAAGTCAGATCTCTGCTTAAGAAACCCTCAGCAGATCCCACGGGCCTCAAGAACTACTGACTCATCTCTCTCCTCCCCTTCAAGACAAAAGTCACTGAGAAAACCGTCAACGCTCGACCCCTCCCAACCCGGATTCTGCCGCAACAACAGAACAGAGACTGCCCTATTCGCTGCCACAGACAACATCCGCACCCTACTACTCAACCTGTCAGCAGCATTCAGCGCAGTCTACCACCGCACACTTGCCACCAGACTACACGACGCCAGAACCACCCTCGACTGGATCCACTCATTCCACACCAGCAGAAGCCAAAGAATCAGGCTACCACCCTTCCTCTCCGAACCCACGGAAATCAACTGCGGAGTACCCCAGGGATCATCACCCAGCCCAACCGAATGTATGACATTACAACGCATACTTTTACCACGCATACCTTTACAACGCGGTTTTTACCACGCATACCATTACAACGCATAGCGCTTAGAGGTGCTGGATAGTGGTAAGTATAATTTTCTATTCCAACTCCAGTCCCCGTGGACACTAGGGAAGGTGTTGGATAGAAAATTAAACGTATTTCCTACCCTAGAGCGCCCCCCAGCGCAATGCGTTGTAATGGAATGCCTGGTAATGCCTGCGTTGTAATGGTAGTGCGTTGTAAAAATTTTGTTGTAAACGTTACATACCAGCCCAACCCTCTTCAACATCTACATGGCCCCCCTCGCCGCCATTGTCAGAAAGCACGGCCTCAACAAAAAATCCTACGCTGACGACACCCAGCTCATCCTCTCCCTCACTCAGGAACCCACCATCACCAGACTCAACTTCCAGAAAGAAATGCAGGACGTTGCATCCTGGATAAGCAACAGCTTCCTGAAGCTCAACTCGGAGAAGACAGAAGTCCTCATACTCAGGACCACACCCGCAGCATGGAACAACACCTGTTGGCCCACTGCACTTGGCAACCCTCCGACCCCCACAAACCACGCCAGAAACCTCTGCATCGTACTCGACTCCTCCTTATGCATGAACAAACAGGTCAACGCTGTCACGTCTAACTACCCATCGAATCAAGGAAGACAGTCACCCATGCACTCAAAACCAGCAGGCTGGACTACGAAAATGCCCTCTACACCGGGATGAACAAGTCTCTACTCCGCAATCTCCAGACGATACAGAACACCGCAGCCAGACTCATCCTTGGCATCCCCCGATATGAGCACATCAGCAAACACCTACGGAACCTCCACTGGTTCCCCGTCAAGAAGAAAGTCACCTTCAAGATACTCACGCATGCCTACAAATGCCTCCACAACACAGGACCCCAATACCTCAATGAGAGAATGGGTTTCCACGTACCCAAAAGAAACCTCCGCTCCACAAAGCCCGCCATCGCCGAAACCCGCACATCTGCAGAGCCAGAACAGGGGAAAGAGCTTTCTCCTACATTGTGGCCAAGACCTGGAACGAGCTCCCTGTCGACATCAGATGTGCACCCTCCCTGAACACCTTTATGAAAGTTCTCGAGATCTGGCTCTTTGACTAAATGCAACTGCTGCCCCCCCCCCCCTCTCCAAGCGCCTTGAGACTCTCACAGGTCAGATTTCTGAGAGTCCACCGGCTAGCTGTACAGTGCGACTTAGTTCTGGCACTGTTGAGTTTAGCAAAAATACTATTCAGCACATAAATTAGTCTGGTCAACAATTTCATCCAAAACTACATCTTCCATAAACAACTGAAAGAAATGTATAGGCAAAAAGATTTCAGTATTGTCTCTACACTGTAAAACACAACTAAAGGCAGGCTGCACCATGTTTGGGGCAACTCAGGGTTCAGCACTTCCAATGGGAAACCTTTCAGTCCCAGGCTGCAATCAAGATTCCTCTTGCTGCCTTAATGGCATATCAGTGTCCTCCTCTAAAAGAGGCACTTCCTCTACACTGATAGTGGTTTCATTGTCCGATGATTTCTCTCGGGCAGACACTTCGCTGCCAGAATCTTGGACTTTGCCCTCTGCCTTAGATGCAGAGTCTGTCCAAGAACCATGGACAGAGGAAGATTAAAAAAACAAGTCAACAACCTGCTGAGTGGTCAACACGCAGTTAGCCATAACCTTGCGAATAAAAGTAACATAACAAATAAGTCAACAACCACAACTGTCTAAAATAAGTATTAAACAAACTGTGGCTTTATCAAACAAAGTAAAACTACTGGCATACAGAAATCTGGAAGGAAAATTCAATCCATACAAAAGACCTATATATTCCAAAGCAATGCCACTCACTTGCCAAAGACAGCAAGGCTGGGGATCAACTACACCTACTCTGCAAAGACAAAGCAAGCACCAAAGAAGTCCAACTGGAAAGGAAAGAACTATAAAAAACACATCACACATATCACAAGGCAGTAAAAAACATGCACAAAATCAACACGTTCCTTTGAAAGACAATCACACAAAAAACGAAAGTCTTAACATTAGCACATTAGATGAACATATTACAAAATGAGTTGCTTAACAGCTATAACTCCACAAACTGCAGATCTGCAAAAACTGCACCCCATACAGGATGCAACATCAGAACAAAGTAAAATATTGGCTCTACAAAAAAACAAGAACATCAAAACACAAATAAAAATGATAACATACCAATTAAAAGACACTGGTATGCCCCCCAAAGGTGGCATGACAAAGGCAAAAAAGGCACCACCATATGAAAGCAAACTCCCCCCCAAAAACAGATCCCCCATCACATACATAACCTTATTCACAGGTGACTCAAGTGTTACCACATACCATGAGCCTCGTCCACTCACAAAAGACCAAAAACTAAAAAAATCAGTCCTCAAGGCGGATGGCACACAGCAAAAATATTATGGCCACCAAGGAGAAAAAACCTTGCCCAATGGGATGCTCCCATACAAAATCCCTGCTGTATGTTGGGCATCAACAGCCCCCCAGGGTGCAGATCGGCCTAAAAAAAAAAAAATGTGAATAAATAAATATAGTCCCCAAGGTCACTCCTCTTCAAAAGACAATCCCTGGTGCCTAATGGGATTCCACCCAATCACAGACGACAACATGGGTAAAACAGCTGATCTGCCCTTGGTGGCCATAATACAAAATAAAATAATGGCCAAGGGAAGTAACCCTTGCCCAAGGGGTTGCTCCACTTCCAAACATGGTCCCTGGGGTCTAGTATGCTTCTGAGCCCCAGGTATCAGATTTGCCAAAAAACGACCAATCTGCTCTCAGGGGGGGACGAACTAATAGCTACCTTAACCCAAGGGGTCACTCCCCTACAATGCATAATTGCCCGGTGTCTAGTGTGTTACCACCCACCCAGAGAGTAGATTGGCCTAAAAACAGCTAATCTCCATCCAGGGGGGCAGAACACTAAAAATAAAATATTCCTCAAGGGGAGCAACCCTGTATTAACAATAAAATAATTTCTTGGAATCTAGTCAGATTTGACCTTCCCTGGGTGGGGGGGGGGAGTTTGGGGACAGATCAGCTGGAAAAATAAAAAGCTGAACTACACTATACCAATCAAGGTCCTACAGGCAGACCCCAAGGGTTGGAGTAAGATGCTCTCTCCCCTTTTTAACTTCATCTTCAAAACAGGATCAGTCCCAAAATCCTGGAAGGGGAGTATCATAATACCGATTTTTAAAAAAGGATCAAGACATCAGGCTAGTAACTATCGCCAAATAGCATTACTAGATGCCACGGGGAAAATCTTCGCCGCCGAAGTATTGGACCAACTCAAAAATTGGGCATTTTCTCAGGACCTAATCCCCCTATATCAGGCCGGCTTCAGACCAAAGCACTCGGTTGTCGATAATATTGGGATATTACAAACAATCCTCGACAAATAAGTTGTAGGAAAATCCCAGCCGGTATACGCAGCATTCATTGATTTTTCAACTGCATTCGACCGAGTTGACAGACCATCTCTCTGGAAAAAACTGAGGAAGCTAAAAATCCCAGAACAATTATTACAAATCATAATCACACTACATTTGCGCACGTGGTGTCAAGTGCAAATGGGGTGCGAAAAGGGCCTGACCAACATAATTCCAACAGCAAATGGACTCAAGCAGGGGTGTCTCCTAGCCCCCTTGTTATTCTCACTATATCTTAGTGATTTGCCTCAGCACCTGCAACAAGTGCCAAGTCTGCCTCCAAAGATCGCAGCCCAAAACTTTCACGCCCTCTTATATGCAGACGACATCGTAGTGCTAGATCTCACGCCCTTCGGTCTGCAAAGACTTCTAGATACTCTGAACAAATATACCCAGGAAAACTTCTTAATCCCGAATCTCCCTAAGACAAAAATAGTTTCCTTCTCAGGAAGAAAAAGAAGCACCAAATTTTGCTGGAGACTCGGTGGTGGAAAAATAGAAGAGACTGAGGAATACACCTACTTGGGCAGGATTTTCACTAAGACCTTAAAAACAATTCACAGGTTAATAAATCCGAGGTGCACGCCGGAGCCCTCCAAAGAATATACGCGGCCGCAGGTAACCGACATTTATCATCCCTTCTTAAAGTATACAGCACAAAGATACCTCCAGTTTTATCATTTGCTTTGGAATATATTCCAATAAAACAGTGATCATTCCTGGACCAAAAAGAAGGGAAGATACTGAGGAAAATGTTGAAGGTATCACAATCCACCCCGGTGCAAGCTCTTCGCCTCGAATTCTCAATCACGAGTTCCTATTCAAGAGCCATCGCAAATGTCATCAGGTGGGCATATAACCTGCTGCACGCAAAGGACGGAACTCTCCGTTCTCTACTTAAAGCCGAGACCTTCAACTGTGACGCCTCGAAACAAGTATTCTTCAGTAACATGTCCACTGCATTTAAATTGGCTCAGATAAATGCAAACTTGTTGCTTACGTGGACCCCATCACAACTGAAACTCTTTTTAAAATGTTTTACTTCCACACTCAGTTATGATCTTGATTTTTCACACTGCGCCAAGTTGACTCTGTATAAAAGCTTTGCGGAAACAATTGCACCTAAGCAAGTACAACAATACATAGCCTTTAATCTCTCGCATGGCGCTAAGAGATCAATTACCCTGTTACGGCTCAGCATTTTACCAGTGCTATCTTTAACAACAAGTTGGCACTCAAACGGAACTTCATTATGTAACCTCTGTTATGGAGGGGAGCAGGATGTAGAACATCTTTTATTCACATGCCCTAATCAAAAAGTAGTGGCAGCTAGGACAAAACATCTGTATCCTATATACATTAATTGCCGTATTACCACCGTAAAGGACTTGATCACTGTATGCAAATTTCCCCCCAACGAATTAGTTTGTTATAACTTTTATTAATTTATAAAACCTTTTTTAGCTTTGTATTAATATGAAATATTTTAAAAGTACTTGTAACTGAATTTTATCGTATAATATTTGTGGTCCTCAGTAGAGTAACAAAACAAATAAAATAAACTTGAAACTGAAACTAAAAAGCTGAACTATTCCTCAAAACATGGACATAGAATTACCCGCCACTGGAACAACTGTTGCCCAAGTGGCCACTCCCCCACACAAAGTCCTGTTGGTCTAGTGTTTCAGATTCCTGCTCCATGATCACGACCCCACCTGCGATTGTGGACCAGGAATCCATTACAGAAAGACACAGGGGTAAAGGGAAATCTCTCTACTTTCTCCCCCTGTCTGTTTGGTTACCAAACTCCCTCTCTTCCTGAGAAGTACTTACCCAAACTGAGTCCTCTCTCCTGGATGCACTAAAAGCAAATACCTTCCAGCACAATTTGATTATGTGGGTTCACTGTGCACATGTTGACGTCATCAGTTCGCCGAGGGCGGGAAGCAGGGTTGGCAGCAGAAGCGCCTCCGCTGCCACCCTCAATGTAGACATGTCATGAGGCCTGTAGGTGAGCGCAAGTGCTCCCACCATGGGTGGGTGCCAGAATGGCCTGTAGCCATCCTCAGCACATGAGAACTGTGGCCGGGGATCCAGACCATCCTCAGCACCTGGGGCTGAAAAACAGATGCCAGACTCCCATTTATAAATACTGATACCACATGCTCCCAATGATGACAGCTCAATTTGGGATGTGAGGTCAAATTGACAGTCAGCCTCCATTTTTAAAGTGATGTAACCGTCTCGTGTTTTCTTTACCCAGTACTGCCATGTGAGACACGGTGATCCTGGGTAGGGATACAAACACTTCACCTACATGCATTGAGAAAACTCCCTTTACACTGTTATTTTGCTTTGGGTTTTTTTTTTTTACAGAACAAAATACTTTGTTGAACTGGCACATCAAATAACGCCTCAATCGCCAAAAATGAGTGCCTTTAGGGGATCAGTCACACAGCTGCTCCACAGAAGGATGAGAAATCCTAACCTAATTGGCTGGAAGTAGCAACTCGGGCCCCCCACTACATCAAGGTTGTGGATTCAGTTCTGACAACATATATAGAGCTATTGGTGTTTCGTATAGAGTCCTTGTAGGATACCAGATTGATGGGTGCGGTAGTGTACCATCCCCGGGTAGAGAGCAAGCAACTGTTTTGCTCCACTCTCCTTGAAACCCTTGCCCCTCATATTCTAAAATCTGATTTTTTCCTGTTAGCTGGGGATTTCAATCATCATCTGGAAGAGCCCTCAAATCTAGACTCTTGGTGGCAAATTTACAATAACTGGTGCATCCCTGCATATCAGCAGGGATGCGCCAGTTATTGTACGTCACGGCTCCGCCACCATGGATGCGCCGCATTGTAAATGCGGTGCACCATGGGGCAAAAATGGACAGATGCGTGACGCATCTGGTGCCGTAAGGTGGCGCATTGCTGGAGATGCGTCGCAAGCGTGACGCAGCTCCAGCAAGGCTCGGGGGTGCCCTATCCTCAAAATGCTGCGACAATACTTACGCTTCAAGCAGGCGCAGGGTTTTGACGCAGCATGGCCTTAAAAGTGGCTGAGTAAAATCTTGCAGATTTCACTCAGCAACTTTTAGGAGGCGTTCCTGCGCCGGATCGCCCCCCGTGCAGGAACACCTACATGTGGCGCAGGGCTTTACAACGTGATGCATCTCCCAGATGTGTCACGTTGTAAGTACCCCGCACCATGGTGCTGGATTTGCGCCGCCGTTGCGTCACAAAAGTGACGCAACGGCGGCGTAAAAGAGGTACAAGGGGCTTGTAAATCTGCCCCCAGGTCCCTTCTGTCACCAGTGGAATCACTGGGGCTTCTTCCCAGAGTGCATGAGCCTACTCACATCGCAGGCCATACCTTTGACTCCATCTTTACCAACGTCCCTTTCCTCTCGGTAGAAACACCCCAGGAGCTAACTTGGACTGACCATTGGGCCTTAAGATTCTCCTTTAGCCATCCAGAAGGCTTAAAAAAGCCCCTAGTCAGGGAGGGTCTGCAAAGGACTTGGAGGAAAGTCACACCGGAAGCATTTGGCGGGGCTTTCTTAGCCCCCTCGATGGAGGGGGGGCTAGACAGAAATAAGGCACTGGAAAGATGGGAGGTAGCGATCGGGACTACCCTGGATCGCAACGCCCTTCTGAAAACAGTGAGAGTAAAAGAGAAACGTGCGCCTGCGCCTTGGTACTCGGAAGAGCTCAAAGCAGAGAGAGGTGTTTGGAGAGGTCGGGAACGAAAATGGAGGAGAACCAAATGTCCCGAGAATAAGTTGGCTTATAATGCGGCACATAGAGCTTCCCTAGGTCAATGTAAAATTGCCAGAAGAGAAAATATAAGCATGCAGATAAGGGAGGCAAATAATTCCTCACTGGAACTTTTCAAGATACTAAAAGAATTTGCCAATCCCATAGTGAGCAGCGCAGCGGCCCCCCACAAGCAAGAGTTATGTGATAATTTGGCCACTCACTTCATAGAAAAGATAGATAACATCTATACCTCTCTGGGGGGGGGGGGCTCATGAGTACCCAACCTGAAGGGTAGGGACCCCTCATCACCTAAGCTTGACTCATTTTCCATCATTATCACTGAGCAAGTAAGGGCGGCACTTGCAGCAACAAAGTCAGGGTCGGAGTCAGACTGCGCCCCTCCTTTCATCATGGCAGAATTGGCCACGGTCTTAGCTGCCTCGCTCTCGGCAGTCTGTAAAATCTCCTTGGACACTGCCACTTTCCAAACAAGTGGAACAAAGCACTGATCAAACCTCTGCTGAAGAAAACATCAGCCGATCCGGCAGAGATGGAAAAGTATAGGCCAATCTCCCTTCTCCCATGCTATTCGAAAGTCGTGGAGAAGATGATTAATCAGCAACTGACAGACTATTTGGACCTGAATCAACTGCTGGACCCAGCTCAATTGGGTTTTCGAGCAAGTCACATCAGGGAAGCGGCCCTGATGGAAGTTACTGACAGCAGAGGGACTCCTACTATGCTGGTGCTCCTTGAGCTGTCAGAAGCCTTCGACACCATCTCGCATAACATTCTGCTCTGCAGACTGCAGGAGATTGGTGTCAGAGGTCCAGCACTGGCTTGGCTGGAGAGCTTCCTGTCACATAGATCACAATGTGTCAAATTAGACTCATTTGTGTCAGTAACCACCCCACTTGACAAGGGGGTACCTCAGGGTTCCATCCTAAACCTTACTCTGTACAACATATATGTGGCCCCCATCATAAGAGCTTGCGGCTTTGAGACGATTTTGTATGCGGATGACACGCAGGTGATAATCCCATTCGAATTGGATCCAGCTGTCACCAGGGCCAAGTATAAGACTTGAACATAGCTGCCTGGATGGGGGACATCTTCCTCCAGCTTAACTTCAACAAAATGGAGATTCTCCTGTTCGGGAAGGCGGAGGAACTGTGGACGACAGATTGGTGGCCCTTGGAAATGGGGGAGCCTCCTTCCCCCACAAAACAGGTTAGGAATTTGGGAGTCCTATTGGATAGTAAATTATTGTCTGAAGATCATGTAAAGGCACTTTCGAGCACCTGTTTTGGGATATTGAGAATGCTAAGGAAAGTATTTCCTTGGATCCCTTTGGATGCAAGAAAGACCCTTATTCGGGCACTTATTGTGAACAGGCTGGAATATGGCAACACACGACTGTTAGAAGCCAGGGAAGAGCTTTTCTCTAGGCTCCAGGTAGTGCAAAATACTGCTGCAAGAATGGCTTTGAATAAGCCTAGACATTCCCCGTCTCGGCCCTTGCTGCAAGCCTTACACTGGCTGTCCATCAGAAAGAGAGCAGTCTTTAAACTTCATTGGTGTTCAAGGCAAGGCGAGGCCTGGGGCCAATATACCTAAGGATGAAGGTAAGTGCTTATGTCCTGGATCGCCAGTTGAGGTCAAGCAATCAAAACCTTCTAGTTCCATGCACGATAAATAAATCAGGAATGGGAGGGCCCGCTTTTTCCTACCTTGCCCCCTTTCATTGGAACAGGTTACCGGAAGGGATACATCGCTGTATCTCTCTGGGACACTTTAAGAAATGCCTAAAAACCTGGTTGTTTTAGGGGGTCGGTGTGGGAGAAGGTTTTGCGAGTGTGCTGCCAAGTGCCAAGAGATTCCCCTAGGGAAGATTTGTTGCGCCATATAAATGTTAAATAAATAAATAATTGTAAGGGATCTGTGCATTTGGTGGCTTGTCCTCTGGCTGAGGACAGAGCGCATGGCCTCTGAAGATCTGTTGTGCTGGACTTCAAGGTTTAAATGAGGCTCAGTGTGCATGATAGCTATCCATTTATATTGCAGTCTATCCATCCATGTAACCCTAAATGAGCACGTGATTGCTGCTTCCTGTGCAGAGCTGCCCAAATGTCTGTTATTTGTTATCTGTGTTTGTCAGTCTACTGAGCTCCTTAGGGTACAGGGGTTTCTGGTGCTCATTTGTTTAACATGACATATCCCTTACTGCCCACACTGTTTCCTAAATACTGTCAGGCCCGACTTTCTCTCAGTCTTTGCCCCACCATCATTTACACATCCTCTCCTGCTCTTTCTTGTTCGCTCCTTTCCTCTTTTATTTCCTCCTTTCATGCAAAACAACAAAGATTGGCAACCCACTTCTTCCTCGTTTTGGAGCAGAACATTCCATACAAAAGACAGATTCCCTTTCTCCTGTTCACTCCTTTGTGCTTCTATCACCGGTTGCATATTTAAACCTAGTATGACATAAAGCACTGTAAAACAGTCAACATAACCATGGCTTGTTTATGGCGTGTGTATTAGGGTAACTGCATGTCAGTTGATCTCTGTATATGGGAACTTGAATACTACACTTTGTGATTGCGTTTCTATGAGTATGTTGGTAAGTGTGTATGCATGTATGTAGGTATGTGCTCTATACATTTGTGCATATGTGTGTATTTTATATAACTATATAACTGTTTATGTATATGCGTTTGTGCTTCAGTTCCAGCAGTAGAATAAACTCAAACCTCTTAGATTTTGACAAAGCCTGATTATGATTGCAAATTTCTGCACTTATTTGCCAACCTCATTTCTCAAAAATGCTTGGAATAAGAACTTTTGAATGAATAATACTTGACACAATGTATTGTGTGAAGTATTTGATGCACGTCAGACAGTGCATACCATTTCGGGTTCGTGTCCTTTATTTGACCCAAATTGCAACAGCCTGTCATTTCATATGAATAGATTTTGTTTCTCAGGCTGTTCTGAAATAACTGACATAAGAGAAGAAGCCCTAGTTATGTGCAATTTATTTAAATCCACTTCATAGCACTTCCTTTTCAAGCAGCAATGCAAACTTTCATTTTTTTAAATCTGCCCTGGAATATTTTCTGGTTATTGATTCATAGAGTCTCAGTAGAGCGTTACAAGGTCATTCATAATTGCATCAGAACATTTTTACCCCTTGCTTGGGAGTAGACAACTGTCTGAAGCGATGCTACTTTGGCATAATATGCTGCTTGAAATAGCTTAATGTTATAGGTAAACACATGGCGCCGAAAAAGAAATAAACTCCTTTTGGAGCTGCGGATCTTTAGCAGATAAAGCGCATCACAGAACTCCTGGGACTTCACTCCTCGAATCAAGTCTGTCGAACTTCATAACATCGCGTGGTAAAGTGAAGGGGAAGTGGCGGCCTGTTAGCTTGTGTGTTCTTGCTCGCAACAAGATCACTGTGTTTCCTTTACACATCAGATACTTTAGTTTGTAAAAAAGAAATGCCCGTGGTAAGACACTTCAGTAGTCTAACATTAGGTACCCCAAATAGTTTCATGGCATTTACATTTGCGTAGAGTATTAAACGTCTGATTTACATTTGATACAACATTTAGGGGCCCATTATGATGTCGGGCGGATTGCCCCTGCCAGGCTGGCAGTAGCCACTGCCAGCCTGGCGGGGGCAATCCGCCCGACATCCACACTCGTTTTCCCCCCACCATATTAGTATGGCGGGGGGGACCTCGGCGGATGGCCGGGGCGGAAAAGGAATAATATAGTGGCGTTGTCTATCAGACACCACCAGCCATATTATGATGGCAATTTTTCAATGCCTTTCCGTGATGGCAATGCCGCAACGGAAAGGCATGCGGAGTCCCCCTGCAGGGGCCCGTTGTGGGCCCCCAGGGACTCGGGGGGGCGGGGGGGGTGCACATGGGGGTACCTATGGTACCCCCCTGCATTTCAATGCACAACATGACAGGCACCTTGCGGTGCCTGTCATGTTGTGCATTGAAATGCACAACGTGCATTTTTAGCATTAAGATGGGCGGTGCTATCACTTTGTCTGCCCGTCATCCTGATGGACCCCTTAGTTTGTAAGTTATGTAACACCACTGTTGATATCAGTTAACAGTGCTTAATTTGTATAAGAATGAGTGCCAGTGTCAAAAACTGTGCTCAGTAGGCCCCATCTGGTGCAATTAAATGCTGGCACGCTGAGTACCAAGGCTGGTATTCTTAAATACATCTCAGGCCTCTTTAATTTTCTACCAGACACCCATTTCCATTTATCCCACTCTTCCAGATTTCTGCTTTTTTGTCTTTGTGACGGTTTTTGCACCTTTCTCTTCCTCCGTCTTTCTGCGTTTTCCCTCTTTTGCTCACAAATGATGCAGGAAATTAAGTGGTGGCCCCCACCGACAACAATTAGGCACTGATTAAGAGGCAGGTCGATCTGTTAATGAGCTTCCTATATTACCAAGGTTTTGTCCCTTGTTCTGAGAGCTGATAATGCAGACTGGAGCGTCAATTGTTGCTTGTGCCTAAATCAGGATCACAAAAGAGCTCTTGGTACCCACTTTTTTTGTCCCCTGGGCACCTTGATGTTAAAGAAGAGGCAGAAGATGTTTGCTCGTCCTCTTGTGTAAAACAAATCGTGCCATTGCCACAGGTATACTGACACAATCTCAAGGGTGCAAGTATTCCCTCATTTGTATGGGAGTGTGACCCATGCAAACGATGAAACACTTTGCCTCTTCACCTTACATGCACAAAGGAACTGTGGAGGCACACTAGTGCATGTCACATTGAGGGTGCCCCTGAAGAAGGCTTTTAAAAGGGGGTAATGAGGGTTACCGTGGACACCCCCAGACATCTCTTTGGAAGTGGATGGAGTATCTCACTGCATTAGCATCAAACAGCTGGTCCATCCTCCACTAAGACACTCACCCCAGGGTATGCACAACTTTGCAGCTGCCCTTGA
The DNA here is from genome assembly GCF_964261635.1 of Lissotriton helveticus. Classification (NCBI taxonomy): domain Eukaryota; kingdom Metazoa; phylum Chordata; class Amphibia; order Caudata; family Salamandridae; genus Lissotriton; species Lissotriton helveticus. Next base: position 1,082,070,633 of record NC_136059.1, read on the forward strand.
GCCAGGAAATTGAGTGTAATACAAGACTTTCCCAGTCTGCATCTCACACAACCATTTCACTCAGTACCATGAAACAAATAGTGACAATGCACCTTGTACACAAGTACCACACACAGCCACATTTCTCCACTCAAAGTTTGTCAAGATTTCCCAGACAAATATTTTTGACTGGTGAAAATGCAATGCTCCTGTTTAAACTTTGAACATAGGGAAAACGTGTAGAATGTTGTTTTATCTTCTATTTAACTATATTCCTCTTCAATGTGATATATATATTTTTCTTAAAATGTTACATTTTATTGAAGAAATAAAGTTTACAGGTGCTTATAAATTGTATCAAGGTTAGCTCTATCATTTCTAGAACAAACACATACCCCTCATGGCATCGGCATTTCCCGATCGTTGACAAGCATAACAATCCAAGATATACTGTAACACACCAACCCAGGGCGCTGTGATGGTTATTATCAACACATAGCATTGAATAATCTCAAATACATTGTGGCACGCATCCCTGTAAGTCTCCGTAAAGAAACACAACCTCTGACATATCCCACAATACATAGCTTCTCAGTGAGCTCCTATGTACTGCACATCCCTTAGCATCATCATTTGTATTTGTTGCAGAATCATATTGTCTTCTTCAGAGTGAGCTAGCTAAGTCCCGAGTGGTCCCCAGATATAGTTGAGTAGGCAACCTGGCAACTATTTCACTCTCCATTATTCACTGTGTGAGATCTTTAAACCAGTCCTATTTGCGTGGTGTGTGCTTCCCACCCAACACATTGCTATTCTCGTTTTTGCGAGTAGGCAAATGATGTCCTTCTACACACTCCCATCGGGATCTGTTTAACATAGCCCCGAGGTACAGTCAGAGATAATAGATCTAAGCAACAAACTATCCTCTCCAACACCGAGTCAAGCACTTCAGCCCAAAATGCTCGTATATAGGGACAGTTCTATACTAGGTGATAAAAATCAGCATGATTACACCTTTTTTAATGATGAGATGTAAGGCATCTATCCTACCACGTTTTTCAGGTGTGGATGCGATACAGAAATTAAAAATCTGTGAGCTTATGTTTATGGTTCATTGACACCAGTTTGGTTTGTTTACAACAATAATTCCACTGTGATCCCACCTCCCAAATCTCTTTACCAAGCTAACCTGGTGCGAGCCACTTAGCTCTCTCTGTCTTATCGAGGTTCTGGTGGTGCATGATCTAGAAAAACATCTGTTGGCATCAGTTGATCTGATAACCTGGGTTAGCAGGGTGGAGTCTGTGTGTTGTTTTGGAAACCCAGGCAAAGCTTTCTGGGCTGTGTGTCTCAATATCATGAAGAGACAAGGGTCCGGTGGAGGACGTCCACTGCCTCGTGAGGTATTCTATTGACACCAATTCATTCTTATCGTACAGGTCACCAAATTTATGTACACCACATCCTACCATGGTGCGCTACACCAAACTCTGATTTATCATTAGTGGGAGTGGGTTGTGTGATAGAGGTAATGCAGGCAAATATAAAAAGAGAAACCATAAGCGCCGATCTAGTCTTTTATAGTCCATCATGTTGTTGCAATGACTTTTAATTCACTTGGGTCCCTAGGTAAGGCTTTGTGGGGTACACCCCGTGCTTGGTCATGATAAGGCTTAAAATATGGTAATCTGGTGTCTGGATAGTACCAGCGTCTAGCAAAATGCCCCTGCACTACCAAATAATATATCTCGAAATCCAGGACTTCCAGTCCACATTTCTCATATGTTAATTTGAACATGTCCAAGCTAATCCAGCGTTTTCCAGCCCATATTATCTTCATCATTAATCTTCTGAGCATGGACAAAAAGTTGCATGAGAGGGATGTGTATATTTTGAATAAATATAAGAACCTGGGAAGGATAACCATTTTAATGATAGCGACTCTACCCACAAGGTATAAGTGTAATTAAACCTTTTCATCTATTTGCACTTGCAACCTATCAATTGCAGGTCCATAATGTGAGCACTGGTTCATGTCTCTTTACCTATGAAGATATACACCCATGTATTTAACTGAATCCTCCATCAAACTTAGATGAAACTTGAGCTTTGACAGTACCATACATTCAGTGAGAGGGCCCAATTGAAGGCCAATCTAGAATAGTGGCTGAATTTTATAACTAACTTATTAGGGTCATGAGATTCTGCACAAATCTTTTCTGAATAGTGATGTCTTATCTGCATAAATTGATAGCAATAGGTCACCAGTGTGGTAAGCAAACGCCCTATCGAGGTGGTGGTCTTGTCATATATGCACCAGAGTGAAGTGGGCACCCCTAGCTCTATACCTTTATATATTGTGAGATCCATTGGCATACCATTTATAATAATACAGGCCCCTGATTGCACATACCTCTGCTGAATGAGTTTAGAACAGCCTTTAGGAATGCCCACTGCCTGTAATGTTAACAAGAGGGGTGGCCACTCCAGAGAGTCAAAGGATGTTTCAGCATTCAGCAGCACAACTGCCACTATTACATTGGAGAGCCAAATGGTTAAGTACAGCAAAGAGAGTGGGGCAAATAATGGGTGTAGAACTGGGGGAACAATGCAGATTGAACCAGAGAGATCAACTGTTGCGTGAAAGGGACAGTTTGGTGGCTATCACTTTACCACACATTTTTTTTAAATAACTTTATGTCAGAGATAGGACTATATGATGCACATGCAGGAGTGTCTTTGCCAGGTTTTGGCAATAGAGTGATTACAGCCTAACATAGAAAAGGAAGAAGTGTTCCATTTATCAACGATTCAAAGTCAAAAGTACTTTATTTCAAAGAAATAAATTCGTACAGAAATATTGCACATTGTCCAATTCATTAATGTAGTACAGCTTCGAATCTCATATATTCAGTACTACATTTCTACTATTCAAAGAAAAATCAGTTCAAAGAATAAATAATTTTGGTTTATAAGGGATATAGCAATATAAACATTTAATTCTCTCACACTAAAACGCTATGAAAAGTGAACCCCCAAAAACACACATACATTAAAAGAAATTTTAGAAATTATTTTACTCAATAAAAAACATTATAAAGTGAAATATGTATAGCAGCTTGTCACAACCACAAAATTACTAGGAGGAGGGAAGCCTAATTCAGGAAGTTAATTGACCAGCAGCAATAGCTACATCCTGATATCTAAGACCACATATCAAATTTAGACCCTTTTCTCTAGACCATATCCCATACTTTTTAAAGACTGGTTGGAAAATGTTCTTCTTTTCCTCCAGAAGAAATATGCAGTCCATCAATAAGTGACTCACTGAGTATTTCCTACCTCGCTTAAGAGGGCAATGACTATGATGCTCGGCTATTTCTGTTTTTAGCCTTGGTAATTACCAAGAGGTGTCAATTCCTAAGCTCATCCTCAGAATTTGATTTAGTAAAATCTTATCAGGAATTTTGAACAAATATGGAAAAAGGTCCATACTCTCCTGCGGGTCCAGGAAAGGAATGACTGAACTCTTACCCTTGGGATATTTAAGGTCCTCCTTCTAACTGGTTTCAATTACACTTTACCTAAGCGTGCCCTTTATTTGACTCGCTTCAACATTATTATCATTATTATTTAATGAAGCCATCACTTCTATGATAGATTCTTTGGCTCCCATGAATCATCAACTAATTAACACTGCAAAAAAATGTGCAGATTGGTATACTGCGGAGTTACGCAGTGAAAAATCTTTATGGAAACACCTGGAGAAAATTTGGAGCAAATCCCATTCGAAACAGAGAAGCTTATCTATAAATCTGCCCTCATCACTTACCATAAAAACATAAAAAAGGCGCGAAAAGTTCATGGTATACTAAAACTCAACCAGGCAGGAAATTCAACTGAGGAAGTCTATAAAATTCTCAACTCTTTCACCAATCCTACAGCTTGCTCCCAGCAGATTCTCCCATCTCAGGGATTATGTGACAGTATAGCTGTGCATTTTGATGATAAAATTACTTTAATTTACAATCAATTCCCTCAAAACTCTTGTCAACTGGATCCTTCTAACTCCAGACCCTCAACTCTAAGAAGTTCTGTTGAAGGCCTGAAACATTTCAATGCTATTCAGATCTCTCAGGCGGAAGCCATATCTGGATCTCCCCTTGATGTGATGTCAGCGCATATATTCGCTCTCCTTGCACCTCTTCTCTCCCCCTCCATTTGTGATATTCTCAACACTTCTTTATGTGAAGGAGCCATGCCACTTGATTGGAAGGCCGCTCAAGTGCTACCAATTAAGAAGAAAGCTCAGTTACCTGCTGATGTACTCTCTAATTATCTTCCCATTTCTCTTTTGCCGCTTATGACTAAATGGCGAAGGGTTATGTCAACACTCAACTGATGTGTTACCTGGAATCCCAATGCATCCTTGATCCTGCCCAGTCTGGGTTTAGACCCACTCACTCTACAGAAACTGCCCTCAATGGGGTTACTGACCATATTAAAATGATGTTGGATAATAACAAAGCAGTGCTGCTGGTCTTATTAGATCTGACAGCAGCCTTCAATACTGTCTCTCATCAGAAATTGATTTTCCAACTGAGAGAGGCCGGTTTGCAGGGACAGGCACTTAATTGACTCGTTAACTTTCTAGATCAGTGCACCCACACCATCAATCTGGGTCCCTTTCACACTAAAACCCTGAAGCTTACTAAGGGGGTGCCCCAGGGCTCTTGTTTGAGTCGTACCTTGTTTAATATCTATGTGACCCCCTTGGCCAAGATCATCAGGGAGTACGGTTTTACTCCATTCTCCTACGCTGATGATACGCTTCTACTCCTGTCCTATGATAAGGATACAGAGTTAGTTGATCAGCGTTTTGCAAAGGGCATGCTAGCCATATCAGCCTGGATGACATAACACTTTCTCCAACTGAATGCGGCCAAGACGGAAATCCTGCTGTTTGGTTCGGCTCAAGCATCCTGGTCCCCTAAGTGGTGGCCTGCTGTGTTGGGCCCCGCCTCTTTTCCTTCTAATGTGGCGAAAAATATAGGGTCCGTTTGGATGTATTGTTATCAATGAGGGGTCAAATCATGACTACCTCAGGGATCTGCTACCATACCCTGACCCTTCTGCGCAGAGTGTCTGCCTCTTTCTGTTCGTAGAACTTTGATTGAGGCTTTGATCATTGGTCGTTTGGATTATTGGAATGCTCTACTGACATCTGCTAACGGATCCCTTCTGAACAGATTACAGATTGTATAGAATGTTGCCGCACCCCTGGCTCTCAAAAAGCTGCAGTGCACCTCCCCTGGGCCGTTGCTAAAACAACTCCACTGGCTTCCTATCTGCCAAAGGATTAAATTGAAGCTTTGCTATTTCACCCATAAAGGACTCTATCGTACAAGTCCCAGCTACCTGGCGGACAAGTTTAAAGTTTACTGGCCAAACCGTCTACTTAGATCTAAAGGTTAAGGGATGCTAGTGGTCCCTCACTACAGGATAATACAAACAGGCAGCAAAACTATTGCCTACCTTGCACCGAAATATTGGAAGTCCTTGCCAGAGGCCTTGCGCAAATGCCCCAGCATTTTTCATTTCAGGAAACTTGTCCTGTACCCTCTCTTTAGTAGCGTGGAGATACCCCTGCAGGGGTAATTCCAGCACTCTACAAATCCTATACATACATACATACATACATCACAGGATTCCTCTTTCTGGAGAGAACTGACAACATTTCAGGTCAGATTAGTTCCAAAAGCTTATCAACAGGAGCCCCATTTTTATTTGCGAAATAAAAACGTAAGGCTCTTGTGTCTGCCAGAGCACTCCAGGCTAAGGATCTTAACTTCCACCTTACCGCTTGAAAGAATCAAATTTTTAGGTAGTTCAAGGAGCAACTTCAAAGACCTACCATATAGACCTCACCATGAGACCTGTCTATCCATCGCCAGGACCTCTGCTCTGTAAAGAGCCTGGGGCATTAATTTTCCCTTACTAACTTTACTTAATGGTTCAAAGGTGTAGCTGCCATATTTGCGATCAACTTTTTCCAGGCCATTCACTTCTGCAGAAAGTCATATGCTTGCCCCCATCTTAAATCATCAGATTAGTTCACCAAGTGAATTTATTTTTCTTCCTATAGAAAAACAAAAGTTTTTGTCTTGTTAACATTTAATTTTGGTTCGTTTTGAAGTCAGTAAGAACTCAGGGCATTTAATATCCGTTGGAGCCCTATAAGCATCAGGCCCATTACTACCAAATCATTAGCATGCATAAGGCAACTACTGTGCCTCCCCCCTATCTTTGGAGAATAATTATGTGTACCACTTAATGTCAAGGGGAAATCCACAATGAACAAACTAAACAGGAGGTATGCCAGCAGACACACCTGCCGTAAGCCGTTCACCACTGAAATTTTCCTCAATAGGCTGCTACGCCCATCCAGGTCGACTTGGACCCAATTATCACTATCACTATGAAGCTACATCACAAAATCTAAGAAGACTTCAGATATATTCCACTGCTGACATTTGCACCAAATAGTACCTCTATCTATCCTCTCAAAAACCGCTAGGAAGTCAGCAAAGCAGAAGCAAAGGTCACCTATCGACTCCATTTACAACCTGAGACTCCCCAAAGTGTGAAACAATGGTCCATCATTGAGTGTTTTGGTCTGAGGTTCCTTGCACTACAGGGATCAGTCCAGTGTCAAAAGCCCAGGCATCCAGATGTTTTAATAATGTTGTGCAAAGAGTTCGGAGGGAATGTTGAGAAGCAAAATCAGAAGATAATTAGCAGGTTGATCCTTTGTGCCTATTTGTGAATGGGCTCCACTATGGCTCCTTTCCACGCGTCTGGGAGGTTTCTGGTGCGAGTTAACCACTGGAAGAAGCAACTAAAAATGAGTCCCCATTTCTTGAGTCTTTCTTAAATATCACACATGGTAACCCATCCAGACCACCAGCTCTACAAACTTTCATATTACTAATTATTTTGGACAGCATTTATGCCGTCTGAGTTTTCTCAATCACTCCTGCCTCAATTTCAGTGCTGGCCCGATCCACAAACAAATTTTTAGAGTTTCCCCCCTTGCACAGCAGGTTGATGAAAGTATACCAATCTTCACTTGTCTGGGCCTCTAGGGAAGATAGAGAAGAGAGAGTTACAGAGTTTACTAGTCACCAGAAATGATTACTAGTATTATTGGCAATGGCAGCTAGCATTAACTCCCAATCTACTCCACATAACTCTCTCTATTTATGAGAACATACATTTCAGTAGGCAATTTTCGAGGCCACCATGACGGTTCTTAAACAGGTATCACCTGGATTTGACTTAAACTGCAGACTACTCCTGTTTACCACTCTTCTACTCTCCCTGCAATCATCATCAAACCAACTCTTCCCTTAGCCTCTTTTAGCACTTGTTGGGTGAGGTCCCGCTTTGCTCGCTTAAAGCGGGCTACTGGTTTCCTGACTAACCGACATACCAATCCAACACATCATGACCAACTTCAAGGTCTAAGTGCTCAAAATCAATTAGAGAAAGAGCATGCTATGCATCTTCAGTAATCAAAGCACATACTCTCTTCTGATGAACTACCTCTAAGGGCAGAGAGGCATTTGGACCAGGCAGGAAAGTACCTTTAAATTCCAAACTAAGGGCAAAAAGATTACTAGGCCCCATGTCAAAACTCTAAAGTTTTTCTCCCTATGGAATTACATTGGGATCAACACATAATCAATAGGCAAATTGCTATTACCATATATAAAGGTTCTCATGGCAAGATTAACCTCATTGCATGACCATTCAGGTTGATCAGATTCAATTGAACTAAACTGGAGAGGACCTTCACCTCTTCTCCACTTGGACTTTCCAAGAAAATGCAGCCAGGGATGTTTAATGCAAGCCACAATTTTTTCATAGCCATATAAATCCCTTAAAAAGCGGATCTTTTATTAAAACTCTACAAACAACAAAGTGCCTGGATAATCACAAGGCAACTTTTCCGTATCATTGACCAAGTTCAAGTGTTCACACTTGGGAAGGGGGTGAGTTTGAGGAACGTACATGTTGAGACAAATCATTTGTTTTAACCCTTCAACATTTGTAAACAAATCAATTAGGCATGCAAAGACCCAGTCCCAAGTAGTTTGAAGCTTTGTTACCTTCCTTCTACATCGGACAGATATCAAAATTGACAATTGTCCCACTGCCCTCCCTCTTAACAAAGCCCTAGCAGTTTGGATCATACCAACAAAGCACTCCACTACAGGGCTCTCCAACGATCAGGTTTCCTGGAGGAAACAAACATGGTAATTCATTAAAACCTCTCTACAATTTTCCATTTCTATGAATGATTTAAAACCAGGTACATTCCTTACCTGGAGACATCCTGGCAGTAGATGCCCTGTCTCCTACCAATCAATTTCTTCAGCATCTCCACCAGTCAAAGGATGGATATGGCGATCATAAATATCTATTGAAGAATGACTCTCCCCTCTCCAGGGGAAAAACTCCTAACAACCATGGCTGCTTTTCCTCCTAACCTCATCAAAGTCTGAGGGGTATAAATTTTGAGAACTTAGTTACGAGAATATGTTTATATGCTTTGCAAAATTAAACTGTCAAACAGTCCAACCTGGGGCTTTGTGACCTGCCAAACTCTCAACAGCTCTCAGTGATTCCTCAGAAGCTATGGGATCACTAAGAAACTGCTAATAGTTGTTGTCATTAAGGTAAGAGTGTATTGAGGCCTGTGATATCTCAACACGGGAAGGGTATAACTGGCCATAACGGTGACACATTTTTGAGGCATACTTTTGTTTGCTAATAAAGTCTCATCTTCCTCAGTGTATCATTTAATTATGTTATTACTGTGCACATATCATTTCATCATATCATTTTAACAGCATGGCTGATGTTCTGCCTAGTCTCTCCCCTACACCATATTTACAGGACTGTGTATGTGTCCCCAAATATGTTACCTCTTGGTGAACCTAGATCTCTATAACTCTGCAGCAGCTGATGTTGTCCATGAAGATGCTCAGTGTTAGACATTTGAGTCCTCCAGCGTTTTAGGTCCCGCTCAAACTTTGTCAGTTGTGTGTTTTGTATGGATTTTTAGCAGTACTCAGACTTGCTTATGTTTTACAATACCCTTGATATACACTTTAAATGCTCCCCAAAGTGTTAGGTGAGTGTACAGATCCACCATTAATTCTGAAATATTCCAAAATTGCCTCATGCATCTCACTACAGCAAACGTCGTCCTTTAGGTTATCACCAAGGAAACGTCAAGGTGGGCAACAGCGTTTGGAGCAGAGTATATTTAAAACTAATTTACTTGGAGAGTGATCAGGAAGCGAGTGCGGTGAGTGTCCCTATAATCCAGAATGTTGTCTCTCATAACAAACCAAGTATCTATGTGTGATCACGTCCCAACCAGCACCACAAAAAATTAAATTCTATTTTAAAACCATGTAGCAGGTGTCAGGTATCTATGAGGTGAATTTGATACAGACCTCCCGATGTATACCTGTGGAGTGTCTCTTCACTGTGCTTATAGTGTCAGTACAGTTCTTTTCCAGATTCATTGTCGTACAACTTATACTTTCTCAGTAAAAACTGTGTGTTTGTTGGACAACAAAAAAATCAGAACTGTACAAGACTGACTCCACACGCACCATCCAGTCTTGCTAGCTCACAATGCACCATCTGTACCCCGGCCTAACCTGACAATGTAACAAATGGATTGTGCAACCTCTGAACATAACAACCTTTACTCCCTATGGGCTAACATTAAATTGCTGATTAGTCTTAACTACTTCTCAAGCCTGGCCCCCCTGTGGGACTCTCCAGGTGCACCAGAGTGCCTGAAGGACAGACTAGCATTACCACTCAGAGTGGCCAAGCTGAAGGTGTTGGGGGGACTTGGAACAACAAAAGAGGGGACTACCGGTCGACAAACATTGAGATAAGAGAGATTGGATTGAAAGTTGTGGGACTCAGAGCAATACAAATTCAGCCTCACTGTGTTGAGATGAATCCCATCAGCCCACCACAATGGCGGAGCATCGTCATCTGGGAATAAGCATACATTATACGAATTGGTGCAGCCCACACCTTTCCAGGGGGAACCAAACTGCACTCAATTCACAACCAGTGATCGATCCGACCAAAATGAACTCTCAATCAGTGGTGCTGATATTTTGCAGTGCAAGAGAAAGTGAATGTGAAAAATTAAAAAATGACTACTGGGACACAAAAGCGGATTTAATAGAAGCTATCCTAGTGTCAAGATTAAAAACCCTAGGACATAGGTCGACATGTTTCAGCCTTGTAGGTGGCACTAACCTGGCTTTCGCCAGGACCAAGAAGTGTTTACACTACTGCAAAAATACTACAAAATTACGTGAGAAAAAATCATAAGTATAATAGGAAACTATTGAAATTTTTGTTACAATACACCCTACCAGAACCTGTTTTTCACATATGCACATTAGTTTTCGTTTTCACTAGAGGTGCAATTTCTTTTCCAGCTTTATGTGGGAGTACGCCTCACCTCGCCCGGCAACTGCTCGGTAGATTAGGCCCCCTCTGTTCGTCGGTACCCCTGGAAGGAACCAAGCCGGGAGGACTTGGCCCATGAAGGCTTGCTGTTATCTTGGTCATCACTATACAGCAGGGCGGAAGAGGGTTTTGTCTAAGTTCAAATATATACAGCTGCAGAGTTGGTCCCAAAATATGAAAAAACCCATAGGCAACATCTTAGAGAAACAGTTAGTGGCAAGATCTGCTGGGAAGAAGGAGGTCTCCTTTCTGCACTGGAACAGTGAGGAGGCTATTGATGAGGACTTTAAATTGGCCGAAGAATTGTGGGGTGTGAGCTTACCAAATGAACCGTGGGAACATCTTTGGCAAACATCCTTCAACATCTTGTTTGCCACCGTAAAACCAGCTTGGTTCAGAAGGAATCACTTGTTCATGGTTCACAGTGCCTATCTATCTCTGTTAAGGCTGTCTAAATTGACTGACCAGCCTCCATTTAGCTGCCAAAAAAGTGGCATGGAGAGAGCCTCGGATGTATACATGTTCAAGGAGTGCCCAGCCATAGCGGACTTTTGGGTAAGAGTAGGCAAAACTACCACATCTAGTCCTTCCAATACAAATAAATCTTACTTTGATAATTTTGGGAATATCCAGTGAAGCCACAGGCCCTTCCAGATCTTTTCTTTTCTATGCTGAATTATTGGCCCGAGGGAAATATGTAAAAGATGAGCAGAATGTCCACCTCCTCTGCACACTGAGTGGTTGTCCTCTTTGCTTGCGACATCTAAGTTGGAATTGAGTAGGACTCAGAGAAGAAAGAAGAAAGCAGTATGGGATTTTTGATGAAAATGGTCTAATGCTTGTGAGACTGGATAACTTCCTTTATCAAAGAAAAATGGATCCTATGATTATGCCTCTTTGAATCTCTCTTGACTGTGTTGGGCACTCTCTGTTTCCTCTCATCACAAACATCAACAGTCGCAAGGGTTACCTGGAACAAATGTAAGATTGACCGTGCCCCTTTCCTTGGGGTCAGTGTCATCCTAGCCTGCTGTCGTACAGGTAGGCGGGGCGCTTCCTCCTGGTCCCCATCCAACAGCCTATGCTTCTCTAACATCGAGTAATGGTACGGGTGGCTTGTAGGCTCACTATGGTCTGAGGTGAAAGAGGAAAACAAAATTAACAACCCTGAGCCTCCAAGGAAACCATTGTAACAGATCTAGAACCCTTTTGCTCAGTTACTTATGCATACTGAAAGAGATAAACAAGAAATGCACAGTAAAGTCTATTAATAGGTATTGAAGCATTGTGATTCTTGAGTAAAATACTTGTGCTGCAATAATCAATGGAAGGAAACAGAAAAATGTGATTAGCATTACGAGATTGATGAAAAAGATAAACAGTCCCACTCTTTTGGTTATTTCAGATCTATGCTTGTACAAAAGTACTTTAATATACTGTTCTCCTTTCTAGCATCTCCTAACCTGCACATCCAGGGTGGGTGAATCTGTCAAATCCTTGTAGGGTGATCTAACTCCCTGTTACTTGTGAGTTGGTGTAATAAGGCTGTCCTTCTTGGTGGAGAGCTGGGTAGCATCCCTCTCATGAGGTAAACAGAATCAACCGGGCTGGAATTCCGGCATGGGTCAGCCTCTTAGTGCCAGCAAAATGCTCCTCTGCCTAAACAAAAAAATGAAGATTTATATAATGAACAATATCCATCCTACCATGCTGAAGTCCCAGTCAGGCCACTATATTTTTTGCTATTGTGATAGCTCTGTCACCGAACAGCCAAACCAAACAACAACATTTTACGTGATAAACTTAGCACTGGTACAGAATATTCAAAGTATTTGATAGTGCACCTGCAAAGTGGAAATATAAGGAAAGCTCCTTTCAGAGATTATTATCCTACACAGGCACGCAAATCTCACTGTGTTAAAGAAAGAAGGCAAGTCAACTATGTGAGCATGTAAAATGGTGGTGCATCTATCCGGGCCTATAATGTGACCACATAACACCATGACCATATTCAAATCTCACCCTTATAGAACAGTGTCTGCATTTGTGTGTTTAAGGGCTACCAAGATCGAGTGAAAGCAATCTGGTGTATCAACATTAGGTGTGTATGTATTCACAATCGCCACATCATGATCTTTGATCAATCCCTCTAAAACTATGCATCAGGATTCTCATATGTTTGTAGTATTTTGAAATTCACATGTCTTGGGGACCAGAATACAGACTGTACAGGGAAAAGAACCTGTATCCACCCCATTTTGAGGAATATGTATATATCCCTCTCAGTGGCAGATGAGTGTTCTAAAGGCAGACTAAATCTACCACATGATATTTGAGCTATGTAAGCACCTCCTTACATTTGATAGGATTAATGGTCCCCTAAATATTACAGCACAGCAGTGTTAACTTTTTCCCCAAATGTGCAGTCACAGAGTTACTGGTCAAAAGTCCTAAAAATAAAAAGCAACCCTGTTGTGTTCCCCAAAAAGGTACAGTAAATATCTTGTTGCCAAAAAGCACAGCAAAACTCCCACTGATTCCCTGCATCTCCTGTCAATGTTTAGTCAGTGCCTGCTCATTCGTCTCCAACAACAATGCCTTTATGTGCCTGGGGATTTCCTGCCCTAGAGCTGAGTTCTTATCTTTGAAATGTTTCTTATGCAATGATTTGACTTTAGAGGGGCTGGAGAATACATGTGATTTTATATCAATTTCAATCTTCAGCCCTGCCATCTATAATAATGCATATCATACAGCCCTCTCACGTAGTATCTTCTTTAAATGTCTGTAAATTTCCTACACAACTTCTGAACCAGTTGGGTGAAACCTGGGAAAAAGCACACAGTGGATCCGTTATATTTCTGCAGGCCTAGCCCTAGAAAGTCATAGTGCAGTGTTGAGATCTTGAAAATTGAGAAGCCAGGCTATTAGAGGCAGAGGGCCCCCCAGAAAAAGGTGTGGACCTAGAGACCTATGGGCCCGCTTGAAAAGGATGATAGCAAAGTAGCTGGAGCTATATGAAGAGCTCAGAAAGAAAGTCTTCAATGAAGGTGTAGGAACGTCCTATGTTTGCAGAATCCACTACCCTGGAGGACTCACCAGAGGAGTTTTCTTTAGTGTCTGAGCACGGAGTTTGATTTATCTGCTGCATTTTTCTGCTTGAACTGTATCTAGCTCTGGTCGGTGCGCCTTGCAGCTGAGCTCCGGTGGTCCCACATAGAACAGCAACAGAATTGGGTGACTGAAAATTCTATAGGGCATCTGGTATCTCTCAGTGTATGTTCGGGGGGGACTTATTCCTCAGAATCCCTAGCCCAGAGACAGCACTGCAAAGTGAATCCCCTCACATCAGATAGGCATGGCAAGTTTTGGAACAGCACACTAGGCCACAATGCACAGGCATCCTCAACAGTGTTTTCTAATAGCTGGTATGTACTCAATGTGTCTATTGAAAGGACATATGGCCAGTTCCGGAAGCAGGCCCTTACCTCTACGTTCTTACAGCCTGAAGGGACCACTAGTCTAGCTGACATCTTGCTGCCAATGTGAGGCCTGCAGAAGCACGTACGCCAAGCCAGGTCAGGGCAAATGGTACCCTGTCACCACTATGCCTCTGAGGATCACATCAACCTATGTGAGCACTGGAGTTGATAGGTCATGGTATAGGCCCATCTTGCCAATAACCCCCCAGATCCCCAAACACCCTCTCCACCTCAGCACACACCCATATCTCATTCTAAGCCCCTGTTTGGAACATTATGATGGGCCCAGAACCAGAGCATCAGGCTAGGCAGCTATCTTGGAAGTCAACGTGGCCATGCCCCCCAGAGTAATAAAATCAATATGAAATTTCTTCTGTGCATCAGCTTTCAGTATCACATAGGTCTTTCACATTCATTCCAAGAACTGTGATAATGTTGATGCAAACATGTGTTTGTGCCCGAGTCTGCGTTACAACCAAGTCAGTGTTACAACTGGTGTTCAAATACCACACAAACAAAATTATTCCACGCAAATGTAGGAACATTAGTGCATCAAACAACTGCAATATTCCAAAGTTTGCAGCTCTGAATGACTAAAAACATGATATTATTGCATTATCCCTGCCCTGATCTACAGATCTTAGAAAGAGGAGGGAATACGTCACTGAACTCTCAGTTATAACATTTCCCTGTGATGTATTAGCTGCCAATGACCACACTGGTCCTATAATGAGGGATTACATGATAAATTAATTATCAAATGAGTATGATATATGTTTGCTCACTACCAGTTTTTAAAAGAAAATCTAGTGATTAAACTATTGCAACATAATGTGCAGTATAAACGTTACTGAGGATTTCCCAAACTGGAAAAGCATTAAAGTTAATGAGACAGCTAACATATTAAGGAAGTGTCTATTTACCCATCCACCAGACAGATAGTACAACATCTCTGCTGTTTAGCCTGCCATAGACGAAATGGTAGAGATGATGAACAATTTGACCAGTGGCCAGATGAATAGTATGAAGGAGGTCTTTATTTTGCTGCCCTTTAGGAAAAAAGGGTCTCCAGGCAATGGTTGTGTGGTGCCCATCTTGTGATGGGGTTGCAACATGTGTGAAGCATTTAAAAGTACGTGCACATGCAAATGTACAATAGTTTGTAAAAAGGTAAGTTCATGAATTAAGCTATGCTTTTTACAAAGAAAGAATGTACAATCAATTTCGATTAAAATCAATAGTGTTATTTTAATATACAAATAAGAAAAGTAGAAATCAAACAGAAGATTCAGGGTATGGCACATAGAATTTTGCGCTTTATTCTGGGAGTATTTAGCTGTCAAAAACACTGAATATGGTTTTAAAGAATGTTGCATAATGATTTATTTATTCATGAGAATAATTTTTTTGTTAATGTTCATTATGCTCCTTTTGATGATTTTTGAGGACTGGGCTCTTTTGGGGACACTTATGGAAAAGCTTGTGCTAGGGTTGGACTTCTGTTTTTAATGGGGATTGCTTAGAATTTCAGCTATCGCAACACAGCAGCAGTCAACCTTCAGCTGCAAACAGGAATTTCTGACATATAGGTGGTATCGGGACTCCAGATAGAGGGACACCTACAGTAGCTAATTGGTGTTTGGGGGCACAGTGCTTTGGGGCACTTGCAGGAGGTAAATTGAGTGAGGCACTGTAATGGTGCTTCTGTGGAATGGGTAATTGAAAGCAGCAGATAGATAAGTAATGAATCTGGGAAATAAATTCGCAGGAGGGGTTCACTGTACTGCCTGTGAAGAAACACAGACTATTCACCGAGCAGGTTTAGGGAATTGATGTTTAAAGATCTCATATCATGAGCAGCCCCTTCATACACATTGACAGTTTAGTCAACTGCACGCTGCATCTTGGGAGTTGTAGTTTTGATATTTCAAACAAGTTAAGCAGTATTTTAAGTGGGTCCTGTCTCCACTGGGCCCTCATTGTTCTACTTGACAGTGCTGTCTCAGAAAAAGAAATCTGGAAGCAAAAAGAAAAAAAAAGAAAATCTGTGTGACAGACTTGGAGGTTTTAGCTGACTAAAGTCAATGTGGAGGGGTTGAAGGGGAAGGAAACAATAGGAGGGGGAAGATGAAAAATAGTTGAATAAGAGCCAAGAGGTGGGCCACTAGAAGGACTAGGATGACCAGAGCAACGAAGACCAGGGCAAGAAGAACCCGGCCAGGGAGACCTAATCTATGAGTTACCAGAAACAAATAGACAATGACGAACAGGAGAATGAAAAACATCACTAGGGGTACCAGGACCAAGGTGAGTAGGATCAGGAGGGCCAGGGGGATGTGGAACAGGAGAATCTGGACCCAGTGGACAAGGGTCTGAAGGAACAGAAGCACCAGAGGTAGAAGGACTAGAAGGTCTTGACCACAACAACAGGAGGGCTATGAGGGCCTATGTATTCTAAGCAGAACTAGAGGGACAAGGACAACCAAGGCCCTGAGTAGCAGACCCAAGTACACATACCAAAGAGGATAAGCACCATGATACCAATAGAGAGAAGGACTAGAGACAGCAGGGCCAAAATCACAGACATTGGATCAAGGAGACCAAGGGAACAAACGCAGAAGGACATGGACCAGGAAGACCACAACCAGACCATGGCAGGACCTGTAGATCCTAGATTACAATGACCATGGGATTATAAAGGTCGAGAAAATCTAGGTCCAATAGGACCAGGAGCAGAAGGGAAGTCTTGTCAGACTTAGGGTGATCCTCAACCAGGGTGACAAGAATTACATTACATTACATTAAAGTTGCGTCACAACATTGGAACTAAGAGAACCATTGCCAAAGGGATGAGGAAAACAAGACCCAATACGACCATTGCTAGGAAGACTATGATAGAGGGACCCATGTTCAAATGCGCAAGAACAAGGTAGAATAGGTAAAACAGGAGGACTAAGTAGGAATAGGATGGGGCAGGAGGACCAGGTCTAGAAGGGCTAGGGAAACCAAGTACAGTGAAACTAGCTTCAGCTGACCAGATAACAAGGGCCAGACAAAAGAGTGACAGAACTAAGACCAGGAGTACAAGGACCACATTGACCAAAAACAGAGGGCCATGAGGGGGAAAGATAAACCAGGGGAGCTGGACCAGGAGAAATGATGGACAAGAATTCGAGTGAGGGATGAAAAGGTGCAGTACTGGGAGCCTGTAAAACAAGAGACCTAGTATACAAACAACGAGGGAAAGGATTACATGGACATGATGACCAGTCAAACCAGGACAAGGAAGTACAGGACAAAGAAGTACAGGGCAAGGAAGTTCTTAGACATTCATGAGCCAGCTGTCAAGGAACATCAGACCTAAGAAAGGCCAGGATGATCTTTGACAGAACAAGATATTTCTGAGCTATCCAGGCAAGGATCAGGAGTATGAGGGCCAGGACGACTAGGGCTAGTTTGAAGAGGACTAAGAAGATCAGGATCTGAAGGGCAGTGGACTGTATGTCCAGAATACTAGGATAAGCAGAACAGGAATTTGGAAGACCGGGGGTGGAGGCAGTACCAAGAACACCCACAATACCAGAGCAAGAGGACAAGGTAAACTAAAAGGACCATGATTAGGAGGACTTGAAACAGGGCTAAGAGGGTCATTAAGATCAGAACTTAGTTGTCCTGAGCTTGGATTACCAAGTGGGGCAGAACAATCATTACATGTAGCAGGAACAGGGTGAGGAGGATCTGAGGTAAGAAGGCCTACCACTATCTGGAAGGCAAAGCGGAATGGACTTCGGTGGGCATGAAAAGCAGGACCAAAATGGCCAGTCTCAGGCAAGGGGAACCTGGATCAAGATGACCTGGAGTAATGGCTGCAGTACCAGTAGGACTAAATGGAAAAGGAACAGATTCAGGAGAACAAGGATAACCCAAACCAGGAAGAAAAAGACGAAGGGACAGATTTTTCATTCTTTCATGCAGTGTAACACAGCAAGCCAGCTTGCTGCACTGCAAAGTGTAAAAGGGAAAGGGCAGGAATGCACTATGTTTAACATTATTCTGCACATTCCTGTACTTTCTTAGTGCTGGTGCACTTTTGGCTGTTTAGCATCAAAACAGGCATCCTTGTACGTTTTTAAACTAATCATAGTGAAAAGAACTATAGGTACATTGTAACCTTTATTTGTGCTGATGTTAAAATGTGGGTACTTCCATAGGGATTAAATATGAGAAACATCACACTGACATGGTTGCAAAATAACTGAGTATTTGCACTTAGATGGCAACAGTCCTTTCTTACTTGTCACTTAATATTCTTCCAATGGGAGCCATCCACATGATTTTTAAACTAACATGATGGAGTCAACTTTATTGACCATAACAAAAAAATCTTTTTTCACGATTCTCCATAATGTGCTGTTGCAAACCTTTAAAAAAACAAAACATTGACCACCACATTAGCATAGCAGTTGACACCAGAACTATTTTCAAACTGATAACCAACAATCTCTTCAACAGTGTCCTTTTTCTTTTTGCTTGCAATCACAACATTATCTCTTTTTCTCTTCTCTACACCTTCAGTACAGATATTCTGATACCTTCTTTTTCGACAAACCACACGCTTTTCAAATACAGGATATTGAACTAAATTAGGAGCATATGTTCTTCTCAACCTATTGTACTCTTTGACACAGTTGACATCTGCAGTAATCTTAGTAGCATCAACATCAATCAAAAACAAACCAGATAATGTTCTGACTCGCGACAAAGCAACATATGCCATACCCTCTTTAAACACAGTATTTCCAATGTTCACCAAAGCACTGTCAACACTTCAACCTTGAGATTTATGAATAGTCACTGCATATGCCAGAGAAAGTGTAAACTTTTTTCAACGGACATATAAATCTTTAACAAGCAAAAAATGAGCAGAACAACACCAATTTGCTTCACTTCTTCAATCTGATCAAATTTAATCTTTAAGAATTCAATACCATCTTTATTTTGATAATTAACGAAATCCACAACTTTGCCCATTGCTCGATTAACTAAACCTTTTTCTACATCCAAATTACGCCTTAAAATTATCCGACAGTTTCTACATGTATATAGATTCTTTTCTAAACTAGCAGTTTTAGATATTGATTTTTCTAAAGAATCCAATTTTGTCTTCAAGTTTTCAGTCAAAATAATAGTGATTCCTTCATGCTCTATTTTATCGATGGCTTCCATTTTTATTATTTCTTCATTTTCCAGTTTCAAAAGTTCTTTTTTGAATATAGAACACTCACACAGTGTCGGCATTAACCAGATTACAAATTTGCTTTCTGCAATTTTCATGTATAATTTCTCAGGAACTACGTTTTCATTTGGAAACAAATTGGAAAGTAATTGAGTCTGCAAAGCTTGTTTTCCATGTTCAGTCAGTATTCCAATTCTTATATCTTGGAGAATAGTTCCATAATCAACATAATTTGCCTGTCGCATATTTGTAATGAGTTCTTTGTATTCAAAATATGACCAAATGTTCATGTTTCCAACACTACCCAGAGACGTTCTGGTGTCTTCATGCACAAGTGTTTTAAATACTGGTTGTTCTTTCAGAGGAGTCAGTTGCAGTAGATCACCAAAAACTATGACATGTTTTCCTCCAAATAACATGTCGTACTCTGTTTTAAGAATTTGCTGCATTCTTAAATGCACAAACGCAAGCATTAAGTTTGATACCATGCTTACCTCATGAATAAGGAGAAGTTTCATTTTCTGCAAGACTCTTGAAACTTCACAACAAGCTTCTCCAGATAGCGTGTGGTATTCCAATTTGTTTTCATGCTCTACAGGTAGCATTAGTAAACGATGTACAGTAATTCCTTTAATGTTGTGTGCTGCCAACCCAGTTGGAGCAGTGACAAAACAAGACAAATACGACTCAGTTGTTTTCTGTAGATAACTGGTGATTACTTTAATTCAGAAACTCTTTCCTGTTCTAGCTTGTCCACTCACGTACATTCGGATAGGTTGAAATGACGTGCATGAGCACTCTTTCTTTTCATGAAGTAATCCATGGTCAATCTGTTGTCTCACTTGCTCATATATTTGTTTTTGCTCAACATTTAGTTGTTCTTCCAAGTTTGCTAAGTTAGTTACATCTTCTTGAGCTTGATGCATTGCTGTTTCCACCTCATTCATGGCGATTGCTGCTTCATTTTCAACAATTGGTTGTCCTAGCGGATCTTGACTCAGCGCAGCAGAATTTTTACTCTCTTGAGAACTGTCTCTAGCAATCTCAGTTTCAATTGTAGCTTCTTGATCAATTTCATCGTTCAACATGTTCACATAATTTGCAAAGCACTGCATTGTATGCTATCTTTACAAGCATTAAAGGAATCTTCATAGCTCTGGAAATCTCCAAGTAATTCCAGATCTGAACGCCATGGTTTGAATAGTTGTAAAAGGGCTAAATAGTAAAATTCCCTTTTATCAGCAGTGTCGCAACTCAGCTTCCTGTGATTAATCAAATTTCCTTTTGTTTGTTTCACCAAACATCCTTCGGAACCAATGACTCCATATTTTCCATCATTGATGTTCTCTGTAGTACTCCGTTTAAAAGTGTAGTTTTGCAGCACTTCATAGAGACACATGTTCTCAAGATGATGACTTCTGTTTGGGTAATATCTGTCCAACATATTCGTTTTCAAAATATCTGTACTTTCTGGATCCTTTGCTGCTAAATACTCAATTTCTTATACAGATTTCAGTAGTAGATTTCACATTGCTGCAAGACACATAAGGATTCTTCTAGATTTGGAGTATAGACTTGCAGATGATAACCGATCTGAGCATTCATAAGCTCCAATTTCTCGATGGGATAACATCTTCTGAAACTGTACAATTTCTTACTGAGAGTCTTCTCGTGAGAAATCTCTTCCCACATTTCTTTCAATTCAGTCTTTTCTGATTTTGTAATATAGGATGTTACATATCGAGCAAAAGCAATGGAATTGTCCGCAACATATTGAATATCCATGTTAGCATTCCACATGGACAAAATGTCTGGGTTGTAGTCATTTATGTATTTTGACTCTTCATTTCTTCTTAAGTTGTAGGACTTCTGGTGATAGTATGTCGCAAAGATGACATAAAACTGTTTACTTTTCCTTTGGACATTACAGGACATGGAAATGCAAAATGACATTTGGTGTACAACTTGTCCTTAGATTTCTACTTTCGTTGACAGTATTTTCCACATCGGTGGCTTTGGAATCATAACACTTGTGCTCTTAAGTTGTTTTCTTTTGTGCTTTTGGGTACATCACATGTTGCATATTGTTCAATAAAACTGAAAACAGTATCATCTGCATCAGTTCCAAATTTGGGAGCATCCTTAATCCATAACAGCATATGTATATGAGGAGCACCTCTTGCTTGATATTCTTTACTCCAAAAGAAATCCACAACTTCTCCAAGAGGAGGATTTTTTTTATTGCAGATAAAAGACATCATAACTTCAAATATATGAATTAAATACCTGCATACATTAACAGGATCCAAAGAGCATAATTCTCCAGGGGTCTTGTATTCAATATTTTTTTATATTGGAATTTGCCTCTCGAAGAAATTCTAGCAAATCATCCCTAGCATACTCAGCACAGCTTAGGGTAAGGAACCATGTAGGAGTTCCTAAGTTCCGTAGCATGCATTTGTGTTCTCCATGACGATGGTATCAATATTGATTAGTCCCACGCTGACATGCCATCAAATTAATGAGCTGAGATTCTAGATGATCATCTCTCTGGTGCACTTTATCCATAAAACCTTTTGCAGATACATTTTGCTGATGTATTCCACTTTTGGAATATGATTGACTGCATATGAAAGTCCAGACAGGTCACTTTCAAACAAAAGATGAAATATATAAGGGATACATTGTCGAAATCTTAGATCTTCTGCATATAATCTTGTTGTCCGATATTCAGATGCAGGAATCTGCAGAGGACGTTCATCATATCGTCCTCCTTTTCCAGTTGGGAACAACTGTGGAAAACAACGAGCTTTCAAGCTCTCTTCCCATACACTCATGGGAGTTCCTTTTGCTTTTTTAATTTGGAACAAATCAATAGTGTTCCCCATCACTTCTTTCGAATGAAGTAGATGCACACTGTAATGTTCATACATTTCTTCACATCTTAACATATCCACTTTTTCAATTTGTCCACTTGATGTTTCAGTATCTTCTGCTAAAACTATTTCTTCTTCTCCCAAATAAACCTCCTTATAGTATGTATTGTTCTTTATCAAATACAATGTTGCCTTTTGCACTTTCCTAACTTCCGCTAACTCCTGCCAGATTTTCTTATTCTTAGTCGGCACATTATTAACAAGAATAACTAGTGGTTCACTTTCTACACTCTCTACACCAATAGTTTCAATATTTTTCTTTAAATCTAATGGTAAATACAGAACTCTTCCTTTTAATCCTCCTTGTAAATCTGAAGGAGGCAATTTACCTGTTTTAGGCTCCATACGAACAATAGCCTGAAACGGGTGCACACATTGAATGCAAATAGACTCATACGTGTTTAAATCTATCAGGAATAGCAACCAACTCCAGATTATTATGAACAGCTCTAGCGGGCATTTTATTCTCATCTAATTTGTTATAACGATATTTATAAATACGCTGATCAGAACCCAAATCAAAGCAATTCTCTACCAACAAATAAGTTGCAAATTCCTAACACCTATCATTATTTTCTTTTTCACTTTTTAAATACAGATCAACACTCCTACTCTGATTTTTGCAGTGAGTTTGGCGACAACAAATACAAGAAAAATGTGGCCTTCCACCTGAAATCACCTTAAACTTTGTAATTTCAGTTTCAAAATGTTTTGTACAATTATGTACAACATTCTCTACAACATTTTCTTCTATTAATGTCTGAGTTTCTTCACTCTCTTCTTCAGAACCAAAGTAACAAAACTCAATATCATCACAAATCTTTTTCACATCTGATACTGACCCATGCGAAAGAGCACTGTTCAACTCATTTAACTTTAGTGCTGTACTTTTTGCATGGGACAATCTTCTCACTAACTTCCAAATTTGAGTATGATGTACTGCCAACATCCTAAAATGGTGAAGAACACTTTGACATAGTTTCCTAAAAAGACAAGCCAGAGAATGACCTTGCAAACCAGTATGTTTTCTCACTCTGCAAGGGTCTAGTCCTTGCAACACCTTAATCTTTTGTTTAACACTTTTTTTAAAATATGCTTGTAAGAAATTGCGTAATTTGTCAATAGAGTCTTGTCGTACACTGCAAATACTACTACAACCCCAAGTGTACACTGGGGCTTTAGGACGTCTGCCTAGAACTTCATCAGCTATCACTTCTTCTACATTTCTAGGAACCATTTGCTGTTTCTCAATTGGACAACCATTTCTAACCTCATACCACTGGTGTCAACTGCATGCAACAATTCATTGCTCTGTAAATAACTCTCTTCATTAAAAAAAGGCTTAGAACTTGAACAGTGTTTCCATTGCCCTAAGAAAATATCACAAAAATAACTTTTGTTGATTACTCTTTTCCTCTTACTTTTGGCCTTCACTACATGGATTGGTTTATCTAGTGTTCGAATTCTCTGTAATACTAAAGTGAATAAATTCCTCATTACTTCAAAAGCCTTTTCAACAATGGATTCAATATGCTTCTTCTTTTTATAAAATAGTGTTCTCTTTCTACATTTCTTTGTATGTTTCACTAAATTATGGACTACTCTGTTGTAAAAAAAAATTGCGCATTTCTTTACATTGATTATCTATCCTTTTACTATAAGTTGTATCCTTTGTATCTACATTGCCTTTTTTTCCTTTCCTAATCTTTGCACTTTTTTCTGTGTTTGGAACATTTCCACTGCTTTGAACATATCTATTATTTTTTCTGAATCTAGTAATATTTTTATGAAATCCTTTGTGGTCTTACCAGAAATGTGTCTCTTGTTAGACACATTATGTTGGTCTTCCTATAGTTGTGTCTGACACTTTTTCAAGTAAGTATCCTTCTTCTGAGCTTTTCTTCTTCTTTTTATCTCTGGCATGATAGCTTTTTTTTAGTGATGATAAACAGTATCTGTAAAAAATAATCATAAATAAATATTTATTAATAACTTTAAAATTATACTTTTTTATTACTACACAAACATATTCCATATAAATTCCAACTAAGACATTTTAGGCCTGAAGCACAACTGTGAAGTTGGTAACAGCAGTTAATACCTAGTACATACCACTTTGAAGCACTCCATAAAACTAAAACCTGAAGCACTTTATGCGTACATGCATATTAAGAAAATGATCACAATACTATAAGGAGAGACACTGAGTGAATTCGTAATTAGTTCACTTTTACTTTAGTAAATAGATTACTACATGGTACATAAACACTCACTATCGTTTACCAACAGCACAGATTTAGAGTTTACAGTACTGCAGGGGTGTTTGTGTAGTGTAGGGGGTCGTTGTGGAGTACTGCTCTAGGGTAGTGCAGTGGTGTTTGAGTAGAGTAGGAGGTCGTGCTGGGGTAGTATTTTAGGGCTTAGGGTACTGCAGTAGCGAATGGGAAGTGTAGGTGATCGTGCTGGAGGTAGATTAAGGGTTCAGGGTAGTGCACTGGTCTTTGTGTAGTGTAGGAAATCATGTTAGGGATAGTGTCACTGTAGGAGTACATGTATTTATATGTATGCAAACACATAAACCAACCAAATCATTGTCTCTGAATTTCCCCAAATGGACACTGACTCACAGTGTGCTTCTAGACAAATAACAATATTTCTTATAAATGCAGTAGTAGGGTAGTATAGTGGTGTTTGAGTAGTGTAAGGAGTCTTGCTAGATTTAAGCTTTAGGATAATGAAATGGTGTGTAGATAGTGTAGGCAGTCATGCTGGGGTAGTGGTGTAGCATAGTGCAGTGGTATGTATGTACTGTACGGGATCATGCTAGGGATAGTGTTTTAGGGTTCAAAGGTAGTGCAGTGGTGTTTTTGTAGTGTAGGGTTCATAGTAGGGTAGTGTTCTAGGAAATAATGTGGTGTTTGGGTAGTGTAGGAGGTTGTGCTGGGGTAGATTTAAGATTTAGGGTAGTGCAATGGTGTTTGTGTAATGTAGGCGATTGTGCTGAAGTAGTGTTTTAGGGTTTAGGGTACTGCAGTAGGGAATGGCTAGTGTAGGTCATCGTGCTGGAGGTAGATTAAGGGTTTAGGGTAGTGTACTGGTCTTTGTGTAGTGTAGGGAATCATGCTAGGGATACTGCCACTGCAAGAGTACATGTATGCATATGTCTGAAAACACATAAACCAACCAAATCATTGTCTCTCAGTTTCCCCAAATGGACACTGACTCACAGTGTGATTCTAGACAATATTTATTATAAATGCAGTAGTAGGGTAGTATAGTGGTGTTTGGGTAGTGTAAGGGGTCCTGCTGTGATAGATTTAAGCTTTAGGGTAGTAAAATGGTGTTTAGGAAGTATAGAGAGTCATGCTGAGGTAGTGTTCTAGCATAGTGCAGTGGTGTTTATATACAGTAAGGGATCATGCTAGTGATAGCGTTTTAGGGTTAAAGGTAGTGCAGTGGTGTTTGTGTAGTGTAGGGGGTCGTGGTAGGGTAGTGTTCTAGGAATTAAAGTGGTGTTTGGGTAGTGTAGGAGGTTGCGCTGGGGTAGATTTAAGGTTTAGGGTAGTAAAGTAGTGAATGGGTATTGTAGGTGATCGAGCTGGGGTAGATTAAGGGTTTACAGTAGTACAGTAGTGTTTGGGTAGTGTAGAAAGTCATACTGGGGGTAGTGTGATAGCAAGACTACATGTACTTATTGGTCTGCAAAAACATCAAGCATGCATTCCATATATTTCAGAACTGCATTTTACTATTAATGATAAACTCATTTTGGAAACACATAACCAATGACTATTTTCTAATTCTACCAAAATGTGACAACACAATACGTTTTAACCAATTACATGTCAAGAAACACATGAACTACCAAAATGCTTCTCTCAGAGCGATTCCTAAATACACAGACTCACTGTGTGATTCTACTCAAGCAACTCTATCCCTTGCATTTTAACAAAACACATTTACCACTCAACAAGACTTTAGGTGACTCTACACATTGCACACAAATTTCTACTACACATAAGTGTAACGTGCTTCTATCAGAATAATTCCTAAATGCACACAAGACTCACTGTGAGACTCTAGAAAACCAACAATATCCGTTGCATTTTACCAAAACACATTTCATAGTCTAGAACGAGTACTGCATTTTATTGTAGAAACTTAAGTCATTAAAAAAAAAAACGGGTTTCTAATTCTACGAAAACATGAGAACTGCATAGTTATCTGTCTGCAAGCACAGAAAATAAATACACAAATGCTTATCTCAGAATGTTTTCTAAATACACACAAGCTCACAATAAAATTCTAGAGAAAAAAAGTATTCCCTGCACTTCAGCAGGACAAACACATTAGTCTGATTAAAATCAAAATGCACCACATACATTCCCTCGCAAATTAATAACTTACCTTTCCAATTTTTTTGTAGAATAAGAAGTATATGAGTCACACAGCCAATTTTCATGTACGGAATCTCTGTTTTCAACACCTCTCACCAGAACCAAAGAATGGCACAGTTTCCCTCTCATTTTGAACACAAATACACCTTCACATCAAATCACATTGCTTCCCACATTAATTAAAAAAGAAACACACATTTCTATTGGTTACAGATTTCAATCCTTTCCAAATTACATACATTTCAACCCTTCCCCATTCTGCCTTCTGCCTATTACCATAGAAACACTTCATAGAACACTTAACTGAGCACACAGGTCAAAAGTTCATCACACAATGTTGCTAATCAAAACAGCAAGCGTGCTTGACTTCTCAATATACCAGCTTATCCTATGTAATGTTCTATTCAATCGCTTTTTGTTAACCAATAAGAATCACGCTTTTAAAAAACAGAAACATGCACCCTAGTTTTCAATGTAGAATGTTATCAAACAACCAATCATGTCTTTTCTTTTTTCAACACTGCATGTTATCCACCATTTTAGAAAAATCTTAGTTTTCAAACTGCCACTTCCTTTAAGATGCTTAGAGTGTGGATTGTGGAACATAGCTCTATTTTCTGGAGCCAAAGGTATGCAGAACACAAAGGAATTCACAAAGACCTATTTTTACCAAATGCAGACATTAAGTGGATTGGACAGAGAGGGTTAAAGTGGCACCAATTGATGCCATTGGTGAAATCCTTTTTGCATCTCCAACACCCCGACCTCATAATTGTGCACTGTGGTGGCAATGACCTAGGCACTTTGACAGAGGTAGGTCTGGGAATGCTTATGAAGGACACCTTTGGAGAATTTATGTCACTTTTCCCCCAAACTGACTTTGTCTATTCTAACATATGCCAAAGGCAGAAATGGAATTGTCCAATCAATTTTGTCCACAGATTGAGAAAGCTAGGAAGCTGTGAATAAATCTATTTCTGCTTTTCTCCGAGACTATAGAATGGGGTCCATATACCACAACAATCTGCGTTTCAATATGAATGGCATCCATAGGCGAGGTGGTGTACATTTTACAGATGAAGGGAACAGAGTCTTCCTCTTGAACTTTAGACTCTGCATCGATACTTACTTGTAGGTACTAAAATGTCTCAATAAACACAAGGGCTCTTTTTTGGAAGAGAGAGCAGGTTTCCTGCTCTCTCTTCCAAATAGGAAAGCTGTTTGCAATGACAGGTTGGGAGCCGCGAGGCTCCCGCCCTGTCATTTCAAACAGCAGTGTCCCTGGGGTGGGCAACTGGGACGCTACAGGAGCCCGCCCTGGGGGGTGGCGGTACCCAGGGCCTAGAAAAGGCTCCAGGAGGGGGGCTGCGTGACCCCCTCCCACATTTTCAAAAAGCTCCTGGGTGGCGGTCCCTGGGACTGGGGGGCCTCGGAGCCCCTGCTCAATTAATGTTTTGAAGCCCCAAGGGGTGGCGGTCCCCGGGGCTGCGGGGGGGGCTCGTCAGCCCCCCACATATATTAAGTTTAAGCCCCGGGGGTGACAGTCCTCGGGCAGTTTGGGGGGGATTGGGACCCCCTTACGCTATTTTTTTTAAAATCCCCCCGGGATTAGGCCCCCCGGGGGCTAATTACCTTTAAAGCGCAGCAGCTCGCGCTTCGTTTTTTTTTCAGCACCGAAATGCACGGATCCTACGCGGATCCCGCGATTTAAAAAAAAATTATAATTTGGGGGCCTTAGGGGTACTTCTGGGACCCCCTGAGCAAGCCTAGGGGGTCACAGTGTATCTACCCTGCAGCCTTTTCGCATTTTGCACACATATTTCACAGACTTCTTCAGCCTCGCTTCTACCGAGGCATAAAATGGCTGCCAACAGTTTCTAGTTTCGAATGTTGACAACCTTTTGACAGCCAATTAGCATTCAGCGCGTGATCGGGAGGGTGCGCTTATGGTGCGCTCACGGTGCATGCAGGGTGCGCGGATCCACCGCGCCCAGAGCTATATAAATGGTTTTAACCATAATTTTCTCTGGAACTACTAAACGATTTACACTTGTGTAATTCCGTTCAGCAGTTCGGGCTGTAGCTTCGGCTAAAGGTCCCATGGGAAATAGCATGGGGAAAACTGGTTTCGGGACCCCCGTTTTTCTTGGCCGTCACTTGATAAATCATCGTGAAACTTTCAGGATAGGAGCAGTTCGGAGCTGGCCAAAGGTTTGGAAAGTTTTGCTCAGATTCGTCATTCGGTGCCAAAGTTATCTCAAATAGAATGTTGAGGATTTCCTATGGGTAATAGGTCCTAACTAGAACTATCTACTGGGGACCGCCAGTAGATAATATATATGCATATATTACCTACTGGCGGTTGCCAGTAGGTAGTTACAGTTAGGAAATATTTTCCATAGGAAATCTGCAACATTCTATTTTCAATAACTTTGGCGCCGGTTTACGAATCTTCGCAAAATTTTAAAAAACTCGTGGGGCGCTCCGGTCTGCTCCCATCCAGAAAGTTCGGGGTGATTTGTCAAGCGGGGGCCGAGAAAAAAGGGGGGCCCCAAATCGTGTTTTCCCCATGCAATTTCCCATAGGAACCTTTAGTCGCAGCTACAGCCCGAAGTGCTGAACGGAATTACACCAAATATGGCAAAGAGGTAGTCCTTGGTTCAGACTCATGCCTTTTTGTTAAAAGGTGTAAATCTGTTCAGTAATTCTTTAGATATTAAAGGAAAAAAATATATACATATCTTGGCGGAGCCTAACAACACATCTCATCATGAGATCTGATTGGCTGTCAGCACGTCATCCAAGAAGTGTTGGCAGCCATCTTAGGACCAATATACATGATAGTACCTCTTTAAAAAGCATTGCAGTTAATAGAAGGTTTTGAGACTTTAGTCATATTATAAATCACTTGTTGATGGTACCATATTCATTTTAAGAATTGTGATGTGTTCTAAGGTGATTTTACCATGTGAAAAAGCCTTCTGCTGGGATATCATGAATCATGTTTGAGAGAAAACTATTTTCTCCTGAATTCCCACAGAGGTTTGAAAGGTGATCTATAAGCTAAACTGAGAGCATATTTTCTGAAAATTCACATTATCTTTCTGAGTCATGTGAGAATGATGTCTGACATTCTCAGTAAAACATGTACATCTAACAAGGGCAGAGACTGTCAGTTGATTCCTTTGTGATCTACTGCAGCAAAAACAAATAGGGCACATTTGGACTTCTCAAATCCTCTTCAACTTCACTAAAAAATTCTAACATGCAGACTGAAACATGCAATTTAAATACCAGCAGCAGCATTCCCTGGTGAGCAGTAGCTTTACATCTGACTGCCTTCTTGATGGAATTAAAGTAAAAAGAACTGAAAGTATTTCCTACTGAGGAGACAGTAGTAAATGAGGAAATTAGGAACCTTCATAACCAATAAGTCTCCCAAGATGGCCGCCAGAGACAAAAGAGCCAAAAGGTAGCACAAATATCACCCAGATGTAGCCCACGTATAGCCAAATGACAGAATGTCCCAGAGTGTTCTAAAGAACAACTAGAGAGCTAATAGTCTTTCTTATGACAAAAGTATGGCACACCTGAAGCCATCTTGATTGGAATACAGTGGTAACACTTAAAACATTTAGGGGCGTATTTACAATAAGTGGCGCATCCCTGCATATCAGCAGGGATGCGCCACTTATTGTGCGCCATGCCTTCGCCACATTGGATGCGCCGCATTTACAAAGCGGCGCACCATGAGGAAAAAACGGCACAGATGCGTCACGCGTTTGTGCCGTAAAAGTGGCGCATTGCTGGAGTTGCGTTGCAAGTGTGACGCAGCTCCAGCAAGGCTCTAGGGTGCCTTATCCTTCAAATGCTGCGTCAATCCTTACTGCTGCTTCAAGCAGGTGCAGGGTTTTGACGCAGCATTGGCCTAAAAGTGACTAAGTGAAATCTTGTAGATTTCACTCAGCCACTTTTAGGAGGGGTTTCTGCGCAGGAACGCCCCCCCCCGCGCAGGAACGCCTCCTTATGGCGCAGGGCTTCACAATGTGACGCATCTCCCAGATCCGTCACGTTGTTAATACCCCGCACCATGGTGCATCTTTTGCGCCGTCGCTGGGTCACAAAAGTGACGCAACGGCGGCGCAAAAGAGGCGCAAGGGGCTTGTAAATCTGCCCCTTAATTTGCAAAGGAGCAAAATGAGGGGGGTCATTTTGCCATAGAAACTGTTAGTGCTGCAGAAAGAAAAATTAGAGCACATTTTGAGTGACTTTTCAAATCTTCTTCTTTTTCATTAAAACAAAATTCTGACATGCAGACTGAAACATGCACTTTGAATACCAGCAGCAGACTTCCCTGGTGAGCAGTACCTTTACTACAGTGATCTAATGAGCAACTAGAGTGCTAACATTCAGAATTCATGGCACATGTGTGACACATCTGAAGGCCTTCTTGATGGAATCAAAGTAAAACAACTGAAAGTAGTTCCTACTGAAGAACTAGTAAATGAGGAAATTAGGAAACTTCCTAACAAATAAGTCTCCCAAGATGGCCACCAGAGACAAAAGAGCCAAAAGGTAGCACAAATATCACCCAGATGTAGCCCAAGTATAGCCCAATGACAGAATGTCCCAGAGTCTTCTAAAGAACAACTAGAGCACTAACAGTCTTACTTATGACAAAAGTATGCAACCCCGGAAACCATCTTGATTGGAATAATGTGGTAACACTTAAAACATTTAATTTGCAAAGAATCAAAATGAGGGGGTTCATTTTGCCACAGAAATTATGATTAGTGCTGCAGAAAGAAAAATTAGGGCACATTTTGACTTCTCAAATCCTCTTCTATTTCATTAACCCCTTCCATGCTCATGACGGAATGGTTCCTTCATGAGCATCGGTGCTCCTGTGCTGATGACGGAACCATTCCGTCATGAGGCCTGGGGCACGAAATCCCTCTGCTGCAGACAGCAGAGGGATTTCCTTTTCACCCCTCTGACCTTGGGAGCTGGGGAAGAGCTTCCCCAGCTCCCGAGGCCCCCTCCCTGGTTTCTGTTCAATGATAATCGGCGCGCACGTTGCTCTGTCGTCATTGAACACAAACCGAAACCTAAATGAGCCTTTAGGCTCATTTTAGTTTCACTTTCTACATGCTCAGTGGGCTATCTCAGCCCTCTGAGCACGTAGAAAGACGGGAGAGGTATCATTGAAAAGGGGAGAATCTCCCCTTTCCAATGGTACCCCTTCCGTGTGGATCCCTGCTTGGGGATCGCCCCAGGAGGGCGATCCACAAGCAGGGATCCACCCACTAGACACCAGGGCGGGGGGAGCGGCCCCTTGGGCAAGGGCCTTCACTCCCCCCATAAATAAATGTATAGTATTTAGTCTTTCTGCCCCCCCTGGGGGGCAGATGGGGCAATAGCCCCCAATCTGCCCCCCCGGGGGGGGCAGAAAGCCCACTATACACCAGGGACATTTTTGGGGGCACTTTTTTTAGGGTGGGGCTGCCCAAAATGGGCGCGCCAATGCCCCCACCCCCGGCACCATTACAGACTTTCTGCCCCCCCTGGGGGGCAAATGGGAGCAGTAGCCCCCAATTTGCCCCCCGGGGGGGGCAGAAAGCCCACTATGCACCAGGGGTTTTATTTTGTGCACTTTTTTTTAGGGTGGGGGCTGCCCGAAACTGGCACGCCAATGCCCCCACCCCCCACCACCCTTACAGACTTTCTGCCCCCCCGGGGGGACAAAAAGCCCACTATGCACCAGGGATTTTTTTGTGTGCACTTGTTTTTTAGGGTGGGGGCTGCCCCAAAAGGGCAAGCCAATGCCCCCACCCCCGCCACCATTATAGACTTTCTGCCCCCCCTGGGGGACAGATGGGGGCAGTAGCCCCCAATTGGCCCCCCGGGGGGGGCAGAAAGCCCACTATGCACCAGGGATTTTTTTGTGTGCACTTTTTTTAGGGTGGGGGCTGCCCAAAATGGGCATGCCAATGCCCCTACACCTCCCCCACAAAAATCACAGCCTTTTTGCCCCCCCGAGGGGGCAGATGGGGGCATTAGCACCCAATCTGCCCACAGGGGGGGCAAAAAGGCCAGTAGAGGTCAGGATTTTTTTTGGGCAAATATTAATTAGGGTGAGGGCATTATCATGCCCGTTTTGGGCAGCCCCCACCCCAATTAAAATTTGCCCAAAAAACTCCCTGGCGTCTAGTGGACTTTCTGCCCGCCCTGGGGGCAGTTGGGGGCATTAGCCCCCAATCTGCCCTGCCAGGGGGGGCAAAAAGCCCACTAGACGCCCGAGATTTTTTGAGGGGCAAATATGAAATAGTGTGTGGCTGCCCAAAATGGGCATGCCCATGCCCCCACCCCCTACCCGCAACAATTACAGCCTTCCTGCCCCCCTGGCGGGCAGATGGGGCAGTAGCCCCGAATCTGCCCCCCAGGGGGGCAAAAAGCCCACTAGACACCAGGGATTTTTTTGGGCACATTTTTATTAAGTTGGGGGCATTGGCATGCCCGTTTTGGGCAGACTCGACCCTAATTAAAATTTGCCCAAAAAACTCCCTGGCATCTAGTGGTCTTTCTGACCCCCCTGGGGGGCATATGGGGGCATTACCCCCCAATCTGCCCCGTCGGGGGGGCAAAAAGCCCACTAGACGCCAGGGATTTTCACAAAAATAACAGCCTTCCTGCCCCCCCTGGGTGCTGATGGGGCATTAGCCTCCAATCTGTTCCACCCTAGGGGGGCAAAAAGCCCATTAGACACCAGGGATTTTTTTAGGCAAACTTTTATTAGGGTGGGGGCATTTGCCCCATAAACTCCCTGGCGTCTAGTGGACTTTCCGCCCGCCCTGGGGGCAGTTGGGAGCATTAGCCCCCAATCTGCCCCACCAGGGGGGGCAAAAAGCCCACTAGACGCCAGGGATTTTTTGAGGGGGCAAATATGAAATAGGGTGGGGCTGCCCAAAACTGGCATGCCCATCCCCACCCCCTCCCCCGCTAAAATTACAGCCTTCCTGCCCTTCCCGGGGACAGATGGGGCAGTAGCCCCAATCTGCCGCCCCCCTGGGGGGGGGGGCAAAAAACCCACCAAACACACAGGATTTTTGGGCACATTTGTCTTAGGTTGGAGGCTGCCCAAAATGGGCATGCCAATGCCCCCACCCACAACAATGATAGCCTTTCTGCCCCCCCTGGAGGGAGGATGGGGGCAGTAGCCCCAAATCTTCACCCCCCGGGGGGCAGATTCCTGAACTTTCCACCACAGAAATGTGAGGAAAATGCGTTTTTTTGGTCAATTTCTTAGCTTTGCAAGGGATTCTGGGTAACAGAACCTGGTGGGAGGCAGTCGAGTCACCCAATCCTGAACCCCACGGGGTGTCTTGTTTTCAAACATGTATAGGTTTGCTAGGTTTCCCTGGGTGCCGGCAGAGCTAGGGTTCAAAAACAAAAGGTAGGCTCTTTGCCAAAAAAGGGCACGTTTTCACTGCAAAATTGAGGTGCGACCACGTTGCGTTTTGCGCTGTTTCCTGTCGCAGGCACTAGGCAGAACCAGGCAAGTGTGGTACCATTTTTTCGGGTGGGTGGAAATTTGTTGATCCACGCAGATTCCAGTACTTTCCACCACAGAAATGTGAGGAAAATGCTTTTTTTGTCAATTTTTTTGCTTTGCAAAGGATTCTGGGTAACAGAACCTGGTGGGAGGCAGTCGTGTCACCCCATCCTGAATTTCCCTGGGTGTGTAGTTTTCACAAATGTATAGGTTTGCTAGGTTTCCCTAGCTGCCCGCAGAGCTAGGGTGCAAAAACTACAGCTAGGCACTTTGGGTCAATTTTTTACTGCAAAATTGAGGTGTGACCACGTTGTATTTTGCGCCGTTTCTTGTCGCAGGCACAAGGCCGACCCACACAAGTGAGGTACCGTTTTTATCGGGAGACTATCAATGCTTATCTTTGAGGCGATATGAAATCCGACAATAGCGGCGAAAATCGCCAACATCGCTTGAGAACCAGAGATAAATAGTGGGAGATAATGAAATCCTTGCTGATACGCCCCTGTGACCTTAACCCTTCAATCCACCTCCCATTATGTAGTTGGCTTAGTCAACTTTTCAACAGGTGTTAAAATCCTGCCATAAGGAGGCTTAGCGTGATTATTCTTGTTGGTAAGCCGGTCTGCTGCAGGCTTGTAAATACAGCGAAGACTTGTTAATGACTATTTCCATGTAGTTTTGCTCCGGAACGCCTACTTTGCATGTCATTAGCAATGGCATACAGGGGAATAAAAAAACGTGAGCAAACTCACGCAAACTAGCGCTAACAAGGCTTAGCACGAGCTTGTTAATAGTGCGATGTAAATATCGCTGTTTTCTGGCTTTTAAAGCCAGAAAAGCAGCAATATGGTCCTTGATCATCTGGCCCATCATTCGATAGCCAAGTACCATCAAAGTATACATAGGCAAAACAATGTAATAAATACATCAAAATACAATCATAAAACGACATACGACTCAAACTCATTTACAATAACAACTGTTATTCAAAAAGCCTTCCATAGGAACACAACTTATGTGCAAAACAAGAGCAGGTCGAACAGAACTATGTCCAACCTTTGCAATAAACATGAGCAAAGGTCAGACAGGACTATGTGTAAATCAGTCAATAAACACATAAAATCACACATTTGTTTTATACTTTTGTGTTATAAAAATAAACATTGTTAAAATAAGGTGATAGTTAAAAGTTAGCCTAGCCGCTGGAAGTCACAGTCTGTAGTCTACCTCATTTGTACCAGACTGCCTGTAAAGATTCGCTCATAGCAATGACAAAATGCAAGAGTAGTGTCACTCTTTAAAATTCTAAAAGCCTCCTTTGGTGGTCTCCAGATTATGACATGTAGGGATAATTCATTTCCGGCGCAAGCCAAGATAACTGGGACAGAAGAATAATATATGTATCTCGTCCTCATTTTCCAAGCCACACGCCAGGCAAATACTGGAAAGTGAGGCTTTGTGCCATTTATTGGTAAAGGACCTCAGAGGTAAAGTGCCAAATCAAAAACGAATATAGAGGCTTTTTGCTAAGAGAGAAAAAATAAAGTCTAAAAATTCCCAAAAATGGGGGAGCGGTTTAATATCTAAAAATCAGTTTGTCAGTGTGCCGGTTCACTGGTTGTTTGTGTAGCCATCGTGGATATGGATCCAATAGCTGGATTTCAAGATTTTAAGAACAGCTTTACACATTTTGTCTGGGTTGGTCCATAACTTTAACAAACCCAGTTTACTTAATCAATCAGAAACAAATTTGACCCAGGGTATTGACTTGATACCTCTTACAGAAAGCAGGCAATCTCTAAATTCCCTTAGCTCAGGGGTGAACCATATTTGGACCCAATAAACAAGTGGTCTAAGAAAAGCCAAATCTGTGTGACACTAATGATGTAATTACCTGCCTTAGATATATTTGTGACCATTTTCTCCTATGGAAATCACATATTACTGAGGAATTTTGTGACTAATTTGAATCACAACAGTCTAAACTTGAAATTACATATGAATGCTAGGAAAAAGTCCCTCAAGTACTTTGATCTTAAATTAATGGTGAAAAATTAATAATTCAACTTCTTTATTTAGAAAATTAATTGGCGATTATGCTATCCTACATGTGTGTAACAATTACCCTCTCAATTTAACATTGAGTATTTCCTGAGGGGAATGCTTTCTCAATTGTAGGAGGCCAACACACTTTCCTTGTTCACACTGAACAGTTAATCCCCAGACGTTTGTGCCTTTTTTCACACAAAATTCTTTTTATTAGGTATCCAATTTTCAATGACACTTAGACAGACCCAGCCAACACCTTTCATCCTGTACAGGGACTTCATCAGGGCAATTCTAACTATCTGTCTTCTTAAATTTTCCATGATCTCTATTCATTATATTTCTGACCTCATACTTTTGAAAGGCCATTTGGCGTGTGTTCTTTAGCTGCATCCAATTGATCGGCAGGCATTGGGGAGGCGCAACAAGCAGCAATATCTTTATTTCTCCTCGTTTTTCTCTTTCCATGTGTGCTGCATTCAGCAGCACACTGAAGAGGAAATTGCTTCCACTGATTGTTTTCCTGCACAAAACCAATCATTACCACAATGCAGACACCCTTGCACCATGGTGCAAGAGAATCTGCGTTGGCACATGGCAGCCAATTGAGCACAAACGAAGGGAAAGAGGACAGGAATGAGGGCGCGTTCCTGGCCTTTTCTTTTCTTTTCCTAGGGCAGCGCAGAAGGAAGACTTGCTTCACTGCCCTAGTACAAAATAAGGTTAATGAGGCCCTTTCTTTTTAAATGGGTATGCACATCAGAGTTTTCATTTGGCTGTCATATTTATAATAAAGAGCATTCAATGTAAAATAGGTGACCATCTACAAAGGACGTTTTGTGTAAACTAGGCAAATACCTAGAAATAATTACTCTCCGGCAAATCTCGGATGTTTGGAAACGCATAACCCCCGCACAGGGCCCACTCCAGAAACAGACGTGTTACCAAAATCACAGCCAACACGAGTTGTAGTTTTTGTGGTCGTTGTTGGCCGCAGTTTTTATTACCATTGTATACCAACACATTTTGTCCCCTGGGCATCCCTTTTATGGCCAGGGTCATAAATCATTATCAAGGCATATCATAAATCATACGTCCTACATCTTCTACATGTCATAAATCATAACTCATGCGTCCTACATCATCAGCATGTCATAAATCATTTAGCATGTCATAAATCATTCAGTGTTATGATAACTTGGACGTCATACATGATCAGAGCTGCCTGTCATAAATCATTTGTCATAAATCATACTGTTGGTCATAAATCATTCTGTTGGTCATAAATCATTATCCGTCATTACTTATTTGCATATCACAGGGTCATAAATCATTTGTGTCCCATAAATCATTTGTGTGATGGACCGCCATAAATTGGAGGCGTATCTCCTTCCTTGGCACTTTTCTGATCCAACTTGTTCTGTTGGTTTCCATGTTCCTTTGCATGTGGGGAGTAGCCTCTCTCCAGAGTTAGGCCCCAACTCGCTACCTTGCTTTTGTTGTGCCCTGCCGTCCGGCCGGGTCTGGGCTGCGAGCGCCGTCTCTGTCTGCTACCCCCTTTTGTTCGGCCTACTCACCCTGCCGTTCGGCATCCCAGAGTGAGTGGCCCTCCTTCTGCACACCGCCCTGCCGGTGTGCCTCCATAACCATCCGCTGTACCTCTCTTATCCGCCACGCCGCCAGGGAGGCTTCACGTCTTCCTGCGGCTCCCCCCTTCATGTGACGCTTTTATTTTTTACCTCCGTTGCTCTTTATATGCAGCCTGCTGTCAATGGCATGCTCAGCTCCATCCTTGCCGTTACCTCTTTGTACACCGGTTCTCCTTCCGGCTTCCTCAGCTTCGTCTCAGCTCGCCATGGACCATACATGAAAATAAAATTGGGAGACAGTCAGCTGCAGCATATGGTGTCTTGATACAGCACCCAACGTTAAATAGCCTTGCGTACCACAGTTGCACCTATGAAATACACCTTCATAATGTGAGGTACGGTGAATAAATGGGTTCACCATCCTCTGGTAAATTAATGCTCCCTTCCCGAGTAGCTCTGAAACACGGCTGTTGGAACCTTCAAAAGGTGCATGGCAAGAGAAGCACCTCCATTGCCCCGTTTTTTTTTTTTCTTTTTTTTCTTTCCCTTTAAGAAGTCTGATGAAGAGATGGACAGGCTGTACGAATTACCTGAATCAGAGAGTTAATGAACCTCTCGCTACCTGTATATGCTAAGTAGGTCAGCTATCTCATTTCTGAAGGTAAGCCATCTTGTGCTTTGAACGCTTAGGTGATAACGTCCTCGTTATGCAAATGGTTGGCCAATACTAAAGATTTTTTTTTTTTTTTAAAGTGGCATATTTCTGAGTAGGTTTAAACCAAAATGTATTTATTTATTTATTCTTTCACTCTCCGCGGGTGCTTCAAAGAAGGCAAAGTTATTGATAACCATGCCCCTGTTCCCTTTGCTTATTTATAGCGGTCTCATTGTTACTGGTTCCTGCTTATAGTAATGCAACTTCTCGCAATTAGAAGCCCGTGGACCATGTGTCCTGCTCATGCCAGTTGTATGACACGGAATATGAAGAAAGGACGCCCTGGGGTGCGAATGTACCGGCACTCTTAAACTAACCTGCTTTCCAAGTGCCTTGGAAGGGGGGCGAGAGACCGTTGCACCCCAGCTGGCAGCACAACATGAGCCGATATGAAAAAACCTGCGGTGTTCGTTGATTCGAAAACGCTTAGCTGCATCCACGCGGACATTTTTGCCACTCCACCTAGAGAAGGGGCACTGCCCCTCAGCAGGCCCTCGCGCCTTACAGTGGACACATATAAACTTGAACCTAACCGCCTGCGCCACCCTGTGTCTGTGCGCGGCTGCAGCGCCTGTCTCCATCGCCGCCGCACCTTGTGGGCAACCAGTTAGAAAGTGGGATTTCTCGGCGGGGGGGGGGGCGCACAGGCGCCCAACAGGCTTTGCGGTAACTGTAACAAGTCCCCCTTAAATGGGCCGCGACTCCAACCTATGCGCGCTGGTTGGCACAATTCCTTTAAACGCACGTTCACCTTGGTGCAGCATAACAGCTGTTTCTAGTTACCCTACTCATACTCCTTTTATTGACCCCAGATGATTGAAAGGCTGGGTGGACCCGCCGGGATTTGAACCTGTGACCATGAGGTCGCAAACAGGCCCCGGACATGGATGCAGTAGTCCACTGGGCCACCAGGCGCTGCCTCTAAAATGGGACACCTGGAAACAGAGGGCAAAGAAAGTATTCTGGTAATGGACCCACTACGTGGTCTCCCGCTGTTTTTACACCCGCTGGACTCAAGGGCTCGTTGAACTGCTATAAATCACGTTTTCAAACATTTCAACAGTGAAAACCATTTTTAACATCGTGACTAAATCCCACGCAATTTCGAGCAATAAGAATAATTCAAGACAGTACTTCAGCTGCTCATGTTCATTCGTCCTGTGGCACAATAAATCACTTCTCTAGCTTTCTTAATTCCGCTGTAAAGCATTCAAATGGCCCAGCTGCACAGGTGTGATAACCCCTTGCTCCAACTTTGAACCTGAAATGCCGTGACTAATCCTGTTAGCGTGACCTTTGAACGTGGACCTCTATGCCGGGATTTTTAGTTACAGATTGTTCATGACCTTTCATCACACTATGACCAAAGGGGCATTTCGGAACTCAATATTCTTGAGTTAGAGTGCCATTGTTAATAAGGCCACCATAGGGCAGCATTGCCTCTCTGCTCGCTTTTGAAAAGAATCTTAACATACATTTTGTACTCCCTCCGGACCTCGGTCGGTACGCTATGTTCCTTCTATGCCCTTTCCATAGGATGCGTTGTGCTGGGTTTCTGTACACACCGGTATCGGCCCGTGCTCACTCTACCCCGGTTCCAGTCCTCGATATACGCTACTACCCTGGTAGCTCGGCCTCATCTGTAGCTGGCAGGATTTTGAATGCGGTGGGGGCCCGTCTAGAGCCTTCCTGCGCCTGCTAGCTGCTCCTGTTACTTCCTCCTATTATGCACTTTGATTTCTTATTATTTATTTATACAACAAGTTCCGCACGTGCTGCATTTAGTCCCAACGGGGTGTATATTGCAACACCAAGTTATTTATTAATGTTTTTCCAGCTGCCCCGCACGTGCAAGGTGCCAGGTCCACGGGCGCAGTTGGTATTAAAAAAAAAAAGGAAAGACCCGGTGTGGATCTCGGGTGCCTGAAGCCACTTGGTAACATTACTAGCTATCTTTTCCTGACAAAACGAAATACAGGTATCTTTTTCCCTTTTTCCCTTTTTTTTTTTTTTTAAATGTGCGTGTTCCGCCTTGTTGCCCCTTACACACAAAACAGGGTTGCTAGCAGACGTACTTCGAAACATTTGGTATAAATTATTTGTCGACTGCCGATTGCCCCTCACCTGTGTATGAGAATATGGGAATAGCCCGCGATCCCTCGCCCCCACAATACCGTCTGTAAATAGCTCTGGAGGCCACTTCGAGACCAATGCTTAAACCCTGCCTGTTGCTCTATCATTAACAAGCCAGGAATCCTTTTACCTTCTCATCATTT
Organism: Lissotriton helveticus; assembly: GCF_964261635.1. Classification (NCBI taxonomy): domain Eukaryota; kingdom Metazoa; phylum Chordata; class Amphibia; order Caudata; family Salamandridae; genus Lissotriton; species Lissotriton helveticus. Next base: position 1,082,111,416 of record NC_136059.1, read on the forward strand.
TCGCCATGTACCATCAAACCCGTACTTTCTTTTACCGCTAGTGCATAGTTTGAGGCCCCCTGAGGCCTGACACAAGCGCTGTAACATAGTGCATTAAACAAAAGGTATTAACCGCTTAAACCGTGCTCCTAACATTTTGACAACATTGCAGGGGGGGGATGCGCGCCCCGGCCTTTGTGTACCCTGCATCTCTACATTTAGCATTGTTTCGGGAAATTATAAAGCCGATTTAGTAAACCCGAGAGCTCTGCTGCAGAGCATAGCACCCTCTGGACACCGCACACTGCCTGTGCTCCCTTTCTCTGCTCAGTACAAGGCTGCGCTCGGTCTGGGTGGCGCTCTCTGCGTAGATCTGTATGTAACGCTTGCAGACAGAACAGTGTGCACGCACAGTGATGCCAACGCTACTACAAACTTCCTTTGCACAGGCCAGTGCACACAGCCTTATATTCCTAGTGTGTCTTAACTTCCGTGTGTGAAGCATTAAAATACATTGATGAATTATCATTATTGTACGGATTAGAGATTTATACACATGAGCACTGTTAATTTGACCCGCATAAACCTGTACTCTTATTTCCATTTTTTACATTTGTTCTTCGAGTTACATGTTTTTTTTTTTTTTTTTTGCTATCACCAGCCGTAGGGGCAGTGTGAGACCCACCTGGATCTCTCCGTTCTCGCTCGATCGCGCGCTGTCCCTATTATGGCCCCCGTTCTGCCAGCACCAGTATCTATGCTCGCAGGTAACCCCGGGCTGGAGGGCCAAAAACTTCAACATGGAGCACAGTAACACTCGCGCTCCCCGCTCCCGCTCAACCTTCTGTGCCTGCTCTGGGCCCGTGCTCACCTCGACCTCGCCTATGTCGCCGTCCTTCTTTTGCACGATTCCACCACGGGCAGCTGGGCTCAGTTTCCTTTTCGGATCACGGAAATTCGGCGACGCCATCTTCACTGATTCCACGTGGTCAGCCATGCTGAGTTCCTTAACTGCCATCGCTTCGGCCACTCGGATTTCCTCCGCCCCTGGGTGGCAAGTGAGGAGGGGGCACTTTCAAAGGACATCGCTCCGTTGCCCTAGCAGTTTCACGGGCCTGGGGGGGGGGGGTTCCTTCCTGATCGGGCACCGTCGTCTCCACGTGCTGTCCCGCCTCTGACCCGGCAGGGGATTGCTGTGGCATCTTCTCCTTCCACTCAGATCCCTTCGTGGAGCTTGGGAAGGGGTCTTATCCCCTCCAATACGGCGCAATAGTCTACTGGCTGGACTTAAATATATGCTCCATATTTTCTTCAGAAATATTCCTCAAAATTCTTCTGCGCCGCTCCCCCAGCTCCACGATGTAGTGACGAGCTACAGTGAGGGGGAGCGGCGTCTTATACTTCCCCCCACGATTCTCCCGCCATGAAAAGGCGGGTCTGCCACCTGGGGGAGGGTCAGTCCTCACCTGGCCCCCCCATTGGCCGAGTTCCTAGGCGCCATCCTGGCGCAAGTTGTTGCCGCGACGAGAGTGCCCTTTCTAGTTTAAGGCCCTTCCCGGCGGCTAGAACCGGATCCTTCCTGGGCACTGGCGTCCGTTATGGCGCCGGCCCTCGAGGCCCCCTTCAGGCCTCTGCAATGTCAAACAACAATCCGGGTGACCTTTTTACACCTAATACAGTTAGTCGTCAAGTGTGTGAAAAAAGTATTACAAAGTTACCCTTTCTTGCCATCTTTATGGGACGTGTATAGCAATTGGCACCTTTATGTTACTCAGTATTCAATATAAAAACTGTGTGAAAATGAGTACAGCATTTCGTATTTTTTATACTGTCATACAGATGTAACATGCACATTACGTACAGAATTCTTACAGTGGTTCATGAAAACAAGTGTAAATCAGCAGCAAACATGAATACCACGAACATAGGCAAGGTAATGATGGTTAATACCCACGGATACGTAATTATGCATTATACTTCTAAATCTCTTTCTTTGACAATCTGGGTCACATTGTTCTAGGGCCTGAGTCGAGACTTTCTTTCTACGACCTTTCCTTCGAAGTCACAATCGACACTGGTCTGCATTTGGCCGCCTAAATGGAACCAATGAACGCTTTTTAAGGACTCCCTGGGCCAGTGCTCTTTCAAATTTGGACAGGACATGAACTTCTCACTACGAAGAGTTGTAGCCTTTATGTATTATGATGTGAAGTGAATTTGCTATGCTATGCAGAATAAGGCGTATAGAGGGCAATTTTTAACAAAACATGCATTGGTAAAAGAAATTGTACCTCCCCTTAGCTACTCCCTTTCAATAGTCTAATTCACTTAATGCAAATATTTCTGCAGTGCATCGATAGCATAACCAACTGCACAAAAATAAAGATGGAGAGTAAATCGTCACTTCGTGTATCTAATGACGTCAGGTTTGATAATGATGAATCCAAAGTGACTGTTCCAAAATTAAAAGATCTTCAAATTGCGTTCACGAGGTAAAAAATGTATGTAAACTTCAAAATAATCATTAATTGCAAACATTATTCTATACGCACATATTCTTATACAAAAACAAACCTGCAGTTTTTAGTATGTTAGTCTTAGTCAACTTTGTTTACATTTAACATCAAACATTTCCCACTATCTGCAGTCTCTAGGAGTATACTGGCATGCTGTAAAGCATATTTTTTATTTTTCAGTTGAAAAAGAATTTTATTAGTTAGAAAACAAGGTACAAGTACATAGTGCATGAATAATTCAGAGGTAACTGAAGGAAAGGGAAAAAGAAAATAAAAACAATCAAGAAAAACATTGCAGTGAAATCAATAACAGAAGCTAATCATGGGCATTAAAACATTTCCCACTATCTGCAGTCTCTAGTAGTATACTGGCATGCTGTAAAGCATATTTTTTATTTTTATTTTACTCTTTATTCTGTTTTACGTTACATTTGCATAATGTTTGGTAAAGCATCATGCCATGCTTTCACGACTGAGCATCCGATTTTTTGTGGTTAGGTTTCCACAGAAACATGTTACTGACTTCTAGGTTAAGACCATTCAGCAACATGTCAGGGGTAGCGGAAGTGACATCACATACACTTTTATCTTAATGACATCACAGAAAGTGACATCATACCACCCTTGGCGCTTTTATTCCAGGAAGGCATGTCATATGACCCTAATATCACACTCATGGTCTCTTAAACCTTCTTCCACTCATTCTTATTCATTCTCACTCACTCACTTGCATTCAGTGTTAAACTCACTCATACTTACTGACACTCAGGCCCTAGTTTACTAATGCTTTGCACCATGTTTGTATCACTCTTGTTTTAGGGTGGAATTTACTATCCAACACAAATCCTGATTTGTGTTGGTTAGAGTCACAAAGTAACAGAAAATTTCCCTGTGCACTGCTTTGCATTATTTTGCATCAACTGGGCATTGCATGGGTGGTTCATGGGTGTTCACATGCACCCACCTATGGGCTTTGATGCTAATCCCTATCTGCAAACATTGGTAGAGAGGTATTTGTAACAAATTCTTATACCTCCTCGAGGTAGGCATAATGAGGAGAAATGTTTTGATTTATCCTTGTTTTCCAACTTTGCACCTGCGCTGCATTGTACAGCATACTAAAGTGTGAAAAGCCTTGACCCATTGTTTTGGGACTTGAGAGTACTCATTCCAGTACCAAATCTTCCATCTAAGTGTAACCCATGTTTTTTATTCACTAATAGTGAATAATAGAATATTATTCATTGTTAGTATAAAGAAAAACAGGCAGAAAAGAAGGAATGCGGAGCCGCCGCTGTGTTCTTAGCACTGAGTTTGCCACCTCTGAGGCCAGGGGTTGTGAAGGCAGTGCCAAGGGTTGTAAGGGGCAAGCCAGTGGTCGCAGCTTCAACCCCTGGGTTTGACCTCAATTGTTAAGAACAATATTACACCATTAACATAATGTTTGTCCTTTTTTTTCTGTTGGATTCTTGTTTCAAGAGGGAGCAATATTTGTTTCAGGGTCAGTAGTTTGTTTCATCTGCTAAAATAAACATTTTCAAAGCACAGCTTGTGTTTGGAATTCCAATTTACTAAACCACGTGTTTTGAAAATAAAAAAGTTGTGTGTGTTTGTTTGTGTGACTTCTCTAATCTTTAGAAGTGAGCAGTAACTTGTTTGTCCTTCACAATATAAAGCCAGTATTTTTAATCATACTTATTTTCATCAATTCAAAATCCATCTTTGTGGAATTCCAATTTCATTTTAATTATTTCAAGTGCACCACATTGGACCTTAAGCAATCACATATTTAGATACAATCGTTTATTCTTAAGATTAGAATTACTCTTGATAATTAGCTCCAAACTCGAAAGAAAAAAATGTAATTATTTTACCTCCTCTTTAGTGTAAATAAGGCTAATTATGCGAGTGGGAAGATTGGTGACTCGGAATACCAGTGAATAAGTATGAAACTTTAATAGTTGTGATTAATTCTAAGTAAAGAACTTAAGTTAATCATTAATTCAAAGATCAATTAGCTATAACTTTTCACACAATGCAAGGTATACGGTCCTCCACACAATCAGTACTTTATTCAACAATGCTCGGAAATATGAAGGGACCGATTCACAGAACTAATCTGAGACAAAATCCTAAACTTACTACTTCTGCTATTCACGACTCCTAGCTTTACGTCCGCCATCAGGCCAGACTCTCCGCACCCGGACGGTACTCTCTGCAATCGGGCCGCACTCTCAGGCTAGGGCCATAATTTCCGACTTGAGCCGTAATCTCAGGCTCGGACCGGATAAAGTGTAATCAATGGGCTGGAATGCAATTTTTACAAAAAAAGGAACATTAGGAATGTGTGATAAATGTTAGAGGAGGTCATGAAGAAAAGTTTGGGCAGGGAAAAAGGTATGGCCAGACAATACATCATAACCCAGAAAAGTTTGAATTCCTAGCCCATTGATTACACTTTATTCTGCCCAAGCTGGAGATTTCGGCTTGAGCCGGAGATTCCAGCCCTAGCCAGAGAGTACGGTCTGGGTGTGGAGATTCCGGCTTGACTGCGGACATAAACTTTGGAGTCGTAAGTGATTTCTGTGAATACCAACAATTGTAAGTGCATTCTGTGAATACCAGAAGTAGTAAGTTTGGGGTTTTGTCTCAGATTAGTTCTGTGAATCGGCCCCTCAACTTCTGCCAAAGACATCAGGGAAAGGTCACCTGAATTCAAAGAGTCTGTTTGTATCAGCTAGCTTTCATACTTTGGGTGTCTAGGCATATGAAGCAACAGAAGCTGGTCCCATTCCTTTTCCTAAAAAGGTGTCAGTTTTCTTACCATAATTAAAAATATTGAGCAATGTTTGGCACTTGCCAGAAAGTTAGCTCATCTAGAAATTACAAAGGCCTATTCTCTGTTCTCTTATGATTTTTTAAGTCCTGTCCAATACTATTATTGTAACCTTGAACAAGAGTGACCAGAAATTACCTTAAATGCCTAAACTGTATCGACATGTTTATCCCAATGTGATTTGTCAGCAGGTCGTAGATGGTCCAATTAATAGTCATAGGGTTATATTTACAAGGAGCTAACACTGCTGCACTGCCATTTTTTTGACACAGCGATGGCACAATCAGTACTCCACACTGCTCCATATTTACAAACTGATGCATTGGGCCCAATGCGTCAGTTTGTAGAGGCCTGCATCACATTATACCTGCAACAGGTATAATGTATTCAGGATAGACCTTCCCACGTTAAAACGCAGTGAAATGTACAACTTTTCTTCACTACTTCACTCTATGACTAGACTGCCAAAACCCCTGTGAATTCTCAAACCAGGCGTAAGGATTGACACAGGCCTTTTAATATGGGACTCGCCTCTTTGTTCTGATACATTGCTAGAGTGTCAGTCTTACGACCAACTCCAGCAATTCGCCAATGTAGCATCAACAGATGCATCAGAATTTTGGATGCATCTGTGAATCCTTGCGCCATGAAGGACTGTATTGTAAATAAATTGCATCCATAGTGTTATTAGGGCATTAGCGGCAGGTGCCAGAAATGTGACACATCTTGTATATATGCCCCATAGTTCCATTATGAAATTCTCAAAACTAGTCAATTGTGATTTGCCATTTTAGGAAAATATGAGTTGTTTTATTTCTTGTTGCCTTAGGAATTATCAGAACTGACCTACATTATGTCCTTCCACAGTATCAAATGGTGACCCTACAATGGATATGATTGTACACACGATCCAATAAAGACAGCACAGTTTTTAGAAAATGCTCTGTTGTTCTCCTTCATTTGTAAACAAGAACTGAGGCAACAGGAATATTAGAACAGTACATCACAGCATCTGCATCACAAATACATGATGTTTGCACAATGTTAGAAGTGGACATAGCTGCACAGACTGGCATTGCTCACTGAGAGGTTACTTCAGATAGGGGGTTTCTATGGAGGGGACATATACTTTCACAGGGACAATGTTAGCAACAGAAATGGCAGACTCTCCTAATTCTCAGAGACAGTACATTTTCCTCCTAACTAATTATCTGGATTGCTATAAAAACACTAGATATTACATATTAAGCATAGCTATAGTTGATTTTATTCCAGGCACACTTCAGATACAGATTCATCAGAGATTAAACAAATGACAAATTAAATAAAGCAGATAGAGGAGGAGGAGGGGCTGGTTGTGTAGAAGGAGTACCTTGAAGGAGAGGAGGACATTGTTGCCTCCACAGAGAACATCTGATAGAAGCCGACTTCATGTTCACACAGCATTGCTCCTCCTTAATCGCTTGTGGGGAGTGCAAGTTCCCAGCCATTAGCTAAGCAGACTTATATGCTTGTTCTCCTTTGAATCACTTACCTCCACACAACCCTCTTCTAACTGGCACCTCTGCTTCTTTGGTCTACTCTCAAACAAGCACAGAGGAAAGCAATACACAGAAGACCCCTGCTGCCAATAAGATATCCCCCATTCATCAAGCCCCCCATATTATCTTCCATTTATCACCCATCTACATTATTGTCAACCCACTGGACATGCTAGTGTGTTGGCATGGTCTAATGGTGTTCACTGGGAGAATCTGGTTTACCAACAGGAGTCTATTGTGTGGAGAGTATTTATGAAATTTGGGCTATTCTATGTGAGATAGCCGACTTCCTTAAAGGACTTTCTCAGATGACTAACAGGCAGAACTGTGCCTTGGATAAAATTGTAAATGTTAAAAAGGCATGGCAAAGAAGCATCAAGAACATCGTAGAACTTTTAAGGAAAAGAGTTCAAGACTACATGCCTTGGCCATGAAGATGATAGGCAAAAACAACAATGTCACTCTTCATGACCAATGCAGGAATGGGATTCTATAGAAGCAACTCAGTGTAGGAGGGTGTAGTAATGTAGTCTGGATACATCAAAGGTTTAATTGTAGAAGTCTTTATTGAGCTTAGAGGAAGCACAGCGACAGGGAGCAGTGACAGCAAACCAACTGTCAAAGCACCACATTCTTAGACAAAGCCTGGAACCATGAGGTCAGCAGAGTTCTAAATACAGGTGCCTAAAGGGCACAACACAGAGAATAATACAGAGGGGCACAACATCTGCCAACCTGACACTTCTGCCACAACCAACTGCACCATCTCCACCACCTCAACTTTCAAAACCAGCAGCTCAACCACCCAGAGAACAAGCCCACTCTCACTCATTCTCATCACCAGCATTTGGTGGACGGAGTAATGAGAAGAAACTCCCTGATTAACAGTTTTGCTGTAACATAGCAAATCCGTCCCTCACACAGTCATTGTCACCATTTTTAAAAATAAAACTATCAACACGTTTTTAATGACATACCTATGTCTAACTTTCATGTGTGTTGAATATTTGATGTTGTATTTACTATGTAGGAAAGTGTTATTCTGTTTGGTTGTTGGTTTGCCTTCAAAGTGTAATACAAATAAATATTGCATTTTGATGTTAAAAGCATCTTCTAACCAATTAAAGATATCTTTTGCCTGAGATGCAATACATTAAACAGCAGTATTTAAACACAGGAACAAGACTTTAAAGTTTTATGAAGTTTGATATGTAAAGTATTTATTCTTCAAATCAATTTTTTGTCAAACTAAAAATTGCAATTGGGAAGGGCCAAATTTAAAAAAAATGGAGTTGTAAAGCAGAGGCAAAATGCCAATTTAAATGGGGGTAGCCAAATGATAAAAACATGTTCGGAAATGTCAGGGAAAACAGACTAAATGCAAATGAGGAAAAACCTCCACAGTCCTTAAAGAGTTCAAAAACAAAAGTCCAAATCATAATACACTCATTTACCCACGCCAGAGTGTGTGTCAGAATCATGTTCCAGGCTGCGGGCAAAAGTACCTGACCACCCTGAATCTCTGTATTCACAACAATGGTAAAGATGACATGGATGTCAAATGGCAAACCATGGCAGGACCAGACACCACAGGGGCAGAATGAAATGGAGGAGCAGAAAGGAATCAGGGATCATAGATGAACTAGGAGATAGAAAAACAGGTGGAGGGCACTTTTGAGAGGCACATGAGACATAAGACCAGTTGTCAAGAGGTCATGAGGCCACATAAATGTCGAAGTTGTTCAGTCTACATTCCAAGAGACTGTTTCTTTGAGTATCCAGACCTTGCTAGCTAAGTCCCAGATATCCTAAGATATCAATCGGTCAAACTCTACGATTGTCTAAGAGCCTCCTTGACGGCAGCTAAGGACACATATTCAGTGAAAGAGAATGGGCTGCAGAAAAGGGGTGTCAATCAATCAATCAGGGATTTATAGAGCTTACTACTCACCTGTGAGTGTTTCAAGGCGCTGGGGGGGGGGGTTTCAGGCAGCTCCGAGGTCATTCCAAGAGCCAGGTCTTGAGGTCTTTTCTGAAGGCTTGCAGTGCAGAGCTTCATCTGATGCCGAGGGGAAGTTTGCTACAGGTCTTAGCTGTGATGTATGAGAAGGATTTGCCCCCCATTCTGGTTCTGTGGATGCAGGGGATTTCAGCAGGGGCTAGGTTGGTAGAGCGGAGGTATCTCTTGAGGGCATGGAAGGAGAGTCTATTGTTGAGGTATTGGGGTCTGGTATTGTGGAGGGCTTTGTAGGTGTGCGTGAGCAGCTTGAAGATGACTATCTTTCCGATGGGGAACCAGTGCAGGTCGCGGAGGTGCTGAGTGATGTGGCTGTGTTGTGAGATACCAAATCCGAGTCCTGCTGTGGCGTTCTGAATGGCCCGGAGTTTGCGAAGGAGTGATTTGTTGATTCCGGCATAGAGGGCGTTGCTGTAGTCCAGCCTGCTGGTGATGATTGGGTGGGTGATGGCCTTCCTGGAGTCAGGGGGAATCTATTTGAAGGTCTTGCGGAGTACGCAGAGGGTTTTAAAGCAAGTGGAGGACACAGCGTTGATCTGTTGGTTCATGGTGAGTGAGGAGACGAGTATGATGCCGAGGTTGTGGGTGTGATTCGTGGGGGTGGGAAGGTTTCCGAGGGCAGGTGGCCACCAAGTGTCATCACACGCAGCGGGGCTGGATCTGAGAATGAGGACTTCTGTTTTCTCGAGTGTAGCTTCAGGCAGCTGCTGCTCATCCAGGGTGGGATGTCTTTCATTCCTCCCTGAAAGCTATGCCTGGTGATGTTGGGTTCCTTGGTGAGGAAGAGGATGAGCTGGGGGTCGCCAGCGTAGGATACTGTGCTAAGTTCATGTTTTCTGACGATGGTAGCAAGGGGGCCCATGTAGATGCTGAAAAGCATGAAGCTGAGGCAGGATCCTTGGTGTACTCTACATCGGATCTCTGTGGGTTCGGAGATGAAGGGTGGGAGTCTTAATATTTGTGTTTTGCCATAGAGGAAAGACCGTATATCCAGTCTAAGGCAGTTCTCTGCATGCTGGCGTCATGGAGTCTGGCGACTAGTATGTGGTGGGAGATGGTGTCGAAGGCTGCTGAGAGGTCTAGTAGAATGAGGTCGGCAGTGTGGCCTTGACTAAGGAAGGTGCGGATGTCATCAGTGGCGGCTAGGAGGGCAGTCTCGGTGCTGTGGTTGCTGTGGAACCCAGATTGGGGTAGGTCGAGGATGTTGTTAGTTTCAATGAAGTGAGTTAGCTGGGTGTTGAAGATCTTCTCAATGACTTTGGCAGGGAAGGGGAGGAGAGAGATGGGCCTGTAGTTTTTGAGGTATGTTGGGTCTGCGGAGGGCCTCTTGAGGAGAGGTTTGACTTTGGCATGTTTCCAGTTGTCGGGGAACGTGCCTGTTTCGAGTGCGCAGTTGATTGTCTGTCGTACATCTGGTGCAATGACGGCCCTGTTGAAGATGTGCAGCAGGCAGGGTTTGGTTGGTGCTCCAGTGTGGATGCTCTTCATAGTCTCTGCGGTGTCTTCTGTGGTAACAGGAGTCCAGGTGAGGAGGGTCGACTGGGTGGCATAGCTGGTGGATGGTGTTGGGTCAGAGTCTTGGTGATCGAAGTTGTCGTAGAGTGTCTTGATCTTGTGGTGGAAGAAGGAACTGAGTTTGTTGCAGAGGTCCTGGGAGAGAAGGGCATCAGTGGTTTCGCTGTGGAGTCTGGTGAATTCTTGTACGATGGTGAAGAGTTCCTTGGAGTTGTGGGGTTTGTAGAGGATTCTGTCCTGAATTAAGTTTTCCTTCGTAGATCTAATGAGTTGGTGGTGTGCCGTGGTGGCGGCCCAGTACGTGGTGTTTGCTTCCGGCGTTTTTCTGTTTCTCCTTGCTTTCTCCAGTCATTGGCATGAGTGCTGGGATTCTCGGAGGTCCGTGGTGAACCAGGTAGCTTTCGTGTTGTGTCGTCTGTTGAAGTTCTGGAGGGGGGCTTGCATGTTGGTGTAGGTCATGGCTGCATTGTTGGCATCTGTCGTGGTAGAGGAAGGAGTGCATCTGAGGGCAGAGGTGTGGTGCTCTTCGTTGATCTTGCTCCAGGTGCTGTGTGGTAGGCATGGTGTAGGCTTTTGTGCAGTGGGTTTTGAGAAGGAGAAGTAGACGCAGTGGTGGTCCGTCCAGAGAGGTTTCTTGGTGTGACTGAAGTCAATGTTGTTTCCTCCAGCAAAGATGGGGTCGAGAGAGTGTCCCACTGTGTGGGTGGGGTTGGAGAGGAGTTGCTTCAGTCCAATGTTGGCAAGGTTTCTAGGAGGGCAGTGGAGTTGGGGTCGCTGAGGTTGTCAAGGTGGAAATTCAGGTCTCCGAGCAGTACATAGTCCGTGGAGGCAAGGGCTTGGGGTGCAATGTAGTCTGCCATGGTGTTGGTGAGTGGGGTCCAGGTGGTGTGCATGTGTATGAGTTCCGCAGAGTGTCATTCTGGGGTTGGGCTGGATCTGGAAATGAATGTGTTCCATGGGGGTAAGGCATCGTTCAAGATGGAGTGTTGTCAGTCGTAGGGAGCTTTTGTGGATGATGGTGAGGCCTCCTCTGGGGAGGTTGGGGCTTTCTTTCCTCAGGATCTTGTACCTGTTGGGGATGTCGGTTGCAATGTTGGGAGCTGAGCTGGCATTGGTCTAGGTCTCTATGAGGAAGGTGATGTCAAATGAGAGGCCATTGAGGAGGTCCCAAACTTCTACTGCATGTCTGTGCAGGGAGCTTATATTGAGGAGGATGCAGCTCAGGAGTTTGGGTATGATGGCTTCCAGTGGGTTTGCGGTAGCTCTCTGGGTCCTGAGGTAGGTGAAGGTGTGGTGGAAATGTCAGCAGAAGAATGGGCCTTTGGAGTTGCTCACGTCAAGAGCTGGCAGTTTTGTTGCACCCAGTGTTGAGTGCATGGAGAGTCAGGGGAGCAGAGGAGCAGGGTCCCTGGTGCTGGTCGCGGTCTGGATGGGCGCAGATGGTCTTTCCTTTGGCACGCCAGTGGCGCAGCCTCCATTAAGTAGGGGTCGGGGGAGGGAGAGCAGCTGGAAGGCAGGAGTGGGAACACAGAGGGGTGTGGCACCAAAGGGGCAGCAGCGGCGAGAAACAGTGAGAAACACAGGCAAACAGAGAAAAAGGGAACAAAAAACAGAAAAAGGCAAAAATTGAGATTGATAGAAAAAGAAAGAAAATACAGAAACAGGCAACAGAAAAAAGGAACAACAAAAGGCTGGCAAGCACATAGAAGACCAGCAGAAGAGCAGGCTTTTCCACTTGCCCACCAGGGATGAGGCGCAGAGAGGAGCCTGCAGTTGGAGGAGGGCATCGAACACCTACCTAGAACCAGAAAGGTGCTGGGGCAGAGCTGTCTTCCTGACCAGAAGGCCAGAGGTCTTGATCCCATGTGGGGTGTCAGGGGCAAAAGTTTCCCTCAACTCTTTTGGGCAGGCACTGGAAGCTGATATAATGAGTATGGGGTATAGCTGATGGCCCCAGTGGAATAGTTTGATTGCTGAATCTATGTGGCTGACCAGTATCCCGTCACACATGAAAGGTGGATGACTAACACACTGTCCATATAAACTACCATGATGCAAATCTATTTACTTTACTATTTTTTTAAACTTCTGTTTATTTATTTTCAAATGTTTTTAGTCAGTACAAGTTTCATTGAGTAGATAGTGATGTATCTGGTCCTCTCTGCAGGGTCACCACCAAACCTTTTGCCTTCACCCCTCCTGTTTTTTAGATTTTAATTGTGATGCATTAGGACTCTTTACCACTCCTAACCAGTGCATAAGTGTTTGTGCTCTCTCCCTAAAACGTGGTAAAATTGATATTGACTCAATTGCCACATATAATTTACTTCTAAGTCCTTAGTAAATAGTACTACATGTACCCATTGACTGTAAATTATATAGTACTAGGCGGCTTGTAGCACTTGTTGTACCACCCACTTAAATAGCCTTTAAAAAATTTCTAGGTCATGCCATTGCAGCCTGTAGTGTAGGTTAAGACTTCCAATTTGAGCTGGGAAAAATGAACCTTTTGCCTGGCCTAAACCCTTCCTTTTTAATACATATAACTCCCCCCTAGGACAGGACCTAAAGGTCCGTAGGGCAAGGTGCGGCCAGGCTCATAAATACCTAACTCCAGCGCTAGCATTGTTGCGACGGCAGCCCGCTCCATTCCCCGCTGCAGCTCTCATCTACTCCCCAATTAAAGGCTGGTGGGTCACATAATCTCAGAATCCAACGCCTGGTCAACAGAAACTAACTCACACCCCTCCAGAAACCAGATTAACACAAGCCCCTCCGTTTCACTCTTGCCCTACCCCCTCAATCCACGTATTTGCAGCCAACCAACAAAACCCATACATAAGCGGTCCAACCTCGTTAGCAGTCCCGTCCCCCACTACAACCCCCTGTCCCCTGTTCTACCACAACGCACCTAGTTCAAAAAGAGCCTGATAGGAATCAGCCCAACCGCCATCTTAAACTAATTGCCTTCCACAATGTCAACCTTCCCCAAAACCCTCACCTTACCCTACGTAAAACCACACGGCCCAAACTCCTTTCTGATCAGTCTCCCCCCAACATCTCACCCAAAGCGAAAAAAAAACTCAAACACAAACTGATCAGGCAATACCCCGAATCACTTTTTGCTGACCTATACCAGTGCTCCGCCAAAGGTCAAGTAAAAATGGACCTCAACTTTCACACAGAAAGCCTCGACAAATGGAATTCCATCGTTAGAGCACAACTCCACATCACCAAAACCATCAGTGCTCCCCGTAGCTGCAAACTATCTTTCTCTACCCCTAACTGCAAGGAATGCTGTGGGAACACCTTTGTGACCATCTACTCCAATGGCACAGCCTTGATTCAAGCTAACAATGTCAACCTTGAGTCATTTGATCTCTTCTTTCCCTCTCTGAGGACTACCACCACCCACACACAGCCTCCTCTCCCATCGTTCCCCCCTACCTCGACAACCAGTCCCCCAGCAGAACATCCACGCCATTCCTGTACCCTCTTCCACCAACCCTCATGCTTTGCCTTGAAACAACTCCCACTCCTCTACCCTCAAGAACAAGACGCCCCTCCTCCACTGGTCTGGCCCCTTGAACTCCCCCCTATGCATAACCCACTTCAAGCATTACCGGTCGACCTCAACACTTACTCTAAGTCTCCTAAGCACCACTTCCATAAGAAAACAACCACCACATCATGACCCTACCCACCCCGCCCCTAATCCCATAACCCCAACCAACAACACACCAACTACCAAAAGTAAGCCCCTCCGTGAAGACCCCACCCAAAACTCACCCACTCCCCCCCAAGAAGAGACGGGGTACCGACTCTCCCTGATTGAAAGCCAAGTGGCAACTATAGTACAGGGCCTGAAAGACATCCTAAGCAACCTCGCACCACTCCATAAGCCCACCTTAAACCCCCACTCGACCTCTATCATCCCCAACCATTCTCACTAAAGGCCTCTCAAGGTTCCGTCGCCCAGCTGGACCTCATGCCCCCTCCCGAACCTTACTCCAAGACCTAATAGAACTGTGGAAGCCATGTCGTCTGTTGAAGCGACCAAGCTGGCCTCCTTGTACACCACCCCCTCTACGCACATCCCCCAATCCTCGATTCAGGTAATCACTAGACTCAGAAGTGATCACTCCATCCGGAAACCCGCTAGACCCACCCCCTCCCTCATCAACATCCCTACAGCCCCCCTAACGAAGGAACCAAAACCAAAAGAGACACCCCTGATCAACTGCATGCTCATAAACTGCAGGTCATCCATTAAACATGCCACAGACCTAGCGGAATCCATCCTCAACCATGACATTGATATAGCCTTCATCACAGAGACCTGGCTTAATGACACCTCTCCTCCAATCATGGATATGCTCGTACCCCTCTCTATCATCAACAAAGATAGGACAGACCGAAAAGGTGGGGGACTAGCAATCATTCACGAACAACAACCTGTCCGTGACCGAAATCGACACGTTCAGTTACAACTCCTTCGAATGCCTAACCACCAACATTAACACCAGCAACACTAATTCACTACACTTTCATCTCCTATATCACCCTCCAGGCAACACCCTCTCATTCACTGAACACCTCTCAGACCTGGTTGCCCACTGCTCTCTCTGAGATAGCAACAACCTAATCCTGGGTGACCTCAACATGCAGTTGAATGATTTAAACAGCGCACCAATCCAAAACTTGAACGAGCTATTACATAGCAACGACCTTACCCAGCACTGCTCAGAAGAAACCCACAACAAAGGAGCAATCCTGGATGCCATCATTGCCCAACATGACGCAATCACATTAGACCACATCCTAACGGTCGACTTGCCAGACCACCACTTAATACTATTCAGCATCTCGCAACCGATGATGCGCCAACCTCCCATCCAAGACCCCCCCATATGGACAAGAAAGCTTACACAGATCAACATCACCTCTAGCTCGCGCCTCACGAAAGCCTGGAGAGCCTTCGACCCCGTACCTGAAGCTGAGATTCTCAAACTAATCTCCTCCTCCAAGCCCTCATCACACATCTTTGACCCTGTACCCTCTCAAATGACCAAAAAGCTGAAACTCTCACTCGCATCACTATGGTGCGAAATCATAAACAGCTCCTTAAAAACCGGTATCATACCAGATTGTCTTTACGTCGGCCAAGTCACACCACTACTCAAAAAGCCAGGCCTAGACCCCAATGACCTGAACAACTTCAGACCGGTTTCCAATCTCCCCTTCCTAGCCAAAATTCTCGACAAATGCGTTCTCCGTCCACTGAATCAGCACATGCACAATAACAACCTGCTAGACCAACACCAATCAGGCTTCAGAAAAGACTGTAGCACTGATACCGTGATCCTTAACATCGTCAATGACATCCTCAAATCCCTTGACACTGATCAATGCTGCCTACTCATTCTCCTTGACCTCTCGGCAGCCATTGACACGGTGGATCACAATCTTCTCATCAAGGCTCTCAAAGACCAAGTAGGCGCAGACAAGGTGGTCCTTCAATGATTCTCCTCCTTCTTTCACTGTCCCTCCCAAAGGATAAAAATCAAATCCTTTATGTCCGACCTACTCCCCGTCAACAGAGATGTCCCCCAAGGTTCAGTACTCTCCCCTCAGCTGTTCAACGTATATATGGAACCCCTCACAACCATTCTAAAAAAAGCCAACATACACTTCCACCTATATGCAGACGACACCAAGATCTACCTGGAAACCTCCTTCATTAACGACATTCTAAAACTCAACAACACTATCAAAGAAGTTCAACAATGGCTTGCAACAAACCACCTTAAACTCAATCAAGAAAAAAATGAAATCTTCCTCATCCCCAACAAAGATGAAAACCCGCAAATTGTAGAGTGGCTGAAAGCTATTGATGCTCTCAACGGCAATCTCACCCTGGCTAACTCGGTAAAATCACTAGGAATCACCCTGGACCAGAAACCTTTCATCCTGCCCATGGACCTCGAACAAGCCACCCAATCACTGGTGTAATCTAGACTGGACTATGGGAATACAGTTCTCTCTGGTACAGCTCTCTCCCACTTAGCTCCACTCAAAACAACTCTCAATGCTGCTTCCAGAATGGTCACCGGAGTAAAAAAATACGACCACCTATCTGCTGCACTCAGAGTACTAAAATGGCTCCCAGTGGAAATGTTTGCCAGCTTTAGAACTGCCTGCCTTACTCACAAAGCCTTGCACACAGGGAAGCCGGAATACCGGGCCTCCAAGCTCGAGAAAGCCAGCCAATCAAGAAACCTTAGAAGTTCCAACACCCTCTTACTAATCCCTCTGAAAACACACAAGCAAAAATCTGCGACACGTTCCTTCGCAGGAAACGCACTCAAAATCTGGAACTCCATCCCGGTTGATATCAGGACTACTCCCTCCTTCATAAAATTCAAAAGACTCTTAAAAGACTAATACCTCAACCGTGCCTTCCCAAACTGAATTCCGATACGCACAAGCCGGCACCCTGCTGCCACTAGGCAAATGCTCCAACACTCCCCACAGTATCCCTGTCCCCATACCCCCTACTCACCTCTACTCCCGGAGGAAGACTTAGCTCAGGACCATATCCAGACATCGAGACTACCTCGGAACCGCTCCACCTCAATGTGCTCCTCGGACGCACAGCACACTGGAAATTTTGAACACTTATGCTTTCTTTTGCCTCTTTTATGTGTTTTTTCTCCCCTATATGCTGTAAAGCGCTCCAATACCTTCGGGTCTGGCTAAAGTAAAGTCCACATTTGTAAAGCGCACAATCACCCGTAAGGGTCTCTAGGCGCTGGGGGCCGTCGGGAAGATTAAGCGAGCTATTGCCCAGAGTCACATGGTGCTGGGCTAACCTGCCGCCGGAGCCGGGGATCGAACCGTGGTCCCCAGATTCCAGCGTCAGTCGCCCTGGCCGCGGCGCCACACCTCTCCCACTAGTGCTATAT
Organism: Lissotriton helveticus; assembly: GCF_964261635.1. Classification (NCBI taxonomy): domain Eukaryota; kingdom Metazoa; phylum Chordata; class Amphibia; order Caudata; family Salamandridae; genus Lissotriton; species Lissotriton helveticus. Next base: position 1,082,128,785 of record NC_136059.1, read on the forward strand.
AAAACCTCTTAAATAAATAAATCCCTCAGAGAAGTGTTGTGCTGCTACCAGAGGACTACCCTGCTGCTTCAACCTTGCCGTGGACCCTCAGAGGACTGCTCTGCTGCTTGAGGCCTGCCTTGCTGCTTGATGCCAGGACTCCTAGAGTGTCTCCAAGGGTTAGTTGGTTGGCCTCCTGTGTGAGCTACAGGGATATAACATGTTCCAGTATCCTTGAACCCTGCACCTGACCTTTCCTGGAGTGAGTCCTAGTCCCTAAATGGTGGCCAAACCGTCCTGAACCCCCAGAAGAGGTGCTAATCCTGCTCCTACAAACCAAATCTGAAACTTGGAACTTAAAAAACATTTAATCAAAAAGTGGCCAGAGAACTAACAGGAGTCTGGGACCTACCTGTTTGTCGATTGACTGGAGGTCCATTGCCAGTCAGCCTGACTTTCCGTTGTACCTGCTATGCTTTTTGGGTCTCGCTGGTAATGCATCCAAAGGATGCATGTGTCCAGCTGGAGAGGTATAGTGATCAGTCTGGGGGGAAGGAGGACAAGAGGGTGTACGAGCTTTTCTTATGGATTCGTGTGCGCGAACGCGCACGTTCCGTCCTGCGCCGTGCACTTCCCTCCCATACTCCCAGCCTAACGCGCATGCATGCACACAGACACACACACGCGCGCACACACGCACTTACACAGACACGCAGGCACCCAGACAGGCAACCCCCTCCTCCTCCCCCACAGTCACACACACACGCACAGACTCCAAGACACATACACACACGCACGCACACACACATACACAGCCCGCCGCCGCGCGCGCACACACATGCCCCCCCGCCCTCGCAGGCCAGCAACAAAGCGAAGCCCCACTCACCGGCAGCTGGACTCTTCCTCTCTTCTTCGGCACCGGGGCGCAGGGTAGGCTCCTGCCTGCTCCGGTGCTCCAAACAATCGCGCCTCTTCCGTGGGAGGCGGGGTAGGCTCCCGCCCTCCTACTTCCTGTTTCCGGTTGTCCCGCCCGGCCTGCCTGACTTCCTGGTCACAGGCCGGCGGCGTTGCGTATCTTTGGGGACCTGTGCCAATTCCAGTTTTCTAGACATTCTCTTGGGAAAGTCATTGACTTCTTATACACGGGTGTGTCCCGGAGCAGAATTGTCGCAAAATACAGTTCAGCATTGTGGGAAGTCAGCGCCTTTTGTTGTTTTTTAGTCTTATTTACTACACAGGTAAAATGTTTCCCCATGGAGAAACCCCTTGCACTAACTCACGAATATCATGCAAATGTGGGATTGTATTATGAAGGAGTAAAATGATTTACGGGGTATCCTATTGTGAAAACCCTGCATTCGTGAGTCCAGCCATTTGCAATGGTATCGTGAATTTACAAGCGCAAAATGGATTTGTGAATTGGGCCAAATGTTATTAGTTGGTTTAGTGTCATCAAACGTAATCAATGACATTGTATGTTGAGAAAATGCATTATTAAGCTTTTAAGCGTGACGCTTATACGAAAAGTTCTTGGTTTGGTTACTTGAAATGTATTAAGGTGATTATGAGCGAGGCTTTTGCATTTGGGGGAAGGAATTATCCGTAAAGAGTCGCTTCGTGATAAAATAACTTAACATGATTATAGCTGGGTATTAGATATCTGCTAATGGGGCAAAGATGAGTTTTAATAGGCACAGAACTCCAAGGGCTATCTGAAGATAGTAAAATGCGTGCCCTTTTTCAGTGTTCGAGTTTTTCAAATAACAGAGATTTTAATCATCGATCAGGTACACGTTTTTAATACAAAAATCTTTGATTTTTGGAGTTTTTTAAAGTGCGTATCCTTCAATGCGCTGTGTATATACAGGGTGCATTACATAAAAATACCCTTACATTGCTGGCCAGTTAACCAGCATTCTAGGCCAGGCTGGCGTTGAAAGGTTAGTAAACTTGCAGTTTCACTCGAGCACACGCAGCGTCCACGAGCTCTGGCAGCCTTGCCGGGCGGAGCTCGATAACCCACTAAGGGACAGGGAGTATTTGGGCGGTTTTCAAGGTTCAAGCAAATAAAACCCCGCCGAGGAGCCCCGTTCCATTGTCCCGCAGCCGGGTAACGGGGCTGCAGCGCTCGCTGCACCTGCCCCGGGCCCGAAAGCGGAGAACAGTCGCCACCGCTAAGCCGGCTCCGTAGGCTGCAGCGCAAACAGAACGAGGGGCGGCGTGTTTGGAAAACAACTGTTTAAGATGTAAAGAGCCCCTAATCGGCAGCCCCCAGCGCCTGCGGCTCTGAGAAAGTAAACTGCGGCTGACCCCGTAGGTTAGTAGTGTGGTCTGGGAGGCCTGTGCGGCCGGGCTCCCCGCGCCCCTTCCTATCGCTTGCACCGCCTCGGTGCTGTCCTTCAGCAGCACCCTGCTCTTTACACGAGGCTTCCTGCTTCCGAGGTGCAGAGACACGGAAGTTGGGGAGGTGCATGTTTCTTCAAACTCTTTTTTTCAGGAAGTTATTTTGGCGAGAACCAGCACTGTCTTCTCTTGGTCCAGCAGCAATTTCACGGATGTCGTTATTTATTACTGTTGAAGTTGTTTAAAATATTGGATTTCAGATATTATTGTAACTTTAAATATTAGGATCATGTTTTCTTATTGCTTCCATAACTTCGATATTATATATTCTCTGCAGATCTGATTAGTACTTAAACTCTAGGGAAAACGCTTTTAAACAGCTATTCGAATTGGCCTTATTTATAGATTTTGCGCAAAACGTCTTAAACCCTTTATTGACACTTTTCAAACAAATTGGTAAACATATCGGCAAAAGTCCCAACACTTTTGTTTACCGTTCTAAGATTCCGGACGATACTTCTCAAGCGCAAAACAATAAAGGGACTGGGTTGACCTACTCCTAACTTGATGGGAAGAAAGGTATTAGAACAACTTGATTTTGTTGAATTCAGCACGTTTGTAAATAGAAAAATGTCTGTGTGTGCATGAATATACGTATTAATTTATGCTACGCCAGTGAAAATTTAAATGGGGCACAATAACACGTTTTTTAGTGCAGCTGCACTTAAACACACATTTATTACTACAGTGCAAAAGTCAAATTCTGTGCTATTACCAGAGTACAGTACAAAAGAAAATCACTGTTTATGTTCTCACAGTATCTTACAAACAATCTGCATTGGAAAATAACTTTGTTTCAAGGTCAGTAGGCCTCTTCACTGCATTTTTACCTCATTCCTCAATTTACATGCCTTGCCTGTGGCTTTGTTAACAACATCATTTTTTTAGGCAAATACATATAATACAAATTGGGCGATCAGATGATCTGTATTTTTCGGTATAGTCTTCATTTTTCACCATCCGTTGTAGCAAATGTCAGCTCGTCCCAATTTTCGACTCACCAAAGCGGATTTTGTGTTTTCTAGTACAGCATTAGTTAGGAGCTCCAAGTGGAAATCAAAGTAGGTAACCAAGATGGTACAGTCTGGGAAAGTTGCAAGGAGTTCCCATTCGTGCCTCTCTGTCTTTGTTTCCTATATTGGCAGGGCTGTTAATTAAGTCATTTTTTCCTATGTTGGTGAGGGCTGTTATTGATGTCATTTTGTGCCCCTCTGTAGATGCAAATGTTTAGTTTTACTTGTATCTTTCTGAAATATCCCGGTTTTTGGTTTTCTTATTCACATCTCCCTATATGAAACACCAATGCACAAACCATTTATGCATATGTGATAAATAGTATAACGCACGCTGTGCTTTTGCAGATGTGCTATAAATATATACATATATTTTTTCAATGAAAAAATCAAAGGTTAATATGAAGTTATGCTATGCGTTAGCATTGGTTATAATGCCACATTGTACATTTAAAAACCCTGAGAATATCACCTAAAACTACTGTTAAAGTGCAGCTACGGCTACGAATTAAAACAGAAAAACAACTGGAATTCGCAAGTTATGGGTAGGGCCCAAATCTATAACTCAAACACCAGTTATACGTAACTAACATAACTCTTACGTCTCTTTTCTTCATTATGTGGCTGCCAATCACACCACGTGGTCCAACAGGACTGACCATCAGATTTCACGTTTTACTGTTTTTTCCCCACTGGAGTATTGCTGGAGACCTGTTTTACCAGATATCTATACCTTTTAAACCACAATAGCTTTAAAACGGCTGAACAGAATTACGCGAAATCACCTCAACCATTTTTTCCTGTATCCTTGTTTAATTTTTTCATTGAAAAATGCATGGGGAAATAGTGTTTTGGGACCAAAGTTATTAGCAAAATAAAAAATGTTCTTCCTATAGAAACTCGGACTCACGTATGAATATATTTTCATATTACAGAATCAGCAATAGCTACTCTGAAGTTATGGTTGAGGTCAGCGTTTCAGTTAAAAAGACAGTTTTTATTATTTTAATAACTTTGGCACCCTTCCACAAATCTGTCCAAAAGTTAATCTGATTTAGGATTGCCAGGGCAAGTTTTGTGCAGATCCGCCAAGAGAAGGGAATGAGGGGGAATAAAGGGTGGGTCACAAAAAGTGACATTTCCCATTTTTGGGTCTCGCTGGTAATGCATCCAAAGGATGCATGTGTCCAGCTGGAGACGTATAGTTATCGGTCTGGGGGGAAGGAGGACAAGAGGGTGTACAAGCTTTTTTTCCTGGATTCGTGTGCGCGAACGCGCACGTTCCGTCCTGCGTCGCGCCCTTCCCTCCCATACTCCCAGCCTAATGCGCATGCATGCACATAGACACACACACGTGCGCACACGCACTTACACTTACACAGACACGCAGGCACCCAGACAGGCAACCCCCCCCCACAGTCACACACACACACACACACACGCATACACACAGACTCCAAGACACAAACACACACGCACGCACGCTCACACACAGACACAGCCCGCCGCCGCGCGCGCGCGCACACACACACACACACACATGTCCCCCGCCCTCGCAGCCCAGCAAGAAGGCGAAGTCCCACTCACCGGCAGCAGGACTCTTCCTCCCTTCTTCGGCACCGGGGCGCAGGGTAGGCTCCTGCCTGCTCCGGTGCTCCAAACAATCGCGGCTCTTCCGTGGGAGGCGGGGTAGGCTCCCGCCCTCCTACTTCCTGTTTCCGGTTGTCCCGCCCGGCCTGCCTGACTTCCTGGTCGCAGGCCGGCGGCGTTGCGTGGACTTGGTGGAGTCGAGCAATGTATTCTGTAACTCCATGTGGGGCCTTCACTTGGGGAATTCTCACCAATCTTCACTTTTTCTATTCCACTACATCCACTGATGCTACTTATAAAGCTTACTCTCTGTGCTTTACCAAGAAGCTTGTTCCTTTATTTTTCAAATGTTTCCTTTTTTAGATGCTTCTGTTGCGCTTCTGGGGTGCCATCTAAGTCATGTAAATACAAAACATTGCATTACAAATGCTATAGGTATCACATTTGCGAAAGTTATAACTATTGGCATTGTAAATGACAAAGCTATTAATTTAGCTATTTAAAAAAAAACATAAATAAAAACTTTGCCATTTACAATACCAATAGCTCAAACTTTCCTAATGCGAGACCCATTGCATTGCAAATGCTTGTTTCTGTAGCCGCAAATAGTATTCAATGGGTCCTCTCAGAAAGAGTATCTGGTCCTGTGGAGCCCTCATCGGCTACAGTCTGCAGCTTGGTCCCACTAGAGATTTTCAATTCCAAAATAGTGACAAAGTGCAAACATAGAAATCTTTACTGCAACGTAGCCACAGGCTCCCATATGATGATGCCTCGTCATCAGGCGCCACTTGCTGCCTTTCCCCATTGAACTTTACCTTCTCAGGAACTTTTCTTCCAAATTTCTCCTAATTTCAAAGGTACGATGAGATGGGGCACAAACCACCTCGTGTATCCAAACCAGGTTTCATCTTGGTCAGCTTTAACTATTGACTTAGCCCCGGTGTCGTGCGACCAGATACACACGGTTGTCCCTATGATCTTTTAGGTGATATTTTTAAGGTAAAACGTCTAAAATTCATAACGTCAGTTCTACTGATTGGATTTAATTAATTATTATGTCATTTTGTTTAGTAACATTTTCTATATCTATCTAAACACTTGTGGTATTCTTCTTGTGTGGCATTTTCACTTTATTATTGTTTGTCTGCTGCATAAATACCTAACACAGTGCCTCTAAGTTAAGCCTGACTGTTTTTGTGCCCAGTTAACAGAAGGTTATGCACTGCTTAATTTAGTGACTTTTGGTTCACACTGACAAAGATTGTGGTTGATGCTTGGGCAGGGTTTTCACCCCCTCAGTCAAAAAACAATTTCCTACAGTTGCATAATGCAGATTAATGTTCTAAATGTATTTTAAACGAAGAGCAAAAGTAAACAAAATCCTACTGCACTATTAAATAACCTTGAAATAAATACGTTTTTAAATGTATACATACTAAAGGTAATTAAAAATATTGAAGGTAAAGAGATTTAAAAAAAGATAGCTAACAAGATTATTTAAATGACTTCTAACAAAATAATACTTATTTTGTGTTCATATATAAAGTTTTCAATATTAAAATACATGTATATTCATTTTAATAGGTCCAAATAATCAAAGTTTGTTTAAATGATCAAAAGCTTTGGATGAAGTGGTTTGCAAGTTACGGATTGGGCTTAGATTAATCCAATTTAGTATCTAAACATTCTTCCATAAGGGCATTATCCAATATGATGGCATGTTGGCCCAACAGTAGAACAGTAGGCTCCTGCCCTATAAAATATCCCGTTAAAGGTGGAAGACTTACCAGGTGTCCAGTGGTTTAGCCTCCTCTGACTCTGCTTGTGGGAACCTATGAATAACAGCCTATCGGCATCAAGATTCTTGGCCAATGTATTTCAGAAAGACTACCCTATTTAAGGCAGTGCTTCTGACACACTTTAAACCTGTTAGAGACTGCCTGTAAAAAAGATGGTGATCTCGTACGGTAAATGATAAAATGGCTCACACAAACTGGGAGACAAACTGGGTCCTATGATTTTTGTTAAAAATGGTATGTGATTTTGTCATTGTTAAACAGCCTTAGTCAAAAAATTAAACATAAATCTCTGGGGCATATTTTCAAGGACTTATCGCTGAGTTATCGCCAAAGTGACTATAAATGTATCGCCCCATTCACAAGCTGGTGCTAACAGCCGATATCAGCAGTTTACCTGTGATAGCTGCCACAAAAAACATCGCCACAGATGAGCCCGGCAACTAATGCTAATGAGATGCAGAGTAAGCGTTCCTGTGCAAAAAGTGCCAAAAACACCACTTCGCAACATTCTCAACGACCAGCCAGATCGATAAGGCACGTTAGCAGCATGGATTTAACACCTGCTCTTACCTGGTGTAAAGTCGTACGACAACCTGCACCATAAAAGGAAGCCCAGCACAGAGCCACACCGGAAGAACAAAATATGCCATGAAGCCATCGATCATGGAGCTCGGACACCAAAGAGGGCCATAACACCCACCGCCACCACCCCAGGCCCGCCCCCCCGGACAAAGATAAGTTACAGCAACTCTACGAAATTATGTGTGGTCAGACAAAAGGAGAATAACTCATTCATCTTTGAATTACCAAACAAAACATTTGATTCAAATTAAACTCAAAACAACTATTTGGAAGAGTCATGGCGGGTCTTCTCTGGGCAACCTGTAAGTCACAGCCTGCAAGACCAAAATCAAGGTTAGAAGGTGCGTCATATGCACACCAAAGGATAGAGAGAGAGAAAGAGAGAGAAAGAGAGAGACAGAGAAAGAGAAAGAAATAGAGTAAGAGAGAGAGAGAGAGAGAAAGAGAGAGAAAGAGAGAGAGAGAGAGAGAGAGGGAGAGAGGGAGAGGGAGAGAGAGTGCCGACACTGCGGACCCAGGCATCACTGCTTACCTTCCACCACCAGCGTGTCTCCGAGAGGGCCCACCACGTGCCGGTGCAAGCTCCAAGCCCAGGGCCCACGACCTTGGCAGCCTCCACATCATGCAGCCCCGCACCGTGGGACACCAGGTCACACACTTTATTCTGGGTCTTGATTTCACAATGGCAGAGATCATATCAGTGCACACAGCATCATCGCAGGCTGCCGCTCATCCCTTTAGGTGCCATTAACTCTGTGAACTGCGAGGCAAAGCCACGTGACGGTAGGCCCGCACTGGCCACTGGCTTGGGCCTAAGCTGCGGTCCAGCACGGCTCACACAAATCCTTACCATTCCGGGCTGCCTGGATGGGCATCATCGCATGCTGCACACCCGATCAGCACTTAAGGTGCCCCTACCTCAGTGCGTCGAAAGTTACCATGGCGGAGTGCCTGTGCAGGCCGCAATGTATCCGATGCACCAAGTCTGTGCAATGCAAGCCATGGACACTCTATGATTGAGTATAGTGGTACGGACACCATCATGTCACCTCCGGAAGTGGGGAATGTGATATGGTAGGGCCCTAGGCCCTCATGCATAAATAATAACCACACAGATGCACCCGAGTAGAGAGTGGAAATGGCGTAGAGCGCGTACGCCGGAACGTTTTTATTGGCAGAGCCACATGTCCTGTGACGCCTGTGCTGGATGGGTGTGGTGTGGGTGTAAACAAGCCGTGAAGGAGAGGCTGTGGCATGTTGACAACTTGACTGTGTTCAGCAGATCACTACAGGGAAGACCTGGGACATGTAGGCTTGTCCCTCCCTGTGAGCATAAGTGGAGTGGGTTGGCCTGGCGTATGCCAGTCCAGCGTAAGGGTGTGTACAATGACCCCAGGGCTCTTGGTGTGGTTCCATCTTGGGCAGGACCAGGAAGTAACTAATGAATGTGCCTCTGTTGTAGTCTTCTGAACTGGGGTGGCAGAGTGGGCTAAAGAACGCTGATGGATTAAACCCAAATCTTTTGACTGGGTGTGAGTGTTTGATTGATTCAGATGCTCCGTCCATCACCACCCCCTTTTGTACCGCTCTCTTGTAGTGTCGGCGCCACCCGGACCGTAATCGGCAATGCATCACCCTGTGACTCAAGTCCGGCAACATGAGCTACACGGACATAAGGGGGAATCACTGACCCTACATTCATCCATACTTCCACACTTGAATGATCATAGACATGAGACATCTGTGTGAATATTAATGTTTAATGCACATTCAGTGGAGTGTTGTAGCTGGAGCAGTACAGGGCCGTGCAAACCCCACTTTACATTGTTGGCCCATGGAGGGCCACCCAGAGTCCTTTACGGAATGACAAGTTCATTGGAAGCAGAAGAGTTCAGTCCCCAGTCTGAATGCTGTGTCATTGCTGACCAAACAGAATATGGCAGTCCATGTCGAGGTCCAAGGTGAATGTCGCAGAGTGTATCAAGGGACAGTGGAAAGTGAGGTCAGAACCAAGCAGAAATAGGCCATATGGCAGAGAAGAATGCTACTGCGTCCTTCTTACCATGAAGGCTAAACCATCCGCACTTTCGTCCTCTGTTCTTTCATGTGCCTCACATGTGGGTGGCGGTGTTCTGTCTCCAGCACTGTGTGGCAGTGACACATCAGGGGCCGGAGGTGGAATGTCTGTCGCACTGCGTGGCACTGACACTTCAGGGGACGGAGATGTGGATGGAGTGGTAGCAGCAGCATTCATGAGCGCCAGGCCTTATGGCAGCAATGCCATGAGGAGGGTCTTTAGGGCATTGAGGAACCCAGCTGCCTCTTGCTGTTGTGCAGCCGTGGCAGCCACTCTTTTCACCTGCGTCCACTCCATGGTCTCCATTATCCTCTGCATGTGTCCCAACTCCTGTGTGACATGAGTCAGGACTCCAGCGATGTCAGCCATGGATTGTTGGAGAGCATGGAGCAGACTGTGGGAGTCCGTTAGGGACTGTGAGTGGTCCCTGATGGGACATAGACACCCACGTATGGCATCTAGTTTGGCTGCCATGAGGTCGAACCCCACCTGCACATGTTCAGCCAGCTTCTCCTGGCAGCCCAACACATGGCGTTGGTAGGGCATGTGTTCTTCGTGGGAGTCCTAGGAGGCAGCCGTGGTGGTGAGTGCGCCTGCTGTGTGGTCTGTGCATCGGGTGGGGTCCCCTCAATGCAGCTGGGCTGCCCTGCTCCTGGAGGTGGGTTGACGTAGCTGTCAATGAACTCTTGGGAACTCCTCAGATTATGAGTGACTTATTGTGAACCTTATCTTTATTCATCTGAGATCTCATCAGTATTCCAGCATTTATATGTTTATTTGAAAGAACCAACAAGTATTTGTATGCCGATTATTGATTAGTATTTGTGTGCATGGTGATTGTGATAGCTGTTGCATGGTTACACTGACTGGTTAATAAGTAACCTCTGTTTCTTATCAGCAGATATTGTGTGAAAATCCTTCCGGCCTGAGTAAATAATTGAACACAGAGTGGGATAGTCTGAAGACAAGACACTTCCCCAAGATGGCAAACAACACGGAAAACCTAGTGACTTCTAGAAGAATTTGCAGGTTCTATCTTTTTCTTAGCCCTTTTCCCCTTCCCTTCGGGTGAAACTGTCAGAACATTTTCCCTCCAGACTAGAGATGACAGCTGTTCTTGTAGGGAGTGGGAGGACAAGCATCACCCCAGTGGAATAGCCTGGATTTCAGGTTAGTGTCCCCGACAACTAGGGTCCGGAATGATTAGTGCATCAGATTTTTTTAAGTGCTGCGGTTTCTTCCAAGAACTGACACCATGGGAATATTGGAAAACTATACAGTTTTAAAAAGCTGTAGACCTCTGAAAATGTTTGTGGTTAGCAAACAGGGCTAGAATAGGAGTTGTAAGGAAACAAGGAAAGGGTTTATTAACAGATTTTTGTTGGAATAAGGAAGTCAGAACATCAAGTGAATCTGGGCTTCTGCAGGAGGGTTTGTTTTGGAATTTAACATTTTTCAAATTGATGTTAAAGCATACTATGTCAGCAGTAACGTTCAATTGTATTTGCTAAAAAGCCACAGAGTTCATAGACAGGCATTCATTTTATTCAATATACTAGCAGCCCGTCCCGACCTTGTCCGGGAGCATTCAGGCTTCCCCTACCCCCGCCTGCCCCGTCATTGCCCAGCAGCCCATGCCCCCGACCACCCCATCCCCCGCCTGCCCCAACCCCCGGCTGCCCCAGTGTAAGGTGCGTTCACCAAGTAGATTCTGACAGTGAATGGGAAGACAGATAAGGTGGTGATTGTTATGCCCCCTGAGACTCTGACATTCGCCTCTGTGCTCCCTAAAGACACACATGCATCTATCCATTCATTATTAAAGCATGTTGCAGTAACCCCAAATGGTAGCAGGAGTATCTGTGCATCCCAACATCTCGACCCCCGCCTGGCCCAACATACTACAGCGTGTTGCAGTGACCCCAAATGGTAGCAGGACTATCTGTGCATCTTGTGCACTTTCCTCAGCCGATCCCCGTCCCCCGCCTGGCCCGACACCCGCCTGCCCCGACATTGTCCCCGGAGGCTTACCTGATCCGCCGCTCCTCAGTTTATGGTCTCCATTATCCTCCGCATGTGTCCCAACTCCTGTGTGACATGAGTCAGGACTCCAGTGATGTCAGCCATGGATTGTTGGAGAGCATGGAGCAGACTGTGGGTGTCCGTTAGGGACTGTGAGTGGTCCCTGATGGGACATAGACACCCACGTATGGCATCTAGTTTGGCTGCCATGAGGTCGAACCCCACCTGCACATGTTCAGCCAGCTTCTCCTGGCAGCCCAACACATGGCGTTGGTAGGCCATGTGTTCTTCGTGGGAGTCCAAGGAGGCAGCCGTGGTGGTGAGTGCGCCTGCTGTGTGGTCTGTGCATCGGGTGGAGTCCCCTCAATGCAGCTGGGCTGCCCTGCTCCTGGAGGTGGGTTGACGTAGCTGTCAATGAACTCTTGGAGGGCATCGGTGTCGAAGGTGTGGTGGTCCTCTTCGTCATCAGAGAAGAGAGGTTCGGTTTACTCTACAGGAGGTGTTTGATTTTCCTCTGCAATGTGAAGGGGAGAAGCAGTTTTACATTGTGTACACATGTATGTTGACGCATTGTACATGTTTACATACAGACTGCATGACATGGTACATTGTAACTGTTTGGGAGGTGCTGACTATTTGATTGGGGACAGTGGACATTTCGACAACATCACAGATGTGTGTTTGTACTTGTACATTGGCAACTCACATTTCCCTGCAATGCCAAATTTGATTGGACAGTTTCTCCACACACGCGGCACCAGTTGTGTCCTCTGTTCTGTTGTGGACTTGTTGTGGTTTGTACCACATTGTTGTCAATGTTGATGTGCTCTGCATGTTATGTGTGTGTGCTACATGTTGGGAGAGTCGCCCTTGCAGCACTGATTTTGCAGCACTTTATCCCTTTGACTTCTGTGCTTACTGCTTATACAGTGCTGAGATGTTGCATACTTGGGTACATTGGTCCCTTGGTGGGAGTTAGGGATTTGAGGCATGGTTTGTCCGCAGATGTGCTATACTTAATTGTGCATGTGTGCCATTGTGCCCATCACCCCTCGTCCCCCCAGTCCTTGGTCATTACTCACCCTTTTGCGGTTGTGTCTGGTCATGTTGAGCAGTGTCCGGTCCCCCGACTCCTGCCACTGTCCCCACACTGAAGACTGTGGACACCATTTCCTCCATCTCATCCAGTTCCTCCTGTGGTGCTGGACTCCCACCTCTAGTCTGCAATGCTGCCTTCTGGTTGTTGCCAAGTTTCTGCTTGGTTTTGCGCTTCCATCATTGTCCTCTTCAGCACTCTGACTGCATTCACCTTGTCCACAATGGACTGCCATATTCAATGTGTTGTTGCCAATGACACAGTGGAGGTGATGAACAGTAGTTGATGGTGTTCTATCACCTCTGTTATCAGGATCCTGTTTACCTGTGGACTGAACCACGTTTTCCTCTTTTTCTTGTCCTTGCCCTTCCATGACCATGCGGTCCCAAGCTGGTCCTCTGGGGGGCTTGTGGGGTTCTGGTTGTCCTCTGTACTTGCTCTGGCTACCTCCATTGTCCTTCACAGTTGTTTTGCTTTTGTTTGGGTTTTTTCCCCAATTTTTATAGAGATTTTTCCTGCCTGACGTGTGTGAATTGCAGGCCAGGCGCAGCTTAGTGCTGATTTTTTTATCGCGGTTAGGCCCATCACAACTTTTTTCATGTTGGGGTTTTGATTTTTATCGCCGTCCCGGTTACTTTATCACGGACATTTGCAGCGTTAGCGGGAGACTATCGCATCTTACCACCATGTTGTGAAAAGGGCGTTAACAGAGTTATTTTCCCGCTATAGACGGCGATGTGACACATTGCGATAACCAATTTTGGCGATGATTATTGCACGTTCTTGTGAATAATCCCCTTTGAGTGCTGGACTTATGTGGCTAACATGGCGAGCAAGCAATGAGCCAGACAACATTGTCAATTACTACTGTACAAATAAATAGCCCTGAATGCACAAACATTGCTGGGGTAATTATTATTTTTTTCTCTGATTTTAACACACTTTTACTATTACAAAGGGGATATAATTTTAAACAAATATGTTTGTATGTGTGTATGCATATATTGCTATTTATATTCTGTAAACGTAGCTGCGAACTTACAAAGCTCTATAATCAATCAAAAATTGTTTATTCGGCCCGAAAAAACATAAAAGCAGAGAGTAAAAAAAACAAGTTACAAACAAATCACACACACAGCGCTCTACATTACATAAGTGTTTAGGAAATTATCGTAAATCACATACATCAAGTGAAGATTACACAAATGTATTTTTACACACATTTAAACACTGATAAATTAACTGATCCATCTTGAAATGTTGCTGATTTGGTGTAGATTTCAATATTGGAACCTGCAACAAAGATAACTAATTGGGAACGTGCATTTACAGATTCTCCTCACGACTCTTTAATGTGCTTTACTTCTTAGTTTTTCTTAGAATCAGTACTTTTTGACATTGTCTGATGAGCACTGATAATTTCTGATAAGTGAAATATATTGTTAACTGAGCCATGTGGAAATGTTAGTGCCTACAGCTACTGTATCCTCAGAGCTGCAGAGTATGAACACAGCGGGGGCAAATAGAAAGCAATACATGATCAGTCTATAAGTGCAATGACTATTGCCGTGGGCCGAATCTGATCTGCCCTTTGGAAAGCAAACTCCTTTTATTTCCATCTTCTGAAGGTATTGGTGGTTGTGCGCTTGAAAAATCACACCGTTTTCTATTTCTCAGTAAAAAGAATTAACCTAGTCCAAAAAAGACCCTTGTGTGTTTAGAAGCTTTAAGACATGCTTACATTGCTTGGCATGCATCTTTTTTGGGAGGTTAACACAATGTTCCAGTTGTAAGCAAAGAGGATACTACAATACTATTAGGAGTTGACCAAGCTGTACAGTCCAGCTAACAATTTCTTACATGTTTTGCGATTTATGAAATGCAATATAATGTAATATTAAAGGTAACATACACAAATATTTTACAAGTAACACCTTAAATCCGTAAATACTTGAAGACTTTTCTTTTCTGCCAGTAAATTCCTGCCAGTAAATTCCTGTTTTCAGAGTCTGTTTCTCATTCCTCTCAGCGCCGGGACACCCCGTTGGGGTAGCTGCGCGCTTTATAAATGACACAATAATAATATAATAATTCACAATTGCTAATGCTAGTAGCTATTTAACTGGGCAAAAATAATAGAGGGATTTTGGACTAATATTTGTGTGCAAAATTGAGGTCTGAATAAAAGCTGACACCACAAATAATTTACTAAGTGGCGGCTGAGTCGCTAGAGCACACTTATAATTTTTTTTTGCCAACAGAAAACATCAAATCATCAATGGTGAATGAGTTAAACTGTGATCAGCTACTACCATCCCCTATTAAGGGACAGCCAAATATGTCACATAAGAGAAATTGAGGTAAACTCAGCACTCAAAAATGTAATACGCCAATCCATTCGGAGCTCTAGTCAGATTTATGTACTATATATATAAAATAATTAACTCCAAGGTGAATATATTGCATTAAGATCCGATGCAAGAATAAAATCAATTCTTTATTCATATTCTATCAAATCACATTCATTGTGGGCCCAACAAACATTTGATTTGTTGTAGCCAGCGCATTTCATTCTGTTTGAATTTCTTCAGGGCTACAAAATGTATATATGCCATATATATTACTATACATATTTACAGAATATATAACTAAAACAAATCAAACAAAGTAAATTCCAGTAAGAAGTAACCTGATGGACAAGTTACAAGAAAGAATGCCTACTGTAACAGTAATGAGTTACAAAGTAATGGGGATACCTGAACACCCACCAGACCCGGGTAAGATACAGTACAAAAAATGGTCACAGTTTGACATAGAATCAACTCATCACCTCAAAAAATCTATTAATTCAATTTATTCATATTAAGGACACACTTGGGTTTATATTCCATGAAAATCCAAAGAATCTGTGCATTTCTAAAATGGTGCCCCAAGAAAGGGTAGGAGGAAGTGCTTAGGAAGGTGTTCGCTTTTGAGGGTTTTAGAAAAGGAAAGGCGATATGCAGTACAAACATCAAATACTGATAGTGACCTATCCAGCCACATTGAAGGCTAAAAATGCACAGAACATCATATCCTCAAGACACAGTAAATCAATATCTGTGGTATGTGCATGGGAAAACAAAAAGGACTTTCGATGTTTCGACCTCTGATGCCTCTAGGGTATTTTATACTTGAATGAACCAGTCCTAATAAATTACAAACTTATCTACGTCAGATATATTCTCTTTGAAAAGCTGATGATAACCGTCTTCCGATCTACGTGCAATATTTTTGACTTGGTAGGAATCTATCTGACTAGTTCCATGACCGCGTCCTCTGTACATCCTACCATGTCGTTTGCGTACCCTCCATCTGGTTATTCTTCTGATAGCCTGGTGCCCAAGCTTTTAGGTGGAACCTCTACCCTCTTGCCACAGTTAGCCCATGGGTCCTTTCCTGATACCTTGATTAAACACATTCCACCCGCCACTATGTACCTCTTTACAGCCACCAACACATTGGTAATGTCTCTAGAAACTCACCATTTCATTGTAATCCCCCACATGTTTGTATTCTTTGGCACATGCAGTATCATCATTTTGTTCCCCCCGTGATGTTAGTCACACCCGACTAGGCTTGGTAATGCTGTTAACCCTGCTGATGCCAGCAGGTGGTTGAGATCCTGGTAGTCTCAAAAAGATCTTGGCTTGCCACGTGCTGGAGCGGACATCTTTAGAGTGTGGCTATAAATACTGCGCCCCACTCACATGGCCATCTCTCTACATCCCAGAGCACAGCTCAAATACTTATCTGTTCGGTGTATCATCCTTCCCAAGCACCAAGATCTCCTCCACAATGGGATGGTCGTTCTTCTCCTCCACAAACTTGCAAAACATGAAAAAAGACAAGCAATATTTCAGATTTTTTTACACACTTAGGTTGAAGACCTTTTTTTCAGAACAAGATGAGACGCCAGAGTTGAATGTGAGTGGGCTGAAGATGAAGCCCTCTTTCTGCCCTGACAGTGCGAGTATGCTGGATGAAATTATACTTTTTGAAAACCACATTTTGAGAGAAATAGACAAATTGAACACGAAAAAAATCTCATACAAGTCTAAATTTAATAAACAAGTACATCTTGCTCTAACTAATCTAGCGAATAACCCTTTGACAGTAAAAAAACCTGCCGACAAGGGAGGGGGAATTGTCCTGTGGGACAGCAATGACTACGATAATGAGGTATTGAAACAACTGGGCAATCCGAATCATTATCGCAAAATTCAGGACAGTCCCGCTGCTATGCTGAGTGCTAAGATTTTGTATTTAAATACACAGGCACTGGATTGTGGATACCTGAGTAAAAAACAATATGAGTTCTTGATTTCCTCAATGCAAAAAGTACCTAGTTTGTATGTAAGTCCACAAGGATGCTGAAAAACCTCCTGGGCGTTCGATCATTGCCGCCTGTGGTTCATTACTTGAGCCACTCGCCAAATATATAGACCCTTTCTTAAAGCGATTTGTCAGTGCCACACAAGCTTATGTGAGGGACACTGTGGATTTTATTCATAAGATTGAACACTCGATATCGAAGGAGACCCCCAGTTGTTGGTCTCCGTCGACATTGACAGTTTATTCACGAATATCCCGCAGGATGAGGCACTGTTGGTGATGGAATTGGTCTTAGATCAAAGGTTCTGGCCCCATCAGGTCCCAACTAAGTTCCTTTTGAACTTGGCTAGAACTTGCTTCACTTGCTTGAAAAATAGCTTTTTTTCTTTTAGAGGTGAGCTGTTCTTGCAAATAAAAGGTATGGCGATGGGGTGCTGTTTTGCCCGATGAGGCGACCCCATTTCGACACCATTTGTCGAGGTGGGTGCGCTTCATCAACAACATATTTTTAATATGGAATGGAAATGTAGAAGAACTTGATTTGTTTCATACGTGGCTAAATTTGTGTACTCCTGATTTAAAGTTTACTAAAACCTTCAGTAGAGATGGAATTAACTTCTTGGACCTATGGATATTCAATAATAATGGCCAACCAGAGGTTAGTCTTTACACCAAATCCACTCATCGGAATACCCTCCTGGAATTCACAAGTGGACATCCGAGGAGTTTAAAAGAATATTTGCCCTATGGGCAATTTTTACGGATCCACCATAATTGCTCGAATAAGAGCAATTATTTTGACAACGCGGAAATCCTGTTAAAAAAACTGTGCATGAGAGGTTACCCGAGGAAATTAGTAAAAGCCGCTTTGAAAAGGGCTTGGTATACGCCTCGTGAAACGTTGCTCACCTCGAAAGTGAAAACTGATGTTACACAAATGACCTGTGTTTTGACTTTTAATCCTAAAGCAAATAAAGTCAAACAGATAATTTTAATAAACTGGAGATTGATCGAACACCTTAATATCCCGAAACCACTTTTCGCCTTCAAGAAAGGTAAGAACTTAAAACAACATCTTGTTAGAGCGAACAGAGAACCACAGGCCAAGAAAGACATCAGAAGCATGTTAGGTCTGCCAGCAGTGGTCGGACACGATCGGTGTACTAATTGTGCTGCATGCCCAAATACTTCAGATTCCAAATCGATTGTAATTAATAACAAGACCCATACCAGGCAGTCCTTCTCGAATTGTAACACCAGAAATATGGTGTAAGTGGTGACGGATCACTGACATAACCTCGACAGACCGAATATCGACTGTACAAAATATCGACGAAAAATTATCGACTACAAAATTATCGATTGCCTATACTTAAACAACAAAACACAAAAATATCGAAACCACATTATCGACTAAAAAAAACAACGACTACTACAATATCGACTAACAACATTATCGATTTCTAAAACATCGATTATCACATCTTTAAATGAAAAACTGACAAAATATCGAATACAAAAATATAGATAGCACATTTATTGTTTTTTTAAAATATCAAAATTACTACATCCTTGAATAAATCACTGTATTATCTTAAAATTTAGTCATTCTATTCATATTTATTCACTAATTGTTTCTAAAAAGCTATAAAACATACTATATATTTTCCTAACATTTATAACACAAAATAAATACAAACATACATTTTATAATACATAAACAATGTTTCGAACAACTAAACATTTCTTACTGCAAATTATATATATTCCTCCACTTTAAAAATATAAAGATAACATTACCTATACAAAATAAGGCCTTACACATTAAATAAACGTTAATTGGCGTCACCCATATAAGGAAAGCAATTAGTATAACAGGTTAAAAAATTCAAATCCACGAATTAAAACAGACTATCAATTTAAACAACCAATCCTACTTCAGAAACTATTAGACTAATACTATATAAACAAGATTACAGCAAACTAAAAATGCAGCCTAAATCTCCTAACTAAAGGAAGACGAAACTCTGCAGGATTTCTGAAAGAAAACGTATTGACTTCAACATAAAGACAGCTACACCTATATAAAGTAAGTACTACTACATTATTTTTCATCGAAAATGTAACTCTCAAACCTCACACCTATGTTTAAAAGCCAAATACCTAAAATATATGTTTTTTTTTAACTATTTATCCTACAGACAAAAAGAAAATACAGAAGACCTAGACAACACCTGGACATCAAAAGTTAAATATAAATAAGTAAGTATATAATTTAAATGTAACTTCGACATTTAATAGATAGGTAACTAAATAGAAACTAGCTAAAAACCTCTACCAAAATATCATAAATAGTTCTAAAATATTTGTACACATTTTCTCAACTTCCACAGGTACAAAAATATATACACAGAAAATAACAGTTTGAAGAACATCAACACCTGAAAAGAACTACTTGAAATCATAAAAAGATTTACAGGTAAATCAGAAATGTGTTAAACTGTATTATTAGAATACAACATAATTTTTTGAACAAATGTAATGACATTCTCTTTTTTAATTACCTCATAGCACTACAATACAAGCATGACTGAAGGAGCTAAATTCATTTATTCACAAAAAGGGAAAATGCTTCTTTGTTACATGGGATATGTCTACACTCAAGAGAAACAAAAAGATTTGAAAGTGTTTTGGAAGTGTACGAAATATTATGCCAACAAATGTTATGGTAGAGCTATAACTCAGGAGACTACTGTTACTTATACTAAGGAACATAATCACCCACCCAATGTAACAGAAATAGAGATTAGACAAATGCTAGATTCCCTTAAAGAAGCTAGTACTAGTACTGATCAACCAACAACTGCTATTCTAAAACACCATTTAAGTGTACTTCCCCAACATGCTTCTAGCCAATTACCATCTATCGATTCCCTAAAAAAAACTATAGCTAGAAAAAAAAGAGCAACATGCACTACTACTCCCACACCAAAAACTTTTGAAGAAGTGCAAATTCCCCCTGAACTCTCTGTAACTCACAATAAAGATGATTTTATACTCTATGACAACAAATGTAAAGATAAAAGAATTATACTGTTTGCCACAGCAAACAACATGACTAAACTTACCCAATGCCAAACTTGGATGATGGATGGTACTTTTTCTGTATGTCCCAAACCTTTTTATCAATTATACACTATCCATGGTCATTTCCAAAATGCTAATATTCCATTCCTTTATGCCCTTCTACCAAACAAACAGCAAGCTACCTATCAAGAAATACTAACTGAAGTCAAGCAACATACTAACAACTATTTTCCACAAACAATTATCATTGACTTTGAAAAAGCAATGATAAACACCATCCTTAAAACATACCCACACACAGCAAAACAAGGTTGCTATTATCATTTTAACCAATGTATCTGGCGACATCTACAACAATCTACTTTGAGTATCCAATACGCCACTGATAGCACTTTTGCTTATCAAATAAAAAAACTCATCGCCCTAGCCTATGTTCCACTGACAGATGTAACTGAGCACTATAACTTGTTAATAGACAGCCCCTACTATAAAAGAAACGAAGAAAGACTAAGCCCTATGCTTGACTTCTTCGAAGACACATGGGTAGGAAGGCTACACAGATCAGGCCATAGAAGACAACCCAAATACCAAATAGCTTGGTGGAATGTCTACCGTAGCACACTAAATAAGGAAGCAAAAACCAACAATGCAGTTGAAGGATGGCACAATGCCTTCCAAACAACTACAGGCCGAGGAACACCTACCCTTCACAAATTAATACAATCCTTACAAAAAGAACAGAGTTACCAGGAGCTCCGAATGGAGCAATCAGTAACTTTGATCGGACCTAAACTCACCAAAGAAAGAAAAAAATGTATAACA
Source organism: Lissotriton helveticus (assembly GCF_964261635.1). NCBI lineage: Eukaryota > Metazoa > Chordata > Amphibia > Caudata > Salamandridae > Lissotriton > Lissotriton helveticus. The sequence continues at coordinate 1,082,149,632 of NC_136059.1, forward strand.
CACTCCAAAGTCAAGTTACCCTCTATCCAACTAGCAAAGGACTAGACTATCTATCAATGATTGCAAAAACTATTCTTTAAAACATAACATAACTATACACGTGACATTAAGCTTTTTTTTTTTTAAATCCTTAATTTTTACATGTAACAATTTGCAATTAAATTATCAAATACATAATATTAACATATATAAAATGTATTTAGATAATGTATTTACAAAATGTTACATACAACGTAACTAAAGCAAAAATTAAAACAGTTTCCCCACCCATAAAAAGCTTTGTAAAAAATTACCTTTCTGTTGCACCGTCAAACGTAATCCAATTCCAAGCAATCCATACGACACCATAGCAAAAACCCATTCAATCCATGGAAGCCCAAAACAAAATGCAAAAATACAAGCAAATCCATAGCGACTCCTCTCCAATGTAATACACACGATATACCATTGAAAACCCGAAAATAGTAATTTGTAAAACAAAAACGCTCCTGCAAAACGTGAAAACCAAAACATTTGTGTGCTAAAATAAGAGTATATAATACTCGTCACACAACTCTGATCCAAAAAGAAGGACCTCCTCAAAAACAGTAAAACGCGACGATAACCTTGAAAAAATAAAATACATACCCACCCACACAAAAACACCCATACATATATAAAAAGACATATTTATACACCAAACATATTATCTTTGTAACATTTAAACATATTAGCTCACGTCACACACCTACAACTAAAACGCGGTAAAAATTAAATATCGTACACTCTACCTAAAACCGAAAACACAATCTTCTCTTAATAACCCTATGTACATAAACTTAAACACACCACACATACACTAACACTAACTTCATTAACTTATAAAATACAATAAAAACAAACTTACCCTCTCTAACGCGAAGCAGCATCCAACCGCGATCTGTTGAAGCACCAAATAAGCCTAAATAACATTACGCGGTTAAGAAGTAGTCCCTGTATACAGCAAAAACCTCATTAATTTCTATATTTCAACACTTTAAAAAAATACACTGAGTATTATATTAAGTGTAAATTTATTTAAATTGTAGAAAATTATTTCTTAAATATTCATTACTTTCAAATAATTATTCAACTGTTATCTGTTACTTTAAATAATATGTTATTATTTATATATACATGTTGAAAATAATCTATATGTTAAACAAATGTGAATATATAACCTTGTTACAAATAATTTGTTTATAAAAATAGCTCATATTAGTTTAAACATTATGTATGTATCTAAAAATGTATTTGTGTGTTTATCTATGTTAAAATTAATATTATAAATATGTTAAATATTCATAATATTCATTTGTAAAAAAAAATATGATAACTTTGTAAAAAACAAAAATGTTACTGTTATAAAACAAATATACATATTTATCTATGACAATATATTCAATGTCTATGTGAATAACATAATTGTTATTAAATGAAAATTACATATTACCAATTTGTTTCTTTAACTAATTTAATTACAATATATGTGAATAAACATATAAATGTTTAAATATTATTTATTTGTTAAAAACATATATATGCACTTCATATATTTTTTTGGATAATAAAAACTGTTTACTTACAATTTTCAATAGAAATAAAAAATACATCTCTACTTACAATTTATTTTGTATATGTTAATAAACTGTTTTTCATTTATTCCATTTAACCCTGTGTATGTTTCCTTCTTTATTATTCTATATGATTATTAATTGCATATGAAATATTCTATTTAAAAATGCATTTTAAATTTTAATAAATGTAAAAATGTATTTATCTTTTAACTACTACAATAACAATAATTATCATTAATACAAATTTTTTATATGTAATTTTAAAACTTTATTATAGTATCCTACCAATAATAGTTATTTGTATTAAAAATGTTTTCTTATTTACACAGCACCAATTATAAACTCACAAAACCATACTACACATTAAAACCATACAAATTACAATTCCCACTTCACCAATTGTAAACTCATGGAAGGTGCTGGGCACTGAACCCATACTAATTACTATTCCCACTCCACCAAGTATAACATCAGTGAAGGTGCTGGACACTGAACCCATACAAATTACTATTCCAACTCCACCAAGTATAAACGTAATTGTTACCCTGTACCCCTGTACCCAAAAACCCCAAACTGACCCTGAACCCTAAAAATACCCCTTTACCCAAAAACTGAAAACTTACCCTGAACCCTAAAATACCCCTTTACCCAAAAACTGAAAACTGAACCTGAACACTAAAAATACCCCTTTACCCTAAAACTGAAAACTGACCCTGAACCCAAAAAATACCCCTTTATCCAAAAACTGAAAACTGACCCTCAACCCTAAAAATACCCCATTACCCAAAAACTGAAAACTGACCCTGAACCCTAAAAATACCCCTTTACCCAAAAACTGAAAACTGGCCCTGAACCCTAAAAATACCCCTTTACCCAAAAACTGAAAACTGACCCTGAACCCTAAAAATACCCCTTTACCCAAAATCTGAAAACTGACCCTGAACCCTAAAAATACCCCTTTACCCAAAAACTGAAAACTGACCCTGAACTCTAAAAATACCCCCTTACCCAAAAACTGAAAACTGACCCTGAACACTAAAAATACCCCTTAACCCAAAAACTGAAAACTGACCCTGAACACTAAAAAAAACCCTTTACCCAAAAACTGAAAACTGACCCTGAACCCTAAAAATACCCCTTTTACTGAAAACTGACCCTGAACCCTAAAAATACCCCTTTACCCAAAAACTGAAAACTGACCCTGAACCCTAAAAATACCCCTTTACCCAAAAACCCAAAACTGACCCTCAACCCTAAAAATACCCCTTTACCCAAAAACCCAAAACTGACCCTGAACGCTAAAAAAAACCCTTTACCCAAAAACCCAAACCTATAACATTTTAAATATAATTATATGCTTACTTGGTATGCGTTGTAAAAGTACCTGCGTTGTAAAAAAATTCGTTGTAAATACATGCGTTATAATGGTATTTGCGTTGTAAAAGTTTCGTTGAAATGGTAGTGCGTAGTAAAAGTTGCGTGGTAAACGTTGTATACCTTTAATAAATATTATTATTTCCTTCTTTATTATTAAATTACTTCCCACTCTTTTCCCCTATAAACCCACAACCCGCTACAGGAAATAACAAATTTAATTTAACATAATTAGCAATTAATCAATTAAATTAATTTAATTACCAATTAAATTATAAATAATCAAATAATATTTTTTAAATAACAATTAATTAAATATTACTAACAATTAATAAATCTACATATTTAATGATTTATAATTACATTACTTCCCACCCTATTCCCCTATAAACCCACAACCCGCTACATCACATAAATATTTTAAATTAGCATAATTAGCAATGAATCAATTAAATTAAATTAATTACCAATTAAATAATATATAATTGAAAACTATTATTTAATTAACAATTATTTAAATATTACTACCAATTAATAAATTTACATATTTAATTAATTATAATTAAATTACTTCCCACCCTATTCCCCTATAAACCCACAACCCGCTACATCACATAAATATTTTAAATTAGCATAATTAGCAATTAATCAATTAAATTAAATTAATTACCAATTAAATTTTATATAATTGAAAACTATTATTTAATTAACAATTATTTAAATATTACTACCAATTAATAAATTTACATATTTAATGATTTATAATTAAATTACTTCCCACCCTATTCCCCTATAAAACCACAACCCGCTACGTCACATAAATATTTTAAATTAGCATAATTAGCAATGAATCAATTAAATTAATTAGCAATTAAATTTAATATAATTAAAAAATATTATTTAATTAACTATTAATTAAATATTACTACCAATTAATAAATTTACATATTTAATTAATTATAATTAAATTACTTCCCACCCTATTCCCCTAAAAACCCACTACCCGCTCCTAGAAATTATTATACTATTTGAATACATTTTTATATTTATTAATTGTTTATAAAAAAAATTCAATATAAATACATAAAAAAATAACATATATTTAATCATGACTGTCGATAACACAACTTTCGATATTCTTAAAACCGATATTTTGACTTTCGATATTTTTAAACTACTATAAATAACGATATTTTTTACTATCGATATTACTTACTCGATATTTTTTCAATGGATATTTTTTAACATACATGAAAATCGATAATAAACACATCGATATTACTTACCTCGACATTAATGCCATCTCGATATTCTGGAGTCGATATTATGTCCAGTCGAAAATAAAAACTCGATATTTAGACTACACACCGTGGTGACGTGCCCCTGTGGGCACTCCTACATAGGCCAGACCACCCAAGCGTTAAAATGCTCATTTGCCAACATAAGTCTCGCATAAGATGCAGGACCCAGGGAGCACCGTTGGTGCAACATTTTAATGAGTATGGACATAGTGAAGATGATTTAACCTGGACGGTACTAGTGGTGAATAAAGCAAGTAACAAGGGAGAAGTGGAGAGAAAGTTGAACCGTACAGAAGCTAGGTTAACCCCTTCCATGCTTGTGACGGAACCACTCCATCACGAGCCACAGAGCAGGCTGTGCTCATGACGGAGTGGTTCCATCATGCGGTGGCCGCTCTGCCCACGCGGCACTGATTCACCGCCTGTGCCGGCGAATTAGTGAGTGGGTGGAGCCGTGACAGAACCACTCCGTCATAAGCACAGCGCGCCCGTGGCTCATGACAGAGTGGTTCCGTCACAAGCATGGTGGCGCCATGCAACCCCCCCTCCCCCCAGCGCCACGGCGGAATTACCGCTGCAGCCAAGGGGTTAATAGAAAGATACCATACTGCTACCGAGGGTTTGAATGACAGAGATGAATTATGGGCACTAATTTAGATGCCCCCTGCCTTCTCGATTCAAGTGGTTGGGTATAGAGAATTGTACTTAGCGATCCCTTTTCTTGGAGGTATAGATGCTTGAGTATGAATGGTACATGACTGACTCTGTGTTTTAATAAGAGTGTAAGCCCAGATGCGAGCATGCAGTGCCAGGAAGATAGTGTTGGTTGCTTGGTTCTGTATACTCTCATAGGCCCTTGACTCTGTTAGCTTGGCTAAGATAGAGTTCGCCTGCCTCTCGTATCCTCCGATATGGCTATTTGACATAGGGGAAGAATGTTGATTTTAGCTAGAGTAATTGAGACTATTATTGTCAGGTTGACAGTCGTGTGTTGCATGTCTAGGTGGACATTGCAATCTAGTCTTTATATTGTTTGACTTTGTTTTGATCCGTTTTTGACCCCTGCGGGATTCCCGCCATGAGTGATGTGAGTTTGACTTCCGTTTGTTCACGGTTTTGACCCATTTAATGTTTTTGGTGGAACTGCTTTGGAGGCAGCTTGTATACTGGGTCGTTGATCCTCCCCTTGTTTGACACCTGCGGGATCACCTTTTGTATTTGACTTTTGGACTTTTTTCCACCATTCCCTTAACTTGCGTATTATTTAAGGTGGAATAGTATTAGATGCTGCGTGATTGACATGTCGGCTCTTGGCATCCCCCACTCATACCCCCATACCCCCCTTTGTGTGCGCATTTGTGTTGTGGCAAGATTATTATATTTGTATTTACTATCCCGGGAGGGACTTGGGGTGCAGTTGCTGTTCCTATATTAATTACTTGGGTGACTAGGTGGTGTATTTTTTAGGACGTCTTTAGCTTGAGTCCGCACACCATGTTTTTAGAAAGACGCGTGTGACGTCATCACGTATGTCCTTCTTTAACGTCCACTACGGAGGCGCCTTTTTGCGTGTTGTTTGGACGTGAATTGATCGTATAGCGGAGGAACAGTGTGGCGTGACGAGGATCCCTTACACAGGTAATTGAATTGAGGGGTTGCAGTAATCCTTCGGGTAATATACTGTGCGTATGTGTAGCGTGATATACCGATAGGAGAGTACGCTTGAACTTTTACTAGGAGACGAATATCTGTGACTAATGAGAAGCGAGGAGTGAATCTTTGGTGATTTTCCGAGCACTGTGAGACTGTGTCTCTTCAGGTATGATGTTTGCCTTGTAGCTTGAACATTACTCTCGAGCGACAGGCTTGATCGATGTGTTTACGATATTTGATGATTGATTACAGGTCTTTTGCCATGTCTATGTTTTTCCTGGATCGTAGTGAGCCAACTAGCTAGGTGGCTATGGGGACTTTGCTGGCAAGTCAGGGATTGGTGAGTGCTTCACTCTCACTTAAGGTACTTGTTTGCCCCTCCTAGGTTACGTTCACCTCTGTTGTGGGTGATGGGTTGGTACACAAGGGCCCTCTTGTTGTGTTTGTTTCACTTTAGGCACCTTCGTTGAAGATGGGGCATGTGTGAACTTGGTTATCAGCTCTTTCTATCAGCTTTTTCCATCTATATTCACCTGACCTTCCTGGCACTGCATGGTCACTGAGGGGATAGTGTAATTTTGGTAGAATTGAATGTAGATTTAAATGGTTGTCATTATTATTTTAGTGATATTATACCCTTGTCCTGATGAAGCCAAAAGGAATTACTGGTTAAAAAGCGACCACGACCGCGTCGACACTTTGACGAGGAGTACCATAATTTTTTAGTTCTTTTGAAAAGAAAAAGCGCCTAGAAAATATTTGGTTAGAGGTGTTATGCCTCTGGCACAATAGGGATTTCCTCAGAGTGTACTACTTGGAGTTAGGAGTGTACACCGTGATAGTTCTATTCTTAGTAGGGGTATATTTTTCTGTATACTTTTTGGTATATGTATGTTTTGTAGATGTTGTATATGTTGTATATAATGTATATATGCATTGTAACATAGATATGAATGTGATTTAAATGTGATTTGTAGTGTTTTATTTATGTCCTATACATATGAAGTGTATATATACAACTGTGTTTTTTTGTGCTCTGCTCCATCATTTGACACATATATGAGTTTGACCTGTGGATATATAGGATATGTAAATAATAATTGGGAACATCAGGGTAACTAGTTGTACCTTGAATGAGAATAAATGTTGAATTGGTCCCCCTGTACGTCTTTGCTCAGGTATAGGAGGGTGATTTGGGCATAACCCCTTATTGATTTTTACCTGTTTTTTACACACTTAGGCGGCGCCACATCTGTCTTTCAGCATATTAAATCCTAAACACTAGAGCGCTGGACATTTCAATGAGAGCACTACACAGGAAAGAGACTAAGCTACTAGCCTATATAGGATTTCCTATGTTTTTGCCATACCCAACGTTCTGCCTTTTCTGGAACTTCGAAAGGCTCATGAACCCTTAAATCATCTTGGGAACTCCTCAGATTATGAGTGACTTATTGTGAACCTTATCTATATTCACCCTGAGACTTCATCAGTATTCCAGCATTTATATGTTTATTTGAAAGAACCAACAAGTATTTGTATGCCGATTATTGATTAGTATTTTGTGCATAGTGATTGTGATAGGTGTTGCATAGTTACACTGTCAGGTTAATAAGTAACCTCTGTTTCTTATCAGCAGATATTGTGTGAAAATCCTTCCGGCCTGAGTAAATAAATGAACACAGAGTGGGATAGTCTGAATACAAGACACTTCCCCAAGATGGCAAACAACACGGCAAACCTAGTGACTTCTAGAAGAATTTGCAGTTTCTTTCTGTTTCTTAGCCCTTTTCCCCTTCCCTTCGGGTGAAACTGTCAGAACATTTTCCCTCCAGACTAGAGATGACAGTTGTTCTTGTGGGGAGTGGGAGGACAAGCATCACCCCAGTGGAATAGCCTGGATTTCAGGTTAGTGTCCCCGACAACTAGGGTCCGGAATGATTAGTGCATCAGATTTTCTTAAGTGCTGCGGTTTCTTCCAAGAACTGACACCATGGGAATATTGGAAAACTATAAAGTTTTAAAAAACTGTAGACCTCTGAAAATGTTTGTGGTTAGCAAACAGGGCTAGAATAGGAGCTGAAAGGAAACAAGGAAAAGGTTTATTAACAGATTTTTGTTGGAATAAGGAAGTCAGAACATCAAGTGAATCTGGGCCTCTACAGGAGGGTTTGTTTTGGAACTTAACATTTTTCAAATTGATGATAAAGCATACAATGTCAGCAGAAACGTTCAATTGTATTTGCTAAAAAGCCACAGAGTTCATAGACAGGCATTCATTTCATTCAATATATTGTACTTTTTCTCTTGATTCCACATTTTCTCTTGATTCCACTGAGTCAACCACATGCCTTCAGGACAATTTGAAGCTATTCCCTCACTGCTATTTTTGAGCTGGATGAGGTACGAATTCTCATCCTATCCATTGCTTGAAACAATTCTATGCAATCCACCAATTTGGGGGTTTCGCTAAGTCACCAGCAGAAACCAGCACATTTGTACATATACATTTTGTGCTACACTAATGTCATGTGATTTGGCAAGATTGAAATGTGGTCCTAATCTAATCGCAGTCTCTCAATCTCTTTTTGGTGTTCAGGATGAGTACATAATTTTTAATTAAAAAATAAAATCAATTTAAAAGTACATTTTATTTATTCAAATCATTGATTCAAAAAACAATGCAGCAATGTTCAGCTTCCATAAACTATTTTTGGCTAATTAAGTTACCAATTTTGCTTTTGTGTAAAGCAGCCATGTTTGTGCACAAGCCATATAGACTGCATAATACAAAATCAATGTGTGAGGTGCCGTATTGGTATTTTGCCACTCAGATACAGAGCAAAACATTAAAAATACATGCTGAAATACAGCTATGGGGCACTATAGACCAGGCCTCAGTGTTAAAAGGCAAAGCAAACCTGATTTTTTTAACTTAAAGTTCTATATTTGATACTAAGTAAGGCAACTTTCATGAGTTCTGGTAAATGTCTAGTTTCATTGTTTTCATATTTAAAACGGAAAAGCTGTACCCAGTTGGGGGGCGTGGCCACGAGCCGAGCATGGCGGACGTGGTTTAGACTAGCTCCGTTCTAAGCCCTAATAATTGGCGAATTATCCTGTGCTCCTGTTGATCTTGGGACAACCACCTAAACTCCACGAACACTGGAAGCGCAGCGCCCGAACGGAACTGAGGCACAAGTCACGGGCTGCTCCAGAGCGGTGTAGAGAGCGAGAGGACCCGGTGAGGCCCTGAACCACGCTGAGAGCCGCGGACTGTGGTGTGGATGGAGTCGGTTTGGGTGCGACTGGCCGGGGACTGCCTGCCGGAGGCCTGAAGCGACATGTGGCGCACCGCCGCGAGTGAGTAGCGGGCAAAGTCTTTCACCGGTGCCCTGAATTGCGGTGCGGAGATCGACTTGCGGGGCAGCGGCCGTAAAGAGCACCGGAGCCGGAGACAAAGTGGTGGAAGAGCGAGACTGGCATCCAGAGCGCCACTGTCCCAGAGGCCGCTGGTACCGCGGAGCGGGTGTCCGGACTGACGGAGCGCAGAGAAGTGTGACGGGTGGCCAATCAGTGGCCGACTAAAGACGGCTGTCCCCGGGGAGAGAGGGCTGCTGCTTAGACCCGGAGAGGAGTGCATTGCCACGCAGGTACTTGGGGCAGCGGGCGCCATTTTAGAGCCACGGAGGCGGCCGTCATTACAACAGAGATCGGGGGGCTACTCTCTGCCACAACAGGCAAGCAGCGCCCTGGGCTAGAGGAGGTGCTACGAGTACAGCATACACGAGTGGAGAACTGGTCTGACACAGAAGGGAGTACTGTACTGGAGAGGGCACACATTTTTGAGCTGAGAGCACTGCTCCCGCAGCGCCATATTCGGTTGGGCGGCTAGGGGTGGTCTACCGCTTAAGTTCATTGTGGTCGGCCGGAGGAGGATATCCTTGCATGAGACAGACGATTGGAGTGTGGAAAGGTGTATGTATCCACCCCTACGGCTGAAGTGAGGAAAACAACATTCTATGAGTGGCGGCGCCATTTTGGACCAAGTGGCTGACCCGCATCACCCCTCCCCCTACCGCATGACATCGGGGAGGGCTGCAGACCGCATAACAGTCATACATGGTGTGGATAACATAGGAGCGGTCGGAGTGACCGGGAGGTCTCTCGCAGACTGCCATCTGACTGTATGCTGTGGCGGCCTGAGGGTCTTTGTGGAGGATAATACCGTAGGGTGATTGACACTGTGAGGTCAGCCCCGCAGAAGCAGGAACTGCGAGTGTGTGCTGGACCCCGGCTGCGCCGCCCGACTGACACGGGCCATGGGGAGGCACAGGAGCAGGGGGGCGAACGCAGACTTTCAATCTACGGGATCGGACGACCCGTTGGCCTCCTCAAACAACGAAATAGTGCCACCAACGGGCAAAGACACACAAGAGGCTAAACTGGACCTCATACTTGCTGAAATTAAGGCCTCCAGAGAAGCGCTGGAGACGCGTATGGATACAATGGCCACGGGCCTGTCCCTCCTCAGGGCTGATCACAGCAAGCTGGTTGAAAAGGTCACGGAGCATAAGATCGCGCCTGACGACCTGATACCGCAGCAAACGGAACACTCCACGAAATTGGAGAACATGGAGCGGCAGCCTAAGGCGCTCTGGGATAGGATGGATGACGCAGAAGGGCGAGCACGCCGCAATAACGTCAGAATATTGGGGGTTCCGGAACGCAGTTAGGGGAGAAACCCTACTCAGTTCGTGGAAGACTGGCTGAAGAAGGTGGTGGGACCTGAGGACCTTACACCGTTATACAGCGTGGAGAGAGCGCACAGAATGCCGTCGAAGCCGCCCAGGACAGGAGCACCTCCTCGACCACTAATAGCACGCCTCCTACACTACAAAGACAGGGACTCAGTGCTGAGAGTGGCGAGAGAAAAAGCCCCACTGAAATTTGAGGACAAGACCATATCTATTTTTCCGGATTTCACCCCGGCGGTGCAGAAGGCCAGATCGACGTTCATGGGTGTGAAGCGCAAACTAATGGACCGTAATCTGAAATATGCCCTACTATTCCCTGCCAGACTCAAAATTATACACGGCAACAAATCCTATTTTTTCGAATCCCCAGAGGAGGCGGCGGAGTGGATGGAAGTGGCACTGACGCCGTTGCACATGCAGGAACAGGAGGAGGAAGATCAGGAGGCAGGGCCATCGCGCCGAGGAGCGTCACAGCGTGGAATGAGAGAGGATCGCACAAAGGGGCCTGATGCGGAAGGAGGAAAGACACTGGCCGGTACGCGAGAGGCTCCGGAAGTGACTTTACTGACAGAGGATGCATTGGCGGCCCATGATGCCAGGGACAGATCGGACGTGGGCAGCAATTTGCACTCCCGCACGGAACTGTCAGGTTCTGTCAATAGCTTGCAGCTATCTCCCAAAATTACTGCCCAAATGGCGAATGAATTTTGATTGTAGCTGCGGAAGGCGCCGATTGGTAACGTATGAGATTTGACCGAGAGTGAGGGTGGGAAAACGGGGTACGGGTACATACCAGTCTAGGGCTCAATGAGGAAACACCGACAAGGCTTAGAGAGTGCGGGTGGGACCACCCCCCAGAGCGCAGGCACGATTCAGTTTACCTGTTGCCCACGTTGGGCGATTATGTTTGGACCCCAGGTGTTTTTCCATGGGGACCGTATGGTTAGAGGGTTACATGTTTTACTGGCACTTAGAGCATCACACTTGCTGTATAGTACATGGATGGTACGGGGTCTGACAGATGTAAATGCTGCATAGCACCATGGAGACTTCTAATACATATAAAGTATGCACCTAGAATGTGCGAGGCATGGGGTCAATTCACAAGAGACATAGAATTTTGGCACAGCTCAATGGGAGACGAGCAACAATAGCGTACCTACAGGAGACTCACCTTAACGGTGCAGAGAGTGCAAAACTGCTTAAACAGTGGAAGGGGCAATTATTTGCCACTACTTACTCCGCATTCTCAAGGGGGGCGGCCATATGGCTCAAAAACACTGTCCCATTTCAGCTGGTGGATAAAAGAGTGGATCAGGAAGGTAGATATGTGTTTATACGTGGGACGCTAGATGGCTCCCCTATAGTGCTCGGCAGTGTCTACGCGCCTAACACTGGTCAGTCAGACTTCCTTGCCACAATTACCAGGGTGCTGGCGGAATGGTCGTAATATGATTGGATAATAGGTGGGGATTATAATGCAGTCTTAGACGTCTCCCTTGACAGGTCTCATCCACCACTACAAGCCACTGAGAGTAGGAGACAAGCGGACGCACTGGCGCAGTGGGCGGCGGGTTGGGATCTAGCTGACGTATGGAGATGCACACATTTGAAGCACAGAGAATATACTTTCTTTTCCTGCCACATAAACTACATACTAGGATAGATCGCATTTTCTGTTCTAGAACATTACTGGGGTCAGTGGCGACTGCTGAACATAAGGGCAAGACGTTTTCTGATCATAACCTGGTGGCGATTACGATGCAATGGGGGAGGTTGCCGACGCCCATACCAACGTGGTGCTTAAAGCCGGACCTGCTGGAGGACGCAGTCTTCCGATCTGCCCTGGCTGACGCTATTTTGCAATATTTCGCTACAAACGCTGGCACGGCTAGCACACGACAAATAGAATAAGGATGCCTTTAAGGTGTCCATGAGGGGTGTAGCGATGGGCACGAAGGTGGGAATGAGACACAATGTGCTGGAGAGGCTCAAGGAGGTAGAGGGACGGTAGCAATGTTGGAAAGCGAAGCAGCGGGCACGGACATACCACTCACACCACTGCAAGAGGCACACATACACCACGCCGAGTTACTAGAAGAGCTGCGACTCCTGGACTATAGGGAATACACATGCAGACAGCACGCGCAGGCGGAAAGGTCGGGCCCTTTATTGGCACGCCTAGTGCGGAACGCCCCTGGGTATATGCCCATACTGGAGGTAAATGGACAGGACGGGGTACCGATCACGACACAGATAGGTATAAACGCTACTTTTAGTGCTTATTATGAGACGCTGTACGGGCAGCACCGGCAGTTATCGGAGGAGGCGTTTGAGGCATTTCTGGCCGACGTTGATTTGCCACAACTAACGGCGGTGCAGGGAGAGACCCAGTGCGCCCTATCACAGTCGCGGAGATACGTCAGGCGATACGCGCATTGCCGCGGAATAAAACCCCTGGGACCGATGGCCTACCGGCCGAGTTCTATGGGGCCTACATCGATCTCATTGCACCGCGGTTGCACGTTGTATACCAAGAAGCGCTGAAGTCTACTGCAGTCGTCACTGCAAGCGCTGATCGTTTCACTCCCGAAGCCTGGCAGGGACAGGCTCCACTTAGCTAATTACAGGCCTCTGTACTTACTAAATACGGACTACAAAATCCTGAGTAAGGTTCTAGCGGCGAGGCTGGCTCAATACATCCTGCAATTAGTACACCCTGACCAGTGCGGCTTCGTGCCCGGTAGGAGCACGGCGATGAACCTGCGGAGGCTTAGCCAAATAATGCTCCACGAAGATGCGACTGGGAGAGCGGAAGGCTGTATTTCTTTAGACCTGAAACAGTCTTTTGATTCCCTACGATGGGATTTTATGTTTGCAGCGTTCACTAAATTTGGGATACCACCCGAGTTTATAGACTGGGTGAAGCTGTTATACACCAATCCAACAGCTCGGGTTCGCACGAATAAATGCATCTCGGCACAGCTAGGGGTAGCGAGGGGCACTAGACAGGGCTGCCCGCTATCCCCCCTATTGTTTATGCTGGCCTTGGAACCCCTGTTGTGTAAACTCCGGACCTCGGCACAACACAGAGGTATACGGAGGGCAGCGGCGACACACGTGGTGTCGGCTTATGCGGACGACATAATTCTCTACCTGGGAGATGTGAGGGGCTGTCTTGACCCTATTCCCGGAATTTTTTAGGACTTCCGAGCGCTGTCGGGCCTCACGATTAACGACACTAAGTCCTACGGATATTGTTTTAACGCCTCTGCGGACTCAACTCAGTTGAGCTTCCCCCCCCACTCTTTTCAGGTGGCGACGGTGACCTTCCGATACCTAGGAATACAAGTATATAGAGGAGTGAAAGATATGATCGACGGGAACCTGTGCAGAGCGATTACCGCACAGAAGTCGTAAGTGCAATTTTGGAACACACTGACGCTATCAGTGGCAGGACGGGTAGCCATCTCTAAAATGGTGGTGCTGCCCCGTCTCGTATATTTCTTCACGAATCTACCGTTTATGGTCCCCGCAACCGCGTTCAGGAAGCTGAATACTCTGCTCCCGGAATTGATATGGGGGACGGGTAGACGGCGCATTAGTTTGGCTAAATTGCAAATGCCGACTGCGGAGGGAGGTATGGGGGTCCCAGATATGCTGGCGTACGGATATGCGTGTCAATTGCAATGGCTTTGTGAAAAACAAAGAAGTTAAAGGGGGCCTAAGGGAGTTTAAAGACCAAGCTGAGACACATTCCCTAAATAGAGTTATAAAACACAAAGGTGTCAAAGGGTCTTGAGTAAAAATCTATGTGTGGCTTATTACACTGATACTGTCCATTACAACCCACTTGTGAAGAACAACATAATAAGATGTCCTGTGATCTCTACGTGACCTATCAGGTTACCCATCAGTCACCACACAGAACCGCCCTTCATCATTTGGGATTCCTGTGAACCATCTACTTAGGCCACTACCGGTAAGTATAGAGGGTCAGATCTTATAACCTCCTAAAAACCTGGTAGTGACCAGAGTGGTTTGAATGTTAGTGATACTAGTTGGTAGGTAAAAGGATGACTGATTTGCAGTGCTTGTGAAGAAAGTGAGTGCTAGTGAAAATAAAATTGGGTGAGGGAGCAAGAAGGAAAGTTTATTCTGTCTTTTGCTCGCTCCACCAATATTAAAAGAGCAGCAAAGGTAGATTTAATAAATAACTACCTATATATACAAGGTGGTCGACATGTTTCAGCAATTTTAACGGACCAAAAGAGTCCAATGCTTTCATCAGGACCAAGTCATTAAATAGTGCTACTGCAAAAAGGTGTGATAGTGAAAAAATATATATATAATGTGACTACATTATTTACATACTGCAACATGAAAAGAGATCACCTGAGTTCCTAGGTGTAGTCTTGGCTTGCAGTTGTACTTGTATGTCACTGGTAAAAAGAGAGAAGTACAGACAGACAACAGTGAAACAACCACATACATATAGATAACGTCACATGTAGTAAATGCATATTGACGCAAATGGAATTATTTGGTGGAACAAAACATTAGTTCTTATTTTTTGGCATGGAGGTTCTCCAAAGTAGTTCCTACATGCAGTGAATATACTTCGTCTTACCCTTAGTGTCGAAGTTGAGGGCCTCACCCCGCCTGGCAACGGCTCAGGGAACGAGGGAAGCACCGCTCTAGTGATAAAAAGGAAGCAAGAACAAAAGGAAGATTTGTAATTGCCCCCTGTCAACTAAAAATAGAATGCACCAGTAAACCAAAAAATGTACGAATTAGCTTCTAGATTGTGTGCGAAGCAAGCAGTAAAATGTATCAAATTTGTCAGAGTCTACTCATTGGCCTTGTTAGTACAAGAATGCAGCCTTAATCCGATAATAGGAGCGAGATATCGTGTGAACAGACAGCACCCTTAATTAGCACTCTGATATCTTCTAGCGTCTGTGTCAGAAAAATCGGGTTTTAGCCTTTCCATGGTCCATAATAAGTCTAACTTCGAGCCATTAGCAAATCATGCAGAGATCAGGACTCGTGAGTATTAAGAAGCAAATTGTGATATGGCTATAGCGCGTTATCGCGTCATTTTTGACTGCACCTGAGCGAGCAAACTGCAGCGGTGCAGGAAAAGTGTGGTAAAAGATCCTCTTTGTTAGAAAATAACAATCCAAATTTTTATTTTCCGAGTTGTCATCCCTACATATTTCAAGCCGCATGGACAGGTTATGAGATAGATTAATCTTTCGCTGTTACAGTTTGTACATTTATTTTGTCTCCATGGTCTATTGGTTCCTATGTCAATCTCTGTTGACTTAATTGTTTGTGGGCAGGCTTGGCAAGACCCACTGTCAGATCCCGCCTTCATCCTCACACGAGTCATGTCGGTCATTTTTCATGTACCACTCCGTTTTTGTCCATGTGGAGTTGGCGGCAGAGAGTGGCGCAACAGTGGTTAAATGGGATGTAAAGGCTTCCTGGTTGTGCCACCAGAATTCGTTGGTCAGCGTTTTAGTGTTCCGCTGACTGTCCGCCATTTCGTGCGCAAGAGCCCTCTGCTCTGCGCACTTCAACTGTCGTTTTGCATCGGAAGGTCGCGCTTCCTCAGCGCTTCCGTATTTTGAATTGTAATTGGTATTTTGGGGGCTTTGGTTCCAGTTTTCGGGCTCATTAGAATATTAAGAGCCTCTCAGCACACGCGACCATTCTTTCTCGTTAGTTAATTGGCCCGTGCGCAAGTCCCGTTTTTTGTCCGTTCTGAGGCTTCATATCTTTCCGCCTCAGTTCACAGTTCAGCTGGTTTCCCTTCAGACTGTGACTAGTACCAGCTATTCGTGCAGTCCGTTGGTGTTTGTTTCCTGGCAGCTACTCTGGCGTTTGAAGAGTTCCTGGGCAAGAGATTCCTGACAGCTGTACAGAACACCGACTATGCAGTAGGATTGCTCCTTGTTTTGTTTCATCATTTGAGAACTCTCCTGTGTCATTAAGTCTGCATTAGCCTTTGTGTAAACAGCCTTATAGCCTAGGGCTTACCTGAAATTTCATAGAACTTCAGTAGAGATCCTTCTGGAACATTAAACAGTATTCTTCATAGCTTCCTGCATCTTCCAGTCATCATTCCTGTTGAGCGCAGTAAATGGGGTATTCATTGTATGCATATAATTAATACTGCTGTCTACCTCCATACCTTCATCCTACAACCTGCAATCAATGAACACTGAACTGAATGCATGAACATTTCTAGGAAGCCTAATATATATAATATGAAGAATTAGAGAGCAGCAAATTCCACACTTGAGTAAGGTAAATTGAGTAGCTAGTGGATATAAGTAGTGTAGGAAGCCAATTCTTGTGGGAACTGTATTAATGATGTTCTTCATATTTTAGGTGCAGTGGGGCCATTGTAAGAAGAGTCCTTAGGCACCTGTGTGGCAGTCTCTCTTGTCTATCCACTTCCCCTTTCCCTTCCGTTCCTGGTCTTGGAGAAATCCGGGTCCAGGGAGGTGAGGGAATTTGGAATTACTCAACAGGGCTCCTCCCTCAAGTCATCAGCTTCCACGGAAAAGCCAAGAATTCAGGTACACTTCTGACACCCACAGGGATGGTGCCCTATGACAGTTGGAAGGTCCCAAATAGTACCAAAAGCTCTTGGCATTTTGGTGTGTGGTCTGGTGTGAACAATGCGATCCCTCAGATTTGGGCCTCTTTTAAAAGAGAACAGAGGTGCAGCCAAATTTTCTTGTCCTGAATTCAGAATAGGCCAATGTCTTTTTACTATTTTTTGTATTTTGTTGGACAAGGTCCCAAAGGTACTGACACAGGTAAGTCTTTCAGATGTAGCTTTCGGAATCGATGTTTCTAATAGGGCCTGTCTATTGTTGTTCTTGGCCCGCTTCATTGATTTTCGGACAAGTTTGGGAGGAAGTTTCCTACAGTGGAGCTGATTCTGTAGGGCAGCTGTATGTGTCTCATAGCCTTCCTTGGTTGAACAATTCCTCTGTACCCTCAGGAACTGTCCATATGGTAGATTTTCTCTGAGGGATTTGGGGTGGTGGCTATCAAAACAGAGTAAAGAATTTTTTGCCATCGGCTTTCTGTAGAGATCTGATTGGAGTCCTTCTGGTGATTCCAGCTTGTAACATCACGGTGTATGTGTACACACTCTGTCAAGTGACCGTGAAAGGACCAATGAGCAAACTGCTCTTATTCGGGGTTCGCATCGCGTTTAGGTACCTCCCCAACCGGCTCGGAAGACGGCGGTGAGGTACCGACAGAGAGGTTAGACGCTTTTCCTTCCCTTTTCTTTCCCGGCATATTTTCTAACAAAGAGGATCTTTTACCACACTTTTCCTGCACCGCAGCAGTTTGCTCGCTCAGGTGCAGTAAAAAATTACGCGATAACGCGCTATAGCCATATCACAATTTGCTTCTTAATACTCACGAGTCCTGATCTCTGCATGATTTGATAATGGCTCGAAGTTAGACTTATTATGGACAATGGAAAGGCTACAAACCCCCTTTTTCTGACACAGACGCTAGAAGATATCAGAGTGCTAATTAAGGGTGATGTTTGTTCACACGATATCTCGCTCCTATTATCGGATTAAGGCTGCCTTCTTGTACTAACAAGGCCAATGAGTAGACTCTGACAAATGTGATAAATTTTACTGCTTGCTTCGCACACAATCTAGAAGCTAATTCGTAAATTTTTTGGTTTACTGGTGCATTCTATTTTCAGTTGACAGGGGGCAATTACAAATCTTCCTTTTGTTCTTGCTTCCTTTTTATCACTAGAGCGGTGCTTCCCTCGTTCCCTGAGCCGTTGCCAGGCGGGGTGAGGCCCTCAACTTCGACACTAAGGGTAAGACGAAGTATATTCACTGCATGTAGGAACTACTTTGGAGAACCTCCATGCCAAAAAATAAGAACTAATGTTTTGTTCCACCAAATAATTCCATTTGCGTCAATATGCATTTACTACATGTGACGTTATCTATATGTATGTGGTTGTTTCACTGTTGTCTGTCTGTACTTCTCTCTTTTTACCAGTGACATACAAGTACAACTGCAAGCCAAGACTACACCTAGGAACTCAGGTGATCTCTTTTCATGTTGCAGTATGTAAATAATGTAGTCACATTATATATATATTTTTTCACTATCACACCTTTTTGCAGTAGCACTATTTAATGACTTGGTCCTGATGAAAGCATTGGACTCTTTTGGTCCGTTAAAATTGCTGAAACATGTCGACCACCTTGTATATATAGGTAGTTATTTATTAAATCTACCTTTGCTGCTCTTTTAATATTGGTGGAGCGAGCAAAAGACAGAATAAACTTTCCTTCTTGCTCCCTCACCCAATTTTATTTTCACTAGCACTCACTTTCTTCACAAGCACTGCAAATCAGTCATCCTTTTACCTACCAACTAGTATCACTAACATTCAAACCACTCTGGTCACTACCAGGTTTTTAGGAGGTTATAAGATCTGACCCTCTATACTTACCGGTAGTGGCCCAAGTAGATGGTTCACAGGAATCCCAAATGATGAAGGGCAGTTCCGTGTGGAGACTGATGGGTATCCTGATAGGTCACGTAGAGATCACAGGACATCTTATTATGTTGTTCTTCACAAGTGGGTTGTAATGTACAGTATCAGTGTAATAAGCCACACATAGATTTTTACTCAAGACCCTTTGACACCTTTGTGTTTTATAATTGCAATGGCTGGTCTACTGGCTGGTGGGCCGCAACCTACATGAAATTGGGTTGACAGAGACGGACAGGGCGAATGGAGTCATACACAACCTGTTATTGCCGAGGGTTGAGATCCCCGGCTCGACGCCACCCCTTCTTAAACTCGCCATTGCTTGCTGGAGGAAAGCGGTGAAATACACGACTGCCGCGTCCTCATATGCACCCACAATACCACTATTAGGGCTTCCACTGGGAACAGGTATACTGTCGAGCAGGGTGCTCACTGCTTGGCAAGAGGTGGGCGTGGTACAGGTGGGAGACCTGTTCACAGAGGGCCATATTATGACTTTCGCGGACTTTTGTAATTCGCACCACGCCTCGAGAGGACAGTTTCTATTGTATGCCAGGGTACGACACTACGTTACACGGACGTGGGCACCGAATGGCAAAGAGACACACACGAACCCGCTACTTTCTATGCAGTACCTCATGAGGACGGGCAGCCACCTACCGAGATGGATAACGAGTGGAATCAGGTCTGGGAGGGCAACCTCACTACAACCGTTGAGAGACAGATGGGTGGGTGACATAGGCAGGGATATTCGAGACAGGGAGTGGGAACGAATCTTGAAATTCCCGAAGAAGGTGTCGAGGAACCCGAAATTTTAATTTATCCAGCTTATGGTATTGCATAGGGCGTACCTCAAACCTCATCGATAGCACGTCATGTTCCCGGAGACAGCAGACAAATGCCCCCGTTGTGGCGCGGATGATGCGCAACTAGTTCACATGCTATGGGATTGCCCAAAGTTGGGCTACTACTGGAAGACGGTACATGAGGCTTTGACTAGGATAGCACCAGCCAGACCCTATACATCTATGGCGTATAGCTTACTGGGTTTGGACCCTACTGAGAAGAAAAAAAGCATAGCAACACGCTTTACCGACTTGGCCCTTTTGCTAGCCAAGAGAACCATAACGATGAGATGGAAGTCAGCCAGACCGCCTGACCCAGATGTCTGGCGCGGTGAGGTAGTGCGATGGGGGAAGGCGGAGGGTATGGAGTTGCAAAGGGAAGAGCGCAGGGGCCTCAGGAAAACTCCCATATCACTAGAATGGAATACTATGATTGGGACTTTTGAAACTGGTGGTGACGGAAATGTGTCTTCGTCCTCTGTTGACGACTAGGTCAGGAAACTGCATGACTAGCGCATGGGGCACTGGCACTGCACCAAGCGGCTCCCCGGGTGCCACGATGAGAGCGCAGGCTCGGGTGCGAGAGGTCATGTCTTTTTACTACTAGCCTCGGAAGTGCAGGTGGATATGGCAGAATACTGTTTAAGAGATGAACATGCAAAGTTGAGACTATGTACCAAGTGTAAATTGCATATACGTGTGTAAGTGCCGGGGGAGGGTGGGTGGGGGGAGTTCATGCTGAAATGTTGGGGACTGTTACAAGAAAACTGAAAATTACGAATGTATATACTACTATATGCGTTATGTGGACCTAATGTACTAGAGTAGCACGGAGTGCGGTGACTTCAATTGTATATGTCCATGTTTAATAACGGAAATAAACATATTTAAAAAAAAAAAAGCTGTACCCAGTTGAATGTTTTAAATAGTAAAAGGACTAAGGTACAATGTCTACAGTTGTCAAGGAACAGACACTGCAAAGGTCTGTTGAGTCCCCTTCTTACTTCCCTGAGCATTGGGCAACTCCTCCCAGTAGTCACTTTTCGTAGCACCCAGGAAAAGTATCAAGGCTCTCCTAACGAGGGTTCCAGTTAAGAGGAAACACCATAAAGGACGAAAAATCTCCTCAGCGCTCTTATAGTTCTTGATTGAAGATGAAGATGAATACGAATACAGAAGACATTAACAAGGTACTGAACTCCCAATTAATCCGGGAAGAGGAAGGGGCCAAGCAAGATTTGGTCCCGTAGAGGCGCCAAATGAAAAAAGCCAAAATCATAGACAAAATAGTACCAAGGAAGCGAAAAACGGTATGAAAATTAAGCTAACAAAGGCACAGTGATGCACCCATCACTTGGAAATTACTGCGTTTATATGATTCAAATAGACTGATATCAAAGGGAAATAATGTTATTAATCTTGGACTGGGAAACTCTGATAGAATTCTTTGGATAGACAACAATCTTGGAAAGGGAATTGAATAAGGTTTATTCATTCCCCTTTCCTGAAACCCATGATATTGGTCTGTCACATGAAGAAGAATCTCAAGTTCAACATCCTTTGTACAGTACTGAATTCTGCTGTACTGTTGCCGCCATTCTTCTCTGACGGCTCATGAAGTACTGCTTTCTGTGTCTGCAAACTTGAAAATGCCAGTGGTTTTTTAACTCCATGCTGAGCGCGGTGCCCAGCAGCATGTTACCTAAATGTATACTGAGCACACCATTTGATCTTGAATGCTTGAAGTCTGATAAGCTCTCAGTAAGTATGCAATGGCACTCTAGGGCCAATTATTGAACACCATTGGTAAAACAATGCAGTTTCGTGACCCTTGCTATTTCTTACAATGGTTTAGAAAATAATAGGAGTGATATCCTCATAACACATAGCTAATCAGTCAAAAATAGATTTTCAACATGCATTTTTATTTTATGTATTTCAAGAATGATATAACTTAGAGTGTTATTTCCTTGACTAAAAATAAAACAAACTGATTGATTAGTGAGCATTTAATTACCTACAATTGGCTGGAGTCCCTGCGTTCAAAAGCAATTCATTTGTTTTGCACCTTTTCTCAGGAAATGGATAAATCTACTCTGCAGCTTAGGACAAAAGAATTCATGAAGTCCTGCTTCCCTTCTATTTTTACATCTGCCAAAAGTAGCTTGACCTGAACAAACGCCTTTTCAGGCAAAGTAGTGCCATAAGCACCTTCTGTCTCAGCTACCACCAAGTCAAAGGTCGGATTGAAAAACTGATGTGGTGCTGGTTGGACAGTCTTTGGTACCAACACCACTGGTTTGGAGTAGAGTCTAGAGGAGGGTTAATTTACCCCTAGCTCCAACATCTTGAACACCTCAAACTTAATGATGGACTTCACATTGTCAAATAGAGTGTGTATCTTGTTTTTGGCAGGCATACTGTCCGTGTATAAATAACATGGGTGTCCTAGTTGGTGAGCCCTGCTGTTAGTGAGAATCAACAGGCAGGTTTCCTCAAAAGAGATCGGTATCTCCTATGTTGACTTTCTGTCAAAGTGGGGGGAAGACTACTTCATCCACTGACCTGTCTTTCTCCTTTTATGACAGGAGGTCTGGGAGGGTCAACTTTTCTCCCCCTCTCCACCATCTGTCACCATGGGCATGATACATTTGGATCTCTCAAAGTGTGGTTTCAAACTTCTTAAATGTATGACCCTTAGGGGGATCTTGAGTGTTTGGAGATTTACCAAGTAAGTGAATTCACTTTTCTTTTCCTTGAAGTCAGAGCTACCTGTCTACTGGTTCTGAAGGATATGGCGCTCCAGGGGCTCCATCATAAACACATTTTGCCTCAGTTGGTATTCGACCAGAGTAGCCTTCTGGTCTAATGACTGCCTTATCATATCCTGGCTGGCTTCTTAATTTTCAGTGGCCTTTTTCATGTAGCTCCCCATCTTCACTCCGAGGGCTTCATTCTAAATTGTAATTAGCTACATGTTGTGGTGGCTTTCCTGGAAGTTATCTCCAGACCCTCCTTCAATGGCCCCTCGCGGCGGGATGCCTGGCTTTCACCTTGCGGATACCCTGCCGGGGTTATCTCACAGGGGAATACCAGGACGGGTTCCCTAAGCAAGCGCTTAGAAACCGCTCGGTGATTTGCGCTATATAAATTCCTGTACATTTACATTTACATTTACATTCACAAGACCGAGAGGTCCTCTTACAGGATGCCCAAGTAGTAACATAAAGGGGCTGAGACCTTTTCCTCTCTGGGTTACTTCCCTGTAAGCAAACAACAGGCATAGTAGCAGGACTTTCCCCTGACATCTCAAGGTCTAAATAGGCTAATATTCATGCCTTTCCAGGTTTTGTTAAATCTGTCTTAGCAACAATTTTTTGGGGATCAAAGCATAGGTTCTCACACCAGACCTAACATCCCTGATTGTCTAATTCACAGGTGGAAAAGGGCTTGAGGCACAATCCCCTATACCTCTAATTCGTAAGACAATAGTTGACCCACTGGGTTTCCCAAAATGAATACAAAAGCAAATAGCCCTACTTCTGCTGTGGATGATCGTGCGGTTTTGACGTTCGCGCTGACATTGCTATAAACATTGTAAATCACTTGGCACAAAAGAGGCCGACATACAAAGGAAAATTGAAAAAAATACCCATCACACGGGCCGCTGATTACCCTCAAAGTTTTTTCAGATTGACTGATTACAAAAACGGTTCAATTTGGTTATGTGAAAACGCACCATATAAAAACTTTTTTGAGCCCTGAAGAAGTCTGTGCGTGGATGAAACGCGTTGGCGGTTGCAAAACGTTTTTAAAAAGATAAGAAAATAAAGGATGAAGTTTAATAGGAAATACACAACATCGACTTGTCTGTGTGCGGCAACTGTACTTTAATTCTGATAATTGTTTGACTTTTAAAAAAAATGTGCTGAGCTATTTGCTTTTGATAAATCTGTCAACTGCCCATTGGTCTGGGGACAGTATAGTGTGGAGAACTTAAAGATCACCTCACACTCGTCTCATTTAGCCTTTATGAATACTGACTTGAAGTTGGTTCCTCCATCAAACTACCTCTGTCAGCACTATAGTCAGGGGTATGGCACAGGTACCAAGTTCCCTAAGACTGTCTTGGTATCTAGAGGCCCAACAATATGCACACCCACTCTCTCAAAGGGTGTTCTGGCCACAGGAAAATTCTAGGGGAAAGTCTTGTGCTTTCCATATGACTTGTGACTGGCTTGGCAATTCACACACAACCTGCAGTACCTATCTGGCCTGGTCCTCATCTGGGGCCAATAAAAGTGGGTGTCCAAAAGATCAAAGGTTTTAACCTGCCCCAGACGTGCAGCCAAGTGAATGTCATGAGCATGTCGAGTAGGAAGGTTGTACAGTACTTGGAGACTAACTTAACTCTTGTTAACCCAGACTCAGGAACCTTATGCTCACAATAAAGGAGACCATTCTACCAATAAATATGGTGATCATCAGAGGTGTTACTGTTATTCTGGGCCTCGGCCTCTCGCCTAAGACCCTCAACAGTGGGGCACCCCTTTGTACCTTTCAGAACTCTTACTTGGGATGGTGTTCCTGGAGCTTGTCACCTGACTCCGCTCAGGAAAGTCTCTCAGGACAGATAAGACCTCCCCTCTAGGTACCAGGTTGTATCCCTCAGGGCTGGAGTCCTTCCAGTCCATAGGAATTGCAGAGGCTGGGTTCCCATGCCCCCTGATCCTCTCTTCTTATTGGAAACGTGGGCCATTGTTTCAGGCTTCAGGTCCTTCTGACTCATCTGATGGAAGCCATGGACCATGTGGTCATATGCTCCCACTCAATCTGAACATTTCAAGATGTGATACAAGCTCCACTCACCTGCAGGTATTTTTCTCCGGGTCATTCCCTAGCAGACAATCAACAGGCATAGCAGGGAATCAGAGTTACCTTCGTGAAGTCAGAGACCCCAATCTAGGGCTACATTCACCACAGGTATTGGCTCACCTGGCTATCAGATGTCACTACTTAGTGGATTCCATTATTGACAACCTGGACTGCAGACACCAGATCACATGTGATGAATGTCATACTGGCCCCTGTGTTTTTCATTGCCTCCACCCTATGCTCATTGATGGTAAACCACTCTTTGCTCTTTTTAGTATTATCAGACATGTGGGTTTTGGGTATCATCTACTTGTCACCATGAGATGCCGCTGAACTATTCTCAATGTTCACTGAGGCAATCATCTCTCCCAGCACTACTCTACCAACCCCTGTTGTAGGTTCTCCAGTGGGAGGCTATTTCTTGAGAGAGATCATATCAATTTCTGCCTTGTCTGGATACAATCATAACACCAAGCCTGTACGGCTACTAGGGCTTCTTCTCACTCCTTCTGTCCTGTGCTCTGAAGAACAATGGGAGTCCCCTCCTTGGGAACCTTTTAGGGGCCTTTAGAGACATTTAGAGTGTTAATTTGCCTCCCCATTCCTTTTGCTGATAGGTGCCTTTTCAAACTTTCTTCTGGTCCCCCAAGTAACTTCTTTGACACTTTGATGATCCAGAGATCAGCCTCATTCCTAAGCTCTCTGGGCTCAGTGAGCTAAGTGTTTATCAGGTGCCTGTGCATTTCTGTAAAACAATCACTTAGAATGTGTTCTCTCATAATCAAATTGTACAGCCCACCATGATTAACTTACTGCGCTAGATAAGCCCACACAATCTACTGAGTGTTGTAACTAGTTCTTGCTTTCATTGAACCTCAGGCAATACTTCTTAGGGACCAGACCAAACTCACAGATACGGGTTTCCTTCATGGGGGAATCCTTCATTTGGACTGCTACTTCCAGTGCCATTTGGGAGTCTCAGCACACAACAGGCATGTGCTTCCACAGATTATTTTCTCTGGATCCCATGCATACGTAGATCCACCTCATGTGCTACAAAACACTTATGTATGTCAAACCTCCCCACCTTGCTTGTTGCCAGATCTTTGGGGATGTGGACTCTTTTGCCTCTCCTAGACACTTAATTGCTGCTCCCACCATTCTCATTGGAACCAGATACTCTTTTGGACCGGAAGTCTATCTTGCACTGACTTCTTTTGTGAATCAGCAGGGTGTTCTTTTCTTCCAAGACTAGGGTCATATTTTTCTTCTCATAAGCCAAGGCCAGCTGCTGCTCTTTAGTGGCCAAGGACTCATTTTTCTTCTCCAAGTGTAAGGCAGCCAGCTGTAATCAAAAATCCCTCTCTGCTTCTCTATTCTCCAGCTCTGATAGGAACTAGCTGTGGATTGATGGAATGCTCCTTGTCCCAGACAATGTAGGTGAGGATGTTCCTGGGGTTACACACCGTTCTGGCACTGGAGCTTCCTCAATGTTATCCTCGCCGTCATGCTCCTGTGCGGTCGATTGTTGCACCCATTCTTCTTCCCAAGTCCAAGGACAATTTAAAAAGGGATTTTTTTATTTCAACTAAAATCACTGAGTGGTACTGCAAAAACAAAAATACTGGATTCCACAGCTGAACACAAATGTAAGAAACTGGGTTAGTAGATGAGGGGGCGACTACTCACTTTAAGTAACAACCAAAGTCTGTGTCAGGGTGAAACACTAAAGTCACTAAATTAACCTAAGCTCAATCCCATGGTAGGTATGATATAGAGCAGACAGCCTTAGAGGGAACTTAAAAACATTTATTCTGTGCCAAAATTGAAATAAAGGAAAAAATATAACACAATAAAAATCCCAAACCAAATTACAAAAAAAGAGTATATTTGAATTAAAAAATTAAACCAACTTGAGAAAAATCTAATAAGGAACCAGAGATATACATTTTAGGTGTTTAAATAAAAATAGCGCCATAAAGCTTTAAGCACCAATTGCGATCAACTGAAAGTGTTAGACCTGGACCTAGACACCAACTGCCATAGAGTGGAAGTAAGATACAAAGGCCAGGTTGGACAAATCAGAGGATTTACCTAGGGACTAAGGACCAGATGAACAAAGCTTTTTCGAGGTTGTAAAGAATCGGGCAATATGCAACAACAAAAATGCATTTTTCATTGTACATAATGCAAAATGTGATTCAGTAATCCGAATTTGGGTTTGTGATATGGAATGTGGAAGGGTGTGTTTAGGGGGTCCCTTACAAATACCGACTCATAGTAGTATCTATTCATGTTTTGCAACCAAATTATGGTTGCAAAACCTTCATTTTTTACCAACTACTGAAGGTAGTGACAACCATACGCAAATAGGAAGGGGTCCATCTGGGACCCCTTCCTATAACATGAGGAAGACATGGTGGTCTGCTGACACAAGAAAGCCATCATCACTATGATGTCTATCATTCGTAATGAGTTTTAAACAGTGACATACCTCATTAATATTCATGAAGTAGGTTGATTTGAGACCCACCCACTATGTATCACTATTTTAAAGTGTAAAGTTTAGTACATTAAGAGTAGCGATTAACAAAAGTGATTCAGTAAAATCTTAACATTTGTATACCTGGTCCTTAGACTCAAAAATAAAAGTCCTAAGTCTTTAGGGCAAGGCAGCAGGCTGTAAGCAAGGAAGGATGCACAAGGTTGGAAAGCAGTTAAGCACGGTTCTGGTACAGCTATTTTTTGTGTGTAAAAGCTCCAGTAAAGGTCTGAGGAGGAGAAATTCAAATGTCCTGGCCAGGTAAGTTTCCTAGCCAGTTGGATACTTCTGACACCTTTGCCAGGTCCAGATTTCTTGGCAGATTTGTCTGTGTTCAGCAGAGGCCTTTAGAGCAAAAAAGATTCTAAGTCCCAGGTTTTCAAAGGTGGAAAGAGAAGTCTAATCAGACAGCACAAAGGGTTCCAGGACCTCAGGAAAATGTCTTGGGGTCAGCACTCACTCATACAGCGACCAACAGAAGAGTCTCGGACAGGGCCAGTTGGAGTTTGTCAGCTGGGCCGTTGCAGGGTAGTACTTTCTTAACTTGTGGTGTCCCCATAGCATGAGCAGGAGGTTAGCCTCCGTTAGAGTCCACATCTTTCTTCCTGGTCACATGAGGGAGCAGGTCCAGTCCTTCAAGGCACCCTTCAGGTCTCAGAGAGCAGGTTCAGTATTCTTCTGATCTTCCTCAGGTCCAATAGTATTCTGAGGAGGGTACTGGGGCTGCCCTCAGGTCTAGGAGAACAGGATCAGTCCTCTTCTGTTCTTCCTTGGGTCCAAAATTGTTCTGTAGAGGGTAGTGTTCTGAGTAGGGGCACATTTATGTGTGGCACCAGCTTGTGGGTCAGTGTAACTCCTGGCTTGTCCCTAACAAATAGGGTAAACATTCCCAGGCGTTAAACTACCCACTTTTGCATAATTGTCTCAGAGCCTTACTGGAAATAATCCCACAGTCCTCTACTCTGCCTAATTTCAAAATGGTGAAAATCGTATCCCCCTATGTAGAGCCTGTGTGCCCACCCCAGATGAGTTGCCATGAAAATAAGCAGCCCCTTCTCTGTAGTTGCTTCAAACCAGTTCTGAAGGAGCTCCCTCTCCAATAGTATTGTAGTCTGTCTGATTGGAGGAGCAAAAGAAGGGCCGGTCCAGGCATCAGTTGACATCTGCCTATAACAAAGAGGGTCCTTTGAAGTAAATAAAGTCCCTGGGCACTGCCAAAAGGTCATCCTTACAGATTAACAAAACACCTCCCCACATCCAGGCATTTGTCTCTGCTCTGGGAGCAGCCTTTCCACACCTCATTTAGTGCCTGATTACTCAGAACACTGCAATTGGAGGCTAATGCAAATTAGTCTCCAGAGGCTTAAGGCAGGGAAAAGGTAACTTTCTAAAAGTAACTTTTCCTTAATATTTATTAGAAATCCACTTTGACCAATGAATGAGTTGGTATATTAATACATATTGTAAAGAGCTCTTGAACACCATTTCTAGCTGTGTCCTAGCCAAAGATAGCATTATTAAATTTAATAGTAGACCCCAGTATCTCTCTATGGAACAGCCGACCTTGCTACAGTGAAGATAGCGTTTAGATGCTAGACCCTCTAAGAATATGTTTAACATGAACTTTCTGCTTGTCCTACTTTTTAGTATTGTGCACCCTGCCTTATGGGCTATATGTCCTACTTGGGAGGGGGCTGATTTATTCATTTGTAAAAGGAAGGTCTAGATCTGTCTAAGGGTGTATTTTGACAGGTTGAATTAGAGTAGTTTTAGAATTGATTCGCTCAGGCATCAATGGTAGGCCTGAAGCGATGTTGCGCTGCTTCTGTAGTGAATGGCACGAAAGGTGATGCAGTCCACCAGTGGCATTTACCTTACAGGACCTTGTACCATATACTAGGGACATATAGGTAAGTTACATATTCCAAAAAGAGTTATGCCAATTCAAACACCTTAGAAAGGGAACACAATTGGTTATCAGTGTAATGTGCACACCATTCTACAGCTAACAAAAACAGATACTAAGTGGAAAACAGTTGTCTGGTGACTTCTTTCTCTTCAGACACAGAAAAAGAGAGAACCTCACCTTGGTTGTCAGTTCTTTGCTACAAACAGCTTTATCTGTCTGTTAAGAGGCAGCCGTTGCTCATAATTGTAAGGCTTTGTTGCCTATCCCGGCTGTCTCATTTTGAATTGATGGCTTTGTTCCAAATTCATGTGTCCTGCTGAGGGGCATTTCAGACTCATAGTGCTCTGATTGGTTGATTTGTATCCTTCCATTAC
The DNA here is from genome assembly GCF_964261635.1 of Lissotriton helveticus. Taxonomy (NCBI): domain Eukaryota; kingdom Metazoa; phylum Chordata; class Amphibia; order Caudata; family Salamandridae; genus Lissotriton; species Lissotriton helveticus. The sequence continues at coordinate 1,082,179,420 of NC_136059.1, forward strand.
TGATGCTGCTTGTATTTCTTCTTTCTGCTCACTTTTCTCCACACCCCACATTATATGTTCTGCTTTCCCTCTCCCCAGCGTGTACATTGCTTCTCTGCCTCTTCTGATTCCTCTCTTTTCCATATATTCCCTTTCCAACACTGCTTTTCTATTGCTCCCCCATCCCTCCTCACTGGACATCCTTCCCCCTTCCCCGTACTACTTCATTTTTTTCTTTTGGTGCTTGCTTTGCCAGTGACTTGTACCTTAAGACATTTTCGGATAACTTCAAGATGAATGCTGCATGTGTGGATTCACATGCACTTACATAGATTTGCATTAGTTTGACAAACACATTCAGTGAAGGTCACAGTGGGTCCATGCACATCCGATGTGAATATATTTGACTGGCATTTGTTAAAACATTACCAATGCATTGAAATATTTTTGCCGTAGGTGTGTGTGCATTTGTTGTGGCCATATTTGAATATATTTGTAATATTTTAATAAATCTCATTCTAAATTCCCTCCACAAATGTATGCACATTCACAGCAATTATATAACTCAGAAAAATCAGCTTTTTCTGCCAAAACCTATTGACATTGGAAATGCTTGTTTTAATGATACGGGAGAAGAAATCGCTGGAGAAAACCAAGTAACTGAGCCATGAAATCATTAGTAGATTTGTTTTAGTGATATGTGGCACCCCAACTTACTGAAATTGTCACACAGCCCACATAATCAGTATTTATAGCTGTGTGAGTCTAGAAGGTTGGTGGTAGTGTATAGTGCCAAGCTGTGCTTATTGGGGCTATGGTGAGTGAGTAACGAGTAAGACATCTTGAATGACAAATAATAATAACTTGTCTTTGATGTAGCACTTGCATGTGCAGTTAGCAAATGTTACTAATACTGAGATTAAACATACTCAATGTATCAACTATTTAAGGACTTAGGGATGAATTCATCTTTGAAAGAGGTAAACTTGTGCCAATATACCAAATGTCGAAAAATAATGAGAAAAACACAAGTGATGGGTTGCTGCTCATACATGTTGCTGTCCATATGTTTTGCTCATTAAAGGTAGGACCCATCCTCACTTAGTTCAGCCAGAACCAACAGGCAACATCTGGTCTGAATGTTGAAAAGGCAACCCCAGACCTGCTAAGGAGTCATTGGGCCTTATTATCGTGTGCAGCTTGATGCCGTTGGCCCAGTAAACATGGTGCCCCTAGTCAGGGCATTTATCCTGTCTAATTGAGAAAAAACAGTGAAGCAATGAGTAGTATGTTTGTTTATTAGGGCCTTAGAGGGCCACCGTATATTCTAAAGATATCTGATTGCAGTGAGGGGGAAGAGCTCACACAAGGGAACATTACCCTCTGTATCATATGTTCTCAGGAGAATTAGATACTATTTTCCTTTCAGGGAAGCCACGGCTCTGCCGCAAACATCCTGGTCAAACTGGAATTCATTTCAGACTGTTGCATGCATACTGATGATGCCCATAACCTGTTCTGCTAGCCATTATGATACACTTGCTCTGAACTGCTTCCCTTGCCCCTAGTTCCATGACCCAGCAGCAAACCAATGTTGTCTGGGACCCTGCTACTGATTTTCTTATAAGCCACTCATCTTCACTGTTACCCATTGGATGAAATGGTTGTCCCAGCCTCCTGCTGCTGCTATCAATCAACCTATCTGGTGACTTTGGTTTATGAAACACATTAATACTTTTTCCTTGGTCAATTTTGGATACTTGGCTCTTCTCACTTTTTCCATTTAAAGCCAGAGAAAGAGTCAAATACTTGTGTTAGAAATGGAATTCCTAGTTGGCTGAGGTATTCACCCATTGCAGGCAGGAACCACCACTCTAGTCAGGGTAAGCTAGATACACAATAAGATAACCTGTGCTTACCCTCCGGTAGGTTGGTACAGAGCAGACAGGTTTATCTACAAAAGGAATGTGTAAAATATTTGTGCAGCACACACACACAGACACACAGAGTAACACAATGAAAACACTACAAAAGACTCCACATTGGTAGAGAAGAATTATCTGAGCAAAATGAGAACTAAAAATACAAAAACTAGACGTCGAGATATGCATTCTCGACGATTAAATCAAAAATAGTTCATAGAAGCCACTAGCGGTAAAAAGTTTACTTAACGTCGCAAGGGACCAGGGCACATCCATGTATCAGGAATCTGCTCCTTCAAAAACAAGTTGTACAACCCTTCATAATCATTAACTTCACTGCACTTCACCTAACTCTTTACTAGGCCTGGGAAGAGTTTTCTGCACTTCGCATTCAGAGTAGTGCAGTAAACTCCACTTTGTAATGTGCAGCAGCATTTTTTCCCCATTCGCGATCGTGAAGTTCTACCCAAGTGGCAGGAATACCAGCACAAACCGCAGTTCGCACTGCACTCCGCCACTCGTGGAACTTCACAGAGTATTTTGGTAACTTCGCGGAGCTTCGCGTAGCAAAACTCTGTGAACTACGCCCAGGCCTGCTCTTTAGTGCTTACCAGCATAATACAGAAAATTCACCCATGTTTGTGTAGAGAGTTTGTGACTTGCCCTGAACCTTTGCCTGTGCTTCTCAGGTGATAAAAACATCCTGACTAAAATGGTCTTCATGGCAGTGTAGTTGGTCTGGTCCTCCACCTCTAGTGTAAGGAGTGTGTCCCTCCCCACCAAGTACATATACCTCCAAAGAATACCCCTGACAAAACTTGTCTGGGACCCTGTGCACTTCCAAAGGCACTTCATAGGCTGCCAACTATGTATCTATGTCATCTCCCACATTGCACTGGGCACAATATCTTTTGGGCTATGATATCTGGAATCATGTACAGACACTGCAGATATGTTGCCACCATTATTGTTACTGCTGGCCCCAGTAGGAGAGCTCTGATATCCAGCTCTCTGAGGTTGAGCTCATGGAACGTCTTCCTTTCCTCCATTTCCAGCCTCTTCTCCTCTAGAGCCTGCTCTCTCCCCACTTATTTGGCTATGCTAGCTCCCTGTCATTTTTGGCAAGCTCTAGTCTGTTTCGTTTCCTTCCTTCTTTCCATCTGCTCATCTCAGAACTGGCTCTATGAAGACACACTGCTGCCTTCTCGGGAATGGACTACCATCCTAGGAGGGAATTGCTCCCTCAGTCTGTAGGTTGCATGTTAAGAACCCTATGTTGGATACTGCTCTGATCCTTTCTCAGACACAGATCCCTCCTCATCCACTTCTGCTTCTGTTTGGGCCTCTAACCATGCTCTCAAGATATTCCGCAGCTCTGTCTTCTTGGCACTTCCCTTATGGAACATCTCTTTCTCCTGGGAGAACCCCTTGAGCTGAGCCACTGTGTATGCTTCCACGTTGACCAGCTCGAATTCCACCTTGCCAGGTAGGACCACAGATGTTGCAGAGAAAAATGGGTCTGGGTAAAAGGATTGTGGAAACATCAAAAGATGTCAGAACAGGGAGAATTGAAAAAGGCTAAAATTGTCTCAGCATAGAATTCCAGTGAAAAATGAGTTACTATATTGTAACGCACAAAGACAAGTCCTGTCCTCACCGCTGATCACCAATTCTATTCATGCAACACACACTCACTCACACAATAAATACACCACAAAAAGACTACACGCCTGTTTACAAAAATAGATATATAAGCAAAATACGACCACAATTACAAAAATCCAATAAGTGGAAGTCAAGATATGAATTTTTAAAGATTAAATCAAAAATAGTGCTTAGAGGTCACTAGCAGTGAAAAGGTTACACGAGGAAGCGAGGGACCGGTGCAAATCCAAAACTGCAATCGATGGCAGGCCGGCTACAGGACCCAGACAGATCCCGCTGAAGAAATACTTTGGATGGAGCTTTGGTCGACAAAAAAGTCTACTGTGTCATTGTTGGGTCATGCAATGTGGGTCCCTCGTCATTGTTGAGCTCTGTTTAAGTGAATGCAATGCGTCATCATCGAGCTGTGCAGAGCGTCGTCATTGAGCCATGCAGGCTGTGGAACCACTGTCATCAGGCAGCCTCTGCTTCGGCTTTGAAGGGTGATACCACAGAATTTCTCATGCTGCCGATGCAGTGAATCAGTTTTTTATGAAAACAGCTGCAAAGCCCACTTCTGAGGTCCAAAGCGTGAGGTGGGCACTTCAGGCAAGTGTTGGACTCAGAGAAAGCAGATTTCAGAAGCACCAGCAGAATTATAGGAAATATTTGTGTCCCTGAGACATCAGAATACAGGAGGCAAGCCAGCAAGTTATTGGAGATCACTTGGAGGGAAGGAAGAGTCCACCCAGAGTCAGGGAGCAGCAGACAGCAAGCCAGCAAGCAGAAAACAGTCCTTGTGACAGAGGTTCAGTTGTAGATCCAGTACTTATACCCCAAAGTATCTTTGTTTTAGGGGGTGACTTCAAAGGAACTCTTTGAAGTGCACAAGGATCCCTTTCAACCCAGTCTTGTCTGCCAGGCTATCTCTGGCGAGAGGGTAAATCAGTGCTTAGTCTGTGGACAGGACACTACCTATTGAAGTATGTCAGTCCCGCCATTCCAACCTACCCAGAAAGACCCATCAGAATTCAGATAAAAGCAGATGAGTGCTCAGAAGCCTCCTCTTCCTGTATTTGTGGCTATCTATAGTGAATGCACAAATTGTAGCTGTCACCCAACCCACACATATTTTGGAGACCGTCTGTCAGGCACAAAGATCAGTAAGTATAGAGAAATGTCCACATTCTAAAAGTGCCATTTCAAAAACACTAAGGGTAAATCCAACTTCACCAGTGAGGCTTTACCATTACCATTCCAAACATATTATACATGAAAAAGCAACTAGTTTCTGATCAGGAATTACAGCTTAAGAGTCTTTTTAGAAACTCCCAACGCATGCCAATGAGATGGGTATGACTCATATTAGTGAAAATCGAAATAAACTGTCTTTCCCTGCCAGGGCATGGGAAACACAAAGTGACAGGTCCTACCTTTTTCTTACATAGCACACTACCCGTATGGCCTACCTTAGTGGCAACTAATATGTAATAAAGTGGGAGTTTAAGGCTTGGCAAGTATCTTTAAATACCAAGTCATAGTCGCAGTAAACTGCACAAACTGACCTTACAGTGGCAGGCCTGAGACTGGTTTGAAATGCTATTTCTATGGGTGGCACAATCAGTACTGCAAGCCACTCGTAGGATTTGAAGTACAGGCCCTGGGTATTTGTATTACCACTTTACAAGGAAGTTTCCACTACAACAAATATGCCAATCAGGTATGCACCAATCATATCATGTTTAGGGGAGAACCACTTGCACTTTAGCACTGGTTAGCAGTGGCAAAGTGCTCAGACTCTTAAAGCCAACAAAAAGAATCAGTAAATATGGGAGGCAAATGGCAACATGTTGGAGGAAAGACCTCCCTAAGGATGGCAGGTCTAACAACTTGAAATTATATTTCTTTGTCATGCATTTCTATATTTTGTTGAATGAATTCTAGGGACATTATCCCTTCAAAACTTCATTATTATTGAAGTTTTTTCTTTTTGCACAACAAAGTGTTTAAATTTTTGTCCGTAGAACTGTAAATTGCAGAAAATAAACACACATTGTGGCACATATGACAGCTCTGTAATAAATTACCTGAATATTGCAATACCATATTTCTAATTTCCTCATCATCAAAGCTCCATGTTTTTACTCCTCGCAAACTTTTCAAATAATATCGGAATTGTATTTAGGTGTCTCTTATGATCATACTCTGTCCATAAAACACTTAACTGCTAATGCAGGATAAGGGAATCTGTCACTCCTTTTCCCATGCAGTTATCTCCCACCTCTGTGCAGCTAATTGTCCCCAGTGCTTTTAAGAACAAAGTTGATGAGCCTGCTGCAGAGTATCTGGTGTGCTTACTGTTCATAGTAAGTACAGAAGCAACTAAGAATGTACACAGAGCTCCCCAGACATTTCTTCTGAAAAAACAACCTGTTAGTGTTCACCTCAGGGAAGCGTTTCTAAAAGCAAAGGACTATGCAGTACCTTTTAGAGATGCCTTAAAGACCAATAATCCATAAAGAGAAAGCAAAGCAGTTCGCGACATGCTGGCTGCCATCAATTCTTCACTGTGAAAAGGCAAGTTAAAATAGGGAAACACAGAGAATGTATTCAAAATAAAACAGGCTTTATAGTGTGTACAGCTGGACATTTGAAATGTTCCACCCTATTTTTGAACCGTAAAAGCTATGAATGCCGTGTAATTCAATAGAACCATGACTTCTACCTGCTGCTGCATCAAGAGTTTTCCAAGTATTGCGCCAGAGCCAAATGCCAGAATTCTTGCATTCATTTATTCTTCAATTATTTCTTCCCTTTTTTGATACCTAATCAGTGAATGGAAAGCTTACTCACTATAGTAAAGGCCTGTGCTTAAGTTGTAAAGTAGTAGCAGCTGGGTCCAAACCTTTCCTTAGCAGCATGCTGTTGGGCCTGTCAAGCCTGGGGTTGTGAATAAGGCTGCTTCTTCGTGATTTCAACTCATGTCTTGTGCCTCCATCACCCTAATCTGCCTATCATCACCACTTTCTACTGCTGTCACATTTTTTCTAATTTCTCTCTTTTTCATTATTTTTCCCATTTTTCTCTTTCTCCCTTTTGCTCTGAGGCAAAGTCTGAGGATGAACAATGTTGGAAATGGCCTTCTTTTGCATGGTGTTCCCTCACATGTTTGCCTTGACTGTTTTGCCTGGCTGTGGACTGCAGCACCATGGTGTCATCCACTACAGTAACAGTGTAAACATGAATGCAGGACTAGCAGATGTAACTTGACTGTGCAGGTTTTACATGGAAATTTGACCTGTCAAAATAACACTTTTTCACAGGCCATGAACTTCCTTTTAAATATTAGTATGTCTACACCTAAATAGGTCTTATTACCATAAGGCAGGGTGCATGGTATTTAAAAGTAGGGCATGTAGTAGTTTATTGCTAGGCATGTCCTTACAGTGAAGAGGTTCTAAATGCTATTTTCACTGTAGCGAGGATAGCTGTTCCTTATGAAAGCATTGGGATACAATATTACATTTAAAAATGTTAACTCTGGCTCGGAAGCATCTCCAAATTATTCCTTAGACTTTTGAAATGTTTAACTCCATGCGCGCTGCGGGTTTTCCCGCTATGCGCTGACTTTTAAAAAAAGCAGAAGTTCATGACGAGCTCAGCTCGTCATGAGCGTACCACAGGCGTACCTCATGACGAGCTGAGCTCGTCATGAGCATCGAAGGGGTTAATACATTTCCAATTCACGAGTGAAGTTGGATCATTAATAAATATTTTGGAAAAGGTATATTTAGAAAGTTATCCTTTCCCATTATGAAGCCCCTGACTACCCATCTGCTCAAACCCTGTTGTCACCTGACATCTGAATAGCGTTCTTTATGAGATCTGAACTTTCTCTCAGAATTGGGACAACAACCATGGGTGTGGGAAGACGTTCTGTTCCTTTGGCAGGATGACCATCTGGGCTGTGGCCAGTTACTTAAATAACTTTAAGGAGACCTACATTCTCATGTTCCCACAAATCCCAGTGGAAAAGGAGCTGCCTTCAAAACTGATTGAAGTAACCACAAATGACAGTTTACTCATTTCCCTGTCCACACCTCTGGGGTGGGCACCCAGATTCTATACAAATGGTTTCAACATCTTGGAATTAGCAGAGAGGATCACTGTTGGATTGTTTGCTGTAGGGTACACAGGAAGTGTTGCAAACCTGGGTTGGGTTGCTCCTCAAAACCTTTACATTATTGGTTAGGCTGGGCCAGGAGACACCCCCAATCACAGGCTGATGCCAGGCATAACTGTTGCACAACCGGTACCCTCCTCAGAACACTTTCGGGACCTTTGGAAGAACGGAAGAGGACTGACCTGCTGTCTGTGATCTGAAAAGGGCCTAGAAGACTGGACCTTCTTTCCCTCTTGTACCTAGCACAAAGAAGTGGGCTCCAAGGATCGTAATAGTTACCTCCTGTTCAATCTACTGGGAAACAACAAGCAACAAGAGGCCATTACTGCAACTACTCAGCTGGCCATGACCAACTGGACACGCCTTTTGGCCCTGCTGCTGGCCTCTACCAGTGTTGACCCCATGCACTATCCCCAAATTCTTGGACCCTTGTCTCGTATCAAAGGGTACTCCCGCTACATATAGTGAAACCTAGGACTTAAAAACATTTTGGCTCCAAAGACCTCTGGCGGTCAAGGATCAACCGGTCAAGCTCAACTGACAAAGATGCATTGCCCCTGAGCCAAAAAATCAAGTTGCTCTAGCTCATGGCTTTTTCTCCGCAGCAAATCCAATTCTGCAGGACCTCGCAGAGAACGTATTCGGCCTAGTGGAGCCCTCTTTGGCTACAATGTGCAGCATTCCCGCAGGAGGAATCTGAGCTGAAAAAAACTGACTAAGGGCCTGATTACGAGTTTGGCAGTCTTACCATATACCACCGGGGCGATGATCCTGAGTACACCACCGAGTTGGTGGTCTCCCGCCTGCCGTATTATGATATTCCAATGGGCTGGTTGTCTCTTGGTGACAGAGTCCCTGCTGGAAAGATAGGTAAGTACAATATGTGTTAATCTGAAACACACGTATGTTCTGTAGGTGTCGTAATGTAAATGTAGGTCATGTGTAGGTATGGGTGAAATTTGCGCGAAAACGAATTCGCAATCCGCGAATTTGTAGGAATTTGCGGATTTTGGGGTTTTTTGCGTGTTCGCGGGGTTTTTTGCATGTTTGCGGGGTTTTTTGCGTGTTCACGGGGCTTTTTGCGTGTTCGCGGGCCGCTTGCATGGCGAAGTTACCCATGCAGTCGTGTATGGGCACAGCACCCTCTGGTTCACCACTGCCACCCTCTGGTTCACCACTGCCACCCTCTGGTTCACCACTGCCACCCCCTGGTTCACCCCTGCCACCCTCTGGTTCACCCCTGCCACCCTCTGTTTCACCACTGCCACCCTCTGGTTCACCACTGGCACCCTCTGGTTCAGCACTGCCACTCTCTGGTTCAACCCTGCCAACCTCTGGTTCAACACCGTCACCCTCTGGTTCACCACTGCCACCCTCTGGTTCATGACTGCCACCCTCTGGTTCATCACAGCACCTCTGGTTCGCCACTGCCACCCTCTGGTTAACCACTGTCACCCTAAGGTTCAGCACTGCCACCCTCTGGTTCACCACTGCCACCCTCTGGTTCACCCCTGCCACCCTCTGGTTCACCACTGCCACCCTCTGGTTCATCACAGCACCCTCTGGTTCAGCACTGTCACCCTCTGGTTCACCACTGCCACCCTCTGGTTCACGACTGCCACCCTCTTTTTCATCACAGCACCTCTGGTTCACCACTGCCACCCTCTGGTTAACCACTGTCGCCCTCTGGTTCAGCACTGCCACCCTCTGGTTTACCACTGCCATTCTCTGGTTCACCACTGCCACACTCTGGTTAACCACTGTCGCCCTCTGGTTCAGCACTGCCACCCTCTGGTTTACCACTGCCATTCTCTGGTTCACCACTGCCACACTCTGGTTCACCCTTGCCACCCTCTGGTTCCCCACTGCCACCCTCTGGTTCACCCCTGCCACCCTCTGGTTCACCCCTGCCACCCTCTGCTTCACCACTGCCACCCTCTGGTTCAGCACTGCCACCCTATGGTTCACCACTGCCACCCGCTGATTCACCCCTGCCACCCCTGGTTCACCCCTGCCACCCTCTGGTTCACCACTGCCACCCTCTTGTTCAGCACTGCCACTCTCTGGTTCACCCCTGCCACCCTCTGGTTCAGCACTGCCACACTCTGGTTCACCCCTGCCACCTTCTGATTCACCCCTGCCACCCTCTGGTTCACCCCTGCCACCCTCTGGTTCACCACTGTCACCCTCTGGTTCAGCACTGCCAAGCTCTGGTTCCCCACTGCCACCCTCTGATTCACCCCTGCCATCCTCTGGTACACCACAGCCACCCTCTGGTTCATCACAGCACCCTCGGGTTCACCCCTGCCACCCTCTGGCTCAGCACTGTCACCCCCTGGTTCACCACTGCCACCCTCTGATTCACGACTGCCACCCTCTGGTTCATCACAGCACCTCTGGTTCACCACTGCCACCCTCTGGTTAACCACTGTCACCCTCTGGTTCAGCACTGCCACCCTCTGGTTCACCACTGTCACCCTCTGGTTCACCACTGTCACCCTCTGGTTCAGCACTGCCACCCTCTGGTTCACCACTGCCATTCTCTGGTTCACCATTGCCACCCTCTGGTTCACCCATGCCACCCTCTGGTTCCCCACTACCACCCTCTGGTTCACCCCTGCCACCTCTGGTTCACCCCTGCCACCCTCTGGTTCACCACTGCCATCCTCTGGTTTATCACAGCTCCCTCTGGTTCACCCCTGCAACCCTCTGCTTCAGCACTGTCACCCACTGGTTCACCACTGCCACCCTCTGGTTCACAACTGCCACCCTCTGGTTCATCACAGCACCTCTGGTTCACCACTGCCACACTCTGGTTAACCACTGTCACCCTCTGGTTCAGCACTGCCACCCTCTGGTTCACCACTGCCACTCTCTGGTTCACCACTGCCACCCTCTGGTTCACCCATGCCACCCTCTGGTTCCCCACTGCCACCCTCTGGTTCACCCCTGCCACCATTTGGTTCATCACTGCTACCCTCTGATTCACCCCTGCCACCCTCTGGTTCACCCCTGCCACCCTCTGGTTCAGCACTGCCACCCTCTGGTTCAGCAATGTCACCCTCTGATTCACCCCTGCCACCCTCTGGTTCACCCCTGCCATCCTCTGGTTCAGCACTGCCACCCTCTGGTTCAGCATTGTCACCCTCTGGTTTACCCCTGCCACCCTCTGGTTCATCACTGTCACCCTCTGGTTCATCACTGCCACCCTCTGGTTCACCACTGCCACCCTCTACAGAGACCTTTTGTGACGCAGCGGTAGCACAAAAGATGCGCCATGGTGCTGGGTATTAACAACGTGACGCATCTCTCTGTGAGATGCGTCAAGTTGTAAAGCCCTGCACCATCAGGAGGCGTTCCAACTCAGCCTCCTAAAAGTGGCTGAGTGAAATCTACAAGATTTCACTCAGTCACTTGTAGGCCAATGCTGCGTCAAAACCCTTCACCTGCTTGAAGCAGGGGCAAGGCTTGATGCAGCATTGGGGAGATAGGGCACCCCCAGAGCATTGCTGGAGCTGCGTCGCAAGCGCGACGCAGCTCCAGCAATGCGCTGCTTTTAGGGCACAGATGCGCGCATCTGTGCCTTTTTTCCACATGGTGCGCCGCATTGTAAATGCGGCGCACCATGGGTGGCGGAGCTGCGGCGCACAATAACTGGCGCATCCCTGGGGATGCGCCAGTTATTGTAAATCTGCCCCTATACATTTAGCCAACGAGGGAGCACTTACTGATTAGACAGTAGAAAGTACTCCAGTTGAGTAGAGGTATTGCACAAAAAGGTGGCATCTTCGTGGACAAACATGCAGGGCGGGATTCATTCTGCCCCTGTTAGACTCGTTTTTTTGTGCCCTTCTGCCCTCTGTAATTCCCTTGTTTTTGTACCCTTCTGCCCTCTGTTAGTCTCGTTTTTTGTGCCCTTCTGCCCTCTGTTAGACTCGTTTTTGCGCCTTTCTGCCCCGGTGGACTCGTTTTTTGTGCCCTTCTGCCCTCTGTTAGACTCGTTTTTCCCTTGTTTTTCTGCCCTTCTGTCCTCTGTTAGACTGGTTTTTTGTGCCCTTCTGCCCTCTGTTAGACTCGTTTTTCCCTTGTTTTTCTGCCCTTCTGCCCTTTGTTAGACTGCTTTTTGTGCCTTTCTGCCCTCTGCATCACCACATCATCACTCAGCGCTACCCCAGCATCACTCAGCTCCACCACATTATCACTCAGCACCACCACATTAACACTCAGCACCACCACAGCACCACTCAGCACCACCACAGCATCACAGCATCACTCAGCACCACCACATCATCACTCAGCACCACCACAGCATCACTCAGCACCACCACAGCATCACTCAGCACCGCCACAGCACCACTCAGCACCACCACAGCATCACTCAGCACCACCACAGCACCACTCAGCACCACCACATCACCACTCAGCGCCACCACAGCATCACTCAGCGCCACCACCGCATCACTCAGCACCACCACAGCACCACTCAGCACCACCACAGCATCACTCAGCACTACCACAGCATCACTCAGCACCACCACAGCACCAATCAGCACCACCACAGCACCACTCAGTACCAACACAGCATCACTCAGCACCACCACAGCATCACTCAGCACCACCACATTATCACTCAGCACCACCACAGCACCAATCAGCACCACCACAGCATCACTCAGCACTACCATAGCATCACTCAGCACCACCACAGCACCAATCAGCACCACCACAGCACCACTCAGTACCAACACAGCATCACTCAGCACCACCACAGCATCACTCAGCACCACCACATTATCACTCAGCACCACCACAGCCCCGCTCAGCACCACCACAGCATCACTCAGCACCACCACAGCATCACTCAACACCACCACAGCACCACTCAGCACCACCCCAGCATCACTCAGCACCATCCCAGTATCACTCAGCACCACCACAGCACCACTCAGCATCATCACAACACCACTCAGCACCACCACAGAACCACTCAGCACCACCCCAGCATCAATCTGCGCAACCATTCAACAACAACTGGTTCAAATATGTTCTCTCAATGTTTCAAACTTTATTACAAATGTCACAAAAAGATGTTAATATTTCACTTCTGTTCTTGGATTTTCATCACAATAAAATACACTGAACATAATCTTCACAAAAGTTATTTACAAAAGTTTAAGCTATTGCCATTATAAATTAAAATCACTTTTATTTAAGTATTAATTATTTAAAAATTAAAATCCATTGTAATTTGTAATATCAATACAGCTAAGTCACGTAAATACAAAACATGCGAGACCTATTGCATTGCAAATGCTTGTTTGTACTTTGTCATCTACGTGATCTTTGCAATGTTTCAAAAAAGAGAAAGAGAGAGAGATAGAGAGAGAGAGGGAGCGAGAGAGAGAGTGAAAGAAAGAAAGAACGAAAGAAAGAAAGAAAAGAGAGAGAGAAAGAAAGAAAGAGAGAGACAGACAGAGAAAGAGCAAGAAAGTGAAAGTGAAGGGGAGAGTGGGAAAGAGAGGTAGATAAAGAGAAAGATAGAGAAAGAGAGAGGAAGAGAGAGAGGGGAGAGAAAGAAAGAAAGAAAGAAAGAAAGAAAGAAAGAAACAGGGAGAGAGAGAATGAGAGAGAAAGAAAGAGAGAGACAGCGAAAGAGCAAGAAAGTTAAAGAGAGAGAGAAAGAGAGGGAGACATGGAAAGAGAGAGAGAAACAGAGAAAGGCACACATAGAGGGAGAGAGAGAAAGAGGGTGAGAGAGAGAAAGAGAAAGAGAGAGAGAAAGAGGGAGAGTCAGAGAGAAAGAAAGAGAGAGCGAGAAAGAGAGGATGTGAGAGAGATAAAGGGAGAGAAAGAGAGGGAGAGAGAAGAGGAGAGAGGGAGAGAGAAAGAGAGAACGAGAGAGAAAGAAAGAGACAGAGAAAGAGCAAGAAAGTAAAAGAGAGAGAGAAAGAGAGAGAGAGACATGGAAAGAGAGAGAGAAAGAGAGAAAGACACACAGAGAGGTAGAGAGAGGATGAGAGAGAGAAAGAGAAAGAGAGAGAGAAAGAGGGAGAGTGAGATAGAGAGAAAGAGAGAGAGAACAACGGAGAAAGAAAGAGATAAGCAGAGAAAGAGGAAGAACTTGAAAGAGAGAGAAAGAGATAAATAGAGCAAGAAAGGAGAGGAAGAGAGAGATATATAGAGAGAAAGAGAAAGAAAGAGAGGGAGAGAGAGAACGAGAGAAAGAAAGAGAGGCCGGATCTCTGAAGGGCCAGATTCCTGAGTTGCCCTTACAGAACATACAGCTTTTTATTGTTAGCAAAATGCATATGAAAATTGTGCTGTAAAGGTCTCTTTTAGTTTAAACCCTCCTGACAACTCAAAATGGGTGTATTTGCCATCCTCTCCCTTCTTCCTGTTTTGTTATATCTGTAAGTGCTTCCTGATGAGGTTTAATTCCTGGGACAGGTGCCTTGTTGCCTACTTGTAACTATTCTCTGACCCTGCTTCAAGGGTCAGAGCAGGGTCAGAGAATAGTTGCAAGTAGGCAACGAGGCGCCAGGAAGCACTTAGCAGCAGGTGCCCAAGTTGAAGTTAATTTCTTTGTAACCCTTTTGTAAAAGGTTACAAAGAAATTAGGTTCAACTTTTGCACCTGCTGCTGTAACCCTTGCTTGGCTGAAAATTCGTCGCCGCTGATTCGCGGATTTTACCGCGATTTCGTGAGATTCGCGGATCGCGAAATTGCGGAAAATCCGCCCGTGAAACGGATTTTACGCCCACTCTTAGTCATGTGTACTGTATGTTTTGTTGCATATTAAACATTACAAACTGTTACTAAGCACTAGATTGGAGAATGAACAGTGAAGCCTACTTTGGAATTTCGCAACAACGGGGCTGCAGAGCATCGTGATCTGGTGTCAGCTGCACAGAAAGGACCTGGATAATGGTGTCCAACACAGATTCCAAAGTGGGAACCCATAAAAGGTGTGTTCTCACCTCTTTTTGTGCCTTTCATCTGATTTGCGGATTTATGGTGTCCTGCCCGGAAAATTTCTATGGTAAGCCAGATCATAATCTGGACTGCGGGAACCTTGGTGGGACTGCCCCAAGGACTTGTTTCTGGCTTTCCTGCTTTCAACGTGGCAGCAGGAATATCAAGGGCTGTGGTGGCGGTCCAGTGGCTGTATGTAGCCAGCATGATCATAATCGGGCAGTCTGGCCACCATGGCAGTGAGCGGGAAACTGCTGAAAAAGTGACGTCAGTGCCTTTTTGCCAACCTCGTAATCAGATCCTAAGTCTGAAGATAGAAATTCAACTTTCTCCTGCTCAGAGCATTCTCATCAATAGCCAAAGCCTTCACATTGTCCAGGTCCAGTGGCTATCTGACAACATGGAACGCTCTTCAGCCACAGCCTGCAGTCTTGCCCCACTGAGGAATTTTGACTTCCATTTCAGAGACTAAGGGCCTTGTCTTGAGTTTGGTAGACCCACAGTGGCAGTATGGCTACCTGCACACTGGAAGTCTGAGCGCCCTATAACAAGTTTGGCAATCAGACTGCTGACGCCACAGATGCAAAGTCCCTCGTTGTCTTGCAGAGGTCTAATGCCCCTAATATGCTGGCGTTGCTGTGGCGGCACTGCCAAGAATAATAGGAGCTTCCTCACCACCAACTGTTTTAATGACGGTGAGCCCGCCATAAAAAGTGTGGTGGTGAGAAATCACAGGGGGAACTACAGGGCCCCTTGGTGCCTGTGCACCAAGGGATGTATGCAGGTGGCACATGGTGTGCCCACTTGTCTGTATGCACCTCCACGTCCTGCACGGCATGGATTTTACCGTCCATGCTTTGCAGGAACATGGAATGACGATCCCAATGCGGTGCATGTGGAATCTGGTGGGCAGTCACATTATGACTTTGGCAGTGTGGTAGCAGGGTGCTAGTGTACCGACCCACTGCCCCACCACCTAAGTCATAGGAAGGCCCTAAGACTAATGGTAGAACCTCCAAACTGGCCAAACCTGGTGGGTGCTGAAAGCCTGCAAGCACCAGCAGCAATTATGCACCTGTAATACCTCAACAGGATTACTGTAGCATCAGTAAATCAGGCCTCCTTTGCTATACCACATACTTACATTCTTCATAAAGAGGGTCACTGATGGGCCTGCTCATTTCTAATGCCAGTCTCAGTCAGCCAGATGGCTTAGTCCCACTTCCCATGAAGTTCTGTACATGTTTCCAAGAAGCCATAACACTCTGGAACAGAACCTTCCATACCATTTGTGCATATTTACTTGACTGAAGTTGCACATCATTCCATCCCAGAACACTGTGGCAGGCATTCCACACATGAGTAAATCCACACATATACATTTACTCTTACAGTATGTGGTATATTTACTACTTTAGGGTATTCAAAAAAATGTAAATATAAATATTCTACAAAATGTGTGCTTACTTGTATTCACCCCTGAATTCAGGAGGTGGAGCCTAATTTACAAGTGTAAAGTTACTACTTGTAACTTTTAACATGTAGGCTTGCCTCTCTGATACCTGAGCAGAGCTCTCACTATTGTAAAATAAGGATAAAGTTTAAAAGATTATTTAAGGATTAAATATATATATATATATATATATATATATATATATATTTTTTTTTTTTTTTTAAGATAAATAATGATTACAAATATTCATTCTAAATGAAGAACACGCTAAAATAATACTACAACAGCACTGAAATTATGTTTCTTGAGATTTAAATATAAAATCATTTCTGGCCTAAAGACTGGGCTTTACATACTTTCCCTCGCCATTCACTCCAATCTCATACAACTCAGAAGATTTTACATCAGCATATTCCTTCTACAATTTAAGGTATGGCAAGAGGATAAATTCCTAATGGTTGTCTCTCTCTTCTCAAATTAGGAAATATTAATTTTAAAGAGATTATGCTGCAGCTTAAGGCCCCATTAGGATGGAGGGGGTGATCCGCCTGCCATCCTTGCAGCAAAGACCCCACGCCATATTACTATGGCTGGGGGGTCCGCGGCGGATGGAAAGACCGTCCACCGCTTCTCCGCCCGGTCGCGGAAAAGGGTTCAATATGGTGATGGTGTCTGTTGTGGGCCCCAGTGACTCTGGGGGGTGGGGGATGCACATGGGGGATACCTATGGTACCCCCTGGATTTCAATGTACAACGTGGCAGGCACTGCGGAGTGCCTGTCACGTTGTGCATTGAAAGGCACAACCTGCCTTTGTGGCAGTACCGCGGGTGGCGCTGAAAGCACCGCCCACCACAATGTTACAAATGCGCCATGCGCCCGCCAGTGTGGTGGATGCATCCTAATTGGGAGTGCGGGACCGCCGCACCCTCAGCGGGTGGTCCTGTTTCCCGGGGGTATGGAGGGCGGACAAAGTCTGTCCGCCATACTAATGACCCCCTTAATGTCTAAACAACTCAACCGACATCAAGATTTGTCATTGGGTTCTACATCCATCAAGAACCAATGGTGTGTTCACACCACTTATAGGTCTTAAAAAATTGGCTAATAAGTTGTTCCACATGACAAGGTCCTCATCTCAACTATTTATCAGTTCCTGATAGATTCCCTTGAGTACAATAAAACACCAGGCAAAAAGAGATGCGAAAAAACTAGGTCATGAGATGATGCATACAAATTGATGGAATATATATGACAGAGCCAATATATTTGCACTAAATGTGCGACAACGAGAAACAAAGTATAAAATCCTGACACTGTGGTTTAGAACCCCTGGAAAAATAGCAAAATGTAATTATCAAATTGTGATACATGTTGGGTAGACTATTTGGTGACAGTCTCTCTCACCTCTCCTAAGGCAATGCCCCAAGTTAGATAGATATTAGGAAGAGGTTCATTCTGAACTGGACAGATTTTTCACACCAAGATCCCTAAATATCTAACTTTCTTACTGCTGGATAGACCATATGCCTCTCAGAGGTCACATAATTTGCTCAGGGGAAAACAATTGGAAATGTCCCTTATAGACATTATTAAATCCTGCTAATACACTGGGCCAAGACTAGTTCTAATATGTTCTCTTGTTGGATAACTAGAATTGAGATACACTAGCTATGGAAACAATGGCTTTAGCCACAGAAAATAAATTGAAATAGTATCAAGTAACTGGAATAGTTTATATTATTTCTGGCCCATAACTTTCAGGAGGTTACTAGGCAGAGATTTCTTTGAGCAGTTAGACTAATCCCTAATCCTGAGACAAGGGCTCTAGATATGCAATAGCTATGGGTGTTCTGTTAGCTCATTAACTCTTGCACTTTCGCAAGAAAAAAGACAAATATATCCCTGGGACATGTACCAAGCTTAAGAAGAACTGAGCATGGGTAGTGATGGGTGGGAAAGGGAGATGAATATTTTTGAATGTGTTGTTATAAAAAATGATTCATACTCCTTGCAGATAGGAATTTTGTATACAAAGGTATGTGCTGCGAATAAAAGTACAGTTAAACCTAAAAAATATTTGCACATAAAGTTTAATATTTATTCATTATGGAGTAAAGATTATTATTTGTTATTTTAATTAATATAATTTACTTTATGTTTCCAAAATATAAGTTACATTAATTTTTCAGAAAAGGTACTTTGCCACTCACACTGGCCTGAAATAGTAAAGGTATGTTTGTGCACCATGGGCAAGATGTAGAACAATTACATTCACAAAAAGAGGTCACAAATTGTGCAGCATGTTTTATGTGAATACGCTCTGATTTTGCAAACCGCCCTAAGTGCAAACAGTTTAGTTCTACAAATACCAAATTGCAGGTGGTCCCAGAACAACCTGCCTTATTACTATTGAAAAGGTAGGTTGCAATATACAACCCCTTGCTTGTTTCCGTCTGGACCGTTCCCATGGGGAGCAGGGTCAAAACTGATTTGCATATGTTTGGGACCAAACTCGAATGGCATGATGAACACAGGACAGGACACAGGACACACGTCTGGGCATACCGACTCACTCGTAGTGACAAATGGGTGAAGATCAATTGATGGACGGAAGGCTGAAAAATGTCACTCACTCACCATCAGTCAGAGATCTGGGCCTTAATCAATCATCTTTGTGTGATCACAGGACCAACATCTGGGCATCCAGTAATTGTTCCTTTTGCATTTGTCACCCCACGTGGGATGGGTATTCCATGCCACTGGATTCAAGCTAACATGGCTGATAAAAGTGGATACTATTAAACTGGTCCTAAGATGGTTGTGTCCGGTCCAGGGAGGATCAGGTCTGGCCATTCAGTCTGAACTATTCCCCTGGGGAGTAGGGTCAAGACTGATTTGTGTATTGCTGGAACCAAACTTGAACGCCGTCAGTGCTTAATTTGTAAAATTGCAGGTGCTCAAAGTTGTTAAGGAGGCCACACCCACACACCCCTGGCTCCACCCACTCACTCCACTGACTCCACCCACTTCCTCTATTGGCTCCACCCACCCACACCCAGAACTAGTATTGCTGAACGTGCCATAATAAGGGTTAGACCAAAATCCACAGGTTGAAAGGTCAGGAAATGAGCCATGTGCATCGCCATAAGGATACACTACAGGACAGTCTATACCCTGTACTGTGAACCTGTGGCTGAGGGTCAGTCACTAGCCACATTCATTGAAGCACAGATGGGCCAAGCTGTGGCACAGCAAGATCCTGAGGAGGTGCCTGTCACCCACAGGGCTGTGAGTCTGAAAACACCACACATCCACCCTGAGAGGTGGAGGACTGAGCACCATACACCCATTACATCTCACCTCCACATCCCTAGCCCACAGGAATCCCATCAAGGCCCCATTATCTCCTGTATACACAGGCTGTCAGGATCTGACTTGCAGAACCCCTGCAGGTGCTCGGCAGTGGGTAGAGAGCCATGCGAAGGACAGAGCTCTTGTCTGGAGTCCAGTGCTGCAGCGAGCGGACCCGGGTAAACTCTGAAATTAAAGCCCTGCTGTTCCTTTCTGATGATGCTTATTCTGGAATTTCACTTATTCACACCTGACTACCGCACCCTTCTCCCTAGCTGCAACTGGACCTGACCCTCCAAAACAGAAGCAGGAAAGCAGGAACACAGGCTTGCAGTAGCAATATCCGATCATAACGTAATGTCTCGCAACCGCTGCACCCTAATTACAGCAGCAGCCTTGGCCCTCCCACAGAGAACAAAACGTGATTCATTGTGATATTATATATAATATTTATACAATCTATGATTTTTAGGTGAGCCACACCAATACTTCATAGACAAAAGATTCAGTTGAGCTCTTTCTGCAATTGCTGCTCATATTTAATTTCCTGCTTAATAAGGTCCTCTAAGTTGTTTATTGCCACTCAATGTCCGGTTTTCTTTAGCCTTTCTCCATATGGACATAAAGAAAACATTCCAGTCTCCTCTAACCATTCCAGCCTCCTGAGAAATTCCAAAGAGAAGCAGCTACAAATTACTTCAAACAGAAACAGTGCTAATTCATCCCTTTGCCAAATGATGAAGTTGCCAGGCAGCTAGACGATAACTGTGGGTGCGCTAGTGTAAATTACGTGAAAGGAGCATAAAGTGTGTGCGAAAAATGTGTGAGCAAGAGTGATAGTGGTATATTTTTATTGGGCCAAAACACAAATAATATAGCGTGTATTGTTTACATTCTGCTGTTTTTAATTAGTTTCAAGCTCAAAAGAACAATTTTCCAATGTGAAACTACCCCTTGTTTTTGCAAAAAGTAAATCTCATTTTAACTCCATCAGTCGCTGATGAGTGTAGTATTCATTTGATGTTGCCTTGCGTTGGCGGGGAAGCAGTGCAGATGGAAACTGCCACATGAAACGTGGCCCAGTCCGGGCCTTTGAAATGAATGCGCAAATTTAAAATATCTGTGAATGTTCACACACATGGCTTGTCAACTGCGTGATTTACATCTAAGGTTACTACAAGAATGGAGATGCTAGAGCCAGTGGTCCTACAGTGGACCCATTTGTGCTAGAAACACAAACATAGATAACCTGCAGGAACCTCTGTCCATACGTGTGTCACTGGGTTCTGCCTAAAACTTGTACTGCGGCTGCAGACAAGTGCTGTAACCTGCCATTTTTTATTTGCAGATTCTGCAAAAAGAAAAACATGCCATTTGTTATGTGCTGAAAAGCACTGGCACTGGCAATTTACTCTGGTAACCCATAAATTGGGAGGTCAGGTGTGGCAGAGGAAAGGGGCCATTGAGTCACGAGGTGCTGAGCTTTAAAAAGCAGAGTTGATAGTTAACTTATACATGTATTTGCTGCAAAGAAATTGGTGAAGAGGACACACAGTAGTAAATCTGTTCCAGATTAATTAATAGCGACTTGTTGTAGTACTATCTAATACTCACTTACCTGTGACTTGCAGTCTCCTTGGTACTGGCTCCATTAGATCACTGGCAAATAATGTGTTTTGGTGGGACCCAGGACCAGGCCAAGGGCATCATCATGCAATGCAAATGATAAGTCAAAAGGAATAATTTATGGCCTGCTTCTGCTGGGTTTTCAATTCAGTGCATGCTAGTTGTTAACAGAAAGCTGCTGCACACTTTTTTATTACTTCAACAATGTCGTATTAAGGTTATTGCAGAGACCGGAACTTTCCAGGACCCAGTCTGCCTTGCCCGCAGCTCACCCATCAGCCCGCCCTCAACTGTAATAATTCACCATTGCGAAAGGAAATGCTCCTTGAAAGGCAGGCATGCACTACTGACAACACTAACATGATGCAGTCATCATGCCTGGACCTGGACGACACAGGACACAGGACAGGTAGGTACATTTATTTTTAATAAATATGGGCTCATCTCACTGGGGAGAAAAATTCAATAGCCCCGGTCCTGTTAAAAAAGTGCAGGTGCTTAGCACCTGAAAGCTCCTGCACAAATTAAGCACTAAGGGCCAGATGTAGGAGCCCTAATACCGATCGGAAACGGCCGATTTTGGCCGTTTCCGACCGGTATTAGGGTTTTCAGATGTAGGGCATGCATTTACAGAATCGGTATTTTACCGATTCTGTATTTACCGATTCGGTAAAATTACCGAATCGGTAAATACAGACTCTGTAAAATACAGATTCTGTAAATGCAGATGTAGCTGGCACATGTCAGAGTGCCACAGGGCTTTAAGAATCGGTATTTTACCACGCAATCCAATTGGGTGGTAAAATACCGAATCCAGGTGTGCATGCACATGTGTGCAGGCACACCTGTGCCATGGGACACACAGACATGCCCTTAGGGCATGTATGTGTGCCACATGGCACACAAGCCTGTACTTGGGGTGCTAGAGGGTATCAAAGTGACACCCCCTGCACCCTTGCTAAAATCGGAATTTACGATTCTGTAATTACAGAATCGGTATTTCCCATTGATTCCTATGGGCTTCAAAGCCCATAGGAATCAATGGGCAATACCGATTCGGTATTTACAGAATCGGTAAATACCGAATCTTAACGATTCGTTATTTACAGATTCTGTAATACCTACATCTCCCCCCTTCATATTTACCACTTCTTAAATACAGAATCGGTAAAATTCGGTATTTAAGAAGTGGTAAATAAGAATTACCTACATCGGGCCCTAAATGCCCTAGAGATGAAAAAACAATGGATTTAGGCCCAGATCTTTGACTGGGAGTGAGTGCTTGATGTTGTTCAGCATTTCGCCCATCAATTGTTCTTTTTGTATTAGGCGAACGTTGGCACCAATTTCTGGATGTATGTCTTGTAATTTTGTTTCACAGTATTAAACCTTTCATAACTCCGTGTAAGTTTTTTTTTTATAACACACATCGTTGGGAAGTAAATAACATGGCCGCACTGACTATGTTCTGACTACTCTAACACATTTCACAAAATATTTCCTGATTTTAATGTGAACCAGACAAAAAAACCTTCCCACACCTCAACTTATATTTTGCTGATATTTGTTCTGACATAAACCGTGGTCATATTTATAGTTTCTGTCAGATAGCATCATTAAAAAACTTGAAATTGAACTACATAGCATTCCCAATTGGTAAACCTTTAAATGTCACAGGTTTTATCTAGACACCGCATTGTATGTAGTCCTTATGTTTATAGCTACCCTTTGTACTTGCAGATACACGAATAATGCCTTAGCCTATCTCTAAAAAGAGTATAATGACTGATGCAACATCACAGAAGGCATATCTTAAGGCGAATTTCAGAAGAGTACTATCTCACTGTAACGTCTAAAGATTTCTATAACTGGCAGGAAACAAAAAAGAGACAATTATTAACCAACAGTTGCTGAATTACATCCCGCTAATGGTTAGCTCAACACATTTATCCTTCACAGCTCGCGACTTTTATAGAGAGTACTGTGTTTTCCTTCCCTCTGGCTGATGCAGTAATTGGCACCGCCTTTCACATTTGTTTGTCGACCTGTTTCTTCTTACAGGCCTTTGCTGCGGGAAAAGCAATGCAATACAGCACACCAGGCAATCACTTCAGTACGGAGTGCGGCATTGATGTTTTGAATGCAATTTATTGATGCCTGCAAGAATCTGATAGTAAGTCCACATTTGTGTGGAGGAGTATTATCGCTGTCATTTAGGCAGCATGATTATATGCAAATAGACAAGCACTTCAGGTGAAAATTATTCTCATGGCTAGGGGTGTAGCAGGCTGTATGTCCAAGTTTAAAATGTAAAAGAATTAAAATTTCGAGAAAAAAATGCAATGAGGTGCACTTATGCTGCCTAGATATAGAGGGGCAGATTTACAAGCCCCTTGCGGCACATTTACGCCGCTGTTGCGTCACTTCTGTGACACAGCGGCAGCGTAAATCTGCGCCATGTTGTGCCGTATTTACAATGTGACGCATCTAGGGAGATGCGTCACGTTGTAAACTCCTGCGCCACATGAAACCTGCGTCAGGTTTCATGTGGGCGTTCCAGTGCAGGGTGGGCGTTCCCTCGCAGGTACACCTCCTAAAAGTGACGCAGTTAAATCTACAAGATTTCCCTGAGTCACTTTTATGGAAATGCTGCGTCAAAACCCTACGCATGCTTGAAGCAGGCGTAAGGATTGACGCAGCATGTTAGCCATAGGGCACCCCCGAGCCTTGCTGGAGCCGTGTCGCGCTTGCGATGCGACTCCAGCAATGCACCGCATTTTCGCCAGGGGATGCGACACGCATCTGCCCATCCGTGCGCCACGCCGCATTGTAAATGCGGCGCATCAGTGGTGGTGCACGGGTGGTTTTGCGAGTCGCAAGTGTTCTGGCGCATCCCTGCTGATTTGCAGAGATGCGCCAGACCTTGTAAATCTGCCCCAGAATAAGGGCGTCATTCTGAATGTCCTAATCATCCAGGCCAGATTTACTAATGTTTTGTGCAAGGCAATGGACAGGGCAGAAATGCACCATATCTTCCATTTGTTGTCTGTCCTGTTTTATAAGTTGTGCTTAGTGTTTTGGTAAAGTCCTTAGATTTCTTTTTAAAAGTCAGACATGAGTTGATACAACAATGGGACTATGTTATGTAGATAGTCAAGGGTAACCTTCTCAGATTGCTTCTTAGTTATAGTTTCTAAATGTTCACAAACTTTTACTGACATGTTCAAACACCGCGCAGTCAAGTTTTGTTATTGAAGTACGCAAAAGAAGATTGAATTTAGAGTGGGAAAAATGAAAACTATATAAGTATCTTTGTGCAAATTGAAAACAGGTAAGAGGGGAGAGGGAGAGATTAGCTCGGGAAAATGCTATGCATAGAAAAAAGGTTCACCAAAGCAGTGTTTGGTGAAAGATACATTTATTTCAGTCATTATTTTTGGTTCAGCAACAAGAATAAAACTTGTGGTGATTCTTCAAAGCCCACTGTGAGCGTCTGGGCAATCATAACCAAGA
Source organism: Lissotriton helveticus (assembly GCF_964261635.1). Taxonomy (NCBI): domain Eukaryota; kingdom Metazoa; phylum Chordata; class Amphibia; order Caudata; family Salamandridae; genus Lissotriton; species Lissotriton helveticus. The sequence goes on from NC_136059.1 coordinate 1,082,204,064, forward strand.
TTGTGAAAGCTGAAATCAATTGTAATTCTGTCACCGAAAATACAATTCTTTTTTGGGCATTGTCTTAATATTGTTGTTCACCCTCTTTTAATTTTAATTAAAACAATGGAGGATTGAGAATTACCTTCGGGGCAGAAGATTTATGTCTAGCTCATTTCAGTTCTAGAAAGTTTAGGGTATATTGTGCTGTCCAAATGATTGATTATGCAATCATTTGCAGATTCAATTTATCTGCTGGATATCTCTATACCTAAATATTTTACTGTAATCGTCCCACAGGATCCTCAATGGTCGTATGGACTTTTGGTTGTCAATTGAAAGTGTATGAAAGGAGCTAGCACCTGCAGTACATTTCAAGGACATTGAAGTCAAGTGGCCCCACAAAAGAGGATGGTGTCCAAACTATGAAGGTTTATTATCAAAATTGTAGTCGTCACAAATCAATAAATAATTCAATCTATCCAACGCGTATGTATATCAATATAAATGTGCAGTCTGAATGTGTATATTATAAAGAAGAAAATACAATATATACTAGTTCAAAAATCTTTATTTCGGTAAAAATTTACCATAAAAGACCATCCTATAACACAATTCATTTAAATGATTTATGCAGTGGATTATAAAATTCATAAAAACGATACTAAAAAGGAATCCATATAAAGTAGAGACAGATCCGTACTCAGTCTATGTTTTGAGGTATTTCCTTCTGATGGACCAAAGGGCGCCCAAGTACTTGGCCATAGTGAACACAATATGGTCTGACAAATCAGTTTTTAGGACTCTAAAGGCGGGCAGGCACTTCTTGAATCCCAGATTCCTACATAGGGGGATAATCCAGTGCCTACGAATACCATGATAAACTGGACAGAAAAAGAGGATGTGGAGCTCACTTTCGTCCGAATTTCTGCATGCTGGGCAGGTACTACTTGGATCATGGCTCCATTTGGTTGTAAAAGTTCTGATGGGGAGAGAGCCATGTCTCCACTGGAGATATAATTTTCTCAGTACAAGAGGATAAATTTTATCTAGAGTAGGTTCCATGTTGTAATTCACCTTATGGGAGAAAAAGAAAGCTGTCAGGGACCCGAGATGTTGGTGGTTGAGTATATACACCAAGGTGCAATGCACTTAACACAAAGTATATTGGTTCCATAAAGAAACCTGCCTAAGCTAAACAAAGCTTCCAAAGTGGCAATGGGAAGTTTGAAGGAAAATGTCAGCATCATATGAACAATGTTAGGTTTAGTGACATAGGCAGAGATACTCAACATTAAACTTCAACAACCTATAGAAGGGGAAATCAACAGAGTGCAGGTGTAGTTTTCCCTCAGCACTGTCAGAACAAGATCTTTTAAACTATTTTAGAAATACCTAATTAATACACAGTAGAAGGTTCTGAATCTTTGCCCCATCAACTCCATCTGGACTCTCCAATCAGAAGACATTGTCCTACGGGAGTAGGTAGCCTCCCCACGTTCTCCACATTCAACAAAAAAGCATGCAGTTGCATGGCCTTGAAGTTAGCAACAGTCCACTCCGCCTGGTACAGGAGGCTCTCTCCTATCCCAATGCACCACACATCCATGGAAAACTTCTAATTAAAATGTCTAATCTAACATTCCCCAACAATAAACAAAAACCCTATTCTAAATAACAAGCTCTTCTCAATAATCATCTGCCTGGGAACTAAAAATGTGAGAAACAATAAAACAGTTCACCCCTAGCCACCGTCAACCTAACATTAAGAAGGAAATAGCAACCAAGAAAATACAGTTAACATGAGCAAATGCATAAGTTATTGTTTGATTATGCTAATGTGGCATTCACTATAAAAAAACTGCTAAACATGAGTGAAGCACTCAAATTCACTGCTCCACTATCCTGTGATTCTTGCCCCTCTTAAAAACTTTAGGTCATGAAACCATGAGGTACCGGGCAATGGCAATTTCCCAAAGACAGTAAATTGGTGTGCAATGCCTACCAGGGTTGAAGCTTGATTTTTGTGGGAATATTCATAAACATAACATGGCCTATCCACAAAGGTTAATTTATATGTAGATTTACAACTAGAAAATGTACTCTTGCACTATTAAATAACTTCACTACTTTGGACTATTCACAAAACTGTAGACTTGAATATCACGTCCCCATTGGTGGGAACAAAATGTATTAATGTAAAGCTACTACTGCTGAAAAAAAGAAGTAGTATGTCCAGCACCACATATGGCCAACCACTATACTGCAAAACCTTTCCATTGAAAACAATGGAGGTAGGGTCATAAAATTGAACACCAATAGCAAATAATGTGAAATAAAATAATATTATTTAAAGTAGTTAAAAATATAAATAATATTCAATTAAATGTTAAGAACATTATCTAAAAATAAAATGTTTTTTATTTTATTTTAGCATATTTTAAATTGAAAAAATAACGTTACATTATGTTTTACTAAAATATAGTTAAATGCCTTTTTAACTGATTCTCTATATTGCTTTTAATTAATATTAATACACAATTAAAATATATGGGGGCCGATTCCGATCCGGTAAAATGCTCTCCGAATCGTCGTACGGAGAGTTTTTTCCCCATACGAATCGTACCCGTAGACGTCCCGTACGTACGACGAAGTACGATCCGTACCAGGTGCCAAACTCCGTACGAGTCGTACAGGACTCCGTACGACTCAAATCTCCGTACGAGTCTCACTCGGAACCGGCTGTACGCGACATCACTACGGTTCGCGGCTGGTTTTTACAACCCAGCAAGTACTATTCGTGTCGGGTACGCGCCGTACGACCCTTTTCCTACGGGAGCCGAAAACAGTCGTAAACGCAGAGTTTGCGCCGAAAAAGGTACGGAACGCCCCCCCCCGGGTACGGCACGTACCCCCCATGATCGCAGGGGTACGCGCCGTACCCCTGTGATCATGCGGGGTACGTGCCGTACACCCAGCGTACATGGGGTACGCACCGTACCCCATGTACGGTGGGTGTACGGCACGTACCCCATGTACGCTGGGTGTACGGCACGTACCCCGCATGATCACAGGGGTACGGCACGTACCCCTGCGATCATGGGGGGTACGCGCCATACGGTGTGTAGGTGATCATGCGCTTTTCCGTACGAATCGACCTGTACCGTACGAATCGCGTCCGGGTCGGCCGATCGGGATCGGAATCGTCCGGTCGTACGGCGTCCGTACGAGTCGTACGGAAACGGCTCCGGATACGATTCGTACGGACGGGGATTTTACCGGATCGGAATCGACCCCGTCCTACTTTAGGTGAAAATGTTTTATTAGTAAATCTTTAAAGAGTGGATTTTCTTTAATATCCTTGAATTAGTTAAATATTTCATTCAAATTAAGTTAATACCACATAATCATTTTATATTCTGTTCTACATTTAAAATAAATATAAAAAAAATTAAAACCATGTCCCCTCAAAATTTCTGAGATGTGAAGATCTCACTATGGTAAAATATGACAAAAAACTTGAAACACGTTAGTAAAAATAGCTTAAGCTAAATATTAATGTAAAATATTTTTTATATTGTTTGAAATGTAGCCCAAAATAAAAAGTTACAGGATTGCTTACATAATTTAAGTGTAAAATTTAATTATTTTGAACATTTTAAAATTAAATTCCTATTGTTTTAAGTTAAAATTTAACAAAAATCCCAGCTAAAGGAAAAGCATATTTATTAAGAATTATTAAAAGTGGTGTATGGATTTAATTTAAAATGATGTTTACATTTTTAATATTTTATTAACATATGTAAAACATATACGTTCTGTTTTAGTTATTTAGTCATTTGTAACATTACATTACATTTTTTAATGTTTTAACAATTTTGAATAATTTAACTTATTTAACAATATTTGCTATGAGGTTTTATTTTTAAGTCTGAATCTCCATTATTTTCCACAATGGTGGGTGGCCATGTGTGGGACTGGCCTTACTCCAGCTCTGAGCTGGAATCCATTTACTACTGCACTGAGTCCTTTTTGGCTGTAGTAGCTCCTAAGAGAATAATTATGCACGGTGGAGGTGGATATTTACACTTGTAGTTTGTTAACAGCCTTTTGTAGTACTTTAGTCATACTAATATTGTACTACCTAACCAACTACAAAATGCAATTTATTGATACACCCGAGTTATGCTGAACGTTGTTGTTTAAGTCAAGTATATGTTTTAACTGTTTGCATTGATCTTTAAGGTGTCAGATGTGAAGTATTTTCCCTGTCTGTTGTTGAAACCGGGGGATAATTTTCAGCTGGCCTATTACGAGGCCTTTATTTTGTAGGCCTATACTTTGCTCAAGAATTCCCTTTCCAGTTTAGACTAGATTTAAAAAAAGGCACACGATGATGGTTCATAAGGGTAGATGACTAGCATTCTTAATTTTAATGTGTCATCACTGAGAATAATTGTTGGGCAACACTGAACAACATGAATATTTTACATCAAAGAGTTCTAAGAGACATAACATAGATGTCAAAAGAGAAGGTTGATGAGTCTATGAAGCTCAGGATGGGAAACCTCCCTGTTATTCTCTGTTACCTATCTGCAATTGTATGTTATGTGTGGACCACTCAAATCATTTCACTCTTCTTTCAAAACCTATTGAGGAAAGCCATATAGAACATGGTCAAACCCACCTCAGTCCCCTGCCACCTTGCACCAATGTCCTGTCACCCACCCCCAACTCCACAATCCTCTGACCATCACACCCCTCCTTCCACTTTCCCAAAAAGGAATGTCCGATACTTTGCCACCATCCTGCACCTCCCTCACAGCTATACCCCTCTAAATATTAAACAAGATGTACTTGTACTCATGCCACCCATCCTCTGCACTTACCAACCACTCTCCACCCAAATTTGAAAAGTAAATTATGGAATTCTGCCACCCACTTACACCACTCTCTTTGATCCGCCATATTCACCCAATACATATACATTAGGGTCAAGATGCTGATGTGAAGGGGGGCCTTAGGGGAAGGAACATTGGCTGCATTTAAAAAACCAAACTGATTTCTTTAAAAAGTAGTCACAGACATGGTGGTCTGCTGACCCCAACAGGTCACCATCCCTGTGAGTGCTGGCCATTCTCAATGGGGTCCCAAATTGCGACCTGCCTCATGAATATTAATGAGGCAGGTCATTTGTGACTCCATTGCAAATCGCAAGCAGTGTCTCAGACACTGATGTACATTCCATTTTGCGAGTTGCAAATTGCAAGTTGCAAAACAATGCACTTTGTGACTCGCAAAATGGAAGGGTCGTACATCTGGCCAGCTATGCCTCAAACATGGCATATTACATTTCCCTATGAAAACATGCACAAATGCACAAATAAGAGTCTAGCAAACAGTGATGATGCTGTTGAGTTGTCCTCTAACTGCAACTGGACCAAAACTAAAACAGACTTGTAGACAAAAGAGTTGCATCTTGTGGCTTTGATCAATTATATGCTTGGGTGAAATTTTCATTACACTGACATAATCTAGTGCAACTTTGATGATTTAGTGTTGCTCTTGTTACATGAAATTCCTGAACATATGCTATTATCTCATGTTGCATAATTATGCAAAATTTCTGGTAAAAAATGTACTGCAACTCCCCATTAACATTACCACAAACGCATGGGAACACAAAGAACAGAATGCAAGCAGCTGTTCTGTTGCCCATGGTGCTTTGGTTTGCACTTTTTTGGGGAAAAGTACATCCTTGAGTCCAAACTGGATGTGTGGTCTCATATTGTGCTAAAAAAAACAGCACTAAATGGCAGTTTTGCATTTTGCGTAATACCATGCAATGTTGCGAAAATTTTCAGAAATTTTTCAGAATTACAGAAAAGCAAATTGCATAATTCTGCATTATTTTGCAATTATCTATGCATGCATCTACACTCCAAGGTATCTATGATTTCTATTATTGCACATTTAAAACTTATTTGCATTATAACTTTTATTTGTCACATTTCAAAATAATTATATATTTACAAGAAATTCTTAATAACTGGTGTCATAAGAGCCCACATTAAACATCATGAAGGCTGCTCTAGAAAGCTTTTTACCATTCCGAGGTCCTGCATGTCAGCCCCACATGAGACTTACTATGATATTTGAGAAGCAGTTTCAGGAAAATTAGTATGGATGTTTATCTCCTACATGAATAGTTGAGTTATTGCACTTTATCATTAGGTAGACCAAAGGATCTGGTGTCAAAATCCATATTAAAATAAGACTCTAAATTCATAAAAATATTCTCAACAAACCTCTGTTTAGAATAGCATTGCTGTAACTTTTGTGTGAAGTACATAGCAATAACAGATCAGAACGCAACACAATAACAATCCTAGAACAAATCCTAATGGGGCCCTTATTATTTTCAAGGCTAACATAGGGGCTGATTACGATAACGGTGAATCCACCACTGGCCGGCTGGCCATGGCATATTCACCGCAATCTCCTGGCCATTTCCTGCCTGCATTATTATGATGGCGGGAGTGATCATGGCGGTCGGGATCTCCGACTTCCAGAACCCGGAACTCTGTCTGCCAGCTATCCAATGTGCTCATAGAGCCCACCGGTGCGGTGGAGGCCCTCAGTACACAAAGCATGCCGGTGGTGCCTAGCAGGCACTGCTGGTCTGATTATGAGGCTGCATCCCCGAAAGCCTTTCCATGGCGGTTAACCCGCCATAGAAAGGCTGGCAGGGATTGACTTTGTGGGACCGTTGTGGGTCCCCCCCAGTGCAGGGGCAATGTGGTTTTGCCCTTGGGGGGCACCTATCATGCCCCCCTACATTTCCCTGCTTCATGTGGCAGGCACAGAGTGGTGCCTGCCAGGTAGTGCAGGGAAAAGCAAAACCTGCATTTTTTACATTACGGAGGGTGCTGCAGCCAGTGCCCCCCCGCAATGTTAAACTGCCTTTTGCAGCCACCATGGTGGCAGCTGCATTGTAATTTGATGTGCAGAACTGCCACCATATAGGTGGGCAGGCCCAATCCCCGGGACGATGGTGGACAGACTTAAGTCCGTCCGCCATCGTAATCACCCTCGTAATTCTCAAATGAATTAGCATTTAATGCCCAATGAATTATGTTCCTATACTTTTTTCCAAAATGTATCCTGGCTAATGAATATAGCATAGCATGATTGTTCACTTAATGGGAATACATTTTTAGGCATGCACCATGCTCAATAAGGTCCTCATATAAATATTGGTGGATAGGATACTCTATCACATACATGCTGACTATTCTGCTCAATTTATTTCAAATGTCATTGAGTATCACATACTTCAAAATCATAAAAAGGCCCTACCGTAGTTAAGTAGAGTTTGATGTGTAGGCCACCACCCCGGAATGACAACCGGGGCTGAAATCTAAACCACCCTGCTGGAGGACTACCCACCACATTTGGAAATGTCTGCCTGCCTGACAGAGATGTCTTTGCCTTCAAAGGATCTGCATTCTCAGCAGACCCTGTGGAGGCATAGGATTTTCCATGAGGCAGGCAGAGGTGTTTAATTAAGTAAGTAGTCTTCTAAAAAGTAGGTATGGGCGAAATTTGCGAATTTTCCCGCAAACTCGTGGATTTTTGTGCCATTTGCACAAATATGTGACCACGTGTGCCTGTAACTTTGCCAGCGCGCCAAAAGGCGCCGAGGTCCCTTGAGTGAGCTGGCCATTATAGTGGGGACAGTCAGGAAGATGTTTCATACCGCTAGTGTGTGGGGGACGGGGCCAACCAGGCGGGGCTTCTATGCGAGTTCAAATGCATCTTGTTTATAAAGGGTCAGAAACCGAGCAGAGCAGCAGATGAGGGGAAAGCAGCCTCCTGGTCACAGGAGCTACACGGGGATGGCGCTCGGGAAACTCATGGATGCAAAAATAAGTTTGGCACAGGACCCCAGAATCCTTCAGATGTCCAAGAAAGTTCTGCTGCGCGTGTTGGTACAAAGCCATTCTGATCCTGCTCAGTGGGTTCAGGCGCATGCAGCTGCTGCTGCTGGACAATGTCCCATCTCATACTAACTTTCCCTGTACAGGCATATGCTGGCGCTGGGCAGTAGGGTGCAGTGGCATGCGGGTGCTCCACGCCTGGTACATGCGCACACCGGTGCCAGGGGGGACACGTGTTTATTGGTGCTGTGTAGCAAGTTATAACTTTACATTTTGACTGCACCAGATGGTGGTACCTCCTACACAGATCAGGAGCATCCAGGCACCAGACTTCATGGTGCAAGAGCATAATGGTGCTGTGCAGTACGGGTATACATGTACTGGGGGCAGGGGGGCACTTAGCACAATGTGTGCTCACACCCAGAGGGCTCCCAGACAATTGAGCACAAATTATTTTCACACTGAGAGGGCTCCGGGGCAGTTCAGCAGCACGGGGGCTCACACCCACTGGGCCTCGGGGTAGTTCAGTAGCGCATGGGCTCACAACCCCTGGGCAGCTCAGGAGCGCGGGGGCTCACACCCACATCTAGATCTTAGGTACATTGATAAACCATTGTATACCCAAAAAATTGGGGATAATATACAACACAGATTGTATGACATATGTTTTTAGATACATAAGTGAATCACTGTTATTGAACCGATTTTAAGCTTGCTGACCTACTTTCAACTTTCCTTTACTTCTCCCTCCATTCCTTTCTCCATTTGCAACTTTTACACGCTGCATTTTTGTGCTTTTTCTCTTCCCTTCCACACCCATATCCGGTCTCTCGTTACAACAGCTATTAGGCCATTCTTGAATTTACTTTATAATTATTTATCGTCATTTCACGACCCCTCAGTGTTAAAGCACCTTTTTAGAGGACATACCCGTCTCTCGATTTATTCTAGTGACTCAAGTTTAAGCCACCCCAGTTTAATCGTTCTATTTACATTATCTGCATGTTTTTATTACGAGTACCATGTTCAAGAACGCATCCGTCTAAATATGTCATCTATATAACATATTTATGTTATGGACCGAATCCTCTGACAATCTCTTACTGTTCCAACATTGGTTGAACAACAATAGTGGAGGTTTAAAATACACCCTGTCCACCAGTACTGAATCCATCGCATTTCTAGACTTGGAGATAAGACACACTGATGGTCGTCTTACCACCTGTCTACACCGTAAGCCTACAGAGCGAAACACTCTGCTAGAATACAGCAGCCACGACTTCAGGGCCTTACGGGACTCGCTCCCCTTTTCCCAGTTTTTGCGCATCAGCCGTAACTGCTATTTTAAAGAAGATTACTTCACAGAGGCCAAGACACTCAGTAAGAAATTCGGAAACCGTGGCTATCCCAGGAAATTGGTACGTCGCTCCCTCAAAAGGGCTTGGTATTGCCCTAGAGAAGCCCTCTTGGAACCCAAACAAAAGAAAGAACAAGATAGGCTAATCTGTGTGACCACCTTTTCCCCTGTTTCCAATGCAGTCAGAAAAAGTGTGTTGAAACAGTGTCCGGTTCTCAATGCGGGTCAACTGACTCTGGACCGTCCCATGTTTGCTTTTAAAAGAGCCAAGAATATAAAGGACCATTTAGTGAGAGCATCCCTACCACAGCAACCCCTCAAAACCACAATAAATGATGCATGGGGTCTGCCGCCACTCTTGGGCCATTCAAAATGTGGAAACTGTGTATGTTGCGACTCAACCATCGAAGGCAAAACTTTTGAGTATGGAAATATAAAATTTGACCGTAAATACTTTTCTAACTGCAATCCAGCAAATCTTGTATATGCTATTTTATGTCCATGCACGCTCATTTACATAGGCCAAACGAGCCAGAAAGTGAAACTACGAATTGGCCAACACAGAAGCAGGATAAGGTGCAAGACAGCTAATGCACCGCTTGTTGAACATTTTTCAGAAAAAGGTCACAGTGACAAAGACTTGGTATGGACTGTGATAACAATCATCAACTCCCCCCCCCCCCAGAGGGGCAGACATGTCCCTTTTGCTCAACAAGGAGGAACTCCATTGGATCGTTAAAACCAACAGCATCAGGAATGGCCTGAATCGTCTCGAAGATTGGACCTCCCTACTATAAACAAAGCTTACATGAAATAACCCTCTAATTGTTATTCTATGTACTGCAATGTGCCTGATTAACTTGAACAATGTTCACTCTTTTCACAATATTCACCACCTTAAGATGGCCGCCGTGTCTGCACACCATGACTAGAAGTTTCACTTCCCCAGTCCTTTTTCACTGTTCACAGCCCAACCGGCTCTCACTTCCGCAGTCCACCATCGCTTTCTGCAGACCACATGGTCCTTTAAAAACTTGCCACACGTGAGTTCTCTAACACCAGAACCCTACCGTCCGCCACAGCGCCTCCGACTTCTGCATGTAAGTAACCCGCAAGCGCCGTTTCTCTTATCACTCTATTCCCACCATGCCCCGCTGGGTAATTGACTCCACTGAACTTTCTTCCCAGATCGAGCTATTACGCTCCCAATCCAGACGACCTTCCACGCTGGAAACGGCAGTACCGGTAATTTTTCTGCCAGTAGCACGCCAATCCACTCAACCCCCCCCCCCCGGTCGCACTCGACCCCTTTTAATGCTCAACCATTATTTTTCCAGATTCCTCCATTGTTCATGGTATCTGCTTATCCGTTGAATTGCCTGATGTGATACGCGTAGGTTTAGCCTCTATTTCTCCCAGCCGCATGCTCCGTGTTATTGTTTACCTGCACTAATAACGGTTGTGCCCTTCACTACATGACTGCCCCACGGAACCCGGTTCAGCCTCCGTCCACAATTATGTTTTATAGTATAAAGACTTTCACTGCCAGCCACCATCAACTACTCATTTCCGACCGTTCTCACTCCGGTCACTATGTCACATCGAAATTCGGAACAATTGTCTCCATCACTGCGCCTAAATAGTCTGCCCTCACGGGAATTGATATTTTGCTCCTCAATGCGCCGCTATTTTGTCATCACTGGCACTCAAATACACCCCTCTCACACTATGAAGTCATTTCCCTTGTGTATTTCACAGTCCTGGACACTGAGTTCCACAAATGCGCCATTTTTCTCCACCACGAGCACATAAATATACTCTGTTTTAATGGAAGAGATGAGGTTGCAAGTTTCTAATACAACATGCCTAATTTCATGTATTTCTTCTCCCCTTTTCTCCTCCTTTTTCCCATGTAATGTATAAATGTATAGAATTGCGTTAAAAGGCAGTGTAATATTTAAAGACAACAATGAATATATTTTTGTCCTGATGATGATGCCCCTCATTTAACCTAGGCATCGAAACGTCGTCGACCAAAAAAAACCCTTATGCAATATGACATTTAAAATATTGTGAAATGCAATGGTGTGGTTATAACAATCTCTGTATGTAACACTGACTACAAGTACACAGACATATTTTTGCTTTGCTCCTTTTACCATTCTGTTCGTTGTTTTGTCTGAATGTTGTGGGTCACGGCTGTGACCACTTGTTATTAATGTGTTCAATCAGTTGTTATTAAGAAAATTGTCAAATAAATTCCTTGTCCGGCTGGACAAAAGACATAACACTTATCAGGTGTTTTGATTATTAGCTCAGTATACCATTGTGTCCACGAGTAGGGACCACTGTTTTTTGTAACATGATACTGCCCAAGGTCCCTATGGCATACCTTTTGGGTTCCCTTGTCTTTCTTAAACATCTCTCCTTACATAGAACTGCTTTTGCTTCAATAGAAGGCATTACTCGCCTCTATTCAACACGCGCTGTCTACCCTACAGCCTTCGCCACATAACGCACCTTGGTGCTTATACTTGGTGTAAACACTCGACTAGGACCCGGTTGGAAATATCACCAGTCCCCCGGTGAGTGTAGACTCTTTGTTTCCATTATTTTTGTTCTTTTGGGACATATTACGACTCCCAGGTACGTTTCTCTGTACCATTTATTCATGTACTTGGACTATCGTAAACCCGCTATTTTATTTTTCCCTTCTTTTAAATAAAATCCCCCAGCCAATCTTCCTTTTTCACATCATTTTCGGCTCTCTCTTTACTCTTTCAATACCTGCTTTCTGCTCTTTCTGGTCTTTTTCTTTGTCCTGTACATGGCTGGCATTCTTCATTTGTTTGACCTACACTATGGCACTCCATGATATGTTTTTTACAAATCACCAGTACTAGCGCTTTTTCGTTAGCTGTCTCAATTACAGCATTGGTGTTGGCTCAGTGTGTGTTTTGTTCTTCTTCCTTCCACCAGGCGAAACAGACGATGAAACACACCTAAAATATACAGTCATTACATAGTTGTAGACTACCATGTCTGTTGTTTTTCCTTTACAGAGCGTATATATTGTCTCTTTTTTCCCAAGGTACCAGGGCTCGCCTCCAACGCGCTTCCTCGTATCTATGTTTCAGCGCCGCTATTACAGTAATACCGTGTTTAAGCCTTGTTGGGTCGTCACAGGGACTCACATCACTCCACTCACCTGTTTATGCGCTATTTGACCCTCATTTGTCTTCTTCATTTACAGGTAGTCATTAAGAACCCATCAAATTATTCATGCACTCGACAATGTTCTCTTTTGTTTCCTCCCGTGTTTTCTCCTCTCATTTCTTTTCAGTACTATCACTACTATCATCCTCATGTATCCATACTCACCACTATGTGGGTACATAATTTTAATCTCACAATAGGGTTCTCATCACACTCTGTTTCACAGAGCTAAAAGTCACTTCATTTGTCCCTCCTCACCGTTCCCCATGGTTTCCACGTACACTAGGTGTCCCTTCTCAATCACTAGTATTTACATCTCCCCTTGTGTTATGTTCAAATATGTTCTTTTGCATTATCACTGTACCATTTCCCCTCCCTTTTCTTATGTCACCCCCAGCCCTGAAGAGTGACGGGTCAACACCCGATCTGACGAAACACGTGTTGGCTGGTTTCATGCTCCGTGGGTCTCCTTTGGTAGGAGGACCATCCACATATCCATTAAAACAAGATAGAAAGAACACTCGTGTGTGATCTTATCCTTAAGACCATACTGTGATCACTCATATCATTACATTTGTTGTGTGCTCTTGACTTTGTTTTATACTTGTAACTATTCTCTGACCCTGCTTCGAGGGTCAGAGCAGGGTCAGAGAATAGTTGCAAGTAGGCAACAACTCTGGAGGCGCCACTCAGGAAGCCCTTACAGGGTTACAGCAGGTGCCCAAGTTAAAGTTAATTTCTTAGTAACCTTTTTGTAAATGGTTACAAAGAAATTACCTTCAACTTGGGCACCTGCTGTAACCCTGTAATTGCTTCATGTACTTCAGTTTTTGAAAATCCGTCCCGCGCGCGATTTGCCGATTTTTCTGCAATTTCACGAGATTCGCGGACCGCGAAATTGCAGAAAATCCACCAATTCCGTGAACGGAACGGAGTTTACGCCCATGCTTACTAAAAAGGCATAGATTAACAATTGTGCCACCTTTGGGGGATGTTAGCTCACCTACAAATAAATAAGCATATTTTTTTTTAAAGTATAGGAAAATTTTCACTATATCTTATACTTTAATTATTTAGAATTAACAAAAATAAAAAATTTGCAATCAAAATTATTGTTCAATGTAATATGTATATGTAATTTTTAAATTACTAGTACATTTTTATTGGGGTTACATCCATATGTGTTTTAACAAGATGTAGTTGCAAACATTATTTGTTTAATGCAGTATACGTTACTTAAAATATAAATTGTATCTGATAGTATTGTTAGTATGCCTGTTATTCATGTTTGTACTACAGTCTGTAATTTAAAATATTTAGGGGCACATTAGGATGGGGTAAACGGGACCGCCCGCCTAAAGGGCGGGGGTCCCGAATTGAGGATTAGGATGAGCCCGCCACACTCTGTATATATACCATCGCAGCGGGCGGAGCTGAAATCTCCGCCCGCCGCAATGGTAAAAATGCACCTTTTGCATTTTAAAGCGCAACATGAAAGGCACCACGCGGTGCATGCCATGTTGCACCTTGAAATGCGGGGGTGTACCCCCATGTGCACCCCCCAATCCACGGACTCCCAGGGGGCCCGCAACGGGCCCCCGCAGGAAGTCCCCACATGCCTTTGCCGCCACGGAAATGCATTGTGCAAAGCCCATTGTAATATGGCGGGCGGTGTCTAAAAGACACCGCCACCATGTTACACGTTTTCCGCCCCGGCCGCTATGCGACCGGGGCGGAAAACAGTCGGGCGGTGTTTCACACCGCCGCGGTCCCTCCCGCCATCAAAATATGGTGGGGAAATTGGGCTGATGATGTCGGGCGGATTTCCTCCGCCAGGCTGGCGGTAGCCACCGCCAGCCTGGCGGAGGAAATCTGCCCGATATCCTAATGAGCCCCTTAGTCTTTTTTTTAAAATAAAGTTAGAAACTTATAATGTAGTAGCATGTTGTTGAGTTTGTACTGGAAGTAATTTAAATAATAATTATTTAAATGTATTGTTAACTAATCCTCTATTGTAAATTAACTACTTAACTAAGTGACAACTATATACATCTTTGATTTTAATCTATATTCACATTTTTATGATTTGAGTTAATATTTTTATTTTGTTAGTGTGTTGTTGGTAATTGTTGGGGAAAAGGATGTGAAGTTTTGTTTAAGTTAATAAAAATGTTTTAAATATATTTGTTTATTTTTAGGGTTTTAGGGGAACAATGTTTAATTGTTAATGCATTATGTATTTTAGGACAAATTATGTAACTTGTTTATTTGGTAGTTGTTCTTTTAGCTTTTTTTAAATGTATATAGTATATTTAAATGTGTGTTGTATTTGTAGTAGAATAGGGTGAGGAAGTATTGTAATTATAGTGTTTTTAAAAATAATTTTCAATAATATTTAATTGTTCATTATTTACATATTTATTTACTTTTGGAATTATTGTGTATATTGTTTTATTCATTAACTTAGTGTTAAGTGTTCTCAATATTAATGTTTGTAAGATGTATTTTGGTTATTTAAAATTGTCATTTTTGTTAAAGTAATATTTAAAAAGAAATTGCTGTTGTATTATTTATGTGTAGGAAGCTGGCTCTTTATATAGTGTACTAAAAAGAACTACACCCCTTGGAGAGAGTCCAGTAGGTGCCTTATTGGTTTACAGAGGCCAAAGTAGATAATATAGATTCTCTATTTGTGGTAGTGTGGGCGAACAGTTAGGCATATCAGAGGGTAGTGCTAAGCATTTGTTTTAATCACAGGACAATGAATGAGACACACACTCAAGAATAAATCCGAGAACGTCATGCAAATATAATAGCGATTTTTATATAATTTTTCATACCTAGAAGTTCTCTATACAGTAAGTACATTTAAAGTTATACATTTTTAGAGCTCGCAAAAACCAACATCTGTGTGCAATCACTCACCATTGAAATCAATAGAGAAAAAGACAAAAATGCATCTAAAATCATACTATCATTTTTTGAAGGTACATCTTGGTAGTTAGCAAGGCCAGGTTTAATGTTCCACCAGCAGATTCCATGGAACATCTTGGATTCTGCCAGGAGCAGGGTGCTGAGGTCATTGTGTAGCTGGTGCGCTATGGGAGAGAGTGCTATTTGAAAACACACTGCACAAAGGAACTTACAGGTAAGTCCGAGAGATCCCACTCAAGGGAGCAGGTTGCAAGGTCCTCAGGACCACAGGGGTACAGCTGGATCATCATTAACGGGTCCGCTCGGGCCGGGTGCAGAGCAGATAGGTCAGCCGGGCAGCGTACGTCAAGTTGTCCTCGCGGTCAGGAGCAGGAAACTTGGAGAGGCAATTTTGAGCCAGTTGTGCCACTCACAATGTGGATCTCTGGGTCTTGACATCCCTCAATGGGTAATTGCTTAATGGGCAGTTGTAGTCTGAAGGGGATCTTCATCTCAGTGCAGGATGCACTGGGTTTGCTAATAAAGATATTGGTGCAGCATGGATCTGTTAGGTCCTGGTATTCCAAACCTGGTGGAGGTACAGTTTTAACCCATCAGAGCTGGAGAGCCACTCTTGGGCTGGGTGCTGTATCAGAATAGCCAGGGAGCAGAAAGTCAGTGAGACCGGAATCTGCAGTTCAATGACCGGTGTCACATGGGAGCAGAAAATGTTTCAAAGACTGAAGGTGCTCAGGTGTTCTTGGAGACCTCACAGTGGCAAGGGAAGGCAGCACACCATAATTCTCGAGCCCATAGGCAGCAGTCAGGGTTTGGCACCAATTTCTCTGCAGCATCTCCTCTTGGTACATTTCTTCTGTGTGTCCATCAAATCTAAGATTTAAAGTCCAAGGGTGCCCCTTAAATACTAAATGTAGGGGCATTAAAGGGGGAGACAGGATGAATCTAATGGGCTACCTACATTTAGGTTGTCAACACCCTTTAAGTGACTACTTCCTGTGGGAAGGGACACTACACTTACCCTAATAAGATATTTCCCCACCATCTCAAGATGGTGGCTTTTTAAAAGTAGTGTCTACATGCCTGCCACACCTTAGGGGTGGTGCTGGCAGAATGTGGACACTTCTCATCTAACTAATATTTCCAACTGTCCTTCCATCAAATGTGGAGCAGGCCAGGGGGATTGGCATCCCCCACTCTCAGGGGATGCTTGAGTTGCACTTTAAAGGTGGCATCGTCTTTGAAGCTTCCAGCTCTGGAAGACCATTCCATCCTGGAGGAGGTGTGCTTTGTTTTGGTCCTCTAAGAGTACAGGCTCTCACCTAGTGAGGTCAGAAACATTTCTGGTGATGTCAGGCTGGCTATGACTAGTCAGAGACCACACCAGTGCTTGATAAGATATCAGGGGAACCTCTAAAGTGTCTTCTGTGTGCATTTAGAAATAAATCCAACACTGGCATCAGTGAGGATTTATTAAGACAAGATGGTTTGAACCAAACACCTTACGGCACGGTGACGCCATCATGGAGCTAAAATTCGAAATAACAAGTATCCAGCACGTGTTCTCTCTATGGCTTTCCTGTGCATTTACAATATCTAAGGATGGCTCAGATATTGCAGGGTCATATCTGATCAAGCAGCTATGTCCACACATGGGATACAGTGCACTCTGCCTTAGAGCTGTAAGACCTACAGTAGGGGTGACTTACCTATACCTCATGCAGTATATAAGGGCATGGCACACAGGGCTGTGTGCCAAGTTCACTCTTTGGTTTTCTTTGCACTAAGACATGCAGCCTGCAATGGCAGTTTGCATAGTCTTGGTGAGGGGTCTTTGCAGTGGCCCAATTTGCGCTGCAGCCACAGTTGATCCTCTTTCGTACCCATGCCCAAGGTTTCAGGGGTGCCATTTACTCGGGACTTACAGGGGAGGCTGATGTTGTGTCAATTGTGGTTCAGTTTTGGGAAAGAGATCTGGCTCTGGGACCCTGGTTGGCAGTGACCCAGTGCACCCACAGTCCAAACTTACATCAGGCATCAAGCAAAAAGTATGAGCTAACCATGTCAAAAAAGTAATGATGTTATTGTTTCCTTTTTGTGCAAGGTAATCACATTCAATTAAAGTCTGTTTTATTTTGTTTTCGTTGTATTATGATTTTTTAAAATTATTTCTTTAGTAGTGTATGACATGCATTTTTTATATGTAATAAGATTTTTTTTATAATTTGACAAAAGTTACCTGTTTTGTGCAAAATAATTAGGAGGTGGGATGCTATTTGTAGTCCCTCCAAAGTCCCACATTTTCCGGATTTGTTGCTTAAATGGAAGTGTGAATTGTACATGTAACCCCTCTGGAGTCCAACATTTTCGCTACTGTTACATACATTTCAGTGTAAGTAGCAACTCTGAACCCTCTGAAATCAAACACATGCCCTACTGTTGAGTAGACTGGAGTGGGGATAGTAAATCTCATCCCTGTGAAGACCAACACTTCCCATACTGTTGCTGTTGTGAATGTCTGTATCTGTCTGTCTGTTGGTGTGTAAGCGGCTGCATGGGTTTGCGAATAGCTACATGAGTGTCTTTATGGGTTATTGATTGGGTGTCTAAGTATCTGTATGGGTCCCTGAGTGTTTGTGTGGGTGGGGTGTGTGTGACTCTGTGCATAGATGTGTGACTGGGTGCATGGTTTCAAGAGTGCATCTGTGATGGACTGTATGGGTGGGTGGGTGAGTGTATGGGTGTGTTAGTGAGTGAATGTATATCTCAGTGGTAAATGTGTGAGTAGCTACATATGTGAAAGGCAGTATATATGTGTGTTGGTGTATATAAATGGCTATACGTGAGAGTGTGTGATTGTGAGAGTGGCTGTATGGATGAGAGTGTGCGTGTATCAGTGATTGTATGAGAGCCTAAGAATGTGCTCGTATTTGTATGAGCAATTGAGCTGGTGTGTGTATAACTGTATATGTGAGTAAATGGCAGTGTGATTAATTATTTGCGAGACTGACTAGGTGTGTGAGTATCTCTATGGATGAGTGGCAGTATGTGAGTGTCAATAAAGGTGTATGAGTGCATATGATAGTCCTGTACTGAGTGACCATAAGTATGAGTGACTGTACGGGTGAGTGAGTAGATGTGTGTGTAAACCTAAGAATCAGTGAGTGGGTATGTATTTATTGGTGTTAGAGTGTTTATGGTTTTGCGAATGGCAGTCTGTAATTTAGAGTGGGTGTTTTGAAGGTTATATTAGGTTGTGAGTAGATGCATCAAATGATCACATGGATGATGTCATCAGTGATTTCATTTGAGATGTCATCAGTAATGTCACTGACCATGTCAATAGTAATGTAATATGGGATGTCATCAGCAGAGCATTGTGGGGTACGAGTTATAGTTAGCTAAACTAACTTTAACAGGGACATTTCTCTAGTTTTGTATGAGTGAAATGTCCAACTAACTATAACTTTGCCTAAAACCTATGTTTTTTTCAGTGAATTTCTAAGGTTTTTTAAATGCTAATTTCTAACTATAACATGCCTAAAACCTATGGTTTTTCCAGTGAATTTTAAAGGTTTTTAAATGCTAATTTCTAACTATAAAGTGCCTGAAACTTATGTTTTTTTAAGTGAATTTCAAAGGTTTTTTAAATGCTAGTTTCTAACAATGCCTATAAAGGTAGGACATGTGAAGAACGAAGACAAAAATGCACAGAAAGACGTAAAAGAGATGCAGAAAGAAGCAACAGAAGTCCACAAAGACGACAATAAGTGCAGGAAGAAGCAAGACATCTGAGAAAGAACCAACAGAGGAGCAGAAAGAGGCCTTGTTGCAAACTCATCCTGTGCCCACATCTTTTTCAGATGGGTAGTGGTGCTAACTGACTGACTAACCAGGCCTAAAGCCAGTGCGATGCAAAAAGACACTTAGAATGCAGTGAAAACACCTACATACTCTAGGGAACACTATGGGTTGGGGTACCCCTGTGATTAGCATGACCTCCTCTGTAAGGCCCTAGTACATACAGGGCAGGGGGATACATGTCACCTCAGGCCTCAACCCCTTCCTTCACCACTGTGCAAACTCTCCCCATGACACATTTTAAGTTGGGAGATAAAGTCCCCTTGAATTCTGAGAGTCCCTGGGGTCCGACCTCCAGTAAGCACCACAGAGCTGCTTTACAGAGAGGTGGTAAAAGGGGCCTGGCCTGGATCACCTCTCCGCAACACAGGCCTGTGGCGCTTACTGGAGGAACCTGGCGGGGTAATTGGCCCACAGGGACCCACAGTATTAAAGGGGAATTCATCCCCCAACTGAAAACGCGCCACAGGGCGTGTTTGCACATATGTCACCTCAGGCCCTGCACCCTCCCTTCAAAACTGTGCAAAAGCTCCCGTGGCACATTTCAAGTTGTGGGATTAAGTACCCTTGAATCCTGAGGGCCCCTGGAGTCCAACTAGCCCACCAGATACCTCCAGTATGCGCCACAGAGCTGCATTGCAGAGAGGGGTAAAAGGGGCGTGGCCTGGACCTCCTCTCTGCAATGCAGCCCTGTGGCGCTTACTGGAGGAACCTGGTGGGCTTGTTGGCCCACAGGAACCAACAGTATTGAAGGGGAATTAATTCCCCAACTTAAAACGTGCCACAGGGCGCGTTTGCAGAGTGTTGCTGGGAGGGGGCAGGGCCTCCTGCATGATCACGAGTTTTTTAAAATTATTTTTGAGGGTAATGGGGGCTGTGTGGCCCTGATTTTTTTGACTTTTTTGGGCCATGGGGACCCCGTCCCGTTACCAATTCCCGGACCCCATCCCCCGGGGCATGGACACATTTTGTTTTAATATTATGGAGGGGCTGCAATGGGCCCCCTCCCCCGGGGCCTGGCCATTTCTTTGGGGACCTCGGGGGGGCCTTAATGCCCACACGGTCCCTGCTGGCTCCCCGCCTCCTGCGGGAGCGGGCATTGCTTTTCCACACGGGCAGCTGCTAACATGCAGCTCCCCATGTGGAAAAGCAATCTGGTTTCAATTTTGGAAGAGAGAGCAGGTTTCTTGCTCTCTCCCAAAATCCAAACCACAGTTTGCAATGACAGGGCAGGAGCCGCATGACTCATGCCCTGCCGCAGCAAACCTCAGTGTCCTGGGGTGGGCACCCGGGACACTACAGGAGCCGGCCCTGGGGGGTAGTGGTCCCCAGGGCCATCACGGGCTCCTGGAGGGGGCCGGGTAACCCCCCACCATTGGCAAAGCCCGGGGGAGGTGGTGGTCCATGGGGCTAGGGGGTCCATAACGGACCCCATCATTTAAATATTAGTGGCCCCGGGGAGGTGGCGGTCCCTGGGGCATGTGGGGGGGCTTGTGCAACCCCCCACATAGGTTAATCAATAAAAAATCCCCGGGGCTGGCAGTCCCTGGGGCTTGGGGGTGCCTTGGAGGACTTCCACAGATTAAAAAAGAAGCCCTGGGGGCTGGTGGGCCCCAGGGGCTGTGGGAGGCTGTGTGCCCCCTGCAACTCAATTATCTTGCCCTGGGGAGGGGGCGGTTCCCGGGACAGTGTGGGGGGATTGGGTCCCGCCCCGCACACTATTTTCTACTGCCCCGGGACCTGACCCACCTGGGGGCTTAATTTTTTTTTTTCATTTTCTCGGCCTGATCTGCGCACCCAGCGGAAATACGGCAGTTTTTTTTTAATGCTTTTTTGGGCACTGGGGGTCCTTGTGGGACCCATGAGCAGGCCTAGGGGGACAGGGTGTATATACCCTTCCACCTTTTCTTGTTTTTCGTATTTCTTTTTATCTTTTCTTGAGCATCGGTTACTGAGGCACAAGATGGCTGCCAACATTTCCTGGTTTGGAGTGTTGACAGCCAATTAGAATAAAGCTTGTGATCGGGAGGGTGCACGGATCCAGCACGTCTCTAAATATCGTAAACTTTTATTTTTTGATTTTCTCAGCAACTACTGAACGGATTTACACCATTTTAAAAAAAAGGTCTCTTTCTGAACCAGGGGCTACCTTTTTGGATAATTTGGTGTAATTCAGTTCTGCAGTTTTGGCTGTAACCGTGTCTAAAGTTTCGTATGGGAAATTGATTTACCGAACACTATTTTTTTAATTTCCCAGGAACTCCGGAACAGATTAACACCATTTAAAAAAAGGGCTCCTTCTGAACCAAGGGCTACCTTTTTGCCAAATTTGGTGCAATTCCGTTCAGCAGTTCGGGCTGTAGCTGTGTCTAAAGTTTCCCACAGGAATGAACATGGAGAAAACACGTTTTGGCACCCCCCCTTTTTTCTCAGCTCCAGATTGCCCAATCACCCCAAAACTTTCAAGGTAGGAGTAGATATGAGCGGACCATATGTTTTGGAAATTTTGCAAAGATTCATCAAACGGCGCCAAAGTTATTGGGAAAAGAAAAACGCCTTTTGAATAGAAACAAGGGCATAACTATAACTACCTACTCGCGACTGCCAGTAGGTAATATATATATATATATATATATCTTTTATATATATATATATATATATATATATATATATATATATATACATATATTACCTACTGGCGGTCGCCAGTAGGTATATATAGTTAGGATTTTTTCTCTATGGGTTTTTTGAAAATTCTATGTCTAATAACTTTGGCGTTTGTGGACGGAATTGGCTGAAATTTTCAGGAAAATGGCACATTTTGTTTCTGAGCAGCCCCTGAAAATTTTGGGGGGGTTCGTCAAGGGGGGGCCGAGAGAAAAGGGGGGTCCCAAAACGTGTTTTTAACATTGAGTTTTCCATAGGGCGGTTGGCCTCACTTTTAACCCGAACGGCTGAATGGATTTGCACGAAACTTGGCAAAATTGTAGGGACTGGTAGCCCGATGTGCCTTTTGTAGGTCTCAATATATGTGCTCCAGTGGATTTTGAGAAATTAACGTTTAAAAAAATATATATATCTGTAACAGCGCACCGCTTCGCGTACTTTTCGCGTTACGGAGCTTTGCAAAGCAAAGCTGATTGGCTCTCCGGCGTCTGTAAACATTCCAAACAGTCCGTAGCGGCCGCCATCTTGTCTCTCGGTAGGATCAAGTGACAAGAGGAGGCCAAAGCGAAGGGGCAAATGACCATAAGGGGGAATAGTAGATCGTCGGTGACCCCCTACGTTTGATGTGGAGGTTTTAAAAGGGCACCGCGGGGCAAAAAAAATAATAATAATAATAATCGAACGGCTGAATGGATTTGCACGAAACTTGGCAAAATTGTAGGGACTGGTAGCCCGATGTGCCTTTGCTAGGTTTCAATATATGTGCTCTAGTGGATTTTGAGAAATTAACGTTCAAAAAAAGATATATATCTGTAACAGCGCTCCGCTTCTCGTACTTTTCGCGTTACGGAGGTTTGCGAAGCTGATTGGTTTTTCGGCGTCTGTAAACATTCCAAACAGTCCGTAGCGGCCGCCATCTTGTCTCTCGGTAGGATCGAGAGACAAGAGGAGGCCAAAGCGAAGGGGCAAATGACCATACGGGGGCATAGTAGATCCTCCCTGACCCCCTAGGTTTGATGTGGAGGCTTTGAAAGGGTCTCGCAGGGCAAAAAAAAAATATACCGTTTTTTTAGTTTTTTTGCGTGGAGTGCGCCCGGTTCGCGAACCGGGAAGCGGTCTGGGGAGCATACTTTCTTGAAAATTAGTGAAAAAAGTTAGAGTAAAATAATAATTGTGAGTGATCAGATGTAGGGTAGCTCTGAGAAGAGCTTTTGGGTTTATGGTACATTTAGGTACTTATAAGTAGGTACCAATGCACAGTCTTAAATTCAGAGTGAAAACTCTGTTGCCCTCATCTGAGAAGTGAACTCCATCTGCTCTGTAGATATCTTGCATGTAGTAACGCAAGTTATTGTTGTACAGGGAGCCCATTCCATGGTCTCTCATGTAAGCTGAAACAGATTTGTTTACATGCTTCCTCGATTTCTCAATTTGTGGACAAAATTGGTTCGACCACCTCCATTTCTGTCTTTGGCATATATTTGAATATACCAAGGCAGTCTGAGGAAAAAGTGCCATCAATTGCTCAAAGGTGTCTTTTAAAAGCATTTCCAGACCTACCCCAGTCAAAGTGCCCAAATCATTACCTCCACAGTGCACAATTAACAGGTCAGGTTTTGGCAAATGCATAAAGGTTTTCACCAATGGTATCAATTGGTGACATTTTAATCCTCTGTGGCCAAACCACTTAATTTCCACATCTTGTAAATTGAGGTTAGGTAAATTCCTGTTTTCAGCGTACCTTTGAGCCCAATAGATGTAGCTATGTCCAACAATCCAGACAGAAAACATGGCGAGAGAAGGTTCTCCTGCAGTCAGATGAAGTGTGGCAATGAAATGGCAGTTGAAAAAATGAGAGTGTAAAATGAAAAAAACTGAGGAGTTTCTGTGTTAATGAAGCAGTAAGAGTGATTGGTGGATTTTGATTGCTGAAAACAGAAAGTTAGTGTGCATGGATGAGTTCGTTGAAAGATGTATTTTGAGTGGCGAAGAAAAAATCATTAAATGAAAGAATGCTTTGGATATGCAGGTGCACTGAGAGTTCAGAGTTCAATTGCAACATTGTTGTGTGAGAGGTCTTGCAAGAGGTGGTTGCTATGCAGAAAAAGCAGAGAGGGGGCAGAGGGGGGAAGGGTTTTGCTTTGAAAAAAAGTGAGGGAAGAGTTTTGATTGGGTGACATGAGAGATCTGTGTGAGGAATTACAGCATTTCTGTGCTTTTGATAGCTGCAGACTCTGGAGTGCATACCTTTTGCTCTGCTGAAGACAAATTGGTGTGTTTCTGAGACTGTTTTGAAACTCAAAGTATTTGCTAAGGTGAGAAAAAATTTCTTTAATTTAGATAGAAAATAGTGTGCTTTAAGGAGAAAATTATGAAGAAAGTTGTGTTTTTCAAATGTTGCTTTGTCTCAAGTGTTTCACAAATAGATTTTGTTTCTTTGAGAAATTGTAATTGGAGAAAATGTGAAGTATTAGTACTGACAGGGCTTTTATGTGCATAGGAGCTGTGGAGTGTTTTCAAATTATGACTTGTAAATCGTTTTTGAGAAAAAGCAATGGTTTTAATATTGATGAGAAGGACATAATGGTGTCTGCTTCTTTATAAGGTAATTGAGAGTCTCTGATGTTATTTTTCCCATTTCAATGTAAGAAGTTTGTGTGTGGAGCAAATTGCTTGTAAATATGCTCCCACCTGTGCATGGCAAATTTAGATTTTGAATGTTTCCGTTACATAGGCATGTTAAAGGTGACTGAAACATGCTGCAAAGGCAATCAAAAAATGCTTTTATGTGTCTTAAGGACATTTTAAGTCATTTCCCCATGTGCAGTGTTTTCAAATTATGAGTTGAAAATCGTTTTTGAGGTAAAGGAATGTTTTCAAAATTTATGTGCGCCATATGACCCCAAATTTTTTTTTCAGGGGTGCAGCAGGGTGTTCTTGAGACACCCCTGCACCGTCGGAAAAATTCGTAATTTGCGATGAGGTAATTGCTAATCGCAAATTGCACCTTCATTCCTATGGGCCTCCTGCTGCATGGAAATGAATGGGTAATCTTGCTGAAATGCAAAGTCGAATCTGTATTTAAAAGGGTCTGCACCTCTGTACGGGTGTTCGCTATGTGAAGCACGAAAGTTTCACGGGCCGAACTCAAGGCCACCTCTCTCTGAGACAAAAGAGCTCTTATTCTTGCCATGCTGTTGAAATGTGCTCCCAAGGTTGGTATTTGTGGCCAGATTGAAAACTCCCTATGTTCATGTGTGGGAGGAAATAGAACATTTCTGCAGCAAATAACCCGTTCATTTACTGTTACGATAAAATGAATACTTTTAATTAACCCAGAACAATCTTCATTATTGAGCATCAAATAATTACCATTTTCCAAGAACTTGAACGTGGGGATGATAGCAGGAACTGGCGTGCCTTGCAACACGCAAGCCATATTTGGTCGGTGTTTGTTGCATGAACCGTGTAACTGTATGTGCCTACACATTAGTGAATGATCTGGCGTCTCAGTGCATTCCTCTCCATTCAGATAAAGGTCTTGATCATCTTTGAAAATCTGTATGTGTATGGAAGCGACCAGACCTCATGAAGAAAACCACTACCTAAAGGTTAATAACGACCTATTGGTATATATTTCATACAATTTGAAAACTTATATAAAGCAAAAGGCAGCGTTATTAAACCGTGGATAAGGCACGTTGCCAAAGCAGTGAACCTTTTGGATTTATACTGGAAATGTTAAAGGAAGAATTACGGAGTAGGGCCTGTAAATCTTTAATGGACAACGAGTAAAATTACTCCAACCATCATATTCCTCTAACTCCGGGATAGTAGGGGTGTTTAATTTTTTAGAAGTAGCCAATCCAAAGCATTTGGTCTGGGAAATTGTTTCATTCACAAACAACATATGATTTGGGATGAGACATGCACGGTGGAAAGCCTCAGTGCCTTGTACCTGCCAGGTTCGTGAACCCCAAACTGATGTAGATCCTGGATATTTTTACACTGTGTTACGTTAGCATGGGCTCATTACTGGTTTAAACGCCATTTTTCCTTTTTTGTAACTTCTGCACACGATACTTAGTTGTTGCTTTAGCTTTCAGCCTACCTGCGTCAAGATCTATGCCTGCTTCAAGCAGGCGCAGGGTTTTGATGTAGCTTTGTCCTATCTGATTGTAAATGCGGCACACCGTGGGTGGCAGAGCAGCGGTGCACGTTAACTGGTGCATCCCTGGGGATGTGCTAGTTAATATAAATCTGCCCCTTTACATTTAATTATGTGCAGGGGACACAGAGTAGGTGAGGTTTATCCAAGGTTAAGAAGAGATGAGTCCTGTTCAGTGAAAAATTGGAGATAGGCTTCAGTATATTATATACTTAAGTAGTGTGTTAAGTTTTTGATGACTGTTATTAATTTACTGTTGGGTAATAGTGGTTAATAACATTTTTTATTATATTTTACCACAGATTCAACTGCAGATTATTTCAAGATTTTAGGATGCCTAGCAAAGAAAGAGTAAGAAAGGCTGCAAAACGTCAAAGACAGCAGGACCATGGAAGAATGCAGCAGTCCTCTAACAAAAAGATTTGTCAAGTCACCAAGAAAGCACCGGGTAAGAGTCGAAAAACAGTCATAAGAAATATGTGTAGTAAAAAAAATATTACTACAGAAAATGTTTCACTCCAGAAAAGGAGACAGAATTCAAATGGTAAGGAAAGGCCAATGAGAAATGTTACTGCTAGAGTAAGAGATAACTCTATGCATGAAAGTAGAAGGAAACAAGAGTTTAGGGATATTCGTAAACGAATGTTCCGCAACAGGATAATTGGGAATTTGTTAAAAAATATTAAGAAAGGTCAGCAGAAAGTGGTTTTTTATAAGAGAAAAAAAATTGTTGAGAAAGTTATTGATCAGGCATTTGAAATTAAACGTAAGTTATTTATTTTGACAATCAATAGAATTCGGAAGCTAAACAAGGTAATTTATGATTTCAAAAGAAATAGTAGATGGAAGAGAATAGTTAATCGTAGTAATTTTTGTGAAGTTTTTTCTGGAGAATGGATGCATAGTTCCAGCTCTGAGGCATTTTTTAATGAGGAGAGTTATTTCCAGGATAATGATTTGGTGCATGCAGTTGACACCAGTGGTCGAGCTTATGAAGTGAAAGATGGTTGTCCAGTTGAAAAAGAAAAACTTGTGACAACAGAGATAGAAGAGGTGTTAGGTAATGAGGTTTTAGGGAGACGTCCTAAGGGTCCTGTGTACACCTGGAAGTGTAGTAGTATTTGCAGTGTACGACAGGATTCCATCAATTTGCTTTGTGATTTTATACGGTCATTTAGTAAGAACAGTTTGAAGCAGAAAATGAAGTTGTTGCAAGAATTAGATCCTTGCAGAGTGAGAGAAGTGATAGGTTTGCATGGTCATTCACTGGCTTGTCTTTCCAGGAGAGTATGCCAGAGTGTTTTTCATCATTTCAGGATGCTAGCAGTGCATCATAATAAAGTGAGGAAATTAGTTAGAATGTTGTATTATGCTAAGAGTCCAGCAATTATGCTTAAACAATTATGCGCTGCTCTTTTGCATGGTTCTGAAATAGATGTGAAGAATATATGTGAAGAAATTGAGTTTTGTTACTTTGGAAGTAAAGAGGAGAATGTTGAAATTGACCAAGAAGAAGAGAGTAATGTGGAAGATAGTGTACAGGTTTCCAGTACAGATAATTTCCAGAGGGAAATTGCGACGTTTGAGGTGAAATCAAGTGAGAGGCCAAATTTCACTTGTGTGTGTTGTCGACGCACTTATTATAAGAATCAGACTAAGTTAGTGGATTTATATGGAAAAAGTGAAAGGGAAAATAATAGCGAATGGAAGGATTTTACAACATACTTGATGGTAGAAAATTGTTTTGATTTGGGATTGGATCAACGTGTGTGTACTTATTGTTGTAACAAATTAAATCAAAACCAGATGCCTGCTAGAGCAGTTCATAATAATCTGGAATTGGTTGAGATTCCTTCTGAATTGAAGGATTTAAATACTTATGAATCTATTTTGATTCAAAGTATCCATCCCTTTCAGGCTATTGTAAGAATGGAGCCAAAGACAGGGAAATTGCCTCCATCAGATTTACAGAGAGGATTAAAGGGAAGCGTTGTTTATTTGCCTCTAGATTTGAAGAAAAACATTAACACAATTGGAGTAGAAAAAGTGGAAGAGGAACCTCTTGTTATCTTAGTTAATGGGGTTCCGACAAAGAATAAGAAAATATGGCAAGATTTAGTAGATGTTAGGAAAGTCAAAAGGGCAACATTGTATTTGAAAAAATATAATAAGTACTATAAAAATGTATATGTTGCAGAAGAGGAAGTAAGTGAGGAAGAGGATAGCGATTTGTGTGCTGGTCAAATTGAGAAAGTAGAACCCTGTACTAGTGAAGAAATATATGAACATTATAGTGTTCATCCTTTGCATTCCAAGGAAGTCATGGGGAATGCTATTGAGTTGTTTCAAATGAAACAAGCGAAAGGGAGTCCCATTAGTGTTTGGGAGGAAAGTTTGGAAGCTCGGTGTTTCCCACAGCTTTTTCCAACAGGTCAGGGAGGAAGATATGATGAGCGACCTCATCAAATTCCTGCTTCTGAATACCGGACTTTGCGATTGTATGCAGGAGATCCTAGGTTTCGACAATGCATTCCTTATTTGTTTCATCTCCTGTTTGAAAGCGATCTGTCTGGACTGTCATATGCAGTGAACCACATCTTGAAAAGTGGTATACACATGCAAAACATCTCGGCAAGTGACTTTATGGATAAAGTCAATGTCCAAGACAGTATTTTGGATTCTCACCTGATTAATCTCATGGCGTGTCAGCGTGGTACTAATGAGTACTGGTACCGTCGTCATGGTGATTTAAAATGTATGCTAAGGAACTTAGGAACTCCCACATGGTTCCTCACTTTGAGCTGTGCTGAGTATGGCTGGGAAGACTTACTTGAATTTCTACGAGAGGCAAATGCTAACGTAGAAAACATCGAATTCAAGACACCCGGAGAACTGTGCTCTTTGGATCCAGTCAATGTATGTAGGTACTTCAATCATAGATTTGAAGGTATGATGTCTTTCATCATGAATAAGAAGAATCCACCTCTTGGAGAGGTGTTGGATTTCTTCTGGAGGAAGGAGTACCAAGCAAGAGGTGCTCCTCATATACATATGTTGCTGTGGATCAAGGATGCACCTAAATTTGGAACGGATGCAGAAGACTCAGTGATGAGTTTCATAGAACAGTATTCTACGTGTGCTGTTCCAAACGCAAAGGAGAAAAAAAGCCTACGAGAAAAAGTTCTACGTTTCCAAAGCCATCGATGTGGAAAGTACTGTCGTCGTAAATTCCGGAACAAAGACAAGTTCTACACCAAATGTCGTTTCGGCTTTCCACGACCGGTGATTTCTAAAGGAAGAGTGAACAGTTTGATGTCTTCGCTGCGACATAATGTGATGAAGAAATCACCTAAAAACACATACAATTTGAAGAGGAACGAAGAGTCTAAGTACATTAACGACTACAACCCGGTGATTTTGTCCATGTGGAATGCTAACATGGATATACAGTTTGTGGCTGATAACTGTATGGCTGTGGCTCGGTATGTGACATCTTACATCACCAAAAAAGAGAAGACAGAATTGAAGGATATGTGGGAGGACATTTCCCATGAAAAGAGCCTCAGCAAGAAGTTGTACAGTTTCAGTCTGAAGATGTTGTCGCATCGAGAAATCGGAGCTTACGAATGTTCTGACCGGTTGTCTTCAGCAAGTCTCTATGCCAAGTCCAGGAGTATCGTTTGGGCGAGTGTTGGTCTTGCTGCAACGCGTAATCGAGTTCTGAAACCTGTGCGGGAAATTGAGTATTTGGCGGAAAAGGAGCCAAACAGTACCGACATTTTGAAGAGCAACATGTTGGATACATATTATCCAAATCGAAGCAGTCACCTCGAGAATGTTTGTCTGTATGAGGTTCTGCAAAATTACATATTCAAGAGGAACATCAAAGAAGATACTGAGAAAGGAGTGTATGCTGTAATAGGAAGTGAGGGATGTCTGGTCAAGCAAAGAAAATGCCACTTGATAAACCATCGAAAATTGAGTGGCGAATCTCCTGAAAAAAAGGAGTTTTTCTATTTAGCACTTTTGCAACTTTTTAAGCCTTGGCGTGCAGAAGAGGAACTGCTTGGAGATTTCCTTTGTTACGAAGACTCATTCAATGCTGCCAAGGAGACCATAGAATGTCCTGCTTTTCCCAAATATGTAGAAATGTTGAATGTGGAAATTGAGCAGGAAGCAACGATTGCAGCCGAGATTGCCAGAGACAGTTCTCAGGACAGTCAGAGTTCTGCTTCATTGAGTCAGGATCCACTAGGAGGACCTCTTATCGAAAATGAAGCTGCCACTGCTATGAATGAAGTGGAAAGAGCCATGGCACATGCTCAGGAGGATGCGGTTAACTTAGAAGAGTTGGAAAGACAACTCAACGTTGAGCAGAGGAAAATATATGACGAACTTACCATGCAAATTGATCATGGATTAAGTCATGACAAGAAAGAGTGCTCATGTACGTCGTTGAAGCCTGTCCGACTGTACGTGAGTGGAGAAGCGGGAACTGGAAAAAGTTTCCTTATTAAAGCAATTTCATGTTATTTGCAGGAAAGGACAGAGTCATCGCTGTCTTGTGTTGTCACCGCTCCAACTGGACTGGCAGCACATAACATTAAAGGGATTACTTTACATCGTTTACTGATGCTGCCAGTGGAGCATGACAACAAATTAGAATATCACAAGCTATCTGGAGATGCTTGTTTTGAAGTTTCAAGAGTCTTGAGGAAAATGAAACTTCTTATCATTGACGAAGTAAGCATGGTTTCCAATGTCATGCTTGCCTTTGTGCATTTGAGAATGCAAGAAGTTCTCAAAACAGAGTATGATGTGTTATTTGGTGGCAAACACATCATTGTTTTCGGAGATCTTCTGCAGCTGACACCAGTGAAAGGGCAACCTGTGTTCAAAATGCTCACGCATGAAGATACCAGGAAGTGCTTAGGGAGTATTGGCAACGTCAATATATGGTTAAACTTCAATTATGCTGAACTGCATGAAAATATGCGTCAGGCAAAGGATGAAGTTTACAAGACTATTCTACAAGATGTTAGAATTGGAAAAGTGACCGAGCATGGGAAAGAAGCTTTACATGCACGATTACTGACAAATTTATATCCAGACGAAGATGTTGTGCCTGAGAATATTTTTCAGAAAGTTACTGAGAAAAAATCTGGAATATGTTTGATGCCAACTCTTACAGAATGTGCCAAATTCAACAACAAAATGTTGCATTTAGAAAAGCAAGAGATTGTGAAATTGGAAGCTATTGACAGAGTAGAGCATATGGGATAAACAATTATTTTGTCTGAGAATCTGAAAACAAAATTGGATTCATTAGAGAAGAGTATATCTAAAACTGCGGGTTTTGAAAAGACTCTGAATGTGTGCTTGAACTGCCGTATAATTTTAAGAAGGAATTTACATGTTGAAAGAGGTCTGGTAAATGGATCAATGGGTAATGTTGTTGATTTTGTGAAATACAGAAATAGAGATGGAATTGAATTTTTAAAAATTACATTTGATGGCATTGAGGAAGTACAGCTAATTGCTCGTTGTTCTGCTAGATTTTTGCTTGTAAAAGACTTATATGTTCGTCGTAAGCAGTTTCCTGTTTGCTTGGCATATGCGGTGACAATTCATAAATCGCAAGGTTTAAGTGTAGACTGTGCATTGGTGAATATTGGCAGTTCTGTGTTCAAGGAGGGTATGGCATATGTGGCATTGTCACGAGTTAGGACTTTATCGGGATTGTACTTGATTGAGTGTGATGTCACAAACATTTGTGCGGATCTAGATTGTGTTAAGGAATACAATAGGTTGAGAAGAGAGTATGCGCCACATTTGCCTCAGTATCCTTTGTTTGAGAAACGTGTGGTAGGCCGGAAACGAAGAAATGTGACCAATACTGGGGAGGTTGTAGCAAAAAGACGAAAAGTCGATGAACCTGAAAATACAAGCAGAAACAAAAAGGATTCTGTTGAAGATGTTGTTGGTTTTCAATTTGAAAACAGTTCTGGTGTCAACTGCTATGCTAATGTAGTAGTTAATGTTTTGTTTTCTCTAGAAAATGTAAAAGAAGAGATTGTGGTCAATTCTGATCAAAGATTTTGCAGTTTGTTAAATTCTGTGTTAGAGAAATGTAGCACTGATAGAACAAACATAGAAAGTGTGTCTGAAATTCGAAATCTGTTAGACAGATGTTCAGGCCAAACACAATTCTCTCAAAATAGTCAGCAAGATTGTCAGGAGTTTTTAATGTACATGCTTGATGTATTGCATGATGAAGGTGTAGATGTAGATCACCTGTTTGGGCTTTCTTATCAATGGCAGCATGACTGCGAGAACTGTAGGGTATCAAGTACTACTAGTGTAGACTCAGAAAGATTTATATATTTAACTTTGCCAGACAGTAAATCAGTCTCTTTTAATAAGCTAGTAAAAGCAGCTGATCACAACATGGAGTGTAGCCAATGTAAATCTGAAATGATGTCCACATTATTTATACGAACATATGGCCAGTATGTCATTTTAATGTTCCAACGATGTAGGCCTGATGGAACAAAATTGACAACTTTAATTAAAAATTTTGTGGCTTCACAGTTGTCAATATCAGGAAGGACTTTTGTAACTGTAGCAATTATATATCATGATGGTCCTTCAATAACATCAGGACATTATACAGCTTATTTAAAGTGTAGAAATGGCTGTTCATTCTGCAATGATTCTGTTTTAATTTTCAAAAAAAAATTGCCGTTTGACCTTAAAAACTCTTACCTGGTGTTTTTAAAACCAAAATTTTAGGGAAAGAATCTCGGGATGTGCTCTGAGGAATTTCAAGAAGTTCTCATGGCTCCTACACGATTTGGCCTTGAGGATAAGTGTAGTACAGAGACATAACTTCTTACCATAACACTGGACTTTATGGAGAAATACGTGCACTTTGAATGAGTTCAGAAAAACTGTTTCTTTTTATAAGCTAATTGAAGCAGCCAATCAAAACATGGAGTAGAGGGAATGTAAGTCTGCAATGCTGTCTACTGTTTTACATTG
Source organism: Lissotriton helveticus (assembly GCF_964261635.1). NCBI lineage: Eukaryota > Metazoa > Chordata > Amphibia > Caudata > Salamandridae > Lissotriton > Lissotriton helveticus. Next base: position 1,082,237,224 of record NC_136059.1, read on the forward strand.
CTTTGTGATTAAAAGTGATGTAGAGAATTAAATAATTGTACTAGTCATAAAGGTAGTGTAAGTCTGCTTCATAGTAAGCAGTATCAGTGTGATAGGAAATGTAGAACATGATTGAGGAAGAAGGGGAAGATATTACTAGTCCAGGATTGTGTAAATGATCTTCAACATTTTAATTCTGAAAGTTGTGGAAATGCGAAAAGACGGGATTGGCTAACAAGAAATCCAAGAGTTATACATGGCTCTGACAAGATTTGGCCTTGTGGAATCTTGTGGTAGAGAGCAAGAAGTCATTTATTGTATGTAACATGTTTTTTAAAACGATGGAGGTTTTCTTTCAGAAAGTGGCGGGTTGAAAGTAATAACAGCACAACAGAGTGTAAGCTGTTCATAGGACATCCTTGGCCGTCATGGAAAGTAAGTTAACTTTAAGGAGTTCTGAATTCTGATTTCTAATGTTGTATGGGTTTTTTAAACACAATCATTTTGATTGTGTTTTTTTTTCCCCGCTGTTATATGATGAATACCTTCAAGTCACTGTTTTAGTGAAATTTGATACATTCTGAGAACAGCAAAAATAAACCATTTAACATGTATAATTAATTCTGTTCTGTTTGCATTTATGATGTACATGTAGAACTGTGTAGGAGGCATGGAGAAGGTGAGGCTTCTGTAAGTGTCAAAGTTGTTGCATACAGTCCTCATATTCTACGTAGTCTTTTATATTTCATTACTTTCACTGTTTCTGACTGATCTAAAAAATTTTTTTTAAAAAGAACAGTAAGTATTACCCGCAATCCTCTGCTGATGATGTCACTGAGCATGTCATGAATGATGTAATATGTGACATCATCAGCAGTGGATTACGGGTAATAGTATCTCTAGTTTACTCCCTTATAGCTGTCTTTCTTTTAACATAAGTGTCTGTTTCCTTCCCTTATACTTACTGTTCTTTTTTTTAAAAAAAAATGTTGGGTTCGCTTCCGGTTCGCGTACCGGGGAGCGAACTGGGAAGCGAACTAAGAGAAATAGAGGTTGGCACAGTTGCAAATATTGTACCAATTTTTTAATAACGGGGAGGTAGTTCTGAAAAGAACTTTTTTTTAAATTGTTTTTGTTGTTTTATATTTTTTTTATTATTTTTCTGAACATTTTTTTACTTTTTTTGAATTTTTCTGAACAGTTTTATAATTTTTTTGGTTTTTTTTCGGAGGGGGCAACGAAAACGATTCATTGTAAAGGGCTCAACAGGAGCAAGAAAACAAAAAAAAAGAATTTATTGTTTGGGGAGTTTCGGACAAACATGAGCATGATTGTCAATAGCTCTGTTGATCAGAGTGATGCTACTTTCTGCGTAGCAAATGAATCCACTGCAATGTAGGCAGACTTGTTTTACTTCACGAAATCTCGTTTGTATATTTGGCACCATCTCCCTGCCCTCTGGTCCCGTTACTTCCGGTACAACAGATCTTCTGGCCATAATAGGGAGATTATCTAGGTCGTCCTGTTCCTCTTCTTCGTCTTCTTGCTGAATTATAACTTTAGCAGGTGGTCCACTCTTCCTTGGATGTGGTGGAGGTGGTGGGGAAGCACCAGCTGAAGCTAGTAAAGAAGCCATTGCTCACTGGTAACAAAGGGTCTTTCATTCACAATGATGAAAGTCAGAGTGAGGAAAGAAGGAGGGATTTTCACCATTTGGGAAAAAAAATAGTTCTCAACCAATGAAAAGTGTTCATTTTAGATCATATGACCTAGTCTTACATCATTAGGAAACCGAAAGTGAAATGAACCAATGAAAAGTGTTATTACCAAGTCACATGACCTGCTGTGTGTATGTTACGCGCTTTGCAGGGCCTCCCGGTTTGCTTCCAGAAACCTGTGCTTTGCGACTCGGTAAGCGTACGAGTTCGCTAACGTAGCACGTCATATGACGTATCACGCGACAACGCGAAACGTCATGCGGACGGGAGGCGTCACGATGTTGTTTTCTAACGCGGCAGTTGCGGTAAAGAAACGTTTACCGGCTCGTGGTCTATTTCGCGGCATCAAGGTCAGCTAACGGGAAGCTTCCCGATTCGCGAAGCGGGAACGAAGAAAAAAAAATATTTAAAAAAAAAGTTATTAATAAACATATAAAATATATTTTTGGATTTAAAGAAGAATACATTTTACAGCTACAGATATTAGCTGTTAAAAAAACAATGAAATTCACTGAAAAAAACCATAGGTTATAGACCATATATAGTTAGGAATTTGCATTTACAAAACCTTGAAAATTCACTGAAAAAACCATAGGTTAGAGACCATATATAGTTAGCTGGACATTTTATTGACATAAAACCAATGAAATTCCATATATAGTTAGTTGCACTAACTATATATCGTGCACCCGCAATCCACTGCTGATGATGTCACATATTACATCATTCATGACATGGTCAGTGACATCACTGATGACATCACTGATGACATCTCAAATGACATCACTGATGACATCACTGATGACATCTCAAATGACATCAATGATGACATCATGACACACCAATACCAGTTACTACATACGCACTCACTGATTCCTACGTCTACACACACATTCACTCATTCACCCATACAATCACTCATACATACAGTCACTCATTATTACAACACTATCATATGCACTCATACACCTATGCAGACACTCACACACTGCCACTCATCCATGGAGTTACTCACACACATAGTCAGTCCTGTAAAGAATCAATCACACTTCCATTTCCTCATCTATACAGTTAAACACAGAACACCATACTTCAGTGACATCACTGATGACATCACTGATGACATCTCAAAGACATCACTGATGATTTCTCAAATGACATCACTGATGACATCATGAAACACCAATACCAGTTACTACATACGCACTCACTGATTCCTACGTCTACACACACATTCACTCATTCACCCATACAATCACTCATACATACAGTCACTCATTATTACAACACTATCATATGCACTCATACACCTAGTCAGTCCTGTGAAGAATCAATCACACTTCGATTTCCTCATCTATACAGTTAAACACAGACCACCATACTTTTTCACACATATACTAACACATACTTACTCTCTTATACAATCACTGATACAAGTACACATTGATATGCACAGAGTCACACACCTCCCAGCCAGCCACACACACACTCAGTCTTCCATACATCCACTCATTCTTCAATATGTAAAACATATTTAAACTTTACAAAAACACAGACACTAGATGATGTCATCAGTGATGTCATTTGAGATGTCATCAGTGATGTCATCAGTGATGTCATTTGAGATGTCATCAGTGATGTCATCAGTGATGTCACTGACCATGTCATGAATGATGTAATATGTGACATCATCAGCAGTGGATTGCGGGTGCACGATATATAGTTAGTGCAACTAACTATATATGGAATTTCATTGGTTTTATGTCAATAAAATGTCCAGCTAACTATATATGGTCTCTAACCTATGGTTTTTTCAGTGAATTTTCAAGGTTTTGTAAATGCAAATTCCTAACTATATATGGTCTGTAACCTATGGTTTTTTCAGTGAATATATATATATATATATATATATATTACCTACTGGCGGTCGCCAGTAGGTATATATAGTTAGGATTTTTTTCCTATGGGATTTTTGAAAATTCTATGTTGAATAACTTTGGCGTTTGAGGACGGAATTGGCTGAAATTTTCTGGAAAATGGAACATTTCGTTTCTGAGCAGCCCCTGAAAATTTGGGGGGGTTTCGTCAAGCGGGGGCCGAGAAAAAAGGGGGGTCCCAAAACGTGTTTTTAACATTGAGTTTTCCATAGGGCGGTTGGACTCACTTTTAGCTCGAACGGCTGAATGGATTTCCACGAAACTTGGCAAAATTGTAGGGACTGGTAGCCCGATGTGCCTTTGCTATGTCTCAAGATATATGCTCCAGTGGTTTTTACGAAAATTAACTTAGAAAAATATATATTGGGCTACATTGGGCTATATATATGTTGGAGCCCAAATGTAGCCCAATGTAGCCCAATGAAGCCCAATGAAGCCCAATGAAGCCCAATGTAGCCAAAGATGGCCGCCAGAGACAAAAAAAAACAAATGTAGCCCAAATATCAGCCAGATGTAGCCCAACTATAGCCCAGTGACAGAATGTCCCAGAGTGTTTTAAAGAACAACTAGAACGCTAACAGTCTTACTTATGACAAAAGTATGGCACACCTGAAGTCATCTTGATTGGAATAAAGTGGTAACACTTAATACATTTAATTTGAAAAGGAACAAAGTAAGGGGTTTCATTTTGCCATAGAAATGTTATATATTACCTACTGGCGGTCGCCAGTAGGTATATATAGTTAGGATTTTTTCTCTATGGGATTTTTGAAAATTCTATGTCTAATAACTTTGGCGTTTGTGGACGGAATTGGCTGAAATTTTCAGGAAAATGGCACATTTTGTTTCTGAGCAGCCCTTGAAAATTTGGGGGGGGGTTCGTCAAGGGGGGCCGAGAAAAAAGGGGGGTCCCAAAACGTGTTTTTAACATTAAGTTTTCCATAGGGCGGTTGGCCTCACTTTTAGCCCGAACGGCTGAATGGATTTGCACGAAACTTGGCAAAATTGTAGGGACTGGAAGCCCGATGTGCCTTTGCTAGGTCTCAATATATGTGCTTCAGTGGATTTTGAGAAATTAACGTTAAAAAAAAATATATATCTGTAACAGCGGACCGGGTAGCGCTCCGGTTCGCGGACTTTTCGCGGTACGGAGCTTTGTGAAGCGAAGCTGATTGGTTCTCCGGCGTCTGTGAACATTCCAAACAGTCCGTAGCGGCCGCCATCTTGTCTCTCGGTAGGATCGAGAGACAAGAGGAGGCCAAAGCGAAGGGGCAAATGACCATAAGGGGGCATAGTAGATCCTCCTTGACCTCTTAGGTTTGATGTGGAGGTTTTAAAAGGGCCCCGCGGGGCAAAAAAAATAATAATAATAATAATCGAACGGCTGAATGGATTTGCACGAAACTTGGCAAAATTGTAGGGACTGGTAGCTCGATGTGCCTTTGCTAGGTCTCAATATATGTGCTTCAGTGGATTTTGAGAAATTAACGTTCAAAAACAAGATATATATCTGTAACAGCGCTCCGCTTCGCGGAGATAAAATTATATCTGTATTACCTAGCTGTTGCTAACACCAGTTAGCGACGGCTAGTAGGAGATAGCGACCATCTTGGGCCCCACTTTGCATGTGAGTGATATTTATCACTAATGACATGCAAAGTGGGCATGCCAAGATGTTAGCGACTGGAAACAGTCGCTAACATCGCTATCTCCTATTATCAACTTTTGGAAATATTCGCGATAAGCGCGAATATCTCCAAAAGCTAGCACCTGCCCTGAGCAGTTCTTAGCCATGTTATCCAATGGGAGGTGGATAACATGGCTAAGAGCATTAGCTCGGTAATGCATGAATATCGCTGAGTTTTCAGCGATATTAATGCATTGCGGTCGTTTTTTATCGTATTTGCGATAAACCTTGATAATAGCAGGGTTTATCTGCGATAATTTCTGACGATGCTTAGCGGTAAAAAAATCGTTGCTAAGCATCGTTAGGGATAAATATCGCTTAACTTTGGTAATATGCCCCAACGTCTGTTAACGTTCGATTCGAAGGAAATCAGGAAGTGTTGAAAAACATTGTCTGCGCCATCTTGCCTTTTTTCAAATGCCACACTTTTGTCGTGCACGGCAGTCATTTTAGATGCCTTGACCAGACCCACTCTGTGCACGCTGTCGATCCTTAGCATGGCTCCCCACCCTCGCAAGCATCTCCCCCAGGCAGTGGTCACCCCCGCTCTCTGTCTTATGCATGGGTAATAAACCACCCCCCATCTGCGCTGCTCTTCCCTGAGAATCACACCCTGTGCCCGCCCGACACCTCCCTTTCGCCCTATTCACTACCGCACCCTCTGACACTCCTTTTCCTCTGTGTCCGATTGTCCAGGCCGGTCCTAGGGTATCAGCTAGCCCTGCAGATGTAGTTTATGGCCCCAGCTGTAAAGAATCACCCCTCTTCAAAGGAGTTATAGTAGATCAAGGCCCACACTCGATGAGATCCGTCACAGCAGACGCGTTCCTATTATCTGAAAACCATCCTGTATTGTGATTGGGGAGGGGACCGAGCCTGAAGCGGAAGATTCCAGGGATGACTCTTTGTACATCAAAGTTTTTACAATTATGTGTCACATTAAAAATATATAGCACTCCAACAAAGTAGTAAGATTATAAAACTTTAATAACTTATAAATATATACAAGAAAACAAAAACAGTTATAACATATAAACATTTTTAGGGAAAAACAACGAAGTAGCGGTCGGCTGTGCGAATAGTCCCAACGCAGCACAACGTCCAGATTTCTGGCGTGGGGCGTCGCGGGGGGTGGGTCATCAGTAGCAAACTGTTGTGCGAATAGTTCCAAGGCAGCAGAACGATGGCACCAAGGTGATGTCCAGTAAGTTGCCGCACTGGTTTTGGTATCCTACAATGCTGCTCCGAATAACGGCGTGGGGCGCCCCGGGGGAGGCGGCGTGAACGGGCCTCTCCAGGTGGAGTCTCGTCTGTTGTAGTGGGGCGCCCCTTTACCGTTTCAGTTGCCATTCCGTCCGCTTTTGGTCCACTGTGTCAAAAGCCGCAATTCAGCTGAGTTGCGCCCACTCTTGCGGTGCAGCGATAGGCGGCTGTCACAGGACTCTCAAAATGGCGGCAGGCTGTTTCCTTTTTGGGCCTGGTCCACTGAAATGGCCCTGGGACACCTTGGAAATCGGACGCTTGTCTGCTAGGTCTTGGACCCCATTCTCGAAAGCGTCCCCTCCGCCTTGAGGATTCATCAAAAGTTTTGGGGGCCCCCGACTCCTGTAGGCTTCTGGTGGGGAGCGGCTGCCATGATTGCTCGCGGAATGACCACGACGGAGCTACGAGATGGTGGTGCTCTCATGCTGACGCCAGCTTCAGTCTTAAACATCCAGAAACAAGGTGGGGCTTTCATCGTTTGGGAAAAAAAAAAGTTTTCATCCAATGAAAAGTGTTGTTTTTAGGTCATATGATCAAGCCTTCCATCATTAGGAAACCAAAAGTAAAATGAACCAATGAAAAGTTTTATAAACAAGTCACATGACCTGTTATGCGGCATAGGGTATAAAATGCGGAGAAAATACGTTGGCACGTGAGGCAACGTCAGTAGCGGACCGATGTGCGAATAGGCCGAAGGCAACACAACGCGCCAAGATCCGGATGGCACCGAGGTGGTGTCCAGCAAGTTGCAGCACTGGTGTGGCCATCCTACAATGCTGAAAGTCGGCGTGGGGCGCCCCGTTGGCCTGTGAGTTTGCGTCAGTAGCGGACCGATGTGCGAATAGGCCGAAGGCAGCACAACGCGCAAAGATCCGGATGGCACCGAGGTGGTGTCTAGTAAGTTGCCGCACTGGTGTGGCCATCCTACAATGTTGAAAGTCGGCGTGGGGCGCCCCGTTGGCCTGTGAGATGGCGTCAGTAGCGGACCGATGTGCGAATGGGGCCAAAGGCAGCGCAACAATATTTTCTGACTAGAAGACACCACAAGGCGCTGAGATGCCAAGATTCGGATGGCACCGAGGTGGTGTCTAGCAAGTTGTGGCACTGGTGTGGCCATCCTACAATGGTAAAAGTCGGCGTGGGGCGCCCTGTTGGCCTGTGAGATGGTGTCAGTTGCGGACCGATGTGCGAATGGGGCCAAAGGCAGCGCAAAAATATTTTCTGTATGGAAGATACCACTAGGCGTTGAGATGCCAAGATCCGGATGGTACCGAGGTAATGCCTAGCAAGTTGCTGTACTGGTGTGGTCATCCTACAATGCTGAAACTCGGCGTGGGGCGCCCCATTAGCCTGTGAGATGGCGTCAGTAGCGGACCGATGTGTGAATAGGCCGGAACCAGCACAAGGCGCCAAGATCCGGATGTCACCGTGGTGGTTTCATAGTTGAGAGGCACTTCATCTGCAGTGGGGCGCCGAGATCCGGATGGCACCGAGGTGATGTCTAGCAAGTTGCTGTACTGGTGTGGTCATCCTGCAATGCTGAAACTCGGCGTGGGGCGCCCCATTAGCCTGTGAGATGGCGTCAGTAGCGGACCGATGTGTGAATGGGGCAAAGGTAGCGCAAGAATATTTTCTGAAGAGGAGACACCACAAGGCGCTGAGATTCGGTTACCACCGAGGTGATGTCTAGCAAGTTGCCGCACTGGTGTGGCCATCCTACAATACTGCTCCGAATAACGGCGTGGGGTGCCCGAAGGGGGGGGGGGGAGGCGGCGTGAACGGGCCTTCCTAGGTGGAGGCTCGTCTGCTGTAGTGGGGCGCCCCTTTACCGTTTCAGTTGCCATTCTGCTGAGTTTCGGCTGCTCTTGATGCTACAGCGACAGGCGGCTGCAACAGGACTCTCAAAATGGCGGCCTGTTCTTTGGATTTGGGCCTGGTCCACTAAAATGGCCCTGGGACACCTTAGAACTCGGACGCTCGATTTTTTTTTCCTTTCCTGTACATGCAAAAAAAGGTAAATGCCCGGTACGTTACACGCTTCATCTGCCACGATGAACTCTCCAGAGGAACCGAAAAAAAATATAGTTATGGTAACTATACTATGCATCGTCATATGGAGAGGTGGCACCAATTAATTATAGTGCTGCATAAAAGAGAGATTTGGAGGAGAACCCCTGACCTGCTAGTACATTCATCAAAGAAGTGGCACTGACAGCATCAGAGGCAAGGGAAATGGTCCCAAATATTTAGAAGAACTTTGGAAAGATTAAAATGACATGTTTAGATTGTGGCAAATTAATTTCATGTGGACAGATGAGTGTTACTCTAATAAATACAGCATATGAACATCATCATAGTCGATGGTTGGTAGAGACATTTTGACTATATCCTGGACCTGCCCGTCCTCGCCCAAAATGGCGCCGGAATAAATGGGACTCGTAACTCCTTGTTGTGTACTGGTTGCAGAACCTTGAAATCACGAGATACGTATGCAGTTTTGAAGCACATGGCGGGCGGGGACGAGACTTGATTGAATATTTCGACATCCCTATTGATATTAAGTTCTGATGTGTTATTGATTACTGTACTATTGAAAGTTCGAATTAACGTCACCCATGGTACTTGCCCGCAAATGTATATCTAGATAATTTTATTGTAACTGGCCCTGTCGTATTTTAATTATAAAATGTACGTCCACCGATTCCGTAACTGTTAGACACCTTAGTTCTTGCAACCTAATGGCCCGCCCGTTACGTTCCTCTACAGTGTAAATGTCTACTCATCATATACGATTACAGTTTGCTCCGTGGCCGGCCCACGTGGTTATAGGCTCGTATTTGTATAATGAAATTTTCACAATAAAGGTTTTTAAAAGAAAACATGGTAGTAGTATATACATTGGTAAAGTTTTTAATAATAGTCACTGTTTTAGAATCATTAAAAGGCAAGTGAAATAAAGCAGACCAATTACATGAAGGGTAAAAGGTATAATACGAAGGAACGCAGTAAAGATAAATGGTCAAGGGCTGTTGTGTTTTCTACTCCTGCAACATAAAGTGATCGATAAGAATCTCATATTCAGGCGTATCGGCGACTAAGACAGCAGGTCGACCCTCTTTTGATCAACGGCTCCGTCATGGGACGAAGAAACGCTCTTTTTCTCGAAAAAAGAATATATTTTACTTGCAGGACAGTTGTAAATTTTCCGGGAAAGTACATTAGCCTGGAACATTATAACATATATTTAAGAAAAAATAATGTTCGGAAGTAATAAAAAGTGTAATTTTTAGGTCATATGACCAAGCCTTTCATCATTAGAATAAGAAAAGTAAAATGAACCAATGAAAAGTTTTATTAACAAGTCACATGACTTGTTATGCTTACGTTACGCGCTGCGCGCCCCGGATGACTTCCGGATGCGCTAACGCGGCGCGTCATATGACGCATTACGCGACAACGCAGGTCCAGAATATAGTCAAAATGTCTCCACCAACCAGCGGTCGGAACACAACCCCTTTCAGCAGGTTAAATAGTTCTGTTAAATGACAACAGAAGGGACAAGCAACAAGAACCATCAGTCAAAGAGGGGAGGGCTAGTTCTTCTCTACCGGGTTACATTGGGGCGCTACCGGAACTGATCGAATTGGTAGTCTACAGTGTTTCTGGATGTTTCAGACTGAAGCTGGGGTTAGCATGAGAGCAGCACCATTTCGTAGCTCCGTCGTGGCCATTCCGCAACCAATCATGGCAGCCGCTCTTTATCGTTATTTTGGGCGGGGTGGGTGGCGGAGCCGAGCTGTTTTGCAGCCATCATTGTGTGGAGTTCAGTTCATCTCACTAGTTTTGTATTTGTCATGAGGGGTTGTTCCTAATGTTTCTATTTTAGCGAGGTCAAAAAGAGATCCCATTAGTGGCCTACTGATTTTGCTCGATTCCTTTTCTTTTTTTTTTTACACGATTTTTCGTTATCTGCAAAGACTAAACAGAGTATTGCGACTCTGTGTTTGTTTGTAAATAGAGAATGAACCAAAGAGAACCAATTCTAAAACAGTAAATACTTGGATAACAATCAATCAAATGGAGAGAGAAGTCGGCACGACGTATTACAACGGGGGCAAAGGCCTGCGTTAACTACCTTTCACTATCTGCAAAGAGAGAGTACTCCTAATAGAAATGAGGGGGGGGGGCACCATTCAAAGCAGATCAGTGTGCATAAACACGAAAATGTTTTCACTTACCACGTACTTGACATTCGACAGCTTATGATATTTGCTATTAAAAAACCATTGAAATTCACTGAAAAAACCATAGGTTATAGACCATATATAGTTAGGAATTAGCATTTACAAAACCTTGAAAATTCACTGAAAAAACCATAGGTTATAGACCATATATAGTTAGGAATTAGCATTTAAAAAACCTTATTTTACTCACACAAAACCATTGAAATTCCATATATAGTTAGTTGCACTAACTATATATCGCGCACCCGCAATCCACTGCTGATGATGTCACATATTACATCATTCATGACATGGTCAGTGACATCACTGATGACATCACTGATGACATCTCAAATGACATCACTGATGACATCACTGATGACATCTCATTTGACATCAATGACCACATCACTGATGATATCATTCATGTGACAATACAATGCATCTCCTCACATTTTAATATAACCTCTGTTTCACCCAGTGTTAAATACAGAGTATAATTTTTGAAACCATTGACACACCAATACTAGTTACTACATACGTACTCACTGATTCCTACGTCTACACACACATTCACTCATTCACCCATACAATCATTCATACATACAATCACTCATCTTTACAACACTATCATATGCACTCATACACCTATACAGACACTCACACTCTGCCACTCATCCATGGAGTTACTCACACACCTAGTCAGTCCTGTAAAGAATCAATCACACTTCCATTTTCTTGTCTATACAGTTAAACATAGAGCACCTTACATTTTCAAACATATACTAACACATACTTACTTTCTTATACAATCATTGATACAAGTACACATTGATCTGCACAGAGTCACACACCTCCCAGCCAGCCACACACACACTCAGTCTCCCATACAAATACTTGGACAATCAATCAATAACCCATATAGTTAATCATATAGCTACTGATCAACACATGCAGCAGTTTACAGAACAACAGACATAATGATGCACAAATCAAGACAGTTTAGTCACTAACCCATGCACTCAGTGAGACACATTTAATCACTCACTCATACATTCAGTCATGCACCTACTAAATCCTTCGTCCAGACACTTATACATCTACTCATTCTTCAATATGTAAAACATATTTAAACTTTACAGAAACACACAGTCACTGGGTGATGTCATCAGTGATGTCATCAGTGATGTCATTTGAGATGTCATCAGTGATGTCACTGACCATGTCATGAATGATGTAATATGTGACATCATCAGCAGTGGATTGCGGGTGCGCGATATATAGTTAGTGCAACTAACTATATATGGAATTTCAATGGTTTTGTGTGAGTAAAATAAGGTTTTTTAAATGCTAATTCCTAACTATATATGGTCTATAACCTATGGTTTTTTCAGTGAATTTTCAAGGTTTTGTAAATGCTAATTCCTAACTATATATGGTCTATAACCTATGGTTTTTTCAGTGAATATATATATATATAAACACGATCTCAGCATTCTCTCACCAGGAGCCCTTATACCGGATACCAACGGCGCAGAAGAAGAGAGGAAGACCCAGGGTGCAGGTGAGCAGTGATTTTATTCAATAGCGTGGAAGGCCCACCTCAACATAACGTTTCGGCCTACACAGAGGTCTTGGTCACATGACACATAGGGGAGGGAAGGCAAAATCTAAAGGGCAAGTGCGAGAATAAGTAAACCGTGATTGGTTGCATTAATCACATGTTCCTGCAGTAAGTTCATAAACATGAAAAACATACTGAAAGGCTACTCAAATTATGGGATAATCCCCGTTAAGCAACTATACATGTGCAAAATCGGCAAGGTGAAAACAGTTATATCCAAAATTGGGGTTTTAAGAACACATAACAGGCATATTTACATGGTAAAAAATCCATTTAAAAATACGCACTTGATAATGTTGTCTATAATTATATATCCGATAAAAATTCATCAATATAAAACCAGGTTAAAACCATACAAAAGCTAAATTAAATTGTAACTTCTGATAAGAAAAACACCCACTGATGTTCATATTTAAATATTGCACATTTTGTGATGGTTGGCGCACAATACTGTGTCTATGCCAAGTTGTAGTCACATACACTGATGCTGCTCTCTATGATTTCGGTTTGTCTGAAAAGCAACTATTTTCTTTATAATGATGAACTGTTCCATCAGGTTTGTGGGACAGCGATGGGCAACGGCTTTGCCTTCAGGTATGCAAATTTGCATATGGGCTGGTTGGAGGAGCAGGTGGTCCAGGTGTTATATCAGACAGAATGTGAAGGGAATGTGTTGCATTGGAGTCGCTTTATCGACAATCTTTTCGTCGTATGGAAAGGGACTGAGGAATCTGTAAAAATCTTTATTACAAAACTTCAGGTGAATAACTTAAATCTAAAATTTACAACCACAATTAACAGCAGTTCTGTTAATTTGCTGTACTTAACGATTTATGTTAAGGACTCCAAGTTACACTCAAAACTTTACAGGAAACCGACAGCGGGAAATACATTGCTACACGCAACAAGTTTTCATCAGCAAAATCTGATAAGGCGTGTACATTACGGAGAATGTTTAAGAACAGTTCGTAACTGTAGTGAAGGAGATGTACTGGACAGAGAACTAATAAATCTGAGATCTCGATTTCTAGCATGAGGATACACAGAGGAGAATGTGCAAGCAGCCATTAGAAAAGCTAAAAAAAGATCTAGAGAAGACATTCTGTTTAATAAAAGTCAGAGTAAGATCAGACGGGAAGACACACAAGCAAATAAAGTCAGAATGATTACCCCTTTCAATCGCCAGCATGGTAAAATCAGGAATATATTAAATAAATACTGGCACCTAATACGTAATGACCCACTAGTAGGGAAGCTAATTCAGAAAATACCAGCTATAACATTTCGAAGATTACACTCTTTTAAACAAATGCTGGTCAGCAATAGGATAACAAAGAAACAACAGTGCCCCCATGCTATTACTTGGCTAAAACGTAAAGGAGGCTTTACTAAATGTACAAAATGTAAAGCCTGCAGTCACGGAAAGAATACACAAAAAAACACACTGGGTCTCTCTAAAAGAGAAAAAAAGATCAACGTTTTTTTTCGTGCAAAACGGAATATGCTGTCTACGTCCTTCAATGCCCATTTGGCTTGAAGTACATGGGCAGTACGATTCATCCCATCCACAAAAGGGTGTTACAACACTTTAGGGCCATACGCAATGGAGATAGGACGTATCCAGTTGCGCACCATTTTTAATCCCATCATGAGAAAAATACGCAAGGTTTAACTTACTGTGTAATCAATTGTATCCCACCAAGTGCACGTTGGGGTAATCCAGAAAAGAAACTTGGAAGGCTTGAGTCCTGCTACATTTTGGAACTGAATACACGAATCCCGTTGGGATTAAATATGGAAGAGGATCTGATTGCACATCTGTAAATCCTGTCCTGGTGTGCTGGTGATAGCTATGTTTACAGAGATAATAATGTGCAACATCTGAGAACATGTTTTTAACTGTTTTAGGTTTTTGTTATGAAGTCTATTTTGTCCCAGGTTTTAACAATGTTTATAAATAGAGAAGACTAGGTCACAAATGAATAATTTCCCACTGAGGCGTCAATTCTCTGAAACGCAAAATGTATACATCTAAAATAAAATATTGTTGTGATGTGGTTTAAAGCATTCAAATTGTATGGGGAAAATACCCATTTGGGTTTATTCCAAAGTAGGCATTGAAATGAGCAGAGTCTGCATAACGGGTACAAGCATAATGTGGTATGGAAACGTGGTAATACTGCTCGGCCCACCTTTAATTAAAAATAAAACCAGTAGGGACAGGAACCAGAGGAGGGCAGTGTTATGTTATGTTATGTTATGTTATTGGTTTTTGTACCGCGCACAGCTGCCCCAGCAAAGGGGCGTCCTGGCGCCAGGAAAGGTATACACAACATCACAGAGCGCAACTGAGTCAAAAAGTATTAATTAAAAAGAAAGGTTTTAATGTACATATAAAGACTTGCCTAACGATAACCCGATTACAAAAAAATGGTTATGAATATGTATATTGGTGAAACAATACATTTGTTTATAAAAGGGTTATATGAACAAGGAATTTATTTATGTATATTTTTGTAACCGCAGAAAGATTTAAACATAGTAGAGAAATCGAATGCATCCCGCAATTTGAGTTTAAAAAAAGTGGCATATTGAGTAGATTTTTGAGTTAAAAAACTACTAGTCTGGTGTTTAATGCACTTTTTGGGTAGTCATGTCACGTGACAAGTTGTTCAACACTGTGTTTAAAAATGGCCAATTTCAAACAGTAAAGTTGTTTGTGAACAAGACTGCTGGACAGGCAAAATGTGTCTCATCAGCTGATGGAATATATCACTTCTGGCCAGTACACGGTGTCATCAATCCTTGTTTTGTGAGGAAATTGCTGATATGTAATGCACCGTGCCTGGGTGGTCCAATTACGACGACACACCCGCTGTTCAGGTAGTGCAGTGGCTTTACCTAGGCGTGGAGGAAATATATATCAATATCAAGCATCTGAAGAGGCTTGACGCCGAAACCGGTCATGCTGACTCTTTGTTTTAATAAATGTCCTGAACGAACCCCGCTGGGTCCCTTCCCTTCTTTGATCTCGAAGAGGATTTGTGGCAATATTTCAAGTGCATCCTGTGGCGCTTTTGAAGGGACCCCTTCCTATTCGGGCTGTGATACTTACAGGACGTTGGGCAACTAACTTTAAACATTCGAGTAATCGAAATATCACAGCCCGCCCTCACACTGGCAACATCGAGGAGCTGCTGTCATAGGCGGACTGGGACTTCCCGGGTGAGAGGCGTCCGCACTGTCCTTCGTCTCCAGCCTCGATGACACATCGCTATGAGGGCTTGGAAGTAGGGGACCCAAGGACATTTGTTTTTGCAACTTCGGGGGTCTTTCTACTCCCTGCGGCACATCAGACACCAACATGATGCACGACGGGATCAGTAGTCCGTGGCAGAGACTACTGTGACGCCGGCAAGAGTATGTGTTGCAGCTGGGCCTCTCATTATTGAATGGGAGGAGCTCGTTATAAATCAAGGGGAAAATCACCTCACACGAACTGCGGCATCTGAAGAGGCTTGACGCCGAAACCGGTCATGCTGACTCTTTGTTTTAATAAATGTCCTGAACGAACCCCGCTGGGTCCCTTCCCTTCTTTGATCTCGAAGAGGATTTGTGGCAATATTTCAAGTGCATCCTGTGGCGCTTTTGAAGGGACCCCTTCCTATTCGGGCTGTGATACTTACAGGACGTTGGGCAACTAACTTTAAACATTCGAGTAATCGAAATATCACAGCCCGCCCTCACACTGGCAACATCGAGGAGCTGCTGTCATAGGCGGACTGGGACTTCCCGGGTGAGAGGCGTCCGCACTGTCCTTCGTCTCCAGCCTCGATGACACATCGCTATGAGGGCTTGGAAGTAGGGGACCCAAGGACATTTGTTTTTGCAACTTCGGGGGTCTTTCTACTCCCTGCGGCACATCAGACACCAACATGATGCACGACGGGATCAGTAGTCCGTGGCAGAGACTACTGTGACGCCGGCAAGAGTATGTGTTGCAGCTGGGCCTCTCATTATTGAATGGGAGGAGCTCGTTATAAATCAAGGGGAAAATCACCTCACACGAACTGCGGCATCTGAAGAGGCTTGACGCCGAAACCGGTCATGCTGACTCTTTGTTTTAATAAATGTCCTGAACGAACCCCGCTGGGTCCCTTCCCTTCTTTGATCTCGAAGAGGATTTGTGGCAATATTTCAAGTGCATCCTGTGGCGCTTTTGAAGGGACCCCTTCCTATTCGGGCTGTGATACTTACAGGACGTTGGGCAACTAACTTTAAACATTCGAGTAATCGAAATATCACAGCCCGCCCTCACACTGGCAACATCGAGGAGCTGCTGTCATAGGCGGACTGGGACTTCCCGGGTGAGAGGCGTCCGCACTGTCCTTCGTCTCCAGCCTCGATGACACATCGCTATGAGGGCTTGGAAGTAGGGGACCCAAGGACATTTGTTTTTGCAACTTCGGGGGTCTTTCTACTCCCTGCGGCACATCAGACACCAACATGATGCACGACGGGATCAGTAGTCCGTGGCAGAGACTACTGTGACGCCGGCAAGAGTATGTGTTGCAGCTGGGCCTCTCATTATTGAATGGGAGGAGCTCGTTATAAATCAAGGGGAAAATCACCTCACACGAACTGCGGCATCTGAAGAGGCTTGACGCCGAAACCGGTCATGCTGACTCTTTGTTTTAATAAATGTCCTGAACGAACCCCGCTGGGTCCCTTCCCTTCTTTGATCTCGAAGAGGATTTGTGGCAATATTTCAAGTGCATCCTGTGGCGCTTTTGAAGGGACCCCTTCCTATTCGGGCTGTGATACTTACAGGACGTTGGGCAACTAACTTTAAACATTCGAGTAATCGAAATATCACAGCCCGCCCTCACACTGGCAACATCGAGGAGCTGCTGTCATAGGCGGACTGGGACTTCCCGGGTGAGAGGCGTCCGCACTGTCCTTCGTCTCCAGCCTCGATGACACATCGCTATGAGGGCTTGGAAGTAGGGGACCCAAGGACATTTGTTTTTGCAACTTCGGGGGTCTTTCTACTCCCTGCGGCACATCAGACACCAACATGATGCACGACGGGATCAGTAGTCCGTGGCAGAGACTACTGTGACGCCGGCAAGAGTATGTGTTGCAGCTGGGCCTCTCATTATTGAATGGGAGGAGCTCGTTATAAATCAAGGGGAAAATCACCTCACACGAACTGCGGCATCTGAAGAGGCTTGACGCCGAAACCGGTCATGCTGACTCTTTGTTTTAATAAACGTCCTGAACGAACCCCGCTGGGTCCCTTCCCTTCTTTGATCTCGAAGAGGATTTGTGGCAATATTTCAAGTGCATCCTGTGGCGCTTTTGAAGGGACCCCTTCCTATTCGGGCTGTGATACTTACAGGACGTTGGGCAACTAACTTTAAACATTCGAGTAATCGAAATATCACAGCCCGCCCTCACACTGGCAACATCGAGGAGCTGCTGTCATAGGCGGACTGGGACTTCCCGGGTGAGAGGCGTCCGCACTGTCCTTCGTCTCCAGCCTCGATGACACATCGCTATGAGGGCTTGGAAGTAGGGGACCCAAGGACATTTGTTTTTGCAACTTCGGGGGTCTTTCTACTCCCTGCGGCACATCAGACACCAACATGATGCACGACGGGATCAGTAGTCCGTGGCAGAGACTACTGTGACGCCGGCAAGAGTATGTGTTGCAGCTGGGCCTCTCATTATTGAATGGGAGGAGCTCGTTATAAATCAAGGGGAAAATCACCTCACACGAACTGCGGCATCTGAAGAGGCTTGACGCCGAAACCGGTCATGCTGACTCTTTGTTTTAATAAATGTCCTGAACGAACCCCGCTGGGTCCCTTCCCTTCTTTGATCTCGAAGAGGATTTGTGGCAATATTTCAAGTGCATCCTGTGGCGCTTTTGAAGGGACCCCTTCCTATTCGGGCTGTGATACTTACAGGACTTTGGGCAACTAACTTTAAACATTCGAGTAATCGAAATATCACAGCCCGCCCTCACACTGGCAACATCGAGGAGCTGCTGTCATAGGCGGACTGGGACTTCCCGGGTGAGAGGCGTCCGCACTGTCCTTCGTCTCCAGCCTCGATGACACATCGCTATGAGGGCTTGGAAGTAGGGGACCCAAGGACATTTGTTTTTGCAACTTCGGGGGTCTTTCTACTCCCTGCGGCACATCAGACACCAACATGATGCACGACGGGATCAGTAGTCCGTGGCAGAGACTACTGTGACGCCGGCAAGAGTATGTGTTGCAGCTGGGCCTCTCATTATTGAATGGGAGGAGCTCGTTATAAATCAAGGGGAAAATCACCTCACACGAACTGCGGCATCTGAAGAGGCTTGACGCCGAAACCGGTCATGCTGACTCTTTGTTTTAATAAATGTCCTGAACGAACCCCGCTGGGTCCCTTCCCTTCTTTGATCTCGAAGAGGATTTGTGGCAATATTTCAAGTGCATCCTGTGGCGCTTTTGAAGGGACCCCTTCCTATTCGGGCTGTGATACTTACAGGACGTTGGGCAACTAACTTTAAACATTCGAGTAATCGAAATATCACAGCCCGCCCTCACACTGGCAACATCGAGGAGCTGCTGTCATAGGCGGACTGGGACTTCCCGGGTGAGAGGCGTCCGCACTGTCCTTCGTCTCCAGCCTCGATGACACATCGCTATGAGGGCTTGGAAGTAGGGGACCCAAGGACATTTGTTTTTGCAACTTCGGGGGTCTTTCTACTCCCTGCGGCACATCAGACACCAACATGATGCACGACGGGATCAGTAGTCCGTGGCAGAGACTACTGTGACGCCGGCAAGAGTATGTGTTGCAGCTGGGCCTCTCATTATTGAATGGGAGGAGCTCGTTATAAATCAAGGGGAAAATCACCTCACACGAACTGCGGCATCTGAAGAGGCTTGACGCCGAAACCGGTCATGCTGACTCTTTGTTTTAATAAATGTCCTGAACGAACCCCGCTGGGTCCCTTCCCTTCTTTGATCTCGAAGAGGATTTGTGGCAATATTTCAAGTGCATCCTGTGGCGCTTTTGAAGGGACCCCTTCCTATTCGGGCTGTGATACTTACAGGACGTTGGGCAACTAACTTTAAACATTCGAGTAATCGAAATATCACAGCCCGCCCTCACACTGGCAACATCGAGGAGCTGCTGTCATAGGCGGACTGGGACTTCCCGGGTGAGAGGCGTCCGCACTGTCCTTCGTCTCCAGCCTCGATGACACATCGCTATGAGGGCTTGGAAGTAGGGGACCCAAGGACATTTGTTTTTGCAACTTCGGGGGTCTTTCTACTCCCTGCGGCACATCAGACACCAACATGATGCACGACGGGATCAGTAGTCCGTGGCAGAGACTACTGTGACGCCGGCAAGAGTATGTGTTGCAGCTGGGCCTCTCATTATTGAATGGGAGGAGCTCGTTATAAATCAAGGGGAAAATCACCTCACACGAACTGCGGCATCTGAAGAGGCTTGACGCCGAAACCGGTCATGCTGACTCTTTGTTTTAATAAATGTCCTGAACGAACCCCGCTGGGTCCCTTCCCTTCTTTGATCTCGAAGAGGATTTGTGGCAATATATATATATATATATATATTTATATATGAATACAGCAATTTGTACATGCGGGAAGAGTGCAGGATAGCTGGTGCCGGCGGCGAAGTAAGGACAACTTCATAGTATTATTCAAGCAAATTGAAAGGAATACGCCGCACTCTTCTTGAATTATTCAACTCGAATTTTAATGACCTTCGCCTTCTCTCCATCTACGCGTTTCGAACTATAACAGTTCCTGATCACTGTAGTAACAATAGTCCTATGTATATTTCTCCGTTTTAACAAATCAAGGCTACATTTCATGCTGTCCGTTGTATAGATTCAAAGCTGAATTGAAGTTGTGAACCCTGCTGTCCGCACTGTAGATCGAAGGCAGTAGTCAGCAGAGATATCAATATGAAAGTTTATAATTAGTACCTCTATCACATATTCCTCTTTAAATATGGGTATAAGTTAGGTGTAATTTACACAGAACATAGTGGACGTCCTTACACTACTTAAATGTTGATGTTAATTAGTTAATGGTAAGTGGAACTATAGCCTGTTTTTTTAGGTAGCATTACAGATTTGGCTTCTTGTTGAAAGTATGGGAAAGTGGTGAACATTACAAATAGGAATTGTCATTTAAAAAAACTTTGAAATTCAATAAAAAAAACATAGGTTTCAGGCAGGTTATATTTAGGAATTATCATTTAAAAAGCCTTTGAAATTCACTATTCACATATTCTTTCTACAATTCTCACACTCCACACATTCACACTGTCAAATTCTGGTAGCAAAAATATTTTATCTGTACATTTTGTATACAATTTCTACAAGAACCATAGTATCCTATTTGCGAAATAAATCAATCTAATGTGCATATTATTGTAGATGGTCTTATGGTTCAAAGATAAGGTCTAATCTTTGAACCATAAGACCATCTAAAAGAATATGTATGAATGAATTCCAGGGGTATAATGTTGAATATGTATATATATGTTGATTCTATGTTCTTTTGAAATGTTTTTCTTTTGAAATGAAAAAATCCGCTTGAACAAATGAAAAAATGAAATTAAAATAAAAAACAAATTAAGAAGATTAATTCACAAAGACTAAAACGTTGCCTTCATAGTGTTTTATTCGTATGTTGGCATTAGAAACAGAGACTTTGATTGAGATTGGCAGCATTGGCAATTGTTTTGTATTATACATTAGGCAGGGTTTGGCCTTGCTGCTTGGGAGCCCATACCCAGTGACGTGTATCAATAGTGTATTTATAGCACATTTTTCAATCATTATAATATACTTGCATTCTTAAAAAAATATTATTTATTATTCTTTCAAATCCTCTGTTGAAAGTCATCCAACTCCACTTGACGGATCATAAAGTTGAATGTAAATTAAATTATACAGTAACAATATGTTCCCTCTGTGGAAATGAAAGGTAAACTCAAGATGATACCATTGCTCCGAATCAATACCTTGCACAAAGTAATTCCTTAATTCACCCATATTTCTTGTAATGGTTATTTCGTCAACTAGTTATTACATTCTATTTAAACTTAAACATACTACATTCTATAATCATGTAAATGTTTTTGCTTTCTTTTTAAAAATATCAAGCATATACCATTTCACATTATTTACCTCTCTTCCATATTCTTTCCTTACTCCGTCGTAATTCATCCAACTCCTCTGGAGGGGACATAATGTTTTATGTATTTTTAAATATACGTTAACAATATGTTCCCTCCGGAAATATGAAAGAAATTTTCAATATGCTTCCGCAGCCCCATATCATTACCTTCCTCGTAGTTTCTTCACCTGTATTGATTCTCTGAAACAAAACTAATCATCCCACGTGTGTGGTTTTTATACTTTTTCAATAGTGTTTATATAAACCTGCCTCAATTCAGTTGCCATTCCGTCCGCTTTTGGTCCACTGTGTCAAAAGCCGCAATTCAGCTGAGTTGCGCCCACTCTTGCGGTGCAGCGATAGGCGGCTGTCACAGGACTCTCAAAATGGCGGCAGGCTGTTTCCTTTTTGGGCCTGGTCCACTGAAATGGCCCTGGGACACCTTGGAAATCGGACGCTTGTCTGCTAGGTCTTGGACCCCATTCTCGAAAGCGTCCCCTCCGCCTTGAGGATTCATCAAAAGTTTTGGGGGCCCCCGACTCCTGTAGGCTTCTGGTGGGGAGCGGCTGCCATGATTGCTCGCGGAATGACCACGACGGAGCTACGAGATGGTGGTGCTCTCATGCTGACGCCAGCTTCAGTCTTAAACATCCAGAAACAAGGTGGGGCTTTCATCGTTTGGGAAAAAAAAAAGTTTTCATCCAATGAAAAGTGTTGTTTTTAGGTCATATGATCAAGCCTTCCATCATTAGGAAACCAAAAGTAAAATGAACCAATGAAAAGTTTTATAAACAAGTCACATGACCTGTTATGCGGCATAGGGTATAAAATGCGGAGAAAATACGTTGGCACGTGAGGCAACGTCAGTAGCGGACCGATGTGCGAATAGGCCGAAGGCAACACAACGCGCCAAGATCCGGATGGCACCGAGGTGGTGTCCAGCAAGTTGCAGCACTGGTGTGGCCATCCTACAATGCTGAAAGTCGGCGTGGGGCGCCCCGTTGGCCTGTGAGTTTGCGTCAGTAGCGGACCGATGTGCGAATAGGCCGAAGGCAGCACAACGCGCAAAGATCCGGATGGCACCGAGGTGGTGTCTAGTAAGTTGCCGCACTGGTGTGGCCATCCTACAATGTTGAAAGTCGGCGTGGGGCGCCCCGTTGGCCTGTGAGATGGCGTCAGTAGCGGACCGATGTGCGAATGGGGCCAAAGGCAGCGCAACAATATTTTCTGACTAGAAGACACCACAAGGCGCTGAGATGCCAAGATTCGGATGGCACCGAGGTGGTGTCTAGCAAGTTGTGGCACTGGTGTGGCCATCCTACAATGGTAAAAGTCGGCGTGGGGCGCCCTGTTGGCCTGTGAGATGGTGTCAGTTGCGGACCGATGTGCGAATGGGGCCAAAGGCAGCGCAAAAATATTTTCTGTATGGAAGATACCACTAGGCGTTGAGATGCCAAGATCCGGATGGCACCGAGGTAATGCCTAGCAAGTTGCTGTACTGGTGTGGTCATCCTACAATGCTGAAACTCGGCGTGGGGCGCCCCATTAGCCTGTGAGATGGCGTCAGTAGCGGACCAATGTGTGAATAGGCCGGAACCAGCACAAGGCGCCAAGATCCGGATGTCACCGTGGTGGTTTCATAGTTGAGAGGCACTTCATCTGCAGTGGGGCGCCGAGATCCGGATGGCACCGAGGTGATGTCTAGCAAGTTGCTGTACTGGTGTGGTCATCCTGCAATGCTGAAACTCGACGTGGGGCGCCCCATTAGCCTGTGAGATGGCGTCAGTAGCGGACCGATGTGTGAATGGGGCAAAGGTAGCGCAAGAATATTTTCTGAAGAGGAGACACCACAAGGCGCTGAGATTCGGTTACCACCGAGGTGATGTCTAGCAAGTTGCCGCACTGGTGTGGCCATCCTACAATACTGCTCCGAATAACGGCGTGGGGTGCCCGAAGGGGGGGGGGGAGGCGGCGTGAACGGGCCTTCCTAGGTGGAGGCTCGTCTGCTGTAGTGGGGCGCCCCTTTACCGTTTCAGTTGCCATTCTGCTGAGTTTCGGCTGCTCTTGATGCTACAGCGACAGGCGGCTGCAACAGGACTCTCAAAATGGCGGCCTGTTCTTTGGATTTGGGCCTGGTCCACTAAAATGGCCCTGGGACACCTTAGAACTCGGACGCTCGATTTTTTTTTCCTTTCCTGTACATGCAAAAAAAGGTAAATGCCCGGTACGTTACACGCTTCATCTGCCACGATGAACTCTCCAGAGGAACCGAAAAAAAATATAGTTATGGTAACTATACTATGCATCGTCATATGGAGAGGTGGCACCAATTAATTATAGTGCTGAATAAAAGAGAGATTTGGAGGAGAACCCCTGACCTGCTAGTACATTCATCAAAGAAGTGGCACTGACAGCATCAGAGGCAAGGGAAATGGTCCCAAATATTTAGAAGAACTTTGGAAAGATTAAAATGACATGTTTAGATTGTGGCAAATTAATTTCATGTGGACAGATGAGTGTTACTCTAATAAATACAGCATATGAACATCATCATAGTCGATGGTTGGTAGAGACATTTTGACTATATCCTGGACCTGCCCGTCCTCGCCCAAAATGGCGCCGGAATAAATGGGACTCGTAACTCCTTGTTGTGTACTGGTTGCAGAACCTTGAAATCACGAGATACGTATGCAGTTTTGAAGCACATGGCGGGCGGGGACGAGACTTGATTGAATATTTCGACATCCCTATTGATATTAAGTTCTGATGTGTTATTGATTACTGTACTATTGAAAGTTCGAATTAACGTCACCCATGGTACTTGCCCGCAAATGTATATCTAGATAATTTTATTGTAACTGGCCCTGTCGTATTTTAATTATAAAATGTACGTCCACCGATTCCGTAACTGTTAGACACCTTAGTTCTTGCAACCTAATGGCCCGCCCGTTACGTTCCTCTACAGTGTAAATGTCTACTCATCATATACGATTACAGTTTGCTCCGTGGCCGGCCCACGTGGTTATAGGCTCGTATTTGTATAATGAAATTTTCACAATAAAGGTTTTTAAAAGAAAACATGGTAGTAGTATATACATTGGTAAAGTTTTTAATAATAGTCACTGTTTTAGAATCATTAAAAGGCAAGTGAAATAAAGCAGACCAATTACATGAAGGGTAAAAGGTATAATACGAAGGAACGCAGTAAAGATAAATGGTCAAGGGCTGTTGTGTTTTCTACTCCTGCAACATAAAGTGATCGATAAGAATCTCATATTCAGGCGTATCGGCGACTAAGACAGCAGGTCGACCCTCTTTTGCTCAACGGCTCCGTCATGGGACGAAGAAACGCTCTTTTTCTCGAAAAAAGAATATATTTTACTTGCAGGACAGTTGTAAATTTTCCGGGAAAGTACATTAGCCTGGAACATTATAACATATATTTAAGAAAAAATAATGTTCGGAAGTAATAAAAAGTGTAATTTTTAGGTCATATGACCAAGCCTTTCATCATTAGAATAAGAAAAGTAAAATGAACCAATGAAAAGTTTTATTAACAAGTCACATGACTTGTTATGCTTACGTTACGCGCTGCGCGCCCCGGATGACTTCCGGATGCGCTAACGCGGCGCGTCATATGACGCATTACGCGACAACGCAGGTCCAGAATATAGTCAAAATGTCTCCACCAACCAGCGGTCGGAACACAACCCCTTTCAGCAGGTTAAATAGTTCTGTTAAATGACAACAGAAGGGACAAGCAACAAGAACCATCAGTCAAAGAGGGGAGGGCTAGTTCTTCTCTACCGGGTTACATTGGGGCGCTACCGGAACTGATCGAATTGGTAGTCTACAGTGTTTCTGGATGTTTCAGACTGAAGCTGGGGTTAGCATGAGAGCAGCACCATTTCGTAGCTCCGTCGTGGCCATTCCGCAACCAATCATGGCAGCCGCTCTTTATCGTTATTTTGGGCGGGGTGGGTGGCGGAGCCGAGCTGTTTTGCAGCCATCATTGTGTGGAGTTCAGTTCATCTCACTAGTTTTGTATTTGTCATGAGGGGTTGTTCCTAATGTTTCTATTTTAGCGAGGTCAAAAAGAGATCCCATTAGTGGCCTACTGATTTTGCTCGATTCCTTTTCTTTTTTTTTTTACACGATTTTTCGTTATCTGCAAAGACTAAACAGAGTATTGCGACTCTGTGTTTGTTTGTAAATAGAGAATGAACCAAAGAGAACCAATTCTAAAACAGTAAATACTTGGATAACAATCAATCAAATGGAGAGAGAAGTCGGCACGACGTATTACAACGGGGGCAAAGGCCTGCGTTAACTACCTTTCACTATCTGCAAAGAGAGAGTACTCCTAATAGAAATGAGGGGGGGGGGCACCATTCAAAGCAGATCAGTGTGCATAAACACGAAAATGTTTTCACTTACCACGTACTTGACATTCGACAGCTTATGATATTTGCTATTAAAAAACCATTGAAATTCACTGAAAAAACCATAGGTTATAGACCATATATAGTTAGGAATTAGCATTTACAAAACCTTGAAAATTCACTGAAAAAACCATAGGTTATAGACCATATATAGTTAGGAATTAGCATTTAAAAAACCTTATTTTACTCACACAAAACCATTGAAATTCCATATATAGTTAGTTGCACTAACTATATATCGCGCACCCGCAATCCACTGCTGATGATGTCACATATTACATCATTCATGACATGGTCAGTGACATCACTGATGACATCACTGATGACATCTCAAATGACATCACTGATGACATCACTGATGACATCTCATTTGACATCAATGACCACATCACTGATGATATCATTCATGTGACAATACAATGCATCTCCTCACATTTTAATATACCCTCTGTTTCACCCAGTGTTAAATACAGAGTATAATTTTTGAAACCATTGACACACCAATACTAGTTACTACATACGTACTCACTGATTCCTACGTCTACACACACATTCACTCATTCACCCATACAATCATTCATACATACAATCACTCATCTTTACAACACTATCATATGCACTCATACACCTATACAGACACTCACACTCTGCCACTCATCCATGGAGTTACTCACACACCTAGTCAGTCCTGTAAAGAATCAATCACACTTCCATTTTCTTGTCTATACAGTTAAACATAGAGCACCTTACATTTTCAAACATATACTAACACATACTTACTTTCTTATACAATCATTGATACAAGTACACATTGATCTGCACAGAGTCACACACCTCCCAGCCAGCCACACACACACTCAGTCTCCCATACAAATACTTGGACAATCAATCAATAACCCATATAGTTAATCATATAGCTACTGATCAACACATGCAGCAGTTTACAGAACAACAGACATAATGATGCACAAATCAAGACAGTTTAGTCACTAACCCATGCACTCAGTGAGACACATTTAATCACTCACTCATACATTCAGTCATGCACCTACTAAATCCTTCGTCCAGACACTTATACATCTACTCATTCTTCAATATGTAAAACATATTTAAACTTTACAGAAACACACAGTCACTGGATGATGTCATCAGTGATGTCATCAGTGATGTCATTTGAGATGTCATCAGTGATGTCATCAGTGATGTCACTGACCATGTCATGAATGATGTAATATGTGACATCATCAGCAGTGGATTGCGGGTGCGCGATATATAGTTAGTGCAACTAACTATATATGGAATTTCAATGGTTTTGTGTGAGTAAAATAAGGTTTTTTAAATGCTAATTCCTAACTATATATGGTCTATAACCTATGGTTTTTTCAGTGAATTTTCAAGGTTTTGTAAATGCTAATTCCTAACTATATATGGTCTATAACCTATGGTTTTTTCAGTGAATATATATATATATAAACACGATCTCAGCATTCTCTCACCAGGAGCCCTTATACCGGATACCAACGGCGCAGAAGAAGAGAGGAAGACCCAGGGTGCAGGTGAGCAGTGATTTTATTCAATAGCGTGGAAGGCCCACCTCAACATAACGTTTCGGCCTACACAGAGGTCTTGGTCACATGACGCATAGGGGAGGGAAGGCAAAATCTAAAGGGCAAGTGCGAGAATAAGTAAACCGTGATTGGTTGCATTAATCACATGTTCCTGCAGTAAGTTCATAAACATGAAAAACATACTGAAAGGCTACTCAAATTATGGGATAATCCCCGTTAAGCAACTATACATGTGCAAAATCGGCAAGGTGAAAACAGTTATATCCAAAATTGGGGTTTTAAGAACACATAACAGGCATATTTACATGGTAAAAAATCCATTTAAAAATACGCACTTGATAATGTTGTCTATAATTATATATCCGATAAAAATTCATCAATATAAAACCAGGTTAAAACCATACAAAAGCTAAATTAAATTGTAACTTCTGATAAGAAAAACACCCACTGATGTTCATATTTAAATATTGCACATTTTGTGATGGTTGGCGCACAATACTGTGTCTATGCCAAGTTGTAGTCACATACACTGATGCTGCTCTCTATGATTTCGGTTTGTCTGAAAAGCAACTATTTTCTTTATAATGATGAACTGTTCCATCAGGTTTGTGGGACAGCGATGGGCAACGGCTTTGCCTTCAGGTATGCAAATTTGCATATGGGCTGGTTGGAGGAGCAGGTGGTCCAGGTGTTATATCAGACAGAATGTGAAGGGAATGTGTTGCATTGGAGTCGCTTTATCGACAATCTTTTCGTCGTATGGAAAGGGACTGAGGAATCTGTAAAAATCTTTATTACAAAACTTCAGGTGAATAACTTAAATCTAAAATTTACAACCACAATTAACAGCAGTTCTGTTAATTTGCTGTACTTAACGATTTATGTTAAGGACTCCAAGTTACACTCAAAACTTTACAGGAAACCGACAGCGGGAAATACATTGCTACACGCAACAAGTTTTCATCAGCAAAATCTGATAAGGCGTGTACATTACGGAGAATGTTTAAGAACAGTTCGTAACTGTAGTGAAGGAGATGTACTGGACAGAGAACTAATAAATCTGAGATCTCGATTTCTAGCATGAGGATACACAGAGGAGAATGTGCAAGCAGCCATTAGAAAAGCTAAAAAAAGATCTAGAGAAGACATTCTGTTTAATAAAAGTCAGAGTAAGATCAGACGGGAAGACACACAAGCAAATAAAGTCAGAATGATTACCCCTTTCAATCGCCAGCATGGTAAAATCAGGAATATATTAAATAAATACTGGCACCTAATACGTAATGACCCACTAGTAGGGAAGCTAATTCAGAAAAGACCAGCTATAACATTTCGAAGATTACACTCTTTTAAACAAATGCTGGTCAGCAATAGGATAACAAAGAAACAACAGTGCCCCCATGCTATTACTTGGCTAAAACGTAAAGGAGGCTTTACTAAATGTACAAAATGTAAAGCCTGCAGTCACGGAAAGAATACACAAAAAAACACACTGGGTCTCTCTAAAAGAGAAAAAAAGATCAACGTTTTTTTCCGTGCAAAACGGAATATGCTGTCTACGTCCTTCAATGCCCATTTGGCTTGAAGTACATGGGCAGTACGATTCATCCCATCCACAAAAGGGTGTTACAACACTTTAGGGCCATACGCAATGGAGATAGGACGTATCCAGTTGCGCACCATTTTTAATCCCATCATGAGAAAAATACGCAAGGTTTAACTTACTGTGTAATCAATTGTATCCCACCAAGTGCACGTTGGGGTAATCCAGAAAAGAAACTTGGAAGGCTTGAGTCCTGCTACATTTTGGAACTGAATACACGAATCCCGTTGGGATTAAATGTGGAAGAGGATCTGATTGCACATCTGTAAATCCTGTCCTGGTGTGCTGGTGATAGCTATGTTTACAGAGATAATAATGTGCAACATCTGAGAACATGTTTTTAACTGTTTTAGGTTTTTGTTATGAAGTCTATTTTGTCCCAGGTTTTAACAATGTTTATAAATAGAGAAGACTAGGTCACAAATGAATAATTTCCCACTGAGGCGTCAATTCTCTGAAACGCAAAATGTATACATCTAAAATAAAATATTGTTGTGATGTGGTTTAAAGCATTCAAATTGTATGGGGAAAATACCCATTTGGGTTTATTCCAAAGTAGGCATTGAAATGAGCAGAGTCTGCATAACGGGTACAAGCATAATGTGGTATGGAAACGTGGTAATACTGCTCAGCCCACCTTTAATTAAAAATAAAACCAGTAGGGACAGGAACCAGAGGAGGGCAGTGTTATGTTATGTTATGTTATTGGTTTTTGTACCGCGCACAGCTGCCCCAGCAAAGGGGCGTCCTGGCGCCAGGAAAGGTATACACAACATCACAGAGCGCAACTGAGTCAAAAAGTATTAATTAAAAAGAAAGGTTTTAATGTACATATAAAGACTTGCCTAACGATAACCCGATTACAAAAAAATGGTTATGAATATGTATATTGGTGAAACAATACATTTGTTTATAAAAGGGTTATATGAACAAGGAATTTATTTATGTATATTTTTGTAACCGCAGAAAGATTTAAACATAGTAGAGAAATCGAATGCATCCCGCAATTTGAGTTTAAAAAAAGTGGCATATTGAGTAGATTTTTGAGTTAAAAAACTACTAGTCTGGTGTTTAATGCACTTTTTGGGTAGTCATGTCACGTGACAAGTTGTTCAACACTGTTTTTAAAAATGGCCAATTTCAAACAGTAAAGTTGTTTGTGAACAAGACTGCTGGACAGGCAAAATGTGTCTCATCAGCTGATGGAATATATCACTTCTGGCCAGTACACGGTGTCATCAATCCTTGTTTTGTGAGGAAATTGCTGATATGTAATGCACCGTGCCTGGGTGGTCCAATTACGACGACACACCCGCTGTTCAGGTAGTGCAGTGGCTTTACCTAGGCGTGGAGGAAATATATATCAATATATATATATATATATATATATTTATATATGAATACAGCAATTTGTACATGCGGGAAGAGTGCAGGATAGCTGGTGCCGGCGGCGAAGTAAGGACAACTTCATAGTATTATTCAAGCAAATTGAAAGGAATACGCCGCACTCTTCTTGAATTATTCAACTCGAATTTTAATGACCTTCGCCTTCTCTCCATCTACGCGTTTCGAACTATAACAGTTCCTGATCACTGTAGTAACAATAGTCCTATGTATATTTCTCCGTTTTAACAAATCAAGGCTACATTTCATGCTGTCCGTTGTATAGATTCAAAGCTGAATTGAAGTTGTGAACCCTGCTGTCCGCACTGTAGATCGAAGGCAGTAGTCAGCAGAGATATCAATATGAAAGTTTATAATTAGTACCTCTATCACATATTCCTCTTTAAATATGGGTATAAGTTGGGTGTAATTTACACAGAACATAGTGGACGTCCTTACACTACTTAAATGTTGATGTTAATTAGTTAATGGTAAGTGGAACTATAGCCTGTTTTTTTAGGTAGCATTACAGATTTGGCTTCTTGTTGAAAGTATGGGAAAGTGGTGAACATTACAAATAGGAATTGTCATTTAAAAAAACTTTGAAATTCAATAAAAAAAACATAGGTTTCAGGCAGGTTATATTTAGGAATTATCATTTAAAAAGCCTTTGAAATTCACTATTCACATATTCTTTCTACAATTCTCACACTCCACACATTCACACTGTCAAATTCTGGTAGCAAAAATATTTTATCTGTACATTTTGTATACAATTTCTACAAGAACCATAGTATCCTATTTGCGAAATAAATCAATCTAATGTGCATATTATTGTAGATGGTCTTATGGTTCAAAGATAAGGTCTAATCTTTGAACCATAAGACCATCTAAAAGAATATGTATGAATGAATTCCAGGGGTATAATGTTGAATATGTATATATATGTTGATTCTATGTTCTTTTGAAATGTTTTTCTTTTGAAATGAAAAAATCCGCTTGAACAAATGAAAAAATGAAATTAAAATAAAAAACAAATTAAGAAGATTAATTCTCAAAGACTAAAACGTTGCCTTCATAGTGTTTTATTCGTATGTTGGCATTAGAAACAGAGACTTTGATTGAGATTGGCAGCATTGGCAATTGTTTTGTATTATACATTAGGCAGGGTTTGGCCTTGCTGCTTGGGAGCCCATACCCAGTGACGTGTATCAATAGTGTATTTATAGCACATTTTTCAATCATTATAATATACTTGCATTCTTAAAAAAATATTATTTATTATTCTTTCAAATCCTCTGTTGAAAGTCATCCAACTCCACTTGACGGATCATAAAGTTGAATGTAAATTAAATTATACAGTAACAATATGTTCCCTCTGTGGAAATGAAAGGTAAACTCAAGATGATACCATTGCTCCGAATCAATACCTTGCACAAAGTAATTCCTTAATTCACCCATATTTCTTGTAATGGTTATTTCGTCAACTAGTTATTACACTCTATTTAAACTTAAACATACTACATTCTATAATCATGTAAATGTTTTTGCTTTCTTTTTAAAAATATCAAGCATATACCATTTCACATTATTTACCTCTCTTCCATATTCTTTCCTTACTCCGTCGTAATTCATCCAACTCCTCTGGAGGGGACATAATGTTTTATGTATTTTTAAATATACGTTAACAATATGTTCCCTCCGGAAATATGAAAGAAATTTTCAATATGCTTCCGCAGCCCCATATCATTACCTTCCTCGTAGTTTCTTCACCTGTATTGATTCTCTGAAACAAAACTAATCATCCCACGTGTGTGGTTTTTATACTTTTTCAATAGTGTTTATGTAAACCTGCCTCTTTCCATACTTTTTAACTTTCGAACAATTTCTAAAATGCTTTATTTAAACTCGTTTTTCTTATAAAAAGCATTTCTATAGGCTACTCTCTTTTTTTAATACGAGTATTTACATTCATTCCCCTTTTTTCCGACTTATTCTATTAACTGCCTTTTTTGTTTAACTTTTTTTTAATACTCTTCATCACCCTAAACCCCTATTTTCACTGCATCCTGTGCCGGTGATACTTTCTATTAATCTTTCGAGTATTCTAATTAATACCCGAGTATTAATTTATTTAATTCCATTAATCAAAGTTTTTATACATTTCTGTAACTAATATTTATCATCTTTATTTACAGTTCCTGCCTACATTTTAATACACTACCCCACCCAAAACCCCTATTTTCCCTGCATCCCATGTCAGAGATATTTTCTTTTATTCTTCGACTATTTTAATTGATACCCTAGTATCAATTTGTATAATTCAATGAATGTGTGTTTTCTTACATTTATTTATCTAATATTTTTAATCTTTCTTTATAGTTCTTAACTTGATTTTAATACACTACCCCACCCAAAACCCTATTTTCCCAGCAAGAGGTACTCTCATTTAATTATTGAGAATTTTAATTTATACCCGAGTATTGTTTTAACTAATTCCACTAATGCGTTAATCATCATCAGTAATGTAATTTGAGATGTCATCAGTGATGTCATGAGTTATGTCACTGACCATGTCATAAGTGATGTAATATATGACGTCATCAGCAGTGCATTGCGGGCGCATGAGTTATAGTTAGCTGAACTAACTATAACGGGGGAATTTCAATGGTTTTGCACAAGTGAAATATCCAGCTAACTATAACGCCCCTAAAACATATGATTTGTTCAGTGAATTTCAAAGGTTTTTTAAATGCTAGTTTCTAACTATGCCTACAGAGGTAGGACGTGTGAAGAAAGAAGAAAAAACATAAAGAAAGAAGCAAAAGAAATGCAGAAAGAAGCAACAGAAGTCCTCAAAGATGAAGAAAAGTGCAGGAAGAAACAAGACATGCAGACAGAAGCCTTGTGGCAAAATCATCCTGTACCCTCAACTCTTTCAGACGGATACTGGTGGTAACTGAGTCTGACTAACCAGTCCTAGAGCTAGTGCTATGTTAAAATACACTTAGAATGCAGTTAAAACACCTATATACACTAGGGAACACTATGCATTGGGAACCCCCCTCTGATTAGCATGACGTCCTCTGTAATCCCCAAGTATATATAGGGCAGGGGGTTTAAAACTACCTCCTAAAACGCATCATGGGGTGTGTTTGTAGACTGGCGAAGGGAGGGGGGGGGCTGAGATGATATCTGTGCAAACACGCCTTAAGGGCGGTTTTAAGTTGAGGGATCAAGTCCCCTTGAATCCTGAGGATCCCTGGGAGCCAACTAACCCACCAGGTATGTCCAGTAAGTACCACAGGCTTGCATTGCAGAGAGGTGTATAATGGGGCATGGCCTCAGACCACCTCTCTGCAACACAGCTCTCTGGTGCTTACTGGAGGTACATGGTGGACTAGTTGGACCCAGGGAATCTCAGGATTAAACAGGACTTAATTCCCCAACTTAAAATGCGCCACAGGGAGTGTTTACACATGTCACCTCAGGCCCTGTCCCCTCCCTTCCCCACTGTGTAAACACGCCCTGTGGCTGTTGGGAGATTAAGTCCCCTTGAATCTTGTGGGTGCTTAGGGTCCAACTAGCCCACTAGGTACCTCCAGTAAGCCCATTGTTCATATTAATACTTAGTTAATAGTAATAGGTAAAAAAAACGCGAAACATTTTTTTCAGTTGTTTTTTATAATTTAAATTTGTGAAAATGTCATGTTTTAGAATTAGGATCTGTGAAAGAGAAGAAAAAATACAGTTATAATATATAATATTATATTTTCTACAACATAACATAATTTTAACATTATATAAATTATTTTCTTTGCCTTTTATGCTGTTCTTAGAATATATTGAATTTCACTATGTTACTCTTCACATAATAGCGGGCATAAAAAAACAACAACAATCAATAGAATTGTTTAAAAAAAGCAAAAGTGTGTCTAAAATATCTCTAATATACTTAAGTATTTCTGAACATTCCGTAAAACTACATCCTCAATTACATACCATTTAATACAAATCACATATATATATATAAAATGCTTCCTTCTAAGAGAATTTTCTTACTTAAATGTGAAAGAACTCAAATAATAATTCAATCAAGAATTCTTTTTTAATTTCTGTACACTGTAAATGATGTTCTTAAAAATATATGCTTTGAGAATGTGCAACAAAAAGTCCATAATTCAAATGTATAACTTTCCTCTGGGCCAAATGGTATTGCTGAAATCATTTAAACTGAAATTGTCCAATAGTAATCATATTATTACATTTTAACATGTTCCTAATAGGCTGAATTATATTCCTAAAACTTTGGCTTTAAAAATATTAGGTAAGAATTTGGTAATTTGCTAGGCAAACATTGTTTAAAAACCAATTGAGCATAATTACAATATGTCCATCCTTTACTACATTTTAAATAGGCAGTGTAATGTCCAGATGTTGTAGAAGGACCATCATGGAAAATTATTGCTACTGCTACAAATGTTCTTCCTGATAGTGATAGTTGACTTGCTACAATATGTTTTATTAAAGTTTCAAATTTTCTTCCATCAGCTGTATAACGTTGCATCATTAAAATTATATATTGTCCATATCTTTGTATAAATAATGTTGATCACATTTCTGATTTGCATTGGTTACACTCCATATTTTGATTTGCTGCTTTAACCAGTTTGTTGAAAGACACTGATTTACAGTCTGGTAATGTCAAATATATAAATCTTTCAGTGTCTATGTTAGTGGTACATGTAAACATACAATTTTCACATTGATGTTCCCATTTATAACAAAGGCAAAAAGATTTTCAATTTCTATGCCTTCATTTTCCAATACAGCAAGCATATATATTAGAAATTCCTGAGCATCTTGTTAGACATTCTGCGTAAATTGTGTAGAACCAGAACATATAGCCAAAAGATTTTTCACAAATACAATGTAACAAGGAACAAAATCTTTTTTACCGATTCTCCATAATTTGCTGTTGCAAACTTTCTAAAAAAACAACAACATTGACCACTACATTAGCATAGGAGTTGATACCTGAACTCTTTTTAAATACAGGATATTGACCTAAATTGGGAGCATACGCACTTCTTAACCTATTTTATTCTTTTACACAGTTTGCATCTGCACTAATCTTTGACTCATCAAAATCAATCAAAAAACAAACCAGATAAAGTTCTGACTCAGAACAAAGCAACATATGCCATACCCTCTTTAAACACAGTACTTCAAATGTTCACCAAAGAACTGTCTACACTTAATCCTTGATGAATAGTCACTGCATATGCCAGAGAAAGTGGAAATTGTTTTCTACGGACATATACATCTTTAACAAGCAAATAACAAACTGAACAATGACCAATTTGTTTTACTTCTTCAATTTGATAAAATGTAGGTGTCGATTAGGATGGCGGACGTACCTGCGTCCGTCCGCCACCCCCGAGGTGGAGGGACCGTCCGCAGGGGCAGCAGCATTCCCTCCATAGGAATTAGAATGTGACCGCCACCCTGGCGGTCACATCCTGTATATTTAAAATTGCGGCAGTTGCTGCTTAAAGCAGCACCCGCAGCAAAGTTAAAAATGCATGCTTTGCATGTGCATGCACAAAGCGGCAGGCACCGCGCAGTGCCTGCTGCTTTGTGCATGCACATGCAGGGGGGTACCATAGGTACCCCCATGTGCACCCCCACCCCCCAACACCCTGGGGGCCCGCAAGGGGCCCCCAGAAGCAAAGGTCCCATGCTTTACCACAGCGGAATATCCCAGGCGGAAAAGCATGTCTCTGCACACATCATAATATGGCTGGCGGTGTCTTGCAGACGCCGCTACCATATTGTGGTCCACACCCCGTGGATCAGCAGCAGACGGACCTGCATCCTCCGGGCCGGTGGTGGCTTCCACCGGCCCGGAGGATGCGGATTCACCGCCATCAAAATCGACCCCTTGATTTTTAAAAATTCAATTCCATCCCTATTTTGATAATTTACAAAATCCACAACTTTACCCATTGCTCCATTTACTAAACCTTTTCCTACATCCAAATTACGCCTTAAAATTACCCGACAGTTTACACATGCATTTAGATTCTTTTCAAAATAAGCAGTTTTAGATATCGATTTTTCTAAAGAATCCAATTTTTTTTTCAATGTTTCCATCAAAATAATAGTGATTCCTTCATGCTCTATTTTATCAATGGCTTCCATTTTTATTATTTCTTCATTTTCTAAGTTCAAAAGTTGTTCATTGAATATAGAACACTTGCGCAGTGTTGGTATTGAGCAGATTATAGATTTATTTTCTGCAATTTTCATATATATTTACTCAGGAACTATATTTTCATTTGGAAACAAATTTGAAAGTAGTTGACCTTTTAAAGCTTGTTTGCCATGTTCTGTCAGTACTCCAATTCTTATATCTTGAAAAATAGTTCCATAATCAAAATCATTTGCCTGTCACATATTTGTAATGAGTTCTTTATATTTAAAATATGACCAAATATTAACATTTCAAACACTTCCCAAAGACTTTTTGGTGTCTTCATGCACAAGTGTTTTAAATACTGGTTGTCCTTTTACGGGAGTAAGTTGCAGTAGATCTCTAAAAACGATGACATGTTTTCCTCCAAATAAGACATCGTACTCTGTTTTAAGAATGCTTTAAGAATGTGCTGCATTCTTAAATGCACAAAAGCACGCATTAAGTTTGAGACCATGCTTACCTCATCAATAATCAGAAGTTTCATTTTCCCTTGCTCACTTTGCCACTGGATTCAAGCAAGCCTGGCTGAAGACGGCTGAAATGCCAGAAACCGGTCCTAGGAAGCTTGTTTCCGTTCCAGGGAAGGCATGGCTTGGCGGTTCGGGCTGGACTGTTCCCATGATGCACAGGGTCAGACTGATTTGCATATGGCCATGTCTGAACTGGAGTGGCAGAGGGGGCTAAAGAACGGTGATGGATTAAACCCATATCTTTTGACTAGGTGTGAGTGTTTGATTGGTTCAGATGCTCCGTCCATCACCACCCCCCTGTGGTACCGCTTTGTTCACCATAAGTTGGCAGGGTATGCTCAGATGTGATTCCCTTGCTCACTTTGCCACTGAATTCAAGCAAGCCTGGCTGAAGATGGCTGAAATGCCAGAAACCAGTCCAAGGAAGGCATGGTTTGGCGGTTCGGGCTGGACTGTTCCCATGGGGCCCAGGGTCAGACTGATTTGCATATGGCCATGTCTGAACTGGGGTGGCAGAGTGGGCTAAAAAATGGTGATGGATTAAACCCAGATCTTTTGACTGGGTGTGAGTGTTTGATTGGTTCAGATGCTGCGTCCATCACCACCCCCTTTTGTACCGCTTTGTTTCCCATAAGTTGGCATGGTATGCTCAGACGTGAGTCCCTTGCTCACTTTGCCACCGGATTCAAGCAAGCCTGGCTGAAGACAGCTGAAATGCCAGAAACCGGTCCTAGGAAGCTTGTTTCCGGTCCAAGGAAGGCATGGCTTTGCGGTTCGTGCTGGACTGTTACCATGAGGCACAGGGTCAGACTGATTTGCATATGGCCATGTCTGAACTGGGGTGGCAGAGTGGGCTAAAGAATGGTGATGGATTAAACCCCGATCTTTTGACTGGGTGTGAGTGTTTGATTGATTCAGATGCTCCATCCATCAACACCCCCTTTTGTACCGCTTTGTTCCCATAAGTTGGCAGGGTATGCTCAGACGTGAGTCCCTTGCTCACTTTGCCACTGGATTCAAGCAAGCCTGTCTGAAGATGGCTGAAGTGCCAGAAACCAGTCCTAGGAAGCCTGTTTCCCGTCCAGGGAAGGTATGGCTTGGCGGTTCGGGCTGGACTGTTCCCATGAGCCACAGGGTGAGACTGATTTGCATATGGTCATGTTTGAACTGGGGTGGCAGAGTGGGCTAAAGAACGGTGACGGATTAAACCCAGATCTTTTGACTGGGTGTGAGTGTTTGATTGGTTCAGAGGCTCCGTCCATCACCACCCCCTTTTGTACCGCTT
The DNA here is from genome assembly GCF_964261635.1 of Lissotriton helveticus. Classification (NCBI taxonomy): domain Eukaryota; kingdom Metazoa; phylum Chordata; class Amphibia; order Caudata; family Salamandridae; genus Lissotriton; species Lissotriton helveticus. Next base: position 1,082,275,883 of record NC_136059.1, read on the forward strand.
TGTTTGCCATAAGTTGGCAGGGTATGCTCAGACGAGAGTAACTTGCTCACTTTGCCACTGGATTCAAGCAAGCCTGGCTGAAGACGGCTGAAATGCCAGAAACCGGTAATAGGAGGCTTGTTTCCGGTCCAGGGAAGGCTTGGCTTGGCGGTTCGGGCTAGACTGTTCACATGAGGCACAGGGTCAGACTGCTTTGCATATGGCCATGTCTGCACTGGGGTGGCAGAGTGGGCTAAAGAACAGTGATGGATTAAACCCAGATCTTTTGACTGGGTGTGAGTGTTTGATTGGTTCAGATGCTCCGTCCATCACCACCCCCCTTTTGTACCATATCATTTTTCTTTAGCACTCTTGAAACTTCACAACAAGCTTCTCCAGATAGCTTGTGAAATTCCAATTTGTTTTCAAGCTCTACAGGTAGCATAAGTAAACAATGCAATGTAATTCCTTTAATGTTGTGTGCTGCCAACCCAGTTGGAGCAGTTACAACACTAGACAAATGTGAATCAGTTGTTTTCTGTAGATAACTGGTCAATATTTTAATTAGGAAACGTTTTCCTGTTCCAACTTGACCACTGACATACATACGGATAGGTTGAAATGAGGTGCATGTGCATTATTCTTTTCATGAAGGAATCCATGGTCGATCTGTTGTCTCACTTGGTGATATATGTCTTTCTGTTCAACATTTAGTTGTTTTTCCAAATTTCCTAAGTCCATAATATGTTCTAGAGCTCGATACATTGCTGTTTCCACTTCATTCATGGTGATTGCTGCTTCATTTTCAAGAATTGGTTGTCTTTGTGGATCTTGACTCAGTGGAGCAGAACTGTGACTATCTTGAGGACTGTTTTTAGCAATCTCAGCTGCAATAGTAGCTTCTTGATCAATTTCATTGTTCAACATTTTTAGATAATTTGCAAAAACAATACATTCTATGGTATCTTTACAAGCATTGAAGGAATCTACATAGCTTTGAAAATCTCCAAGTAATTCCAATTCTGTACGCCACGGTTTGAACAGTCGCAAAAGTGCCAAATAGTAAAATTCCCTTTTATCAGGAGTATCACAACTCAGTTTTCTGTGATTATTCAAAGTTCCTTTCCTTTGTTTTACCAAATATCCTATGGAACCAATCACTGCATATTTTCCTCCATTGATTTTTTCTGTAGTATTCTGTTTAAAAGTGTAGCATTGCAGCACTTCATAGAGACATGTGTTACCAAGAAGATGACTTCTATTTGGATAATACGTATCCAACATGTTTGTTTTGACAATATCTGTACTTCCTGGATCTTTTTCTGCTAAATACTCAATTTCTTGTACAGATTAAAGTACTCGATTTTGTGTAGCAGCAAGACCAAGACTCACCCAAATGATTCTTCTAGATTTTGAGTATAAACTTGTAGATAATAACTGATTTGAGCATTCATACGCTCCAATTTCTCGATGGGATAACATCTTCAAACTGAAACTGTCTCATGAGAAATTTCTCCCCACATTTCTTTTAATTCCGGCTATTCTGATTTTGTAATGTAGGATGTCACATACCGGGCAACAGCAATGGAATTATCCGCAATGTACTGAATATCCATATTATCATTCTACATTGAGAGAATAACTGGATTATAATCATTTATGTATTTTGATTCTTCACTTCTTCTCAAATTGTATGTATTTTTGGGAGATTTTCAAGTGATGGTATGTCTCATAGCTGACATAAAATTGTTTACTTTTCCTTTGGATATTACAGGACGTAAAAAATCCAAAACGATATTTGGTATAAAACTTTGCCTTAGACTTGTACTTTCGTCTACAGTATTTTCCACATTGTTGACTTTGGAATCGTAAGACTTGTTATCTTAAGTTGTTTTCTTCTGTTCTTTTTGGTAGAGAACATGTGGCATATTCTTCAATAAAAGACAAAACAATATTATCTGAATCAGTTCCGAATTTAGGTGCATCCTTGATCCATATCAGCATATGTATATGAGGAGCACCACTAGCTTGATACTCCTTTCCCCAAAAGAAATCCACAACTTCTCCAAGAGGAGGATTTTTTTTATTGCAGATAAAAGACAGCATAGCTTCAAATCTATGATTGAAATATCTGCATACATTAACAGGATCAAAAGAGAACAATTCTCCAAATTTCTTGTATTCAATATTTTTTATATTCGAATTTGCCTCTCGAAGAAATTCAAGTAAATCATCCCAAGCGTATTCAGCACAGCTTAGGGTAAGGAACCCCGTAGGAGTTCTTAAGTTCCTTATCATACATTTACGTTCTCCATGACGAAGGTACCAAAACTCATTAGTACCACACTGACATGCCATCAGATTATTCAGTTGAGATTCTAAATGATCATCTCTCTGATGTACTTTATCCATAAATTCCTTTGCTGAAACATTTTGAAGATGTACTCCTGTTTTCAATATGTGGTTAACTGCATAGAAAAGCCCAGACAAGTCACTCTCAAACAAAAGATTAAATATATATATGGGATAGATTGTCAAAATGTTGGATGTTCTGCATACAATCTTGTTGTCCGATATTCAGATGCAGGAATCTGCACTGATCGTTCAACATATACTCCACCTTTTCCTGTTGGAAACAATTACGGAAAACAATGAGCTTCCAAACTTTTTTACCATACACTCATGGGACTTTCCTTTTCTTTTTTCATTTGGAATAATTCAATAGTATTCTCCATTACTGCTTTTGAATGAAGTTTATGTACAGTATAATGCTCATTAATTTGTTCACTTTTGGACATATCCACTTTTTCAATTTGACCACTTGACGTTTCAGTATCATCTCCTAAAAGTATTTCTTCTTCTCCCACATACACATTTTTATAGTACTCATTATTTTTTTATCAGATACAATGTTGCCTTTTGCACTTTCCTAACATTGACTAATTCTTGCCAGATTTTCTTACTCTTAGTAGGAACCCCATTAACTAGAAAAACTAGTGGTTCACTTTCTACATTCTCTACACGAAGAGTTTCAATATTTTTCTTTAAATCTAGGGGTAAATATACAACTCTTCCTTTTAATTCTCTCTGTAAATCTGAAGGAGGCATTTTACCTGTTTTAGGCGCCATACAAAAAATAGCTTGAGTTGGGTGTACACATTTAATCAGAATAGACTCATACTTATTTAAATCTATCAGTTCTGGAGGAATAGTTACCAACTCTAGATTATTATGGACAGCTCTAGCGGGCATTTTATTCTCATCTAATTTGTTATAACATATTTGCAAGTACCCAAATCAAAACAATTCTCTACCAACAAATAAGTTGCAAATTCCTTCCACTTATCATTATTTTCCCTTTTACTTTTTTAATACAGATCAACAGTCCTAGTCTGATTTTTATAGTGGGTTCGCTGACAACAAATACAAGAATAGTTTGGCCTTTCACTTAAAATCACCTTAAACTTTGTTATTTGCACATTCTCTTCAACAGTTTCGTCTATTAATGTGTCAGTTTCTGCACTCTCTTGTTCAGGACCAAAGTAGCAAAACTCAATTTCATCACAAACCTTCTTCACATCTGTTACTGACCCACGCAAAAGAGCACTGTTCAACTCATTTAACATTAGTGCCGGACTTTTTGCGTAATACAATCTTCTGACTAACTTCTGCATTTGAGAATGATGTACTGCTAACATTCTGAAATTATCGAAAACACTTTGACATACTTCCAGAGAATGACCTTGCAAACCAGTATTTTTACTCACTCTGCAAGGGTCTAGTCCTTGCAACATCGTAATCCTTTGTTAAACACTTTTTTTTAATATATTGTCATACGAAATTGCGTGAAATATCAATAGATTCTTTTTTTTTATTATCCTCATTTTGCGATTGTATGGATAGGGAGGTTTCGGGAGTCTGATGATCTTTCGTTTTTCTTTGCCTTCACTGCCCCATCATTGTCAGATGTCTTTGGGGAGTATCCCTTTCGATGTTGTGATTCATCAGTTTTCTCCACTCACCCTTTATCTATTGTTTGGAGGGGGAGCTAGCCAACTTGACTACTCAGCAGTAATAATTTCTGCCTAGAATTATTGTCATTGCCTTAATCATTGGATTTTATTCACCAGTGGCCCAGTAGGAGTTAATGATTTATTTAGAAGTGCTGTTCCCAAATTTCCCCGAAATTTATTCTTTTGGAATATTTCCCTTTCCTATCAAGTTTGTTAATTTTTATTACAGAGTTTAGCCAATTTGCATGAATTGGTGATACTGGTTTAACCCAGTTAATGCAAATTTCTCTCCGCGCTAGCAATATCAGAACGAACAGTAAACTTTCCTGTTATTTACTTAATTTATTTATGCCAGCATCTATGTTGTTATATATCCCAAAAATAATAAGAGGGGTACTTACAGTTATGTGGGTTCCCAATACCATATTCAACGTCTTACCAATCTCAAGCCAGAAGTTAGATAGTGCGGGGCCATTTTGAAACATATGTATGTCATCCGCTCTTGCTTCTCCGCACTTAGGGCAGGACTTAACGTTGGTTCCTTTAAATTTTGACAGTCTTTTTGGGGTCCAATATGCTCGATGGATCGTGAACAAATGATTCCTCTTTAGTGAAGCTGGTTTAATACAGGACCAACATTTTTCCATTGAATGTTGCCATACGAGCTGTAAGTCCAGATCCTGATTAGGCATGTCTTTCCTCCATGTTACTTTCAGGACTAAAAAATCTTCTTCTCAGACTCAATAAGTGCCCAATACCATTTTGATATTTCTTTCTTTATTGGTGTTATTTTTAACATTTCTTTTTCAAGATTCTCACTACTGCTTTTATCTTTTAACGACTTAGCCCAGTTGGTTAGTTGATAGTATTTAAATTTTGATATCGTGCCATCTGTAATTTCATATAGTAGATCCCACGATATAATCTCTTTGTCTACTAAAAATTGGCCCCATCTGTCTATTTCTGCTGTTTTGAGTGGTACTGCTAGAGAATCTTTTAGACATTCTGGTGTCCCCGGGGAATCCCATATTGGTGCTTTCGTGCTGTAGTAAGGTATGTTTACCGTGCTTCTAAGCTGGGTCCAGAGCCTAGCCGCGTTGTAAAGAATCTTTAGTTTTATTTTTTTAAAGGTTTTTGGGTGGCCAAACTTAAATAGGAAGTGGTCTGTTCTTTCAGTCATATTCTGTAGGAAGCTTGGGTAATATTGATGTTTTCTCAGTAATGGTCTAAGGTTCTTAAATTGAAATGACCTATAGTACTCAAATAAATCAGGACTAGCTATTCCGCCTTGCACTTTCCTCCTCCTAAGTTTACTCCAGGCTATTCTCGTGCCTCTTGATGCCCAGATAAAGCTTGCTATTTCACCCTGGATCTTCTTTAAGGGTTCTTTTTTAAACTCTAATGGGATTGTGTTAAAAAGGTAAGTGAACTTAGGAATGATGATCATTTTTATTATGTTGGATCTTCCCAAAAAGCTTAATGGCAATCCTGTCCATACTTTAAAAAGTTCTCTCATTTCCTTGGCGACTTTTGTCAAGTTTAATTGTGGGACTTTTTCAATTTCTTTTACCAGCATGATTCCTAGATATTTTATTTTTTCCCTACTGTATGGTGTATTAGGGTTAATGTTCCAACTCAGTGCCTCAGTTTTATCTTGATTTGTTAAATAACCTGAGACTTTACCAAAGTTGTTCATTATATCTTCTATTACTTGGTGAGTGACTTCATAATTGTCTGTAAATACCATCAGGTCATCCGCATATAATGCTACCTTTTTTGACCAATTTTGGTATTTAAAGGGTGTGATTAGAGGATGGTTTCTAATCGAGCAGGCCAATGGTTTGATGTAGAGCAGTGTTTCCCAAACTGTGGTCCGCGGACCCCCAGGGGTCCGTGACACATCCCCTGGGGTTCCGTAGGCAGCAGTTTCAAAAGCACAGAAAAGTTTCTTGTGTAATTAGAAGCTTTCCAGCAACAATAAAAGTGTCAAGATAATTCCAGTGATTAATGTACCTGCTGGAGAGGGAGGCGAGTTTTGTTCAGTGGCAGCTTTGACTTAACTAATGTAGCACAGAGGGTTAATGTGCCTACTGCAAAGAACGTGTAACATGCATTTTAGAAAAGCAGTATTTTATGTGCATAGGTTCGTGGTTACTGCTTTTGTCACAGAGATTATTTTGTTACTGTGCACTTCATAAGTGGCAATCGTAATCTAGCAGAGGGGCCTATAAACTGCCATCAAAGAGCTGCTTGCAAACTGCATGGTACCAGTTAGTAACTTATGTTTTTTCCCAGTTATTCATTATCCTGATGCTGCTAAAAAGATTTATTTGGGCGGAAATACATTTTTAATGTTACTAGCCAATGTGTTATGTTAATCCTGAGTTTGTGCTTTTCCATACCAAGCACTTTTTAAAAATGCCTACCAGTATGAATGACATGTAATCTTTGTAGTCCCCTTTACCTTATGTAACATTTTATATTCTGATTTACATGTATGATTCAATGTCTCTATGTGTGTGTGATGTAAAGTGCTCTGACATCCTACAATGGTATGAGAGATGCTATAAAACAAATTAAATCCATGTGACAGAGGTGCTGTTCCTTCAATATAAAATACTAAGGGCCAGATGTACGATCCGTTTTTATATGCGCGAATGGGTTCGTGAACCCATTTACGCATGCAAAACCCTATTGGGCCATGTAAATAGCCAATTTCGCGAGTCGCAATTTGTTTGTGACTCGCTAAATAGGTTTTGCAAATTGCTATTTGGAAGGGGCATTCCCTTCCAAATAGCGAGTCTCAAAACCATGTACAAATTTTTTCGGTCGCAAAACACTTGCAATTACCACCTACTTCAAGTAGAAGGTAATGCATTTGCAAATAGGAAGGGGTCCCCAAGGGACCCCTTCCCCTTTGCAAATGCATGCAAAATTATTTTTTAAGGGCAGGCTGAGGTCCCAGGGACCTCTGCTTGCCCTTAAAAAATGAAACTAAAACGTTTCATTTTCTTTTTTTTTTTAATGCATGGTAAACGGGCTGCATTTTTTAAACAACTGCTTTATTTAAAAGCAGTCCCAGACATGGTGGCCTGCTGAGCCCGGCAGGCCACCATCCCTTCGAGGGCGGGCATTTCCAATGGGCTCGCAAATTGCGAGAGGCTCATTAATATTAATGAGCCCCGCAATTTGCGACCCCATTGGGAATCCCAAACAGTGTTAACACACTGTTGTACATTTCATTTAGCGACTCGCAATTTGCCACTTGCATTGTGTCGCCAATTGCGAGGCGCTAAATGAAATGGTCGTACACCTGGCCCCAAAATCCTCAGTACTTTGAGTATTTGTTTTGTGTGAACACGTGTTTTTTTTTTTAATTACTGTTTTAATATTTGAAATTTAACTCATACAAATTGCTTGGGGGTCCCCGGCTTCCAGTGATGACTCAATGGGGGTCCTCAGGAGTCAAAAGTTTGGGAACCACTGATGTAGAGGTTAAAAAGTAGCGGCGACAGCGGGCAGCCTTGCCTTGTACCTCGTTGTATCTCGATGTTACTAGTCAGGTTCCCGTTGACTATTATTTTTGCCCTTGGTTTGTTGTAAACTTCCCTTACCATGTGACCAAAGCTTTTTCCCAGATTGTTTTTTTCAATAATTTCGTTTAGGAAAGCCCAGTTGACTCTATCAAACGCTTTGGCCGCGTCATAGGTGATTATAGTAAGGGGAAGTTTTTCACAGGTGGCTACATCTATTGCTGCAAATAGCTCATGGATGATCTCATGAATTTGCCGCCCTTTTATAAAACCCTTTTGGTCTGAGTTAATCAATCTTGGCATTATCTTGGCTAGTCTTTTTGCTATGACTTGCATAAATATTTTGTAGTCACAGTTGAGTAACGATATTGGTCTTCATGACTCACACAACTTTGGATTTTTTCCGGGTTTTAGGATAATGCTAATTGTCGCATCATTCCAGGTGTCGGGGATTTTTTCGTGGTCCAAATACACCTCATTCATTAATTCTGTTCATTGGTCAACTAGAGATTCTTTTAATGCCATGTAAAACTCATTTGGAAGCGCATCAGGGCCAGCGGCTTTTCCTCTTTTTAGGCCACTTATAGCCGCTCTAACTTCCTCAGGCTTGATTTCACTATTTATTTCTAGCATTTCCTCTTCTGTTAACGTTGGAAGGGGAACAGCCTTGAGATAGTTCCTGATTTGTTCTTTAGTTGGATTTATATCCTCTTTGTATATGCCAGAGAAGAATTTTGAGAACTCCTGTCTTATTACGGTGTCTTCTGAGCTTTGTGATGATTGGTCTTGGATCTGGATGCATGGTATGTTGTTCCTTGTCTGATCAGTTTTTATTCTCCATACCAAAATTTTTCCACATCCTTCCCCGTATTCATAACTGGCTAATTTGCTGCTTTCCCATTTTTCTCTCACTATGTTTTCTAAGTGGATTGACAGAGTCTCTTTAAGCTTTTGGTATTTTCCTTCTAGATCTTCCTTCAGTTCTGAGTCAGTTTCAATCTCTAGTTGTATCTCCGCTGCTTTGATGTCCGATTCCATTTTTTTATTTCTAGTTTCTTTATTTTTGTTTTATATGCTCCCAAACTGAGTAACTTTCCTCTTACCACAGCTTTATAAGCGTCCCACTTAACTCATTTCGATGTACCAATTACATTATCCTCGAAGTAATGCGCTGATGCAATTTCTAGTTGGTTTACATTTTGTGTGTTATTAAATATGGACCGATCTACTGTCCATCTAGGTGGAGTTATGTTTCTAGGTAGTAAAAGGGTTAATTGTACCGCCAAGTGGTCAGATAAATGTGCGGGGAGGTGCTCAATGCCTTTGACACTGCTTTGGAGGCTCCTATTTAGGAGAAAGAAGTCTATTCTTGATCTGTGGTCCAATTTTTTATTGTAGAAAGTAAAAGGGTGCGTTTTCTCTCCCTTTTGCATCCACATATCTTCCAGGTCTAGATCTTTTTTATATACCCTTACCCATTCCCTCATTTTTTATGTAGATTCAATTGATTGTTAGGAGGTGATCTATCTGATTTTGGATCGAGTATAACATTATAGTTGCCCCCTATTATTATGGGGACAGAGGTTGATAGGAGTTCCATATAAAGATTTTGGAGGGGGGTTGGATCATCTAAATTTGGGCCTAGTAGCCAACTATAGTTATGGTATTGTCGTCTATCCTTATTTTAGTCACTACCCATCTTCCTTTACTGTCTACAACCTTGCTTTCAACTTTTGCTTTTAGGGATTTTTTTAGGATAATTGCAACTCCTTTTACATTACAGTCTTGTGTAGTATATATACAGGCATCCACCCAATTTAATTTTTTTTATAATCTGATCCCAGTCGGTACTTACAAGATGAGTTTCTTGGAGGATGATGATCTCACTCTCCGTTTCCTTTAGATATTCCAAGATTTTTCTTCTCCTATTAGGGGTTCTAAGTCCGTTAACATTCCATGAGAGGACATTAATTATTCTTTCTCTCCCCATTTCTCTTTTAAGATTGCTGGGTCCTGGACTAGGCTACGGCATATTTTATATGGTCTAAGTGGCTCCCATTTGTCTCCATTTTTTTGTTTTATGAGGATAGTTTTTTTATATTTTTTTCCCTAATTTGCTCCCCACCTGTGTTTTAACATAGCTTACATTATTAAATAATTGTGAGGATTGAATTTCCCACCCTGAGGAAGCCTCCCTTCTTCTTTTGGGCGGTATTTCCACCCGTTTCGAGCTCCGGTTTCACCAGTTTACTTTTAAAAGATCACTTTCCTTCTTTAATGTGTTTAAACTGAACTTTTAAGACTTAAGACGTGACTTTTTTTTCCATATTACAGAAGTACAACTACAGATATTGTGCCTTTGCATCACAGGATGTTAAAAAAAAAAAACCTTTTTTTTCTTCTTTTGTATCTATAAAGATCCCTTCTCTAGTTAGTTTTCTCCCTTTGGATCTGGTCCTTTATTTGATGTATAAAATCCTCTACCTCATGGGGCTCCCTTATATTATGCATTTTGTTGCGCCACATGATTCTAAGGGCTGCCGGGAATTTCATCTGTACATTTGCACCAAGAGATTTTAGCTCTTGCATATGCTGCCCCAATTCCCATTGTCTGTCTTGTGTGGCCTTACATATGTCCGAGCGGATTCTAAAAGACCAATTATCCTTGTTTTGTGTACCACTTTTTAGACCCTCGCTTAGTATTTTTTCTTTAAGGGTATAAGTCTTAAAGTTGATTAGAATTGTTCTTGGGGCCTTCCTTTCTTTGCTTCTCCTGAAAGGATCCCTGTGTACCCTTTGAATGTCCTCCATCAAATTGCAGTCTTTTGTCCAAGGAAAGAATTCTTCAAAGAGGGAGACAATAAATGTTTTTATATCTGACCCCTCCAAGTTCTCCGGTACATTTAGTACTCTAAGGTTATTTTTTCTTCCTTGATTCTCCAGTGATTCCAGTTTCTCTTTAATAGCTCGCTCACAGTTGTCTGATCTCTTTTTGATTTGTGCCCACCTTTTTACTGAGGGTCTTAACTGCTGTTTCTACTGCGGTGACTCTCTCACCCAAGTCATTTACTTTTTGGTCCAAGCCTTCACAGACCTCGCGTATCTTGTTCTGATTTCCCTCAGAGACCAAGAATTTTTCCCTCATTTCTCCCATTATTTTGTCCAAAAACATCTCCATGACTTTTTCGGTTTGATTAGCTACTAGGAGATCATTACTTGCTTGATCCAAGGGTCGTTCCGAAGTTTCTATTTGGGGCGATGTAGAAGAGTTCTCATTTACCTCCGTTAATGATGTAGTGCTTGGAGCTATATTTAAGGGACTGATAGTAGGTTCAGTAAGTTCAGTTGACATTCTGCCCCTGGTTATTCCTGCTAACCTTCTAGAAGCTGTATTTTCTAACTTCTCCTCAGACGTGGAGATTGTGACTGAGCAATCACCAGTATTTGAAGACGATGGAATGGTCTCGTTCTGGATAGAGAAATGACCTCCTCACACTTGCACTGACTGCCGAACTTTAAAGTAAGACCTTAGGGAGGGGGTTACTTTATTTTTTGTTTTGACGCAGGCAACCCTTGTGCTTTTAGTTTCGTGGATCTTGATTTTATATTTTCTGACAGTTCCGCTAAGTTGGGGGGCAGTCTCTGCTTTCTTTTAGTGCTTCTCAGGGTCACACTCTTTTTCTGGGGAGGGAGCTGTTTATCCAGCTGACGGTTTCTCAGACGATAAGAGGACCTTTCCCCACTTCCCAGCTCTTTTTCTGCCTCAGTCAAAGTATCTGTTTCTACTCCCCCTTCAAATTTCCTGGATCTTGTGTTATATGAAAATATCCCCGTTTGGGTTTGAATGTCGGTTTCCCCCTTGTCTCCCCCACTGCTTTTTTGTTCTGCAATGTTGTGTTGGGCGCAGCTTGTAATTAGATCCGGTGTTATTTTTTCAGGGTCACCCTCTCCTCCACGTACACGTACCTGTACTTTAGTTTTCCTAGGTCCTTCCAGCTTTCTAGGTTCCTTAGGTTGCTTCTGCTCACTATATGACCGAGATCTTGGGGCCAATTCTGTTTGTGTCTCTGGGGGCAGAAAAGACTCCCTCTCCCCATTCATCGGCATTAGGGTGCTTGAGGTTTCGACACTTAATAGATTATCTGCTCCTTGTCGACCATCTTCCTCAATTATTTTTTGTATCGGCGCCTGAGCCAGTGTTTGTGGTAGCAGCCGCCTCTTTGTATCAGATTCTGAGATTGAAGCTGACCACGTCGATTCAACCCGACCGCCTCCCTGTTCCAGTACAATCCCGCTGACTCTGCTGACTCTGCCACCCGCGCCCCGGAACAGGAAGGTAATCCTTTGTAACGCCCTGCGGCAGCTCCGTGTTGCTCCCAGAGCTACTGCCCAGATTCCAGCGTGAGGCGGCGGCGACAATGGAGGTCCAAAAGGTACGTTTTGCTTCCAGCCTTTTCCAAGTCTCATACTGTGCCAGTATTTCAGACGGAGGGGTTAGGGGGGTTAGGTCGTTCGGCCCAAATCTTTGCAGCTAATGGCGGTCAGACAGAACGTCTATGGTTTCGTATTTTCATTTACCTTTTTGTGCGCCTCGAGAAAAAGCTATCAAATATAGTCGGCTGACATTTGGTTGTACCCCAGAAGGAATCCGTGGTAAAGAAAAAATAACGGAAAACCACGGAAAGTGTATCTTTTTACTCCGGCCTGTGCTAGTTCTGTGCTGGTGGGTCGGAGCTCCCGACCGAGCGTCTCAGCCGGCCGCCATCTTCCTTCTACCAATACAAACCCATGTTACCCCTGGTGGGCCAAAATATCAATAGATTCTTGTACTACACTACAAATACTACTGCAATCACTGGGACTTTAGGACGTCACCCTAGAACTTCATCAGCTAACATTTATTCTGCATTTCTGAGAACCATCTTTTCTTTCTCAATTGGACAACCATTTCTAACCTCATAAGCTCGACCACTGGTATCAACTGCATGCAATAAATTATTGGTCTGAAAATAACTCTCTTCATTAAAAAAATGCTCTGAACTTGAACTGTGTTTCCATTCACCCCAAAAAAATCACATCAATTTGTTCTGTTAATTACTCTTTTCCTCTTACTTTTGGCCTTCATTAAATGGATTGGTTTATCTAGTGATCGAATTCTGTTTAAAACTAAAATGAATAGTTTTCTTTTTACTTCAAAAGCCTTTTGAACAATGGATTCAATATGCTTCTTCTTTTTATAAAATAGTGCTTTTTTTTTAATATATTTTCACATCTTTTAGCAAGTTAAATACCACTCTATTATAAAAAATATTTTTTCTGATTTCTTTATACTCATTTTGCCTTCTTTTACCATACATTGTATCTTTTGAATATCATTTTTCTTTTTTTTCTTTGCTGTTATTCATATTCTTTTTTCTGGTCGTACCATTCTCAGTAGTTTGCACAATCTGTACACTGTTTCTAGGCTTTGAAAGTGTTATAATGAATTCTTTTGTTGTCTGACCGGAAGACTTTTTCTTTTTACCCACACATGTTGGTCATCAATAATTGTTGTTGAATTTTCTTCAAATAATTGTCCTTTTACTGTCCTTTTCTCTTTCTTGATTTTTCAGGCATGATAAGTTTATTTTAATGATGATAAACAACATCTGTTAAAAATAAAGATAAATAAATGTAATTTAATACATTTATAAATTATACTTTTTTATTACTATACAAACACATTGTATATAAAAACCATTTAATCACTTTCTTTTGTAAACACTAATTGAAATTGTAATTGAAGGTGTAAAGATAACTGTATAGGTGATTAGAGGTCTGCATGTGTAATGGACAAGGGTTTGTACCAGTGTTTGTGTTAAGCCCTGAGACATTGTATGAGTACTTAGGCACTGACTGAATGATTACAGTCCTGCAAGGAGAATGCCTGGATGAATGTAGAAGTGTTTGGGTTTTGGTGCAGTGTTTGGATTACTACATGATGCTGGGTGGCAGACTGGAGCAGTGCATAGGGAGTGACAGGGTGTTCGCTGGAGTGAATAGGTACTGCCTGAGTAATTAAAGATGTGAAACACAAGTTTGTCGGTGGACGAATACATGCATAGTGGACAGGAGTTTGTACAAGTATATGTTTTACGTACCAGCTAACTGTATGAGTACTTGGATCCCAAAACAATGATTAAAGTACTACAAGGAGAGTGCCTGGGTGAATATATAAGTGGTTTAGTTTTGGTGCAGTGAATGAATTAGTAGATGGTACTGAATAGGTCACTACAAGATTGCAAGAGCAGTGACACGGTGTTTCCTGGAGTGTATGGAACTGCCTGGGTAAATTAACGTCTGTAAAATAAGTGTATAGGTGATTAAAGGACTGCATGCACATTGGACAGAGGTTTGTAGCACTCCATGTTGTAAGCCCTGGATTACTGCATGAGTACTTGGATACTGACTAAATGATTAGAATACGGCAAGGAGAGTGCTTAGGGTGAATTTATAAGTGGTCGGGTTTTGGCGCAGTGAATGGATTAGTACATGGTGCCGAATGGGTCACTAGAGAAATGCAAGGGGTATACTAGACATTGTAATTGAAGGTGTAAAGATACCTGAATCAGTGATTAGAGGTCTGCATGTGTAATGGACAAGGGTTTGTACCAGTGTTTGTGTTAAGCCCTGGGATATTATATGAGTACTTAGGCACTGACTAAATGAGTATAGTAATGCAAGGAGAATGCCTGGATGAATGTATAAGAGTTTGGGTTTTGGTGCAGTGTTTGGATTACTACATGATGCTGGGTGGCTGACTGGAGCAGTGCATAGGGAGTGACAGGGTGTTTGCCGGAGTGAATAGGTACTGCTTGAGTAATTAAAGATGTGAAACACAAGTGTGTCGGTGGGCGCATACATGCATAGTGGACAGGAGTTTGTACAAGTATATGTGTTAAGTCCCATCTGACTGTATGAGTACTTGGATACCAACACCATGATTAGAGTACTACAAGGAGAGTGCCTGGATGAATTTATAAGTGGTTAGTTTTGGTGCTGTGAATGGATTAGTAGATGGTACTGTATAGGTCACTAGAGGATTGCAAGAGCAGTGGCAAGGTGTTTCCTGGAGTGTATGGATACTGCCTGGGTAAATTAACGTCTGTAAGATAAGTGTATAGGTGATTAAAGGACTGCATGCACAGTGGACAGAGGTTTGTAGCACTCAATGTTGTAAACCCTGGATTACTGCATGATTACTTGGATACTGACTGGATGATTAGAATACTGCAAGGAGAGTGCTTAGGGTGAATTTAAAAGTGGTTGGGTTTTGGTGCAGTGAATGGATTAGTACATGGTGCTGAATGGGTCACTAGAGAAATGCTAGGGGTATAATAGATTTTTAAACAGTTATGTGTCAGAAAAGACATGAAGTTACAAAATGCTTCTCTCACAATGGTTAACAAAATGCAGACAGGCTCACAGTGTGATTCTACACAAGCAACACTATTCCTTGGACTTTAGCCAAAGAGACTCACTAGTCTGAAAGGGCTAAAGTGACTGCACACATTCTACATATGTCCCTACTGCAATCTAGTGTGAATACCTGACTCATTCTGTGAATGCATAAGCAATTACTGGCTCCTAATACTACTAAAAACCTGAGAACAGGATAGGTTTTTAAGCAGTTATGTGTCAGCAAAGACATGAAGTTAACAAATGCTTCTTTCACAATAGTTAACCAAATGCAGACAGACTCACAGTGTGATTCTAGACAAGCAACACTAATCCTTGGACTTTAGCCGAACAGACTCACTAGTCTGGAAGGGGTAAAGTGACTGCACACATTCTACATATTTCACTACTGCAATCTAGTGTGAATACCTGACTCATTCTGTGAATAAATAAGCAATGACTGGCTTCTAATACTACTAAAACTTGAGAACAGGATAGGTTTGTAAGCAGTAATGTGGCAGCAAAGACATGAAGTTACCAAATGCTTCTCTCACAATGGTCAACCAAATGCAGATAGACTCACAGTGTGATTCTAGACAAGCAACACTATTCCCTGGACTTTAGCCAAAAAGACTCACTAGTCTGTAAGGGGTAAAGTGACTGCACACATTCTACATATTTCACTACTGCAATCTAGTGTGAATACCTGACTCATTCTGCAATGACTAGCTTCTAATACTAGTAAAACCTGATCACAGGATAGGTTTTTAAACAGTTATGTGGCATCAAAGACATGAAATGATTCTCTCACAATGGTTGCTCAAATGCACACAGACTCACAATGTGATTCTAGACAAGCAAGCCTACTCCCTGGACTTTAGCAGGAGAAACACATTAGTCTTATTAAAAACAAAGGCACCGCATACAACCCCTCACAAATTAATAACTCACCTTTCAAATTGATTTATAGATTAAGAAGTAAGTCAGTCACACACCAGATTGTCTTATACAGAATGTCTGTACTGCACTGCTCTTAGCAAAACCAAAACATGGCAAACTTTCCCTCTCATCCTGCACACATATACATGTAAATATCAAATCACATTGCTTCCCACATTAATTCAAAAGCTAACACACATTTCTATTGGTTACACATTTCAACCCTTTCCAATTGACATAACTTTGAACCCTACCCCAATCTGCTTACTCCCTGTTACCATAGTAACAGTTCATGGAACACTCAACTGAACACAAAGGTCACAAGTTCAGCTCACAAAGTTGCTAGTCCAAACAGCAAGTGTGCTTTACTTTTCAAAATATCAGCTTATCCTATGTAATGTTCCATTCAAATAGTTTTTTGTTAACCAATAAGAAACATGCTTTTAAAAAACAAAAACATGCACCCTACTTTTCAGTCTATAATGTTATCAAACAGCCAGCCATTTATTTTCTTTTTTGAAAACTGCATCTTAGCCACCATTTTAGAAAAACCTTAGTTGTAAAATTACCATTTCTTATACAGACACCTTCTGAGTGCATCCAGACCTCCCTTCAAGATGCTTAAGAGTATGGATTGTGGGACACAGCTATATTTTCTGGAGCCAAAGGTATGCATAAAACAGATGCATTGACAAAGAACTAGCTTTGCCAAATGTATACATTAAATGGATTGGACAGAGACGATTAAAGTGGCACCAATTGATGCCATTGGTTAAATACTTTTTTATCTCCAACACCCTGACCTCATAATTGTGCACTGTGGCGGCAAATACCGAGGCACTTTGACTGGGGTAGATCTGGAAATGCTTATGAAGGACACCTTTGGAAAATGTATGTCACTTTTCCCCAAAACTGCCTTTGTCTATTCTAACATATGCCAAAGACAGAAATGGAACTGGTCCAATCAATTGTGTCCACAGATTGAGAAAGCTAGGAAACATGTCAATAAAGCTGTTTCTGCTTACCTCAGAGATTATAGAATGGGGTCCATTTACAACAACAATCTGCATTTTAATATGGACGGCATCTATAGGAGAGATGGTGTACATTTTACAGATGAGGGTAACAGAGTCTTCCTCTACAACTTTAGACTCTGCAATGGTAATTTCTTGTAGGTACCAAAATCTTCCAATAAACATAACGGCTCTCTTTAGATCCACCCAAGATCTAAATACATAAGCTTGATATATATCTGAAAAATATTACTTTTTTTGCTTGGAGCCGCGCACCCAATGCGTTAGGAGTCGTGCACCCAACACGTTAGGAGTTGTGCACCAAGCACATGCACACCAGGGGGCTGCGCTGAGCGCCGCGCTGGGTGCGCGACCCCTAATTTTACCGCAAACATTTTTTTGCACATATCTCTAATTTCTATTATCCCCAGGGACCCCATCCCCCGGGGCCTATATACAACATTGGGGACCGTGGGTGGAGCCCCAATGCCCCCACGGTCCAGCCGGCTCCCCGTGTCCTTCAGGAGCCGGCATTGCTTTTCCACATGGGAAGCTGCTAACACAAAGCTCCCCATGTGGAAAAGCAATCTGATTTGCATTTTGAAAGGGAGAGCAGGTTTTCCTGGCCCCCGTTTGACAAATCACCTCAAGACTTCCAGGATAGGAGTGGACCGGAGTGGGCCATACGTTTTGAAAATTTCATGAAGATTCGTCGACCGGCGCCACAGTTACTGGAAATAAAATGTTGCGAATTTCCTATGGAAAATAGGGCCAGTAGGTAATATATAAGCACCATTTTGGAAATGAATAATATAGAATGCATAGAAAAATAGTCACTGAAAAAAACAAATGTTACAGGGATGTTATTCTTAGGCACAGATTTCACTCATGCAAAACCACTGAAATTCAGCAGTTATAGTTACCTGCACTAACTATTAATTGTGCCCTTCAATGCACTGCTTATGACCTCACATATTAAATCACTCATGACATGGTCAGTGACATCACTGATGACATCTCATATTACCAGTGGAATGCAGGGTGCCACCCAGGGAAATGGCCACTGACCACTTTCTCCAATGGGTGGCATAAACTTATCCCAGGAAGCACTATTCTCTCAAAACACAACATGGAGGAATTATCTCCTTACTGGTTGGACCAGGCTAAGCCAACCAACTGGAGTGGCTAAGATTCTCTAACACTCCCCTTCCATTCTTCTCTTTAGTCTAATCATAGGGGATCCTCAGTCGCTGGGGTGGCAGGATGTGGGGATGAGCCTGTGCTGCCCTAAATGTCATCCTCCCTTTGAAATCCAGTTTGTCCACCCCTCCTCCCTCCTGTCTTCTTCTGTGTTTTGAGTACTCCTCCAGCAGGAAACCCATTGTCTCTCTAGAAGGTTACTTCCCACCTCATGAAGATACCTTGGCTCAGCCTGGCAGAGGCTAGCCACTTAGGAGAGCACAGCTAGAAGGCCAGATTTTGGCTTATAGAGAAGAAAGTTTTCAGTGTTAGTTATTATAACTTTTGATGTGCTGAATGATATTTTTATCTTGCTCCTATAAATATTTATAGTTAAATAAAATATTACCATGTTAGACTACAGAGTTAAAGATCTACAATGGAGAGAACACATTTGGCAGTGTTTCCCTCACCATGGCTTCCAAAACATCTTTTATAATGTCCCTTCTTATAGTTATATGGCACCCTAACCCTGGGGCACATAGGGGAGGCCTTAGGGTTGACATATGTAAAAATTATTTAGATTACAACTTTGGAAGTACCTTTACTTCTAAAGTCTAATGTGCACATAATTACATTTTAAAGACAGTCTGCAAAGTAGGTCTGCCTTTAAAATAACAGCAGGAAATACAGCAGTTCACACTCCATTGCGACATGCTGGGCTTTCAAATTTCCCTGCCTTATAATATACTAGGGACTCATACACAGTTTGCATCCCCCTTACCATATTATATACTAGGGACTTACAGGGGTCTATCATTCCCAATTATAATTACACCTAATCACCATATACCTCTAAAGCAGAGCACTGGTCCTGGGATTGGTAAGCAGAGCCCGGGCACTATCAGAGTCAAGTACGACCAGTACCGATCAAAAAATGGGGGTGATCAGAGCCAAAAGGATGACTTTCTCACAAGTAGTGTGATAAAACAAATTAAATGCATGTGAGAAAGGGGCCTTGGAGCAATGAGGAGCACTGTGTGAGGGTGGTAGGGAGGGAATCTGAGGAGAAGGAGTTAATTGGGAAGACCACTAAAAATGATTTTCCCACTAGGTGCCACCAGGGCTAAAGTCGGTACTGGTCATCCAGGATGACCTCATTGATACCTGCATTGCCGTCTACGCACTAGTCTCCTGCTCTATCTGGGCACCTTTTCTTTAATAGGTTCACTGAGTTATTCAAGTCATTTGATTTCTTTTTAAATATTTTGCCCCACCTCCCAGATTGATGGCAGTTCACTGCAAGTCCACTGGTATTATCTCAGCTAAATTAGATTGAAGAAGCAGCAAAAGGAAACTGAGGTGAAGCTGTGCATATTATAAAAGAATAATCAGTGGCATGTTTTTCATCACATTTGTCACTTATTTCAAGGTTAAAGACAGTTGACTCAGCTCCATCAACAAAATGCAATGGAATGATTGATTTTTTTTACTGCTGAGTTTTTGAGTAAGTTATTTTGAATAATATCTGATGAATGCTCAGTCATACGCAAAACTGGAATGTGAACACCACCCAGTGTCAAGCCGCTACAGCTCTGCAAATATTCAATTGCAAAATTGAATGTTTGCAGAGCTGTAGCGGCTTGACACTGGGTGGTGATTACCTTCCAGTTTTGCCTATGTTTCGTTAGTGTTACTAGGACAGAGCACCATTCAAGCCAGCACGCTAAACCATCGCCATTGAGTAGCAGTTTAATAAGGAGACTACAAAAGGAGTAAAACACGGATGTGCATCCTACTATTCAGTGTATTAAGTAATGAATGCTCAGTCATCTCATATTTTGTAAATTAGTAATAACTTTTTCCACTCTATGTATAAATAATAACAAAAAACCCCAAAGATTACGGGGACACTATAGTTAGGAAATAGAATTAAAATGAGTAGAAATTCACTGAAAAAACAAAGGTTTCAGGGATGTTATAGTTAGGAAATAAAATTAAGAATATCTTAGAAATTCACTGAAAAAAACAAAGGTTAGAGGAACTTTATAGTTAGTCTCATATTGAACACACACAAAACCATAGACATTTGAGCAGCTGTAGTTACCTGAGCTAATTATAACGTACTCCCGAAATGCACTGCTTATCACCTCACATATTACATCACTCATGACATGGTCAACAACATCACTGAAGACATTACTGTTTGCTTACTTTGATATTGTGTCTGTAATCCACTCTAACAGTACAACGGCAAAGTTTGCTTGGTGAAAACAATTTACTTTTGCTTGAAAATCTGCACAGCCCATCACCACAGAGCTTGTTGGCAATTGCTGGGGCGGGGAACAACCTTTACAACGAAGGTTTTACAACGCGGTACTGTTACCACGCAACTTTTACAACGCAAGTCGTTACGAAGACTTGCGCTGGGGGGCGCTCCAGGATAGCAAATAGTTTAATTTACTATTCAACTCCTTCCCTACTATCCACGGGGACTGGAGTTGGAATAGTAAATTAAAATATTTTCTATCCAGCCCCCCCAACACAAGTCGTTGTAACGACTTGCGTTGTAAAAGTTGCGTAGTAACGGCACGTGTTGTAAAAGTACGCGTTGTAACGTCATACATCCGCTGGGGCTTTCTTATCATCTGAGAGAAAGTGTGCATCATTATCAATGCAACTTTAATTTCAGAAATCTTTGCAATGTACAGAAACATCTATGTTAAATGGTTATTTCAAAATTAGGAATTTGCTTTGATTTAAGTTTTGTTTTGAGAACTTTTACTTTGTGGCGTATTAAAATAGCTGCTTTATCATCAGCTAGACATATCCATTATTTTGCTGACGTCATACAAAGAGAATTTCTGATATTTTGGCCCAGATCGTTATTTTAGTCATGGAATTGTTGCTGTATAGTAAAATCAGTTAATATAACAATTAAGTATGGGCGAATTTTGCTAATCAGCGGTCCGAGAATTCGCGCAAAATCGCAAAAAAATCCGCAAAATCGCGGATTTTTTTGCAATTTGCACCATACTTAACTGGAGTACTTTCTACTGGATATTCAGTAAGTGCTACCTCGTTGGGTAAATGTATCATGCTTTTCCCACACTACAGCTGCGTAAAGGACCAGAAGAGTTGGCCAGTCACCACGTGTGTCTGTGACTTTGCCACCGCACCCCTAGGCGCCGAGGTCCCTCGAGTGAGCTGTCCATCACAGTCGGGGAAAGGGCGGGAAGAGGTTGCATAGCTTAGTGTGTGTGGGGCCGGGCTTCTGTGCAAGTTCACATGCCTCTTGTTTATAAAGGGTCAGAGACCGATCAGAGCAGCAGATGAGGAGAAAGCAGTAAGTGCTACCTCATTGGATAAATGTATCGTGCTTTTCCTACACTACAGCTGCGTAAAGGCCCAGAAGAGTGGCCAGTCACCACAAGTGTCTGTGACTTTGCAACCGCGCCCATAGGCGCAGAGGTCCCTCGAGTGAGCTATCCATCACAGTGGGGGAAAGGGAGGGAAGATGTTGCATAGCCTAGTGCGTGTGGGAAGGAGCCAAACAGACGGGGCTTCTGTGCGAGTTCACATGACTCTCGTTTATAAAGGGTCAGAGACCGATCAGAGCAGCAAATGAGGAGAAAGCAATAAGTGCTGGTCACTGGAAGAACAGGGGGATTGCGCTCAAGAAACTTGTGGATGCCTAGACCCCCATCATGGATTACAGCTAATTGTAGACGGTAGATCTGGGGAGAAAGCACACCTGCCTAGCATCGACCGTGCTCACTAGATTCTTGGGCTGATTATATTGCGTTACTGAATTTGAGCTTAAACTCGGACACCTGCTTTATTTATCTGTAAGTGCTTCCTGCTGAGGTTTAATTTTACTGACAGGAGCCTCGTTGCCTAATTGTAACTATTCTCTGACACTGCTTCGAGGGTCAGAGAATAGTTGCAAGTAGGCAACGAGGCGCCGCTCAGGAAGCACTTACAGGGTTACAGCAGATGCCCAAGTTGAAGTTAATTTCTTTGTAACCATTTTGTAAATGGTTACAAAGAAATTTGCTTCAACTTGGGCACCTGCTGTAACCCTGTAATTGCTTCCTGAGCAAAATTCATCCCGCACGCGGATTCGTGGATTTTGCCGCAACTTCGGGCAATTCGCAGATTGCGAAATTGCGTAAAATCTGCAAATTCCGCGAGCGGAACAAATTTTCCGCCCATACTTAGTAACAATTTGATTTCAACATGAACTTTGTAATCTGTCGAGTATACAAACTATTCAAGAGATTGGTTAAAAATTATCTTGGCATTCAAATTGCACGCATGTTGGCAAGCACTAGTGACACATAGATGCTTTAGAACTGCCACATTCAAAACAATGTGAACTGAGATCTTTATTTCAATAAAATCAAAGGTGCTACATTCAGAATTGAGGAAATCATTGAGAGGCTGAAAGAATTTTTTTGTCATAATAGTGAATTTTGTTGATAATTTACTGAGTTTCCATGGTGCCCCCACCACCAATGAACGTAAAAACCATACTACTAAACAATGGCAAATGAGTTAGGTTAAGTACTCCTTTTAGAAGGATAGATATAACTGACCCAATTTTACTCACTGTCACCCAGTGCTTTCATCTCAATTTTCTTAGTACATTCTCAGGCAGTATTTGTCTAGTCAGTACCCAAACTTTCACAAAGGTCAATGAAAGGATTAAATACAGCCCTAATTTCTCCAATCTCCCAATGAGAGCTTCTTGGTATCATTTACATGTATTTATAATTGTATCACCTGGGATCTGGAAAGCTGACCCAAAAATGTCACATAGAATTATTTATAAAGTGAGGGACAACATGGTATTGATAGCGACTGGACAAAAACACATGAACCATGCTAAAACAATTCCAGCCAGGTAAAAAGTCTGGAAGTGATTGGTCAAGGGAAAAAGGTTCACAGCATCAAATTCCACTGGAAGATGCAAAGAATAAGAGAGACAACAGTGCTTCCATCAGCCTGCAGGTGCTCATTATATTGAAGTGTAAGGATTTCTGGCTCCATTATCCTTTGCAGGCAAATCCATCATTGGTTTCCTGAATGTTTCTTACGTGAACGTCTTCTTTTCAAGTTTAAGAAAACAAGTTTATTGTGGGTAAAAAAATACAGTTGTAAAATGATTATATATTCATAACACAAACATAACTAAAAATAGATATATATGGCACATGGAATAGTGAGAGAGAGGATATACATGTTTAACAATGAGTGTAACTTGGATAATACATAAAAACATATATTATTATCAATTTAGAACACTTTCCCTTAAACCCCTCGATTAACAAGTTGAAGTGTGGGCTCATAAATTGCAGATCTGCTAGCAAACATGCTACTGATATATTCAATATCATTCTAGAGGAAGATTTAGACATTATGGTACTCACAGAAACTTAGCTAAATAGCTCCTCCTCTCCCATTCTTGACTTACAGGTTCCTCCTTCCCATGACTTGATACGACTCAATAGAATTGGGAAACTAGAGGGAGGTGTAGCCTGCATTTATCGTAATTCAATATCAGTCAAAAAAGTAGACTCCATTGAGCTATCCTCTTGGGATTATCTATGCCTTAATATCTCAGATGCTAAGCGCATAGCCAGCAAGTTACACATATTTTACCACCCCCAGGTGATAATGTGACTTGTATCAATGAGATTACGGAGAATATGGTATCCAATGCCATCTCTCTAGTGCCTCATATTTTCTTAGGTGACTTCAACCACCATTGGAACAACACAATGATCATATTGTTGGTTGTCTTAAGGAGTTTCTGTCTGAACATGAGTTATCCCAATTCTGTGACAGCCCAACGCATAACAAGGGAGAGACATTGGACCTCATCATTGCAAAATCAAACATTAACCTACTAGAATCCATCACCCCTTACAATTGGTCTGATCATTACTGCATCCTCTTCTCCATCAATATCGAAGCTATTCATAAAAGGTGCCAACCCTCAAAATCAAGGCAATGGATACGGAACTTATCAATTCTATCTCCTTGGTAAACCATTGCGAATCCGCTCTGAACCTTATGCCGGACATAACTGACGTACATGACCTTACAACCTTCTCCAATGACACGTTACTTGAAATTCTAGACGCCACAGATGTCTCCTCTAAGATTTCCAAGCCTTGGTTCAATGATGGCCTGAATTTGGAGAGTAGACAACTAAGAGCTGCTGAATGTCGTTGGAAATCGGCTCCTAACACTGTTAACCTTTAGCACCTTAGAAGGTTAAGGAATTCTTACAATAGGAAGATTCTTAAGGCAAAGGCAGAGTTTTTCAGAACTCAGCTGAACCAAGCTATCAACCGGCCAAAATAACTCTTTGAATTCGTCAAGCAACAATCATGTAACACAACTAACTTTAGTGAGTTAAATGACCAGGCCACTCCTACATGTGACATGCTTGCCAATTTCTTCAAGGAAAAGACTAGGACCAATGAGCTAGACATCCAAGCTAGGATGGCTCTCCCTCAACCTATGTTCCAAGACCCTAAATTGGGTGCATTTTTTGAAGTTCTTCTAATATTCCAAGGAAAGTCTCAAAAAACAATGCCTCTTGGCACTCCTTCTCGACAATCTCTCAACAAAATATTAACAACACTTTCCAAGCAATCAACCCCTCGAATCATTTCAAGATTTTAAAAACATCTATGCCACCATTATGGGCACACATTGTAAACGCCTCTCTGAGTCAGGATGTAATTCCGGACTGTCTAAAAATAGGGCAGGTCATTCCGATTCTAAAGAAAGCTGGCGCCTCTACATCTGATCCTAATAACTACTGTCCCAACATCCCCACCTTGGCAAAACTATTAGAGAAATGCGTACAAATTCAATTATGCTCCCACATTGAGAACTACAACCTTTTAGACTGTCACCAATCGGGCTGCTACCAAGGACATAGCACAGAATCTGCATTCACACACATTATGGATGATATACTAAAAATGCTGACCGCAATGAATCATGCCTACTGATACTTCTTGATCTGTCCTCTGCCTTCGATACAGTCAAGCATGACAACCCTCTGTCCCTACTGGAAAGAAGGATGGGCCTCTCGGGCACAGTGTTGCAATGGTTCTCCTCCTTCTTGAATAACAGATCACAAAGAATTAAGATGAAGAATTCACTCTTGCAACCCTCTGTGGTCACACTTGGTGTGCCTCAGGGTTCTGCCCTTTCACCCATTCTCTTTAACCTCCTAATGGAGCCTCTGGCGAATACCCTGAAATCAGCAAACATTCTATATCACCAGCACGCGGATGACACCCAGTTGTATCTAAAAATCACCACACCTGATAACTTCATTGCCCTCAACACTATTCTACTGAACACTCAAAGTTGGCTCACTAACAACCATCTGATGTTGAATACCAAAATAAAACGGAATTCATTCTCATCTCACCTCCGAACCACACTCCAAAGCTAGACCTCTGGTTAAAACACCTAAGCTCCTTTGACTGTGTCCCCCTAATCATTGACTCAGCAAAATCCCTAGATATCTCCATGACAAACATTTAAATATGCAGTCGCACATCTCTATGGCCACCAAGGGAGCTAATCACAAGATGAGTATATTAAGGAAACTCAAACCCTTCCTCCCTCAGACAGATCTAAAAATTGCAGTACAAGCCCTAGTACTGCAAAGATTAGACTATGGAAGCACCACCCTCTGAGGTCTCCCTAAATACAAGTTGGCCCCTCTGGGAGCAGCATTGAATGCGGCAGCTAGATTGGTATCTGGAACAAAAAGAAACAGTCACATATCACCAACCTTGAAAGCACTGAATTGGTTGCCTTACGAGGCACGAATACACTTTAAAGTGGCGTGCATAACGCACAAAGCAATTCACAACAATACACCTAGTTACTTGGCGCTAGAGCTTGAAAAGTCTGGAGGACGCAGACAACTACGAAGTGCGAGCACTTTCCTTCTGAAACCGTAATCCTTCTATAAGAAGAGAACAGGCTGTAGAGCTTTCTCAGGAATTGCACCAAAAATCTGGAACTCTTTACCTCCTCTAGTGCATGGAATCACTTCCTTAAGTGCATTCAAAAAGGAAGTATAAAGACTATTAATGAACAAATTCATCTCCTAAGTTTTAATTATAGGAGGTCACTGAGTCATCTTTAAGATCCTTTCACCACTACCTATCTAAGATGGATTGGTATAGTCTACCATTTTTAAGACTTATATCACAACCCTTTCTGCTCTATAACTGTATGTTGTCTAATACCTAGGGGTCGATTATGATGGCGGTGAATCCGCATCCTCCGGGCCGGTGAAAGCCACCGCCGGCCCGGAGGATGCGGATTCACCGCCGCGGTCCTTGAAAACACCCACCACCAGATTATGATGGCGGTTGGATCAGCGACGGACGGCAGGTCCGTCCACCGCTGATCCGCGGGCTGTGGACCACAATATGGTGGCGTGTCTGCAAGACACCGCCAGCCATATTATGTTGTGTGCGGAGACATGCTTTTCCGCGGCGGATATTCTGCCGTGGAAAAGCATGCGGACTTTTGCTTCTGGGGGGCCCTTGCGGGCCCCCAGGGTTTTGGGGGTTCCTCCCCATGTTTTGCAATGAATACATTTGATATTGAGTTGTATGCAAGTATTATGCCAAATAGTGGAGCTAAGAAATGTGTGAGAGTCTTTGGAAAACACTATATTATAGGATCTCTTCATTTATATAAGATTTTAAAAGCCGGAGTGGAGAAAGTGTGTGGTTTCTGTGAAAATTTTAAATACTCTTGAAAGGAAAAAGGGGATAGGAATGTCTTTCTAGATCAGCCCATAATGGGTAGTACATGGAAGAATCCAAAACCTAGCTTAGGACACCCCCCGCGCCGCACGGCCACCAGCTGCTGCATGTGCCTCCCGCCACCCGCCTGCCTCGCTGACCCTGCCGCCGCCGTGTGACCACGCCCCCTGCCACCGAGCGGCGTGGTCTCCTGCGGTCTAGCGCTGTGCTCGCTGCTACTGTAGGCTCCTGTTCCCCGTTTTCCGTGCTGTGTGCCCCTTTGCCTGTCTGAGATTGTATTTTGTATATTTGTATTCTGCTCTGCTGTATATTTCTCGCCTGTCCCCCTGTTTACGCTCCCCCCGGTCTCCTCCCTCCCCGCTCCCCGCTTCCCGCCGCCGCCGATAACCACGCCCCTTTTCTTTCTGTGCCCTCCCCGCTCCCGCCTCCCAGCTGCTCCGCCCTCCCTCGCACTTGGCCATATATGGCGACCGTGCGACGCAGGTGAGTGTGACCTAGCTTAGGACACCCCCCGCGCCGCACAGACACCAGCTGCTGCGTGTGCCTCCCACCACCCGCCTGCCTCGCTGACCCTCCCGCCGCCGTGTGACCACGCCCCCTGCCACCGAGCGGCGTGGTCTCCTGCGGTCTAGCGCTGTGCTCGCTGCTACTGTAGGCTCCTGTTCCCCGTTTTCCTTGCTGTGTGCCCCTTTGCCTGTCTGAGATTGTATTTTGTATATTTGTATTCTGCTCTGCTGTATATTTCTCGCCTGTCCCCCTCTTTACGCTCCCCCCGGTCTCCTCCCTCCCCGCTCCCCGCTTCCCGCCGCCGCCGATAACCACGCCCCTTTTCTTTCTGTGCCCTCCCCGCTCCCGCCTCCCAGCTGCTCCGCCCTCCCTCGCACTTCGCCATATATGGCGACCGTGCGAACGCGCAGCGGTCACGCGCAGCGGACGCGCCGATTGTGCGCCGAAGGCGCGCCAAAGGCAAGCCCGTCGGCGCCCGTCCGCGACCGGACCGCGCCCAGCGCCAGGACCCCTGGCTCCCGCAGACCCCAGCCCACCCGCCGGACGTACGACGCCGCCACCCTCAACGCACTCAACACCGGCCGAATCCCGGGATGCTACCGAGCCACCCCGAGACGAACCCACGGACCCTTCAGCTGTCACGCCTGCAAGTTCTCCTGCAACCGGACCTGCCCCGCTCCAGCACCCGCCAAGCCGAACACCTGCAGCAACCACCTCAAGTGCATCCTACTCAACACCCGCTCCGTCCACAGACACACCATCGAACTCTGGAACCTCCTCGACACCACGGCTCCTGACATCGCCTTCCTCACGGAAACCTGGATGAATGACTCCTCAGCTCCCGACATCGCCATCGCCATCCCAGAGGGTTACAAGATCACCCGAAAAGACCGCGGCAACCAGACTGGAGGAGGTATCGCCATCATCTACAGGGACACCATCCGCATCACGACCAACACCGACGACACCCTGAAAACCGCCGAACACCTGCACTTCCAGATCCACACGGACCCAAAAACCACCCTCAGAGGCACCCTCATCTACTGACCCCCGGGACCACGCACTCAATTCAGCGAAGACATCGCCGACTTCATCTGCCCGCATGCCCTCCCCTCCGCTGACTACATCCTCCTGGGGGACATCAACTTCCACCTGGAGAACAACAATGACCGCAACACCACCACCCTGCTTGACAACCTCGCCAACCTCGGACTTAAGCAGCTGGTGACCACCCCCACCCACCTCGCCGGACACACACTCAACGCTGTCTTCTCATCCAGCGAGGACATCATCTTCAGCCACGCCACCGGACTCCACTGGACGGACCACAGCTGCGTCCACTTCAGCTTCAGAAGGACCACGATCCACCACCACCAGCAACAGGTTGCTCGAAGAAACTGGAACAAGATCACGGCAGACCAGCTCGCCGTTTCCCTGAGCCAGCACCCTCCCGCCAGCTCAGCGAACCCCAGCCAGGCCGCCGACAACCTCACGAAGTGGATCAGCAACTGCGCAGACGACCTCGCCCCACTGAGGACCCCGCCTAGCAGACCCGGCAGCAAGAAGGCCCCATGGTTCACCGACGAACTCAGGAGCTCCAAGAAGAACTGCCGAGCCCTCGAGAAAGCCTGGAGAAGGGAGCCAACACCGGACAACATGACCACCCTCAAGCTCGCCACCCGGAAGCACCATCAACTGATCCACGCCACCAAGAAAACAGCATTCAAGGACCGACTGGACAACAACGCACACAACTGCAAGGATCTCTTCAACATCGTGAAAGAGCTCTCCAACCCCAACGCGGGAAACAACGACATCACCCCTTCGCAAGACCTCTGCAACTCCCTCGCCTCCTACTTCCACAACAAGATCGCTGACATACACAACAGCTTCAGCCCACAAACAACGCTCCCCACGACCGCACCAACGCCCCCCACCACCACCCTCAGCGCCTGGACCCAGATCAACACAGAAGACACCATCTGCACGATGAACTCTATCCACTCCGGATCTCCGACCGACCCCTGCCCCCACCACGTCTTCAACAAGGCCGTTGCTGTCATCGCACCCCACCTGCGGGACATCATCAACACCTCCTTCGATACAGCCACCTTCCCTGAGAGCTGGAAGCACGCTGAACTCAGCGCTCTACTAAAGAAACCAACAGCGGACCCCACCGAACTCAAGAATTACCGCCCCATCTCGCTCCTCCCGTTCCCAGCCAAAGTCATCGAGAAGACCGTCAACAAGCAGCTGGCCGCCTTCCTCGAGACGAATGGATCCCTCGACCCCTCACAGTCTGGCTTCCGAGCCAACCACAGCACCGAGACCGCCCTCATCGCTGCCACCGATGACATCCGAGCCCTGCTGGACAACGGTGAAACAGCGGCCCTCATCCTCCTAGACCTCTCCGCGGCGTTCGACACTGTTTGCCACTGCACCCTAGTGCAGCGCCTCAGCAACATCGGAATCCAGGAGAAGGCACTGGAGTGGATCATCTCCTTCCTCGCTGGAAGGACACAGAGAGTCCGCCTACCACCGTTCAGATCGGCAGCCACGGAAGTCATCTGCGGCCTTCCCCAGGGCTCCTCGCTCAGCCCCACCCTCTTCAACGTCTACATGAGCCCCCTAGCGGCCACTGCACGCCAGCACAACCTCAACATCATCTCCTACGCCGACGACACCCAGCTGATCCTCTCCCTGACCAACGACCCCGCCGCCGCCAGAACCAACCTCCACGAAGGGATGAAAGACGTAGCCGCGTGGATGACGACCAGCCGCCTGAAACTAAACTCAGACAAGACGGAAGTCCTCATCCTGGGCTCCTCGCCCTCCGCCTGGGACGACTCCTGGTGGCCCCCCGCCCTGGGCACCGCACCCAAACCGACAGACCACGCACGCAACCTGGGCTTCATCCTGGACTCCTCCCTCTCCATGACCAGACAAGTCAACGCCGTCTCCGCGTCCTGTTTCAACATCCTGCGCATGCTACGAAAGATCTTCCGGTGGATCCCCACCGAGACCAGGAAGACGGTCACCCAGGCCCTCGTCACCAGCCGACTAGACTACGGCAACGCCCTCTACGCCGGAACCACCGCCAAGCTCCAGAAGAGACTCCAGCGGATCCAGAACGCCTCAGCCAGACTCATCCTCGACATCCCCCGACGCAGCCACATCTCCGGACACCTGAGAGACCTGCACTGGCTCCCCGTCAACAAGAGAATCACCTTCCGTCTCCTCACCCACGCACACAAAGCCCTACACGACCAAGGCCCGAGCTACCTCAACAACCGCCTCAACTTCTACGCTCCCAAACGCCACCTCCGTTCGACCAACCACGCCCTCGCCGCCGTCCCCCGCATCCGAAGAGCGACAACAGGAGGAAGGTCCTTCTCCTACCTGGCCGCCAAGACCTGGAAAACCCTCCCTACCGACCTCCGCCTGACCCAAGATCACCTCTCCTTCAGGAAGAAGCTCAAGACCTGGCTGTTCGAGCAGTAGCGGCACCCCACCCCCCCCCCAAGCGCCTTGAGACCCTCTGGGTGAGTAGTGCGCTCTATAAATGCCTTGATTGATTGATTGATTGATTGATTGATTGATTGATTGAAAACCCAATAAGCAATTTATTATGGGTATCTAAGAAGGAGCTCGATGATTTCCTTAAATGTGAGAAAGAATTTATAAGGTTATGGAGATACTTTATAAGTATTGTAGAAAAGTAGAATACAATTCAGCTGTGAAATCATCAGGTCCTGGAGCTTTATATTTCTTAAGTGTATTCAATGCAATATGGAATCAATTTGGGTGTTTGTTTGATTTCAATGCTGAAAGGTTAAATTAAGTATTAAAAGACTTTTGAGTAGAGGACAAATATTTAAAATATCACAATCAGTTGGAGATACTGCTGATGTATATGATGCTTTATAAAACTGGACATATTTGTGTAAAATTTCAGGACCTTTATGTCATGAAATTTGAAAGTTTTCTATGATAAATTCAATCAATAGCTAATAATTTTCCATATTAATTGTGGCTGCATTAGAACTTAGCACTGGTTTTAAGATGGTATGTTTATACCTGCTCAGTAGATCATTTGTTACAATGACATTTAGCCTTAATAAGATCTTGAAAGCAATCCTTTGATTTAGATTCATAATAGGAATTCTCCAGCATCCTAATTGTTGCACACTCTGCTCTAATATGAGTATGTGATATTTTACTCTTCATGGATAAGTAATTGATTATGAAATCATGTGCCAACGCTTTGACAGGATCCCCAATGATTTGAAAGGCAACAGGGAGTGGTTGGGTCCACCGTTGTGCTGTAGGAAGCCCAATACGGTTTCTGAGGGGGCTCAGCACATTGAAACAATTTTAAATCTGTACTTACTGATAACCAAGTACTTCATCATCAAACAGGGCTCCATGTGCCTGGCCTTCATGGACCTGTCCTGCACATTTGACAGTGTAGTGATGTCTAAGCTCTGGGTGTCACTGATTGATCAGGAGTTAAATGGTAACCTGGTCCTTTTCCTGAGAGCTCTCCATTATGACCTCTCTGCCTCAGTCAGGTATGGCCCCTCCAGGGAAAGTTCGGAGGAATTTAAGATAGGATACAGCGTTTTAGACCCCCTGCTATTTTTGTCATCTTTTAAAAGCCTCATCCCAGCCCTGTCCGCCAGAGCTGTGGACATTCTGACCATAACAGGCAAAAAGGTTCCCATCC
The DNA here is from genome assembly GCF_964261635.1 of Lissotriton helveticus. NCBI lineage: Eukaryota > Metazoa > Chordata > Amphibia > Caudata > Salamandridae > Lissotriton > Lissotriton helveticus. The sequence continues at coordinate 1,082,308,028 of NC_136059.1, forward strand.
TGCTCTTCACCAACAATGCTGTTTAGTTCAATAGAACACTCAGAGGGCTGAAACCACTAATTGACAGGTTTGTCTAATTTATGGTATACCTGGGTCTGGCCACAAACCACTCCATAACATTTACGATCTACTGTAATTTAGGGTATGCCAAAATAAGGGGCACTGAGATAGAGGGGCACCCAGTGAGCCTTTCTCACAAGTTGTCCTACCTGGGCATAGTCTTTGACTTAGGAACCTTGCATTTACACTGTGCGACATAAATTTGACAGCGCTATTGAGATCATTTTAAATTTGGCGCGGCACATAAGGAAAAACAAACATGGGCGCCCTTCTAGAGATCTACAAGAGAAAGTGCCTGCTCGCCTTATTGTATGGTGCTAAGCTGTGGGGTTATACAAATCCGAATCCCCTTTAAGGTGAACAAAACAGGGTCTTAAGAAGACTCTTGGGGGTTCAACCAACTTGCACCACACATATACGCCATTATGAGCTTTGGGTGGACTGTGTAGAAGATGCCATTAAATTAGCCCCCCTGTTTCTGTGGTGCTCTGTATGGACAAAGCAGCACACCGCCTTTAATGGGGAAATAGTGTAGGATGGCCTGAAATGTGGCAGGGCAATACCCTATTCGTGACTACAATATGTGAATTCCGGGATGTGTGTTCTGGGTGCACCCCACCTCTTTTTCCAGCCTGGGAGGATAGTAAAATCAGATCTGAGTTGAGATATCTTTCAAACTAAGTAGACAAAACAGCACTAAGGTGAGTGAACTCTAAAACCACAGTTAGGGAGCATGCTATCCTCCATGTGTGCATGGGCATGGCTCCATACGTTGGTTGGATTGACTCCTCTTGGAACAGAATGCTTTTGACACAATTTTGCTTAGGTTTTGTGAGATAGCATCTCTGCTTTCACTTGGGTCAATGCAAATTGGCTGGTATCCAAATTTACCCTTGTGACGAAATGTCGACTCAAAAGCTACTACACGTTGTCTTTTTTGTAAATTCTTCCAGGAATTCTGCAGGTTATACATGCTCCCCATTGTGAGAATTTTGGGGACTAAGGAACTCTCTGGCTGACCTAGAATATTATTTAACTTTCGAACTCCCCCTCTAGCTGCATCAACAACTGCTCCTTCTTAAATTGTGCCATCAAAAGGAGAAACGTAATGCTGTTTGAGTAGTTTTTTTCCTCCTTTACACTTGCTTAATCCTCAGCATTATACGCAAGGCCTTGTCTTTTTATCTGCCTGCTTTAATCTTTGAATTAATTAAAAAAAATATAAATATATGTACTGTATCACTTTGACCTGTGATGCATTTTCTTAACTTGATATCTATTGTAATGTTTTTATCTACTGTACTTTAATGGCCACTTTCATGACCCAAAAAAAGGAATTTTGATTTAATTGGATACAAAAGGCAATATTACCTGTTTAACTAAGGATAACATATTAAAGGGAAAAAGAGGTAAAAGATAAGGTAAAGGACTTGTTTAGTAAAAGTGAATTATTAAATGACATCTTTTTAGTTGTTGTATATTTTGGGAGATGGTCCAATTGTATAGAAACTGGAGGGTGGTCAGAAATGAAAAGAAATCCTATATCATCAGAATGTATGGACTGAGATAAGTGAGATGATATAAAAACGTGATCTATTCTAGATGGAATGTGATGAACTTTAGAAAAGTACGTGTATTTGTAGTAACGAGGTCCACGCAGCAAGGTTGTAATTAAAGATGATTTATTCAACTGGACCTGCTTGAGCCCTGCTGACCTCTGCTAAAGTGAGTCTCTGATCACAGGTGACTCCCCAGATTCTGGACCCTTGGCTTCTATCAGAGAGAATTCCTCCTTGCCTAATGATAGGTTGCATTAAATTTGGAGCAAAGTAATGTAAAGCCCTGATAGGCATCTTTGTACAGCTTAGAGCTTCATTAGAACCAATGTCGAGTGGTGCAAATCACTGCAAAGTCTCAATGCACATCTGAGCAAAGCCTTGATGGACAGCTAAAGCTTCATCTCAAATAACGTAAAGCGGTGCAAAACCTCCCAATTCAATATCGCACAAACCTCACACCAGGGACATATGGTGAAACTCATGTTTAAGGAAAGACAAGGGAACCCAATGGGTAAATAAGGACCCTGGGTGCGAACTTTGTATTGGTAACAGTGGTCCTTAAAACATAAAGATAAAGCAGTGATAAATATAGACCTAGATTAGTACTATATTCAACGGTGTCCAGCCGGACACACAGGTTTAATGAATCAATGTAAATGTTTTCAACAAGTTAACAAACAACCAACAATAGAGTGGGACGCAGTCCTGCATCCAGTTACATAAAACAAAGGACATATAGATATGACACAAGTAATTTCAGGCAAAAGAGAAAGGATGCTTGGGATCAATCAAAATACATGACAAGCTATCGATGACAGTATTCACACAAATATAACGCAATGGTTTAAGGGTGTGAATCTGTTCCAATAGGTCCTATTGGAACAGATTGTCATGTATTTTGATTGATCCCTATCATCCTTTCTCTTTGGCCTGAAATTACACATTTACTCTAAATTAGCTTGGGGTATTTCTTGTGATGTGTTTTTCACTTTATTACTCTTTGTGTGCTGCATAAATGCTTAGGATGTCTGTTTATGTGCTAGGCTACTATTAGGTTAACAACAGGTTCATTTAGTGATTTTTATGGTTAACACAGACAAGGATTGTGGTTACTTTTTGTCTGTGTGTGGCTTCCAAACCTCTCTACCAATAACCCAATGTTGGAAATAGCCCTTTTTTACAGAGTTATCCCCAAACGTTTTGCTTCTTTCTACTATTTTTCATGATCAGTTTTTTTGTCTTTTGACCCTGGGCTCTTTACCACTGCTATTCAGTGCTAAAGGGCATATGCTCTCTGCGTAAGTTATGATTATGATTGGTTTTCCATGTTTGACATATTTTATTTAAAGGTAGGTCCCTAGTAAAGTGCATTGAGGGTGCCAGGGCTTGCAAATCAAATGCTACTAGTGGGTTTGCAGCACTGGTTGAGCCACCCACGTGAGTAGCCCTGTAAAATGTGTCTCAGACCTGCCACTGTAGTGTTTGCATGCGCAGTTTTCAACTGCCATGTCGATCTGGCAAGTGCATCTACTTTTCAAGCCAAAACCTTTCCTTTTAGTGCATGTAAGGCAACCCTCAGGTAGTCCCAAGGTACCCCCCTGGGCAGGGTGTAGTGTATTTGAAAGTTTTGACATGTACTGGTGTGTGTAACCTGTCCTGATAGTGAACTACGGGCACTTTTATTTTTCACTATTGAAAGGTTCTCTGTCCCCTAGGCCAGTGGTTCCCAAACCTTTTTGACCCGCGGCTCCCTTGACCTGTTGACTGTTGGCTGCAGCCCCTAATGTTATACTTTTGTTTAGCGGGTAGTGGGGATGCAAGCCCGACCTCTGCAGTACTTCCTTTTTTCTCCCTGGAAATAATTGGGATGAAGCCAATGAAGGTATTATAATCATAGATGTAATCCTATCCTATCCACTTCAGAGCCCCATGCAGTGTCAACGACTGATTGGGAGAGATGTTGAGATCTCAAAGAAGTAAATTGTTACCTCATTGCCATGTTGAGCTCTTTAAAGAGGTGTATCTTTAGCGCATTTGTGAGCAGGGTTTGTGAGGCCCGATAGAAAGAGGAATGTTGTTACAGAATGGTGTCCAACCTGTGCGCTGCGGCACCCAGTGCACAATCAAAACTAGCCAGGGGCGCCATGCACGAAGGTTATCAATAGAGGACATGAAGCGTGCAAATGAGTATCACTATGTGTTCGCCTCCTACTCTTGTGTGATGCTTCTGGCTTTGTGTAGCTCATGTGCATGTCTCCTTCCATGAGAACTATGTATAATATCACATGTATGCACCTTCCAGAGCCCTCAGGTGCACGGCAACTCTGTTTGCCTTTAGTTTCTTTCAAAGAAAGATTAGTAGCTGATAACTATCTCTAAAACTGACCAACTAATGAAGAAGCAGAAAAGCATATCAAGCAAACAAGTAACAGGGTCTAATCCACTCTAGGCATGTTGTTTCTCTGCATGACTTGCCTGTTCCTGGTTCTGTGTCTTCTTGAGTGAGGACTAAAGAGATTGGTACATGACTTGTGGTGTATTTCTGTGCTTGTTACATGACTGCTGTGGCATCTTTCACTTCTTGTTGAATGATTACTGTAGCAACTCTCAGTTCTTGTACCAAGATTGTATTGGCATGCGCATCACCTCTGTGGTTGTAACGTCTGCTGTGGCATATTGCTGGCCTCATGTACATGTGGGTTTCTGGATCACCTTGTTTTGTTCTTGAAGTATAAACACATTTGTAGTCGTTCTTCTCAATGTCATGTTGCTCTTTTGCTCACATGGATCACAGTTTGTGTTTGATTGGGGGGAATTAGATATATCATGAATTTATTTGTGTCCCTTATGGGCTGCCCGCAGGGTGCCAACGACTTTCTCCACACTCCTATCCACTGAACAGTAGCGTTAGTGCGCTCCATGGGGTCTGGTCTGCTACCCACAAAGCAAAGCTAAGTGAGCACAGAGCAGTAATTGTGAGAAACTCTGTTGTGGCACCCCCTGCCAGTACCAGGGTTGTTTTTGGGGAATCTGATTTTGTGGTAGGAGCAGTGTCAACCCCCCACATTCCAGTCTTTGCCTGCACAGTACTCAATAATACTTTTTATCCTGATGATGAAAGTCTGAGTGCACCCTCTCGGCTTTCACCTCTCTATGCATGCCCAGATTAGCTCAGTTGTCTCTTCCTGTTTCCTCTCCCTCCGGGTCATCCGGAAAGTGTCACGTTTCTTTTCTTCCGACGCTCTCAAACTCATTGTTTTGGCTACGATTCTTTCCCGTCTGGATTACGGGAATAGCCTCTATGTGGGCATTCCGGCCTACAAACTACGCCGTCTTCAGGCTATCCAGAATCAGGCCGCCCAGCTTATCCATCACCTTCCCAAGTCCCTTCACATCAATACTGTCTTGAAATCCCTCCACTGGCTCCCCATCTGCCAGAGATCCCTTTTCAAGATGGGTTGTCTGGCCTTCATGGCTCGCGCCCGCACCGCCCCGGCTTTCATTAACTCCCTCATTTGTCCCTATACCCCCAATCGTGCCCTCCGTTCTTCCAATCAGTTCCTTCTTAATGTTCCGCGCTTCCGCAGATCTAAAACTGAAGGCACTAGATTCTCGGTATTAGCCCCTCGCTTTTGGAACAGCCTTCCACTGTCCATCAGAACTATACCAGTCTACTCACAATTCCGTAAGGCCCTTAAGACCCTCCTGTTTTCCCAAGCGTACTCCGGCTGACGTCTTCAAGGCAGTATTTCCATCCCCCTCAGTCCTCTATTTTAGCGACAGGAAGCCGCTTGGTCGCAGTGCACTCTATCAAGTACTTTTCAACTTTCAACTTTCAACTTTGACGTTATGCCCATACAGGAGCGTGTCAAAGAGTGCTCCCTGTATTAAATGTTTTCAATGAACACAGCCGCGACTATCTTTTCTGCAGATTGATGCCCTTCAAAAAATGCACCAGTCACAAATTGTAATGTTATTTGGATTGCTGCAGGCCCTGAATAAATGACATCATTTTACAGGTCTTATCCACTGGCTATACCAGAGAGCATATTTACCCTTGCTGGAGATGAAACCAAGAACGCCTGATTTATTGAAGTGTCACAAGTTCATCCCAGAGCCCATCTGCACTCCTGTTTCCCACGAAGGTCAAAGTGCAGCTGGGCAGGTATTTTCACAGTGTTTTGTTTATGTTACTCTTTGCTTTGCAAGGCAATGTTGCCTGTGCCTGTTCGGTCCCCAGAAGTTTTACGTGATTTCAAAAATAATTGAGCAGTCTCAGAACTTCCCTAAAGAAATGCCTAAACTTCTCTTAATATATACACATTCGGTCTAAAAATACAGATAGTGATGGGTAGTATTACACCCTGCAGTGGTTCCCAAGCTGTGTGTTTGGTGCGCGGCGGCCCAGGCAAGTTTTGATGGCACACTGGGGTGCCACGGCGCACAGATTGGGAAACACTGCCCTAGGCTAAAATGGGAGTTGCTTTGTAACATTTTACAACTATAACTTTCCATTGGGATAATATAGAGAAATGAAGTTTAGGCTCACTGAACTCAGAATTTAACAACACATCTTTTTAGGAAGATGGTTTTTAAATTGTGTTTAAAAATACCACTTTTGAGGAGGAGCTACGGTAGCAACCAAGATGGCCACGTAAGCTCCCGGCTCCGCCGACCTCCGCCAGTAGCTGATAAATCCTGATATTGATCCTGAATTCGCACCGGACTCCCGTGTAGCCGAAGTGTTACTGAGACTAAAGGTGCAATCCCAAGGTTTTTATCGTCCCGAATGGTGAAGTTATGCAGTGTTTCATTCTTGGCCTAACACAGCGTGGAAGCCGGGGCCTCGATTTCTGACCCATCCGGGTTGAAGTTGAATAACATCGGCCGCGAGACTTGAGCGGAGTCCGGTCTCTCGAAGTGGAGACTATCCTGACTGGTCCGATTTGTGGTACTGTGGTCGGGTGGATGCCAAGGATACGGCAGGACGACGCTCCTGTAAAAGAGGATGGGGGTCCGTCGCCCGAAGACCCTGTTGAGCTCCCGGGGTCGACAGGTCCGGATCTTCGCCTTACGGCAACGGTGTGGAGTGCTCATTTTTGCCGTCCGCTCCGCTTGTGCCTGTTTCCCCGGAGTAGTCGACCTCCGGGTTTAAAGAACTGATCTTCCGCTTTACGAGAAGAGATGGAGCGGACGGAAGGCTCGCCGTTGCTGCAGACCGTAATGGCCGCCATTGTGGCTCTTCACTCGAAATTCACCGCCATTATCCACAAGATGATTGTAACAGCTGAAGACATATGTTTGAGACCGGACTCTTTGCCAGACTCGAGACATGATGTACTACCCAGGCAGCTGGTCTTATTTGAGACAGAGGGCCCCGTGTGGAAACCGCATCTGGTGGTTTTTGTCAACTCCCGAACAATAACATGCGAGCTTGGGACTACCGAACACTCGTCATGTTTAATAGTGATACCGCCCATGAAGGATGCAGCCGATTTTACACTCCTGGATGTTACTCTCAGTGCCTATCAGATTGATTTACCATTCTTCTCTTCCGAGTTGGTCCAGCTATCTCCTTGTGACTTACTGTTGGTGGACAGATGTCGCTGTTTGATTGGTGGAGTTTCGGTACTAGAACTCAGGATTCAACTCTACGGTGCTGGTTTTGACTTTTTCGAACATTTTGATTCTCCTGTCAACATGGCGGTTCGAGCGGAGAGAGCCTGCACGAAAGATCGGAAGGGCCAGGGATGAGTTTGATTGTTGGGCCGGATATAAAGGTTTCAGTAGATAAGGGACTTGCATCTTATAATGTCGCAGGGGTCGGGCGGTGTTTATACCTTCACTGGTTGTTTCGATTTGTAATTGCTGCTTTTACAATGTTTTGATCATATTTCGGGGTGGTATGCTTCTGGCGGGGGGTAGAGGGGCCGGGGGGCCTGTATGACATCTCCTCCTCCACTTTCTCTTTTCCTTCTTTTTGGACCTAGTTACTGGGCGACAGGCACGATACTCGTGGGGTTAGGCCGTAGCCATTGCAGAGGTGTAGGGTGGGGGAAATGGGGGGGGTTGTTTTGTCTTTGTTTAGTTCTATGGCCTTTTTTCTTTCCTTTCCTTTTTTACACAAGAGGTGGTCTGTCTATCCTGAATCGATCTTTTTGCATATCCGGTTGTCTACTCTTATTCTAATTATCCTGTTTTGTGGGCGGATGGGCTTTGGAGGTATTAGCTTACCGGGGTTGTTGAATGTATTGTCTTCTTTTCTCATATATCTACGAATGTTGATGCTTCGTACTCCGTGCATGTATCCTACCTCGTTGACTTGTTCGCCTACTCACCGATGTAAAGTGTTCTGTAGTATGATAACCAATATGTGTATTGTCCCTCTTGTTTCTCTTTATTAATAAAAATATATATAAAAAATGCCAATTTTAGAAAGTAGCAAAGACAAGGAGATGATGGATGGAGTGCAGAAACCTTTCAGACACTCTCCCCCAGTCACAGATCTGGGTTGAATCCATCATCATCCTTTAGCTCACTTCCCCACCCCAGTTCAGATGCAGCTATATGCAAATCAGTCTTGACCCTGTGCCTCATGGAACAGTCCAGCCCGAACTGCCAAGTCATGTCTTTCCCGGACCGGGAACAAGCATCCTGGGACCGGTTTCGGGTTAACAACCCTCATCAGCAAGGCTAGCTTAAATTCAGGAGCAAGGGACCCACGTCTCGGCATACACTGCTAACTTGGAGCAAACAAAGCAAACACAAGGAGATGATGGACGGAGTGCTGAAACCTTTCAGACGCTCATCCCCAGTCACAGATCTGGGTAGCTAGTGAGGTAAAGAATGATGATGGCCTAAGAGACGGCTTCATGAAAGCTTCAGGACCTGGTAAACGACCTCTGCGACTCAGCGTAAGTATCCATACAAGAAACCTGGGTGCTAATGAGGAAATTAATAAAGTTCTGCCTTATAAGTCGGCTACTTCATGTTTTGCAAGCATCCATGTGCACTGCCATGTTCTCAGCAAGAAGATTGAACGCACTCTGTCTCCCACACCCTAATGTCAATGCTTCCCACATAGTCCACACTATAAACTTAGGGCCTAATGATGATGAGTTTGGTGGATAGTTTTAGTACTGTTGCCGTGGCGGAGTACTTTACTCTACAATGGCAAGGTCACTCCGCCCACCAATTTTAGAGATATTGGCTGTCTCAGTTGTCATCTATGTTATTCACATTTAAAGTTTGATGGATGGCGCTGTCGACATGATGGGGCGGTATGTCAAACTTTCAACCTTATTTTTCTAAAAGAACATCCCAAAGTGTTTTTTCTTTTTGAAAAACAAAGAAAAAATTACACTTTCGCCATGGGAGATTTCTCATACAAAAAAAGTACAAGAGTGCACTTTTAAAAATATGTGAGTTCATGATCCTGAACGGTCTTATTTATAGGTACTCAAGTGTCTTGTATGCCTTCAACATGCAGAAACGTTTCACTTTAGTACCTCAGTTTATATCACTATTTTCAGTGGTTTTAATGTATGCCTTTCAATACAGTGATACAAACTGATGTACTAAAGTACACTCTCCCACATGTTAAAAGCATACAATAGGCATCCTGCCCCTTTCAAATTCCACCAGCTGCCACTGCAACAGGGTTTCAGGGACAATAATGTTTTGGATCTTCAACTTGTCGATTTTATTTGGCAACATTCAACATTTTCATCTGGGGTTGACTTGACTGCAAGCAAAGAGACTCCATTCTCTAATTCGTCCTTTAAAAATGTTTGCTGACAATGTGATCTAGCTCCATTTTTTAATTTAAAGACCACCACTAAACAACCAGGCACTAGCACGTGCGGTCAAGCATCTGAACAAAAAATACATCTATTAAAATTGTGTTGTTCGATTAAGGAAGAGCTGCGCCTCTGCTGAAAGGGACTGGGGGGCTCATTCACAAACAATTCACTTAGGGCAGCACGACAAGCAGGGCCGGACTGAAAACCCAAAGTAGTTCTGACAAATTTATCAGACCGGCCCCCAACTCCAGTAACAAAACCGCCACCCACCGCTCCAAAACTAATCCCACCCATCCAGCCTCCCATGCAAAAGCCCAATGCCCTCTAAGGCCATACGACCCTGGCCGCAAGTCTTTTCGCTGCACAGCCCTATGCCAAATTGAGGTAGGAATGCTCCATATGTATGAGATACAGTACATTCCTGTCCTTTCAGCCAGTGCACAATTTGGTGCCTAGCACTAATGCATGCACACTTGCACCATGGTGCAAGGGTGTCTGCGTTGGTGGCAGGATTGTTCTTGTGCAAGAAGATGTCCCTTCCTGCCCAAAAACATTCTTAAGAGGCACATTCTTCTTTCTTTGTGTGCTGCACATAGAAAGAGGAAAAACAAGGAGAAATGAAAACATTTCTCCATATTACGCCTGCTTTGGGGAGGTGTAAGGCCTTGGCATCATCCCAGGGTTACGTGATTTTGTTTGTCTGGGACAGCATCAAAATCTATGGGTGTTGCGTGGGGACACACACCACAATGTCCATAAAATGCCTCCTTGGCGCAGAGTAAGGCAAGCAGACCTTTGCACTGCCTTGCCTAACTCCATATCTATGAAGCCATGGCAAAGCAACACAGGGTGGCTTTGTCTCCTCTCATAAATATGAGTGAGAGGCCTGTGCCACCGGACTGTCAAAACAAGTGATGCTTCTGCAGTGCAGGCCTTCTGTACATAAGCCCCTCAGAATGCTGAACATGGAGTGATGGGTGATAGTGTTGGCATGGCAGTCTCAGGTGCCAATGCATTTTTCTTTTTAATATTCATGAAAGGAAATCATGCCACTGATGAAAGCCCCGCATGTGTTACAACTGCCTTTAGACAGTGTGGTTAATTAGCAGTATTTTGGTGTGCAGCACTTGAACACGGTTAGAACTGCATGGCATTGATTGCAACTAAGGACACTTTAGATTATCCAATGAATTTTTAGAGATAGATATTATTTTACTACTTAAAGGTTTTAATGCCTCAACACTGTTTATTAACTCTTTTCCAATTTTAGTTATGTATCAGACTGTGCATGTGTACCATCCTGATATATATATCAGCCAGTTCATCTGCATTATATTTTGAACTGCAGCAGTGGTCTCAAAAGATTGGTATAATGATTCTGAAGCAATAATCTATTTAAAACCACATTGGTGGGAAGGGCTGGCTCTCTCTTCACTTGAATTTTTGTTGAATGTCTGTAAATATTTTACAATATGCACAAAAATAATTAATATTTTTATCATACGGTAGCAATGAATAAATTAATTTTACAACACATCTCAGCATTCTTTCACAACTTAAAGTATTTGATGGTACCTTTTATTCTAGACAGTTGATTATACCCAAACATGTGTTCTACGTTGTTTGACAACATTTCTCCAAAAAAGGAGACTGTTTACTTTTGATGTTGTTCTCCTCTTTAGCAACGTTGTGTCCTGTGGTTCCAAGTTTCAGGATATGAGGTATCTGGGATGGTTTTAGAGCTGGTGGCACCTGCGACAATCTTCTCAATGGATTCCCTCGCTACCACCCTCCAACAGTCCCTTCTCTTCATACCCCCTCTTTCACATGTATTTCATTTATTTTATAGTGCTACTCATTCCAGTGTAGGGTGTCAAAGTACTTTACATCACACACCTATTATACTCCAACAAATAATCATACATGCATAAATCAGTCTATAAGAAATGTTACATAAAACAGTGAGGATTACAAGATATTGGAATAACATGTTATTCAAAATCGCAGGCATCCTATTTTGAGGGCACGATTACAATTTTGATGGTGTGTGCCTGGTCCGCCTTGCCGCCACACCACCAAACCTGCGGTATTTGGCATTCCCAATGCCAGTGCCGCTAACAACGACACCGCAACGGGAACAATAAACACTGTTTCCTGAACGGCATGGACTGAAAAGTCCATGCTATGCAGAAACTGGGGCACATGCACACAGGGAGGCACTTGTTGTGCCCCCCCTGTGTTCATCCCCATGCGGAGGAGGCACAGAGGGCCCTGCATGTCCTTCTTTGTTTCCTCTCCGCTGCAGTGTTTATGGAGAATGAACCTACATGACACCTCCAGAGGAGGTGAAACACATAATATGCTTGACAGGACCAGGGCAGTCCAGCTGAGCATATTGCGGCCTCTGGACCGCTGCGACACCACTAGGGAGCGGAAGTTCCCTGGCCGCTGTAGCGGGGCTATGGAGGACCCACTGGCTGACTCATAATCAGGGCAAAACTTGTTTTTTCCAGGAAGCACAAAAAGAGATTTTAAACATACCACAGTAGTTAGGGTTGGCTTTAGTAATAGGAATGTATTTCTACTAAGACAAACCCGTTTTAACAACATAGGGATAATGGAAGTCTGGAGTAAAAACCCATAATGTTCTAATCTTTACTATGTAGTTTTCATACAGCTCTTTGATGTTAGTCTGTGATCTGCGTGGCACACGTTCCATAGCACAGGCATCTGAACTACTTTATAATGAAGTAAAACTACCATTAGACAAAACTCTGATCTTTCTCCAGCAGGTTCATTAATTAACAGAGTTATCTTAACATTTTAATTGCTGCCTGAAAAGTGCTGGACACACAACAAACTCTGCAGTAGGTGCTTTTAAACTCATAAATTATTTATAAACACAATGCCCCTGAGGTCACAGCCTGGTGCAGCTGCACTCTTTGCACCGCCCTAAAGCCGGCCCTGTGAGGTATTCAAGATTCAAGCTATTTGGTGCTTGTGAGTGCCTTTAACCTGCTTCAAGCAGTATTAAATATCAAAAAAGACAAATTACACATGGAATGTCCTCCAAACTATGCAGCAGTCACTCCCAGAAGACCTTCTGTGAGCAAAACAATCTGTCCAAATATTACAGACATGAATTACTTATAACAATGATATCTGACATGTATGTGATGCTCCTGACTTGGTTCATAAAGGTTTTCTTGATCTCTACTTATGTTCATACTGAGAAAAGGTTTATTATAAAGAATAGGTTTTTTTTTTATATAAGGCAGCCTTGGGGGAGCTAACTCCTGTATTGAAGGCATTGGTCAATGCAATACATTTACTTTTGAAAGGGGAGAAAGCCCGGTCCTCTTGGTCAGAGGCTACTATAGTTTTAGTCTTGATACCAGATAAAGAGCTCTCCAAAATAGGATCATATGGACCACATTTCTCTGTTGAATACAGATTACAAGATTCTTTCAGGGATATTGGCTTCTAGGATGGCAGGAGTAATCAGGAGTGTTATACACGTGGGTCAGAGCGAGTTTATTCCATGGCGTCAGCTGAACAAGCTTACTTATTAGTTTAAACGATTTGGCAGACATTCAGAAATCTCCACTAAGGTTAATGGCACTAAGCCCTCAATAGGGTTCATTGGGTTTATCTCTGTGACATTATTAGGAGTTTTAGATTCCCCTATAATATGATAAGGACAATACAAAATCTGTAGGAATCTGCAGGCAGAGTCTTTGTAAATGGTGAATTTTCAGACTTTTTGCACAAGACAAGAGTGCCCCCTTTTCTTCCCTCCTTTTCAATGTACTTGTCTGGCAGATCAGATTATATTAGATTATATTATATTAGATTTGTCTATTGTCCCATTCAGAATTGTTGAGTTGGAGGTCAAACTATCATAGTATGCAGACAAAATGTTACAATATACAAATAACCCACAATTTACAATATCTAGGGTAATTAAGATGGCTGAGGATCTTGGTAAAATATCAGAGTATCTGGTTAACAAGGATAATTCTGAGGTTATGTTATGGAACACAGATTTGAGTCTTCAGGGGACCAAGTCACAGATGAGGTGTTTGGGAGGCCAAATAGTTCAGAAGCAGGAAGATATTCCATTTGTTTACATGAAAAATGTAAATCATGAAATAGACATGCTTTTGAGGAGATGGAGTTCATTTGGTCAAAATGATCATCCGCCTAAAGTTACTTTTTTATTAAATTCTGTACCCCTCATATTTCCAAAGGAGTCCATCAGTAGACTGCAGAGGAAAATTAGTATCTTTATATGGGCGTCAAAAGGAACCAGAATAGCATGGAAGAAACTCTGGAGAAAGTTGATAGAAGGAGGGCTGGCTCGGATTTATTGCCATGCATTTCAATTTAAAATCTTTCAGCTATTGACTAACAAACCATATAGCTCTTCAATGGGTAGAATATTTTGGGCGAGACTAATTGGCCAGGGAGAGTAATTTTTTGTAAAGTCATGGAGATTCAAAATATTTTCAAAGAGTCAGGCTGAAGGTTTTAATTGCAGAATTTCATATTACATGTCTTCAGTCCCAATTTGGGACTCTCCAGGGACACACCAAAATGTTTGGAGTACCAGTTAAGCCAGCTTTTAAGACAAGCAGGTCTAAACCATTGGGCGGACTTGAAAGTTGGATCAAGATTAGTAGAATGGCAAGAATTGGCAATACGTACAGACATTCAGCTTACAAGATTCAGGTCCTATCAGTTACAATGATGGTGGGCAACTCAAGAGTGGTTAGAAGAGGGGGAGGATGAATGGGTTAAATGGATAATGAATGGTGGACCATTAAAAAAGGAAGTAATTTATGGTTTTGGGATTTTCTCGCGGTTGAAGGAAATAATTACCCTGAATTATCCTCAATCTGGAAGGATGATATAATAGATGGAGACTTAAGGCAACTGTGACAAGTATCTTTTAATACATTATACTCAATGGTGAAAGCAGCGCCACTAAAGAGAAAATCTGTTTCCTATCCACAGGGCCTATTGGACCCAGAGCAAGCTGTTGAAGGTGGCTGGTCAAGACATTGGATGTCCAAAGCGCGATGCTTTATAGGCAGATGATATATAAAAGTTTATTGGCTGTCCAGCATTAGCCGCCTATTGGGATAACATGAGGAAGCTCATTAGCAACATAATAGGATATCATATGGAGGAAAGCCCCCCGCTTGTGTTCTTTGAGAAAGGACCTGATCGGCATATAGTGTCTAACTCTGCTCAAGCAAGGCTTGTTTTCTATTTGATTTTATTGGCTAGGAGAGAGATATGCAGGCTTTGGAAGTCAGCAGACCCACCTCTTTTTAAGGATCTTCTTAAAAGCATCAACCTAATAAGCCACATGGGCATATCATGTGATCCCAAAAGTTATGAGAGTGTTTGAAAACACCATATTGATTGGCAAACATCAGCTTCATCCAATGAGTAAGCCATATAAGCTGTGCATGCTATGCAGGTGGGGCAGACAGTAAACAGCAATTATCTCCAACATGGTTAGTTTCCCCTTGTTGAGGGAACTACATTGATAAGAAAGCAATTTCATGTTGAGGAAAAAAATGGACAAAAACATATGTTCTGTACTGGAAAGGGTCCATCCCAAGCAAAAATTATGCTTCAATACTTGTCGTACTTTGGACATGTTTAACATAATGCAGCACACATGCAAAGTTGAAACAAGTATTAAAATGTGCTTCACATTTACCCCTGAATCGAAGAGGCATATATTTTTGTCACAAAGATCTATGTAGTGATGTTAGTATATTGGGATTTGCATCAAAACCAACCCATGGTACACCCCCTTGAAGCAAAGAAGATCAAAGTAGCACATAGCACTAGTTTGCATTACTTTGCATACCTTTCCAATGCAAATCATGATTTAAGTTGGAAAGTAAACAAAAACTATTTATGCTGGGTTTGTGTTACAAAAGTAAACCCAGTACAAAGTGTTGAAAAATCTGGGTTCCGTGCATAATGTTAATTTTTCATTTCTACCTGTTGAAGTGTTGGTAATTATCTTGGAATGAGTATCAGACAGCATGAAAGAGTGAAAAATACCAATAAAGAGGCATTGTGATGTCTTTACTCCCCCCCCTACCAGGAAGACCTAATGAAAAGATATTTTTTAGGCACTTCAAAGGAGTTTATTAAAACACCCACCGGACAGACAGCTACATCGGCTGACACAGCAACTGACACAGGCTTCACTGCGGCTCTCATATTCTGCCGCTGATGTCATTTACATTCTGACAGAGAACAAGAAACTTAAAGGGGAAGTTACAAAACATCTTCCCTTTATAATAATGTTAAGAAAGACAAGAATACACAGGATGAGAAAATGCTAAGAAATACGGCATAATAAGAGAAAGAAAATACAACTTATGCAAACTACGTATACAGGCAGTGATCCTCAAAAAACAATGCTGACTCTATTTATAGTTTACACAATAATCCTGTAGATACAATGGTGGTCTCCTGACTCTAGAAACCATGAGTAGATAGGTGAGTGCGAACTCTACTGTCATTACAATTGGGATGACTGGCCTGAGGCTGAAACCTCATACTACCACCCTCCCTTGTACATTTTGACAGACGAGACATGCTCCAAACATCACCACCATCAAGAATGACCACATTCCTCATCACTTTGGTGATGCGCCTGGGACCAAAATATTTGGTTTCACCTTTAGGAGACTAAACCGCCTTCTTTATGAACACAAGCTCACCAACTTTCCAAGTAGACTTTAGAGCTCCAATTTTTTTATCAAACCTACCCTAGTAATCCTCGATATTTTTTCACTCTCCAATTCCTCACTACACAACCCCATTCTTTCACACTCAACCAAAGTGGGTTTAATTTAGAACCAGCTGCTCTCCCTTTGAGTTTTTTAAATGGCGGGCAACCTGTCTGTGTGCCCATAATTTTTCTCTAAGAATGGGCTTGAGAGGAACTCTCCTCTCCAAGGCAGCCTTGGCAGCAGCTCTAATTAGCCTATTCATGCTCTCAACTAAACAATTTGCTTGAGGTGCATTGAGAGCAGTTCTGTAAGTGTGATGGAGAGATTTTTTAGAAAATCCAGCATCTCCTGGGTAGTAAACTGCAACCCATTATCTGAGACAAGGACATCAGGTACACCCTCAAATGTGAAAGCTTCTTTAAGAAACTCTATGATATTCTTTGTCACAACAGAACTCACTTTGAAGTATAGTCAACAAAGACAACAACAAACCTCTCTGAAGGAGACAAGGAGTCAAAAGGGCCAACAATGTCAATAGCAAGGTTGGACCATGGATGTTCAGGTATAGCAATGGGTGAGAGAGGAGTAGTCCTAACTTTTATTGATTTGTCATTGCCAGCACAAATCATACAATCCCTAACAGCCTCTTCTACATGACGGTCATCCTCTGGCCACCAGTAAGATTCTGTAACTCTCGCTTTTGTCAAACTACAACCAAGATGTCCCTCATGTGCAAGTTTAATAATTTTCTCTCTCATCATAAAAGGGGGTATCAATCTCTCTCCCCGGAAAAGCTCTCCTAGCAAAATGTTCAATTCATCACAAACATTCCAAAAACCTTTCGCACATTTTGGAACATCATTCAAACAAGGCAAACCATTGAAAATGAAATCCATGATTGTACCTCTTGCCTCATCACTCTCAAAATTGACTTCCCATTCTTTTGGTTAAGAGCTGACTACTTCACCCAGGAAACAAGGCAGTCAGGACTGTAGGTGGCATTCTTCTCTAAAGGCATTCTAGAAAGAAAATCTGAAGGAACATTTTTTAGACCAGGCAAATATTCTACTGAAAAAATTGTATTCCCTCAACCAACCTTTTGATTCTGGGTGTAGTGCTCTTTGACATTTCAACAGGAAAACATGTGCACACATGGTTTGTGGTCAGTCCTAACTAGCAATGGTAAACCCCACAAGTAAAATCTAAAAGGATTGATGGCCCAAAAACAGGCTAAAGCTTCACGCTCTTTCACAGAGTAACGCTCTTCCGCTCCCTTAAGTGAGCGAGAAGCGACTCCAATGACTCTCTCACTGCCATCAACCACTTGCGATAGTACTGCACCCAACCCCCGCACATTAGCGTCTGTGGTAAAGATGGTCTTTTTATGTACATCAAAATGACGCAAAGTTGGCATGCAATTTCGTTTTTTACTTTGTTAAAAGCATTCACACAGTCATCAGTCCATTTGAAATCAGCACCTTTTTTTCAATATAACCTTAAGGGTTGCACAACGCTAGCAAAATTATATACAAATTTCGAGTAATACTCGGATAGGCCTAAAAAAGTTTTCACTTGATCTTTGTTCGCGGGAGCTGGTGCCTGTAAAATTGCCTCTGCAAGATCAACTTTAGGGCTGATCCCCTCACTGTAAATAGAGTGCCCCAAATAAGAAACAGAAGTAACCCTAAATTTACATTTTTCACTTTTCAAAGTGAGCATACATTCTTCCAGTCTTGACAGAACCCAAAACAAAACCTCATCATGCTTATCTCTATCTTGCCCATAGACAAGTATATCATCTTGCAAGAATAGAACGTAGTCAATTACACTCAAAACATTTTTCATCACTCTCTGGAAGCATGCTGCAGCACTTGCCAAACCAAATGGCATTCGAATAAACCTGTAAGCATCTAAAGGAGTTACAAAAGAAGTTATTGGTTTTGAATCCTCATGAAGTAGAATCTGATGATACGCCGCAGATAAATCCATCACACTCAACAAACAGGCACCTCCAAGATTTGTCAAAGCTTTATTGATATTAGGTAAAGGGTGCCTGTCAACCAAGGTACAGTTATTTAGGCTTCTTAGGCCCACACACATCCTGATTTTGTTTCCTTTATCTTTGGGGACCAAAACTATGGGAGCCAACCATTCAGATGACACAATTTCTTCTATTACTCCCAATTCGAGCAATTTGTTGATTTCTTCTTGTAAGGGTTTTATCATAAGATTGGGTAATTTTCTTACTTTGTGCTCTACTGGTTTTGTGTTTTCCTTTAAAAAAATATGTTATGACTGAAACCATTAAGACGACCTAGCTTACCGCTGAAATCTTCAGGATACTTTCCTATGATGTCTTGAACATCACCCTGTTGTGAAACAAGCATAACTTGTTCAGGCGCATTTGGGTTCAGAATGATGCCAAGGTCTTTTTGGTGAAGCCAACCTAGAAGATTATCCCCTCATTTTACAACGTAGATTTTTCCAACTGTTTCTCTTCCTTTGAACACAATAGGATGTATTTAATAACCTATTAAATCAATGCTCTGACCTCTGTTTCCCACAGAGTTGATGTCAGGTGATAAAAGTTTTATATTACTGGACCCAAAAGTGGAATACCGACATTTGTCACTCATGATGAACCGGAATCAACTAAAACTGTAATACATTTTCCTCTAATGGTGCCTGTCACATTGTACATGGTTGGGTACACACATGGGCCACATTTGGTCACCTCCGGGTGAAGGGGCGCCCACAACAGGCCCCCGAAGACTTTTCGGCTCTATCAAACCGATTCGGGTTGGCTGTCCAAATCGGTCTTCGTACTTGCTCGTTCGGAAACTATCTCCATTGGGCTATACGATTCAGTTCCGAATAACTCGGGCTGCCTAAATACCATTCAGAACCAATTTGGAGAGCCCCCTTCCTTGCATCCTACTCGGTTGTCTAGAAAAGTGACCGATTCGGTAGTGAACAAGGGTTCCAAATCTGATTCAACAATACTGAATCCCATCCAGAGCCCTTCCTAACAACCTCGTAATCGGCTCCTTTGTAAGTGAAGAATGTATAGAAACCACAATAACATCAATAATAGGTAAGCATATCAACTTTTAACTACAATCTTCTATTAACTCCAAAACATGGTTTCATAAATAATATTACATTTAAAAAAAATATACAATCTTTAAAATAATAGCAAAACCATACTATATCAAAATATATATTTTAAACATAAAAAGTAAAAAACTAAGAGCAAATATTATAATTATGACCACTAGGGGCTGAATTAAGATGTCGGTGGTGGTCTCATCGACAGACAACCCTTCGGTCCCACCACCGACATATGATACTACGATCTGATCGGGGCAGCAATCGGACTCATATCCCTTGAAACCCTTGAATGGCAGCCATAAAAAAGCAAACATAAAGGGACTTTGGGGGTCAAAAACAGGGCCCCGTCCCTCGTGCATGACACACTGTGCGTGTATGTGCACTAAGTGCTCCTTAACATGGTGGCTTGTGCTGGGGCCCTTTTCCTGTGCCATAGAACAAACCGCAGTGTAAAAGAGCACTTTAAAAGCGCCACCATGGAAGTCATATCGTAATTGGGCAGTCTTGTGACCAACCACAACAGCAGCCGGCTGTCCAACCGACCAATATCTTAATCAGGCCCTAGAATTTAAAAAAACTTTCCACAATAACAACATTAAAATTTAAAAAAATGCTTATTTATTACAAACAAAAATAGGAAAAAATTAAATTAAACTAACTTTTGAAATGAGAAAATATCGATTTTAAAACAAGTAAAAATTACATGAAAAATGGCCTTGGATGGGTCAAATTCATTACTCTCCAACTTGGCCTACCACTCCAACTTAACCCACTTTAGAAATCAGATTTACTATTCTCACACCAAAATAAGCAACTGTAAGAAATGTTTTCCATTTTGGGGGTGTTGGATTTCTTTTTCTCCCCTCAACATAAGCAACAGTAGAGAAAATGTTGGACTTTGGAGGGATTAGATATAAGCAACAATGAGGAAATCTTTAGAGAGGTCAGATTTACAATTCCAACTCCCACTCCAACATAAGCAAAAGTACGGAACATGTTGAAAGTTGGAGAGGTCTGATTTACTGTTCCCAACCCAAACTGAGCAGCAGCAGGGGAGTCTTTGGATTCTGGAGAGGTCCTATTTACCATTCCCTCTCCAATATGAGCAGCTGCAGGAGAGGCCTTGGCCATTGGAGGGTTTAGATTTATTATTCATACTCAACCTAAGAAACAGTGTGGAAAGTGTTGAACTTTGGAGGGGTTCGATTTACAATCACCACTTCAACATAAGCAATGGTATGCAAAGTGTTAGACCTTGGAGACGTTGCATTTATTCACACTCCAATATGAGCAACAGGAAGGAACGTATTGGACTCTGAAGTGGACAGATTTGCCATTCCCACCTGATCAACAGTTGGGAAAGTGTTGGACTTTGGAGCAGTCAAATCAGAGGAACAGCAGTGATAATGTTGAGCTTTTGAATGGTTAGATGTTAGATGTACTAACACCAACATAGGCAACAGTATTGGATTTTGAAGTTGTCAGAACTAGGACAGGATGAAATTTAAATTACGCTGGTGTAACTCCAATGAACTTAAGAATATTGTAATACACATGTCATGTAAAATTACTGAGATTGGGCCAGTAGGCCACTCTGCATTATGAAGGGACAATCTCTGTGGAAATTTACAGTGAATGGTACCATTCAAGGTAGAAATTGTGAGGACACATTCTGCACCAAAATATAATGCAAAGTTATAAATTTTCACTATTAATTTTGCGTAATGTTTCCAAAATTGCACATAATTGCGAGAAAGCAAATTAAAACAATTTCAAGAGCCCTTAGTTAGAATTACTATTCTGACTCCAGTGTAAGCAGCAGGAGGTAACATGTTCATATTTAGAAAGCTCTGAATTCATTTCTCCTACCCTCAATAAATGCAAACAAATTTGCATATATGCAGAATGAATACACGTAATATATATTACAGAAAAGGCATTAAAATGTATACTCAACATTCTATAATTTGTATAAACTACAAGAAACTAAAAGCATGAAATTAGCATGTAAACGTATACATAAAATTATATGAAAAACGTATAATGTAGAATCAAAATACTCCCCTTCATATTATTCTTAAATTACAACCATAAATGAAAATTAAAATAATAACATGAGAAAAAAACAATACACAGTATATAAAAAAATATTAACGCTATAAACGTATTTATTGTACAAAAGCATTCAACATAATTGAATTAATGATATCAAAATTATTAAAAGAAAACAAAATGTACATACGACAATTGTCTTTAAATAACCATTTAACAAATTAAATTATTATCATATTTTAAAAATTATCAATCAATTGACTAAAATATACTTGGTTAAATATCTACTGAAAAAATGTAAATCAAAAAAGTATGCTCACTTAAACAATAAATATCTAAAATGTTGTCCTTCCTAGTCCCCTACAAACCGACCAAACTGCCAAAATAAAAACTGACATAGAAAAATACTTAACATTAAAATAATATCATTTTATAATATAAAAACTAAGAAAACTCTACTAAATAAATATAACATATTGTGTACAGCTATATATATAACAATCGTTTAAACGATTTTAAAAAACTGTACCTTCTATAGTATGTCTCACAATATTTTTGACATCACTATATTTTTGACACAAGATTATGTAACAATATTTTCAACATCACTATATTTTTGATATCACTATATTTTTGACACAATATTAAGGTCGATTCCGATTCGGGAAAAGCCGCTCCGAATAGCCGTTCGGAGCGCTTTCCCGTACGAATCGTACCCTGCAACGTCCCCCGTATGTACGACGAAGTACAATTCGTACGAGGAGCTGGACTCCGTACAAATCATACAGAGACCGTACAAATCAAATCCCTGTACGATTCTCCCTCGAAACCCGCTGTACGCGACATCCGTATGGTTCGCGGCTGGTTTTTCCAACCCAGCAAGTACGATTCATGTCAGGTACGCACCGTACAACCCTTTTTCTACGGGAGCTGAAAACAGCCGTAAAAGCAGAGTTCGCCTCGAAACAGGTACGTAACGCCCCCCCCAGGTACAGTGCATACCCCCATAATCGCGGGGGTACGATCATGGGGTGTACGCACCCTACCCCATGATCACTGGGTGTACGGACCGTACCTCATGTTTGCAGGGTGTATGGTGTGTAAACTCTGCGATTGCAGGGGTACGGTGCGTACACCCCATGAACGGCGGGGTACGCACCGTACCCCGCGATCATGGGGTGTACGGACCGTACGGTGTGTATGTGATGGTGTGCTTTTCCGTACAAATACCCCTTACCTAACGTGGACCGTACGAATCGCGTCCTCATACCCCGTTCCGGATCGTACTCGTCGGGTCGAACGCCATGTTTACGATTCGTACAGAGAGGGCTTCGGATACGAATCGTACGGACGTTTTTTTTCCCGAATCGGAATCGACCCCATAGTGTCTCACATATATTTTGGCAGAATACCAAGGCCAACACATCAGAGGTCTTTACATTTGTGCCATGGGGGATCAATGGCAACTTCAACATTGGCTAGTTGGGCTTAGGCCACCACATTGGGGATTTACTAAGGTATCATCAACTCGTATAGGGGTATTGCACAACATGACTGGATGACTAAAACTATAGTTTCCTTCATCGGAGATGAGGTTGAAGCACTTTAACACTCATGAATGTATGCTATATGTCTAGCGGTCTCATTGGATAATTCATCAGATCAGGAATCAAGCAGTCTTTTCTTCTAGATATTAGTGACACCAAGCCAAGGGAGTGTCCGTGCAGAATGAAAGCTAGGTAATTCCTCCAGTGCAACTGGACATTATATTGAGTTTGCCAACGTTGGTGTCCTCCATCAAGCCTTGATGAAGAAAGTCCTCCATTGCTTTAACATTCACAGACTCATAATACCAAATTCATGTGGACTTGCATTGAGGGCAACACTAGGGCCCTTGTCTTCAAGATTATTTCTCAGATGATTGAGGGGGAAGGGACCAGCAGCTGTCCTGAGTGCTGATAATAAGGTGTTCCTTTCATCACAGTTTCACAGGTGATAAAGATAACCAACATGATGACTACTGCTATTTTGAAGACAGAGTAGGGTATGGAAATGTTCACAGATGCTGCTCTCCTGATCTTCCTGAACATTCCAATCCTAAGGCTTTCAGAGATACAAAATTGATGGTCAACCTCTTCAAGGACATACTGGGCTGTGGAGGGATTTTCCATCTTCCCTGGACTATCTTTACAGCATTCTGCAAAAGATTTTGGATAATAGAGATGGACTTGTTAGCGGATATATGCAGTTCCCTGCTCGCAGCAGTCTTGTTGAAGCTCTTAAGAACATGACTCTGCGAAAGAACCCACTGCTAGCCACATGTGTGAAACTGCATATATTGATGTTTGTTCAATTTTTGTATGTCCCCAGACTGGTATCAAGGTTCCAAGGTATGCTTCAGAGATATGAGCATTGACATACTTCTTAACCCTAATAATTTGGTTTCATTTTCTATGCCAACTGTCATTGGGGCACAACATTGGGTATTAGCATTGATCAACCATCCCATTCAGAGTCTGTTTTACTTTACCCGCTCATATGAAAAATTGAGGGTATTTGTCTGGAAGATGAAGGTATATGGCTGTAAAGACTCTGGTTAAGTGGGGTCATTATGACTTAATTCCAAACCTTTAATTAAGCGCTAAAGTACAGTGAGATGATCACCATTGGACCAAATGTAAATACGGGTGCCAGGGAAGAGGGGTGAGATCCAAGTGTTGTAATGTTAATTGGTTCATTTTCTTTATAAGTGCTCTAACATGGGGCGAATAATCACCACATTGATGGTCCAATGAACAAATATGAGGGCATTTGTGCGCCTCGCAGTGGTCTTATAGCCTTTGAAGGTCAGTAATTAGCTCAAAGGAGTTTTTCTCCACTATAAAATTAATAGCCCCCCGGCAACTACACGATATGTCTCTTTAGGTTTCGCTTCTTTTTCACCATCACACTTATAGACCTCTTTAAAACCTTTCTCACATTTTTTTTACACATTGTGTGTTTTTTCTTAGTAGTGAGGTAGTAAAGTGATTGCAGGAACATGGTGCTCTGCAATGTAGTCTTCCTTTCTGAGGATCTTCCTGATCATTTCATATTCATCTAAGTCTAGATCTACAAGTGCAGGTGCAGAATGTTGGAGCCTTCCAGCTTTCATGCACTACTGATGATTGAGCTTTTCAAAGTGACTGATGCCCTTAAAAATATGGCTAACACAAAGGCGTCAAGAAGTGACGATATCCCCACAGAGATTTAGAAGACATTTCAAACTGAGCTCCTTCCATTTTTAACAACATTTTTCTATGAGATTAAGGAACGGATTCCAATTTCTAAAATTTTGAAAAAATCAGTAGTAGTAAGCTTTCTAAAGAAATATAAGGACCCAAGAGATCCCAATGCATATTGCCCATATTAGTCTATTAAACATGGAATATAAATTAGCAGATGGTGGCTCAGCACTAACAATTAATAAATAAATGGAGTAAAGTACATATCAGGTCAATAAAAGTCTTTTGTATCTCATTCGTAACTGCAATATTCACAATGCATTGGCATGCCGTAAATAATCTATATGTATGGCGATATTTTATTTCTTCAGTTGTTCTTTATTAGTTGCCTTCTCATGAAAGATACATCAATGTGTAAAAGATAAAACTCAGTAGCCAATGCGTTTCGTCCACATTGGACTTCTTCACAGCTTTGATTTATACATGAGAATCACCAGTTCCTTACTATATGCTGGCATACGGAGATCTAAGTTTGTATAGTTCAATCAGTACAAAAGTGGAATACCTTTGTCCCTCTATATCAGTACATTCATGGTGTCTTCTTCCAATCAAGAAAAAAAAGGTTTGCTGCACCATCGATAATATTTATACTTTACCCCTCACCTTTTCTGGCAAGCGCAGTTCTTCATTGCTTAAACCTCTCTGTTTCTTGTTGCATTTATGGATTATAATTATTCATGAAAATGTGGTCATCTACAATGGCTCTGTGTGCTCAACACGGGGTCCATAAGGATCAAACTGTGTTTTTTCCACAGAGATTAATGGCTGCCAACACTTATTTTTTTAATGCAAGCCGTTAATTACCTGCCATTAAACAAAAACAAGGTTGCAACACTTATGTTAGACACTGAATAAGCCTTTGACCTTGTTGTCTGGCAGGCTCTGCTTTCTATTTTAGAAAGATTTGGGTCTCCCTAACAATTTATTGAAAGGTTGAGGGAGCTCTATAATGGATCAGAAACTAAAATTATTATATATAGAGAAGAGGTGGGAGTAGTACAGATTAAGCGGGGCACTTAGCAGGGTTACCGCTGTACCCTCTTATAGTTATGAATTCGCAACAACCCACAGGTTTTACCCCCGTATAAGTGGGATGGCCAAGTTAAAACTATTTGAGGAATATATAATTTTATATTTGAAAGACAGAACGCTCAAATATTCAGACTGTAATGGATGAATACAGCCTTTTACATGGATAGGAGGCTACAGAGTAAACCAAGCCAAGAGAGAAATACTGATATTAAATTCAACCATATCACAGCTTCTGTTTTCTTTGCAATCCATAACATCTGGACCTATTAAATATCTTGCAATATTTGATACAAACGATTATGATCAATTTTTCCGCCTAATTATGGGAATAATCTTAAAAATTGAAAAATGTATGAGATTGATGGACCCTGCTCCCTCTGTCAATAGTTAGATGGTATCAATTTTTACAATGTCTATTTTACCCTTATTTTTATTTGTGTTTATCAATCTTCCTCTTAAGATACTGTATACATATTTTAAAGATCTGGATAGGATTATGCAAATGTTCAATGGGGCTTATAAGCAACTAAGAGTTAAACTGTCTACACTCCTAACAAATACAGCACATGGGGGCTTAGTACTTCCACATTTTGCAACATATTACCAGGCACCATTGGTTAATCTGACATTTCTGCTAGTCGCAACATTTTCAAAATACAATAAATTTAAATTTGACTTAATGTTAATAGAAAGTGCAAATAAATTACCTGTTCTTCTGCGATTTCCAAAGTTACCAAAAAAAAGAAAAATAAGATGGGGCTTCATATCTCATATACAATTATTTTTTTAAACCACGTAATATACCAGCGTGCCATGCAGCCATTCACTCAAATACAAGACTGCTAGATTTGGGGCCTACAGTTTTGCCAAGGTGTTTTACATTCATGGGGTGATATTGGCTTTGAACAATTGGGTGATTTTTACAATCATACATGACTAATTACTTGTGTTTCGATTGTACAGCTGTGTGGAGGACAGTATGCAGCCCTTTGTTTAAGCTTTACCCAACTAACTATTTTTTAAGGAACAATTATGGGTTGTTGAGTGATTCTGTGAGGACAATAATTTCTCAAATGAAAGAGAACAAACTGCTCAGAGCCGGTAATTGGTATCGCCTTCTACGTCAGACTATTGATCAGAAAGTTATAGATGAACTTCAAGTAAAAGTGAGGGAAGAAACAGGATGTAGATTGAATACTAAAAATGGCAGAGACTAAGTGAGATTTCTATAGAACACTAAGAAAAGTAATCTATAAGAGGATGGCCTTTTTACCAGGATGGTTGATCCATCATACACCGTGTAGATTGCATAAGATGTTGCCATTGATCCCAGATCAATGCTTTAGGTGTGAGGCTAGTGAACCAGGAGGATGGAATCCTTTTTTTTTCTTGCATTCATCTTCACCATGTTTGGATTAATGTCTTTAAGGTTATTGATCGCTGTATGGAGACTTCAATGTCTCCATCACTTAGGCTTGTACTATCTGGATCCTCGTATAAGAGATACCAGCTGATGAAATATCAGCAATATTTTATTTCAATTGCAATAGTGGTAGCCAGATCACTGATCCCACAGGACTGGAAAACAGACAGGATACCATCAGTAGAACAATGGTTTAGTATGTTGTCTAGGACGTAGGCATTTGAGGAGGCATATGCTAAACATGTAGGCAAAATGTAGGTATTTAAGGCAATCTGTATAGGTTTTTCTTTATTATTGTTGAAGAATGAATAATGAATATGATTACCATCCTTCTTGCACCAAAGGTTCCATTCAAAGATCAATATTACTGCTGAGTTAAAAATTGTTTTATGCACATATTTAGATCAGAGGTGGGCATTCCTATGCTAAATCATAGTCCCATGCAGCAGCTGTGTGATGTATTTTTATTTCCTCCATGGGTGTGTACAACCACTTACATCCCAAATCTAATAGATATCAAGTAATTTTGAATGATTGTTGGAAATCTCGCACTTTATTTTGACATAATTATGATTTTCTGGCTAGTGAAATTGCACTTAAAATGGTTGGCTAATAATATTTTAAGGTTCAATTATTGCACTTTGCATTTTATGCTTCTCACACTTAAAGGTAAAAACCGGTAGCTTATTTTCTATGTGGTTAGTTGACTTCTTATTTTATGATCATGTTTTCTGCTATTGAGAACTGAAAATCTAATGCCCTGGCATTTGTTTAGGATATCTTAAATTTGCTTGATGGTTATTGAATGAATAAATACATAGCAACTTTTAATATTTTAAAATGTTTTAAAATTGTGGTATAACTTTTTTTATTCTATGCTTCTATTTTTCTATGCAGAAAAAGATTGTGTTTGATCTATTTATAAAAGATCATATGGAGAATTCTTAAAATTGTACTAACTATCGACTGGCTAGGACAGAATGAATTGCCGAATTCATACTTTGCATTTTCCTTTTGTTGTTAGAGATGTAATTAGATTGTACTTCATTTTCACGTAAACTGCTATGGAGAATTTTAAAAGTTTTAAATATATTGACTGTTTATACTGGGTTTGATGCTATTTAGAATTAGAAGCTTAACGTCATGACATGTCCTTAGCTTAAACAGGCTGAAGGGTTCTTAGATTGATAGTTACATAGCAATATTTAAGATGTGTAATATTTTTAAAATTGTGGTATAATATTTTATATTCTATGCTTAAATTTGTCTATGCAGAAAAATAACACTTTTGACCTATTTAATCCATTTTCATGAAAGCTGATATGGAAAATTATAAAATTGCACTAACTATCAACTTGTTAGGACAGGATGAATTATTAAATTTGTACTTTGCACTTTCCTTCTGCTGTCAGAGATGTAATTAGATGTGATTTTGCTTTATGTATGTCAGACTAAGACTTTTTGCATGAACTTGTGTTTTTTACCTATTCAAATTAAAAAAATGCTCATCTAAGTCCTGGACTCCTCCTTTACAAGGGCTTCATTTAAAGGTGAGGTGAGATATTTTGTTGCCGTATGTCCTCCCACTTTATTTTTAGAAAAGGAATCTAAACATTACAAGTTGAATATCAAAAAACAGGGATGGTATTTACTTGAAAGGTTCCATGCTTTCTCATTGTGACATTCAGCAGCCTGGAATGGGTAAGCCTGTGATATTTTTTGCTTCTGCAAAGGCAGGGAAGTACTGCCAGGCATGACTCACGGGAGATCCTTGAGGAGTGTGAAAGCTTTACATGCCAAGGGCAGTAAGTTTAAGGCATTTACAGGACAGCCACAATGGTTAACCCATCCACATTTGACAGCCACATTTACTGCTTCTTAAACAATTGTGTATGCCTCCAGGCTCAAAGAAGGAGAAGGATACGTCATCATTGGTCTAAATGTTTTCTGCTTCTTGGTCTGGTTTGGCATGCAATAAAAGTAAATGTAATGGTATGTGCCTGGAGTTTGAGCCAAACAAATGCTGTCAAGGTATATTCTCATGTACACAAGCCTGGGTAAGAGAATGGTATTACCAGTGCTTGATTTGTAAAAGAAAGGGTGCCGGCTCCCAAAGCTCTACTCAGAATCCTGCAGCCAGCACTATTACATATGAGAGCACTGAATCAGGGTCAGATTTAGTGCTGGAGGTGCCCGGTGCAGCAATCATTTTTAGTCCCCCCCATGACCTCCTTCTTATATTTCCTCACAACCACTGAGCAAAAGTGCCCCTCATCTCTCCATAGCCCCTCTCTCACATGCCTTTCATTTGTTCAAAAGCACTGGTAAAATATGGCTCTACTAATAAGAAAGTATACCTACCCAAATGAACCCTTTTTAGCAACATTAGGAATAGATAATAAAAGACTGGGGAAAAGGATAACTTCCTAACCGATTTTATGTAGTTTGCATGCAGCCTTTGATGACAGCTCCTAACAGTCACATATTAGGGTTGTATGTTCTGAACTGCAGTAACAAAAGAGTCTTTGTGACAAAAGCAGTTATACACTCAGCAATTCACATAAAAAACAAATCTGTGATCTACACGGTACGCGTTCTTTGCAGCAGGCATATTAATCCTTCAACCTTTTTATGGTGAGGCAAAACCTCCATTAGACAAAACTCCGGTCTCTCTCCCTAGCTTGAACATTATTCACAACAGTTATCTTGCTATTTTTATTACTGCCTGAAGGCTGGACCCAAAAGGAACTCTGCAGCAGGTGTATTTAAATCGTAAGCTATTGCTAAACAGAGCAAACCCAAGGTCTGTGCCCCCTCCCCAGGTCAGCGCCTTGTACGGCTGCACCGTTTGCACCCCCCTAAAGCCAGCCCTGGACCCTGTACCAAGGCTACATATGCTGGGATCCACCTAATGCCTCTATAATCGACTGTCAGATATTCATTGCCCTTTATCTAATTCTTGCAGGTTCCTGTTTGCTCCCTTTGTGACTGTATTTCCATTTTTCTCATTCACCTTCTTTCCCCTGTGTTTGTTTTTCCCTATCTTGCTCCCAGAAAATTATTGATGAGGAAAAATAAGTGCTGGTCCTAAAACATAAAGGCTGGTAGCCCCCACCGGCAACCACTGGCTCAAATTAAGCGCTAGGTATCATGGGATTAATACTCAGATTACTTGACATCATTTTTTCTTACCCAGTTTTCTCTTTCCTCCTCTAAGCCTTTACAGCTCATTCTCTCTACTATGATTGTTTTCCATTTAACAAAAACTGACTAGGATATTGACACCGATAGTGACACGGATGCAATGGGAGAGGTTTCTCACTATGTTTTTGCAGTCTATCTGGCTAAGGGGATTACTAAGTGGACACATGTTTCCTGAGTAGGTCACTGGCAAAGGGGTACTTGTTTGTTGAGATTCTGGCAGCTCATTGAAGTAAAGACTGGACAAGGAATGGAGAAACACAGTAAGGCTGGATTTAAATAGTTTTAAAGAACTTTTAACTTTCTGAAAAGCAATAAGATTTTGACGAGTGGGTATTTTGCTGCAACATCTGCTTTTTAGCAGTTTCAAAAGCCAATGTGCTGTACAACCTAGTGAAATCAAGGTTCAACGGTAAGTTACTTCACTAATGAGATGAACTGTCAGCTGTGGCCCCTCCATATGGGCTGAGGGGCCATGCCTCCACCTTTTTCCCAGGAAGGGAGAATGTCTGGCAGACTGAGCAAAGGTCAGCCTGACAGACACTCTTCTTGTTCAGGTCAGGCAGCCAGATGATAAACATGCACTATATACCCCTGCTCCTGGCTACCTGCGCTGAACTTTGCAAGGTTGAGGATTTCCCAGCCCGTTGGGCCTGATCTCTTCAACCTGGAAAATGTGCCTCCTCAGGGCCGTTTCTACCATTAGGCAGGACTAGGCGGCCGCCTATGGCGGCAAAAGGGGGAGGACGGCAAAAAACATGTTTGGGAAATCCCCGAACGGCCGGTCATCGACCCCAAAAGCACACTGGGTAGCGGTAGCTCGCCTTCTACAATTCAACATGACGTGAAGTCACGTTCAGCGCCACGGGCGGCGGCCGTGCGCTGACTTTTAACATTGCCTCGAAGATCCAGGGCTGGAGCAATCGCGAGGTATCTGGACTTTTTCATGTAGGAGCTTCCAGCAGAGAGTGAGGGCACCTGACGGACCGAGGGTGCTCCACACAGCCAGGTAAGGTCCGAGTGGCAGCATTCCTGGGAAGCTGGGCGGGAACGGGATGGGGGGAATACAGTATACTTTGGAGAAAGACGCAATGCCCTTGTTCGTTGTCCTTGGAAGTTCCTATCCTCCTTAGCCTGAAGCGTTTACTTCTCCTCAGCATTTATTAATTGTATTTATCATTCTACAGACTGCATTTCTTTCAAATGCAGTGCGCAGCATGAAGTGTAAAAATTTTACCAAGCACCCCTGATCCTGTTCGGTTTTGCAGGCCGGGGCCCCTAGTGAACCGTGTTATGTGGGGCCCATGATCTGGTTCCACCGTCCGGATGATATGTTATGTTGCTCTTTCCGATATTGTGGCTGCGCCGGCGTCACCCCCTGTATTTCACTTGAAATGCCCTCTGCTGTAGCACAGCGCGCGATAAGAGCAGGCCTGCCACCAATCAGGTGCCCTTATCAGCAATTGAAGAGAGGTTAGCCATTCTATTTGGCAACTGCGATAGAGGGAGAAAATCTGTCTAAGTATGGGCGCTTGTTTCTCACGTTACCAAAGACTGAAAATTTTGACGAGATTTGGTAACTGGAGCAATAGAAGCTGTCACAGAGAGGGGGCCCTGCCTGCTCCTGACAGATGGGGCTTCAAGGCTGCTCGAATAAGGCAAAGAAAGCCAGAAGCTGCTCTGACCGACAACAAACACTGACAAAACCCATGGACCTGGCTTTGTGCTTACATTGAAATGCCCTTTGTGTATAAAGCGAACCCAGAGAGGAGAGTCGTCTTTTTTTTATTTGTAACCCTATTATGTTGCTGCAGCATTATTGCTGAAAGATAATATTGTGTATGAATAGGATTGTAATACATTTAAGATTAAATGAAGCATTGGGTTGCTATCTGCTGACCAAGAGACATTTTGTAAGGCCAGTGGTGAATTTTTCCCCAAAAATGGGATTAGAGTACAAAGCGAACCAAGAAGGATGAAGCAGGAGAGTCGTACAACAAGGGCAGTAGTGTGCAGGATAGGTCTGGGGGCAGGAGCCACATCACCTCTTTCAGACAGTCACCGACTGGTTGTTATTGCCATTTCGGTGCATTGCATGCACATTTATCTCATGCCGAAATGTTGCCATTCTTCGGTCCTTCCCGGGACTACATTGTTGACCTCCGGGGCTGCTTTGGCAACTGTCCACCTGTTTGACACCTAGGACTAGGATGTTGCAGCGGGCCAGTATGAGCAAAACCAAGTAGTCCTGGTGTTTGCTATATCTGCCTTTGGTGCCTACTTACCTAAGCGTTACAAGACAGATAGCTACTTTCTTGCCAATAAGCTTTTTCCACTGTAGAGTCTTGAGCAGAGGACCGCATGAAATCTTCAGCTTCTCCTTTTGGGAGGGGCAATTAGGATATTGTTTTAGGGTCAAAGTTCCCTTGCTTGAAGGAGGAAAAGATGGCAGATGCTACTCTTTCCTGAGATGGGAGGGCAGAGGTTTGGGCGGACCCATTTCGCTTTACTAGCCGAAGTCCCACCCTCTCCCCTTCTTCTCAAGGATGGAGCTGTGCTGTAACACGGCTCACTCGGCCATGACAGGGGTATAGCTTTAAGACCCAGCCAGGCCATCAGCAAATGTGTGTTGAATCCAAGGCAGGTCTGTGTCCTCCCTCGTCTCTCATCTCTGGTGCAGCTCAGTCCCATGCTGGCCTGTTTCTGATGAAGTATACCAAACAGGTTTATTTTCTAGAAATAAAAAATAAAGTTGAGGGCAACGGCGTCCCAAGTATTTTTTTAAAGCCATCCACAGGCCTGATACCAAGGCTCCCTAGTCTGGACTCCACCTCATGCCTTTTTCTTCCTGCGCCCTACACTTCCCATCTCCTTATAATACTCTTGCAGATTCTTTTTCAGCCCTCCCTTTGTCGCTGTTTCCATATTTTCTCTTCCTCCTCTTTTCTCCCTTTCAGCCTTTCTCATTTCGATCTCTGGGTCAAAGTCTGAAAATGAAAGATAGGTCTCAGTGCCTAAAAAAGTAATGGTCTACTAAAAGCAGTTTCTCTTCCATCTTTCCTCTAAAAATCACATAATTCTTCCCACAAGGGAGCAGTGTTCTCTAATATACATGTCTCACACAGAAACATTAGATGCTGCCATAGACTATATATGGTACAAGATGGGCTGTTGGGTGACAGAGGCTTGCACATTTCTGATGTACTGTCGATTATTTTGTAACCACTGGACTAGTATTAGGCCTTCATGCTACACTTGGGTCGCATCAGAGCAAAAAACGATTCTATTGCTGCATGTAGCACCAAATTACACCAAATGTGTGTGTGTGTGTGTGTGTGTGTGTATATGTCAGACTACTGTGCTATAACTGTGGACATCTGAGGATGGCTCTAAAGCACCCTCTTGTCCTCTTACCCAAGAAAAACATGAGCCATCTCTTTGTACATCTATCCTGTTAGTGTTTTTGTTGCA
The DNA here is from genome assembly GCF_964261635.1 of Lissotriton helveticus. Taxonomy (NCBI): domain Eukaryota; kingdom Metazoa; phylum Chordata; class Amphibia; order Caudata; family Salamandridae; genus Lissotriton; species Lissotriton helveticus. Next base: position 1,082,341,790 of record NC_136059.1, read on the forward strand.
GTACATCTATTCCGCTAGTGTTTTTATTGCAGTACTTCTATTCCGTTCGGGTTTTTATTGCAGTAGAGGGGTATTTTGAGTGTGCTGCAGGAATGTATAATGCCAAAAATAAAATCCAAACTTTGTTTTATAGAAGAGTGATTGAAAACATATCTAGGCACTGTAAAAAAAGAAACACATTTTGATGAAATGGGCCATTTTAAATTGGCATTGAGACTAGCAGACCTGAGAAGAATTGCAACACCTGTCAATTCTGAGCTGAGGTTCCTCAGCACATGGACTGTTGTCGAGTGTTGCCCTTTGTGTCAAGCCTCAAGACTCCGACTGGAGCTTAGCGTCTGTAGTCAGACTAGGACCTGTAACCCTAGCCCACCCCGTCGGCTACATGGTATACATGAAATATCATTTATATAGTTCACACATTACATGAGATCCTAACACCTACTGAAACAAGTGTTTTTTATTTATTTATTTATTTAATGCATTTTTATATAGCGCAGACCTTACCCGAAGGTGTGGGAGAGCTGTACAATAGAACCAGTTACGTTACATGGGAGAAATAGTACAAAATAGAACGTTACACAAATAAACAGGAGAGGTAGAGTAAAACCAAATAGGCAATAACACCATATAGGCAATAACACAATAATAATGGTTGGGCAAGGCGGCCTCTTGGACAAATGTATTTTTATCATATTTATCATAAATCTGTGAAAAGCCTGCAGCAGGTATCAGCAAAGGATTCAACATAGTTAATTGAGCATTCTCCCTTCCAAGGTCTGTAAAATAAGGACCCTTGACTAATGCTGCTGGATAGTGGTGTCATCTCCTGTTTATTGTGCTTTGAAGTCTGTAGAGGGTGCCATGGTCTTCATCAAGAGTGAATGTGTCAGATGTTTACCCATGGGCCGCAGAAGATACTATGATTGTGGGGTACCCACATAAATGTATGCTCTCGTGCCTGCGTAAGCTAGTCTATATATCTAATGCATTAATTCTTCTAGCCTGGATGACAGGGGGAGAGAGTGATGGTAGTAAAAGGGAGGGGGCGTCATTTTTCAATTCCCGCCTAGGGCAGCAAAACACCTAGAAACGGCCCTGTGCCTCCTGGCCCTCCACCTCGTGATGAGGGGAAGCTTCATTGATTTCCTCGGACCTAGGTGCTTAAGTTGTAAGCCCTGAAGTGCCCAGGGCAGAGTGTCAATGAGTGACACCTCTCCATAGAGTGGAGTGAGGTGGGGTCAGAAGTCTCACTGACCCCATCCCACTCTGTGGAGTGAGGGACTGCTGCGTTCTCTTATTGGATGACCTCAGGTCAGCCAATTAGGAAGGCAGCGGTCCCAACCCTATTGGGATCTCTGAGTCTTCGCTCTCAACAGTGAAGGTAAGTTTTATAGGGCAGATTTACAATAAGTGGCGCATCCTTGCATATTAGCAGGGATGTGCCACTTATTGTGCTCCATGCCTCCGCCACCATTGATGTGCCACATTTACAATGCGGCGCACCAATGGGCAAAAACGGCACGGATTCGTGACGCATCTGTGCCGTACAGGCAGTTTGCATTGCTGGAGTTGTGTCGCAAGCGCGGCGCAGCTCCAGCAAGGCTCTGGGGGGCCCTATCTTGTTAATGCTGTGTCAATCCTTACGCCTGCTTCAATCAGGTGCAGGGTTTTGACGCAGCATGGGCCCCAAAGTGACTGAGTGAAATCTTGTAGATGTGCCGGAACGCCCCCTCCTGCGCAGGAAAGCCTCCTTCTGGCGCAAGGCTTTAAAACGTGACGCATCTCCCAGATGCGTCACATTGTGAGTACCCCGCACCGTGGCGCATCTTTTGCGCCGCTTCTGCGTCACAAAAGTGATGCAACGGCAGCGTAAAAGGGGCGCAAGGGGCTTGTAAATCTGGCCCTATGTTTTTGTGTATGTTTGGCGTGTGCTTGTTTGTATGAATAGATTTTTTATTTATTAGTGGTTGTAGTAAATGGGTGCGTGTGTGAATGCATGGGTGTGAGTGAGTGTATACGTGTGTGTGTGTGGCCCCCCAGGATACCCCACCCCGCACTGCAAACTACGTGTGAGGATTGTTGTAATTACTGGGGGGTTGCTGTTTCACTGACTGTTCCGCACTGTTGGGACATGCTCTCTCGCTGTGCGTTATATACGTCGTCTTACCCATCGATCTACATTGGGATACATCAATAAATGATATGAAACGTATGTCTTTCAACTACTTATAAAGTATTGTCCAGTTTCTCGGCATGGCTTGAAAAGTTTGAAATCTAATACTTAGCCAATTAATTTTTCTAAAGTAACGGAAAACAGTGAAAAGTCAGCAAAGCTCATATACAAAAAAATGGGATGTCGAAGACTGATCCAGTTCTCGACCGCAGAAACTGTACCACGTTCATGCCCTTGGAACCCCTTTCAGACAGACCAATAATGCTCGACTCCCTTTCTCGCAACCTGAGTTTAGAGCTTCAAAAATCAGATTTATTTTTATTTATTTTCTGGGATCACAGCCAGTAATTGCAAATGCCCCTAAACGCTGAGAAAATGATCGGCACAGAAGGGAGTACGGTCTTTTTGTGCCAAGACACTTTAACACAATTTAGTTCTTGTACTGGAGCTGCTTCAGGGCTTCCGCTCTCAAGGCTGACCAGACCTGAAAAAAACACAACAACCAACTTGTTAATCAAAGGCTTTACCAATATCGTTAGCTATAAGAAGGAAAAAGCCAAATATTCATTCTTGTTTTAGTGTTTGATTTGGTGTTCTTTTTTTGCGAACACAGAAAAAATGAAGTAACCTACCGCTTTTTTAACTGAATAAAGGTCTTATCACGCCACTTTTACATTTTTAGCAGGTGCATATATATATAGTATATTAGCGCGGTGGGGGAGATTTGTTGTAGTACATATGCAAATATGGGATGCAAAGGGTATGTCCACGCTTCTCTACGACGAATAAGTGATTGGTCAGTAGTTTAATTGCACCCATTGGAAAGGGCTGTGCGTCCCCTGCCTGGAACACGTTGGATCTGTAGCACAAACATTACTATTTCCTCCAAGAAACACATTAGAACACAGTAATGAACTACCAAGAACAAAGCTGGTGCACTCACAGCAATATTGCCTCAAAATCAGCAACACCATAACCCAAACACCGACCTGCATAAATTGCTGCTCAAGCCCAGGAGTTATGGGACATCAGCAAGACAGTAATCAAAGCGAGGGTGCCCCATGTGCAAAGAGGAACAGGACATGGGCCACAATGAAGTGCTAAATGAGAACTGAAAGAAAAATAAAGAAACAGGGTGGCATGTGCACAAGCCCCTATCGCCACCCTAACATCACTTTTATTGACGTTGTGGTGGCGATAGGGGCTTCGCCTTATTTACAAGGCAGTATTCAATCACTTAACGCGGCTTAACACTGCAATGTAAATAAGGCCCCCTTTCACGCTATGTTTAGCATGCAAGGTGTAGCCAGTGGGTGTTGCTGTGGTCGTTCCACCACAACACCCATTGATTTTGACGCTGCCGCATATGTACAAGGGCAGCTAGCATAAGAGTCGGTGCCAAACTTAAGACCGAGGAAAACATGGTCTTAAGTTGGCGAAACGAAGAGATATGCATTATTTCTCTTCGTTTTTGCTTTTTCCATGTGTGCTGCCTTGTGCATCACACATGGAAAAAGCAAAATGCCATGGAGTGTTTATGTACAGGAAGGTCCCCCTTCCTGTACATAAACAATCTTAAAAGAAAATACCATTTTGTGACTTTCATGTGTGCTGCATTGAGCAGCACACATAAAAGAGACAACATTTATTTTCAGGATTGTTTATGTGCAGGAAGGGACACCTTCCTACCCATAAACAATCCTACCCTGCACAGCACCCTTGCACTATGGTGCTAGGGTGCCTACGTTGGTGCTATACTGGGAAGTGTAGTGCCATCGCAGGTGGAAATGCAAGGCTGCACCATATCATTGTAAATATGATGCAGCCTTGCGTTTCAGAAGTGGCAGAGTGAGGCGGTAAGCCATGGCGGCTAACGCCTCACTCCACCGCTTCGATTGTACATATCCCCCAGAGTTCCATGACATCAGAAGTGGAAGGATGCAACTTACCTAATCGAAAGTGAAAGCAAAGGAGAAATGCTCTAGCAACTAGAAAAGAGGAAATTCTCCAAGGCCTGGAGCATTTCTTTCAACCAAAATAGAGGGTACTAGGGAGGGTACATGCTGCAGAACTCTAGAGTATCTTTTACAGATATGTGGGTTAAACAGAGATGGGTTCATATCTTTTGGACTTGGCCCTTTTGGCAGGTTCACCCCGAAACTTTTTGCAATCTCCTAGCCTTGCTCTGTAACCTAGTGTTGGTGATTTTAGGTAGGGGTGGGTGAAATTTGCGTAATCGCGTTATGCAAATCTTCGTGAAACAGTAAAGAATCTCCGCGAACACGCAGAAATTCCGCGAACATGTGGAATTGCTTGTTCGGGATGCTTTTTTTACTATTCGCAATCGCTGTTTGTGTGCTCGGGGTAAAATATCTCTCAAACACGCATTTTGAGAACGCGAACAAGCAAAAAAATTCACGAAATCGCGGAACGCAGAATTTGCGCGAATTCCACGAGCGGAACGGATTTTGCCGCCCAGGCCTAATTTTAGGCCTCTGCGCACTTTAGCACTGTGGTCCAGTGTAAAGTGCGTGCGCTCTCTGTGTATGTGTGGTGAGACTGGCCTGCCCTCCCATAGGAATGCATGTGGGATATGTGTGTCTCTGGTAGTTACTGGTGTGAGAGGAGTGCAGGGGCGAGTTTAGTATGTGCGAACTCGTGAGAATAAATGCTGCGCAGTTGTGTGCGCAGATTGATTGTGACTAGTGGAAAAGTGCCACTTTTAGAAGTCAGCATTTCTGTGTGCAGTGTTTGCCTGCCTGGTGTGAATTGCATGTCTGACTTGTGATTGACAGGGGCTGGCTGGTGTGGTTGGCTCCAAGAGCCAGGATGGGTCTGCCCGGTGGTGAATAGGGAGATCTTCGTGTAGATGGGAGGGAGGAGTTGCACCTGATGTCCCTGGCCTGTCCTGTGACTAGAGGAGAGGAGCTGAGCACAACAAAGTGCTCCAAAACTCCCCCAAACCAGTTGCGTCTGGTTTTCCCTCCAGCCCTGTGCTGTGTCACAAAGGGAAAATGGTGTATAAAAGAAGGGGCTGTGACCCCAGGTAAATTTTCAGTCCTGGGTGCTGTCCCTGACGCTGAGGGGGGCGTGCTGCTGCTGGGGCCCAGGAGGACCTGCCAGGAGGACTGCCTCTCTGGCATTGCCCCCTGATTCCGAAAGACTTTCTTTTTCATGGACCTAGCGCCCTGAGAATACTTTAATTTGATCCAGGACTATGGATGCCACTTCTAGCGCCTTGGGAGTGCTTTATTTTTACTTTTGCCCACAGAAGAGGAGCGTGTCTGCTCAGCAGCGCGAAGGTGTAACCTGCTTTGAGGGAATCCCAATGTAGGGATTCCCCCACGCTTTCCCCGTTGTGCTTCGATCACGGGTGCCCACCCGCTCCTACTTGTATTTGGATGTAGGGAGCCTACCCTTCATTGCAGCATTGGGCATTTCTTCAGTTGCTGGTGTCCGCCTGTGTTCCAATTTGTTCCCGAGGTTGCCCACCCCGCTTAGTTTCATAATTAAGACCAGAGCGGGAGCCCACCCCGCCGGTCTGTGAACCCCCTGCGTGAGGCCACCGCCACCCAAGAGCACTGAGGGCCACCGCGCTGCTCGCGTCAACCCGGAAGTCAGGCAGTCACAGCCTGGCTGCGGGCAGGGCTTTGTGGCATCATTTCCGCTTCTCTCGCGCTGCCCAGGAAGGAGGCGAGACGCGAGGAGAAGCCATCTGAAGCCTTCTATAGCCGGGCTAGCTCAACATCCAAGCACTGGGTCCCTGGTAGGGGCCCGGGTGAAGAGAGTTGAAGTAATGGGTGTGGCGACTGGTCAGTGGGGCTTCCCTAAGCTAAGGAAGCCCCGCGGTATCAGGAGAAGTGCTGCCGGTCCCCATCAAGCTAAGTGGAGACCGGAGCAGCACAGCAGGAAGAGTCCGAAGTCCTGGGTCCCAGGAGGGGGCACAGGTGAAGTCCAAAAAGGAGCGGAGTCCCGAGATAGAGCCCGGTGAGTAAGGGCTGATCTCTAGGGGGAAGATGCAGTCAGGGTACAGAGTTCCCACGGGGATGTGGGTGGCATTTTTCCTGCACCCACCTGGGTAGTATGCAGTATCTGAGCAGCCCCATATGGCGGAGGGCCGCTCCAACGTGGGCCATATTTTGTTTAAGGGCCCCAGTAGGAGTCCCAACAACCAGTGAGGCCCATGCTGCCACGTGTGGGGGCATAGTTATTTTCAGAGCCTAGATGGCTCCAATGTCCGCGTTCTACTCAGAGCCCGTGGGTGGCTCCATCGATGGCATAACTGTTTGAAGAGGGCCCAGAGGGGTCCCGGCTGTTCCCCTGTTGTGTGGTCCCTATTCCCAGCTGCCCCGCGTGCGAGAGGGCAGCTGCAATGTTCTTGGGCACACGAGGTGCCAGGCCTTCCCCAGCTGCGCTGCAATTAGTGCCAGCTGCATCGTTTAGGTCCCCAGGTTATGGTTCTCAGCTGCCCAGCAAGTAGTGGGCAGCTGCAACGTTAAGGTTTGCGCAGTGACGCACCCTGACCTTTGCTGCCCAGGCAGCAGCCCTGACTTTGTGGACACAGGGCATTTGAGCCCCTTCTTGGATGGCCAGTTGGCCAGGGGGACTGGTAGATTTATAGGGCACCAGGCCCTAATGTGATTTATGTGCTAATGTGATGTGGTGCTAGGAAATGTAATGCATTTAGTATGTTTTACGCACCCTGTTTGATACGTCTAAATATGGTTTATGATTATGAGGTGGTTTCGCATATCATGGTTTATGCTAGTGAGATTATGTTTCACTGTGTGATGTACGCCCTAATGTGATTTGTGTTTAGGAGGTTAGGGTCTAATGTGTTTAGACTTGTGAGAGAATTGCATAATATGTTTATGTTGGTGAGGTTGGCGCAGAATGTAATTCGCATCTGAGGTGACTGTGCATAATGTAGTCTACGTTACAGTCTGATGCTAGGTACAGTGATTACCAGTGGCTACTGGTTGTACGTTTATGATCTGTTTTACTTTTACCAAGTTCGCTTTGTGATGGTTCTGACAGTGGTCCGTGTGGCCCTGTCATATGTATACGATCCCTTGTAAATATTGCACGTGTCAGTTGGCACAGTGTATTTTATGTGTTAACTATTCTAATATGTTATGAGAATACAAAGGCTATATTTTATATAACCTTGTGTAGAGTTCCTTTTGTAGGGTGCCTGGGATGTTGTTGCTGTGTGTGTGTGCAAATGCTTTACACTTTGCCCCTGGGATAAGCCTTACTGCTAGTGCCAAGCTACCAAGGGGGTAAGCAGGGATTATCTTTAGTGTGTAACTCCCTTGCCCTGACTAGAGTGGTGGTTTCTGCTTGGCTTTGGCGCAAGCCTTAGCCCACCAGAAATTCAATTTCTAACAATATCGCTTAAAGTTGTAGGGGCCTATTTACAAAAACTACCTTAGACAATGCAAAGAATGAATAATAACTGTAAAATGGAGGGGATTAAGTGAAATTGAAGGAAGTGTGTAGGGAGAAGCATGGTAATGCAAAACACATACCAAAATAAAAGTGTGAGAATTGGTATTCACAAAATCTATATTTAAATCTACTAATGCAGTTCTATTGACAAAACTAAATCTAATGAATTCCAACCTGGTTGAGTCAAACACAACATGTCCAGAAACTGGTAGTGGAACACACTCCCATTGAAATCAGTGTAGACAGGCTATAACACTCACACCAATGTAACCATGAACAATCAATTTAAATAAAGAACATTTTACCTCAACCTATATAGGAATTAATTGTATTATTATTTTTTAAATTAAAAAAATATAAATGTTAAGTGAAAGCCTGAGCGGAGTTCATGGAGTTCTTCTTCGCGGAACTCCGCGAATTGACCAAAAAAGTCTGCTGTGCTACGCGGAGTTCTGCAAGCGGCGGATTGCACTTGGTCATGCATGTTTGCATTGATTTTCACTGCCAGTTGATTGTCCTGCACTGGAAAATCAATGCAAATTGCACAATTTGCAGTGCAATAGGTTTCTGCTTCTTTTTTGTCTCTCAAGTATATTTTCTATTCACGTGTCAACTACGGAAACAAGGTTTCTCAACGCAAGCAGTCCCGACCACCCGCATAGAGGAATTCAAACTCTTACATAGATAAATCTCACTGGTAGTTGGATTTTTCTCACTCGCGCCTGTCAACTTCAAATTAGGGAGCGAAAGTGAAGAAGAAATCTCGCCGGGGGCTGGATCTTTCTCGCTAGCGCTCTCCAACTTGACGTTGGGGATCACGAGCAGTGAAAAAAAAACACTGCTCTGCTACACTGAGCTGAGTTTTTCAGAACTCGTTGTGTTCCCTGAATTGGGGAAAACTCTGCAAACTCCACGAACGGAGCGAAGTTCACCACCCGGGCTTACTTAATTGTTTACAGTACATAATAACATGACAATAAAATGAACTGTAACTTATTTAAAAAATATATAACTTCTATCAAAGATTGTGGCACATTCAGTGCACATAGCACGGTAAGGGATGGTGGAGACTAAATTAACATTCAATTTAATTTCTTGTATTCAAATGCAATTTAATGTAATTTACAATAATTTGAATTAAAAAAATAAGTGTATATTTAATATTTTTGCTAAACGTTCATGTAGATGAGTTGTTCCATGTTACTCCTAGGTGAATAGGATTTACAGAAATGCGTTTTAATGTTTTTAAATGAAATAATACATTTTGTTTTTCAATGAAATTTAATTTTCTTAACACTTCTGATTAATTTCTATAGGAAGATCTCCATCCCAGTGATGACGATCTCAACAAAGAAGCAACAGTTACTTGTAGTAATTTCTGAGTTGTATATTCAGTCAAAATAGCTGCACCCTCATGTTGTTGGTTGGAGTCTTATACATCTATATCTAGGTGTAAGTCTACAAAAGTGCAAGGAGAATTCTATCAAAGAGTATATTTACATCTAGGTGTACATTTATATCCACACATACGGAAGATCTATACATGAAAATGTTCATAGAAAATAAGACTCATCTTGTTTTCTGAAGATGTATAAGCTTGCTTTCTTTCTGCAAGTTTGGCAATGTTATGATGTCGATATGGATATTGTTCCAGATGTTGCATGTGTATTTGGTAAAGGAGTGATGTATAAGCTTCCTTTCTTTCTGCAAGTTTGGCAATGCTATGATGTCGATATGGATATTGTTCCAGATGTTGCATGTGTATTTGGTAAAGGAGTTTGAAGTTTTATTACACTCACGTTTTGGTAAGAATTCTTCTGAAGTGCTAATGTCTAGTGTGGCAGTGTTCAAAACACGTAGTGATTTGTTCAGTCTGGTAAGTATGGATGCTGCTTCTGGTGGCCTTGAATATGATTCCGCTGGCTGTACAGACGATAGGTAAAAGAAATCTGCATAATCATCCCAGATTTTGTACCAATTTCATAACCTTATTGCAACAGTATGTGCTCTGGTCCTGAAATAGCCCTGGTATAATTGGTTTCACCCTATTGCTCTATTGAACTTTCATGTAAGGCTTTATGAGATAGTTCAGAAATTGCACCATTGGAAATTACGCTAAATGTCACATGTGGGCTGAGTTGTGTATATACAACAGCCACATATATGTCAAACATGCATGCCAGGAGCACCGCTGTGCTCTGGCTGTACTGCAGTTTAAAAGCAGGGGGAGTAGGGGGTGAGGGTAAGATTAGTCTGGAAAGGGAGAGCATTGACTGTGCCCACTTGCTAGAGAAAACATTTGGGGCGGATCAGGGGATGAGGCCTGGCTGCTGTAGCAGTCACGCCTCATGTGATTTTACTGGCCACAATTGCTGGCTGTTAAAACTGAATCCAATTTTTGCTCAATTGTGATAACCAGGCGTGGGAACACCCAGCCATTGGCAATTTGGCAGAGCTGTGTTCTATAAGAGAATTACAGTCTGCCTGGCTTGCAATCAAAGTAAAAACTTTGACCCTTGCTACCTGTCATGTGCATCAATCCTGAGTTCCATTGCAGTTGATCTGAAATTGTGCCATCATTCTAGTCTATATCGAACTGTTAGTCGTATTGGAGCTTTAGGTTTTCAGGCACTTTTGACCATAAAACTTAAAACAATCATATCACTGGTTCATTTCTCGATGAATACTAATTTTATATTCTAAATAGCATTGGCAATTTTCGTTTTATTTATTTTTTACTTTAAAATGTTGTGTACTATTTAATCTAACAAACATTTACCTGAGGATTGCCTACTGCTTGTGGTCTATGATCTGTGTTTTGGCCTAACTAAATTGTGTTCATTAAATTAATAGTATGCAGCTCCTTCTATTGTAACCCAATTTGCGACAATAGGCATTTAGGGGAGGCACTATTGATACTTAAGGCTTGGTGTGATACAGTCAAACTTTAAATATCCTCGAATGAGAAATACAGGAGAATGTTGAGTACTTTTTAGTGGGCCCTTTGTTGTGCCAAAGACACCATGGAGCAGGATGTTGCCTACATGCAGATGTGAAAGGACTGGCATGGACAGTTGTCGTGAAGCTCTGAAGTTGGTTTCCGGGTGGAAGGGTTTTACATTTTTCAGGATATAGACCTTATGCAGGCTTTCTTGGTTCTGTTGGTGTACTCAGAAGTGGGCACAATCAAGAGTGGATGCTAGTGATTTTACAATTGGTTTGATTGATGCTGTCCATTTTCATTCCTGAGATCAAGGCTTGGATAATGGTTTTGATTTCAGAGAACAGGAGTAATTATGTCTTGGTTTTGTTACATTGTAGGTAGTCTTTTCTGTCCCAAACTGACATGAGCTGAAAACAGCTTTTTAACCAAGGAATGTTGTCTTTAGTAAATGTGTTAAGGCTCATCAGAACACTGATGGATATTGATGCTGCTGTTGTGTGTAAGGTTCAATGTTGTGCAATGAAAACGTTGATACGATGAGGAACAGGATGGATCTCTGATGAAGTCTGTTCATTGTTGGGAATTCTCTGATATCTTGTGCATCCCATCTGGCCAAGAGATGGGGGTAATTGAGTTAGGACAAACATCACTGATGGCACGTGAAATGTGAGAATCTGTCATTAGTGGTTGACAGGAGACATGGATCACTCTGGTTGGTAATGAGAAAGCTGTTGTAATTTCATGAATGGTAGTGGTTTCAGTACTGCAGAGAGGTTTGAAGCCAGTACAATAGTCCTTAAAAAGGATAGTCCTTCTTCGGTCAGTCAAATTACTTTTATTCAGCTATTTAGCCTAAAAAAGACACACACATTTGATAAAATACAGGTTAAAAATATACAAAGAATTGTACATAAAGTGCATATGGTGCCTAAAGTGCTGGATTGATTGCCAAAGAATATTTAGCGCATTCACACAGAACTGTTGTATCAGTGCATTAAAAGTATTTGGAAAACTATTTTCTAGACAACAGTTCATTACATCAAAATAAACAAACGATTGAGCTTGAAAACTTCATGAAGAAGGAAAGGATGATGGAAGGGTCTAAATATAAAATTATATGGCAGGCAAGGTCAAAATGTTCGGATCTCTCCTGATTCTCAGTGCTTGCTGAACATGACTATGAATTGCATGACATATGAAATAGAGTCCAGCCACTGTTAGAAACATACGACTGTCTTACTCGTGGTGGCTGTCCAACCATCACCACACTGCGGCACTGTCCAATGCATTAGGAGTGTGGTGGTCGGACCACCACAGGACTTCCGCCTACGCTGGCATCCAGGATCCCACGGCATGGCAGTCAGACAGAGTAATATGCTGGTTGTGCCACTGAGGCACCACGATCATATTAGGAGTTGCCAAACCATCACCCATTCCATGGCTGTGAGATTACCATGAAAAGGGTGGTGGTGAGGCAACTAATAGGGCCCTAATAGGGGCACATCTAGTGCCCCTTTGGATTTGCACCCCTATTTCCTGCAGGGTGTGGCATGTATGCCACAACATGCAGGATGGTGTAGTCAGCATACTGACAGCGACAGTATGTATTTTAGGCTATTCTATGAGCCTACGAGACCGCAGGTGTCAGAACGTTCACTGTAGGACAGCCAACGTTTTCATAAGGCCCTAAGTCTAGAAGACCATAGGTTATTTCGGCATAAAATAGGCTTTGAAATCTGGACTCGATGAATAGTGCAAAAACAAACAAAAAACATAAAATGGATAAGGGTTTTCTTATTAATATTATCACAGGGGAAAAAGAGCAAGGTGGGAAACCAGGTGCCCTGGTGCGTGAAGGCTGCCAGAAAGTGTATAGTTCGCAATCTAAAATGCGCTAGATAAAATCTGTGTACAGCCTTTGGAATCCATTGTAGATAAGGTCCACTACCTTCAGTGGTCGTAATGTCTATATAGCTGCGGACCCTGTCTATCGCCTGAATCCTATTGATTCTTATAGTTGTTCTATAATCATAGAAAAGGGATTAAAATAATTTTGGAGGTAATTGGTGTAAGGGGAATACCATATCTTCAACCACAATAAGAGAGGTGTAATTTTTATTGTATCATCCATATAGGAAAGACCAGCTTCTGTGTGAGTACTCTTTGGGAGAGATAGAAGACTGACAAGAATGTTAGGGGCTTATAAACAAGCTCATTGCACCGCAAGGTACACTACTTTTACTGATGCACTGGCCGTACAATGGGCTTTCCCATATTTGCAAGGCCATGTAAAGTCACCCTGTGTGACTTTTCATGACCTTGTAAATATGTTTCCCTGTCAGGCTAACTCCGCATGAAAGGGGCGTTCCATGGGTGTTTCTGTGGGTGTTCCCATGCAACATCCATGGAGCCAGATGCATTCCCAGATTACAAAGTGTTATAAACCTTGGAATGCATCAGAATCATACTCCTCACCAGGGGAGGCGTAAAGAGGTGCAACAAGGCAAAATATTTCTCCTCGTTTTTTCTGCTGCACCCATAGCAAGAGGAAAATGCCTTTAATTAATGTTTTTTGGCACAATGGTGTTCCTTCCTGCAAAATAACAATCATCCCCTCAGGACAGGCACCCTTGCAAAATTATGCAAGGGTGTCTAGTCTGGTGCACGGCTGCTGTTTGTCCGCCGGCGCAGGAGAGAAGGACAGGAATGTTCCTTATCTTGCATTCCTGCCCTTTTATCTTGGCACACCACAGGAAGGCCTGCTGCGCTTCCATGCATCATAACTTTGTGAATGAGGCCCTTATTTTTAATAACCTGCAGGTGCCCTGAGGCAAAATAGCCCCGAACACCCACTCCATAAGTTATCAAAGAGAGGCATTTTGCATTATATAGTGAATTTATTTCTTTGCAGGGTTTTGACGAAGTTTTCTGGTAAATTTTAAAATAACATATAGTGCCCCTGCAGTTTTAAGAGCTCTCTGTGATAAAAGATTATCCCACTTAACATTTGAGTCCATCATAATTCCTAGATAATTAATATCTGGGACCTACAGTTCATTATATATGATTTTTGGTGATTGACCTTTTATTTCAAATCCCCCATAAATTCATTAAAACAGTCAAGTTTATGCTGTAACCCATTTGCGGGTCATGAGATAAGCACTGAGTCATCCATGAAGAGAAGAACAGGCACAGGGCAGACACCCACCCTGGGAGAGTCCTTCCCTCTGGCCTTCAGTGGTTGATTGAGGGAGTTAATGCTAAATAAAATTAAAAATATGCAGTCTAACCTTCTTTAGGTCCATAAGAGGGGGGCATTCTCCTTCCTGGCCATACCACACCTGCACAGAAGTGTCCCAATTGACTCGTTTTAGAAGTTCTACCTGTCAAGCCTCAACCTCCGCCACCCTTATCATGTCCCAAAGCCTCCCCCTGTCCAACTGATTAAAGGCACTGAAGAAGTCCATAAAAGTTAGGTGTAAAGAACCTCCTCTGGCTTTAACTTAATTTTCCGTGAGCAGGTTAAGACTTGGTTTGGGGTGGAAGCCTCTCTCCTCCACCCACTTCTACAGTTTTTAGAGGATCTTCTCCCTAGGATTTTATCCTCCTTTTGAAAAATATCGTCCTTCTATCGCCTTTTTTAAAAATAGGAATAAAAGTAGATTTTTTCTAGGAGTCAGGAATTTCAGTTTTAACACTTTAGTAAGTAGGGGAGCGCAGAATGTTGTGTTTTGCCTAGAAACATCTATGGGTAACCCCTCTGGGCCAGTGCCTTACCAGCAGGGCTCTTTAAGAAGGCAATAGCTACATCACTTACATCAATATAATTGGCAAGGAGATGAGCACCTTCCAAATTAGAGTAAGGTACAGCAGGGGCAAGAGAAGAGGGCTCTCTTTATCAAAACCCCTATTTCCTGGCGAGGGAAATAGGTAGGTTTGGGTGGGGAAGTACCCATGAGCTGCTCCATGAGTCCCAATCGGGCTTTCGATCGAACCTAAGCACCGAGAAGGCGCTCCTGGAAGTCTCTGAGATTGTGAAGGAGGTGCTGGACACCGGAGGCAGGGTGATGTTAGTCATGTTAGACCTGTCGGCGGCGTTTGACACCGTCCCCCATGGGGATCTCCTCACTAGGCTACATGACATCGGTCTAGGGGGGACGGTGCTCAATTGGTTTCGCTCCTTTCTAGCCAACCGCCGACAGACGATCTGGGTCCCGTCTGGATCTGCCGAAATGCCGCCATTGGGAGTCGGAGTTCCTCAGGGCTCAGTATTGAGCCCTACTCTATTTAACATCCTCATGACCCCTCTGGCGACATTGGCGGAATCCTATGGGGCCCGGATCGTCTCTTATGCTGACGACACCCAGCTTCTGTTCACCTGCCGTAAGAGCCAAGATTTCGATGGGGAAAGTTTCCGTGAGTGCCTTGGGGCTGTTTTTCATTGGTTCCAACTTAACAGCCTCAAGTGCAACTCGGATAAATCCGAGATACTTTTCTTCGGATGCCCATCGGAACCGGATTGGCATGGTTGGTGGCCCGCTGACATGTTCCCCCCAGCTCAGTCATCTAAATGGGCTAAGAACCTGGGAGTTAAAATTGATAATGAGCTTTCGCTCAAATCCCAGGTGGCTACTCTTACAGGAACGTGTTTCGGGATCCTCAGGATGCTTCGAAAGTTCTTTCCCCTACTTTCCGAGGAACATCGCAGGATAACTGTTCAGGCACTTATTGGATCCAGATTGGATTATGCAAATGTTCTGTATCTGGGTCTGCCAGAATATTTGTTACAGCGCATGCAGGTGACCCAGAACGCTGCAGCACGAGCGATTTTTGGCCTGCATCGCCGTACTAGTGCCTCAAACCTACTTCTATCCCTCCATTGGCTTCCTATACGGAAGAGGATAATGTTTAAGGCTATGACCTTAGCCCATAAAGCCCTGCATGCCAATGGTGCAAAATACCTCCAGAAGAGGCTGGACTTTTACCGGCCTGCACGATCCTTAAGATCGGAGTCATTGGCTCTGGCGGTGGTGCCACGTATAAAGAGGGCCCGACTGGGCGGTCGGTCCTTTAGATTCCTTGCCCCCCAGCTATGGAACTCCCTACCACTGTCTTTGCGGGCCACATCTAACTTGCTTGTCTTTAGGAAGGGTCTAAAGACCTGGCTGTTCTCTGGTTAGTGTGCCTCTCCCTTTCTGGTTTCTGTTTTTACTGTTATGTTCTCTAGTCTCTCTTAAGGTCTGGAGCATAAAGCGCCGGGACACTCCTTTGGAGTAGCCGTTGCGCTATAAAAGTCCCATATAACATAGCATAACATAACATTTAAAACGGAGATTAATGATATTAGTACTCGAGTATTAATTATTATTACTTTGGCTATTCTTTTATTTTATTGTCACTTAACCACTGGGACGGCATGCTAGGGAATTAGGGGTTTGGGGTGGGTGAGTAATTTAAAATCAGGGATAATATTTTTAGTACTCGAGTATTAATTTTATTATACTTTTTTAATATATTTTTATTGATAAACCACGAGGACGGGATAATAGGCAAATTGGGGTTTTGGGTTGGTGAGTAATTTAAAATTGTGATTATTATTTTTTATAATAGAGAATTAATAATAATAGTACTGCAATTCTTTTAATACTAATTAACTATTTGGTATATAAACTCTGTGAAGCAATGTGCACTCGAGTATTAATGTGTATGAACTCCATAAATAATTATTAAAAAATTGATTAATTGTGAGCGAACCACTCATAACATATGCATATCGAGTAAGTGTTTGTGGAAGGGAAAAATTTAAACATGATTGTATAAATGAAATACTGCGCAAAAATGGTGTTATTCAGATGATCTGACTGTAAATAAAACACTTCGATTTTTTTTTTAATTATACATTCAGTCTGTGTATGAACCACATTTTTACAACGATTCCAAAGCATGTTTTAATTTTAAAAACAGTTTAGCACACGAAAACATATTAATTCAGCCGTCCACCATTTTGAATTCAGTTGTACATTAACTTCTACAGTGTCAACATGCAGGTGCAAGTCGCAGAGCGAACTATATGCAAGGGCAATCAAACATTGTCATCTATGGTTCACAGTAAGTATCCTAAAAAATATGAAACACCCCAAAAATTTGCAAACTTATTTTTGTATGAAATTTTTATTTTTATTTATAACTATTTTCAGACTGTGAAAATAGCTGTTACAGTAATTCACAAAAATACAACCTTTGAAAAATAAGGAGGTTAATAAGATGGTGGGCGGCCAAAGTCTGCCCACCACCATAACAGTGAATGGGACCGACCGCCAGAGGTGTGGCAGTCCCGCTGTGGCCATTAGGATGCAACTGCCACCCTGGCGGTCGCATACCGAATATCTAACATTGTGGC
Organism: Lissotriton helveticus; assembly: GCF_964261635.1. Lineage (NCBI taxonomy): Eukaryota > Metazoa > Chordata > Amphibia > Caudata > Salamandridae > Lissotriton > Lissotriton helveticus. The sequence continues at coordinate 1,082,358,761 of NC_136059.1, forward strand.
GGGTAGTACTCTGTGCAGCACCCGCCACAATGCCAAATATGCCTGTAGTGCATTGGCATGCACAACGTGACAGGCACTGCACGATGCCTGTCATCTTGTGCATGCCAATGTAGGGGGTTACCATAGGTAGCCCCCAAGAGCAACCCCCACACCCAACATCACGGGGCCCACAACGGGCCTCCAAAGGCAGACACTGCATGCCTTTCAATGCTGCCATGGAAAGGCCAGACTCCCCTGACACTCTAACATGTCGAGCGGTGCCTGCTAGGCATAGCCACCATATTATTACCCAGGACCGCACAGCAGGCAATCGTAATGGTTGCCTGCCTGCGGTAAAGCAGCAGACGGTCATTCCGTCCACCGCTGGGCCCCCACCATCATAATAGGGCGGGGGTCATTGGCGTGCTGCTGGGGAACAATGTCAGGCAGATCGCCACCGCCGTTCGCCGTATATTTGCAAAAAATACTGAATTATCCACATGAACATTTTTATAATAAAACTAACTTGCCAAAATCCATGTAATTTTTAGAACTATAAACATACTGCACAGTGCTGCACAAACATTTTTAGTTTTCTGTTCAGAATAAGCCTTTAAATATCTAAAAGACGGGTCAAAAAACCCTTCTTATTCCAAATATAATTTGCAGCAGTTTATGCATGATAGTAATGTAACGTGTCCAGTGAATGTATGTACATATGCAATTCGAACTCCACAGTTTGCTTGAAATAGGGAATGTGCTGGACAGTGAAGGAGTGTTAAAAAAGTAATGTAACTCCAAAGAGTGCCTTCAGCTGAATACGTGCTAGTCACATGCTAATCTCATGTCAACGGGTCTATACACCATGAAAAGTGCTTGATTGAAAAAACAGTCTAAAATATTAATCTAACCTCAAAGTATTTTAGAAATTTTACAGAAACCAGGACAGTGGACATGTGTAAAAAACAGTGTTTGCAGTGAGGAAAGCACTGGACAGTGTATAGGTGTAAACAAGCATTCGAACTCCAAAAGGTGTATGCAGCAGGGAAAGTGCTTAACTGTGAATTTGGTACAAAAAAGCTTTTATAACACCAAAGGTTGTTTGTAGGAGGCAAAGTGCTGGGTATTGGATGATGCCACAAAAAAGCAATTGTAACTGCAAAGGGTGTTTGCAGCAGGGAAAGTGCTTGGCAGTGAAGGTGGGCAAAAAAGCTATTCTGACGCCAAAGGGTGTTTGCATCAGGGGAAGTGCTTGACAGGGGATGGGGGCACAAAAACTATTCAAAATCCAAAGTGTGTTTGCAGCAGGGAAAGTGCTGGACAGTGTAGGGTGCAAAAAAGCTGTTTTAACCCCAAGGGTTGTTTGCAACAGGGAAAGTGCTTGACACTGAAGGTGGGCAGAAAAAGCTATTCTAACTCCAATGGGTGTTTGCAGCAGGGAAAGTGCTTGTGAGTGAAGGTTTTCACAAAATCTCATCTAAGTCCAAATGGTGTTTGCAGCTTAGAAAGTGCTGGACAGTCGATGAAGCCCCAAAACAACTCTAACTCCAAAGTGTGTTTGCAGCAGGGAATGTGCTGGACAGTCAACAAATTAAAAAATACTGTTATACGTCAAAAGGTTGCTTCATGCTAGGTAAGTAGTTGACTCTAGATAGTGTCTCAAAAACTATTGTAATTGAAATGTTATTCAATCCACCATAGTGACATAACATGAGGGAATATGCTGAACAGAGAATGATGAACAAATAAGCAGAGTAATAATGGTACTATAAAAACAATGTTGCAATATAAATGAATCAACATTCCTTCTAAAATCAATTCGCCCAATCTTAAACCATAACACTGTCTTGTTAATATATTTCACAGGTTGCATCAACCTCATCACAATTTCGTTTCTATAAAAAAAAGCCCAAAATCCAGCTTCAATCACTGCAAAGGATCATCAATTCAAATTTACGAACCAGGTCAGTTACTAGTAATACATAATATGCCATCCTCAACAATAATACATCTTTTTTGCCAACAAAATGAAAACACACTACCTAAACAACTTTTTTAAATCAACTTTTCTTTTGAGATCAACTCAACTGAATTCAAAAGATTGAAAATAAAATCTTCAAAAACTGCAAAACCACAACCTAAACTTCCTCAAAAGACTGAAGAAGACTACTAATTAATCTAACTAAGGTGAGACATAGGAGATTATGCATAAAACACATTATTTTATTTTTTACAGGGATCTACAAAATTTACAATCAAATTTGAAAGACATGGAGGCAAGATGGCTGCCGTGAGGAAGGCTGTGTGAGCAGCTCGCTCCCTGGTTCCAGACATTCGGAGGAGAGGAGAAGGATATACTTACTGCCTGAGATGATTTAGCCGTGGCAGCGTCCCCGAGCCTTATTCCAATTGATTTGGTTTTGTACTGCTGCTTATGGTTGCGCTTTCGGTGCACATTGGCGTTTTTCTCTGGAGTTGCAAGTCGCCGGACGCAGGACGGAGCCGTTTGAGGCGTTGACCACTTCCGCCTGGCCGCTTGTGTATGCGGAGCACAATCAGGCTCTCTCTGCGAGTGGTAGAAAATACCTCGGGGAAAGCGGTGGTAGCCAGCCAGCGTATCGGTGAATTGAAGCGAATGCGATACAAACTATCCCCCTGAACTATACGAATGTTGCTAAATTTTTCGGTGCTTAGTCGGCGGTCTCCGCTGTGGCGCGCCACACTTTGTTTGCTCTGGACGCAGAGCAGTGTCTTCCCTGGCAGAGGCGGAGGCGGTGGCGGTTCGCGAAAAGGAAAAAAGAAGACACCGCTGCCCCCGTCAGTTAGCACCCGCAGCAACAGGAGAGACGCGGTTGAGGGGGCTGTAATGGCTGAGGCTGAAACTCCGGAGGTAATACGCCCGACTCCTGCTAAAACCGTGACAAAACAGGGTAAGAATACTAATAAACCCCCTGTTAAAAATAGTGAACCGTCTAATGTTTCTAGTGCCAAAAATATTACATTACAGACACTGCCTGTCCTCTTTGAGAAACAAGTGGCTAGAAAAAAAATAATTGAAAATAACCTGCAAACTACAGAGACAGCTCAAATACAGCTTGAACAATCTGCTACTACTGCTGAAATTGATAATAACATACCGAATAATCCCTCAAACCTGACCAATCCTCCGAAGAAGGGTATGATGGGAGATGTAGTCTTTGGCGGAGCTGGTATCAATCGCTTCTGCTCTCTCCCTACGCTAGTATTATCCGCATCAGTGGAGAATGACCCACAGAACGCAATGGCAATGGAGATCTCCACACAGTATATAAATCCAGAGGCCTCGGAGAAGTTTTTTTCGCTGTCTGAACTTTCCTCAGATGAGGCAACAGGCATACATAAAGATTGGGCTGAGCTTAGTTGCGAGAGTTTATCTGTGGATGATGAATCTACTGCGAGTCCTGATATTAACACAGCCACTACTATAAAGAAAAAACTTTGGAAGAAGAGGTCATCACGTTCAGGGGGCAAAGAAGTCGCCTTTAATTCACCTACTGAGGCTAATGGCTTACCCTCTATTCATGTACTCGATCCTACTAATGGTGTTATTAATGGTGTTACTGACATTGTGGGAGTCAATTCTAATCCTGTCTCCGATACGGTTATGCCCCAGGAAAGCAGTGAAGGCGCCGAGGAGATCACCCTGAAAACGATTTATGACACCATGATGAGCCATAGGGCGGAGAGCAAGGCTGAAAATTTACGCACACAGATGACCTGTGCTAAGGTCAAAAATTCAGTTCGCCGAGCAATTAAGATGTGCTCGGAGACTACCGATAGAGTCGTCGAAGCAGAGGCCAGGATTGCAGTCTTGGAAGAAGAAAGTATGGCACAGAGGCAGGAAGTTGGTGACTTCATAGCTCTAAAGGAAGACTTGTCGGATAAAATTGCTAATTTGGAGAATCAGGCTCGCAGGAGTAATTTACGATTTTTGGGAATTCCCGAAAATAAGGAAGGGTCTGACCCACGGAGGTTTATTATCAATCTACTAAAGGATGCTTTCCCTGAAATGGTAGATTGGGACTGGTCACGAGAAGTTCAACGTGCGCATCGGTTCCCCTTTATTGCACGGAATCCACGACAAGGCCAAGAAAATTATCCCAGGGCTATTCTGGTCTCATTTAATAACTTCCTTGCTCGTGAAGCTATTTATATGACTGCGAGACCAGACAAGAAAGCGGATGGTCTTGGCTGTCAGTTTTTTGTACGACCGGATTACTGCCAAGCTACAGTGGCCCAACGGTGGCGACTTAGACAACTGATTCCCAATTTCCAAAAGAAAGAGGTCGCCGTTTTTCTTCAAGGCCCAGCAAAGTTAAAGACTGTATTCAAGGGCTCTGTAAAATATTTCATCTCAGAGGTTAAAGCTAAAGAGTATTTAGATTCTATATGAGTTATAATTAGTAATTAAGGCTCTTTAGGCTGTAAGGCTAATACATTACTGTATTGTATATTGCAGAATCACTAGGATTGGAAGGGCCGCTAGCTTGATTAATCTTTTTTTGGGAGGCTTCAATTCCGTTGTTTCTGTTCTTTTTTCTCCTCAGCAGGATTATTTAGCTTCTCTTATTTCCGCTCGTCTTCCTTCTAAACTTTCTCTTCCTTCTAAACTCTCTCTTCCTTTTCCTTTCTTTATTTCTATATCTTTTTATCGGTCTTTCCTTTCTTTTTCTTCTCGCCAGGATGTTCTGGTCTAGGGACACGGCACCCATACGTTCTAGGAACTGGTAGTTCCTATGCCTCATATGTTGGGGAGGGTGGGGGGAGGGGGTTTGGGGGTCGGGGTGGGGGTGGGTTTGGGCAGCGGGGGGTGGTGGGGGTGTAAGGCAGAGGTGTTCAATACAATGATGGTTACTAAGGTCGATGTATTTAAGGCAGGGATGGCTATAATGTGGATAAAGTATAATTTGGAGGTGCAAATCTTTGTGATGATGGCTAGTAATTGCTATTCTATATTGTTTTTTGAAATGTTTTTGAAATGTATAAACGGCTGAAAATTTGCACTATTAATATTAATGGCCTTAATGATTTAAAGAAGATTGCTATGTTTCGTACTATCCTTTTAACTCTGAATATTGATTTGTTATGTGTTCAGGAAACTCATATTTCTTGGGACAAACGCTCTCTTCTGAATAATTTAGGGTTAGAAGTCTTGATCACATCTAAACAAACGGGTATCAAGAGAGGTGTTGCTATTTGTATGCGAAAGGGAGTAGGGAAGTGTGTTAAAACATCTTCTGACAAATGGGGGAGATGGGGGCTTGTTGAATTGAAAATTGGGAGTTCTAGATTCACTTTATGTTGTTTGTATGGCCCCAACTTGGATGATGCTGAGTTATTTAATCTTATTAACACAGAACTGTCTACTTGGACACAGCCGATAATAATGTGTGGTGACCTTAATATTCGTATACCAGCCGATTGGAATATTAAATTAGGAAAAAGATATATGGGCCGTAAGACTCAAGCCTATAAAGCACTTAGAGATCTGGTCCTATGTAACGGGCTAACTGATGTGTGGAATAAGCTTTTTTATAATGATCCTGGTTACACTTTTTTTTCTACGCCCCATCAAAAATTTGTTCGTCTTGACTATTTTTTTGTATCCTCTGTTTTTTTGGAGCAAATTCGTATCGAAGTATTACCACAGGTCATCTCGGATCATAATCCTATTATTGCTGAGATTCAACTCCCTATGGACTGTCAAAGTCCCAACAGATCCTGGTCATTTCAGAGGAGTTTACTATTAGACGAAGAGTATCTTCAGTTTATGGTCACAACTATCAAAGAATATTTTTCTATAAATAATGACTCTGCCTCCCCTCAGGTAGTTTGGGATTCCTTTAAGTCAGTTGTACGGGGGGAAACTATTAGTTTCGCAAATTATAGAAGGCAAAGAAACCAAAAAGATTTTAAAGATAGGCTAAATAAGGTTAGACTGGCTGAGCTTGATTTATCTACTGCCTGTAAAAATAACACTAATATAGAGGATGCACAAAATCAACTAACTATCGTACGCTCCGGCCTCCGAACATATTTGGCTGAAGAAGTAGCCGCAAAATATAAATTACATAAAACTGAACGCTATGAATTAAGCGAACGCACGGGGAAAATCTTAGCGCAGCGCCTACGCCAAAAATCTTCTTTTAGTGAAATACAATGTATCAAAGACATAAATGGGGTACTTAAAGAAAATAAGGCAGGAATATTAGATGCATTCTACGGCTTTTATAAAGCACTCTATAATGACGAAAAAAACGAAGTCGATAAGTCTCTTAATCCTATCAACTATCTTCTAAATTCTAACCAACTGTCGCTATGTACAGATGATAATGCCTCCTTTGCTAGGCCAATAAGCTGGGAAGAGATTGAAGAGGCCATTCTGAGCCTAGCTGCTGGCAAAGCTATGGGGTCCGATCAGATCCCCCTTGAATTCTATCGGACGTTTAGGCATTTATTGAAGGCAGAACTATTAAAAATTTTTAATGTAGCATTCCAAGATCATCCTCCTGATTCTTGGTCGACTGCCATTATTGTTGTCTTTGTAAAAAAAAATAAGGATGTAAAGGAACTAGGATCATATCGTCCTATCTCCCTTATCACGGCAGATAGCAAGATATACTCTAAAATTCTTGCCAACAGACTAAATGATGTTATGACCAGTCTGGTCTCTCATATACAACACGGGTTTATTAAACATAGGGATACTACAGATCATGTCAAACGTGTTATCGCTTTGTTGGATTGGGCACAAGCAAAGGAATCTCCAGTCGGAGTGATCTTACTCGATGCTGAAAAGGCGTTCGATAGAGTTGACTGGGGGTTCCTTTGGTCGGTACTAGAATGGAAGGGCTTCCCATTACAATTTATTAAAGCTATACAGTCACTTTATTTTAATGCAAATGGAGTAATAAGACTTGGCACCGACATTTCTAGACCATTTTCTATCACTAGGGGGACTAGACAAGGGTGCCCTTGTTCTCCACTTTTATTTGCACTTTATTTAGAGCCTTATTTGAACAGATTAATTACAGAACCTGGTATTCCTCCTGTCCGACTCCATGAAATAGACTATAAAGTTCTAGCATACGCCGACGATGTGGCCATCGTAACTTCTGACTCCGCTACAGCTCTACCTAAAATAATCGAAGTTGCTAGCGATTTTGGCAAATTCTCCGGCTATAAATTGAATATTTCTAAAACTCAAATTATACATTCTAAAATAGGCATGCCCCTGGACTTGCCAATTAACACTACTGCTACATATCTTGGTGTAACTTTATCGTCTAAAATAGATGACATTGTTGGCCTAAATCTGGACCCTTTACTTGCATCTACTAATAGGACTTTGGAAAGGATAAATAATTTACATCTATCGCTATTTGGACGGACTAATGTCATTAAAATGCTAATTTTTCCTAAGTTTCTCTATTTTTTCCGTACTATCCCTTTACTTTTTAGCATGTCTCTTTTTAATAAAATAGATAGGATGCTGTCTAGATTCTTATGGGGGTATCGTCGGTCAAGAAGAGCTATCAAGTGGTGTACTCTCTCGCAAGGGCGTGCCGGGTTAGGATTCCCGAATTTTAGGTTATACTATTGGGCCATTACTCTTAAAACTATTAAAGTTTTACTATTTCATGACCATGTCAATGAAATCAGTAAAGCACCTTCCATTTTCGAAATGCTTCTGGGTGACTATGTGCGACAATCATTATTAATATTTACGGAGCCGAGCTACTATAAAAAAACAAAATTCAAGATTTTGCTTTCTGCTTTTTTGGCTTGGAAACAGATGAACAAAGTTTTACGGATTATCCCTAAATATAATTTCTATACACCTATACGTTGTAACATCTCAATATTAGGGATGCCTCAAAGTATTCCCACTTCTGGATTTCGCTTGGGATCGATTCAAATAATTGGGCAATTGTATTCAGCTGGGACCTTAATGTCTTTCTCTGAACTCCAAAACATATTTGGTCTTTTTAGATATGATTTTTTTAAGTACTTACAAATTCGGAGTTTTTTGGCTAGGAAAAATTTGCTTTACAGTGAGGTAATGGTGCCTAATGAAATTTTGGAGAGTGGCAGGAAGGATGCCCGTATCGGTACCATCTATCAGCTGATGATAAACAGGCTACCCGATGATTTGGATGAACAAGCTCAGAAGTGGGAGAGAAAACTGTCTATAGTAGGGATTGATCTGGCAAGGGCATTTGAGTTCAGTAACACAGTACTAATTAACAGCTCCCTCAAAAGCCAACATTATATGGCCTCCCTGGATCTGTATTATACGCCTGCTAAACTTGCTAAATGGAAAGCCACGAAAGGCATCAATTGTAGTCGGTGCGGTATTTTAGCAGCCGATTCATGTCATATGTTTTTTAGCTGCTCTAAACTTACTGCATTTAAAAACAAGATAGAACATTTTCTGACCAATCTGTTGAATGTCAATATCAAACTATGTCCTTCTGTCACTATCTTTGGTGTATATTTTCCACCGGAGAGTTTATCTGTTGATCAAGAGTATTTTCTTTTCATTGGAATGTCCATTTACCGCTTTTGTATAACTTCAAGATGGTTAGATGCTGACCCACCTTCATTTGAACAATGGCTAGGTAAACTGTTAGATACTTATCGAATGGATAATGCAGTTTATAAATTGAAAGGACGAAAAAAAAAGCTATTTGCTAGGAAGCTATGGCTTCCCATTGATAATTGGATTTAATTTAAATATGTTTACAACTTAAAGTGACAGTATTGTGGAATGTATTGGTTTGAATTTTGTTTTGAATTCTGTTACTGATGTCTATTGCCTTATTAGTACTGTCTTATTTATGTTATTACTGTACCTTGCTCCATCTTTGTATTTTGTTCTGCCTCTGCCTTTGAAAAATAAAAAAAAAAAAATAAATAAAAAAAAACAAATTTGAAAGACATGTTGAGTAATTCAAGCAGCATTTTTTTTCACAGAATACACAATTCACAAATGTTTTGTCTGGTTTTGAATTTTTACCACTATAATGCAAATTAAACTATACTTGAAAGTTCTAAATTGACTATGTTTTTGTGTAAAACGACTAGTCCTTTTGTCTCCACAGGATAATAATTTTTAAACAAAAATTGTTACTTTGAAAAACATTCTCTCCCTTCTTTTTCAGACATTTCAAGAATGGCAACAAGCAGAGAAGCAAAATATGTGACATCAGCAAGAGGGAATAGACTACTAAAACAAGCAGCTACATTTACTGTAGGGATAGACTTACTGAACCCAGGAGTCATTGCAGGTGTTTGCAATAATACTCATCCCATTGCACAGGCAGAACGGTTACTCTGGGGGACACTGTTGAAAAACCTCAGAGCATAACCACTCTGCCTCTGCAATGGAGATTGAAGAAAATATAAATGAGATGAAACAGCTTGCATGCACCTCCAATGAACTTTGTGGTTCAGTTTTGAGGGAGGTCCCACAACATATTCTTATGCATGTAGCTAGTTCTATGCCTACTATTCCGAATTTAAGAAGAATTATCCAACATAAAAAACAGGCAAGTAACCCACAACGCGTAACTCCCCAAACCTTTTCAGATATTAACATTCCATCCTAACTACAACTCACTGTTACAAATGAAAACTTTTGTTTATACAACCAAAACCCTCAAAAACGCATTTCAATTTTCAGCACACCCATAACCTTTTAAAATTAGAGAGTAGTGATATTTGGATGATGGATGGGACGTTTAAATCTACGACCCATCCATTTTCTCAAATATACACTATCCATGCCTATATTAACCACACAGTAGTTCCCTTAGTATACAGTTTGCACCCTGATACACAATCCTTCACATACACTGAGGTTTTATCAGTTGTAAAATTTAAAACACAAAACAAAAGTCTGAGAAAAGTAATAATTGACTTTGAATTATCAATGCTCAACACCATTACCAAAACCTACCCGGAAACTCAAATTCAAGGAGGTTGTTTTCACTTTTCTCAGGCCTATTGGCGCAAAATTTAAAAAACATCCTTAGATGAGGATTACATAACTGACAGTACACTTCAACGTGAATTGAAAAAACAAACTGCTTTGTGCTTTGTTCCACCTGACCGTGTAGAAGAGTATTACAGATCAATAACTGTTTCAGAGTATTTTGTAGCAAATGAGGATAAATTGCCCCCCATTCTAAATTAATTCGAGGACACTTGGATTGGCCATCTAAAGGGGTTGTCCCTCTCATTTGACTAGGGGGCGTGATCTCATATAAATGAGGAAATTATTTACTTTTGTGCCTTTGTCATATTACAGGCAGAGGTGTAGAGGAAAAGAGGACATCAAGAGACGGTAGCTACATGGCGGTAGCACAAAGTCAGTGCAACCCCTGTGGACTGCTATTTAAAGTGGAATAAGAGGGTCCCAGGTACCTGATTACCAAAAAAGGGGACACTGTTCCTAATGCAGGGTGCAAAAAGTCACCATTGCATAAGGGTGCTAATGTCACCCATATATGAAAAAAAGGAAAGAAAAGGGGAGAAGAAACAGAATCCCTAGGTAAGGGGACCCACAGAAAACAGGGAAAACATTTTGTGTCCTCTGTTGCCCTCACACACCTCGAAAGGTGTCATGCTTCATCATCGGGCAGTTGCTCCTCGTAGGGCCGGCGCTGCAATCCCCTACGGGTCCCCCCGAAGGGTCTCTTTATCGGAGATCTTTTGTAGGACTGCCGGATGGTGCATGCGGGTGTGCGGGGAGGGTTGTGTGTGGTGGGTCAATAGGGTAATAAAATGCGTGCAAGTGTGAAGTGAAATTTATAATGGGTAACAATGCAGCAATTGTTCTAGTCATGTACCCTGAGCAGACGTAACTGCTAAATAAAATCTAGCCCCAGTGGCATACTATGCCTGGGTATAGAGACATAGGTCAACATGTTTCGCGCCTGCGTCGCCTTAAGGGTCGTTGGCGCTTCGTCAGGACCAGAATTAAAAGTTGTAAAGTGCACGTGATAAATGGATTAAAAATACCCTCATAATCGATCAGGGCGGGCAGTAACCTGTATGCCCAACATCTGGCTACAGCTGCATGTTTGTAACCGCTCCTGGTCAGTACCTAGGAAAGAACAAGATAGAATATACATTTAAATTAAATTTGAATTCAAATCAAATCCAAATTTGAGCACCAGGAACACCTTGATGCCACATCATGTGCCACCACTGTGTGCACATGCAAACATGAAATGATCAAAGATAACAGGCGCATGAGACACAAATTCACACCAGGAAAATATTGGGGTGTGGGGATGTTGTAGGACCCACTTGTAACCCTATATTCTGTAACAAGGTATCTCAAACACTCTATGTCATAGTGCTCTGCAAATCTTATCAAGGAGTCAGTGCCCTAGAGATGTATTGCCTTGAAACAAGCTCACCTCGTTATATTGAGGGGAACGAGCCGTTGGCGCCAGGCAATGGATTCACCCACAAAACCGGGCTGTGGAAATAACCAACCAACGGGAGTTAACAAACAGACACGGGACGCCCAATATCGAGCGCTCAAAAAGTCACGGTACCAGAGTCCCTATAAATGGATTTACTCACATCTTAGTATGGGTGCTGCCTCCTCCTCATCTACCCCATCATTGCGTCGGCCAGGGAAAGTCGTGGCGCTCCCTAGTAACCTTATAACCAGATCACAAGGGTCAGGTGTGCTGGGCGTCTACCCTATCCGGGACATCCTATTTGGTAAATTACGTCATTGCGCAAGCTTGGAAGCTCCAACGTACCGCGCATGTGCACAAACTCGTGTTAACTAATCCCCCACGCATGTGCAGTTTATATGCTCTTTTTGGTCGTGTACTCTTTCAAAAATACTTAAGCAAGCCGTACACTCAAATAATGTGGAAGCTCAACCCGGTAATCACAAACCAATGGTTCCATATAAAAATTAACTTAAAATGTTACTCGTGTTAAAAACCAAAGGTGCAATAGTAAGAGCTGCTCAAATGGGTGTGAGTCCCGCTTTACTGTGCGTCTACTCCGTGAGTGTGGTGGGCGTCCCAATTGTTAATGCTTGTAAAAAGGAATAAGAAAATTAATACTATACACTACATCGTGTCAAAGTAATCGGGTACAAAGGGCTAGAGTGGAAATGTCACTCACGGTGCAATTGTATCTCCTGCCTCACCCATATAATTTGGAAATCAAATACCCAAAAGGGTTGCCAAATGAACACAGATACGGTTTAAATTGGCAATCCATACTGGCTAAAAATTGGGTGTGTCCCATGCGCCTGTAGAAAGGAAAAACTAGACAAAGGGGATAGAATGGTCCCTCGGCCCGAAAGCCGTGCTTAAATTACTATACAAAAGGGAGAGGTGGGGGACCAAGGAGCTATTATAAGGTCCAGTGTCCATGCTCCTATTTTAAACTGATTACCAAAAAAGGGGACACTGTTCCTAATGCAGGGTGCAAAAAGTCACCATTGCATAAGGGTGCTAATGTCACCCATATATGAAAAAAAGGAAAGAAAAGGGGAGAAGAAACAGAATCCCTAGGTAAGGGGACCCACAGAAAACAGGGAAAACATTTTGTGTCCTCTGTTGCCCTCACACACCTCGAAAGGTGTCATGCTTCATCATCGGGCAGTTGCTCCTCGTAGGGCCGGCGCTGCAATCCCCTACGGGTCCCCCCGAAGGGTCTCTTTATCGGAGATCTTTTGTAGGACTGCCGGATGGTGCATGCGGGTGTGCGGGGAGGGTTGTGTGTGGTGGGTCAATAGGGTAATAAAATGCGTGCAAGTGTGAAGTGAAATTTATAATGGGTAACAATGCAGCAATTGTTCTAGTCATGTACCCTGAGCAGACGTAACTGCTAAATAAAATCTAGCCCCAGTGGCATACTATGCCTGGGTATAGAGACATCGGTCAACATGTTTCGCGCCTGCGTCGCCTTAAGGGTCGTTGGCGCTTCGTCAGGACCAGAATTAAAAGTTGTAAAGTGCACGTGATAAATGGATTAAAAATACCCTCATAATCGATCAGGGCGGGCAGTAACCTGTATGCCCAACATCTGGCTACAGCTGCATGTTTGTAACCGCTCCTGGTCAGTACCTAGGAAAGAACAAGATAGAATATACATTTAAATTAAATTTGAATTCAAATCAAATCCAAATTTGAGCACCAGGAACACCTTGATGCCACATCATGTGCCACCACTGTGTGCACATGCAAACATGAAATGATCAAAGATAACAGGCGCATGAGACACAAATTCACACCAGGAAAATATTGGGGTGTGGGGATGTTGTAGGACCCACTTGTAACCCTATATTCTGTAACAAGGTATCTCAAACACTCTATGTCATAGTGCTCTGCAAATCTTATCAAGGAGTCAGTGCCCTAGAGATGTATTGCCTTGAAACAAGCTCACCTCGTTATATTGAGGGGAACGAGCCGTTGGCGCCAGGCAATGGATTCACCCACAAAACCGGGCTGTGGAAATAACCAACCAACGGGAGTTAACAAACAGACACGGGACGCCCAATATCGAGCGCTCAAAAAGTCACGGTACCAGAGTCCCTATAAATGGATTTACTCACATCTTAGTATGGGTGCTGCCTCCTCCTCATCTACCCCATCATTGCGTCGGCCAGGGAAAGTCGTGGCGCTCCCTAGTAACCTTATAACCAGATCACAAGGGTCAGGTGTGCTGGGCGTCTACCCTATCCGGGACATCCTATTTGGTAAATTACGTCATTGCGCAAGCTTGGAAGCTCCAACGTACCGCGCATGTGCACAAACTCGTGTTAACTAATCCCCCACGCATGTGCAGTTTATATGCTCTTTTTGGTCGTGTACTCTTTCAAAAATACTTAAGCAAGCCGTACACTCAAATAATGTGGAAGCTCAACCCGGTAATCACAAACCAATGGTTCCATATAAAAATTAACTTAAAATGTTACTCGTGTTAAAAACCAAAGGTGCAATAGTAAGAGCTGCTCAAATGGGTGTGAGTCCCGCTTTACTGTGCGTCTACTCCGTGAGTGTGGTGGGCGTCCCAATTGTTAATGCTTGTAAAAAGGAATAAGAAAATTAATACTATACACTACATCGTGTCAAAGTAATCGGGTACAAAGGGCTAGAGTGGAAATGTCACTCACGGTGCAATTGTATCTCCTGCCTCACCCATATAATTTGGAAATCAAATACCCAAAAGGGTTGCCAAATGAACACAGATACGGTTTAAATTGGCAATCCATACTGGCTAAAAATTGGGTGTGTCCCATGCGCCTGTAGAAAGGAAAAACTAGACAAAGGGGATAGAATGGTCCCTCGGCCCGAAAGCCGTGCTTAAATTACTATACAAAAGGGAGAGGTGGGGGACCAAGGAGCTATTATAAGGTCCAGTGTCCATGCTCCTATTTTAAACTGATTACCAAAAAAGGGGACACTGTTCCTAATGCAGGGTGCAAAAAGTCACCATTGCATAAGGGTGCTAATGTCACCCATATATGAAAAAAAGGAAAGAAAAGGGGAGAAGAAACAGAATCCCTAGGTAAGGGGACCCACAGAAAACAGGGAAAACATTTTGTGTCCTCTGTTGCCCTCACACACCTCGAAAGGTGTCATGCTTCATCATCGGGCAGTTGCTCCTCGTAGGGCCGGCGCTGCAATCCCCTACGGGTCCCCCCGAAGGGTCTCTTTATCGGAGATCTTTTGTAGGACTGCCGGATGGTGCATGCGGGTGTGCGGGGAGGGTTGTGTGTGGTGGGTCAATAGGGTAATAAAATGCGTGCAAGTGTGAAGTGAAATTTATAATGGGTAACAATGCAGCAATTGTTCTAGTCATGTACCCTGAGCAGACGTAACTGCTAAATAAAATCTAGCCCCAGTGGCATACTATGCCTGGGTATAGAGACATAGGTCAACATGTTTCGCGCCTGCGTCGCCTTAAGGGTCGTTGGCGCTTCGTCAGGACCAGAATTAAAAGTTGTAAAGTGCACGTGATAAATGGATTAAAAATACCCTCATAATCGATCAGGGCGGGCAGTAACCTGTATGCCCAACATCTGGCTACAGCTGCATGTTTGTAACCGCTCCTGGTCAGTACCTAGGAAAGAACAAGATAGAATATACATTTAAATTAAATTTGAATTCAAATCAAATCCAAATTTGAGCACCAGGAACACCTTGATGCCACATCATGTGCCACCACTGTGTGCACATGCAAACATGAAATGATCAAAGATAACAGGCGCATGAGACACAAATTCACACCAGGAAAATATTGGGGTGTGGGGATGTTGTAGGACCCACTTGTAACCCTATATTCTGTAACAAGGTATCTCAAACACTCTATGTCATAGTGCTCTGCAAATCTTATCAAGGAGTCAGTGCCCTAGAGATGTATTGCCTTGAAACAAGCTCACCTCGTTATATTGAGGGGAACGAGCCGTTGGCGCCAGGCAATGGATTCACCCACAAAACCGGGCTGTGGAAATAACCAACCAACGGGAGTTAACAAACAGACACGGGACGCCCAATATCGAGCGCTCAAAAAGTCACGGTACCAGAGTCCCTATAAATGGATTTACTCACATCTTAGTATGGGTGCTGCCTCCTCCTCATCTACCCCATCATTGCGTCGGCCAGGGAAAGTCGTGGCGCTCCCTAGTAACCTTATAACCAGATCACAAGGGTCAGGTGTGCTGGGCGTCTACCCTATCCGGGACATCCTATTTGGTAAATTACGTCATTGCGCAAGCTTGGAAGCTCCAACGTACCGCGCATGTGCACAAACTCGTGTTAACTAATCCCCCACGCATGTGCAGTTTATATGCTCTTTTTGGTCGTGTACTCTTTCAAAAATACTTAAGCAAGCCGTACACTCAAATAATGTGGAAGCTCAACCCGGTAATCACAAACCAATGGTTCCATATAAAAATTAACTTAAAATGTTACTCGTGTTAAAAACCAAAGGTGCAATAGTAAGAGCTGCTCAAATGGGTGTGAGTCCCGCTTTACTGTGCGTCTACTCCGTGAGTGTGGTGGGCGTCCCAATTGTTAATGCTTGTAAAAAGGAATAAGAAAATTAATACTATACACTACATCGTGTCAAAGTAATCGGGTACAAAGGGCTAGAGTGGAAATGTCACTCACGGTGCAATTGTATCTCCTGCCTCACCCATATAATTTGGAAATCAAATACCCAAAAGGGTTGCCAAATGAACACAGATACGGTTTAAATTGGCAATCCATACTGGCTAAAAATTGGGTGTGTCCCATGCGCCTGTAGAAAGGAAAAACTAGACAAAGGGGATAGAATGGTCCCTCGGCCCGAAAGCCGTGCTTAAATTACTATACAAAAGGGAGAGGTGGGGGACCAAGGAGCTATTATAAGGTCCAGTGTCCATGCTCCTATTTTAAACTGATTACCAAAAAAGGGGACACTGTTCCTAATGCAGGGTGCAAAAAGTCACCATTGCATAAGGGTGCTAATGTCACCCATATATGAAAAAAAGGAAAGAAAAGGGGAGAAGAAACAGAATCCCTAGGTAA
Source organism: Lissotriton helveticus (assembly GCF_964261635.1). Lineage (NCBI taxonomy): Eukaryota > Metazoa > Chordata > Amphibia > Caudata > Salamandridae > Lissotriton > Lissotriton helveticus. The sequence continues at coordinate 1,082,375,335 of NC_136059.1, forward strand.
GGGGACCCACAGAAAACAGGGAAAACATTTTGTGTCCTCTGTTGCCCTCACACACCTCGAAAGGTGTCATGCTTCATCATCGGGCAGTTGCTCCTCGTAGGGCCGGCGCTGCAATCCCCTACGGGTCCCCCCGAAGGGTCTCTTTATCGGAGATCTTTTGTAGGACTGCCGGATGGTGCATGCGGGTGTGCGGGGAGGGTTGTGTGTGGTGGGTCAATAGGGTAATAAAATGCGTGCAAGTGTGAAGTGAAATTTATAATGGGTAACAATGCAGCAATTGTTCTAGTCATGTACCCTGAGCAGACGTAACTGCTAAATAAAATCTAGCCCCAGTGGCATACTATGCCTGGGTATAGAGACATAGGTCAACATGTTTCGCGCCTGCGTCGCCTTAAGGGTCGTTGGCGCTTCGTCAGGACCAGAATTAAAAGTTGTAAAGTGCACGTGATAAATGGATTAAAAATACCCTCATAATCGATCAGGGCGGGCAGTAACCTGTATGCCCAACATCTGGCTACAGCTGCATGTTTGTAACCGCTCCTGGTCAGTACCTAGGAAAGAACAAGATAGAATATACATTTAAATTAAATTTGAATTCAAATCAAATCCAAATTTGAGCACCAGGAACACCTTGATGCCACATCATGTGCCACCACTGTGTGCACATGCAAACATGAAATGATCAAAGATAACAGGCGCATGAGACACAAATTCACACCAGGAAAATATTGGGGTGTGGGGATGTTGTAGGACCCACTTGTAACCCTATATTCTGTAACAAGGTATCTCAAACACTCTATGTCATAGTGCTCTGCAAATCTTATCAAGGAGTCAGTGCCCTAGAGATGTATTGCCTTGAAACAAGCTCACCTCGTTATATTGAGGGGAACGAGCCGTTGGCGCCAGGCAATGGATTCACCCACAAAACCGGGCTGTGGAAATAACCAACCAACGGGAGTTAACAAACAGACACGGGACGCCCAAGGTACCTCACAGGAATGCTCCTGCAAGCAGGTGTAATCACTCACTTCATCCACTTGCATTTAAATCTATTCCCCCTTTTCAAATGCATGCCAGATTGCTGCTAGAAAAGTGAAAGGGAAACATTGACTTTCAAATCCTGCCCACCATCCACTAATGCACTGTTTTCAGTGGATGTACATGTTCACACCTGCATGTGGAACAACCCATTTGCTATAATAATGCGTGCTGACCCAGTCTGCCACCGATTAACTGAGGTAAAGGAGTGCACTGTGCAGAATGGGGCAGTGTGCCATGTTTGTAATACAGGCCAAGGTGGATAGGAGTATTTGTACTACTTATAACTGCTTATCTCTGTTATAGGTCCTTTTCTTTGTCCACTTCAGATGAATGGATGTGCATTAAGTTCAGACCTTACCCTTTTTCGGTCTGCTGATTTTCTACTAAATTACCAAATTATCCTATTGGTAGTTACGTAGTTTTAAGTTAAATAATTAACATACGGAGGAGCAGTAAAAAATCGGTCACTATTTATATACAAATGTCTTGGTTTGTGCATAAAGTGAAGTGGAAATTAAATCACTTGGCCTCCAAGAAAATATTGTATTAATCTAAATCTCCAGTTGTTTTATGTCAGCCTTTAGTTTACTACTTTATACCTTGCATTGTCTTAAATTAATCTTCATTCAGTCCTTCATACTTTTCTATGGAATACCAAATACAAAACAAAAATGGTGCTGCCACTATCAGCCATGATGATGAAACACATTAGTAGCCTTACAAATATTCTAAATGGTGATTAAGAAAACGTTAGTGTCTGTTATCATGGACCATGAAACAGAGCCACCCAGGCATTTTGGGTAAAGCTGCTTATGGAGCACATTTGACCTAGCAGCTTATATAGATAGAATTAATCATTGCCTATGCATGACTATATCATTAAGAAATACGATTCGAAAGTTTTCACTGTGTTTGATGAAGGGAGAGATCACACTGTTGGGTTTTAACTTTAGATATGCTATTATATATTATCCTGATGTTGTTTCAGAATACCATCTCAATTTGTATTGTGACTGGTTTGTGTTCATGTTCCAAATTTGAAAGATGTTAGCTTTGATTCTACCAGATAACACCGCATCAATATTAAATCCATAATGCAATTTATAGATGTTGCAAAATGAATTACTAGTGTAAATAGAGATCAAAATATTACCATTGCCAACATTTCGGCTGGTTCATGCAATCTTCATCAGTAATTAATGATAAATATTTAATAGCCATTTTTCAATCATAGTGAAATCATGCAGCAGTGTGTGTTAAAGATGTTTACAAATGGGTTTGGACTGAATTTTAACGTTGTACTTGACATGCTGTAGGTATTTTATGAATATTTTGACGGATTATTTCAACTATATCTCTAGGGTCTGAATTATGCTTGAGGGGGATCTTCAGACTTTTTGTTCATTGGGCTAGGTGGTGGTTTGTTAATATTTTGTTTTGCTTTTTTGATAGCGCCAAATGAAATAAAGAATTGGTTGTTTATCATCTGCGTTCCATACTTTCAATGAGAGACTAAATGCACCTTGCTCATGTTGTGACATTGTGAGGGCTTTAAGGTGATGCCCCCTTCTTTTCCCAGACCTGCACTGCCATTCCCAACATATTCCAATGCTACACAGCCTTTATTTCCCAATAAAGTCAATATAGTCATCTAAATACGTCTATATATGTAAACAATAAGTGCAGGCTTAGTGCTATTGCTTGATTTCTTCACTAAGCATAATGGGGACTATATATGCATGAGAAATCCAAACTTACATTTATCTCCAGCCTAAAAAAGACTGTAACCTATTTCTGCTCTTAGCCCCTTCACTGCGGGGCTGTTTCTCCCCGCTGTGCTGAGGGGTGGGGGGGCACACAGTGCCCCGATGTTCATGACGAGGTCAGCTCGTAATGAGCCACGGCGCTCCGGTTTGACCATGCCCGTTCCAATGGAACGCTCCGCACAGCAGGGGAATCAGCCCAGCATGCAAGCGTTCCATGTAACGGGCGCGGTCATGACGAGCTCAGCTCGTCATGAGCACCGGAGCGCCGTGGCTCATGATGAGCTGACCTCGTCATGAGCATAGGAGGAATTAATTTTTGATAATCACATCGTGTTGAACGAATATTTAACACAACTGAAAATGATCACATAACAATGTGTGTCCTATGCAAATTAGAGGCCGTATTACAGAGAGTGCCCTGGGGGTGCAACAGGCATTTATGCCCACTTTGCACACACCCGGGGCCCTTTCGTATTACAGAAAGGGCCACAGACGCTTGTGCACCCCTTTCTGTAATACCAATAGTGCTGGTGCACATTAAAGTGGTACAAAAGGGGGTGGAGATGGACGGAGCATCTGAACCAATCAAACACTCACACCCAGTCAACAGATCTGGGTTTAATCCATCACCGTTCTTTAGCCCACTCTGCCACCCCAGTTCAGACATGGCCATATGCAAATCAGTCTGACCCTGTGCCTCATGGGAACAGTCCAGCCCGAACTGCCAAGCCATGCCTTCCCTGGACCAGAAACAAGCTTCCGAGGACCGGTTTCTGGCATTTCAGCCGTCTTCAGCCCGGCTTGCTTGAATCCAATGGCAAAGTGAGCAAGGGACTCACGTCTGAGCATACCCTGTCAACTTATGGCGAACAAAGTGGTACAAAAGGGGGTGGTGATGGACGGAGCATCTGAACCAATCAAACACTCACACAAAGTCAACAGATCTGGGTTTAATCCATCACCGTTCTTTTGCCCACTCTGCCACCCCCAGATCAGAGATGGCCATATGCAAATCAGTCTGACCCTGTGCCTCATGGGAACAGTCCAGCCCGAACTGCCAAGCCATGCCTTCCCTGGACCGAAACAAGCTTCCGAGGAACGGTTTCTGGCATTTCGGCCCTCTTCAGCCCGGCTTGCTTGAATACAATGGCAAAGTGAGCAAGGACTCACGTCTGAGCATACCCTGTCAACTTATGGCGAACAAAGTGGTACAAAAGGGGGTGGTGATGGACGGAGCATCTGAACCAATCAAACACTCACACAAAGTCAACAGATCTGGGTTTAATCCATCACCGTTCTTTTGCCCACTCTGCCACCCCCAGTTCAGACATGGCCATATGCAAATCAGTCTGACCCTGTGCCTCATGGGAACAGTCCAGCCAGAACTGCCAAGCCATGCATTCCCTGGACGGGAAACAAGCTTCTGAGGACCGGTTTCTGGCATTTCAGCCGTCTTCAGCCCCGCTTGCTTGAATCCAGTGGCAAAGTGAGCAAGGGACTCACGTCTGAGCATACAGTGCCAACTTATGGCGAACAAAGTGGTACAAAAGGGGGTGGTGATGGAAGGAGCATCTAAACCAATCAAAACTCACACCCAGTCAACAGATCTGGGTTTAATCCATCACCGTTCTTTAGCCCACTCTGCCACCCCAGTTCAGACATGGCCATATGCAAATCAGTCTGACCCTGTGCCTTATGGGAACAGTTCAGCCCGAACAGCCAAGCCATGCCTTCCCTGGATCGGAAACAAGCTTCCGAGGACCGGTTTCTGGCATTTCAGCCGTCTTCAGCCTAGCTTGCTTGAATCCAGTGGCAAAGTGAGCAAGGAACACACGTCTGAGCATACCCTGCCAACTTATGGCGAACAAAGTGGTACAAAAGGGGGTGGTAATGGACGGAGCATCTGAACCAATCAAACATCCAGTCAACAGATCTGGGTTCAATCCATCAACGTTCTTTAGCCCACTCTGCCACCCCAGTTCAGACATGGCCATATGCAAATCAGTCTGACCCTGTGCCTCATGGGAACAGTCCAGCCCGAACTGCCAAGCCATGCCTTCCCTGGACCGGAAACAAGCTTCCGAGGACTGGTTCCTGGCATTTCAGCCATCTACAATTTTGCATGAATAGCTCCATGTTTAGTGGACTGATGCTGCTGGGTTTTTAGCTATGAGCACTGGCATGCTGCTAACCAGGTCACAGTGCACGTACTCTCACTCATTAAAATTGTAGAAATAGCTTACACTCCTAATTGGATTGTCATACTTACCTTATTTATAAGTTCTTAGTATATGGTATTAAGTATATCCTGGGCCTGTGCGGAAAATGTCACCATGGTCTGCAGCACCCATTGTGCTACCTACTACAGTGAGAGTGCAAACATGATTGTGAGTCTACCATTATAGCTTGGCTGTTGCAGTTTTAAAGCCCCTGCAAGTTTGCCTGTCAAAATAAATCATTTGACAGGCCTAAACCTTATTTCTAAATATTAATAGGTCACCCTAGTTAGGCCTTACAAGCTGATAAGCCAGGGAGCGTGGCAGTTAAAAATAGGACATACAAAAAAGCAATATTAAACAGGACCTTACAGTAAAAAAGCCCCAAATATTATTTTCTCTCCACAGGCAAGCACTGGCTTATATCATTAGATTTAATAATGCTCATTTCTGTTAGAAAACACCTAGAAAAATATTTTCAACACTTTTGAATAGTCATTCAAATACAATTCAAAAACCTCTTTTTATTGAAGAGCAACAAAACTTTCATAGTATAACATCACTTTTGGCAAAGTAAGGAATTCGTTCTCAGATTCAATAATCATCACATTTACGGCGTTTTGTATTATTGTAGTTTTCTTACTTTTCTCACATTACAATGTCCCTCTTGTTCCTGACTTTGCAGGGGTATTGTACATACATCTCCTCTGTAAGAATTCCACTTTCCCCATATCTGCTCCCACTTCTTCTGACAGCCCCAGCTTTCATATACTGTCTTTTCTGATACCATGCACCAGTCCATATCCTCTATCCTGCCTCCGATAGTTGATGTTTCAGATGCTTCCCACGCTTATGCTACATTGAGCTTGGCTATCATCATTCCTAATCTTATCCAGGTTCTTTCTTTACTATTTAAGTCTGTAGCTCCCCACATGTTCAGGAGGCACCACTTAGTATCTGGCTCCAATCTTGTCCCCAGCACCTCTCCTAAGCACCATAGATCCTCCCCCCAATATCTTTTAAGGTGTTTGCAGTCCCAAATCATATGAAAAAACTTGCTCTACTGACCAAATTGTCTCCTGTCTGCTCTGAAGCCCATCTTTACAAGTGTTTGGCATGAAAACAATATTTTATGCAGTACCTTAACCTGTACTAATTTGAATCTCGAGGAAATTATAATCTCCCTGGGGAAACCTAATGCTTCTTGCCACTCTTCATCATTTAGCTCCTCTATATCTCGTGTCCAATTCTCACAGAGTTGAAGAAGGATGTCAGGAACGTTATTGATTAATATTGGTAGGTCAAAGAGATTGCCTTTTGATTCATGTAGTCAGTAAGAATTCTGTCTTCCAGTGGAGAGGACGTAGGGAGCCCCCCTCCTTGAGGATAACCGCTTTGAGAGTATGTCTTATTAGAATGTATTGAAACACCTCTTTGGCAGCTCGTCCATATTCTCGTTGTAGTAAAGGGAACTTCCTTTCCTCACAACCACAGATCTCCCACTCAGGAGATACATATTAGGTCCCATCTGTGAAATCCCTTGACTTTCCTCAGCATTCCCAGTTGTTCAGTATCCCATTGCGGGGTGGCCTGTGTGATCTTATTCGCCCATCCCAGACTCCTATTTACTACATGCAAGAGCTGGGGGCCTGTGAGTTGCAGTCATATCGGTGTGGTGTAAAGTGCGCTTTCGTAGTTCCCACGGGGGAGGACCAATTTGTCTATTCTGTACGCTGGTTCGTCATAGGGTCGATATAAACATTGATTAATTGCCATTAGTTGTGCTGACAGTAATATTTCTGTTGTCGGGGAGCCATATGCCCCCATCCTACCACCCCCTTACCAGTTTTTGAGTCGCTATTCGAGAGGGCTTCTCATCCCATAGGAGTTTTTTTTGTTCACTTTTTATGGCTTTAAAATAGGAAGTTGGCACTGGATTTGGCGTATTTTACAATATGTATAAAATACGGGGGAGTAACTTTATTTAAAACAGCTGCAAAAAAAACAGATGATGGACGGATTGCTGAATCAATCGAACATTCACCCCCAGTCATAGATCTGGGTTAAATCCATCATTTTTTTGCACACTACGCCATTCCAGTTTGGACCCAGCCATATGCAAATCAGTCTTGACCCTGTTCCCCATGGGAACAGTCCGGCCTGAACTGCCAGGCCAGGTCCTCCCAGACAAGAAACAGGCATCCCTATTGTGCCACTGGATTCAAACTAGCATGGCTGATGAGGGGTGATGCCCCGAAACGAGTCCCAGGCTGCTTGTTCCCTGTCAAAGGAGGACCTGGCTCGGTAGTTCTGGCTGGACTGTTCCCATGAGGCACAGGGTCAAGACTGATTTGCATATGGCTGGGTCTAAACTGGGGTGGCATGGTGAGCAAAAGAACAATGTTTTCAACCCAGATCACTTAACTGGGGCTGAATGTTGGATTTGATCTGCATTCTGTCTTTCATCGGTGTGTCTTTTGCTTTCTTGCCCTAAGTGCATGGGGTATGCCCAGATGTGGGTCCCAGGCACACCGTGCCAGTGGATTCGAGCTAGCCTGGCTAAAGAGGGGTGATTCCCCAAAACTAGTCCCAGGATGATCTGGCTTGGCAGGTCAGGCTGGACTGTTCCCATGAAGCACAGGATCAAAACTGTTTTGCATATGGCTCGGTATAAACTGGGGTGGCTTGGTGAGTAAAAGAATGATAGATTTAACCCAGATCTCTTGACTGGGGACGAGTGATTAATTTGCTCTGCATTCATTCCTTCATCTGTGTGTCTTTTGTTTTCTTGCCCTAAGTGTGCCGGGTATGCCCAGATGTGGGACACTGGCTCACTGTGCCACTGGATTCAAACTAGCCTGGCTGATGACGGGTGATGCCCTGAAACTGGTCCCAGGATGCTTTTTTCCCATCCAGGGAGGACTTGGCTTGGCAATTTGGGCTGGACTGTTCCCATGAGGCACAGTGTCAAGATTTGCATATGGCTGGGTCTAAACTGGGGTGGCATGGTGAGCAAAAGAGCAATTGATTTAACCTAGATCTCCTGACTGGGGGTGAATGCTTGATTTGTTATACATTCCATCCTTCATCTGTGTGTCTTTTAAAAAAATATTTTGAAACAGGGCAGTGCGCCCCAATAAAGAAAGTAGAAGGACTCTCCAGTGATGGACTGTTATCACTCAGTCACATGGGATGCTCAGGCGGGGAGTGGAGTTACTGTATAGTTTAATAGTTTAAAAGAAAAGGGAAGGATGGACAGTCCTGGGAAGGATATCTCTTAAGCATGAATGGGAAATAAACAGTCTTAGCGGTTTCAGTACCCTCACTGTACACCGGGGAGGTTCATTTTCTCCCGAGGTCCTGGTCAGTCATCTCCTGCTTCCTTGTGTCCCATCAGAAGTAGGGAGTTGACATATGTCCCTCAAAGTAATTAAATACAAGACAAAGTGAGGCGTCTGTGTCTTACACCAATGCACACTTTAACCCTTTACCGTCACCCAGGATGTTCTCGTGCTTTTGTCAGTACGCCATGCTCAGTACACAAGTGATTGGTAAAACCCTATTTGTGACCATTCCTCCACTTACCTAACATAAAGAAGTTTAGCATGGGTACTTGCCTTGAGCCATGGCCCTCCAGGGTCGTGGCCGAGGGAATTACACCGCCATTCTCTCCTCCGGGACAGCTTGACTGGCTGGTAGTGCCTTTCGGCGTCAATTCTCTGAGATCTTCAGTTCCTTCTTCTTCGGTGCATCCTGTCTGCTCCCTGGGGTCTCTATTTTGCTCCTGCAGTGTTGGCGTCTCTCCTCTGGACCCAATGGTTGATGCTGGTTTCTCGTGGTCCGTGACGTCATTTTCCATCTCTCTGGACTTCCGTGCATCCCCCTCACATCACATCTCCTGGAGTAGTTAGAGCACTGCATTCACTCTCCTGATGCCGCAGTTCTGCTGCCATGTTGGAAATCTCACCTGGGAACGTCATAGGATTACACGGATGTCACCTTTCAGGCGTTGTAATGGGGGCAGCGGATTTTGGTCAAAAAACGAGCTGGATGAGATGTTACGCCTATACCAAGGTATCGAAACCCCTTCAATGGCCACCCTCACTTCACATCCCCTGGGAAGAGGGGTTGACACCCCTCTCAGTATGTAAATAATTGATTTTGCCCAATTAATGGTGTAGCCCGAATACTTCCCGAAGTTAGTGAAAATGTTTAATACCTTATTTATCGAGGATATTCAAAATCTAATTTAAAGGTAAAATTGAATGTTTAATGCCTATTAAGTAAAATGTACTCATATGAAGTTACCATTTTCTTTCTTATAGCCTTTGGAGGTCCATTTTGGTGAGCTCTAATTGTCACCTGACATCTGACTAGCCTTGATGAGGTTTGAAAACTGCTCCAAGAGTAGGAGACAGGCCTTTGGGGCGGAGAGGTGTTTCTGTTCCTCCAGCAGGATGACTATCTGGGCCCAGGATGTTAATTTTTTTTTTGTTTTTTTATTTTTTTTATTTTTTAAATTTACAGTAGATAGGCATGCAGCAGGCAGTTGGCAATGAAAAGGAGTACAGGTCACCTGTATATATATGAATGCCTAAGAGTCTCAAAGCCGCATATTTCAATCAAGGAACATCTATCAACCAATTTCTCCTACCACCCACCCTCCCCCACGCCCTCCAAACGGAAAACCATAGATAAAACCAAACTCTGTTGCATAGGATAAACTCACAAACGGGCGTTAGGACAGGTGTATGGAAGTATAATGTCTTTTGGGCGGGACGACGCCCAGCGAACATACCGGCATAATCAGTAGGCCATATAGCAAAGGGGACCATGGAAGTGCAGGGGGGGGAGGAGGGGTCCACTCGTACAGGGGGGGGGAGAAGACACAGTGTCCAGGAGATGCGAAACCGGCCTCAGACACGCATGACACCATCATTCATAGAGCACTCACAGAAAATGCAGCCTCCCCCCAAGGCACGTTGTCGCAGAGTAGTGCAACTGCAGGGAAAGTGGGGTCATCCCATATCATCGGATATCGCTCCTGTTAGCGATTGTGTAGAGTCAGGTGAGGAGGCGCGTTCCCGCGTCCACTGCGTAAATGGCTCCCAGATGTCTCTAGGTCTGGAAGCGGAGGGCATCAATTCCCAGTCTCGCTCAAGCTGAGTGTTTCTATATGTCACATCCCGAACCCATGCAGCAAATGAAGGAGTCGCTCGCCTACCCCAGTGCACCGCCACCTGTCGCTTGGCATAAAGGAGCAGTATCGCATGAAGTTTTCTGTGTGCGGGTAATGTGTCATGGACCCAGCCCAGCAGCCCCAGTAGCGGGGTCGGTGTGTCAGACCTATGAAGTATCTGGTTAATAGCAGTGAAGATGTTTAGCCAGTATTGCTCCAGTTTAGGGCAACTCCATGCCACATGTACAAAGGAGGCATTTGCGCGGCCGCATTTCCAACATTCAGAGCCTTCCCTGAGACCCATGCGATGTAGCGATATCGGCGTGCGGTAATACCGGTGCAAAAACTTAAAATGTATTAATCTCAGCCTGTAATTGGGCGATAACATCGTAAGTTGGCCACAGCAGAATTCCCACTGTTTCTCCCTGAGGGGCTCCTCGAGGTCCGCATTCCAAGCCTGCATTGAAGAAGGCACTATGACGGGAGACTGGTCCTGCATACAGTTGTACAGTCGGGACACAAGTTTTCTGGGGGAGGGTCTCGAAAGCAGATTCTGAAGGGCTACCAGTTGCGGCGGTTCATCTGGGAACTGGGGCCACATCGTTTTACAGGACTCCTTCAGTGAGTGGTATAAAAGTAAATCAGAAAATGACTCCGGGTGTCCCTCCTCTCGTGTGCTCAGGTCTCGAAAGGTGCCATTAGGGTACAGGTCAGCAAACGTGTGCAGTGTCTGCCCTCGAAGCTTAATTGCGCCGCCGCCTACACACAAGCAGGGCAACATAGGGTTGCCTCGTAGCGGGATCGCTGGCGCATATAGTAGGGGTAGTCTGGCTCTGTTTCACAATTCACGCCACGTCCAGCGGAGTAGTTCAACCGTGTCCACATCTTTTGAAGGGCGAGACACCTTGCCATATAACGTTACGTTCAGAGGGGATGGGGCCGCTGCAGCCATCTCCACCGCAACATGCGGCTGGTAAGGGGTGGGAAAAGCCCAGAAGTGCAAAAACTGCGCTTGTGCACATAGTGAATAGAGTTTCATGTCAGGAGCCCCCAGACCGCCCTGCCGCAGTGGGAGCGTAAGCAGCGCCCAAGATGTTCTCGCCTGGCCACCAGCCCATACGAGCGAAACAGTGAGCGCACTCTTGCATGAAAATGCGCCGTCAACGGTATGGGAAGATTGACGAATAAGTAAAGAAACTTGGGGAGGACAACCATCTTCGCCAGTGCTATTCTTGCGACCAGTGATAAGGGTAGTTTGTTCCATATTGCCACCTTGCCCTCTAGCCAGTCCACTGCTCTCCCAAAATTTAGAGACCACAATTCCTGCAAATCACGGCTTATCCAAATTCAAGGTATTTCACGGCCTCAATTTCCCAGCGCAGCGGGTAATCAGAGGGTGTCTCTAGCGTGGTATCAGTGAGAGGGAAGACTACAGACTTCGACCAGTTTATGGATATCCCAGCCAATCCCTCAAAACGGACAAACTCTCGCAATAGGGGGTTAAGGTTTACTGAGGGATTGAGAACATACAGCGTGACATCGTCAGCGTAGAGGGATATAAGCAGGCTCCTTGAGCTGAATCCTATTCCCCTCTCCGTATGGTGTTGTCGAATACGAGCAGCAAGGGGCTCCATTGCTATCGCAAATAATAGCGGGGATAAAGGACAGCCCTGTCTGGTCCCGCGTGATATGGCAAATGACTCTGAGACAAGCCCATTTATGTTTACTCTAGCTCTAGGCGCGACATACAGCACTTTAATCAAGTTTATGAAAAGGGGACTGAATCCCATTCAGCTCAGGATCCTAAAGAGGAAGGGCCATTCTAGGGAATCAAATGCTTTGGTAGCATCCAAGAACGCAACCGCAGCCTTTGTAGAGGGATGCAAGTAGTGAAGAACGGAAAAAATCGTCCTTAGGTTGTGGGACGTCGCTCTGCCAGGTATGAAGCCAGATTGATCAGGGAGTGCCACCATCGGTAGCAAAGTCTGTAGCCTGTCCGCAATGATTTTAGCATATATCTTCGCATCTACATTGATTAAGGAGAGAGGATGGTATGATTCTAGGAGCAGGCCGTCCTTATCTGGTTTGAGCAGCGCTATAATTAGAGCTTCACGCATTGACTCGGGCAGGGTGCCCAACTCTAGGGCTTCAACAAAGACTGCATGCAGTTTGGGCGCCAATTCCTCAGAGTATGCCTTATAAAAGGCCGTAGTTAGGCCGTCAGGGCCCGGGGCCTTGCTTGCAGGCATACTTTTAATCACCTGAGCTATATCTTGGACAGTTATGGGGACGTCCATATATTGGCGGTGGCGGTCATTGAACCAGACAAGGCCAATGGAGTCTAAAAAGTCTTCCAGAGATTCAGGAACCGTGGGTTGCCTGGAGGTGTATAGAGATTCGTAGAATGTAGCAAACGTTTTAAGCACCTCCTCTTGGCCAACCACCACATTTCCTTCACTATTTGTAATGGAGTGTATGTAATGAGGTTGAGTGCGGGGAGCGATCATCCGCGCCAGTGTCCTGCTCGGCCTGTCCCCCTCCCCGTATCTACGGGCCTCAGCCTGTTTTCCCAGGAAGGCAATCTCCCGTTGAGCTTCCTCATTAAAGGCAAGTAGTTTTGCCTTCATTTGGCCTGCCGCTTCCGGAGATGGGTCCCGGCAGAATAACAGGTCTAGCTCGCGCAGGTCCGATTCAAGTTTAGTTAGCGAGGTACGTACAGAGCGCAGTACTCCAGCTTGTCTAGAAATGCATTGTCCACGGATAACCGCCTTGAAAGCGTCCCACACTGTAGCTATCGTGGACGTCGACCCCTCATTTTCTACAAAATAGTGTACAATACCTGCCCGGATTTCCTCCGTGAATACCGTGTCAGTCAGGGCATGGGGAGGGAGACACCAAGTAAACGCTCGTCTAGGGACTCCGGGTATCTTCAATTCTAGCTGGCAGGGGGCGTGGTCAAAGAGGGACCTAGCCTGTATGGATGTGTCAAGCGTCCACGTCGCTACGGCTGGTGACACCAGCCAGTAGTCCAGTCGGGACCAGGCTGCATGGTGACTAGTTATGCATGTACCCACAGTGTCAACTGGATGTCTATCCCTCCACACATCAGACAACATCCCCTCCACCATCACATCCAGGATGGCCTGTCTGGCCCCAGTGTGTGTAGGCCTGCCCACACCTCTGCGGTCCAAAGCATCATTTAGCGGAACATTAAAATCCCCTCCTAAGACGATATGCGAGCAATCCAACATCGTTATCTTGGCCCAGACATATTTAAAAAACTCCGGGTCATCTACATTTGGGCCATAAATGGCGGCAAGAATTAGTGGTCTACCGTGTAGAGAACCATGTACAATGACATATCTACCCTCCCCATCCAGTATAACATCATGTTCACGCCAGTCCAGGCCTCTGCGAATGTGTATCGCTACACCTCTAGCAAAGTTTGAAAAAATCGCAGAGTATATCTGTGACCATCTCGTGTTCTTCAAGCTAGGCGATGGGGTGGAATTTACATTAGTCTCCTGCAAAAAACATATGTCAACATTATGTCTAGCAAGCATGCCATGCATCAACCTGGCCTTCCTATGATCCCTCAGCCCTCTAATGTTCCAAGTCCACAGCTTAACATCTCCCATGTCGCTTTACATTCAGAACACAGATTATTAGTCCGGTATGCGCCCTCTCATCATCAAGCCTCTCAGCCCAACGTGAGTGTACAGATTGTTTATGTGTTTCAGCAATCAGAGTATATCCCCGAAAACAACAACTTTGAACAGTCAGCAGACAATGCAACCCCCCCGCCACCCCCCACCCTCACTAACCCCCCAATCAGGTCGTGACAAAGCCCAACTATCGAAACCCATATCGTGTCACGAACTAGACACACAAACAAGGGGAGACACCCCGTGAGGCGTGGTGCTCCAGGCTTACACCCCCGTTTACACAGGGTGGCTACAGTCCAGTATGTATTTCCATGTCCCAATTGGCAAACAGACCATAGGGTCTCAGCAGGATTATTTCAGCGTGTAGGGCAACAAAGCGTACTTTATCTTCTCACCTAGGCAAGGCACATAGGGCAAGCGAGTGCAGAACGAAGCCTAGAGCAGGAAAGCAATACTTTAGAATTGAAATAGAAAGCTCAGTAGTGTATCAATACTAGTACATTAGTCATTATCACTTAGGTGATCAGAGTCAGTTTCAAGTCTCGGCGACTTTCGCCTCGCCCCAGGCCCACTAATGTGTTTCGCAAACTTCAGTGCTGACTTTGCGTCCGTAAAAAAATGCGGGGAGTGTTCATGAATTACCTTTAGTTTAGCTGGGTACAAAAGTGCGTATTTGATGTTCGCCTGCAAAAGAATTTTTTGGGCCGGCAGGAACTCTTTTCGCGCTGCCTGGACCAGGGGGGTAAAGTCATGGTAGAATGAAATGTTGTTACCTTTATGCGTAATCTTACCCTTCTCCCTGGCGAGGCGTAGGACGAGGTCTCTGTCTTGGAAATTAAGCAGTTTAGCAAGAATGGGACGGGGCGGTGTGCCCGGTGCAGGCACCTTGCCAAGCGATCTGTGCGCACGTTCAACCGTGAACACCGGTGATAGGTGCGGGTCGAAGAGCTCGTGAAGTAGATCCGCCACAAATACCTCCATCTTGCCAGTGCTGTCAGATTCAGGAATTCCCGTGATGCGGATGTTCGATCTTCTGGAGCGTGCCTCCAAATCATCTGTCTTGGCTCGCAGGGATTCTAATTCTTTTTCGATGTTGGTGATGTACTGCTTGGTGTGTTGCTGAAATTCCCTGCACTCGGTTTGCCTGTTTTCCAAGCAGTCCAGCCTCGTTTCGTGAGCATCAACCTTGGTTTTGACAGACTCCAGCTGTGAGGACATTGCATCCAGTTTGGTGTCGATACTCTTGAGGCTCTCACGAACCTCCATCATCAGGGCTCCGAAGTCCATATCCGCGCCCGAGCTCTGTGATATCGATGCGCCCGCAGCTTGATCCGCCGAATTCGGTTTGTCAGGGCGTTTATGCTCAAACGTGATCTTGGGTTGCCTCGCGTCATTTTTCCCCATCGTGTATAGGAGCGACTGGCGCGTGTGGAGTTACACAGTGAAACAGGCCTCTTGGTGACACTTTCAGCAAAGAGCAGGGCAATTGCAGTCTGTAGGACGTTACAGGATCATAGCGCACCTAGCTCCGTTAGATCCTCTGGCCTATGTACTATCGTCCGCGGAACAGTGCAGGCGGGTGAGGTGGGATAGATTCACAACGAGGCCCTAGACGAGCGCTCCAGGCTTACAAGATGGCGGCAATATGAAAGCTGCCTTACACACCGGCAAATCGCGGCCTTCGGTAGTGGTCCGCCACTTTGGATCACATATAAGTCTGCCAGCAGTCCCAGGACATCCGTCCCATCCACAGGGAGAGGGAGCTGGCGCGGTAGGGACAGGTCTCAGCTGCAGCAGAGTGCGTGGTATGCAGGTTCAATGGGTTACGTCCAAAGCGGCCCTCCGAACCCCAGGCAGATCTCAGCGACGCAGATCCCCAACTACGGGAGTCGGCCCAGGTCTCAGCTGCTGCACGCAGTGCATAGATAGACCGCCGATAAAATAGCGGGCGCCCCGCAGGCCCGCTCTCTCAGTCTTCCCCGGGTCTTACAGCGGTATGCAGGCTGGCGCGGTGGGGAGACTCCTGGCTCTCAGCAGCGCTTCAGTGCAGCCGCGACTCACCAGTAGTTCGGTCGAGTGGCGGCATAGAGTTTCCGCGGGCTTTGCAGCAGTTCCGTCTGGGCTCCGGAGGGCCCGCCAATCCACGGCTCACAGTTTGCCGCACAGCCCGGCGGCGGCTCCACAGCAGCGGGGTCTCTGAAGGATTGCAGAGCGCCAAAGGAATGGAAGGCTGCAGCCTTGTCCTGTTGTCAACAGCAGTCGCCAAATTCGGGTCGGAGGCGGAGGTATGTGTCCTCCACCCCCACGTTGTTGCGTTGAAGCCCCACTGGGTCTGGAAAAAGGATTTCGTAAGGATTAGTCTTTGTAGCGGGCGGAGCTCGCTCACAGAGCGGCCATTTCGCTGCCTGGTTGGCCACGCCCCCCCGGGCCCAGGATGTTAATTAACTTCCAAAAGGCATAACAATTTACAAATACATGTAGCAGACACCTGGACAGAGCCATTCAGCCAGGCGAGCACCAATCGCACTGGGAGAGGAGCAGTCTCAAATCTTGTTTGAAATGACCACAGAGGAGAGGTTGCTCAGTCCCCTGGCCACACCTCTGAGGTGGGCACACAAGCTCTGCCCAAGAGTAGGAAGCCTTCTTCATTTTGTATTTGTACCAACACAGATCCTGGCGGATGGTTTGCAGTAGGGTGCACAAGAACTGCTGCAATGGTGGATAGGGTTATCCCTAGGAACTATTTTCATAAGTGGTTAGGGAGTGGCAAGTTGTCACCAACAGGCTCTCACCAGGCATAAATGTGGCACCTCTGGGCACCCTGAAAAAGGAATGCACCTGCTGTTGAGACCTGTGAGGAGACCTGAAAGGCGGAACTTGCTCCCACTTGCACCCAGAACAAAGAAGTGGACTCCAAATGTCAGTTGCCTGACCTCTTGTTAAGTACAAAGCTACATAAAGCTTCTTAAAACCCCTTTTCCTGAAGAGCTCAGTTGACCAGTTCCAACCAAACCTGCCCTGGACTCTGCTGGTAGCTTCAGCTAGAGTGAGTCTTTATCCTCACTTGTTGCTCCTAAGGTTCTGGAACTCTTCGCTGGGCCAAAAGGCATTTCTTCCTATATTTTGTAGCACCAAAGACTCTGGAGGACCTGGGCAAACCTGCAAAGTCAAACCGATGAAGGTGCATTGCTGCTTGGACAAGGATTTAGGTTGCCCTTGCTCTGAGCATTTCTGCAGCGCCAAATCCATTTCAGCCAGACCTTTTGGAGAGGATATCCGGCCTCGCTGAGCCCTGTCCAGCCACAGCTTGCAGCCTTGCTGCACTAGAGTAATTCAAGCTCCAAAAAAAGGTGACATGGCAAAGTCCGAACATAGAAGTCTTCAATGGACAAAGGTGCAAAAGTACACTAAATGTATGTAGGTGCCCCCTCATATAAGTTTCCAGGTCTGAGAGTCAGGGGAAAAAGCCAAGAACAGAGTAATTCAGACTCCCATACGACCTTTATTTCTTTCTATAGGCTCACTAGAGCTTCTACGAAAAGAGAAAACATGTTTAAAATCTTCTTTAGTACAAATATACAATAATTCCACTTAAAAATTCATGTAGCAATTGTATTGGTATATTATTATGCTTCAGAAATGATACATATATAATATCTTTTGATATGTCCTCCAAATCAACAACACAACCACTCTGATCTCGCACACTAGCACTCTCTCATCATATGCATAAACTACCCCGCCTAGATTGCATACGCTGATGGAAATCACGGAAAGAACACATCAAAATATGTCTCCGAAAATGTTGTAGACTGGGAGTTCACAACAACCAGGTCAACGAACGTTTCGGTGGAAACCTTTGAAATTAGTCTACCTTCATGAGGACCACTTATTAATTTGTTTAAGGGTGAGTGGTTGGGGAATCTGTAAAGAGAAAACAGTATATCACTAACAGGCTGCCCCAATTGTAATTTCTTCTTCTCTTACTGTGAATTATACTCATGCATTGAGCCTATAAGTTAAATCAATATCCTTCACCAAACCACAAACAAAAAATAGCAGACAGAAAAATAGAAAGGAAAAAGATCAAATAGTCAAGACAATGCGCACAGAAAAATGACATCATGTGTCCTCATAGATTCTACTATGGTACCTTGTGTCCTTATAGTTGAAATGTGAAAAAAAGAGAATAAAGAGAAATAAAGAGAGCCAAAAACCATCCAGGATGCAGCTGTGTAGTGACCCTACATGCCACACCAGCTAACTACAAAAAATCTTTAGTAATTCCTAAGCGTTGCTTAAAGAGACTCACAAAAGTTGACTGATAGAACACGTGTGTGCCTCCTTTCCTTAGGGCCAGAATTGATGTATGAAAGAATCCTAGCCAATGTTCTCTCAATCCAGTGTCCGGAAAGAACCGCCAACCCATAAAAGTCTATAATCAGAAAATTAAATTGCTATAAGGTGGTATTCAAATCGGGGAGCTGACCTCAGGTATTGCTGTGCTAAAATAGGACGTACATTCCTTCAATGTTTCCGTTTGTGTTTCCAGAGTTGAGTTGCTTAATCTGTCATGTTATTACCGGAACTATTACTAAAGGGTAACCATTTAATGTCACATACCCAAATGGGCACAAAAGACTCAACACAAGTACTTAATCAGCAATACGAGAAACATCACATAACATCGAACATAAAGTAAGCCCTTGCTACAGATGCCACTCAGCAAACACCTCGCATTTATAAATCACAAGATGGATGGAAACAAAAACCTTATGTGTCTATGGAGAGCTGTTATAACAACCTACAGCGAGATTTCTCTTCCTCATCATGTTGAGCAGAACGCAGCTTAAGCATTTCCACGAACACCCTCAGATGACACCATGGAATCCTATTCACTGTTGTTTCCTATGTCATCGAAAGCTATATTTTAGTTCACATTCAAATAGGAGAGCAAGTACGGCACTATGCGCTAGTCTGGAATTGGGCCCATTGGCACTGATGTGGTATACTGGTATGGTGACTCACGGGCAGATTCATCAACGTAAAATCGGCTCGCAAAGGGCCAGATTCTGAGAATCTGGCCCTTTGCGAGCGCAATTTTCGCATTTGGGATTCATCATCCCAAATGCAAAAATCGCTATTATAGAATTCGCAAATTTGTGAGGAATTGCATTTAAGGAATCTCTATTTGAGATTCCTTAAATGCAATTCATGAAACATTTAAAAATTGCGAATTCGTAATTTTGGGCTGCTATTTACCGCAAAGTCAAACCTCGTGGTAAATAGCGGAAACTTAGAAAAATGCACTTAAGTGCATTTTTCTAAGTTGTATGTTACACACACACATGTCCTTGGGACATGTGTGTGCGTAACACCAGCGTCCAATATCATTTCAGGGGTGCAACAGGGTGTCCCTTGGACAACCCTGCACCCTTGAAATCTCAAACTCAAAATGCGAATCGCTAATAGCGATTCGCACATTGATACATCTTCCCATTCATTCCTATGGGCCCTTAGGCCCATAGGAATGAATGGGGAGTTATTCCTTATTTGCGATTAGCAATTAGCTAATCGCAAATAAGGAAGCTGTAGGAATCGCAAAATAAATTGCGATTTGGACATGAATCCCGTTTTGCGAGTCTGTAATAGCGATTCCTTAAGAATCGCTATTACAGACTCGCAAAACGGGACTTTGATGAATCTAGATGTCAGTTTCTACATAGTGATGCTCTGAGGTCCCAGGCATAGTTATGTTTCTAAGCAGAATCCCTGCACCAAGGTGAAGCGAGGACGCACAGCCAATGTGCCTGCTCACAATACTCAGCATATTAACAGCACCACAAAGTGAGGACAGCAACATCCAGGCCCCGGTGGAGTTCCTCAAGGAGAATCAGCCGAGGGGATACCTTGAAGTAGTTGGTACGGCACATCCGTTGAGTTCCCATGCGGCATAGTTTTTCTAGGCCCGTGTGTGAAATTCCACTCTGTTCGCTGAGTTGTTTCCACTCTGCACTTCACTTAGCATGCAGAGTTCTGAAAGCTCTGCTTTGCATATTGTAGCAGAGTTTTTCCTCGCTCACGCTAGCCAACGTTTAGTTGGCTAGCAAGGAAAATCTTACTCCAGACTACCTTCCATGAGATTTCTGAATGCAGGTGGTTGAGGATGGTTGCTACTGCTCACGTTGCAAAACCATCTGTTCCTGCTGAGAAATCTGCCACTCAAGTAGAACATCTACTTGAGCTGCAGAAAGAAGCCACACCCATGCTATGCATGGTGCAGTTCGCGCTGATTTTATAGAGTGAGACAAAGACCCAATGCTAAAATTCAGCTTGAACGACACAATGTAATGCACGTTGCGTGTGGAACTCCACGTAGCGTCGCAGACTTTTTTGCCGACTTTGCAGAGTTCCGTGTAGCGCAACTCTGCAAACTCCACCCAGGCCTAGTTTTGACAAGCACAACATGATGGCCAACTCATTGAGTATGACTACAGGCTCGCCTGCAAAAGTTTAGACTTGTTTCTGCATGTAGTGTTTAGTTTACGTTTGTGTGTGCCTTTGTGCTTCTGTTTTTTATGTCACAGGGATCACTGTTTTAAATAGACATGCTCACCTCAGCAAACCATGAGTTCAGCCCAGATGGACCTCCACTTATATATATATTTTTTTAAATGATGTATAGAAGCTTATACAGTGCAGTTTGTCGAAGTAACCAGCATAAGCATCTCTTTATTCTGTTTTTTCGATCATCACCGTGGCAAGATAATTGTATAGTGTGGGTTGCAAAGCAGTAACACCAAGTACGTGCTAAAAAAGTTTTCTATTAGCATGCAGAGTGAGTGCAGTCACTTTGAGACAAAACTGCTTCACTAGTAAAATCAGGGTGTTAGATCCAAGGTCCTGAGGAAAAACGATGGAGAGTGTCTTGAGCCATGTAGACCTATGGAAAGGATTCAGCATTGTAACCTATACTTTCTATTTTCCTCCCCATTTATTTATTGCACTGCCTGGACGATGGAGTAAAGAATCACTTAGATATTTCCAACCTTTAATCATACACAAAAGAACCCCCTCCTACTCATATTCTTATGATCATTAAGAGCATAACATTCAGAGCTTGAGCGTATCCCAAAGGTTTTAACACGCCCCATTCCACAGTATAACACATAGAACGCATGGGTTCCTTTTTTCTGAAAGTATACCGATGTAGGAGAATGGCCCCTCTGGGATCTTATCCCCCTCTCCCCTTCTTTTGAGATGACTAATGCTGGTATAATAGAAATAGAGGGACTGGGGTGCTTAAAGGTCCAGCATACATGCCCCTTTGAATATGTAATACAAGAAGTTATGCAGGTAATGAAGGAGAGGAAGGGAGGACAGAGGACTATTCGGTCATCAATTAAAAGTGTTTCGGGGTAGGGGAGGATCTCCCTTTAGGAATTAGGACCCTCACACACCCGGCTGAGAGTCATGCTTGATCATAGTGCGTGCTCCTCGTCAGGTTGGCGTTGCATTGCTGTCGGGCTCTTACTCTATCTTTTATTCCCATATACAATTGGGTGCCGTGTGGGTATGGGGCCTTGTGCTGTAGATGAATGTAAGAAGTGTGGGTGCTAATTGTAGGTGAATAAAATGGGATATGGAGGTGCTCCAGAGTACACTTTAATCAGCAGGTCCACCAATGCCAAATTAAAATGCTTGTGACGCACTGCTTAAGTAATGTTCAGAAGTGGTGCTAGTCAAAAGGTCAACATGTTTCTTGCCTGGGCTGTCATACAATCAAATAGCAATACATCAGGACCAAATTATGAAGTAAACTATCTACACGATGTTTGGTTGTCTGGGTTAAGGACCTGGGTTAACCAAACTTTAAAACCTACAGTGAGGTGCCTGATTGTTATGGACTGACGTACGGAAATATAATGTAGTACATTAGGCATGAATACATTAACATATTAAAAAAGTTAAAATCTTCTAAAGATGCGGCATGCGTAATCACTTCTTATGTTAGTAAAAAGTGCAAGGCGCAGTAACTACAGAAGAGGATCAGTGAGTGAATGGCACATCTAAGAATGGATGGAAGTTGGGTGGCACAACAACCACCAAGGTAACACAAACATATATCTCTCCTCCTCTGGGGTGGGTTGACTTCTGTAGTCACTGCGCCTTGCACGTTTTACTAACATAAGGATAAGAAGCGATTACTACATGCCGCTTCTTCAGAGGACTTTTTTAATTTTGTAAAACAAGGATACGCAGCAGTTTTACAGCTAGACAATTCTATTGTATACCATTATATTATAAACAGTGTGAATTCACCCTTAAAACAGTTCACAGTTAGGAAACAGTTAATCAATACTAAAATCATGGGGCCCGATTCACAGAACTAACTTAAAATAAAATCCTAAACTTACTACATTTTGGTATTCACAGAAGGCACTTACTCATTTTGGTATTCACAGAAAGGCACTTACTCATTTTGGTATTCACAGAAGGCACTTCTTCATCAATGAGTAAGTGCCTTCTGTGAATACCAAAATGAGTAAGTTACTCAAAATAAGTAAGTTACTCAAAATGAGTAAGTTACTCATTTATGTATTCAGAGAAGACACTTACTTATCAATGAGTAAGTGCCTTCTGTGAATACAAAAATGAGTAAGTTCCTACTGTGAATATCAATATGAGTAAGTGCCTTCTGTGAATACAAAAATGGTAGTAAGTTTAGGATTTTGTCTTAAGTTAGTTCTGTGAATCGGGCCCTAAAATGTTTAAAATGGATAACATCTGCTGCCTATCAAAGAGAAATACTAACATGGCTGTGTAAAAATCCATTCATTCACCATCCCAAAAAAATGAATATCAACACAAACCTATAGCTAGGAATATGATCAAATGTGGAGTGCAGAGCAGGAAACAACTGGCAGATATGGTGTTGACACCTCTCTCTATATAAATCTGACCATTGACAGCAGTTTTCCTCTCCTGATTCAAACTGAAATGGAAATGGCCTACAGTGAATGTCTTCAACTTTATCTAAATGAAAGGAAAACACAGTTGTTACCTTGTATGTTGTCCTGTGTGAAGAGCGGGCCTCTCTTCAGGAGGAGTGACACACCATCTCAAATATTGCCACTGTCACACTAAATGGCTGGAACAAGTTTTCTACTTGAGTGCTAACATTCAAAAATTCAACTTTTAATACATCATTGTAAATAGTAGTAATACAAAGCACCTTATAAGCTTCAGAAATTGCAGGAGCAACATGTTCTATGCAAATTGAAAATTGCTCATGATAATGGGATATGCATGAGTGTACAGAGCGGCGGGGATACTGCCTTACAATAATCAGATTTCATGAACTCTTCACTGTCACTAAGACAACCAATTGTATAAAGAAATATATTAAATACACAGATTGTTTATTTCAATAGGAATGGCAGAATATTCACCATGTCTATATTCGTGTATATGGTGAAGAAGACTGGGAAAAACATTTACATAATTGTAAAAGGAATATAACAATAGAAAATATTCATCCAAATTTGTAACTTTAAATATTAGAAACAACATTGCAGACTTTGAACCATTCAATCAGCATTTAGCCATTACGAACGCCAGGGGGTAATATCACAAAAATACATTTATCCAATCGATTTTAATATTCAAACAAGTTTCAGGGCTTCAGATATTTTTCTTTCTCTTTGCACCATACACCATTCCTCTGCTTCTAGCTGGACTCAGGCCCTTATGCATTGTTATTTGATTTTTCTCCCAATATAGGTTTTCTGTTTAATTTTGGGGAGACATTCCTCAGCTCTAAGAGTCTACAACTGTGAATCTTTCATAGGCTTTCCAAGGTCCACATCCATGGAGAAGCAATATATGAGAACCTACTTAAAATATCTCCATATCACATTTCATACAAGTTCTTATTTTCGGGAAACCAGGATGCAGACTAGCTTGGTTGTTTCACCCTCTGACCATAATTCAACATGGACAATGGTGGCAAATACACAATTTAGTAGCCACAGAATGGACTTATGAAAATTATTCTCCAGAAACAGAAATGGATCAAAACTGACAAATCCACATAGGCCAACAATATATGATGAAACAGCAGCAACCTGTGAATATAGCCATCAAATCCTATTTCTATTTCTACACCGTTTTTAATCTGCTAAGGCCATGATGAAATTGATTTAACAAAATACTTGACGGCAGTTACACATCATTTAAACCTAATAAGTTGTTTTCCTCTTTCTTTCCTCACCAACTGTGCAGGTTTTCTTTTACAATCCACATTCAAATAATCCTATCACAACAGCTCTTGAATTGCTATGCTGGTTGTAGCCTGGGGGTTAAAAGAAAAAGCATTGTCTGCAGATGGGAAAATGGTTAAAACAACTAATTGTAATTGTGGTCCATTAGATTAATATGCGGGCCGGATTAAGAAAAAAAAGGTTGGAACACAAATACATCTCATGCACAAGCCTGTTATGTTGGGTCCTTGGGTGTCTATTGACAGCGTGTGGCTCTTTCACTGCTATGGTCTGGGTAATGAAATCAAGTTGTAACAAAATCATATTAGATGAAATATTGAGAAACAATTTCAAGAAAGCCTCCTCACATACTGCCTGGATATAGATTTTCCCATATGGACTAATTTGTTTCACGATTTTAAAAGGCAGATTTAGACCAATGAGTTTTTCCTATAGGCTAAACCTCATGCAACTGAGGTGGTTTATGCCGGCTTACCTAAAATTTATGTGCATTGGCCTTATTTGCATTTGTTTACTCCAATATATGTCCTTAGACATTGTGACTGCAACATTTAGAGCGCTATTACCACTCCTTGTTTTGGAAGAGATTTTATTATTATGTAAGTTTATTATCATGTACCATATAGGTTGATCCTATCATCTTTAATTTGAACAAGAAAAATTATTTCCTTTTTGGAATAGAGGCCATGTTCCATTATGATAAAACTACAAATTGACATATTTTCTGGTTCCCTATCTGACTAGCTCATATAAGGATAACCTGTCTAACATTAACTCTGCATCCTTACACCTATTCATTTTGGGGAATATTTATCATAGGGTTCATGGATGTTCTCATGCAACACTCCTGGATAATGGCGCATTCCCAGATTTACCCCATGTGGTAGTCCTGAGATTGCATCAAAACTGATACGCCTTCCCACGGGATGTGTAACAAGGAGAAATATATTTATTTATCCTTGTTTTGTCCTCTTCCTTTGTGTGCTGAATTTATCACATCACAGGTACCCTTGAATCAAGGTGCAAGGGTGCCTGCATTAGTGCTAGGCAGCAAATTTTGTGCCAGTGCTGGGAAAAGACAGGAATGCACAATATTTGTTAAATACAGTGCAATCCTGCCCTTTCCCTGTCAAGCAGTACAGCAAGGTGGATTGCTGTGCAACATGACTTAAAACAACTAGAGCCTTAGGAGCAATAGGTCCTGATGAAATTCCCATGACAGTAATTTAAAAAATAACCTCTTTTGTGGGCTAGATACCTGACTCCACTGGTTTTTGTTATTCGCAGGGGAAGACGCCTCTATCTTGGTCCAGAAGTAGTTTATTGTAAAAAGGGCCATAGACATCATCCGGGTAACTACTAGCAAACAGCTTTCCTAGATGCTGTGGAGGAAATATTTACTCATAGTATTCTTGAACATCTTACTGAATGGGTGGTGGAGGAGAAGGTTCTTCCTATAGAACGAGAAGGTTTTAGGAAAAATCACTCTACCCTGGATAACATCGCCACGCTGAAATTAATTGAGGAGAAATACACGATTTTTCATAGGCCAAATGTATACATGGCCTTTATAGATTTTTCAACTGCCTTTAATAAGGCAAACCAGCCTTTATTGTGGAAAACATTACACAAAATGGGAGTGCCTTCTCCTCTATTATCTTTAAATATTGCCCTATACTCATGAACATGGTGCCAGGTGCTAATTGGAAGAAATGAAGGCTTATCAACTGTAATATCCACAGAAAATGGCCTGAAACAAGGCTGTCTATTAACACTGCTACTCTTTTCCTTGTATGTAGCAGATCTACCTGAATGCTTTTCTCATTTAGAGGGAGATGCACCAAAGATAGGTTGCCATCCTTTTGCATTCTTCTTGTATGCAGACGATATAGCAGTAATGGATATCACCCTCAATGGGCTGAATAAAAAGCTGATAGCATTACAGAAATATACAATCACAGATTTTTTGAAGATCAATGTTTATAAAAGTAAGGTTTTGATAATGAAATGTATTAGAAGCAGACAATTATGCAATTTTAATTGGAAAATTGGTCATGAAAAGTTGGAAGTGGTAGATTCTTTCTTCTATTTAGCGAAAGTAATAACAGGCAATACAAAGAATAAGCCTCATATCAAACATAGCTTTTGTAAAGTGGTATCACATGCAAATGGCCTGTGTATTTTTTATTGTGCATTGGGTCAAATACATTTCTCACACCTCCTTATTGTTTTTAAAGCAAAAATCACTCCAACTTTACTATATGCTATTAAATCTATCCCAGTAAAGGGCTGGAGTTTCCTAGATAAAATTGAAGGCCAGATTTTACGCAAATAATGTAATTGTAATACACTTGTCCCAATCTCTGCTATTAGATTGTAATTTGGCTTGATAAGCTCTTTCACTCAAGGTTTAGCCAGGATATTGCGCTCAAGTTAAAGAATAGTGAGTCATACACACTAAGAAGTTTCATGTGTCAAGAAATGTTTGGAGGAATTATAGGTAAATATTCCATTTCGTGTGACTTCTCTCTGGCACTGAATGTTTTCTGTGCAGAGGAAGAGGCAGTAATTTCCCCCCCACTTCTAGAATTCAAATCCTTTTTAAAAACCACAAGTTGTATGATTCGCTACAATAGAGATGTCAAATTTTCTAGTTCCAAAGAAAGGTTAAGGATAATAGCCATGTCGAATACACCGAGAATTTCTCAGAAATACTTATCTTGAAACGTAAAACATGGTATTCGACGATGGCTTACTCTATGCTTCATGAATGTTTTACCTTTAAATGACCTAACAGCACAGTGGTCCCACTCCTCGAAAAATGGAAAAAATTGTAATTCATGTAATTAGGGCACTCAGAACCTGGATCATTTCTTGTTTGTTCACCCAGAATTGGTTTGTGTCGTCATCGTTGGTTTTGACCGGTTTGTCTACAAAACTTGATAAAAAATGGAATAACTGCCCGTGAATTTCCTTTTTGTCCAAAGAATGAAACAGTGTGTGTAAAATTATTCAATTTTCATGCTTTAAGTTTTGGGCCTCGATATCCTTATGGTTAAAGGAGTTTTAGCACTATTTTTAGTTTGTACTTTGCACACTCTACGGCTGCCATTCAGCTGTTCTTTGCACAATAGGGATATATATCGGGCTCCTAAACTTTTGCTGCTATTTAAACTTTGATTTTCTTAAGAAGCTGCTACTGTACAATGCTGAATAATATTCTAGAAATATGCACATGTAGTTGCTGCTATTTAAAGGCGTTCTTGCACTAATTAGGATATATTTCGCTTTTAGGTTTTGTAGTTAAAGGAAAGTGTATTGTTTCTACAAATATATTGTTCTTTTTAGAATATTTTCCTGTTTTAAATTATAGCTGTTGTGATGCACTTTATTCAAAATTGAATATAATATGAAGCTGCTATCGTATAGTATGGATCCAAACTTGAGGTATTTGATTTGGTAGAGGATTTATTAAGGGTATTGTAGCCTGCTTATCTGTGTTAATGATGATAACCGTTAGTTACATATCGCTTATTGGGGACATCGATTACATCCATATGCTTGTGGACATTTTTTCATCTATGCCTTGTAAGGAAGAGTTAGGACTTGCTGTGAAACGTTTCGATATTTTTACAATTGACTGAGAAACGAACAGAGCTTATATTTTACTATATTTATTATGTAATACTCGTATGTATATTTTATTGGAACCTCATTGTAGATCTAAATCTTTAAATAAATATTGAATTGAATTGAATTGCTACATGACCCAATGATAAGTACTGGTGCTCTGAGCAAACTATGAAGGATGCCTTACTTGAGGCTCTTCTGAGTAACTTTACCATTCATAAGTATCTTGCTGTAATACAATTATTACTAATGGGTCTAGTGAGAACGGTCTTAAAACATCTTAACTGAGGGCTTCCACGTTGCATTATTCATCTCAAGAGAAGCTCAGTGGCTTCCAGTCCCTCCTCTGATGTAGTAAATGGAGAACAATATGTTTTTTTGTGTGGGATAGGCAGCAAAATAGTGGGAGCGAGGAAGATGTGATAATGTATGCTTTAGAAATGCAGTACTAGGACTGCCAGACTCATGACTAGGCGGCAGAGGTCGTCTTCTGACCACCACATTATGACCTTGGCGGTTGTGCCAGCCTGGGACCACTAACTACGCCAGAGAACTGGCGATCTCTGGCGGTGGCACAGCTGTCACAAGGCATCAATGTGCTTGGTGGGACAGCTGCGTCCCGCCAAGCATATTACGACTTTCCTCACTACCACTGATTTCATGCATGGAGGTCTTTCCTCCATGCAAATAGTGACACTGGTGAAAGAAAGGGAGCCCTGCAGGTCATCCTTATGTCTCACCCCATGGGGATGCACACTGGGGGGCACAACATGTGCCCCCCGTGTCCATGCACCCTCAGTTCTAGCACGGCATGGATTTCACATTCCATGCCATGCTGGAACTTCCTTTGATGTTCCCATTGCAGTGCCTATTTTATAGGTACGTTGTTCGTACTGCAAAGAATCTCCCACCAAAAGTCATTATACGGCAAGCGGTTCTCACACGGGTTTGGAGGTGCGGCAGCTGAGCAGTACGACCGTCCCACCATCAAACTCATTATCGGGCCCTTAGTGTGCTAGTCAAGATGACATACAGACAAATACCCTCAGTACGATGTCGGTCGGCCCGTCAACAACAGGCCGTTGGTGGCTGGCCCACCGGCATCTACTGAAGCGGTCTGGATTCCGGATTATGATCTGGCAGTCAGAGGCATTGGGCATTAGAGGTAGTGCCAGCTCAGGCACCGCCATAGGTATTATGATGCCCTATTCCCTCTGCCTTTTCATGGCGGTCTAATCTCCATTAAAGGTCAAATGGAAAGGAACTTTGGGAGCCCCAAGCATTCCTCCCGTCTCATCTGGGCCTCACAAGGCCCCTGTCCCACCTGGGCCTCTGCTATCTGGACCGGGGGCACACATGGTACCCTACAAACCCTTGTGCATCCTGTGCCAGGCACAGTGTGATGCCTGGCACATAGTGCAGGGTTGTGCAGGGTTGTTTGTAAACATGCCTTATTCAATTGCTGCATGTGCTGTGGCCATTTTCCGAGCCGCAGCACAAGCTACAATTGAAAAATGCATGTTTCCTACCATTGTAATAAAGTGGGTGAGCCGCCGACTACATGTTGACTACCAAAAATCTATCAATTATTAATTTGTTTTAAATGAATTATTTAATTAACAATTAATTATGTTAATTGTGCACTGAAGGTACATTTTACTGGTGGGTTTTATGTTTAGTAGGGGTAAAGGGTGGGAAGTAAATTACAAATTAAATAAGTAATAATTGATTTTTAATTGATATTAATTATTTAATTGACAATTAATTGTGTAAATAATTTTAGGGGTGTTTTGGGTTTTGTAGATGTATATGGTGGTATGTAACTAAATTACAATTACTCATAAATAATTTTCTGTTAATGATTAGATTTTCAATAATGATGAATTCTTTAAATTGAAAATGATTTAGTGAAATATACTTAAAAACAATTGGGTGTGTGTTGTTTTTGCATGTGGAAGGAGTGTGTAGGAACTGATTTATACTTAAGAATAAGGGGCTGATTACGATGGTGGTCAGACCGCAACTAATGGCTCGTTGGTTGCCATCTGACCAACGCATTACAATGCGTGCGGTCGGAGCCAGCAGGTAGAGGGACCGACCAACGCTTTCTGACGGGCTCAAAGAGCCTGTCGGTGTGTTGGAACTCACCATAATCCCATTATGACAGCAGAGCCAGGCTACACTGCACCTTTTAGGCCCGCTGCACAAGCTTCCATTGAAATAAGGATGTTTCCGACCGCCCTATGGGCCGTAGCATTCAAATACAGCAGTCAGATCCGCCAACTTAAGGTCGGGCGGTTCCCAATCTGCATATGACATCGTAATAAGTCCCTCCATAAAGTTAATTATAAAAATTATGGAAATGATAAATAATTACACAAAATATATAAACGCATTGGTTTTTATATTTTATATTAGGTGTCAGTTGTTGAATTTATAGAATTAAATGATGGGAAGTTAATTAAATATTAATAATTTAGTTATTAAAAATACATTTTAATTAAGATTTAATTATGAAAATTATGGAAATACTAATTTTTTTATTTATATATTTGGTGTGTGTTGATTTATTTTTATGGACAAAGGGTGAGGTGGTAATTAACTACTATAACTTTTGGAATAAATAATTGTTATTAATATTTTAACTAATATTTTATTTTAGATTTGTATATAATATTATTTTAATAAAGACTTTTAAATATGTGTTGTCTACTTTGTTGAAGTATCGGGTAGAGAGTAAGTATTAGCAAATTTTAAAATAGGTAGTTTTTAAATAAATTAGGTTTTTATCATTGTATGTATTAATTGTGTTAATTTTTTAAATGCACATACTATTGTATTTATTAGTTGTTAATATTGTGAGAATATAGGGCCTGATTATGATGTCCGTTGGAAATACTCTGGCCGCTGGTCGTCGGCTTTCCAACCAACATGGTAGGTTTAATGTCTGACCACCATATTACAATGACGGCAGTTTAAACCAACCAGGGGATCTGACGCGTGACTGTCGGCCATTCGGAATGGCCTCATAATCCTTTAAGGACAGCGTTTCTGCCATTGGGGCTATGATGTTTGGTTTCCGACTTGTCTTTCCATGTCAGCCTTTCTGACAAGGAAAGGCTGTCGGAAAGCTACTTTGGGAGCCCCTAGCAAGCCCTCTGTGCCCCTCCGCTTAGGTTCTGGTGGGGCAGGGTAGGTGAAAATCCCTGCACAGTGCTTTCACACGGTGCAGGGACTTTCACAAACTCCCATTTCTCAATGGGACCTTGTGCTGCAGGCAGTTTCTGCCCATCACACAAGCTTCCATAGAGAAATGTAATCAGGTGTGCAGAACTGCCGACCAATGGTGAGGTGGTTCCCTCACTGAAATGGTGTCAGTAGAAGGCAACTCTGACCGACATTGTAAGCAGGCCCATACTTTTGTATTTTAATTATAATAATATTTGTACTAATTTATGACATTTATTTAATAATGTAATACTTATTTATCTCATTTATGTCAAAAAGATATATTTCCTTTATAACGTTTATTTTCTTTATTGTTTACTATGTTTTTGAAAATATTGTATTATGTTGAAGCAAATCAGTTTGTTTTTAATGTTGTACTGACTGGAGTGGGAATTGTAAATTGTACCCCTCCAAAAATCCAACACTTTCCCTACTGTTGCACTGATTGAAGTAGTAATAGTAAATTTCACCCCTCCGCAACCCAACCGTTTTCCCTACTGTTGCACTGACTGGAGGGGGAATAATACATTTTACCCCTCCAAAAATCCAACACTTTCCCTACTGTTGCACTGACTGGAGTAGAAATAGTAAATTTTACCCCTCTGCAATCCAACACTTTCCCTACTGTTGCACTGACTGGAGTGGAAATAGTAAATTTTACCCACCTCACTACCCAACACTTTTCCTACTCGCACATTGTTTGGAATAGGAATAGTACATTTTACCCTCCCCACAATCAATCACTTTCCCTACACTTGCATTGGCTAGAGTGGTAATAGTACATTTGAACTCATCCACAATCCAACACTTTCATTATTGTTGCACTTAGTGGAGTGGGAATAGTAAATTTTACTTCTCCACAATCTAACAGTTTCCTTACTGTTTTTGTGACTGGAGTGGAAACAGATTTTACCCCTTTACAATCCAATACTTTCCCTACTGTTGCACTGACTAGAGTGGGAATAGTATATTTTACCCCTCCACAAGTTAAACATCTTCACAACTGTTGCACTGACTGTAGTGGAAATAGTAAAATGTACCACTTGACAAGTTCATTATCACCCGAATTTACACCAAACGGAGTGGGAATAGTAAATGTTACCCCTGTGTAACATAACACTTTTCATACAGTTGCATGGTGTGATATGGGAGTAGTACATTTTATCCCTTCTCAGTCCAACATTTTACCTACTTTAGTATAAATTGCAGTGGGAATAATATATGTATTAAATGTAAAATTGTATAGTTTATTTTATATTGTTACAATGTATATTATTATGTTTTTGTTTATTTTATTTAAATTTATAATATTTAAAATAATTGTTTTTGTGTTCTGAGATGGTAAAAAAGAAATTTCAAGGGAATTAACGGACGGCTACCATGTAAAAAAGTTAATGAATAATTTGAAAGGATGATATCTAACAATCCAAGTTTGAATACTCAATTAGCCTAATTGGTTAATACAGGACCTGACTGAGTGCCCGGAAGATGCAAGGGTATTTATTGTCTATTTCAGTTATTCTATGACCAGGATCCAAGGGTGACTGTATAACGTAAGGTGTTATTGGTTTGGGAGCCTAAGGTGTTTACAAACTGGCATGGAGTTCCTCAGAGCTGTTGAGACCATTGGGATGCTTACTATCGAGACTTAAGATGTAATGCATCTCTAGCAATCTGAGGCTCCTCTCTCTGTCTCCACCACATTTTTTCCGCGGGACAGAATCAATAAGGAAATATTTAAGGTCCTTAGGATTGCCATCATGGCATTCTTGAAAATGTCTGGCCACAGGGTATCCTTGATCATGATTTTTGATGGCCCTAATGTGTTGGAGTACCCCCTTATCTCCTGGTAGGATGGTACTGCCTACATATCTCAGTCCACAAGGGCACTCCAACACATATATATATTACCTACTGGCGGTCACCAGTAGGTAGTTATAGTTAGGACCTACTTTCCATGGAAATCCGCAACATTCTATTTCGAATAACTTTGGCGCCGGGGGACGAATCTTCGCGAATTTCTCCAAGTAAATGGCCTGCTCTGCTCCGCTCCTTCCCTGAAAGTTTGGGGGTGATTCGTGAAGCAGGGGCCAAGAAAAAAGGGGGGTCCTAAAACGTGTTTTCCCCATGCAATTTTCTATAAGACCTTTAGCCAGGGCTACAGCCCGAACGGCTGAACGGAATTACACCAAATTTGGTAAAAAGGTCGAGTTCTGTTTGCATATCACCCTTTTTGTTGAATGGTGTAAATCCGTTCAGTAGTTCCTGAGAAAAACATAAGTAAAATCATAAGTATATTTATAGGAGCTTACCGTACTCTGTACTGTACTCTGTACAGTATGTTTACCTTCCCGAGCAAGAGCTGCATGCTGATTGGATGTCAACTGTCTGTCAACACTCCAAACCAGGAAGTGTTGGCAGCCATCTTGTGCATCGGTAGAACCGAGGCACAAGAAAGCAGAAAACAAATCCGCAAAACATGCAGAGGGGACACGGTAGACACACCCTGACCCCCTAGGCCAGCTCAGGGGGTCCCACAAGGACTCCCAAGGCCCAAAAATGTATTTATTTATTTTTAAATTGTGAGATACCAAGTACAGTTCTCTGTACAGTACTCTGTACGGTACTCTGTACCTTCCCGAGCGCATACTGGAGATTCCTGGTGGGCTAGTTGGCACCCAGGGACCTCCAGTATGCAAGGGGAATTAGTTCCCCAATTTAGAACGTGCTACGGGGTGTGTTTGCACTGTAGTGAAGGTAGGGGGCGGGGCTTGATGTGATATGTGTGCAGACATTCCCTGTGGCACCTTTTAAGTTGGGGAATTAATTCCTCTTCGATCCAGAGGTCCCCTAGGGGCCAACTAGTCCAACAGGTACCTCCAGTAAGTGCCACGGAGCTGCATTGCATAGTGTTGTAAAAAGGTGACGTGCCCTTTGAACACCTCTCTGCAACACATCACCCTGGCGCATACTGGAGGTACCTGTTGGGCTAGTTGGCTCACAGGGGACATCAGGATTGAAGATGAATTAATTCACCAAACTAAAACGCGCCAAAGGGCGTGTTTGCACACTTGTCACCTCAGGCCCCGCGCACTTCCTTCACTATTGAGCGAAATATTCCTTTAAAATCAGCCGAACTACGAATTCCGATTTACTCGCCTGTTATCAGGAGAGACCTCAGTGCTGCATCTTTCAGCCCACTACTGATCCTGAAAAGTAATCCTAACCATACTTACAGTAACTTGAATTTGCTTCCATAGGCTAACATTGACTGGTTTCACTTGGAAATTTTTCTAAGTGTGGAGTTTGGGAACTTTAAAAAATTCCTCAAAAATCAGCCAAACAACTAATTCCGATTTACTCATCTGTTATCAGGAGGGAACTCAGTGCTGCATCTTTCAGCCCACTACTGATACTGAAAAGTAATTCTAACCATACTTACATTAACTTGAATTTCCTTCCATAGGCTAACATTGACTAGTTTCACTTGGAAATTCTTCTAAGTGTGGAGGTTTGGAACTTTAAAAAATTCCTCTAAAATCAGCTGAACTACGAATTCCGATTTACTCACATGTTATCAGGAGAGACCTCAGTGCTGCATCTTTCAGCCCACTACTGGTCCTGAAAAGTAATTCTAACCATACTTACAATAACTTGAATTTCCTTCCATAGGCTAACATTGACTGGTTTCACTTGGAAATGTTTTTAAGTGTGGAATTTTGGAACTTAAAAAAATTCCTCAAAAATCAGCCGAACTATGAATTCCGATTTACTCACCTGTTATCTGGAGAGACCTCAGTGCTGCATCTTTCAGCTCACTACTATTCCTGAAAAGTAAATTTAACTGAACTAACAGTAACTTGAATTTCTTTCCATAGGATATCATTGCCTGCTATATAAATTATATATAAATTAAAAAAATATATAAAAAAAAAAAATATTACGATTTCAATATTTTTGAAAACATTTTTTTTCAATTCATATTAAAAATATGTAAGGTAATTTAAAAAATAAAATATCTAAAAATAAAATTTTTAAAACAATGTAGTAAATTAGTATAAAAAATACAACAATTAATACATTTAAAAATGATCATTTACAAAATCTTTGAAATTCACTGAAAAACCATAGGTTTCAGCCACGTTATAGTTAGGAATTAGCATTTAAAAAACCTTAGAAATTCACTGAAAAAAACATAGGTTTCAGCCACGTTATAGTTCGGAATTAGCATTTAAAAAACCTTAAAAATTCACTGAAAAAAACCATAGGTTTCACACATGTTATAGTTAGCTGGACATTTCACTCATACAGAACCATTGAAATTCCCCTGTTATAGTTAGTTCAGCTAACTATAACTCGCACGCCCGCAATGCACTGCTGATGACGTCACATATTACATCACTCATGACATGGTCAGTAACATCACTCATGATATCACTGATGATGTAATATGTGACGTCATCAGCAGTGCATTGCGGGCATGCGAGTTACAGTTAGCTGAACTAACTATAACGGGGGAATTTCAATGGATTTGTATGAGTGAAATGTCCAGCTAACTATAACATGTGTGAAATCTATGGTTTTTTCAGTGAATTTTTAAGGTTTTTTAAATGCTAATTCCGAACTATAATGTGGCTGAAACCTATGTTTTTTTCAGTGAATTTCTAAGGTTTTTTAAATGCTAATTCCTAACTATAACATGGCTGAAACCTATGTTTTTTTCAGTGAATATATATATATATATATAAATATATATATATATTACCTACTGGCCGTCGCCAGCAGGTAGTAATTGTTAAAACCTATCATTCATAGGAAATACACAACATTCTATTCAGAATAACTTTGGTTCCGGTTGACGAATCTTCACGAAATTTTCAAAACATTTGGCCTGCTGCTATCCACTCCTATCTTTAATGTTTCACAGTGATTCGGCAAGCGGGGCTTGAGAAAAAAGGGGTCCCAAAATGCGTTTTCCCCATGCAATTTCCCATAGGACCTTTAGCCGCAGATACAGCCCGAACTGCTGAACGGAATGACACCAAATTTGGAAAACAGGTAGTCCTCAGTTCAGACTCGTGCCTTTTGATTAAATGGTGTAAATCCGTTCAGTAGTTCCTGAGAAAATGACTCTAAAAGTACATATATATCTATGGCCTCGGAGGGTCGGCGTACCCTAAGCGCAGCCTAAGCGCACCCTGCCGCGATCGAGCTGTATTTTAATTGGCTGTCAGCACTCCAAATAAGGAAGTGTTGGCAGCCATCTTTTTCCACGGTAGAACTGAGGCAGAAGAAACCTATTGAAAAAATGTCCCAAAACGTGAAAAGGGGGCAGGGTAGAAACACATTGACACCCTAGGCCTGCTCAGGGGATCCCACAAGGACCCACAAGGCCCAACATTTTTTTTGTTTTTTTTTAAACGGGAGGATGCCTGTAGATTATGCTAATTTTAAAAAAAGTATGGGGGGTCCAATCCCCCCACATTGTCCTGGGTACCGCCACCCGGGGGCTTCTTTGAGTTAGGTGAGGGGGCTCCCAGGCCCCCAGCCCTGGGGACTGCCACCCTCGGGGCTACTTAAAATAAGGTGTGGGGATGCCCCCAGACCTGGGGACCGCCACCCCCGGGGCTTCAAACAAATGTGGGAGGGGGGCCACACGGCCCCCCTCCTGGAGCCTTGTACAGGCCCTGGGGACCGCCACCCCCAGGGCCGGCTCCTGCAGTGTCCCTGGACGCCCATCCCCAGGACACTGCTTTTTGCAATGGCAGGGTGGGAGCCTCCCACCCTGCCATTGCAAACTGCTTCAATGAAGCAAAGCCGATCGCTTTTCCATATGGGGAGCAGCATGTTAGCTACTCCCCACGTGGAAAAGCAATGCCGGCTCCCACAGGAGGCGGGGAGCCGGCTGGGACCATGGGGGGGTCCCCGGGGCCATAAGTGGCCTGGGAGGGGGGCCACGGTGCCCTCCTCCCCCATTAGGAATAAAAAAATCCAATGGCCTGCCCCGGGGGATGGGGTTCCCGGGGCCTTAAGTGGCCTGAGGAGGGGGGCTACGCAGCCCCCCTCCATAAAAAATATTTAAAAATTTGGACAGCCCCCTTTCAAAAAAAAGAAGAAGACGCGATCGTCCCTAGGCCTGCCCCCTCACAAACCCACTCAGAAAATGCGCCCTGTGGCGTGTTTTAAATTGGGGAATTAATTCCCCTTCAATATTGGGGGTCCCTGGGGGCCAGCTAGCCCACCAGTTACTTCCAGTAAGTGCCACAGGGCTGCATTGCAAAGAGGTGCTCCAGGCCACGCCCTTTTTTACACCTCTGCAACGCAGCCTTGTGGCGCTTACTGGAGGTACCTGGTGGGCTAGTTGGACCCCAGGGACCCTTAGGATTCAAGGGGATGTAATCCCCCAACTTAAAACATGCCACGGGGTGCGTTTGCACAGTGGTGAAGGTAGGGGGCAGGGCCTGAGGTGATATGTGTGCAAACACGCCCTGTTGCAATTTTTAAGTTGGGGAATTAATTCCTCTTCAATCCAGAGGGCCCCTGGGGGCCAACTGGACCTCCAGGTACCTACAGTAAGCGCCACGGAGCTGCGTTGCAGAGTGTTGTAAAAAGGGGTGTGGCCTCTGAACACCTCTCTGCACCACAGCTCCCTGGCGCACTTAACTAATTAATAAGTAATATAGACTTTCACATTGTTAGTAACCAACTTATGTAGTAGTTCACACAACAAGAGATAGAGTGATACAGGTATTCACACAGTTTAATCACTATCCCATATAGTTAGTGAGACACTTTAAATTTGTCACTTAGACAGTCAATCACATTGCTACTAAATCCTCCATTCAGACACTCATACATCCACTCAGTCTTCAAGGCAGATTGCTATTTATATATGTAATACTTATTTAAGTATCGAACCAAACCACATTCACTGGATGATGTAATCAGTGATGTCATCAGTGATGTCACTGACCATGTCATGAATGATGTAATATGTGACATCATCAGCAGTGGATTGCGGGCGCGCGAGTTATAATTAGTCCAACTAACTCTAACGGAGTATTTCAATGGTTTTGTACGAGTGAAATGTCCAACTAACTATAACACCCCTAAAACCTATGTTTTTTTCAGCTAATACATATATATATATATATATATATATATACATATATATATATATATATATATATTATATATATATATATATATATATATATATATATATATATATATATATTCACAGAAAAAACCATAGGTTATAGACCATATATAGTTAGGAATTAGCATTTACAAAACCTTGAAAATTCACTGAAAAAACCATAGGTTATAGACCATATATAGTTAGGAAATAGCATTTAGAAAACCTTATTTTACTCACACAAAACCATTGAAATTCCATATATAGTTAGTTGCACTAACTATATATCGCGCACCTGCAATCCACTGCTGATGATGTCACATATTACATCATTCATGACATGGTCAGTGACATCACTGATGACATCACTGATGACATCTCAAATGACATCACTGATGACATCACTGATGACATCTCATTTGACATTACTGATCACATCACTGATGACATCATTCATGTGATGATACAATGAACCTCTTCAGACTCTAATATAACCTTAGATACACTCAGTGTAAACAGACACTCACAGACTGTCACTCATCCATGGAGTTACTCACACACCTAGTCAGTCTTGCAAAGAATCAATCACACCTCGATTTCCTCAACTATATAGTTATACACACCTTACTTATTGGAACATATAATAACACATATTTACTCTGTTATACAATCCCTGATACAAGTTCACAATAATCCATACAGCCACTCACACATTCACTGGCTCTTATGCACAGTTATTTATATATGTCAACTATCACATGTACTGTGTTTTACATATGTACTTACTTTGACATGTAGCACTGAGATATCCATTCACTCACCAATACACTCATGCACACAGTCAACCGCCCATACAGATGTTTCCACATGCACTTTTGAACCCATACATCTAGTGAATCAACTGCTCACACATCTATGCACAGAGTCATACACCTCCCAGACACCCACACACACACTCAGTCTCCCATACAAATACTTGGGCAACTAATCAATAACCCATATAGTTAGTCATATAGCTAATGATCAACACATGCATCAGATTACAAAACAACAGACACAATGATGCACAATTTAAAACAGTTTAGTCACTAACCCATGCACTCAGTGAGACACATTTAATCACTCACTTATACAGTCAGTCATGCACCTACTAAATCCTTCATCCAGACACTTATACATCCACTCATTCTTCAATATGTAAGACATATTTTAACTTTACAGAAGCATACAGTCACTGGATGTTGTCATCAGTGATGTCATCAGTGATGTCATTTGAGATGTCATCAGTGATGTCATCAGTGATGTCACTGACCATGTCATGAATGATGTAATATGTGACATCATCAGCAGTGGATTGCAGGTGCGCGATATATAGTTAGTGCAACTAACTATATATGGAATTTCAATGGTTTTGTGTGAGTAAAATAAGGTTTTCTAAATGCTATTTCCTAACTATATATGGTCTATAACCTATGGTTTTTTCAGTGAATTTTCAAGGTTTTGTAAATGCTAATTCCTAACTATATATGGTCTATAACCTATGGTTTTTTCTGTGAATTTCATTGGTTTTTTAACAGCTAATATCTGTAGCTGTAAAATGTATTCTTCTTTAAATCCAAAAATATATTTTATATGTTTATGAATAATTTTTTTTTAAAATATTTTTTTTTCTTCGTTCCCGCTTCGCGAATCGGGAAGCTTCCCGTTAGCTGACCTTGATGCCGCGAAATAGACCGCGAGCCGGTAAACGTTTCTTTACCGCAAGTGCCGCGTTAGAAAACAACATCGTGACGCCTCCCGTCCGCATGACGTTCCACGTTGTCGCTTGATACGTCATATGACGTGCTACGTTAGCAAACTGGTACGCGAAGCGAGTGCCAAAGCGCAGGTTTCTGGAAGCAAACCGGGAGGCCCTGCAAAGCGCTTAACGTAAACACAGCAAGTCATGTGACTTGGTAATAACACTTTTCATTGGTTCATTTCACTTTTGGTTTCCTAATGATGTAAGACTAGGTCATATAATCTAAAATGAACACTTTTGATTGGTTGAGAACTCTTGTTTTTCCCAAATGATGAAAATCCCTCCTTCTTTCCTCACTCTGACTTTCATCATTGTGAGAGAAAGACCCTTTGTGATCACTGAGCAATGGCTTCTTTAGTAGCTTCAGCTGGTGCTTCCCCACCACCTCCACCACATCCAAGGAAGAGTGGACCACCTGCTCAAGTTGTAATTCAACAAGAAGAAGAAGAAGAGGAACAGGAGGACGAGCACGAAGAGAGGCAGTTTTTGCCTGAGCAGCCCAAGACGTCTCACCGGAAAGAAAACTTCATTTGGCAATTTTTTAAAATTCCCAAAGGTCAGAAAAAAGTAAATGCAAGATACGTAACTTGCCTTATATGTCAAGATAGACTGTCCAGAGGGACCGACAAAAAATACAGTTTCGGAAACTACACAATGCATCGCCATATGACTAGGTGGCATCCTAACAACTACAGTGCTGCACAGTTTCGGAACGACCTAGATAATCTCCCTATTATGGCCAGAAGATCTGTTGTACCGGAAGTAACGGGACCAGAGGGCAGGGAGATGGTGCCAAATATACAAATGAGATTTGGTGAAGTAAAACACACCTGCGTATTTTGCGATGGATTCATTTCCTACGGAGAAAGAAGCATCACTCTGATCAACAGAGCTATTGACTATCATATGCAAGTTTGTCCGAAACGCCCAAAATAATAAATACTTCTTTTTTTTGTTTTGTTGCTCCTGTTGAGCCCTTTACAATGAATCGTTTTCATTGCCCCCTCCAAGAAAAACCCAAAAAAATATAAAACTGTTCCGAAAAATTCAAAAACAGTAAAAAAATGTTCAGAAAAATAAAAAAAAAAGTTCTTTTCAGAACTACCTCCCCGTTATTAAAAAATTGGTACAATATTTGGAACTGTGCCAACCTCTATTTCTCTTAGTTCGCTTCCTAGTTCGCTCGCTGGTACGCGAACTGGAAGCGAACCAAAAACAGTAAGTATAAGGGAAGGAAACACACACTTATGTTAAAAGAAAGACAGCTATAGGGGAGTAAACTAGAGATACTATTACCCATAATCCACTACTGATGATGTCACATATTACATCATTCATGACATGCTCAGTGACATCATCAGCAGAGGATTGCGGGTTTTTTGGCAACATGCCTTATCCACGGTTTAATAACGCTGCCTTTTGCTTTATATAAGTTTTCAAATTGTATGAAATATATACCAATAGGTCTTTATGAACCTTTAGGTAGTGCTTTTGTTCATGAGGTCTGGTCGCTTCCATACACATACAGATGTTTCAAAGATGATCAAGAAGTTTATCTGAATGGAGAGGAATGCACTGAGACGCCAGATCATTCACTAATGTGTAGGCACATACAGTTACACGATTCATGCAACAAACACCGACCAAATATGGCTTGCGTGTTGCAAGGCACGCCAGTTCCTGCTATCATCCCCACGTTCAAGTTGTTGGAAAATGGTAGTTATTTGATGCTCAATAATGAAGATTGTTCTGAGTTAATTAAAAAGTATTCCTTTTATCGTAACAGTAAGTGAACGGGTTATTTGCTGCAGAAATGTTCTATTTCCTCCCACACATGAACATAGGGAGTTTTCAATCTGGCCACAAATACCAACCTTGGGACACGTTTCAACGGCATGACAAGAATAAGAGCTCTTTTGTCTCAGAGAGAGGTGGCCTTGAGTTCGGCCCGTGAAACTTTCGTACTTCACATAGCGAACACCCGTACACAGGTTTGCCTTTCAATTTCAGCAACATGTTTCCGACTATCTTTAACGCATCCTCCACAAAATCCCTGGCACACTTTTTTAAAGTTGTTACCAGTGGTCTCGTGACTTCATTTGAGAAAATCTTTGGAGTCATCCCTGCTCCCTTTCATTCCATTTTCTCCACTCTGGTTCGTGGATTGCATTTTTACTTGCATTACCAGCGGACGCTCTTGTGCTTTTTTACATTTTTAAATATGGATGTCCCTCCTATGCAACCTCCGACCCTGCAGCTGCTGACACTGTTCCGCAATCGCATGCTAGAATATTATGGCACAATGCCGTTGGCGATATTAAGCACGGCATATGGATTATCTTTTCGGTTCTCCTACTTCACCTGTGTCCAGCCTGTATTTCACTGCCTGACCTGTGATTTCGATTGGGCCATTGATTTGTGTCTCTGCGGACCGGTTTCTCCTGACGTCGACTTTAATCAGCTGATGACTCCTATCATTACTCACGAGTTGATTTGTCCTGGCGAAAGGATTATGGCTGTGGCATTGATGCATGGACTACTTGGTCCCTGGAATTTACTGGCGGCAGCACAGTCTTTCTTGGAACACAGCTTTCTTGAAAACCCACCGAGCTGTCCTCTGATGGTGATAGAGGATCCGGTGCTGGGAGAGCACGTATGTTCTTTTCCGCTTTTAAATTGGATGGCTGAACTGTTTTCGGATGAAGACGGTGACTTCCTATTGGAGGCTGTTGCAGCTTATTTTGCATACACAGTTATGTCATAGACCTTTTTCATGTTTGATATGCTGAGTACTAGCATTTCATTGACAATTCATTGACTTATTTGTCAAGTTTTTATTATTTACCTTGCCTATTGGCTTAAGACTCGATAAAGTACTTGGCTGTTTTATTTTTCTTTAGCATTGAATTTTCCTAGTTTTTAATGCTTTACCTTGCGGACCGTCCACATATAAACTTGCAATCTGCTCTCATGAGATGGCACTTCTATTATCTTATTCAGTTCGTTTCCGGATCATGAGGAGGTGTCATCTAGGTCCTGGATATCTTTACACCGTGTTAAGTTAGCATGGGCTCATTACCGGTTTAAACGCCATTTTTCCTTTTTTGCAACTTCTGCACACGACACTTAGTTGTTGCTTTAGCTTTCCACCTAGTAGTTCATCGTGGTTTACATGAGAATAATATGTTATTGGTCTACTATCTGCTTTACTTGTTAAACTATATCTGTACAGCGAGTGCTAAAGTTTCAAGAACAACACGATACAGAATTGTTATGAGGTCTGATCTCCACGACTTCATACTCATAACATAAGTGCAACTTCTGCCAATTCTGGGCATGAGGCGGGTTTTATATTGCTTTGCCGAACACACATACACAACAGTTGATGCGGTTCACATGAAGAGAGAGCTGGTGTATGCTGATGTGATTCCTTCAAATCTAAGACACTAAAGTATGGACACGCCCTAAACCAACACAAAGAGACCTTCTTAGCAAATAATATAATATGTGTATTAGGGAGGGTGAGATATAAGCAGCCGCGGGCCGTGGAGGGAGTTACGATGGGGCAGGGAGGCGGGGAGGGGGAGAAGCAGGGTGGAGCCCTCTCTACCTTGCCCCTCCCCCTCCCCGCCTCCCTGCCCCACCGTAACTCCCTCCACGGCCCGCGGCTGCTTATAAGTGTTGCTAACTCTTATTCATTTACAGCATGTTAACATACTGTCACCATTCGCTTTTTATGTACTAGTAACTATGCTGGTAATTTTGCTACTGATAATATGTG
Organism: Lissotriton helveticus; assembly: GCF_964261635.1. NCBI lineage: Eukaryota > Metazoa > Chordata > Amphibia > Caudata > Salamandridae > Lissotriton > Lissotriton helveticus. The sequence continues at coordinate 1,082,419,063 of NC_136059.1, forward strand.
TACTTGTATTCTCCACCCTGCTTCTCCCCCTCCCCGCCTCCCTGCCTCACCGTAACTCCCTCCACGGCCCGCGGCTGCTTATAAGTGTTGCTAACTCTTATTCATTTACAGCATGTTAACATACTATCACCATTCACTTTTTATGTACTAGTAACTATGCTGGTAATTTTGCTACTGATAATATGTGTACTTTTATTATCTAAGGTACTACGCCTGAGAAGACGGCATTAGTAAATAAACATTTCAAATACACATGTGTTCTTCTTAACTCCATGTTCTGGTTTCTAAGAAATATATAACGACCGACTGTTCATGAGTTCCACGTATCCTGAGGTACTATAAGTTCATATTCTGGATTGTCTAAACATTGAGAGTTTGTTATATCCAATGTGACACTGTACCTAGCTTGCTAAATAGTTTTTGATTACTAACGTGAGTTTTGGGACACCCTAATTCGCCGAGGTTCCAATCCTCTGTCCACAGTTCTGTGTGAGAACAGAAACCCTGCGACAGGGGCACCCCCGACCCTTGCTGGAGCTTCATCACACTTGCGATACAACTCCAGCAATGCGCCACCTTTACGGCACAGATACATCACGCATCTGTGCTGTTTTTGCCCCATGATGCGCCGCATTGTAAATGCAGCACACCATAGGTGACGGAACAGCGGCACAGAATGACTAACACATCCCTGGTGATGCGCCAGTCATCATAAATCTATCCCTATGCTTCTTATCTTGTTAGAGATGAACCGCCATATGTATCATAAAAGTTATTTGCATTTCCTAAATAGCGAACTTTAAGGAATAAATAGCGATTCTTTACCATTCCTAGTTTGCGATGAGCTATTTGCTAATTAGCCGAATGTAGCCCAATGAAGCCCAATGTAGCCCAATGTAGCCCAAAGATGGCCGCCAGACACACAAAAAAACAAATGTAGCCCAAATATCAGCCAGATGTAGCCCAACTATAGCCCAGTGACAGAATGACCAATCAGCTTCGCAAACCTCCGTTACGCGAAGCGGAGCGCTGTTACAGATATATATCTTTTTTTGAACGTTAATTTCTCAAAATCCACTGGAGCACATATATTGAGACCTAGCAAAGGCACATCGGGCTACCAGTCCCTAATATTTTGCCAAGTTTCGTGCAAATCCATTCAGCCGTTCAATTATTATTTTTATTATTTTTTTTTGCCCCGCGGGGCCCTTTTAAAACCTCCACATCAAACCTAGGGGGTCAGCGAGGATCTACTATGCCCCCTTATAGTTATTTCCCCCTTTGTTTTGACCTCCTCTTGTCTCTCGATCCTACCGAGAGACAAGATGGCGGCCGCTACGGACTGTTTGGAATGTTGACAGACGCCGGAGAACCAATCAGCTTCGCTTCACAAAGCTCCGTTGCGCGAAAAGTCCGCGAACCAGAGCGCTAACCGGTCCGCTGTTACAGATATATATCTTTTTTTAAACGTTAATTTCTCAAAATCCACTGGAGCACATATATTGAGACCTACAAAAGGCACATCGGGCTACCAGTCCCTACAATTTTGCCAAGTTTCGTGCAAATCCATTCAGCCGTTCGGGCTAAAAGTGAGGCCAACCGCCCTATGGAAAACTCAATGTTAAAAACACGTTTTGGGACCCCCCTTTTTTCTCGGCCCCCACTGGACGAACCCCCCCCAAATTTTCAAGGGCTGCTCAGAAACAAAATGTGCCATTTTCCTGAAAATTTCAGCCGATTCCGTCCACAAACGCCAAAGTTATTAGACATAGAATTTTCAAAAAACCCATAGAGAAAAAATCCTAACTATATATACCTACTGGCGACCGCCAGTAGGTAATATATATATATATATATAAAACAAACCCTCTCAGCGAGAAGGAAATGAGCCGCACACAACTTGAGAGACTGGGTAGGTTTTATTGCATTTCTTAAAAGCGCGCTGGCATTTCTTTTAGTCCCAGATACATTTTGGTCTTCCTAGACCTTTTTCAAAGGGGTGAGCCAGAAGCATCAATGAGGCTGAGAGAGCAAGGAAGAAACCATATTTGCATTTTAAATTGTTTACCCCTGGTGGGCATCCCGATGGACTTTAATTTTCGGCATTATGGTTCTTGTAGTCCTTTCCCAGTCTCATAATTGATCCCCTTCCGTGGGTGATGCTTTGAAATATACCGCTTGTTTTGGTCTTTCTTGATCCCCGTACAAACCTTCTTTTTGAAGTTTATTGGGGCCCAGAACCAAGTCCCTGGTGGTGCCGCTGCCCTTGTTTGCTCTTGCAAGTCTACAAAGTTGGTCCATATCGGGCAGTGATGGCGCTCTTTGTGACTGGGGGTGCGTCACTCACAGCCGGACCCAGCCATACAACATGAAACAAACTCTCTCAGCGAGAAGGAAATGAGCCACACACAACTTGAGAGACCAGGTAGGTTTAATTGCATTTGTTAAAAGGGCGCTGGCATTTCTTTTAGTCCCTGATGCATTTCGGTCTTCCTAGACCTTTTTCAAAGGGGTGAGCCAGAAGCATCAATGAGGCTGAGAGAGCACGGATGAAACCATATTTGCATTTTAAATTGTTTACCCCTGGTGGGCATCCCGATGGACTTTAATTTTCGGCATTATGGTTCTTGTAGTCCTTTCCCAGTCTCATAATTGGTCCCCTTCCGTGGGTGATGCTTTGAAATATACCGCTTGTTTTGGTCTTTCTTGATCCCCGTACAAACCTTCTTTTTGAAGTTTATTGGGGCCCAGAACCAAGTCCCTGGTGGTGCCGCTGCCCTTGTTTGCTCTTGCAAGTCCACAAAGTTGGTCCATATCGGGCAGTGATGGCGCTCTTTGTCACTGGGGGTGCGTCACTCACAGCCGGACCCAGCCGTACAACATGAAACAAACTCTCTCAGCGAGAAGGAAATGAGACACACACAACTTGAGAGACCGGGTAGGTTTAATTGCATTTGTTAAAAGGGCGCTGGCATTTCTTTTAGTCCCTGATGCATTTCGGTCTTCCTAGACCTTTTTCAAAGGGGTGAGCCAGAAGCATCAATGAGGCTGAAAGAGCACGGAAGAAACCATATTTGCATTTTACATTTTTTATCCCCTGGTGGGCATCCCAATGGACTTTCATTTTCGGCATTATGGTTCTTGTAGTCTTTTCCCAGTCTCGTAATTGGTCCCTTTCCGTGGGTGATGCTTTGAAATATACCGCTTGTTTTGGTCTTTCATGGTCCCCGTACAAACCTTCTTTTTGAAGTTTATTGGGGCCCATAACCAAGGTCCAGTCCCAGGTGGTGCCACTGCCCTTGTTTGCTCTTGCAAGTCCACAAAGTTGGTCCATATCGGGCAGTGATGGCGCTCTTTATTACTGGGGGTAAGTCGCTGGCGGCCGGACCCAGCCGTGGAACATGAAACAAACCCTCTCAGCTAGAAGGAAATGAGCCGCACATAACTTGAGAGACCGGGTAGATTTAATTGCATTTCTTAAAAGCGCACTGGCATTTTTTTTAGTCCCTGATGCATTTCGGTCTTCCTAGACCTTTTTCAAAGGGGTGAGCCAGAAGCATCAATGAGGCTGAGAGAGCACGGAAGAAACCATATTTGCATTTTAAATTGTTAACCTCCTGGTGGGCGTCCCGATGGACTTTCATTTTCGGCTTTATGGTTCTTGTAGTCCTTTCCCAGTCTTGTAATTGGTCCCCTTCCGTGGGTAATGCTTTGAAATATACCGCTTGTTTTGGTCTTTCTTGATCCCCGTACAAACCTTCTTTTTGAAGTTTATTGGGGCCCAGAACCAAGTCCCTGGTGGTGCCGCTGCCCTTGTTTGCTCTTGCAAGTCCACAAAGTTGGTCCATATCGGGCAGTGATGGCGCTCTTTGATACTGGGGGTGCGTCACTCACAGCCGGACCCAGCAGTACAACATGAAACAAACTCTCTCAGCAAGAAGGAAATGAGCCACACACAACTTGAGAGACCGGGTACGTTTAATTGCATTTGTTAAAAGGGCGCTGGCATTTCTTTTAGTCCCTGATGCATTTCGGTCTTCCTAGACCTTTTTCAAAGGGGTGAGCCAGAAGCATCAATGAGGCTGAAAGAGCACGGAAGAAACCATATTTGCATTTTACATTTTTTATCCCCTGGTGGGCATCCCAATGGACTTTCATTTTCGGCATTATGGTTCTTGTAGTCCTTTTCCAGTCTCGTAATTGGTCCCTTTCCGTGGGTGATGCTTTGAAATATACCGCTTGTTTTGGTCTTTCATGGTCCCCGTACAAACCTTCTTTTTGAAGTTTATTGGGGCCCATAACCAAGGTCCAGTCCCAGGTGGTGCCACTGCCCTTGTTTGCTCTTGCAAGTCCACAAAGTTGGTCCATATCGGGCAGTGATGGCGCTCTTTATTACTGGGGGTAAGTCGCTGGCGGCCGGACCCAGCCGTGGAACATGAAACAAACCCTCTCAGCTTGAAGGAAATGAGCCGCACATAACTTGAGAGACCGGGTAGATTTAATGCATTTCTTAAAAGCGCACTGGCATTTTTTTTAGTCCCTGATGCATTTCGGTCTTCCTAGACCTTTTTCAAAGGGGTGAGCCAGAAGCATCAATGAGGCTGAGAGAGCACGGAAGAAACCATATTTGCATTTTAAATTGTTAACCTCCTGGTGGGCGTCCCGATGGACTTTCATTTTCGGCTTTATGGTTCTTGTAGTCCTTTCCCAGTCTTGTAATTGGTCCCCTTCCGTGGGTGATGCTTTGAAATATACCGCTTGTTTTGGTCTTTCTTGATCCCCGTACAAACCTTCTTTTTGAAGTTTATTGGGGCCCAGAACCAAGTCCCTGGTGGTGCCGCTGCCCTTGTTTGCTCTTGCAAGTCCACAAAGTTGGTCCATATCGGGCAGTGATGGCGCTCTTTGTTACTGGGGGTGCGTCACTCACAGCCGTACAACATGAAACAAACTCTCTCAGCGAGAAGGAAATGAGCCACACACAACTTGAGAGACCGGGTAGGTTTAATTGCATTTGTTAAAAGGGCGCTGGCATTTCTTTTAGTCCCTGATGCATTTCGGTCTTCCTAGACCTTTTTCAAAGGGGTGAGCCAGAAGCATCAATGAGGCTGAAAGAGCACGGAAGAAACCATATTTGCATTTTACATTTTTTATCCCCTTGTGGGCATCCCAATGGACTTTCATTTTCGGCATTATGGTTCTTGTAGTCCTTTCCCAGTCTCGTAATTGGTCCCTTTCCGTGGGTGATGCTTTGAAATATACCGCTTGTTTTGGTCTTTCATGGTCCCCGTACAAACCTTCTTTTTGAAGTTTATTGGGGCCCATAACCAAGGTCCAGTCCCAGGTGGTGCCACTGCCCTTGTTTGCTCTTGCAAGTCCACAAAGTTGGTCCATATCGGGCAGTGATGGCGCTCTTTATTACTGGGGGTAAGTCGCTGGCGGCCGGACCCAGCCGTGGAACATGAAACAAACCCTCTCAGCTAGAAGGAAATGAGCCGCACATAACTTGAGAGACCGGGTAGATTTAATTGCATTTCTTAAAAGCGCACTGGCATTTTTTTTTGTCCCTGATGCATTTCGGTCTTCCTAGACCTTTTTCAAAGGGGTGAGCCAGAAGCATCAATGAGGCTGAGAGAGCACGGAAAAAACCATATTTGCATTTTAAATTGTTAACCTCCTGGTGGGCGTCCCGATGGACTTTCATTTTCGGCTTTATGGTTCTTGTAGTCCTTTCCCAGTCTTGTAATTGGTCCCCTTCCGTGGGTGATGCTTTGAAATATACCGCTTCTTTTGGTCTTTCGTGATCCCTGTATAAACCTTCTTTTTGAAGTTTATTGGGGCCCAGAACCAAGGTCCAGTCCCTGGTTGTGCCGCTGCTCTTGTTTGCTCTCGCAAGTCCACAAAGTTGGTCCATATCGGGTATATATATATACCCGATATGGACCAACTTTGTGGACTTGCGAGAGCATACAAGAGCAGCGGCACAACCATATAAGGTCTAGATACCAAAACTTCACAACTCCACAAAGCTGATTCAGAAACGGAATGGACACCAATTTTCCTTTGTGCAAGTAATTTATTCAGTTCAGTGTTATTCCGCAATTACGCGTTTCAGCCCCTAGTGGCCTTGATCACATGACGTACATGTGTTTCTTCTAACCTTTAAAGTAACAGTGCAACATAACAACTGAAAACAGACTCTCAGTCTGTTTTGATACAGCAATGATCTTGCTAGCTTTGCATTGTACTTTCATCTTATTGCGCACACATTAATTATTTTCGGCTTAAAATACCATTGTGTAAAGTGCAAAAGAGTGCTTAATAAAGTACACAGATTTTTTCCACAAATGTAAAAAACTGTTCCAAGTTGTAATATACCATGTGCAAATGACACATTTTGATTGAGCATTCATAAAAACAATAATAACAGTCTCTGGCTAAACAAGACTAAAACATTGTTAAAGCATATTCATATTTCCTGTGCATAGGCGCGCTCATATCCATGAGGTTGTCCATTTTAATGTAAACATCAACACTCCTGCTTGCTCTCCATACTTGTGCAAACAACGCATATTGAGTGCAAAGAACGCATTTCAGTGCAAAATAAAGCACTTCACAGTGCAACCTGATGAGGCTTCACATAATTGGTAACGGTTTAAATACCTAAAACTAGTTGCTGGTATCAATATTGAATGCTCTCAATGCTTGCCCTGATACTGCCCATAACTGTGCAAACCCTACTAATGTCCGTTTGCAGTCATATCCTATTATTGTGCCATGTCGGTAAAATACCATCTGTACTGTGCATCTAACACTTTCATCCTGGAAAAATGCAAGCAAGCAACTGCTGTACTGGATATAAGATCTAATTCATCCAGAGCAGCCAAAATCAGAAACAACAAAGTGGGAGAGGGAGGCCTAATTGGTCAAGGGAATCTAATTAAAAAAAATGGGTACAACTATGAAAAAATCATGAAATCCTATACACTCAATAATCACAATAATCCAATGCAGAGATGATTCAGAGCAATATGTGTAAATCCTCAGTTTTGTTCAATCCATTTGGATTTTTACAATCCAATTCCAAGATGTACTTGGTCTCCAAACGCCTGAGAATTGCCTCCCTATTACCACTGCGTTTGGGGCAGAGAACACAATCTATTACAAAATATTTCCGATATTGCAGGTCATTTGAGTGTACTTCTTTAAAATGCAGTGCAGCCGGATAGGACTCTTTTGAATTTGTAATGGCCCTTAGGACTCTTCTGAATTTGTAATGGCCCTTAGGTGCTGGAGCACTCTCTTGTGGACCTGCAGCTTGGTGCTGCCCACATACTGCAGTCCACAAGAGCACTTCAGCACATAAACTGCATATTCGGACCTGCAAGTCAGTCATTTATCAATGGTACAAGGACTATTTTTAAATGAGGAGGAATATGATGTTTTATTAATTCCATAATTACAGGCCCTGCATGTCTGGCGCTTTAAAAACCCTTCCAACTACTCTTAGATTTTGTTTCTGGGCTGTTATTAACTACCCGGTGCCTTGTGCTAGGTGCCCCTCTGTAAGTAATCATGGGAGAGCGTGGTAAACTATCCCCCAAAATGGGGTCACTCTGAATCAGGTGACAAAGTTTTTTTAATATTCTGTACAGACTATCCTTTTGTCTGTTGTAAGTGAGAATGAGTCTCGGACTTCTACTCTTGCTATCCTCCTTGGTTTTAGTGATAGTCTGAGGAGTACTGATGTTATCTCTAGGCGGTTTCTTTAGGAGATCAGTGCGAGAAATGTTCCTGGTGCGCTTTAACGCATCATCTAAGATGTGATTAGCATACTGTTTCTCACGAAATCTATCCTTACACTGCTGTTGGGAAATTTCTAGGTCCTCATCCCTGCTACAGATTCTCCGAATTGCAACATCTCCCCTTGTTGAGTGGAGTATTGTGTTGCCCGTGAAAGCTTTACGATGCAACCTGGTTTCAAGTTTGTCATTAGCAACAAATACTTCCACATCTAAGAAGGTGATGGACCTATCACTGATATAAGTGAAATGTAGGTTAAGATCATTGATGTTCACTTTACGTATGAACTCGTCTGCACTGTTTTTATCCCCACACCAGACTACAAAGAGGTTGTCAATGTAGCGGACCCATTTCACTACATTCTTAGAAAAGTATTCGGCAAACTATTTGTTCCCACCACCCCATGTGTAAGCAGGCATAGCTAGGGGAAAAACTGGCCCCCATGGCTACGCCCCTCACTTGATGGTGTAAATTTTGTTCAAACATTAAGTAATTTTTTCTAAGCAGAATCTTGTTAAATCAATGAGCATCTTCTTATGCCTATAGAACTCTATGAGCCTGCTACCTAAAAAGTAACTCAGAGCTCTCATGCCATCATCATGTCTGATTGAGGTATATAAATTGGATACGTCAAATGACACAAGCAAAAATTCACTGTTCCATTCAAACTCTTGTATTTGTTTCAAAAATTCTGTGGTATCCCGAACATATGATGGAAGATTTTTTACGTGCTCCTGTAAAAAAGAGTCTATATGCACTGATACATTTTCCAACAAGCCCTGCTTGGCTGAAATTATTGGTCTTCCTAGTGGGCATAAAATATTTCTGTGGGTAATCATTCTTTAAAAATTTAAACTCGGCCTGATTTGAGAGTCCCATGCTCTTCCATGCTAACAGTTTGGTGTACAGCTGGTTTTGTACCGTCTTAGTTACTTGGCAATTGCTTATCCTATAGCAATCACGGTCCGATAGTTGGCGCAATGCCTCTTCCTGATATAATTTGAGAGGCCAAATAACTACGTTTCCGCCCTTATCTGAGCTACAAACTACTATAGAATCATTTGTGAGAATTTGGCCTGGCATATGGTGTCCACTATTCTAGTGGGCACCTTGCACAGTTCAAACGACCATTATTGATTGTAGGTTTAAAGACAACCTATAAAGAAAGCTATCCTAGTGGTAGCTGTGGAGAGAAGCCTTCAGGCTAAGTCTTGGAGGAATGTAAAGCAGCTTGTTTTACCAGTCTATAATCTCATGAATGACCAAATGAAAGGAGAACCACACCAGGTATATATGCAAAAATATATGTATTTATTCCAAACACATCCTTAGAGTCTCTTTATGAGGCTAGAGGCAAAAGTACATTCAGTAACCTTATTTAGCACACTGTAAATTAGCACAATACATGTTGAGCCCTAGGGGCGTACCAAACCATATAATAAGAAAGTGGTATAAGAACCACGACTGACATAGATACAAGGTCTAGAGCCTTTAGAACCACTGGGGCCACCAGGAACCACCTAAGGTTTTGACACAGGGGACCCACAGGGGACGCATGCAGTGTCTAAACACAGCCGCTAATCACCATTAACTTCTATGGGGAAAGCCGCGGTTGGCAATTTAAAGAAAAAGGACACTTAGAAGAGGACTTGGAGCAAACCCCTTTAGAACTAGGAGGTTCTAGAGTCAACACCCACAGGAGCACCGGAGTACTCGAGTTACCTCACCCAGGGAAGCCAGGTGCATGGGTGGCTTTTGATGCCGGGTTTCGTTGTTGATTTGAATGGCAGGTTGCTGCAAATGTGCTGCTGGCGACCAAGTAGAAAGTGTCCAGGTGGATCCAAGGGTGATTCAGAGATGTGAAGAACTGGAAAGCAGCGGGGACAGAGTCTGGGTCACTTGCCAGTGACCAGGAAGGCAATGAGCGGATGTCTACCGATGTTGGGTCATTTCAGGTGAAGAAAGTGAAGCTTGACTCTTCAGCCACGAGGACCAGGAGGTGTCGATGAAAATCAGGTGCTGGTTTCGAGCTGTCCCACAAAGGATGTTGAGTGCTGCGATGTTGGTTTCTGGATTGGACCCAACAAGCCTTGGCAACAGCAACACATGCAGGAAGCAGAGATTGGCTTTGGTGCAGACCAGCAAGGTCTGATGGACTCACCCCTTGGTGGGGAGTCAGGGCACGTCAGAGTAACCATGAAAGCCTAAGGAAAAGAAGAGTTACCTTCATGGGGACCCACCAGTTGACGGACCAGGGATCGCGAAGGGGCCTCAAGCAGAAATGCTAGAAGCAGGGTCATGGAACACTCGTGGAGTGTAGGCCCACAATCTTCGGTGCAGATAGTGCTCAGGGCTTGGACTAATAGTAACCCAATGCACAACTTCGGGAAAGCTCAGGAAGTGGATGCACTAGCAAATGGGCACGGAGTCAAGGAGTTCCGGTCCCACATCGCTCGGGAGGGCTGCGGGTCTCAGTTTTGCTGGGATCTCGTGTCGGCCTCTGAGAAGTCTGGAAGTCCATGTCCTGAGTCACAAATCCTTCAGGATCAAGTGGGAGCCTTGGAAATGCCGCCTGCCAAGATGTTTCTTTGGTGCCTGTTTGCACAGGGGAGTCCCTCCTTGACCCCAAGGTAGATTCTTTTGTCTTCTAGTCAATGTAGAATGTCAAAGTTCCAGGATATATGTTGCAGAGTTTCGTCCAGGTGTAATCTGAAGTCGTAAGAACTGAGGTCCCATACTTATACTAAGAATGGGGATTGGACATACTCTGGGGACCCACCTATGGGAGGGTCTGGGAAGAGGGGTGGTTACACCCATTCCCTTTGTCCAGTTTCACACCAGAGCAGGGGATGAGTGCCCCTGCAACCGGTTTAAACTGGGATTTGGCCAGGAACACCAAGCGTGCCCCGACACTGTCTGAAAAGCATTCTATGAATGCACACACCCAGCCCTAATACACTAATGACTGTCTGGGAGGTGGTTACAACTATCTGTGACAGGAAACCTATTGTCCAGGCCTCCCCTGCCGGAGTTTCGTCCAGCAGCAGGAGGTCAGACTCGTGTCTGTGGCTGCAGCATCCATTTTGTGATGCTGGGGCTCTTTTAAACAATAACTGTGCACATGTCTCTCCCTCTAGAAGGGTGGAATTCTTCCCCCCGCCAGGACTGGTGGGGGGTAGTATTCCAAAGTGTTTGACACCAATCACGACATGTTTCCATGCAGCCATTCCAAAGTTAGCGTTAACGGCAAGGTTATAATGCACTTAAGAGTATATGGTCTGGCTGCATCACAGAACAGCTACAGAGAATAGATTCTGAAAGCTGCAGAGGGGTTCTGCTAATGCATGGGCACCCTCTCACACAAAACCAAGCACTCTGCTTTCAGGATTGATAAGGTCTGCCATAGGAGTGACGTATAGGTATATATGTGGCAGTGATTAAAGGTAGATATAGGTAACCAATATCTTGGTAAGGGGTGCATGCACCACCCTTACCCAGGCTGCAGTAGCAGACCTGTGGTCCCATTTTTGAAGGCTTCCCAGGGGTGGCATAATACATGCTTCAGCCCCTAGTAGGCCTCTGGGGTACCTATGCCCTTAGTACCTAAGGAATCATATACTAGGGACTCACAAGGGTAACCCAGTAACTAATCTGGAGTTTACCTAATGTACATGCAATCAATTTAGAGAGGAAGCAGCTAGGCTGGGGTCCTGGTTGGCAGGGCCCCAGCCAAACTAAAGTCGAAAAATAGTGAAACACCAGCAAAAAGCAGGGGTAACCATAGTAAGCAGATCCTACTCTCCTACATCATTGTCCTACAATTTCTTACTTAATTGATGGTATTGCCACTGGTGGTTATTTCTTTGAATTACCATTTCCTTTCCGATCTTAAAATTCAATTTCTTTACTTTTGCTGTGACAATCTTATGAAATATGTCTACAGAATCCTTTGGCATCACAGATTCAAATTTAGATTTTGGTTTAAATCCTGTGTTGGGAGTGGCATTGACCACAATTGATACATTCTCCAAAGTTCTTTAAGTAGAAACCTGCTTGGTTGGAATGTGATCTTGTTCAAGGCGATGTAAATCGCACAGTGTATTCACATCAGATGCTAACAGATTACCTTGCACGTTACTTGAAGTTGCCAGTGTCTCAGTTTTTTTGTCCTGGTATGATGATATTTTTGCAGTTTAAGCTTCCTAATAAACATATAAGTACCTGCTGTGGTTTGTGGGTAATTGAAATTGTTCTCAGGACAGAAGGAAAGTCCCAAAGCCAACAGTTGTTGCTCTGCTTTGTCCAATACAATTTCTAAAAGAATAATGATGGTATTAGCATTGTGCAGTTGTTGTGTTATTTGCACCTCCACCCCCTGTTGTTCGGTTGGTTGTTTGCTTTCATTCTGGCACCTGCTTTTCCATCTTTCTTTTCATTTGATGTTTATCGTCTTTTTATATTGGGATTTGGATTTGTGTTTCTGGGACGTAAGGTTTGTCGTCTTTCCTCCCGTAAAAAACCCACCTCTTCTACCACAGTGTTTTACGTGTGTTTAACCCTCTTGAGGTGCTTTCTGTTTCTGATTCAATTTCTATGGATGAACTCAGGTCAGATACTGAAGATTTTTCTGGTAATCCACTGCTTGGGCCCACCCTTCGGCCTTCTTCCTTTCGATTATCATTCATCTTATAACTCGATTTGGCCGCATCATACTTGCGTGCAAATGTGAATATCTGACCTTGGTCATAATCATTGTTGTCACATTGAAACTTTTACGTTTTACGCTTTTTTATGATGTCTTCATCTTTTTTTAGGCGTGTAGCCATATCCAATCTCAATTTGGTATTCGTTTCTCTGCCCTCTATGGATTGTAATGTAACATTCAGTTGATCAATTTGAGTTTGCAGACCCATTCTATCAATCTCTGATGTCAATTAGAATCTTCATTAATCTCTTAGAAGAATCAAAATAACACTACCCCCAATCCAGGAGCATGTTGGGATTTGGGTTGTCATAGCTCGGAGCAAGCATTATCCGCAGGCCGTGGGGGACCCTATCCACCTCAAAGTATTTAGAAAGGGATCGGTGCTCCCACCACTTCGACTGCTCCGAACGCTTCAGTTTCTAAAGTTTTTTGTACAATTCCCTTAAGTTTGGAGTGCCACTGCTATCACTAAGACTTAAAGTGTCAATGCGTGCACTTTCTACTTCCACAAACATTTCATCCGCGGCCTCCTCTCTCCAGCGTAGTACGTCAGCGGCCTTACCGAGCACATCAAATTATCGGCACGAACAACCATTCCACTGTGTTCCTCTTTGCCCTGCACACCTCTCACCCGATACTTATGGACCACTCACACCTTGTGCGCCTGCCTTGGATTCCACATCCTCCGACCCAGGTTCTGCTGCTTCTCAACACCCATAGTAGTTCCCGCCATTCGCGGCTGTGTGACTTTCTCCTCCCAGAGATTTCTCACTTTCAGATTTTCACCGGCTTTGGCTTTCCGTCTCACAGCCCTGCTTGATTGGGGGGGGGCGTTACATCCGAGAAAGTTGCCTCGGACCAAAATCCCATATGCTGAAATTACACAACTCCACAACGCTGATTAAGAAACAGAACGGCTACCAGTTTTCCTTCGTGCAAGTAATTTATTCAGTTCAGTGTTATTCAGCCATGACGCGTTTCAGCCCCTTGAGGCCTTGATCACATGACGTACTTGTGTTTCCTCTAACCTTCAAATTGACAGTGCAACATAACAACTGAAAACAGACTCTCAGTATGTTTTCATACAGCAATGATCATGCTAGCTTTGCATTGTACTTTCATCTTTTTGCGCACACATTAATTCCTTTCAGTTTAAAATACCATTATGTAAAGTGCAAAAGAGTGCTTAATACAGTACACAGATTGTTTCCACAAATGTAAAAGACAGTTCCAAGTTGTAATATACCATGTGCAAATAATGCATTTTGATTGAGCATTCATAAAAACAATAATTACAGTCTCTCACAAAACAAGACTAGAAACATTGTTAAAACCTATTCATATTTCCTGTGCATAAGCGCGCTCATATCCATGATGTTGTCCATTTTAATGTAAACATCAACACTCGTGCTTGCTCTTCATACTTGTGCAAAAAACGCATATTCAGTGCAAAGGACACATTTCAGTGCAAAATAATGCACTTTACAGTGCAACCTGATGAGGCTTCACATAATTGGTAACGGTTTAAATACCTAAAACTACCCATTATATCTGGCCTTACTTCAAATCATCCTAGTTGCTGGTATTAATATTGAATGCTCTCAATGCTTGCCCTGATACTGCCCATAACTGTGCAAACCCTACTAATTTCTGTTTGCAGTCATATCCTATTATTGTGCCATGTCGGTAAAATACCATCTGTATTGTGCATCTAAAACTTTCAATAGTGCATCCTGGAAAAATGCAAGCAAGCAACTGCTGTACCGAAACAAAAAGTGCATATATATATATATATATATATATATATATATATATATATATATATATATATATATATATATATATATATATATATATATATATATATATATATATATATATATATATATATATATATATATATATATATATATATATATATATATATATATATATATATATATATATATATCTGTGTGTGTGCCAAGCTGTATTGAGAGGGGGTATGAGTGTTTGTATGGATGATTTAGTAGGTGTGTGACTGACTGTATAAGTGAGTGATTAAACATGTCTTACTGAATACATGGGTTAGTGTCTAAACTGTGTGAATGTCTGTATCAGTCTGTAGGTTGGTGTGCAAGCAGCTGAATGGGTTAGTGAGTAGCTACATGAGTGTCTATATGGGTTATTGATTGGCTGTCTGCGTATATTTATGGGTGCCTGAGTATCTGTGTGGGTAGGTGGGGAGTGTGTGGCGCTGTGCACAGATGTTGAGTGGGTGATTCATTGGGTGTATGGGTTCAAGACTGCATGTGTGAAGGGCTGTATGGGTGGGTGAGTGTGTGTATGGGTGTGTTGATGAGTGATTAGGTTTCTCAGTGGTACATGTATGAGTAACTACATATGTGAAAGGCAGTATATGTGAGTGTTGGAGTATATAAATGACTATATGTGAGAGTGAGTGATTGTGAGAGTGGCTGTATGGATGAGTGTGTGCTTGTATCAGTGTTTGTATAAGAGAGTAAATATGTGTTAGTATCTGTATGAATAGGTGAGATGGTGTGTGTATGACTGCATAGGTGAGTAAATGGGAACCACCTAAGGTGAGTAAGTAGGGACCCCATGGAGGATGAGTGCAGTGTGAAAACACGACCGCGTGCTCCGTAGGATTCTCTGGGGAAGTAGTGGTTAAAGTTTTAAAGTTTAAGGACCCTTCCCAGTGGACTTCAAAGAAACCACGTTGAAGTTAGGAGGTTGGAGAGCCACCCCACCCATGGATACCATAGTACCACAGTTACCTATCTCAGGGAAGGTGGGTGCCTAGGCCTGAAGTGGCATCGGAAGCCGCTGTTGAACCCAATGGGGGAATTTGAAGAAGCTGAGGGGACAGAGTCTGGGTCACTCAGGAGTGACCAGGGGCTCGGTAGACGAATGCCCAGAGATGTCGGGTGCTTCAGGTGCATTGATGGGGTTCTTGACTCTGCAGCTTCGGGGACCAGAAGACGTCGAGGATGACCAGGAGCCAGAAACAAGCTGTCCCAACTGAATGTTGAGTTCTGAGGGGTCGGTGTCCAGCACATCTCCAAGCCTTGGCAACGGCAACCCACACAGAAGGTCAAGGAAGGTAACAGTTCGGACCAGCAAGGTCCAGGAGACTCACTCACCAAACACAGGGGAGTTGGGGAAATCCCGGAGAAACCAGGAGAGCCCAAGAAAAGCAAAGGTGACCCTCAAATGGACCCACTGGACAGAGGCACAGAAGTTGCAAAAGGACCTCATGCAATTTCACCAAAAAGCAGCCCACAGAACACTTGGTGCAAGGAGCCCAGAGTTCTTTGTTAGGGAACAGTGCCAGAGCTTGGGGCTATTTGGAGCCCAATGCACTTGCTCAGGAAACGTCAACAAGCATATGCACTTGCAAATGAATGAGGTGCACAGGAGTATGAGTATTTCAGCCCCTATGAGGAAATCTGACTCAAACTTGGTAAGAGGACAGCTCGGATGTTAAGGGATGTAGAAACCCACCTCCTGTGCTGCTGGAGCCTTCGTAGTCCGTAGGAGCTCAGGAGCAGCAGACCAGTCAGCTGGGATGTGGTGCCCGCAGTTGCAGGGGAGTGACTCCTTCACTCCAAGGGAGATATCTTCTATTGTCCTTGATGCTCCATAGGTTCTGCATGGAGCCTGTATTGTGCACGGGCACAGACGGTGCTTCAGACTGAGAAAGAAACAAAGTTGGGCCCAAACAAAGTCCAGCGAAATCCAGAGTGTACAGACAGTCGCAGTTCAGTAGTTTCTTGGTCAGAATCTTGTCCACATCAAATCTAGGGTCCTACAGCCAGGTAAGCCCTTTGTACCACAGGAGAGTGTTGGACAGATTTAGGGGACTATCCCAGGGGAGGTTCTGGACAGTGGGGAGGTTACTCCCATGTCATTTGTTCATTTTTGCGCTAGAGCAGGAGCCAACGGCTCCCAGGTCTAGTTTGAATTGCACCATGCACAGGGATAACAAATGTGCCCCTCATGCAGACTTTCAGTCGCTGGAAAGTGCAACTACCCAGCCCTAACACACTAAATCCTGTCTGGGAGGTGGCCACTCCCCCCTGTGACAGGATGCCTATTGTTTCACCTTCTTCTGCTCGAGCTTGACTCAGCAGCAGGAGTGCAGAAATGTTGTTTGGTCAGCAGCAACAATTTTGTGTTGCCCAGGACCAGAAGTCTGGTACTGGGAACACCAGCGACCCAATTAAGCTTGCTTCTGAGGGGTGGAGTCATACCTTCCACACTGGTTACCGGTGTGGGCATAAGATTACACAATGTTTGACTCCAAACACGATAGGGTTACTATCAGGCGGTCACATAATGCCATTCTATATGTCGTAAATGGCTGCTGCACTAACAACCCGGGGGAATGGCTCCGTATGCTGAAGGGGTTTCCTGCTCATTCAGTGGCACCCTCTCAATTAAAACCAAGCACCCTACCTTCAGGATTGTTAAGGCCTTCTATAGGGGTGACTTATAGGTTTTAAGTGTAGTGACCATTAGTTATAGTAAACCTATATCTTACACAGGCTGCAATTGTAGGCCTTTGGTTCCATGTTTCATGGCCTCTAATGGGTGGCATAATACATGCTTCAGCCCATGGGAGGCCTCTGGGGTACCTTATGTTTATATAACATTTAGCCTACTGCTAAAGAATTAGTTCCCTACGCACGAGTTCTTCACATAACTATATTTCAACAGTACTTGTCATAAAAGGCATTGCTACATAAAATACAATATGGACGATTAAAAATATCATAGATACATGTGCAATATTCATAAAATATCAATTCATCAGGAAAGAGTTAAAAGTTGGATCATATAGTTAAAACACCAGGAAACGGCAAATATAGATGATATCAACATTGCAGTGAATGGACAGGGCAGGACTCCATGAAAAAGTAAGAAGGCATGCTGGTATCAATATGAATTCATCAGAAAACAGTTAAGAGTTAGATCATATAGATAAAACACCAGCAAACAGCAAATATAGATTATATAAACATTACAATAAATGAACAGGACCAGGGATCAAAGAAGAAATCTGAAAGCATGCTAGTGGCACCCCAGAGAAGCAGGTTAATAAAATATCAATTCATCATAAAACATAGAAAATGCATCATATCAGTAATACAGTAACAAATAGAAAATATGGGTGGTGCAAACATTGCAATAGGTAAACAGGACCAGAGTTCAGGAGAGCCAAACTGGTGGCACCCCAGAAAAGCAGAGGTGATTCCAAGACTAAACATTTTCAATTTAAACTGGTACCATTTCAAGCTGTAGTAATCTAATTTACAACAAGTTTTTATGTTATTCACGACATCCATCTTAGGAACTAAGGGCCATATGTATGAAACTTACGTTTTGCAATTCTCAAATAGCAATTTTTAGAGAATCGCTAGTGGAGAATCGCAAAATGCTATGTATGTAGGATTTGCTAATAATTTAGCGAATCCTACAAATTCCTTAATTGCGAATTGCAAATTGTAATTCGCAATTAGGAATATCTCCCCATTCATTCCTATGAGCCTAGAGGTCCATAGGAATGAATGGGAAGACATTCTCAATTTGCTATTCTCAATTAGAGAATCGCAAATTGAGAATGCAATTTCAAGGGTGCCAGGGTGTCAAAAGGACACCCTGTTGCACTCCTGAAATGTGCATGTGTGCCCATGTGGCACACATACATGCCACTTGGCACTTCAAAAAATGCAAAGATGTGCATTTTTCAAAGGAATCGCAAATTACCACATTATTACTTGACGTTGGTGGTAATTTGCGATTCCTTATGGCCAAATGGCACTTTTTCTGGGCCTCATATACTGCATTAAAGGAATCGCAATTTGGGATTCCTTAAATGCAATCGCATAATAGGGAATCACAAATTTACCATTCCCTATTTTGCAAGGTTGCTTTGATTTCATACATACCACTTAGCTATTTTGCGATCGCAAACGCCGAAATTCTGTGAATTTCGGCATTTGCGATCGCAAAATTGCCTTCATACATATGGTCCTTAGCTAGAGGAATTGCATAGCAAGAGGAAGGGTCAGTGGATAGGATTCTCAAAGCAACACTACTTTGTCTGGTACCCAGGTTCTTGCAAAATTGTCCTAGCCAAGCCTTGTGGGGTGCTTCATGGGAAGGGCAGACAAACAGAATATGTTTTCTGTGTGCTCTATGCAGATGGGACATTTGTTATCTCCTGATGGAGACCATTTAGCTGTAAAGGTTTTTAATGAGAGAGTACCCACTCTAAATTGGAAATAAAGTTTACAGACAAGGGGTTTGTCATTAAATCCCAATAGTGTTCAAAGTGAGGGCAGGGTATTATCAGTGTTGAGCTGTCGCTTGTTCATGTGATGTTTAGTCCCACTGTTTCCCATTATCTTTCCTTTATGACTTATTTAGATAAGAGCTGGGTACTGGATGGAGTTTCCTACAAATTAGACAATCCCATGCCAACAAATGCCCCTTTGATGTGGTGTAACCAGCCAATTTTATGAAAATGGTCTGCCTCAATAACATCCCTGAGACCATTTGCAAAAGTAGCCAGTTCAGGCGTGCTCCAGATTCTATGCCAATATAAGATGGGACAGAGCCTAGCTATATCTACCAGCGGATTCCTTCCTAAAACATTTAGCAGTCGAAGGAAAGGGGTGCTTTGTGGTAAGCTGGTAAGTGTTGAAGCTAGCTTGGACAGTTTCTCGAATCTCAACAGTTCTGATCCGTACAAAACTGAACACGACACCTCTATATTATAGATCTGCAGTACTGGACTTACTGGTTTTGTCAATGATGTTCTACATTTATTAAGTAGAGCTCCTGCTAGGTGGCGAGGTTTCAGTGCCATAGTTTTCAATATGAGGCCTCCAGTTCATCTTTTTCTCCAAAGTAATACCTAGATAAGTAAATGCATCTACTTGCTCTAAAGGTAAGCCATCCATGATAACTCTACCCCTAAAAGATCTGTGCCTGTTAAAAATCATGAGTTTGGTTTTAGCTACATTAATCTTTAGTCCTCTAAGCTTGCAACATTTTTAAAAATGTGCCAAATGAGCTGTAAATCACTAAGTGTTTTTGAACTAATAAGCGCGTCGTCAGCAAACATTAAGATTGGAATTTTGGAGCCTGCCAGGGTCAGTGCATCAATGTGAATGATAGATAGAAATTTGGTGATCCAAGGAGTACAGTTTTCACGGGTCATTATCAGTACTCCATAGGTGGTTGTCAGTGTGGTTTTCTTCTTTTTTTCTAGCCTTTCTATATTGCATAACCCTATCTGATGCCCCTCTTTTTGCTTTTCATAGACAAAGGTTAATAAACTCCACTTGAACAAGTTGTCATTACCCCACGGAAGAAGGGAACCATTCAAGTACTCTAGAGTTACACGTTCCCTCATACTAATGGTTAAATTCAGCACTTCTGCATACTTTCCTATTCTGTCTGTTATTTGGTAGGGTTTTTTCCTGGTGGTTTGGTGCTGTGGAGGATATCATGGTTTATATATATATTAATATATATATATATATAGATATCAAGCTTTACTTTTCTTCCTTCTCTGTTTTTTCCCTTCTTCCCCTGGTTTACAGTTGTTACTTTGACTCAGTTGGGTACGATAGTGGCTGAGGGAAGTTAGGACCTCTCATCATTACATGGCGTTCCTGCGAAAACATAAGTAGAAGTCTGACAGCAACCCAGAGCTGGAATGCCTTCACAGGTGATAAGCTGCACTTTACAAGTATGCACAAAAGAGAGAGTCTGACACAAAACAAATACCCTTTTCACTCCTAAATATGTATTATATTTATGAATACATTTACTGAAAAGGGCTCGCAGCCTACGTTTTGGGAGAGAAAGCTGTTGCTGTGAAAGACTGGGGACTTGGTCTCTAAACCCCGGCTGGACCCTGTCCTGATAGCGGAATTGTGCAGGGGATTTCACCGTTTGCTGGAGGGACTGCGAGGACCACAGGCCAGTGCGTGATCCAAATAGCCGCACCTGGACCTGTAGACGCCCTCTTCCCGCCCACCATCTCCCAGCTCTGCACTTAAGGCTCGCGACCCCCGCTCCGCGGGAGCCGCTCGCAGCCTACGTTTTGGGAGAGAAAGCTGTTGCTGTGAAAGACTGGGGACTTGGTCTCTAAACCCCGGCAGGACCCTGTCCTGATAGCGGAATTGTGCAGGGGATTTCACTGTTTGCTGGAGGGACTGCGAGGACCACAGGCCAGTGCGTGATCCAACTATCCGCACCTGGACCTGTAGACGCCCTCTTCCCGCCCACCACCTCCCAGCTCTGCACTTAAGACTCGTGGCCCCCGCTCCGCGGGAGCCGCTCGCAGCCTACGTTTTGGGAGAGAAAGCTGTTGCTGTGAAAGACTGGGGACTTGGTCTCTAAACCCCGGCTGGACCCTGTCTTGAGAGCGGAATTTTGCAGGGGATTTCACCGTTTGCTGGAGGGACTGCGAGTACCACAGGCCAGTGCGTGATCCAACTAGCCGCACCTTGACCTGTAGACACCCTCTTCCCGCCCACCACCTCCCAGCTCTGCACTTAAGGCTCGCGGCCCCCGCTCCGCGGGAGCCGCTCGCAGTCTACGTTTTGGGAGAGAAAGCTGTTGCTGTGAAAGACTGGGGACTTGGTCTCTAAACCCCGGCTGGACCCTGTCCTAATAGCGGAATTGTACAGGGGATTTCACCGTTTGCTGGAGGGACTGCGAGGACCACAGGCCAGTGCGTGATCCAACTAGCCGCACCTGGACCTGCAGACGCCCTCTTCCCGCCCACCACCTCCCAGCTCTGCACTTAAGGCTCGCGGCCCCCGCTCCGCGGGAGCCGCTCGCAGCCTACGTTTTGGGAGAGAAAGCTGTTGCTGTGAAAGACTGGGGACTTGGTCTCTAAACCCCGGCTGGACCCTGTCCTGATAGTGGAATTGTGCAGGGGATTTCACCATTTTCTGGAGGGACTGCGAGGACCACAGGCCAGTGCGTGATCCAACTAGCCGCACCTGGACCTGTAGACGCCCTCTTCCCTCCCACCACCTCCCAGCTCTGCACTTAAGGCTCGCGGCTCCCGCTCTGCGGGAGCCGCTCGCAGCCTACGTTTTGGGAGAGAAAGCTGTTGCTGTGAAAGACTGGGGCCTTCGTCTCTAAACCCCGACTGGATCCTGTCCTGATAGCGGAATTGTGCAGGGGATTTCACCATTTGCTGGAGGGACTGCGAGGACCACAGGCCAGTGCGTGATCCAACTAGCCGCACCTGGACCTGTAGACGCCCTCTTCCTGCCCACCACCTCCCAGCTCTGTACTTAAGGCTCGCGACCCCCGCTCCGCGGGAGCCGCTTGCAGCCTGCGTTTCGGGAGAGAAAGCTGTTGCTGTGAAAGACTGGGGACTTGGTCTCTAAACCCCGGCTGGACCCTGTCCCGATAGTGGAATTGTGCAGGGGATTTCCCCATTTGCTGGAGAGACTGCGAGGACCACAGGCCAGTGCGTGATCCAACTAGCCGCTCCTGGACCTGTAGACGCCCTCTTCCCGCCTACCACCTCCTTTATTTCACAACTCCCCTTCGCGTGGCCCGCGGGACGTGCGCGGGCGTGCGCCGGGCTAAGGGCAAAGGGCGGGCCGTCTGAGGCCGTCAGAGGACGAATGAGGCTTGGCCGGGCCCCGTCCCTTTCACTTCTAAAACTTCATTTCTGGTGACATTTGAACTTCGACAATGCCGCCGAAGCGCGGACTTGGTGGGGGAGGGAATGTAAGAGGCACTTTGGATGCATTTTTGATAAAGGCTGTCTCGAATTTGGACCACGAGATATCTGTTGTTGAATCGCGCTTGTCCTTTGAACTCCAACAAAACAAGCGGTCGTCACTAGGTCCTTTGAGACAGTCACCCTCCCCTCCCACACATAGTGCCCAGATTATAGGGTCTTCTCCATCATTAGATATCAGTATCCCATTACTCCTTCAGGACAACTCTCCATTACATAATCAAGCGTCGTTAACGAGCCCTAACCTGGACTCAACCATATCTGAGTTCTCCCTGGATTTTTCCCCAACAGAGCCTTACATGTTGCAGCTCCCAAATGCGACACCTATCATTAAAAAGAGAACACCTCCGCAAAAACCACCCAGACAATCAAGTCCAACGAAAAGGAAGAGAGGTGGAAATAATGATAGGGGCAGACAAATAGGGGGATAGGGGCAGACAAATCAAAGTACCTATACTAGGCTCAAGTCCCCAAATGGATATTCGAGAAAATTATTTGTCAGTAATAAAGCCAAACATGATACCCCCGGAAGTGCAAAATTTACCAAAGTTCCAATTACTCGAACCCAAACCACTTATGAATGATGTAGAACATCTAGTCAGATCTTTACTCCTCCCCGTTTTAGAAAGGGTAAAAAGATTGGGAGATCAGTTAAACGATTTAGTGGTAGAAACCACTTTAAACTCCCAACTTTTAAAGGGCCTGGTAGCCATTAATACGAACACCAAAATTAGTGGTCCCCAAGTGGTAAAATAGGTCGATATAAAACATAATTCAACCAGTACCGATACGATCATAGGGAATGCTAGGCCTCTTAAAGTTACTCGCCCTATTTCTAATATCACCTGTGGGAAAGTGGGTAAATCTGATAAAACACACATCCAATCCACCCAGACAGGTCTGAGAGAATCACTCCTTCTCCCGAATAAAATTAATTCACCTGCCATTAATCAGCCAAATAGAAAGGATGCAGCTAGGGGCACTCACCAATCATCAGATAAATCCACAAAAAACATAGGTTGTCACATCGACTTGCCTCCAGAAGTGGTTCCTTATGCCATAGTTCTAACAGGTGTCCCAGAGCTCACGGAGGGAAAAAGGGGGGATTATTCTGAGCTAAAGAATAAAGCTATTCATTGGCTCAGACATAACAGGCCATTACCCTCCCATATAGATGGAGACATAGTGTTTGTCAGAAAATTTGCGTGGGTGGGATCAAGACCAAAAGACACTGCTGGTGATGTAATTATCATTAACTTTAGGGATCGCAGGGTGGTACCGCACATCGTGGATTGGTACCAGATTCAGGGCCATAGCAGTATAGTGCCCCGAACTTTAACCTATTTCTACCCAGAGGCACTAATAGTTCCCCGTGGTCACCGTGGTGTGTCTACATATAACAAACGCCACCCTTACCCATCTCATCTATCGAAACATCCACTGTGGCCTACAAACTATTCGTCTTTTGAATTTGTAGAAAGACCTATTAAACGCCGGAACCCGCTCACCCAGCAAGGCCTTCACCCATTACATTGGTCACTTCCTTTAATTAATCGGTATGACGTTTTTTCGGCTCTCAATGATCTGGATTGACAATCTGGACATACTGCGACTCATACCCCGGAGCATCAAGCTGTCCATCGCTAATAAACTCCAACATGAGTGGGCGGCCCAAAAATGACTTAGTGCCCGGGGATTCTATGACATTCACTGCCCCCACCGGGTCTTTACTAACACAGAGTGATCAATTAGTTACTCCAATTGTGGTAGCTGAATCTCTCCCGATCCAGCACAACGTCTCTGAATCAAATCGATCAAATATCTCCAAATACACAGATATTACCTATAGTCTCCTTCCCTGGAACGTGGCTGGTTTAGCCGATAAAGTCCACCAACAACACTGGTTAGACGTTGTTACCAAGCACAGTGTGATTTGTCTTCAAGAAACATGGTCCCTGGATGCTCATCACATTAACGGTTATCAAACTTTCCATACCGCTGCGGTTCAAAGCGCACATGGCCGTAATAAAGGGGGTCTGTGTACTTTTTTATCTATCACCGGGGGTATTGAGGTCAAAAGATTTGTGGCAACCGAATTTTACCAGATATTGTGGTTAAGATGGGGCCCACTACAAAATGTCACTATCATAAACTTTTATAATAACATTCCTCCTGACAGCAGTAGGACAATCCTGAGTAAACTTCTTTCAACTTTGATCTCCCTATATGATAAGCTGGTTGGTGATAACATAATGCTCTGGGTTGGAGATTTCAATAGTACGATCTGTCCTCATGGTTCGCATGGTTTGTGCGGCCTATCGGATTATGGGGAAGATTGCCCTACCCACTTTAACCATACTCCACTCGGTATTTCTATCAACAATATACTTCTTTATTTTAACTTAGTTTTTATCAACGAGATTTGTATACCGAGTGTACCATTCCAACCTACTTTCAATGGGAGGGGGTGCAATTCGATAATTGATTTTACATTCATTTCGGTATCCCACGTAGGGTTAGTGGCACACTGGGAAACGGGCCAGGCCCCCCATTCGGATCACTTTCCTATTGTGTTTAGTATTAAACTTAAATCACTGATACGCAGGGCAGAGGTTAATATTAATTATTCCCTCGAGATAAGATTAGCTTCTAAGAACGGCTACATAATTAAATGGGACAAAGTAGACCCCCGGGATTTTTGGAAAAACTAGCTGCCTCCAATATTGAAGACATAATGATCTGTTTAACTGAAGAAGAGGCACCAGACCATGTAATGAACTCTTTTTCTAAAATAATGGGGACAGTCAAATCCCTACTAACAAGAAAACATCGGACAGGGGTCTCAAAACCCAAAAAGTGGTTTGATAGTAAGTGCACAAAAGCACTTACATCACTTAAAAAGGCGCTGCACACAATCCCAAAAAACCGGGATTTAATTCGTGCAGCCAGAAAAACGTATAAAAATACCATAAAATCAAGAAAAGCCTTGTTAAAGAACAAGGTCTGGGTAGCCCTGAAAGAAGCTTCGGCTAAAAGAGACAATAGGGCTTTTTGGAAAGTGATTAATGACCCCTTCCTACAAACCACAGAGGCAGATCTTATCGATTCGGCAATTACAGGTGAGCAATGGGTAGCTCATTTTAAACAATTATATGGTAGATCGATTCCCCCTGTTGATAGAACTATTTCCATACTTGAGGATTTTAATTCCTTGGACGACAGACAGCATACCCCTTTCCCATTAGCCATAACTTTTAGTTATGAGGAAGTTAGAAAAGCTATAAAGGATAGCTCGTCTGGTAAGGCCCCGGGCCCAGACGGTGTCCCTATAGATACTTATAAGGCAGAGATTGATTTATTGGCCCCAATGATAACTAATGTTTTAAATAAAGCAAACTAAGAAGGTTTTATAACTACTTGGTCTGATGCCATAGTTATCCCCATCTACAAAAAGGGCAAGAGGAATGACCCGACTTGCTATCGGCCAATTTCTTTGCTGGATGCGTTGCGAAAGGTGGCAGGTCGTATTATTTTAAATAGAATACAAACCTGGGGGGGAGGAAAAACAAATTTTTAGTAACCTTCAGTATGGATTTAGTCTAGGAAAGGGGACGACGGAACAATGTTTAAATTTGGCACTTCTCATTGCAAAGTACACCCAGGCGAAGAGTGGGAATCTTTTTATTTGATTCATAGATTTAAGTTCAGCCTTTGACTGTGTTGATCATGATTTTCTATGGCTAACTCTCAGCGATATGGGGATCGACAGTCAAATTATACTTTACATTAAGGAACTTTATAGAGAGGCAGGTGCAAGGGTCAGGTATGGCCCTAGAGGGGAATGCTCAGCTAAATTCTCCATTTAAAGGGGTGTTAGGCAGGGGTGCATTTTGGCACCCCTGTTATTCACCCTATATATTAATTCAATTGGATCTTATCTTAGGGACTTTCACCATGATTACCCTTCCATATCAGGAACCCCTACGCCACTCGTATTATATGCCGGTGATGCGGCATTAATGTCCAGGACTAGACTCAGGCTACAAAGAAACATAAATGAATTTAACATCTATATGAAGCTTCGTGGCCTGAGTATTAATGATTCCAAAACTTTCATAATGGTCTGTGGGAAGGGAAGGAAAAGGGCACCCTGCCCAATATTCTTGGATAACAAGAAAATTGAAATCACGGATACCTTCCCATATCTAGGGGTAAATTTTCATAGGGGGGAGTTCCTGGCAAACAACAATTAATGCCAGGAAGCTAGCTTTCTTGCGTTCCATTGGCGCTTTGCGTAATTTCACTAGCAAATTGGGGGGAAGCCAGTTAAAGACTTAATTTACATTTACAAGGCGAAACACGTCTCAACCGCCACCTGTGGTGCTGGTATTTGGGGCATTGAACACGCTCAGGGGATCCAGAGCTGTGAAAACCAGTTCATTGCCTACTTATTGGGGGTATCTAAAACTATATCCTCATATATGCTGCACATAGAAGTTGGCCTTTCTCATATAGCAGATACCATAAGGATTTCCCCTATCCTTCTCTGGCATAAGGTCTGGGTTACCCCAGAAACCTCCTTAAACAGGGATTTAATCAAAGACTGCCTCTCGCTAGACGGAATGTCAAAAATCAAATGGCTATGCTATGTGAGAAAAATGTTCAATGAGTTAGGACACCCGGAATTTTTTGTAAATCCAACTATGTTGGAGATGGTATCAAGAAGTACGATCAAAAAGATGGTCTTAGACCACCTTGTTACATCCAGGTGGAATGCAGAAAAAAAAAAATATACCATCATTAGATACCAGCAAATTACTTCCCAGGAAGGGTTATAAAGATACCTAACTTTATTGAACAGCCCCTATGCCTGCTCCTTGCTCACCCGTTTTAGGTTAGGCATCTTCTTTCGACTTGTTACCTTTGCCCAATGTAACAACTGGTCCATGACAAAATTGGTTTGCCCCTGTGATGATACTTCTTATCAAACGAACATTCATTGTGTCCTATTTTGCAAATTTTACCAGGCACCACGTAGGGCGTACCTTTTACCCATTTTAAGGTCATGGGGGATACGAACTTGTAAGCTAGCCTTCTCTAAATTACAACGACTGGAAGAAGAATATGTTATTCATGCACTGATCCATTTTTTAAAACTTGTTGTTAAGTTCCATCATTCTATGAATTGATTTAATAACTTTTAATGTTTATTTTATGGGCTGAAATATGTACTTTGGCTTGGTTTGGCTTAGTACATTTATTTACTTGCTGTAACAGTTGTTTTTAACTTGTATGCTTTTATGATTTGAATTTTAAATCGAATAATGCAAGTTTTGAATTGAATTGAATTGAAAAGGGCAAAAGAATGACAGAACAACTAATCACTAATCCTGCTGTCTGTTAGAAAACAAGTGAACATAATCATGCAACAATATGGATTATAGTGGTAAAATAAACTTTGAGCAACAGAACATATATAAATATGTAGCCATATGTTTTATTAGCTATGAACAATTAAAAAGATATTCTTGCATTCAAGATATATCAACTCTTATAATCACAATATATTAACTGGATTTCAACACAGTAAGATACATTTGAACAAATAAAATCAGGTACATATAAATAAATGAATGATAACGTATGGAACCTCATCTTATCCATGTTTTTTTTTAAACAGCTTGGCAATTGATAATGACTATAACAATTTATGTTAAAAAAATAAAAAATGCAATATTTAAAACTTTATTCAAAACTGTGCAAACAATGAATGTTTTGAATAAAGTTTTAAATATTGAATTTTTTATGTATCTTTCCGTGTAAAACTATTATGATATTATATATATTATATATATTATGATTAGAAGAGTTGATTGAAAGAAATCTTTTTAGGGGGTGTGGCTTCAGCGCCAAAAAGATGGCGGCTGTTCTGTGAGCTCTGTTGCGGATGTGGAGCTTTACTGCTGTTTTTACCTCTTTCGGGCAGTTTAGCATGACTACGGTTGCGGCAATATACCTCTGAACATCAGCGGTGAGTCTGCACACCGTTTCTGCACCATATGGGTGCTTTGCTGGACCTATGAGCCGCAGCAGTGATTTCCCTAATTGAGACGCGAGTAGCTGCCTGTTAGAAACGGGATCTCTGGCTGGCCAAGGCTTGCGCCAGAGTCAGGCAGAGACCACCACTTCCATGTCAGGGCAAGGGAGACACACACCAAGATAACCCCTGCTCACCCTCTAGGTAACGTGACGTGAGCAGCCAGGCTAAACTTGGAGGCTATGTAGGTTAAGTGTTTGCGCGCTCACCCAGAAACAACTCCCAAGGCCCACCACAAAGGAAACTCCACACAAGGTTATATAAAAATAGCCTTTGTATTATACCACAACACATTAGATAAGAACACACATTTTACAATGTGCCAACAGGCATGGGCAGAATTTACAGGGGATATGTACAAGACAGGGCCACATGGACCACTGTCAGGAATCATCACTTTTTAGGAATAGTAATTAGCACATAGAACACTTTGTAGAACCAAATAGAAAATGTAGCACACAACCAGTGATTATTGGTAAAGGGTAAGTACCTCCTACGCAACCCTAACCCCCTTAGGAAAATATTGCGCAGGGAACCAAGACCTCACTAGCAACACCTGTACTAGGAGAAAAACAACCACCTAAGTATCACCAACATTTAGGGGTATAAGCATAGGAACATTACACATGATGTATTAACATTCAGCGGTGTAGAAAAGCAAAACACATGATGCATCGAAACGCATTCAGAGGTGCAAGGAAGGAAACACATGATGCATCAAAACACATTCAGAGGTGTAAGCACAAGCAATTGCGCAAAACTCGCATGAGCCACAACCTGTGGCAGTACCTAGGCCCTCTGGCCTTGTTGGGGCTAGGACGCGCTGTGTCCCAATTGTCAGGCAGGCTGCGTAGGCAGCAAAGAACACCAGCCTAACCGTGGCAACTGCCCACAAAGTGCTGGGCAGTTGTAAACAATGCTGATGCGAACGTTGGAGCCTCGTGGGCTCAAGAACACAGAATGGCACTCAAGAGCCTCTTTGGGGCTCTAAAACAAATGTGGGCGATGAGCCTCTCTCAGGGCTCTAGCACAAAGACTGGCACTCGAGGCTCTCTGGGCTCGTAAAGCAAAATGGCACCCTGAGCTTCCCGGGGCTCTAAAGCAGAAATCAAGGTGCCCCCTCGAGCCTTCTCTGGGCTCGCAAAACCAACTGCGGGCGTGGAGCCTCTCTTAGGCTCGGGAATCGAAAATGCCCCCAAGAGCCTCGTGGGCTCTCTACAAGAGTGCGGCCGCTGGTGGTGCCTCTCGGGCTATCAATCAAATAGGAGGAGTCCCTCTCGGGGGACTCGGCATCAGGGGAGGTCCCACGGGCCTCCAAGCACCCAGGCACTCGCGCTGGAGGGGAGGGGCGGGCACCAGCAATGTGCCCCGACGCCCCTCCTCTCCTTCTCTGTAGCACTCACCGGGTCACTCACCGGGTCTGTGGACGCGCCGGTCTCTCTTCTGGTGCGGGGCTCTCCTCCCCTCACGGGAGCCCCGCGAGCGCCGGCAGCCTTTCTCCTCTCCTCGCACTGCGGTGCCGATGGCGGGACTTCCGGTCCTTCTCCCGGGGCCCCGTAGGAATTGCCCGGCCGGCCCAACACTTCCGGGTCGCCGCAGGCAGCGCGGCGGCCCGTATCAGGCAGGCAGGCAGGGTATGAATTAACCGAGGGGTGGGCTCCCTCGAGTTAAATATAACAAAATAGCGGCCAGGTCCCTGGCAGGGTGGGCACCTGCCAGGGGACAAAATAGGGTCAAATGAGCGAGGTGGGCAGTCGCTAGGGCAGTCATAAGCAGGGTGGACACCTGCAAAGTAAATAAAGCGCTCCAAGCGCTAATGGCAAGATAAAGCGCTCCCAGGTGCTTAGGGAAGGAATCCAGGGCCCCCAGGTGCTAGAGGAGCCAACAGTCCAGCAAAGTCCTTCAGGAGTCATGGGGCTGGGCAGGGCCCAGGTGGGGCAAGCCTTCCCCCGGGCCCAAGCAGCAGCACGCCCCTGGCAGGATTCAAGTTGGCAAACAAGAACATTTTAGAAGAGGTCACAGCCTCTTTTTATACATGAAATTTCTTTGTCTAAAGGTGCAGGGTGGGGGAGAAACCAGTCGCAGCTGGTTTTGGGAGTTCTTTGTTTTCCCCAGCCACCCATCCCATTCACTAGGCAGGACAGGGTCATCAGTCGCACCACAGGGGGCGGAGCCAGCATTGTGTGGGGAAAACCCAGCTCCATTCAGGACCCAAGTGCACTCCTCCCCTCACATCAGCATGCTAATCTCAACACTCACCACTGGGCAGACCCATCCAGACTTCCTGGAGCCAGGCTCCAGCCAATCACGTGTCAGCACACTCACTACACACGCACATCCATGTCTAGAAGTGGCACTTCCCCACTAGACACATACATGCTGCATACATCATCACGCAGCATTCAATCTCACGAGTGCGCACATACCAAACTCGACCCTGCACTCCCCACACATCAGGAACTACCTTGGTCACACATATTCCCCATGCATTCCTATGGGAGGGCAGGTCACTCACCACACACACAGAGAGCTCATGCACTTTACACTGTACCACAGTGAAAAAGTGCGCAGAGGCCTAAAATCACCAACACCAGG
Organism: Lissotriton helveticus; assembly: GCF_964261635.1. NCBI lineage: Eukaryota > Metazoa > Chordata > Amphibia > Caudata > Salamandridae > Lissotriton > Lissotriton helveticus. Next base: position 1,082,450,044 of record NC_136059.1, read on the forward strand.
TTACAGAAACAGCCTAGGCAAAAGCAAAAAAGTTTCGGGGTGAAACCTGCTAAAAGGGCCAGGTCCAACACAACCCCCTTCCAGCCAAAACGCAGGGTAGACCAATCACTCCCTTGATGGGCTTCCCTGCTTTGGGCGACAAAACACGGACACGGGCCCGCACGGCAGGGACACCCTCCGGTTTGGCGCCACTCTGAACCCACATGGTTACCTCCAAACCAGAACTCTCTGACCCAACTAGGATACCCCACTGGTACTCTCTAGTGGTCCACGGCCAGGCCATTGCCTACTCTCTAGTGGTCCACGGCCATTTTGGGTTGCATCGCTCGTGTTACAGATTTTTGCCTGCTTTTTCTCCTAATTGCTACGTTTGTGAAGTTTGGAGGCTGGCTGACTCTTTATTATGAAGGTACATTCTTGATCCTGTGAGCCGCGGTGGTGATTTTCTTCATCCTGTCACATACATCCGCCATTTTAGGTTGAGGTGCTTATGCCAAGTTATGCATTATATTTTTTCTCTCTCTTAGCCTTAACTGACATTAATATCATTGATATTCTATAATGTGGAAGTTGCTTTTTTATACCTGTTGGTGCATTGGTCTCTAATCTTCTCTGGTAACTTGTTGTTTTCAAAAATTAAAATTCTTCTCTTTAACTGGGTTGCCTTTAAATTACATTTTATATTCACAGCAAAAGCCAATGTTTCTGATACTGCCATTTCTGGATATCTACAAGTTTTTAAGATTACTGGAATATTGATGGTTATTTGAATTGAATATTTCCTTTTTGTTGCATGGGCCGGATTCGCCCTTCCCATTGCCTACGTGACATCGGACTCATTACAGCATGATGGCCAGTGATTTACACACGTCTTCCAAACCAACTTCTTCAGGTACAAAACCAAAAAGAGCGAAGAATGACCCGCCATCTCCTATTTTATCTTCCCAGAATGCTGTCTTAGACTCTAACTTGGAAGAGGTATATGGTCTTCAACCATTTATGTGCGCAACTAATGAGAAACTACAGGGGAAGATGTCGAAACTAGAAGGGGATCTTCAAGATATATCTACCAAAATACCTATGTTAGAGCAAGAAATACAAAAAATCAAACTCCACACCGAAGACCTTGAAAATCAAAATCGACAAAATAATCTTTGCCTTTACGGTCCTCGGAGAATATTGAGGGCTGTGATAATTCTGTCATTCTTGAAGAAATTTCTGCAGGATCTTCTGGATCTTCAATCTTCACCACCTCTCAACATTCAACGTGCACATCTGTTGGGTCATCTTCAAGCTAACTCAACTAAGAAATATGGTATCATAATGCTTTTTTGGGAATTCACTGACATTATTCGTGTTCTGAAGGCTGTCAAAATTAAACATTACCTTATTTGGTCTGGTCACAATCTTTTATTTCACAAGATTTCTCAAATGCAAAAAATGCCCCTCGAAAATAATTCTTAGCTTTTTGCCCCCAGTTGAGACACTTAAACATTCAATATGGCCTTCTTCATCCATGTCTCTGCAAGATCACACATGAAGGAAAATCACGTTCTTTCGACGATGCGGCTAAGCGAAACATTTTCGGCATCGGTTTTCATCACACAACATTGAGACTAATGATTGAGTACTTTTTTCAGTTTGCTGGTGTTTCTATTCTAATACATACTTCTTTTTGTTTCTATTAATCTTCATTCTCTTTTATTCCATTGTACCCTTCTTTCTTTTGCTCTATGCTGGTAACTCATTATTTTAAATCTTCAATAAACTTCGCTCTTCCTTTCTTATCATTCTGCATGTTTCAACTCATTAGAGGCTCTTTGTTGTTTATTTCTTAGTTTTGTTCTTTTCGCTGCCCGTCTTCTCAGTGTTAACATGCTCTTCTTTTACCTGCTAACCATTTCAATTCAGATCTGGATTTTTTTCCTTGATCTGTCTACCATTTTTCTCCTTCTTTATTCCTCTCCTCTCTTTCCTTCTTTCTTGCATTGGACTTTCTTTTTCTTTACCTTTTACCTTTATTCTTGTACTCTCATGAGTGTTCTCTCATCATTTGTTCTTTCAGCCATTTTATCGCCTTTGTATTATCTCATGTTGTGGTTGTCATTAAATGGTATCTTTTTGTCTCTTTTACTGTTCTTGCAGCCCATTGTACCTGCTTCTATATTCCCTTCCTCACCCGCATTATGTTTAATGTTGTTTCGTGGAATGTCCATGGTTTTGGGTCACCACATAAAGCACCAAAAGATACTATCCCATTTATCTAAACCTATTTCCCATGTAGCTTTTTTACAGGAAATGCAATGTAATAATATTGAATCTCTGAAACTTAAACGTTAATGGGTTAACAAGGTTATTTTTCTCCTGCTGCTAATTGTAAACGTGGTGTTGCCATTTTATTCCACAAATCACTTTTATCGACTGAATGTGATGCGAATGGACGATGGGTTTTGGTTGATGCTATTATATTCCAAAAACAAGTTACTTTTTTCAATATTTATGGCCCAGGTAAATCTGACCCGGAATTTTGACATAGTATCAAAGTGAAACTTTCTTCTAATCTAAATCCCAACATTATTGTCGCTGGTGACTTTAATGATCTGTTAGATCCCTTTACTGAAAGAAATCGAAGTGCAAATCCAAACCTGATAATTCCCATAAAGCTATTCAAGCTGCCATCTCCTTTCATCCATTCTTTGCTGTATGGAGAACTTGTAACCCTGATATATGTGAATTCACATTTCTTTCTAATGTACATCATACTATTTCTTGTATTGACTTTTTTTTGGTTTCCGAATCCCTACTTCCCACTATTCAATCATCAGAGATTGGTTCTATTTTCATTTCCGACCATGCTCCTGTTTTATCTTCCTTTGATATGTCCTTCATTACTCCCTAAACAGGGCCGGTGGTGCTATAATAACACTTTATTATCAGACCAAAACTTTATTTCAGAAGCACCCTTGTTTATTAATACATTTTTTCAAATCATATGCTGTGCATTTGTTGGGCAGTCGAGTGAGTGTACTCCGTAAGGAATTCATGAGAACTGGAATACAGAAGTAATTTTCGTCTGTGAAATATGAAAATGAAATATGGGCTGAACTTAGGGAATTGACCATGTGCCCAATGGGAACAGTCAGCCCAAACTGCCAGGCCACGTCCTCCCTGTACTGGAATCAAGCATCCTAGGACAGGTTTTGGGCTTTCACCCCTCTTCAGCCAGGATAGCTTGACTCCAGTGGCATGGAGAGCACAGGACCCACGTCTAGGAACTTAGGGAATTGATGCACATAAATGAAGGTCCAGTTGCTTCATGGTTGTTAATTTTTGTAAAGTGTGTGAACTGCATTTTTATACTGAGGAACGAAGTATTTACTGGGAGGTTCAAATTATACATGGACATGTATCACTGCGATTAATAAGTGTATTACTGTGATTGTATTACTGTGACAACAGTTGGTGCAGCAACTGTTGTTCACCACGAGTGATAATGTATATGGTACACAGACATAATATCGACTCCAAAATATCGTTTGGACATAATATCGACTCCAAAATATCATTTGGAGAAAATATCGACAGGACAGAATATCGACAGCCAAAATATTGTTTTTAAGGTAAGTGAAGTAATATCGTTTTTAAGGTAAGTGAAGTAATATCGTTTTTATTTTTAGGGTTCAGGGTCAGTTTTGGGTTTTTGGGTAAAGGGGTATTTTTAGGGTTCAGGGTCAGTTTTGGGTTTTTGGGTAAAGGGGTATTTTTAGGGTTCAGGGTCAGTTTTCAGTTTTTGGGTAAAGGGGTATTTTTAGGGTTCAGGGTCAGTTTTCAGTTTTTGGGTAAAGGGGTAGTTTTAGGGTTCAGGGTCAGTTTTCAGTTTTTGGGTAAAGGGGTATTTTTAGGGTTCAGGGTCAGTTTTCAGTTTTTGGGTAAAGGGGTATTTTTAGGGTTCAGGGTCAGTTTTCAATTTTTGGGTAAAGGGGTATTTTTAGGGTTCAGGGTCAGTTTTCAGTTTTTGGGTAAAGGGGATTTTTAGGGTTCAGGGTCAGTTTTCAGTTTTTGGGTATTATTTTATTATATTTTATTACTAAATAGATATGTTTAATAAATATGAAATAAAAAAATATTTATTTAACTTTCATTAATTATTTAATTATTATAAGTTAATTTAAGTAATTTTAAGTATATTTTAGTAATTAATTATTTATATTAATTTAATTTAACACTGTTTTTAGTAAATACGATATTTTTTACAACTATATTTTTGTAAACGATATTTTGTACTCGATATTTTTGTACTTACCTGTTTGTACATACAAACTCGATATTTTTGCTGTAGATATTTTTTCCTCGATATTTTGGGTAGTCAATATTTTGGTAGTCGATATTCTTTCAGTGATACAATCTATATGTCAGAGTCTGGAATCTACACTAAGGTTCATTAATGTCTAATTGTGTAGAGCATCTGTTGTACTGAGGGAAATGCACTTGTGAATGTATGTCTGCTACTTGTGCACACATTGGCAATTCAAGAATATTTGATGTATACAGAATTGGAAGTGAGACCAAGTAGATTGCAGTAGTGTCTTTTCTGACTATATTTTTCGTCTATATATATATTTTATGTCTTTTTGTGTGTGTGGAGTGTATTCTGTAAGTTAGAGGGTTTTACCCATTGCAAAATGTCTCCACTTTGCTGATCTGGAGTGAACCTAAAAATGTACTTGACTTTAGCAATACAGGGAGTTTCCTGTTTGGTACATACTGTTTGAATATCACTTGTTAATTCGGCGTATGCTCTGCTTTTGAATGAATCCATTTTATGGTGAAAAAAATTGCTATTCACCTTTGTTGTAGACTTTTTAAAAGCATTTCAAATCTGTTGAAATTCGGTGAGGAAAGCATTGTTTTAACCCGTTCCATGCTTGTGACGGAATGGCTCCGTCACCAGCCTCGGTCGCGCTGTGCTGGTGACGGAGCGATTCCGTCACGGCCCGGCCGCCGCGCCTGCGTGGCACATTCTATTGAGCAGGCGGGGCCGTGACAGAACTGGTCCGTCACAAGCACAGCGTGCCCGAGGCTCGTGACGGAGCGGTTCCGTCACGAGCATGGGAGCGCCGCGCTGCCCCCCTCCCCCTAGTGCTGCGGCGGAATTACCGCCGCAACCAAGGGGTTAAAGATGTATTACATCACATGAGTTGCCCCAATTATCTCTCGGCAGGAACCTGCTCGTTTTTGTAACATGAACACCTAGAACTAAAAATCTACTTTTAAGGCTAAAGATAACCCTTTTTTGTATTGATTATATCAGGTAACGGTGGTACTGTTTTCTTTTCAATAGCTTTCAGAGGGACTATCAGCCTGATTCATCAAGCCGAAATCGGCTCGCAAAGGGCCAGATTCTGAGAAACTGGCCCTTTGCGAGCGCTATTTTTGCATTTGGGATACATCATCCCAAATGCAAAAATCGGTAATAGCGATTTCGCTATTTTGCGAGGAATTACATTTAAGGAATCTCTATTTGAGATTCCTTAAATGCAATTCATCATCCATTTAAAAATTGCGAATTCGCAATTTCGGCCCGCTATTTACCGCGAGGTCAAACCTCGTGGTAAATAGCGAAACTAAGTTGCATGTTGCACACACACATGTCCTTTGGACATGTGTGTGCGCAACACCTGTTTCAATTTGCATTTAAGGGGTGCTACAGGGTGTCCTTTGGACACCCTGGCACCCTTTAAATCGCTATCTTATTTGCGATTAGCTAATTGCTAATCGCAAATAAGGAATACTCCCCATTCATTCCTATGGGCCTTTTGGCCCATAGGAATGAATGGGGAGTTATTCCTTATTTGCGATTAGCAATTTGCTAATCGCAAATAAGGAATGTGTAGGAATCGCAATTCTTTATGCAATTTCTACATGAATCCCGTTTTGCAAGTCCTTAATAGCGATTCCTTATGAATCGCTATTAGGGGCTCGCAAAACGGGAGAATGATGAATCAGGCTGTATGTGCCTCTGACGTAAGCATTGTTATTAATCAAATGAAATATACATTGACATTTAAAGTTTCTGTGATTTTTAGTGATCAGTTGAGATATTCTCTTCCTAAAGTCTGTTGTTAACAGTGCCCTCTCAGTGCAGATATAAAATTACTTCCATTGAGAGAAATAGGCATTACCTAACTTGTTAATAGAATGAGTGCTGGTTCAAAAAGGCCAGAATCCTGCGGTCTGTACAATTAAGTGTCCTCGAGCCTAATGCCACGGCTGCTAGTCTTCAATTGCCCTCTCGCTGCTTTAGTCCAACACCAGACACTCCCTGCCCTGTTATCTCACTTTTTTATGCCCCTCCTTTCGCCCTTTGTGGTATTTGTTTCCATTTTTTTCTAGTCCTTTGTTTAATTTTCTATCTCTTGCTTTTGATAAATATCTGATGTACGAAAAGAAAAGTGGCAGTCCACAAAAATTAGTGCCAGCCGCCACCCCCCCCCCTCCCCGTTCGAAACCACTGCTCATATTAAGCTCTGAAAATAGATGTTATGAGCAGTTTGGGGTATTCTTGGACCCATCAGCTTCTCTTGGTTTTCACTAATTTCGACCAGCATTGAAGCATCAATGACATCAATTCATACAGATTTCTAAGCCCAAGGCACCTTTGATGACTGCTCACACACGGCCCAGAAGTTTAAGGTTCAGCTTTCGACCAATAAGTTATTTTTTCACAGACAAATGTAAGAGAAGTGATTTGAATGTTCTCGCTATCAACTAAAATGACTAAAAGGACCCTTCAAATTAAGCCTTCTTCAGTGTTTGTTATGATCGTCCCAAGTTGCACTGTGATGATCGAAAACGCTGTGTCTGTCAGTATTTCTTTTATACTCTAATGACTAGCAAACCCTGCGATTCAGTAGTTATCTTTAAAAGCTGTCAAATGTTTCTTCAAGTGATGATACTTGAGTGCGTTCTACTCTGGGTGTTCAGGGACCTGTACCTGTCACTGGTGTATTCAAGGACCAGAGCTATTTCAGGTGGTGAGTTAGCTGGTATTTCTCGCATCAGCACAGCAAGAAATTGGGAAAATTGTCAATAATATATGCATGCAAAGTTTCGGCCTCTCTAATCGACACAGATTCGCCTCACATTGGAAATCGTTATGATGTAAAAATGTTTTGAATTTTATCTTTTCCTCTTTTTTTAAATTTCAGTGAGCTTCTGTGCTGTGTCATTGTGTTAACTGTAAACAGGACAATGCATAGGCAGCTTTAGGGACAATGTAATCGAAGGAAACGTGGCTATCAATATTGCAGCAGATGCAGTGGCACTCTGGATCCGGAAGTGCTGGCGCCTCCTTCACTAAGCCAAGGTTTGGCAATGCTGGACTTTATTGGAAAACTTTACTGCTGGACAAGTGTCACTTGTATGTGGTCTTTATTGATCTCAGATCAGCGTTTTACTCTATCCCTTGGGTAAAACTCTGCGAGGTTTTAACGCAGAAGTGTGTCCCAGATAATGTCCTACTAAAATTACATGCCGCTGACTATGCGCGAGTTAGATTTGGAAATAAAGGGGAATTAACTGACCCCTTTGTGGTGTGAGGCAGGGGTGTGTTTTGGTGCCGACTATGTTCACGCTTTATATATTAATGATCTAGATAAAGCGCTGGACTTCCGAGGAAATGATGCACCTAAATTGGGTACCCATAAGATGTCCTCCCTGTTAATCACAGACAACACCATTTTAGTATTGAAAACTCTGTGTGGTCTGCACGCTATAGTTCGCAGACAACACCATTTTAGTATTGAAAACTCTGTGTGGTCTGCACGCTATAGTGGATAAGTTCCTGCGTTTCTGCCGTGATAGGGGATTGGAGATGAATGTTAAGAATTCAATATTCATGGTTTTTAACCCATATAAAAAGGGGAGGGTGAACATTCTGGTTAGAGAGCTCGACTTGAGCAAGTTCAGGAATTTGTTTATTTGGGGGTCTACTATCAAACAAACTTAGCTGGGTGACACAGAGCAATAGGAGTACTCTGAAATTCCAGCAGGATGCTGGTGCCATGATTAAACTGAGGAAGAGAACCCAAGTTAGACCCTGCAGTGGAGATCTAAATTGCAAAAGGTGAAGGTGCAGCTATGTATGGGTCAGAGCTATGGGGCCACACAAGAACTGAGGCTCTTGTTAAAGTTGAAAATACGTTCATTAGGAATACCCTGAATCTCCTGCAGAGCTCCTCGCCTTCCCCAGCTCCTTGACAATGTCATATTCTAGATCTGTTTCACCTTGTTCCTCATACACCTGCAGTATTGGTGCAGACTGTAGTCTCCCAAGGAGCTGAAACCATATAGATAAGTTGATCAAGCTGCTTCTTAGCCAAAGGGGGTGGGAGAAGATATCATGGTTTGTTTTTATAAAGTAGAGCTTCCAGGAGATAGGCCTACCAGAACTGTGGGAGATCCTAAATAAATTCAAGCTAGTCTTGTGCATATTGATAAAGGAGAGCTGTAAGGAATATCCCCGGGTGTGAGAGATGAGGAGAATCAAGCCTGGTAGACTGACTGATGCATTTCTAGACTTTAAGCCTGCCCCTGCATATGAATAATTTCTTGATATTATCCCAAGATGCCATGCTAAGCAATTATTTTTTAGATGGAGATGTGGTGTACTCCCTGTTAATAGCTTCACTGCAAATTGGGCCAATAATAAATCTATCAATGGTAGGTGTCTTTCATTCAATAAAAAAGAGAAAACTTTCCCTGACTTCACCTTCTTTTGCAGTGCATATGCCCACCCACATGGGAAGTGGCTTAAGCCACTATTCAAGTTGCTGGGTTTTAAGCAGAATACCACTGCACTCAGAGTCCTGCACAGAGACACCAGCGAAATGGTTGTTATTGCAGTATCCAAATACATTCATGCAGCATGGCTCATACAGTTCCGAGGGAAACGTGGAGGAGGCGAGCTCACGAATGCTGGTGTGCTCCAGTGATTAGAGTTCCTCTCGTTGTGGGCCCTGATCTCTGTGGCACATTGGGAGTTTTCGCACAACGTCATTTTCTAATCTCTACTGATACCTTAAGCAAGGACGGCAATGTGATGTTTTATCTTCAAATGGTACTGATACGTTTTTACTTAGGCTGCTATGTAATCTCCAGCATCCTATGCACTACGATGATGGTCCACGCTTTTTTTTTATATTATCATTATTCGTTATTGTTTATAAATGCTTTTATTGCTGTATTTATTTATGAGAAAATGTATTGCTAGTTTTATTGTGATTTTATCCGAAATAAGCTAATAATGATGATGATGAATTCAGAATATATTCAATCAAATTGATTATATTTTGCTTTCTTATTTTGAATGAGTATTCTGTGGTTTCTCTAGTACTTCGATGACTGAGTAAGTAACTTGCACTGTTTTTGGTTTAAACATGAAATAAAAAATATTTCTTGTTTTATGTAGTGGAATCATTTGGAGTTGACAATTTTGCATTGTTTATCACTGACTGACATATCGACCAAATAGATGTGCATTGTCAGGCAATGGGTTCGAATCTTGGATGTATCCTATTAATTAAAAATACATTGCGACATATAATGTGGATTAAATTATAGTATTTCAGAGTGTGGTAAAGTATTCGATTTAATAATAGTTTTTTTCCCATTTGGATAATTGTAATGATATTTACTCCATATTGGGTTATTTTGGCCTTGAAAAAGGTGTGAACATTTTTGTGTCATATTTTTTACCATTCTTTTTACGCTTTAAGAGAGTCAAAGCCACCTGGAAGTGATTCAGAGACGTCATCTGAGGTTAAACGACATGTTCGGTGTTTGGCTTTTCAAATGCAGTATAAATTGCTGTAACTGGTTTCATTCAATTTGGTTTGATAGTGACGCTGGTTTCAACGTCCCCCTCGTTTTATTGGGTAAAAATAACTTTAAACACATAAGACATGTACATTGAAGGGTGCATTAAAAACTTCAAAGATTCTTATTAATGGTGTACTATTATATTTTAGGTTTCATTATCATGGGGCGATTTTCACTTCACATAAATAATTGTACCTTTCAAGAATATACATGAGGAAGTAGTTAATGTAATTAATTGTTTTAGATGGACATACTGTATTGAATTAGTAATATACCAGCACTGTTTTCGGTTGGTCCATGTGGTTTATTTTTGCACATTATCATTTCACTATTTTAGATCTGTCTTTTGAGACCTGTAAGAAACAAAAGGGTGTATAGTGTTGAGTTGGTGCAAATGTTGCCGGGTAAGTAAGGAATTCTAAGCAATTTATGTAGGATTATCAGATGCTTAGTAGCATACTTAAGTTAGAAGGAATTTTATTATGTTATGAAAATGATATTTTGTTTTAACATGAATTATTTAATTGATCCTCAATATCTGATGGTCCAGTGCGGTGGCAATCCATTGGATACTATGACATTCAAATGGTGGAATGGGTACAGCTTCATAGAACTGACATTTGGAGACTTCTTAAAATCATTTTTCTTTCAATACTTAGGATGATAAGGAATCATCCGGGGGGATAAAATGCATGACATTATATAAAAGTAATGACAACTTGTTTTGTCCTCTTGCTTTCCTGTTTTTAAATTGTGGATTACCGCAAACAGGTTATCAATGTCAGGATTTTGATGATTTTGATTTATACTAGCAATATGAAGATAAACTAATTCTAACAATTTTTGTAAAGATTTATGTGAAGATCCATCTCTATTTTTTATTTTGATAGTTGAGTTCTCTTTTCTATCAAGTTTGATGTGATATATGGAAAATGCTGAGATAGTGTTCCGAGGGTTTTATGTATAAGATTTGTTCAGCAGAAATTGACTATAATTATGGTTATTATCAAATTTTTATGAGATGAAAATGAAAAAAAAAATGTAAAATTATTATATTGTTGTAAGTATATTTGTATAGATGATCAGAGGTAGCCAGGAGGTATAATTCAAATAGAGGGTTTATTGATAAGTAGTTACAAGCTTCAATAAAGTCTTAAGGAGGTCCCACCAGGAGCAGATGGTTGTTGCTCAGCATGGAAAACTAAGTCACTACATATATTCTTTTCTGACTGCCCTAAGGAAGCAACGATGTTGTGAAACACATGTTGGCTATGGCTGTTGCTGTGATTAATATCATGTGAGCAATAAGCATTATTTGGATCAACTATTGGAGAAATTAATTTCTCAAATTGTGGACATTTACTTTTACTTTCTCATACCTACACTGGGGGGGTATCAGTGATCTTAGATTGGAGTGTCGGGTACAAGTCCTAATACCAAATTTTAGTTATAATCTACCTGAAATGTTTGTTTACCATGCCCCTTATAGGAACTGCCACCCATATTCAAAACACTGCTGCCTGCATTCAGTTCTGTATTTTACACTAAAAAATTACCTGAATGCTCCCCTCTGATAAAAAAATCTATCAGAAATGCTGCTCTAGTAAAACATTTATGCATTTACGCAAACTATGCAAAATGCATCCCACACTCAAAAAATGAACATGAAAGGTCTTTTTGGATACAAATTCAACATGAAAGTGTGATTTTTAGGTGATTTGTTGATGCTTGCATTTTAAACATTGCCACTCATGCCAGATTTGTACGGTTGTGCTCACAAATTACCAGAACAGTCTGCTCAAATAAAAAAATCTACTTGAAATGTTTGTTGACTGCCCACATTAAAGGAACTACCACTCACATTCAAAACGCTGCAGACCGCATTCAGATTTGTTGTTTCACGCTCACAAATATATAAACAAGGGGGCATATTTACAAGCCCCTATCGCCACCGGATCATCACTTTTATAGAGGTTCCTGTGGCAATAGGGGCTTTGTCTTATTTACAAGTTGGTATAAAACTACCTTGTAAATAAGGCACCCTTTCAAGCTATACTTACAGTGAAAGGGGTGGGCAATTGGTATTGCGGTGGGCGTTCCACTGCAACACCCATTGATTTTGATGCTGACCCCTATTTACAAGGGTGGCGTAAATCGGAGGCAGCACCATAATTAAAGCAGGGAAGTCCTGGGAGCATATTTACAAGCCCCCATGGATCGTCACAGGAATGTCGCTTTTATTGATGATCATGTATCGAAAGGGGCTTTTCCTTATTTGCGGGGCAGCGTTAAGCCCCTTAACGTGGTGTAACGTCACCTTGTGAATAGGGCACACTTTTGCGCTATGCTTAGTGTGAAAGGGGTGGGCAATGGGTGTTGCGGTGGGCTTTCTGCTGCAACACTCGTTGATTTTGACTCTTCCCCTATTTACAAGGGTGACGTAAATAGGTGGCAGTGTAAAAATTAAGAGAAGGGACAACCTGATCTTAACACAGCAAAACAAGGAGAAATGCGTTATTTATCCTCGTTTTTGCAGTTTCTATGTGTGCTGCATTGTGCAGCACACATAGAAACAGCAAAATACCATGAATAATTGTTTATGTGCAGGAAGATGGCCTTCCTGCACATAAACAATCATTTGAAAAATGATGATTTGCAACTTCTATGTGTGCTGCACAGTGCAGCACACATAGAAGTTACAAATCACTTTCTGGATTGTTTATATGCAGGAGCGTGGGTTAGCTATTTTGGCTTAATTCTGCACTCCACCATTCTTTTGTAAATATGCCCCAAAGTTCTTTCAAGCCAAGAAGAATACTGCCTACACTCAACTAAATGCAATGGTGAGTTTATTCGCTACAGCGGCAGCAAGCCCCAATGTGTTTTGGCAAAAAACCTTTCTCAGGGGTCAAGGTGGTCGACACATTACCAAAGACACATACTGTGAGAGAATACAAAATCATAAATAAAGGAAAATGCATGACACATAGCAATAAATGGTGGGTGCCATCTTAGACAGAAATAAAAACGAATTATCATGGTTATAAGAGTGTAATGGAACACATTGATCCAGCTGATGGAGTCTTAATAGGAAACCTGATTCATAATCAATGCCTTATGTTCCATCTACCATCACCATCAACCATCAAGAAGACAACGCTCTGACTCCCCTTCACTTGCCTATGTTTCCCGCATCTGCCCAAGCAGAAGTAGAGGATGCCCCATCTCCAACATCGCAGCAAAGACCTGGGACAGTCTCCCCACCCACATTAGGACCATTACTTCACCTCCGGAATGCCGATTGGCCCTCAGGACCTGGCTGTTTGAATAAATCTCTGGGGGCCTGAAAGTGCCTGGATACCCCATCACATGATAAACGGTGCTTTATAAATGGTGCTTTATAAATCCTGATTCATTGATAATCACAAATTATACATGAACCTAATTTTGCATGCTTGATCATGGAAAAGCACTGGAAATGTCAATAAAGTCATAGTTTATGGAAATTGATTCCCAAATGGGCTTTAATCATCACACATGTGAGGACAGATAAGCAATATAACACAGAGCTCCAAACAACACAATTATTAGAAATATGTTGGACACATTAAGTTTCATCACCAATCTGAAACATGATCTGTAAGTTTCATTAGAACTACACCTTGTCCCTGTGTTGGGAGTTGGGACTAAACTAGAGCTAGGTTAATTGCATCAATAGTTTAGAGGAAAATTTTATGTATTACCTGTATGGTACATCTCTCATAACGAACACCACATGTCACCACAATGGACTTATTGTGTGGAAGCTTAGAGGGCACTTTTGGTCAATAGTGTCTCATAAGGGTACATTTGTGAAACATAACTAGAACAGAAATAAAAAAGTTAAAATTAAAATCTTTAAATACCTAAATAGCTCAAAACCTTTAATAAAAAGTTACATTATTTCGAAATCTAAATTGTAAAAAAGATAGAATATTATTATCATCAGATATTGTATATTCTAATTTTTAGGGTGTTATAGAATTATTTTTTAAACCGACTACCCACCCATTACTCAAATGAACCCCAAAATAAAGTATAGATTTACTAAATATTTTAAACATATGACCACATAAATAAATAAGTTTAACAAATACATATGTTCAATAATAAAAATAACAAACTAACCTAATTCTTAGCCTAATCAACTATTACACATTAGTATATGCATTTCATTATAAAAGCACCCAGCAAATACCTTAGTAAACCTCACTTCCCCCCCCCAAAAAAAGTTAAATTATACAATATGTAAACTAATAAATATGGTCATTTATTGTGTATTTAACATATTAAATATTTAGAAACTCTATGTGTTGTGCCGGAACTATGACGGACTTCTATTTGTTGATGAGGAAACATTGGTCTGAAAGGCAAGAGAATGTGATTTGAATTTGTGAGTAAAGCATTTGCAGAATTTGGGACAAAATAAGAATGTTGTATAGATAGATAATCAATCTTATACCTTGGGCCCTTAGAAAATAAATTACAGGTTTCATCAGTTTAATGAGATACCAAAGTGCAGAGGAGAGCCAGAAGGGGAAGAATGACAACTGATAAGTTTTCCCTGCCATTGGAATTGAAGAAACTTTCTGTGATTGAGATGAATAGGTACAGTAAGATTGGCATCCTGATGTTCCAAACAAATCATCCGATAGAATTTAAGTAGAGCATTTCGGAAATACAAACAGGTTTACATTTTGAAATGGCAACAACAACCAACTGATTGAAGTGTTTGAGGTTTATGATGGGTCTCATCTTTTGTTTTTCTTTTAGACCAAAAATAGCGAGCTTAAGAAACCTGATGGGTGTGCATAAGTGAGTTGTACTGCTCGTTTTTTAAAGAGATTCATAATTTTCAGAAAAATCAACATGGACATTTTGGCTGAGAAGTTCAGAGGAAGCAGAGGAGCAGATTAGAAAGGGGTTTCCTAGAGTTCTAGCATAACCTTGAACCAAGCTTAAAACCCAAGTATAGTATAGCAATGTCATTAAATTGAATAGAAATATCAGTTTCTGGTATTCATGGATTAAGGCTGGTATTTCTTATCTTAAAGATGTTTATTCCAACAACACTTTCATTTCATTTGAGGCATTACAAACAAGATTTGGTTTATCTCTGTCCGGCCTTATTAAATATCAATATTTGTGCCATTCGATCTTAGATTCTTTCCTTCATGCTATTCCTACTAATATTATAGCTGATTTATCAATTTATCTTCAAAATGTTTCCAAATCATCTCATGGTGTTTCTATTATATATAAAAAATTATCAAATACTTTAGGTAACAACATAGATATGATTTCAACTTTTTGGAATAATGAACTTTCACTTTCCTTGTCTACTGACAACTGGAAAAATATTTGGCTTAGTAGTATATCTGGATGGTTACCTCTTTCACTCTACCAAACCAATGTTTATATTTTATTCAATTGTTTATGGACTCCGTTACGTTTGTTCCAAGCTAAACCTCTTCATTCTGCAATTTGTTGGCATTGTGAAGTGCAACCAGGTACGTTACAACATATGCTTATAGTTTATAGTTTTTAAATTTTGGACTGAAGTTTCGGATATTATAAAAAAGATTTTAAAGATTCATGTTGATGTCTCCTACCAAATGTTAATATGCAAATCTTCTATTTTGTCACAGAACTTAAATGATTTAGAAGGTACATGAAATCCATTACTTTCTGTTGGAAAGATGTTTCTATATTATCTGTCAATGTTTGGTGGTCCTGGGTTATTTTAACGAGAAGAGGTGCTCAGTTGTCCGTGAATGGGATTATTCATATTTCTAACTCTTATCACTCTTTTTGGATACCTGTTGATGAATATTTATACTCTTAATGGTATATTTATAGCTTGGCTTTCTTTTTATTGCAATTATTTCACACTTAGTTATAAGATATAGTAGCTCTATTTATAGTTAGTGCATTCGTTTTTTATAACTGTTCCCTCCCTTCCTTCCCACTTTTATGTTTCATATGAATATGTAACATTTTCTTACCTATTATATTATTTTGCTTGTTTTGTAATTTATAAATTGTGAATAGGTATTTTCGATATATATTTTTTCTGTATTATCTATGTTTATTATATATAAACAAAACTCAATAAAATATTTTGAACTTAAAAAAGAAAGGGGTTTCATAGAGTTCTAGCATAACCTTGAACCAAGCTTAAAACCCTAGTAACTCGATGTGGTCTGGCCACGTAGGAAGATGGCTGCCTGACCACAGAGCTCGGCGATGGGTGGAACTTCAGACGGTGGCAACACTCTCCTCAACGCGCCTGGGACCTCGGCGGTGACGATTTTCAACAGCGGAATGTGGTGGCAGTGTGTGGGCTGATTTTTATGAGTCTATCTGCTCGTTAAATGCCCATATTCACTGCTGTACTCTTCTCCTCACGAGGCGCGTGCTTGGCCTTCCTGTCAGCTGATTTCTCGACCCTCACGCAGCTGTTATGTGTTATTCTTTTCACGTGTGCGGCTCTTATCATTGTGGCAGTGGCTTAAAAAGAAAGGACAGGGAACGCTTTTGATGACCCCTTCTAACTGCATTCCGGTAAGGCCTCCTCATGGCTTCATTTGCACATGACTGTGCCACTTGTGATTAACCCTTACATACCTCTCTGGAGTTTTGTCAGATCACTTTCTGTCAGTAATTATTGAGCATGGAGTATCTCTCTCAAAGTATGTGTCTTCCTGGAGCTTCAATATTCCATACTAAATAAACTTACTACTGACTTTTGTTTTGAAATTACTTTTGTCAGTCATTTTCGCTTACTGTTTTTGCAAAACTTCTCCAGTGGATGATTAAGAACAATTATCTGTGAAGCATTTTTCATTTTATCTTCTCATGGAATGCTTTGTCCCTGCTCAAGTGAACTGTGATGATTTAATCTGGCATTCTTTATATTATCACTGTTACTGAAAGATATTATCCACGTCACCTCAGCATTACAGATTCAGTGGTTGGAGCTCCTAAATGCTGTCCTCTTATAGTGCTCTCTCTTTTGTAGGCACCTGCAGTGCGTCTTGAATGCGAGGAGTAATTTTAATGACGCATTTCGCACCAAGTACCAAGTGTTTTGAGCATGCTATCAACCTTACACTGACTTCTTCAGTGACCCTATCTGATGTTGGGTTCAACGCAACAAAGGTAGAATGTGCTTGCTCCCTGTAGTCTGTACCCTTTTGCGCTGTAGGTTTCCAAAGTCACACATATTCCCTCATGAGGCTATCTTTTTTTTTAGGTTCATTTTGCCTCATAACTGGAGGTGAATTTACTTTTGCAATGGGTGCAGTGCCATATATTGAGCGCTTTATGTGGAACAATTTCAATCTTGAGTTTTTTCTTTTTTGAGTGTACCGTAGGCAGGATATTTTTCCTCATGTGAAGAATTCTCCTGTAATTGTGCTGATTTGCAGAGATTTAATATTAATACTGCCATCTTGTTACACCTATACTGTAGCACTCTAGTCAATATTTTATGAAGAATTAGGGACTTTATAAGTGCATTAACCTATATCAAGAGTATATTTTCCTGACATATCTCAAATTATACGTATTTTGTTTGTCAGGTTTAGCCACTGCTATAATCCGGACAAGAGGTTTTGCGACAATACTGTTAACATTTTATTGGCATATTACGGAAATTCTCCAGATGTCTAATAATAAAAGTGAGAGCAAATTTCCCAAGCAACCTTTATTTGCAGACATTCTTTTAAAACCACAAAGTATTACAGCGAAAGGCTTAACCTCACCAATGTCTAAACCATCTTTGGCCGTCTCTTCTGCAATGTCTGAAGCCACTATGGAACAAATTTTACAGGAAGTATCAACTATCAGTCGTCGTTTAACAGACATGGATATTAATATCTCCTCTCTCGCAACAGAGTCTAAATCCATACGAGCAGAGATTATACAATTTAATGCTAAAACGGATGCACTAGATCAGCGCCTGTCAGCGGTGGAATCCACACTTATCTCCACACAACATGAGGACCAGGATCTCTTGCTACTTCACAGTAAGCTAACTAATTTAGAAGATCGTAGCTGATGAGATAATATCAGTGTTTTTGGATTTCCTGAAAAGATTGATGATCAGAATGCTAGACTTTTCCTATGTAATGTCCTTCCTAATCTTCTTGACATTTCCTTCAGCCCACCTCTGGAAATTCAACGTGCCCATGGCTTGGGCACTCTACGTACTGATTCAGGTCATTCTTGCTTCTGGAGACATGAGCAAGTGCGACAAACATTAATAGCTGCACGCACACAAGGTTTATATATATACGATGGTCATGAATTTCGCATTGCCGCTGACTTCTCACGAGAAACTAATGAAAGGAGAAAGGCCTTACTCCCTATGAGGCCACAACTATGGGAAATGGATATTAAATATGGCATGTTTGATCCTGCCAGGTTCGCAAAACTAAAAATGGCGACTCTAAAGACTTCTACAATCCTGATGACTTAAAACAATTCATAGATACACAATGCATTCAAGATATGGAAGTTCAATACATTGCTGATGAACAGACTTCTCACAACCCTAAACATCTTCCACAGCTCACAGACACTCAGAGACTTTATCCTGCGGAGGTTTGTCATAGAGGTAGAGATATTGAACGATCAATTCGTAGTCATGAGGACAACATTTCTGCCCTTCAATCAGTATCAGCATTTACACTGGACTTGCTTAGAGACAAATCCTGTTCTCCCTTAAAATCTGATTCTGATGAAGAGTGACTTTCATAAGGTTGGTATTCTACTGCTGACATGAGTGCTAATTCATATCCCTTCTATGCTTCTCTTCTAGCCCTTCGCAACAGAGATTGCCTCCTAATTGGTTATAGGAGTTCTAACCATGGGCCAGATGTAGGTAGCCCAATACCGGTCGGTAATGGCCGAAATTCGGTAATTTAACGAATTTTGGCCGTTACCTACCAGTATTTAGCCCCTTCCAATGTAGGTGACAATTCGGTAAATACCAATTCGGTAAATACCGAATCGGTAAATGCTATGTAGAAAGCACATTAAAGAGTGCTTATGTGCTGTAAGAATTTGTTAATTACCACCAACTTCAAGTTGGTGCTAATTACCGAATTCTTTTAAAAATTCACATTTTAATTGTATTTGAAGTGCCATATGGCAGACATACATGCCATTAGGGCATGTATGTGTGCCACATGTGCACCAATGCACTATTAAGGGGTGCAGCGGGGTGTCAATGTGACACCCTGCCTCCCTTGAATATGTGCCCCCATTACCGATTCGGTATTTAACGAATCGGTAATCGTGAATGGCTTCCCATTCATTCCTATGGGCCTCCAGGCCCATAGGAATGAATGGGAATTACCGAATCGGTAAATACCGATTCTTAAATACCAAATCTTACCGATTCTGTAACATTTACCACATTTTTTCTTACATACCATTTACCGATTCTAAAATATTGAATTTGTAAAATTCGGTATTTTAGAATCGGTAAATGCAAATTACCTACATCTGGCCCTATATGTCATTTATTGTAATATGCTATTAATTTGGGTCCTACATAATTTCTTTGAAATCTGTTTCAGATTAAGAATAGCTTTCACAATATTTATATCTTGATACAGACATGTTTGATGATTCATATCCTCTGGATATCTTTTTTCTGGTTCCTCATAATAGAGTTTACCTTCTGCAGTGGTGACCCTCTGTTTTATACATGTAATTATTTTCCAATTCAGAATGGTTCTAGGATTCTTTATTATCCCATATCGTAATAAGCTACCCAGATTTATTGTTTAATGTCAGCATGAATTGGACATACTTCCACTTACATTTTGGAGTTATAGTGATTTTACTGCAGCCTCTCATGCTTTATTATCCTTGCTCCCCTTTCTTTTAATAAGTTAATATTGAATATGTTATTATTATATATGTGTTAGATGATATCTCTATTTATTAACACATTTTGTCCTTTTCATTACTTTTTTAATAATATCTCTTGTAAATTAGTTTATACCTTCCATCTTAGTATAATATATATTTAATGTCTACTGTATTTTATCCATAGTTATATAGAGATTTTACTGTACCCCCCCTTTAGTCTTATCAATTTTCACTCTTCCTGTACGTAAATCATGGTTTATTAATGTATTTATATTCCTCTTACTATTTATTTAATAATGTCTTTATCTTTTCTCCTACCTAAACCTTTTCTTGTATCTCATTCATACTTGTAATTTACTAATCACTTTTCCCTATTCTGTGTCTTTACCTATTTCTTATTGTATCTCCACATATCTGATATCTTACTATTGAACTTTCTTTCTCCTTCCAGCTATTCTTTTCCCTTCACTTTTCTTTATTTCTATTTCTTTTTCAGTTTATAATATTACGTTAACTTTATGTGCATTAATCGCTGAATATGTTTTTTTTATAGTTGTAAATTATCAGCTAGATGTTATGCATTTTATGTCCATATTTATATATTAAATGTATCTATACGCATTTTACATAAATCTTTATCTATTCTTCTGGAATTAGCTCCCTTCTTTTTTACAGATGTCTCCCTACACTCTATTGATTGTATTTATAATCACATTTATTGTTAAATATATTTCATTCACAGTTGCAATATGTACTATTTTGTTCCATGTTGTTAGTTGTATCTAGGTAATAATGAATTCATGACTATTTTTATGAATTTTTCTCTCTTTCAACACTAATTCTCTATCTGTTTGTTCTGTGTGTTTTTTACACACACATTTTGCTCTTCTGTTTCCATCTTTATTTTCTTCCATAGTCCTCATAGATTCTTCAGTCTCAACCCTCTTGACAGTGTTCCTATCCGTTGTGGTGCTCTAGTGAGTCAAGACACGTACTAAAGCTTAAAGGTTCCTTACTTTATTTTACATTCTTTCATTCTTTGGTAATTCTTTTCCATTATATATTCTCACTCAACAATTCTCTTACTAGTATTCCCCCACCTTCACTTTTCCCCTATTCTTCCTACTCATTTTCTTTACTCTTTCTTTTATTTCAGCCTTAGTCTTTTCCCCTTCTTTTCTCCTGGTGTTTCTGTGGTAGGCCAGAGTACCCTTTTTCTATACTGTTTTCTTTCTTTTTCTATTCTATCCCCTCTAATCTATCACTTCTTTATTCTGAAAAACATATTCTCTCTTGAACTATCAACTCATTTTCACATTGCCCTAATATGACGAGTACTCGCCCCTATGTACGATTACCTGGAATGTTCATGGACTCACTACATTAAAATAAAAAAAATACTTTCTTATCTACAATCCAAGCACATTGATGTGGCTTTATTGCAAGAAACCCATCTAGATGCACTAGAATCTGATAAACTTTTCAGGGATTGGGTGGGAAATATTATCCACAGCAGCGTTTTACAAAGTGAACCTACAGATACTGCTCCTGTTCGCAAATGTGGTGTGGCGATTCTCATTTGCAAATCATTCCCTGTCACCGTTTCCAAAACTTGCTCAGATCCTGATGGTGGCAATGTGTTTGTTAAACTACGTATTGGGAATTCTTTTATATGCCTAGGATTAGTTTACACTCCTACAGGAAATAAGAAAGCATTCTTCCTCCAATTGAACCGTCTACTAACGGAGATTGATGCCTCACAATATCTTATTGGTGGAGATTGGAATATTGTACGTGACCCAATTCTGGACAAAACGGGTTCATTAGATAAAGGGAATGCAGCAGATAGAGCCATTTTGGATTATATAATTTCAGAAAATGGATTGGTGGATCACTTGCGTCTCAGTCATCCAACAAACACAGAATACACATTCTTTCCCCCCACTCATGGCACATTCTCCCGTTTAGATTATTTTTTAAGGTTGCATAGAGAGGTCCAATTGGTACTGGAGTCTTGCATTTTAGAAGCAGCTTTATCCGATCATTCTCCTGTTCTGCCGTTCCTTGAACTTGGACTCTCTCGGCCAGGATGTAAACCATGGTGTATGAGCATACAAAGGCATAGGAACCCCAAGGGTAAACTTCAATTGCAATTCCATCTTCAAGATTATATTTCTATTAAAAAGAACTCTGTAATTTTCAGTAGGACTATCTGGGCTGTGGCTAAGACCACTCTTAGGGGTCATTTAATGCTTGAAGCAGCACTCGCTACTAAGCAGAATGCCGCACGGCAAATAGAGTTGGAACATGACATTCAATCTTTCACTCGTTTGTATGCATCTAGCCCATCTTTACAGAATCGTAAATCACTTGAGCAAGCACGTATGGCTTTAAACAATCTGTTTACCTCCAAAGCTAAGTATGCTTTGCAGAGAATGAAGGGAAGACATTATGAGCAGGGGGAGAAAGCAGGGAGATTGCTAGCTGCACAGTTGCGTCAAGGAGAGTCAGCCATGGCCATTCCAGCTATTCGATCAACGCAAGGTGATATACTTACGAGACCTCAAGAGATTTTCCTTTTTTTTTTTTTGAGTCCTCATATAATGCCACCAGAAATATGACCCTAGAAAGGCTTTCTCCGGGCCACCACCTCAGACTTAATTGTTCCCGCCCTGGAGTCTGCAAATAGCCAACGGAGGTTACCCAGAGGTAGGTCGTTTCCCATCCCACTCCCGTTTGCGGTGATTCTTGCCCTGCGGGAGGATAGGACCAAAAAAACCTCTGGCATAATCATCAGACTCGGTTCCGAATTATCTCTCAGACCATGCCGTCAGTGGAGACCATACCCTACTTGCCCTTTCTCCGCCACACGACAAATCCAAAACACTCACCACCATAATGTTTCTAAGGCAGTCCGCAAATCTCGGAGGACTGGCGGACTTCCATTCCCTACATATTTCACTTCTAGCAATGACAAGAACATAGAACATCAATTGTGTAATATTATCTCTGATATCATAGTCTTGAGGGAGGCCAAAAAGTATTAATCTGGTATTGCATTCAACGGGTAATAATGTTACCTGCTCTAAGAAATTAGCAACCTCCTCCCAGTAAGTTTCCAATACAGGACACTCCGCAAACATATGCCTATCATCGGCTGCTACTGTCTTACATCTGGGACATAGGTATTCATCTACAGAGATCTTTGAGAGATTTGATGGAGTCCAATATGCCCTATACGCTGTATAAAAATGGTTCCTCCTTAGATTAGAGGGATTTATAACATTCTGTGAGAGAACAAAAGAATCCGTCCATAATTTTACCATTTCCCCCGAATCCTCAGTTATTAAGTCCCCCCAGAGTTTAACTATTTCTGCTCCCAAATTATCTTTCTCGTATAACATTATAGTGTACCAGTGTGATATCTCACCCTTCCAGCCCCCTCCCCTGTTAACATGCTCCAACATTACAACCTCCCTTGTATTTCCCCCACGTTGCTCTTCCCACCATGAAGAAAGCTGATAAAACTTAAACTTTGAAATAGTACCTCCTGTGAGGTTAAGAAGAGATTCCCAACTTAATAATTCTCCATGATTACACAGGTCGCCCCACTGCAAGAAACCTGCAACTTTCAATGGAATAGCTAAACGATCCAATAAGCATTCTGGGGTACCTGGAGAATCCCAAATGGGGGCCAGATGATGATAGTAGGGAATATCAAAGATTCTTCGCATCGCCTGCCATACAGCGAGCGCAGTCTTCAGGACCTTCAAACAAACCTTCTTAAAAAATGTCTGGTCTCCAAATTTAAACAAAAAAGAAATCTAAGCCTTGTGGCAAGTCTGTGAGCATAGCTTGAAAAAGTTGTGGCTAAGGCCACTCTTAGGGGTCAGTTAATGCTTAAAGCAGCACTCGCTACTAAGCAGAATGCCGCACGGCAAATAGAGTTGGAACATGACATTCAATCTTTCTCTCGTTTGTATGCATGTAGCCCATCTTTACAGAATCGTAAATCACTTGAGCAAGCATGTATGGCTTTAAACAATCTGTTTACCTCCAAAGCTGAGTATGCTTTGCAGAGAATGAAGGGAAGACATTATGAGCAGGGGGAGAAAGCAGGGAGATTACTAGCTGCACAGTTGCGTCAAGGAGAGGCAGCCATGGCCATTCCAGCTATTCGATCAACGCAAGGTGATATACTTACGAGACCTCAAGAGATTTTCAATGAATTTCCTTCCTTTTACCAATTCCTTTATACTCCAAGCAATCACGTGGATTTGGATAAAAAGTCTTCCTTTCTTACAGGAGAGGATCTTCCTTGTCTCTCTGATGATGGCAGAGCCCTACTTGAGGGAGAAATCACTAGGGAGGACATTTCTAAAGCCATTACTGCTCTTCCTTACCAAAAAGCCCCTGGTGAAGATGGATTCCCTGCTGAATTTAACCGGTGGGCAGGACACAATGTTATTGATACATTACATTCTGCATTTCAGGAGGCAGATAGGTAATCTTCATTAGGACCTCTTTCTAACAAGGCAGTTATTGCAGTATTACCCAAATCCGGTAAAGATCCCCTATTATGCAGTAGTTACTGTCCCATCTTGTTATTAAATTGTAATATCAAAATCCTAGCCAGCATTCTAGCATCCTGCCTCCGTAAAATCTTACCCTCCCTAATACATCACACCCAAGTGGGCTTTGTCCTTTGGCGTTCCTCTCGGAATCATTCACGTACGTTAGCCCAAACATTGTGGTCTACTAAACTTCTCACAGACGATGCATTAGCTCTTTCACTTGACGCTGAAAAAGCGTTCGATCGCATCGAATGGGAATATATTTTTGCAACAATGCAACAATTCGGTTTAGGCAATCAATTTATAACCAACGTCCGCTTGCTGTATGATAATCCTTCTGCTCAGGTGAACTGCTGTTTTTTTTGTCTGATACATTTCAGATTCAGAGGGGTACGCGCCAGGGATGCCCACTATCCCCCTTCTTTTCCTTTTGGTAATACAGCTATTAGCTGCAACAATTCCCCCAATCCGCGGAAATCACTGGCGTTCCTCTCCCAATTGGACACTCAAAGATTTACCTATATGCAGATGATATATCACTCACCTTTACCAATATCTCCCATTATCTCCCGTCCCTTCTTAAAATCATTGATGACTTCTCTTCTTTCTCAGGCAGTAAAATTACCCATTTCTGATCGAACCACAAAGGCATCTATATACAGCTTTCCTTTTCATTGGCATACCTCACGCCTTAAATACCTAGGAGTCTTACAGGTAGATTCATCAAAACCCGTTTTGCGAGTCTTTAATAGCGATTCATAAGGAATCGCTATTAAGGACTTGCAAAACGGGATTCATGTAGGATTCGCTAAATAAATTGCGATTCCTACACATTCCTTAGTTGCGATTAGCAAATTGCTAATCGCAAATAAGGAATAACTCCCCATTCATTCCTATGGGCCTACAGGCCCATAGGAATGAATGGGGAGTTATTCCTTATTTGCGATTAGCAATTTGCTAATCGCAATTAAGGATGCGATTTCAAGGGTGCCAGGGGTGTCCAAAGGACACCCTGTAGCACCCCATAAATGCAAATTTACACAGGTGTTGCGCACACACATGTCCAAAGGACATGTGTGTGTGTAACATGCAACTGAAAAAATGCACTAAAGTGCTTTTTTCAATTTTTTTTCGCTATTTACCACGAAGTCTGACTTCGTGGTAAATAGCGACCAAATATTCCGAATTCGCAATTTAAAATTGGTTAATGAATTGCATTTAAGGAATCTCAAATAGAGATTCCTTAAATGCAATTCCTCGCAAATATGCGATTTCGCTATTACCGATTTTTGCATTTGGGATGATGAATCCCAAATGCAAAAATTGCGCTCGCAAAGGGCCAGATTCTGAGAATCTGGCCCTTTGCGAGCGCAATTTCCTTTCATGAATCTACCTGTTGGTCGATAAAGGCTTAGAAAACATAGTCACTGATAATTTAGCCCCTTTTCTTTTTCAAATGCAATGAGATTCAAATGCAATGAGATTTTGATAAATGGAAAATCTTAGGACTATCTCTCTGAGTCCAAGCCATCAAAATGGTCACTATCCCGCGTTTCATTTATATTTTAGGCATGCTCTCCTTTCAAATCCCTCTTTCTACGCTTCGATTGATTGTTTTTAAAATGAAGTCCTTTGTATGGGGCTCTGCTAGACCTCGCCTTGCAGTGGCAAAATTAAAAGCCCATCAAATGTACGGAGGAATGGGTCTTCCATCCATTGAACACTATTCAATTCTCTTGCTTTGCACATCTCTCAGTTTTCTTACTTCCTGACAGGTTTAAAAGACACTCCGCAATGGGTCCATTTAGAGCGTCACCTTTTAGCTATGAATTTGGGTCTTTCTCTTTTGTATGGAAGCGGCACTAGCAGCTCTAATCCTTAAAATCCGGTTTTATCTGCTATGCATAAATCTTGGCAAAGAGGACACTGTCTCTTGGGTTCAAACACACGTATTCACATTAAGGCCCCTTTGTGGAATAATTCTGGTATGCGCATTAATGGTCGTATGTTATCTTGGCCATTGTGGCAAGCAGCAGGCATCCATTTTCCAGATCAGCTTCTTCATGATGGCGAATTTAAATACTTCTCACAATTGAGGGAGTAATTTAATCTTCCTATTCAACATTATCTTAAATGCCTTCAACTTCAACAATGTTTGAAGAAACACTTGGGGTCTCCCCCTTTGTTGCTTTAAACATCTCCAATATTATCTTATTTATGTGTGTGGGGGAAGCATAGGGGTGTGACTTTGGTTTTTTATAAAACTTTTATGCTCCATCTTTTTTCACAAGCCATCTCTCATAATCTCCGACTTAACTGGCAAACTTGTTTATCAACTTCTTTTACAGCTGTAGAATTGCATCACATATTAGAAGATCTACATAAAGGAGTTTGTGAAGCACGCCTTAAATTGTGCCTGTTTAAAATTCTCCATGATTGGCATTGGTCAACGGTCAAACTACATAAAGCTGGTTTACTTTCAAATGTTGATTGTTGGAGATGTTCCGCTTCTGGCTATGACATAACTGACATTATTTATGAGTGTCCAAGAATGAGACCTTTTTGTATTTATGTTGGTAAAACATTACACTCTACAATGCCCTTACATTTACCATTTAATTCTGCCAACATTCTTTTGCATGACCTGCATAATTCTCCCAAGCTTTCTAAACTACAACACCGTCTCTTCCACACTGCATTGGCTACAGCTAAAAATGTTATTTTTTACGCAGTTGGAAATCACCAGCCTCGCCCTCTCAAGAAGAGTGGTTAGTGGCAATGATTCAGACAGTTTCACATGAACTATTGATTTATAACCTACAGGATCAAGTTGATATATTTTTTACAGACCTGGTCTCCCTTCCTTAAAGCCAAAGCTGAAGAAACTGACACCTCTCTTGTCCCTCTTAATACTCTCAGTCAAGCAGACTAATTTATCGGTTTTACCATTACTATTTACTCTATCTCTCTCATTTTGTTATATTCACATCATATTAATCATATTTCTTCTTCCGCTCTCTCAGTACTCTGGCTCCACTTTTCCACATTATTCCTCAGGGTTTTTTTCTCTCCTTTTACTTACTTATTTTCCCCTTCCTTTTGTACCCTAAACTTTTACTAGATGAGTATTTTTCCATGATAATATATTTCTACACTATTTCTACAATGCTCCTATGTATAGTCATTGTTTCATATTTACATTTAATCTATTTATATTCATCAATTGATGTTGTATGCTTCATTAATTCATTATCTACATTGACTTTTATTACATCTCAATTTGCTTATTTATTTACTTATGTATCTATATATTCCATATTTATTCATTTTTATTCAACAGCAAAATGTTATACCTCCATTAATATCTTTTCTTTGTGTAGTATTTATTAACAAATGTTTTATTGCATTGTTCTTAACTTGTATTATATTATAAA
This sequence comes from Lissotriton helveticus, assembly GCF_964261635.1. Taxonomy (NCBI): domain Eukaryota; kingdom Metazoa; phylum Chordata; class Amphibia; order Caudata; family Salamandridae; genus Lissotriton; species Lissotriton helveticus. Next base: position 1,082,477,855 of record NC_136059.1, read on the forward strand.
AACTTTCAACACAAAAAAAACCCAAGTAACTGGAGTGATCAACTGCTATTTGTTTTAAAAAACTTGAAATGACCCACTACAAAAACTGAGCCTGAAGGAAGACTTACTTGCTGGGTGTGCAGACCTGCATTTCTTTGGTTGCCATCTCAGAACTCAGAAAACCCTGATAGAACTGTGGTCAGAAGTCTTGATAGGATGAACTGTACTATAAAGTGTAGAAGCCTCTGTATCCTTGACCTCTGGGAGATCAGCCAGTAAAGTGTCTCTTGCCTCTACCAGCCCTGGCAAAAACCCTGTTTGAGAAAAGATATTTGAGGAACTGCTGTCCTCTAAGTTCCTAAATAAAAGAATCATCGAACAATAAATCATTTACCTTGAGACCAGGCTCCATGGAAGCAAAATTTGCCAGTTTGGGATCCAGATGGAATGGCCAGAAGCATCTAAAATCAGTTTGGAATAAAAAGAGACAAGAGTAGATGAAGATGTTAACTTTGTTTTCTTTGCATGAGGGCCAGACCAGAAGTCTTAATCACCCCCACATCGGGATCATTGTCGGTATCCAGATCCCCTATGTTGTCATCCGTATCCTGCATATTGGAGATAATAACGTTAGTATTGCTGCTCTCTAGAGTCTTAAGTTTATTTTTTGTTTAGTACTCGAAGAATTTCCCTCCTTAATAGGAGGCCCGGGAGCAACCTCATCCTTAAACCCAAGTGAGGTTTGCTCACCAGTCAACAGCGCAGAAATATTTTTTGAATTGCCCCTTAATAATAAAGCTGAAGTTGGGGCCACCATGGCCTTGCGCAAACTGCTTTCCCCCTCAAGAAAGGACCAAATTGGATTGTGACATCCAACTGAGAACAGTATTTTTTAAATTTTTTGGTAGCATTAATCATGATGCTGAAACAACTTGTGCCACAGAGGAATGAATAAAGTAATTCAAATTATTTTTTAAATCCTCCTCATCATTTTTCCTTCAAAAATCAAAGAAACAGTTAGATTCCATGATATGATGATATCTGAATATATAAAAATGTGAACAAAAGCAGCTGAGACAAAATATTATTTAGCGTTAATGAGAAAATGGAAGTAAGATGTTACATTTCTGGAGTCTATGAGGATGGTACTTACCCGTTGGAGGAAACAACGATGAAAAGACTAGATGAGAGCAGGAGATCAGGTTGCACCCATGAGGTGTGTTCCTGGAAGCCAGCGCTTGGCAGAGTCAGAGATTCCAAAGAGGTTGAGGCAGATGCAGAACGTGTCGACAACAAATCTGAGGCAAATTTGTGTACACAACAAACATTGATGAGTGCAACCACAGGAACAGGGAGGAGTAGAGAGACTTGCACAAGCACATGGAGGAAGGAAAATAAGATTAGAGCTACAGGAGCTACTACTAATGTTAAACAATGTGAGCAAAAACTATAAAATACCTAAACGAAGACCAAATGACATACTAATAATACGAGCTAATAGAAATATACTTAGCTTGACTGCAAGTCGCAAGAAAATATGCTGCTTGCAATAAAGTTAGGTATAATTGGCTGTTCCTCATTACTGATTGGTACATTGTATATTGGTGTTCTTTGTTCCCATTCACCTGTGGTTCCTGGTCCTCATGGGATGAGTAGCTTTTTCAAGTTTCTTAACTGTTGCTATTTAATGAAGCAAGTTAAAGACAGCGAGATAAGGAGTGTACTGAGCCAACCATTAAAAACCAGGAGCAATGAGGGTCATCGTATCGCCCTAATGCATGATAACAAGAATTCCTGGTTTAACCAGGACTGTAGGAAGTCAAAGGGGACATTCATTGGGGCAATTAAAAGAGGGGTCCATGTAGAAATTTCTACTAGTAGAGCTGGATACAAAAAAACCATTGATAAAGCAAAAAAGGAATGGGAAGACCCACTCTGGGAATCTTTACATGTGGTCCTGTCGGAAAGCGACCCCAAAGGATTTTGGAGACATGGGGCATATTGGTTAAAAGGGGAAGGACCCACACTGGAGTCCATACTAATATTATAAAGAGAGAGCCCAAACCTTTGAGGCGGGTAATCTCAGTAACCACAGCACCAATCACAACACCCAATACAGAGTTGGAAAGGGCAGTTGCAGCAGAAGGACATAAGCTATGCAGACGGCCACCATATATATTTTTTTTTTGCAGAGTTTTATATAGCGCAAACTTGACCCGAACTGAATCAGGTATCAGAGCGCTTTACATAGCACCAGTTACGTAACATGAGGACACACATTCATTTTTGTTAGGCATGGGGTGATTAAGTGATTTTCCCAGAATCACAGAATGTTTGGCGCCGTTACCAAGACTCGAACCCAGATCCCCAGGTCCGAGGTCGAGCTCCTTAGCCGTTAGGCCAACTCCTCTATACATTTAAAAGGTAAAAGAACTGTGCCAGCAAAGTAGTCCCATGTGGGTGTGTCTGCGTTGTGCTGTGGGCGTGGGTTGGGGGGCGTGACTAACACTGGGGGCGTGTGGTACGGCCATCACATCGTGGGCTGTGGGCGTGTGCTGTGGGTGTGACAAACGCTGGGGGCGTGACAAACGCTGGGGGCATGTGTCCGCCCTTCATGCCATGTGAGTCGTACATACAAGCGCCAAATACGTTGCTGCGCAGCATCAAGGGGCACCCTGGGTGCGTGAAAAACGCTGGGGGCTTGTGTCCAGCCTTCATGCCATGTGAACGCAATTGTGCCGCATCAAGGGGCACGCTGGGGGCGTGTGCTACGTTCCGCCCTACATGCCATGTGGGTCATACGTTAATCAGAAGATCGTCAGGTGTGGCTGTGTGCTGGGGGCTTGACAAACGCGCTCACCTGGAGGCCTGGTAAGTAACGTTACTGCAGCCTCCCCTGCACGCTGTTACTGAATTCTCTCGTTCATCGAAATTGCACGCGCCTGCTACCATCAACCAGGGCTCTAGCCAGGCTCAGGCGGCGGATCAGTACACTAATTACACGCGCCTGATAACATCAACTTGGGCTGCAGCTGGGCCTCAAGCGGGGGAACACGCTCCTGCAAACATCAAACAGGCCTGCATCTGGGCCTCAAGCGGGGGAACACGGAAATGAGCTTGTCTGTGGGGACAATTACTGCAGTCTCTCCTGCTCGCTGTCACTCAACTCTCTCATTAAACGGATTTACCGCGGCTGATAACTCTCTCATTCAACGACATTACATGCGCCTGCTAACATCAACCAGGGCTGTAGCCGGGCTCAGGCGGCGGATCACTACACCAATTACACGCGCCTGCTAACATCAACCAGGGCTGAAGCTGGGCCTTCTCCGCCCCTATTCTAATGAAACAAAAAATGTTGTCTACCGCGAGATCTTAAAATAAATTGCCCTTGCCAAATACACACATTACACACATTCTATTTCATACCTGGACAACGTTGGGACAGGCTGCTAGTATACCATACAACCGGAGGAGTGGGTTGCGCATTTTGGCCCCCTCTATGGAGATGATCCTTAACTAGCTAGTAATACATCGGTGGACATCGATCTCTCCAGGGGGCATGAAGAAGGAAATTTGGTAATCTCACTAGAGGAAACATTAACAGCAATATCCTCTTGTGTGTTGGCACGTGCCCCTGGTCCAGATAGAATCCCTAATGATCTATATAAAGAAGATAAAATGTTATGGGGTTTATATATACATTTGATATCCAACCTGATATTGGCTGGTGCCCCTATTCCATCTTCCTGGCAGATAGCTGAAATTGTGCCAGTTTTTAAAGAAGGAGATAGATCTGTCCCATTGAATTATAGACTAATATCAAAATTGAGGGAAGAGGATTCTGGGTCCATTCAGTTCCCCTGGACAGATATACAATAATCAAAAATAGAATGGACACTAGTTTCTACAAAACCATTGGTTTGTACTTCGGGAACCCTCATAGACGACCTGATTTACTGTGGTGCGGTATATCTTTTATCCGCCTCATCAGGTGTCGTGGCGTATTCATCGGGTAACCGAATAACGTGCTGGGTGCCAAGCCTCACCCGAGGCTGCCTCCGGTATAGGTAGAAGTGTCCAGAAATGATACCATAGGAGGTTTAGAAAAGTAGATAAAAATAGTGGCTAGTGCAGAAATTTTTTTTTATTAAGAGATAGTTTCTAGACACTATAGATAAAATGAGATCGATATAGAGGTAATCGAGTAACTGGATTACCATATGTCTTTAGGAAAAAAGGTCTACATGTTTCAGCTCTCTTGGCCCAGCCGGGTCTACAGAGCTTTCGTCAGGACAGGGACATATACGAATACACAAATAGTTGAAACACTATCACAATTTGTGTAGTGATCGTTGATAAGTGTCAATGACTTATCCTCTGAATACCAACGCTGTGGAAACAAAACCAACAATGCATATTTTAACATTTGGCTACAAGCTCAAGATTAGGCAGGCACGCATGTAACAATGACATGGAAGGCACGTACACCCCGTATTTGGAGTCGCTACCATATAAGTGGTTGTGAAGCTACAACGAGGAAGAAAGGGGGAATCGGAAGAAGAGATCAAGTCTAAGTATGTTCATACAGTCTGTGATAGATAACTTGAATTGAGACAGTTATAATATTCTCTCTCCTACAAAACAACTTAATCGTAGGTGAGACAGTGTTAATAGCAAAGTAAAACGCACTAGCAAAAAACCTTAAACTTAAGGCCTGACTACTGACAAATTAATAAAGGGACATTAATTCCAAGATGTGGTCCGACCCTTTTGCTGAGGTCATATACCACGTCAGTTTAGACTCAAAGTGTTGGCCCCTCAAAAAACCAAAACCATTCTAGTAGAGTTACCTGTATTTAGCTTGTTGATCGCTTCAACAGGGAACAGGGAGTCGCTTTGTGGTCTTTTTGCTGTCAGGGTTACAAGTAAGTATCGCGTATTACTCGCGCTGCTAAGACACTTACCGGGTTTGAAGACGAAAAAGACAAACGCTGCCATTCTTACCCACGTGGAACGTCGTTGAGTACCTTGTGCTGACTCTGCCCCTGGCTATGGGCGTTACTGCTTCGAGTCCGTTTTTATACAGAAATCCTCAGACACAAAAGAAGGACTAAAAAATTGGGCCTCAGACCACATCTAAGATGGCTGTCGCAATTGCGAATAGCTCGAGAATTATTTAATCGACATTCAAGCCGATGTTTAGCTAATCTGGTTCTCAACACAGGGAGTATTACCCAGAATGTCTAGCTAAGGGAAGTGTCCTTAATCAAGATATGAAGTGTGGTTACCGTTTGGTTATTTCAATACAGAATTTTGAGACACAAACAAGGGACTATAGCGTAGACAGCATGCTCTACCCAAGATGGATGCCCTGGTAGCCCATTAGGGGATTATCTCCCAATTGAGTTCTATGTTTAGCAAGATTGTTTACTCAGAACAAGAGGGGGCTATAATACCAATAGAAGTGTCCGCAGTCTGTACTCAAGGTTAGAGTCAATGAAGGCTAAGTAACACTGAGGGAGCGTGGTTTAGAGGTTTTCAGCACTTCTGTCCCATAGAGAGGGGGAAATTTTACTGTCTAGAGGTGTGGAACACAGTTGGAGTCAGTAAAACTGGTTCCACGGGATATTATCGTTCATCCCTACAATGTTCGTTCTAAGGCGGTCCACCCACCTTTGCTCTTTTTCAAACAGGATCTGCTCAGCATTATGGTCTTTATTTTCTAGCATTTCCAGGACAGTCCATTGTAGGTCATCACATGTATGGCCTGTTTCCACAAAGTGAGTACAGAGTTTGGTGGTATTCTTTTTAAGTCTCACATTACTCCTGTGTTCTCCTATGCGGAGTTTTACCTTGCGGCAAGTCATACCTACATATTGTCGCAGGCAGGGGCAGGTTATCAGGTAAATTACATGGGAAGAGTTGCAATTCGTGTGTTGCTTTTGTGTCCATACCAGGGTGTCCGTTAGCTGTAGAGTCTTAGTAGTATTCGTGAATTTACAGACCCCACATGTACCGCAGGGATAATGGCCTTTGACAGGGGCCATTGTTATGTCTCTTATTGTGGATTTCAAAAGTTTCTTTTTTGGCCTGGTGTGTACTAGGACGTCCTTGATGTTTTTGGTTCTTCTGTTGGCAAATCTTGGTTTTGGCCAATCAAGTTTTCCTGACGTCACTATTTGCCAGTTTTTCCTGATCAACTTCTGAACCTCATACGTTGCAGGACAGTAGGTTGTCACACATGTTACTAAATCCTTGATGGGTTCTTTGATAACCTTTTGTAAGAGGCATTCACGGGGCTGGTGTTTGGCTCGTTTTTTACATTTCGAAATTGCAGCTGTAGTGTAATGTCGAGATTGTAACTTCTCGGTGAGCTCTTTTGTCTGTTTTTTATAGTCACTGTCCTTACTGCAGTTCCGTTTGTGTCTCAGAAACTGACTGTAGGGCAGATTATCTCGCAAGGGTCGTGGGTGAAAGCTCTGATACGAGAGTAAACTGTTTTTAGCTGTAGGTTTTGTAAAAGTTTTTGTCTCAAGTTTGCCATTCTCAACAAAAATCGTCAGATCAAGGAAATCAATATGGTCACTGCTCGAGGTGTGGGTAAATTTCAACCACCTGTCTCTCCCGTTGAGCCATTCCATGAACGAGAAAAGATCTAATCTGGTGTCCCATATTAGGAGAATGTCATCAATGTAGCGTTTCCAGTGTAATACACTGGAAACGAACGGGTTGGCATCATTGAGTACAAACTGGTGTTCAAACTGACTCACATAGAGTCCAGCTACTGACGGCGCGAAGGCGCTGCCCATGGAGGTACCATGTCGTTGTAGAAAAAGCTGGCCGTCAAATTCAAAATAATTCTCTTGGAGTGCTAGTCGGCAACATTCAAGAATAAAATGGCGTGGAGTATTGTGTGTCCACTCCTGCATATAGAGAAGATCTTCCAGCATCCTTAATGTATCTTCTTGGGGTAAGCTGGTGTAGAGGGACTCCACATCTAGTCCCACCAATAGCATCGTGTTGGAGTCAAATTCACGGTCTGCAATCTGGACTAGAAGATCTCTAGTATCTTTCAAATAAGTTGGAGTCAGTTGCACTAAAGGCTTCAAGTACTCATCTGCGAATTTAGATAAAGGTTCTAATAAAGAACCAATTCCCGACACTATCGGGCGCCCTGGTGGAGGCGACTTATTTTTGTGCGTTTTCGGCAGTGAGTAAAAGTATGGTGTCTTTGCTCCTCTTGGTGTCAGGAAATCAGCCTCCTTTTTTGAGATCCAGCCTTTCAACTCTGCTTCATGGGTCATGATAGCAATGGTGTTAGTTAATCTTTCGGTAGGGTCGGTATCAAGTTTTTTATAAAATGTCTGGTCCGACAGTAGGGCCAGGCACTGTTGATTATATCCTTCTTTTGTCAGGATTACAACTCCTCCCCCCTTGTCTGCTGGTTTAATGACTATGTTGTCATTGTCCCTTAACTCTGACAATGCTTGTTTCTCCTTGTTGCTCATGTTTTGAAAAACCTTCTTTTTTGGGTCCAGGTTGTCTATTCCTTGCATCAGTGCCTGTTCGAAGGTTTGAATTTCAATGGGTACCGCATTAACAGGGGGACAGAATTTTGATTTCCTTCTCAGCGAGGTATCGCCCACTGTTAGTTGTGCAGCAGAATCATTGAAAAAGGCTTTAAGTTTAAGAGTTCTACAGAACTCTGACAATTCACACTTCAATTTGAAACGGTCCAACGATGGAGTAGGGACAAAGCCAAGTCCCTTGTTGAGTACAGTCAACTGGTCATCTGTCAAAATTACGTCTGTTAAATTCACTACTAATGAGTCTTTTTGCTTGTACTCGGTTGGGCTGCGGCCATGCTCCGTGTCTGCACATTCGGCTGTTGGTCGTGCCATCTGAGATTTTTCTTTCTGCCCCGAGACTGATTTTGGCCTCTTCCTAAAAAAGGCTGAGCCTGATGTTGGTTGGTAGGATCCATCATTGGTACATTACCCATCGGTTGTTGTTGGTTCATGTCAGGATGATAAGGGTTCATCCACCCCGTGAATGGTGGCATAAAGGGTTGGTAAAAAGGCATTGAATTTCCATGAAAGAAGGGACGTTGCCATCTGTTGCTTCGTCGAGGACGTCGTGATCTGAAATTGTTATGCCCCCTTCTTGGGGTTGAGTCATCAGAACTCCCTTCTGACCCCTCAGATGTATTCCAACCTGTCGAGTCCCCATCTGAAAGGTTTGGAGTTGCTGCAAAATCATCCTTAGAATAAGGGTGCATTTTCTCCTGACTAAATTTCTTTAGTTCTTTGCTCAATTTCTGGAGTTTATTTTGCATTAAAAACTCCTGCATATCGTCCATTTCTTTTGTTATTTCTTCTAATCGTTTCTTGAATATTGTGGGATTGATACTTTTTTTAAGTTCATTTTCACATTCCTGCTGGAAATACAGGAATGTGAAAATGAACTTAAAAAAACCCTTTATGCCACCATTCACGGGGTGGATGAACCCTTATCATCCTGACATGAACCAACAACAACCGATGGGTAATGTACCAATGATGGATCCTACCAACCAACATCAGGCTCAGCCTTTTTTAGGAAGAGGCCAAAATCAGTCTCGGGGCAGAAAGAAAAATCTCAGATGGCACGACCAACAGCCGAATGTGCAGACACGGAGCATGGCCGCAGCCCAACCGAGTACAAGCAAAAAGACTCATTAGTAGTGAATTTAACAGACGTAATTTTGACAGATGACCAGTTGACTGTACTCAACAAGGGACTTGGCTTTGTCCCTACTCCATCGTTGGACCGTTTCAAATTGAAGTGTGAATTGTCAGAGTTCTGTAGAACTCTTAAACTTAAAGCCTTTTTCAATGATTCTGCTGCACAACTAACAGTGGGCGATACCTCGCTGAGAAGGAAATCAAAATTCTGTCCCCCTGTTAATGCGGTACCCATTGAAATTCAAACCTTCGAACAGGCACTGATGCAAGGAATAGACAACCTGGACCCAAAAAAGAAGGTTTTTCAAAACATGAGCAACAAGGAGAAACAAGCATTGTCAGAGTTAAGGGACAATGACAACATAGTCATTAAACCAGCAGACAAGGGGGGAGGAGTTGTAATCCTGACAAAAGAAGGATATAATCAACAGTGCCTGGCCCTACTGTCGGACCAGACATTTTATAAAAAACTTGATACCGACCCTACCGAAAGATTAACTAACACCATTGCTATCATGACCCATGAAGCAGAGTTGAAAGGCTGGATCTCAAAAAAGGAGGCTGATTTCCTGACACCAAGAGGAGCAAAGACACCATACTTTTACTCACTGCCGAAAACGCACAAAAATAAGTCGCCTCCACCAGGGCGCCCGATAGTGTCGGGAATTGGTTCTTTATTAGAACCTTTATCTAAATTCGCAGATGAGTACTTGAAGCCTTTAGTGCAACTGACTCCAACTTATTTGAAAGATACTAGAGATCTTCTAGTCCAGATTGCAGACCGTGAATTTGACTCCAACACGATGCTATTGGTGGGACTAGATGTGGAGTCCCTCTACACCAGCTTACCCCAAGAAGATACATTAAGGATGCTGGAAGATCTTCTCTATATGCAGGAGTGGACACACAATACTCCACGCCATTTTATTCTTGAATGTTGCCGACTAGCACTCCAAGAGAATTATTTTGAATTTGACGGCCAGCTTTTTCTACAACGACATGGTACCTCCATGGGCAGCGCCTTCGCGCCGTCAGTAGCTGGACTCTATGTGAGTCAGTTTGAACACCAGTTTGTACTCAATGATGCCAACCCGTTCGTTTCCAGTGTATTACACTGGAAACGCTACATTGATGACATTCTCCTAATATGGGACACCAGATTAGATCTTTTCTCGTTCATGGAATGGCTCAACGGGAGAGACAGGTGGTTGAAATTTACCCACACCTCGAGCAGTGACCATATTGATTTCCTTGATCTGACGATTTTTGTTGAGAATGGCAAACTTGAGACAAAAACTTTTACAAAACCTACAGCTAAAAACAGTTTACTCTCGTATCAGAGCTTTCACCCACGACCCTTGCGAGATAATCTGCCCTACAGTCAGTTTCTGAGACACAAACGGAACTGCAGTAAGGACAGTGACTATAAAAAACAGGCAAAAGAGCTCACCGAGAAGTTACAATCTCGACATTACACTACAGCTGCAATTTCGAAATGTAAAAAACGAGCCAAACACCAGCCCCGTGAATGCCTCTTACAAAAGGTTATCAAAGAACCCATCAAGGATTTAGTAACATGTGTGACAACCTACTGTCCTGCAACGTATGAGGTTCAGAAGTTGATCAGGAAAAACTGGCAAATAGTGACGTCAGGAAAACTTGATTGGCCAAAACCAAGATTTGCCAACAGAAGAACCAAAAACATCAAGGACGTCCTAGTACACACCAGGCCAAAAAAGAAACTTTTGAAATCCACAATAAGAGACATAACAATGGCCCCTGTCAAAGGCCATTATCCCTGCGGTACATGTGGGGTCTGTAAATTCACGAATACTACTAAGACTCTACAGCTAACGGACACCCTGGTATGGACACAAAAGCAACACACGAATTGCAACTCTTCCCATGTAATTTACCTGATAACCTGCCCCTGCCTGCGACAATATGTAGGTATGACTTGCCGCAAGGTAAAACTCCGCATAGGAGAACACAGGAGTAATGTGAGACTTAAAAAGAATACCACCAAACTCTGTACTCACTTTGTGGAAACAGGCCATACATGTGATGACCTACAATGGACTGTCCTGGAAATGCTAGAAAATAAAGACCATAATGCTGAGCAGATCCTGTTTGAAAAAGAGCAAAGGTGGGTGGACCGCCTTAGAACGAACATTGTAGGGATGAACGATAATATCCCGTGGAACCAGTTTTACTGACTCCAACTGTGTTCCACACCTCTAGACAGTAAAATTTCCCCCTCTCTATGGGACAGAAGTGCTGAAAACCTCTAAACCACGCTCCCTCAGTGTTACTTAGCCTTCATTGACTCTAACCTTGAGTACAGACTGCGGACACTTCTATTGGTATTATAGCCCCCTCTTGTTCTGAGTAAACAATCTTGCTAAACATAGAACTCAATTGGGAGATAATCCCCTAATGGGCTACCAGGGCATCCATCTTGGGTAGAGCATGCTGTCTACGCTATAGTCCCTTGTTTGTGTCTCAAAATTCTGTATTGAAATAACCAAACGGTAACCACACTTCATATCTTGATTAAGGACACTTCCCTTAGCTAGACATTCTGGGTAATACTCCCTGTGTTGAGAATCAGATTAGCTAAACATCGGCTTGAATGTCGATTAAATAATTCTCGAGCTATTCGCAATTGCGACAGCCATCTTAGATGTGGTCTGAGGCCCAATTTTTTAGTCCTTCTTTTGTGTCTGAGGATTTCTGTATAAAAACGGACTCGAAGCAGTAACGCCCATAGCCAGGGGCAGAGTCAGCACAAGGTACTCAACGACGTTCCACGTGGGTAAGAATGGCAGCGTTTGTCTTTTTCGTCTTCAAACCCGGTAAGTGTCTTAGCAGCGCGAGTAATACGCGATACTTACTTGTAACCCTGACAGCAAAAAGACCACAAAGCGACTCCCTGTTCCCTGTTGAAGCGATCAACAAGCTAAATACAGGTAACTCTACTAGAATGGTTTTGGTTTTTTGAGGGGCCAACACTTTGAGTCTAAACTGACGTGGTATATGACCTCAGCAAAAGGGTCGGACCACATCTTGGAATTAATGTCCCTTTATTAATTTGTCAGTAGTCAGGCCTTAAGTTTAAGGTTTTTTGCTAGTGCGTTTTACTTTGCTATTAACACTGTCTCACCTACGATTAAGTTGTTTTGTAGGAGAGAGAATATTATAACTGTCTCAATTCAAGTTATCTATCACAGACTGTATGAACATACTTAGACTTGATCTCTTCTTCCGATTCCCCCTTTCTTCCTCGTTGTAGCTTCACAACCACTTATATGGTAGCGACTCCAAATACGGGGTGTACGTGCCTTCCATGTCATTGTTACATGCGTGCCTGCCTAATCTTGAGCTTGTAGCCAAATGTTAAAATATGCATTGTTGGTTTTGTTTCCACAGCGTTGGTATTCAGAGGATAAGTCATTGACACTTATCAACGATCACTACACAAATTGTGATAGTGTTTCAACTATTTGTGTATTCGTATATGTCCCTGTCCTGACGAAAGCTCTGTAGACCCGGCTGGGCCAAGAGAGCTGAAACATGTAGACCTTTTTTCCTAAAGACATATGGTAATCCAGTTACTCGATTACCTCTATATCGATCTCATTGTATCTATAGTGTCTAGAAACTATCTCTTAATAAAAAAAAATTTCTGCACTAGCCACTATTTTTATCTACTTTTCTAAACCTCCTATGGTATCATTTCTGGACACTTCTACCTATACCGGAGGCAGCCTCGGGTGAGGCTTGGCACCCAGCACGTTATTCGGTTACCCGATGAATACGCCACGACACCTGATGAGGCGGATAAAAGATATACCGCACCACAGTAAATCAGGTCGTCTATGAGGGTTCCCGAAGTACAAACCAATGGTTTTGTAGAAACTAGTGTCCATTCCATTGAATTATAGGCCTATCAGCCTTATTGACTCCCTTCAAAAAATCTTCTGCAAGCAGGTCTTAGGTAAAGTTCAAAATTGGATGAGGGAAGCTCAGATTTTTAGTGATTTTCAGGCAGGATTTCGTTCCAAAATAAGTACACTGGACCAGGTGTTTCGATTGATTTGTATTTATTGGAAGGAAGTGGTTGTAAAAGGCGGAAGGCTTTATGTGGCTTTTGTGGATTCGTGTACAGCTGTCAATCTTGTTCCACAAAAGAAACTATGGGAGGTGTTACTAGGGATGGGCGTCCCAAAAAATATCTTAAACATTTTAATTCGAGTGCACTCAGATAATTCTACACAGGTTAGATGGGGTGCCAATAGTCAAGTCACTGAAACTTTTCCAGTTAAGCGAGGAGTGAGACAAGGGTGTGTGCTGGCTCCAACACTTTTTACTTTATTTATTAATGGAGTGGTCGAGTTTTTAGATAAAGATGGCTGTGACGCCCCAAAAATAGGGTTAGGTAGTGTCCCGGCATTGTTATTTGCCGACGACACTCTTTTAATTTCGAAATCACCCCAAGGATCGCAGCAACTTTTAAATTATTTTTTAAAAGTTTTGCAAAGAAAGGGGCCTCAGCCTAAATGAGTCCAAGACCAAATATATGATCTTCGACAAAGGTAAAAATGTAGCAAAGACCAGACCAATGTGGGCGGATAGCACTAAACTGGAGAAGGTCAAAGCTTTTGACTACTTGGGGATTCGACTTACCCCTTCAATTAGCTGGACCCCACAGATAGAAAAAGCAAAACTCCAACTAATTCAACAATGTGCCCACATAAGATACACAGGAGGACAGTATCCAGGCAAATAACCCCCGCTCTTCACATTTACAATACTAAGGTTTTGGGCGGGGTACTTTATGGGGCTGAACTCTGGGGTGTTAGTTCTCTGGCCTCTTTGTCCACAGCTGAAAATCAATTCCTAAGATCGCTTGTAGATCTCTCTGCCAGTTTCCCTTTGATTCCTTATTACTTTGATATTGCTCATAAACAACTAAAGCATAAAATCATTCTGGTTTAGACTGTGGACAATAGACGAGCTGCATGCTTATCGGGATGGCCTGAGGGTTCTCTTAAGATTTCGTCAGGTTGCATCTATAAGGTGGTTTTCCCACTTGCGTGATCTACTAGGGAAACTGGGGAAGGATATCTTTAGATCTAGCCCAGGAACCATGAGCAGTATCTCGAGAGACAAGCTGAAAAAGATGTACTGGGAAAAAATAGTACAATTGGAACTAACAGAACATGTCTCAGGCCTAACCAAAGCTTTTTTAACTTATAAACAAGTTCCATGTTTTGAAACAGCAATAGATGAAATTACTCCTTTACTCCTTTGTTGGCCCGCAAGCTCTTTTTGCAGTTACAAGACCCTACCAACTAACTCTTTCTGTTTGAGATGGTGCATGTATCCTCCTGTAGTTGATCTATGTCCTGCGTGTAAATCCTCGACAGAATCTATTGTTCATTTACTTTTTTTCTGTCCCCATTATATATTACTGAGGAAAAAATGGATAATACCACTATGTAGAGCTGTTGGTCCGGGCCACTCTCTTGAAATCCTGAGGCTGCTGGCTACGGATAGCCGTAGATTGATAGTCTTCGGTATCTCCGGTTTTCTGTATGCTATGTGGGTCAGGCGGAGGAAGTTAATACTCTGATTTTTGTCTTTTTATCCTTGAATGTATACTTATTGTATAATATTTTGCTGCAATGTCCACTGATAACCCTTTCTTAATGATTTTTTTTAATGGAACCTGTGCTGTGATGTACTTTTTTGAATCTCTGAGATTGTAATAAAGTTTATATGATGATGATGAAGTTAAAGACAGCATAATATGAGCCTCTGGTCTTGCCAGAAAATAGAAGTGCTGTGGAGCATTCACACTCATTGTTTCCCGTGCCACTGCTCATAAGGCACTAATATTAGCTATACTTTGAATGTAATATTTCCGAATCGAGGACTATGCTGGTGCTGATCAGATTACCAAGATGTATATCATTCTCATTGGTGAAACCTTTTAACATTTCTGTTCTTAATTTCTCTATAAAGAGAGCTGAGTTCAGATACTCTCAGGGTTCATGTCGGATTTTACACTAAGCTGTGTCCATTTTGCAGGATTGACTGTTTTTCAAGTACATTTGTAATTAGACTTCTTACCATATTTGTAGTGATTTCTTAGATGTAGTTTTGCTGTTGTATTGTATTTTACTGTTGGAAAGCTTTGTATTGCTGAGTGCATGTGCACCTTGAAGTACTCATGAGGCACTCTCAAATTTGCGCATCAGTGCTTTATTAACAATAATCAAACAAATCCACTGCCAAATGTTAGGAAAATGGTACTCCTCAGGACAAACATTTTGTTTAAAACCTTTCTATTCTCAAAAATTAAGGCACATTCACGGCATTCTCAAACTTGAAAAATAGCTATGATCGATCTGAAAATCCTTAGAGCAACAGTTCTTAACTTTTAACGTCTGTGGACCCCAACTGAATCAGTACTGAATGTCAGGGACCCCAGCCTAAGCAATATCTACAATTTGGTCCTCAAAAATAACAAGTACACATCAAAAATAAAATTGTGAAATTATTTAATTCACAAACAAAACATACACAAATCGAAATTAAGAAAAGAGCCTTTCAAAATACGTTCTTTTTTTTTTAAAACACAAAGTGATATTCTAGCGTCTAGCATCCTGTCGTAGCATTTTGTCCTTTCTGCTTCTAACTCATGCTCTCTTTTTGTCAGTGCATACCAGCCAGGAGAAGTGTGGCTTAATGGTTAGAGCGACAGACCCTGATGCAGAGGTCTAGCCCGGGACCAGGGTTCAATACCCTGCCTCGGCGGGTCTTGGGCTCAAAATTCCACGGACCTGATAATTCTCGCCTTGGTGCCTATTCTAGTCATGGGTCCCACTCTGCAACTCTGGGCAATAGCTTGCTTAATCTCCACAAAGGCCCCCACAACGCTAAGGATGCCTGGCCTCCACCTTGGGGGTTCCCAGGAGTAGACACCTCACAGGGAAAGCCAGGGTTCCACAGCGGTATTCGTACAAGCGCCTTGAGACCCTTGCGGGTGAGTAGTGCGCTATACAAGTATCAATTTACATTACATTTACTTCCGTTGAGACCACCAATCATTTATTTGAGATTCGGTTTTGTGTACTTGAGCTGGTGCTACGAATACAGCTAAAGATACCAACTAAATTTGTAGCCTCCAGTTTCAGATTCCTTCACATTTACAGAACGTTTTAACTTTTTTAATTTTCAGTTTGGCTTTTATTCATAGGTACTTTATTAATCTGATAATATCAATTATTTAATTTTCTAAGCAGTAATGGACCCCCTAAGTAGGCATGGAGTTGTTTACAGAAATTGTACTACTCCTCTAATCTCACTTCTTTTCTTTTTTCCAACCAATTGGCATTTCAAAAATTGCTTAAGTCTTTGATTAGTTCCGTGTGGCGAGCTCATTCCAAGAAGCGCTATAAGTGTTATCACTGTAGTAGACTTAACGTTTGTGTGAATGACCTGTCAATGTACAGTAGACAGTCATGGTTCCATTTCGGCTTTCTGTTTCCATTGTGGCAACTCTCTGATATCTTGCCTATTGTGGCCTAGTTTTTTTTATCAATGAGTGCACGCAGCTTTCATGACACCGAGCAGTGCAGAAAAATCAGCAAATAAGCTAAGTATGCGCAGGGCAAAAAAAATTAACCGAGTACTGGCAATTTAAACACACTTAGGCATGAAACCCTTACTCAAACTCAAAGAAGATACATTAACTGAAAAGATTATTTACTTTCTATGCCTTTCGAATTTTCAACCACACCAGAAACACTTTGTATCCCCATAAAACGTCTGACCTGCCAATACGCTGACCTCTGCTTTTATATGATGTGTTGGTTTAAGTTAATATAGACTATAAATTCATTTGGCATCTCACCCAAGGTGAAATTTAGCGCAAGTAAGTGGATATTGAACAGCACACACCGCTGGGAGTTGAACAGACAGAGCAGAGGAAATCGATTCCCTGATTTCACGAATAAAATGCACTATGGCCTGGATCTTACATTTAAAATATTTATGCGGGGCACCCAGCTTAAAAAAATATATAACATAAGCCATGTTTTTGCAATACCAGAGTAGGCGGCTTTAGAGCTAAGACAAAAGGGGAACACCACACTTTCCGAGGTTGCTACTTGTCTTCATTGTAGTTTAATTAGTTGCACTATTGCTGCATCCTCGTTGTTTTCGAAAATAAACAAAAAATGGAAACTCTGCGCCAAATCTGAGCTAAATTCGAAATCCAGTGCAGGAAGTTCACAGATAATTTGCTGAGCTTCAAATTTAACATCAAATGCGTAATAGGAATGTGACACCGGCCTAAAATACAGTTAACTATCAGATTCATTGATCCTGCTGTCAGAGAAGAAATACTTTAAATAGTTAACATCGCATAGACAAATGCCTCAATACACATTAAACTATTTCTTGGATCACTTGATTTGCTTTGGTGGCTGAGCATACTGTTAGATGGTCCATGTATGACCTAGCAACCTTACAGTGGTCTTCCCCAAAATTAGTTGCCCTTGTCCGGCACTTTTAGCTGTAGTTCATTTTTATTGACCTAGGACTCTATGCACTTTATCAGTGCTAACCAGGGCGCTTATGGTCACTCCCTAAGACATGGTAACATTGGCTTACACCTGATTGGCATATTTAATTTACTTATAAGTCCTTAGTAGAGTAGTATGGAATGTACCTAAGCCATATAAATGAAATGCTAATGGTGGGCCTGCAGCACTTTTTGTGCCACCCATTTAAGTAGCCCGTTAAGCATTTCCAAGGCCTACTATTGTACTTCGAATGCAGTTTAAACTGCCAATTCGACTTGGCAATATACCCCCCTTGCCAAGCCTTAAACTGCCCTTTTATTGTATATAAATCCCCCCTAAGGTAGACCCGAAGTAGGCCATAGGGCCGAGTGCATTGAATTAAAGGTTTGGACATGTGCTTTTAAGTTTTACATGAACTGATAATGAAAAACTCCTAAATTTGTTTTTTCCAGTACTGTGATGCCTCCCATCTCCAATAGGATGACATCGGGTTGCCTTATAACATTTAATAAGTGTTCATTTTTTTATTGGGAACAGGTGAACATTTCATGTTTGATGTCTAAAAAATTGCATTAAAAAGCCACTTTAGTGGTAGAGTCAAATTTTAAGCCACAGTTTTAAAATGCCAATTTAAGAAAGTTGCCATTTTTCTGCCCTATCTTTCTGTTGCCTGCAGCCTGTCCTAAGTCACATCACGGAGTGGAGTTGGCAGTTAGACGTTGCTTATTCCCCCAGACAGCCAGACAATAGAGGGATTGGCTGCACCTGGATGGGCCATCAACAAGCAGGAAGGTGGCAGAGCTGGGCACAGCCCCACTTCTACCTGATTAGGCTGTACTCTGCCTTCACACAAAAGACTTGTCACCCCTGCATTGCTCATGTAGGTAGCATGGAGCCAGAGCAAGGGAGTCAGGAGACTTCAAACAATTTAAAGGGAATTCTCTAGAAACTTCTCCTACTTTAAAAAGGCACCAGGTATAGAATTAGAACTCTCCCACCCACTCTTCATTCACTTTGTAGACCTGCGGAAGGACTCTCAGAGAGCAGCCTTCTGCTGGGGCCTTCTATGTACTCCACAAGACTGCTTTGCTGCACCTGGAAGGACTGCTTTACCTCCTGGAGACTGCCTTTAGTCCTCAGATGCTTGCCCTTCTACTTGAGTCCTGTTTCATCACTTGAACCTAGGACTATCAGAGTGACTCCAAGTGCTAGTTAGCTTGACTCCTGATCAGACCCTGAGGGACTGAAAAGTCTCTAACCATCTTGAACCCGCACCTTGACCCAGCCTGAGTGAGTCCTAACCACCCAGGTGGTGCCCTTCCAGATTTGGGCCCTTGACAGTGGTTCTAAAAGTGCCTAGATAGCCAAAATCCAAAACTTGGGACAAAAACATTTTTGGGCTACAAAATACTCTGAGAACCTGAAGATGCATAACCGGAGGGCCTGACTTTGTGGCAACTCCCAGTATGTTCTTCTCTACAGAAGCAAATGCTACTCAGCAGTCATTCGCCAAAGGGGTATCTGGCCTCATGGAACTCTTGTTGGCTACAGTCTCGTCCCGCTGAAAATATTCAACTTCCAAAAAAGAGACTAAGTCTGAACGTAGAAATTGTCACCGCAACTTTGTTCAGTGGCTCCCCAACAACGATGCTCCCTCCCCGTACACCGCCTGCAGCCTTAGCCCGTTGAACATTTCTTTCTCAGAACATGTTTTGCAGAATTTCTTCTACGTCTGAAGGTAACTGGCAACCAGGCCCAATTCACTTTTTGTATCTGACTCATCTTCATTGCGGTCGACCATATTATTCAATTTGACCATGGTCTTCTGTAACCAGATGTCCCCAGTTGGCGCTTTGATCATTCAGGAGCAAGTTTTTAATTTAAAATTTACAAATTCATAACTCTGGTTCTACTGATTGGATATTCGTCATTTTGGTGTCAAATAATTGACCACAATCCTTGTCAGGAAGAACCACAAAAGTCACTAAATAAACCTGTGCTTAACCCTCTGTTAGCTTGCCACAAAAGGTGTCAGGCTTAAATTAGAGGCAGTGTGTCAATTATTTATGCAATACTTAAACAGTAATAAAGTGAAAATACAACACTTGAGCAATCTGAAACTAATTTAGAAAAACAGGGTCAATTTAAAAAATAAATGGATACCAGAACAATTTAACGGCAGGTATTGAATTTTAACAGGTTAAGAGAAAATACCACCAAAAAGCAGAAAGCGCCACTCACAGGCATCTGGTCGTGCTCTACACAGAGAAAGTCACAAGTTAAGGCCCACCAAGGTGTATGAGTTAGATACATGGACCAGGTGAGTCCTGCTGAAAAGTTACCTTGTCAATTCTAGTACAAAGTGTTCTGTTTGCGTTGGAGGAGGCCGGTAGGAGAAGAATTTCAGTGCAAAGAGCAAGTAATGCATCACAGATGGTTGATGCTTTAGCAGGAAGAGACGGTCATAGCTGGAGCTTCGTGTTGGTTGGTCGTCATGGACGGTTGTTGTTGACAAAAAGGGCAGGTCTTGTGTTCCTGATAGTCGCGGATGGTCCCTGTCAGAGCAAAGAGCAGGTCCCGTTGGAGCTTTGCATTGGCAGTCTTTGAAGGCAGCTACTTCTTGGCGTGAAGAGGTTATTTCATGGTCATGAGGAGTACACACTTCAGGATTTTCACATTTGCAGCCAGGCAAGGGACCGCGACCAGGGGGAATATCTTTGGTATCAGGACTCACTCCAGCAGAGGCCAGCAGAAGGGCCTAATGCAAGTCCAGGCAGGTCCATTTGGTGCTGGTAAGTGGGTAATTGAAGGGATGCATTTGGAAAGTTGAGTCCTTGTTGCTCACCCAGGAAGTGTACCAACTGACACTTGAAGTCACTCTGGGAAGCCTGGAATTAAGGCAAGCAGCAGGTCCAGTCATTTCCAAAGACAGCAAAGCAGTCGTCCCAGCAGCAGAGCAATCTTTCTGGTACTAGTGCAGTCCATCTTCTAAATCTTCACCAGGTCCAGGAGTATTCTGATTAGTGGATCTGAGGGTCCAATATATATCTTGTGCCAGACTTTATGTGGGGAAACTCTATGACCTACCCATAAAATGGTTCCAGTCAGTTCAGTTCATTTCCCTTCCCTTGGCTACACACTGTCTCAAATGACAAAAGGCATGGTGTCAGGTTATATCATGTGTGCTGCAAGTAGGGACCCTTAAAATGTAATCAGGGCAGGGACTGGCTTCTCCACTGCTATTCTGTCAGGAAGACCCTTTCCTCACACATAGGCATCCTTTGTCTCAGTGTCTATAAGCAATACATAAACCCCAACAGCGGAGCCATGCACAGTCATGTGCCCCAGGACACTGGCTGAAAGGCACAGTTGGTCTGGACAAGAAAATGCAAACTTTCTAAAAGTGGCAATTTTCAAAATTGTAATTTATAAACTGACTTTACCATTAAAGAGCAATTTAAATTGCAATCATTTTGAGTGGGAAAATAAATCATAGCTCTCCTAGATCTAGCACTTATTAAATGTTATAAGGTAACCCAGCTATGAGCCTTTTTGGTACTACCCTAGGGTGGACTTTTAAGCATTACAAAGGAAGGTTTAGGCACTGCAAAATGCATTTTGCTGGGCCGAAATGACAGCTTAAAACTGCACTACAGGCTCCAGCGACAGGACTGAGACATGCCATGCGGCGCTACTTCAGTGGGTTGCATATTGATGTTGCTGCCCATTTGTAGCCCTTAATTTACAGGCCTGTGGACAGATAGTACCATTTACAAGAGGCTTAGAAGTATATCAAAGGTGCCAATTAGGTGTAGGACAATTTTACCATGTTTTAAAAGAGAGCACAAACACTTTAGCACTAGTTACCAGGGGTAAAGTACTAATGCCAACAAAACTGGTTTAGTGAATGGAGGGAATGAAGGCACAATGTTTGGGGGACATAACACGCTGAGGATCTCGAAGCAAACAATGTCTAGCTGCATAATTCCTTCTCATGTAATTTCCATAGTTCCAGTTACCAGCCCTTAGGTGTAGCATTTACTTATTTGCCTGATTTTTAGAGCACGTTCTCTCTGCTTTCTGATACTTCAAAGGACTGCAATTTGTGAAAGAGGTCTGTTTCGGAGGTACATCGTGTCTCAGGAGAAAGAGGAGGTAGATTGTTGATTTATGTTCTGAATCAAGATTCTTTTTTTGCAAAAAATTGAGTTATAGCCCACATCTTAAAGTTTCATTTTCAATTGCTTTTTGAATTGTTTGCCGTTTGATTAAACTCTCAGGTTGCATCAAGGCATTGCACAGCATAGTGCCCTGGACTCCCGAGGCTCTGTTTCCTTGTTTCAGCCATTTATACGCATAGTGCCCTGGACTCCCGAGGCTCTGTTTCCTTGTTTCAGCCATTTACACGTCTATTGTCTGATGAAGTGTGAAGTTCCTGAGTGAAAATTTCTGGCTGGTGAATATGAGGGGCTAAAGAAAGTATGGGGCATATGTACAGGCCCCTATCTCCACTGGAACGTCACTTTATCCAATGTTCCTGTGGCGATAGGGGCTTTTCTCTATTTACAAGGCAGCGTTAAGCCACTGGTCGTGGCTTATCGCTGCCTATGCTCAGATTGAAAGGGGTGGGCAGTGGGTATTTCGGTGTGCGTTCCACTGCAACGCCCATTGATTTTGACGCTGCCCCCTATTTACAGAGGTGGCATAAATAGGAGGCAGTGCCAAAATTAACTTGGCAAAACAAGGAGAAATGCTTTATTTCTCCTTGTTTTTGCTTTTTCCATGTGTGCTGCCTTGTGTGCTGCCTTGTACAGCACACATGGAAAATGGAAAAAGCCTTGGATTGTTTATGTGTAGGAAGTTGTCCCTTCCTGCACATAAACAATGTTTTATAAAAAAAAATACATTTTGTTACTTCCCTCTGTGCTGCATTAAACATAGAATTGACAAAATGGCATTTCAGGAAGGTAAACCTTCCTACATATAAACAAGCTTCCCCTGCACACAGACACCCTTGCACTATGGTGCAAAGGTGCATGCTTTGGCCCTACACTGCTAAGTGTTGCGCCAGCGCAGGGGGTAACACAACACTGCAACATATACTTGTAAATATGGTGCAGCCT
This sequence comes from Lissotriton helveticus, assembly GCF_964261635.1. NCBI lineage: Eukaryota > Metazoa > Chordata > Amphibia > Caudata > Salamandridae > Lissotriton > Lissotriton helveticus. The sequence goes on from NC_136059.1 coordinate 1,082,500,277, forward strand.
TGCGTTTCTGAAGTGGCGAAGTGAGACGTTAAGCCATGATGGCTAACACCTCACTCCGCCACTTCTTTGTAAATATCCCCCTATATATGTTTGGTCTTTTCCCCAGTACTCTTATGTATTAGACTTTAATTTGATCTTTCTTTTCACCAGAAGCGATTGTGGTAGGCATAAATTCTACTATCTGGTCAAAGACCATTATTGGTTAGTGGGTGAAATAGCAAGCCAAGCGTCACTTTGTCTAAATATTGCTGTAATATACTCTCTCTGTAGAAATAAGGTTAGCTAAACATTCACAGTTAAATATTAGGGTGCAGTGAAATACTTTCTGACATTTCACAGCACAGTTGACACCATCGGTCACTGAAGCTCCTGGCCAAAGTCCACATTGAGTGGGCTTGAGTGACTGAAGGTCAATCCCTGAAAACACCACTGCCTTTCTACACCTAAAGATTAAACATAATTGCTCATGATTGGGTATGTTTTTCCTCTACACTAATACCAGTATACAGTCTTCACCTTCTACTTAGTGATAATGTGATCGGAATCCAAAGATGCATTTCCCAAGAAACTCCATGGCAACGACTACAACCATGATACACGGAACCTTAGGGCGATGTTACCATACCCTAGCTATTCCTTTTCTAAATCACCAAGCCAGAGGAAGCAGATCTGATTTTCATATTAAAGAGAAAATAGTTCTTGTCTATTGTGTAACATCAGTAGAAGTCAGGTAGCTGTGCCTAATTTGAGCCTTTCTTCTGATTCGAAAAAATCGTAGGAAAACAGCACTTCATTCAAGGATCGTACTGAGTGTCTGCCCTATGTTGCTAGGAATATTGAGTATTGATTCTGGTTTTATCAAATTACTGTTCTTAGGAAATTGGAGCAACACAGTGGAAGGGTCATTTCTTTTGAGACATTCACTACACAGAGATTATTTTGATTAATATTGCAGTGCTGTATTATTTCTTTCTTGGCATGCCTCAGTCAGTATGTTCAAATTTAACACAATTTCTAAAGTTATTTATGTCCTCCAAACGGAGCTGAGGCATCAGCTCGGTTGTAGGTGTATGATTGACAAGCTGGATGCTATTTGTAGAATTGTAAATTGCTTTATATATTTATTACATTCACAGGGTTTTCTAACAATATGTTAATCTTTATCATGCAAAAGCAATGTGTGGGTGCAGTGTTAATATTTCAACTAGGGAAAGGAAAGTATACTTACATTACCTTAGTTTTGCATATTGTGCAGTTGGATGGTTAGTGAGATTGTAGGGTTTCAGGTAATGAGCATGTGTAACCACTGGTGTGGTATCTACAATAGAATATAATAGAATAAGATTTATATAGCGCTAAAAGTCGAGTTGGAAATAGTGACACTAAACCCAAAAAGGGTATCAAGGCGCTAGAACCTGAGAAATACCAAGAGCAAGAATAATCATAGCCAGTTCGTAGAGTTAGAGGAGAAAAGCAGAGCCAAATTCCTAAGGAACTAACACGAAGAAGGAAACAGCCACGTTTTCAGCAATTTGCGAAAGATGGACAGTGAAGGTTGGGTGGCCAGTTCAGGCGGGAGCGAGTTCCAAAGCCTAGGAACAAGCCAAGAAAAAGCTCTACCGCCCCACCTCGCTTTGCTGATTCTCGGCACCTCCAGCATATTCCTTGAGGCAGATCGAAGAGCTCGGTTTGGAGTATAGGTCTTCAACAGGCCCTTAACCCCTTTTGGACCTGATCCAAAAAAAACACTGTGAGCAAGACACAGAACTTTAAATGAAATTCTTGCCTGTACAGGCAACCAATGCAGTTCTTTTCTTGCTGCCGTCGCTGATGAACGTCTCGGGAGATTCAAGACTAATCGCGCGGCAGCATTTTGGATAACCTGGAGTTTATATATCTCCTTCTGGTTAATCCCACAGTAGAGGGCGTTGCAATAATCAATCCTGGATAGCACCAGGGCGACCATCGATTGTTTGCGCGCCTCGGGAGATAAGAACGGGGCTATCTTCCTCAGAGTGCGGATAATAGAACAGCAGGTACTGACCGTTCTATTTACCTGTCGGTCAAAAGCCAATGCCAATACGAGTACCACCAGCATTATAAGAGGAGTTCCTGTAGCGCAATTATTGCTGAAATATTATCCCCTACTGCTTTATGGACAGAGAAATTATATGCAACTGCAGTTGTTACTGAAGGTGGCACATCAAAAAGTAATACAACTAATATGCATTGTCAGGCCCTGCATTCGATAAATATTTAACTTGTATTTTAGAATATATTTTTGAAAATGCCATGTTTAGAAAGTTGGCATTTTCCTGCCTAAAGTTTCTGAGCCCTTTCTTGAGTTTCCAGCCTCCTGTGCCTAATAATGGTTCGTCGATCAAGAATGTGTATTGGGCCCAGACAGTGAATAATGGGACCCGGCCGTATATGAGAGAGAGAGTCCTCCTGACAGGAGGGCTGGGAAAGGGCTGACTACTGCCCTGAGTACATTTCAAAGGTTCTTGACCACAGCACACATAAAGGAACCTGACACCTGGCCTGCCCTTGCCTTTGTCCCCCTGGACAGATTGGAGACAAATTCATGGGAAGAGGAAGAACTGACCAGAACATGTCTTGAGGATAGGTCATGAATTTTGCCCACACAAAGGCTGGCACCAGGTATAATAATGGGGCATTCAGAACCACTCTTCAGAGCACTCAGGGGCCTGTGGAAGATTCAGAAGAAAGACTGCTCTTCTGCCAGGAGGACTGCCCTGCTGCTGGAAAGACTGATTTGCTGTCTGAAAGAATGAAGATTGGTCCTGCCTGCCTTGATCCCAGGCTACCCAGAGTGATTCCAAGGGTCAGTTAGCAGACATGCTGTGTGAGCTACAGGGTCACAGTAAACTTCCAAAAGCCTCCTTGCAACTGCCCAATCGACAAGCACCAACTGGACCAGACTGACCATGCCTGAGCCCTGCTGCACTGAGTCCTGATCCCCAAGAGTTACCCCCAGGTTCTGGGGCCTTGCCTGGCATTGGTGAGAGTGCCTCCTGAAGTAAAATGTGAAAATCCTGAAGTTTGGCTCTTTGTGATCCCAAACACGCCTATTCACGCTATAATTCTGCGGCCTGTGATGACCACCAACGGGAAGCCCCGGTTAGACCTGCACTTCACGGCAACTACGACTGTCCATGATGATCAACCAACATTAGGCTCCAGCGAAGACTATATGTAATGCTCAACCTGCTCTTTGCGCAAAACCCTTCCTCCTCACAGCCTCCTCCAATACAAATTGAACCTTTCACGCCAGACTTGAGAAGTTGAATTTTTAGCAAGACTAACCTGGTCCCTGTACCTGACCTGCGCTCCATTGCAATCAGCCTGAACTTGTATTTTTCCTTCCTGGTCATGTGCAACCAGATACTTACTAATTCTTGATACTATTTGTACTAAAAATTGTAACATTCAATAACACTGGTTCTACTCATTGGATTATTGTTGTTCTGGAACCATTGTATTTATTAAAATGTACTCTATTTTCTAAATTGGTTTGGTATATTTCATGTGTTGTGTTGTCACTTATTGCTGTTTGGGTTCTGTATAAATACTTTACACATTGCCTCTAAGTTAAGCTTGACTGATGTTATGCCAAGCTACCAGAGAGTTAGGCACTGGTTAATTTAGATAGTTTTGCTGTTTACCCCTACAGTGACATTGGTTGTTGCTTGAGTGGAGCTTCCACCCATCTCAACTAAGAAGCCAATTTTTTCACAGGTGAATTATACATCTATTCCTTTGTTAGATGTAAAAGGTTGAACTCTGTCCTTCCCAGACTCTTGAAATATCAGATTAATATTTTGTAACTAAAGAACCGCAGAATAATTTATTGGTCTTCAAGGTTATATTTAATTTAATTAACTTATGCAATCTATGTTTAGTTATTAAAGCATGGAATCCTTCATTATTTTTAGAGCCAGAACAGGGTTCCACCGACAAAACCACCTCAGCAAGGGTAGTAAGCACTATATAGATGCAATTTACAATTATAGTTTACAACACATTCTTACGCACTTCGGTTAGTCAAATTGTGTAATGTAGTTAGGTTACCAACAGCTGCATCCATTAGATCACTAAGTTTCTTGTTGGGTTATAAAGGAGTTAGTGATGTGACTTTTTCATTAGGATCACCTATTAATTTACTATCAGTCCTCGAAATTCCCCCACCTCAACTGACCACAAACGAAACATCAGCATCATACTAACTAGATGCATCGCTCACAATGAGCCTCACGATCAACGCCGTCTCCTCGACCTGCTTCAACACCACCTGCATGTTTCGAAAGACATTCAGATGGACCCTAACCAAATCCACAAAAACTGTCATGCACACAATCATCAGCAGCAGACTGGACTATGGCAACGCTCTCTACGTCGGATTCTACACTAAACTCCTTCACAAACTCCAGACTGTCCAGAACGCCACAGCCAGACTGATCCTCAACATCCCCCATCTCAGTCACATCATCCAACACCTCCACAATCTCCACTGGCTTCCAGTCGGAAGAAGAATAACCTTCAAACTCCTCACCCACGCATACAAGGACCTTCACAACACCTGACCCACATATCTGAACAGCCGCCTCTGCTTACACACACCCAAAAGACACCTCCGATCATCCCAGCTCTCCCTGGCCACCATGCCACATATCAGCAAGACTAGAATGGGAGTAAAGTCCTTTTCCTACCTTGCAGCCAAAGTCTGGAACACCCTCCCCCTACACCTTCGATAATCTCCCCCATTGCCCCTGTTCAGGAAGGACCTCAAGACCTGGCTTTTTAGGTGACCCCAACACTCAACTGAGCCACCTCCCCTCCCTTATAGGTCAGTAGTTGCGCTTTACCAACCCTGATTCATTGATTGATCTGTATAATGCCAGACTCTAGATTAGTTAAATCACAAGCTGTCTCCTTGCTTGATGAATGAGTGAAGATTTTATCTGTATTCTTAGAAAAAATAAAAATATGTTCAATATTTGCACATAGAAATGATTCTCAATTTTATTAGGAAGTAGTTATACCAATTTGATTAAACCAATAATGCCATTTCTAGATTATTTTTCAATGCAGTAAAATGATTACGTAGATCATTAAGAGATGCTATGTCAGAGGAAACTGTGTTTAATATTATTGTTAGACCTGGCATCATTGGCGTGAGTCTCGCTTCCATTTTGTTGGATTGCCTCCCCTGTTTTTGATATGTTTTTCCTGGTTATATGCTTTGGGCACTGTGCCACTGCCACCCTTTAAATCTAACATCAAAAGGGTCGAACAGGGCGTGCCTCAGGGATCGGCCATCAGTCCCATCCTATTCAATCTTTACCTCTGCCCCTTGGTCAAGTTAATTAAATCTTTCGGCATTGCGATCACCAACTATGCCGACGACACCCAGCTTATCTTCTCCTTTGAAGGTAAGAATGCGGTGTCACAGGAGACCTTCCACCATTGTATGACCACCACGGTGGAATGGTTGAGCAACAACTCCTTACAGTTCAACAGCTCTAAGACCGAGGTGTGCACTGTTCGATGGACCGTATTTCCCGGCCTTTACCACAGGATTTCTGGCCCCCCTCTTTTCAGGGTACGGTAGCGGTGGCAGACTCCATTCAGAATCTAGGGGTGATGCTCGAACCCAATCTCCAACTGGATGGCTTTGTGAATAAAACGGTGTCCACCTGTATGTTGTTGCACCGCACCTTGCGGAAGATTCTTCCCCTGCTCCCGGCCCATGCCAGACCAGAAGTAGTGCATAGTATCATCTTAAGCAGACTTGACTACTGCAACGCACTACTTCTGGGGGCACCTATAACCTTGTTGGGCAAACTGCAGCGGGTGCAGAATTCTGCCGCCAAGCTGGCACTCTCTCGTCGGCGGTCTGATTCTTCCTAGGCAGCACTTATGGATCTTCATTGGCTGCCAGTCTCCCAACGTGTTGACTTTAAAGCCCTTTGCTTGGTCTTTCGGGCCCTCCACGGTCAGGGGCCGATAGCTCTGCAGGAGCTGTTCTCCTGGTACACCCCTACTAGATCCCTTCGCTCTGCCTCAGCCTACCTGGTGGTAGTTCCTAAGATCCTGAGGATGCGAATGGGTGGTCGTTCTTTCAGCTATACGGCGTCAAGGCTGTGGAACGCGCTGCCATTGTCTCTTAGAAGCATGGGTGACGTATCCTCTTTTAAAAAGGGACTAAAAACTCATCTTTTCCCAAGGACATTGTAATTACAGCTGCCACTATAATATCGTGCTCAGGCCATTGAGGATCACAGCGCCAGGATACCCGCGGGGTGACAGTTGCGCTCTATAAATGTGCCATACAATACAATACATACAATTCATTGCCACAGTGCAAGTCCTCTCTATGTTGAATTGATGTACTAATTAGTGATTCCACCCACTGAAGCAGCTTGTAAAGTGTGTCTCAGGCTTGCCATTGAAAGGCCTGTGTGCAGTCTGTGACTGCCATGTCGACTTGGCCAGTGCACCCACTTCTGCTAGGTTGTGTATTCCTTGTCTGGGTTTGAGTGACAGGGCTGGGGGATTCCAAGAGACAGACAGAGTTAGCCCAGTGGTGAACAGGGAGATCTGCATCTAGATGGGAGGGAGGAGTTGCACCTGGGACCTGAATAGGGCTGGGCCTTCCCTCCACAATTCTGGCTCTCCCCCTGGGGTGCGACTGATGTCTCTGCCCTGCACTGTGAAAGAAGAGAAGGAATCATGTCAACAAAGTGCTTCAGGGCTGTGCTTTCCCTCCACAATGCTGGCTCCACCTCCTGTGGGGCGTCTGATATTTCTGCCTTGCACTGCGAAAGGAAAGAAGAAGTCATGTAAACAGAGCGCTCCAGAACTGGTTTGGACTAGGCAGAGGCCTCTCTGCCTTCAGAGAACAATGGATTTTGGGGTATGTTATGTTATGTTATGTTAGGTTGTCTTGTAAAGCGCATTGCTACCCCAGCAATGGGGCGTCCCAGCGCTGTAGACCACTGGGGAACCCGTCCTGGCTTTCCCTGTGAGATGATCCCTGCTGGGTATCTCCAAGGTGAAACCAGGCATCCCCGGTGTATGTGGGGGGCCATTGTGGAGATGAGGCAAGCTAATGCCCAGAGTTGCCGAGTGTGATCCCGGGCTAGAGTAGGCACCGAAGCAAGAATTATCGAGTCCGCTGACCCTGGTCCACGACCCTGCCGCATCGGGAATTGAACCCTGGTCCCGGGCCGTTCTCTGCTTCCGGGTCTGCCGCCTCTAACCAGTGAGCCATACCACTCCACAAATATAAATATTGGGACACAGACCCAAGAACTTGAGATCAATTCTTGGAACAAGACAAACCTTTTGAAAAGGAAGCTGCAGGAGTTTGGACTGCCCCTCTGCCAGTGTGCTGTTTGCTGGGTTGGCCTGCCATGGTATCTTTATTGACAAGGAGAAGGAACTTTTTATGGACTTTCATCATCTTGCGGAATATTCTCCAAGGGCTTGAATTTGTGCTTGCCTCCTGCTGAAGTCTCAGGGACAAAAGACTTCACCTCCAGCTCCCCTCTGAATTTCCTTGCTGGGAATTCTAACTGCAGAAGCCTGTGTGTCGCTGGGAGCTGGAAGTGCGACGCAACTAGAAGAAGTGTGACGCTGCTGCAGCTGAGATCGTTGCATCGCCAGAGAAGCGTGCCGCCGCATCTCCCAGGAAGCGTGTCTTCGTCGAAGCTGCCTGCTGTCGCATCACCGGAGAAGCGTGATGCCATCGAGGGGGTCAACATCGCATCGCCGGAGAAACGTGTTGCAGGGCCTGTCGCGGCTCCAAAGTACAGAGTTGTCGCAAGGCTGCCAGGGCCTCTACACATCATCATCACATCAAGGGCGCCATCTTCTCGCATCGCACCAGGATTGTCGCATCGCATCGAGGCGCCATCTTGCGCATCGCAACCGGGCCGCAGGCCGAGAACCTACACATCACTGCCTCCATGGTAAGGATCACAACCCATCCCCTACTCTGCGCAAGCATTGAGGCGCGACTCATTATCTCCCCCGGAGCATGGAACTGACGCATCTCCCTATGCGAGCCTTTTGTTTATTTTGCGTTACGCATCCAGGTACTTTTGTGAGAACTGTATCACATTTTTCACCAACTTTAACTAAGAAACTTTTACCATCTTTGGGTCAAACTTAAGTACAGTATTGTGGATTTTTGTCATTTGTGGTCTTGTGTTAAGTCTATATAAAAAAATATTTATTTTTATAAATAAATATTTATATTTATATAATATGTAGTGTTTCCACTGTATTACTGTGTATATTCACAAATGCTTAACACACTGCCTCTGAGATAAGCCTGTCTGCTCGTGCCAAGCTACCAAGGGGGTGAGCAGGGTTATCTAGGAGTGTAATCCCCTTATCCTGACTTAGAAGCAAGGGTCCCTATTTGGACAAAGGTGTATACCATTGCCGACTAGAGGCCCCCAGATCTAACATAGGTGGTCAGCGGTGAGGATTTGGACCTGCATTTGTGACTCATATACAGTAATTGGTGTACACTACTAGTGAGTGCTGACCAAACGCAACCACATACTTTTTTTGGTCAAATTTCTTTCCTTGGACTTGTATTTTGTCCTTAAAACTCCCATGAGTAGACTAGCATCTGTTGCATCTATGGATCTTGATTTTGAGGAAGAGAGGTTGGAAACCTACACTTTGAAACAGCTCAAGCATCTCTGCAAGAAATTGAAAGTTGCTACACCAGGCATTTCTAAAAAGGATGACTACCAAAAGGCGCTGAGGGTCTGGGTAGAAGCAAGAAATGCCCCTGATCCTGTGGTGGAGCCAGCTGGGGATGCAGATGGGCAACTGGATAGGCTAGTGTTTCCAGCCAGGGGAGGTGTACCGTTCCCACCTGTCAGTGGTATCTCTTCCAAAGAACTGTCCCCCAGAGAGTTGGAAGACAGGGAGAGCAATAGGGCATACAAGCTGGAGATGGCTAAGCTTAAGATGGAGGGTCAGAGGGAAGCAGAGAATAACAGATCGTCCTTGGAGAGAGAGAGAATGAGAATGGAACATGAGAGGATGTTGAGGGAGTTAGAGATCAAGGCAAAGGGCTTGGAGATCAATCCCTCTGGTGGCAGCGCACCATCTGTGCTTTCAGAAGGCAGGGTATATATCCCCAAGGATGTCATCAAAGATTTCCATAAGTATGAAGATATTGGGCAGTGGTTTGCAGCCTATGAAATAGCAATGTTGGCCCACCGGGTCCCTGAGAAGGATTGGGGAGTGGGGTTGTGGGGCCGCTTTGTGAGTGAGAGGAGGGATACTTTGTTAGAACTACCCAGTGAGAATAGGATGTCTTATGCCCACATGAAGGAAGAACTGATGATAAGGTATTGTTTGACCCCAGAACTCTATAGACAGAGGTTCAGGAATTGGAAGAAGCTGGAGGTAACAACTTGGGTAGAATATGTATCTTTATTTTGCAGAGCTATGGATGGTTGGGTGAAGGGTAGCAAAGTGGATACTTTTGAATCTCTCTATAATTTGATCAGGGAGCACTTGTCTGCTAATTGTTTTCCAGAGCTACGCCAGCACCTTATTGATAGCAAGTTGACTAACCCTAGGAAGCTTGCTGAGGAAGCGAACCGCTGGGTCAGTACCAGGGTCCATAAGGTCATGTCGGAGACTCCGCCAAAGGTGGGCAGGGTCCCCAGCAGAAGAGTGGGGGGGACAAGACTAAACAGAGGGAGTTCCAATAAGGGCCTCAAAGTAATTCCCAAGGAACCAAAGTAAGGGTTCCCAGCCTCCCACTGAGAAGAAGTCAGAACCCCCGACAGGTAAACCTGTTCATAGGGGGCCAGTTACCTGTTTTCAGTATAAACAGGTGGGACACCGTTGGTATGATCCTTAGTGTCCCCAAAAGGGTCAGTATGTGCCACCCGATGCGCCCCCCATCAGATGGCCAGTGTAGCCCTGGGAGTGGAGGAGTGGAGGAGAAGTGTGACCAAGTTGGGTGGGGGGCCTGCAGAAATGTCCCTTGTCTCATTAGGAGACTTTGAGATGGTCCCAAAAACTCAGCTACCTGATAACACTAAAAAATACAGGCAGTGAGTGATCACCAATGGCCATAGAGTGGAGGCTCTTAGAGACACCGGAGCCAGTGTGACAGCTGTCAAGGGCCACTTGGTGTCTGAAGAGCAGGTGTTCCACAATGCATTCTTTCCAGTTGTTGCCGCTGACAACACAGAAAGCCATTGCAAAGTGGCTCAGGTTACCTTTAAGTGGGGGAGTCTCTGGTACTCTTCAAGTAGCTGTGAGGCCAGCCATGCCTGTTGATTATTTGCTAGGCAATGATTTAGAAAGCTCCCTTGCGCTAAGGTAGAGAAGAAGGCTCATTTAGAGATGTTGGGAATGCCTGAGTGGACGTGTGTGACCACTCGGTCTATGGCAGCCAAGGGTGTTCAAGAGATCCTGGAGCCTGAAAGTATTGCCCAGGAACCTGCCCTAAAGAGAAGAGGTAGGGGGTGTGGGAAACCAGCCCCCATTCTTCCCACATTCCAGGAGGAGGCTGACCTTGATGGGGATGCCCTGGAACCTACAGGGTAGCAAGTTTCTGAACTGGGGAACCTACCTGAGCTGACCCATTGGCAGCAAGAAGGGGGGCCCTCCAGGGAGGAATTTTGTGCAGAGCAGAAGAAGTGCCCTTCTATGGAGGGTTTGAGACAACTGGCCACAAACAAGACAGCAGGTGATCAGTCTGGATCACATTGGATCTACTGTGACAACGGCCTCCTGTATAGCAAGCCTAAGGTTGCTGAGCCTGGGTTAGCCCGTGTGCTGGTGGTACCCCAGTGCTTCAGAGCCTTCCTACTGGGGTTTGCTCATGACGTACCTTTAGCTCGACTTCTGGGGCAGAACAAGACCTTTGAAAGGCTTTTCTACCACTTTTATTGGCCTCAGATGCGGAAGAGTTCAGATTCTCATTGTAGAACTTGTCAAACTTTCCAGGCAAGTGGAAAAAGTGGAAGGAAGCACAAGGCTCCACTCCACCCTTTCCCTGTAGTCAGTACCCCCTTTGAACGAGTGGGCATTGATATTGTGGGGCCACTAGACCCCAAGACAGCTATGGGCGACAGGTTTATCCTGGTCTTGGTGGACCATGCTACCTGGTACACGGAAGCATTCTGCTCAGTACAGTGACGGCCCCCGTCGTGGGACGTGCACAGATGGGGATTTTCTCTTGTGTGGGGTTCCCCAGAGAGGTGGTGTCTGACCGAGAGACACACTTCATTTCCAGTTATATGAAGTCTCTGTGGAAGGAGTGTGGTGTTACCTATAAGTTCACCACTCCTTACCACCCACAAGGTAATGGGCTGGTTGAGAGATTGATCCGGACCCTTAAAGGCAAGATAATGGGTCTTGAGGAACCGATGAGGCATAAGTGGGACATCCTCTTGCCATGCCTTCTGTTTGCTTACCGTGAGGTGCCACAAAAGTCCCTAGGGTTCAGCCCCTTTGAACTGTTGTATGGACACCTGGTAAGAGGACCTTTGAGTCTGGTCAAGGAAGACTGGGAGCAATCTCCCAGGAGACCTCCCCAGGATGTATACAGTTACATGCTGGCATTCAGGAACAAGACTCAGCGATTCAGAGATCTCACTCAGGTGAATCTGGAAGCCAGCCAGGAAGAGATGAAGCGGTGGTGCGATCAGAATGCCACTCTGATTGAGCTTCATCGAGGACAGAAAGTTTGGGTCATGGCCCCTGTAGAGCCTTGTGAGCTCCAGGACAGGTGGACTGGTCCCTTTGAGGTGGTGGAGCGTAAAAGTGATGTCACCTACCTGGTAAACTTGCGGTCTCCAAGGAACCCTTTGCGGGTTGGAGTTCTGGACTTTTTGGTTCCGTCCAGAGGTGTCAGGGATAACACCCGAAGACCCCGGAGTTCTACCTGCCTCGGTGCACAAACAAACAGAAACACGGGCTTCTCGATGGTGGCGTCAAAGACCAAAGGTTTATTACTGCAGGGACACAGAAGTCACAGAAACTACACATGGGCAGTATCTAGGAGCCTGTTCAATTTGTACAAAGAGGGTTGCTCCTTATATACTGAATATTGGGCTTCAGGCAAATTCTTTACATGTTAGCACATTCAAAAACCTTTGTATCTTAAACAATAAATATTTGGCGTTGCACAGGAATCGTCAACAATATCTGATGTCAAAACATTACGAACGAGGGGTTCCCACTATTCCATCATAATCCCATGTCAATTTCTCATTCAAGACCCGGACCGCCTCATCGTAAATTTCGTTACCTCCCCCTAATAAAGGCCCAGAAGGAAAGGAGCAGAGCCAGGTGCAGAAGATAGAACAGTAGGATAAGAGATGTTTGTGGGTCGTAAATGGGCAAGGCTACCAGCTTCGGCCGCCTAATCATGATCAGGCCAACGGACACGAGAACCAGTATAGCAGGACTGGCCTCAGGCTGGGGAGGCAGCTCTTGCTGAGTCATGCTGCCACTGCGTTGCTTGCCTAAGGTGCACGTGTCACTAGCAAGGTGAATTGCCTGCTAAAGCCTACGTGTCCTTAATTGAAAGAGGTTATTGCGTGTTCATTGACTATGTGAGGGCAAAGAATACAAAATGTCTGCCGTAATCTAAGATGGATGCCATGGGTAGAACAGAAATGTGTTTGTAACAGGAGTGCTCTTGCTCGTAGCATAGCGAAAACACCAGGATATACTAGATGGATCATTTGCGGTTCACTGATACCAAAATTATGTATTTGCGACAATGTTAAAAACACGGGTTCAAATCGTCACGGAACCTCAGACCCTCCTTTTGCCCTTACATAGGCAATTACTCAGTCTATGTCAGAATCTAACTCTATGCTCATTAGGTCAGTGACATGTTGTTGCATCATCATCTTGTCTCGTACCTTCTCCCCAAATGTAGGTGGTTTTCTGAAACAGGTTGCAGCACAGAGACCACACAAAGCGGGACCACATTGGATAATAAGGCAGCACGAGAACAGAAATACTAGGATGACACCAATGACCATCAGAACCTTCCATCCCCACGCTGATACCAGAGTCCAAAACCACTCCATGAAGGACCAGTTTCCCTTGTCTACGTGTATAGAGTCGGAAATCTTGTGTAGCTTAGAGATCGCTTCATAGACGGTTGGAGCATTATTGGGAATAAAAACACAGCAGCTCGATTGGATCATTCTGCATACCCCACCTCGATCTGCAAGTATTACGTCTAGAACCATACGGTTCTGCAACGTCATGAGACGATCCGCCTGAAGCTCAGCTGTTAAGTTACTAAGGGCACCAGCAGTTTCTGTAATAGTAGATTCAACTACCCGTGTTAGTTGACGTAGATTTCTACTATTGGCCATAGGCCCCCAAAACGGAAGGAAACCTTTGAAGAAGTCTCCAGCTTCCTGACCAGCGGTATCTTCCTTGCTGAAGACACCTCTTGCTACTCTGGTCTTGTGATAATCTGAAGAAGCAGTGTATGTCGGAGGTAACAATCGAGCAATATAACATGAACCTGAGAAGTCAGCAGGCAGCCATGTATACGCTCTGTCTTGACAGATGAAGTAAGTACCCCTAGCAGTAAGGAAGGCAGGGGAGGAGTTAGACGGAAATACGTAAGTCTCAATGCACTCACTCCTCCCTAGCTGAGCTCTCAGATTTCTCTCATTTCCTTGCAAACAGACCTGACCTCGGTGAGGCACGACCCAGACTGAAGTGGAGCTTTTACGCTTGCTTTCTCCCAAACTAAGGCGATACTCTGTAGAGTTCCAACTCAAATACACCCGTAATTCATCTCTAGGGTAAGATGGAGTATTATTGACGTCTCTAATCATGTCAATAATTCCCTGGACTAAAGCTTTTTTGGCTGAGTTGTATTTAGTGGACCGTGGTGGACGCGAAGGATAGGTCTCAAGGGCATAGGAAAAAATGGTCTGAAAGGCCTGAAATGATCCATTATAGCTAAAAGGCAAGACTAGATAGGGAATGCCTTTATCCATAGTGTGAGGTATCAAGCCACACACCCAGCAGTCTGTAGTATTAACTACCAGTTGGTGTTGATGCAAGAGCTGTACAAATGTGTTGTTAATAAATTCTGAGCGTCGAGCTTGTTCGTGTTCAGGAAACGAGTGAAAAGAATGCATAGAAGAAACCGTAGAAGTAGTAGGATCAAGGGGAGGTACTGTAGTTACCGGCATAAAAATTAAATGCACACCAAAGATGATTCCACCCGCCAACGTTATTAAAACAATTAAAAACGTAACTGCACATTGCATTAGAAAGCATTTGCTGTGAAGTATTCGGTACAGTCTATTTCTGCGAACATAAATTACATTTTTTCGTTGCAGCTCAGGAAGCTCCATCTTCTACAATCCGTTCGTGACCACTGATGATGTGTACGTAGATGAAAATGCCTCTATCAGCCCTGGGAGTTCCCAGAACTAACAGAAAGATCGACCTTGTGTCTGACCCCCGCAGATTCAACTAAGCACACAGCCACGACCCTACGGCTACCCAGACGGCAAGGCAAAATTTAAAACAACAAAATAATAGCAAACTTCCTGGCTGGAGGCAATGTATCAAAAATTCAAATGTGAAAATAGGCAGTTTCCTGCTTTATTTGTCCATATTGCGAGATCGCAAGTTGTATCTCAGTTTTGCAGGAGCTGTCTGATCTGGAAACAATGTATTTTCAGCCGACGTTGCAATGTTCACGTTTGCAGATGGCAAATGTTCTTTTGGTGCAGATGGCAAATGTTCAGGGTTCAAAAGAGCAGTTTCAGGAGGAGAGCCAGAGTTTGATGTATCAGTGATCAGTTCTGCATCACTGAAAGGGATGAAACTGGGTATTTGTTCTGCTTCAGAGGCACTGATTCCTTTCTTTACCCAGTTGTCGTAAGGAAGTGGCAGAGGCACACGTTTGACGTGTGTCGTGTGGATCCAATTCTTCCGTCCGGCCACACGAATAGCAGTTCTCGTCGCCAATAAGACTTGGAAGGGGCCAACGAATCTGGGCTGAAGATTTTTCGTTCTTGCAAAATTTCTAATGACTACTTGATCCCCAGGTTTCAGCTGATGACCTGGACTCTCCGGTGGCTTTGGCAATGCATCGAAAACCTGTTGGTGAATAAGGCTCAATTTAGCAGTCAAGTCGAAAAGGTAATCAATTAACATTGGGTATTCCAGCTGCTTAAATTCTTTCGGTCTAGGTACCCCCCAAACATTTGCAGGACGACCAAAAATTATTTCATATGGACTAAGCCCTACTCTAGAATGTACAGTTGCTCTTGTTGATAACAAAGCCAAAGGCAGTGCATCTGGCCAGGGCAAACCCGTGGACGCTTGTATCTTAGCAAGTTTCAGTTTAAGGGTGCCATTGTAACCCTCAACTAAACCCGCGGACTGGGGATGATTCGCACTGTGAAACTTTTGTCTAATCCCTAGGCCGGCACACACACTCTGCATAACTTTCCCTACGAACTCACTTCCATTATCTGACCATACAATCCGTGGCATTCCGAATCTGGGGAAGTATTCTTTAAGAAGGATTTTGGCAGTGGACAAAGCAGTATTGTCCTTCAGTGGGTATGCTTCGATCCATCTGGAGAACGCGCAAACTACCACTAGGACGTACTTTAGATTGTTGCAACGATCCATATGAATGAAGTCTAACTGAATCACTTCAAAGGGGCAGGAAGGAGGAGCGAAGTGACCTGCAGGTGTGGGGATTCCCTTGCCAGGATTATGCATCAAGCATACCATACAATTTCTCACCACTCTCTCTGCACACTTACTAATCCCATCATTCTTCCAAACTGGAGCCAACATCTTACAAATCCCTTTAGAACTGATGTGCGCTGCTCCATGTGCCATCGTTACTACTGCAAGCACATACGCATCAGGCAACATCCAACGCTGTTGTTCCGACAAGTCAATCCAACACCCACTCGGGTCCAATTTACCCGTGCTCTCTTTCCATGCAAGCTTTTCCTCCTCAGTCGCCTCTTTCTGAATTTCTTTCACGCTTTCCACTGTGTCCTCACACATTCCAGACTCAGAAATCCATCTTGCAGACGTTGCAACATACATTCTACTCATCATATTTCTAGCTGTCTGTTTTGCAGTCTCATCAGCAAAAGCATTCCCACGACCAACATCATCCGTGATTGCTTTATGAGCACTGCATTTCACAATCGCAACTTCAGTCGGCAAGGTTAGAGATTCCAACAAGTCATTAACTAGCTGACCATGTTGAATCTTAGTCCCATGGGACGTAATGAAACCTCTCTCTTTCCACAAACGGCCAAAACTATGGGCTACGCCGAACGCGTACTGGCTATCTGTGAACACATTCACTCTCTTTCCCTTAGCTAAAACGCACGCTCTTGTTAGCGCGATCAATTCTGCAGCCTGGGCAGAATTCTGACTCACTCTTGCAGTCTCCACAATCGTACTCAAAGTCGTTACTGCATAGGCAGCAGTCACATCACCATTCTCCAATTTGAAGCAAGACCCATCAACATACAACGTGCCATCTGGATCTGATAACGGAGTGTCTTTTAAATCAATTCATCCTTTTGTTTCTTCCTCAGTTCTGAAACAACAGTCGTGTGGTTCGGAATCACTCGACTCTTGACTAGTCGGCAACAATGTTGCTGGATTCAATACATTGCATCTTTTGATCTGAATATGACTCGCTAGCAATGTCAGTTCGTAACCTGATAATCTAGCACTGGTAAGGTGCTGCGTCTTGGTTCGGTTCATGAGTGTATCCACAGCATGAGGAACCATAACCACTAGCATGTTGTTCATTACTAAACCAGCAGATTGTCGAATGGAGGCCGCAGCTGCGGCTGTAGCTCTCAAGCAACTAGGCAACGCTCTAGCTACCGGATCTAATGTTGATGAAAAATACGCACAAGGGCGTTGTTTATCACCAAATTTCTGTGTCAAAACACTCAACGCACAACCTTCTCTCTCATGGACATAGAGCGTAAATGGCTTACTGTAATCGGGTGTACCAAATACAGGAGCTGAACACAGTGCATTTCGTAACTCAGAAAAACTCTCCTGACATTCGGCAGACCATGGCACTGGACTCGGAACATTTTTCCCAGTCAAAGCTACCAACGGTTTTGCCAAAAGAGAAAAATTTGGGATCCATTGCCTACAATATGAGGTAATACCTAAAAAGGCACGTACTTCTCTCTGCGTGCTAGGAACATTCATCTGTGTAATTGCTTTTATTCTCTCTGGGGTCAACTTCCTTCCCTCCTTTGACAAGAGATGACCTAGGTAGGTCACTTCTTGGCAACAGTATTGCATTTTTGAAAGTGACACCTTGTGATTCAAATTTGACAAATGATGCAATAAAGAAATTGTAGCTGTTTTGCAAGTTTCCTTGTCATCGGCAGCCACTAGAAGATCATCGACATATTGTACTAAAGCAGAACCAGGAGGAAGTACAAAGGAGTCTAACTGGCTTTTTAATGCTTGACTATAAATGGACGGGCTTTCACAATAACCTTGTGGAGCACGTTTAAACCTGAAGCTTCGTCCTCCTAGAGAGAAACCGAAGATATCTCTGCTTTCCTCGGCTATCGGAATGCTGAAAAAGGCATTTTTCAAGTCGATAACCGAAAACCATGTTGCTGTAGCAGGAATCAACGTTAACAATGCAGTAATGTCTGGAACCACAGGAAACTGTGGAATCACAATTTTATTAACCTCTCTAAGATCAATTACAAACCTATATACTGGAGGTTTTGTTGGGTCAGTTCGTTTCAAAATAGGCAGTACAGGACTATTACAGACATTACCTCTAGTTTCTTCTACAACGTCTTTCTCAATCAGATCTTGCACAATTAATAAAAGTGCGCGTTCACCTTCACTAGAGATTCTGTATTGTGGAATTCGTGGAAGTTTTACATTCGCTTTCAAAGTTACTACATATGGTGGAATTTCTAAAAGACCTACATCATTAGGACCAGTCGCCCAAAGAGTATCAGGGAGAGAACGCAGCTCTGGTGGAAGCGCATCCATCGACAAGTACATTGGAGAGGTGATTCTTTTACCCAACGTAAGCTGTACTCCTTCTGGAGAACAGTACAATGTCGCATATAGGCGTTTTAACAAGTCTAAACCAAGCAGATTTTCATTACAACCTGTCGTCAAAATCAGGGGTGCTTTCAAGTGGCGGGGTCCAACAGAAATAGACAAAGGACCAGAAACAGGGTTGTGAACAGGGGCGCCTGAAAAACCTACTGAAACATTTGTTGAGCCAGACAAAGGTGCGCCAGGGAGTTTCGCATGTATGATAGAACTTTTTGCTGCACCAGTATCCAACAGAAATGGTTCGACCATACCTGATGTTGCTACTGCGACATAAGGCCCACTCTGATCTACTGGAACTGATACTACTCCCTCTCTTTGTCCATGGCTGTCCTAGTACTCTCTTGGCTGAACTTCCTCACTAGCTTCATAGTAGTCTTCAACATGATACTGTTGAGACCTATTTTGTTGGGCAGATTGTCCATTTCGCTGATCGAAATGATTAGAAGGGCGATCACTTGTCTGTGGAGGCATAGCACCTCGTCCTCGACCTCTAGAGTTTTGTATAGAGCTACCACGACCTCTCTGAGCTGTCGCAGCATTATTTTGTGCTAAGACTGGACACTCAGTCTTATAATGGCCTTCCATTTTGCAATAAGCACACTGATTCCATTGGTACTGTGGCCTCTGAGAATTATACTCCGTCCTTTGATATGACCCTTGCTGTGTATGAGTCTGATTCGTGCGAGGCGGATATGCTTGCTGTAAAAGAACTTTAGTTTTTAAATCTTTCGTCTTTTTATCTGATTTTTCTTTCTCCTCTTAATCCCTATTTTCATAGTACTGGGCAGTCGCAAGTATTTGCGCAGTCGTAGAGACAGCCCACGCACTTTCAGAATTCTTTAATTTACCACTAAGTTCTGGCAACAGATTGTGCACAAATTTATCAACAAATAATCTCTGGCCTCCTTCTGTGCTCATATCCTGACCACTATGATCCACAAAAGTCTCCTCGAATCTTGTGAAAAAGTCGGAGACGCTTTCGTCTTTCTTCTGTTTGCATGCGGACAATTTGTCCCAGTTAACGCGTAATGCAGGCATCAGGGTTTTCATTAAATCGATTATTCTACCAGGCAAATTAGCAATTAAGGGTTCAGGTTTAGAACCACCTATTTGTTGACCATCCGCTGCAATTATAGCTGCCCAATCACCACCTAGGGCAACTGGATGATTCTCTTTACGAATCTTAGCCCAAATTGGTTGCGGTACTACATTACCAAATAGCAGATCTATGTCAGCTAGATTCAATACACAAGCGTCAACTGTCTGAGCCAACTCTTTGTAGTATCCTGCAGGATTTTTACGCGGATCTGGCAAGGCCTGTTTCACTGCTAATACTTCAGCTCGCTTCCATGGAATATGTATCCATACTCTCTGGAATTGGGCTGGAGCGGCTGCAATACCAAGGTTTACATTAGCTTGCACAGCTTCACGCCAAATTGGTGGAACCTCCCTCATTGGGTATTGACGATTTTGTTTCGTACTACGTTTCTCTAACTCCCTCGGTGAACGAAGGGATGGGTCATTCCTATAACTTAAAATCAGTTCCATCGCTTCTTTTATATTTTGACCAACTATCATACCTGCAGCAAACTCTTTCTGAACATTAATTAATTCTTCCCTATTTGATTCAGAGTCATCCTCTTCCAATTCCTCACGTAGAAGGAAGCACATTTCATCGAACACATATCGTTGTGTCGGTTCGTTCCATTGCATAAATGTATCTAATACATCTTGTACATTATATCTTCCAACTTTCGAAACCCATCTAAGAGCAGTGGAATCTAATATTCCTCGCTCTTCAGTACTGGGAAGCTGACTACGTCTCTGCACAGAGTCAGAGGTAGGAGTCTTAATCAGAGTTTTATAGAAGGGAGATAGAATATTAGAGACAGAATCAGTGATTCTCCGACGAACAGAAAGTGGAGTCATAATATTAGCAGAAGCAGTAAATAGAGTAGCAGTTGGAACAGATAGAACAGGAACAGTAGGAGTAGCGGGCAAAATAGCCTGTGAACTAGCAGGTGTGAGCGATACAGGTATAGGTAAAGAAGCCGGCAACCCTGGAAGAGGGGGTGTCGAAGGAACATTAATATTGACCACAGGAGGTACAGGAACTTGATTCAGAGGAGCAGGAACACCAGGTTGTCCAGCAACCGGTAATTGAACATTTGGTATAGGTGGAGCCGTAGCACCCTGTGCATACGGTGGGGGTGATCGTAACAAGTAAGACAACAGGGGATCCTTTTCGGGGATCTCTACTATCTTAGCTGTACTCGATGGCAAAACAGGATAGCACTTGTCTATCGCTAAATTACGCTCTCTATTGGCCACCTCCATCACTTTCTCAGATTCGTTGAGTTGCAGCTGCTTAGCAGACTGTTCTAAAGTCAACTCTTGCTCTTTCTGTTCTTTCTTCAACTTTTTAATTTCTCTCTGTTTAGATTCTTTTCGCCAATAACGGAAAGAATCAAACATTGCCGGCCGGGCTTTCTTCTTGAACAATTTCGTTTCTAAATTATCAAGAACTTGGGGTTCAAAACTACCATGCAGTGGCCAACTAAGGACACCATCTTTCTCTGTATAGTGGATCCATACCTCGTTATAAGAGATAGGGCCCACACCAAATTTGCAATATAGATCATAAAGGGGAGTTCCAATCGGAGGAACCGAACATGAGTCCTCCAACTGGGAATCACTGTTGCAACTAAAACAAGACAACATACAATTTTTCCGACTTACCATTTTATAATCCGGAACACAGAACAGACAAACCACAAACAAAAGGTGCGCACTCGAACCAAGAACTTAGCCTACCAAAGCGAACAAATGTATCGATACCCAAACTAAACCAAATGATTATCTTAACCAGAACAACCAGTGATAATCTTACGAAACCAAACCAAACCAAAAACTAAAAGGATTATCCAAACAGGAGCAACCCTTACGAAGTAACCAACTAGCAACCACTTAATACTTAACTGAGGCACTGAAGACGTCACCAAGGAGAAACCCGTCACGTCTCGCCGTACTAAGGACTGCACCTCGGGTCCAAGACAGGGCGACGGTCAAAGCAACGGACCACTGTAGCCATCCGAACGGGAACCCTCGTGGAAGAGAACGTCGGGCCACTTTTGCGATATGCCGGGAACGATGAAGTGGGGCGCCTCCCTCTGGAATCTTCACACGAAGCTTCTCGAACTCTTCAGGCTTTTGGACCGGTACCGAATGACGTCGCCCAACGTTGGGCGCCAATTGGAGTTCTGGACTTTTTGGTTCCGTCCAGAGGTGTCAGGGATAACACCCGAAGACCCCGGAGTTCTACCTGCCTCGGTGCACAAACAAACAGAAACACGGGCTTCTCGATGGTGGCGTCAAAGACCAAAGGTTTATTACTGCAGGGACACAGAAGTCACAGAAACTACACATGGGCAGTATCTAGGAGCCTGTTCAATTTGTACAAAGAGGGTTGCTCCTTATATACTGAATATTGGGCTTCAGGCAAATTCTTTACATGTTAGCACATTCAAAAACCTTTGTATCTTAAACAATAAATATTTGGCGTTGCACAGGAATCGTCAACAATATCTGATGTCAAAACATTACGAACGAGGGGTTCCCACTATTCCATCATAATCCCATGTCAATTTCTCATTCAAGACCCGGACCGCCTCATCGTAAATTTCGTTACCTCCCCCTAATAAAGGCCCAGAAGGAAAGGAGCAGAGCCAGGTGCAGAAGATAGAACAGTAGGATAAGAGATGTTTGTGGGTCGTAAATGGGCAAGGCTACCAGCTTCGGCCGCCTAATCATGATCAGGCCAACGGACACGAGAACCAGTATAGCAGGACTGGCCTCAGGCTGGGGAGGCAGCTCTTGCTGAGTCATGCTGCCACTGCGTTGCTTGCCTAAGGTGCACGTGTCACTAGCAAGGTGAATTGCCTGCTAAAGCCTACGTGTCCTTAATTGAAAGAGGTTATTGCGTGTTCATTGACTATGTGAGGGCAAAGAATACAAAATGTCTGCCGTAATCTAAGATGGATGCCATGGGTAGAACAGAAATGTGTTTGTAACAGGAGTGCTCTTGCTCGTAGCATAGCGAAAACACCAGGATATACTAGATGGATCATTTGCGGTTCACTGATACCAAAATTATGTATTTGCGACAATGTTAAAAACACGGGTTCAAATCGTCACGGAACCTCAGGGTCCAACATGTTAACCT
The DNA here is from genome assembly GCF_964261635.1 of Lissotriton helveticus. Taxonomy (NCBI): domain Eukaryota; kingdom Metazoa; phylum Chordata; class Amphibia; order Caudata; family Salamandridae; genus Lissotriton; species Lissotriton helveticus. The sequence goes on from NC_136059.1 coordinate 1,082,522,661, forward strand.
CCTGAAACCCCACTTAGAAAGGTCCGAAGTGGGCATGCTCCTAGCGACGGATGATGGAATGGAGGAGGAGACCGAGCCTCTTCCTGACCTCCTGTCTGCAACAGAGCAAGACGGGTCAGTGGATGGTGTCAGCCTCTCTGCCACACTGACCCCTGATCAGCAGCAAGATTGTCGCCAACTGTTGGGACAATTCTCTGATCTATTTTCCTTGATCCCTGGTATCACAGAGTGGTGTGTCCATGATGTGGACACTGGGGACAGTCCTCCTGTGAAGCACAAGGCTTACCGAGTGACTGACAAGGTCAGGGCTTACATCAAGGAGGAAGTCTCCAAGATGTTTGCTTTGGGGTGATTGAGTACTCAAACAGTCCTTGGGCCTGCCCAGTGGTTTTGGTCCCAAAGACTGCTGCGCCTGGTGCCACACCTGAACTCCGGTTCTGTGTGGACTACCGAGGACTCAATACAGTCACCAGGACTGACGCGCACCCCATCCCTGGAGCTGATGACCTCATTAATCGGTTAGGGGTACCTCAGCCTGTTGGATTTGACATCTGGGTACTGGCAGACTGATGGGGCCAAAGAAAGGTCAGCATTCTCCACACCAAATGGGCACTACCAATTCCGGGTTATGCCCTTTGGGATGAAGAATGCCCCTGCCACCTTTCAGAGGTTGGTCAACCAGGTGTTGGCTGGGCTGGAGGATTTCAGTGCCGCCTACCTTGATGATATTGCAGTGTTCAGTGCCAGTTGGGAAGAACATCTGTGCCACCTCTGGGAAGTGTTGATGGCACTGCGAAAGGCAGGCCTCACGATCAAGCCGAGTAACTTCCAGATCGGGCAGGGTTCCATGGTGTACTTGGGTCACCATGTAGGGAGCGGGCAGGTGGCGCCCCTACAACCCAAGATTGATACCATCCTGGCATGGGAACCCCCAAAGACTCAGACACAGGTGAGAGCCTTTTTAGGACTCACAGGGTACTGGAGGTTTGTCAAGGGCTATGGCAACATTGTTGCACCCTTGACTGAGCTGTCTTCCAGGAAGCAGCTCAAGAAAGTGAACTGGACTGACACCTGTCAGAACGCTTTTGACGCCCTGAAGACTGCCATGTGCACAGCACCCGTGCTTCAGGCGTCCAACTTCTCAAAATAATTAATTGTTCAGACAGAGGCTTCAGAGCATGGCATGGGGGCTGTTCTATCACAGAATAATGAAGAGGGCCTAGACCAACCTGTCGTCTTCATCAGTAGGAGGTTAGTTCCATGGGAACAGAGGTGGAGTGCAATTAAACGTGAGGCTTTTGCATTGGTCTGGGCACTGAAGAAGTTGAGACCATACTTGTTTGGGACTCACTTGCTGGTTCAGAATGACCACAGGCCCCTCAGATGGTTAATACAGAAGAGGGGTGAGAAGCCAAAGTTGTTGAGGTGGTCCATTTCCCTACAGGGTATGGACTTTATGGTGGAACACCGCTCTAGTACAGAACACGCCAATGCTGATGACCTGTACAGATTTTTCTGCCTTAGTGAAGAGAACTCCCAAGGGGAAGGGTAGTTCTCCCCACATTTCAGCTGGAGGGGACACATGTTAGACCTGGTATCATTGGCATGAGTCTCCCTTCCATTATGTCGGATTGCCTCCTCTGTTTTTGATATGTTTGTGCTGGTTATATGCTTTGCGGTACAAAAGGGGGTGATGATGGACGGAGTATCTAAACCAATCAAACACTCACACCCAGTCAACAGATCTGGGTTTAATCCATCACCGTTCTTTAGCCCACTCTGCCACCCCAGTTCAGACATGGCCATACGCAAATCAGTCTGACCCTGTGCCTCATGGGAACAGTCCAGCCCGAACTGCCAAGCCATGCCTTCCCTGGACCGGAAACAAGCTTCCGTGGACCGGTTTCTGGCATTTCAGCTGTCTTCAGCCCGGCTTGCTTGAATCCATTGGCAAAGTGAGCAAGAAACTCACGTCTGAGCATACCCTGCCAACTTATGGCGAACAAAGCGGTACAAAAGGGGGTGATGATGGACGGAGTATCTGAACCAATCAAACACTCACATCCAGTCTACAGATATGGGTTTAATCCATCACCGTTCTTTAGCCCACTCTGCCACCCCATTTCAGACATGGCCATATGCAAATCAGTCTTACCCTGTGCCTCATGGGAACAGTCCAGCCCGAACTGCCAAGCCATGCCTTCCCTGGACCGGAACCAAGCTTCCGAGGACCGGTTTCTGGCATTTCAGCCGTCTTCAGACCAGCTTGCTTGAATCCAGTGGCAAAGTGAGCAAGGGATTCACGTCTGAGCATACCGTGCCAACTTATGGCGAACAAAGCGGTACAAAAGGGGGTGATGATGGACGGAGTATCTGAACCAATCAAACACTCAAACCCAGTCAACAGAGCTGGGTTTAATCCATCACCGTTCTTTAGCCCATTCTGCCACCCCAGTTCAGACATGGCCATATGCAAATCAGTCTGACCCTGTGCCTCATGGGAACAGTACAGCCGAACTGCCAAGCCATGCCTTCCCTGGACCGGAAACAAGCTTCCGAGGACCTGTTTCTGGCATTTCAGCCGTCTTCAGCCCGGCTTGCTTGAATCCAGTGGCAAAGTGAGCAAGGGACTCACGTCTGAGCATACCCTGCCAACTTATGGCGAACAAAGCGGTACAAAAGGGGGTGATGATGGACGGAGTATCTGAACCAATCAAACACTCACACCCAGTCAACAGATCTGGGTTTAATTCATCACCGTTCTTTAGCCCACTCCGCCACCCCAGTTCAGACATGGCCATATGCAAATCAGTCTGACCCTGTGCTTCATGGGAACAGTCCAGCCCGAACTGCCAAGCCATGCCTTCCCTGGACCAGAAACAAGCTTCCGAGGACCGGTTTCTGGCATTTCAGCCGTCTTCAGCCCAGCTTGCTTGAATCCAGTGGCAAAGTGAGCAAGGGACTCACGTCTGAGCATACCCTGCCAACTTATGGCGAACAAAGCGGTACAAAAGGGGGTGATGATGGACGGAGTATCTGAACTAATCAAACACTCACACCCAGTCAACAGATCTGGGTTTAATCCATCACTGTTCTTTAGCCCACTCTGCCACCCCAGTTCAGACATGGCCATATGCAAATCAGTCTGACCCTGTGCCTCATGGGAACATTCCAGCCCGAACTGCCAAGCCATGCCTTTCCTGGACCGGAAACAAGCTTCCAAAGACCGGTTTCTGGCATTTCAGCCGTCTTCAGCCCGGCTTGCTTGAATCCAGTGGCAAAGTGAGCAAGGTACTCACGTCTGAGCGTACCGTGCCAACTTATGGTGAACAAAGCGATACAAAAGGGGGTGATGATGGACGGAGTATCTAAACCAATCAAACACTCACACCCAGTCAACAGATCTGGGTTTAATCCATCACCGTTCTTTAGCCCACTCTGCCACTCCAGTTCAGACATGGCCATATGCAAATCAGTCTGACCCTGTGCCTCATGGGAACAGTCCAGTCCGAACTGCCAAGCCATGTCTTCCCTGGACCGGAAACAAGCTTCCGAGGACCGGTTTCTGGCATTTCAGCCGTCTTCAGCCCGGCTTGCTTGAATCCAGTGGCAAAGTGAGCAAGGGACTCACATCTGAGCATACCCTGCCAACTTATGGCAAACAAAGCGGTACAAAAGGGGGTGATGATGGACAGAGTATCTGAACCAATCAAACACTCACACCCAGTCAACAGATCTGGGTCTAATCCATCACCGTTCTTTAGCCCACTCTGTCATCCCAGTTCAGACATGGCCATATGCAAATCAGTCTGACCCTGTGCCTCATGGGAACAGTCCAGCCCGAACTGCCAATCCATGGCTTCCCTGGACTGGAAACAAGCTTCCGAGGACCGGTTTCTCGCATTTCAGCCGTCTTCAGCCCGGCCTGCTTGAATCCAGTGGCAAAGTGAGCAAGGGACTCACGTCTGAGCATACCCTGCCAACTTATGGCGAACAAAGCGGTACAAAAGGGGGTGATGATGGACGGAGTATCTGAACCAATCAAACACTCACACCCAGTCAACAGATCTGGGTTTAATCCATCACCGTTCTTTAGCCCACTCTGCCACCCCAGTTCAGACATGGCCATATGCAAATCAGTCTGACCCTGTGCCTCATGGGAACAGTCCAGCCCGAACTCCCAAGCCATGCCTTCCCTGGACTGGAAACAAGCTTCCGAGGTGAGGTTCCGTGATTTTCGACTCTTCTTCGTAGTTAGCCGCCATTTTGTGACAGCCGCCATTTTGTATTGCCCTCACTCAGGCGACACTGCAAACATAGTGTTTTTGCCTTTTCCAGCTGCTCGCCTCTCATGTTAAAAAATAACCTTCTTGTCCTTGTCTAAGAAACCGATGTCAGGGTCTGGCCGAGTTAGTTAAATTCACGTCAAGACTGATTAATCCTTGTCTAACTCCACTGTTTGAGTCCCACCATTCTTTTCGACTTCATTCTATTTGACTGACCTTCGCTATTCTCTTCGTGTATTCTCTAGTTACATAAACTATCCTTTGAAGCATTTAAACATGTTCTACCACCTGCAAATAGGATTACGGGTGTAGTACTGAAAATTCTGGACCCGTGTTATAAACATCATCGTACCATGACGATTTTGATATCAGAAGACCGAGAATGGTTAGTACACTATGCACAAGCATCTTCGTCATATTCAAGTGACGATTTCAACTTGAAATCGTAGTTTTTCGTCCTGAACCCTCGGGTTCCATTTTGTTTACGGCAGCCATTTTGTGAGTTGCCCTCACATAGGCCAATGATTAAAGCCAAACCCGATCCTGAAGGACACGAACACCTTTCCTGACTTCTCTGCGACCTGGGCAAGCTGACTCCACTGCCCAAGGCCAAACCTGTTCGATCAGTTCCTCTCCCAGTGGCCGAACGAGATAGTATCAAGGCACAACATGCCTTAAACCTTTCATCGCACACAAACCACGCCTAATCTTGCACACACCTGTCCCTGTTTCCTACTTTATGACTTGCTTTACGAGGTGGAGGTGCCCGTTTTTATTGGGGGTCCATCGATATCTGATGAAAATACTGGGACTTGCCGGGTAATTGATTGTGGGCTGAACAAATTGAAATATGGGCTTGTCATCATGACTCTGCTTTTTCTTTGTAGTGAAAATATGTGAATGGTCAACTGTAATGTAAAGAATGTTTGCCTGAAGCATAATATTTTGTATAAAAAGAGAAGGCTGGCTTTGTAAGATTGAGCAGTCTCCTGAGAATATACACCGTGTTTTACTTCTAGGATACCTGTTACTTAGTTGCAGCCAATAAATTCGATCTTTGACTTCACCTAGAAGACTCTGTGTTTCTGTAGTCTGAAACAGGAAGGACCCGAAGTCTTAGGGTGTTGTCCCTGGCACCGCTGGGTTACCGGTTCAGTACCGGTTCTGAAAAACCCAGTACTTCAGTTGGCGCCCACGTGGGGCGATTTCAGCGGTACCGGTCCAAGCCAGAGGTTCGTGAGGAGCTTCGTGTGAAAATTCTGGAGGAAGGCCGCCACTTCATCGACCCCTGCATGTCGACGTGGTCCGAAAGTCTTTGCTGCGAGGTTCCCCGCTTCCCGACGGCTACGAAGGACTGCTGCCCTGACTATCGCCCTGTTTTGGACCCTTGATGTTTGGTAGAGCGAAACGATAGACGAGTCTTCTGGTGCAGTCATCGATACCTCAGTTAAGTATAAGTGGAGCGTCTCCCAGTCCTTAGTTGGTTCTTAGTTTTGAGTATCCCCTTGGGATCTTTGATTTGGAACTTGCAAGTACCAAAGCCGAGGGACTCGTGTACTCACGAGACTATCGTAATCGATAATCCTTTGAAGTTTGAAGCTAGGCTAGAGAGCGAAGATGCCTGGTCTTAGCAGACTTGGAAATTTGTTTTGTCTTGGTTGTAATAGGGATTCCCGATTGGAGGAACTCCGACCTATGAGCTCTACGTGAAACATGGAGTAGGCCCCATCACATATAATGAAGTATGGGTCAAATACACCAGGAAGGATGGTGTTTTAAAATGGCCCCAATATGGTAGTTTTGACACAGAGATATTAGATAATCTAGAGGTTAGACTTTTTAAGAAGAAAGCCCGGCCGGCGATGTTTGACTCTTTCCGTATATGGTGTAAGGAAGCCAAACAGAAGGAAATTAAATTAACGAAGAAAAATAAGAGAGAAAGGGGTATCTCGATAATGCAAGCTGCTATGCAGTTTAAAGATAACGAAGAAGAACAGATGAGCGAGCAGTTGCACAGGCAACGTAAAATGATAATCGATAAATGTTATCCAGTTTTGCCGCCTCTTCAGCAAGATGCAGCAAATGAACTTGAAAAAGATTCCCTAATGTCGCATTTATTGAGTTCGCCACCCCCTTATGCGCAGAGTGCTACGGCACCTCCACAGCCTTTAGCCGCGCAACCTTTGGTTGTTGTGCCTCCTGCTCCTCCACAACCACCGGCTGCTCTTCAGTTGGCTCCTAGTCTTCCGGTGCAGCCTCCTCAAGGGCCACCGACTTTGACATCTGCTCTGCCTTTACTTCCTACAACTTTGACCACTGTATCGACTACCACTCCTGGTATTCCTCCTGATACTGCCTCTGCGTCTGACTTGCCTCACTCTGCTCTTCCGCCTGTCCTTTCATCGACTTCTCCTTCTGTTCGACAGAGAATGACTAGCACTGTTGCTAGCCTTCTATATCCTCTCTTTGGAGCTACAGGTGTATCTCATGTCTCAGAGCGCAAACAGTTACGTAGCCAACTGCCTGATTCTAGGGAGAAGGAAACATTGAATTACTTGGCACATAAATGGGTTACTGAACCGACGAGATATGAGCTAGAGTCTGTTATGGATGTCTTCCATCAGTGGGAAGCACCAAAACAGAGATACGTTTTTGAGAAAATGTGTACTTTCCTGAGTGAGGATTTAGAGGAGAATGATTTGGAGCCCAATCCACCTGAGTTTTGTCATATACGGTTCGAGTTTGGAAAAGGCGCAATTGTGGGTTCAGATGTTAAGAAAGCAGTTGGACATTGTTGTCGTTTAGGAGTGAAGGTGTTTCTCGGTCGTTGTTTGAGTCTGACTCCTCTGTTAAAAAGAAGGTAAGACAGTATCCAATGAGAGAGGTTCCCCCAGTTTGGAAAGAAGGGGATCTACAAGCTAATCCACCTGTTCAGCCTCACTTTCAGCGTGTTTCGGTACATGTTCCATGGAAAAGAGCTGAAGTCTTGGCCCTTAAACAGACTTTGCCTGATCCCCGTAAAAATCCTGCAGGGTATTACAAGGAATTATCACAGACTGCAGGCTCTTGCATTATGAATTTAGCCGACATAGACATGTTGTTTGGAAATGTTGTTCCACAGCCTTTATGGGGAAAGATTCGTCATGCGGATCATGATCAAGAGTTAGGTGACTCATGGGCTAATATTAGTGCTGCGAATGACCGACAAGTTGGTGGTGCTAAACCCGAGCCTTTAGTAGCAGAACTCCCTGGTAGGATCATTACTTACATGAAGACTTTAATGCCTGCGATGCGAGTGAATTGGGATAAGTTGTCTGCGTGTAAGCAGAAGAAAGATGAAACAGTGTCTGATTTCTTCACTAGGTTTGAAGAGACGTTTATCGACCACAGCGGTCAAGATATGAGTACAGACGGTTGTTCGTTGACAAGTTCATGCACAATTTGCTTCCCGAGTTGTGTAAGAAGTTAAAAGACTCAGAAAGTTTGTGGGCCGTTTCCTCTTCAGCACAGATATTGGCTACTTCACAGTATTATGAAAATAGAGATAAAGATGAGAAAGATAGAGCAGACAAGAAAACGAAAGAGTTAAAAACAAAGGTTCTTTTACAGCAGGCATACCCGCCTCGTGGTGGTCAGAGTAACTATCAGCAGCCTCAGCAGTTTCAGAGAAATGCGTAAAGGACCGAATATCCTCAACAACGTTTTCCTGTAGGCCCTAATCAGTGTGCATATTGTAAAGAAGAGGGCCATTTTAAAAGTAGCTGCCCTGCTTTATTGCAGCGTATGAATGGTGTATCTAGTGCAAGAGGTCGAGGTATTTCACAAGCACCTAGAGGTAGAGGACGCGGAAATTTCCCCCAGAACGCGCGTTCATTTCCGCCTCAAAATTCAATGAATAGGTTTGATCAGCAGAATAACGCGTCTAGTAGGACAGCTCAGTACTATGCTGATGACTACTATGCAGAAGATGAACATATGGAAGGTAATGATTGCTAGGACAGCCATAGACAGAGAGAGGGAGTTGTTTCAGTTCCAGTAGATCAGAGTGGACCTTATGTTGAGGTGATTACATCAGGTGTGTCAGAGCCTTTTCTGTTGGATACTGGTGCTACAAAGAGTTCTATTATGCACTCTAAACTCCCTGCGCACCTTTGTCTGGCAAAATGAATGTCTCAGTAGGTTTTTCTGGCGCCCCGGTTAGGAACCCAGTTTCTAGTCCTATGTCCCTTTCTGTTGGACCTTGTGAATTCGAAGCACCCCTTATTCTGACAACAGGTTGTGGTGAAAATTTGTTAGGATTAGATCTGTTGAAAAGATTGTATGCAACTTTGTACTGTTCTCCTTCAGGAGTGCAACTTACACTGGGTAAGAAAGTGGTTTCTCCAATGTATTTGTCAAGGGACAAACTCCCGACAGAATTGTCGTCTCTCCCTAATACTCTTTGGGCTACTGGTCCTAATGATGTAGGTCTTCTGGAAATAACGCCATATGTTGTGACATTGAAAGCCAATGTTAAAATGCCACGAATTCCCCAATATAAGATTTCTAGTGAAGGTGAGAAAGCGTTGCTAATGATCATTTATGATTTAATTGAAAAGGATGTAATTGAAGAGACAAGAGGCAACGTTTCCAATAGTCCTGTACTGCCTGTTTTGAAGCGTACTGATCCTTCTCAGCCACCTGTTTACAGATTTGTGATTGATCTTAGAGAGGTGAATAAAATCGTTGTGCCACAATTTCCAGTTGTCTCTGATATCACCGCCCTATTGACTATGATTCCGCCTTCCGCGACTTGGTTCTCGGTGATTGACTTGAAGAATGCGTTCTTCAGTATCCCGATTGCCGAAGAGAGTAGGGATATTTTTGGCTTCAGTTTAGGAGGTCGAAGCTTCCGCTTCAAATGCGCTCCCCAGGGCTACTGTGAAAGTCCATCGATATATAGTCAAGCTTTAAAAGCACAACTTGACACAATTGTTTTACCTGATGGCGCTACCCTTATTCAGTACGTTGATGATCTGCTTGTTGCTGCAGATACTGAGGAAACCTGTAAAGAAGCCACGTTGTCGTTGTTGCATCACTTGTCTGATTTACATCACAAAGTGTCTCTTTCGAAATTGCAATATTGTCGACAAGAAGTGACCTACTTAGGTCATCTCTTATCGAAGGAGGGAAGGAAACTGACCCCAGAAAGAATTCAGGCAATAGCGAAATTGAGTGTGCCATGGACACAGAGAGAAGTGCGTGCTTTCTTGGGCATTACATCATATTGCAGACAATGGATACCGAATTTTTCTTTGCTGGCAAAACCTTTGGTGGCGTTAACTTGCAAAGATACACCGAATCCCCTTCCATGGTCTGAAGAGTGTCAGAAAAGTTTTTCCGAATTGCGCAATGCATTATGTTCGGCTCCCGTGCTGGGTACCCCCGACTACAATAAGCCCTTTACATTGTATGTTCATGAGAAAGAAGGTTGTGCATTATCAGTGTTGACACAGTTGTTCGGAAACAGGCAGCGTCCATGTGCGTATTTTTCGTCGACTTTAGACCCGGTAGCTAAAGCGTTGCCGAGTTGCTTAAGAGCCACAGCGGCAGCAGCTGTTTCTATTCGGCAGTCTGCTGGTTTAGTGATGAATAATACATTGATTGTGATGGTTCCACATGCAGTGGACACGTTGTTAAACAGAACCAAGACACAGCACTTAACTAGTGCTCGGTTGTCAGGTTATGAGTTGACACTGTTAGCGAGTCATGTGCACATAAAAAGATGCAACACGCTTAACCCAGCTACTTTGTTGCCGATTGAAACAGAGTTAGATACTTCTAAACAGCATGATTGTTTTCTCAGAACAGAAGAAGAAACGAAAGGGAGAATAGATCTTAGTGACACTCCCCTTGCAAAGTGTGATGGTACCTTATGGGTGGATGGTTCATCCTTCAAGCTTCCGAATGGAGATACGACTGCGGCATATGCTGTTACGACTTTTCATACGATTGTTGAAGCTGCACGTATCCCACATAATTCAGCTCAAGCAGCAGAGTTGATTGCACTTACACGAGCGTGTGTGTTGTCGAAAGGAATGAAAGTGAACATATATACCGACAGCCAGTATGCATTTGGTGTGGCTCACAGTTTTGGACGATTGTGGAAAGAACGTGGGTTCCTGACTTCGCATGGAGCTAAGATACAGCATGGTCAGTTGGTGAATGAGCTTCTTGAGTCATTAACTTTGCCATTGCAAGTTGCGATTGTGAAATGCAGTGCACACAAGAAGGTGACTGATGATGTTGGTCGTGGAAATGCATTTGCTGACGAAGTCGCAAAAGAAACCGCGAGGGATGTGATGAGTCGAATGTATGTTGCAGGCCCTGCAAGATGGATTGGTGACATTGGAATGTGTGAAGACACGATAGAAAGTGTAAAGTCTATTCAAGCTGAAGCTACAGAGAAAGAGTTGAGTACATGGAGAGAGAGTAAGGGGAAATTGGATGTGAATGGTTGTTGGGTCGAATTATCAGAGCATCAGAGATGGTTGTTACCCGATGCGTATGTGCTTGCAGTTGTTACAATGGCCCATGGAATGGCTCATATCAGTGTGAAAGGGATTTGTAAGTTGTTGGCTCCAGTATGGCAAAATGCTGGAATTCCCAAGTGTGCAGAGAATGTGGTCAGGAATTGCATGGTGTGTCTGAAATACAATCCTGGTAGGGGAACCCCAACTCCAGCTGGTCATTTTGCGCCTCCAACGTATCCGTTCGAGGTTATGCAGCTAGATTTCATCCACATGGAAAGGAGCAACAATCTGAAATACGTACTCGTTGTTGTTTGTGCCTTTTCAAGATGGGTAGAAGCATATCCCCTAAAGGACAACACTGCCTTATCTACAGCTAAAGCCCTTGTGAAAGAGTTCTTCCCTAGATTTGGAATGCCGAGAATGGTCTGGAGTGACAATGGGAGTGAATTTGTGGGTCGAGTGATGAAGAAAGTATGTGAAGGGCTAGGCATCCAACAGAAATTTCACGCTGCAAATCACCCCAATCAGCTGGACTAGTAGAGTGCTACAATGGCACGTTAAAGCTAAAATTGGCCAAAATTCAAGCGAGCTCTGGTCTTAAATGGCCTGACGCTCTGCCTTTAGCACTCCTATCAACCAGAATGACTGTGCATTCGCAAGTGGGACTTAGTCCCTATGAGATTGTGTTCGGCCGTCCGGCCAACATATGGGGAGTGCCAAGGCCGAAAAAATTCAGTGAGATCGAACACCCTGTACTGCTTGACTATTTGTACAAATTGACGGCTAAATTGCGTGTTTTACAACAACAGGTTCACGATACTCTGCCTCAGGTCTCTGAAGCTCCAGGACATCTGATCGATCCTGGATCCTGGGTGCTGGTCAAGAATTTCCAGTGAACAAAAAATGACCAGCCCCGGTGGACCGGCCCTCATCTAGTTCTTCTCTCAACAAGATCAGCTGTTCGAGTGGAGGGGAAGAAAAACTGGATCCACGGCATACATTGCAAGAGGGTCCCTTTGCCTCTGCCGTACGACCGGTGGGTCCAGGAGGGTGTTGTCGACTCTGAGACTCTGAGACTCTGAGACTGAGACTGTGCCTCGTTTTCTGCCTTTCAGTGATGCACGCATAAAAGGAACGATTTCTGAACAAGAAAGTGACAATCTTTTACAAGAAGCTGTGCCGCCGTCAAATCGATTGGACACTACAGAGTCTGAACTCCTGTTCCAGACAGTATCTGGGAAGCAACGCTATAATCTGAGGCCGAGAACTATGGACAAATAAAAAAAAAATCCTTTTCTTTGCTAAAATCTTTTGAAAGTACAGCTCTCTCATCTGAGAAACTTTTTTATTTTTGTTTTTCGAACCACCATCCGGGTTCCGCTGTAGGGTTGCGGTTGCCCAAGTCTTTGGGGTGCAGCTGAAGACGTCAGTCGACGGTTCTGGTTGGTCTAAGGGAGTTGCCCTGGACTGACAGAAGCGTTCCTTAGCATAGAACACCCTACCATTAGATTTAAACGTGCACCTCAAGGCTACTGTGAGAGTCCCTCCATTTATAGCCAAGCTTTGAAATCACAATTGGGTTTCCTCTCTTTACCTTCCGGTGCTACTTTAATTCAGTACGTGGATGATTTATTAGTGGCTGCGGACTCTGAAGATGTCTGTAAAGATGCGACTATTTTGCTTTTGCGCCACTTGTCCGATCTACATGATAAGGTGTCACCCTCTAAGTTACAGTATTGCCGACAAGAAGTTACCTATTTAGGTCATCTCTTGTCAAAGGAGGGAAGGCGATTGACTCCAGAACGTATTCATGCAATTTCACGAATGTCTGTGCCATTCACGCAAAAGAAAGTGCGTGCCTTTTTGGGTATTACCTCCTATTGCCGACAGTGGATCCCAAATTTCTCTCTACTAGCTAAACCTTTGTTGGCACTTACTTTGAAAAATACACCCCAACCTCCTCCTTGGACTGACGAATGTCAGAAGAGTTTTTCTGATCTACGTACTGCTTTGTGTTCAGCTCCTGTGTTGGGTACTCCAGACTATAGTAAGCTTTTTACACTCTACGTGCATGAACAGGAAAGTTGTGCATTGTCTGTCTTAACGCAACAGTTTGGAGACAAACAAAGTCCATGTGCCTATTTTTTGGCTACTTTGGATCCAGTAGCCAAGGCATTGCCTAGTTGTCTCAGAGCAACAGCAGCAGCGGCGATCTCTATTCGTCAATCTGCTGGATTGGTATTAGATCATACCCTTGTTGTTATGGTACCACATGCAGTAGATACTCTTTTGAACAGAACGAAAACGCAACACTTGACGAGTGCTTGTTTGTCTGGGTATGAGTTGACGCTTTTTGCAAGACACATACACATCCAACGATGTAATGTTTTGAATCCAGCAACGTTGTTACCTACTCCAGAAGAGGAGGGTACACAAAATCAGCATGATTGCCTTCTTTGAACAGAGGAGGAAACTAAAGGCAGAATAGATCTAAAAGATACACCACTTGTGGATCCGGATGGGATCCTATGGGTAGATGGTTTGTGTTTTAAGCTTCCTAATGGTGATACGACTGCAGCCTATGCTGTTACCACTTTGCTTACAATAGTAGAACCTGCACGTATCACACACAATTCAGCACAAGCAGCTGAGTTGATTGCGCTGACAAGATCGTGTGTGTTAGCAAAGGGAAAGAGAGTGACTATTTACACCGATAGCCAATATGCCTTTGGCGTGGCTCATAGTTTTGGTCGCTTGTGGAAGGAAAGAGGATTCTTTACTTCCCATGGGACTAAAATACAGCATGGTCAGTTGGTTACTGATCTTCTTGAATCACTTACTTTGCCTACCCAAATAGCGATTGTAAAGTACAGTGCGCATAAGAGGATCACTGATGATGTAGGTCGAGGGAATGCATTTGCAGATGAAGTAGCAAAGGAAACAGCGAGGAATGTTAAGAGCCAAATGTATGTTGCAGGTCCTGCAAATTGGGTTAGAGAAGGAGATATGTGTGAAGACACAGTGGAAAGTGTGAAGATGATTCAAGCAGAAGCGACTGAGAAGGAATTGAGTAAGTGGAAAGAAAGTACGGGAATGTTGGATGAGACAGGATGTTGGACGGAATTGTTGGAGCACCAAAGATGGTTGTTACCAGATGCCTATGTACTACCTGTAGTTATTATGGCGCATGGTCCAGCCCATATCAGTGTGAAAGGAATATGCAAGCTTCTGGCTCCAGTATGGCAGAATGAAGGTATTCCTAAATGTGCGGAAAATGTAGTGAAGCATTGCATTGTCTGTTTAATGCGCAATCCAGGTAAGGGAACACCAACTCCGGCAGGTTATTTTTCTCCCCCTACGTATCCTTTTGAGGTTTTACAAATATACTACATCCATATGGAACGTTCCAACAACCTCAAGTGGGTCCACGGCGTGCACTGTAAGAGGGTACCCCTGCCTTTACCCTATGATCAGTGGGTTCAAGAAGGCATTGACGATAACAAGTGTGAAAAAGTACCCCGATTTGTACCTTTCAGTAGTGCACGCCTGGACTGGACAAACTCTGAAAAATAAGATGATGATGTGCTACAAGAGGCCGTCCCACCACACCTAAGACTGGACACCACTAACCCAGAAACTCTGTTTAGGGATCAAACGGTATCTGGCAAGACTCGCTACAACCTAAGATCTGGGGTGTCCAAAGACAATTGAATATTAATCGAGAACTCTTTTGTTTTCCTTCGATTACCTTTTTTTGATTTAATAAAGACATTTCCTTTCCACTATCCACCAAGTTGCAGGGTCACGGTAGGAGTCTTGATCTGTGACCTGAATAGTGATTAGGTCAACAGGACTTGCAGTGTCATTGGATGGCTAATAATCACAGCCAAGTGATCTAGGAAGATTATCGTGAGCAACGCCTTTAGAGTAGTGGGTACTATGATGGAAGGGAATGATGTTATGATTGTGAAAAGAAACAAGTATAAGAAATTGCTATTTAGTCGATGTGGCGTAGCATTATGTATTCTAGTGTGTTTATGTATTTTATTAGCTTTTGTGGGTTGGATTGTCCACACTATGCAGCAAGCACCTGTTCCGACTTCTTTTCCTTTGCTCTCTTCTCCTACTAACTCTCCGCATAAGTTCTACACACTCCCAGACCACGAACAAGTTAGGAGACCAGAATATTTCAACAATTCTTTCATTCAGTTGTTACATCAGCATTAACTGGTAGTTAATACTACTGATTGTTGGGTTTGTGGGCTTCTGCCCCATAACGCTGAGAAAGGGATGCCATAATTTGTTCTTCCATTCTCATATGAAGGTTCCGCTTGGGCTTATCTGGCTATGTTTTCCAACGCATATCAGAACCAACTCCGATATCCTCCTGGTGATATCTATACTGGTGGATCAGACTATAGTCACAGTCCCTTGATTAAAGGAATAGTGACAATGGCCAAAATTGCCGACATTAGTAAGATTCCAGTGGATGAAAAACAAGCATATGATGGTTGGAATGTGACTCGCTACATTACTAGCCTCACTGACAGGGCCAAAGAAAGAAGATCCCTACCGATTTGGACTGTACCTCATGAAGGCACCCTGTGTTTACAAATAGCTGGTCAGAATAATAAAAATAAACTGAAAAAGAGTGTTTGTTCCCATACTTATGTCTACTCCCCCTTGATTTCTTCTCCGTTAGTACCATCTCAAGGTACATATTTTGTTTGTTATGATAGGGCCTACACATGGCTCCCTGCCTATTTTTCGGGAACATGCTATATAGCTTTCCTACTTCCCACTACATACACTGCTCCTTCAGGACACCACAGGAAAAGATATGGGAGAGAGGTTATTGATTTGAGGAGACACAGCTGGACAAGAGGGAGGAGACTTTATTAAAGGGTTTCTTCCCTTCTGGGGCCCAATGATCAATAGCAGAAACATTAGACAGTTGGTTTGTGTCGTCGAGGCTACGATAAATGTAACTTCCAGAGCCTTGAGTAATTTGATGGCTGAGCTTCAGGCGGATCATCTTATGACTTTACAAAACAGAATGGTGTTAGACATTGTTCTTGCTGATAGAGGAGGAGTTTGTAAATTGATCAGGTCTAGCTGCTGCATTTACATTCCGGATAATGCTCCTACAGTATACCAAGCCATTTCTAAGTTACATGTCGTTTCCGAGTCTATTCATCAGGACTCAGGAAATTGGTCTGTGATGGGATGGTTTTGGGGACTACTGTCCACATGGGGATGGAAAGTGTTAACTATCCTCGGGATGATTTAGGCCATCATTTTCTCTTGCTGTCTCTGTTTGCAATGTGGTCCTGCTATCTGTGGTCTTTGTGCCACTTTGTGTGTCCCAAAGCCTATGTCACAGCAAACCGAGAATATTAAGATGATGTTGCAGCAACATCTCAATGACCTCATGACCATTGACATTGACTCAGACTAGCGTGAGTCCTTTGTGTTTTGCCTGAGTAATGGCAAAAGGAGGGTCTGAGGTTCTGTGATTTTCGACTCTTCTTCGTAGTTAGCCGCCATTTTGTGACAGCCGCCATTTTGTATTGTCCTCACTCCGGTCACACTGCGAACATAGTGTTTTTGCCTTTCCCAGCTGCTCGCCTCTCATGTTAAAAAATAACCTTCTTGTCCTTGTCTAAGAAACCGATGTAAGGGTCTGGCCGAGTTAGTTAAATCCACGTCTAGACTGATTAATCCTTGTCTAACTCCACTGTTTGAGTCCCACCATTCTTTTCGACTTCATTCTATTTGACTGACCTTCGCTATTCTCTTCGTGTATTCTCTAGTTACATAAACTATCCTTTGAAGCATTCAAACATGTTCTACCACCTGCAAATTGGATTACGGGCACTAGTGTTGATTAACTTGAGGGGAGGAGAGCACACAGGGTCTGAAAGGAGGGCGTGTTTTGACATTTGATAACTTGTTTTCGAACTATTCCTATTCGTCAATGTTGTATGTTTTGGGAGTGGGCATTGTAAACATGTATACTATAATAGATTGTGAGCCACGGAGTTAGGTGACAGTCTCCTGAGAACTAACCATTGGTGTACTTCTAGGACCACTGTGCTTAGCTGCAGCTAATAAACCTGATTTTCTACGCCGAACAGAGTGTCTCGTGTCTCTGTCTGATAAGGCAGGTGAACCCGGAGATTTCAGGCGTGCCCTGCGCCGCTAGGCCCATAAAGCCCGGTTCTCCAGAGGACCGGTTTCTGGCATTTCAGCCCTCTTCAGCCCGGCTTGCTTGAATCCAGTGGCAAAGTGAGCAAGGTACTCACGTCTGAGCATACCCTGCCAACTTATGGCGAACAAAGCGATACAAAAGGGGGTGATGATGGACGGAGTATCTGAACCAATCAAACACTCACACCCAGTCAACAGATCTGGGTTTAATCCATCACCGTTCTTTAGCCCACTCTGCCACCCCAGTTCAGACATGGTCATATGCAAATCAGTCTGACCCTGTGCCTCATGGGAACAGTCCAGCCCGAACTGCCAAGCCATGCCTTCCCTGGAACGGAAACAAGCTTCAGAGGAACGGTTTCTGGCATTTCAGCCGTCTTCAGCCCGGCTTGCTTGAATCCAGTGGCAAAGTGAGCAAGGGATTCACGTCTGAGCATACCCTGCCAACTTATGGCGAACAAAGCGGTACAAAAGGGGGTGGTGATGGACAGAGTATCTGAACCAATCAAACACTCACACCAAGTCAACAGATCTAGGTTTAATCCATCACCGTTCTTTGGCCCACTCTGACACCCCAGTTCAGACATAGCCTTATGCAAATCAGTCTGACCCTGTGCCTCATGGGAACAGTCCAGGCCGAACTGCCAAGCCATGCCTTCCCTGGACCGGAAGCCTGAAACCGGTCCTTGGATGCTTGTTTCCAGTCCAGGGAGGACCTGGCTTGGCAGTTCGGGCTGGACTGTTCCCATGGGGCACAGGGTCAAGACTGATTTGCATATGGCTGGGTTCAAACTGGAGTGGCATGGTGAGCAAAAAAACAATGGATTTAGGCCCAGATCTCTGTACTGGGGTGAATGTATGGCATTGTTCTGCATTCTGTCCATCACCTGTTTTTTTTTGTATTTGTCACCCCGAGTGGGACGGGTATGCTCAGACGTGAGTCCCGTGCTCTCCATGCCACTGGAATCAAGCTATCCAGGCTGATGAGGGCTGAAAGCCCGAAACCGGTCCTTGGATGCTTGTTTCCAGTCCAGGGAGGACCTGGCTTGGCAGTTCGGGCTGGACTGTTCCCATGGGGCACAGGGTCAAGACTGATTTGCATATGGCTGGGTTCAAACTGGAATGGCATGGTGAGCAAAAAAACGATGGATTTAGGCCCAGATCTCTGTACTGGGGTGAATGTATGACATTGTTCTGCATTCTGTCCATCACCTGTTTTTTTTATTATTATTTATTTTTTGCATTGGTTATATGCTTTGGGCACCATGCAACTGCTATTTGGTGCCACAGTGCAAGTGTTCCCTATGTTAAATTGATGTACTAATCAGTGATTCCATGATTGGGTTATTTGAATTACTTCTCAGACCCTAGTACAGTGCAGCATGTGTTGCCCAGGGCTTGTAAATCAAATGCTGCTGGTCGGCTTGCTGCACTGGTTGTGCCACCCACTGAAGCAGCTTGTAAAGTGTGCCTCAGGCTTGCCATTGCAAGGCCTGTGTGCAGTCTGTGACTGCCATGTCGACTTGGCCAGTGCACCCACTTGCCAGTCCCTAAACCTTCCCTTTTCTTCATCTCAGACACCTCTATGGTAGGCCCATGGGCATGGTGCATTGTAAGTATGGTGTGTGTAGCATGTCCTAATAGTGAATTACATTCATTTTCGCATTTCACTATTGCAAGGCTACCTGTTCTCCATAGGCCAGAATGGGCAGTTAGATTATTACTATTACATTTTATAATCCTAACTGACTCAGGGAACATGGTAGAAATTCGAATTTAGTATGCCTGAACTCAGAATGATAAAATACGTCTTTTAGTAAAGTTGGTTTTAACATTCTGTGTTTAAAAATACCACTTTTAGAAAGTAGGTATTGTCTTGTCTACCTAGCCAAGCCTGCCTCTGCTAGGTTGTGTATTCCTTGTCTGGAGTTTGAGTGACAGTGCTGGGGGATTCCAAGAGACATAATGAGTCAGCCCAGTGGTGAATAGGGAGATCTGCATCTAGATGGGAGGGAGGAGTTGCACCTGGGACCTGAATAGGGCTGGGCCTTCCCTCCACAATGCTGGCTCCATCCCCTGGGGTGTGGCTGATGTCTCTGCCCTGCACTGGGAAAGAAGAGAAGGAATCATGTCAACAAAGTGCTCCAGGGCTGTGCTTCCCCTCCACAATGCTGGCTCCACCTCCTGTGGGGCGTCTGATGTCTCTGCCCTGCACTGTGAAAGGAAAGAAGGAGTCATGTAAACACAGTGCTCCAGAACTAATTGGGACTAGGCAGAGGCCTCTCTGCCTTCAGAGAACAAAGGAGTTTGGGGTATAACTATTGGGACCCAGACCCAAGAACTTGAGATCACTTCTGGGAATAAGACAAACCTTTTGTCAAGGAGAATAACCAAGGAAGCTGCAGGAGTTTGGAGTGCCCCTCTGCCAGTGTGCTGATTGCTGGGTTGGCCTGCAGTGGTTTCTTTATTGCCAAGGAAAAGGAGAAGGAACTTTTTAAGGACTTTCATCATCTAACAGAATAGTCTCAGGGGCAAAAGACTTCACCTCCAGCTCCCCTCTGAACTTCCTTGCTGGTAATTCTAACTGCAGAAGCCTGGGAGCTGGAAGCTGAGCTGCAGCTGAGATCGTCGCATCGCTGGAGAAGCGTGCCACCACCGCATGTCCCATGAAGTGTGTCTTTGTTGAAGCTGCCTTCTGTCGCATCACCGGAGAAGCGTGATGCCATCGAGAGGGTCGCCATCGCATCGCCGGAGAAGCGTGTCTCAGGGCCTGTCGTGGCTCCAGAGTACAGAGTCGTTGCAAGTCTGCCAGGCGTCTATGCATCATCGTTGCATTGTCGCCTCAAGGGCACCATCTTCTCGCATCGCACCAGGATTGTCGTATCGCATCGAGGCGCCATCTTGCGCATCACAACCAGGCCGCAGGCTGAGGACTTACGCATCACTCCGGCACCAGTAAGGATCTTAAAGCATCCCCTACTCTGCGCAAGCATTGAGGTGCAACGCATCATCTCCCCCAGAGCACGGAACAAACGCATGTCCCTTTGCGAGTCAATCTTAAGTACAGTATTGTGCATTTTTGTCGTTTGTGGTCTTGTGTTAAGTTTATTTTTATAAAAACTGTGTTGTGTCCATCTGTAGCGTTTTCACTGTATTACTGTGTATATTCACAAATGCTTAATACACTGCCTCTGAGATAAGCCTGTCTGCTCATGCCAAGCGACCAAGGGGGTGAGCAGGGGTTATCTAGGAGTGTAACCCCTTTATCCTGACTTAGAAGCAAGGGTCACTATTTGGACAAAGGTGTATACCATTGCCAACTGGAGACCTCCAGATCTAACAATTATGATTTGGTTAATTAATAATGTAGAATAATGTGAAAGGATGTCTGACATTTTAGGAAAAATTTAAATTGTGTGCCCATAGCTGTTAATGCAGCTGATGGGCATGTGTTAGGAGAAGATATTTTCACCAGGAAATTCAGGCTGTTGAGCTATACATCAGGATCTCCACCGTGCAGTCCCAAGGAGAAGCTACTGGCAATAGTTCACATACATAGGGACTACCTATTGCTTCAGGAATTATGATTTTGGATCACAGTTAATTTGTCCTCACAAAAGAATATCATTCTCACATATACCCACATGATGCATATCATCTATACAGATATTTAAACAGATGAAGTGGTGGACCCTTGTTATGGGTGTATAAACCGAGAAGAACTGAAGCACATTTTGGATATACCTCTAATTCAGTGAAGTAGAGGGCTCTGTTGTAGGGGAACAAAATGGACCTAGTCTTCCAGTGGCGTGGGCAATCTGAGCCAATGGATGCCAAAAGAACGAAGCAAATTAGAAAGCAGCAAATATGTGGCAGAGATATCTACTCTTACACTGAGTTTGAGAAACAGTGACACAGAACCAGATAGACACTTGCATTGGAACAGGACTTTAAAACTTTAACTGTAGGAAATGGAACATAAATCCTCAAGCAATACTGAAACATCAGGCCCATTGGAAAATCATCACGTGGGTTTGATTGGAAATTTGCAAAACCTGACACTCTATGAAGTTACTGCTGTGATAAAATAAACACCAAGGTAAGAGCGTGCATGCTGCTCATTAAATATAAAAATAACAATTGATGGACAGAATGCAGAACAATGTCACACATTCACCCCAGTACAGAGATCTGGGCCTAAATCCATCGTTTTTGTGCTCACCATGCCGTTCCAGTTTGCACCCAGCCATATGCAAATCAGTCTTGACCCTGCGCCCAAAGAGAACAGTTCAGCCCCAACTGCCAGGCCAGGTCCTCCCTGGACTGGGAATAAGCATCCTAGGACTGGTTTCGGGCTTTCAGCCCTCATCAGCCTAGATAGCTTGACTAAGGTGGCATGAAGACCACGGGACCCACGTCTGGGCATACCCGTCCCACTCGGGTTGACAAATAAAAAAATAACAAATGATAGATAGAATGCACAACAATGTCATACATTCACCCCAGTACAGAGATCTGGGCCTAAATCCATTGTTTATTTCCTCACCAAGCCATTCCAGTTTGGACCCGGCCATATGCAAATCAGTCTTGACCCTGCCCCCAATGAGAACAGTCCAGCCTGAAAAGCCAGGCCAGGTCCTCCCTGGACTGGAAACAAGCATCCTAGGAGCGGTTTTGGGCTTTCAGCCCTCATCAGCCAGGATAGCTTGACTCCAGTGGCATGGAACGCATGGGACCCATGTCTGGGCATATCCGTCCCACTCGTGGTGAAAAATGCAAAAAGTACAATTGATGGACAGAATGCAGAACAATGTCATACATTCACCCCAGTATTGTGCCACTGGATTCAAGCTATCCTGGCTGAAGAGAGGTGAAGCCCCGAAACCAGTCCTAGGATGCTTGTTTCCGGTCCAGGGAGGACCTAGCTTGGCAGTTCGGGTTGGACTGTTCCCATGAGGCACAGTGTCAAGACTGATTTGCATATGGCCAGGTCTAAACTGGGGTGGCATGTTGAGCAAAAGAATGATGGATTTAACCTAGATCTCTCGACTGGGGGTGATTATTTTGATTTCTTCTGCATTCCGTCCACCAATTTTGTGTCTTTTGCTTCCTCTCCCTAAGTACGCCGGGTATGCCCAGACGTTGGTCCCCGGTTCACTGTGCTACTGGAGTCAAGCTATCATGGCTGAAGAGGGGTGAGCCCCCAAAACCAGTCCTAGGATGCTTGTTTCTGGTCCTAGGAGGACCTGGCTTGGCAGTTCGGGGTGGACTGTTCTCATGAGGCACAGAGTCAAGACTGATTTGCATATGGCCAGGTCTAAACTGGGATGGCATGGTGATCAAAAGAATGATGGATTTAACCCAGATCTCTTGACTGGGGGTGAATGTTTTGATTTATTCTGAATTACGTCCACCAATTGTGTGTCTTTTGCTCATTAAATATAAGCCCAATTGATCGCTCTGGCATTGTTTCGGTGGAATCTCAAAAGACAATGCATTTCCTGGGCAACAGCATTTCCAATGGCGCTGGAACAACAATATGCCTTTACAACAAACGCTAAACAAAAAATTAGTTATTACAATGAAAGTCTTGACAATAACTTTTTTTTATCATGAATATGCCTTTATCGTGAATGTCTTTACAATGAAAATGTATGTATTTCACAGGTGGGAGTACTAAGTGAGGCTTACATTTCACTTGTACAAAACCATTGAAATTCAGCAGTTATAGTTACCTGGGCTCACTAACTTACGCCCCCTCAATGCCTACCTTTGACTGCACATATTACATCATTTATGACATGGCCTGTGACATCAGTGATGACATCACTTTACTTAGTTTGGCTCAGAATTCACTCATACAAAACCATTGAACTTCAGCAGTTATAGCTACCATCAGTGATACCATTTGAGATGTCATCAATGATTTTATCATTGATGTCACTGACCATATCATGAGTGATGTAATATGTGAAGCTATGATCAGTGCATTGCGGGGGCGTAAGTTACAATACGTCCAGGTAAATAAAACTGCTGAATTTCAATGGTTTTGCATGAGTAAAATGAGAGCCTAACTAAAATTTCCCTGTAACCTTTTTTTTTTCAGTGAATTTCTAAGATTTTTTTATTCTATTTCCTAACTATAACATTCCTGTAACCTTTGTTTTTTTAGTGAATTGTGAAGGTTTTTTCAATTTTATTTCCTAACTGTAATGTCCCTGTAACCTTTGTTTTTTTCAGTGCATTTCTAAGGTTTTTTTATGTCGTTTGCTAACTATAAAGTCCCTGTAACCTTTGTTTTTTTGTGAATTTCATAGGTATTTAATGTTATTTCTGAACTATAATAACCCTGTAACCTTAGGTTTTTCTTGAGAATTTCGAAGGTTTTTAAAATTTTATTTCCTAGCTGTAACATCTAACCTTCATGAGTGGGTGTGTGATTGCCAGTATGGTTCTGCGAATGGGTGTGTGACTGGCTATATAGATTTGTAAGCATGTGTATGAGTGCCTGTATGGGTGTGTAAGTGGGTGTGCGAGTGGCTGTATGGGTCTGTGAGTGGGTTTGTAAGCAGTTTATGGGTCTGTGAACAGTTGTGTTGGTGGCTGTATGGGTCTATGAGTAAGTGTGTGAATAGCTGTATAGGTCAGTGACTGCGTGTTTGAGTGCTGTATGGGTCAGTGACTGGTTTTGTGGGTGTGTTTGTGGCTGAATGTGTCTGTGAGTTGCATACTACTAAGGTGGAGGTGGTGGGGCCAAACGGGCAATGCCTCCAGGTGATTTTGCACTTTTGCATACTCGTAGTCATATAAAAGTAGAACCATGGACTCTGCTCTTCAAGAGGCCAAGAAAGAACCCACTCATCACAGTCGCTACATATTGCGCTCTGATAGCTTAACAATGCATTCACCATCACCAAGTATTTCAGATCACTTTTCAATGTGGAATTGCCCAGAAAACACATGTGCTTTACCTTCTCCAAGCCCAGGAAGTTAGGATGATTTGTCCTTTCCAGAAGTGGAGCTTCAACTAGGTCACCTTATATGTTTATATTTGTAAGTGCCTCCCATTGAGGTTGAATTTCTGTGAAATGAGCATCAGGGCCAGAACGGCCAAGTCAAAACTCAATGGAGAGGGGCGGTCGATTTTGGCCCTAGGGACCCTATCCCCTGGGTCCTGGCCTCTATATGGTGGGTGGCCTGGGTGGGCTATGGGGCACGTTGAAGACTGCGGGGGGAGTGCCAATACCCCCACTGTCCCTACCGGCATTACTCCTGTGTATGGGAACAATACTTTCATTGGTCCCTGCTCCCAGCTGATGGGAGCAGTTTACCTACTCACGTCCACTGGCAGCGGACTTACTGTTTGCTCCTGCTTGGCAGGAGCTGTCAAAGCTCCCATCACGCGAAAGCAAACTGTTGTCTCCCAAGGGTGGGTACCTTGGACGATAGCACGAGTTGGCACTAGGGGGTGCTTGTCCACAGGGCCACTAGTGGCCCCCACCCTTTATTTTCAAGGGCCTATCCCGGGGACGTGGTGACCCTCTGGGCCGAGAACAGCCCAGGAGGAGTACTGTGCAGCCCCATTCTTCCTAAAAAACATAAGAAAGCCACGTGGCCCACCTTCCTCAGTTATATAGATTTCAGGCAAGGGAGAGGTGATGGTCCCTGGGGCCCTTAAAGTGCAATGGAGGGGGGACAGTGCGGCCCCCTCCAATATATTTGTACGGCCCCAGCAAGGTGGTAGTACCCAATGCTATTAGGAACCTCAGAGGGGAGGCTGTGTGACCCCCTCCAATATATTTAAAAAAGAAACGGGGAGGTAGTGGTCCCCGTGGCTCTTAAGAGCTGTAGAGGGGGAGTTGCGTCCGTATATTACCTACTGACAGTTGTCAGTAGGTAGTTATAGTTATTGACTTGGTCGTTCGGAATGGACTGTTCCCATGAGTAACAGGGTTAAGACTGATTTGCATATGGTTGGGTTTGCACTGGGGTGGCAAAGTGAACTAAAGAACAATGATGGATTCAACCGAGATTTGTGACTGGGGGTAAGTGTCTATAAAGTTTCAGTGCTCTGTCCATCATCTGCTTATGTTTGCCCTAATGTGTCAGGGTATGCCCAGACATGGGTCCTTTGCCCACTTTGCCACTTGATTCAAGCTAGCCTGGCCGTTGAGGGGTGTTACTCCAAAACCGGTCCCAAGGGACTTGTTTGCGGTCCAGGGAAGACCTGGCTTGGCAGTTCAGGCTGGACTGTTCCCATGAGGAACAGGGTAAAGACTGATCTGCATTAGGATGGGTCTGAACTCGGGTGGCAAACTGGGCTAAAAAACGATCATGGATTCAACCCAGATCTATGACTGGGGATGAATGACTGAAAAATATCAGCACTCTGTCCATCATCTCCTTGTGCTTGCTTAGTTATAGTTAGGACCTAGTTTGTATTTAAAAGGTGGGTTTCCGTTGCTTAATTCTTTAGCGCAGGTTGAAGAATCTTCATAAAGGTTTCCCAAAAAATTGCCCTGTACTTCAGGAACCTGGGAGGCTTCGGGGTGTTACATCTAGGTGGGGCCGAGTCAAAAGGGAGGGTCCCAAAATCGCACTTTTGCCATGTTAATTCCTGTACGGCCTTTGATCAAGTCTACAGCCCGAACCTCTGGATGGAATTACACCAAACTTGGCAGGCATCTTGGGACTTGGATTGAGCCGTGTCACAGTAAAAAACATTTAACAGAAAGAAAAGGGGGCAGGATAGAAATATCCTGTCCACCTAGGCCTCTTGGGGTGGGGAACCACAAGGACCCTGCAAGGCCAAAAATGCATTTTTTTAATATGTTTGGCAGGATCTGCATATTCCTGCAAAGAAAATTAAAAATGTAGTGCTGGCTTCAGTGCTTCTTTGTTAATCAGCTCCCAGGTGGCCAAGTCCCTGAGGCATTTTTGGAATAAAGGAGGGGAAGTTTAATAATGCCCCAGGGATTACCACCTCTCTAGGGCTTTTTCATATTAATGAATGTGGGGGAAGCCCATACAGCTTCCCTTGGTCCCCGAGGAAAAACATCTCCCCTTGGCCACATGCAAAAAAAGAAATCATGGAGACCTCTTAGTCCCCCCCCGTGCCCTGGGGACCCTCACCTCCTAGGAGCTAATTGATTGTTAGGGGGCTCTCTGGTCCCGTCGAGGCCCTGAGGACCATTATCTCGCTGGGGCAACTATCAATTTGTAATGGGGGGCTGCAAGGATCCCCCAGGCCCCGGGGACCACCACCTCCCAGGGGCAATCTTCTTAAAACAAAAATGGGAGCAGCCTTCGTGGCACCCCCAGGCCATTCTCGGCCCGGGGGACCGCCACCTACCTGGGGCAGCCATGGCAAATAGGAAAGGAGGGGAGCCGAGCGATCCGCATCCTGGAGCCATAGATGGCTCTGGATACCGCCACCCCCAATGTTGGCTCCTGCTATGTCCCGGGGTGTCCACTACGAGACATAGGTATTTGCTGTGCCTGGGTGGGAACTTTACCACATCTGCCAAGCCACATCAAACACTATGCCTGCAGTAAGCAAGAACATTGAAAATGCTCTTGCTTGCTCGAAGTGGAGCAGAATTACGTTTACAGAGAGGGACATGCATGTTCTGCAGCTCCCTGTCTGTGAAAGCAATGCTGGCTCCCACAAGAGGTGTGGTAGGTGGCAGGGATAGTGGGGCCTCACAGAATCCCACTGCGGTCCCAATGGACAGTGGGTACCACGGAGGCACCCACTTTAAGAAGGCCAGGCCCCAGGGAATGGGGTCCTGGGGGCAGATTCAGTCCAGGATGGGGCCAGCAAAGCCACCTTCCCATGTCTAAGTGACCGGGCCCCAGGGGATGGGAGCCCCCTCACTAATATTAAGATTTCTTTTAAAAGGCATGCCCCAATGGATGTGGTCCTCGGGCTGAAATCAGCTCAGGAAGAGGTTCCACGCAGCTCCCCCCTTTATTGCAAATTGGTCTGGCCCTGGGGGACGGAGTCACGGGGGCTGAAATCAGCCTGCCCTCCTTCCCATTCCATAAAGGCATGGCCCCGGGGAATGGGTGTTCCTGGGGCCAAAGTTGGCCCTGTCTAGGGGGGTACATGTCGCCCCTCTCTCCTAATATCACAATATTTTTTTTTTTAAATGACTGGCAAGTCACTGAGGCCATGCCCCCTTTCATCACCACTCTGCAAAACATGCCTCCAGGAGCAGTACTAGTTGGGGATACAGTCCCCTTGGCTCTTGAGGGTCCTTGGGGACCAACTACCCCTGCTGTTAACTCCAGTAATTCTTAAACAGCAGGATTCCTGAGATGTCTCAGAGCCCAGGCTCCCTTTCTTCACCACTCTGCAAACCGGAATCCTGGTGCTCAACTGGTTGGAAAATAAAGACCCCTTGGCTTCTGAGAGTCCTTGGAGGCCAGCAAACCCTCCTGTTACCTCCAGTAAGTCACACACAATGGGATTACTTAGAGGTCTTCGGAGTGCTACCCCCTTTCACCACCACTCTGCAAACGGCCCTCCTGGTGCACTACTAGTTAAGGAATTAAGTTCTCCTAGATGCTGAGGGCCCTTGGGGGCCTAGAAGCCCTCCTGTTATCTCAATTAAGTTTGAACTAGCAGGATTCCTAAGACCTGGTTGGGGGCCCTGCCCCCTTTCTCCACCACTCTGCAAACGTGATTACTAGGTAAAAACCCATAGAAATTGACTTAAAAAACAAAGGTCATATGGGCATTATAGCTAAGATATAGAAATTTTAAAAACTTAGAAATTCACTGAAAAAACAAAGGTTATAGGGACGTTCTAGTGAGGGTCGAATTTTACTTATAAAAACTATAGTGATCTGAGCTAACTATAACTTATGTCCCCACAATACACTGCTTACGACCTCACATATTACATCACTCATGACATGGTCAGAGACAT
Organism: Lissotriton helveticus; assembly: GCF_964261635.1. Taxonomy (NCBI): domain Eukaryota; kingdom Metazoa; phylum Chordata; class Amphibia; order Caudata; family Salamandridae; genus Lissotriton; species Lissotriton helveticus. The sequence continues at coordinate 1,082,550,603 of NC_136059.1, forward strand.
CACTGATGACATCTTACATTTTATCATTGATGACATCACTGATGAAATCGTCCACAGAACCACTCACATACTCATCTCATACACCCACTCAGACACCCATCCAACCAGTCACATACACAATCACACACCCATACAGGTACTCATACTTCCGCTTATTCATCCATAAAGCCACTCACACACCCACTTACTCAGTCACTCATACATCTGCTCACACAACCAGTCACCCATACAGCTACTCAAACAACTTGTCTTTGCCCATACAGCCAATTCCACATCCATACAAGCACCCTTAAGCTACTATAAACCCACTCACACACCCACTCACTTACCCATACAGCCTCTCAACATAGCCACTCGCTCCCCATACAACCAATCACACACTCACACACCCACACAAACACTGACATACCAATTCATACATCCATACAAATACCCACACATCGACTCACTCACTCAAACAGTCATTCACACAAACACATACTCTCCAATATAGCCACTCGTAAGCCATACAGCACACTTACACACCGACACCCTTACTCATTCAGCCATTCACACAGCCACTCTCTCACCCATACAGTCACTCATACACTCATTCACACACCCATACAGCCACAGACCACACACTGACTCACCAACACAGCCACTCACACAACCAATCACTCACCCACACAGCTACACACACACCCACTTATGCACCCATATAGCCACTCCCACACCCACTCATACATGTATATAGCCACTCAGACACCCATTTAAACAAAAATACACACAGCCACTCACATATTATACGTTAAAATTAGTATCACCCATTAATAGTATACTAAATAAACTTTTTTATTAGCTTAGTACATATATTTAAAACTCATAAAATGTTAGAAAACTCTTACACTCACTGTATATATATATATATATATATATATATATATATATATATATATATATATATATATATATATATATATATATATATATATATATATATATATATATATATATATATATATATATGGTGGCAAATGTATTTTTAGGGTTTAGGGTTGGTATAGGTTTTTGAGAGCAGGGGTATTTTTAGGGTTTAGGCAAATGTACGATATGTTGGATGTATTACGTTCTCTTCAGGAACAGTGATTGCACTTGTATGTAAAAATGCAAACTGTTGACACAAACAGTGTAACAACGTGCATGTTCACCACAATAGCAATGTATTTAAATAGAATTGCCTCGGTAGAACTGAGGCACAAGAAAACAGGAAAAAAAAACGAAAAACAAGAAAAGAGGGCAGGGTAGAAACACCCTGACTCTCTAGGCCTGCTTGGGGGTCCCACAAGGACCTCCAAGGCCCAAAATGTTTATATTTTTTTTAATTTATGGGATGCACGTAGGGTACACGTACCCTGCCAATCCAAAAAAAAAACCAAAGGGCGGCTCCTGCGCTTCAATGTAAATTAGCCCCCGGGGGGCCAAATCCCGGGGATTTATACAAATAAAGTGTGTGGTTGGCCCAACCCTCCCACACTGCCCCGGGGACCGCCACCCCCGGGGCAAAGTATCTATTCTAGCAGGGGCACACGGCCCCCCTGCAGCCCCGGGGACCGCCACCCCCGGGGCTGAACTGTATAATGATGGGTGGCCTCTAAGGCCCCCCAAGCCCCGGGGACCGCCACCCCCAGGGGCTTTAATATGGGGTATGCGGGGGCCACCTCCCAGGGGCACTACATATTAAATTGGGGGGTCCATGATGGATTCCCCAGCCCCGAGGAGCACCACCCCCTGGGCTTTACAAATGATGGAAGGGGGGTTACACGCCCCCACTCCTGGAACCTGTGATCGCCCTGGGGACCGCCACACCCCAGGGCCTGGTCCCGGGGGTGCCCACCCCCGGGACACTGCTGTTTGCTATGGTTTGTCTAGTTTTCAAAAATGTGTGGGATTTATAGGTTTCCCCAGCTGGCCGCTGAGCACCGGGCCGAAAACCGAGGTGACCCCCCTTGCAAAACCAGTTTGTTTTGTGATAGCCAATTTTGAAGTTGCCTCAGTACGTTTTGGGCCCTAGCCTGTCGCGGGTACTTGGACCTCCCACACGAGTGAGGCACCATTTTTATCGAGAGACCTTGGGGAACACAGGGTGAGTAGAATTTTGTGGATCCATGCAGATTCCAGAACTTTCCACCACAGATATATGAGGAAAATGTGTTTTTTTTAAACATTTTTTTTAGGTTTGCAAGGGATTCTGGGTAACAGCACCTGGTGAGAGGCAGTCAAGTCACCCCATCCTAGATTCCCCTGGGTGTCTAATTTTCAAAAATGTATAGGTTTGATAGGTTTCTCAAGGTGCCGGCAGAGCTAGGGTTCAAAATCTACAGCTAGGCACTTTGTTGAAAAAGTGTCAGTTTTCACTGAGAAAATGTGGTGTGTACACATTGCATTTTGGGCTGTTACCTGTCGCGGCTACTTGGGCCTCCCACACAAGTGAGGTACCATTTTTATCGGAAGACTTTGGGGAATACAGGGTCTGTGGAATTTTGTGGATCCACGCAGATTCCAGAACTTTCCACCACAGAAATGTGAGGAAAATGTTTTTATTTTACATTTTTTTAGGTTTGCAAGGGATTCTGGGTAACAAAACCTGGTGAGAGGCAGACAAAACACCCCATCCTGAATTTCCCAGGGTGTCTAGTTTTGAAAAATGTATAGGTTTAATAGGTTTCCCAAGGTGCCGGCAGAGCTAGGGTTCAAAATCTACAGCTAGGCACTTTGTTGAAAAAGGGTCAGTTTTCACTGCGAAAATGTGGAGTGTACACATTGCATTTTGGGCTGTTTCCTGTCGCGGGTACTTGGGCCTCCCACACCAGTGAGGTACAATTTTTATCGGAAGGCTTTGGGGAACATGGGGTGGGTGGAATTTTGTGGATCGACACAGATTCCAGAACTTTCCACCAGAGAAATGTGAGGAAAATGTGTTTTGTAAACATTTTTTTAGGTTTGCAAGTGATTCTGTGTAACAGCACCTGGTGAGAGGCAGTCAAGTCACCCCATCCTGGATTCCCATGGGTGTCTAGTTTTGAGAAATGTATAGGATTGACAAGTTTCCAAAGGTGGCCGCAGAGCTAGGGTTCAAAACCTGCAGCTAGGCACTTTGTTGAAAAAGGGTCCCTTTTCACTTGAAAATGTGGTGTGTACATATTGCCTTTTGGGCCGTCTCCTGTCGCGGCTACTTGGGCTTCCCACACAAGTGAGGTACGATTTTTATCGTAAGACTTTGGGGAACATGGGGTGGGTGGAATTTTATTGGATCCACGCAGATTCAAGAACTTTCCACCACAGAAATGGGAGGAAAATTTGTTTTTTAAACCTTTGTTTTAGGTTTGCAAGGGGTTCTGGGTAACAAAACCTGGTGAGAGGCGGCCAAGACACCCCATCCTGGATTCCCTGGGTGTCTAGTTTTCAAAAATGTATAGGTTTGATAGGTTTCCAAAGGTGCAGGCAGAGCTAGGGTTCAAAATCTACAGCTAGGCTCTTTGTTGAAAAAGGTTCCGTTTTCACTGCAAAAATGTGGAGTGTACACATTGCGTTTTGGCCGTCTCCTGTCGCGGCTACTTGGGCCTCCCACACAAGTGAGGTACCATTTTTGTTGGAAGACTTTGGGGAACACGGGGTGGGTGGAATTTTTTGGAATCCACGCAGATCCCAGAACTTTCCACCACAGAAATGTGAGGAAAATGTTGTTTTTTTAAAAAACATGTTTGGTTTGCAAGGGATTCTGGGTAACAAAACCTGGTGAGAGGCAGCCAAGACACCCCATCCTGGATTCCCTAGGTGTCTAGTTCTCATAAATGTATAGGTTTGATAGGTTCCAAAGGTGCAGGCAGAGCTAGGGTTCAACATTTACAGCTAGGCACTTTGTTGAAAAAGGTTCCGTTTTCACTGCAAAAATGTGGAGTGTACACATTGCGTTTGGGCCGTTTCCTGTCGCAGCTACTAGGGCCTCCCACACAAGTGAGGTACCATTTTTATCGGAAGACTTTGGGGAACACGGAGTGGGTAGAATTTTGTGGATCCACGCAGATTCCATAACTTTCCACCTCAGAAATGTGAGGAAAATGGGTTTTTTAAAACTTTTTTTTAGGTTTGCAAGGGATTCCGGGTAACAAAACCTGGTGAGAGGCAGCCAAGACACCCCATCCTTGCATTCTTGATTCCCCTGGGTGTCTAGTTTTAAAAAATGTATAGGTTTGATAGGTTTCCCAAGGTGCAGGCAGAGCTAGGTTCAAGTGAGGTACCATTTTTATTGGGAAACCTTGGGGAACACGGGGTGGGTGGAATTTTGTGGATCCACACAGATTCCAGAACTTTCCACCATAGAAATGTGAGGAAAATTTGTTTTTTTTTGGACAATTTCTTAGGTTTGCAAGGGATTCTGGGCAACAGACCCTGGTGAGAGGTAGTCAAGTCACCCCATCCTGAATTGCCCTGGGTGTCTAGTTTTCAGAAATGTATAGGTTTGCTATGTTTCCCTAGGTGCTGGCAGAGCTAAGGTTAAAATACTACAGCTAGGCACTTTGCCAAAAAAAGGGTTGTTTTTCACTGTGAAATTGTGGTGTGTCAATGTTGAGTTTTATGCCGGTTCCTGTCGTGGGCACTAGGCCTACGAACACAAGTGGGGTACCATTTCTCTCGGAAGGCCTTGGGGAACGTGGGGTGTTTGGAAATTTGTGGATCCACACATATTCCAGAACTTTCCACCACAGAAATGAGAGGAAAATATGTTTTTTGGACAATATTTTGGGTTTGCAAGGGTTTCTGGGTAACAGAACCTGGCGAGAGCCAGTCAAGTCACCCCATCATGGATTCCCCTAGGTGTCTAGTTTTCAGAAATGTATAGGTTTGCTAGGTTTCCCTGAGTGCCGGTAGAGCAAGGGTTCAAAAACTACAGCTAGGCACTTTACAAAAAAAGGATAATTTTTCATTGTGAAAATGTGGTGTGTTCACGTTGCATTTTCACCCCTTTCCTGTCGTGTGCATTTACAGGAACCATTATTGTTTTCATACCCATTTCTAACATTAACTGGAAGAAGGGTGAAAGCACAAAAAATAGCAAAAATAGGGTATGTCCCAGAAAAATGCCAAAACTGTGTAAAATGTTTTGATTTTCTGACAAAAGTCTATCATCCCCTAAAAGCTGTGAAAATGGAGATTTCAGCCCCACAAACCCTTTTTTGATACCATTTGCAGGGAAAAAAACAGACACATTCATAAGCTGGAAAAGTCCCCATTTTTCCCCCAAAAAGCTAAATTTAGCTGTATTTTGGCTAAAGTCTGGAATCCCCAAGGGGAATCCACAAACCCTGGGAACCTTTAGAATACCCAGGATGTTGGAAGAAAAGGACGCAAATTTGGCATGGATACCTTATGTGGTCAAAAAGTTACAGAGGCCTAATCGCAAACTACTGCAAATAGCCAACAAGCATTAGAAATGCAATCGGGCTCGGAATTATTTGAGTTTGAGCTAATGGCATTGTAAATGCCAATGTATTGTTGCTATGTGTTATGGAGTGTGTTCATGTGGTGTGTACTGCCAGTGATCTCCTTGTGAGTGTGAGAATATTGCACCCAAGCTGTAGTTGTTTGAAAAATTCAAATTATCTGCAGGTAGAATGTTGAATTGTACATGAGTGGTTATTTTTCATGTTATTGTCAGTCCGTCACCTAAAGGCATAGCAATAGCATGAATGCAGGGAGCAGATGTTCCATAGTGGGTGTATTTAAATACTTTGGATCATGGTAACGTGAGTTAATGTTTGATATTTGTTGGCAGACCCAAAACTTGTGTGTTTTTTTGGTAAAATTGTTAAAAATTTCTGTACATGAATTAATTAAAATAAAGATATAATTACTGATCTATCTCTGCTTGTATAGTGCTTAAAATGTATTTTTAATAGTTGTTTTAATGTATTAAATCAGAATGAAATTATAAGTGCTTCATCTTCCCTTTTGAATTGCCCATGCCTTATGTGTATGTTTATATGCAAGTTAAATGTTTGTGTTTTTTAATATGTGTTGTATTAAATAAAATGTCATTGAGCTTCCCATTTGAATTGCCCTGCCTTATGTGTATGTTTATATGTAATTTAAATGTGTGTGTGTTTTTTAATATGTGTTGTGTTATGTGTGTGTTTTGTGTCTGTTGACTCCCGTATGAAATGGAATAAAAAAATTTTTTTTAAATGGTGGACGCAATGCGTCACCTTGACGCTACCTACGTTTAGTAGGTTAGCGTTCTAGTTATTTTTTCTTTTTTCCTATCGTCACTGATTAGTTTTGATTGACATTTATTTTTAGCCAATCGGAGCGCTACGTTTTTGACGTAGCGTTCCGATTTGCATACGTCAACGATGGAATTCCCCAGAAGATCGAGAATCGTGGGGATGCGGAAGGCGTGTTCTTGTTCGTGTGCTGTTGCTGCGTCGTTTGACAGGTAAGACTTTTTTTCTAAGTCTTTTTTTAATCTAATTTAATATAGTATTGATAGTATGTATAAATTAATTAATGATTATGAGTGTATTTATATAAATAGTGACATATTTTGTTAGCGATTGTAATTATTTTCAGTTATTTATTTAAGTTAAATGTAAGTAAGTGTTTTTATCGTTGATATATAATGTATATGCTAGCGACAACTCTAATTTCATGCTTTTTTAGCTGGTGTTCGTTATTTTACGTACATGAACTGTTTTTAGCACTTAGAAGAGCTATTTCATTACAGTATATTTATGTATTAAGAGGATGTACTGTGATTTAATGTGTTTATTATTAATTTTTTGCAAACTATGTCATTTTGTAATTGTATGTAATAATGTTTGTGATATTTTTTATTTAGGGTATGTAATTATTTTGTTATTGTTGTGTAACAGTCTATTTTAATCCTTACTGATGGCATGTATTTCTGAGATGGTGTAGTGAAGATAGTGTTTTTATGCAGTCTAACTGTATTTTTTCTTTTGCACTTTCTAGAAAGTTATTGTTAAAAGCCAGTTATAAATTTTCTGGCCCTTGTTAAGTAAGCTTTGTTCCGTGTACCTTTGCATGTTAATGTTCACTGTCTATAATTAGCTTTCCTAACAATGTGGAAGTTCATCCATTTTGTGACTGATGATTAGTTGAAAGTGTCAAGAGTATTATCGGTAGTTCCACTTGTTCTTCAGTAGGCCTAGTTAGAGCCTAAATTATGCACGTGTTCATAGGAGCAACGAATTTGAAGGGTGCTCACTATGGGTGCCTGGACTGGAAACATTGGGGAGCAAAGCGTTTTATTTTTTATTTTAAAGGAATATTGTTTTTTTAATTCGTGTCAATTATTAGACTTTGTATGTATATCCTAAAAGTGTTTTCCCTCCTTACTGCTGTGATGTACACTTGCTATGTTTTTCCTGTGTTTGTTTAGTCCGTAGAGCCAAAAGATTTTCTGACTTATCAGTCTGCGGCATCACCCCCACTCCCACCCCGAATTACTTAGTGGTTTTAATGTCGCTGACCAGCTCCTACTTTGATCTGCTAAGTCGGTTCACGTGCAGTGTAGTTGCAATTTTAAGATAAAGACCAGTGTGAGTAATTCATGTGGGCTCTATTCTAGAGGGAACCGTGCAGCCTTGAACCAAAATGACTAGGCCTGAATGCTGCAAGAGTTTTTAGTAAGTGTTGATGGTCATGTGGAGAACTTTTTTCAAGGTGGGAAAAGGGGGCAGGTGGAAGGTCAATAATTGCTAGTCCTCAGAACTAGATTATCAAAGAGGATGTAACTTAATTCAAATGAGAGGTTAGGTGGAGGTTTCTGACGTCGAAAAGGTGAGAGCTGTTGCGGTTGAGGTAGCAAAGCAGGGTAAACTTATGTGGTTGTCAAATTGATCTTACGGACATAAGTTGTTATCTCCGTGAGTTCATGGGGTAGTGAGAAAGCAGAGGAGTGGGTAATGGAGAAGTAGAAAATCTCATTTTTGGGGTGACAGTGGCTTGCTATTTCGTAGGGTCATTAGTTTATGGTAAGGTATTTGGTTGCTTAAGATAACCGTGGGAGGGAGCTAAAGCAGAGGAATGAGGAATATTTCTGCGCAGTGACATTGAGAAAGGCATGGGCTGCATTGATGATTGTCATTTGTTTTTCCCTAGCTCTTCTATATTTTCTTCCCCCCTCACTATGATACCTGAAGCCACAATGAGCAATGAACATATATTCTGACCGCTTTCACTTTGTGACCTATCCAATGAGATTAGTGGCCTTTAACACTTGTAAGATGTCTCTGTCTAAGAGATCTTAAACATAGATAGCTGGGAGTCAATGGACAAGTCAGCAGCACTGTGAAGTCAAATTTCATATGATCTCCGTTCTCACTGCAGTCTCTAATTTATTGCACACTACACACAACATATTGTATTTATTACCAAGTCATGTAAAAGACCTTGTGGATTGCTTGTGACCTTTGAAAACCCTATTTATTGATGTATTTTTAGATTAGAGGCAGGAAAAGCTCGTGTCCTACTTGAATGCTTGCCAATCTCAGTTACACGGTGCTTACACAATAATGGGAATAAACACACGCTCTAATGTCATGGGAAGTGTTCAACTTTTCCAAAAGCTACATCTTATTAAGCCAGTGATTGTTCACTTGGGAATGAGAAAAATCTTGTCGCTAGTTCTGTCATTCCGAACGAAATGTCAGACATTTGAGGAGAAGCCAGTGCGTGTCACATTATTGATCACACTGCGTTGATGTGTATTTTGACCGGTGGCAGAGTCTGCTAGGAAAAGGCATTGTGTTAGAGGGGATGAGATCGGAATTGAGGAGAAGGAAAGTGAGACATCTTTTCCTGACCGTTTACCTTTCTCTGTTGCCTACAGCAGTGTGAAATAGAGTTCAATAGCACAAAGAAATAACACCAGGTGCCATTAAAATCTTTCCTGGAAAAACAGATGGCAACCTATTCCTTCCAATGCTTTGTCTACAGACTAGAGTTGTAATACTCTGCTTCCCTTCTTTAACCTTGAAAAGCAACACTATCAACCAAAGATCCACCAACACCCAAGTGACTTGCCAGACACAGGCCTTTAGAGTTTGGGCCACACAATGGGTTAATGAATATACTGCAAAACTGCTTCCCATCACCTGCTCAGACACCCATACCAGTCAGTTTCTTCTTCTATCTGAAGACAAAGATACTCTAACATCCTGCTCAATTGACTTGAATCTCTCCTTCATCAGTGTTCATAACTTTGGCCTCCGAGATCAAAGCCTTCTTGCTTAGCGTAACACATTAGAATTAAATTGTGTGACAAGTTAGGCAAGGAGCCATATGATTCTGTTCAAAGTCCTCACCTTTGTAAAGGATGCATTCAGGTGGAGTGCCCAAGTTACTGAAGCCAGAACAATCTGTTGGTAACTCCATGGCCATTAATTATCTGCTCATGCTTTAACCCATCTCAACAGAAAGGGTGCCAGGAATAGTCAAACTTGACCCAGCTCTTTGGGACCAACTTTCCTAATTGCTTCCAGAAATATTTTTCTTTGCTCAAAGTATTTCATTGGTTTTAATTTAACAGATGCATATTACAATAATTCTTAATCAAAGGGTGTGACTATGAGTACATTTATACATTACAAAAACACAATGGACAAAAAAAATCAGCAGATAGGAGGATCCGGAGCAGATTATGTAACTAGGATTGTTATTATCAAACTGCTCGGCTGGCAAATGTCGATGCCTCACATAAAATTGCACAGTGAATATTGACTTATCAGTGTGGCCTATCTGTGTTAAGACACTTTATCGTGAAGAGTACAGACACCTTTATAACTTTTCAGCTATACAAGTTTAACCGTAATGAGGGCATCTGTCCAAGGGGACTTGCCATCAGACCGTGCCTTCTACTTGCACCCACCTGTTCAGCTTGATCTGTCAGAACCAAGGGAGTTATGAATTCCATTTTGGTTTTGCTATGCCCGGTGCACATAGTTGAATTGTATGACTTTTAGCCTGGCCTTATGAGATACCTTGTGGACTTTTCCTAAGTACCCAATTGCCCAATCTCTCTCTGAAAGATTCTCCCCCAGACCTGCCTCTCAATGGCTTTTCATGTTTCACTACTCACTACTCTACTCACTATTCACTACTCTGCACTCACTACTCACTACTCTACTCACCACTCTACTCACTACTCTACTCACTACTCACTATTCTACTCACTATGCAACTCACTGTTCACTACTATACTCACTACTTACTACTCTACTCACTACTCTACTCACTACTCACTACTCTGCACTCACTACTCACTACTCTACTCACTACTCACTACTCTACTCACTTTCTGCGCTCACTACTCACTACTCTACTCACTACTCTGCACTCACTACTCACTACTCTACTCACTACTCTGCACTCACTACTCATTACTCTACTCACTACTCTACTCACTACTAACTACTCTACTCATTACTCACTAGTCTACTCACTACTCCACTCAATACTCTGCACTCACTACTCACTACTCTACTCACTACTCTACTCAACTCATTACTCACTACTCTGCACTCACTACTCACTACTCTACTCACTACTCTCTACTCTACTCACTACTCTGCACTCACTACTTTACTCACTACTCTACTCACCTCACTACTCTACTCACCTCACTACTCTACTCACCTCACTACTCTACTCACTACTCACTACTCTACTCTACTCACTACTCACTACTCTACTCACTACTCACTACTCTACTCACTACTCTGCACTCTCTACTCACTACTCACTACTCTGCACTCACTACTCACTACTCTGCACTCACTACTCACTACTCTGCACTCACTACTCACTACTCTGCACTCACTACTCAGCGCTCCCTATGCACTCTGCGCTCCCTATGCACTCTGCGCTCCCTATGCACTCTTATGTTATGAATTCCATTTTGGTTTTGCTATGCCCGGTGCACATAGTTGAATTGTGTGACTTTTAGCCTGGCCTTATGAGATACCTTGTGGACTTTTCCTAAGTACCCAATTGCCCAATCTCTCTCTGAAAGATTCTCCCCCAGACCTGCCTCTCAATGGCTTTTCATGTTTCACTACTCACTACTCTACTCACTATTCACTACTCTGCACTCACTACTCACTACTCTACTCACTACTCTACTCACTACTCTACTCACTACTCACTATTCTACTCACTATGCAACTCACTGTTCACTACTCTACTCACTACTTACTACTCTACTCACTACTCTACTCACTACTCACTACTCTGCACTCACTACTCACTACTCTACTCACTACTCACTACTCTACTCACTTTCTGCGCTCACTACTCACTACTCTACTCACTACTCTGCACTCACTACTCACTACTCTACTCACTACTCTGCACTCACTACTCACTACTCTACTCACTACTCTACTCACTACTAACTACTCTACTCATTACTCACTAGTCTACTCACTACTCCACTCAATACTCTGCACTCACTACTCACTACTCTACTCACTACTCTACTCAACTCATTACTCACTACTCTGCACTCACTACTCACTACTCTACTCACTACTCTCTACTCTACTCACTACTCTGCACTCACTACTTTACTCACTACTCTACTCACCTCACTACTCTACTCACCTCACTACTCTACTCACCTCACTACTCTACTCACTACTCACTACTCTACTCTACTCACTACTCACTACTCTACTCACTACTCACTACTCACTACTCTACTCACTACTCTGCACTCTCTACTCACTACTCACTACTCTGCACTCACTACTCTCTACTCTGCACTCACTACTCACTACTCTGCACTCACTACTCACTACTCTGCACTCACTACTCACTACTCTGCGCTCCCTATGCACTCTGCACTCCCTATGCACTCTGCGCTCCCTATGCACTCTGTGCTCCCTATGCACTCTGTGCTCCCTATGCACTCTGCGCTCCCTATGCACTCTGCGCTCCCTATGCACTCTGCGCTCCCTATGCACTTTGCACTCCCTATGCACTCTGCACTCCATATGCACTCTGCACTCCCTATGCACTCTGAATTCCCTATGCACTCTGCACTCTGCACTTCCTATGCACTCTCCACTCCCTATGTACTCTGCACTCCTTATGCACTCTGCACTCCCTATGCACTCTGCGCTCCCTATGCACTCTGCGCTCCCTATGCACTCTGCGCTCCCTATGCACTCTGCGCTCCCTATGCAATCTGCGCTCCCTATGCACTCTGCGCTCCCTATGCACTCAGCACTCCCTATGCACTCTGCACTCCCTATGCACTCTGCACTCCCTATGCACTCTGCACTCCCTATGCACTCTGCACTCCCTATGCACTCTGCATTCCATATGCACTCCCTATGCACTCTGCACTCCCTATGCACTCTGCGCTCCCTATGCACTCTGCGCTCCCTATGCACTCTGCGCTCCCTATGCACTCTGCGCTCCCTATGCACTCTGCACTCCCTATGCACTCTGCACTCCCTATGCACTCTGCACTCCCTATGCACTCTGCACTCCCTATACACTCTGCGCTCCCTATGCACTCTGCGCTCCCTATGCACTCTGCGCTCCCTATGCACTCTGCACTCTGCGCTCCCTATGCACTCTGCGCTCCCTATGCACTCTGCGCTCCCTATGCACTCTGCGCTCCATATGTACTCTGCACTCCTTATGCCCTATGCACTCTGCACTCCCTATGCACTCTGCACTCCCTATGCACTCTGCACTCCCTATGCACTCTGCACTCCCTATGCACTCTGCACTCTCTATGCACTCTGCACTCTGCGCTCCCTATGCACTCTGCACTCCCTATGCACTCTGCACTCCCTAAGCACTCTGCACTCCCTATGCACTCTGCACTCCATATGCACTCTGCACTCCCTATGCACTCTGCACTCCCTATGCACTCTGCACTCTGCACTTCCTATGCACTCTGCACTCCCTATGTACTCTGCACTCCTTATGCACTCTGCACTCCCTATGCACTCTGCACTCCTTATGCACTCTGAGCTCCCTATGCACTCTGCACTCTGCGCTCCCTATGCGCTCTGCGCTCCCTATGCACTCTGCGCTCCCTATGCACTCTGCGCTCCCTATGCACTCTGCGCTCCCTATGCACTCTGCACTCCCTATGCACTCTGCACTCCCTATGCACTAGCGCTTACTACCCCTGACATTGAGAAAAAATGTTTTTGGGGCAATGAGCACAATTTATGGATTAGGTCCCTGTGTTTAGTTTCTCAGCTGCAGGCGCACAACCGGCTCTCTGTAGACGCAGGAAGTAGTGACAATACGGAGACAGTTATTTACTGTTATTAAATTATTAATGGACAGCATGTTGCCTTCACGGGTGTTCCTTGTAAACTAAAGTTTTGAGCAAATAAGCGAGCATTTCACATCAGCAGAGCAAAGCGGTTCATCATGCTGTGCTTTAGGCAAACTCTGCTGAGGAAGCAACTGCCTCTTACCATAGAATTATTAACACTGCAAAAACACCATCTGGATTGCATTTGGAGGAGCACCCTGACAGCTCCTAAGTAAAATTAATGGACTTCTGTGCGCGAAAGGTACATGTTACACGCGCGCCTAATACATGCAATGCAAGGCTGAATGGTGAACGCGCTCCCACCATCTGCATTGCATTACACTGGCACTGTGACAGCTTCTAATTAAGATTAATATTCTGCCGTGCGCATACCCGCACACAATATGCCATGAAAATGAAAAAAATGGCGGACCAAAAGTAAATATAGCCTATCACGTCAAGGCTACTAAATAGACACCACAGCGAAGACGAATCACTAGGCAGATGCCATAAAATACGCGCGCGCACTAAGGAATGTTGCAGCCCGGACCCCTAAAGAAACTTTTTTTTTTTTTTCTTTAACATTAGGATCTCGGAGCTCCGCCTGAGCCCTAAAAAAGGGCTCAGCACAAGGGGGGAAAAGGCCCAGCAGTTAAGGGGTTAAACCTCTTCTACATGAAGACACTAAGAAATCTTTGGAAAGCATTGGAAATGTGAATCTGTGGTTACATTTTGAATATAAAGAACTCACTCAGAATATGCGACAAGCAAGAGATGAAGATTATGCAAATATTCTAAATGATGTAAGAATTGGTGTTCTATGCAAACATGGTAAACACGCTTTTCAAAGTCGTCTAATAAAGAACTTGTTTAGAAATAAAAACTCGTCCACCAGAAGAAATGTACAAGAAAATGAAAGAAAAGAAGTCTATAGTTTGCTTAATACCTACAGTGGAAGAGTGTTATACATTTAATATAGAGCTTATGAAATTGGAATATCAAGAAATAGTTCACATTGAAGCTAATGATAAAATCAATTGTTCTTTCAGAAAAACTACAGACTAAATCTGATTCTTTGGAAAAGTCTGTATCAAAAACTGCTGGCTTAGAAAAAATGTAGATGTGTGTTTAACCCCTTGCCTGCTGGGGTCATTCCCCTGCCGTGCTGCGGGGAGGGGTGGCACCCACAGCACCCCGGTGCTCATGACGAGCTCAGCTCGTCACGAGCCACGGTTCTCGTGTGCTCATGACTAGCTGAGCTCGTCATGACCACACCTCTTTCATTAGAACGCTTGCACAGCAGGGGAATTTGCCCAGCGTGCGAGCGTTCTAACGGTCATGACGAGCTCAGCTCATTATGAGCACACGAGAACCGTGGCTCATGACGAGCTGAGCTCGTCATGAGCGTGGTAGGGTTTAAACTGTCGGGCAATTTTGAAGTGTAATCTGAATGTAGAAGAATGTTTAGTGAATGGAGCAATAGGGAAAGTTGTTGATTTTGTGAAATATCAAAATAGAAATAGAATTGAATTTTTGAAAGTTAAATTTGATCAGATTACAGAGGTAAGACAGATTCAATGTTCTGCCGCACCTTTTTTGCTTGTAAAAGACTTGTATGTTCGTAGAAAACAGTTTCCCTTCTGTTTAGCATATGCAATAACGATTCACAAATCACAAGGTTTAAGTGTAGATAATGATTTGGTAAATGTTGGAAGAACTGTGTTTAAAGAGGGAATGGTATATGTTGCATTATCTCATGTTTGAATGTTGTCTGGTTTGTATTTAACCCCTTCCATGCTCATGACGAGCTCAGCTCGTCATGGCATGTACCTCTCAGGTGCTCATGACGAGCTGAGCTCGTCATGACCACACCCGTTTTCGTTGCTGTCCAGCACAGCAGGGGAAACTCTCAAGCAGCGATGTGGTTAAATGATTTTGATGAAAACAAGGTTAGTGCTGATGTTAATCGTGTAAGAGAATATAATCATTTGAGAAGGCTTTATGCTCCCCATTTAGGTGAATATCCTATTTATGAGAAATGTGTTGTGTGTTCAAAATACAAACATGTTGAAGAGTTAACTATGATTGAAAAGCAGAAAGAAAATCAACAGAAAAGAAAAGATGTAAAGAAGCAGAAAATACAAACAAGTGATGATGTTGTTGGATACCAATTAGAAAATGCTTCTGGTGTCAACTGCTATGGTAATGTTATTCTAAATGTTATATTTTATCTTGAAGATGTTTGTGGTGAAATTATGGAAAGTCAGGAAAAAAACTTTTATGTTCTGCACTTTACACTTCATTTCAAGAATTGAGAACTGATAGAAGTAAGATCCATTCTGCTTCAGGTATTCGCCAACTGTTGGATACATGTACTGGATCTTTAACGTTCAGTGCTACCATACAGCAAGATGCACAAGAATTTCTGATGGTTATGCTTGGAGTACTAGAAGATGAAGGATTTCAGGTTGAGAGGTTATTTTGACTCAGTTACAAATCAGAACATAAATGTGAAGAGTGTTTATTATCTTCAAGGACTATAGTTGGCAGAGAACATTTTTATATTTAACAATGCCTGACTGCAAATCTGTACCATTTTCCAAATTAGTAAAAGAAGCTGATCATGAGATGATGTGTTCTCGCTGTAAATCAAGAATGCTATCTACATTATGACTACAAAGATATGGATAATATTTGTTTATAATACGGCAACGCTGTGGACCAATTGGAAGAAAAGTGGAAACCAAAATTAAAAATGTTGTTGCTAATCAGGTAACTATTTCTGGAAGAATTATTGCAACAGTTGCTATTGTTTTTCATGCTGGAAGTGCTACTACAAGTGGACATTATACAGTTTATTTAAAGTGTAATAATGGTTGGAGTCACTGTAACGATACACACTTGGAAATGAAACTGAGATTGCCTTATGAATTACCCAACTTATACTTAATTGTTCTGAAACAAAGATTCAGCTTCAATGGGAAGGTGTATAGATCTTTAACCGCATCGGTGTGGCACATTTTCCCACTGTGCGCTAAGGAATGCAGAATCCTGCGGTTCATGACGAGCTCAGCTCGTCATGAGCGTACAAGAGGTGTACTTCATGACGAGCTGAGCTTGTCATGAGCATCGAAGGGGTTAAGGAATTCATACTGGAGGCTTTCAAAGCAAGATTTTTGATACGTTATCTGCCATTTTGGGAAAATGTGCAGAGAAACTACGTAAGATCTTTAAGGAATTCACACTGGATGCTTTCAAATCGAAATATTTGATGCATTATCTGTCGTATTGGGAAAATGTGGAGAGAAACTATGTAAGATCTTAAAGGAATTCTTATTGGATGCTTTCAAAGCGAAAATGTTGATGCATTAACTGGCGTATTGGGAAAATGTGCAGATAAACTATGTAAGATCTTTAAGGAATTCATACTGGATGCTTTCAAAGCAAAATTTTTGACACATTATCTGGTGTATTGGGAAAATATGCAGAGAAACTACGAAGTAAAGGTAAGATTTGAACATTTGAAGCACTATTGATGTGTTATTTGTGTTGATTTTGTATTATATTTGGGAGAATTTGTTTTTTTATTTTTTTAACAATCTAGTTGATTGTTTTTTTTTCCTGCTGTTCATGATGAAACTACACTGACATTACTGTTAATAGCAAAGTTAAGTAGTAGCTGATGACAGCAAAACAATTGGAGTAAAATTGTTATCTGAGTGTTAAATTGTTTTGTATTATTTAAAAACTCATTGTAATTTTGAAATGTATTACGTTACATAGCAATTTTGCAGTTTACTTTGTGTAGTTGAAAAGTTAGAAAAAGAAATTCATTAAAAAAAAAACATAGGTTTCAGGGACGTTATACTTTGAAATTAGCATTTAAAATACCTTTGAAATTCACTGAAAAAACAATAGGTTTCATGGACGTTATAGTTAGTTAGACATTTGACTCATATAAAAACAGAGAAATTCGCCTGTTATAGTTAGTTGCGCTAACTATAACTCGTACGCCCGCAATGCACTGCTGATGATGTCACATACTACATCACTCATGACATGGTCAGTGACATAACTGATGACATCTCAAATGACATCACTCATGACATCACTCATGACATCATCCAGTGAATGTGAGTTTCTGTAAAGTTTCAATATTTTTCATATATATCTATGCTAAGGTGTATTGAAGAATGAATGCATTTACAAGTGCCTGAAGAGATTATTTAGTAGGTGCGTGACTGACTGTATAAGTGAGTGATTGAACGTGTCTTACTGGATGCATGGGTTAGTTACTAAACTGTGTTAAAGTCTCTATTAGTCTCTCAGTTGCTGTGTAAGCAACTGCATGGGTTACTGAATAGCTACATGAGTGTCTATATGGGTTATTGATTTGTTATCTGAGTATCTGTATGGGTCCCTGAGTATCTGTGTCGCTAGGTAGGGGGGTGTATGAGTGTCATAAATGTCTGAGTGGGTGATTCACTGGTTGTTTGGATTCAAAAGTGCATCTGGGAAGAGCTGTATGGGTAAGTTAGTGTGTGTATGGGTGTGTTGATGACTGAATGAATGTCTCAGTGGTATATCTGTGACTAACTACACATGTTTTAAGGCACTATATGTAAATGTTGGAGTATATAAATGACTATACATGAGAGTAAGTTATTTGAAGAGTGGGCGGATAAAGAAGTGTCTGCTTCTATCAGTGATTGTATAAGACAGTAAATATGTGTTAGTATCTGTATAAATAAGTGATGTGGTATTTCTATAAATAACGGAGTTAATGTGTATAACTGTATACATGAGTAAATGGGTATGTGATTGATTCTTTGGATTACTGACTAGGTGTGTGAGTAATTCTATGGATGAGTGGTAGAGTGTGTCTGCATGTATAGATATATGAGTGCATATTATAGTTCTGTATTGATGAGTACCTACATGTATAAATGACTAGATGTGTGTGTAGACCTAGGAAATAGTGAGTGGTATGTAGTATATGGCATTCTTCTGTGTATGGTTTCAAAAATAGTAGCCTACATTTTAGAATGGGTGTATCAAAGTTTATATTAGGGCATTAGTATGTACATCAGATTATCACGTGGATGATGTCATGAGTGATGTCATGAGTGATGTCATGAGTGATGTCACTGACCATGTCATGGGTGATATAATATGTGACATCATCAGCAGTGCATTGCGGGCGCACGAGTTATAGTTAGCTCAACTAACTATAACAGGCGAATTTCACTGGTTTTATATGAGTCAAATGCCCAACTAACTATAACGTCCTTGAAACCTATGTTTTTTTCAGTGAAAAAAATAAAAAATTATATATATATATATATATATATATATATATATATATATATATATATATATATATATATATATATATATATACTGAAAAAACAAAGGTTACAGGGATGTTATAGTTAGGAAATTGAAATTTAAAATAGATGGAAATTAATTGAAAAAAACAAAGGTTACAGAGACGTTTTAGTTAGGCTCAAGTTTCATGCATGCAAAACTAGTGAAATTCAGCTGTTATAGTTATCTGAGCTTAGTATAACTCATGTCCCCCGCAATGCATTGATCAAAACTTCACATATTACATCCCTCATGACAGGGTAAGTGACATCACTGATGAGATCATCCAGTGACAGTGAGTATTTTTAAAATGTTTATGAGTGTTAAATTTATATACAAAAATGTATTTATGAATCAATGGGTGTATGAGTGCCTGTATAAATTATTTAATGGGTGCCTGACTGACTGTATAAGTGAGTGATTTGGTGGTCAGTGAATGTATTGGTGACTGGCTAGGTTATATGAGTGCCTCTATCGGCCTGTCAGATTGTTTCTAAGTGGCTGTATGTGTTGGTGAGTGGATACATGAGTGGCTGTATGGGTGATTGATTGGTTGTCTGAATACCTGTATGGGTGTGTGAGTATCTGTGTGAGTGGGTGAGAAGGTGTGTGACTGCCTGCAAGGATGAGTGAGTAGGTCAGTGGCTATATGGGTCACTGAGTTTGGAAATGAGGGGCTGTATAGGAGACTGAGTGTGTGTATGGCTGTGTTGGTGAATGAATGAATGTGTTAATGGTATATGGGTGAAAGCGACTGTATGGGTGAGTGTGTTCTTGTGTGAGTGACTATATAGGTGAGTGAGTATGGGTTATTATCTGTATAAATAAGTGAGTGGGTGTGTGTATAATGGTATAGGTGAGTTAATGGCTGTGTGATTGACTCTAGGTAAGTGAGTAGGTGAGTGAGTGGCTCTATGACCGACTGACAGTATGTGAGTGGCTGTATGGGTGTATGGGCGGATATATTATTGGCTGTATTAGTGAGTAAGTTGGTGTATGAGGGGTTGTTCAGGTAAATGAGTGGATGTTTATGTACACCTAGGGGTCGATTCCGATTTGGGAAAACCCGCTCCGAATAGCCGTTCGGAGCGTTTTTTCCCATACGAATCGTACCCTGGAACGTCCCCCGTACGTACGACGAAGTACGATTCGTACCAGGAGCCGTACTCCGTACGAGTCGTACAAGACACCGTACAACTCTAATCTCCGTATGATTCTCTCTCGGAACCCACTGTAACCGACATCTGTACGGTTCGTGTCTGGTTTTTACGACCCAGCAAGTACGATACGTGTCGGGTACGCACCGTATGACCCTTTTTCTACGGGAGCTGAAAACAGCCGTAAAAGCAGAGTTCGCGCCGAAACAGGTACGGAACGGCCCCCCCAGGTACGGTGCGTACCCCCATGATCGCAGGGGTACGCACCGTACCCCTGCGATCATGGGGTGTACGAGCCATACCCCCATTGTATGATTGGTGTACAAGCCGTACCCCCTTTGTACGATCGGTGTACGAGCCATACCCCCATTCGTACACCAATCGTACAATGGGGGTACCGCTCGTACACTGATCGTACAATGGGGGTACGGCTCGTACACCGATCGTACAATGGGGGTACTGCTCGTACACCCCATGATCGCAGGGGTATGGTGCGTACCCCTGCGATCATGGGGGGTACGGACTGTACGGTGTGTATGTGTGCTTTTCCGTACGACTCGCCCTTACCTGACGTGGACCGTACGAATCGCGTCCTCATACCCTGGTCCGGATCGTACTTGTCGGGTCGTATGGCATGTGTACGAGTTGTACGGTATGTGTACGAGTCGTACGGTTCACGGTTTCAGCCTTGCAATACATACGGATCGCGATGATTCGGAAGGATCGTACTTCGCGACTCGGACGGACGGGTACGATTCGTATGGAGAGGGCTCCGGATACTAATCGTACGGATGGTTTTTTTCCTGAATAGGAATCGACCCCCTATTGTCAAGATTCAGTACCTGGTATCTGGCTCCACAGCAACTGAAAGGCTGAAGATCTACCCAGATGATAATTTCCCAACTCCCCAGCACCTCTAACCCAGAGAACTCTGGACTCAGAGATGCGGGGGAAAGGGGAATGGGAAAACAAGAGACACAGCCACACCGATGACTTCACTGCAGTTCTTCAGAATGAGTGGATGCACCTGCAAATACACAAGTAAGATTTACTACAGTTTAATTATACTTTGCACCCTCTAATTGTCTACTCTAATGTATATTACCTGTATGGGTGTGTGGAATTTGCCTCTCTCCCAGACTGGTTATAAGTAGTGTAGTAAAACATACGAAGAAAGTTCAACCACACTCTATTCCTGCTTAACCAGTATAAATTATAATTATGGTTCACTGCAGTATCTCCTCATTTTTATTATTGCCGAATCAGCTGAAACAGATAGACCTCGATGAATAAGGAAGTAAGTACAAATATATATATATATATATATATATATATATATATATATATATTTACATCTACTTGAAGATATATAGGTGGGACTCCTACTAGAAGGTCTCTATCCAGCAGCACAATATTTGTAGATAAAGTCTTTATGAATTGCTTCAAAAAATAAATAGTCTCTTTGAAATATTACAGCAAATAATGTTGCAAAAAACTGATAGCGCTGCAGTATTATAAGTCTTAAATGAAATAAATTCAAAGGACGACAATTCAGTTCCTTGAAGAAGGCAGTTGCATCACTGACTCTTCTAAATGCTAATAAGCAGATATGACTAATGCCAGAAAGTTCACTGGAGAGAGCAAGCATCAGGACAAGTTGAAATAAAGAAATGTCTGCTCACAAAACTGGCACTACACATGACAGGGAGCTCAAAATAAGAAATACAAATAGGAGCACTTACCAAAATGCAGAGCCAGCTCCAAACATACTCCGGAGACTGTAAATACGAAGCAGTAAGAGTTTCAAGGTTTACCTGAATACCGCTATCTTAAAATACACAGGACCTCGCAGAAGGAAATGTGAGCGACTTTACTGCCATGAAAACGGTACTCTGGACTCCAAAACGGCGAACAGGAAAAATCGCAGAGAAGAGCAGACAGGAGAAATGTTCTTCCCTCAGCAGAACGACAGTTTAAGTGCGCACAGCACTAATTGCCAACACCCAAATCTGCTGAGCTCCTAGGTGAGCATGAAACACTAGAACGCTAACCTTCTATAGCAGTCTCCCTGTTGGGTGTATAAACCGGGAACAAACTGTGACATAATCTGGCCACCCTCTGAGTCCAGCTAACAGGAGCATGTAACAACGTGTACCCCCTTCTAATCTTGAACGTGGGGCCTGACCCTTTAATCTTAGACCTGTCCTTCTGCTCAATCCTGACACCTACGAATCAGTGAGTGGGTGTGTAAGTACTGGTATGGGTGTGTCAGTGGTTTTGAAAATGGTGTTTATTTATTTATTTATTGATTGTTTTACATAGCGTGAACATGATCCAAGAGTATCAGAGTGCTTAAAAAGCACTTAATGGTAAAAAAAAAATAAAGTTACGAGAAAAGATGATAAACAATAAAACGAATCATGGGGTACAGTAAAATAGGAGTAAAATAGGGGTAATGCAGAGTACTTGAGTTAGACAATGTTTCTATGAGGACATTATAGGAAAAATAGTAAAACAAGGGTACAATAAATGATAGATCTCGGCTAGTAAGGACTTGCTGTAATGCAGAGTTCAGGCACATAGTTGTTCTGATAGAGCTAGTTAGAGCAGAATCATAGCTAATGGAAATGATAGGAAAGGACTGTGTGGCAGCGCTGGTTTCGGGGTGATAAGAAATTGAGTTAAGTCAACATCCTATGGTAAGAATTTTAACATAAGGAGGATCTTAGTTTCCTTCTTGAACGCAGAAGTAGAGCTCATTCTTTTGATGTGAGGGGGAAGTGAGTTCCAGATTCTAGGGGCCACTCGAGAGAACACTCTGTCATAGGTTTTTTTCTTTTGGAATAAGGATGGTTTAAGGACTAGATCCATGACGCTCTGCGAGGGTCTTCCTTCCCCCAAGATCTTTTTTTTTTTTTAACAAGGTACATCGGTGTTTTGTGGTGGATGGCTTTGTGGGTAATACAAGCTAGTTTAAGTTGAATTCTGCCTTCAAATGGAAGCCAGTTCAAAGCCTTCAGATGTGGAGAGACGTGGTCAAATTTCTTTTATCCTGTAAGGAGTTTTGCTGCAGCGTTGAGGCACGTTTTTAAGGGGGAGGTGGAGCTCTTGGGTAAACCTAAAAGTGTAGTGCAATACTCAATCCTAGAAATGACTAAGGATTGCCCTGCCATTTTAAGGTCAGTAGATGAAATTAATGGTTTCAAATTTCCTGAGATAGATCAAGTTAAAGCAGGCGCTTTTGGCCATCGAGTTGATATGAGATTGTATGTTTAAGTTCTTGTCAAGCATAATACCCAGGGAGGAATCAACATGGACAGGAGTACAGTTTAGAGCAGTGATCGACTTGGTCCATTCCTTAACATCTGCAGAGCTATTGGGGGAGGAAATCAAGATGAATACTGTTTTTTGCTGATTGAATTCCAGATGACTGCAGGTTAGCCAGTATAAGGTGAGCTTTAAGGCATCATCCATTGAAGTGATCTCCTCCAGAGATGAGATGTAAATCTATGTATTATCCGCATACATGTGGTAGGAGGTGTTAGTATGCTGGAGAGTATCTGAGAGTAGTTTGACACAAAGGCCAAACAATGAAGGGGAGAGAGTACAGCCTTGTGGAACACCAATCGGGATAGAGGAAGGTAAGGATATTTTGTGGCTGTCCAAAAATCTTTGGGTTCTGTTCTGCAAGAAGGATTTAAACCAGTCCAACAATGTACCTGAAAGCCCCATCCTGTTTTCGAGTCGGGCTAGCAGTATTTTGTGGTTAACAGTGTCATGTGTGGATGACAAGTCAAGAAGAACTAGTAGGTATGTTTCGATTTGATTAAGAGCCAAAAGAGTGTCGTCCTCTATATGAAGAATTGCAGATTTGGTATTGTGACCAGATCTAAACCCAGAATGACAGTCATCAAGAAAATTCGATTTCTGGATGAAGTAGTGTGGAAGTTGGAGTGGGTGTATGAAAGATTATATGGGGTATGAGTGGGTACATGAGAGATTTTGTGGATGATGTCTTCAGTGTTGTAATCAGTGATGTCAGTCAGTAAACTTTATTCGGTTTGGACAACCATTATTATAGTACAAGAATACATAAAATACATATAAAGACATAAATACATTAAATAATCATTAAACACATTATGCACTGACCATATCAAACAATCTAGAAATTGATTTCCCTTTTCAGTTTGTCATATATATATCAGACAACTTACATGAAAAACAATAATTAACATTTCCAATTTATATCCTCCAATACCCAGTCAATGTCTAAGAAATCTATGTTCATATAGGGTACATTAAAAAATGCGGACATCTAAGGTACAGGTGCCCCATAAAAGTTCAAACATTAGTAACCAATATATAGAACATTTGTCATGTCAGGGAATTTTTTTTACATAGAACGCAGTACTT
This sequence comes from Lissotriton helveticus, assembly GCF_964261635.1. Classification (NCBI taxonomy): domain Eukaryota; kingdom Metazoa; phylum Chordata; class Amphibia; order Caudata; family Salamandridae; genus Lissotriton; species Lissotriton helveticus. The sequence continues at coordinate 1,082,574,888 of NC_136059.1, forward strand.
TTCCTACTGTTCCATACCCCAATATGATCATAATCATTAAAATAAAGACTATAGCCATACAAAGCATTTAAAGAGCAAAGTGGCACCTGATAGTACAAAAATTAATGACCTTTAAACATTTGTTCTTATAAGGAGAACTTTAGCATAAAGGGAAACACAGAATATGAAAAATTATAATTTCCCTACTAAGCTTCTTGATCGCACTACAGCAGAGATAAATGAGGTATATATTCTGTTTGGAGAAGCTGAAGGTAAAATAAAATGGACCTACATTTCCTAAAATTCAACACCCTTAATAGTGGAAGGATAAAATCTCTTCGGGGTTTAGAGTACAAATGGCAGGAAAAAAAGAAGTGCAGCATACTCTGGGATGAGTTAGAATCACATTGCCAGGAATCCAAGTGAGTGTCACAATATGCTTTGCTCGGGTAAGGGACCAGTAGATGGGCAATACTAAATCTAAATCTACTAAGATAAAATCTGTTAGAGTGACCAACAGGGAACAAAAGGTATGGCTTTATTTGTTTAGTACTAACCAGGGGTAAATAATCAACTACATGCTTCTTAACTAACTCCAAACATTCCCTTTGCTCCATTAAAACAGTTACAAATCCTGCTTTAGCTGAGATTTTGAGACAGTATTAATAAGTTGTGGATTGGTAAAACAATCTAGTTTCCCCATAAGTTCAAACTGTTTTTTAATATAGCTCCAAACGTAAATAGTCCTTTATTATTGCTCGATTGAGGGCTGGTTCTTCATCTGACCAAATAAAGTGCCATAGTATGATTTGGGCAGGTTGAATGCAATGTGTTAAAGGAGTCAGGCATAGTTTCATTTGACATAAAATGCTTGGGAGGCTGGTGGGAACTGTCATTAGTCCCCTAAGAAAAGCATTTTCACAAAATGTGTTGTTTGCAAAGTGGCAATATTGCAAAATCCCCAAACACCAGCCCCATACAGGATGACAGCGTAACACTATGTGATATAGATGTTAATTATTGTATCAATGGATTTGGATCCCAATTTCCTTGGAAACCAAAATAAAGCCTCAAGAGTTTTGTCAAAACTCCTTCAGTGATGCAATTTGAGATGTAATCAGTGATGTCATCAGTGATGTAATATGTGAGGTCATAAGCAGCGCATTGCAGGGGTGCGAGTGATAGTTTGCTCAGCTAACTATAACTGCTGCACCCACTTGCCTGGCCCTAACCCTCCCTTTTCTTACATGTGAGTCACCTCAAAGGTAGGCCCAAGCTACCCCTGTGGGCTGGGTGCAGTAAATGAAAAAGTACTACGTGCCCTGGTGTGTTTGTGAAATATTGCTAATTTCAGTTTTCACTATTGCAAGGCTACCTGTTCCCATAGGATAGAATGCAGAGCTTGCTTATAACATCGTATAAACATAACTGCCCCTGTATGTTTTAGTGAAGGTGAGTTTTCCATTCTGTGTTTGAAAATACCACTTTTAGAAAGTAGGTATTTTCTTGCTTAGCCATCCAGTGTGCCTCTGCTAGGATGTGTAATGACTGTCTGGCTTTAGAGTGACAGGGGCTGGGGAGGAGCAGTGGCCTCAGAGAGTCTGGGTGAGTCAGGGCTAAGTTAAATAGACCTGGGCTGCATTTAGAGAAGGGGGATGGGCCTGGTCTGCCGAACACAATGCTGTCTCCACCGCCTGCTAGGAAGCTGCACCAGAGAGGACAGAACTGGTTTTAACTGAGCACAGGGATACTCTGCCACCAGAGAACAAAGGATTTTGCTGTATAAAAAGAGGGGCACAGACCCCAGACTTTTAGATCACTTCTGGAAAATCAAGAGGAACCTTCGCCCAGAGAACGAGCCGGAGTACTGTCCCTTTGCCGTGTGCTTTCTGGGGTTAGCTTGCAGTGGCTGTTTCTGCCACTGCTTGAGGAAGATCTCCAAGGGCTTGAAGTGGAGCTTGCCTCCTGGTTATGAGGTCTCAGGAACATCAAAGACCTCACCAAGCTCCAGGGCACCGTCTCTGGAACTAATTGTTTCAGTTGCCTGGAGAAGAAAAGGGTAATGGACTCTGTCACTGAGTCCATCACAGGATTCTGTGTCCTGAAGGCACTGCCAAAAGCACTGCCTTGTTTCGGAATGCAACCCTGGTCTCACCGACTCCATCAATGAGCTGCTGCTTGCACAACGTCCTGTGGGCATCGCACTCCTCACTGCTTAGCTACAGGCTGCACTGACGACATCGACTCCTTCGCTGCCGACTCGAACATCGATCGCCTCCATCGCCGCATCGTGACCTGCTGGCACCGCATTGAGCACCGTCTCACCCTGCAAGGCAAGCCTTGGTCTCACCGACTCTGTCAATGAGCCACTGCCTGCACCGAGCCCTGAGGACACCACACATTGCAATGCTTCCATCACACAATGCAAACGCGATGGTTGCCTCGGACCGGCTCAATCTATTTTGTAGGCTGCAACAACAAAAGGTACTGCCTCCGAGTCTGTCAACGCTTTAGCTAACCTGTATTGAGGCGGTTGGATGGCATTGTTAGACTCTGTCGTATTCAGTGTCGCAGTGGCCTCGGACAGAGCTACCAAGTCGTAGGAACTGTATTTTGCCATTTTTCCTGCAATTTGAAGCTTATTTTGCACAGTAACTATTTGTTAGAGTATTGCATGTTGTATTTGTGACGTTTTTGGTCTTTTTGGTTTAGATAAAGTTTACGCTGTCCATTTGTAGTGTTTTCACTGTGTTACTGTATGCATGCACAAATCATTTACACACTGCATCTGAGATAAGCCTGTCTGCTTGTGCCAAGCTACCAAGGGGGTGAGTAGGGGTTATTTTAGAAATGCATCCCCCTTAACCTGACTAGGAAGAAAGGTCCCTACCTGGACAAAGGGACCTACCTCTGCCAATTAGAGACCCCTATTTCTAACAATGTCCATGTAGCCTATAGTTTTTAAGGGTATTTTTGCCACCACCACATGCAAAACTTATAATTGCATAATGGATTACAACCAACACACTAAACTACAGCAGATGTGGTTTACTACACATACTGTAAATCCAAATCTCTATTCCATGTTTTTTAATTACCAGAGCCAATGAAACATCTATTTATTAATCATTTCCAAATGCAACCTACCAATGCAACCTACCATTATTCACTTACAAATTCCTTTCATCCAATCAAATGTTGAGTTTTATCCAAAACACCAGCACACATAGTACCAACTGTGACATTCAGGTTCAGACCTGACCTGCATGCATGCTTCCTACAAAATACTCAGAGTGTGTCTTGTGGGTCACAGCTATGTCTATTGGGCTAAAGAGGCGGTGAAAACCTAGGTATTGACAGAGACTTGGGTTTGCCAAATGTGGAGATTAGTTGGTTTGGCCAAAGAGGGTTGAACTTTCATCAGCTGCTGCCTTTGGTTAAAACCATTGTGGATTTTTAAACTCCTCAAAGCATGATTGTGCCCTGTGGTGGCAATGATCTAGGCACTTTGACTGGGGTAGGGCTGGAAATCCTAATGAAGGATACCTTTGCAGAATTGATATGGCGCTTCCTTTACACTATCTTGGTGTACTCTAATATAAACTAAAGACAGAAATGGAAGTGGTCAAATAATTTCCGTCCACAGATTGACAAATCCAGGAAACATGTTCATAAAACAGTTTCTGCTTTCCTCAGAGAATATAACATGGGCTCTATCGGCAACAACAATCTGCGTTTTGACATGCATAGAATATAAAGAGGTGATGAGTTCACTTTACAGACAGTCTTTTATGTAGCTGTCTTATACACACTCTCAACACAAAGGCTTTTGCCAGAGCCATCCAAGACCCCAAAATGTTGTTCATTTTCTTGTTAAATGTTATTTGGGGGGAATTTATGAAATCCACAGTGACGTTGAGATGATCACGATCACGAAATCGCTAAACAAATGCAGACATTCAACAACCACCACCTCATTCGAAAATTATAACTTACAAAATGATAAAAGGTGACACCGGGCCTCGCGATGATTTCGGTAGCTGTGATTGCTGCAAATACATTGCTAAATGACAAAACAAATGCAGACATTAAATAGCCACTACCACATTAAAAACGGATAACTGCGAAATGGATTATAACCAACAGACTAAACATTTTACTATCTAAATTACTGTATACTAGCATGTGCAACTCCCTTAATATCTCTATAATACAGCACATAACTTTTTCAATGTAATCGATAACTGCATGCATCACTGTATCAGTAAGTCTCTCATTCAATGTATAAGTATTTGAGTGAATCTGTAAAATGGTGCATCAGTATATCAATGCTTCTGTAGCGAACTACATGACTGCCTCAGTGCATCTATGAGTAGGTGCATCAGTGTCACAATGGGTCTGTGATTGGTTGCATAAGTCTCTCACTCAATCTGTGAGTAGGTGCATGAGTGCCTTTGTAAGTCAGTATATACCTGTCTGACTGGATCTGTGAGTGGATACATAAGTGTCTAAGTGGGTGTCTGAGTTGGTAGGTTAGTGGGTGCATGAGTGTCTGAGTAGGTCTGTGAGTCTGTGCATTAGTCTCTCAGTGGGTCTATCACTGGCAGCATGAATGTCTGAGTGATTTTGTCAGTGGGAGCATGGGTCTCTGAGTGTAACAGTGAGTAGGTACATGAGTCTCTGAGTGTATAACTGACTGAGTGCATAAGTCTCGGACTGAGTCCATGAGTGGGTGTGTGAATGAATATATGGGTGTGTGAGTATCTGAGTGGGTCCTTTAGTGGGTGTATGAGTGTCTGAGTGGATCTGGGAGAGGCTGTATGTGTGACTCAATGAGTCTGTGAGTGAGAGCATAAGTCTCAGAGTGGGTGAGTGAATGGGTGCATTCATAAGTGTCTGAGTGGGTTTGTGATTGGGAGGGCGAGTGTCTGGGTGGGTCTGTGAGTGGATGCATGAGCCTTGAGTGGGTGAGTGTGTGGGTGCATGTATATTTGAGTCAGTTTGTGAGTGGGTGTGTGTGTGTGTGTTTCTGAGTGTATAAGTGATTGACTGAGTCCATAAGTCTTTGAGAGGGTCTGTGGGAGTGACTGTATGGGTGTGTGAGTGGGTGCATGAGTGAGTGGATCTGTAAGTGGGTGCATGAGTGTCTCAAAGGGTCTGTGAGTACATACATAAGTGGGTCTGAAAGTGGGTGCATGAGTTGCTGAGCCAGTCTGTACATGGTGTGTGACTCTCTGAGGGAGTTTGTAAGTGGGTACATGAGTATCTCAGTGGGTCTGTGCGTGGGTTCATGAGTGCCCATGTGGGTCTGTTAGTGGGTATAAAAGTCTCTAAGTGGGTATGAGACTGTACTCATGAGTCTATGAGTGGGTCTATAAGTAGATGCATGAGTCTCTGAGTGGGTCTGTACAAGGGTGCATCACTCTCCAAGTGAGCCTGTGGGTGCATGAGTTCCTGAATGGGTATGTGAGCGGGTGCATGAGTATCTGAGTGGGTATGTGACTGAATATTTAAGTGGTGAGTAGGTATGTGACTGGGTGTATAAGTGTCTGAGTGAGTTTGTGAGTGCATACGTGAGTGTGTGACAGTGACCGGAAAGTGTGCACAAATATGTATTTAATGTTTTTATATTTTCAGCACTATTTTCAATGATGTCACAATGATGGCCGATGGAGAAGGAGCTCCTCCAGAGTTGCTACAGGGGTAAGGGATCGCAATCTTCGTAAATCCCTGGCCAACCTCCCCCATCGAGCCCAACAAATCCATCGGGGTAATCTGGCTAATCCCGTGGACGTCTCTGCACAAACATTAAACAGAGCGACCACAAGGGCTGTTTTTGCCCGACGAGTCCTGCCTGCGGAAGTCACCAAAACCTCCGGCCACCCTCCCTGCCGAAGTCCCGAGGTTTCCCGTTGGACGTCTCTGCACAGGAAGGCTCCAGCAGCTCATTACTGGTGAGGATCAAGGTAAGGGTGGGCCCCTGCCCCCCCACCTCTCCCAGCGCTCCCGTGGTCATAACCAGGGAAAGGGATTGAGGTGCAACTTTTCGTGTCAGCCGGCTACTCTCTCTCCCTTGTTGCACAGCCGCTTGCCCTCAGAGTGCTCTCAGAGCTGTCTGTCGGCATCTCCGCTTGTCAATTACTTTCTGGGGCAGACGGCAAGCAGAGTGGGTGCGAGGCGCACTCACTCACTCTAACATTTCGAGTGTTTTTTGCGCGCTCGATTTTTTGGTGACTATTGCTTTTGGCTTAAAGAAAGCAAAGAAAACAAATAAATGGGTTATTAGTTTCATGCAAACTTTCAGCCAAGTGAAAGTGGGGAATAACATTTTCTGCTCGAATTCACCATGTTGTTGTTTGTTTTAAGCCCAACTTGAGACAAAATGGCTGCCCCTAATCAGTGCCCACAGAAAGAGGACTGTGCTGTTAGGCAAACTGCCTCCACAGAAAGAAGCCTGCAGAAACCCTAACTGCAGCAACAGCAACAGAAACAGAAAGAAGACTGCTATTCCACTTCTCACTGCAACTGAAAGAGGACTACTCTCTCCTCTATCTCTGTGGCGGCCATCTTGTAGTGGCACCAACCCAACCTGCAGATTCAAATGACGACAGGCATCTTCACCTCTCACTACCCACGGCAACAGGAAAATGAACGCTCTCTACCTCTCCTCAATCTGAAAGTGGTCTACTCACTCTTATTTAAACCTTGGGACTACTTTTAACACATAACAATTATTTGATGATGACCCCAATGTCGGATGCTCACTGATCCAGCTCGCTTCGTGCATACCCATCCCTAGCCATCATGGTTGGCCCTGCTTTAACCGCCCACGGTTCAAACGCTTTCACACTGGTCTACCCTCCAAACCTCCCAAAAAATGCCAAAAAAGCCTTAAAACACCTCACCCTGAAAAAGCATCCCGAGACACTGATTGCGGACCTACGTTTCTGTGCTGACTTAGGCACCGTCACCAATTACCTGTTTTTTTACTCCAGAAGAATCCCTGCTTTGGCGCAACACTTTCTCACTATTCCTTAATGTTCACTCATCCATGATCATTCCCTACGGCACTAAGCTCACAATAGCGCCCTCAACAACTTTTCGAGCTGACCTCACCATCACCCTCTACAAAAGCGGCATTGTACTGACCCAAGCCTCACCTAAAAACCTTGACAAATTCTCAGAGCTTTTCATTACTCTCCGAAATTATGTGCAAGACACAGAGTCGCCGACCAACACCTGGTACACCTACCCCCTTGCCCAATACAGAACACCCGAATCCCATCAATACGCCTACAATCTTCCCTAACGCTATGGACCTGAGTCCACCCCTCCACATGAGTCCACCCCCCATGCTTCCCACTCGGAATCCACGGCTCCCATCACATTGCACCTTAACCCTATCAGGCCGCCTTCAACCACACCGAGCGAACCTAACACTGAACCTTTGACCCCCTCCCTCCGTGCTCCTTCCTCGATCTCCAGGACCACTACCTCTACGCCACCAGTGACCTGGGCTATAGCAGGTCAAACCCGCTCCGCTAACACTCAAGCCACACCCTCTATGACCCCACACACAATCCATCCTAGCCACCAAGCCCCACCCCCTCAACTCCTACTGTACCAGAGCAGGACAACACTTCTAACACTCAAGCCACCTCTCCTACGACTCCCAGTTCAGTCCACCCGTACCCTCCTACACCCCACTCCGCAGACATCATTTCCTTGCACTCCAGAGCTTCCATAATAATTCAGAACCTCCATTCCTCCATCCTCGATCTTACAAAACTCCTTCACCTCGCTGAACTCTCCTTCGCAAAGCTCATGCCCCAGACTGCCTCCCTTCTAATCCAAGAGCTCCCCAAACGACCACTACCGACAACCTCAAGACATCTGCGCCCTCACAGGCACACTAGCTGACTGTCTGAGGATGAAACCTTTGACCTCACCCTCTCCTACAACCTCTCCCTCACTACAACTAATCCACTAGATCTCACCGAAAAGGAAATCCAGGACCTCCTTCTGGACCTTAACACAGCCCCTATTTCTCCCTGTCTACCTGTTGTGAGTGACGTGAGCGTCGCACACCCCATCCGCACGGTAGCCATCGACCCACACTGACCAGCCCCCCCAGTAATTGAAGAATGCTCAGAAGCAACCTTACGCCAATGCCCATGTTTGTCCTGACCCTCGCCACCACTCCTCTCCCTGCCCTGACGGGTCTCTTAATCAACTGTCGTTCTGCAGTGAAGCATGCGGCCGATGTCGCCGCACTCATTCTGAACAGCAACACCGCCATAGCCATTCTAACAGAATCATGGCTTAATGAATCCTCATCCCCATGCCTCAACCTCTTAATCCCCCCTAACTTCAACATTGTCCGGCTTGACAGACCACATAACAAAAAAGGAGGCGGAATTGCCTGCGTCCATCGCTCTAACCTCCTTGTCACTGAGCTTTTAACGGTTACTACTGACTCCTGTGAATATCTAGCCCTCTCAGTCTTCAGTAGCACCATCCACATATGTAACCTACACATCTTTTATCACCCCCAGGCACAAGCGAACCTTTTACTGACTATCTCGTGGAAGTCATTACGGCTAAGAACTCCCCTAACTCCAAGGACATTTTCCTCGGTGACTTCAACCTGCACTGGAATGATCTTAAGGATCCCCATGTCAACGCCATTAAAGACCTCTTGGCCGATCTAGCCCTGACCCAAGCTTGCCCTCTCCCAACCCACTCTTGACTGGATCATCTCCAAGGAAACCACCGTCAAGCTCACCTCGATAGAGCCCTGCAACTGGTCTGACCACCATACCATCGCCTTTCTGTTACCTAGCACATGCAGGACAAGGACACCACAACAGGTACTCCCAAAACGCTGGGTCAGAGACACCAAAAACCTAGACATCAACAAACTTGATATCCGCTGCAAAACTGACCTACCACCCCCCCCACATCACCTCGGTCAGTGACATCAATGACCATTACTCGGCTACTATGTCATGCATCTTGGATGACCTAGCCCCTCTTAAACTAAAAAGAACTCAAGTCAGAGATAAAAACCCATGGTTCACTGGTTCCCTCAACGACAAGAGAAGATCCCTCCAACATCATGAAAGAACCTGGAGACAGCACCCCTCAACAGACCACCTAAAACTCCTTCGCCAGGCCAGAAAAATCTACAACAAGAACATCGTCAACTCAAAAAAAGAATTCTTCAGAGCGGAACTAGGAAATGCCCAGAACAGACCTCGCAAACTCTTTGAGATGGTTAAACTACAATCGAACAAACTGTCCAAAACAGTGAAAGAAAACCCCAAGTCTCTCATCTCCTCTGAGGTTTTCTCCTCATTTTTCACACACAAAATCAAAACCTTAGATACTGAACTCAAGGCCGCCTCCTTCCCCCTCCGAACTTTGACCCTTTGCCTCCTCCTTCCTTGCGGCCACGATCCTTACTAAAGAATTTAGCTCACTGGTCCGAATATGCATCCAATTATGAAGTCGCTGTCGCGAAAATCCTTGCCTCCCTGAACCCCAACAACCACTTCAATGACCCGCTCCCTTCAAACTGTCTCGCGACCGTTACCAAATCCATCATTCTTAGCTGGACTGCAATTATCAATGCCTCCCTACGACAGGGATCAATACCGACCTCGCTGAAAACAGGCCAAGTCCTACCCATTCTGAAAAAACCGTCTCTGGACACAGCCTCCCCAGACAACTTCAGACCAATTTCCAAAATTCCCCTCCTGGCTTAAGTGCTAGAAAAGTGTGTACAATTACAGCTAAGTCACCACATCAACAACTACCATCTACTCGATGACTGTCAATCAGGCTTCCGACCGGGGCACAGCACCGAAACCACCATGCACCAGATCGTTGATGACTCTCTTCAAGCACTTGACCAAGACAAAACCTGTCTCCTGATCCTCCTTGATCTATCATCGGCCTTCGACACGGTCAACCATGTGATGCTACTCGAACGCCTTAAACTCAGGATGGGATTAGAAGGCACAGTCCTCGACTGGTTCAGATCCTACCTCCATAACCGATCTCAGAGATTTCTAGTCAATGGCGAACTGCCTGCTCCCTCCGTGGTCAAAATGTGTTGTTTGCAAAGTGGCAATATTGCAAAAGCCCCAAACACCAGCCCCATACAGGATGACAGCGTAACACAGGGTGATATAGATGTTAATTATTGTATCAATGGATTTGGATCCCAATTTCCTTGGAAACCAAAATAAAGCCTCCAGAGTTTTGTCAAAACTCCTTCAGGGATGCAATTTGAGATGTAATCAGTGATGTCATCAGTGATGTAATATGTGAGGTCATAAGCAGCGCATTGCAGGGGTGCGAGTGATAGTGTGCTCAGCTAACTATAACTGCTGCACCCACTTGCCTGGCCCTAACCCTCCCTTTTCTTACATGTGAGTCACCTCAAAGGTAGGCCCAAGCTACCCCTGTGGGCTGGGTGCAGTAAATGAAAAAGTACTACGTGCCCTGGTGTGTTTGTGAAATATTGCTAATTTCAGTTTTCACTATTGCAAGGCTACCTGTTCCCATAGAATAGAATGCAGAGCTTGCTTATAACATCGTATAAACATAACTACCCCTGTATGTTTTAGTGAAGGTGAGTTTTCCATTCTGTGTTTGAAAATACCACTTTTAGAAAGTAGGTATTTTCTTGCTTAGCCATCCAGTGTGCCTCTGCTAGGATGTGTAATGACTGTCTGGCTTTAGAGTGACAGGGGCTGGGGAGGAGCAGTGGCCCCAGAGAGTCTGGTTGAGTCAGGGCTGAGTTAAATAGACCTCGGCTGCATTTAGAGAAGTGGGATGGGCCTGGTCTGCCTAACACAATGCTGTCTCCACCGCCTGCTAGGAAGCTGCACCAGAGAGGACAGAACTGGTTTTAACTGAGCACAGGGATACTCTGCCACCAGAGAACAAAGGATTTTGCTGTATAATAAGAGGGGCACAGACCCCAGACTTTTAGATCACTTCTGGAAAATCAAAAGGAACCTTTGCAAAGAGAACGAGCCGGAGTACTGTCCCTTTGCCGTGTGCTTTCTGGGGTTAGCTTGCAGTGGCTGTTTCTGCAAAGGAAAGGAGAAGAACTTTGCTGTGTGCTGTGTCCCCTGCTTGAGAAAGATCTCCAAGGACTTGAAGTGGAGCTTGCCCCCTGTTTATGAGGTCTCAGGAACATCAAAGACCTCACCAAGCTCCAGGGCACCGTCTCTGGAACTAATTGTTTCAGTTGCCTGGAGAAGAAAAGGGTAATGGACTCTGTCACTGAGTCCATCACAGGATTCCGTGTCCTGAAGGCACTGCCAAAAGCACTGCCTTGTTTCGGAATGCAACCCTGGTCTCACCGACTCCATCAATGAGCTGCTGCTTGCATGGCGTCTTGTGGGCATCGCACTCCTCACTGCTTCGCTACAGGCTGCACTGACGACATCGACTCCTTCGCTGCCGACTCGAACATCGATCGCCTCCATCGCCGCATCGTGACCTGCTGGCACCGCATTGAGCACCGTCTCACCCTGCAAGGCAAGCCTTGGTCTCACCGACTCTGTCAATGAGCCACTGCCTGCACCGAGCCCTGAGGACACCACACATTGCAATGCTTCCATCACACGATGCAAACGCGATGGTTGCCTTGGAACGGCTCAATCTATTTTGTAGGCTGCAACAACAAAAGGTACTGCCTCCGAGTCTGTCAACGCTTTAGCTAACCTGTATTGAGGCGGTTGGAAGGCATTGTTAGACTCTGTCGTATTCAGTGTCGCAGTGGCCTCGGACAGAGCTACCAAGTCGTAGGAACTGTATTTTGCCATTTTTCCTGCAATTTGAAGGTTATTTTGCACAGTAACTATTTGTTAGAGTATTGTATGTTGTATTTGTGATGTTTTTGGTCTTTTTGGTTTAGATAAAGTTTACGCTGTCCATTTGTAGTGTTTTCACTTTGTTACTGTATGCATGCACAAATTATTTACACACTGCATCTGAGATAAGACTGTCTGCTTGTGCCAAGTTACCAAGGGGGTGAGTAGGGGTTATTTTAGAAATGTATCCCCCTTAACCTGACTAGGAAGAAAGGTCCCTACCTGGACAAAGGGACCTACCTCTGCCAATTAGAGACCCCTATTTCTAACAATGTCCATGTAGCCTATAGTTTTTAAGGGTATTTCTGCCACCACCACATGCAAAACTTATAATTGCAAAATGGATTACAACCAACACACTAAGCTACAGCAGATGTGGTTTACTACACATACTGTAAATCCAAATCTCTATTCCATGTTTTTTTATTTACCAGAGCCAATGAAACATCTATTTATTAATCATTTCCAAATGCAACCTACCATTATTCACTTACAAATTCCTTTCATCCAATCAAATGTTGAGTTTTATCCAAAACACCAGCACACATAGTACCAACTGTGACATTCAGGTTCAGACCTGTCCTGCATGCATGCTTCCTACAAAGTACTCAGAGTGTGTCTTGTGGGTCACAGCTATGTCTATTGGGCTAAAGAGGCGGTGAAAACATAGATATTGACAGAGACTTGGGTTTGCCAAATGTGGAGATTAGTTGGTTTGGCCAAAGAGGGTTGAACTTTCATCAGCTGCTGCCTTTGGTTAAAACCATTGTGGATTTTTAAACTCCTCACAGCATGATTGTGCCCTGTGGTGGCAATGATCTAGGCACTTTGACTGGGGTAGGGCTGGAAATCCTAATGAAGGATACCTTTGCAGAATTGATATGGCGCTTCCTTTACACTATCTTGGTGTACTCTAATATAAACTAAAGACAGAAATGGAAGTGGTCAAATAATTTCCGTCCACAGATTGACAAATCCAGGAAACATGTTCATAAAACAGTTTCTGCTTTCCTCAGAGAATATAACATGGGCTCTATCGGCAACAACAATCTGCGTTTTGACATGCGTAGAACATAAAGAGGTGATGAGTTCACTTTACAGACAGTCTTATATGTAGCTGTCTTATACACACTCTCAACACAAAGGGGCAGATTTATGTTAACTGGCGCATCCCCAGGGAGGCGCCAGTTAACCCCTTCGACGCTCATGACGAGCTGGGCTCGTCATGGCGTAGCCTCCTCGCACGCTCATGACGAGCCCAGCTCGTCACGTAAAGTGCGCTTTTTAAAAACCCAGCGTACGGGCGGAATTCCGCCCGCACGCATGCGGTTAATGTGCGCCACAGTGCGCCACAGCTCCGCCACCCATGGTGCGCCGCATTTACAATGCGGCGCACCATGGGGCAAAAACGGCACAGATGCGTGACGCATCTGTGCCGTAAAGGCGGCGCATTGCTGGAGTTGCGTCGCAAGCGCGACGCAGCTCCAGAAAGGCTCGGGGGTGCCCTATCTGACCAATGCTGCATCAAGACCTACGCCTGCTTCAAGCAGGCGCAGGCTTTTGACGCAGCATTGGCCTGAAAGTGACTGAGTGAAATCTTATAGATTTCACTCAGCCACTTTTGCGAGGCGCACCTACCCCGGAACGCCCACCCTGCGCCGGAACGCCCACAAGCGGCGCAGGGCTTTACAACGTGACGCATCTGCCTAGATGCGTCACGTTGTAAATCGTTCGTAGGGATGCGCCACGTTTACGCCGCCTTGCGTGACGCAACAGCGGCGTAAACGTGGGGCAAGGGCTTCATAAATCTGCCCCAAAGGCTTTTGCCAGAGCCATCCAAGACCCCAAAATGTTGTTCATTTTCTTGTTCAATGTTATTTTGGGGGAATTTATGAAATCCACAGTGACGTCGAGATGATCACGATCACGAAATCGCTAAACAAATGCAGACATTCAACAACCACCACCTCATTCGAAAATTATAACTTACAAAATGATAAAAGGTGACACCGGGCCTCGCGATGATTTCGGTAGCTGTGATTGCTGCAAATACATTGCTAAATGACAAAACAAATGCAGACATTAAATAGCCACTACCACATTAAAAACGGATAACTGCGAAATGGATTATAACCAACAGACTAAACATTTTCCTATCTAAATTACTGTATACTAGCATGTGCAACTCCCTTAATGTCTCTATATTACAGCACATCACTTTTTCAATGTAATCGATAACTGCATGCATCACTGTATCAGTAAGTCTCTTATTCAATGTATAAGTATTTGAGTGAATCTCTAAAATGGTGCATCAGTCTATCAATGCTTCTGTAGCGAACTACATGACTGCCTCAGTGCATCTATGAGTAGGTGCATCAGTGTCACAATGGGTCTGTGATTGGTTGCATAAGTCTCTCACTCAATCTGTGAGTAGGTGCATGAGTGCCTTTGTAAGTCAGTATATACCTGTCTGACTGGATCTGTGAGTGGATACATAAGTGTCTAAGTGGGTGTCTGAGTTGGTAGGTTAGTGGGTGCATGAGTGTCTGAGTAGGTCTGTGAGTCTGTGCATTAGTCTCTCAGTGGGTCTATCACTGGCAGCATGAATGTCTGAGTGATTTTGTCAGTGGGAGCATGAGTCTCTGAGTGTAACAGTGAGTAGGTACGTGAGTCTCTGAGTGTATAACTGACTGGGTGCATAAGTCTCTGACTGAGTCCATGAGTGGGTTTGTGAATGAATATATGGGTGTGTGAGTATCTGAGTGGGTCCTTTAGTGGGTGTATGAGTGTCTGAGTGGATCTGAGAGAGGCTGTATGTGTGACTCAATGAGTCTGAGAGTGAGAGCATAAGTCTCAGAGTGGGTGAGTGAATGGGTGCATTCATAAGTGTCTGAGTGGGTTTGTGATTGGGAGGGCGAGTGTCTGGGTGGGTCTGTGAGTGGATGCATGAGCCTTGAGTGGGTGAGTGTGTGGGTGCATGTATATTTGAGTCAGTTTGTGAGTGGGTGTGTGTGTGTGTTTCTGAGTGTATAAGTGATTGAGAGGGTCTGTGGGAGTGACTGTATGGGTGTGTGAGTGGGTGCATGAGTGAGTGGATCTGTAAGTGGGTGTCTGAGTGTCTCAAAGGGTCTGTGAGTACATACAGAAGTGGGTCTGAAAGTGGGTGCATGAGTTGCTGAGCGGGTCTGTACATGGTGTGTGACTCTCTGAGTGAGTTTGTAAGTGGGTACATGAGTATCTCAGTGGGTCTGTGAGTGGGTTCATGAGTGCCCATGTGGGTCTGTTAGTGGGTATAAAAGTCTCTAAGTGGGTATGAGACTGTACTAATGAGTCTATGAGTGGGTCTATAAGTAGATGCATGAGTCTCTGAGTGGGTCTGTACATGGGTGCATCACTCTCCAAGTGAGTCTGTGGGTGCATGAGTTCCTGAATGGGTATGTGAGCGGGTGCATGAGTATCTGAGTGGGTATGTGACTGAATATTTAAGTGGTGAGTAGGTATGTGACTGGGTGTATAAGTGTCTGAGTGAGTTTGTGAGTGCATACATGAGTGTGTGACAGTGATCGGAAAGTGTGCACAAATATGTATTTAATGTTTTTATATTTTCAGCACTATTTGCAATGATGTCACCATGTTGGCCAATGGAGAAGGAGCTCCTCCAGAGTTGCTACAGGGGTAAGGGATCGCAATCTTCGTAAATCCCTGGCAAACCTCCCCCATCGAGCCCAACAAATCCATCGGGGTAATCTGGCTATTTTAGAGAGATTACCTTACCTTTTCTACTGGAATCCACGGACTTGTGCGGCGAGTCTTTCCCCTCTCGACCTCTCGAGGTCGAGCCGCGGGGATCGCCTGCTGCTTGCCGGGGGCTCCGTTGCTGTTTCTCGACTGGTCTTCACCTCTTGGAGCCTGATGCCGACTTTGTAACGGAGCGACCGCCAGCGCTTTTTCGCCCAACGAGCCTTGCCTGCGGATGCCACCACCGGCCTCTGGCTGCCCTCCTTGCTGAAGTCCCCGAGGTATCCCGTGGACGTCTCTGCACAAACATTAAACAGAGCGACCACAAGGGCTGTTTTCGCCCGACGAGTCCTGCCTGCGGAAGTCCCCACAACCTCCGGCCACCCTCCCTGCCGAAGTCCTGAGGTTTCCCGTTGGACGTCTCTGCACAGGAAGGCTCCAGCAGCTCATTACTGGTGAGGATCAAGGTAAGGGTGGGCCCCTTCCCCCCACCTCTCCCAGCGCTCCCGTGGTCATAACCAGGGAAAGGGATTGAGGTGCAACTTTTCGTGTCAGCCCGCTACTCTCTCTCCCTTGCTGCACCGCCGCCTGCCCTCAGAGTGCCCTCAGAGCTGTCTGTCGGCATCTCCGCTTGTCAATTACTTTCTGGGGCAGACGGCAAGCAGAGTGGGTGCGAGGCACACTCACTCACTCTAACATTTCGACGTTTCATGCAAACTTTCAGCCAAGTGAAAGTGGGGAATAACATTTTCTGCTCGAATTCACCATGTTGTTGTTTGTTTTAAGCCCAACTTGAGACAAAATGGCTGCCCCTAATCAGTGCCCACAGAAAGAGGACTGTGCTGTTAGGCAAACTGCCTCCACAGAAAGAAGCCTGCACAAACCCTAACTGCAGCAACAGCAACAGAAACAGAAAGAGGACTGCTATTCCACTTCTCACTGCAACTGAAAGAGGACTACTCTCTCCTCTATCTCTGTGGCGGCCATCTCGTAGTGGCACCAACCCAACCTGCAGATTCAAATGACGACAGGCATCTTCACCTCTCACTACCCACGGCAACAAGAAAATGACCGCTCTCTACCTCTCCTCAATCTGAAAGTGGTCTACTCACTCTTGTTTAAACCTTGGGACTACTTTTAACACATAACAACTATTTGATGATGACCCCAATGTCGGATGCTCACTGATCCAGCTCGCTTCGTGCATACCCATCCCTAGCCATCATGGTTGGCCCTGCTTTAGCCGCCCACGGTTCAAACGCTTTCTCACTGGTCTACCCTCCAAACCTCCCAAAAAATGCCAAAAAAGCCTTAAAACACCTCACCCTAAAAAAGCATCCCGAGACACTGATTGCGGACCTACGTTTCTGTGCTGACTTAGGCACCATCACCAATTACCTGTTTTTTTACTCCAGAAGAATCCCTGCTTTGGTGCAACACTTTCTCACTATTCCTTAATGTTCACTCATCCATGATCATTCCCTACGGCACTAAGCTCACAATAGCGCCCTCAACAACTTTTCGAGCTGACCTCACCATCACCCTCTACAAAAGCGGCATTGTACTGACCCAAGCCTCACCTAAAAACCTTGACAAATTCTCAGAGCTTTTCATTACTCTCCGAAATTATGTGCAAGACACAGAGTCGCCGACCAACACCTGGTACACCTACCCCCTTGCCCAATACAGAACACCTGAATCCCATCACTATGCCTACAATCTTCCCTAACGCTATGGACCTGAGTCCACCCCTCCACATGAGTCCACCCCCCATGCTTCCCACTCTGAATCCACGGCTCCCATCACATTGCACCTTAACCCTAACAGGCCGCCTTCAAGCACACCGAGCGAACCTAACACTGAACCTTTGACCCCCTCCCTCCGTGCTCCCTCCTCGATCTCCAGGATCACTACCTCTACGCCACCAGTGACCTGGGCTACAGCAGGTCAAACCCGCTCCGCTAACACTCAAGCCACACCCTCTATGACCCCACACACAATCCATCCTAGCCACCAAGCCCAACCCCCTCAACTCCTACTGTACCAGATCAGGCCAACACTTCTAACACTCAAGCCACCTCTCTTACGACTCCCAGTTCAGTCCACCCGTGCCCTCCTACACCCCACTCCACAGACATCATTTCCTTGCACTCCAGAGCTTCCATAATAATTCAGGACCTCCATTCCTCCATCCTCGATCTTACAAAACTCCTTCACCTCGCTGAACTCTCCTTCGCAAAGCTCATGCCCCAGACTGCCTCCCTTCTAATCCAAGAGCTCCCCAAACGACTTCTTCTGACAACCTCAAGACATCTGCGCCCTCACAGGCACACTAGCTGCCTGTCTGAGGATGAAACCTTTGACCTCACCCTCTCCTACAACCTCTCCTTCACCACAACTAATCGACTAGATCTCACCAAAAAGGAAATCCAGGACCTCCTTCTGGACCTTAACACAGCCCCTATTTCTCCCTGTCTACCTGTTGTGAGTGACGTGAGCATCGCACACCCCATCCGCATGATAGCCATTGACCCACACAGATCAGCCCCCCCAGTAATTGAAGAATGCTCAGAAGCAACCTTACGCCAGTGCCCATGTTTGTCCTGACCCTCGCCACCACTCCTCTCCCTGCCCTGACAGGTCTCTTACTCAACTGTCGTTCTGCAGTGAAGCATGCGGCCGATGTCGCCGCACTCATTCTGAACAACAACACCGCCATAGCCATTCTAACAGAATCATGGCTTAATGAATCCTCATCCCCATGCCTCGACCTCTTAATCCCCCCTAACTTCAACATTGTCCGGCTTGACAGACCACATAACAAAAAAGGAGGCGGAATTGCCTGCATCCTTCGCTCTAACCTCCTTGTCACTGAGCTTTTAACGGTTACTACTGACTCCTGTGAATATCTAGCCCTCTCAGTCTTCAGTAGCACCATCCACATATGTAACCTACACATCTTTTATCACCCCCAGGCACAAGCGAACCTTTTACTGACTATCTCGTGGAAGTTATTACGGCCAAGAACTCCCCTAACTCCAAGGACATTTTCCTCGGTGACTTCAACCTGCACTGGAATGATCTTAAGGATCCCCATGTCAACGCCATTAAAGACCTCTTGGCCGATCTAGCCCTGACCCAAGCTTGCCCTCTCCCAACCCACTCTTGACTGGATCATCTCCAAGGAAACCACCGTCAAGCTCACCTCGATAGAGCCCTGCGACTGGTCTGACCACCATACCATCGCCTTTCTGTTACCTAGCACATGCAGGACAAGGACACCACAACAGGTACTCCCAAAACGCTGGGTCAGAGACACCAAAAACCTAGACATCAACAAGCTTGATATCCGCTGCAAAACTGACCTACCACCCCCCCCCCCACATCACCTCGGTCAGTGACATCAATGACCATTACTCTGTCAAGCATCTTGGATGACCTAGCCCCTCTTAAACTAAAAAGAACTCAAGTCAGAGAAAAAAAACCATGGTTCACTGGTTCCCTCAACGACGAGAGAAGATCCCTCCAACATCATGAAAGAACCTGGAGACAGCACCCCTCAACAGACCACCTAAAACTCCTTCGCCAGGCCAGAAAAATCTACAACAAGAACATCGTCAACTCAAAAAAAGAATTCTTCAGAGCGGAACTAGGAAATGCCCAGAACAGACCTCGCAAACTCTTTGAGATGGTTAAACTACAATCGAACAAACTGTCCAAAACAGTGAAAGAAAACCCCAAGTCTCTCATCTCCTCTGAGGTTTTCTCCTCATTTTTCACAAACAAAATCAAAACCTTAGATACTGAACTCAAGGCCGCCTCCTTCCCCCTCCGAACTTTGACCCTTTGTCTCCTCCTTCCTTGCCGCCACGATCCTTACTAAAGAATTTAGCTCACTGGTCCGAATAGGCATCCAATGATGAAGTCGCTGTCGCGAAAATCCTTGCCTCCCTGAACCCCAACAACCACTTCAATGACCCGCTCCCTTCAAACTGTCTCGCGACCGTTACCAAATCCATCATTCTTAGCTGGACTGCAATCATCAATGCCTCCCTACGACAGGGATCAATACCGACCTAGCTGAAAACAGGCCAAGTGCTACCCATACTGAAAAAAACGTCGCTGGACACAACCTCCCCAGACAACTTCAGACCAATTTCCAACATTCCCCTCCTGGCTAAAGTGCTGGAAAAGTGTGTACAATTACAGCTAAGTCACCACATCAACAACTACCATCTACTCGATGACTGTCAATCAGGCTTCCGACCGGGGCACAGCACCAAAACCACCATGCTCCAGATCGTTGATGACTCTCTTCAAGCCCTTGACCAAGACAAAACCTGTCTCCTGATCCTCCTTGATCTATCATCAGCCTTTGACACGGTCAACCATGTGATGCTACTCGAACGCCTTAAACTCAGGATGGGATTAGAAGGCACAGTCCTCGACTGGTTCAGATCCTACCTCCATAACCGATCTCAGAGATTTCTAGTCAATGGCGAACTGCCTGTTCCCTCCGTGGTCACGGTGGGAGTCCCTCAGGGATCAACATTGTCCCCCACCCTTTTCAATCTTTATCTGGAACCCCTTGCCGAAGTCCTGCGCAATGCAAATATCTCCTTCCATATGTACGCTGATGACACTCAGATCTACATAAAAATCTCATCTCTTGCAGAGATCCTCACCCTGAAGGAAGCCCTGAAGCTGACCATCAGATGGCTCTCCTCCAATCAACTAAAACTAAATGCCAAGAAAACTGAGTTCCTTCTAACCTCCCCACCCAAGAACAACCCCGACATCCAGACATGGATTAAAGCCATCACAGCCTTAAACTGTTCCCCGACCATTGTGAATTCAGCCGAATCTCTGGGAATTACCTTGGATTATAACCTAAATATGCGAGATCACATCAACACAATGGCGAAATCGGCCAGATTCCACCTGAGCTACCTATGGAAATTGAAACCCTTTCTAGACACTCCGGACCTAAAACTCGCTGTCCAATCATTAGTCATCTCTCAACTGGAATACGGTTGCTCCACCCTCTCTTGCTTACGTAAGATCTCGCTGGCACCCTTAAAAGCCTGCCTCAACGCAGCCGCTAGACTACTTAGGCTCAAAAAAATTCGATCACATCACTCCTCACTTGAAAGCGTTAAACTGGCTCCCCTTCGAGGCGAGGATTCACCTCAAGCTGGCCTGCATCACGCACAAGGCCCTTCACACTAACTCCCCTGCATATCTTGCACAGAAGCTTGTGTTATCTGGAGGAAACAGAAACTCAAGATCGACCAAGGCCCTCCAACTCCGGCCTGCACGCTTTAGGAAAATAAAAACCTACAATCGGGCTTTCACAGGAACTGCACCAAGAATATGGAACTACCTCCCTCCTGACATTAGAAAAATCCCTTCCTTTGCTCGTTTCGAAAAAGAGGCCAAGGCCTTTCTCATGGGTAAATTCCTTGGCTAATCTCGTTTCCCTCAGCCACCTGAGAGACTATTGCCTTATCCTGCATCCTTGTACATTACCTTTCTTGTTCATTGTATTATATTTGTCCTGCTGTATAGCCTATCCTATCCCCCAGGTACAGTACCTGTTTGCTACCCTGTCCCACCTTCATCCCCCTGATTTTCTGTAAGCTCTCCTATGTACCACTTTTTATCGTTTTACCTGTTTTTTTGTTGTGTTATGACCTGCCGTGACCCTGTATTACTCTATTGTATCTGTAAAGCACTCTGATACCCTCACGGGTCATGTTCGTGCTCTATAAAACCTTATAATAAATAAAATTAGTTATACTTTTTAAGCTCCCCCTGATTATGTTATTTTATGTTAAAATTATTTGTAAAGCGCGCTTACACCAAGCGGTTTCATGGCGCTAAAAAGTGGAAGGACAGCGGCGGTGGGAAGCAGAAGCGTTACTCGTATGCTTGTAGGAACAGAAGGATTTTGAGGAGTGTTCTGATTTGGGTGTAACAGGTTACAGATCTGAGTTCAGTCGGAAGAGAGTTCCAGAGATGGGGAGCCAAAAAGGAAAATCGGAGGCCACCATGTTTTTTGCGTTTGAACGTGGGAATCGTGAGCAGATTAAGGTGGGAGGAACGAAGTTTACGTATGGGGGCATAGCGGTGGATCATTGAAGAGATGAAAGCAGGACCCTGGCCCGCGAGTGCTTTAAAGATGATACAGCCCAGTTTGAAAACACAGCGTTTGGCCACCGGGAGCCAGTGAAGGCTCTTCATCAGAGGGCTGACATGCAGGTGCTTAGGCTGATGATGGATGAGCCTGGCTGCTTGGTTTTGGACTAGCTGTAGACGCCGAAGTTGGCAAGCTGGGATACCAACATAAGGCGAATTTGCGTAGTCAATACGGGAGATGACTAGAGCCAGGGTAACAAGAATAAGGGCCTCGGTGGTCAGGAGTCTGCAGATCTTGCGAATTCTGCGAAGATGGAAAAAACAGGAAGAAACCACTGCATTAATTTGGGGTTTCAAAGATAGATCATTGCAGATTATGACCCCAAGGCTTTTTACAGTATCTACAGGGCGTGGGGAGCTGCCCGGAGTGGGACCCAAAAGTTGGAGTCCCAGGGGTTGGTAGCACCACCCGTCAGGATCATCTCCATCTTGTTAGGATTGAGTTTTAATTGATTAGTATACATCCATTTGGCGATGGCGGTCATGGTGGATTGAAAATTAGTGACTGATATGTTGGAGGGGTCAATATTGAATACCAACTGGAGGTCGTCGGCATAATTGAAGGTATAACTGCACTGTTGCGTAAGGAGACAATCAAAGGTTGCATATATAAGTTAAACAAAAGGGGCGACAGGGAGGTACCCTGAGGGACTCTACAGGTTAGCCTTGTTTGTTTGGCCGAAAAGTTAGCCAAGTGAACTGCCTGGAAGCGTTTGTGCAAAAAAGAGGAACCCATCTAAGAACCAGACCCTGGATGCCAGCATTGCTGATCAAGAGATCATGATCGACCGAGTCAAAAGCGTCTGACAGGTCTAAAAGCACCAGGGCCTGTGTGGTGTTTTTATCGGCTCCTCTTCTCAGCTAGTCCATGACTGCTAAGATGACGGACTCCGTGGAGTGGGCTGGTCGAAAACCCGCCTGCCGGGGGTCAAGGAACTGTGAATGCTCAATAAATGAGCTAAGGCAGTTCGTGACATGGGCCTCCAATATCTTACTAAGGTGGGAGCAAGGATATAGGGCGGAAGTTGCTCAGAACCAATGGATCGGCGTTAGGTTTCTTCAAAATCTGGACAATCACGGCATGTTTGAAGGTGTTCGGGACGATACCTTGTTTAAGGGAATTGTTAAGGAGTAGGAGAGGTGGATCGGGGCAGGCAGCAAAAGCCTCTTGCAGGATGTGACGTGGGAAACAAATGTTGGGGGAACCAGATCCCACCTTTTTTAGGAGGACAACAAATTCCTCTCTAGAGATCAGGGGAATTTGGTCGAGCGTGAGGGGGTTTTTGCATATGATTGGAGGGGTGACTGGAAGCATGGGGGCGGTAATATTGTTTTTGATAGAAGTGATTTGTCGATAAAGAAAGAGTTAAGGGATTCGCATAGTATTTGTGAAGGGACAGATTTAGCTATCACTCTGTCGGGTTGCGCAAGCTCATCAACTATTGCGAAGATGTCTTTAGTTTTCGTAGCTGAGTTAATAATTTTTGAAGAAAAATAAGTGGTCTTGGTCTGAAGAATAAGATTTTTATAGTTTTTTAGGAGAGCTACATAGGCGGTTCTCTCCTCGGGAGCATACGTACGCCTCCAGCGGCGCTCTGCTTGTCTAAGTGCCAGTTTATCCCTTTTCAGGTCATCGGAAAACCAATGTTGGGCGTCATGGGGATGTTTGAGGGAAGTTCGCTTAAAGGGGGCAACCTTATTACTGGCTGATTCAAGCCAATGATCCAATTGTAAAGCTTGATGGTAGAGGGAGTCTTGTTCGGTCAGAATGGTGGTTGTTAAGAGCGTGCAGAAGTCACTGATATGGGCCTGCTTCCAGTTCCTGGCCAGGGAGTTGCCCGGCAGGGGGGGTTTTATAGAAGGGATGCAGGCCATGCTAAAGGTAATAAGATGGTGGTCAGACCATATGCACGGGGAAACTAAAAGAGGTGTAATTTCTAAATTGGAGGTCCAAACCTGGTCCAGAATGTGCCCTTTAGCATGGGTGGCCTTATGCACATAGTGGATATAGATCATGCCTAGTAGGACGACCATGATCTTGACGTAGCTAGTACTCTCATGCGTGTGGGAGGGCCAGTAGTTAAAGTCTCCCAGGATAATTATTCTGGCATGGTTGATAACTAGCTGGGAGATAAGTTCGCCAAATAGTTGAGGGGTGAGGGCATGTGGTCAGCAGGTCGGCAGAAAAGGGCACAGATAAAGAGGGACTTGGGGGATTCAAATTTCAAGATGAGGCTTTCAACCCGAGGTATACCACTGACCTCAAGGGCAGTGAATAAGTGCTTCTTCTGAATAATAGCTGCCACCCCGCTCCCCGCCCCCCGCCTTGCATGACACCCTATTGGCCTGGAGAATGTAATAGCCTGTAGGTATTGCTGCGAGGATATCGGGGTTGGATTCTGCCTTCTTCAGGGGACTCTTATCGCGTAGTAAGTAGCGTGGGAGACGGAACAAACGGATTTTGTAGACTTGTTCGTCAGTCGATACAATATCAAGTGAATGCAACAGCTGCTCAAGTCTCTGTAGTATAGAGAATCACGAGTGAACGCTTATCCATCTGGCCATGTGCATGAAACCAGGTCTCGGAATAGCGTGTGGCGGCTAAAGATAACAGTGGCTGTTAATGTGAGGATATGCGTTCACTCGTGATTCTCTATACTACAGAGACTTGAGTAGCTGATAAGAGTTCCCTGAAGAAGGGCACACTGATGCCCGAAATGCATCGGGAATATTTTGAATCTGCAATGAAAGATATATGATTTATGGATTCAACAATGATTTGAAAGTCTGAAAGATACAGACATCATTAAATAATTAGTTCAAGACTTTGGTTATGAACTTTTCATTTACGTTATTGGAGACTAAGACAATAAGCTTCATAGCTGTGCCCTAAAGGACATCCCCTAATCAGGGGGTGCTTAAAATGTATTTATCAGTTCATCACTCCACAGGACTGGAGAGTGATACCCCAGGAGCACGCTACAACCAAAATCAATGCTTGTTACAAGTATAGCTGTGCGTGTCCTCACCACATTCTTTGTCTTACGATATTATGTCATGATGATGTTATATGGGGGGCCAAATTGGCAAACGAGTTGTCATTGCAAATATCCCGCTAGATTAATAAAATCAAGTTTGGACATATAATTTGTGTCACTAATACTCCCATTTCTCAAACTTGTGGTCAGAGTACTCCACCCTGACCCCTTATGTTAGCTTTTACAGAAATGTTCAGCCCTGGGAACCATTCCTGATCAGTAAAATGGCGGCCGCAACTTTCTGTTCAGGTTGCATCCAGCCACTCAGAGCATTCCTGTGTCGCACGCATTTGCGAATAATCCCAAAACCGTCGCAAAATATCTGTAGCCAGACAAATCACTGTTATTTCCGGCTTAAGTTTCACAAAATGTGTTGAAAGTATTAGCACCAAATAACAAAAAGCTAAATCTGCATACCGACATTTACCTTTCTGTCAACTTTAGTGTAATTCCATCGAGCGGTTCGGGTTGTAGGTTCAACAACGTGTTCCTATGGGAATTGACATTAAAAAACGCACCCTCACACACATATATATGTATCTGTATAAATATATCTGTTTGTGTGTGTGTATGGGCAGGGCCTACATTAGCCCTGTTGGCGCCCGGTGAGGCAGTCATTTTTGGTGACCGCACACCCCATGACCGCCTCCTCGTATTCTCTCACTATCATTAGGCAAAAGTGCCCCTCATCTCTCCAATCATAAGTTATTGCTAAAAACTGCCTCCACCCTGAAGTTATCTCCCCCTCCACAGGTCAGCGCCCAGTGCGGCCGCACCAGTCACACTGCCCTAAAGCTGACCCTGCTAGTGTGTATATAAGGGATTATACTTCACTGTAAAATACTTAAATTTTTGTGGTAAAGGCATTTGTGATAAAGGCATATTCGCAGTCAAAAAAGTATTCGTAAAGATTACAGTATAAAGTTGCATTCATTGTTCAGGCACCGTTGTAAAGGTATGTTGTTGTTCTTGTGGTCATGGTTCCGTCATACATCTCATTTCACTCATTAACCTCATTAATTGATCACACTCTTCAATCAAAAGTTTGTATAAAAAAACTAAAGCACAAAGCCTATGACTCACACATGAATGCAAGGGTTAGGAAGTAGGTTGAAATACACAACCCTGCATCACCATTTTGATAATGCATAACCTGCAGTTGGCAATTTGCATGTAAAGACTTTGAAGAGTGTCAAAAGGCCAAATTATTGCCATGTGCACTATAAGTAAACTAGAACATACAATGGGGCTTATTTATAAGCCCATTTGGGCCGCCAGTGCGTCACTTTTTTGATTCACCAGCGACACAGAGGACAGACCCATATCTATGAGGCATATAAAGACACTTTGCATGGCTTTTCATGACCTTTTAGACATGGAGTGAGGCCAAGCTGCGCAAGTTGCTGCGTTGCCTTACTGTGCGTCAAAGAGGTGTTCCATGAGCGATGCGGTGGGTGTTCCCGCACAACACACATGGATTTTGATGCATTTCCAGATTTACAAGGACTTGTAAACATGGGAATGCGTCATAAGCCTATACCTCCCCAGGGGAGGCAACATGAGAAGAAACAACTTTAATTCTCCACGTTTTTTCCCCTTTCTTTGTGTGCAGCACACATAGGAGGAAAACGCCGCCAGTGGTTGTTTTTGTGGATGATGGTGTCCCTACCTGCACAAAAACAATAATTCCTATAACGCAGACACCCTTGCACCATGGTACAAAGGTGCCTGCATTGGCACAAGGCAGCCAATTATGCACCAGCACAGTGGAACAGGGCAGGAGTGCGTTGTATCTCATTGTTTGATGTAGGGTGGCGCAGCAAAGTGCCATGGCGCGCTCGACTACGTCCAAAACTAGTAAATGAGGCCCTCCATGTGCAGTTAAATATTTTAGAAGATAAGTCTGCATAGAAAAGAGAAACAAACATTTACTGGAAGAATGCACCTACCCCGATGTCCAAAGGGTCACATTCACATGGCTTAGTGTAGAGCCATATAGATTCGAAACCAAACGGACCAAGACTTTGTGAAACACACAAGAAGCCTACAAAGGATAAAACATAGGGGAGAGAAAGATCTTGGCTGACATACTATAACAAAAGCAAGGATACATTAATCGCAATCACATTGGTTCAGAGGACGATTGTAAGTACGAATCCCCTACAAAGCCGTCAAGGGTGATGAAACCTACAACTTGCAAATGACATTCTAGATCCCAAAATTCCAAATGTCACCACCTGACGAAGGTAGCGATGAGACCTGCGGTATATAAAATCACTGTAATGTTACGTAAGGTGTTTATTTAAATTGCTATGCTTCCTTTCTATCTCTCATTTCATTTTTATCTGTTATATTTTTATTTTTTGACATGCCAGAAACAGCTGGATCAAAGGATGTCTTCTCTCGAGTTGGTGGCTCATGGCAGATTAGCCACTTCTCACTCAGATAAGTAAGTGCCCGGATGCCCCCATTTTCCCAAGTTGTAATTGACCCGAAAGAGTGAGGCAGAATTGGGCCACTTGAAAAGATTACCGCTTAGCTTCTCCGAGTTGAAGAAACAGCAATTAATTATGACAAACTGTGAGGCATGTGATGTAGCCTGACATTTTGATCTGACCTACATGAATTATTTTCTACTCCCACACTGCATATCACATGTTTTATATTAGCAGATTCAGCTCAGGGTGCCATCTGCTCTGCTCAGCACCTAGCACAACAGATATGCTGCTAAATTTTGCAAGTCAATTTGCCCTCTTGCTCGGTCCTCTAACGCAATAAATATTTTGTTATATTGTTTCTCGAAACGATTCAGTTTACCTGACATTGCCAAATATATTATAAAAAAAGACAAATGTATTAAACAAAGAAGTGCAACTGCCACAGCAATACTGACCGAAAGGTTAAAGTCTACTAACTTCGAACCAAAGCTCTTATGGCTCCAAGCAAACCAAGGAAGTCATTACGACCCTGCTTAGAAGAGTTATTTTCCCTCCAAACAACTATCTATTCATACTTTCATCCTTCCATCCACCTGCCAATCTCTACCATTTCACATTTACATTGTGGTATCCTTTGATTATTTCTTCCATCATTCAGTTTTTTTACAATTCCGTCTGTCCACCCATCAATATCCAAACCTATCCATTCATCTCGAACCCTATGCATTAATCCTTTCCATCAAACCTATCCATCCATACACACACTCTTACACCTATCCATCACTCCATCCACCCTTTCACTCACGCATCCATCCATCCTTCCATTCATTCATTCATCCACCCTGCCTTTTGCTCATTAATCCACTTTTTCACTACATCCATCACCCTTTTACTCTATCCATCCTCTGTTTCACTCATCCATCCACTTGTTCACTTAGTCATCCATGCTTTCACTAATCCATCCACCCATCCGCCCATACATCCTTCCATTTGTCATTTCAATCTTCCATCTATCCTAACACACTCTCATCCATTTACTAATCTGTCAATCAATGCACCCTCCCTTTCACTCACTCATTCATACATCCATTTTTCTCATTCACACTTCCATTCACATTTTTATCCACTCTCCATTTGATTCATCCATACATCCTTTTATCCATCCTTCCATTCACCCCTTTCACTCATCCATTCTTTCTCTCATCCATCTATCCTTTAACTCCTCTATCCATTCTTTCTCTCATCCATCCACCCTTTCACTCCATCCATCCATCCATTCATCCATCCATCATCCATTCTGCTTTTCACTCATCCTATCCATTCACCCTGTCTCTCACTCATACACCCATTCATTCGTCCAGCCTGTCTCTCAACATTCATCCATCCATCCTTTCGCTCATCCATCAATTCACCCTTTCATCCATTCACCTATTCACCTGCCCTTTCAGGCATCCATCCATTCTTTCTCACATCCATCCATCCACACTTTCATAAATCCATTCTCCCTCCCTTTCACCCATCCATCTACACTTTCACTCATCCATACTTACATCCATTCTTTCATGCATTCATCATCTACTCATCCATCCTTACACTCACCCATCCAACCTTTTCATTCACATGCAGTAATCCATCCGTCCTGTCACTGACACTCACCTTTCTCTGCAAAATTAGCAGACAGAAGAGGCAATCAAGAACTTCACCCTCACCGTAGCTGCTAAAGTTGGGGGTTCATGATTCCACAACAGCCATCATTTTACTCACCCATCCATCCTTTCCCTCATCCATCTATCCACCCTACTACAGTGTCTATCCATTCACACCCAGTTAATCCGCCCATCCATCTATTCATCCACCCTTTCACTCACTCAAGCATCCATACTTTCTCTCATCTTCCATTAACCCTTTCACTCATCCATCCATCTGTACTTTAATCCATCCATACACCCACCCTTTCATTCATCCATCCATTTTCCATTTATCCGTCCATCCACCCTTTTCTCCATCCATCCATCCATCCATCCATCCATCCATCCATCCACCATCTTGTTCACTCATCCATCCATTCTTTCCTAATACATCCTTTCACTAATGTATCCATCCATCTACCCATCCACCATTTCACTCACTCATCCATTAACTTACCCTTTCACTTACACATCCATATATACTTTTTACTCACTCACACACACACACCACCTGCCCTTTCACATTATTTATGAGCCTTTGTCTACCTAATCGCAGACAGAAGAACCACATCAAGAACTGGACCCCCACTGCAGCTGTTACAGTGGGCGGGAGGTCACAAGGTCCCTGGTTTAAGTAAGAGAAGTTTTAAGGCATGGGCAAAGTGGGCTCTGGCCCAGGGCCCCAGCCTTTCAAGGGCCCCCCTGACATAGCAGCTCTGTTTTGCCAAGTCTTGCCCTGATAACCTTGAATAATTCCTAAACAGATTTATTTGAATTCTGTTTTCCTGTCATTGATTTATAATGTGGGTGAGTCTATTACAGACATATTGCAGAAAAATGTGCTTATGCTTCATGGAACATCCTTAAAACAAATACTTTTAGATCAAAACAGGACCTCACATTTGAAAAATTGGAGGGTGTCACAGAGAATTGTTATAATAGTATAAGTGGACTGCTGTTGTGTTACAATATTGAAAACACTTCACTGTCCTTGAATATTAGTGTAAATACATTTAGAATTTAGAAAAGTGTGCCTATCCGAAGAGGACATATATTCAAAGCTGTTCCTAACAGGAGCCGCTTGAATACATTTGGGGCCCCAGAATCCTTAAAATGTCCCTGGGTTTACTGTCACACAAGGTAGCAGCTGGAAAATAAATATCTCTCACTTTGAAACAAATCAATAGTGGCACTTTGTGACTGAAGCAATTCAGCCTTACCTGCTGTAGAAAAAACCTGTTACCCTTTAATCCATCCATCTATGGATCCACCTTCTGATCATCTTACCTTCCCACACTTTCACCTTCCCATCCATCTCTCCGTCCGTCCACCCATCCATCCATTTATCCTTCGCCTTTTCCATCCATACATATATCCTTCCCACCTTTCACCCACCCAAACATACATCCTTTCACACTTTCATCTATTCATACTTTTACCCATCAAGCCATTTATCCTCTTACCATGTTTCCATCCACCAATTAATCCACCCAAACCATTCATCTATTCACCCTATCACCTATCTTTTACCGTTCCATCTATACATTCTTTCACTCTTCTATCCATCAATCCTTCCCCCTTTTCTTCCATCAGTTTTTTACCCTTCTATCTTTTTAACATTCCTTTCAAAATTCCTCAATTCCTTTCATGATTCCGTCCTGCTTTTCACCTTTCCTGATCCTTCATACATTCTTCCCCCCTTCTTTCTCTCCTCTATCGAACCTCCTTTCTTTTTGTTTTCCTCCATATTTGCTCATTGTTAAAATTCCCTCTCCAGTGTGTGAAACCCATTGGCATAACAAGACAGATTAGAAACCAAATATAACTAATCTACTCGTATGTATAAATCATATTTTCACAAGAATGGTCGTTTAACTCACCACGTTACGATTTCCAAAATGATGTCCGCTTTCCATGGTTGTTGCCTTTATTAAAAATAAAACAAAAAAAACATGGAAACATTTTTAATCAGAAAAAAGATCTAATTAAAACGTTACTTATTTAACCCCTTGCATGCGTCAGACGGCCGGCCGACGTCACACGGTGGGCGTGTGCGGAGGACGGCCAGGGGCCGTCCGAACCACGCCCACGCCATAAATCACCCGCACCGCGGCAAAATTTTCGCCACGTCAAGGGGTTAACCTAACCTCGTTAGAGTACTAAGGGCCAGATTTACTATGATTTTGCATTAGTGCTGCGTCACTTTTATGGCGCAGCCCTGACAAACTCATTTTTGCCATTTAGTAAGCCACACAAAACCACTTTACTAGACTTTGCATGGTTTAGTAAATCCAAAGTGATGTGACGCAATGCATTGCATAGCGCTGCCTTGCATTACTTTGCATCAGGTATGCGTTACATGGGTCAATCATGGGCGTTCCCATGCTTCTACTCATGGATTTTGATGCAAACCCAGATTTACAACGAGTTGTAACCTGAGTTTGTGCCAGAATGGTGAGCCTATAACAAAGTGAGATATCTTTATTTCTCCTCATTGCTTTTGCACAGAAAGGTGTCCATTCCTGTAAGATTGAATGTGGCGGCGCTATGCAGCACATAGTTTGCCTTTGCACTGAGAAAACAGAAATGCTCCATAGCTTTGTAAATCTCTCCTCTCTTTTTCACCCAAAACATCAAGTTAAGGGGCATATTTAAGTTCACACAGAGCAGCAAGCAAAGTTGCTGTGCTGCATTGTATGAAAGGAAGAGAGTAGAAATATTCATTTTTTTCAAAATATGGAGAATTTCTGCTCTCTCCTTGTCCTGGTACATACTGTGTAATGTACAGTAAATGCAGACACCCTTGCACCATAGTGCAAATGTACCTGTACAGCGCAAGCAGCTGCTTTAATTTACATTTCTTTACAAAATTACGCAAGGTGGCACAAATCGCCCTTTGTATGTCATTGTAAATATTACTGAAGCCTTTGCGTTGTTCTGGCGTCACCTTGTAGAATGCAAAGCCTACACAAAGGCTTCATAAATCTGGGCCTAAGCTTCCTTGCTGCACCACTTCGCATGAAATAATAGTGCACCCTATATGTTTCTCTAACCCACACAATGCACAGGCTATTTTGTCACGAAAAAAAAATAAATACCAGTCGCAAATTCTCCGTGAAGGTGTGAAAAAGTACTGAAAGTGTTGTAGACAGGCCATAAATGCAGAGATTCGTCGAGCAAATCGAGATTGTGCACAGGGTTTGTGCTCTACATTTTCCCTCATACTCCCACCCAGATTCCTTAAATAGTTATGGTGGATCAGCTTATGGCAGCAGAATTCAGTTCTCAACTAAAGTGCCTACGATGCAAGAAAGCTCATTTTTATCCAAACTATTCTTTCAGTCTTTTATGCTTGCAAGGTTTCTCTCCATAATGAGTCCTGCTAGGTGAGCTGTGACAGAATATGTTTGCTTCCTTTGTGAGCTGATATTATTTAAAAAACATAACTTATGACGTTTTCAGAATACGTAAGTTTTGACATCCAACTAATTTCATGTGCCTGTCGAAAAATAAAATAAAAGATGCTAATAAAAACATGCTGTACTTATTACTTGCGATTGACGTATAGGCCTGGGTGGTAAATTCCATTCCGCTCGTGGAATTTGTGGAATTTGGGTGATTTCGCTTCTGGGGATGCCAAAAATTCTGCGATCCGTGGCTTTGCGGAATTTTTTGCTTGTTCGCACTTTCAAAATATGTGTTCGCGAGATATATCCCCCAAGCACGCAAAATGCGTTCACGAACAGGAAAAAAGCATTGTGAACGTGCGGAACAAGCAATTACACGTGTTCGTGGAATTTCTGCGTGCTCGGGGAGATTTTTTACAGTTTTGCGGAGCTTTGCTTAGCACGACTACACAAATTCCGCCCACCGTTGTGCAAATTTGAAACATCACACACAAAGAACCACATGTAAACACACATACACACACACACAACATGAATTCTCTAAAAAAAATTGCATTTGTCTGAAGATAAGATTAGGCAACGCAGTGTTAGTGCTGTAATTTTGCATTTATTTCAAGGTTGCAATTTATGCAATATATTTATTTTTTAATCTAACTAGTCATTTTTAATTTCCACTCATTTTTTTCACCAATTGACTTCACCTAAATTGCTTATTCACATGAAGTTGGTGTCGGAAGTTCACTAGTGTTATGGAAGTTACAGGTCACATGCGGGCTTCAACGTACATTTATGCCTCCCTCGTGTGACTGGCTGCAGTTCTTTAACACCGTAAT
Organism: Lissotriton helveticus; assembly: GCF_964261635.1. Taxonomy (NCBI): domain Eukaryota; kingdom Metazoa; phylum Chordata; class Amphibia; order Caudata; family Salamandridae; genus Lissotriton; species Lissotriton helveticus. The sequence goes on from NC_136059.1 coordinate 1,082,608,098, forward strand.
AATATGTCAAAGTAAAGTGGTCTGTCATGTAAACAAGTCTAACTTTGTATATGTGATAACCTGCCCTTAAGCTTAAAATGTAGCACCTAGGTTTGGGCCCTAAATATATAAAAGTGGAACATGATTAATATTAAAGAATTGTAGGTTCCTGAAGTAAAAGCTTAAAAAAACATGTTTATACTGTAAATTAGCTTGTTTTCCAATGGAGAAGCCTAGATAAAATTAACTTTGCTTTTTTGCATGAAAATAATAAAAAACGGTTTTAAAGTACTTGCTCTATATTTATCAATCATCTACTATATTACAAATATAACTGTTTAAAACCGTACTTGGTGCTGTCCGGGAACTAATTCATTGAGGTCTGTTGAGCTTGCCTCCTGTCCAGGGGCGTAACACAGGCCCCTGCAGCCCACGCGGTGCGGGGGGGGCCCCTAGCTCCAAGGCGCCCCCTCGGCACTGAACTCTGGCCGGTAGAGCTCCTGATTGAGCCCGGAGGGGGCCCCCCTAAGTACCGTGTAGGGAGGCCCCCTCACTTTTCGTTACACCAGTGCTCCTGTCAGTGAGAACGTATGAACGTAAGAATGAATGAGGCTTGCAACCTAGGTGTGATAATTGATGGTAAACTGACTATGCGCTTGCAAGCAGCCAAAACGGCATCTATTTGCTTTGCCATTCTAAAGTGGCTGAGGAAAATCTTGTGGCAACTCCCTGAAGGGGCGCAAAATACTGTAGTCCTGACCTTGATTGGCTCTAGATTAGACTATGGGAACATCTTATATCTAGGTACCAACAAATAGATCATACGTCGGCTACAGGTCATCCAAAATGCGGCAGCTAGGGTACTCCTCAACCTCCCTGGGCGGACGCATGTTTCTGAACATTTACGCAACTTACACTGGCTCAAGATGGGCAATAGATCTCAATTTAAAGCACTGTGTTACATGTTCCGAATAAACACAGGGGAAGCCCTAAATTACTTATGTAAACTGGTTCATAAATATATCCCCTCCCGTAACCTTCGCTCGCTACATCAGGCAAGATTTATAGTCCCTAGATTTAAACGGGTACGAATGGGCAGACGCTCTTTCTCCTACATGGCGCCGGTTCTGTGGAACTCGCTCCCGCTGAATTTGCATCTGGAACCAAGCTACAGAAAATATCGGAAAGGTATTAAGTCATGGTTATTTAACCAAGAATATTTACTCCTCTTGGTAGAGTACGGATCCAAGGTGCCGGGAAACCCTCAGGGTAGCTGTTGCGCCATACAAGTTCAATAAATAAATAAATAAATAAACATGCTCTGTCACCCCTTAGCACTGCTGCTTCGCACAGGAAGGCAGGGGAGGAATAGTAACTAGTCAGTTATCTGAAGAGGAACATATTTTGACACTTGTAATATGGTGGATGAGATAATCGAACCGTTTTGACAGAGCACCTGTTCCCCCAAACTCTAAACAAGGCCCTTAGGTGGCAAAAGCTGTTCATCCAGGGAAAGCCTGAGACACTTGTCTCTGTTCGTAGCATGAGATAAACCTCCTGCTATTCTGGACTATGTTTCTTTAATATATTGCAGTCAAGCAAGTCAAAAGTGCTGGAAAAGTGGTTAGCTGTCAGTGGCAAAATTCCTTAAAAATGTAATCAATCTTTGGCCAGTGCAATGCTAAAAATGATACCATTCCACCCACACAGCAGAACACACCTGTACCAGAATGACTCAGTGGAAAAGGGAGAATCCTGTGTGTGCAAAAGCTTGAGGAACTGCTTTCTCTACACTTAAACACAGAACCTGGAAATGCCTTCTAAGGTTCATTTGGTTGCTCTTTTTCTACTTCTGGACCACAAAATACTGCAGAAGGGCACCATTGAGTGTGAAAGAGCTACCTGGCTGGTTGAGCATAATTTACACTGTATCTTATAGAAGCTGTGACTGGAGCCTAACCTGGACCTTTGCTCAAAGTTTAGAAGTATGTACAGGACCAGGAGTGGCTATTGCAAATTCTTCAAAAAGTGGAAGCTTGTTATTTTGTGAACTCACAAAGGACCCAGACAAGTGGCCAAAACTTCCTTAGAAATGTGCAACCCCACTGCCAGGGGGTTATCAGTTTGGCAAACTCTGAGACTTTCCCTAGCACTGTTTGAGGCTATACTGCAGGACCCCATAAACTTTGTTTCCAACGGCATGAAGCCCTCATAGGCTATATCCTCCTGCCTTACGCTACTGGAGAAATGTGAGTGTCAAAAAATACTTGGTATTCATTTTTACCAACAGATAAAAAGACTGCCATGGTTTTTCAAATCCTGGCATGCAGCCATCTGTCCACAAGGTTAGAAGAGTGTATTACCTTCTTATGCTGTCAAAGGACTGTCTTCCCTATACAGACTTCCATGCCTACCTGTCAGCAGTCTCTAAACCTTCAGAATAACTGCCAGAGAAGCAGGTACTTTGAAGACTGAAGAGTTTGCTGAACTGGCACGTGGGTTTTGTGTCCAACCTTTAACCCCTCCCATGCTCATGACGAGCTCAGCTCGTCATGAGTTACAATGGAGCTGTGCTCATGATGAGCTGAGCTCATCATAACGGCTGAGGCCCGCCCACGCGCGGCTAATTCCCCGCCTGAGTGGGCGGGTCTGTGACGAGCTCAGCTCATCATGATCAGAGGTTCAGTGTGAGTCATGACGAGCTGAGGTCGTCATGAGCACAGCTCGGCCGTGGATCCCCTTCCCCCCGCACAATGGGGGAATTACGCCAGCTGCCAAGGGGTTAAACTTGTTTTGAAAATTAAATCTCAAAAATAGGCTTGTTCTGGGAAAGGAAACCAATGGCCCTGATGTGCAAAGATAATTCTTCCTGCACTTTAAGCCCATTTATGAATTACCATGCCTCTCATGGCGGTCACAGACATATAAGTCTAGTGAATGTGGCCGGCCCTAAATAGGACTGGGTGACAGGGACTATCACCTAGGGATCCAGAGTAAGTGTGGGTGGAGTTTGTGTAGAAGCGCTATCCAGCACTCCCGAAGTCGCAAAAAAACGCTGCCACGCCACCCGAGTGGGCAGAGTTCGTTGTCCCGCCCATTTCATGACATTCCCAACATACAGCAATGCAAATTGCATTTTCAGGTGGAAATATCTCCCCTTATATATTTTGTGAACTGCCTAGTGATGGTACTGTAAGACTCAGAGAATCCATTGGTCATGGTCACGTATTAGTACTAGTGTTTCTTCTCTGCCATGCTGATTGCATGCCCAAGTAAGGTTATCTAAGTATGTTTGCTGAGATGAGAAGGCTTTCTTTTACTTTCTCATTCTCAATCAGTAAGACAAGATAGTGGCCATGGTCATGTTGGACACCCCAAAGGTGTGTCTTCTTCATCTTAGCTAGGCCTAGCATTAATAGCAGCAGTTAGTGAACTGATTAATGTGCACCATGGCTGAAAGGAAGTATGAGGAGGATGGACCCATTGCATTTTTCAACTAAGACCACATGTCCAGTTGTCAACTCTTATTTCTTTTCAAAAACTCAGATTCATCAATAGCTCTAGCCACTCCAGTCCTTTATAGTTTGTCTTGTGGCTTTTCAAAAATTTCCACCAGCAAAATGCCCAACCTGGTATTTTTAATAGAAGATACTGTCTGTATCTAAATTGTAGGGATGCTTGTGGTGTATTTTCAATTTTGCTATAAAAATAAATAAACATGGGAGGAGTATCTGGCATCTAAAAAATATGTATTTTTTTCTAGCTGCATTGACTACCAGTGCTGGGGCCAACAGTGACTGTGGGTACCAGCCAATTAGCAGATGCACTAGCAGTAGAGGGTGAGCCAGCGGCAGCGGCTGGCAGTGGTAAGTCATATTGCTTGCTTATTGATAATTAATTATATACTCACTGCAAGGTGTGTACTGTTGAGACTTGTGAACAGTTGAACACACACCTCTTTACTTAGCATATACAGTGGGAGTTGAGTAACTAATGGCCTCTTCTTTTTTTTTTTTTGGCAGAGTTTTATATAGCGCGAACTAGACCCGAACCGAATCGGGTATCAGAGCGCTTTACATAGCACCAGTTACGTTACATGTTACGTTACATGAGGACACACATTCATTTTTAGGCACGGGGAGATTAAGTGATTTGCCCAGAATCACAGGAGGTTTTGGCGTCGTTACCGAGACTCGAACTCAGTTCTCCAGGTTCGAGGTCGAGCACCCTAGCCGTTAAGCCAACTCCTCTTTTATCTTCAACTCAGCAGAGAAAGTTTAATGAAAAGTCCAACTTTGATGGATTGATGGAAAAGCGAAAAAAGAATGGAAGGAGAAAGGACGGGTGAAATGTAATATGACTGGAAGAGAAAGATGTGTGGGTGAAAGGATGCATATACTGTAAGTGACTGATAGGATGCATGAGTAGGTGAAGGATGGATGAAAAGGTGAAAGGATGCCTATCTGGGTGGGTGAAAGTATGTGGGTGAAAGAATGCCTGCCTCAGTGGGTAAAAGGAATCCTCCAGTGGGTTTGATTGGTCAAAGGATGCATTGGGTGGATAAATGACAAATGTATGTTGGTGCAATATTAGTTGACAATAAAAGCCATGTTTAGATGGATAGATATATGGATTGATAACTGGTATTCAATGGTGAAGACTGGATGGAGAGAATGTACAACTTAAACGGTGAGTAGCAAAGCCAATGGTGAAGAATATAAATACTAGAAGAACAATGCAATGATGAATGGAAAAATCCCTGGGCATGAGAGTAAACAAGGGACTAGGGTGCTCCTCTGTAGTGGTGTCATTCTCACCTTTTTTACTTGCTTGGAATGTTTTTTTTAGTCAAGCTTTTTGATTCAAAGCGTTGAGGCGGTATTTCAGAATACTCCTTTGACTCACAGTAGTTTTCAAGCGCAACATATATTATGTATCCTTCCTTGTAGACACCCATCATCATCAATCACCTCCCTCTGAGTCCCTATCCATGGCATTTTGCCAGTGACAGCCATGGGTGACCTACCAGCTGCATGGTTACATCAGCGGCAATGCATTGTAGGCTGTGCAATGTTGGTCTGCCTCAGATAATGTGTAGGTCCCTTTACAAATGCCATAGCAATGAGAAAAATAAATAGTTGTCTTTCCCTTTACTTCCAGTGCCTACTACTTCACTCCCTAGTACATATGTAACACCTTTCCTAACTTCCTTGTTCTGTCCCAGCCTTCCATAAAATTTGAAAAACATTCTTTGCATGCACCACTTTCCTCTGGCCAAGTGAAAACTTATATATTTTATTTATTGCTTCCATAACGGATTACTTCAGTTCAAATTTTTCTCTTTTAACAATTGCCAGACAAAGTGACTCACTTCTAGCAAAAGCTTAGGCACTTGATGATGATGAGGATGATCAGTGAAACATCTACCTATCCGGCCTAGTCCTTCTAACTTACCTGCAGTAGACTAAGTTAATAAATATTTTCCTTACTGCCAAGCAAATCTATTTTGTTGGAAAACAGTGATGTCAAATGTGGTGATGGAGGGTGAGGCCAGGGAGAAAAGTGTGACTAAGAGTAAGTGAATTTGCATTTTGGGGATGGGATAGTCTGTGTTGAACGTGCCAAATTCAATATCCTGTTCCCTAATCCTTTTCCTGTACTGTAGTGCATTGCTTTTTCCCATGGGCATACAGGAAGATGTCTGTCTGCATAATTGTCTTCTTTATAATTATTAGTACCTCACATGATATATATCATTCATAGTAAGTAACTATTTATCTACCTTGTAGTCAGGGTGAAATTTAGGTATTTGACAGAGCCTAGGCATGATAGGAATAAAAGATAATGTCTATACAGCTGACCCACCTGCAAACAGTAGCAAAGCAACGTGACATGGCTATGTCTGTATAGGGCATCAGCTGAGCTAGCATGCATACATTAATTTAGTTCAACAAGTGAGAGAAGAATGCTTGTATACTAAATAGTGCATAATGCCTGAAACTCTGGTCACATTAAATTTGAATGGCCCAAAGATACCAGCAAATGTACCGTTATTGTGCCACTATATAATTTTATGTGTTTTGCCAGGAGTATTGTTTACAATTTGTCTTTATTCTTTCTTGATATAGCTACTTCCACACATATGACACAACCTAACAGGCAGGAGGTAGCAGCCAGGACCTGGCGGAGAAAGCTGGAGGCCATCAGGGCTGAATACCAGTGTCTGGTGGCCTAGGAGAAGAGAGTAGCAGCTGCAAATGCCCCAGGCCTCAGTGCCCCGGTAGTCTGTCACAGAGGTCCAAAGGTAGCCGCCCGCTGCAATTCACCACTGCTGCTTCCCACTATTTTAAAACATTTCAGAGCTGCATTCTTCAGAGGCTGGTACACCTGGAAGCCTGGCAGGAGGAGCATCCGGACACATTGAAGAGGCACGTTAGGAAGCTCCTAGCCCTCCATTGGGCCTCGTCTGCCCCTTTTTAAATCTATTTTTTGGAGGGTGGGACTTTTTGGAGAGACTGTGGGAATATGGGAGTTTGGCCACTTTTGGCATTTTCTTATTTCTTTGTGGACAATTTTTTTTGGTCTTTTGAACTACTTTGGAGATTAGTTGGGGTTAGGGAGATTGGAGGGCCAGAAGTTGGTTTACTAGTTTATTTATATTTGTCAGGGACAATTTTATTACAGTTGTACATTATATCGACATTTTTTTCGGGGGTTACTGTTTTACTTCGCACTGCTTCCTTTGCTGTAGCCAGTTTTCAAAATCTGTTGATAGTGTAACTACAAAAAAATAGTTATGTGGTGTCCTCCCTTGTCCTACTACTCTGTCCTCCTAATCTCTGCAATCTGCAACTATATTAACCCCAAAGGACTTGGAGGGGGTGGGTGGGTGAAATTCCATTGTATACAGAATTATTGCAGGTCAACATTGAAGCAACCACAGTTCTTCACTGACCTGATTAGATATAGCGAAGGCTGCATGGTTTCCCAAGGTGGTGGTAGTAGTAGCAGTATGCTAGTACACTAGTCTAATAATAAAGGCACCAGATTCAGAAGCGAGGTCCTACTCCCTTCTAGCCAAACTCAAACTGTAGGATAAGGAATATGTATCGCAGGGAACTAAACATATTGAAATGAAAACTGAGTTAATGCTGTTATTATATGCAAGCTTTAAAAATGAGGCAGTCACCAGAGACTAGACTACTAGTACACAAGAAGAAGAGAGACAACAGAGAAAATATGATAAGCAATGCTAAATTAAGTTAATCAGAATGGTGAGCTAGTAAAAGTAACAAAATGAATTCGACTCGAGCTACGAAGTGGACGAGCGTAACCTTTGACGCAATGGTGAGCTAGTAAAAGTAACAAAATGAATTCGACTCGAGCTACGAAGTGGACGAGCGTAACCTTTGACGCAATACAGTGCCTGAAGGATGTTGTTAGCAATTATGTTCCTCTAAAAACATATTGAATATTGTGTGTGTGTGGTTGATATAAATATAATATTGCCAGTGTGGGCTTTTCTAAAAGCTGAAGATCCTCACCCTGCACTGAGTTGGTGTTGATTTCACCACATCCGCCCCACCACGTGTGGGATCAATTAATGGTATAGCTTTAGTCACACCCCAATAAATCACACAGCCTGAGGTAGGAGGATTAGGGGTTTGATGCATGGATGGCAAGGGGGATTTAAGGGAAATATTTGACAAAGACAAACACTACTCAAGGACAACATTTATCTTGGCAATGAGCAGCCGACCATCATACATCTGTTGTGGGAGGAAAAGGAAATGAAAGAATGATGAGTAGTACAGGTAAACTAAATCAAATTGCCAGTCTGCTCCAAGAGAGACCCATGTTATAGTATATGTTATGCGGTACCAAGCCTTGGAAGATAGCAAATATATCAAATGAAAATATCTGTATGAGTCAAGTAAATATAAGCAACGCAAACAGTTCTAATTATTACAAAAAAAATGATACTGCATTGCCAAATTGGGACTTGCATATGTATTCCTCTTGGGCTATCCATCAATCTTGGGTGCCTAGTGGATGCGGTTCGGTAAGGTATGCATGTGTATGTTGTTTTGTTTTTCCCGTATAGTGCAGGGTATGAAGGCATGTAGATTGAAAAACAAAAATGATATTGAAGAATCAAGGAGAAAGAAGTGAAACTGCATAAGGAGTGCACCAAGAAGTCTGAGAGGCAGCATGGTTAAATGTCTGTTTCCAGTTACCTTCAACAATAGGCACCCCACCCAAACACCATTTAGCTTTGAATTTGAGCACGACAGCACTGAGTACACACACACACCCAGCAACATATAATGTTTCCAATCAAGTAACTTCGACACACCACTGTCACTCACCACCACTACACAGAGTTGTGTAGGTCTATTGTTTACTTTCATGCCACTTCAAAGTAACTACCAAATCAGTTGGTTTCAGTGAATTTGAAAACTTCCATATTCTGGTTCTCAAAGTAGTCAAGCCCATGCCCTGAGTTCATTCCATCATCTCTCTGATCCTCCTGAGTTTGACTCTGAGTAGGGTGTCCAACTCCATGCCAACTGTGTCCTGAGTCCTGACTCAAATGTAATAGATCAACCTGTAGTATAATTTTCTTGTTGCACAACAAGAGAAACATTGAGTCATTTTTTGTGTAGACTAGATTTGTGTTTGCATTATCTAGGGGACTGGTCGGTCTGACTCTTTGAGGAGTACAAAGCAGAAAATAATAAAACAAAGCAATGTGGGATGGACCCTGTGAAGGAATCTTGCTATCTCTCAAAGGGGAAGGAGAAAAAACACCTTCACTTGAAAATCGATCAGCCATCGGTAGGTCAACAACATTTGTAAATTATCACAAACACATTTTAACCATAATAGTTACAGATAATCAAAATCCCAGTGTCACACTGCCTGCACTACATGAATCATCTTTAAACACACATCAAGCGTTCACTACAAACAACAATCACTCAGCGTGCAATGTATGCCATTTAACGGTTCTTCCAGCATGCCACAGTGATTGATTTGGGGTACATTGCAGAATGCAGATCCATTTGTTCATGAAGCAGAGATTGTCCAGTGGAAATGTGGGGCAGTCCATCTAGGGTAATAAACTAGGAAAGGATAGATAGTCATGGCGTAGGGTTAGAAGCGGACACTTCTTCACTGCACACAGTTGCAACTCCAATCTGGCAATAAAATATGTCTTAGAGCAAGACGGTGGGGATGAATTAATAAACCAGATAAAAACAAATAAACATATATAATAATGTTCTCCAAGCTATATATTTTTTGTTTTTGTGGTGTCAAAGAAAAAAAGAAAGCAGATCAGTGATAGACCAGAGACTGAGTGAACGTTCTATTGTTGTTGGCCCAGACCTAGTAGTCAGGGAAGCAGAGCTTGTCCTCTCTGGTGGTTTGCTCAGATGTAGACACAAGGAGATAATGGACGAAGCACTGAAACTTTTCAGACACTCACCCCAGTCAGAGATCTGGGTTGAATCCATCATCATTCTTTAGTTCACTTCGCCACCTCAGTTCGGGCCCAGTTTGGCAGTTCGGGCTGGACTGTTCCCATTGGGCGCAGGGTAAAGACTGATTTGCATATGGCTGGGTCCAATCTGGAATGGCATGGTGAGCAAAATAGGACAGATTTAGGCCCAGATCTCTGTACTGGGGTGAATGTATAACATTGATCTGCATTCTGTCCATCAATTGTCCTTTTGGCATTCATCACCCCGAGTGGGACGGGTATGCCCAGACGTGGTTCCCATGCTCTCCATGCCACTGGAAAGACCGAAACTGGTCCTAGGACACTTGTTTCCAATCCAGGGAGGACCTGACCTGGCGGTTCAGGCTGGGCTGGACTGTTCCCAAAAGGCGCAGGGTGAAGACTGATTTACATATGGCTGGGTCAAAACTGGAATGGCATGGTGAGCAAAAAAGGATGGACTCTGAGCCTTACGTTGTTTAATGCTTACGTGACCCCTCTGGCCACGCTGATTAGACAGTTCGGGTTCTCTGTAATATATTATGCTGACGACAGCAGGTAGTCGTATCTAAAACTAGTTATAAGGAGGAGATTGCCGACCGCTTTAACAACTGCATGTCCCATGTCAACTCTTGGATGCAATCCAACTGTCTTAAACTTAACGGCAGTAAGACCGAAGTATTACTACTGGGTGCCAATCGTTTGGCTTGGTCTATGAAATGGTGGCCTGCAGAGCTGGGGGAGTGCCCAACACCCGTCTCTAAGGCAAAAAATCTTGGGATCACCTTTGACTGTAGGCTGACCTTTGACAGTCAAATCAATTTCCTTACCTCCTGTTTCTGGGCCAACCTTAAATGATTAGGAAAATTCACCCCTTCAATCCCCCGGAGGCTTTAAAGACATTGGTGACTGCCCTGGCCATTTCCAGGTTGGATTATGGCAATGCACTTTATTTGGGGACTCAAACTCAACACTTGAAACAGCTGCAACGTTTGCAGAATGCAGCAGCAAGATTGATTTTGGATATCGCCAAACAAGAATCAGTCTCTTAGCAGCTAGGAGCGTTGCACTGGCTACCGGTTAAGATGAGAATTATCTTTAAGTCATTGTGCATCACGTTCAAAGCACTCTATGGAAAGGGCCCCTCGAAGCTGACGTCGTGCATAAAATACTATGTGCCGTCTAGGAACATTAGATCTGCATAACAAAAACTGTTGCAAATCCATAGGATCAAGCAGGCACAATGGGGAGGAAGGAGCTTCTTGTTGGGATCTGCCAAGTCTTGGAATCTTCTTCCGCTAACAATGAAAAATAGTCCAAATCTGAAAGCATTTAGGAAAGCAGTAAAAACATGTCTATTTCAATCCGACCTCTAATTCTATTTGCATACTAGCCTTACACGTTCCCTGAGTCCTCAGCGCTAAGACGCCTCCGGGCATTCGTTGTGCTTTACAAATCTAATAATCAAATCAAATCAAATCAGATCTCTGTACTGGGGTGAATGTATGACATTGTTCTGCATTCTGAACATTTGTGCATTTGAGACGGCCGCGGACACTGATTGCTGGAGGCAGAGTTGACAAGAGGGCACGAGACCACGAGACGCATGCAGTCGTACGAGGTGATGGTCGAGGGGCGGGGCTCGGAGACAGAGCAGAGAGGTAAGTGGAGCGGGAGTTTGTACAAGCCCCGCAGGGGGGCCCGGACCGAGGTGCGGGGGTGCTGAGAGCAGTGCCGCAGGGTCGCTGCTGCGAGGTCGAGGCCAAGGAGGAAGTGGACGAGTGGCGAGGTCTCTGGAGGCATCCACGGACGGTAAGGTGGGGGCCGATAAGTCCCTCAGCCCCCCAGTCACCATGTCCTTTTAAGCAAGCAGGCAAGGAGGGAGTGGAGCGGGGGTGGCATTCGCTTGTCTGCACCCATAAGGGTGTACTTGGATTACAGCGAGCCCCGGGTAAGCTCCTCCCCCCTCGCATACTCTGCCGCAAGATTGCCCAGTAGGTCCTACACTGCTTGGTCCCTTCTCCCTCGACTGCCGTAGGAGCAGGTACCCTTAAGGGGTTGCCTGCTGGCCTATACGCTCTATCCAGTACCCGTGCCCAGGTTCCTGTTGGAGCCCGGTCTCCCGCGCCACTGCCCCCGGTCTATGCTCTGCTCTGCCCTGACCCCCTCCCCTCTTCCAATCTCTTCCAATCTCCCCCCCCTCTGCAGTCTGTGCATCTGGTGACCGCTTTTGCAAAAAGCCCTCACAAGTCTTGGTCCTGCTCCCCCCACCATCCCCCCAAAACCCTTAGTCTGCTTCCATCACTGTTGGTGCCTGGACCCGGTTGCAGCAGATCCGTGACGGCTCTTGCCCCCATCGTGCGATCCCCTTGGTAGTGGGACTGCATTGGGGGGGAGAGGTGCCCAGCGCGGCCTGTGGCGAGGCGGTAACAGACCATCAGATAAGTGCTCGCAGGCGGGGGGAAGGGAAGGGATTAAGAGTGCGGGGGGGTGCCTAATGCTCTACACTAAATTTCCCACCATGTGAGGCAATGTGGCTGGTTGGGCCTGTGACAGCTAACTCCTAAAAAAAATTAAAACTAGACAACCTAGTACAGCCGCATAGCCGTATAGGACCCCGGCAGTTCACCAATCCAGCCCAGCAGCCCGTTTTGAAGCGACCCTTTAGAGCACTTCGATTCAGACATCACTAAGCAACCAACACTATAACCTAGCGATCACAATCAAGCAACCAAAAACCATCAACCACTGCCAGCAATCCAGAGAGCGCTTGGAAGACATCGCCATCTGACCAAATCAATATCCCTACTATCTCTACCAACTAGAACATCTTGCTGGGCAGCCCCTTCACCATCAAGAGAATGCGATCAGGGAAAACAAGAAACCCCCGTCTATAATAAAACGGAAGAAACCCAAACACTCGGCAATCACGGTGGAGCAACCTACTGCTGACCCTGTGAGCCCACCGACCGTTAAGGCTACATCGGAGACCCTTAAACCCCCTCAAAATGAATGGCAATACTTCTACAACACGAGCGCGGTTACCCCATGTGGGCCATCCTCGAGCGGCTCGAAAGCCCGCACCCTTTTGAATTATTTTAAAAAAGCTCCGGGGGGGTTAAGTCGACCTCTCCTTATCACTCCCTAGAGGCAAACAACCCCAGCGAGTTCAAGCGAGCCGCAGTCTCAAAAACGCACCTGCTCCAAACATCAACATCCAACGCGTCTGTTCCCGTCATCGCCACCTATATCTTTGGCTCTCAGCTTGTCGAGTAGAACATCGCCTCCGAGGATCTGTCTCAGAGAGACTTGAAAAAATCACCCCTAAGCCCTCAACCAGATCCAAGTCACCCTCCTTTTCAAAATGATCTCCTCAATCAAGAGGCTTGTCTAACCCAACCATCAGCTCCGACTCACATGGGAAGAGAATCTCAAAATACACAACCAAGTCACTATCCCGTTTTAACCCAGTCACCTTTGCATCTTGACCCCTGCAAGCAAGAGGCTTGCTCCAGTCAATTATTCCCTTTGTCTTTAACTGCTAATCATAGCACCCAAACACGGCAATCTCAGCAACCAGAGAAATTCTCCGCTTGCTCACCACAAACCCATGGAGCCCCCAGGGAGAGCCCCTTAATGCCTCACTCTCAGCTAATCTTTCCACAAATACATGCACAAAAGGGTTCGGTATTTAATTCTGACATACTCAGTTCCCCTATTTCCCATGCCCTACGCCCACCAGAGGGAAGTGCACATCAGATAAACCCTCATCGCCCTCTCTGGGCACTTCCAGTAGAAACAGCAGTCCCCATAAACCTTCCCAAAATACAGATCCCAATGATCAATTGCTAGTGGACCTGTCATTCTTCTTTAAAGATTCTCAGAATCCACCTAATTTAACATCAAAAACAGAGTTCCACCCAGACACCCCCACCAACTCGAGCATCTGGCACCAATTATTACTCACCTTTCAATCAACGGTCACCGCTCTAAACTATCACTCGGATAAACTGGACATCCAGGTCGACCTGCTAAACACTCTAGCTCTGTTTACAGCAGGGATCGACAACAAATTAGACAAATTAAATAATTTAATCACAGGAGCGCAATCATCCTCTAAACTAGTGCAATCTGCTTGCTGCTGCTCGCCCATTATTGACTCACTGTCCTTGCTCCCGGCCTTTTTATCCACAGTCATAAGCGAGGTCAAGCAACTGAAGGGAGATAACCGACCTGAATGTTGGCTTAAGCCAAATCAAAAGTCTTCAACTGTGATCCCTGAATCATCTAACTCTGTGAAAGGCCCAGTGGGCAGTCCACACTTGAGCGGGGGGTTAGACTTCTTGGCAATAGAGACCGCCCAGCGAGATGGGCATCGCTGCCCTAAAGACCTCTCCACGGCAGCGGTGCCGTGCGCGCCACTAGCCACTAGCCCAGCAAATGGGGTGTCGCACTGTATCAACGACAACAGGGCAACGGTGCCTGTGAGGGCAGCATCAGTGGTCACCGTGTCAACCTCTACCCTAGACACAGCCTTTGCTCCTCCCCCTCACATTAGCAAGAGGGAGCGCAAACGACAGCGCAAACAGAGAAATAAAATAAGATTAAATCCTATAACCGACCCTCCTAAACTATTCCCATTATTTTTACTTGCTAGTAATAAAAAAGTTCAAAATACCCCTCAGACTACACCTACGACAGTAAACATCAGCCAAAGTACTCCTAAGGACGATCCAGCCCCGAGTGTCTGTCAACAGACTCTGGGCTGCAGACAAGATCTCATAATTACATCTCGAGAACCAGCAGCAACCGAGTGTCAACCCACAGTAGAATCACCAAGCGTCAACCCTAGTGACCCTATTCAGCCTATGAGCACTGTCATGAGAAACCAACCTCAACCCACCCACACATCTAGTTTATCCCCGCAGGCTAATCGAACCATTGGACACAATTTTGTTAAAGTCATTCACAATAACAAACTAACCCAGATAACTCTAACCCTGGGCTCAATTATGCAAAAAAAAAACATAACAATAAAGCAATTTCACCTCTTAATCTTGAGACATCAGGCACAGGCCCATCAACTTCTCTCCAGTCTCGTTCGGGTCCAGTTGCAGGTTGTCTAACCGAAAAAACACCACATCCCAACGCAAGGCCTAGTAGTAAGGGGGTTAAAAGCAGCACAGAGGTCACCAAAATACTCCTTGTCCTGGAATACATTTCCAAGGGTCGGCATGACACCCTGAATAGGTCGAATATAATAAGACTAGCCAATGGTGTACCGGGTTTCGAGGCCCTTACTTCTGAAGACATTGACACAATTCATCAACCTGGGCGCAAGTATTCATTGAGCAAAGGGCTACCTTCCGGGAATGGGGTATTAAAATGTATCCGCACAATCCTCCAGGTTATCCTATGTTACTGTTAAATTATCAGGAGATCCAGCAAAAAGTGGAATGCAGTGCATTAGGAACCACAAGTAGGCCCTACTCAATTCTAAAAAATGCCTTAGGCACAACAGAGGGAAATCAAACTCCTTTGATCAGAAATTCTAACCCGAACAACCCTCAAGATTGGGGGTGGCTTCCGGCAGTCTTGGCTTGCAACAAAAAGGCCTAACCCCTGGAGTCTTATCCTGAACACTTAAACTGCAAGGTTTCTGCTCTAACGGTATCTCAAGTACTTCCACCCGCAGAACCTTCAATCCTGGAACGAGCCCCTACATTTACCTTGTGCTCATGGAACATCAGTGGGCTTCAAAACAAAATCACCAATTCGGATACACACTCTTTTATATTCGGGCACACCGCAATAGCACTACAAGAGACATGGGCCACTCAATCAATCCCAGTGACCGGCTTTATTGAATTTCGGAAACCAGCAGTCAGAGACTGTCTCTACGGCCACCTAAAAGGGGACCTGTCGATTTATGTCTCTAACAACTTAAAAGGCCCGATTGTGCCACTGAACATCGACAAAGACTGGGTCCTGGGAGTTAAAATCAACTCTTGGAGTAACCAACGCCCCCTCTTACTCCTTAACATTTACATCAACCCCAGTACCCACTCCAAAAAGTCACATCTAACACGCTTAATGAAAATTGCGAGGGGTTTGGCCGTGGACCAACAGCACGCCAATTGTATAATCACAGGGGATTTTAATACCAACCTCTTCCAGGACAACACGGAAGATCTTGAAGGGCTAATCCCCTTGCAGCTGCAGATATAGAGGCGCAATCGAAACCACCAAACCAAGCCTATTGCAGCCTGGGAGAACTCTGTGTGTTGCAACTTCACAGTGCAGGATTTCTGGTAATAAATGGAAGATCCACTAAAGACTCACCGCCAAACTGGCCTTGGTCGAATGGCCGCAAGTACTCCTACCTAGACTACACTATTTGCAATTTGGCACTGCTGAAACATCTGGGCAACTTTAGTATTCAACCACGAACTGAAAGCGACCATCGTCCCCAGTTCCTAATCCTTAAAATAAAGCCAGAGTTCAATAAACCTGCCCCAACTACATTTGCAGGAATGCACTGTGACAATTTGAAACGCCTAAGATGGAGCGACGAAATAATACCCCTTGTCGTGGAGGCAAGTTTGGCCCTTATTCCAGACCGCTCTGACCTGGGGACTCTCACAGCTGCTGCATGGTCGAAGTTTTGTTCACAACTTATAACGTTATTTCCAACCAAACAGCACTCTCAGTCAGACTCTGTTACCCGTCAGGGTGTAATCTCACGAGAGACAAGGGCATTGAAGACACTCAGAAACAGTGCCTTGCGGTCCCTGATGAAATCCCCAGGAGATAACAAGCTCGTTAGGGCATATAAACTCGCTCAAAAATCATTTAGGCAGGCAGTACATAAAGAAAAGCAACTTCAACAAGACGAATTCTGGTGCAAGCTACTTTGAGAGAGCAAAAATCATAATGCAAGGAAGTTTTGGGCCTTAATTAACCGGCAAATCTCCGGTAAGCTCAGCACTGAGTCAACAAACATCCAAGAAGCTAGCTGGTTCGCTTTTTTGGTGGACCACTTTAAGTCCCCAGAAGGAATAGTGCCAACTGACGCATGTTCACCTAGGTTGGCGCCGACAAGTTCGAGCAAGAGTGGGAGTAAGTCTACTGGTAGCTTGTATCTCAGTACCGACGATCTTCAGACAACTCAAGGAAGGGTCACTAAAGTTTTGCTGAAATCAAGAGCGGACGGAGTACCGAGCCCCAATGGACTACCCTCAAACTTATTCAAATCCGATATACCCCTCTGGTCGGGTCTTCTAACCAACCTTTTCATCTCCTCCCTCAGAACCTCGATAATACCGGACTCTTGGCGTGGAGCAATAATCCACCCAATCTATAAATCTGGTCCCCATTCATCTCCAAACAACTACAGACTGATAGCTCTCTTGGACGTTGAGGCTAAACATTATGCGAGCATTCTCCTGAGCAAGCTGAGAGCATGGGCAGACGAGAACAATCTGATACCAATGAACCAAACAGGCTTCACTGCCAAATCCGGGACCATGACTAACCTATTTACATTAGCCATCATTGTTGATAAAGTTTGTTTAACATCTAGGGCTGTATTTTGCTGCTTTGTTGACTTTAAAGCCGCTTTTGAAAGGGTTCCCAGGGCAGCTTTATGGGAAAAGTGAAGTAGATGGGGAATCCCTCGAAAACTTCTGGAGGCAATATTTCAGCTACATTCAGGTACATAGGTACATGGGTTCAGGTGAAGTTGGGGTCCGGCAGACATCTCTCTCGCAAAATCATGACCACTAGGGGTGTCAAACAGGGCTGTGTGCTGGCCCCTCTTCTTTTTAATTTGTTTATTGCTGACCTGACGACAACTTTAGATGAAACTAATAGTCACCCTCCAAAGATGGGTGGTGTCCCCATAAGTAACCTGCTTTACGCGGATGACTTAGTGCTTTTCAGTCTAACACGCGTCGGCTTACAAAGGCTCCTGGTAAAACTACACAACTACACCGCTACAAACCAGTTAGAGGTTAACCTAAAGAAAACCCAAGTGGTTACCTTTGGGGAAAAAAAAGAAAAGTAGGGGGAGGATGGTCGTACAACAACATGACCATTGCAGTAGGCAGTGTATATAAATACCTAGAGGTCAATCTTGACTCAAGGGTCAACTTTGCGAAACAACGTAAGGAGATATTTGCTAAAGCTGTGACTTTACAGGTGACCCTCTCCAAGCTCTCGAAAAAACTGTCAGGCCCAAGTCTAACCCCTCTACTAGAGGTCATGAGAGCAAAGATTGCTCCGGCACTGTCATATGGTAATGAGATCTTCAGGGGTAAATTAAACACAAATTTAAACCAACACGTGACTAAAATTTACAAAAAAGTCCTCCATTTGCCCAGTAATGCCTCTGCTGCACAGATTAGGCTAGAACTCGGCCTATTAAATTACGAAGTCTCCAGCATCGGCACATTTTTAAATCTCTGCCATAAACTAAGACAGGCAGACATAGGCTCACTTGAGTCAATAGTCTGGCAAGACATCTCTGAGAAAAACTCAGGGGGCACGTATGGTCGTCTTTTCAAGGAGTCCATTCAAGAACTCTCCGCAGGCAACCTATGGGATCTTAACCCCAGTATGACAGTATTCAAATCCCTCATTAGGAAAAGTGTCCGAATAAGTTCCCTTATTATGGATAAAAACCATCTTGCCAAACGTAGACATGCATGGGCCGTTACGAATTCGTACGGGCGTCTAGCTCCTGCAACCTATCTGTCCTGCACCTACCCCTCATACCTAAAACTTAGTTTTATGGCCATCAGACTTGGTGACTGGCAATTTTTAAAAGATCTGCCAGGCTGGCGTCGCACAACAGATGAAATATGGTGCAGAGGGTGCGGCAGGATGGCTGAAACCCTGGAGCATGTGGTTTGTCTTTGCCCAGCATTCATGGCACAGCGCAGACGCAAACTGAAAGTGGAGTGGAATAGGTTGGGAATCCGGTCATGCAGACAGGCAATCATTGTGGCCCTATGTCCAGACAATACAGCTTTAAATATTGCCCTTACATTGTTTATACTCCTTGCATATCGCAACTTTCTGCATGCTCCCCTCGTGTTGGGAACAGCTTAAATCTAATCGTATTATTTGTAACTTGATAAAAAAAAAAGTCCCTCATCCATTACTGCACTATCATGATTTGCTGCTATTGATCTGCTGTTGATATTTTTATCTGATATTTTTTTAACTTTTATAACTATTTATTAATGGTGGGTTGGCCAATAAGTTTAATACTGTAAATTACTATATAACAACCTCCGTACTTTTAAAGTTATTTTTAACGCAACCCGGACTGTTTAACAGGGAGGCGAAAATTGCAATGTGATAACCCTGCATCCATTTAAAGTTGATTATTGATGTCAGTTTTGCTTTTACAATGTATTTTGCTGTCAGTGCTTCTTTTAAGGATATTGTTTTATATCCAAATTAAGATTATTATTATTATTATTATTATTCTGCATTCTGTCCATCAATTGTTCTTTTTGCATTTGTCACCCCTAGTGGGACAGGTATGCCCAGACGTGGGTCCTGTGCTCTCCATGCCATCTCAATGATCATGCTTTTCACAGTTGCATCCCCTCTTTGCATGACATATTTATCGATAGGTATGTACTACTCAAACAGGCATTCAAGCATGTAATAACTCACGTTCCAACGTGTTGGCATCTCCTGTACTGGTACTTTAACTGGCATTCTATTATCCCATTGTCCATCAATTGTTCTTTTGCATTTGTCACCTCGAGTGGGACAGGTATGCCCAGACGTGGGTCCCTTGCTCTCCATGCCACTGGAGTCAAGCCATCCTGGCTGATGAGTGCTGAGAGCCTGAAACCGGTCCTAGGATGCTTGTTTCCAGTCCAGGGAGGACCTGGCCTGTCAGTTCAGGCTGGATTGTTCCCATTGGGCACAGGGTCAAGACTGATTTGCATATGGCTGAGTCCAAACTGGAATGGCATGGTGAGCAAAAAAAACAATGGATTTAGGCTCAGATCTCTGTACTGGGGTGAATGTGTGACATTGTTCTGCATTCTTTCCATCAACTGTTCTTTTTACATTTGTCACCCTGAGTTTGACGGGTATGCCCAGACGTGGGTCCCGTGCTCTCCATGCCACTGGAGTCAAGCTATCCTGGCTGATGAGGGATGAAAGCCAAATACTAGTCCTAGGATGCTTGTTTCCAGTCCAGGGAGGACCTGGCCTGGCAGTTCAGGCTGGACTGTTCCCATTGGGTGCGAGGACAAGACTAATTTGCATATGGCTGGGTCCAAACTGGAATGGCATGATGTGCACAAAACCAATGGATTTAGGCCCAGATCTCTGTACTGGGGTGACTGTATGACATTGTTCTGCATTCTGTCCATCAATTGTTCTATTAGATTTGTCACCCGAGTGGTACGGGTCTCCCCTGTTGTGGGCCCCATGCTCTCCATGCCACTGGAGTCACGCTATCCTGGCTGATAAGCATTGAAAGCCCGAAATTGGTCCTAAGATGTTTGTTTCCTGTCCAGGGAGGACCTGGCCTGGCGGTTCAGGCTGGACTGTTCCCCTTGGGCGAAGGGTCAAGACTGATTTACATATGGCTGGGTCCAAACTGGAATGGCATGGTGAGCATAAAAAGATGGATTTTGGCCCAGCTCTCTGTATTAGGGTGAAAGTATGAGATTGTTCTGCATTCTGTCCATACATTTTTCTTTTAGCATTTGTCACCCCGAGTGGGACAGGTATGCCCAGACGTGGGTCCCGTGCTCTCCATGGCACTGGAGTCAAGCTATCCTGGCTGATAAGGGCTGAAAGCCCAAAACCGGTCCTAGGATGCTTGTTTCCAGTCCAAGGAGGACCTGGCCTGGCAGTTCGGGCTGGACTGTTCCAATTGGGCACAGGGTCAAGACTGAGTTGCACATGGCTGGGTCCAAACTGGAATGACATGGTGAGCAGAAAAACTATGGATGTAGACCCAGATCTCTGTACTGGGGTGAATGTGTGACATTGTTCTGCATTCTGTCCATCAATTGTTCATTTTGCATTGCTCAGAAGTATGTCATCTAACACACTACTTCTATGACCTGAGTCTCCCTCATCTTCCTCCTGTCACACTTCAGGTATGGAGTAATCTGGTGATGTAAAGTGATGATTCATTTTCATCATGAATATTCTTTCCACGTTTTGGGTCGAGAGAATGGTTCTTCTCACTGTGACAATGGCATAAGCAGCACTGAAAGAAGGCTCAGCGGAGACACTAGCTAACAAGCAAACCAGATAGTTGTTTGGCAGCCTACTGAGCACTGGCCTATGGTGCCTCTTCCAATACCAATACATCAATGGGTGTTGATCCAGGAAGACCTCTATTGTGTCATCCAGATAGGCCTGGACCATCCGCTCAATTGTCATTGCTGGTGCTCCATCTTGCTCGACCTCTTTTGCCTTCACCTCTGTAGTGAACTTGAACCCTGCCAGTAGAAACCACTCAGTTGCAGATTTTGGGGTTGATGCTCCTGTTCTTGGTAGTGATGCTGTTCTTGTTGTTGGTTTTGGTTGCTGTGAGCCAACTCCACTGCCCTCAGGCTCGAAGGCTGCCCCACAGCACTTGTGCCCTGGAGGAGTGGGTCTCTAATTTCCTGCTTTTCTTTTTCTAACTCCCTGCCTTGCTCAGCTATCCATGTTTTGTATTTTCTAACATACCCGTCTGAAAAAGGAATGAAAGGGTACAGTAGTGGTTTGTACCGTAGATCAAGAATTGTAGCAAAGATATAATGTTTGGATGACACAATGTCTCCTTGCAACCTTGTATTAGCAGACAAGCGGAGGATTAACATCTCCACCAAGTCATACACATCTTTTTTTCCTGCACACCTGTGTATATTGTAGACACCTTCTTTAGCTGTTCCTGTGGCATGTGCAACAATAGCTTGGCCCATGGTACTAACCTCTTTGCTGACTTCCCGTGTGAACACCTCAAAAGGAAGCATCTCTGTCAAGCATTTGACTAGACCCATTGGTCCATCTCAATGATCATGCTTTTCACAGTTGCATCCCCTCTTTGTATGACATATTTATCGATAGGTATGTACTAAGCATGGGCGGATTTTGCGGATTGGCAATCCGCGAACTTGCGTATTTACGGATTCGCAATCCGCGAAGATCCGCGAACTCTAGCGGACTTGCGGATTTTTCCGTTTTTTGTGTTGGCGCGTGTTCGCGCCGATTTTGGGACAAGTTCGCAATTGCGAACTTACTTTTCGGCTTGCAACGGCCGCGACTATGTTGTTTCTACGTCTGGTTTATCATCACAGGTTCACAGCACCCTCTGTTTCACCACTGCCACCCTCTGGGACACCCATGCCACCCTCTAGTACATCCTCACAGGCACCTATTAGGTTTATTTATTACTGTAGATTATGGTGGTTGAAAAAAGCTAGCACACCTGCCCTTCTTCAACTGCCATCAATTAATTTGTGTTTCATTAATGTGTCAGTAATTTTGAAAGTTCCAGTCTGGCTGGCACCTGCTTCCTTCCTTATCTGTAATTTGCTTTTTGTTGCAGTGAAATTTTTTTTTTACAGGACCTTTATGGTGCTATTCTATGAGCCTGCTGTTTGGGTCATAGCAGGGTCATAGAATTGTTGCAAACTCTGGAGGGGCCCATCAGGAAGCACTACCTTGAATGTTACTAATGTTAAGTTTGAACTTTTGCACCTGCTCATTGCTTTCATTTTAGCTAAAATCGTTTTTTTTGCAATTTCGCGCGTTATTTGGGGCGCGAATCCGTGCGAGATCGATTTCGGAAGCCGCGAATACGTGCGAATACAAAATTGTTTTTGTTGCGACGTGTATGTTCGCGTGATCTTGCGCGTGTTCGCGAGGCGCTTCTAGCTATTCGTTTGCCAAGTTACCCTATCGGTCGTACACGGGCGCGGCCATCTTGTTGGCGTGACGTAATTCCGTTTCCGCCCGCTATGTGTAATCTCGCAAAGTGTGCTGCTCGCGAGTACAAGTTCGCGCGTACTCGCAAGGAAAATCTCGCGCGAACTTACCCACGCGGTCGTGAACGGGCGCGGCCATCTTGTTTCTCATTCATTGCTATGGTTCTGGGCATGCTTTCTCTATCCTCTCTCAATCTCTGCCATCCTTTGCTTGTTTGAAGTTTTTTTGATCTAATTTTACTTATTATCTAACCCTCTATTTTTCTAGCTCTATATTTTTGTGTTTTCTGCAGCTTTTAGTTACTTTTAAACTACTTTTTTAAACTCTTTTATTTTCTTCTTCACTATTCTATTTCTTCTTTATCATTTAAGTTTATTTCTGCCCAGACCATGGTAAAGGGAGCCGGGAAGCACCCTGAGAAGGGGAAGGGTCCCGCACCCCGTGCCCGGCTCCCGTGCGGGCGTTTAAGGGGGGAGCAAGTGGTCCCGAGGGAGATCTTTAGCGCGGAGGAAGTGGCGGCACTGATCTTCCATGTCCAGCGCCGCCTCCCCAAGACGATCCTGGGAGGCGGCAAGATCGCGACCGGCTATGGCATCCGGGAGCGCCGCCAGCGGTGGGAGAAGGTGTGCCGGGCCATGTACAAGATCTCTGGGGTCCGGCGCACATATAACCAGGCCACCCACCGCTGGACCGATGTCATGGACCGGGAGCGGGACTTGCTGGACGCGCTCGGCGTAGAGGTCCCCGGGCTTGGTGAGTAGTAGTAGTAGTACATTTACTACTCTGTTTTATCCTGCTCTGTTATTTGCAAATCTTTGTTCTTTACCAAGAGCAATAATGCTGCCGATTACATTGAGGTAAATTATATTTCAAAATCTTCTATGCATTTCATTTTCAGGTGCACTGCTCTCCTTCTCAGTAGCCTTGCTTGCTACTATGCTTCTTTGTTTTGTATGTTGTGTTCAGAAGCATTTCATTGGCCTGAGAAATTATGTATCAGTGTACTGTAAAGAAAAGAACTGCGTAATGCTAGACAGTAAGGGTCATATTTTCAATTACCGGCGCATCCCTGCAAAGTAGCAGGGATGCGGCAGTAATTGTGTGCCATGCCACCACCACCCATTGGCCCAAAACGTCACAGAAGCCTTACGCATCTGTGCCGTAAAGGCAGCGCATTGCTGGAGTTGCGTGCCAACGATGGCGCAGCTCCAGCAATGCTCTGGGGTACCCTATCTCCCCAATGCTGCATCAAGCCGTACGTCGGCTTCAAGCGCGCAGGGTTTGAGTCATGCATCATTGTCATAAAAATGACTGATTGACATCTTGTAGATTTCCCTCAGCCACTTTTAGGATTCGTTCCTGCGCAGGTACGCCCTCCCTTGCGCCGGAACGCCCCCTGATGGCGCAGGGCTTTACAACGTGATGCATCGCCCATATGCCCATATGTGTTTTTTTTTTTAATATATACGCCGCACCAACACCATGGCGAGTCTTTTGTTCTGCCGCTGCGTCAGAAAAGGCACGCAACAATGGAGGAAAATCAGTCGCAACTTCCGCAAGGGACTTATAAATCAGCCCCAACAGACTGAAGTCCAGTGTCCTTCCTTTAGACAGTCACATGGCTATCAGAAGAAATAGTGGCGGTGGTGGCGGGTGGATTGATAGTTTGAGTATTCACTGATCTGCAAGCAGGATGGACTTTGTCTGTCACGTGTTGTGCACTACTGCCTGCAGTGCCAGGCCTAGGCAAACCTCTTTAGTAGTCTGTTTATTGAGTTACATAGGAACTTTCTAAGTCAACGTTCCGCAAATCAGGCAATACGAATAACGTAGTATACCACATGAGATAGATCCCGTGGAATAGTTGTCTATCTATTTGCTATTTTTCCAAAATATGTTGTTATTGTTCTTTTGAAATGTTTGATTTGGTTGAAAAATCTCATCCATGTTTTATGGTTTTTCTTTCTTTCATGTTGTACATCAGCTCCCCCCAAGGGCAAGAGGACACAGGAGGAGGGTGCTGAGGATGCAGGCCAGGATCGGGCAGGCGAGGGCTCCTTTGCTGGCCCCAGTAAGTTTACATTTTACTAAACAGTACCTATTTTTTCCTAGCGTTCCTCATTCGATTTTTTCTAAATCGTCTTTGATCTTCTTGTAGACTGGATATAAATTCTTATCCTGCCTCGAATATGATGACTCCCTGTGGTATTACTAGACTATTCTTATTAGTCTGTCTGTGTAGCTAACTAAGATTGGACATTTGGCAATTCCATTGGACTCCCATTATATTCAGCAATACCTCTATGCACTGTCTCCTTACTGACTAGATAGTGTGGCAGAGTCATTCAGCTCCCGAAGTCACCGATTATAGATCCCCAATGATCTCTAGATTATCGTACGCAGGACAAGAGAGTAGTACGGAGTCACAGCACAGTCAAGAAGTGTCAGAGGCACTCATGCTTGCAAAAATTCCAAAACCTTTAGCTCATCCACTCTAGTCTAGAGGAACAAAAACCACAGAGTCTATTTAAGTGTAAAAGCTTTATTAAAAGTAAACACATTTATTGAAATCTACTTTGTCATAAAACTATTTAACTGTAAACGGAAAAGTGGTTAGTGCTGACGATTAATTGGACACATTTCTTGTGGTCGAGCCGAACTCTCACCTACTTTGAACTTGATCCTGGTCGTGTTCTTAGGACTCAGGAGTCAAGCTTCTGTCTGTTAGGAGAAAAAGTGGTGCGTGTTAAAAATCAAAAGCAAGCATTCATCAGTTGTGCATAAAAGTGCAGCAAGACAACAGCCTTCCCTGGAAAATGGGACATTTTTACTATGGAGTAGACAGTCACAAATTATTACATTGTATTCTGTTTTTTTAACATTTCTCCTAGACCAAATATTATATAGTAGTGAGTGGTGTATTCTAACTTTCTTAAATGTACTTTGTAGGTGTAACATCTGGTGACGGGGCCAGCGCGGAGGTGGCTGATGTGTTGGACTTGGACTCGGAGGCCTCTGGGGAGGATGCGGCGGTAGAAGAGCTGGTGGCCGTTCCTGTGGGGGATCAAACGGTGGTGGCGGAAACAGGTAAGCTATATATTCCTTACTTATTGAGATTGAAGACTGCATAGTGTGCTTTCTGCACGGGTGTATTACAATTACAAATCAACCAGGTAGTAGCCTCCTCGAAATGTACTTCGACTTAGCTGTGAAGTTTTTGGTGAGAAGAATCCCAATAAGTTCTTAGACGAACGTGATGGATGGGATGAACGAAAAGCGAAAGAAGGGTGTAAGTAAGTGGGACGCGAACTTGTATGATGGCTGGCAAAGAAGAACGATATGTGTTTGCTTGGACCCAGAGGTGGCTGGGAAGGAAAGAATATGGTATGGTGCATGGCTGGGTCAATGATGAAGCAAGGATGGGTGGAAGGACAGCAGCCTGGGTGGGTGAAACAGAAACTGTATGTGTGCGTATACTTTGAATGAATGGATGCCTGGAGCATGGTATTCTCTGACTCTTACATAGCAAATGTGTATCTAGAGAGAGTAGATGGTCGCCAGGTGAAGTAAGTGTTACCTTGAAGAGCATGTACCACCGCACCCGCACGTCCGTCCCAGTGCAGGGAAGGCAAGGAAAAGAAATTGTAAATGTGTCCAATACTTCCATGAATAGTAGCAGTACTTTGTATTGCGTTTGCATTCACAGCATATATCTGGTTATTACGGTGGACACTCCGTACCTCTCTTAATAACTTTAGTTTACTTGTAGTACGTCATTCATGTGTGGGTGTATCACTGTGTTCACTCAATATTAAGCAAAGCACCTAAAGTCATCTCATCTGTCATTAAATACGTCCCATGTGAAGTGATAGATAATCAAATTAGTTAGCTTCTTCAGTTTCCTTTTCTAGTACTCATTTGCACTGTAGGGTGAAAGGTAAATTAATTAAGCAGTAGCCCTTGTAACAGAGTATTCTCAGTGCCACCCGTAATAGAAAAGTAATAGCTTCACCACCTGCATGTACTGGACCGGTACAGTAACGCAAGTCTGTCTCCATCATCATGGTGTGCAACTTTTTTTCTCGGGTGCAACTTCACTGTGCTGTGTCCATGTCATTCTGCCGGCTTGCATAAGATAACGTACCCATTTCCCTAAACAAGAGAGAAGAAGAAGAATAAGACTGGTGTACTGTCATAGTCGACTGTAATGGAAGTCCATAGTGGTCGTAGAATTAGTTCATTAAACTACCACTACTGTTAGAGCAAGGATGCAGAAGTGGGAGGGTTACATAGATACTGTCCTCAATAGTTATGTACTGTGCTTTCAATTTGCTACTTGTACTCTGTGACCCAACTTTCGGCTCAATCACTTTGTGTTATTAATAAGGAGCATTGGTTACAGACTATGTCTTTCTTTCTTCATATAGTTGCTCCTTCTTCCAAATCAACAACAAGGAGGGAGCAGGCTAGATTGGCCCGGCAACGGAGGCTGGAGGCCACAGTCGCCGAGTATCGGCGGCTGGTGGCCCTGGAGGAGGAGGAGGACACGCAGTCGAGCGGGGCAACATCTTCGACTGCATCCTCCTCCGTGACTAAACCAGCGGGACCGAGCCGGGCTAAGAAAGCCGACCGCCACCGCCAAGCACCGGAAACACCAGCTGCCCCCCACAGGAGCTGCAAGGAACGCCAACACCGCCTACGAGTCCGCATGTCCAACCTGGAGCAGGAGGTCCTGAGGTATAAGACCTTGGTTAAGGGCCTCCGCTCCGAGCTTGCCACCCTCCGCAAGGAGTATGATGCCCATGCCGCATCATGCACCAGCACCAGCACCCTCCAGTAGTGGAGTGTCCCTTGCCCTTTTTTTATAGACTTTTGGGGGGTGGGATTTGGGAGTTGGGATCGTTTTGGGACGTTTCAGAGACAATCGTTGGGGTTAGGGTGGGTGAGGGAGATTATTTTGTTAGGGATAAATAAATATATTTTTCAACTACTTTATCTGACCATACCTGTTTTTTACTGCTTTTCAGTCTGGTGGGTGGGGGGCGGGGGTGTAACAGTAACTTTGTTTTCCTGAACAGTCGTAGGACTTTAGTAGTACAACCGTCAAACTCTTGTCTACTCCGAAATAATACTCCATTATACTACCTCCCACCAAACGCTTATCTTACCTGTAATTTGTGTTAGAAATTAGGGCTAGGCCCAGGGCTGGCTCCAGGTGAAATGGGGATTAACGTTGTCATTCCTGGGCGGGTGACATTTCCTCATTGCGGTGTTACTAGTGGTGTGACACAGTGGCAGTTGCATGCCTATGGAAAAAAAGAAAACGAAACCTTGTTTGTACTCCTTACTGTAGCATTACAACGGTTACGGTACGATCGAGAAAATAGCAGGTGACAGTACACTAGAACAGTGCCATAATGTAGCCTAACAAATGGTAAAGTATTGCAAGTATAACTAGTACTTGCGTTGAATTTATTTGACATTGGCTACTACTACTAGAAGATATAGTACTGAAGCTGAGTAAGTCTAGAAGATATCCTCGTATTCCTTCACCAGCCTGTTGCTGCTATCACCTTATCCTCCCCAGCAAGTGTGTGGAATTATTGATGTCATTTTAGTCAGACATCAAGCAAAACAACACAGCCCGGGGGAAGAGGGTTAGGGTTTGTAAAATGGATGGGAATGGGGGTTTCTTTTTGGGTAGGTTTTGTTGAGAGAAGAAAAAAAAAGCAGAGCATGGACAAACAATAATTGAAGATACAGAGTTTACAGACAATCTTTGGTTACAAAGTAAAGGTAAGCACATGCAGTCACACTCATAGAATAAAAGACAACAATGGATACTGTATCTGTATTGCGTATGTTGTTGGAGTTGTCCTGTTGAAATTGGTAAGTAAGTTGCATGCAGCAAACAATTCCTCTTATTGGCGGCACTCCTCCATTCCAGCTGACGCTTCGTCCATCAATGTGGTGGTGACCACTGACAGAAGAGACACCCTGTCCACTGCCTGCCTGGCGGATGTTGACTGAAACCCGGCCTGTAATTATTGAACGGAAAACAGGAAGTGCTATTACAATACCACTGATAAATAAATAAAAGGTATGTACGCTGTGTGGTTCAAAAAGTCACACTTTGATGATGCCTAGCAGAAAAATGGTTACAAAACGTACTTTGAAAGTAACAGTAGACCCAAATACAGACCGTGGATTGTATTCAAACCACTTGCCTGCAAGCAAAAGTATCCATAGCCAGCATCGCTCCAACAGTGCTCTACAACAACAGAACCGCGTTGCAATAGAACCCCCCTAAACACATGCAATCCTGCTGCTAGGGCTAACCCTAACGAACCCTAACTTACAAAGTGCCAAAACTGGTGTTTCCTTATGGATTTTGTCCAACTAACTTCTAGCCGGTATTAGACCTTCCCAGGAATGCCCCAGGCAAGACCCGCCAACCCACCCGCAAAAAAACACCCGACACAACACCACCAAACAGCGAAAAAGCTAAATCTCATACTTACAATGTCTCTCGGCCTTCGGTCCAAACGCGGCGCTGTGCAGCTAGGTCGTCATCATCATCATCAATCATCATAACTCCTGTTTTCCACCACGGATTTCCTGAAAAGCAAATGCAATCAAGATTAGACTGTCGCAGCAGTGCTTCGACAGAGACCCCGGCCGCAACCCACCCACGAACAGCAGGAAGCCCCCCAAAACGCTACATTGAGCAAGATGTCTGAAGAAATGGCAAAAAAAAGGCTGTTCCTTATGGATTTTGTCCAAAACACTTGTATCCGGTATTAGACCTTCCCAGGAAAGCCCCAGGCAAGACCCGCCGGCGCCAACCCACCCGCAAAAAAACACGCGACACAACACCACCAAACAGCGAAAAAGCTAAATCTCATACTTACAATGTCTCTCGGCCTTCGGTCCAAACGCGGCGCTGTGCAGCTAGGTCGTCATCATCATCAATCATCATAACTCCTGTTTTCCACCACGGATTTCCTGAAAAGCAAATGCAATCAAGATTAGACTGTCGCAGCAGTGCTTCGACAGAGACCCCGGCCGCAACCCACCCACGAACAGCAGGAAGCCCCCCAAAAGCTACATTGAGCAAGATGTCTGAAGAAATGGCAAAAAAAAGGCTGTTCCTTATGGATTTTGTCC
The DNA here is from genome assembly GCF_964261635.1 of Lissotriton helveticus. Taxonomy (NCBI): domain Eukaryota; kingdom Metazoa; phylum Chordata; class Amphibia; order Caudata; family Salamandridae; genus Lissotriton; species Lissotriton helveticus. The sequence goes on from NC_136059.1 coordinate 1,082,637,706, forward strand.
AAAATACTTGTATCCGGTATTAGACCTTCCCAGGAATGCCCCAGGCAAGACCCGCCGGCGCCAACCCACCCGCAAAAAAACACCCGACAACACCCCCAAACAGCGAAAAAGCTAAATCTCATACTTACAATATCTCTCGGCCTTCGGTCCAAAGTAACGCGCTGTGCAGCTAGGTCATCATCAATCATCATAACTCCTGTTTTCCACCACGGATTTCCTGAAAAGCAAATGCAATCAAGATTAGACTGTCGCAGCAGTGCTTCGACAGACACCAAAAATTACACACAAACCCCCGGAACCCCGCCAAAGAGCACCTCAAAGGCAAGCAAGTCAGCAAAAACGGCAAGAAATTTTCACCTCATATTTGGTCCAAAACACTTTTGTCCATTATTAGAGCTTCACAGCAATGGGCCCAAAACCGTCAACTCACCCGCAAAGAAGTACAACACCCCCACAAGTGCTGAGTCTTTCTTCATTGTGCGTAATCCAGCACTCTGCTTGGAGGGAAATCGCAGTCTGGAGGAGGAGGATAGAGGAGCATGTTCTTCAGAACTTGTGAACCTGAGGAATGTAGACTGCGGCACCTTCAAATCAATAAGCAAACAAGTGAAGACAGTTCTGATGATGGTCTTCTTTTTGGGATTAGGTGATTAAAGTTTGAATTAAATTAACTGTGCAAAACAAAGAAAGAGAGACACAAAGCACACAGGAATAAAAGTGAATAAGGACGAAAAAGAAAGTTCTTGATTGATTGTCTCATTTTCAGGGCTCGGTGTCAGGGAATAAGAACAAGATTTCGTCATCATACTCTGCGAATTCAGGCTGGATGAGGTCAGTGGCACCGAACAGAGAAAAAATCCCCTCATCTACGTTGCTGTCCTCATCGTCTTCATGTGGCGTGCTTTCTCGCACTTTGTAATCTGGTGGTATGAGGTGCTGATTCATCTTGATCATTGTCAGCCGCTCCACATTTTTGGGCGATAGGCGGCTCCGTTTGGCAGTTACAATGCCACCAGCAGCACTGAAAACACGTTCAGAAGACACACTTGCGAGTGGGCAAGACAAATAGTTTATAGCCAGGTTGTAGAGCTGTGGCCACAATTGTTTTTTGCCATGCCAATACTGCAATGGCTCCTCATTAAGAAAGACCACTGTTGAGTCATTCAGATAGTCCTGCACCATCGACTCAAGGTCATCAACTGTTCCTCCACTTTGCTTACTTTTTGCTGTGCCTGTGACATTTTTTAGAGAACCATACCCCATCAAACTTAGCCAATCCTCCTCCCCAGCCACTGTTAGTGTTGTCATTGTGTGTGGTGCAGATGATCCAGTTGCCGGTGTCTTTAACGGCTGAGAGGTCACTTGTGCCCCAGCCACAGGTGCAGAAGTGGATTCTTGTGACTGCGGATGGCCTGCTGATGCTGATGCTGATGTACTGGCTTCTCCTTCAATAACCTGCCGTTCTTTTTCAAACCTCTTGGCTGACCAGGCTAACCAATGTTTGTACTTTTGAACATCTGCATCAGCGAAAGGAAAGAATGCGTTGTCTGCCAGCGCCTTTTTGTAGCGTGGATCCAGAATAGTAGCACAAATGTAATGCTGATCTGAGTTGATGTTTTTAAGACGTTCATCACCACGTAGGCGATGTAATAATTTCTCAGACAAAATGAAATGGTTTTTTTTTTTTTCATCTTTTTCAAACTCAGAAGAAACCGCCATCAGTTGGTGCTCCAGTATGCACAACAATGGGATAGCTTTTCCCAAATTACAGTCCTCCTGGCTGACTGCACGCGTGAAGAACTCAAAAGGACGAAGCATGTCTGTCAGGCTTTTAACTATGGCCCATTGCGCCTTACTCATCCGCAGGTCCTCCTTCTGAGATGTAGCCTCTGTCAAGAAATAGTGATCGAGTACCGTATACTGCTCATGCAGACGCTCAAGCATGTAGAAGGTTGAGTTCCAACGTGTTGCCACCTCCTGGATGAGTGCTTTCACTGGCATTCCACGTTGAAGTAGCAGTCTCCGCAGATGCTTCCGGGCCTTAAAAGAATGGCTGAAATGGTTGCACATTTTGCGGCAGGTGGCCATTACCTCGAACGCTGGACTCTCTTTATCACTCAAGAATTTTTGAACTACCAGGTTGATACAGTGCGCCAAACACGGCACTCTAACATGGTGACCCTGTGACATGGCCTTAACTACATTGGCGCCATTATCCGTGGAAACATAACCAATCTTGCGTTTTAGGGGGGATAGCATTGACAACACCTTTTTGTCAAACTCTTCCAAAAGGTTTTCTGCTGTGTGACTTTTCTCCAAGGCAAACATGGCTAGTGTTGCATGTTTCCGAGCAGCTTTGAAAACTTGGTCCGGGTCAACACCTGCGTTTAGCTTTGCTATAACACCTGAAAAAGAGACCCAGTGTGCAGTGATGCACATGTAATCATCGCCTGGGCCACTGGTCCACATGTCTGTTGTCAGATGTATTGTGTGAACAGCACTCTTCTGCAAAGCTGCCCCAATCGCCTGCAGCACATCTTCATGTAGTGCTGGAACCGCAACTCTGGCAAAATAGAACCGGCTCGGAACCTTCCATTTAGGGCAGAGCGTTGCAACTAATTCAAGAAAACCTACCGCTTCTACAAAAGAAAAAGGTAGAAGGTCCACAGCTAGCATTTTAGCCAGCTTAGTGTTATACAGACGCGTCAGTGGGTGGTTGCGTTCATATGGCACGTCTGAAGTAAGCATTGTTCTAATGTTGGCCTGGACCAAGCATTTACGGGCTGATAATGACTTCGTTGACCCAATTTTGCTCGCTGGTGAACTTTTGTGCGTTGGTGTCTCACTCGCTCCAACACTCTTAGTGTGCCTCACATTGGGTGTGCTGCTGAGAGGGGTACTGGGTGTAAGGGAAGTGTTTGACACGTCTTCTTCCTGCTCGTCAACATCAGATGAAACATCAACGTTTCCTTGATTTTGGCCTTTCTTGATCGCAGCTAGGTGCGCAAACCATTGGACACCGTGCTTTCTGTCAAGATGACCACTCTGGCCGCCGGTACCATAGTTGCTACCTGGCTTACCACGACTAACTGCAAGCTTACAAAGGGTACAAATGGCAAACCTTGGATTTTTGGGACAAACAGTAAAGAAGTCCCAAACTGGGGACTTGAAGTGTCTGTGGGACCTGGAGGAGGCGGCGATACTGGTGGTGGTGGTGGTCATGAAGCTAATGCCAGATGAAGTGGAGGATCTGGATTGGCCAACTTTTGTACGTTTTCCACTTTCACCGCCACTAATTAAGGTCGAGGTTGACGCAGGTCTCTTCTTGCCAGAAAGAAATATGGAAGCGGGACGAGTTGGTGTACTACTTAACTCCAATGATTGTGGTGTTTCCACTGCCTCCTCATCGACAACATCATCATCATCATCATCACGCGCAGCAGCTCTTCGGGCTAGGGTCAAAATGTCTGTTTGCTGCATGCCCGCTGGGGCTGCAGTGACCTTTATGATGACTGGGTCGTCGTTGGCAGAGTCTTCATCAGCAGCAGTATCCGCCACTTCTTGTTGAGCCTCATCACACTCCATAAGTCTGAGACTTTGGACGAGCTTCCTTTTACGCTTAAGTACCTTTGTTGGATCATGGTGTGCCTCACTCTCAGACGGCTGTGGTGCTGGTTCCCAAGTTTGATCCGTATCATCAGAAGGAGGTGTGCTTGAAGAGGATGTAGACACCACCCTTGATCTCTTCCTTGCTAGGGTTGTGGAAGACAATGAAGGATCATCAGGAGGAGTGGCTTCCTCAAATGATACCTCGCCTTGATTGTCGATTTCCTGATGTGCCCCTACTTCGGGAGGAACAACTATTGTGGGCACTTGTTGTGACCCTCCATGCACCTCTGCATGCGCATCTCCTTGCGCTGCCTCTCCTTCCACATGTACTTGGGCTTGTACTTGCACATGTGATTGTTGTTGCCGCTGTGGTTGTTCAACACTCGTCAGATGAGCTACAACAACCTGTGTTGATTGAGGGACATTGCTGCTGCTTTCTTGCGATGAGCCAACATCACTGGTCGATGGTGATTGAAGAAGTATACTGGCTGCCTCTGCAGCACTCAAGGGCTTGGACTTAAGTTGGCGTGGTGGTGGTGGTGGCACTGAGCCCAATGGAGCGGGGGTGCTGCTGCCAGCTTGGTCCCCAGCAGATCCCGCTGCAGCTGCTGCAGGCATACTTTTTTTTTTACTCACAAAAAAAGGGGCGGGCGGCACACCAGTGTCCTTGGTAACTTGCTTCTTCTGCTCCTTACTGGCACCTTTCTTGCTAGAGGAGCTACGGGTTACTTTTTTTGGGGCCATCTTCTTCAGAGCAGGTCAGCAGGCAGCAGTTGCACGAGTTGCAGAGGGTTCTGTGTCCAGACGTGACGTCGCGTGACGTTATGCTGCACACACCGCTGCAGGACTTCTTCCTGGCACTGGTGGTTCTATTGAGTCTTCTTGTGCACCTAAAAGCAATGGAAGACAGAGGAACATCAGTTCAGTTATACACCCCAAAAAATCGACAAAACACAGAAAAATGAGCACAATCCCATGCCATCCATGATGTTTACATTGAAGACACCCCACAGAAAGACTAGGGACATGCAAGTATGCAACACTCACTACCCCTGGGCATAAGGGATGAAAAGTAGGCAAAATAAGTGCAGGCCTCAGACACTGCCTCTCCTCAAAATGGCCCCCTTACACCCCAAGCACATGTTGCTGCCTGTACCAGCCAGCACTCAAGATGGCCACCACCACCACCCACATGGCCAGTCCACATCAACAGTACACCCCCAAAAAACAGAAAAACAGCCAGAAATCACCACAATCCAATGCCATCCATGATGTTTACATCAAAGAGAGTGAGACAACACCACAGGCACACTCAGTCCATGCACCACCACCACCCCTGGGCAAGCAAAAGGCCACACCAGCAGCCCCCCAAAAACGACAAAAAAAAAAAAAATAAGCACAATCCCAGCCCATCCATGGCCTCAATTATGTTTAAATTCAAGAAGACACCCCACAGAAAGACTAGGCCCATGCAACACTCACCACCCCTGGGCAAAGGGCCACACCAGCAGGCCCAAAAAAACGACAAAAAAACAATAAAATCTGCACAATCCCAGCCCATCCATGGCCTCAATGGTGTTTAAATTCAAGAAGACACCCCACAGAAAGACTAGGCCCATGCAACACTCACCACCCCTGGGCAAAGGGCCACACCAGCAGGCCCAAAAAAACGACAAAAACCAATAAAATCTGCACATTCCCAGTCCATCCATGACCTCAATGGTGTTTAAATTCAAGAAGACACCCCTCAGAAACACTAGGCCCATGCAACACTCACTACCCCTGGGCATAAGGGATGAAAAGTAGGCAAAATAAGTGCAGGCCTCAGACACTGCCTCTCCTCAAAATGGCCCCCTTACACCCCAAGCACATGTTGCTGCCTGTACCAGCCAGCACTCAAGATGGCCACCACCACCACCCACATGGCCCGTCCACATCAACAGTACACCCCCAAAAAACAGAAAAACAGCCAGAAATCACCACAATCCAATGCCATCCATGATGTTTACATCAAAGAGAGTGAGACAACACCACAGGCACACTCAGTCCATGCACCACCACCACCCCTGGGCAAGCAAAAGGCCACACCAGCAGCCCCCCAAAAACGACAAAAAACAATAAAATAAGCACAATCCCAGCCCATCCATGGCCTCAATTATGTTTAAATTCAAGAAGACACCCCACAGAAAGACTAGGCCCATGCAACACTCACCACCCCTGGGCAAAGGGCCACACCAGCAGGCCCAAAAAAACGACAAAAAACAATAAAATCTGCACAATCCCAGCCCATCCATGGCCTCAATGGTGTTTAAATTCAAGAAGACACCCCACAGAAAGACTAGGCCCATGCAACACTCACCACCCCTGGGCAAAGGGCCACACCAGCAGGCCCAAAAAAACGACAAAAACCAATAAAATCTGCACATTCCCAGTCCATCCATGACCTCAATGGTGTTTAAATTCAAGAAGACACCCCTCAGAAACACTAGGCCCATGCAACACTCACTACCCCTGGGCATAAGGGATGAAAAGTAGGCAAAATAAGTGCAGGCCTCAGACACTGCCTCTCCTCAAAATGGCCCCCTTACACCCCAAGCACATGTTGCCTGTACCAGCCAGCACTCAAGATGGCCACCACCACCACCCACATGGCCAGTCCACATCAACAGTACACCCCCAAAAAACAGAAAAACAGCCAGAAATCACCACAATCCAATGCCATCCATGATGTTTACATCAAAAAGAGTGAGACAACACCACAGGCACACTCAGTCCATGCAACACTCACCACCCCTGGGCAAAGGGCCACACCAGCAGGCCCAAAAAAACGACAAAAAACAATAAAATCTGCACAATCCCAGCCCATCCATGGCCTCAATGGTGTTTAAATTCAAGAAGACACCCCACAGAAAGACTAGGCCCATGCAACACTCACCACCCCTGGGCAAAGGGCCACACCAGCAGGCCCAAAAAAACGACAAAAAACAATAAAATCTGCACAATCCCAGCCCATCCATGGCCTCAATGGTGTTTAAATTCAAGAAGACACCCCACAGAAAGACTAGGCCCATGCAACACTCACCACCCCTGGGCAAAGGGCCACACCAGCAGGCCCAAAAAAACGACAAAAAACAATAAAATCTGCACAATCCCAGCCCATCCATGGCCTCAATGGTGTTTAAATTCAAGAAGACACCCCTCAGAAACACTAGGCCCATGCAACACTCACTACCCCTGGGCATAAGGGATGAAAAGTAGGCAAAATAAGTGCAGGCCTCAGACACTGCCTCTCCTCAAAATGGCCCCCTTACACCCCAAGCACATGTTGCCTGTACCAGCCAGCACTCAAGATGGCCACCACCACCACCCACATGGCCAGACCACATCAACAGTACACCCCCAAAAAACAGAAAAACAGCCAGAAATCACCACAATCCAATGCCATCCATGATGTTTACATCAAAGAGAGTGAGACAACACCACAGGCACACTCAGTCCATGCACCACCACCACCCCTGGGCAAGCAAAAGGCCACACCAGCAGCCCCCCAAAAACGACAAAAAACAATAAAATAAGCACAATCCCAGCCCATCCATGGCCTCAATTATGTTTAAATTCAAGAAGACACCCCACAGAAACACTAGGCCCATGCAACACTCACTACCCCTGGGCATAAGGGATGAAAAGTAGGCAAAATAAGTGCAGGCCTCAGACACTGCCTCTCCTCAAAATGGCCCCCTTACACCCCAAGCACATGTTGCCTGTACCAGCCAGCACTCAAGATGGCCACCACCACCACCCACATGGCCAGACCACATCAACAGTACACCCCCAAAAAACAGAAAAACAGCCAGAAATCACCACAATCCAATGCCATCCATGATGTTTACATCAAAGAGAGTGAGACAACACCACAGGCACACTCAGTCCATGCACCACCACCACCCCTGGGCAAGCAAAAGGCCACACCAGCAGCCCCCCAAAAACGACAAAAAACAATAAAATAAGCACAATCCCAGCCCATCCATGGCCTCAATTATGTTTAAATTCAAGAAGACACCCCACAGAAACACTAGGCCCATGCAACACTCACTACCCCTGGGCATAAGGGATGAAAAGTAGGCAAAATAAGTGCAGGCCTCAGACACTGCCTCTCCTCAAAATGGCCCCCTTACACCCCAAGCACATGTTGCCTGTACCAGCCAGCACTCAAGATGGCCACCACCACCACCCACATGGCCAGACCACATCAACAGTACACCCCCAAAAAACAGAAAAACAGCCAGAAATCACCACAATCCAATGCCATCCATGATGTTTACATCAAAGAGAGTGAGACAACACCACAGGCACACTCAGTCCATGCACCACCACCACCCCTGGGCAAGCAAAAGGCCACACCAGCAGCCCCCCAAAAACGACAAAAAACAATAAAATAAGCACAATCCCAGCCCATCCATGGCCTCAATTATGTTTAAATTCAAGAAGACACCCCACAGAAAGACTAGGCCCATGCAACACTCACCACCCCTGGGCAAAGGGCCACACCAGCAGGCCCAAAAAAACGACAAAAAACAATAAAATCTGCACAATCCCAGCCCATCCATGGCCTCAATGGTGTTTAAATTCAACAAAACAGTTGTATCATGCACCCATAACCAACCCTGGTCCTACTGGATACTGTGGCTACCCACAATATAATTTATTTAATTTTCTGAAAAAGTTCCAAAATTGTACTTGCAGCAACTGTAATGCCCCAAACAAACTTACTTGTGAAAGTTGATTTCTAATCCAAAAGTGATCCAAAGACAGTCAAAAAGGCCTCAAATCCAAATATCCAGCAGCACCCACAAAAAGTAATCCTTCCAGCTCCAGATCCAAATGAAAGTGACCAGGAGATGGACAAAGCACTGGGAGGAGCCTGCTGGACAGGAACAGGAAGTTGGAGACTGTGGGGCACTTCCTTCCTCCCCCCCCCCCCAAAATGGACTCCTTGCAAAAAAAAAGGCCATGCAAATGTCAACCTGAGGAGTGATTCTGATAAAAATCATAATTTTCTGAAGGTTTATCCTGTTTGCTGGTGATTTTCTTGTGCGAAATTGCAAAATCTCTATTTCGCAAGTGCGAGATTGTTCCTTTCCGCCGCAACTACATGTTCGCAATTGCGAACTCTCGCGAGGTGTGCTGTGCAAGGTGGCAAGCCGCGAGTACGTATTCGCGGGCGACAAACTCCCGCGGGAACACGCAGCAAGATCTAAAATGGCGCGTCACTCGCAAAGAAAAACAACTCGGCAAACGCTAAAATGACGGAAAGTGAACGCCGTGCACCACGCCGCGCGCCGCAACCAAGCAAAAAATCCGCCGCGAGCGGATTCACGGATTTTCGACAAATTCGCGAGCGTTCGCGGATTGCGGATTTGCCGAAAATCCGAAAAATCCGCGAGCGGAGCGGATTTTACGCCCATGCTTAGTATGTACTACTCAAACTGTCATTCAAGCATGTAATGACTCGCGTTCCAACGTGTTGGCACCTCTTATATGAGTACTTTAACTGGCATTCTATTAACCCATTGAATGAGCTTCAGCTGCTCCCTGACTTTAAACGAATAGCTGAAATGATTTCAGATTCTTCTGCAGTTGGACAGTACTTTGCTTGTTTGGTCTTCTTTTTTTAGAAAGTCCTGTACAATGATGTTGATGCAGTGTGCCAAACACAATCAATCAATCAATCAGGGAATTTTGAAGCATGCTTCTCGCCCATGAGGGCATCAAGGTGCTGGGGGTGTGTGCAGCTCTGACTCAGCTGAAGAGCCAAGCCTTGAGGTTCTTCCTGAAGGTATGCAGAGAGGGAGAGCGTCTCATGTGGATGGGGAGCTCGTTCCGCGTCTTTGCTGCGATGTGTGAGAAGGCTCTTCCACTGGCTCTGGCTCCGTGGATGCGCTGAGTTTTGGTGAGGGCGTGGTCGGCAGAATGGAGGTTTCTCTTGGGTACGTGGAAGGAGACTCTTTCATTGAGGTATTGGGGTCCTGTGTTGTGGAAGGATTTGTAGGCGTGGGTAAGTAGGTTGAAGATTATTCTCTTCTCGGCAGGGAGCCAATGGAGGTTTCGCAGGTGTTGGGTGGTGTGTTCATGTCGTGGGATGCCGAGGATGAGTCTGGCGGGGGTGTTCTGGATGGTCTAGAGTTTGCAGAAGAAGGATTTGTTGATTCCGGCATAGATGGCATTCCCGTAGTCCAGTCTGCTAGTTATGAGTGGATGGGTGGTGGTCATTCTGGATTGGGGGTATCCATTTGAAGGTCTTGCGAGGGATGCCGAGGGTGTTGAAGCAGGTGGAGGCAACAGCGTTGATCTGTCGGTTTATGGTGAGGGAGGAGTCAAGTATGATGCTGAGCTTTCTGGCATGTTCTGGGGGGGTTGAGGGATTTCTGAGGGTGGTGGGCCAACAGGTCATGTCCCATGCTGCGGGGGTGGGTCCGAGGATTGAACTTCTGTCTTCTCTGAGTTGAGCTTCAGGCAGCTGCTGCTGATCCAGGATACAACATCTTTGATTCATTCCATGGAAACTGAGTCTAGTGGTGTGGGGGTCCTTAGTGAGGGAGAGGATTAGCTGTGTGTCGTAGGCATAGGATATTATGCTGAGTCTATGCTGTCTGACAATGGCGGGGGGCATGTAGATATTGAATAGCGTGGGGCTGAGAGATGATCCTTTGGGGTACTCCTCAGTTAATCTCTGTTGGTTTGGAGAGGAAGGATGGGAGTCTGATTCTTTGTGTTCTGCCGGTGAGGAAGGAGCAGAGCCAGTCGAGGTGACAGTTTCCCTGTATGCCGGCGTCGTGGAGTCTGGAGATGAGAGTGCAGTGGGAGACAGTGTCGAAGGCTGCAGAGAGGTCTAGTAGGATGAGGGACACAGTGTGGACATGGTCAAGGAGAGTGTGGATGTTGTCGGTGGCAGTGAGGACGGTGGTCTCTGTGCTGTGGTTTCTGCTGAATCTGGATTGGGAAGGGTCAAGGATGGAGTTCTCTTCGATGAAGTTCGTTAGCTAGACAATGAAGATCTTCTCTGTGACTTTGGACACGAAGGAGAGGAGAGAGATGGGTTGATAATTTTTGAGGTCTGTCGGGTCTGTGGAGGGCTTCTTGAAGAGGGGCTTGACTTATGCACGTTTCCAGTCATCATGGAAAGTGCCAACTTCAAAAGTGTTGTTGATGATGTGTCGTAGCGGGTGCTATGGCAGCGGCGGCTCTAAGGAAGATGTGCGGTGGGCAGGGGTCCATCGGAGCTCCCGAGTGGATGCTTTTCAGGGCAATGGCGGTGTCCTAGGTGGTGACTGGTGTCCAGGCGGATATGGTAGGCTGGCTGTCGTTGCTGGAGGAAGGTTTTTTTTCGGTGTCTAGTGTCTGTTCATTGAAGTTGTCGTACAGGGACTTTATTTTCAGATGGAAATAGCAGCTGAGTTTGTTGCAGAGGTCCTGGGAGGGTGTGACATCTGTGCCTTCGCTGGCGAGTTGGCGAATTCCTGGATGATGCTGAAGAGTTATTTTGAGTTGCTGGATTTGGCGAGGATTTTGTTCTGGATGAATGTTCTTTTGGTAGATCTGATGAGTTGATGGTATTCTGTCATGGCGTTCTTGTAGGTGGTACGATCTTCTGCTGTTTTGCTGTTCCTTTATAGCTTCTAGAGACGTCTGCAGGTACGTCTGGATTCTTGGAGTTTGGTGGTGAACCAGGAGGCCTTGCTGGGGCGTTGTCTTTCGGTGTTGCGGAGGTGGGGAAGTTTTTCTGTGTAGTTGGTGATCCATCTGTGCAGTTTTTGGCTGCAGATTTGGTGTCTGTTGAGGTGGGGGGGACTTTGTTCCAGATCCTGCACAAGGGCGTATTGTGGGTTTGTGAGCGGTGGCCTTGTTGAAGGAGAAGTATATGCAGTGGTGGTCCATCCAGGGGGGGTTTGCGTGGTGTGGCTGAAGTGGATGTTGTTGCCTCCTGCAAAAATGGCGTTGAGGGTGTGTCCTGCCTTGTGGGTGGGGGTCGTGACAATCTGTTTCAATCCAATGTTGGCAAGGTTGTCAGGGAGGGCAGAGGATTTGGGATCTCGGAGGTTGCCAAGGTGGAATTTGAGGTCTCTGAGCAGCACATAGTCCACAGAGGCAATGGTGTGGGGGGCGATGAGGTCAGAGATGGTAGTAGTGAACACAGATCGAGGTCTGGGAGGGGTGTAGGCGAGGGTGCTGCATTGGGTCATTCTGGGGCTGGTGTGGATCTCGAAATGCAGGTGTTCTGTGGGCCCTAAAATAGCCACCATTGGCCATGGCCTTAACTATATTACTGGCAACAAAAAAATGTTAAATCCTCTTGTTTGCAGCCTTTCAAATACATTGTAGTTAAAGTTTTCCAAAATGTTTGCAGCTATATCAGATTTCTCCCTACCGAACATGGCTACTGTTGCATGCTTCCGAGCAGCATTACACATTTCAGCAGTGTCAACACCTGCAGATATCTTTTCTCTAGCCCCACAATAGAGATTCAGCTTGCAGTGATGCACATGTAATCAGTCACTTGGCAACTGGTCCATGTGTCTGTTGTCAGGTGGATGCTGTGAACAGTACTCTGCTCAAAGCTTGTCCCTGTAATTCCAGCACATCATGTGGTAGCGCTGGAACAGAAACCCGGTTGAAATAGGCACAGCTAGGAACCTTCCATTTCGGGTAGATGGGATCCACAAATTCAAGAAAACCCACCCCTTCAACAAAAGTAAAAGGGAGGAGGTCCAGCACCAACATTTTAGCCAGATTCGTGTTGTACAAACGTGCCATTGGGTGATTGTGTTCATACTGCCCCTCCAGCCTAAACATGGCAGGAATAGTAGCCTGGGTCTGTTTCTTCTCTAATGCCACTAATTCAGGTAACTTCTTGAAAGCAGGTGGTGTTAGGCTTAAAGTGCTTTTCAGTGGGGCAGTCACTATCCTCTGTTGCCTTGGGGTCTTGACCTGAATCTTGTGCCATTGTGATGTTGCTGATGTGGGGGATACTACTGCACTGCTGGGGAGAGGGCTGCTTTGTGTAATGAAAATGTCTTCCTCTTCTTCACCTTTCACTGTGATTGGATCGGATTTTGATTCTCTGCTCAGCCGGCTTTCACCCCTTCACCAACAACACTTGCAATTTTTTTGCTGCTAAGAAACGCCTCCCAACAGATCATATGGTGCTTTCCCAAATGGGTTGTTTGACCCCCGGGACCATAGTTTGTACCAAGCATACCCAACTAACACTTGCTCCGCAAAGGGAGCATAAGGTAATGTTCACATACTTCTGGCTAACAGAAAAGAAGTCCAAGACCGGGGAGCTCAACTTTTTGATGCTAGTGCCACTGTCAATGTTGGATGTACTGGCAGTAGGTGGGCGTTTTGACGTTTGACTCTCTGCAGTACCTAGTTCTACTAAGGCGGTTGTGGATGTAGGGTTCTGTAGGAACTTTGCAAATATGAAAGCTTGCAGTGATTCGATCAGTGGTTCCACTGCCACATCTCCCTGAGAAGCTGGAATGGGGTAACGTTGGCCTTCCCGGGGCTGGACTAAGATCCATGATGACTGGGTCACCGTCATCCTCTGCTTTTACATCTGCCTCCAAAACCCTTAGGCTTTCTGGAACCGTGCTTTTTCCTAGCCTTGTCTCGTGGCATGTCTCACTCTCAGACTGAGGCGGGATCCAAGTGTCGTCTAGATCATCAGAAGGGGGCTTGGAGAAGAAGATGACGCACCTCTGACCCCCCTTTTTCTAGCTGGAGATCTGGAAGACAATAGATCTTCTGAAACAGCATATTGCTCTACTTGCTCAGCATGAAGCTCAATCTCTTGAACTGCTCCTACTTCAGGAGGAACTACGGGTCATTGCAGCGGTTGTAGTTATTGTTCACTTCTCTGAGTTTCCTGCAACAAATGGGTACTTCTTGTCGATAAGTAAATTTCAACATCACTGCTTGCTGCCGTTGCCGTGATTAGACTGGCTGCCTCTGTGACAGACATGGGTTTGGGTGTAGATTGGGCTGGGTCCACTGATGTGGGGTGCTGCTCCCAACTTGCTACAGTTTAATAATTGGTGACCAAGTGTAGTTGGATTTGAAAATAACTTGAAATGTGTGCATGAATGCATGTTCCAAGATGGTGCTACTATTTACCTTAAGTAGCTTGCTAGAAATAGCAATATGAATTGTTCACTTTCTATGAGTATTTCTTTGAGGGAGAAAACATTTAAATGGAAAAGCAAACGTGGCTCATTGTTGTGAACAAGGCTGTGGGTGGTGGCTAAAACCCGTAGACGCTAACACTCATGTAAGAATAAACTTTCCAGAGTGAAAACCATATGAGTGCCAGTTTCGTCATTTTTGAGTAAACAAGGAGCTTTGTTTGTATATATATATATATATATTCACTGAAAAAACCATAGATTATAGACCATATATAGTTAGGAATTTGCATTTACAAAACCTTGAAAATTCACTGAAAAAAACATAGGTTAGAGACCATATATAGTTAGCTGGACATTTTATTGACATAAAACCAATGAAATTCCATATATAGTTAGTTGCACTAACTATATATCGCGCACCCGCAATCCACTGCTGATGATGTCACATATTACATCATTCATGACATGGTCAGTGACATCACTGATGACATCACTGATGACATCTCAAATGACATCACTGATGACATCTCAAATGACATCACTGATGACATCATCTAGTGTCTGTGTGTTTTTGTAAAGTTTAAATATGTTTTACATATTGAAGAATGAGTGGATGTATGGAAGACTGAGTGTGTGTGTGGCTGGCTGGGAGGTGTGTGACTCTGTGCATATTAATGTGTACTTGTATCAGTGATTGTATAAGAGAGTAAGTATGTGTTAGTATATGTGTGAAAAGTATGGTGTTCTGTGTTTAACTGTATAGATGAGGAAATCGAAGTGTGATTGATTCTTCACAGGACTGACTAGGTGTATGAGTGCATATGATAGTGTTGTAATAATGAGTGACTGTATGTATGAGTGATTGTATGGGTGAATGAGTGAATGTGTGTGTAGACGTAGGAATCAGTGAGTGCGTATGTAGTAACTGGTATTGGTGTGTCATGATGTCATCAGTGATGTCATTTGAGATGTCATCAGTGATGTCATTTGAGATGTCATCAGTGATGTCATCAGTGATGTCACTGAAGTATGGTGTTCTGTGTTTAACTGTATAGATGAGGAAATGGAAGTGTGATTGATTCTTTACAGGACTGACTAGGTGTGTGAGTAACTCCATGGATGAGTGGCAGTGTGTGAGTGTCTGCATAGGTGTATGAGTGCATATGATAGTGTTGTAATAATGAATGACTGTATGTATGTATGAGTGATTGTATGGGTGAATGAGTGAATGTGTGTGTAGACGTAGGAATCAGTGAGTGCGTATGTAGTAACTGGTATTGTTGTGTCATGATGTCATCAGTGATGTCATTTGAGATGTCATCAGTGATGTTATCAGTGATGTCATTTGAGATGTCATCAGTGATGTCATCAGTGATGTCACTGACCATGTCATGAATGATGTAATATGTGACATCATCAGCAGTGGATTGCGGGTGCGCGATATATAGTTAGTGCAACTAACTATATATGGAATTTCATTGGTTTTATGTCAATAAAATGTCCAGCTAACTATATATGGTCTCTAACCTATGGTTTTTTCAGTGAATTTTCAAGGTTTTGTAAATGCAAATTCCTAACTATATATGGTCTATAATCTATGGTTTTTTCAGTGAATTTCATTGGTTTTTTAAAAGCTAATATCTATAGCTGTAAAATATATTCTTTATTACGTGACGTATCACGTAGCCACGTGAGACGCCTCATGACGCGTCGCATAACCGTGACGTATCGGCTCTGCAGCGCAAACAAAACCCGTAACGTAAGCGTGCCGGAGCACGCTTACAGATATATATATTTTTTTTAACCTTAATTAGACAAAATCCACACGTGCACATATCTTGAGGCCTTGCAAAGGCACATTAAACAAACAGTCCCTACAATTCTGCCAAGTTTGCTGGAAATCTATTCCCTTAATTTTTTTTTTATTGTTTCTCTTGGTTTTCCCCTTGTTACGCTTACCGGGACGCTACCCGGTACGCGAACCGGACGCTCCAAAAACACAAGATGGCGGACTCCCGTTACGCTGCCGGTTAGCTGCCCGGTTCGCGTACCGGGAAGCGCCTCTACCACGAAAAATCGCGGGGGACTTTAATATCCCCCTCATCAATCCTAGGGGGTCAGGAGTGGTCTACCTTGCCCCCTTTCCTTCATTTCCCCCTTCGTTTTTCACCACATCTTGTCTCTCGATCGTACCGAGAGACAAGATGGCGGCCGCTCCGGACTGTTTAGAATGTTGACAGACACCGGAGAGCCAATCAGCTTCGCTTCGCGAAGTTCCGTTACGCGTCAGGTACGCGAACCGGGGCGCTAACCGGAGCGCTGTCACAGATATATATATATTTTTTTAAACGTTAATTTCTCAAAATCCACTGGAGCACATATATTGAGACATAGCAAAGGCACGTCGGGCAAACCATATCTACAATTTTGCCAAGTTTCATGTAAATCTATTCAGCCGTTCGAGCTAAAAGTGAGTCCAACCGCCCTATGGAAAAATGAATGGGAAAAACGCGTTTTGGGACCCCCCTTTTTTCTCGGCCCCCCTTGACGAAACCCCCCCAAATTTTCAGGGGCTGCTCAGAAACAAAATGTGCCATTTTCCTGAAAATTTCAGCCAATTCCGTCCACAAACGCCAAAGTTATTAGACATAGAATTTTCAGAAATCCCATAGAGAAAAAATCCTAACTATATATACCCACTGGCTATCGCCAGTAGGTAATATACATATATAAACATATATAATCTGCATATCTATATAAATATAAATGCATGCATACATATACCTATATGCATACATATGCATGCTATTTACATGAAAGTTTTAAAAACACTAATAAAAGCAAAGCTAAAAAGCCACCTCATTACAAACAGAATGGCTTTAACTTAAACGAGGGCGAGATCTATTGCATTTTCAATGCTTGTTTACTTTGGTTCTATCAAGAAGGCATTCAGATGTGTCACACATTTGCCATAAATTCTGAATGTTAGCACTCTAGTTGCTCATTAGATCACTGTAGTAAAGCTAGTGCTCACCAGGGAAGTCTGCTGCTAATCATGGTTTGCAGCCATTTTCCCGCATTTTTTATCCCGCAGACTTTCAGTCCGCATACCATTATCCCGCAAGGTCATTGACCTCGCATACCATTATCCCGCATTTTTTCAAAACGCATGTGCATTTATCGCGCATGCCTTTACAAAGAATTACGTTTTAAAGGCATGTATGGTAAATGCATTTGCGTTGTGAAAACCACGATGACGAGAGAGGTAAGTGGGTTTGTGTTAAATTTTTTCGTGGGTTAGTGATTGTGTAGTGTAGTGTAGTGTTGTGTAGTGTAGTGTTGTGTTAGTGTAGTGTAGAGTTGTGGTGGTTGTTTAGTGTAGGGTCATGCTGGGGGTAGTGTTTTAGGGTTTAGGGTTGTGTTGTAGTGTTTGCGTAGTGTAGGGTCATGCTGGGGGTAGTGTTTTAGGGTTTAGGGTAGTGCTGTAGTGTTTGCGTAGTGTAGGGTCATGCTGGGCATAGTGTTTTAGGGTTTAGGATAGTGTTGTAGTGTTTGCGTAGTGTAGGGTCATGCTGGGGGTAGTGTTTTAGGGTTTTGGGTAGTGTTGTAGTGTTTGCGTAGTGTAGGGTCATGCTGGGGTGTAGTATTTGAGGGTTTAGGGTAGTGTTGTAGTGTTTGTGTAGTGTAGGGTCATGCTGGGGGTAGTGTTTTAGGGTTTTGGGTAGTGTTGTAGTGTTTGCGTAGTGTAGGGTCATGCTGGGGGTAGTGTTTTAGGGTTTTGGGTAGTGTTGTAGTGTTTGCGTAGTGTAGGGTCATGCTGGGGTGTAGTGTTTTAGGGTTTTGGGTAGTGTTGTAGTGTTTGCGTAGTGTAGGGTCATGCTGGGGGTAGTGTTTTAGGGTTTTGGGTAGTGTTGTAGTGTTTGCGTAGTGTAGGGTCATGCTGGGGGTAGTGTTTTAGGGTTTTGGGTAGTGTTGTAGTGTTTGCGTAGTGTAGGGTCATGCTGGGGGGTAGTGTTTTAGGGTTTTGGGTAGTGTTGTAGTGTTTGCGTAGTGTAGGGTCATGCTGGGGGTAGTGTTTTAGGGTTTTGGGTAGTGTTGTAGTGTTTGCGTAGTGTAGGGTCATGCTGGGGGTAGTGTTTTAGGGTTTAGGGTAGTGTTGTAGTGTTTGCGTAGTGTAGGGTCATGCTGGGGGTAGTGTTTTAGGGTTTAGGGTAGTGTTGTAGTGTTTGCGTAGTGTAGGGTCATGCTGGGGGTAGTGTTTTAGGGTTTAGGGTAGTGTTGTAGTGTTTGCGTAGTGTAGGGTCATGCTGGGGTGTAGTGTTTTAGGGTTTTGGGTAGTGTTGTAGTGTTTGCGTAGTGTAGGGTCATGCTGGGGGTAGTGTTTTAGGGTTTAGGGTAGTGTTGTAGTGTTTGCGTAGTGTAGGGTCATGCTGGGGTGTAGTGTTTTAGGGTTTTGGGTAGTGTTGTAGTGTTTGCGTAGTGTAGGGTCATGCTGGGGGTAGTGTTTTAGGGTTTAGGGTAGTGTTGTAGTGTTTGCGTAGTGTAGGGTCATGTTGGGGGTAGTGTTTTAGGGTTTAGGGTTGTGTTGTAGTGTTTGCGTAGTGTAGGGTCATGCTGGGGGTAGTGTTTTAGGGTTTAGGGTTGTGTTGTAGTGTTTGTGTAGTGTAGGGTCATGCTGGGGGTAGTGTTTTAGGGTTTAGGGTAGTGTTGTAGTGTTTGCGTAGTGTAGGGTCATGCTGGGGTGTATTGTTTTAGGGTTTTCGGTAGTGTTGTAGTGTTTGCGTAGTGTAGGGTCATGCTGGGGGTAGTGTTTTAGGGTTTAGGGTAGTGTTGTAGTGTTTGTGTAGTGTAGGGTCATGCTGGGGGTAGTGTTTTAGGGTTTAGGGTAGTGTTGTACTCTTTGTATAGTGTAGGGTCATGCTGGGGGTAGTGTTTTAGGGTTTAGGGTAGTTTAGTTGTTTAGTGTATGCTAAAGGCATATTCGTTCTAAAAGTTTTCGTTATTTTAATTTGCAGCCTAATAGTACATGCAGGATTTTTTTTGCGGACTGATGGTATGCGGGATTTCGTCATATATTCGCTAATCATACTTTCTATGGCAAAATGAACCCCCTCATTTTGTTCCTTTTTAAATTAAATGTTTTAAGAGTTACCACTTTATTCCAATCAAGATGGCTTCAGGTGTGCCATACCTTTGTAATAAGTAGGACTGTTAGCACTCTAGTTGTTCTTTAGAACACTCTGGGACATTCTGTCATTGGGCTATAGTTGGGCTACATCTGGCTGATATTTGGGCTACATTTGTTTTTTTTGTCTCTGGTGGCCATCTTTGGGCTACATTGGGCTACATTGGGCTACATTGGGCTACATTGGGCTACATTTGGGCTCCAACATATATATAGCCCAATGTAGCCCAATATATATTTTTCAAAGTTAATTTTCGTAAAAACCACTGGAGCCTATATCTTGAGACATAGCAAAGGCACATCGGGCTACCAGTCCCTACAATTTTGCCAAGTTTGGTGTAAATCCATTCAGCCGTTCAGGCTAAAAGTGAGGCCAACCGCCCTATGGAAAATTGCATGGGAAAAACACGTTTTAGGACCCCCCTTTTTTCTTGGCCCCCCCTTGACGAAACCCCCCCAAATTTTCAGGGGCTGCTCAGAAACAAAATGTTCCATTTTCCTGAAAATTTCTGCCAATTCTGTCCTCAAACGCCAAAGTTATTCGACATAGAATTTTCCAAAATCCCATAGGAAAAAAATCCTAACTATATATACCTACTGGCTATCGCCAGTAGGTAATATATATATATATATATATATATATATATATATATATATATATATATATATATATATATATATATATATACATTCACTGAGAAAAACATAGGTTTAATACACGTTATAGTTAGGAATTAGCATTGAAAAAACCTTACAAATTCACTGAAAAAAACCATAGGTTTCACACCAGTTATAGTTAGCTGGACATTTCACTCATACAAAACCATTGAAATTCCCCCGTTATAGCTAGTTGTACTCACTATAACTCGCGCGCCCGCAATCCACTGCTGATGATGTCACATAATACATCACTCAAGACATGGTCAGTGA
The DNA here is from genome assembly GCF_964261635.1 of Lissotriton helveticus. NCBI lineage: Eukaryota > Metazoa > Chordata > Amphibia > Caudata > Salamandridae > Lissotriton > Lissotriton helveticus. Next base: position 1,082,657,614 of record NC_136059.1, read on the forward strand.
CCTCACTCATGACATCACTGATGACATCTCAAATGACATCACTGATGACATCATCCAGTGATTATGCGTCTTTCTGAAAAATAAATATTTTTATATATGTATATCTAAAGGTGGATGGAAGAATAAATGGGTAAATAAGTGTCTAGATGGATATTTTTTGTAAAAATGATTGGTTGAGTAGGCCTGAGCAGGCCTAGGGGGTCAGGGTGCTTCTACCCTGCCCCCTTTTTTTTCTACACGTTTGTTTTTCTGCTTTCTTGTGCCTCGGTCAACCTAGCACAAGATGAATGCCAACACTTCCTGGTTAAAAGTGTTGACAGCCAATGAGCATGCTGCTTTCCTGTGAAAGGCATGCTGATTGGCTGCCACTGTCTGTCAACACTCCAAACCAGGAAGTGTTGGCAGCCATCTTGTGCCTCGGTAGAACCAAGGCACAAGAAAGCAATGAAACAAAGTTGCAAAACACGCAAAGGGGGCAGGGTAGAAGCACCCTGACCCCCTAGGCCTGCTCGGGGGGTCCCCCAGGCCCAAAAAATATATATATTTTTTTTTAAATCACGGGGTGCGCGCACCGTTCGCGTACCGTACGAGTACGGTGCGCGCACCCCGCGGTTTTTAAAAAAAAGAACATTTTGTTTTTGGGCCTGGGGGGTCCTTGTGGGACCCCCTGAGCAGGCCTAGGGGGTCAGGGTGCTTCTACCCTGCCCCCGTTTTGAGTTCTACACGTTTGTTTTTCTGCTTTCCTGTGCCTCAGTTTACCGAGGCACAAGATGGCTGCCAACAATTTCTGTTTTGGAGTGTTGACAGACAGTGGCAGCCAATCAGCATGCAGCTCGTACTCGGGAAGGTACAGAGTACAGTAAGCTTACAGTGCATGCACGGTGCAATGCCCATAGATATATATATTTTTCAAATTCGATTTTCTCAAAAACTACTGGAGGGATTTACACCATTTAAACAAAAGGGCGATCTGCGAATCAGACTCTACCATTTTGCAAAACTTCTTGTAATTCCGTTCAGCCGTTCGGGCTGTAGCCGTGTCTAATCGTCCTATGGAAAATTGCATGGGGAAAACATGTTTTGGGACCCCCTTTTTTCTCGTCCCCCGCTTGACAAATCCCCCCGAGACTTTCAGGGAAGGAGCGGAGCGTAACGGGCCAAAATTTTGGAAAATTACACACAAATTCCCCAATCGATGCCAAAGTTATTCCAAATAGAATGTTGTGGATTTCCTATGGAAACTAGGTCCTAACTATAACTACCTACTGGCAGCCGCCAGTAGGTAATATATATATATATATATATATATATATATATATATATATATATATATATATATATCCATCCATCAGTGACACTGAATCCGATGTAACAATGGGAAGTGTCTCTAGTGAAGAAGTTGTACGCCGAAAGAATTTTTTAGACGAGTTTCGGGTGATGAAGGAAAATCGTCACAAAGAGAAACACAACCAGATGGAATTCTCATCTCCCAAACCGAGAGGACGTGGACGCGGAAGGGGCAGAGGCCGAGGAAGAGGAGAAATCGGAAGAAAAGACTCAGACAACGGTGGGAATACCGACAAAACAAAGGGCGCAGTGGGAACCAGAAAGACACGCTCCAACAAGAACTACTAATGGATGCACAAACGGTAAACAAAACTGTGGTTAATCTATCTAATAGATTTCTGTCTGACATTGATAAAAAGACACTCTGTCTAGGCCTTTCTTTCTGCCCCACGACTAGACTAAATTTTATTGACACCCGTATAGAGGTCTTCAAATTTGTACGAAAATTAAAACTAAGAAAATGGCATAAACTTAAAAGATCTAGCCAATTCAATACTAATGGTAACAGTGCTAACAATGTCTCTTCTAACTTAATCATTGGAGATGCTGATACTTTAGCAGTTATGTCTGATTTAAATGAGATCCATGACATTTCCAATGAGGACCAACCTATCTCTATCACCCAATGCCTTGATGACATGAATCTAACACAAGATGCACATGCGAAAAGTAATTTCAGAGTAAAATCGACTTTTATGCCTGTACTTCCACATGACTGCATAGATACTTTTCACGATTGCATTGTGAAAGGACTGGTGAGCCTCAGGAAAAAGAATAAGATCCAACGCAAGAGGGGGTTTAGAAACAATCTAACATTTTCCCAAAGAAAGGCACTCAAGGCACTCTACGATGACACCAATATAGTGATACGTCCTGCCGACAAAGGTGGGAACATTGTTGTCTTGAATCGAGAGAACTACATCAATGAGGCAATTAAACAACTCAGTGATACTAAATTTTACACACCTGTCAAAATTGATGCCTATAATGTAAGTATTACTGACATTTGGGAGAAGCTAGAAACATGGAAAGACAAGGGGCTCCTTGTTTGGGAAGAATATCGTTATCTGAAAAAGGACTTCCCAAAACTACCCATCTTATACTTACTACCTAAACTCCACAAAAATGCCACTGATCCACCAGGACGCCCCATAGTGTCCTCCATCGGGAGTATCAGTGAAAACATTTCTAAATATGTGGATAATTTCCTCCGAGACTATGTTATCCAATTACCCAGCTATATAAAAGATACGAAAGACTTTCTTTGTCAGATCGAAAATATAGTATGGGAACCTGAATTCATGTTTATTGTGCTAGACGTCCAATCTCTGTACACTATCATTAACCACCAACATGGCATTGAAGCTTGTGAACATTTTCTAAAAAATAGACCTCTATGTTATCGTGAACACTCCAAAATGGTAATGGAGATGATGTATTTCTGCCTGACAAATAACATATTTTCCTTTGACGGCGCCCTCTACAGGCAAATCAGTGGTACTGCCATGGGTTCTTGCTTTGCTCCCAGTCTGGCGAATCTGTTCATGGGATACTGGGAGCAGGAAATCCATGACAGTGCCACTTTGAGGGAAGACTTTGAGAAGGTCGTCGTGTGGCTACGCTACATCGACGACCTCTTCATTGTCTGGAAAGGCACCAATGTTGAAGCACAAGACTTCATCACTAAACTGAATTGCAACAGCTACAATATCTATCTATCTGGCAATATTAGCAACAGCCAGACTGAATTCTTGGATGTTAAATTAGAGATCAAAGAACAAAAAATTTGCTCCTCATTGTATCGCAAGGCTACAGCCGGGAACAGTGTTTTGCACGCTCTTAGCAGCCACCCTGAGGCTCTCAAATGGAGCATCCCCTATGGGGAACTTTTGAGGGCGAAACGAAACTGTAACACCAATGATTCTTATCTAAGGGAGCAAGAAACCATCATGATCAGGTTCAAAAGTAGAGGTTACCCCAGTTGGGTTCTCAAAAAAGCCAAGGAAAGAGCAGAGAGAATAGAAAGATCTGAGACACTGGGAAATAACCGAGTGTCAGACACCACGGAAAATGATGAATCGACTAGACTCATCCTAACTTTCAGCTCTGAATCTCAACAAGTCAAAAAACTTCTTGCAAAAAATTGGGAGATACTGAAAACTGATTCTGTTTTAGGTAACAGTATCCCAGATCGACCTATGATTACTTATAAGAGAAGCAGGAATATACGTGATCTAGTGGTCAGAAATGACATCACCCAATATACTAAGAAAGACACTGAACATGGTCTGGTAGGTTTTTACCCCTGTGGCCACTGCAAAGCCTGCAAACATAGTAAATATAGAGGATCTGTGGAATATAACAACATTACAAAAAATTTGACCTCTTTTCTCACCTGCAGTACCACTTTTGTAATATATGCCATCGAATGCTCCTGCAAACTCTGGTATATTGGCAGCACCAGTTGCTCTGCCAAAAAAAGAATCCTGGAACATCTCAGGGCCATTACCAACAAAGACCCCAAATACCCTGTTGTACGTCACTTCGAACAACAACACTTTTCCAATATTGCTGATTTAAATTTCTTCATATTGGAACAGGTCCCCAGGCATCCGAGAGGGGGTGACAGGTTATTAAATTTGAGACAACGTGAGTCTAAACTCATAATCGAGTTTCAAACCAGATTCCCGGGAGGCCTGAACATTGATGAGGAATTAGCAATTCATTTAAGAGAATAATCGATGTTACTGACCAATACTTGTCCTTTGATATCTACAGTATTCTCTAAGTGTATATATCCTGTTCTGACATTGTATTTTCAAGTTTTATATTACTTTTTCTCTAAAATTTATTCATGTATCTTTATTTATAATTCACAAACTTTATTCTTCTGTTGTTTTCCGCAGGAGGAAAGGAGGGGGCCCATCACTGGACTTCACCTGCACGGGCGTACCCAACCTTTGCACTCCAGGAATCACTGCTCATCACACTTTGAGACACCTACTACCAAGGTCAGACCTTTTCACTCTTTTGAACTAATACAGCCCTTGGCTGACATGGCACTCTTGACTCATCCGGACAGTAGCAGGCTTGTTACTGCCTTCTCACTATGAGAACCATCCATGGAACTTCTTTCTCGATTTGGCACTCCTTATTAATATGACATATGCAGCAGTAGGAACTATATTTTATATTATATAATTTTTGCAACACTACACTGTAGTGCATTGATTCCAACTATACTTGCACTATGCATTTATGCGTTCATTGTTGGACTTTCCTTCATGCTACATGCGCAATTGCACTGTACCCTTCATGTCATATTTATGTCATATTTCTGATAACTTGCCATATATTTACATAGATGCATTGTGCCGCACTGGGCGTTTGATTACATGCATTGACGCATATATTATTAACTGTAATTGATGTCACATATTTGATTAATAATATTGCAAGTATGATATACGGCTGCAAACATTGTTTCTCCTTAAATTAATGTGTTCTGACCGAGTCAGCCAAACGTTAAATTCGTCACATATTGCGTTCTTCTTTTGGGCCATTCCGCGACAAACTAGTGCTTTGAGGCTTCAGAACACTATCGGTGCAATCACACCGTTCAAACATGTCAGCCAAATATATTTACAATTGTGTTACTTATATGTTGACAACATTGTTTAACCAATCTGCCCCATAAGCATCATTTATAAATTGTTATTTTCTATGCAGGCCCTTTTGTGACCACTAACAAATATAGGTGAATGCGTTTTGTAGTCAAGAACAATGCAGTTTACACCACTCCAACATGTCCGCCATGTATTATCCTGGAGTCCGACCTTTATGTTCACTATTGGTTTGTAGTATGAAAACTTTATTTAACAGTTGGTGTTCCTGTGTGAAGGTACACGTGAACAAGGCTTCTTTGCTGAAACGCGTTGTGTATTAAACTGCTTTCCTAAGATTTTGGATCCCCTGTTGCCTTTTTGCCCGAGAGCGCAAGACATTCATTTTGTGGATTTACTTTGGATATTAATGACTCGGACTGCTTCGCCGGTATCTGCGCCAACTTCCTGTGGGTTCCAGCACTCCAGAAGAAGCTGTTTGTTATGCACCATATATATATATATATATATATATATTCACTGAAAAAACCATAGGTTATAGACCATATATAGTTAGGAATTAGCATTTAAAAAACCTTATTTTACTCACACAAAACCATTGAAATTCCATATATAGTTAGTTGCACTAACTATATATCGCGCACCCGCAATCCACTGCTGATGATGTCACATATTACATCATTCATGACATGGTCAGTGACATCACTGATGACATCTCAAATGACATCACTGATGACATCATCCAGTGACTGTGTGTTTCTGTAAAGTTTAAATATGTTTTACATATTGAAGAATGAGTAGATGTAGAAGTGTCTGGATGAAGGATTTAGTAGGTGCGTGACTGACTGTATGAGTGAGTGATTAAATGTGTCTCACTGAGTGCATGGGTTAGTGACTAAACTGTCTTAATTTGTGCATCATTATGTCTGTTGTTCTGTAAACTGCTGCATGTGTTGGTCAGTAGCTATATGAGTAACTATATGGGTTATTGATTGATTGCCCAAGTATTTGTATGGGAGACTGAGTGTGTGTGTGGCTGGCTGGGAGGTGTGTGACTCTGTGCAGATCAATGTGTACTTGTATCAATGATTGTATAAGAGAGTAAGTATGTGTTAGTATATGTTTCAAAATGTAAGGTGCTCTATGTTTAACTGTATAGATTAGAAAATGGAAGTGTGATTGATTATTTACAGGACTGACTAGGTGTGTGAGTAACTCCATGGATGAGTGACAGAGTGTGAGAGTCTGTATAGGTGTATGAGTGCATATGATAGTGTTGTAAAGATGAGTGATTGTATGTATGAATGATTGTATGGGTAAATGAGTGAATGTGTCTGTAAACATAGGAATCACTGAGTGCGTATGTAGTAACTAGTATTGGTGTGTCAATGGTTTCAAAAATTATACTCTGTATTTAACACTGGGTGTAACAGAGGTTATATTAAAGTGTGAGGAGATGCATTGTATTGTCACATGAATGATATCATCAGTGATGTGGTCATTGATGTCAAATGAGATGTCATCAGTGATGTCATCAGTGATGTCATTTGAGATGTCATCAGTGATGTCATTTGAGATGTTATCAGTGATGTCATTTCAGATGTCATCAGTGATGTCATCAGTGATGTCATTTGAGTTGTCATCAGTGATGTCATCAGTGATGTCACTGACCATGTCATGAATGATGTAATATGTGACATCATCAGCAGTGGATTGCGGGTGCGCGATATATAGTTAGTGCAACTAACTATATATGGAATTTCAATGGTTTTGTGTGAGTAAAATAAGGTTTTTTAAATGCTAATTCCTAACTATATATGGTCTATAACCTATGGTTTTTTCAGTGAATTTTCAAGGTTTTGTAAATGCTAATTCCTAACTATATATGATCTATAACCTATGGTTTTTTCAGTGAATTTCAATGGTTTTTTAATAGCAAATATCATAAGCTGTCGAATGTCAAGTACGTGGTAAGTGAAAACATTTTCGTGTTTATGCACACTGATCTGCTTTGAATGGTGCCCCCCCCCTCATTTCTATTAGGAGTACTCTCTCTTTGCACATAGTGAAGGGTAGTTAACGCAGGCCTTTGCCCCCGTTGTAATACGTCGTGCCTGCTTCTCTCTCCATTTGATTGATTGTTATCCAAGTATTTACTGTTTTAGAATTGGTTCTCTTTGGTTCATTCTCTATTTACAAACAAACACAGAGTCGCAATACTCTGTTTAGTCTTTGCAGATAACGAAAAATCGTGTAAAAAAAAAAGAAAAGGAATCGAGCAAAATCAGTAGGCCACTAACGGGATCTCTTTTTGACCTCGCTAAAATAGAAACATTAGGAACAACCCCTCATGACAAATACAAAACTAGTGAAATGAACTGAACTCCACACAATGATGGCTGCAAAACAGCTCGGCTCCGCCACCCACCCCGCCCAAAATAACGATAAAGAGCGGCTGCCATGATTGGTTGCGGAATGGCCACGACGGAGCTACGAAATGGTACTGCTCTCATGCTAACCCCAGCTTCAGTCTGAAACATCCAGAAACACTGTAGACTACCAATTCGATCAGTTCCGGTAGCGCCCCAATGTAACCCGGTAGAGAAGAACTAGCCCTCCCCTCTTTGACTGATGGTTCTTGTTGCCTGTCCCTTCTGTTGTCATTTAACAGAACTATTTAGCCTGCTGAAAGGGGTTGTGTTCCGACCGCTGGTTGGTGGAGACATTTTGACTATATTCTGGACCTGCGTTGTCGCGTAATGCGTCATATGACGCGCCGCGTTAGCGCATCCGGAAGTCATCCGGGGCGCGCAGCGCGTAACGTAAGCATAACAAGTCATGTGACTTGTTAATAAAACTTTTCATTGGTTCATTTTAATTTTCTTATTCTAATGATGAAAGGCTTGGTCATATGACCTAAAAATTACGCTTTTTATTACTTCCGAACATTATTTTTTCTTAAATATATGTTATAATGTTCCAGGCTAATGTACTTTCCCGGAAAATTTACAACTGTCCTGCAAGTAAAATATATTCTTTTTTCGAAAAAAAGAGCGTTTCTTCGTCCCATGACGGAGCCGTTGAGCAAAAGAGGGTCGACCTGCTGTCTTAGTCGCCGATACGCCTGAATATGAGATTCTTATCGATCACTTTATGTTGCAGGAATAGAAAACACAACAGCCCTTGACCATTTATCTTTACTGCGTTCCTTCGTATTATACCTTTTACCCTTCATGTAATTGGTCTGCTTTATTTCACTTGCCTTTTAATGATTCTAAAACAGTGACTATTATTAAAAACTTTACCAATGTATATACTACTACCATGTTTTCTTTTAAAAACCTTTATTGTGAAAATTTCATTATACAAATACGAGCCTATAACCACGTGGGCCTGCCACGGAGCAAACTGTAATCGTATATGATGAGTAGACATTTACACTGTAGAGGAACGTAACGGGCGGGCCATTAGGTTGCAAGAACTAAGGTGTCTAACAGTTACGGAATCGGTGGACGTACATTTTATAATTAAAATACGACAGGGCCAGTTACAATAAAATTATCTAGATATACATTTGCGGGCAAGTACCATGGGTGACGTTAATTCGAACTTTCAATAGTACAGTAATCAATAACACATCAGAACTTAATATCAATAGGGATGTCGAAATATTCAATCAATTCTCGTCCCCGCCCGCCATGTGCTTCAAAACTGCATACGTATCTCGTGATTTCAAGGTTCTGCAACCAGTACACAACAAGGAGTTACGAGTCCCATTTATTCCGGCGCCATTTTGGGCGAGGACGGGCAGGTCCAGGATATAGTCAAAATGTCTCTACCAACCATCGACTATGATGATGTTCATATGCTGTATTTATTAGAGTAACACTCATCTGTCCACATGAAATTAATTTGCCACAATCTAAACATGTCATTTTAATCTTTCCAAAGTTCTTCTAAATATTTGGGACCGTTTCCCTTGCCTCTGATGCTGTCAGTGCCACTTCTTTGATGAATGTACTAGCAGGTCAGGGGTTCTCCTCCAAATCTCTCTTTTATGCAGCACTATAATTAATTGGTGCCACCTCTCCATATGACGATGCATGGTATAGTTACCATAACTATATTTTTTTTCGGTTCCTCTGGAGAGTTCATCGTGGCAGATGAAGCGTGTAACGTACCGGGCATTTACCTTTTTTTGCATGTACAGGAAAGGAAAAAAAAATCGAGCGTCCGAGTTCTAAGGTGTCCCAGGGCCATTTTAGTGGACCAGGCCCAAATTCAAAGAACAGGCCACCATTTTGAGAGTCCTGTTGCAGCCGCCTGTCGCTGTAGCATCAAGAGCAGCCGAAACTCAGCTGAATGGCAACTGAAACGGTAAAGGGGCACCCCACTACAGCAGACGAGCCTCCACCTAGGAAGGCCCGTTCACGCCGCCTCCCCCCCCCCCCCTTCGGGCACCCCACGCCGTTATTCGGAGCAGTATTGTAGGATGGCCACACCAGTGCGGCAACTTGCTAGACATCACCTCGGTGGTAACCGAATCTCAACACCTTGTGGGGTCTTCTATTCAGAAAACATTGTTATGCTGCCTTCGACCTATTCGCCGCAAGTGCGCACACAACTCAACTGCATAGCTTGCTAGACACCACCTCGATGCCATCCGGATCTTGGAATCTCAGCGCCTTTTGGTGTCTTCTCTTCAGAAAATATTGTTGCGCTGCCTTTGGCCCCATTCGCACATCGGTCCGCTACTGACGCCATCTCACAGGCTAATGGGGCGCCCCACGCCGAGTTTCAGCATTGTAGGATGACCACACCAGTACAGCAACTTGCTAGACATCACCTCGGTGCCATCCGGATCTCGGCGCCCCACTGCAGATGAAGTGCCTCTCAACTATGAAACCACCACGGTGACATCCGGATCTTGGCGCGTTGTGCTGCCTTCGGCCTATTCGCACATCGGTCCGCTACTGACGCCATCTCACAGACTAATGGGGCGCCCCACACCGAGTTTCAGCATTGTAGGATGACCACACCAGTGCACCTTACTAGACACCACCTCGGTGCCATCCGGATCTTGGCATCTCAGCGCCTTGTGGTGTCTTCTATTCAGAAAATATTCTTGCGCTACCTTTGCCCCATTCACACATCGGTCCGCTACTGACGCCATCTCACAGGCTAATAGGGCGCCCCACGCCGAGTTTCAGCATTGTAGGATGACCACACCAGTACAGCAACTTGCTAGACATCACCTCGGTGCCATCCGGATCTTGGCATCTCAACGCCTAGTGGTATCTTCCATACAGAAAATATTGTTGCGCTGCCTTTGTCCCCATTCGCACATCGGTCCGCAACTTAGACATCACCTCGGTGCCATCCGGATCTTGGCATCTCAGCGCCTTGTGGTGTCAGTCAGAAAATATTGTTGCGCTGCCTTTGGCCCCATTCGCACATCAGTCCGCTACTGACACCATCTCACTGGCCAACAGGGCGCCCCACGCCGACTTTTACCATTGTAGGATGGCCACACCAGTGCCACAACTTGCTAGACACCACCTCGGTGCCATCCGGATCTTGGCATCTCAGCGCCTTGTGGTGTCTTCTATTCCGAAAATATTGTTGCGCTGCCTTTGGCCCCATTCGCACATCGGTCCGCTACTGCCGCCATCTCACAGGCCAACGGGGCGCCCCACGCCGACTTTCAACATTGTAGGATGGCCACACCAGTGCGGCAACTTACTAGACACCACCTCGGTGCCATCCGGATCTTGGTGCGTTGTGCTGCCTTCGGCCTATTCGCACATCGGTCCGCTACTGACGCAAACTCACAGGCCAACGGGGAGCCCCACGCCGACTTTCAGCATTGTAGGATGGCCACACCAGTGCTGCAACTTGCTGGACACCACCTCGGTGCCATCCGGATCTTGGCGCGTTGTATTGCCTTCGGCCTATTCGCACATCGGTCCGCTACTGACGCCGCCTCACGTGCCAACGTATTTTCTCCGCATTTTATACCCTATGCCGCATAACAGGTCATGTGACTTGTTTATAAAACTTTTCATTGGTTCATTTTACTTTTGGTTTCCTAATGATGGAAGGCTTGATCATATGACCTAAAAACAACACTTTTCATTGGATGAAAACTTTTTTTTTTTCCCAAACGATGAAAGCCCCACCTTGTTTCTGGATGTTTCAGACTGAAGCTGGCGTCAGCATGAGAGCACCACCATCTCGTAGCTCCGTCGTGGTCATTCCGCGAGCAATCATGGCAACCGCTCCCCACCAGAAGCCTACAGGAGTCGGGGGCCCCCAAAACTTTTGATGAATCCTCAAGGCGGAGGGGACGCTTTCGAGAATGGGGTCCAAGACCTAGCAGACAAGCGTCCGATTTCCAAGGTGTCCCAGGGCCATTTCAGTGGACCAGGCCCAAAAAGGAAAGAGCCTGCCGCCATTTTGAGAGTCCTGTGACAGCCGCCTATCGCTGCACCGCAAGAGTGGGCGCAACTCAGCTGAATTGCGGCTTTTGACACAGTGGACCAAAAACGGATGGAATGGCAACTGAAACGGTAAAGGGGCGCCCCACTACAACAGATGACACTCCACCTGGAGAGGCCCGTTCACGCCGCCTCCCCCGGGGCGCCCCACGCCGTTATTCGGAGCAGCATTGTAGGATACCAAAACCAGTGCGGCAACTTACTGGACATCACCTTGGTGCCATCGTTCTGCTGCCTTGGAACTATTCGCACAACAGTTTGCTACTGATGACCCACCCCCCGCGACGCCCCACGCCGGAAATCTGGACGTTGTGCTGCGTTGGGACTATTCGCACAGCCGACCGCTACTTCGTTGTTTTTCCCTAAAAATGTTTATATGTTATTACTATTTTTGTTTTCTTGTATATATTTATAAGTTATTAAAGTTTTATAATCTTACTACTTTGTCGGAGTGCTATATATTTTTAATGTGACACATAATTGTAAAAACTTTGATGTACAAAGAGTCATCCCTGGAATCTTCCGCTTCAGGCTCGGTCCCCTCCCCAATCACAATACAGGATGGTTTTCAGATAATAGGAACGCGTCTGTTGTGACGGATCTCATCGAGTGTGGGCCTTGATCTACTATAACTCCTTTGAAGAGGGGTGATTCTTTACAGCTGGGGCCATAAACTACATCTGCAGGGCTAGCTGATACCCTAGGACCAGCCTGGACAATCGGACACAGAGGAAAAGGAGTGTCAGAGGGTGCGGTAGTGAATAGGGCAAAAGGGAGGTGTCGGGCGGGCACAGGGTGTGATTCTCAGGGAAGAGCAGCGCAGATGGGGGGAGGTTTATTACCCATGCATAAGACAGAGATCGGGGGTGACCACTGCCTGGGGGAGATGCTTGCGAGGGTGGGGAGCCATGCTAAGGATCGACAGCGTGCACAGAGTGGGTCTGGTCAAGGCATCTAAAATGGCTGCCGTGCACGACAAAAGTGTGGCATTTGAAAAAAGACAAGATGGCGCAGACAATGTTTTTCAACACTTCCTGATTTCCTTCGAATCGAACGTTAACAGACGTTGGGGCATATTACCAAAGTTAAGCGATATTTATCCCTAACGATGCTTAGCAACGATTTTTTTACCGCTAAGCATCGTCAGAAATTATCGCAGATAAACCTTGCTATTATCAAGGTTTATCGCAAATACGATAATAAACGACCGCAATGCATTAATATCGCTGAAAACTCAGCGATATTCATGCATTACCGAGCTAATGCTCTTAGCCATGTTATCCACCTCCCATTGGATAACATGGCTAAGAACTGCTCAGGGCAGGTGCTAGCTTTTGGAGATATTCGCGCTTATCTCGAATATTTCCAAAAGTTGATAATAGGAGATAGCGATGTTAGCGACTGTTTCCAGTCGCTAACATCTTGGCATGCCCACTTTGCATGTCATTAGTGATAAATATCACTCACATGCAAAGTGGGGCCCAAGATGGTCGCTATCTCCTACTAGCCGTCGCTAACTGGTGTTAGCAACAGCTAGGTAATACAGATATAATTTTATCTCCGCGAAGCGGAGCGCTGTTACAGATATATATCTTGTTTTTGAACGTTAATTTCTCAAAATCCACTGAAGCACATATATTGAGACCTAGCAAAGGCACATCGAGCTACCAGTCCCTACAATTTTGCCAAGTTTCGTGCAAATCCATTCAGCCGTTCGATTATTATTATTTTTTTTTTTTGCCCCGCGGGGCCCTTTTAAAACCTCCACATCAAACCTAAGAGGTCAAGGAGGATCTACTATGCCCCCTTATGGTCATTTGCCCCTTCGCTTTGGCCTCCTCTTGTCTCTCGATCCTACCGAGAGACAAGATGGCGGCCGCTACGGACTGTTTGTAATGTTTACAGACGCCGGAGAACCAATCAGCTTCGCAAACCTCCGTTACGCGAAGCGGAGCGCTGTTACAGATATATATCTTTTTTTGAACGTTAATATCTCAAAATCCACTGGAGCACATATATTGAGACCTAGCAAAGGCACATCGGGCTACCAGTCCCTAATATTTTACCAAGTTTCGTGCAAATCCATTCAGCCGTTCGATTATTATTATTATTTTTTTTTTTTGCCCGCGGGACCCTTTTAAAACCTCCACATCAAACCTAGGGGGTCAGCGAGGATCTACTATGCCCCCTTATGGTCATTTGCCCCTTCGCTTTGGCCTCCTCTTGTCTCTCGATCCTACCGAGAGACAAGATGGCGGCCGCTACGGACTGTTTGGAATGTTCACAGACGCCGGAGAGCCAATCAGCTTCGCTACGCGAAGTTCCGTTACGCGTAAAGTCCGCGAACCGGAGCGCTGCCCGGTCCGCTGTTACAGATATATATCTTTTTTTGAACGTTAATTTCTCAAAATCCACTGGAGCACATATATTGAGACCTAGCAAAGGCACATCGGGCTACCAGTCCCTACAATTTTGCCAAGTTTCGTGCAAATCCATTCAGCCGTTCGGGCTAAAAGTGAGGCCAACCGCCCTATGGAAAACTCAATGTTAAAAACACGTTTTGGGACCCCCCTTTTTTCTCGGCCCCCCCTTGACGAACCCCCCCCAAATTTTCAAGGGCTGCTCAGAAACATAATGTGCCATTTCCCTGAAAATTTCAGCCAATTCCTTCCACAAACGCCAAAGTTATTAGACATAGAATTTTCAAAAATCCCATAGAGAAAAAATCCTAACTATATATACCTACTGGCGACCGCCAGTAGGTAATATATATATATATATATATATATATATATATATATATATATATATATATATATATATATATATAGTCAGTATGTAGACGTCCAAAAGGCCAGCAGCTGGAAAAGTAGATGAAGCAAGACCCATAGATAGTGCAAGATTATCTTTATTCAGAGACCCAACACCAGTCCGCCATGACGCGTTTCGGCTTCACCAAGCCTTGATCACATGACACTGTCATGGGGGCTGATCACCCGTTTTTAAAGAGCACACTGTTAATTAGCAAAATGGAACTGAAAAAGTTACTGTTACAATCATTGACGCGTATTGCATAAGGTAAGGATTTAACCCCATCCTAACAACCTGAACCAAAAATCAACACAACATGTTTATGTGGAAATAATCAGTTCTAGATAGTTTTACCACAACTCTTGCACACTGTGGTATATGCGAGGCAATTACGAATAATATTAAAATATTTACTTGAATAAACTGCCTTAAAACAATAAATATTCCCATTCATTGCCCCAACTGCTGTAGTGTGTATATTTTTCTACCGTATGCTTACATATCAGCAACAGAGGAAAAATATATAAAAAGCCACGTATCGATGCCAGAACATGTATAAACAATATAATACATATTATTTAAAAACTGGCAAGACTTCCAGCCCCAGTGGGCATAAAGTGCAATAGATAAGATACGTCTGTGTGCAACATTGCAATGTAAACCAATAGGACAACGCCCAAGTGGGCAGGAACCACTGTGCAAAATACGCTCTAATCACTGTGCAAAATTGCAAAACATAGTCCATTATACAATACATATAAAAGTGCTACCTGTGAATTTAAAATCATAAGTGAGATGTTAAATTTCATGTAATTACAATCGTGTGGAGGACTTATTCGTGGGGTAATTCATAATTATTTGCTACTATTTACTCAGTAGTAGCAAAAAACAACGCTTATTGCTGTTTATACAGTACATTGTCAGTACAGTTACTTAAAAGCCGCCTGTTCATAAGTGAGTATAACAATCTTCACTGTTATTAAGCCCGTTGGGTATCTTAGAGTCAAGGAGGATAATATGCCTAGTCTCCAATTTCCTTAATAGGGCCTCCCTGTCCCCGCCTCTTCTCTGTGGGGGTACAGTGTCAATCACAAAATATAGCAAAAGTGAAGCATTTCTAGCATGGACCTTGTCAAAATGTCTTGCGACCGGATACGCTGGATCTGCATTAGTAATAGCTCGCAGGTGTTGTAAGATCCTTTTGTACACCTGTGGTCTGGTGCTCCCCACATACCTCAGACCACAGGGACATTCTAGTACATAAACTGCGTATTCCGATCTACAGTTCAGCTTTTGTTTAATCTTGACAGGAGTAGGAAAAAGTGGAGACAAGTATTCTGATCTGTTAACCCCATTTTTGCACGCTTTACAAGTGGAACAACGCAGATGGCCCCTACTGCCGTCTAGCCACGATCCCGTGGTTACTTCCGGACTGCTAGAAACAAGGCTGTCCTGCATAGACCTAGCTTTTCTGAAGGTAATGTTAGGAGATTTATTAAGCAATTTCCCAATTATCGGATCACTATTAATCAAAGACCAATGTTGTTTAATAATTTTGTGTATGGCCTGATGTTGGTTTCTGTATCCAATAATTAAGCAAACTTCATTGTGTGCTGTTTGTTTGTGGACTCTGACTGAGCTTATGCCTGGGCCCAACAAGGTCTTTATGTCACATTTGTTCGCTCTTTTCATGGCACTATCAATGCACGAGTTAGTATGACCCCTATCCAGGAATCTAACCCTACATGCATTCTGTGCTCTCTCACAGTCAGTACTATTGCTACAGATTCTCCTGATACGGAGCATTTCCCCGTAGGGGATACTCCTTATCAAGTGCACAGGATGGTGACTACTCGCATGCAATAAAGCATTACAAGCCGTAGGTTTGCGGTGGAGCCTATTTTCCAACTGACCATTGTTGACAAAGAATTCAACATCTAGGAACACAACAGTTTCCTCACTCATGTTGCTGGTAAACTGTAAGTTTAGTCTGTTTATATTCAGTTCCTCTATAAATGCTGATGCCTCCTCAATGGAGCCCTCCCAGATGAAAAAGAGGTCATCTATATATCTCCACCAAGTTTTGACCTTGGTGGTCATGGTCAAGTTAAAATCCACCATGAGGACCTGCTCCTCCCAGTAGCCCATGTGTAGACATGCATAACTGGGAGAGAAGCAGGCCCCCATAGCTACTCCCCTGGTCTGTAAAAACAGCTGGTTTGAGAAAAGAAACACATTATTTTCCAGGCATAGTGTAATCATAGCCAATAACATTTTAGAATCTTCCTGGTAACAGGGGGGTCTATTCTTGAGGAAATGCTCGATTGCTCTAATACCATCCCTATGTACAATACTAGTATAAAGGGACGACACGTCCATTGCTACTAACAAATACTCCTGTTTCCATTTGAAGTTGGCCATCTTTTTGAGCAAATCACCCGTATCTAGGACAAATGAAGGTAGAGCTTTAACATGTTCCTGCAGGAAAAAATCTATATACCTGCTAACATTTTCCAAAATGCTATTACGTGCAGATATAATAGGGTGTCCGGGAATAAAATATATAACAGGAGTATATATAGGGGCTTCTGCCTTTGTTGGACAATGTATATATATGGCGTCTTGGTGACATGGTGATTGCTAAATAAATCCCTTTCAAGAAAACGGGTCTACTCTTGCCTTTTTCGAGTGGATTTGAAGAAGTGGGCAAGCGCGCATATATATATATATATATATATATATATATATATATATATATATACATTCACTGAAAAAACCATAGGTTATAGACCATATATAGTTAGGGATTAGCATTTACAAAACCTTATTTTACTCACACAAAACCATTGAAATTCCATATATAGTTAGTTGCACTAACTATATATCGCGCACCCGCAATCCACTGCTGATGATGTCACATATTACATCATTCATGACATGGTCAGTGACATCACTGATGACATCACTGATGACATCTCAAATGACATCACTGATGACATCTCAAATGACATCACTGATAACATCTCAAATGACATCACTGATGACATCTCAAATGACATCACTGATGACATCACTGATGACATCTCATTTGACATCAATGACCACATCACTGATGATATCATTCATGTGACAATACAATGCATCTCCTCACACTTTAATATAACCTCTGTTACACCCAGTGTTAAATACAGAGTATAATTTTTGAAACCATTGACACACCAATACTAGTTACTACATACGCACTCAGTGATTCCTATGTTTACACAAACATTCACTCATTTACCCATACAATCATTCATACATACAATCACTCATCTTTACAACACGATCATATGCACTCATACACCTATACAGACTCTCACACTCTGTCACTCATCCATGGAGTTACTCACACACCTAGTCAGTCCTGTAAATAATCAATCACACTTCCATTTTCTAATCTATACAGTTAAACATAGAGCACCTTACATTTTGAAACATATACTAACACATACTTACTCTGTTATACAATCATTGATACAAGTACACATTGATCTGCACAGAGTCACACACCTCCCAGCCAGCCACACACACACTCAGTCTCCCATACAAATACTTGGGCAATCAATCAATAACCCATATAGTTACTCATATAGCTACTGACCAACACATGCAGCAGTTTACAGAACAACAGACATAATGATGCACAAATTAAGACAGTTTAGTCACTAACCCATGCACTCAGTGAGACACATTTAATCACTCACTCATACAGTCAGTCACGCACCTACTAAATCCTTCATCCAGACACTTCTACATCTACTCATTCTTCAATATGTAAAACATATTTAAACTTTTCAGAAACACACAGTCACTGGATGATGTCATCAGTGATGTCATTTGAGATGTCATCAGTGATGTCATCAGTGATGTCACTGACCATGTCATGAATGATGTAATATGTGACATCATCAGCAGTGGATTGCGGGTGCGCGATATATAGTTAGTGCAACTAACTATATATGGAATTTCAATGGTTTTGTGTGAGTAAAATAAGGTTTTGTAAATGCTAATCCCTAACTATATATGGTCTATAACCTATGGTTTTTTCAGTGAATTTTCAAGGTTTTGTAAATGCTAATTCCTAACTATATATGGTCTATAACCTATGGTTTTTTCAGTGAATTTCAATGGTTTTTTAATAGCAAATATCAAATCCTTTACAATGTATTCTTCTTTAAATCGAAAAATATTTTGTATATGTTTTTAATACAATTTTTTTTTAATTATTTTTATTGTTTCGCTCCCGGTACGCGAACCGGTTAGCTTCCCGTTAGCTCAATTCGGAGCCGCGACCCGGTCCGCGAACCGGTAAACGTTCCGTTTGCGCAACTGTCGCGTTAGAAAACAACATCGTGACGCGTCGCGTCAGCATGACGTTTCGCGTTTTCGCGTGATACGTCATATGACGTGCTACGTTAGCGTACCCGGAAGCGCAGCGGTACACGAACCGGAAGCGATCCGCGGCGCGGCGCGGACCGCGTAACGTAAACACAGCAGGTCATGTGACTCGGTAATAACACTTTTCATTGGTTCATTTCACTTTTGGTTTCCTAATGATGTAATACTAGGTCATGTGATCTAAAATTAACACTTTTCATTGGTTTAGAACTTTTGCTTCTCCCAAATGATGAAAACCCCTCCTTCTTTCCTCACTCTGACTTTCATCTTGGTGAGAGAAAGACCCTTTATTTACATTGTGACATGGCTTCATTAGTAGCTTCAGCTGGTTCTAACCCACCACCTCCACCAAATCCAAAGAAGAGAGGACCACCTGCTGAAGTAATTTTACAACAAGAAGAGGAAGAACAGGAAGAGGAGGAAGAGGAGGAAGAGCCAAGGTTTTTGCCAGAGGAGCCCAGGAGGTTTAATCGAAAAGAGAACTACATTTGGCAATTCTTTAAATTTCCTGAGGGGCAAAAAAAAGTAAATGCACGCTACGTGTTTTGCCGTATATGCGGTGATAGACTGTCAAGGGGGACTGAAAAAAAGTACAGTTACGGCAATTACACTATGCATCGGCATATGAGTAGGTGGCATCCTAATAATTATAGTGCTGCCCAGCTACGTGATGAGCAACAAAATCCCCCTGCGATGGCAAGAAGATCGGTTGTTCCAGAAGTGTCGGGACCAGAGGCGAGGGAGATGATCCCAAACATTCAAATGTTGTTTGGGGAAGTGAAGCAAGTGTGCGTGCACTGCAACCAATTCATTTGCTACAGGGAAAGTAGCATCATTTTGATTATGAGAGCTATTGAAAATCATGTTTGCCCGAAACGCCCCAAAAAATAAATTCTTTTTTTTTTGTTGCTCCTGTTGATCCCTTTACAATGGATCGTTTTCGTTTCCCCTCCCCCAAAAAAAACCCCAAAAAAATATAAAAACGTTCAGAAAATACAAAAAAGTAAAAAACATGTTCAAAAAATACAAAAAAAAATATAAAACAACAAAAAAATTTTAAAAAAAGTTCTTTTCAGAACTACCTCCCCGTTATAAAAAAATTGGTAGAATATTTGGAACTCTGCCAACCTCTAGTTCTTTTAGTTCGCTCCCCGGAGCGCTACCCGGTACGCGAACCGGAAGCTAACCAAAAAATTTTTTTTTTTTAAAAAGAACAGTAAGTATAAGGGAAGGAAACAGACAGTTATGTGAAAAGAAAGACAGCTCTAGGGAGTAAACAAGAGATACTGTTACCCACAATCCACTGCTGATGATGTCACATATTACATCATTCATGACATGGTCAGTAACATCATCAGCAGTGGATTGCGGGTAACAGTATCCTTAGTTTACTCCCTATAGCTGTCTTTCTTTTAACATAACTGTCTGTTTCCTTCCCTTATAGTTACTGTTCTTTTTAAAAAAAAAATTTTTTGATCAGTCAGAAACAGTGACATTAATAGAAACAGAGAGAGTGAACAAGAGTGAAGAACTATGGTCCTCCTCAGCCACCCTCAGAAAACCAAGGGGGTCAAGATACATCTACCGTGCCCCCTTCTACCCATTCTGAACATTATTTGCCCTCCATCTTGTATCTTGATTCGACCGAAACACAAAATGGTGGACTCCCGTAACGCTGCTGGTTTGCGAACCGGGCCGCTTCCCAGGAAGCGGTCCAAAAAAAAAGGTGGGAAAGTAATTCACAGACACTAAGAGTAATAGAGACGGAGTGAGTGAACAAGACTGAGGAACTATGAGAAGAGAGGGACTGAGAAAAAGAGTGGAAGGAGTTGAGTAAGTAGGTAATAGAGAAAGGAATGAGGAAAGTAGCAAAGGCAGGAAACTGAGGGTTAAAGAAATGAAGCAGTGGAACTAATAGTAGGTGAATGTGATAGAAATGTAACGAAAAGAGTACAAAATATTTACCTTATAATTGCCGTTAAATTACTCACTTTTTGTTTTTATACTTTCAATCTGTGAAAGAGAGAACCAACATTTGAAAAATATTAAAACATGTATTTAAAAATTACAAAAGACAAGGGAAAAGATTGAAGGACAAATAGTTTTTCAACAACTTTAACACTGACAGAAGCTTCTGCTTCTCCAGGCCCCCTACACAGTCCTAAAGATATACATTTTAAACTAACAGTATCTTGATGCAGATGAAGTGAGGCCTATCTTAAAACATGGTGCATCTTTTGCATTGCTCTTGTTTCAGAAAAGTGTCGCTTCAGGATGCCAATAACATGTCTCCTATCCAGAGGTTTGTTTGAGGTGAGGCCTACTCAGAGTTCAAGATGAGATTTACACTTGTTGAAGTGTACAGAGGAGATAATATCTGTGAAAGTCTACCAATGAAGTGAGTCATGTCCACTGCACTCTTCAACAAAGTACAAACCTCCTATGTTTCCCTGGACAGACCTAAACTTGATCTGCACAATGTGATTCGTAATGATAGGAAACACAGGTGATGTAATTGAAATACGTGCAATTTATTTTGCTCATTTCACAATCACATCACTTGTGTTTCCTTTGCTTAGGTATCTCATTGTGCAGATGTAGTCTAGCATATGAAAGAATACGCAGAAGTGCAGCACTGTATGCAACACCTTTGACACTTACAGAAGCCTCACCTTCTCCATGCCTCCTACACAGTTCTACATGTACATCATAAATGCAAACAGTACAGAATTAATTATACATGTTAAATGGTTTATTTTTGCTGTTCTCAGAATGTATCAAATTTCACTAAAAACAGTGACTTGAAGGTATTCATCATGTAACAGCGGGAAAAAAAAAAACACAATCAAAATGATTGTGTTTAAAAAACCCATACAACATCAGAAATCAAAATTCAGAACTCCTTAAAGTTAACTTACTTTCCATGACGTCCAAGGATGTCCTATGAACAGCTTACACTCTTTTGTGCTGTTATTACTTTCAGCCCGCCACTTTCTGAAAGAAAATCTCCATCGTTTTTAAAAACACGTTACATGCAATAAATGACTTCTTGCTCTCTACCACAATTTTCCACAAGGCCAAATCTGGTCAGAGCCATTTATAACTCTTGGATTTCTTGTAAGCCAATCCCGTCATTTGGCATTTCCGCAACTTTCAGAATTAAAATGTTGAAGATCATTTTCACAATCCTGGAATAGTAATATCTTCCCCTTCTTGCTCAGTCATGTTCTACATTTCCTATGACACTGATACTGCTTACTATGAAGCAGACTTACACTACCTCTATGACTACTACAATTATTTAATTCTCTACATCACTTTTAATCACAAAGCAATGTAAAACAGTAGACAGCATTGCAGACTTACATTCCCTCTACTCCATGTTTTGATTGGCTGCTTCAATTAGCTTATAAAAAGAAACAGTTTTTCTGAACTCATTGAAAGTGCACATATTTTTTCATGACGTCCAGTCCTATGGTTAGAAGTTATGTCTCTGAACTACACTTATCCTCAAGGCCAAATTGTGTAGGAGTCATTAGAACTTCTTGAAATTCCACAGAGCACATCCCGAGATTATTTCCCTAAAATTTTGGTTTTAAAAACACCAGGTAAGAGTTTTTAAGGTCATACGGCAATTTTTTTTTGAAAATTAAAACAGAATCATTGCAGAATGACCAGCCATTTCTAGACTTTAAATAAGCTGTGTAATGTCCTGATGTTATTGAAGGGCCGTCATGATATATAATTGCTGCAGTTACAAAAGTCCTTCCTGATATTGACAACTGCGAAGCTACAACATTTTTAATTAAAGTTGTCAATTTTGTTCCATCAGGCCTACATCGTTGGAACATTAAAATGACATACTGGCCATATGTTCGTATAAATAATGTGGACATCATTTCAGATTTACATTGGCTACACTCCATGTTGTGATCAGCTGCTTTTACTAGCTTATTAAAGGAGACTGATTTACTGTCTGGCAAAGTTAAATATATAAATCTTTCTGAGTCTACACTAGTAGTACTTGATACCATACAGTTCTCGCAGTCATGCTGCCATTGATAAGAAAGCCCAAACAGCTGATCTACATCTACACCTTCAGCATGTAATACATCAAGCATATACATTAAAAACTCCTGACAATCTTGCTGAATATTTTGAGAGAATTGTGTTTGGCCTGAACATCTGTCTAACAGATTTCGAATTTCAGACACACTTTCTATGTTTCTTCTATCAGTGCTACATTTCTCTAACACAGAATTTAACAAACTGCAAAATCTTTGATCAGAATTGACCACAATCTCTTCTTTTACATTTTTTAGAGAAAACAAAACATTAATTACTACATTAGCATAGCAGTTGACACCAGAACTGTTTTCAAACTGAAAACCAACAACATCTTCAACAGAATCCTTTTTGTTTCTGCTTGTAATTTTAGGTTCATTGACTTTTTGTCTTTTTGCTACAACCTCCCCAGTATTGTTCTCATTTCTTCGTTTCCGGCCTACCACACGTTTCTCAAACAAAGGAAACTGAGGCAAATGTGGCGCATACTCTCTTCTTAACCTATTGTATTCCTTAACACAATCTAGATCTGCACAAATGTTTGTGACATCACACTCAATCAAGTACAATCCCGATAAAGTTCTAACTCGTGACAATGCCACATATGCCATACCCTCCTTGAACACAGAACTGCCAATATTCACCAATGCACTGTCTACACTTAAACCTTGCGATTTATGGATTGTCACCGCATATGCCAAGCAAACAGGAAACTGCTTACGGCGAACATATAAGTCTTTTACAAGCAAAAATCTAGCAGAACAACGAGCAATTAGCTGTACTTCCTCAATGCCATCAAATTTAATTTTTAAAAATTCAATTCCATCTCTATTTCTGTATTTCACAAAATCAACAACATTACCCATTGATCCATTTACCAGACCTCTTTCAACATGTAAATTCCTTCTTAAAATTATACGGCAGTTCAAGCACACATTCAGAGTCTTTTCAAAACCTGCAGTTTTAGATATACTCTTCTCTAATGAATCCAATTTTGTTTTCAGATTCTCAGACAAAATAATTGTTGATCCCATATGCTCTACTCTATCAATAGCTTCCAGTTTCACAATCTCTTGCTTTTCTAAATGCAACATTTTGTTGTTAAATTTGGCACATTCTGCAAGAGTTGGCATCAAACATATTCCAGATTTCTTTTCAGTAATTTTCTGAAAAATATTCTCAGGCACAACATCTTGTTCTGGATATAAATTTGACAGTAATCGTGCATGTAAAACTTCTTTGCCATGCTCGGTCACTTTTCCAATTCTAACATCTTGTAGAATAGTCTTGTAAACTTCATCCTTCGCCTGACGCATATTTTCATGCAGTTCAGCATAATTGAAGTTTAACCATATATTGACGTTGCCAATGCTGCCTAGGCACTTCCTGGTATCTTCATGCGTGAGCATTTTGAACACAGGTTGCCCTTTCACTGGTGTCAGCTGCAGAAGATCTCCGAAAACAATGATGTGTTTGCCACCAAATAACACATCATACTCTGTTTTGAGAACTTCGTGCATCCTCAAATGCACAAAGGCAAGCATGACATTGGAAACCATGCTTACTTCGTCAATGATAAGAAGTTTAATTTTCCTCAAGATTCTTGAAACTTCAAAACAAGCATCTCCAGATAGCTTGTGATATTGTAATTTGTTGTCATGCTCCACTGGCAGCATCAGTAAACGATGTAAAGTAATCCCTTTAATATTATGTGCTGCCAGTCCAGTTGGAGCAGTGACAACACAAGACAGCGATGACTCTGTCCTTTCCTGCAAATAGCATGAAATTGCTTTAATGAGGAAACTTTTTCCAGTTCCCGCTTCTCCACTCACGTACAGTCGGACAGGCTTCAAAGACGTACATGAGCACTCTTTCTTATCATGACTTAATCCATGATCAATTTGCATGGTAACTTCGTCATATATTTTCCTCTGCTCAACGTTGAGTTGTCTTTCCAACTCTTCTAAGTTAACCGCATCCTCTTGAGCATGTGCCATGGCTCTTTCCACTTCATTCATAGCAGTGGCAGCTTCATTTTCAATAACAGGTCCTCCTAGTGGATCCTGACTCAATGAAGCAGAACTCTGACTGTCCTGAGAACTGTTTCTGGCAATCTCGGCTGCAATCGTTGCTTCCTGCTCAATTTCCGCATTCAACATTTCTACATATTTGGGAAAAGCAGGACATTCTATGGTCTCCTTGGCGGCATTGAAAGAGTCTTCGTAACAGAGGAAATCTCCAAGCAGTTCCTCTTCTGCACGCCAAGGCTTGAAAAGTTGCAAAAGTGCTAAATAGAAAAACTCCTTTTTTTCAGGAGTTTCGCCACTCAATTTTCGATGGTTTACCAAGTGGCATTTTCTTTGCTTGACCAGACATCCCTCACTTCCTATTACAGCATACACTCCTTTCTCAGTATCTTCTTTGATGTTCCTCTTGAATATGTAATTTTGCAGAACCTCATACAGACAAGCATTCTCGAGGTGACTGCTTCGATTTGGATAATATGTATCCAACATGTTTGTCTTCAAAATGTCGGTACTGTTTGGCTCCTTTTCCGCCAAATACTCAATTTCCCGCACAGGTTTGAGAACTCGATTACGCGTTGCTGCAAGACCAAGACTCGCCCAAACGATACTCCTGGACTTGGCATAGAGACTTGCTGAAGACAACCGGTCAGAACATTCGTACACTCCGATTTCTCGATGCGACAACATCTTCAGACTGAAACTGTACAACTTCTTGCTGAGGCTCTTTTCATGGGAAATGTCCTCCCACATATCCTTCAATTCTGTCTTCTCTTTTTTGGTGATGTAAGACGTCACATACCGAGCCACAGCCATACAGTTATCAGCCACAAACTGTATATCCATGTTAGCATTCCACATGGACAAAATCACCGGGTTGTAGTCGTTGA
Organism: Lissotriton helveticus; assembly: GCF_964261635.1. Taxonomy (NCBI): domain Eukaryota; kingdom Metazoa; phylum Chordata; class Amphibia; order Caudata; family Salamandridae; genus Lissotriton; species Lissotriton helveticus. The sequence continues at coordinate 1,082,683,311 of NC_136059.1, forward strand.
TGTACTTGGACTCTTCGTTCCTCTTCAAATTGTAAGTGTTTTTAGGTGATTTCTTCATGACATTGTGTCGCAGCGAAGACATCAAACTGTTTACTCTTCCTTTAGAAATCACCGGTCGTGGAAAGCCGAAACGACATTTAGTGTAGAACTTGTCCTTGTTTCGGAATTTACGACGGCAGTACTTTCCACATCGATGGCTTTGGAAACGCAGAACTTTTTCTCTTAGGCTTTTCTTCTCCTTTGCGTTTGGAACAGCACACGTAGAATACTGTTGGATGAAACTCATCACTGAGTCTTCTGGATCCGTTCCAAATTTAGGTGCATCCTTGATCCACAGCAACATATGTATATGAGGAGCACCTCTTGCTTGGTACTCCTTTCTCCAGAAGAAATCCAACACCTCTCCAAGAGGTGGATTCTTCTTATTCATGATGAAAGACATCATAGCTTCAAATCTATGATTGAAGTACCTACATACATTGACTGGATCCAAAGAGCACAGTTCTCCGGGTGTCTTGAATTCGATGTTATCTACGTTAGCATTTGCCTCTCGTAGAAATTCAAGTAAGTCTTCCCAGCCATACTCGGCACAGCTCAGAGTGAGGAAACATGTGGGAGTACCTAAGTTCCTCAACATACATTTTAAATCACCATGACGACGGTACCAGTACTCATTAGTACCACGCTGACACGCCATGAGATTAATCAGGTGAGAATCCAAAATACTGTCTTGGACATTGACTTTATCCATAAAGTCACTTGCCGAGATGTTTTGCATGTGTATACCACTTTTCAAGATGTGGTTCACTGCATATGACAGTCCAGACAGATCGCTTTCAAACAGGAGATGAAACAAATAAGGAATGCATAGTCGAAACCTAGCATCTCCTGCATACAATCGCAAAGTCCGGTATTCAGAAGCAGGAATTTGATGAGGTCGCTCATCATATCTTCCTCCCTGACCTGTTGGAAAAAGCTGTGGGAAACACCGAGCTTCCAAACTTTCCTCCCAAACACTAATGGGACTCCCTTTGGCTTGTTTCATTTGAAACAACTCAATAGCATTCCCCATGACTTCCTTGGAATGCAAAGGATGAACACTATAATGTTCATATATTTCTTCACTAGTAGAGGGTTCTACTTTCTCAGTTTGACCAGCACACAAATCGCTATCCTCTTCCTCACTTACTTCCTCTTCTGCAACATATACATTCTTATAGTATTTATTATTTTTTTTCAAATACAATGTTGCCTTTTTAACTTTCCTAACATCTACTAAATCTTGCCATATTTTCTTATTCTTTGTCGGAACCCCATTAACTAAGATAACCAGAGGTTCCTCTTCCACTTTTTCTACTCCAATTGTGTTAATGTTTTTCTTCAAATCTAGAGGCAAATAAACAACTCTTCCCTTTAATCCTCTGTAAATCTGATGGAGGCAATTTCCCTGTCTTTGGCTCCATTCTTACAATAGCCTGAAAGGGATGGATACTTTGAATGAAAATAGATTCATAAGTATTTAAATCCTTCAATTCAGAAGGAATCTCAACTAATTCCAGATTATTATGAACTGCTCTAGCAGGCATCTGGTTTTGAATCAATTTGCAACAACAATAAGTACACACACGTTGATCCAATCCCAAATCAAAACAATTTTCTACCATCAAGTATGTTGTGAAATCCTTCCATTCACTATTATTTTCCCTTTCACTTTTTGCATATAAATCCACTAACTTAGTCTGATTCTTATAATAAGTGCGTCGACAACACACACAAGTGAAATTAGGCCTCTCACTTGATTTCACCTCAAACGTCGCAATTTCCCTCTGGAAATTATCTGTACTGGAAACCTGTACACTATCTTCCACATGACCCTCTTCTTCTTGCTCAATTTCAACATTCTCCTCTTTACTTCCAAAGTAACAAAACTCAATTTCTTCACATATATTCTTCACATCTATTTCAGAACCATGCAAAAGAGCAGCGCATAATTGTTTAAGCATAATTGCTAGACTCTTAGCATAATACAACATTCTAACTAATTTCCTCACTTTATTATGATGCACTGCTAGCATCCTGAAATGATGAAAAACACTCTGGCATACTCTCCTGGAAAGACAAGCCAGTGAATGACCATGCAAACCTGTCACTTCTCTTACTCTGCAAGGATCTAATTCTTGCAACAACCTTATTTTCTGCTTCAAACTTTTCTTATTAAATGACCGTACAAAATCACAAAGCAAATTGATGGAATCCTGTCGCACACTGCAAATACTACTACACTTCCAGGTGTACACAGGACCCTTAGCACGTCTTCCTAAAACCTCATTACCTAACACCTCTTCTGCCTCTGTTGTCACAAGTTTTTCTTTTTCAACTGGACAACCATCTTTCACTTCATAAGCACGACCACTGGTGTCAACTGCATGCACCAAATCATTATCCTGGAAATAACTCTCCTCATTAAAAAATGCCTCACAGCTTGAACTATGCATCCATTCTCCAGAAAAAACTTCACAAAAATTACTACGATTAACTATTCTCTTCCATCTACTATTTCTTTTGAAATCATAAATTGCCTTGTTTAGCTTCCTAATTCTATTGATTATCAAAATAAATAACTTACGTTTAATTTCAAATGCCTGATCAATAACTTTCTCAATTTTTTTTTCTCTTATAAAAAACCAGTTTCTGTTGACCTTTCTTAATATTTTTTAACAAATTGCCAATTATCCTGTTGCGGAACATTCGTTTACGAATCTCCCTAAACTGTTGTTTCCTTCTACTATCATGCACAGAGTTATCTCTTGCTCTAGCATTAACATTTTTCATTGGCCTTTCCTTTCCATTTGAATTCCTTCTCGTTTTATGGACTGAAAAATTTTCTGTAGTAATATTTTTTTTACTACACATATTTCTTATGAAATATTTTGTGGTCTTACCCGGTGCTTTCTTCGTGACTTGACAAATCTTTTTGTTAGAGGACTGCTGCTCATTTTTTTTCACCTGCTGTCTTTGACGTTTTGCAGCCTTTCTCTGTCTTTCTATTGTAGGCATGGTGAAATCTTGAAATGATCTGCAGTTGAATCTGTGGTAAAATATAATAAAAAATGTTATTAACCAGTATTACCAAACAGTAAAACAATAACAGTGATCAAAAACTTAACACACTACTTGACATTTTAAATAGAAGATTTTTTAGTCCTTGCAAATTTACAATACAGAAATACCAGAAAAGAAATGACATTTATTTTTATGTTACCTATGCTATTTTATATGTGAATCTGATCTAATTTTATGAGCATATTTTAATATTTTATTGAAGACACTACACATAACCTGCTTTTGAAGGTGTCTTTATTTTTAAATTAAACGGTTTACCTTTTTACTTTTTATTAATTATAAATTTTAAAAATAAATGTTTATATTTCCATAGGCTCAAGCAGGTCAGCTTCCCATCCTATGTCATATAATTCGGACAAATCTGCATCCTCATCACGCTCTTCTTCATCCTCAGGATTTAAATCATCCAAGGGATCAACATCCACTGATGTTTCAATTACAAGTTCAATGATGAGGTCAAAATCAACTGATTGCAGATTGTCGCTCATGTTGATGTTGTCTTTATCTTTAAAGAAAGATAACAACAATGAGATGTTGCAGAGTAAGAGACAAATCTCAGAGATTATAATAGTAAAATTGTTTAACAAGAGTAACATTTTGCAGCTATTATTTAGCCATATCCAGCGATGCTGAACAGGTGAAGCCTATGTCTAATTTTTCACTGAACAGGACTCATCTCTTCTTAACCTTGGATAAGCCTCACCGACTCTGTGTCCCCTGCACATACTTAAATGTAAAGGGGCAGATTTATGTTAAATGGCACATCCCCAGGCATGCACCAGTTAACGTGCACCACTGCTCTGCCACCCATGGTGTGCCGCATTTACAATCAGATAGGAGAAACCTGCGTCAAAACCCTGCGCCTGCTTGAAGCAGGCATAGGTCTTGACGCAACATTGTGGAGATGGTGCACCCCTGAGCGTTGCTGGAGCTGCATCGCACTTGCAATACAACTCCAGCAATGCGCCACCTTAACGGTACAGATGCGTCACGTATCTGTGCTATTTTTGCCCCATGCTGCGCCGCATTGCAAATGCAGCACACCATGGGTGGCGGAACAGCAGCGCAGGATGACTGGCACATCCCTAGTGATGCGCCAGTCATCATAAGTCTATCCCTAAGCTTCTTATCTTGTTAGAGATGAACTGCCATATGTATCATCAAAATATTTTGCATTTCCTAAATAGCGAATTTTAAGGAATAAATAGCGATTCTTTACCATTCCTAAATTGCGATGAGCAAATTGCTAATTGCAAGTTACCCATTCATTTCCATGGGCTAGGAGGCTCATAGGAATGAAGGTTTAATTTGCGATTAGCAATTTGCTCATCACAAATTAGGAATTTTTCCAAGGGTGCAGGGGTGTCTCAAGAACACCCTGCTGCACCCCTGAAAAAGAAATTTGGGGGCATATGGCACACATACATGCCCTAAGGGCATGTGTTGGCATCATATGGGACCTTTTGTTTTTTTAAAAAAAAGCTTTTTGAAAAGAATTCACAAATTACCACCAATTTACCACAATAGTTTCCAAATCCTTAATGTCATTTTTACATATTTTTTGTTTGATACATTGCATTTAAGTAGTCACAAAATTTGCAAATCCTTCAGTGCAATTGCAAAATAAGGAATAGCAAATTTTGCTACTCCTTATTTTGCATCAAACTTGTTTGATACATACCATTTGTCTAATTTACATTTGCAAAGGCCGAAATTCGTAGAATTTTGATCTTTGCGAATGCTAATTAGCTTGATACATATGGCCCCAAGTTAGGCCTGTCTTGCGACATGGTGCATCTTTTGCATCACTGCTGCATTGGTTTCATGTGGTACGTTTTTTTTACACCATGACACATCTGCCTAAATGCATCAATTTGTAATTTTGTCGCCTCATAGCAAATCTTTTGCACCGCCGCTGCATCATAAAAGTGACGCACAGTGGCACAAAAGAGGCATACACCTATCATAAATCTGTCCCTAGCATTTTAAATGATTAATCCAGGATGACGATAAGGTGTGGCCTATCCAGAGGTTTGTTTAAGGTGAGGCCTACTCAGGATTGCAGATTAAAGTTACGCTTGATGAAGAATACAGAGGAGATAATACATGTAAAGGCCTACCAATGAAGTAAGTAATGTCCACTTTATTGCGCCAGTCATCATAAATGTATCCCTAAGCTTCTTATCTTGTTACAGATGAACCACCATATGTACCATCAAACTATTTTGCATTTCCTAAATAGCAAATTTTAAGGAATAAATAGCAATTCTTTACCATTCCTAATTTGCAATGAGCAAATTGGTAATTGCAAATTAGCACCGCCGCTGCATCATAAAAGTGACGCACAGTGACACAAAAGAGGCATACACCTATCATAAATCTGTCCCTAGCATTTTAAATGATTAATCCAGGATGACAATAAGGTGTGGCCTATCCAAAGGTTTGTTTAAGTTGAGGCCTACTCAGGATTGCAGATTAAAGTTACGCTTGATGAGGAATACAGAGGAGATAATACATGTAAAGGCCTACCAATGAAGTAAGTAATGTCCACTTTATTGCGCCAGTCATCATAAATGTATCCCTAAGCTTCTTATCTTGTTACAGATGAACCACCATATGTACCATCAAACTATTTTGCATTTCCTAAATAGCAAATTTTAAGGAATAAACAGCAATTCTTTACCATTCCTAATTTGCAATGAGCAAATTGCTAATTGCAAATTACCCATTCATTTCCATGGCCTAGGAGGCTCATAGGAATGAAGGTTGCAATTTGCGATTAGCAATTAGCTCATCACAAAATAGGAATTTTTTCAAGCGTGCAGGGGTATCTCAAGAACACCCTGCTGCACCCCTGAAAAAGAAATTTGGGGGCATATGGCACACATACATGCCCTAAGGGCATGTATGGGCGTCATATGGGACCTTTTGTTTTTTAGAAAAAAATGCTTTTTGAAAAGAATTCGCAAATTACCACAAACTAGAAGTTGGTGGTAGTTTCCAAATCCTTAATATCATTTTTTACATATTTTTTGTTTGATACATTGCATTTAAGGAATCGCAAAATTTGCAAATCCTTCAGTGCAATTGCAAAATAAGGAATAGCAAATTTTGAATTAAGGACATTTTAAGTCATTTCCACATGTGCAGTGTTTTCAAATTATGATTTGAAAATCGTTTTTGGGGAAAAGTAATGGTTTGCAAATTTATGACAAGGACATAATGGTGTATGCTTCTCTATAAGGCATTTCAGTGTCTCTGATGTCATTTTTCCCATATTACATTATAAGACCTTTCCCCATGGAGCACATTCCTTGTAAATATGCTCCCACCTGTGCATGACGAATTTAGATTTTGACTGTTTGAGTCACATAGCCATGTTAAAAGTGACCCAAAAAAATTGCAAACGTTTTAAAAAAACACATTCATGTGTCTTAAGGACATTTTAAGTCATTTCCCCATGGACAGTGTTTTCTAAGTGGCGCAAAAGAGGCATACACCTATCATAAATCTGTCCCTAGCATTTTAAATGATTAATTCAGGATGACAATAAGATGTGGCCTATCCAGAGGTTTGTTTAAGGTGAGGCCTACTCAGGATTGCAGATTAAAGTTACGCTTGATGAAGAATACAGAGGAGATAATACATGTAAAGCTCTACCAATGAAGTAAGTGATGTCCACCTCATTGCGCCAGTCATCATAAATGTATCCCTAAGCTTCTTATCTTGTTAGACATCAACCGCCATATGTATCATATAACTATTTTGCATTTCCAAAATAGCGAATTTTAAGGAATAAATAGCGATTCTTTACCATTCCAAATTTGCGATGAGCAAATTGCTAATTGCAAATTACCCATTCATTTCCATGGGCTAGGACGCTCATAGGAATGAAGGTTGCAATTTGTGATTAGCAATTAGCTCATCACAAAATAGGAATTTTTCCAAAGGTGCAGGGGTGTCTCAATAACACCCTGCTGCACCGCTGAAAAAGAAATTTGGGGGCATATGGCGCACATAAATTTTAACAACATTCCTTTACCTCAAAAACGATTTTCAAATCATAATTTCAAAACACTGCACATGGGAAAATTACTTAAAATGTCCTTAAGACACATAAAAGCGTTTTTTGATTGCCTTTGCAGCATGTTTGTATCACTTTTACCATGGCTATGTAACACAAACATTCAAAATCTAAATTTACCATGCACAGGTGGGAGCATATTTACAAGCAATTTGCGCCACAGAGAAAGGTCTTACATTAAAATGGGAATAATACCATCAGGGACAGTCAATTGCCTTATAAAGAAGCATACACCATTATGTCCTTCTCATAAATTTAAAAACAATTAATTTTCCCCAAAAACGATTTTCAAATCATAATTTCAAAACACTGCACATGGGAAAATGACTTAAAATGTCCTTAAGACACATGAAAGCGTTTTTTGATTACCTTTCCAGCATGGTTGGGTCACTTTTAACATGGCTATGTAACACAAACATTTAAAATCTAAATTTACCATGCACAGGTGGGAGCATATTTACAAGCAATTTGCGCCACAGAGAAAGGTCTTACATTAAAATGGGAAAAATAACAACAGGGACAGTCAATTGCCTTATAAAGAAGCATACACCATTATGTCCTTGTCATAAATTTAAAAACAATTCCTTTTCCCCAAAAACGATTTTCAAATCATAATTTCAAAACACTGCACATGGGAAAATGACTTAAAATGTCCTTAAGACACATGAAAGCGGTTTTTGATTGACTTTGCAGCATGTTTGTATCACTTTTAACATGGCTATGTAACACAAACATTCAAAATCTAAATTTTCCATGAACTGGTGGGAGCATATTTACAAGCAATTTGCGCCACATAATTCATAATTTTCTCCTTAAAGCACACTATTCTCTATCTAAATTAAAGAAATATTTTCTCACCTTAGCAAATACTTTGAGTTTGAAAACAGTCTCAGAAACACACCAATTTGTCTTCAGCAGAGCAAAAGGTATGCACTCCAGAGTCTGCAGCTATCAAAAGCGCAGAAATGCTGTAATTCTTCACACATATCTCTCATGTCACCCAATCAAAAGTCTTCCCTCACTTTTTTTCAAATGAAAACCCATCCCCCCTCTGCCATTTCTGCCTTATCTGCATGGCAACCACCTCTTGGAAGACCTCTGTTGTTTGCAAGTTCACACAACAATGTTGCAATTGAACTCTGAACTCTCAGTGCACCTGCATATCCAGTGCATTCTTTCATTTAATGATTTTTTATTGACCACTCAAAATACATCTTTCAAAGAACACATCTGTGCACCCTAACTTTCTGTTTTCAGCAATCAAAATCCACCAATCACTGTTACTGCTTCATGAACACAGAAACTCCACAGTTTTTTTTCATTTTACACTCTCATTTTTTCAACTGCCATTTCATTGCCACACTTCATCTGACTGCAGGAGAACCTTCTCTCACCATGTTTTCTGTCTGGATTGTTGGACATAGTTATATTCACTGGGCTCAAAGGTACGTTGAAAACAGGAATTTACCTAACCTCAATTTACAAGATGTGGAAATTAAGTGGTTTGGCCACATAGGATTAAAATGTCACCAATTGATACCATTGGTGAAAACCTTTATGCATTTGCCCAAACCTGACCTGTTAATTGTGCACTGTGGAGGTAATGACTTGGGCACTTTGACTGGTGTAGGTCTGGAAATGCTTTTAAAGGACACCTTTGAGCAATTAATGGCACTTTTTCCTCAGACTGCCTTGGTATATTCAAATATATGCCAAAGACAGAAATGGAGGTGGTCCAAGCAATTTTGTCCACAAATTGAGAAGTCGAGGAAGCATGTAAACAAATCTGTTTCAGCTTACATGAGAGACCATGGAATGGGCTCCCTGTACAACAATAACTTGCGTTACTACATGCAAGATATCTACAGAGGAGATGGACTTCACTTCTCAGATGAGGGCAACAGAATTTTCACTCTGAATTTAAGAATGTGCATTGGTACCTACTTATAAGTACCTAAATGTACCATAAACCCAAAAGCTCTTCTCAGAGCTACCCTACATGTAATCACTCACAATTATTATTTTACTCTAACATTTTTCACTAATTTTCAACAAAGTACGCTCCCTGGGGCGCTACCCGGTACGCGAACCGGGAGCTAACCTCGCGAAATTTTTTTTAAAAATGTTTTTTTTTCGCACATATAAGCCTCCTCAGCCACCCTCACAAAACCTAGGGGGTCAAGATAACTCTACCGTGCCCCCTTCTACCCATTCTGAACATTATTTACCCTCCATCTTGTATCTTAATTCGACCGAAACACAAAATGGTGGACTCCCGGAACGCTTAAGGTCCGCGAACCGAGGCGCTCAACGGTTCGCGTACCGGGTCGCTCCCTGGGAAGCGCACCATCAAAAAAGGTGGGAAAGTAGTTCACAGAAAAGCCACTGGAGACAATTTCACCAAATATAGATTAGCTCATACTACATACCAATCCCTACCATTTTCACAAATTTGATTGGAATTCCATTTAGTCATTTAGCCTGTAGACCTCTCTAAATACCCTGAGGTAAATTACTTCACAAAACACATCTGAAGTGTTGGAATTGACAACCAATGAAAATGTTACTTTCATTTTCTACTTTTTTTACCTGACATTTCATTGGTTATGTACCTGAATATATATAAAGGAAGAGAGAGAAACACAGTCATTTTGACTACTACTTCCTGAACTACATTGCAAGATCATTTTCACTCACAACTTAAACTTGTTTTTAGAAGGTGAGATATTATTTTATAAATTTGAAAACATTTTCAGATAGTTATATACTATCCCTCTGTAAGAGTTAGACATTGAGAAAGGCTTCTTTATTTTAATTATGGATTGATTTAGGTTTCTGTGGTATAATTATGAATTTACTTAGGCTTCTTCACAGGCACTTTTTAATAGTACTACTTCACGCCTGAAACCATACAGTGCCCATAGATTACTTCTCTGTTATAAACTCACAAGTACCTGTCTGAACTTAAACCCAACAGTGCCCTATCTCTACTGATATATTTATTTTTTATGCAAATTACAGCAATAAAATGGAAGGTGAGCAGAATGTTTCCTTCGAAATTGTTCTGGAGAACAACACAGAAAAAGATATTGAGGACAATGATGACTCAGATTTCATGGATGAATCACGGGACCATGAATTAGTTCAATGTGTAGAATCTGTGGATCATTTACTTCATTATGATGACGGTCAAATGTGGGAACTTATGTTCACTCAACAAGAGGACATATCGGACAGTCAAATGCTAGACGTTCTATTAAATTTTGAAAAACAATCCGAAAAATAAAATTGTATGTAATATTAAAAAATTGTTTGAGTCTTTAATCATTTTTATATGTAATTCATAAACTAGTTAAATGTTAGAAATGTTATTACATTTTCAAACACAATCACAATAATAAATAATTGCTTAAAAAATAAAAAAAATAAAAAATAATCAACAAAACCAACAATCAATTAACATACTGCATTTGAAAAGTCTCTCATTAATTTTTCATTGCAGTACGCTGCCCAGAACGCTTCCCGGTTCGCGGACCGGGCGCTAACCACGAAAAAAAAAAAAAAAATTTTTTTTTTGCCCCGCGGTGCCCTTTTAAAGCCTCCACATTAAACCTAGGGGATCAGGGAGGATCTACTATGCCCCCTTATGGTTATTTCCACCTTTGTTTTGGCCTCCTCTTGTCTCTCAATCCTACCGAGAGACAAGATGGCGGCCGCTCCGGACTGTTTAGAATGTTGACAGACACCGGAGAGCCAATCAGCTTCGCTACGCACTCACAATTAATATTTTACTCTAACATTTTTCACTAATTTTCAACAAAGTACGCTCCCTGGGGCGCTACCCGGTACGCGAACCGGGAGCTAACCTCGCGAAATTTTTTAAAAAAATGTTTTTTTTTCGCACATATAAGCCTCCTCAGCCACCCTCACAAAACCTAGGGGGTCAAGATAACTCTACCGTGCCCCCTTCTACCCATTCTGAACATTATTTACCCTCCATCTTGTATCTTAATTCGACCGAAACACAAAATGGTGGACTCCCGGAACGCGTAAGGTCCGCGAACCGAGGCGCTCAACGGTTCGCGTACCGGGTCGCTCCCTGGGAAGCGCACCATCAAAAAAGGTGGGAAAGTAGTTCACAGAAAAGCCACTGGAGACAATTTCACCAAATATAGATTAGCTCATACTACATACCAATCCCTACCATTTTCACAAATTTGATTGGAATTCCATTTAGTCATTTAGCCTGTAGACCTCTCTAAATACCCTGAGGTAAATTACTTCACAAAACACATCTGAAGTGTTGGAATTGACAACCAATGAAAATGTTACTTTCATTTTCTACTTTTTTTACCTGACATTTCATTGGTTATGTACCTGAATATATATAAAGGAAGAGAGAGAAACACAGCCATTTTGACTACTACTTCCTGAACTACATTGCAAGATCATTTTCACTCACAACTTAAACTTGTTTTTAGAAGGTGAGATATTATTTTATAAATTTGAAAACATTTTCAGATAGTTATATACTATCCCTCTGTAAGAGTTAGACATTGAGAAAGGCTTCTTTATTTTAATTATGGATTGATTTAGGTTTCTGTGGTATAATTATGAATTTACTTAGGCTTCTTCACAGGCACTTTTTAATAGTACTACTTCACGCCTGAAACCATACAGTGCCCATAGATTACTTCTCTGTTATAAACTCACAAGTACCTGTCTGAACTTAAACCCAACAGTGCCCTATCTCTACTGATATATTTATTTTTTATGCAAATTACAGCAATAAAATGGAAGGTGAGCAGAATGTTTCCTTCGAAATTGTTCTGGAGAACAACACAGAAAAAGATATTGAGGACAATGATGACTCAGATTTCATGGATGAATCACGGGACCATGAATTAGTTCAATGTGTAGAATCTGTGGATCATTTACTTCATTATGATGACGGTCAAATGTGGGAACTTATGTTCACTCAACAAGAGGACATATCGGACAGTCAAATGCTAGACGTTCTATTAAATTTTGAAAAACAATCCTAAAAATAAAATTGTATGTAATATTAAAAAATTGTTTGAGTCTTTAATCATTTTTATATGTAATTCATAAACTAGTTAAATGTTAGAAATGTTATTACATTTTCAAACACAATCACAATAATAAATAATTGCTTAAAAAATAAAAAAAATAAAAAATAATCAACAAAACCAACAATCAATTAACATACTGCATTTGAAAAATCTCTCATTCATTTTTCATTGCAGTACGCTGCCCAGAACGCTTCCCGGTTCGCGGACCGGGCGCTAACCACGGAAAAAAAAATATATATTTATTTTTTTGCCCCGCGGTGCCCTTTTAAAGCCTCCACATTAAACCTAGGGGATCAGGGAGGATCTACTATGCCCCCTTATGGTTATTTCCACCTTTGTTTTGGCCTCCTCTTGTCTCTCAATCCTACCGAGAGACAAGATGGCGGCCGCTCCGGACTGTTTAGAATGTTGACAGACACCGGAGAGCCAATCAGCTTCGCTACGCGAAGTTCCGTTACGCGAAAAGTACGCGAACTGGAGCGCTGCCCGGTCCGCTGTTACAGATATATATCTTTTTCTAAACGTTCATTTCTCAAAATCCACTGAAGCACATATATTGAGACCTACAAAAGGCACATCGGGCTACCAGTCCCTACAATTTTGCCAAGTTTCGTGCAAATCCATTCAGCCGTTCGGGCTAAAAGTGAGGCCAACCGCCCTATGGAAAACTCAATGTTAAAAACACGTTTTGGGACCCCCCTTTTTTCTCGGCCCCCCCTGGACGAACCCCCCCCCAAATTTTCAGGGGCTGCTCAGAAACAAAATGTTCCATTTTCCAGAAAATTTCAGCCAATTCCGTCCACAAACGCCAAAGTTATTAGACATAGAATATTCAAAAATCCCATAGGGAAAAAATCCTAACTATATATACCTACTGGCGACCGCCAGTAGGTAATATATATATATACATATATATATATATATATATGAACGAAACGCCATTCTTTTCCACAATCGAACAAAATAACGAGAGTGAGCCCAGATTTAGTGCTGATATTTTTCGGTGATTTATTTAAATATTCCACCAGCCATCCGCCATAACGCGTTTCACCTCCAACGAGGCTTGATCACATGACGTGGATTGAAATAAACAAGGGTCTTAAATACATCCATACATGGGAGCGGCTTCGCGCTTAAAGTGGTAGGTGCATAGTTGGACTTTCAAAGTTCCGTTTTACACAAAATTGAGGGCAAGTGCCCAATATCGTCATATTTCAGTCATTTCTATGTAACGGCATAATGTATATATACAGAGAAGCATTTCATCTCAAACCACAATTAATTATGGGAAAAAAGGTAATGGGTTTATCAAAAATATCACTATGTACAAGCAACTATTTTACACTAATTATATACAATCTATCTCTATAATAATACTCCTTAGAAAAAAATATATATATATACTAGCAGCCCGCCCCGGCGTTGTCCGGGGGCAGTGAGGCTTCAGGGCCAATCGCCCGCCCAGGCCCCCGCCCGCCCCGACATACCTGAGCCGGCGCTCCTGACTTCACCGCCGCTCCTCGCCGCTTGTCACCGCTCCTCCCCTCCTGCCCTGATGTTGTCCGGGGGCAATGAGGCTTCAGGGACAACCGTCCGCCCCGGGACTACTTTTTTTTTTAAGTTACATTTTTACATTTATGTTTAATTTTTATTTTATATAGCCTATGTCCATCTGCACACCCTGACAGTTTCAACGATGTATCGGGTGTGTGGATTGGCGCTGTGGTTCCCGAGTTTACCCGCCTCAAAGGTTCAAAGTTCTTCCTTTATAATAGTAGTTTAGATATATTTATCAACAAAAGAAGAGAGGGGGGACCCTGGAGCTATTAAGGTCCAGTGTCCATGCTCCTATATCGATATCAAAACAAAAAGGGGACACTGTTCCTCAGCGTCTGGTGCAAATAGTCACCTGAAACGCACGGGTGCAAATAGTCACCTGTATATTAAAAAAAAGGTTTGCAAGAAAGAGGGAGGAAAAAGGAAAGCAATACCTTAGGCACACAGGACTCACCCAAGGAGTGAAAAAACATATTTCGTCCTCTGTTGCCCTCACACACCCCTGGGGGTGTCATGCTTCATCATCGGGCGTTTGCTCCTCGTAGGGCCGGCGCTGCAATTCCCTACGGGCCCCCGAAGGGTCTCTTTATCGGAGATCTGTTTAGGACAGCCGGATGGTGCATGTGGGTGTGTGGGGTGGGGGTCCAATGAGGGTAAACAAGTGCGTGCAAAGTGAAAATTAGGTTGAAAAAGGGTTAAATATGCAGCAGATGATTAATATATATACCCTTAGCAGATTTACCTGCCCAATAAAATCTTGTTCCTGTAGGTATATTAACCCCAGGAGTCAAGAAGGTCATGGGTCAACATGTTTCGCGCCTCCGTCGCCTTAAGGGTCGTTTGCGCTTCATCAGGACCAGTATTATAAAATTTATGTGCACGTGAATTAAATTAAAATACCCTCTAAATTCAACAGGGCGGGTGGTGGGGTTGTAAACCCGTAGTCTGGCTACAGCTTCATTGTATGTACCGCTCCTGTTTAATACCTAGAAAGAGAGAACATAGTAAAACAAAGATATATGTACATCAGTTCCAACTTGATGTCATAAAATGTGCCACAAATGTGTGCACATCGTTTTCACATAAAAGCAACAAAACTGGCTTATGAGACACTTAGAGCACCGGAGGTTACTCAGTAGGGAACCCCCCTAAAGAGATATCACTTATCAAGATCTCTGGGGAATCCCTCAGTGACGAAAACTACATCTGCTCGTCAATAGCATGCGTGGTACAAGTAGTTGCCCCAATTATATTATGAACATGACTCAAACTCTCAGTAACTGGCGTCAATAAATGCAAAAGGCGGTACCATAAACAATGGGTGCCGTCAAACTTATTAATCCTCCAAAATGCTCACCTCGCTTTTTGAGCGATGTCTTCTCTGGCAACAACATTCGGCACCCGCACATTACCGGGCTTCGAATCACTAGACAAATGAATAGAAATAGAGATATATGCAGCCATGAGTCAGACTATGACCCCAACTCAGAAGTTACTGAGTAGAGATGTACAGATACCTTCTGCGGAAATTAAATCTAGCCTTACGTTTGTCCCGGGGTACTGCCTCCTGTGCACCTACCCAGTCCGAATGTCAGCCAATAGTGAACCAAACTAGGCAAGGGCGCTTGTGCTCATTAAATACTTAGGGAATACACCTGGAAGTAAACCCTTTCCGGGAAGTCCTACGGTAATCAGAAGGTGAGCGCATGCGCGACAGCGCGTATTCGGTGCGCATGTGCATGTATCCGGGTAACTAGTCCCTCAAGCATGCGCAATCGATCAATGCAGGCCAAGATGCCTATATTGCCAAGTAACAAGCTTGTGAAATGTTACTAGACATGGCCGCATACTAAATTAATCGGCAATTCATCTTTAAACGCGCTACACATATTGATTCTTTTGTGCACGTGTGAATGTAATTCATAACTTACTGACCCTGGACAAAGACCCGCTATGTACATAGTGTCTGTATACATTGCAACTATCTGTAATAAGGGTGGCTGTACATGAACGTCTTCTAAATCTAAACAGAATTTTGAATGGGAGAATGAGGGGGGAGAGGAAGGTGGAATATCACTGGGACAGCCACTCAAGCGACCCACAAGCCTCCTCCCTCCTAACAAAAGAGTTTTTTATATAAGGGGAGTTGTTGTAAATATCGGAGTACCACTACACCACTGGGCCGATGTGGAATCCAAATACAGTGCCAATCAATTTTAATATAGTATCTCATGTGCCAGTTCAAAGATAAAGAAAAGATAGAAAGACATATATGGGTCCTCGGCTAAACCGCCGTGCACAATAATTTATCAACAAAAGAAAAGAGGTGGGACCCTGGAGCTATTAAGGTCCAGTGTCCATGCTCCTATATCGATATCAAAACAAAAAGGGGACACTGTTCCTCAGCGTCTGGTGCAAATAGTCACCTGAAACGCACGGGTGCAAATAGTCACCTGTATATTAAAAAAAAGGTTTGCAAGAAAGAGGGAGGAAAAAGGAAAGCAATACCTTAGGCACACAGGACTCACCCAAGGAGTGAAAAAACATATTTCGTCCTCTGTTGCCCTCACACACCCCTGGGGGTGTCATGCTTCATCATCAGGCGTTTGCTCCTCGTAGGGCCGGCGCTGCAATTCCCTACGGGCCCCCGAAGGGTCTCTTTATCGGAGATCTTTTTAGGACAGCCGGATGGTGCATGTGGGTGTGTGGGGTGGGGGTCCAATGAGGGTAAACAAGTGCGTGCAAAGTGAAAATTAGGTTGAAAAAGGGTTAAATATGCAGCAGATGATTAATATATGTACCCTTAGCAGATTTAACTGCCCAATAAAATCTTGTTCCTGTAGGTATATTAGCCCCAGGAGTCAAGAAGGTCATGGGTCGACATGTTTCGCGCCTCCGTCGCCTTAAGGGTCGTTTGCGCTTCATCAGGACCAGTATTATAAAATTTATGTGCACGTGAATTAAATTAAAATACCCTCTAAATTCAACAGGACGGGCGGTGGGGTTGTAAACCCGTAGTCTGGCTACAGCTTCATTGTATGTACCGCTCCTGTTTAATACCTAGAAAGAGAGAACATAGTAAAACAAAGATATATGTACATCAGTACCAACTTGATGTCATAAAATGTGCCACAAATGTGTGCACATCGTTTTCACATAAAAACAACAAAACTGGCTCATGAGACACTTAGAGCACCGGAGGTTACTCAGTAGGGAACCCCCCTAAAGAGATATCACTTATCAAGATCTCCGGGGAATCCCTCAGTGACGAAAACTACATCTGCTCGTCAATAGCATGCGTGGTACAAGTAGTTGCCCCAATTATATTATGAACATGACTCAAACTCTCAGTAACTAGCGTCAATAAATGCAAAAGGCGGTACCATAAACAATGGGTGCCGTCAAACTTATTAATCCTCCAAAATGCTCACCTCGCTTTTTGAGCGATGTCTTCTCTGGCAACAACATTCGGCGTCCGCACATTACCGGGCTTCGAATCACTAGACAAATGAATAGAAAAAGAGATATATGCAGCCATGAGTCAGACTATGACCCCAACTCAGAAGTTACTGAGTAGAGATGTACAGATACCTTCTGCGGAAATTAAATCTAGCCTTACGTTTGTCCCGGGGTACTGCCTCCTGTGCACCTACCCAGTCCGAATGTCAGCCAATAGTGAACCAAACTAGGCAAGGGCGCTTGTGCTCATTAAATACTTAGGGAATACACCTGGAAGTAAACCCTTTCCGGGAAGTCCTACGGTAATCAGAAGGTGAGCGCATGCGCGACAGCACGTATTCGGTGCGCATGTGCATGTATCCGGGTAACTAGTCCCTCAAGCATGCGCAATCGATTAATGCAGGCCAAGATGCCTATATTGCCAAGTAACAAGCTTGTGAAATGTTACTAGACATGGCCGCATACTAAATTAATCGGCAATTCATCTTTAAACGCGCTACACATATTGATTCTTTTGTGCACGTGTGAATGTAATTCATAACTTACTGACCCTGGACAAAGACCCGCTATGTACATAGTGTCTGTATACATTGCAACTATCTGTAATACTGTAATAAGGGTGGCTGTACATGAACGTCTTCTAAATCTAAACAGAATTTTGAATGGGAGAATGAGGGGGGAGAGGAAGGTGGAATATCACTGGGACAGCCACTCAAGCGACCCACAAGCCTCCTCCCTCCTAACAAAAGAGTTTTTTATATAAGGGGAGTTGTTGTAAATATCGGAGTACCACTACACCACTGGGCCGAGGTGGAATCCAAATACAGTGCCAATCAATTTTAATATAGTATCTCATGTGCCAGTTCAAAGATAAAGAAAAGATAGAAAGACATATATGGGTCCTCGGCTAAACCGCTGTGCACAATAATTTATCAACAAAAGAAGAGTGGGGGGACCCTGGAGCTATTAAGGTCCAGTGTCCATGCTCCTATATCGATATCAAAACAAAAAGGGGACACTGTTCCTCAGCGTCTGGTGCAAATAGTCACCTGAAACGCACGGGTGCAAATAGTCACCTGTATATTAAAAAAAAGGTTTGCAAGAAAGAGGGAGGAAAAAGGAAAGCAATACCTTAGGCACACAGGACTCACCCAAGGAGTGAAAAAACATATTTCGTCCTCTGTTGCCCTCACACACCCCTGGGGGTGTCATGCTTCATCATCGGGCGTTTGCTCCTCGTAGGGCCGGCACTGCAATTCCCTACGGGCCCCCGAAGGGTCTCTTTATCGGAGATCTTTTTAGGACAGCCGGATGGTGCATGTGGGTGTGTGGGGTGGGGGTCCAATGAGGGTAAACAAGTGCGTGCAAAGTGAAAATTAGGTTGAAAAAGGGTTAAATATGCAGCAGATGATTAATATATATACCCTTAGCAGATTTAACTACCCAATAAAATCTTGTTCCTGTAGGTATATTAATCCCAGGAGTCAAGAAGGTCATGGGTCGACATGTTTCGCGCCTCCGTCGCCTTAAGGGTCGTTTGCGCTTCATCAGGACCAGTATTATAAAATTTATGTGCACGTGAATTAAATTAAAATACCCTCTAAATTCAACAGGGCGGGCGGTGGGGTTGTAAACCCGTAGTCTGGCTACAGCTTCATTGTATGTACCGCTCCTGTTTAATACCTAGAAAGAGAGAACATAGTAAAACAAAGATATATGTACCTCAGTACCAACTTGATGTCATAAAATGTGCCACAAATGTGTGCACATCGTTTTCACATAAAAACAACAAAACTGGCTCGTGAGACACTGAGAGCACCGGAGGTTACTCAGTAGGGAACCCCCCTAAAGAGATATCACTTATCAAGATCTCTGGGGAATCCCTCAGTGACGAAAACTACATCTGCTCGTCAATAGCATGCGTGGTACAAGTAGTTGCCCCAATTATATTATGAACATGACTCAAACTCTCAGTAACTGGCGTCAATAAATGCAAAAGGCGGTACCATAAACAATGGGTGCCGTCAAACTTATTAATCCTCCAAAATGCTCACCTCGCTTTTTGAGCGATGTCTTCTCTGGCAACAACATTCGGCGCCCGCACATTACCGGGCTTCGAATCACTAGAAAAATGAATAGAAATAGAGATATATGCAGCCATGAGTCAGACTATGACCCCAACTCAGAAGTTACTGAGTAGAGATGTACAGATACCTTCTGTGGAAATTAAATCTAGCCTTACGTTTGTCCCGGGGTACTGCCTCCTGTGCACCTACCCAGTCCGAATGTCAGCCAATAGTGAACCAAACTAGGCAAGGGCGCTTGTGCTCATTAAATACTTAGGGAATACACCTGGAAGTAAACCCTTTCCGGGAAGTCCTACGGTAATCAGAAGGTGAGCGCATGCGCGACAGCGCGTATTCGGTGCGCATGTGCATGTATCCGGGTAACTAGTCCCTCAAGCATGCGCAATCGATCAATGCAGGCCAAGATGCCTATATTGCCAAGTAACAAGCTTGTGAAATGTTACTAGACATGGCCGCATACTAAATTAATCGGCAATTCATCTTTAAATGCGCTACACATATTGATTCTTTTGTGCACGTGTGAATGTAATTCATAACTTACTGACCCTGGACAAAGACCCGCTATGTACATAGTGTCTGTATACATTGCAACTATCTGTAATAAGGGTGGCTGTACATGAACGTCTTCTAAATCTAAACAGAATTTTGAATGGGAGAATGAGGGGGGAGAGGAAGGTGGAATATCACTGGGACAGCCACTCAAGCGACCCACAAGCCTCCTCCCTCCTAACAAAAGAGTTTTTTATATAAGGGGAGTTGTTGTAAATATCAGAGTACCACTACACCACTGGGCCGAGGTGGAATCCAAATACAGTGCCAATCAATTTTAATATAGTATCTCATGTGCCAGTTCAAAGATAAAGAAAAGATAGAAAGACATATATGGGTCCTCGGCTAAACCGCTGTGCACAATAATTTATCAACAAAAGAAGAGAGGGGGGACCCTGGAGCTATTAAGGTCCAGTGTCCATGCTCCTATATCGATATCAAAACAAAAAGGGGACACTGTTCCTCAGCGTCTGGTGCAAATAGTCACCTGAAACGCACGGGTGCAAATAGTCACCTGTATATTAAAAAAAAGGTTTGCAAGAAAGAGGGAGGAAAAAGGAAAGCAATACCTTAGGCACACAGGACTCACCCAAGGAGTGAAAAAACATATTTCGTCCTCTGTTGCCCTCACACACCCCTGGGGGTGTCATGCTTCATCATCGGGCGTTTGCTCCTCGTAGGGCCGGCACTGCAATTCCCTACGGGCCCCCGAAGGGTCTCTTTATCGGAGATCTTTTTAGGACAGCCGGATGGTGCATGTGGGTGTGTGGGGTGGGGGTCCAATGAGGGTAAACAAGTGCGTGCAAAGTGAAAATTAGGTTGAAAAAGGGTTAAATATGCAGCAGATGATTAATATATATACCCTTAGCAGATTTAACTGCCCAATAAAATCTTGTTCCTGTAGGTATATTAATCCCAGGAGTCAAGAAGGTCATGGGTCGACATGTTTCGCGCCTCCGTCGCCTTAAGGGTCGTTTGCGCTTCATCAGGACCAGTATTATAAAATTTATGTGCACGTGAATTAAATTAAAATACCCTCTAAATTCAACAGGGTGGGCGGTGGGGTTGTAAACCCGTAGTCTGGCTACAGCTTCATTGTATGTACCGCTCCTGTTTAATACCTAGAAAGAGAGAACATAGTAAAACAAAGATATATGTACATCAGTACCAACTTGATGTCATAAAATGTGCCACAAATGTGTGCACATCGTTTTCACATAAAAACAACAAAACTGGCTCATGAGACACTTAGAGCACCGGAGGTTACTCAGTAGGGAACCCCCCTAAAGAGATATCACTTATCAAGATCTCTGAGGAATCCCTCAGTGACGACAACTACATCTGCTCGTCAATAGCATGCGTGGTAAAAGTAGTTGCCCCAATTATATTATGAACATGACTCAAACTCTCAGTAACTGGCGTCAATAAATGCAAAAGGCGGTACCATAAACAATGGGTGCCGTCAAACTTATTAATCCTCCAAAATGCTCACCTCGCTTTTTGAGCGATGTCTTCTCTGGCAACAACATTCGGCGCCCGCACATTACCGGGCTTCAAATCACTAGACAAATGAATAGAAATAGAGATATATGCAGCCATGAGTCAGACTATGACCCCAACTCAGAAGTTACTGAGTAGAGATGTACAGATACCTTCTGCGGAAATTAAATCTAGCCTTACGTTTGTCCCGGGGTACTGCCTCATGTGCACCTACCCAGTCCGAATGTCAGATAGATAGATATATTACCTACTGGCGGTCGCCAGTAGGTAGTTATAGTTAGGATTGGCTACCATAGGAAATCCCCAACATTCTATTGGGAATAACTCTGGCGCCGGTTGAGGAATTTGCATGTAATTTTCCAGAAATTTGGCCAGCTCCGCTCCGCTCCTTCCCTGTAAGTTTCGGGGGGATTCGTGGAGTGGGGGCTGAGAAAAAATGGAGGTCCCAAAACGTGTTTACCCCATGTTAATTTCCATAGGACGGTCTCACAAGTCTGCAGCCCGAACCGCTGAACGGAATTACGCCAAACTTGGCAAAATTGTAGAGACTGGTACGCAGATGTGCCTTTGCTGAATTTGGTGAAAATTGCTCCAGTGGTTTTTTTGAAAATTAACTTCAAAAACACATATATATCTATAGGCGCGCTCCGAGCTCTCACAGGTGCGCGTACCGGGGAGCGCACCCGGCGCGCTACGGGAGTGCGCGAGCAGAAAGCTGATTGGCTGTCGGGTGTCTGTCAACATTCTAAACAGTCCGGAGAGTCCGCCATCTTGTGTCTCGGTAGAATCGAGACACAACGGGTGAAAAAGAAAGGGGGAAATAAATAAAAGGGGGCAGAGTAGACACCCCCTGACCCCCTAGGTTTTCTGAGGGGGGTCTAGAAGGACCCTGAAGGGCAAAAACACTTTTTTTTAAAAAAACAATTGTGGGGTAAGCGCTGGGTGCGTTCCCAGGTGCGCGCTCCGGTACGCGCACCCTGAGCGCACCACAGGGAAAAACAATATAAACAATTTTAGTAAAAAAATTATTTAGAGTGCTTAGAGGTAGGGTAGCTCTGAAAAGAGCTGTTGTGTTATGTGGGTGTTTTTTGTACCTACAAGTAGGTACCAATGCAGAGTCTTAAATTCAAGAGGAAAATTCCCCTCATCTGTAAAATGCACACCATCTCTCCTATAGATGTCTTGCATGTTGTAACGCAAGTTGTTGTGGTAAATGGAACCCATACCATAGTCTCTGATGTAAGCAGAAACAGATTCACATGTTTCCTTGCTTTCTCAATCTGTGGACAAAATTGGTTGGATCAGTTCTATTTTTGCCTTTGACATATATTAGAAAATACAAAGGCAGTTTTTGGAAAAAGTGACATCAATTGCCCAAAGATGTCCTTTAAAAGCATTTCCAGACCTACCCCAGTCAAAGTGCCCAAGTCATTGACACCACAGTGCACAATTATAAGGTCAGGGTGTGGTAAATGCATAAAGGATTTTACCAATGGTATCAATTGGTGACTCCTCAATCCTCTCTGTCCAATCCATACAATGTCCACATTTGGTAAATCAAGGTTGTAAATACCTCTGTTAGTTGCGTAATTTTGACTCTAGTAGACAAAGCTATGACCCACAAACCAGACTTTTGGCATTTTGAAGGTAGATGTGCTTCTAGTCAGATGAGTTGTGGAAATTAAATGGCAGTTTGATTATGAAAAAAAAGTGTTTGAGAATCAGTGCAGTTGAATAACCAGAAATGATTGGAGCTTTCTTAAAAATCTCCACTGAAAATTAGGGTGCATGCTTTTTTTTGTTGTAAGAAGTCATTTCAATGGTTGAGAAAAAGTCATTTAAACAAACATTGCATTTCATTAGCTAGTAGATTGAGAGGTCAAACAGCCTTGATGGATTTTTTTGCAACATAGTATGATAAACTTGTGAACTGTGTGCTGGTTTAAGAGGGAGTTACCATGGTTACTTGGTGAATGAGTACTGGGGGGATGTACAACCAATTAAAATGTGCAGTTTGGTTTTGAATTTGTGTGGGAACAATTTTCATTGGTTAGGTACAAGAATATGGGTCTGAAATGAGAAAGAATCTATGCCATTATTCTCTGGTTCAAGTGAAGGAAGCATTATTCAGAAATTCTGTTTAAGAATATCTGTTGACTGTGACTGACACTGTTTTACATCTTCCAAAGCATTTTCTGACGTATCTGTAAGCGCAAAAGTGATGCATTGCTGGAGTGTGTCACAAAAGTGACGCAACTCCAGCAATGCATCCATTCACATGGGGCCAGCCTCATGTGAAAGGGCCTGCGTCAATCTTACGCCTGCTGTGAGGCAGGCGCAAGATTTTGATGCAACGGCGTCCTAAAAGTGACCCAGTGAAATCTTATAGATTTCACTGCGTCACTTCTACGACCCTTCCTTGCGTCAATACGCCCCCTGTGCATACAATACACTTGGCGCAGGTATAATGTGGCGCAGGGGTTTACAAAGTGACGCATCTACCTAGATGCGTCACTTTGTAAATATGACTCAACAAGGTGCATTTTTTACAGCACTGGTGCGTCACAAAAAGTGACGCACCGGCAGCATAAAAAGTGACGCATGGCCCATGGCCTCATAAATGAGGCCTTCAGTCTTCTACTCTCACTTTTTCTTTCACTTTCTCTGTCTCTTCACTCCCTTACTCACCTTGTCTCACACTCACTTGTCTTTATCCAGTCTGTATCTCCACTCTTTCCTAAACATCACGGCTCTTTTCTTACCTACCCTTCCACACCCCCGTTCCTTTACTACATTTTCTTCACTTATCCTCATTCCCCATGTTCACTCTCCTTCTCCTCACTCTCCTTCCCCACACTCACTTTCTTTCAGTCCCCCTACTTCAATTCCCTTCCCCTCTCATCCCTTTCTTTGCTTTCTCATTCATTTTACTCTCCTCTCTCACTGCACTCCACTTCAGTTACTCTTTTTCATTTTTTTTAAGAATACAGCTCTTTTTTGAGAATTGGAGGTAGTTCTAAAAATAACTTTTTTTTTCTTCTTTTTTCGTTTTTTTCAGCAAAAATCAAAAACAGGGAATGGCAAATTGCTCAACAGAAGCAAAAACGGCAGCGGTGGTTCTCTATTGCTCGAACCATGTTCATAACACTTTGTTCCCCATAACAAAGTAGTTGATCACAATGTTTGCATTTCACTGTGGCTTCATTAAAAACAGGCTGAATATTTGGGCTCAGCAGTTCTGGTCCCCCCCTCACCAATACAGTTGCTCCTCCAGTTGAAGTAGAAGCACCATCCCTTGGTGCCTCTCGTGCCAGAGCCCTGACACTCTCCCGGGCATGGTTCTGGGGGTGCCTCCTCTGGACGTGCCGAATCATGGTCGAATTTCCGAATAAATATTTTCTGGTAGGGTCACCCCGTGACAGGACAGTGTGACAAACTTGGCACTCCACCTTTGGAGCATTTACTTTTTTATGTCCCTCAGGTATAGACAATTTTTTCCAAATAAAATGTTCTTTCACCTTCGGCTGAGGAGGCTCTTCATCAATAAAACCATCTGAATCCTCACTGCTGCTGGATGGTCTGGCAGCCATTCTATCCACAAATTGTTAGCACACAAAATAAGAGGTCTTGCTCTCACCAAAGTGAAAGAAGAAGTGAAGGAAAGTGAAGGAAAAGGGTGGGGTTTCCATTAGTTTAAAAAAAAACTGTTAACAACCAATGAAAAGAGTTATTTTAAGGTCACATGACTTGACACGCTTACGCTGCACGCACCGGAGCGCTTCCGTGGGGCGCTTACGCGGCGCAAACGTAGGCGCTTCCGGGGGCGCTTACGCTTACGTGACGTTTTGATAGCTTTACGGAAACGCAAAATTATTTTCATTCGGAAAATCAAAAAAACTACTTTTATAAGCATGGTACTGAATGTCTTGCATTATTATTTAGTTTTCATACATATTTTATTTTACGAACGCAGAAATAGCGCTCTCGCTGCGCTCTCGCTTCGCTCTCAGGAGACCTTACCGGTGCGCGCACCCTGAGCGCTCCAAGTGAAAATGATACGGGTAAGCTTACCGGTGCGCGCACCCTGAGCGCACCAGGAGAAAATGTTAAAAAAAAAGAAAAATACAGTGAACCAATATATATATATTTTTTAAATAATTATAATTAATAGTTATAAAAAACAGCAAAAAAAATCGTCGATATACAAGGGAATTAACTTTAAAAAAACTATGAAATTCACTGAAAAAAACATAGGTTTCACAAATGTTATAGTTAGGAATTAGCATACAAAACCATTGAAATTCCCACGTTATAGTTAGTTGGACTCACTATAACTCGCGCGCCCCCAATCCACTGCTGATGATGTCACATATTACATCAGTCATGACATGGTTAGTGACATCACTGATGACATCACTGATTACATCTCAAATGACATCACTGATGACACCACTGATGACATCATCCATGTGATAATACGATGCACCTCCTCACACTCTAATCTAACCTTTTATACATCCAGTGTTCAATACAGACTACCATTCCTGAAACCATTGACACAGCAATACCACTTACTACATACACACTCACTGATTCATAAGTCTACACACACATCCACTCATTCACCCATACAATCACTCACACATACAGTCACTCATCAATACAACGCTATCATATGCACTCATACACCAATACAGATATTCACACAGTGCCACTCATCCATGGAGTTACTCTCTAATCTACTCAGTCATGAAAAGAATCAATCACACTCCCATTTCCTCATCTATACAGTTATACACTCAAAACCTTACTTATTCAAACATATACTAACACATACTTACTCTCTTTTACAATCACTGATACAAGTACACATTGATCCATACAGTCACTTACGCAATCACAGGCTCTCATGTATAGTCATTGATATATGCCAACTGTCACATGTACTGTTTTTTGCATATGTACTTACTTGGACATGTAGCACTGAGAAATCCATTCACTTACCAACACACCCATGCACACAGTCAACCGCACATACAGCTGTTTCCACATGTACTCTTGAACCCAAACACCAAGTGAATCAACTGCTCACACATCTATGCACAGAGTCACACACCTCCCAGCCACTCCCACACACACTCACCCTCACATACAAATACTTGGGCAACCAATCAATAACCCATATAGCCAGTCATATAGCTACTAATCAACACATGCAGCAGCTTACACAACAACAGACATAATGATGCACACATTCAGACAGTTTAGTCACTAACCTATGCATTCAGTGAGACCCATTTAATCATTCACTCATACAGTCAGTTACGCACCTACTAAATCCTTCATGCAGACACTCATGCATACACTCATTCTTCAATATGTTAAACATATTTTAACTTTATAGGAACACACATTCACTGGATGATGTCATCTGTGATGTCATCAGTGATGTCATTTGAGATGTCATCAGTGATGTCACTGATCATGTCATGAATGATGTAATATGTGACATCATCAGCAGTGGATTGCGGGCGCGCGAGTTATAGTGAGTCCAACTAACTATAACTTGGGAATTTCAATGGTTTTGTATGAGTAAAATGTTCAGCTAACTGTAACTGTTTTTTTCAGTGAATTTCAAAGGTTTTTTAAATGCTAACTCCTAACTATAACGAGTGTGAAACCTATGTTTTTTTTAGTGAATTTCAAAGGTTTTTTAAATGCTAATTCCTAACTATAACGATTGTGAAACCTATGGTTTTTTCAGTGAATATATATATATATATATATACACAAAATAATTTACCAATCAATTAAAAAAAGGAAAAAATTAAAGTAAGAAGAATTCAAAATAAGTGAAGTTATCCTCACAGATATAATAATAAGTTATTAAACTGCTATAAATTGCTCAACGATTTGCGCAACCTATGGCTTTGAGAACAAACAGAAGACATGCAGGCCTATGGGGAAAGTTCATGAAAACAGAGAAAAAAACATTAATTCAGAAATGCCAAAAAAATGAAAATTAACAGGGTCAATCATTTTTACAACGACATACATCCTTCAAAAAGGCACTATCCCACCTATACAATGTTTGCAGGAGAAACAATCTTAAAATACCCTGAACATTTTTTTTTTCTTTTAATCCAATACCGTCCATGCACTAAGATGTTTATCCAACAGAAGACACAGAAGCAGTTGTTTCATGCACCGATGAATAGTACTGGGCCTACTGGCTGGAAGGCCCATTGGCAGACTAGGCCACATAGTGAACTAAACTAAAAGAATATTGCACATGTATTAGAAAACATGGCGAAAGTATACTAAACTGTGCAAAAATGTTTCTGTACAAAATAAGCAAAATTGGCGACGTAAAAACCCCAACAACCAGCAAGGAGGTATGGCCACAAACAAAGAACAAGTGCAAGGTTATGGCAAACTCACACTGACTGCCTACACATAATGGTTGCCAAGCACATTATTATTATTATTATATTTAAATTTGTAGAGCGCTCAGCTACCCGTAGGTTTCCCGGCGCTGACTCATCAAGCAAAGAGGGAAAGGCAGAGGGGGGGGGGCGCTTACATGTCGAATAGCCAATGTTTCACTTGTTTGCGAAATCTAAGATAGTTGGGTTCTTTTCTTAATTGAAGGGGAAGAGAATTCCAGAGTGAAGGGGCAATCCAAGCAAAGGAACGACCACCCATTCTGGCTTTTCTGATCCTGGGCACTGAGAAAAGGTGTTGGTTGGATGAACGCAAAGTGCGGGGGGGACAGTATTGATGGACAAGGGATGAGAGATATCGTGGGGCCAAACCGTTATTTATTTTGTGCATAATGCAAAGTGCTTTGAATTTTGAGCGATTTTCGATGCGTAACCAATGAAGTGTGCGGAGAGAGTTGGAGGTGGGGGCAGTATTGGGTAATTTGCACAGTAGTCGTGCTGCCATGTTCTGGATGGTTTGAAATTTTCGGGTTACCTCTTTGCTGGCGCCCAGAAGAAGAATGTTACTGTAGTCCAGTCTAGAAATTATTAGAGCTTGGACAACAGTTTTCTGGGTATCCACAGGCAGCATCCAGATGATTTTACGCAGCCATTTAATGATTGTGATACAGGTGGAAGAAGTTTTGATCACATGGCTTTTCATGGATAGCTGATCGTCAAAGATCACTCCTAAGTTTCGAGCTGATTTCGAAGGAGTGGGTGGAGTGCCCATTTGGGCGGGCCAGTATTGGGGTCCCCATAAAGTGGTATTACGTCCAAACAGAAGAAGTTCTGTTTTTCCCCCATTCAGTTGAAGTTTGTTATCCAACATCCAGGCTGCAATGTTGCTCAGTCCTGAACAGAGGGCAGATGAGGGGGCATAAGGATCTGAGGAAAGGGCGTAGATGATCTGGGTATCATCTGCGTAGGAGTAAATTGTGAGCCCAGCTTGCTCCGCTATAGACGCCAGAGGTCTGACGTATAAATTGAAGAGCAAGGGGCTCAAGATGGAACCCTGTGGTACTCCATACGCAGATGTGAAGATTTGGGAAGCAGAGGAGGAAGAGAAAACTTGGAAAGTGCGGTTGGATGTAAAGCTAGTAAGCCAGTTGAGAGCAGAGCCGGTGATGCCCGATGATTGAAGGGCGTTTACGAGGATGGGATGGGAAACCGTGTCAAACGCGGCACTCAAATCCAACAGGATGAGTGCCACGGTTTCCCCCCTATCGACTCGGAAACGGATATTTTCTGAGACTCCCAGCAAGGTAGATTCCGTTGAGAAGTCGGCTCTGAAGCCTGACTGTGATGGATGTAGGATTCCGTTTAGCTCAACTAGAAAATACTGGGATCAGTGAGATGGGGCATAAATTGGCCAAAATGCTGGGGTCCGCATTAGCTTTTTTTAGTAGAGGCATTACCATCGCATGTTTCCATGCGGAGGGTACCGTAGCTTCTTTTAGGGAGGAGTTAAGAAGTTCCAAGATGAGTTCAAGGGAGGCGTTGTCTAATTTTTTTAGAATTTGAGGAGGGATGGGGTCCAATGGTGAACCGGATTTAATTTTACTGATGATATCAGAAAGAGTCTCAATGTTGAGTGGGTCCCAGGTGTCGATCAACGAAACGATCGGAGGACAGGAATCAGAAGTGGGCATACGGTCATGAGAAGTTATAAGTGGAGAGGAGAAGGTTGTCAAGAAATTACTGGGATTATTGTCATTTGGTGTCTCTTGCTCGAGAGATGAGGTTGGGGCTAGTGAATTGGATAAAGTAGGACGGTGAGATAAAATGTCGAAATTGGAGTAGATTGTGTCAATTTTGGGGATGAAAAATTCAGCTAATGAATTGCATTGAGATGTATTAAGACAGGGAGCTTTGGGCTGGCAAAGTGCTCCCGAGAGTTTTTGCACTGCCTTGAAGAGTGTCTTAGGGCGATTCTTTGCTTCAAGGATAGTGTGATTAACATGTTCAGCTTTAGCATCTTTGCAAAGGGAATGATATTTTTTTAGAGCTGCTTTATAGCTTTGTTTAGAACATGTGTCATATTTTATACGCCATTTGCGCTCGAGATTTTTGCAAATAGTTTTTTCTTTTTTTAAGGCTTCAGTGAACCAGGGTGCAGGTGGATTATGGTAATTGTGCGATGACATGCGTAGAGGTAGGCATGTATCGGCAGCCTGTGTAAGCCAAATGTTTATGGCACCAGACGTTGCAATGCTGGGTCTAGTATTTTCAAGGCAGGTGTTGAATTTGTTCAAGTCCAATTTATTCCAATTTCTGGATAACCTAGGTTCTGCGGGGTTGAGGGAGTTCTTAAGTTGTTGACCTAGTTTGATAGTGAATGTCACCATATAATGGTCCGACCATATTATGGGTAAGGGAGTTTTACAGTCAATGGTCTCAAGATTCGAAAAGATGGGGTCCAGAAGGTTCCCTGCTTTGTGGGTGGGGGCAGAGTTATGTAATTGGATGTTTAAGGCAGCCAGATCTTGTAAGAGGTTGCTGCTGGTAGTGCATGAGGGGTCATTCAGGTGCAGATTAAGGTCACCAATAATCGAAAAATTCGTTGAGGTCTGAATTAGTGGTGCTATATATTCGGGGAGGGAGGCTGCCCTCCCCGCACATGGTCACAACAAGAAGCAGGAGGCCTAGAAAACAAAGAACAGATGCAGGTCTATGGACAGTCCACTGACTATTTAAAATGGCCACATGGCATGTGGAACAAAGACAAATGGTGGCCTATGGCAAATGCAAACACACACACACTTACCCCCACACACACACACACATTGACCAGACCAAGGAGGCATGGTAAAACAGAGAACAAAGCATTAATTCAGCAATTCCAAAAACAAAAATTAACAGGACTACAAAAAAATATGTACAACTCATCCTTCAAATGCATTGCCCCATCAACACTATTTGCAGGTGAAAGAAAACATGAAATACCACAAAAAACATGGCCTAAATGGCCTGAATGATGTTTCAAATTGAAAAGACAATACAGAAACAGTTGTTTCATGCACTCATGACTAGCACTGGGCCTTCTGTCTGGAAGGTCAATTGGCAGACCAGGCCTAAGTGAAGTAAATCAATATTGCAGTTGTATCAAAAACATGGAGAAAATGTAGTAAACTGTGCAACATGTTCCCTTTACAAAAGAAGAAAAAATAAGAAATGCAAAGAAATCATTAGGCCCCTACTGAAACAACATGCCATCCACCACAATAAATTTAAATAATTGATTAAAAGTACAAATAGATCCAGGTCAGTGGATGCAAAGAGTGATCCTTCCAGCTCCAAATCCAAATGAAAAGTGACCAGGAGGTGTACAAAGCACTGCGAGGAGCCTGCTGGATAGGAACAGGGTGTTGGATACTCTGGGGCACATCCTTCCAATCGGAAAAGAAGTTGAAAAAAATAAAGAAGTCTTCTCCCTCAAAAAACAACACCTAATGTTTATTCAAAGAGGTTTTTAACCTCAAATCCTCATTTTTGACGATTTTGATGCTTCTCATTGAGAGAATATTCTCCAGAATGCAGCTGTGGGAGATAGTGTGCTATCAGAATCTCATACAGCAGAAAACATCCACCGCAAGTCGCTGGCACGCCCAAATTACATGTTGGCGATCTCAAGCAAATCTCGTGGTGCCCCCGAACAGCCCTGAAAAATCTCATGGGCACTCATAAGCACCTGGCAAAGTTGCTCTCATGCATGCGAAAGGACATTTTGAGCATGCTAACCAAAAAAACTCTGCTCCATTACGGAGTGTTGAGTTTATCAGTAACACCACATTCTCTATGGAACGTGGAGTTGCCAAATTCCGCAAACTCCGCTAGCAGAGCGGTGTTTTATGCCCAGGCCTAGTCAAGAGGTGAATTACCACTGTTTTAAGAATGTCCACAAGCAAGTCAGCTCAAGGTCCACTAGCAGAAACTGTGTGATTCACCTACCTCTAAACGAGGCAGACAAACTCCAAGTCTAGTGGGGTTGGATATTCACTAAATTACAGCAGGCCCCCACTTAATGAGACTCTAAATGAGGATCTGAGTCCTAGGGTAAATTCTTTTGACTGGTGTGCCCATAAGTCTTATGCAACCCTTGCACCATCATATTCCACATTAAATTATGCCTCTTGCTGGACAACCTCAAATTTTGATTTGACTTGAGGCATTGTGTTTTCTTGGAACTTTTATACATTCAAATTTCAGTTTTCCTTTATCCACTTTGTAATCTTTTTAGTGACAATGAGCTCATGACAGTGTTCATGGATTTTCCAAAATGATTTTAAAATGTTATAGATTTGTGCTCTTGACTTTAATGTTGTCTGGTGGTGCTTGAACCTAACACCTATTCTTCTTGGGAAAGTACTGCTTCTTGTGTAATAGTTGCCCGGTGTTGAGCAGAGTTTCCTCAGTAAACCTAATCATAATCTCGCAAGATATAAGATCTACCAATCAATCGATGAATCAATTATTTGTAAGATGCGGTTAATCACCCTAAGGGGTATCCAGGCACTTATTATGTACTTTCTCACTATATGTATTCTTTCTATAGCAATCAATGTTTTCATTAGAGGTTGGTGGAGCTCGCAGAGTTGCACTATGCAGAGTTCCACTGAGTTGCATAAAAACTTGTCACAACGATCCAACAGCAGGTGGCTTTACAATGGCCAGAACTCATCTCACAACCGACCAGTAGCAGGGGATGGACCCTGGAGCATCTCTTACACTCCACTCTCATCATGGACACCATTCCACAGGAGCCTTCAGTGACTCAGGCATGTGCAGTTCAAGCCTCATTTTCTGACAACAAGAGAAAGGGCAGCTCAGCTTCTTGCTCCTTGACACGGACGATCAGACTGAAAACGATGCTTGAACTCCACATTGCATTCCAGCTAAGAGACACGTTGTTTACAGGAACAGTTTTCTCTGCCCATACAGGTGCCGGACTGTAACAGATGAAAGTGGTGGGCTGTTTTTCACTGTCTTCCACTATTCTTCAGCAGAAAGACAAGTACACAGTGCACTTTTTGATCATGGTGGCAAGGACTTCAGCAGGCACACGCAAGACACCACCTTCCTTAGCACCACCCCATCAGAGTCTCTGTATGCTCAGCCCACCTCGTGCCTCTCCACCGTTTCCTGCCTGTCACCAAAAGTGAGTAGCTTGAAGCTTCTTCCTGCATCTATGGCACATGACATTTAATCAGGCAATGGCCGATTAGTCCTTTCCTCGAGCTGGAGAAGGGTGCCTCTCACGTGCTCAGTAGCTGCCCTGTTGAAAATGTTTAATGGAGGGAGGTGAGGAAAAACTCTGCTAAGCGGCGGAATCCGAGTTTTTTGTTGCGCTCCATGCTCTGAGCGAAGCATGGAGCTGCAAAATTCAGGAAATTATGTATGCAGAGAAGTTAACTGCACACCTCCTAGTTTTAATTTACTATCACATTGTAGAATGTGTTATATGAATCAACAGAGCTTTATAATTGCTGGCAAAAACAGTCCACTCTGTTTTGCTTCTTTCAGTCAGCCATAACATTAAGCATATTTTCATATTCTAGGTAGACATTCATATATTTACCCTGAATTTATGTAAGAAAATTAGTTATTTAAAAAAAATATTGGTCCATTCCTAAGACTGTGGTGGTTAATGTTAAGATAAAAAAAGGAAAAATATAGAATGTCCAGATCATGCAAACAGACTATATTGATATAGCATACTTTTACATCTACAGGAGTGCTGTAGCATTTACTGGGCCCTTTACAAATAATTCATGTATGTAATCTGCGATGACTTGAACAGCTTTAATCATTTACTGCTCTCTTTGGTCCCATGATAGACCTTGCAGTGCATGTAGATTACTCTCAACACAATGTTATAAAGGTATAAGATCAATACTGCAGGCCCAAATCTCCTGAAGAAACATAAGTGAGCCAACATCATGCACACTAAAAGTTAAGCTAAAGCAATACACAATAGCAGCAATAATATTTGGTGTCCTGAAATCTATCATATCTGTTTTCCTTTAGTCATTAGTAAAATTTGAATTGAGGATGCTCATCCACTTTTAGTAGGGAAATCATGATAACTGAGTAAATTTTCGTTAATATATTTTAGTTTATCAAATCTTGTAGCAGAATAAGTGCATCAAACAGTAAATAAAACATTTAATAGACAGATTAAATACCCAAAGATTACAGGTTCCGGAAAAGACAAGAAATGACAGTTCTAGTGGTCCCAGATGGAAGGGACTACTGGGTGCATGCAGCTCATGCGCTAGTTTGTAGTTTGGAAAGGAAGCCAATTCAGTTCACAACAAAGAATCTACAATCTTATCAGTCAGTTTGTAATTTGCCTGCTTGCAGAACAGCAGCTATCCGTCATCACCATCAGCTGCACAAGAGTCTCTCTCCAAAACTCTTAGGAGTAGTTCCACAAGAGTCTTCAGAATATTTCTCTATCTTTCTCATCAGGCAATACTATATTCCAAGCATTTCTGGGGATGATACTTCCTAATGTCACCTCATTCGATCAGACCACTCTGTTCATTGGTTAGTTCATGTGGAATGTAGATCGGGTGACTTCAAGAAGACTTAAAATGCGTAGGAAATAGGTGGAACAATTACGCAGTCCTTGAGTCATTTTGCTATATGAAATGTTAAACAATGCCCCTTTAGCTAGAACTCATAGAGAGGTTCAAAAAAGCAGTTGCCCAGGCATCTGTCCTGCAAATGATAACAGAATTATTATATAATACTTGAAAACACAAAAGGGGGTAAGAACTTGTTGCATACAGTTTGTTACATCAAATGATTTTCTTATGTTCAGTATGCATAGCGAAGAAGAAAACTTCATTAGTACAGTTTGGCCTATGTTAACTTAGGCTAACATAACACAGTGACATATACATTATGAACATATATTTATACAGAAAATGTAGAAGTTACGTTTCTAGTGTAAATTATGATGGACTTGAGAATATATTTATATGGTCAAAATTAATTCAATTAGAAATAGTTTACTACCACATTTATAAGTATCAACATGTAAATGCACTTAAAAAGTATAGATTCTTTTTTAAGTGTCAAGCAATCATTATTAGAACACGTGTAAAGAACATTCTCTAAAAGTTTCACTAATGTATCTTTTTGTCATTTTGGTGCACACATATAAGTAATTTTATAAAATTCACTATCAATATTGCGGTTTATTCATACTATTTCATAAATCTCATATGGTGATCTATTATGTAATTGCAATTTGAAACTAATTTGAGGTAAACTCAATGTGAGAATTCTCCATGTACACATTTCTAACACATTAAGAAAAGAAAATACTTTCTCTTTAATTTAAGTTACTTATACATATAATATCATTTGAACTACTCCTATTCTGAATGCTTTTTTGATGCAGTAACTAAAAATGATTTGTTTTCATCATTTTAATAACACAAAGTTTTCACACAAAAAGTGTCATGTTCAGTTTTTGCTCATCTTTAACGGTGTAATTGTAATTTCCACTCTGATGGCAAATAAGGTCACTTATAGTTCTGTTGTTCTCATCAGTTTCAATCTTGTTTGTTCTAATGCTTTCAAATGATCGTAGTAACCATACTGTCTGTCTTCTAATTCTATCCCATCCCTCTATCTTTTAACCCTTGGTGTTTTTCTCCATGTCTTTAAGCATTGATAACTAGAAATAATGGAAATAATTTGTATTAATATGCAAGCAACTATGATTAGTATAGTCTTCAGAATGTGAGCCACTAGTCCATTTCCAAGGTTAGTAAACCATCTTCTCATTAAAGAAATTCCCTTGCTAAATAGTTCCTATGCAAATTCAGTTTTAAATCCATTCAAATCATTTTAAATCTTTTTTTGTATCAGGGATTCACGTGCAACATTGTTGAACCTTTAGCATTCTGCATATTGCACCTGTATGTATGTATGTATTTTATATTTGTTAAGCGCAGCTGTCACCCAAAGGGTATCCTGGCGCTGAGACCATATCTTTCCATCAGATGAAGCACACTACATTGCTCTTGGAAACAGGTGGGTCTTAAGATCCCTCTTGAAGGAAGTCAGATCTTGTCTACTCCTCAGCGCCAGAGGTAGGGTATTCCATAACGTGGCGGCCGTGAAACTAAAGGCACGGCCGCCCATCCTCACTCTGTTAATCCTGGGAACCGTCACCAGGAACGCTGAGGAGGATCTCAAAAGTCTAACAGCTTGATACCAAGAGAAAAGATTTTAAGCGGTATCGGTCCCAGTCCATGCAGAGCCCTGAAAACAAGGCATTAGGCCTTAAAGGCAATCCTCTGCTGGACAGGTAGCCAATGAAGATCAGCCAGTGCTGCAGATGAAGAAGCAGAACGTGAACGAGATAGAGCCAATTTGGCAGCCATATTTTGAATCCTCTGCAACTTTAGGATCAAGGTCTTAGGGGCTACTAGAAGTAGTGCGTTGCAGTAGTCTAACCTACTGAGAATAGAACTACGCACTACCTCTGCTCTGGCTCCCAGGGGAAGTAACGGCAAGATCTTACGTAGGGCACGAAGCAAG
Source organism: Lissotriton helveticus (assembly GCF_964261635.1). Taxonomy (NCBI): domain Eukaryota; kingdom Metazoa; phylum Chordata; class Amphibia; order Caudata; family Salamandridae; genus Lissotriton; species Lissotriton helveticus. Next base: position 1,082,719,804 of record NC_136059.1, read on the forward strand.
CCCATACAAGTCGCCGCGGTCCTATTAACAGAGACGTCAAGCTGCAGATTAGGCTCAAACAGAACTCCCAAATTGCGGGCCGATACTGCGGCCTCCACCGTGCCCGGGATGGAAGTTGGCCAGAAGTCATCCGGTAGTGGGCGGGGGAGTCGGTCTAGGGAGCAATGGAGAACCTCAGTTTTTGACCCATTAAATTGAAGCGAGTTAGCTCGCAGCCATTCTGCTGTTGCCGACATACAAAGGTGAAAGGTGTCCCTCGACACTGTCTCTGTACCCTCAAATGAAAAAATCAGTTGAGTGTCATCGGCATAATTGATGACTGATATGCCAAATGACTTTATCAGGTCTACCAGGGTTCGAAGATATAGATTGAAAAGGATCGGACTGATCGCTGACCCCTGGGGGACACCCTGATTCACCTGTCGTGTGGCTGATCGAAATGGTGGTAACGCCACAACTTGCTGTCTTCTTTTGCAAGGAGGACATCTAATGCAAATCTGTTTTGAAGCACCATAGAAGAACTCATAGCAATCACTTCAGTATATATGGCTAATAATCTTCCCGTAGTATCAGTAGATAATCTGTTAACTACAGTAGAAAGTTTCCGAATTTTATGGGAATGTCATATCACCCCAACTGCTGGAGTTATTGCAGCAAATATATCTCTCACAACTTCAGCAACAGTCACACCTCGTTTGAGTCTAGTATGTTTCTCTTCATATGCTTCATTTGATTGATTCACATGATTAATTTTTGGAAAAGCTCTTCCCATATAACAGGATCCATACCACCTTTTTGGTAGCTTGTAGTAGGCCTTTATTCCACTAATTCCTGTGTATACAGGATGTATATCTAAACATCAGGAGAGTCAGGGTCAGTGGGCCACTCCTTTACCCCTATAAATTATGTAACAACAACATAAGAGTGACTAAAGGTGCAATGATAATATTTTCAAATAGCAACCATCAAAAATAAGATCATTAAAAGCAGGAGGGTGTGGACAGGTGGGAGAAAAGAGGAGAAAAAAACTTATTTCCTAAAAGAACCCTCACTCACCAACATGGTTGGTGACATGCTTCATCATAGGGTTCCCACTGGGGAGTCCGAATGTCCCCCCAGTTTGCTTCAACGCCTGAATTACAGCGGAGCTGGTTTTTCGTGATGAAATCATGAGGATGTGCTCAGAGTGAAGTGACAGTGAATTTAAAAGATAAACAGCTGTGCCCTATACTGTCTTTAATAAAGGGTCAGCTGGCATCAATAAAATCAAGTCAAATGGACACTGGGTGGCCTAGTTACTTGAACCACTGTGTCCTAAATAGTGTAAGTCGATATGTTTCTGCCGTTGAAGGCTAATTTCAGCTCAGCTTTCTTCAGGACCAAGATGTATCTCCCGGTGATAGACGCACGCTAAGGTGTGTCCTATCCGTGAGGATATGTGTGTGAAGGTGAAAAAACTCACAGTTTTACCCATGCAGGCACTCCTAGAATTCACCAGTGGCCGAAATAATACATAGTAGTTGTATTCACTACATGGGCTTGCGGAGGGGGTGAACCTTCACGTTGCATACAATTTGTCATGCAACGACTCCCCGCCAGCAGCCTATTCGAAGCAAGTTCGCAGCCCGCAAAGTTCCGGGATCTATACCTCCCAAATATAACTCCCAACTGCCTACAATTTGGAAAGTGTGATCACATTCACTAGAACCAATGAAGATATTACTAACCTCCGTTTTGCATCACAATATGCATAGCATTGCCATTCTAAAGCAATAGCAGCTAATGTTACTGCTTGTTTAAGCTCAGGTTCTTTAAAAACCCATGAAGAAATGTTCATTTCATTTGCACCTTTCCCATAATATCCCTATGTCTATCCTCTATAGAATCTATAAATTCTTCTTCTACTTTGTGTAAATAGCAGGTTAAATTGTGTTGATGTGCATATGCAATGACCAAGCTTTGAGTAGGTTGGTAAAACTTCACCCTTCATTTCCCCTGTCTGAGTATCAGGCACACAACACAAATATTTTCTAATTGAAACTTCTGAAATGACTAGATCAAATTCAAATAATAAGATGGAAATTGTCCTTTTACATAGAACAAGCTAGATAGCAGACTGCATGAAATGTCATAAGTAGCAGGTAAGTGGTGGTACATTACCCCTCTCTGAGACTGAGGTAGGTAACTGTAGGCACACATAACAATTTTGTGCATTCGTGGTCTCTACATAATCTTAGAGAAGCTTAGTAAAAATATTTAAGGAACATTCACTAGTAGATTTATCTCCATGTCAGCTAACATGCTTAGTTTGATATTATTATTTTCTAATGAAGATTTAGAAACAGTGGCAGGTTTGGCTTTCTCTAGACATACATGATAAGGCAAATTCAGAAATATAAGAAACATGACAAGAACTATTGAAACTGCAGCAAGTAAACAAGCACATATGCATTTTCGATTTACTGATACCAACCTTAGATCCATGCCTTTTTCCATGCCTTTTCTAGAATTAAACCTTGTGATTTTATCATAATTTGGATAAGATGTTATTAGCGTTTGCAGTGAAAGATGTAATTCAAAAAACTTGTCACATTTTTCTTTTTCTTTTCTTTTTTTTCCAATTAGTTTTTTTCTCAGAGCAATATGGATTTACATTTGTAGTTTCTCTTGTACTTTATTTTCTTTTAGTACTAATTTTGTATTCATGGAATGTTCAAATTGAGCACAGCAGTTTCTCAAGGTGATTCGTAGGAACTTGAATTATTGAACAAAAGGCATTATAAGCTTTTTCCCAATCGTTTGAAGCCAGGTAAGTCCACTCTGGAGCAGCATATTTGCAACTTGGTTCTTTGCTTTTTTAGACCTTTCTCACGAATGGTCCTATATAATTACTGTTGGTTTGCTCTGACAGACTAGAAACTTCTGTGATGTGGTACTAGGCGTTAAGTCAGTAGCCATCTCAATCTGTCTGATGTTTTGGGCAGGTTGTCTGCTTTTACAACTTGCATATCAGCTGTATTGTCCTTTCATTTGGGTCAATATCTCACCTAGTCAGCTATCCTTCACATGCCCCCTTTTGTACCTACAAAAGCTGACTCTCTCGGACCCCTTTTGGGATTAGTGCTAAGTGTCCCAGTAGCTGGAGCCCCCTCAACAGTTTGGCTAAGCTGAGGTGTCTGCCTCACTGTTTCCACAAGCACATCCACAAAAGGAACTGTATTTTCATGGGAACATGGGACTCTGCAAATGTGGATGGTGTGCACCCAATTTGGAAAACCACCACATATAACAGCAGTTGTGGTCACCAGAATCACTTGGTATGGCCCACGCCAATGAGATTCAAGGCATGACTTGTATGCTTGCTTCTTTACCAGGACCGAGTCTTCAGGACTGAGGTTGTAGCACTGCTCCTGTTGAGGCGAAGTAACAGCTTCTCCCACCTACTGCGACACAAAATGTACCATGTCAGCCTGTCCTTTAAAGTAATCAAGCACCAAATGATCTGTACTATATTTGCTACCTGGTTTGATGGAACTGCAGACTGTCTCATGGCTCTCGCCATGATGAATTTGTGGGGGGAGAGTTCTGTTCTTCTGTCTGGGGTACCACTTAGACACAAGAGGCAATGCATCAGGCCTTTTCAAGGATGTTGAAGCACACATTTTTGCCATCCTGAATTTTAATTCACCTGCTCGGCAATGCCAGAATCTTTTGGATGATAAGCACAATGTAATTTCTGATGAATTTATAATGCTGCACACAATGGGTCCGATTCACAAAGATAAAGTCAGACGAAAGTCCAACTTTATGACTTTTGGTATTCACAAAGGGAATTGCCCTCGGTGAATACTGAAAGTCGTAAAGTTAGACTTTCAGTATTCACAAAGGGCATTTACTACTCGTAAATGCCCTTTGTGAATACTGAAAGTCGTAAAGTTAGACTTTCGGTATTCACAAAGAGCGTTTACGAGTAGTAAATGCACTTTGAGAATACCGAAAGTCGTAAAGTTAGACTTTTGTCTAACTTTACCTTTGAGAATCAGGCCCAACATCTTTAGGATCTCATTATTAAAATGAGTCACTTGGTCTGATTCAAAAGAATTCAGAAATCCAAAACACTATATAAGCTCTTGCAATAATAATTTGTCCACTGTTAGACTGTCATTTCATCGGGTGGAGTAGGCTTCTAGCCAATGGGAAAAGATGCACACAATTACAAGAATGTAATTCAAACTATTATACCGAGGAATCTGGATAAAATCAAGTTGCATCCTGTTAAATGGTCTTGCAGATCTTCCTACATGACTCATTATAATGAGTGTTCTTTTGATTACAATTTGTTGCCGGCTTATTATACATTGTTGGCACAAGGCTTCTGCTACAGCTCTAAATCTGGGATTAAACTATGTGTGTCTAAAGAGCCACATCATACCATCCATTCCAACATGTGCAGGTCCATGGTAATGAAGACCCATAGGTGGCAATAAGCTGTCTGGTAATACTGGTCTCTCATCCGTGTATACCCATACCTAATTGTCCCATCTATGTGTGCAACCTGCTCTTATCCATCCCTGCCTCTCTGCATCTGACACTTCATCTTGCAAAGCCTTTGCTTCTTCCCATATTTCTACAGTTTGCAACAACAGTCTACACTTCATGACATCAGATATTTCTCAAAGAGGTTCTCCATTAAATATGTAAGAATTTATAGCGCAATAGTGAGGAGACACATCCGCTTAGCGATTGCCGACTGTAACATAATCATTCCCCTGTTGGTGAGCAGGGCACTTCACCACTGCAATTTGGGTAGGCAGCTGTAATGACAACAAGAGGTACTTCACGCTTTCCCCATTCTGAAAGGGAGATCCTGAAGACGTCATGAACCCACGTTGTGACCACAGCTGCCTGAAGTCATGTATGTCGCCAAATCCATACTGACTAAGGGGGGAAGATGGTAACTCGCATTTTGTTGGCTAATTTACAAGCTTTGGATAAAGCCACAAGCCCTGCAACCTTTGTGGCGTATGCACCCCGCAACCAAGGTGCTTCAATCACTTCTGCGACCTTACACATAGCATAGGCAGCTTTCAGATTTCATTCTGCAACACGCAATCATGACCGATCCACAAACAACACTTGATCATATTCTTGTAAAGGGATACAAGGATGTCAGGTTTGGGCTTTGTACACAATTCAGTCACATCGAAACAATCATGATCAGCTTCATAAACCAAAATCTTATATCCAGGCAAGAGCATCAACATTGCTGGATTCAAACTTGTGCATCTAATCAAAGTCCAATTTTCTGAACCTAAAATCACTCTTATCCCTTTAGGTGACTATTGGTGAGATAATGCATTTGAGTACGGGTAAGCAATATCTCAACGGAATGAGGTGCATGCCCCTTCAACAGATGTGCCATCACAATGCTCTTCCTCTGTTCCAATCTCAAGCACATAGCTGCCACAGCTTCAAGACATCCTGGCAATGCAGCAGCTACAGGGTCAAGAGTAGCTGAAAAGTATGCCACAGGTCTATGCGCAGTTCTATGCATTTGGGCTAGCACTGCCAATGCACAACCTTCGTGCTCACTGCAGAACAGTAAAGCTTTTGTTACAGTTGGACATTTCTAGTGCTGGCCCTCAACAAAGACTCTCTTGCAGCTCAGTAAAAGAGCAGTTGCATTCTTCTAATCCCAGCAACAGGATCAGTTATGTCCTTGTGCATAAACCTCTGAAGTGGTTTTGCTTTCAAAGAAAAATTTGGAATCCATTGTCTACAATAGCAAACCATTCCCAAAAGCATTCCGACTTCTTTTTGTCTACTTGGTGGCTACATCTGAAGAATCACAGTAATTGTTTCTTGAGACACTTTTCTGCCTCCTCTCTCACTGTGATGTCCCAAAAATAGAAGATCCTTTTTGCAAAACTGCAACTTTGATGGTTACACTCTATGCCCATTTTCTGCCAAATGATTCGACAATGCGATGTGTTGCATATGTAAGTTTATTGTGTACTTGATGCTACAAGCAGGTCCTCAATGTGCTGGACAAGGACAGAGTGATTTGGGATCACTAATGATTCCAGATTAGTTATTAAGATCTGATTGAAGATAGAACGGCTTTCAGTAAACCCTTGTAGGACTCGGCACCATGCCAAAACATGGGTGTCAAACCGAAAGTGACATCTGTGATGGGGAAATGCACACCTTAGTACTCTGAAGTTTTATTCCATTCATTTTACTCAATCCACATTAGCCATTGTCGGCGTGCTCGCTCTTTGCGCCTCGCCCATTTTGCGCTGCAAATAAGTGAAGAACAATAAGGGAACCACATTTCGGCCCCCATTTGGCTGCACAGCCTATTATAAATGAATTTAATGAATTAAATTCGTTTTCCACCGTATACATTTTTTCTTCATTTTAACCATAATCTTTTTCCTTATTCTTTAGTCGTTTCAATCCATTCTACTCATTATTATGTTATTCAAAAACTCAGGAGCAGCGTTGGTTCCACATGCCACGTTTTTAATGTCAATCACCCAACGAAAGCACATAAAAATGACTGTCCTCATTACATGGAATAGAAAAGAAGGCTTGGCACAAATTAATAACAGAAAACTATTCAGCTTCAAATGGAATTTGGAAATTAATTACAATCTGATCAACCCAGTGCAGGTCCTGAACTATCCGGTACTTCCCATTAGGTTTTTGAATACCTGCGTGTGATTTGCATATGCTATTCTTCTGTAGATTTTATACCCCAGATAGAAAGAGGTATATCCTACCTCTTTTGTGAAAGTTCCTTTTTATTCAATGCTGTCCAGCATTTTACTATATTAAACAACTATCTTCTCCTTTTGTCAGTTATAGTACAGCATCGTTTTAATCGTCCTTGTGGACTAACAGGAACGTATTGACAAAATGGGATAGTGGAGGAGAGAAAGGGAAATGCTGGACATTAAGACTGTTGGCACAATGTGGTTTTGCCATTTTAACTTTTTTAATCCAATTTAATGATGTTTGTGATATAATATTGATGTATATTTGATGATAATACCATATTATTGAATAGATTTGATAGATTAGAAAAACAGTGTAAGAAGGAAATGATTGAAATTAATTTTTGAGGGCACAATGCACTTTATAATATTATGATGATTAAGATCAAAGCAACAATTCACTTCAAAGTGGGGGGGGACCCCACATCTGAAGGCACAACACACTATATATCTGTTTATATGGTATTTGTATATTTAGTTGATTTTTATTGATGACTTTTTATTGATACTTATGTGGTATTTTATTAGAGATTATTTACTTTTAACCATGTACTTTATATGCTTTGGAAACAATGTGAAATAAATATTATTGATTGATTGATTGATTGGATACCCATAAAAAGAGAGTTACAGGGACTACCCATGATTTTCTTTTAGTATTCCTTACTCAAATATAGACTCAATCAGTGGTGTAAATCGTGCAATCAGTTTAGAACTCAGATTGTATTGAGATAGTCAAGAAAATTCAGCATTTGGCTTTACAGTCATTTTTACTGGAGGCACTCCCTTAATCAGGCCAATATAATTTTCAGTGAAATCCCACACCTCTGGAGAGACCGAATCTCTCAATTCCATAGGTAAGTCATCTTTGGTTAACATAGGAAATAATTTCTCAATTTCAGATTTTTCTTTAGCCAATTTAAAAATAATGTCCTCCTCATTGCTATGGAATTCTATTCCATGTGGGGTACAGTATATCGAGCAGTTAAGCTTGCACAATAAGTCTTGCCTTACAAGGTTTAAGGGGCTGGCGTCACACACCACAAATGTATCTAAATCTGAAAAAGATTCAATCTGAACAGGTATTGGTTTTGTTACTGGATTTGATATTGATATTAATCGATTTGAAGCACCTACAACTTGGAATCATTCTCCTGAGAGGGGCAGGTTAGGATCTTCTGCTGTTCTCAAGGAAGGAGATTGGAGATCCATTTATCTTGCCATCCACATAAGGACCACTCTGATCTACCTGAAGGAATAGGCCAAGCACACATTCCTCCTCCTTCCTCAGGCATCATCAATGTGACAGGTCTGAGTCTATGTCATCCATTTGAATAAAATATTGATGAGCTACATTTTAACTCCAATCTCCTTGAATCTCTTTGTAAAATGCTCTATTTTAAATATACTTCTGAACTCAACCACTCATTTGTGGCATCGGGGCTTAAGGCATATATGAATTCTGATTTCTCTGCCTATGTTTTTGTTGACTCTGCACCATGTGTCTACTCTGTGACTGTGCATTCTCAACCTATTGAACCTGTCCATTCATATGATTAAGAGGATTAAAGCGACATTTGCGTTTCCAATGCCCAAATTTGCAACAAATTTGACATGGATTAGTGTTTTTCATCATCTCAATAGTAACACCTCTACCTTTACCCTGTGGTAGCATACCTGGTTGCTGGCCTCGATTACTCCTTTAATCCCAGAATTCAACTGACTATTTCCCTATTCCACATTTTTAAAATCACCACTGGAGCCTTTCTTGGCAGCTTTCATCTGAGCTATTATCAGCTTTTCCTCCAGCTTCTTGTGCTTAGACTCACATTCATCTCCACAATATATATCATAGTGAAGAATTTCATCTATGGGCTTGATTTGCCAGAATATAATATGTTGCTGTATTATATTACTAATTTCTGGTCTCAATCCGTATGCAAATGAATAGACGAAATGCCCCATGTCTTTCTCCGCCACATTCTCCATTCTCCATACTGCTTAAATACTTGCAGTAGTCTCCTTTGGCACTGGTACTTGGTCACCTTCGACTGAGGTTTGGATGTGATTCAAGATTTGAAATAGGAGTCTCAGTAAAGATCTCCCCCTTATATCCTTCATCGGGAACAAACCATCCGACACACTTGTTGGACACTTTACAAATAATCTATTTATGAAATCTAAGATGACTTTAATCATTTACCGCTTTCTTTGGTTCTCAGGTGGACCTAGCTCTGTGTTGAGAGGGGTCAGATATAAAGGGTTTCAGCAGTCATCCAATAAGGACCAGGAATTGAATGACTTGACTACAAATTAGGAAACAAACTCATGTAAATTACTCTCAACACAATGTTATAAAGGTATAAGATCAATACTGCAGGGCCAAATCTCCAGAAGAAATGTAGGCGATCCAAATCAAACACACTAAGAGCCTAATTACAATGTTGGACATCATTTTGGTCGTGGGACCGAAGACCTCCTGTCGGCAGTCCCGACCGACCAATTAGGATACGACCGAACAGTGTTCGGTTGCACTCCTATTCTTTACAATGGGAGCATGCATTCCGACTGGAATGCATGCTCTCATTGTGAATCAAAGAGGTGCAGTTCATCCCTGCACCCCATGGCAGGCACCTCATGGTGCCTGCCATGGGATGCAGGGATCAAAAGGGGGGCACTCAGCCACCAACCGGATTCCATGCACCCATGGGGGCCCCAAAGTCAACTTCCAACAGCCTTTCTGTATCGGAAAGGCTGGAACAGAAAGTCAGTCGGAATCTGACATTGTAATCCCTCAGGCAGAAAGAGCCACCCATGGGATTACTGAGGTCATTCCAACTGGCGGATGGGCTCTCCGAGGCAAAAGTCAGAAGCCAGTCAGATTGACTGGTCAGATTCATTTCTGACCAACACAATCAAAATGGGTAGTTGGAAAGGAATCCGACCGACTGATTTTGATGCGTTAGGAAACGGCTCTGAACTATGATTGGAGCATTTTCCCAACACATCGTAATCAGCCCTCTAAAAGTTCAGATAAATCAATACAGAATAGCAACATTACTATTTGGTGTCCGGAAATCTCTCTCATCTGTTCACCTTTAGTCATTAGCAAAACTTGAATTCAGAATGTGCATTCACTTTAAGTAGATAAATCATAATAACTGAGACCATTTTAGTTATTATATTTTAGTTTCTCAAATCCTTTAGCAGAATAAGAGCATCAAATAGGAAATAAAACATTAATAGACAGTAAAAATAACGAAAGCTCAAAGTTCAGGAAAGGACAAAAAATGCCAGTTCTACTGGTCCCAGATTGGAGGGACCACTAGGCGCATGCAGCCAATGTGCTAGCTTGGAAAAGAAGCCAATTCAGTCCGCATCAAAGAGGTCTGCATTCTCATCAGTTAGTTTGTAGTTTGCCTGCATGAATTTCCCTCCAAAACTATTTTCTCAAGAGTAGTTCGGCAACAGTTCTCAATTTTTTTTTCATCAGGCAATATTATATTCTGAGCATTTCCAGGGATGATACCTCCTAATGTCACCTCATTCGATCAGACCACTCAGTTAATTGCTCAGTTCAAGTGGAATGTAGGTCAGGTGATTTAACCCCTTCGCTGCGGGAGTTATTTCCCCCGCCGTGCTGGGGGGGAGGGGGCGCGCACAGCGCCCCCAAGCTCATGACGAGCTCAGCTCGTCATGAGCTACGGCGCTCAGGTGCTCATGACGAGCTGATCTCGTCACAGGTGTATTGACTCAGGTGGAACGCTCAGCACAGCGGGGGAATTTTCCCCACACCTGAGCGTTCCACGGGCCATGACGAGCTGAGCTCGTCATGAGCACTGGTGCGCCGTGGCTCATGACGAGCTCGTCATGAGCGTCGAAGAGGTTAAAAAAGACACAAAATGCGGAGGAAATAGGTGGAACAATTACGCAGTCATTAAGTCATTTTGTTGTATGAAACGTTAAACATTGCCTCTTTAGTTAGAGCACACGGAAAGGCTCAAGAGAGCAGTTTCCCAGGCAGCTGTCCTGTAAATGGTAACAGAATATTTATGCAATATATGAGAACGCAAGAGGGGGAAAGAACTTGCTACATACATTTTGTTATAACGAGTGAATCACTCACATTCAGCGTGCATGGCAAAGCAGAAATCTTCATGAATACAGTTTGGCCTATATAAACTTAGGCTAATATAAGCAGTGACATATAGAATTATTCTAATGCACTTGAGACATTTTTTTATGGTTAAAATTCAATCAAAAATAGAGTACTACACGTATATAAGTACCGACGTGAAAAGTATAGAATATTTTTTTCATTTCAAGGAATTTTTATTAGCAGGTCTGGAAAGAACATTCTCTGAAAGTTTCACTAATGCATCTTTTAGTATAAAGATGTAGCATCTATTTTCTCTGTCATTTCGGTGCACCCATTAACACATATGAGTATTTTTTTTAATAAAATTCACTATCAATATTAAGATTTAAACATACTCATTCATAAACCTAATTTGTTAATCTATTACGTAGGGGCAATTTGAAACTAATGAAAGGTAAACTCAATACACGAGAACTCACCATGTCCACATTTCTAACACACATTAAGAAAGCAAAACACTTTTTCTTTACTACTTCAACCAATGTTACATACACATATAGTTTCATTTACACTACTCTTTTTCTGCATGCTTTTACGATGGAGCAACTAAAATTCTTTGTTTTCATCACTTTCAATAACATGAATTTTGAGTACGTATATGTATTTTTCCCTCAAGAAGTGTAATGTTCTGGTTTTGCACGTCTTTCAAGTGTAATTGTTATTTTCACTCTATCAGTAGTAAGGAATAATATTTTCAGTAGTAATTTTTCCAGAGGGGTGCTGGGAAGAAATGGAGGCTTTGTTATCAATCGTATACCCATATGGCTCCCAAATTAAGTATTTTCGGACCATCCATTGCTGCATGGATGTATTTAAGAAGATACTTGAAACCATTTTGCCTACAGGTCATTATTTAGTTTTCTTGATGCTATGAACCTCACACATTTCAAATGAAAGAAAAAAGATGACGTGCTACAGAGATTGGTTATTGGCAATATTTTCCAGTATTAGAACAACCACATCGCCATTTAAGCATCAACATACTCATGTCATCTTCAAAGTGTAATAAGCATTAAAGTCACAATCCGCAAAAGTGTCAGCATAGCTGAAGTTGTCAAGGAGCTTAAACCCTTATAGGAGGCTTGATGCCAAGGACAGGGTTTTAACTGCAAGGAATTTCTTTAAGTTTAAAAATACGTAAAGTGGCATGTGATAATACATATTGCTCTGAAACATGCAAGAATATGAATTTAAGATTACTAATAGGCAAGTCACGGAGAGGAAGCGTTTGCTAAGTACCAACATGCGACCTAGAATAAGGTAAGCTTGGCTGTAATTCTTGCCATACCATGGTGAACGAGTGGCAGCACTGCAGCTTTTGGTTACAACTTTCAACCTATTACTTTTGGTGTTTAGAGAAGGATCACCATTGGGCACTGCACTGTTTAACACGTGTCCTTCATTCAATTCGATCAGATCCTCGGGTTTTGATGTGTGTGCCTTTAGCTAATTTCCCGTTTCACGTAAATGTCTTAGTGGATGTCATGGATATATTTTGATACATTAAAATCAGCCTATGATGGAAGAATTTGCATTGTATTGACATCAAATGGACATTTGTACCATTTTAAAGCGGTACTACTATGCATTGTCTCCACACAGTATTGCAGCCTTCAGAGTGAACCATATTCTGATTAATGCAGACATCATGGAATGAATGCTTTGTATGATTCTATGCCCCCATTAACTTCATACCATCTGCAGTCTCTTCTCCAGCCCTGGATCCTGCAAATGAAATATGCCACACGGAAGCTGCAGTCAAGAATTACTTAATTTTTCAGCATACACTCACACACTGAACTTACATCATACTTTTTATTGACCACACCCTGACACCTCCCTACCTCTTATGCAAATCCTGTCTAGAGTCCACCCCAGAACCACGAGTGTCTTAGTGTGTATAGTCGCAATTGGGCCTGGGTGGAGTTTGCGGAGTAGGGCTACATGGAGCTCCATTAAGTGTCAAAAAAGTTCTGCCATTCAAAGCAGATTTCTGCAAGTGTTAGAGTCTGGTATGTAGCTCTGTTTACACTGCTTTTTAGCGGCAGGAGTTTCTCCTGAACTGTAAAATAAGTGCGATTGGAATCATGTGGAGAGCCAGATGGCCCTCCTTCATTCTGCGGTACAAGTACATTTTCTACCAGAGAGGCAGCTTCTGCAACACGAGCAATATCTTTCTCAACGCCAGCTGTAGCGACCTGCTGTGACTGCCCGCATTCAGAAATCTCACCAGGAGGTGGTGTAGTGTAAGAATTCTTGCACTTGCCAATTTAACTTAGGCAAGCAGTGCAGGAAAAAAAACTCAGCTACTCATCGCTTCACTTAGTTATTCGGAACTCCGCAAAGAGTGTAAAGTAGGCAAAACTCTGCAAACTACTCCAGCAGAGCAGACACCTACACACAATATGCTACACCTCCCCCTTTGTTAAATAAAAGGGTGATCCAAGATGATCAAGGTCAACCCTGATTGGGCAACTTGAGCAGGACCTGCTAGTGGGGCCACCGCACACATACTTGACGAAGATAGAGGTAGGTGTTTAAAATGTGATGTGTCCTTAGCAATAATCTGTCCAGGTTGATATGCTGTCACCATATGTCATTTACATGCCACAGCCTGTAGAGGATCAGCAGCAAAAAAAGTGTCTGTTTTCCATTTTCATCTCTGTTTAAGTAGTATCCAGTCTCCTTCAGCAAAGACTGGTTCCAGGGCATGGCAACACTAGTCTGCATACATTTTCCTTTTTCTATTCCGAGTCACCTCAGTGTCTGAAACCTAGTTGGTGCTCACTGATCGATCCAAGGTCCGTTGAGGTAGTTTTGTTCTGGCTCTCTTAAATAGATAGTTGGCTGGACTCTCACCAGTTGTGGAGTGAGGCATTGATTGATAGGCCTGTAGGGCCTGAAACAAGGCTTGGTTTTGTTCAATTCCTTCCATTGACACTCATTGAATGACTCTTTTGAGGGTGCCCATGAACCCTTCAACTCCACTGTTGGCTTGGGTCCACAGGGGTGTATTATTTTGGCGATTGACTTTGAATCGAACAAGCAATTCTTTGAACTCTCCGCTATTAAAGGGCTGGCCATTGTCAGATGTGACAATTGCAAAGATGTCATCAAATCATTCTATGACTTTATAATTAGTTTTTGAAGACAGGTTTTCCACCAAAGGAAAACTCAAATATTCTTCAATGGCTACCATGATATGGAGTCCATTTACTAAAGTCTCAGAGAAGTCAACAGCAACCCTTTCTCAAGCATGGGCAAGAAGGTCAGACATTGTCCTTGGGTGCTGTCTCACCTTAAGAGATAAACAATTGCAAATGTGGCACGCCTCCAGCTTCTGCTCGACTCACTCATAGAGCCAAGGGAACCACACTCGATCTCTTAAGGCGATTTTGGTGACTACAATAACATGGTACCCTACATATGCGAGCTTGATGACCCACTGCCTAAGTGTTTCAGGTGGGGCAATTCTAAAGCCTCTCAGGATCACTCCTTCTTGTGTGACAGATAGCTCATCTTGTAGATTTTTGAATTTTGATATTCAACATCATCGGCAAGAGTCTGGGTACTTCTCCTTGATTACGTAGCAATATTTTCTTTGATGATAATCATGTCTTTATCTGAATTGGTGGCAGCAATGATTTATACCACTGACAGAGCCGCTCGTGTGCTGGATCTTAGGATGTAGTTGAGATATGGTTCAGCTGTCTTGGATGTCGTTTATTGAAGTCAACCACACCCAGGACTCCTCTCAATCTGGATTCCGAAGCAACAACGCCACCAAGACCATCCTCCTGCTTACCACCGACAACATTTGTTCCATCCTTGACCTGAAAGAAACAGCAGCCCTCATCATGCTCGACCTCTCAGTTGACTTCGATACCGTCTCTCACCGCACCCTAGTTATGAGACTCCATGATACTGGCATCCATGACAAAGCCCTAGACTGGATCCATTCCTTCCACACCAGTAGAAATCAGTGAGTCAGACTACCCATGTCCTCTCTAAACCCACAGAGATCAATACGGAGTGCCTCAGGGCGCCTCCTTATGCCCCACGCTTTTCAACATTTGCATGGTCCTGCTCACAGCCATTGTCAGAAACAACAAACTCAACATCGTCGCCAATGCATATGACATCCAGCTAATTATTTTATTCACCAACCAGCCCACTACTGCCAGAAACAAATATCACAACAGGATGAAGGCCGCAGCCACCTGGATAAGAGACATCTGCCTCAAGCTCAATTCAGAGAAGACTGAAGTCCTCATCCAGGGTACACAGTCCCTCTTCTTGGGAAAACTATTGGTGGCCCGATGAGCGAGTAACCCCCTAGCACCCACTGACCATGCATGATAGCTCAGCACCATATAGGACTCTTCGCTCACTATGAACCTCTAGATCAATGCCGTCACTTCATCATTCTTCCACACTCTTCACCTGCTTTGGAAAGCCTTCAGATGGAGCGCCACTGAGGCCAGGAAGATGGTCACCCATGCACTCAATAGCAGCAGACTCGACTACAGCAACACACTCCATGCAGACACCACCCAGAAACTCCCCAGAAAACTTTGGAACATGCAGAACGCAGCAGCAAGATTGGTCCTCAACCTCCCTTGCTGCAGCCACATCTCCTAACACCTACAAGAACTCTACTGGCTCCCAGTCAAAAAAAGAGTCACCTTCAAGCTCCTCACACATGCCAACGAAGCCCTCCACAACACCTGACCCGCATACCTGAACCAACACCTCTCATTCCACACACCCACCAGACACCTCTACTCTGCCCAACTGACCCTGACCACCGTCCCTCGGATCCGCAAGACCAGGACCAGAGGAAGATTCTTCTCCTGCCTCTCCGGCAAATTCTGGACCATCATGCCTCTTCACCTCTGGCTGTCCCCTTCTCTGACGCATTTCTGCAAGGATCTCAAGACCTGGCTCTGAATGAACCACAGTGCCCAGCTGGACCTGCAACCCGCCCAGTGCCTTGAGACCCTCACGGGTGAGTAACCATGCTTAACAAGCACTGATTATTTGATTGACTATGACACTGTAGGGGCACCTGTCTAAAGTAATCTGCTCAATTTTGATATTTCTCCGGTTTGTGCACAATCTCATAGTCATATTCTTGAAGTCTTAACGCTCACCTCTCAATGCGAGGGGGCCTCTTAGCCTTCCGTTTTCTGAAAATTGTGACTAACGCCTGGTGGTCTGTGACAACAGTAAATTGTTTTCCGTAGAGGAATTTATGAAAATGTTAGCATGCCCACACCACAGCCAGATTCTCCAGCAGAGATTAGGCACATTCTGTCTCAGGCAGACTCTGACCGGCATAGGCCACAATGGGTCTAGAAAAGTTGAAAATGTATCTTGAGCAATTACTGGCCATGCCAAGATGGAATTGCAGCATGGTAACATCCTGGGGGCAAGTGTATGGCAGTGCTTTCACCTGGAGTCATTCCCCCATCTCAGAATGTGTGCCTAAAAAATGTGAGTTTTGTTTTGTGAAATTTGCACTTTGCAGCATTCTGAGTGAGACCTGCATCAGTAAGTAAATCGCACACTTGCTTGAGAGCCTTATTGCTATCATGTTCTGTTTTCCCAAAAACCAGCATGCGCTCACTGTAATCAAAAACATGTGTAACAGGTTGAATTATTTGGCGAATAACATCTTGAAATATTTATTCAACCGTAGATACTCAAAAGTTCTGTCTCTTACATCAACATAAACCAACATGAGTTGAAAAGATAGCAATGAACCTGTAGTTCTCCTCCACTTCAACTTGATGATATATTGTATTCAGGTCAAGGTAGGAAAATACCATGGCTCCATTCAGTTGCTTGATCCTATCCGCTATCTGAGGACCAGGCTGTCTTTCCCTCACACTGGCTTTGTTTGCTGGCACACATCAACACAGATGCGCACTGACCCACTAGTGTCCTTTGCTGGCAATACTACTAGTACTACTGTAGGCGAGACCCATGGCGTGAGACCTGTAGAGCATTCAATCATGTCATGCTTTAAAAGTTCTTCCAGTTCTTTCTCTACAGCTTCTTGCAGAATAAAAAGCAACTCTACGATGTCTCTGAGAAACTGGGTGAATGCCCTCAATCATATGAAGCTGTACTTTCATTTTCTTTAGTTTTCTCAAGCGATGGAACAACAATGAGACTTGTGATCTGCAGTTGAGTACAAAGGTTGTAGTTTGAAGATAACAATCCCATGTCAGCAGTGGCGGCAAACCTGAGCAAACAGGCACTTGAAAAAGTCCCTCGTAGACCACGAATAGTGGATTGCACCACTTTCTTTTTGTGTTGCATTGTCGTTGTGAATGACCTTTGGCTTTGCAGTGGTTCAAGCATGGCCGAGGTGTATACCTTCATACCTGATGGAATGAGGCAAGGCACGGGAGACAGACTGTTAAACTTTTCAATGAGCATATTAATCGATGCACCACTGTCTATGATGAAAGATGTTGGGTAATCGTTCACATTTTTAAAATTGATTTTAGTATAGTGTTCAAATTAATTTTATCATTTAGTATGGTGAATTTCTTTTGAACAGTGGTCTTGGGGAGGGGCAGATGTCATTGTTATTTTTAAAAAAGGGAAGATCGCTACAGCCCTAGGATCTTATAGTCCAATCACCTTGATGAACGCCAACTCAAAAGTGTACTCAAAGATATTAGCCAACAGACTAGCAAAAGCGATCGAGGGCTTGGTTATTGACACCGAGCATAGGTTCATACCTGGGAAGGGAACCACGCAGCATGTCAGGCAGGTAATCACCCTGTTTGACGCCACAGGGGTCCCAGGGGATCCCATTGCAGCTCTTTTTTTAGATGCAGAGAAGGCGTTGAATAGGGTTTCCTGGGACTATCTATGGGCAGTACTTATCCGATATGGGCTAGGTGCAGGATACGTCAAAGCGATTCAGGCACTTTACGCAGGGCCAACGGCCAGGATAAAGGTCAACAGGGGGTACACAGCCTCGGTGCAGATTCACAGAGTGACTAGACAGGGGTGTCCTTCTTCACCTCTACTGTTTGCCCTGTACAGGGAGCCCCTGCTTAGGAGGTTAGAAGCCAATATTAACATACTGGCAGTGACCATAAACCACAAACAATTCAAAACATTCGCTTACGCGGATGACGTGGCAATCGTTTCCTCTAATCCCACACTAGCTATCCGAGAGATAGAAGCAGAAGCCCAGCGGTTTGGAGAGGCTTCAGGATACAGAATAAATAGGGAGAAGACCCAGATTGTTAAAAACTCATATGCCGTGTGCAGTGATCACCGGGTAGTGAAATCTGCCGTATACTTGGGGGTGGAGATCACCGCAGATCTAGATGACATTGTCAAAATCAATATGTCACCTCTTATGGCCAAAGTATCCTCAGATCTGGTACGAATGAACAACTTACATTTAAGCCTGGTAGGATGTACGAATGTGATCAAAATTATTATTTTGCCAAAGTTTTTATACTTTTTTAGGGCAATCCCATTGTTTTTTGAATCAAGCTGGTTTAGCAAGTTAGAGGCGGTTCCGAATAAGTTTATATGGGCCCATGGAAAGACAAGGAGGGCATATAGATTAATTTCTCTCCCCAGGGATGGGGGCCCCAGATTTCAGACTGTACTACTGGGCGGCTACATTACAATATATTCAGGGATTAATAGTAGGGGGAGGGCTGGGTCCAAGGATCACAGCCAATTCCACCAAGGTTTATGCCACTGTTCTCGGGATTGAAGCGGAGAACGCATTACTTAATCGTTTGGACTCACCATACTTTAAAAGGACACGATTCAAGACAGTACAGGCTGCATACAAAGTATGGGAGGCCTTTTTGAAGAGAGCGGGATTAGGAAGATATAATAGATATACTCGGCTCTATAAAAACAGATCCCTCCCCTTAGAAATCTTTTCAGATTCAGTCATGGCAGAATGGGCAGGGAAAGGGATTAGAAAACTGGGTGATTTGATGGGCCCCCAGGGGATTGTTCAATTTGGGGAACTGCGGGATAAGTTTAATATAAGTAGGAACAGTGTTTTTTAAATACCTGCAGGTACGCAGCTTCTTGTGTAATAAATGGGGAGGAGTGGCAGGATTTAATAACAATTGCATATTGGACCTGATAGGAACGGAAGGGGGGGCTGACGATCCGCAGTGTATACGCAAATCTGGTTACTGCTAAGTCAGATGATATGGAGAAGCATGGTGGTAAATGGGCGAATAAGCTGGGGATCGAGATGGCTAGATTTCAAGATTCCCTGGAGTTAGGTTGTACAGTGTTGTGTTCAGCCCCGCTGCAATCTCAGCATTACAAAACGCTCTTCTCGCTCTACTATACCCCGGCTAGAATAGCTCAGTGGGGCAGCACTTCAGGGACGACGTGCTTTCGTTGTGCTGCACCAGAAGCTGACATTATACATATCTTTTCTACATGTCCGCAATTGTATACGCTGGTTAAAAGTATTGAGCAATTCTTATCACAGGTCACAGGGGCCAACATTGTCCTAAATCCCGAGTTAATGTTGGTAGGTGTAGCAACAGAATATAATAGCATGTACGAAGAGTTTCTATTCTTTCTATTCTTAGCTATGGCTGTTTTAAGATTGTTGCTCGCTAGGACATGGCTGGAAAAGACTCCCCCAGCTATGCAGCATTGGCTTGCTAGTCTTTTGGCGGTTTACAATCTCGAAAAAGGGATATATGAAAGGAAAGGTAAAAGGGGTAGGGCATTAGGTAAGAAGATTTGGAAACCATTGATGCTGTGGAAAGGGGATAGGGTGGAGGTATAGTGGAGGGGTGTTAGTAACGATATACGGGTAGATCCCGCTCTGTGCTAATGGAATATACGAGCAAGAGTTTTCCTTTATGGTATTTACGATTGATTATGCTAAATAATTTTTACAATTTTCTTTACTTGGGAACAATCTATTCTGTATGGATAAATAACCAATGTGTGTACCTTTTTACTTTTTTTATTTTATTTATTTACTTATTTTTTTCTCTTACTCTACATGCTGTGCTGTGCTATATGTGAAAAAAACCTTCAATAAAAAATATTTAAAAAAAAAAATGAACAGTGGTCTTTCTTACGAGCAGCTAACCCTACATGCACACACCGCACTTTGGTAGATACTATCAGTGCACACCCATCTTCCTCAAAGGTACTCAAAAATGATGTAGGATGAGCTTGATGACGATTGATCTAGCCTTGTTTCCACTTGTTGTAGCTGATGTTGCTTTTTGGTTTTGTGGGTGTGTGCCTTATAAAACGAATTGGAAAGGCATGGCTTCTTCATTGATGGAGTCACAGTATTTGCAATGTTTAATGAGTGTATCAAGTCATTCAATAAACTGATCCATTGTTTCACCAACCTGTTGTCGTGCTTGGTTGAGGATGTATCTTTCATGGTCGACATTTATCATTGGGTTGAAATTGGCCTCCAACGCCTCTTCTACCTTTTGGTATAATTTTTCTTCAGTCTGTGAAATCTTCTTTTCCGCTTCTGTCATGCAAATTCTTTCAAGTATTTTGAAGATCTTCTTTTTATCTACTGCTAGTGCATCTATGAAGTCATGAAATGTTTCCATCCACACAGCCCACCTGGCACCAATGTCCTGCTTCAAAAGATTAGGGTGGTTTGAGAAACATGGCTGCAGTATATGTCACGCTCCCTTCTGCCACCATTCAGAGTAGGTGCTGTTCAGACAGTGTTCATAGCACAAAGCGGAACTTGCAACCTTTGCATGCAACACCCCCATTGCTTGAGTCTGGTTCTCCATGTCCACTAGGAGGTCATAAAGAGCTTCAATTGTCATTTACAGTGAGTGACTTTCTGTTTTTTATACCTGGTTGTCCATGCCATTGTATTTTCTTCATCTGAATATTGCTCTATGTTCAGGGCACAGCACAGTGTTTTTGTCAGTGACTTTATCAGCAATTTCTTGGTGAGTATTTTGAATATGCTTATCTGCAGCACCTTTGATTCCCTCTTTGGCCATTTACAGGCTGGACTCCATGCCCCAAGCCCATCACATTACTGAATTCGGGTGAGTATGGTTCACCGATGTAGTGGGATAACAAAATATATGTGACAGTAAACTGACCTGGGGTCCAACAATAATAAAAAAGAAAATATATTTTATTTCTTTACAGATTAATATAGACTACCCATACAGTCTCTGCCTGGAGAGAAGACTCTGATCTCTCGCCTTCACTAAGTAAAGTCTATCCCTCGGGCAAGGGACCTTTGATATCTGAATCTATGGTAGGTTGTCCTCATTAGTCATAAGAAGGATACTTATTATGGACTTGCCAGATCCTTGACCAATTGATAATCAAATCCCCCTTTTTATTGTAGAACTGTTGGGAACTCTAAGAGCCCCACCTGTTCCTAATATTTTTACGGTAAAGGAAATATTGACATCAAGAAGTGCCTGGAGCTTTAAGAGCCCCGCTTACCTTGTGCACGTTTATAACAGAAGGAACAGCTACCAAAATTGACTGGTAGGTCCTGTTAAGGGGGAGGGTCGTCAATAGATTAGTACCCTGAAAAGAAAGCAAGGGCCATCAATAGAACTCTAACATTGCCCTTTATATTTAGAACATCAACAGTAAACAATCTTTGGAGGACCTTGGAATCCTGTCTGAACGAGACTTGTGGTCATCGTCTTTTGGAACTCTTTTGAGATTCTATGAGGTGGGTGAATGAGTTTTGCCCCAGTTAGGAAAGATATGGTTGTGTTTGATGGGCATGTGTACTGGATAAGATTGTTGTTGTGCCTGCGAAGTGGGAACCCTGTAGGTTTTGTGTTCTACAATACAAAGAACTAAAGAACTTTGACTCATATATATTAACTCTAAGGGAAACAAACGACTCTTATAAGATCTGTTGAAGATATATTCATCATTATTCATAAATTAATTTGCTTAGATTTAAGACTATGCTTAATGAGGGGTGTTGCACTCTACATTGATGGGGTGGTAGAGTGATGTATTGTAAAATCATGAGATATAGAGTTGTGACTGTAACATAATTTACTGTTTAATTGTTTTTTAATAAGGAAATATTTGCCTTTGTGGAGAGAGAGCTATCTTTACACATTGTCCTGAAGAAGGTGGTACATAATAACTCAAAGGCCTCCGAAACGCGTCGACGCACCACAAAGTGTTACATCCAAGGAACCACACGGGTGGCACATTGATGATATGATTAATGGACACTTGCATGAAATTATATTGAGTTCCATGTGGAGTAACGTAAATTAGGATGCTTTTATGATTTTGCACTTTCTTGTTTGTTTGCTCTCTAATTTTTAGGATCGTCTATGTCAATACATTTGTGCGTTTTTTAATTATGTGTACTGTATAATTCGTCTCTAATGAGGATTTTTTAACTACTGTTTGATTTATATTGAATGTACAATTTTTATTAAAAGCAGATTGTTTATTTTTATAATTCAGTGGTGTTTTTGTATTGCTCCACATAACTGACTATCGGGGTCCCAAGGTATGATGAATGTTATGGTGTTGTGAAAAACGTAAAGCAAGATTGTAGAGTTGAGACCTATAAACATTATTGACTTGAGCATGGTGTAAAACTTTCCCAGGAGAAACTTTTTTCTTACTTACCTGCGGTACCCCTTCTCTTAGGTCTGGGGTCGCTCCCATTCTTCATTTTTTCATGGACTCCATGTGTGCCAGTCGCAGACTGCTTTGCATCAATTTCGGGCACATGTGGCACACACAAGCAGTTTGCTGTATCGCTGTAAACTTTCAGGAAGAGAAGTCTCATTTTCTTCTGGGCACATATTTCCTACTAAATGCCAGATGTAGCATCTTCCCCTGTCCTGGATCGTGCAGATGAACTATCCCACCTGAAATCTGTAGTCAAACCTTACTTTATTCTTTGGCATACACTCACACACCGAACATTGCATCATACTTTTTATTGACCACACCCTGACACCTCCCCACCTATTACACAGTTCCTGGCTAGAGTTCGCCCCAGTTCCACAAGGGTGCCAGTACGTATAATCTCAATATGCTACACCATCATGTAGCTCACATACAGTACCCGTGATTAATCAATTAGACACATCTCTATGTTTTTCACCAAGTTTCCAAGAAAAAGAATAATATACATTTCTTTAACTATTGGAAATTCAGTACCTGTGATGCCAGTAGGGAGGAATTTAGTAATTAGTGTAGTTGCTTCTCTACAGGAAAGGAGAGTTTTCAGTTCAAAAAATGTTCTTGTTATAGGCTTTAAAATTATAATATACTAATTATGGGTTGTCCTGATCACAGAACAATGGAAGGTGTAATGTTCAAGGTGCAGAAATAATCTGCATTCAGAATAATTGTTGTGTTATCTACTTAGGTGACTTGTTAAGACTTGTTACGTTTCTAACATGTGCTGAGTTCAAAATAAAAACCAATGTACCTTCAGTTTAAAGCTGTTGACGCCAGTAGAGCTTCCACTCTTGCTTAAAATGTACCTCATGATGTAATTCAGTTGGTGGATACGTTTAGGATATTGAGAACTGCACTTCGATATTTATACAAGGACATTTTAGGTGCTACATATAATAAATGTTTTTAGTGTCAACTCCAGCAAGAATTGATTTCTCTGAGTAGCAAAAGCATAAAACTGGAGTTAGGTTGTTATAGAATTCTGATTTCAGCATGAATTGTGAAGATATATTTGTTATGGTTTTAACTAACTATGCAATAAATTCAATTAGCTAATCAAGCAGTCCAGTGTCTGTGGTGGCATAAAATGGGTGCGGTCTATGACTTAAGAAGGGGTTTGGGAGCTTTAGTGTGATTTAGAAATGTATGTGCCATGTAGGTTACCTCAAATATATTCGAAATGTTAAAGCATCTGCAAATATCAATAATAATAACAACAATAATAATTATAGCAATAATAGCCTATTATTTACATTTGGATGCCTCCTACTTTATTCGTATTTCAGAGGCACACACAAACCATCCCTCACTTCTCTGCACCAGGTATAGCCAGCATGTCTGGTATCCGTCTGAAGGAAAAGACTGCTGAGAGTTAAGTGGTGCAAATTACTACTGCTTCTAAAAGTCAACAGATTAATAATATGTTGACTTTTAGAAGCATGTCATTTTTTATTTCCGTGCACTGAATCATCTCTGATGGAATGATGAGGCTTCTCCTGAGTTATTATTATTGTGGCAATGCTTAATGCTATAAATAATTTACCACTGTCAGGTGTCTCTATTACATATATGTAATCTAAGTATACATTAAAGTACATTGAAAAAGTCATGTAGTAAAAGGGCCATAGTTGTGGTTTGCAGATCATTCACACATTTTTTGACCTGGGGAGGTACATATTAGTACTTAATATAATAGTTCAGTTGTGAAACAAGACAAATTGTAAAGATAAAAAATGCAAAAATGCAAAATTAAACACCATTGCATAAACGTGCAACCAGGGCAGGCTTTAGCGCTGGTGGTACAACAATCTTTTTTGGTGCTCGCCTGTGACCTCGTTCCCAAATGATTCCCTCAATACTGCCTTACAACAGGGTACTTTATCTCTCCATTGCCCCTCTCTCACATGCATTTTAAATGTTTATTAGTGATACTCATGCCATTGTAGGGTGTCAGAGCACTTAACATCACACACACATTATACGGAGACAATGAATCATATGTGTGCAAATCAATCTATACGATATGTTACATAAGACAATGAGGATTGCAAAGTGTAGGCATCACATTGCATGCATACTAGTAGCCTGTATATTTTAAGATTGCTTGGTCTGGAGGTGCACAATCTCAAGTTTTAAAAATGTACCTCAGTAGTTGGGTTGTCTTTACTAATAATAATGTTTTCCTACACAAAGCAACCTTTTTAGCAACATGGGATAGTGAAAGACTGAGGTAAAAAAGTACGACCCAATTCACAAAGGTAAAGTTAGACCAGAAGTCTAAGGAGCACCTTGCTGCACTGCCCTGCATCACTGGGAAAAAGCAGGAATGTGCTGTATTTAAGTAATAAAGGGGCATTTCTGTGCTTTCACCCTGCGCTAAAGCCATTTTGACAGTCTAACACTAACACATGCA
Source organism: Lissotriton helveticus (assembly GCF_964261635.1). NCBI lineage: Eukaryota > Metazoa > Chordata > Amphibia > Caudata > Salamandridae > Lissotriton > Lissotriton helveticus. Next base: position 1,082,744,867 of record NC_136059.1, read on the forward strand.
TGGTGCCTGAGATGTAGGCAGGACTTTGTTGTGCAGGAAGGAGCACCTTCCTGCACAAAAACAATCCGTAGAAGGGTTTTCTTCTTTCTATGTGTGCTGCAGCATGCAGGACACATAGAAAGAGGAAAAACAAGGAAAAATAAAGATATTTCTCGTCGTTATGACTGACCTGGTTGAGGCGTATCTTTTTGGTGCATTCCCAGATATACCAGGTTTGATAATCTGAGAATGCATCTAAAAGCATGGGATTTGTATGGGAGCACCCATCGCAATGTCCATGGAACGTCTCTCTGGCACAGAGTAAGAAACACAGAGAGTTGTGCTATGTTGCCTTACTCCAGATTTACACTGTGGCTTTGCTTGACTTCATAAATCCAACTTAGAGACTTGCTTCATGCATGTGCTACTTTGCTTGGTGCAAACATGATGCAAGCCTCTCATAGACATGCCCGTACGTTTAGACTTGAAGTCTAACTTTAGACCCGAAGTCTAATGTTATACTTCACATCTAAACTTTGACTTCGTATCTAAAGATAGACTTCAGGTCTAAAGTTAGACTTCAGGTTTACAGTAAGATTTCGGAACAAACTTTAGACTACTGCCCCAAACTTACACTTCATGTCTAAACTTAGGGGTCTGTTACGATGGCGGGCGGACAATGTCCGCCCACCACTGTAACGATCAACGGGACTGACCGCAAGAGGTGCGCCGGTCGCGCTTTGCCTATTAGGATGCAACCGCCACCATGGCGGTCGCATCCTGTATATTTAACATTGTGGCGGGTGGTGCTGTATTCAGCACCCACCACAAAGTTAAACAGGCATGTTGCGCATTTACATGCACAAAGTGACAGGCACCGTGTGGTGCCTGCCATGTTGTGCATTCAAATGCAGGGGGGTACCATAGGTACCCCCCATGTGCACCCCCCAACACCCTGGGGGCTTGCAACGGGCCCCCAAATGCAGACACCACATGCATATCGGCACATCCCCGCCTGCATTATAATATGGATGGCAGTTTTTTGCAGGCACTGCCACCATATTATACCCCTTTTCTGCCCAGTCAACGCGTCGACCGGCGGAAAACCGGTGGACGGTCTTCCCGTCCGCCGCGGTACCCCCTGCCATCATAATGTGGCGGGGGTAAATGGCATGCGGGCGGATGTCATTGTGGGTGGATCCCCACCGTTGTTTGGGCAGTGGCGATCCGCCAGCCATACTAATAGACCCCTAAGACTTCAGGTCTAAGTTTACCTTTGTGAACCATTATGTTCTAACCTATACCATGCAGTTTACATGGAGCTCATTGATGACAGTCACTGTGCTACATTAGGATTGTAACATAAAAACAAAAGGATCTCTGTGACGAAAAGTAGTAACCCATTGCTCTAGTTGCCACTGGTGCAATGAAAATTGAAGGGGCCTCCCTGCAAGCCATGTAGGGGGACCCCCTCCGGGCTCAATTAGGAGCTCTCCGGACAGAGTGCAGTGCCGAGGGGGCCCCCTGGAGCTTCAGGCAAACCCCGCACCGCGTGGGCTGTGGGGGCCTGTGTTACGCCCGTGCTAGCTCCATTCAATACACTTCTTTGATCTTCATAACACACTTTTTTTGCAGCAGGCACATTAGTCCCCTGTGCTACTTTATGATGAGTAAAAACTGCGACTAGACAAAACTTGGCTCTTTCTCCAGCAAGAACATCAATCACCTGGGTTATCGTGACATTTTTATTATTATAGAAAAAGTGCTGGACACACGAGGATCTCTGCAGTAGGTGCTTAGTTATTTATTTTATTTCCAAACTACCCCCCCCCCCCCCCCCCCAAGATCGGCGGCCGATGTGACTGCACTGGTTGCACCGCCCTAGTCGGCCCTATGCAGAATGTACATTATGGAATCCAATGCCTCTGTGAAGCAGAAGAATGGTACCAAATCAATAACTTTTGTTTCACCTTTATGTCTCTGTTAGTCTCTTTGCCAACTACCTCTGGCCACAAAGTCCACTGTGCTTCTGGTACCAAATCAATAACTTTTGTTTCACCTTTATGTCTCTGTCAGTCTCTTTCTCGACTACCTCTGGCCACAAAGTCCACTATGCTTCTGGTTCAAAATCAGTCACTTTTGTGTCACCTTTATGTCTCTGTCAGTCTCTTTGTCGACTACCTCTGGCCACAAAGTCCACTGTGCTTGGCATTTGGATGTGCACTACATGCTTTAGGAAAAGCTGTGGCATTTGGAAATACATTCCCACAGGCTATTTAGCAGAGCCTTTAGCAGTACTGCATAGGCTAAGGCTCTGATTGCAAGATATTGCATGAATCCATACCTTGCACCCCTTAATAAGACCACAGAACCTGCTGGTCCCAGTCTTCAAATGTTTGCAGTGGCCTTCAAAGCGATGACTTTCAGCTGCACAAAGAACTTAAGCCATAAACACAAAGCGGCCAAGGTGCACAGTAACTGCTAGTGTGCGACCATTTTGCGTTGCATGGTGCAGCGTGTGGTCATGATCTACAGGCTCTCCTGTTGGACCACTTAACCCACTGCACATAAACTTAATTAATTCATGGCAGGCACAGTCACTGAATCCTTCCGACGTGACTGCCAGTGTTGTCTTACAAATGTTTTGGGTCCCGCACAGGGCATATTTTGTGAACCCCTTTATATAGCAACTTAGAATTGTAATACACATATCTGCCAATTAAAGCCCACATGATGCACACAAACTTTCAGAGATGGGGCTTACACAAAAACAGTTGAAATATGTCTTTCTGTGATGGCCTCCAAAATCCTTAAATTACATTTAGCAAAGAGAGATAGATTCAGAGGTAAAGGTAGAGAGAGAGGAGAGTGGTTGAAATATAGAAATGCCCCGAGGTGAGGCAGAGAGAGAGAAAATGTTATTCTCCTAGGGGGATCTTGGAATGTGAAAGCGCTTGAGATATAAAAATACACAGAGGTGTGTTAAAGAGAAAGAAAGTCTACTCTTCGCCCTTAGGAATGGTGGGGCCCTGGGCAATGGCCCACTTTGCCCATGCCTGAAACCGTTTCTGGTGACCAACAGCCTGTCTATCAATTAGCAGAGCTTGCCATGCATGGTCTCTACCTACGTTCGACAGGCTCGTTGGGTGTGGCATGCATCCTTGCATTGCATCCCTTGTCCTAGGCTGAAGAGTATGAAAGGGTCTGTAAACCAACACACAATCAACAAGCAGACGCACCAGGTCATAAGGTGCTTGCGGGCGGCAGTGTGGTGAATGCATTTGTTAAACTCCACACTTGTATTGCACTGAGAAATACTGCACTGAAATATACTTTTAAAGCCTGTATATTTTAAAAAAATTGCACTTTTAACTCGGATCCTACCTGCTCCCCTTACTTCCGGTCTGAGCCCCGTTCCACCACGGCCTGTGCCGGTTGAGTGGACGGCATGAACAGATCTGTGCCCGGCCCCCCGAGGGTGACGGACTTCTGACAGAGGCAGGGCCTGCGCCCTCATAGTCGGCCTGCCAGCACTCCCGCGCAGTGGACTCGCCAGCTCAGTAAGGCGCTAGTGGGCGGCAGTGTGGTGATTGCATTTGTTAAACTCCACACTTGTATTGCACTGAGAAATACTTGCACCGAAATATACTTTCAAAGCCTGTATATATTGAAAAAAATTGCACTTTTAACTCGGATCCTACCTGCTCCCCTTACTTCCGGTCTGAGCCCCGTTCCACCACGGCCTGTGCCGGTTGAGTGGAGGGCATGAACAGATCTGTGCCCGTCCCCCCGAGGGTGACGGATTTCTGACAGAGGCAGGACCTGAGCCCTCATAGTCGGCCTGCCAGCACTCCCGCGCAGCGGACGCGCCAGCTCAGTAAGGCGCTAGCGGGCGGCAGTGCGGTGATTGCATTTGTTAAACTTCACACTTGTATTGCACTGAGAAATACTTGCACTGAAATATACTTTTACAGCCTGTATATATTTAAAAAAATTGCACTTTTAACTCAGATCCTACCTGCTCCCCTCACTTCCGGTCTAAGCCCCGTTCCACCACAGCCTGTGCCGGTTGAGTGGAGGGCGTGAACAGACCTGTGCCTGGCCCTCTGAGGGTGACGCACTTCTGGCAGAGGTGGGGCCTGCGCCTTCATAGTCGGCATGCCAGCACTCCCATGCAGTGGACACGCGCAGCGGGCGCACCGCTGGCGCGCCAAAGGCAAGCCCGTCTGCACCCGTCTGCGCCTGTCCGATGCTAGACGCCAGAACCCCTGGTTGTCGGATGGCACAGATGCCCCCTTAGTCCCGAGAGGACCTCTTTACCCTTCGCACCTGGGCTCCTTGCGCTGACCATCTCTGGCACCCAGATACCCCATGCATACGGTGCAACAAATGTGGGTTCAGGGCCACAGAGTACCCCCAGACACCACCAGAGTCTCCCAAGCCCACAAATCTTAACGTATATAGCCTGAACTGCAGGTCCCTTGTAAAACTCCATGAAGAAATACCCGAGCTCCTTATGGACCGGTCCGCGGACCTACTCTTCCTAACTGAGACTTGGCCAACCAGTGACTCGACTGCCATCCTGGCCCTGGCCCTCCTGACAGGCTATACGATGCTTATTCAGAATAGACCTAGTGGTAGGGGGTGGGCTAGATTGGATATCCAAATCTGCCTACTTCTGTACTCTCTCCCCCGTGATAATACCTGACTGCGAATGCGCTCTATTCAAGATCAGGATATCAGGCAATTTAACTTTCACTGGGCTCCTTATCTACCGCCCCCCCGGGCCGGTAAACACCTTTCAGGAAGCCCTGACCCGGACCATCTCTACCCTTGCTCTGCAGACAGCCAACTTCAGTATACTGGGAGACCTAAACGTACATCTGGAGCGCCTTGACTCCCATGACATTACTAACTTCCTGGGAGACTTGGAAGCCTGCCAGCTAACTCAGTTGGTCAAAGGTCCATCACATCTGACAGGCCACCTGCTTGACCCTGTGTTCTCCAACATTGAGGGAATCAAAGTCCACGCCCCCCTTCCTCTCATCTGGACGGACCACTTCCTCATCCACATATGCATTAGCACATTAGCCACCTCTCGGCAGAATCTCTCCCCTCCCCTCTGGAGGCGCCCTTGGCATAAACTGGACGCTTCCAGCTTCGAGTCCAGCCTTAATTCTTCACGCCCAGATTGGCCCAGCAATCTGAAGGAAGCAGACAAAGCCTATAGGGGGTGGATCAACAACTCGCTAGACCACTATATCCCCAACAAAATGTCCCGGCCCAAACGCAAGCAGTCGCATCCATGGTACACCGAGATATTAGCAGCAGAAAAAAAGCACTGAAAGATTCTCTCGCGTGCCAGGAGGCGTTCCTATGACCCTCCAGCAAAGAACAGCTATAGGTCAGCCACTAAAGCATATCACAAACTCACACAAAAAATAAAGCTGCATTTTATACTAATATGATTAATTCCAGCCCCAACCCTTCTAAAACCATCTTTTCCCTGATAAAAGACATGACTAAAGCACCAGAGGGAACCAACAACACAATAGCCTCCAACTCGCAATGCGAAGATCTGGCCCGTTTCTTCATCAATAAAGTTGAGGGGATCTATAACTTGTTGGATATTAGAAGGTCTACCTCGGTTTCTGGCTGACCTACCTGTCCACTTGACCCCCCCCTACTCCCCACAAACCCTCCCATCCCTGGCCCACAAAGATCTCAAATTCTTGGCCACAAAGGTGAAGTCTGGGTCACCAATGATCCTGTTAAACCTGACACCTTTAGGCTTTTCCAGTCCTCCATTCTGTGCGAGGGACGGGAATTGATCAACAGATCACTCCAGTCATCTATAATCCCCAGGTCATGGAAACATGCCAAAGTTATCCCTCTGCTGAAGAAGCCCACTCTGGATCCTTCCCTCCCAGAAAACTTCAGACCCATTTCCCTTCTGCCGTACCTGGCCAAGGTGATGAAAGCATATGTGAATTCCATCCTGACCAGATACCTGTAAGCTAATGGGATCCTGGATGAGTCACAAAACGGCTTCCAGGCTAAGCATAGCACGGAGTCCGCTCTACTGGCAGTCACGGAACAACTGAGGGCCTCACAAGACCTAGGGAACACCTCAGGACTGATCCTGCTTGACCTGAGCGTGGCGTTCGACACGGTCTCCCACGAGATTCTGCTTAAACGTCTTGGGGAGATCGGGGTCAGTGGCAGGGCTCTGGCTTGGTTCGCGTCATTTCTATCCGACCACTCCTTTCAGATTCATGCTCCACCTTATTTATCTAGCAGGTTCCATCTCAATGGCGGTGTTCCTCAGGGCTCTGCCCTCAGCCCCACGCTGTTTAACGTGTACGTCCACCCCTTGGCCCCCCTGGCCAAAGAATGAAAGATCAAAATGATCTCTTATGCGGACGACACTCAGCTTATTTTCACCTTCTCTAATAACACCGTGCTGGACCAGGCTAAATTCTAGGAAGACGTCCTGGCCATTTCGAAATGGATGACGGAGAACTATCTCCAACTTAACTCCTCTAAAACGGAGGTGCTCCTGATTGGTCGTGACTCACAGAAGTTGGACTACCAGTGGTGGCCTCCGACAATGGATCTTCCCCCGATACCTAAGGAGGTAGTCAAGAATTTGGGGGTCTTATTGGACAACTCACTATCTTTTGAGTCACGTGCAAAAAAGGTTGCTGGTACCTGTTTTGGCCGCCTACGCAGCCTTAAACCTATCTTGGGCTTCTACGAGCCACCCACCCGTCAAGTAATAGTCCAGTCCCTGGTCCTATCCCACCTGGACTATTGTAATGGACTACTGCTTGGAACCAACAAGACGGTCACTAAAAGACTTCAAAGGGTCCAAAACGCACCTGCCCGCACTCTCTTTGCCCTACCTAAACACTGTTGCACCTCACATCTCCTGCGCCGGCTGCATTGGTTGCCCGTGAAACAAAGAATTAAATTTAAGACCCTCTGTTTAAACAAAAATTTTTACATGGCCAGGACCCCAAATACTGCAGGGACTCTGCACCTTCTACATTCCCAACGGGCCTTACGCTCTGCATATCTACACCTTTCCCGAACCATTAGGGTACACAAGAGCAGAGCAGGTGGCCGGTATTTTAAGTCCATGGCCCCAGCTCTATGGAATTCCATCCCACTTGAGGCACGCGCTACACAAGACAACTGGCTCTTTCCGAAACAAATTAAAACCTGGCTGTTCGCCTCCATTTAGGGAGGCCGACTCACCGGTTTCCTTAAAATGATCTCATTCCACCGTCTACCAAGCTGCGCTCCACCGGCTGGTCTGTCTGCAAGCGCTGGGATGCCCTGTTGCTGGGGCAGCCCTGCGCTATATAAGCAAAATTAACATAACATAACATAACAAGCACTTTATATTTAATCATCATTTGAGATTTTGTACGTCCCCATCTACTTTCATTTGGGGGTTTTCAATCTTGATCAGAAACACATTGCACTGCTTTGAGGATCACAAATTTAGAGGCATGTTTACAAGGGGATAGTGCCACCAGACATCACTTTTAGTGACATTCTGGGGGTGATTTACCCGTCTCCTTATTTACGATGCAACGTTAAGCCACTTAAAGTGGCTTAACTCCACCTTGCAAATAAGGCTTCTCTTCATGCTTCACCTAGAGTGAAAGGAGCGTGCAGTGGGTGTTGCAGTGGGGGCTCAGCCGCAAGACCCGTTGCTTTTTGAAGCTGCCCCATATTTACAAGGCTGGGGCAGTACCAACAACTAAGACTAGGGACCTGGTCTTAGACTGGCAATATGAGGAGAAATTATTATTTTCTCCTTTCTTTTTTTTGCTTTTTCCATGTGTACTGAATTCTGCAGCACACATAGAAAGATTAAATCACCTTTCAAGATAGTTTATGTGCAAGAAGGTGCCTCTTCCTGTACATAAACAATTACCCCTGCAACATAGGCACCCTTGTAGTTTGGCACAAGGGTGCCTGCTCTGGCGCTAGGCAGCTTTATTAGCACCAGCGCTAGGATAAATGCACAGATGTGTCACCTATTTTGGCATAATACAGCGCTCCAAAGTTTTGTTGTAAATATCCCCCTTAGTATCTTGATTCTATGTATCATATAAGATATGTTTGGCCATTCGCAATGTACCCTGAAACCGTTTGGTTGAGGTGGACTACCTTATGTTTGTTTGAACCCCAAGATGTTTTGAATGAAATGTGTTCAAGAGTGGTTTGAGAAACAGTCAAATCTTGCAATGGCAGCTATAGCTGTGGAATTTATCACAAAATGCTCTTGGTTGCTCAAGAACCCTAGGTAAAATGGGAAAGTTAGTCAAATAGATTTGGGTTTTGGAAATCAAAATTGTGTCTTCAACGGGTCTTCTTAAAACAAAATATTAAAATGTCCATATAAACCCTCAGCACGCTGTTCAATACCAGTTTGTAACACAAACAACAACAAAAATGTGAACAGATTGATACCAACCCCAAAAGTCCAATTTCCAGTTAAGTTCTACTATTCTTGCCAAGTTTCAGATCATTCCATTTCATAGTTTGTTCTCCTGTAGCATAAGCCAGCATTTTGGGCAGATTGAACATGGAAAAGGCTTACTTTATTTTTTACATTTATGTTTTTAGCATGCATCTCTCCACATGAGCAGCAGAGTGCTTTACAAATAACAAGGCAATAAAGAACAATAAACTTTAATGATGCATGAACACATCATCTAAGGACGCCAAATATGATGATTTATAAGAGGGTGATTTAGTGTTTGGTGGACAGGGCACTTTTTGGACGTGGACCTTTCTGACCCCAAATATTTGCCTATCTTTGCTGATCCGTTTTGTTGATTTTTAGGACAGTGCACATTTTACTCTTGCTAACCAGTGGTAAAGTGTTTGTGTTCACCCTTGAAAACATGGTAACATTGGCCTACACCTGATTGGTACATTAAATTTACTTATGAGTCCCTAGTAAATGATACTACATATTCCAAGCCTAGAATTAGCACCTATAAAAAGATGGACAGATGTAGCAATACAAATGAAAGCTATTTGCTTAGAAAAAGGGCTACGGGCGGCAAATGGAAGAACCGCTTCTGACCATCATGGGGCGAATACATTAAATACCGGTCAAAACGTAAGTCGTATTGACTATTTGTTAATTAATTTAAAATTATGGCATGCCCTTTCGGACATGGTTGTGCAGGATCGTCTGGAGATTGACCATAAACTGTTATGCTCGACCCTAGAATTTCAGGACCAGTACGTACCTACAAAACCTGACAACCCACTTATTACCAGTGACCTGGTAACCACCAACGACATGCAGCGACTTAAATGGGCAGTGATTATAGAGACATCAGATCTCTTGGGTACCATTGCCATGGATACTGACCATATGCTGGCCGAATTGGAGGCTCTCCTTATTAAATCCAACTCCCTTGAGGCTATAACTATACTTCACAATAAGTTGTTTGCTAAATTGTGCTCTTATTTTATAAAACAACACAGCACCAAGAGAACCCCACAAAAGAATCCATGCCTATGGTTTAATGAGGAATGCAAATTGGCACACATATTTCTTGGGGAAGCAATTATATTAGGTGAACCAAGTAGAGTATGGACCACTAGGACAGAGGACAGGAGGGCCCAGGAAAAGGCAAAACAACTACAGGATAAGAATAGATGGCAGGACCTCAGACCAGCATGTGCTAGAAATAACTCCCAACGTTTCTGGAATTTGGTCAAAAGGGGTAGGGGTGGAGATCCGCCGTATCCACAAAATCATGTAGCTCAGGATCAATGTGTCTATCATTTTGAATCACAATATGATAATGATGCTGAAGAGGCCAATACACCTGCTCTCCCCCATTTATACTACTCTGACAAGGCATTTGTTCTAGCCAATAGCAATGCTGCCCTTAGTGCAATTATGGGAGGAAGAGCATCTGGTACAGATGGCAACCCGGCTGATATCTTCTTCCATGATAAGACCAAGTGGAGTAGGTACATCATGCTACTGGCAAATGCGATCCCCCTTGGTACCCCTGTCCCTGATTCATGGTGAGGGTCTGAGATTAACCCAGTGTATAAAAAAGGCGATAAATCCCTCCCAGGTAATTATACGCCCATTAGCCTAATAAACTCCACTCAAAAGGTGGTAGCGTGATTGGTATTGTACAAGGGCCAAGAGTGGCTAGACGCACAGGCCATCCTCACGTCTCTACAGGGGGGCTTCTGGGATCCTATTAGCACCAGTGACCGGGTGTTTCGGTTTAGTTTAATATAATGGTGGACTGTGGTCTTAGGCAAGGGCAGCATGTACGCTGCCTTTGTTGACCTTAAGTCAGCATTTGACCTGGTCTCGCGTAGCAAACTTTGGGTTGTGTTGCAGGAGCTGGGGATATCCCCTGGATTGCTTTCCCTCATAGCCTGCCTCCATGATGATAACTTTGTTCAAATAGGCTGGGGTTCACAGGGAAATGTCACTAATCCCTTTCCCATAGAAAAAGGAGTGCAGCAAGGTTGTGGTTTGGCACCCACATTATTCTCCATTTTCATTAATGGGATCGCTAAGTGTTTAACATCTGTCCCCACTGATGTTCCGGTCCTAGCGGGTACAAAGATTCACATTTTAATGTTTGCTCATGACACGCTCATCATTTCAAAAACCACTAGTGATCTACAGTGAGCATTGCCCTTTTGAAAAGTTCTGCTCCATACGGGGATTGGAAATCAATGTAGCCAACACCAAGTTTACGACCTTCAATCAGCATAGATTATTTAGAGGAGGCATTCTCTTTGATAGGTTGCTATTAGAACAAGTTAGTGCTTTTTCTTACTTGAGAGTGAACTTGCAAAAAGATATGAGATGGAGTCGTCAGATTGATACCGCTACATTGAAATACCAGCAACTTTCAGGTGCATTACATATTGAAATTAATGTCTCCTTGACCCAGCCAGTTAACCCAGTGCTGCAGATTTATAACATGAAAGTAGTGAGCTCTGTTCTCTATGGGGCAGAACTGTAGGGGTTTGAGATTCTCACTCAGTTAACCATTGCAGAAAATTGGTTTCTACGAAAGATCACCAGTCAATCGCAAAGCACCCCACTGCTACCAAAGTTGTATGACCTAGGTAGGAAAGCATTCGCTGATCTAGCCAGATTACACCCCAACTTGTACTGGCACAGAATCTGGTGTACACCAGAACTGGCAACATACGCCGATGGCCTTAGGGTCATAATCAAAACAGGCCATTTCCACAAAATCCGCTGGTTACATGAGGTAAGAGCTTTCCTACTCAGTATTGGCTTGCCCAACTTTTGGGAAAATCCATTAAGTAGCCAATTTTCCTCTAAGGAAATTGAGAAGGAATGATACTGGGAATTGGTGACCCAAAATGCACTCAGAAAAAGTGATTGCACAATGCTGATGGGGGGCTTTTTAGAAGTTACATTTTGGCCAAGCTTGGAACAGTGTTGGGACGTAATATCCAAACCCTTTGATCGGAAATTGTAGTGGGCTCTTTGTCACTAACATCCCACACAGCAAAATGGGATACATTAGGCAACAGCAAATGCCCCTCTTGCGAGGTATTGGAAGAATCTTATGCCCATATACTGTTTGTATGCCCTGCTTATGCTGGCCCCCTTAAAGTGTGGCCTGCACCAATGTGCAGGAATCTGGGTACTAGAAGGAGTAGCCTTGCACTGAGAATATTGCGCACTGACCCATCACCCTGTATTTCAATCGCAGTAGCCATGTTTGGATGTGGGTTATCAGATCGCATACATTTCCTACGAACTGATGAAGCCCTAAGTGTTATTAGAGACTGAGTCGTTGACTTCCCAATTATGAGTCTGGCCTATTTTAACTATTTTAAATATTTATTATTTAGTATGAAATACTTTTTTATGTACAACACACCTGTTGCTATTTCCTTGTGTTTCTGTTTTACCATTTGCTATGATATGTATTCACCTTTTTAAACCTCACCAACATGATTCAACTTTTGCTTATGTTTGTCTATATAATACCAAATGTTTTTACACTATTTATAATTGCTTTGTTTTATGGCTTGAAAGCATTCCATTTTATTATTGATTTGCTTTTATGACATATGCTGCTGAATAAAGATTTTTGGATTGGATTGGATACTACATACACACATGGCCTGTAAATGAAATGCTCCTAGTGGGGTGCAGCACTCATTGTATCATCCACTAAAGTAACCCTGTAAAACATTTCTCAGGTCTGCCACTTCATTTTGTAGTACTGTTTTAAACTGCCATTTCCACCTGGCAGAACAGACCTTTTGTGTAAACAAATGGGTGGTAAAATGCACACCTGAGTACTCCTTGCTTCTCATGTTTGACCGCTTCAGACCTATAGAGGTGTGCAAGTTTGCTCTGCGCTCCTCCCCACTGAGTGGAAGTGGGAAGGACGACCTTACGACATGGGAGGTTTCAGTGGGCGAGAGTTGTGAAACTGTTTGGGATTTGGGTGTATAATTATAAGCCTGGGTTAAAGGGTAGCATTGACGAGGAGGTCACACAGAAGTCTTGTTCGAGATGTAGAGGGAGTTAAACAAATTAATCTAGGTACACGCTTGAGGTTCTAATGTAGAATGTATTATGTATGCTGATGGCAATCTTTACGAATTTTGTTTAATTTGTGAGGGATCGGAGCTGGGGCATGACAGGAGCGCACACCGAGTTCCGCCGTCTCAGCAGTCGTAGGGTAAGTCTCTCCCTGGCCGGTCAATGCACCCAAAGCTTCCCTTATTGTGGCGGTGATCCATGGGCATAGCAGGGAGAGCACCCCCCACCCCCACCTTCACCCGATGCCGTGATGAGCCAGTTGTGCGTAGAGTGACCCGAGCCGCTAAGGAGCGGTGTAGAGCCTGGACTGCTCGCACCTCCTGTACCGAGGGGAGCGCATGCTGATAGTGGCGTACGCTATTGGGGACATATGGTGCTGGCAAATATGGCCCGAACTGCTCTTGCGGCATGAAAGCCATTTCACGACATCGAGGAGAAAGGGAAGGTGCCTCTGGTGATGCGGTGGAGGGCCCAACACCGGCTGAATTCGCCTACACGCACTGAAGTGGAAAATGAAACCTTTCGGCTATTACTGATCAGAATGTCGGGTGGAGCTTGCCTATCGAACCTGATTCGAGTGGTGATTCTGATGGGCAGTTTGAAAGTATTATCTCTGATGTCGCCAATTTTGTTTGCCTTGCTCTGATGCTGTTGTTTAGCATCCATGCTGTCCACTTGCTATTGAAACCGAAGAGGGGCGCCTTCCGTCATTGGCCTCCATGCCCTGCAGGACATGGAAAGTGACAGAGGACTACCTCCCAGAGAAGCCTGCTGCAGTGAAAGAGACATAGGACTACTTTCTAGCTCGGAGCTACCTGAGCTGCCATCTTAGATTGGTCAACTTTATTTCACACACCTTTCAGATATGAGACTAACTACTATCTGAAATCCGCCCTTCTAAGATAGGGGAACAGGTTTAGATAAAGAAGTCAGGAACTCATTGCGCTGAAATTGAAGGTGCTGCCACTGACCGGGCCACCTGAGACTCTCAACACTAGGTCTTTGACCCATTTAAACATTTTTTTTTCTCCCCACGAACACCACATATATAACTATATTAACTTTTCCCATGACTTACCAACTATGGTTTTATCCAGGCACTCCCTCCTTTGTTGTTGAAAGTCCCTCTGAACGCTCACGCCAGGCGCAAAAATTGATCTGTCGGCACTCCTCTGCCGATAATTTATCGCTCTCCATCTCACAATTAAATTGCACACACATACTTATAATGGCCGATCCCGTCGGCTCCTGAGCTCATGGTTGTTAATATTTGATCACGCCCGGCTCCTCAGCTCCCCCAACTTCGCCTGACCTCGCCTGATCTCGCCTGCATTAATCTGTTCCACTCTCCCTGGATACCTTTATTACCTTTATTACTGCCTATCACTCCCACCTCCTTTACCCTCTCCCAGAGTGGCCTCAGACCCGAGATGCCTCCCTGCAACCTTCTACCTAGACTACCAGACTATGCTATTAAGTTTGCAATCTATACTGTAATTTTTATTTTGACTATTGCCTTACTATTCTCCCATAGTTGAACGATTGACTCCCTTAATGATGGTTGGAACCCTATGTGCTCGTTTGTGCTGTTTCTGATTTACTTCTACTGGCTAAGATTGTAAAATTAATACTGTGATTTACTTCTATTGGCTGTGACTGTAAGTTATCACCTGCTTTACATATTGCTTGCAATGTCTCTTTCAGTACCTCTTTGATTATACCTTTTCTCCTATCCCCTTGCTCCGACCCCTCTTATCTCCCCTTACTCCTACCTGCTCCTACACCTGTCCAGTTTCTCCTATATGTGTATTGACTGACTAGCCCACCTGTCACCTGACTCTGATTTTCGATCCCTCTTCCTTCCCCTTTTCCCTAACTGTTCCCATACTTGTCCAAGTTGCCCTAAATGTGCATTGACTGAGTAGCCCACATGACACCGACTTACTGCATCTCCTCCTCCTAATACTATCCTCCTACTCCATTCCCCCTCTGGTTTCTTAGGTTACTCGCTCACTTTCGCCCGCTACTACTTCGGCTCCCACACCTCGCTACGTCTCACATCAAGCCTGCCCCCACCCACTTTTCCCCTCCTAGTCTCCTTAATCCAATTACCATGCCCCCCCCATCATAACAGACCACAGAATCCACCCACAGGACTCACCCATCACTAGACATTGTACGAATTCTTGGTCCATCCTCTACCCTCTCAAACTCTCCAAAAATGCTAAGAAAAACTTTAAACACAAACTACTTATTGGTCATCATGAAATCCTATTTGTCGATAACTACCTTAGTCTCTCCTCCATAATAAAAACCAACAATATTTTTTACTCCAAACGTCCCTCCAAATGGAAAAGCATCTTTCTCCGCCACCTCCCCATTACTAAATCATGCAAGGTCCCATATGACTTCAAATTGTCCTACTCCCCTTCCCCGGCTTTCCTTGGCGAAATAGACATTTCCATCTTCAAATCCGGTAACATCCTAATCCAAGCTTCTGAAAACCATCTAACCATCTTTGAACAACACTTCGGCACCTTATCCTACCTTCTTTCCATCCCACCTACTAACTTTTTACCCCCCATCAGATTGACATCCTCTCACCCTCCCCTTCCTTGTCCCCAACCCCTCACCCTACAGGCACTTTTACTATGTGTGAGGACTCTCAAACCCAATACCCCAATTACCCCCCCTCGCTAGCAATCCTCCCTCATCCGAACACCTCAATAGAATGACCAATTTCCCAAACCCTATCTCTCTCCTATGACTTCTCCCCACCCACCTCTAGACACACCCCCTCCCCCACTTCCTCCTTCCAGCACCCTCCTCCTGATATTCCTATTATTCGACAGCCTGTTCCTATTTCACCTTCGCCTAACTGCTTTCCACCCCTTAGCTAAGATGTTATTACCCAGGATGTTATTTCACCTCTCCCCCCTCAAGACCCCTTGCCCTCTCAGGACACCCTGTATGATTCCATGCACTCCCTCTCTAAATACATGGCCATCCCTCCGTCCACCAACTTGAGAACACCTCTCCACTACCCCCTGAGCTCCCAACCTAACACTCCACAGACTGCTCTCCCCGGATAACTCTGATCCGAATTTAGCACAGACCCTAGATAACATCAACAGCTACCTTCTGACCTTGGCGTCTGAACTCTCTCAACTCAGGAAATATTTTAACTCCCTCTCCTCTGAAATCCGCCTTAACCGCACGACTTCCCCAAACCCAAACTCACAAAACAACTCCAACCCTCTATAGTGGAGAACACTTCCCAACTGCAACTTCTCCCATTGACCCCACAGTGCCCTGAGCCTTCTCTCCTCCTCTGACCTCCTCGACCTTTGTAACTCCTACCTTCCTAAATATCCAATTGAACCACACTCCCCCAATCTGCCATTCTTGTGATCTTGGGGACAAGCAGAACCCCTTCCTCCCCCGCCTCACCCAGGCCCCCAACACAATTTATCACTATCCAAACATGCCCTCCCCCCATAAACAACCCAAAACCCCTCACATGCATGCTGGTCAATTGTCTCTCAGCTGTCAGGCTGAAATAGCTGAAACCATTCTCTGCGAAGACATTGATATTGCCTTCCTTACGGAAACTTGTCTCAAGGCCCATTCTACATCTATCCTTGACCTACTATACCCCCTGGTTACTCCATACTTAGAAAAGATAGACTAGATAAAATTGGAGGTGGTTTAGCTATCATCTTTAAAAACGAACTTCAACTCTCGCTTGTCAAGAACTCTGACCCTGCAACGTTTGAATACCTCTGAGCCGAACTTAAAATCCAGGCGCCACACCCATCCTCCTACACATTATCTACCACCCGCCCGGCAAATCCCTTCCTTTCGCTGAGGAATTTTCTGACCTCCTCACCCAATCATCACTTTCCAACTCTAAAAATCTCTTCTTTGGAGACTTCATCCTCCACTGGAATGATATCGAAGACCCTGCTGTTAATCTCCTCCCGGATCTTATGGAGGTCAGTGACCTTAAACAAATTTGTCACTCCCCAACACACACCAAGGGGTCTACTCTTGATGCCATCATCACTAACAATGATTTGGCTTCGCTTTCCAACATCATCCCAATTGACTGGTGCGACCATCACCTCATCCTCTTCACTATCACCACTACAGCCCCTCCCCTCCAAGCCAAAAACATCAAACACAAGAAATTGACCAGAAACCTCCATCTCATCGCCCCCGGAGAGCTAGAAACGAAGCTCAAAGCCCAATTCCCGCTAGCTCCCCTCTCCCAAAATGCTAACACCCTGTCCGTGCACTATAATAAATCAGTTACTGTGTTCCTAGACCAAGTGGCACCTCCCAAACTAAAAAACCCAAGAAACATACCTTCCAAATCCTGGTTCAACTCTGATCTTAACAACGAAAGACGCTCCCTTAGGCAGACAGAAAGAACCGGGAGGCAAAACCCGTCCCCCTCACATCTAGCCCTCCTCCGATCTGCTAGGTCCAATTACAAAAAACACATCCTCAATGAAAAGGCCTTCTTCCGCACACAGCTTGATAGGGCCAAAAATAGACCTAGAGAACTATTCAGCACTTTCCTGTGCACCCCTTAAGCTGATAGCCACTAACAAGAAATGTGAAGTAATTGCAAATTTCTTCTCTGATAAAGTCACCAAAATTGATCAATCCTTCCTCTTAAACTCCTCCTCCCCCAACCCACTACCTTCCTATGACATTCCCCCTGATCCGCCATCCTCATCTAATCCTACCCAGGTCCCCTCCCGCCTCCCATCCGTTACCTTCTCACCTGAATCCAACCCCTTTCTTCCCCAGCAACAAAAAAACAACGCCTCTTGGTATAATTTTCACCTTGTCGCGGAACAAGAAGTCTATAACATAATCTCTAAACTTAAACCATCTTCTCAAACCAAAGACCCTATGCCCTCTAACCTTGTCCTAGACCTTAAACATATCATTGCCCCTCTCTGGGCAACCATTATAAACTCATCCCTGACCACCGGGTGTGTTCCCACCTCCATCCAACTGGGTCAAATCACACCCATCCCCAAAAACCCCAACGCCGATCCCAATGACCTAAATCACCTCCGACCTATCTCTAACCTCCCTCTTCTCTCCAAAACCCTTGAAAAGTGCGCCCTGCTCAAACTGGACAATCACATCAATACGTTTGACTTCTTTGACTCACTGCAATCCGGCTTCAGAAAATGATGCAGCACAGAATCTGCCATGCTCAATATAGTGGATGACATTGGTCACTCACTTGACAATGGTGAATCTTTCCTACTCATTCTCCTCAACCTCTCCACGGCTTTCGATACTGTTAACCATTCTGCCTTACCTAACACTCTCATAATCCGCTTTGGCCTTAATGGTCATGTCCTCAAATGGTTCACCTACTTTCTGCAACACAGAACCCAACAAATCAAAATCGAGCACTGTCTTTCTAACCCCACTCCAATCGCCCTCGGTGTACCCCAGGGATCCATTCTCTCTCCAGCGCTCTTTAACCTCTTCATGGAACCACTCACCCTCATTCTCAAACAAGCAGGAATCAATTACCACCTCTATGCTGACGACACTGAACTTTACTATAAGATTAAATCGCTTTCTGATGTCCTACACCTCAATGACACCCTATCCAAGATCCAATCATGGTTCCACCACAATCATCTCAAACTCAACCCTAAAAAAACCAAAATCATTCTCTTCACCCCTAAAAACAACCCTCTCCCCATACAAAACTGGATATCCGACCGTAATGCCCTCAACTGCTCTCTCACCACTACCAACTCAGTTAAATCCCTAGACATTACCATTGACTATAACCTCACTCTCTCCCCCCACATAAAAACCACAGCCAAAGGAGCGCTCTTCACTCTCCACCATCTCAAAAAAATTAAACCCTTCATTCCGGCCGATGACTTTAAAACTGTTGTCCAATCGCTGGTCCTGTCTAGAATAGACTATGGTAACGCTATTCTCGCGGGAACACCTAAAATCCATCTTGCACCTCTGAAATCTGTGCTCAACCTACCTGCCAGACTTATGTTTGGCTACAAACAAACTGTTCGACCACATCTCCCCCACAACTAAAACACTCAAATGGCTTCCCATCAAAGACAGATCCACTTACAAGATTACATGTATCACACATAAAGCACTTCACCAAAACACCCCACATTACCTCTCAGACAAACTACACAAAGTAGGCTGCACCCGACCGACAAGGAGTACCAACGCCCTCATACTTATTCCCCCACTGCTGAAAAAGAAAAACACACAGGCTCGATCCTTCTCCGGAAATGCTCCGTCCATCTGGAATGCCCTGCCTAAAGACCGACGCTGTAACCTTTCCTACATCAACTTCAAAAGAGACCTCAAATTGTACCTCCTCAACATATATTGGGGTCAATAATGGCTACCTCAGACACCGCCTCCCGCTCTTCACCTCATCACATGACATCTAGAATCTAGCAAGGCCTCCCTCTGATCGCCCACTCCCCTATTCCTCTAATCTCCCAGTCTCCGCATATTCCTCCTTTTTCTCCTCTTTTTCACTCCCTCAGACCCATCCTAATCTAATCATCCTCTACCCACATGAGCTTATCATTGTACTTTTTTAAATAGCACTCGTATTTATCTGCTTTTCCTGTTAGATTGTTTTGTATGTCAATGTTTTTGACCAAACGTAGCAATTGCTGTAGCTCCTTGCACTCCTGTAAAGCGCTCTGATACCTCTGGGTCTAGCCACCGCTATATAAAACCTTTAAAATAAATAAATAAAGTGATGAAGGGCTTTACAGCCTTTACGAGGAGGTAAGCAGCACAAGCGCTGTGTTAACAGCATACTGTGTAGTAATCAGTAGCAAGGAACAGGTCCTTTTTACCTGTGTTACTGGAGTGAGGCCTACAGGCTACTCATTTTAAGTTCAGCTGCAGTGTGCTTGAGTCTTATTTGGCTTACAATAGTTTGGTGTGGATTGCTGCACAGGGCTTAGGGCTGTGCAAGCGTGGTGCACATGTGCAAAGGACCTGCTTCAGTGCAGCCACACTGGGCGCTGACCTCAGGATGGTGGCGCTGACCTCAGTGGAGGTGTTGAGGTTAGCAGTAACTTACAATTTATAAACATCTGTTGCAGAGCTCCTTGTATGTCCAGCTTTCAGGCAGCAATAAAAATGTCACGATAATTCTTGTGATTAATGTTCCTTCTAGAGAAAGAGAGCAGAGGTGTGTCTAGTGGCATCCTTTGACTTGCCATAAAGTAGTGCAATGGGTTAATATGCCTGCTGTGAAGAACACAAACCATGCAAATCGCAGATCTGTATTTTAAGTGGATAGCTGAGTGGAGTACGCTTTTTGTCATAGTGATTCTATTGTAACCGCAGTTGATAAGATACAACCTTAATATAGAACAGTGACTGTTATGAATTGTCATTAAAGAGCTACATGCAAACAGCATAAGTTAGATTAGTACATTATGTCTGTTTCCCCAGTCTTTCATTATTTATTCCTAATGCCGCTAAAAAGGGTCTGTTTGAGTAGATATACATTCTCATTAGTAAAGCCTTTGCCAGTGCCTTAAAACAAATAAATGTATGTGAGAGAGGGATTATGAAGAGATGAGGGGCACTTTTGCCTAGTGGTAGTGAGGGAATCCAAGGAGGAGGTCATGGGGTAGGTGTGGCATAAAAAATAATTGTATCACTGTGCGCCACCAGAGCTAAAGCTGTGTATTGCACAATACACGGATAATGCAGTGCTGTGCAGTGCATGCATATTATATGCAACTCAAAGAAATGATGGATGGAATGCTGAATAAATCATACATCCACACCCTGTCAAGAGATCCGGGTTAAATCCATCGTTCTTTTGCTCACCATGCCACCCCAGTTTAGACCCAGCCATATGTAAATCAGTCTTGACCCTGTGCCTCATGGGAACAGTCCAGACCCAACTGCCAAGCCAGGTCCTCCATGGACCGGAAACAAGCATCCTGGGACCGGTTTCTGGATATTACCCTTCGTCAGCCAGGCTAGCTTGAATCCAGTGCCACAGTAAGCAAGGGACCCAAGTCTGAGCATACCCATCCCATTTAGGGTGAAAAGTCTTCAGGAGTGCTTGTCCCGATGCACAAAAAGGGTGATAGGTCGAATCCAAATAATTATAGATCAATCTTCCTGTTGGACACAACCTCAAAGTTAATGGGCCGTCTTTTATTTTCAAGGTTAGAGAAATGGGGAAGGGGTAACAACATTCTTATCCAAGCCCAATATCGATTCCAGCAGGGGAAGGGTATGATAAATCCAGCCCTAAATGTAGCCTTGACGATAGATAAGTATTCTAGCATAAAGGAAGGAAAATTATATATGGCATTCATGGACCTGAGCGCAGCTTTTGACTGCGTGGCCCATGACAACCTTTGGAGTATAATGCAGTCGATGGGGGTGAACCTTGCTATATTAAGCTTCATAAGGCAGCTATATGTCAATGCAACAGCTTCGGTTTGCTACACAAAAAATGGAGACTGAACGCGCCCATTTAAAATTGGTAAGGGATTGCGGCAGGGATGCGTGTTAGCCCCTTTTCTCTTCTCTTTGTATATCAATGGAGTAGAGCAAGCACTTTTAGCGGTTACCGACGATGTCCCCAGATTTGGAAATCGTAGCACTCCCATACTGGTGTATGCAGATGATGCTGTATTGATCGCTAGGACGGGGTTGAGGCTACAGAGATTTATTACGGAATTTGTCTCTTTTATGGGTGCCCTCCAAATGAGAGTAAATCACACAAAGTCGTTTGTAATTGTGGCAGGGGTGGGAAAAAAAGATAAAACCCCAAGTTTTCATACGTAGGGTAATAAAATCGAAGTGGTAGAATCTTTCCCGTACCTGGGTATCCTCTTTGATGAAGACCTCTGTTGTGGAAGGCAG
Source organism: Lissotriton helveticus (assembly GCF_964261635.1). Classification (NCBI taxonomy): domain Eukaryota; kingdom Metazoa; phylum Chordata; class Amphibia; order Caudata; family Salamandridae; genus Lissotriton; species Lissotriton helveticus. The sequence goes on from NC_136059.1 coordinate 1,082,766,393, forward strand.
AAAGCAGGTCATGGAAAGGGGCATCACCGCACTGGAAGCCTTTGCTAAAAAACTTGGTGCTAAACCACTCCCCACGATTAAGAACATCTATCAGGCCGCATAAAAGCATCCGTATGTTATGGAGCAGGAGTATGGGGGGTGGAAAACCCTACTGCATTACAGACAGTTGGGAGTAAATATTTTAAATCCGTAGCAGGTCACCCCTCATCCTTCACAAATTGTATACTACACATGGAGTTAGATATTCCTTTTATCGCTGACCAGATCAAAGTGGCTCCATTACTTTTGTGGTACTCAATATGGAGGAGGGAATCTGTACCGCTCATGCAGCTAATAATTAAGAGCTGCCTAGACATGGGCCACTGGAAGAGATCTAGGTGGCTGAGTTATGTGGAGCCACTTTCAAAGAAATTAGGCTCCTGGAACTTTTTAATGATCGGCTGGCATATAAGGGGCTATCTAAACAGAGGGTAACCGATGGGTTTTCCCACATGGCGGAATATGGGAGGTCTAAATCCGAGGTGGGGAAACTCACTCTGCAGTCATATCAAGGCAATACACCTGTGATAGAGGGAGGGTTCTCGTACCTAGCAATAGCAAATATCCCACAACACAGATACATTTTGTTAAGGTTTAGAACTAACCTGATAGTGTGCATGCTAGGCTATCCGGAAAATTGTTTTAGAACTAATGATTTAAGTGTCTGCCCCTGTGTCAATGTGTCAACCCAATCTAAGATACATCTAGTCCTTTTCTGCACACTATATAAAAAGGAAAGGAACACCTACCTGATGCCAATTTTAAATAAGACGAGGTTTACACAATGTCGGGTGGCCTTATACTTTTTAAAATCCTTACCAGACCCATTTGTCTGTTTTTCAATGGCCTCTTTCTTATGGGCTTGTATGAAGAAGAGAAAGGGGATGGTTACAAGTTCTGTGAGATATATTTTGAATAGTAACTGATCTCATGCCTTTTCCTTTTTTTATGTGTTAATATAATATGATTGGATTTTAATGATGGTCTTTTATGAAATTGTGATGTGTATGTATTCTTTTATGATCGTTTCAAATTTTGATTGTATAAAGAGTTTTGATGATGATGAATGCTGAATACATCATACATTAACCCCCAGTCAAGAGATCTGGGTTAAATCCATTGCTCTTTTGCTCACCATGTCACCCCAGTTTAGACCCAGCCATATGCAAATCAGTCTTGACCCTCTGCGTCGTTTGAACAGTTCAGACCGAACTGCCAAGCCAGGTCCTTCCTGGACCGGAAACAAGCATCCAGGGACCGGTTTCAGGGTATTACTCTTCATCAGCCAGGCTAGCTTGAATCCAGTGCCTCAGTAAGCAAGGGACCCATGTCTGGGCATACCTATCCCATTTAGGGTGAAAAGTGCTACGCAAACAAATGATGGATGGAATGTTGAATAAATCATACATTCACCCCCAGTCAAGAGATCTGGGTTAAATCCATCGTTCTTTTGCTCACCATGCCACTCCAGTTTAGACCCGGCCATATGCAAATCAGTCTTGACCCTGTGCCTCATGGGAATTGTCCAGACCAAACTGCCAAGCCAGGTCCTCCCAGGACCGGAAAATAGCATCCTGGGACCGGTTTCTGGGTATTACCCTTCATCAACCAGACTAGTTTGAATCCAGTGCTTGTTGGGCAGGAGAGAGCAGCAGAGAGTCATGAGCCGCTCTGGTCGTCAGTCGCCGTTCTCTCATTTTCGAGCAGCCAGGGGAGGCGAGTTACAGCTGAGAACCCGTCCTTGCATCTTGGAACCGGCGCCTTGCTCCACCGCTACCTGGCAGCCGGTAGCCTGCAAAAAAGATCGAAGGTTCGACGGGAGCGAGCGGAAAAGCCTGCAAAGCCCGCAGGCTTGAGTCCAGCGCCTGGCGTTCTGTGATGGTTTCCGTATCGGTTCTGAGGAGGTGGCTGCCGCAGGGGCAGTAGCACTGGCAGGGCTGCAGTGGCGGCTTGAGAAGAAAGTGGGAGCCACACGACCACCGGAGCGTGAAGGTTGGTGCGAGCGCGGTCAGTGGCTGACGGGAGCGAGCGAGCCTAACTTTGTAAACTGCATCGGGGAGGGGGGGTCCCAAGCACTGCCAGCTGCCCTTCAGGCGCATGTTCGCTAGCACGTTGCTTCTAGGTCCCCCCCCTTTCATCTTTTCATCCTCGCCCCAGCACCCGCTTCTGCCTGAGTCTCAGCATCCTGAGCCCCAAGTCGTGCTTAAGCAGGGCAAGAGCAGGCGGGGCGGGAGCGGTCAAGGACCACAAGAGCTGTGGCGGCAGAGGCGGCTGAGGTGGTAGAAGCGTCGGAGGTGCACGGAGACACTTCTAATCAGCTCCCTGCTCGCCCAGCCAGCCTTTCCTTTTGTACAAGCTCTTTCTTCATCATCATACACATCCATTTCCAGCCATACCCGCCCAGCCTCACCGCACCCGCCCGGGCTTACCTGACTTACCAGACTCAATCAGACTCTGACAGTCTCTATTTGACTCAAACATTGACTTCGGGGGGTCAAGGACACCAAAGGAATCTGCGCAACTACGCAACATTGTGCCATTACGGACAAAGGGAAAGGGAAAGGGCAATCTCCTGTGAAGAAGAGAAAGGAGAAAGGAGAAGGGAAAAAGGACCTAGGAGTAGGAATAAAAGCTGGCTGACATTAAGACCACTATGAGGTCTGGGAGATCCAGGGATCCCTACGTAACCCTGAACCCTACCAAAAGATCTAGGAGAGCAAACAAGGGCAAAAAGAAATCAAATGCAGACTCTAGGAGCACCAGCATAGATGACCTGGAAAATGGGGAGGCAGAGGGTCTAAGGGAAGGAGAAGGAAACGAGCGGCTGATCCCCCTAACCCCCTTTCACCCAGGTCACTCAAGCTCTGAGCTTTCACGAAACCCTAAAGTGTCAAGCTTCCAACCAAAAATGTATACGAAATTTTCATTTATAAAGGACGCCGGTTCAGTCCTCTGCTTGAACACCCGGCAACTTAACAACCTGCCAACTACACTACTTCCGGTTTCCTATGTATCGGATCAAGGACCTCAGGAAGAGCAACTGAAGGAGCCAACGAGAGGGAAGAAGAGAAAGCCCCCCCAGAAGGGTTGGACGTCATCACCGACGATGATGATGGAGAAGGAGGGGGGGAGAAGAAGAAGATGGTGACGTTAGGGACCCCCCAGACTCCATACAGACTGAATCAAGCTGCGGAAACCACAGCGAGTTCCACAGAGGGGCGACCCTTAAGACGACCACCATGAACTGGAGGCCCGACTCGTCCAAGGTGTGTGAATTAAAAACAAAGGCACTCATGAGCAAGCAACAAGATTCCACCCAGAGTGCCCAGGGTATGGGTTCGAAAACAAACTGGACCCAGAAGGACTTTACCATTCAATTGGGAGCAAAATAGTCCCCAGAACACTGGTCCAACTCCACCAGAGACTCTGGGGATAATCGAGGGACTCAAACAGCTCCTAAGGACCCTAGCATATCTGATGTTCCGGAAGCCCCTGGTATACCTGCGTCAGTATTCAGCACTTCAGGCATCTCGGAATCTCGCCCTCAGGTTGGGCAACAAATGAGGGGGAATGTACCCCTGGTCTAAAACAAGCCTCCAAGTTAGAGAAAAACACACCCTCACCCTCACTACAAGTTCTCAGGCAATCCCAACCAGAACTCAGTAAGGGCTTCAGGACGTCTGCAGATCACGATCACGATAATGAAACAAAGGGGCAGCCGTTTGCCGGGTATCCCTCCGAGGAACAGGAGTCAATTGTGATCAGGGCCCAAGTCCACCATCAGGCAAAGCTTGAGCAACCTCTAACTCCCCCTCGAGGCTATTTTCCAGCGCAAGACATTTCAATCACCATTACACCAAAAGCTTCGGATTCAGGGGCCATGTATACCACACAAGAAGAGTGGGAAGAACTGGTCGCCCTTTACACCTCACCGCCTCAAGCAGTCCGAAAAACAAATGTAATAATTCCAAAATGCAATGTCTCGCAACCTAACATCACGATCCCAACCTCGCGAGCAAAGGCAGATATATGGGAATCTCTCCTGCACACAATGCAACTGTCTGTCAACGCCATCCAATATCAATCGGATAAAATGGACCTCCAGTTAACAGTTCTACATTCGCTATCAGTCTTTGTGTCCAACATTGACAACAAGCTAGCCGAACTGAATAAACTTGTCAAAAGGGCACAAGAGGAGACAGCACTGATACAATCAAACTTCCCCGGCATAACAATTGTGGATAAGCTGGCTACACTTCCCGGAGCAATGGATAATCTCCTCAATGGTATCAGGGAGGCAGTTAAAAGCAGTTCATCAACGGGTCAACTTGAAAGGAAAAACTGTACACGGCAAATTAACACCAGGGAAACTCTGCTTCCATCAGAGGAGCTTCACACTCAAATACAGAAAGAAAAAAAGGCAAGTGAAAAGGAAAGCGCAAGGCTATTAAGAGCCCAAGGGCTCTCCAGGGAAGGCGAAGCCCCTCAACCAGTAACCAACGACCCAGCTCCCACTCTGGAACCCAACCAAAAGGACATCCCGCGGGGACATGGGCATTCCCCAAAGCGGGGCAGAAAACAACTGAGGAAGGGCCACAAGTTAAGGCAAGGCACGCTGACTGAAGGTAAAGCTATGAACAACCAAGTCAGCATTCAGCTCCTAGGATCAACACTTGTTAAGCCCGCTCAAACGAGTCCTGATACAGATACAGATCTGGACTCATGCTCCTCCCCTAATCAGGATCAGAGGCATACATGCCAAAGGAAAAAGAATAGTAAAATACAGACTTCTAACACAACTTCCCCAATAAAAGTTGTCGGCCCTGCCCTGAGTAGCTGCGTTAAAGTTAAAAAAGCCAACACCAGCGAGGGCCCGAACGAAGGTGGGGAAAAATTCACGACCAACCCGAGCGCCACCAGAAATGAAAAAACATCTCCTAATGTTGGCAATGAGACTCTACTAGACTACCCCCCAGCAGCCTCCTCAACAGGAAGTCCTTCAAACCAGGTGCAAACAAGAGCAGTTGACCCAAAGGCCCTGGACCAGAGAATGCCAGCAGAGGCCTTCATTAGGGATGAGACTACCTCCACATCCATGCAGAGCGGTCCGAACAGGATAAAGGTGCATTCAGGTGACCCCGCAATTCTATTGATCCCGGAATATACTTCAAGGGGCTCCTTTGATATCCTCAACAGGGGCAATATTTTACGCTTATTAAACTCCATAGATAGCTTAAAAAATATATCTACCAAGGATCTGGCCTCAGTGGAGTTTATAGTCTTATCGGAACACCCAGGGGTGGAAGTGACTAAAACAGTATGGGCCTCAACTGATTTGGCTGAAAGCGTGCTCAATGAACAAGTAAAACTAAACAGCTGGGGCATTCTACTGCGTCCTGTCATAAAACCCAGATACCCAGATCTTTTGGCAAACGATTTCTTACATCGGAACGCTCAAAATCAGCCAAATCAGGACCACCACTCGCTGTCTGTATTGCGAGGGGCCCGTAGAAAATCCCCGGCCAGCCATGATCAAAAAGATTTGGGCGTCAGAAGGCATAACCCCGTGAACGAGCGAATTATAAACAACAAGCCGGAAAAACACTGACATGACAACCCCGCAATCGGGAAACTGCTCAAAAGCTTCAAAATCTGCTCCTGGAACATCAACAGCATTGGAGACAAGCTTACGGATGCAGATTTAAAACATTATATGCAAAGCTTTGATATCATAGCCCTCCAAGAAACTTGGTCAGATTCCCCACCACTACTTCCAGGTTTTACCTTGAACTTCACTTCTCCATCCCAGTCCGCAAGATTTGGCCACAAAAAAGAAGGCCTAGCCATATACAGTTCACTAAAAAGCATGTGTACAGTGGAACCGCTGCCATACAACCTAGACTCTCCAAATGCAATTCAAGTATTACGAATCGCCATTTGAAACCAGGGAAAGATGGAGGAGATAATTTTAATAAACCTTTACCTACATCCCCGGGGTAAGAAGCAAGGAGCTCGGCAGTTGACAGAGAGCTCTTAAAGCTATTAAGTGCAGAGCACACAAACAGTCTGATTCTTAGTGGTGACTTCAACCAGAATATGCTCAATAAACCTGCATCGGAAGCCAGCACCGTTGACGACCCTCTTGCTTTGGAACAATACTCGCAGGATAATTCTTCAGGGGGAAGAATTACAAACGCAGCACTCCGACTTCTAGGTGCACTCGAAGATCTGGGTCTTAGAGCGCTTAACGGGAGATTCCCTGGGGATCGTCCCCAAGCAGCAACATTTCATAGCACAATGACTAGCTCAACAATCGATTTCTCCTTCATCTCGTGGAACTTGTTTCAAGCAACTACTGATTTTCAAATCAGCTCACTTGACTACAGTGATCACTTACCACAAGAAGTGACACTAGAAGCCTTTACAATACCAATACCGGCACGAGCTATCGGTTATGAACAAGTTTTTACAGCTAACGATAGGCGCTTAAAGTGCAGAACAGATGACCCCATGGCCCTTTTGCTTTACGTCAAGCAAGTAATTGGCGAAACCCAAAATGGAACAAAGGACCTAATTGCCAGCTGGGAGACATTTACAGAAACTTTGCGCAAAAACATGGGAAAAACACAGAGAAGAAACCGGCCTGAAGGAGGCAGCAATACCGTTAATCACACGCGGCGTTTTTTGATAAATAATGCTCACCTAAAAAATCTGAAAACTCTAATTGGCCAGACCTTACAAAGGGCAAGAAAAGATCCCGATGCCAAGGATGAACTGAGACTGCTAAAGCGTGACCGCAGGAGATTGGCATGGTGACTCAGGAGGGAATCAGAAGAGGCCCTCTGTGCCAAACTTTTACATGACGCCAAATCAAACAATAGCATGCAATTCTGGAGAAAGATTAATAATTTGTCCAAGGCACAGAATCAAGGCATCAATTCCTTTGTCCAAGAAGACGACTGGATAACCTTCCTAAGTACGCACTTTAGGGGCACTGATGCCAACATCCAAGGTACCTCCACACATACAAAATGCACCAAGGACTATTCAAACCTCAGCCATGACTGCCACGAGCTCCAGCAGTCAGACCAGACTATTGTAATCAAGTGTGCACTGATTTGCAACAGAATTTCAAAGGGGGGGCGCGAGGGGGCCCCGGGTCCAAACGGGATTCCACCTCTATTGTTCAAGCAAGACCCCGCATTTTGGGCAGCTGCCCTTAAACCAATGTTTGTTAAGATTCTGCAGACTTCTTCAATTCCATCATCATGGAGGGGAGCCATTATTTCACCGATCCTCAAAAAGGGAGACCACACTGATCCCAAAAACTACCGGTTAGTGGCTCTGCTCGATAATGAGGCAAAATATTTTGCGGGCCTCCTTCTGGAGGAACTGTTATCCTGGGCAGCCGAGGTCTCAGCAATCCCATACAACCAAACAGGCTTCTGCAAAGGCATGGGAACCTCTTCTAACATCTTGACACTATCTTTATTAATTGATGCAGCACAAGAAGCGAACCAACCACTCTATCTGTGCTATATTGATTACAGTTCGGCTTTCGATCATGTCGACAGGAACCTTCTGTGGGAAAAGTTATATAAACTGAACATCCTCTTGCTGCTTTTAAAACTGTTAGTTCTTCTTCACAGCGACACATGGGTGCAAGTCAGGCTGGGCACCGGTGACCATCTTTCAAGAAAGATTCCAACTTAAACAGTAGTAAAACAGGGCTGCGTTCTGGCCCCAACACTCTTCAATCTTTTTATGGGAGACCTATCCAAATTGTTGAATAACTGCAATTCACACGCTCCAAAGCTAGGGGGCTCACAGATTTCTAACCTACTCTACGCAGACGATCTGTTACTCATCAGCCGGACCCCTGTTGGACTTCAGCAGCTGTTGGATATTACTTCAAGATATTCTGCCGCTAATAGACTTAACATCAATCGTGAAAAAACAAAAGTTATGTGTATCAATCTTTCCATAAAGAAAGCAACACAAAACTGGTTCCTGTCATCTAGCAAGCTAGAAAAGGTCAGCGAATATCGATATTTGGGGGTCTTAATAGACCATAAGGGCAATTTCACATCGCAATGAGAAGCTATAAAAAGGAGAGGGTTATCTGCGGCAGTGACACTCAGAACCTTAAAAAACACAGTTTCCGGCCCAAGCTTACTTCCTCTAATCAAGGTAATACAGGCAAAGTTAATCCCAGCCATTACTTAATGGCAGTGAAGCTATGAGAGGGAGGGAAGCTGCCTCATTAGACGGAACTGTGGCAAAAGCACTTCGTATGATCTTTGGCCTTCCAAGGTAGTCATCGCCGGCTCAAATGAGACTAGAGTTTGGGCTACAAAAAGAAGAGCTGGCAAGCAAGGGAGGTTACATAAAAACCTGACATAAACTAAGCAGAGGTGAACTGAATACCTTAAACGCTCTCATGTGGAAGGAACTTCAAAACAAAGCAACATGCCCACCAAGGAGGTATTTGGAGGGAGCCATTGAGGATCTTGGTGTACAGCAACTCTGGGCACTCCCGGTCTCCACTGAGTCTTTAAAAAGGTGGTTAACAAGACGGTGCGGAAGGAATCAGTACTGCAGGACAAAGCCGCCCTAACAGAGCGGGCTCATGGTTAGCTTACAGTTCAATCGTACACCGTGCCTTTGCCTCAAACTTATCTGCAGATAGGTTTCACCAAAAAACAAAAGAGAAATTTCTGAAATTTCGTCTGGGGCTACTGCCTTCAGCGGCCCACTTGACTTCATGGTTACGGCCACCGTCACCAACAAGATGCCGACTTTGTGGGGACGGAGAGGAAAACATAGTCCACTTGATTACCACCTGCACCGAGCTCACTCAAGATCGACGAGTCTTCCTGCGACCGCTTTTTAACTTCCACAAGATACGGACCTGTAGACAAGCAGTTCTGACCTGCTTCAAAGGGGACAAAATCCAACTGAGCTGTCGAATGGTAAAATTTCTTGAAAGAGCCGAGGCCCGCTTCAAAACATTGAAGGAACCAACCAAAATGACCAATACCTTAAACAGTCCAAGGGATGAGCGTAACGGTACCCCAGAAGACCAATTCCTACATTGACACTCTTGACTCTCACACCAGATCGCTTTTGATAAGAGGATAAGCCCCTTTCAATTGCGATGTCGATTTTTTTTATCCAGTACTCCTGTTTACTTGCTTTATGTACAGAATCTTAGTTTTTCTTTTTTTTTTTTTAACATGTTTTATTCAGACATACATCTTACAAATTGAAGCTTCTTCTTTCGTTTTGTAAAGGTTTTAAATAACCATGTACAATAAAGTATTACTTACTTACTTAAAAATCCAGTGACACAATGAGCAAGGGACTCACGTCTGGGCATACCCATCCCACTTAGGGTGAAAAGTGCTATGCAAACAAATGATGGACGGGGTGAATGTATATCAGGAGAATATATGACATTGTTCTGCCTTCTGTCCATCAACTGTTATTTTTGCATTTCTCCCCCCGGATGTGGATGGGTATGCCCAGACGTGGGTCCCTTTCTTGGAGTCAAGCTATCTTGGCTGATGAGGGTTGAACCCCTGAAACCGGTCCTAGGATGCTTGTTTCCAGTCCAGGGGGGACCTGGCTTGGCATTTGGGGCTGGACTGTTACCATGGGGAACAGGGTCAAGACTGATTAGTATATGTCTGGGTTCAAACTGGAATGGCATGGTGAGCAAACAAACAATGGTTTAAGGCCCAGATCTCTGTACTGGGTGAATGTATGACATTGTTCTGCATTCTGTCCATCAACTGTTCTTTTTGCATTTGCATATTTGCATATTATATGCATGCACTGGTTGTATTTGTGCCTGTAAATTGTACTATACATGAAGGTTGTAGTGCTGTGCAGTACATGTATGCTATATGCATGTGCTGGGTGTATGTGTGCTTGTAAAGAGCACAATAAATGGAAGGCTATGGGTTTTATTTTGAAAGACCTAAGGATGACTTGAAGAACATGAGGAATGGAGTTAGAGAAATCCCCCAGACAGATTTGTGTATTGCTGCAGTTCTGTATCGGTGGGAAGCACTGCAGTTAGGAAAAAGTCAGGCTCCCCAGTACACTTCGATGACTGGTCTTTTAATTCGGAGAGTGGCCACTAGGAAGGAACCTGGCCATGTTTCATGAAGGCGATGGGGATGATAGGAGAACCATAAACTGTAGGGCTGGAGCCCTGGGGTAACATTTTGATACACATATCAGTGTGAAGTACATCCAGGTGGGAAACTCAAGTTACTCTCATGGCTTGTGTAGTTAGATTTGGAGTCCTTCCTGCTGTGACAGACTGATTTCTGGAGGAAGGGCAGGGCAGACAAGGGGGCCCTTCAAAAGGAAGTAGACCCTCAAAATAAACTTCAAAGCCTCAAACACTAAATCACATTTGGAGAGTGACAGTGGACTATACAAAGAGGAGCTCAAGACACCCGAAAATGCCAATTGTCAAACAAACAGTCTGTCAGTGTGAGGAGGAGAATCTCTGCAAGACGTCTTCCTGTAACCAGAAAAGAGGAGCCAAGGTTTGATAGTCTCCTAGCTAGGCGAGGGAACACCACCCAGGAAATCCAAGATCACCTGCCCTTTGAGCATGGACCTCCAGCCGCTGCCTGCTTGCCAAGACTAGTGTGCCCACAGAGAAAGAAGTCTGTTAAAGGGAGAGAGCGCTAGTGGGAAATGCTGGAAATTTGATCCTTGTAGAGAAGTGAGGGGGCAGCTAATGCACCAATCAGATCATTTCTCATGTGCAGGGAAGTCAGCGACCTCTGTATGCCAAAGAAGGGCCACTGTGAAGTTAGCTGGGACTGTTGGTGCACTGATTGAGTTGTTACCTGGGTGCAGGTATCTAGCTGCTGATACCGTTTGCTGGGTGTGGCTGCTGTGAAGCTTCCTGCCATGCCTGTTGGGCCATAGCCTGTATGAGGAATGAAGATGTTACCCCATATGCCTGGTGGGGGTGCCATGAAAATTGCTACTTTGCCTATTGAGTTGTAGCTTGTGCACAGAGTAGCAATGGTGACCCCGTATGCTAATGGGGATCCACTGGGACAAGGCAAAGAGCTCAATTTGGTCAATAGCATCTTTGGAGGAAGTAGGCAGCCGTGGTTAGCCAAGCAGTCCTAAGCTGTGTCTCTGGGGATGCGTCTCAAGCGTCACAACCCCGTACATTTGGGGAGGATCCCAAGAACCTTACCAGCATTAAAGGAGCATTATGATACCCCCAGTCACTGCTGATGTAGGACTGCACATGAAGAACTCAAGGACACTTGACTGCAGTCCCACCTGGGTCATGTGTCAAGATCCTACTGGTGACATTAACCCCTTGCATGCTCATGACGAGCTCAGCTCATCATGAGCCACGGTGCTCCGGTGCTCATGACGAGCTGAGCTTGTCATGGCCTTTAGCTCGCATGCTGGGCTAATTCCCCTGCTGTGTGAACGTTCTAAAGAAACGGGTGTGGTCATGACGAGCTCAGCTCGTCATGAGCACACGAGCACTGTGCTGCATTACGAGCTGAGCTCGTCATGAGCACCTGGGCGCTGCGCGCATCCCCCTCCCCTCAGCACAGCGGGGGAAGGTGCACAGCGGGGAAGGGGTTAAGACTGATAGACTGGCTAAACAGCACCTATAAGATAGCAATTCAGCTCTAGAACTTTTTTTACGTTAAGAAAGAGTTGGAGTGGGACTTTTGAGAGTCTGACTACTAGTAGGACTTAACCTGAATATCACCTATAGTAAATAGGGAATAATCAATACTGCTAGGAGAGGGGAGTGGGACACAGGGACCCACCTATAAAACACTAGTGCCCTAACCTCATGGGACTGTTTATTGTTTGTATATAAATACTATTTTTTTCATAAAAGTATTTGACTGTAATATCATTTATTGCTGCTGTTAAATGTATTTTGAGTTGTGAGTCTAGATTGACCCTTATGTGTCACAACCCCAACCCTGAAAAACCTTGAACTGCTTGTGCTAAAGGGGTATTTGACCCATTTGCTCAAGATCCCTAGAAGGCCGAGCCACAGGAGATCAGGAGTCAAAGGCATCAACTCTCATGGCTGGGACCAACAGCTCCTAATTTCCCAGTGGCCCTTTGAATGGGTTTCTGTCATATGGTATTTTAAAAGTAGGACATGTGTACTTAAGTTTTACATGTTCATTCAATGAGACACATCTTTCAAAGTTGAAAGGCTATCTCTCCCATAGGCTAACACTGGGTTACCTTATTACTCTTAATACGTGATTACTTCTGTTTGGTAACAGATAAAGAAGTACCTCTTCCACTGAAATGAATTGCGATTCTTTCCAGACATGGGTACAAAAAAGAGCCTTGGGTATGATGCAGAGCATTATTCTCCTTAGCAGGATACGGTGGGGGTTGTACTCAGCCTTGCTGAGCTTGAAAAGAGAGCGTTAGGGCTTACCCCTTCCTGACTCCTAAGAGTGTCTGCTCTGCCACTGACACATGAAACTCACACCTAGGCTTGCCTGTGCTTTGTCACCCTAGACAGTTTGGAACCAGGAAAAGGGGGAGGTTGGATAAAGCAGGCATCCCTCACCCACGGCCTGATACAGGGCTTAAAAGGGGCACCTTCAGAATTTCTCATCAGAGCACTCCTGTACCCATGGAAGAGTCAGAAGAGAACTGCCCTACTACCTGGAAAAGGAAGACTGGGCCTGCTTGCCTTTATACTAAGCTCTCCAGAAGTGACTCCAATGGTCAGCGGCTGGCCTCCTGCTTGAGTTATAGGGACACAACAAGCTTCCTCTCTGGCAACTGCCCAGGTACCCAGCACCAACTGGATCTGCTTGAGCCCTGCTGCTGACCTCTCCTGGAGTTAATCCTGATCCCGAAGAGGTGCCCCTCCAAGTTCTGAACCCTTGGCTAGCATCAGAGGGTACTCCTCCTGCCTCAAACCCTAAAGTCCTGTGCTCCAGGTGAACATCCAGAAGTATTTTGGCTCTTCGCGACTGCAAATGGACTCCTCGAGTCACTCGATGACCATCTGCGACACCCGCCAACACCAATATCTAGCAACAACGTGCTCTTTGTGTCCCCTTCAAAACCCAGTGCCAACGGCAACAGTCTGTATCAACGACCAATGTGAAGCTACAGAGATGACTGGCATTCGTGCAACACAGCCACTGTCTGCAATTCCCGATCTGCTTCTCAGGCCGACCGCAGTCTCCTCACGTTGATCAACAATATGAAGTTCTGTTTTGGCTCCCTACCTCAACTTGGTCTCATGGAAGGTAAAATCTTTAGCCAGATATTTCTGGTTTCTGTATGTGACTTGTAGTCCTTCACAGTTGGCCTGAACTTGAGAGTTTGACCCAGTTTAACATGACCATATAATCACAATTGTTTCTTTATTGCTTTTTGTTGGTGCTATTTTCACTAGAAACTTTAAAAATACACAACTCCAGTTCTTCTGATTGTATTTGTGCATTTTTGGTGTCAAATAGTGTATTTAAATTTACTTTACCATTCTAAATAAGTTTAGAATTGTCTTGCGTGGTATTTGTTTTTATTACTGTTTGAGTGATGCATAATTAGTTGACACATTGCCTCTAATTCAAGAATGACTGCCTTTGTAGTGAGCTACAAGAAAGGTAAGCCCATATTTACTTAGTGACTTTTTGGTGCACCCTGACAAGGATTATGTGTATTATTAGAGTGGGGCTTCCAACCCGCTCAACTAATAACCCCATTTTTTACAGTATTCCTTTACAAATGCAGCAGAGTACCCTGTTTGCTAAAGCCTCTGTTTGTGTGTCCATCTATTTAAATCAGACTGACTGCGAGCTTTGCGTCAACAGAGACACATTTTATCATGCATGGGATGTTTCTCCAATGGCCCGATGAAGTAGGGACTACCTGAAGAACTTCAATATTCTGCCTACCATATTTAGGGTGGACAGTGTTATTCCCATTTTTCTGTCAGACATAGTCAGGAACAATCTGCTGTCGAGGACCAGAAAAAAAAAATTGTGACCACCTTAAGTTGGAAGAAACTCCCAGGGTGTAGGATCATTAGTTTTTTCTTTTGCGAAGTGAACTCCAAATTTGGGAGTTTATTTTTGAAAATCAAAAAGTATTCAAATTTCGGTGGATGGCCATGAAAACCGACAGCGGCCGTCTACCAGATGTTTGGTATTTTGAAGGGACTGGTAGAAACAGAAGTTCATTTCAGGTTACAGGGCCAATGTCAGCTCCAAATTTAGGAGATGGTAGACCATGAGGGTGGCAGAGATAACATCCTCTACTAGCCTAATGGACTATATGGCCTCCACTAAAGCCTACATCAGCATTATATTTACATCAACATAATATTATGCTATGCTACTGAAGGACACTGTCTCTGTACTACATTATTATTGGAGAATAAAAACAATTAACTTTGTTGTTATATTAATGGTGTGGCAAACATTCATGCTTGCCTATCAACTGACACTATATTCTTGTTACACACCAAGGATTTTATTTTTATTTTCAGGGAGCAATCTGGGGGCAATTTCTACTCTTTATTCCCCAAACGTTACCTCTGTCTGTGGCCACCGTACTGCAGTCACCGCCATCTCCACCCCAATGACTTGTTGTTCAAAGGTTCGGAGCAACATACATGACTGTACTTATGGTGAAGGTTTTTTTGAGTATGTGCACCACAAAAATCATTAGTAAAATGGCATCAGTTGAAGGAGAAGCATTCACTCTAGAATGTACTATATAATGCTTTTCACACTTGAATGCACTTTTTATTTCTGTTCTTCTGATAACAGTCATGTAGTGAAATCATCCCAGGTTCAGCCAACATGTGTTTCACCTTTTTAATGATAGGTCCTTTGCAAACAACAAAGTATGGATCAATAAAGGATTTCTTTCCCATATTTATGTGACAGAAAACTTGAGTACTTCCAGTCAATAGACAAAGTTTTATTGGCCTACATTTTCACACTTCTTTCGATTAAAACATTGCCTCCCATGTGTAAGTGGATGTATAGCAAATCATAGGAGAGATCCAAAAATGAAACCCTGCGAAGACCTCATTGGCACAAAAATGACTTCACATAATCTAAGTTTTAACCAGCTTGTATTGCAGACGATAGGTCTGCTTACATTAATACTGCTATTATCAGAAGAAATGTGGGAATGCAGCGTGGTACGCATTTTGTGGATCACTTTTATTTTCAGAAACATTTCCTCAAAGAAATGTGAGGAAAATCTGTGAATTTAGCCAAAGATTGGCTTTGCAAGACAATCTGGTTGGTGAAGATCCATGCAAGTTACACTCCTTTGGACTACCCAGATCGTCATTATTCACAAATGTATGGGTCTGGTAGGTTTCTCCGGGTGCTCATCCCAAATAATGCTGCAGCCCATTTTGCCAGAAGGGTTGAATTTGAAGGGCAACATCTTGATGCTCCCACTGCATTTTGAGAGACAGACACAGCCACATAAGTCATTCAGTTTTTATTGGGGAATAGTACAACATTTGCTATAATCAATTGAATTTCTCTCCAATTTGTCTTTCCTGGACACAAAAACACAACATAACCCAAATTCAGAGTTGTATAAATAACCACTAATCCTTAACAAATTACTGTGTGTGCATTTACAAAAATACACAGGTTTCCTTTATCATCATCATTAATACAGGTACAATATGAATAATCATTCAAAGCAGCTGCAGCTCATTTGTTGGCTGCGGATCAAATTTTTGGGAGATCCACCAAACACTTTTTATCACTGGGACCTGCAGAGCCTGATGGACATACAAAGGTGTTACTTTTGTAAATCACTCAAGAGGGCAAAAAACAAATCACAGATACAAATGTTTCATTAGTTTCTTAGGGCCCGATGTAGGTAATTCCCATTTACCGACTCTTAAATACCGACTCATACAGAATCGGTATTTAAGAGTCGGTAAATTGGAAGAAGGCAGATGTAGGTAAAAAATTACCGATTCTGTAAGAGTCGGTATTTACCGATTCTGTAAATACCGAATCGGTATTTCACATTGATCCCTATGGGCCTTGAAGCCCATAGGAATCAATGTGAAATACCGATTCGGTATTTACAGAATCGGTAAATAACCGAATCCTGCAAGGGTGCAGGGGGTGTCACTTTGACACCCTCTTGCACCCCAAGTACAGGCATGTGTGACATGTGGCACACATACATGCCCTAAGGGCATGTCTGTGTGTCACATTGCACAGGTGTGCATGCACAGATGTGCATGCACACCTGAATTCGGTATTTTACCACCCAAGAGGATTGGGTGGTAAAATACCGAATTATGAAGGCCTGTAGCACTGTAAACAGTGCTACCTACATCGGGGATTTACCGAATCGGTAAAATTACCGATTCGGTATTTTACAGAATCGGTAAAATTACCAATTCAGTAATTTTACCGATTCTGTAAAATAATGGCCCCTACATCTCAATCACCAAATACCGGTCGGTAATGGCCGAATTCGGCCGTTACGACCTGTATTTGGTGACCTACATCGGGCCCCAGATGGTCTAACAGGCAGAAACATGTTGACCTTAGTTTAATAGGGAACATCCATAGCCCTATTTTCACTTGGCTGATTTTAAATCTATCCACTGGGGACACTATTAAAAGTTATCTTTGTCTATCCAGGAGATAGTTTGAATTCACCTTTTGAATTTATATTTTGCACTCTGCCTCTTACTCTTACTGACATTGGATGACATAAAACACCCCACGCTCCTTTCCTGAGGGAGAATTGTAGCCCAAACTGTGTACCTTGCGGCCGCACTGTGAAAGAGGGAACCCAATGATAAAGCATGTCCCCTTAGGGTGAATGAGGGTTCTCGTATTAACAAATGCATTTGTCTGTTCCCTTACACTTACAACTCATTTTGTTCAGTGGATAGAGCATCCGGTTACCTTTTGTGTGAGTCTAGTTATTATGTGAGTGACATAATGGCATAATTTCAGGAATTTTGTGCAACAAGTACAGTGGAAGATTCCCAAATTTAGGCATCATACATGAAATTACATTTCACTCAGGCCTAGTATCATTCTTGGTGTACACTTCTACATATCTCTGGGATTGGTACTTGATTGGCCTTTAATTAACTTCATGACACTATCCATTGTTTCTTCTGACATCTCTCAGTTTACTTTGACTATTAAGACTCAATTTCTTTTATTTTTATTGTTTAACAAGTCTGTCTCGAAACAGGAGAACATAAAATCTGCAAATCCCAACACTATCTAGGAGAAGAACCCCTCACTGGCTCTCTGTTTCCATGCAAAACATGCACAACACCCCCAATGGAATGAATTAAGGTGATTGGTTTAAAAAATACTGACTATTAGTTTGATTGAAACATTCAAAATGATTATTGTGATTAATGTGGCCAAAAATAATGACATAGGTAAACTTGACTTTTTGCATTTTATTGTATTTGTCATTAATCGTTGAGGATGCTTACAGCTACTTATAGGGTTCTTTTAGAGTGGCAGTAGATTTGCCTTCAGTTATTGTATGATATACTTATTCCAACACATGTACGTCATTCACACCACACCTACCACATTTAGCTTGTCTATCAAAAGGTATTTTATTGTCTCTATTTCAAAAGATTTTTTCTTCTGCAAGGAACCTTCATAGTGCTCCTGCTATATGGTTCAGCCTGACCCTAAAACGGATAATGACAGACTTTAGTTGCAACATTTTTACAGAGTATTATTTACAATTACTATGAACATTTTTATTTGTTTGTGTGTCTTCTATTTCACATTGTAGCCTGGGTAGCTAATACAAAAGTCTGTGGGCTGCTAAAAAACGAATTGTGTTATCTTTTATTTTCCTTTCATGGAAAGGTGTGCTGTGCCAAGGGAGTGGCTAAAGCTTTGTGTGACTCTCTTCCACTCAGCTTTTGCCTAATTCACCCATTCTTTGTTTACTTTCATGATCCCCATTCCCCAGGATTGAGATCTATTGTGCGTTTTTCTATTTCCACCATCAACAGATTTTACCTGGGTGGATGTGGTTTTAGGAACACCAAGCAGGTTCAGGAGGAGGGGAAAAAATTGGCAGTTGCCAATGCCCATCGTCTCTACACTACCAACCATGGCAATGAAAATAGTTCAATGCTAGGTTAAGGGTAGAGAATGTCAGCATTTTGCTGGTAAAATAACCTCCTTCTGACTTAGTGCCTGTGATGGAGCAAGGTTTTACACGTAAAGTGACTTGCTCGTACTCAACCTTCTCGTAATAACATTAATGTACTAATTAACATGTTTTTGTCATATTAATATTTGCATTACACAACATAACAGGTATCTAAGGGAAGCTTGTCAATGTGCTTTTACTAACAATAATCCGCTTGCCCTAAAATGGCTGCTGCCACGCGGGATTTTCTACTGCGCATGCATCTGTCATGCCCACGTGATATGCTTGGAGGGAAAACTTCTGCTTCTGCGCAATAGAGCAAAGATGGCCGTTATGTGTCCTAACATGCAAGAAGCTTGCACCGCTGCCTTGCTAAGCTGTCTATTTTGTATAATCTCTAACGCAATAGTATAAAATAAAATAATGGGAGTAGAGTAGAAAGAAGTGGTATACAGTGTATTCATTTATTCTGTGTCTTTAAAACTGTTCTTTTCTATTTTTACATTATAAACTGAATGGGCTTGAACGCTTTGCTGAACTCCATCATTGGAGAAACTGCGCCTGTCCTGAAGCCACAGAAGCTGTAGCCTTGAATCTTGGCAAAGACGGACATGGAAGGCGGAGAACAATGAACTTCTTGCCTTAACAGAGGAAGCTGAATCGATAACATTGTTTATTAAAAAACATTTGATACATTTCATTACCGGGAGGAATAAAAAGAACATGGGTTGATAAAGTTATAGGAGGGGATGCCACGAATACATGATTGAGAAGTTGCCTCTAAAAAAAAAAATATGGTGTGATGGCTACTCCTCATTCTTGTCCAATAAAATTGTGGGAATCGCACATTTGCAACATTTGGGGTGGTACACTGACCTGAAAAATAATATAACCAGGGTAGGCTTAGCTAGCTAGATTGTCCGACTTGTCTGAATAGCTGACCTGTCACTGACCCAACACACTCAATAGGTGATCGAGAGCACAGTTGCTGGCGGAGCACTCTGTCAGAAGATTCGATAATCCAATCGAGGTTATTGGGAAGGAGATCGATGACCCAATCGCGGTTCGACTGTTAGCTGCCGAGATGGTTTTTAACGCTGGCGTTTTGAACTTTAACTCTGGTGTGAGTCTTATTCTGTGGTGGTCCTGTCCTGATCCAAATTGGTCCGTATCCTGTCTTGGTTCTGATTCTGGCTTGCACCTGTTCTTTTCTGCTGGCACCTGTACTTTGGGATTCTATTTCTTTGACTCAGCCTATGACCAGGGTTGGTCATCACACCGGAATAGGTAACTATTAAGTGCGGGTTTGTCATTGTTCTGTTTTCCTTTTCTCTTACCCACCCTCTGTCTAAATTCTTATATTTTTCATATATCTGCATTAGTCTAAAACAATAATGAGAAATTAATTTGAATTTCATGTTTTATAAATCTTTCAAAAAAATGTATTTAGATAAATATTCTAAAAGGTTTTCCTGAGTTTGTGGTTATTCATAAAAATGCTAAATGTTTTTTATTATTGCTATCTATTTCTCTCTAACTCTCTTGATCCTTTAGGACTTTAGGTATCGGTGACTTGGATTGGTAAGATAAATGGTATAAAATTCATATGGTAAAAAAAAACAATTGAATAGAGTGTGTAGGTTTAACTGTTTAATATGTACATAGATACATGGGCCCAGGTGAGTATGTTGAGCAGGTGAGCCCGCGCTCTATCACCTGTGTGGCTGGCTGTATGAGTGAGTAAGTTCTAGTGTAAGTGAAAGGATCAGTGAGAGCTAGTGAAAGTGGCTCTATGGGTGAGTTAGTGGCTGTGTAAATGATATGGGTGAGAGAATACATGTGTGAGTAATTTATCACTGACTCAATGGGTGTGTCACGGTCTGTTTTAGTAAATGACTGGAGATGTGATCTAGTCTATAAGTAAAATAGTTGGTATATCAGTGCCTCTATCTCTAAGTGACTACTTCTATGACATAACATATAGTTAAGTGATTGGATGTGTTAGTGCCTGCATAAATAAGTGCCTGAATAATTGAGCAATTTGTTGCTTGACTACCTAGAAATGTACCGTATTGCACCAAAACTTTTAATTAGGTAAAAGAAAAAAAGAAAAATGGGAAAGTATGACAAGTACACCGTGGGCTCATTATGATGATGGTCAGAGTTCCCACCGACGGACATTGCCGCAACTTCCATTTTACAATTGGAGCTTGTACAGTGGTCCGAAACCGCCTGCAGTACAAGCTCCTTTTATAAAATCAAAGTGTTTGGACATCCCTGCACCATGTGGCAGGCACCTCAGGGGGCCTGCCACACAGTGAAGGGATGTGAAGGCGGGCACCATAGGTGCCCCAGGCCCACTACTGTAGGGCAAGGGGAGAAGGGGACCCTGTTAGGGGCCCCCAAAGCCACTCTCTGACAGCCTTACCATGTCAGAAAGGCAGACATGGGAATGATGTGGGAAACCAACAACATAATCCCAATGGGAGAAATGCCATCCTGAAGAGATTATGTGGGCTATCGACTTGCCGATGAACTCCTTGAACCCATCGGTACCCAGTCTGTTTCCCAGACCAGTTTACATAATTATAATAATATATAATATAATATAATGTCATCGGTGGAAATGTATACCTGGCATTTCGGCCGGTATGCCTCCGACGAATGGTCAGAGGCTTACCGACTGACATCATAATTAGGCCCTTTATGTTTAAAAAAACTCTCCATGTATATCGGTAATAAAAATGTGTGTAATAGAAGAACTTTTTTGAGACATCTGACATTGTTCAACTGCAGCCACTAATGATCAAGATATGTTAGTATTTAATAGTCAAAATTACGCAAACATAACAATAAAAATTACTTATACTGTAAGACTATATTACAACACCATTTTCCTTTTTTAACTGTTCTCAGCTTTCATAATTCGTCACCCTAAAGAATGGTTTTCATGAAGCATCATCCTCAAACAGAGGAGAGAAAACAATCATTGGATTGTAAAAAAAAATAAAACCCGAAGCTGCACTGAAGATCACTAAAAATAAGTGATACTATGTATTTCACTCATTATAAGTCATTATTTAGCGACTTTTTCTACACTTAGGCCCTAATGCCGGTTGGTAAGCCTCTGACCACTCTTCGAGGGCATACTGACCGACATCCCTGGTTTGAATGCCAACCGCCGTATTACGGTTGGAATTTAAACTTGCGAGTCAATATGGCAGGCTTCCCAGTCGGAACCGTCTACATAATTTCATATGGATGGCATTTGCTACTGTTCAATATAGTGAATACATGAAAAACTTATGTTTTTGAATTAAAACGTTACCTTTGGACTTCGCACAAGAGATAATGCCTTGTAAATTATCACAAATCAAAAGTGTATGAACTATAAGAAATGATTTAGGCCAATAACATCGACCATGTCATGAGTGACTTAATATGTGAGGTCATAAGCAGTGCATTGCGGGGGCGCGAGTGATAGTTAGCTCAGCTAACTATAACTGCTAAGTTTCTCTGGGTATGAATGATTGAAATCTGAGCCTAACAATACCGTACCTGTAACCTTTGTTTTTTACAGTGAATCTATATATCTATACATATATATAGATAGATATATGTATATACTGTAAAAACCAAAGGTTACAGGGACTTTATAGTTAGGCTCAGATTTCCCTCATTCAAAACCAGTGAAATTGAGCAGTTAAAGTTACCTGAGCTAACTATAACATACACCCCTTGCAATGCACTGCTGATGACCTTGTGTATTACATCACTCATGACATGGTCAGTGACATCACTCATGAAGTTTCAAATTACATAAATGATAACATCATCCTGTGAGTGTAAGTATTTTCTAAGAGTTTCTGATTGTTAAACATATTTACTAACCGACTACAAAAGTTAAAATACTATACAAGGTGCACTACTACTAAGTGATACAACTTCTAACATATATTATGTGAGTGGCTGTGTGACTGTATGTATCCTTGTATGGCCATATGGGTACATACATGGGTATGTGAGAAGCTGTTTGGGTGCATGTGATGTTGTGTGAGAGGGTGTTTTGGTGAGTGAGTTGGTGTATCAGTGGCTTTATGGGTTAGTGAGTGACATTGTGAGTGGCTTTATGGGTGGGTAGTGGCTATATAGTGACTGTATGGGTGAGTGAGTAGGTATCTGAATGGCTGTCTGACTGAGTGACTGGATATGTAAGTGGCTGTATAGGTGAATGAGCAGCTGTTTCAATGGGTGTTTGGTTAGTGAGTGGCTATATTAGAGAGTGATGGTCTGTGTGAATGGCTGTATGTATCACCACATGATGTTTACTTGCGTCCTAGAAGGTTATACTCGGTTGGATTTTTGTCATGATCCTACATAGGTACAGATGGATGAGGCATTTTGCTTTCTCAGGGACTATATCCTGTGATAAGTAAAGTCTATCTGCACCTATGACATGAGGTATCATCAAGCAGACGAAACATGATCTATTTGTAGTTTGGGTAACTATACTGCTAATATGCTGATACCAGGTGTTGTGTAGGAGTGTGCTGTGTAGTACATGAGGAATGCTAGCGTCTGGCCTAGTGCAGGTGTTGGTGAGGTGGGAGTGGTCTCATTGCAAGAATGTAGAAGTGGAGCTTACAAAATCATGTATAGTTTTGGTTCAAGAAGGGCTAAAAAGCACCCCGGCTAAGTAGAGAGTGTACCAAAATATAAGGGTACATAATTTAAAAAGCATTTGTAGATTTTAGAATCATCATTGGGAGAGATGTCTGTCATCCGGGGTGTTCTTTTGTTGTTTGTTGCCTGTGTTCCAATGTCGGGTGGCTGTTGACTGTGCTTTGGTGTCTGATGTTTGCCGACTGGGTTCCAGGGGTGTTTTCATCTTGCTGCGGTGTAGAACGATTGTCTCTTAAAAACAAAGCCACAAAGATAAATCGAATTCAGAAGTACTAGTCTTTTGAAAGTTTTTGAGAGTCTGGTTTAGAGGAATGGCGTATTGCAGCAACTTTGGTGCACTTACAGATTGATCTCAACCTGTGGGGAAAGAGCTGTGGGTCATAGGTTAACTGACAAAAACACGTGTTATGCAATTTATTGGAACAGTACTGTTTCATCTGTAAATTGATCCTGCATATGGTTTTACTGGAGAGCGAATTTTCATATTGAGATTGAAGGGAGGTGCTAGACTTTTCAATGGCATCGGTGATGTTTTTCAAACTAATTGTAGTGAGTGTTAGAATTTCAGGGACAACCAGGGATTTTTAAACTAATTTTAATGTGGTTTCTCCCCTTTGCCCCTCTCCTTGCTACAGCGTGAGAAGTATTTTCTCTGCAAGCTATTCTACACTGTTTTAGCAGGTGCTGAGGTGTTCTTTTGACCTATCTGGGCTGCGTGCACTTGTGAGGTGAGGTGGATGTTTAATTTTTAGGGTTAAGTTTCCGGCGACATGTGCATGCCCCTGCAGATCTTGCAAGTGTCAGGGAACTAGGTTTTTCTAATTGGGCCGAATTTTTGGGTCCTGCCTTTCTTCTGGAAGGGTTGAGATCCTTGGGGCTGTATTGTGTGTATCCCGGTGGGCTGTTTCCTAGATCTTGAGCCTTGCCATAGCAGGCAACTGGAGGTGGTTGGAAGGTCATGTGTGGACCCCATGTTGGGGACCTGCAGTGGAAAAAATGGCTAAAACTATGTTTGCCTGCAGTGTTTTCTCAGAATGAGTCAAAGTTCCCGTTGGGACTCCAGGTGCCCAGCCTGATGGAGGTGGCATAAATTAACTTAGTGGGACTTTCCAATGGACTGGAGCACGCAAACTCAGTTCTTTCCTCTGGGTTTTGAGGATCCATTGCTGGGACGCTGTTCTGGGGACCCTGTGGCTGGAACACAGCCATGGCTGGGATCGGCCATCCACTAATTTGGATGCTGCCTCATGGGGCCCCATCAGTGTCATTTTGACCAGCTGGGCATTGCTGAAGTGCCCCTCCTGTACCTTGGAAGCAGGCTGAGAAGGTTAACTGTGGAGATCCTCTTTCCCCTGGTGCTCCCCTCTCCCCCGGACCCTGGATATTTCAAATCGAATGCGTTTGCCAAGGTGTGATCCAATGAGTTGACCTCAGAAGGTTTTGAAGGTGCTCTGGGGTCAAATTCTCTGGCCCCAGAGGTGAGTCAGGTGTGCAGCTGGGGGCTTATTGCATGGTGAGTAAGTGAACTGGAACATCTGCTTGCTGGTAGATTTTTCTACTGACTCTGTGCTGGAGCAGTGTGAGCCCCGTGGAGTTATAGATTTCATTTCAAACCCTCTTCCCCACGATGCCTAAAAGGTCAGGCTTTCATCACCAGAGCATTTCTCCCAGTTTGGAACTATAGGCGGGCCTTCATTTGGAGGAGGCCTGAAAGACATTGGATTGTGGGGTCCTTTTGGATGGTGACACACCCTGGTGGTATGGGCACCAAGAGCTGGTTTCCCACTTTCACACGCTGGTAAGGGCCGTTATGCTCCCTCTTCAGAATGTCTTCCGCCCAGGGGCGTGGTTAGCTAACCCTCCTTGGGGATCAATGGCTGAGAGGGCACGGGTCTCCTGTGGGCACCCAAATGAAGAACTCTAGAATGGATTCCAGCTCCATATAGCACAGCCTTCCTGAGGTTTTCATGTATGCACTCAGGTTTTACATTAACTCTACTGTCTGGTGTTAAAGGTTTGACGTTGTCCCTAATGTTGCTGTTAAATAAAGCATTTGAGTTATTCCTATGGTTAAATTAAAGATTTTTGAGATATTCCTACTGTTGTGATATTGCTTTTTTTTGTTTGTGGTGAGTTTCTGGAAGCAAGTGTATAGTGGGTGCTAGTGCTGAGGCTCTGGATTCACTGCTTGTAAGGAGGGTTCTAGTTTTTGCCTTAAGTGTCGGAATTCTGTGGGCTTAACCCTAATGACAGTCACTGTAGTTCATGATACAACTTGAGGCGACAATAGGTGGCCTTTTGATTACTTCTGAGGCAGTAGCGGCACTCTATGATGGTTTGAGGCTGACTGCCTTTTAGCATTCTGGTGCAGGCACTCCGTTTGATTCCCCTGGGGTGTAGTAGCTGTGTCTTTTCCTCATCAGGTGCCACCTGTATGTTTGTGATTACCACCAGTTTCATGGTCACACCAGTGGAACGAAAGGGATGGGAGTGTAGGAGATAGCCTGTCCACTACAAGCCCAGGGATTTCTCCCATGCGACCGGCAGGGGTAATTCCCTCAGGTGATGTCCAGATGGTCGGAATTGTCACCTTCCTTGTCATGGTTATTTGTCCTGTCTCAGTATTGGGTAACAAGAAGGGGACTGTTAATGCAGAAAATGCATACCTTGGCCGGGTGCCGATTCGCATGGGTTACTTCCTCCTTTCTGGAGGCACCAGGGCAGGGTGGTTGAGTCCGAATTGGGTAGCCCTGAGCAAGCCTCCCCCCTAGCCTTGGTGGATATTATGGTCCTGGGCATGCCGTAATCTGGGATCCCTGATGCCCAGTGTACCCTACATGCTTCTGCTTTGGCCGTTTCTATGAAGCAATGGTGTGCTGGGCCAGTCCACTGTCGTAATGGGCCGTACATTTCTAAGAGATTTTCCATATAGCCCCGGACTGCTCCTTTGAGGAGCTCTCAGCAGTCCCGGTTTTGCTCTGGCTAGTATCCCAGAGGAGTGAGTGGAATTTGTTGGTACGAACTCTAGGAGGGAGAGTCCAGGTGAGGAGCAGGCTATAGCTTAATTCTCAGTGAACTGGATGGACATTCTCAATTTGGTTAATAGGTCCTATCCTAATATATTGATGGATAGGAGGGATAAGACAACAATTGCTCCCTGATCTTATCCCCTCCTATTTCCAGCTCAAGCGGCTTAGTGGGAGAGACTTTGGCAATGGATCTCGAAATCCCCTGTATCGTGGTAGTGGTCTTCGATATAAGGGATTCTCCTTCCCATAGGCATGACCTAGCAACCCCGGTGTCTACAAGAAAGAGGTGTGGTGTTTTGCTTATGAGCATGGTGACCACAGGGCATCTTCAAAGTGGTCTGGGACTACCAGGGGGTTGAGCATGTTGTTATGTGCCTGAGTGCTTTTTGCCGAGTGAGCCCTCTGTCCCGTGGCTAGGCAGGCACCATTCTAAGCTTTCTTCCAGGCTGTAGGACTCAGGGAAGCAGGAGCCTTCCTCTTCACTGATGATAGCTCTGTGGTCATATATGGTGCGTGTTGGGGCCTATATTCATAACAAGGTAATTTGCTGTTCTCTCTCTTGATCCTTGTGTCTGGTCTAAATGGACATTTTGGTACATTCTATGGTATTGGTGTCGAACGTGCCCCTCTTAGGTCAGGGAAACGTACATGTCTTAGTATAGGCGTACCACTCTTAGCAGTGTCTTTCTAGTCTTCAATCCTGGTTGGGGAACTTTGCTCTCAAATGGTCTAATGGAGTTTATATGAAGGATTAGGAAATGTGTATGTTTTAAAGGTTTGCTAACTTTTGGTTATCTTGAGATTTGTTTCAAAATTATTTACCAATTCTACTCTTGTTTGGGGGAACTGTATGCACAGAGGTGGTGTTTTAAAAAACTCCGGGGGAGATTCACAAAAAAGTCACACAACGCAGTGTAGATTGTGCGACAGGGAGGAAGCAGGAGAGCACCATATCTTTAGAGATATGGCGCTCTCCTCCCCTTTCCCTTGTGGCGGCGCTGATTTCAGTGACCGTGCACCATGCACACACCTTAGCGCCATAAAGTGTGTTCATGAGTTTAGCATAGGATTTGTTCAGGAAGAGTACTCTTCCTGTACAAAATACTATGACTAGACACAATGGACAGCTTATCCCAATTTGTATGCATGCTGCACAGTGCAGCATGCATGCAAAGTTAGAAAGGCTGAGATGCCGCCATTGGGAGTCGGAGTCCCGCAGGGCTCTGTATTGAGCCCGACTCTTTTTAACATCTTTATGCCCAGATCGTATCCTACGCGGATGACACCCAGCTGCTCTTCACCTGCCGTAAAGGGGAGGATTTTGATGGAGAGAGTATCCGTGAGTGCCTTGGGGCTGTTTTTAAATGGCTCCAACTGAACAGCCTCAAGTGCAACTCAGATAAATCGGAGGTACTCTTCTTCGGCTGTCAATCCGACCCGGACTGGCAGGTGTGGTGGCCTGCGGACATGTCTCCTCCGAGGCAGTCATCTCAGTTAGCGAAGAATCTGGGGGTCAAAATTGACAACAGCTTGACCTTAAGATCTCAGATTCTCGCCCTTACGGGCACTTGCTTTGGACTTCTCCGCATGCTTCGGAGGTTTTTCCGGTTGCTTTCCGAGGATCACAGGAGGATTACGGTGCAGGCCTTGATTGGTTCTAGATTGGACTATGCTAACATCTTATATCTTGGCCTGCCCGAATACCTCCTGCAACGGATGCAGGTGGTCCAGAATGCGGCGGCGCGCGCCATCTTTGGTCTGCACAGGCGAGTTCATGTTTCCGGCCTGTTGCAGTCGCTTCACTGGCTGCCTATCCGACAGCGGATAGTCTTCAAAACTCTGACCCTCGCGCATAAGGCCTTCTATTCTACTGGGGCAAAATACTTGCAGAGGAGGTTCCTGCAATTCCGTCCTTCTCGATCTCAGATCAGAGTCGAAGCTTCTCGCCATTGTTCCTCGTGTGAAGAGGGCCCGCCTGGGAGGTCGCTCTTTTATGCTCCGGGCCCCTCAGCTTTGGAACTCTCTGCCCCTCTCGCTACGTAGCAATCCTAATCTGCTATCCTTTAGGAAGGGCTTGAAAACCTGGCTTTTTGCCTCTTAGATTTTATCTTCTTCGTTCCCTTCTTTTTATTGTGTTGTGTTTGCCAGGATGTTAATAAAGCGCCGGGACACTCTTTTGAGTAGCCGTGCGCTATAAAAGCCACAAAATAACATAACATAACATAACATAACAAGTTATACCTGTTTTTTCCCTAACTGCTGAATAACACCCTATATTACACCCAGGGGTTGTGTGTATCACAGCCTAATGCCCAGTGATCCAAGCGGAGAGAAAAAAAGAAGCACCTCTCACTTTTTCAGGTGTTATCAGTGTTGGAATCGACAAACGTAAGTGCTTTTAAAACAAAAAAATAAGTTTGAGATGTTGGCTTTATATCACACCCTGAGCCAGTGCAAACTATTTTGCCGCCTTGCCCAGTGGTCCAAGCTATCACCTACTGACACTGGGGAACTAAGTGTATCCCCTGAATCATGATCATAGGTACAAGTAATCCCTTACTGACAGCAAGGCATGAGCCGTACCCTATACCCAGGTTAAAATATCAAACCATTGCACCTACCATTGCCTTCTTCTAGCGTGCAACTAGGAGAAAA
This sequence comes from Lissotriton helveticus, assembly GCF_964261635.1. Classification (NCBI taxonomy): domain Eukaryota; kingdom Metazoa; phylum Chordata; class Amphibia; order Caudata; family Salamandridae; genus Lissotriton; species Lissotriton helveticus. Next base: position 1,082,794,994 of record NC_136059.1, read on the forward strand.
GGGAAAGTGATCTATCTGCTTGTCCTAGTTTGCAACATGCCACTACTGGGACTAAGGATCAGATGTAGCTCTCTTAACCTCTGATGGCTGCCTCTGGTCTCAGAGTTGGTGCTGCAACTTTGGTTTCTACACTTCCAGATCTACGAATAGGCGCACACGCCTAGAAGGACTGCATGTACCGTGATGCTCTTGGGTTACACCCGCTGGTGGGTGGAGTAGTGTGCGACCCATGAACTTTTCACCTATTCAATTATGGCTTCTCCTCACCAATCTTTTTGCACAGATAAATCCTTTTGGTCCAGGGTCCTTCCTTCAACAGCAGTCAGGCTCAATGGACCAATCCAGCCACGGCCGGTAGTGGAAGTACCGGACGGGCGGTGACGTGGGGAGTGAGAGGTGCATGGTGAGGGTAATGTATGGATTACGGACTTTAACAGGTAAGTAAACATAAAAATAAATAAAACAAATTTTGTTGCTTGCACTGTATCACCAAATGCGATGCAGTGCATGCAACGAAACTCGTTTTGTTTATTTTTATGTTTACTTACCTGTTAAAGTCCGTAATCCATACATTAATACCCCCCACCCTGCCCCTCCCCCTCCCCACGTCACCGCCTGGCCGGTACACCCACTACCGGCCGCGGCTGGACCAATCTCTCCTATCTGATTCATCAAAATTTTACTCGTAAATGAACTTACCTTAAACAACTGAAATGATAAGAGGCATTTGGCAAAACATGAACAAGTTGTTTTAATTAAAATCTGCAGCTTGGAAGCCTGGCCAGAATGTGTCTGCTCAAAATCTCTCGATGTACGTTTTGGCCATCCATTTATACTGTTCATGAGGTGCAATAAAACACTTTTCTACATTTCAAAAAAGCATCTCAGCAAACACAGCCATCTGAAAAAGTCACAAATGGCTCTTGACCTCGAGGATAGCTAGTGTGTGCCAGTGTGTATGTGTCCAGATTTCCGGCTAGAGGAGCACGTGATTACTGTTCTGTCCTGATTGGTGAGTGCGCCTATCTAGCTTTGTGGAATTTCTGGGGAACGCGGGCCTTTGGGCAAATGGGATTTAATGGAGCCAATTAACTAGGACTTGTTTGCGGTGCAACTATCTATCTGTGGAATTCATCAGTGTTATCCCTGGGTGTTTATTTGTCTCTGGTTTATGGGGGACGCCACCTGTGACCTGCTATTTTATAGGCGTGGGCATGGGTCGCAGGAACTGCCTGATCATGTACCTCTGACTGTGTGTTGATGGAAAGGTCACTTTGTTGGAATCTGACAGCAATAATGTGAGTTGATCGGAACTCCTAAAAGTAATATGACAGCCACTGGTATCATGTTTACCAACATTAACATTATTACACATATTTTGTACATTGATACCGTTTGTAAAGGTATTAACAATACAGTTGTCATTTTGTACATTGAAATTGTTTGTACTGGCATGAATGGGATTAGGTTTGCTCTGGTCTGAACGCAAGTTGACATTGTTCTTATTCAAAATAATAATATTATGGTACAAGCTTGGATCACGGAATACATTGATAATATTTTTGCTGATGTCGGCACTGCTATGCGTGCACAACTTATGGTATACTTCAACATTGCATTGACGGGCATTGTGCGGATACAAGCAGTGGTATACGTCACATTGTTTTTACTGACATTGCTGTTGCCAGGCCTGCACATATCATTACAATCATTGACATCGTATTCACCTATTCCAACAGTCTTCCTCTCACCTAAGGTGGAACTTGAAGAGCTAAGTGAACCATTAGTTCCCCTTCAGAAGTTCCTTTTGTTTTTTAATCAATGCATATCAAACCTGTTCATTTTTGGTAATATTCTTGAGAATTTTATTTCCAGCTCCAACGTTGTTGAAAGATAATAGTCCACAATGTTTGAAATTTACAGGCTTCTTTTGAAAAGCAGGATCTGCTTTCATGGTTACCCCCACTTTTACATTGGTGTCAGTGTGTTTTGGACCTAGTCTGCTGGGATGCTGCTAATCAGGACCCCAGCAACTGAGATACCTCCCCTAAATTGAAATAGTGAGTACTTTCGCACCTCCACAATTGGCTACTGTTATACACTTGTAAGCTCCTCTCATATCTTACTAAGGTGCCCAGGGCATAGGTATACCAGAGGTATCACATGGGCTGCACCGTGTATTGTGTCACCCATGGGAGTCCACATAAACTGTGACTAAAGGCCTGCCTTTGCAGCATGTGTGAGTGAGTGAGTTCACCTCTCATGAAAGATATGTTTCCTTATATCTGAGGTAACTACACATTAAACCTATAATTCACCCCTAGGGTTGGCTATTCAGTCCTGAGGGCAGAGTGCTTGGTTATAAGTGTGATAGTACCCTTTCATCAGCATGATACCCCTCCAGACCCCAGAGGCAATTGTCAGTCAAGGGTTTGTAAGTGTTGTCATCTATTTTTAGACATATAGTGGACATCATTCATTACAAGATGTCTAACTATATGGTGGCTGCAACAAAATCAGTAATGTTTGGTATCAAACATGTTGGAATCATACACCAACACCAATTCCAGTGTTGGAAATATGAACCCATGTTCTGGGTTGTTCCTCAGGAGACCCCCTGTACTCCTGGTAACAGCCTTTCAGGGTCTACAAGCAAGCTAGTGCTGCTGCTGACCACAGTCGTGATTCTGCCTTCCTGCTGCTGAGCCAAGCTTGGCCAGGGAATGGTAGAACAATAGTTTTCCTGTCACAGGGAGATGTGACCACCTCCCAGGCAAAAGTTAGTGTACTGGGCTGGGGTGGTGGGGCTTGCCAGCACCCCAAGACTTCTTTGAAGGGCACATTTGGTGCCCTGGTTACATACTCCAGTATGGACCAGTACAGGGAGCACTTGCTCCTGCTCTGGTGCAAAACTGGAGAAAGAACATGGGAGTATCCTCCCCTCTGTCGAGACCCTCCTCTGGGAGCGACCTCCAAGTTGTTCCAACCCTTTCCTTAGGGTACTTAAGGGATTACCTGTGGGTGAGTCCTTAGTCATCATGGGACAAGACTCAACCCTGAAAGAATGTCTTTTTTCAATCATTTGGACACTTAAACTTCATTGGAGTTCGACTGGAATCGAGCCTGCCCCAAGGAACTCACCTGCTGCTCTGGGCTCGCTGTTCTTCAGGTCTCCTTTTTTGTCTTTGCTTCTTTCAGGTTATTCAATAGACCTGTGGGTATCAAGGACACCTGAAGAAATCTTCAGTACAGTGAAGGTGTCACTTCCTGGCATCTGCAGACACCGCAGCGAAGCTGACAAGTCTGCTGCTCCTGTTTTCATACGGGCTTCCCAAGTTTTAGCAACACATATGGTTTTTCTGCTTCTGTGTTGAGGCCTGACCTGTCCTCTTGGCAGTTTTGAGGCCAGTATCCCTCATCACAATCAATGGTGCCAAACCCCTGTGCGATGCATCGACTTGCAATTGCCAAAGCTTGTTGGCTCTGCACTCCAGAGATCTTCAGACTACAAGAAGCTCCAGTGCCCCACTTCTTTTCCCGAAAAAAACACCACTGGGTCTGGGCTCCCAACAGCACAGCTTGCCACAAGCTAGTAATAAACAAAAAGAAGTGCACGTGCTGCTACCAAGTTATCTATTATATTTTTTCTCAAAACATCTGAAATAGAACACAATGTTTTGTAATTTGAATTACAGTTATTTATTCACTTTTGAAATTGACTTAAAGTTCATCCATTTGGTATGTCAGTTTTTCCAAATTTGCATTTTTTAAGACCGTATGTCTATTTCAGGCTTTTTAGAAGCAGTCTATGCGTTTCGAACTCATATCAATTTTGAGTTCTCATCAGGACCATAGTCCGCGCTCATCAGAGACCAGAGGAAGGTGAGTTAACCCCGTCGTCAACACCAATTTCCAAAATGTCTGTCAGTGTCCCAATTTTAATTGTGGATTGCCTGGCTCTCGCACCCCTTGGGGTGGAGGACAAGCAGCTGGAATCACGAGTGTCGTGCCTACGCCCAAACAATCTATGAAAGACGGGGCACAGTGCCGCACAATAGGTCTTTTTCGTTGTTTGCAAAAACGCCGCGTCTCAGTCGCGTTAGCTTCCGGGTCCGCAAATGATCATGGGAAGTCTCTGATGAGCGAGAGACTATGGTCCTGATGAGAACTCAAAATTGATATGAGTTCGAAACGCGTAGACTGCTTCTAAAAAGCCTGAAATAGAGATAACATCACAGAATTCGTGTTAAATAGGTGTTCTGTTGAGAACAGGAAATGTATATGGCTTTGTTCTGATTATTTTTATTTCCAACATTTACTTAATTCATATACTTGTACATTGTCTGTTTCATTTGTAATGGTATGAAAGAGTGATGATTTATGGTTTGAATGAAGAAATTTGGTATGTTTTATTGATGTTGGAAATAGGAATGTCATTGTTTTTCTGTTTTCTTTCATGTACTTAAGGTCTTAAAAAATGCAAATTTGGAAAAACTAAAATACCAAATGTATGACTTGTAAGTCATTTTCAAAAGTGAATAAATAACTGTAATTCAAATTACAAAACATTGTGTTCTATTTCAGATGTTTTGAGAAAAAATATAATAGATAACTTGGTAGCAGCACGTGCACCACTTCTTTTCCCTTCAAGTTCAGCATCCTCACTGCATCCCCTGCACATGGGCTTTTTTTGAGCTGCTCGAGGTCCACTTGCGACTCCTGTGCTATCACCCTCTTGATTGTCCTGCTCTGATTCTCCTGCTGTTGGTGAATACCTTGGACCTTGCTGGTCCCAACGTTGCTCCTTTTTCATTTTCCAAACCAGTTGTAGCTACCAAGTCTTGTTGGTGCTCCTGCCAGACACCAACCACCTAGTCACTGACATACAACACGGGACAGCTTGTGCATCGCTCCTGGTCTTCCTCAGCATTCCTGCACTTCACAGCTGCAGCGACAATCTCACCATTGACTGTTCAGAATCTCCCAACATCAGTGGGCATTGTGTCTCTGTGTATCCTTGTCACCTCTGAGTGGAATAGACTCTGACCCCTCTGCTTGCAGGTTTTTCACTTCCAGAATTCACCCTACGATTCCATGAGACTCCTTCAACATTTTCTCCAGATGCATCTTCTCTGAAGTCTTACATTGCTGTGTACAGCAGGTTCTGACATCACTTCACCCTTATGCACCAGGCTTCCCTGGTGCAGGTAACCTGGATCCTAGGGCATTTACGGGCGAGGTGGCTCTCCAACCTTCGGTCTTCCAAAGGATTTCTTCAAGGTCCTCCGGGAAGGGTCCTTTTTCTTCAAAACAGCATCCACGACTTCCCTATTGACTTCTATTGGACAAGTAGCTGTGTTTCCACTCTTCACACACCCTCTGTGGGGCTCCTGGGTACTTACCTTAATTTGTTCCCAGTGTCCTCAGCTCCTCTGGGTCTTCTGATCCAAGTCCTGTCTTCCATTGCAGTTCGCATTCCGCTTTCTTAATATATGGTTTGCTCTCGCCCTGTAGACCACTGTACTTTGGGCTACTTGCCTAATTGCTTTTGAAGTATTTTTGTGTATTTTGTTGATATCCCCAGATATGAGATATACCGATATGATAGTGACATGGTGTTGTAATAAATAGATTTATATTTGTTAAATACTGTGTGGTTTCTTTTCATCTAACTTACAGTACAGATGAAACTTGTAAAACAAGCTGCTTAACACTCCTTCCTGGTAATACAAGCTGCTTAACACTTCTTCAAGATAAGCCTGAAGGCTGTTCTCCACAGCTACCACTTTGACAGTTTTCGATGGTTATCAAAGACTACCAAAACCACCATAAATGTTGCCTGGAGTAATGCAAGGTGCCTCACTTAAATAAGTGTACACCATATACTAAGCCAGCCTCCTACACTTCTCAATACCGTTTCCTGAATGGATATAATATACTGTAATCAAAACAGACTAAAAGGCTCCCTGGCATTGAGTAAATCAAAGATTAGGAGAGTGGAAAGAAGAGAGAACAACAAAGATCTATTCCAGACAAAGCCAAGCTTTCCTAAAGTACAATGGCTGAATGTAGAAGCAAGAATAAAGAGGCAGCAAATTCTAGGTCTTAGCCAGCACATTTGGAAAGCACACCTCTAAACTAGATTAGTTGAACCTGAGGACTATCAAGAAATTGGCATCAGAAGACCTCAACAAATGCGAAAGAAGACAGTGGTGAAACTGTTGCTGTACGTTAGGGCCCAAACGATGATAAACAAGACAAAGGGGCCTATTAGGAAGGGGAATTATCGCCGCTTTTTCTGCGATTTGTGCCAAAAAAGCGGCGATACTTCTAGAGCCCTATCCACAAGGGCATTTAAACGCCTGGCTGAAGCCCACTTTGCATGTCGGCGACAAACATCGCTAATGACATGCAAAGTGGCCGTTCCCACGTCCAACCACATGTAAAATGTGGTTGGAGGTGGGAACACCCTATTACCAAGGTAGGCGTTGGGAGAGGGAGACCTGTGATAAACTCGTTTATCGCAGGTCTCCCAAAGCCTGCTCTGACCAGGTGTTAGGGCATTGATAACATGGGGGTGTGGATCATAACGCTGATTCCACCCCCCCATTTTATCAAGGAACACATTAGCGCGTGAAAACAATGTTTGTTTTCATGCGCTAATGTGCAATATCGCCGACTATCGCCGGATTTCAAATCGCCTACGTGATGCGCATAGATAATTGCGCGCTATCACGGCGAAGAAATCCGGCGATAGCCGGCGATATGGGAATGTGCGTTGTGCGTTTTCTAACGCACTTCTAGGTAATATGCCCCAAAGTGCCTTGAAGGTGCCCAGGAAATAAAGAACGAGGCAACTGTAGAGCAAGCGTAGCAACAAAATCTGGGATTTGCTCCAACCATTTCAGAACGTCCACAGAAGGGCCTGCAGCGAGTTGCAATAATGAAGCCGGATAAGAATGGTAGCCTATCCCACTAAAAGATGAGTTTGAAAAGGACGTGAAGAAAGTATTTTCCACGAAATGGAGGAAAAATAATTGATCTGACTACTGAAAGAAAAAGCCAAAGAAATGTAAGCACAGTTGTATCCAATTTGTTTTTTAAAAGTCTTTAGTTTTCTGGGATTTTTTTAAATATTTGAATGAAAACCACAACTATTGTGAAGAAGTTATGTACATTTGCCTGTGTATCTTTCATTAAATAACAAATTAACGGGGCCACTGTAATTACACAAGTTTCCAGCGGTTGCGTTTTGTCTACTAATATGAATTTGCTGCATTTGTCACATAATCCATCATCTGCTGCATAATCTGCAAATTTGTGCAACAAATCGGCTCTACTTTAAACGGACCAAAAGCTGCAAACAATGCAGCAAAACGAGTTTCTGCCCAGTGGGCCCTTCAAAATGGTTGTCTGGTCAGCTTTCAGCAATTTATTGATGTTTATGGGTCTTAATTTAAAGTGGTACTAATGAGGTGGAATTTTAGTACGGCATTGTTAACATGGGTAATAATTAACTAAACCTATCACTAAATGTGCCCCGTAATTTGCTTTTTCTTGCAGTATTATTTATTCAACACTGCTGCATAATTGGGTTCTTTCCTGCTGCATAATTCCAGTGGCTCTTCTTATTACAGTTTGAATCCCAGTACATAAAAACGCTTGAATGAAAAGGGCCAGGTATTGGGACAAAAAGGCCATTAGTATTTAATTGAAGAACCATAATTAAAAAACTTTTTTCTGGCCATTTTATTATAATTAGGATGTTAAATTGTGCTTTAGTTTTGCAAAAGTGTATTAAATGGAAATGTGCACAATCTGCAAAGTCACTCTATTCCAAGAATTATTTTAACGTGTTAAATCACTGTGGCGACTGTGCATTTTATGCTGGTCTTCCAGGCTGACATATCTATTAATATTTTCCATTTACGAAAAATGGAGCGGAGGTATGTTGAATTTCAATAGCGCTTAAAATAGGTCTTTATGTGCCTTGCGGCCATGAAACAAATATTTTAAGGGTATCTTAAGTTTCGAAGTAAAATAATTAACGAAGGCTAGAACCCACTTGGGCTTGGTACTCTGACAGCCAGCTGGCAGAGATTAAGTGGGGATGAAGGGTTCACATCCAGGGCTATAAATACCACCTGCTTATGGAAGGTTTAGATGTGAATTTTCACTGATGTTCGGTCACAGTTTTGTAAAAAAGAGACAGTTTAAAATGCATTTCCATTTCCAATCCTATTTTATGACCTTGCATTGACACCGTAAAGGAGGAAGAGGCGAAACTCTTCTTTTATAGACTATTAGTATATTTATATTTTTCAATCTGTCAGTTACATGCAAATGGATCTTTCTTCGATGGTGTTTACTTATGAGCTGTAGGTATGCAGTTAGATTGGAGGACTTTTCTATTTGCCTCTCAGCCACTTAATTCCGTTTAATTATGCAGCATAAAGCGCCTAAAGAAGCTGTATATGGCCTAATAAACCATTTGACTGCACATTAATGTATAGGGAAGAGTTAGAGAAGATGTCAGAGTAAACAAAAATCCTTATTTGAAAAATGTTTAGAAAGTATCAAAACAACACGCATCATGTTGCACAAAATGAAACAGTAACGTGTGTGTGTGTGTGTGTGTGTGTGTGTGTGATGAAGCTACCCTCCTCCTCCACAACGTTAATAAATAACATAGTATACCCTACGCTTCTGTATATATGGTTATTGCCATGGCATGTTTTCGTGCGTATTTGACTTAACAAATGTATTTATCCTAAACAAGGATTCAGGGGGTTAAATGTGTGAAGCAGGGTAAAATCACACTTAAGAGATAACTGAATATTATGGGACTTCTTTCCATATTCAAAGTGCCTTCTGAGAAACAGTAAAAAGGGTTTCCACTTGTTATTTTTGCTGTACAGTGGTAATATGCTAGAATTTGACCTTCGCACTATAAAAATCAATGTGCGTTTATTACTACAGTTGCTCTAAATATTGTGATATTTCGACACATTATTGTCACTGCTATACTATAATTCATTATATTTATTCCCCAGTAGTAAAAATACATCTGGCTCAATATGTGTTATTTAGAGAAAATGTATTTAACAATTTTTGTGCTTTCTAATAATTGACGGTACACTTCATAAAAAATTACTTCAACTTCTCGAGAGGATATTCTACTTTCAGTATATCCTCTATTAACAATTAAAATAATTGACAACTTTGTTTTCAGAGGGTGCATTATTTTGAGCTCATAAATTTAAGCCAGGATCTGAGAATTTAATTTGTGGAGAATGGTTCACTGACTCAGCACGATGGGGACCATTATTCTCTTTAACAATACTCTAGGGCTTTCCTGCTAAATCAAAAACAATGCTTCTGGTAGTTGTATTTGTCCGGGTGTAGAATTTTAAATGATGTTATTTTTACCATACATTGATTCTCGAGGCCATTACTTTTAGTACCGAAATTGAGAGTGTCATTACGTTAGTTGATGTTTAATGTCTTTAATGGATAATGCGTATTTAATACTACACAATTTTTTTCCTATATAGTTTTCATATGTTCAAATGTACATCAAATCTATTCAGTGGGTTATACTGTTTTATATAGCTGCAAAGGTCTACAATGTATTTCCTCCGTCTCAATTTGTGAACTATAAATAAAAGTATGAGCTGCCTAACATCTGTAAGTTGAGCACACATTTTCTGTGGAAAAAAGCAATTATGACCCAAATGAAACCCATGAAATAAATGAAGGTCTCATCTCAGAAGTGGCTTCATGCAATGTATTGCCTCCTCTGCTAGGAACCATTATACAACATTTCAGGTAAATTCTACTCACAGGTTTAGGAATATTTCTTTAAAATGCGCCAATAGACCTAAGAAATGTCTGGGAAAAATCCTAAAAGGCAAACCCCAGATGGAGAGTGACTCCTTATGTATGTTTGCTTGTGTAATGATGCCACTAGTTAGCACCTTCTCTCTGAATATTGATCCAGCATCACTGATTGAGCTGGAGGTAGTTTGAGGAATGGGTTGAGTGTTTTGGATTGGATAGAAACTAGCAAGTTCAAATGTTCTTTCATTTATCAATACATATTCAACTTTAAAGTAACATACTGGTCATACTTCCTGAACGTTCTGACCCAGGGGCTGTAGTAAATAGAGAGTTCAGTCTAAGTTTTAAGACCTACACAAAAGTCACACAGCTGAGGATTTAATTATTGCCTAATAGGCCTAAATAATTTGCATTTGAAGTATTTAGAATTATTTAGTTTTATTCTTTGATATATCAACACAGTAGAAAAGTCAAGCACACCACACAGCAGATCCATGAAATGTACCTGTCATTAAAATCAGTTACTCAAATCTTAGGATCTATATGATAACTACATATGTGATATCATATTTATAGATACCAAGCACTAGGAAATATAACTTACTTTAATTGTATGCTTCCAAATCTTTACTTTGATTGCCCAAAAGTGACATATTTATCTGGATATTTTGCTATCTTTATAGTTGCTAATGTAGTGACCTCAACATGTGCCTCAAACTGTAATTTCTTGTATTTCACTCCCTCCCAGACATATCTATATATCAGTAAAATTACTTTAAATGAAGCAAAGATGGAGTTTTTTTAAGTTAAGGTGGTGATTCTAAACATTTTGAGATTCAGGCTTCTTGCCATTATGTGCCCTTCTCTCTGTATAACCCTACTATTGCACAATCTTGACTCAAACATGATTTGTTGTGAAAGAGCACATTTCTGTAGTAGGAAAGTAGTAAATTACTGAAATCACCATCTGCAGTAGTTATAGAACATCACTGAAATGTTGACCAACCACTGCTGTTAGCATATTTTCATGTTCTCATTGATTCACACTTTATCAGCAATGGCCATGAACAAAGGGTAGTGCACAGTCTGGTCAAAAGCCAGGTCGAAAATACATAGCATTGGCAGTTTCAGTTACATGGGGGCTACCACACGGCCTACACTATGAGCATCACATTCACAGTTGATTGCCAGTTGTAGCTGATACAGTGGCACATGTTTTGACACAGTGCCTTGCTACATGTTTGTACTTACCCCCAAAACAAGTTGCACACAGTCAACTGCCTTGAACAGCAGAAACTGGCCGCACTATTGGTTGGGTACAGGGCCTGGCCACAGAACATGAACTCTGGCCAACCACCACACAGCAGGTATTAACAGCACGTGAGGCTAAGGGCACTTTTATGTGATGCTTGGAATCAATGGCTATTTGCAGATTTCTTACCCTTGCAATGTGTGTATTTGCTCTCTAAAGATGTTTTTCCAGACCGTAAGGTGCCCTCTTTCTATTATCATAGAGGTGTTTGCCAAGTTTAATAGAGCAATTACAGCTTTGCTTATCTTATTTGGTTTGTCCTCTGAATTTAGCTAGTTGTCATTAGGTTTTCCTAATGAGGTTGGGTTTATCTAAGTTGTATAATACTTTGACTTATTTCATTAGCTTACTCTGAAGAAGTCTCCACTCATAAGTTTACTCTACTTCGATGCTCATCAAGACACCTCGGATAGTCACTTTGAAGGCATCCCAAATTGTACTGGGGAAAATCTCAAGGTTTTTGTTTGTTTTAAAATATTTCTGAATATTTCTGAATCCTTTTTGTTAGTGTTGCTCTATGAACTAGGTCCCTTAAAACATCTGCCTTCATCTGTCATTCTGGGGTAATTCGTGCATGTGTCCACTGCTCACAAATCATTTTAAGATGTGCAAGATCAGATGTCAAAATAGTCAAGATATTTCTTTCTTTTCTGGAGTGGAGTGAGGAGTGGAAAATGAGGATAGCATTTCATCATGGTGTCAATACCTTCTCATCTCTATTAGCACTACTTCTAGCATTCCCTTTTTGAGTGCAGTATACATTCCATCTGTTAATGAATATGTACTTTTATTTGTGGTCATGTTGGGGTTCCCCAAAAAATTTAAGAGAACCCTAACTATTAGATTACCCTTGTCCCCAAATTCAGCTTTCACGGTTTGTCATAGGAAGACGTCTTGTGCAGCGTCGGGGACGTATATGTGGAAAAGAGTGAGAGGTGAAATCCAGGGAGAGAGCTGTACTTTCCCCCTCCCCTAAATATGTGCCTCAGAGAATTGTCACCTGCAGGTTAAATTGTCCAGAATATTGTCTGTGTCACTTTTGCAATTGCTGTCACTAAAGGAAATGAGTTTCTTGAAAGAAAATTACATCCAAGTCATGTCTGGTGATATTGCTGGGGTATTCAGATACTTCACATTAATAGAGATTAGATTTAATTACTTTTCAAATGCTTTCTATTTCTGTTTGCTGACTGATTGTTCTCTATTTGTATTTCTTATTCTTTTCTCAGAGTTTCCCTCTGTCGAAGTCCAGCCAGCTGGTGATGAGGGCCTGCATCACAGTTTTTCTGGTGTTGATGACGAGTCACTTGAAGATTCGCAGAGCATGCACACAGTATGTGAGGAGGCTAAAGAGACGCCATTTACCTAGCATTTCATGGAGACTTCACTGTCTAGGACGAATACTGAGGTTGCAGGGGGGTCTTTCGGAGTCAGGGTGGGTCGGAGTTGTGATGGCCACCAGCAGACATTTCATAGGGAGGTGTATATGCTGGAGATCAGTACTTCAGTATTGTCTGTGTTGATTTGCAGGCAGTTGTTCTTCCAGGCCGGACATTTCTCAAACAGTTGTGCAAATTGGTCTTAGTCGTGATGTAGTCTGCTGAGACAGAGAGGACGCTTTGGGTGTTGTCAGCGTAGGAGATGATGTTGCTGTTGTGTGTTCTGATGATGTCTGAGAGTGGAGTCATGTAGTTGTTGAAGAGGATTGGACTGAAGGATGAGCCTAGGGGGACAATGCAGATGGTGCGCTTGGGTTGCGAGGTGTGGGGGGAGACAGGTGATTTGGGTGCATCCCATGAGGAAAGAAGCCATCCATCTGAGCACATCGTTTCTGGTTCTGACCTGGGGTAGTTATTGATGAGAGTGTGGTGATAGATGGTGTCAAAAGCTGCGGAGAGGTCAATCAGGATCAGGGCGGTTGATTCTCCTCTGTCTTGTAGGGTAAGGATGTTGTCTCAGAATTTTTATTGGGAGGGGTCCAGCAGGTTGTTTTTCACCTGGTGTTCAGTCAGTTGAAGGTTGATGGCTTTCTCCGGGACTTTGGCCAGAAACAGGATCAGCAAGATGGGTCAGTAGTTTTGGAGCTCTCTGGGGTCTGTAGATGGTTTCTTGAGGAGAGGTATGACCTCTGCATGTTTCCAGGCATCGGGAACGATGACTGTGGTGATGAAGGATTTGAGGATGGTGGTGAGCTGGTCGCTAATCTCATCTACTCCGAGGTTGCAAAGTCGGTGGGGGTATGGGTCAGTGGGTGCTCTCATATACAGCTAAATTACAGTTGGACCAGTGTACGGTGAAGAAGCCGCCACAACCCCTTTACGACATTGGAGACAATCCCTGCCTCCCTTGCATGCCTATTCTTTTTTGCAACACTTAGATTGCCCCAGGAGATTGTAGATTTACATGAGTGCTAATATCAATTTCCAATGTGTTATCTGTGTCATGGATACAATTGTGTACCTAGTTCCTAACCTACCTGTGCTTGATTTGGAAGAGATAACTAGAACTATTGCATCAATGAATGAATGATTGTTAGTGATGATTGATGAGTTATGTGGTGACAGACAGTGAGAGAGGGTGTTCAACTAATTTGTAAACTTGATTTCAATGATTCGCAATGTTTCGGGCCTTATCCTTGATCATTTTTCCTGAAGGCGATTGGTCCTTTCACAGTTACCAAAATGTACTTGCATAGTCAACTTCATTTTTCTGGTTCTTCAGAGACCAGAACAGTCACTTAACAAACAAAAATCAATGAAAAATACTGCAATTCTATTTCTCTATATGTTCTTCAACAGCAGTGCACTACATGTGTATCTTGCTCGGGTCAGAACTGGAACAGAGTTATTCGGAGTAAGGAGGAGGATGGGGGACTTAGAGTTGGACAACCTCATCAACAGCTAGAAGAAGGAAGTTATTAACTTCAAAGGGAGACCATGATTCTGAGGACTAGTACTCAACTATGTGGAATGTGTTGCACCGGTGGCAAACGTGAAACTCCAAATCCTATTGTATTTTTCTCTGCCTCTGAGTCTTCTTGGTACGCCTCTCATGGCGCTTACTTTTCTTCTGTCCTCCTGGACTCTACAATACAGTTTCAGTTTTACAATCCACAAGCATTCTCATTTCCTGCATGAACAATAGGCAAAAGATGAGCATGCTTGCCTACCAGACCAGTCCAGACAGGCACCCAAAGAGGATGGACACTCCTGAGGAGGATACAAATGCACCAGCCAATTTTGCAACCCAGTATCATTTTTCTTTTAACAATCACATTTTTAGAACTGGGTGGTTTCACTCATCCATAATTAGATTTTTTGAAACCTAGAAGACAGAACATTTAGATATTTGATAAATTGTGTCTCTGGGCCAAAATGACTGCTTGCAATGCATTTAACTGTTCTGTGTCATACTGCTTCATTTGTTTCCTTCCACAACAGATTGATAATGATATGTGCAGCTCATAGCCCGGATGAATATTGTCCTTGTGTAGTGCGTGTTATTGTCACACCTTTCCCCTTTCCGATCTATTAATCAAATCCCTAACCCTCTTCCCCTGGTCTCTGTGATAAATTGAGGTGTGACTTAATTTACACCATAAATGGATCATACACTTGGTGGGGCGGATGTGGTGAAAGCTGTAGTAACTCACTGCAGGGTCTTCTATTACCTAAGCAATAGCCCACACTGACCCGATTTACCCATCCACGCATAAAGTGATCTATATTTTAGATATAGAAGAACATCAAGCAATCAATCAGGGTACTTTAAGTGTGCTACTCACCCGTGAGGGTCTCAAGGTGTGGGGGGGGGGGCAGCTCCAGTCAGCCGAAGAGCCAGGTCTTTGATTTAGTTGTCAGGATCATTATTCAGGCCTTGTGTGGCATAAGCGCTTAATCATTTTTACTACAGACTTTGAGTCTACTTTTTATAATTTAAGGATTTCATAACTTTAGTTTTAATTGAATACTAGCTCCCCATTGCTCAGAAGAAGATACTATTGCTTTTTTGTTGTATTATCACTATCAGGTATTCTTTGTTGTGTCATGTAGTAGTCTGGTCTCATGTCTTTGTAAAGCTATTATATAATTTATAACCCACTAACTCAGTGTTTTTATTTCCATGTTGTTACTGCAATGGATAATCCTTCAGTTTAATCCTACAGTTGGAGCTTACCTGGGTGTAGGTGGGACCTAGCTTGTGAAGCTGTGATGCCTACCCTGTTATTGATTCGGCTATATTCAGGTTAGAGAACTACGAGGTGAAGTGAACTAGTTAAGTTAGTAAGTAAGCAACTAACTATTACTGCATCAGGTTTTTGTAGGCAATATAGGCCATGGCAGCATCCCTACTAATGGTCAAGATAGTTACAGACTGAGTAACTGGTATACACTTTTATAAACAGATCAAAAAAATCAGGCTGCATGAGAAGGCAGCAGTTCAAAGTAAAAGCTAAACACAAATATACTATTTCAGGCATAATGTGTGGTAAACCTTTGTTATTTTACAAAAAACACCCTATCCCCAAACAAATTGACCCATCCCCAACGACCAAATGTCTAAGCAAAAGTAAAAAAAAACACCCAGTCCCAACTCCATTCCTACCCTCTCCACACACAAGTCCCTCACACCCAGTTTTATTTTAAAAAGGCTTAGAATAGAGTAATGTCCAGAGGGTCTTGAGCTTGTTCAGGCTCTACTCTATTCTCTGTAGCCAGCTTTCAATGTGGTTGAGCCACTACATGAGGCAATGCTGCAATGGCCTGTCTGAGTGGGAGGGGGTTGAAGCAGTGGCAATCAGGGCCCCTGACAGCAGGTGGTGGTGCGGAGATGTAATGGCTGGGAGGCTGGGGCTGGCTTGCTGAACTTGGGCAGCTACTTCCACCTCTTCATTCTCCAGGGCCACAAGTCACTGGTATTTGGACTGAATTGTCTCCAGCATCTGCTGCTGCAGCTGGTCCTCTATCCCCTGCCTGGAACATGGTGTTGGTGTGCCAGAAGAGTAGCTATATCGAGAAAAACAAAAAGAAAAAAGACAAATTGTAAACAATGGTCCATGCAAACACTTGTTTAAAATTAAGTAGTGTGTGGCCCAGTAGCAGTACATTGATGGTCATCTAGGGCCATTGGAATTCAATGTGATTATGATTAGGAGAGTCACAGGGCCAATTTAATATTTTACCCACACATTCCTCACAAAAAATGGTCTGGCCGAATGTCAGAAAATTATTATGCTAGATAGCACCAGATTAAAAAAACACTGAATCTCTTAAATGCATTTCTAGTAACTAAACAGACACTTTGAGTAGGAAGAGAGAAATAAATGACCTCTCATTAATGAGTATGGCATTATGCGCTGTGGCGTACACTGTTTTGAGCTAATGGAGGAATACCAGACAGTGCATCGGGTACTTTGCTACGGTCTGCAGCGGGGACAGCTGTAGTTGACAATTATCTATCTTTAATTCCAATAGCCCTCCTCTTCTCCAAATGCCTTTCACTCCAAAGAGGCAGATGAATAATAAATAAGATATTACATCACTCACGTCACGTATAAAATGTGTATATTATTATCCTGTCTACCTTAAGTACTCTGTGGGGAAACAACGCACTGCTCTTCTGGAAAGGAATGGACTACATAGAAGTTATTTGGCAGGTTCATCACACAGTATCCCTTCTGGCAAAATTGAATTAAAATCAGGCACTTAGTGCCACTTTACTCACTGGCATCTCCCACAACCACAAAATATTTCCAACATATTCTTTCACTAGGCAGTAAGGAAAGGAAACTTGGCTTATGCTATGGCAGGGTAAAATAGAGAGATTAGGCTGGTATGTACAGATTTTGCTATAGAATAGAGGGGTGTCACTAATCATTGAATTGTCATTTGCATAGGTTTTGGCCAAATCTGTCACTTCAATTGATGAAAGTTGAAAGGGAAAAATCTGAACAGGCGTAAAATTAATCTGTTATGGGAAACCATAAAATATATTTTGGAATCACTTTGCATGGCCATAAAAATGTGGCAGAACTTAGGAAGGAATAAATAAGTGAAAAGCTAAGAGGTGACTGAGTGGGTGAAGAGAATCACACCAGTTTACAATGCATTGAAAACTTTGTAAATGCCGCAATAACTGAAGCAGACACACATTGCACAGCCAACACTGCAGTCACAAACTGAACCACACTGCACTTTGGTCATAGGTGGTGAAATGCCATGGGCAAGGGGGCAGATGAATGAAGATGGGTGGTATACATATCTGCTTCGCTTAACAAATACAGCGAGTCAAGGGGTTAGAACACAAATTAAAATACCTCCCACTTTGAACCATAGCTCTGATAACCACAAAACAATGTAAGTGAAGTAGGTGAGCAGCATGCTTCTCTCCAGAAGAGCTCCCTTGCTTATTTATCCAAGCGACTATTAATTCATCCTATCATTCTTCTATATTCACCCATAACCACCTGTGATTTAAGCTTCACTCTCTTTCATTCAGGGGATATTTACAAAGAAGTGGCGATGTGAGGCATTAGCCATATTGGCTTAACGCCACACTCCTCTAGTTCAGAAACGCAAAGCTGCACCATATTTACAAGAATATGGTGCAGCCCCGCGTTTCCCCCTGCGCTGGCGACACACTTAACAGTGTAGCGCCAACGCAGGCACCCTTGGACCATAGTGCAAGGTTGTCTGCATGCAGGGAAATATTGTTTATTTACTGGAAGGTCCCCCTTCATTTGGAACCAATGAATTGCAATAACTGATCATTGATTATATTTTTCATTTACACTAACACAGTCTTCCTTTTTTGCAATGCATAGATGCATACTAGTACAACATATCACTGTGAAAGTGCCTAGGACTGTACGAGCGACATAAAGAAAGTCACAGAGAATGCTAATTCACTTATATCAGTAATTCACTATGGTGACCGAAGGTCAGAGGAGTCTGCAATGGCTTCTTAAATATTTAGATAAAGCGAGTGCCGACGAGTATGATTAGGAAGCACAGAATACCTGCTTAGCTCACTGGATCACATAATAATATTCTTTATGTAAACTAAATGTAACATCTCTGAGTGTGAACAGCATGCTATTCGCAAAAACATTTTTTGCATTGTAGAACACATACATAACAAATAATTATTACTTACAATCTCTGCAATCTCTATGCTTTGCAGGTTGAGAAAGTTCTGCTCCCGGTCCAGGATATTCACCACCCAGGGGTGTGTCAGCTGATGGGCGGTGCACTGGACTTAGCTGGTGTGCCGCACATATGTTTGCACCGTCCCCCAAAGCAAGTGATGCTCCCTCAGGGGTTACCCACTGCGAGGCCTGCCACCTGCTGGCACACATGGAGAGAAGGTGGTTCTTCATAAATAAAAACTAGTGCTGCCACTACTGCCTCACAAAAGATTGCCCGAGGCTGCATTCCTTAGGGGCGCCGCCATAGACAGGGAAGGTGTTAGACTTGGCATCTTTTGGCGTGTTTTCCCTGTCTTTATGCTTTCTGACCTCCTGGTTTTGACTCTGTTGTTGCTGGTTTAGTGTCTCTGTGCACTTTCTTACTGCTGTTCAGTGTTAAAGTGCAAGTGCTCCCGTTGTAAATTGTATTATGGATTGGTGTTCCCATGATTGGCATATTTGATTTACTGGTAAGCCCTAGTAAAGTGCACTGAGTGTGCCAGGGCCTGTAAATCAAAAACTACTAGTGGGCTTGCAGCACTGATTGTGCCACCCACAGGAGTAGCCCTGAAAAGGTATCTCAGACCTGCCACTGAAGGGTCTGTGCGAAGTTTGTAACTGCCATGTCGACCAGGCAAGTGCACCCACTTGCCAGGCCCTAACCTTCCCTTTTCCTACATATATATCACCGCTAAGATTTTGATTTGTTCATTTGTGAAGCGCGCGATTGCCCGTGGGCGTCTTGGCGCTAGGTAAATCCTTACATCCCTTGAACGATGTCTAAAGTTATAAAGAGAAAAGCCATGTTTTTACTTCCTTTCTAAAGGATTCTAAAGATGGGCAGGTTTTTATGACGAGAGGTAGCTGATTCCAGGTACGTGCTGCGTGTACAAGGAAGCTTCTACCGCCCCAGTTTGCTCGTCTAAATCTGGGAACGGTTATTAGTTTCAGTTGGCCGGATCTCAGAGGTCTCGTTGGTTCATATTGTTTCAGATGATGTCTCAAGAATTGTGATCCATTTCCCTGAAATGCCTTGTAGGTCAGGCAGAGTGCTTTGAATTTCACCCTCTTTGCAATTGGGAGCCAATGCAAAGTCTTTAGTTTATGGCTGATCGGCTCATATTTGGGTATTCCTAGAACCAGTCTGGCTGCTGCATTTTGCAGACGTTGTAATTTGTCTATGATTTTTGTCCTCGCTCCGGCATATAGACCGTTTCCGTAATCCAGTCTCGCCAAGGCCAATGCTGTTACTACTGTTTTACGTCAATCCTGTGGTAGATATGGAAGTAATTTTTTTATCATTTTTAGGATATACCAGAGTGTTGATGACAGCTTACTGGCTTGGGCTTCAAATGATAGACTCATGTCGAGAGTGAAGCCCAAATTCTCCACTTTTTCTGATGAACCTGGGCATCTACCTAAGTCCTTGGGCCACCAGGTGGGGGACCAGATGTTTGTGTCACCCCCTAGTATCATCACTTCACTCTTATCTCCATTGAGCTTTAGGCAGTTTCTTTCCATCCATTGACTGACCTGTGTCATACAACGTTGGAATTTTTCCGCTGTTTCACTTACATCCTTGCTGATGGTCACTACAATTTGAGTATCGTCAGCGTAGGATATTGGAGTAAATCCACAGTTTCTTATTATTTCAGCCAGAGGGGCCACGTAAAGGTTCAAAAGGGTAGGGCTCAGCGAGGATCCCTGCGGGACCCCACATGGTAGATTAAAAGATTTGGATTTTGCTCCCCCTACTTCTACTGAAAAAGTTCTGTTGGCTAGATAGGATTCAATGAGGGTACCGGCCGAGTCATGTATTTCTGCTGTTTTTAGGCGATTTAGAAGAATCTCATGACTGACCGTATCGAAGGCCGCTGATAGGTCGAGTAATATCAGGGCGGCCTTCGCTCCGTTGTCCATCACTTTTCTGAGTTCTTCCACAGCTGTAATTAAAGCAGTTTCTGTTCCGTGTCCTTCGCGGAAATCAAACTGAGAGTGGTCCAACCAGTTGCCATCCATCAGATAGCGGGATAGCTGTTTGTTTAAGAGTTTCTCTAGTATTTTAGAGGCAAATGGAATCCTGGCTATTAGTCTGTAATTACTTGGTTCTTCATAGTCCAAATTAGATTTTTTGAGTAATGGTCTGATTGATATCTTTTCCCAGTCTTCCGGAAAGGTGCTAGTTTTGATTATTTGGTCAAATAATTTTTCTAGTACCAGGCTTAATTGTTCTGAACAGTCTTGCATTATTTTGGGTGGACAAGGGTCTGTTGGGCTACCTGAGTTAATGGTGAGTAGTTCTTTCTGAATTTGATCCTTTGTTAGGGATGTAAATTGGAACAATGTGGGATGGACTGACTGTTCCGTTAAAATTGCTGATTGCGAGTTGATCCGGTCTGGCAGGTTACCTCTTTCTATATTATTGCTTTTGAAAGATTCGTATACTGAGGAAACTTTTTTTACGAAAAATTCGCCTAGAGTATTACAGAAGTCTGATGACATTTCTTCTGAGGTATTATTTTCAATTTTTGAAAGTTTTTTCACAGTAGAGAAGAGAGCTTTACTCGAGTTTTTTGATTCATTAATTTTTTGGATAAAATATTTACTTTTCTCAAATGTTATTAATTTTCTATAACTAGCTAATACTGCTTTATATTCTGTTCTTTGCTGTACGTCGTAATTGGTTCTCCACTTGTTTTCTGCTCTTCTACATGATTGTTTTTGTTCCTTCAAAGCTTCTGAGAACCATGGTTGTGAAGGGGTCTTTCTTTTAAAGGTAACTTTCTTTTGTGGGACTGTAAGTTGAACTGCATTTTCCAGCCACTTATTGAATTGTTTACATGCTTTATTGCTGTCTGCATCTAGAGTAGGATCCGATGAGCATAGGGTGTCCATAAATGCCTGGGGCTGGATTTTGGACCAGTCATGATATGTAGTTTTTTTTATGGTTTCACCCGGTCTTCCTGTATCTTGAGTAGTTTCTAAAAAGAATGAGACCATCTTGTGGTCTGACCATGGAACCATGAGCGTATCGATTTTATTTATCGTCTGACATGATGTAAAAATACCATCCAGGGTATGGCCGGCGCAATGCGTATCTGAATGTACTTTTTGTTTTAAGTCAAAGTTTGCCATTTCATCTATAAATGAAATTACCTTGGGGTCAGATGTTTTTTCCAGGTGTATATTAAAGTCTCCCAGAATTGTATAGTCAAGATTCGTCACACTTGATTCTAGGAATGGACTTAGCAACTCAATTAAGGGCGTTTTGGCATTAGGTGGTCTGTTGATCAATAGGCCATTAAATGTATAGTTGTTAGTGATTTTTATTTGAAAAGTTAACGTTTCACAATCTGGGTTGCTTCCTTTGTTTGAGCTTTTGATCTTCAGTTTCTCCTTAGCTATGATCGCTAATCCTCCTCCGCGTTTCATTCTTCTATCAGCTCTATAAATAGAGAAACCCTTTGGAATCGCCATGGTCAGATCGGCATCAGATGCTTCGTCTGCCCACGTTTCGGTAACAAATAGAAGATCTAACTTTTGGCTTTCGATTAACTCTGCTGTGTGAGCATTATGTTTCACCATAGATCTGACATTGATTAGACCTGCTTTAATAGTTGATTTTCTATGGGTTGGTATTTTAGGTTGGTTGTAGGTCATATTAGGAGCGCTCATTCGTGAGAAAGCAAATGTTTGTGAACACGATGGACAGGTCTTGCCTTCATCATGTAGATTGATCGTGCTACATGTGGCGCTAGGTCTTAATAATAGGAGCTCCTGGCTGGAATAGGTCCATCTTCTTCTATCAATAGGAAGTTGATCAGGGGGCCAAGGTACCCTGTAGGCAGGGTGCTGTGTATATTAAAGGTAGGAAATGTACTGGTGTGTGTGACATGTCCTGGTGGTGAATTTCAGTGTATTTCGTTTTCAGCACTGTAAGGCTATCTGTCCAATAGGAAAGAATGGGAGTTTTACTTATACCATCTTGTAAGCATTAATTCCCATTGGGACCAGATAGGGAAATTGAGTTTAGTATGCCTGGACTCAGAATGGGGAAAGGCATATTTTAGTAAAGATGATTTTTATGTTCCTTGTTTGAAAATACCACGTTTAGAAAGTAGGTATTTTCTTGCTTAGACACCCTGTGTCCCCTGCTGGGTTTGTGCCTTGACTGTCTAGGTTTTGAGTGACAGGGGCTGGGGCAGTGCAGTGGCTACAGAGAGTCTGGATGAGTCATGGCTGGGCTGAATAGACCTGGGCTGCATTTAGAGTAGTGGGAGGAGATTTCCTTGCACCTGAATAGGCCTGGTCTGCCTTGAACAATGTTGTCTCCACCACCTGCCAAGAAGCTAGTCCAGGGAGGACCGAACTGGTTTGGACTAAGCACAGACACTCTCTGCCTGAGAGAACGAAGGGATTTTGAGTATAAATATTGGAGCCCACATCCCATAATTTTGGAACTCACTGGAATCAAGGAACCTGCCAAGAAGAAGATCTGGAAGAGCTGCCAAGTACTGCCCCTTTTCTGTGTTGTTGCTTTGTTGGGTTGGCCTGCAGTCACTGCTTCTTGGGTAGTAGAAGGACTGGACTGACTTTTCTTTACTTGTGCTGAGAATTTACAAGGTCTTGAAGTAGAGCTTGCCTCATGTTCTAAAGTCTCAGGGACTGCAAATACTTCACAAACCTCTGGATACCACCTAAGGAACCACTGTTTTCAGTTGCCACAGAGAAGGGAAACTCAAGCGACTCCGTCACTGACTCCACTGCTGGCTCTGTGTCCTGACGGCACCACAGAAGGCACTGTCCACATCTCGAATGCAACCCTTATCTCACCGACCACCACCAACACCACCGCCACCACCAAGCCGCTGCTTGCACCGTGACCTGTGGGCACCGGACTCTACACCTCGTTGCTTCACTCCGCCATCCTAGTCTCACCAACGCCATTTTCGCTGCTGACTTCAATACCTAGGACCGCATCATGGCTGGGGGCACCTCTTGGAAGTTCAACAATTCACTGCCTCGATCCACACAGCCGTCTGGGCTGACCAATGCCAGCTCCCGCTAACAGGCTCTGTCGCTCGCACTGCAACCTGCCAGCACCGGATCAAGCACCTCCTCACCCTGCCCATAAGCCTTGGTGTGAACGACTCCATCTGGACGATCGTCACCGAGCAGCTGCCTACACAGCTTCAAAAGGGCACCGCACCCTGCAACGCTTTTCAATTTGTACCTCGACGGTTGGCATGACCGGCTCACACCAACGTGCCAGCAGCAATGAGAAAAATACTATTACTAAGTCTGTCCATGCTTTAGGTGGCCCGTCGGACTCTTTTGTTCTCAGCATCGAGGTAGCCCCAGAGGGAGCTACCGACTCGTGCAAACTTTGTTCTTGAGGTATTTCTGCGATTTTAAGGATATCTTGCAAAGTATATATTTGTAAGTACTGTAGGCTGGATTTTAATAATTTTTCGTCTTGTTTTGGATATATAAAAATATTGGATATATTTCTAAAATGGTGTGGTGTCCTTTTTAGTGTTTTCACTCCCTTACTTTGGTTATGTGAAATGCTTCGCACACTGCTTCTGAGATAAGCCTGACTGCTCGTGCCAAGCTACCAAGGGTGTGAGCAGGGGTTATTTTAGGAGTGTAACTCCCTTACCCTGACTGCGAAGAAAGGGCCCTTACTTAGACAAATGTTCTTACCTCTGTCAACTAGAGGCCCCCATTTCTTACAGTAGGCAGCTGCTGCTGCTTACAGTTTGGTGCGGCCTTATACTGAGGCTCCTCTGTTTGATCTGCTCTGACATGGAGCTGAGTGGGGGAATAAAGATAAACAGGGAAAGGAACGAAGGGAGGAAATGAAATACACACAAGGAAGTAAAGGAAAAATATTAAAGTACAAACATTCCCAAAAAAGTAAAAAAAAAAAATATACAAACACATACTAATACAATAAATAAAAATGAGAGGTAGATTAATAAGAAGGGCAGAGGATTGAAAAGATTGAGAAGGGATTAAAAAACCGGCCCACCACCATGAACAGAGAAAGAAAACATGATGGCCACACCTATACGAAGGACATGGTGCCGTTTGTGCGTGATTTCTAATCGAGAATGTACTCTGCTTTGTGTTTGACAATGCAAACAAGCGTGCCAGGAAACTCTGCCCAACTATGGAACTCAGTGCATCATGGTGGACTTTTTTGGGCCACTTTGCGGAGTTTTGTATAGTGCTATTCCACAAATTCTGCCCGGGCGTACAGAAACCCATTAAATGCCTACCACCCAGTATTAGCCACTTGGCTCAGTAAAAATGCTGCCCCACTTGTGTGGCTGGTCCTGGTGCCAGTTACGGGAACAAATCAAACTAAGGACAATAGGAGTCCTAAGACCCTAGTAAAATTGTGCAAGTTTGCTAGGTTTCCCTAAGTGC
This sequence comes from Lissotriton helveticus, assembly GCF_964261635.1. Taxonomy (NCBI): domain Eukaryota; kingdom Metazoa; phylum Chordata; class Amphibia; order Caudata; family Salamandridae; genus Lissotriton; species Lissotriton helveticus. Next base: position 1,082,819,767 of record NC_136059.1, read on the forward strand.
TCATTGAGCCAGGGCCCGAAACTCCACAACAACCAACATTGCAAAAAAGGGTCACTTTTCAGTGGAAAAATGGAATGTGTCCAAATTGATTTTTAGGCTCTTTCCTGGTGTGGGCACTGGCCTACCCACACAAGTGAGTTACCATTTTTATCGGGAGACTGTGGGAATCCTGGTTTGTCTGGAAGTTGTGGCTCACTACAGATTCCAGAAGTTTTCCTCACAGAAATATGAGGAAACGTGTGTTTTTGGCACAGTTTGAGGTTTGCACAGGCATCTGGGTAAGGAAACCTGGTGAAAGCCTTTCAAGTCACCGCACCCTGGAATACCTGGATTCTACATTTAAAATATGTGCTAGTGTACTAGATTTCCCTAGGTGCTCCCCACAGATTTCAGAGATTTTCCTCAAAGAAATGCAAGGAGACTGTGTTTTGATGCAAAGTTTGAGGTTTGCAAAGGCTTATGGGTAGAAACAGGCAGAAATTGTAATTCCATTCGTGGAATCGGAGGAATATGGTGACTCCACATTACGCTTGTAACAGGGAGTTTCAAACAAATACCGCCAATTGCCGCAAGTTGGAATCTTTTCCCATTGGAGCAAAGCAATGCCAACAGGAGCAGCGCGAGGCACCAGTCAGTAAGCTGGTGAGTTCAAGCGAGATTTGACATCCCCTAGAGTGATTTCTGGTCACTAGGAAGACTTCCAGGGGGATTTTCTAACACTAGCTGTCGTGCTCAGAGGGCTGTTTCTCAAATACATCATCTACTAGAGAGGCAGCAAAATCAACTCAAAATAGTTTTTTTGTGTAGGTATTCAACACAAACGCAGAGTTCGGGTATTTGTTTTTAGTGAGACACACATTTTCTTTATTTTACTATTTTGTCTGCAGCAAGGAAGTGCCACAGAGACTCCAACGTCTTCTTCCTGTTTAGAAGGCTCCTCCCACTGCTTTGTCTATCCCTTGGTCAGTTTTCATTTTGATTTGAGGGGGATGACTCTCTTTGTGAATTCCTGGAGCATATACCATTGGAGTTTAAGGTTTTGTTCTGTAAGTTAAAGGACTTATGGATAATTCTTCAATGTTAAAAAATTGATTTTATGTGGTCTGAAGTTACAGTAAGGGTCTACTTTCTATCCACTTTATTAGCTTTTTCGAAGGCAAAAAGTTTGCAAATTTTTAGGTGGTTTTAAATGAAATTACTTTTTCTACATTTTCTTGTGTCTTGATTATGAAATTTGCACTATTTTGCACCTTTTACTGTTTGGGGCCTAGTCTGCCTATGGGGCGTAGCTAGCCAGCACTTTGCATTGGGTGCATATTCAAAGAACTATTTATTTAGGGATTTCCTTGAATTAAATGCAATATGTATTTTTCTTATATTTTCTTTCTGCAAAGTCTATAAAGTTTAATTTGGTGGGGTAATTTTTAATGCCTTGGGGTCGTTGGGGAAAGTTGACTTAATTTTCAAGAGGCCAGTGTGTGTGTGTGGGTGCGTGTGTTTGTGTGTGCGGTGTGTGTGTATGCATATGTGCGTGTGTGTGTGTGCTCTTCGGGAACTTCGTCAAGGGCGAAATTTAATTTACAGGGGCATATTTTGTATAATTTCAGTAATTTTCTTTTATGCTTGTTACTTCAAATTCACAAATTGACACCATAACACCATTCACCTAATTACACCACCATCAGCGGCACAATTTATGGACAAGTGAGTGGGAACAACATGAACAAAGACAACTGGAGCGTCTGTTGTTTTCAGCAATTGTGTTTTATTAAAAACATTTTCCCTGTTTCAAAAATTGATGAAACAACACATTTCACTCTAAAATATAGCACTATATGATGCATTTGTATTTTGCACAACTATGCATAATTTCACATAATTTCCCTGAAATCATGTTTGTATATGTGAATGTCCATGTGTGTTGATGTGTGTGATCCTGCCAGGAGAAAGGTAAAATGATTATTGGTGGTTTTCTCCTAGAGAAGCAAACAATCTAGGGCCAGTTCTAGAATACATATGTACATCTCTATACATGTATATGTTAAAACTATGTAATGTATCATTCACATTTGCTTCTTGCCAAACAACTAATATAGAGCATACTATGCACTTCATGGAAGCAATGAGCAACAGTTATGAGGAAAAAACTACCTAATCACTCATTAAATTAATGACGAAATAATACAGGGCCCCTTTGCAAATGCTTAAAATAAACCCCGGAGGAACATAATAGTTCTTGCTTATCCTCCTCGCTCACTAAGACATCCAAACCACTCGCATTTCCCAAGGTATTTCCTTTATCACACTGTACAATGAGCCCATTAACCAATGCTCCCACATGCCCCAATGGTGTATGTCTATATGAGACTTGTCACTCTTGTGTTCAATTCCTCCATTCCAACTGGCTGGTGTTGCCTCCTTCTATTACATTAGCCTACCCAGTACCCACATTCAGAGATGTATGGAAAATAAATCTATTTACAACACTCTCTCTTCCAGTCGTAGGTAATCCTTTCACTCTCTCTATTGACAGTTTTGATGTACTCTCATTTTTTATATTGTGAGCTACTTTTAAATGACTAGGGATCGGTGGTCCAAAATTAACTGAATTCTATGCTGGGTTCAAGGCACAGATTAAGGTAAATGTGCCCCTCTGATTTATCAAGTATGGCGGACCAATATGTTTTATGTTTATTTAACTCATAACTTCAGTTGGATGTTAATTGTTGTTCTAATTGTATAGAACACAATGCAAGTCATATTGAGCCATCTGTTTCCTAGGTAAAGCATGTGTTATAATACATGTGTTAAAATGTGCAATTTAAATTAATCAGTTGAGTTCTGTATTTTAAAGAGATTGTCACTGATGAATTTGTGTATACATTTAATTAAACAGGTCATTTTCAAAATGAAGCATCAGAAATTAAATATATATTTTAATGTCTCTCAGAATTAGAAGCTATTCCCAATGGGATATAATGGAAAAGGGAGAAAAATGGAAAACAAGTGAAAAAGAAATAGAGAGACTAGGCCTGAACACAAATGGGCCCATTATGATATCGGCCGGATCCGCCCGCAAAATGTGCCTGGTTCACCCCCGCCCTATTAGCATGGCGAGGAGCATTACTGCGGACGGAAAGACCGCCCGCTGCTTTTCCACCAGTCGGATTGCCGGCCGGGTGGAAAAGGGACTCAATATGGTGGCGGTGCTTTGCGGGCACCGCCATCCTTATTTGGATGCATGCCATTCCATGGCGGAGACTCTGCCATAGAAAGGCATGCAGGAATTCACTGTGGGGGCTCATTGTGGGCCCCCAGGGGTTGTGGGTGGCTGCACTGGTAGGTAGCCTGGGTACCCCCACATCATTGCCATGCACAAGGTGGCAGGCACCGCGCAGTGCCTGTCACGTTGTGCATGGCAATGCACAACATGGGCTTTACCATTGCAGTGGGTGCTGCTTAAAAGCACCGCCCGCCGCAATGTTAAAGTCGAGGATGCACCCGCCTGTGTGGTAGGCGCATGCTAATTTGCCTAGTGGTACCACCACAACTTCGGCGGTTCGTTCCGTGCTCTGTTGCGGTGCCACCCGACATCGTAATAAGCCCCAAAGTATGGTTAGCGAAATAGTAAGCTCCACCAACACCACTACAAAATCACCAGCACTTACATGATGTGTAGAACTGATGGAGCAGGAATATTTATATCCTAATCTTCAGGTTCAATCATTAAATAGCACTCGTCATTGGTTGAATATACCTTTGGACGTTGATGAAAAGAGTTTAAAAAGAAGAGTCATTTACGTTAATCCTTGATTATCAACAACTCGTTCATCATTTGGAAGTAAATAAAGAGAATTTGTGTGAGTTAAAGAGTTTTAATAATAAGTCTAATAAATGTAAGTTGTTTTATTCAGAAGGTAATAGTCTTTCATCATTTGTATTACAAATTCAAAAAATCCATTCGTTAATATTTCAAAACAAAATAAAATACAATACTAGTACAAATTATAGTAAAAATCGTGATAATGCAATAAACATGTTCCCTGAAGGAATTTCCCTAATCTGAAATAGGTTAAGAGACCCAGTAAAGAGTTCTGTTGAGAGAAAAATGCAGCAGTATGAAGCCTTTGCAGTTCAAATAAATAGAATATTATCAAGCTGTAACGTATTCTCAGCTATAAATCAGTAGACATCTTGTAAAAGGGAATAGGCTCACAAGATCTCTCTTCTAGCAGACAGCTTACCAACTACTGGAGAACGTTTTTCTAATATTCTAAGAACTAATCCTACTGGAGGAATGAATGTCCAGAAAATGCCTCCTACTAATTGTGTTCCATTTATGTTACTAAGTGTATGTCTGTGTTATGGAGTCATTCTAAAAGGGATTTAGGATTAAAAGAGATAAATAGCAAACTCCTTACCATTCAGCCGGCAACTGGAAATATGCATTGTGTACACATGCAAAATAGACACCAGGAATAACTGCCTCTTCTCCTGTTAATATTTGTAAAGGCCTGATGAGAACTTCAAATATGTGTCCACAGCTAGTTATCCCAATATGTCGCTTTCTAACCTGATTTCTCCTTTTGTTAACATATAGTATGCCTTTTTGTTATCTATCTATCTATAAACCATGCCAGAGTAGCAAAGCCAAGAGTGAACAATAGAATACGATTAGAATTTAAAAAATATAATGCTAGTAGAGCAATGCAATGATAAATGGAAAAATCGCTGAAAAGAGAAACAAGGACTGTTTTTTTCAAGTTTTTGGATTCAAGGTTGTATTTCAGAATACTCCCTTGGCTCACAGTAGTTTCCAAGCACAGCATATATATTGTGTATGTATGTATGTACCCATACCCACCCATTATTAATCGCTTGCCTCCGACTCGGAGGCCCAATCCCTACCTATGTCATTTTCAACGGTATCAGCCTGCCAATGGTGGCATATCAGCTGCATGGTTGGTTACATATCATTTCACTGCCTTGTTGTAGTAGTCAGGGTGAAAGTGAAATTGAGTAGTTGCCATTGATGTAACAGAGTATGGCCAGAATAGAAAAATAAGATAATTGTGTAGTTGTAGACTAGACTACAGCTGCCAAACCTGCAAATAGTAGTAAATAAAAATAACATGAGTTTGCGACATAAGTATATCTGTCCAGGGCGCAAGCTGACTGAGCTGGCATGCCTACAAGAATAATTTAGCTAAGCAAGAGAGAGGGAAGAAGAATATTTGTCTACACATAGTGCCTAGTAGTATTGCCTAAACTACCACAAATGTTAGAGGCTGAGGAATGGGAGGATACCAAAAATGTTATGTACTCTGCTTGCTAGTGCTACTGTGCCACTATAATTTTATGTGTATACATAATTTTGTGTTACTGTTTTGCTAAGAGTATTGGTTACGATTGTCATTTTTCTTTCTTGATATAGCTACTCCTTCCCAACAGAAACTGCTAGCAAACAGGAAGAAGTTAGCAGACATGGCCCGGCAATGGAAGCTGGAGGCCATGCGTACCGAATATTGGCAGCTGGTGGATCTGGCAGAGGAGGAGGAGGAGGCGGCAGCTGCAGCCTCCTCCAATGGCCCGGGTTCCAGCCAGCCCCCAGTGCCTCCAGTGGTACAGCGCCGTGGTCTGGCTGATATCCGCCGAACTTCTTCTCTGAACACAGCTACCTACTCCTGTGTATGCAACTGTAAGGCATTTAAGTGCTGCATGCTCCTCCAGATAGCACGCCTAGAGAAGCGGATAAAGGCCCTGGAGAGCAATTGATGAGCCCGCAGCTAGAACTCCGCCGCCTTGCCCTTTTTTTAATCATTTTTATGATGGGTAAGAATTGGGGTTTGGGGAAAAGTTGGGGTTTACTTTATTTATAGACAATAGAATGGACATTGGACTCCTATGGACATTGGTTGGGGTTAGGGAGAGGGGTGGATCAGGTGTTCTGGGTTATTTCATTAGTTTATTTGTCAGGGGAATACATTATTTAAAGTGTACATATGATGTAAATGTTTTGTGGGGCGTTACTCTTATACTTCACATAATTTCCTTTGCTGCTGCAGGGCCGCAGCCAGTTTTTGATTGAAATTGTCTGCCGATAGTGTAACACACCAACGTAGATGCTGTACCCTCAATTGTGACTTGTCCCACTAGTACTGTCAGTCTCTCCTCCTAGTCTATGCAGTCTGCAACTAAAACCCCTATGGACTCGCAAGGGTCTGTGAATTAATGAATTATTTCCATAATATTAATTATGCCTCCCCAAACTTCTTCTCTTACCTGTTATTGATGTTAGGTGAACCGATGGCTGTATGGTGATGGTTTGGTTTCCCAAGGTGCCATGGTGCTGGTGGTAGTAGTAGTAGACCCTAACATTCAGTAGAATTTGCAAAAAAAGAAAATGAGACAGTCAGTCACCTGAGGGAGACTCTGGAATGACTAGTAGAAGTACAGTACACAACAAGACTGCCAACAAGAAACCATGATGATGATAAGCAATGCTAGAGTAAAATAAACCAGAATGTCTGGAGGGCTAGCCTAGTACAAGTTACAAACTGAAGTCGACTCTAGCTTCAATGATGGTGAAGTGGACAAGCGCCTTCGTAGCCTTTGGTGTGGGAACTAGTCATGATGATTGATGAGTCTGACTCCATGCTGGCAACCAATTATATTATTATGATACTATTATGATGGATTCTTTATGTTCCTCTCGAATATCGAATACTGTGCATGGGTGAGGAATCCAATATTGCCAGTGTGGGCTAAAGTGAAGTATATATACTTAGACGAGTAGAAGATATTCGTCCTGCCTTGAGTTAGTCTTACTTTCACCACATCCGCCCCAGCAAGAGTGCAATCAATATTGGTGTAAATTTAATTTAGTCCTACCTCAATGTAAATCATACAGCTTGGGGGTAGAGGGTTAGAGTTGGATGAATGGTTGTGAAGGGGAGATGCTTCGTGCAGTTGCTGCTGCCGTTCTCGAGCCTGTGGGGAGCCTGAACTTCGTGCCCCAGGAAGCAGCGGGGCTACCTCCGGACAGTTTGCCCCTCCCCCAGTGACCGGGGGCTTCATTAACTTCTCGTGTCTCCCGCTCCGCGGGAGACGCTTCGTGCAGTTGCTGCTGCCGTTCTCGAGCCTGTGGGGAGCCTGAACTTCGTGCCCCAGGAAGTAGCGGGGCTACCTCCGGACAGCTTGCCCCTCCCACCAGTGACCGGGGGCTTCATTAACTTCTCGTGTCTCCCGCTTCGTGCAGTTGCTGCTGCCTTTCTCAAGCCTGTGGGGAGCCTGAACTTAGTGCCCCAGGAAGCAGCAGGGCTACCTCCGGACAGCTTGCCCCTCCCCCTAGTGACTGGGAGGATTTAATCGATCAGCTCCTCCTGCCGAGCGGGACGCACGCGGCTGGCGCTGGGCTAAGCCCGGGCAAAGGGCGGGCCGTCAGTGGCCGTCGGTGGCCGTCGGGGGCCAGAGGAGGCAGGGCTGGGCCACCCCCCTGTCATTGCTTTTTGAATGTACTGTTGGCCCCATATAAGCGACTTAAGAGCACAAGGACATAAATCATGGGGAAAATGAAATGTATGGAGGGAGGGGGTGAGGGTCCAAGTGTGTTGACTAAGGGGAAAAAAGCAAGGAAGTCCAAGAAAATATCAACGCACGCAGGGGTGAATTGTGTTATGGACCGCATTGATGAACTAATTGAAGAATGCGGAGCCCTACTTACGACCAAGTCCCTCCCTAGCCGGAAGCCAGAAAGGGGCCATAGGAGCATTGTGAAAGTACCTAGGGCGGGCATAAAGCAAGGCCCAGTAGTGGTCTCTGACATGTTTTTGGGGAAAAAACAAGATGATAAAGGCCAAAAACAAGGGAATGCTGTGGGGGATAATGAGGACACTAGCACTGGTATAGAGCAGAGAGCAATCTGTCCCCCCGTGGTTGATCCAATTATCATTTGCAAGAACAGATTCTCAGCTTTAGCAACTACTGATAGCTGTAGTTCTACGAATGATGGTGAAGTAGCCCAACACAGTATAAGTGAGCCCGATGTTCCTCAAGCAGCTAGCGAGCTAACACTGGGGGGGTCCTCTTGTCTCTTTGGCTCCTATTGAGGAAGATTGCACTGACTTGACCACTATGGTCAGATTATTATGCAAGCTGGTTGAGGGTATGCAGGTTAAGATCGATAACCTTACCTTTACAGTAAACAACACCATATTGGGCTGTGGCCCGTGTCCTACTTGTTTAGCGAATAAGCAACCACTTGGTTTATCTATAGACCAGGAAAATGTGGCAGTGCAGCAGATTGTACCTCATTTGAGCAGAGATAGTGCTCTGAGCCAAGCTGGTGCTTTGTATAGCCTAGGGCAAGGAAAGGGTTGTCGCAAGTCCCTTATACGAATTATGCCAAACAATCTAATGTAAGGACAGGGGAAACGCAGCCAAGGGAAAGAAGTTGTGAAGCCCAAATGAGTGATAGACATTGTGCTCAACCCAGTATACCTAAGCAAACTAATAATAAAACTGCAATGATAGATAAAGGAGAACACCAGTACCTTCCTAAATCAAATGATATACCGAAAGTTTACATGGTGAATGTCCCAAAATTGGGCCCTGGAAAGGACCGAGAATCAAGTGACTCTCTAACAAATAAGGCCATTCATTGGATTAGGCATACCAGGGGGTGTTGCTCTGTGATTAGAGAGGATATTGTCAGGGTACAAAGACTTATGTATCAAGGGGACAAAACTGACTGTATTGAATTTTAAACAGGCAAATGTGGCAGAAAATTTCATAATATTGGAGTTGAGAAGTTGCTCTCCAGATCACTCTGCTATACAAATTAGATCTTCTCCCCCGCAACACTGGCAGGCTAAAACTAGAAAGTGGGTACCTGAAAACAAAAAAGGTTCCTCGTTGCTAGAGTCTAATGATTGACTCCTGGGCCAACGTGATCACCCAGGTTTCTTAATATGCACTGTAGCGTAAAGTCCGAGCTTGCACATAGACCCTAACCCAGGCATTTTTTGTACTCAAGTAACCCCGCGGCCACTGGGAGATCACTTTCCCCCATGTCAGGTTATGTACCAAAAGGCCCAAATTCAAATTTAAATATGAATCTTAATTTTTTAGATGGCCTTGGAAAATTTGTTTCAATCTTATCGTGGACTGTTGCAGGATTGAATGCAAAGATTTCAATTCCGGAATGGGCTTCGTTTATTAATTTGCTTAATATTTGCCTATTCCAAGAAACATGGCTTCTTGAAGCCCAGCACTTCCCGGGGTTTTTAAACTTTAGTGTACCCGCAGAAAGGGGGGAAAAAGGGCGACCTTCAGGGGGCTCAGCTATGTGGATCAAGCAGGACCTCGAAGTTAGTCTAAAGACGCTCTCTTCAAACCATGGGACATTCAGATTGTTACACTTACGTATAGGCAAGCTAAACCTGTTGATATCTACAATGTATATGCGAGGAGTACGGGGGGCAAGAAATCAGAGACTATTGCAGCCCTAGAAGAGCTTATAGAAAGATACTCCGCGCAATCATATATAATTGTAGCAGGTGATTTTAATACGACTTTTGAGCCGATGTTAAGTGACGATTGGAACCACATAGATGAAGAAGATAAACAATGGGGAGTTCCTATACTAGAACTTGAGCCAGTAAAGAGGTGGACTGAACTGGTGATCCAGAATATTTCAATTTGCTTGAATAAAGGGTTGAGGGCAACCAATGGCAGGACATCTCAGGACAAGCTGGGTGCTACTACCTACAGGAGTGACCTACAAAAAAGCAGAATTGATTATATCCTAGTAAGCCTTGGGCTGTGGAACCACCTAGAGAATATGATGGTTGTTGATCGGTTGGAGAGCAATCACAACCCTCTATGTATGCTCTTGTCATATTGGAAGGTGCCTATGGCTGCTGGGGGATTGAATGAAATGCCCTCCCCAAACATAGTTCTTGCAAATGACATGCGCCACATAAAATAGGTCAAATTGTTAGAATGCCAGGAGCATATAGATTTTATCTCAAGCAAGCTAGAGCAAGCGACAAATGAGTTGGGGTCTCACATTAGTAGTAGTGACACAGATTGTACTAGGACACATGAAACATTCTTTCAACAACTGAAAAGTGTGTTTGTTAGACCATCTAAGGCAAATAAGGCCCAAACTAACTACTCCCCACACTGGTATTCCAAAGAATGTAGACAGGCACGTTATGATCTGGGTCAGGCTATGAAGTTACGATCCAGCATCGCTGTACGCCTTGCAAGGACAGCCTATAAAAATGTAATAGCAAAATCAAAGTGCGCCTAGGATGAGAAGAGGTGGCAAGAGCTCAAGGAAGCTAGTGCCCCCAAGAATTCTAAATGTTTTTGGAGTATACTGAAGTGGGGCTGTGGTGAGCAACCCGAAAAGCTGAAGAATTGGGTAGCCCAGGAAGATTGGGTGGCTTATTTTAAACCCCAATATGCAAAAAGTGTGGAATCAAACATAAGTGCAGAGATTATGTACACAACCTTTTTGGAAGAGGCATTCATTTTTGGGGATGTAAATTGTGCCCTAGATACTGTGGTAACAGGTAGGGCGCCAGGTATAGATGGCGTCCCAGCGGATAGATACTTTCTGCATGATAGAGAATCTTGGGGAAGGTATATTACGTTGCTAGTAAATGCAATAGCTAAGGGAGCCCCCATACCTGAATCATGGAACAGTGCAGAAATTATACCAGTTTTTAAGAAGGGGGATAAGTCATTCCCCGGTAATTACAGCCTGATCAGTCTGATTGTCACCATGCAAAAGATCTTTGGCAGACTGATCCTAAATAAAGTGCAGGAATGGGAGCGTGAGCAGAACATCTCATCACACCTCCAGGCAGGGTTTAGAGCTTGTATCAGTACAGTCGATCAAGTATTGCATTTTGCAATGCTTCATTGGAAGACTGTCCAATTAGGTGGAGGTAGTTTATATGCTGCCTTTATTGATCTAAGGGCAGCCTTTGATCTTGTTCCACGCTCTATCCTTTTGTCCGTTTTATATGATATGGGTATGCCTTGTGCCCTTCTTTTGCTAATTATGAGACTCCACGAACATAATTTTGCGCAGATTAGATGGGGTTCACCTGGAAGCGTCACCAGCCAGTTTCCAGTAGAAAGAGGGGTACGCCAGGGTTGTGTCCTGGCGCCAACCCTGTTTTCTCTATATATTAATGATGTGGCAAAATTACTGATTGAAGCTAATGTTGATGTCCCAATTTTAGCAGGTGCGAAAGTACCCATTTTAATGTTTGCTGATTATTGTTTAATCATTGCAAAGACCCCGAGTGGATTGCAAAAAGCGTTAGGTATTTTTGAAGATTTTTGCACCACCCGAGGTCTTGAAGTAAATGTTTTAAAATCTAAATTCATGACTTTTAATCAGCACAAATCCTTCAAGGGCAGCATATTCATGAATGAATTACCCTTGGAGCAAGTAAAGGCATTTAGCTACCTGGGTGTTAACATTCAACATGATTTGCGATGGAACCAACAGGCTGAGCTGGCAATGCTTAAACATCGCCAGCTGGCTGGAGCATTGAGCTCTGAGCACGCTAAGTCACTAACCAAACCAATTGCCCCTGCTCTTCGCGTTTATGATGCAAAGGTGGTTAGCTCAGCCCTTTACGGCGTAGTGATTTGGGGATTTGAGAATTTAGGTAAATTGACTGCATCTGAAAATAGGTTCCTACGCAATCTTATTAACCTACCCCAGAGTTCCCCTATGTGTCCTGTTTTTTATGATTTAGGAATGAGGCTAATTGAACTTATTGCTAACTTGCGTCCGGTGTTATACTGGAGGCGCTTGTGGTCAACCCTGAATTAAGAACATTTGCAACAGGATTTATGGATATAATTAAATTTGACACTTTTCATAAAATTAAATGGTTATCTGGCATTAGGGGGATTCTTGGAGAACTAGGAATGCAAGAGTTATGGGAGGATCCACTTAATGCTAGGTTTCCACCGAAAAAGTTCTTAAAGGGTATATACTGGGAGGTGGTAGCTTAAAAAAATTTTAGGACTTCTGCTCCACTCTCGTTTACAGGGATTTTCTTGGATTTTAAAGATGCGATTACCCTAGAAACATTTTGGGATGATCTAACCAAGCCACTGGATAGAAAGCTCTATTTCCAGCTTAGAATTGGTAGTTTACCCATTAGAGCATTCACATCTAGGTGGAGAAATGGTGGAAAAGTCTCTTGTCCCTGGTGTCCAGCCCCCATGGAAACAAGCACCCATATGCTATTTGGGTGTCATGCGTATTCCGCTCCGCACAGGGCCTGGCTACGCCCAATGTGTAAATTACTAGGTACCAGGAGAGGCAAGGCCGCTGCTAGAATTTACCGTACAAGTACTAATTCTCTTTTTTATATAGCAGTGGCAAAGTTCCTAGGGTGGTCTTGGACAATCAGGAGTAAAATGATGAAAGGGTGATTCATTCATATAGTGCTTTTTCAGTATGTTGTGTATTTTTATGTATTATGAATTGTATGTATTTTTAACTTTTGAGATGAATTGTATCTTAGTTAAAATGAATTTTATGCATTTAAAAAAAAATGAGATGAATTCTATGTATTTTACGCTTTTATGACATTTGTCGAATAAAGCTTGCTTGACTTGACTTGGTTGTGAAGGGGGGCTTGGGGAAAGGTTTGACAAAGACAAACACTACACGATCTTGGCAGCCGACCATCGTAAATCCATTGAGGGAGCAAATGGAAATGCATGCATGATGATGACTTGATGAGTAGTACTAGACTAGCAGTACAGGGCAGCAGTATATTATTAATTATTATTAATATGCAATTGCTTTGTCTGTCTGCCTATAGAGAGACCCAAGTTACATACATGTTATGTTCTCTTGTACCAGGTTTCCTTTTAAAGCTAGCAAAGAAAATTAACATATATCTGTAGGAGTGAAATATAAGCAAACATAATAAACAACAACACACACAGTCATAATGATTGCAAAGAAAAAATTAATTAAATGAAATGATGATACTATAACTATGTTATGGTCAAATTGGGAGTTGCATCTCAGCATTACTCTAGGTCCTTCCATGGATGCTCTGTACGTCAATCTTGGGTGCTTGCCCGGTGGATGCCGTTTGGTAAGGTAAGTGTGAGTTGTTTTCTCCAGTATAGCACAGGGTAAACGCGGCCTGTACGTGTAGATAGAAAGACAAAAAGGATATTGAAAACTCAAGGAGAAAATTAAAGTTAAACTGCATAAATTAAGAAGGAGTGCAACAAGAAAACTTTCAGAGGCAGCATGGCTAAATCATGTCTACTCTGTTTCCAGAAGAGGCGTCACTAGAGCTTGTGGTGCCCTGGTCTATCCCTTGGATTGCCGCCCCTGGGAGGGGGTTGGGGTGCTGGGGAAAAAGGACAGCGAGCATTCGAAAGCGGTCCGAGAGACACGTAGTATCACCGCTTATAGTTACCTTGATCATGCAAGTTACATGCACATATATGACGCGGTCCAAGGCTACACAGTTGAATACATTGGTAACTGGCAGTACAAGAGAGAACACACAGACTGCATGATCTATCTGGAGACTCAGAAGAACCGCATGTGCCATCCATCAGAGAGCTGCATAAACAATTACCTGGTAATCCCCTCAGCACAATGCAAACATGCACATACATGACACTGTTCAGGGATCCATCATCTACAGCTGACATTAAATGACCATACATCATGGTTGCCCCATTAAAGCAGTGGGGACCTGCACAAACGTGATGTGCTCTGGGGACCCAAAACCAACGTAACATTGTCGAAGCCTGTGATTCTTTATCTTTCAAAAACATCACATTAATTATTCACAGGGAATGACTCACTGTGTGCCCTTAGAACTAAACACAGCACAAAGGGGTCAGTCAGCTCCACCTTGCCAACACAGACCGGATACAAAGCCCACTCTGGTGGTCCAAAGGCAACAACCATGGGTCGCGCCCTGTCATTACTTTTAAGCAGCAGCAACCAACGCCCTGGGAATGAAAAGATGTGTGTTCCTGGGACCCAAAACCAGCTTGTAATAGTGCATCTCTCCTTCATAGCAGCCTCAGCACACACATTTTCAGCTTTGGGCCCGGGGGCCCAAAGCTAAAAAAACAGGGAGGGGTGACACATTATCATAACAATCCTTAAACACAGCTGTAGGGTCCATGGGAACATGTTCAACTCTATCCCAGGCCCGGGACAAACTGTTCTGGCGCTGCGGCACTCCTTGAATATTTAGAAGAAACAAGAAACATTACATTTTTCTGCAATTTTGTTTTCACATTACTTTCATGGTAACCAACAGCGTTAAAAGTCAACAAGAACAGTAAAATGATAATAATGTGACAAGTATGGAATGGCAAGGCTTGCACACTGCTGGGTTGGGGTCACCTTCAGCCCCTAGTGTGTGAAGGGAGGGGAGTGGAGGGGCCATCAACCGTTTAACTGCAGAGGATTAGGCCAGTCATTCAGTGCCAAAGACCGCTCTGGCCTCTTCCCAGATGAGAGGCCTGGGGTCCCGCATGCCCACCTCAGAATCTGTACCCCAAACATGGTGGAAGGGCCCCCTGCACAAGAAGGGTGAGTAGAGAGGGAGACAGACATGAATTCATTATAGTAAATTCACTGAAAACAACACTAAGGTTAATATGACTTTATTTTTAGGTCTTGTAATAATATAAAAAATATTCTTTTAGTTTGCAGCCCCTCTTAATACACACCAAAAATACAACAAAATTCAAAATGATGTATAGGAAAGTAAATGAAAACACTAGGTTTATTTTTCAAGTATAACTTAAATCCAACATTCTAAAATTATATTTTTCTTGCTTTTCTGTTAGCAAAATCATTGATGACATCGTCGAAGTCTACTTCATCACTCAGTTGCAGTTCTATAGACAGTATGGCAAGATTTCTTAAACGTAAGGCACTCGTTGATCTTAGGTAATTTTTAATCAATTTCAATATAGAAAAACTCCTCTCACAACCTGCAACACTTACAGCAATTGTGAGAAAAATTCACAGTATTATTACAATATTTGGAACGGAGTTCTCAAGACTGTATTTTAGAATAAACTGCAAAATTTCAAGGGGACTGTCCTTCTATGTCTCTGTTTCGTGTTGTGTAGCAGCAACAGAAATAAAACTACAAAGTCTTTTTCCCTCAACAAGGAAGGCTTCCTCATTAATGTCATCTTGATACTGATTTAGTGACATTCGTATTTATCATTCAAAAGATTCGATGGAGTAAGGAAAGCATATTTTTCGCCAAGAACATGAAGTTGTTGAAATCGTGTGGTGATTTCTTGGATCACTCTGTCCAGTGAAGAAAACATTTCTCTCCTTAACTCAGTTTCGTATGACAATTCAGCATCTCGTGATTCTTCACCTGCCATTAGTTTCTTGTTTCTACACCGACGATCCATGACTATCCCAAGATCATCACAAATTTCTTTGGCGTAAGGTACTGAATTGTTAACTAATTCACACATATTTTCAGTTAGAAATACTTTTAAAGCATTGAGTTTTATGTCACATTTTTGTATATTTAATCCTTTGGTTTGGAGGTAGAACTGAGTGTCGTTAATTTCTACAAGGACGGATTCCCACAGGCCAAGAAAGCAAAGGAAGGAAAAAGATTGCAAAGCAACAAGCAACACACCAGCATGTGACCTGGTAACTCTATTTTCTTCTTCACCAGTTAAACGTTCTACAGCACTTTAGATTTTTGAATAATTCTTTTTTACAACACTCACAGCATCTCCCCGTGCACTCCACCAAGTTTCTATTACCCGCTTGACACTTTGACCAGTGACTGAAGTCAGAATATCCCAGCGATGGGTCGGGGAAGAAAAAACACGAACAAACGCTCCACAGTTCTAAAAAAGGTAACAGAATTCACAGCAACAGAAGCTGCATGTAAACCAGCCAAATTCAGCGAGTGATTTGTACATGCAACAAATTCTGCTATTCCATTAATTTCCCTGATGCGTCTTTGAAAGTCATTATGTTGACCAGCCATCACAGCAGCATTATCATATGCTTGTCCTCAACAATTTTGAATATCAATTCCATTGCTTTCTAAATTCTGCAAACTCATAGTTGAAATATTCTCAGTGGTTTTACCTTTTGTTTCAATGAAATCGACAAATGATTCCACAGCCATCACTTTATTTCCATTGATTATAACATAGCATAAAACTTGGCTTGTCTGATCCTTATGAAAGTGGTGCTGCCGAATATCATAGAAAAATACTTTGCTTCTTTCATTTGCTCAATAACTTTGCTTCTTACTTTTTCTCCCAAAATTTCTATAAGCTCATTCTGAATAGTAGGCGACATATAGGATTTAGCATACTTTTTTCCCAGCTGAATCCTTACAGTATGCTCACCTAGCACTTGATTGTATTTTGCCAACAAATGAACTAATTCTAGAACATTTCCTCTTTTTCCTGTTGAATCAGGTTCATCATCAGTCGTGCAATGAATTCCTTCTCGGTGACCCCGTAAAGCCAAATTTTGTTTAGCTAGGAATCTAATGATAACCAACTATCTTGAAAGTATCTCCCTCCACTTCTTTACTTTGTTTTCAACTTGTTCTTGTGCCTTTTTATCAATTGTTGCTCCACATCGGATTCTAAGTTCCAACTCCTTCCATTGTGGGAAACATTGAACATGGGTCACACTAGACTCATGATCGAAAATGTTAGGATTGAGTTTCCACCACATGTTGAATCCATCTTCAGAATCAAAATTTGAATGACTTCTGTCTGCAAATAGTCTGCCACAAAAGCAGTAAAGAGCTTTCTTGGAAGGAGAGTACACCAACCACGACCTCAAAATTTTTTCATTATTTGGCAGAGTTTGAAAAAACCACTTGTATGTACCCTTTCTGGTTCATCCTTTGATTAAAGCACCCTCTCAAATCACTCCACCAAAATCAGAGTGCTGCTGGGTCATAGCATTGGCGGTACGGAGGTCCAGGGTTCCTGGCGCTGGTCGTGGTTGGGTCATGGATGGGCACAGACTGGCTTGCCTTTGGTGCACCAGTGGCGCGGCCACCATTAAGTAGGAGTCAGGGAGGGCTGGACAGCTGGGAGGCAGGAGCGGGGAGGGGAGCTGGATTGGGCCGGTTGCGCTGGGGGGAGGGGCCGTGGGGGCAGCAGCAGTGTGTAAAGTTAAGGGAGGAAATAGGAGTAAAGGAAAAGTGGAAATAAGACAGAAATAAAGCATAAAAGAGCGGAGATGCAGAAAAGTGTAAAAAGGTGAAAAATAAAAGAGGGTAGAAAAACAAGTGAATACGAATGAGAGAGTGGAGCGAGAGGAAGGAGACAGCGGTCCACTGGACCACCAGGGATGAGGTGCAGGAAAACCTGCGGGTGGAGGAGGGCCTCAATCACCAACACTTGAGAGAGCAGGGGCAGGCCTCACTTAATGGTGGAGCTGCGAGGGTGGGGGAGAAATTTTACTGACAATGAATCAGTGGCCTTACTAGATTTGTGATCTTGGTGACATTTATTTTTAAAATGGTTGTGATTCTCTCTCCACGCCCTTCTCATTCTTGTTTCAATGAGTTGTCCCGTGTATAGAACCTCTTTGTGACAGTACTGCAATTGCTTAAAGACATTTTGTGTCCATTCTCAACCAAATGATTCAGAAGAACAATTGTGTCTTGTTTGCAAGCTTCTTGTGTACTTGATGCCACAGGTAGGCCATCAATGTACTAAACAAGAACTGAATTGCAAGGCATTTGTAAAGTCTCAAGATTCTTTTTCAATATCTCAATAAAGATTGCAGGGCTCCCGGTATACCCTTGTGGAACTTGGCACCATGCCAAAACTGTATCACTCAATGAAAAGGAAAACAGGAACTGACTGTCCTTGTGCAGTGAAATAGAGAAAAAGGCCTGACAAAGATATACAATCGTATAACACTCTGCATTACAGGGAGTCTGAAATAATGCTGTTGTTGGATTTGGTACCACATGAGAACATGGAACTACAATATTGCTCTGTTTTCGAAGATCCTGTTCAATTCTGTATTTGCATTTGGGCTTCTATAAAACCATAATTGACTAATGGGAAGGACTTCCAACAATTTCTCTAAAAGCCCCTTGTGTTAACATATTTTCAGTCACTGAACTAATCCCAGCCACCGTTTCAGACATAAGATTATATGATGGTATTCTTGGAAACACTGCATTTTGCTTTCTGTAACTTAGACCAGTTCTATACCTTGATTAGTCTGAGGTCTTTTCCTGACAAATCCGATACTTCTGATTTTTCAGTATCTCACAAATTGGGAGGAAAATCCTCAATTGTTCTTACAGTGTACTAACCAACAGTTCTTCCTTGTTCTTGCCATTTTAAATTCAATATCGTCAAGTGTTTGAAATTCAACCCCATCAGGTGTGCAATACATTGTGCAATTTAACTTGTAGAAATGTACCCTTATTTATATATTTACAGGACTCCATTTACACACATAAAAATGGTGATCTTCCTCAAAAAAACCATTTTTAAAGGAACTCTCTTTGAAACAGGATTAGATATTGACTTACTTGTAACACCTATCCCTTGAATTTTCTTTCTAAGAGAGGGAGATCTGTGACTTCTGCTGTTCTAACAGTTGAATGGGTAGCACCTGTGTCGATAAGGAACAATACTTGGTGGTCATTCACCTCTTGTTCTACAAATGGTCCACTCTGGTCTACCTCCAAGACTGCTTCAAGTACGCAATCTCGTTCTCAAACACAGGGAGTTGCTGAAATGGATTCTGATTTTAGAATGGATTAGAGTTTGCTCAAGGTATCTGCTTCATATTAAATCTGAGATTACCCATATTTACTTGGCCCATCGGAGCTTGAGGGAGATGCCTCACTTGTGACTGATTTGTTGTCTGCATTCTCTAAACTTGGACTCGAACTGGAGCATTTTGCATCTGCGTTTGGTTGACCCCTTGCATTTGCCTATCACCACTTATTTGGTTAGGATTCTGTCTACACTCCCTCTTTCAATGCCAGGGCTTGTTGCAATAGTGGCAAGGAATTGACTTCTTTAACGTTGCAATATCTAAACCCATATTTGGACCAATCAGAACACCTCAACCTCTACCTTGTAAAACACCCGCTCCACTTTGTACCATCTGTTCTCCATTCTGCAAACCAGCACACTGCATTCCACCAACATTTCTTGCATACCACTGATATTGCAAAACTTTCTGAGCCAATTTCATTTGAGCCAGCATATATTTCTCTTTAAGCCTCTTCTGCTTAATTTCCTGTTCATTGCTACAGTACTTTGCATACCTCAGGATTTCACCTAAGGACTTTGCCTGGCCACAAATTACATTCATTTGTGTGTGCATACTAATTTCTGGTCCCAGTCCAAAAACTAATTTTGACACAAAATTTCTCATAGCTCCCTTTTCAGGGTATTCTTCTTCAACGTGCTGTTTAAACACCTGCAACAATCGTTCAAAATCCGCATACACTGCTTCTGTAGCTTCTTGAGTAGTTCTTTTGATCTTTAAGCAATCAATGGCCCTTGCTGGAAAGTTAGTTGTGAGAACAAGAGGTATCCCCGACTAGGATTACTAAACCGGGATAAATCAATCAGTTGAGAGAACCAGTGTTTAGGAAACTGGAATAAAACTATGAACCTAGAAAAACATGATGTGGTGCTCAGTACTATATATGTATACATATGACCAATTATCTGTGATGGACAACAATACAATATTAACATTTTCTTTTATTTTTCTATTTCATAAGAACTGTAAAACGTAATTCATCTCAATTCATCTCAATGTCTAATATTCAAAAATACTTCTGTGCTAATACAAATGTAAACATCACAGTTAGTAAGATTCAATACTCATTTTTAGAATTAATTAGATCAGAGCGGACATTTTGAGAAAATATAATCATGATTAACATGGCTAAGGATTTTGTAGTTGCTACGTGCGTTTCGGCTGTCATCCTTCATCAGGAAGCCATGATATGAATTCAAGAAATACCATATATATGATGTCTGTACTGCAGATTTGTTGTAATTCAAAGCCCAGAAAGTGTGGTGAAAGGAGCCTGTAGAGTACCGCAACTCCCACAACTGCGAGAAAATACCAATTAAACCAATTAAATGTAAACTTTGTTTCGATGTATAAGGTTTGCCGAGCTGCTATTCTTCTGGAGTAAGTACATCTTCAATGATATGAATTGTAATCCCTAGTTGTTGTGAAAAAAGGCGACTTAAATGTAGAGCATGTCTGATAACTGGTTTTAAAATTGGTCCAAAGAAGGATAGTCCTTTGTCCCCCCTGTGGGCCGCGTCTTCTACGATATAGTTCGTGATCCCGGACTTCTGGAGACTACAATAAGTCTCTATGGATCATGCCTAGCATTCGAAGCAGCAGCTCCGTGCCGAGTCAGCCGCAAATGGGGCCTCATTTTCCAGTTTCCTAAACACTCCTTGCTGGAAAGTTTTCCTTTCTAAAAGGTAATCTCCTCATCACACTCTGTCATCGCAATAGGTGAGGGTGAACGGTACGTGCATCTATTGGCGGCTCCGTTCATGGCCATTGCACAACTATCCTAAATTCAGCCCATAAGTTACTCGGTACCACAATGTCAAGAAGGTGTTTAGGTCTGTCCACAAAACCTTCAACATTTTCACAAACCTGTCAACATGTGTGTACCACTGGGCAGGATAATCTCTCAATTTTGGAAAGTTGTTCGTGAATGTCACAAGATCACCCATATTTCATGGTACATGTATATACTCTCCACCTGGCATCTTTCTCATAGGGAAAGTTGGAGCCTTATCTTAATCAGGGGGTACAGGTGATGGTTTACCAGTTGCTTCTGGAACATCTGATTGTTTCTTTTTAATTTCTTTGCCAAATTGCTCTCTAATCTGCCACAATTGCTCCGTTTCAGAATGCCCTTCACCAATTAAGCAATGTGCAATCTTGTCCATGATGATTGCATAGTCACAATTACTTCATTATCTAATTGCACCCTAAATCATTTCTGCAAGGGGATGCCTTTAGTGAGATCTACCTGGTATTTACCTGGCAATTCTATCAATGTATTGCTCTTGGCATCTACACATCTTTTCATTTCCTTATTCAGATATATCAGCTCATTCTGCTACTGTTGATTCGAATGTGAAACATCTAAACACCCACTATTAATCTCTTCCAACTCCACCTTCTATTTTTGTACATCAGGCGCCTCCCCTTTTCTTGACTAAAGGTTACTTTAGCAGCTCTTTCCGTTCCCTTATAATTAGATTTTCCTCAAATCATGGAGGAAAAATGAAATCATCCATTTTTTTCATTTCTCCCTGTGCAATTGGTGTTGTAAAAACAGTCCTTCTCCCTTTTCTTAGTGACTGAACATTTTGTGGTGGGGTCCAGGCAACAATTTGGGAATTTTGCAATGTTGCTGCTTTCTCTCCCACAAGTACCTGGTACAACTGGATTCAAAGCTGTATTTATTGGTGCAATTGTGGAAGGAATTGCTAATTTTTGAGCCAACACAACTTATGACACTGGCGCAGTAACAGTTACAATAGAAGAAGCAATACCTGAAACAATTACAGTATTGGCTGATTCAACACATACAGTCGCAACTGGGAGCATTGGAGCTGGTCCTCTAATCGGAATTGCATTTCGACCAACAGGGACTATAGACACTGCACCGCTAGTGGTTGTAACACTGTCTGAACCAGATGCTGGAACCACAGTTGGTGGTGAATGTGAGAACAACAAAGAGTCCAAAATTTCATCCCCACATCGCTATTAGTATTAGTTTTCCTTGCTGTCTCCGCATTTTCATTTGCCTGCTTTCAAATTCTTTTTAGGCTTTTCTGTTATAATGGTACATTACATTCTAGCTCCTTCAACTGCCCACTTCTTCCATCTGTGTTATTTTCTTTACTCTATTCTGCTACCTTTTTTTCTCTATGGCATGAGCTGCTCATTTTCAAGCATTTATTGCTTCATACTTTGTGTATCTAGAGGCTGGTTTGATTTCATATAGTTTCTCCTTCAAATGTTCAAAAATCTTTAAATCAAAAGTACTATACTGTGGAAATCTGAATCCTCCTTCTTTTTAACTGACAAAGCCGTAAACACATATGAAGCCCTAAGTTTGCAACTCTATATTGACATGGCGTACCTTCTGATGAAGCCTCCTTCCCTCATGGACTGAGACCCTGTCATTAGATCTCTAAGGGCTTTAAAGTTTTTTATAATTGCAAAAATTCATCCAATACATGAGCAAATATCAATTTAATTTATTTCAATGTCTTGTTCACTTTTCAGTTTTGTACAAATTAAGTTTTCCTTCTAATCCCAACGCTATCCTTTTTCATAAGCCTATCACGATACAGCTCCTGATGATTTGCCAACCAATACCATTGTAATTCTGAATCCTTGCAGCAATTCACCCTCCTTTACAATTTTCAATGCACACAAATTCCACAATGTCAAGAAAGAACAGTAAATAAATAACTATTTTCTGTTCCACTAGAAAGTCAAAGTAGTTCATTCACAGAAGAAACAAATCAAAACTATCACCTTCCGACTTCCTTCTACACAGAAAGATGAAAGTTTGAACAGTGGAAAATCACCCTGACTGATATAGTTTACCCTTTGTGCAATAAGTTCCACCAATCACTATCAGTACAATCACAACTATTAGTTACAGTGCTTATCTCAATTGTGTGGTCAATGGTACCTCACGAACCAACACCACGAAACCATAGGAGACAAACAACCCCACAATATTTCTTATTTATCTGTATTTCATAGTAGGATCTTGGACTGCTCCAATTCTAATAACAAATATGCAGCTCAACATCAAACGCATCGTCATGGCTAAACCATGTGCTTTGTCAAAACAGATGACACATTACTTTAAAACAATACCAAACTCTCATTAAAGACAATCGTGATGCTAAAACCCTTTTGATACTCAGACCTTCACCACTGCAACAGCTGTTGGAACTGCAAACTCCCTCAATCTTCAAGTTTGAGCTTTGGACTTAAGGGACATGGGCAATTATTACATTTGGGCAATTTATTTCAGCTCCTTTCTCTCCTGTGACATAAACCATCCTCTCATTACCATGTGACAAAGCAGGGATGTATATATCTAAATCTTTTGGTGTTATCATTAAATTACCCTCGCCATTGGTCATATGGACGTTTGTTCATCGACGAAGAAAGCTTAAAAGGAGCAATCATTTATATAAACCCTTTGGTAGCAGTAAGTCAACAAAGAGAATTTGTATGAGCTAAAGGGATTTTGTTAATAATTCAAATACATTTAAGTTGGTTTGTTCAAAAGTTAGTAGTCTTTTGTAATTTTTGCTATTACAAATTCAATTACTCCATTAGTAAATATTATATAATAAAATATTTCAAAATGAGATAAATTCCAAAACGTAGTGAAAATTAAAGTCAGAATAATGATAATACAACAAGCATGTTTCATATGGGAATTTATCTAATGTAAAATAGGTTAGGATTGAAAAAGGTGTCAGTTCAGAAACCCAGTAAAGAGAGTAATGCATAAGCATGATTCCTTTGCACTTCAAATAAAAATAATTGTTAAGCTGGAATGTATTCTCAGCTATAAAAGAGAACAGACTCAAAAGTAATCTCTTGTGAAGAGAGATATGCTCTGAAGAAACCCAGGGAAGGATATCTAGCAATGAGACGGACTACTCTAGAAACACACGCTGATATAAAAACAGTGAATTATGAATCAAAACAAGTATCACATTCTCCGCTCAAGTGTCCAATAGGATTTCAGTAAACTCTGTGAAGTAGGCAAACTCACCAGTTTGTAACATCTTTCTAATAGGCCACCGAGACAAGTCCCTGAAACGATACTTCATCAACATTTTGCCATCTAAACATTTCTTCTCTTGAATCATCCTTCTCCTCCTGGTGAGAATCCACTATCAGTTGTCTAATACATAATAAATGCCTATTCACTAACAAACAGATGTCTCCTGGAAGGTTACAGCATCTGCAAGGTAATTAAAAACATCTTGTGCAAAGCAACAGCTCTACATAAAAAATAGGCCTTTCAATGTTAGCATATAAATCTCTGTTAACAAGACATCAACATTACGGTAACTTAAATCAGCACATCATTATCTCTTTTATATGTCTATAATGCCTAAGTATGATTACCTTCTACAATTTTTTTAAATTCATAATACATGCATACACTTTTGCACTTTTTATTGAAAAGCGTTTTTGTTTGCACCATCAAGAAATTCAGTTTATGCTTTCTGACCTTTTGGTTTTGACTCTGTTTTTGCTAGTTTAGTGTCTGTGAGCACTTTCTCACTTCTGTTCAGTGTTAAAGTGCAAGTGCTCCTATTGAAAATTGTATTATGGATATGTGTTTCCATGATTTGCATATTTGATTTACTGATAAGTCCCTAGTAAAGTGCACTGAGAGTGCTAGGGCCTGTAAATCAAATGCTGCTAGTGGGCCTGCAACACCGATTTTGGCACCCACACGAGCAGCCTTTCAAAGGGTTCTCAGATGTTCCACTGCAGTGTCTGCGCACAGTTTTAACTGCCATGTCGACTTGACAAGTGCACCCACTTGCCAAGCCCAACCTTACCTTTTATTACATGTGAGTCACCCCTAAGGTAGGCCCAGGGTACTCTCATGGGCGGGGTGCAGTGTATGTGAAAGGTAGGACATGTCCTGGTGTGTTTGACATGTCCCGATGGTGCACTACAGTGTAATTCATGTTTTACTGTTGAAAGCCATCTGTCCCATAGGATAGAATGGGAAATACGTGGTAACATTTTGCGAGTATTTCTTCACATGGGGACAAGGTAGAGAAATGGAGTTTAGTATGCTTGAACTCAGAATGTCGAAATGCATCTTTTAGTAAAGATGATTTTTTTATTCTGTATTTGAAAATACCACTTTTAGAAAGTAGGCATTTTCTTGCTCAGCCATCCTGTGCGCCTCTGCTAGGATTGTGGATTGACTGTCTGGCTTTTGAGTGACAGGGGCTAGGGATGAGCATTATCTTCAGATAGCCATGGGGGGGTTCGCAGTGTGTCCTGCCTTTCTTGGATGAGTCAGGGCAGGGCTGAATAGACATGGGCTGTATTTAGAGTAGTGGGATGAGATTTCCTTGCACCTGAATGGGCGTGGTCTGCCTTGGACAATGCTGTCTCTAACTCTTGCTGGGTAGATAGGCCATATTTAGAGCAGTGGGATGAGATTTCCTTGCACCTGAATGGGCCTGGTCTGCCTTGGAAAGTGCTGTCTCTACCTCTTGCTGGGAAGATGGGCCAAGGAGGACCAAACTGGTTTGGACTGATCACAGACACTCTCTGCCCAAGGGAACAACAAGAAATGCAGTGCAAATATTGGGGCCCAGACCCACTTGAATCAAGGAACCTGCCAAAAAGAAGAGCTTGAAGATCTGCCAGGTGGAGTACCGCCTCGGGAACCAAGGGTTTCTGTTGCCAGAGAGGGGGAAAGCAGCCAATACCATCACAGACACTGCTGTGGGCTCTGTGTCCTGAAGACACCACAGAGGATACCAGCGCATTTCGCACCCCAACCCTGGTCTCACCGGCGACAACAACTTCTACCGCCACCGAGCCGCTGCTTAACCCGCGACCTGTGGACACCACACTCTGCACTGCCTTGCTTCACTCCTGGTCTCACTGAGGATGTCGCTGCCCACTGACCGCAGCACCCAAATCCGCACCATGTGGTTTGGGGACACTGCCCGTAAGTTATATGATGCACCACCCTGTCCCACACCGCAGTCCGGGCCAACCGATGCCAGCTTCCACCAACCATTACTGTCGCGACACCGCTGGATGACCGTCACCCAGCAGTTGCCTGCACCATGACCTGAGGGCACTGCACCCCGCATCGCTGCGCTTCACATTGCAATTATTGCCACCACCGGCCCGCACTGACACTATTGGCCAGAAACAAAGGTACTGTTTACGACTCGGTCTGCACCAACTCAGTCAGCTGGAACAGTTGGATTCTGTTGTTTTCAGCACCACAGTAGACCCGGATGGAGCTACCGGCTTCAAGGATCTGCATTTTTAAGTTATACTTGCAAAGTTTCTATTTTTGATTACTGTATGTTGGTCTTTTATCGTTTTGGTCTTGTTTGCACAGATAAATATTGATTATTTTTCTAAAACGGGTGTAGTGTCCTTTTGTAGTGTTTTCATTATTTTACTGTTGGTTACGTGCAAATGCTTCACACACTGCATCTGAGATAAGCTTGATTTTCCTCCGGAGGAATCATCTTTGCCTATTCAGTAACTGGAGAGCTAATGCAAATTAGCTTCCAGTAAGCTCAAGCAGGTAACAGGCAACTTTCTAAAATGTATTTTTCCATAATATGTAATAAAATTCTGACTTTACAATTTAGTTGGCTTTATGATAACCATTACAAATTGTGGTTTAGCTATTTTTTAAATTGCCCGCTTGACCCGAGTTAGCAGTTTTAGTATTTTTATTAGCACTCTGGTGTTCTACATAGGACAACTGCTAGAGTGAAAATAGCTTTTTGGGATTTGTCACTATAAGGACATGTTAACGTTAATTTTCTACATGTGTTTCTTTTAAATACCATTCTTTTACTGGGCTACAAGACCTACATGGTGCATCTCACTAATATTTAAAATAGGGGGTTTTCAACCTGTCAAACATGTTTATTTAATAGGTCACACTGCATGTTTAAACTGCAGCAGTCAGCTTACAATAGTAGGCCTCAAGCCATGTTTTCCTTATCACTCTAGTAGATGGCAGAATAAGTGTTGTAGTCCACAGGTGGCATTTAACTTTCTATGACATGGGCACAGGTTCTAAACCATATACTATAGACTTACAGGAGAGGTAAATACTTCAATCAGGGATTATGTAAAGTCAAAATTACAGCAAATAAAATGTATAAAGGGGCATTTTCTCATGAGAACTCTATGTGGATGTTTGAATTCATGTGTTCTTGTGAAAATAGTAGATTTCCTCAAATGCATAGCCTGCTAAATGTTGAATAAATTCATTGTTTACTTGCACAAAATCCATCCAGTTCTGGCTTGATATAGAAATGTTATAAACACCTAGTTTCACAAAGAATACAGTGAACTACTCCAGATAGATATAATTCCCATTTTACCCTTTATATTAATTTGATTAAAGGTTCTGCAGTAAAAAAGGTCTACCTAATGACTCAACTTTACAATATATTACTGCATGACATCTTAAATAGATCACAAAATGTGTATCAATTAATTTGTCAAAACAGTACTTTTCATTTTAACAATGTACAATTATGGTGTCTGTGCTCTTTTTATATGCCTGTCTACAGACATTGTAAGACTTTTCTAATGGCAAAAAATGTGCATGAAATGCCAAGTAGTTAATCTGCACCTAAAAAATTAGAAATGTCAATACAATTTGTAAAATAACTCATTATACAAATGTACAGTCAGCATTTGTTTGCTTTCTACTAGGACCTGAGTGACTAATGTGGCATATTAAATTAGATTATGAAAAAGATTAATATTTCCAAAACTTTAAACAACACCAAATTGTGGGTACATAAATTCCATAAAATGCAAATAAATGTCTAATTTAGATGATAATAGAAATTCTATCTATTTGTGTCAATAGTAGTAAATATTCTGTAGTATTTTCCATCTGTATAGGGTTTTCTAGTGGAATGTTTTCCACCAATCTATCCAGTGGTCATTTCATTGTTCTCTTCTAGAGGTAATCCCACTCCAGATGAGTTACAGTTTCCACAAACCAGAGGAATTCCTATCACTTTA
The DNA here is from genome assembly GCF_964261635.1 of Lissotriton helveticus. Lineage (NCBI taxonomy): Eukaryota > Metazoa > Chordata > Amphibia > Caudata > Salamandridae > Lissotriton > Lissotriton helveticus. Next base: position 1,082,847,659 of record NC_136059.1, read on the forward strand.
CAACTCTATTTCAGGGTATAAATCAATTAAACTTGCAGCTATTTAGAGCCATATTTATGACTGGGTTTGCATTATGTTTGCACCATGCAACTTGCAAATGTGCAATGCAAACTTTAAGTAAGATTTATGAAGGCACGCAAGGCCACTTTGCATGGCCCTGAGTGGCTCCGTAATTCACTGTGTTGCTTTACTCTCCCCTTCGAAGGCGTTTCATGGTAATTGTGTGGCGATTCCCATGCAACTCTCATGGATTTTGATAAATTCCCAGATTTATCAGAATTAGTAAACTTAGGATTGCACCAAAATGCTTATGCCTTCGCAGGGGAGACGTAACAAGGAGAAATATCTCTATTTCCCCTCGTTACTTCCTCTTTGTATGTGAACTGCATTCTTCAGCACACATAGAGGAATACGCCTCAGGGGATTGTTTTTGTGAAGGAAGGTACTCCTTCCACCACAAAAAACAATTCTGCATGCAACAGAGTATACCAAAAGTAAACAAATCCCACACCACTAAACATAGGAAGGTTTCACCTTACACAACACCTACATTGAACAAAAGCCTGGCAAAAGGCAAAAGTTGATGTGCATACCTACCCTCGGCCTAATCACAAAATTCCTTTAACAACTATGTGTACACACACAAAGCCTATCAGATCTAAAATAATCCCGGGTGTACAACTCCGCTCCGTTCACAGAGGTTGCAGAATTCGGCAACTCTGCGTTCTACTGAGAATGCATAGTTACTATTAAACTCCGCACTCTGCTACGGAGCAGAGGTTTTTTTTGGGTCCGCGTGCTCAAAATTCAATTTTGCGCATGTGGGAGCAACTTGCCGGGGGTTCACGATCGCCTATGAGATTTTCAGGGCTGCTTGCGGGTGCCACAAGATTTGCTAGCTGGCTGCATGCTCCCGCAAGATTTTGTGTTTGCCAACATGTAATTCAGGCATGCCAATGACTTTCGGCAGATGTTTTTAGCTGAAGGTGATCCCCAATGCGCAGTGTCTACCACGACAGCGATCTGGGGAAGATTCTCTCCTCGAACAGCCTCAAAATCTTCCCAAACTGATGATATATGGAGTTAAAAAGCTCCTTGAATTGACATTTCATTTTTTGTGCGAGGAGTCTTGTTTTTGTTTTTCCACTCTTTTCTCAACTCGAAGGAAGTGCACCAGAGTCTCAAATTTCCTGTTCCTGTCCAGCTGGCTCCCAAATGTGCTTTGTCCATCTCTGGTCACTTTTGATTTGGAATTGGATCTGGAAGAATCTCTCATTGTATCTGCTGCTTATATCCCATTGGATTTATGGACTTTGAATTTGAGATTTCATAAGTAAGTTGAAAAACTGGTGTTGTTCGTTTGATTTGTGCCATGCACATAAATGTATATGTTCTTTAAATAATTTTTTTAAATGTATTATGGAGGGTGGCATGTTGTTTCCGTAGATACCTAGTAATTTTTCTACTTTTGTAAGGGAAAAATGTTTCACTGTTTACTACACTTTCTACATGTTTTTAATACATTTGACATTTTGATTGAATTCACTAAGTGGCCTAGTCTGAAAATAGAGCTTATAGCTAGCAGGCCCAGTGCTAGTAATGGGTCCATGAAACAACCATTTCTGTGTTGTTTACAACATTTAGGCCATGGATGAATTTGGATTGAAATACAAAATGTCCTATTATGCGGTATTTCATGTCTTTTCATGCAAACAATGTATAGGAGTCAAGACTAGGTGGGGTAATGCAGTTGAAGGATGTCTCTTGTTGTAAACATTTTTTTTTAGCCCAATAATATTCATTTTTGGCATTGCTGAATTAATTATGTTTTCTCTGTTTTACCATGCCGCCTTTGTCTGGACAATGTGTGTGTTTGCCATAGCCCAACAGTTGCCTTTATTTGTTCTAGATGCCATGGGGCCACTGGCCATGTGCCATTCTGTATAGTCAGTGGACTGTCCTGGCCTAGGCATGCATGTGCTGTTTGTTGTATAAGCCTCTTTTTCAGCTCTTTTTGCCATAGGCTGCATGGATGGCTGAGCAATGAGACAGCAGTTTAATAATAACGTGTTATTATATCTCTGAGGATAACTTCACTTATGGTTAATTATTTAAATGTTTCAATTTTTTAGCAATAATTTTTTTATGATTACATTTTTTTTGTTTATGCCTTTTTCCACTACATCTTGCATTAAAAAGATCAACTCCATCCCATGTCTGCTATAGATGCAAGACAGCATTAATTGTCTAGGGATTATTCCTTCAATTGTCATTGTCAGGTGCACCTCCATCAATGCCACATCACACGTCGTGAGTGATGTCATGTCCCATACCGCACATAAATCAAAGCAAACAGTTTCATCTCTATGTTGTTGTTGTTTTTGCTCTCTCTTATTCTTCCTGAGTGTTCCGTCACCATGAAAGTATATTGTGGTGTGGATTTCTATTTTACCAATGAGCAGATATATTATTATAGTTACACTGTATTGTTAATTAAGGGAGTAACAGTGGTGACCACACCAAATTATATACATTTTTTGCTACTATTAGAACAGCAACAATGCCATGTTTCACTGATGTTCTTCTTGCTTCTTTTCCCTTAGGTACACGACAAGAAGACATCAACAAGAGACAACAACACATCACTCAGAGTACTGCCAGAAAGAAGGCCTTTGCACTGTGTGAGCATGACATGTGAGTGACCCACACATCAGTCATCTTTTCAACTTGAAAGATAAGTGGCACTGCTAACTGACAGCTTCAAATGGCCCTAAAGAAAGGTGCCACTTTTAAGCCTAATACTGCTACCAGGAAAGTAGCCAGTGAGATGAAGGAGCTTACCACCACCACCACTGGTATATTGCCCCAGATGTTTTTTGGATAACAAAAATCTGTGCCTGCCGCACCAGCCTCTGTGGAGCAAACTGGGAGAAGCACCCCCAAATCATTGGACCAACCCCAATTTAGGCCCAAGCACATGTCTGTCACAGAGGCAGCCAGTTTATTCATGGCAACACTGATGAGCGGTGATGTTGACATGGAGTTATCTCTATCGCAAAGCGACAACTGCCAATAGTAGTTCCTCCTGAGGGAGGAGCAGTTCAGGATATTGAGCTTCATTCTGAGGAAGTAGAGCAATCTGCTCCAGAAGATCCATTGTCGTCCAGATCTCCAGCTAGAAAAAGGAGGGTTAGTGGTGCATCATCTTCTTCTTCAGGCTCCCCTTCAGATGATCTAGGAGCCACTTCCATCCCTCCTCCGTCTGAGAGTGAATCACGCCACAAGATGCCTCAGACAAGGCTAGGGAAAAGGAAGGTTCCAGAAAGCCTTAGAATTATGGAAGCAGATGTAGAATAGGAGGATGACGACAAGCCAGTCATTATGGATGATGTTAGCCCTGCCCTGGTGGAGACAGACGTTTCCCCATCCCAACTTCCTGGGGGGATGTGGCAGTGACACCACTATTCCAACCACCACCAGCTGCCATAATTGCATAGTCCTTGCAGGGACCTACATCCACAAACACCTCAGTAAAAGTAGATCCTGCAGAATCAGAGAGTCAAATGTCAAAACACCCACTTACCACCAGTTCATCCAACATTGACAGTGGCACCAGTGTCAAAAAGTTGAGCTTGCCAGTTTGGGATTTCTTTTTGGTTAGCCAGAAAGATTGCCATATGCTCCCTTTGGAGAGCAATTGTTAGTCAGGGTAAGCTTGATACCAACTATGGTACCTGTGGCCAAACAACCAACTTGAAAAAGCACCATACGATCCCTTAGGAGGCACACCTTAATGACCAAATAACTGGAAGCATTGTTGGAGAAGGGGTGAAAGCCGGCTGAACAGCTAATCTGAAACCAAACGGATCATGGAGGAAGGAGAAGAAGATGAAGACATCTTCATTAAACAAACCAGCCCTCTCCCAGCAGTGCAGTAGTGTCTCCCATATCAGCAACATCAAAATGCCACAAGACTCAGGTCGAGACACCAAGCCAACGGAAGACAGTTACTATCCAGCAGAAAAGCACATTGAGCCTACCAACAAGTGGTCCCAAGTAGTCACCTGCATCAGTGAAATCAGGAAAGAAAGAAATTCAGGCTACTATTCTTGCCATATTTAGGCCTGAGGGGCAGTATGAATGCAACCACCCAACAGCACGTCTGCATAATGCAATGCTGGCTAAAATGCTAGCAGTGTGCCTCCTTTCTTCTTCTTTTGTTGAAGGGATAGGTTGTCTTGAATTTGTGGCAGAAATCTGCCCAAACTGAAAGGTTCCCTGCCATTGCTATTTTTCCAGAGTTGCTGTACCAGCGCTACATCGCGATTGTTGCCACGGACAGTGGCAGTAATATAGTTAGGGTCATGGCCGATGGTGACTATTTCAGGGTATGGTGTTTAGCGTACTGCATCAACATCATTGTACAGGACTTTCTCAGAAAAGTAGAACAAGTAAACAACTTACTTTTCACCTGCAGGAGAATCTGCACTCATTTCAGCCATTCATTTAAAGTCCTGAAAACAGCTGAGGGTCATTCAGTGTGATAATAGAATGACTGTTAAAGTACTCATACAGAAGGTGCCAACATGCTGGACCTCCACTTATTACTTGCTTGAATGCCTATTTGAGCAGTACAGACCTATAAATGAATATGTCATGCAAAGAGGAGAAGCAACTTTAAAAGGTGTGGTCATTGAGATGGGCCAATGGGGCCTAGTCAAATGCCTGACAGAGATGCTGCTTCCTTTTGAGGTGCTCAGCAAGGAGGGCAGTAACATTTTTTAGCCTATCCCATTGTTGCGCATGCCACAGGAACAGCTAAAGAAGGTGTCTGCAATGTACACAGGTGTGGAGGAAAAAAAGATACGTATGACTTGGTGGAGAGCTTAATCCTTCGCTTGTCTGCTAATACAAGGATGCAAAGAGACATTGTGTCTTCCAAACTTTACATCTGTGCCACAATTCTTGATCCACGGTACAAACCATTACTGTCCACTTTCATTCCTTTTTCAGATGGGGATATTAGAAAATATAAAACATGGATAGTTGAGCAAGGCAGTGATCTACACAAAGAACAGCAGGGAATTAGAGGCCCACTGGTCCAGGGCACACGTCCTGTGGTGCAGCCTTCAAATTCAAAGCCTGAGGGCAGTGTTGTTGGCTCACAGCAGCCAAACCCAATGACAAGAACACCATCAAAAACACCAAGACCAGGAGCATCAGCCCCCTAAAATGCAACTGAGGGGTTTCTCCCGGCAGGGCTTAAGTTCAACGAAGAGGCGTAGGCAAAAGAAGTCAAGCAAAGTGAAATCCAGCAATGAACATCAAGCGAATGATCCAGGTCTATCTGGATGATGCAATAGATGTCTACCTTGTTCATAACCCATTGGTGTATTGGCACGGGAAGAGGCACCAATGGCCAGTGCTCAGCAGTCTTGCAATAAACTATGTGGTTTGCCCTGTAGTCAGTGTCTCCACCGAGCAAGTTTTCATTGCTGCTGGTGCCATTGTCACAGTGAGAAGGACCAGTCTCATACCCCAAAACATGGTGAGATTAACCATGATCAAAATGAATCAGCACTTTACAATACCAGATTACACAATACTTGAAGTAGCACAGGAGGAAGATGACAGAGACTCAGGTCATTGAAGTAGTGTGTTTGATGACCTAGTTCTGGACGAACCACCAACGTTTGAGGCTGAGTTCTACTTCTCTGACTACTAGGATTTCTTTCTTTGATGTCCCCCAAAAAATATATCTAGGGAACACTATTTACTTTATTATTCGTGTGTCGGACTGTCTGATTGACCGATTCATACCCACCAAATTACTCTTAAACACATTTTTATTGCCAATTGGAGTTGCAACAGAGTGAAGTCAGTGAAGAAGTTGGACTCCCAACTTGCCCTTCAAAGCCATTTCCCTCAAGCCAGACATTGGACGGAGAATAGAAATAAATGTGTGCCTGCCTCCAAGCCTGGGCTTTGACTATCTATCCTACCCTAGAGAAACTATCCCAGCCCCATGTGACATTAAAAATTCAATTTACCCTGGCAATCCTCTGCTTTTTGAACAAATGGAGTATCTGCATTCCGCAAAGTACCACCAATCGATCATGGTGAGTACACCAGAAGAACAGGTAAATGCTGGCCTTAATTTCACGCTGAGTGTATGTTGTTCATTGCAAAGTGTAAACTTGTTGGAACTAAGTTGTGATATGTCATCATCAATGTGTTGAGAATAGATTGAGAAGAGATTAGATGACTCATTTGCTGACAGGCAGTGTGAGACTGGATGTTTGTTTGTTATGCTTACTGTGTAAGTGTTGAGATTCCCAAAATGTTGGTAGCCTGGCCTACTGGCAGCTGCTCAATAATTTTAAATCTTCCCCTTTTAAACATAGGATAGCGAGATTCCTTCACCGAGTCCACCTCCACTCCACACAGTCCACAGTCTACACTGCTTTGTTTTTTATTGTTTTATGCTTTATATTTATTCTCCTCAAAGACTGAGACCCGACCAATACCTTAGAAATAGCAAACTTTGCGAACACAAATCTACTCTACACATAAAGTGACTCAATCTTTCCCTTCTTGTTGTTCAATAACAAAATTATACTGCTACAGGTCGATCAACTGCATCTTGAGTCGGGACTCGGGATACTGTTGCTATGGAGTAGGACACCAAATTCGGGGTCAGACTCAGGAGGATCAAAGATGATGGAATGACTCGGAATCAGACTCAGAATCTGATTTTGACTTAGTGTGTGGGTGTGAGCGTAACTACTGCTGCGAGAACTGGCACCAGAAGAAAATGGAAGTTTTCAAATTCACTGAAATCAGAAATTTGGATGATGATGACTTTGAAGTAGCTTAAAGATAAACAACAGCACAAGACCCACACAAGTCTGTGTAGTGGTGGCGGTGAGTGGTGTGACTGACAGCAGTGCATTGATTTTCTAATTGGTTGGGGAAATGCTATGTTGCTGTGTGTGTGTGCTCACTGCTCACTTCTCAGTGCTGTCTGTCTCCAATTCATCATTAAATCTGAAGCTAAATCATGGTTGGGTGTTGGGCCTGTTGTTGAGGTAACTGTCGGAAACAGACATTTAGCCATGGTGCCTCTGAGTCTTATCTTCTTGTTGCACTCCTCCGTATGCAATTTTACTTTTCTCCTTGAGTCTTCAATATAATTTTTGCTTTTCAATCTAAAGGCCCGGGCTTTACCATGCGCCAAACTGGAAAAACTATGTGACATACTCACACTTACCTTACCAAACCGCATCCGCCAGGCACCCAAGATTGATGGACAGTTCAAGAGGAATGCAGATGCAACTCCCAATTTGACAATACAGTATCTTTTTTTTCTCTTTAATCATTACATTTTGTGTGTTGCTTATGTTTGTTACTTGACTCCTACAGATGTTTTAATTTTATTTGATATCTTTCAAAGATCCGTACAACAGTTGCACAAAATAATGTAACTTGGGTCTCTCTGAGGGCAGACGGACAATTTGATTTGGTTTACCTGTACTAATAATTATCATCATGCAAGCATTTCCTTTTCCTCCAGTAACAGATTCATGATGGTCGGCTGCCAAGATGAATGTGTTGTCCTTATGTAGTGTTTGTCTTTGTCAAACCTTTCCCTCAAAACCCCCTCCACACCTGTTTATCGAACCCCTAACTCCCTTCCCCCGGGCTGTATGATTTTTTGAGGTATGACTAAATTAAATTTACACCATTAATTGATAACAACTTGGTGGGGGCGGATGAAGTGAAGGCAACACCAACTCAAGTCAGGGCAATATTCTTCTTCTGCTCTAAGTATAGCCCACACTGTTAATATTATATATATGAGATTGTCCACCCATGCACCGTATTCAATATTAATTTTTTCCTCAGAGGAACAAAATTAATAATTGGCAGCATCATCATCCTTCCAGCTCTTAAGGTTACCCTTGTCCACTTCATAGCTCAAGTTGACAGTTGAAACAAATGACTGTACTTGGGAAAAGGCTCTTTCAAAGCACTCAGAGAGGGGGTATTTCTTGTCTTTATACCACCTTATGCAATGCTGCATAACCCATGAAACAAAAATGTATGTTAAAATGAGAGCAAGATTTAGGAGCAGAGATCCAGTAGGACATTCAGTCACATATCTGACTGATAGCTGCTTAAGCCTCAATGAGCATCCAGTATAAAGCTAATGCTTACAAAATACTTACCCTGTGGTACTTCATGAGGGTTAGACTACATGCCATGTTCGGCAATGTTGGAATGGGTGCACTCTTATAATCATATGTGGTGGTCCTTCACCCAGGTGCAATCCTTCAGAAAGGCGATACTGTTCCAAATTAAAAGAATCTCCAATTCCACTTACTCCGATGGTGCTATTACTGGAGTAAGCTAATACGGCCTGTACAGGTAAGAGCGGTGGGGCGGTGGCAGGGCGGAGGGGAAGTTAGCACACGACGGGGTAGAGAATACAAAATAATTAAATAAATAAAACCACTTACCATGCGCTTTCTGCATCACTGAATCAGCGATGTGGCGAGTGCAAGGTAAGGTGTTTTGTTTACATATTTATTTTATTTTCCCTTTCCCGTTGGCTCTCGACTTGTCTCTGCCCTGCCCCGCCCCACCACTCTTACCTGTACCGGCCATGCCTGGGAGTACATTGTTGAGGATATCGACTATCTACATACAAGCCCATGGGGAGGTTGTCGCTCACTTCCTGTTACCTGCAAGAATAACTATTGTCCAAGTCTGGAAGAACCCACCAACCCCTCAAATATCAATATACGTTTGCCGCCTGTATGCCATGGAACAGTTGACAGCTCGGATTATGGACAAACCGACCAAATTTGGTAACATTTGTACGTTGTTCAAAACATATGTAAATAGAGATGTGTAGAGGTAGTTCCAAGAGGAGTGTCTGGGGTGCCTGCAACTGTAAGAATGAACGCACTGGGCGGGCTGCTAATGTCCACAAGCAAAGATGACTTGGAGGAAAATAATGGACAATCAGGGTAGGGGCGCTTAATATGTGTTTTTTGTCATAGAAAATGTTATTAATTATTTTCTTTGTGTGCTTGTTTTTCCCTCTTTTCACTGTCATAGATGGACTGTAGCCTCTGTTGGCCAGCACCCAACAGAGGCTACTTAGAGGTAGGTTCTCAGTACCAACAGTAATAATACCTATTTCAAAAAGAGGTAAATGCGAGGCCCAATTTGACTTGATTCCATATGAAATGTGTTCCCTGAACTGCAATATAATGAGAATAAAGTATTTAAAAAACTGAAAGTGGTAGAGGCAGACAGATAGAGAGGTGCGGTAGTAAGAGAAGTATAGAAAAAGCGGTGAGATAGTGCAAGGGACCAAATGCGAAAAGATATAGAAAAGCAGGTCATGTTAAGAGAATAGAAGCAGAGAGAAAAAGTTAAAAAGAGGAGTGAAGGGTAGAAAGGCAGGTGGGGTTTAGAGAAAACAAGTGAAGAAGAGTTACAAAGATAAAGGAGAGAATGAGAAGTGAGGTTAATAGAGAAGTAGAGAAAGAGTTGTGTTAACATATTTCAGAAAAAATAATTTAGAATTAATATCTTTGCTGTAACTTTTCATTTGAAATACATCAGCCCTATTGCATTTTACATAACATATTGCAGCGAATGTTACCTGTGGTTTAGATCACTGGCTTGTCACAATAACTAACTCAGGCCTACTGTATTGAGCATATGTTTTCTGATAAGGCAATACGATGCAATATAAACACTCTTTTTTAGTGGAGGTACACACCTTGTGCCCAACCAAAATCTCAAAGAGAAGAAAACTTTCAACAGAGTCTCCCCCTTGGGCTGCTTCTTAAATCTTTTTCTTTTTGTGGGCCTTTCACAACGAAAACTGACAGTTGCACTAGACAGCCACACCTAGGTGTATATTCACAAGAACGTGTGCTAAACATCACCAAAACATGCTAACGCAACTTTACACATCGCAGCCTATTGCGGGAAAAAAACCCTTGTCAATGTGGAATTCACAACAAGGCGGTACCATGCGATAGTCTGCTGAAACCGTGGCCAATATCCGTGAGACAACCACCTCGACGGAGATAAAAACACAAACTACAACACAAAAAAACGTATGATGATCCCATTCATATTGAGGAAAGCAGGGATAAGCATCGCCAGGCCCGCAACACACATGGCAGGCGGGAATAAGCACAACAAAAACCTATAAAAAAAGACAAACTAAACAGAAAACAACAGCCAAGCACAATGGAGGCAACCCGAGCCAGTATACAACCCCACAAGCTCCATTGTCAACAAAACATTGTACATGGCAGGCCATCTTGGACAAGGTGAAAGCAGTCTGAGAGAGGAGGAGGTCAATGGAAGAACACCAGAACATCCGGAATGATGTGAAACGCACAAACAATCAGAAACACACCGACAACAAGAAGGCAGTAATGCACACCGGAGGTGGGAGGCCAGTGCCACTCCAGGAGCTGGATGACATGGAGGAGATGGAGTCCACCAAAGAAGTCTGGAGATGGTGGCAGGACTCAGGGACCGGAAACTGCCCAAAACAACAGACACAACAGCAACAGGGAGAGGAACCAGCAGGGACTGGGGGGACGGATGGAAATGGGCACAATGCCACACATGCACAATTAAGCACAGCACAACTGCAGACAAACCATGCCGAAGAGTAACAACACCAGCCAAGAATACAAGTCTCACAACCCGGCAATATCATACCACTGAACAAACACAGAAGTGAAAACCACACTGCCTGAAAGGGAGACGGGTGAGCTAAATCAGAGCTGAAAGGACATCTCACACACAATAAAGCACACACACATAGGAAGCCGAGCACCCCAACATTGAACACAATGTGGTACAAACACCAACATTTGCACACCCAAACACAGGATACAAGTGCACATGCCTGTTGCCGGTAAATGGCATCTGGCTAAGCACGAAAGAGGGACATGACAATGCACAAGTACAAACCCACAGTCCTGATGGTGTAGCAACGCACGTATGGCAAGGAGCCAGAGAGTCCATGACACACATATTGGCATACAAATCAAGACACAACACAGTTGTAGACAAGTGAAAGTACGGATACTTTATCAACACGTGCGTGTCAGTACTGCCAGGAAAAGTGCCACGATATGCAGACCAATGCAGCAGCATGTCCGAATAAGGAACATAGGAAAGCGCCCATATCCACCTCGGGGGAGTCCATCACCAACACAAGTCAGTGCCAACCTGCATAGGTTGTCTGTGCATTGATCATGAGTCCAGGCCAATGCAGCCATGTCCACTGTCGTCCTGGGACATGTGACCAGATTCCCAACATGCAACCAGATGTCGGGACATGTGCAATGTGACCTACCCAGTTGTGGCTGCGGGTACCTTCTCACTAGTTCATGAACGCGAGTGCAGCAGCATAGGCCAACATCTCCAATGAGAGATCGTCGTCCACCACATCTGACATGCCGTCAACGTAATCCATGACTTGTGCTGCACAGAGTTAGTGGCCCCGGATGCACAGCGTCCTCTATGGGCCTACTGCCACGGGACGCTGACTGGCGGTGAACAGGGTTGATGACACCAGGTCAGTTGTTGATAGTGTTTGAACACCTCCGTGACTCTATTCCGGCTTTTGTCCGGACTGAGCCGCATCTTCCTCTTACTCCGTGGATTCACTGGTATGGACTCTGTCATTCATGATATGTGACTATGTGCTGGATGTGGGACCTACTGGTCCGCATGGTAGACCTGGCCTCTCATCCACCTGTCGCCGGCTTACGTTGAACAGGGTTAGTGGCACCATGTGTCGCTGGCTTGCACTGAACATAGATAGTGGCACCACGTGTCGCCGTCTTGCATTAAACATGGTTAGTGGAATTTGGAATTATGCTTCACTGAGCGAAGGGAGTCTGGTGCTGTGGCTCCTGCCACGGACTTGGGGGTCAGTCCTTCAGGACTAAGGACAAAGTTCCACATGTGGGACCTTCTGGGCTGAAGAGGACGCCGGTGGAGTATGTAAATGAGAAAGGAGTAATGTGGGTCAGCATCGGTGGGGGCAGTAATGGTTTGCAGAAGCTGCTAAGGTCGCAGGACTGTTGCTTGGAGCTTGCACCAGCATGTGGTGGGCACTCTTTGACACACGTCAGTGTAGGCAGATGAGCGAGAGCCTCGTTGGTGAGCTGGGGCAGGCATGACAGGTCTGGGGACCAGCGGCCCGGGGTGAAGCAGGCCCACAGGAACACAGGCCCGCCGCATTTGGCGCAGGACTCATGGCGGGTTGAGATGCGCCACCCTGGCAGATGCGTTGTCCATTTCGAATGAGAACCACGACCAGTGCGACAGGTTTTTTGTTCACACCCCTACGCAGGTCTGGCGTACGCAGGTCCAACCCACTATGCATGTGTATGTAGGGGCAGATGTAATGTGTGACATTTACACATTCTGCCCCACAGCCTGTGGGGACATGGTAGTGTCTACTGGCCACTACATTCCATGCACCAGCAGTTGATCTCCACATGGCCATTTCTGTGGTTTGCACTCTGTGGTCTGTCCGGCACCTCCAAGCCACACCTGGCATTGGGTAGGTCCACATTCCTTTGTCACTTGCCACTCTCACACATGCCTGCTCCATGCCTCTCTTCACATTCTGCTATTGTGTGTTTGTGGTGCGATGCCATGACTGGGTTGTGGGCATGGCACGGCCGGATCTCAATGGAGTCATGTTGTTGTGTCTGGTCAGTTGGCATATTGTGTGTCATGTTGCATGTAGTTGTGCTGAGTGCCCATTGGCAGTGTTGTGAGTTGCATTACTGTGGGCTGGAGGTGTGTGGTGTGTTTATTTTGGACTTACTACCGGGCACTGCATTTCCATGTGTTGAGTTGGCCACAACATTGTTGCAGAGTCCCGGGTGGTCCACTTTTGCCTGCACATTCATGGTATGCGTGTGCTTTCTGTTGTGGTATCTGTGTACAGTGTGGGCAGGGGGCACGAGGGGTACATGTGTGCAGTTGATTGTCCCTGACACGTGAGGAAATCCAGCTATGGCCTAGGGGCCTTGCTTGGTTTCCAGCTGCTCCTGTTCAGTGTGGGTGCAGTGTGGGTGTTGGGGTACCAAGCTGATGTTGGCATCCAGGACAGGTGTGATTATCTTGTATGGGGCTGGCTGTGTGACTCCACCGACTCTGGCAGTTGTGGGTTGGATGGTACCAGAGGCTGGCATGTGCTGCGCATCTGGCAGCTATGTCTGTGGAGGGATGTTGGTTGTCCGCTGAGTTGGGACCGTCAGCAGGTGGGGAATGTGGTTCAGGATGGGGAGATAGTTGTCCTTTTGGGCCTGTAGTGGGCAATGTCCTCCTCTGGCGTTGAGTCTGTATGGCGGGTGCGTTTCCGGTGGGTCCACTGTCTTTGTGTACGCTGCCTTTGTGGTTTTCCCGGGGGGGGGGGGGCGGGACGCGTTCAGGGGCTGGTGGTGGGCCTGGGGTGATTGCGGTGGGTGTTGTGGCCCTCCTGGGTGTTCCGTGTCGCATGTTCAATGTTCATTGTCTCCATGGCATCTGTGGGTCTTCCGGTGTCGCTCTTGGCTGGGCTCCCTTTTGTGCTGCAGGTAGTCGTCCTGCTTAACACCAGCAAAAGGCAGGTGTTAATTCCCTGCTTCTACCGCGGCTTATCGCCTGTTTTTGGTTCGCATCGCAGATCTGGCAGTTCGTTGTGAAAGTGGTGTTGTGGTTTTTGTGTGTGTTTTTGCACAGGAACGCCTATTCTGCATCTCATTAGAGTTAGTTGGTTGTGTCCACCGTGGTGATAAATTTTGGGGCAGTTATCGCAGGAATAATGGCGGTGTCTGCAGTTTGCACCAGCTTGTGAATGGGGTGTTAAATCTATCTCCACTTTTGATGCATTAGGGTGGAGATAAATCGGAGATAAGTTCTTGTGAATATCCTCCCTAGAGAGGTAGAGAAAGTAAGAGAGGTGGTGAGAAACCAGTAAGTGACAGGGGCTATGTAGAGGGAGGTGGTGGAAAGTTGAGGTAGTGTGAAAGAGAGGTAGGATAGAGAGTGATATGGCAGTCAGAGAGATGTGAAGTAGAGACAGTTGTGAGGTAGAGAGTAGTGTGGTAAAGAAGGTCTGAGAGAGGTGAGGTATACACATATAAGGGTGAGGTACAGAGAGTTGAAGCTGGGAGTCAGGTGAAGTATGTGAAGAAGAGATAAAGGGAGGTGATGTGGGACCAGAGAAGTGTAGAGAGAGGGTTGCGGTAGAGATGGAATTGAAGTTGAGAAGGGATAGAGAGGTAGCTATTTGAAGGGAGGCCAAGAGAGTGGTAAAAAGATGCATGGTTGTGAGGTGCAGTGAAGAGAGATGTACTGTGACTGAGAGCTGAGGTGGATATAGTTAAGGTCGAAAGAGGTGAAGTAAAGTAATGAGAGAGACATGATACATAAATAGATTTGTATTAATTTATATGCCACAAGTTACCGGGGAGTGCAATAGTTAAGATCGGGAGGCTACCCTGTGAAGAGAGATATACTGTGACTGAGAGCTGAGGTGGATATAGTTAAGGTCGAAAGAGGTGAAGTAAAGTAATGAGAGAGACATGAGACATAAATAGATTTGTATTAAGTAATATGCCACAAGTTACCTGGGAGTACAATAGTTAAGATGGGGAGGCTACCCTGTGAGTAGTAGTCACTTTTAAAAAGTAATGTTTTTTTCGGCACATCACTAGAAGTATTACAGTGTTCCTTCAGCAGAGGGAGGGGGAGGTGGTGCATTTCAATACAAAGGGATGAAATGCCCTAATGCTTCACTCAGAGAACAAGAACAGCATAGCCAGATTTATAATATTCCTTTTTAGAAAGCGCAGGCAACAGCTGCCAAAGCATCCTTCACACACAGAACAGTCAGCAGCAGGGAGGGCATCTATCAAACATTTAAGACAGCAGAAGTGCAAACCTCCTTCAAACAGAGACAGCTGTAGCAAGCCATTAGCTCGACAAGCTTTCTTCACAGGAACAGCAGATGCAGGATCAGTGCAACTTTCCTTACACGCAGAGCAATTATTGCAGATGGCCAGTGGCATCGCAGGCTGCTGTTGAACGCACCCATTCAGTGCTTAATATGTAAAATAATACGGGGCAAATTTACAAGCCCCTTACGCCAGATTTACGCCGCTGTTGTGTCACTTTTGCGATGCAGCGGCGGCGAAAAGTCAGCGCCATGCTGTGGGCTATTTACAACGTGACGCATCTGGGAGATGTGTCACGTTGTAATGCCCTGCGCCACATGTGGGCATTCCTGTGCAGGGGCGGGGCGTTCCTTAAAGTGGCTGAGTGAAATCTACAAGATTTCACTCAGTCACTTTTAAGGCCATGCTGCGTAAAAACCCAGTGCCTGCTTGAAGCAGGCGTAAGAATTGACACAGCATGTTAGGGATAGGGGCACCCCAAGCCTTGCTGGAGCTGCGTCAACTCCAGCAATGCGCCGCCTTTCCCCCAGGGGAAGCGACACGCATCTGCCCCTCCGTGTACCATGATGTGCCGCATTGTAAATGCGGCGCATCAGTGGTGGCGCACGGGTGGGCAGATGCGTTGTACCTCCTCAGGCGCATCCCTGCTGATTAGCAAAGATACGCTAGAAGTAGTTAATCTTCCCCTACGTGCCTAGGCTCTCAACGTGAGGCCACTGCAACTTGCACCATACATTGCCCTTGCAAGCTGCTGATAATGCTAAAAAACACAGCTACTAAACATCACACTCTTAAAGCATGACAGTTCATACTATTTCAGCCCCCACAAAGCTAGAAGATTGCTTGGGAGGTAGTTATCAGTATTTGAAATTGAAAATGTAACTAATAAATGTCTGTTGTTTCGCTCATACCTAAATTAGCCAGACAGCGCCACCGTGTGGCAAACTGTCAGAAACTCCGGTGCTGGCAGTAAGGTGCCCAACCGAAACCGCCGGCTAAAATTAGGCACTGAACCCATTGTGCATCTTCAAACAGTCCTCTGAAGCTGTGCACTGTAATTGCAACTAACTTTGAGACCGAAGCATCTTCGATGAATTGCATGTCTGTTTCGGTCCCTCCTTGAATGATTCAGATTTTTTATGCAAGAGCATTTATATGTTACAGGTCCCAGCTTAGCAAATAATATCCATAAAGCTCTTGTTGGTGGAGAGAGAGCCTTTTATTCTAATGGCATTAACAATTCTGAGAGAAGCCAACAGGATTGTTTATGAGTTAAGTGCTTGCTGCTGAGAAATGCAGTGATCTGACAGTCAAGAATTTGTTCCTGGCAAGGATGACTTAGCATTTCTTGGATCCAAGTCTGTTAAATGTTCCAACATTAACTTGAATAATAGCAATGGTTACTTACATCATTTAGAAATGGCAGTAGTGTGAAATGCCTATGGAGAAAAAAGTAACATGTTTTCATGATAATAATCCTCAATTCAAAACCAAAGGGGATGATGGACGGAAATTTAAACATTGCAAGCACTCACCCCCCAGTCAACGGATCTGGGTTTAATCCATCATCATTCTTTAGCTCATTCCGCTGCCCCAGTTCAGACATGGCCATATGCAAATCAGTCTGACCCTCTGCCTCATGGGAACAGTCCAGCCCGAACTACCAAGCCATGCCTTCCCTGGACGGGAAACAAGCATCCTGGGAACGGTTTCTGGCTAATCAGCCATCATCAGCCAGGCTAGATTGAATCCAGTGGCAAAGTGAGCATACCCTGCCAACTTAGGGCGAACAAAGCAAAACCAAAGGGGATGATGGACGGAGTGTTGAACTTTGCAAGCACTCACCCCCAGTCAATTGATCTGGGTTTAATCCATCATCATTCTTTAGCTCACTTCGCCACCCCAGTTCATACATGTCCATATGCAAATCAGTCTAACCCTGTGCCTCATGGGAACAGTCCAGACCGAACTGCCAAGCCATGTCTTCCATGGACCGGAAACAAGCATCCTGGGACTATTTCTGACTAATCAGCTATCATCAGCCAGGCTAATTGAATCCAGTGGCAAAAAGTGAGCAAGGGACCAACGACTGGGCATACCCTGCCAACTTAGGGTGAATAAAGCAAAACCAAAGGGGATGATGGATGGAGTGTTGAAGATTGCAAGCACTCACCCCAGTCAACTGATCTGGGTTTAATCCATCATCCTTCTTTAGCTCAGTCTGCCACCCCAGTTCCGACATGGCCATATGCAAATCAGTCTAACCCTGTGCCTCATGGGAACAGTCCAGCCCGAACTGCCAAGCCATGTCTTCCCTGGACTGGAAACAAGCATCTTGGGACCGGTTTCTGGCTAATCAGCGGTCATCAGCCAGGCTAGCTTGAATCCAGTGGCAAAGTGAGCAAGGGACCCACGTCTGGGCATGCCCTGCTAACTTATGGCGAACAAAGCAAAACCAAAGGGGATGATGGACGGAGTGTTGAACATGAAAAGTACTCACCCCCAGTCAACTGATCTGGGTTTAATCCTTCATCATCATTCTTTAGCTCACTCCGCAAAACAAGTTGAGACACGGCCATATGCAAATCAGCCTTGCTCACTTTGCCACTAGATTCAAGCTAGCCTGGCTGATGATGGCTGATTAGCCAGAAACCGGTCCTAAGATGCTTGTTTCCGGTCCAGGGAAGACATGGCTTGCCAGTTCGGGCTGGACTGTTCCCATGAGGTACAGGGTCAGACTGATTTGCATATGGCCATGTCTGAACTGGGGTGGCAGAGTGAGCTAAAGAATGATGATGGATTAAACCCAGATCAGTTGACTGGGGGTGAGTGCTTGCAATGTTTAACACTTCGTGCATCATCCCCTTTGGTTTTGCCCTATTAACCCTTAATTGCCAAGAGTTATTGCAAGTTCATTGATATAGTTACATAGCATTTGCTTAATTAAAATAGAATGTAGGCTTAGGTTTCCAACTGGCATGTTTAATGAACAATAAGTACTTTACTTTGAATTGTAACTTTAGTAAATCAAAGATAAAATGTTTCCATTACAATATTTATCAAATTAAAGATCAATCCATCAACCTGTCACATATAAGAAAAAAACATGCAGCCAGACCTCCCTGGGGTGGTTAAGTGGGTTAGAACCCACTTCTTCACAGATACAATACTAATTTGAGTGGGGAAAGGGTAGTGGAATAAGAAGAGAAGGGACACCTTCTGCTCCGCAGTCAGCACATACACTCAGGCCATCGTTACAAGTACATCAGAATACTGTGGATACGGTGGGGGTGTTGCCACACATGTTAAACAATATTATTCCATGGTAAATAATTCACCAAGTGGTAAATACCTCCTACTCTTAGATTTCAGTAGGAAAATGGAGTATACCATGCAAAATCATGTTTAACACATCAAGTTCTGAATGCTTTGCCATTTTTCCAGGCTTTACACTTTTGGCAGGTTTGGGCTGCTAGAATTTGTCAGGGAAAAACTGCGAAGGTGTAATAATTATCACACAACTCCTTATTCTGATCCCTGACAAAGTGTTTTGCAAAGCACTCAGAATGTAACATTTACTGGTAATGAGGGCCAACATGTGGATATCTTCAGAGAGTTTAAACACAGAAAGTACAAGAGAAGTACCAAGGTTATCTGTATCATCAAAGGAACACATTCACAATTACAGAGCTTACCACTTATGCAGCAAGAGCAATACTGTAATTGATGTCTGGTTAGCATCTTGTCTATTTTAATCATTTGATTTGGACCCCTCTCATGCTGTGATGCTGACTCTTCCTTTTTTCACAGGTTTAAAGAATGTTTGCTTTTTCTTGTTTTACATCACAATTTCTTCTTAGTTTTTGCAATCGAGAAATGGACGAAATTAAAAAAAAAAATTGCTCTTGTATATCTTGATCGATAGGGTTTATATTTTTAACTGTTGGTTTACAACTTAGTATTATCTTGTGCCTTTATAAAGTTAAATCCTCACAAACGCAGCAAATGTCTCATCGTTGTAATGCTTATCTGAACACATGTCCTGCTTTTTTGATCTATACTGACTCTTGATTCTGTGTCTTTTTTTCAGGTGAACAAGTAGAGCTCAGCATGAGATCTGCAAGATAAGGTAAGATTCACAATAAAAGTTATGTTCTCAGGAAGTAAGGCATGATGGAATGTTCACAATAAGAGACATGGATGGCATCTATAAGTATAAGGAAGAAAACTAAAAAGTGATGGATGGAATGCTTGAATTATTCTCAGCCACAGGTAATTGGACCACTTGTGGCCTAATTATGCCTCTTCAGTCTGACGCAGCTTGGTCCCAGTTGCAGTGTGAACATGGAACCCATATTTGGGCATACCCACTACAGGTACGGCACCACAAAGAAGAATTTAAAAAGAGAAAAATTAAATGCTTGTATAAATCCCAGACACTGGTAATTATTTGGAACATATCCTACTCCATCATTATTTTGCGCACCATGCCACCTCAGATTAGACCAAGCCATTTACAAATCAGCCTTGGTCCTGCTCAAATAGGAACAGCCCAGCCTGAACTGTCATACTAAGCCCTCTCTGAACTGGAAAACAAGTAACTCAAGACCAGGTCTGGCCCAGTGGGACCCTTCTGTCACTGAAGCTTGATTCCAATAGCACAGTGAGCATGGGACCCTGCCATAATTCTAGTTGAAGCTTTCATTATGTCAGGGCTTGACTTGACAACACATTCTTCATATTCAGTCATGATTTACTGAGAGGCACAAGTCATGGGATGCTTAACACACCCTTAACCACTGTCCTTAATGACACGTAGCTTTGCATTGCCAAATTTGCCAAAGACACAGCTCTTGCTTCATTTTTGTCTATAATGTTTAGAGCCTGAGTAATGTAGCAAGATGGAGCGTTAAACTTCTTATTTTAATTGGTGGCCCTTATTTTGAAATGCCATCAGGAAGTATAATGAGGAATATGACAGATATGAAGTAAGCTCAAACAACGGAGACAATTATACATGATTTTCATTTTTCAACACCTCAGTCACCACCTGCTAGATCCAACTCACTTCTCTAGAACCCACTAAAATCCATTACCAACATACTTATACACTAAGGGCTTTATTATGACTTTGTCAGTGTCAGAACGAGGCAGCAATGCTGCCACCTGCTCCGATACCACAATGGGAAGATCAAAGGCAGTTCCAGCAGGACTGTCAATGCGCACCAATATGAAAAGTGTGACAGTGAGGAAACTCCTAATATGCTTGGCGGAGCTACAGCGGCACCACCAGCATATTAGGGGCTTCAGATCCCTGCACCACTGCCAGGGATCATGGATCCCTGGCAGCAGCAGTACCATGGCAGTTGAACTGCCACAGTCCTAATGCGGCTGGTGGACAGCCAGTGTGGCTGTCTATGGACAGCAACCATGGGTTTGGCCGTCCATTGGGCCGCTGAACTCGTCATGCAAGAACTCGTCATGCGTGCCAAAAATACCACAGAAAGGTGTTTTCAGGAGCTGCATTTATGTACACCGAGGCTATCTGCTGAAGCTTGGAATCCATTTTTATATCTTCTTGGTGTGTCTATTTATTCGGCTCATACTCGCTTTAGTCTCTGTTGACTACACTTGTGTGAGGGTGGAGGTGCTGTGACAGGGATAAGGGAACCTATTTTTGGTTTCACTGTGGTTGATGGAATGAGGAGTGCCATCAACATTTCTTTTCAAGTTGTGGGTCAGAGGCTGTAGTAAGCAATGTGCTGCAGACTATGGTGTCAGGCTAAAAAGCACTGGATATCCCTACTCATTTTTGTTAATTTTCTACTAGCTATGATATGTGGTGGAGGGAACGCAGATCTTAGTAGCAGCATCCTTATAGTCCTGGGCCACCTTGGATATAAAAGATGTGCTATGTACACTGTAATTGTGTATATTTTCTGGGGTCTAGACTTGCTTGATTCACACCAGTTTGTAAGTTGGGAATGGTAGAGGCCCTTGTCATGGTAGAATGTATGGCATACGGTAGCCAAGCTTATTGATCCTCGGAAATGTTGACATTGTCAGAAAATCTAAATTACTAGTTTGGGATTGCATGTTATTGGCAAAACTATACCTCCGTTGCAGTCTGCTCATTCTCCAAGACAGCTGGGCTTTGTCATTTGCTAGGATTGTTTAATGTTTTTTTATTTATTTTGCTTGTAAAGTGCACAGAAAATAAAGTCAAACATTTCAAGGCACATTTCCACAGCAGGAGAACATAATCAGCCTTAAGTGTGAAAAAGTGGCCAAATATTTAATGAAGTCAACTGAATTCGCTAACAAGGACAATGCTTTGGACAGTTGCTAAGTTTTCTCTACCCACGGTACCAATCATACATAACTTATGCAAGAGCTTGGGCCCACCTAAACATTTTTCTTCAGACCAATGGTCTTGGTAGTAGCTTGAGAGGTAAAAGGGAGAAAACCATCACAGTTAATCTCAATACAGTGTAACCAATTAGGTCATACAATAATATACTCAACGGCTAAATCTGAGTTTAGAAGGATTTAATAAAACATTTAGAAACACATTGATATAGACCAGACTAAACATTATCCTATAGAAGTACAGAGCAAACAAGATGAGCCCAAATCTTCTGTAGAGTTGTACCCTATATAATGTAAAGCAGACAACTAATTCTATGATGACAATGCAAATGATCAGAAAAAATAATTTAGTATTAAACTGCATCAAATGATTCTTCAAAGTAAGCATGGGCAAGCTATCTCTCCCTAAACTGCCTTAAAGGGGCAACCCTAAACTATGAAGCATTTAGTGAAGGTGAAATCAGAAAGGTGTCAGCTGTCACAGTCTTCAGTAGAAGGCACTGCAACCATGGGTCACTCAGCATAAAGCCACACAAGCAAATACATAGAGCTGCTTCCTGTGAAGTTTTAAGATATCTCTCCTGTCCCTCTTTAAGTTACAGCATAAAATATCAAGTGTATTCAAGGTAGACAATGCCACATGACTTTCGCTAATAATTTTCCATGGATCCAGAACAACTGGATACTCGCACAACCTTTCCGACATCAATAAGTTGCAATTTTATTCGTCCTTGGACATTCTTCTCCTCTTCCTTGAGAACTCGGCTTCTTTCTTGTTACATCGTCTCTCCATGCCAAACTTCATCTACTCATACCTTGCTATCTAACAAAACTAAACCATCTATGCTAACTAGTGAGGCTTTGTCCGCACATGCAGTCGAAACAAAAATACAAGAAAATACATTCCACATTGAAGGTTAAATACAAGTTACATGTTAGACTTTAAACATGAGCTTTGAACTGAACGTTTTCTCGAGGCCAACTCTTGTCAACTAAGCAGTGCACAGGTTTACAGAATACATGCACATTTCTACACAATAATAAATGCAACTTCTTATTACATGAATATATATCAAAGGATTACAAAGATGTCATTCTACACACACTTGCATGTAATGATTCTTGTTACACGTATAAATGTTTAAACGTTAGTCTACATATACACATTCTATTTTATAAATTCCACAATGAAAGACAAATTAAATTAATATCTCCTGTCCTATTATAATGTATATGTTACATAGACCTTTATTAGTCATGTACTATGCATCTAATTCGTAATGTGGAATACTTTATATATGCAATACTCCCCTTTCCTCAGTAACATTAATCACACAGAATATATTTGAGTGCTGACTATGCATAATTATGATGCACTCCTACGGTATCTCAAATGGGATCATAATTACACTTCTCCACTTAATACACTACATCATTTGTACTGAGCCAAGATTTCAACCCCCAGCACTTCAACAACTAAAAAGAGGCACCGAATTCACACCACTGCACTGACATGCTTAATACAATTATGGAATTCAACTCAAGCAAATAGCATTTTTTTTTACCACGGATAGTTATTTCTCTCAAAAACTATCAACAAGTTAATGAGTTAGAGACACAGAGACTGTTTTAGAATCTGGCAGATGTGTTACTCCATCACAAATTTGATAGATACTATGTTGTCCTCATTACATATGCTGTTGGATATATTGCACATAATGTGGAAGGGACATCCATCATGTTTGTGACAGAGTTATCTAGCAATTGATCTATGACATATAATGTGCCCTATTTTCCCAGAGAATGTAGAATTAACACAGTCAGCAAACTATTGGAACCACTGCAGGAGTTAGTCTCCCCAATTATCATGCACTAGCAGCAGCTCTTTAAATGGGAAGCTGTCATCCTAACTTTGTCCTCAAATTCAACCAGAGTCAAAATTATTTTCTAAATATTGCTTCTTGCTACCTCTTCAGTAAATAGGACACATGTCAACATTGCAAAGGCCAACAAAGAAAATACCACAATAGTGCATGGTTTAAAATAGACAATTGACCCCGGAACAAGAGCAGTTGATATCACACAGGCACCCAGCAATGGGACAGTGGCCATCAGTAAGTAAAATGGAAAGTACATAATTGTCACATCCTACCAAAAGCATGTCATCTGAATGCTTGCTGCAAGGGCTGTAATCAATGACAGATGGATCCATTTGGCAACACAACACAACACAGACATTTTAGAGGCTTACCAGTAAGTGTTTGCTATCCCAGCTGTACACTGTTCCGCAGGAATCACCACAGGTACACGAGAACCTCCAACACAGAAGTCTGCAGTGGGAAATGTATTTATGCCCAGCAGGAATCCATTTATGAATTCTTGGGGTTCGCAAACAGGTTAGGGGCCAGGCCCATGGAGGCACTTTTAAAAATTTACAATTCCAAGTGCATTTCAATAGTCATGTATGGGTCCCCACTATGGGGGTATGTGTCACAGGAAAAAATTCAAACAGTAGAAAATAAGTTCCTGAGACTTCTTCTTTCTGTTCCCCAGTTCACCCCCACCTTTTCGATCCACGGGGAGGTGGGTTTAGACTATGTAACCGATAAACTTAGATTGGCTCCTTTAATATTCTGGTTGAAGACATGGCTTAATGATGAACTAACACTTAACCATGCTATTTTGTATGATGTTATGTCTCTGGACCATGCAAAGAGAATACCCTGGTTGGAGTATGTGAGACACACCTTTCTACTGTTAGGACAACCGGAATTATTTAATTCCCCTTCTTGTATCAGGAGGGAGGACATTAACTGGACCAAAATGCATTTTATGGATAAGGCTAGATTAGCTCGAGAGGAGCAAGAACTGATTAAACCAACTGTCAGATTACATTACATGTTATTAATTTCCCCCTCTCTTGAGCCCTACCTTAGAATGGTAACCAAGCCCTTCCACAGATACCTGTTAATTAAATTTAGATTTAATTTAATTCATTACTTTTTAGGTAGTTATCAATCCTGGAGCAAACCAGAAGGGGGCCCCCCTTGTAAATGTGATGAATTCTCCAAACAGGACACCATGCATTTTATTATGTTTTGTGGTTTATATTCGGACTCTAGGAAAAAATACCTGGTACCAATTTTAAGAGAAGGAGGCTTTGTTCAAATCAGGCCGGCTCTAGTTTACCTACAGTCCTTGGGCAGCACCCTCATAATATTTGATGTAGCTAGTTTTTTAGTGGCAGCTTACAGAACAAAAACAATAATGGTGACATCGAGGGGCTTTCTATAGCTCTGTAGAGCCTCCACTTAAAACACTGGTTTGTATTGCATTTGTGTCTCATCACTGGATATAATGTATTTGCCCGGATTTTTGTAAATTGATGAAATTTGTAATTTTGAATTTGTATATAAATGTTTTATGTCTTTTATGATTTTTAACAAATCGAATAAAGTGTATTGGACTGGCTGACTGAATTCTTGGCAGAATAAAAATGACATTGTTTAGTACCAAAATACATTCTTTATTGCCCTGATCTTCATATCCACACTTCTAATGCACTGTCCAGTGGTAGCAGGATCATTGCAATCTGCCTATCAGAACTAAATACTAGAACTTCAAAAGAACAGATAAAGAAGGTGTGTTTCCTATTTATGTCGCAGGAAACTATGGCGTACATTCATGGAAACCACTTACTTCGAGTGGAAGAATGATATCATGATGGAGAAAGTGATTTCATAAACCCCTCCTGTTCAATTTTCAGTAAAGTATATATTCACCCATGTGAGGAGCATTCTAACTGAGAAGTATGTTGTTTCTGGGAATTTCTGTGCTGGAAAACTGCTGCACAAATAATTACGCTGTAGTCAATTCATCCTGTAAGCTCGTCAGACTGCATTCCCATATGAGGACAAGTGATGTGGTTGTTCAAATCCATTACAGCCGGGCCTCTAAGGAGTGAAATTGATTAAACATTGCCTACCAATGGCAATGGAGATGGCCAAAGGGGTACGGGCTGTGCAAAGGCCAAGACAGCGACTCCATGGATATGGGTAGGATGCAGCTGCTGGTAAGCTGAGTGAGTAGGACATGGACATTGGCCAAGGATGATTTGAATGGAGCACTACAGAACAGACAGCACTGCGCACATATCTTAGGCATTGTGATGACTGAGATGCTGGGCATGAGACAAGAGAAAAGTGTGGTCCAATTAAGCACATATTTCTGAGTGACACTACAGTAGATAATCAATCAATCAATCAGTAGATTTGTGGAGCACTTCTTGTTATCCGTGAGGGTATACAGGTACTGGCAGGGTACAGTTGATTAGCCGAATAGCCAGGTCTTCAGGGATTTCTGGATCTCTGGAAGAGATGGGGAGGTCCATAGAGGAAAGAGTAGCTCCTTCCATGGTGCATCTTGAAATTTGGGGTAGCCATTTGAACATCTTAAGAAGCATGCGGAGGATGAAGTAGCAGGAGGAGGAGACACAGTTGACCTGAGTCGTCATGGTTAGCTTGTTGCCCAGAATAATGCCTAGTTTCCTAGCGGTAGTAGAAGTAGGTGTGAGTTCTTAGGGCTACCAGGATGCGTCACATGAGGATCGTTTATTTCCGAAAATCAGGACCTATATTTTGTCCATGTTGACCTTCATTCAATCACCTTCATTCATTTGGCGACATCTGTCATGTAGTTGTGAAAGTTGGTCTTGATGTTGGGGAGTCTTCAGAGAGAAGAGGATGAGTTGTGTGATGTTGGCTTAGGATGTGATGTTGCAGCCATTGGTTTTGGCAGTGATGGCCAGAAGTACCATATAAGAGAGTGGGGATGAACAAGGATCCTTTGGGTACTCTGCAGATGTTTTCCTTGAGTTCAGAGGTGAGGGGGGGGGGGTGAATTTTTTGAGTTATTCCGGTGAAAAAGCAGACGATTCATCTGAGAGCGGCGCCTTGGATGCCTATGTTGTGAAGCCTTGTGGTGAGTGTGTGGTGAAAGATCGTATCAAAAGGTTGCAGAGAGATCTTGGAGGATCAGGAACGCATCCTCCCCTCAGCCAAATAGGGCTCAGATGTCGTCCGCATGCATGTCGAATGCTATCTCAGCACTATTGTTGCTGTAGACTCCATATTAGAAGCAGTTGAGTAGGAAGTTCCACTCCAGATGTGAGGATGTGAGGAAAGTTGTTGGTTGATGTTTTTTCTACTACTTTGGCCAGGAATGGTTGATAGTTGTGGAGTTGAATGAGGTCTGCCGATAATTTTTTAGTAGGGTTGTAGTGTAGTTCCTATCATCCCAATAGGCTCTGCGCATTGGAATAATACCTACAGCAGTAAAGGCCTAGGCCAGACGTTAACTAGGTCTACTACTGTCGATACTAGACTTAAAGTTTAAGGTTTGCCAGCTTAGCTCAGAGTTCACTAGAAACTTTCTCGAATGTTCAAGGAGGACTTAACTTCCCTGATTAGACAAGAAGGGATTTAGTTTCTGACAACCATAGAACATGACAACTTTGCTCTCCCCTAATCAAGAGTAAATCTCGAGAGTCGTGTGAACAAAAGGCAATTTATTTTACTCAGTCAGTACGTGCATTCTTAGTCTCATCAGAATGTAGAGAAAAGGAAGAGACGGGCGTGTTCAATAAAAAGGTGTTATTTATTGATCAGTCTCTTTTCTCATACAAGAGAAATGGATCGATATTATTGCAATACTTATAGCTAAGTAAAGTGCATACATTAAAAGCAGAAGTATAAAATAATACTGTAAAAACATTGATATGGTTTCTAAGCCATAAGATGTTTTAAAATGAATAAAATATATTACATACACATATACATTTGACTAAACGTACTCAACTGGTGTTTCTAGATACGCCTACCCCGTGTACCTGACCTAAGTCTAATACGTGGGCGGGAATAGAAAGTTACAGTTTAAGTTAAGTTTGTTTTTGCCAAGTGAATAACTAAAGAATTCTCTGTGAGGGGTTATTCAGTTCTTTACCTGGAAGTTAGGATGAATGAGGAATGGTATCTCTCTCTCTGGTCTCGATATTCCAGGCTGCCTGCGAGGGCTACCCAGAAACGCCGGTGCTGGATTTCTCGGCAGGAGAAAGCAGCGCGTCTCTCAGCGCGTCAGGAAGGCGGGGCTGCTGCTAGCGGGGTCTGCTCTGCTCTTGGCTTCGGCAAGTATGGCTGCTCCGTCTCGTCACCACGCGTGTGTTTGCATAGGGCAAGATCGGTAATATTTATACCTTTAAGGTGCCGAGATTGACGTAAGGATGGACATAGATACGTCAATAAAGATGTCATACGACTTGCTCGTTAGCACATTCTTTTACTAAAGTTCTCGGTGAAATCAAAACAATGGCCGCAGGGTTTTGCCCAGGTTGTCATAGGTTTGATTTGTTATGAGAACTCCGTATGCCTTATCAGGGACTGGAGGAATATCGCTTGTCTAATTAGATCGCAAGCGTTATGACCTAATCAGATAACACGTTCCTGTGCCGTAGTGTGACTGCGTCAGATAACGGTATCTGCATCATGGGGGTTTTCTGCCTCATGGGCTGACTGCTAGTTAACTTGTTGGTTTGTTTAACTAGAATAGGGTCAGGAATAGGGGGATCGATTCAGAACCTATAGGAATACATGACACCCACTCCACGCTAACTATGGACATATTTACTAATCTAGGCATAGTATAACATAGTACAACATACTATAGAGTAGTGTGTATACCTTACCACCCCAAAATACATAAATGCATTTCGAAATTTTCAAATATACTGAAAAATTGCAGACATATATATTGTATGCACTCAAGCTGTAGAATAATGCCAAAGTAATCGTATTTGTATACATTATTGCTTGTTTGGTATATGAGAATTACACATGAAATGGTTTCTTAAATACAGAAAAAAGTTTCGAGACCATTCCATCACAGAATAAAATATTTATGAACATGCCAGCGGGCAGCTAATGTCTATAAGCTATCTAAAATTTAGAAACCATAGTTCTCTAAGAATAGTTCTTACTTTAAGCAGAAGATAGTGTCCCGAAAAATATGCAAAAATATTTGGGGCTGCTGGAAAAACTGCTGTCTGTGAACTGGAGTGAAAAATGTTCATGTGACTTTAATATTTAAAGTTGAAGGCCGAATTCAGGGAACGCCGTGTGCGAGCTTGCTCAAAAGTCTCTATTTCTGTTCAGGTGAGAACATCATATCATTTAGGCTTTCGAAAAAACTGTCAACAGCTTCCTGGGAAAGTTCCACTAACTCGGAAATAGGTGTAATCATGCATTCATGCGCATGATTGTCTCCATTGACATTCTGATTTGTATTACTGACAGAAGGTCGTACCTGTTCGATGCTGCTTTCATCTTGAACTTCACTACCCATCAATCGTAGTGGTGAAGCTTCCACGAATGCCGTCATCAGGATTGGTAGCCTTTGAGGGCAGCACAAAGCATGAACCTTGATCGGGCTCAACAATGTTTCCGCATCCATCGGCGCATCCGATTGTAGCGTCAGACAGGTGTCTAACACGCATTCTTCTCCGCATAGCAGACACCTCAATACAGGTAAAACACATCTTTGCCACATTGGTCGAAATGATAGAAACCAAGTCATGTTCAGGTCTCTAAGCCGGGAGAGTCCCAGGATTTTTGATATCCGGTCCCGGTATCCAATGGCTAGGATTGTTTCTTCCCTTGTCGCAAGAGTTTTGTCTGTGACATGGGTTGCCATAACGAAAAATTAGGACCAAGAATAGGATTCCTGCAATTAGTCCCAAGATCAGGGGAAGTCCGCCAAAAATCGAATGGACGAAATCTGGAAATATACCCAGTATGGCTTTGAATGGTGTTAATGCCATCGAAAATACTGTCTTAAATACATTTGAGACCCCATTGGTATCAGAAATATTTAAGATTTCATTCAGGATTTCCGCGAAATGTACGGGGGAATTAGTTGATAATAATGTATGTATCTCTGCAGTCGTCCTTGCGACTTGTAGATCATACGTTTCTTTTGATGACGAGAGCCTGGTAGGCGTCTGAAGAAGGACTGTTTTCATTCTGCTTAAAGTATCTATTCGAATAGAAGTAATTTTCAAATCGGGCCATGCCCTTGCCTCCCTGTCTGGGAAGGAGCTGGGGAACAATGAGCGTCCACAGCACTTGACCTTCGCAGTCGTAGTTACTAGATAAGGAGTCCCGGGCATAAGACTACAACATCTGCGGTCTACAATAAGAATGTAACTCCCATTATAGAGTCTTTGAAAGAATGGTTCTATTTCTGTTGCAGGTGCGCCTTGCTGGTGACATGAAAGGTTGTATGAATTCCCTTCACAGGCTCCATGCAAACTAATTCCGTTACACAGAAGTGTGCCACTTAGTGACATCGCACAATTGTTGCCACTAAGAAACACTTTCTGTCCTTTATTACTGACACATGCATGTGAATAGGGCAGGTTCCATGTTGTTTTAATGTACCCCTTTCCCAATTTCTCGTACATGCCAGCCTGTATATATTTTTGGCAGTATTGAAACCTGAAGGTTGAGATTGGAATATTTATTATCCCATGTATTATCCATTCACTGACAGGTCGTTCTGACATTGTCATTGGTAATCTTTCTAGTTTTTCAATGCTCAAGATTGTATAATCAGCACCCTTTTGTGCCATACCGATTTGTCTATCAGTAAGGTTAAAGATTTGGAATAGTGACGTTGTGTTGATTAAACGCCAAGGCACATAGCCTGAACGCAGATTTTGTAACGTCCAGCCAAGCTGTACAATAGAACGCAATTGTGACTGACCGTGTTGTAATAACAGTAAGTCCTGCGATAATATGTCGATTGCTGAAGACACAATGCTGTCCAAAGAAAAAATTCTGGAGGACAGAGTCATTAACCCATTGTCCACTACAGAAAGTGATTTTTCCAAATTAATACGGTCAATTTCCCGTATTCTCTCTGCTGTTTCAATTTGAGTAACCTTCCAGGCCTCATTATATGCTGCATATACAGAGGCTGCTATGAAACGCTTTTGACGCTGTTTGCGTGGTCCCAAAGTGAAATCACGCAAGTCAGCACCATCAGTAAGTAAAGTTAGGTGTTGCTTAATTTCTGCCAGTGTGGAAGTTTGTAGCCACTGAAGGCATAATTTGCCCACACTGTAGGTTGTTATTATCCCTGGGTGATGTCTTTGAGGATATCTAGGGTCTGGCCTGGTCATTTTGAACTCCTGTGTTTTGTTCAGGAATCTGTCTTGACAGTTATTAGTATCTGTTGGCCAGATCAACCACTGTTTCCAATCAGGATGTGTTCTGTTTTGGTTTAATATATGGTTTACGTCTATCTCTTCATCTGTAGAAGTGTTGCTAAACATTGTTGGCTTTGGAATAGACGGTTTATTTAAATCTTTGATTTTGGCTAAGCCAAGACAGGTGGTTTGTTGAACAGTGTCATTTAAAAATATCATTTGTTCTGGGATCATGCAGGCTCTAAACAAAGCTTCTATACCCTGTACTTGCCATTCTTTTGTACCCCAAACACTTTTCAATTCAACATTTTTGTCCCAATAATCAAAACCAAAAGTATTCATTTTTTCAAAGAATGAGTCTGAATATAACAATTTAGTGTTTGTTATCATGGTTTTGGTTCCTGTTTTGTTCGACAATTTAAAATAAAATGTTTCAGCATTACTTGTGTTAAAACCTGAAAAATATGAATATTTGTCGTAAACGGTTCTTGAGCTCCCTTTTGGAGGTGTTGCACAATGTTCCCATTGATTATAATTTAAATCATTTCTAGGTTGTGCAGATCTATGTAAAAAATGGTTACCATAGTGGTTATAGCAATACATACTATCATAATTTGTAGAACCCTGCAAATAATCATGTTTAGCAGACATTACTAAGTCAGACATCATATTATTAATGCTTTCGAAGTCCCAATCATCATCAAATGAGTTTGGTTTTGCAAAGTCACTCAAGGAGATCTTAATTTGGTGTGGATATTTCAGGATCTCGACCGGACCATAAATTTCATAGTCAGTGTTGTCCCAAGCTACCCCACCAGGTATCGGATTGGCTGTGAAGTTGGCTGAAGAAAGTTCTCTTTTCTCGACGTGTGAAGATGTGTGTGGTTTGAGGATCAAGTTGATTTTCTGACTTGCTGTGTCCATTTTAGCATATTTTCCCTCAATGAAGCGTCCCAATGTTAGTATCATGATGAGCCAAAGTATGAGGATAAATGCACCAAAATCCACCCAAAATTGAATCCATGGAGAAATCAGATATGTTTCTTTCAGTTGTTTCAAAAGTTCCTTAGCTTTATCTTTAAAGGTTTTTGATGATGGCTGTGTCTTTGATTCACTGAGGCTTTCAGTGGAACCATCGAAGTTTATGAAGTAGTCGGATGCAGTTCTGTCAATTGTTCCAATTGGTTCAGGATTTTTGTTTCTTGCATTTTCACTTGGTACTTCATTATAGATTGGTGTGTCTCTGCTAAATGTTTTTATTTGGGTTTTCAGAGGTCTGAGTTCTATTGCATTGTTGCATAGTCCTTGTTGTTCTTCTGTAGGCGTTTCGAATGTGATGAGCCTCTTCGTTAGGACCTCTGTACTGGTAGCAAACCTTGGCGTTCTGCTACTCATGGGGAGTCCACTTGGCCTACTGTTTGTTATCGGCCACATGTTGTGGTTTTACCAGGTCGATGGATACAACTCGGTTCTCCTTTTTTCCAGCAAGTGGCGGTAGTACAACTGATCTTGTCCCGTTGACAGACAAGACAGGAACTGCTTTTCTGTAAGAAGGCCCAAATTCCTTCTTTACCGCGATCTTTTCCCTGACTAGATCCCCGACTTTTGGAATCCAGACAGGTCTTGCTGGGACAGGTGGTGGTTCTTCAGTGGTTGTTGGCTGTTGTTTCAACTTTATGTTGCTCAGGTCTTTTCTTGTTTTGTTTAAGTCCTGCAAAATAGCCAAACGGTCTTTGATATCAAAGGTTTTTTCTTTCACCACTGAAGTCTGACTATCAATGTCAGAGATCATCATCCTAGTTCCAAATAATAATTCGTACGCACTGAATCCCTTCAGAGAATTTCTTGGCAAGTTATTGAGACTACGTTGGACACTTATTAGATGTTTGACCCACCCAGCTCCCGAACCTAATATCCTTTCCGTTATAGATTGCTTTATGCCTTGGTTTTTTCTTTACACCGTCCCGTACCCTCAGGAAGGAAGTGAGAAGATTCCCGCTGGACTATGCTCATTTGGCCATGTTTCCCCCCAGGCTGGAGGGCTTGAGTGAAAACAATAGTCAAACTTAGCATGCGCTTAGCGTATATGCCATTTAGACCCGCAAATCTTTGTATAACAGTCCGGACGTCAGCCGAGTGCTGGTGATCTACATTATAAGTGGAACTAGCCTGTATATGTTAATCGCAACCCTTCCTTTTTACTCCTGATTTTTCCTGGAGTAGAACGACGAGGTATTAAACTGTTTCTCTCCCCACTGCGATCTCTGTTGCAGTTTGGGCAGCGTTTTACAAACATGGTGTGACGCAGGCTCATGCCTGGCCACCAGTACCGTGATTGTAATTCTTCCAGAGAATCTTTTAATTTGAGGTGTCTGAGACCCTCGCCCATATGTGCGTCTGCGATTAACAAGTGTCTCCTGTCCATGTTTGGAATCACTCTATCCCCCACTCCAGAGATTCGAGCAAAAGGGACGGAGTTTGCATCGATTATGTATGTATAATTGAGTGGATAGTTGATCGGTAACGCTGAGTAGTCGCCTTTTGATGACGTTTTCACCGCCAGCACTGTTTCACCGTCAATGTATTTTAATGTACGCTTTTTTCGAACTACGGGAGCCGATTTAGTGGCTGCCGCGCTGGCTGTTTCAGCCAATGAATTCCCTACAACGTGAACGCCATCACGCTGATGACTCAGTGAGTGTGTCACGTGAGTCTTTGGTAGTTCTTTTTGTAAAAGAGCTATTTGTTCCCAGAGCAGTTACTGCTTTATTGGTGCATCTGTGTCATCCTTGTAACCGTTTAGAATCCATGTCTGCAAATCGCTGGTATATGATTTGACGCAGTAATATGAATCTGACACTATAAGTGTCGGGAATTCGCGATCCGCATTATCTAGCGCCATTTTCAAAGCTAATATTTCAGTTTGTTGTTCTGAATTACTTTCTACTGAGTGTGTCTTTGTGAATAGAGGTTTTAGTTTACCCCCGCGCCACACTTCTTTTGTAATCTCACATGTGGGGTTGTATGCTTGTTCTCCCCAAACGGAGGGTTGAGCATGTCCGTCTGTATAGATTACACAGGCGTAATGTCGTAAGGGCAGAATGTCGGCTGGCAGAGGGTATGTTTTTTCATATTCTAGATCTTCCATTTCTTCTAGTTCTGGATCAAAGTAGTAGTATACTTTGTCCGTTGTGATTGAATTCACCCATTGTAACCATTCTGGATCCAATGTTGTTGTTGGTAAATTACACGGTGTTGTTAATGCCTCAAAGGCTGATTCAGCTGTTCTGACTGTGATATGTCTACCGTCAGCTATGTCTTTTTCTGTAGCTATTGCGGTTTGAACTGCATGAACAATCTTTTCTTTGTTGCTGAATTTCTGTTCAGCTTCTGTGTACAAGTGTGATTTGAATGCAATTGGTACCTTTTCTCCCTCATTAGAGGTCAGGTATGTGATTAGATCATAAAGGGGTTTGACCCTTTCTGCGTAATTTGCAATGTATGTTCTTCCGAAATTTAGGAAGCCTAGAATTGACTGTAGGTTTTTTAGTGTTCTAGGTGCTTGGAGTACGGCACATTTATCTAGGAAATTGTCAGCCAGGCTTTTGCCTTCACTTGATAATTCATATCCTAAGAACAGGACTGTCAGATGGGCAATTCTGGACTTTTTAAAGTTGAATTTGTAACCCTCTGCTGCGAACCCAAGTATTTTGTTTTTTAATCAAAAAATGACTATTCCCCCCTCTCTGTGGTGGCCTTCGGTCCTTAACCCTCCTCCTACTCCGGTGCACACTGCCCGTAACTTGGGATTCCAGTTTGATGACACGCTCTCCTGCGGCCCGCAAATTAACAAAGTCACGGCTGCCTGCTTTGGTAAGATAAAAATGATGAAAAAATGTTTTCCATTCTTGCCAATGGATGCGCGCAGAACAGTCACTCAGGCGTTAATAACGTCCCATTTGGACTATGCCAACAGTCTCTATGCTGGGGCCCCTTTGTACCTAATTGAACGCCTTCAAGCAGTTCAAAACGCGGCAGCCAGACTGATTGGTAACATCCCTTTTCGACATTCGATCTCTATGTTTCGCAAAAAGCTCCATTGGCTTCCCATAGCCTCTCGGATTAAGTTTAAAATACTTACTCTTGTTTTCCGTGCTCTCAACGGTACTGGCCCAGATTACCTGAGAAAGAGAGTTACATTATCTCATTCTGTGAGAGATTTACGTTCCAACAGCCTACGCCTTTTGGTGGTGCCACACTTCTGCCGCGCTCGAATGGGCGGCAGAGCTTTTGCTGTCCTTGCTGCGAAACACTGGAACGGCCTCCCCCTGGACCTTAGATTTGCCTCATCTGAAGTACAATTTCGTAACCGCCTGAAAACTTGGCTATTCTCCTCATCTTAGATTTTCTCCTTATCTCTGCTGACAGTTTTTTAGCGCCGGGACACCTCCGACGGAGGTAGCTGCGCGCTTTATAAGAGCCATAAATAAATAAATAAATATGGTGTTCACTCTTTTCAAGTGAGTCTCCAAGTCATCATCTGTTAAGTAAATGTCATCGACATAAGATAATGCTTCATCATCATATAGTTGCAGTAATTCTGTTACTCTCACTGAGAATACCCCCGGGCTGTTCTTGTACCCCTGGGCTAACCGACAAAATTGTTTTTGAGTGCCATTTACCGAGAATGCAGTTAAATATCTGCTCTCTGGTGCTATGTTTTGACAAAAGAATCCATTAGAGATGTCTAAGGTTGTTTTGTATTTTTTGCGCACTATGTTATTCATTAGTGCAGCACTGTGTGAGTTTTGTACGGCAAAAGTTTTGCAACATGTGTTAAGGTGTCGGTAATCCAAAACTAGACGATATGAATTGTCTGGTTTGGAGACCGGAAACAAAGGGTTGTTCATTTGTGAGGTGCAAGTTTCAATCACCCCCTGGTATTCTAGCTGATCTAGTATTTCATTTACCTGTTTTTTAGCTTCTTGCTTAATTGGGTACTGCCTTTGTGCAGTAGGTTGTGATTTTAACTGGATTTTGTGAGGAGGGGAGTCCTCATCCCATCCTACATGATTTTTATATAAAGCAGGAGCTAGAGCTACTGCCCACTTTCTGGCAAGTGTGTATTTTTTATGAATTGGAATTTGATTTGAGAAGGCAGGCATAATTATTTCTTCGCCATGAGGGCACTCCCTGACAAACTCTGGTGGCCAGTCTTTTTCAGCTAGAAGGATGTCATAACCCTCGGAGAGGTTATCCCAAAATAGTCCCCTTATTTTCCTAGTCTTATCTCCCTCTATACGTAATGTTATCTCGTATATCTTGTGAGGTTTGCTAACCCTGGTGTCTGCAGTTTCCACTTGAAGATATTCATTCGTGTCCACTGTCTCCAGATGATTCATAAGGACTTTGCGAACTATGCTCACTTCTGCTGCGCTGTTAGCATTGTCTGAGCCCACTCTCCGTTTTTCAGTTGTGTCCTCAGTATTCTCGGCATTGTTAACTACCTTGATACTGGCTACCTTCTTTTTTGGAAATTGTAATTTCTTTTTTAGCTGAGCAGGTTCCTTGTCTTTGGACTTGGCGTGCTCTTCTCTCTGTTCTGATCGTCCTCTTCTTTCCGATTTCTGCGAGGAATTCTGAAAAGATTGAGAGGGACGTGTATCAATGTCTTGATATCTATCAGGTTTTTTAATATTATCCCTATTTCTAAGGTTATATCTCTTCCCAGAGGGGTCACTCTGGGGTGACCTGTGTCTTTGGTTCGGAGATTTTTCTCTTCGCCTAGGAGACCTTCCTCGGGACTGGAATTTCTTTTCTTTAGGATTGGATTGTTTGTTTCCATCCCAGTTCTTTTTTGGTGAATTATTATTAAAAAATATTTTTTCTGGACTTTCAGTCAGTTGCGGTTTTACTGGTATACCACCTAAACTGTCTCTACCTAGTTCCTCATAGGATTTTTCTATGATTCTGGCAATTTCAGCTGGTTGGTCTGCTATATCTGTCTCTTTTAACCTCTGGAGGATCGCCACGTTTGCTGCTTCACCTTTTATGTTGGCTAATAGTATAGCCGAGACCTGCTTGAAGTCTTTTAGTAATTTCATACCAAGAGTTAAAGCAGGTTCTGGACCATATTCGTCTTGAATTTGTTTTAGCACATCTGGTATCACCGAAATGGATGGAACACCGTGCGTTTTTGTGTAGATGGAAGCAAAGACTGTACCCCAAGTGTCACAGTCCCCAATGTGTGGTGCGATTCCCATTGGAAGACAGATAGTCAGAATCCTGTGTTTTTCTAATGGGGTGGTGTCAGGAAACACCGCCTCTATTTGGGTGATTTTCTGTGCCAACCAGAATGGTATTTGTTCCCGTTTAGCCGGTACTTTACCTAGGCAGGACTGGATGTTCTGTGGTGTAATTTTATTTGTGTTCCCCTGGTGAGGGGTCAGCTGTGGAAGTTTAATCGCTGGCTGAATTGTTGAAGTCCGCATTACATACTGTATTAATTGTCTATGAATTTTTATTAATTGTTTTAGCTGGGTTAACAGCTCTGCTACAGACATCCCATTGATGTCTGGATGTGGTGTGTATCCGGCTAGGACCGGCCACGTTGCTCCTGGTCTGCCTAAAGGACCGAGCCTGGTGATGTGATTATTGTGTTTTAGGGCGCCATCAAATAAGAGCAAATGCTCTTGGAATTTGAGTGGTACTTCCACCTCCTCGAAAGGAGTGTACGTTTCAGGAGGTTCCTCTATTTTGTAATAGTGGAAGTACTTTGTTACAGCATTTGCTGCTGGAAAATGTATCCATGAATAGTATACCTCTGTCTGCCGATATTCGTGTGCCTCAATTACGAATATGACTGTGCCACCTCTAGGTGTCAGTCCATTTTCTATAAGTTTTAGAGTTATAGATCTCCTTTTGATGACCGGGATGAGTATTATATCCTCGTCCGCTGCCTGCATGGTAGCATCAGCTGCTGCGAGTTCAGTTGCTAATCTAACTGCCTCTCTTTCATCCTCATTGTCTGACATTTTACTGTCCAAAAGGTTATTTTGTTTGTTTGCAGATCAGGTTTCTTATGGAAACAAAGGTTAGATGCACAATATTTTGGAACAATGTATCCTTCAACGTTGACTATACCAAGAACCATACATAGGAGTTCCCTCCTGCGAGGTTTTGGAGGATATTACCTTTCACCCACTCCAGACGTCTTTGGAGTATTGTGGGAAAAGGGGTCTGAGTGAGAAAGCACGACTGAGTTACTCTAAATGTCTTACGTTAGTTTTATCGCCCTTTCCAAACGCGTTGGGCGCCATGTAGTGTAGTTCCTATCATCCCAATAGGCTCTGCGCATTGGAATAATACCTACAGCAGTAAAGGCCTAGGCCAGACGTTAACTAGGTCTACTACTGTCGATACTAGACTTAAAGTTTTGGGTTTGCCAGCTTAGCTCAGAGTTCACTAGAAACTTTCTCGAATGTTCAAGGAGGACTTAACTTCCCTGATTAGACAAGAAGGGATTTAGTTTCTGACAACCATAGAACATGACAACTTTGCTCTCCCCTAATCAAGAGTAAATCTCGAGAGTCGTGTGAACAAAAGGCAATTTATTTTACTCAGTCAGTACGTGCATTCTTAGTCTCATCAGAATGTAGAGAAAAGGAAGAGACGGGCGTGTTCAATAAAAAGGTGTTATTTATTGATCAGTCTCTTTTCTCATACAAGAGAAATGGATCGATATTATTGCAATACTTATAGCTAAGTAAAGTGCATACATTAAAAGCAGAAGTATAAAATAATACTGTAAAAACATTGATATGGTTTCTAAGCCATAAGATGTTTTAAAATGAATAAAATATATTACATACACATATACATTTGACTAAACATACTCAACTGGTGTTTCTAGATACGCCTACCCCGTGTACCTGACCTAAGTCTAATACGTGGGCGGGAATAGAAAGTTACAGTTTAAGTTAAGTTTGTTTTTGCCAAGTGAATAACTAAAGAATTCTCTGTGAGGGGTTATTCAGTTCTGTACCTGGAAGTTAGGATGAATGAGGAATGGTATCTCTCTCTCTGGTCTCGATATTCCAGGCTGCCTGCGAGGGCTACCCAGAAACGCCGGTGCTGGATTTCTCGGCAGGAGAAAGCAGCGCGTCTCTCAGCGCGTCAGGAAGGCGGGGCTGCTGCCAGCGGGGTCTGCTCTGCTCTTGGCTTCGGCAAGTATGGCTGCTCCGTCTCGTCACCACGCGTGTGTTTGCATAGGGCAAGATCGGTAATATTTATACCTTTAAGGTGCCGAGATTGACGTAAGGATGGACATAGATACGTCAATAAAGATGTCATACGACTTGCTCGTTAGCACATTCTTTTACTAAAGTTCTCGGTGAAATCAAAACAATGGCCGCAGGGTTTTGCCCAGGTTGTCATAGGTTTGATTTGTTATGAGAACTCCGTATGCCTTATCAGGGACTGGAGGAATATCGCTTGTCTAATTAGATCGCAAGCGTTATGACCTAATCAGATAACACGTTCCTGTGCCGTAGTGTGACTGCGTCAGATAACGGTATCTGCATCATGGGGGTTTTCTGCCTCATGGGCTGACTGCTAGTTAACTTGTTGGTTTGTTTAACTAGAATAGGGTCAGGAATAGGGGGATCGATTCAGAACCTATAGGAATACATGACAGGGTGTTGAGTTCTGCTTGTTTTCAGTACTTGTGGAGGGTGGTCATGGCAATTCATGTGTTGAACAAAGTGGTGAATATGTGGCTGATTCTGGCTTTGCCTAGGTTGAAGATGTGGGGAGGGCCTGGGTCGGTTGGGTCCCCTGAGTACACCGAGTTCATGATGGATGTGGTGTCCTGTGGGGCGAGCTGATTTTCAGTTAGTTGGATGTCTGTGGTGGTAACAGGGTTGTTGTGTAGATTGAAGAAGTCAATGACCTTGGGCTGGGGTGTGACGTTTCTGAAGATGTTGGTGATATGGTCATGGAAGAGGTTTGCTAGTTTGTCACA
Source organism: Lissotriton helveticus (assembly GCF_964261635.1). NCBI lineage: Eukaryota > Metazoa > Chordata > Amphibia > Caudata > Salamandridae > Lissotriton > Lissotriton helveticus. The sequence goes on from NC_136059.1 coordinate 1,082,887,314, forward strand.
CAGTTGCAGTGAGGGGTTAACGTTGTTTGTTGCAACTGAGGAGTTGGAGAATCCTTTGATGATGTTCTTTTCTGTTATTGGAGATTGTAAGGAAACATCAATTTTTACATGGTCACCCCACATTTTTGGACTGATGCTGCTGTTTTTTCAACTTTGAAAGTGCACGGAGGCCTGCTAACTAGACCCCAGTACCAGTGTTCTAACCATATGCCAAGTAATGTTGAATTGGACACACCCAATTGACAAGTACTGACTTACTTATATGTCCCTAGTATATGTTATATCAGGTATCCAGGGCATGTTAGAGTAATCACCCAGGGCTGCAGCAATGATTGTGCCGCCCTGCATGTGACAGAGACAACATGGACCTCAGCCTGCTATGGCAGACTGACAGGGAAGTGTGTGACACTGCCAGTGCGACTTTGCTGTTACACCTAATGGCAAAGCCACCACTTCCCTTAAATAATATATGTAAGTCTCCACTAAGGAAGGCCTTTAGAGTCCTATGGCAGGAAGCTGTATATTACTAAGTAACACATGATTTTCTATATGTCTATAGCAGCAACACTTCCAAAATGTTGTTTGCTGTGCAAAGGTTAGGAGCCCAATTGCCTAACATAGGCTAGCACAACAACCCAGCTAACTTCTGAATGGAAGCACCTAGAAAGTCAAGTAAGGTATCAACTTGTGACATTAAACCTAGGCTGATGCCCAGACAGATTTAAAGTCACTATTAAAGTTGAGCAGCTTTTAAAAAGTTGCAACTCTGCAACCCAGCTAGTCCAGTGGCCTCACAAAGGCACTGACACATAGACGGGTGTCTGGCCATCCAGGGAGATGTGTGAATGACTCCCGCGCTCAGGAACAAAGGCAGCTGGCACCGAGTGAAGGTTCACCTACTCTCCCAGGATTGCCATGCAGGGTGTTAACCCAAAAGACAGGCTATAAAGGTGAAGCCGCATTTGAAGGACATCCTTGAGCAGTATGCCTTTTGTTCCTGCAGACAGTCAGTAGACAGAGCTAAGGGAGGAAAACCTGTGTACAAACCGGTTTTTACTTGGGCTTGTAGCCCACTGGTACCAGATCTCTAGAAATTTTAAAAGGGGCAAGGTTGGGGCACTCTTGGATAGCCAGATGCCATACATCACAGGAATATAATCACTAGAGAGGAGGTGACCCAGTAGCCCATTGACTAGTGACCGTGTGGTCCCTTTGGAGCACTTTCCTGGGATAAGTAGGGCACCTATAGCATTCTTCCCTTAAGTTCAAATTAAAAAAGAGAAGAGGACCAAAGAAGGACTGCCCTGCTACATTTTATCTGCTCAAAGATAGGCAGCACTGTTGTGAAGAATGCACTTGCTGCACCTTTGGGCTAGTGAGATTGAGGCTGTGCCTGCAGCTTCTGCAATGTGGAAAAGTCAGTTTATCTGCCTTCACCATGGCCTGTGACTCAGAGGATCAGTCTGCTGATCTGGAACCAGCTCCAGGACAATAATAGCTGAAAGAGCCCAAAAGGACACGTTGGTAGCCACCACAGAAGTTGTGCTGCTACCAGTCACTGGGCACCACAAAGAGGCAATTTGAGATAGCCAAAACTTGCTCCCAAGTTTGCCAGAACCGAGAATGCTGTCGGTGTCCAGACTCATTGCACCGAAGAGATACCAGCTGCCAGAAGAGTCGGCATCCAAACCCGGTGTTACGAGACCAGTCGTGCAGCATTGGCTGCCCAACTACTGCAACAGAGGACTTCGAGGGAGCCTCGCCTCTGTGGCCAAAGAGCCACCACCCCCATTGACTGCACCAAAACCAGGGCAACCTTTTGAGTATCTTTTCCTTCATCCCCCAGCATCAGGAACCCTCCATTTACTTATGTGGCGGTCGTGCTGTAGAGCTTAAAACTTGCTCTAAAAACACTATGTGGCCAGTAACTGTCCAAAGCATCTATACTGGCCCCCTAGCCTCGTCCCTGTTGGATTTGGTCTCCCAATTTGGGCTGAAGTACCCGCGCTAACTTTTCCAAAATTTTGACAAGTTTAAAAACTTTTTGCTGACCAATACTTGTTTGTAGTTGCATTTGAAAGCCTCCCCCAGGCTTTATATTTCATAATATTTACATAGAATCAGGTATATTTATAACATCGTAAACATTACATTATGATTTGAAAATCAAAAAGGTATATTATAGCACCTCAAAAGTTCATTTTACGCAAGTTATATCCCAGTTTTACAAACACAGCCTTTCTCCTTATATTTTATCATCTGTACAATTTAGACACTAATCTCGAGGCCTTGCATCCACTGCCACAGGGGATCCCAGATTTCCAGCCTCTTTTACCTCTTGTTCCGTGCCTTCCTTCTATAGATGGCTATTTCTAGGCTGTATGCGGCGACTAGTTGAATCCGCCATTGTTGGAATACCAGTGGATTTGGGTTAAGCCATGCCGAGACCAGACATATTCAGAATACTGCCATAAATATCAACCCCTGCATATAGTTTGGTCAGATATCTCCATCTATACCTGACATTATTTCTCCCGTTGTGACTTCGATTCTTGCGTTAAAAATTTCGGATAGGAAGCTGGAGAAGTCCCTAATCAATGGTTGTAATGTATCGCATTTTGCAAATATGTGTACTATGTCAGCCTCGTATTAAGCACATCGCGAGCATTCTGTGCCTTTACCGGATCCCCATTTGGCTATCCTGTTTGGTGTATAGTATAACTGGAAAAATGTTTTATAGTATTGGGCTTGTGGTCTAGCCGACATTAATATGTGACAATAGCCCCATTGCCCAGAATAAGTTCTTGTGGTGTTGGTATATCTCCATTTAGCCTATTATTCCTATTTGGAGTTAAGAACACATTATGATATTTCATAATCGTGGCCCACCAATACACTTTAAAATTAGGCAGGGCAAGGCCGCATCTATCTTTCGGGAGAGAGATGTATCTGAGCGCCCTACGAGGTCTTCTATATCCCCAAATGAATTAAGAGAACATGTTATCTATATCTTTGAATACCTGTGGCGTAAACTCTAAATAGATTGTCCTAAAAAACTACAAGAATTTTGGGAAAAATAGCATTTTCATGGCATTGCATCTACCCACTATAGTTAGGTGCAGGTTGTTTAATCTGTTGAGATCTTTTTTCAGTTTGTGTTATTAGCGGGTCCATGTTGACCTTTACCAGATTATCCAGATTGGCAGTTATGTTAACCTCCAGATAGGTGGCACTCTCTGCTACCCGATCATCCCTACATGTAGTTTTGGTATTAATAACTATCTGGGTTTTAACCTGGTTCAGCTTATAGCCGAAAATCTTCCCAAAGTTTTTAGCCTCTTCTTCCATTGCTTTTACTGCTTCGCCTGGGTCACTTGTGACCAGCGCAATGGCATCCTCGTAAGCTAAAGTCTTAGTGTTGTCATTTTGAAATTTTATTGGTGGGATTGCCTGATTGTTTTCAAGTCTGCAGATAAAAGGGTCGATAAAGATTGCAAATAATAGAGGGGAACAAGGGCATCCCTGTCTTGTCCATCTGGTCACGTCAATTTTTCCTGACATTGGCCCATTCACCATTACTACTGTTTCAAGGTTTGTGTATAGCATACGAATAGCACTTATGAACTGTTCCCTTATTCTACTTTTTGACATTGCCGTCCATAGATATTGCCAGGAGACCCTATCAAAGGCTTTCTCCGCGTCTAATAACATGAGTGCCATAGGGTCTCCTTCCATCTCGGTAATGTCAAATAAAGTAATCACCCTCTGCACATGGTCTGTGGTGGATCTTCCCAGGATGAATCCATGCTGGCGGCCTGATACAATTTTATGAGTAATTGGCGCTAGTCGTCAGGCTAGTAGCTTTGCATATATTTTAGAATCGCAATTTAATAGTGTGATAGGACGATAAGATCTCAGTTCTGTAGCATCATTGCTTTAAGGGACACTACGATTTTAGCTCGAGCCCATAATGCCGGCGGATGCCCTCCCTGAAAGACATGTACAATAAGATCACTTAAAATCCCTTTTAATGGTTTATAGAATTTGGCATAGAACTCTGCTGGTATTCCGTCTAGCCCAGCTGCCTTCCCTGTTGCTAAACTTTTTATTGATAGTAATATTTCTTCCCACTGAGGTGTTTCATCTCGGCTGTCTTGATCTTCCTGTGGAAGCTTTGTGGTTAAAGTCTGATCTAGATATTTCTCAATCTCATCTTGTTGTATATTGGTTTCTTCGTATAGTTCTTGATAATATCTTTGGAACGCAGCTCTTATCTCTTTAGGGAAATTTTTAAGGCAGTGTTTAGGATCTTTAATTTCCTTGATCATATTAGCCGCACCTTGTTGTCTAGTGCGAACGGCCAATCGATGCTCCACTTGTTCGCTCAGTACATACGTATTCTCCCTATTCATTGTAGCCTTACACATTGCTTTTTCTATAAAAATATCAGTGATGTTATTTTTAGCAGCTGCCACCACTCTTAGGGCCCCCTCGATGGCCTGTCCTTCTTGTACCACCCTTATAAGTCTCTCCTCTGCTTCCACCAATTTCTTCTGCAGTATCCCCATTTTTAGTTTAGCTTCTTTGTTAGATTTTAACGAGAACCGTAAGGTTTCCCCCTTATTCCTGCCTTAAGGGTGTCCCAAACTGTTTCTATTGGGGTACTACCCAGGTTATTTTCTAAGAATTTGGATATCCATTTGTTTATAAGTTGGCAGTACTCTTTATTTAGGAGCAGGGCCCTCTCGAAAGTCCTAATATTCTGGTCATTGTGCATTCCTCCACTATCACTACTTATAATTAGGGGATTATTGTACGATAGGGCCTGTGGTAGTCTATCTATTATGCATTTCGAGATCATGGTACTAGTTACAAATATATAATCTAACCTAAAAAATCTGGCATGCAGGTTGGAGAAAAACGTATATCCTGGATCTTTTGTGTGCTATGACTGCCAGCAGTCCCACAGACCGTGTATAGTACACAATTCTTTAAGGGCTCAATATACCTTAGGTTTTCTCAATGTATATACGAATCCAGACTTTATTGAGCAATCGCACGGCAAATTCGAGTTGCCTGCGTTGTGGCTACAATCAGCCAATACCCGAGGGTTTTAAGAAGTTGTCGTTATCATCCCTCCACATGAGTCTCTTGGAGACATATGATATTAGTCCGAGTTGCTCTTTATCCCACCGCCACTCTTTGCCTTTTTTTTGGGTCATTAAGGCCACAGATATTGATAGATAGAATTCTTAGTTTAGCCATTTAGGGTTTTGTCTCCCCCCTCCTTGATCGTGCAATCCCTTCCTGCCATTCGTTCCACCCTTGGTTTTGAGCTGTTTGATGCGCCATGATTTATTTGACCTGATTGCTTGTCTTGTACCTGTTAGATGCCTGTGGTCCCATCCCCCCCAACCATCCTGATCGAGGCCACCTCTATCGCCATGCCCCACCCCTCTTAGGGCAGTCAGGCTCAATCCTGAGCCTGTGTGATAGTGTCTGGGTTGTACATGCCCGCCCTCCCTCCCCCCTCCCGTCACCTCACCTTGTGCTCAACCCTATAAATACAAAAAACAAAGGAGATGAAAAACAAAGCTAACGATAAAAAGAAATGAAGCCCATCCTAGTGTACATTAAAAAAGATACCACATTTTGCTACTCATCTACATCTCATTTCTGTTGCCACTTAGGTTTATGAAGAAAAAAATAAAGAAACATATATTCACTATCCCGCTTCCTGTCTCAAGATTTTTGATATATGGGTTAATTGGCTCAATTAGCCTCAATAGATTTTTCCACCCCGATATGATCTCATCTAGCAATTTCTGGGCTTGTATTTTGGAAATAAAGTAAAAGTTCTGTCCTTGATGGATGATTTTCAGTTTCGCTGAATTTTGTAAAAAAGCAGATGCGCCAGCTTTTTGGAAAGGGGTTATGAGCTGTATTAGTCTTCATCTTCTCTCTACGGTGGCATGTGCGAAGTCTGGTTTGGCAAAATAAAAAACGTTTTCCCCCTTTTTTTCATGTTAGGTCTAGCCAGATCACAGATGGCCTGCCGGAGTAAGAAGTTCCCAAAATATATTAGAATCACGCGTGCGTTTGGTGATTGACAGGGGAAATCTATGCACCCGCTGGATTTCTTTGTCCCAGTCCCAGTGTGCCAGTTCCGGTAGAGAGTTTTTCAGAAGAATTTTGCTAAATTCCCTTACATCCTTTCCTTTGGCATTTATGGGAATTTCCAGCAGTCTCAGATTATTCCGGCGTTGCCGATTTTCTGCTTCCTCTAGTTTCCACATTACATCTTTTAGCATACTATCTTGTGAGGATCCCTGTTCCTTTAGTGTATCCATCGTATTTTCTAGGTCCTCCGTATGTTTCTCCACTATGCCTAGTCTATCTGCAATTTCTGTGAACGTTTTTCCAACTTTGCGCATTGTGCTTTGAGGCAAGCCGTGCCTGGCGATTTTCGATCTTAATTTCGTCCTGAAAAGACCTTAGGGATTGAAAGATCATTGACAGGGATGGTTCTAGGGTTTCATCATGGATTTTCAGCCCCCCCTGGCTGAGTTGATGTTCTTTTGAGAGTTTTCCTGTTCCTTTCGGACTATTGAGGCCTAATAGTTGCATCGCAGAGTAATCCCATCCAAGTTCACCTTCTTCGTCAAGGTTTTTCTTGTGTCTGTTCTTCTTCCCGTCTGACCCCCGTTTCATTCTCTTCTGGGTTCTCTTTTCCTCCTGCTGGCTGAAGTTACTCGTGGAGGTATCTTCACATTCCACCGCTTCACTACGGCTGGAGAACCCAGTCTCTGACTCGGCTGATTCCTCATTCAGAGAATAACATTTTTCCATGGAGTCTGGGGAGAGATATCCTGTCTCATGGCTCCTTTTCGAGATGGCCTCTTCATTATTAGTTCCTTTATGAGGCTGCGCTGACACAGCCCCCCTTCCTTAGGCATTTGTATGTTGTAGGGGTATTCTCCTTTTCCTGGATACCCCCCTCAGTATACACCTCACTTTGGGGGTCTCTACGTAAGTTCCTCTGGAGTCCCAAGGACACTCTTCTCATCGCATGACCCCCAGCATGGCCTACCTTCCTCCATGTGTTTTGAAGTGATAGCTACTAGGGGGAGGCTTTGGGGGTTCTCTGTAGATATCACTTCCTGGTTAGTCACTATTTTGTCCATTTGTTGTGCCCCAGGTGCCCCCAGTTCTCTATCGCCATCAATAAGAGGAAACATGCTAATTATTGCCACTTGTTTTTTCTCTCCCTGGCCCCCCGGCAACATACCTTTCAGTTCAGTGTTCTTAACTGCCTTGGGGTCACTCTCTTTGTGGGACCCACAGAGTGTATTCAGGTGCGTCCTGCCACGACCTCCTTGGGCTGCCATGGCATCTTTGTGCTTCTTTCCACGGTTTCCCTTGACTACCCCGTTGCTAGGCAACCCCAGCCGGCAGCCCGAGCAGATCCTTCTCCCAGTGGCTGTTAGCAGAAGTCGAGCGATGGATTCCCAGCGCGTGGGGCAAGTTGTCATGCAACGACACCTCCGGGCTCTGTTAAGACTGGCAAGCCACCAAACCTAGGAAAGAGTTGCCAGACCTTGCATTTCCCTTGATGTTGCTTCGATTCCTCCCGAGTTCTTTTTTGCGATGGGCCCGTTCAATTTTGTTTCAACATTATGCTGCTCGCAGTCGGGTTACAACTCATCCGATATCAGCAGTCCATCAATAGCCTTGCACAGTGGTGAGCACGGCGAGGTGCGGAGCGGAGCGGAGGTGAGTGATTGTGAATCTCACTCAGACGCCATCTTGCCTCTATCTCATAAGTTGCTGTTATGTCGTTTTATTAGTGTGTAACTTTTTTATTCTTTTGTTTGGTGCTGTTAAATACTTCACACTAAGTTCCTTTGCCAAGCCTTACTGCTCACAGCCATAGCTACTTAGGGTTGAGCTAAGGTTGGTGCACCATTGCAGTTGTTTACAGTGTTGTTTAACGGTTCTGAGATCTTCAGTGTACCAGCTAGCCTACTTGGTAGACGTTCTGTGGGTGTTGTTAACAATAGAAGCTACTCTGTCAGTGCAATTGGTGATCCAGCTGTCAAATATTCTTATGTTCTTATGGTTGTTCACGCCTAAATGATTGTCCAAATGGTATTCAAGACTAAACACCCCAACTTTCAGATTTCGTCCTTTGGTACAGTGGTACGAATTGAGTTGGAAAAAAATACAAGTCATGCATATATCGTCAATTGCCAGATCCTTAATGTTTAGTCAATGATGTGAGGTTGCTTACGTTTTAAAAACCTTTATTTATTGTAAAGGATTAGTGTGGTTTTGTCATCTTTATTCAGATTACTCCAGCTTACAGAAATATTGTAATATAAAAGGTTGATTAGTGACAGCATAAATAAATGCAGATTGTTCCAAAAATGAAATTGTCACTATCTACTACAGAGCCTAACCTACTCGATGCAGAGAAACCCATGAAGAGTTCCTTTTCAGAAAAGTGCAAGATTTCCGGGCATAGTTAAAGACTAAGGGGCACATTAGGATAGCGGGCAGAAAACCACCCCGACCGCCATGGAGGCGGAAACTAACCGCCCGCCATGGAGGCGGAAAACCCGACCACCGCATTAGGAACAACCACCACAAAAGACCAACCGCGGCGGTAGCGGGCCAAGCAAAGCTGTCCGACGCGGGCGGAGACAGAAAAAAAACGACCGTGGCGGTCGGATAAGCAGCGGAAAAGGCACAACGCAGCGCAGGGAAAGCGGACACACCGCACGGGAAATTACGATATCCCCGAGGGTGTCGCGGGCGGAACCGCCGACACCGACCGCCGCGGTCGCACCCAGCAGTGAATGGGAGAAATGGCGGTCAAGCAAAGCCACCGCAGCGGACGAACATGAAAAACATGGCGGTCGATGTGAAAACACCGCAGTGATGCCTAAATGGCATACACAAAGTTTTTTGTTTTTTTTTAAGAGTTTTATATAGCGCGAACTAGAACCGAACCGAATCAGTTATCAGAGCGCTTTACATAGCACCAGTTACGTTACATGAGGACACATTTTTTTTTCATTTTTAGGCACGGGAAGATTAAGTGATTTGCCCAGAATCACAGGGGTTTTTTGGCGTCGTTACCGAGACTCGAACCAAGTTCCCCAGGTCCGAGGTCGAGCGCCTTAGCCGTTAGGCCAACCCCTCTAAAATACAAAACCACAGAACCACTCCCAAAACACACCTGACAACCAGAATCCAATTGGACACACCCACAGAGCTGAGTACAAAGCCACCCCCCTCACTGACCACAATCCTTTGCATCACTCCAGAAGAGAAGGCCATACACCACACCTGACAGGAGAGACAAAAGAGCACAGCACACACACGCACCCACCACCACCATCAATAGCACAATCACACCATCTCAAACAAACCCCATCACACAACACACCTCACACATCAGCACCACACCCCTGCACCCACACACCCCTGCACCCACAAACACCTCAACCCCCACAGACCATGGCAGCACAAAAAACTGCCCAAATTCACCGAGAGTGAGTTGACAGTCATGGTCAACGAGATTGTAAGAGTAGAGCCACAACTATTTGGTAGCCTGGTCCAACAGAAACCATTAGCCACCAGGACACAAATGTGGGAAAGGATATTCCAAAGGGTGAATGCAGTAGGGGCCACCCCAAGATCCAAGAAGGAGATCATGAAGCGGTGGCATGATCTCAAGAGGGTTGTCAAGGAGAGGAGGAGCAAGAACTGGATGCTGGCAAATGCGACTGGCAGTGGCCCTCCCATCCCACCGAAGACATTCACACCATGGGAGGAGAAGGTGCTTGCCATCCTGCTTCCTGAGAGTCTCACAGGAGTAGCCGGGGGAGGGGAGGCTGGTAAGTACAGACAAATGACAACCACCACAATGAGATTTACTTCCTTTCAATACCCAAACACCATTACACGGTCCATCCCCACCCAACATATAGCCAGCCATCCTGCTTAGGAGGCCTGTATGGGGGAGGGAGGTCTGTACAACAACTCACACCATAGCCCCTGGCCCACAGCTGAGCAGCATGGAGGCCTCCCCCACCCAGGAGCATGTGTCAGCCATTGCACTGTTTAACAAACAGACTTACAGGTTGCTAGCCATCTTGTATTGGAGCACTGTTTTGGGGTGGGAGGGTTGTATCACTACTCCCACCATTCCCCCTGGTCCACAACTGAGCAGCATGGAGGCCTCCCCCACCCAGGAGCATGTGTCTGCCATTGCACCGTTTAACAAACAGACTTACAGGTTGCTAGCCATCTTCACTGGGAGGGTGTGTGTGGGAGGGAGGGAGGGAGGCCTGCACTAACTACTCCCACCATTCCCCCTGGCCCACACCCCAGCAGCATGGAGGCCTCCCCCACCCAGGAGCATGTGTCAGCCATTGCACTGTTTAACAAACAGACTTACAGGTTGGTAGCCATCTTGTATTGGAGCACTGTTTGGGGGTGGGAGGGTTGTATCACTACTCCCAGCATACTCCCTGTTCCACACCCCAGCAGCATGGAGGCCTCCCCCACCCAGGAGCATGTGTCAGCTATTGCACCATTTAACAAACAGACTTACAGGTTGTGAGCCATCCTCACTGGGAGGGTGTGTGTGGGAGGGAGGGAGGCCTGCACTGACTACTCCCACCATTCCCCCTGGCCCACATCCCAGCAGCATGGAGGCCTCCCCCACCCAGGAGCATGTGTCAGCCAATGCACTGTTTAACAAACAGACTTACAGGTTGGTAGCCATCTTCACTGGGAGGGTGTGTGTGGGAGGGAGTGAGGCCTGCACTACTACTACCACCATTCCCCCTGGCACACACCCCAGCAGCATGGAGGTCTCCCCCACCCAGGAGCATGTGTCAGCCATTGCACTGTTTGACAAACAGACTTACAGGTTGGTAGCCATCTTGTATTGGAGCTCTGTTATGGGGTGGGAGGCCAGTCTCACTGCTCCCACCATTCCCCCTGGCCCATACCCCAGCAGCATGGAGGCCTCCCCCACCCAGGAGCATGTGTCAGCCATTGCACTGTTTGACAAACAGACTTACAGGTTGGTAGCCATCTTGTATTGGAGCACTGTTTGGGGGTGGGAGGGTTGTATCACAACTCCCAGCATACTCCCTGTCCCACACCCCTGCAGCATGGAGGTCTCCCCCACCCAGGAGCATGTGTCAGTCATTGCACTGTTTAACAAACAGACTTACAGGTTGGTAGCCATCTTCACTGGGAGGGTGTGTGTGGGAGGGAGGGAGGGAGTGAGGCCTGCACTACTACTACCACCATTCTCCCTGGCACACACCCCAGCAGCATGGAGGTCTCCCCCACCCAGGAGCATGTGTCAGCCATTGCACTGTTTGACAAACAGGCCTACAGGTTGGTAGCCATCAGTATTGGAGCTCTGTTATGGGGTGGGATGCCAGTCTCACTGCTCCCACCATTCCCCCTGGCCCACACCCCAGCAGCATGGAGGCCTCCCCCACCCAGGAGCATGTGTCAGCCATTGCACCCTGCACACTCACCTAACAGGTACGTACCTAACGTAATTCTTCATGAAGTGTGTGTGGGGGACCTGCATCCAGAAAACAACAACAAGTGCATGCAATGCATTGACATTCAACATGTATGACAACATGATGTCCCTCTGCACTATGAAATGTTAGACGGTGTTGCAATGAAATGTACTACTGATGACTGCATATATAACTAGTGTACAGACAGATGATGCTACGCAGATGACACAAACACTGAACACTCCCCATCTACTCCACAGGTGACGAACAACTCACTGCTGAGCAGCACACCAACGACCAGCAGAGCCAGTCTCCACCCCCGGCAAATGGACTCTCAGATGTGGACTCCCAGGACAGTCTGGATGATGAGCTCCAGCCCGGCCCATCTGGTGTGCCACAGACCCAGAGGTCCCAGGCCTCCATCCTCCCCACCACCACCTCTGCTGCTACAACAACGCAGCAGAGCCCTGCTGTCACGGCCTCTGCCTCCACCGCAACCACCACCGCCACTGCCACCAACACCAACAGTACCACCAGTACCACCTGCAGCACCCTCCCTGTCCCTAGGGATGACCATCCCACAGCAACACCTGTGGAGGGCAGGGAGAGAGTGCGTGGCCCCCCAGTGGCGAGGGAAGAGGTCAGTGGCAGCAGAGCAGGTGGGAGTGCCTGGGTCACCACCAGACCTCGGGAGCAGTGGACACCATCCCTGGACCACTTCACCAGGGTTGTGCAGGCCTACCAAGAGGTCCAGGGACAAAGTGGCCGGTCGGATGAACTATTAAGGGGGCTCATCCTGCTGATGAGGTCCATCGGTGACCGCCTGGGACAGATGGTGGACCTCATGGGCCAGCAAGTGGCTTTGCAGAGGGACAGGCCTGTGTCCCAACCAACACCTCCGTCCCCTTCTGTTGCTCCGCAGGATGACAGTGCTCCATCCTCCCCTGCGCCAAAAGAGAGGGGCGAGTCCTCTGATGCCACTGGCCATTCAGCAGGGCCCCCACCGCCAAAAAGATTTAGGGGGCGTCCAAAGAAGAACCTGGGAGTCTCTGGAGCCAAAGCACCTGTCACATGCCAGTCACGGAGCCAGCTGTGAAGACAACCCTCTTCCCAACTGTATTCACTGTTTGGACTTTCTTTCCCCACATTGCCTTGGCAATAGCACCTCTCTGTTGGATTGGGTCACCACATCCATGTGGTGTCTACTCTTGCATCTCATTGAACAGGACTGTCAACTCACTGCTCACTCCACACCTTCATGTAAATATTACCGCACCAATCACATGTCCACTCACAAAATAAAATACCTGACGCACCAGTTTTTGTGTAGTGAATTCTTTAGTGCAGTATTTACATTGTTGATAATTTCCATGATGTGTACAAATGTTGTACAGTATGCAGGGCAGGAACACTCTCTAGCACCTAGGGAGACACAACAGAACAACAGTCACTGGTCTCATTGTGGCAACACACACACATCACTGCACCAAAAAATATCCAACACATCACAGGCATACTACACAATGTCTAGCAGATGTGCACAAATACGATCCAGCTTACATCTCCGTACGGAACGTCACTGTCACCAATACCACACATAGGTGACAGAACATGTGCCTATCGGTTACATCCGCGCATAGCCATTCACAACAAAAGCAACCACAACACACAATTTACACGTTGTACCTCGTCACCCACCTTCAAGTGAAGTAGCGTTCGATGAGCTGCTGGCGCTGGTCAACTCCTTCCTCCTCTCCACTATCCTCATCACTGGATTCAGGTCCCTGAGCAGGTGGTGGCCTTGGTTCCTCACCAGCATGCCACAACGATCTTGCACACCTTCCCAGGCGAGTATGCCAGTGCACCTCCGGTCCTGTCAAGGCACCGGAACCTTGACTTCAGCAGGCCGAAAGTCCGCTCGATTACCCGTCGGGTCCTGCCATGGGCCTCATTGTAGCGGATGTCTGCTGGTGTCTGGGGATTATGGAGTGGGCTCAACAGCCATGGCCGACTGGGATATGCTGAGTCACCTGTGAATTGCAAACACACATTGCAATGTTGTACAGCCAGAATCCAGCAAGTGACACACAGCACGCCATAGCAGTAGTGATACTCACCCACAATCCAGGCACGTTCGGGATGAAGATTCTCCATCATCCGTGGCACCATGCTGTTCCTCATGATGTACGAATCATGGGCCGAACCGGGATACTTTGCACACATATGTGATATGGTCATGTCCGCAAGGCACACCACCTGCACATTCATGGAGTGGTAGTGTTTGAGGTTCCGATAAATGTGCTCTGTTGCCTGTGGTGCCACCAGACCTACATGGGTGCAATTGATGGCACCGACTACGGGTGGGAGGCACCCAAGGGGATAGAAGTCACCCTTCACGGTAGCCAATTCACGTCCCTTGGGGAAATGTATGTAGCAATTGCGATATAGCATCATGGCCGCAAGAACATCCCTCAGCACCATGCTGAACATGGGCTGCGACATCCCCCCAGCGTTAGCCACGGTCTCCTGGAAGGAACCAGTCGCAAAAAAGTGGAGTGCTGCCATCACCTTGTAGGTGGGTGTGAATGCCGTAGGATAGTGACGGCGAGGCTGCAGGTGGGCCTCCAATAGATCACACAGGATCTTCAATGTTGGTCTGTCCAGCCTGAATTTCCTGATGATTGCCTCATTCTCCATGTCCTCCAGCACTGTCAGGTGACGTAGGAGATTCGGCCTCCTCCTAGTTGAGGAGTGAAATGAATATGTCAGTGAAAAGCATCATGAGATGGGCAGAGTACAAAGCATCAATGATGTCATGGGAAAACAACGAGTGCCAGAGAGATGCATGGCACATCAGGTTACATGGCTGGCCAATAGCTACACACAGAGGGCACGCCTCTCCACTGACAATACACAAGTGCCACAAACACATCTGGGACTGTGAATGCGGATATAATGGATGAACAATTCACATGTGCAGACAAGGTGCAGCAAGACCCTCCAATGTATTGTGACTTACCATGTCTATCATACCCATCTGCTGTACCTGCCACACCTCAATGCATCATGTAAAGTCGGAACACATTCATCAACACAATGATCACTTCCGGTTGTGTGCATGAGCAGTTGTGAATGCACAAGTCTTGTCCGATACAATGCAGTCACACCAGCCAGGTCAAGGTCTGCACTGACCCACAACACATTAAACGTCACGACATCATTTACACCAGCTGAAGTCTGCCAATCATCATCAGCCATCATATTTCTAACTAAAAAGGCTGAACCACAGGCCAAAGTGTCTCACACTGAATGGTCGTCCACCTGTGGATGACATGGCTGTGTGGCATTGTGTGTACAATGATGTGCCCTTCACCATGTTGCTGCAGGGTGCGGATACAGTGTCCTTGATTAACATACACAGCAATGGGTACGAAAATGGCAGTACCTACCGCCGGTCCCCTGCGGTGTGACCCCAGCACCACCCCCTTCAAAAGTGCCGTAGCCATTGCCATATGAACATGTGTATATGGCGGTGGGTATGCTCCGCCGCATGAGTCGCGGTACCTACCGCCAGTCCCCTGCGGTGTGACTCAAGCACCACCCCCTTCACAAGTGCGGTAGCCATTGCCATATGGACATGTGTATATGGCGGTGGGTATGCTCCGCTGCATGAGTCGCGGTACCTACCGCCGGTCCCCTGCGGTGTGACCCCAGCACCACCCCCTTCACAAGTGCGGTAGCCATTGCCATATGGACATGTGTATATGGCGGTGGGTATGCTCCGCCGCATGAGTCGCGGTACCTACCGCCGGTCCCCTGCGGTGTGACCCCAGCACCACCCCCTTCACAAGTGCGGTAGCCATTGCCATATGGACATGTGTATATGGCGGTGGGTATGCTCCACTGCATGAGTCGCGGTACCTACCGCCTGGCCCCGGTGGTGCATCACCGCCATGGGGCATTGCATACAGCCAATGGCAGCGAGGATGGCGGTGGCATGATGCAGATTTGAAAATCGCGTTAGGTGTGCTCCGCTACCGCGGAGGCGGTCATTGGATGCTATTGAATGATGCACCATCGCGGTAGCGCACCCCGGGCAACCGCGGTGCGTCACCGCCGTGGAGCATTGCATACAGCCAATGGCAGCGTTGACCGTGGTGGCATGATGCAGATTTGAAAATCGCGGTAGGTGTGCTCCGCTACCGCGGAGGCGGTTATTGGATAATTTTGAATTAAGGCGGACACGGACAACCAATTGTAGCAGCTTTTAGGCTTCCAAACGACACCAGGGGGCTATAAATCTGTGGGAGTGAGCCTCACATTTCGACTGCTCACAGAGCCTGCTGCCTGGGATCCTCTCCTGCTGCTGCTTCAAGAGCCTGCTGCCTGGGACCCTGTCTTGCTGCTGCTTCAAGAGCCTGCTGCCTGGGACCCTCTCCTGCTGCTGCTTCAAGAGCCTGCTGCCTGGGACCCCTCACAAATCACTTCCGCCACAGGTCTGCCATATCCACAGGGATGTCAAGAACAGATAAGATCCGTGCCAGTCCATTCACAAGTGATGAGCTGGATGTCCTTGTGGACGAGGTGCTGGCACAGTACCCACGGCTGTTTGGTGGTCCCTATGTTGTGGTAAGTCACCATGAAGGGAGCTGTAGGGCAGGGTGGTGTCAGACGTGTAGTCGTGATGCAGCAGTATATGCTTGGGGATGTGGGGTGATGACAAACACTGACAGACAAGCTGTTTCCAGGTCGAGGGAGTGTGTGTGTTGCAATGTGACTCTTACCTAGGCCTGTACTCGTATGTGTGAGTGGGGTGTGTTACATTGTCGGGCATACAGAACCAACGGTTGTTAGCCATTTAGATGCCAGGACAGTGAATGCTTGTGAGGACATTTCGGGGTGCCCCTGTAGTCAGAGTCAGTGTGACCCACAGAGTAGGTACAGTGGCTGCACAGCCATACGTTGAACATCAGCCAACTTACATGCTACAGTTGCTTCACACTGATTAGTAGATTTTCCCCATCAGTGCCCCGTCCAATGTCTGAATTACACACTGCTGTCGATGCATTTGTGTTGAGGCATCATGCATTTGTGTGAATGTCATGGAGACTAGGCACCACAATGTGTGCATGCATTCACTAATGTTAATGCCATGCATAGTGGCCTTGTGAGGGTACCCCCAGTTCTGGAGGGAGGGAAGTTACTGTGAGTCCTGAGTCAGTGTCTGTCTGCTGTACTGATAGATGCTGACATCTGACATTGTGTAATTGTTCATTTGCCCTTCTTTACTCTCATACCTGCAGCTCAAGGTACACCAACGTAAGGCCGTGTGGAGGGCCATAGCAGCAAAGGTGCGAGCCCTGGGGGTATCAAACAGATGACACACACACTGTCACAAGAGGTGGGACGACATCAGCCGGCTGGCTAAGCAAGTGGCAGAGATGACCTTGGGGATGGTACCACGCACAGGGCGTTTGGCACAGCCCACCATGACCCCGCTGATGGGACGCATACTGGCAGTGACCAATCCAGACCTCGATGCACGTCTGAAGGGGCATCAGCAGCAAAACAGAGATGGTGAGTATCTGGGGAGGGATAGTTTGTCTGGGAGTGGATGCATGTGTACAGGGCCTGTGGCAGCGGTGACACATGTGATGTGCGTGTGTTGCCATGCTGTGATAGGTGATGTGAGTGGCGACTGTGATGTGTGCCTGTATGAGGCATTGGGCCACCATGCCCTTACTGTGCTGCTTCTGCCTGCAGTTCTCAGTCCTTGACAGATTTGTTTGTGTCCACATGGGCACTCTTCTTTGGGATGGTGTGGGGAGTCCATATTGTGCAGTACTCCTGTGTCCACTTAATGAGTGTGACACCATGTCTGTCTACTTTGCCTACACCATGATGGTTGAGGCCCACACATCCGACAACAATGTGAACCCTGTTTGGCACATGGTGAGTTTGTATGGCCTAGTTGGCATTGTGGCATGTGTAGTCAATTCAGGTGTGTGTGGTCCCCTCTAGTTCCCTTTTGGGCTGTAAGTGGTGATGTGTGTTGTGGCTACATCATGTCCATGGGGAAGGTCAATGTGGGCTGGAGGAACACCATCCATGGGCAGGGTGTAGTGCTGTGTGGCATCGACATGCCTCACTCCTGGCAGTTTGTCTGCATGATAGGCACTGTTGTGGTCTATATCGTGTGTAGCTGCACAGTGATTGCAGGGTGTGGTGGTTACCATGTAGCTCTAGGCCTCTACTGTGCTGAATTGATCTGCAATAGTGTGAACACATGATGACACTTATACAACCCTGTTTCTCTCACTAATGCAGATTCGCAAGACACCATGGCGGAACATGATCCTGAAATAAGTGGTGGCGAGACCAGCACGATAGCGGCAGCGGAGGCAAGTGAGACTGAGCCAAGTGACACTGAGCACACCAGCGCTCCTGAGGGTGACAGGAGTATGCATGAGGAATCTGTGGCTGAGACACAGAGTACCACTTCATCTGATGCCAGCGGGGATGCATCCCTGTTAGCAGGCACAGGGGATGGGGAGTCTGCTCCAGCATCTGACACCCAGCGGCCACTGCCCAGCCTCCCATCCAATTCCCCTGGTGCTGCCCGTATCCGTGTTACTAAGAGGGGACGTGTATCATTCACACATGGCACCGCTGCCCCTGCACCTGTCCCCCCTGCTGCCCTCAGTGCAGAGTGCGTAGAGCTCCTGCGGCAACTTTGCATGGGCCAGACCGCCCTGCTCAATGCCTTCAGTGCCCACGAGAACAAATTCGGCCAGGTTCTAGCATTCATGGAGGGCATACACTCTGACGTGGGTGGGCTACACCGCACAGTCCAGTCATTGTCAGCCACAGTCACGTCAGCCCTCCAACAGGCACATGGTCCCATTGCAGCTCAGGTGCCTGTGACGACCACACATTCAGTGGCCACATCAGATGACAGTGACCACTTGGGACCTACGTCAACTAAACGATACAACACTAGGAGCATAGGTCAGACCCAAAGCAAACAATCCCGTCCACAGACTCCATCCCCAAAGAAGAGCAGGGCCCCCCCAATATGCACGGACAAGGTGAAGTCACAGAAGAGCAAGGCCAGAAGATCATTGTGGCAGACATCAGGCTCACATGCTGCAGAGGCATCACCAGAATATGACTCACCTATGCCCACAGAGGATGTGTGGCATGTCATGGCTACACCTGGGGAGAGCACAGGGACACAACCACCCACCACATCGACACCAAAACAAAGTCCATCGAGGCAGGTGGAGGAGGGCCCTGTTGGGACCAGCCCAGTCATTGAGGCAGAGGAGAGCCCTGTTGTGAGCAGCCCAGTCATTGAGGCAGAGGAGAGCCCTGTTGTGACCAGCCCAGTCATTGCGGCAGAGGAGAGCCCTGTTGTGACCAGCCCAGTCATTGATGCAGAGGATAGCCCTGTTGTGACCAGCCCACTGATTAAGGCAGGGGAGCCCAGTGTTTTGTCCAGGCCAGTGATTGAGGAAAAGGAGGGCAGTGTTGTGACCAGCCCTGGCAAGAAGGGACAGGAGGGCACTGTAGACACCACCCCTGGGGGAAGTGGGAAGGTGATCACTGTAGGGGGTACACCTTCCAGAGAGGGTAAGGTGGTCCGGAGGCGTAGCCAGCCCTAGCGTTCAGCAGGATCAAGCACTTCACCAGAGGGAGTGCCAGTGTCCAGCTACATAGCGCCTTACCTGCCAAAGCCTCACCAAGGGTCGCCGCCAATGCCACCGCCAAGGGTCAGCAGGGCAGCAGTCCACGCCGCCACCGGCCAAGAGTCAGCCGCATCAATCTTCGCGCGCCCCCCCGGGACCACAACTCCCGGTAGGCTCCGCGGCGGCGCGCACCGCTGACGACGCGCCCGCACCAGGAGGTGCTTAAAGCCGGTGCAGAGGCCGGCGGAGGGGGTGAATTAGCCACATAGCGCCTTACCTGCCAAAGCCTCGCCAAGGGTCGCCGCCAACGCCACCGCCAAGGGTCAGCAGGGCAGCAGTCCACGCCGCCACCGGCCAAGAGTCAGCCGCATCAATCTTCGCGCCGCCGCCCCGGGACCACAACTCCCGGTAGGCTCAGCAGCGGCGCGCACCGCTGACGACGCGCCTGCACCAGAAGGTGCTTAAAGCTGGCGCAGAGGCCGGCGGAGGGGGTGAATTAGCCACATAGCGCCTTACCTGCCAAAGCCTCGCCAAGGGTCGCCGCCAAAACACCACTGCCAAAGGTGAGCAGGGCAGCAGTCCACGCCGCCACCGGCCAAGAGTCAGCTGCATCAATCGTCGCGCCGCCGCCCCGGGACCACAACTCCCGGTAGGCTCAGCGGCGACGCGCACCGCTGACGACGCGCCCGAACCAGGAGGTGCTTAAAGCCGGCGCAGAGGCCCGCTTCGCGGGACGAGCCAGGCGAAGCCCGGGCCAAGGGCGGGCCCGTTTAGGCCCGTTCAAGACCGGCCAAGGACGGGACGGGCCACCCATCTAACATCTACATTTGGAAAGGTCAGTTTCTCCTATTAAGTAGTTGGTTGTGACATATTAATTACTATAATACGTGCTCTAACTTCTAGGATATAGTGAAGATGTCTACCTCTCCGGATGCTGGCCAAAGTAGCAGGAAATCAACGGGAGGTTCTTTATTGGGAGCTCTAGACAATTTCCTTATCAGGGTATCAACTGCACTTGCCAAGGATATAGAACTTACGGAGAAAAGACTATCCTTGGACATACCCTTTGACAAAAGATCTTCCCTGGGCCCCCTGGCAGGAGCAAAATCACCGATATATATATCAACTGACTTACAGGGTATGCTTCCTCCGTCTGGAGTGGAGGCAACTACTTCGTCTCCCCAGCTAGAAACCATCTTAAATATAAGTGATACCTCTTCAACAGTTGGAGTTCTTGCCAGTGATGCATGTAGACCCCATCCCCTAACATTAAAACTCGTTCGGCTGGCCAAATAAAAGCAGGTCTGGTCCAGCAGAAGGGAGGGGTGCAAGTTAAAAGGAAGCGCCCTGGGCCCCAAACACTTGCTGGGGGGAAAAAAGCAAAGTCCGGCAAAAATATTCCTCCTGCTGATGATCCAGTAGCGACGTGATACAAAAGGGGATGATGGACGGAGCGTTTGAGCAAATCAAACACTCACCCCCAGTCAACTGATCTGGGTTTAATCCATCACCATTCTTTAGCCCACTCAGCCACCCCATTTCAGACATGGCCATATGCAAATCAGTCTGATCCTGTGCCTCATGGGAACAGTCCAGCCCGACCTGCCAAGCCATGTCTTCCATGGACCGAAAACAAGCATCCTGGGATCGGTTTCGGATTCATAATCCTCATCAGCCAGGCTATCTTGAATCCAGTGGCCAAGTGAGCAAGGGACTCACGTCTGAGTATACCCTGCCACACTTAGGGCAAACAAAGCGATACCAAATGGGATGATGGACGGAGCGTTTGAGCAAATCAAACACTCACCCCCAGTCAACTGATCTGGGTTTAATCCATCACCATTCTTTAGCCCACTCAGCCACCCCATTTCAGGCATGGCCTTATGCAAATCAGTCTGACCCTGTGCCTAATGGGAACAGTCCAGCCCGACCTGCCAAGCCATGTCTTCCATGGACCGGAAACAAGCATCCTGGGACCGGTTTCGGATTCATAATCCTCATCAGCCAGGCTATCTTGAATCCAGTGGCCAAGTGAGCAAGGGACTCACGTCTGAGTATACCCTGCCACACTTAGGGCGAACAAAGTGATACAAAAGGGGATGATGGACGGAGCGTTTGAGCAAATCAAACACTCACCCCCAGTCAACTGATCTGGGTTTAATCCATCACCATTTCCCCTTTTGTATCACTTTGTTCACCCTAAGTGTGGCAGGGTATGCTCAGACGTGAGTCCCTTGTTCACTTGGCCACTGGATTCAAGATAGCCTGGCTGATGAGGATTATGAATCCGAAACCGGTCCCAGGATGCTTGTTTCCGGTCCATGGAAGACATGGCTTGGCAGGTCGGGGAGGAATCACACCTGGACTGGGCCCTTCTTTTTGGAAAAGATTGGAAGGAACTCTTAAGAAGATAAGCCAACCACTACATGAGCGATTGGACTCTATCGAAAATAGATTGGTGTGCCTTGAACTTTCCCTGGCAACATCTCAGAAACACGCAGGCCCAAGGCACAGTGCCCATAAGGGTCGGGCTAAAACCCCCGTAACCCAGGCTCCCACTTGCCCTAATAGTGGTGTCGGGACAGGGCAGGGTGGTAGATCTATCCTAGCTGCTGATAGGGTGTACGCTGATAAACCCCAACCGCCAGCACAGACGGGTGGGAAATACAGCACAGCCAAACGGGGTGCCCCAAAATACTTTGGCCGCGACAGTTGCACCCCCATCCCATAATCAAGCAGGGGTTGGAGTGTCACTATTGAGCAAAGGGAGTAAACAGGGAGATGGCACTAAGACGGAAGCTAGGAAGTAAAATCCCACCGTCTTACCCAGGGCTCATAGTGAGGCTCCTTTACCCTATATTGATCTCCCTCCCCAATCAGCCCCTTTAGTGGTAGTTTTGGCAGGGGTTCCACCAGTAGCTCAGGGGCAACGAGAATCATTCATAGACCTCAAGCATAAATGTATTTTCTGGCTTAATAAACACCGTCCATAGCCAGCAAATATGCGAGCTAATATCCTGGGTACTAGGAGAGTTAACTGGATAGGTAGGGGTTGTAAGACGGTGGCAGGGGACTGTATCATCATTAATTTTAGTGACCAGTCATGTGTCAATTACATTTGCAACTGGCCTCATAATGATCAGTCCAATGGGATACAAGCTCTACCCTTAGCTTATTTCTATGGACCCCCAACTATGGTTTCCTTTGAGAGGGACATGTTCTCACATGGGGTTGTACCAAATTTCTGCCCATTGAGGAACATAAGGTTGTTCAACAGATTCCAGCCCTTGTCGGGGCTGGGGGATTGCGACTGACAGTTTGGTCCATAAAGGCTTATCCCGGGTAATAGAGCTGGGGGCACAAGGGATGGGGTAGAGATTTGGAGAGGACAAGTGACCCCCCAGAACAGTGGGATAGAAGGGAAGGATGAGGGTGACCAAAGCCAAAGTGTTAGGTGCGATGGCAATATCGAGATCTCAAAGCTAGATCAGCCACTGGGAAGGCAGATTCATGTACAACAAGGCCCAGGGGATCCTTCTCCATGGGTCGAACTGGCCGCAGCACCTGAAGGTCCATTATGTCAAACATCTTTTATCTCATGGAACGTGGCGGGACTGGGGACAAAACTTAACTCTCAGCCTTGGGTACAATTTATTGATCGCTTTGAAATGTGCTTGTTTCAAGAGGTGTGGGCGGTTGAACCAATGTTTAGAGTAGGTTTTTTGAATTTTTTTGTTCCTGCTGTGAAAAAATGCCAGGGGTGGCCTATGGGGGGATTAGTGATATGGGTTAGGCAGTCCTTAAAATGTCACACCAAGCTCCTCCCTGTTGTAAGCAACGATATTCTTGAGTTTAGGTTTAGTTTCCCTGCTAACTTAGAAATTGATATTTACAATGTATATGCTAGGGGGCTTCGAGGTGGCAAGAAATCTGA
Source organism: Lissotriton helveticus (assembly GCF_964261635.1). Classification (NCBI taxonomy): domain Eukaryota; kingdom Metazoa; phylum Chordata; class Amphibia; order Caudata; family Salamandridae; genus Lissotriton; species Lissotriton helveticus. Next base: position 1,082,910,494 of record NC_136059.1, read on the forward strand.
TGTTGTAGCAGAGTTGGATACACTACTGCAGGCTACCCCTCCTAACATATTGCCATTGATTGCAGGGGACTTTAACACCACTTTTGAACCCCTTGGCTTGAATGATACACATTTAACAGAGGATGAGGATGCTAGGTGGGGATTTCCCCAACTTAGCACTAAACCTATAAGAAAATGGACCGAGGCTGCAATCCAGTTAAAGGGCCTCTGTATGGGAAACCAGTTGAGGGCTGCTAACGGACGCACATTGCCTGATAAAATGGGAATGGCAACTTTCGACAATGGTGCCAGGGCAAGCAACATTGACTATCTACTTGTCCCCCTTCGGATGTGGTTCACCCTATTGGACATGGAGGTGGTCACTCGTATTGAGAGTGACCATAATCCCCTGACTGCTATGTTCAATCTGGGTCTACATAATGGGGGACCAACTCTTCCAGATTTAGTTTTGGCAAATGATGAGCGCCACCTTAAGTGGCGTCAAGTGGTAGAATATCAGGAACTCATTGGTAAAATTGAATGAGACTTGGAAGGGGCATTAGAGGCTATGGAGGAAGGCACCCTGAATGGGTCTCCCCTCAATCTTTTGTTAGAGGCACATAATAGCTCTTCACTAAATTAAAAGTATACTTTTGTAAACCGAGTACAGGAAATAGAAGAGCTCAAATTAAAAAAGCGGAGAGCTGGTATGACGGCTCTTGCCGCCAAGCTAGGAGAGAATTGGGCCAAGCCTTAAAGACCAATGAAATGGGTACAATAAGATTAGCCCAAACGAATTATAGGCTCAAGCAATATATAGCCAAAAGGGATTGGGAAGCGGGCATGTGGCAGGATCTTAAAGTGGCGTGTAATGTATAAAGAATCCTAAACTTTTCTGGGATATTTTTAAATGGGACAGGGGAGGGCATCACGAGAGCCCCCAAAACAACGTCGACCGAAATTCATGGGTTGACTTTTTTAAGCCCCAATTTGCCAATAGGGCGATTGGCATCAGTGTGGGAGCATTTGATCATACCTTCTATAAGGAGGCTGTCTTTACTCTGGGAGAAGTGGACAGGGCACTGGACCTAGTCACGGAAGGACGTGCTACCGGCATGGATTATGTCCCCGCAGATCTATTTTTAAACAATAGAGGGCGATGGCGGTTTTTTATTTTATATGTGTCGAACGCCATAGCCCAAGGTCTGGAAGTCCCTAAATCATGAAAAGGGGCAGAAATTGTGCCGGTATACAAAAAAGGGGACAAGGCATTAGCAGGAAACTATAGGCCGGTAAGCCTGACCGACTGTATACAAAAGATCATGGGGCGGTTGGTTTTGGGTAGAATCCAGACCTGGATGGATGATGATAATATCTTGAGTCACCTCCAGGCTGGATTTCGCCCAAAAACAAGTACCATAGACCAGGTTTTCCGGTTTATTATGTTATATTGGCGTACCGTAGTCCTGGAAAAAGGTACCCTGTATGCTGTCTTTGTGGACTTAAGGGCGGCTTTCGACTTGGTCCCACGCAATATATTGTGAACTGCTGAGTTTGGTCATCCACTTGCATGAGGGTACGTTCGCTCGGGTACGGTGGGGTTGCCGGGGAGAGGTTACAGAGCCGTTCCCGGTGGAGCAGGGAGTGAGACATGGTTGCGTCATGGCGCCGACCTTGTTCTCGCTCTTTGTGAACGGGGTTGCGGCCTTCCACTCCCTGGTCCCTACCGATGCCCCTGCGATGTCTGGTGAGCAGGTTCCGATCCGCATGTTCGCGGACGACACTCTCATCATTTCAAAAGCACCAAGTGGGCTCCAGCTCGCACTGAAACGATTTGAAGACTTTTGCCGAGATAGGGGTTTAGAAATAAACACGGCAAAAACCAAGTTTATGGTCCTTGCAGGCCGTAAAACTCATGGGTCTGCCAGACCTTTTAGAGGGTCGATACATATGAATGGTTCCCCGTTGGAGAGGGTAGATGCCTTTACATACCTGGGGTTCACCCTCCAGAGAGATCTGGGGTGGTCTAGCCAGTTAGATATTGTAGTGCTAAAACACCGCCAACAGGCAGGCATTCTTTTAAAAAAATGTACCTCTTCGATAACAAAGCCCATCAGCACACTGTTGGAAGTATACGGGATGAAGGTGGTAAGTTCGGCACTTTATGGTGCTGAACTTTGGGGATTCGAGGATTTAAGAAAGCTGATGCTGGCAGAAAATGAATTTCTGCGGAAAGCTACAAGCGTTCCCATAAGTTCCCCGTTAACACCACTAATGTGGGATCTTGGATAAAAGACGGTGCAAGATCTTGCCTTCCTACGGCCATTACTGTATTGGCGCCGTCTATGGTCCACTGAAGAACTACGGCATTATGCCCAAGGGCTGAGGGAAATAATGATTATGGATTCATGCCAGAAAATTAATTGGCTGAAGGCCATTCGGTCTTTCCTTTTCAAAATGGGAATGAGGGAACTCTGGGAGGACCCAGAAAACGCTATATTCCCCTCCAAAAAAATTGTAAAAGAAAAGTATTGGGAGATGGTGCTTACAGAAGCAAGGACAAAGGGACTCTCCTCGCACTTAACAGGCCGTTTTTTGGAAATAAAAGCCCGACCGAAGCTGGAACTATATTGGGACACTCTCGGGAAACAGCTGGACCGTAAGCTCTATTTCCAACTAAGAGTAGGTACCCTTCCAGTAAGGTCTTTTACAGCTAAATGGGCAGGAGAAAATGGTAATGACAGATGTCCTAAGTGTGGGGAGGAACAAGAGTCACTAAGTCACTTCCTTTTCTTCTGTCCCTTGTATTCGGCCCCTAGATCGATGTGGATTAAACCTATATGCAAATTGCTTGGTATCCATAGTCATCAAGAGGCGCTAAGAATCCTATGTACTGACCCGATACCTTTAATTGCTGTTGCTATGGCTAACTTTTTGAAATGGGCCTGGGTAATTCGTATAAAACAAACAGCGGGAGGCATATGAATTTTAAGCTGATTTATACTTGTAATATTTTGAGGGTTGTTTTTATGAACCTTTGTGCAATACTCCCCTGGACTAAATGCATATTGATGAGTTTGTTTTTAGGATTTATGAAATAATGTAAGAATATATTCGGCGATAGTCCAATGTAGTTTAATACCTTTTAATATTTATGTATACGTTTTTATGGATTTTTAATCTAAAATTGTGTATTTTATGTATACTTTTATGACTTAAATTGTCGAATAAAGTTATTATGAATTGAATTGGCCAGTGTCTGCCCCTGATGTGGGACAGTTGGTGTGTGTGCCTGTTGTGTCAACGCCACTTCCCATCAACCCCACAACAGGGAAGCAATTTCATATTCCAAAAAAGTGGAAGGGTGCCCCTCCAACCTCTCCCACCCACACTGTGTCAAGGGTGTGCATGACTCCACCTCCACGTGCCACGGTGCCACCTGGTCCACACAGCCCTCCACCTTGCAGGCCCTCTGTTATTACCACATCACATGGCCCTCTGTCACACCAGTCAAGTGGACCTGCTGTCCCTGACACACAGCCAGGTCCCAGTCCGCATGACAGCCAGGAGTGAGTTGTCAAAACCCTCATATGCCTGTGCCACACACAGGTGTGCTAGTCAAGACCATTGTTTGCGACCTGGGTGTGTTGCTGGCCCCGTTGCTCTGATGTGCTGTACTCACCCCTGCCAAGGACTCTGGGCCTGTTGCTCTGATGTGCTGTACTCACCCTTGCCAAGGACTCTGGGCCTGTTGCTCTGATGTGCTGTACTCACCCCTGTGCAGCCTCTCATGTACTTGCTATCTCCCCTGCCAAGGACTCTGGGCCTGTTGCTCTGATGTGCTGTGCTCACCCCTGCCAAGGACTCTGGGCCTGTTGCTCTGATGTGCTGTACTCACCCCTGCCAAGGACTCTGGGCCTGTTGCTCCGATGTGCTGTACTCACCCCTGTGCAGCCTCTCATGTACTTGCTATCTCCCCTGCCAAGGACTCTGGGCCTGTTGCTCTGATGTGCTGTACTCACCCCTGCCATGGACTCTGGGCCTGTTGCTCTTATGTGCTGTACTCTCCCCTGTGCAGCCTCTCATGTACTTGCTATCTCCCCTGCCAAGGACTCTGGGCCTGTTGCTCTGATGTGCTGTACTCACCCCTGACAAGGACTCTGGGCCTGTTGCTCTGATGTGCTGTACTCACCCCTGTGCAGCCTCTCATGTACTTGCTATCTCCCCTGCCAAGGACTCTGGGCCTGTTGCTCTGATGTGCTGTACTCACCCCTGCCAAGGACTCTGGGCCTGTTGCTCTGATGTGCTGTACTCACCCCTGCCTAGGACTTTGGGCCTGTTGCTCTGATGTGCTGTACTCACCCCTGCCAAGGACTCTGGGCCTGTTGCTCTGAGGTGCTGTACTCACCCCTGCCAAGGACTCTGGGACTGTTGCTCTGATGTGCTGTACTCACCCCTGTGCAGCCTCTCATGTACTTGCTATCTCCCCTGCCAAGGACTCTGGGCCTGTTGCTCTGATGTGCTGTACTCACCCCTGTGCTGCCTCTCATGTACTTGCTATCTCCCCTGCCAAGGACTCTGGGCCTGTTGCTCTGATGTGCTGTACTCACCCCTGCCAAGGACTCTGGGTCTGTTGCTCTGATGTGCTGTCCTCACCCCTGCCAAGGACTCTGGGCCTGTTGCTCTGATGTGCTGTACTCACCCCTGCCAAGGACTCTGGGCCTGTTGCTCTGATGTGCTGTACTCACCCCTGTGCATCCTCTCATGTACTTGCTATCTCCCCTGCCAAGGACTCTGGGCCTGTTGCTCTGATGTGCTGTACTCACCCCTGCCATGGACACTGGGCCTGTTGCTCTGATGTGCTGTACTCTCCCCTGTGCAGTCTCTCATGTACTTGCTATCTCCCCTGCCAAGGACTCTGGGCCTGTTGCTCTGATGTGCTGTACTCACCCCTGCCAAGGACTCTGGGCCTGTTGCTCTGATGTGCTGTACTCACCCCTGTGCAGCCTCTCATGTACTTGCTATCTCCCCTGCCATGGACTCTGGCCTTCCTGTTTGTGTTTCACCTGTGCATAGTCTCTGCCATGTGTACATGATTTTGTGGCTTGCTGTTATCTAATACTGTTGTATTGCTACATCTGTGCACTATGTGAATAAATACAGTTACTTCTGGTGTGTGTTTTCTCAGTCTCCTTGCTGATTAAAGTCCTTTTCTTGTTTGCATTTGCTTGACTGTGTACCATGCTCTATTTTTAAGTTCACCATTGGAAGGCTATTTGTAGCCATCTGATTATTAGACAGGGGTGACAGGGTCTTCCGTCCATTCTGGCCCTGCTGATGTTGTACTCTGTGATGGCTATTTCACAGGCCATGCAGTTATCTTGTTGGTGATTTGCTATTGTTGCATACACCATTCACAGGTAATGTTGGGTGACATTGGCACCATAGGGTGTGCTGGTGTTCAGGCGTTTTGTAGCTGGTTGTGATGTCATGAGGTATGTGTGTGTTTTCCTTTCTGTATGCCCAGGCGTGTATGTGTATGGTCATCTTGTGTTGACCCTTACTCCTGGTGGCATGGCTTACATGACATGTGTGGTGTTGGGTGTAGCAGAGGTGTGCAGTGTGAAGGGTGTAAGTTTGTAGTGTATGTATGTGTGCCCCTGTATGGTGTGAGACACACATGCGTCAGCCAGGAGTTGTATGCCTGTTAGTCTTGTCTTGCCCTGTGTGGATGTTTGTATGCAATTGTGTGGGCTGTGGGGAGTGCACAGGTGTTGTGTGTTCCTTGTCAGCCAATCCTGCAGTGCCTGTGTCCCTGGTTGTGTGTTGTGTGTTGCAGTGTGTGTGTATTGTGCTTGTTGTTACAGTGCTTGTTGGTGTGCATGGGGGTGCATGGGATAGGCACCTGGGCTGTGAGTAGCTCAGGTGGGGTGCAGTGTGGTTTGGGGTGGTGTGTCCCTGTGATGTTTGTGCCCTGCCCATGCCTTGGTGTGGCCCTGCCTTCTGCATAGTGCGCATGTGTTGACCAGGTCGGTGACGTGACCGTGACCGGGACGTTGATGCTGGTTGGCGGACGTTGTGTGTTCCGGATGCTGTGGGGTGCTTAGTTGTGTTGTGAGGTGGGTGATGTGTGGGTGCCCATGTGGATGTGTTGTGCCCCCAGCAGGATGCCTGTGTGGTGCTTGGTCCCTGTGTCGGCATGTGTGTTGTGTGGTGCATATGTGTAGTGGCGTACCTGCGGCGACGTCCGGGGCGGCCCATCTGGCGATAGTGTTGCAGCAGGTACATGACCGGGTGCATGTGGAGGGCTGGGTCCATGGGGTTCATGTCGGGTCTCGGCGTTCGTGCTCCGCTGTCGACTTTCCGCCTGCTTCAGCTGTGCGGTGTCTCCACTGCGGTGCGTCTGCTTGTTAGGGCCACCCTAATTTGTCGAGCGGAGCGGGCGTCATCGGGCGCGGCGGAGGGTCTCGATTGGCTCCCGCCGCCGCAGTGGCGGGTGCACTTTGATGGCGGTGCGCGGCGCTCTGCGGCGGACGGTAAATGACCTGTGTTTACCTATCCTAATGTTGCGGACTTGAGTTCCGCTGCTCGCGGGCGGTAAATGCTGGTTTTCCGCCCCGCCACCACCGCGGTGGACCCCTAGATCTTACCATGACGAGTTGTTCTGGAAACTCAGCCAAGTACCCCAGAGCTGCAGAAGCAACCGTCAGAATATCAGTGATAGAAGAATGATAATTGCAGTAGCATTGATCAGAGAAAATTAGGATAAGGGCAGAAAAAAAATGACCTTTAGCAATTGCTGTCGGTAACAAAGAACAAAGATGCAATAGAGTGACTCTCCCGAAGCAGAGTCATAAAGGGTCCCCCTAAGGTAGTTTCAGAGGTAAGAATGTGGAATCTTCTCCTTACTCTAGGAACACTCATTAATATAAAATCACACAATAAAGTAACATAACATAGTAGATGTTTAATTATGTCATCCAATGGAAACTGCTCCTCAGATTGTGTTATCCCCATCCGTTGCTTCTCCTCCTGTTAACCATGGTAAAGATTAATGCTGTTACGTAGTAAAACACTGTTTCAAGTGTTAGCAACATGGAGGAAGGTTCTCATGAGAAACTTCTTACTTAAGCTAAAATCTGTGTTCAATATCTATTGTGAATGCAAAGGCTAGTCAGTTGCTGTGAAACAAATACATCAATGATGTGCTAGTTAAGCATAGATACAGTATGTCTAAATTATTGTTAATTCAATCAGTCAATTCATTATGAATTACAGTAAGGTTCATTGTTATATGACATGTTCTAATAAAGTATGATGAAGCTAAGGAAACATAATCTTGAAGTCAGCACATTCTTTAGCAAGATGCTGGTGCTAGGAAACATTCCTAAATAAGTGTCAACTTAACTATGAAGAAAAGTAAAAAGAAAAGGCTGTTGGGCCTAAATGAAGGGGCACATTAAAGATTGATTGCATAATGCATGTTACTTACATATATATTTGAATAAGCATATTTCACCCTACATGTTATTTTCTATATGAAAACATTCTTTTATCAGACTGAAATGCATTCTAAAGTGATTATTGAACACATTTATAGCAAGCACATTTTCCTATGTGTTATTTTTTTATGTGAAACCATTACTGCAATGGTTTAAATGCATTTTAAGGTGCAATTCTAATATGGTCTGTAAGTCGACATTTGTTTTTAAAAATTCATTCTTCAAAATGCCTCATTCTGATGATTTCTAATCAATACATAACTTTGTTTCACATGCCAAAATCAGTCTAGAAAGCACTTTTGACTAGAGATCTTGTACTTTTGATTCCCCTGTTAAGTCAGAGTGACTTCATGTAGTCAAAATTCATAATGCAGCGTAAAACCATTTCCATTTCATAAATGTTCTTGTCTTTTGTGCATAAAGTATTTAAAGCTCAAAAAGTTGACCTAAAGAATTATCAGACAAAGTCCTATTATTACTATTGGCATTAGAATTGCTCTCAGTATACCCCTCCCATCTGTCGAAAACCAATTTCTGATGGTGCTCAATCCTTTCCCAAAATTTTCATACAAACTTGGGGGGATATTCAAAAGGAAGTGGTGGAGAGAGGCGACTTTCTCCTCCACTTCGGAAAAGCAAGGATGCACCATATTCACAAGGACATGGTGCAGCCTTGCTTTTCCCCCTGCACCAGAGTGCAAGGGTGTCTGCAAGCAGGAAGGTTTGTTTATGTATAGGAAAGTGTCCCTTCCTGCACATAAACAAACCTAAAATGCCAGTTTGTAACTTACAGGTGTGCTGCTTCATGTAGTACACATGTAAGTTGCAAAACCACGTAAGACAAAGGTATGCAATAGTATGTGACCTCTTCAGAAACATAAGTTAGTAGGTGTGCTGATACATAGCAATCTTAAACATCCATGGCATTAGTATATAGTCTTGTACTAATCTAGAATATACATTAGTAGAGTAATCATCTTTCTTGTAAGTCATAAATAGTTTAGTAAATATGCTATCCCTAATATTCAGTGCATGTGAACTAGGACTCAGATACTGGTAGTGCGGATACTGTAATTCCGCTGAAAAAGGTCTACCCCTCTGACCACTTTTAATAGCAGTTGTGCACCAAGGATATAGACTCACTGCAACCTACATGCCAGTAGAGCCAATAAGTTTGATTTAATCAAATCATCCGAAACACGGGTGGACGATAAGAGTGGGTCTTCCTTTTGAAAAAATCCTTTTACCAATATTTGTCGAGGGGAGAACAGAGAACCCTGTAGCGGCCGTAATAAAATCAGGAGGAACTGGAGCATTAAGAAGCCCAGGAATGATTCTTTAATGCTATGGCCAAACCATTCTGAACTCCCCCAGAGTTATCAAGAGGACACGTTCGGAGGTTATTATTGAGAGAGAATGGTTGATAAATTTTGTCCTGAAGAAGGTGGCCTACAATAATACAAGTACCATCGAAACGCGTCGACGTATTGATTGATGTTACATCCAAGGAATCGTCTGAGTGTTCAATAGACGAATTGATTTATGGACACCCAAAACATACTGTTATGAATTCGATATGGAGTAACACATTCATGATGTTTTTATGGCTACACACTGGTTTTTGTTGTTCTCTCGTTCTTAATTGTTTTTTAACCGACATGCAGAATTGTTTCTGTCCAATGAATATGTTATGAATTTACTCATATGAATCTTTTTTAACCTTGTTGTATATCACATGTAATTTTATTAAAAATCTGTTTGCTTTTTGCACATTAGTTTTCTATCTGTGTTGTTTTATATAATTGACTGTGGGGATCCCGACCGGACCATGAATGGTGTAATTTTAGCTGGCGTGGATGCTTTGGTTGGATTGAAAAGTTTTGTAAGATAAGGTTTTGACTAATTGATATCACTGATTTCAGTGTGGTGCAACTTTCCCCAGGAGAAATCTGTTTTCTTAAACACATATGAACTAGTGACATTTGTGCTCAGTGGCTCTGAATACGGTGTTAGGTAAAACCCTATTACTACTATTCTGATGCAACTCATCATTCGTAGTCAGTAATGTATTAGCTTACTGTAGAGGATTCGCAGATGATCTTCTTTAAAGCTTTTACATTTTTTGTCTTAGTAGTGCAGTTGCCTAATAGACAATCCTTAACCATACTTTGTGTTCTTCTAAAAGTGTTATCCCTATTCTTCTGTAACTTTCTTCTAGGACATAGGTTAGATTTCTGTGAAACAAATAGTTAAAATAACAAACATCAATTAGGTAAAATTCACAGTTTTTCTTGTATTTGCATTAGGTTTGTTTTTCTGTTACAAACTGAGTTTTTCAAAAAGTTTTTTTTAATCTTCATATGACCTCCGTAGATGAAGTAATATCTCAGTCTAGTCCACCCCTGTTGCTCATACCATGGGGGTCCAGTCTAAGCTAATGTTCAAGTGAAGCCCAGCCGCCCCACACATCATGAGCTGACCAAGAGGTATAATCATTGGACACTAGAAAAAAATCTAGTCAGAATCTAAACGTTCTAACGAATTCCAAAATAAGCCAATTTCTGTTCTGTCTCTATATACATTAACCTTTTAGTCCAAAACTCTAAGTATCTTGCTACATTCAACCAGGCTAACCATGTTGGCGATGCTGTCTGGCGCCATAACTTACAAATCTCCCTCCTTGCCAAAAGGACCAATTAAAACACCAACCTATTCTGTAACCCCGAGAAACTCAATGTCCCTTCAGGCTTCAGTACAATCCCAAAAAGAATCAGAGAATGGCTCACCTCAATCTCCATACCCAGGACATCCGACAAGGTCTTACCCACGTTGCCCTTGAATTCTGGAATCAGGGGGCAGGCCACGAATACGTGTATGTCATCCACCATCAGGGCACCACAGCTCACACATCTAGCTTCCCCATTGTCCTTCATTTTGGAGAGTTTGAGTGGGGACCAATATATCCTGTGAACTGTAAAAAAGTGCGGCAGATTTTATCAGTGGGTATAGTAAGTCTAAGGATACTTGCCAAAGATTTTTCGGCTCCCCGCTCAGCAAGCACCTCTCCCAGACCAGTTATGGATGTTTCATCTTCCTGTCTGCGCAGCAAGAAGATGATGGTACCACTGTCCTACTTCCTTCTTTTTCATAGTAGGATCTTGTAAATCATTTTCCATGGAATGGTTCTCAGAAAAGGACCAATGTTGGCTCTTACACCAAGGTTTAGATTTGGTAGTACCTAAATCTAGATAGAGCTCCACTAGTAAGGTTCCTCCAGAAATCCCAGGAAAAGCATTTGTGACTGTCCACAATAGTCCCTCCGGTGTGTAACACTCGCCTCTTTTAATGGTTGAACTAAAGCGTCTAAAAGACATTCTGGAGTTCCTGGAGAATTCCACACTAGAGCCCATTCACTGTAATAGGACAATCCCAAAAAGATTAGATAATCCGACCAAAGTTTGTGCATGGTCTTCAGTCTGACTTTTTTAAAGGATTACGGAGCGCCAAATTTGTACATGAAGTCTCCCGCATCTAGGTCCAACAGCATAGCTTTAACCCCTTCAGTGCTAATGACAAGGGTAACTCGTCATGGAGTTTCCATTGATTTCAATGGAAAGTGCATGCGGAGCCATAAAACACCTTAGCATCCAAGTGGTTAAACAGGTTACCGATTAAGGAACTATCTGGCCTGAGAAGTAGCATCCTACAATTCTTTAATTTACATGCCCAGCAATCGAAACTGAAGATCTGGTAGACCCATCGCCCCGTGGGACAATTTCCGTCTTAGTTTCTTCCAGGACAACCTAATCCCTTTAGCTGCCCAGATAAAAGAGAAGATCTTGCCCTGTATTTTAAATAATTCGCCTTTTTCAAATTCCATGGGGATGTTATTAAAAAGGTAAGCATATTTAGGGAGAACACACATTTTAATGAGATTAACCCTTCCGTAATGAGATAACGGCGTACTCTGCCACCTCTTCAATAAAACCTCCACCTCTCTAGAAACTTTCTCGAATGTTTTTTTCAGGGATATTTCTCGGATCTTGAGTTATTGTTACTCCCAGGTATCTTAGTTCCTAGAGAATCTCACTCCCTGAGCTGCGACATTCCAGGCCATGAGCTCTGTCTTATCACTATTAACTTCATAGCCTGACATTTTCCCAAAATCCTGGACTTCAGCCAGTTTTCGGATAGGGTAGAATTGACGTTAGATGACAATAACAAGAGTTTTATTGAAATGTAATGTTTCTGCTGTTCATGGGGGTTCTAATAGTTCAGGATTTATATGGACAGATCTTCCAAAGTTACATTTGGTGCTGGTTTACGTAGTGGGACCATTCAGGTGCTAAATATCTTCAGCAAGGTGTTTGAGTCCTTCTGGACCTTCCTAGGACTTGATGATTTGGATCAAAATCACCTTCCCCTTCTGTTTCACTCTCATCAAGCACTGTTTCTGGAATCCAAGCTATTGATCAGCTTCTCCTTACTCTCTTTCCTGAAACTCTTAGGCCACTCTGCTTGGTGGCAGTCTGTTTTTATCCCAGAGCTTGTTCCTTCACCGGGATTTTGTTTGTTTCTTTGTTCTGTTTCACAGATACTTTCAACACGTGGTTTAGTCTCCATTTCATCTTTTTCTGAGACTTTAATGCCAATTTGCCTCTCCTCAGGCACTTGTCTTGCAGCTTGCTGATCTTCACCCCTTTCTTCTCCTTGTGCTTCTTTCTGTACTTCAACAGGGGCTGGTGCTGCAGGACTAGGTGGTCCCTGGACTGGTGGTGGGACCACTAATGCTGTTCTTTCTGGTGTGTGAGGCATGTGTTCAGTTAGGAATTCACCACATATAACAGCAGAGTTTGTGGTCGGTATGATTTAGAAGGGGCCTTTTCTGCTGGGTTCTAAACAAGTATTCCTAACGTGCTTCTTGATCACGACTCAATCACCAGGATTGAGGTTGTGGCACTGTTTTATGTGAGGGTCTCCAGTGGCAACGGATACCTGATGAGCGACACAATGAACCACATCAGCCATTGTCTTGCGGTAGTTCAATATCATATCATCTGTGATATTCACATGGGAGTTTGCAGGAACAGCAAGCAGTCTCATAGCCCTTTCCATCAGAATTTCATGGGGGAATAATCCTGTCTTTCTGCCTGGGATCCTTCAAATGCTCATAAGCACCGAGTGAAGCATCTGGCTATTTCAGTGAATTAGAAGTACAAACATTTGCCAACCTAGAGTTGATTGTTCCTTTCATGTGTTTGACTATGCCTGACACTTCTGGTCTGTAATGGCAATGTAGTTTTTGTTCAATCTGTAGAGTTGCATGTTACATGTTCTGTCCTTCATTGTTGAAGTATGTTCCTCTATCTGACTCAAGAAGGATTGGCATCCCGAATCTTGGAATGAGTTTATGTAGCAACAGTTTAGCTACAGAAAGACTGTAATTTCTCTTCATCATACGGCTTACACCCATCTTGCGAAGACACAGATAATCACTATGATATATCTTAACTCGCTGTGCACAGGCATTGTGATAACATCCATCTGTTGTCTGTTAAAAAGGCCATTTGATCTCCCTATGCGTGTTTTCCTCCCTAGGTTTACCTGTTGACATATAACACACCTGCTGCAATTTTCATCAGGAAATATTCAAAACCTAGGGATGTACCAACTTGCCGAAAGAGTCTCACCTTGGCATCTCATCCTAAATGTATGTAAAAATGGTTATAATAAGTCATTGGAAAAACAGGCTATCAGGTGACCCTGGCCTCCATCAGCTGACACCCTGCTGTCATTTGTGTTCTTTACACAGCCTGACCTGATCCACCCATTATACTCTGCCTCAGATTCATTTTCCTGTACTGTCTTAAATTCCTTCAAGGTGTAAGTTATTTTCATTACCATTGCAAAAGCACTTTCTTTTTCGGATTCACATTTGAAACCTCTACTAAATGTGCATGCTAGCAGTGCGCAATACCTGGCTGTGGAGTCAGCGTATCTGTTGCTCATTGCAATGTACCCACTGCCTGTTTGATGTCCTGGACTTTTTAAAAAAGCAATTTCACTAGGCATTTGCAGTGTGTCAAAAAAGTTTTTAACATGTTGTCCATTCTGTTTATGGGTACCTGTGGATGTAGGAAAAATGTGTTGCGACGATAACTGCCCATAATCATTCACTACACCAAAACCATACTGGCTTTCATGAAGATGGTGACTCTCATTTTTGCAGTTAAACTACAAGCTCGTTGAGGGCAAATAACTCAGCAACTCCTGGGGAGAAAACAGATTGAAGAGAAAGCTTCTTTCACATAATTTATGGTGCACATGGCATATGCTGCTCTTAGTGCGCCTTTATTTCCTCCCAGGCATGAACCATCCACAAATAGGACATGGCGGGCTCATTTAGTGGTTCATCCTTAATATAGGGTCTGGTTTTGAACATAATTCAGTGATACTAAGGCAATCGTGATCAAACTCTTCACTTTTTTCACTTTGTTCAGTAACAGTCACCAAGGTAGATACTTTCAGCACATTACGTTTTATCACAACACTATCATAGGTCCGCAAATTCTGCTTATATCTTGTCAGCCTAATGTGTGTGAGGTACTGTGTTTTTGTTTTGTTCAATAATAGCGGCACAGAGTGTGGGACCATGCCAATTAATGGGTGTCCCATCACTATGTTCTCGCTCTTTTACAAAATATCACTCACTACAGCAACTGTCTTCTAGCAGCCGGGGAGTCCTACCGCTACAGGATCAGGTGTGGTAGAAAATTAGGCCACAGGTTTTCGGGGCCCTCCATAAGTCTGTGTCAAAACTGAAAGTACGCACCTATCTCTCACACTGCAAAACAGAGTAAACTCTTTTGGAAAATCAGGCATTCTCAGAGCTGGGGCGTGACGGAATTTCTCTTTCAGATCTAGGAATGCTTTTGTACATTCATTGTCCCAAGGAAGCGTAACAGACACATCTCGGCATGTCAGCCTCAGTAGGGTCTTTGCCATCAAGGAGAAGTTTGGTATCCATTGTCTACAGTAGCCAACTGTTGCCAAAAACATTTTAATTTCCTTTTGTGTTTGTGGTGAATTAATCTGTAAGATGGCTTCCACTCTCTCTGGGGACACCTTTCCAACTCCCTTCATGATAATGTGTACCCGATATTGAACTTCTTTTTGACAGTACTGCAGTTTACCTGGAGACACTTTGGGGCATGTTTTCGAGCCTCTAATGCCACAGGAACATTACTTTTATGATGTACCTGTGGTGACCGGGGCTTGGCCTTATTTACAAGGCGGCGTGGTTTAACCCTGCCTTGTAATTAAGACTGACTTGTAAATAAGCCACCCTTTCACAATATACTTTACATGAAAGGGGGCAATGGGTGTTGTGGTGGACGTTCTGCCTCAACATCCATTGATTTTGATGCTGCCCCATACTTACAAGGGTGGCACAAATATGGGGCAGCACCAAAATTATGACCAGGGAAAACCTGGTCTTTACATGCTGAAACAAGGAGAAATGATTTACTTTCCCTTGTTTTTGCTGTTTCTCTTTTTGCTGCCTTGCGAAGCACACATTGAAACCGCAAAATGCCATGTATGATTGTTTATAGGAAAATATCCCTTCCTGCACATAAACAACAGCGCAGAGAGAAATGAAGGGGTGCCCTGTATTCTTGTGAGTACGGTGCATCCCTGCCTTTTGAAAGTGCCGGAGCGTGGGGTTAGCCTTATTGGCTTAATGCCACTTTCATTGTAAATATGCCCCTTTGTGTCCATTCTCTGCAGAGTGATTCAAAAGTACAATGGTGTTGTACTTGCAAGCATCATGTGTGGCTGATGCTACCGATAGATCAAAGATAGACTCACAGGGCATTTGCAATGACTGATTAATCACCAGGGGCGGGGAGAATGGGATGTGGAGTCATCGCGTACATTTCTTAACTCATTTTATTGTAATGTTTATGTGTTCTGGTGTAGTATCTTTGACTTTTGCAATTTTTATGTGTATGGGTGATGTTTTTTAACTTTTCTGGTTTTTATCACAAAAGCCGAATAATGTTTTATTGATTGATTGACTTTTTAAAATCTGATTAAAGATCGATGGACTCTCTGTATGCCCTTGAGGAACACAGCACGACTTGATTTTCTTCTGCTGGAAGGTAAATGAAAATAGGTATTGGCTATCTTCGTGCCCAGGCACTGAAAAGAAAGTCTGACACAAATCAATGACTGTGAAACATTTTGCAGTACAGGGAGTTTGGAAAAGTACAGTGGCAGGATTCGGGACCACGGAATAACAAGGTACTACTTTTTCCATTGCAAATCCTGGACAATCCTATATTTTCTGTTAGGCTTCTGTAAACCCATTATAGGTGAATTACAAGGGCTTCCAACCAACTCCCTCAATATGCCTTTCTCAAGCATGTCTTTAATAAATGGTTTTATTCTTGCAATAGTCTCTGGAGACAAGTGATAGGGTGGTGTTCTGGGGTAAACAGCATTTGGCTTTAATCTGATTTAGATTGGTTCTATATAATTTCGATGTCTTTACCTGTGAAATCCCAAACTTCTGCATTTACAGTGTCTCTTGAATCTTCAGGCAATTCAGAAATTGTCAATAAAGGAAACACTCCTGCCTCTGCATGTTGTCTGATCATTTAATAATCAACATCCTCATCATGGGTCTGGAATGCTATACCATCTCTTGTGCAGCATATTGTGCAATTTAACTTACACAACAAATCTCTTCCTAACAGATTCACCGAGCTTGTATTGAAGACCACAAATTGGTGTTTCTCTTTAAATGTTCCTACTTTTACTGGGACTTCTTTTGAAATTGGAATTTGCATTTTTTTAGGTGAAATCTCAACTATTTGGATCGTTTTCCACAAGCGATGCAAGTCTGGTATACCTCTACTGTTCTAAAAGTGGAACTGGTAGCTCCTGTGTCAATCGGAAAAGACACACCATGACTGAAAACCTTTGCATCTTAATATGGGACACTCTAATTCTACCTCTAAGACCTCTAAGACTGCGCCAACACATAACCTTCTTCCTTTGTCATGCGCCTTCATTGCGAATTATCAGACGCAAATTCATCAGTCTCAAATAAATTAAATTGACCTAGGACGTCCTGATTCTGATTTGGCATTACATCCTTAATCTGGTTTGCCATACACTTTGGCATTTGATTTAGACTAAACTTGGGATTCCTCATTTGTGCAGGAGTAGGGGGCATCATGTGGGCTTGATTCTGCATGAGTGTTTTCATTTGTTGCATAGGCATTCTTGGAACTGTTGTACCTTGAGAATTCTGCATTAATTCACCAGCATTTTTGTGATTAAATTGACATTCTTGTTTCCAATGCCCCACCCTATGACAAATGTGACAAATAGTGACCTTTGTCATTGCAGCAATGTCCGTTTCCGAACCCATACTCAAGGGACCAGCTCTACCTCTGCCATTGGACATATTCATTCCACCTTGTTTTCTCGAAAATACAGCCTGTGGTGCAATAACTCCTCTCATCATTCCCTGATTTCATGCAGAAGACGGGTTCTGAAAACCTTTCTGAGCCAACTTAGTCTGAGTCAACATACATTTCTCCTTTATTTTTCTCTACATCATGTACAATTCATCACTGCAGTATTTTGCATAGCGCAGGATTTTATCCAACAACTTGGTCTGCCAGCAGATTACGCTTTGCATAATGTGGGCACTGATTTCAGGTTTTCAATCCTAATATGAATTGAGACACAAAAATCACCATGTCCTTTTCTTCAGGTTTCTCTCATCCACGATGCTGTTTAAACACCTGCAGTAACCTCTCATAGTACTCATGAACTGTCTCTTTTGCCTCTTGTGTGATTCTTTTAATCTTTAACCAATCAGTATCCCTTGGAGGTATTTTCCCTTTCAAAAAGGTCATAATCGCTTCATATTTGTCCATCACCAGTGGTGATTTTGCAGTGGTCCCTTTCTATCTATATTGTAATCCTTCCGGACCCTTTGTACTGCTACTTTACGTTCTGCAGATAAGTCGAATGGTGCCACAATGTCAAGGAACATATCTAAAGCCCTCCACAGCACCTTCAAAATCTTTATAAACCTTTCCTCTTGGTATACCACTGCACCGACTTGTCTTTCAATTTTGGAAAATTGTTTGTAAATGTTGTCAGATCACCTCTATTCCGTGGCATGTGTACAAATGTCCCTTCAGCTATTTCACTCAATGAATATGCTACGGCTTCATCTCCATTTAGATTATCCCGTTTTCTCTCTGCTTCCCTCTTTTTTATGTTTCTTTGCCCATCTTAGTTCCAACTGTTCACATCCTTCCATCTGCGAATGTACTTGGTTAGTTCAATAAGGTGCTAACGCATTCCTGGAATCCTCATGTTTTCTATCGCCTAATCATCCAGCTCAACCCTATAGCTGTGATGCAAATTCACTTTATTAGTAAGATCCACATCATAGTTCTTTTCTATCCCTGACAATTTGTCATGTTCCATAGCAGCCCTTCCAGTAATCTCCCTATACAGGTAGATTAACTAATTTCTCTGATATTCATCCAAATGATCAAACACCAGGCAACCTTTGATTAGCTATTCTAACTCTATCTTCAATTTTGGAATAACCAGTAGTCTGTCTGTTCTTGTCTCTAATTCTTCTAGGTTCTCCATGACTTCTGCCCTCTTGTCTCTAGTAATCTCTTCAAGCCATGCTGGTAAATATCCATCTTCATTGACACTTAAGTCATCAGAAGGGAAGGGAGTCATGAAGACTAGAGTCCCTCCTACGTCTACTAGAGCCTGCAAATTTCCTCCACAAAACTAACTGTGTGTTCGGGGTTGGCTGTACATTTCCAGCAGCTGACATCAATAGGGCTTTTGTTCTTGTCTCAATATAGCAAACAGTATTGGACAGTGGTATTATTTTTCAGGAAAAAGGGCACCACTCAGGAGAATAGCACAGATATTGCTATGAACACCTTGGTGCTGTAAGGTGAGGAGAACCACCGACCTCCCCAAAAACCGATGGCCTGAGCCAACTTAATATACAAAAGAAAATCCTCAGTTTGGTATCTGAAAGATGACGTTGTAAGATGTCATTTAAAATAGCATAATTCTTTTCTGTTGCCTCACGTAGATTTAGTTGCTTGATATCAAGTTCTAGTGCATATGTGTCTTTTTGAAGTGGTGAAACTTTCCTCTCACAATTCTCAATGCGAATCCCCATAAGCCTATTGGAATTGTCAGTAAGTTCCCTTTCCCAGGCCACCAATAAGTCTGCCTCAAGGTCATCATATGTGGGTATAATTTGAGACCTGAGTCCCCTGGGAAATTTTTTGACTCTAATATACTGTTTCAAAGTTGCGGCGTCCCACCATTTGGACATTTCACATTTTTGTCATCTTTCAAGCTTGATAAACTTCTCTCTTAGATCCTCCTGTTTGGAGGGTTGTCCACCTTGTGCTACAGAACCCAAAGTATTGTTTCCTGACACATTATTGAAAAGGTCCTCTGCCTCTCTATCCCTATTCATCCTTTCATTTGTAAAGGTTGTCATTGTGCCTCCTGGGCTGCCTCCTGACGATACTAAGCAAACATTACTGGACAGTGGTTTTGTTTTTCAGGAAAAAGGGCGCCACTCAGGAGAATAGCACACTTACTTTCGAATGAGATTCTACACAGATTTATCTTTTATCACATAGTTTTAGGGTTTCTCACTCCATCTCTGACTTGCTAAGTTAGATATAAATTTTTTTTCCTTTGATTCAAACGGGAGATTTCATGAAAATATCTTGGGTCCAACACCTTGTGCATGTCAAAATAGATGAACCGAGATTTCCTTTGGTCACCGATCACTGGGTGAGAATATGGAATCATTAAGTACACCGAATAGTGTATCAGGTGTTACATGGCATATACCATTTGTTTTTGTGCAGGCTTGATAAATTCGCAGGACTACTTCCCATGTAAGCGACGAAACATGTGTTGGCTGTATGGGATGTTTGAAAATCCAAGGAATAAAGGAAAAGAACACAAATTACTTTTCTGTATTGAATTTTGTGCTCACTATTCACACTTTGAAAATCATTGTGACATTACCTTTGTGTGCTGAGGATTTTCTTTTGTTTCAATATAGGGTGGTGGCCTTGCAGCCATATGAGGTGCAACTTGAATTTTCTCAATGGGGATCACAGCAGATAGTCGTCTCACAACTGGTGAGGCAATTTATAAAATCTGTAAAGGTCATTCAATAGCAAGTGGATTTGTATCCAATGGCGCTGTAGCTATGGTTTGACTGGCACTAGCACTTACTTCTTCTGGGTCAGAAAAAAACTAGCAGGTGGTGGTGGTCAGAAAGACAACATCTGTTCTAATATTTCATCTCCCAAATCTGTGTCTGACTCATCTCCTTCTTGTCTAGCACTATCCGTACTCTTTTTAGCACCGGATATAATCTGGCTCCTTCTAAAATGCCCTTTCTCCACCTGCACTGTTCTTCATCTTATTGAGCATTTGCATAATTCTACATTCCTCTACCTGTCTTTTTCTGATACATCTCACTCTCCTTTTCTCTCACAACTTTATTCCACGCATGAAAAGCCACATACTGCATAGGTCAAGGTGGTGGCTTCATCTCGCAAAATGTTCCTTCAAATGATCTAGGATTGTAGTATTAAAGGTACCATAGCTCCGAAAACTCAAATCACCCTAATTTTACATAATCTTCCTCCTTTGTCGAAACCACAGACATGAATGTAAACAACTTTTGGTAGTCATAATATATGCTGGAGTACCCGCAGGAGCTGCCTTTTCACCTTTACTTACAGGAACAGTGACATCTCCTCTTACCGATTTCTTAAAGTCATAAAAACATTTGATGATGACAATTTAATTTTCAAATGTTCACGTAAGACTAAGGGGCTTATTAGGATGGCGGGCGGACTTACGTCCGCCCGCCACCCTAGCGGTGCTGGGACTGGCCGCCAGTGGTGTGGCGGTCCCCCACCAGCAATTAGGATGCCCCTATTCCCAGCATTGTGGCGGGTGGGGCTCACAGCAACACCAGCCACAATGCTGTGGATGCCCCTTGTGTATTTGTATGCACAAAGTGGCAGGAACCCTGCGGTGCCTGCCACGTTGTGCATGCAAATGCAGGGGGGTACCATAGGTACCCCCCCATGTGCACCCACATACCACCCCAACACCTTGGAGGTCCGCAATGCCGCCATGGAAAGGCTGATCTCCGCCTGTATCCTAATATGGATGGCGGTATCTTGCAGACACAGCCACCATATTGGAGATGTTTTCCGCCCGGTCGACTGACTGGGGAAAATGCGGCAGATGGTCTTTCCGTCCACTGCGGACCCTCGACATCGTAATATTGCAGGGGGAAATGGTATGCGGGCGGAGGGAAATGTCGGTCGGATCCCCACCGCCATGCGATCCGCCCGGTATCCTAATAGACCCCCAAATATTTTGATTCTGTTCTATACATGTCAAAATATTATTGACCAGTCAAATAACAGCTTTTAATTTCATTCTATTGCTTTCCGAATCCAAAGACAGCACTGAAATTGAAAATTTCCAATTACAGTGCAACACTGAAAATCCACTAGCCAATGGCAGTGGAAAGCACATCAACGGTCCAATCCAAGCACGAAACACAAAGACATATAATTCACTCCTCAAGGCAGTCATGCTCCTTTACAATTTTTTTTGCATTCACACAAAACTTTCAAATATCATCTTTGAACAACTTCTTGTTTGCTCTTCTATCGAAAATGAAGGGATATATGTACAAGCCCCTATCGCCACAGGAACGTCACTTTTTAGGACATTCCTGTGGCGATAGGGGCTAGGCCTTATTTACAAAACAATGTTAAGCCAGTTATTGTGGCTTAACGCCGCCTTATAAATAAGTAGGGCTGGGCGGAATTTGCGCAGTCATGCTACGCAAAGCTCTGCGAAACAGTAAAAAATCTCCGTGAGCATGCAAAAGTTCAGCAAAATATCTCACAAACACGCATTTTAAAGCACGAACAAGCGAAAATTTCCGAGAAGCAGCGGATCGTGGAATTTTTGGCAATTCCACGTTCTCCGCGGAAAGTGAAATTACGAAAAATCCTGCAAATTCCGTGAGCGGAACGGAAATTACCCTTTCATGCTATGCTTAGTGTGAAAGGGGTAAACACAAGGAGATGATGAACAGAGTGCTGAAACTTTTCAGACACTCACCCCCAGCCACAGATCTGGGTTGAATCCATCATCGTTCTTTAGCTCACTTTGCCACCCCAGTTCAGACACAGCTATATGCAAATCAGACTTGACCCTGTGTCTCATGGGAACAGTCCAGCCCGAACTGCCAAGCCATGTCTTCGCTGGACCGAAAACAAGCATCCTGGAACCTGTTTCGGTCTAACAACCCTCATCAGTCAGGCTATCTTGAATTCAGTGGCAAAGTGAGCAAGAGTTGGGCAGTGGGTGTTGTGATTTGCATTCCACCGGAACACCCATTGATTTTGACACTGCCCCCTATTTACAAGGGTGGCGTAAATAGGAGGTAGCCCTAGAATTATGACCAGGGAAATGCTTTATTACTCCTTGATTTTGTTTTCTCCATGTGTGCTGCCTTGTGCAGCACACATGGATAAAGAAAACTCCTTAGATTGTGTATGTGTAGGAAGGTGTCCCTTCCTGCATATAAACAATTTTAAAAATAATTACATATTGTAATATCCATGTGTGCTGCATTAAACAGCACACATAGAAGTGACAAAACAGCATTTGAAGATTGTTTATGGGCAGGAAGGAACACCTTCCTACACATAAACAATCTTCCCCTGCACACAGACACCCTTTGTTGGACTTGGCCCTTTTGGCAGGTTCATCCTGAAACTTTTTGCATTTTCCTAGCCTGTTTCTGTATTTGTATGCACAAAGTGGCAGGAACCGTGCGGTGCCTGCCACGTTGTGCATGCAAATGCAGGGGGGTACCATAGGTACCCCCCCAGGTGCACCCACACACCACCCCAACACATTGGAGGTCCGCAATGCCGCCATGGAAAGGCTGATCTCCGCCTGTATCCTAATATGGATGGCGGTATCTTGCAGACACAGCCACCATGTTGGAGATGTTTTCCGCCCGGTCGACTGACTGGCGAAAATGCGGCAGATGGTCTTTCCGTCCACTGCGGACCCTCGACATCGTAATATTTCAGGAGGAAATGGTATGCGGGCGGAGGGAAATGTCGGTCGGATCGCCACCGCCATGGGATCCGCCCGATATCCTAATAGACCCCCAAAAATTATTATTATTATTTTTTTTTTTAATAATAATAATCTTTATTTAGATATAAAACATATCTTTAAAAGAATTTACAGATTCACAGCCTGACCGAATATTAGAATAAAAACTTCAAGGAAATAGCAACACGAGTGTAAATATAAAAGCCCGGTCCAATTACAATCATTATAAAAACAGGGAGTTTGTCTCATAATATATTTTAAAATCACTAAAATTAAAACAAGGCACCAGCTTACATTGGGTATCACCAAATTATGTCTAATGTTACTGAGAATAATGCCAGTTACGACTGTTTTCGTTAAGAGAAAAGAATTGAGCGCTTTAGCTTGGTCTCCTTAGGTTAAAGATGTAATATGCTCGCTGGATGAATTTTATAAATTTGATGTTGAGCGCTGTGTTTTCCGGGTTTAAAGCTGCCATGATGGCTTGCCTGCAGGACCGAACCCCCAGCCTATTCCATTCTAATTTTAATCTGGACCTGCGTTCTGTATTAAGGGCTGGGCAAAGGCAACTTACATGCAACATGGTTTCCGCTGTTTTCCCACACCCTCTACAAGAGAGATCTTCCGATGTACGTCGCCATGATGGTAAGTCCTGCAAGAAACGCCAGTCGCCCAGTCTGATGGCAATAAGGCCGCGTTTCAAGTATAGTGAGTATGTGCTGGCCAGATAACAGGCTGGGACCAGGTATCTGTAAGAATTTATCATGGCCCAGGCATGGCTACGTTTCAGAAAAAGTGCTTTATCAGTGAGACAAGAAGTCATTCTCACACATTTTTTTATAGTTTTTTTAAATGCTATCTGGCCTGGGTTTAGGGCCCACAGGTCGCTTGCTGACATTTGCTTAATGGCGTCTGTAAAAAGACGTCCATACAAACCCCCCGGGTTAATCTGGCTGATTTCTTCCCAGACTAGTGATTCTAAAGTGCCTAGCTCAGCTTGTCTTAACTTGTGACCCAGGTTAAGGTATGCCCCAGTGGCTGAGGCCTCGTAGTTTATTAACCCCATCTCCAACCTAATCTGCGCTGCGGAGGCGGTCTTTGGCAACCGGAGCACCCTTTTATAGATTTTAGTGGTCTGTTGGTTCAGAGTTGTGATCATTTTGCCACTGAAAATCTCAACGCCGTAGGATAAAGTGGGGCCAACCTTTGCTCTCATTACCTCCAAGAGGGGAGCTAAAGTTGGACCGGAAAGATTTTTCGCAAGTTTGCCTAGTGACACCATTAGGGTCACAGCTTTAGCTCCGATCTCTCCACGCTGTTTTTTGTAGCTACATTTTGAGTCCAGGTGGACACCTAGGTATTTATAGGACTGGCCAATTTCTAGACTAACTTTGTTGAATGACCAGCCGCCCCCTGTGTGTCGTTTCTTACCAAATGTAACTACTTGCATTTTCTTTAGGTTAACCTCGAGTTGGTTGCTGATCGTATAATCAAGCAATTTGTCGAGGAGTCTTTGTAACCCTACCCTGGTTAAACTAAAGAGAGCCAGGTCGTCGGCATATAAAAGATTGCTTAGGGTCATGCCGCCCACCTTCGGAGAGTGACTGTTAGTGTCGTCTAGGACCGCCGACAGATCTGCTACAAATAAGTTAAAAAGGAGGGGGGCCAGCACACATCCCTGCTTCACTCCTCTAGTTGTCATTATTTTGCGTGAGAGATGTGTGCCGGTCCCCAGCTTCACACGCACCCACGTCCTAGTATGGAGCTGAATTATTCCCTCTAGTAATTTCTCTGGAATCCCCCACATCTTTAGTTTGGCCCATAGGGCCTCCCTGGGGACTCTATCAAATGCTGCTTTGAAGTCGACAAAGCAGCAATGAACTAATCTTGAGGTTGCAACTGCCCTGTCGACTACAGATGTTATTGCTAGCAAATTGGTACGGGTTCCTGAGTGTGCCACAAACCCTGTATGGTTCATTGGCAAAAGCTTATTGTCCTTTACCCATAATCTTAGGTCCTCTAATAGAAGACCTGCATAGTGCTTTGTTTCTATGTCCAGGAGGGCAATGAGTCTATAATGGCTCGGTTGTGCATGGGATCCAGATTTATAAATTGGGTGAATTATAGCTCCCCGCCATGACTCTGGGATTGTGGCTGTTCTTAATGCGTAATTAAAAAGGTTGGCCAATGTTCCTGACCAGAGGGTGATGTCTGATTTAAACAAAGTCTGTGGCAGGCCATTTGTGCCTGGCGCTCCGTCCGATCTTGATTTTGACAATAGTTTCGAGACCTTTTCCTGTGTTGTACTCCATGGGGGACCGTGCCCTTGGCTGATCTCAGTTACGGTGGTATTTCTGATGGTGCTTTGATAATCAGGAGACTTAAAATTATCGAGTAGGAAATTTACCCAGTCTGATTCCAGGATGTTAGCCGATCCCGTGCACACTGTTCCTAAGCTGGTGTGGTTAATAAGCGCCCAGAATTTCCTTGAGTTTTTTTGCTTACTTTCCCACACCAGTTTACTCCAGAATTCGTTTTCATATGCCCATTTATCCATTTTGGTCGCTCGCATGAGTGATTTTTGTGAGGTTTGATAATTGGATATGCAATCACTGTTTCCCGGGGATTTGGCCAGTGCCCGCAGGGCCTTATTTCTCGCTTTCTTTAGTGACTTCGTCGTCTGAGATAATGTGAATTGATGCGTCGAAGTTACCCTTTGTGCTTGATGCCTTGCGGGGAACAGTTGAATCAGGAGGTGGCATAACATGGACCATAGTTCGGTTGGACTAGCCTCTTGCTCCTGGCCCAGTCTTATTATGTCTGAGCTTGCCTGAAGAATATTCGAGCTAATTTCTTCTGTCCACTTTAGGCGCTTTAGATTTTCTGCGTAGGTTCCCTGAAGTGTCGGTGGTGCCATTTTGTGATACTCTGGGTTTATGTTGAAGACTGTGACCTGGGGCCTGTGATCACTTTCGGTTCTTGGGTGTATTCTGAAGTCAATGATGCAATTTAACAGGGGTGCGGTGCAGATTGTGTAATCCAGATGCGATTGCTTTGAGCCGTTTGTCCATGTCCACTTTGGTGGGGTGTCCCCGGCTGTTCTGCCATTGATAACAAGGTAACCTGCACTGTAAAAATTGGCTCACACATAGGTCGCCTAGATTACTTTGAGTTTGTATTAGCGGTTTAGTTTGCATTGTGACCTCGGTAATATGAATTAAAGGGGGGCCATCATTATCTGCTGCGTTCCCCTGAAATAGGAAGGTGTTAAAGTCCCCAGTAGCTATGCAGTCTGAATTGGGTTGGTCCGTGACCATATCGTTCATAATCTCGGTTAGACGAGTCAGATGGTCCTTTTTAGTGCGTGTACTGGGGTTGATATACGACCCTGGTGGGACGATGTTTCCGCCAGGGGTCGATCTTGACCCCTAGGATGCAGTCTTCCTTGAGGCGCATCGTGTGAAATATTTTGATTCTATTCTATACATGTCAAAATATTATTGACCAGTCAAAACACAGCTTTTAATTTCATTCTATTGCTTTCCGAATCCAAAGACAGCCCTGAAATTGAAAATTTCCAATTACAGTGCAACACTGAAAATCCACTAGCCAATGGCAGTGGAAAGCACATCAACGGTCCAATCCAAGCACGAAACACAAAGACATATAATTCACTCCTCAAGTCAGTCATGCTCCTTTACAATTTTTTTTGCATTCAGACACAACTTTCAAATATCATCTTTGAACAACTTCTTGTTTGCTCTTCTATCGAAAATGAAGGGGTATATGTACAAGCCCCTATCGCCACAGGAACGTCACTTTTTAGGACATTACTGTGGCGATAGGGGCTAGGCCTTATTTACAAAACAATGTTAAGCCAGTTAATGTGGCTTAACGCTGCCTTATAAATAAGTAGGGCTGAGCGGAATTTGCGCAGTCATGCTACGCAAAGCTCTGCGAAACAGTAAAAAATCTCCGTGAGCATGCAAAAGTTCAGCGAAATATCTCACAAACACGCATTTTAAAGCACGAACAAGGGAAAAATTCAGAGAAGCAGCGGATAGTGGAATTTTTTGCAATTCCACGTTCTACGCGGAACGCGAAATTACGACAAATTCTGCAAATTCCGTGAGCGGAACGGAAATTACCCTTTCATGCTATGCTTAGTGTGAAAGGGGTAAACACAAGGAGATGATGGATGGAGTGCTGAAACTTTTCAGACACTCACCCCCAGTCACAGATCTGGTTTGAATCCATCATCGTTCTCTAGCTCACTTCGCCACCCGAGTTTAGACACAGCTATATGCAAATCAGTCATGACCCTGTGCCTCATGGGAACAGTCCAGCCCGAACTGTCTAGCCATGTCTTCCCTGGACCGGAAAAAAGCATCCTGGGACCGGTTTTGGGCTAACAGTCCTCATCAGCCAGGCTAGCTTGAATCCAGTGGCAAAGTGAGCAAGGGACCTACGTCTGGGCATACCCTTCCAAATTAGAGTGAAAAAAGCAAACACAAGGAGATGATGGATGGAGCGCTGAAACTTCTCTGACACTCATCCCCAGTCACAGATCTAGGTTAAATCTATCATCGTTCTTTAGCTTACTTCACCATCACAGTTCAGACACTGCTATATGCAAATCAGTCTTGACCCTGTGCCTCATGGGATTAGTCCAGCCTGAACTGCCAAGCCATGTCTTCCCAGGACCATAAACAAGCATCCTGGGACCTATGTCGGGCTAATATCAGCCAGGCTAGCTTGAATCCAGTGGCAAAGTGAGCAAGGGACCCACGTCTGGGCAATACCCAGAAAACGTAGGGCGAACAAAGCAAACACAAGGAGATGATGGACAGAGCGCTGAAACTTTTCAGACACTCACCACAAGTCACAGATCTGGGTTGAATCCATCATTGTTCTTCAGCTCTCTTCACCACCCCAGTTCAGACACAGCTATATGTAAATCAGTCTTGACCCTGTGCCTCATGGGAAAAGTCCAGCCCGAACTGCGAAGCCATGTCTTCCCTGAACTAAAAACAAGCATCCTAGATCGGTTTTGGGCTAGCTTGGATCCAGTGGGAAACTGGGCAAGGGACCCACGTCTGGGCATACCCTGCCATCTTAGGACAAACAAGGCAAACACAAGGAGATGATGGACAGAGCGCTGAAACTTTTCTGACATTCAACCTCAGTCACAGATCTGGGTTGAATCCATCATAGTTCTTTAGCTCATTTCGCCATCCCAGTTAAGGCACAGCTATATGCAAATCATTCTTGACCATGTGCCTCTTGGGAACAGTCCTTCCCGAACTGCCAAGCCATGTCCTCCCTAGACCAGAAACAGGCATCCTGGGACCGGTTTCGGGCTAACATCCCTCATCAGCCAGGCTAGCTTGAATCCAGTGGCAAAGTGAGCAAGGGACCCACGTCTGGGCATACCCTGCCAACTTAGGGCAAAAAAAGCAAACACAAGGAGATGATGGATGGAGCGCTGAAACTTCTCTGACACTCACCCCCAGTCACAGATCTAGGTTAATTCTATCATCGTTCTTTAGCTCACTTCGCCATCACAGTTCAGACATTGCTATATGCAAATCAGTCTTGACACTGTGCCTCATGGGAACAGTCCTGCCCGAACTGCCAGCCATGTCTTCCTGGGACCATAAACAACCATCCTGGGACCTATTTCGGGATAACAACCCTCATCAGCCAGGTTAGCTCGAATCCAGTGGCAAAGTGAGCAAGGGACCCACGTCGGGGCATACCCAGAAAACTTAGGGCGAACAAAGGAAACACAAGGAGATGATGAACAGAGTGCTGAAACTATTAAGACACTCACCCCCAGTCACAGATCTGGGTTGAATCCATCATCGTTCTTTAGCTCACTTTGCCACCCCAGTTCAGACACAGCTATATGCAAATCAGACTTGACCCTGTGTCTCATGGGAACAGTCCAGCCCGAACTGCCAAGCCATGTCTTCTCTGGACTGAAAACAAGCATCCTGAAACCTGTTTCGGTCTAACAACCCTCATCAGCCAGGCTATCTTGAATTCAGTGGCAAAGTGAGCAAGAGTTGGGCAGTGGGTGTTGTGATTTGCCTTCCACCGGAACACCCATTGATTTTGACACTGCCCCCTATTTACAAGGGTGGCATAAATAGTAGGTAGCGCTAGAATTAAGACCAGGGAAATGCTTTATTACTCCTTTATTTTGTTTTCTCCATGTGTGCTGCTTTGTGCAGCACACATGGATAAAGAAAAACTCCTTAGATTGTGTATGTGTAGGAAGGTGTCCCTTCTTTATATAAACAATCTTTAAAAATAATTACATATTGTAATATCCATGTGTGCGGCATTAAACAGCACACATAGAAGTGACAAAACAGCATTTGAAGATTGTTTATGGGCAGGAAGGAACCCCTTCCTGCACATAAACAATGTTCCCCTGCACACAGACACCCTTTGTTGGACTTGGCAAATTTGGCAGGTTCATCCCGAAACTTTTTGCATTTTGCTAGCCTGTTTTTGTAACCTGGTGTTGGCAATTTTAGGCCTCTGCGCACTTTTCTCTGTGGTCCAGTATAAAGTGCGTGCGCTCTCTGTGTATGTGTGGTGAGGCTGGCCTGCCCTCCCGTAGGAATTCATGGGGATATGTGTGTCCGTGATAGTTCCTGATGTGTGGGGAGTGCAGGGGCGAGTTTGGTATGTGCAAGCTTGTGAGGTTAAATGCTGCGTGACGGCGTGCGCAGATTTAATGTGTCTAGTGTAGAAGTGCCACTTTTAGAAGTTGGCATTTCTGTGTGCAGTGAATGTGAATTGGATTATCTGGCTTGTGATTGACAGGAGCTGGCTGGTGTGCTTGGCTCCAGGAGTCAGGGTGGGTCTGCCCGGTCTGAATAGGGAGATCTGCATGTTGATGGAAGGGAGGAGTGCACCTGGGACCTGAATAGGGCTGGGCCTTCCCTCCACAATGCTGGCTCCACCCCCTGTGGTGTGTCTGATGTCCCTGACCCACCCTATGAATAGGCAGAGGGGTTGAGCAAAACAAAGTGCTCCAGAACCAGTTGCATCTGGTTCGCCCCTTGCCTGCACCTTTGGAAACTAAGGATTAGGTGTATAAAAAGGGGCTGTGGCCCCATGAAAAATGTTCTTGTGTTCAACTCGAAGCTAGCAGGGGCGTGCTGCTGCTGGGGCCCAGGGGAAGGCTTGCCTCCCTGGTCCCTGCCCTGCCCCTGGATGCTGGAGGACTTCTCTTTGGGACCCTTCTGCCCTCCTCACCTGTGAGGACCTTGCTGCTAGAACCATTGTGGCCTTCAGGGGCCATTCCTGGGGATTTGGTGGATTTTGTGCCCCCCAGCACCGTGTGAGAGCTTTGTCCTGGACTTTCCCTGAAGGAGAGGAGAGCCTGGGGGCTGCAGCCCCTGGTGAGGGAACCCCTCTCTTAGGGATTCCCCCTGTGATGATGGCAGCGGCGGGTGCCCACCCCGCTTATTTAATTATTTTTGTGCACAGGTGCCCACCCAGCGTCTTTGGTTCATTTCACAATTATCACGGGTGCCACCCCGCTTATTTAATTGTTTATGTGCGCGGGTGCCCACCCCGCAACTTCAACATGGTGGTTATGCCAGAGCCCACCCAGCGTTATCTGTTAAAGACAATGGGAGCCTACCTCGCTTTATGGCCACACCACGGAGATTTCCGCCGCCGTCCACCTGGTTGTGGGTAGGGCCGCTGGATGGAAGCGGAAGTGCAGCCAGGCGGGAGAGGAAGGTACGTGCCATGCTACAGGAGTAGAAGAGACTGACCGGACTGGAGACTCTGATGCGGGGCTCCCGTATTGGAGGGAGAGCCCCGCTGTAGCGGCCAGAGTAGAGAAGCCCCGGGTCCCAGGAGGGGGCCCGGGTGAAGTTGGGAGTGCCGCCTGGCTGCACAGGGTCCCCGTGATGAAAAGGTAAGCCCCGCAGACCGGCACCAAGTGCCCAAGAAGAGCCCCTGCCCGAGAGGAGCAGCCTGGTGAGTGAGCAAGTGCTGGGGGGGCTCAGTTTGGTCGAGGATTGGTGCTTGATCGAGGCACAGTGTGATGATGCATGTAGAGCGGCTCCGGATGGCAGCGGGCCGCTCCAACCTCGTGAGTATGTCTAACTACAGCTCCAGTGCGCTCCAACATTTTGGGGGCAAGTCCTGTCCCATTTGAGGTGCCATTATTCCTAGAGCCTGCGGGCTCCAACGAGGCCCCAGTTGATTTCAGAGCCTAGATGGCTCCCCAGGTCCCATTAGTTATTTACTGAGCCCCCTGTGGCTCCAACGGTTGGGGACATAGTTGATTATCTACGGAGCCAGTGTGCTCCACGGGGGCAAGTTCTGCTTTGGCCCTAATTTATTTAAAGTCCCTGTGAGGGGCTTGGGTCCTCATTTGTTCCACTAAGCCCCGTGGGGCTTCCATGCCTTTGGCCACCCTATTCCTAGAGCCTGAGGGCTCCAACGCTGTGCATAGTTCTTGCCAGAGCCTAGATGACTCCAAAGTTTAGGTGCAGTTCCAGAGAGAGTCCCTGAGAGGGACAGAAGTGCATGGGTGCCAGACCTTCCATAGCTACGCAGCACTTAGTGCCAGCTGCAGTGTTTAGGCCCCAGTGATTGTTCTCTGCTGACCAGCAAGTAGTGGGCAGCTGCATCATTTAGGTTTGCGTAGATGGTGCACCCCTGACTGGTGCTGCATTGGCAGCGCGCCCTGACATTCTGGACACAAGGAATTTGAGCCCCTTCTTGGATGGCCAATTGGCCAGGGGGGCTGGTAGAGGTATAGGGCGCAAGGCCCTAATGTGATTTATGTGCTGAAGTGATTGTGGTGCTAGGAAATGTAATGCATTTAGTATGTTTTACGCACCCTGTTTTTGATACCTCTAGATATGGTTTAGGCTTATGAGGTAGTTTTACCTATTTAGATTTGTGTTAGTGAGATTATACTTCACTGTGATTTACACCCCTAAATGTGAGTTATACTTAGGAGGTAGGGTCTAATGTGTTTGGACTAGTGAGAGATTGCATAATGTGTTTATGCTGGTGAGGTTGGCGCAGGATGTAATTCGCGCCTGATGTGACTGTGCATAATGTAAAGTTATGTTACAGGTTGAGGTGGAGTACAGTGATTCCCAGTGGCTACTGGTTGTAGGTTCATGATCTAGTTTTACTTGTACCAATTTCTGCTAAGTGTTGATCTTGACAGTGGCCCACGTGGCCCTGTCCTGTGTAAAAAATCCCTTGTGAATATTGCCCGTGCCAGTTGGCACAATGAATATTGTGTGACTACTATCTGATGTGTTATGAGAAAACAAAAGCAATTTTTATATAACCTTGTGTGGAGTTCCTTTTGTAGTGTGCCTGGGATGTTGTTGCTGTGTGTGTGCCAAATGCTTTACACATTGCCTCCGGGATAAGCCTCACTGCTCGAGCCATGCTACCAAGGGGGTGAGCAGGGGTTATCTTTGGCATGTAACTCCCTTGCCCTGACTAGAGTGGTGGTTTCTGCCTGGCTTTGGTGCAAGCCTTAGCCAACCAGAAATCCCAGTTCTAACACCTTTGCACTTTGGTGCAAGGGGGCCTGCATTGGCACTAGGCAGCTAAGTGCAGCACCAGCGCAGGGGGAAAAGCAAGGCTGCACCATATGGTGCAGTCTTGCATTGCTGAAGTGGCGTAGTGAGGCATTAAGTCATGATGGCTAACGCCTCATTCTACCACTTCTTTGCACATATGCCCTTAAGTATCACACCAAACCCTGGGTGGAGCTGGCGTAGTGCCTTTATGCGTAGCTCCACGGGGTTAAAAAAAACTCAGTGGAGCTATGCGTAGCTCTGCTATGCTCTCTCCATGCTCCCTCCCGACTTTCAAATCATTTGAAAAGATATAAACAAGTGACTTACCTGTCTTTCTGCCGCCTCCCCTGCCTGGCCGCTCTTCTTCCTGCCCTCTCTCGTGTCATCCATCTTCTTTAAAATAAAAGCACTACGTTGTAAGTCTTGCGCATGTGCACATTCAAGATGTACAATGTAGTGTTTTTTTATTTTTAAAGAAGATGGATGACATGAGAGTGGAGTAGCAGGAAGGAGAGCGGCAAGGCAGGGGAGGCGGTAGAAAGACAGGTGAGTCCCTTAATTAAAGATTTTTAAATGATTTGGGAGGGAGCGGCTATCTCTGCCCCGCCATGGAGGCAGAGTTTGGCGGAGTTGCCAAATCTCAGGAAGCTCCGCAGGCGGAGCGAAATTACCTGCCCAGGGTTAATCACTACCAACTGAATAGTATTCTACACTTGCAAGTAACTTCTGGTCCAGCGAAAAATCACACAAATCAATGTAGCTTCACCTGTTTGCCAAAAAGGTTCCATAACATTAACCAAGATTAATCATACACAACAGCTTGTCCCTGTTGCTACTGATGGAAGTGATGGTTCCTTACACTCCACATCTTAATAGACGAAAGTTTAAAACCAGGATCTTTTACATTCAACATACCTGAAACTCAACTCCTCCTCTTCAACAACTCAATGCCTTTATTAATCACTCATACACCCTAAAAGAAAAGACTCTCACAACATTTTCCCCGTATTAATACTCACACCTTCGAAACCGTAACCACCAATACGAAAATCACTTTCAAATTCTACTTTGCCATGCCATCTGGAGCTGGACACTTGAAACTGGCATTATTTTAATGTAACTTGGGTACTCATTTTAAAGCTCCATTCATGGTGTGAACCATCATCTGCTACCATAAACTGCTCGCAGCTAAAGGATTGGCCAAATGGTATTTGAGACTAAGCACCCTACTTTATAGATTTCATCCTTTAGAAATCCTTATGACACTTGAGAGGTCAGAGGGAACTTTGCCACCATGGTAGGAATGGAGCTTGAACAAAATAAAGGTAATGCATCATCTAACAGATCCTTAATGTTCAGTCAAGTATGAGAGGTTGAATAACTTTACAAAAGGTTGATTAGTGATAGCATATATAAATACAGAGTGTTGCATAAAGGATATTGTCACTATCTAGCTAGGAGCCTAACCTACGCTATGCAGAGAAACCCATGAAAAGTTCCTTTTCAGAAAAGAACAAGATTTTGACGTGTAGTTAAAGACTAGAACTTTCCATTAGAAGTCGTTCTAGAAACTCAGCTGAGTCCCCATAGCTGCAGTAGCAACTGTCAGAATGTCAGTGATAGAAGAGTTATTGGTTTTTCGTTTTCACTGCCATTGAGAGCTAGGAGCTGAGAGCAGCGAAGGAACTCGCGGTTCCCCACTTGCAGTTTCCCTCTGCTGCTTTGACCTCCGCTTTGACCGCTGATATCGGCAAACGGCTGATAGTGAGAAGCAAGTGGCATACTGCGGAGACAGACGGAGATGGGAGGAGCGGAGATGGGCTTCCCCTGGTGGCCGGTGTTTGGTGGCTGACGTCTGGAGGTGGCTGGAGCTGGCGGCTCGGTTTGGTCATTTGGCATAGTCTATATCACCGGAGCCAGCAGCCTGAGAGCCTCTGAGGCTCCCCGGGGTACCCAAGGCCCTTTAGGCCCTTGTGGCCCCTGAGACCCCTATAGAGAATGGGGAACAGCTGTAATGACACCTGCAACTGCAAGAGGTGAGGAATAGAGCAGCGTGTGATCCTGCAAGCTCCCACAGCCAGACTACTGTAAACTGCTATAAACAGTTGTAAATTAAGATAAAGGTGAGAAGCAGTGTGCTGCGTGCAGCGTTTTGGGAGTCTGTTGGTAAGACCTGAGGCAGGAGTTGCTGTGACTACTGAACTGTGACTAGTTGCAGTGAGGGTTGCCCGCGTTCCACGGGTGGAAACAACACCCGCCTGGTGTCTGTACACGGAGTGAAGTGGGAGAAGTGAGCATTGTCGCAGTGACTTTTGTAGCTCTGCTTGTATAAAGTAGAACTCACACCTGTATAAATAAGTGGGAAGTAAGGGGTCGAGAAAGGAGCGACCACCTTTTCCACCCGCTAAGACGAAAGAAAAACTACAATCCACAGCAATTTTAGATAAAATGAAAATAAAACAAGCAGGGGAAAACTAGTCTTTAAAATCAGCTATGATACATATATTTAGGAAAACAACAAAGTTCCAGACAAAGTTGATTTTATGAAGGACCCAACAGGAACAATGCTAATGTTACAAACTGATTCAAATGGTCTACAAACCCCAATTAAGGCAGTGAGTAAATCAAGTGCAATATCCCAAAAGCATGATGTAAAGGAGTTTGACCAGTATGAAAGGGACCTAACTACATAAACAAATGAAGATCCTGACAATCAATGGGGTCAAAACACTGACCTAGAGATCTTAACAATTCCTCTAACAGCACCCTTGCAACAAGATGGCCCATGTGACATGAGAACACAGTCTGGACATCTCCAAGAACTCTTAGTAACAGGGGTGGCACTACCAATTGAAGTGCAAGTAAATGTAAAAAAAGCTTACGTAGCAAGCGACCCAATGAGACTGGTGCAAACAAATCAGTGTCAACAAGACAATTAAAAAAGGGAAAGATAGGCCAAAAGCAACAAAGGATAAAATTAACTTATCTATTCCCCTTCAAACTGACACCATTTCAATTTCAAAGGATGTAGAGGAAAACTCAGGTCAGGAGAATCCCAAGCTGTCCCACGAATCCCAAAATAATATGGACGAAAACATTATAAAATTGGATAATCTGCAGCGAAGGAGTACACCCTATCAAAAGGATGAACGTAATAACAGACTACAATTTATTGAATCAGGAAATAAAGATGAAGAACAACGAAGCACTGCCTGTGAACCTAATAAACAACCCTCTTCTGTAAAAAGCTAAATTCAGGGAGCACACTGCTCGGGCAATTGGGACTCGGGATCAATCTGGGACCTGTTCTTTAGAAACTCTCAATTAATAGTAGAAGCTCTAACTAAGCAGTCAAACTAAATGGAGGTCCAGGTAGACCTGCTTAGCGCCATGGCATCCTCCTTAGCCAGAATTGATCATAAGATAGCCACGCTAAATAATCTGGTAATTAGAGCTCAGTCACAACTAATATCTTCATACGTAGATTGTAGTTGTGCTCCCCTGATTAACAAACTGGCCACAATTCCAGAAGTATTAAATACAATAATTGAAAACCTAATAGGAAATATATTCACCCCTGGAAATCAAAATGAGAGCATAACTGAAAATAGTACGATTAATCAAAACTAAAACGAGGAAAGTAGTAAGGATTTAACAGAAGAGAAAAAAGAAGCCAAACAGGGGGAATCTCACTGGATTCACAAATAATACCATCAGAAAAATCACATGAATACTAATTCTCAAAAAGACAGATAAAATAGCAACGGAAAACTAAGGAATAAAGTTATAAAAGCTACAAAAACTGTATCTTCTCCTGAGATCGAGATATCAAAAGCAGGAAACAGCCTAGTGAATTCAAAATGGCCAGTTAATGATATTTCAAAACAAGCAGATAAAGTTATTGAGGTAACAAAACCCCTCTATCCTTTGTTTAACAAAACATTTCCAGACGTCATAAACAGATTCACCAAAGACCCAATAGATAAAAAAAAAACAGGATGACTCATATAATACACAACAACAAACGGATACGCCAAAAGCTGAGGATATCATTAAGAAAGTGAAAAGTGAACTACCTCAATACGAAAAGGAAAAAGCAAAACCTGACCAAACTACATCAACTGAAGATATTATAGGTAGGATAGAAAATCAGAAGGAAAATAAGACAACACAAGAGTGAAAAATAGGGAGAAGAAAAATCCATATTGCGTTGAATGCAATATCCCAGGTTAGCCAATCATTAAAACATCCTTCATGGATCCAGGAGCCAAGAAAACATATAGGTGAACCAAAGAGCAGGAGCTATCAAAGTATTGTAACCCACTGCAAAAAGCCAAAATGAAAAAACAAGGTCACAAGGAGGGAGGAGTACAATTGATTTTCAAACCTGAATATAAATCCTGGGGTAATAAGGACATCCTGAATCGTGGTAAAATCTTTAAATTGTGTAAAGCAATACCGGCGCTAGAAAGAATCAGAAGTAATGATATTGAATCAATTGAATTTCTGGCAAGTAAAATTACCAATCAAGAATCAACTATGGTAACCTGGACTTCACCCACCTCAGGAAGACCTTATTATGCAAGAATATGAACTTTCTTTTGGCTTGGGGAATAAAAGTTACCGCCCCAACCTTCCTACCCAAGTCTGTTTATTTCTCCCAAAAAATCGACACCTAAACTGTGGTAAATAAATAATTAAATACCGGATCTATTTTTCAGGATATACAATAACAGATAGCTCAATAATAAGAGTCAAGATTCGAGGTAGCTGGAGTTTGCAGGTTTTAATACAGCATAAAGGACAGCAACAGGACAACCTGCACGGGAATAGGATGGCAGCTGCCGGGGGGCAGGATCGGGACAACAGCTAGCTTTAATAACAGCGTATAACATATATATATACTAAAACAATTGCATTACATTCAGTGTAGTAGGCGTAGCAGTGGGTGGAGTTTGTAGCAGTCGCGAAAGATAAGGCATAAAGTGGGTGTAACAAGAGGCGTGTACATAGACATGTGATGTAAACGTAACAGAAGATGTCATAAATGGGGCGGAAACATGGAGGGGGCTACCTAAGGAGCCGGGACCTCTGACCTAGTGGTGCGCGCAAGCTGGCAATGACGTGTTACTAGGAGGAACTGGGGGCTATGACTTCTGCACTAGAAGAGGAGACGATAGTCTGGAGTGTCAGAGCGACATGTACCTAAACACTATCTAGTATCTGATGTTTAGAGAACATCTTGATAGAATCCAAAAGTTATCAGGGTAAAGGCTAACAGACTCTAAGACTGGTGCATGCATTATTCTACATGTAGTGCGTGTCGAGGAATATTAAACGACCATTAATACAGTATTTCTCTTACATGGAGACGTAAAGGCTAGACGATGACTGAAACTATTGATGCGATTCAGTAGCTTTAGGAATGCAGAGAAGGAGGGCTGGACTGATAACTAGAATCATAACATACTCTTGGCAGACTGGCAGGCAGAGCCAGGCCGAGCCGGGCACTGTGAGGAAGGAAGTAAGTGAAGGGTCAGGGATACAGGTGGGGGCTGTATCGCTCCTCAGCGAGGGTTCAGGAGACAGGAGCTGAATCTGGTGTCCGGGCCCTTTTGAGGCCTAGAAACGGGGACTTTTACTGAATTAACGTGCACACTGTGAAACGTGGCAACATGGGTTTACATAGGCCTAATACTCGTAGCTTTCACGAGAACTGGAAACTTGGCATACTAGAGATGGGACACAACTAGAATTGCGTCTTTAATCGATCATAAGGGAATACATATGCATATTAATCATGCACATATAACATAAGATGGGGAACACGTAGGGACACAGAACATGGCAAAATTTACTTTTCCACATTCCCTCCTTGTCACTACGTTTCCATCAGGAAACATCAATATTCATGATACCATCTATCATTTCATACAGTATCATTTGCTCGTCTCGAATTGGCTTGGAACGGGACTTAGGACTAGGACTTGGAATACAGGATGTAGCACAAATGCCGCAAATCGCAGGGCCACATTGTAAACAGAGGCAGCAACTGAATATGATCATTACTGCAATACCTAGGAATGACAATACTTTCCATCCCCAGGCAGAAATTATACTCCAGAGCCAACCGGACCATGTCCAGGTGCCTGGATTCTGGTGTAACTGATGGGCAATTTTGTGAAGTCTGGTTATAGCTGAATAAACAGACGGCGCGTTATTAGGAATGAAAATGCAGCAACTAGATCCGATGACTCTACATGCTCCTCCTCTATCGGCCAGTATGACGTCAAGAACGAGACGATTTTGGAGCACGACAAATCTCATAGCAGATTGCTCTTCGGTTAAGTTACCTAGAGCAGAAGTAGTCTCATTCACTACTGCTTCAAGGGTTCTGGTTAACCTACGGATTAACTTACTATTCTGGATAGGTCCTATAAAGAAGAAGAAACCTCTATTGAAGTCTGTATACTGTTCTAAAGCAGTTTCAGTTTGATCAACAATCGGGGACTCAATCTCCCTTCTATGTCTAATGTGTACTAGATGTGTGTTTCTATGATAATCGGATGGGGCTAGGAAAACTGGTGGCAGTAGGAAGGCAATGTAACATGTTCCATCCCAATCGAGGGGCAGACGAACATATGCGGTCTGACCACAAACAAAATAAGAATGACGTGAGGCTTTGAAAATAGATTTCCCACTGTCACTATACTTGACAATAGTAGTACAATCACTATGTCCTACATGTGCGGAACCATTTTTTCGGACACATAATTCGCCTTTGACTGGTAGTACTGAAATAGCAGGTAAATCTGGAGTAGTATCAGACTGAACATTCAGGACCATAAAATTCGAAGAATAATTACCTAAATTATAAACTTCATTTTCTAGGTCTAACCCGGTTCTATGGGTGAGACCTTGCTTGTCTGGAAAACATGTACTGTTCAGAAGGGACATATCATTGGAAGATGACGTTAACGTGGACCATGCTCCACACGAACCATTATGTGAAAACGGATAAGGAAAGAGTGGCAGAACTCCCTTCGGTGTCTGGAAAGGGGGGAGTCGACCACACACCCAACAATTAGTGGCATTGCTGGTCTGGTGTGAATAGTGTAACATACGGATAAATGTGTTATTGCGCATAGCAAGACGATAGGATAGCTCGTGAGGAGGCAGATCACTAAATGTGTGTTCTACTGTAGCATTAGAAAACTTATTTACATGAGAAATTGAATAACATAAATGCAATGCATAACTTGTGCAGGTAACCATCAAACTCAAAAATAGAAGAAAACATAAAATAACAATACATCTGATGGAGTTTTGACTAACTCTCTCACTATGGGGGTCTATCTCATACATGTCAGAAACCTGTCTAACCGTTTCACCCGAGGGGGACTTAGACAATTAAACTGGCTGACTTATTTTACTAGACCGGAGCTTCTGTTTATACTCCTGCTGCGGAGTTTCCTCTAACAGGGGAGGCTTTGAATCAAAGTCAGTAGCGGGACAGTCCTTGAGAATAGGGCAGTTTTTAGAGATGGAATTGTCTGTAGAAATGTCATTAAAAGTCTTGTTTCGCAGTCCGTGAAATTTCTTGACGTGAGACAGGTGGACCCAGCCCTTGCGGCCTTCCAACTTCACGGCCGTGCGGGTGGTCAGAAGGACAAGTTGAGGTTGTCTCCAGCGGGGCTCCAGCGGACTTGAACGATCAAAATTCCGGACAAGCACTAGACTTCCTGGAACGATTTCATGCGGTTTCACCTCGGTATTGTCTGGAAATGCGGCGGCAACCTGTGAACGACAAGAGTGTAGGGCAGACATCAAGGAAGCTAGGTAATCTGTCAGCATATTACTGGAAACATCTGTAATACTTCGGGGTCTAGATGTACCCCACATGTTCGGGGGGCGGCCGAATACGACCTCATAAGGGGACAGACCTGATCTGGAATGTGCGACCATGCGCATATAAAATAGGGCGACTGGCAGAGCTACTAGCCAGTCTACACCTTTCTCTTTACAGACTTTGGCAAGACGGATTTTTAATGTCTGGTTATGTCTCTCTACGAGACCTGCTGCTTCAGGATGGCGTACACAATGAAACTTCCACTGGTACCCTAACAGAAGGGAAACATACTTCATCAACTCTGATGAGAATGGCTGGCCGTTATCTGAGTACACGACCCTAGGGAGTCCATAACGGGGGAAGAATTCACGAACCAGCTGCTTGGCAGTGGTCGCGGCTGTGTAATCTGGAACTGGATATGCCTCTGTCCACCTGGACAAAGCGCATACAACTACAAGGACATACTTAAAACCTCGACATCGCTCCATCTGAATGTAATCCATTTGGAGGACCTCAAAAGGGTGGTCAGGAGGCTGGAATCCCCCTTGTTCCACCGGGACACTTTTACCTGGATTGAACTGACAACATATCATACAGGTACGGACTTTCTGCTTGGCTGCAGCTCGTAAATGCTTGTTGAACCAAATGTTATGGATACTGTCTAACATGGCTTTTTCTCCTAAATGTGCAGGACTATGTGCGGTATTAATAATGACTTGAACCATTGAGTCGGGGAGAAACCATGTGGCTTTTCCCTTCGTCAACCATCCCTGATCTGTCTGGACCCCTCCTTGTTCGGACCATTTCTTGATTTCATCGGGAGTAGCATGTGACTGGATATCTATGACATCTTGAGTGGGGTCCTTAACTGTCATACATGTAGTCGGATCTGGAGTGTGTGTCAGTGTCGTGTTAACTGGAATGTCTGGAGTCTGGGCTGTAAACTTGGCTGTTCGATCTGCTAGATCGTTACCTTGGGAAATAATGTCAGTGACTTTCGTATGTGCTTTGCACTTCATGATAGCGATAGCTGTTGGTAAATGTATTGCATCTAACAGAGCTTGGATAAGGAGACCATGCTGAATCTTGGTTCCATGAGAAGTCATAAAACCTCTTTCTTGCCAGAGCACTCCAAAGTCGTGTACGACTCCGAATGCATAACGTGAATCTGTGTAAATGTTAACTTTCAGGTTTTTGGCACGTATGCAGGCTTGGGTCAGAGCAACTAGCTCTGCTGCTTGAGCGGACAGAGTGTCAATACGGTGTGTCTCTATAACTTCAGTCTCAGTAGTCACTGCATACGCGGCTACTAGTTCTCCTGTACTTGTTCTCATACATGAACCATCCACATAAAGTGTCAGGTCGGGATCTGGTAATGGAATATCTGTCAGGTCTTGTCTTGGCTTTGTCATGGTGTTAACTACTTCCACACAGTCATGTGTGGCAGGATTTGAAGTAACTGACGGTAACAGTGTAGCAGGATTTAGAACGTTGCAGCGTCTGATTTCTATGTGTGGCTGGAACAGTGTCAATTCATAACCTGTTAAACGTGCAATGGTCAAGTGCTGGGTCTGGGTTCGGTTTAAAAGAACTTCCACGGAGTGTGGAACTTGTACTGTCAGGGAATGTCCTAACACTATGGAATCACTTTGTCTGATAGCTAGTGCTGTGGCTGCAACTGACTTGAGGCACGCAGGCAGAGCCTGGGCTACTGGATCTAATGTGCTCGAAAAATAAGCACAGGGCTTGTATTGTCCTGCTTGATCTTGTGTGAGAACAGATAATGCTGTACCTTCGCGTTCTGTGACAAAAAGTGTAAAAGGCTTACTGTAGTTCGGTGTAGCTAGAACAGGAGCTTGGCATAAGGCTTTCTTTAATTCATTAAAAGCAAGTGTATGTTCAGATGTCCAAGGGAGGACAGTCGATACGGCTGCCTCCTGTGTCGTTAACTGTATCAGTGGCTTGGCTAGAAATGCATACTGAGGAATCCATTGTCTGCAATAAGAAGTGAGGCCGATAAAAGCTCGTACCTCCTTCTGGGTCTTGGGCTGAGGAAGACTCGCTATTAACTGGATACGGTCAGGTGTCAACTGCCTACCCCTCTTGGACAGTAAGTGGCCTAAATAGATCACTTGCTGGACACAGAATTGAAGCTTTGAAGGGGACACCTTGTGCCCCATCTCGGCTAGGAAATACAGAACTGTAAGTGACGCACGCTCGCAGTCACATTCAGAACGGGCTGTGATCAGTAGATCATCGACATACTGGAGCAGGGCAGTGTCAGTTGGCATGTGAATATTGTCTAGTTGTCTCTTAAGTGCTTGACTGTAAATACTAGGACTTTCTGTGAAACCTTGAGGAGCTCGTGTGAATTTATAGCTCCTTCCATTTAAACAGAATCCGAAAAGAAACTGACTGTCTGGATGAATGGGAACACTGAAAAATGCGTTCTTGAGGTCGATGACAGTAAAGAACGTGGCTTCGGAATCAATGGCTGTCAATAGGGATGAGATATCTGGGACTACTGGATACTGGGGTATGATACATTTATTAAGTTCTCGAAGGTCAATCACTAATCGATATACTGGAGGTGCATTTGGATCAGTACGTTTCATGACTGGAATGATAGGAGAATTACATACATTGGAGTCAGTTTCTACAACTACTCCTTGAGCAATGAGCTCGTCAATAATTTTGGATAAGGCTGCTACAGCCTCAGGTGGCAATCTGTACTGTCTGATTCGTGGCAAAACAATACCTGGTTTGAGAGTCACACAATGGGGTGTGATTTGCATAAAACCAACATCAGTTGGACCTTGCGCCCATAGATGCTGGGGGACATTCAGTAATCTTGGATCAAAATCTCGTAATACATAGTGACCCTTAAAGTCACGTAAAAACAAACGTATTCCTTCTGGGGAGCAGCAAATAACTGCACCTAATTCTTTTAATGTCTTAATGCCTAACAAATTTTCTGGACATGATTTCGTAAGTAATAAATCAGTAGTTCGGGACAATGGACCTACTTCTAGAGTAACTGGTTTGGAAATCTCGTTAACTATTGGCTTTCCTGAAAATCCAAGGGAAATATTTCTAGAGCCTGAGAGCGGAGCCCCTGGAACCTCGTCATGACTGATAGTAGTCCTACTTGCCCCTGTATCAATCAGAAACTTTCTGTCTTTCCCTAATACTTGACTGTGAACATAGGGACCCTCTTGATCTACAGGTATCTCGATGAGAGGCAAGCCTACCTCCCTCTCTAGGCTGTTTCATGAATACGGCTGGTACTCTGGATACTCGGACTGTGCATACTGGTACATCTGCTGTGTAACATGCTGTGTTGCAGCTATAGGCTGCGGTGCTGTAACTGTCTGTGGTGTATTCTGTGGTAACTGGGAAGTCTGTGAAACTTGTTCTTGTCTAGGCGGACGTGGTCTTTCTTTAGTCTTACCATTGGCTATGTTGTGTTTCAGAACTGCACACTCGTTTATAAAATGACCTGGCTGTTTACAATAATTGCAGGTCCCTTTAACAGGAACTGCAGGATGACTGGCTTGATTTGTACCCCTCTTCTGACTGTCTTGAGGAACAGATTGTGCAACTAATACTTTCATTTTCGTGTCTTTCATACGTTTCCTTTCGTGATCTTGCTCTTCTCTGATTCTATTCTGGTGATATTGAAGCATCTGTAACATTTGGGACGGAGTATTAGCTTGCCAGGTACTCTCGACTTTCAAAACTCTATTTTTAACTTGTGGACTTGAATTCTCGACTAGTTTAGTAACAAAAAGATGAGGGTATGACTCACTACTCGTCTTCAAACCACTGTTGATGCTAAAACATTTCTCGAATCTAGAATAAAAATCACTAGTATCCTCGTCTGGTTTCTGTTTACAGGCTGAGATTGCATCCCAGTCTTCCTTTTTCGTGGCTAGTAATCTTGGCAAAACTTGTATTAACAGTTCAGGTAATTCTTTACATTTATCTCCTTGACCGGTACCTGGTACACGTGTATTTTCTTCAGCTTCTAGAGCTGCCCAATCTATCTTTTTCTCTCCCACCTCCCATTCTTTCTCCTTGAGTTTTTCATATATGCCCGCGGGCAACAGGACCTTTAACATTTTAATTATATCTGGATACGTGTATTCTCCCATACGGAGCATGTCTTTTAATTCACGGTGGAACCCTGCTGGATCTTTATCGTGACAGGGAATTAACTTTTTCATCTCTAAGAGTTCCATCTTTGTAATCGGGGTGTAAACAAATACTCGTTGCATTTCACCACCCGCTGTCCTAACTGGGTGTACTTCTCGTAACGGATGCTGTCTGTCTATGTAAA
Source organism: Lissotriton helveticus (assembly GCF_964261635.1). Taxonomy (NCBI): domain Eukaryota; kingdom Metazoa; phylum Chordata; class Amphibia; order Caudata; family Salamandridae; genus Lissotriton; species Lissotriton helveticus. The sequence goes on from NC_136059.1 coordinate 1,082,955,008, forward strand.
AGGGTTTACTTTCTGGGGGTGAGACGTGAACAAAATGCGGGTTCAGAAACGTTCTATATTTGTGGCGCTGTTCTAGAATGATACTAATTAAGTCGGTACCTAGACCTCTCCATTTATACTGGAGTAACTCGTTCAGTACATCATGTAACGGACCTGGATCAGAATGTTGACCCTCATACAGTGTAATGAGGTGCTGGATCATGTACATACCCACCAGTCGCTGCTCGGCTGGGGGCAGTTTCAGAAACATTTGTGCCACTATTTCGTCTGAAAAAGTGGTAGAATCAGTAGCCCATCGGACTGCTGATCGGGCTAGTTCTTGTTCATGCATGGTACTAAGTTCACTATAACCGATTCGTGATTTCAGAATGTGATCGGTAGCTTGAAATACTTGCTCTAGAGAACCTTGTTCTGGTGCTGGAAGAGGAACAGTTTTCTTGTGTTCTAGACGTGAATGTCGGTCGGGAAGTATAGCTTTACCTACATACGCTATTCTGGCGGTATTCTCGTCGTCTACCTCTTCAGTAGAAGAGTCGTTTTCCTTCTCGCTTACTTGTGCTGTTTTGCGTTTCTCGTGTAACCTTATTATTTCCTTACGAATTTTCTTGTACATACTCTCTATACAACTGAGTGTCCTATGTCTTCCCTCGGCTATATTATCACTCCACCTTGTCAGAACTTTCATTTCGGTCGGATCTTTAGTCGGATAATCTTGTTCCCTTATTAAACAATTAATTAGAAACTTTAATAGCATGAGCTGGGTCTCAGCTTTCCTTAAAGACATGATTTCGCCAATACTTTCTGGATCTTCTCCTGTACGGATAAAACGATATATTCTGTCTAGATCTTCTTTCATATTCGGTAGGGTGTCCAAATACTCGGTCACCCGTCTTACACGCAATGAATATATAACCATATTATCATCACCTGGGACCGGATCATAACGGCATTCGGTAAGAGCTCGTCTGATATCTGCAACAGACTGATGTTTGGGCGTGCGCTGTAACGCACGTTCATGTAACTCGACTGACGTTACACGTTTGTGTGGCGGCGGGGTTCCCGGAGGACCTCCTCCCGCGGCCCCTAAACTGGAATCGTCGACTGATACTCTTCGTGCTGGCAGAGTGACCAGTATAGCGGGTACTTGTAATGTAGGCTGGACCGGGGGTACCGTAACAGGTGCTGTAACAGGTGCCCCGGTGACTGGAGGAGCAGGATTTACATTATTTACAGGAGCTGGCGGAACAGGATTTGCATATTCTGGGACTGTGTCGTCCAAATAGGACGAGAGAAAAATATCAGCTGCGGTCGGTTTGTGACGTAGCTTGGTTGGAACTAAGGGTGACGGAAAATTACTGGATGCCTCCGGGGTTGCTTTTGGCAAGCCCTCGGCAAGAAGAGGGTACATACCCTTAATAAGGGCATTCCTCTGTCTGTCTGACTGTTCGGTTTTAACTCGTTCACCTATTTCGATTAATTCCCTTTCTTGGGCTCTTTCTGAGGATTCTCTACTTAATTCTGACTTTCTGATTTCTTTTTCGGTTCTTTTATGAGATTCTTTGCGCCATAACTCGATGGCATCTTTCTGTGACTGTCTGGCTTTCTTTTTCCATAATACTTCTTCTACTCGCATGATGCACTCGGCATCCCATGTGCCTGATACAGGCCATCTATATTTCTCTTCTAATTCCTTAGTGTACTCGACCCATAAGTCTAGATATAATATGGCACTTATGCCATGCTTATGATACATAAAATTACCTGGACTGTCCCTAGGTGGGACAGGAACTGCTTCCTCGAGCAGACCTTTTCTAGTTCTTAACTGACGTAATTTTGAGAACAGAGGCATGACGTGAACTGGGATCTGGACACAATACAATACACAATGAACACAATAATGACTTGAGACTGATCACTCATACCACGACATTAAAAACACATTGAAATGACATTTAAAATAACAGTTCGAACAGAAACATTACCTGGAATACTTGAGAACAGAAACACATGAATTTCTCGAGACTAGAACTTACTAGAGTTACTAGATGCACTGCTGAAACAGTACGAAACATACCGGTCTCATAAAGAGACACGTCAGGACCCGCATCCACCTAGGTGGATACTTCGTGTTGGATTTGCGTACCCAAACCCACGGACCAGAGACAAATTAATTGACCCTGTCTAGATACTACCCCAGCAACGGTACTCACCGGGCAGCAAGAACGGAAGGCCTCGGACTGGACTGGACTGCTACGACGACGGACTACGAACTTCGGACTTCAGTTACGGGTGGGCCTCCGGATACCTCGGACCTTGGACTCTCGGCTTGGGCTCTGGTCGGGACTCGCCGCGTTCCTCCACCGCCTCGTCTGGATGCTGGACCGCAACCTCCGTCTCCTCCGTGGGCCTGAGGGATACTTGAAGCAGAAATATCTGCACGTGCACGGTATGGTTCCGTCACGGCTGCAGAGGGTCAGGGGGCTGGCGTGGCTTCTCCGGCGCGTGGGGAAAGGGCAAGTCCCTATTCGGGCGCCATTATGTGGTAAATAAATAATTAAATACCGGATCTATTTTTCAGGATATACAATAACAGATAGCTCAATAATAAGAGTCAAGATTCGAGGTAGCTGGAGTTTGCAGGTTTTAATACAGCATAAAGGACAGCAACAGGACAACCTGCATGGGAATAGGATGGCAGCTTCCGGGGGGCAGGATCGGGACAACAGCTAGCTTTAATAACAGCGTATAACATATATATATACTAAAACAATTGCATTACATTCAGTGTAGTAGGCGTAGCAGTGGGTGGAGTTTGTAGCAGTCGCGAAAGATAAGGCATAAAGTGGGTGTAACAAGAGGCGTGTACATAGACATGTGATGTAAATGTAACAGAAGATGTCATAAATGGGGCGGAAACATGGAGGGGGCTACCTAAGGAGCCGGGACCTCTGACCTAGTGGTGCGCGCAAGCTGGCAATGACGTGTTACTAGGAGGAACTGGGGGCTATGACTTCTGCACTAGAAGAGGAGACGATAGTCTGGAGTGTCAGAGCGACATGTACCTAAACACTATCTAGTATCTGATGTTTAGAGAACATCTTGATAGAATCCAAAAGTTATCAGGGTAAAGGCTAACAGACTCTAAGACTGGTGCATGCATTATTCTACATGTAGTGCGTGTCGAGGAATATTAAACGACCATTAATACAGTATTTCTCTTACATGGAGACGTAAAGGCTAGACGATGACTGAAACTATTGATGCGATTCAGTAGCTTTAGGAATGAGGAGAAGGAGGGCTGGACTGATAACTAGAATCATAACATACTCTTGGCAGACTGGCAGGCAGAGCCAGGCCGAGCCGGGCACTGTGAGGCAGGAAGTAAGTGAAGGGTCAGGGATACAGGTGGGGGCTGTATCGCTCCTCAGCGAGGGTTCAGGAGACAGGAGCTGAATCTGGTGTCCGGGCCCTTTTGAGGCCTAGAAACGGGGACTTTTACTGAATTAACGTGCACACTGTGAAACGTGGCAACATGGGTTTACATAGGCCTAATACTCGTAGCTTTCACAAGAACTGGAAACTTGGCATACTAGAGATGGGACACAACTAGAATTGCGTCTTTAATCGATCATAAGGGAATACATATGCATATTAATCATGCACATATAACATAAGATGGGGAACACGTAGGGACACAGAACATGGCAAAATTTACTTTTCCACATAACAACAGAAGGGGTCGGCCAATAACTAGACATACTCAATATTAAAGAATCCAATAGGAAAAAACATGGAGCAAACATCAAAACCTTTTATTGAGAATAAAAGAGAACCAATGGAGGAATTACAATTTAGCTGATTAACTACAGCACTACACGGAGCAAGGGAGGATTGAGGATTTCCAAATGATGGCCCCAAGAAGGGAATAACAAGCTCAAGTGGTACAATCAGATTATGCTCCTGGAATATAAAAGGAATCCAATCAAAGTTCCAAAATGAACAACTGACCTCAACGTCAGAAGATTTTCAAATAATCTGTCTACCAGAGATCTAGGCAACTGATCCTTTTATACTAGAAGGTTTTAAGGGAATTCTATATGTCCCCAAAAAAACAAGTAAATATGGAAGATCCCGTGGGGGCGTGGCTACTTTTATCTCAACAGAATTAAAAATGGAACGTGAAGAGGAAGTACAAAATATAACTGACTGTCTGATAGTCAAAATACAATATAAAGAAAAATGGATAAATAAAACACTTACTAATAAATGTATTTATTCACCGTGATTGTAGTTCATGAAAAGCAATGGCTATCAGCTTGACAACTATATTACTTCAGCAACTGGAAAAGGATACGCAACCTGAGAACATCATTAAGGGTGATTTTAATATGAACATGTTGTGGTCTTATGTTAGAGATGAAGAAATACAACAAAAGAACTACTTATGGGCAATTTCAAGTCCCTGCTTTCCATCGGATATTAGGGGAGAAAAGAAAGGGAAAATTGGGAAGAATGTTTTAAAAGATCTATAATTCTTAGGTCTAAGGGTGCTAAACTGACGTTTTCTGCAAGACAGACCACCTGCCTGGACTTATCAAGCATTGGGTAACAAGTCCCAAATAGATTACACAATAGCCTCGTTAGACTTATTTCAAAAGATTTCATCCTCTCAGATTGATTTGATTTGATTTATGATTTATAAAGCGCCCATGGGCGTCTTGGCGCTAAGTAGACATAGGAGACCAGCTAGCTTCAGAAATGTTTACAAGCCTGCTTGGAGGAGCAAACGGGAGTGACCATAATCAACAAATAATAGAGTTAAAGTTAAACTGTGTAAGCCATGAAGAATATATGACACTTCTGGGAGACATAAATACTGTAAATTATAAGAAACTTTGTTGGTCTGAACTCACCCAAGAATCAATCATAGCAACATCGAACGTAATGGTTGAAAATGATTTTGATGGAGATTCTTCTAACGCTATCGAGAAAAAGTCCCTCTTTACAAATAAATGCATTTTAAGCCTGAAACAAAGAGCCAGTCATTAAGAGCGGAAGGACAAAAAGTCAATGGCGTTGGTTAAACTGTCTTCGGAATTTCATCTATTAAAATAAGAGCGTGATACAATCTTACGATTGGTTAAGAAACACCCAGGGAATCAAATCTATAGAGACACATTAAATAAGATAAATGCAGAAGTAAGAAAACTAACATGTAATGAAAAAATGTACGCTAAACAAGCACTTTGGGCAAAGGCATTATATACCAGTAAAAAGAATAATACAAAGGAATTTTTTTTTTTTTTTTTTTTAAAACCTTTATTGTACAGAAAGTGCTCACAAATACGGGCCTACAACCCAGCGGGCTGGCCACCACATATCAGAAGCATAAATAGCAGTACAAAAGTACCCACAGGATATGACAATACGAACACAGGAGACATAGGCCGAAAGCCATAGAGCAACCAGCATGGACAGGATACGTGAAGGTTGATTTTCTATTATGGGAACGGGAAGTACAGGATCATGACGGGCAGTGAGTCAGCAAAAAGGGGAGGGGCCGTGGTGAGCCGCGAACAGGCGATCATAAAGGTACAGGATAAATCCGACAAGGACTAAACATATTGGCAAAAACAATTCCAACGGAAGCACCACTAGGAGAGGCAATTGCGCTCGCCGTCCAGCGCCCACCCACCACAGCTACAACCTGACTTAACAAACAGACGTAAAAAGAGCCCATCGTATAAATCAATACGTTACATACCCCAATAAAAGGAAAGAAATCCCCCAAGATGAGGGAGGGAAAGAAAAAAGAGAAAGGAAGGGACTCCTCCTCAAACACGTGCCCCCTGGGGAACGAAACAGGAAAACATCAACCGGCACACAGCAACCATTAGAAATCAGGGAGAGGAACACATAGTAAGTCGTAATCACAATAGGACCGGAAGGCCAGTGCATCCGAAACACCCCAGGGGAACACATGACAAGACAGAGTCCCGAAAAAGAGAATACTTAAGAGCCATAGAACAAAAAAAGGGGAAAAAAAGGGGGGAAAAAGACCCCCCAAAGTGACAGACCCCCCCACCCACCCCGCAAGCCCACCCTGCACCCCTGCAGAAGGCTATGGCCTACCCCCCAGCAGCGTGCCTGTCGCCCTAATTAGAACCCGAAATATAGAAGAGCAAAGGCGAGAAGGAAACATAAGACAAAAAGGAGGGGGGGAAAGGGAAAAAGGGAAAGAAAACGCACGGGAGAGGGCCATAGAACAGGATCAGCAGCGCCCACCCACCCGCCTGAAAAAGGCAGAGCCCACGGGAAGTCAAAGAAATATAAGGATACACTCCAGAAGCACCACAAAGTCACACATAGTCATACCGTTACATGCCGATCATCCAACCATTACAAGACTACCGTACACAGAGGCAAGTTCGTCTCAGCCCTGTCCTTGTTTGTCCAAAGTTGTAGTCGTCCGATTCACTAAGAACCAGACCTCGAGGAGCAGAAGGCAAAGAACAGGGAGATAAAACGGCAGTCCAGATAAGAGACGTGGAGTAGAACCCGGATGATCCGGAAAAGTCAGAGAACATCGTAGACAATGCAGGCACAGTGTCCGGGACAGTTCGAAGAAAGCCGACCCAGCGGGGCCGGCACAGGAGCCAGGGTCGGTCTTTCGAGGCGAAGAGAGGCAGAAAGAATCATCGAGTCCAGTCCGGACGGGACCTGGCCCCCGGACCAGTGGCGCAGGAGATAGAACAGGACGATGAAGGGCATCGGAACTCCGCACACCCGCTGAAGCGGCAGTCACCGGGCCCATGCTTCCCAGGATAGTTCCAGCCGCACCCAGCAACGGCGTAGCCGCACCCAGTTTAGGGGGCCCGAACGGCCCGAAGAGAGGATCCACCTCCAGGGCAACAGCGGGTGCGGCCACAGAAGCTCGCCAGGAGTGTAGGGCAGCAAGGATGTCCTCAAGTGTAGGAAAACCTTTACAGTATCCGGCACCCGGGCCATGCGGCGGGCCTCCAGCGCTCGTCCAGGCCCGGCTGAGACCTTCAGGGTCGGCCGCCATCTTGGAAGCCCGGTGGGGCCGCGGCTGCCGTCAACCCCCGTCCGGGCAGCAGCGAGGCAAATGAAGACCAGCCGACCGGCAGCAGGGCACCTCCAGAGCAGGAAGGGGGGCCACCAGAAGAAGGGGGATCGCCGGCTCCCCAGTGCCGCCGGCCCCGTTCTCCGAGTCCGGGCGGAGGAGATCAAAATGGCCGGACCGGAGAACAAAGGGGGAGCAAGCCGAATATACGGTCAGCCCCGTCGATGGAAGGCTGCGCCTCCACCCAAGGCCACCGGTCCGCCGGAGTCGGCCAGCAAGTCACAGCCGGCCTATATGCACAACGGCCTCTACGACCGCGTCCACTGCACCATCAAGGGCCGATCATCGCGCTCTGCCCCGTCCGGGCGCCGCCGAGAGGATCCAGGCCAGCCCGCTCCGGAGGCCCCGAAGCGAGCGGGAGCGCCGTTCAGGATCCACGGCACCCAAGGACGACCAGAGCCAAAGGTGAGTGCCTGCAAGGTATCTGAACGCTACAGCATAGAAAAGAGGACTTCCCGGGGCAGGATAACAGCAGGATACACGATAAAAACAGGCAGGCGAACGGAGCCGAGCTAAAACGCGGCCATCTCGGACGCCAGCTTGGCTCCTCCCTCAATACAAAGGAATTTTGGTCTTTAATCAACAACTTGAATAGACCTAGTAGAGCAACTACATCTTCTTGTCATTCCTGAGTCAGAGTGGGTCAACTTCTTTCATTCACACCTAAATTACAACATAAGCATGGATTTGAGTACCGGTATAAATAATTTGAGAAAGTCAAAGGATAAAAAGAAAACTGACATATCTATAACGGAAAGTCAAGTATGCAAACTTATTAAGAAACAGATATCTGGTGGTGTCCCTGGTCCAAACGGGATTCCAGCTGCCTTCTATAAAGAAAATGCATCAATATGGGCAAGGTACTTAACAATAGTATTTAATCAATCAGGGCAAACATCAACCATTCCTGCCTCCTGGAGGGGTTCTATAATCTCACCTATTTATAAAAGTGGTGAGTGGTCCCAACCAGCCAATTATAGATTAATAACATTGCAAGATATAGAAGCTAAGGTCTTTGCATCAATTCTCTTGAACAAACTAACAGACTGGGCAGTGGAAAAGCTTCTAATTCCACCAAACAAATCAGGTTTCATACAAAAACAAAGCTTGGCAACAAATATATTACATCTTGGAATGTTATTAGAAAAATATAAAGTGAAAAAACAACCGCCATATCTATGTTTTGTTGATTTTAAATCAGCTTTTGATTGTGTAGACAGGCAAGTTTTATGGAGGAAATAAGAAAACTAGGGTATTAATGCTGGCCTTTTAAAAGCAATTCAATTACTATACACCGAGACTTGGACAAGGGTTTGTTTATGTAATGGCTCACGGTTATCAAGAAGAATAGAGACATCTCAGGGTCTAAAGCAAGGATGTATGTTTGCACCAAATTAATTTAATTTATTTTTATCTGACCCTAAGGAAGAGTTGGACAACGAGTTGGCTCACTCACCCAAATTGGCTAACAAACAAATTTCAAATTTACTGTATGCCGATGATGGTATACTGCTCAGCCAAACTTAGGGGCCTATTAGGATGGGGGACGGACCTGTGTCCGTCCGCCACCCCAGAGGTGGAGGGACCATCCGCAGGGGCAGCTGCGGTCCCTCTGTGGGAATTAGGATGTGACCACCACCCTGGCGGTCACATTCTGTATTTTTATCATTGCGGCGGGTGCTGCTTGAAGCAGCACCCGCCGCAATGTTAAAACTGCAAGCAGTGCATTTGCATGCAGAAAGCGGCAGGTATCGCGCGGTGCCTGACGCTTCGTGCATGCAAATGCAGGGGGGTACCATAGGTACCCCCCATGTGAACCCCCACCCCTCCTTCACCCTGGGGGCCCGCAACGGGCCCCCAAAGAAAAGACCGTATGCCTTTTTGTGGCGGCATTGCCGCCGCGGAAAGGCATGTCCCAGGGCAAATCCTAATATGAAAGACACCGCCACCATATTACAGCTTTTCCGCCGCGGTCTCGGTCTACCCGTCCGCCGATGACCCCCAGCCATCCTAATCTGGCGGGGGGTCTTAACACACACCGCAGCGGTGAATCCGCATCCTCCGGGCTGGTGGTGGCTTCCGCCGGCCCGGAGGATGCGGATTCACCGCAATCATAATTGGCCCCTATGATAGGGTTGCAGTGACTTATAAATAAAATATCAATGTATTCAATTAAGAACAAGATGGTGATAAATCAAACAATGATGAAACAAAAACTAAAGTAATGTAAGTAATGTAAGTTTGCAACAGGGCATTGAGCCACCATAAACATAAATGGTATTTACAAAGTCGGCAGCTAGAACAAGTGAAACATTACAAATATTTGGGCATATGGTTTGACGAGCAGGGCTCATTTTCACAACACAAAACAGAGCTGATAAAAAGAAGTAATTGTTTGACTATGACCTTTTATTCATTACATAGCTCTTTGGGTGGACCAACTTATCTTTTATTATTAAAGGTTATAAAAGTGAAATTAATGCCCAGCCTTACTTATGGAAGCAAAGTTCTTTGCGGTATGTATTCTGCACTTTTGAACAATGCTATAACAAAAACATTTAAATATTTGTTTCGACTTCTGGGTTAATGCATCACCGGCCCAAATCCGACTGGAATTTGGCTTTTGTAATCAGCAAGTTGTAAGGATGAGCCAGTATGTGAAGATATGGAAATACATTAAAAGCAATACTTTTAATCCAATGAGCTGTCTACTCTGGCAAGAAATGCAACAGAACCAAACTTCCCGTTCCTACACTTATCTTCAAACAGCACTGGAAGAACTGTCAGCACAAGAGATTTGGGTGATGTCACTAACACCACTATCTTTAAAAAAAATAATTAATAGATTAACAAAACATCCATACTTTCTAAAGGATAAAGAGTTACTTATTAAGAGATCTCATGCCTGGATGATAGTCTAAGAATATATGATCCTCAAAGTGCAGCAATATCTAGAAATACCATGGTCAATACAAATAAAGAATATATTTATGACCGCAAGATTTGGCGATCTGCCGGGACTAATGCATGCAAAATCTTGGCTGAGACCAACTAAGCTAATACCCTGTAGATTATATAATCGATGGGAAGAAAATATTATACATTTGGTTTGCATATGTATATCAATGAAGGTTGAAAGAAAGAGTTATTTAAAGAACTGTTTTAAGGAAAGAGGGATATGATCACGCAGACAAGCCTTGTTAGCTTGCTTTAAGCCAACAGATATAGTAATGATTGCAAATTTTACTAAATTTATGACCCTTGTGAAATTGGATGTCAGTGATTCGAGCATAGTAAGAATGGAAGTTGCTGGTAGTTAGAGAACAATTACACATGAGATATTACACAAAAGTAATGAACCTATACCTGTAAATAATTGCTATTTTAAGATTTGTATTAATGAAATGTAATAATTATGAATTGAATTTGTGTATTGAATGTATTTTTATGACTTATTGTAGATATCGCTTGATTAAGGGCTATACGGATTTCGATTGTATAGATATGTTTCAATGGTTGTATTGGTGATTTTCGAATTGTAAGATTTTAATTAATCATGCAATGAATTAATATTATGTAGAAGAGTGATTGTTGTAGTAGTATTGATTAGAAAATTAGAATAATGAAAAAAATTAAGTCACTTTAGCAATAGCTATTGGTAACATAGGACAAGGATGCAATAGAGTGACTCTCCCATAGCAGTCATGAAGGGTCTCCTCCAAGCTTGTCTTAGAGAGGTCAGTCTCCTTACTCACTAGAAACACTCATTAATATAAAATCACACAATATTGTAATGAAACCAAGTAGGTGTTTGATTCTCTCATCCAATACAAACCATTAATCTGAAGGTGTCATCACCATATGTTGCTTCTCCTCCCGATTCCCACACTAAACCTACATGCCGGTACACAGTAAAACTTAGTTTAAAGTGTTACCAACATTGAGGAATGTTCTCATGAGAACCTTCTTACCTAAGCTAAAAGCTGCATTCAGTGTCTATTGTGAATACATAGACTAATCAGATGCACTGAAAACAAATATATCAATGATGTGCTAGTTAAGAATACATAAAGTATAGCTCAATTATTGTTCATTCTAACAGTTTATTCATTATGAATTACAGCAAGGTTCATTGTTCTATTAAATGATGTAAAATCGTATGAAGAAGCTAAGGAAAAATAATGGTGAAGTCAGCACATTTTTTAGCAAGATGCTGGTACTAGGCAAAATCTTCTAAATAAAAGTCTACTCAGCTATGAGCAAGAGCCAAAAGAAAAGTCTTTTGGACCTAAATAAACGAGCACATTTAAGAATGAAAGCATAGTACAATCAAATAATTCTTCAAGTTATCTTCATATACATTTAAGCAAGTACATTTTCCCTATGTGTTATTTTCAATATAAAAACATTATTTTAGCAAACTGAAATGCATTCTGAAGTGAGTTTATACAGGTTTAAAGCAAGAACGTGTTTCCTATGTGTTATTTATCTATGTGAAAAAATTTCTTCAGTGGTTTAAATGTATTATAAGGTGCAATTCTGGTCTGTAAGTTGAAATTCGTTTTTAACATTAATTCCTTACATGGTCTAGGTTGTTAGAGGAGAATAGGAGTTGGGGTTGGTGGTTTGAGGTTGTTGAGCTAGGTATCCTTTGAGACTTTGCGTTAGCAGTTGTGAGGGGCGTTTGGGATACTGAGGGCAGAAGTCTGTGAGCTGGTGATGTTCAAGTGGATGATGGAGGGTTCGGTCCAGGTGAGTTCTATTTAACCGTGGGCGCAAAATCCGTTACGTTTGCGGAATTTGAGGATTTTTGGCAATTTCGCGGTCCGCGAATCCCGCGAACTTGCCTAAAAATCCGTATATTCGCAAGCTGGTGGAATTTTTTTCCTTGGTCAAACTTAAAAAATACAATATTGTGCGCGCGGCGTTTACTTACCGTGATTCTGTGTTCATCGAGTTGTTTTTCTCCCGGTTGGCGTGTGCTGCGCCATTTTGGATCTTTCTGCGTGATCGCGGGAGAGTTTTTCGACCGCGATTACGTCATCGCGGCCCGCCTTCTTGCACAGCGAGAGTTTGACAACGCGAGTACGTCATAAGGTCCCGCGATCACGCATCGCGGGAGTAAACAATTGCGAACACGTAGATGCGGCGTGCAGCTGACTTCCGGTAGGAGATTTGTACAGCTCGCTTTCCCGAACTTGCAAAAATTGCAATTCTGCACAAGAAATCCACCGCAGGCAGCATAAACCTTCTGAAAATGTTGATTTTGATCAGAATAACTCCTCAGATTGACATTTGGCTGCACGTTTTGGTGCAAGGAGTCCATTCGGGGGGAGGGAGGGGAAAGGAAGTGCCCCAGAGTCTCCAACTTCCTTTTCCTGTCCAGCAGGCTCCTCCCAGTGCCTTGTCCATGTCCTGGTCACTTTTGATTTGGATCTGGAGCTAGAAGGATTACTTTTTGTGGCTGCTACTGGATATTTGTATTTGAGGACTTTTGGGACTTTGTAGTTTGGATCAAGTTTGGATTTGAGATAGATAAATATATATTGTGGCCTGTGGGTGGCCACAGTATCCAGTAGGCCCAGGGTTAGTCATGGGTGCATGATATAACTGTTTCTGTGAGTTTTTTTTACTTAAATCTCATTTATATCATGGAATTTTAGCTCACTGTTATATGTGGATTTTATTATTTTAATTTTGGGGTGCCTGTAAAGCCTCACTAGCCAGTAGGCCCAGGGGTAGTGAGTGGTGCATGGACCAAGTCTTTCTATGGGGTGTCTTGAATTTAAACATCATTGAGGGCATGGTTGGCATTGGATTGTGGTGATTTTTGTGTGTTTATCGACTTTTTGTGGTGGTGTTGGGGCCTGGCCATGAGGGTGGGGTCCATTTTGAGGCCAGGTCCAGGCAGGGCCTGGCCATGTGGTGGGGGTCAAGGGGCAATTTTGAAGCCAGGCAGTGTGCTCAGGCCTGCACCCAGTTTGCCTTGCTTTCATCCATTATGCCCAGGGGTACTCAGTGGTCCATGGACCTAGTCTTTCTGTGGGGTGTCTTGAATTTAAACATCATTGAGGGCATGGATGGCATTGGATTGTGGTGATTTTTGTGTGTTTTCCGACTTTTTGGGATGTTTAACTGATGTTCCTCTGGCTTTCTTTGCTTTTAGGTGCACAAGAGACCCACGAGTGCCAGGAAGAAGTCCTGCAGTGGTGTGTGCAGCACAACGTCACGTGTCGTCACGTGTGGCCACAGACAACTCTGCAACTCGTGCAACTGCCCGCTGTTCCGACATCTGAAGAAGATGGGCCCAAAGAAAGGTGGCCGTAGCACCTCTACGAAAAAAGTTGCCAGTGCCACTGCCAGTAAGAAGGAGCAGAGGAAGCAAGTGGCACCACCTACCAAGGAGTCTGGTGTGCCCACAGACACCTTTTTTGGGGAAAAAAAACTACGCCTGCAGCAGCAGCGGTGTCCGCCGGGGACCAAGCTGGGAGCAGCACCTCCGCTTCATTGGGCTCAGTGCCAACACGCCGAGTTAGATCTAAGCACATGAGTGTTGTAGAGGCAGCCACTTTAATTGTTCAATCACCAACGACCAGTGATGTTGGCTCATCGCAAGAAAGTAGCATCCAATCAACGCCGGGTGTAACTCAGCTGATGAGTGTTCAACAACCACAGGTGCAACGACAACCACAGGTGCAACTAGTACAAGCGCAAGTACATGGGCAAGGAGAGGCGCAAGTAGAGGCGCAAGTAGAGGCGCAAGGAGAGGCGCAAGGAGAAAACGTGTTTTCAGCGCTGCTGGTGCCATTGTAACTTCAAAAAGGACCCGCCTCTCACCCAAAAATGTACAGAGGTTAACACTGATCAAGATGAATCAGCACTTCATACCACCAGATTACAAAATATGAGAATGCACGCAGGAAGAAGAGGACACCGACTTAGGTGACAGAAGTTCTTCTCTGTTAGCTGACCTACTCTCGTCTCAATTCATAGAGTTTGAGGACGAGCTCTACTTCCCTGACACCGAGGCCTGAAATTGACTTCCTTTTTTTCGTCCTTATTCATTTTTATTCCTGTGTGTCTTTCTTTGTTTTGTAACTTTTACCACAACAAAACTCTAATCACTTAATCACAACAAGTCCATCAGAAGCACTATCTTCATCTTATTTCCTTATTGATTTGAAGGTGCCGCAGTCTGCATTCCTGAGGTTCCCAAGTTCCCAACTCAATGATGCTCCTCTATCCTCCTCCTCCAGACTCCCCCTATCCATTTCCCTCAAGGCAGATCGCTGGATTATGCAGAGTAAAGAAGCTTTGTCTTCGTAGACATGTCCCCTCAAGTGGGACTGGAATTACTGACTACATGCTTGCTGATTGCTGACTGTTACTTCTGAAATTGACAGGAGAGGCTGCCCTGTGGGCTCTCACTTTCAGAAGAAGATGTGGACAAAAAGTGGAACAGGTAATGAATAATGAGAAGAAGATGGCATGCAGTGGACAGAAATGACTGTCTGGCTCTGATGAAAGCAATTGCTGTTTGTTTGTTGTGCATGAAATGAATCATATGTCTTCTGTTATTATTTAATCTTTCACACACTAAATGTAACTCAAGTTTACTCTGCTGTTTTTTTACCTTTTTTAATTCAAATTGTACTTCAACTGCAGGGGCCACTATGTAGCATTTTCCAATATGCAAAATGTCCTTGGACTTACTGTTTGCCAATATACCATGATGATTGATTAAATAATATATATTTTTTCTTTACAGTCACCCACTGGGATGGATGGATCATCAGCGTCGGTTTACGGAAGAACTATGGCCAATTTGTGAGTGGCAAACAGGTAAACCAGTCTACAACAACTACTACAGCAGAACTACATGCCTGTCTAGTCGTGGTATGGAGTGGTCGAGGCAGTGTAGTGTTGTTTTGCCAATCAGAGTCCAGACAGCAGTACATGTAAAATTGGGGCTATGTGGCTTGCTTCATACAATTAGATATGCTTTGTCTGTCTGTGACAAAGAGCCTAGGTATGCTACATCAGGTTGCTTCACTCAGAGGTGCCTGCCTTGACCGTCTGCATGGCCCTAACGCAAGCATGGGCCAAAAATCCGTTACGCTCAAGAATTTGTGAATTTTCGGCAATTTCACAAGATTCGCGGATTGCAAATTTGCCACCGAAAAACAGCAAATTTCGCGAGCGGAACGGATTTTTGCCCCATGCTTGTGGCAGGGCCATGCAGACGGTCAAGGCAGGAACCACTGAGTGAAGCAACCTGATGTAGCATACCTAGGCTCTTTGACACAGACAGGCAAAGCATATCTAGGGTTTAGGGTTCAGTGCGGTTTACATGGGTTTTTGGGTTTAATTTGGTAGGGTTCCCGCGGAGTCTAAGGCTCAGGGCCCGATGCAGGCTTGTTCATAATGATATCGGCAAGGTTTTAGGGGGGTTTGGCGTTTTTTGGTCCAGAATTGGCCGAATTGTGGCCTTTTTTGGTGTTTTGCGGGCGCGTGTGTTTGGGTGAAAACTAGTCGTACACCTTCCATTGGATCGATTTTGTTCTGCCTTGCTGAGATTCTTGGGAATCGCTGGAACAAGTGTCCTGGTAAGTTTCAAGAGGATCGAAGTAGTAACGGCGCGATTTGCCATGTTTTGGGGATAGCAGTATTGCATGTTTTTGGGGGGCTGTTTGGGGGTGTTCTAGATTTTTGGGGGTGGGTTTATGGGTCTGGGAGCTCTGCTGTGAAGGTCTAATTTTGATTGCAAGAGGTTTGAAGAAAATCCATGGTGGAAAAGGGGGGTTTGGGCCTAGTTGCAGACAGCGTTTTGGCACGATATTAAGTTAGGCCTAGCAGTATTGCATGTTTTTGGGGGGCTTTTTGGGGGGGTTGTAGATGTTTGGGAGTGTGTTTATGGGTCTGGGAGTACTGCTGGGACGGTCTAATTTTGATTGCAAGTGGTTTGAAGAAAATCCATGGTGGGAAAGGGGGTTTTGGGCCTAGTTGCAGACAGCATTTTGGCACAATTTTAAGTTAGGCCTAGCAGTATTGCATGTTTTTGGGGGGCTGCTTGGGGGTGTTCTAGATTTTTGGGGGTGGGTTGAAGGGTATGGGAGCACAGCTGGGAAGGTCTAATTTTGATTGCAAGTCATTTGAAGAAAATCCATGGTGGAAAAGTTATATTTTTTTTTTGGCAGTATTGCATGTTTTTGGGGGGCTGTTTAAGGGGGTTCTAGATTTTTGGGAGTGGGTTTAGTGGTCTGGGAGCACTGCTGGGAAGGTCTAATTTTGATTGCAAGTGGTTTGAAGAAAATCTATTGTGGAAAAGGGGAGGTTGGGCCTAGTTGCAGACAGTGTTTTGGCACCATATTAAGTTAGGCCTAGCAGTATTGCATGTTTTTGGGGGGCTGTTTTGGGGGGTTATAGATGTTTGGGACTAGGTTTATGGGTCTGGGAGCACTGCTGGGAAGGTCTAATTTCGATTGAAAGTGGTTTGAAGAAAATCCATGGTGGGAAAGGGGGGTTTGGGCCTAGTTGCAGACAGCGTTTTGGCACGATATTAAGTTAGGCCTAGCAGTATTGCATGTTTTTGGGGGGATGTTTTGAGGGGTTGTAGATGTTTGGGAGTGGGTTTATGGGTCTGGGAGCACTGCTGGGACGGTCTAATTTTGATTGCAAGTGGTTTGAAGAAAAGCCATGGTGGAAAAGGGGGGTTTGGGCCTAGTGGCAGAGAGCATTTTGGCACGATCCGCAAAAAGCGCCCATAGTTACTAGTAATTAATACTATCCTTGAAAAGGAGACTCAGAGTACGCACTTTCGAAATTATGATTATATGTTATGCTGTCACCTCTGAAACTGAAAGTGTTATTTTTACACTACACAGCGTACCTTATATTTTTTTCACCGTGGTGTTTTAATATCACTTCCTGTTTTTCCATCAAAAATAACAGGCCGGCTTTTACCCTGTGCCATGGAACAAACAATTAACTCAGGCTTACCATTAGCGATCCACAATTCCGCATCGGGCAGGCAGTGGACAGTGTGTCTGGTCACCAAGATTGATCGACGGAGCGTCAGATGGAATGGAGGAGTACCGCAAATAAGAGGAATGGCTGGATGCATGCAACTTCACAAATTCAACAGGACAACTACAACATACAGTTACAGTATCCTCTTAACTTCTCCTTATCTTTTAAATGTTATTGTTGTGAACTTGAACTTCTGCGAGTGTGACTCTGTGCGTTTGTTTGCTCTCTGCTTCAAATTCATCCCTCCAGCTATTTGATACATTTCTTTGCTATTGTTAAAACTAATTTAATGTACTAATAACTAAAAGTGTTTATTCTCTCTGAGGGTAGAGAGGCAAGTGAAATTGCGTAATTATAATTATTACTGCAGCCCCGTACAGTTGAATTGTTTCTTCATAGTTACTAGTAAGTTGTAGTAAGTACTACTTTTCAGTAACCTAACTATCCATTTAGCAAACAACTTCATGCATGCAATAGTGCACTTCCTTTATGTCCCTTAAAAGATTTATGGATATCTTCGAATCCAAGGATTTGTTTTTCTTCATTTGATGTTTGTCCATGCTGGGTTTTTTTCCCTCTCTCCATAAAACTTTCCCAAAAACCCCCATTCCCATCCAATTTTCAAACCCAAACCCTCTTCCCCCGGGCTGTGTGGTTTTTCATTGAGGTGTGACTAAATGACAACAACGAATTCCACACACTTGCTGGGGAGGATAAGGTCAAAGCAACAGAAAAAACATTCTAATCAGAATTTCATGTGCGCCATCGTGGATTGATCATCAACAACATCCTCCTCCTACACGTGACGAATCGAATGCTTAATGCTTACGTTGCTTTGTCCTTTGCCTTAATACTATATCTTATAGTAACCATACTCCACGCAACTAGTACTTAGTTATCTTTTGAAAACTTTAGCACTGCTTAAGGTACAATTTACGGCACTGTTCTCTACCGTACTATCTATTGTACTGTTTCTAATGCTACGCTCAGGCCACTCAATGTTTCATTTCCTTTTTTTTCATATGCTGCTACTGCCAGTGTGTACCATAACTACTACCAGCACAACGATGATATTTCAACAATCCAGGATTCAAGTCAACACCCAACCTTAATCACCATTTGCCATGCAGCCAGCCCGGTGCCTAGCCCTATTCTCAAACACGAATCACAGGTAAGATAAGCATTTTGGGGAGGTAGAATAATGGGCTAGGACTCGGAGGAGAAGAGAGACTGACAGTGTCACAGTAGTACTAGTAAAGTACTAGCAATTGAATTCACTAACTCTGTTAGTGGCACTTTTGTACATATTTGGACGTTTAGATAATTCATGCTGGTAAGTTTGAAGAAAGCAAAGGTACAGTAACCCCCGCCCACAACCACACAAAATAATATGAACACGTATACTATGTTTAGGTATGTAAAATAAATGAATATATTTCCCCTAACAAAAATAAACTAACCCAACCCACCCCCCTACCTAACCCCAACCAATGTCCAAATGTCCTTCAAGTCCCTTTCCCCATCGCCCAATTCCCACCCCCCCAACAGTCTTTAACAAGCATTTACAATGCAACGGTTTCGCCTTACAAAAAGTTAGACACGCTTTCAGTTTTAGTAGAGGAGACCCCTTGCCTCCCACTGCAGCTGAAGCATTTCAGCGCTGTGAATTAACCCCCTCCTGGGAGAGTTAGCTCTACTTTTTCAGAGAACTTTTAAGGCATCTGCAAAGTGGACTCTGGCCCAGGGCCCCAGCCTTTCAAAGGGGGTGGGAGTGAAGGGAAGGTGTGGTGTGAAAGAGCCAGCTCTGTTCTACAGATTTTTGCGCTCATCACTTAGATTAATTTTTAAAGACAATCTTGGAAATAGTTTATTTTTTAATTTATTTTTAATGTATATTACAGACATTTTGCAGACAAAATGTGTTATACAAGGAAGCCATAGCTGGATGGATTAGTGAAAGTATGAATGGATGAGTGAAGGGGTGAATGGAATGATGAGGGAAAGGATGGATAGATGAGTGAATGCAATGGGGGGCTGAGCAGAGAGTGCATCAGTGAAGGGACGGTGCAAGGAGAGGCTGAGGAGAGTGCAGCAGTGAAGGGACGGTGCAGGGAGAAACTGAGGAGAGTGCAGCAGTAAAAGGACGGTGCAGTGGGGGGCTGAGCAAAGAGTGCAGCAGTAAAAGGACGGTGCAGTGGGGGGCTGAGCATAGAGTGCAGCAGTGAAGGGACGGTGCAGTGGGACTGAGGGGAGAGTGTAGCAGTGAAGGGATAATTCAGTGAGAGGCTGAGGAGAGTGCAGCAGTGAAGGGACGGTGCAGTGGGGAGGAGGAGTGAGTGCAGCAGTGAAGTGACAGTGCAGGGAGAGGCTGAGGAGAGAGTGCATCAGTGAAGGGACAGTGCAGGGAGAGGCTGAGCAGAGAGTGCAGCAGTGAAGGGACGGTGCAGGGAGAAACTGAGGAGAGTGCAGCAGTAAAAGGACGGTGCAGTGGGGGGCTGAGCAGAGAGTGCAGCAGTAAAAGGACGGTGCAGTGGGGGGCTGAGCATAGAGTGCAGCAGTGAAGGGACGGTGCAGTGGGACTGAGGGGAGAGTGTAGCAGTGAAGGGATAATTCAGTGAGAGGCTGAGGAGAGTGCAGCAGTGAAGGGACGGTGCAGTGGGGAGGAGGAGTGAGTGCAGCAGTGAAGTGACGGTGCAGTGAGAGGCTGAGGAGAGTGCAGCAGTGAAGGGACGGTGCAAGGAGAGGCTAAGGAGAGAGTGCAGCAATAAAGGGACGGTGCAGGGAGAGGCTGAGGAGAGAGTGCATCAGTGAAGGAATGGTGCAGGGAGAGGCTGAGGAGAGAGTGCAGCAGTGAAGGGATGGTGCAGTGAGAGACTGAGGAGAGTGCACCAGTGAAGGGACGGTGCCTGGAGAGGCTGAAGAGAGTGCAGCAGTGAAGGGACGATGCAATTGGAGGCTGAGCAGAGAGTGCATCAGTGAATGGACGGTGCAGGGAGAGGCCGAGGAGAGAGTGCAGCAGTGAAGGGATGGTGCAGTGAGAGACTGAAGAGAGTGCAGCAGTGAAGGGATGGTGCAGTGAGAGGCTGAGGAGAGTGCAGCAGTGAAGGGACGGTACCGTAAGAGGCTGAGGAGAGAGTGCTGCAGTGAGTGATGGTGCAGTGGAGGAGTGAGGGCTGCAGCCTGGATGGGGGGGCTGAGCAGAGAGTGAAGCGATGGCGCAGGGAGAGGCTGAGGAGAGAGTGCTGCAGTGAAGCGATGGTGCAGTGAGAGGCTGAGGAAAGTGCAGCAGTGAAGGGACGATGCAATGGGGGGCTGAACAGAGAGTGCATCAGTGAAGGGACGGTGCAGGGAGAGGCTGAGGAGAGTGCAGCAGTGAAGGGACGATGCAATGGGGAGCTGAGCAGAGAGTCCATCAGTGAAGGGACGGTGCAGGGAGAGGCTGAGGAGAGTGCATCAGTGAAGGGACAGTGCAGGGAGAGGCTGAGGAGAGAGTGCATCAGTGATAGGATGGTGCAGGGAGAGGCTGAGGAGAGAGTGCAGCAGTGAAAGTATGGTGCAGTGAGAGACTGAGGAGAGTGCAGCATTAAAAGGACGGTGCAGTGGGGGGCTGAGCAGAGAGTGCAGCAGTGAAGGGACTGTAACAGGGAAGAGACGGTATAGTGGAGCTGAGGAGAGAGTGAAGGGATGGTGCAGTAAGAAGCTGAGGAGAGTGCATCAGTGAAGCGATGGTACCGTGAGAGGCTGAGGAGAGAGTGCAGCAGTGAGTGATGGTGCAGTGGAGGAGTGAGGGCTGCAGCCTGGATGGGGCGGGGGGAGGGGCTGAGCAGAGAGTACAGCAGTGAAGCGATGGCGCAGGGAGAGGCTGAGGAGAGAGTGCAGCAGTAAAAGGACAGTGCAGTGTAAAAATAAAAATATGCCTTACCTCTAACATAAACTAAAATCAACATACATACCTGTCTGAACAAATCCGTGCACAGCGGTGCACATCGCTGAAGGGAATCGCCACATGCCATGTTGAACCTAGAAAAGAGAAAATAAACATAAGATTAGCAAAAAAATAAATAAAAAATGGCTTACCTCTGAACGAAAACAGAGACAGAGAGTGAGGTAGTGAAAGTGACTTAGTGAGATAGAAATAGAGAGAGTGAGGTAGTGAGAGAGAGAGTGAGGTAGATAGAGTGAGACAGAGAGAGTGAGGTAGTGAAAGAGTGAGTTAGTGATGGAGAGTGATTTTGGTGGTAGTGAGATAGAAACAATGAGTGATGTTGTGACATAGTGAGATAGAGAAGGACTGAGGTAGTTTAAGAGAGAGTGAAAGTGACTTAGTGAGATAGAAAGAGAGAGAGAGTGAGTTAGTGAGATAGAGAGTGAGTCAGCGAGAGAGTGTTGTAGTTATTTTTTGAGTGAGTGACTTGTGTTATAGTTAGGTAGTGAGAGTGATATGGAAATAGATAGAGTGATGTTATGGAGAGAGTTAGTGAGAGAGAGAGTGAGATAGTGTTATAGATATAATTTGAGTAGTGATGTAGTTATTTTTGTTTTGTGGGAGAGTGAAGTAGATATAGAGTGAGGTAGTGCGAGAGAGTGAGGTAGTGAAAGAATGAGGTAGTGAGGGTGAGAGTTGTTGTGCTGTATTGAGATAGAAACAGAGAGATGTTGTGAAGTAGTGAGCTAGAGAGAGAGTGAGGTAGTGTATGAGAGAGTGAAAGTGAGTTAGTGTATTTGAGAGAGAGAGAGAGAGAGTGAAGTAGTGATTTAGAGAGAGAGTGAAGTTGTGTGGTAGTGAGAGAGTGATGTAGTGAACTTTAGAGAGAGTGTCGTGATATAGTGAGAGAGAGATAGTAAGATAGAAATAGAGTGAGGTAGTATATAGAGAAAGTGTGAGGTAGTGAGATAGAGAGAGAGTGAAGCAGTGAGAGAGAGAGAGAGAGAGAGAGTGAAGTTGTGAGGTAGTGAGAGAGTGTTGTAGTGAATTTTTGAGAGTGTCATGATATAGCGAGGCAGTGAGATAGTGAGATAGTAATAGATAGAGTGAGGTAGTGATGTAGAGAGGGTGAGGTAGTGAGATAGAGAGAGTGAAGTTGTGAAGTAGTGTGTTAGAGAGATAGTTACTGTGGTAGTGATATTGTGATGCTGTGAGAAAGAGAGTTGAGTAGTGAGGTAGAGATTGAGGTAGAGAGAGAGTGAATGAGAGATAGTGTAGTAGTGTGAGAGATAGTGAGGTAGTGAGAGAGATACTGAGTTAGTGAAAGAGAGAGTGGGGTAGTGAGAGTGAGGTAGTGAGAGAGAGAGTTTGAAGGGACGGTATAGTGGAGCTGAGGAGAGAGTGAAGGGACGGTACCGTAAGAGGCTGAGGAGAGAGTGCAGCAGTGAGTGATGGTGCAGTGGAGGAGTGAGGGCTGCAGCCTGGATGGGGGGGTGGGGCTGAGCAGAGAGTGCGCCAGTGGAAGGATGGTGCAGGGAGAGGATGAGGAGAGTGAAGCAGTGAAGGGACGATGCAATGGGGGGCTGAGCAGAGAGTGCATCAGTGAAGGGACGGTGCAAGGAGAGGCTGAGGAGAGTGCAGCAGTGAAGGGACGGTGCAAGGAGAGGCTAAGGAGAGAGTGCAGAAATAAAGGGACGCTGCAGGGAGAGGCTGAGGAGAGAGTGCATCAGTGAAGGGCCGGTGCAGGGAGAGGCTGAGGAGAGAGTGCATCAGTGAAGGGATGGTGCAGGGAGAGGCTGAGGAGAGAGTGTAGCAGTGAAAGGATGGTGCAGTGAGAGACTGAGGAGAGTGCAACAGTGAAGAGACGGTATAGTGGAGCTGAGGAGAGAGTGAAGGGATGGTGCAGTGAGAGACTGAGGAGAGTGCACCAGTGAAGGGACGGTGAAGGGAGAGGCTGAGGAGAGTGCAGCAGTGAAGGGACGATGCAATGGGGGGGGCTGAGCAGAGTGCATGAGTGAAGGGACAGTGCAGGGAGAGGCTGAGGAGAGTGCAGCAGTGAAGGGACGATGCAATGGGAGGCTGAGCAGAGAGTGCATCAGTGAATGGACGGTGCAGGGAGAGGCTGAGCAGAGAGTGCAGCAGTGAAGGGAGGGTGCAGAGTGCAACAGTGAAGGGACGGTATAGTGGAGCTGAGGAGAGAGTGAAGGGATGGTGCATCAGTGAGAGGCTGAGGAGAGTGCATCAGTGAAGGGACGGTACCGTAAGAGGCTGAGGAGAGAGTGCTGCAGTGAGTGATGGTGCAGTGGAGGAGTGAGGGCTGCAGCCTGGATGGGGGGGCGGAGCAGAGAGTGCAGCAATGAAGGGACGATGTAATGGGGGGCTGAGCAGAGAGTGCGTCAGTGAAGGGATGGTGCAGGGAGAGGCTGAGGAGAGTGCAGCAGTGAAGGGACGATGCAATGGGGGCTGAGCAGAGAGTGCATCAGTGAAGGGACGGTGCAAGGAGAGGCTGAGGAGAGTGCAGCAGTGAAGGGGCAGTGCAGGGAGAGGCTGAGGAGAGAGTGCATCAGTGAAGGGACAGTGCAGGGAGAGGCTGAGCAGAGAGTGCAGCAGTGAAGGGACGGTGCAGGGAGAGGCTGAGGAGAGTGCAGCATTAAAAGGACGGTGCAGTGGGGGGCTGAGCAGAGAGTGCAGCAGTGAAGGGACTGTACAGTGGGACTGAGGAGAGAGCGTAGCAGTGAAGGGATAATGCAGTAAGAGGCTGAGGAGAGTGCACCAGTGAAGGGACGGTGCTGGGAGAGGCTGAGGAGAGTGCAGCAGTGAAGGGACAATGCAATGGGGGGCTGAGCAGAGAGTGCATGAGTGAAGGGACGGTGCAGGGAGAGGCTGAAGGGAGTACAGCAGTTAAGGGACGATGCAATGGGGGGCTGAGGAGAGAGTGCATGAGTGAAGGGACGGTGCAGGGAGAGGCTGAAGGGAGTGCAGCAGTGAAGGGACGATGCAATGGGAGGCTGAGCAGAGAGTGCATCAGTGAATGGACGGTGCAGGGAGAGGCTGTAGAGAGAGTGCATCAGTGAAGGGACGGTGCAGGGAGAGGCTGTGGAGAAAGTGCATCAGTGAAGGGACGGTGCAGGGAGAGGCTGATGAGTGAGTGCAGCAGTGAAGGGATTGTGCACTGAGAGACTGAAGAGAGTGCAGCAGTGAAGGGATAGTACCGTGAGAGGCTGAGAGAGAGTGCAGCAGTGAGTGATGGTGCAGTGGAGGAGTGAGGGCTGCAGCCTGGATGGGGGGCTGAGCAGAGAGTGCAGCAGTGAAGCGATGGCGCAGGAAGAGGCTGAGGAGAGAGTGCTGCAGTGAAGGGATGGTGCAGTGAGAGGCTGAGGAAAGTGCAGCAGTGAAGGGACGATGCAATGGGGGCTGAACAGAGTGCATCAGTGAAGGGATGGTGCAGGGAGAGGCTGAGGAGAGTGCAGCAGATAAGGCGAGGATGCAATGGGGGGCTGCGCAGAGAGTGCATCAGTGAAGGGACGGTGCAGGGAGAGGCTGAGGAGAGTGCATCAGTGAAGGGACAGTGGAGGGAGAGGCTGAGGAGAGAGTGCATCAGTGAAAGGATGGTGCAGGGAGAGGCTGAGGAGAGAGTGCAGCAGTGAAAGGATGGTGCAGTGAGAGACTGAGGAGAGTGCAACAGTGAAGAGACGGTATAGTGGAGCTGAGGAGAGAGTGAAGGGATGGTGCAGTAAGAGGCTGAGGAGAGAGTGCAGCAGTGAGTGATAGAAATAAACATAAGATTAGCAAAATAAACAAAATGCCTTACCTTAACTGAAAAACAGCAGCATACATACCTGTCTGAACCACTTCGTACACAGCAGTGCACACAGCTGCACGGAGACGACACAGGCCATATTGGACCTGAAAAACTAAGAAATAAACATAAGATTAGCTAAATAAACCAAATGCCTTACCTTAACTGAAAAACAGCAGGATATATACCTGTCTGAACTACTTCGTGCACAGCAGTACACACAGCTGCAGGGAGACGCCACGGGCCATATTGGACCTGAAAAACAAAGAAATAAACATAAGTTTAGCAAATTAAACAAAATGTCTTACCTCCAACAGCAAAACAGCAGCATACATACCTGTCTGAACCATTTCGTGCACAGCAGTGCACACAGCTGCACGGAGAGGCCATGGGCCATATTGGAACTGAAAAACAAAGAAATAAACATAAGATTAGCAAAATAAACAAAATGCCTTACCTGCAACAGCAAAACAGCAGCAAACATACCTGTCTGAACCACTTCGTGCACAGCAGTGCACACAGCTACACGGAGACGCCACGGGCCATGTTGTACCTAGAAAAGAGAGAAAAAAACCTAAGATTAGCAAAAATCAAAAAGATAGATTACATCAAACAGCAAAAGAGCAGCATATCGGGACCACTTCGTGCACAGCAGTGCACACAGCTGCACGGAGACGCCACGGGCCATATTGGACCTGAAAAACAAAGAAATAAACATAAGATTAGCAAAATAAACAAAGTGGCTAGCCGTTGTGCAAACAGCATATGTCCAGCTTCTCAAGTATCACGAAAACGCAGAGGCGTGGGGTAGGCCATCGTGTGCTGTTTTCGAGCACCAAATGTGGCATTTTCATGTTTTTGAAAGCAAATAGTTATGTATTTTGCTACCCCTCCCCTCCTCGCCATTTCAGTTATTCACCCTCAGGTAGAACTCAATGTTCTATTGGATGTCCAAAGTTCAGGTGACCTCAGGGTAATTCAAGATGTAAATGAAGCTTCTCGCCGCCCACTGTAAATTGAGCACAATGAAGAATTGAGCACTGGAACTGCGCAAGTTTGATATTTAGATACGCTTTACGTGCGTATGTTGTAAACTTTCATTTTTTAACTAAAACTTTTAATGCTAAAAGCTTACCATGTGGAAATCGATGCAAGCGTATTCAGGAGTTTGACGGGCATGCATGAACTCAACAGAATGAGATACGTCTTTTGAAAATAGAATCGCTTGTGTAAATGTATTTTCCTGTAACACTTCCCACCTGTGTGGCCAGCAATAGGACCCGTTGCTTAATGTATGCTGATGGTATACCTGGTGGGCACAGATTGTTTTGGAACTGTGGCTTTGGTTTTTCATCATCAGACTGACACAGCAAGAGAAAGGCACAAAAAAGTCAGAAAGATAGGAAAAATTGAAAAGGGAGGAGGCAAAGACGAAAAAGAGCATGCAGGAGTGAGAGACAGGAGGTGTGGCTGGTGGAAGAAAGAGGCACGAGTTGGAACCTGGGGGCTAGGCAGGGCGGGAATTTAAAAACATACAACCGGGGAGCATATTTATTTTGCTTAAGTTTCTAATCCACTGTGGCTGGGACTGATCAATAAAAACGCGTCATTCAATTATGAAAACGCGCAGCAAAAACATAGCAGAAAAACTAAAGGTTTGTTACTGCGTAAAATCTAAGCCACAACCAATAGTATAGATGACCCAAATTAAATTAGAAAGAAATACTAACTCGCCCGTTTTTTTGTTGTTTTTTCAAAAAGGGTCAATCACTTACTTCCCGCTGCACGTAGATACAGCATAAACAAACTCCGAAAGCCTTTGCAAATTAAGCTTAATGTCTATTTAACATTAGGGCAGTTTTAAATGGTGCCGAACCTGCGCTAGCAAGCACACGCTCTGCTGAAACGCCGGCTTCCGCCTGCACAGTGCACGCAGGAGGGTTTAGTATGAATGGAAAATAAGCTTGGGTGTGGCAGCAGAGATTAGAAAACCAGGGAAGTGCGCTGTTGAAAAGGTACACGTTTCAACTAGCATGCCATGAATTCAGAAAAACAGAAAAGTATTTAGCTCTGAAAAGAAAAACAAAAAATACGCGGCTTCACTTAACACCCCCAGTAAACTGCTCGACTCTAGTAGCTGATTGTTTACGTGAATTGAAAGGCATGTTCAGTTCCTAGCTGGCTGGGGTATAATAGTGTATTTAAAAAGCAAAGAAGGAATCGGAGCTACAGACCCAGCAACAGCCCGTCCATATCAAAGATGACGTCGGTGACAGGTAAAAACTGTGCTTGTCCCATGATCCCAGCTTCTGCGCGCTCCATGCTGTCAGCGTCCATAGACCCAAGCAACAAAACAAAAGAAGGACTGGGTTAGAAATCATAACCTGTAAAGCCGCGCGGCAACCATAGAAGAATGAAGCAGTCATCTTAGAAATGACTACTTTCTTATTGAACGCAGATTCGCATAATCAACTCGGTATACAAAGTATACACTGTAAAGTAGATGGCTTATCCCTGGCTTGTCAACACAAAGTAAATCCGTAAAAGGTGAAAGTAAAATATTTTTTATAAATTTAATTTACATATAATCCTCTTATTTCTTAAAATTGAAATGTTTTATTACGAGTTCAGTGGTTTGTAATAAAGTAGGTTTCGTTAATTGTTAAGTCCGACCCACGTTTCTAAATTGAAGTTCCGTATTATTCTCAGACAGTCGCAACACTAGATAACAAGTCAGGTCCCGGGCCGGCCAGCCAATCAGAGCGCGGCCCGGGAAATGAC
This sequence comes from Lissotriton helveticus, assembly GCF_964261635.1. Taxonomy (NCBI): domain Eukaryota; kingdom Metazoa; phylum Chordata; class Amphibia; order Caudata; family Salamandridae; genus Lissotriton; species Lissotriton helveticus. The sequence continues at coordinate 1,082,982,686 of NC_136059.1, forward strand.
GTCACGGGGGTGTCCCGGGCCGGCAGCCAATGGCAGCGCGGCCCGGGACAAAGGGGCGGGGCTTAAAAAAAGCCAGAGAAACGCCCCCGAATCGCGTCCACTCGCATTACGGAGGTGGCGCAGACTTGCCATCCAGGCTATGGCAGGGCAGCTGTTCTTTTTGCTGCTGTGCCCCGGCACTGGTGGTGGGTAGTGCCGCATCCGATGTTGTGACGCCTAGAAAAAACATGTCATATTTTTTAGATGCCATACACCACCCCCTATTTCGGCTCGTAATGGAAGAGAAAATGTTAATACATATACAATTTTTAATTATTGGGACTGAAGACAAGTCACGGTTTTGGGGAGGGTGTTAACTTATATGCTTAGTCATAACATGCATTACTTTTTGGCACAACTGATGAATGCTTGCTTTTTAACGTGCAACATTTTTCTAATTACAGACAGAACCAACTACTCCTCATCACCACCAGGAGGACTTGAAGTTCCAACAAGGTGAGGGCTCCCGAGTCCCGCACAGTTACTTCTGACTGAGGTATGTGGAAAGTCGAACTGCACCTATCATCAACAATGTCCTATTTCTCTTGTCAATACTTCTGTATGTGCAGAATAGTCCCTGAAACACTAGCGGTATGGTATGTGCTACTATCAAATCAAAAAGCCAACTACTAGCTTATTCTTGGTTGACATTGACATTTTGTTGTTGGAAATTGTCAAAGCACTAACATTAAGAAGACTGGAATACACAGCAAGGCAACCCAGAGGACTGCACTCAGTGCCTCTAGAGCTATTGCTGGATCAGAGTTTTGTTTAACACCGTTTGCCGACTGGGAAAGCTTAGCTACCTACACAGACCGATCCATAATAATAGTAAATAGTAGCAGCACAGAGAGGGATGGTAGAGAGGCAGGATAAGAATGTAGAAACTGTCTACAAGAAGATCAAAGACTATTTTGTAAAAAATAGAATTAGACAAACAGTTTGGAATGAATAGGAGCTGAACAAGTTAGGGAAGAATAATTATAATAACAACAGAGCAACGTACTGGGGCCAGCAGAAGAGGCTGCAGAGGACCGTTCCTGCCCACTTTCTTCCGCTGGAGTCTGGGGTGTACTCTTCTTGCCCCTGGGAGGTGCTGAATGTGAACATGAAATAAACACATACATGGATGATTGTTTTTTTGAAATATTTGATTTCTTTGACCACAATCTAAAATTATCTTGGGGAAACAAATTACCAACAATTGCACTACATGTATTGACCAATCTGATCTGGTCAACTAGGAGGATACTAGTACAGTATTGGTGGATTCGCAGACCGTCTACTTGGAAAGTTATGTAAATCACTAACTGAACCAACACCAAAAAGGTTCTACTACGACTGCCAGCACTCAGCAGCACCAATGTGACAGATACAGTCCGTCATCATGATTGCAGCCCACTAAAAAATGTCCTACTACAAATAACAAGTCATAATATACTCAACCTATCAATCCACCACTATCTCTTCTTCTTAGTGGCAGCAGGAGTAGAAAGGAAGGAGTAGACTTGAGTCTCTAGTCTCTCTAGCATTACGCAGTTCTGTAAAGTACTACACTCATACATATTCCGGCCAAATGAGCACAAAGTTGCAAACAAGTAAGCATAGTAGCAGCGCCACTGAGGAGGCGAGCACCTGCAATCGCAGAAGCTATTTAAACATTATTTTACCTGCAATGTAATCGAATCCGCAGCATTCTTGCTCTTTGGGAAAAACATATATTAGCAATATAACACAGAGCAGAAGAAAACAAGTAGTTATTAAATAGCACTCACCAAGGCCAGGGATCTCCACGCCTAGCAGGTCGAGCAGGTCCGGCTCCCAGTCGAGGAGGTCAGCCCACCGGTGCGACGCTTGGTCATAGCTGCGCCGGACCCTCGACTTCCTACGCATGGCCCGGCACACCTTATCCCACAGCTGGCGACGCTCCCGGAGGCCATACCCTTGACCGGGCCTGCACCCTGCTGCCACGGTCTTCGGGAGGTGGCGCAGAACATAAAATATAAGTGCGGCCACCTCCACCGTGCTGAAAACCTCCCTGGCCACTACATCCTTCCCCCTCAATCGCCCGCAAGGGAGCTGGGTACGGGATGCGAGACCCTTCCCCTTGCTTTTCCCGGCTCCCTTTGCCATGGTCCTGGACAGTTGAAAAAAAAATAGGAAAGAATAGGGTAAAAGTAAAGATAAGAAAAGAGTTTAAAAAAGTAGCTTTAAAGTAACCAAAAGTAGAAAAAAACACAAAATATAGATGTAGAAAAAGAGTGTGATAGATAATTAGTAAACAAGATCCCAAAAAAGTTTTAAAAAAACAAAGGATTCCAAAGATTAGGGGAGGATTGAAAAAGCATGCCCAGAACCATAGCAATGAATGAAAAACAAAATGGCCGCGCCCATTGAGGAACGCTTGGGGAAGTTCGCGTGCACGCGAACACGTAATAGCGCCCCGCGCACAACGCGAGCTTGCAAATAGTGCCCCGAAACGGAAATACGACCGCATGGGTAACTTCGCTGTCTTTGCGCTGCAAGCGGCCTGCGAACACGCAAAAATCCCCGCGAACTCGCAAAAAAAATTATGCAGAACGCGAATTCGCTTTCGCGCGAATTCACGTACCGCGAATTCACGCATTTCACCCATAGTGTGGCTATACCCGATGCGGATGCTGAAGGTGAAGAGGGGTCTTGCATGTGACCTTTGCTGTGCATAATGTCAGTGTTGAGTTGGGTTACTCCGATGTTGTTCAAGCTGCTGAACAGATTGGTTGAGTTGATGTCATTGGGGTCGTCAAGATGGAAGTTGAAGTTGACTAAGGCAATTTACTTGTTGGAATCTATGGTGAGGAGGGCGAAGTAGTCAGCAATGAAGTTGCAAAGGCTGGATGTGGTCCTGGAGGCCGCTAGTAGAGGGGGCCCCTGATGCTGGCTTTGCTGTCTGTTTGGAGTCGGAAGTTGAGGTGTTCCATGGCTGAGGTGATGTTATCATTTGTGGGGGTGCATGGCTGGATTCCATTCTTATGATAGCGATTACTTCGCCAGGCTTGTTGATGTGTCGCTGTGGATGATCTTGTATCCTTTGGGTATTGCGATGGCGATGTCAGGCTCCAAAATGAGTTGAGCCAGTACTCAATGAGGAAGAGGACGTTGGGAGTGAGAATGGTCATTAGGTCCCAAATCTCGATGGTGTGTTTGCATAGTGAATGGATAGCAGTAAGTAAAAAACATAAATGAAACTTAAGTATGTATCTGGATCGGAAAATCTAATCAGTGGGACATCATCTGAATGTACGAGTTCCCATCAGTCGACTCACGAGACCGCCCTTCATCATTTGGGGACCGTCACATTTCCACAATAGATTGGCTGAGATTTTTTAAAAGCCTAATCTCTAACAGACTAAAGAGGACTAGGTGTCTGTGGAAGACTGAGTAGCAGTGCAAAAAAAATAATAGTGAATTAGTGAATGAGTATTAAAATTGGGTAGTGAATGGGGAAAACAACATTTATTCTATACCCCTTCATTCCCAAACCATAAAAAACAGTGCAATAGTAGTTTGAAAATTAATGACTACTAGGGAGTATGTTAGGTCGACATGTTTCTGCAGACTGTTGGAGCCAAGTGGTCTCCCGCTGCTTCCTCAGGACCATTATATGCTACTGCTAAAACAACATGAAATTAATATCACCTTGAGCGTGATCAATTACTTCATCTTCCAAACTTAAGTTTGCCAATAAGTTCCTACCATGGTGTATGAGTCGGTGCAGTGGAAGTGTTTGTTGTGGCGTTCGGGGTCAAGGGTGTAGAGTTCAGCAATGGTGTATCTGCAGGGGGGTGGGAGGGCAAGTGTTAATGGTGCTGGGCATGGTTCAGGCGTCAACAGGAGCAAACATGCCTGCCTTTGGCACACCAGCGGAGCACCTGCTGTGCATGTCTGCTGAGCTGCCGCGCTGCAGCATGAATTTAGTAGGTCCTCGAGAGGGTGGGGTTTCTGTTGGTATGAAGTACAGTGAGTGGCAATTCCTGGGAAGGAAAGCCCGGGCAGGGGCGTAGACACAGGATCAGGCTAGACCAAGCAGGAACTGGAAGCCACAGACGAGTGACAGGCTAGATACCCAAGTGCCTATTAGTGTGGTTGCACTGCGGCCTGCATCAAGTAGGTCCTGGAATGGGCGGGGCTTCTGTTGGTAGGAGAACAGTGAGTGGGACATCCAAGGTGGGAAAGAATGGGTAGCAGCGGTATCACTGGATCAGTCTGGAACAAGCAGAAACTGGAGGCCACAGGCAAGCGGCAGGCTAGATGCCCAGCACATGATAATACTTAGAATGGAGACACATGCTGCAGTGAGACACTGAGAGCAACTGGACTTTCATAGAATTGTTTATTGGATTTCATCATGGAGTTGTTGTCTTTGGGATTGCACACTGTGTAGTTGAATCTCACAGTAGAAATGTTTTTACTTTTTCATCAAGGAAAACACCATCCCAACATGTTTTCCTCACCAATCACTCCACTTCTTCCAATCCATGCTTATTGCCATAGAGTCCAGGAACTCTAATAATGTCATGTAGATTTCCAGAAATCTTTCTAAATGTCCACTGCGGTGTGCAAGCGCATAAGATTTCAAGTGCATCCAGCGACAATATCCCTAGGGCTCAGTGAAGTCAGTGCACATAACAATCAAATTGCTGTGTCTGCTCCATACATGTATGTGAGTCAAGAATTACCTACAAGGTCAGCGTCACCATCATGAGTTCACCAGCGCTTAAAGGTCATTCTTGAATCTTTATAGATGGACAGAGTTCTTACTACGAGTGCCTCTGGCTATCCACGATTGGGAATCATCTTTTGATGGCCACTTTTCAGAGTATGAGGCATAGCCACAGCACACACTCCAGCTCTTGTGTAGGACAGATTGACAGGGATAGAGAAACTGGAACCAGAAGAGACACATCGCATCACATGGCTGCAGTGAGTCAGAAGCAAGTGAGCTGCGAGTCAAAGAGCTCAGCCTGCAGCATCAGCTCTCGTTATGGCGTGGTATTGAGAGCAGTGCAGCTCTATCGGGAAGCACCCACAGGGGATGGCAAACCAGAGCCAGACCAGGAGGGGCCACGGGGCGCAACAAGGTCGGACACGTCCCCAGACCATGGGCACTGACCACCAGCCAGTGCCTGGCTCCTGGCCCTGCCCAGGGAGCACGTAGAGGAGGAGGAAGGAAGGACCACGATCACAGGTAAGGCCCTAGGTGGCAACCGCTGAATGCATATCGGAGTGTCTCACCCCACAGGGGGGAACTGGCCCATGACTCTCATCCGCTGATTGCACACCTGAGCGGCTCGCACCACAAGGTGGGTGTTCCCCTTGTTTTCCTCCCCCCTCCTGATAGCTAAGTCTCGCTGGGGCAGTGCAGGGAAGCGTAGTTCAAGGCCTGCCACTTAGTCTTGCCACCCACAGTCAATAGAGTTTTGCTGTGTGTTCATACACTGACCACCCAAACCCCAGAACAAGAGACTCTAACAGCAGAACAAGTGACTCTAACATCAAGGGGGCAGACTTCACATGAACTGGATCAAGCAAGGAAGGGTCCTAATATCCAAGGAGTAAGATTGCATCCTCTTACTCATTGGGGGTCAATACCCATGTGGGGAAAAGCGCAAATAAAATCCTTTAGAGCCTGGTCAGGTTCTTGGCAGAACAAGGGGTGGATAGGGGGCCCCAGCAAGGTAGATGCTGGGTGAGGCCCTGCAGTATGGGCAACCATCCGGGTGAGCCCCAGACCACTGAGGCGGCCCAGCCAGGCCTGGGTGCAGCTTTTACGATGGGTGAGCTCACTGCCTCTGCTGCAGACGACCTGTCCCTGCATCCTCCAGCAAGAACAAGGCCATGTGGCATAATTCAGGAACCAGTATGCCAACACTACAATTAACATCAACTCCTCCCCGGAAGGACACAGTATGAAAAATATACGGAGCAAAAGCAATTCCTTGCATTGAAAAATAAGTAAGGGCCTTTTTTCCATTTTGAAATTGAATTACAGAAGATTATCAGTCAAGTTACAAGACAAGAAACGCTACAAGAAGCATAAAAAAGTAGGAACAGAACAGAGGTAGACTATGACAAAAAGAAACCAGAGGACAAGGGGAAAATCATGAGCAATATCTATGCTTCACAAGGATTAATCAAAGCCTCTCATAGCGAGTCAACACCCCCCACTCCTACAGCCCCTTATGTTGCGACAATTACCAGGTACTTTACTCCAGTACCCATTTGTGGAAAATTTCAATGAAGGGCAAGACACAAAACAATCTTGCCATGTCCTGAAAGAACACGGATAAGCAGGATGCAGACCGAGGGCTACATCAGGAAGCCAGGTAGGCACAGGAAGAACTAGAGTTTATTGAAATATCATCGGATCTGGCCACCCCGCAAGTCAACTGTAACACCAAAAACTGAAAAAGTTATGAATCGCTCAAGGCCCAGGTAGCAGACCACAAGAGAAGTTTCTGACGCAAACCCCTTCACTATCGAAGCTCCATGACTTCAATCATTACCCTTCCAGAAGCCAACAGCATAGAGGGGGACCTGGGCTGTCCACTGTTACTATATACACCCATCAAAATTTCCTCCTAGCCTCAATACATAAAACTCTGACAGCAACTATCAATGCCCTCACATGGCAGAAAAAGAAATAAAATCTGGAGCTCCATATGGGCATGATGCAGGTAATAGCAACAGTCATAATGGGGAGAGCAACCAAAATAGATATATTGGAGGGCAAACTGGAATCAATAAACAGACATCAAACAAAAACGTGCACATGACTCCCTACAGTGGAGAAACTCAGTTCTTTGCCGGAAGATTTCACAACTTTGATAACTGATTTAAAACAAAGGCAACAGCTGATGGCAGACCAGAGGAGCAATTACATAGAGGGCAGGGTACTCGATCCAGGTCCGCAAGGAGGATATTCCAACTTTACTTCTCCCTAAAATAAAAGTGCTAACACAGCAGGAAAGGATACACCACCTAACCCATCACAACTGGTGATCATGAAGAACGGTAATTAGATCAAAAAGGACCAATCAACAGATGGCAAAATACCAACTGCTGGTAATGTACCCAGGGTGAGGCTAGAACAAACAACAGGAACCAGTAGCCCCCTATTAAGAAGAGAAAATAATGAATGACGAAGCAAATAAAAATTAACAAACAGCGATGGCGGAAAAAGGAATTTCAACCACGGATAGATGCCTCAGTTAAGGTAAATGATCAAAGGAAAAGTGAGCGACCCAGATAAACCCTTGAGGGCTTGGGTGATTAGGTAAAAGGGTAGAATTGCCTTCAAGGGATGTAATTTGATTAAAAATCAATTATTTAATATAACTTAGTTAGGGAGGAGAAATCAATTAACCTCATGTGTAATTCATACATTAATATACAAAAAATCTATTTGTTTGAATCATATTTAACAAAACCAGACACATAAAAAACATATAAACAACAAAACACAAAGGTGTATATAAAAAGGAATTTTATCAAAAGTTCTTAAATCAGCAATAAATCAAAGGAGCAGGTAAGGAAATGCAGGTACAAAAATCGTATTGATAAATTAATAGACAACACAGCAAAACCTAAAAAGAGCATCTATCCCAAACACAAAGTGAATCAAACACTGCAGGGATAAGATGAATGTCGATGTTTCGGTCTCTTAGAACAAAGTTATCGAGACCATCCTCAGGACTGTTGTCAGTTAAACACTGCTGAAAGCTGTAATGTAATCGAGGTGGAATGAATTACCACAATGCTGGTCGCGGCGAGGGATTTTTGGGCCAAGGAGGGTGCCTAATAATGGGGCACACCTATGCCTCAGGACGGCAAGGACCGTGCTCCCGGTCAAATTGATTTCGACCTCGCTGTATACTCCAGTAACCTCAAAAGTAAAAGATTCAAGCGTCCCATGGTTCCACTTTATGATATTGCTGCATTTAAAAAGATTCTAACACTCTGTGGACACACTTACCAGACGCCACGAGGATTTCAGGTCCCTACTGCCACAAACAGAGCGTTTTTTAACCCCCAGTCACAAATCACCACCCTATGTGACGGATCATCTTTTTCCTGGTGCTCAACCTGAGGCATAGGTGTGCCCCATTATTAGGCACCCTCCTTGGCCCAAAAATCCCTCGCCGCGACCAGCATTGTGGTAATTCATTCCACCTCGATTACATTACAGCTTTCAGCAGTGTTTAACTGACAACAGTCCTGAGGATGGTCTCGATAACTTTGTTCTAAGAGACCGAAACGTCGACATTCATCTTATCCCTGCAGTGTTTGATTCACTTTGTGTTTGGGATAGATGCTCTTTTTAGGTTTTGCTGTGTTGTCTATTAATTTATCAATACGATTTTTGTACCTGCATTTCCTTACCTGCTCCTTTGATTTATTGCTGATTTAAGAACTTTTGATAAAATTCCTTTTTATATACACCTTTGTGTTTTGTTGTTTATATGTTTTTTATGTGTCTGGTTTTGTTAAATATGATTCAAACAAATAGATTTTTTGTATATTAATGTATGAATTACACATGAGGTTAATTGATTTCTCCTCCCTAACTAAGTTATATTAAATAATTGATTTTTAATCAAATTACATCCCTTGAAGGCAATTCTACCCTTTTACTCAGTTAAGGTAAACACCTCCTCCAAGGCAACGTAAGATCTAACCCCACAATCAAAGAGATGAACGTCACAGAAACCAGAAATTGCTCAGCAAGTAAAGACTCTAACAAAGCTCTTCCAAAATTTTCTTGACATCAATGCCTGTGATCACGCCCAATAACAAACTGTAAAGCAAGCAGTTAGTTCTAAAGACTCAGCTAGCAATGCTCCAAGGGGACAGCATGGTGGAGATGGGGCAGCCTCAAGTTATAGACGATGTCACCCTCCCCAACCCAGACGGAATTCAGAAGGAACTGCGAACATACCGGGCAAATAGGTAGACAAATACAAGCACAATCATGGCCACCAGCAATGAGGAATACCAGGGGGGCATGTGTCATCTCATACATCAGCTAAAGACAAAGAGTATGCTGTTCCTAGGGAGTTGGGAAGAGGAAAGGGTGTCAGACCACGTCAGTATGGCAGTAGTTAGCAGGTGCTTGACAGGTCAGGGTAGTTAGTACTTGTCCAGGAATAGCTCCAATAAGGAGCAAGGGCCCTCACAGACCCAAGCGTTGTCATGCTTCATCATAGGACAGCTCCTCATTGGGTCAGCGCTGGAATTCCCACCGGCTCCTTGCCGGAGGTCTTCTCGGTTTTGCCCATCGTGAAGCTAAATGGTTTATGTGAGGGCAACCTATATGAAATGAGTAGAGGTGGAAATGTGTGGGTGTGATTTCCAAAAAATGGCTCCTGGATTCTCCAAAAGGAGTTTATTCGAGGAGTACCTGGGCCATAAGTAAAAAAAAACTCAAAAGTCGTGAATTGAGAGGGGAAAATTAGACCTGTGTCAGTTCTAGTGCTAACACGGGACTAATTTTCCCCTCTCAGTTCACAACTTTCGAGTCTGTTTTTACTTATGGCCCAGGTACTCAATGGATATATGTCTACAGTCTTTTCAAACAAAGCAAACAGGCAGAATTCTGGCAATTTGTCAACACACTTGACGGGCATGGTCACAACAGGCAAAATGGAGACTCAAGTCTCACATGCATTAAGCATGTGAACTCGCTATATTGCAAATTGAACAGTAGAAGCTCATGAATAATTGCCTTGGGTCCAGAAACTGGAACAAGGGGAACAGTAAGTGATGACGTATATAAAGTCTCGGATGCGTTTCAGCACGTGACCACAATACTAAAGAACATCAGGGGCTTTGGAGTCCCATGTCCAAACGGGCTACCTGGCCAGTTATTTAAAGAAGACTATGACATCTGGGCATCCTTATTCACCCTGTTATTCCTGTATTGCGTGCTGAATGCCACAATCCCAGAAATCTGGAGAGGATCCCTACTTCAACCGATGCATAAAAAAGACGATACATCAGACCCTACTAATTACAGGAAGATAGCGCTTCTGGATCTTGAGGCAAAGGCATGCAGAAGCCACCTTTTACAGGTAATACAAAACTGGGTCAGAGATGAAGGCATACTCCCAGCATATCAGTCAGGCTTCAGGGCTGCGTCAACACTGGATAACATGGCAGCCCTGGCCTATTTAATTGATCAAGCTACACTCAAAAGACAATGCCCTCTTATTGCCTGTTTCGCGGATTTTTACACTGCGACATTTGACTGTGTTAATAGAAATCTACTATGGGCAAAGTTACACAACTGGGGGATTCTAAGTATGCTGTTAAATGCCATTGTTGCCCTTTACGCAAAAACTTGGGTACGGGTTCAACTCACGTCAAGTACCGCAACAAAAAAGGTGTTTACGGTCCATGGGCTCAAACAAGGTTGTGTGCTGGGACCTCTACTTTTTAATTTGTACACTGTGGGCCTAGGCAATTTTTTAACAGCTGCCAACTTCTTAATTCCAAAAATCGGGCAGTCCCGACTGTTCCTAATGCAGTATGCAGACGACATGGTCCTTATGGACCCACACGTATGTGACTGCAGAAAGCACTAGGGGCCAGATGTAGGTAAATGTCATTTACCGATTCTTAAATACCGAATTTTACCGATTCGGTATTTAAGATTCGGTAAATGAGATGTAGGGAAAATTTCGGTATTATTTACCGAATCGGTAAAATTCGGTATCGGACTTTCGGATTTTACCGAATCGGTATTTACCGAATCGGTACTTACCGAATCGGTATTTCCCATTCATTCCTATGGGCCAAAAGGCCCATAGGAATGAATGATAAATACCGATTCGGTAAATACCGAATCGGTAAATACCGATTCGGTAAATTCTGAATCGGAAAGCAAGCAAAAGTGAAACTTTAGAAAACAGCCAATCAGGTGCTACCACCCTCCCCCTCCCTACCAGGAAGTGGCTACAAAGGCAGGTGCAACTAATTATATGGTTCTGGAGAGGCAGTTGGAGCAGAGAGACTGGGAGCAGCAGCAGAAAGAGTTTGTGCAGTTTAAAACCTGAAACATGGCAAGCAGCAAAGACACAGAGCAGACAGAGAGAAAGAGAAAGCTGAAATTCAGCAACATGGAGCTACAGGTCCTTGTGGAGGATGTGGTAAAGGTGCACCACAAACTTTTTGGAAGGCAGTCCCTTTCTGTGGCTGAATCTGCCAAAAGGAAGATTTGGCTAGATATACTCGACAAAGTCAATGCTGTGGGAGTGACCACCAGAGTCACAGAGGAGTTAAAAAGAGGTTCTATGACCTGAGGAGCCTCACAAAAAAAAAATAGCAGACCACCACAAGCAGGCATCGCAAACTGGTGGAGGAAAGAACACAGCACCCCCCCTCACTGACCTGGAGGAGATGGTGGCCACAACCTTAGAGCCTGAAAGCGTCTGCGGACTGGGAGAAGTGGATAGCTCTGCCAAAGCTGCAAGTAGAAAAGGTAAGATGCATGCACAGCAATCCCCCTCACACCCTCAGCCTTCCCTCACCCCTTGAAGCTAAGTTACCCCAGTCCCAGTGTGCCAGCACCAAACAGTAGCAATGCATCATGGTACATGTAGTCAGTTAATGAAAGACCATGTCATACAGCACAGTAACCAAGTTAGGCAAATTATTGCAGACATAATGAAGGGCAGGCAACATTGAAATTGTTCAATTTCAAAAAAATTAATTGTAGTGGCTGTGAGACATTTGCGCCTAGCTAATATACGCTCATATGTCCACAGGTCACACATCCAGAAGGCAGTCACAGGAGACAGAAGGCACGGCACCCGAGAGGGATGAAAGTCAGGAGCCTGGTCCCAGTCCATCACAGGACACAGGTGTACCGAGTGGCCAGCCACCTTCCCAAGACCCTGAAATCACTCAGGGATTGCAGGCATCCCCACCACGTTCACAGTCCCCTCTGTTAATGTCTTCACCTGATATGCCAGCATCACTGGATGTTCAAACACCTGCAGCACAACCAAGCAGGAGGCATGTTGTTCCCCCACTGATAGCAATGGAGACAGCTGCCGGTGAAATGGTGGTTGAAGACCCACACACCTTGCCTGGAGATGACATCTCTGCCACACTGCAGTCCAGCGCAGAGCCTGTCCCTAGTAGCACAAGACGCCGCACAGTCCAAGGAAGGAGTGTAGGTGCACGTGGGGAGGGGTCCAGTTTCTTCCAAGGCCTGGAGGGAACCATGGTCAAGATTCAGAGGATGCAGGGAAAGGGCATCATGTCCAGTCAACGACAAATGCGCAACCTCAATATCAATATGCAAGAAATTGGAAAGGGCATCAGGGAACTGGTGGAAGTAAACAAGAACATGGCTACAGGGATACATGAAATGACACAATCGGTGCAGCTACTGTGCACCAGACTAGACACAGAAATAGCATCAAGGCGCAGGGAGAAGCAGCGTGCACAGCAAACTAACAAAGCTATTCACCGCCTGGCCACAGCCACATCCCTGCTATGCTGGCGAAGCATGAACAGTCAGGAGGTCTTGACGCAAAACAGCAATCATCTGACAAGGGGCATAGCCGGAATGACCGGTGCTCTTGAGGCGCTATTAAATGCGCAAACAGCACAAACTGCTGCTATTGATGTGCCAGAGAGTGAAGGGAGCACAAGTAGGAGCAGCATGGTAAGCCCCCTTGTTGTAGAGACAAGGAGGAGCAGCAGGCGACAAGGTGAGGCTACAGGCCAAACGCCCAGCGAACACAGTGAGCCACATACATCTGGCAGTGCTAAGCGTGGACGCAAATGAACAGCTAATAGTATGGGCTAGTGACCCTGGACATACCAATTTGAAAGTTAAAAGTTTGTGTTGCACATTTGTGCCTTGGATACCTGCGTAGTGACAATATTAAAATACGGTGGGTGCTTACAACACCTGTCTGTGTCTGTTGACTCACTGTGAGCATTGTAGTGAAATGCTTTCTGGTGCACTTTAGTTGTTTAAAATACCGAGAACATTACAAAATTAAAGTAGTTTTCTTGCATTCTACATATGTGTTTGTCTCATTACTTACTCAGAAATAGTTGCGTGTGATATCCTCACCTCTGTATCTGCCATCACTTGGTGTTGACACTCCAGCAGGTTGTGTTTCAGGCACAGCAATCTCGTCGTCATGATCCTCAAAGTCTGACAACTCCACCTCAGTGCCCTTCTTCACAGCAAGGTTGTGCAACATAGCACAGGCAGCAATGATCTTACAGCAGGTGATGGGGGTATACTGCCGTGCACCTCCACTCTTGTGCAAGCACCTGAACCTCCTTTTCTATATACCAAAGGTACGCTCCACAACATTTCTTGTGCTCTTGTGGGCCCTGTTATATCTCCTTTGGCTGGGTGTTGAGGGGTTGAGGTAGGGGGTGAGTATGAAGGAGCGGAGGGCATATGCACTGTCTCCTAAAAGGAAATGGGAATAAATTACTCACATGCATACATGTACTTCTTACTGCAATAGGTGTTAAAGGGGTTGCACACTGTGTCTTACCTAGGAGGTATCCTTCACCAAATTCCCCTGCAGTCAGCCGTGCATAGATACGGCTGTTTTGACATATATAGGAGTCGTGGGTACTCCCAGGAAATTTTGCCACAAGGTCAGTGATGGCGCACTTGGCATTGCAGATCACCTGCACATTGATGGTGTGGGTGGACTTCCTATTCCTGTATATATATTTGGTGGCAGCAGGGGGACAAATGGGAATGTGCGTGCCATCAATGCAGCCAATGATACTGGGGAATCGCGCCATCTGGTAAAAGTCAGATTTTGTTTGTACCAGTTCAGCATGGGTTGCAGGAAAAGATATATAATGGTCCATCCTCTGTAACATGGCGTCAAGGAATTTGTGGAAAAAGCGTGACAGGCTGCTCTGGGTCACCCCACCTACCGCAGCAACCACACTCTGGTAGCTCCCAGACGCAAGCAGGTGTAGGCTGCACAGCACCTGCATGTGGGGTGGAATAGCGTGTGCCCTTGGGGTAGTGTGCTCCAACAGTGGTTGGAGGTCCCTGATGAGGTCCAAGATGGTGTCTGGGGCCAACCTGTATCTCTGGAGTATCTCTGCCTCTGTGAGCATGAACAAGGTGATCCTCTGTCTGTAGACCTGCTCCTGTCTCTGCCATTCCCTCTCTCCTTCCTCCTGTAGCCGTAGCCGTCTCGCAATGACATAAAATGCCGCCATTGTGAAAAAAGTATTGCATTTTGGGTCCTTTTTGATAGGCTGCACCTGGTTTCCACCTGATTTCAATCCATGGTAAATACCGACTCTTAAATACCAAATTTCAAGCAAATTCGGTATTTAAGAGCTTACCTACATCTCAATATTAAATTTTACTACTTCTTATTTACCGATTCGGTATTTTACCGATTCGGTAAATTTACAGATTCGGTAAATTTACCGATTCGGTAAATTTACCGATTCGCAAACCGTTGCGATTCGGTAAATTACCGATTCTGTAAATTATCCGATTCGGAATGTTTACCGAATCGGTAACTTTACCGATTCAGTACATTAACCGAATCGGACGATTTTCTGTCTCCTACATCCCAATTGCTCAATACCGGTCGGTAACGGCTGAAAATCGGTATTTTTGGCCGTTACCGACCGGTATTGGGCTACCTACATCTGGCCCTAGATGTGCTAAGCAAGTACAACTCCGCTAATGAACTGGTCGCCAATGCCTATAAAACAAAGGGGGTGATTTTTGGAACCTTTGCAAATAAATGTAAGCAATAATAGAGGTTGGGAAACCTGAAAATAAGCACCACAACCAAGTACAACTATCTGGGTGTGTGCTTTATGAGCAAGAGCAGGCCCATCCGAGCATATTGTCTCAATAGAAGCAAAGGCCAAGGCGCTGACCTATGCCATGTGTAAACTAAATGCAAAAATGTACAGCACATCTATTGCGGCAGTACGAAAAGTGATAAAAGCAAACTACTCCCTGCAATTGTGTATTGTAACTGGCCTTTCCTGTGAATCTGGCAAAAACTTTGGAAACCCCACATTGCCTGTCTTTTAAAAGGATCTTTCAAATCGCACTGATAATACTGGAATTCTGTTTAAACAAACAAATATATGAAAACTGGGCTTCTATTGTTCAATGCTACCGCAGAATCTGTGCAGAGCCCCCCACAAATACCATGAAGGAAGTCTTGAAGGGAATCTTCATAGAAGAGAATAATACCTGGTTAGAGTACCTGCAGACTGCCTGCAGCAAATTGCATCTAGATATAACAAACTGGGCTACTTTTATCTATCAACCTCGGATCCTAAAACAAAGTGCTTGTGTTTGATTTGCCCTAAGCTGGCAGGGTATGCCCAGACATGGGTCCCAAGCTCACCTTGCCACTGCATTCAAGCTAGCCTCGCTGATGAAGGGTGTTACTCAGAATCCAGTCCTAGGATGCTTGTTTCCAGTTCAGGGAGGACATGGCTAGGCAGTTTGGGCTGGACTGTTCCTACGAGGCACAGGGGAAGGCTCATTTGCATATAGCTGAGTCTGAACTGAGGTGGCGAAGTGAGCTAAAGAATGATGATGGATTCAACCCAGATCTGTGACTGGGGGTGAGTGTTGGAAAAGTTTCAGCGCTCCGTCCATCATCTCCTTGTGTTTTCTTTGTTCTCCCTTAGTTGGCAGGGTATGCCCAGACGTGGGTCCCTTGCTCACTTTGCCACTGTATTCAAGCTAGCCTGGCTGATGCAGGGTGTTACCCAGAAACCGGTCCCAGAATGCTTGTTTCAGGTTCAGGGAAGACCTGGCTCGGCATTTTGGGCTGGACTGTTCCCATGAGGCACAGGGTCTAGACTAATTTGCATATAGCTGGGTCTGAACTGAGGTGGCGAAGTGAGCTAAAGAATGATGATGGATGCAACCCAGATCTGTGACTGGGGGTGAGTGTCTGAAAAGGTTCAGCGCTCCGTCCATCATCTCCTTGTGTTTTCTTTGTTCTCCCTTAGTTGGCAGGGTATGCCCAGACATGGGTCCCTTGCTCACTTTGCCACTGTATTCAAGCTAGCCTGTCTGATTAAGAATGCTACCCAGAAATCGGTCCCAGGATGCTTGCTCCGGTTCAGGGAAGACCTGGCTTGGCAGTTCAGGCTGGACTGGTCCCATGAGGCACAGGGTCGAACCTGATTTACATATAGCTGGGTCTGAACTGAGGTGGCGAAGTGAGACTAAAGAATGATGATGGATTCAACCCAGATCTGTGACTAGGTTGAGTGTCAGACAAGTTTCAGCGCTCCATCCATCATCTCCTTGTGTTTGTGAGGGACGAAGTCAGACATTTATCCTGGCCAGAAGACATGTTACTCATTGAAAGTGCACTGAACAAACCAATTGTAAAGCAAATTTGAATAATTAGGCTATGTCGCTTCCAATAAAAGATATAAACACCCACTGGAAAGTCCTGGAGATAGTCCCTGCCTGCAGACTGTGTAAATTAAACGATGACTCTCTGCCTCACTTCCTCTGCATCTGTCCAATAATGATGAATGTGTGCCACACTTTATTAAAACCCCTATTTTTACAATATGGCACCCGCACTTGCAAAGAAGCAATGGCACTTCTTTTTAATTTAAAAAATCCAATGGAAAGGCAAGGCATGCCAAATTTGCATGCCATGCTTCTAAACTTACTAACGGGATGCCACATGGACATCGATGCACACTGAAGAAACCTGATGGGGCTTCAAGCTGGAACACGAGCTTAAGTTTTAGTGGTGATCCCATGACCTCCTTTTAGCCTTTCAGAAATTAAATGTGGCAATTAACAATGTGACAATGTTAGCATGAACACGCAATGGTTTTGTAACAATTTGTATTAATTAAATCAAATAAATGTATTCATTCGGATCTCCATGCCGGCTTTGTGAGGGTGCATATGCCATACCCTTTGCTTCATTTAGACAAGCAAAACATTATTTGATTACACCATAAGAACCTCTGAATAGTACATTCCATTTGTATTTGTTCATCTACACTACTCCCTGGTGACAGAGTTTTTCTAGAATGTTTCTGTTGTTTATTTATGAAGTATTGTACAGTGCGACATGGCCCAAAGTGTCCAAGAACTTTATAATTAAAAAGGCAAACATTACTAAATAAAGTACGTCAACCACAATGATAATAGTAAAAACCTGTAAAATAAACAATTTCATCAACATGGAGGTAGCCCAGTGTGGATCACATCTTTAAAGGAGCAGGTCACACTCTGACAGGTCCACGTGCACACACAAACCATGCCGTACAATACACACAACAGACGAATAATGCACCAGGCCACAAAATCTGTCCAAGAGCACATATGGCATTGCCTGACACTGTGTGATGATAATGCATGGGTATTACCACACATCCGTCACGTAGTCAAAAAACACACTGACTGCCATCGAATAGCCAGCTCAACCAAAACAGTGACAATGTGCATTGGCATGCAGTCTGAATGTGAACATCTGCAAATCCTCAACATACATGTGTAACTCTGTTAACCTGCATCTCCCCTTTCACATTGTAGAGGGACAAACAATACCTCCTGCAGGGCACACCACACTTCACATGATTGGTGATGAAGAGGACAACCTGCACATATGTCAAGACACCCTCCAACGGATAATGGACAGCCTCTGCACCCCATCCCCAGGAGCAGGGCAGGCCAGCTGCACAGACCACACAGCAGGAAACACAAACCACCACGGCTGTCTCCCAGCACCACCCGACCAATACATGGAGTTCATACAACTTGTCTGGGGTTGCCAGGTGGAGTTGGCTGAACAGCTGCGGGTGGGTTTCAAACCATTTCATCGTGGCAGCCAAATTTAATGCCATGCGTGGGGTCTGAGTCCCATCGGGGACCACGCACAGTCCCTATCGGACACCCCCTGTACGCACCATGGTCCGCCACAGACCTTGGCCAACCTCGCTGGAACCATGAATTAAATACAAGAACTGTCTGGTCAGACAGGCACCAGAGATTACAGCACAGAGTTGGCACAGACAGATGCAGAGATCAATGGGGACCATGGAGCAGATGCAGGCTGGAAGTATGTCTGCCACGACTGGACACCAGCGAGGGTTATCTGGGAACTTCAATACCCTGCAGTACTTCAACTTGCCATTGCTGCCACTGAGCCATTCCCAGATTACTGCAGCTGGAACATTGACACACACTGCTCCGACGCCGGATGTGTCCGTGGCACACAGTGAATGCTGCCCCATCACCTTCGTAGTCTGTTGTGTCAGTGGCACACAGTGAGTCAGCCATCACCCCACCACACACACCGGACACACCGGAGACAGAGCCATCATCAGGGGAGTAAGAAAGGGATGGGAATTTCTGTGTGAGTAAGGAGGCAGTAGCATCCATCACCACCATATGCCCTGTCCCTGCCTGGTTATGACCTATGCATTATGTTGTGGTAAATACCTCCTACTGGCTACCGGAACACTCTGGGACATTCACCTGGACCCCAACATGGACTCCCATTTCATCACTGCTGGCCAATTACACAGCAATCCTGCTGCGGACTGCACTCTCCCACTTCCTAATCACTTCACAATCCTCCAAAGGTCTCTGGTTGGCCCACCACTGGGCTTCCATGTAATGTGGCCTTGGATGGTCATGTACAGCTACAGCAACGTCAATCACCTGAATGTGAATAAAACATTCTAAATCACACAGATGTGTCATTACTATGTTCACTCACGTATGGTAGTATGGCTGGATGTAGGGACAATGATTACACATGAAGGTACACCATGGTAACTGACATCTATGAGCATGTGTATCCATGAGACATATGGCAAATTGGATGACTGTGAAGGTGAGTACTAGCTGTGTCCCCATTGCACAGCAACAACAATCTCACAACCCCCCAACATAGGCCCACGTCCATGTGTTGAATAGGGCTGTGTGTAGGAGTGACAAAATCGGTAGCAGGCCAGGAGTGGGTTCCTACATCACATGTGACAACAGAACTTCACGACGCATACGTACTTACACACATCTGTGTGGGCACATTCTGTTATTATATATGAAATTGCTCCTCATGGTCAGAGGTTGGGCACCATACTCAGAATCAGAATCAGAATCAGAAAGTACTTTATTCGGCTAAAAAATTAACCATGAAAGTAACAACAACATAGACAACATACTACATAAAGGAACTGAATTAAAAAATACACATACGAGTTATATTTCATTTACACTAATACTTTTCCTTACTTTCAATACATATTTAAAATAATTTAAGAGAACCGCAACAGTAAGAACAGTGTCCATTCTCTGACATTCTAAGAATGCTAATCTACATCATTTTAAGTTCATATCTTTAAGAAACGAGATTAAAAATTTTCGACAGGGAATATAATAACATTTACAAAAAAATAAGATATGAATATCAGATTGGGGCGAGGAATCATCACAAGGGCAAGTGGATAAAGTCTGTGTCCATGAGTTCATCTTTGGGAAGGACAGAAGTCTAAAAAGAAGGTTCAATCTAAAACGAGTTAGGAGAAATCGTTCATGGTTTGACATTACCAGGGTCAAATAGGGCTGTACCTTTACTCCAGTCAGTATTTGGTTATGGGAAGCAACTGTCTTTTTATTTGCTTCTGCTCTTCTTCTTTTATCCACGAGGTATTCCAAACACAGTTTTTTCAAAAAACTTCTGGATATGATTCCCATAGATAGTGGATCCTCGTAGTATTCACAGTGGTCAATATCAAACATAAATTGCTTAATGTATGCTAACCATTCAACTCTAACCGAGTTTTCGCTATTCAGAATGTCCTGTATCACAGCCCGGTTAACTATACATTCATTTGAAGTCCACACCCTGTGCCAGACAAGAATGGGCTGTATTCGAATTAAGTCTGACAAATAAGGTTGACCCAGCTCCACATGGCAGATGTAAGTAGAAACACTCTGTGGTACAGATAGAATGTCCCGTAGGAAAATATTTTCAGCTATCTGTAGTGTATCAATATTCGAAAAGCCCCAAAGTGCCGCACCATATAGCGCAACGGATGTACATGTGGCGTTATATATGGTCAGGATATCTTTTATAGGTTTTTTCCCCAGCTTTTTCATGAAAATCCTAACGGCCATTAGGGTTTTTTGAAACAGAAGAGTTCTAGCCTTTATGGCACTCATCCAACCACCCCGCTCATGGAACAAAATACCCAAATAGGGGAAGCACGAAGTATTTTCCAAGGGAGCTTATTTAAAAACATAGTTTTCGACTTTTTGCCAGATTTTGTGCCGCAATTCATGGAGTAAGTTTTACCACAATTAATTTTCAAATCTAAACTCAACATGAATTTTTCAAAGGATACTAACAGTTTCTGCAAGGCCAGGGGGGTTCGAGCCATGAGGACAGCATCGTCCGCGTACAGAAGCGCAGGGATCGGCCTCCTCCCCACTCTAGGCAAATCCCCGCACTCTTGGAGTAGACGGTGTTCGAGTCCATTAATGTAAAGAAGAAATAAAAACGGGGTGAGGACGCAGCCCTGGCGTACTCCACGACCCACACTAAATCTTCTAGTGCATTCTCCCCCACGGCCATAGCGAACTGATGCCGTGGCACCTGAATAAAGATCTCTCAAGAAGCAAATTATGGCTTCATCGATGCCCAGCCCTTGCAAAATATCCCATAATTTGCTGTGCGAAACACAATCAAAAGCCGAAGACAAATCAACAAAAGTAAAATATAAGCATTCCCCTTTAACCCTAATATATTTTTGCTGGATGATCATTAGATTTAAACATTGCTCCAAGGTTCCCAAACCTTTCCGGAAACCGTACTGTAAGTCACTCAAAATTTCATTTTCATCAGCCCAAGTCTGAAGTCTTGCCAAGATTATTCTCCCAAGGATTTTTACAGAAGAATCAAGAAGGGAGATTGGCCTATAACAGGCACAATTTTGTCTCTCTCCCTTTTTGAAGATTGGCACGATTATTGAGGTGAACCAGGATAAATGCATGCCATTGGCTAGGGCGGATTTGAAAAGCTGTGCCAACATGGGGCCCCAAATCTCCACATTTGCTTTGTATAAATCTGCGGGGATCCCATCTGGACCAGCAGCCTTACCACCCTTAGTGGCATTTAATCCAATTATGACTTCCTCCAGCGATACCACCAGCTTTTCCACGCCCATTACACTATTCCCAGATGTAAGCACATTAGTCGGACAAGGGGCATCCTGCGAGCTATATAACATTGAAAAATGTCCCACCCATTCCTCCTCGGTAATCACTGTCTCAATTCGGGCCTTGTGCTTATCAAAAAGAAAAGGTGCGTTAACTGCCCTCCAAAATGCCGAAGCATCTTTAGACTGTGCAGCCTCACAAAGTTCTTCAAGGGCCTCCTTTTTAATAAAATGTTTCCTATTTTTCAGGGCCTTATTGTAGAGTTTCCTTAAGCCTCTTATTACTAAGTGATCCCGAGGTGAATTATGGATGGCATTTTTCAAGTCACTTAGAGCCCTAGTACAAGCGGTATCAAACCAGCTTTTAGTGCGCCTAGTCTTGTTTCTTAGCTCCACCCACAGACTTTTCTTAATTTCAAGGGCTATTTTATCAAAGTGCTCTGAAATCTGAGTGGGGCAGGTTAATTCCCCTAGGCATATAGAAAAACTATCCGAACAAGTATTTAATAATTTTGCTAGAAATTGCTCAGGCATAACTTTGCCCCATTTTAGGGTACACCCGTTTTGCCTACCTAAAATTAAATCAGGGGCAATATCACAAGGGGGGGTACAATCAAAGGGTTCACAAAGAAGATTCACAACATCTAATAATAAAGGCAGATGGTCACTTAGGGGCAACTCCAGAGTCAATAAGCTATTGATTTTATTACCACAACTGTTGGATGCGAGAACAAAATCAATAGTGGACATTACACCTCTGCCAACAAATGTCGGTTTGAATGGAGTGGAATTCTGAGCTATTTCATTCGCAAAACCCAAATCAAACATAAACACTAGTTCATTTAGTAGGTCCCCAATCAGGGAATGTTCAAAATGTGTTAGATGTGTATCTTGTTCTAACATTAAGCCACAAAGCCCATTTTTGCCCCCGCTACAGAGTGGACAATTAAAATCACCCCCCCCATAAAATTACAGTTTCCTTGTTTGATTTATCTATTTCATGTTGTATTTTTTCTCTAAGTTTTCTTAAAGTAATCACTATTTGAGCTTTCGGGATATTATTGTAAAAATTAATCAAAATTACAGTGAGTCCCTTAGTACTTATGGTTATAAGTTGAAAATAGTTCGAGTTTGGTTTAAAAATTACTTTCTCATATTTATGCTTATTCGAAATGAAAGTTGTTAAACCTCCCTTCGCACGGCCATGTAGGCCGGCCTCGGCTGGGGTAAAGAAGGTTCTGTACCCACTTAGATGGATGGGTTCTGTGGACCATGTTTCTTGAAGGACCACAACATCCCGCTCACCTACAATTGAGTTCAGTGCTGGATTATCTATCTTATTTTTTAAACCTGCTACATTCCAAGATAGGAGAGCTCACTTCCCCGATGTTATTCCCAGTCTCATCCTTCTGCACTATAATGGTGCTAGGAGGAGAGGACTCCTCACCCATATCAGGATTTGTGTTAATAATCAATTCTGGGGGTGAGGTTGTTCGACATCCCTCCCCTATGGAAGGAATTATAGGGTTACTTTTAAGCGTGTCAGCCTCTAACAGACTCCGATGGATTGTGTGAGCGGCGCCCTTTTCATGTCAGTCCACATAATCAAGGCCCGAAAACACATCGAATCTGTTATAAGTTGGTAAATTATAAGATGAACGCAAAAAATCCCTATTCTCTCGGAAATAGTTGTTGTTCCCATAATCCATTCCAGTGGTGATTGGGAAAAATTGTCTCTGTGGGATACCAAAGTGGGGTAAATCATTCAGGCCATATCCACAGGGGATTGGCAAAGACCAATCTACAGGTTGTCTTACTCTATCCCTGCCTCCGGGCTTTTGGCCTGGACAGTAAGGATAGAAATAACTGAGATAGTGAGTAGAGATAGATTCACAGCCATTTGACTCATACCAATCTCCTATATGACGAACTGCTCTGTGGTCCTTGAAATTTATAATGATAGTGTCCCCTTTCTTATCTTTGGGTCTAGAACCCACCCAGATTGCTCGCCTCACTGTCCGGATTTCTCCATTAATGTGCGCTGGAAGGGGTCTGTTATTATGTAACCAGTGTGTTACTTTATTTCTTAAAGCACGATGATCTTCCCTAACATCCATAGATAGCTCGGGGACTCCTGCCATAACTATAGTGTAGGAA
Source organism: Lissotriton helveticus (assembly GCF_964261635.1). NCBI lineage: Eukaryota > Metazoa > Chordata > Amphibia > Caudata > Salamandridae > Lissotriton > Lissotriton helveticus. Next base: position 1,083,006,110 of record NC_136059.1, read on the forward strand.
GCTGCTTCAGGCGGTAGATCAACCGTTCTCCTTTGATACCGTTTTCCATTATGCGGGTTTTCGGTGGCCTTCTCCTTACTAGTCTTAGATTGGAGTATCTGTGGCCTTTCTATTACCAACATTGTATCCTTGCCTTGGCCACCTACACTATTCACAGGTTTAATGGAAGGTTTATTTTGTAACGGAGTTACCAATGGAGCACTTTTAGGTATAGTGCCAGTTGGTTTAATCCCAGCAGGTCCTAATTTTACTGAGAGCACTGGAGGAGGTTTTACTAGTTTGGGGACAGTAACAGTGGCCGGTGGGACAGGTAAGCCATCAGATTTCATTAAGACCACCCCCTGTATCAGTTCAGCTAGTAATTGTGTATTTGTCCCAACTTTTCCATCTAGTTGTTCAAGTCTAGTGTTACACAAAGTCATTTTATCCAGCAATGGCTGAATTAGATCTTTTAGCAAACTTTCTAGCCTCACGCATAAGACTGTCTCACCAGGAGTACAAAAATCAGATATCGGTTGAGGCAAAGTTGCCACCTTGGTCACAACAGGAGTCGAACTCCTCCTCTGTACTTTAGCATCCCTAGTGGGCATAGGGCACCACCCTCTTTTTTTTATATTATGAGTAGTAGTTTTCAAGGGTGACGACTGGGTGGAATTAGTGGACAAAGCAGGCGAGAATCTTGGGGAATCCGAAAGCCCTTCATCCTCATACATACTACTTCGACTAATGTGTGGAGATTTCAGACTAACCGGAGTTATTGGTACTGAAATTTCCTTTATAGAAAAGTTGAAAATTCCGGTTTCATCCTCCCCTTTACCCAGATTGGGAGGCCTGGTTTCTTCCACACTATTATATACATCTAATCCCAAGGGGGCTATCCCTGTATTGCCTACACTAATTTTTTCGTTTAACCTATTAACTACTTGTGAGCTTTTTCTAGGTGCATCTAATTGTACTTTATAATTTTGCTTCCCCCTTCTCTTTCGTGCTTTTGCCTTTTTAAATATTCTTGTAGGTGGGGTATACTTTGGTTTATCCACAATATCTGCGTAGTCAAGGGTTTTTTTAACATGGACTTGTGCAGTCACTGTCACTAACCTACCAGCTGGAATAGGAGGTTTTTTGGGCGAGGATATATCAATTAGGAGTGCCTCATCCTGCGGTACGTGAGAATTCCCCTGCCCAAGAGAGGCACGTCTATTAGAGTTAATCTGAGTAATTTTTGGGATTAAATAGTTATCCATGGGCCCTTTATCTAATTTTTCCTTATTCATTATGCAAGCTTAACAATAAACAGATTCTGAAAATATTTTTAAAAGTAAATCAAGTAAAAAATAAGAATTCTAAACTAAACTTAAACAAGAACAGGACGGCTGCAACCATCAGAGTCAGCACATGGTCCTAACTAGGAATTACAAATATCAATAATAACAATATCATTGATAACAATACCTAGCACTCAAAAATCCCAAGTCCCAGGCGCACCAGGGTCCAGTGCCCAGTCCAGTCTCTGCAGTCCTCGGAGGGCCTCAGAGGGCCCGCCCTTTGCCCGGGCTTCGCTCCGCGCGCGTCCCGCTAGCGCGTCTATAACTCACTCTAAGTAGCGGGAGGGGGCGGGAAGAGGACCAGCTGCGGCGAGTTTGGTGAAACAGCGCCCGCTGGTCCTCGCAGTCCCTTGGTCCGGAAAAGTCCCTCGGCGGTCTCCTTGTAAATCAGGCAGTCCGGCAGTTGACAGCCTCGAGCGGCTCCCGCGAAGCGGGGGCCACGAGGCGTGGGTTGTAAAGCTGCAGGAGGGGCAGAGAATCCAAGTAGTGGTGCGCAGTTTACAGCGTGTGTAAGGTTTACACAGAGCGCTCCCAGCCCTTTGCTCTTCAAGGCAAGACGGCAGGGGGCGGGAAGAGGACCAGCTGCGGCGAGTTTGGTGAAGCAGCGCCCGCTGGTCCTCGCAGTCCCTTGGTCCGGAAAAGTCCCTCGGCGGTCTCCTTGTAAATCAGGCAGTCCAGCAGAAGACAGCCTCGAGTGGCTCCCGCGAAGCGGGGGCCGCAAGGCGTGGGTTGTAAAGCTGCAGGAGGGGCAGAGAATCCAAGTAGTGGTGTGCAGTTTACAGCGTGTGTAAGGTTTACACAGAGCGCTCCCAGCCCTTCGCTCTTCAAGGCAAGACGGGAGGGGGCGGGAAGAGGACCAGCTGCGGCGAGTTTGGTGAAGCAGCGCCCGCTGGTCCTCGCAGTCCCTTGGTCCGGAAAAGTCCCTCGGCGGTCTCCTTGTAAATCAGGCAGTCCGGCAGTTGACAGCCTCGAGCGGCTCCCGCGAAGCGGGGGCCGCGAGGCGTGGGTTGTAAAGCTGCAGGAGGGGCAGAGAATCCAAGTAGTGGTGCGCAGTTTACAGGCACCATACTCACATTGCTGGAGTCATGTAAGTGCACATATCGGCCAGCACCTATCCCAAAACCGTGTCTGGCTCAGAGAGGTTGAGCCTGTAGAAGGGACACACCCCATTGCACATGTGTCAGTCAGGGTGTGTAGGGACGATGCTCATTGTGGCACACGAGTGGAGAATCTAATCAACACACTTCACAGTTAGACACCAGTGGGGTGGCATAGACTTTATTGGCATGTGCCTGTCAGTACGGACGAAGCAACGGCCACAACAGATGGGGACATGCTTAAGACACTTACACGCAGCATGGGTACATGTCGAGGTTCAGAAAATGTTGGTGCGAAAATGGATAACAACCATCACGGATGGCAACCCTCCACCTTGCCTTGCTGGTTGAGTCATGTGTTGATTGGCGTCTGCCGATTGGCACGTGTGAGGGGACACAACTCACTGCCTATGGTATCTGCATAGTGATCGGGTGAAAGGGTCCAACAGGTTCACATGTCATGCTAGATTGCCATGTGTGTTCTCTCTCCTCCAACAGTGTGTCGGAATTGGCAACATTGCAAAACGACGCAGTGTTGCTCCGACCATGCATCACCTTGCACAGGTATGTGTACACACGCGTTGGTCCACGCACATGCATCCAGAGTCCGGACGATGGCAGACTGCTGTGGTGGGACATGTGAGCATTCCCAATGATGCAACAAGTTGTTGGGACCTGTGATGTGTGTAACAATCGGATGTGGCTGCCGGATCATAGTTACTCGTCCATGAATGCCCATGCAGCTTCATGTGCAATGTGTTCCAATAGTATGTCGTTGTTGTGTTCAAGGAGCACCAGGGTAAGCCAATCCAACTGGTCTGGCCAGGTGTGCTCAGCCAACGCCATTTCACCAATCCGCAACAAAGCCCAATAGGGGAGCACCTCGATATGGTCACTGCACACGAGGAATTGTGCAATCTCCCATGCACAACTGCCAATACATACGCAGTATGTCAAGGCATCCCATGCACGGCTGTCTTGGTTACACTCCTGTTCGTGATCCAACAGCGGGCACAGACACAAGTTATAGTCCAATTCATCTATGGTTGTGTTGGATAGGCAGACTTTAATGGGACACTCAAATGTGCATGTTTGGCTGTGGAACCGGGGCTGGACACAGGTGACGTAGGCAATGCCTAAGCTGAGACGGTAACTGATCCGCAGCACTGCTAGCGTACTGCGCCCAGTAAATGCAGCATATGTGCAGGGTAGTGTTCCACGTGATGGGGTTGTACATGTGCCCGGTATGGCCTGCCATTGCAGTGGTGCCTCTCGTGGAACCGGCACTCTTCTGAACTGCGGCAGTTGTGTGGAAGATTTGCAGCAGCTCTGGGCAATGATTCGAATGTGTGTGCAACGTTGGGCTGAATGGGTAGCTGATTCCGTGAGTGTCAAGGGCATCCCATACAGGGGTCCCTCAGGCAGGGGCTTCTGTGTGTGGGGTGTGCATAAGTTGGATAGTTCATTCGAGCAATACATGGTGTGATAGTTGTCCACACCTGCCATGGCATCTCTCTCAGGGTGTTCCAGGCGCATTCTGGACCAAGGTCAGAGGTGCAGGTGTCCTCCCGCCTTCTGCATTGGAAAAATGGAACTTTCATCCCTGATGTTTGTCTGACTACTATTTGCGTTTCCGGAATGTGATGTGGCTTTGGCGCTGAGATTGGGACACGGTCTTGGGCTCATGGTGTACGGATAGCAATACAAACACACATGTTGGCATGTGGAGCCAGGTGCCCTGCAAGGCCTTGCGCTGCTTGTGCAATCTCACTCCATCTCTCTCCCTCTCTTTCCTTTGTTGGGCGCATGGCACACATTCTTCTCTTGGAGTTAGTCTTCCAGGCTGTGTCCTACGGACTGTCCTGTGAGGACCCGCTAGGACTCAACTGAATGGTTGTTTTGGCTTTTGTCTGTAGGGTGTTTTGTGTTGGTGATTGCATTACTGTATGCCTGATTCTCTATTTTCTGGCCATGCATGTATGTTGATTTTCCTGCTTGTGTGACATCAGTCAAAATATTCGTTTTGGGATCCGTGGTGTTGGTGTGCAGTTTCTTGGTCCGGGGTTGGGGGTGGGTTTGTGGGGTGTTCTGCGGGCCTTGGTGTGGTGTTGGTGGGTGTTGTAGTCCTCTTGGGTGTCCGTGCTGCATGTTCAGTTGCTTGGGGGCATCTGTTGTTCTTCATGTGTGGCTCTAGGTTGTGCTCCCTTTTGTGGTGCAGACTGTGGTCCGACTTTACACCAGGTCAGAGCAGGTGTTAATTTCCTGGTGCTAACGTGTCTGTTTTGTGTTCTTATCGCGGTTCTGTCTGGTCCTTGTGAATGTTGTGGTGTGGTGTTGTCGCGGCTTTTGGCATGGGAACGCCTACTCTGCATCTCATTAGCGATAGTTGCGGGGGTCCTCTGTGGCGATGTTTTTTGCGGCACCTATCGCAGGTAAACAGGTGCTGTGGTCTGTTAGCACAAGCTTGTGAATGGGGGTACATTTATCACGACTTTGGCTGCGCTAAAGTGCTGTTAATTCGGCGATAGCTACTTGTGAATATGCTGTATAGTCCCTTAGCTAAAAATACTTTTTATTGTCTCTTTTTCTATGTTTTTTCAGTTCCATGCCTTGTTTTTCGTCCTCTGTATTCTTTAGTAATCTGGAATGTAAATTAATTAGCTTTATTTGTGCTAATCGAGTTCCAAAATTTAATATTAGGAGACTAAAATGATTGATTGAGGAAGGAGGTAGGGAAATCTCTGATTTTAGATTATAATATTTCGCTTTTTTTATTGCAAGTTATACAGTTTAATAACCCAGACTGAGTCAGTTAGTTTAACACTATTTTGTTAATGCAAATGTTGAAGCAGCTCCAAGTCATTAATGTTCCTTGCTGTAATAACATTTTCAGAACTATGAAACCAGTCTCTTTTGGAAGTTTGAATAATAATAATAATCAGCGATAGGCAACACTTTACTGCATGCTAAAAGGTCCCAATATTCATGCAGAAATCACTATCCAAGACAGCAGGGCAATTTGGACGCCAAAGGTCAAATTTGTGGTTAAATACTGGGACTCGTGGGGCCTGATTCATAAAGAACTTACTCGTTTGTGTAAGTTTATGATTGCTTGCTATTCACAAGTACATTTGCGAGGAGTATCTTTATGAGTGCAGAGTCTCTGCACATAAAAAGATCTCCCTTTTTATGTGTCGAGACTCTGCACTCATACGTTTACTATTAGTAAATCCTGTTTTGAATAACAAACAATCGTAAATTTACACGAAAGTGCAAGTTTACCTGTGTGTATCAGGTCCTCAGTCTTTGGCAAAATAGGGCACTTCTTTCATCCTACAGTTTTAAGGAAACACATCAGATTTCGCACTTCCAGCAGGCAGCCCTCTGCAGAGGAGAAAGGGGGTACTATGGATGCCCCCGACATCCTCAAGCAGGTGAGAGCAGTCACTCACTGCCCACACCTGGTGAGGGATCTCTGTCCCTTTTTAAAGTGCAGACAAGTGCCATCTGCACAGTGTAATACAGAGAGGCTGCTTCAAGCAACTTCTACATCTTTCACTAATAAACTGCCCCCAGGGTAGTCTCAGGTGTGCATTAGCCCTGGGGGCAGAGCAGTCTAATTAATAGGGCACCCAGTCCTGTTTGCTCAGTGTGTACCTAGTAAAAGGTGCGCCACAGCTCAAATAGAGTCAGTGCGCCCTATCTACGATAAAGAACCAGTGGCCTCATTTATGAGGCCTTGCGTGAGTTTTGCGCTTCCGATGCGTCACTTTTTGTGACGCATCGGCGGCGTAAAACATGCCTCCTGATGCGCACTATTTACAAAGTGATTCATCTAAGCAGATGCGTCACTTTGTAAACCCCTGCGCTACCTTATACCTGCGTCAGGTATAATGTATGCAGAGGGGGCGTTCACCCGCAAAAAGCCTCGTAATAGTGACGCAGTGAAATCTATGAGATTTCACTGCGTCACTTTTAGGACGCTGTTGCGTCAAAATCTTGCGCCTGCCTCACAGCAGGCGTAAGACTGACGCAAGCCCTTTCACATGGGGCTTTCCCCATGTGAAAGGAAGCATTGCTGGAGTTGCGTCACTTTTGTGACACACTCCAGCAATGCGTCACTTTTGCGCCTACAGATACGTCAGAAATACTGACGTATCTGTAACTTCTTGCGACAGGATGCGTCATATTATAAATATGACGCATCAATCATGTCGCAGGGAGAGTGCAGTGAAAAGTGACGGTAGATGCGTCACTTTGTAAACCCCTGCGCCACATTATACCTGCGCCAGGTATAATGTATGCAAGGGGGGTGTATTGACGCAAGGAAGGGTCGTAGAAGTGACGCAGTGAAATCTATGAGATTTCACTGCGTCACTTTTAGGACGCCGTTGCGTCAAAATCTTGCGCCTGCCTCACAGCAGGCATAAGACTGACGCATGCCCTTTCACATGGGGCTTGCCCCATGTGAAAGGAAGCATTGCTGGAGTTGCGTCACGTTTGTGACACAATCCAGCAATGCGTCACTTTTGCGATTACAGATACGTCAGTAATACTGACGTATCTGTAACTCCTTGCGACATGATGCGTCATACATTAAATATGACGCATCATTGGTGTCGCAAGGAGTGCGCAGTGAAAAGTGACGCATCGCTGTTTTCACGCAGCGATGCGTCACTTCTCATAAATGAGACCCCTAGTGTCAATATAAGAAATAGATTAAAAGAGTATGGCTTAATAGTATACTTGTTAGCAGGAGCATACTGTGGAGCAGAAACTGCATACATTTCAAATATGAAAAGCAGAATGTGAAATTGAAACTGTGCAATTAGAATGGAAAAATATTTTCTCGTTTAATTGATTGGTTGTAAAAGGTAGTCATTTAAGAAGCATAGTATTTTACTGTATGTGGCTCATATATTATACACTAGAGTATTTAAATAAAAGGAATAAAACATCCCTAACCTCTGTCCCAGATCTGGAGATGAGTCTATAGGTAAATTGTTTCCTAAGTTCTGGTCATGCAACCAACTTAGCAAATTTTGGGATGATATTTTTTTTCAACAATTTTTTTCCCCAAAAGTTCTCATACCTTTGACTAATTTAACATTATGTCTGAAAACAAAGGATGAAAGTTAATGTTTATAGCAATGTTGCTGGCATGTTCACTAATTACCGCAAATTGCATATTGAGAAACTCCCCAATAATCAATCAATCGTGTGCTACATTAGATAAAATTAGCAATTTGGGAAGGTATTTTTTTTCTGTTTTTACAAATAAAAAACAAAACTAAATCTGGAAAAATTATGATTATTTGATCGCACAAGTCTAGTAAAATCCAACTTGTTGCTGTGATTATGTAATTTAAAAAAATGACAGGGGCATTTTTGGATTTTAATCTGGCAACAAAAGGGAAAAAGATAGATGTGCAATGTGTAGCAATTAATAACTAACTTAATGTAAAATTCGTAGTTCATGATTTAGCACTTGAGATAGTCTTGAAATCAAGCTGTGTTGGATAGAAATGCTCTTTGAAATATTCTGAACCAATAATTTAATAAATATAGATTACAGAAACTGTATTATAAGAACCCTTGTTTAATTCTCATGAGTTTACAGGAAGCATAATTATATTTTGTGATTCCTCCTAACAAGCTATATATATCTCAGTTGGACAGTCATGGTAGCTAGTGTAAGAAAGCGCCCTTTCATATGGTCCCCCCCATGTTTTCCTCTAATGCTGATAGTTATGACCCTAAAAGTGCACTGGAGCCTGCTGCCCAGTGCCAGTGCTCTCTAATACTGGTATGTGTGAATTGGTAACCCCAATTGGCTAGGGCTGTAATTTCTTTTTCAGTCTCTAGAATATGGTACCAGTAGTACTCAGGGCATGCGTGTTAAAGAGGCATGACCCAAGTAAACTTCTGACAGCAGGCCTGCCATTGCACGCTGCAGGAGCAGTGCAAACTGCTCGAAATCGACTTTGTCCTCACCATCTGTGGCAAAGTCAATGCACTATATTTGTTATGTGCCAGTCACCCCTAAGAAAGACCTCCTAAACTTAGAAGGCAGGGTGCAATATGTGAAAGGTATAGACTTGTAAGTGTAAACTTATATGTCCCTATAGTGGCCTTTACCATTAAGGGCTACTATAAATGATAGGTGATCCATAGGATAACATGAGCTGGCACCCAGAAACCCGAGGTTAGCAGCTCCATTATGGTACTACTGAAATATGTCAAGTTTGGGATTAAACAAGTGCCTCATCACCCCTGACACAAACTTTGTGCTGAGGACGATGTGGCATGCACCCACGTGGCTAGCTTAGAGGTTGCTAACCTAGTTGCCTTAGTCTTTCTTGTGCTCTGCCTGAAAGTCCACAGCTGTTGCCACCAAGACAGGAATATGCCCCTCACGCCAGGAGCTATGAAGGCTCCCAGGAGTCAGAAACAATGGCCTGGACGGGAAGGAGGTTACACCTTCCTCCCTGACAGGTCAAGGTGGTAAGCTTCAAACCCTTCCGAGCATCTGTCATGCATGCAGTCTTTCGCCTGCCCTAGGCACATTTTCACCCTGGCAGGTGTGACAATCAGCTATTGAGGATGTTTACACCGCCAGAAGCCTCGTCACCCATCTTAGGCCTTGAGCCAACCGTATTATTGGTACCACTTGGGGGGCTGGGTTCTAATATGTTTTAGGGCCAGATGTACGACCCGTGAAAATAGCAACTCGCTATTTGCGACAAATTGCAACTCGCAAATAGCAAGTCACCATTTGGTACCTACAAACCGAATAGAAAACATGATTGCCACGCTATTTTCCCAACTCGCTATTTACGAATCTCTAAAGTCACGCAAATAGCGAGTCCCTTTAAAAAGACCCATTTTGCATCTGCAATTTGTGAGTGTGCCTGAAACAGCCTAATAAAGCACTCGCAAATAGCGAAAGTTGTAAAAAAGGGAAACACTCCCTGGATGAGCTGAAGAACTCCAAAACAAAAAGTGGTGTCCAACGATACTCCTGATCAAAACCCAAGCACATGTCCATGTGCAGCGGCACTGTTCTACACTGCTGATTGAGCATTAGAGACAGAATGAGCAGCAAGGCCAGAAAGAAGGGTACCGAAGAGAGGCTGAGGAAGCTGAAGTTTGCTGACAAGGAGCTGGACATAATAACGGAAGAATGTTGCAACCACCACAAGGAATTATTTGGTAGTGCCTCACACCGTCTGGCAGAGTCTGAGAAGCACAAGTTCTGGTGCTGTATGCAGCAGTGAATAAATACCATTGGAGTTGCACACCGCTCCATTGACGACATCAAAAAGCACTGGTACGATCTTCGCTCCAGTGCAAAGGAGAGGGTGGCGGCATGGCTGGAAGAGGCAAAACATACCGGAGCGGGATCGTTCACTTCAGCCTAGCCTTCAACAGCTGAAGCCATGGTGGAAGCTACCCTGGAGTGGGCAGCTGTAGTAGGCTTCAGGAGCTTTGACACATCCAAGCCAGCAAGAAATCCTGATAAGTGAGAAATATGATTGTGATATGCGAATACCCACAGTGCAGAGTAGAAATATCGCCGCAAAAATATTGTGGAACAGAAATATCGCCGCACAAATATCGTGGGGAAGAAATATCAACAACAAAAATATAGTTGACAAATACATTGACTGACAGGTAGGTAATATCGATTACATAAATATCGTTTACAAAAATATAGGTTAGAAAAATATCGATGCATTAATAATTTTATGTATTTTAGTGTTTTAATGAATATTGTTTGTCATTTTATTATATGTTTTAGAGTTTAACTAGTTATTAATTTATTTTTGTTTAAATCTGCGTTTTTAGTTCTGTAGCGGGTTGTGGGTTTATAGGGGAATAGGGTGGGAAGTAATTTAATTTTATCAAATGTATTGAATAACTAATGTGTAATTTGATTAATTAATAATATTTTAATAATTAGCTGTTAATTAATTTCAATTAGTTAATGAATAAATAATTATGTTAATTTTTTAATTAATTTTAGGTGTGTGTTGTGGTGTTTATATGTGTAAATTGTGTAAAGGGTCGTAAGTAATTAATTGTTTTTATTGATTAATTATTGAATACTTTAAAATGAATTACCATTAATTATAAATTGTAATTGTGTAATTAATTTTAGGTGTGTATTTTGGTATTAATATATGTAAATGGTGTGAAAGGTGGTAAGTAATACATTTTGGATTGATTAATTAATAAATAATAAAACATTAATTTTCATTAATTAGTTAGTAATAATTGAACTTAATTGTGTAATTAATTGTAGGTGTGTGTTGTGGATTTTTTAGTGTTAAATAATGGGTATTTTTTTTTTTGCGGTGCCTGCCACGTTGTACATTGAAATGCAGGGGGGTACCATAGGTACCCCCCATATGCACCATCCACCCCCCAGAGTACCTGGGGGCCCGCAACGGGACCCGCAAGGAATCCCTGCATGTTCCCGCCCACATCTTAATATGGCTGGCGGTGTCTAACAGACACCGCCACCATATTGATCCCTTTTCCGCCACGGACCCCTCAGCCATGGTAATATGGCAGGGGGTCTTTGCAGCAAGGATGGCGGGCGGATCGCCCCCGCCGGGCTGGCGGTGGCTACTGCCGGCCAGGCGGGGGCGATCCACCAGCCATCCTAATGGGGCCCTTTGTGTTTATATTTAAATAAATTACGTTTATTTGTTATAATTATTTTAAATATATATTACATTTAATTTATTTTGTAGATAATATTAATATTATTTTATTTTAATTTATGTTATTTTTTAGAGTTGATATTTTTTACATCTATATTTTTCACATCAATATTTTTGAGTCAATATTACTATACTTACCTGTTTAAGTATAGGGATTCAACATTTTTGGAATCGATACTTTTACGTTGATATTTTTTCATCGATATTTATGTAATCGATATTTTAACATGGAACCAATACCCACTGACGCCTGTACGGTGCATGCATACTAATCTACCACAAACAAACATCCATGTACAACAAACAAACAGCACTAGTGTTGCATCATGGCAGATGTAGTCTGTGACAAATTCAGTGTAGTGAGGGAATGATTGAGCTGATAAACATTGTAACACCACTGAAACAGTGACTCACATATTTTATTATTCTATAATCTTTTGTCACATAGGCACAGCATTGGAAGGAGATAACATGGCTGATGACACAGCGGGTAACCAGGAGCTTGAGCAGATGGAGGAAGGACAGGATGTGGGAGAAACAAGTGGCACAGTTCATCTGAAGTCCCAGCAACTGGGGCAGCAACCACTTCACAGGCCTCACCCATTGTCATTCCAGCTGCACAGCAGAACCCAACATCATGAGGCTCTCTGGCCACCAGGGTGTGGCTCTCTCGGCCATCCAAGCAGTCCCTGTGGCAGAAGCAAAGTTTGTCCACCACTGGATCAGGCCATGTCTGCAGCGCTAGATTGGCAGATGTTGCAAATCTAGCACCTGCGACACAAGACACAAAGGCAAAGAAATGTCAAGATGACATAGGGCTTCAGCTTGATTACGAACAAACTTGCTGAGAATCAGGCCCAGATTGAGGCAAAACTGGATGCCCTCAACAACACAGTGGCAGAGCTAGCCAAAGAATGGCTGAGGAAATGGCAAATCTTAGGCACATGGCGCGCAGCAGGGGCCACAAACTAGACTCACTGAGCAGGGCCATTAATAGGCTTGTGCATGCTACCAATCAACACAGCCTACACACCCTTGGGCTGCAGGTGGAGATGGGCCACTAGATTGGAGATGTTGCTCATGGCCTAGAGAAGATCGACTAATATGATCACTGTGGAGGTGCCATGGGTGGCACTGATAGAGAGGTGTCAAGCCGTCACAGCATCTCAGCTATGGAGACACCAGTGAAGCACCGTAGCAGCAGTCAACACCTTGGTTTGGGTAGTGGCAGCTCTGACCAGGCTGCTCGGAGGGGCAAAAATTAATTGTGCTGTCTCCCAACACAATGTTAAGATACCTTAATAATCATAATTTGTGGTGCCGTAGTTTATGCCTACATTTACAGATGGGCATGTTGTCCTAAATTTGGTAATGGATCCTTGGACAATAAGGCACCAATTGATAGTCACAAATCGTTCTGCCTTATGTTCAGGTGAGTGTCTAACTGATGTGAGAGAGAAACTTCCTAGGCAATTATATCAATACAAATCAAAAATAGGCAATATAAAACAGGGAAAAGTAGACAAGAAGATAATGTACAAAAATATGGTATATTTAATATTCAAAGTAGAAACATATATTTAAAAGCAACATTGATTATACATTCTTCACTCATTTCATTACTATTTAATACAATATACACAAATGTGTACAGGTGGCAGTCTTTATCATTAATATTTATCGACGCGCGTTTCGGCGTAGTGAAAACGCCTTCTTCAGGACAAAGCCTCTGATTATACTTCTTATATGGAGTTAGATCACAGAAGTGTGTAGTTCACTTATTTGAATAGAAGAACTGACTTTACGATTGGTCCATTTGTTCCTTCTAAGCGTTCTTATAAAAAATTTGGTAGATAACACCATCAGATGATATTTTTCTGTAGTGTTTCTCCAAGAAAAGGGTGGAAAAGCGGGCATATGAGGACGTCACTCTGATATCATCCTTTTTTCTGGCCGTATTATGGAACCGCCGCGGGTCTTCTGGATGTAACAATTGTCGTCTAACTGATGTGTACTTACCTTTCAAATATAGTTGTGGCAATCTGCTCCCTGCGCCTTCTCCCCTCTGCTGCAGCGCTACCATCCCTTTGATGTAGGGCAGGTGGTCCCGGGTCCTCATCCTCCAAATCTGTGTCAGACATATCCATGGGCATTCCACTGCTGCAGGCCATGTGGTGCAGCATGGCGCATGGCTACTGTGACACCGTCATTTTTTTATCTGTCCCCCCATCTCCTGGTGAGGGCGTAGTGGATTCCACACACATAGTAACTGCCCCACTCAATTTATTACTACTCAGTAGTAGTGTTCAAGGGACGGCCGATGGATATAGAATTTCGACTTGGAATGTAGGGGGTTTAGCTAAGAAACAAGGCATCCTAGGATAGATAGAGCCTATATGCGACTTGGATATATTATGTATCCAAGAAACTTGGTGTGCTGATCCAGTCTATTTTGAGGGCTTTACGACAAATTGGTTGGAGCCATCGGCAGCAGGGAGAGCCAAAGGGGGACTCATGGTCTTAATATCAAACAAATTCCCGGTAAGCTTAAAGAGGAAAATATCTACTGGCCCCCATTCACAAATTTTATGGTTAACATTTAGGGGAGGCCGGGATATGGTCTCGTCAATTTTTTTAACAATGGTTTAGATAATACCCAGGGGAGGGTGGCTCTAGCTCTTGAAGGAGATTTGGGGACCCTAGTTCAGTCCATTATAAATAGTTTCATACTATTATGGGTCGGAGATTTTAATAGTCACATATGCCCTCACAGGTATGTGAATGACCAACGAGCTGGGCTTGGTTACTCGCATTTCCCCCACATTGAATATGGTAACTTAATACATTCTATGATCAACGAGCTCGATCTACAATTACTAGGAAGTGCCCCAGATAGTAATCCGAATCACATTTCAACCTTTACAGGGAGAAATTCTAGTTAAATTATGGACCACATTTTAATTTCAGCTAATGCATGTAACTGGTGCGCCTCACCGTGAGTTCCTTGTCCGAGAATGAGTGACCACAACTGTATAATTTTGTTAGTTTTCTTTTGGAGTAGGCTCACTGTTACTACCTCTTGTTGTGTTACAGACATTGTCCCATTTAGACCCAATGGGACCCATATTAAGTGGAACGGAGTGGATCAGATCCAGTTTTTGCAAGACATTTGTACTAAGGGCTACTATTTTATCATGTGTTGTTTGGAAGAAGTGGTTACCCCATATCAGATATTTTATAACTATATTGGAATCATCGCTACAATTGATGCCCTTTTTTTTTTTTTAAATTTTTATTTTTGGTGTTGCATTCTCATGGTGTATATTCACGATTTAAACGCACTGTAGATCAGCTTCAACATTCAGCCGCCTACGATCAATAGAGCAACTTTTAAATTTTTTCCCCCCCCCAACATAAAACTTGCTACTTCAGGGGTTGCATTGTACAAACATGAACTGTAGGCCATTGTATCCAGTATCTGCACGCAGATATTCAGCAATACTATACATAGACTCTGGCGATAGTAGTTTCTTAACCCTCAAATCCCCTGATCCCGGACTCCTGCAGTGAACCTGGGCCACCCGCTTCCCCCCTCACATCAATCCAAATCATCATCGTCCCCTGAGCTGTCGCCATCCTCCCCTTCGGGCAAGGGCTCACAAATGTCCCCCCTGTATGAGTTCCACTGTGACCAAATCCTGTTCCATTTACGTGGATTACGTCGCTGATGGTATACTGCCCTCTCCGTCACCATGAGCACATCCATATTCCTGCACCATTGCGCCAGTGTCGGTGTCTCTAGTGCCCCCCAATTCTTCGCTATATCCCGCTTAGCCATCATAACTCCAATGACCACCCAGCCCTTGGCAAACAACGACAAATCTGTTGGGCCCCATACGTTCAAGAGACAGATTCTGGGGTTAGGCGTGAACGGGCTCTGGAGGGCCTGACTGATTGTGCGTGCGACCCGCCTCCAGTAGGCCTGTATGCTTGGGCAGGTCCATATAGTGTGGAATAGTGTACCTTCCCCCCCACATTGTCTTAGGCAATACGGGTGTTCTGCCCTGTGCATTTTATGTAGTGTGGTGCGGGTGTAGTAGACCCTATGCAGTATCTTGAGCTGGACCAGCCTGAATCGGGTGGAAATACCCGCCTCCCTGGGTGATGCCAGGGCTGCGTTCCATTCCGCCTCATCTAGGTCTCCCACCTCATCCTCCCAGTACTCCTTCAACTTCCCAAGGGGATCCGGCAGGTTGTTCATCAATTTGCGGTAAGTGAGTGAGGTTGCACTGGACTCCATGTAGTCCGTAAGCAATCGGTCCTCTAACGGAGCCGATTCCGGCAGCGTAACCCCTGGTTCCAACACCGACAAGAGTGCGTGCCTAATCTGCATGTACCTGTACGTTTCTGTCACCTCCAGGTTATATTGCTCCCTCAGTGTCGCAAAGGAGAGCACGCCCTCCCTCGTCCAGAGGTCGCCCACCACGGAGATCCCAATAGTGTCCCACTGCTCAAACCCTTTTGAACTGCGCAGGCTGCCGAGTGCTTTCGTGTCCCACAGTGGCGTGAGGCCCGTGATCACTCCCTCCCATGCCAGTCGCCGTTGCGCTTTGTGCCAGATGGTCACTGTGTGTTTGGTAGGTCCCTCAAGCTTCCGCACTAGTCCTTTGTTGTAGAGTGGGGCCAGAAGGGTGGACGTGCCCAGCTGGCTCCTGTCAGCCTCGTATGCCGGGTCGTCTTGCGCCGCGTGAACCCACTGGTTGATCACCTTGAGGTGAGCGGCCCAGTAATACAGTTCGAGGTCGGGGAGGGCTATCCCTCCACTGTACCAGTCCCTGGTCAGTTTCAGTCGCGCCACCCTAGCCGGTTTGTCACCCCACAGAAGGCCGGACAGCTGTGCCGCCACGTGGCGGAAAAAGGATACGGGGACCATCGCTGGGGTGTTTTCCAGGACATAGAGGAAGCGAGGCAGTGCCATCATCTTGAAGAGCGCCGCTCTACCTAATAGTGTTAAGGGGAGATTCTTCCAGTGGCGCACGTCCGCCTTTAGCCTGTCTAACTGGGGCTTAAGATTCAGCTCCATGAAGGTCGAGTGATCCCTCGTGATCCATATCCCTAGATATTTAAAGGAGGTGTGTTCTACGGTCAGTTGGCAGTCCTCAGGCAAGGCTGGAAGGTCGCCCTGCACCATGAAAATGATGGACTTGGACCAGTTAAGTTTGTAGCCCGAAGCCGTACCGTGGGTTTCGCACAGTGCCAGTAGGACCGGGATGCCGTTCTTGAGGTCCATGAGGTAGACGAGCATGTCATCGGCATATAGGGATACTCTATCTTCCCAATCACCTCCCCATTGTATGCCTTTCAGCAGCTGGGTGGTTCTGATAATTGTGGCTAGGGGTTCCAGCACTAGGGCGAACAGCAGTGGCGAGAGCGGACACCCTTGTCTCGTGCCCCGTGCCAGCGGAAACTCTCTTGACATGTGGCCATTTGCGGTCACTCGCGCCACTGGTTCGGCATACAGTAGTCTGACCCATGATATGAACGTCGGGCCAATACCCATATGTTCCAGGACCGCAAAGAGATAGCGCCACTCCACCATGTCAAACGCCATTTTGGCATCTAGTGACAGTACCGCCGCTGGTTCCCCTAACCGTGGTGCTCGCGCCAGTACCCCGTGCAGCCGTCTCAGGTTCAGCGCCGTACTCCGGTGCGGCATGAAGCCCGACTGATCCGGGTGTATCAGGTGCGGCAGGTGAGGCAGGAGCCTGGTGGCCAACAGTTTCGCCAGGATCTTACTCTCTGCATTGAGGAGGGAGATCGGGCGGTACGAACCGCAGTCTTCAGGGGGTTTGCCGGGTTTGGGTATCGCAACAATAGTGGCCGTGCGTTGGTCTGGAGGCAGTCTCCCTCGTTTCCTACACTCTTGGAACATATCAAACAATGGAGAGGATAGCGTGTCGGACATCATTTTGTACCACTCTATCGGGACCCCGTTGGGGCCTAGCGCTTTCCCCGGGTGCAGTGCCGTTATGGCCATCTGTATTTCCTCCGCTGTCAGGTCGGAGTCAAGCTCGTCCCGTTGGTCGGGGGTGAGAGTGCGGGTCTGCACTCCCAAGAGCGAGCTTTCTGCCATCTCCCGTGTGACCTCATACTCAGGGGTGTACACGGAGTGAAAGTGGTCTGCCAGGAGCTCCACTATTCTCGCCGGACTGGTGTGTGTCTCGCCATTGGGGTCTTTCAGCTGGAGTATGGTCTTCTGACCACCCCGCTCTTTCTCCAACCACGCCAGGAGTTTCCCCGCTTTGTCGCCTATATCGTACACCCGACTCGCAGTAGCTGACATTTGTTCCCTCACTCTGTGGCGCAGAAAGTCGGTATGTCGTTGCTGGGCTATTCGGAGCGCGTGCTGCGTGTCCCCGTTTGGGTTCCCTTCGTGGTCCTGCGTTGCCTTGGCCAGTTGTCCCTCTAGACCCACCCGTTCCTGATGCTGCGTGCGCTTATGTTGTGCTATCACTGAGATCGCCTGCCCGCGGAGCACCGTTTTGTAGGCCTCCCACAGGACCGTAGGCGACGCCACTGATCCCACATTTTCGGTGAGGTAAGATCGCGTACTACTTTTCAAGGCCTTGGCTATATCAGGCACCCCAAGGTATCCCGGGTAGATAGGGAAGATCCGCCTACTGGCCCGTTCCTGACTGGAGAGAGTCAGTGTTAGCGGGGAGTGGTCTGACACCCCTCGCGGTCTAATCTGTGAGTCAGTGAAGGTGAGGTGTCCCCCTCCCAACGTCAGGAAATAGTCGATCCGCGACAAGCTGTCGTGAACCGTTGAGTAGTAAGTGTAGTTCCGGTCCACTGGGTGGAGCCGCCTCCATATGTCCATTAAGCCTTGCGCTGTTATGAAGTCTTGCAATTTGGAGTGTGCCGGTGTTTGTGTACGTATCGGGTACCTATCTAGGGAGTCATGAGCCACTGCATTAAAATCCCCGCCCAGCACAAGAGTCCCCTCTGGAAGGTCTAATATGAATTTGCCTAGTTCCGGGAAGGCGACAGCGTGCAGCGCCGGCGGGATGTATACCGACACTATGTTGAGTGGTTCTCCCTCCCATTGTCCGTGTACCGCTGCGAAGCGGCCCTGTGTGTCCGTTGCCACTGATTGAATTACAAACTTGGACGACCGGTGAATTAGTATCCCGGTGCCTCGGGACCCTCTCGTGAACTCCGAGTGTGCCACCATGTTATAGCCCCTCCTGTCTAGGGCCCTAGTGGCCGTGCCTGTGAGGTGCGTTTCTTGTAGTAGGACCAGGGCGGGATTCACTCTTTTGATACTTTGCAGGACCAGCCCTCGCTTGATTTTGTCGCCCAGGCCCCTTACGTTCCATGACATGAGGCGCAAGGGGGACGCCCCCCCTACATTAGTGTCCTCCCCCATTGCGTGCAGGTATGCGGACTGAGAAGATGTGCGTATGGAGGACCAGAAGGTCCGTGTAGTGACTCTGCGTGCAGTAACGCGACAGTGGCATGTTGTGGTTGTGCGCCCCCTTGTAGCAATCTTGACCCCTTGTAGAAACTAAGAACCATAACCCCATCCTACCCCCAACACCCCCCCTCCCTGCCCCCCTGCTCAACGGACTCAAAACTGCCCGCCCCCCCAACTCGGCAGAGTGCTTGATCCCCCCCCAAAACATAGTACTTGCTCGCTGGGGTGAAGGTTTCTCCGTGGTCGGCGGCCCCCTTCCTCAGCTGCGGAGGCCCTTCCGCCCAGTGTCCAAAGCGGCCTTGTCAGTCTCTGTTTTCAGCGGTTCATCCAGTCGTCAGCAGTGAGTCACAGCCCCCCGTCCGCACTGTCCTCATGGAGATCAGCCAAAGGGGAATGTACCTCCGTGTCTTCGTCGTTGGTGTGCGAGCCCTGCCGCGAGCCAGCATTACGGTGTTTGTTCGGCCTGTTGGAGCGACGGGGGAGGCCCGTCGGTCTCCATCCCTCCAGCCAATCTTGCGCCACCTCCGGGGAATCAAAAAACCAGGTCTTGTTGTCAGCCACGACCCGAAGCTTTGCTGGGAAGATCATGGAGTATGGGATTTCCCTTGCTCTCAGTTCTTTTTTGACTTCAAAGAAGGTCCTCCTCCTCCGTGCCACCTCGGCCGTGTAGTCAGGAAAGAATGCTAGTGTCGCATTCTGGATTTTAATGGGAGGCGAGTTCCTTGCCGCCTGTAGGATGGCATCTCGATCCCTGAAATTGAAGAGTCTCGCTATTATTGGTCTGGGGTTAGTGCCAGTTTTATGGCGTCCTCCTGGCACCCGGTGCGCCCTTTCCACCGTGAAGAAGGCCGAGAGTCCTTTGGGCTTCAAAGTCTCTTTGATCAGGTTCTCGACATACAGATCCATCGCCCTCGTGTCTTCCGATTCTGGCACACCTATTATACGTATGTTATTTCGTCTTGAGCGCCCTTCCTGGTCATCAAGCTTTTCGCGCAGTTCCCTGTTTTCTTTAGAGATGCGTTCCATTCTGATCTGCAGTTCAGACACGTCTTCGACCAAGGATTTGGTCACCACTTCCATGTTGTTCACCTTTTCCGTCATTTTATGAAAGTCCGCCCTTATGAGCGTAATCTCGGCTGAGATCGACCCCACCGTGGCTTGTACCTGCGTGAGGGCTCGCATCACATCGTCTATTGTCGCCTTCTTGCCCCCGGGCCCGTCGGTCGTTTTACTTGATTGTGATTTGGCCTCCTGCGAGGGAGAGCCGGGCTTCTCACATGCGAACCGGTCCAGGCGTGACTGCGCCGCCACGTTTTTAGATCCTTTGCCTGCCATGTCGTCGTCGCCTGGGCCGACTTGGTGCCGTGTAGTCGTCGCACTCCAAGTTCCACAGGGGCTGCGTCTCACAGACCTCCTCGGATAGTTAATAGGGGCTGTTCCGGGGTCCGTTCAATGTGTGGGTGTGGGGTGCAGCCTTCGAGGGACTGACTATGCACTGGGTTCAGTAAAGGCGTCCAGCCGGACCGGATCTTCCTTGCGTGGGGGTGAGAAGCCACCTGCAGGGTCTCGGGCTGTTGTGCGAGGTATGCAGCCGATCAGCGTGGCCCTGAGGGAACTATCACTGCCCTCTTTGAGTGCCTCACGTGCCCCCTTCTCTTTGCGGCCGTCGGGTCCCTGCTCGGGATCTCTGGTGCCGATGTGGGGCCCCGTGCCGGCGCCAGCCAGGTCCTGCCGGGGAACGGACGGGCGCCCCGTGCGAAAGTGCTTCAGGTCTCAGGCCTCAAGCCGGGCGTGGGCGACCTCTGGGTTCTCTGCGGCGTCTGGGCTCACTGCCGCTCAAGGCTCCCTTGGGGAGTCGCTGCGTGGTACCGTGAGTCAGCGCGGACTCCGCCGGCCAAGATGGCGGTCGCCGGCCCGGGTCCTGCCTCTCCGTGTGCCACCCTTCGTCCACGCCGGGCGTCTGCGATCTCTTTGCCCTCACCTCTAGTGCGCCTCCCGCCAGGCCCCTCCTGCTCGCGATGTCCGGCGACGGCGGCTGGGAGCTCCGGTCAATCTTCCACCGCCGCACTCCGTTGCTGGGCACTTCCGGTGTTCCTGCGCCCGAGATGGGCCACTTCCTCCCGGCCTGCCACGCACTGTAGTCCCCGGTCCGGACGCTGTGTACAGGCCCCTCCTGGGCACTGCCAGAACCGCACTTCCCGACCTCGGATCGAGGTCCCGTTTGCACGGTATGTCGCCGCTTGGTCCTAGGCTTCCGTGCCTTCCCGCTTGGGAGGTTACAGGAACGGATGAATGTTCGGATTGATCCAGGGAGCCGCCTCAGTCACGGAGCTCTCCCTCTAGGCTGCCGCCATTGTCGGCTGCTAGCCACGCCCCCACAATTGATGCCCTTTTGACTCGTCCAAGTAAAACTGGTCCCACCAAGTGTAAAGGCTTGTTCGACCCTGCATGTACCACAGTCGCTATGGATCTGAAACTTGCCCTCTGTAAATGACCTAGGGACAATCTATCGATCAAATCCCTTAGATTTAAACACAAAGAGGTACTATTAGCTAGGAAAAAAGAACTACAAAATGAGGCATGGTTGAAACTGTCCCAAGCTGCTGATGCAGGAGACAGCAAACTTTTCTGCAATACTGTTAATTCTCCTTTTTTAAAGGATGACTATTTTCCAGAATTGCTGTCACATGTTACTTGCGACACATGGGTTGCCCATTTTACTAATATTTTTATCCCACCAATGGCACCAATGGTAACCACTCAAAGTGAGGAACATTCGTTATATTCACCGGAACACTTATACATTACGCTACAAGAAGCGACATTGGCCCTAAAAGAAAGCAAAGGGGGTAAAGCCCTGGGACCGGATGGGGTCCCAGTAGACGTTTTTGAGAACGACGTTGACTTATGGGTGCCAATTTTAACATGGCTGCCGAGACAACATGGGGCATATCCATTATTCTTCAATTTTTTAAAAAGGGCAATAAATCAGATCCCAAAAACTACGGGCCTATTTCTGTTCTAGATTAATCAGCAAAAGTTATGAGTCAAGTCTTGCTAAAAAAACTTGAAAAAATGGGCATCTGATTATTCAATACATTAATCCATCCAGCTTGGCTTCAAGAAAGGCCTGGGGACCTTAGAGCAATGCGAGAACCTTGATCTACTCATAGGCAAGTACACCTGTGCCAAAGGCGGCAGATTAAATCTCTGTTTTGAAGAGCTGAACTGCGCCTTTGACTTATTACATCAGACCATCCTTTGGTCCACTTTGCTTGCTATGGGGGCACCCAGGCCAATCATCTATTTTCTGGCCAGATTATATGAGGACTTGATGAGTAAAGTTGGTTATGACCCCCGGGGGGAATACACCAACACCTTTGCAGTTAGGGAGGCATTCAGCAAGGCTGTGTACTAGCGCCTGTTATTTTCTTTGTTTAATAATGGGGTAGATGAGACCTTATAAGTAGTGCGTGCTGATGCCCATCAAGTGGCTGGCGCCCCACGCCAGTACTCCAGTGGGACTGAAACGCTTAATGGATGCTTTTAGTGATTTTATTGCCTCTAGGAAATTGATTATCAATAAATGTAAAATCTATATTATGGTCTGCAGGTCATGGGACAAACAAAGCAGACATTTTTTTATGGATCAATTGCCTGTGACCACAGCTGTAAATTTCTGCTACCTAGGCATTACTTTTTCAGGTAAGGGGTTGTGGACTCTTGAAATTACCAATGTCTGGAACAAAATGAGTAGAAGTACCCATGCTATTTTTAGATTTTCATCAAAAGTAGGCTCCAGGCCGGTCAAGGAGAAGACAACAATTAATAAGGCGAGGATTGTATTGACCGCAACATATGGGGCTGGTATTTGGTGTTACCACAGTAGTTCTGCATTGCAGACGAAGGAAAATAGTTTCCTTAAACGCTTCCTCCGCCTACCCACCTCAGCTTCTTCTGAGATCATGCATAAAGAAGTGGGGCTACAGTATCTTATAGATATAGTTGCATCGCACCCATTACTGCTCTGGCACTCCTTATGGTCCAGGAGGAAACCAGTTTTACAAAATCAATCATTCTAGACTGTCTTTCTTTGGATAATGACATGAAGATTCCCTGGTTAAGGTATATTAGTACGCTGTATAGTAAATTATTTAGGATGTCAGTACGGACCAATCCCTCCCAAGTATCCTTACTTAGGAATCTGTTTATCAGAGAAATTTTTATGAATTACAGGAGGGACGTTCGGCTTGATTACAAATGCAGGAAACCAACTGTGAAGTTTTATTTCACACTTACTTCTAATGTGGGTTGTCAAGATTATTTAACATACATTACCAACCATATGCATGGTTCTGTATTAGTCAGATCCATATTGAGAATCGCCCACCATTTAGTGGCTTTCCCTAACATGAAAAACTGCCCTCCAGTCATAACCTATTGCCCATGTGATGGACAGATCAAGCAGAGCACTGTGCACTTTATGCTGTTTTGTGGTTTTTATTCACGTTTTTATTTAAAACCACTTCTGCTTGCGTATGGTAGTGGTTCGCATCTTGCCGCAGTAAAATACTTGTCAGAACTTAACGATGCCAGGGTTTGCCTTAATGGGGCACTTTTTATTTTAAATGCCTTCAATGCACGCAAAAGTATAGTTGAATCGATACAGCGATGACCCCCTGACGATTTGTACAAAATTGAGCTGTCTTTTTAAATATAATATTTTACGTGTGTTAAATGTGATTAATTTTGGCCCCATGTTGCAGACCAAGTGTCATCTGCTATGTTTTTTATTACTTGATATTTTCCATGTCTAATGCAATCAGTTTTAATGTATGCACATTTTTAGTTGTGATCAATTTTGGACCAATGTTGCACATCAGATGTATCTGTTCTGTTTTTTATACGTAATGCAATCAGTTTCGATGTATCTATACTTTTATGGTTGTTTTATACATAGCGAATAACGTTTTTGAACTGAACTGATAATACAGTGATCAGGCACATTATAGCACACTTCAACATTGTGGATAGCATCCCTACTGACAACTTTATACAACCACATATTTTGGTAAAGGATTCTGCAAGCTAAACTCAATCCACAACACTCCACCACCACCTTCCCTATGGCATGAATTAGTTACTACCCCATGCTTATGTTTTCTCCCTGCTTGATAATATTAATGCAATAGAGTGTCACCAAGCTGGGAAAGCACCTGGCCTGACATGGTCCCCGGAGACTTATATCATTCTGAGATCTCAATCTGGGATCCTTATATAAACTTGCTGTCCAACAGGATAATGTCAGGCAATAGTTTCCTAGAATCATGGTGCAGTGTAGAAATAATCACCATTTTTAAGACAGGAGCCCCAGAAAATCACAAACCTGACTGCTTGATCGATAATCTGCAAAATATATTCAGCAGAGAGGTACTGAATACATTGCAATTGTGAATGAGCAAGACCCAAATACTAACCCCCTTGTAAATGGGATTTAGATCAACAGTTGGCACCGTAGATCAAGTATTTAGTTTTGCTCTTATATCATGGAAGTATTTCAAGTTATTGATGGATCTGCATTTGATCTTGTCCCCATGCATATGTCATGGAAAACACTAAGGACAATGGATGTTCCTCATTACATATGGAGAATGTCAATGAGGCTACAAGAACAAAATTATGCGCAGGTTCCCTGGGACAAACAGGGAGAACGCACAGACCGCATCCAGCTAGATTGCAGAGTTCACCAATGCTGAATCTTGCCACCCACTTTGCTATGCTTTTCTGGAAATTATCTCATTGATTTGCTCCCTAGTTGTATCAATGACTCTCCAAAGGTAGAGAATAAGCCAATCCTTGTACTTCTTTCAGCAGTTAACACTCTCCTTCTTTCACAAACCTTCAGAATCTATTCAATAGATTCTCTGATTTTTGTATCGCATGGGGCTGGGAGAATATTTTTTCAAGAAACATGTATAAGAGCCTTAGTCCACACCAATCTTTCAGGGGAGACCTTATACTGGGGAGTCTCAATTGACAAAGCTGACAACACTCTTTCCTAGTCATCTCATGCCCAGAAAATGGGAGTGTTTTTGTTGGAGTTCTGCTTCAATCCTCTAAATGTATAAGGCTACCACCACTAAATCAGTGTCTCCAACACTTGAGGTTTATAGAGCTAAGGCTTAAACTGACAACCTATATTGGGCCGAAATGTGGGGACTGTTTAATGTTAAGGAGTTGTCTAGGAGGGAGTCCAATTTTCTGAAGTACCTACTCAAATTGCCACAAAGTATCGGTACCCTTCAACACTTACTTCATATCTGACTAAAGAAAATAGATTATTTGACCATTGACAGACTTTTGATGTATTTGGTGAGATTGTCCTCTTCCCCTGAGCTGCCTCATACAGAAATGGCTTGCAAGTAATCATGAATCTGGACAAGGAACACATCCTTCCATGGATATGCCAAGTGTAATCTTGGATGCAGGCGTAGGGGCTTGAAGTCCTTTGGTACAACCCCTCCTAGAGAAAACCTGAAAGGTGCTAATTGGACGTTTGTACTGGAGTAATGGGTTCGGCTTGAAAAGTGACAGCCTAACCTATACATTTCTGGCTTAAAAGCCTCTCCATTCCTTTGAGCCATATATGGCGAGATCCTTCAGCAACAGGCCAGAAGTCTGTAATCTAGATTCAGGTTTGAGAATCTGTTTGTCAACAACTTTACCCACAAATAAAAGCACAGTCAAAATGACCAACAAACCTGTAAGATGTGTAGCAATGTGGAAGAGAGTGTAGAACATGTCCTATTTTGGTGCCCGGCATATACAGTAGCAAGAAGAAAGTGCATAAGAGCTCTGTGTATAAATTTGGACACCAGACATTATCAGATAGCTTTAAAAGTTTTTTTGTCTGACCTGACACCCGCACACCCACTGTGTTCCATCTCTGCAATTGGTTGTTGCTTGGCTTCTAAGGAAGAGTCAAGGACTGATTTTATAATATGCAAGCTAATTATGACTGTTCCTTGGATAATAAACTACTGAATAATTTTGTATACATTGCATATGACATGTAGCTTACTAAATGTTATTTTAATTGTATTTCTTTTTTGTAGTTTTGTTATAATATGCTTAGTCAGTCGCATCTATGCTGGGGTTGCTATGGCATGCTGTGCATTCTAATATGTCATAGAGAACGCTCCAAGGTGGGGTGGTAGGGAGTTCAGATTTACTACAGTTTGATGATGAGCTGGGTGACAAACCAAGCCAAACACTGCCAGAGGGCAGTACAGCAGATCACACTGATGAACCTATGCAGTTCGGCAATGCTTTCCTGAAGATGATGTCCCGTTTTTATTTACTACAAGTTTGTATGTGTTTTATGGAGTTATCTGCAAAATAAGCAATAATTAATTGATGAGTTACTTTGCCTTTGTGAAACATTCAACTGCTTCTTAGTAAAAATGCAAAGAGGGTGCAGTGCTTTGAATGTGTACTAATTGTATGTGAATGTTCCCTGAATAATCGTATTTGATTCCCATTTCCGATGTGTGGTGGCCAAGCCACAAAGGCACCTACAATTTCATAAACTTTAAAAACCCATTACAAATAGACTATAGGGTTGATTCCAATCTCGTTCAGAAGGGCTCTGAATCAGATTTGGAATTTCCTAAACCGATACGGAGCCCTTGTTCCTGACCGATTCGTTTTCAGTTCTGAACTACCAAGTATGATGCCTGGAAAGCCCTAGTTCTGACCGAATCGGTTCCGGAAGGCATTCGGAGAGTATTAGCCCTCCAGAACCGAACTGTCCAGCTCTTTTGAGTAGGTTTTCCAAGCAAGCAAGTACGATGAATTAGTTGGACAGCCTTTCCTAATCAGTGTGCCCGGATCAAAAAGGCTGCTGAATCGATCTTTGGGGGCCCGTCGCAAGCCCCTTCTTCACCCGGGGCCCTCCGAATCGGGCCCGTGGGGGTACCCATGGTTCCCCCCTTTCCAACCATGTACAGTGTGGCAGGCACCAAGAGGTGCCCACCACAGGGTGAACGATTATCCCAAACCACACTTTTTGTCAATGGGAGCCTGTGTACGCATTCGGTACACAGACTCCCATTGAGGTCAATGGGAGTCCGACCGAATCGTATCCGGATGCATTCAAATGCATCGTACTTGTTCAATCGGACTCCCCCGACCAAAGTCGTCTGGAAAGCATTACGGACATGAGTCATTCGGTTTGCTACCCAAATGAGATCGGAATCAGCCCCTATGTTGTGAATTGGGTACACACTGCATGAAGTCCTAAACTCCCAGTGTAATAGTTTCTGCACTACTTTAAGTTTTTCCTTGTGTAATGAATGTGTTTTATAATAAACTAAAGACGTTTCTGTACTTTATGAAAATCAGACTTACCCCATTTTTTTTTAAATTACAGCCTCATGGGGGACTGTTTTTCGCTCAGTTGCAATGTAAATACACATGCAATATCAACTTGCAATTAAAATATATGTGCATTGCCGGTGACAAGGTTTCAGAGTAATCAAAAGAACAACCTAAACTAGGTGTGCAGAAGCATACACAATATTTAAGAGTTATTGGTGAGACAGTTTATGCCTACTCAAGAGATATAGCTAAACAAGGTGTGCAAACAAACCACAAAATGCTTGTGTGTTAATAGCTATCCACTATTCTTTTGTGAGCCAAAACGATGGAAAAGTATTAGTTGGAATAGAAGGGATATCTGAAAGATACGTGTAGGCCAGCAATCAGTAACTCTGCAAGACTACACACCTATAATAAAAAATGTGTTTGGTGATCATTTCCAAGAGAATTATTTTAATTCTGGGTTGAAAATCCAGTGATACATTCCCTAATTACAGGTATAGTCACGGTTGCTAAATAACAAACAGCAAACTGTATCACCTAGAAGGATGTTCCCTTAAGTTCACTTGCGACCAAACTGGTTTCTGAAATATTGTTGAGGGAATCTATCAAACAATTGAGAATGATATAAGCACCTCATTTCACATTCAGGAAGCTCAATGAGGGATCACCTCCATGCATAGTTGTGAATTTCAACATTTCTGATTACACAAGCAGAATGATCTATGTTTCTGTGCTCCAGAATGACTTCTTAGTCATGCCTTTGGTTTTTGTGTGCACAGTATTGATTTCTTGGTTACTTTTATATACATTTCTAATGTAAAAATAGTGCCAACCTTAAGTTAGAACTTGTTGGCTTATTGTAAGAATGAATGAATGACAATGAATGAATGAAGTATAAAAATGTGTAGAGGGCACAACCACTCCTAGGAGCGTCCTGGTGCTACAAGGACCTGCAGAACTCACAGATTTCAACCAATTAAATTAAAATGACATAAACAACCAAGTTTTCTGTGTATGTACAGAAAAAAAATAAAGCACCAGGGATAGACAATTCTACTGTGATGGAACCCGGATTGGACACACAAAGTGGATTGGGCCAGGTGAAATTCTAGAATTCAAAACATTTCCAGACTCGCTTCTTGTGCCCAAACACCCACAGGAGCACACTTCTAAAATACTCAGAACACCAGGGGTGGCACTTAGAGACCCACAGAGTGTCATGAAAGCCAACAGCAGGGTCCATTATGGGGCAAGATGCCATGGGATAGATAAGTACTTCGAGGTAAGGGCCTCTTGCAGCTTGGTGTGCCTCTGTAGCCACATCTGTTTATTGTTTTTTTGGGTAGTCTCGTTTTGACAGTTGCTTGCACTCCATAGCACGTCTTGCACTATACCAGTATCAGCGGGGTTAGAGATTTGCCATTTCTGAATGCTTATCTTTGATGTTGCCGACATAAGAAATGCATCTTTGTTGTGTACTTAGTATTCAAAAACGTTTTATTTCTTTTTAACCATCACATTTGTTGTATTCTTATTCTTAGAACACATAAGCAACAGGATGACACGCATCACTATTTAAGTCACTTCACGCCCTATTCAGGTGCAGGTGCAACTCTTCACATCACTCTAAATGCATACCAGGTCTATTCAGGTGCAAGGTAAACTCCATCACCACCCCCTTTTATACCACTCTAAATGCAGCCAAGGTCCGTTCAACCAAGCGCTGAGTCACCCAGCAAAGGCTGGACACACCTCAAAGCCCCTTGTGACTGTATAGAGTGACTGCACACCCCCTCTCTCCTGTCAGACTAAACCTGATGGTGAGTACACATCCAGGCAGGGCACAAAGCCTCATAAACACATAGAAATGCCCAATTCTAAAAGTGGAATTCTAAAATAGTAATGACAAATCTGTTTTCACCAATACGCAGAATTTATCACTACTATTCCAAACATGGTCACGCTTCCCTTTTTATATCAGAAATTACCACTGAAGTACATATCAGGGAATTCCCAATGCAAACCTATCAGAGAGCAGCCTCACAGCGGTGAAAAAATAAATAGGCTGTTTGTCACTACCAGGACATGCCACACAATTAAGGCACATGTCCTATCTTTTACCTACACCACACCCTGCTCATAGGCTAGCTAGGGTATACCTTAGGGGTGACTTAAATGTAGAAAAAGGGGACTTTCAGATGTGACAACCACTTTACGTACCACATCACTGCAGCAGTAAACCATGCGCACAGGCCCTGAAGTGGCAGAGGCCTGAGACAGTTTTGAAAGGCTACTTCGGTGAGTGCCACAAGCAGCACTGCAAGCTCACTAGTAGCATTTAACTTACAGGCCCTGGGTATATGGGATACCATTGTACAAGGGAGTTATAGGTAAATTAAAAATGCCAAACAGGTGTAGACCAATCTTACCAAGTCTACAAGAGAGAGAACTTGCACTTTAGCACTGATCAGAAGTGGTAAGGTCCCCAGAGTTATAAAATCAACAAAAACATGTCAGAAAAATACAGGAGGAAAGCAAAAGGTTCTGGGATGCTCCTGCTAAAAGGGTCAGTTCCAACAACACATTGCCATACTCACTGACCTCATGAAAATGTCAGACCTATGCAGTCTAGAGTGAACAATGGTTAATTTCCTAACCAAACCACTCGGGACAACACCTATGTTAGGGACCCTGGGACCAGTGCGTAACAATGTATAAATAAACCAAACTGTCAAATCTGATCTAAGTAACTTATACTGATAACTGATAGACATCAGGCCAGCGGTTCAATCCCTTGTGATCTCTAGACTGGAATATAGTCTGGTGACCCTTGCTGGACTTCCCAAAGCTAGCTTGGCACCGTTCAGAGCCACCATAAACACATCGGCCAGACTCATCAAGGGCTCTAGAAAGCATGACCACATCTCTCCCGACCTTCTGCAACTAAATTGGCTATCTATCGAAGCCAGGATCCACTTCAAGATAGCCTGCTTGACCCATAAAGCCATACATTACAACACTCTGATGTACCTGGCAAATAAGCTTGAACTTTTGGGCTCAGGCCGGAAACTAAGAAGTACACCTACTCTACTCTTAAAACCACTCAGATTTAAAAACAAAAGATCTTACAATTGTGCTTTTACCAGTCTTGCTCCAAGAATATGGAATGCCCTGCCTCCTGAGATCTGATCCAATCCTTCCACTGCATCTTTCAAGAAACTTGTCAAACCGCTATTCTAGAATAAACTTTACCAGCATTGTCTTGTTCTCATGCTCATGCATTTTGATTCCTATTGGACTGTGTTGGTGCGATTTATTGTATGCTTGTCTGTTAAATTGTTATCGTGCTCTAGGGCACTTCTGATACTGTTCGGGTCAAGCCAAACCCCCAGCCCACAACCGGATCTGTTTCCCCCTTTGTATTTACCTTCACCCGCTGTCCCATTGTGTTTTGGTTACCCATGTTTTTGATAAATTTGTACAGCACTCTGATACCCGTAAGGGTCTTGTTCAGGCTTTATAAAAATGTTCAAATTAATAAATCAATTGCAGATAACCTCTCAAACTATGTAATCTTAGTTCAGTTCATATTGGGGATCAAAGGATGATAAGTACAAAGGCAAAAGTAAAGCCGGTGATATGTATTCATCCAGGCAATAGTTTTAAAAATCCAGTTCAATGGTGAAGTCAGATTCTTAATAGATATTAAGGCTTAACAACTTTTTGAAAAGATACTTTTTCTATACTTAAACATCCTGGGGGCTAAATTTGCATTTGCTCTCCAACTTCTGTCAGCCAGTAATTAGCATTTGAACTGTAATTGTAAATTTTATTTATCCAGTCCTGATGCTCCAGACAACACGTTAAAGAGCTTTGTGTTGAGAAATACACTATAGTGCCAACTCAAGTTTAGAGGTGAAAAGGAGGTAGATTAGTAATACATGCTTCTTTTGCCTTATAAGATTATTGTGTTAAGTTTGTACTTTTGAAATCCTATGTAATTACATGAGTATTTTGAATAGGAATAGATTATTTAAAGTTTATTAGTAAAGGGAGGATGTGAGATGTTGAGATGTTATTGGGAGTGGTAGACATGTGTAGGTTTTTGTACTTTTTGTTAAAAAAAAATAAATATATATATATATATATATATATATATATATATATATACATATATACAGCTCACAGCATCCACAGGTCCTCACCCTGGTGAAAGATCGTGGTTCACAACAAGTTTATTTGCAAACCTCACAGCATAGTAAGACGCGTTTCGGCATCGGCCTTCGTCAATTTGTTACACAAAGGTACGCGGCGGCCATTGATGGTTTATAACCATTGCATGTAGACATTTCATAGAAATGAACAAGGGACACAAACACATCTACTCGAGGTGCCGCCATATTGTAACGTGCAATACCCTCTCGTAAAACATCTTAGATGTTAAACTAGTTAGAATACCACTTTATAATAATATTCTAGAAATGTACGTGTCTATATAACTGCGATCTTGCCCTGAATGGGCATTACCCATGAATGCGCCCTAGTTTGTATCACATTAATCTTGCCCTGAATGGGCTATACAATGGTTATACTACTATATTTCTCCATCATTATAGAAACAATCAGATTCAATTTTCATCAGTTCATAGCAGGTTGAATGGCCATCCGGCCACAATATACTGGCTAAACATCTTTAAAATCATGATTCCTAGATACAGTTAATTTCAATTGTGGCCAGCCGACCACAAATATATATCAGACATATCAAACATATCAAAAGACATCAATATGACATATTATCCCAAATGTACTGCTAATTCCTTGTGCATGTTAAGTCCCTTCTGTGTTTTGCTCTAGAGATCTATAATATTGCGCGATTCTAATCGCCTTAATTTCTGTGGACCATCTCCTCCTCTTACATTAACTGGAACACTATCTAAACAGATGTAAGACAACAGATCCCTGTTACGTTTATGTTCTTTGTCAAAATGCCTGGCCACAGTATAGGACTCATCGTTGTTATTGATGGCCCGCATGTGCTCCAAAATCCGCAATTTTACAGGATGAGTGGTGCTCCCAATATATCTGAGCCCACAGGGACAACTCAGACAATAAATAGCATAAGGGGTAGAACATGTCAGGAATTTATGTATGTGTCTAGGTGTAGCCAATCCTGGTACCTTATAGGTAAGTGTACGTTTACTGTATTTACTGGCTTTGCAATGCCCGCAAGGATAGAAACCATTCAGAGGTGGCAATTTGGGTTGTACTGTATGTCCTACATGATGGCTTTTAACTAAATGGTCCTTCAGGGGTCTGGCCTTTCTGAAAGTAACCAAAGGATTGGTAGGCAAATCTTCTCTAATAGTTGGATCAGTGAGTAAGATGTTCCAGTTCTTAAGAAGTATTCTCTTAAGTTCACCTGCATTCTCAGAAAATGTGGTGATTACTCTAAAGGCACCATTCTTTTTCTCTTTTTTATGGGACAGCAATAGATCTTTCCTTTGAATTTTGCTGACCTTTTTGAGGGCTTGTGTGAGAACACCCTCACTGTAACTCCTTATTCTGAAACGTTGAAGACTCGATCTGGCAGCTTTATGAAACTCTATATCATTCGCGTTATTTCTCCTAATACGTAACAGCTCACCATACGGAATGCTTTCAATCAACTTTTTGGGGTGACTACTCGTTGCATACAATGTCGAGTTGCCCGTCGTGGCTTTTCTGTAAAGTTTGGTCTGAATTTCGCCTCTCATCTATATACACTGTAAGATCCAAGTAATTAACTGATGTTTTGCTGATTTCTCCCGAAAATCTCAAGTTAATTTCATTTCTATTCAGTATTTCTATGTAGGTGGCTGCTAATTCTATAGGACAATCCATAATGATAAAAATATCGTCGATATAACGAGGCCAACCGACAATTCTGTTGTTCCACTCTTGATTGACATCGGCCCAGGCAGCCCGCTCCTCCCACCAGCCCACGAACAAGTTCGCGAAACTGGGGGCGGAGCAGGTTCCCATAGCCACTCCCGACATT
Source organism: Lissotriton helveticus (assembly GCF_964261635.1). Classification (NCBI taxonomy): domain Eukaryota; kingdom Metazoa; phylum Chordata; class Amphibia; order Caudata; family Salamandridae; genus Lissotriton; species Lissotriton helveticus. The sequence goes on from NC_136059.1 coordinate 1,083,039,160, forward strand.
TGCTTATAAAGCTGTTTACCAAATAGAAACATATTGTTATTCAAGCAAAACATAACGAACTCCGATAAAAAAATTTTGTGTTCATAAAATCTTACAGGACGTTTCTCTAAGAAGCTCTGGACAGCCCTAAGACCATCATCATGTGCAATGCACGTGTATAGACTAGTAATGTCCAATACCATCATGCAATAACTGTCTTTCCAATCAATGTTTTCAATGCAATTCAAAAAATGTTTAGTATCTTTCAAATATGACCTCAAAGATATCACCAAAGGAGAAAGAGAAGAGTCAATGTATATTGATAGGTGTTCAGTTAAACTCCCGTTTGAGGCCACAATAGGTCTTCCAGGTGGATTATTCTTGTCTTTGTGAACCTTAGGGAGATAATAGAATTTCGGGATGCTGGGACACAGACACCTTAAGAATAAATATTCATCAGTGTTTAACATGTTGACATTATACCATTTAGAGATCATGTCATGGTATTCTTTGATGCTGTTGCTATATACATCTTCACTCACTTTCAGATAAGTGTTGGTATCACCCAATTGATGCAGTGCTTCTGTTTCATACTGTCTGTGTGTAAGAAGTACGATATTCCCTCCTTTGTCTGAAGGCTTGCATACCAAGGAGGAATCCTCACACAGCTTTTTTAGTGCTTGTTGTTGTTTGGGGGTAAAATTGCCTCTTTTATCCGTGTGTTTGTTCTTATTTCTTAAACGTACCAAATCTCTTACAACTGCGTCAGAGAAGGTGTCAATGGTGTCTGTTCCTGTGATGGGCATGAAGTTGGAGGCAGGTTTAAAAGTACTCACCCCTCCTTTTTGTTGCACTTCCATTTCCATCAGTAATTGAGTATTGCCTATGTTACCATCTGTCCCTTGATTGATTTCCTGGCGTAATCCTTCCATAGTTCTCACCCCCACCAAATCTCTGCACTGAAAACCATCCTCTACAATTCCTCTTGTTTCCGGAGGTTTTCCTGAGGGCGGTTTTAGTTTGAAAAATGTGTGCAGTTTCAGTTTTCTCGCAAACTTGAAGATATCTATTCTGGTTTGGGCAAATTCGAAATTTCTTCGAGGACAAAAGGAGAGTCCTAATTTCAAAATCGATTCTTCCTCTATGGTGAGTGTCTTAGATGTAAGATTGATGATGGTTAAGTTCTTTTCTTCTTCATTTAGTTCTTTTAGTTCTTTTTCTTGTAAAAGTTATTGCTGCGGGTTACTGGTGGCGAGCCTACAACATTTCTGGACCCTACCCCCCCGCCTTGTCTTCCTCTTCCTGTTCGTCTTTCCAGGGGCTTGCCCCTGCCCCCCTCTAGCTTTTGTTTCCTCATCAATTTGAACTCCTCGTGAAAAGGAGAGGGATCCATAGTACCTTCCTCACTCGATACTTCATCCACAGTGACATCAGATTCAGATGTCTCAGGTACCGTGGGGGCTGGATCACTTGCCTTTTTCCTCAGTTCTTTCCTTGGGTTGTCATATTTTTTGGCCAATGTCAATACCCTCCCCAGACTGTAATCTTTCTCGTCTCTCTCAAATTTCTCCTCTTTGCGTTGTTTAATTTTATCTTCATATTTTTTTAGACGTTTTTTCATTAGTTCGGGTTTTTCTTCAAGATTCGTTTGATCCTCTTCTTTAGATAATTCTTGTTCCAGATTTTTGATCAATGCCAGCGCTTTCTCACGATCGCTCCAGGCGAAGCGTACCAACATTTTCAGACTCCCTTTTGCACGATTGAGCTCTATGCTCCGCCCATGCATCCAACAATAGCGGATCCGGGTTTTCATACGCCGGTATAGTGTAAATCCTTAAGCCCCTTGGGACACAGTCAACATCTATATAATTCTGTAATGATGTCGCCTCCCACCATTTTCTTATCTCGCGTTCATACAAACGGTCCAGTGCTGTGAGTATCATATTAAGATTCGTTGTACCTCCGCCTGCTTGGCTTGTACCCGCTTTCTGAGTATCATTTTGTTTCTTTTTATTCTTAAACATGCCTAATTCTGCCTCGCGTCTTTCTGTTTCACAAAACATTGTTTATATTGTTGATGCTGCATCCGCAGCTTCCAATATTATGTGCTGTGTGCCCCCTCACTCTGTGTCAATTGTAATTGTTCGTAAAAGTCTTATTAGTCAAGATCTTTTATGTGCAGAAGTGTTTCTCCGGTTTACTAATGTGGATGGACCATTGACTTACGTTGGCCGCCTGTTTTTTGAACGAGTGTAGTAGCCTCGACCCTGGTTTCGGATTTGCCATTTACCTTTACTGAAGCCGGATAACTGCTTGTGGGACATCGGCTTGTCCCTTTAAAGTGCTCTATGGGCGCTGGTGCCCAGTGGATCTATATCACCCTCGTCCCCCTGGGTGACCACCACTTGGATGAGCGTGTGTTTTTGTCTTCAGTACCCTTGTCCTGATGAAGCCATAAAGACCCCAGTGGCTGAAACGCGACCGCGACAGCGTCGACATCCTTGCGATTAGGAGTCCCTGTTTAGTTTATCTTTGTTTGTATATTCAGGCGCCTCATGCAAAAGAGAGCTTTGAGAGAAGTTACATCTCGGGCGTATTAGGGATCTCCATTATAGAGTTATATCACTCGAAATTCGGAGTGTATATATTGTGTGATAGGTCATCCATTGAGATCTATCTATGGGTACACTTTTTGTATATATATGTAATGTATAGATTGTATTTGTGATTTGTATATAATGCATTGTTATGCGTGTATATAGTGAATTTGTTTTCTTTATATATATTTGTTTTGCGCCATCTCCTTTTTGTACTTGTTTATACGTCCTCTGAATTTTGTAAGTGAATTGTTATATATTTAGTTATATAGAACAGGATAATTTATCTTTTCATGTTCTAAAATTATAAATTGAATGTTTCCCTCAATACCAGTTTGTTCTACTTTTTCATCTTTTGATGCTCCTTGTCCAGGTATGGGAGGGTAATGTGGGCATAACCCCTGTTATTGTTCCAATAAGCACCTTACCCGGTCAATCACTCGTTGTGTAATCCGGCGTTCCCAACACCTCTTCTCAACAACTCCCGGTATTCGTGCATTCAATGGCTCCGCTTTGCATTACATCCACGGTGCGGCTGGAAAATAATATAGCAGCTACCACAACACCGGCCTGCCGCACTCCCGAGCGGGTGCTCACGTAACGGGGGTGTACCCGTTAAAATTATACAGCTCACAGCATCCACAGGTTCTCACCCTGTTGAAAGATCGCAGCACTCATGGGGGTGGTTCACAACAAGTTTATTTGCAAACCTCACAGCATAGTAAGATGCGTTTCGGCATCGGCCTTCGTCAACTTGTTACACAAAGGTACGCGGCGGCCATTGATGCTTTATAACCATTGCATGTAGACATTTCATAGAAATGAACAAGGCACACAAACACATCTACTCGAGGTGCCGCCATATTGTAACGTGCAATACCCTCTCGTAAAACATCTTAGATGTTAAACTATTTAGAATACCACTTTATAATAATATTCAAGAAATGTACATGTCTATATAACTGCGATCGTGCCCTGAATGGGCATTACCCATGAATGCGCCCTAGTTTGTATCACATCATGATCCGCTGGATGTTTATCCTCGCAGCCTTCGCCGCTGGGCGCTTTTCTTGCAGCCAGAGCCGCCAGACAGTTTTGAGCGCGGCCGGTGCCGCCAAACGTCTCTTGGTGCGGCGGGTAGCCGCTGGGCACTTCTCTTTGCGGCAGGAGCCGCTAATTGGTTCTGGGAGCAGCCGGAGCCACCTGGCTCATCTCGGTGCGGCGAGGAGCCGCTGATCGTTTCTTTTTTAGGACCGGTGCCGCAGGCCATTTTCCTAAACTATCTGTGGGTCAGAAAAGAGTAAAGGAAAGGAAAGCACACCTTTTTTTCTTAACCAGAAAGACGGAGGTAAGACTGAGGAGATAGTACTTTCCATCCACCCTTTTCCTACCCCCACCTTACTACGAAACGTATAATCTATTCAATTGTAACATCAACTCCTGTTCCTCTACAAAACTGTACAAACAGTATAAATTGTGTTGAATCTATTGTACACACTGGTCAGTATAGCCTTTTTCTCCTGTGCTGTTGGAACTCGCCCCAAAAGCGATACCTTTTGCAATCTTATCGATCGGCAATTCGAGGCTGCGAGAGGTCAAAGGCGAGGAGTGAAAGACTTAAGAGTAGCCCGAGGTGTGCTCCCACATCCACATCCCAATCTCCACTCATACTCACCACTGTGCGCAAGGGACACAGACAGACCACCTCCCGCAGTATGGCATATAAAAAACTGAGATCACGTACAATATTTATGAAAAGACTAGGAACTGAACAAGCCATAAGAAGGAGTGCCGGAAAGATGGTCCGTCCTCAAAATACGGAATCGCTCTCCGGAATAACTAACAATTTTTTAAAACAAAGGACCAGGAGCAAACCCAAAGCAATCAAGTGAAAGAAGTATTAAAAGAGGAAAAACTGCAGGTTTCTAACACCACAGGGCAAGATGAAATCTCAAACAACAAAAGCTTGGAAGAGTTAAATACTAAAATTTCAAGTACAGAAACAGAAAAAGTAGAAGATCATCAAAATCAGAAAAATTCAATATTTGATATCACTTGCCCCGACATAAGCTTGAAAGAACTGGTTTTCAGTATGGCACCACAAAAGGAGAATTCAAAAATTCAGAACAGTACCCCACTAAAACAATTTGACCCTGAAGACTCTCTCTCGCAAACGCCGGTTTTCCTATATTTAAAATCTATTGATCCTTCTAACGAAAATATATCGGTGTCCAAAGCCCTAGTCACACTTGAAAGAATTCTGGAATCAGTTCTTTCTCATCTAAGGAACATCTTCGAAAACTCTGACCAGATGTTGGACACCCAAATAGGAATGTTAAAACATCTAGTAGAGAAAAAAAGGAGTAAACAACAACTAAAATTATCACTAGTTGGAGAAACCGAAGAATGAACAACAGAGGGAAAACTTTCCACACTAAAAGTCCTCCTTCCAACAGAAGCTGACTCTCCATCAAAGGTCGACACTGCAACTCAAACCGGTCGATGCAAACAAAAAGTAAAAAAGGAAAAAAAATACATACATACAAACCTACTTATTAAGAAAACTCTTTAGGGACCCAAATGAGACCAAAACTCAAGTACAGAGCACAGCATATTACCCAATCTTTAACAAATTAAAGTATAAAACCTCATCAAAAGGGTTAATCACGATCAATCAATAAGCTATTGAAACCTCAATAAATATGTCCCCAGTCTCCCCTGCCTGAGAAACAACAGTAAAAAAGAGGAGATTAAATAAAAATAGTCGAAAGCGGACAAAGGAAGGGGAAAAAAGAAGGTTTGCTAAACAGAAGGTCCGAAAAACAAGATTTCCAGAAACGCTACCTCCTTATCTTATGATCTCAGAAAATAAGAAAGGTAAAGAAATCAACCTCATCATGGAAGAAAGAGAACAGATTTCGAACTTTAAATTCTAAAGGGCAAACTCTTTACCTCTAAATCTCATCACCAAAAGCTTTGTTCCAACTAACTCAGAAAGAGAATCATGGACGCAAAAGGAAACTCAACAAGCTCCACCGATTAGGAAGTTGTCTATTCAACTGTAGAAAAATCTAACATGCAGTGTGGAAATTACAGACCTATTTCCCTCTGGTGAAGACCCTCTAAATCGAGAAAGAATAATAAATCTTCTTCAAACGATACAACCACTATAAGCATTAGCAAGAAATTACATAAAACGAGTATTTTTTCCAGAAAAAACGAAAACCCCGACAGCTGTAGCAGAAATTTGGTCGCCAGTCATTCCAGCTATTATTTTAAAAGAATTAGGTACCCTTCATAAATGGGGATTTGATATGGCCCAGAAAAAGGGGACAAAAGGACAACCAGCAGAAACTCTTTTAATTGGACATCAGCGCGTAGTCGCAGATCAAAACTGCAACAATAACTTGTCAAATCCTTATAAAGAAGACATATCAGTCTCAATTACTAATGGAGTAAGGAGAAGCTGGACCAAGAATTCTCCATGAAGGAACAAATAGCCACAGTCAACTCATGGGCATGGATAGCAGAGAATCTGGGAGTCAGGAGAAAAGTGAGAGAAAATTATTCTATCAACACTTGCTATCCTGAATGGAGCAATACTAAATGGCAACATTGAAGGAGACATCCCGGCTTCCTATACAAGAAAGGGCAGCCTTAACGCTTCAATTCTCGATTACATGATCTGCAGTCTAGGCCTCTTTGGATCAGCCCAACAACTTAATATCAAGTTCGAGAAAGGAAGCGATCATGGAATCTTACAGCTAACAACAGATTTAACTCTGAAACTAACATCTCCGGTGCGCATATTGGAATTGCAAACTACAGCAATGGTAAACCAACTCAAGGTCGGGTAATGTGGAATCCCAGAAATTTTGATAAAACCATACAAATAATTGAGAAATAAATCTATTAAAAACTAACCACTTTACAAATCCAATAAACAACTTTGAGGAAGTGGTAAAAGAAACTGGTACAACTGTTGCAGGAAAGCTCAAACCAACGAATGACAAAAACGCAAAACAATGAAAGACGGAATCATGAACCCAGGGCATCGGAAATAAACAAACTAATCAGGGCACAATTTTTGCATTTCTCCAATATAAGAAAACAGGAAATCATTAAACTACAAAATCGTCGTAGAAGAGAAAAAGCAACAAAAAAAAAAAGTTACAGGACAAAAAATGGGTTGACTTACAGATAGCAGCGAAACAAAATGACAAACGTGCCTACTGGAACATAATAGCGTTAGAAACAGGAACAAAAAAAACACTAAATACAAATCCAGTTCCACCTTCAGAATGGGAAACATACATATCCAACCTATACAAAGTAAATCAAAACTCAGATTGCGAGTCTTCAATGCAATTTAAGAGAGGACAGGAAAAAATCACACATAAAGAGGCCCCATCGACACTACAAATATAACATTATAAAAAAAGGCAAGACCGTTGGCTGCAATGGGTCCAGACCAAATATCTATTAAGGTCTTAAAAACCTAAGGAGTGGAGTAAGAATATAGCATGCCTTTTCTGCCATAATAATTGAGAAATAAATCTATTAAAAACTAACCACTTTACAAATCCAATAAACAACTTTGAGGAAGTGGTAAAAGAAACTAACATCTCCGGTGCGCATAATGGAATTGCAAACTACAGCAATGGTAAACCAACTCAAGGTCGGGTAATGTGGAATCCCAGAAATTTTGATAAAACCATACAAATAATTGAGAAATAAATCTATTAAAAACTAACCACTTTACAAATCCAATAAACAACTTTGAGGAAGTGGTAAAAGAAACTGGTACAACTGTTGCAGGAAAGCTCAAACCAACGAATGACAAAAACGCAAAACAATAAAAGACGGAATCATGAACCCAGGGCATCGGAAATAAACAAACTAATCAGGGCACAATTTTTGCATTTCTCCAATATAAGAAAACAGGAAATCATTAAACTACAAAATCGTAGTAGAAGAGAAAAAGCAAAAAAAAAAAAAGTTACAGGACAAAAAATGGGTTGACTTACAGATAGCAGCGAAACAAAATGACAAACGTGCCTACTGGAACATAATAGCGTTAGAAACAGGAACAAAAAACAACACTAAATACAAATCCAGTTCCACCTTCAGAATGGGGAAAATACATATTCAACCTATACAAAGTAAATCAAAACTCAGATTGCGAGTCTTCAATGCAATTTAAGAGAGGACAGGAAAAAATCACACATAAAGAGGCCCCATCGACACTACAAATATAACATTATAAAAAAAGGCAAGACCGTTGGCTGCAATGGGTCCAGACCAAATATCTATTAAGGTCTTAAAAACCTAAGGAGAGGAGTAAGAATATAGCATGCCTTTTCTGCCATATAACAGGGGAAATTCCAAAGTCCTGAAAGGGGAGTATTGTAATTCCAATCCACAAGAAAGGCTCCAGGCTGCTCCCCTGTAACTACCGGCAGATTGCTCTCCTGGACGCAACTAGGAAGATCTTCGCGGCAGCTGTCCTTGATCATCTAAAAGAGTGGGCATTTTCAACTGACTCCATTCCACTTAATCAAGCCGGGTTCAGATCCAAACACTCAGTTATAGATAATATTGCAGTACTTCAAACAAAAATAGAAAAATATGTGACCAAAAAGTCGCAGGAAGTGTATGCAGTCTTTGTAGACTTCAAGACTGCTTCGATAGGGTTGACAGAGACAAGCTTTGGCAAAAACTTCAAAAAATGGGAATCCCACAAAATCTTCTTCATCTAATAATATCACTCTATTCTGGGACATGGTATCAAGTCCAAATGGGGAGGGATAAGGGTCCTACCCGCCCAATATCTAATCCAAACGGCCTGCGTCAATGGTGTCTTCTAGCTCCCCTATTGTTTTCTCTATACCTGAGCAACCTACCGGAAAATCTTAACCAGGTCAAGAACTTCCCACCCAAGATTGCAGCTTTGAAAATCCACTGTATGATGTATGCAGATAACGTTGTAATCTTAAATCTGACTCCATTCGGTCTCCAAATCTGCTGGCACTCACCAAATATACTGAAGAAAATTACTTAATTCCAAATGTTACAAAAACAAAAATTGTCCCTTTCACAGGAAAGAAGAGCTATGTCAAATATAACTGGACATTAGGAGGAAAACCATTGGAAATCGTTAAAGAATATATATATCTCCGGAGACTTTTTACTCAATCCCTGCACAATCTGCCCCACTTGTAAAAAATGGGTCAAAAAGCTGACATCCACTTAGGGGCTCTCCAACAACTTTATTCCTCCACTGGCCAAAGACACTTCTCTTCTCTTTTACAGGTTTATATTACAAAGATCCCCTCTGCCCTATCATATGCAATAGAACATATTCCAATAAACGAATGGAAACAAATCGACATAAAAGAAGGGAAAATCCTTCAAAAACTAATCAGGATGTCGCAAGCTGTGCCGGTCCAAGTTCTTCGGCTAGAATTATCGCTAGTCAGTTCCATCGCTAGAGGGATCACAAATATAATAAGATGGGAATATAATTTGGTTCAAACAGACCAAGGGACTTTAAGAGCACTGTTAAAAATTGAGACACTTGAGCAAGAATCTCCGAAGTATGTGTATTGTAAAAATCTATCCATCGCTTTTAAATGATCAAACGTTACTTTGGATATGTTAAAATCTTGGTCACCACCCCTTCTGAAACTTTTCTTAAAACACTTAACACCAAGGCTAAGTATGAACCTTGACATCCAACATTGTTCCGAACTCTCAACGTATAAACATTATGGGGATACAATAGTTTTAAAAAAAATGCAACAATATATCCTTTTTAATTTAAATCATGGAATTAGGCGAAGTATTATTCTACTACCTCTGAAATCTTACACTTTTAAGTGGTTCCCAAAAGTAAGAGGGTCTAATCTCTGTGATTTATGTAAAGGTGATGCAAGATTTAGAACATGTTATTTTTGCTTGTCCCAATAAATATGTAGTAGCAGCTAGGAACAGATATGTAATAACGATCAAAACAAAATGGAAAATTAACTCTGTTCAGAAGTTAATTTCCCTCTGCATAGCACCACCTAATGAATTTGTGTGTATCAATATGTACAACCTTTTAAAATCATTTTTTTGAAAATTATATTAGATTGATAATTTTATTACTAAAACTGTATTTTTTATCGGCAAATATTTGTTGTTCTCAAAAGAGAACTAAATCAAATAAAACATTATTTCATTTCATTTCATTACTCACCTGTTATCAGGAGAGACCACAGTGCTGCATCTTTGAGCCCAGTACTGATCCTCAAAAGTAATTCTAACCATACTTACTAGTAACTTGAATTTCCTTCCATAGGCTAAGATTGACTGGCTTCACTTGGAAATTCTTCTAAGTGTGGAGTTTTGGAACTTTAAAATATTCACCTAAAATCATCTGAATCTATTTTCACGAACTAAAAATATTCCCTAAAAATCACCTGTATGACTCAAACGCATTCTTTTAACTGTTTACATGAGATGCACCAGTGCTGGATCCAGGATCCACCACTGAGTAAGAAAAAGTAATGATAACACGACTTACCTGCTAAGTGAATTTCCTTCCATCGGGTAACATTGAGTGGTTTTACTTTGAAATTCTTCTAAGTGTGGAGTTTTGGAACTTTAAAATATTCCTCTAAAATCAGCCGAACTACAAATTCCGATCTACTCACCTGTTATCAGGAGAGACCTCAGTGCTGCATCTTTCAGCCCCGTACTGATCCTGAAAAGTAATTTTAACCGTACTTACCTGTAACTTGAATTTCAATCCATGGGATATCATTGCCTGCTATATGAAATATATATAAATTAAAAAATATATAAAATTAAAAAAATATATATTACAATTTCAATATTTTTAAAAACTTTTTTTTTCAATTTATATTAAAAAAATGTAATGTAATTTAAAAAATTTAATATCTAAAAATAAATACTTTAAAACAATGTAGTAAATCAGTATGAAAAAATATAACAATGAATAGATTTAATAATTATCATTTACAAAAACTTTGAACTTCACTGAAAAAACCATAGGTTTCAACCACGTTATAGTTAGGAATTAGCATTTAAAAAAACCTTAGAAATTCATTGAAAAAACCATAGGTTTCAGTAACATTATAGTTAGGAATAAGCATTTAAAAAACCTTAGAAATTCACAGAAAAAACCATAGGTTTCACACATGTTATAGTTAGCTGGACATTTCACTCATACAAAACCATTAAAATTCCCCCGTTATAGTTAGTTCAGCTAACTATAACTCGTGCGCCCGCAATGCACTTCTGATGACGTTACATATTACATCACTCATGACATGGTCAGTGACATCACTCAAGACATCACTGATGACATCTCAAATGCCATTACTGATGACATCACTGATGACATCATCCTTGTGCAAGAGTGGCAGACCTCCTCTCACCGTAACATAACCTTTGATACATACATTCACAAATATAAACTAAAATTTTCAAAACAATGGAGATACCAATACCAGTTACAACAATCTATTCAGTAATTCCAAATTATACATACACATTCACTCATTCACCAACAGTTCTATTTAGTCACTCATACATCTACTCATTCATCATATGTACTCATACACCTATACATCCTGTTACACACCGACACTCATCCATAGAGTTCCTCACACACATACTCACACATGCAAATAAACTATCAAACATCCATTTACTTGCATATACAGCTATACACACACCACTACACTTACTTCTACAGAAACATACACATACTTACTCTCTTAAACAATCACTTATAGAAACACATACTCATTTATACAGGAACTCTTCCAATCTCTCACTCTCACATATAAACACTTAGATACATCAATACTCACATATACTAGTTTAAAACATATGTAGTTACTCATAAAGATACTATGGAGACAGTCATTCACTCACTAACAAACCCGTACACACACTCATCCACCCTTACAGTCCTGCACACATGCTGTCTTCAAAACACATACAGTGAGTCAGTCATTCATGCATCTATGCACTAAGTAATATCTCCCACCGAAATATACAGACACTCATACTGATACTCAAAAAACCAACTAATAACCCATATACACACTCATGTAGCTACTCACCAACCCATGCAGCCACTTATACAAAAAGTGAGACATATTTAAATATTACTTGTTAATACATGTATTCACTAAGATACACTTAATAAGTCAGTTATACAACCAATTTTACAAAAAAAAACATCCATTTAGACACTTATTTACCCAGTTATTCTTCCATCGACCTTTAGATATACATATATAAAAAATATTTATTTTTCAGAAAGACACACATTCACTGGATGATGTTATCAGTGATGTCATCAGTGATGTCATGTGAGATGTCATCAGTGATGTCATGAGTGATGTCACTGACCATGTCATGAGTGATGTAATATGTGACGTCATCAGCAGTGCATTGCGGGCGCGCGAGTTATAGTTAGCTGAACTAACTATAGCGGTTAAATTTCAATGGTTTTGAATGAGTGAAATGTCCAGCTAACTATTACATGTGTGAAACCTATGGTTTTTTCAATGATTCCAGGTATGCTATAGTTAGGAGTTATCATTTAAAAAACCTTAGATATTCACTGAAAAAACCATAGGTTTCAGGGGTGAAATATTTAACTGTACAATTCACTCATACAAAACCATTGAAATTCCTCCGTTATAGTTAGTTGTACTAACTGTAACTCATGCGCCCGCAATCCACTGCTGTTGATGTCACATTATTCGTGACATGGTCGGTGAAATCACTGATGACATCACTGATGACATCTCAAATGACATCACTGGTGACATCACTGATGACATTATCCAGTGAATGTGGTTTGGTTCGTTATTTAAATATGTATTATATATATAGCAATCTGCATTGAAGAATGAATGGATATATAAATATCTAGATGGAGGATTTAGTAGCACTGTGATTGACTGTTTACTTGACTAATTTATAGTGTCTCACTAAATATATATTGGATAGTGACTAAACTGTGTAAATATCTGTTGCACTTTGTCAGTTGTTGTGTAAACTGCTGCACCAGTTGGTTACAAGCTATGTGAAAGTCTATATTAATTAGTTATTGATTAGTTAACTGAGTATTTGTATGGGAGAATGAATGTGTGTGTGGTTCGGTGGGGGGTGTGTGACCGCCCAAAGATGTGTGAACACCGCAGCTCATTTGTGCTGTTTGTTGTGGAGGGAGAATTCAGTGCATTGCACTTCCTGGTGGTGCCATTAGCGGGCGGCCATCTTGTAAGGTGACGCTCTACCTTTCCCAAGAACCTAATCTACATTAAAGCACATGATGCTGTCGTGCAGCGGACACACGCAGCGGGCGCGCCGCGGATGCGCCGAAGAGGCGCCTAAGAGAAGCCAGTCTGCGCCAGTCCGCATCCAGCCGCGCCCAGGGCCCCAGACCCTCGATCCTATAATTAAAAGCATATTTACTTATGACCCTTTAAGACTAGTTGAGTTAAGACCCGCTGTCAACGCTAGATGCCTACACTCCATACCCTTAGACATTACGACCCATTGCAAACATTGCAATTTGAAACTATCACCCAATACCTCTGGAAAACACACTACCCATAGGCGTTGGAGGCTGTTCCTCCTCAATTATAGATCTTTGCCTAAACACTACACTGAAGTATCCCTTCTGATAGAAGAGCTCGAGCCTGATGTTCTCTTTTTGACAGAGACATGGCTCCAACCGGAAGCTGACCCAACTATTGTCTGCGCCACTCCGCAAGGTTACACGATAAAAAGAGTCGACCGCACTTCTGGCAGAGGAGGCGGGTTAGCGATCATCTACAGAGAGAGATATCAATGTCGTATCATTTCCACCATACTTTCAGACTGCAAAAGCATGTCCTTTGCATTAGAACTCTCTCCAATAAACACCTTCTCGGGTATCCTGGTCTATCGTCCACCTGGAGCCCTGGGTCAGTTTATCCCCAACTTGGTCAACCTAGCCGCCGACTCAGCACTTGCTTCGGCCAACTTCACGGTACTAGGCGACCTAAATCTCCATCTGGATAACTCTTTTGACCCCTCGGCCAATAATCTGCGGCTGAGTCTCCAAGCAATCGATCTGGCACAAAAAGGTTTCTCCCCGACACATAATAAGGGCCATTTACTGGATCACGTGTTCAGTAATATCGATACATTAACCACTGAAATGCCTCTCCCTCTCCCCTGGACTGACCATTACCTGATTCCCCTGAATTGGGAAACAGGGAGCTCCATGTCTATTCAGGAGCCAAGAAAACAATGGGGTAGGAAGTGGTCAAAACTTTCCCCTAGTCATTGGGAGTCTGCTCTTGCTGATCTCAGGCCAGTAAAAGTCTTCAATCCCACCCAGGCCAGCAGTAGTTTTGACAACTGGATCCAGAACTCCCTTGATCTAGTCCTTCCCAAAGAACGTTTGCAGCACATAAAGAGACAAAAAGTAGCCCCATGGTTCACATCTAAACTAAGGGACATAAAACAATCCTGCCGTAAGATGGAAAGGGTGTGGAGACGGAACTACTCTCAAGATAGGAAAGTGGACTACAGAGCAGCGGTCCGTCTCTACATAACTGAAAGCAAGGCAGCACAAGCCCTCTTTTACGAAACCAAAATCAATACAGCTGCCAACTCGCCCAAGGAGATCTTTAAGATAGCTAAATCACTGATCTCCCCGCCCAAAGAATTGGTTTCCATAGAGGGAGCATTGACACGATGCAATAACCAGGCAACCTTCTTCCATCAAAAAATCCAGACTATCTATGCTTCCTTCACCCCTAACAGTGCTGAGTTAGAAACAGCTGGAACGGTGAGCTCTGATTCCCCGGCCATCTGCATGTTGGAACAATTCACTCCTTTGGACTCCGTTTCCTTGGAGAAAATAATTCCTAGGGTCACCTCGGGTTCCCCGAGAGACCCAGCGCCCCCTCAATCTCTAATTAAGGTCATCAACACGATTCGCCCAGTAATCCTTGATGTCCTTAACACTTCAATTGCCTCAGGTATAGTTCCTGTATCATGGAAATGCGCTATGGTCAGGGCTTTATTAAAAAAGCCCAATTTGGACCTAAGCAATTTGTCCAACTATCGTCCTATCTCCCTTTTGCCCTGGATGAGCAAATTGGTGGAGAAACACATTAACAACTTACTGGTCGAGTATTTGGAATCAAACCGACTGCTTTCTACGTTTCAGACGGAGTTTCGTCCCCAGCACGGGACTGAGACAGCTCTGTTGGCCGTGATAGAGGAGACAAGGAGTCTGCTAGACCGGGGAGGTAAGGCGGCCATCATCCTATTAGATCTCAGTGCCGCGTTCGACACGGTTAACCATGCCATTTTACTACATCGTCTTAGTGGCATGGGGGTGTCGGGCGTGGCACTGACATGGCTGACCTCCTTCCTGGAGGAGCGTTTCTTCCAGGTCTTTGAGGGAGACATTGTTTCCACTAAGCAGCCACTTATGTGTGGGGTGCCTCAGGGCTCTGCCTTGAGCCCCACCCTTTTTAATATTTACATGAGACCTCTGGCGGAGGTGGTCCATCCTTTTGGCGTCAAAATTGTCACCTATGCAGACGACACCCAGCTTGTGGTTTCATTAAACCAGGCTGGGGGGTCGTCTAGCACCCTGGGCCCCTGTCTTGAGGCGGTCGCCAAGTGGATGGAGCTCTCCTGCTGTAGACTCAATGGGGAAAAAACGGAAATTATGTTACTGGGCAACCCCGCACCCAACATTCTGGTCCCTTTGTGGCCGGAATGTATGGGACCCCCTCCCTCCCCAAAAACACAGATAAAAAGCCTCGGAGTCTGGCTAGATAGCTCCCTGGATTTTATGGTCCAGGCCACTAAGACCTCATCTACCTGTTACGGTCTGATGAGGATGCTCGGTAAGATCCTCCCTCTTCTTCCGTTCCAGGCGAGGAGAGTCATGGTTCAGGCCCTGATACTCTCTCGCCTGGATTACGGCAATGCTCTCTATCTGGGAGCCCCAAAGGCCACAATTAATAAACTTCAGGTCACACAGAATTGTGCCGCCCGATTGCTCTACCAAATCCCACGGAGGCAATCTGCTAAGCCTGCTCTTAAGAAGTTACACTGGTTGCCTATAACAGCAAGGATTCAGTTCAAAGCTATGTGTCTTACGCAGAAAGCAATCTGGAGGACCGGTCCTGCCATAATGCACCCTTTGATCACCCCCTATCTCCCCCACAGAGCCGTGCGCTCCAGTTCATTCCATTTGGCCACCTCGAACAAGATAAACAAAGCTCGTTGGGGAGGCCGCTCATTTACATTCAATGCTGTAAAGCTTTGGAACTCCCTCCTCCTCTCGCTTAGAAGGACCAATAAATTGCAGGCATTCAGAAAACTTTTAAAAACCCACCTATTTGGTACATCCTGCTAGCACGAATCCCTGTAGTCTTCTGATTCAAATATTAGCGCTGCAAGGCCTCAGGGTAGTATATGCGCTATATAAATGTAATTTTCATTCATTTCATTCTTTCATTTCATTCATTTAGTAGGTATATGAGGTTAAGACTACATGTTATTACAGTTGTTTGGGTGAGTGAATATCTTTAGGGGTGTGGGGATTAACTAATATATCTCTCAGTGGTTCATCTCCAACAAACTAGAAAAATAAAAGGCAGTGTATGTGACATTTGTTGGATATAAATAAGTATACATAAGACTCAGTGATTGTATGAGTGACTGTATGGATAACTGTATACTAGTAATAGTGATTTTATAACACACTAAGTATGAGTTTCTATCTATATGAATAAAGGAAGTGGTGTTTGTATGAGTGTGTAGCTGAGAAAATGTATGTTTGCATAAGTGAATAGGATGTGTGCTTGTGTGTAATGTCGATATAGGTGTATAAGTATATTTGATAGTGTTCTATTGATCATTGCCAGCATGTATGAGTGAATCTATAGGTAAGTGAATAGATGTGTGTGTAGATCTAGGAATCACTGAGTGGGTTTTTAGAAACTTGTGTTGGTGTGTCAATGGATTCAAATATGGTACTCTGTATTTTACAGTGAGTGATGAAAGTTAGACTAGTGTATGATGAGGTGTATCTGATTGTCACGTGGATGGTGTAATCAGTGAGGTCATCAGTGATGTAATTTGAGATGTCATCAGTGATGTCACTGACCATGTCATGAATGATGTAATATGTGACATCATCAACAGTGGATTGCGGGCGTGCGGTTCACAAATTGAATTCAGCTTTGTATCTACACTACGCACAGCATTGAAGTTATCCTTCATTTATGTAAGGCAGAGACAATTCTACTCTATATCCTCAGATTTTATTAAAATAAGTGATAAAAATTCTTCGTTGGTCTCTGTAGTGACTCCTACCTTCGATCTACTGTGCGGTCAGTAGAGTTCACAAGTTGATACCAGTAGCGCTTAAGCACTATGGACAACATTTAATTCAGTCTCGATTTATTTAAAGCAAAGACCATTGTACTATGTCATCAGATTATGTTAAAGTATGAACAGTAGGAAATTCAGCCTTTATTTATTTAATGCAGAGACAATCCTACTATATGTCTTCAGATTTTGTTTAAATAAGTTACAAAAAGCATTCCTCCATGTCTGTGTCAACTACTGCCTTCGATCTACACTGCGGACAGCAAGGTTCACAACTTGAATTCAGCTTTCTATGTACACTACGGACAGCATTGAAGTTAGCCTTGATTTATATAAGGCAGAGACAATTTTGTTAAATGAGGCAACAAAAAATATTCTTCAATGTCTGTACTGCCTTCAAATGTACACTGCGTTCAACAGAGTTCACTACTTGATACCAGAAGCGCATCAGCCCTACAGACAACATTAAATTCATTCTCAATTTGTATTGAAGGCACAGACAATTGTACTGTGTCCTCAGATTTTGTTAACTGTGACAAAAAAGCATTCATCGATGTTTGAGTCAACTACTGCCTTCGATCTACACTGCGGACAGTAGGGTTCACAAATTCAGTTCAGCTTTCCATCTACACTATGGACAGCATTCAAGTTATCCTTGATTTATGTAAGGCAAAGACCATTTTGTTAAAGGATGCCACAAAAAACATTACTCAATGACTCTACTGAGTTCTGTTTTCAAATGTACACTGCGGTCAAAAGAGTTTACCACTTTTTTTTGTAGAGTTTTATATAGCGCGAACTAGACCCGAACCGAATCAGGTATCAGAGCGCTTTACATAGCACAAGTTACGTTTTACATGAGGACACACACTTCCATTTATTTTTTTTTTTTTGTTTTTTAGGCACGGGGAGATTAAGTGATTTGCCCAGAATCACAGGAGGTTTTGGCGTCGTTACCGAGACTCGAACCCAGATCCCCAGGTCCGAGGTCGAGCGCCTTAGCCGTTAGGCTAACTCCTCTCCCCTTGATACCAGTGGCGCATAAGCACTACAGACAACATAAAATTCAGTCTCGATTTATTTATGGCAGAAAAATTATACTGTGTCTGCAGATTTTGTTAAAGTATGTGACAAAAAAAGCATTCCTTGATGTGTGTGTCAACTACTGCCTCCAATGTGCTCTGCAGACAGCAGGTTTCACTACTTGAAGTCAACTTTGCATGTATACTACGGACAGTTAGAAATTCAACCTTGATTAATTTAATGCAGAGACAATTGTACTGTATGTGTTCTGATTTTGTTAAAATAAGTGACAAAAATCAGTTGTCAATATCCCAGCTGACTACTGCCTTCGAGTTACAGTGCAAACAGCAGGGTTCACATCTTGAATTCAGCTTTTAATCTATACTACGAACAGCATGAAATTTAGCCTTGTTTTTTTAAGGTAGAGGTAATTGTACTTTATGTCCTCAGATTTTGTTAAAAGATGCGACAAAAAGAATTTCTTGATATCAGTGATGACTACTGCCTTCGATCTACATTGTGAGGGCTCACCATTCAGATAGAATGACGATTGTACATGAAGCATTCTAGTAGACAAGAGACATTATACCACTGCGACCCCCCCGAACCACGAATCATCACAGGGTACGCACACGAGTTCTTTCGGTACCACTAACTTACTGCACCACAAGTAATTTCCACGTAGCCTTAATTAACAGAATTCAGAAGGCAAAAAACATTGCTCCAAGTACAGCCCCCCTGCATTATGCATTATCACAGGGTACGTACAAGCTCAGCGTCAAAGATAGTACTAACTCTGTGCACCATAAATCATCGGAAAGAAGAGTGAATAGTTTTATGTCAGCAATGAGGCATACTATCACTTTTCAGTGGAATTCATGCAGAATCCAATCGACAAAAGACATTACTCCAATTACGGTGTCCCCTCCCCCCTCAGACCACGCATTATCGCAGGATACATAGACGCTAAGCACCAAAGGTACCTGTAACTCAGTGCACCAAAAATCATTATCACGTGGCCTTACAAAGGCAGCATTCACAACACAAAAAACATTACTATCAGTACGACCTGCCCGGACCACGCATCATCGCAGGCTCCATAGAACCTTGTTGTTTCAGATACCACTCACTCAGTGCAAACGAAACTAAGTATAACACCTATCAAACCTACAGAAAATCCCTTTATTATGCTTCCTTCAAAAACTTCTTTTATATCACCTATAGATTTAGTTGAATAATA
Organism: Lissotriton helveticus; assembly: GCF_964261635.1. Taxonomy (NCBI): domain Eukaryota; kingdom Metazoa; phylum Chordata; class Amphibia; order Caudata; family Salamandridae; genus Lissotriton; species Lissotriton helveticus. The sequence goes on from NC_136059.1 coordinate 1,083,058,435, forward strand.
AAATTTACGCTACATACATGTTCTATCTTTCATTTCAAACATGATTGCAGATAATGCAGTCCACCCTAAGGTCTACTCTGCGGACAGCAGGGTTTACAACTTGAATTCAGCTTTGGATCTACACTACAGAAAGTATAGAATTTAGCCTTGATTTATTTAAGGCACTGACAAAAAATACTCCTGTGGCACTGCTAGTAGGCGCAAGCCCCTTTAATCCCTGCATCCTGTGAACTATGTTTACAAAAAATGTAGAACACAGCGCCAAAATGTACCTCCACCAATGGCAATACCAAGTACCTCTGGGGTATCACCTTCAACAAGGCCACCAGATATACGTCCACATTTTGAGAAAGTTAGAATGCACTGCCTGAAATGCAATTGTTTAATTTGTTATGGGGAGCAATCAATAGACCTAGTTTGCAGAACAATTGATAATTATCAATGGTAGTTTTTTTCCCCTCAAAGTACATGCAATCCAGTATGAAACATTCAATGGTTTGAGTGCAACCCGTTCAGACCATGCATCATCGCAGGGTGAGCACACACTAAACACCAGACATACCACTAACTCAGTACACCATAAATAATCACACAAGGCTTTATTAAGGGAAAATTCAGTAGTCCAAAAATATTACCCCCAGTGTGGCCTGTTCGGACCACGCATCATCACAGGTTACGTACACGCTCAGTCCCAAAGGAACTACTAACTCAGTGCACCATATTTCATCGCCACGTGGCGGTATTCAGGCAGAATTCAACTGACTCTTCATTCTTTATTTGCAGAGTGCAGTACCAAACTAAATAAAACATCTAATAAACCCTATACAATATCCGTTTAGTAGCCTTCCTTCAAAAACTTCTTTTATATCAGTTCTAGGTTTAGTTGAAAAACAAAATTCATGCTGTAAGTGCAAAGGCACACTCAATGGCAGTCTACACTGCGGACAACACAGGTGACAATTTGAACTATAATGTCCCTGAAACATACACATTTAGACAATGTATTCCATACATGTTTTATCTTTTATTCCAATCTTGATTACAGATTATGCAGTCCAGTAGGCAGCACGCTGACTACCAGACATACCACTAACTCAGTGCACCATAAATAATCGCCATGTGGCCTTACTAAGGCAAAATTCAGTAGCCAAAAGACATTCTTAGCAGTGGGGTCTGCCTGAACCACACATCCTAGCAGGTTCCACACAAACCGACCCTACCTTAGTGAACCACAACTCATGAACAATTTACGATAGAATCTTCTCTGTATTATTTCACATGTAGTGCTCCTTCCTTTGTACAGCAGTAGTCATAAAACATTTACGATTGAATATCTATGTATGATATCATGATTACTATTCTACTTGTTACCAACAGTAACATAATAAAATGGAGTCGAGCACACGTGCCCGTACACACTTCAACTATCTATTTTTGTCTGTGTATTTATTATGTTTGTAAAATGCTGCTTCTACACCCTACCACATTATATTGTGATATAAATAGTGTATACAACCATATTACCTCTGACAGTAAGTGGGGCTATTCCTCCTTTTTTAGGATATTTATATAGCGCAAAATCAACCCAAAACTATAGCAGCAATTTACATGAGAACCGTTTTTACAGTACATTTTCAGGCACGCGTAGATTACGTCATTACTCTACAATAACAGGATGTGGACGCAACTTCGAACCTCGAACACTGATTTCCAGCACCAAGTTCAACAGTATATCTTAATGACCATATAGGTATATATATTATCTGCCTTTCATGTGCCAAAAACTCCAACCTAAACCTTTCACATTCCTGTATTACAACAGCTACAACATTCCACTGAATGTACAACAAACATTGATAATCGCAGAAATACGTCATGTCCACCATCTTTTATGTATGCAACTATGAATGAATATAGAGTCAGTGATACACCGTACCTTCCATGTTGGCCATGTTGTGGAACTTTATAGATGTAATGACACATTTGCATTTAAGACCCGGGTGACGTCAGCACTACAAGACGGACACCCGAATCACTTAATTTCTCATACAGCTCATGACTGAACCATGACCATAGCTCCGGAATCATGGTTCAGAGCCTCGCGCAGCACTGGCATATGTCAGGCCAGCCCACTCCGCTTACGCTTCCAGGAAAAAACAAAAACGCAACATTGCCCAGATTTCCACTGTACTGATTTCTCAGTTCCAGGTCTTGTTGTCAAAATGCCACACACACACTCCCTCATGGCTCGTATACACCCACACCACACCCATCCAGCACATGCGTCACTACACACATGAACCTACCAATAAAAAAGATAGGGCGCACGTGCTCTATGCCATTTTGGAGTTGCTCCCATCGCAAGTGCTGTGATGGCCCGTCCTAAGGGTTCGGACGCCTCATGTAGGCCTAAACCACCGAGTAGGGGGGCCCACCACTACGTGCATGGCCTCTTTGGTCACTGAGTTAGTGGTACCGCAAGGACTGAGCGAGTGAGGAACCTGCAATGAAGATAGGTGCAGGAGTATGTCCTTTCCCATAGCGATATCAAGACTCGACACCATATGTGAGACTTTTTGGTGGCAGAGCGGGACTGCATGATGTGGAAGGTGTCCTGTCCATGAAAAGGTGAGCAATGGGGCCTGGGTGCGCATCGGAGGGAGTCGATGGGGTGCAGAAGACTGGATACAAAAAGGCTATGCAGCGATTTAGGCATACGTAGTCCAATAGACAGTATCTTATTACATTTATATATTTTTTTCCAATAGCACAAACATTTTTATAATCGGTCAAATGTCCGACGCTCGTGATGATCGAAACCACGTACATCACTTCGCACCACTTGCTTTCACAACCGGATAAAAACTTTACTAGTACAGTTATGTTTCAAAAATGGAAGCCTACTAAACAAGTTGGAACTGTACAAATAGTTGTTTTTAAATGCGGGACAAAAGGTGTGTGAAAGGGCGATGTAATTCTACTACACATTAAGATAGTCATCAGTGATGTCACTGACCATGTCATGAATGATGTAATATGTGACATCATCAGCAGTGGATTGCGGGCGCGCGAGTTATAGTGATTCCAACTAACTATAACGTGGGAATTTCAATGGTTTTGTATGAGTGAAATGTTCAGCTAACTATAACTGGTGTGAAACCTATGGTTTTTTCAGTGAATTTCAAAAGGTTTTTAAAATGCTAATTCCTAACTATAACAATTGTGAAACCTATGTTTTTTTTAGTGAATTTCAAAGGTTTTTTAAATGCTAATTCCTAACTATAACGATTGTGAAACCTATGGTTTTTGCAGTTATTTTCATAGGTTTTTTAAAAGCTAATTCCTTTGTATATCAAGTTTGTAACCTACGATTTTTAAACTAATTATTAATATGTTTTTTTAAAACAAATTATTTTTTCAATGTATTTTTCATGTAGGTTTTTTTTTAATCATTTTGTCTTGGAGCGCTCAGGGTGCGCGCACCGGTAAGCTCACCCGAGAGCGCAGCGAGAGCGCTATTTCCGTGTGCAGAAAAAAAAAAGTATGTATTTAAACTAAATAATAATGCAAGACATTCAGTGGCATACTTATAAAAGTAGTATTTTTGATTTTAAATAACTGTATTTTAACTTTAAATGCATTTCCGAAAAGCTAGCAAAACGTCATTCAGGCGCGCCGCGTAAGCGCCCCCTGAAGCGCCTACGTTCGTGCCGCGTAAGCGCCTACATTCGTGCCGCGTAAGCGCCCCCGTAAGCGCTCATGTGCGCGCAGCGTAAGCGCGTCAAGTCATGTGACCTTAAAAAACCTATTTTCATTGGTTGTTAACAGTTTTTTTTACAACTAATGAAAACCCACCCATTTCCTTCACTACCTCTTTCACTTTGGAGACAGCAAGACCTGTTCCCTTCTGTTCTTCAATTTAGTGGAAAGAATGGCTGCCAGACCACCCAGCAGCAGTGAGGACTCTGATGAGTTCATCCAGGAGGAGCCTCCTCAGCCCAAGGTGAAGGAGCACTGTATCTGGAAATTTTTTACTATACCACCAGGAGAGAAAAAGGTTAATGCTCCAAAGGTGGAGTGCAAAATTTGCAAAACTGTTCTTTCACGGGGTGACCCTAGAAGAAAGTATAGTTTTGGCAACTCCACAATGATCAGGCATGTTCAAAGGGACCTGGCACATAATCCCCCAAGGGATGGCGCCTCAACATCTACCGGAGGAGCAACAACATCGGGGAGAGGAAGAGCAGTGGAGCTGATCCCCAACATTCAGCCTGTTTTCAGTGACATCACTATCAAGTGTATGCAGTGTGATGAACTGCTTTGCTACGGAGAGCAGAATATCATGCTCATTGCATGCAGAAGGGAAGAACACCGCTGCCATCCCCAGCCCTAATTTTTCCCCTTTTTTTGCTCCTGTTGAGCAGTTTGGCATTCCCTCTTTTTGTTTTTGTTCACAAAAAAAACCTAAAAAAACGGTTCTTTTTAGAACTACCTCCAATTCTCCAAAAAGAGCTGTATTCTTTACAAATTCAAAAGGAGTGAGTGAAGTGGAGTGCAGTGAGAGAGGAAAGGAAAATGAGTGAGGGAGCAAACAAAGGGACGAGAGGGGAAGGGTAGTGAAGTAGGGGGACTGAAAGAAGTTGAGTGTGGAAGAGGTGAGAGAGGGGAAGGGTAGTGAACATGGTAAATGAGAATAAGTGAGGGAAGCGGAGTAAGGGAACGGGGTGTGGAAGGGCAAGAGAAGAGCAGTGATGTTGAGGAAAGAGTGGTGATAGAAGTGGATAAAGGCAAGTGAGCATGAGACAAGGGGAGTAAGGGAGTGAGGAGACAGAGGAAGTGAAGGAAAAAGTGAGAGTAGAGGACTGAGTGAGGGAGGAAAGAAAGATAAGTGAGGGAGTGTGGTTGAGTTATAGCGAGTAAGCGTAACAGAAGAGGAGTGAGAGACTAAGAGGACAGAGAGAATAGGGGTAACAGAGAGAGAGTGAGGGAAGGGGAGTGAGTAAGTTAGAGGACAGAGGGATTGAGAGAAGAAGTTACTGAAGTGGAGTAAGGGAAGGGAAAAGAGTGAAGGAGCGAAGGATGGGAAGAGAGAGGAAGGAAAGCAAAGGAGAAGGTGTGAAAGAAGGTGAGTGTGGGAGTATGGCTGAGTTATAGGGAGTGAGCATGATAGAAGAGGAGTGAGAGACTAAGGGGACGGAGAGAATGAGGGAAACAGAGAGAGAATGAGGGAAGGAAAGTGTAGAACTAACAGGACAGAGGGAGTAAGAGAAGGGGTTAGTGAAGTGGAGTAAGAGAGTAAGGGAAGGGAAAAGAGTGAAGGAGCGACAGAAGGGAAGAGACAGGAAGGAAAGTAAAAGAGAAGGTTTGAAAGAAGGTGAGTGTGGGAGTATGGCTGTGTTATAGGGAGTGAGCGTGATAGAAGAGGAGTGAGAGACTAAGGGGACGGAGAGAATGAGGCTAACAGAGAGAGAATGAGGGAAGGAAAGTGTAGAACTAACAGGACCGAGGGAGTAAGAGAAGGAGTTAGTGAAGTGGAGTAAGGAGAGTAAGGGAAGGGAAAAGAGTGAAGGAGCGAAAGAAGGGAAGAGACAGGAAGGAAAGTAAAGGAGAAGGTTTGAAAGAAGGTGAGTGTGGGAGTATGGCTGAGTTATAGGGAATGAGCGCGACAGAAGAGGAGTGAGAGACTAAGGGGATGGAGAGAATGAGGCTAACAGAGAGAGAATGAGGGAAGGGGAGTGTAGAAGTAAGAGGACAGAGGGAGTAAGAGAAAGAGTTAGTCTAGTGGAGTAAGGAGAGTAAGGGAAGGGAAAAGAGTGAAGGAGCTAAACAAGGTAAGAGAGAGGAAGTAAAGTAAAGGAGAAGGTCTGAAAGAAGGTCAGTGTGGGAGTATGGCTGAGTTGTACAGAGTGAGTGTGACAGAAGAGGAGTGAGAGACTAAGGGGACAGAGAGAATGAGGCTAACAGAGAGAGAATGAGGGAAGAGGAGTGTAGAACTAAGAGGACAGAGGGAGTAAGAGAAGGAGTTAGTAAAGGGGAGTAAGGAGAGTAAGGTAAGGGAAAAGAGTGAAGGAGTGTAACAAGGGAAGAGAGAGGAAGGAAAGTAAAGGAGAAGGTCTGAAAGAAGGTGAGTGTGGGAGTATGGCTGAGTTATACGGAGTGAGTGTGACAGAAGAGGAGTGAGAGACTAAGGGGATGGAGAGAATGAGGCTAACAGAGAGAAAATGAGGGAAGGGGAGTGTAGAACTAAGAGGACAGAGGGAGTATGAGAAGGAGTTAGTAAAGTGGAGTAAGGAGAGTAAGGGAAGGAAAAAGAGTGAAGGAGTGAAGGAAGGGAAGTGAGAGGAAGGAAAGTAAAGGAGAAGGTCTGAAAGAAGGTGAGTGTGGGAGTATGGCTGAGTTATAGGGAGTGAGTGTGACAGAAGAGGAGTGAGAGACTAAGAGGACGGAGAGAATGAGGCTAACAGAGAGAGAATGAGGAAAGGGGAGTGTAGAAGTAAGAGGACAGAGGGAGTAAGAGAAGGGTTTAGTGAAGTGGCGTAAGGAGAGTAAGGGAAGGGAAAAAAGTGAAGGAGTGAAGGAAGGGAAGAGACAGGAAGGAAAGTAAAGGAGAAGGTTTGAAAGAAGGTGAGTGTGGGAGTATGGCTGAGTTATAGGGAGTGAGCGTGACAGAAGAGGAGTGAGAGACTAAGGGGATGGACAGAATGAGGCTAACAGAGATAGAATGAGGGAAGGGGAGTGTAGAAGTAAGAGGACAGAGGGAGTAAGAGAAGGAGTTAGTGAAGTGGAGTAAGGAGAGTAAGGGAAGGAAAAAGAGTGAAGGAGTGAAGGAAGGGAAGAGAGAGGAAGGAAAGTAAAGGAGAAGGTCTGAAAGAACGTGAGTGTGGGAGTATGGCTGAGTTGTACGGAGTGAGTGTGACAGAAGAGGAGTGAGAGACTAAGGGGACGGAGAGAATGAGGCTAACAGAGAGAGAATGAGGGAAGAGGAGTGTAGAACTAATAGGACAGAGGGAGTAAGAGAAGGAGTTAGTAAAGGGGAGTAAGGAGAGTAAGGGAAGGGAAATGAGTGAAGGAGTGTAACAAGGGAAGAGAGAGGAAGGAAAGTAAAGGAGAAGGTCTGAAAGAAGGTGAGTGTGGGAGTATGGCTGAGTTATACGGTGTGAGTGTGACAGAAGAGGAGTGAGAGACTAAGGGGACGGAGAGAATGAGGCTAACAGAGAGAGAATGAGGGAAGGGGAGTGTAGAACTAAGAGGACAGAGGGAGTATGAGAAGGAGTTAGTAAAGTGGAGTAAGGAGAGTAAGGGAAGGAAAAAGAGTGAAGGAGTGAAGGAAGGGAAGTGAGAGGAAGGAAAGTAAAGGAGAAGGTCTGAAAGAAGGTGAGTGTGGGAGTATGGCTGAGTTATAGGGAGTGAGTGTGACAGAAGAGGAGTGAGAGACTAAGAGGACGGAGAGAATGAGGCTAACAGAGAGAGAATGAGGAAAGGGGAGTGTAGAAGTAAGAGGACAGAGGGAGTAAGAGAAGGAGTTAGTGAAGTGGCGTAAGGAGAGTAAGGGAAGGGAAAAAAGTGAAGGAGTGAAGGAAGGGAAGAGACAGGAAGGAAAGTAAAGGAGAAGGTTTGAAAGAAGGTGAGTGTGGGAGTATGGCTGAGTTATAGGGAGTGAGCGTGACAGAAGAGGAGTGAGAGACTAAGGGGATGGACAGAATGAGGCTAACAGAGATAGAATGAGGGAAGGGGAGTGTAGAAGTAAGAGGACAGAGGGAGTAAGAGAAGGAGTTAGTGAAGTGGAGTAAGGAGAGTAAGGGAAGGGAAAAGAGTGAAGGAGCGAAAGACGGAAAGAGAGAGGAAGGAAAGTAAAGGAGAAGGTCTGAAAGAAGATGAGTGTGGGAGTATGGCTGAGTTATAGGGAGTGAGCATGACAGAAGAGGAGTGAGAGACTAAGAGGACGGAGAGAATGAGGCTAACAGAGAGAGAATTTGGAAAGGGGAGTGTAGAAGTAAGAGGACAGAGGGAGTAAGAGAAGGAGTTAGTGAAGTGGAGTAAGGAGAGTAAGGGAAGGGAAAAGAGTGAAGGAGTGAAGGAAGGGAAGAGACAGGAAGGAAAGTAAAGGAGAAGGTTTGTATGGCTGAGTTATAGGGAGTGAGCGTGACAGAAGAGGAGTGAGAGACTAAGATGACGGAGAGAATGAGGCCAACAGAGAGAGAATGAGGGAAGGGGAGTGTAGAAGTAAGAGGACAGAGGGAGTAAGAGAAGGAGATAATGAACTGGAGTAAGGAGAGTAAGGGAAGGGAAAAGAGTAAAGGAGTGAAGAAAGGGAAGAGAGAGGAAGGAAAGTAAAGGAGAAGGTCTGAAAGAAGGTGAGTGTGAGAGAGGAGTGTGGAAAAGGGGAGTAAACATGGGGATTCAGAATAAGTGAGGCAAGCGCAATACGTGAACAGGGGTGTGGGAGCATGAGAGATGAGTAGTGAGGTTAAGGAAAAGAGTATAGAGAAAGTAAATTTTGTACGTCAAACTTACCTTATAAGTAATGTAAACTTAATTACATATTTTCAGTAAATTTAATCTGTGAAAGAGAAAAAAATATATGTTAGAATATTTATAATATATATTTTACAATACAAGAGACAAAGTAGGAGATTAAAAGTCATAAAAGGTTAGTAAGAGATAAAGTAGAAGTGAAGGACTGCTGAAGGTCAGAGATAGTTAAAAAGAAATAGAGAGAGAGCAAATTACTAAAAGGATAATGACATGGATACATTCAGTGACAGTGAACAAGAGCAGGAGAGAGAAATGAAGTGAAGGTGAGTAAGATACTAAAGGAATGTGCATTAGGAAAACTAAAGGAAGAAAGGGGAGTAAAGAAAGGGGAGTGAGTGACAGGGAAGCAGGAGTGAATAACGGTGGATTAATGACAATGAGGCATGGAAGGTGAGTGAGGGTGAATGTAGGGTCGTATGACAGTGAGGAGACAATGGGGGTGAAGGTAGCAGAGAGGGAGTGAGAGAAGACAAGTGATAATATGAGAGAACTGAAAGAGTGAGTAAAGGGCAGTAAGGTGAGTAAGGGAAGGAGAATGTCTGAGGGAGCAAAGGAAGGGAAGAAAGGGAAGAGAAGTAAAGCAAAAGGACTGGGAAAAGGTGAGTGCGTGAGGAGAGAAAGAGGAAGGGTAGTTAAGGATGATGAATGAAGATAACTGAGGGAACCGGAGTAAGGGAACAAGGGTGAGGGAGGGTGAGTGAAGGGCAGTGAGGTTGAGGAAAAAGGGAAGATAGAGAGACGATAAAAGCAAGTTTAGCATGAGACAAGGGAAGTGAAGGAGTGAGAACATAGAGGTAGTGAAGGAAAGAGTGGCAGAAAAGGACTGAGTGAGAGAGAAAGGTAAGTAAGGGAGAGTGGGTGAGTTTTAGGGAGTAAGCGTGATGGAAGAGGAGTGAGAGAGTGACAGGATCGAGAGAGTGAGGCTAAGAGAGAGGGAGTGAGGGAAGGGGAGTGAGGATGTGAGAGGACAGAGGAAGTGAGAGAAGCAGTGAGTGAAGTGTAGTGAGGTGAGTGAGAGAAGTGGAATTATTAAGGGAACAAAGAAAGGAAAGAAGGGGAAGGAGAGTGAAGTAGAGTGACTGACAGCTGGAAAGTGGTGGATGGGAGAGAGGGAAAGGGCCGTGAAGGAGTGGAGAATGAGGATAAGTGAGGAAAGTGGAATAAGGGAAGGGAGGTGAGGGAGAGTGAGAAAAGGCCAGTGAGGGTGAGTTAAGAGGAGTGATAGAGGGTGGAAATAGGTGAGTGAGCATAAGAGAAGGGGAGAATAATATATATTTGATAATACAAAATACAAAATAATTTGTACAACATGTTATATGGTTTATTTTTGCTGTCCTCAGAATATATTGAATTTCACTTAAAACAGTGACTTCAATACTACTCATCATAAAACAGCGGGCAAAAAAAACACAATCAAAATGATTGTGTTTAAAAAACCCATACAACGTTTCAATAAATAATATAACATTTTGAAAAAACATATCTTAACTCACTTTTGATCCATGTACTTTTCCACGAGGCCAAATAGTATATGGAAAGTCCTTTCTTTTCTTTGGAAATTAGTCAAGAGTATTCTTAATCTCTCATTTACCCGAGTTTCTGAAAGAAAAGCTCCAACATCTTTTACATTATGAAACAATAGTTTTATTTCCACCTCTAGCTTACTTTTTATTAATATTTTCTATAATACTCACAGCACACACTATGTGATATACATATACTACCTCTATGAGAACTACATGTTTTTTATTATCTTCATCACTCTCACTCGGAAAGTAATTTTAAACAGTAAACTAAGTTTTATTAACTGCTGCAATCTTCATAGGCCAATTACCTTCCCTAAAATTTTGGTTTTAAAAACACTAGGTAAGAATTTTGTAAGTCAGAAGGCAAACGTTGTTTGAAAGTCAATTGAGTATCATTACAGTGTTTCCATCCTTTATGACATTTTAAATAAGCTGTGTAATGTCCTGATGTTGTTGAAGGACCATAATGGTAAATAATTGCTGCAGTTGTAAAGGTTCTTCCTGAAATTGATAATTGAGAAGCTACAACATTTTTAATTAATGTTGTCAATTTAGTTCCATCAGGTCTATATCGTTGGAACATTAAAATTACATACTGTCCATATGTTTGTATAAATAATGTTGATAGCATTGCAGATTTACATTGAGTACAGACCATGCTTTGATTTGCTTGTCTAACTAGGGGGCATATTATCAAGGGGTTTTATATCCACTTTTTTGGCTTTAAAAGCCAAGAAAGCGGAGATAAAATTATCTCCCTATTACCAAGCTGTCGCTAACACCAGTTAGCGACAGCTAATAGGAGATAGCGACCATCATGGGCCCCACTTTGCATGTCAGTGATATTTATCACTAATGACATGCAAAGTGGGCGTGTCAAGATGTTAGCGACTGGAAACAGTCGCTAACATCGCTATCTCCTATTACCAACTTATGGAGATATTCGCGCTAAGCGCGAATATCTCCAAAAGCTAACACCTGCCCTGAGCAGTTCTTAGCCATGTTATCCAATGGGAGGTGGATAACATGGCTAAGAGCATTTGCTCGATAATGCATGAATATCGCTGACTTTTCAGCGATATTCATGCATTGCGGCCGTTTTTTATCGCATTTGCGATAAACCTTGCTAATAGCAAGGTTTATCTGCAATAAAAATCGCTGATTTGCGGCGATAATCTTTGTCTCTAAACAAGTTAGAGACAAAAATTATCGCTAGTTGTTGGTAATATGCCCCTAGATTATTAAATGACACTGATTTGCAGACTGGTCAAATATATAAATCTTTCAGTGTCGATTGTAGTACTACTTGAAAAGGAGCAATTGTCGCAGTCATGCTGCCATTTATAAGAAAGGCCAAAAAGATTTTCTACATCTACACCTTCATCTTGCAAAACAACAAGCATATACATTAGAAATTCCTGACAATCTTGCTGAATATTCTGTGAAAATTGATTTAGACCAGAACATATGTCTAAAACATTTCGAATTTCAGAAACACTTTGTATTTTTGTTCTATCACTGCTACATTTCTCAAACACAGAATTTAATAAACAACAAAATGTTTGATCACGATTTTCAGCAATCTGTTCTTGTACAGTTTGAAGAAAAAAAACACGGTTAACCACTACATTAGCATGGCAGTTGACACCAGAACTGCTTTCAAACTGAAATCCAACAACATCTTTAAGTGAATCCTTTTCGTTTCTGCTTACAATTACTGGTTCATCTACTTTTTTTCTTTTTGCTACAACTGCACTACAATTTTTCTCATTTCTTCTTTTTCGGCCTACCACACGCTTTTCAAATAGAGGATATTGAGGTAAATTTGGAGCATACTCTCTTCTTAACCTATGATATTCTTTTACACAATTTAGATCTGCATTTAATCTTTGTCTCATCAAAATCAATCAAGTACAATCCTGATAAAGTTCTGACTCGAGATAAAGCAACATATGCCATACCCTCCTTGAACACAGAACTTCCAATATTCACCAAAGCACTATCTACACTTAAACCTTGAGATTTATGAATAGTCACTGCATATGCCAAAGAAACAGGAAACTGTTTTCGGCGGACATATAAATCTTTCACAAGCAAAAATCGGGCAGAACAATGACTGATTTGTTGTACTTCTTCAATACCATCGATTTTTTTTTATTTTTTTTTATTTTTTTTTATAAACTCTTTATTGACATGAGGGCAAAAGATACATTCACAGTACTATAATTAAAATTTCAGCCCTGTATCGATACAGTTACTCTTCTGTAGACTATTGTATTCATTGCGTATCTCAACGTAGGACTAAATCTATCTCAACAATAACGTGCATAATTATTTCCATATGTTTCTATAGCAATCTACGGAGTACATAAAAATGTCTTTCGCTGTGTGCTGTAAAACGTTTGTCCCTCATTACATAAAGTCTAAACAATCTAACATGAGTCATCACTTCCAGGTACGCATTCCTTGATCTTCTTCACCCACCAGCCCCCTCCCTTGTCCTTTGACGCAACCCTGAGTAGAGCTGCCACATTGTGCCCCTTTTCTTGGACCAATGAAGTAGTCCCCCATCACCCATTTCGCTACTCGTCCTCCCCTTCAGAGTCAAGGTCTTCTTCTTCCGGCAGTGGTTCGCATATTTCTCCCCTATATACATTCCTGGCCGCCCATACCTTGTTCATTTGCGGGGGCATGCCCGTAGCACATATACCGCCCTTTCCGTCACCATCAGCATGTCCATATTCTTAGCCCATCTATTCGCCATAGGCAGTTCTGGAGCCCCCCATTTCTGTGCAATATCCCGCTTAGCCACAGTTATGGCCAGCGTAGTCCAAATCAGTTTATACCTGTCTAGGTCGTTGGGGTCCCAGATGTTCAACAGGCATTTACGAGGCTCTGGTAAAATGGGGATTTTAAGTGTTTGGGAGACAGTGCGCATAACCTGCTTCCAGAATTCCTGTATCTGCGGACAGTCCCATAGTGTATGATACAGTGTCCCCTCCTCCCCGCAGCCCCTCAAACAAAAGGGATGAGGTGCCTTGTGTATTTTATGAAGCAGAGTCCTAGTGTAGTAGATGCGGTGTAAAATTTTTAGTTGCACCAGCCTGAATTTTGCCGAAATGCCTACCTCCCTCGGGGAGGCTAGTGCCTCACTCCACTCTGATTCATCTGCCTCTCCTATCTCCCCTTCCCATTTCTCTTTAAGTTTCAAGGTAGGGTCCTTCAGGTTGTTGACCAGTTTTTTATATGTGAGGGAAGTCGCACTTTGTTGCATAAAGTCCGTCAGTAATCTATCTTCCAGTGGTGAGGACTCTGGTAAGTCAGTGCCTACTGGAATCGCCCGGAGTAATGCGTGTCGGATCTGCACGTACCGAAACGTTTCGGTGGGGCGTAGGTCATATTGGTGCTGGAGCTGTGGAAATGCAATCACCGTGCCCTTGTCCCATAGGTCCAACACTGTGGAGATTCCTATGCAGTCCCATTGTGTGAAACCTTTACAGGATCTAAGGTTCCCTAATGATTCTATGTCCCACAGCGGTGTCATTTTGGTGATTTTCCCTTTCCAGCCCATTCGCGTTTGTGCTATGTGCCACAGGGCCGCTGTGTGCTGCGTCGGACCTAACAGTTTTTTCAGTTGCGATTTATTATATAATACTGTGAGCATGCATTCCGTCCCCAGCTGTGACCAGTCCGCCCTGTATGCTGGGTCGTCTCTCGGGGTGTGGATCCATTGGTTAATTATTTTAAGCTGGGCTGCCCAGTAGTACAATTGAACATTGGGTAGTGCAATCCCTCCCTCATACCAACTTTTTACCAATTTGTCATAGGCTATACGCGCTGGGCCATTATTCCAGAGTAGGTTTGAAACTAGTGCTGCCACTTGTTTGAAATATTGTGGTGAGACAAGATACGGGGTGTTTTCCAGCACATATAGAAATCTGGGAAGAGCCATCATTTTAAATAGAGCCGCCCTCCCGAGGAGGGTCAGAGGTAGGGTCGCCCAGTGCTTAACATCTGCACGTAGGCGGGCCAGAGGCGGCTTCAAGTTTTTATCAAAGAAGTCCGTGGCATTTTTCGTAATGACGATGCCAAGGTATTTAAAGGAGGTCGTCGGCAATGCTAGGGGGCAGCCTTCCTGCAATATCGGTTCCGGGCCCTTCAGTATGTATATTACCGATTTGGACCAATTCAGGGTATAGCCTGAGAACTTCCCATGTGTATTGCAGAGATCCAATAAGGCTGGGATCCCGTCGTCAGGTTCAACCATATAAATGAGCATGTCATCCGCATATAGGGAGATTTTATCCTCCCATCCTTCCTCCCATTTGATCCCCTTGAATACGGGCGTTGTTCTAATCAGGATTGCCAAGGGTTCTAGCACTAAGGCAAAAAGTAAGGGCGACAAGGGGCATCCCTGCCTAGTCCCCCGTCCCAGTGGGAACGTCGGCGAGATATGGCCGTTGGCCACCACCTGCGCCACCGGCTTCGTGTAGAGTAGTCGTATCCAGGCTATATACTTCGGTCCAAAGCCCATTCGTTCAAGAACCGTAAATAAGTATTCCCATTCAACTAGGTCGAAAGCCATTTTGGCATCAAGGGAAAGAATCACTGCCTTCTCCGAGAGGAGGTGTGCTCGAGCCAATACCCCATGAACCCTCCTGAGATTCAGTGCTGTACTTCTGTGGGGCATAAAGCCCGATTGGTCTGGGTGGATCAAGGTTCGTAGGTGAGGTATCAGACGGCTGGCCAGAAGTTTCGCCAGCACCTTGGCCTCTACGTTAAGCAAAGATATTGGGCGATACGAGGCACATGCCGTTGGGGGTTTTCCGGGTTTTGGTATGGCTACAATTGTGGCTGTACGCTGGTCAAGCGGAAGTTCCGCCTTTTCTAGGCTTTCCCTATACATTTCTAGTAGAGGTCTGCTGAGCTCTGAGGCCATCGATTTGTACCATTCCACAGGCAGGCCGTTGGGACCCAGCGCTTTGCCGGACTGCAGCGCCTGAATCGCCAACTGAATTTCATCCTCTGTCAGGTCCACCTCTAGTTCTTGCATAGCGTCTTGTGTTATACTGGGGATGGCAATGTTGTCAAGTGAGAGTGATGCCGCCTGTGCAGTGATGACGTGTTCTGGGGTATATATCTCCTGAAAATGAGTTGCCAGGGTGCGCACAATTTCTTCTGGATGTGTCCGTAGCTGCCCGTCTTGGGAGTGGAGCCTCTGGATACCCCTCGCGCTTCCCCCTCTCCTGTCTAACCATGCCAGCATCTTCCCCGCCTTGTCGCCCACATCATAAATTCTATGTGCAGTGCTTGCAATGTAGCCTTGGACTTGCGTTTTGAGGTGGGCCTGGTATTGTCGCTGCCTCAACTGCAGTGCGTGTGCTGTGTCCGGGGTGGGATCTGCCATGTGGGTAGTGTTTGCGCTGTGGAGTGTCAGCTCTATCTCCGTGAGGTCTCGCCGGGAGTCCCGTTTGTGCCCCGTTATCGCTGCTATTGCTTCACCCCGCAGGACTGTTTTATATGCTTCCCACAGGACCGAGGGCGAGGCTACCGTTCCCGCGTTCTCATCAAAGTAATGTGTTGTCACTAATTTAAGTTTCTTCCTGATCTTAGGGATTTTTAAATAATTTGGGTATATCGGGTAGATTCTGGCGCATTTTTTTTCCCTGGTGGTGAGTGATAGCAAAATTGGGGAGTGGTCAGATATGCCTCTAGGCAGGATGTCTATTTTGTCTACGGACCCCAGTCCAACCCCTAGGAACAAAAAGTAGTCTATTCTCGATAGGCTATTGTGTGCGGCAGAGTAAAAAGTGTATTGAGTCGCTGCTGGGTGTAGGTGCCGCCATATGTCTGTAATGCCCATTGCCTCTAAAAAGTCTGGGAGCGCCGTATTTTTCCTGGGTCGGTCTCTGATGGGAAAGGCATCCAACGCAGGGTCCATTATCGCATTCAGATCCCCCCCTATTATCGTATCCCCTTCAGGGAGATCTAGGAGGAATTTACCCAGGGCAGGCAATGCTACGGAATGAAGTGCTGGGGGGATATACACGGAGATCACGTTGAGTGCCTTCCCCTCCCATTGGCCATGTAGGGCTGCGAAACGACCCTGGTCGTCCGTCTTGCGGTGTTCCACTATAAAGGGCGATGTCTTCTTCATTAGTATCCCCGCCCCTCTGGAGCCCGGTGTGAACTCTGCATGCACTGCCATGGTATAGTCGCGTCTATCAAGCGCTTTACTCCTTGCCCCTGTGAGGTGTGTCTCTTGGAGTAACACTAGATCTGGGCTCTGGCGTTTAATGGCCTGCAGAACTAAACCCCTCTTTATTTTATCCCCTAAGCCTTTGACGTTCCATGTAAGCAGGCGCAGGGGAGGTATTTCTGTAGTCGTAGGGGCGCCCTCAATGGGCGCAGTATGGAGAGTGTGGGTCATTGGAACGTTGGGATAGCAACATGTGTGACGTGCCGCTAGTCTCAGCATAAATGCAGCGTTTCGTGTCGGTGCGTAGGAAGAGGCTGGTATTCGGTGTGTCTACGTATCTTGTGTCGTGAGTGATGACTTCTAACATGAATATGAACAATAAAACTTTCCCCCCATCCCCCCTCCCTGCTCCCCTGCTACACGGACAAACCCTCGCCCGTTTCCCCAACTTTGCAGAGTGCTTTAACCCTTCCCCAACTATCTTACTTGCTCGTGGGGTTGGTGAGTCCCCTACCGGCACCGGCTTTGCCCACCCTACTCAGCTTCACCAGGCCCAAGGTCCCAATGCACCGCATTCAGTCCACTCCAGATCAATTCTATCCTCAGACTGGGGCTGGTTGTCCAGAGTCAAAGAGATTGTGCGCCACGTCGGCTTCTGCTCCTTCCATGACGTCTCGATGTTCCGATTGCTCGGTCTGCTTATCCGTGTGTTTGCCGTTGCGGTGGTTCGGTCGATCTCTATGTGGACGGTGAGGTTTTCCCACTTGTCTCCAGCCTTCAAGCCAGTCTTGTGCCACTTCCGGCTTGTCAAAGAACCACGTCTTCCCATCGGCTACAATCCGTAATTTGGCGGGAAACAGAGTATCAATATATCAATTGGTGAAGAAGGCCAGAGTCGAGTTTGGAAGCTTAACAGGTGGTGAGACTCTTGCCGCTTGTAGGATCGCCTCCCTGTCTCTAAAATTAAAGAGTCTGGCCAACACAGGCCGCGGAGCGGCTCCTGGCTTGGGAGTGCCGCCAGGTACCCTGTGCGCCCTTTCCACTGAGAAGAAGTGAGACAGGCCTTTGGGTTGCAGTTTATTTTTAATGAGATCTTCAACGTAGAGGTCCATCGCTCCCTTCCCTTCTGTCTCCGGAAGACCAAGGATGCGTACATTATTCCTTCGGGAACGCCCTTCTTGGTCGTCCAGCTTGTCCTGCAGAAGCCTGGTGACTTTTTCCATGCGTTCCATAGCCATTTGCAGCTCTGATGTGTCCTCTACAAGAGATTTCGTGACCACCTCCACCTGGGACACCCTTTCAGTCATTTTTTTAAAGTCCGCTCGCAGCAGCGTTACCTCAGAAGAGATGGAGCCCACTGTAGTCTTGACGTCAGAGAGGGTCCTCATAATGTCTTCCAGCGTCACTTTCTTGGTTTCATCCGGTTTTGGAGCGGCGCCCGTGGAGTTCCGCCCATCGTTTTGCGATTGTCCGTGCTGGCTATAGGCAAACTTATCTAGTTTAGCCTGCATTGATCCGCTTCTAGTTCCTCTGCCCGCCATGGCTCAGTGTTTGTGGATATAGGTCCAGTCCCGGTCCGCAACGCGGTTAGGGTTCTGTAACTACCCTTGTACCCACTAGGTGAGTCAGGGAAGAGCGGTTCGGAATGGGTCTCGTCTCGTTGTGGGCCTTCCCTGGTTACACTGCCTTCCGGCGACAGGGGCGTCTGGCGCTCCGTGGTCGAGTCACCCACCGAGGAGTCACCTGCCGCGCTCCCGCCGATGTATCACCGCCCCCCCTCCGGTCGTGCTAAACACTTATGGTGCGGATCCTCCGGACTGTCTCAGCTTGGTGGGTTGCTTGTCTGGTCAGGGTGTTATTAGTCCTTAATGCCGCTACTCCACGCGTCTAGCGTGCCGCGCCGCTGTCCGTCTCTGTTAGAGCCCTGAGCGGGGACACTCGTGTTATGTTCGCGCTGGGCTGTCTGGGCTTGCTCAAGACCGTTACTGTATGGCTCTTTGGAGCTCCGTGCCAAGGTCCGCCTGTTCGGCTGGTGGGTGCACCCGCTTCAGAATATACCGGTGTAGTTGGAGTCCCACCGGTGTCCTGCCCGCCTGGCGTCCCCCCGCCGCTCCCCCCCGGGCCGGGGTTGTTGCCGCCTCCACGGCCTAGACGATCGTCCCTGAGCCCTCCGGGGTGGTTACATCGTCTACGGGACCCCGGGGGCACTCGCACTCACCGCCAAGGTCCCGCTCCGCTCGGGAGCAGCCGCGCCGCTGTTGAGGGCGCAAGGGTCCCCTCTCACCCGTCGCGGTAGGATTCCGTTCGGCACAGCAGCGCTGAGCAGGTCACACGTCCGCTGGGGTGTCGTAAGGGCATGCGAGATGGCGCTGGATGTCCGGCCACCTGCACGAGTCTGCAGCCGCTTCCTTCCCTCGGCAGTATTCCCCAGGCTGGTCCACATTTTGCTGTGCCTCAGTATTACTCATTATTGCTTGGTCCGCAGGGGTGTCTTTTGTTTCGTCCCGATCGGGGAGCGGGGGGGGAGGGGCGCCCCCGAGCCCAAGCCGGCCCGGCCTCACTTCCGCCGGGGCCGGACAATCACGCAAGGCCGATGCTCTCCGTCTGCCGCAGGCCCAATTTCGCCAGTGGGTGATTCGGTCGTTTCCAGCCTCCGTTCTTCGTCAGGGTTGGTTCGGATGGTGCCGCATCGGTACCGGACCCGGTTACCGCTACTTCGGGTGAGCAATTCAGCGGATTAGTGTATCGGATTGTTAAGAAGGCCGCAGTGCCCTCGGGAGCTCTCACTCTATGCTGCCGCCATGCTTGGCTGCTAGCCACGCCCCCCCATCAAATTTAATTTTTATAAATTCAATTCCATCTCTATTTCGGTAATTCACAAAATCAACAACATGACCCATTGCTCCATTTACTAAACCTCTTTCCACATGTAATTTACGTCGTAAAATTATACAACAATTTAAAGATGCATACAGAGTCCTTTCCAAACCAGCAGTTTTAGATATTGTCTTCTCTAAAGAATTTAATTTTGATTTCAACTTTTCAAACAAAATAATAGTTGCTCCTTCATGTTCTATTTTATCAATAGCTTCCAGTTTCACAATCTCTTGATTTTCCAAATTTAACATTTTGTTGTTGAAGATTGAACATTCTTGCAGAGTTGGCATCAAGCATATAACAGATTTGTTTTCAGGAATTTTCATAAAAATATTCTCTGGGAGAATATTTTCATTTGGAAACAAATTTGAAATTAATCGTCGATGTAAAACTTCTTTGCCATGCTCAGTTAGTTTTCCAATTCTTACATCTTGTAGAATATTTTTATAATCTTCATCCTTTGCCTGTCGCATATTTTGAAGCAGTTCTGCATATTTGAAATTTAACCATATGTTAACATTTCCAATGCTTCCTAGGCACTTCCTGGTATCTTCATGTGTAAGCATTTTAACCCCTTCACTGCGGCGGCTATTCCGCCGCAGCGCTAAGGGGGAGGCGGGGCCGCGCGGCGGTCCCGTGCTCGTGACGGAACCGCTCCATCACAGCCCTCGGGTGAGCTGTGCTTGTGACGGAACGGTTCCGTCATGGACTCGCCCACCCATTAGAACATCAGCGCAGGCGCGGAATTCGCGCCGCGCAGCCGCGGAATTCGCGAGCGGGCCGTCACGGAACCGTCCATCACCAGCACAGCCCACCCGAGGCTCGTGACGGAACGGTTCCATCACGAGCATGGGAGGGGTTAAACACTAGCTGTCCTTTCACTGGAGTTAGCTGCAGTATATCTCCAAAAACGATGATGTGCTTGCCTCCAAATAACACATTATACTCTGTTTTAGGAATTTCTTGCATTCTTTAATGCACAAAAGCAAGCATTACATTTGATACCATGCTTACTTCATCAATGATAGGAAGTTTCATTTTCTTTAGGACTCTTGAAACTTCCCAACAGGCTTCTCCAGATAGCTTGTGGTATTGTAATTTATTATCATGCTCTACTGGCAGCATCAATAAGCGATGTAAAGTAATCCCTTTAATGTTGTGTGCTGCCAACCCAGTTGGAGCGGTAACAACACAAGACAGCGATGACTCCGTTCTTTTCTGCAGATACGTTGCAATTGCTTTAATCAGAAAACTTTTTCCAGTTCCTGCTTCTCCACTCACGTACAGTCGAACAGGTATAAATGATGTACATGAGCACTCTTTTTTCTCATGAGATAAACCATGCTCAATGTGTTCTGTGACTTTGTCATATATTTGTCTCTCTTCAAAGTTTAGTTCTTTTTCCAAATCTTCTAGGTTAACTACATCCTCCTGAACTTTTTCCATGGCTCTTTCCACTTCATCCATGGCAGTGGCAGCTTCATTTTGTATAATTGGTCCTCCTAGTGGATCCTGACTCAATGATGCAGAACTCTGACTGTCTTGAGAACTGTCTCTAGGAATCTCTGCTGCAATTGTAGCTTCTTGCTGTATTTCCTCATTCAACATTTGCAGATAATTTGAAAAAACAGGACATTCTATGGTATCCTTGGTTGCATTGGACGAATCTTCATAAGTAAGAAAATCTCCAAGTAATTCCTCTTCTCTACGCCAAGGCTTAAAGAGTTGCAAAAGAGCTAAGTAATAAAATTCCCTTTTGTCTGGAGATTCACAACTCAATTTTCGATGATTAATCAAATGGCCTTTTCTTTGTTTCACTAGACAGCCTTCACATCCAATTACAGCATATACACCTTTATTGATGTCTTCTGTGACGTTCCTCTTAAAAGTATAGGTTTGCAGAACTTCATAGAGACAAACGTTCTCAAGATGACTACTTCTATTTGGATAGTATGTATCCAACATGTTTGTCTTCATAATATCTGTACTGTCTGGTTCTTTCTCTGCCAAATACTCAATTTCTTGTACAGATTTCAAAACTCGGTTTTGTGTTGCAGCAAGAACTAGACTCACCCAAATGATGGTTCTAGATTTGGCATATAGATTTGCTGATGATCACCGATCAGAACATTCATATGCTCCAATTTCTCGATGCGACAACATCTTCAGACTGTAACTGTATATTTTCTTGCTTAGACTCTTTTCATGTGAAATTTCCTCCCACATTTCCTTCAGTTCCGTCTTTTCTGATTTTGTGATGTAAGACGTCACATATCGAGCCACAGCAATAGAGTTATCAGCAACATATTGAATATCAATGTTAGCATTCCACATGGACAAAATGACTGGGTTGTAGTCATTTATGTATTTGGACTCCTCATTTCTTCCTAGGTTATGTGTATTTGTGGGTGATTTTCTTGTCACAGTATGTCGCAGAGAAGACGTAAAATTGTTCACTCTTCCTTTCGATGTTACTGGACGTGGACATGCAAAACGACATTTCGTGTAGAACTTGTCCTTGGATTGGTATTTTCGACTACAGTATTTCCCACAACGATGGGTTTGAACGCGTAAAACTTGATGTCTTAAATTGTTTTCTTCTGTACTTTTCGGAACAGCACATGCAGAATACTGCTCAATGAAACTCATCACTTTCTCATCTGAATCTGTTCCAAATTTTGGTGCATCTTTAATCCATAGCAGCATATGTATGTGAGGAGCACCTCTTGCTTGATACTCCTTTCTCCAAAAGAAATCCAACACCTCTCCAAGCGGAGGATTTTTTTTGTTTGTAATAAAAGACATCATAGCTTCAAACCTATGATTGAAATACCTGCATACATTAACTGGATCCAAAGAGCACAGTTCTCCAGGTGTCTTGTATTCAATATTTTCAATGTTTTTATTTGCCTCTTGTAGAAATTCAAGTAAGTCTTCCCAAGCATACTCAGCACAGCTAAGAGTGAGGAACCATGTAGGAGTTCCTAAGTTTCTTAGCATACATTTCAATTCCCCATGACAACGTTACCAATACTCGTTAGTACCACGCTGTCATGCCATGAGATTAATTAGCTGAGATTCCAAAACACTGTCTTGCAGTTTCACTTTATCCATAAAGTCCCTTGCCGAAACATTTTGTAGATGTGCTCCACTTTTCAGTATATGGTTTACTGCATAAGAAAGTCCAGACAAGTCACTCTCAAACAGTAGATGGAACAAATATGGAATGCATTGACGAAACCTTGGATCTTCTGCATATAATCTTGAAGTCCGGTATTCAGATGCAGGAATTTGAACAGGTCGGTCGTCATATAGTCCACCTTCACCTGTTGGAAATAACTGTGGAAAACAATGAGCTTCCAAACTTTCTTCCCATACACTAATGGGACTTCCTTTGGCTTCTTTCATTTGAAACAAGTCAATAGCACTCCCCATTACTTTTTTGGAATGCAATGGATGTACACTATAATGTTCATAAATTTCTTCACTTCTAGAGACATCAACTTTTTCAATTTGCCCAGCTGAGAAATCAGTGTCGTCTTCTACAGTTGTTTCCTCTTCTCCCACATACACATTTTTATAGTACTGATTATTTTTTAACAGATACAACGTTGCCTATTTGACTTTCCTAACATCCACTAATTCTTGCCAAATTTTCTTACTCTTTGTCGGAACACCATTAACTAGAATAACCAAAGGTTCCTCTTCTATTTTTTCTACACCATTTGTATCAATATTTTTCTTAAAATCTAGAGGCAAATAAACAACTCTTCCCTTTAATCCTCTCTGTAAATCTGAAGGAGGCAATTTCCCTGTCTTAGGCTCCATGCGAACAATAGCCTGAAAAGGATGCACACATTGAATCAGAATAGACTCATACGTATTTAAATCCATCAATTCAGAAGGAATGTCTACCAACTCCAGATTATTATGAACAGCTCTAGCAGGCATTCTGTTTTCATTTAATTTATTATAACAATATTTACAAATACGATGATCAGAACCCAAATCAAAACAATTTTCTACCAACAAATAAGTTGCAAAATCCTTCCACTCATTAATATTTACCTTTTCGCTTTTTACATATAAATCAACTAATCTAGTCTGATGCTCATAATGAGTTCATCGACAACACACACAAGTAAAATTAGGCCTTTCACTTGAATTGACCTTAAACTTTGTAATTTCATGTTCAAATGTTTCTGTACTTGAAATCTCTACATTCTCTTCTACATTACCTTCTATTACTGTATCAATTTCTGCACTGTCCTCTTTTTAACCAAAGTAACAAAACTCAATTTCTTCACAATAGTTTTTCACATCTAATTCAGTTCCATGCAAAAGAGCACTGTTTAACTGTTTTAGTTTAAGTGCTGGACTTTTTGCATAATATAACCTTCTAACTAATTTCCTCACTTTATTATGATGCACTGCTAACATCCTAAAATGGTGAAAAACACTCTGACATACTTTTCTTGAAAGACAAGCCAGTGAATGCCCTTTCAAACCTGTTTTTTCTCTCACTCTACAAGGATCTAAGTCTTGCAAAATTTAAATGTTTTGTTTTATACTTTTCTTAGTATATGTCCGTAAGAAACTGCGAAACAAATCAATTGAATCCTGTCGCACACTACAAATACTACTACAATTCCAAGTATACACTAGAGTCTTAGGATATCTCCTTAAAACTTCACCAGCTAACACCTCTTCTGTATTTCTAGGCACAATCTTTTCTTTTTCAACCGGACAACCGTCCTTCACCTCATATGCTCGACCACTGGTGTCAACTGCATACACCAAATCATTATCCTGAAAGTAACTTTCTTCGTTAAAAAATGGCTCACAACTTGAACTATGCTTCCATTCTCCAGAAAAAACATCACAAAAATGAGTCCGATTAATTACTCTTTTCCACCTACATTTTGATTTGAACACATTGATTACCTTATCTAGTGTACAAATTCTATTCATTACTAAACTATACAATTTATTTTTCACTTTAAATGCTTCATCCGCAATCTTAACTATGTTTATTTTTTCTTGTAAAAAGCGGTCTTTTTTTGATACCTCTTTACATTTTTTAATAAATTGGATATAATTCTGTTATAAAACATTCGTCTACGAATTTCAATAAATTGATTTCTCCTTCTATTGCTATAGACAATATCATCTCCTTCTACAGGTCTAACATTTTTGAAGGGACACACTTTCTTCTTTCTAATTAGAGGTGTCTTATTCTTCTTTGAAATCACACGTTTATTTTTTGACATTTCAATAAGTTCCTGAGAAAATTTTTTGTTTGCTTTCCAGGAGCATTATTTTTTTTCAGTGAAGATTTTGTTTTGGATGAGTTTTGTATTTTTCTTTCCTTAGACCTTAAAACTTTTTTATATTGTTTTTGACGTCTTTCTTTGGATGGCATATTCTTTTATCTTTCTATAGATGATTATAATCTGTGGTAAAGAAAAAATAACATATTATAGACCACTACAAACAAATTACATAGCAATTACAATAAGTCAACGATATAAACACTAGTATACAACAAAAGGCTGATTTACATTACATGTGCTTTGCTTTGTGTCAAAAACGATTTACTATGTAAAACGTTTTCTGGTAAAATGTCTGGCTTTAAAATTTTTGTCAAAGATCACACTGAGTTTCTGTGTGAAATAAGGAATTACATTTTCACACCTTTCAATAATGTCACCTGTGCCTTCGAACAGTTTGTCTCTTTTAGCTTAAAAGGTACTCTATGTCTGTATCTCATGTCACTATGCACGTGCATAATCTCTCTTTTTATGTGTGTCATTTCTCTCTTTGCATGTCTGTCATGACATGTGTGTCATGTGCCTAAGATCACACTGTGAGTCTAGCTTGATTTTAAATGGATCTGGGTGAATAATTTGCTTAGTACATGTACTAGTGGGAAATCTTATGCAGCATGTCTGTTAGGTCTCTTTCTTCTGAAATAGGCTCAACGCTGTGCAATCAAGATCCAGGGTGTGTTATATATGTTGATTTTAAATGGATCTGAGTGAATAATATGCTTAGTTGATTAGTGAAATAATATGAGCAGAGACACACATACTGCTTGCAGAGACAGATATGGTAGATTATATGTAACATCCTGTTCAAGTGCCTAATATCACACTGTGAGTCAAGCTTGATTTTAAATGGAGCTGGGTGAATAACATGCTTAGTTGATGTCTTTAAAAATATGGAAGACATTTTTTTTAAAGACATGGTAGATTACATGTAACATCCTGATCATGTGCCTAAGATCACACTGATGGGTGAATCAAGCTTCACTCACAGTGTGATCTTAGGCACATGACCAGGATGTTACATGTAATGAGAAATTAATGTTATGTCTTGCTTATATATGTGGCCTGTTTTTGGCCTGTAGAGACAGTCAAATAATATGAGCAGAGACACACATACTGCTTGCAGAGACAGACATGGTAGATTATATGTAACATCCTGGTCATGTGCCTAAGATCACACTGTGAGTCAAGCTTGATTTTAAATGGATCTGGGTGAATAATGAGATTAGTTGATGTCTTTAAAAATATAGAAGTACATGTTTTTTAAAGACATGGTAGATTACATGTAACATCCTGGTCATGTGCCTAAGATCACACTGATAGGTGAATCAAGCTTCACTCACAGTGTGATCTTAGGCACATGACCAGGATGTTACATGTAATCTACCATGTCTGTCTCTGCAAGCAGTATGTGTGTCTCTGCTCATATTATTTCACAGTCTCTACAGGCCTGATACTTCTTTCTTCTTGAGTCTATCCCTAGCGCCGGGAAACCCACTGCGGGTAGCTGTTGCGCTTTACAAGTTAAATAAATAAATAAAAACCTAACTCATTTTCAAAATACATTTCCAATATGCACCATTCTATTTTTAAACAACATTACAAAAAAATGACACAAAATGCAAGAATAAAGAAGCACAATATGCTTCTTAAGCTTCCCCATAGTGCATACAGCACTCTATCTTTATTAAAAGAATCATTACTCACCTTTAAAAATGCTTTGAAAGATGTAGAACAGTGTCAGTCACACACAAAAGATTTTCTTACGCAGAATCTCTGAATAATGCTTCTTTCACTGGAGCCTCAGAATAATGGCACATATTCTTTCTCTTTTCAGACCCATATTCTTGTACATAACCAATCAAAATTCTTCCCACACAAATTCAAAACCAAACTGCACATTTTAATTGGTTGTACATTTGAACACTTTGAAACTCACATAATATTCACCCATCCCCCCAGTGCTCATTCACCCTGTTACAATGGTAACTCCCTCCTAACCCAGCACACAGTTGAGATGTTCATCATAC
Organism: Lissotriton helveticus; assembly: GCF_964261635.1. Taxonomy (NCBI): domain Eukaryota; kingdom Metazoa; phylum Chordata; class Amphibia; order Caudata; family Salamandridae; genus Lissotriton; species Lissotriton helveticus. Next base: position 1,083,084,929 of record NC_136059.1, read on the forward strand.
TATGTAGGAAAAGAATCCAGCAAGGGTATTTGACCTCTCAATGTACTAGCTAATCAAGTACAATGTTTCTTTAAATGACTTTTTCTCAACCATTGAAATGACTTATTTAAAAAAAAAGCATGCACCCTAATTTTCAGTGGTGAATTTTAAGAAAGCACCAATCATTTCTTGTTTTTTAAGTGCACTGAATCTCAACCACTTTTTTTTCATAATTCCTACTTTGGAACTGCCATTTCATTTCCACAACTCATCTGAATACAAGCACATCTACCTTCAAGGTGCCAAAAGTCTGGTTTGTGGGTCATAGCTATGCCTTCTGGAGTGAAAAAAATTGCAAGCAACACAGGTATTTACAACCTTGATTTACCAAATGTGGACATTGTGTGCATTGGACAGAGAGGATTAAGAAGTCACCAATTGATACCATTGATAAAATCCTTTATGCATCTACTACCCTGACCTCATAATTGTGCACTGTGGTGGAAATGAATAAGGCACTTTGACTGGGGTAGGTCTGGAAATGCTTTTAAAGGACATCTTTGGGCAATTGATGTCACTTTTTCCAAAAACTGCCTTGGTATTTTTTAAAATATGCCAAAGGCAAAAATGGAACTGGTCCAACCAATTTTGTCCACAGATTGAGAAAGCAAGGAAACATGTAAATAAATCTGTTTCTGCTTTCCTCAGAGACTATGGTATGGGTTCCATTTACCACAACAACTTGCGTTACAACATGCAAGGCATCTATAGGAGAGATGGTGTACACTTTACAGATGAGGGGAATATAGTCTTCCTCTTGAATTTGAGACTCTGCATTGGTACCTAAAACACCCACATAACACACCAGCTCTTTTCAGAGCTACCCTACCTCTAAGCACTCTAAATTATTTTTTTACTCTATTTTTTTACACTGTTTTTCCCCGTGGTGCGCTCAGGGTGTGCGTACCGGAGAGCGCACCTGGGAACGCACCCAGCGCTTACCCCGCGAAAATTTAAAAAAAATAGTTTTTTTGCCCTTCAGGGTCCTTATAGGCCCCTCTCAAAAAACCTAGGGAATCAGGGTGTGTCTACCCTGCCCCCTTTTAATCATTTCCCCCCTTTTTTTTCACCTCTTGTGTCTCGATTCTACGAGACACAAGATGGCGGACTCTCCGGACTGTTTAGAATGTTGACAGACATCCGACAGCCAGTCAGCTTTCCGCTTGCGCACTCCCGTAGCGTGCCGAGTGCGCTCCTCATTATAAGCATGTAAAGAAGTCCTCACTAACATTTAACCCAGATGGAGTCTTGGTATCGAGCTCCAATATGTATCTTGTTTCCAAGAGGCACAGTTTGGCTTCACGGTTTCCTCCTCTTCTCAGGGGAGGGATTGTGTCAATGACAAAATATTGTAAATGTACTTGGTTACTATCATCAACATAAATGGAGGTTCCCCAATGCTCTGTATTACAGGGGGGGGGAAATTCAAATAGAAAAAGAGAGTCCCTGTGAGGGGTAGCAGGCAAGGATTGCTGTGGCTGAAACTCAGGGGGAATAATTTTGACCTCTAACTACTAACTCAACAAACAACAATATCAAACTCAAGGGTATGCAGTACACTATGACTAAACCAATGATTAATGATGATGCAGAAATGTATAAAAATATGAAAAAATTTTTATTCATATAGACCTCCCATTTGGGTTACAATCTATTACATGATTTAAAACTTTCTTACAATACCATTCCGGATAGTACCACATATAAAAAATCTACAGTTAAAGCAAAATTTCATTAAAAAGGTCTTAACAAAAGGTCGACGCGGCGTTTCGGTGTCACTTTATCTCGGCACCTTCATCAGGACATTTAAGACTTTTGACTTTGTATCTGAAAATTACGGTTGAGGAAGCTTTTCAATTGCTGTCCGTTTGGCGTACTTTCTCTGGCAATACTCTCGAATATCTATGGGTCAGGAGTTCTACTCCGCACCGTACAACTTAAATGATGGAGTTTGTTATTATTCAATTTGCACGGAGAAACCACCGTTTTGGGATCAATGTCAATAGTTTCAACAGGCTGTGGTGATCAGCTCATTCGTGAGTGTCCTTAGTCTGTTCGGTATATAATGTAGATAGGACCGAATTCTCCTGTTGTCCTGGTTTAGGCTCAACTTTCAGTGTTTTAGTGGTCTTAATTCCTCAGTTCGGCCTCCCTGTTTCTCCGTGCTTCGTCCTCCTTTTCCATTCGAAGTGGCCACTTCGAATGGAAAAGGAGGACGAAGCACGGAGAAACAGGGAGGCCGAACTGAGGAATTAAGACCACTAAAACACTGAAAGTTGAGCCTAAACCAGGACAACAGGAGAATTCGGTCCTATCTACATTATATACCGAACAGACTAAGGACACTCACGAATGAGCTGATCACCACAGCCTGTTGAAACTATTGACATTGATCCCAAAACGGTGGTTTCTCCGTGTAAATTGAATAATAACAAACTCCATCATTTAAGTTGTACGGTGCGGAGTAGAACTCCTGACCCATAGATATTCGAGAGTATTGCCAGAGAAAGTACGCCAAACGGACAGCAATTGAAAAGCTTCCTCAACCGTAATTTTCAGATACAAAGTCAAAAGTCTTAAATGTCCTGATGAAGGTGCCGAGATAAAGTGACACCGAAACGCCGCGTCGACCTTTTGTTAAGACCTTTTTAATGAAATTTTGCTTTAACTGTAGATTTTTTATATGTGGTACTATCCGGAATGGTATTGTAAGAAAGTTTTAAATCATGTAATAGATTGTAACCCAAATGGGAGGTCTATATGAATAAATTTTTTTTCATATTTTTATAAATTTCTGCATCATCATTAATCATTGGTTTAGTCATAGTGTACTGCATACCCTTGAGTTTGATATTGTTGTTTGTTGAGTTAGTAGTTAGAGGTCAAAATTATTCCCCCTGAGTTTCAGCCACAGCAATCCTTGCCTGCTACCCCTCACAGGGACTCTCTTTTTCTACTTGGTTACTATCATGACACTCCTCAAAGTGCCTAGCTACTGGATAAGCTTGGTCCCTGTTGTTGATTGCCCTTATGTGCTGGAGTACCCGCTTGTGGGCTGGCAGTTTGGTGCTGCCAATATAAAGCAACCCACAGAGACACTCCAGGACATAAACCGCAAATTCCGTTTTGCAAGTCAGTCTCTTACTGATAGGTATGGGATCTGGCCTGAATGGACTGCTGTAGTGAGTTTTGTTACGTGCAAATTTACAAGCTTTGCAGGTAGGACATTTACTGAATCCTTTATGCATTGTAAGCCAATTATTAGGTGATTTTAGGTCTGGACTATTTCTAACCAAACTGTTGCTCATCAACCTAGCTTTTCTAAAGGTCAAGGCAGGTTTTGCAGGTAGAAGTTTGCCCAGGATTGGATCAGCCCGCACCAGACTCCAATTTCTATTTAGAATTTTTCTAAGTGCCTTGTGCTGCCTGTTCTCCATAAGTATGATCCTAGATTTCAGCTCCGAATTGTCATGGCATATTTCTACCTGACTATATTTCACTGCAAGAGCCTCTGTTCTAGATATAGTTTTCGTTTTGTTGATAGCTCTATCTATCATGTTGGAAGCACAACCTCTTGCATGGAACCTCTGTCTACTCAAATCCTGAGCTATATTGCAATCTTCCTCATTGCTGAAGATGCGCTTGATACAAATCATCCCCCCATTGGGGATGCTCTGTATCAAGTGACGTGGATGATGACTACTCGCGTGCAGCACTGTGTTGCCAGCAGTTGGTTTCCTAAACAGCTTGGTGGGAATAGTGTCATTGTTTACAAATACCTCCACATCAAAAAAGTATACTGAGGATTTACTGATGGTAGAGGTGAAGTTGAGGTAAGACAATTGTTATTAATCTGATCAATGAACTGTAGTGCACCAATTTCAGATCCACTCTAAATAAGGAACAAATCGTCTATGTAAAGCTACCAAATCAGTACATGCTGGTCAGTTATGTCTTTGTATTGTCCCACGAGGACCTGCTCCTTCCACAGCCCCATATGCAAACAAGCATAGCTGGGGGAAAAGCAGGCCCCATTTGCAACACCCCTGATCTGCTGATAAATTTGAGTATCAAACAAAAAGAAATTTTGCTCCAGACATGTGGAAATCATAGTGATTAGCATTTTGTTGTGCATGGAAAGATACATTGGTCTTTGGTTTAAATAATGCTCAATACCCTTGAGCCAATCATAGTGCCGAATAGACGTATAAAGAGATGTAACGTCTAATGATATTAAAAGTAAATCAGGACTCCACATGATGTTATATATTTTTCTAAGGAAGTCCGATGTATCCTGTATATATGATGGCAGAACTTTGACCCATTCTTGTAAAAAATAGTCCACATACTTGAATGTATTTTCCATAACACTATTAATAGCAGACATTATTGGCCTGCCTGGGGGTTTGTTAGCACATTTAGATTTTTTGGGATGAAGTATAGAGCAGGGATGACTGGATGTTCAATTTTTAAGAAGCGATATTCATCTTCACTTGTCAGCCCCCCCGCACTTCCACGCCAATAGTTTTAAGTGATAGTCATTCCATGCTGATTTAACAATGTGTATACTGCTCTTCTTATAACACTCAATGTTTGTCAGCTGTTGTAATGCCTCTTCCATATACAGCTTGCCTGGCCACAGAACAACATTACTTCCTTTATCTGATTGTCCCACAATTAAATTGTTGTTCTGTAGTTTCTTCATCAGCTGTATATACCAATTGTTTTGTCTATTGCTTCTGTGGCAAGCATTATTGGTTACTTTATATAGCTGTTTAAGTTCCATTGTAACTTGTTCGTGATAAAGGTCCAAGTTGTTGTGTAGCATGGTAGGCTGAAAGATGGATTTTGGCTTGAATGGTGTTTTGACCATGCCATTGAAGTCAGTTAGCTCTTGGCCTGATATAACAATGTTTGTGGACTGTTCATTTTGCAGCGACCAAAGTTGTTGTCATATCCCCTGCTGGATATATATATATATATATATATATATATATATATATATATATATATATATATATATATATATATATATATATATATATATATATATATATATATATTACCTACTGGCGGTCGCCAGTAGGTATATATAGTTAGGATTTTTTCTCTATGGGTTTTTTGAAAATTCTATGTCTAATAACTTTGGCGTTTGTGGACGGAATTGGCTGAAATTTTCAGGAAAATGGCACATTTTGTTTCTGAGCAGCCCCTGAAAATTGGGGGGGGGGGTTCGTCCAGGGGGGGTCGAGAAAAAAGGGGGGTCCCAAAACGTGTTTTTAACATTGAGTTTTCCATAGGGCGGTTGGCCTCACTTTTAGCCCGAACGGCTGAATGGATTTGCACGAAACTTGGCAAAATTGTAGGGACTGGTAGCCCGATGTGCCTTTTGTAGGTCTCAATATATGTGCTCCAGTGGATTTTGAGAAATTAACGTTTAAAAAAGATATATATCTGTAACAGCGGACCGGGCAGCGCTCCAGTTCGCGTACTTTTCGCGCAACGGAGCTTTGTGAAGCAAAGCTGATTGGTTCTCCGGCGTCTGTCAACATTCCAAACAGTCCGTAGCGGCCGCCATCTTGTCTCTCGGTAGGATCGAGAGACAAGAGGAGGCGAAAGGGAAGGGGCAAATGACGATAAGGGGGCATAGTAGATCCTCCCTGACCTCATTGGTTTGATGTACCATTTTGCCAAGTTTGGTGTAATTCCGTTCAGTCATTCAGGCTGTAGACGTATCTAAATGTCAATAATCGAACGGCTGAATGGATTTGCACGAAACTTGGCAAAATATTAGGGACTGGTAGCCCGATGTGCCTTTGCTAGGTCTCAATATATGTGCTCCAGTGGATTTTGAGAAATTAACGTTCAAAAAAAGATATATATCTGTAACAGCGCTCCGCTTCGCGTAGTTTTCGCGTTACGGAGCTTTGCGAAGCTGATTGGTTCTCCGGCGTCTGTCAACATTCCAAACAGTCCGTAGCGGCCGCCATCTTGTCTCTCGGTAGGATCGAGAGACAAGAGGAGGCCAAAGCGAAGGGGGAAATGACCATAAGGGGGCATAGTAGATCCTTCCTGACCTCTTAGGTTTGATGTACCATTTTGCCAAGTTTGGTGTAATTCCGTTCAGCCATTCAGGCTGTAGACGTATGTAAATGTCCTATGGAAAATTGCATGGGGAAAACACATTTGAAAGTGTTGAAATTTAGAACCAATTAAAATGTTACTTTGGTTTTGTATTTGTGTGTGATGAAAGTTAATTGGTTATGTATATATGTCAAATGAGAGGAAACCACAGCCATTTTGTGATACTACTGTCTGAGGTACATTTGTGAGGAATTTTTGGTGGTGAATTTCTGGTGTTTGATTTACACAGTACTAACACTTCTCCTACTTTTAAAAAGGTGAGTTGTTAATTTGTAAGGGGAACTATGTTGTACACTTGAAGATAATTTGAAAAATGTTTTCTGTTATTTATTTGCAGTCCTTCTGTTATACTAAATACTTGATAAAGTTAGTTTTATATTATGTATTACTAAAAACGATAAATGAAAGTGATTATTTTTTTCTGCAATTTACAGCAAGCAATTTCAAAATAAAATGGCTCACAATGAAGAGACCGTGGCAATTTCTTTTGAATTGTCCACTACATTGATTGAAATTGAGAGCACCAATAATGAAATATTGTCACAAGGAGGAGATGACTTGTATGATTCCATTAGATTGATTGAAATGGACAGCACCAATAATGAAATATTGTCACAAGGAGGAGATGACTTGAATGATTCCACTACATTGATTGAAATTGAGAGCACCAATAATGAAATATTGTCACAAGGAGGAGATGACTTGTATGATTCCATTAGATTGATTGAAATGGACAGCACCAATAATGAAATATTGTCACAAGGAGGAGATGACTTGAATGATTCCACTACATTGATTGAAATTGAGAGCACCAATAATGAAATATTGTCACGAGGAGATGACTTGAATGATTCCACTACATTGATTGAAATTGACAGCACCAATATTGAAATATTGTCACAAGGAGGAGATGACTTGAATGATTCCACTACATTGATTGAAATTGACAGCACCAATAATGAAATATTGTCACAAGGAGGAGATGACTTGAATGATTTTTTTGATCAATCTGTTGATGGCGAATTTATCGAATGTTTGGAGACCATAGAGTTACAAGAATCATCATTGCAGACTTTTCATGAGGAAATTGCTGATGAGGACATGTTACTAGTTCTTTCAAATTTAGAAAATTCTGAAGAATAAATTTATATTTAGAAATCAAAAATTGTTTGAGACATTATTCATTTTTATTTTTAATTTATGAGGTTGTAGCGAAGTGATTGTAGTATAAAATGAGACTTATAGTATAGAGTGCAACATTTTTATGTTACATGGTAAGTTTACTCATATTTACTTCCCTTCTGCCACTATATTATCTCCAATGTGTATTTGACATCTCTTCTTCATCTCCGGCCTCCTTTCTCTCACTGTGTGTCTCCGATGCATCTTATCGCTGCTATTTAGTGTAATTACAGAAGAGAGTAAAATAAAATAGCTCGGAACGTGAAAAGGGGGCAAAGTAGAGTACCCCTCACCCCCTAGGCCTTTTCAGGCGGTCCCAAAAGGATCAGTTTCTGCTTTCCTGAGAGATTATGGTATGAGTTCCATATACCACAATAATTTGCATTACAACATGCAAGATATCTATCTCCTATTACCAACTTTTGGAGATATTCGCGCTAAGCGCGAATATCTCCAAAAAGTAACACCTGCCCTGAGCAGTTCTTAGCCATGTTATCCAATGGGAGGTGGATAACATGGCTAAGAGCATTAGCTCGGTAATGCATGAATATCGCTGACTTTTTAGCGATATTCATGCATTGCGGCCGTTTATTATCGCATTTGCGATAAACCTTGATAATAGCAAGGTTTATCTTCGATAATTTCTGACGATGCTTAGCGGTAAAAAATTTGTTGGTAAGCATCGTTAGCGATAAATATGGCTTAACTTTGGTAATATGCACCAACGTCTATTAACGTTCGATTCGAAGGAAATGAGGAAGTGTTGAAAAACATTGCTTGCGCCATCTTGCCTTTTTTGAAATGCCACACTTTTGTCGTGCACGGCAGCCATTTTAGATGCCTTGACCAGACCCACTCTCTGCACGCTGTCGATTCGTAGCATGGCTCCCCACCCTCGCAAGCATCTTCCCCAGGCACTGGTCACCCCCGCTCTCTGTCTTATGCATGGGCAATAAACCTCCCCCCATCTGCGCTGCTCTTCCCTGAGAATCACACTCTGTGCCCGCCCGACACCTCCCTTTCGCCCTATTCACTACCGCACCCTCTGACACTCCTCTTCCTCTGTGTCCGATTGTCCAGGCTATCAGCTAGCCCTGCAGATGTAGTTTATGGCTCCAGCTGTAAAGAATCACCCCTCTTCAAAGGAGTTATAGTAGATCAAGGCCCACACCCGATGAGATCCGTCACACCACACGTGTTCCTACTGTCTGAAAACCATCCTGTATTGTGATTGGGGAGGGGACCGAGCCTGAAGCGGAAGATTCCAGGAAAGACTCTTTGTACATCAAAGTTTTTACAATTATGTGTCACATTAAAAATATATAGCACTCCAACAAAGTAGTAGAAATATAAAACTTTAATAACATATAAATATATACAACAAAACAAAAACAGTAAAAACATTTAAACAACGAAGAGACCGTGGCAATTTCTTTTGAATTCCTGATGAGGACATGTTACTAGTTCTTTCAAATTATGAAAATTCAGAAGATGTTGCCTGGGGGTGGGTCGTCAGTAGCAGTCTGTTGTGCGAATAGTTCCAAGGCAGCAGAACGCGCTGAAATCTAGATGGCACGAAAGTGATGTCTAGTAAGTTGCCGCCCAGCAAATAACGGCGTGGGGCGCCGCGGGGGTGAGTGAGTCCAGTAGGCACCACAGCTATTCTTACCGGCATTGCAGAATTACTGCTGGGGACAATGCCTGTGCTGTAGCAGGGTCACAGCAGAAACAAAAAGGATTCTGTTGAAGATGTTGTTGGTTTTCAATTTGAAAACAGTTCTGGTGTCAACTGCTATGCTAATGTAGTGGTTAATGTTTTGTTTTCTCTAGAAAATGTAAAAGAGGGGGAGGCAGTCCAAAGTTCCGTTAAAAGGGCAAAGGAAAGGATCGGTGGTTTGAAATATCAGTCAAAAAAGGGGAGGGGGTGCAACAATTTTTCCTACCGGGTCACACTGTGCTTTCACCGGAACTGAGGTCTGCAGGATTCTAGTAATTCAAAGTGAGGCTGGCGCCAGCATGGGAGCGCCGACGTCCCGCGGATACAGTTTCGTCACTCCACGGGCGATCATGGCAGTCATTCCCCATCGGGGGTCGGAGACTCCCGCGGCTCCTCTAGAATCTTCAAGGTCATGGAGGACTACGGTGGTGGAGTCAACCAGTGACCGGGCCATGTCTTTATGCTGGGCCCGCTCTTGCCAGGTCGACCGCCATTTTGAGAGTTCGGTAGCTACTGGCGATCGCGGGGTCAAATGAGCGGACGGGCTCCACCCTGCCGGGCGAGACGTTGCAGCATCGCCACAGTGGAAGAACCCTTTTCCGGGCGCTTGGAGCGCTGAGGGTGCAGGTGGGAAGCCTCCACTGGGGAGGCGGGAGAGGCCTGTTCGCATCGTCTCTCCCTCCCAGTGCACCCCACGGCGTCTCGCTTGAGATTTGTTATGGCCGGACCAGGCGATGAGGACGAGGGGGGGGGGTCGGAGGCATGTGCAAGACATCCCCCCCAGTGTTGTCGCAGCCATTATTCAAGAAAGAAGAAGTGTCCCGTCCGTCTTCGGGCCGGGCTTCCGGTGGATGTCGGCCGGACGCCCCTGGCTCTGGCCCCATGAACGGGTTCCTTGATTTATCGGCTGCAGCCGGATCCCGTCGGCCTCGGCCCCCCGACCGTTGGTGGCCGGACCGGAAGAGCATGTGGCGGGACTACCTGAAACTGTCAAGGGCCACCGCGGCCGGACTGGGAGAGAGAGGGGAGGGTCGAGGAGATATTCCCCCCCCTGCAACTCTTCAGCGTTGTAAAGGCAATCCCCTGGCCGGGTCCCGCTGGCCTCGGCCTCTCCTCCGGCTACACCCTACGTTAGGATCTCCTGGCCGAGGCGTGGCAGCAGGACCCGCCTTATATGGGCTGCTCCCGGCTGGGCGTAGCCGCAACCCTGCCCCACCTTGGAAGTTTCCAGAGTGGGGGCGGATGTTCTACTGACTTGCATTTTCCCTAGTCTATCGATTTTTTGGGCGTGGCAGGCGGTGGGACAGCGAGGGGTGATTTGGTTTCTCTTACTGTTTTTCTGGTCTCTCACCACTGGCATATTTTAACGTTTTCTTGTTTCTAGGACATTAATAGGTTTTATCATTACGTTATGTTATGGTTTCTTTGTTCGTTGTTTAATAAAAGTTCATGTTCATCAGTGGCCTACTGATTTTCGTTTTCCTATTCTTTTCTTTCCAGGTTGTTTCATGCTAAAGTTTCTGTTAACAGGATACAGTGATCACTTCGTTATTATTGCATATGTCCTTTTCACTAGGGGTGCTCTCTGGTCGGGCCAGATGACGTATCTCTAGTAAATGGTCCGGGTGAAACAGGTGCATCAATCAGTGGGGAGTAGATAGGCATGACAGATTACAACGGGGGAGAAAGGTCCGCATTACGTACCCTTTCACTATTTGCAAAGATTTTCCTACGTATATTTGCAAACAGGGAATACATCCAAAAAGAACCAATTCCCAAACAGTCAATGTTTGGGGAAACAATCAATCAATGAGGAACGAAATAGGCACGACGTGTTAAAGGTTTGCGTTACCTACCCTTCACTATCTGCAAAGGGAGAGAGAATATTCCTATTCTTCCTCGTTTGCAGGCAGAGAAGATTCTTAAGAGAACCAACTTCGAACAATTCAATGCTCGATTCAAACAATCAACAAGGGGTACTGTGAACACAAATGAACGCCGCTTATGTACATACACATTGGTATTATCAACAGGTTGTTCCTAATGTTTCTATTTTAGGGAGGTCAAAAAGAGATCCCATTAGTGGCCTACTGATTTTGCTCGATTCCTTTTGTTTTTTTACACGATTTTTCGCTATCTGCAAAGACTAAACAGAGTATTGCGACTCTGTGCTTGTTTGTAAATAGAGAATGAACCAAAGAGAACAATCAATCAAATGGAGAGAGAAGCAGGCACGACGGATTACAACGGGGGCAAAGGCCTGCGTTAACTACCCTTCACTATCTGCAAAGAGAGAGTACTCCTAATAGAAATGAGGGGTGGGGGGCAGCATTCAAAGCAGATCAGTGTGCATAAACACGAAAATGTTTTTACTTACCACGTACTTGACATTCGACAGCTTATGATATTTGCTATTAAAAAACCATTGAAATTCACTGAAAAAACCATAGGTTATAGACCATATATAGTTAGGAATTAGCATTTACAAAACCTTGAAAATTCACTGAAAAGACCATAGGTTATAGACCATATATAGTTAGGAATTAGCATTTAAAAAACCTTATTTTACTCACACAAAACCATTGAAATTCCATATATAGTTAGTTGCACTAACTATATATCGCGCACCCGCAATCCACTGCTGATCATGTCACATATTACATCATTCATGACATGGTCAGTGACATCACTGATGACATCACTGATGACATCTCAAATGACATCACTGATGACATCACTGATGACGTCTCATTTGACATCATTCTTGTGCTAATACGATAAACCTCTTCAGACTCTAATATAACCTTAGATACACTCAGTGTATACAGACACTCACACACTGCCACTCATCCATGGAGTTACTCACACACCCAGTCAGTCATGCAAAGAAACAATCTCACCTCCATTTCTTCAACTATACAGTTATACACACCTTACTTATTGAAACATATACTAACACATATTTACTCTCTTATACAATCCCTGATACAAGTTCACAATGATCGATACAACCACTCACTCATTCAGTGGCTCTCATGCACAGTTATTTATATATGCCAACTCTCACATGTACTGTGTTTTACATATGTACTTACTATGACATGTAGCATTGAGATATCCATTCACTCATCAATACACTCATGCACACAGTCAACTGCCCATGTAGCTGTTTCCACATGCACTCTTGAACTCATACACCTAGTGAATAAACTGCTCACACATCTATGCACAGAGTCACACACCTTCCAGCCACCCCCACACAAACTCAATCTCCCATAGAAATACTTGGGCAACCAATTAATAACACATATAGCCTCTCGTATAGCTAATGATCAACACATGCAGCAGTTTACATCACAACAGACATAATGATGCACAAATTAAGACAGTTTAGTCACTAACCCATGCATTCAGTGAGACACATTTAATCACTCACTCATACAGTCAGTCACGCACCTACTAAATCCTTCATCCAGACACTTATACATCCACTCATTCTTCAATATGTAAGACATATTTTAACTTTACAGAAACATACAGTCACTGGATGTTGTCATCAGTGATGTCATCAGTGATGTCATTTGAGATGTCATCAGTGATGTCATCAGTGATGTCACTGACCATGTCATGAATGATGTAATATGTGACATGATCAGCAGTGGATTGCGGGTGCGCGATATATAGTTAGTGCAACTAACTATATATGGAATTTCAATGGTTTTGTGTGAGTAAAATAAGGTTTTTTAAATGCTAATTCCTAACTATATATGGTCTATAACCTATGGTTTTTTCAGTGAATATATATATATATATATATATATATCACCAAAATCTTCCCACGTGCATCACATAATCCAGCCCGTGGCCCGGATTTCACAGATTTAAAGCAACAACGCTTCATTTTGAATGTAAAAGGGATAATGGACAATGTCATGAAAAGGCATTTGACATACATAGCGATAAAAATGATACCACTGATATTGATTCTGCCACAGTACACACTCGAATGCAGAAAAATAGTCCACTGATTAATTTAAAATAAAATGCCTACATGCATAGTACATAACCTTGTGAGCTACATAGTTCAATAGACCAAAAAATTGTTAAATGATCATATAATGACATTGTAGACAAGTTTAAATGCTAGGCCTGACGCAATGTTAATGGAACTTAGACCAAAACTCAGCTGGATCATGTGCGACATAGGAATTACCACTAAATGCACCTACGTGTTTAACCGTGACTATGAGCTACAGTCCTATATATTTATTAAAATTTATGCATTTAGAAATTTCGTTTTTCATAAATATTAAGACCTACTAACAAAAAATTATAATTACAATAATAAACAAGTGCTCCTATATATTCACAGTGTAACTTAACCACCCAAAGAATAACCAAATGATGTTTAAAAGACAGCATTGCTTGATAACCAAAACAACCAATCTAAAAATGGTAGTAGGACTGCAGGTCATCATACTGGAGTACACTCTTTGTTTTCATCTTAATATGTGTCTTATAAACTATTTGTGTGTACCCCAATCTACAGTGCAAGTAAAACATTACTGTAACCTCCAACATGGAGGTGTAAGGGCCTAAATACGATGTGGATGCGATTGAAACGACTATCTACAAAAAATTGTGCAAATCCTCAGTCGCGTTCAACCCGTTGGGTTGTTTGCTGTCAAGCTTAATTATGTACCGCGTTTCCAATCTGCGTAGTAGTTTGTCGCGATCGCCACCGCGTCTGAGAGGGGCAACGGCGTCAATAACATAGTATGTAAGACAAGACAGATCCCTGTTGTGTCTGATGTTAAAATGACGCGCCACTGGATATGCCCCGCCATGATTGACAATGGCACGTAGATGCTGCAATATCCTGACATGCACCTGGGCGCCGGTACTACCCACATAGCGCAGACCACAGGTGCATGTCAGTACGTAAACAGCGAACTCAGTGCGGCAATTGTAATTGCCATGAATGGGTAATTCCATGTTGGAAAATGGGGTACTATAGTGGGTGGTGTTTTGACCATATTTGCAAGCTCGACAAGAGAAGCATTTGTGGAAACCTTTACCTCAAAACCACTCATTTGCCTTTGGCAGTTCCGGGCTGGATTTAACCAGCTTGTTGTGAATACTGACTGCCCGTCTGAATGTCACCACTGGTTTATCAGCGGTCCTGTCACGAAGAACACCATCTGTCTTGAGTATAGCCCAGTGTTTGTTAACAATGGATTTGATTTGACGATGTTGTCTGCTGTAAGTTGTTATCAATCTAACAGTGTCTGTACTGGTATTGTCATCAAGCAATTTGGGTGCCAGTAGAGAGACTCTTGATCGTTCTCTGCTCTTTGCTAGTGCATTAGACAAGCAGTTTTTACTGTAACCCCTAGCTTGTGGTCTGGCCATCATGGCAACTGCTCCTTCCTCAAATTTTTCCTGGGTGTTGCAGATTCTCTTTAAACGCAACAACTCACCCAAAGGGATACTGGATATTACGTGTCTGGGATGCCCACTGCTGGCATGCAGAATACTGTTGCCTGCAGTGGGTTTTCGATGCAGTGAAGTGCCAATCACTGCGCCGTTGATACTTATACAGACATCTAGAAATTCAGCAGAAGAAGTGCTGATGCTTGATGTAAAAAATAGATTGAAGCAGTTAGTGTTGAGAGCATCGACAAAGATTTTAGCACTGTTTATGTCGCCCTCCCATACACAAAACACGTCATCGATGAATCTCATCCAGTGCTTCACATGTTGGATACCAGGGACGTTGACGAGATCCTGCTCCTCCCACAACCCTACGTGCAAGCATGCGTAGCTGGGAGAGAAGCAGGATCCCATAGCAACACCGCGTATCTGCCTCCATATCTCCTTACCAAACGAGAAATAGTTATTGTTGAGGCACCACTGCACCAAGTCACATATCATTTTGTTATGGCTGTAAAATGCACAGGATTTATGTCCCAAAAAATGTCTGATTGCCTCAATGCCCTTAGTGTGTTGAATACATGTGTACAATGACTCGATGTCTAACGTAATAATACACCAATTGTCTTGCCATTGTATGGACTCCAGCTTAGTCAAAAAGTCTCCTGTGTCTTTAATAAAGCTGGGCAATATTTGGACGTGCTCCTGTAAATAAAAGTCAATATACGGTGAAATATTCTCACCCATACTCTTGATCGCTGAAATGATGGGTCTTCCCGGTGTTGGATCTTTCATTTTATGCACCTTGGGAATAAGATACAGATGTGGCATAACCGGATGTTCCACCAAAAGGAAAGCACATTCAGCTGCTGAAATCAAGTTACTTCTTTTGTATGATAGCAAAAAATTTTGGACGTTATCCTTGGCATGCTTGTATTGGACACCGTTGCTTTTTACGTAGCAATTGATGTCTGCAAGCTGTCGCATTGCTTCCTTGATGTATTGATCTTTTTGCCACAAAACAATGTTTCCTCCTTTGTCGGAGGAGTTAACTACTACTTCTTGGTTGTTTGACAGTTTTGCCATCAGGTTGTGATATTGTTGGGTTTGAAACCTGGACATATTGTTTGTACTCTGGATTTGTTGGTTGAGTTTTTTCAAATCCTCGATGATGCACTCATGAAAAATGTCCACCGCATCCTTTGGCATGACGGGGACAAATTTACTTTTGGGTTTGAAGGGGCTGTCGCCGGCTCCCTTTTGTTGAATGTCGATCGCGCGCAGCTCACTCTGCGTGTCTAGAATGTCAGTATTGGTTGTTGGTGGAGCTGTTCCCATGCTCAAGTTGCACAATGTTAGGAGCGTTCTAGCCTCATTAGCCGCGACAAGTGGGGAAACCGTAGTTGCAGCAGCTCCATTAATAGCTGCTGGCGTGTTTGCATTGGGCTTGGATTTGATTGCATAAAACTTCTGGAGTTTTAATTTGCGAATGTACAAAAAGACATCAGCTCGCGTATTGACATAATTAAAAGAACTTTCGGGACAGAAATTGAGCCCCAGCATGAGAAGTTGTTGCTCAGCCGTTGTTAAAATTACGTCAGATAGATTTATAATTGTATTTGAGCTCATTATTGTTTGTTGTTTTTCTTTTTGTGCCACTTCTTTTTTTGCGGCTGCAGTGGTTTTGGTACGTCGTCTCCTTGCCCTCCGCCTTGTGTTTTTCCTCTTCCTGCGTTCTTTGATCGCGTCCGTGGACCTAGGGATTGCAGATGGGCCTCGACTAAAAAATCAATTTCTTCACCTAAGTTGAGGATAACGTGTGGTGTATTGTCGTCAGGCAAGCTTAATACCGATCCGCATGTACTTGATGAGCTAGCTAGCGAAAATGTATCTGCTGCTGTGTCCGCTGCTGACAGTGCATGATTATCCGATACTCCATTATATATATATATATATATATATATATTACACTGGTTTTGTCTCTTGGCGGACATCAGCGCTCCCAGGATGGAGCGGTGCAAAGAGGTGAAACGCGTCCGGCGTTTTTTGGTTGCATTAAAGTCGCTTTAATTAAATTGAATCGTGTCTCGAGTGAGTGCATCAACAAACCGCTAATGTACGATTAGCCCAGCCTTAATATATATTACCTACTGGCGGTCGCCAGTAGGTATATATAGTTAGGATTTTTTCTCTATGGGTTTTTTGAAAATTCTATGTCTAATAACTTTGGCGTTTGTGGACGGAATTGGCTGAAATTTTCAGGAAAATGGCACATTTTGTTTCTGAGCAGCCCCTGAAAATTGGGGGGGGGTTCGTCCAGGGGGGGTCGAGAAAAAAGGGGGGTCCCAAAACGTGTTTTTAACATTGAGTTTTCCATAGGGCGGTTGGCCTCACTTTTAGCCCGAACGGCTGAATGGATTTGCACGAAACTTGGCAAAATTGTAGGGACTGGTAGCCCGATGTGCCTTTTATAGGTCTCAATATATGTGCTACAGTGGATTTTGAGAAATTAACGTTTAAAAAAAGATATATATCTGTAACAGCGGACCGGGCAGCGCTCCAGGACGCGTACTTTTCGCGCAACGGAGCTTTGTGAAGCGAAGCTGATTGGTTCTCCGGCGTCTGTCAACATTCCAAACAGTCTGTAACGGCCGCCATCTTGTCTCTCGGTAGGATCGAGAGACAAGAGGAGGCCAAAGCGAAGGGGCAAATGACCATAAGGGGGAATAGTAGATCCTCGCTGACCCCCTAGGTTTGATGTGGAGGTTTTAAAAGGGCCTCGCGGGGCAAAAAAAAAAAATAATAATAATAATCGAACGGCTGAATGGATTTGCACGAAACTTGGCAAAATTGTAGGGACTGGTAGCCCGATGTGCCTTTGCTAGGTCTCAATATATGTGCTTCAGTGGATTTTGAGAAATTAACGTTCAAAAAAAGATATATATCTGTAACAGCGCACCGCTTTGCGTACTTTTCGCGTTACGGAGCTTTGCGAAGCGAAGCTGATTGGCTCTCCGGTGTCTGTAAACATTCCAAACAGTACGTAGCGGCCGCCATCTTGTCTCTCGGTAGGATCGAGAGACAAGAGGAGGCCAAAGCGAAGGGGCAAATGACCATAAGGGGGCATAGTAGATCCTCGCTGACCCCCTAGGTTTGATGTGGAGGTTTTAAAAGGGCCCCGCGGGGCAAAAAAAAAAAAAAATAATAATAATAATCGAACGGCTGAATGGATTTGCACGAAACTTGGTAAAATATTAGGGACTGGTAGCCCGATGTGCCTTTGCTAGGTCTCAATATATGTGCTTCAGTGCATTTTGAGAAATTAACGTTCAAAAACAAGATATATATCTGTAACAGCGCTCCGCTTCGCGGAGATAAAATTATATCTGTATTACCTAGCTGTTGCTAACACCAGTTAGCGACGGCTAGTAGGAGATAGCGACCATCTTGGGCCCCACTTTGCATGTGAGTGATATTTATCACTAATGACATGCAAAGTGGGCATGCCAAGATGTTAGCGACTGGAAACAGTCGCTAACATCGCTATCTCCTATTATCAACTTTTGGAAATATTCGAGATAAGCGCGAATATCTCCAAAAAGTAACAGCTGCCCTGAGCAGTTCTTAGCCATGTTATCCAATGGGAGGTGGATAACATGGCTAAGAGCATTAGCTCGGTAATGCATGAATATCGCTGAGTTTTCAGCGATATTAATGCATTGCGGTCGTTTTTTATCGTATTTGCGATAAACCTTGATAATAGCAAGGTTTATCTGCGATAATTTCTGACGGTAAAAAATATCTTTGCAATGCATCGTTAGGGATAAATATCGCTTAACTTTGGTAATATGCCCCAACGTCTGTTAACGTTCGATTCGAAGGAAATCAGGAAGTGTTGAAAAACATTGTCTGCGCCATCTTGTCTTTTTTCAAATGCCACACTTTTGTCGTGCACGGCAGCCATTTTAGATGCCTTGACCAGACCCACTCTGTGCACGCTGTCGATCCTTAGCATGGCTCCCCACCCTCGCAAGCATCTCACCCAGGCAGTGGTCACCCCCGCTCTCTGTCTTATGCATGGGTAATAAACTTCCCCCCATCTGCGCTGCTCTTCCCTGAGAATCACACCCTGTGCCCGCCCGACACCTCCCTTTCGCCCTATTCACTACCGCACCCTCTGACACTCCTTTTCCTCTGTGTCCGATTGTCCAGGCCGGTCCTAGGCTATCAGCTAGCCCTGCAGATGTAGTTTATGGCCACAGCTGTAAAGAATCACCCCTCTTCAAAGGAGTTATAGTAGATCAAGGCCCACACTCGATGAGATCCGTCACAGCAGAAGCGTTGCTATTATCTGAAAACCATCCTGTATTGTGATTGGGGAGGGGACCGAGCGTGAAGCGGAAGATTCCAGGGATGACTCTTTGTACATCAAAGTTTTTACAATTATGTGTCACATTAAAAATATATAGCACTCCGACAAAGTAGTAAGATTATAAAACTTTAATAATTTATAAATATATACAAGAAAACAAAAATAGTAATAACATATAAACATTTTTAGGGAAAAACAACGAAGTAGCGGTCGGCTGTGCGAATAGTCCCAACGCAGCACAACGTCCAGACACTCCGGCGTGGGGCGTCGCGGGGGGTGGGTCATCAGTAGCAAACTGTTGTGCGAATAGTTCCAAGGCAGCAGAACGCGCCGAAATCTAGATGACACGAAAGTGATGTCTAGTAAGTTGCCACCCAGCAAATAACGGCGTGGGGCGTCGCGGGGGGTGGGTCATCAGTGGCAAACTGTTGTGCGAATAGTTCCAAGGCAGCAGAACGATGGCACCAAGGTGATGTCCAGTAAGTTGCCGCACTGGTTTTGGTATCCTACAATGCTGCTCCGAATAACGGCGTGGGGCGCCCCGGGGGAGGCGGCGTGAACGGGCCTCTCCAGGTGGAGTGTCATCTGTTGTAGTGGGGCGCCCCTTTACCGTTTCAGTTGCCATTCCGTCCGTTTTTGGTCCACTGTGTCAAAAGCCGCAATTCAGCTGAGTTGCGCCCACTCTTGCGGTGCAGCGATAGGCGGCTGTCACAGGACTCTCAAAATGGCGGCAGGCTCTTTCCTTTTTGGGCCTGGTCCACTGAAATGGCCCTGGGACACCTTGGAAATCGGACGCTTGTCTGCTAGGTCTTGGACCCCATTCTCGAAAGCGTCCCCTCCGCCTTGAGAATTCATCAAAAGTTTTGGGGGCCCCGACTCCTGCAGGCTTCTGGTGGGGAGCGGCTGCCATGATTGCTCGCGGAATGACCACGACGGAGCTACGAGATGGTGGTGCTCTCATGCTGACGCCAGTTTAGTCTGAAACATCCAGAAACAAGGTGGGGCTTTCATCGTTTGGGAAAAAAAAAAAAGTTTTCATCCAATGAAAAGTGTTGTTTTTAGGTCATATGATCAAGCCTTCCATCATTAGGAAACCAAAAGTAAAATGAACCAATGAAAAGTTTTATAAACAAGTCACATGACCTGTTATGCGGCATAGGGTATAAAATGCGGAGAAAATACGTTGGTACGTGAGGCGGCGTCAGTAGCGGACCGATGTGCGAATAGGCCGAAGGCAATACAACGCGCCAAGATCCGGATGGCACCGAGGTGGTGTCCAGCAAGTTGCAGCACTGGTGTGGCCATCCTACAATGCTGAAAGTCGGCGTGGGGCGCCCCGTTGGCCTGTGAGTTTGCGTCAGTAGCGGACCGATGTGCGAATAGGCCGAAGGCAGCACAACGCGCCAAGATCCGGATGGCACCGAGGTGGTGTCTAGTAAGTTGCCGCACTGGTGTGGCCATCCAACAATGCTGAAAGTCGGCGTGGGGCGCCCCGTTGGCCTGTGAGATGGCGTCAGTAGCGGACCGATGTGCGAATAGGCCGAAGGCAGCACAACGCGCCAAGATCCGGATGGCACCGAGGTGGTGTCTAGTAAGTTGTCGCACTTCTGTGGCCATCCTACAATGTTGAAAGTCGGCGTGGGGCGCCCCGTTGGCCTGTGAGATGGCGTCAGTAGCGGACCGATGTGCGAATGGGGCCAAAGGCAGCGCAACAATATTTTCTGACTGACACCACAAGGCGCTGAGATGCCAAGATCCGGATGGCACCGAGGTGATGTCTAAGTTGCGGACTGATGTGCGAATGGGGCCAAAGGCAGCGTAACAATATTTTTTGTATGGAAGATACCACTAGGCGTTGAGATGCCAAGATTCGGATGGCACCGAGGTGATGTCTAGCAAGTTGCTGTACTGGTGTGGTCATCCTACAAAGCTGAAACTCGGCGTGGGTCGCCCCATTAGCCTGTGAGATGGCGTCAGTAGCAGACCGATGTGCGAATAGGCCGAAGGCAGCACAACGCGCCAAGATCCGGATGTCACCGTGGTGGTTTCATAGTTGAGAGGCACTTCATCTGCAGTGGGGCGCCGAGATCCGGATGGCACCGAGGTGATGTCTAGCAAGTTGCTGTACTGGTGTGGTCATTCTACAATGCTGAAAGTCGGCGTGGGGCGCCCCATTAGCCTGTGAGATGGCGTCAGTAGCGGACTGATGTGCGAATGGGGCCAAAGGCAGCGCAACAATATTTTCTGAAGAGAAGACACCAAAAGGTGCTGACATTCCAAGATCCGGATGGCACCGAGGTGGTGTCTAGCAAGCTATGCAGTTGAGTTGTGTGCGCACTTGCGGCGAATAGGTCGAAGGCAGCATAACAATGTTTTTTGAATAGAAGACACCACAAGGCGTTGAGATTCGGTTACCACCGAGGTGATGTCTAGCAAGTTGCCGCACTGGTGTGGCCATCCTACAATACTGCTCCGAATAACGGCGTGGGGTGCCCGAAGGGGGGGGGAGCCGGCGTGAATGGGCCTTCCTAGGTGGAGGCTCGTCTGCTGTAGTGGGGCGCCCCTTTACCGTTTCAGTTGCCATTCAGCTGAGTTTCGGCTGCTCTTGATGCTACAGCGACAGGCGGCTGCAAGAGGACTCTCAAAATGGCGGCCTGTTCTTTGGATTTGGGCCTAGTCCACTAAAATGGCCCTGGGACACCTTAGAACTCGGACGCTCAATTTTTTTTTCCTTTCCTGTACATGCAAAAAAAGGTAAATGCCCGGTACGTTACACGCTTCATCTGCCACGATGAACTCTCCAGAGGAACCGAAAAAAAATATAGTTGTGGTAACTATACCATGCATCGTCATATGGAGAGGTGGCACCAATTAATTATAGTGCTGCATAAAAGAGAGATTTGGAGGAGAACCCCTGACCTGCTAGTACATTCATCAAAGAAGTGGCACTGAGAGCTTCAGAGGCAAGGGAAACGGTCCCAAATATTTAGAAGAACTTTGGAAAGATTAAAATGACATGTTTAGTTTGTGGCAAATTAATTTCATGTGGACAGATGAGTGTTACTCTAATAAATACAGCATATGAACATCATCATAGTCGATGGTTGGTAGAGACATTTTGACTATATCCTGGACCTGCCCGTCCTCGCCCAAAATGGCGCCGGAATAAATGGGACTCGTAACTCCTTGTTGTGTACTGGTTGCAGAACCTTGAAATCACGAGATACGTATGCAGTTTTGAAGCACATGGCGGGCGGGGACGAGAATTGATTGACTATTTCGACATCCCTATTGATATTAAGTTCTGATGTGTTATTGATTACTGTACTGTTGAAAGTTCGAATTAACGTCACCCATGGTACTTGCCCGCAAATGTATATCTAGATAATTTTATTGTAACTGGCCCTGTCGTATTTTAATTATAAAATGTACGTCCACCGATTCCGTAACTGTTAGACACCTTAGTTCTTGCAACCTAATGGCCCGCCCGTTACGTTCCTCTACAGTGTAAATGTCTATTCATCATATACGATTACAGTTTGCTCTGTGGCAGGCCCACGTGGTTATAGGCTCGTATTTGTATAATGAAATTTTCACAATAAAGGTTTTTAAAAGAAAACATGGTAGTAGTATATACATTGGTAAAGTTTTTAATAATAGTGACTGTTTTAGAATCATTAAAAGGCAAGTGAAATAAAGCAGACCAATTACATGAAGGGTAAAAGGTATAATACGAAGGAACGCAGTAAAGATAAATGGTCAAGGGCTGTTGTGTTTTCTATTCCTGCAACATAAAGTGATCGATAAGAATCTCATATTCAGGCGTATCGGCGACTAAGACAGCAGGTCGACTCTCTTTTGCTCAACGGCTCCGTCATGGGACGAAGAAACGCTCTTTTTCTCGAAAAAAGAATATATTTTACTTGCAGGACAGTTGTAAAATTTCCGGGAAAGTACATTAGCCTGGAACATTATAACATATATTTAAGAAAAAATAATGTTCGGAAGTAATGAAAAGCGTAATTTTTAGGTCATATGACCAAGCCTTTCATCATTACAATAAGAAAAGTAAAATGAACCAATGAAAAGTTTTATTAACAAGTCACATGACTTGTTATGCTTACGTTACGCGCTGCGCGCCCCGGATGACTTCCGGATGCGCTAACGCGGCGCGTCATATGACGCATTACGCGACAACGCAGGTACAGAATATAGTCAAAATGTCTCCACCAACCAGCGGTCGGAACACAACCCCTTTCAGCAGGCTAAATAGTTCTGTTAAATGACAACAGAAGGGACAGGCAACAAGAACCATCAGGGGAGGGCTAGTTCTTCTCTACCGGGTTACATTGGGGCGCTACCGGAACTGATCGAATTGGTAGTCTACAGTGTTTCTGGATGTTTCAGACTGAAGCTGGGGTTAGCATGAGAGCAGCACCATTTCGTAGCTCCGTCGTGGTCATTCCGCAACCAATCATGGCAGCCGTTCTTTATCGTTATTTTGGGCGGGGTGGGTGGCGGAGCCGAGCTGTTTTGCAGCCATCATTGTGTGGAGTTCAGTTCATCTCACTAGTTTTGTATTTGTCATGAGGGGTTGTTCCTAATGTTTCTATTTTAGCGAGGTCAAAAAGAGATCCCATTAGTGGCCTACTGATTTTGCTCGATTCCTTTTCTTTTTTTTTACACGATTTTTCGTTATCTGCAAAGACTAAACAGAGTATTGCGACTCTGTGTTTGTTTGTAAATAGAGAATGAACCAAAGAGAACTAATTCTAAAACAGTAAATACTTGGATAACAATCAATCAAATGGAGAGAGAAGCAGGCACGACGGATTACAACGGGGGCAAAGGCCTGCGTTAACTACCTTTCACTATCTGCAAAGAGAGAGTACTCCTAATAGAAATGAGGGGGGGGCACCATTCAAAGCAGATCAGTGTGCATAAACACGAAAATGTTTTCACTTACCACGTACTTGACATTCGACAGCTTATGATATTTGCTATTAAAAAACCATTGAAATTCACTGAAAAAACCATAGGTTATAGACCATACATAGTTAGGAATTAGCATTTACAAAACCTTGAAAATTCACTGAAAAAACCATAGGTTATAGACCATATATAGTTAGGAATTAGCATTTAAAAAACCTTATTTTACTCACACAAAACCATTGAAATTCCATATATAGTTAGTTGCACTAACTATATATCGCACACCCGCAATCCACTGCTGATCATGTCACATATTACATCATTCATGACATGGTCAGTGACATCACTGATGACATCACTGATGACATCTCAAATGACATCACTGATGACATCACTGATGACATCTCATTTGACATCATTCTTGTGCTAATACGATAAACCTCTTCAGACTCTAATATAACCTTAGATACACTCAGTGTATACAGACATTCACACACTGCCACTCATCCATGGAGTTACTCACACACCCAGTCAGTCATGCAAAGAAACAATCTCACCTCCATTTCTTCAACTATACAGTTAAACACACCTTACTTATTGAAACATATACTAACACATATTTACTCTCTTATACAATCCCTGATACAAGTTCACAATGATCGATACAACCACTCACTCATTCAGTGGCTCTCATGCACAGTTATTTATATATGCCAACTCTCACATGTACTGTGTTTTACATATGTACTTACTATGACATGTAGCATTGAGATATCCATTCACTCATCAATACACTCATGCACACAGTCAACTGCCCATGTAGCTGTTTCCACATGCACTCTTGAACTCATACACCTAGTGAATAAACTGCTCACACATCTATGCATAGAGTCACACACCTTCCAGCCACCCCCACACAAACTCAATCTCCCATAGAAATACTTGGGCAACCAATTAATAACACATATAGCCTCTCGTATAGCTAATGATCAACACATGCAGCAGTTTACAGAACAACAGACATAATGATGCACAAATTAAGACAGTTTAGTCACTAACCCATGCATTCAGTGAGACACATTTAATCACTCACTCATACAGTCAGTCACGCACCTACTAAATCCTTCATCCAGACACTTATACATCCACTCATTCTTCAATATGTAAGACATATTTTAACTTTACAGAAACATACAGTCACTGGATGTTGTCATCAGTGATGTCATCAGTGATGTCATTTGAGATGTCATCAGTGATGTCATCAGTGATGTCACTGACCATGTCATGAATGATGTAATATGTGACATGATCAGCAGTGGATTGCGGATGCGCGATATATAGTTAGTGCAACTAACTATATATGGAATTTCAATGGTTTTGTGTGAGTAAAATAAGGTTTTTTAAATGCTAATTCCTAACTATATATGGTCTATAACCTATGGTTTTTTCAGTGAATTTTCAAGGTTTTGTAAATGCTAATTCCTAACTATATATGGTCTATAACCTATGGTTTTTTCAGTGAATATATATATATATACATATATATATATATATATACAGACCTACACCCATATAAATATATATATTTAGTTTAGTTTAGTTACATTTCCCTGCCTGAATATCCTAGATGTTAAATTTACATTTGCTCTCCATTTCTGCCTGCCAGTAACTAGCATTTGGACAGGTGTGAAAGAAGTGTGAAATTCCCCCAGGTCCAAATGACAGGCTGTTCTGACTGGGCAGAGATATTTACTCTGAACCTTGTAGAATATGCAAGATGGGGGCTGGGAACATCCTATTTGTCATTATAGTGTGGAAACCTCCTGGAAATCCAAATCCTGCTTGACAGATCTGCTGGGTTTACATATAACACTCTGGGTGCACTTGAAAGAATGGGAAAATGATAGAGAAAGACAATTATTTATATCCATTGTCTGGTTGCTGATGAACCCTGCTTTGTGCTACCTGACCCTGCCTTTGCTCTCTGCCTGACACCCTGTGAGGCCCTATGTGCCTCTCCTGCAATGCTTGGGCTGTTTAGAAGTGTACTACTCTGGGAGATTGTGACTTTGTGGCTAAGCAGAAGCAAATCCTTTGACCAGGAAAACCATGGTTGTTGTATCCTACCTGAGCTCCATCGTGGTCAACCTCAAATTGTGCCTAGGTCCCAGTCTACTGTGATCTATGACTTTCATTGGCAATATATGTTTCCTATCACTATTCCAACTTAAAACTTGAAAAAATCATTTATCCATTCCCCTTTATTGGATTAAAGTCAATTTGGTGTCATGTTATTGAACAATTTTCATTCTATTTCTCTAATTTAATTTCAGAAATGTATTGTATTGTATTTTGACATTCTTACTTTTCTAGTAGTGCATTAATACAGTTTACCCCAAGTTAAGCCTATTTGATTTGTGCCTTAACTATCAGGGGGTTGATTTCAGGTTAATTTATTGTTCATCCTGACAAGGGTTGGGATTATTCCTTGAGTAGTTAACCACCCCAAATAATAATTCATTTTCTTCCACCCAGTTGTGCACATGTTATAAGCAGATCCAGTATTCTGATTTGGCAGCGTATGTTACATTTCAATGACAATTCTTCTTCAATGCCCCAGGACCACCCAGACCACGGTAGGTGGTTTAAATTTCGGCCAGACGTGGAGCATTTATCTGCATAATTTCCAGAGATATATACCCCTGGAAAGAATATAGCAGTCAATGAGTCCTTGATCTTGTAATAAGGGCAACCCCTGTTTTGACAGTACGTACCAAGTAAAAGAGGTTCTTATGGTGTTAGACCTGGTATCTTTGGCATGTTTTACCTCTGTCATTTTGCTTCTGACCTCCTATTTTTTACTGTGTGCTGCATTTTGGTTTTGCTGGGTACTTTGCCACTGGTGACCAGTGCCAAAGTGCCAATGGCGCCTGTGTAAAATTGTATGCGTAATTGCTTGGCATATTTCATATACTGGTAAGTCCCTAGTAAAGTGCACTGTGTGTGCCCAGGGCCGGCAAATCAAATGCTTTCTGTGGGTCGGCAGCACTGATTGTGCCACCCTTATGTGTAGCCCTGCAACCATTTCTCAGACCTGCAGCTGCAGTGTCTATGTGTATAGTTTTGAACTGCCATGTCGACCCCTGGCAAGTGCACCCACTGGCCAGGCTCAAACCTTCCCATTTGCTACATGTAAGGTACCCCTAAGTTAAGCCCAAGGTAGCCCCATGGGCAGGATGCAGTTTATTTAAAAGGTAGGAAATACTGCTG
This sequence comes from Lissotriton helveticus, assembly GCF_964261635.1. NCBI lineage: Eukaryota > Metazoa > Chordata > Amphibia > Caudata > Salamandridae > Lissotriton > Lissotriton helveticus. Next base: position 1,083,112,018 of record NC_136059.1, read on the forward strand.
TGGTTTACATGTCCTGATACTGCTAATTTCGTTTTCCACTAATGCAAGGACTATCTCTCCCAAAGGTTTCATTGGAGGTACATTGTAACCTCTTACAAGTGTAACTTCCAATTGGGAAGAGATAGTGTTACATCCTACTCAGTTGTATTTACATTTACTCTAGTTGTATTTACATGTATTCCAGCCTTGCTGCCTCTAGCTGCTCAGCCGGAGTGTGAGATGGTCTTAGAATGTTGATGTGCCTGTGATGCGTGGAATGTCTGGGTGTCTGAGTGGATGAGTGTTGGCAGTTAGAGAGGGGCTGAGCAGCTAGGCAGGCTGCTCCTGGTGGGGCTGGTACCACAATAGGCTGGCTGGAGTCAAGACTGATGTAACTTGGACTGAAACTGAATAAAGAAGACTTAAATATACAACCTGGCTCCTGGTGTCTATCTTCATAGGACACAACAGATAGCGATTTGGGGTACAATTTTTAATGGCAAAGTTAGATGATAGACTAATTTACGAATTTCGGTATTCACAAACGGCATTTACGAGTAGTAAATGCCCTTTGTGAATACCAAAAGTCATCAAGTTAGACTTTCGACTATCTTTACCTTTGTGAATTGGGACCTTGGAGTTTGGGGTCCATGAACTCACAATTTAAAATACATCTGTTAGTGAAATTGTTTTTTAAATAGCATGTTTGTAAATGCCACTTTCAGAAAGTGGGCATTTTCTTGCTTTGCTATTCTGTGCCTCTATCTGCCTATGGAATCCACATCTGAGAGTGGTTGACAGTTGGACTGTTTGTTCATTCACTTTAGATGGTCACACAAAGTGAGCTGAGGTGTGCCCCACATATCCTGATGGACCATCACCAGGATGATGGGTCTTCCTCAGCTAGAGTGGAGGGAGGAGATGTCACTGGCACCTGAATAGTGTTGTGCCTATCCTTACACAACGCTGTGTGCTCCCCCTCCCTGTAGTGTGTCTGCAGCCAAGTCAAGGAAAGGCAGGGTCTTGTGCACTACAAAGACTTTCCTTTGAAGTGTGTCTACTTCAAAGGCAGAAACTAGTATAAGCTGGGACACCATAACTTTAGCACACTTCTGCCAGGAGGAAGAGCTGGATGCTGTAGGAGGAATGGACATTGCTGGCTATTTTATTGTGCTGACCTACTGTTTGTTGCTTCTGTCCTGGGAGTGAAAGGAATGGATTTTGATTTCTACATCATGCTTTCAAAGGATCTTCAAGGGCTTGTGCGTGCTTGCCTCCTGTTAAGAAAACTCAGGGCCATTAAAGACTTCATCTGCAGACCCTAAACTCCTCTGCTGGGAGTTCTGACAAGTGGAGCTGATATCAGTTCTGGGCCATCGACTCTCAGCTCCTGCTTTTCTGATGCAGCACAGATGTGCCATTAAAAAAACAATTAATTCCTGATGTGTGGCCAAACAATCGACGCAGCACCAGCGGTGCAGCTGAAAGATTGCTATATCCCAAGTCCTGAGCACCGGGTCACTGATATCCATGGTGCATGCTCCAATTCTGACGTGGGCTCTGCTGTGCGGCTGACGAAATTGGTGCATCATCTGCTGCACAGCTGTGAAATCGATGCAGCACCTGCTCTGCCACATAAACACAGCATGTCTGGACTTTATACAAGTTGTCCCTGTGCACCAAGTTCTTTATCAACATGGCTCAGCACTAAGGAACTGAGGCCGTGCATCCGGAGATTGATGCATCACTTTCCCTCATAGTACTGAACCGACGCATCATCTTGTATGACAGTAAGAAACAGACACATCACCTCCCCTGCGCTGCAGCAAGGAACCAATACATCACGTCCCCTGGCAAAAAGGTACTGATGCATCATCTCCTCTGGGATTAAGGAACCAACGCATTGTTTTGTTTTCCTGGCACCTCACCTCCCCAGCGTCTGTTTTCATCATTGATTTTGACACACCACAGGTACTTTGTGCTAAAAGTGATGCATCCATTGTTTCCAATGGACTACGCTATTTTTAACTTTTGAAAAGTGATATCTTGACTGGTGTGTGTTGAATTTGTGTTCTTTTGGTCTTATTTGATTCAGATAAATATTGGTTATTTTTCTAAACTTGTGCGGTGTCTTTTTGTAGTGTTTTCACTGTGTTGCTGTGTATATGTACACATGCTTTACACATTTCCTCTGGGAGAGGCTTGACTGCTCATGCCAAGCTGAGTAGGGGTTATCTTAGCTGTGTAATCCCCTTTCCCTGACTAGAGTGAGGATCCCGACTTGGACAGGGTGCAAACCATTGCCAACTAGAGACCCCATTTCCAATATATGGAATCAAGATGTGCATATTGTGCAAGAACTTTACTCTGTATATGTACTGCCTGAGAGTATACACAGGGAACAACTCTACAATAAATCCTACAGGGTGCCCTACTACATTAGGACTTAGAGGGAAGATCAATCAGGAGCTTTCTCAATATCTCCTTCATAAAAGTCTTACGATTTATGTAGATAACTTCTATACAGAGTCCAACTGTTTAGTGAACTGTATAAAGTTGGCACTGTGGCTTGCAGTACCATTTCCACGCATCTCAAAGGATTCCTTCAGGAGCTTGTTTGTAAGAAGCTCCAAAAGCACCAGTGAAGTGTGTTGCAACAAACAGCTCACTGTCACATTCTCCAACAGGCAGGAAGTATTTATGCTCACTACACTTTACAATGAGAGCACTTATGCCATCGCAGTTTGCTGACAATATCTGATATAACAAATACATGGGTTGAGTGGATACAAAAAAACAGGTTGTCTTACCGTATAATGTTAGTTGTAAAATTCATACATGGTATAAGAAGTTGGCTACTAACTAAACATTCAGTTGGGTGTTACTGAAAGCCTTACTGCACTAGAAGAAACAGTAAGTAGCTCTACATTGTCTGTTGTGGAGGATGGCTGTACGGCTGCAGGATTAGCACTTTGCTGTCAGGAGTTCTGAATGAGTCACTGATGTCACTGATGCAGAGTGCTTAGCAAGAAAAGAGACACAAGTGTAGATATGTCCACCCCCAGTACACATTTCAGCCTGACTTGTGTTTTCTAACTTGTTTCACTTTGTACCACACTAAAGTGAAGTTCTGGGAATTTGATTGAAGTGGAGCACATATATTAGGAGTTACTACCTTCCCCAAAAGACAGAAGATGGATGCATGTCTTCCATCAGCCATTACTTCAGCAGTTCTGAAGCTTTTGAGATTCTTCCATCTAATTTTAAAAGATGCATGCTAATCCAAGATTCTTTCTTCCAAAATTAGATTTAAGCCACTATGTTTTTTCTGACTCCAGTAAAAAGACACACATTGGTCTTGCTTTTGACGCTTATCACCTTCATCCACCATCAACATGTGGTGGATGTTCTGTCAGCTGTATTACAAATGCATTTCATTAAACTTGACTGAGGACCCGGTTCCCCACAGCCCAAGGCTCTAACAGCCTGATTAATGAAAAACGGCATTTGCGAGTCTCAAATAGCGATAAAATGCGAATCGCTATTGAGAACTCGCAAATCAGAATTCATGTACATTACGGGAAAAAAAAAGCGACTCGCACGCGGGCGCTAAATCCGTTAGCGACTAACTATAATCGCAGAATAATCGCTATTTCCGGCTACCAGCGTCGGAAATGCGAGTCGCAATCTCGTGCGATCGGGAATGCGAGTCGCAATCTCGTGCGATCGGGAATGCGAGTCGCAATCTCGCGCGATCGGGAAAACGGGAAGTCGCTTTTCGAGCACAGTGATGACATCACAACCAGGAAGCAGGCAGTTCCCACCCCCAAATACCACAGTGAGGCAAACCTCGAGGGAGCAAGTCGGAAAGCAGCAGCTAATCTGGTGATTGCGAAATTACTACCAAACTGCTGCCATGTCTGAGGAACCTGTTCCTGGCCCCAGCAACAGCACAGGGCGGAAGAGGAAGCTGAAGTTCTCAGAGCAGGAGCTCGAGAATCTGATAGAAGGGGTGGTGGCCAACCACGACAGACTCTTCGGGATCAACTCCAGGAAGGTCCCAGAGCAAGACAAAAGGAGGATCTGGCTGGGAATAGCCTCCAGTGTGAACTCCGTGGGTGTGGCCGATAGGTCATTGGAGGAGCTCAAGAAGCGATGGTATGACCTCCGAGGTCGTGCCAAGGAGAGGGTGGCGGAGCGCCTTGGAGAGGCATCGGGCACTGGAGGTGGCGGACCTACAGTCCCTCCCAACACACCCTTGGAGGACCAGGTGGAGAACACCCTTGAGAGGGAGGCGTGCGTTGGCGTCACACTTCTGGACTCCTCCCGCCCCACCCAAGACACCCAAGGTAAGTGGCATGCGACTGCGACCCTGTCCCCTATGACCGTCCCTGACCAAATAGGCTCACATAATGTCCCTTAGTCATGCCTTTGTTGCGCATCAGGAAATGCCCTGAAGCATTGTGGGAGATGTAGTATGTCCACAATGTAGTAGTACCACAATGCAGCCAGACAGGTTCCAAAGTACGCAAATCCACAGCCATCCAGGGAATGTCACCCAGCATGCATGTAACATCAGCACGTCTGACAGTCACATGCAACTAATGAGTATCCACTTACCCTCACAGGTGGCGCAGAAAGCAGCGACAGTGAGAGGCTGCAGATAGATGAGGAGGCCCAGGAGGAGGATTTTCAACCGGAAACCCAGGCACCAGCCCCTGCTGCTGCAACAACACCAGCAGCCAGGCCCCCCACCGTTGTGGCCCCTGCATCTGCCATTCCACCCGCAGCCAAAGCCAGGCCCCCCACCGTTGTGGCCCCTGCATCTGCCGTTCCACCCGCAGCCAAAGCCAGGCCCCCCACCGTTGTGGCCCCTGCATCTGCCGTTCCACCCGCAGCCAGAGCCAGGCACCCCACTAATGTGCCTCCAGTCCCTTCTGCACCAGCAACGCCTGCTGTGACACCACCTGCAGCTGGTGCTACGACATCTGGGCCTGCGACAGCGCCAACACAGCGGCCAGCCACTGTGACAGGCCAGCAGAGCAGGCGTGGGAGTTCTCGCCATCACACCACAGCTCCAATCAGCAGGAGGGGCAATGGACAGCGCCATGCCTGTTTGAGCGTAGAAAGACGCATGCTGAGGATCCATCAGCGCCAGTCACAGCAGCAAGGTGCCATTCAGCTCCAGCTGCACAAAATTGGGCGCAATGTGGCCGGAGTGGGAGACCGCATGGACCGCATGACGGCGGCCATGGGCCGCATGACTGCAGCCATGGAGGCAAACACTGCTACGATGATCAAGCAGCGCAGTGCAGCAAGCCGGCGCCACCACCAGCTCATGAGCCGGCTGGCCTCCTACAGCAGGTCTAATTATGTGGCTGCAAATGCCACCTCACAGTTGTCGCGGCGGTCACTCACACAGCAGCACCAACTAGTACAGTGCTGTGAGGACATCACCAGGGTCCTGGAGCACCTCACCACGGCGGTAACGGCACTACACCCTCCTGCTCTACCTGCCACTGTAGGGGGTGACGATGGCAGTGAGGGGGCTTCCAGCGTCAGCAGCCAATCTGCCACACTAGTCCCGCCACTTAGGCGCAGCACCAGGGCAACGCCAGGTACAGGTGCCCCGGAAGAGGAAGAGCCTCAGAGGTGCTTGGGCATAACGCGCAGGAGGCGCAATTGACTCTGTCAGAAAAACACTGGCACAGGCTGACTATAAGCCTGCCATGTATTTTCACACTGCAGTATGAAGGAATACTGTTAGTTGTAAATAGTTGTACTGATTACCTTTTTTTTGTGAATGAAACAAATATATTTATTTTGCAGCACACATTAGCCTTGTGTAATCATTACATTTTGCATGCAATTGTGATTTGTGGGGTGGGGGAAGAGGGTGGGCTAGAAATTGTTCTCTGTGATGTGGTTGCGACGTCTGTGGCCTTCAGCTGGGTTCTCCCCGCGTGCATGGTGCGCATGTGCTGGTGGCCGGTCGTCCCCTTCTGATTCACTGCCTGAGATCTCAACAGGTATCCGGCGCTTGGTTGCAATGTTATGAAGCATTGCACAGACAGCCACAATGCGGCAGCACACAGCAGGACTGTAATACATGGCCCAACCTGTCTTGTGCAGTATACGGAACCTGCTCTTGAGCAGCCCAAATGTTCTTTCTATACAGTTCCTTGTCCGGATGTGCGCAACATTGTAGCGCCGTTGCTGAGGTGTGGCAGGGTTGAGGTAAGGGGTCAGGAGGTATTCCCGTAGGGCGTAGCCACTGTCACCTGAATGAGAGGAGCAGATGTTGATTGCCTGTGCAGCGCAGTGACTTCATTGCAATGTGACATTGTCGACAAAGTGTACTTACCAAGTAGGTGTCCTTCCCCAAACTCTCCCCTGAGCAGTCGTGTGTGGAGTCCGCTGTGCCTGAAGATAAAGGAGTCATGGGTACTCCCTGGGTACTGGGCGACAATGTCAGTGATGATGGTCTTGGCATTGCAGACCATCTGTATGTTGAGGGAGTGGTAGGACTTCCTGTTGCGGTACATATACTCCGTGGCAGCTGGTGGGCAGATGGCGACGTGGGTACAGTCTATGCAGCCGAGGACATGGGGAAAATGGGCTACATTGTAAAATTGTAGTTTTGTCAGGTCCAATTCCTGTTGGCTCGTGGGAAATGTGATGTGGCGGTGGAGCTGGGTGAGCATGGCGTCAACGAAAGTGTGGAGGCAGCGTGACATGGTGGGCTGGGATATCCCCCCAGCAGCCGCTACTATGCCCTGGAAACTGCCGGAGGCCAGGAGGTGCAGGCTGCACAATACCTGCACATGTGTAGGCACCGAATTGTTTCGCCTTGTTGGGTGCTGCATGAGGGGGTCAAGTTCATGTATCAGCCAGATGATCATTTCCCCATTCAGCCTGTATTTAGCATATATCTGTTCTCTGGTTTGGCCCAGCAAGGTGACCCGCTGCCGGTAAATCCTTTCCTGCCTCATGCGTCTCCTCCGTGCTGCTCGCTGTAGCCTTCGCCGCCTCACCACCATGTACATTCCTGGCATTGTGGAACGCCTAATGCTGCTGCTGAATGTCCTTATGTGTGATTGGTCAGGCCTGGACCTGTTGGTGATTGGCCAACGGTTTTTCAAATTTTACTTAATCATGGCTTTTATGGTTACCACCTGCTTTGAGTTGTCCTTAATTTGCGCCGCGCAAACTGCGAATTTGGGGTTTTTCGCAATTGTATAATTTTCATGAATGCCGATAGAGAATATATTGCGTTTCGCTATTTATTTAGCAGATTCCGTGGTTGGTCGCTATTTCCGTATCGCTAATGCTCGACTACCGGGAATCTGCGACTATTATAGCGTAATCGCTATTATATTCGCTATGCTGTGTTTGCGAATTCGCTATTTTGTTCTTGAATGCCAACTCCGTAATTTGCACCCGCAATTGCATTTTCGCAGCGATTGCGGACGCTATTTCGCTTCATGAATCAGGCTGTAAGTCCTTCCAAAAGGGGTCTTTAGGAAACTTGGTAGCGTCTGCCCCAGAAAGTTTAGCACCATTTTTAAAGGTATATTTGCCGACACTGTCTCCAAGTTCATCATTGGACACCATCAACTTACTTCCGTACACTGGAAAGAGTTGGATTTAGTACAGTGACTGCACTGAATGTGCATGAAAGATAAGTCTTTCTGTGCTTAAGCAGGTTTCCACGAGGAGCTATTAATAAGGGTGCACATGGCACCTTCATCCTATTAAGTCTCTGGGTAAGAAACAGATATGAACAGGTAGCTGGGCTTATTTCCATAGGGTTCTTGTGACAGTACAAAGCAGATGTTGAAGGTGAAAGTTGAAGTTTCGAGAAGGAACTAACCTAACAGTGTATGCCGGCATGTGTGTAGTGGCGATAGAAGGGTTGCTAGTTGGTGGAATGTATGGCTGTTGCCTGGCAGAATGTGTGTATTGGTTTACTAGAACCATATGAGAAGAAAGGTACCCCATATTTACTTTCAGGTCCATGAGGAGGGGGAAACAATCTAATTTCAACATTGGCCAAAAGCTCAAACCTAGGAAATCTCCCCACAAACAGTCTTGTCACATGTATTTTCTGTATAGATTATTATTTTATTTTAAAGCAAAAAACAATTTTTTCATTTTTATATATATTTTCTCCCTTTTATGCTCATAAAGTAATAAAATAATACAATTATTTACAAATGTATATGAGTAAAATCAATATGCACATTTAAGAACCAAATCTCAAAATTGTGAATAACCCCACAAACCATCACACCTGCATTCTCACCTGTCAACCTATTCACTCATGCTAATATACATACTAACAACACAGAAAATGACAATAAAGTGACAATAAAATACAAAGCATATGTGGGATCCTACATAAATTTGAATTAAAACATAGACATTTGAGAGTTAGATTATTCTTCTCAACCGATTCTCTTCTTGTCTGTGTCTCTGGTAGGATTCCCAAGTGTCTGGAAATGGACCTGTATTCTAGTTAATATAAATGATGACTGGGTATGCTTGTTTTCATGGGAGGCAGGTGAGGCCAGGTCAAAGATCAACAGATACCCACATGGCAAGAAAAGGGTAGTTTTTTTGTGGAAAATCTTGATAAGTCAGTATTGCGTTTTGGGCCCTTTCCTTTTTCTGTCACTGAGTCATCCCACACAAGTGGGATAATTTTTTTTCTGGGTAGATGTGTGAGAATGTTAATTGGTAGGAAAGCTGTAGATCCTTATAGGTTCTGGAAGATTCCCTCCCAGAAACGTGAAGGGTGCAAGAAAGAAGACATTTTGCAAAATGGCCTTTGACTCACATGATCGTATGAGTACCCACAAATTCAGAGGAGTATACATAACCACTGTTACTAAACTCTGTATCTTATGTAAATTTCATAAATACGTGGGTTTTCATTACACCCATTTTTCGTTCTATATGTTTTATCATATGAAGTGCTCTGTACTTGGTCCGCAACGAGAAATCATTGTAAAGCTCAGTTGTTAGCTCTGGATTTCACATGTTTTTTAAGAACCTGCAAACCCTATATATTTTCATGGCTAGAAATGTCTATCAGAGGTAACATCATATTGCTTTTGTAAATTGACCATTGTGACAAGACGTTACAGATGAAAATGTTGTCCGAAATGGCTGTTTATTTCTACTTATTTTCATTTCTTTTTTTTTTATCTCAACAGTTTCTTTAGGAAAACGTTGAGGGGTCTACACAAATTGCCGAATTTTGAATTCAGAATTGTATCTACTTTTCAGAAATGCATAGTTTTCTGGGATCATCCAGGGGTTTCATATCTGTTGCTACCATAAACTGCAAGTAGGTTGAAACCACAAAAATGGGGTATCTTTTAGAATAATATGCAAGTCAGTGTTGACCCTGTTGCTCCTTGCAAACAGTCCAGCCAGAACAGAACTGCCAGGCCAGGTCCTCCATGGTCTGGAAACAAGCATCCTGGGACAAGATTCAGGGTTTCACCCCTCATCAGCCAGAGTAGCTTGAATCCAGTGACACAGCGACCAAGGGACCCACGTTTGGGTATACCCTTGGCCTCTTAGGGTGAACATAGCAACCACAACAAGATTATAAACTGAGTGCTGAAACGTTTCAACCATTCACCCCCAGTAACAGATCTGGGTTTAATCCATCTTTATTTTGCTCACTACGCCACCCCAGTTTGGTCCTAGCCATATGCAAACCATTCTTGATCCTGTTCCTCGTGGGAACACTCCAGCCCGGACTGTCAGGCCATGTTCTCCCTGGATTGGAAAAAAACTTCCTGGGACTGGTTCCAGGTTTTCACCCCTCATCAGCCAGGCTAACTTGAATCGAGTGGCAGAGCGAGGAATGCCTGAAGCCCACCCATCCCTAAACTCCACTCATCTCTAAAAATACACCCTTGCCGGCCCTGAAAGCCAGATACAGGCTCACCTAATAGTTTAATGAAATGTGTGTCATGCATGACATGGTGCAGAAGGCGCTGCACCGTGATGGCATCTGCTGTGGCCCTTCTGAATGACTGAGTCATGCCGCTATTGTGGGACCGCCGACTACGAGCCGCCGGCCTGTCATTCCACTCAGAATACGGCGGTATGAACACTTAAGCCTTTATAGTGTTCTGGCTACCACAGCTTTGGTGGTCCAGCAGACGGACTGCCTATGTCGTAATAAGGCCCTATGTCTTTTTGATTGGTCGGAAGAAACATGATAAAATGTAAGACACCCTTCCTTTAAAGTTAATCAAGCTTTAATAATGCAGTTCTGTCTTTGTTCATCAATGGTGTTGAATGCTGCTACCAAGCCAGAAAGTAGCAACGGACAGACATCACATTTTACTGTCAAGAACTGATGCAATGTTTGTAGAGGCAACCTGCTTTTCATATTGGGTTTTGCTGTTTTTTGGGATCTGAAGCTATACCAATGGTAAACAGTGGGCCATCATTTGTGCCTCCCACCTAAAACATGTACTGGTTTCACCTAATTCACATAGACATGGTGCAAGAAATACACTAGTATGTTTAAGTTAGTTGTCATATGTGCGTTGCATTGTATGTCTAAAACCACCTACAAATATGACAAAAATATATAGCTCAAGAGAGCACCATTGTTCTCTAGTTGGTGTAAAGTTTAAAAACACGGTCTTAATACATGGCAAGCAAATATGTCTTTTTTTTGCCATGTAAAAAAGAGCTATTTTTATATGTTAGTTAAGTTACGCTGAAAATGTGCCTTGTAAGTCCACAATGCTGAGTGCTTAATGTATACAAATTATTTTTCTCTGAAAACGTAATAAACATCCTTGACTGACTTGCTAACATCCTGTACCAGGAAGACAATGCCTTGAGCTCGGGCAGCTGAAAGACGAGGGTGCTGTCAACAAGTGGTCACTTAGCAAAAATGTATGAATACTCTCAACCTCATATGTCTGGTGTGCACAACCTTTCCACAATATTTCTATCCATGATTGTTCACTCATCCACCATGGAGCTGATTTCCTACCACATATTACATGAATGTATTGATTTATGTTAAATGCACATTTTGTTAATACAAATGTTAATTTGTAATCATAATTCCACTATTTGTGTGAGAAAGCCCCACATGAGCAGATAGTTCTTTGATTTGACCACCACAGACAGTCACAGCAAGAAATGGACCAGAGCAGATGCTTAGTGAAAAGCATCTGAAGAAATGATGACACTTGTCATGCCAACAGGGAATCCAAATGACTGTACTGTCACAACAATCGGAAGGCATATACTTCTGAGTTCTTTATATTTTCCATATCCCAAATGTCAAATATGAAGAAGTACTTGCAGTCATCTCTGATTATGTCATAATTAAAAGAAATGAATATTCGGTACCAAAAGTAAACAAACAAGTTAAAGTAATAAAATACACCTCACTTTATCAACTTTTGTAGCAGGAAATGTGCTGAAAACAGTTTATTAGATTTATCACATTCAGTTCAACATTTTGAACGTACGTGCAAAGTTTGTTAATGCATCTAACAGCACTTTGCATTCTAAATATATATGACCTACAGGGAATTGTCAGCATTTTTGAAAGTGTGAAGTATGTGATATTTTATCCCAGATGTAGACTCAAAATAACAAAATATGGCATGAATATGCTGATAGCACCTCAAATCTCGAATGAGAATTCTTCCAAGTCATGATATTACAATCCAATCCAATGTTCTGCGTGTTTATGTACTAACCTACACAATTCACTGTCTGGTGGGACTTTTTTGTTTTTATGTTCAGCCACTTGCAATTGAAGTAAGCTAAACTTCTCACTGGGAGATTTGGGGAATAGGTTCTATGCAGTGCTTAATTTTTCCAAAATAAGAGCCAGAGTCCTCGTCAGGCCGCCTATTCATCTGGCACCATCCTTTGCCCATGCCAGCGCTGCCAGGGACAGTACAAACACAACCCGTTACCATCACATTCCTACGAGTGTAACAATTCAAACAATTCCAGGCCCCCAAAGCTCTGGGAATGGCTTGGGTGGCATGTAATAGTCATTGTTTGTGTATATTGAATTAAAAAACAACTGTTGTGATAATGTCTGAATAAGACAAATAGTGCCACCGTGTAGCAGACCGTCTTACGTTCCGGTGTTGACAATTAGGTGCTGCACACCGGAAACGATCGGCTCAAATTGAGCCCTGGTCCTATGGAACAGTGGCGAATTGAATCTGGCAAATCAAAACATTCCGATATTTCCGCCAAGTTTTGAAAACATCACAAAGTATTTGATGTTGGGTCGTACCTTGTCAAATAAAATCATGTTTCAAGTTGAGTGCGCATTGTGCGTAAAACAGTAACTACTAACGTGAAAAGTGTGCCTGGACACTCATTAAGCATTTTTTGTTTAAGGTCGAGCCATGGGAATACTCAGTACTTTTGGATGTACATCCTTCATCCTTCCATAAAGATATGCGGACTTCATGCCTGCCCAGGTGAGACAAGGTACGGGTCACACAGGGATCAATTGCCACCCCTGTCTCTCTCCGAGTACAATATAGATATGCCCATGCATTATGAGCTCAAAGCTGTATTTATTTAGTTTTGTAGCCTTCAGAACTTATTTAAATGGGAAATACGAAAAAAGCATTAAGGTGCCTTGCCCATAGGAACGGTCCTCTTAAGTGCTCACTCTTTACCAAGTAGATTCAACCAATTGACCTACATCTAGAGATCCTTACTCTCCATGGGTACCGATGATGGGAAGCACCACACATGAGTGGTTACCTGGCATAGACTTAAACACGTAGGGTGCGATTGTGCAGCACTTGAAGCCACAACACAGTCTTCCCAGGACACGCAGGTCATGTTTAGGAATATAGATGCGAACACATTATGGGGGGAAGTAGAAAACCAGTGTAGCCTTGTGACCAGCTCAAATGTTACAAAGTGCTGCCCCTATCAATAGCCCGAGGAACACATGCAGAATGAGTAGAGGGGTTTGTTTTAGGTGCTGTGACAGGTGTGTCAATTACTGCTAGCCAATGGTCAGTGCTCGTAGCTCATTGATTTGTATCCATTCTGCGGTACTTACTACTCAAGGTAGAGAGGGGGTTGTGAATGTAATAGGATAAAAAACTGAAAAAATATCCGATTCTTACCCACTTCTTACCCTATCCAATAATTAGTAAGTAGGAGGTTGATGAGGGTCCAATGGGAGGAAGTACAAGGCTAGTGTCAAAGGGGGACAAACAATGCATGATGTCACATCTTCTGTCTAGAAAACTGTGAATCAACATCAATGCTGGATTTTAAGGACAGAAGTATTATTTTCCAGAAAAGGTTGTCTCGAATTTAATTTACTATAGGCGATAACATATTTAAAGACCTTTAATGAAGAACAAATTACGGAATGTAATGACCATATTTGCACAAGGGAACACAAACCTGAAAATCAGAGACGTATACCAGAGTAGACGCTCATAATATGCTGGAACCTGTCAGTCTGATTCTCGAACAAACTCAGGGGCATATTATCAAGGGGGTTTATCTCCGCTTTTTTGGCTTTAAAAGCCAAGAAAGCGGAGATAAAATTATCTCCCTATTACCTAGCTGTCGCTAACACCAGTTAGCGACAGCTAGTAGGAGATAGCGACCATCTTGGGCCCCACTTTGCATGTCAGTGATATTTATCACTAATGACATGCAAAGTGGGCGTGCCAAGATGTTAGCGACTGGAAACAGTCGCTAACATCGCTATCTCCTATTACCAACTTTTGGAGATATTCGCGCTTTAGCGTGAATATCTCCAAAAACTAACACCTGCCCTGAGCAGTTCTTAGCCATGTTATCCAATCGGAGGTGGATAACATGGCTAAGAGCATTAGCTCGGTAATGCATGAATATTGCTGACTTTTCAGCGATATTCATGCATTGCGGCCGTTTTTTATCGCATTTGCGATAAACCTTGATAATAGCAAGGTTTATCTGCGATAATTCTGACGATGCTTAGCGTTAAAGAATTCGTTGCTAAGCATCGTTAGCGATAAATATCGCTTAACATTGGTAATATGCCCCATAATACTTTAATGTCCAGGAAATCTTGTACTGGAATGCCCACTCACTCCCGAACACTATTACAACATACTGGTGTAACTTAGCATGTGTGTACAGGGATTTATGAGTATAATTAATGTTTTCTGAAATTAAAATACCAATTTTCACTCCGAAATCATGAGATGTGTATTTGTTTGTTGAACTCACACACAGATATGGGTTTCTGAATCAGGCCCTGATTGAGAGGGAGTTGACACAAAGGTATATTAAACAACAAAAACATTTGCCAGAGAGGCACTGTTAGCAGTCCCGAGTGCAGGTGTTCTGGTTCCTAAACTAATTATTGGGTAAACTATAATTGTCTGGAATATATTTTATTCCTGATAGTTCAGGGTGGACTTTTACTCTGACCAACAGAGCCAGTGCTGATTTACATAAGGTGGGCCACTGTACAAAGTGGTATAGTGAATGAAAAAATAATGGAGTGCTATGCAGCCCGAGCGAACACTTGTTGATGAGTTTAATGCAACAATTTCATCCTTCACCTTGTTGTTGCAGTTGACACCATTAAGGGCGACCAGTATACCCAGATGTGGTTTCCATGCTCTCTGTACAGTAGGACCCAACCTGCACCCTACTGATTGATGAAGCTGAAATAGGACAAAACATATCTAGGGGTTGCTTATGTTCCCTTCTGAAAGGGCCCTTGCCTAGAAGTTCAGAACGGACTGCTCCTATGGGGTAGCGTCAATACTGATTTGACATCAGTACTGATTGCATAAGGCAGGCCTCTGTCTTGAGTAGCATGGTGGGTGAAAAAACAATGGACGACAATGCGGCTAAGAGTGAACGCAAGTGGCTGAGAATATTTACAAGCATTCTGTTTTTCACTTTGTTGTTTGTTGTAAGTGTTATGTTTGGCAAATTTACAGTATTGCCAAAATATTAGCGGTGGCATGAAAGTTAGATGCTGCAATGTAGATTTACGACACCCATGTGAGTGACTTTAAAATCAAGGCTTCAGTTAATCCTTCCATTGCAGGTCTGAAATACTGTCAGAAAAGCTAGAATACACACTTGCAAATAAAGTGTTATTTACATTTATAAAAGTTTTGTTTTGACTTATAAGTAGTTTTGGGAAGCCTGCAAGTCTGGTTGCCTATCGACATACCCTATAGCAAATTATTTAAAGCCTCTTTTTCAGTGCGTAAGGGGTGGTAGACTTTTCGTATGGTAAAAGCCCACCTGTAGATTAAGGGCATAATTTTCCATTAGTCGGGTAAGGAAATAACCACGGAGAGAATGCTTGCACTGCCTTCTAAAACCATAGCATCCTTTTTTTTGTTAAACCTATGTAATTTTATGAAATAGTGGGGCATATTATCAAGGGGGTTTATCTCCGCTTTTTTGGCTATAAAAGCCAAGAAAGCGGAGATAAAATTATCTCCCTTTTACCTAGCTGTCGCTAACACCAGTTAGCGACAGCTAGTAGGAGATAGCAACCATCTTGGGCCCCGCTTTGCATGTCAGTGAAATTTATCACTAATGACATGCAAAGTGGGCGTGCCAAGATGTTAGCGACTGGAAACAGTCGCTAACATCGATATCTCCTATTACCAACTTTTGGAGATATTCGCGCTAAGCGCGAATATCTCCAAAAGCTAACACCTGCCCCTGAGCAGTTCTTAGCCATGTTATCCAATGGGAGGTGGATAAAATGGCTAAGAGCATTTGCTCGGTAATGCATGAATATCGCTGACTTTTCAGCAATATTCATGCATTTCGGCCGATTTTTATCGCTTAGGAGATAAACCTTGATAATAGCAAGGTTCCTAAGCGATAAAAATCGCCGCAGCTCGGCGATAAATGTATTGCCGCTAAGCCAACATAGCGATAATTATCGCTAGTTGTTGGTAATATGCCCCAGTGTTCGTCCCTGAAAACTTCACTGGAAATAATTCGGGTCTCTCCGCGCTCTTCCTTCTCTAGTCATTACTTGCTTGATCAGTAGTAAAATACTCTTCCTGTGAGAAAATAATAATGTGCTTGACGTTCTAACAGGAAGGCAGAGGGAGTAATAATTACCGACCATGCACTGGAACACATCTTAGAATGTGTGAATACGGTAATAGACCGGATAAGCAGATGGAATTTACATAGAAGTGACTGGAAAGCAGCACGTTTATGATCACCTGTGCACCAGCTCCAACAGTGCATTTAAAGCTGCCCTGTCCCCAGCCAACCTGTCACCTCTCACAAAGAGGGGAACTTTATACCCAGCCAGCCCTGGTTGTTTCTTTGGGAGTTCCTTTATCTTCTTATGACAGATCCTGAGCTCCACACACTGACAGTATGGTCTAGACATTTAGGAAGAGTTCTTAATTTCTAGGATTTTTTGCAGTAAACAGAGAGAAATGCTTAAAAAGGATTAAGTAGATTATGAGAATTTTATGAGGACTGTGTTAGAGGTATTTCTGTCTACTAACCAGTATAAGAAAAGCTTTCTACCACCAGCTTCTCAGAACACAATGGGACTGGGAAGAACAGGCAAGGACAAACTTCCTAGTGTATCTACCTGGAAGAAAATTGAGGCCGGAACCTGCTCTTTCCTGGCCACAAGGACTGGAAGTGATTCTCAACTGTCAAGTAAGCTAACCATGTGTACACTCAATGATGTAAAGGAAAAGGGGAATGGAAGACAAATCTCTTTAGATGGAAGTGGACTGTTCTTTAATGGATTGAGTAAATAAGTCTGTCTCCCACTGTGAGTATCCAGAGACAATGACAAATCTGCCCCAGAGAGATTCAGTGTCAGTGACTAAACTTTGCTGGCTTAGCCTGCTTGGAGGTTTTTGTCACCAAAGCTTATGACTACTGCTGGGCCGCTGAAATCAAATATCTCACATCATGGAATCATCGTCAGCTACAGTATTATGCCTTGAACCGGTGGATGATTTTGAGTCCCCAAAAATTACGAAGGGCTAGAATTAAAGTTTGGCAGCTGGTTGTAATACTCCGGTCTGCCTGTGCTGTATGTTTCCAACTGTCATCAATATTTTCCAATTAGGAAGATGTCGTGTACTCTGCTATGTACTTTATTTTGCATGCTTTGATGAATGCTTATTTTAAAAGGCATGCGATGCATTTTAGATTGTGTGCACTGTAAACAAGTCAGTTTAATGAAGTACTGGTAATTTTGTTAAAACAAAATGCACTTCTGAATAATCAATTCAAGATCTCCGTTTCCTGCTGTCCTAGTTTCTGGCTGGAATGGACTAATTATACATTGCTGAGCAATTAAAGGCCTCTGTTTCCTGCAGCCCTTGTTTCCCCCTTGAGTGTCGGGTATTTTGTTTTTATGTGTACAACTATTGCTGACTATTTACACACTGCTAGCCTTTTAAGGACCTCCGTTTCCTGGTTTCTGCGTTTCTTGCTGAAGTGCAGGGTATTTTGTTTTTTGATAGTACAATGACTGCCGACTAATTAAGAGCCTCTATTTCCTACCCCTGTTTTCTGGTTGAGGCTTTCTTCTGGTAGACATGCAACACTCTCCTTGTGCACCACTGGCTATAAGTACCATGTTGAAAATGTGGCCTCCTTCTAGGCTTCATCAAGTTGTCTGAAGAGGGAGCAGTGTCTCCTGCCAGCACCACCTCTCTGTTCTGAGCTCCACTGCCTGCAACAAGAGCACGGCGGACACTGTCACATGGAAGCTGGGAGCTTTCAACCTCTGTAGGAATCCAGGGGCATATCAGCAAGAACCTCGTTAAAATTATCGCCGTTTTAGCGGCAGGACACTGCCACTATAACGGCGATGATGGGCTTGCTAATATGCGTTATAGAATTCCAATAGAAGCCCAGGTTAGATGTCCTGCACATCTAACATGGGCTACTATTGGAATTCTATAAGGCATATTAGCAAGCCCATTTTTGCCGTTTTAGCAGCAGTTTTCTTGCTAATATGCCCCCCAGTCCCTTCGAGATGACTTTCTAGAACCTTAAACCCTGGAACCTGGCCATTCAGCCAGTACTGCCATGCCTCCCTCGCCTTGACAATGACCATCATTCTCCCACCGCAGCTCAACATTCCTGTTACTTTGGCCCATTAAAGAGACCTCAGGACAGGTTACTAGCAGGATGGCTAAACATTTTTGTTTCTCCTTTATTCAAGGACACTGTTACAGTTTCAATTTAAATTAACTTTTAGCAGACGTTCTAATGCCCTTCCTTCGAAAGCTCCTACTCTGAGAGGGAGACACTAGATCAGTGCTTCTTAACCTGTGTTTGACGGACCACTGGGGGTCCAGAGCAATTAGTCAGGAGTCAGAACACATTTTAGAAAAATAAATAAAAATATTCGCAGAATAATAACGCATATATGCATAAAAAAGCAAAATCGAAAATTGAAAAATGTATACCGCTCTGTAAATGTGGAGAAATGTGTGATTGGTGTACAAAAGCTAAGTTGGTATCCGTATCTTGAATGATGGGAGCAGAATAAGAACAGCAAATAGCATCTAATAAGGAGGATTGATCACCTGACGCACTTTTATGCACCACAAGCAAATAAGACAAAGTAATATTCTAGACTCTAGCAAATTACTTCACCTTCTAGAAATAAAATTACATTTGAAAAGCTTCTACCTTCCATTTAAATTTTGCAATTTAGATTTTTGCATTTTTTTTAGAAATTGCTTCCTGTAGTGATTCAGATAGAGTCCGCAGGAGTCAAAAGATTAAGACTCACTGCACTAGGTTACTGATTGAAACACACAAGGTGTAGTGGTTTAGGAAGGGCAGGGTGAGTTGAAGGCAAAATTTTTTCGTTAAAAGACAAATGTATTTCCCAAAGATGTAGGCCAAAGTTTTTGAGCACACATGAATTTGGAGTGAATGCACTGGATTTATAATTTATTGAAAGACAATCCAACAACATTTCAAATAGAGAAAAGCCAAAGCAGTGTGCAAAACTGTACTTGATAGAGGTTTAAAACAGAATAATAAACGAGTATTAGGTAGTCTGAATTTTGTGAATGATCACAACATGAAAAACAAACAGAAGTTTGTGACTCAAATATTATTGATTTAAAAAATATCTATCTATCTATCTATATATTCCAGGCAAAAAACATAGGTTTCAGGCACGTTATAGTTAGAAATTAGCATTTAAAAAACCTTACAAATTCACTGAAAAAACCATAGGTGTCAGGCACAGTATAGTTAGTTGGACATTTCACTCATACAAAACCAGTGAAATTCGGCCGTTATAGTTAGCTGAGCTAACTATAACTCGCGCCCCCACAATGCACTGCTGATGACGTCACTTATTTCATCATTCATGGCATAATTATAGGATTGTCCCCGGAACTTGGCCCACCAGAGGGCTCATTTAAATGAGGTCGGAGAGCCCACGCTTCTTTTTCTTCTAAATTTTTTGTCCGGATTCGCGCACCCAGCGCGCATTTGGACTTTTTTTACCCTTCCCTCTCTTCTTCTTTTTTAATCTTATTTTGACTGTTTTCTTGTGACTCGGTTCTACCGAGTCACAAGATGGCTGCCAACACTTTCAATCCTAGTCAAATACATTGAAATCTCATTGAATAAAGTCAAGGAAGAATTGCAAGAAATGGAAAAGAATTTGGGGCCATATTATCAAGCAAGGGTGATACATTATCGCCGCTTTTATCGGCAGAAACCTGCCGCTAAAGCGGCGATAATGGGCTTGATAATATGCCCTTGTGAATTCCCATTGAAGCCCAGGTTAACATCAGCCCATTATCGCCACTCTAGCGGCAGTTTCCTGTCGATAAAAGCGGCGATAATGCTTGCTTGATAATATGGCCATAAGTATGCTGAAATTAAATCCAGAAATGACAAAATTCAAAGAAGATCTTGAAAGCCAAATTGAGAAACATGAAGAGATTGTTCGTCAAAGGAAGCACACAAAGTTTGTGCGTGACTACTCAGAAGGAAGAATTTTCACATTCTCTCGTAAATTTGATCCCTTCAGAAAACAATTGGCGTTAAGCACCACGGCAAGCACCTCAAGTAGCTTCTCATCATTGGCCTCCACAGACCAAAGCGAAAATGAAGGAGCCACAGAAGGAAATAAGCAAACTTTTTTAGGTGACATGCACCAGGTTTTGCAGCAAAAACGGTGGGAGCAAAATCGAGAAACGCAACAATATCAAAGAGGAAGAGCAAAGGACACCAGTGGCAAGGAAGAAATTGCAACACAGAGGAAGGAGGATCAAACACCCTGATAGACAGAATCAGGGCAACCACCAGGAGCATGAGGCAGATGAAGGAGAGACTATAAATGAATTACAAGTAATCAATTTATCCTCATGTGTGATGACAGAAATGGAAACATCTTTATTTAAAAAAGGAATAAACTACTGCCCAGTACAAAAAATGGATCTGGCGCAAATCAGAAAAGACCTTTACTTATACGTCAGAAAACTCAAATTGGCCAGATTCTTTGCAGAAAATAAAAATAAACAAAAAGAGGAGATCACGATCAGGATAACTGAATCAACCCTGAAAGCTAAAGAATCAGAGGATTATTTATCACTGCTAAACCTCAATGCCTTGGAAGACGAAGAAATATCCCTCAACACAGCATGTCCGCAAATTGGAGCGGGATTAAGTGACAAACGCCCCAAGTCCAAATTCTATCCACAATTGCCACGGGGAAACAAGGTGGATCTTTTCCAGGAGGCAATCATTCAAGATTTATACATAAGTGGAAACAAACTACAAACCACACTTCACAGAAAAAGTATAGCAACAAACACAGCACTACAGGCCTCGAGTTTCCACCAAATATCCCTAAAAACAAGCATGCCTTATGAAGAGTTCCTCCGGATTAGGAGAATCTGCAGCGAAGAAACCGAATGGATGAAACACAGCAACATTGACAAAAAAAGATTTAAGAACAGAAGTTACAACACCAATGTCATCAAGAAAGGCTGGACTTGAGCCAATGAAAGAACCAGAGAGGAATGACTGAAACTGAAAAATTCTTCACCAAGGGATGAAGACCAAACCAATAAAATCAGATTAGTTACAGACTTCACACAGGAGTCAAAAGCAATAATGTCGATATTTAGAAAAAATTGGTAGATTCTCAAATTGAACAACACAATTTAAAAAATTGTGGGTAATCATCCAATAGTGACATATCGCAGAGGGCGGAATTTGAAAGATAAACTGATGCACAGCCACTTCAGAGCAAAGGACCAGAAAGAAAGTTGGCTCCAGAAAAAAGGCTTTGTGAAGTGTTTTAACTGCAAGGTCTGTCAAATTGCCAAGCCCACCATGGAATTTCAAATGGCATATAAAAAACGCTGGAAGATTCATGAATTAATCACATGCAAAAGCAAATATGTAATATACATAACTGAGGGCCCATGTTGAGAGCACCACATGTGAATTGAAGAAACGGATTCTTGGGCACGTCCGTGCAACAACAAACAAAGACAGAAGCAATGCAGTAGCAAAGCATATGGAGGTTGCACACAAAAGTGATTGGAAGAGCCTTAAATTTTATGGAATTTAAACAGTACACCCCAATGTAAGAGGGGGTAACAGGGAGAAAGTCCTCTGACAAAAAGAATCTAGGCATATCATCAACGTAAGAAGTATGACCCCGTTTGGTTTGAACCAATCTGAGGAACTTTATATACACCTGTGACAATCAAATCACATGTAATCGGAAAAAGATGACTGAATCACCAAACAATCTGTGCAAGAAGGAGTGTGTAGAAGTACAAACCCAACTGAAAATCAGAAATAATGTCAAATGAAAAAAAAGCGCAACTAATTGGCAAAAGTGGGAGAGTGTCTTTTTAAGCAAAAATCCTGGCCAACAATAAGACATAATCAGTATCAATGGCCCACATGCATCAAGCATTTTTGGAGTCGCAAACGGTGCGATTCCTTAAAATCGGCCGTTTGCGATTCCAAAAGTGCTTTTTGGGATGCATGAAGCAATTTTAGAATTCGTAACATTTTTGCGAGTTCTAAAATTGCGATTGCTTTTAAGAAGTCGCAGATGTGCGATTTCTTGAAAGCAATGCATCATTACTTTTAAGAGTGTGAAATTGCAATTAGGGTGTCAAATTTACCGAGTGATTGAACCACTCGGTAAATTTGGAAAAAGTGTTTAAAATGCTGAAAATGCTTTTTTTTCAACATTCATGTTACGGACACACATGTCCTTAGGACATGTGTGTGTGAAACATGATGCGAAAAATACATTTCAGGGGTGCATGGGGGGGTCCTTTGGACCCCCCCTGCACCCATGAAATTTTCAAAGTGCCACTCGCAATTTGCTAATGCCTTCCAATTGACTCCTATGGGCCTTTTGGCCCATAGGAATCAATGGGAATTGCGAAAATTAACTTAAGAATTCGGTATTTATTTGGGATTCGGTAAAAATTGTGATTTTTACCGAATCACAAATGAATACCGAAAATAATGATGCATAGCATTTTGCAATTCTTAATTTGCGATTCGTTATTTTTCGCAAATTAAGAAGTGCAAAATATCTCAATGATGCATGTGCCCCAATGTGACGGATCAGTAAGAAAATAGCAAAATACAAACAACTCCAATGTGGATCAAAAGTAATGACACGTGAAATGTACGAACTGACCACCCGGAACATAAATGAACGGCTGCAATGCTTATAATTGTACACACAAAGTCATCAACCATGCTCGCATAAAGATGGTAAATCACGATTATGATGTACATCAAGGATCGCCGTATTAGAGACATTACGCACAGAATCATACAATTGTAAAATCATGGTGTAAATAACAGACATTACAACAACAAACAAGTATAAATAATGTAAATAGTCCCACTAATATGATCCAGTGCACGTTTTCTATAAAACTAAGTTGACAAAAAAGATAGGGTAGAGCATCGGAAACTACATGTCCCACAGTGCCTAGCAGCATGAGGCATGCAGAAGGAAGTGACGTAAATCTTTTTTGAAAATGGTATCAAAATGTGGAACATACGTGAAAGTTTACCGTGAGCAAGGCATTTGTAATGCCGAAATGCATAGGGAGATTCCATTGCCTATTTTCAGCTTGGTGAATGATGCTTATTGAAGAAATGAAAAAATAAATAACATACTGAATGTAACTGAAGAAGAGTGCGGCCCGTCTTCCTGGGAGACAAGGGAGTTTTGTGGATATATATATATGTACGCTTATTGACTTTGTTTGGATAATTGGATATCCGGCGCACTTCACCAGCATGTACGCCACTCTTCATAGGGTCTCAGCGCTCTGTTAGAAGCTTCTTGTGAGACATTGGGGCAGATTTATGATGATTGGCGCATCCCCAGGGATGCGCCAGTCATCCTGCGCCGCTGCTCCGCCACCCATGGTGCGCCGCATTTATAATTCGGCGCACCATGGGGCAAAAACGGCACAGATGCGTGACGCATCTGTGCCGTAAAGGTGGCGCATTGCTGGAGTTGCGTCGCAAGCGCAACGCAGCTCCAGCAAGGCTCAAGCGTGCCCCATCTCCACAATGCTGCGTCAAGACCTATGCCTGCTTCAAGCAGGCGCAGGGTTTTGACGCAGCATTGTCCTGAAAGTGACTGAGTGAAATCTCATAGATTTCACTCAGCCACTTTTAGGAGGCGTTCCTGCGCAGGGACCACCCCCCCCCTGCGCAGGAACGCCTCCTTATGGCGCAGGGCTTTACAACGTGACGCATCTCCTAGATGCGTCACGTTGTAAATAGGGCGCATTGTTTGCGCCGCCGTTGCGTCAAATAAAGTGACGCACCGGCGGCGCAAGGCCTTCATAAATCTGCCCCTTTGTATTTAACGGAGGAGTGCATTGGATGGGCCATACTGAGGGGAGCCACATGGGAGACGAACATCGGAACAGCCTCAACGGACGCACACGAGCCCTGTCCGTCCCTAGAGGTGGGATATTGCAGTTTCGGGTCGGCGAATCGGAAACGCAAATATTTCCGTCGGGGCAGCGGCGGGAGCGGTAGAAACTACCATACGTGTGCTAGTTGCCACTGTATAGAACATTTTGTACCACTGGAAACCCATGTCGTTTATGGTTTAGATACGGACTTACCAGTTTGTGGGCATTTGTTATCATACTGTATCAGTGGTCTTGTAAACAGAAGGCTAGTAATTCTTACCTGTGTGACAAACCAGCAGGCTCAGAGACTGATGGTACCTGTGAGCAAATTAAGAGAGATTACCACTTTAACTCTCAGGACATTTGTATCAGTATTGGCAAAGAGAACTCTCTGATTTTGTGAGAGGGGTAGACAGGCATCCGAGCAGAACAGACAGTGTTTTTGATTTAGCACGCGATGGAGGAGGAAGCAGAAAGGAGGGCAGCTGCACAAACTCTGTTCAGCAGAAAACCCGGCAGTGGCATCAATAAAAGAGGAGACGAAAATACCAACACCACAATACAATCAGTAGAGGATAAAATAAAAAAATTAGAAAAACTAAGACGCACAGAAATATCAAAATGGTGGGAGGTGATCTCACTACAAAATTATGTGGACCAGGCCATGGCACAGAGAGGCCTAAGAATTTTCATCACCCCTACACGAGGCACCCAACCCTAAAATGTTACAAGAATGGTCCAAACATTCCGCAGCCAGCTCAAGGACAATGATGGAGATATTAATAAAATATGCATGGCAAGACAGGGAGGAGTTGTTGAAAACAATCAAAGACATCAGAGATGAAATAGCGCAATCTGTGGACAGTGGAGCACTGAAGAAAATACTGGATTCAATGAAAGAACGCCTCAACAAGCATGAGGAAGAGATCAAAGCCAGGAAGCAAAGGAAAATTAATCGAGACTATGCAGACTACGAAAGTGGAAGAATATTAACATTCGGCAGGAAGTATGATCATTTATATAAAGCCCAAACATCAACAACCTCAGGAGTGAACACTACTGCCATGACAACCGAAGTTCTTAACTTGAGCGACACAGAATCTGATGTCTCAGAAGGCAATCTGTCCGGAGAAGATCGCATCCCAAGGCAGATACATTTTTTAGACGAGTTCAGGGTGATGCAGAAGGATCGACAAAAAAACGAGGGACAGCACACCAATGAGAGCGAAAGGGAGAGGTTGGGGACGAGGCAGAGGACAAGCAAATGACGAAACCGTAAGAAAAGACTTAAACAACGCTGGCAATACAGGCAGAGGAAGGGGCGCAATGGGAAACCTCAGAACATGCTCCAACAAGGCCTACTAATGGATATGGACACAGTAAATCGTACTGTAGTGAATCTATCCAGTATACCCTTAAGTGAACTAGAGAAAAGAACACTCTGCTTAGGCCTCTCTTTTTGTCCTACATCTAATTTTAACTATACTGATACTCGGATAGGCCATTTAAAATTTGTGAGGAAGGTAAAACTTAAAAAATGGCACAACTAAAAAGATTAGGACACAACCAGCTCAGGGAACATAGCAGGAATGTTAATGAGAATAACTTTGAAGTTGGTGATGTGGATAATCTGCTTGCAATAGCAGAACTCGATAATGGTAATGATTCTAATGCCATGGGTATGGACATGACTCAGGTTCTGGAAGGGATGGGTTTTCAAGTAGGGGCGGCTGCTAAAACTGATTTCAAGGTCAAATCCACTTTTATACCACTATTACCACACGATAATATAGATACCTTCCACGACTGCACTATCAAGGCAATAGGGGAGCTGAGACAGAAGAACACACAAGTTAGGAACACTACCAACAACCTATCATATGATCAATGACAAGCTCTCAAGTCCCTCAAAGAGAACTCTAACATTGTGATACGTCCTGCCAACAAAGGAGGCAATATTGTCGTCCTTAACAGAGAGGACTACATAGCGGAGGCTTCACGACAACTCAACGACAGAAAATTCTATACACCCATTACACAGGATATATATAACCAAAGTATCACCAACATATGGGAGAAACTGATCACATGGAGGGATAAGGGACTCTTGGCCTGAGAGGAGTTTTGTTATTTAAAAAAAGATCATCCAATACTCCCCATACTCTATCTGATCCCCAAATTACACAAAAATGACACCCATCCCCCGGGACGCCCCATCGTATCTTCAATAGGGAGTGTCAGTGAACATATTTCTAACTATGTTGATCACTTTTTAAGGGATTTTATGGTACAATTACCCAGTTACCTAAGAGACACCATTTTTCTGTGCAAAACTGAAAATCTCAGTTTGGACCAAGAATTCCTGTTCATTGTACTGGATGTACACTCACTGTAAACCATTATAGATCATGAGCAGGGTTTGGAGGCATGCGAGTTCTACTTACAACGTAGGCCCCTAAAATTTCGTGAGCACAGCAAAATGATAATTGAAATGATTGAGTTCTGCCTAACGAATAACATTTTCGCATTCAATGGCGCCCTCTAAAGGCAGGTCAGTGGTATTGCCATGGGTTCATGCTTTGCTCCCAGTTTTGCCAATCTATTCATGGGCTACTGGGAGCAATAAATCTTTGGCAGTACCACCCTGAAGGAGGATCTCCAAAAAATCGTCATGTGGCTACGCTACATAGACGATCTGTTTATCACATGGAGAGGGACCAAAGGGGAGGCAGAGAAATTCATTGAGAAACTCAACACTAACAAATATAACATCATGCTGTCAAGGAACATCAGCAGGGACAGAATAGACTACCTAGATGTATGTCTGGAGATCCAACAGGGTAAGGTGTGTACCTCCCTCTTTCGTAAAGGCCACAGCAGGTAATCGTGTCCTACATGCCCTCAGCAGCCATCCGGAGGCACTCAAATTGAGTATACCCTTTGGAGAACTGCTGAGGGCCAAAAGGAACTGCAACAACACTGAGGCATATGAGGAGGAGAGAGACAACATCATTGACAGGTTCTGGTCCAGAGGATATCCGACGTGGGTTTTGAATAAAGCCAAAGAAAGAGTTGAGATAATTGAAAGGTCAGATACTCTGAAAGACAAAGTGCAACACACACAAGATGAGGTTATTGATTCAACACGGGTGATTCTCACCCACAACAGAGAATCACTGAAAGTCAAGCAGGTGCTCATCAAACACTGGAGTATTCTAAAAAATGACAACATAGTGGGAAACACTTTACCAGACAGACCTAGTATCACGTACAGACGTAATAGAAATATCCGTGATTTGGTAGTCAGAAATGACATCACACACTATCCCCCGAACACTGGACATGGTCTCAAAGGCTTTTATCCCTGCAGTCACCACAAGGCGTGCAGAAATAGCAAATACAGAAGCGATCTGACATACAATGGGGTAACCAAGAAGATTACACAATTTTTAACATGCAGTACCAACTTTGTTATTTATGCTATTGAGTGTCCTTGCAAGCTTTGGTACATCGGCAGCACGACCTGTAGTGCTAAGAAAAGGGTACTTGAACATCGTAGGGCCATCACCAATCAAGACCCTAAGTACCCTGTGGCCCGCCATTTTGGTGAAAAACATTTCTCCAATGCCACAGATTTAAGCTTTCTGATCATTGAACAAATCCAAAAGAGTCCCAGGGGGGTGATAGAGAACTCACCCTCAGACAGCGAGAATCCCGATACATAATGAACTTTCAAACCAAGAGCACAGGGCTGAATATGGATGAGGAACTTTCCATACATTTAAGGGAAGGGTCTCAATCCAGCTTGTATTTCTTCTTTGTAATCTCCTGTCTGATAGGTTTTCAGTCTTCAGCTCTGTAAATAGTTTCTACATATAAGTACATGCAAACTGTAATACAGTTCACGCAGAATCCTCTCTCCTTCCCCCCTTGTTTTAGTGGAAGTAATGTATTGTAAAACATACATTTTGATAACCATGTTTCTTGCTGGACAGCAATTTTAATCATTTCCTTTCTTTGTTTGCTTTTCAGGAGGAAAGAAAAGGGCCCACTCACATGTGTACACCAGCACGGGCAACCTACCCTTTTCATCCATTATGAACGCACATTTTAGTCACATCCCGTAAGTTTTTATATTAGTTGTTATGCAGAGTCACCTTGAGTTCACGATTACATAAAATCTACTGTTCACAGGTTTGCTTATCCTGGCACTTGCCAACCTAAGATTCCATTTTTGGCACAAAGAATTGTGTAGCTATTTTAGCTTACTAATACAGGTCTTAGTACATTTGACCCTGTAATGCGCCTATCGTTCAGCCCACTTTAACCAGATGTTTGATTTTATAATGGACACACATGTGAAATCTATCTATGGTGTGATACTTAACTTAGGTACAAAATTACGCCTATGTGGTGCCCACCATGCACGATTGTCGTACAAAGTTAGTCCTCTTTTAAGTACAACCATTATTAGTGAGACTTAGGCATATGACAATGTATAGAACGCATTTACTGCAGTATTCCACTATGGCTACAATTACTGTTCCAAGATGTCTGCCATTACCAGCAACATTGTTCCATGTCGTAAATCAAGGGCTTCCGACATTAACTTAGTGTTTCTTACAATATGACGAACGTTGACATCTGAAGGCTGGCTTGTACCTATAAGGTTTTGACATTTGTATTCCACTGTGATGATAATTACCGTTTCAAGATGTCTGCCATTACCAGGGCAATGTGAAGTAACATTGTCCTTTGTCTGTGTTCATTTTGTTCGTGAAACTTTATCAAGTGACTGTAATGACGTGCACTTTTACACGTGATCAAGGCTTTGCACCGAAACGCGTTGTGTGAATTAAATCAGAACATTTGAATTTTGGGCTGCCTGTGTTTATTCCTGAGAGCCTACGCCTATTGACTTTGTTTGGATCATTGGATAACCAGCGCGCTTCGCCGGCATGTACGCCACTCTTCATAGGGTCCCAGCGCTCCGGTAGAAGCTTCTTGTGAAACTTTTATATATATATATATATATATATATATATATATATATATATATATATATATATATATATATATATATATATATATATATATAATTACCTACTGCCGATCGCCAGTAGGTAGTTATAGTTAGGACCTAGTTTCCATAGGAAATCCACAACATTCTATTTGGAATAACTTTGACGCCAGTAGACGAATCTTCGCGAATGTCTATAAGAAAATGGCCTGCAGGGTTCTGCTCCTACCCTGAAAGTTTGGGGGTGATTCGTCAAGTGGGGGCCGTGAAAAAAGGAGGGTCCCAAAACGTGTTTTCCCCATCAATTTCCCATAGGGACCTTTAGCCAGGGCTACAGCCCGAACGGCTGAACGGAATTAAACCAAACTTAGCAGAGATGTAGAGCTCGGTTCGCAGATTGTGCTTTTTGTTAAATGGTGTAAATCCATTCAGTAGTTTCTGAGAAAATTACAAGCAAAATCATAGCGATATCTAGAGACGGAGTTCTGCACGCGTACGGAAATCCGTACAATTACGAGCACAAGCTGCCTGCTGATTGGTTGTCAACTGTCTGTCAACACTCGAAACCAGGAAGTGTTGGCAGCCATCTTGTTCGTCGCTAGAATCGAGTCACAAGAAAACAGTAAAACAAAGTTGAGAAATAAGGAAAGGGGGCAGGGTAGAAACATCCTGACCCTCTAAGCTTGCTCAGGGGGACGTACATGGATTTTTAGGGTCAATTTTTTTATGGTACTCGTACGCGGTGGAAAAAGGAAAAAAAAACTAGAAGTCCGTTTTATTCATTAGGTCTTGGGGGGCAAATTCCAGGGACAATTTTTAGAGCTATATTTCTATGGTAGTATGTAAAAGTTTCCTTTTTTTCTGCATTAGTTGTACTCTCTACGCATGCGCAGCCTTGTTTCCAAGCGCACGTTTTTTTTTATTTTCCTTCAAGTTTGCCAAGCAAACCTCTCCTCATTTGAGGTATTAAATTTGCCGCTTTCTTTTTCCGGGTCGTGTGTGTCATCCGCTGCTATACTTTTGTAATATATTAATAAACATATTGTATCTATATTTATTTGAAATGTAGTGTTAAGGTGCCAAACGTTGATTACATACTCCGACCACCGACATTTTAGTAGTTTTCCTCCGTTATTTTTATTATACCTGTTACTTTAATTTTACCCTCCACATATTTTGTCTGTGATCAATGAGATTTCGTGCCACAGACACCACGGTGTTTGTCCTTGGCCTCCGATCTTATCAGACTTGGTCACTTGGTGGAGAGGTGTGGCTCACTGGTTAGAGGCGGCAGACCTGTAAGCAGAGAACGGCCCGGGACCAGGGTTCAATTCCCGACGCGGCAGGGTCTTGGACCAGGGTCAACGGACTCGATAATTCTCGCCTCAGTGCCTACTCTAACCAGGGAACACACTCGGTAACTCTGGGCATTAAGCTTGCCTCATCTCTACAACGGCCCCCCACAGACGCCGGGGATGCCTGGTTTCACCCTGGAGATGCCCAGAAAGGGACCATCTCACAGGGAAAACCAGGACGGGTTCCCCAGCGGTCTACAGCACCAGGACACTCGGGTAGAGTAACAGTGCGCTTTACAAGTATCCCACATTTACATTTACATTTACATTTACATGTCTACCTAGAAACTAATTTGAAGGACGTAAGCCACAGCCATTACAACGCGTGTTCGTCAACACAAAGACAAATATTAAGATTATGCGTTTATCATGCGCGGTAAATGCATAATAGCTGTAAAAGCATGTGTGGTAAAGCGATATGCAAGCTAATGGTTTCGTGGTGACGATCTTGCGTGCTTATGAACCGGGTCTGGGCGTGGTGCACTCCAGGGCACCAGGCGAAGGGTCACGCAGCTCATCTCATACAATGTAGAAGTAATATAGGATTTTTGAAACTTAAAAAAAAATGATTTCATAATTATCCTAGATAATGTCTTCTGTTAGTATGTTCATTAAATACATGAATATATGTTTTTGAACAATTAAAAACATTAGCGTCTTTTGAGTATGGGGTGCCGTACATGATGTCACACAGAAGTTTTGTTGCGATGCGTAACGTGAAAGCGTATTCGTAGCGTATGCTGAGAATGATTAGCAGTACAAACTATGGTGCAATCACTCTCTCACTGTCAAATCAGAGCACAGGGCGTGCTATGAGAATGGTTAGAAGTGGTCACTCATTGGAGATCCGATTCAGCTGTGTGGCTTATCCACGGTATCATTACCTTACTTTTTAACCTGTTTAAGTTTGAGGTGTGCATGAAATACCATGCTATAGGCAGATATGGATCTTTAGCCAGCGCTTATCTCCATGAAGCTTGGGTATTACCATTTATATATAGGTGCCTGAGGGAGGGAAAAGAAGTCTATCTGAATGGCGAGGATTGCACAATAGCACCAGACCACTCCTTAATTTGTAGACACATACAATTGCATGGCTCTTGTAATGAAGATGCGTCTAATTTGGCCTTAGTTTTGAAAGGCACTTCGACACCTGCTATCATACCAACGTTCAGTTTACTGGAAACGGGAGTTATTTACTTTGAAATAATGCAGATTGTTGTGCGATGTTAGCAGGCATCGCTTACATGATTACGGTATCTGAGCTTGTGGTTTGCTATAAAAAAGTTGTGTTTACTCCTCTGCATGGGAAGCTGGATGTTTCGATCTGGCCGTCGATTCCGATCTTGAAAGCAGAGTCAAACAAATGAGTCGTATAAGAGCGCTATTGTCTCATAGAGAGGTCGCTCTTACATTTGCTAGAGAAACATTTGTCCTTCATGTAGCAAACACCCACACAGAAGTGCATGCTTTATTAAATACAGACGTGCTCTTGAATTTTGGGGAGTTAATTTAGAGTATCTTTAATGAGTCCTTGACTATGGGGTTACCTTACTTTTGTAAAGTTAGAAGCAGTTGCCTTGTGACTTCTTTTCAAACTATATTTGGTGTCTTCTCGGCATTTTTTCATTCGATGTTTTCCAGCATCTTTGGTGGATTCCCCTTAATACTCGCATTAGTTCCCGGTGTGCCTCTATTATTTTGTTTACTTAAATATGGATGCACATCCTGCAGCACACGAGAATATGTCCCGGCTGTTGATAGTCCGCAACCGAATGCTTAGTTATTACGGAGCGCTGCCTTTGGCAACATTGAGTGCAGATTATGGATTATCGTTTCGATTCTCCTTTTTCACATGCGTTCAACCTGTCTTCCATTGCCTGAGCTGCGTTTTCAACTGGGCCCTGGATTTGTGTCTCTGCTGTACGGTGTCTCCCAACGCGGATTATGACCAGCTGATGAGCCCCTTAGTGGTTCATGACTTGCTCTGTTCTGGCGGCGATTATGGCCTTAGCAGCGATACATGGAATAATGGGACGTTGGAATGTTTTTGCAGCTGCACTTGAGTTCTTGGCACGCAGTTACATTGAAGATGACCCGAGTTTTCCTCCGATGGTGATAGAGGCTCCGGTCGTTCAGGAACATGTATGTTCATTCTCACTATTGAATTGGATGGCTGAAATGTGTTCAGATGAGAACAATGACTTCCTCTTGGAGGCTGTTGCTACATACTGTGCTTATACGCTGTTGGATTAAGACTCTTTGATTTTTCTATGTATTCTTTATTATTTAGCTACTGTATTCTAACAAACAGTGAATACTTTTTTTGCAAATTTGAACTTGACTCTGCTTTTTAGGCTTAGACTCTGCGTTCCTAATTCGCCCACGTTTATATCACGTGCTTCGATCGAGAGAGGGTGTCGTGGGCTGAGCCTTGCACTCACACCGTGATAAGTTACCATGGGTTTATTAGAAGCTTAAATGCCATTTTTGCTTTCCTGCTCTGCTTTGCACACAGCACACACTTGTGATATTGTTTAGAGAAGGCTCAGTATTTTGCTTTAAATGAGAATAATTTGGTATGCCACATTTGGAGACTGCCTTGCTAGTTTAGTGTGTATAGTGAGAGCATGGAACATCAAGGTTATCTTGAATACTGTGTCTGTTATTCAGAATGATCCTCGCACGTTCGAGCCATAACACATATGCAGCTGTGGCCACCTCTGATACTGGCACATTTCATAATGCATTGTGGAGGCAAAGTTACACACAGTTGGAGAACATTTGTATCTTGACAGTTTGTGCAGAACTCAATGTGATCCACTACTGCTGAGTACCAGAGGTATGGGTCTGCCCATGTAATCCTATGAGACGTTCTGTAGTTATAAACTAACGTGCTAGGTAGGGAGGGTGAAATGTAGGTATATTTTAAATTTATTTACCTTTAGCATTATAGGATGCTTTTCCCTTTGTATTTTATAGAATAGTAACCATGCTGACAACCTTGTTTCTTATAATATGTTTGGTTGTATTATCTAAGGTACTGTGCATGAGATTATGGCATTAGAAATAAACATTTCAAACTTGCACTTGTCTTTATTTACTCCTTGTTTTGGACTGGTGTAAGACTATAAGGAAAGAGTGCTCTTGTTATCCACCTTACTTGATGTAATCTAAGTCGCATGTTCTGGGTTGACTAGTCATTGGTGTTTTTGCTCTAGGACGAAGAACCAATGAGTCACTGATTGCTAGTCTGGTAGAGGGTTTGTGTAGTAAGGTGGCTTTTGATACAACGTAATTCACTGAGGACCTAAGTCTTTATGCACAGTTCGGTGTAGGAGCAGTAGTTAGAACAAAAAGGCTCGATAAAGGGCGTGCACTTTAAATATGAATATAAAATAGAAGAATAGTTGATAATCACAGCTAAGGAATGCAGCAAGTAGATGTGTGTATGTGTGGATGATGTGTAGATTGAGTGGAAGATGAAAAATAAGAAAGGCTGGAGAGACGCAAACTACCAATCAGCATTGTCAGTGAAGTGGATCTTTGGATTTCCAGCTCATTACACAGATAGGGTAATGGATTCCGCAGCGGGAGTAAGAGAAACGAGTACCACATCTAAGGAAGAAAGCTAGTGCATAAAGTACACACAGTTGGGCAGATTTACAAGCCCGTGGGAAAAATGAGGCAAAAGTGGCGCAAGGGGCTTGTAAATCTGCCCCAGTGTGTGGTAGAAAAGACGCAAGAAAGGATGGAAGTGTGCAAATTACCCACTGCTATTCACGGGTAGTAGTTACCAAGAAGGCTGAATAAAGGGACTGCACTTTGAATTTGAATTAACGAAGAATAATTGATAAGCTCAGCCAAGAAAGGTAGCAAGTAGGTGTGTGTATTTGTGGATGTTGTGTTGATTGAGCGGAAGATGACTAAGGTGAAAAATAGGAGAGGCTGCAGAGATGCAAACTTTCCATTTCTTTGTAAAGGAAGTGGGTGTTTAGTTTTCCAGTGCATATAGATATATATAGTAGCAGCCCGCCCCAGCGTTGCCTGGGGCAGAAAGGGGCTGGGAGCAGCATTTGAGGCTTGCGTGCACTAAGGGCTCCCGCCCTTCCCTCTGTGCACACCCGCTCCCGCCCGACCCCCTCCTGCCCCGACTCCCTCCCAGACTCCCTCCCGCCCCGACTCCTCCCGCCCGTCCCTCTGTGCACACCCGCTCCGACCCCCTCCCGCCCCGACTCCCTCCCGCCCCGACTCCAATGTGCCTTTAACTTACCTGAGCCTGCCGCTCCTTCCCGCGCTCCTCACTTCACCGCCGCTCCTCTTCGTCATGACGCACCTGAGCCGCCGCTTCTCCCCGCGCTCCTCACTTCACCGCCGCTCCATGTCCGCCGCTCCTCCTCGTCATCACGCACGTCGCGGCAAGCACTACGTCGCGGCCAGCGTCGCGGCCGGCGCTACTTTCAGGGCACTACTTTTTTTTAAAAGTTATATTTTTAAATTTACGTTTTGTAAATTTTTTTTATAGGCTATGTCCATCTGCACACCCTGACAATTTCTACAATGTATCGGGTGTGTGGATTGGCGCTGTGGTTCCCGAGTTTACCTGGCTCAAAGGTTTGTGTTCTCTCTTTATAATAGTAGTATAGATTACCTACTGGCGGTCGCCAGTAGGTATATATAGTTAGGATTTTTTTCCTATGGGATTTTTGAAAATTCTATGTCGAATAACTTTGGCGTTTGAGGACGGAATTGGCTGAAATGTTCAGGAAAATGGAACATTTGGTTCTGAGCAGCCCCTGAAAATTTGGGGGGGGGTTTCGTCAAGGGGGGGCCGAGAAAAAAGGGGGGTCCCAAAACGCGTTTTTCCCCATGCAATTTTCCATAGGGCGGTTGGACTCACTTTTAGCTCGAACGGCTGAATGGATTTCCACGAAAATTGGCAAAATTGTAGATATTGTTTGCCCGATGTGCCTTTGCTAGGTCTCAATATATGTGCTCCAGTGGATTTTGATAAATTAACGTTAAAAAAAAATATATATCTGTAACAGCGCTCCGGTTAGCGCCCCGGTTCGCGTACCTGACGCGTAACGGAACTTCGCGAAGCGAAGCTGATTGGCTCTCCGGTGTCTGTCAACATTCTAAACAGTCCGGAGCGGCCGCCATCTTGTCTCTCGGTAGGATCGAGAGACAAGAGGAGGCCAAAACAAAGGGGGAAATGACCATAAGGGGGCATAGTAGATCCTCCCTGACCCCCTAGGTTTGATGTGGAGGCTTTAAAAGGGCCCCGCGGGGCAAAAAAAAAAAAAAATCGTTTTTTTTGCGTGGGGAGCGCCCGGTACGCGCACCGGGAAGTGGTCCGGGGAGCGTACTATGAGGAAAAAAGAATGATAGACTTTTCAAATATGACAAAACAATGTTGCCTTTTGACTTACAAATATTCTTACTTTCTGTTTTCAGAAGAGAGAATTTTGGGTAGGTAACTGGCCTATAATGATTCTAGGAGTTGATATAATTTCATGTACTGTTTTAAATTGCTTTGTGATTAAAAGTGATGTAGAGAATTAAATAATTGTAGTAGTCATAGAGGTAGTGTAAGTGTGCCTCATAGTAAGCAGTATCAATGTCATAGGAAATGTGGAACATGAGTGAGCAAGAAGGGTGAGATATTACTAGTACAGGATTGTGAAAGTGATCTTGAACGTTTTCTTTCTGAAAGTTGCGCAAAAAGAAAATGACGGGATTTGCTTAGAAGAATTCCAAGAGTTATAAATGGCTCTTACGTGATTTGGCCTTGAGGAAAAGTGCGGTAGAGAGCGAGAAGTCATTTATTGTATGTAACATATTTGTCAAAACGATGGAGCTTTTCTTTCAGAAAGTGGCGGGCTGAAAATAATAACAGCACAACAGAGTATAAGCTGTTCATAGGACATCCTTCGACGTCATGGAAAGTAAGTTACTTTTAAGGAGTTCTGAGTTCTGATTGGTTATGTTATATGGGTTTTTTAAACACAATCATTTTGATTGTGTTTTTTTTCCCCCGCTGTTATATGATGAATACCTTCAACTCACTGTTTTTAGTGAAATTTGATATCTTCTGAGAACAGCAAAAATAAACCATTTAACATGTATAATTAATTCTGTACTTTGTATAGTTAATTTTAATTTGTACTCGTCTTATCTCATGCTCACTCATCTTTTACTACCTTCTATCAATCCTCCTTACATACTCACATTGCCTTTTGTTTTATTCTCTTTCACCCTTGCTCTCTAACTCCACTTATCTTTCAACCTTTGTTTCCCTAATCCAACTCTGCTTTTTTCTTTTCTCCCTTGCACCATTTTCCAGCTTTTAGACCTTCTGATTCGCTTGTCTTTTCCATCTTTCCTCCCTTTGTTTTCTAAATTAAATATTTTTGGGTTCTCCTTTTTTGGTGCAATCAGTTAGTATAACTCACCCTCACTCATTTATCTTTCTTTGTTGCCTCACTCAGTCTATATCTGACACTCTTTCCTTCACTTCCTCTGTCTCCTCTCTCCCTCACTCTCTTTTCCTTATTCACCCTTTCCTTATATAGTTTACCTTACTCACTTTCTTTTAGTAGCTTACACAACTTCAATTTAGTTTTCTCTTCTATCCTTCTTTTCTGTCACTGAAAGTATCTTCCTTTTTTTTCTCTTAGTAATTTACTCTATTACAATTTATTTTTGTCTCTGACCGGCTATCACCGTTTCTTTCTCTTTTTTTTCTACATGTTTATCTCTAACTTTATTTCTTTGTAAAATTGGATGATTGTCAATCTTTTCCCTTTTCTTTTCTAATTTTTAAATACATGTTTTAATATTTTTCAAATTTTTGTTGTTTCTTTCACAGATTGAAAGTATAAAAATAACAAGTGACTAAGTTAACGACAATTATA
This sequence comes from Lissotriton helveticus, assembly GCF_964261635.1. NCBI lineage: Eukaryota > Metazoa > Chordata > Amphibia > Caudata > Salamandridae > Lissotriton > Lissotriton helveticus. The sequence goes on from NC_136059.1 coordinate 1,083,149,255, forward strand.
AGGTAAGTGTTTTGTACTCTTTTCGTTACATTCCTATCACATTTAACTTCTATTAGTTCCACTGCTTCATTTCTTTAACCATCAGTTTCCTGCCTTTGCTACTTCCCTCATTCCTTTTTCTATTACTTACTTACTCTACTCCTTCCACTCCTTTTCTCAGTCCCTCTGTTCTCATAGTTCCTCACTCCTGTTCACTCACTCCGTCTCTATTACTCTCACTGTCTCTGACTCATCACTCTTTCACTACTTGTTCATTATGCTTTCTCCCTGTAGTTCAAGCACACTAAGGGGCATATTATCAACACAGGCGATAAAATTATCGCTGCTTTTATCGGCAGAAAACTGCTGCAAAAGCGGCTTTAGCGGCAGTTTTCTGCCGCAAAAGCGGCTTTAGCGGCAGTTTTCTGACGATAAAAGCAGCGATAATTTTATCGCCTGTGTTGATAATATGCCCCTATGTTATTTACATTTCTTTGCTGTTTCAATCATTCCTTTTCTGTCACTTCTTCTTTTCTGCTTTCTGTTTTTTCTCTCTGTTATTCCACATGTTTTAACCTTAGTCACTATCATACATCTTGTTTTATTCCTATTTACTTTCGCTCACTGTTTTCTTAACACTTTCCCTCAGGATTGTTCTTTTAGTCCGGTTCTATCCCTACCTCTCATTCCACATCATTTACTGTTTTTCTTCTTAATTTGAACACTCACTCACATTCTCTAAGAAACTCTTGTTTATTATTCTTCTACTCTCCTTTTTTTCTTTCACTTCCTTATCTATTTTGTTTTTCACAATTATACACTCTTCTATCTTTTCTTCGGTAAATAGATCTATTAAACAGTATCTCTGTGTTACTCCCTCTAGCTGTCTTTCTTTTAACATTACTCTCTGTTTCCTTCCCTTATACTTACTCTTCTTTTTTTAATTTTTTTTTTTATTCTGGTTCGCTTCCGGTTCGCGTACCGGAGCGCGAACCGGGAAGCAAATCAAAAGAAATAGAGGTTGCCAGAGTGCTAAACATTCTAGCAATTTTTTATAAAGGGGAGGTAGTTCTGAAAAGAACTTTTTTTTAAAATTATTTTTGTTGTTTTATATTTTTTTTATTTCTTTTCTTAACATTTTTTTACTTTTTTTGTATTTTTTGAACGATTTTATATTTTTTTGTTTTTTTGGGGGGGGGGGAACGAAAATGATTCATTATAAAGGGCTCAACAGGAGCAACAAAAAAAGATAATTTATTTTCTGGGGCGTTTTGGACATTTATGATTGTCAATAGCTGTGTTGATTAAATTTATGCTACTCTCCCTGTAGCAAATCAATTGGCCGCACAAAATACACACTTGCTTCACGTTCCCAAACTTCAGCTGGATATTTGGGACCGTCTCCCTCGCCTCTGGTCCCGTCACTGCCTCTTGATTTGATGTACTGGCCACAGGACGGGGGTTATCCTGCAGGTCACGTACCTGCGCAGCACTATAATTTATAGGGTGCCACCTATCCATATGGCGATGCATGGTGTAATTGCCATAGCTGTATTTCTTATCAGTCCCTCTGGACAGATCTTTTTTGCAGATAAGACAGGTAACATAGCGGGCATTTAATTTTTTTTGGCCCCGGGGATATTAGAAAAATTGCCAGATGTAATTTTCCTTGACATGGGACCTCCTAGGCTCTTCAGGCAAAAACTGCCTCTCTTGCTCCTCTTCCTCTTCTTCCTCTTCTTCCTCTTCTTCCTCCTCTTGCTGAAGGATAACCTGAGGAGGTGGTCCTCTCTTCCTAGGAGGTGGTGGTGGTGGTGGGGGTGCACCAGCTGCAGCTACTACTGAAGCCATTTTTTAGTAAGCAAAATAGGTCTTCCTCTCACAAAGTTGAAAGTCAGAGTGAGAAAAAAGGTGGGGGCTTTCATCATTTTGGAAAAAAAATAGTTCTAAACCAATGAAAAGTGTTATTTTTAGGTCACATGACCTAGCCGTACATCATTAGGAAACCAAAAGTGAAATGAACCAATGAAAAGTTTTATTAACAAGTCACATGACCTGTTACGCTTACGTTACGCGCTGCGCGCCGCGCCCCGGATCGCTTCCGGGGAGCTGCGCTTTGCGCCTCAGTTCGCGCTCCGGAGCACTTCCAGGTGTGCTAACGCGGCACGTCATAAGACGCATTACGCGAGAACGCCATACGTCGCGCTTACGCGACGCGTCACGATGTTGTTTTCTAACGCGGCAGTTGCGCAAACGGAACGTTTACCGGTTCGCGGACCGGGTCGCGGCACCAAATTGAGCTAACGGGAAGCTACCCGGTTAGCGGACCGGGAGCGAAACAAAAAAAAATAATAAAAAATAAATACATAAAAAAATTGTATTAAAAACGTATAAAATATATTTTTCGATTTAAAGAAGAATACATTTTAAAGCTTTTGATATTTGCTATTAAAAAACCATTGAAATTCACTGAAAAAACCATAGGTTATAGACCATATATAGTTACGAATTAGCATTTACAAAACCTTGAAAATTCACTGAAAAAACCATAGGTTATAGACCGTATATAGTTAGGAATTAGCATTTACAAAACCTTATTTTACTCACACAAAACCATTGAAATTCGCATATATAGTTAGTTGTACTAACTATATATCGCGCACCCGCAATCCACTGCTGATCATGTCACATATTACATAATTCATGGCATGGTCAGTGACATCACTGATGACATCACTGATGACATCTCAAATGACATCACTGATGACATCACTGATGACAACATCCAGTGACTGTATGTTTCTGTAAAGTTAAAATATGTCTTACATATTGAAGAATGAGTGGATATATAAGTGTCTGGATGAAGGATTTAGTAGGTGCATGACTGACTGTATGAGTGAGTGATTAAATGTGTCTCACTGAGTGCATGGGTTAGCGACTAAACTGTCTTAATTTGTGCATCATTATGTCTGTTGTTCTGTAAACTGCTGCATGTGTTGATCAGTAGCTATATGAGTAACTATATGGGTTATTGATTGGTTGCCCAAGTATTTGTATGGGAGACTGAGTGTGTGTGAGGGTGGCTGGGAGGTGTATGACTCTGTGCATAGATGTGTGAGCAGTTGATTCACTAGATGTATGGGTTCAAAAGTGCATGTGGAAACAGCTGTATGGGCGGTTGACTGTGTGCATGAGTGTATTGGTGAGTGAATGGTTATCTCAGTGCTACATGTCAAAGTAAGTACATATGTAAAACACAGTACATGTGAGAGTTGACATATATAAATAACTGTGCATAAGAACCAGTGAATGTGTGAGTGGCTGTATGGATCATTGTGAACTTGTATCAGGGATTGTATAAGAGAGTAAATATGTGTTAGTATATGTTTGAATAAGTAAGGTGTGTATAACTGTATAGTTGAGGAAATGGAGGTGTGATTGATTCTTTGCATGACTGACTAGGTGTGTGAGTAACTCCATGGATGAGTGACAGTCTGTGAGTGTCTGTTTACACTGAGTGTATCTAAGGTTATATTAGAGTCTGAAGAGGTTCATCGTATTATCACATGAATGATGTCATCAGTGATGTGATCAGTAATGTCAACTGAGATGTCATCAGTGATGTCATCAGTGATGTCATTTGAGATGTCATCAGTGATGTCATCAGTGATGTCATTTGAGATGTCATCAGTGATGTCATCAGTGATGTCACTGACCATGTAATGAATGATGTAATAGGTGACATGATCAGCAGTGGATTGCGGGTGCGCGATATATAGTTAGTACAACTAACTATATATGCGATTTTCAATGGTTTTGTGTGAGTAAAATAAGGTTTTGTAAATGCTAATTCCTAACTGTATATGGTCTATAACCTATGGTTTTTTCAGTGAATATATATATATATATATATATATATATATATATATATGAACAATCCTCGCCACACACCACAAGTGCTACCAACTTGCTGCTGGTTGAAATGACTATGAGCTGAAACCCAATCTGGTGCCAAACAAAGGTGCTTTATTTGTGCATCTTAACGCCCAGCATGTCCACCATGACGCGTTTCGCCTGTGTCCACAGGCTTGATCACATGATGTGTTAACAAACACTGATGAGGGTATTTATAGTAAACATAGAAGGCGGGATAAACAAACCACCATTCTTGCACTGAAACAATGGACACTGAAAAGAAATACTATTGGTGGATTTAAACATTCTGACAATCAAAGACAAAAATGCATTAAAATCGTATGCAACCAATAGACAATTTACAATATTTACAATAATAAATATGTACAAATTACGCAATATAGATGAAATAATACATAATAGTATACTCATAAAAACATCTATATACATACTAATTTCCATTCCATTTTCAAAGTGCAGATACAATCCAAGTGGGTTTTGTAAAGTGCATATCGAATTCAATCAATTTGCTGTAAACTAATAGTACCCCCTCTCAGTGAGGAACCAATGTGCAAGTATTGTGCAAAGTGTAGCTGTAAAGTGTGTAGTGCATTCAATAAAAAATTATTATTTTGGGTAAAGAGGAACTGCCTTTATTCATTCTTGCTCTAATTGATGTTAATAACTGCTATGGCGTTTCATAGGACAGACTACATATCAAAATGTTCTATGCTGAGATGGAAATTGCAACTTGGATAACATAGATACATACCACTCAAGACTACTTAGACACCGTACAATCTATATGCAAGTGTACAAATCTTCACTCCCATTCAGACCCCCCGGAGTCTTGCTGTCGAGTTCTATTAAGTATCTAGTTTCCAGCAGTCGTAGTAACGCCTCCCTAATACCACCCCGTTTCAACGGCATCACACAATCTATAACATAGTATTGCAGATGCTTAGGGTCACTTTCATGAGTACTTTTGAAATGACAGGCCACCGGATACGCTTGATCTTTTCTAACAATGGCCCTGATGTGTTGCAGAACCCGTTTATGAGTAGGCAGTCGGGTACTCCCTACATACCGTAACTCACAAGGGCACTGCAACACATAAGCTGCATATGTTGTCTTGCAGGTTAGTCGTTTCTTTATGGGTACTGGTGCCTCTTTGAATGGAACCTGATAATGGGTCTTGTTGCAGCCGTATCGACAGCTTTGCAAACAAAACACTTTTTGAATCCTCCACTCAATGCCATCCAAGTCCCTAAAACAGGTGCCTCCAAATGGTTGTTGACTAATTTATCCGACATAGACATAGATTTTCTAAAGGTTAGCTCTGGTTTTTTCGCAACCAACCCACCGATGACAGGCTCCCCTGTCACTGAATTCCAATTTCTACAGAAAATCTTTCTGATTTCACTGTGTTGTCTGTTGAATATAACAATTGCCCTAGGTTGACTGGATGAAGTGTCTTCAATCAACCCCTCTGTAGATTCTCTAGGTTGTAGAGCCTGAGTTCTTGTGATAGCTCTGGAACGGTCCATCGCCCTATTGAGGACCTCCTCCGAGTACCCTCTGGCTAAGAACCGCTTCTTACTGTCTTCTTGGGCCCTAAAGCACTCCTGATCTGTACTACAGATCCTCCTGATACGCAACATTTCCCCGAAAGGAATGCTGCGTATCAGGTGGTGGGGATGTTGGCTTGCCGCTTGCAAGACAGTATTGCCTGCTGTCGGCTTTCTATGCAATCTAGTAGCCAGTCCTCCATCAGCTGTATACACCTCGATATCCAGAAAGCAGACAGATGTATTGTCTATTGCAGAGGTGAATTGTAAATTCAGATCATTGTTGTTTAACTGCTCTACAAATAGTTGTGCCTCTTCCCTGGTGCCCTGCCAGATCAAAAATAGATCATCAATGTATCTAAGGTAGAGGGGAACATGGTTTTGCATAGTGACTAGATGTTGTCCCATGAGGACCTGCTCCTCCCACCATCCCATATGCAAGCATGCTAGGCTGGGGGAAAAGTAGGCCCCCATAGCCACTCCCCTAATCTGCTGATATACTTGATTATAAAACAAAAAATAATTTTGCTCTAAACAGACTTGGATCTTGGACAAAAGCATTTTGTTGTGTGATGAAAAATTCATGGCACGTTTGTTCAGATAGTGCTTGACTGCCTTTATCCCATCACAGTGTTTTATAGAAGTGTACAAAGAAAACACATCAAGTGTTATGAGCAAACATTCTGAATTCCAGACAACATCATTTAGTTTTCGGATAAAATCTATATATATATATTACCTTCTGGTAATAGGAAATCTACAACATTCTATTTGGAATAACTTTGGCGCCGGTTGATGAATCTTCGCGAATTTCTCAAAGAAGATGGCCCGCTCCGCTCCACTCTGAATACTGAATACTGAATAAGTTTATTGTTTGATTAATTAAAATCATTACAAACCCCCCCAATGTCCATTAAAACGTAGTAAAAATATCATTACATTTATAAATACACCTAATTTTGACATGTTCCATAATTATAAAAGGAAATTGTTACTTTTTATAAAAAATTTGGGGACCTTTTGGAAGAGGTAGTTGTATAGTATAAGCCCCAGTGTTCCAAATTTTAATATTCGTGCACCACTCTTTGCGACCTGCTGCTAGACGCTGGTAAGCATGCTGACCGTTCATTAATGTTATTGGTCGGCTGTTGGGAGGTGACGTTGATTCTGCTTATTTCTTTTATTCTCCGTCAGCTTGCCGTAAGAGGTTTCTGACCACTGTCATGAATTTGACGCCCCTGCAGACCAAGATAATGGAAGCGCCTTCCAACCAGCTTATCACTGCTTGTCTGCATGAACGAATGTTCAAATCATTGAAGATGAATTTTAGGTACTGTCTCCTCTGTTCCAGGACTGCTGGACAAGCACATAATAAGTGGGTTACAGATTCTGATTTAAAACCACATAGTCGACAGTTTGCAGATTGATAGGGCTTTTTCCAAGTTGGGTGCAGGTCTTTTGAGTCATGCACGCCCATGCGGAAGTTTATAAAGCTCTTTTTTAATTGCAAGCTGAAGTGAGCAGATAGATAATTTTGGGGCCTTAGGGTTCTATATGAGTTGATGACTGTCCACCCATGCCGGCGCTTGGTGATTGCTTTTTTGTCAGCCAGCAGGGATTTCTTTTTGGCTACTGCGTTTACGGCTTTGCTGAAGTCTACTCTATCTTCCCCGTTTTCCCATGATGTTTGTAGTTCCAGCTCGGTCAGAGCTGTTCTCAAAAAGCTTCCCCATGAGCTTGGTGTTTCTAGGATCATCTGGTGCTTAATTTCGTCCCAGCATAGTTTGTTCAGGGTGTCCGGGTTGGAACAGCGGAATTTATGACAAAGTTTGACGAAGCTACTCATTACCCGGTATTTCTGGTGCTGTAAGCCAAATTCCAGTCGAACCTGAGAAGGAGAGGCAGATTTTGGTAGCTCAAAAACAGCCTTGTAAATCCTAGTCTGGAGCTCATTCAATAAGTTTGCATCTTTTCCACACCAGGTGACTAAACCGTACGATAGGCTGGGCTGGATTTGTGCGGCCATGACTTTTAGCAGATGAGTGTAGTTCGGGCAGTCTAGTTTTTTACGAAGTAGTCTGTAAGCATAAATTAGTGATTGGGCTTTGGCTTTTAAAGCCAGTTTGTATTCCTTGTGAGATGTGCCCTGTTCAGTTATTATGCCAAGATATTTATATGAGCGCTGCTCTTCCACAGTTACCCCTTTTACCGACCATTTAAACTTTGTTTTTTTGGGATCCACTAAGCGAACAATTTTTGTTTTTTCTTTGTTTAGCTCCAGTTGTTCCTGATCCAAGTAGGATGCTAAGTTGTTTATTGATCTCTGTAAGCCAATGGGAGTTTGGCTCAACAAGACAATGTCGTCAGCATATTGTAGGATGGCGACTGACTCGTTGGCCATGTTCGGAGGGTGACAATCGGCTTTTTCTATGTACTGTGCGATATCTGAAAGAAACAAATTAAAGAGGCTGGGAGCTAGAACGCATCCTTGTTTCAATCCTCGCTGCGTAAAAATGCTCGGGGTTGTACTACACCCGTCGCCCAGCTTTACTCTAGCCCAGGTTTCCGTGTAAAGGGCAGTTATGGCGTTAAGCATTTCTCCTGGCAAGCCTCAGCCCTTAAGTTTGTTCCAGAGAAGACTCCTGCTTACTCGGTCGAATGCGGCTTTGATGTCCACGAAGCATGCAAAGAGTCGGGATTTCTTTCTTAACGCTTTTTCAGTTAAGAGTGCTAGGGTGGCTAAGTTGGAACTTGGGGATTATGTTCTTCTCCTCCATCCAAACTTGGAGCTGGGCTAACAGACAAGAAGCGTACAGCTTGGCCTCCACATCGATCAGCGAGATCAGTCTGTAATTGCCTGGCTTACGGTGGTCACCCTTTTTATATATAGGGTGGATGATATTCCCTTTCCAAGAAGCCGGGACTTTGGACTGTGTGTAGATCTCATTGAAGATGGGAGTAAGGTAGGAGGACCAGAAATCTGGGTCATTCTTGAAGATAGCGTTGGGGAGGCCATTTGGACCTGCCGCTCCCTTGGATTTGAGTTTTAAAATATGACCTCTTAGTTCCTTTGAGCTGGTCAAATTGTTCGGCTCTTTACTAACTGCCTCAGGACTTGTTACTCGTCCTCCCAAATAGTGCGGGTTGGGAACTGATTGCATTTCCACTTGAACAGGATGCTGCCCTCCAGGCCGTTCTACAGGGCCTGATGCTATGTTGCTGTACAGAGTTTTCACATGGTGAACCCACGATTATTGACCGATTCCTGCTTCTTGCTGGAATGTTGGGCCAGTTGACAATTTGTTTATTATGCCCCAGAAGTCGCTACTATTGGGCTTTTTGCTTGCATGCAGTAATTGTGTCCAGATTGCCCCCTTGTACGCTATTTTTGCTCTGCTCAGGTTCCTCCTGTAATTGATCCTTAATAGGCACAGCTTCCAATTTTTTATTTTACTTCCTTTGTTTGCTGCTCGTGATTGTTGTCGTACCTCTCTAGCGAGCCCTCTTTTTTGATCTCGCAGCTCATTAGTGAACCAGGGCTCTCTTTTGGTCACCTTCCTTGAGGTCTGTCCTAATGTGGCTGGGAACCTTTGGACTAGTAGCTGGGCCAGCTGTTCCCAAGTTTTGATGCAATCAACTACTGCTTGTGGGTCCTGTTTGTCCAAGTATTCCCTGACTGTCTCCTGAATGGCTTGTGACACTACTCCCTGCCATTTTAGTTTTCGGAGGCTAAACTTTTCGGGGTATTGTTCTATGGACTTAATTTTTTGGGCAAGCTTTTCTTTGGAGGTCATTCTTGCAATAAGGGGCAGATGGTCACTTTAGACACGTGAAGTAATTTTAAAGGTGTCGATTTGTGAAAGCAGATTGTTGCTGACAATGAAAAAATCTATTGTTGAGGACACATTTCCGCTCAAAAATGTAGCGGCCACTGGAATGTCACCCGTGATTTTCCCGTTCAAAATTGTCAGACCGAGAGGTTCTAGTTCGTCCACAAGTGTTCTGGCTCCCAGATTATCTTGCCTTTTACTTTTGTGCAGGGAGTTCGCTATGAGGTTGCAATTGAAGTCACCTGAAATAACCATTTGGCAGTGCTGATGACTTTTCTGCAGAGATTTTATTAAATTTGTTAGGGTTGTGTATTTTTCATTCTGCTTTTTTCTTTCAGGATGGATATAAACGTTGATTATTAGTAGTTGCCTCTTACTTTCATCAGACGACTGATTGCCATTTAATTTGGCCACTTGGACCCAATTGGTCCCCGTGTCCAATTCCTCGGTTGACCAGTCCAGATTTTGTGTTATGTAAGTTGAAAGGCCCCCTCTTGGGTGCCCGAAGCTCGAAAAATTTTCTGCCAAAATGTGGAATTCTATGAATCCGGGAATTGAGGTTGGAGACAGATTCCACGTTTCCTGGAGCAGGATTATGTCGTGATGAATGAGGAACGCTATTGTTTCATGGTCCTGCCCCATATCTTTGAACCCATGGACATTCCATGAGCAGAACGTGACGTAAGCTGATCGAACTTTTTCCATATCGGGTGCCCGCCTCCATTTGCCTGATGCTCTTTTCGTTTCTACGTTAGGTATACTTGTTGTTTAATGTTTTTGAGACCCAGGACCAATCCCTATTTTCCTGAGAACTTCCCTCTGTTTTTCCGGGACTTCCCTTTTTGTTCAACCTGTTCTCATTGAAAGGGATGGGAGGCGAATTGGAGCGTGCACCGCGCACGCATGTGTTACGAATTTTCCCTGGTAAGTCCACATCTTTTAGATTTTTGAGGAGGGGGTGGGGATACCTGGGGCGTTCATGGACCTTCAGTGTAATTCCCCAGGCTAGAAACCTAGCGTTGTTTGAGTATATTTTATCCACCACTTCCTTTGAGGACCAGGTTGTCAGGGTCTCTTCGATTCCCGTCCTTGGGGATTGTTTAAATTCTACGACGATTAGATCTTGAGAGCGAATTCCTTTTAGTTCCGAAATTTCGTTAAATAACCTCAACAGGTTCCCTCTATTTAGGATATCTTGTTTTCCTTTAGTCATATATTCGGGAACGAATGTCAATTTCGATTCAAACCCCTCTAACTGGTTATGGTCACTATGGCTGGGGGATAAAGTTTCCTTGCTTCCGGCTACAGGGGTTGTTGTTAATGAGGTGGCCTTTTCGGATCGTGGTTCTTGCTCTTTGGCTGTGGCATTTGCCTCCCACGTGTTCCATTCCCTCGTGTTACATCCCCTCATTCCCGATTTTTTTATAGCTTTTTTCCCTGATGGCACCCGCTCTAGATCCTGATGTTGGAGTTTGCAGTGACGAGCAGTGCCAGTTATTGTGATCTCTATTGGATTGGTGAGGATTTCAGCCTGAGAGGTTGTTATTGCCTGAAGCTTCTTAGCTGGGGAGGTGTTTCGAATTGCCGGTTCTGGCCCTTTTTTCCTTTCCTCTTTGGGGTGCTCCTGTGTATCTGTGCTTGAATCTCTATTACACCTGGATTCTCCTTTGCTTGACAACTGAATTGTTTTCCCTCGTCCTTCTCCTTTTTCTTTTACTTCATTATTTTCAGATTGCAGCGCTTCCTGAGTAGTTTTCTGGCCTGCTTTACCCTTCGGAGAGGATCCTGTGACTGTGTAGAAGATTTGATCAGTCTTTTGGAGTATCTTGGGGGGCGTAGTACTTTGTTGTGGTTCATTGGGGGCCTGGGGGGCTTTAGAGAGATCTGTTTCCAGGTGTGCAGCGCCACAGGGGGAGTGGTTATTCTTTTTCCCTTGCGATGGATTTGTAGTAAATAGCGGGAATATTTTTTTCAGAGCTGGGCTTGGCTATTTGTTATATTTGAGCCGGGCCTTCCTTGCACGCTTTCTTTCCCATTTTGTAGGTTTTGCAACCACCTCTTGCTTCAGGGTGGGCTGTGGGGCTTCTGATTGGAGGTCCGTTAAATCCAGTTGGGCTTGGGGCTCCACTTTCTTTGTTTGGTTGTTGACGCTGCTAGTTTCCTCTATTACTAAATTGGTGAGGTTTGTTTCTTCCTCTGGATCAGCTGTTTTTTTGCAATTTATTTTGCTGTTTGCTGTTGCAGGATTGGTTTACTACCCCCAGGATATCGTTTAGGATTTCAGGGAGGGTTACTAATTTCTCTATAATTGAACCACAGCAACAATTCGAAGATTGTTTATTGTATTCTGTTCGCTGATCCATGTCTCCCCTGCGTGTTAGTAGGGATGTTATTATGTCCATTTTGCTGTTTATGCCCGATATATGGCTGGCAATTAGATTTACGAGGTCTATTTGGACATCCATTTTGTCTGACTGAAAATTCAGAACCCTTATTGCTTGTTCCAGGGTGGTTAACAGGGTTTGGGTCCATTGTGTGTGGAAATAGTCTTCGTTAAGCTTTGCCGAGACCTCTGACCCGATGTCTATCCTACTGACTGATGAAATGGTTATTGGTGGTGAAAAGTTTGGATGCTTAGGTTTTATAGAGCTATGCATGTCCTTAACTAGTATGGGATACTGGAGGACCGGCTTGCATAGTGAGCTTAGGGGGGTGGATGCCGCTATTTTGGAACTACTCTTTGGAGTTTTTTTACTTGAGTCTAATTGTGGATCCTTTCCTGGGAGTGTTTTCTCCTGACTGCTGGATTCCAATTTTTCCAGGATTTCGAATCATTTAACATAGAAAATGATTTGGCGGAAGCTTCTTTCGTTGTCGCTGGCTGGGTTGTTGGAAATGATGTTTCATCCTTTGTCCCTTTTTTTCTTAGAAGACCTTCTTCGTTTGGGTCTGCTAAAGGTTTTTCCTTCTTGGATCCCATGGCTGTTGTCTGGCCGTCCGGAGCTGCGTTAAGAGCTGCGGTGCTGTCATTATATTTTTTCCATTCTCTCGTTTTCTCCTTGGGGGTGTCATGCCCCCCATCTTGTATGATGTTGTTACCTTGCTCAAGTACTTGAGTATTAGATTTTTTGGCCATCACTTCAAATTTGTTTAAAAGTGTTGAGGCGAGCATAATGGGTGTTGTCTGGTACACCTGAGCTGTTGTAGTTACAAGCTTTCCCGAATATAAACTTGCCGTGCCTTTTTTCGGGAGGTGATCCCCTTGAGGTGCATTATTCGGGTTTACGTGTGTCTGTAAGGTGGGAACTTTTGGGTTACCAGGGAGAATTGGGCTTGGTAGCTGAGCAATTTCAGCGGTAGAAGCGTATAATGCCGCCATTGGATCCTTTAAGAAGAATTTACGGATCCCTGTTTTGTTTTTCGGGCTTGGCGTTGTTGTAGTTGGGGTTGGTGCTGAGACCAGCCTCTCCCTTGAACTTGTTTCCTTTATTGTTTTATTAAGGTGTGAAGTCTCCTCGTTGGATTTTTTTGATTTCGTTTTTTTGTTTGTTTTTTTGCCTATTGCCGCTTGGCGGACTGTTCCCGATCTCATTTGAACGACCCAAGGTTTTGGTCTTAAACCTGAACTGATGTCTTCGCCCTTTTTTTGAGAACTCCGTTTCTCGGCCCGTTATATTATGTTGGGTCGTGGCCGAGCTTTTTCAGCTTCTCAGCAAATTAATACTGCCAGCCGGTCAAATTGACCGAGTATATTCTCTATGGTCAGGGTGAGTGAGTCGGGTTTGGACAGAGCTGTGATTGGTTCCTAGCCGTGACTTTTCCTCGTGAGTCCTTCGACTTTGGACTTGAGGTGCGTGGACTGGGATGCGTGGATTGTGTAACTTTTGGTTAGTGGTTTGTGTTGATTGTTGTGGCTGAGCTTGAAAGCTTTTCCACGGCGTGGTGCAGCACCCTTTGTGTAATGGGTGTTTTACCCTCTCCAAACACGCTGTGTGGCGTTTAGCCTCCCTCCTGGCGAGCGGTGACCATCAGTATGTGAAGGGTAGAGTTGAGGGCTGGCCTGTAGACAAAATGAGGGCTTGCCTCTGCAACTGGCAGTCTGCGAGGGAGGTGGGCAAGGTAGAAAGTTGAGGGCTGGCCTGTAGACAAAATGAGGGCTTGCCTCTGCAACTGGCAGTCTGCGAGGGAGGTGGGCAAGGTAGAAAACGGATCAAGCGGAGCACACGGGGGCACTCTGGCTGGGAGAACCTAGTCAACCGGCCTCTCTGTGTCCACCCCCGGTTCTTACTTTGCGGCCGCCTCTAACGGCTGCCGCGCTTGCTTTCCCCCTCCAGCCGCCGCCTCTTACCTTGCTAGCCTTGCTCACTTGTCCCCAGGTGTGGTTAGCAGCTCCTCCACCACTCGGCCCCCTAAACAGCTTGCCACGGCTCCCGCTGCTCCTCGGGCTGTTCCCGCTTATTCCGCCGAGATTGCTACTACGGCTCCTGCTCCTGCTCCTGAACAGCTTGCCTCGGCTGCCGTGCCCGCCTCTCTCGGGCCACTCCCGCTGTTCCCGCCGTACCGACTTTACGGGGGGCGGGCCGCCTACACCTGGGAGCTGCCCCCGGTAACCACAAGGCTGTCACAAGGCTGTCAAGGGTCTCGGCTCAAACGGCTCTCTGGCTCTGGTCCGCTCCACTCCTTCCCTGAAAGTTTTGGGGGGATTCGTCAAGTGGGGGCTGAGAAAAAAGGGGGATCCCAAAACGTGTTTTTCCACAGTAAATTTCCATAGGACCTTTAGACACGGCTACAGCCCGAACGGCTGAACAGACTTACAAGCAATTTGGCAAAATGGTAGAGTCTGATTTGCAGATCACGCTTTTGCTTAAATAGTGTAAATCGCTCCAGTAGTTCCTGACAAAATCAATAGAGAAAAAATATATATATCTATAAGCGAGTGTTGACAGACAGTGGCAGCCAATCAGCACGAGCTGCATGCTCATTGGCTTTCAACACTTCAAACCAGGAAGTGTTGGCAGCCATCTTGTGCTCGGTAGATCGAGGCACAAGAAATCAGAAAAACAAACGTGTAGAACACAAAAAGGGAGCAGGGTAGAAACACCCTGACCCCTAGGCCTGCTCAGGGGGTCCCATAAGGACCCCCAAGGCCCATAAAATGTTTTTTAAAAACCCGGTCTGTTTTTTTTCAAATTACCCCCCGGGGGGACCAAATTGCGGGGGCATAGTGATAAAAAAAGTGTGGGGGTGCCCCGGGGGATGGACCGCCATCCCCCGGGGCAAAGCAACGCAGCCCCCTGGCGCATACTGGAGGCTCCTGGTGGGCTAGTTCGCCCCCAGGGCCCCTCAGTATGCAAGGGGAATTAGCTCCCCCTCTGCAAACGCTCAGGGGGCTGCGTTGCAGAGAGGTGTAAAAAGGGGCATAGCCTCATTACACCTCTCTGCAATGCAGCCCCCTGGTGCATACTGGAGGTTCCAGGTGGGCTAGTTGGCCCCAGGGACCCCCAGTTTGCAAGGGGAATTAGTTCCCCCTCTCCAAACACGCCCGAGGGCTGCGTTGCAGAGAGGTGTAAAAAACGGTGTGGCCTCATTACTCCTCTCTGCAATGCAGCCCCCTGGCGCATACTGGAGGTTCCAGGTGGGCTAGTTGTCCCCCAGGGACCCCCAGTATGCAAGGGGAATCAGTTTCCCTTCTGCAAACGTGCCAGGGGGCTGTGTTGCAGAGAGGTGTAAAAAGGGGCATAGCCTCATTACACCTCTCTGCAATGCAGCCCCCTGGCGCATACTGGAGGTTCCAGGAGGGCTAGTTGGCCCCCAGGGACCCCTACTATGCAAGGGGAATTAGTTCCCCTCTACAAATGCGCCCGGGGGCTGCACTGCAGAGAGGTGTAAAAAAGGGTGTGGCCTCATTACACCTCTCTGCAATGCAGCCCCCTGGGGAATACTGGAGGTTCCTGGTGGGCTAGTTGGGCCCCAGGGACCCCCAGTATGCAAGGGGAATTAGTTCCCCCTCTGCAAACGCACCAGGGGGCTGCGTTGCAGAGAGGTGTAAAAACATTTTTTTTTCAATTTATATTAAAAATATGGAATGTAATTTAAAAAATAAAATATCTAAAAATAAATAAATTAAAATAATGTAGTAAATCAGTATGAAAAATATAACAATTAATACATTTAAAGATTATCATTTACAAAACCATTAAAATTCACTGAAAAAAACCATAGTTTTCAGCCACGTTATAGTTAGGAATTAGCATTTAAAAAACCTTGCAAATTCACTGAAAAAAAACATAGGTTTCACACACTTTATAGTTAGGAATTAGCTTTTTAAAAACCTTTGAAATTCACTGAAAAAACCATAGGTTTCACACACGTTATAGTTAGGAATTTGCTTTTTAAAAACCTTTGAAATTCAATTAAAAAACCATAGGTTTCACACCAGTTATAGTTAGTTGTACTCACTATAACTTGCGCGCCCGCAATCCACTGCTGATGATGTCACATATTACATCATTCATGACATGGTCAGTGACATCACTTATAACATCTCAAATGACATCACTGATGACATCATCCTTGTGAAAGAGTGGCAGACCTCCTCTCAGCGTAATATAACCCTTGATACACACATTCAAAAATAGAAACTAACATTTTCAAAAAAATGGAGATACCAATTCCAGTTAGAACAACCTATTCAGTAATTCCAAAATCTACATACACATCCAGTCATTCACTAACAGTTCTATATGGGCGCTCATACATATACTCACTCATCATATGTACTCATACACCTATACATCTTATTACACACGGACACTCATCTATAGAGTTACTCACACACAAACTCAGAAGAATCCTGTGGCTGCTGTTCTGCCATTTTGATATGAAAAAAGCTGGAACAAAGCAGAGATCATTCTCTCAGGAAACCAAAAGAGATAGTGGGGAAAGTGGGTGGGGTTTTTTAAGATTCTGGAAAAGAAACTACTATAAACCAATCAGAAGTGTTGTTTTCATGTCACATGACTTTACGTGAGTGCAACGTGCGCGCACGCATGCGTACACGTTGCGCGACCGTCGCATATAAATGATGTTTTACCCGATTTTCATAAAAGCTTTTAAAAACGTGACAAGGAGGCAGGGAAGAGACTCCCAGACCCCCTAGGCCTTCTCATGGGGTCCATGAAGGACCCCGAAGGGCAAAAAAAAAATTTTTCTACTTTGTTGGACATGTACCATTAAGAGAGATATTTGCTCATCGCCACACCCATAAAGATATTCACTCACCCAAACAACTGTTATAACATGTAGTCTTAACGTCATATACCTACTAAATCAACTATTCACACATCTTTGGGAAGTCACACACCTCCCACCGAACCACACACACATTCACTCTCCCATACAAATACTCAGTTAACTAATCAATAACTAATATAGACTTTCAAATAGCTAGTAACCAACTGGAGAAGTAGTTTTTACAACAACTGACAAAGTGATACAGATGTTCACACAGTTTAGTCAATATCCAATATATTTAGAGAGACACTTTAGATTAGTCAAGTAAAAAGTCAATCACACTGCTACTAAATCCTCCATCCAGATATTTATATTTATATATCCACTCATTCTTCAATGCAAATTGCTATATATATATATAATACATATTTAAATAACAAAGCAAACCACATTCACTGGATGATGTCATCAGTGATGTCATTTGAGATGTCATCAGTGATGTCACTGACCATGTCATGAATGATGTAATATGTGACATCATCAGCAGTGGATTGCGGGTGCGCGAGATATAGTGAGTACAACTAACTATATCGGAGGAATTTCAATGGTTTTGTATGAGTGAAATGTCCAGCTAACTATAACACCCCTGAAATCTACAGTTTTTTCAGTGAATTTCTAAGGTTTTTTAAATGCTAATTCCTATCTATATCAGGCCTGAAACCTATGGCTTTTTCAGTGAATATATATATATATATATATATATATATATATATATATATATATATTACCTACTGGCGGTCGCCAGTAGGTAGTTATAGTTAGGACCTAGTTACCATAGGAAATTGCGAACATTCTATTGGGAATAACTTTGGCGCCGATTGAGGGATCTGCCTGTAATTTTCCTTAAATTTGCCTCGCTGCGATCCGCTCCTTTCCTGAAAGTTTCGGGGGGATTTGTGAAGTGGGGGCTGAGAAAAAAGGGGGGTCCCAAAACGTGTTTTCCCCATGTTAATTTCCATAGGACGGTCTGACAAGTCTACAGCCCGAACCGCTGAACGGAATTACGCCAAACTTGGCAAAATTGTAGGGACTGGTATGCAGATGTGCCTTTGCTATATTTGGTTGAAAATTGCTCCAGTGCTTTTTTTGAAAAATAACTTCAATAACACATATATATCTATAGGCGCTCTCCGAGCGCTCACCGGTGCGCGTACTGGGGAGCGCACCCGGCGCGCTACGGGAGTGCGCGAGCGGAAAGCTGATTGGCTGTCGGGTGTCTGTGAACATTCTAAACAGTCTGGAGAGTCCGCCATCTTGTGTCTCGGTAGAATCGAGACACAAGAGGAGAAAAAGAAAGGGGGAAATAATTAAAAGGGGGCAGAGTAGACACCCCCTGAAGCTCGAGGTTTTCTGAGGGGGGCCTAGAAGGACCCTGAAAGGCAAAAAACCTTTTTTTTAAAAAATGTTCGCAGGGTAAGCGCTGGGTCCGTTCCCAGTGAAAGAAAATAGTTTTAAAAAAGAATTGGGGTGAGGGGCACTCTACCCTGCTCTCTTTTCAAGTTTTGAAGTTTTACATTTCACTCTTTTCTGAAACTACACAAAATGGCGGCGATAGGGTGTATCAGAGACAGATAGTGAGAGAAAGGAGGCAGGAGATAAAGAAGAGATGTCAAATATACATTGGTAAAAATACAGTGGGAGAAGGGCAGTAAATATGAGTATATTTACTATGTAACATAAAAATGTTGCACTCTATACTATAAGTATTTCATTATACTACAATCACTTCGCTTTTACCTCATAAATTAGAAATAAAAATGAATTTGTCAACTAATTTTTAATTTGTAATTCATAATTTATTGTTCAGATTTCTCATAATTTAATAAAACATGTAACATGTCCTCATCTGGTATTTCATCTTCATTCATACATTTAATCTCCTCACGAAAATTGTTCATTATTGTTTGTTGGCATTCTATTTCATCCAAACATTGAATTAATTCTTCATCTAGAGATTGATTCAAAAAATCTTTTAAGTCATCTACTCTTTGTGATGAAATGGTGCTTTCAATATCCATGACATTTTCATTTTCAAGATATGTTGTTGTTATTTCAAAAGAAATTTCCTTGCTGTCCTCCATTTTAATTTCAAATTTCTTGCTGTAAATTGCAGAAAAAAGTAATCACTTTCAATTATCGTTTTTAGTAATACATAACATAAAAGTAGCGTAATTAAGTATTTAGTTCTTTAAAATTAATTGGGCAGTGTATAGTATCAGAAAGGAACTAGAAATATAAAGCACTACATGTGATGAAGCCAATCTTAAACAATAATTATAAAAGAAGGACTGTAAATATCTAATGGAAAACATTTTCCAAATTATCTTAAAGTGTACAACATAGTTCCCCTTACAAATTAACCACTCACCTTTTTGATAGTAGAAGAGTTAGTACTGTGTTATTCTAAGTCCAGCAATTGAGCACCCAAATTTTCTCTCAAAAGTACCTCAGACTGGGGTATCACAAAATGGCCGTGTTTTCCTATTATTTAAGATATATACATAACCAATCAAACTTCATCACACACAAATTCCAAACTAAAGTAATATTTTGATTGGTTCTAAATTTCAATACTTTCAAATGTGTTTTCCCCATGCAATTTTTCACAGGACATTTAGACACGGCTACAGCCTGAACGGATGAATGGATTTACACCAAAGTTGGCAAAATGATAGGTAGTGGTATGTAGTAGAGCCTTTTCTATATTTCTTTGAAATTGCTCCTGTGGTTTTTATGAAAGGCAACTTCAAAAAAACATATATATCAATAGGCGCGCTCTGAGCGCTCACCGGTACGCGTACCGGGGAGCGCACCCAGCGCGCTACGGGAGTACGCGAGCGGAAAGCTGATTGGCTGTATGATGTCTGTCAATATTCTTAACAGTCCGCCATCTTGTGTCTCGGGAAAATCGAGACACCTGAGGTAAAAAAAAAGGGGGAAATGATTAAAAGGGGGCAGGGTAGACACCCCCTGACCCCCTAGGTTTTTTGAGGGAGGCTTAGAAGGACCCTGAAGGGCCCAAAAACTATTTTTTTTTAAATTATCGCGGGGTAAGCGCTGGGTGCATTCCCGGGTACGCTCTCCGGTACGCGCACCCTGAGCGCACCACGGGGAAAAATAGTGCAAGAAAATAGAGTAAAAAATAATTTAGAGTGCTTAGAGGTAGGGTAGCTCTGAAAAGAGCTATTGTGTTATGTGGGTGTTTTTTGTACCTACAAGTAGGTACCAATGCAGAGTCTTATATTCAAGAGGAAAACTCTATTCCCCTCATCTGTAAAATGCACACCATCTCTCCTATAGATGTCTTGCATGTTGTAACGCATGTTGTTGTGGTAAATGGAACCCATACCATAGTCTCTGAGGTAAGCAGAAACAGATTTATTCACATGTTTCCTTGCTTTCTCAATCTGTGGACAAAATTGGTTGGACCAGTTCCATTTTTGCCTTTGGCATATATTAGAAAATACCAAGGCAGTTTTTGAAAAAAGTGACATCAATTGCCCAAAGATGTCCTTTAAAAGCATTTCCAGACCTACCCCAGTCAAAGTGCCTAGGTCATTTCCACCACAGTGCACAATTATAAGGTCAGGGCATGATAAATGCATAAAGGATTTTACCAATGGTATTAATTGGTGACTTCTCAATCCGCTCTGTCCAATCCATACAATGTCCACATTTGGTAAATCAAGGTTGCGAATACCTCTGTTAGCTGCGTATTTTTGACTCCAGTGGACATAGCTATGACCCACAAACCAGATTTTTGGCATCTCAAAGGTAGAGGTGCTTCTAGTCAGATGAGTTGTGGAAATGAAATGCCAGTTTGATTATGAAAAAAAGTGGTGAGAATCAATGCACTTGAAAAACCAGAAATGATTGGTGCTTTCTTAAAAATGTCCACTGAAAATTAGGGTGCATGCTTTTTTTGTTGTTGTAAAAAGTCATTTCAATGGTTGAGAAAAAGTCATTTAAACAAACATTGCAGTTGATTTGCTAGTACATTGAGAGGTCAAACACCCTTGATGGATTCTTTTGCAACATAGTATGATGAACTTGTGAACTGTTTGCTGGGTTAGGAGGGAATTACCATGGTTACAGGCAGTGCTTAATTTGTGAAATATGAAGTGCAGGTGCTGAAATGTTTTTGGGAGGCCACACCTACTTTTTTCCAGCTCCACCCATTTCCTACACTGGCCCCACCCACTATTAGCTCCACCCACATCCTCAACTTGCTCTGTCACCTCTCTTGGTATTTGATCTCACGGCTCAGGGTTCACCCCTCTTTACCTCTGTCTCTGCTGCCTACCCTTTCCTCTTCGAAGTTATTCTTCACCTCACTTCCCTCTTGCTACCATGCTTCTGCTGCTGGTAGTAATAATGAAGTGAAGAAAGTAGAGGCATAAATAAACGTCATTAAGCCCCAGGTATTTCCTTAGTAGACACATACTGCAGCAGCTCTGCTGGTCTCTGCCATAAATTAAAGCAAACAATTCTTAAGAAAAATAAATCTGCACGAGCCACTAAAAAAAGCCAGTGGCACGAAGACTCCACGGTGCTGCCTGTTTTAATCAAATGCTGCAGCTCAGGTGATGCGCAATATAGATTGCTTTGAAGTTAGAATTAAATTAATGGAGGACACTGCAAGGCTGACCTACTCCAGTCAGTTGTTTTTGCACATAAAATGTAATACATATTAAGGCACGGAACAATTACATTACAAATTTACAAGCACAAGCCATGGCACGCCGCTTGCTTAAAAAGCCTTTAAGACTATGGGGTTATTCGTTAGATGTGCAACTACTTACTGGTAGGAAAAAGGCTAAAAGTTTATTTAACATCCCGCTTTTCATTTTATATATAGATATATAGAGAAATTTTCTTCTTTTTTGCGAACCAGTTCGTAAGACATTTAAGTTGTATCTAAAAAAGAATAGGATAATCTGGTCAACTTAATTGAATGACCTGAGATAATGTTGAACTTATTGTGGTTTTTGCAAACTTGAGATCATTTCTTGTAAATTTTGTAAATATTATGCCTTGCTAACTTTGCTGGGTAATTTTCAATTGAGTATAAGTCGAATGCTATGGGAGTTATGCCGATCCACGGCTAGATTTTGTTTTGTCTTGTCTCTATGTTTTCCACACAGCGTGCTGCCATTTAATAGAATTGTGATCTTTGGTCACGGGGTAGATATGCCAGACCTATGCCGATACACGGCAATATCTTATGTTTTCTGGCAGTGGCATCAACAATATGGGTACATAAATAGTAAAACGAGTACTAGGAAATTATAGCTACAGATTTTGTATATCTGAATACAATCATGATAGAATTATTGTATATTATTTGTATATATGTCGCTAGTAAATCTTGTTTTCTCCTATGTAAATATGGCTGCCACAATCACCCCACATCTGCGTTTGAATTAACATCCATATAATTTTCGCTAAAGTCCGCTTTTTGTTTCTGTAGCACATGGTACAAATAAGCGTCATAGACCTTAGGTCGGTGACACTGAAGAAGGACTAAAAGTTCAAAACGCATCTGTCATCTGTGTTGTGTGCTGAATAAAGACACTTTGCCTAAACCTGGAGTGCTTTAACTCTCTTTCTGGAATGAGAGGGGGACCCTGGAGCTTTTATATTTATCGCGTGCAACCGGCGCGAAGAAAAGCACCCGCCATTTGAGTGCTCCGAAGAATCTGGTTGAACGGAGCGTTAACGTTGTTGAAATCGGAAGCACCGCCGAAACTGATCGCGGACCGGAAGGGACTGGAGAAAGCGGTCGGGCGCACGGTGAAGAATCAAGAAGAACCGGTAAGCCGCCATTCCCGCGCTAGCTGACTCCCGTCTCTATTTGCATCTGTAAAGGTCCATTATATGATCTCTGCGGCAAGGCGAGTAGGTTTTTGAGCATTATAACCCAGGGAGGCTTCCCTGTGGTTTTTCAGCATACAACATGTGCGATGAGGAGGAACGCCGCCAAGCGGCTCTGGATGTATTCAAAAAACGCGCACCAGGCATAAGCGCTGAGGCCAACATTAGAGACAAGAGGGATGCACCTCCAAGCACCCTTAAACAACTTTTTTTGAAATTGGAGCGAATGAGCGAGAGGGAGATACGCAAGTGGTGGGAGGCCACCTCCTTGCAAAACTATATGGATGTTAACCGTGTACCGAGAGGGCTTCGTGTATACACGGTTCCTGCCTATGAAAGCCCCGACCCACTGCTCTTAGAACAATGGGCAGAACTGACAGCTGCATTCTGCAAAGCCATGCTTGAGCTTTTAGTTAAGTTCGCATGGAGTGACAGAACTAAGGCAATAAATGAGATATCCTCCCTCGAGGTGGAAATTGCAAAGGAAACGGATGAAGTAATCCTGAAGCAACTGCGTGATGAGATGAAAAAACGCCTGGTCCGATATGAAATGAAAATACGTCAACGCAAACAGGAGAAGTTTGAAAGGGACGAGCATGATTATGCCCAGGGAAGAATCTTGACATTCTCAAAAAAATTCGATGGACCAAGTAAAGCCCTCAAAAAAAGCTCCGGTGCTGGGCCAGTGGAGGAACCTCCCACCTCAGAATCCTCAGCAACAGAGGAAGAACCGTCTGAAGATGAGAGACCAACTACGAGCAATGTAGGAAAGAAGACTCCTTTTCATTTGGAGTTCGATCTTATCCGCAGCACTTGGCTAAGAGGAGGGAAGTTGAAACCACCCGAAAAGGACGCAGAACAAGACGAGGCGGCTGGCAGAGGAAGAGGAAGGAGCAGAGGTGCGGGACAACAGGTTCACAAGAGAAGAGGCAAAAAGTGGTAGACGCGGGTCTGACCATAATTAACCTCACTGACAATCCCCTAACAACAGCCGAAGAAGAAACCCTAAAATTGGGGCTGAGTTTTTGTCCCAACAGGAGACTAGAATATACACAAACTCGGATTGACCTGTTTAACATGACCAGAAAGATGAAACTACATAAATTCCACAAACTTAAACCTCATACGGAGGGTCTGAAGAAAACACGCAAGAAAACCACCATATATCCGACTGACATATTATCCATCAAAGATCTGCAAACGACACGGGTGCTAGAAGATTTGCAAGCTGAACAACATGATGTAACTAGTGATATTAATATCAGTTCAATAGCAATGGACATTGAACAACAATCTCCCATCACTAATTTCAAGGCACCCTCACAGTTCAACCCGCAAATGCCATATGACGCAATTGACACCTTTGCGGATGCGGTAACACGTGATCTTATATTACATAGACAGTCGAGTGCCAATAGAGCCTGTAAAAAGAACAACTTAACGCAAGAACAATTGAATATTCTTTCTACATTCAAACACAATAAGGAAGTAGTGGTAAAACCCTCAGATAAGGGTGGGAATGTAGTTTTATTAACGCGCAATCAATATTGTAGGGAATCCCTAAGACAACTTGAGGTACCCGGTGACTACCAAAGAACATCCATGGAACAATATAAAGAAAGCATTCGTTCATATCACACTTTGCTGACCAAATGGCGGAACAAGTCTATATTGGACACAGATGAGTTTTTGTTCCTACGAAATCCGGAACCCATACTGCCAACCTTCTATCAATTACCGAAGGTTCACAAAGACTCGAAGAACCCTCCGGGACGACCTATCGTCTCCGCTAAGGGGAGTCTAACAGAAAATCTATCCATCTATATAGACTCATTCCTCTCACCGTTGGTTGTTTCCCTACCATCCTTCGTGAAAGACACTAAAGACTTCATTCAACAAATTGACCAGATTGCATGGGACCCATCTTACCTACTAATTACCTTAGACATATCCAGCCTCTATACATGTATTCAACATGATCATGGTATAGAGGCTGTTAAGTACTTTCTCGATAAGAGACCAGCCACATATGTCCTGCATGGGCAATGTTTGATTGAATGCCTAAGGTTTTGTCTAACTAACAACATCTTTATGTTTCAGAATGAATTGTTTAGACAACTTAATGGTACAGCGATGGGAACCTGCTTCGCCCCCAGCTACGCGAATCTCTTCGTCGGCTGGTGGGAGGAGCAGGTTGCCCTAGTAGGTGAAAACCTTAAGTGGGCAAACCAGATTGTTGTCTGGCGTCGATATATCGACGACCTCTTCTTGGTGTGGAGGGGCTCCTCCACACAAGCTGAGGAATTTGTTGAAGCACTCAATACCAACACTCTAAACCTGAGATTTACATCAGAAATCAGTACAAATGAAGTGCACTATCTTGACTTAAGAGTCTACGTACATCAGGGTAAATTAGAGACCAGTCTCTATCGCAAGCCAACAGCAGGCAATAGTATTTTGCACTACGAGAGTGGCCATCCCTCGAGTTTGATCCGTAGCATCCCCTATGGGGAGCTACTGAGATTAAGACGGAATTGTTCTCTGGAGTCCGAATTCGCCAGAGCTGCACATGATAGCATTGCTAGATTTCGAGCTAGGGGCTACGCACAATCTCTTCTTGACAGTACTTACAAGAGAGTATCAAAGATCCCAAGAAAAAATCTTTTTTCTCCAAAGCCCCCCTCTGTGGAAGATACGGATTCCAGATCAAAATTCCGCCTAATAACAACTTTTTCGGATGAGGTTCCTCAATTGAGACATATTCTTATGAGGAACTGGCACATCCTACAAACTGACCCCATCATAGGGAGTGATGTTCCAACTAAACCTCTCATAACCTTTAGAAGGTCTAAGTCAATCAAAGATACGGTAGTGCAAAGTCATCTATTGCCATTACCAGCTAAATCCACAGGAACTCTCAAAGAAATGGAGGGATTTTTTCCATGTGGAAAATGTAAAGCCTGCAAAAGTAGCAGAAGAACATTAACCTATAAGGTTCCAGGACTCAGTCAACCTAGACGCATTAACAAATTCATCACATGTACAACTCCTTTTGTGGTATACTGTCTAGTTTGCCCATGCGGTCTCCAGTATATTGGGAGTACAATGAATAACGTGAAACTTCGGATACTGGAACACCAAAGGGCAATCATGAATAAAGATCCAAACTACCCTGTTGCACGCCATTTTGCCGAGAAACACGGAAGCAATAGGGAACTGCTCCGTTTTTTCGGGATTGACCATGTGCCTCAGAACCCCAGAGGTGGAGACAGAGTACTCCGTCTCCGCAGACTTGAATCTAGATTCATAATAGATCTGCAAACCAAACAGCCTCAGGGACTGAATATAGGAGAAGAAATGACAGTACACCTCGGAAGATAAAGCATGATAGCCATCGTAGCCTTTTATAACTAGGATGAAACTGTAATGAATTATAACATCTACATTTTGAAAGGCACACATTATTGGGTTGAAGCTTCTTTTTCCTTTTTCTTTTTCTTTTTCTTTTCCTTCACCAATGCTTTTTCCTGCCACTTCTGCGTCCTTCCCTTTCCTTCCCTCCCATCCTTTGTTTTCCTATTACTTATGATAATTCTTTTTCTCCCCTACCATTCTATTCTCAGAAAATATATAGAGAAATTTTCTTCTTTTTTGCGAACCAGTTCGTAAGACATTTAAGTTGTATCTAAAAAAGAATAGGATAA
The DNA here is from genome assembly GCF_964261635.1 of Lissotriton helveticus. Classification (NCBI taxonomy): domain Eukaryota; kingdom Metazoa; phylum Chordata; class Amphibia; order Caudata; family Salamandridae; genus Lissotriton; species Lissotriton helveticus. Next base: position 1,083,175,418 of record NC_136059.1, read on the forward strand.
TCTGGTCAACTTAATTGAATGACCTGAGATAATGTTGAACTTATTGTGGTTTTTGCAAACCTGAGATCATTTCTTGTAAATTTTGTAAATATTATGCCTTGCTAACTTTGCTGGGTAATTTTCAATTGAGTATAAGTCGAATGCTATGGGAGTTATGCCGATCCACGGCTAGATTTTGTTTTGTCTTGTCTCTATGTTTTCCACACAGCGTGCTGCCATTTAATAGAATTGTGATCTTTGGTCACGGGGTAGATATGCCAGACCTATGCCGATACACGGCAATATCTTATGTTTTCTGGCAGTGGCATCAACAATATGGGTACATAAATAGTAAAACGAGTACTAGGAAATTATAGCTAAAGATTTTGTATATCTGAATACAATCATGATAGAATTATTGTATATTATTTGTATATATGTCGCTAGTAAATCTTGTTTTCTCCTACGTAAATATGGCTGCCACAATCACCCCACATCTGCGTTTGAATTAACATCCATATAATTTTCGCTAAAGTCCGCTTTTTGTTTCTGTAGCACATGGTACAAATAAGCGTCATAGACCTTAGGTCGGTGACACTGAAGAAGGACTAAAAGTTCGAAACGCGTCTGTCATCTGTGTTGTGTGCTGAATAAAGACACTTTGCCTAAAGCTGGAGTGCTTTAACTCTCTTTCTGGAATGAGAGGGGGACCCTGGAGCTTTTATATATATATATATATATATATATATATATATACATACATAGATACATACATACATACATACATATATTCACACTCACACATACTAATAATAATAATAAATAATATTTATAAAGCGCACTGCATCCTGGCGCTGGTCAGCTACATAATAGAGGGTCGACATGCAATCCTGAGAGTTCCCTACTACCCCTTACAGAGAGGCATATCATATCCTGGGGAATAGCCAGGTCTTACTACATACATATCAAAGAATCTGGAGCTCAAGGCAGTGCAAGCAGGAACCTCAATCTGTTGCTCTATAGGCCTCTCACTGATCTTTTAATACAAGAACTGGATGCGGGTGTCTGTGAACTTATGATTTGGGGGAAACAACATTCTGGAAAGTAAACCTGATCAGTAGACTGATACAGATAATAATACATTAATTTCCTTCCCATCCCAAGCTTTCCATTCAGTTATTCGTTCATTCAGGCACAGGCTAGATTGCATTAATGGCATCTGCCTGCCCTACTTAGGTCTCTCTTGTGAGTCATGACACCAGAACTGCAGTGTGTGGGTGAGTAGTGAGTGAGCATGGACTGGAAAATGGCCTGCCAGCAGGTTGTCAATAGAGGATATGAGCTCCAATGCAAAGAAACGTAGCTTTGGAGTGCATTCTCCTGTACTCATGGAACGTCATACATACAGAAACCCAAAGGAAAAACAGTGAGTTACTGTTGCACCAGTGTTGCTGCATATATATTCCATTCATCCAGTCATGCTCAGTCAGCAGCAGCAGCATCAGTGAGCAGCATGCTTTCAACAAGTGTTTTTTTTTTTTTAGAGTGATGGGGTGCAGGTGCGCACAACGGTTTCTACTTTAAAGCCAGACTCCGAGTCAGAGCCTGAATCGGTCAGGAGTCAGACTCACTCAACTGCCATTGTGCCGTAAGTAGTTTGCCACCACAGTTGGAATGTGCGATGCGATGACCCTTGCTTCAAGTTCTGGCTGGTGTACAGACTAGTTAATTAATGGCCACCACCCGAGTCTGTGTAATGTGATCCACCTCCCACATTTGAATATAACAAGAGAAATGCACTGCAGCATCATGATGGCCAAGCCCTTGTTGTCACGTCACCATTTGTCTGCATTTTCAGAATGTTGCACTTGCCCCATCGTTAAAAAGACATTGTTGGCCTACAAGGCCTAGCATGGAGATGTGTTGGGTGAGTGAGCGCGACGCTGACGCAGTATCAGAATAAAAATAATTTTTCAAGATTTGTGACGCAGCGGCCGTCCTCAGAAATTCGGAAGGACTCAGTCAGACTCCTCAGAGTGTTATTTTAACAGGACCCCGGGCCCTGCCCGTCCCCGACCCGTCCAGCATAGTACTGGATGTTCTGACTGTGAGCCTGAGGCTGAGTGAGTAACTTGCAATCTTATCTCGCATACATAGATTGGAAAGAAGAGAGGTGGTCGGAGGGCAGGCAAGGCAGGGTAAGGGTTACGTGATGTCAGGTCAGAGCAGCATGCCTAGCTCCCGTACCCAGTTAACCCACCCAGTTCCTTTCCTTTTTCATGAAACAGTACTTTGCCACGTTACCTTTTTTGCATGAGAACTCTTTAGGAAGTCTGACCTGCTGACCCTGGGACTCTGGAACTTAGATACTTGGTAATGTTTTACCATCCACACATCCTGTTTCAGGACTTCTCTAGTTTGTTCTACATCACAGAGCACTGGTGGCAGGCACCGTGGCACGAATAGTGTTAAACAATCTGATCGTTCATATTGTGAAAACAAAAACAACTTCAAGAAAAAAAAATATCCCTGCATGTGTGGAGCCCAGAGTATGCAATTCCAGAAAAAATCTATACTTCCCAGGTGCAGATTTCCACAAAACTGTAAAATCATGCTGGCTGTAACATTTGCACAACCACTAACCAAAAGCATATAGGCTGCCTTAGATTATGGTGCACATGCAATGACCATGGAGTACCCTCTTCTCCAGACTCTCAGTCCACCCACCTGATTTAGAGTTGGACGGACCATCAGGTGACCGCTGATGGAGTAAACCTTATGCTCTCAGTTAGTACCATCAGAGGCAAGCCATTCGCCCGCCCTGTATAAAGTGGGCAGTCGGATAGCTGTTTTTTACTGTCAGTGAGTCACCGCCATCTTGCCTAGCTGAACCTGTAAAATCAGTTCATTTTGAGAGACAGCTCGGCCACCTATGTCACTGGCGTAACTTCTCGCTTTCACATCTTTGCCTGTCACTCGAAATAGTTCTAAAAGCATTTGATATAAATGCCGACTTTACATGGAATGTGCATAAGGAAAATCAAAGGAAATGAAAGCAGAAATAAAGACAACTCGGTATATGTTTTGTACTTTCTAAAAATGAGGAGACATCTTAAATGTTATACGTAGATTATTTTGCATGTCAATGAAACCAATGGCTTTTACAGGAATTGTATGTAGAAAATGTTGCTGTAGATTATTATTATATTAGTGGGTGACCCAGCCATTTTTGTCGACTTGAGTCATGTGAGAAACCACCAGAAACTGAAACCAAACCAAACTGCATTTCATGGGGAACGAACGGGCCGGCCCAAGAAGTTAAGAATCAAGACAAATAAAAGTGCTGTAATTGTTAAACTAATTCCTGCGTGGCCCACCGCCGCTGCTGCGTGCATGCCATTTTTGGACAATAAAGCGGCTAAATGCTATACATGCCAGGCAGTGCCTTGGCTTTCTCTCTATAATATCTACAACAGTCAACATATAGAGTTACAGTAGTACCTCTTTGTAACACCGGCAGGTCTGTACTGCGGCCGGTGCCCCCACCCCACCCTATTGAAAAATCACGATTGGGAGGGTGATTGGCGGCATTAGTTTTTTTACTAAGGTCGGACTCGTTAGGAACTTACTTAGGGCCTGGACAGTACGGGTGCTATCTCTGCTGCTTAATTGGCAACCAGACACTCTCCACAGTGTGGCTGATCGATACCAGGCTCAACCGGGCGGCGGGGGCCGGGGTGGGGGCCGACTGGAATTCTGCCATGACTGCAGGTCGTGGTGATCGAGCTGCCTGTTGCGCGCTGGTTATGCTGGGGCATGGCTTTATTTTATAAAAAACTGCGCACGTTGCCGCACAGCCCCTACCCCATCCACCAAATTCCAGCCCAAAAATCGCCCAAACCCGGGGTCCTCCTCCGGCCCGCCCCAGCAGCAACAAGTAAGTGGTTAAGGCGGCTGGCTCCGTGGTGCGCAGTGCAATGCGGCGGCGCCCTCAATCAAGATTATAATACAGAAGTGAACACCTGACACAGTTAGTTTAATACTAATATATATATGAATAATATACATTGTCAATCTGAGAATCAGAGTGTGAGTAAGACTCTGTGACTGACTCACTCACTCCTCGGAGATGCGATTGCTTTGCAATGCAAAACAAACACGCTGTGGCATGAGAGTCTGACAGACAGACACTAGTGTAACTTTGAATTATTGAAAAATTTGGCGTGTGCGCAGTGCAGCAGATGCAGAGTATAGACCCGGCCCTGTCCTAGAAGTGCCGGTGCTAAGCACCGGCAAGCACCGGCACAAATTAAGCCCTGGTTACAGGGTAAATGAGCACTGGGGGGATGGGTGAATGTTATGTGAGTTTCAAAGTCTTGAAATGTACAACCAATTAAAATGTGCAGTTTGGTTTTAAATTTGTGTGGGAACATTTTTGATTGGTTAGGTAGAAGAATATGGGTCTGAAATGAGTAAGAATCTGTGCCATTATTCTCAGGCTCCAGTGAAAGAAGCGTTATTCAGAGATTCTGCTTAAGAAAATCTGTTGAGTGTGACTGACACTGTTTTACATCTTCCAAAGCATTTTTAAAGGTGAGTAATGATTATTTTAAAAAAGATAGAGAGCTTAAAGATTTTTGACAAGTATCACAGTGAGTTTTTCCATAATGTTAGCTGTGTGTGCTTACAGTTTGTATTTTTTAGTTTATAAGGTAGACTTCTTTTTAAATTGTTTTTCATGCTTGGATTCAATACTGGTATAAAGATAGTGTAATGGTTTCAATGGACTTGTAAATATGCTCCTTTTTTAGAAGCGCTTTGCGCAACCTTTACCATGGGTGGAAGCAGTGAATGTATGGAGAGGGATAGGAATAGCAGATAGAAAACCATATGAAATGGTGTGGGAGATGTGGGAGATGCATAAAGTATTTCAGTAATGGTATCAAATGAGATGGAATATAAGATAAAGAGGGGCATATTTACAAGCCGCTTGCGCAATGTTTGACATGGGTGCAAGCAGAAAATGCATGCAGAGTAATAAAATTGGCACCCAGAAAAGAATATGAAATGCCGTGAGAGATGCTTAAAGGGTTTTTCTAATGGCATAAATTGAGATAGAATATACAAAAAAAGAGAGGCATATTTACAAGCCCCTTTGCGCAATGTTTGACATTAATGGTGGTATAGAGATAGTGTAATGGTTTCATTGGCATATTTACAAGCCTCTTTGCGCAATGTTTGACATTAATGCTGGTATAGAGATAGTCTAATGGTTTCATTGGCATATTTACAAGCCCCTTTGCGCAATGTTTGATATTAATGCTGGTATAGAGATAGTGTAATGGTTTCATTGGCATATTTACAAGCCCCTTTGCGCAATGTTTGACATTAATGCTGGTATAGAGATAGTGTTATGGTTTCATTGGCATATTTACAAGCCCCTTCGCAAAATGTTTGACATTAATGCTGGTATAGAGATAGTGTAATGGTTTCATTGGCATATTTACAAGCCCCTTTGCACAATGTTTGACATTAATGCTGGTATAGAGATAGTGTAATGGTTTCATTGGTATATTTACAAGCCCCTTTGCGCAATGTTTGATATTAATGCTGGTATAGAGATAGTGTAATGGTTTCATTGGCACATTTACAAGCCCCTTTGCGCAATGTTTGACATTAATGCTGGTATAGAGATAGTGTAATGGTTTCATTGGCACATTTACAAGCCCCTTTGCGCAATGTTTGACATTAATGCTGGTATAGAGATAGTGTAATGGTTTCATTGGCATATTTACAAGCCGTTTTGTGCAAAGTTTGACATTAATGCTGGTATAGAGATAGTGTAATGGTTTCATTGGCTTATTTACAAGCCCCTTGCGCAATGTTTGTAATGGTTTCATTGGCATATTTACAAGCCCCTTGTGCAATGTTTGACATTAAAGCTGGTATAGAGATAGTGTAATGGTTTCATTGGCATATTTACAAGCCCCTTGTGCAATGTTTGACATTAATGCTGGTATATAGATAGTGTAATGGTTTCATGGCATATTTACAAGCCCCTTTGCGCAATGTTTGACATTAATGCTGGTATAGAGATAGTGTAATGGTTTCATTGGCACATTTACAAGCCCCTTTGCGCAATGTTTCACATTAATGCTGGTATAGAGATAGTGTAATGGTTTCATTGGCACATTTACAAGCCCCTTTGCGCAATGTTTGACATTAATGCTGGTATAGTGATAGTGTAATGGTTTTATTGGCATATTTACAAGCCCCTTGTGCAATGTTTGTAATGGTTTCATTGGCATATTTACAAGCCCCTTGTGCAATGTTTGATATTAAAGCTGGTATAGAGATAGTGTAATAGTTTCATTGGCATATTTACAAGCCCCTTTGCGCAATGTTTGACATTAATGCTGGTATAGAGATAGTGTAATGGTTTCATTGGCATATTTACAAGACCCTTGCGCAATGCTCAACAGTATGTGTGACTCTGCCTAAGATCACAGTGATGGGTGAATCAAGCTTCAGTCACAGTGTGATCTTAGGCACATGATCAGAATGTTAGATATAATGTACCATGTCTGTCTCTGCCAACAGTATGTGTGACTCTGCCTAAGATCACAGTGATGGGTGAATCACGCTTCAGTTACAGTGTGATCTTAGGCACATGATGAGAATGTTAGATATAATGTACCATTTCTGTCTCTGCCAACAGTATGTGTGACTCTACCTAAGATCACACTGTGACTGAAGCTTGATTCACCCATTACTGTGATCTTAGGCAGAGTCACACATACTGTTGGCAGAGACAGACATGGTACATTATATCTAACATTCTGATCATGTGCCTAAGATCACACTGTGACTGAAACTTGATTCACCTATCACTCTGATCTTAGGCAGAGTCACACATACTGTTGGCAGAGACAGACATGGTACATTATATCTAACATTCTGATCATGTGCCTAAGATCACACTGTGACTGAAGCTTGATTCACCCATCAGTGTGATCTTAGGCAGAGTCACACATACTGTTGGCAGAGACAGACATGGTACATTATATCTAACATTCTGATCATGTGCCTAAGATCACACTGTGACTGAAGCTTGATTCACCCATCACTGTGATCTTAGGCAGAGTCACACATACTGTTGGCAGAGACAGACATGGTACATTATATCTAACATACTGATCATGTGCCTAAGATCACACTGTGACTGAAGCTTGATTCACCCATCACTGTGATCTTAGGCAGAGTCACACATACTGTTGGCAGAGACAGACATGGTACATTATATCTAACATTCTGATCATGTGCCTAAGATCACACTGTGACTGAAGCTTGATTCACCCATCACTGTGATCTTAGGCAGAGTCACACATATTGTTGGCAGAGACAGACATGGTACATTATATGTAACATTCTGATCATGTGCCTAAGATCACACTGTGACTGAAGCTTGATTCACCCATCAGTGTGATCTTAGGCAGAGTCACACATACGGTTGGCAGAGACACATATGGTACATTATATCTAACATTATCATCATGTGCCTAAGATCACACTGTGACTGAAGCTTGATTCACCCATCAGTGTGATCTTAGGCACATGTCCACAATATTACATGTAATCTACCATCTCTGTGTCTGCAAGCAGTATGTGTGTCTCTGCTCATATTGTTTCACTGTATCTACAGGCCAAAAAACAGGCCTCCTATATATAAGCAAGACATAACATTAATTAGTAAATCGTTTTTCACACAAAGCAAAGCAGATGTAATGTAAATCAGCCTTTTGTTGTATACTAGTGTTTATATTGTTTACTTATTGTAATTGCTATGTAATATGTTTGTAGTGGTCTATAATGTGTTATTTTTTGTTTACCACAGATTATAATCGTCTATACAAAGAAAAAAATGCCTTCGGAAGCAAGACGTGAAAAAGTTTATAAAAGAAAATTAAGGTCTAAGGAAAAAGAAAATCAAGAACCAACTAAAATAAAATCTTCAGAGAAAAGAAAGAATGCTCCTGGTAAGCAAACCAAGGATTTTTTAAGGAAATTGTTAAAATGCAGAAAAAGTCAAAAAAGTGTTTCAACGAAAAAGAAACAAAGTGTTACTAGAAACAAAAAGCAGAGCTCACCAAAAAATTGTATAATGGTACGAGGAGATCATAGTGTGTCTGGTAATCGTAGGACAAATCAGTTTATTGACATTCGTAGACGAATGTTTCGTAACAGAGCAGTTTTGAATTTATTAAAAAATCTTAAGAAAAATATTAGGAAAACGGCTTTTTACAAGAAAAACAACAGAATAGAAAAGTTTGTTGATCAGGCTTTTGAAGTGAAGAGAAAGCTGTATATTTTGGTAATCAATAGAGTTCGTACACTAGATAAGGTAATCAATGTTTTGAAATCAAAATGTAAGTGGAAAAGAGTAATTAATCGGACTAATTTTTGTGATGTTTTTTCTGGAGAATGGAAGCATAGTTCAAGTTGTGAGCCATTTTTTAATGAAGAAAGTTACTTTCAGGATAATGATTTGGTGCATGCAGTTGACACCAGTGGTCGAGCATATGAGGTGAAGGACGGATGTCCGGTTGAAAAAGAAGAGATTGTGCCTAGAAATACAGAAGAGGTGTTAGCTGATGAAGTTTTAGGGAGATGTCCTAAGGCTCCAGTGTATAAATGGAATTGTAGTAGTATTTGTAGTGTGCGACAGGATTCAATTGATTTGTTTTGCACTTTCTTACGGACATATACTAACAAAAGTGTGAAACAAAAAATTAAAACTTTACAAGAGTTATATCCTTGTAGAGTGAGAGAAAAAACAGGTTTGCAAGGGCATTCACTGGCTTGTCTTTCAAGAAAAGTATGTCAGAGTGTTTTTCACCATTTTAGGATGTCAGCTGTTCATCATAATAAAGTGAGGAAATTACTGAGAAGGTTGTATTATGCAAAAAGTCCAGCACTTAAACTAAAACAGTTAAACAGTGCTCTTTTGCATGGAACTGAATTAGATTTGAAAAACGTTTGTGATGAAATTGAGTTTTGTTACTTTGGTGAAAAAGAGGTCAGTGCAGAAATTGATACAGTAATAGAAGGTAATGTAGAAGAGAATGTAGAGATTTTAAGTATAGAAAAATTTGAAAATGAAATTACAAAGTTTAAGGTCAATTCAAGTGAAAGGCCTAATTTTTCTTGTGTGTGTTGTTGACGAACTCATTATAAGCATCAAACTAGATTAGTTGATTTATGTGTAAAAAGCGAAAAGATAAATAATAATGAGTGGAAGGATTTTGCAACTTATTTGTTGGTTGAAAATTGTTTTGATTTGGGATCTGATCAACGTATTTGTAAATATTGCTATAATAAATTAAATGAAAACAGAATGCCTGCTAGAGCTGTTCATAATAATATGGAGTTGGTAGACATTCCTTCTGAATTGATGGATTTAAATACCTATGAGTCTATTCTGATTCAATGTGCGCATCCTTTTCAGGCTATTGTTCGCATGGAGCCTAAGACAGGGAAATTGCCTCCTTCAGATTACAGAGAGGATTAAAGGGAAGAGTTGTTTATTTGCCTCTAGATTTTAAGAAAAATATTGATACAATTGGTGTCGAAAAAGTAGAAGAGAAACCTCTGGGTATTCTAGTTAATGATGTTCCGACAAAAGTAAGAAAATCTGGCAAGAATTAGTGGATGTTAGGAAAGTCAAAAAGGCAACGTTGTATTTGGTAAAAAATAATCAGTACTATAAAATGTGTATGTGGGAGAAGAGGAAACAACTGTACAAGACGACACTGATGTCTCTGCTGGGCAAATAGAAAAAGTTGATGTCTCTAGAAGTGAAGAAATTTATGAGCACTATAGTGTTCATCCATTGCATTCCAAAGAAGGAATGGAGAAGTGTGGCTCACTGGTTAGAGGAGGCAGACCTGGAAGCAGAGGTCAGCCCGGGACCAGGGTTCAATTCCCGGCTCGGCGGGGTCTTGAGTCCTAAAAATGTCCATGGACTCGACAATTCTCCCTCCGGTGCCTACTCGATTCACGGGTTCACACTCTGCGACTCTGGGCAATAGCTTGCTTAATCTCCACAACGGCCCCTCGCGGCGGGATGCCTGGCTTTCACCTTGCGGATACCCTGCCGGGGTTATCTCACAGGGGAATACCAGGACGGGTTCCCTAAGCAAGCGCTTAGAGACCGCTTGGTGATTTGCGCTATATAAATTCCTGTACATAAATTCCTGTACAATGGGGAATGCTATTGACTTGTTTCAGATGAAAAAAGCCGAAGGAAGTCCCATTAGTGTATGGGAAGAAAGTTTGGAAGCTCGTTGTTTTCCACAGTTATTTCCAACAGGTGAAGGTGGACGATATGACGACCGACCTGTTCAAATTCCTGCATCTGAATACCGGACTTCAAGATTATATGCAGAAGATCCAAGGTTTCGTCAATGCATTCCATATTTGTACCTTCTACTGTTTGAGAGTGACTTGTCTGGACTTTCCTATGCAGTAAACCATATACTGAAAAGTGGAGCACATCTACAAAATGTTTCGGCAAGGGATTTTATGGATAAAGTGAAACTGCAAGACAGTGTTTTGGAATCTCAGCTAATTAATCTCATGGCATGTAACGAGTATTGGTACCGTCGTCATGGGGAATTAAAATGTATGCTAAGAAACTTAGGAACTCCTATATGGTTCCTCACTCTTAGCTGTGCTGAGTATGCTTGGGAAGATTTACTTGAATTTCTACGAGAAGCAAATAAAAACATTGAAAATATTGAATTAAAGGTTTGAAGCTATGATGTCTTTTATTACAAACAAAAAAAATCCACCGCTTGGAGAGGTGTTGGATTTCTTTTGGAGAAAGGAGTATCAAGCAAGAGGTGCTCCTCATATACATATGCTGCTATGGATTAAAGATGCACCTAAATTTGGAACAGATTCAGATGAGAAAGTGATGAGTTTCATTGAGCAGTATTCTACATGTGCTGTTCCGAAAAGTACGAAGAAAACAATTTAAGACTCCAAGTTTTACGCTTTAAAAGCCATCGTTGTGGGAAATACTGTCGTCGAAAATACAAATCCAAGGACAAGTTCTACACGAAATGTCGTTTTGCATTTTCACGTCCAGTAACATCGAAAGGAAGAGTGAACAATTTTATGTCTTCTCTGCGACATACTGTGACAAGAAAATCACCCAAAAATACATACAACCTAAGAAGAAATGAGGAATCCAAATTCATAAATGACTACAACCCAGTCATTTTGTCCATGTGGAATGCTAACATGGATATTCAATATGTGGCTGTCAACTCTATTGCTGTGGCTTGATATGTGACGTCTTACATCACAAAATCAGAAAAGACGGACCTGAAGGAAATGTGGGAGGAAATTTCACATGAAAAGAGTCTAAGCAAGAAATTATACAGTTACAGTCTGAAGATGTTGTTGCATCGAGAAATTGGAGCATATGAATGCTCTGATCGGTTGTCATCAGCAAATCTATATGCCAAATCTAGAACCATCATTTGGGTGAGTCTAGGTCTTGCTGCAACACGAAACCGAGTTTTGAAATCTGTACAAGAAATAGAGTATTTGGCGGAGAAAGAACCGGACAGTACAGATATTTTGAAGACAAACATGTTGGATACATACTATCCAAATACTCACCTTGAGAACGTTTGTCTCTATGAAGTTCTGCAAACCTATATTTTAAAAAAGAACGTCACAGAAGACATCAATAAAGGTGTATATGCTGTAATTGGTTGTGAAGGCTGTCTAGTGAAACAAAGAAAAGGCCATTTGATTAATCATCGAAAATTGAGTTGTGATTCTCCAGACAAAAGGGAATTTTATTACTTGGCTCTTTTGCAACTCTTTAAGCCTTGGGGTAGAGAAGAGGAACTACTTGGAGATTTTCTTACTTATGAAGATTCGTTCAATGCAACCAAGGATACGATAGAATGTCCTGTTTTTTCAAATTATCTGCAAATGTTGAACGAGGAAATACAGCAAGAAGCTACAATTGCAGCAGAGATTGCTAGAGACAGTTCTCAAGATAGTCAGAGTTCTGCTTCAGGATCCACTAGGAGGACCAATTATACAAAATGAAGCTGCTACTGCCATGGATGAAGTTGAAAGAGCCATGGAACAAGCTCAGGAGGATGGAGTTGACTTAGAAGATTTGGAAAAAGAACTAAACGTTGAGCAGAGACAAACATATGACGAAGTCACAGAACACCTTGAGCATGGTTTATCTCATGAGAAAAAAGAGTGCTCATGTACATCATTTGTACCTGTCCGACTATATGTGAGTGGAGAAGCTGGAACTGGGAAAAGTTTCCTGATTAAAGCGATTGCAACATATTTGCAGGAAACAACGGAGTCATCGCTCTCTTGTGTTGTTACTGCTCCAACTGGGTTGGCAGCACACAACATTAAAGGGATTACTTTAAATTGCTTATTGATGCTGCCAGTGGAGCTTGATAACAAATTACAATACCACAAGCTATCTGGAGAAGCTTGTTATGAAGTTTCAAGAGTCCTAAAGAAAATGAAATTTCTTATCATCGATGAAGTAAGCATGGTATCAAATGTAATGCTTGCTTTTGTGCAATTAAGAATGCAAGAAATTCTTAAAACAGACTATGATGTGTTATTTGGAGGCAAACACATCATTGTTTTTGAAGATCTACTGCAACTAACTCCAGTGAAAGGACAGCCAGTGTTTAAAATGCTCACGCATGAAGATACCAGGAAGTGCTTAGGAAGCATTGGATATGTTAACATATGGTTAAATTTCAAATATGCAGAACTGCTTCAAAATATGCGACAGGCAAAGGATGAAGATTATAAAAATATTCTACAAGATGTAAGAATTGGAAAACTAACTGAGCATGGCAGAGAAGCTTTACATGGACGATTAATTTCAAATTTGTTTCCAAATGAAAATATTCTCCCAGAGAATATTTTTAAGAAAATTCCTGAAAACAAATCAGTGATATGCTTGATGCCAACTGTGCAAGAATGTTCAATCTTCAGCAACAAAATGTTAAAGTTGGAAAATCAAGAGATTGTGAAACTGGAAGCTATTGATAAAATAGAACATGAAGGAGCAACTATTATTTTGTCAGAAAAGTTGAAATCAAAATTAGATTCTTTAGAGAAGACAATATCTAAAACTGCTGGTTTGGAAAAGACTCGGTATGCATCTTTAAATTGTCGTATAATTTTACGACGTAATTTACATGTGGAAAGAGGTTTAGTAAATGGAGCAATGGGTCATGTTGTGGATTTAGTGAATTACCGAAATAGAGATGGAATTGGAATTATAAAAATTAAATTTGATGGTATTGAAGAAGTACAACAAATCAGTCGTTGTTCTGCCTATTTTCTGCTAGTGAAAGATTTATATGTCCGCAGAAAACAGTTTCCTGTTTCTTTGGCATATGCAGTAACTATTCATAAATCTCAAGGTTTAAGTGTTGATAGTGCTTTGGTGAATATTGGAAATTCTGTGTTCAAGGAGGGTATGGCATATGTTGCTTTATCTCGAGTCAGAACTTTATCAGGATTGTACTTGATTGATTTTGATGAGACAAAGATTAATGCAGATCTAAATTGTGTAAAAGAATATAATAGGTTAAGAAGAGAGTATGCTCCAAATTTACCTCAATATCCTCTGTTTGAAAAGCGTGTGGTAGGCCGAAAAAGAAGAAATGAGAAAAATTGTAGTGAAGTTGTAGCAAAAAGAAAAAAGGTAGATGAACCAGTAATTGTAAGCAGAAACGAAATGGATTCAGTTAAAGATGTTGTTGGATTTCAGTTTGAAAATAGTTCTTGTGTCAACTGCTATGCTAATGTAGTGGTTAATGTTGTTTTCTTTCTCCAAACTGTACAAGAACAGATTGATGAAAATCGTGATCAAACACTTTGTTGTTTATTAAATTATGTATTAGAGAAATGTAGCAGTGATAGAACAAAAATGCAAAGTGTTTCTGAAATTCAAAAGGTTTTAGACATATGTTCTGGTCTAAATCAATTTACACAGAATATTCAGCAAGATTGTCAGGAATTTCTAATGTATATGCTTGTTGTTTTGCAAGATGAAGGTGTAGTCTTACGCCTGCTGTGAGGCAGGCGCAGGATTTTGACGCAACGGCGTCCTAAAAGTGACGCAGTGAAATCTCATAGATTTCACTGCGTCACTTCTACGACCCTTCCTTGCATCAATACGCCCCCCTTGCAGCAGGTATAATGTGGCGCAGGGGTTTACAAAGTGACGCATCTACCTAGATGCGTCACTTTGTAAATATGACTCAACAAGGCGCATTTTTTATACCACTGGTGCGTCACAAAAAGTGACGCACCGGCGGCGTAAAAGTGACGCATGGCCTCATAAATGAGGCCCTCAGTATTCTACTCTCACTTTTTCTTTCACTTTCTCTGTCTCTTCACTCCCTTACTCACCTTGTCTCACACTCACTTGCCTTTATCCAGTCTGTATCTCCACTCTTTCCTAAACATCACTGCTCTTTTCTTACCCTTCCACACCTCCGTTCCTTTACTACATTTTCTTCACTTATCCTCATTCTACATGTTCACTCTCCTTCTCCTCACTCACCTCCCATACTCACCTTCTTTCAGTCCCCCTACTTCACTTCCCTTCCCCTCTCGTCCCTTTCTTTACTTTCTCACTCATTTTCCTCTCCTTTCTTACTGCACTCCACTTCAGTTACTCTTTTTGATTTTTTTAAGAATACAGCTCTTTTTTGAGAATTGCAGGTAGTTCTAAAAAGAACTTTTTTTTTCTTCTTTTTTCGTTTTTTTCTCAACAAAAACAAAAACAGGGAATGGCAAACTGCTCAACAGGAGCAAAAAAAAAGAATCAAAATTGGGGGTGGGGACGGCAGCGGTGGTTGTCTCTGGTTTGGACAATGTTCATAATACTTTGTTCCCCATAACAAAGTAATTCATCACAATCTTTGCATTTGATTGTTATTCCGTCGAAAACAGGCTGAATATTTGGAATCAGCTGTTCTGGTCGCCCCCTCACCGATACAGTTGCTCCTCCAGTTGAAGTAGAGGCACCATCCCTTGGAGCCTCTCGTGCCAGAGCCCTGACACTCTCCCGGGCATAGTTCTGAGGATGCCTGCGTTGAACATGGCAAATCATAGTTGAATTCCCGAAACTGTACTTCCTTGTGGGGTCTCCTCGGGAAAGTACAGTATTACAAATTTTGCACTCCACCTTTGGAGCATTCACCTTTTTTAATCCTTCCGGTATTTCAAAGAATTTCCAAATAAAATGTTCTTTCACCTTCGGCTGAGGAGGCTCTTCATCAATGAAACCATCTGACTCCTCACTGCTGCTGGATGCTCTGGCAGCCATTCTTTCTACAAATTGTTAGGACAGAAAAAAAGAGGTCTTGCTCTCACCAAAGTGAAAGAAGAAGTGAAGGAAAAGGGTGGGGTTTTCTTTAGTTGTAAAAAAAACTGTTAACAACCAATGAAAAGAGTTATTATAAGGTCACATGACTTGACGCGCTTACGCTGCGTGCACCGGAGTGCTTCCGGTGGCGCCTACGCGTCGCGAACGTAGGAGCTTCCGGGGGCGCTTACCCGGCGCGCCTGAGTGACGTTTTGGTAGCTTTACGGAAATGCAAAATCATTTTCATTCAGAAAATCAAAAATACTACTTTTATAAGCATGGTACTGAATGTGTTGCATTATTATTTAGTTTTCATACATATTTTTTTTTACGAACGCAGGAATAGCGCTCTCGCTGCGCTCTCGGGAGAGCTTACCGGTGCGTGCACCCTCAGCACTCCAAGTCAAAATGATACGGGTAAGCCTACCGGTGCCCGCACCCTGAGCGCACCAGGAAAAAATGAAAATAAATTAATAATAATTAATACTTATACAAAAAAGCTAATAAAAAAAAATCATAGGTTACAAACTGGATATACAAAGGAATTAGCTTTTAAAAAACCTTTGAAATTCACTGAAAAAAACAGAGGTTTAACAATCGTTATAGTTAGGAATTAGCATTTAAAAAACCTTTGAAATTCACTGAAAAAACCATAGGTTTCACATTTGTTATAGTTAGGAATTAGCCTTTAAAAAACCTTTGAAATTCACTGAAAAAACCATAGGTTTCACGCCAGTTATAGTTAGCTGAACATTTTACTCATACAAAACCATTGAAATTCCCACGTTATAGTTAGTTAGACTCACTAAAACTCGCGCGCCCGCAATCCACTGCTGATGATGTCACATATTACATCATTCATGACATGGTCAGTGACATCACTGATGACATCACTGATGACATCTCAAATGACATCACTGATGACATCACTGATGACATCATCCAGTGTCTGTGTGTTCCTGTAAAGTTAAAATATGTTTAACATATTGAAGAACGAGTGTATGTATGAGTGTCTGGATAATGGATTTAGTAGGTGCGTGACTGACTGTATGAGTGGGAGATTAAATGTGTCTTACTGAATGCATGGGTTAGTGACTAAACTGTCTGAATGTGTGCATTATTATGTCTGTTGTTGTGTAAGCTGCTGCATGTGTTGATCAGTAGCTATATGAGTGGCTATATGGGTTTTTGATTGGTTGCCCAAGTATTTGTATGTGAGGCTGAGTGTGTGTGTGGGTGGCTGGGAGGTGTGTGACTGTGTGCATAGATGTGTGAGCATTTAAAAAACCTTGCAAATTCACTGAAAAAACCATAGGTTTCACACACTTTATAGTTAGGAATTAGCATTTAAAAAACCTTAGAAATTCACTGAAAAAACATAGGTTTCACACATGTTATAGTTAGCTGGTCATTTCACTCATACAAAACCTTTGAAATTCCCCCGTTATAGTTAGTTCAGCTAACTATAACTCGCGCGCCTGCAATGCACTGCTGATGATGTCACATATTACATCACTCATGACATGGTCAGTGACATCACTCATGACATCACTGATGACATCTCAAATGATATCACTGATTACATCACTGATGACATCATCCAGTGAATGTGTGTTTTTCTGAAAATTAAATATGTTTTATATATGTATATCTCAAGGTCGATGGAAGAATAAGTGGGTATATAAGTGTCTAAACGGATGATTTGTTTGTGTAAAATTGATTGTATAACTGACTTATTAAGTGTATCTTAGTGAATACATGTATTAATGAGTAATGTTTAAATATTTAAATATCTGTATCAGTGTCTTACTTTGTGTATAAGTGGCTGCATGGGTTGGTGAGTAGCTTCATGAGTGTCTATATAGGTTATTAGTTGGTTTTTTGAGTATCAGTATGAGTGTCTGAGTGTCTGTATGGTTCGGTGGGGGATATTACTTAGCGCATAGATGCATGTATGAGTGACTCACTGTATGTGTTTTGAAGACAGCATGTGTATAGGACTGTATAGATGGATGAGTGTGTGTATGGGTGTGTTAGTGAGTGAATGACTGTCTCAATAGTGTCTTTATGAGTAAGTACATATGCTTTAATCTAGTATTTGTGAGTATTGTTGTATGTAAGTGAGTATATGTGAGAGTGAGAGATTGTAAGAGTTCCTGTATAAATAAGTATGTGTTTCTATAAGTGATTGTTTAAGAGAGTAAGTATGTGTATGTTTCTGTAAAAGTAAGTGTAGTGGTTTGTCTGTAGCTGTATATGCAAGTAAATGGATGTTTGATAGTTTATTTGCATGTGTGAGTAATTCTATTGATGAGTGTCGGTGTGTAACAGCATGTATAGGTGTATGAGTACATATGAGGAGTGATTACATGTATGAGTGACTATATAGAAGTGTTTTGTATGAGTGAAATGTCCAGCTAACTATAACATGTGTGAAACCTATGGTTTTTTCAGTGTATATATATATATATATATATAAAGCTCGCCGAGCGCTGCAGACGCCTGAAAACACAAGATTCCCACTTTGGTTTCCCCACGTATTTTCAGCCCAGGTATGAAGAATGCTGGGAGTTGTAGTGTTTGCTACTCTACACTACAACCAACGATCACATGGTTGGGGAGGCGTGCTCCTATCAATTAGGGAGTGCTGCAGAGACTTTAATTAGCTGGGCGTATGAACTTTCAGTTAAGCAGGGGCGTCTGAGGAAGGCTCACGCCGAAATGCATTACGCCTCACCTGCTAGCAAATAAAGAACCTCTCTCTCCAGTCCTCGCTTGTGGCTCCTTCTTTCAGTTTTCACTGGAGGTGGATTGTGATATATATATATATATATATATATATATAAATATATATATATATATATATATAGATAGATAGATAGATAGATAGATAGATAGATAGATAGATAGATAGATAGATAGATAGATAGATAGATAGATAGATAGATAGATAGATGCTTTATGGGAATTGGCAAGGATGTGGTAGTGAGCTCAGTAAGGAGGGAATTTGGAACAGAGAACAATAATAATTCAAAAAAATACAATTTACCAGAAACAAATGTCGGAAATGGAAAGAGAACACAGCTAAGAAAACTGTTGCAAAACAAAATATATAATAAATTATCAGAAGACAGAGGCAATTGCCCAAGAAGCTCCATTGGGTTATGTAAATGGATAGTATCGGACAAAGAGACAGAATACATCTCATATGACTATAAAGCCATGTTTAATTGTGGAACATAGCATGCAGGAAGTTTGCCACAGAGGTTATATTTCTACCTGGGGTTAAGGCATTTACTGGGTGTGCTTTATACCTCTTATTTCAAACTTGTGTTTGCACAGGGATCAGTATTTAACCCCAGCATATATTCAGGACCCCAGACATTTACCTGGTTGTCCAGACAGGTTTCAAATAAGGAATACTGCTTCAGGGTGATATGCAACTGAATTAAATGTATGGATTTAAAAGATGGACATATTGCCCATAGGTGTAAACAATGTTCAAGAGAGATCACATCTTAAAGACAAGAATGCAATAGTAATGTAATGATTATTGAAAGCGCCTTTTTCCATTTATGGGTACATACAACACATGATAAATGTTACATCTAACTGGCCAAATAAGCAGGCCTGTATTTCAGATGGACTTCTTGCAAAAATAATTAAAATTACAAATAATTAGAGCTAGATTGCCACACAACATTCCAAGAGAGGGAGAAAGAGAAACTGAAAGAGAGAGATGCAGTTTACCATTCAGCTACCTACAGAGGCTATGAGGTAATATTCTAGGGATGATACAAGCAATATGAACTATACACAAGCTTCCAAGGTTACACATTGGAGGATCATCAGTATCTTTGTGATTTAATCTGGTTTCATGGTACTAGTGATAGGGCAAAAAGCTGTATGAAATAACCCTTGACAAGAACTACAGTTGATTTGAGACAGCCACATAGCATGGCATTTAATTCACTTAGATGAAAAAGAACCACAGCTTAAAGAACTGTTCTGCATTGAAAAGATACAATAGATGGTTCCTTAAACATGCAGCATGGAAGGAATAACAGTAAACAACAGTGCAAAGGGGAAATAATGACTAAAATGGAAATTAACAAGGCAACATACTTACAGATGGTGAGAAAACTAAATGCATTTCCCACGAACTTACACATGGTTGATGTGATAGATGACCCCAGAAATTCAATAGATTATATCACTTTTGACAACAAATATTGCAACACAATTGGCATTATTCAATTATAGATGTCATTACTTTGGACACAGTGCCATGATTTTGTTTTGAAATTGTTATATTTTGTTGTACAGTTCTATTGATAATTGGTATAAATATTTGGAGGTCATCAGCAGTGCATTTGGTAGGGCGACTGCTACATTTCACAGTGGGGGCACCAGTTATGGCTCATGTAGCTGACCATAACTGGCCAATTTCAGGGTGGTGTCCAGTTTTATTTCATAACCATAATGTTGGTTTAACATTGGGCCTGAATCACAAAGGTAAACATACACTTTTGTGTCAGTTTGTGATTGTTTGCTATTCACAAAGGTATTTTACTAGTACTATCTACATAACTGCAGAGCTCAGTACTTTGTTTTTGTTTCCTGCCTACCTGCCACCAGAAGCCAACGCGGAGACCCGGGGAGAGCCGGGGAAGCCTGCTGTCAAACGGGTCGACCGGAGGCAGAAACCACAAATCCCAACACCCCTTGCGGCGCTCCACGCGGCTTACTGCTATCAGTGCGCCCGGAGGCGCATAAGAAGGGCCCAGGCCTCCCGCAGCGCGGGACGCACTCATGACGTGCCTGGGCCAAGCTTGGGCCAAGGGCGGGCCTGTCGGAGACCGGGCTGGGCCATTTTATTGACATTCCATATAGCGTAAGCCGTTTATTCAGCTCAAACCCTCCCTGTGAAGCTTTGCCTTCACATTTTGTTTGGATCCTGTTGTTGCTCTGTTATAGCCCGGGGCAATGAGCAAAGGCAA
Source organism: Lissotriton helveticus (assembly GCF_964261635.1). NCBI lineage: Eukaryota > Metazoa > Chordata > Amphibia > Caudata > Salamandridae > Lissotriton > Lissotriton helveticus. The sequence goes on from NC_136059.1 coordinate 1,083,195,845, forward strand.
GCGTAAGGTGGGAGGAGGGCCCAGAGTAGTGGGTACATTAGATGCGTTTCTGACACAGGCTGAGTCTGTAATAATTCATGTGATTCAGCTGACAGAAAGGAGACTTTCTTTAGAACCTCAGTTACTCTCCATTGGAACTGCACCAATTGTATCATCCTCTATACTAGAACAAAATGTAGTACTTGATTGTACTCCCCTACAGAGCCAAACTTCCCAGGTGCATCAGCAAAATGGGTCCCCCCTGTCAGTGTAGATAGCACCTCACCTACACCGCCTGTATCTACTGTCAAAGAATTAACTCGTCAGCAAAGGAACACACTGGCTTCTGGTGGGGAACCCATTAAAAAAAAAGGAAAGTGTGTGGCCTGCCAAAAACAATGCACCAGGCATCGAAACTGGAGAAACAAAATTCTGCAACTATTGGTTGTGAGGGAGGCCCGAAGAAAGTATTGCCCCTTGAAACATCGGGTATTGGAAATACTAGTAATACATGCAGTAATTATAACGCTGACCTTCTAAACAGAGTTGAGGAGAAGCTCATTGCCCACTTAGATCTGTTATTTTTAAAATTGTCAGGAGTAGATAAGAGATTGGCTATAATTGAGCTGCACATACTTAGTAATTACCAATCTTCTAGCGTGCCAGGGCAAGTAGGAACGGCTGAAGATAGACAGGACAGGACTACTGACACCAAATTATCTACCAATGTAGTTACACTAAATTCCCATGATGAGAAAAGGGCTCCCATGGCCAACCCCATGGCAATTCCCCCACCAAATGTCAATTCAACTCATAAAGCAGGCTTAGTAGCTCCCCGGAACCCTCCACAGCCACAGGGGGGGTTGTGAGCGCTAGTATTTCCTTGCACCTTCCACCCGAAGCGACTCCATATACTATTGTAATAGCAAACGTACCAATGCTTGCCCCATGTGCCCATGAATATTGGTCTTCGTTAAAGAACAAGGCCTTACACTTGTTGAACACTAGATCAGGGGTCGGGAACGTACTATTAAGCAAATATAAGATGGTGCAAAGATTTCTTTGGGTTGGTAAATCATTGAAGGCCCTAATGAGAGGCTGTGTGGTCCTAAGTTTTAGGTCCCCGCGCCTGGTCCAGACAATCCTGGACAGGGCAGGGACTGGTTATCTAACTAAGGATGACATAAATATACTTCCCCTGTGTTTTTTCTACCAGCCCCGTGATGATTATGCAAGAGGTAGGGGAGTACCGAGGATCTAGATTCTGAACGGGCCCTTATAACTATGCGGTCCCCACATGCAATAGGTTTGAAACTTTTTCCACTTCAGAGGAAATAGATTGACTGGGACATAAACCTTGTATTACTAGTTCAGACACACACTTACTTGAGAAGTGGTGTGTGGTTCATTGTGCAACGGACATTTATAAAAACAGACCACTCATACTAATATTACCAACCGACACCAGGAGTGACAGAATTACGAGTGGCAATATGGGGGTGAAGAAGGGGATTGTAGATTATCACAAATAAGTATCCCGTTAGACGAGGGGGTTTCAGGCCATGTCCATGTAGATCATATTCTTCCCTCTGTGTGTAAAGCAAATAAGCCCTACCACATGCCTGATCAAAAATTAGTCTCCTGGAAAGTAGCAGGGTTATGTTCAAAGATATCCTCAGCGGATTGGTCTACTTTTATTGAAAGCCACGACATAATGACCTTCCAGGAAACCTGGGCCTTGGACCATGTCTATCGTCAGGGTTTTATAAACGTTTCAAAAACAGCACAACGGGGCAGAGGGGCAGACCCATGGGAGGTCTCACAACATGGGTGAGGCAGTCTGACCACTACAGGGCAGAGGAACTGCATATTGAGAGCAGGGACATATTGATAATTAGATTATAGATGGCAGAAGTCCCTGATTTGTTGCTCATAAATGTGTATGCTAGGGGTATGCCAGGTGGGAAAGCTTCTCCCACAGTAGCCCTCCTAGAAATGTTTCAAAATGATTACAGAGGTGTAAGCAATATGATAATCGCTGAATTTTTCCAAGGCCCCCGACAGGTACAACCAATTGACCCTGTCGAAGGCCTTGGAAGCGTCAAGCATGAGGATTGCGAGTGGCATAGAGGAGCTAGTTGCCATGTCGATTGCTCCTATCAGGTCGTACGTCAGCTCGAAGAGCTGGCGACCCCTCACAAAACCCTTTTGGTTGGAATGTAGGACTGAGGGAACGACCTGACCCAGCCTCTTGGCTAAGAGGGACGCGAAGATCTTATAATCAGCGTTGAGAATTCGGCGTGGGTCGGGCTTTCCGCAGAGCGGTGGAACTTCTATATCACAACCCATCCGCTTCGGTCTTGGTCAATGGTGGTCTGTCAGATCCATTCACTATTACAAGGGGCACTCGGCAGGGTTGCCCTCTATCCCCCCTGCTTTTCGATCTCTATATTGAGCCGTTTGCTCAAAAAATTCGGGAGGAAAATAACATCATGCCTTTCAGATATAGAGATTGGGAAAAAAAAGTGTCCCTGTATGCAGACGACATTATGGTTATGACGTCAGATATCAGCACTGCTCTTCCGGCAGCCATAAATCTAGCATTAGAATTTGGTAAAATATCAGGGTACGAGGTCAATGCCTCCAAGACCGAAGTTATGGCCTGGAACAGCGAAGCAACAGGGCTTTCTGAGCAATTAAGCAGTAATATGAGATACCTAGGCTTAAGAATTGCTAAGGATATCAACTTGATTGCCTCTACCAACTTTGCTTTAGTTGCTAAAGAATGTAGGAAGTTAATGGGTGCTTGGGGACATCTCCCACTGACAGTCCTGGGTCGTGCAAACTTAGTGAAAATGTCCATTTTACCCAAGTTGAAAATGTCCATTCTACCAAAGTTGACTTTTATTTTTTATTTTTAACAGTATACCACTATATTTTGACACAACATTAATAGCAAAGATGCAGAGTGACATCTCTTCATTTATCTGGAAGAACAAGAGTGTAAGAATAGCCTGGAAGAAGTTAAGGCGTAGCAGGGAGAAGGGTGGTCTGGCCGGTCCTGACCTCCAGATATATGCATGGGCTTTTCAGATGACACATGCCCGAATGTTGCTAAAAACTCCATCAGACCAAGGCATAGGGATGATGTTTACAGCATTATTACAGTGTGAAGGACTGGGGCAGTCTGGTTTTCTTTTTAAGTTTGGAGACCCTAAATTCTTCAAGAAGGTCAAACTGAAGGTGCTGCAGGGCCTAGCAAGAACTTGGTTCAATCTCAGAGTTGCTACGAAACTAGGATACCATTCGAACAGATCTCCTATATGGGATCTCCCTGCTCCCCCAGGTTGGGTAAACGATACACTGGTAACCCAAATTAATAGACGCTGGAATTTCAACATGGGGTGACCTGTTTGTAGAAGGGGCCATGCTTTCCTGGGAACATCTAGTGATCAGGGTGGGCCCCAACCTCTCTAGATTGAAGTTTTTGCAAATTTCAAGCTGGGCACAAGCACAGTCGGCCAGAGCTCCCTGTCGTTTCAACATGCCCCTAGGAGAAGGTAGCCAACTGGAATCCTCCTTGCTTGATAAAACACCGGCACCCAAGGAGGTTTCCCTTTGGCATAACATAATCTTGGAAGAGATCGATGGGGAATTCCACCTTCCAGTCTTATTAAGGAGCTCCTTGTTGCCTTCTTTGAATTTGAATGATTTATGGCTAATCTCCTGTAATGTTCTCTGGGACATAGTTAAACCAGCCTGGCTCCGCAGGAACCATCTTTTTGCCCTTCACAGGGCCTATTACTCCCCCCAGAGGCTGTCAAAAGTTTCAACAGGGGAACCGGTGGCATGTGCCCGGTGTGGTCTAGTGGCAGCCTCAGACACACATATGTTTTATGACTGCCCACACTTGACGTCTTATTGGGATTCAATTGGCAACAAACTAACATCTTCAATAGGTTCCACAGTGGTTATAGATCCCCGGCTAGTAATCTTTGGCGTAGTGGATCAAAAGCGAAGTCCTGCTAACAACCTTTTGTTCTACTCTATTCTGGTGGCCCGTAGAAAAATCTGCAAACGGTGGAAAGAGGCTTCTCCTCCGTCGTTACATGACTGGTGTTCCTCCATGTTACAAATATCAAAAATTGATCCCGCCAAGGCCGGGAAACCAGATAAAAGAGCTTTTTTGCAGTTACTCGATTGGGCCCATTAATCTGAGCTGGGGTTTGTTTTTTGTTTTTTTTCCCCCAGGTCCGATGATTACGAAGCCATGATATACTCTCCCTGCTAAAACATCTTCGCCCTTCCCCTCGGCGAATTGGTGATACAAGTAATGGAGGTAATTGGCTAATGGTAAAAATCTGAACTACCTGCCACAAGGCGTAAGGATTGGCTGGGTGAACGGCATAGCTGTAGGGTTTCGGCAGATCACTACATCGCTTATACCCCTACCAGTCTTCGACTGAGACAGCATGTCAACTCCCCAATATGCCATCCTTCCCTGTCCATAGCTTTGACAGATTTCAACCATGGTGGAGATGAGGACTAAAAAAAAATACAAATAAAAAAAAATATGGTAATCGCTGGAGACTTCAACTGCTCCTTTGACTCCCTTGATCATAATGATGTCACCCTTAGTTCGGAGGAGGGTGCTCAGTGGAATATACCACATTTGGATGTTTCTCCCATAAAAAATGGACAGGAGCAGCCCTGTAGTTAAAAGTGTTTTGTCTGGAACAGGGGGTTAGGGCTGTAAATAGGAGGTCTATCTCAGATAGGCATGGCTCGCAAACCTATAATAATGGGTTGCGAGGTAGTCGCATTGATTTTATTCTCCTTAACAAGGAATTTTGTCCCTCCTGGACCGAGAGTGACCATAACCCCCTAGTACTCTCCATGCAGCTCAAAGGCATTCCTATTGTTGCCAGCCAGGTGCCTGGAACTGCTTATGTAGAAGCAAATTTAACTAATGATACAAGGAGAGGTAAATGGACTAATGTTATTAAAAAAGTAGAGCACTTACAGCAGATGAGTGAGTTAGTGGTTAGTGCAACAGCTACTCTTCAGAACTGTGCAACACAAGAGGAGGTGAATTCAAAGGTTTCACAGGTCCACAAGGAATTGTTTAATAAGCTTAAAGGCTTTTTCATTACTACAGTCAAAAAACCCCAGAGTTATTCTGGCCTTAAGGCTGCCACCTGGTATGGTCAATCTTGTAGAAAAGCTCACAGAATTCTAGCTAGGGCAATAAGATCCAAGAACAGGTGAGATATAAGAAAGGCAAGGGCGTGGTACAAGTTGGCCCAACAGAAAGCCAAAAGGGATTGGAACGAACAACACTGGGTAGAATTGCGAGGCGAACCGAGCCGTGTGCCAGTGAACCATGAGGCTCCCGAGCAGTGGGTGTCTCACTATAAGGCCCAGTTTGCAACTACGAACCCCACACAGGAAAAATTTGAACTGCCATTTCTTAAATCTACTCTGCACTTTACAAAAAAAGAGGTGGAAACTGCATTAAAATCAGTCCCAAGAGGCGGATCTGTTCCTCCATGACACAACTAATTGGGCATCTTACATTCAGCTCCTTGGGAATGCCAGTGCTAGTGGAGCATCTATGCCCGATACATGGTCAGGAGCAGAAATTCTCCCAATTTTTAAGAAAGACAACCACTCTAACCCGGGTAACTATAGGCCTATAAGCCTCATTGACTGCATACAGAAAGTTTCAGCTAGGATGGTATTAAGTAGAATCCAGGCCTGGATGGATGAACTTGACATTTTGTCACCACTTCAGGCAGGTTTCTGTTCTTGTACCAGCACCATTGACCAGTTTTTTAGGTTTATTTTAGTTTATTGGCGCGTGGTAATTTTAGGCGGGGCACTATTTATGCAGCTTTTGTTGTCCTTAAGTCGGCTTTTGACCTCGTCCCCCACGCCAAAATGTGGAGAACCTTCCTGAAACTAGGTATGCCATTTGAAATATTGGCATTTCTGGTTACTCTACATGATGCTAACTATGCACAGGTACGCTGGGATATGCAGGGGAGTGTCACACAAAGGTTCCCTATAGAAAAGGGGGTTGGTCAGGGGTGCATTTTGGCACCAACCCTATTTTCCTTGTATATCAATAGGGTATTCCAGTACTTTCAGAACTTTCCCACTGATGCTCCTACCCTAGCAGGTTTGAAGATCCCCTTGCTTATGTTTGCTGACGACACTCGGATACTTTCTAAGACACAGAAGGGCTTACAGTCTGCTCTGGTGAGATTTGAGGAGTTTTGTCAGGATCAGGATCTCTTAGTGAATATGGAGAAAACGATATGTATGGTCCTACATAAACATAAGGTTATAAATGGTAGAGTTGAAATGAAGGAAGGTGTCCTGGAACAGACACAGAATTTTACTTATTTGGGGGTAACTATTGGCAGGAAACTTAGTTGGAAGCCTCAGATTAACCTATTGACCCTCCGCCATGCCTAATTGTTAGGTGCCCTGCTGAAGGAGCAGCGCCTTCCTTAACCTAAACCTGTTGCACCAGCTTTAACAATATAGAATTCTAAAATTAGCACCTGGGTCTTGTATGGGGCCGAATTGTGGGGCTTCGACAACTTAGCCCGTTTAGTAACAGCCCAAAATAAATTTTTGAGGGCATTGACGGCCTTTCCCAGTCAACTTCCTTACTGCCCTTATTTTTAGACCTTGGCTGTTATTCCATTGAAGATACAGGGCAATTTAGACCGGTGGCATACTGGAGAAGGCTTTGGGTCACCCCAGAGTTATCCCAGTATGCACAAGCACTTTTGGAAGTCAGTGAGGCTGATAGCATGCATAAAATGCCATGGTTGAGACGAGTCAAAATCACCCTTTGTGAGATGAGGATGAGTAGACTGTGGGTAAATCCCTTCGAAAATTCCTTTCCTGCAAACAGTGAATACAAGGCAGCATATTGGAATATGATTACAATTAAGCGCTTCTCTGCCTTAATAAGACCATCATTATCCAGGGACTTTCTAGAATACAAGCATGATGTGGAGTATGAAAATTCCAAGGACCTTATCACCTCCACCAAAGATAGGAAACTTTACCATCAATTTAGGGTGGGATCACTTCCCACTAATTTATTTGTCAGAAAATAGCACGCCCTGAACCACAGCAAATGTCCATTTTGTCCAACACAGAATAAATCGTTGGCACACATTTTATTTGCTTGTCCAACTTATAAAACTCCTAGGCACAAATGGCTAAAACCCATCTGTTTAAACCTGGGGACTAGGTTAAGCAGCGAAGCGCTAAGGATCCTAAAAACAGATACTAATGAATCCATCGTGATTGCCGTTGCTAAGTTTTTAAGCTGGATGTGGGTCATACCTGCAAAGGAGAGGAGTCACTGATAATTGTTTCCTTGTACTTTGTCGGGGGCGATCAACATTATGTACTGTGGTGCATTGATTATAATGTATTAACCTGGCTGCCTTAGTAGAGGATTTTATGACCATTATAAAGAGATTTTAGCAATTTTAACTATTTATTATATATTTATGTACCTCTTCATTGTGAATCTACTATCATGCTTTTAATGCACACATTTGCTCATATCGTTGTCTATGGAATTTGGTATTATGTTTTTTTTTAAAACTCTTTATTTATGGCTTTATCAAAATTCACAGTTTACAGAGGATCACATCGGCAGTTATCAGCCTTCTCACTTTTTTCTTAATCAAACTTTGGCAATTGAACAAATGTGCTCTGTCCCCTCGCCTTACTACTCAGGTGGAACAGTCGAACTTGTCAGTAATCTCTCGCAAGCACCATACAATATTGCCTTGTAAGTTAACACCCTCCCACCCAAATCCCACCCTCCCCTTCCGTCTCCTAGCTCTGTTCTCAGTTATAGTCTACAATTCTTGGTACCATGGCCTTATCCCACCTAGTGCAAAAAAAAAAAGACACATCTGGCTGGGTATACCTGTCAACACAGCATTCTCACCTGCATTCTCGTAGTCCTCCACCTTGGCCCCTATGTGCACGGTCATGTTTCATTCCCTAGTGGAGGTTCCAGGTCCACACCTTCCAGTTCAATCAACATTCGTTCCCAGTCCTGTGAAATGGGATGTTTATGGAGTCCCCTCTCCTCCTCTCTGCGCAGTATCCCGCTCTCCGCCCGTCCCCATTTTAATAGGTCAGAGCGCCACATCACTACACTCGGGGGTCTGGTCGATTTCCATCTCATAGTGAGAACTCTGAGTGCCAAAAAGAGTGCCAGATCCAGTAGCTTCAATTGGGCCTTGCAGGTCTTGGGACGTTTCCTATGACCTATCAGGCAGGGTAGTGCCCCTTCAGGGAGGTGTAGACCCGTGATGTTATGTAATGTGTGTCGGACCTTTCCCCAGTAGTAGTGTATCCGTGGACAGGCCCCAGCATATGACGGATATCGGCCTCATCCGCTTGGCATCGGGGACAGGTATGTGGGGAAGTCGGGAACATTCTATGAAGCCTCCGGGGGGTGAGATACGCTCTATGTAATATCATTGCCTGGATGAATTTGAATTTGACATTCCTAGAGACTCTCCTGTGGTGTTCTAGGATAACCTTCCATTCCCCATCTGATATGGCCTCTCCCGTGTCCGTGACCCAAGCGTCCCTGAGTGTTGTAAGGGGCGAAGCAACGTGTTCCCTAATACCCACACAGAGCCATCGAACTAAGTGTCCACCCGTGCCCATGTGGTGGGCGAGATGTACCAAATCATGTTGGGCAGGTTTGATGCGTTGTGGAGCCCACGTGCGTCGTATATAACGTGTCACCGTTGCATGTAGGAGGTACAGCCGAGGTGGGGCCCCCGTGGCCTGAGTGAAGGAAGCGTGATCCACCAACTCGTCAAGTCACCCACCCGATCCACTCCTGCCTCCGTCCAGGGCTGTATTCTGCGTCGTGACAGAGGTCCCTGCGGCGTTGGGAGTCCCAGCAGGGGGATGTTATCCGCATAAGGGATGGTCCCCGCCACATATTTCAGCACCTTACGCCAGCACAGCAAGGCAGTGCATAGGAGGGGGTGGCAGGTCCGGGGGACCGCAGTCGTGGGCAGCAGTAGGGAGTGTAGCTCCCCGCTTGTCAGTTGGGCTTGCGTGAAGGCAATCTCGTGTAGGTCCCTTCCTGCTAGCCAACGGGTCAGCCATTGCAGTTGGCTCGCATAATAATAACTGCGCAGATCCGGCACGCCTAAGCCACCCTGCCTGGTGGACAACTGCAGCTTCTTTAGGCTGATACGTCGCCTCCCCGGGCCCCATACTAGGGCGACCAATAACGTGTTCAATGAGGCAAATATATTAGGTGGAAGGAGAACCGGTAGGTTCACAAAGTAATACAACATCCGGGGAAGTAGGACCATTTTTGAGATTTCCACTCTACCCATGACAGATAGGGGCAGGGACGTCCAAAACTTCACACTACCCCGAAGACCGGTTATCGCTCTTCGTACGTTACCCTCAATCTGGTCCTCCTGACTCATATACACATTAATGCCTAGGTATTTAAATGTGGAAAGGGCTAACGGGATGACAAAGTCACCAAATTGTATATGAGGAGGCCGCTGGCCGTCCCGGAAATAAAAGCCCAGGGATTTCGTTGGGTTGATGGCCAGGCCGATATGGTTTTGAAGTGATCAAAAACGGACGGCAAGTGCGAGTGATCTTCATTCAGGTCTCGGAGGTATAGTAAGATGGCGTCTGCGTATATAGAGAGCAGATTATGTACGCCTCCAATCGTAATTCCCACCTCGGCCGCCCTAGCCCGTAGCGCAATTGCCAGAGGTTCAAGTGTTAACACAACCAGCAGCGGTGATAGCGGGCAACCCTGACGGGTGCCTCTGTAGATGTCATAGCTGTCCGAGGTATACCTGCCCGTGCGCGCCCTGGCCGTTGGGTGTTCGTACAACAAGCTAATCCATCTTATCAGAGTGTCGGGGAAGCCAAAGCGTCTCAAAACCTCAAACATGAAGGGCCATGTAAGAGAGTCGAATGCTTGACGGAGGTCTAGGGCGACACAGCCAGCCTGGGGCAGGTCCAGCGGCGTGGCCGACATAAGGGCGTGGAGGCGTCTCGTATTCTGGGAGGTGCTCCTTCCCGGCAGGAAACCGCACTGGTCCGGGTGGATCAGGGCCGGGAGATAGGTCTGTATGCGCAGTGCTATAGCCTTACCGTGGAGAGCATGGAGAGAGGCCTGTAATTGCCTACATCCAGGGCGTCCCTGCCAGGTTTCGGAATGGAGATCACCAGATCCTGCATGGTCGTGACAGGTAAGTGACCGGTCTCGTAGGTAGTCCTGTACATTTTCTCTAGGATGGGCACCAGCAAGTCAGAGTACGTCTGATAAAATTCCGCCGGTAACCCGTCCATTCCAGGTGTTTTGCCTCAGGTAAGTGAATGGATTGCTATTTTTATTTTGTGTCGCGTCACAGGTCCGGCTAAATTAGTCCGCACCTCTCAAGGTAGGGTTGGGAACGGCAACTCACGTAAGAATTCCATCATGCTCCCATCGGCGATTTCCGGGGGAGGGGCATATAGCTTCTCCAAGTGGCCTTTAAAGGTAGCATTAATTGCCGACTGCGTGTTTACCTCTCTACCCGTTGCGTCTCTAATGCACGTTATCACAGGGGTTTCAGGAGTGTCGCGGATCAGCCGAGCCAGTAGGGCGCCGGACCTATCCGCTTCTGCCTGTTGGCGTCTCAGATGGTCCCTATAATCTATAGTTCTCAGGGTCTCTAAAAGTTCTGCATGTTCAATATTACAAAGTTGTAGGTCCCCTCTACGCTCAGGGTCTATTCCCGCTGCCGTCTCCAGGTCTCTCAGGCGGACCTCAACGGCACACAATTTCCTGTGAATTTCCTGTCGGGCACCCACCAGTTTACTGATCGCGTCACCCCGTATCACAGCCTTCATCGCGTCCCACACCACTAGGTTCGTAGACGCGGAATCCCAGTTCTCCCGGAAGTAATTAGTCAGGGTGTCAGATAAATGCGAGCGGAATGGGGCATCCTCTAATAGCTGGGGATTAAGCCTCCAGGTGGGCACAGGGGAAGGCACCCTCCCCCAATGAAGGTCAAGAGTAAGTGGTCTTTGGTCTGAGAAAGTCTTGGCAAGGTAGGCTGAGGACGTACACCTGGGCAGTAAAGAGTTAGTACACAAGAATCTGTCTAGTCGGGTGTGTAGGCTGTGCGTCGGGGAATAGTATGAGTATTCTTTGTGTGTTGGGTGTAGTGTACGCCACACATCCGCCATCCCCCAACCCTGAAGCCAAGTTCTGAAGGAGTCCGCTAACTTGAGCACCCCGGACATCTGGAGGGGGGGGTGCGATCTGTCCAAGGTGATGTCTAAAACCATATTACAGTTTCCCCCCAGCACCCAGGGAGTATCCCCCCAGTCAGCCAAATCCCGGACCACAGTCGCCAGGAACTCATCCTGATCAAAGTTCGGGGCGTAAATGCTTCCCAGTACCAGCCTCTCGCCGTCTAGTGTGCCTCTCACCAGGATATACCTCCCGTGAGCATCCATTTTCCTTTCTAGTTCCACAAAGGGGGTGCCGTGGTGCACACATATGGTGGCCCCCATGGAAAAGGCCGAGTACGTAGTAGAGAATATAGTACCTCTCCACCTTTTCCGTAACGTGTGTGCTTCAGAGAGTGTCAGATGGGACTCCTGTAGGAAAACTATGTGTGCCTGTTGGCGAAGTAAAAATGCGTGTATCCTATGCCGTTTTTGCACCGCCCCCAGTCCTCTCACATTCCAGGTAACCAGCCTATACTTCCCTGTGGTATCAGCCATGGTCCAGTACAAGTGTCACAATGAACAGTTTCCCGTGCCGTGTTACGTGTGCAAACTGTGCTAGCCATGAGACGTCTCCCACCCTTACCCAACCACAAATGCTATAGGCGCAGCCACGGAACTTTGCTGTGCCAAACCAAAAAATGCAAAACATCGCTAAACAATTAACAGTGCATACGCTTTTGGGGGGTTCGCTAAGCATGTACCATGTCCAGAAAGTCATATTCCTTTACGCTGCCGGCTCAACGGTGCCGCCAGGAGGCCACAGTCCAGTATGTGGGTCGTCCCCAATATCCGTCACCTCCAGCCACTCTTCCACATCTGTAGGGCTCTCAAAGAAGTGGGTTTTGTTGTCGTGGATCACTTTTAGGCGGGCCGGAAACAGCAGGGCGTACCGGAGCTTGGCCTTCTGGAGTCGTTGCTTTACCTCGTAATAGGAGGATCGTTGTTTCTGTACCAGGTTGGTATAGTCCGGATACAACGAAATGCGTTTATTCTCGTATTCTATGAGGGACTTCATTCGCGCCTTTTGAAATAGAACGTCTCTGTCCCGGTAGTTAAGAATTTTCTCAATCAACGGACTAGGCGCCAATCCTGGTTTCGGTTGTCCAGTGGGGATCCTATGGGCTCTCTCCACACAGAAGAACGGTGACAGGCCTTCCGGAGCTTCGTTATCCCGGAACCACTGCTCCATAAATTCCGTCGCGTGGGCACCTTCACTTCGTTCCGGAAGTCCAATGACGCGAATATTATTGCGCCGGTTACGACCTTCGGCATCTTCCACCCGTTCCATGAGGGATTTCATTTGGTGTTGCATGCACTGGATGGAGACTGTGTGGTCCGCCACCGTCGGGGGGAGATCCGTCAGCGTTGACCCATGGTCCTTAACCTTATCTGCCAACTTGTCGTGGTCAGCCTTCAACAGTGAAAGGTTAGCGGTAAGGGTGCCCACCTGTGTCTCCATCGCGGTCCTGGAGTCTCTGATTTCTTTAAGAATTAAGTCCAGCTTATCCAGCGGTTGGTCACCAGACGGGGCAGGATTCAGCAGCAGCGGCGCGGACCTCCCCGGCCCCGTGTCCAGGACATGTCCCGGTGGCATCTCCTCCTTGTCCTCCGTAGTTCTCAATCTCTTCCGGCCCATGGTACGCGTCCGCGGGCCACAGCTGTGAGCAGGAGCACGGGTCAAGGCAGTACCCCCAAGCACCGTGCCAGCAGCTCTCAAGTATCTGGTTCAGGTCCGAGGTTGGGTCCGCCACCGGCAAGCGGGTGGTCTCCAAGTTCGGAGCAGCACGCGTTCTGGGGTGCGTGCGTATCCGCCGCAGCCGGGCCTCCGCAGTGCAGCGCAGCCCTGGTCAGGTGGTCCCCAGTCTCCAGAAGGGTGGCGGGGGGGGGGGGTAGGCCGCAGTCCGCACCCCGGTTCGGCCGCCCCAGGCGTGAGTGTCGGCACCCCTCGTAGGCCCGCGCAATCCCAGGCAGGTCCCGGCTGCAGGCTCAGTGTCTCTTCCCCCCGGGGCCTCGCTACCCGGTCAGCCCCTTTCGCGCCCTCCTGAGCGCCGTAGGTCTTGCACTGGAGGGGGGGGGGGCGAGGGCAGCAGATGGTAGGCCCCTCACCTGTTCCGGACCCCCGCACTCACCGCCTCTCAGCACCGCAAAAGGCCCCACAGCAGTCTTGGCCGCAGCACAGCTCTCAGGTCGTCCCCGGTCAAGGCGCCACACCACAGGACGGGCTCCTCCTCGGGGCGTCAGCGCTCGGTCCAATCCGGGACTCCCGTCGGCAGGGTAACGCCGGAGCTCCCGCCCAGTCAGCACCGGGTCCGGCCGCCACTCAGTTCCAGCGAGTCGGGCACGGCTCTAACGCGGCTCCCGGGCTCACAACGTGGGGTCAGGCCTCAGACCGTCTCCGGCCGCTCACTCCGCGTCCACGGCACCTAGGGCTCCCAAATTACCGTCGAGTCTGCCGGAGGTGATACAGGCTCACGGACCGCAGGGCATCGTCGTGTCGTGCCCCCCTGAGCGCGGCAATCAGGATTTCGGCCCCCGGCGGCACCGGAGCTCTAGCAGGCTCCGTCCACCATCTTGGCCTGCTAGCCACGCCCCCCTCTTTGTTATTATGTTTTAATGCCAAATAATTTGTTTATATTGATGTCTATTAACCTCATCCCTGCTTGAGATATTCTCCTGCTGTGCTGGACAGCAATAAAAATGGGTGTGGTCACGACGAGCTCAGCTCGTCATGAGCACAGGAGCACTGTACTGCATGACGAGCTGAGATCGTCATGAGCATCGAAGGGGTTAAACTTTTTATTATGTTTCTAAATGGAATTGTCTTTTATGATTTTAATCGAAATAAAGACTTAATGACTGACTGCAGAGGTTTTGCACCTAAACTGATAGGACTGTCCTATCTATAGTGTGTGGAGACTCCACAGTTGTAAAGATACTACTAGTAATACCTTTGTGAATAGCAAGTAAATGTAAACTTACACAAATGTGTATGTTTCCTTTGTGTATCAGGCCCTTAGACTTCAGGTCTAAATTTAGACTTCAGGTCTAAGTTTAACTTTGCGAATTGGCCCCATACAGTCACACAACACGCTTTTACTTTCTTTCCTGAGAATATAATGCTTGGAAATATTGAAATAGGAAACAGTGGTTCCAGTGGAGTGATATAATTACTTGGTATAGTAACAATAAAGCATAATAGCAAATGTAATATAAGTGTTATACGGGATGTTAGAGAGAGAAAAGGCTGCTCACAGTGAAGGAGTTTTTTGACAATGCACTTGTATTTCCGAAAACAAATCAAAATATGTACATTTTACAAGATTTTTACAGTGCAAAAGTGTCCCCAGTGTGTTATGATGAACCAAAAAACAAAGCGACAGTTGAGTGATTATGGGTGACAGTATTTACAAGGTTTCTGAGCAATAGTTCTTTCAAGGAAAGCGACTGTTATGAATTATAAACAGGAGAGATAAACAGACACTCTATACAGTCATAAGTGCTGCCTGCAAGGTTCGTTTCCTTTAATCTCCGACGGCGTTTCCAACCTCCTGTGGATAAAGGGTTTCATCAGGACCATGGGTTGGGGGACATTTGTTTTTTTCAGTGCTTGGCCACGTGTAGTGTGCTGTGCCAACCCTGTGCATGAAAAGCGTAAAAAAAATTACTCACAGTGAACCCAGCCGGGTTCACTGGCATAAGTGACTGAGCAATGAATGGATTCTGGTCTTGGGCGTAGTCTGGGTGGGGCGCGGTAGTGCTGTGATCTTATCAAGGGATCCGATAGTTGTAGTTGCGGACTGCTCTATGCTATCAAGCCGTTGCACAAGGTATTACCCTCGGTAACGTTCGCCCCATTGAGGGCCATACTAATTTCAAGATCCTACAACTATCGGATCCCTCGATAAGATCACACCAACACTGCGCCCCACGCAGACCGCACCCAAGACCCGAATCCTCTCATTGCTCAGTCACTAATGCCAGTGAACCCAGCCGGGTTCACTGTGAGTAATTCCTTTTACTCTTTTCACGCACAGGGTTGGCACAGCACACCACACGTGACCAAGCACTGAAAAAAACAGATGTCCCCCAACCTATGGTCCTGATGAGACTCTTTATCCACAGCAGGGTTGAAACGCCGTTGACGATTAAAGGAAACAAACCTTGCAGACAGCACTTATGACTGTATAGAGTGTCTGTTTATCTATCCTGTTTATAATTCATAACGGTCGCTTTCCTTGAAAGAACTATTGCTCAGAAACCTTGTAAATACTGTCACCCATAATAACTCAACTGTCGCTTTATTTTTTGGTTCTTCATAACACACTGGGGACACTTTTGCACTGTAAAAATCTTGTAAAATGTACATATTTTGATTTGTTTTTGGAAATACAAGTGCATTGTCAAAAAATCCTTCGCTGTGAGCAGCCTTTTTTCTCTCTAAAATCCCGTATAACCCATATATTACATTTGCTATTATGCTTTATTGTTACTATACCAAGTGATTATATCACTCCACTGGAACCGCTGTTTCCGATATAATGTACGCACCCTGGTTCCACAGTGAGTTGGGTTCCCATCTTCTTCCCTTCCGACTTCTGGAAATATTGAAAGGCCATCAGACTACAACGAGCATTCATATGAAAAAAATTCTATAATGATCATTCTTTAATAACCTGGGTCTTCCCTGTGTTTCCAATGTCTGAAAGAATACATCTGCCTTTGTGGACTGCAGTGGCACTAACAGCTGTGCAAGTGTACAACTGCATTGGTGCATTCCATTGACCCTAATCACCTGCCAATAATAAGAGTAGGTTTCTCTGTTAATTTGGCCCGTGGTTTCAGGTGGGGCCCATTGGCACTCATTTGAGTGAACTGGGAATTATTTTTCATCATCAGACATTGAGCCAGACGAAAGAGTGAAAGGTAGACGAGGGGGAAAGAAGGACGAAGAGAAAGATGGAGAAAAGTGAAAGAGTGGGAAAGCAGGGATGAAAAAGAACCTGCACATTTAAGTATAAAAGGGCAAGAAAGGTATGGTAGTAAATGAAAGAGTCATGTCGTGGACTCAAGACTAGATAACGGGTGTTTGGGAACACTGACATTCGACAGCACTGGTGGCAGGCTCCTAGGGAAACCCTTGGGCACTGGTACTCATTCCTTTACTAATTAAGCATGAATATTTCTGTAACAACTCTAGTGAGTACAGTGCTTGAATCCTTTCCTAACAGGATTAGAGAATTGTTAACTATATTAGAACATGACACAATTAAGGCCCGGGACAACGCAACAAGGCTTGTGAGTACTGTATCTTGAAGAAGAGACAGAGGTGAAGCAGCTGAAAGAAATTAATGTTATACAGTGTTTGTCCGTAAATAATTGACGTGTTTGATAACTATAGATGATTGGTGTTCCACAGTTTACTGCAGAACGAAAATAAAATTACATTTTTATTTGTAAATTTAGAAAATGTAATTACACCTGACATTAGCAGACAGCATCATGTCATCAAAGCCAATATATTGATTTTGAGCCTGTAATACGTCGTATTAATTTTTACAGCGTGGCTCAATAAACCTTAATGTTAATGAGAACCGAAAGAAACGTATTATTTTTATTATCAAATGCACTTTCTAGGGAACGCTACTGCAGTCTCCTCATTGATGGTAAAATATGTTTTTAAAATATGGCGCCAGCATCTGCGTCCACAAGATATTTGTGTTGTATTTGTCCAGAATTTTTACACGGTTTTCATCAGAGTAACTCATAACAGTCCAAGTTATAATATAGGAACACAAAAATATACGCTGTTTTTGCTTGCGTTCGTTAGAGTTTTGTCAACCATGCAGGAATGAATAAAGATATGCACTTTTTAATCAAGTGTTATTAAATAAAGAACACAATTAATTGATAATCAGGTACCACATTTGTATGAGGTACATCAATCTTGTTGCCATTAATGGACACTTTTTGTGTTAGAGCATATCTTACATTGCATACAGAGACATCATACATTTTATTGAGGAGTCTTTCAGGCAGGCCAGGCCTGTTCTAAAGGTCATTTTTCAAGATCATGTTGTCACAGTCGTTGTTACTTCATTTGATCGTCCCCCTGTGACTTGAAGTATGGACGCTGGGGAGTTTGCCTGCTGATGCACTGGAGGCTATCTGTGTCACTGGAAGATCATATATACTGAGAAGACTCTATTAAAATATGAATTAGGACGAATATTCGCCATGCAGGAGGCAAGGAATTGGACATGGTCTTGGGGACTGAAAGAACTAGGCTGGCAGAGGAATGATACATTACTAGACGGTCAAAGCCCACAAGACATGCGGCAGCCATGCTGCATTTCATGAAACATACATTATTTAAGTGCCCTCCCCAGACAACTTTTCAGAAATGCCTGCACTGGTCTGGGGACAGACACTGATTTGGTAGAGTAAGCTTGCCTTCAACTGCCAAATAGGCCATAATGTGTCTTGTAAGAAAATATATAGTTTTAATGGGTGTGGGTAGAAAATTCCCAGAGGCTTCGCAATGAAAATCAACAAGACGAACAGGATGCCGCTCTTAAGTAGATTTGTCAGTATATTTTACTACTGCCTTTGGTGAATAATATTTTGCTATGTGATTTTATATTTGAATTCTATGGATCTTTTAAAAAGAAAAACGGGCTCAAACTCGGCCTACTTCGACCAAAGCCCCCACAATGGAATTTCATATAATGGCAGTTGACTATAAAACGCGATGATATATTAGATAAAGTATATCCTGGTGTACATTATAAGGATATTCCAAGCCACAGAGAAGTCCTGTGGTCATTAAGAGGAATAAGCCTGAAGGTCAAATTCCTTTTTTAAGGTCACTGAACTCCAAGCCGACTTGCAATATTAATGTAACATAGAGTAGAGCATGATTTATTCCTCATAATATATGGGCCATTTCTGTTTCGACAAAAATATTAAATCCTTAGTCTCTTGTTCCTTCATATGAATAAATATATATGCAATTATCTAGAGCAAATTTATGATCTGTTATGAGAAATGAAATTTACTAGTAGATACCTAGTGGTTTGTTTCAAATAGATATTAATTGGAGCTCAATGTAAGTCCCTTTTTTTAAATACATGCATGTCATGTACGGTAACAACGAAAAGGATTTCTGCTTTCGTTTATCGACGTATGGACATGCAGTATATAAACCTGCCGCCGTAAATGCCTTCATTCTACTAATGACTGCTGCTTTTCAGGAAAACAGGCCAGAAGAGAAGAAAAGCGAATTCACATATCACCATGTAAAGAACGGTTGTAATTCTCCTCCTTGACATGCTTTTCACATAATCTGCTTGTTCTTGCAGAAGAGTTTGTGACTGCATCACTCAACTGCAAAAAGGTAATAGAGATGAACAGCTGTAATGTTCTTATTACAGGTTGCTTCTGGTGTCATCACTAGACAATGTTAAGAGTATTAGAGACCGGTTTGTATACAAGGCTGCATGTTTTACAAATCAAGAAGTCTGTTTAATATTGGCTGGCATGTGGCCCTGTTAATATTGCCACTAATATAAAGTATATCGCTTTTTGACGGATGTTGCTTTTGTAGTCTACCATTGAACATCTTTTTATTCCACCAAGCATATAAACAAAAGTACAAACCTGAGAGTTTAAATTGCTGTTAAATTGAACAGGAGCCAAACATATGCAATTGAGCAGAAAACACTACCAAAAACAACCTAATCCAACTGAATATGAATATATTTATTGGGCGAAATAGAGCTATGCAACTAAATAACCTGACATTTTTTAAGTCCAGTCTGCCAAAATGAAGGAAAAGACGTATGTATATAGGATGAAAGTTTAATTTGTCTGCATGCTCGGGATCTAATCTGGTCAATGAAAATATCTGAAGCTTCTGGAAGACATGCATCTTAAATAACCCATGCACTCTGAAAGATCTCCCACATCATATTCTCTCAGGAGGGATTATCATTTCCACACTGAGGGGGAGACAGCTCTGGCAAATACACTATGGAAAGCGTTGACCAATCATGCAAACATTGGCCAATCCTTTCAGAGGCAAGATTGCAACATGATCTTCCTAACAACTTTCTTCATCCCCTGTAAGCGCATTGTCGCAGACGCATTGTAAAACGAAAGAGTGACAGCAACAGTGTGTGTGCGCGTGTCTGTTTGTGTGTGTGAGACACAGTATGTTAGAGAAAACGAGTAGGGTCGAGAGAAAAATACAGGAGGCCTCATTTATGAGGCCCGTTGCGCCTCCGGAACCTCACTTTTCTAACGTTCTGTGGGACAGAAGCCTGCGTGATATTTATCAGGCAGCACTAAGCCACTTTTTTTGGCTTAATGCTGCCTGATAAATATCAGCCCCTTTAGCGCAGTGTTCTGAGTTAAAGGGGCTTAGAATGGGTGTTGCTGGGGGCGTTCACAGCAACATCCATGGCATTTTGACACTGCCCCAGAATTACGAGAAATCGTAAATCTGAGGCAGGGCCAAAAGCTTAAGCCTCCCCAGGGGAGGCTTAAGAAAGTCCTGTTTAGCCCTGCACTAGCGGGGCTCTTGCGGGATTTTGCTCTCCTATGTGGTTTAGCCCTGCTCTGGCGGGATGGTGCTCTCCTGTTTTTGTTTAGACCTGCTCTGGCGGGATTGTGCTCTCCTATGTTGTTTAGCCCTGCTCTAGCAGGCTCTGTCGGGCATGTGCTATCCTATTTTGTGTTGACCCTTGTTGGACTTGGCCCTTTTTGACAGGTTCACCACTGAACTTTTTGCCTTAAGCTCCGACCTGGTGGTTGTGATTTTAGGCCTCTGCGCACTTTAGCACTGTGGCCAAGTATAAAGTGTGAGCGCTCTCTGTGGTACATTTAGAAGGTTGGCCTGCCCTCCCATAGGAATGCATGGGGATTCCCTGATCAGTGTGTGTCAGTGGTAATTCCTGTTATGAGAGGACCTGTGTGGTCAACTCTAGTATGTCTGAAATCGTGTGAATAAATGCTGCACATTAGTGTGCGCAGATTTATTGTGGTTATTTTAGAAATGCCACTTTTAGAAGTTAGCATTTCTGTGTCCTATGTTTCTGCCTGCATGATGTGAATTTCATGTCTGACTTGTGAGTGACAAGAGCTGAGAGGTGTGGGTGGCTCCAGGAACCAGGTGGGGTCTTCCCAGTGGTGAATAGAGAGATCTGCATGCAGATGGGAGGAAGGAGTTGCACCTGGGACATGAATTGGGCTGTGCCTTCCCTCCACAATGCTGGCTCCACTCCCATGGTGCAGCTGATCATTGAGCCCCCACCTGACAGAGGAGAGAGGAGCTGAGCAAAACAAAGTGCTCCAAAGCTCCCCTGAACCAGTTGCATCTGGTTCTCTCATGCCCTGCACTTTTATACAAAGGATCACGTGGTATAAATATAGGGGCTGTGACCCCATGAACTTGTTCAGTCTTGGTGTGCTGTTCCTGCTGGGGCGTGCTGCTGCTGGGGCCCAGGGGGGGCTGCCATGAGGGCTTGCCTCCCTGGGCCCTGCATTGCCCCTTGATTCCTTAAGCACTGTTTGGGACCCTTTTACTTGCTTGGATCGCTTATTTTTGATGCAGGACTTTTTGATGCCCCCAGCGCCAAGTGTACGCTCTCTTTCCATTTTTCCCCAAGAAGAGCGTGTGGGCAGCGCAGCACTGTTGCTACAGCCCCCTTGGAGAGGGAATCCCGGCGTGAGGGATTCCATTGTGATGCCTCTGGAAGCAGGTGCCCACCCTGCATTCTTTTCCTGTCTAGCGGGAGCCTACCCCGCTTATTTTCATATCTCAATGCGGGTGCCCACAACGCGTATGCTGCTTCATACTTTTAAAACTTACGAGGGAGCCCACCCCTCAATGACGCCAAAGAGGAGGAAGCCCGGAAGTCAGGCACTCCTGCCAGTGACGTGGCTGAGCTGAAAGGGGCTGGCCCGATGTAGTGACGCTGGGCTCCCATGCTTGAGGGAGAGTCTTGCGGTAGTGCCCAATGTAGAGAGGAGTCCCGGGTCCCAGGAGGTGGCCCGGGTGAAGAGAGGCATCCGGAGCAAGAAGCGACCCCGCAGGCCACCACGGGAGGAGTGCTGCCGGTCCGCCTGGCCAAAGAAGAGTCCCGCCGCGAGGAAGAGCCCGGTGAGTGAGGGCTGAACTCGGGCGGGCAGCCACCATTTGTTTTCAAAGTCCTTGTGGGGGCTTGGGGGCATTATTTGTTTGCAGCTCCCAGTGCGCTCCTACGAGGGAGCATGATTATTTTACAGACCCGTGTGGCTCCACCGAGAGGGGCATATTTTACAGAGCCTTGGTGGCTCCAACCTCGGGCAAGTTATTTGAAAGGTCCCATTGGGGCCAGAGGGCATTGTAGGGCCAGGACCCTTTTCATGACTCACAGCTACGCCGCACCAGCGCAGGCAGCTGCAATATTGGCAAACTGTCCCAGATGGCACTGTGGTGCCAGGCCCCATATTATATTCCCAGCTGCCCAGCAAGTAGTGGGCAGCTGCACCGTTTAGGCCATTCTTTTCATGGGGACATGTCTGTTAAGTTAGGAGTGAGATGCACTCCTTTGCCCCATACATTCACAGCTGTGCAGCACTTAGTGCCAGCTGCAACATTTAGGTCTGCGCAATTGTGCACCCTTGACTCCTGCTGCATTGGCAGCCGCCCTGACTTTTGGACCTGGGGCATTTGAGCCCCTTAGAGATGGCCAGTTGGCCAGGGGAACTATTAGGTTTGTAGGGCGCCAGGCCCTAATGTGATTTATGTAGGTGCGCAGGAAATGTAATTCATGTACTGTTTTATGCACCGTGATTTATGCCTGTAGATGTGTTTTTATGATTATGAGTTTTTTCCATACTGTGTTATGTTTGAGTTATTCGCTACAGTGATTTATGCTGTGGGTTATGCCCCTAATGCGAGTTATGTTTAGGAGGTTATGGTCTACTATGTTTAGGCTTATGAGGTTGGGGCAGAATATATTTCTTGCCTGAGATGATACTGTACATGATATGATTTATGTTGCAGGATGATGCTGAGTATACTGTGCCCGTAATTACTGGTTGTGTTCTAAGTTCATGATATGTCTTTTACTATTTTTACCAAGTGATGATTCTGACAGTGGTCCATGTGGCCCTGTCATGTGTATATAATCCCCTGTAAATATTGCCCAGTGCCAGTTGGCACAGTGTATATTGTGTGATTACCATGTGTTTTATGATAATACAAAGGGTATTTTTATACATAACCTTGTGTGGAGTTCCTTTTGTGATAACGCCTAGTATGTTGTTGCTGTGTGTGTTGCACAAATGCTTTACACATCGCCACCGGGATAAGCCTGACTGCTCGTGCCAAGCTTGCAAGGGGGTGAGCAGGGGTTATCTTTGGCATGTAACTCCCTTGCCCTGACTAGCGTGGTGGTCTCTGCCTGGCTTTGGTGCAAGCCTTAGCCAACCAAAGATCGCATTTCTAACAGCCCTGCTCTAGCGGGCTCTGTCGGCTTGGGGCCCTGCATGTTTTGGCTCACCACGGTGTGCTCGCCCATCTGCGGTTGTTGCTGGCCTGTGCCGGTCTGTTTATTCCGCATTCTGCCTGATGTCCATCTGTTTGTGGGGCTATGGGGCGCGGGACGCCCTCCTACACTCCTCTTCTCCTGTCTCTGCAGTTGGACGTCTGGGGGGTTTTCTTTACTTCCTCGGGTCTTCCTTCCGGTCCTTCCTCCCAGGGGTCAGCGCCTCACTCGTCTGGCTTTCCGCTCCCTGCCGGCCCCTATTGGCTTGTTGCTCTTGGTATTTTGTGCACTTTTGAGGTCCGGTCACTGTGCGTGTTGTATGGCGGCTGTCCTTGTTTTGGGGGTTCGCGATTGGCTGGCCATGGGTCTGTGACTGGGCACTTGGCTTTGGTGACCCTTTGTGATTGGCTGGTACTGCTCCTTCCGTGATCAGCCAGCCACTTCCTTTTTCTTTGCCTTTCCCGAGCTGGATCCATTTCTGTTTGGCTCGGGAACCGATTGGCCCATGTCTGGTACTGGGGCTCGGTGATTGTCTTTGACGGCATGAGGGTGTGTGGGCCACCCTCTGTTGGCTTCTCTGCTTGGGTGCCTGTTTACAGACAGCTTTTCTTTCTACCGCTCGTCGAGGGTTTTTGGCTCAGTGGTATGGTGCATGCTTTGCGTGGTGGGGGCCCTGGTTCAATCCCCGGCGTCCCCGATACTCTTGCCATACTTACTGTGATAATATTAGGAACATTAATGAATGAATAAAAGAGATATAAATGTTAATGAGGGGTTTGATTTTATATACTTCAGCTCCTTCAGCGCCATGAAACCTCTGGGTGCCCGTGCGCTTAATAAATCTTGAATAACATACTTGGTTTCTGCCCTCTGTGGGATGCTGTACTTTTTTCATTGCTCTTCTGGGAGTGTGCCCTGGCTGATTATTGTTTTGAATGGCAGGTAGGACATGTACAGGGCTTTCTCTGTGCGGTTTGTGTCTGGGTCCCTGTACTTCTTATGTTTTAGTTGAGAGGCTCCCTTCTCACTTCCAGCTGCAGCCATACGTTTGAGGGGTCAGTGTCTGCTCATCTATGTTGCATTTATGTACTCTGTGAAAGGGGTATCTGCTCTTTTATTTTCCCTTTTCTTCACTGGTCGGTGAATGCAATTTTTGTGTTGTGTACTTGTCCGTGGTGGTTGTTGGGCGGTCTGTCCGTCCTGGGGCCGATTCTTTGGTCCCAGTTGGGCTTGCCTTTTCATTGACCGGGTCTCAGCTGGGGCTCCCTGTTCTCCTCCGCCTCCCGGTCTGGGGGTCTGGTCCTGCCCCTGCGCCTGGTCCTGCTTGTCCTCGTTTTTCGGCTGTTGGGGCCCCGGTTGGGGAGCTTCTGTTGCCTTTCATCATGGCCTGGGTGAGTTGTCTCCTGTCTGTTTTGGTCTTCCTCCCTCCAAGTGGCTTTCAATTTTGGCGACGCCTACATGGGAGGCTCGGTTGGCAGGCCTTCGGGATCTTCCCATACCTGGGCCATTCATCTAGACCTCCTGCTTTGTGTGTGGATCATGCACTCCTGGTTCTTCTGCCCAATGGGTCTTCACAATGATGTTGGCCTTGGTCCGGTTCCTCCGCAAGGATGGGTTTCGGACCAAGGAGCTATAGGTCAATGCTAAGTCTTGTGCCTCTGGTGGCACAGGTTCCCACAGCACAAGGGTTCAAAAAGTGCTCCCATCCCTTATTGCATGGCTGTCCTCTGCCTCTTCTTTCTCTTTGGGACTCTTCTCGTCCGGTGGGTCTGCTGGGTCCTAGATCCTCAGATGCTCCGAGTCCGCCTGCTATGGTCCCTTCTGGTTCCTCACCCGGGGCTTGGTGTCCCGCGGGTGTCCCTTGCTGATGGTCAAGGGGTTGGGGTTCTTTCCTGCAGGGCAGAGGGCATCCTTGCTGGGCCCTGGGTTCCGCTCCTTTTCATCTGTGGATGTTGTCTGGGACTGGCACAGTACTTCCCTGGGCTACTCTTTTTCTGTCTCCTGGCTTCCTTCTCTCTTGGTGGTCCCTTCTGTCACGGGGTGGTTTGGGTTCCCAACGGTGGATCTTTTTGCTCCATGTTCGTTGCTCTCTAGCCTCGCTTTGGCGCTCTCCTCCCGTGCTCGGGGGTGTGGTGGCTGGTTGCACGTTTGTTCTGTTGCCCGGGCTCCCTGCTTCCACCGGTCCTTGATTTCCTTGGTTTGCATGTGTTCTGTGCATGTTTGGCCTGGACATGGCAATTCTTGTTTTAGCATGGTCCCCTTGGTTCGCTTGGCATTCCTCGATCTTCCTTTCCCATTGCAGGGTCCTCTTCTTCTTGTGGGGGTTCTGCGTCTTCTTCCAGTCTGGCTCTTGTGTTGTTTTGTCTTGTTGAGCCTAATGTCTCAGGTTTGCTCCCAGGTGGTGGTGGCGTTGCTTGAAGGCTCCCATCACCAGGCTACCTGTGGCTGTACCAGCCTGAATGCACCTGATTTTGTCTGGTCTCGGAAGTTACGATGGGTTTTGCCTGGTTGTAAATAGATGGGTGTCTGTCTGGAAATGCCTGGTGCTGTTGGCTATGGCTGTTTCTGCGGCCCCATTGTGGGTTGCTTTCCTTTCTCTTGGCTTTGTCTTGGGCCTGGCCCCTGCTGCTCTTCGGGCTCAGTGGGGGGCCTTGCGGGTGTTCCACGGTCGTCTGTTGGCCTGCTTGGGTCCTTTGGTGTCCTGGTGGCTTCCTAGTTGTTTCCTGCTGCGTCCTGCTGCTCCTGCCTCAGAATGCCCTGGGTTCTTCCGTTGGTGTGCTGGCCTTTCTGTGGGGCTTGTTTGTGCCCATGGGGTCCGTGGCCATCTGGTTCCTCTCCTTGTTTGTGAGGTTTTTTGATGGCCATCGTATCAGCTGCTCGGATTGGAGTGCTGGGTTTCTCCTTTGCTCTCCTTTGTTCTTGCTCGTCCTGCCGGACCATTTAGTGTTTGGTCCTGTTACTTGGCTTCTGCTCAGGGTCCCCTCAGATGTCCCCCATTCCTGGGGGGTTGTTTCTTAGTCTCCCGCAAGTCGTTGATTCGGGGATGGCTTCTGCTCTCTCGCTGTTGGTTGTTCACCAGGCGGATTTGCTTTTTTTGGGACGGACTGCGTCTTTTTGCTGATGTGTCATCATGTTTGACACTTTTGGGTCCGGTCTGGTTGGTGGCTCTCTCTCTGCCCTGTATGGTTGGATTATGCTGACTGTCTTGTTGGTCTCTGGTGCCCAGAGTTCGGTGGTTTCTATCCGGGTGCAAGGTCGGTCTTCCTGGGGTCTTTTTGTCTCCTGGGCGCTTGTTCAGGGGGGCCCCCCTTGTGATTCTCTGTTGGGCCTCTTCCTGGTCCTCTCAGCACTTGCTCCTTGTTCCCTTCTTGGTGGTGTTGGATGCTCCCTCGGCTAGTGGGCCTTGTTGGACGGTTGTCGGAGCTCGTTCTTCCGGCTCTTGTGGTTGGCGCCTTCTGTGCTTTTTTTTGGTGGTTGTCCTCCTGTTTGCTTTGGATTCTGCCTTCTGTTTTGCATTCTCCCATTGTCTGTGGTTTCTTGTGAGTTTCTATGAAGCCGCTTGGCTTGAATATGTGCTCACTCGGTAACTCTGGTGGTGAGTAAGACTTACGAGGAGGTAATGCCCCGGTTACTTACTGGTAATCTTCATTACTCCGAGTATTGTCTTCCTCGCTACATGAATTCCCATCCCTCCCTCCCTTTTTGGCTATCAGCTTCATGTGGTTCTTGGGGCTTGGAAGTTCTACAGGAAGTGGGTGGGTCGACCCTCCCCTTATACTGAGTAAAGGGTGACAGAGGTCGGTCATGTTGGGGAGGGATGCGAGGCATGGGATACTATTTTGCTTTGGAGGGTTCTGGTGTATGGAGCTAAAGCTCACTTCGTAACTCTGGTGGCAAGGAAGACAATACTTGGAGTAATGAAGATTACCGGTAAGTAACCAGGGTGTTATGTTTTCCAATGTGTAAATGCACCAAGTAACGTGAATGACTGAATGTGCAGTACCTGGGAATTGATCCCAATTGAGAACTGAAACATGTTAGCCTGAAGGGATTCGGTAAGAGTGTTGAATTTGAGGTACAGACAGACCTGAGGTTTTCCGAAAAAGTAAACTTTGTTTTGCTAAATTAAGAAATGGTATAGACAAGCATAAGTTTGATAACTGAACGCAGTCTGATATTGCGTGTGAATATAATGGTATTTGGCGAGTTTTTAGAAAAGGGAAGCAAATGCCAGGTCCTACCGCAACAAGCAAGCAAAGCGAGCAATAATAAAAGTCCTAATTCCCAAATTTCTCAGTGAGCTGGGGGAGTGTATTTTCTCCAAGAACATTTAAAAAATAATTGAAGCAAATGATGTCCCATTTGCCAAAGAGCTATGGCTAAAAATGCATTGGCTTGACTGGCAGTTCTGAAGCGGATCGTATACGTAATTCCTGTAGTTCCCGGAATGCCACAGCATCCCAAAGGAAAAATATGGAATCCAGATACTGCATGCACCTGGAAAGTGCACATGTTAACCAATGTCCTATGGTCTACTCCACACCATTGAGACTGTATAAATAGACATTAAAAAATCCACTAGTTAAGAGATGCTCTGAGATATATAACATAAATAAAATTATTAAAGTGCCAGTTAGCAACTGATAAAATCATTCAGACATCGATTTTCATTGCTATTACATATTGCCATACTGGAAATTGCAGTTCTAATTCATGCCCTGCCCTAAGAAATTCACCATACTATTTCCACAATAACCCGTATTTATGTTGTGTGTATCTATTTTAATTCCCTGATATTCCCTGAGGGTGGAATGTAAACCTCCACCCCTCGGAATCCTATTGACAATAAGCAACCTAATGTAACTGATCTGGTGCTTAGCATTCTTGAAGTGTTTTACTTGGAGCTCTGTGTTTTTACATCGAACACAACTGCAATGCTGCAGAATTTTGGCATTAATCATCTGCTGGATACACTTTCCGCATGCAATAATTAATGGCCTTAACTAGTACAAATAATTTAATAGACAGATCTGCTCTTCAGTAGAGGTAAAATAAATATATATGAGACCAGCATTTAGCATATATTCCTTACATGCTGTGAGAAAGTCATCCTTTTGGCCCTGATCACCCCCATGTTTTGCTTGACACTGGTAGTAACTGACTTTGATTGTGCCCCGGGCTCTGCTGACCAGACCCAGGGCCCTTACTCTGCTTGAACGGTTTATGGTGGTTAGGTATAATTACAATTGGCAATCACAGATACTTGTAAGTCCCTAGTATATAATAAGGCAAGGGGGATTCAAACTACCTATAAGTCCATACTATATAATAGGGCAGGTTGGTTTAAAGGCCCAGTGGATGTCCTGCACTGGAGTGAGCGCTGCTGTGTTCCCTGCTGTCATTTTAAAGGCAGCCCTGCTTTGCATACTGTCTTTATTTTAAATTATATGCAGATTCGACTTTGGAATTAAAGGTACTTTCAAAGTAGTAATCTACCTTATTTTTACATATAATTCACCCCTAAGATCTCCCCTAGGTGTCCCAGTAGTAGGTTGCCATGTAACTATAAGCAGGGACATTATAAAATATGTTTTATTAGACCTGGTGAGGGAAAAAATGCCAAATTCATATTTAGGTCGAGCCTGGGCAGCACATGCGCTGCTCTGGAGGCATTCTGTATTCGAGCATAGACTTGAAGCTCCGCCCACTCTCTGCCCATATTTTTAATTGGCTGGTGTCATCGTCCTTTGTAAAAGCTGTCTTCTGATTTGTTAATAGGCTTGTTAGTCCCTCCTTAGTACCACATTGTCTTCATTTGTAACCTCCCATGAGCACTGGCCCTTTTACTTCTGTTGTTACACGGTATGTCTTATTTATTCTGTAAGTACTATTTTCTTTAATGAATTTTTCCTATTGCAGGCATGACATGCTTTCCTGCAACATTCGCGCTGAATGTGCACTTTCACTTTCCAAGCAGCCCAGGACAATGGCAGTCGCTTATTTGAGGTAAAATAGGTCTTGCATTTACAAGAGTTTGAGTTATTGGCATTGTAAATGACAAAGCCTTTTATTTATGTGTTAATTATCAAAACAGATAAATAAAAGGCATCGCCATTTACAATGCCAATAGCATAAACGTTCACTAAATGTGAGACCTATTGCATTGCAAACATGTGTTCTTCATTGTAGATATTAAGCTCCATATGCTACCATGGGAATATTTTATTTAATATATAACTATTTACACCAGCAGGATTGAATATCATACAAGGTATCAGAATGTTAGTTATGATAAATCCAACAACTTGACAATGTTAGATTTATAATACCTATCACAGAAAATAAGTTATTGAACTTTCTTTTCTGTAAGTCAAGATCCAGCATTCCAGCTGCTCTCCTGATTGGTTAGCCTCTTCCAGGCTGAGCAAAGCTTTCTTAATGAGGTGTGAAGTGCACTGGTAGAGAGAGACGATGGGTTTCCTGTGGGAAGAAAACTGAAACTGCAGAAGCAGAAGGCAGGAGGGAGGAAGGGTGCTCAAACTGGTCTTCAAAAGGAGAATGACATGTTAGGACAGCACATGCTCACCCCCACAACCTGCCATCCCAGCCACATAGGAGCGCCTGCAACTTGATTAGGAGAGGACTGGGAGGGGAGTGTTAGGGAATCTTAGCGATACCAGTGGGTTGGCGTAGCCTGGTCTAGCCCCCAAGGAGAGAATTTCTCCATGTTGGATTTTGAAAGAATGGTGCTTTCTGGACAAGAATATGCCACCTTTTAGAGTGAGTGGTCATACATCTGTATGGCCCCTTGCATCCCATTGGTCAGGGGTTCCCCCCTGCTTGACACCAAGAACACAGCATAAATGTGGAAGAGATGCCAATCAACTCAGATCTGCTGCCTGAGCTACAAGGAGAAGAAGGACTGACTTGCTGGAAACCTGATCTGCACCCCAAACATCTGCACTCTGAAGGACTGCACCTGCTGCACATTCAGGGACTACATACAGCCCTAAGGACTTTTCATTGCTTCAAGAAGGATTAGGGAGTGGACTCCTTGCATGCTACAGGTTAGCAAAGCCCATTTGCATCATCTCAAACAAGAAGTCCAAATCCTGAAGTGTGTATAGTGCACTTTTAAGGATGTGGCCAGGTGCATTGAGTGAATTGTAGTCCCAACATCCCAAGGACCATCCCAGAGACTCTAGAGGCATAGATTGGTGTTGTGTACACTTTGAACCCTCAAGGGTGTTCTGGAAGAGGATCCAGAAGTTTGGTGAAGTTTTGGTACTTTTTGGTAACATGCTCCATAAGGTGACCTACTCAATGTAGAGAATCAAGCCTGAGACCTTCACCTGAGACCCGGCATGGATTTCAGCTTCACTGAAAGCTTCAGAGATTCAGGCCTCCAGGATTTGACCGGGGCCTCGCAGAAAATCAAGTTGAAGATGTTGATGCAAATCTGACCTGAAGAACAGCTTCGCTTGGCGTCGCGAGAAAAAGCTCTGGAAAAACGATAAAGTGTGAAGGTAAAATTTTGACCGAGGCCTCCCACTTAGTATATCCGACCAGGGATCCATCACGGTCAGCCTCAAACATAGACTTTTTCCCAGTTTAGCATGACCAGATGTCCCAATTTGGCACTAGAGGTTTTTAAGCACTAGAGTGTTTATTCTTGAAAAATTCATATCTCCGCACGTAGACTGCTTGGAAGTCTCAAACTTTATTCGGTCAGGGGACATGAATCTATTTCTAATGGGAACATCCAAGTCAAAGGAAGTCTTTCTCCAATCACTACATTATAACTTAACACAGCAAAGCTCCTTTTCGCATGGGAGGCCGAACAAGGTAAATCGTCACTTCCTGGAAGATCTTGAACATTTAAACCTGAAGGCCCTTAACGGAAGATCAGCCAACGACACTCCCCCAGTGGCAAGCTACCACACTGAGCAAACAAGCTCGTTTATAGACTACACGTTTGTAAGCCTTCCAATGTTGCAATATGTAACATGCTTTAAAATGTGCAATATAGGGGACAGTGATCACCGCCCTCAGGAGGCTACACTAGCGGGCACGGCTATGCACAGTATCTTCCCCGCTTTACAACTAGGCTCAAGTTATACAACTAACTATAAGAGGATCAAGCTCTCGACAGAATCCATAAAGACCTTGACGGATACAGCAATCAACCTTATATTGGCTCAATCACCTGGCGAGAACCAAATACATTTCTGGGAACGCTTTACAAGCAACCTTAGCGTTCTAAAAGCAACAGCTACCAAACCAAGGCCCTCTTATGGGCAGTCACAGCCGAAGAAACTATCCACGAGTCAAAGATTACAATTAAAAGGACTTAAAAAAGCAATAAACGGCTCGGTAAGATCTTTCCGCCTGGACCCACGAAATATTACGCTTACCTCTAATGTGCGGGAACAGAGAACCACATTAAAGAGGCTGAAATGGAATATTAACAACAACAATGAACAGGACCTCTGGGCCAAACTTTTGCATAACATCAAGCATAATGTCAGTGACAGATTCTGGAAAATGGTTAACAAGATAATACACCCAAACCAGGGGGGCCTCACCTCCTTCATACTAGAGGAAACATGGGCAAGCTTTCAAAAGTCCCACTTTAACAGCCAAAGTCTCATTGACTTAATGCCGGGGAAGATCAAAATAGCCAAGGATTCAGTTAATTCCATCAACTGTAGCAGGGCAAGCGGTAGCTCCCCTCCCGCAAACCCCAAAGCTGGCTTTTGCTTAAAGACAATTAGCACCTCTCAACCTGCTGGTGGAAAGCTATACAGCAACAAATGTTCACCCGCCACTGAACAGCTCTTAATCAAACAACAGATCAAGAAAGAAAAAAATGAGGAAGCACCAGGGCCGAACGGAATCCCACCAGCAGTGTTTAAAGAAAAACCAGAGGACTGGGCAAAAATACTCCACTCACTATTTCTGGAAGTACGATATCTGGGCATAATTCCAGACTCATGGAAAGGGTCGATAATCGTCCCAATCCACAAAATGGGCAGCAAGAATTTACCAGCCAATTATCGATTAGTGGCCCTGATTGACAATGAAGCCAAATATTTTGCGGGCACATTGCTGGAGGAACTGTCAACCTGGGCAGAAAACAACAAAATAATCCCGTTAAACCAGACAGGATTCCGAAAATGCTCCGGTACAACAACTAACATTATGGCAATGTCACTGTTAATCCACATGGCAAAAACCAGGAAAATGCAGCTCCATGTCTGCTTTATTGACTACAGTGCCGCGTTTGACAATGTGGACAGGCCAAAATTATGGTCCAAGTTAGTCAGATGGGGCATCCCCAACAACCTTCTATCAATGATCATGCTCCTACACTCCAAAACCTGGGTTCAAGTAAAACTAGGCTCAGGAACATCAAAACATCGAAAGGGCTGAAACAGGGTTGCGTGCTGGCCCCCATGTTATTCAATCTATTCATGGCAGACCTAACCCTGGCATTCGATAAATGCAATTTGCACGCACCCAGATTAGGGGGTTCCCCAATATCTAATTTAATTTACGCGGACGACGTTGTTCTACTCAGTTACACGGCAGTGGGCCTGCAACATCTCCTGAACTGCCTAGAGGTCTATGCAGAAGAAACTTGTCTCTTAATAAACTTAAGCAAAACAAGGTCCATGACAATCAACAAGAAACAAAAAAAGTTCTATCAATGGCAGCTAGGTAGTAAACACATTGACCCAGCAGAGGCTTACAAGTACTTGCGCATCTACATAGACACAGAAGGTTTAATCAGCCGCCAGCAACAGGAGATTAAAAGGAAAGGGATGATCCTCGCACTCTCTTTGAAAGGAGTATCAGCCAAACTACTCGGCCCCACTCTGAACCCACTCTTGATGGTAGCCCGGGCTAAAATATTACCTTCTATTACCTATGGCACTGAGGCACTGCGTTGGAGAGTTAGCAACCTCCTGAATAAAACACTTGTCAAAGCATATAGAACAATGTTCAGCCTCCCGACCTACACCTCACCGGCACAAAATTGTTTGGAGTTTGGTCTCATAAAGCAAACCTGGGCCAGCTATGGAGCTTTCATCAATTGCTGGCACAAGATTAGGTGCGCAAATCCTAACACATTAAACCAATTCCTCTGGCAAGAGATCCAACAGAGGCAGAACTCACCCGCAGGACAATACCTTAAGGAGGCTTTGACAATCACAGGCCTTTCCGCCTTATGGGACTCACACTGCCTCCATTCAGCGTTCAAAAAAACAGTGTGGAAGACGCTGAAGACACACTCCTTGCTAGAGGACAAGGCGACCTTTTCGGTTTGTGACGCCTGCCTGGCTGACTCTGGCCACATATAAGTCCCTAGCCCCACAATATTACTTTAATTTGGGATATTCAAAAATATTGAAACAAAATGATTTAAAGTTCAGGTTAGGAGTGTTACCAACCACGCAGAAGCTCCCTCCTTGGAAAAGGGTGCAGGCTTTTACTCAATGCAGTCTTTGCAATAGGGATCAAGGTGACATCACACACATCATCTGCACCTGCACGGAGCTTTGTCAAGAAAGGAGACAGCTGCTAAAAAATCTCCCTCAATCAAAGAGGGATCAGGACAAGGAGACAAGCAGTCCTGGCATGCTTTGATCCTTCATCGCCACAAGTGAACACAAGGCTAATCAGATTCCTCAAAGCAGCTCGGTCAAAAATGCCAAACTGATTCTCACTCTGCAGACAATTGGTCTACAGGGACAATTTTTATTAAGTGGTCGGCTAACCGCCTCAGCAGATCGTATCTTTTCTACAGGTCGCAAAGGCATATCTAGCCGGGTCATTATAACTGTAATGACACAGAAAGTCCTTTGCAGTTCACGCTGCAACGCTCATGAGTGAGCATGAACATTTTAAATATGGAACATTTTTAAATATGGATCATTTTAAATATGGATTTATTTCTTCTTTCTGTATGTACTGCAATGGTTTTAAGTAACTATGCAAATAAAGTTTTACCTGTTGATATCTCCAGTTCCCTTCCTTGGATTTGTGTCATTTTGGTGTCTATTTGTTCATAAAAATACTAACTATTGTTATAAATTGGTGTTGGATTTTTATTGTATGTTGTCTTACTTATTTAGTGTAATGATGTTTTTAAATGTTTTTCACACCTGTCTCCTAAGTTAAGCATGCCTGCTTGTTGCCTGCTACCAAGGGTTGCGATACAAAAGGGGATGATGGACGGAGCGTTTGAACAAATCAAACACTCACCC
Source organism: Lissotriton helveticus (assembly GCF_964261635.1). Classification (NCBI taxonomy): domain Eukaryota; kingdom Metazoa; phylum Chordata; class Amphibia; order Caudata; family Salamandridae; genus Lissotriton; species Lissotriton helveticus. The sequence goes on from NC_136059.1 coordinate 1,083,229,947, forward strand.
CCAGTCAACTGATCTGGGTTTAATCCACCACCATTCTTTAGTTCACTCAGCCACCCCAGTTCAGACATGGCTATATGCAAATCAGTCTGACCCTGTGCCCCATGGGAACAGTCCAGCCCGAACTGCCAAGCCATGTCTTCCCTGGACCGGAAACAAGCATCCTGGGACCGGTTTCGGATTCATAATCCTCATCAGCCAGGCTATCTTGAATCCAGTGGCCAAGTGAACAAGGGACTCACGTCTGAGCATACCCTGCCACACTTAGGGCGAACAAAGCGATACAAAAGGGGATGATGGATGGAGCGTTTGAACAAATCAAACACTCACCCCCAGTCAACTGATCTGGGTTTAATCCACCACCATTCTTTAGTTCACTCAGCCACCCCAGTTCAGACATGGCTATATGCAAATCAGTCTGACCCTGTGCCCCATGGGAACAGTCCAGCCCGAACTGCCAAGCTATGTCTTCCCTGGACCGGAAACAAGCATCCTGGGACCAGTTTCGGATTCATAATCCTCATCAGCCAGGCTATCTTGAATCCAGTGGCCAAGTGAACAAGGGACTCACGTCTGAGCATACCCTGCCACACTTAGGGCGAACAAAGCGATACAAAAGGGGATGATGGACGGAGCATTTGAACAAATCAAACACTCACCCCTAGTCAACTGATCTGGGTTTAATCCAGCACCATTCTTTAGTTCACTCAGCCACCCCAGTTCAGACATGGCTATATGCAAATCAGTCTGACCCTGTGCCCTATGGGAACAGTCCAGCCCGAACTGCCAAGCCATGTCTTCCCTGGACCGGAAACAAGCATCCTGGGACCGGTTTCGGATTCATAATCCTCATCAGCCAGGCTATCTTGAATCCAGTGGCCAAGTGAACAAGGGACTCACGTCTGAGCATACCCTGCCACACTTAGGGCGAACAAAGCGATACAAAAGGGGATGATGGACAGAGCGTTTGAACAAATCAAACACTCACCCCCAGTCAACTGATCTGGGTTTAATCCACCACCATTCTTTAGTTCACTCAGCCACCCCAGTTCAGACATGGCTATATGCAAATCAGTCTGACCCTGTGCCCCATGGGAACAGTCCAGCCCGAACTGCCAAGCCATGTCTTCCCTGAACCGGAAACAAGCATTCGGGGACCGGTTTCGGATTCATAATCCTCATCAGCCAGGCTATCTTGAATCCAGTGGCCAAGTGAACAAGGGACTCACGTCTGAGCATACCCTGCCACACTTAGGGCGAACAAAGCGATACAAAAGGGGATGATGGACGGAGCGTTTGAACAAATCAAACACTCACCCCCAGTCAACTGATCTGGGTTTAATCCACCACCATTCTTTAGTTCACTCAGCCACCCCAGTTCAGACATGGCTATATGCAAATCAGTCTGACCCTGTGCCCCATGGGAATAGTCCAGCCCGAACTGCCAAGCCATGTCTTCCCTGGACCGGAAACAAGCATCCTGGGACCGGTTTCGGATTCATAATCCTCATCAGCCAGGCTATCTTGAATCCAGTGGCCAAGGGTTGAGCAAGAGATTAATGTATTGAGCCCCTAACTGAACCTTTTATTGTGTATGTGGCCTTATTACTAGTGGTGAGCCACTACTTGCCACTATTATTAAACACTTTCCAACACATGTTCACTACTTAACAATATAATCTACGCAAATTACATTCTTAAGTATTGGAAGAGGTGTGGCGTAGTGGCCAGGGCGGCTGACTCCGGACCACAGGGGCTCACGGTTTGATCCATGGCAGCATGTGACTCTGGGCGATAGATCGACTAATCTTCCCGAAGGCCCCAAGCACCTTGACACCCTCGGGTACTTGTTCGCCCTTTACAAATACTGTCATTTCAAATCATTATAAAAGTTTAATTTGGTTTTCTGTTTCATATATGCACATAACTTATTGATGAATTCTGCTGAAAGCCACTATGTAAGTTTAATTTAGACTTAATTTTTTCCAATTCCCACATATGACTCATTGCTTAATGATATGTATCTTGGCATGTGACTTAGGTACATGCTAAACCATTCATTACTATTATGTACTAGCATTGTTTAAAATTCTGAAAAATCTGTGCATAACTGGCACTCAGTTGCAGTGAAAAGGGTTTATGTACAGAATTTCATAATGATTTTTAGAACCCAGCTGAGTTCACATACTCAAACATATTACACAACATACACAGCTGTATCTCCCTTTTTTGGCACTATGTACCACTAGCACACAATGTAACAGCAGGTTATTGGGTAGATATTCTGGGTCTTATTTATGGCATTTTGGCATAGGGTAGCACAGCAAGCTCCCTTTCTACGCTGTCCTACGCCATAGTGAAAAGGGCAGGAATACACTGTATTGGTGTAATTTCTGCCTGAGCCGGCACCGTTTTGGCAGCCTAGCGCCGACATAGGCCCCTTTGCACAATGGTGCAAGGGTTCCTCCATTGCAGGCAGATTTGTTTTTGTGACAGAAGGGGGACCTTCCAGCACAAAAACAATCCTACAAGGCATTTTCCTCTTTCTATGTGTGCAGCAGAATGCAGCACACATGGAAAGAGGAAAAACACAGAGGAATTAATATATTGCTCCTCGTTACTCCTCTCTTTGGGAGGCGTATGGATTTGATGCTTCTCCAAGTTTACTTCACTTTTTGTTGCGTGGGAAAACCCAACACAACACCCATGGAATGTTTCTGTGGTGCAGAGTAAGGCAAAACATTGATTTGCACTGCGTCGCCTTACTCGTGATTTATGAGGCCACTCAATGCAGCACAGGGTGGCTTTGCTTAGCTTCATAAATATTTATGAGATCCCTCCGTCACAAATGTAGCATTTTACCTAGTGCAAAAGTGATGTGGGGCTTCTATAAATAAGCCCCACTGTATCCTCCGGCCGAGTTGATTCTGATGTTTTTATCTCCGTGCACATCCCAGTTGCTCTGCTGATCGCTTCTGAAGCAGACTTGGAAACCGACAAAGGTAAGAACAAATGAGGCCTAGCAACATGTCTTTTCAATGGCCTGGCCAGCATATTTGATTGACACTAAAATGCACACTCTTCTTTTACAATATCCTGGCATGGATGCGAAAAGAATTTGGAACAAGGAATGCTCTAACAGGGAAAGGAAGTAACAGTGAGCTAATGGTGACTCTGAGAAACAGGTAAATATATTCTTCCTATATTTACAACACACATGCGACCCTTTGGAGCCTTTTTGAAAGAAGAATATGGTAACTGCTTGCATTCCAATTCATGAGACTGGGAAAGTGCCCATGTAAACCGCTTTATGTTTTGAAGACTTTTGTACACTAGACTTGGCCTACATCGTATACATGCTAGTACACAGAGGACATATTTATTAAGTTTTAGGGCTGTGTTTGCATTACAAAGGTTCCTTATTCCTATGTGATTTCAAAGGAGTTTTGTATTATTCCGACTCTTTTTTAAGGTTTACAAATATTCTTTTTCTTCAGAAATGCCCCCGTTTTTACATAAGAGTTTGGACTGGGCTGTGATGTATTCCTATAGGTTCTGTATCGATCCCCCTATTCCTGACCCTATTCTGGTTAACAAGTTAACTAGCAGCCATCCCATGAAGCAGAAAACCCCCATGATGCAGAAACCGTTATCTGATTAAGCCACACTACGGCACAGGAACGTGTTATCTGATTAGGTCATAACGCTTGCCATCTAATTAGACAAGCGATATTCCTCCAGCCCCTGATAAGGCATACGGAGTTCTCAAAACAAATCAAACCTATGACAGACCTGGGAAAAACCCTGCGGCCATTGTTTTGATTTCACCGAGAACTTCAGCAAAAGAATGTGCTAACGACCAGGTCGTATGACATCCTTATTGACGTATCTATGTCCATCCTTACGTCAATCTCGGCACCTTAAAGGTATAAATATTACCGATATTGCCCTATGCAAACACACGCGGTGGTGACGAGATCGGAGCAGCCAGACTTGCCGAAGCCCAGAGCAGAGCAGACCCCGCTGGCGCAGCCCCGCCTTCCTGACGCGCTGAGAACGAGACGCTGTTTTCTCCTGCCGAGAAATCCAGCTCCGGCGCTTCCGGGTAGCCCTCGCAGGCAGCCTGGAATATCGAGACCAGAGACGAGAGATACCATCCCTCATTCATCCTAGATTCCAGGTACAGAACTGAATAACCCCTTGCAGAGAATTCTTTAGTCAGTCACTTGGCAAAACAAACTTAACTTAAACTGCTACTTTCTATTCCCGCCCACGTATTAGGCTTAGGTCAGGTACATCTGGGGTAGGCGTAGTTAGAAACACCAGTTGAGTACGATTAGTCAAATGTATATGTGTATGTATCTATTTTATCCATTTTAAACCATCATATGGCTTAGAAACCATATCAATGTTTTTACAGTATTATTTTATACTTCTGCTTTTAATGTATGCACTTTACTTAACCATAAGTATTGCAATAATATCGATCCATTTCTCTTGTATGAGAAAAGAGACTGATCAATAAATAACATCTTTTATTGAACACGCCCGTCTCTTCCTTTTCTCTACAATCTGGTGAGACTAAGAATGCACGTACTGACTGAGTAAAATAAGTCGTCTTTTGTTTTCACACGACTCTAGAGATACACTCTTGATTAGGGGAGAGCAAAGTTGTCATGTTCTATGGTTGTCAGAAACTAAATCCCTTCTTGTCTATCCAGGGAGGTTCAACTCCTCCTTGCCTATTCGAGAAAGTTTCTAGTGAACTCTGAGCTAGCTGGCAAACCCAAAACTTTAAGTCTAATATCGACAGTAGTAGACCTAGTTAACGTCTGGTCTAGGCCTATACTATTGAAGGTATTATTCCAATGCGCAGAGCCTATTGGGATAATAGGAACTACACTACATGGCGCCCAACGCGTTTGGATGGGCGATAAATCTAACGTAAGACATTTAGAGTAACTCAGTCGTGCTTTTTCACTCAGACCCCTTTTTCCCATAATACTCCAAAGACGTCTGGAGTGGGTGAAAGGTAATATCCGCCAAACCTCGCAGGAGGAAACTCCTATGTATGGTCCTTGGTTTAGTCAACGTTGAAGGATACACTGTTCCAAAATATTGTGCATCTAATCTTTGTTTCCATAAGAAACCTGATCTGCAAACAAACGGAAAAACCTTCCTGTCGGTAAAATGGTAGACAGTGATGAAGAAAGAGAGACAGCTAGATTAGCAGCTGAACTAGTAGCAGCTGATAATACTATGCAAGACGCTGACCCGGAGATAATGCTCATCGCGGTCAACACAAGAAAATCTATAACTTTAAAACTTATAGAAAATGGACTGACACCTAGAGGTGGCACGGTCATATTCGTAATTGAGGCACACGAATATCGGCAGACAGAGGTATTCTATTCATGGATACATTTTCCAGCAGCAAATGCTGTAACAAAGGTCTTACACTATTACAAAACAGAGGAACCTCCTAATGAGTACACTCCTTTCGAGGAGGTGGAAGTACCACTTAAATTTCAAGAGCATCTGCTCTTATTTAATGGCGCCCTAAAACATAATAATCACATCACCAGGCTTGGTCCATTAGGTAGACCAGGAGCAACGTGGCCGGTTCTAGCCGGATACACACCACATCCAGACATCGATGGGATGTCTGCAGCAAACCTTTTAATACAAATAAAACAATTAATAAAAATACATAGACAATTAGTCCAATATGTAATGCGGACTTCAACAATCCAACCAGCAATTAAAATTCCACAGCTGACCCCTCATCAGGGGAACACAAATAAAATTACACCACAGAACATACAATCCTGCCTAGGTAAAGTACCAGCTAAACGGGAACAAATACCATTCTGGTTAGCACAAAAAATCACCCAAATAGAGGCGGTGTTTCCAGACACCACCCCGTTAGAAAAACACAGGATTCTGACTATCTGTCTTCCAATGGGAATCGCACCACACGTGGAGGACTGTGACACTTGGGGTACAGTCTTTGCTTCCATCTACACAAAAACGCACGGTGTTCCATCCATTTCGGTAATACCAGATGTGCTAAAACAAATTCAAGACGAATACGGTCCAGAACCCGCTTTAACTCTTGGTATGAAATTACTAAAAGATTTCAAGCAGGTCTCGGCTATATTATTAGCCAACATAAAGGGAGAAGCAGCAAACGTGGCGATCCGCCAGAGGTTAAAGGAGACAGATATAGCAGACCAACCAGCTGAAATTGCCAGAATTATAGAAAAATCCTATGAGGAACTAGGTAGAGATAGTTTAGGTGGAATACCAGTAAAACCTCAACTGATTGAAAGTCCTGAAAAAATATTTTTTAATAATAATTCAACATCACAAAAAAAGAGCTGGGATGGAAACAAACAATCCAATCCTAAAGAAAAGAAATTCCAGTCCAGAGGAAGGTCTCCTCGGCGGAGAGAAAAATCTCCGAACCAGAGACACAGGTCACCCCAAAGTGACCCCTCTGGGAAAAGATATAACCTTAGAAATAGGGATAATATAAAGAAGCCTGATAGATATCAAGACATTGATACACGTCCCTCTCTATCTTTTCAGACTTCCTCGCAGAAATCGGAAAGAAGAGGACGATCAGAACAAAGAGAAGAGCACGCCAAGTCCAAAGACAAGGAATCTGCTCATCTAAAAAAGAAACTACAATTTCCCAAAAAGAAGGTAGCCAGTATCAAGGTAGTAAACAATGCCGAGAATACTGAGGACACAACTGAAAAACGGAGAATGGGCTCAGACAATGCTAGACAGCGCAGCAGAAGTGAGCATAGCTCGCAAAGTCCTTATGAATCATCTGGAGACAGTGGACACGAGTGAATATCTTCAAGTGGAAACTGCAGACACCAGAGTTAGCAAACCTCACAAAATATATGAAATAACTTTACGTATAGAAGGGGATAAGACTAGAAAAATAAGGGGACTATTTTGGGATAATCTCTCCAAGGGCTATGACATCCTGTGGTAAATAAATAAATAATACCTCTCTTTTTGACTAGACATATAACATAACAGATAGCTCAATAAATAAGAGTCAAGATTCGAGGTAGTAGGAGTTTTGCAGGTTTAATATAGCATAAGGACAGGAACAGGACAACCTGCATAGGAATAGGATGACAGGGCCCAGCAGGGGGGGCCGGATTGGACTAGCGTGGCCCGGCAGCTGCCGGGGACCGGATCTGGAATGGCTAGCTCTAACTTTTAATAACAATACATGAGCATATATACATAACGCAAACACATAGCATTACATTGCAGTGGGCGTAGCAGTGGGTGGAGCAGTAGGTGTGACGCGTAGCAGTCGCGAAAGATAAGGGTGAGAAGAAGGTGTAACAGGGCGTATACATAGACATGTGATGCAAACGTAACAGAATATGTCATGAATGGGGCGGAAACCATGGAGGGGGCTACCTGAGGAGCCGGGACCTCTAACCTAATGGTGCGCGCAAACTGGCAATGACGTATGACTAGGAGAAGCTGGGGGCTATGAACTCTGTGCTAGGAGCAGAGACTGAAGTCTGGAGGGTCGGAGCGACATGTACCTAAACCCTATCTAGTATCTGATGTTTAGGAAACATGTTGATATAAACTAGAAGTCAAGAGGGGAAAGGCTAACAGACACTAAGACTGGAGCATGCATTATTCTACATGTAGTGCGTGATGAAGAATATTAAATGACCATTAAATGCAGTATTTCTCTAACGTGGAGACGTGAAGGCTAGATAATGACGGAAACTATTGATGCAGTTCAGTAGCTTAGGAATGCAGAGAAGGAGGACTGAACTGATAACTGGAATCATAACATATTCTTGGCAGACTCAGAGACTGAGCCAGGCTGGGCCGGGCACTGCGAGGCAGGAAGTAAGTGAAGGGTCGAGGATACAGGTGGGGGCTGTATCGCTCCTCAGCGAGGCTTCAGGAGACAGGAGCTGAATCTGGTGTCCAGGCCCTTTTGAAGCCTAGAAACGGGGACTTTATAATAGAATAACGTGCACACTGAGAAACGTGGCAACGTAGCTTTACATAGGCCTGATATTCGTAGTATTCACGAGGACTGGAAACTGGCATACTAGAGGTGGACACAACTGTAATTGCGTCATTAATCGAACATGGGGAATGCATAGGCATATTTAATCATGCATACATAATATATGATGGATGACACGTAGGGACACAGAACATAGCAAAATTTACTTTTCCACATTCCCTCCTTGTCACTACGTTTCCATCAGGAAACATCAATATTCATGATACCATCTATCATTTCATACAGTATCATTTGCTCATCTCGAATTCTCTTAGAACGGGATTTAGATCGGGACTTGGGACTAGGAGTTATACTAGGAATACAGGATGTAGCACACATGCCGCAAATCGCAGGGCCACATTGTATACAGAGGCAGCAGCTGAATATGATCGCTACTGCAATACCTAGAAAGGACATGACTTTCCATCCCCAGGCGGAAATTATATTCCAGAACCAACCGGACCATGTCCAGGTGCCTGGATCTTGGTGTAACAGATGGGCAATTTTATGGAGTCTGGTTATAGCGGAATAGACAGACGGCGCGTTATTTGGAATAAAAATGCAGCAACTGGATCCGATGACTCTACAAGCCCCGCCCCTATCGGCCAGTATGACGTCAAGGACGAGACGATTCTGTAAAACGACAAATCTCATAGCAGATTGCTCTTCGGTTAGGTTACCTAGAGCAGAGGCAGTCTCATTTACTACAGCTTCAAGGGTTCTGGTTAATCTACGTATTAACTTACTATTCTGGACAGGGCCTATAAAGAAGAAGAAACCTTTATTGAAATCTGTATATTGTTCTAGAGTAGTCTCAGTATAATCGACAATCGGGGACTCGATCTCCCTTCTATGTCTAATGTGTACTAGATGTGTGTTTCTATGATAATCAGATGGGGCTAGAAAAACAGGTGGCAGTAGGAAGGCAATGTAACAGGTTCCCTCCCAATCGAGGGGCAGACGAACATATGCGGTCTGACCACAAATAAAATATGAATGACGTGAAGCTTTGAAAATAGATTTCCCACTGTCACTATACTTGACAATAGTAGTACAATCACTATGTCCTATATGTACGGAACCATTATTTCGGACACATAATTCGCCTTTGACTGGTAGTACTGAAATAGCGGGTAAGTCTGGAGTAGTATCAGACTGAACATTCAGGACCATAAAATTCGACGAATAATTACCTAAATTGTACACTTCATTTTCTAGATCTAACCCGGTTCTGTGGGGAAGACCTTGCTTGTCTGGGAAACATGTACTGTTAAGAAAAGACATATCTGTTGAGGATGACGTTAACGTGGACCATGCTCCACACGAACCATTATGTGAAAATGGATAAGGAAAGAGTGGCAGAACTCCCTTCGGTGTCTGGAAAGGGGGGAGTCGACCACACACCCAACAATTAGTGGCATTGCTGGTCTGGTGTGAGTAATGTAACATACGGATAAAGGAGTTATTACGCATAGCGAGGCGGTAAGAGAGTTCATGAGGAGGCAGATCACTAAACGTGTGCTCTGCTGTAACATTAGAAGACTTATTTACATGTGAAACTGAGAAACACAGATAAAATGCATAACTAGTGCAGGAAATCAGAATGCTGAGAAACAATATGAAACATAGAAAAACGATACATCGGATTGAGTTTTGACTGACTCTCTCACTATGGGGGTCTATTTTATACATGTCAGAAACAGTCTAACCGTTTCACCTAGGGGAGGACTTAGACAATTAAACTGGCTGACTTATTTTACTAGACCGTAGTTTCTGTTTATACTCCTGCTGCGGAGTTTTCTCTAGCAGGGGGGGTTTTGAATCAATGTCATTTGCGGGACAGTCCTTGAGAACAATGCTTTGGCAATCCTTCAAATCCTGGGAAATGTTCTTAAAGACGGGTTTCAGTCCATTAAATTGTTTTATATGAGAAAGGTGCACCCAGCCTTTGCGTCCTTCCAACTTCACGGCTGTACGGGTGGTGAGGAGGACTTGTCGGGGCTCTTTCCAACGAGGCTCCAGCGGACTTGATCTGTCAAAGTTGCGGACCATCACCATGGATCCTGGAACGATTTCATGCGGTGCCACCTCGGTATTGTCTGGAAATGCGGCGGCAACCTGTGAACGACATGAGTTGAGGGCAGACATCAAGGAAGCTAGATAATCTGTCAGCATATTACTTGAAACATCGGTAATACTTCGGGGTCTAGGAGTACCCCACATATTTGGGGGGCGGCCGAAAACGACCTCGTACGGGGACAGACCTGATCTGGAATGTGCGACCATGCGCATGTAAAACAGAGCGACTGGCAGAGCTACTAGCCAGTCCACACCTTTTTCTTTACAAACTTTGGCGATGCGGATTTTCAGGGTCTGATTATGTCTCTCAACGAGACCGGCTGCTTCAGGATGGCGTACACAATGGAACTTCCACTGGTACCCTAACAAAAGGGAAACGTGCTTCATTAACTCTGAGGAGAATGGCTGGCCGTTATCAGAATATACGACTCTAGGGAGTCCATAACGAGGGAAGAATTCACGAACCAACTGCTTGGCAGTGGTCGTGGCTGTGTAATCTGGGACTGGATATGCTTCTGTCCACCTGGACAAAGCGCATACAACTACAAGGACATACTTGAAACCTCGACATCGCTCCATCTGAATATAATCCATCTGGAGGACTTCAAAAGGGTGGTCAGGGGGCTGGAAACCACCTTGTTCCACCGGGACACTTTTACCTGGATTAAACTGACAACATATCATACAGGTACGGACTTTCTGCTTGGCTGCAGCTCGTAAATGCTTGTTGAACCAAATGTTCTGGATACTGTCTAACATAGCTTTTTCTCCTAAATGTGCTGGACTATGTGCGGTATTAATAATGACTTGAACCATAGAGTCGGGGAGAAACCATGCGGTTCTACCCTTTGTTAACCATCCTTGATCTGTCTGGACCCCTCCTTGTTCGTACCATTTCTTGATTTCATCGGGAGTAGCATGTAACTGTATGTCTATGACATCTTGAGTAGGGTCCTTAACTGTCATACATGTAATCGGATCTGGAGTATGTGTCATGTTAACTGGAATGTCTGGAGTCTGGGCTGTAAGCTTGGCTGTGCGATCTGCTAGATCGTTACCCTGGGATATAATATCAGTGACTTTCGTGTGTGCCTTGCACTTCATGATGGCAATGGATGTCGGTAAATGTATTGCATCTAATAGAGCTTGGATAAGGAGACCATGCTGAATCTTGGTTCCATGAGAAGTCATGAAACCTCTCTCCTGCCAGAGCACTCCAAAGTCGTGTACGACTCCGAATGCGTAGCGTGAATCTGTGTAAACATTAACTTTCAGGTTCTTGGCGTGTATGCAGGCTTGTGTCAGAGCAACTAGCTCTGCTGCTTGAGCGGACAGAGTGTCAATACGGTGTGTCTTAATAACGTCAGTGTCAGTAGTCACTGCATACGCGGCGACTAGATCTCCTGTACTTGTTCTCATGCATGAACCATCCACATAAAGTGTCAGGTCAGGGTCTGGTAATGGAATATCTGTCAGATCTTGCCTTGGTTTTGTCGTAATGTTAACTACTTCCACACAGTCATGTGTGTCAGGATTTGAATTAGCGGATGGTAACAGTGTAGCAGGGTTCAGGACGTTGCAGCGTCTGATTTCTATGTGTGGCTGGAACAGTGTCAATTCATAACCTGTTAGACGTGCAATTGTCAAGTGCTGGGTCTGTGTTCGGTTCAGAAGAACTTCTACGGAGTGTGGAACCTGTACTGTCAGGGAGTGTCCTAAAACTATGGAATCACTTTGCCTAATAGCTAGTGCTGTGGCTGCAACTGACTTGAGGCACGCAGGCAACGCCTGGGCGACTGGATCTAATGTGCTCGAAAAATAAGCACAGGGCTTGTTTTGTCCTGCTTGATCTTGTGTAAGAACAGATAATGCTGTACCTTCACGTTCTGTGACGAAAAGTGTAAAAGGCTTACTGTAGTTCGGTGTGGCTAGAACTGGAGCCTGGCATAAAGCTTTCTTTAACTCGTTGAAACTAAATGTATGTTCAGATGTCCAAGGGAGGACAGTCGGTGCGGCTGCCTCCTGTGTCGTTAACTGTATCAGTGGCTTGGCTAGAAATGCATACTGAGGAATCCATTGTCTACAATAAGAAGTAAGGCCGATAAAGGCACGTACCTCCTTCTGGGTCTTGGGCTGAGGAAGACTCGCTATTAACTGGATACGGTCTGGTGTCAACTGCCTACCCCTCTTGGACAGTAAGTGTCCTAAGTAGACCACTTGCTGGACACAGAATTGAAGCTTCGAAGGGGACACCTTGTGCCCCATCTCGGCTAGGAAATACAAAACTGTCAGGGATGCTCGCTCGCAAGCACGTTCAGAACGGGCTGTGATCAGTAGATCATCGACATACTGGAGCAGGGCAGTGTCAGTTGGCATGTGAATGTTGTCTAGTTGTCTCTTAAGTGCTTGACTGTAAATACTAGGACTTTCTGTGAAACCTTGAGGAGCGCGTGTGAACATATAGCTCCTTCCATTTAAACAGAATCCGAAAAGAAACTGGCTGTCTGGATGAATTGGAACACTAAAAAATGCGTTCTTGAGGTCGATTACAGTAAAGAACATGGCTTCGGAATCAATGGCTGTCAATAGGGAAGAGATGTCTGGAACAACTGGGTACTGCGGAATAATACACTTATTAAGCTCTCGTAGGTCGATCACTAATCGATATACTGGGGGTGCATTTGGATCAGTACGTTTCATGACTGGAATGATCGGAGAATTGCATACGTTGGAGTCAGTTTCTACAACTACTCCTTGAGCGATGAGCTCGTCAATAATTTTGGATAAGGCTGCTACAGCCTCAGGTGGCAATCTGTACTGTCTGATTCGTGGTAACACTACACCTGGTTTGAGAGTCACACGATGGGGTGTGATTTGCATGTACCCTACATCAGTTGGACCTTGCGCCCATAAATGCTGCGGAACATTAAACAATCTGGGATCAAAATCTCGTAAAACATAGTGACCCTTAAAGTCACGTAGGAACAGACGTATTCCCTCTGGGGAACAACATATAACTGCACCTAACTCTTTCAGTGTTTTAATGCCTAATAGATTTTCTGGACATGACTTAGTAAGTAACAGATTAGTAGTACGGGACAATGGACCTACTTCTAGAGTAACTGGCTTTGAGATCTCATTTACGATAGGCTTTCCTGAAAATCCAAGGGAAACATTTCTAGAGCCTGAGAGCGGAGCCCCTGGAACTTCGGCGTGACTAATTGTGGTCCTACTTGCCCCTGTATCAATCAAAAACTTTCTGTCTTTCCCTAATACTTGACTATGAACATAGGGACCCTCTTGATCTACAGGTATCTCGATGAGAGGCAAGCCTACCTCCCTCTCTAGGCTGTTTCATGAATATGGCTGATACTCTGGATACTCGGACTGTGCATACTGGTACATCTGCTGTGTGACATGCTGTGTTGCAGCAATAGGCTGCGGTACTGTAACTGTCTGTTGTGCATTCTGTGGCTGAGGAGTCTGTGAAACTTGCTCTTGTCTAGGCGGACGTGGTCTTTCTTTTGTTTTGCCGGTAGCTATGTTGTGTTTCAGAACTGCACACTCGTTTATAAAATGACCTGGCTGTTTACAATAGTTGCAGTTCCCTTTAACGGGAGCCGCAGGATGATTGACTTGATTCGGACCCCTCTTCTGACTGTCTTGAGGAACGGATTGTGCAACTAATACTTTCATTTTCGTGTCTTTCATACGTTTTCTCTCGTGTTCTTGTTCTTCCCTGATTCTATTCTGGTGGTACTGGAGCATCTGCAACATCTGGGACGGGGTATTAGCTTGCCAGGTACTTTCGACTTTCAGAACTCGATTTTTAACTTGTAGACTTGAATTCTCGACTAATTTAGTAACAAAGAGATGAGGGTATGACTCGCTACTTGTCTTGAGACCACTATTGATGCTAAAACATTTTTCAAACCTAGAATAAAAATCACTAATGTCTTCTTCTTGTTTCTGTTTACAGGCTGAGATTGCATCCCAGTCTTCCTTTTTCGTTGTTAATAATCTGGGTAAAACTTGAATCAATAATTCTGGTAATTCTTTACATTTCTCTCCTAGACCGGTACCTGGTACACGTGACTTATCTTCTGCTTCTAGAACTGCCCAATCTATCTTTTTCTCTCCCACCTCCCATTCTTTTTCCTTTAGCTTTTCATACACCCCTGCGGGCAACAGGACCTTTAACATTTTAATGATATCTGGGTAAGTGTATTCTCCCATACGGAGCATGTCTTTTAATTCTCTATGGAACCCTGCTGGATCTTTGTCATGACAGGGAATTAATTTCTTCATTTCGAGGAGTTCCATCTTTGTAATCGGGGTGTAAACAAACACTCGTTGCATTTCACCGTCCTCTGTCTTAACTGGATGCACTTCTCGTAACGGGTTCTGTCTTTCTATGTAAAAGGGTTTACTTTCTGGGGGTGAGACATGAACAAAATGCGGGTTCAGAAACGTTCTATATTTGTGGCGCTGTTCTAGAATAACACTAATCAGATCGGTACCTAGACCTCTCCATCTATACTGGAGTAACTCGTTCAGGATATCATGTAACGGACCTGGATCAGAGGGCTGACCCTCATACAGAGTAATGAGGTGCTGGATCATATACATACCCACCAGTCGTTGCTCGGCTGGGGGCAATTTCAGAAACATTTGTGCCACTATTTCGTCTGGAAAAGTGGTAGAATCAGTAATCCATCGGACTGCTGATCGGACTATTTCTTGTTCATGCATAGTACTTAACTCACTGTAACCGATTCGTGATTTCAGAATGTGATCGGTAGCTTGAAACACTTGTTCTAGGGAACCTTGTTCTGGTGCTGAATGATGGAAAATTGACTTGTGTTCTAGGCGTAAATGGCGATCTGGAAATCTAGATTTTCCTACATACGCTATCCTGGCGGTATTCTCGTCGTCTTCCTCTTCAGGATCAGAGTTACTTTCTTTCTCGCTTACTTGTGCTGCTTTACGTTGTTCGTGTATCTTTATTATTTCTCTACGGATTTTCTTGTACATACTCTCCATGGCACTAATGGTATTGTGCTTACCCTCGGCTATATTATCACTCCACTTTGTCAGGATTTTCATTTCGGCCTGATCTTTAGACGGGTAATCTTGTTCTCTTATTAGACAGTTAATTAAAAACTTTAATATCATACGCTGGATCTCAGCTTTCCTTTGAGACATGGCATCACTAATACTTTCTGGATCATCCCCTGTACGGATGAAACGATATATTCTGTCTAGATCTTCTTTCATATTGGGTAGGGTGACTAGATACTCGGTCACCCTCCTTACGCGTACTGAATATAAAACCATATTATTCTCGCCTGGGACTGGGTCATAGGCACATTCGCCAAGGGCTTGCCTGATTTCTGCAACAGACTTATTACTCTTGGGAGTACGCTGTGATGCTTGAGCATGTAATTCGAGTGCTGATAAACGCTTGCGTGGCGGCGGGGTTTGAGGAGGACCTCCTCCTGCGGCCCCTAGACTAGAATCGTCGACTGATATTCTTCGTGGCGGAGCGGGAAATTGAAATGCTGGCTGGACCGGGGGTACCGTAGTAGGTACTGCATGGGGTGCCCCGGTGTCTGGAGGAGCAGGATGTGCCTGATTTACAGGGACTGGCGGAGCGCGGACAGGATTTGCATATTCAGGGACTGTGTCGTCCAGATAGGACGAAATAAAAATATCAGCTGCGGTCGGTTTGTGACGTAGCTTGGTCGGAACTAATGGTGGCGGAAAATTACTGGATGCCTCCGGGGTCGCTTTTGGCAAGCCCTCGGCAAGAAGAGGGTACATACCCTTAATAAGGGCATTCCTCTGTCTGTCTCTCTGTTCAGTTTTGACTTGTTCACCTATCTCGGTTAATTCTTTTTCTTGGGCTCGCTCTTGGGATTCTCTACTTAATTCTGATTTTCTGATTTCTTTTTCGGTTCTTTTATGAGCTTCTTTGCGCCATAACTCAATGGCATCTTTCTGTGATTGTCTGGCTTTCTTTTTCCATAATGCCTCTTCTACTCTCATGATGCACTCGGCATCCCATGTACCCGATACGGGCCATCTATACTTTTCCTCTAACTGTTTGGTATACTCTACCCATAAATCTAGATATAATATGGCACTTATGCCATGTTTCTGATACATAAAGTGACCTGGACTGTCCCTGGGCGGGACGGGAACTGCTGCTTCCAGCAGACCCTTTCTAGTTTTCAACTGACGTAACTTGGAAAATATGGGCATGACTGAACTGTAATCTAGACACAATACAATACACAATGAACACGATACTTATTCCCCATTCATACCACGACATTGAAATACATGAAGAACATTTAAAATAACATTTCGAACAGAATACTACCTGGAATACGGAACACAGAATACATGGATTTTCTCGAGAACAGAACTGACTAGAACAGGAACTAGATGCACTGCTGAAACAGTACGAAACTTACCGGTCTCATAAAGAGACACGTCAGGACCCGCATCCACCAAAGTGGACACTTCGTTTGTGGGACTGTGTACCACCAACCCACGGACCAGAGTCAATTAAATTGACCCTGTCTAGATACCACCCCAGTAACGGTACTCACCGGGCAGCAAGAACAGAAGGCCTCGGACTGGACTGGACTGCTACGACGACGGACGCCGAACTTCGGACTTCGGACTTCAGTTACGGGTGGACCTCCGGATACCTCGGACCTTGGACTCTTGGCTTGGGCTCTGGTCGGGACTCGCCGCGTTCCTCCACCGTCTCGTCTGGATGCTGGACCGCCTCCTCCGTCTCCTCCGTGGGCCTGAGGGATACTTGAGCAGAAATATCTGCCACTGCGCAGAAGAGTTCCGTCACGACTGCAGAGGGTCAGGGGGTCGGCGTGGCTTCACCGACGCGTGGGGAAAGGGCAAGTCCCTATTCGGGCGCCATTATGTGGTAAATAAATAAATAATACCTCTCTTTTTGACTAGACATATAACATAACAGATAGCTCAATAAATAAGAGTCAAGATTCGAGGTAGTAGGAGTTTTGCAGGTTTAATATAGCATAAGGACAGGAACAGGACAACCTGCATAGGAATAGGATGACAGGGCCCAGCAGGGGGGGGCCGGATTGGACTAGCGTGGCCCGGCAGCTGCCGGGGACCGGATCTGGAATGGCTAGCTCTAACTTTTAATAACAATACATGAGCATATATACATAACGCAAACACATAGCATTACATTGCAGTGGGCGTAGCAGTGGGTGGAGCAGTAGGTGTGACGCGTAGCAGTCGCGAAAGATAAGGGTGAGAAGAAGGTGTAACAGGGCGTATACATAGACATGTGATGCAAACGTAACAGAATATGTCATGAATGGGGCGGAAACCATGGAGGGGGCTACCTGAGGAGCCGGGACCTCTAACCTAATGGTGCGCGCAAACTGGCAATGACGTATGACTAGGAGAAGCTGGGGGCTATGAACTCTGTGCTAGGAGCAGAGACTGAAGTCTGGAGGGTCGGAGCGACATGTACCTAAACCCTATCTAGTATCTGATGTTTAGGAAACATGTTGATATAAACTAGAAGTCAAGAGGGGAAAGGCTAACAGACACTAAGACTGGAGCATGCATTATTCTACATGTAGTGCGTGATGAAGAATATTAAATGACCATTAAATGCAGTATTTCTCTAACGTGGAGACGTGAAGGCTAGATAATGACGGAAACTATTGATGCAGTTCAGTAGCTTAGGAATGCAGAGAAGGAGGACTGAACTGATAACTGGAATCATAACATATTCTTGGCAGACTCAGAGACTGAGCCAGGCTGGGCCGGGCACTGCGAGGCAGGAAGTAAGTGAAGGGTCGAGGATACAGGTGGGGGCTGTATCGCTCCTCAGCGAGGCTTCAGGAGACAGG
Source organism: Lissotriton helveticus (assembly GCF_964261635.1). Classification (NCBI taxonomy): domain Eukaryota; kingdom Metazoa; phylum Chordata; class Amphibia; order Caudata; family Salamandridae; genus Lissotriton; species Lissotriton helveticus. The sequence continues at coordinate 1,083,248,010 of NC_136059.1, forward strand.
AGCTGAATCTGGTGTCCAGGCCCTTTTGAAGCCTAGAAACGGGGACTTTATAATAGAATAACGTGCACACTGAGAAACGTGGCAACGTAGCTTTACATAGGCCTGATATTCGTAGTATTCACGAGGACTGGAAACTGGCATACTAGAGGTGGACACAACTGTAATTGCGTCATTAATCGAACATGGGGAATGCATAGGCATATTTAATCATGCATACATAATATATGATGGATGACACGTAGGGACACAGAACATAGCAAAATTTACTTTTCCACAGGCCACCAGAGTTTGTCAGGGAGTGCCCTCATGGCAAAGAAATATTTATGCCTGCCTTCTCAAATCATATCCCAATTCATAAAAAATACACACTTGCCAGAAAGTGGGCAGTAGCTCAAGCTCCTGCTTTATATAAAAATCATGTAGGATGGGATGAGGACTCTCCTCCTCACAAAATCCAGTTAAAATCACAACCTACTGCACAAAGACAGTACCCAATTAAGCAAGAAGCTAAAAAACAGGTAAAAGAAATCCTAGATCAATTAGAATACCAGGGGGTGATTGAAACTTGCACCTCACAAATGAACAACCCTTTGTTTCCGGTCTCCAAACCAGACAATTCATATCGTCTAGTTTTGGATTACCGACACCTTAACTCATGTTGCAAAACTTTTGCAGTGCAAAACTCGCATAGTGCTGCACTAATGAATAACATAGTGCGCAAAAAATACAAAACAACATTAGACATCTCTAATGGATTCTTTTGTCAAAACATAGCACCAGAGAGCAGATATTTGTCTGCGTTCTCAATAAATGGCACTCAAAAACAATTCTGTCGGTTAGCCCAGGGGTACAAGAATAGCCCAGGGGTATTCTCAGCGAGAGTAACAGAATTACTACAAACATATGATGACGAAGCATTATCTTATGTCGACGACATATACCTAACAGATGATGACTTGGATACTCACTTGAAGAGAGTGAACACCATAATACTTGGGTTCGCAGCAGAGGGTTACAAATTCAACTTTAAAAAATCTAGAATTGCCCATCTAACAGTCCTGTTCTTAGGATACGAATTATCAAGTGAAGGCAAAAGCCTGGCTGACAATTTCCTAGAGAAATGTGCCGTACTCCAAGCACCTAGAACACTAAAAAACCTACAGTCAATTCTAGGCTTCCTAAATTTCGGAAGAACATACATTGCAAATTACGCAGAAAGGGTCAAACCCCTTTATGATCTAATAAAACCAGATTTTAAAAGAACCAATTGGACTCAAATACACACAGAAATTTTGAGATCCTTACAAACAGACATGTTAATTAAAACAAAATTAGAAACACGTGATAACACACGCAATCTTGTGATTCGAGTCATCCCAGGAAGATGCGGATTCACATACCTGACCTCTAATGAGGGAGAAAAGGTACCAATTGCATTCAAATCACACTTGTACACAGAAGCTGAAAAGAAATTCAGCATTAAAGAAAACATTGTTCATGCAGTTCAAACCGCAATAGCTAGAGAAAAAGATCAAGCGGACGGTAGACACATCACAGTCAGAACAGCAGAATCAGCCTTTGAGGCATTAACAACACCGTGTAATTTACCAACAACAACATTGAATCCGGAATGGATACAATGGGTGAATTCAATTACAACGGACAAAGTATACTACTACTTTGATCCAGAACTAAAGGATTTGAAAAATCTAGAATATGAAAGAACATTCCCTCTGCCAATCGACATTCTGCCCTTACGACAATACGCATGTGTAATCTATACAGACGGACAGGCTCAACCCTCCGTTTGGGGAGAACAAGCATACAACCCCACATGTGAGATTACAAAAGAAGTGTGGCGCGGAGGTAAACTAAGACCTCTATTAACAAAAACACACTCAGTAGAAACTAATTCAGAACAACAGACTGAAATAATAGCATTGAAAATGGCGCTAGATAATGCGGATCGCGAATTCCCGACACTTATAGTGTCCGATTCATATTACTGCGTCAAATCATATAACAACGATTTGCAGACATGGATTCAAAACGGTTACAAAGATGACACAGGTGCAACAATAAAGCAAAAACTGCTTTGGGAACAAATAGCTCTTTTACAAAAAGAACTACCAAAGACTCATGTGATACATACACTGAGTCATCAGCGTGATGGCGTTCACGTTGCAGGGAATTCATTGGCTGAGACAGCCACAGCGGTAGCAACTAAATCGGCTTCCGTAGCTCGAAAAAAGCGTAGAGTGAAGTATATTGACGGTGAAACAGTGCTGGCGGTGAAAACGTCATCAAAAGGCGACTGCTCAGCGCTACCGATCAACTATCCACTCAATTATACATACATAATCGATGCAAACTCCGTCCCTTTTGCTCGAATCCCTGGAGTGGGGGATAGAGTGATTCCAAACATGGACAGGAGAACCTTGTTAATAGCAGACGCACATATGGGCGAGGGTCTCAGACACCTCAAACTAAAAGATTCTCTGGAAGAATTACAATCAAGGTACTGGTGGCCAGGCATGAGCCTGCATCATACCATGTTTGTAAAGAACTGCCCAAACTGTAACAGAAATCGCAGTGGTGAGAGAAACGGTGTAATACCGTGTCGTTTCACTCCAGAAAAAATCAACAGTAAAAAGCAAAGCGTCCGATTAACATATACAGGCTAGTTTCCACTTATAATGTAGATCACCAGCACTCGGCTGACGTCTGGACTGTTATACAAAGATTTGCGAGTCTAAATGGCATATACGCTAGAAGCATGCTACGTTTGACCATTGTTTTCACTCTAGCCCTCCAGCCTGGGGGGAAACATGGCCAAATGAGCATAGCACAGCGGGACTCTTCTCACTTCCTTCCTGAGGGATACGGGATGGTGTAAAGAAAAAACCAAGGCATAAAGCTATCTATAACAGAAAGGATATTAGGTTCGGGAGCTGGGTGGGTCAAACATCTAATAAGTGTCCAACGTAGTCTAAATAACCTGCCAAGAAATTCTCTGAAGGGATTCAGTCCGTACGAATTACTATTTGGAACTAGGATGTTAGTCTTAGACCTCGACAGTCAGACTTCAGTGGTGAAGGAAAAATGCTTTGATATCAAAGATCGTTTGGCTATTTTTAAGCATGGGCGTAAAATCCGCTCCGATCGCGGATTTTTCGGATTTTCGGCAAATTCGCAATCCGCGAACTCTCGCGAATTTGTCGAAAATCCGTGAATCCGCTCGCGGCGGATTTTTTGCTTGGTTGCGGCGCGCGGCGTGGTGCACGGCGTTCACTTTCCGTCATTTTAGCGTTTGCCGAGTTGTTTTTCTTTGCGAGTGACGCGCCATTTTAGATCTTGCTGCGTGTTCCCGCTGGAGTTTGTCGCCCGCGAATACGTACTCGCGGCTTGCCACCTTGCACAGCACACCTCGCGAGAGTTCGCAATTGCGAACACGTAGTTGCGGCGGAAAGGAACAATCTCGCACTTGCGAAATAGAGATTTTGCAATTTCGCACAAGAAAATCACCAGCAAACAGGATAAACCTTCAGAAAATTATGATTTTTATCAGAATCACTCCTCAGGTTGACATTTGCATGGCCTTTTTTTTTGCAAGGAGTCCATTTTGGGGGGGGGGGGGGAAGGAAGTGCCCCACAGTCTCCAACTTCCTGTTCCTGTCCAGCAGGCTCCTCCCAGTGCTTTGTCCATCTCCTGGTCACTTTCATTTGGATCTGGAGCTGGAAGGATTACTTTTTGTGGGTGCTGCTGGATATTTGGATTTGAGGCCTTTTTGACTGTCTTTGGATCACTTTTGGATTAGAAATCAACTTTCACAAGTAAGTTTGTTTGGGGCATTACAGTTGCTGCAAGTACAATTTTGGAACTTTTTCAGAAAATTAAATAAATTATATTGTGGGTAGCCACAGTATCCAGTAGGACCAGGGTTGGTTATGGGTGCATGATGCAACTGTTTTGTTGAATTTAAACACCATTGAGGCCATGGATGGGCTGGGATTGTGCAGATTTTATTGTTTTTTGTCGTTTTTTTGGGCCTGCTGGTGTGGCCCTTTGCCCAGGGGTGGTGAGTGTTGCATGGGCCTAGTCTTTCTGTGGGGTGTCTTCTTGAATTTAAACATAATTGAGGCCATGGAGGGGCTGGGATTGTGCTTATTTTATTGTTTTTTGTCGTTTTTGGGGGGCTGCTGGTGTGGCCTTTTGCTTGCCCAGGGGTGGTGGTGGTGCATGGACTGAGTGTGCCTGTGGTGTGGTCTCACTCTCTTTGATGTAAACATCATGGATGGCATTGGATTGTGGTGATTTCTGGCTGTTTTTCTGTTTTTTGGGGGTGTACTGTTGATGTGGTCTGGCCATGTGGGTGGTGGTGGTGGCCATCTTGAGTGCTGGCTGGTACAGGCAACATGTGCTTGGGGTGTAAGGGGGCCATTTTGAGGAGAGGCAGTGTCTGAGGCCTGCACTTATTTTGCCTACTTTTCATCCCTTATGCCCAGGGGTAGTGAGTGTTGCATGGGCCTAGTGCTTCTGAGGGGTGTCTTCTTGAATTTAAACACCATTGAGGCCATGGATGGGCTGGGATTGTGCAGATTTTATTGTTTTTTGTCGTTTTTTTGGACCTGCTGGTGTGGCCCTTTGCCCAGGGGTGGTGAGTGTTGCATGGGCCTAGTCTTTCTGTGGGGTGTCTTCTTGAATTTAAACACCATTGAGGCCATGGATGGGCTGGGATTGTGCAGATTTTATTGGTTTTTGTCGTTTTTTTGGGCCTGCTGGTGTGGCCCTTTGCCCAGGGGTGGTGAGTGTTGCATGGGCCTAGTCTTTCTGTGGGGTGTCTTCTTGAATTTAAACATAATTGAGGCCATGGATGGGCTGGGATTGTGCTTATTTTATTGTTTTTTGTCGTTTTTGGGGGGCTGCTGGTGTGGCCTTTTGCTTGCCCAGGGGTGGTGGTGGTGCATGGACTGAGTGTGCCTGTGGTGTGGTCTCACTCTCTTTGATGTAAACATCATGGATGGCATTGGATTGTGGTGATTTCTGGCTGTTTTTCTGTTTTTTGGGGGTGTACTGTTGATGTGGACTGGCCATGTGGGTGGTGGTGGTGGCCATCTTGAGTGCTGGCTGGTACAGGCAACATGTGCTTGGGGTGTAAGGGGGCCATTTTGAGGAGAGGCAGTGTCTGAGGCCTGCACTTATTTTGCCTACTTTTCATCCCTTATGCCCAGGGGTAGTGAGTGTTGCATGGGCCTAGTGTTTCTGAGGGGTGTCTTCTTGAATTTAAACACCATTGAGGCCATGGATGGGCTGGGATTGTGCAGATTTTATTGTTTTTAGTCGTTTTTCTGGGCCTGCTGGTGTGGCCCTTTGCCCAGGGGTGGTGAGTGTTGCATGGGCCTAGTCTTTCTGTGGGGTGTCTTCTTGAATTTAAACATAATTGAGGCCATGGATGGGTTGGGATTGTGCTTATTTTATTGTTTTTTGTCGTTTTTGGGGGGCTGCTGGTGTGGCCTTTTGCTTGCCCAGGGGTGGGGTGCATGGACTGAGTGTGCCTGTGGTGTGGTCTCACTCTCTTTGATGTAAACATCATGGATGGCATTGGATTGTGGTGATTTCTGGCTGTTTTTCTGTTTTTTGGGGGTGTACTGTTGATGTGGACTGGCCATGTGGGTGGTGGTGGTGGCCATCTTGAGTGCTGGCTGGTACAGGCAACATGTGCTTGGGGTGTAAGGGGGCCATTTTGAGGAGAGGCAGTGTCTGAGGCCTGCACTTATTTTGCCTACTTTTCATCCCTTATGCCCAGGGGTAGTGAGTGTTGCATGGGCCTAGTGTTTCTGAGGGGTGTCTTCTTGAATTTAAACACCATTGAGGCCATGGATGGGCTGGGATTGTGCAGATTTTATTGTTTTTTGTCGTTTTTTTGGGCCTGCTGGTGTGGCCCTTTGCCCAGGGGTGGTGAGTGTTGCATGGGCCTAGTCTTTCTGTGGGGTGTCTTCTTGAATTTAAACACCATTGAGGCCATGGATGGGCTGGGATTGTGCAGATTTTATTGGTTTTTGTCGTTTTTTTGGGCCTGCTGGTGTGGCCCTTTGCCCAGGGGTGGTGAGTGTTGCATGGGCCTAGTCTTTCTGTGGGGTGTCTTCTTGAATTTAAACATAATTGAGGCCATGGATGGGCTGGGATTGTGCTTATTTTATTGTTTTTTGTCGTTTTTGGGGGGCTGCTGGTGTGGCCTTTTGCTTGCCCAGGGGTGGTGGTGGTGCATGGACTGAGTGTGCCTGTGGTGTTGTCTCACTCTCTTTGATGTAAACATCATGGATGGCATTGGATTGTGGTGATTTCTGGCTGTTTTTCTGTTTTTTGGGGGTGTACTGTTGATGTGGACTGGCCATGTGGGTGGTGGTGGTGGCCATCTTGAGTGCTGGCTGGTACAGGCAACATGTGCTTGGGGTGTAAGGGGGCCATTTTGAGGAGAGGCAGTGTCTGAGGCCCGCACTTATTTTGCCTACTTTTCATCCCTTATGCCCAGGGGTAGTGAGTGTTGCATACTTGCATGTCCCTAGTCTTTCTGTGGGGTGTCTTCAATGTAAACATCATGGATGGCATGGGATTGTGCTCATTTTTCTGTGTTTTGTCGATTTTTTGGGGTGTATAACTGAACTGATGTTCCTCTGTCTTCCATTGCTTTTAGGTGCACAAGAAGACTCAATAGAACCACCAGTGCCAGGAAGAAGTCCTGCAGCGGTGTGTGCAGCATAACGTCACGCGACGTCACGTCTGGACACAGAACCCTCTGCAACTCGTGCAACTGCTGCCTGCTGACCTGCTCTGAAGAAGATGGCCCCAAAAAAAGTAACCCGTAGCTCCTCTAGCAAGAAAGGTGCCAGTAAGGAGCAGAAGAAGCAAGTTACCAAGGACACTGGTGTGCCGCCCGCCCCTTTTTTTGGGAGTAAAAAAAAAAGTATGCCTGCAGCAGCTGCAGCGGGATCTGCTGGGGACCAAGCTGGCAGCAGCACCCCCGCTCCATTGGGCTCAGTGCCACCACCACCACCACGCCAACTTAAGTCCAAGCCCTTGAGTGCTGCAGAGGCAGCCAGTATACTTCTTCAATCACCATCGACCAGTGATGTTGGCTCATCGCAAGAAAGCAGCAGCAATGTCCCTCAATCAACACAGGTTGTTGTAGCTCATCTGACGAGTGTTGAACAACCACAGCGGCAACAACAATCACATGTGCAAGTACAAGCCCAAGTACATGTGGAAGGAGAGGCAGCGCAAGGAGATGCGCAAGCAGAGGTGCATGGAGGGTCACAACAAGTGCCCACAATAGTTGTTCCTCCCGAAGTAGGGGCACATCAGGAAATCGACAATCAAGGCGAGGTATCATTTGAGGAAGCCACTCCTCCTGATGATCCTTCATTGTCTTCCACACCCCTAGCAAGGAAGAGATCAAGGGTGGTGTCTACATCCTCTTCAAGCACACCTCCTTCTGATGATACGGATCAAACTTGGGAACAAACAAAGGTAGTTAAGCGTAAAAGGAAGCTCGTCCAAAGTCTCAGAGTTATGGAGTGTGATGAGTCTCAACAAGAAGTGGCGGATACTGCTGCTGATGAAGACTCTGCCAACGACGACCCAGTCATCATAAAGGTCACTGCAGCCCCAGCGGGCATGCAGCAAACAGATATTTTGACCCTAGCCCGAAGAGCTGCTGAGCGTGATGATGATGTTGTCGATGAGGAGGCAGTGGAAACACCACAATCATTGGAGTTAAGTAGTACACCAACTCGTCCCGCTTCCATATTTCTTTCTGGCAAGAAGAGACCTCCGTCAATCTCGACCTTAATTAGTGGCGGTGAAAGTGCAAAACGTACAAAAGTTGGGCAATCCACATCCTCCACTTCATCTGGCATTAGCTTCATGACCACCACCACCAGTATCGCCGCCTCCTCCATGTCCCACAGACACTTCAAGTCCCCAGTTTGGGACTTCTTTACTGTTTGTCCAAAAAATCCAAAGTTTGCCATTTGTACCATTTGTAAGCAAGCAGTTAGTCGTGGTAAGCCAGGTACCAACTATGGTACCGGAGGCCAGAGAGGTCATCTTAGGAGACAGCACACTGTCAAATGGTTTGCGCACCTAGATGCGATCAAGAAAGGCCAAATTCAAGGAAACGTTGATGTTTCATCTGATGATGACGAGCAGGAAGAAGACGTGTCAAACACTTCCCTTACACCCAGTACCCCTGTCAGCAGCACACCCAATGTGAGGCACACTAAGAGTGTTGGAGCGAGTGAGACACCAACGCACAAAAGTTCACCAGCGAGCAAAATTGGGTCAACGAAGTCATTATCAGCCCGTAAATGCTTGGTCCAGGGCAACATTAGAACAATGCTTACTTCAGACGTGCCATATGAACGCAACCACCCACTGACGCGTCTGTATAACACTAAGCTGGCTAAAATGCTAGCTGTGGACCTTCTACCTTTTTCTTTTGTAGAAGCGGTAGGTTTTCTTGAATTAGTGGCAACGCTCTGCCCTAAATGGAAGGTTCCGAGCCGGTTCTATTTTGCCAGAGTTGCGGTTCCAGCACTACATGAAGATGTGCTGCAGGCGATTGGGGCAGCTTTGCAGAAGAGTGCTGTTCACACAATACATCTGACAACAGACATGTGGACCAGTGGCCCAGGCGATGATTACATGTGCATCACTGCACACTGGGTCTCTTTTTCAGGTGTTATAGCAAAGCTAAACGCAGGTGTTGACCCGGACCAAGTTTTCAAAGCTGCTCGGAAACATGCAACACTAGCCATGTTTGGCTTGGAGAAAAGTCACACAGCAGAAAACCTTTTGGAAGAGTTTGACAAAAAGGTCTTGACAATGCTATCCCCCCTAAAACGCAAGATTGGTTATGTTTCCACGGATAATGGCGCCAATGTAGTTAAGGCCATGTTGAAGGGTGACCATGTTAGAGTGCCGTGTTTGGCGCACTGTATCAACCTGGTAGTTCAAAAATTCTTGAGTGATAAAGAGAGTCCAGCGTTCGAGGTAATGGCCACCTGCCGCAAAATGTGCAACCATTTCAGCCATTCTTTTAAGGCCCGGAAGCATCTGCGGAGACTGCTACTTGAACGTGGAATGCCAGTGAAAGCACTCATCCAGGAGGTGGCAACACGTTGGAACTCAACCTTCTACATGCTTGAGCGTCTGTATGAGCAGTATACGGTACTCGATCACTATTTCTTGACAGAGGCTACATCTCAGAAGGAGGACCTGCGGATGAGTAAGGCGCAATGGGCCATAGTTAAAAGCCTGACAGACATGCTTCGTCCTTTTGAGTTCTTCACGCGTGCAGTCAGCCAGGAGGACTGTAATTTGGGAAAAGCTATCCCATTGTTGTGCATACTGGAGCACCAACTGATGGCGGTTTCTTCTGAGTTTCAAAAAGATGAAAAAAAAAAACCCATTTCATTTTGTCTGAGAAATTATTACATCGCCTACGTGGTGATGAACGTCTTAAAAACATCAACTCAGATCAGCATTACATTTGTGCTACTATTCTGGATCCACGCTACAAAAAGGCGCTGGCAGACAACGCATTCTTTCCTTTCGCTGATGCAGATGTTCAAAAGTACAAACATTGGTTAGCCTGGTCAGCCAAGAGGTTTGAAAAAGAACGGCAGGTTATTGAAGGAGAAGCCAGTACATCAGCATCAGCATCAGCAGGCCATCCGCAGTCACAAGAATCCACTTCTGCACCTGTGGCTGGGGCACAAGTGACCTCTCAGCCGTTAAAGACACCGGCAACTGGATCATCTGCACCACACACAATGACAACACTAACAGTGGCTGGGGAGGAGGATTGGCTAAGTTTGATGGGGTATGGTTCTCGAAAAAATGTCACAGCCAGCACAGCAAAAAGTAAGCAAAGTGGAGGAACAGTTGATGACCTTGAGTCGATGGTGCAGGACTATCTGAATGACTCAACAGTGGTCTTTCTTAATGAGGAGCCATTGCAGTATTGGCATGGCAAAAAACAATTGTGGCCACAGCTCTACAACCTGGCTATAAACTATTTGTCTTGCCCACTCGCAAGTGTGTCTTCTGAACGTGTTTTCAGTGCTGCTGGTGGCATTGTAACTCCCAAACGGAGCCGCCTCTCGCCCAAAAATGTGGAGCGGCTGACAATGATCAAGATGAATCAGCACCTCATACCACCAGATTACAAAGTACGAGAAAGCACGCCGCATGAAGACGAGGAGGACAGCAACGTAGATGAGGGGATTTTTTCTCTGTTCGGTGCCACTGACCTCATCCAGCCTGAATTCGCAGAGTATGATGACGAAATCTTGTTCTTATTCCCTGACACCGAGCCCTGAAAATGAGACAATCAATCAAGAACTTTCTTTTTCGTCCTTATTCACTTTTATTCCTGTGTGCTTTGTGTCTCTCTTTCTTTGTTTTGCACAGTTAATTTAATTCAAACTTTAATCACCTAATCCCAAAAACAAGACCATCATCAGAACTGTCTTCACTTGTTTGCTTATTGATTTGAAGGTGCCGCAGTCTACATTCCTCAGGTTCACAAGTTCTGAAGAACATGCTCCTCTATCCTCCTCCTCCAGACTGCGATTTCCCTCCAAGCAGAGTGCTGGATTACGCACAATGAAGAAAGACTCAGCACTTGTGGGGGTGTTGTACTTCTTTGCGGGTGAGTTGACGGTTTTGGGCCCATTGCTGTGAAGCTCTAATAATGGACAAAAGTGTTTTGGACCAAATATGAGGTGGAAATTTCTTGCCGTTTTTGCTGACTTGCTTGCCTTTGAGGTGCTCTTTGGCGGGGTTCCGGGGGTCTGTGTGTAATTTTTGGTGTCTGTCGAAGCACTGCTGCGACAGTCTAATCTTGATTGCATTTGCTTTTCAGGAAATCCGTGGTGGAAAACAGGAGTTATGATGATTGATGATGATGACGACCTAGCTGCACAGCGCCGCGTTTGGACCGAAGGCCGAGAGACATTGTAAGTATGAGATTTAGCTTTTCCGCTGTTTGGGGGTGTTGTGTCGGGTGTTTTTTTGCGGGTGGGTTGGCGGGTCTTGCCTGGGGCATTCCTGGGAAGGTCTAATACCGGATACAAGTGTTTTGGACAAAATCCATAAGGAACAGCCTTTTTTTTGCCATTTCTTCAGACATCTTGCTCAATGTAGCGTTTTGGGGGGCTTCCTGCTGTTCGTGGGTGGGTTGCGGCCGGGGTCTCTGTCGAAGCACTGCTGCGACAGTCTAATCTTGATTGCATTTGCTTTTCAGGAAATCCGTGGTGGAAAACAGGAGTTATGATGATTGATGATGACCTAGCTGCACAGCGCGTTACTTTGGACCGAAGGCCGAGAGATATTGTAAGTATGAGATTTAGCTTTTTCGCTGTTTGGGGGTGTTGTCGCGTGTTTTTTTGCGGGTGGGTTGGCGGGTCTTGGCTGGGGCATTCCTGGGAAGGTCTAATGCCGGATAGAAGTGTTTTGGACAAAATCCTTAAGGAAAAGCCTTTTTTTTGCCATTTCTTCAGACATCTTGCTCAATGTAGCGTTTTGGGGGGCTTCCTGCTGTTCGTGGGTGGGTTGCGGCCGGGGTCTCTGTCGAAGCACTGCTGCGACAGTCTAATCTTGATTGCATTTGCTTTTCAGGAAATCCGTGGTGGAAAACAGGAGTTATGATGATTGATGATGACCTAGCTGCACAGCGCGTTACTTTGGACCGAAGGCCGAGAGATATTGTAAGTATGAGATTTAGCTTTTTCGCTGTTTGGGGGTGTTGTCGCGTGTTTTTTTGCGGGTGGGTTGGCGGGTCTTGGCTGGGGCATTCCTGGGAAGGTCTAATGCCGGATAGAAGTGTTTTGGACAAAATCCTTAAGGAAAAGCATTTTTTTTGCCATTTCTTCAGACATCTTGCTCAATGTAGCGTTTTGGGGGGCTTCCTGCTGTTCGTGGGTGGGTTGCGGCCGGGGTCTCTGTCGAAGCACTGCTGCGACAGTCTAATCTTGATTGCATTTGCTTTTCAGGAAATCCGTGGTGGAAAACAGGAGTTATGATGATTGATGATGATGACGACCTAGCTGCACAGCGCCGCGTTTGGACCGAAGGCCGAGAGACATTGTAAGTATGAGATTTAGCTTTTTCGCTGTTTGGTGGTGTTGTGTCGGGTGTTTTTTTGCGGGTGGGTTGGCGGGTCTTGCCTGGGGCATTCCTGGGAAGGTCTAATACCGGCTAGAAGTTTGTTGGACAAAATCCATAAGGAAACACCAGTTTTGGCACTTTTTGTAAGTTAGGGTTCGTTAGGGTTAGCCCTAGCAGCAGGATTGCATGTGTTTAGGGGGGTTCTATTGCAACGCGGTTCTGTTGTTGTAGAGCACTGTTGGAGCGATGCTGGCTATGGATACTTTTGCTTGCAGGCAAGTGGTTTGAATACAATCCACGGTCTGTATTTGGGTCTACTGTTACTTTCAAAGTACGTTTTGTAACCATTTTTCTGCTAGGCATCGTTTTTGGAGATATGATTGGGTTCTTCTACATTTTTGCGACTGGCTTTAGTAAGGGTCTTGGTGGGAGCATTGCTGGGAAGGTCAAATTTTGTTCTAAAACACAGTAGTACACCCACCTTGAGGGGAAAGATCCGCTATAATATTTTGGCCATACTTATTGATCCTTAAAAAGGTGACTCAGACAGAGCACGCAATTTCAAAAATATTGTACTGTCTATTAGGGAAATCAAAGTGTCACTTTTTGAACCACACAGCGTACATACCTTTTATTTATTTATCAGTGGTATTGTAATAGCACTTCCTGTTTTCCGTTCAATAATTACAGGCCGGGTTTCAGTCAACATCCGCCAGGCAGGCAGTGGACAGGGTGTCTCTTCTGTCAGTGGTCACCACCACATTGATGGACGAAGCGTCAGCTGGAATGGAGGAGTGCCGCCAATAAGAGGAATTGTTTGCTGCATGCAACTTACTTACCAATTTCAAAAGGACAACTCCAACAACATACGCAATACAGATACAGTATCCATTGTTGTCTTTTATTCTATGAGTGTGACTGCATGTGCTTACCTTTAGTTTGTAACCAAAGATTGTCTGTAAACTCTGTATCTTCAATTATTGTTTGTCCATGCTCTGCTTTTTTTTTCTTCTCTCAACAAAACCTACCCAAAAAGAAACCCCCATTCCCATCCATTTTACAAACCCTAACCCTCTTCCCCCGGGCTGTGTTGTTTTGCTTGATGTCTGACTAAAATGACATCAATAATTCCACACACTTGCTGGGGAGGATAAGGTGATAGCAGCAACAGGCTGGTGAAGGAATACGAGGATATCTTCTAGACTTACTCAGCTTCAGTACTATATCTTCTAGTAGTAGTAGCCAATGTCAAATAAATTCAACGCAAGTACTAGTTATACTTGCAATACTTTACCATTTGTTAGGCTACATTATGGCACTGTTCTAGTGTACTGTCACCTGCTATTTTCTCGATCGTACCGTAACCGTTGTAATGCTACAGTAAGGAGTACAAACAAGGTTTCGTTTTCTTTTTTTCCATAGGCATGCAACTGCCACTGTGTCACACCACTAGTACCACCGCAATGAGGAAATGTCACCCGCCCAGGAATGACAACGTTAATCCCCATTTCACCTGGAGCCAGCCCTGGGCCTAGCCCTAATTTCTAACACAAATTACAGGTAAGATAAGCGTTTGGTGGGAGGTAGTATAATGGAGTATTATTTCGGAGTAGACAAGAGATTGACGGTTGTACTACTAAAGTCCTACGACTGTTCAGGAAAACAAAGTTACTGTTACACCCCCGCCCCCCACCCACCAGACTGAAAAGCAGTAAAAAACAGGTATGGTCAGATAAAGTTGAAAAATATATTTATTTATCCCTAACAAAATAATCTCCCTCACCCACCCTAACCCCAACGATTGTCTCTGAAACGTCCCAAAACGATCCCAACTCCCAAATCCCACCCCCCAAAAGTCTATAAAAAAAGGGCAAGGGACACTCCACTACTGGAGGGTGCTGGTGCTGGTGCATGATGCGGCATGGGCATCATACTCCTTGCGGAGGGTGGCAAGCTCGGAGCGGAGGCCCTTAACCAAGGTCTTATACCTCAGGACCTCCTGCTCCAGGTTGGACATGCGGACTCGTAGGCGGCGTTGGCGTTCCTTGCAGCTCCTGTGGGGGGCAGCTGGTATTTCGGTTGCTTGGCGGTGGCGGTCGGCTTTCTTAGCCCGGCTCGGTCCCGCTGGCTTAGTCACGGAGGAGGATGCAGTGGTCACAGTCGAAGATGTTGCCCCGCTCGACTGCGTGTCCTCCTCCTCCTCCAGGGCCACCAGCCGCCGATACTCGGCGACTGTGGCCTCCAGCCTCCGTTGCCGGGCCAATCTAGCCTGCTCCCTCCTTGTTGTTGATTTGGAAGGAGCAACTATATGAAGAAAGAAAGACATAGTCTGTAACCAATGCTCCTTATTAATAACACAAAGTGATTGAGCCGAAAGTTGGGTCACAGAGTACAAGTAGCAAATTGAAAGCACAGTACATAACTATTGAGGACAGTATCTATGTAACCTCCCACTTCTGCATCCTTGCTCTAACAGTAGTGGTAGTTTAATGAACTAAATCTACGACCACTATGGACTTCCATTACAGTCGACTATGACAGTACACCAGTCTTATTCTTCTTCTTCTCTCTTGTTTAGGGAAATGGGTACGTTATCTTATGCAAGCCGGCAGAATGACATGGACACAGCACAGTGAAGTTGCACCCGAGAAAAAAAGTTGCACACCATGATGATGGAGACAGACTTGCGTTACTGTACCGGTCCAGTACATGCAGGTGGTGAAGCTATTACTTTTCTATTACGGGTGGCACTGAGAATACTCTGTTACAAGGGCTACTGCTTAATTAATTTACCTTTCACCCTACAGTGCAAATGAGTACTAGAAAAGGAAACTGAAGAAGCTAACTAATTTGATTATCTATCACTTCACATGGGACGTATTTAATGACAGATGAGATGACTTTAGGTGCTTTGCTTAATATTGAGTGAACAGTGATACACCCACACATGAATGACGTACTACAAGTAAACTAAAGTTATTAAGAGAGGTACGGAGTGTCCACCGTAATAACCAGATATATGCTGTGAATGCAAACGCAATACAAAGTACTGCTACTATTCATGGTAGTATTGGACACATTTACAATTTCTTTTCCTTGCCTTCCCTGCACTGGGACGGACGTGCGGGTGCGGTGGTACATGCTCTTCAAGGTAACACTTACTTCACCTGGCGACCATCTACTCTCTCTAGATACACATGTGCTATGTAAGAGTCAGAGAATACCATGCTCCAGGCATCCATTCAGTCAAAGTATACGCACACATACAGTTTCTGTTTCACCCACCCAGGCTGCTGTCCTTCCACCCATCCTTGCTTCATCATTGACCCAGCCATGCACCATACCATATTCTTTCCTTCCCAGCCACCTCTGGGTCCAAGCAAACACATATCGTTCTTCTTTGCCAGCCATCATACAAGTTCGCGTCCCACTTACTTACACCCTTCTTTCGCTTTTCGTTCATCCCATCCATCACGTTCGTCTAAGAACTTATTGGGATTCTTCTCACCAAAAACTTCACAGCTAAGTCGAAGTACATTTCGAGGAGGCTACTACCTGGTTGATTTGTAATTGTAATACACCCGTGCAGAAAGCACACTATGCAGTCTTCAATCTCAATAAGTAAGGAATATATAGCTTACCTGTTTCCGCCACCACCGTTTGATCCCCCACAGGAACGGCCACCAGCTCTTCTACCGCCGCCTCCTCCCCAGAGGCCTCCGAGTCCAAGTCCAACACAGCCACCTCCGCGCTGGCCCCGTCACCAGATGTTACACCTACAAAGTACATTTAAGAATGTTAGAATACACCACTCACTACTATATAATATTTGGTCTAGGAGAAATGTTAAAAAAACAGAATACAGTGTAATAATTTGTGACTGTCTACTCCATAGTAAAAATGTCCCATTTTCCAGGGAAGGCTGTTGTCTTGCTGCACTTTTATGCACAACTGATGAATGCTTGCTTTTGATTTTTAACACGCACCACTTTTTTTCTCCTAACAGACAGAAGCTTGACTCCTGAGTCCTAAGAACACGACCAGGATCAAGTTCAAACTAGGTGAGAGTTCGGCTCGACCACAAGAAATGTGTCCAATTAATCGTCAGCACTAACCACTTTTCCGTTTACAGTTAAATAGTTTTATGACAAAGTAGATTTTAATAAATGTGTTTACTTTTAATAAAGCTTTTACACTTAAATAGACTCTGTGGTTTTTGTTCCTCTAGACTAGAGTGGATGAGCTAAAGGTTTTGGAATTTTTGCAAGCATGAGTGCCTCTGACACTTCTTGACTGTGCTGTGACTCCGTACTACTCTCTTGTCCTGCGTACGATAATCTAGAGATCATTGGGGATCTATAATCGGTGACTTCGGGAGCTGAATGACTCTGCCACACTATCTAGTCAGTAAGGAGACAGTGCATAGAGGTATTGCTGAATATAATGGGAGTCCAATGGAATTGCCAAATGTCCAATCTTAGTTAGCTACACAGACAGACTAATAAGAATAGTCTAGTAATACCACAGGGAGTCATATTCGAGGCAGGATAAGAATTTATATCCAGTCTACAAGAAGATCAAAGACGATTTAGAAAAAATCGAATGAGGAACGCTAGGAAAAAATATGTACTGTTTATTAAAATGTAAACTTACTGGGGCCAGCAAAGGAGCCCTCGCCTGCCCGATCCTGGCCTGCATCCTCAGCACCCTCCTCCTGTGTCCTCTTGCCCTTGGGGGGAGCTGATGTACAACATGAAAGAAAGAAAAACCAGAAAACATGGATGAGATTTTTCAACCAAATCAAACATTTCAAAAGAACAATAACAACATATTTTGGAAAAATAGCAAATAGATAGACAACTATTCCACGGGATCTATCTCATGTGGTATACTACGTTATTCGTATTGCCTGATTTGCGGAACGTTGACTTAGAAAGTTCCTATGTAACTCAATAAACAGACTACTAAAGAGGTTTGCCTAGGCCTGGCACTGCAGGCAGCAGTGCGCAACACGTGACAGACAAAGTCCATCCTGCTTGCAGATCAGTGAATACTCAAACTATCAATCCACCCGCCACCACCGCCACTATTTCTTCTGATAGCCATGTGACTGTCTAAAGGAAGGACTGGACTTCAGTCTGTTGGGGCTGATTTATAAGTCCCTTGCGGAAGTTGCGGCTGATTTTCCTCCATTGTTGCGTGCCTTTTCTGACGCAGCGGCAGAACAAAAGACTCGCCATGGTGTTGGTGCGGCGTATATATTAAAAAACAAAACACATATGGGCATATGGGCGATGCATCACGTTGTAAAGCCCTGCGCCATCAGGGGGCGTTCCGGCGCAAGGGAGGGCGTACCTGCGCAGGAACGAATCCTAAAAGTGGCTGAGGGAAATCTACAAGATGTCAATCAGTCATTTTTAGGACAATGATGCATGACTCAAACCCTGCGCGCTTGAAGCCGACGTACGGCTTGATGCAGCATTGGGGAGATAGGGTACCCCAGAGCATTGCTGGAGCTGCGCCATCGTTGGCACGCAACTCCAGCAATGCGCTGCCTTTACGGCACAGATGCGTAAGGCTTCTGTGACGTTTTGGGCCAATGGGTGGTGGTGGCATGGCACACAATTACTGCCGCATCCCTGCTACTTTGCAGGGATGCGCCGGTAATTGAAAATATGACCCTTACTGTCTAGCATTACGCAGTTCTTTTCTTTACAGTACACTCATACATAATTTCTCAGGCCAATGAAATGCTTCTGAACACAACATACAAAACAAAGAAGCATAGTAGCAAGCAAGGCTACTGAGAAGGAGAGCAGTGCACCTGAAAATGAAATGCATAGAAGATTTTGAAATATAATTTACCTCAATGTAATCGGCAGCATTATTGCTCTTGGTAAAGAACAAAGATTTGCAAATAACAGAGCAGGATAAAACAGAGTAGTAAATGTACTACTACTACTACTCACCAAGCCCGGGGACCTCTACGCCGAGCGCGTCCAGCAAGTCCCGCTCCCGGTCCATGACATCGGTCCAGCGGTGGGTGGCCTGGTTATATGTGCGCCGGACCCCAGAGATCTTGTACATGGCCCGGCACACCTTCTCCCACCGCTGGCGGTGCTCCCGGATGCCGTAGCCGGTCGCGATCTTGCCGCCTCCCAGGATCGTCTTGGGGAGGCGGCGCTGGACGTGGAAGATCAGTGCCGCCACTTCCTCCGCGCTGAAGATCTCCCTCGGGACCACTTGCTCCCCCCTTAAACGCCCGCACGGGAGCCGGGCACGGGGTGCGGGACCCTTCCCCTTCTCAGGGTGCTTCCCGGCTCCCTTTACCATGGTCTGGGCAGAAATAAACTTAAATGATAAAGAAGAAATAGAATAGTGAAGAAGAAAAGAAAAGAGTTTAAAAAAGTAGTTTAAAAGTAAATAAAAGCTGCAGAAAACACAAAAATATAGAGCTAGAAAAATAGAGGGTTAGATAATAAGTAAAATTAGATCAAAAAAACTTCAAACAAGCAAAGGATGGCAGAGATTGAGAGAGGATACAGAAAGCATGCCCAGAACCATAGCAATGAATGAGAAACAAGATGGCCGCGCCCGTTCACGACCGCGTGGGTAAGTTCGCGCGAGATTTTCCTTGCGAGTACGCGCGAAATTGTACTAGCGAGCAGCACACTTTGCGAGATTACACATAGCGGGCGGAAACGGAATTACGTCACGCCAACAAGATGGCCGCGCCCGTGTACGACCGATAGGGTAACTTGGCAAACGAATAGCTAGAAGCGCCTCGCGAACACGCGCAAGATCACGCGAACATACACGTCGCAACAAAAACAATTTTGTATTCGCACGTATTCGCGGCTTCCGAAATCGATCTCGCACGGATTCGCGCCCCAAAAAACGCGCGAAATTGCAAAAAAAACGATTTTAGCTAAAATGAAAGCAATGAGCAGGTGCAAAAGTTCAAACTTAACATTAGTAACATTCAAGGTAGTGCTTCCTGATGGGCCCCTCCAGAGTTTGCAACAATTCTATGACCCTGCTATGACCCAAACAGCAGGCTCATAGAATAGCACCATAAAGGTCCTGTAAAAAAAAAAATTCACTGCAACAAAAAGCAAATTACAGATAAGGAAGGAAGCAGGTGCCAGCCAGACTGGAACTTTCAAAATTACTGACACATTAATGAAACACAAATTAATTGATGGCAGTTGAAGAAGGGCAGGTGTGCTTGCTTTTTTCAACCACCATAATCTACAGTGATAAATAAACCTAATAGGTGCCAGTGAGGATGTACTAGAGGGTGGCATGGGTGTCCCAGAGGGTGGCAGTGGTGAAACAGAGGGTGCTGTGAACCTGTGATGATAAACCAGACGTAGAAACAACATAGTCGCGGCCGTTGCAAGCCGAAAAGTAAGTTCGCAATTGCGAACTTGTCCCAAAATCGGCGCGAACACGCGCCAACACAAAAAACGGAAAAATCCGCAAATCCGCTAGAGTTCGCGGATCTTCGCGGATTGCGAATCCGTAAATCCGCAATTTCGCGTACGCGAGATCCGCTAGATCCGCCCATGCTTAGCTATTTTGCAGGACTTAAACGAAACAAGAAAAGACCTGAGCAACATAAAGTTGAAACAGCAGCCAACAACCACTGAAGAACCACCACCTGTCCCAGCAAGACCTGTCTGGATTCCAAAAGTCGGGGATCTAGTCAGAGAAAAGATCGCGGTAAAGAAGGAATTTGGGCCTTCTTACAGAAAAGCAGTTCCTGTCTTGTCTATCAACGGGACAAGATCAGTTGTACTACCGCCGCTTGCTGGTAAAAAGGAGAACCGAGTTGTATCCATCGACCTGGTAAAACCACAATCATGTGGCCGATAACAAATAGTAGGCCAAGTGGACTCCCGATAAGTAGTAGAACACCAAGATTTGCTACAAACACAGAGGTTCAATCTAAGAGGCTAATCACATTCGAAACGCCTACAGAACTACAACAAGGACTATGCAACAATGCAATGGAATTTAGACCTCTGAAAACCCAAATAAAAACATTTAGCAGAGACACACCAATATATAATGAAGTAACAAACGACTATGCAAGAAACAGTAATCCTGAAGCAATTGGAACAATTGACAGAACTGCATCCGGCTACTTCATAAACTTCGATGATTCCTCTGAAGGCTTCACTGAATCAAAAACACAGCCATCAACAAAAACCTTTAAAGATAAAGTTAAAGTACTTTTGAAACAACTGAAAGAAACATATCTGATCTCTCCATGGATTGAATTTTGGGTGGGTTTTGGTGCATTTATCCTCATACTTTGGCTCATCATGGAACTAACTTTGGGACGCTTCATTGAGGGAAAATATGCTAAAATGGACACAGCAAGTCAGAAAATCAACTTGATCCTCAAACCACACACATCTTCACACGTCGAGAAAAGAGAACTTTCTTCAGTCAACTTCACAGCCAATCCTATACCGGGTGGGGTAGCATGGGACAACACTGACTACGAAATTTATGGTCCGGTTGAAATCCTGAAATATCCACACCAAATTAAGATCTCGTTGAGTGACTTTGTAAAACCAAGCTCATTTGCTGATGATTGGGACTTTGAAAGTATAAATAATATGATGTCTGACTTAGTGATGTCTGCTAAATTTACCAAACATGATTATTTGCAGGGTTCGACAAATTATGATAGTATGTACTGTTATAACCACTATGGTAACCATTTTCTACATAGATCTGCACAACCTAGAAATGTTTTTAAATTATAATCAATGGGAACATTGTGCAACCCCTCCAAAAGGAAGCTCAAGAACCGTTTATGACAAATATTCATACTTTTCAGGTTTTAACACAAGTAATGCTGAAACATTTTATTTCAAAATGTCAAATAAGACAGGGACAAAGACCATGATAACAAACACGAAATTGATATATTCAGACTCATTCTTTGAACAAATGAATACTTTTGGTTTTGATTATTGGGACAAAAATGTTGAAGTAAAGAGTGTTTGGGGTACAAAAGAATGGCAAGTACAGGGTATAGAATCTTTGTTTAGAGCCTGCATGATCCCAGAACAAATTATATTTTTAAATGACACTGTTCAACAAACTACCTGTCTTGGCCTAGCCAAAATCAAAGACTTAAATAAACCGTCTATTCCAAAACCAACAATGAACAGCAATAGCTATACAGATGAAGAGATAGACGTAGATTATGTATTAAACCAAAACAGAACACATCCTGATTGGAAAAAGTGGTTGATCTGGCCCACAGATACTAATAACTGTCAAGACAGATTCCTGAACAAAACACAGGGGTTCAAAATGACCAGGCCAGACGCTAGATATTCCCAAAGACAACACCCAGGAATAATAACCACCTACAGTGTGGGCAAATTATGCCTTCAATGGCTACAAACTTCCACACTGGCAGAAATTAAGCAACACCTAACTTTACTTACTGATGGTGCTGACTTGCGTGATTTCATTATGGGACCGCACAAACAGCGTCAGAAACGTTTCATAGCAGCCTCTGTATATGCAGCATACAACGAGGCCTGGAAGGTAACTCAAATTGAGACAGCAGAAAGAATACGGGAAATTGACCGTATTAATTTGGAAAAATCACTTTCTGTAGTGGACAATGGGTTAATGACTCTGTCCTCCAGAATTTTTTCTCTGGACAGCATTGTGTCTTCAGCAATCGACATATTATCGCAAGACTTACTGTTGTTACAACACGGTCAGTCCCAATTGCGTTCTATTGTACAGCTTGGCTGGACGTTACAAAGTCTGCGTTCAGGCTATGTGCCTTGGCGTTTAATCAACACAACGTCACTATTCAATATCTTTAACCTTACTGATAAACAAATCAGTATGGCACAAAAGGGTGCTGATTATACAATCCTGAGCATTGAGAAACTCGAGAGATTACCAGTGACAATGTCAGAACGACCTGTCAGTGAATGGATAATACATGGGATAATTAATATTCCAATATCTACCTTCAGGTTTCAATACTGCCAAAAATATATACAGGCTGGCATGTACGAAAAATTGGGAAAGAGGTACATTAAAACAACATGGAACTTGCCCTATTCACATGCATGTGTCAGTAATAAAGGACAGAAAGTGTTTCTTAGTGGCAATAATTGTGCGATGTCACTAAGCGGTACACTTCTGTGTAACGGAATTAGTTTGCATGGAGCCTGTGAAGGGAACTCAAATAACCTTTCATGTCACCAGCTAGGCGCACCTGCAGCAGAGATAGAACCATTCTTTCAAAGACTCTATAATGGGAGTTACGTTCTAATTGTGGACCGGAGATGTTGTAGTCTTATGCCCGGGACTCCTTATCTCGTAACTACGACTGCGAAGGTCAAGTGCTGTGGACGCTTATTGTTCCCCAGCTCCCTTCCAGACAGGGAGGCAAGGGCATGGCCCAACTTGAAAATTACTTCTATCCGAATAGATACTTAAAGCAGAATGAAAACAGTGCTTCTTCAGACGCCGACCAGGCTCACGTCATCAAAAGAAACGTATGATCTCCTAGTCGCAAGGACGACTGCAGAGATTCACTCATTGTTATCAACTAATTCCCCCATACATTTCGCAGAAATCCTGAATGAAATCTTAAATATTTCTGATACCAGTGGAGTCTCAAAAGTATTTAAGACAGTATTTTCGATGGCATTAACACCATTCAAAGCCATACTGGGTATTTTTCCAGATTTCGTCCATTCGATTTTTGGCGGACTTCCCCTCATTTTGGGACTAATTACAGGAATCCTATTCTTAGTCCTCATATTTCGTTATGGCAAACCATGTCACAGACAAAACACCTACGACAAGGGAAGAAACAATCCTAGCCATTGGATACCGGGACCGGATATCAAAAATCCTGGGACTATCCCGGCTTAGAGACCTGAACATGACTTGGTTTCTTTCATTTCGACCAATGTGGCAACGATGTGTTTTACCTGTATTAAGGTGCTTGCTATGCGGAGAAGAATGCGTGTTAGACACCTGTCTGACGCTACAATCAGATGCGCCAATGAATGCAGAAACATTGTTGAGTCCAATAAAGGCTCATGCTTTGTGCTGCCCTCAACGGCTACCAATCCTGATGACGGCATTCGTGGAAGCTTCACCACTACGATTAAGGGGTAGTGAAGTTCAAGATGAAAGCAGCATTGATCAGGTACGACCTTCTGTCAGCAATTCTAATGAAAACGTCAATGGAGACAATCATGCGCACGAATGCATGGTTACATCTTTTTCCGAGTTAGTGGAACTCTCCCAGGAAGCTGTTGACAGCTTTTTCGACAGTCTAAATGATATGATGTTCTCACCAGAGCAGAAATAGAGACTTTTGAGCAAGCTCGCACACGGCGTTCCCTGAATTTGGCCTTCAACTAGAATAGCAAAATACCATGAACAATTTTCCCTCCAGTTCACGGACAGCAATTTTTTCAGCAGCCCCAAAATATTTTTACGAATTTTTCGGGACACTTATTTTCTGCTTAAAGTAAGAACTATTCTTAGAGAACTAAAATTTCTATTTTTAGATACTTTATAGACATTAGCTGCCCGCTGGTATGTTCATAATTATTTTATTCTGTGATGGAATGGTCTCGAAACTTTTTTCTGTATTAAGAGCCATTTCATGTGTAAATTCTCATATACAAATTAGTGATAATGTATAGATATGCGTGATTACTTTAGCATTATTCTACAGCTTGAGTGCATATATTACATCTGACTGTTTTTTCCGTATATTTGATAATTTCAAAATGCATTTATGTATTTTGGGGTGGTAAGGTATACACGATACTCTACAGTATGTTTTACTATGCATAGATTCGTAAATATGTCCATAGTTAGCGTGGAGTGGGTGTGATGTATTCCTATAGGTTCTGTATCGATCCCCCTATTCCTGACCCTATTCTGGTTAACAAGTTAACTAGCAGCCATCCCATGAGGCAGAAAACCCCCATGATGCAGAAACCGTTATCTGATTAAGCCACACTACGGCACAGGAACGTGTTATCTGATTAGGTCATAACGCTTGCCATCTAATTAGACAAGCGATATTCCTCCAGCCCCTGATAAGGCATACGGAGTTCTCAAAACAAATCAAACCTATGACAGACCTGGGAAAAACCCTGCGGCCATTGTTTTGATTTCACCGAGAACTTCAGCAAAAGAATGTGCTAACGACCAGGTCGTATGACATCCTTATTGACGTATCTATGTCCATCCTTACGTCAATCTCGGCACCTTAAAGGTATAAATATTACCGATATTGCCCTATGCAAACACACGCGGTGGTGACGAGATCGGAGCAGCCAGACTTGCCGAAGCCCAGAGCAGAGCAGACCCCGCTGGCGCAGCCCCGCCTTCCTGACGCGCTGAGAACGAGATGCTGTTTTCTCTTGCCGAGAAATCCAGCTCCGGCGCTTCCGGGTAGCCCTCGCAGGCAGCCTGGAATATCGAGACCAGAGACGAGAGATACCATCCCTCATTCATCCTAGATTCCAGGTACAGAACTGAATAACCCCTTGCAGAGAATTCTTTAGTCAGTCACTTGGCAAAACAAACTTAACTTAAACTGCTACTTTCTATTCCCGCCCACGTATTAGGCTTAGGTCAGGTACATCTGGGGTAGGCGTAGTTAGAAACACCAGTTGAGTACGATTAGTCAAATGTATATGTGTATGTATCTATTTTATCCATTTTAAACCATCATATGGCTTAGAAACCATATCAATGTTTTTACAGTATTATTTTATACTTCTGCTTTTAATGTATGCACTTTACTTAACCATAAGTATTGCAATAATATCGATCCATTTCTCTTGTATGAGAAAAGAGACTGATCAATAAATAACATCTTTTATTGAACACGCCCGTCTCTTCCTTTTCTCTACAATCTGGTGAGACTAAGAATGCACGTACTGACTGAGTAAAATAAGTCGTCTTTTGTTTTCACACGACTCTAGAGATACACTCTTGATTAGGGGAGAGCAAAGTTGTCATGTTCTATGGTTGTCAGAAACTAAATCCCTTCTTGTCTATCCAGGGAGGTTCAACTCCTCCTTGCCTATTCGAGAAAGTTTCTAGTGAACTCTGAGCTAGCTGGCAAACCCAAAACTTTAAGTCTAATATCGACAGTAGTAGACCTAGTTAACGTCTGGTCTAGGCCTATACTATTGAAGGTATTATTCCAATGCGCAGAGCCTATTGGGATAATAGGAACTACACTACAGGGCAGCGTCCAGAAACATCTTGAAGGCAGACAGAAGGCACTTGTCATTTCAGTTAAACCTTGCTCCAATAGCCTCTAGACATGTTTTATATGTCAGATCCGAGAGAAGATGACTTTAAAAGAGTTTTTCGTTCACACCTTATTTCTGGACAGGTACAAAGAAAGTGAAGCCTTTTGGTATGTCTAAAATTGCACAGCATGCTTCTAACAAAGCCTACTTTATTTTTCCAGATTTGACCAGACTTACTGACTCAAGTAAATTAAATCATATTCTCCGTTAGTTGATTTAAATTGGTTTACTAGGCTTTAAATTGATATCTAAGAAAGAAAATAGCTAACAGTACCTGGATTGAATATGAACTACCTACTGATCTGGGCACATTCCTGCAGCTCAGAATATAGGAGTTATGCATGTGAGATTTCAATTTCAACTCTATTTTAAAAATCATTTTAAAAATGATGATATTACAAACCTATGTTCTACACAGACTCCATTCCCAGATCGTTGAGGTCATTGTTCCGGGCTAAGGACCAAGTTTTATGTTTATGATTTATCTCTTTCAACAAAACAACAAAAACACAATCAGTAGATCTGAAGTTATGAAGTTATAAAGTTTAAGGGTCAAAATAGAGGCAAAAACAGTAAGCACCAACAGTGGCCACAGTGGTCATCTGATTGTACTTGACCGGGACGAGGGTAAAGTTTAAGGGTGACCGTGATGGATCATGGGTCTGATACAGGAACCGCATTCATCCCAGAGGAAACCTTTACCTTCTTATTTAGTCTTTGGAATAGAAGTCAAAAATCCTCAGTGGGCAAGGACTCAGGCAGTGGTTGAAGAGAGCTCCACTTGGTCTGAAGCAGTTGCCTTCTGGCAGGCATGTTCTGAATGGATTTCATGCATAGAGAAGGTTCATTGCCTGTCAGATATCTTTCACGTCTTCGTTCATGAAGATGTCTACTTTTGGACTTAGTCAATTTTCTGGAGCTAGGATTCCTCCAGAGCGGCAAGGCTGCCTGAGACTGAACATCTTTTTCATGAGGTCCCACTGAATGGAATTTGCTGCTGCAGAGAAGAACATAGTGGGAGCAACCTAAATCATCGGCCCAATGGTAATGGGCCTTCATTGGATCAGCTTTGAAGTTTGGTCCTGGTCCCCATCCATTTTTCAGAGCAGAAAGTTATCAAAAGGTGTCTAGGGTTTCAGGAAACTTTAGGAATAAAAACTTTTGACAGCAGCCAAGGGTCCAGGACTTTGGAGAGAGCACTTGGGTGTCAAGCATCCATCCAGAAAAAGCCAGCAGCAGGGTCCAGGGTAGGTCCAGTTAGAACTGGTTATCTGGAAATGCAGAAAAAGCTCCTTGAAACTTGTTGTGTCCCTATAGCCCAAACATGAGGTCAGACTTAGAACCCTTGGAGTCCATTTCTTGCTCCTAAGTACTAGAGGGTCTAAGGTCACAGATAGCAGACCTAGCCCTCTTTCTTTCTTTCCCAGGTCCAGACATGATCTGAGGAGGGTTCTGAGAATGTCACATCTATTCTCAATGCCAGCCTGTGGGTGGGGGAACTCCTGACTACTCTCTTATCAATGTGGTAAAATTTCCCTGGGGTAACCCTACCCTCTTTGCAACACTTCCTGTGTACCTCCAAAGAATCCCACAGTGCCATTCTGTGCCCAAATGTATGTATGTATGTATGAACATTGATAGAGCACATTGTAACCCTATGGGCATCCTGGCGCTGTGACACCTAAGTTTCTGACTAGGGATGTTGCCACCAACAGGGTGGAGATTATAACCTGGGAAATAGCCTAGTCTTGATTTTTTTGTGGAACAACAATAGATCCTGTGTCTGTCTCAATTCAAGTGGGAGGTTGTTCCAAAGGTGTGCAGCTGCTGTACCAAACACTCTACCCCCCCAAAGTTGCTCTCTTTGTTTTGGGTATGATCGCGAGATTGGATGATGAGGAGCGGAGGTTACGTGTCGGAACATACCAACCAAATCTCCTCTGTATCGGTTTGGGCCCAAGTCCATATAGGGCCCTAAACACAATACAGAGGGACTTGAACTGAACCCTCTGATCCACCGGGAGCCAGTGCAGCTCTGCCAGAGCCTGCGCTGAAGATAACCGCTGTGGTCTCATAAGTGCAAGTTTTGCTACTGCCGTCTGAATTCTCTGTAGTCTCTCAAGCAGATATTTAGGGGACTTCTGTAGCAAGGTGTTACAGTAATCCAGGCGGCTCATGATGATACTCCTGACTACTAAAGCTCTGACCTGACCACAAGATGAATTCAAGATGGCAGAAATGTTCTTCCCCTGTACAGAAGTCCTGTGCCCACTCCAGAGGTTTGGCCAGGCAAATGAGCAAACCCTCCCCTATGGTCACTCTAATCCAGTTATAGGGGCAGCTTCTCTTTTCAATCAATCAATCACGCGTTTGCTAAGCACTACTACTCACCCATGAGGGTCTCAAGGCGCTGGGGGTGGGAGGTTTTGCAGGTTCCAGTCCATCAAGGAGGGGGTCTGTCGAAGAGCCATATTTTGAGGTTTCTTGTGAAGATGGGGAGAGATGTTTTCTGTCTGAGGTAGAGAGTGAGGGCGTTCCAGGCTCTGGCCGCGAGGAAGGAGAAGCAGGGGCCGCCTGATCTGGTCTTTCTGGTGCGGGGGACCGTGACTTAGGAAAGCTGGGCTGATCGTAGGGTCCTTTGGGGGGCATGGAATTTGAGTCGGCTGTTCAGGTATGCTTGTCTGGTTTAGTGGAGGGCCTTGTGAGCGTGGGTGAGCATCTTGAAGGTGACTCTAGCTTCGATGGGGTGCCAGTGGAGTGTGTGCAGGTGCTGGGAGATGTGGCAGTGAGGTTTTTGTTTATTCCGGCGTAGTGTGCGTTGCCGTAGTCGAGTCTGCTGGTGAACAGGGCGTGAGAGACGGTCTTTCTGTGTTCAAGGGGGATCCATTTGAAGGTCTTGCCTAGGAGACAGAGGGTGTGGAAGCAGGAGGACGAGACGGCGTTGATCTGGTGGTCCATTTTGAGTTCAAAGTCCAGTATGATTCTGAGGTTGTGTGCATGGTCTGTGGGGGTGGGCGGACTTCTAAGGGTGGGGGCCACCAGGTGTGGTTCCAGGCATCGGGGTGTGGGCCCATGATGAGTACTTCTGTTTTGTTGATGTTTAGTTGAAGGGAGCTGTTTTTCATCCATTTTGCAACAGCTTCCATGCCTTCTCAAAAATTGGGTCTGGCGATGTTAGGTTCGTTGAATAGGGAGAGGATGAGTTGGGTGTCTTCTGTGTATGACACAATGTTGAGTCTGTAGGTTCTGACGTTTGGGGCGAGCGGAGCCATGTAGACATTGAAGAGCCTAGGTGAGAGGGATGACTCCTGGGGGACTCCACAGGTGGTTGGTGTAGGGCCCGAGAGGAAAGGGTGGTTTCCATGCTGTGTTTTTTTCTGAAGCCGGATTGGGAGGAGTCGAGGATGTTGTGCTCTTCAATGAATGTGGCGAGCTTGCTGTTGATGGCTTTCTCAATGACTTTCACTGGGAAGGGGAGCAAGGAGCAGGGAGATGGGTCTGTAGTTTTTTGAGGTTGGTGGGGTCCGCCAAGAGTTTCTTGAGGAGGGGGTTGATCTCAGCGTGTTTCCAGTCGTCGGGGAATGATGCGGTTGCCAGGGAGCGGGTGATGGTGTGGCTGAGCATGGGTGCGTTGGTTTCGGCAGCTCTGTTGAAAATGTGATGGGGGCAGGGGTCCATCGAGTGGATTGAGTTCATCATCTTCAGTGTGTCTTCGGTGGTAAGGGCTGTCCAGTTGTTGGTCGTTGACTTCATTGTGTCGTGTGTGGTTGGTGAGGGTTCAGTGTGTTGGTTGTCTTCATCGAAGTTGTCGTAGATGCTCTTGGTTTTAGTGGTGGAAGAAGGTGCTGAGTTTGTCGCAGAGGTCTTGTGAGGGTGGGATGTTGGTGGACTCGCTGGTAGGTTGGGCGAACTCCTTGATGATGTTGAAGAATTCTTTGCTGTTGTGTGCGTGGGTGGAGACTCTGTCTTTGATCACATTTTTCTTTGTTTTTCTGATGAGTTGAAGGTGGACTTTGGTGCCGGTCTGAAATTGTTGAGGGCTTCTGTGGATTTGGTGTTCCCCCAGTCCTTTTCGAGGTGGCGGCAAGTACGTCTGGACTCTCCAAATTTGGTGGTAAACCATCTAGCTTTCTTGGCATGGG
The DNA here is from genome assembly GCF_964261635.1 of Lissotriton helveticus. Classification (NCBI taxonomy): domain Eukaryota; kingdom Metazoa; phylum Chordata; class Amphibia; order Caudata; family Salamandridae; genus Lissotriton; species Lissotriton helveticus. Next base: position 1,083,277,673 of record NC_136059.1, read on the forward strand.
AGTTGGTGTTTTTCTTGAGGGGGGCTAAGGTGTTGACGCTGTCAGTGATCCATCTGTGCAGGGTTCGGGCTGCGGCGTTGGGGGTCATCATTTTCCGCGACGGGGGTCATCATCATTTTCCGCGACGGTCGGGGTGGAGTTGCTGAGTGATGAGGTTAGCTGGTCGTCAGTGATTTTAGTCTAATTTCTTCTTGGGAGCAGGTGCTGATGTCTTTTACCGGGACTGGTGCCTGAGCGGCTAGGAGGATAAAGGAAGGGGTCAGGCAAGATGTCAGCTACATCTGCTTGCAACAGGGTAGGGCTCTTTCCAATTAATTTAGTTTGTCAGCACTGCCCAGATGGTCAACTTGCCAGAGAAACATAACACTGCCCCATACTCACACCCTTTGTCTCACCTTTGGCAGGAAGCTCACACCTCATCAAATTGGCTATATTTAATTTCTGGGTGACATTTGGAATCTCATGCATATTGGATTCTAGAGGCTTTTCACAGAAGCAGATAACTTACTCAAAGCCCCTATTCTAAAATTGTTATTACAAAAAAGTCCAAATGGAACTCTGTAACTGTTTCCTCAGCGGAATAAGCAGACAATATTGAATGTAATGGTGAATCTCCATGGGTTTCCTTTGAAGCAACTGACACTGCCTCGGTGAAAATAGTATATGCAGCCTTTTCACTGTAAGGACATGTTTAACATTAACGCTTTATATGTCTTAGTTTTGAATACCATGCAGCATGCCTTACGAGTAAGAAGGCCTAATTACAGGTGTCTTAAAATTATTAAAAGGAGGTTTTTAGGCCTGTCAAAGGGGCTATTTTGTCATGACAAATTAGCAGTTTAATTCAGCACAACCAGGCTTCTGAAGCAGGTCCACAGTCAGGTTTGCATTGTCACTGCAGTGGGTGGCACAATGAGTGCATGCAGCCGAATGGTGGCATTTAGCTTACAGGCCCTTTGTAGACTATGTGCATCATATAGTAGAGAATTACAAGTAAGTTAAAGATACTAACTAGTGGTATGACAATTTCATTATGTTGAAAGAGGGAGCACCCACACTCTACCGCTGGTTAGCAGGGATAAAGTGGAAGGAGTTCTACAGCCAGCAGAATAGTCAAAGCTAAACGTGTGGGGTACATCACATTAAAGCTGTGTCTGGGGAACTCAGATTATGGAACAACAGATGCACTAACCTTAAACTGTCATACCCAGCAGAAGCAATGTGCACAATGCAAGCCCACCACTGCCCAACTGTACAGAACCCTGTGAGCATTCTTACAACCCACTAGGAGAAGGCACTGAGGGGAGAAATAACAAGGAAAGGAGGGGAAGAGATTATTTACCGGGATGTTACTACTATTCTGTTCCAAGTGTCTGATCTCTGAGATGTCTGGTCTGGCGTGTCAGGCCTCAAGTGTTTGTTTGTACTCCAAGGACCCTGTGACATGAGAAGTACCTCATGGAAATAGACATCACTGTTACATAGGAACAGGAGTTTATGAGTGTATTTGTTTCATGGGGTAGTTTCATGACTGGTGTTATGTAATAGTACATGGTGAAATACCTTACAAAAGTCCTGAAATTCAAAACTAGTTCAAGAGTCTTGGTTCTGTCACCGGACTCCAGTCTCTTGGCAGATGGAGAATATGGTAAATGTGAGACTCTTTAGAGTCAAGTTCTACAGTTGTTGGAATTGCTAAGCATTTCCTCACTTTCGTTCTTGCTATACGTAGCACTCATTCACATTAATTCACAATGCCACTATTCATACAACTCCTTTTGTGTTCCGCATTGTGTGGCTCACACTTTGTGTGCTGCTTTTGCGATGCCACTCTTCATACAAGCACCTTTTGTGTCCAGTATTATGTGACTCACACGTTGTGCCCTGCTTAAGGAGTGTGTAGTCTTTAAGTGGTTAAGTCTTTGGGTGGTTGACGTACTTAGGAGAATATGCACCACCTTAACTTGTTCTATAGGCGGTGAACCTCTTTTTACAGAGCCTTGTTAACAAGTGCACACATGGTAACAATTATTGTGTGCTTAGCTATATTTTCGTTTGGTTTTCCTTTCAGGTAACTGCTGGGCTGTGGTTAGGCTGAGGCAGAAGATGGCAACTGGGAGAAGAGCTAGAAGAGGAAGATGTGCCAGAATCTTAGACCCTGAAAATACTGGTAAGTTCATGGAAGCTGATCCCTTGCTGAACACCTGATTGCCAAGTCCAAGGTGTGGTATTGGGCGTGGCCTTTTAACCCCTTGTGTGTTTGCGACGGCCCCCGGCCATCTGACATCACGGTGGGCATGTGCAGAGGACGGCCGGGGGCCGTCCAAACTCCACCCTCTCAATAAAACGCCCGCACAGCGTGAAAATCCGTGCAGCGCGGAAAGTATTAAAGGCACTGCAACAAAATGACAGCTCAGATTACCGATCTCGCGTGACTTTTTGGGAAAACCTGAAATGTTCTTGAAAATTTCTACCAGCTAAACTCTCATGTGAAGTAGGCCTATATTGAGCTGGTATGTTCTGGTATGTGTTTCCTTGCATGCTTGTTGGAATGTTTATGTCATATAAACTCTCATGTGGAATAGGCCTGTATTGAAGTGGTGTGTGTTGGTATATGTCTCCTTACTTGCAATTTTCAATTCTTCCACCTCCATGCCCACACTGTCCAGAGAAGGCCCACAATAACAGTGGGAGAAACATGGAGTTTGACAAGATAGTAATTTCCGACAGCCAGAAAGTGAGACTAATTTTGATTTTGGACTAGAAAAGTGATGCCAATGGCCACCCCTATTTTGTAGTTAGCTCCCTAGATATTTGTAACTGGTTGTCCTGTCAATGCATTCACCTTTGAATGCCCAGCTCTCCAGTTTATTGATTTTTACCAAATGCAACTGTATTTGTTTATTAAATATTTACATTCAAATCACTGGAGGCAAAATATGACTCTAGGTAATTTAATTGGCATTGTAGGCCAAAACCTGTCTTTTCCAATAACACACTTCTGTCTGCAATATTAAAGTTTTTGTACTTTCTGTTCACCGAAATTTGGGTGGACATAATCTTTCTTTCCTAAGGGTCTTTCCTCAGATCTTCAACACAAAAATAAAAATTAGAGGGGCTAACATGCACCCCTACTTCTGCTTGCATGTTGAGTTTATTTTTGCTGTGACGTTGCACAACTTAGTCCAGATCAGACTTCTGTTCACACCAGCTATAGCGGTCTGGAAGTCCACAAACCAGGCGTATAATGAGGAGTTGCCAGGAAAGGTATAATTATCAAGCAGCATTACTATGGCTTGCCTATAATATGCCAGCTAGAAGGCAGAGTTATCTCCTCTTACGCTATTCAACACTGAAATGACCCCATCTAGACCTCCCTAAAACAACATCATCACTGTCTGCGGTTTTGGAAAACTTTTAAACTCTGGCTTTGTTCAGATTAACATTTTGGTGGGCGAAATAGTGCAATTCTTTCGATATGTAGGGCACATAATTCCTGCAAGTATTTGCGGTTGTACACCTATTACAAGAGGGGAGGTGTGTGCACAAAAATCAGGCTATTTGACATTTTTCATCATGATTTCCACATTTTGACCAAAGGCTCTCTTGCGAGCCCTCTTTGCTGTCAGTCAAATGGCACACGTGTTTGAGGCATACACTTGCATACTAAAAGGTTTGCAAGATACCTAGGGTTCATCCAGTTTCTGTAAGTCGCACAATGAACTTTTCGAGTACAGCACTTGCAGCTGATGTTCAGACATGTTATGCTCGAAGTATGTCTCTTGAGACAACATTTTGCAGTCGGAGTAAGTACCAATAAAAAGCCAAATTGCACAAAAAACAGGTAACCCAAATATCAAGGTTTAGTTGGATTTACACTTACATAATGAATATTTAAACACAGACGGTGTCTGATGTCGTTTCTACTAAGGACTCTGCTGTAATGCTCTGATTATGCCTTGTGCCTATTGAGGAGTGTAACTTTTATTTTCAGTCAAGTTCAGGCATTGTAATATTTGAAGAAAAGAATCTAGTATGGAACGTTCGTCGAGAAAAATTAGAGTTGGAATATTAATAAGTTGCATGGCCTGGAACACATCCTGTAGGGGGTTGGGTCATCTATTACAAGAATAATTGTATCTACAGTCTGTTTCACCCAGCCTCCAGTCACTCAAATGAACTAAAACATACATGGCAACTTCAAAAGTGAGAGTCGGTTTCAGGGTTTACTCAATAAGCATTTAGGTTAAGATAATGCAGGATACTTTATGGTATGGATTTTTCCTGCATTCGTGGCTGTTTAAATAAAACACTCAGGGGCATATTACCAAGAATAAGCAATAATTATCGCTAAGCTTGGTTAGAGGCAATAATTTTATCGCCGTGCTTCGCCTATTTTTATCGCTTAGAAACCTTGCTATTATCAAGGTTTATCTCCTAAGCAATAAAAAATGGGCCGAAATGTATGAATATCGCTGAAAAGTCTGCGATATTCATGCATTACCGAGCTAATGCTCTTAGCCATGTTATCCACCTACCATTGGATAACATGGCTAAGAACTGCTCTGGGCAGGCGTTAGCTTTTGGAGATAATCGCGCCTAGCGAGATTATTTCCAAAAGTAGGTAATAGGAGATAGCGATGTTAGCGACTGTTTCCAGTCGCTAACATCTTGGCACGCCCACTTTGCATGTCATTAGCGATAAATATGCTGACATGCAAAGTGGGCCCCAAGATGATCGCTATCTCCTACTAGCTGTCGCTAACTGATGTTAGCGACAGCTAGGTAATAGGGCGATAAAATGATCGCCCCTTTAGCGGGAAAAATTCCCGCTAAAGCGGCGATAAGGCCCTTGGTAATATGCCCCTCAGTTATTAGAAGGGTTGCTAAATAGAGGAACAAGACTCGATTTAATGGTTAAATTATCCATGGATCAAAGAAGTGCAGACACGGATATTTCATTTAGAAGAAGCAGCACATCTGTGATGCTTATCTTAGGAAATGGTTGTTAACCCGCACTAGTCTGCAAACATAGATCCATTACTACACAGAAAACTGAGTACATCTTACTGGTTCCACCTCCTTCCCTCAATGGCAGAAAGGCAAGTGCGCCACGATTTGGAGGTATTGCATTCCCTGAGCGCATTTTAGGAGACACGGCATTGATGTAAAAATATATGGATAATGTCCAAAGAACAACAAAGGTCATAAGAAGGGAAGAGGAGAAAGATGAGAGATGCCAGTGATAAAAGGATGTCACGGAAGGCCGTACAAAACAGATGAGATTTAAGGCAGGTCGTTACAGAGGCAGAAGAGGTTGATGCTGGTTCACATACATTAGGAAGGTGCATCAAACAAGAATGAAATCCATAAATCTATCACATTGACATTTCTGACCGCTGACAGAAATCATGACAGTCCAGTATGCTGCCTCCTTGATAAATGTTTGAGTGGAAAAAACACAGGAATAAATGTTGGAACAATTTCCCTCATAACACATTGCTCTTTAAAAGCTTGAAAAGCAGAAACAATTTGAAAATATATATCGACCATATACTTAAAAAAAATTTTTTTCAATATAAGCCTCGCAGACTTCACTCTCATATTTTGCGAGCGCTCTATTCAAACAAACGTGCCAGGAGATGATTTTTGATTTTACTACTTTTTGTCACCATTATTTTTCGCTTTAAAATTCTTGGGAAATTACCTAAGATCCAAGTTCAAATTTAGGGGCATATTATCAACACAGGCGATAAAATTATCGCTGCTTTTATCGGCAGAAAACTGCCGCTAAAGCCGCATTTTAGCGGCAGTTTTCTGCCGATAAAAGCAGCGATAATTTTATCGCCTGTGTTGATAATATGCCCCTTAGTTCGCTTCCATAGCAGCTGGCATGTTCCAAATGTACTATTCAAAGCACAGCAGCACACTCACCATAGAGGCGCCAACAACAATAGTTTAATCAAGTTAATATATACGGCGAGCAGAAGAGGGTTTATGTTAGAAAAGCATAACAGTCAAAAACCTGTAAGTGCATTTTTAACAAGAAGTTGAATTTTAAACCTGCGTTTGGGTGGATAATTTAAACAGGGGCAAATTGCAAAGTGTGTGACTTTTATGCAATACGCCTGAAAAACACTTACTATCTATGTTGTGTCAAATGCTTATGTTCACATCTTAGAGGTATTAGAAAAAAGTACATGGCTAACTTCTCATAAGTACAATGCCGCATACTTTTACTCAAGCAGCATAACGCATAAACGGCTGCATTTAGGCCAGTATTTCTCAAGGTTGTGTGCCCCCCTTCGGGCACAAAGGCAACACAAAGGTTTCTAGGGATGGGTGAAACTCGTGGAGTTGTACTCTGCGGAATATCACGGATGTAATTAAAAACTCAACATGATTCTGGAGAGTTCTGCCCTCCCCTTTGATACACTACTCGCCTGGATAGGCATAGAGAAATGAGCAGACCCCTTTCCACATAATACGTACGGTATCATTTGGGGTCTTGTCTTGTGATGAAACATCCCTTGGGCCATGGGAGAGTGGAACCCCTGCTGCGCCTAGTGTGCAAGGCATGACTGTCTTCGCACACCATTTGAGGAGTTTACTATGCCATGCACAGATTACAGTGATAAAGTACCAGTAGTGTGGCTCAGATGGTGCTACGGGGCAGATGATGGTTAAGCAGCTCCTCCCTGGCTTTAAATAACAAGCATTTGCAATGCAATAGGTCTCGCATTAGTGAGAATTAGAGCTATTGGCATTGTAGATGACAATGTCTTTTACGCTTGTGTTTTCGTTTGGGATGGAGTGGATGTATGGGGTGTGGAAATATATGGGTTGAATTGGAATTGTTAGTTTGTGTGGTGTGGAGTGGATTTGTGTAGTGGGACTATGTGGGATGGGGTGCAGTGGAATTATGTGGATAGTAATTACGTGGTATTGAGTGTGCTGAAATTATGATGAGTGTGATTGTGTGTGAAGGAGTGTAAATATGTGGATTGGTATTTTGTGTTGTGGAGTGGTATGTAGAGGAGCTTAATCATGTGGTATGCTGTGGAATTTTGTGGCATGATGTTGAATTCTGCGGTGTGGATTGGATTTATGTGGTATGTTGTGTAATTGTGTTGAGTTGAATTAAGCTGTTTGTTGTCAAATTATGTAGCTTGGGATGGAAATGTGTGCATTTGAATAGTGTGCAATGGAACTGCGTGGCGCTGAGTGAAATTATGCTTTTTGGAATTATGTGGCATGGTGTGAAGTGTATTTATGTGGATTGTTGGTATGTGGCATAGAGTGGTTTAATGAGCGGTGTAAGTATCTGGTATAGATTAGAGTGTAATTATGTGGAGTTGGATCATGTTGTGTTGAGTGGTTTTATGTGGAGTGTAATTATGTTGGGTGGTGATGAATTGTAGGATGGTAAATTATGTGGTGAGGAATTGTGTGGTGTCGTATGTCACATTAAACATCCAGGTATGCCTCAAGGCACCCAGGTGACTGGAGTAATTATGTTTATTTTGCATCTTCTTCAGACCATTCAGATACGATTCACATTAATGAAGATTACTGGATTTTTCCAAGATTACACAGTGTATTCAACTGAGAGAATCGAGATTAAAACCTAAGCCTACTAGTTCCACAGTCTACAATTTAAGTTCCAGATCTTGTCTAAGAAATCAAATGTATATATGGCTGATGGTGTGTACCTTTGTGTGGATACTTTGGACTATAAAAATACTCATTTAAAATACAAAAACAGTTAGCTGCATGTGCACTCAGGGGTATTGCTTTAAACTGATGTGTACTTTCGAGATAAATTGAATACAGTTAACTACAAGTTAACAAATTACATTGAGCACACTGGTATGACCATAAATGCTGTGATGTCAACTTACATATGGATGTGCTCAGGAAGAGAAGTGATAAAGTACCACTCGCTACACAATAGCTGAGAAAAGCTGACTGAGCATTATTAGTCAGAAGGAACATGGGTATAGATGCATCAAAGGAAAAACCAATCGCAAAGGGGCAGATTCTCAGAATGATGCATCCCAAATGCAAAAATCACAATTTAAGAAATCGCAAAATTGCGATTACTTAAATTGCGATTGCATTTAAGGAATATCAAATCGAGATTCCTTAAAGGCAATGCATTAAAGTAAAAAAAATAGCGATTTCACTAATAGGGGGAGCAAATTACCATGAAGTTGAACTTCATGGTAATTTGCAAAAACTTTGAAAAATTTACTAAAGTGCATTTTTCAAAGTTCCATTTTACACACACACATGCCCTTGGGGCATGTGTGTGTGCAAGATGTTCTCACATGCAGATTTCAGGGGTGCAACAGGGTGTCCTTTTGAGACCCTGGCACCCTTGAAATTGCACTCTCAGTTTGCGATTCTCTAATTGAGAATCTCAAACTGAGAATGTCTTCCCATTCATTCCTATGGGCCTCTAGGCCCATAGGAATGAATGGTATTCATTAAGTGCCACTCGCAATTTGCGAGTCGCAATTAAGGAATGTTTACAAATCACAATTTATTTTGCGATATCTACATGCATAGCCTTTTGCTCTTCCTTATTAGTGAATCCTTATTTTTCGCTAATAAGGAATCGCAACTGGCATTGTTGATGCATCTATACCATGGTGTATTGTGTGTTATGATGGATACGAGATAAAATGGATATCGGTGACAGGTGCAGAAAGTTCTTGAATTATTGCGTTTTGTGCTGCTGGGGATGAAGGGTTACTCAGTGGTAATGGCTGCTGCCCTTTAGTCCGAAGTTTGAATGGAAGCCAGAATCTGTCACCCATTTTTGCCATAGCTATGCAACATTTATGAAAGGGTCAAATACGTCACTTGCACACAATGATCAGAATGTCACTTTTACCTTTGTCATTGTGAAATAAGCCACAAAAAGAAAAAAATGAATATGAATATGACAACGAACCATAATTGTAACATCTTCAATCAAGCCACAAATCTACCTTTAAACTCATGCGAACTAAAGAGAAAAGATTTGAAAGTGGGGGAGGGTAAGAATAACCAGGATTTTACCAATATTTTAAACCTGAGGCACAAGAGCACTTAGAATGAAAAGGTCTGAACCCAAAGTCCTCAAGCTAACATACTTGCAAGGTGTCCTCCAATTTCTACTGAAAACATCAGGAAATTGAAAATTTGGTAAATGTTCGGAAATTAATATTTTCTGAATGTTTACATCTCTACTGTTATACCACACTGCTGATTTAAGGATTTTAAGTACATACATCTACACAGTTTCACTGAAACATTAGCATTGAAAGATATAAAAAGAGATTTGCAACAAAATAAAGTAGGGTGTATATCGGTGCACTGCAATACAACAGCAGGTTCAACATGCACAATATGTGTGTCACTATTTTGAAATGAGTGAGTACTGCTGAGATCTCCCACTAATAAGACTTTTAAAGTTTCATTCCTATGCCAATAAAAAGAGTTTATTGCTTGACGGTGTGTTTTTTCTACTTTTCTCTTAGTGTACCACGGTTCAAACAGTAAATGCAGAGGGTGCCCAAGTCTTACTAATGTCATGGATAAAAGCTAGCTGTTGATATTACACAGCCCTGATGACAATAGTTGAACAGTTTAAACAGGACTGCATGATACAAAGTACGATTATGCGAGGGTGGGGAAAGCTGATAGCCGAGTAAGAACAGAGCTATAATCACTGCTCTTGTAGTGCAACCCTAGGCAAAGGATTAGCATTAGGTTCTATATACCTTGAATGAACCATGTTACAGGCTTCAACCGCACAAGGAACATTAGCAAACTTTTTTTTTTATTATAAGTGGGCTTCATTGTTGTATAACTGCTTGCTGACATGAAATCAATAAAAAATATTTAAAAAAAGGAACATTAGCAAACAACTCACCTTAATGGGTACACTGTTTCACAAATGAGAAAACTAGTGAATATTGGCAAATAAATCCATTGAATTGCAGTATCCAAAAAGACTATATAGATTCTGTACATGTTCGTAATGTTAACGGGATATCAAGATCCGGCTAAAGATGAATGCTGCTAATCTACTCCTTAAAAAGTCTTCTATCCGCAGAAGATTACTTAACCAAGTTTGAATGTACCTCTTGTGAATATAGAGAAGTCTGGCATTCCATTACTGCACGATAAAAATGCTAGATGCACAACTCTCTTCCACTATTTAAAACCCTTGTGACTAACAGTTTGTCTTAAAGCTACAGCACAGATAATTCCCAACTCCATTCTTTAGAGGTCGGTCTGACACATGATAAACAATACTCCCTCTTTTGGGGATTCAAAAAAACAAGTAAAAGAAAATAATATTAAAAAGCGTGTGGGCGTTTAAAAATACAGTCAGCAAAGCTTCCAGCAAGTTGCACCTCCTGTCTCCATAGGCCAGTGATGACGACGTGATTGTTTTAACCCTTTAAGCACCCACGATCTATACAATGAATATAATTGCAATAGTAGTATCTCACCAGCAGTAGTGGTCTGAATCGTGAAAAAGAACTTTTGAGCACACACAATTCCAGAAGCATTTTAAAAAATGAAATAGGGTGACTAAAAGAAACTAAGGGAGCAAGCAGCAAGCGAGCAAAAGAAAATAATAATAATAAAATATGTGTGCGAGTTTAAAATACATAATGCCACCGCAATGATTCCAAAGCAGTTTTCCAACAAGTTGCACTCCTGTTCCCAATGGCTGGTAATGTCCACAAAGAGATGTTGATTCCATGACAGCAATGAGGCACAGAGCCTTACTGCTTCCCAGCCTTGATGTAAACTTATGGGTACAGTCCGCAGTAGTATAATGTAGGAGTAGAAACAAAGCTTTTTGATAATGTTTCATGAAGCATGTGTGCACGCTTCGGAAATGAGACAGAGTGACGAAAAGAAAATAGGGGAGTACAAAGTGAGCACGTAAAAGATAAATACATTTGTGCGAGTTTAAAATTCATACCGCAAAGATTTGGGAGCAGTGTTTTCCATAAAGTTGCACCTAATGCCCCCAATGGCCGGTAATGGCCACAAAGGGATATGGGATTATGTGGTGGCAGACAATAAGGCAAAGAGATTCACTGCTTGCCAGCTGTCATGTCAAGTTAAGGCCGCAGACCGCAGTAGTATAATGTCGGAGTAGAAACAAAGCTTTTCAAAAATGTTTCCGGGTGCTTGTGTGCGCGCATTGGAAACCTATTTGTTTATTTTATAAAGCGCCCTCATGCTTCCCGATGCTTTTTAAAAACAAACTGGAGCCACTAAAAGAAGTCAAAGAAGACTGAAGCAGAGCAACTGAAACAAAATGATAATAAAAAGAATGTGCACGTTTAAAATACTAACTGCAGCATTCTAAAAAGAACAGAGCTTGAAGCACAGCAACTAAAAGACAGCGAGAAGAGATTAAAAACAAGACTTCAACAAGTCCAAATCCCCCTTAAAAGGAAGCCCAAAACCAACCAAATAACCTACCAAAACAGGCCCAATGATGGTCAACATCAAAAATTGCAAAAAGTCAGAAAAAATACAACCAATAGAGTGGGAGGCACCACTAACACAACTGTGGCATTAAGAGGTGGTTGGAGGGAGGAATGCTACATGTAAATGTATGAAACAACAGCGCCGTGCATAATTCTCAACAAAACAGAATGCCAGTGGAAGGGCGAGATTTTGATCGATACCTTATCACTATTGATCTAAACCTCGATCTGGTCGACTGAACCTTTGTTGCCTGTCATTGAGGGAAGAAAGTGCATCTCTTACCAAGTTAGTTCACCCAATAAAGGACCCCGCTCCAAAAGATCACAAACAACTTCTAGCTTTCAAAAGTTTATTGTAAGGTTAGGATAAGCTGCAAATACAGGCATCTCAGAATGAGATTCACGAGATACACAGGTCCAACTACATACATGTGCTCTCTGAAAGCCCTCAGACGAGCAACGGAAATTACCAGCACAAGTTCTAAGAATAATAAAGCTATCAGCATTGACGCATATTGAGATCTCTCCTTCATTTAAGTTGGAGGAAAACACACAGGTTAGGCTGTCCCTACCCTGCTCTAGATGGTATCCCTACTTAACCAAGTCTCAACCTAACAAAAGGTGTCAGCAGTGAATGACCCCCAAGGGAAGTCACTCACTCTTAGTCTCTTGGTGAAAACCTATAGTTCTCCAGTCATGACCCCTCTCTGCCTACCCATCCGCTCTCTAAAGGGTCCTCAGGCATCTGCTCTAACTCCACCCAGGGGTGCTGTCCCTAATACAAAACAGTCAACAACATTTGAGACGCCCCTCGTGAGACGCCCCTCACGTGGTGTAGCTTCTGGCTTTTTCCATGCTGCTTTGTATTGGGCCTCATACGTTGGAGTTGACCTTGCTTCTCAGACTCTTCTCCGGCCCGCTGATACCCCTTAAAACATTCCGGAACCCTCCTCCATGTCTGGGCCGTCTTCTGAACAGACCTCTATTCATATTATTTATAATTGGATCCCCCCTTTTCTCTTGCAGACAGACATCTGCAGCCAAGATCCCAACTCTCATAGACTTCCAAAAAGTTTCGCAACATTTCTCGGCCCAGACCAGTACATGTAAATCAATGTTAAAACATTTCAGGCCTACAGCATTTCTCATAATAATTATAGCATTCAACTTCTTCATTAATTAAAGCATGTTAATACTCTTATTCTATTATTCAGTAAACACATCTATACATCATGGCCCATTAATGCAATGACCAAAACATTAGTGCAATCTATGTCGTGAAAAGAAACACCTTCCCCTTCCCTTCTAGCTCTGGCCCTGAGGCCTACCACATTCTGCGTTTAACCACATGCCATCTTACATTTTAACAGCTACACGACATGGATTCAGGAATAATCACATCTAATAAAATCATATAGTGTCACACATTTCTGTATTAGTTCCACTTCTACTTAAATCTCTACATTAGCTATACATTCAGAATATAATTGCAGATACTACTAGCACTCATGGCATTTCTCCTCATGATTTGTGCTTACTACGGGTAAGTGTGATGCACTCATACATTTAGGTCAGTTTGCGCTCTCTCAGTTCCCCCCTTTGATGACCTCTCGGGGTCATCACTAACATTTAAACTGCAGTTATTGCTAGCATAACTTGTCTCTGCGTTTCCAGAGCCCTCAGACTCCTGTACTGATTATCTTGTATGGCAGCCAATCTCTGCAGCTGCTCTCTTTGGGCCCTTTCTGACCTTTTTGCTCTGTACCATTTGAATACCCTCACCAATCCCCACAATATGATCCCACAGATCAATATTATGATGATAGGTTTTAGTATATACCACACAAAGCTTTTGCCTAGGGTGGAGATCCACCCTCCAACTTCACTCATTCCGTGGCCCACCTTTTCCCAGACATTTTCTCTACTCAAGTCTTCGATCTCCTTGTGAATATCAGTTATGTTCCTAATAACTTTCTCAAGGGGCTTTGAATTGTCTGGAATGTAAGTACAACATTCCTGGACCTTCAAAGCCTTACAGACTCCGCCCTCTTTTGCTAGTAGGACGTCTAACGCAAGACGGTTCTGAAGAACCATAGCCCTTATCGATTGCATCTCTCCTTCTACCAGCATTAAGGACTGAGCAGTGCTGGCAGACAACCTGTCGACGACTGTTGCCAGTCGTCTAATTTTAACATCATTAAGGATTAGTCCCAAAAGAGGGAACACAGCTCCAAAGACATCTCCAACCATTTCTGCATCTCCTATATCTCTCCTTCCCCTCGATGATGTCTTGCCCTCGATGATCTCTAAGTCTTGTGCATGATATATTTTGGGAAAGACAATTGCTAGGTAACATGATCCATACCAGTTGTCAGGTAGTCTCACGTAGGCATTTCTTCCACATACAAAATACACATTTGGAATCACTTGCATTCCCTTCAGGAAATCTTTAGTATAGTACTCTATATTGAAAGCATGTTCACAGCTGACTTCTCCCACGTATACATTTTCGTAATATGTTTTGGCTCGGTGAAGACATAGCTTTCCTCTCTGCGTCTTATCTAAAGCTATTGGACCACTACTACCCTTTCTCTTGTGTGCCTTCTCTTCCTCGGTCCAATCTGTTTTCCATTGTCCTGATTTTTTCAAAATCTTTTGTCTCCTGTAACGATCATCCACCTGCCCTATGAACTTCTTCTCGACTTCTGACACTTTGCATGTCAGGTTATTTCTACGGGCATGTGAAGTATCTAAGGTAATCCAAGGAATGAAGAACTTGGCCAATCTGTCTTCACTCTTCCAGTAGTCCCATTTGTTCATCTGCTTATAATTTGGGACTTCTGGCAACACTGAATCATAGTTGGAGAAATAGTATTCAAAACTATCTCTCCCATAAAATATACTAAGCAATAAGCTACATGTAATGCCATATGTCAGCGGGAGGTGATGATATCTAATGCCTTCATCTACAGACGCCGGCAACTGCATGCAGACGTAACAGTCCTTAACCTCCATGGCATCCACGTATTCATATAAGAGTTTAGCATAAGCATTTGACCTAAAGTCTCCTTGGGACTCATCTACGTGTAACCTGCGGGCTTCTGCAGCTAATAACGCTTTCTCTTGAGTGTTTTCCCTTTTCTCACCAGCAACAGTGGGTGTAAGCGTTTCTACAGATTTCACATCAGTTACCTTCGCCTCTTCCTCATGTCCCTTTACATAAGAAATTGTTACCACTAAAGCTATTAATATTATCACTCCTACTATTAGTGTACCTATTATACATTTAGCTCTGCGGTTCTGGGTGCCGGCTTCCATTTCGTCAGACAATATAGCTCTCTCTTATCTTGGCACAAAGTTCTTTTCTTCTCGTTCCTTTACAGTCTCTTTTTACTCCTTTTGTCTTTAGAATCTACACAACTGGAAGCTGACAACCTTCTTCGCAAAGGTCCTTTAACAGTTCAATAAAGACAACCCTAGCCCTTCTCCATCAACTCAAGGGAAGGTCCCTAATATTCTCTGCTTCCTGGGCGCTAGGTAATCTTCTTGTTCTGCTCGCTTTATTTACAAAGTCCTTTAAGCATCTACTATCAGGTTTGTGCCTGCAGCTTCGATAGCAAAGTTCAGTATTTCCAAACGAAGATTGTGCTCTTCATGGGCTGTTATCGTTGTACCAAAGTCGGGGAATTGCAATTCTGAGAGAAACATGTGTTTTAACTTGCTGAGGCGGGGAGGTCTGGGGAGCATGAATGTTAGTGACCCTTCTTGTTCGACTCCGGGTACCAACAGTCGTATTTCCACGGTGACGATGGGCTCAGAACTGGACACCACCACCGCTCGAATCCTCCCTGTCTCCTGTTTCAAAGACATTTGTCGCCAGATATGTCCACTCAGGGGTGGAGTATCTTCTGCTAGGCACACGCACTCTTCTTGACCTTCTTCGGTCCGGTGCTTCAGCGCCCTGAGCACCTTCTTCCGGGTCTGAGTCTTCTGATATCGGAGGAAGGGTTATCTCTGGAGTTGACCTCAGGCTAGAGTTCCTTCTTTGCGGCCAATTAGCTTCTCCACGTGCCCTTCTACTCCTTCTCCTTCTTGTCTGTTCTCGCTCTCTGTCAGACCTGTCAGTGTCTGACTCGTACTCCCAGCTACTTTCTCCTTCTGTAGCGTCGTCTGTTTCGCTGTTGTACTGACCGTCCTCAGCTTGGTCAGACTCGTTCCCTGCTTCCGCTGGCACCTCTACAGCTTGGCTAGCCCCCTCTATGGCTTCTCGGTCCTCTGCTGGACGTCTATCCGAGAGAGGAGCTGTTTCTTCCAGAGGTGCTGGAACCCTTCGCGTATGTGACGCGTGGATCCAATTGGGCAGGCCTCCCACCTTCACAGCCGTGTTCGCGATCAGGATGATCTGGAAGGGCCCACGCCAACGAACATCCAGGCAGCTTCTTCTCACATGTTTTTTCACCAGGACCCAGTCCCCAGGATACAGGTCATGGCACGGGCCCTGGCACGATGGAACCTCGGCAGCCTGCACCTGAAGGGACACAGAATGAATGGCGTCAGACAGCCCCTTACAATAGTCCAGGATCATATCATCTGTGATATTTAACAATGCAGTAGTTGGGACAGATGGCAGCCTCATTGCTCTTCCCATTAACACCTCATGTGGTGACAACCCCGTTCTTCTGTCTGGGGTACTACGAAGGCTCATGAGGACCAATGGCAGGGCGTCAGGCCAACTCAGGGTCGTTGAGGAACACACTTTTGCAATTCTGGCTTTGATCGTGCCATTGATCTGCTCCACAATTCCTGAGGCTTCTGGTCGGTAACTGCAATGCAATTTCTGATCTATGTTCAGAGCCGCACAAATCATCTTCACAAGCTCGCTGTTGAAATGCGTTCCCCTATCTGATTCCAAAGAGGCCGGCACCCCGAAGCGCGGAATGAGTTCCCTAAGCAGTAACTTGGCCACTGTGAGGGTGTCGCACCTACGTGTAGGGTATGCCTCAACCCATCTGGAGAATACACAAACAACCACCAGGACATAGCGGAGGCGGTTGCACCTCGGCATTTCAATGAAATCTATCTGCATTCGATTGAATGGACCTCCAGACCTTCCTATGTGGCTTAGTGCAACTGGTGTTCTTTTCCCTACGTTCAGCTGCTGACAGGTCACACAACGCTGGCACACTGCTTCTGCTGCTATTCTAAACTTAGGATTGTACCAGGTCTGTCTAAACACTCTCAGCATAGCGTCTCTCCCTAGGTGTACGGGACCATGTATGTGTCTGGCCATTGGGCTCACCATCTCATTGGGCAACACTGCTCTGCCATCTGCTGAGACCCAAAAATGGGACTCACCCACTACACATCCTGCCTTTTCCCATGTTTCTTTTTCAAAATCAGGAGCATTTTCTTGCATGTTTGTCAGTTCGTCCCAAGTATCAACAGTTTCCAATATCATGGCTAATTCAGTCCTTACATTTATTCCACCCACTTCCACCTCTGTGAAAGAGTACCCTTGTTCCGCGCAATACCGCGCGACTTCGTCGGCATATCTATTGCCTTGCGAGACGAAGTCCACATTTCTGGTATGTGCGGTGCACTTTACAACTGCGATACCTGCTGGACATTGCAACGCCTCTAACAACAGGCGCACAAACTCTCCATTGCGAATGGGAGAGCCTGAAGAGGTCATGAACCCTCTTTGAGACCATAACTGCCCATAATCATGAACCACCCCATAACCATATTGGCTGTCGGTGTATATGGTGACTCGAATTTGATTGCTTGCCAAGCAAGCACGTGTCAAGGCAATAATCTCGGCTACCTGAGCGGAGTGTACTCCTTCCAGGCACCCAGCTTCCACAACTCCAGTAATTGTACAAACAGCGTAAGCTGCTCTCAACTGCCCAACTTCGTCTCTTACACATGAGCCATCGACAAAGAAAATTTCGTCTGGGTCGGTCAGTGGCTCATCTACGATGTCGGGTCTGGGTTTGGTGCATAGTTCAGTCACATCGAGGCAGTCATGGTCTGTACATTCATCATCATCCTCGATATCATTTGGGAGTGGCATCAAGGTGGCAGGGTTCAAAACAGAGCATCTCCTGAGGGTCACATTCTCTGCAGCAAGAATAACTTGCTCATAGCGCGTGAGCCTGCTGTTGGTCAGATGCTGTGTTTTGGTCCTGGTCATCAACAGTTCAACAGAATGGGGCACGTACACCTCTAACAGGTGCCCCATGACGATATTTTCACATCTCTCAATGCTGACACCCGTTGCAGCAACGGATTTGAGACATCCGGGCAACGCTGCGGCTACTGGGTCTAAAGTAGCCGAGAAATAAGCAACTGGTCTACGGGCATTCCCATGGATTTGGACTAACACAGACAACGCGCAACCTTCTCTCTCACAACAGTAAAGCAAGAATGGTTTATTGTAATCAGGCATTCCCAATGCCGGAGCACGACACAGGTCCTCTCGCAGCTGTAGGAATGCCATCAAACAGTCTTTGTCCCATGGTACCGGATCGCTCACCTCCTTATGCGTCAGTTTTTGCAAGGGCTTTGCTTTCAGTGAAAAGTTCGCGATCCACTGTCGGCAATAACCCACCATCCCTAGGAACATCCTGACCTCTCTCTGTGTCTTAGGCGCATTCATTTTCATGATCGCCTCTATCCTGTCTGGTGACACCTTTTGTTTGCCTTTCTCTATTCGGTGTCCCAAGTACTGCACTTCTGTCAGGCAGTACTGCAACTTTCCCGGGGACACCTTGTGCCCATTGGCAGCTAGGTGATTTAACAAAGCAATGGAGTCCTCCCTGCAAGCTTCTTCTGTTTCTGACGCCACGAGGAGGTCGTCTATGTACTGGACCAGAACTGACTTCTGGGGCAGCACTAGACTTTCAAGATTTTTCTTCAAAAGCTGGTTGAAGATCGATGGGCTTTCTGTATACCCCTGAGGAATACGACACCATGTTAGGACGCGACCTTCCAGCTTAAATGCGAAAAGAAAATGGCTTTCTTCGTCCAGAGGGATCGAAAAGAAAGCCTGACAAAGATCAATCACAGTGAACCACTCAGCTTGGAATGGAATCTGAAACAGTATCACTGATGGATTCGGTACCACTGGACAACACGAAACGACTATGTTATTAATCTTTCGGAGGTCCTGCACTATCCGGAATTTCCCATTTGGTTTCTGCAGACCCATAATCGGGGAGTTGCATGGACTACCCACGATTTCTTTCAGTATTCCCTGTTTAATCATGGACTCGATCACGGGTTTTATGCCTGCAATCGTTTCTGGAGTCAATTTATATTGGGGTGTTCTTGGGAACTCAGCATGCGGTTTCACTACAATTTTCACTGGGTCCACCCCTTTGACCAATCCAATCTCTTCCCCAGTGAAGTCCCATACTTCTGGTGCCACTGTCTCTCTCAAGTCCCAGGGGAGCTCATCTACTGTCAAAGTAGGGTACAGCTCCACGCATATTCTTGAGTCTGCAACTTTGAAGTCTGCGTCATCATCATTGGTCAATACCTCCACTCCCTGAGGTGTACAGTATATTGTACAATTCAATTTACACAACAGGTCTCTGCCTAGCAGACACACAGGACTTGAATCGCAAACCACAAACTGGTGCTCATCGCTGTACTTCCCTATTTTCACCTGTACCGGTTCTGTCAATTGGCTGGTTATTCTCCTGTTTGCGACCCCCACCACTTGTATGGTCTCTCCAGACATGGGCAGGTCTGGAACTGCAGCTGATCTGATCGTGGATCTAGTGGCTCCTGTGTCCACCAGAAATGTCGTGGGGCACCCTGCTACTTCTGCTTCGACATAGGGTCCCCTCTGGTCCACCTCCAAGGCTGCCCCGAGGGTGCAGTCTTCTCTTTCCACTCTCTGTCCGGTTAATGGGTCCACATAATAGCACTCTTCTCCTTCTACAAACAGGGGCATCTGTCTATAGGTCTTACCCATAGTCCCTACTCGGGGAGGTTGCGGGAACTGGGCTCGGGGAGGAGCCCCCCCCCCTTTGAGCACCTTTCCCTGGTATGGCGTCACCCCTCTTGTAGGCGCGCTCTGGACCTCTTCCTCCTCTATCTCTTGTTCTCCTATCTCTACATTGTAGGGACACTCGCGTTTCCAATGTCCCACCTCGTTACACTGGTGGCACCTAGTCGTTTTCTTCAAGGCAGCTACGTCTATTCTGGGTCTAAAGGTGGAACTCTCCTCATTGCCCTTGTTCTGACTGTACTGCTTCTTTCCTCCTGTACCTGTTCCTTGCTGCTGTTGCTGCTGTCCCCCCTTCCCTGCTGCCTGCATCTGTACCACCATCAATTTTTCTTTTAGTTTCTTAGCCTTGGAGTCTATCTCATCACAGCAGTACCTGGCATATCTCAGTATTTCGTCTAGGGGTTTATTTTGCCAACAAATCAAGTGTTGCTGAATCATTAAACTAATATCCGGTCTCAGTCCCAGGACGAACTTGGACACAAATTGCCCTATGTCTTTTGGATCCATTACATCCAGGCCGCTATACTGTTTAAACGCCTTCAGCAATCTCTCATAATATTCGTGGACTGTCTCTTTGGGTTCCTGTCTGGTTCGGTCTATTCTGACCCAATCTATGTCTTGCATTGGCACTTTCTCTTTCAGCCAAGTCATCACTCTCTCGAATTTTGCCATCACAATCTCGGACGGCCCATTAGTCTTAGCATCTCTCTCCGGCTCCGTTGTGGGCCACTCAGCGCTAACCTTGCATGCTGTCCACAGATCTCCTGGTACTACAATGTCAAACAGCGTGTTCAGATCTATCCATAGGACCTTTGAGATTTTTACAAATCTCTCAACTTGCTTGTACCACTCCACTGGGTTTTCCCGCAATTTGGGGAAGGAGGTGGTAAAAGCAGCTAAATCTCCCCTACTCCAAGGGACATGCACATAGTTCCCATTTGCGACTTCACGCAAAGGGTATGCTCCTATTCCCTGCAGCCTTCCTGGTGTCGTACCAAGCGTGCTTCTCCTGACGGTCCCTTTCTTGGACCACCTCTCTTCCCACTTATCTAGTGCCCTCCATGTCCTTATTCCAGTGATCAGTTCCCTTATGTGCGTTTTCAGCCCGATCGTTCTCCTCTCATCTAGGTCTCGATCTGTGTAATGTAGCCTGTGGTTACCCTGTAATGCTTTGGTTCTTGACAGGTCCACCATATATTTGCCTGCTAATTCGACTAACTTCTCATGGATTGCTCTCGCCTTTCGAGTGATGTCCTTTGCCATATACAGTATTTCATCCTGCTCATACATTTCCATTCTTTCTAAAGGCAGGGTACCATCTACCATGTCATCCAGGTCTGACCTTAAGCTGGCGACATCGAGTCTCTTGGCTTTTATCTCAGCTCGCAATATGTCTTTCGAAGGGGGCTCACTGGTCTCCCTACCATCCCAACTCCGAGCTCTACGTTTGGGCTCGGGAGAGTTAATGAGTGCTCTCCCTTGCTCCCATCTCTCCAGGTCCCATGCTCGGCCATCCGATCTTGGAAGGTGATGGAACACGGGCCTGTTACCCCCACTCTTGCTCTGCCCACTCTCTCCTTCTTCTCTCCTTTCACCGTACGCCTCTCTGTTATTTTCCCTTTGGTTGCTACTCTCCCTTTGCCTAGTATCGCTCAGTATCCGATACGATCCTTCCTGGTTCCCCATATTCCCTGGGCTGCGCTCGTGTCCGTCATCACAGGGACTATGGTGCGACCTCTCACAACTCCCATTCAGTTCTCTGGTGCCGGGCACACAGTGGGTACACTTAAAGCTGTTTCTGTACTCTTGCGTTCTCCTCTCCCCTTCACTGAGTATTGGGCGCGCCACCCCTCCACTCCCGGGGCCCCCGTTTTCCAGGTCCGTTCTATCTCCACTCCGGGCCCAATGGGTGACTCCCCTACTATCTCTCTCTCTCCAGTCCCACTCCGGGCTGCTCTCCCCAGCCCCGCAGTGAGTCCGAGCTCTGCTGTCCTGACTTTCCCTTCCAGCTTCCGCAGCTATGATGCTCTTGTGAGCCTCCACTGCCTCATCCCACTTCTTCATGTACTCATTTAGCTCTTGAAAGGATTTTCGTCCAGATCCCCTCATATCCACTGGCCATCTAGGGCCCCCAGGATCCCCTCCTGGATCCCCTGCTGTGTGCACCGGGGTGCTCCACTCTCTTGGTATCGGCATCTGACTTGGGAAATTGATCGTATCGTTCCTCCTTGCCGTCTCTGCTCTTTCTCCATCCTTCCGTACCCGTTCTTCCCCTCTTGCTCTCTCTGGGTCATATATCGATATTATAGGACCTATGGTAACAGGTACCTGTAGTGCATCTGGTAATGCGTAGGATGTGGCGCACTCCGTTTCCGGCGCTCTTTGTACCACAAACCTCCCGACTACCTGTTGCACCTGACTAGGCTGGGACAGCTCTTTCTTTGCCTCAGGATCCCACTCTGAACTGGGAAGCGGTCCATGCTCTCCTGCATTGCCCCCCTTTTCTCTTTCACTATGCTCGACCTCTCCCCCTGCTCTATTATACGGGGGTGGCCTGTCTGTCAATAATCTGTTTATCAGGCTGTCCTCTGTTTCGCTCTCATCATCTTCTTCTAGGGGGCTTTTATTTCCGGGCACCTCTAACACTGGGTACAGTTTATTGACTTCCATGTTATGCACTCTCCATCTTTTAGCATCCGCATCCCATCTGGCATCCTGTACTGCCCTTACCGATCGTTTCACCCTTTCTTGTCGTCTGTTCATATTCTTTACATGCGCTGCCCTAATCCATGCATCAAGGGCTTCAAACTGAGTCGGTCTAGGCAAGGGTCTCATTGAGGTCATGACTGATTTTAATCGATGTAACACCTCTAATCTGAACGTCCCGTACTTCGGGAACGTCAGTTCCTCATTTCCTTCCGTAATCTTACTCCACTCTGTTATCCAAAGGATCGTATGCAGCCCAACATTCACTGCCATGTAACGAGCCGGCGTACCCTCCGGCGGGGCTTCTTCCCCTTCATCCGATCCCCGCTTCTCTTTTTTAAACGCCGCTCTCAGCCATTTAAAACACTTCATAATTATACGCACAATATCCAGCCTCGCTACTCTGTTTACTTCCTGATGACAATCCACCAATCCTAGCGCGGCTTTGCTAACTTGGCCTATCGCAGCGCGGTCTTTCTCCGGTCGGCCAATCCCAGCTCAACACTTTCTGACGTCTTTGCTAGCTGGCCTATCACAGCGCGGTCTTTCTCCGGTCGGCCAATCACAGCGCGACACTTCCTGACGTCACTTTTCTCCGCTTCGCAGCAGCACCCCTCCTTTCTCAACTCGTCTCCCGGTCATGCATGCGTCCCATTCATACACCGAAAAATGACTACTTCCGACCAAGCGGTCACTTCCCTCGACTGTACGTCCACAGTCTATATGTAATTGTCAACACAACTGACGAAATGTCTATCGTCTCTCTGATAGGTTGCTTACACACACAGTAACCTCCGACCAGCGTCCGTTACTCACGCACTCACTCTTACGTTCCCCCTATCTCGGTCCTTCGGGTGATCAATGGTACCTCATGACCCCCTTCACACTAGTTGACAATTACTCTGGGTGTCCGATACACCCGAACCACTTAAGCTCTCCTTGAACTTAAGATTTCCACCGGTTGCGCGCGCTCACAACCTGTTCCACAGTCACTCTACAGACATTCAACTCCGCCAGACATTACAACATAGATACAATACAAAAACACCGCAATCTAACACGCATGACCCTTTATACTCACTCTCGACCGATACTGCTGCTTTTTCTGTCTCACGTCATCCGGATCTTCTTCGGCGGGCGGTTCTTCCGATCATCGATCTCTAAGGGCCTTGGGGTAAGCTAACCTGGCCTAGGTCACCGTCCTCAAGAAGGCAACCATCCTCTATAGCTACCAACTGGAAGGGCGAGATTTTGATCGATACCTTATCACTATTGATCTAAACCTCGATCTGGTCGACTGAACCTTTGTTGCCTGTCATTGAGGGAAGAAAGTGCATCTCTTACCAAGTTAGTTCACCCAATAAAGGACCCCGCTCCAAAAGATCACAAACAACTTCTAGCTTTCAAAAGTTTATTGTAAGGTTAGGATAAGCTGCAAATACAGGCATCTCAGAATGAGATTCACGAGATACACAGGTCCAACTACATACATGTGCTCTCTGAAAGCCCTCAGACGAGCAACGGAAATTACCAGCACAAGTTCTAAGAATAATAAAGCTATCAGCATTGACGCATATTGAGATCTCTCCTTCATTTAAGTTGGAGGAAAACACACAGGTTAGGCTGTCCCTACCCTGCTCTAGATGGTATCCCTACTTAACCAAGTCTCAACCTAACAAAAGGTGTCAGCAGTGAATGACCCCCAAGGGAAGTCACTCACTCTTAGTCTCTTGGTGAAAACCTATAGTTCTCCAGTCATGACCCCTCTCTGCCTACCCATCCGCTCTCTAAAGGGTCCTCAGGCATCTGCTCTAACTCCACCCAGGGGTGCTGTCCCTAATACAAAACAGTCAACAACATTTGAGACGCCCCTCGTGAGACGCCCCTCACGTGGTGTAGCTTCTGGCTTTTTCCATGCTGCTTTGTATTGGGCCTCATACGTTGGAGTTGACCTTGCTTCTCAGACTCTTCTCCGGCCCGCTGATACCCCTTAAAACATTCCGGAACCCTCCTCCATGTCTGGGCCGTCTTCTGAACAGACCTCTATTCATATTATTTATAATTGGATCCCCCCTTTTCTCTTGCAGACAGACATCTGCAGCCAAGATCCCAACTCTCATAGACTTCCAAAAAGTTTCGCAACATTTCTCGGCCCAGACCAGTACATGTAAATCAATGTTAAAACATTTCAGGCCTACAGCATTTCTCATAATAATTATAGCATTCAACTTCTTCATTAATTAAAGCATGTTAATACTCTTATTCTATTATTCAGTAAACACATCTATACATCATGGCCCATTAATGCAATGACCAAAACATTAGTGCAATCTATGTCGTGAAAAGAAACACCTTCCCCTTCCCTTCTAGCTCTGGCCCTGAGGCCTACCACATTCTGCGTTTAACCACATGCCATCTTACATTTTAACAGCTACACGACATGGATTCAGGAATAATCACATCTAATAAAATCATATAGTGTCACACATTTCTGTATTAGTTCCACTTCTACTTAAATCTCTACATTAGCTATACATTCAGAATATAATTGCAGATACTACTAGCACTCATGGCATTTCTCCTCATGATTTGTGCTTACTACGGGTAAGTGTGATGCACTCATACATTTAGGTCAGTTTGCGCTCTCTCACCAGTACTGCTATCTGATTCAACAAATTTAAATGCACAATGACTTAAACAATTGTAGCATTACCACACAATGAATTGTGACTGTATTAATCTTTTTATTTTTTTGAATAGTCTCAATTTTTCAAAACAGCATTATCTCAAAATTTCTAGAGAGATTTTATTAAAGGAGAGGGAATATTTAAAATCTATAGTCCATTTGGATGTGAAAAAGAAAATATTTTTTGAACACATAAAGAGAACAATTGTCTTTAGAAAAGTTGGGGCATTTAAATTTGTTGAATCAGATAGTAGTACTGGCATTCTGTTTTGTTGAGAATTATACACGGCGCGGCCTTACTGCGCTTTAGCCAAACCCTTTGTTGTTTCATGCTCATATAGCGGGCACTGGCTCGCGAGGTCTATTGCAGGACATAAAAGTAAGTCCACATCTAGGCTGAATTCTTTTTTGACTAACCACAGTTAGAGGTGTGCATCCCCTTTTTTCCTTCTTTTCACATTTATTTGGTTCACTCAGTTGAGTT
The DNA here is from genome assembly GCF_964261635.1 of Lissotriton helveticus. Lineage (NCBI taxonomy): Eukaryota > Metazoa > Chordata > Amphibia > Caudata > Salamandridae > Lissotriton > Lissotriton helveticus. Next base: position 1,083,303,073 of record NC_136059.1, read on the forward strand.
TTGTTCAAGTACCAAGTTTTATATTTATATCTATAAGGTTAAAAAGGAGACAATTAGACAATACAAAGGAAACTCTAACCAAACTTATTTGAAAATCTTTCGTGCCGAATTGCTCAAGGACTGTGACGGAAAATTATACTCTGGCCTATTCAGAAGAGCACATAAAAAAACTCTTGAGCAACCCTCCTTTATTCGGATCAGCGACACTCAGCAGTTCAGCTAAAGTGAACAACGAGTCAGAAAAACTAACTCGGTTAAAAAATAAACAAATTCGAACTGACCTTCACGGGCACTTCCTCCTCCAACATCTGAGATCGGGCACTATCCCTGGAGGATTAATCATCAGGAACATTCCAGTAGTATTCACAGAGGATCCTATCTATAAAAAAGGATACAGTTTTATAGAGACCAAATGTAGCAGAGACTTGATGGTATTAACAGTAGAAACAGCATTACGTCTATCTAAAGTTCAATTAGAAGAAATAGAAGCTTTGGAAACAGAAATCAAAAATAACTAACAAATAACTGATTCAAAAGCTATGCTGGATAAAGTAGACAAAGATATCATCGAGTTTAGGGATTATACAATCAGCCAGAAAGAAAGTAATTTTGAAAGAGATAAGAGAAATTTCTCATTGGAAAAAGCATACCCTTACTTGCAACAAGATTTCTACACTAGACCAGAAGCACGGCGTTTCCTCCCAGAAAACCAGGAAAGGTCCCGAAATAATTTTATCACTTTTTTCGGACACATCCTCATCTAGTAGTAGTTATGTTATGTTATGTTATTTATTTTCTTCTATAGCGCACGGCTACTCCGAAGAGCATCCCGGCGCTTTGGCGAAGAGAACTAGGTAGTGAAGCGGACAACACAAATTATAGATCAGGTTACGCTAGAAGAGGCTCTATTCAACCCAATTTCCAACAACAAAATTAACAACAAGGAGGGCAACAACAACAACAACAGCCTTTTTCAGGACGCGGCCAACCAAAATCACGCGGGAAAACCAGATTTGTCCAACCATGGGACATGTCAACACGGAGGCAGCAATTACAAAAATTGAAATCACCAATTTATAACCTTTCTGATAAGGTCTTAACAACAACAGAAAGTAGCCTCTTGGAAAACGGAGTATCATTTGTGCCCACTCGGAACACAGATTTCATCCGGCTTAAGTCAGAATTTATCGAATTCTGCAGGAAAATAAGGCTGACTACATTTTTTTCAGATAAAACTCCGCCACAGAGCCCAGAAACAACAGGTCTTAGGAAGAAATCCAAATTTTTTCCACCCGCAAGTAAGGTACCTAAAGAGGTCCTGACCTTTGAAAAACAATTCTCTCGGCAATCTCGTCACAGGAGAAGAAAAAAACAGGTTTCATTAAATCTAATCTATCAAGAGATCAAAGGGACGCTCTACAAATTCTCGCCAATGATAAAGAAGTTATATTAAAACAAGCCGACAAAGGTGGTTCCATAGTCATCTGGGGGGTGGAATCATACACGGCAGAGATTAACAAACAACTTTCGGATAAAGACTGCTACAAAAAACTGGACAAGGACCCCACTCAAGAACTACAGAGAGAACTATTCACGATTATCAATCAGGGTTTTGAACAAGGTTTCATTGGAAAAAAGGAATTAGAGTATTTGCAGAACAAGCATACGCGTATCTCCTTGTTTTACGTATTACCAAAAATCCACAAGGATAAAAAACAACCACCTGGTAGACCAATAGTGTCTGGCTGTGACTCCCTCTTTGAACCTGTTTCAAAGTTTATTGATTTTTTCTTAAAACCTTTCATGATTAAAGTTAAGTCTTTCTTGCAGGATACGACTGACTTTATTAACAAACTGACTGACTTATCTTTTGAAGAGAACAAAGATTACTTAGTAAGCATGGACATTACATCTCTATACACCCAGATCCCCCAGGAAGAGGGACTGGAAGCACTAAGATTATTTCTGAACACAAGAGAAAGACCTATGAAGGTGCCAACTGAATTTATCATGGATCTGGCCAAATTATCTTTGAAACGTAATTTTTTCAAATTCAAAGATGATTTCTTCTTCCAGACCCGTGGTGAAGCAATGGGGTGCCCTTTTGCCCCAGAACTGGCAGTTTTGTTCATGAGTCAATTTGAGGACAAATTCATCTACGAGAATAACCCTTACTTACAATGGATCGGAGGGTGGCTCCGATACATAGATGACATTCTTTTCACGTGGTCAGGGACTGAGGAACAACTATTGTCTTTTCACCAATGGCTAAATAATCGAACTGAAAACATAAAATTCTGCATACAACATTCTAAGCATAGATTACCGTTTCTGGATGTAGAAGTGTACTGTGCGGATGGAAATCTGGTCACCACTCTGTATAAAAAGGAGACAGACCGCAACAAAGCTTTACACTTTACAAGCTATCATCCAAGAAGTCTCCGAGAAAATTTACTGTTGGGCCAATTTTTACGCGTCCGGAGAAATTGCACATTCAAAGACGAATATATGTTTCATGTTAATGCCCTAAAACAGAGACTATTACTTCGCGGATACCCAAGTAAACTCTTGAAGCGTGCACTCAAAAGAGCCTCGTGGACACCAAGAGACAGTCTCTTGACAAAAAGGACAAGAAATGATCAAAACAGAATAGTATGTGTATCAACTTTCTGCCCCACGTCGAACTAGCTTAAGAGACAAATTTGTCAAAATTGGCACCTTGTCAATGATTTGGATGAACATCTAAATGAGAAGCCGCTCTTTGCGTTCAAAAAAGATAAGAATGTGGCAAACCACATAGTCAGAGCAGCTATGCCAACGAAAAAGCCCCCATCACTCAGGGAATACATGAATTTACCACCTATCACAGGCCACCATCAATGTGGAACATGCGTGTGTTGTCTGCTGACAATGGAGGGAGATTTGTTTCAACATAATGGCATTTCATGGAGGCACTCAAAATTTACAAACTGTAAAACCAAGTTTGTAATTTATGGCATTCTATGCCCTTGTAACAGACTGTACATAGGGAAAACCAGTCAAGAGGTGAGACAGCGAATAAATCAGCACAAATCGCGAATTAAGAGAAACATCCTCACCGCACCACTCGTACAACACTGGACTGAATATTCACACTCAGAAAATGATCTGAAATGGACCGTGATCTCCAAGGTGGAACCCGACCCGAGAGGGGGTGACCTGGAAGAAAAATTGTCTTCACGAGAAGCGACTCTGATTTTAAAATACAACTCTGCAGTCACAGGACTAAATGAAATGTCAGAGTTATACCATCTCTAATGCACCATTTCTTCATAAGCTTCGTGGACCAGATGGCCTACAAGGACATCCAAGTATGTTGAAAAACCATCAAATCAAACTGTCCAAGAGGTTAGAGTTACACCATCTTTTATGCACCACTACACTAAACAAAGGTTAGTTGATAAAAGGATATCCACAAAGATATCGAAACATTCACGTTCGTACTACATTGCCCAAGATCCAACTCGATCAAGCTGACAAAACATTCCTGCGCTTCGGTCAACCACTATGAATCTGTCTTTCAAAGACCATTGCCAACAACAACAATGCAAATATAATTTCCAGAAGAGTGATTCACCAGAAAAAGGAATGATGGAATAGAAATAGATATGAGAATTGCCTTTTTTGCAAAAGCGATCGCACCAACTTACAGAAACAAATACATTCCCCATAATGCCATGCGCCGTATGAACGTAATCTAACGGAGCCGAGGAAGCGACATACTCAGAGTGCAGCCGCGGACTGTGAGATGCTGGGCTGGTCGAGAGGAGATCCGATTCAATAAACAACGTATGTCTTAGAAAACTGAATGAGGAACACCACTTAAGAGTAAAAGACACTTATTTTAACCGCATGAGCTAAGAAACTTTTTCGCGTTGGTATTAATATAAGCAGGAAGTGTTTTGAATGGCATGCATCGATTCGACCCAGGCACATAGCGTCATGGTCTGCTTGTGAACAGGCTGAATACGAATGTCTATAGATTTAATTCTGGAAGATATAACGTGTTCCATCTTCAACACAAAATCGACTCCACTTCATTATTTTTTACATCCCATATAGGAATCGGATAAGAAAACAATAACTGCATGAGTCAGTGCCTGTTTTACTTCAGGAAGATTCTTCCCTTTTGTGAAGGTAATTATCAGCGAGCCGTGAGTTACATTTATTCCTGTTTACTGTTGGTGTACCACATAACATCATACGGTTTTCGTCGTGCTTTGTAGACCAAGACGATAATTTTTTGAAAATTGATTGAATTTGGCCACGATAATTATTGGACAACTGACGTAGTGCATTGGAATTAAGAGTTACGCATGATTGTCAAGAAGACAAGGTAATACAGCTCAGGAAGCTTGTCTGTTCTAAAGTTGAAGGTTCTACTCAGGAGTTAGGTTAGTAAGAATTGTTGTTTTGTTCTTTTGCAGGACTGATGCCTCAAGGTCCTGAAGAGAACCCCCATGATTTAGGGGTTTTGAAACGCGTCGACCTTCCTCCTTCTTTTTTCAGGCCAATCTTGTAACAATAGTATTGTAAAATATTAAGATTGTAAAAAGTGTTGATGGCCTGAGATATGATGTTGACAAAAAAATAAAAATTAAAATAGTACCCCACCGCATTGACTAATAAGCGGTTTGTTTAAACCCTGGTGAGGCTATTCAGGTTTTTCCTTTTTCCTTTTTCTTTTTCATTTCTTAAAGCACATTTTCCTTGATTGTGAGATGAATGCACAGGACAGTTGTATTGACTTAATGACAGATGATGAATGTGATGTGTGATTGCAGCCCCAACTTTTCTAAAGCCATTGTTTAAGTCATTGTGCATTTAAATTTGTTGAATCAGATAGCAGTACTGGCATTCTGTTTTGTTGAGAAATATGTAAATGTAAGCAGCTATGGCACCGAAGTTGAACACAAGCAAACAGTAACAGAGCAGGAAACCCAAAAAAAAATAGTCCCCCAAAGAACGGATAAAGGACCATTGTGTAATGAGACAGTACTTAGTCCCTGCTCCTTGGAGGAATGAAAAAGAAAAAGGAGGGACAAATAGGCAGGATTGACATCTAGCAAGCAAGAATTTTTAAAAGTCACTGATATAGGCAAATGAAAAGAAAAGGCAAGCAAAGGCAAGCTATGGGCAGAGTTAGAATACCACAAACATCTACAACAGGTCACCAAGTGACAGTGAAAGTACTGTTGAGGCTCAACCTAAAAATACAGAAAGAAGGAGTGGAGAGAAAAAGAATCACTGATCATGGTGAAGGTGACGTGGCGGAACGGCTGCGAAGCGAAGTGGAGCAGAGGTTACATTGACTGCAGCAGGCGACCCCGTGAAAATCCACAGCAGGGGCAACACGAGTGGGGGCAACACCTGCTACACCGGCGATTACGCAGCGGAAAGGCTGCAGAGCAAAATCTGGTGTGTGGTGAGCGCTGCCACCATTAGGACCAGCCACTGAGTGTGAGCCCGGGCGGGCCAGCGGAAGCGGTCCAACTAGGTTGGGTGCAGCTTGCGGCCCCACCTGAGTGCCCTGCTCACCTGGCCCCCAGGCCCTCAGTACCAGCCCAGGGATCAGCAGAATTAGGCAGTGGGAGCCGCAGTGTGGTAGGAAGTTGGGCTGCACAGGGTAAGGCCAGCCCTCCTATTCCACTGAGCAGCGCTATCCTCCACCAGCCCTACTTGCTCCAACTGCAGCTCTTAAACAGATGGAGGGCAACTAGTAGCCCCAAAGACACTTGAGGGCAGCTAGGGCATTTAGGGCAGCAAGCAAAGGGATGACTAAGACAGGCTGGGAGCCTCAAGAGGCTGGGGCAGAACCAAAATTACTGCCCCAGTCTGGCTGACAACCATTTATAACCATCGGGGGCTTACCTGCATTACTTCTGGAGTACGATTCAGGTCAGCACAGGGAAGAGGGGGCCAGAGGATCCAAAGGAGCTAGGGGAAGCTGAGGAACAAGGGAACTAGGACATATGGCTGAAGAATATATAAGATCTGACAGGGTAAGAGGGGAACCCTTGCTCAGGATAAAAACAAACTCAAAAGGAGATCCCAGTCGCAGCAGGGCAACATGGCTGAACCTCACCCTAAAATCAGATCGAGCCTTGAATCTGGCGGTTCCACAACAGGAAAAGGCCCAGCGATGGGGGATCAATAAAATAGGGAAAAAGCCTTCCAGAGCTGTCCTACACTGTCACAGCCTAAGATCTACACCACATTCCAGTTTCTGAAAAAAGCAGGCAATACTCTCCTCTCTAGTACAATTGCAGCACAGGGTCTCCTAACACCGCTTGAGCCATTCAAACTGCAAGACAACGGAAGCTGTGGGCACGGATTGGCCCCGGGTCAAGCATAACACCTTACCCCAAAATCCAACTCAGGTCCGAAGCCAGCCAACTTACTGCAGTAGCTTCTGGACCGGGCTTACAGTATCAAGCTATGCTCTCGCTGCAGGACCCCCAGCATCCAGCCAAGCTGATCATGGCAGAAGTAATAGCAACCAGCGAACAAGGACCGATAATGGCGAGGCCAACACTCCCAGAGGGGGCCCGCGGAGGAGCGACAGATGCCGGAGAAGGGGCCCACAGCAGCAACATGAGGAGTAATTGTATCATACACGAGGATCTGTAGATAATAGAGCTGGGTAGCCCGCAGACACACAAACCAACCTGGTATCCCATCAACAAAGCAAAGCTTAATCCAATCCCAAAGTCAAATGAACTCAATATAAGTACTTCAAACACCACCAACACCAACATCGACCAGAATAGAACCAGTATCAGGACACAAGACCAGTGACCCGGAACAGTACTCTAACCTCGACGCGAAGGAATGGGAGGAACTGCTGGCAACTTACACATGCAAGCCACTAGCAAAGCTCATGACCAACTCTCAAGATTTGAAAGCACAGGGGCATCTGGAGTCAAGAGCAAACCAGGAGAGGGAAGACCCCACATTAGGGACTGAACCCAGAAGTCTTTTCAAGGAACAGCAAAAATGTAATTCTGAAAGTGCATGGGCAAGTTTACTCAAAACAGTTCAACTCTTGGTGGAAGCCCTTCAGTATCAATCAGACAAAATGGACACTCAGTTAACCTTACTGAATACCTTGACGATTTTTGTAGTAGCGATCGATGGGAAACTAGGAGCTCTAAATACTTTCCTCCAAAACACACAGGGAAACACTCAAGACAGCAAATCAAGCTGCAGGTGTTGCCCAAAGGTCGACAAATTAGCCTCCCTTCCCTCAATGTTGAACAACCTGTGCACGCAAATTAAAAATGCAGCCCAGAGACCAGATATGCCCCACCCAGAGGAGCAATCTGCTATAGAAATAAAATATAGCATGAGTACATATTTTTCAGAAAGCTTGGACCAAAAGCTTCTCCCCCCCTAAAACAGCAACAAAACGTTAACTTACAAACAATGGATGTAAGAAATCAGCGATACAGGATCTGGCAATCAGGCCCGCTGTGGGGTCCTGGACAGATCCAGACTGTCAAGTAATAACATCAAATGACCATTCAAATGCAAAATTAAGACATGCCCAAAGGAGGAAAGGCTGGGACCAAAAGTTCATCTCAAATCAGAAAGATATTGCCTCCTATTCAGGCTGACACCACCTGAGATGCGAGAATATACAAAGCAACAAAGTACAATTGCAGCAGAAGCACAGAATAAAAACCCCATCCCTGTTGAAAAGGGGGTAAACCTCAAACTTAATGAACAAACTACCACTCTAGGAACATCACAGAATCTAAAGCAGGCTGGAGATGAAGATAAATATTCTTCCAACTACAATAACCTCGAAAAAGAGGTAGAAGCCTCTGGCCAAACCACCAGCAGAACAAAGGCAGAAACAAATCCATTGCATTGCCTACTAACTACTCCCACAATAGCACCATTAGACTATGAAGGGGTCTACACCCCCCAGGTTGTCTCAGCCATTTCTACCAACCATTCTAAACTCCATTTAGACCCTAGGGAGCTTCAACCCACAAAGGCAATCAAACCCTCGACTGACCCCCCCACACCATCAATCAGGGACGAGCAACCATTAACTTTGATCCCACCAAAGGTAGGCTGGGCAGGCCTTAGGACATTCTCAATGGGAAAAATTGATCAACTGATCAACATTGGACCCAGCGCAAATAAAAATCAGAGTGAGCGGTGCAGGGCTGTCGCCGAAGATCGGCCAACATCAGACAAACCAAAAAAATAACAACTATCACTCTACTACCAATCAGCATGCGGCTACAATAGCTGGACACTCAAACAAGGGTGGATACCAGAATATAGATCAAGAGGTCCACATGACATACTAAACCGAGGAAACATCCTCCGCCTAATGTCGCACATATCTACTCTGACAGATTTAACTACTATAGGCCTGGGCTCAGTAGAATTCATTTATCATAAAGACCAACAGGGGGAGAGGATACAAAGTTCACATGGAGAGAGTCATCTATCGCACAAAAAATACTCTTAGAAAGCTCTGTATTTGAAGGTTGGGGGATAAACATCATTCCCGTAATCGCATCAGGCTATCCCCTTCCACTGACTCTGGAGCACACAGATAAAGCACAGATGGCTCAAAAAATCATTGCAAGATCTGTATTAAAAGATGCAAGAGGGCACTCTCGAAACACAAATGAGCATCCACAGGAAACATACAGAATTCGTCAAGAATCTGTACATCAAGCGGATCGTCATGAGGACCTGAGATGGTTCTCACGGACAATCAATAACCAAGCAAGGAACAATTGACAAGGCAGCCACCAACCCCCATTAACAGGAGAAACCAATCTATTGTGGATATGCTCAAGGAATATTAACGGACTGTCCAGCAAGCTGACAGACTTAGACTTTATCAACTATAAAAGGACATTTCACATCATCGCACGGCAGGAAGCTTGGCTGATTGATTCACCACATTTCTAAGGATACCTACTTCTTTTGCACGAGCTGTTAAGGGAGCAATATACCGACACCTGCAGGGAGGCCTTGCAATTTATGTTACCAACACAAGTACAACTTCAGCCCATTCAGTTGTCATGAGAACACCGGAAACTATTGCAATAAAAATATCTGCACCAAGGGTGTTACCAGGAAACGGGACCAGGGATATGGAAATAATAAATGCCTATATACCCCAACCAGGAAAATTAAGGCAGTAAAACAAATGACCGACTTCTTAGAGTTATGCATAAGTGAGGTAAACACAATAGACATGATACTCACTGGGGACCTTAACCTACATCTACTAGGCTAATCGACTGATGAAGAAGTGTCCATACAAAACCTGATATGGAACACCCCATCGGTGGGAAAGAGTCCGTTAGGTCATCCAACAAACACTGGCCAGCGACTTTTGGAGGACCTTGAATACCTCAATTTTAGGGAAATAAATGGCAGAAGCACAGGTGACAACCCCTCTGCAATCACTCACCACTCTTCAAACAAAAACTTGACATTCGATTACATCTTTGTGTTCCTAACTCTGTTTAATAACATTTCTATTCAACATGGGCGACAAAGCGGACAGTGATCATCAGAAATTACACTCCTCACGAATACGCCTAAGTTTGAGAAATCTCATGTCCTACACGTAGAGAACTTTACAAGCAATAATACCAAAATCAAATTTGTGCAAGCATCACAAGGGAGCTTTTGGCAAACTGCAACACTTCTGCTACAATAGCATGAATAAAATCAAGATAAGGTCCATAAAAAACATAATTTATCACACGCTGCAATACCTTTGATGAAATCCAACTGATACTACACACCTAGTCTCATCACGACAGCAGAAATCTCAGCTAAAGCGAGTAATGTGGGCAGCCAAGAGATCCTCAGAGGAAGTGGTCTGGGCGAAACTGCATGCCGACTTCAAATAGAGTGACAGTGCAAGATTTTGGGGGGCAATAAATCAACTCACTCGCTTCACACACAAGGGATTATCTTCTAACATAACAGAAGAAGATTGGGCAACTCATCTTGGAAACCACTTTAATCAAGACGACAACTCACCATCTACAGGACCAAGGACTATAGTAATTCCAAGAATAGCCCCACTCGAGATCTGGCATGAAGAGGGGAGCGCCATAGTAACCCAAGGGGACGAAGGCAAAATGCCAGGAACTCCACTCATAAGTGACCACTCTAAAGAAATAAAATGACAAATAGGAAAGGAAAGGAGAGAAGGGGCAGTGGGCCCTAACAGAATCCCACTTGTACTCTACAAACCAGATGTAGATTACTGGGCAAAAGCACTCAGTCCTCTCTTCACTGAAATAAGGCAGAATGGCCTACTAACCCCCTCTTGGAGGGCTTCGATAATTTCACCAATCTTTACGCCAGGAAACAAATCCCTGCCAAAAAACGTTTGCTTAGTAGGTCTCTTGGATAATGAGGCAAAATATTTTGCAGGAACACTTCTAGATGAGCTCCAATTGTGGGCTGAAGGTAATTCAATTACTCCTCTAAATCAGATTGACTTTTCTAAGTCTATTGGAACAGTATCAAACATCATGACCATGGCTTTGCTGATCGATAAGGCAGAAACAACAAAAATGCAATTACTTCTTTGTTTCATCGACTACAGGGCCGCCTTTGACCATGTAAACTACAACAGACTGTGGCAAAACTGGCCAAATGGGGCATATCACAGCCACTGCCTAACTTGCTAATCAATCTGCGCACAGACATCTGGATCCAAATAAAACTGGGAGATGTATCAACCCTGTCAAGACATATACCAACAACGAAGGGACTTAATCAAGGATGTGTATTGGCACCAACCCTGTTTAACCTGTTCCTTGCAGACCTCATCCCAACATTAAACGCCAGAAACTCACAGGCCCCAAGATTAGGGAAATTAGCACTACCATGCCTTCTTAACGCAGATGACTTAGTTTTAATTAAACAGAAGAAGGTGAGTTTACAGCATCTTCTCACCACCACCCATGAATACTCTGAAACCAACTGCTTGGGTATCAACCTTGCGAAAACTAAGACTATGATAATCAAGAAGTATTTAAAGAAATCATCGATCTGGTTCTGGGGGAAAACGCATATTAAATCTGTATCAGAATACAAATATTTAGGACTGGTTATTGAGAAGTGAGGCCACGTCACTGCCCCGAGCGACTCAATCAGGAAGAAGGTCACAGCCCTGGTGGTTTCACTAAGAAATCTTAACTCTAAATTGAGTGACCCATCACTTCTTGCCCTAGCTCAAGTCATACGGGCAAACCCTTTACCAACAATCGCCTGTGGCAGTGAGGCACAGAGGGGCAGGGACTCTAAATTATTGGATAGCAAGGTTTCAACAGCGACCACATTACTTTTGGCTTGCAAGAAATATACCTCGCCTGCACAGATCAGGCTAGAGTTCGGTGTTCGAAAACAGACCCTGGCAAGATACGGAGCATATTTTGGAACAAGGTACGAAAATCTGGAATAGAAACTCTTAATCGACACTTGTGGTTAGAGCTACAACAGCAAACATCATCTCCAGCCGCAAAATATTTTAAAACAAGTCAGATCAACATGAGGCTTTCTCAGCTCTGGGAAACACCTACCAACCACTGCATATTCAAAATATTAGTATGGAAAACAGTTAAACTTCTGTCATGGACCGAAGACAAAGTTTCCCTATCAAAAACACTCATGGCTGGATGACTCTGAGCACCTATTTGACTCCCGCTGCTCAAAAATATCTTTCCCTCGGGTATGCTAAACTTATCAAAACCCAATTTCTAAAATACCTATTAGGCCTCTTACCCTGCACAGTCCTCTTTCCACATCGGCTGAAGATCCAAACTGACTCCACCTGCCGCTTATGTGGAACAGCACAGGAGGACATGCTGCACTTACTTTGCACTTGTAGGGAACTGACAAATGAATGAAAACTATTTTTAAAACCATATTTTAACTAACGATGCATTCACACCCGGAGACAAGCTGCAATTGGCCTGTTTCACACCCGAAGACCCACAGCTAAATTGCTGCTTGGTGAAGTTCTTGAGACAGGTGAGGAAAAAAATGCCAGAGCTGCTCGAGGAAGCTCTGGCACCAATACTCTCTCCTATACAGCAATAACTTCATCCCAAATGTAAGGCATTTAACAGCCACTCAGTAAATTAATCTTCTACTATAATTTGCAATGGAAATGAACAATTACTTGCTTCAACTAATCTCCTTTATTAATTATTTCCCTATAATATAACTTTTAAAGAAATGTTTTAATTGATGTGTTTGTAGTAATGGTTTTAAGCAACTATGCTAATAAAAATAAACTTGAAACTTGAAACACAGATCATTTGCCCGACCCTAATCTCCATGAGAAAGGAAGCGATTTCAACCTGGCTGGCACCGGCGGGGCATGCCTTTGTCTCTGATCAGATTACTGTGTCAAGCTGCTCCTGAGTCAGAGCGCCTTAAATGAGCTCCAGTTAAACGACACAACTACCTCTTAAAGAAAATAAATATGACCAACATGTCACCTACTACACACTTCAAATTACATTTTTACAAATTGTGCAGCTTACAGCCAAGCACACAAACCAATACGTGCGAAGCACAAACATGTTACGAGCAGGACAACACAGCACAAACATTGCTTATTGTAGTGTATTTATGAACTATAACATCCTACTAACTGAAACATCAAGCAGTTAGCGTGAAAAGGTGTCGGAGCGCCTTACATGACCTCAGTTTACATTACACGTGTAAGCCAATAATTCAATTCAAAAAGATCTTTATTTCGGTAAAAATTTACCATAAAAGATATATAAAACATACATTTTAAAAATGTGGTTTCGTAAAAATTTGTACAGTATAAATATAAGAGTTGGACACAGACACAATCACAAATTACACTGCAGTTACTTGAAATCAAATCGTAAAAAGTCAGTTGCCATCCCTAAGGCATTTCCTCCTGATAATCCAGATAGCACCCAAGTATTTGGCCACCGCAAACACAATATAATCAGTCAGGTTGGTTTTCAAGACTCTAAAAGCAGCCGCACACTTTGCAAATCCCAGGTTTCTGCATAGTGGGGCTATCCATTGTTTACGGGTCTCTCTATAAGCAGGACAAAAGAAGAGAATATGGAGTTCAGATTCATCACAGGATCTACATGCTGGGCAGATACTAACTGCATCCTTGTTCCATTTGCTTGTAAGTGATCGGATGGGGAGGGACCCATGTCTCCACTGCAAATATAATTTCCTGAGTAGGGGAGGGTGGACTTTATCCAAAGTTGGTTCAAAGTTGTAGGTGGCCTTAAAAGACATGAAGGAGTCTGTCAATGACCCAGGTTTTAGTTCGTTAAAGAGCGACAATATTTTGCTGTCGCAGTATGCCTGGGCTAATGCCTTTTTGGAAATAAGTTGACACGTTGCCAAAGGATCAGACCACATTTTGGAAAGTCCCAGACCCTCTAGTTCCAGTTTAATGAATTTGAGCCAATGGATTCTTCCCACATTAGGCATAGAGAGCACCTCCTGTAGTCCCTGTCTATAGCTGGTTAATTCTGGGGTTGCCCAGAGTCTGCGCCAGTAGGCCAGCGGGCGGAAGGCCAGTTCATCATCTAACGGGCGCAAACCCAGATCCAACCTAAGGGGGACTAGGCGCGTGCTAGAAGGAAGTCCAGCAAGCCTACGGATGAATTTGTTCTCCACCTTCAAGAGGTCTGATGTTCCTACGTGTCCCCATATTTCGGACCCATACATAGCTTCCCCCTTAGCCTGTGTTTTGTAGATCTGCACTGGGGGACCAAGAGGCTGAATCGAAGATTTATTATTCGCCAAAAGGCTCATAATGCCCCCCGAGTGTTGGGTCAGTTTAAGAAGGGCTTTCTCGAGGTGTGTATGCCAGGATAATTTGTCATTTAACACAATGCCCAAGTATTCAAAGGTTTTCACCCTCTCAAGCCTGCTTTGTGCGATTCTGGGGCTAAAATGGAATTTTGATGGGGGATTCAGGACCATGAATTTAGTTTTGAGAGTGTTAATTTCTAAACCATGGCCCTCACAGAAGTCCGCAAAGCCATCCAGAATACGCTGGATGCCCATTGCGGACTTTGATAGCAGCAGGGTGTCGTCGGCAAACATGATTGCTGGCACCTTCACAGCCGCCAACCTTGGAGCGTCAGAGTTGGAGATCCCCTCCAAGTGGGAGATAACCCCGTTGACATAGAGGCAAAACAGGGTCGGTGCGAGCACACAGCCCTGTCTTACCCCCCTGCCAACGGGGAACCTCTTGGATAGTGCACCCATCCTACCACATCTCACCTGTGCGAAGTTGGCGCTGTGGAGGCGAACCATCATCTTCAGCAACCCCTCAGGAACCCCCAAATTAGCCAGCACCTCCCACAGCTTGGCCCGGGGGACCAGGTTGAACGCCGCCCTCAGGTCCACGAATACAGTATAGAGGCTGCCACCCTCCAACTGCACCGTTTTCCAGTAAATGAGGACAAGACGAAAGACCTGGTCTATGGTTGAGACCTTCTCCCTAAAACATGCTTGGAGGGGACTCAAGATATTACAATCTCTAATCCACTCATTCAAGCGGTTTAGCAGCAGTTTGGCAAAAAGTTTTTGTGACACGTCAATCAGGCTTATTGGCCTGTAGTTGGCCGGTAGCAGAGGCGACCCCCTCTTGAAGATGGGGACTATCTCTGCCCCCGGCCAAGTCGGAGGGATTGGCATGCCATTCAGAATTGAGTTGAATAACACCCTAAGATAAGGGGCCCAGATCTTGGGTTCGTGTTTGTAGAGGTCGCCTGGCAACCTGTCAAGGCCCGGCGCCTTCCCAGCAGCCAAGGCCATGATTGCAGTGGTGACCTCCTCCACGCTAAATGCCTCCATACTAACTACACTTTCAGTGGATAAGTGGAGTGCATCTTCGGGGGTGATCATCTGGGGGTCACTACTATGTGTTTTATAAAGATTTTTAAAGTGTTCCTCCCAGATGAAGGGTGCTATGTTAGCCTCTACTGCTGCGAGTGGTTCAGCTGAGCCGTGCCTCACGATTTGCCAGAAGGTCCGGGCATCTCGTGATGCAAGGGCAGCTGACATTTTGGTCCAGTTTCCCTCATCCCAGTCCACTTTGGCTGCACGAAGGGCTGATTTGTAAGCTAGTCGTTTCTCCCTGATTTCGCTTGGGGTGTGTCGCGCTTTGAGTGATTCCAAGAGTGCAGCTTTCGCTATCCTGCAGGAGGCGCTGAACCATGTGACTCTTTTCTGTTTGGACTTCTTGGGTCTGACCACCGGGTTCAGCACCTCTGCCAGATTGGAGCATAACTCGGAATGGATGATCCCGAGCTCGGTCTGTCGTGGAGACTTACAAGGAGAGAGATTAGTTACTTCAAGGTTAGCTGAAAAAGGGGTTTCGGGATCATTAATTAATATGCCATATAGCGCTACGCCTTTTCCAGGGCAGGGACAACTTGCGCATACAATCTGCCAATGTTGGTCGGATTTTCCAGCAATTTAGCCCATTTGATTCTGCGCCTATTACTTGTTAATTCAAGATTCGCCATGTGTGCAGGATTTTCATCTACCTTAGTTGTGTATGACCCCTGTAGCTCGAATCTTAGTGTAAGGGGATTATGATCACTATCAGATCTGGGAGTTACTCCAAAATCTTTCACTTTCTCCCAGTCCCTGACCGACACCAAAATGTAGTCAATACGTGACTCGTGTTCAGATCTGTTAAAGGTATATTTTGGCGGGATGTCCCCTTTTATTCGGCCATTGCAGGCCCTCAACGAATGACTAAGCGTGAAAGATGTTATTTGGGTTGCAAGTGGAGTCCAGGCCTTGACCGATGTATCGGTCAGAGTGGGGATGTTCCATAGTTCATCCTCTTCACTTAATATACCCGCCAGATGGTCAGGAAGAGGTTCATACTGGTGATTGAAATCACCACCTACAATTAACGGGGAACAGGGGGTAAGCGAGTCAAGGAACAGGGCTAGATCCTCAACTGTTCCCGAGGTGGCTGCTACCCCGACCGGTCTCGAGTACATATTAATCAGTGTTACTTTTTCGCCACCTGGCCATTCCAGAGATAGGCACTGGAAATCCAATGAGTTGGTTTCCAAGTGTGTGGCCCTGCAGCCCAGATGGCAGCCAACCCAGATCAGGAGACCCCCTGATGGACGGCCCTTCCCTCCCCATTTAGCCTGAGTCTCGAAGGTGGCAAAACCCGGCCGGGGATGTTTTTCCCTGGCCCACGTCTCTTGGAATAGGCATATGTCATACCCCTCGATGAATTCCCCCCATTCTGGTGAGTCCACTTTATTATCTAGCCCAGCTAGGTTCCAGGAGAGTATGGAAATTGCTCCTGGAGCCTCCGATCTATCAATGGTAGCTGGTGGCAGGGAACGTTCATATAGAGTTGGCTCGTCTGAGTGGATAGGGAAAGATCCGTCTATTGGCACAAATTTTGGTTTTGAGCAATCCAAAATTGAATGGCTATCAACCATCAGGTCACTCATAGATGATTTATAGGTTATTACTTTAGTTGGCTTTGGTGTTATAACATCGTGCCTGTCTATCCCTTCTGCTTCTTTAAGTGTAAAATCTGCCAACTGATTTTGTAGTGAAGTAGAAGCCGGTTGGCCCAGGTTTGGATTTAGTGTGGTTGGAGCTAATGGGCCCGTAGGGCGAAACGGGCAACCCATTGGGGCGGGTGTTGAGACTATGATAGAAGTCAGATGTGGGCGTCAGTCCACTTCCTCAAGGCACCCATATCTATTGGAGGTCGGAACCCCGTTCCAGCCACCATGTGTGTCCAACCAGTGGTTAGATGACCTTCCCCAGGCACCCTTCCTCTCCGGGATCCTTCTCCAACTCCCTCCCAGGTCCGAATAAGAATGGGGTGGGTAGAAATCGGTAAGGGGTCTGGAAGCTATTGGTGAGTTTGTGCTATTATAGTTCCAGGAATATATTGCGTGGGCGGTATTAGGGTCCTCAAAGGAGACAATCACGCAGTTGCCACTAACGGACTTATGCGTGGTGCCTACCCATGGCACCCTACGCACCATAAGGATTTTGCTCCTGAGGTGGTTGGGTATTGGCCTATTTACACTAAGCCAATGGATCACCTTGTTCTTTAATGAGGCAAAGTCCTCGTGCTGGTTAAAAGTCAGTGCTGTAACCCCTGTCAACACCACTACATAGGATCTTACCTCGGGGGGAAGATCAACATAGCCCCTAGGGCGAGTGTTGTAGGTGTTTACTCTCTGAATTGAGGGGTGGTTGGAATTACTACCATTACTACCATTATACCTCGAGTTAGACTGAACTGTCGTAGGTGGAGCTGGTTGACCTACCGTAACTGGAGTTGGAGTTGATGGAGAGTTGTCAACCACCAGATGATTGGCGGTCGCTGGTGTCCTATTGGTTGTGACGTGTGTGTTGGCCCTATACCGTGGTTTTGGGATCGGTGCAGTTTTTGGAATAGTAGTGGTGATAGGAGCTGCGGGAGGAACAACAGGAGGGAATGGAATGACTTTAGTGAATGCTGGAGGGATAGCATTCGGAGGGGCTGACGAGATGGCAGCCACTGAAATTATGGGATCCGGTAGAAATGTGGTTGTGTGAGTTTCATGTGAGCAAGTTGGCTTGTTGCCCTGCATACTAATGGTTGCCAGATTCAGGATGCTTTTTTCCGTTTCCAGGAGCTGGGTTTCAATGTGTGAGAGTCTCACCTCTAGGGGGAGAGCAATTTTTTAAGTGTTTCCCACACAATTGTTAGAAACTCGACATCCTTCCCTTTTATAGTACAAAGTGGTGCGCTAATAGTGTCACTTTCTTTTAAAAGGTTATCATTTTCATTTTCATGTATGACTACCAGTTGTGGAGGGGTATCTTCTATTCTTGTTTCTAGAGATTGTTTGTTATTCACTAAGAAGGGGTCTGCGAGTACCTGAGAGGGTGCCTTAGTTGCTAACTGGGCATTCGCTATCTTGGCCTTCTTTCTTGAATATGTTGAAGTATATGTGCGTTTCCTTTTGTTTAATGGGCCATTTTGTGGAGTTACAGGTTTGCCACCTTTTGGTGGTGCGTGTTTGCCATTAAACTTCGTTACAAATAGACCACCCTCAGCCTCCTTCTCCTGGCCAGGGATTTCAGCCGGTTGGAATTGTGGTGAGTTAGTAAATTTTGAGGGGGACCCCCCCTGCAGTGTAGCTATATGTGCCTGGTGAATATCTGCAAGTGTAACAATTACAGTATGGTCAGGTCCTGGTGGGCGATCAGGTGTTTTGGCCAAGGCGATAGGCCCTAGGGAGGATCTTTTGGCTGCAGTTAGCTCCTGTGACAGTCTTCTCGCAGCATCTAATTCAATAGAGACCCTGTGCTGCATTTTGGCGATCTCTGTATCGATCGCTGAATGGGTCCTGGTAATGAAATCATCTAGGGTGCCATTTTTCAGTTTAGACTTGGCCGCTCTATCTCTAAACTCACGGGTTGACATGATGGCTAGACAAAATGTGGTGATCAGCAGAGCGATGTCCGTAGGAAAGGGCGGTGGAGCCAAGAGGGGTTGCCCAGTCCAGTCTCTACCTGCCTCTAACGGCCTCAAACGGCCCGCTCTTAGCCCGGTCTTTGCCCCGGGCTGCGTCCCGCGCTGCGGGAGAACAAACACTGTTTATAGTAGTTGAAAAGGGCGGGGGGGTGGAGCTACAGGGAGAGCGGACCGGAAGCTGGCCTCGGTCTCGCAGGGACATCTGGGTCAGGTAGTCCCTGCACGCTCGCAGCCCTGTAGCGTTGCTAGCCCCGAGGTCCAATCAGGGGTGCCCCCACAGGAAACAGGCAGAGTTAGTACAAGGCCCCACGATGAAGCGGCACCCGCGAAGCGGGTGCGGCGAGCTCCAAAGTGCTGGTGCAGAAGGTGAGCGCAGAACCAGCGGTGCGCTTAGCAGCAAACAAAGTGTCCCAATGGTCCGGGGCTGAGCCAGGTGATTTTGACGACCCTCTGATGGGCGGGGAGTGGAGCTACAGGGAGAGCGGACCGGAAGCTGGGCTCGGTCTCGCAGGGACACCTGGGTCAGGTAGTCCCTGCACGCTCGCAGCCCTGTAGCGTTGCTAGCCCCGAGGTCCAATCAGGGGTGCCTCCACAGGAAACAGGCAGAGTTAGTACAAGGTCCCACGACGAAGCGGCACCCGCGAAGCGGGTGCGGCGAGCTCCAAAGTGCTGGTGCAGAAGGTGAGCGCAGAACCAGCGGTGCGCTTAGCAGCAAACAAAGTGTCCCAATGGTCCGGGGCTGAGCCAGGTGATTTTGACGACCCTCTGATGGGCGGGGGGGTGGAGCTACAGGGAGAGCGGACCGGAAGCTGGGCTCGGTCTCGCAGGGACACCTGGGTCAGGTAGTCCCTGCACGCTCGCAGCCCTGTAGCGTTGCTAGCCCCGAGGTCCAATCAGGGGTGCCCCCACAGGAAACAGGCAGAGTTAGTACAAGGTTCCACGACGAAGCGGCACCCGCGAAGCGGGTGCGGCGAGCTCCAAAGTGCTGGTGCAGAAGGTGAGCGCAGAACCAGCGGTGCGCTTAGCAGCAAACAAAGTGTCCCAATGGTCCGGGGCTGAGCCAGGTGATTTTGACGACCCTCTGATGGGCGGGGGGTGGAGCTACAGGGAGAGCGGACCGGAAGCTGGCCTCGGTCTCGCAGGGACACCTGAGTCAGGTAGTCCCTGCACGTTCACAGCCCTGTAGCGTTGCTAGCCCCGAGGTCCAATCAGGGGTGCCCCCACAGGAAACAGGCAGAGTTAGTACAAGGCCCCACGACGAAGCGGCACCCGCGAAGCGGGTGCGGCGAGCTCCAAAGTGCTGGTGCAGAAGGTGAGCGCAGAACCAGCGGTGCGCTTAGCAGCAAACAAAGTGTCCCAATGGTCCGGGTCTGAGCCAGGTGATTTTGACGACCCTCTGATGGGCGGGGAGTGGAGCTACAGGGAGAGCGGACCGGAAGCTGGGCTCGGTCTCGCAGGGACACCTGGGTCAGGTAGTCCCTGCACGCTCGCAGCCCTGTAGCGTTGCTAGCCCCGAGGTCCAATCAGGGGTGCCTCCACAGGAAACAGGCAGAGTTAGTACAAGGTCCCACGACGAAGCGGCACCCGCGAAGCGGGTGCGGCGAGCTCCAAAGTGCTGGTGCAGAAGGTGAGCGCAGAACCAGCGGTGCGCTTAGCAGCAAACAAAGTGTCCCAATGGTCCGGGGCTGAGCCAGGTGATTTTGACGACCCTCTGATGGGCGGGGGGTGGAGCTACAGGGAGAGCGGACCGGAAGCTGGGCTCGGTCTCGCAGGGACACCTGGGTCAGGTAGTCCCTGCACGCTCGCAGCCCTGTAGCGTTGCTAGCCCCGAGGTCCAATCAGGGGTGCCCCCACAGGAAACAGGCAGAGTTAGTACAAGGTCCCACGACGAAGCGGCATCCGCGAAGCGGGTGCGGCGAGCTCCAAAGTGCTGGTGCAGAAGGTGAGCGCAGAACCAGCGGTGCGCTTAGCAGCAAACAAAGTGTCCCAATGGTCCGGGGCTGAGCCAGGTGATTTTGACGACCCTCTGATGGGCGGGGGGTGGAGCTACAGGGAGAGCGGACCGGAAGCTGGGCTCGGTCTCGCAGGGACACCTGGGTCAGGTAGTCCCTGCACGCTCGCAGCCCTGTAGCGTTGCTAGCCCCGAGGTCCAATCAGGGGTGCCCCCACAGGAAACAGGCAGAGTTAGTACAAGGTCCCACGACGAAGCGGCACCCGCGAAGCGGGTGCGGCGAGCTCCAAAGTGCTGGTGCAGAAGGTGAGCGCAGAACCAGCGGTGCGCTTAGCAGCAAACAAAGTGTCCCAATGGTCCGGGGCTGAGCCAGGTGATTTTGACGACCCTCTGATGGGCGGGGGGTGGAGCTACAGGGAGAGCGGACCGGAAGCTGGGCTCGGTCTCGCAGGGACACCTGGGTCAGGTAGTCCCTGCACGCTCGCAGCCCTGTAGCTTTGCTAGCCCCGAGGTCCAATCAGGGGTGCCCCCACAGGAAACAGGCAGAGTTAGTACAAGGTCCCACGACGAAGCGGCACCCGCGAAGCGCGTGCGGCGAGCTCCAAAGTGCTGGTGCAGAAGGTGAGCGCAGAACCAGCGGTGCGCTTAGCAGCAAACAAAGTGTCCCAATAAAAATAAATATGACACCTTTCAAATTAAATTGTGAGAGGTTGCACAGTTTACTGCCAAGCACACAAACCAGTACTACAGTACACAAGTCCTTTAAGCGAAAATGTTTTCTGACGCACTGCACACGCTTTCCAAATATTACATTCATTCGTGTGATGTCATTGTCGCAAGTATTCACTTATGCAACTTGTCCCGCATCAAATCTTCGGGCTGGGCAGGCCAATGTTCTATGCTCCTCTCTAGCACTTTATATTGTTATTTATTTCACAGGCATTACTTCATAGACACAGAAAATAATCGTCCCATAGATTTCAGTACTGTAAACAAGGAGATTGTTTTTGGGAAAATTAAGTGACATGCCCTGAATCACAGGATGTGATTAGCCATCGCTGAGACTCAAATACTGATCCTAGTAGACTAGTTAGACTAGTTCATTTAAATGTGGGCATTTCTCCATGGGGTAAAAGGCCATCCAAAGCAGAGTGTAAGGTGGTGTTGGGGGCCTGAAAGCCAAGGTGAGGTGTCTTTAATGAAGCCACTAATATGTACCACTCATCTGTGATGGGGGGGGGGGGGCAGGAGTCTGTGGCGGAGGGAGCACCCTGGGAGTATGCACAGAGTGGAGGTTGAGGCACAGATAATCAATGTAAAAAAGAACATTAAGTACCTTGGGTATTATTAGCTGAAGCACGGGTTTACCTTTGCTAACGGTCGGTGACGCTGTGACGCAGTACGCCTGAAGGAGAGCTGCTGGGGAGCGGCACAAGGTACAGAAGAAATGTTAGCCACAGACTGAAAGGAGGAGCAAGGACAACGCCACCATAAGGAAGGATGACTGTGTGCACACTCTCAGGGAAGACGATGACTGAAGATGCAAATATACTGAGTGGGAAAAGTCCAGATTTTATGCCCATGAAACCATCAATGTAGATCAGATTCTGCTTGATGCAATGTCCAATAAAAATTTTTACCTTTTGGACTTAGACCCTTTTCTGGAAGTTAGAGTCATTCAACGGGCAAGCCCGCAGGCTCTATGCTGGTCAGCGTTGCACCCACTGAATTGAATTTGCTGCAGACGAGAAGAATGTAGTGGAAGCTGCAGAAAAGTCAGGCCCACCCATGATGCACCGTTGGCAGATCAGCTTGGCAGGTTAGTCCCAGTCTCCTCTTCATTCTACAGACTAAAATCATTGAAAAGGTGCCTAAATCCAAGGTTTAAGGCTTCGGCAAGAGGTGCATACTCTGACACCAGCCAGGCATTCCAGGACCTCAGGTGCAGCACTTGGGTGGGAGGGTACACTACACAGAAGCCACCAGCAGGATTTAGTAGAGGTCAGCTGGACTCTCTCAAGAAACTTGGCTTCTTGCATCTTTGTTGTCACTGTACAGACCCCTTAGGATATTGTGGCATAGGTTACAACATTTTTTGGCACTTTATTTTACTCATGATCATTCTTTTTCAGCTCAAATCGATTGAAATTCTTTCCTCAGAATATTCCGCTTTCAAATAGGCATCTTTAAAGTATCTGGGATTTTTTTTTGGGTAATAACATCCTGGAGAACAAGCAGGGCCACTGGAATTATGAGATTCTGTGGTCTTTTTGGCATAATTAAGGATTGGTCGCATGTGTCACAAAACCACCATCTGCTGCCTAATCTGCAAATTTTAACCCTAAAGATTGCCTCTATCTCAGACGGATCTAAAGTTACAAAAACATGTGTCCCGGTGCAGTGGAAGATGCGTTACAATCATTGAATAGTTATCTTTCAGTTGCTAACTGCTTTATTTGGGTGTTGAATTAGTTCTAATACAGTGACATGGTTCCCAGACAATGTTACCAGGTGTAAAACTACAAAATGTTGAAGTAATACTATCATTATTTTTGGCACATTATGGCACGTAATTTTCCTTTTCTGACACATAATCTCATCATACTAAGCTAAGCTGCATACATTCCAGTGGCCCTGAGCATAGGGTAAACTAAGCACCATAGTACAGGTAACTACCATCCGATTTCCGGTGATATATTACGGGGTTGGGCCAGTATATCCCTTGTCCAATATCCATCTGCTGTAAATCACCAAATGTCACAATATTAGCCAATCAGGGAGGATACAGCACAGAAGGGCATACGAGAAGGAGGATATGATGTATGGAGTGGATGGGCATGGTGCCTCGAGCATCCAAGCAGCATGTTTTTCTGTCATCTTTCAGCCCTATACAATGTGAACGTCATGATTTGTGAAGAAATGCTTTTCAGGAGCCAATGTTTTTTGCTCATTGTTATGGATTGTGTGTTATGTAAATTTAACTATGGTAAGTGGTTGGAGAATTCACATGCTTCAAAGGATATTTACACTATAGAAGTGTAAAGAAGGAAGATTAACTCGAAGGGAGGTTATTATATGAGGTGGAGCATTTTAATATGGAAATTATGTACATTTCTGAGGCTGAAGGACAGAAAGTAACATGGCATCACAATTTAGATGGCCTAGAATAGACACAGAGCACTCTCACTCACACCTTGAGGATGGTTGTATTGTTGTTGTATTGCATCGAAACAGTTTTCATTTGCCAATCTCACTGAAAACATATTTTTTTGTTTATGTGCTAAATGCTGTAGTCTTTGGCATTTCAATGAGCTGTAATATAGGTGCTCACATTACTGAATTTATTGCAGTTTAGTTTATGAAATTAGGAAGAGTGAAAGCCTGAATTGATATTAGTGGGACTCAAATACATTGCCTGTTGGTGACACTAAAATGAAAGCAGTGAGAACTTATATCCTCGAGCTATTAGGCCTTAAAGAACGTGCATATATGTTTTCCCTCATCTTCCAATCTCTGCCTTTGAGCCTTATGCTAGCACCCAATAGACAAAATAATACACAGTGCTATTTTAAGAGATCAGCACTTCAACATATCGATTCCTATTTTACCTGCTAGCCCTCACTCAAGAAAATCTATTGAGGGCCACTTCAGTTCAGAGGATCTTTATTCAGTGATTAAAAAACACCATAAAAGCACATATATATACAATTTAAAATACGATTAAATATTCATCTGGACCCCGACTGATATTTACACAAATAGTAAAAAAAAAAAAACTTTACAAAATCCACAGTCAGGCCTACCCTCTTGTTTTCCTTAATCTTAAAGAAACTTTCATAAAATTCATTATACAGCACAATGTACGGGAATCATTCGCCCTTTGCAAGAAGAGTAAAGCGGCTTTAGCATGTCTCAACTTGGCCTGTTTTAAAATGTCTACCAAAAATCTCCGCCTAGGTATTGCATAAAAAGAACACAAAAGTACAAAATGAAGGGTGTCCTGCGGAGACCTATTGTCGCAGCCGTAGGCACCCTTCTGCTCAACTGATAATGTAAAACCTGGTGGATCAGCTAGTAAATTAGGTAAAAGATTAAGCCTAAAACGGGACATTAAAAACCTATCCTGAGCATTATACATGAGGTAAAGGTACGGTTCCATACCCTCAGTGCTCTTAACAAGGCCATGGGCACTTACTGAGTGTTTGGTCCCTTCAATTGCTGCTCTACGTGTGGCTCTGCAATCCAAGAATGATCTCTTTATTTTAGGTTTAACCTGTAGTGCGATTACTGTGGGGTTTATGAAAAGATCCTTCCGATCTAGGTCTTCCAAGGTAATCTTCACGTATTTCAACCACGCTATTTCCAGGCCTTTGTCCCTATCCAAGCAGTCTCTTAAAATTTGTCTGCTCAAGACTGCCTCAGGATTTGCCCAGATTTTTATCCATGCCATGATTGGTCTGAGCTTAACCAGGTCCTCAATGTATGACCTTCCTAGTTCCCTGTGAGCAATTACAGCTGGGGTAGTCTGAGGTATTTTCAGGATCGATCGCAAATATTTGTTTTCCTCCCGCCGCAATTGGTCAACATTTGCAAAGCCCCACACTTCAGAACCATACGTAGCTTTGGAACATCATATAGAACTGTACAAGTTCATAACTTGTTCAGGGGACCAGTGACCCAGCCTACGCCCATAGCCTGCTATAGCACCATTTGAAGATATCAGTTTGCTACATCGTTCCTCTACCAATAAATCAAACTTTAATAACCCATCAAATATCAAGCCAAGATCAGAAAAAGACTGCACCTTTTCTAATATGTGGTTCCCTATTATATAAGAGAATCTTTTGCATGGTTTTGTGCCAGCCAACATTACATAGGACTTACTTAGGTTCACAGAGCGATCTAGTGTTTCCATGAATTTGACAAATCTGACAATTAGGCTCTGTAAACTCTTCATGGTACGGGCCAGTAGGACCGCGTCATCCACGTACAAGAGCACCGGAATATGGTGCGTTCCTACTTTCGGGCAATCTGTCTTCAGAGCAATCAAACCCTGCTCTAAGTTGTTAATGTAGAGCAAGAGCAAAAAGGGGGCAAGAATACAACCCTGCCTCTCCCCCTCCGTGTTATAGCGGACCGTGGCGGTGGTATCCCGATGTAATTCTCTTAGGATATTGATCAGGCCCGGGTCGATTCCCATATTACTCATCAAAGGACCAGAGCTTTTCCCTATTGACATGGTCAATAGGGAAAAGCGCTTAGAGACCGGCGGTGATAGGCGCTATACAAATAAGCAATAACATAACATAACATAACAAAAGCGGCTGCGAGGTCCATAAACCCAAGATAGACCGTTTCATTGCTGGTTTTGGTGTATTTTGCCACCAGCAAATAAAGGTTCAGGCATTGATCACTTGTAGACCTCCCTGTCCTGAAGCCATACTGGATGTAGCGCCGGGAAACCCTTTTTGGTAGCTTTCGCGCTCTATAAGCTTAATAAATACATAAATTAATGTCCGAGATGATGTTATGTTCTTCGGTCCACCCAGTAAGACGATTAAGAATTGCCTGACCCAGAACTTTGGCGGAAACATCTATCAATGAGATAGGCCGATGGCACTGGGGGTTGTCCCTATTACCCTTTTTAAAAATAGGGACAATTGTTGCCGTGGACCAAGAGCGGGGTAGTCCCCACCTAATAGCCGCATTGAACACTCTAGTGAGGATAGGGGCCCATAGATCTACAATACTGAAGTACAGGTGTGGTGGTGTGCCGTCAGGGCCAGGGGCTTTGTTTCTTGTCAGGCCCAGAATTCCCACAATAATTTCCTCTAAAGAGAATTCTACTACTTGGCCCTTCTGGCCGACCCTTCCCCCCTCCAGGGCAGTGTCCTATCTGTAATTATACAAGCCCTTAAAGTGTGTGAGCCATTGTTCCGGGAGGATATTTGCACCAATCTCAGGGGCATTACTGTCCTGGAACCACGGTTTGTTAATTATTCTCCAGAATTCTGTCATGTACCTTCTATCTGCAGCCTCCCTTAAATCTGCCCATGCATCTACTTGGAGTGATAATTTCCTCTTCTTTACTGCACTCTTATATGCCTGTCTGCACTGCACAACTCTTTGTGCCTAGGATGGTTTTTTAAACTAATTTTTAACTCTTTCAGGGCACGCGAACATTCCCTGTCAAACCATCTCGGGTGGATAATATTTCTCATAGGGACACTTGACTTCATGAGCCCCTCTACCAAACTAGTTACTAGCCCAAATGCCCTAACCAACAATGGCCCCTCAACCGCGAGATCTAGACACTCGCCAATAGGTACTTTCCCAGTAACCATTAATGATTTTTAGAATACCTCACCATCAATTTTTGACCACCTAAGCCGTCTTCCCTGGTCCGTTACGCTCACAGAGGTACCAGCCACGGGACCTATCTTAGGTCGACCCAAGTGCATGAGCTCTAAAACCCTTTCCGTTCAGCTATCTCCTGGTTAAGTCTATGATCTAATTCCTGAAATGTGGGATTGTTTTCTCTGAGGGCTCCTGCATTGTATACATTGAAGAGGATCAGTCTTCTCCCACTACCCCTAAACCCCAATGCCTGGAGTTTATGAGATATCCAGGATGGACTGGTCCATGTTCCTTGCAGATTTAAATCTACATATACAGATAGTCCTCCCATTGCTCTTCCTGATCTCGATTTCTGGGCGGGCACAAAAAAACATTTATACCCTATCATATGGAAGAGACTACTATCACCCACCCAGGTCTCTTGTAGACTAATTATCTGGAACTTGCTTATGTATTGCCGCCATTCAATATTATCAAATTTACTCGCTAATCCGGCTACATTCCACGAGATTAATTTTAGCCCCTCTTCTAGTGACTGATCACAGGCTGGTCCATGGGCAGTAACAGACCCATCGTCAACCCCTAAAGACATTACTTGAGCCCCTTCACATTGTAGTGAGAGCAGGGATGACTCATCCCTTAACTCCTCCTCACAGCTGATGCCTCCCGATGCAGGCCCAATCTTATGTTCTAGCGTACTGACTGATTTCACCCCATTAGGTCCTATTAGTGTATGAACCTCTTCTACAGAGAAAGGATGTATGAGAGCAACCTTTTGGGGCACCCGCGGCCCCACATCTCGCGGTCCCTGCGGGTTCATGTTCCCACTTTCTCTTATTGCTGGCTTCTCAGCTATGAGGGGGAACCTTATCAGTCAATCATTTTCCTCTAGAGACGTCAAGGGACTAAATCTGTTGGACCATTTAGATAATTCCCAATCTCTTGCCACAGGGCCACACAAAGGGGTCGATTAGGATGGCGGACGGAAACGGGATCCGTCCGCCACGGACGCGGCCAAGATACTCCCGGCCGCTCCGCGGAGAAACCGCAGTTGCGATTAGGATAAAAATGCCATGAAAGTCCGTCCGCGGCGAACGGAGTACATCAAACCCCGTCCGAGGCAGACGGAGTACACCTGAGACTGCCGCATGCGGACGGAACCTAAGAAACTCCGTCCGCCGCGGACGAACATGACCGCGGGAACAGGCACAGCCACCGCAATACCTGCGGATGCTCCGTTCCCGCGATTAGGATAACGCCGCCAGTCCCACGGAACTCACCTCCATCCACGACCGCTGCGGAAACAATGCAACGAGAAACCCAGCACCCCAGCGGAAGGACAACACGAACACCATCCCTACCGTCAAACCAATTTACAAATGGCCGACGGAAGTAAATACAAAACACACTACACAGGACACCCACCCACCTGAAACACCCACACCAATCACAAGCCACAATGACACCCCCCCAAGCACCTAAAAATCCACACAAGTCAACACACCCAACTAACACCTGACTGGCAACAACCATTGGGACACGAACACGACACCGAGTATAAAAAGATTCCCACCCACTACCACAATCCTTTGCACCACAGCATAGCTGCAAGCAAGAGGCTCAAGGCAACTTACAGCAGACACTAAAGTCCACACATACAACCTGCACACAAACACGCCCACCACACAAACACCCACCACATGGTGTGTTTTGGGAGGTGGGTGGGGTGTGTTGGGAGGTGGGTGGGGTGTGTGAGAGACCAGCACTACGACTCCCAACAGGCACCCATGTCCACAGGGAGGGTGGTGGTGTGTGTTGGGAGGGTGGTGGTGTGTGTTGGGAGGTGGGTGGTGTGTGTTGGGATGTGGGTGGGGTGTGTTGGGAGGTGGGTGGTGTGTGTTGGGAGGTGGGTGGGGTGTGTTGGGAGGTGGGTGGGGTGTGTGAGAGAGCAGCACTACGACTCCCAACTTGCCCCCATGTCCACAGGGAGGGTGGTGGTGTGTGTTGGGAGGGTGGTGGTGTGTGTTGGGAGGTGGGTGGTGTGTGTTGGGAGGTGGGTGGGGTGTGTTTGGAGGTGGGTGGGGTGTGTTGAGAGGTGGGTGGGGTGTGTGAGAGACCAGCGCTACGACTCCCAACAGGCCCCCATGTCCACAGGGAGGGTGGTGGTGTGTGTTCGGAGGGTGGTGGTGTGTGTTGGGAGGTGGGTGGTGTGTGTTGGGAGGTGGGTGGGGTGTGTTGGGAGGTGGGTGCTGTCTGTTGGGAGGTGGGTGGGGTGTGTTGGGAGGTGGGTGGGGTGTGTGAGAGACCAGCACTACGACTCCCAACAGGCCCCCATGTCCACAGGGAGGGTGGTGGTGTGTGTTGGGAGGGTGGTGGTGTGTGTTGGGAGGTGGGTGGTGTTTGTTGGGAGGTGGGTGGGGTGTGTTGGGAGGTGGGTGGTGTGTGTTGGGAGGTGGGTGGGGTGTGTTGGGAGGTGGGTGGGGTGTGTGAGAGACCAGCACTATGACTCCCAACAGGCCCCCATGTCCATAGGGAGGGTGGAGGTGTGTGTTGGGAGGGTGGTGGTGTGTGTTGGGAGGTGGGTGGGGTGTGTTGGGAGGTGGGTGTGGTGTGTTGGGAGGTGGGTGGGGTGTGTAGAGGGGTCCTTGATTTTTAATGTTTGAAAGATTACAACATGTCATGTCCACTGCATTGATCATTAAAATCTTGTCCCGCAGGTGATCGCAACCTGACAGGCGAAACCAGCAACCGCCTGCAAGAGTCGCCACACTCACAGCACGGACTCTCTGGGGATGATCCCACTGTCAGCTCCGGTGCGGAGGATGAAGCGGGCCCAAGCTGACTCCCAGGGCCATCTGGCTCACAGGACATCCCTGCCTCCACAACCTTGGCCAGTGTCACCCCAACAACACCTGCCATAGTGACCTGTGCAGCCACCACCACCTGTACCACCACTCCTGCCTGTGCCACCCTGCCTGACCCATCGCAGGACGCAGGCCCATCTACATCACAGCCAAGCAGGTAGAGTGGACGGCAAAGGACAGACCAGAGGCCACATCTAACCCACAGGAGTGCTTCTCACCGGCGAGGTGTGGAAGGACATCCACCCCATCCTGCTGCAGAAACACTGGAAGCCCTAGCCAGAGTCCAGGCCTCCTATGACCGGGGTCAGGCACAGGCTGACCGTGCCCACCAGGACTCTGTGGAGAACACAAATCAGTTGCGGTCAATTGACAGGCGCTTAGGGCAACTAGTGGACATCGTGGGCCAGGTAGCAGCAGTGTGGAGGGACTGGTTAACCGGCAACACCCCCCCCTCAGCCAAGTGCCCAGCTGCCACGGCCGCCAACACCACCGCCACCGCCACCTGAGCCCATGGACACGGATGTGGCCCATGACCAACCTGCCCCCCCAGCTGTCTCCGCTCCAGCTACAAGACGGAGGGGCCGTCCGAGGCTGGAAGTAGGTGAGAGCAGTGGGGATGCACCATCCACCCGCCCAAAGAGGGGCCGCTAATGACATTGACCTTGCCTGACCCTGCCATTCACCCGCCAACTATCCTGTCCCACAACGCCAAGTATTGGCACCGGTCTGCTGGACTAGCTGGACATCATCCAATGTGGTGTCACCACGGTCTTTTCATCTACCATGACCTTCAACTCACACTCCCCCACCCAACACTTACTTGTAAATATCCACCAGCATCAATTCACAACCTGTAAATAAATATCACTTACACACTCATTTATGTGTTGCCTCCATGTTTTAATCACATGATTGTATCAGAATCAGACGTCAGCAGGCGCAGGGAACTATGTCGGTGAGAATTATGCCTCAGTGTGAGTGACCTAGGGAAAATGAGATACAACAAACACACGTCATGTAACTGAATCACACCCATCACAACACACTGTACTGCAAGATACCACAAACCACACACACCACAAAATCTGTGGATGAGAGGACACACATCATGGAGGCTTGCATGTCCACAATGCATACAACACACACATGCAAACATAACATACCAGGGCAGCCAGCTTTTACACACCACATCCACACACCACCAGCAAACATACATCACACATTGTCAACCTGCACAAGAGGTAGTCACTCACATTCAAGGAAAATAGCGATCAATGAGCTGACGCCTCTGGTCCACACCTTCTTCCTCACCACTATCCTCATCAGTCGATATGGGTGGGATGGGAGGGACTTGTTGGTCTTCAAGGTCCAAGATCAGTTCAATGTCATTGCGCACGGCCAGGTTGTGGAGCATGCAGCAGGCTATCACGATCCTGCATACTTTGCCTGGTGAGTAAGGCAGGGCTCCTCCGGTTTTATCCAGGCAGCAAAACCTAGACTTTAGCTGTCCAAAAGTACGTTCCACCACTCTACGTGTCCTTCCATGGGCATCATTGTATCACATTTCACCAGCTGTAGTTGGATTACGTATGGGACTCAGAAGCCATGGCCTGTTTGGGTACGCTGAATCGCCTATGTGGGGGGATGACAGACACAGATATCACTACCAGGATTGGTGGGTACCCCATGCCACACAGAATACACAACTGTCCCCACAGCATACTCACCAACAAGCCACACACGTTCTAGTCGCAGATTTGCCATCAGTTGGGGTACAATGCTGCTCCGCATGATGTGGGAGTCATGTGCGGACCCTGGAAATCTGACACACACATATGATGTTGTCGGCCAGGCACACCACCTGCACGTTCAGCGAATGGAAGTGTTTCCGATTGCGATATACAGGCTCACGTGCCCGGGGTGGAAAGAGACCGATATGGGTGCCATCAATGGAACCCACTACGTGTGGTATCTGGCCCAGTGCATAGAAGTCTGCTTTGACTGCTGCCAACTCTGCCGCCCGTGGAAAATGGATGTAATCATCCTTGTAAATCATCATGGCCCTGAGAACATCCCGCAGTACCATAATGAACATGGACTGTGACATCCCCCCGGCATGTCCAACTGTGTACTGGAAGGTGCCAGTTGCAAAGAAGTGAAGTGCCGCCATCACCTTTGCTGTGGGTGTAATGGGTGGGTGACCGGCCTTGCCAGGCGGTGGGTGACCAGCCTGGCCCGGCGGTGGGTGACCGGCCTTGCCCGGCGGAGGGTGACCGGCCTTGCCCGGCGGTGGGTAACCGGGCAGGGACGGTCGGTCTACGGTGGATGATGCAATGTGACTGTAAGGGGGGTCATGACCTGCCATTTCGATTTCCATAATTACAAGTATGTGTTGGCCTGCACCTCCCCCGTGGAAGGCGTGCACCACCATGTTGGCGCCACTGATTGAACATTGTTGCAAAAGATGCAACCGTCGCGGTAGTGCGCACTTGCGGTTGCCGATGTGTGTCCGTGACGGCACGTGCACAGGCAGCCAATGGGAAGAGGTAACGCGGGGCGCGTATGCGCCATTGACAATGGCGGGAACAGTGCACCGCCACACCAGGGCCTCTCATTGGGCCTTTTCGAATGAGGCATCCAGGGGGAACCAATAGCTGGCGACGTGTGCCACTGACATGGGCTCTGGGGCCTATATATGTGCGACTTTCACAAGCACACATTCACAGCTTTGATCCAGTGCTGCCTGTGACCATCACCTCGACCTGCTGCTGCTGAGCTGACCAAGGGCTGCTGCCTGTGACCATCACCTCGACCTGCTGCTGCTGAGCTGACCAACGTCTGCTGCCTGTGACCATCACCTCCACCTGCTGCTGCTGAGCTGACCAACGTCTGCTGCCTGTGACCATCACCTCCACCTGCTGCTGCTGAGCTGACCAACGTCTGCTGCCTGTGACCATCACCTCGACCTGCTGCTGCTGAGCTGACCAACGGCTGCTGCCTGTGACCATCACCTCGACCTGCTGCTGCTGAGCTGACCGACGGCTGCTTCCTGTGACCATCACCTCGACCTGCTGCTGCGGAGCAGACCAACGGCTGCTGCCTGTGACCATCACCTCGACCTGCTGCTGCTGAGCTGACCAACGGCTGCTGCCTGTGACCATCACCTCGACCTGCTGCTGCTGAGCTGACCAACGGCTGCTGCTGTTGTGCCACAGTTCAGGACCTTGCCATGCAGGGAGTGCGAGAGACCCGGACGCGTCCCTTCACCGCAGCGGAGCTGGATGTCCTTGTGGACGGTGTGCTCAGCCACTACCAACGGCTCTACGGTGCACCCAGACAGGTGGTAAGTACAGTGGTGTACATGTTGTTGGTCATGAGGTGTTCAGTGCCTCCTGTCTTCTGCAGGCCTGGTGGTGTGCTGTGGGACCTTTACATGTGTAGTGCTGAGCATGGCTGCATGTTGAAACGTGTTACTACGATGTTTGTGCATGTCATACTGTCCACTTATGTTACCCTCTTGTCTCCCATCATGGCAGGTAAAGCTGCACCTTCGCAAGGCCGTGTGGAGGACGATAGCACATGATGTAGGGCAGTGGATGGGTTCAATAGACGACACACACACTGCCACAAGCGCTGGGACGACATCTCCAGGCTTAGCAAGAATGTGGCGGAGATGACACTGGGGATGATTCCAAGATCTACACGTCTGGCCCGCCGCACCATGACCCCTCTTATGCACCGTACCATTGCTGTGACGCTTCCTGACCTGTCCGCCCGGCTGAGTGGGGAACCACAGCAAACTAGCGGTAAGCAGATTGTATGTGTATGTTACTTGGCCCTGCAATGCATGTATTGCTGCTCAGACACAGTAGTGGCTTCTGTGGTGCGTATGTTTAGCTGAAATACCATGCTGGTGCCATTAGCGGAGTAGGCGTTGGCATCCATGTCCGCCAGGTGGACAGCCCACTTGCTTGGTAGTTGAGGGTTCCAGGACATACCGTTGAGGTCTGTGGTCCCATGGCATGACATGTGTGCAGATAGAAGGGGTGGGACGCGTGCAGGATGTGTGCTACATGTACAATGTATGTAATGGAATCCTAGATCTGTAGTCCTTCAGTACGTGAGTGTGGTACTTACTCACACCGCGTTTCTCTCTATTTCAGCTTTGGCAGAGGGCACTGACCCACAGACGACGGAGATGAGTGGTGGCAATGCTTCCGAATCAGAGGTCACACACACGCAGACTGACACTGAAGAGGGCAGCCCCAGAGAGGGGGACAGGACCGTCCCTGAGGACTTGCATGTGGAAACACCATCGCCCTCATCCTCAGAAAGTGTTGGTGAGTCCGCACTGTTGGCACAGACAGGGAGTGGGCAATCAACACCTTCAGTCGGGACACAGCACACAGGGCCCACACTGCCACCCACTGCAACATGTACTGCTCGTGCTCGCCAGAGGAGGGGGAGCAGAGTTGCCTTCAGTGCAGGAACCGCCGCCCCTGCCCCATTGACACAAAGTGCACTTTGTGCAGAGGCTGTTGATCTCCTGCGACAGCTGTGTGTAGGGCAGATCAACATGATCAATGCATTCCAAGACCACGATAGGAAGTTGGGGCAGGTGGTGGCATTCATGGAAGGGATGCATGGCGATGTTGCTGGTCTCCACAGAACAGTTCAGTCATTGGCAAGCACTGTGTCCTCAGCCATTGTACAGTCGCATAGACAGGGTGCTACTTCTGTACAACCATCCACACGACTTGATGTTACAGGGGAGAGTGAGTCTTCAGACCAGGCCTCTTATTCTGGTTATTACACTTGGAGCAGCCACAGGCAGCAAGGCAGGGCACGGAGGGCACAGACACAATCCCCTAAGCCTGTGATCTCTTTATCCGAAGACGACGTGTCCAACACTGGAGTTGACAGACAGGATCATGTAGGGGTGTGTGTGGAAATGGATTCACATGCTACACAGCCATCCCCCACCAAAGTGACTCCCAAGCCAAGGCCACCTCCCTAGAGCAGGGACACTCACAAGGACAGTACCAAGGAAAGGGCACCTCCCAAGAGCAGGGACACTCACAAGGACAGTACCAAGGAAAGGGCACCTCCCAAGAGCAGGGACACTCCCAAGGACAAGGGCAGTACCAAGGAAAGGGCACCTCCCAAGAGCAGGGACACTCCCAAGGACAAGGACAGTACCAAGGAAAGGGCACCTCCCAAGAGCAGGGACACTCCCAAGGACAAGGACACTACCAAGGAAAGGGCACCTCCCAAGAGCAGGGACACTCCCAAGGACAAGGACAGTACCAAGGAAAGGGCACCTCCCAAGAGCAGGGACACTCCCAAGGACAAGGATAGTACCAAGGTAAGGGCACCTCCCAAGAGCAAGGTAGCTTCAAAGGAGAGGGACACTACAATGGA
Organism: Lissotriton helveticus; assembly: GCF_964261635.1. NCBI lineage: Eukaryota > Metazoa > Chordata > Amphibia > Caudata > Salamandridae > Lissotriton > Lissotriton helveticus. Next base: position 1,083,338,246 of record NC_136059.1, read on the forward strand.
CAGGTCTGCACCCAGGGACAGGGCACCGGAAAGGTATCAGGGCCATTCCAGGGACAGGACACCTCCGACGTCCAAGGCACATCCCATGGCCAAGGGTTCTCCCATGGACACGAGCAACATCAAGGACAGGCATATTTCACCCCTGGCTGCACTGAGGATGATGTTTAAAGAACGTACAACATATGTATCAGCGGTGGAGTCCCCCCATACATCTACTCCCATCCACACCCCGCTAAAGCAGAGGAAGGAGTACACTGTTGTTGCATCCCCTATTACACATGATGCAGAGGGCAGAAGGCAGGCCCACAGCAAACGGCAGGCAGGGTCCAGCACGTCCCCAGAGAGCAGACCACCACAAGCACATGATACACCTTTGATGTCTGGGGATGCCACTCCACTTACCAGTCAGGCATGTCCGGGGTGCCCCTACGTTTCACAAAGAAACGGAGACACACACCACTGAGACCTGAACACCCCAATGTTGCTCCAGTACAGCTTACCCCAGCTCCCAGAGCCACCCTGCCTCCTGGCCCATACAGCCCTGTGGCTCACCATTTCAGTGATCCTAGTGGCTCAGCTGCTGTTCACTCACATGTGTCAGGTGCAGGCATGGTATTTGTTGGTCAGTGTACAGGGACATGTCCGGCCAGTGTGTCTGGGTCTATGGCACATGTGTCAGTCACCACAGCTGTGGCTGTGTCTCACACTCCTGTTTCTGGTGCTGGCGGTGTGTCTGGGTCTATGGCTCATGTTTCCGTCAGTAGATTGGTGGCTGTGTCTCAACTGAGGCACCTGCTCGTCCCTAGCTTCTCTCAGCAAACATCCTGGTTCAGTTGAGGGGAAGCTTGTTTTAGTTTTCTTAATTCTTGGCTTCTTTGGGCAAACTCATCTTTTCCTGCTAGTTACAGCTTTTTTGCCGGGCATGGATTCCACCCTATCTACGCCGGTACCCAGCTGCGCACAAGGGATGTCCTAATCAGAAGACTCTAAAGAGATGAGTGGGGAGATTACCATAACCTCATTCTCTAATTCCTGGGGCAGAGTGGGTAGGTCGGTTATTGGTGTGAGTGACAAAAGTCTTTCCGTGCGCTCTATTTCGCTCGATACTGCCCTGATGGCTCTCCGCAACAGACGATCAATTGTGGTAGGCTGTGCGGTAAAAAGGGGGGGTATACTTTTGTCATGTGAAACCACCCAGGGCATGGGAGGGGAATTCAACTTTGCTTTGGTAGAGCGGGTTTTCACTTTACTGGCCATACTGGGAGAAATTAATACAATATACCCGACATGTGCCTGATTTTGCAAAACCCGAATGCTCAAATTGATTTTCCTCCCCTCACCAGAATGCAATCCAACATGATAGAAAGAAAACACAAACCAACCCCCGAGAAAAGCTTGGTTAGCCCCTGTCTGTAGAAATCTAGGGACACTTAGGGGTGTTGAGGCATTACGAATGCTTTGTACCTCCACCGATATGCCTGTTGTCCTAGCAACAGCAAAGTACTTGGGGTGGGCATGGTCCATTAGACGGAGGGCAATGCTTACTAATGTAAATTGATCGGGGTACTTTTTGTGGGTTTTGTGTAATTATACATCAAAGTTTCTTATTGATTATGTCTGCACAACTGTCTTAAAATTTTGTATAATTCGAATTTAACTTTTTAAATGATGTATTTTAAATGTATGTTTGTGCTTTTATGAGTATGAATTCTCGAATAAAGCTTTGATTATGATGTTACCCCCACATTCACCAGGATCATCGTGGTAGTTGTTTCCATTCATGATTCTTGTCCGAGTCTTCTCAAGGCTTGAGTGAGCGTGCTGTGTCCCGTCAGATGATATACCTTCATTTCAGTCACCCCCAGGCAGATTTGCGGATGTCAAAGAAGAAAGTTTTGTTCTGGAAGATGACCTTTAGCAGTGATGGAAACAGTGACATATATTTCATTTGTGGCACTTGCAGTTTCGATTTGACTGCCAGGAATGTGCGCCTTTGCTGTTAAACTTTATGCCAATAATCTGAGAAGATCATAAACTTAGTGGAGTTACACACCAAGACCTCCTGATTCCAGGAGACCTAGAGGATTACATAGTGTTAAAAAAGATGCAACGAAGGGCCGTGGGGAGGGGGTAAAAAGCAGAGACATCTTTTTTTTCAGAATCCAGGATTTCAGCCAGGTCAGTAGGTCAGCAGTGGTGCCTACCTCTGCCAACTAGAGACCCCCAGTTCTAACAATAAGTATGAGAAAAAACTGCAGCAAGGATTCTCTATTTGAACAAAACATTAGCCAGGGCATATCCCAGCTCAGAGTGAGGGGTTATGGGGAACAAGAGTTACAACAGGCAGCAGAGAAAGCTAGAAAGGTCAGTCACAACAGTACACTTACACCCAAAAACAGTAATAAGGATAGAAAACGCCTTTGCTTTATCATCACAAGCTCCAAATACAATCAGGAGATCCTTATGATCCTGAAGAGGCATTGGGTGCTAATAAATGAAGTCCCAGGTGTAAGTACTCTGATAACTGACAAGCCATCAATTAAATGCAGACGAAGCCACACCATCAGAGAGATTGTTTGCTCGAGCTAGTCATTGCCTCAGGTGGCGAGCACCACAACTTGGCTAAAACGGCCTTCCTGGTTTTTGGTATGTGGTGATTGTATTGTATGCCAACTGGGGTAAACAGAACATGTAGTGTAGTGTGTTTTGTAAAGCGCAAAGCTGCCCCAACAGGGCGTCCCGGTGCTGTATAACGCTGTGGAACCCTTCCTGCCTCTCCCTGTGAGATGTCTCTCTTGGGCACCCCCAAGGTGAAGCCAGGCATCCCAGTGTTGTAGGGGCCGTTGTGGAGATTAAGCAAGCTATTGCCCAGAGCTGCAGCGTGGGACCCATGATTAGAGTAGGCGCCGATTCGAGAATTATCGAGTCCACGGACATTGAGCCCCAGACCCTGCCGCGTCGGGACTTGAACCCTGGTCCCGGGCCTGATCTCTGCTTCAGAGTCTGCCGCTCTAACCAGTGAGCCACACTTCTCCACTAGTGTTTATGAGCGTTTATCCCTGACACTACAGTTAAACATACCATCAAGCTCTTCATCAATTGTCAGACATGCTTTGGAGTGTGTCATCATTTGTGTTTGTAATAAAAATCTACGTCAGTAGTAGTACTACACGCCAACTCCGGTCCACTTGGTCCAACACTGCAGGGAGTACCTACATTTTTATGTCGCCTACCCCGATCCTTACACACGATTGTCTTAGAATGTAAGCAGAGCTAATTTCAAATTCCTTAAAATAGATCTAGTATTACCAGACCAAAGGCGAGGATAAAAAATGATATGCCTATTACAAATTTGAAGCCAAATGGATATGCGAGTTGAGAGCTGTGGACAAGGGACTTAACTCTGATAGCAAATTATAATTATTTTCTTTAATGGTTAATATCCTAAGTGCTAACATGCATGTAATCTCTACTTACAATATGGTAACATTAGCTAATTTTTAATTGGAAAAATATAGACTTTTCAAGTTTGGTGTCTCTGGACTCACGATTTAAAATCACACGTTATAGTGAAGTTGGATTTTGAGTTGCAAGTCTGAAAATGTCCTTTTGGAAAGTTGGCATTTTCTTACTTTAACCATTCTGTACCATCTGACTTTCACTAAATACATGTATGGGGTGGTTGACAGTTGGGCTTTGTGCATTCTCTCTAGACAGCCACACACAAAGAGAGCTTAGGTGTGACTGATGGGCCATTCACATCCTGATGGGCCATACTGGGCAGGATGGGAGGGAGGAGCTATTACTTTCTCCTGAATTGGCGTGACTCACCCCCACACAAAGAGCTGCACACCCCCCTGTAGTGGGTCTAGAATCAGAGCAGGAATAGCAGGGTCTATGTGCACTTTAAAGGCCTTTCTTTGAAGTCTCCTCTACTTGACAGGGATGGTCACTCTATCCAATCCATGCTCTATTGCAGTCGGCCTAAACCTTTGGTCTAGCATGACTAGATAACCCCCATTGGCGCTTTATGCTTTTAAGCACTGGTTTTGCAGATATTCTTTAGAAATTCGCAACTCCCATTCTACTCATTTGATTTTTGTTGGCTTGGTCTTGTTTTTTTCAATAAATTAAGCTCTATTTTTCTATTCAGGTGTGGTATTTTTTTGTGTGGTGTTTTCACAGTTTCACAGTTTCAAGTGTTGCACAACTCCTTTACACATTGCTTTTTAAGTTCAGCCTGACTGCTCTGTGTCAAGCTATTACTGGGTGAGCACAGGCTAATTTATGGTGTGTATCTGACTTACCCTAACTAGGATTGTGGCCTCTACTTAGACAGGGTGGATACCTCTGCCATCTAGAGACTCAATTTCTAACAGTGGTGTCCTCCACCGCCCTGATGCACTGCACTCTGTTCCATCCACCAAACATTAAATCCGACTCTTTATTTTTGCAATGGGTTCAGAAATGAGTAAAATAGGCAGAACTGTCCCAGACTAAGTGACTAAGATGAGACAACGCCGGACAGGTTAATGGCTCATTAGGATTTATTCTTGGCCTTTTTTCTTTTGGGGTGGCATAGACTGGTTCACCTATGTTTCTGGGATATGAGACCAGGCTTGGTCTGTCAAACTTTTGCTAGCCTAGATCTAAACCTGCTACAGTTTAGCTCCATCCTATTTAGGACACTCATATTTAGATGAAAGCTTTTTACATTAAGTGATGGATTTTGGGAACCTGGGACTTTTATGGGCTCTGTGACTTATTCCACCCTTAGGATTTTTTGTGGCTCTGTGAAGCTTGACTGTTATAGGGGCTATATTATGTATTGGAGGGAGAGATAGAGTAGTACTGTCCACCCTTCCGTTCATTACCCCTTCCTTGCCTTCACAGAGCGGGGCCTCCTTTTTCCTGAGCTGGGTTCCAGGAGAGGTGAGGTACACTCCCTGTACTATTCAGGTGAGTAACATTAGTAAAATAAATTGGCTTAATTAGTAGAAGCCAGTGCCAGGTCTTTCCTGTTTTGATAGGACTTACTACAATTTATTTCTTGTTTCTTGTTAACAGATGTAAGAGACACCGTTTGGTACAGAGGAACACAATTTTGGACTATTTATGTATATCCTTTACAGATTGTCATTACGTTCACTTTATGTATGCAGTAGCTAATGCTTAGAACTCTGGCCCTGAAGAAAGCCATGGGATCTTGTCCCTACCGGCTGAAACATGTTGGCCTTGTAAATGCAGTTATATGTTTAGACTGCTTCCTCTGCATTGTTCTTGTTTGTTTGAGGGAAAGGACAAATTACATTAGAGTTTTTCGCCTATTGATCCTTTTACCCCTTGTTTTTAACTCGCACATCTTTTGATTTTTGCACTGCACTCGATCCCATCTTTATCATTTGTTCATGGGCTCAGCGATTGATGATGCGACCCAATTGAGTAAGGGCGATGGATGGGTCTCATTGATCAAGAGACATACCACCCCATTTTTGGATGACCAAATGAGAACACTTGATCTACATACCTATTTGATGGGAATCCAACACATCTCTGTACGGGTCTTACCAACAATCTCAGTAGGTCCTTTGACAGGTTTGTCCTGGCACACATTCTGATATAGAGACTTATGTAGCTCTATTAGCGCCTAACTCACTTATGTAGGAGTTTTGCAGCAGCTCGGAGTACTTGAAGCTCCGTTATAGACCCCCGGTTCTTTTGTTGTTAGGACTGCTAAAAAAAGTACCTTGCTTGGAGTCTGTGTCGTCGTAGAGATGCGAGGTGGAGGAAGGTGATGCGTCAGTTCTGATTGTTAGTATACGAAGGCGATGCGTCATCGAGTTTCACACTGGATTTGGTGATGCTTCATCAAGCCGTGCAGTTCGAGACCTTCTCACTTCCGGGCAAGGAGGGTAGAATGCAGCAGGCAGGCACAGCAGAGCAGGATTACAGCAAAGTCCAGAGAGTCCAGTAGAATGACTTTAAGTAGCTCAGCAGTCCTTCTTTAATATCCAAGGTCCAATACTTATACCAAGTTGTGCCTTTGAAGTAGAGGAGACTTCAAAGAAAGGCCTTTAAAGTGCACATAGACCCTGCTATTCCTGCTCTGATTCTAGACCCACTACAGGGGGGTGTGCAGCTCTTTGTGTGGGGGTGAGTCACGCCAATTCAGGAGAAAGTAATAGCTCCTCCCTCCCATCCTGCCCAGTATGGCCTATCAGGATGTGAATGGCCCATCAGTCACACCTAAGCTCTCTTTGTGTGTGGCTGTCTAGAGAGAATGCACAAAGCCCAACTGTCAACCACCCCATACATGTATTTAGTGAAAGTCAGATGGTACAGAATGGTTAAAGTAAGAAAATGCCAACTTTCCAAAAGGACATTTTCAGACTTGCAACTCAAAATCCAACTTCACTATAACGTGTGATTTTAAATCGTGAGTCCAGAGACACCAAACTTGAAAAGTCTATATTTTTCCAATTAAAAATTAGCTAATGTTACCATATTGTAAGTAGAGATTACATGCATGTTAGCACTTAGGATATTAACCATTAAAGAAAATAATTATAATTTGCTATCAGAGTTAAGTCCCTTGTCCACAGCTCTCAACTCGCATATCCATTTGGCTTCAAATTTGTAATAGGCATATCATTTTTTATCCTCGCCTTTGGTCTGGTAATACTAGATCTATTTTAAGGAATTTGAAATTAGCTCTGCTTACATTCTAAGACAATCGTGTGTAAGGATCGGGGTAGGCGACATAAAAATGTAGGTACTCCCTGCAGTGTTGGACCAAGTGGACCGGAGTTGGCGTGTAGTACTACTACTGACGTAGATTTTTATTACAAACACAAATGATGACACACTCCAAAGCATGTCTGACAATTGATGAAGAGCTTGATGGTATGTTTAACTGTAGTGTCAGAGATAAACGCTCATAAACACTAGTGGAGAAGTGTGGCTCACTGGTTAGAGCAGCAGACTCTGAAGCAGAGATCAGGCCCGGGACCAGGGTTCAAGTCCCGACGCGGCAGGGTCTGGGGCTCAATGTCCGTGGACTCGATAATTCTCGCATCGGCGCCTACTCTAATCATGGGTCCCACGCTGCAGCTCTGGGCAATAGCTTGCTTAATCTCCACAACGGCCCCTACAACACTGGGATGCCTGGCTTCACCTTGGGGGTGCCCAAGAGAGACATCTCACAGGGAGAGTCAGGAAGGGTTCCACAGCGTTATACAGCACCGGGACGCCCTGTTGGGGCAGCTTTGCGCTTTACAAAACACACTACACTACATGTTCTGTTTACCCCAGTTGGCATACAATACAATCACCACATACCAAAAACCAGGAAGGCCGTTTTAGCCAAGTTGTGGTGCTCGCCACCTGAGGCAATGACTAGCTCGAGCAAACAATCTCTCTGATGGTGTGGCTTCGTCTGCATTTAATTGATGGCTTGTCAGTTATCAGAGTACTTACACCTGGGACTTCATTTATTAGCACCCAATGCCTCTTCAGGATCATAAGGATCTCCTGATTGTATTTGGAGCTTGTGATGATAAAGCAAAGGCGTTTTCTATCCTTATTACTGTTTTTGGGTGTAAGTGTACTGTTGTGACTGACCTTTCTAGCTTTCTCTGCTGCCTGTTGTAACTCTTGTTCCCCATAACCCCTCACTCTGAGCTGGGATATGCCCTGGCTAATGTTTTGTTCAAATAGAGAATCCTTGCTGCGGTTTTTTCTCATACTTATTGTTAGAACTGGGGGTCTCCAGTTGGCAGAGGTAGGCACCACTGCTGACCTACTGACCTGGCTGAAATCCTGGATTCTGAAAAAAAAGACTTCTCTGCTTTTTACCCCCTCCCCACGGCCCTTCGTTGCATCTTTTTTAACACTATGTAATCCTCTAGGTCTCTTGGAATCAGGAGGTCTTGGTGTGTAACTCCACTAAGTTTATGATCTTCTCAGATTATTGGCATAAAGTTTAACAGCAAAGGCGCACATTCCTGGCAGTCAAATCGAAACTGCAAGTGCCACAAATGAAATATATGTCACTGTTTCCATCACTGCTAAAGGTCATCTTCCAGAACAAAACTTTCTTCTTTGACATCCGCAAATCTGCCTGGGGGTGACTGAAATGAAGGTATATCATCTGACGGGACACAGCACGCTCACTCAAGCCTTGAGAAGACTCGGACAAGAATCATGAATGGAAACAACTACCACGATGATCCTGGTGAATGTGGGGGTAACATCATAATCAAAGCTTTATTCGAGAATTCATACTCATAAAAGCACAAACATACATTTAAAATACATCATTTAAAAAGTTAAATTCGAATTATACAAAATTTTAAGACAGTTGTGCAGACATAATCAATAAGAAACTTTGATGTATAATTACACAAAACCCACAAAAAGTACCCCGATCAATTTACATTAGTAAGCATTGCCCTCCGTCTAATGGACCATGCCCACCCCAAGTACTTTGCTGTTGCTAGGACAACAGGCATATCGGTGGAGGTACAAAGCATTCGTAATGCCTCAACACCCCTAAGTGTCCCTAGATTTCTACAGACAGGGGCTAACCAAGCTTTTCTCGGGGTATTATAAGCTATGCACATGAATAAAAAGTGACCTATACTTTCGTCTGCTGCACCACAGACTGGGCAGGAGGAGGTGGTGGAGCTCCTCCACCTACCCGTCAATGATCTCAGAGGAAGTGCACCTGATCTTAGCTGGAAGAAAAGCTTCCTATCCCTTGGGCTAGTGATACTGTCCCAATATGGTTCTAGTGCAGGACATTGTTTAACTTCAAGAAAGCGCCCCGCCATGGTGTCAGATCGAGTCTTCCAGCTACCCGGTCCCAATATAGGCTTTTAATCGTATTTTTACTTGGGAAGGGTTCCACAGATGGATTGTCCCATAGATTTGAGAGGCCAAGATCGCCTAAGGCAGTCCTGAGATTTTTTAGCCAAACTATCTTGTGGAAAGTATCAGCTTTAATTATGGCCAAGAACCCATCTGCGTAGTGCCGGATCTCCGGGGTAGTCCGAAGGCGTCTCCAATAGAGAATCGGGCGCAACCTCGCTTGGTCGCTAACTGGTCTTCTCCCTAAATCAAGACCAAGTGGGATTAGTGGTGTACTCTGCGGGAGTCCTGTGATTCCCCTAAGAAATCTATTCTCAGATAACTGCAAAGGGAGGAGCTTCTCGAATCCCCACAGCTCTGCCCCATAAAGCGCAGACCCAAGAGCCTTGGCGTCATATACAGCCAAGACCGGTTTTATTGGCTTAGTCTTCGACTTTTTGTGTTCCGCCCGAAGTGCCCCCGAGATCTGTTGGTGCCTCAGAACCGCCTTTTCTATGTGTGGGGGTAACACCATTCCACAGCAGGCTGCATCGCTTGAAATCTTTATAGGTTTCTGCCCACAAATATTACATTGAATCTCAGAGTAATTAAATCCCAAAGACTGGATCGGTGTACAAGAAACAGGAAGTGGAATATGTCGTTGTAGTCTTATCCTTCTTCATTAGAATACAAGTGAAAGCAAAACAGCCAAAATCTTTAGGCCGCGACCCTACGGACAACTCTCCTCCTCGTAGCTGATGGCCAGGGAGTGGCTCATGTACTTGCCTGATTCTGCCTGGATACAGCAACTCTAAAACAAAGTGGATCAATCTTTCATAGACCACTCTGGACTTTTTTTTCTTTAAAAGTTACGGTTGAGTAAAATTTGAGGGGATGGTGTATAGGAACGATGTTGGGATGTGGTTGGCGACAGTTGCTAGTTTATTCCACAACAGATACTTCATATTTCAGAGATATGGGTTGGGGGGTCGGGAGGGAGAGTTTCTGTAACTTGTTTTCCATGTCCTTGGGAGGCCATGTCCGCCTCTTGTCATGGAATGTGAACAGTCTTTTTTGAACCCAGTCAAAGGAGTTGCAGTTTGGAAAGCAGCCAAGCAAGTTACTGGCGACATACTACCGAGTACCAGTCTGAAACCCTCAGTATGCAAGTATTAAAACTAAAATGAACATGAAAACACTACATGGACATCGTCTGCGTTGTTTGGTTATAAAGAAGTTGAACTTGTGAATATGACCTACCATTTCTACGAAGTGAACTGAAATGATGTTAAAAGCATATAGATCTGTTTTTAAGTGTTTTTCCAAACTTCCGACCTCTAAGAGTTGTTTTAGTAGATTAGGAACCAAGAACACTATTTATTAAATATTATGTTGTTCGAATTGTCCCTTGCAGCTCCACTATTCCTACTTATTAATGCAATCCTTTATTTCCAGCCAGAAAGCAATGTTTTAAAGCTTTTGCCTGTCCAGAAATCCATGCTTTGCATGTCTGTCAAGCTGTGCTTAAATTATGGCCCTTGCTACTGCCCCTCAAAGTGATTGATTTCCCCTCGGCTTTGCAGCTGATATGAGTTTTTTGAAATAGTGGTGACATTTTGATGTCCGATGTGCCATTCTATTTTATTTGTTGTCAAATAGTGGTAAACTACACCGTAAAATGCTGGAATCTTAAATGCAATCGTTGTGATATTTCAGACAGTATTTACTGTCAGGTAGCATAACATTTTTGTGGAAAGGTTGACAACGGTAATACATGGTGCAGAAGACGGTGTACACCGTGTCAGGAAAGTAGTTCCTGTCAACATAGCCAGCATTTCATTATAAATATTGCACAGCTGCACTTTTTGGATGACAAGCCTGCTGAGAGAGCACCGAATACATCTAAAGTAATTCGTAGAATACCGCGGCCAAGTGAATGTGAAATAAATACATGATTTCAAAGTCAGCAATTCCACTTCTTGAGTTACAATTGTATTAACCCGAAGTCAGATTCAAGTTTTCGGCTGGACCACTTCTTCAACCTACATCAACTCTCCTGTCCTCAGCCCATGAGTGAGATTTCGTACTGCTTGATTCCCAAAGAGATGAGGAATTTGATTCCCAGAGAGATGAGGATTATTGAAAAGTAATTTAAAGATATTGGCAGCAAAAAGTTTTTTTGTATAATGTGAATATTTCTTTCTCATGTATTTTCGATTACACTCCATGGGATAATAATCAATGGGTGTCCAGCATAGGTACACGAGAGACAGATTCATGTCAACTTCACAGGATCCCAACCTACTGTGTAAATTAATTCCCTATAGATAAAATGCCGGTACATTTCTATAATGCTGGCATTCTGAAAGTGTGGCATGGAAGAGGCCCTCCAGCACCTATGTTAGACATCCCTGGGATAAAAATGAACATAGGGAGGGTTGGCGAATACCTATAATTACCTGTAACAAAAAGCAAAAGCACACATTTAGTAGTGACATTTCGATGTTAAATCTTATTCTATAAAACAGGAGGGACATACTGTATATCAAGAAGGATGGGAGTATTTCCAGGGTCTACAATGAAGGATCTTTTTATGCAAATATCAAACTTTGCAACAGTTTTGGTGAAACATGTTTTGCATGCGATTCTCACTATCTATCGTTTTTATCGTAACACAATTAGTAAATATAGGTACAAAAACTTCAGGAACAATTTGTACACGCGCTCATAAAGACATGAACAATGTATAAATATGATGAATGTAAATCTTAGAAAATGCACCTCATACCTATATGTGAATTACATGTCCGTTAAATTTATTGTAGGAAGGTGGCTACCTGACTATGGTTACCCCAGATTTTTTGCCTGTGTTTAGCTGGTTTTTTGACTTAGTTGACCTGGTTCCCTGCTAATCAGGGCCCCAGGCCATCTGCTCTCTCTGTAAAATGGATTCCATGTACCCTAGGTACATACCAATTGGAAATGGACTCCTTGTCAGCCCCTGTAGAATGCACTATAGGTGCACAGGGCACAGGAGCCACTAAGGCCTACCAGGGGCTGCAGCATATCTTTTGCCACCCCTGGCTGGTTCTTAAATTGACACAACTGGCTGATCACTCAGCTGGGGTAAGGTGGTGTACACACCCCTTGCTTAGATATAGTATACCTATGTCTAAACCTATATCTGGACACATGTAAACCTGTGAGCCACTCCTATAGACAGGCCTCACCAATCCTGGAGGCTGGGTGCATGGTTTTTATGTGAGATGGAGCTCTAGCATGAGCTGAGCCTGTCTGCAGCCGTCGGGAACAAATCCCTAAGCTGTTTCAGGATAATGCCATACCATATACTATTAAGTGCCTTATAATCCTCGCGGTTATTTAGCAACTTTGGTTTGGCTTTATCAAAACATGTCGTGTAAGGTGTCATACGCTTTGGAATACCATCCCCTCGCCAGTTCTGGCGACGGGGATGGCATTCCACCCCTCTAGAGGGGTAAGACATGTTACTTTGCTTTAATGCGGTTGATTTCTCCAAAGGCCTTAAGATCCACAAAATGGATGCCTCTGCCACAGACAAATGTCTGGACCCCTGGAGCTGACCGAAACCCAGTCAAGGGGGTCCTGGACAAAGGGTTTCCTGTCACAGGAGGGTGTCACCGCCCTCCAGACAGGAGATAGTGTATTGTAGCAGGGAGGTTTGAAAGAAACCAGACACTGCCTGGGGCGCACAAGGCTGCCCCTTGCATAATCCGGCCAAACCGGTTCTGGGGCACTCCAGCCCTCGTGCCAGGGCGGCCTGGATCAAAGGAAGGGGGTGTATCCACCCACTTCCTGGGTCCCACCCATAGGAGGGGACCTAGCAGGTAATCACGCCCACCAGATTCGAATAAGAGTGGGAGCAGTGCCAATGCACATCAGATTTCCTGGAAGAAACATTTGAAACGATATTCTGGACCCTTCGCCCTCCATCTCAACGTGGAAGCCCGAAGAATCTCCCTTGTGGTCAAGGAGTGACCACCCTGCAGCAGCAGGCACCATCCAGCCCTCGACGTCTACTTAGTTGCAGTTCCCGCCGGAACTCGAGCGACTGAGATCGACGAGATCAAGCCTGCCCAGCTTCTAACAGCCCGATCCACAGTCCATGCAAAGCTGAGACCCGTGGAGGCGACCGGAAGCGTGGGGCACGCCATCTTGAAGTGACCACGAGACGCTGACCGTGCAGCCCACGAGTGACCCTCGAAGCTGTACACCGGGGTTTGAGAAGCCCCCACCCTGAGCTACTCCTGAGCCGAAGTTCAGCCCTCCACACTCGACGAGTGCTGCGTGGGGCCCTTTGGCACGATTTGGCTCAACGCGTTGGCCCGGTCACTTCCCAGCTGGCTTGTGGTCCCTGTGCCGACGAACTACAAAAGAAGACTCGTGATTCTGGTTGCTCCAGATCCACACCAGCTCCCCTGAAAGGGAGCCCCGACTCTGACCTTCCTGGTCCGAGTGAGACGCCATCTTCCAATCCCGCGTGGATTGCTCTTACCAAGGCTTGTTTGCTCCAAACCGGAAGCCGACTGCACCGACGGTGAGAGCCTGCGTGGGACAGATCGTGACCTGCTCCTGGACGTCGCAGATGCCCCAGAGCCCACGTGACAGCGAAGAGAAGCGCCTCGACGACCACCTGATTGCGCCCGACATTGCCTGGTTCCGTCCTGGTTCCACCCTGGTCACTGCTGAGTGACCCAGACTCTGTCCCCTCTGCTTTCAGGTACTCTACAACTTGAGTCCACCCTTGGACTCCACCGGACACTTCGTCTTCACCCTGCCTGCAGCCCTTTCAGCTTCAAGCACCAAGAGCCTGCGTGTCAAAACCCGACGCCACTTCGACCCTGTGCACCCACTTCCTGTGGGTGAGGTAACTTTGCTCCGCCGGTGTTCCCACACTGGTGCACACCTCTAGGGTCTGTGTGTTAAGTTTTGTTCCTCTAGGTTCAGCGGAAGTGTCCTTAAACTGTAACTATTTGACTTTTACGCACCATTGGTTAACATTGGTGCATGCGTGCGCTTTCCGCACATCTCCCGAATCCCGAGGGCCATTCCCGACTTCAGCATTGCTTGTCCTGACTGCTCCCAGCGATTCCCTAGGCCCTAGGCCTAACCACTGTTCGAGTGGCCTCTCTTATACCACTTGTTTAGTATATGGTTTGAGTGGCCCCCTGCCCTCATCCATAATTGTGCAACTTTGTATGTTTAAACAGTGCTTTTGATTTAACGCTTGTGCCCCTTTATTCATAAAGAATACTGGGGATTGTTTTTAGTAATAAACACATATATTTTTATAATATATACTTGTGTGGTGTCCTTTCATTTGGTATTACAGGATTGTATGTGGTAAAACAGCTCGCTTAACACGACCTCTTAAGTTAAGCCTTTAGGCTGCTTAGTCCATGCTACCACTAGGATAGCTTGTCTAATAAGGTTGACTTACAACCAGACACCATAAGGGGATTGTTTGGTCAGGTAGTAGGTGGTTCCAGAATTGGAAACATCCCCTACCAGGCCAACTTCTCACATTGGTGAGCAGCGGTGCGGATTTGAGCTTGCTGTTGTTTTACCATTGCAATCTTTATATCAAATTGAAAGATCACATCAAGTACCTCTAGGTACATATAAAATCAAAAGCTTAGCATATTAAGTTCTACTGAACTTAGTAGTTGTAGGTTGAAGGGAGTAGCACACCCCTGACTACAACTCACTAGCAAGGTCCAGTAGGAAAACACTTAGTGTAGGTAAGTGCACCACTTACACCTCACTAGTAACCATGTCTGACACAGGAAAGGCCTCAGGGTCTAGTCCTGTGACAGTTGACCCTACCAAGGCAACTTTTGGATATGACAAACTAACCCGCAGAGACTTGATTGTCTTGTGCAAAGCAAGAGGGTTAAAAAGGGGCAGAAGCCCCACCTGCCTAATCCTGGTAGAACTCCTAGAACAGGATGACTTAGAGAAGGCAAAAGCAGCTTCCCTAGATACAGGAACTGGAGGGAACCCCCCTGCAGTTGATCCCCCTGAAGAGGAGGATGATGATGACTTGGATGAGGACTCAGAAGTTGAGGACTTAGAAGTACAGGATCAGGGTAGCCAGGTTCCAGTTGGTAGGCTTAGCCAGGCCAACTTGGACCTACTGGGGAATGGGGAGGGCCAGCACCTCCCCAGAACCCAACAGGTGATTCTCCCAGGCAACAGAAGAGTGAGATCTCCCTCAGGGGACTCTCATCTTTCTAGTGCCTCCAGAGAATCAGAGAGAGGCATGAGTGCTTCTCAGAAAGCTGAGCATAGGGCTAGAATGAGGGCTGTCAGACTCCAGATAGAGAGAGAGGAGGTAGCCCTGAGTCAAGCTAAGCTTACCTTAGCCCAAGCTAAACTTGCCTTGGCAAGAGAGCAAAAATTGTGTGGCTTAGATGCCACTGGTGGCAGCAATATTCCTAAAGAGAAACCCAGGTCCTATGATAGTAGAAACCTGACAAAGATTGTGCCCCCCTACAAGGAAGGGGATGACATCCACAAGTGGATAACTGCTCTTGAGAGGGCCTGCATGGTACAGCAGGTTCCTGAGGAACAGTGGGCAGCAATCTTATGGTACTCCTTTTCAGAGAAAGGGAGAGACAAGCTCCTCACTGTTAGACATGAGGATGCAAACAATTACAAAGTCCTGAAGAGTGTTCTGATAGATGGGTTTGGCTTAACCACTGAACAGTACAGGTTGAAGTTCAGAGACACCCAGAAGACACAGACTCAGGACTGGACTGATTTTGTAGATTGTGCTACTAAGGCTCTGGAGGGTTGGCTACATGGCAGCAAAGTACATGACTTTACAGGATTGTATAATTTGATTATGAGGGAGCAGATCCTAAGTAATTGTCAGAACCAGCTCTTACACCAGCACCTGGTAGACTCTGATCTGACCTCTCCCCAAGAATTGGGAAAGAAGGCAGACAAATGGGTCAGAACCAGGATTAGGCCTAAGAATCAGGACAGTAACCAGAAGAAGGAGTCTACCAAGCCTCAAGATAAGGGTGGGGATAAAAGTAAAGAAAAGACTTCCCCAGGGCCCCAAAACTCCAAGGATGGGGGTGGGTCCCAAGACACTTCTTCAACTGAGAAAAAGCCCTATTGTTATCCCTGTAAACAGGTGGGGCATTACAAAACAGACAGCTGTTGTCCCAAGAATAACAATAAAGAAAATATACCTCCAAAGCCAGCTTCAACACCTCCTGTTACTGTCAGCAGTAATCCCCCAGGAAGTGGAAGCACACCCAGGAATCTGGGTGGGTTTACTTTTGGAAATCAGGTGGACCCTGGCCTATCCAGGTCCCCATCACCCAATGATCTTGTTTATGAGGCTGGCATGGGGTTTGCCAACTTCTCTGCTTGCCCAAATACTTTGAGCAAGTATAGACAAGAACCCATCATCAATGGTTTAAGAGTTGAAGCTTTTAGAGACACAGGGGCTAGCATCACCATGGTGGCTGATGGCATAGTCCCCTCTAAGCAACTTTTACCTGGTGCCACATACCAGGTAATAAACATTGATGGCATCCAAACAAATCATCCCATGGCAGTAGTAAGTCTCAGCTGGGGAGGTGTCACTGGCCCAAAGAGAGTGGCAGTGTCACCAAACTTGCCTGTGGACTGTCTACTGGGTAATGATTTAGAAATCTCAGCCTGGGCTGAGGTTGAACAGGAAACCCATTCTAGAATGGTGAATTCCCATGGAAAGGTTAGTGAGGCTGTACTGGCTACAGCCCCAATCCAAGATGTCCTTCCTGAAAAGGTTGGTAGGGCTGAGAAACTCTCTGCCCCATCTTTAGTAAAAACTCTTCCTGAACAGAATAGCAAAGCTGTTATGATAACAGCAGAAACCCAAACTGAGTCTCCTCCTGAAAAGGTTGGTGGGGCTGTGATGGCCACAGCCCAAACTCAAACTGACATGTGTGTTGTGAAACCTGAAATGATGGATAACTCCACACAAACTGAGAGCATGGAGGAGGAAGAGGAATCTCCCCCTCACCAGACTTTAGGACAGGATCAGCCTCCTCAGGGAGCTGATCTTACCCCTGATGAAGGAGCTGCCCCAGAGGTGGTTGGGCCTAGCCTGACAGAACCTCTGATGTCAGTGGACCCTTCTCAGGTGGGACCCAGTCTGGAGCAGGTAACCTGCCCCTCTCTACCTTGCCTTAGCCAGCCCAGGGCTGCAGAGGACAAGAAGGACAGTGAGACCCAGAGGGCCCCCTGTCAAATAAAGCACCCCCATCAAAAGATTAGGTGCACCAAAACTAGTAGCCCTAGTAAGGTGAAAACTTTAAAAACTCCTGAGGGAGCCCCCTTAAAAACAGTTAGGGACCTCCCACAGATGGATTCTGTTGGGCACAGCCAAACCTGGGACCCAAGGGGCCCAAACCTGAACTGTCCCTCCAGCAAGCCAAACAGAGGGACCCAGCCTCCAGCTTTAGGTAGCCAGAGGTTGACCCTGAGAGCACAGTGCAACTCAGTTAAAGAGAGAAAGGCACACATGGTGGAAGATAATTGGAGGAAGCTAAGCCCTAAATTAGTAGAGCCTCGCTTCAATACTCCATATCCAAACCAGCCTTTAACTTTGCATAAACACACCCAAGGTAGTGATTCCCTATGGTGGAGACCCTCTAATACCCAAAGGGTGAGGGACTGCTTAGTGGACCATGAGACAGGGGGTACCCATGCTAGTGCAGGTACTTCCTTATATGGCCACTCAGGCAATATAGGCTTACCTGGCCAAGGATAGCCTTATCTCCTTTCGTTTGGGGGGGGGTTATGTAGGAAGGTGGCTACCTGACTATGGTTACCCCAGATTTTTTGCCTGTGTTTAGCTGGTTTTTTGACTTAGTTGACCTGGTTCCCTGCTAATCAGGGCCCCAGGCCATCTGCTCTCTCTGTAAAATGGATTCCATGTACCCTAGGTACATACCAATTGGAAATGGACTCCTTGTCAGCCCCTGTAGAATGCACTATAGGTGCACAGGGCACAGGAGCCACTAAGGCCTACCAGGGGCTGCAGCATATCTTTTGCCACCCCTGGCTGGTTCTTAAATTGACACAACTGGCTGATCACTCAGCTGGGGTAAGGTGGTGTACACACCCCTTGCTTAGATATAGTATACCTATGTCTAAACCTATATCTGGACACATGTAAACCTGTGAGCCACTCCTATAGACAGGCCTCACCAATCCTGGAGGCTGGGTGCATGGTTTTTATGTGAGATGGAGCTCTAGCATGAGCTGAGCCTGTCTGCAGCCGTCGGGAACAAATCCCTAAGCTGTTTCAGGATAATGCCATACCATATACTATTAAGTGCCTTATAATCCTCGCGGTTATTTAGCAACTTTGGTTTGGCTTTATCAAAACATGTCGTGTAAGGTGTCATACGCTTTGGAATACCATCCCCTCGCCAGTTCTGGCGACGGGGATGGCATTCCACCCCTCTAGAGGGGTAAGACATGTTACTTTGCTTTAATGCGGTTGATTTCTCCAAAGGCCTTAAGATCCACAAAATGGATGCCTCTGCCACAGACAAATGTCTGGACCCCTGGAGCTGACCGAAACCCAGTCAAGGGGGTCCTGGACAAAGGGTTTCCTGTCACAGGAGGGTGTCACCGCCCTCCAGACAGGAGATAGTGTATTGTAGCAGGGAGGTTTGAAAGAAACCAGACACTGCCTGGGGCGCACAAGGCTGCCCCTTGCATAATCCGGCCAAACCGGTTCTGGGGCACTCCAGCCCTCGTGCCAGGGCGGCCTGGATCAAAGGAAGGGGGTGTATCCACCCACTTCCTGGGTCCCACCCATAGGAGGGGACCTAGCAGGTAATCACGCCCACCAGATTCGAATAAGAGTGGGAGCAGTGCCAATGCACATCAGATTTCCTGGAAGAAACATTTGAAACGATATTCTGGACCCTTCGCCCTCCATCTCAACGTGGAAGCCCGAAGAATCTCCCTTGTGGTCAAGGAGTGACCACCCTGCAGCAGCAGGCACCATCCAGCCCTCGACGTCTACTTAGTTGCAGTTCCCGCCGGAACTCGAGCGACTGAGATCGACGAGATCAAGCCTGCCCAGCTTCTAACAGCCCGATCCACAGTCCATGCAAAGCTGAGACCCGTGGAGGCGACCGGAAGCGTGGGGCACGCCATCTTGAAGTGACCACGAGACGCTGACCGTGCAGCCCACGAGTGACCCTCGAAGCTGTACACCGGGGTTTGAGAAGCCCCCACCCTGAGCTACTCCTGAGCCGAAGTTCAGCCCTCCACACTCGACGAGTGCTGCGTGGGGCCCTTTGGCACGATTTGGCTCAACGCGTTGGCCCGGTCACTTCCCAGCTGGCTTGTGGTCCCTGTGCCGACGAACTACAAAAGAAGACTCGTGATTCTGGTTGCTCCAGATCCACACCAGCTCCCCTGAAAGGGAGCCCCGACTCTGACCTTCCTGGTCCGAGTGAGACGCCATCTTCCAATCCCGCGTGGATTGCTCTTACCAAGGCTTGTTTGCTCCAAACCGGAAGCCGACTGCACCGACGGTGAGAGCCTGCGTGGGACAGATCGTGACCTGCTCCTGGACGTCGCAGATGCCCCAGAGCCCACGTGACAGCGAAGAGAAGCGCCTCGACGACCACCTGATTGCGCCCGACATTGCCTGGTTCCGTCCTGGTTCCACCCTGGTCACTGCTGAGTGACCCAGACTCTGTCCCCTCTGCTTTCAGGTACTCTACAACTTGAGTCCACCCTTGGACTCCACCGGACACTTCGTCTTCACCCTGCCTGCAGCCCTTTCAGCTTCAAGCACCAAGAGCCTGCGTGTCAAAACCCGACGCCACTTCGACCCTGTGCACCCACTTCCTGTGGGTGAGGTAACTTTGCTCCGCCGGTGTTCCCACACTGGTGCACACCTCTAGGGTCTGTGTGTTAAGTTTTGTTCCTCTAGGTTCAGTGGAAGTGTCCTTAAACTGTAACTATTTGACTTTTACGCACCATTGGTTAACATTGGTGCATGCGTGCGCTTTCCGCACATCTCCCGAATCCCGAGGGCCATTCCCGACTTCAGCATTGCTTGTCCTGACTGCTCCCAGCGATTCCCTAGGCCCTAGGCCTAACCACTGTTCGAGTGGCCTCTCTTATACCACTTGTTTAGTATATGGTTTGAGTGGCCCCCTGCCCTCATCCATAATTGTGCAACTTTGTATGTTTAAACAGTGCTTTTGATTTAACGCTTGTGCCCCTTTATTCATAAAGAATACTGGGGATTGTTTTTAGTAATAAACACATATATTTTTATAATATATACTTGTGTGGTGTCCTTTCATTTGGTATTACAGGATTGTATGTGGTAAAACAGCTCGCTTAACACGACCTCTTAAGTTAAGCCTTTAGGCTGCTTAGTCCATGCTACCACTAGGATAGCTTGTCTAATAAGGTTGACTTACAACCAGACACCATAAGGGGATTGTTTGGTCAGGTAGTAGGTGGTTCCAGAATTGGAAACATCCCCTACCAGGCCAACTTCTCACATTTATGCTTCACATCTGTCTGACAAAACCACATAACGTCTAAAATCCATTTATTAACTGATAAGTTTATAGGCTCGGTGGTATGCCACATATTTTTACGTACATTTTGAAAACACTGCATGTACTGGCGCACTTTATTGTTTTTTCTGCACTAACTAACACCCATCTATTGAGAGTCAGTTAAACACTCAGGGACTCGTTTATGAAAACTGTTGCATTTCTGCGTGAAAACAGCGATGCAACAGTTTTCACTGCACCTCCTTGCAACAGGATGGATGCGCCATATTTAATGTATGGCGTATGGCGCTCCATGTCCCAAGGAGTTACAGATACGTCAGTATTTCTGACGTATATGTAGGCACAAAATTGGAGAATGCCTGGGGTGTGCCTGAAAACAGGTGCAACTCCAGCAATGTGTCTTTTCACATGGGGCAAGCCACATTTCAAAGGGCCTGCATCAGTCTTACGCCTGTTGTGAGGCGGGCAAAAGATATTGACGCAGTAATGTCCTAGGAATGAAGCACTGAAATCTTATAGACTTCAATGTGCCACTTCTATGAGTCTTTTTGTGGGGTAACACAGACCCTGCATCCTTTATACCTGGCACAGGTATATTGTGGCATAGGGGTTTACAAAGTGACGCATCTGCCTAGATGCTTCACTTTGTAAATAGGGTGCAACATGGGGCATTGTTTATGCTGCCGATGAAACACAAAAAGTGATGCAACAGCAGTGCATAAGTTTTGCAAGGCCTCATAAATAAGGCCCTCAAATAAGTGCTGGAAGTGCTTTTCCACACCATTAGGAATGCTATAAATGCTATTACTGTCCTTTCCACCTCCTCTGGCTCTTCCTTCGTTACACACATTTGTGCATGTGGTAAGTTGTATCAAATGTCATTGACAGATCAAGAAGAATCAAGAACAGGCATACATCATCTTTGTCATCAAGCCTTTTCAAAGTGTCAGTTTCCATATTTTGATTCTTGTTGATTGATACAGGACATGCAGGTTATGATTTATGCAAAGGAAGTCTACTGACTGATTTTGCCCTATTAAAGTATTGACCGATCTGAAGTTGAAGAGTAAAATATATTCAGTTATAGATTTCTTAAGGATGTGAGTGATTTAACCCTTTTTCGAGTCTCTGATAAGATGCCCTTTAGAAGTGAAG
Organism: Lissotriton helveticus; assembly: GCF_964261635.1. NCBI lineage: Eukaryota > Metazoa > Chordata > Amphibia > Caudata > Salamandridae > Lissotriton > Lissotriton helveticus. The sequence continues at coordinate 1,083,359,851 of NC_136059.1, forward strand.
TGCAGATAACACTTCAACATTGTTGAATAGGTGGAAATTGATTTTGAAGATTTTGACTGGAGCAAAAGCCTCAAAGGAAAGCATTGGTCATAAATGTTTGACATCCTTTGACAGATAATTGTCAGTGGCTGGTTCAAACTCTTTCCAGATGTTTGACATCTGTGTCATTTTACTGTCTAAAAATGCTGTTGACCCTTGACTATTATGTAAAATATCGGACACAAAGTAGGTGAATTATGGGACATCAACTTGGTAGAATCTCAGTTAGCAAGATATTTTGAAAATGATATAGTGTATGACATCGTTGCATTTGGAGAATAAAGGAGCAGCACTTGTATGGTTCAGATATGTAGTGTACAATTTGACAATGTTGAACAATGTATTGTTCCTGAGATCATCATTCATTTTATTCATTAGGTTTTGAGATTTTTTCTAGTTAGCATCTAATTTGTATTGCTACCTCTCTGCTTTCATTCTTCTAAGACATAATATCAAAATAAATAAAAATATTAAGAATATTTTAATAAATCAAAAATAAATATTATCAAAATCCGGAAAACAAAAGAAATTGTTAAACAAAACACTGCTAAAAATAATGTAGAAATGTATATTTATATTCACATCTTTAAATAAATATAAATAGTCATAAATAAATGAAATATACAGGAAAAGCAAAAAAATATATAAATATTTACAATCTAAGGTACAAAAGAAATTCAAAGTACTTAACCAACAAACAACAAAACAAAACTTAAAAGAGTTAACAAATGGACACACTTTCTCAATTAAAAACAGAACAAAAAAGAAAAAAAAGAAAAAACATGAGTTACTAACTGCCACAGATTAAGCTACGACTGATAGAAAGGGTCATTCTGCTCGAAAGAAGCTACAACCTGAAAGGCTACCTCATTCTCCAGAAATAAAACTACTACATTTATGAAGTATTAGATTATAACATTACTTAAATATTACTACAAAAATAATTTAAATATTTTCATCCACAAGCATATCAATATCACTTATTGCAATATTATATCTTCAAATTCAAAGTACTAAGGCTGTCAAAAAACAGTACCCCACAACAAATGACAACACAAGAAAACAATATTACCGAATCAGAATAAAAGAAGGAGAAAAGTGAGTATGATAATATAGAATGATAACATAAAAAAATTAACCTAACTACAAAAATGAATACATAACAAAACTGTTTTGATTTTTAGAAATTGCAACAAAACATACAAAATAACAAAAAACAATAAATAAATAATTTTCATTCTCAACAGTAAATTTGAAAAAGAATTAGAAGGAAAAGAAGAAAAGGAATGGCCTTCTGAAAAAATATTGTGGAAATAATACTGTGGGGTCCGATTATTGTGGCCTAAATACCCTGAAGTCAAAAATATGGTGGGTCAGAACATCGGAGGAAAGAATATAATTTTCTTAAATAGTTTTTAGGGCTCGGCCTACGCCCACGAAGTGGGTGGAGCTTCGAGCTCCTATTGTTAAAGAGAAAAAAAAGTATCTCTAGGGCTTTGGCCAGACACATTCCTTAGTGTCTTATGTCATCTGCCCAGTGATTCGTCTTCGCTGTGGTGTCTTTGTAGTAGCCTTGACGTGATAGGCTAAATGTAGTTTTCGTCCGCCATGTTTGGCATATTTTGTGCGTGTGCGCGCACAGAAGTACATTAATTATAATTAGGAGCTGTCAGGGTGCCTCCGTAAGTGAATCCAGATGGCCGGGCGCGTTCACCATTCAGCAGCGCTCTGCGCGCAGCTGCTGCATGCCAGGCCGGGAAAGGGCTTCATTAGCCTCACTCATCCGGCGCTGAGACAGCAAGACACGGGGGCCGACACTTCACCTGTATGGATATGTTTTTCCATTGTAGAGGGCATGCTGGCGGAGTCACGAGTAGCCAACTTTTAAAAGATAACTGATGACGAAGGTTTTAAGGTTAACTTGCAGGTTCCATTTTTTTCGGTAAAGCTACTGAAGGTAAGCAAAGGAATGGGGCATGCTCAAGAAGAATATAAAATATATTTTTGTGTGTTAAAATATTTCATACATTTTAATTCGTGCCGTCTGCATTTTAAAACGCTTCCACACAGAAAGCACAATTACATCTTTCGCCCTCCCTTCTCACAAAAGGCAGTCATGCGAAAACCGTCTTCTCTTGGTTCGTGCTCCAGAGTCCACGTGCATGGGCAAGTAGTACACACATCAGCAAAAACATTAAAAGAAGCACAACGAAGCTTCTTCTGTGAATGGAGAAGGGGCTTTGGTGGTTAATTAAGAACTGAAAGATGAGGTTATTTACTAGAATTTTAATTAAATAACTAACAGATTTTAGCATTCTTGGGGACTGAATAGGGCATAGACTATGAAAGTCTGACAAACTAAAACTCATTATTGTTAAATGGTGACGTTCAAGCTCAAATACGCAGTAAACAATATCAAAACATTGAATATTACAGATTGAGAGTGCAGAGTGCAGTTTGAGAGTGCAGAATCAGAGTGCAGTTTGAGAGTGCAGTGTGAGAGTGCAGTTTGAGAGTGCTGGTTGAGAGCAGTTTGAGAGTGCAGTTTGAGAGTGCAGTTTGAGAGTGCAGTTTGAGAGTGCAGTTTGAGATTGCAGTTTGAGAGTGCAGTTTGAGAGTTGAGAGTGCAGATTGAGAGTTGAGAGTGAAGTTTGAGAGTGCAGTTTGAGAGTGCAGTTCGAGAGTGCAGTTTGAGAGTGCAGATTGAGAGTGCAGTTTGAGAGTGTAGTTTGAGAGTGCAGTTTGAGAGTGCAGATTGAGAGTGCAGTTTGAGAGTGCAGTTTGTGTGTGCAGTTTGAGAGTGCAGTTTGAGAGTGCAGATTGAGAGTGCAGATTGAGAGTGCAGTTTGATAGTGCAGATTGAGAGTGCAGAGTGCAGATTGAGAGTTGAGAGTGCACATTGAGAGTTGAGAGTGCACATTGAGAGTTGAGAGTGCAGTTTGAGAGTTGAGAGTGCAGTTTGAGAGTGCAGTTTGAGAGTGCAGATTGAGAGTGCAGAGTGCAGATTGAGAGTTGAGAGTGCACATTGAGAGTTGAGAGTGCACATTGAGAGTTGAGAGTGCAGTTTGAGAGTTGAGAGTGCAGTTTGAGAGTTGAGAGTGCAGCTTCAGAGTGCAGCATGAGAGTTGTGAGTGCAGATTGAGAGTTGAGAGTGCAGTTTGAGAGTGCAGTTTGAGAGTGCAGTTTGAGAGTGCAGGTTGAGAGCAGTTTGAGAGTGCAGATTGAGTGTAGTTTGAGAGTGCAGTTTGAGAGTGCAGTTTGAGAGTGCAGATTGAGAGTGCAGAGTGCAGATTGAGAGTTGAGAGTGCACATTGAGAGTTGAGAGTGCACATTGAGAGTTGAGAGTGCAGTTTGAGAGTTGAGAGTGCAGTTTGAGAGTTGAGAGTGCAGTTTGAGAGTTGAGAGTGCAGTCTCAGAGTGCAGCGTGAGAGTTGTGAGTGCAGATTGAGAGTTGAGAGTGCAGTTTGAGAGTGCAGTTTGAGAGTGCAGTTTGAGAGTGCAGATTGAGAGTGCAGTTTGAGAGTGCGGAGTGCAGTTTGAGAGTGCGGAGTGCAGATTGAGAGTTGAGAGTGCAGATTGAGAGTGCAGTTTGAGAGTGCAGATTGAGAGTGCAGTTTGAGAGTGCAGTTTGAGAGTGCAGTTTGAGAGTGCAGTGTGAGAGTGCGGTTTGAGAGTGCAGATTGAGAGTGCAGATTGAGAGTGCAGATTGAGAGTGCAGATTGAGAGTGCAGTTTGAGAGTGCAGTTTGAGAGTGCAGTTTGAGAGTGCAGTTTGAGAGTTGAGAGTGCAGATTGAGAGTTGAGAGTGCAGATTGAGAGTGCAGATTGAGAGTGCAGATTGAGAGTGCAGTTTGAGAGTGCAGTTTGAGAGTGCAGTTTGAGAGTGCAGATTGAGAGTGCAGTTTGAGAGTGCAGATTGAGAGTGCAGTTTGAGAGTGCAGTTTGAGAGTGCAGTTTGAGAGTGCAGATTGAGAGTGCAGATTGAGAGTGCAGTTTGAGAGTGCAGTTTGATAGTGCAGATTGAGAGTGCAGTTTGAGAGTGCAGTTTGAGAGTTGAGAGTGCAGTTTGAGAGTTGAGAGTGCAGTTTGAGAGTGCAGATTGAGAGTGCAGATTGAGAGTGCAGATTGAGAGTGCAGAATCAGAGTGCAGAGTGCAGATTGCAGTTTGAGAGTGCAGTTTGAGAGTGCAGATTGAGAGTGCAGAGTGCAGATTGAGAGTGGAGAGTGCAGATTGAGAGTGCAGTTTGAGAGTGCAGATTGAGAGTGCAGATTGAGAGTGCAGTTTGAGAGTGCAGAGTGGCAGTGAGTGCAGACTGAGTGCAGAGTGACAGTGAGTGCAGACTGAGTGCAGAGTGACAGTGAGTGCAGACTGAGTGCAGAGTGACAGTGAGTGCAGAGTGACAGTGAGTGCAGAGTGACAGTGAGTGCAGAGTGAGTGCAGAGTGAGTGCAGAGTGAGTGCAGAGTGAGTGCAGAGTGAGTGCAGAGTGACAGTGAGTGCAGAGTGACAGTGAGTGCAGAGTGACAGTGAGGGCAGAGTGGCAGTGAGTGCAGAGTGGCAGTGAGTGCAGAGTGACAGTGAGTGCAGAGTGACAGTGAGTGCAGAGTGACAGTGAGTGCAGAGTGACTGTAGAGTGAGTGCAGAGTGAGTGCAGAGTGACAGTGAGTGACAGTGAGTGCAGAGTGACAGTGAGTGCAGAGTGACAGTGAGTGCAGAGTGACAGCAGAGTGACAGTGAGTGCAGAGTGACAGCAGAGTGACAGTGAGTGCAGAGTGACAGTGAGTGCAGAGTGACAGTGAGTGCAGAGTGACAGTGAGTGCAGAGTGACAGTGAGTGCAGAGTGACTGCAGAGACAGTGTGTCAGGGTGCACATTGTGTGAGTGTGCAGAATGAGTGTGCAGGGTAAACAGTGTGTGACTATGCAGGGTGACATTGGGAGTGTGCGGGTGAGCAGTGTGTGAATGTGTAGGGGCAGTGTGTGAGTGTGCAGAAAACACCACACACACATACACCACACACACATAACGCACACACAAACCACACACCTCAGTCTCTCAACACCACATACTTGTCACCACTCAACACAACACACTCACCACCACACTCACTCCCCAGGCTCACCCCCACAGACTCACCACCACACACTCACCAGCACACAGAAAACAACACACACAACAACACACCCCCAGCCGTCAATGAATGCTTTCACCATGCACAAACACCAACAACCATCATCCATCTGTGCACTCTTTTACCAAGCACACACCCACCAGCCGTCAGTGCACCCTTCCACCAGGCACACACACCTCCAGCCGGCAGTGCACTTTTCCACCAAGCAATCGCAGTATGGTACACTTTACTTTTAAACATATTCATATAAAGCAGAGCATGCCACCATTGGTAAAATTACAATTCAACCAACATACTTCCACTACACACCACATGCACACACTCCATAACACATGGCAAAAAGACATTGGCATTTACAATGCCATTAGCTCAAACTCAAATAAATCCGAGCCCGATTGCATTTCTAATGCTTGTTTATATTGTTGTGAATAACATGTATGTTTTATTTTTAGTGTGTTTGTCATTTTAGGTGTGTTTTGTACATATTTCTATATCTATATATGTGTATGTATATTTCTATATCTATGTATGAGTGATAGCAGAGTTACAGTCGCTGTGGCGGACAACTGTTGCCCAGAGTACAGGAGAATGTCTACTCCATGGAAGTCAGAGTTTTGGGAAGCTCCAGGGCTTGGGCATAGCAGACAGTTCTGGGTTACCTGGATCAGATGTGCCAGAGGTCTTCGGATGCAGAATTGGCTTGTCACCAACGGCGTTCAAATACAGGTGTGGTAAGGGCAGTCTGTCGCAGTCGGGGTGGTCATGCCCAAGTTGCTGCTTTCACGCAGTCGAAGCCACCAGGAAATTGGTACAGGCTCACATGAGCAGGGCTTTTTTCAGCGTCAGTCGCTGGTACTGTGAGGACACCTCAGGCTGGTGGGTACATTGAAGGGGTTGGGTATTGGACTGGTGAGCAACAGGCCTTAGCTGATGCATCTTTTGGTTAATGAGATGATGAGCACCAAAACAGTCAGTGCTGGTCTTCAACTTGTTGCAGCCTTTAAAGGTGGCGTGCTGAGGACTAGTACCGCTAGTTCAAATGAAGGTCCCAGGCAATTGGCGAAGATTGAGACAGGGCTTCGGGTTTCTTTGAGGCTGCACAGGTTCCAGTTAGGGACGGCAGGCCACAGTTGGTGAGTCATTTTGCAGTTGGCAGGGTTAGGAGCCTTTTTTTCTGCAGCAGGGCTCAGTTCCTGAACCAGCAGCAAGTTTCTTCCTTGGTCTTCTTTAGGTCCATGGAATCTGAAGTCAAGGTCTCAGGGTCCACCAAAATACTGAACTTAGGGGTGTTGCAAGGGGAGACAGGTAGTAGCGAATGGGCTACTTACCTTTAGGGCATCTACACCCTTTAGTGACTACTTCCTGTGGGAAGAGGCACTACCCGAGCCCTATTTGTAGGTTTTCTCACCATCTCAAAGTGGTGGAATTTCAAGAGCGGGGTTCACCTCACCTGCCCCACCCTTGGGGTGGTGCAGGCTGAGTAGCGCTCTCCTCCTTATCTAACTAATTTTACCACCTTTCCTCTCACCAAAAGTGGAGCCTGAAATGGGGATCGGCCTCTCCCACTATCTGGGGGTTCCTGGTTTAGATTTTAAAGGTAGCATTGCCTTTGAAGCTTTCTGCACTGGAAGGCCATCCTGTCCTGGTAGGCGATGTGAAACACTCCCGCCCTGAGCAGGAATTGCTTCTTTCTTGTAAGAGTGCTGGTTCTCACACACTCCATAAGGTCAAAAAGAGGGCTGGTGGTGGCAGGCAAGTGAAAAACAGCCAGAGACCCCACTAGTGTTTGGTTAGGTTTTCAGGAGACCCTGTAAAGGTGTGTCCTTTGTGAATTTATTAATAAATCCAACACTGGCATTAGTGAGGATTTATTAAGATAAGATGTTTGGTACCAAACACCTCAGAAATCAGTGAAGCCATCATGGAGTTAGGAAACTTGGGTTGGCGAATATCCCGTCCATGTACTTACATCACAGAATATAGAGAAACAATGGTCCTGAACCTATTAATTATAATGATTGACTTAATCAATTATAGTGTCCACAGTTTTAAGTATAGAACAACCACAACCAGTCTGCTCTATTGTACCCAACTTGCTTAGTATCAAGAGATAAACCTACACCACGGTTAAAGAAATACTTTTAATTCATTAGCTCGTTTTTCATTTTTTGTTTTTGTTCATTTTTTATATACAATATATCATTTCAGAATAGATAAAAACAGAATGGTTGCCCAAAGAGAGCGTGCAAAGAAAAGCGTGATTAGGAATGTGAAAATAAGTGAGCAGAAAGGAAAATTCACAATAGTGGACAGAAAATATTCACACTATTTAACAAGGTTCAAATCACCGGTTGGGCATAAGACGAGTCGAAACGTCGACGCACCTGATGAAGACTCGCAATCCCCAGGTTCAAATCACCGGTTGGGCATAAGACGAGTCGAAACGTCGACGCACCTGATGAAGACTCGCAATCCCCAGGTTCAAATCACCAGTTGGGCATAAGACGAGTCGAAACGTCGACGCTATCTTCATATGACCTTGGACCAATTGCTTTATAATTTTTCATATAGTGCAAAAACCTTAGCACATATATGTCTGAATGTAATAATGTTTGGATTGCAAAAAAGTTAAAAAGGTTTGGCCAGGGACTCAATACGGCAAATCATATGTCCGATATTGCTTGTTAAATAGTGTGAATAATTTCTGTCCACTATTGTGAATTTTCCTTTCTGCTCACTTATTTTCACATTCCTAATCACGCTTTTCTTTGCACGCTCTCTTTGGGCAACCATTCTGTTTTTATCTATTCTGAAATGATATATTGTATATAAAAAATGAACAAAAACAAAAAATGAAAAACGAGCTGATGAATTAAAAGTATTTCTTTAACCGTGGTGTAGGTTTATCTCTTGATAATAAGCAAGTTGAGTACAATAGAGCAGACTGGTTGTGGTTGTTCTATACTTAAAACTATGTACACTATAATTGATTAAGTCAATCATTATAATTAATAGGTTCAGGACCATTGTTTCTCTATATCACTATATACCCAGGTCCATACCTTATGGGTCACCCCATTTTTCTTAATGGTTACATCACAGAATATGCTGGACCATGTCATGAGTGATGTTATATATGAGGTAATAAGCAGTCCATTGCAGTGGTATACATTATAATTAGCTCAGGTAACTATAACATCTGAATTTCTATGGTTTTGCATGAGTTAAATCTGAGCCTAACTATAATGTCCCTGAAACCTTTGGGTTTTTTTTTCGTGAAGGTTTTTCATATTCTATTTCCTATCTATAACATCTATGTAACCTTTGGTATTGTAGGTGAATTTATATGTTTTTTTACCTAGTAGTTGAGTTGAGTCCCAAGGACTCTCATGAGTCATGGTGACTTCACCCCTCCCCACAACTAGTAGTGCGCCAGGAGACGCATTTGCAGAGTGGTGATGAAAGGGGTAGGGCCTCTGACAACTTGGGGGCCCGGCATTTTTGTTGTTGATATTTGTCCTTTTATTAGGGGCAGGGGCCCCATACTCAAGCTGATTTTGACTGCGGGGACCCCATCTCCCGGGGCCTGGCCTTTCATTATTATCATTTTTTTTACAGTGCAAGAGGGGGGTCACAGGCCCTCCTCTCGGGCCAATTTTGGCCCCTGGGACCAAATCCTCCAGCGCCCGTCCTCTATTGTGGGGGACTCAAGGGGGAGCCTGAAAGACCTTGCGGTCCCAGCTGGCTCCTTGCCTCCTGCAGGAGCCAGATTTGCTTTTAAACATAGGAAGCTGCTAAACATGCAGCTTCCTCTATCCAAAAGCAACTCTGCTCTGTTTCCAACAAGTGAGAGCATTTTTAATGCTCTTGCTTGCTGGAAGCAGAGCATTTGCTGTTACTTGGCAGGAGCAGCAAACAGCTATGTCCTGGGATTGGGAACCACAGGCCATAGCAGGAGTTGGCCCTGGGGGGTTGTGGTCCTCAGGACCATAAACGGCTCCAGGAGAGGGGCATGTGGCCCTCCTATTTTCTTGTTGAAGTTGGCCCCAGGGAGGTGGTGGACCACGGGGCCCAGGGCAGACACTAAGGAACCTCATTACAAATTTGAGAACCCCGGGAGGTGCTGATCCTGACTCCCTAGGGCACAAGGTGGTCCAGGCGAACCCCGATTGGATTTTGGCATGTGGTCCTCCATATTTTAAAATAAATCAGTCCTCGGGTGTTGATGGTCCCCAGGGCATTAATAAGCCCCAGGAGGGGGGGGGCACTTGCACCCCATCCCTTATTATGAAAATGCACTCAGTACCTGGCCCACCCGGGGGCAGATTACTATTGAAAAGTGGGAGACCGTGCTTCATTTTAAAAATAAATTCAGCAAAATCTGCCGATCCCACATGCTCCCACTGAAAATTCTTTAAAAAAACGCTTTATTGCCCTGCGAAGTCCCTGTTGGTACCCTCCCAAGAGCCTAGGGGTTCTGAATATTCCTACCCTTCCCACTTCTCTTTTTTTACATTTTATTTTATGGCTGCAAATGCAGCAACATTAATTCTGGAAAGCATTGCAGCCTTTCAGGTTGTTGTGTCTTTTGGGCAGACTGACACTTTCTAGCAGTGGTGGCTTCTTCTGCGGCAGTAAGTTGCTCATTTTCTTTTCTCTTTTTATTCCATTTAACTGTTTTTAATTTAGAGAGTGTCTCTATTTCTTACCTGTTTTTAAGTTTAATGTAATTGATTGTTGGTTTAGTAGTTTGGATTTGTTTTGTACCTAAGAAGGTAAATGTTTGACATGTTTTTCTGCTGTTCAAGTATATGTGATTCATCTATCTCGATTTACATTTATCTAAAGATGTGAATATAAAAATACATTTTAAAAACAAGAATGATTTTTTTGTTAGTGATATTTTAGTTTTTGTGGATTTGGTAATATTCCTTCTAATTTGTTGTAATCTCAATATTTTGTGTTTCTATATTTTTTTTGTTCACTATAGGAATATGATATGTGTGTTCTCAATATAAATCATGATTTTTTGTAAGCCACTAATATTTATGTTTATATTATGTCATAAAATCCTAAAAGCAGAGAGGATACACTATATTATGGAGATGAAATATCAAAGCCAAAATTAATAAAATAAACAATGATCTCAGGAACAAGGAAATGCTCAATAGTGTCAAAGTTATGGAATGAAAATACATTTATTTGATTCATGTTAATATTTTTTTATTTTAAATACATATTCTTGTAATCCGTGCATTTCTGTACACATTACGAGTTAAATATTTATATAACTTAATTGTAAAATGTAAACTGTTGTAATATTTCATTTTTTAGAAATTATAGTGTCATGTCTATTATAACTTAATTATAATTTCAATGAGCTTAACCTGTTCGATGCTAATGACGAGGCCAGCTCGTCATGAGGCACGGCTGAGCTGTGCTTATGACGAGCTGGCCTTGTCATGAACAATGGTATTCTAAGAATGTTAGCGCAGGAGGGGAAAACCCCTTAGCAGCCAAGGTGTTAAGCATGTAGTGTGACTTTTTTTGTAACCAAATAAATGCTAACAACGGCAGACTATAGATGCAGCACCGGGCTCTTACCATTTCCTTATTATTATAACAGAGATTAGTGCACAAACACCCCTGCACCCGCCATCGTTAGGTGCAACTGCAGATGCAGAACCACACAAAGGAATTAATCGAGTGGTGCACATTAAACAATACCCAAATTTGCTAATGTCCAGATAACGAGTGCAGCCAAGTGTCCAATTCAATCATCAGCTTTTATTTGGGTGATATAAACAAAGCATCATCCAGCCAACGTGTTTCGTTCAGATCAGTTGATTGAATTTCTTTAGCCAGTTGCGAACACGGATGGGCATCTGTACTTTGGTTACTAGACCCGGGTCATTATCATGTGAACCTTCATTACATGACACTAGACGTGTGTTTTAAAACTAGTATATTATAAGTGGTATCAACCTTTCATTTGGTTTCTTGACACAAGAAAACGTGGGTGTTTCTGCTACACTTACATGTGGACGTTTATGATCAATAGCCCTGATGAAGGGTATTTTCTAAAGTGCACCACTCCATTGATTCCATCATGTAGTGTGAATAGTATATCTGAACCCCACCAAAGCCCATCATTTTCTCCAATGTTTGAAAGTTTGGAGTTGATATATAACATAGAGTTAAAAGTGAAAAAGGAACACAATCACCCACCAAACAAAACTGAATTTCAAGTTAACAATGCCATGAATGAATTTAGAGAAACAAGTACAAAGGACACAGGATCATATAGGAACTATACTGAAAAATGTAAATACACAAGTTCCTTAAGAAGTGGTTTGGATAAAGCTAGAACACTAATAATTTGAACAAACAGATAGCCTAAGTGTGGCTTAGCGGCCAGGACGACTGACGCTGGACGCTGGACGCTGGGTATCATGGTTCGATCCCGGGCACCTGTGGCAGGGGTTTGCCCAGCACCATGTGACTCTGGGCAATAACTTGCTTAATCTTCCCTACGGCCCCCAGCGCCGGGAAACCTTCGGGTGGCTGTGCACTTTACAAATACAGGATTATTATTATTATTATTAAAGAAATAGCACCTAATACCATATGATAAAATACAGACACCAAAACATTCAAAAATGGCAAATACGAACCAAGATTTCTTGCAACATTACAATGGAAAAAACCAACAAAATAATCATTGTCAATGGAACTAAGGTTAATTTACTAACACCTAACACAATGACAGTACATGAATGGTAGACAGATATTTAAATTGTGCACATATATACAATCCATGGTGTGAGAAAGTGCTTCTTTTTGTCTTATCATCTCTTTTTTTATGGACTAATGGACTGATATTGCAAATATTTGAACTATGCTGGCCAGCATACTGCTGTCAATCCTAGTGTGTGTGTGTTTACCCTTAAAACCTTATTGGCTAACTCCAGTTGGCATATTTAACTTTTCAGTAAGGGCACAGTATATTGCGTAAGAAAATACATCTTCTGTACACTGCAGCACCTATTGTGCCATTCACCAGACTGAGAAGGAAAGTATGGCATTAGACCTACTTCTGAGCCTGACTCCTACAGCTTTTAAACCTCCAGACAGACCTGTAAAAATATACCTTTTCATATGGGGTGAACACAAATTTTAAATGTTATCTATGTCGCACATAAGGATGCCTTGTAGGCCAAAAGGTGGTGTGCCTGGTATTTGAAAGCAACATATGTAAGAAATTAATGTTTTCATGACCCTACAGTGACCAGTCTCTATAAAGTATTTTCATGTTAGGGCTGTAGCTCATACCATGAAGATAAAGTGAAGTACAATTGATGTGTTAATTTCTTGTTTGTGTTTAGAATAAGGTACCAAGATGTTTCAACCACTGTTTTAATATTTATGAAAAATCAAATTCAATGGTGAAATATGGCTTTTCATACTGGAAAAGTAACTTTTAAAAAGTTATACTTTCTCTGCCTTAAGCCACAACTGGACTGCACCCAGTGCCAGAAACCCTGGTTCCTCCACCCATGCAGCTATACTGCTGCAGATCTCAGAGCCCTGGAACCTGGGTGCATCCACAACAACATCTGCTGATACACAACTCCATGCTCCACCAGAGGACCATTCTCCTGTTGGCACTGCAGCTTCACCTGCAACACAGAAGAAACCACCCATAGCAGAGACATCACAAACACCACTGCGTCCACCAGGTCGACCGAGTTCACCATGCCACATCTCCAGTGCATTCTACTCAACACATGATCGGTCAGCAAAAATGTCATAAATCATTTTCCTCAAAGAGACGTGGCTGAGCTTCACCTCCGCACTGGACATCGCCATTGCCACCCCGAAGACTACAAGATAACACACTTGGACTGAACCAACAAACACGGAGGTGAACTTGCCATTATCTACAAGGGTTCCATTTACTGCACAACCTCCTCAGATGACGACAAGCTCGATAATGGGGCACATCTACTTCACACAGAAGGAAAAAGCACCATCAGAGGCAACCTTGTCTACATACTATCAGACCAATGCCCCAGCTTCTGCATTGCTATCTCTGACCTCATTCTCCCAATCCCAATTGACTCTGAGTACTACATTCTCCTAGGGATCTTAACTTCCACCTCAATGACCCCAGCGACACCAACACAACTGTCCTCATGGAAAGCACGATCAACATCGGCCTCAAGCAACTTATCACTGACGCCGCCCACATTGTAGAACACACGCTCTACCCCATTTTCACATCCAGGGACAGAGTCAATAACAACGAGTCTCATAGCTCACCCGGACCGACCACTGCACTGTCCACTTCACCATTTCAGGCACAGCCAGCACTGGCACCATGCCTTCTAGCTCCATGCACAGAAATGGTAAAAAGATATCAGAAGACCAGTGTAACAACGCTCTCAAATCCCACCTCTGGCACACAACATACAACCCAGAGCACCCTGTGAAGAACGTCTCCCAATGTATGACAGACTGTGCAACACAATCTCCCCCACCAAGCCAGCCAAATCCAAAGAACCTACCAGAAGAGCCAACTGGTTCACTGCGGGTTTGAAATCCACCCAATTCAACTGCCAGCAACTAGAAAGGAAGTGATGCACCAGCAATGAGACAGGAGACCACATCACATTCAAGACAGCACTTAACCAGTACCACCGTTGAGTGCCCTAGCAGACTGCATAGAAGCCAGCACAAACAGCAGCAAGCAGCTCTTCACCCTTGTGAAGGAGTTCTCAACCCCCCAGCAGCCACCGAGAATGACATCATCCCCTCCAAAGAACTGTGGACTTCTTCCACAAAATTATCTTAGTCATCTGTGAAAACTTCAAACCCCAATCTCTGCTATTGAAAGCATCAGCCTGTTCATACCCTCGAACACAAAACCCAAACACCTACTCACCCAGTGGGAAGCACTCGCAAATCAAGTCCCAATCTCCATCATGAACTCCAAGCACGCTGGAGCACCCACGGACCCCTGTTCCCAACACATCTTCAACCTCGGTAGCCAGATATTTGGCAACAAGCTCTACAAATTCCTGAACACTTCCATCATCTTGGACTCCTTCCCTAAGGACTGGAAACACACTAAAGTGAGGCACCTCCAGAAAAACCCATCCTCCAACCGAGAAGAACTACTGGCCCATCTCCCTACTCCCCTTTCCAGCGAGGTTCTTGAGAAGGCACTCTATCAGCAACTCACCACCAAACACCTGGAACACATTAACCTCCTGCACCACTCTCAATCTGTATTCCATGCCAACCACAGTACCGAAACAGCCCTGATCCCAGCCACCATTGATATCAGGGCCCTCTGGACAGTGGCATAATGACAACCCTCATCCTCCTGGACCTGTCAGCTGCCTTTAACTCTAGCTCTCATCACATATTGATCAACAGACTCCATTACATCGGAATCCAGGGAGACACCATGAAATGAATTGCCTTATACCTCAGAGGAACCCAGATAATCTGTCTTCCACCATTTACCTCGGAACCCAAGATGTTTATCTGTGGCATTGCCCAAGGATCGTCCCTCAGCCCCACTCTCTTCAACACGTACATGACCCCCCTAGCCAACAACGTCGGATCACAAGGACTCAGCATCATCTCTTATGCTGATGACACACAGCTCATCCTCTCGCCATCAGAAGACTTCTCCAACACGAGAGCCAACTTTCACAGATGCATGATGAATGTCGCTGACTGGATGAAGGACAAATATCTCAAGCTCAACATGGACAAGACAGGAGGTCTCATGTTTGGGAACAACACCTTGCCATTGGAACGACGCATGGTGGCCTGCTAAACTCGGCACACCCCTCACCCTGATCGACCACATCCACAACCCCTGCATCATCCTGGACAGCAAACTATCTATGAAGGAATAGGTAAATGCAGTCTTCTATGCCTGCTGCCACACTGTACGCATGCTCCATAGGATCTTCAGGTGGCTATCAGTCAACACCAGAAGGACCATCACGCAGGCCCTCGCCACCGGCAGGCTGGACTACAGGAGCATACACTATTTAGGAATCATCGCACACCTCTTGAAGAGACTACAAATAAGACTGAGCTCAGTTGCAAGACTCATCCTTGACAACCCAAAACGGACCCACATCACACCACACCTCAAGAACATACAGTGGCTCCTGATCCAGAAGAGATGCCAGTTCAAGATGTTGACCCACGCATACAAAGCATACAAAGCGCTGCATAGTGAAAGACCAGCATACATCAACAAATGTAGGACTTTCCACTGACTGACTAGACACCTTCGATAAGCTGCACTCTTTCTTCCAGGTACACCACGGATCTGCTGTGACAACAGTGGAAGATCCTCCTTCTCACACAGGGAAGACAAAGCTTGGAAAAAAATTCCCCTGCACCTTAGAACAACCTCTTTGCTCCAGGAATTCAGGAAAGGACTCAAGACATGGCTGTTTGAATGAACAGATCACCACCTTACACCTAGCAACCTGAGACCCCCATGGGTGATTTGCCATGCTTTACAAATACTTGATTGATTGATTCAATAATGCAAGAGGTGAGTGATGAGTGGACTGTAGCTTTTATGTTAAGTTTAAGGGACTTTGAAGGTCTTTTCACCGAAAGAAAGCCATGGAATTGCACATTTAAGGTATTGCTTTGCAAAGACATTTTAAAGCATGAACAAAGTGGGCAATTACCCAGGGCCCCACCTTACAGTGGGCCCAGATGAAAGGAAACGTCACTCAATTTGACCTCTGTCTATTACCTTTCTCTCTTTCTGCTTACTTCTATCCCCGACTCAATCTTTCTAATGAATGTCATCCTAAGGATTCTTAGTGTTCTTGGTAATATATGTTTCAATTGTTATTGTGCAACTCTGTTAAAGTTTAACATATAACTTAGTATTTGGCATCATGGGGCATAAATTATCTAGATATGGGTTGTAAAAGTCCAGATTAATGGGTACAAGGGCCCCCAAAATATGTCTTGCTTGCGGCCCCCTAAAGACCTTAAGATGACACCGTTGCTTTGCAATCCCTACCCCAAAAAAATATTACAGTGCTCAACCAATGTTCAGCCACTGTAAGAGCAAAAATCTGAGAAACTTTGTGGTCCACACACAACCAAAAGAGTTACATGGTTCTGTGGGCACAGTACGCCTACTACACCCACTCCCAGCAGGTCATTACCCTTGCACAAACTGTAGCGTTTGCCACCTGACCACAGCAACAAAACAAATCCACTGCAATAATGGGTTGACACGGGACCCATGGTCCTTTTCTAACTGTAACACTGCAGGGGTGGTCTACATAATTACTTGTACCTGTAACTTACACTATGTAGGAACGCGCACTAGGAGGGTCAGCAAACGCATCGTAGAGCACAGGAGTAGCATTAGGTGCAAGCGAACAAATACAAAAATGACCACACATTTCCTTGAGAAAGAACACACCCCGAATGACATGAGGTGGGTGGTCCTGGAAACTACACAGAATCAAACACACATGGACAAAAAACTGTTTGAAAAGGAACAACAGTGAGTTTTTACATTATGTTCTGACACCCGTGGCCTTAATGATCCGCAATGATCTACTTTACCCAACTGCCCAGTATCTGTAATTACTACTTATTCCCTTAGAAATGTGTGTTCCTTGCACATATAAGAGTACCTTCCTTTGTGCTAACAATCCCTTCAACGTGGGTACCAAGAGAAGGGATTGACATAGTTCCAAGATGGCCGCCGCTCTCTTATCAGAAACCATCCTACCCAATTCCTTTTTGGGATGGAAAGGACACCACCGAGCTAAATTAGTTGGTAAAGTTAACAACAGAGTTACCACTATGG
Source organism: Lissotriton helveticus (assembly GCF_964261635.1). Lineage (NCBI taxonomy): Eukaryota > Metazoa > Chordata > Amphibia > Caudata > Salamandridae > Lissotriton > Lissotriton helveticus. The sequence continues at coordinate 1,083,376,897 of NC_136059.1, forward strand.
AACGGATAAAATAAATACTGCCTTAGCACTTATGGTACACAATGATGAGGCTATACTGAGAGTCTGCCATTAATCGCGTTAAATAGTGTAAATTACTTTTTCATTATAGGTTCCATAAGTGGACCACCTATAAATAAACATCTGGGAGAAACGAGCATTTTACACGTTTGTGTAGACATTACAATATAATGAAACATCCCCCCAGATGGCAGCCGGTATTTGCACAAAAAACAACCTACACACGGTCTATTCGCTTATACGCAGGCTACACAGAAAGTCCCCCTTTTTACCTAAATGTGCAAATTACATTTACGATATGTATTCATTAAGCGAATCTCTAGAAAATAACTAGCATTGTATAACGAGCATTGTAGACTGAATCAGCTGGTTCATTACATGGCTAAACACTCCCCCAAGATGTCCGCCGTTTTTCCTCACTTGAGCAAAAAAACGATCACCACACGGTCTATGCGGACCGCGGTGACAATGCGGAAATCACAGCACTTAAACAACCGCCGGACGCACACTCTTCAATACGCGGTGCGGAGGTTGCAGCGTAGGTGATTCCGCCTGATTATCCCGACACCAAGTAAGTGCTTTTACAATCCCCACATGCCCCGACCGGCAGCGGACTCCAGCGGTCTCCGTTTGTTTTGGCAGCTTAGAGACTCAGCACTTTTCCATCATAACATTGCCGAATACTAAAACGGCATTTTTTTCCAAGGTTGGAAAGGATACGATCAACTCTCTGCATCCATGGGGCAAAGTTAGGTCCCTATACATGTATGTAATGGTCTGTATTTCTATGTGGTATGTGTGTGCTTAATCACTGAGTGCTAATTAATGTATTTAAATACACGTGGTTTTTAATCACACGCCATTTGGCTTTTTTTCCTCGTTTTCGATGTATGGAAAAAGGCACAGGCATTTCTACTCTCTGTGTCTGGTGTATGTATAAAATATACGAATACCATGAGGGGCCAGGCACCCCCTTAACCACATAGTGAGTTTTTTTCTTCCTTTCGTACAGGAAACATGTTGACAGAAACTGCTAGGTACACCTAACTCATCGCCAGTAGGATCCCTAGCACTCTACCCCGTTTTTAATGTACCTCCCAGGAGCAAAAATAAATCATTTGTAGCTCACTAGGTAGGTAGCATTAACCCACTTTAAATAATTCCACTCCATTTCACAAAACACTTGCACCATACATAGTCCATCACTAAAGTGCTCCTACGTAGTTCGCAAGTCGCAGCACGCCTCAGTCCGTAGAGGGCTGGGATGGCCCCAATGATGAAGCATGTCACCGTGGGGAAACCCTGGTGAGTGAGGGGACACAAGAAAGAAAAATTATTTTCTTTCTTCTAAAAACATAGTGATTCCAACTCTAGCGAGTGTTGTGAGCACTAGTCACAGAAAAACTAGGCTCTTGACTCTTGGTTCCAAGGGTTTTATGTTCAGTGCTCAACATGGAGCATTGAAATATACCTCTGATTTAGAGCAACTGAGCCTCAATCCGCATTGATATAGATTTTGACATGCACTTTATTAAATTCAATTTTAGCCTAATGAATGCTATCATTTATTGAGCCTGACTTTCTAATAAATCTAATATTTGTAAGTGCGCAATTAATACTGAACCCAACTTAATACTCACCTAAAAAGTAGCTTCCCAGTTAGTAGTGTTATTTAAATATTCAAAATGCCCAATGGAGGGTCATTTGAACACTGGTTTAAAGAAGTGCTTACCTAGTTTGTTGTTCTATCGCATTTCTGATTATGATAATGGTTAGTGAGTGATCATTCAAAATGTAGTAGGGAATGCCATGCCCTAGTCAAAGAGTGGAACTGGGATATACTCCCACATTCAACAGTGGTAGATGGCTGCTGTTCAGTGGAACTAATGAGGTATTCTGCATTTGGCTAGAAACTTAGAAACACAAAAGAACACAACACAAAGGCATAACAACTGCACAATGAAAACAGAATCTAACTTCTTTATATCATCAATATATTAGGACACAATAAATAAATAAAAAAGCAACACAACAGTGCTGGAAGCAACACATCACACCACCAAAATACTGTTCCAAGATGCAACATAACCCCAACACAATAACAAAAAACAACAACACAACAACTCAGAAAAAAACAAAAGAGACCAAAATGTACCACAACATTGCAATACAAAACAACACACTGACACAACACAAACAACCCAACTTAAAACAAAACAGCATTACTGCTGCAAAACACAAGACAAAAAGATGATACAAAAATAATTCAATTATTGTTCTGTTGTGGAATTGTTTTGTTGTTGAGTTTCTATAATATTGAGCTGTGCAGGTATACTGTTACTTTGTTGGTATGATGATACTATAGTTTGTTGGTATGCTGTTGCTTGGTTATGTTAATGTGAGTTGCCCAGTTGTGGATGTATTGGAAGATTTTGGTGTTGTGTTGTGCTCATGATGTTGCTATAGTGTGCTGGTGTGTTATTGTTTTATGGTTTTTATTTTGTGTAACAATGTTGATGCAGAATTTTCACGGTAGTTCAACTGCAATAGATTTAATTAAATATGTATAAATGTTCTTATCAAAATTACCACTGCTGGACACTGTTTTTGTGGCACACTGGTTAAAATTGTGTTCACAGAGGCCTGCACTAATTACAACCAAGTACATCTAAGAACACTGACCGTATACTGATTTCCAGTCCAACCCACAATGTTATCTTAGGGACATACAATGAAACACCTGATGCATTATAGTTACATTTCTACTTTTTACATGTACGACAGCTTCTCATATGACTTGGTGAGAAAATTCCAGTAACAAAATGGAAAAGGGCATAGTAGTCTTTTCAGGCAACCATGCCATTGTGCAGCTATTGGACTATTAAGAATATAAGATACTAACTAAGAAAGTTTATATTAGGGATGTGTGTAATTCAATAATATTAATTTGAGTAATTATGTAACATTTTGAAATGTTTATGCAAAATTGCATGAAAATGCAAATCCTTCATTCTACACATTTTAGAGTGAAATGTGTCGTTGTGTCATTTTTCATGTGGAATACCAGTACACCACAAATGCAGTTCCCAAGGAAAATATAGAATCTTGTTTATAAGTGCTGGTGCTGTCCTTACAAGTCCTTAAAATGTATAGCGAATTGCTGAGACATGTTGGATTCGCTGTATTAAATGGACAGCCAACCTGCAAAGAGGTTTTGACAATGTTGATATAAATCAGACCAGTTCTGATGAGAAGTGCTGGTACAAATATACTGCTGACCTGTAGAGTTCTTGAAAGATATTTTATGTTGGCAACCTATCATACTAAAAATGGCTTACAACTTTATAAGCAGTGTTTGATTACATAATGGAGTTTTGAAAGTTTTGTTTCTAAAGGATGATCAAATGGAAGATATTTCTCAGGTCAGAGTGAGTTGGAGAAAGTCAGAGCTACCTGATCTTACTTTCTGAAATTGTGAAATTTTCAACAGATTGAGATTAAATCAATACAGCGTTATGGAAGTCACATTTTGCTTTAGTTATGGAGATTGAAAGATGCCCTGTGCACAGGATTTGAAATGAGGTGTGGGAGTGAATAGGCAATCTCAGAAGCTCTCATAAAATAAGGAAAGCACTAAAGATCTAGTGTGATAATTTTAGAAGCATGACTTTAGGAGCCTCATTTTAGAAGCCTGATTTTGTAAGATTTGAAGATGGCATTACATTAGTCAAGATGAGATTAGACTATGGTGTAGACAACAGAATGGTGGTTCTAATGGATCAAGGATGGAGGATCTGACAAGTGCAATGTGAACCCAGTGCATATATGTGGGCCATTAGCTTAAGATTAGAATCATGTTTTACTCCTACATTTAGCACTTAATAGGGCTGGAAGCATGGACCTAGATCAAGATGATGAATGAGGTTTTCCACATGTCTGAGCTGCTTACCACTTAAGAATCACAATAGAGTATCCTTCTGTTGAATTTAACCCATTTCTATCCACCCAATCCCTCTAATCTATCATAAGTTGCAGATTAAACGTGTCAATATTATGACAAACAGTACAATAGAAATAGTGAAGATGGAGGAGTCTCTGATCATATCCTTCATTGTGTGTGTCAGCCCTAAGAAAATTGAATGTGAATTTGCTATTGATTAGCTCTCTGGTTAGAATAAATAATGTTAATGCAATCTTTGTCATCCGACTGAATAGAAATGCCTTTTCACGGACCACTTATTTGTTTTGCTCCATGCAGCAAAGTGGAGAGGCTTTTCTTTCTATGAACATTTGTGCCTTTATCACAATAATTTAATTATCCACCAGCCAAAGGGGAGGAGCAATACACTGAAATCAGCACAGAACAGAAGCCTATATCGAAACTTTTGGATTTCTTCTCACTGTTAGAATCTGAGGGATTGCAGTTCTGGATCAACGTCGCCCCAGCCACCTGGTCAGAATGTGTTCCTATGACTGGAGATGGAGCCAATTCAGTGCTGGCATTTGGAACTTGCAGGAGATATTCTGATAGGATGTCAACTTTATGGCCACTAAGGACAGCCTTGACGTACTGCAATTATCTCCATAAATTGGCAGTTCTATTAATATCATTACCCCTGCGGCCTTGCTTACTTGCAGATCCTCACATGGAATTGATTATTTAAATACTGGGGCGTAGATTTACAAATACTTTGCATCATGTTTACTTTATCTTTTAACATAAACATGATGCAAAGTGTTCAGGTTGAGATTTACATTCCACCTCAAATTACGATTTGTGTTATATTATAACAAAAAGTAATATAAAGCTATGCAATGAGCTGCCTCAAGGATGGTACATGTTCATTTCCATGCAACCAACTCATAGGATGTGATTCAAATCCCTATCTACAAAAAACTGTAGACAGGGGCTTGCACCAAAACTCTTTCTTCCCTGAGGCAGGAGAAACAAAGTGAAATATTTTAATTTCTCCTCATTTTCCCTCTTTGCATGTATGCTGTATTCTTGAGGGAAACTATTTAAAGCAAATTTTGTTGTACAGGAAGGGCCCTCTTCCTGTACAAAAACTATGCCTTTCACAACACAAACTCACTTGCGCTATGGCGCTTGGGTGTCTGTGTTGATTCACAACAACTTACAGAATGTCAGTGCATGGAGAGAGCAGAACAGTGCCACGTCTCAGTAGGTATGCCACTATTCTGCTATGTCCCCTTCATTCAACACTGCATAGCAAGTTTACTTGGTGCACAGCATTATGTGAATCATATGTAAGTCTGGGAAATAAGGTAGTTGATGGCACAGGTAATGCACTTTGTATGCTCAGTATATCCATTGAGAAAGTCATCAAAATTCCCTTGGGTCTGGACTCCTCGTTAACCCTATTTTCTTCAGTATACTCTGACTGAATGACCAGTCCTCCCACACTTGCATTAGGCTGTGGGTCAACTATTTAATCTTTTTATGGCTGAACTGTCAATTTTGCTGAACAAAAGTAATGCGCACACACCCAAGTTAGGGAGCACCCAGCTGTCAAAAGTAGACTATGCGATCTGGTGCTCATCAGCCGGACCCCCATAGGCCTGCAGCGGCTGCTGGACATCACATTGTGATACTCTATAAAAAACAAGATTAGAATCAACCAAGAAAAATCTAAAGTAATATGTATCAACACTCGGAAAATGAGAATAACAAACAATTGGTTCTTGAACTCAAGGAAGCTGGATGTGGTAAGTGAATATAGATACTTGCTGACAATACGAGGCCATAAAAAAGAGAGGATTATTGACCGCTGTATCTCTAAGAAATCTAAAAAACAAGATCTCCCGCCCAAGCCTCCTCCCCCTGATGAAGGTAAATCAAGCAAAACTGATTCCATCTATCACTTACGGCAGTGAAGCCATGAGAGGAAGGGGCTGGAAACGGTAGATGGTACGGTAGCACTAGCACCGCGTATGATATTTGGCTTCCCAGGGTAAAATCACCTGCGCAGATGAGACTTGAGTTTGGACTCACAAAGGAAGATTTGGCACGCGAAGGAGTATATTTTACAAGCTGGCACAAAATAAGCAGGGGAGAAGCAAAAACACTCAACGCTGTCCTGTGGAAGGAAATGTAAGCTAAAAAAACTGCCCCGCAAGGCTTTACCTGGAGGAAGCAATCAAATGGCTGAGGCTACATCAGTTATGGGATTTCTCAGGGCCTCTGGCGGGCTTTCAAAAAAGCAGTCAATAACATCATCAGAAAAGAATCTCTCTTGCAGGACAAAGCCTCTCTGGCCTAGCATTGTGCATGGCTGGTTTTCTATACAATCCTACATCAAACTCAGGCCCCAAAGATATCTTCAGACCAGCTTTACTAAAAAGACAAAAGAAAAGTTTTTGTAATTTTGCCTAGGACTGCTGCCCTCTGCAAACCATCTGGCCCCTTGGATGCGCTCCTCAACACCAGCAAAGTGTTGCCTTTGTGGTACCGGCAAAGAAGATATTGTACACATTATTACCATCTGCCAGGACTTACTACAAGAACGCCGGACCCTTTTGAGGGTGAACAACCGTTACAACGAAACTATTACAATGCACTACCATTACAACGCGGTCATTACATCGCAAACCATTACAACGCATTGCGCTGGGGGGCGCTCTAGGATAGGGAATAAGTTTAATTTTCTATCCAACACCTTCCCTAGTGTCCACGGGGACTGGAGTTGGAATAGAAAATTATACTTACCACTATCCAGCACCTCTAAGCGCTATGCATTGTAAAGGTTTGCAATGTAAAAACCGCGTTGTAAAGGCAGGCGTTGTAATAGCCTGCGTTGTAACGTCATACATCCCTTTTGAGACCATTATTCAATAAAAAACAGATAAGGTCGTGCAGACAAGCAATCCTTGCATGCTTCTCCGGCGAGGAAGCCCAACTGAGCTGCCGGTTGGTAAAATATCTTGAAGCTGTAGCAGCTCACCTTAACATAACAATGTGACAGAATAAACAGAAAAAGTCAAAGTGGTGTGGCCGTAAAGCAAAATCTAGCACTAAAATCCTCATGAAGAAGGCTCCGCCCACATTAGCGGAAAAGCAGGAAGGATAGTGATGGAACCCATTGTAAACTTTGCACCCCAAGACCCAAAGTAACTGGACGGCAACTAGGGACTAGTCGGTATCTTGGTGTTCAGCGAGCTTTACTGCTACATACTTTAAAACTTTGAATAATTAATGGCCAGCGTTCAAGAACCGGAGAAACGTTTTGTTTCTTAAGCAATCAATTGTTTGTGTTGTTTTGAGGGCATTATTGGGATTTCTTTCTCCTTTTCTTTCTACTCTACCGTTCACTCTTTACGTAGCACTTGTGGCAAATTTCTCTTAGGCCGGATTAAGCCAGCATAAATCTATTCGGTGGATTATCTCCTGCGGCCCAGGCACAAATAGGGTTTCAATAATTAACTGGATTGAATGGGCATTCAAGTTAGCCCATGTAAAGCTTTTATCAGCAGAACAGAATCGAGTCAGCCCTTAGGCAAATCTTATACTTTACCTATATTTTAATAGTTTTAACTTCATTATTTGGAATAACAATTTTTACTCATAGTCTACCATAGGTGTATTGTAATTTGTTATGGCTGTTTCGAAACTGGAAACTGTTTTCTTCGATGATGGTTTGTAATGGTTTTAATTAACTGTACAATAAATATTACCTTACCTTACCTTAACTTACCATGTATTGCAGTGGGAGGTGAGGGAGGTGTGTCAGTGTCTGACCCAATGGCTATGTCCTTTCATGTGGGTATGGTGTCTGAAAGGTAGTAAGTCATCTGTTTACTTGTAATGAATGAGTTATGGTTCCTAAGGTCAGATATTGCTCCCTCGTGCATACTTCTGTACCATGGCAGTTATCCCATCTGAGTGGTGATCCTGGGTGTCTAGGTCCCCATGAACGGTGCTTGTTTCGCATTGCGGTTCATCCTAAGTTCCAACAACTCTTTCCTCTACAGTGTCTCTGATTCTTCTGCTGCTGCAGAAACTCATGACCTTCCCTTATCAAGTTGATTACTAGCTCTCTGCTGTTCCAGCTTCCTTGTTGAGGTCTCTCCACATTATTGTCTAGTCACAGCATGCCCAGTCTCTGAGTCAAAGGCATCAAACAAGATAGCAAAGAGAGACAGAGAGATAATATTACAGAGACCTATACAACATTAACCACACGCATAGTGATTGGGTTTTCTGTATTGAGTTGCTCTTCTTCTGGTCCATAAATATCAGATTAGAAATCCCCAAGTTCACTGCTTCTTCGTAGGTTTATTTTATTTCTGTGTAATGGGTTATTCTATCTTGTATTTGGTTCACCTAGGCTTAGCTATTATGCTGCATTTTTCAAGAGTATTTAGTTCCTGTTCATTTTAAGGTTTTCAAAGGTATATTTTGCTTCCAGGGGTGATGAGAAGGGATGCTTATGGCACATGAAGAATCATCTTCTTGATTTACTTTAGGAGGTATAATTTTGTGGCGCTGGAAGGCTTTCTGATGGCTAGACCTCTGAACCATAGACAATTGCAGAGTCAACTTTGGCCTTAATTTTGCTGGGTGCTCTTTACAAGTAGCCAATGCGTAACTTGTTGAAGTACCTCATTACTTCCTTGGCGGCTGTCTCTCCTCTTTCCCTTTTTCTGCTAAGATATCTTTCCAGTTTAGGGATGTGTACAACCATATTCCAGGGTTAGAGAAAGTGTACTCTTTCCATTTTGCTGCCCAATGGCAGACATGTTTCTTCCTGTTTTTTTTTATTAAAGTGCTGTGACGTAAGTTTTCACTCATTTATCTGTGCTTAATTTTCTTTGCACTTTTGGCTGATTAATGAAAGATTTTTTGGATGGCAAGCATTGTTCCCAGGATCTGCACTGAGTCATCAACAAAAAGAACATACTTTTTCCCTTGCTAACTTTGGGGCTCTCTCTTTCACTCTAGGGATTGACTCATTCATGAAGGTTAAATGATGCTGAATCGTAGAGAAGGAGTTCTAAAAGCTGGCCCTGATTCGCTTCAGTGGTTGTTTCAAATTCTTTTGTTAGCTGGGCCTTAGCACCACATATATCTTGCACAATTAAAATGATGTATAAGTATTGTATGTGATAAGCACCGTCGTTCCTTTTAGAGGTGTTGTCCAAAAGGTCAGCACAGATTTTGCCTTCGATGATTATAGCAGATTTAATGATCAGATATTTCTGAATAAATATACAGTTGGCCTATTGTTAACAGACCTGAAGGAAAGTCGGCCCCAGAGATGAGTCAACATAATAGGTGCATATACTTTGGCTCCAGCGGTGCTGAGGCTTGCAGTCCTGTATGTGTAGAAGACTCCTTTCCTTGTTTGTAAATCAGACAGATGGCTGAATTAAGCCACAAGTTCTGGAATTTGATATATTTTCTGCATGAACGAAATAGATTTTGCAGGAATCACATTCACTAATCTTCATAAACATGACACATTTGTTAGGCAAGAGGTTAGGACCTACTGCTCTCTATTTCTTTGGTGAGTCAATAGTCTTCTCAATCTAATCAGACGAGAATTAAATAATCACTTCCTTTTTTAATTCCTCATTCAGCAGTAGTTTTTTTTACTTGTTCTAGCATATAGGCCTGGAGTTTTGACATGCTTATTGTGATGCGGATACATGATGCCTTAAGTACAAAGTTTATTTTGAATGACAATATCTACTGATTCACCTTTATTTGTGGTTGAAATCGAATATTTTGCACTCTAACCACCAAGGATCAACCAAATGTCTTCACCTGAATAGTTTAATTTAAAATCAGGGCTAAGAATGAAAACAGAATACAAATAAAAGTCTTCATCTAAACGACAAAAAATATGGGGGCATATTAAAACGAAGTGACGGAGTGCGATCTTAGCCTTCCTGGCTTAACGCTGCACTCAGACACTTCAGAAACACAGGGCTGTGTCATATTTAGAACAATATGGTGCAGCCCTGCACATAAACAATCTTTAAATGACGTTTGTAACGTTTATGTGTGCTGCTTAATTCAGGACACATAGAAATTGCAAAAAGTCAACTTCCTGCACAGAAACAATCAATGGCAATTTTCTGTTTCTTTGTGTGCTACACAAAGCAGCACACATGAAAACAGCAAAAATGAGGAGAAATAAAACATTTCTCCCCATTTCGCCTGTTTGAAGCCAGGTTTCCCCAGGTCTTAATGTTGGTGCTGACTCCTATTTACACCACCCTTGTAAATAGGGGGCAGTGTCAAAATCAATGGGTGTTGCGGTGGAAAGCCCAACGCAACCCCCATCGCCCTCCCCTTTCGCACTAAGTACAGCGTGATAGGGTGCCTTATTCACAGGGCAGCGTTAAGCCACCCGTAGTGGCTTAACTCTGCCTTGTAAATAAGGCGAAACCCCTAACTCCACCACAACCTCACTTTCGTTGTGGTGGCGATAGGGGCCTCTAAATATGCTTCATGGTGTCTATGTCTAACCTAGATATGGCAAGTTACTTAATATTCTAGTATCCAATCCCTGTGCCGTGAAAGTGAACTTTAGACAGCAGAAGCCTATTTGCAAAACACCAACGTGTCCCATATTACAACATTTGACACACATTCCTCACTATTTTAATAACATTTCTGTTTTATGTAGCTTATTCAAGACGTGCTTATTTTGAGGAAGTTAAAGAAATAGTGAGCAAAGCGTGTGTGATTTTACTTGTCAAAGAATTTGACCAGGCGTACTTCCACCTTTGCTCCTATGATCAATTTTTTGTATGGGCTTTACATTTTCTATATTAGACTAGAAACCCAGCGTCATAATGCAAGAACATTACATTGATTATTTTCAGGTCTCTTCTTGTGATTACCTACTCAACGTCAAACTAGCAATTTCGTTTTTCAGTCCTCGTTCCTCTACTTTTGTCATTTGTGATAGCATAGAAAGATAATATTATTTCTCTTACCACATGAAGAAGGGATTCATATGCCTGCCAGGATCAAAGTTCCTCAGATGGATTGTGCACAGCAACTGAAAATGATGAATGACCTCAAATATCTCTATATAATGTTTGATATTATTTCTAAGCATATAAGTAAGATATTTGCACCGTAAGCGTGCTTATCTAGAGTTTCTACTTTGCAAATTAATCAACTTGATGCTTGACCCCCAAAAGTATCACAGAATCTAAAAAGTCTAACTGCTGAGAAAATATAACTTAATGGACATAAACTTTTTTGGTCTGGATAGTTTTCATCACCAGTTAAGCTAGAATGTATAATTCTTAAACCCATCAACATTGCTCACAAAAGCCTGACTTTGATGTGTACCATGAGGTCTATTCGAAAAGGCAATTTGGAGTATTTAAAATAGTTCTCTGGTGATACTCTTTTACCTATTCTTTTACGTACTCTTACCTGCTTTGGTAAGTGGACCCAAAACATCTAAAATGGAAATAAAAGGTGATATGCAGGTAATATTGAATTATAATTTGTTCAAATTTAAAAGAGTGTGCCCTCTTTGCACATTTAATAGCAGTGTAAGAATTTGGATTACTGGTTGAGGGGGTGAAACTCTACTCCTGTAGCAACCACAATCCTTTTCTGGGTGAAGTCACAAGCAAACCCTAAAATAACCGGTGCTGAACCCTCTGGTAGCTTGGCACAGAACAGTCAGGGTTTACTTAGAGGCAATGTGTAAAGTGTGCATGCAGCAATTTGCACAGTAATAAAGTGAAACACAACACAAAAAGAATCCCACATCAATTTACAAAATAGAGGAAAAAGTACTAATTTAAGACCAAAATGTCAAAAATCCAAACAGTAGAGCTGGAGAAGTGCAGTTTCAAAGATTTAGGAACTGTGGTACTCTGGTTACCCTGGATCTAGACAAAGTCAAAAGTTCAGGCCAACTGAGATGGAGCCCAGGATAGGTACAGGGACCAAGATAGGCCTGCTGAAGAAGAGTACCTTAAATCCTGATTGCACAAATATTGTGAAATCCCAAGTCGAGGATGCATAATGCAACAGAGGTGATGTGAGGTCCTTGTGCGGAGATGCGTCTGCAGTGATGGATCCAGGTAGCTGTAAGGCTGCAATTTGAGGTCCTGGTTCAGCCTCAAGGATGCAGTAGATGAGGAGCTTGTGATGCGAAGTCCCATGTCAAAGATGTGTTACATACCCAACTGGTTCTGAGGAGGTTGAGGCTGCATGCGAAGTTCTGCTTTGGGGATGCGTCGCCCAGTGGTTTCAATGCAGAACTTTGAAAGGTAATGCGTCGCACTACAGTTTTGATGCAGAGTTTTGGGAGGTGATTTGTTGCAATGTGCCAATTCTGCTGGGACCACAGGCGGGCTGGCAGAGCACCTTCAAGCCGATGTTAAAGGGCCCAGTACTGGGGTAGCACCACTTGGGAGGGCAGTGCTCACAGCTGGTGGGGTCCTGGTGCTGGGTAGATTGTTGGAGCATGTTGTGCCCATAAGGCTCTGATCAGCAGGCCAGCCAACTAGGCCTCTCTGATGGTCCTGGGTTCAATATGAAGGTCCAGTCCTTATTTCTCAGGCCGTAGGGTAGCAGAGCAGCACAGCATGGCAGCAGAGTGGAATTCCTTCTTTCAGCAAAACAGTACAGCAGTCCTTCTTTTGAGTTTTCCACAGGTCCAGATTTGTACTGAAGAGATAGGGTCTAATGGTCCATTATATATACCTGGTGCCCACTTTGAAGTAGGAGAATGTTCTGGAGGTTTTCACTCCTCTGATGTGTCAGGCATCCCCCTTTTCCCTGCCCTGGCTCCAGCTTGTCTGGGACACAAACCCCTAGTGACAAGCCCTTTGTGAGTGTCTTCAGATGAAGCATTTGTGATATGCAAATCTGGTCAGTGCCAGCCCCTTCCCCGGTTAAGTCAAAGTGGAAAGTTCTGCTAACCCCTAGTCTCCCTTTGTCTCAATTCCTGGGAGCAATACACAAACACCAACTGCCAGTTACACCTAGTCATATGACCCAGGGACAAACTGCAGTCATCAAATTGTTAGGATAAAAAATGGCCACCTTTCTAAAAGTGTCATTTTCAGAAATGTGACTTAAAATCCGACTTTTAAAGAGGGCTTTAAATTACAATTCTTTAGACAACAAACACAACCTTCCTCCCTGCTCTGAATTGAAAGTTATCGGTTACTAAATGTAACAAGTTAACCCAAGGTTAAACTATGGGAGACGTAGGCCTTGCAGCAATGAAACACAATTTAGTAGTTTTAAACTACCAGGACATGAAAAACTCTTTATATAGCAACACACAATGAAGGCCACATGAGATTTTAGGCCCTGCAGGGGTTAGCTTCCATAATAAGACTATCATAACCACAACAAGAAACCCCTGGGTCTATAAGGAACAGAACATGCAGGGCCTGGAAATGGTGGAGTGCCCCCTTTAAATGAGATTATCCCTCAGCCATCCATAGGTGGCATGATTAATCGTAGGGTAACCTCCTCGCACTGTGAAACCTAGCCACGATGCAGGCCACAACCCCCGCTCTGAGAGGTAGGAGCTCATTAATGTTTTCGAGAGAGGTGTACTAAATACCTTAGATGAGTTAAGTGTGATGAAGGGAGCAGAGCATAAAAGAAATTGATGACTAAAATTAGCTCCAGGGTAGGCAAAAGGCTTTACTGGGGTGTCTCTGGGCCAAAATTAAAAATGTAACTAGAACAGGAGGGAATTCAACATGCTTTTAGATCAATTGTAGGCTGACATGTTTCAACCTATTATCCTCAACAGAGTTGTAGCGCCTTTCTTCAGGACTTGTTATGAAAGCTTCTGCATGGTAATCTGCTCACATGTGAAAAAGTGGAAAAACACAGATTTATACAGAACCAGTGGTCTTTGTGGCAGTCCACATAATTGAGGATCCACTGGCAATTTACCTGAAAAAAATATATATTTGTATCCTCGTCATTTAATTCACTGATTCAATAGACAAATTAGTACAAGGTTAACATTAGTATGCCCCTTCCAGAACCTACTTGGAGGTCGGGATATTTATCAAGGTTTCACCTGGCTAATGATAACCTTAATCTATATATAATATAATGCATCCACCCTGTTGAAAGTGAGGCATAGTCATAATGAAATAATATTGTTTTTAAAAAAGAGAGTGTAGGCTTACCCACTAACGTCGAGTATCATGCCTCAACTTTTACCCTGGGGTGGTGCTCAAGGAATCATTGTGTCCTACATAGTAGTGGGGAGGACAGAGACAAAATAAAAGTTGTAGTGAAGGGAGACTCAAGGCATTTTAAGGTCCTTTACAGAATTTGTGACCCATATATAAAAATATATATGTGGGTCACAGATGCTGTAAATGATTTCTAAATGCCTTGATGACTCTGTGCACGTTACCATTGTAAACCAGTGCTAAGTGCTTTTACTCTCTCTAAAATACAGTAAAATTGACCTACACCTGTTTGATACATTTAATTTACTTCTAAACCCCTAGTAATGTGGCAACCAAAGTAGACAAGGCATTTAATTTAAATGAACTGGTGAGCTTATTGTGCCACTCAATTAAGAAGCCCTGAAAATCGTGCTTCAGGCCAGCCATTGCAACCTGTGTGTGCAGTTTTAAACTGCCATTTCAAATTGTCAAAATAAACGTTTTGTCTGGACCAAGACAAACAAGAGAAGAAACTGAAAACAGGAGGGCTGGAGGCAAAATGTTTGGGGGTGACCCAGTATAGAGGACCAAGTCTACCCTTTTAGCTTAAAACCAGGGTAGATTCATCAATATCTTGATGGTATTCCCTGCTCAGGTGATATAAAGTGGACAATGGCCCTCTACTACAGAGGTACTTGTCATTTCTATGCACTTCTAAACACAGTTGGATTCCTCTGTCAACTCTCTCCTGAGCCACTGGACTAACCCATGGGAAGCCCTTCTCCTCACCTATGGATCCCAGCTGTGAAGCTGCTAGCCTTTATTTGCTCAAAGATGCATCCCAGGAGGCAGACAGAACCATTATGGCCAAAACATTGATGTGGCCCATTCCGCCCCTTAGATCAGACTTCTATCTCCAACCCAAGGAACATTCTCTCCATAAGGACAACAACCAGCAGGGGCCACTAACAGCTGTCAGTCTTAGGAACTAGGTCCCGTGCTAACCATTACCAGGTGGAGGCCCCAAGTTGGGACCTTAGGCAGGTCTCACTTTCAGCCTTGTAGCTGGCAAGGAGGTACCTAACTGCTCATGAGGTTTCAGAGACCACTGATGTTTCTAAGATTGGGGGGCAACAGTCCCACGTGTTAGGCACTCTACCTTCCCTCTCATCTCCACCAGTCTTGTGCTAGTATTCTGAGTCTCGCCAACTCAACTTGTACCTAGCAAGACAGGATATCCAGGAGGAACCACCAGCCCTCTCAAGGGTGACAAACTGTCTGTGTGTCATGCAGGGGTCTGCCTGGTGCAAGTCTCTGGCCCTCTGCCTATGTCACAGTGCAAAGAGAACCTCCAGGTCCGAGTAGGCCTCACAAGGATCACCTTGGGCTCAACCCACTACTGCTGTGAGCCGTGTTTGCACTTCACATTCCGTTTTTGGCTTGCCTACAATCATATACCTTGATGCGACATCATTCATTATGGCTAATATATCCTGATCATTTTTACATGCCTTATATTTCAGGCCGTTTTCAGTGATGTACCTTGCCACTTTTGCCTATATTACGATTTCCCTTATTAAGAGAGCCCGGATGGTTGTCACTCATACAAGGTCACACAGTGCTGATCTTTGCAGAGATTTTGTCTCAGGCAAAATCTTTTATGTCATGATGATGATCCCCACATCTAGTTATGGGAAAGAAACATCATTGACTACAGTACTTTGAACCAATTTGTTTTACCTGTCAATTTGTACATGTAAGTCTAGGTAATTATTATTTGTGACATAATCAATGTGTTCTCATTTTGAGTCACATGGAAAATGCCTCAACTTAGAAGTTAGGAATTATTATGAGAGTGCACTCTTTCCCTTTATGTAATTTCATAATTCAAACGTCATTGGTTCGTGCGGGTGAACAACCATTACAACACAACTATTATAACGACATACCATTACCACGCAACTATTACAACGCAAGTCATTACAACGACTTGCGCTGGGGGCGCTCTAGGATAGGAAATAGTTTAATTTACTATCCAACACCTTCCCTACTATCCACGGGGACTGGAGTTGGAATAGTAAATTAAACTACTCACTCTCCAGCACCCCCCAATGCAAGTCGTTGTAACGACTTGCGTTGTAAAACTTGCGTGGTAAAGGCATGCGTTGTGAAAGCATGCGTTGTAATGACATACATCCGTTCGTGCGTGCAATTAGGCTCTGTGAAACGCCCCTATTCACAGCTCATACAGAAGTAAACATTGAAAGGGCACATCTCTCGTGCACCCATCCGTCGCACTGCGATGTGGGAAAATATCCCTCTCTTTTAATTTGTTTGCTCTTCACTCATTCAATTTCATCACTTGATACCAATATGAATGCCATTCCTTAATCAATACTTTTCCAAACTTATAACAGCACTAAAGAGACAGCGTGGTTCCACCTTATTGCTTTATTCAAACTTTCTTATGTCTGTTGCGTGCCAATCCAGGCTTTTTCACAGCGACACAAATAGGTGAAACATACATCAAAGTAGGTTCATTACAGTATGCCCAATACATTTCGAGCCCATTGGCTCTTCATCAGGGGACTCTAAAATAAATAAAAGAGGCAGCTCAACTGACTACTTATTGTCTACCTCCCCCTCGGCTCAGTTTTCAATCCGAGGCAACGACGGAGAGTGCGTGGCCTCCTTCCAACCTGAGCTGTCGCCAGGTGAGGTGAGGTTTTTTCTCCCCATAATTAGGGAGAAGATATACCATCTTTCCTCTTAATAAATTGGAGAATGGTTGTAAATCACGTCTTATAACATGATAAGTAAGTGTTGCAGTAGCAAATCATAGGTCCTGAAGAAAGCCGCTCTAGGCTGAAACATGTCGACCAACTAACATTCATGGTAGATAGCAATTCCTTGCATGCTATCAGCATACTGCTTTTAATAATACCACTTTGATGGTCAGATCCAATAAAGTTTTTTCATGTCATCAAAGTAGGTATTTTTAAATCACGAGGATTATTTTCCTTTTCTGTTCTTCTTTTGAGCACTGCAACTTTTGCCCCTTCCGCTCACATACTGTCTTCTGTTGGTTGGATGCTTGATCCCAGGGTCCATCATTAGGCAACCTCAGACTCTCCCTGAGGAGGAGCCTACAGGACACCTTTCTCCTACACTGAACAACCCAGATGACGAGATTCCACTTTTGAGTGGGCTGATGGGTACTTTTTCTAGTCTTTTAGACTCTGTATCTTCTCTGTCTCACTTCTCTGGCATGACACTGTCTTTTGTTTAGATTAACGGTGTGGTCTGAACATAAATATGGGACACAATTAGGTTCCAGTAGTTCTCTGATTTCTAGACTTTTAGTACCTCTCGTGTTTTTTGCTGTCAAGTTGGGGGACTAGGTACTCTCTCGGTCTATAAACAAACTCCCCTAGGACCCTCCACCACTCCTTTTGTCTTTTTGTTTACCTTCACAGTACAACATGATCTTGTCCCACCCATAATCACCATCCTCATCTCCCCTTCACTCTCCCCTAAACAAGATAAGTGCGCCCTCTGAAATACTCAAATTCAAAATTCAAAACTCCAATTAGCGTTGATTTTCTCCCTATTTAGTCACTCTTATTACCCCTTCAAATCCATCCACCCCGAGTCCCTGTCAGACTCATCAATAAATCAGAACTAATTACCTTGCAAACGCCGCGACCGGCAGCTTAACCTCCTCATACAGCTCCATTTTCATACAAAACTGTTTGTACTCCCTACCGATCGAACAGCAATTTGAACAGTGCTCCCCCATATGTGACTAATTAACACAGACCCCGTGACCTGAATCCCCCAGTGTCTCTACTTTGGTTGCTCAGGAAAATCAACGAACACCACAAATCCCATAATGCACTCCCCATCGTCACATAATAGTGTGCCTAAATCTTGTTCAGGCCCAACACATGGGAAAAACCCTCTCTGACCATAACCCCGTTGAACTCACTTGGCAATGGGGCAGAGCACTGTCCCCCATCCCGACTTGGAGATTGCCCACGGACCTGCTTGAGGACACGGTCTTCAGGTCGTCCCTATCTGACACCATTGAATCCTACTTCAGCACAAATGCGCACACCGCCAGCACTCGCCAGATAGAATGGGACGCCTTCAAAGTCTTCCTCAGGGGGGAGGCGATGGCTACTCGGATGGGCAGACGACGGGAGGTGATAGGTAATTTGAAGGAAGTGGAGAGTACACTAGCGCCGCTAGAGAGTGAAGCTGCAGGCACGAATGCACACTTCACACCACTACAGGACGCTCACATAAAACACGCAGAACTGCTAGAAGACCTGAGGTTATTAGACTACAGGGAATACACAAATAGGCAGCATACGCAGGCGGATAGGGCTGGCCCCCTACTGGCCCGTATTATAAGAGACTCCCCAGTGTGTCACCCGATTTTGGAAATATTTGATCAGACAGGGGTGCTGACCTCAACCCAAATAGGGATCAATACTGCGTTTAAAGACTACTACACCACACTGTAAAGCCCCCACCAACCCCTCTCGGAGGTCGCCTTTGAGGAATTTGTGAGGAATTTGGCCCTGCTTCCCGACTCACTGACAGGCAATGTAAAGATCTAAAGCGTAACATTACAATAGCGGAGGTTAGGCAGGCCATACACGCCCTCCCGAAGAACAAGGCCCCTGGGACAGATGGCCTACCGGCCGAATTCTATGCGACGTTCATTGATCTATTAGCCCCACGCTTACACACTATCTACTTAGAAGCATTACGGACTGCCACCCTGCCACAATCATCCATGCAAGCATTAATCACCTCCCTCTTAAAACCGGGCAAAGGGGGGATGCAGCTGGTTGACTACCGACCTTTATCCCTCCTCAACACCGATTACAAGATCCTGAGCAAGGTGCTGGCGACACGCCTAGCACAATTCATTCCACAGCTGATCCACCCCGACCAATGTGGATTTGTGCCGGGCCGCAGCACGGCCATGAATCTTCGGCGATTGGCTCAGCTGATGCTCAGAGACCAGACGGGCATGGACTCAGAGGGCTCCATATCGCTGGATCTGAAGCAAGCCTTTGACTCCCTCAGATGGGATTACATGTTCGCAACGCTCGCAAAATTCGGGATCCCACCCGAATTTATTGCCTGGGTCTAACTGCTATACACCCGCCCCACGGCTAGGGTGCGTACCTCCAAATACATTTCAGGTCCCATAGCTATAGCGAGGGGCACCCGGCAGGGCTAACCACTCTCCCCACTCCTATTTATCCTGGCCCTCGAACCACTGCTCTGTAAACTTAGGACGGCGGCCCCCCACTGCGGTATTCAAAGGCACGGGATGGTACATGTTGTGTCCGCCTACGCCGACGATATCATCTTATATCTCCAAGACCTGTGGGGCAACTTGGACCCTATACCTCAATTGTTTGAGGGCTTTAGGTCATTATCAGGCCTCACCATCAGCGAATCTAAGTCCTACGGCTTCACCTTTACGGATGCGGGCTCGTCTGCCCCTCTGCTCTTCACCCCACACGCATTCCAGATG
This sequence comes from Lissotriton helveticus, assembly GCF_964261635.1. NCBI lineage: Eukaryota > Metazoa > Chordata > Amphibia > Caudata > Salamandridae > Lissotriton > Lissotriton helveticus. The sequence continues at coordinate 1,083,396,620 of NC_136059.1, forward strand.
GCAGACACCACATTCAGATACCTAGGGATACACATTTACAGGGAAGCTGCAATGATGATAGATGGCAATCTTGGGAGGGCAATAAGAGCACTGAAATCGCAAATACAATTCTGGCTGTCGCTGCCTCTTTCGATAGCAGGCAGAGTGGCCATCTCCAAAATGGTAATGCTGCCCCACCTCCTTTATTACTTCACTAATCTACCTTTCCTGATCCCAGCAGCGACCTTCAAAACTCTAGACACACTGCTCACGGAACTTGTGTGGGGGCCGGGGCGCATGCGCATAGGCCTAACTAAACTACAGCTCCCCTCTGCATCCGGAGGCATGGGACTACCGGATTTCAGGGCTTACAACTACACGTGCCAGCTACAATGGTTGGCCTACTGGATAGCGGGTCGCAACCTCCACGAGATTAACATGTCGGAAGACGGTCATGCTAAAGGAGAAATCCATACCCTGCTCCTACCCCGCTCGAACTTGCCGAGAGATGCCCCACCACTCCTCCGACTAGCTATATCGTACTGGTGAAAGGCGTTAAAATACACATCCCCCACGACATCTTATGCCCCCACAATCCCGCTTTTTGGAATCCCACTGGAGTCGGGACCGCTCACAGCGAACAAACTCATGTCATGGCACGAAGCTGGAGTGACACATGTAGGTGACCTGTTTACCGAGGGACGCCTGCTGTCCTTCGAAGACTTCAGGGCCACGCATGGTGTTCCTGGAGGCTCGTTCCTCCTGCATGCTAGCCTCTGCCATTATGTAACGAGCAGGTGGGCACCTGAAGGGCGAGAGCCACTTACAAACCCCTTGATAACGATGCAATACCTCATGGGGACGGGCGGCCACCTGACTAGGTGGCTCACCACTAGCATCAGAGCAGGGAGGGCGATCCCCCTGTCGCCTCTTAGGGCGAAATGGGAAGGAGATATCGGGAGGCCACTGAGGGACAGGGAATGGGACCGTGTCCTCCAGTTTCCCAAGAAGGTAGCTAGGAACCCCAAGTTCAAGTTTATCCAACTGATGTTGTTGCACAGAGCCTACCTGACCCCACACCGCATACACATGATGTTCCCTGACAGTTGGCGTATGCCCCCGATGCGACACGGATGACGCATCGCTAATTCACATGCTGTGGCAATGCCCCAAACTGGGTTATTACTGGACCACTATTAATGACATGCTTGAGGGAACAGGCTCCCTGCCCCATCCGCTCACCCTAGAATATGCACTCCTGGGGCTGGGACCCTCGGCACGCACGAGAAGCGTGGCAACACGTTTTGCCGACATGGCCCTATCACTAGCGAAACGAGCAATCACGATGAGGTGGAAGTCATCCAGGCCGCCTGACCCTGATTTATGGAAAGCGGAGGTAATACGATGGGGTAGGGCAGAAGGTGAAGCTCTACAACGGGAGGAACGCAGAGGCCTCAGGAAGACACCGATTTTGCTGGATTGGTTTGCCATTGTGGGAATGTTTGAAACAGGGGACGATGGGGACTCTAATGACTCATTGCACATGTAATACGTACGTTCAGTCATACTTGAGATTCCATGTACCGTCACGAACTGTGGTGCACTAGGAGATGGTACGAGGAATCCCGTACCATCATAGACTCCACCCCGGCCTGACTGTGTGGATAGACTTTAATGTACTACACCGTATCATGGGTGTGCCAGATATACATCCTTTGTTCATGCGCCTGCAAATGGAGTGTCGGGAGGGATTCCTGAGGGTGGTGGGTGGGGTTTTTTTTCTAACGAGATGGGTTGTTATGTTGAGTCAGAAAAAGAAAATCAAAATCAAAATATACAATGTACCTGCAAATGCTGGGCAAGTAGAAACATGTTACACCCTGCTTTACTACTACGTTCGTACCTTTTATGTTTTTGCTCTGATCACTATGCTAATAAACAGATTTTCAAAAAAAAATTGTGTGCCTAAATCAACACAACTACTGAAAACAAACCCTCTCTCCTATTCCACTTCCAACCCTCCAAACTTCCATACTAATTAAAAACCCTGTCGCAATCATGTCTGAAAAATAAATGCAATGAATATGAATATTTAAAGTCCATTGGTGAAACCGCAGTAACTAAAAACAATGCTGGTAAAAGAAACCAATCCAACTGTCATGACTTCTCTCTTGTGTGTTCTCCCAGTTCAATGGTTTTATTTTAATTTAATAAATGCATATGATGTTTCATTTTGGATACCAAACATAGACTGTATTGTATGTCTATTTATCAATGCTTTTTGTTATTGTGCACTTAGAAGACCCTTGTTCTCAGAGCTGGCAACCCCTAATCCACTGATCCTCCCACTGTGAATGGACTCCACCTCTTGCCCCTACACTTGACCCTCCGTACTCTCATGTTGCGAGTAGTACCCCCAGAAACCTGAGCTTTCAGGATACCGCGAGGAATAAGGAACTGTTTGCACTGTTCCCCCACATTTTTCCCCCATTCTGACAGCATGATGTTGGTTTTCCGACTCGGATTGTGCCCTGGGCTCTGCTAACCAGACCCAGGGCCTGTGCTCTGATTAAAAGAACATGGTAAGTAGGTATAATTACAATTGGTACTGACAACCTACCTGTAAGTCCCTAGTATATGGTAGGCGTGCATGTTTTGAGGCTCAGTAGGCTTAATATACTTAAGTGTGCACTGCTATGGTGTCTGCTGTCATTTTAAAAGCCAGGCCTGCCTTTTAAAATAGAATTATGTGTGAATTCAACATTGGAATTAAAAGTTCATCCAAAGTAGTAAATTAGTTACCTTATTTTGACATATAAGTCACCTCTAAGGTCTATCCTAGGTGTCCCAGGGGTAGGGTGTTTTGTAGCAAAAGCATGGGCATTATAACATATGTTTTATATGCCTTGTTGAGGAAAAAAGCACCAATTTCATTTCCACCCATTGCAGTGCACTTGCTCCATAGGTTAACATAGGAATATTTTAACAAAGTATAACCATTGATAGAACGGAGATAAACATACATTTTAAGGACTTAAAAGAATAGTTATGATAACTCCAACAGCTTGCCATTGTAAGATGTGTTTTAACTATTACGGAAAAAAAGCTATAGAACTTTCGTTTCTGAGAGCTAAAATCCAGTTTCTAGCAGCTCTTCTCTGACTGGGCAGCCTCTGACAGGCTGAGCAAAGCTGTCCTAATAAGGTAGGAAGTAGTCTGACTTGAGACAAAAGATTTCCTGTGGGATGAGACCTGCCAGCTGCAGAGTACAAAGCAGGAAGGGGTGGAGGGACCCAACTGATCTTCAAACAGGAGCCCCAGTAAGTAGATTCGTGAGGGTAATGGATATGGAGTGTTAGGGAAACTTAGTTACAACAGTGGGATGGCTTCGCCAGACCTAACCCTTCAGGAAAAAAAAATCCGTCTTGGATTTTGGAAGAATAGTGCTTTTGGGGGCAAAAATATGCCACACTTTGGAGGATGTGATCATATAAATGGGTGGCACCCCATTAGTCAGGAGCTCTGAATAAATATAGGATTGCTGCCAAGCAACTAAGATCTCTGCCTGGAATAAGCAAGAGAAGATGGATTGCCCTGCTGGAAACTATGGTCTGCACCGTAAGCGGACTGCACACATAAGGACTGCACCTATTAGACACGTTTGAGCTACAGGCCTAAGGACTTTGTCTTCACTCCCTGAAAGCAACAGGTACAAAGGAGCTACAACAGCTCCCTTTCTAACACTAAAGAAGAAGAAGGACTGCCCTGCTGGAACCTGGCCTGAACCCAAAGGTTTGCACTCTGGATGGCAGCACCTGCTGCACACTTGGAACATTAGCCTTCCGTCACTCGGCCGAGTGAGCTGGGTGGACACTCTCTCCTGGTCGACTCGCCTGATCACGGAGTACCACGACTCCTGGAGCTGAAAAACTATGGGTGATTCCTAACCGGACTTAATAAATTCAAGTTTCTAATGGTCATGCTGTTGGGACTATCGCTGCGCCGGCCACCGCTTCGTGTTTCACCTGCCTAGGTCTTCGATTACTATCATGCCTCCCAAGGCGCAGGGGAGGAACCCAGCGGCTGCGGCGAGTCGTGCTCCTGCAGCCCGTGGAGTTGGTTCCTTGAAGTCAGCAGGCGCAGAGGGGGAGTCACCGGTCACGCAAGGGGGAACATCAGCATCTGCTGCCATCGGGGACGTGGTTCATAGTCAGTTAATGCCTGCGGGCCCAGCGGTACCGGTACCGGCCTCAGCATTTAAATCCCAGGCGGGCAAAATGAAGACGCCGCAGCAATCAAATAAAAATAGACGCGGTCAGTCAGCACCCTTATCCTTGAAATCTATGGGGCTCCAACTGCGGAAAAAGCTCATGTCACCCTGACTCTTGCGGGCCAGCTCCATCTGGCATCAGAGTGACCCCCACAGAAGGAGCGGCCCACTGGTCAGACTCTGTGAGCAAGGTCGAGAATGAGTGGCGGGGGACCTGCTTGCGGATAATAACATCAAATCTGCTCACCTTTCTCCTAATACTGTTGTTCAGTCAATTCCGCCCAATGGAACTCTGGGAGTTGTAGTCTCAAGTGTGCCGTATACCGATTTGGGAGTTCCCTCTGATCAAAGGACTGATTAACTGCCTCCACAAAGTAGTATCATGGCAGGTGCTGCGGGCCAAGAGGCATTTCACAATGTTATGGCAAATCTCAATGGAAATATAAGAGATACTGAAGATGCAGACACATTTTACTCCCTGTCTGAGCACAGTGAGTCATCTGAGGAGGAGGATGCTGGCTTAGATCAGATTGGACTGATGATGACAGTGAGTCGGGCGATTGGCGATCTAATGAAGTATTAAGGTTAGAAGTCTCACCTCGCGGTCCCCGCACAGTCCGGAAGGCGGTCAGAGAACAGGGGGGGCTCATCGTCAAGCTTGAATACGGGCTCTTTAGCCTGGGATTATTCCTTCTCCGCACAATCTGGTTTTTGGGGCAAGCACATCGATTCAGGGGTGGTAATGGGGTTAATCCCTCTCAGCCACCCCCCGGAGAGGTGACACTCTCGGTCATCTATCAGACCATTATGGCCCATCACGAAGAGACTCGGCAAGAAAGAGCGAGAACCCAGGGCGCATGTCGGAGGATGCAAAGTTCTATTCGTAGAGTGGAATAAAGATGCTCTGATATTGAGTCCAGAATTGTTGAGGCGGAAGAGAGGATCTCCACTCTGGAAGACGACCTGGCCATTCAGAAGGGTATCACAGATCTTATCAAAACGCAAATAGAGGACATGCTTTGGAAACTTACAGACCTTAAAAACAGGGCTAGGAAGAATAATCTCAGGGTTCTGAGAGTTCCAGAAGGGATCAAAGGCTCTGACATCAGGCAGTTAGTTGTGGAACTTTTCACTGAGGCGTTTCCAGAGGTTAAGCAGTGGGATTGGAGACTCGAAGTCCAGCGTGCACATCGTTTCCCTTTCAAGCAAAGGCAGACAACTGCCCAGGCTGATGATAAGCCTCGTGCAATATTAATGTATCTGAATAACTATCTAGCTAGGGAAAAGATCTATGACTTAGCTAGGCCAGACAGGAAGCGGGCTGGGAAAGGTTGCGAGTTCTTTGTTAGACCTGATTTTTGTCCAGCAACTGTTGAGCGGCAGCTAATAGCACCTTTCCATTCAAAGGGAGCCCAAGCATTCTTATTCTTCCCTTCCAAATTGAAAATTATCTGTCAGGGTCAGACTAGATTTTTTGTTTCCAAAATCCAGGCTAAGGAGTTTCTGAACTCAATCTAGGTTCTATTGTTTTTTTCCCCAATGTTTTCTTTTTCCGAGAGCCTTAGGGTTCTAAAGGGGGGGGGGGTGTGGGCCAATTGTATGGGTCCTTTCTTTCTTTTCCTTTTTTCTCTTTTTTGGTTCCCTATGGCCTCATCCCCATGTGGTTGCTAATGATTGGGGGTGGACACCAGGGGAGACCGGGCTGAACCAGTTCTTCCATCACAAGGACCTCGGTCCTGTTGCCTTACAAGGGGGGTGTGGGGGTAGGGGGGTTTTGGGGTGGTGGGATAGCGTCATCGAAGGGTGGGGAGGGTGGTAAAGGTTGGAGGAATTGGGAGATTGGCAAGGGCTGTGGGACTAAAAAATGCTTCAATTTCAGGTATAGCCATGACATCTATTGTGTTTTCTGTATTATTAGGCTCTGTTCATTTTTAGAAGGTTGGACTAAAATGGTTATGGGTATACTGGTGGGGCTAGGTTTTTCCCTGAAAGCAAATGGGGCAGGGTAAATTGTGCTTATGTTCCTGGAACATATGCGATCTTCATGATGGCAAAAAAAAGGGCCTTGTTCTCGAGAATTATTCAAGCTATGCAAATAGAAATACTCTGCATACAAGAGACGCATGTGCCCTGGGGTAATCGCGACTATTTGAGAATCCCAGGTTTTGATTTAATTGGATGCTCCCGCTAGACTTCTATAATTAGGGGGTGGCTATTTTGTTGAGACGGGGGTTGGATCTTATAGTAAAACTAGTCAGGATAGTGCCGGCAGATGGGTAATAGCTGAACTAGTAGTTACTGGTAGACCTCTAACTATTTGCACAGTATACGGCCCAAATTCAGACGATCCGGCAGTATTGTATCTTCTGAATTTAGAACTGGCACTATGGCTGCATCCCATTTGTCTGTGTGGGGATATGAATATTAATTTGCCGGGGGATTTTAATGTAGTGGGGGCACAAAATATTCGGGTAAGAAACCCAGGGTCTTTAGGGCTCTCCAAGCACTGATTCAAGAACAGTGTTTGACCGACCTCTTGTATCGGCATAATAGAGATCAAGACGGCTACACATACTACTCTGCCCCCCACAACAAAATGGTCCATTTCAGATCAGGTCACGGAGGCAACTTCCATCTCAGTCCCCCCAAGAATTCTGTCAGACCACAACCCTCTGATTGTAGAATGTCCCTTTTCTTGTAAGCCTAGTGTCCCTAGGGTCTGGACACCAGAAAGAAAATGATTACTGGATCAGGCCTATTTGGAACACATGAGTAACTGGCTAACTGAGTTTTTAAATATCAATAGGGGCACTGCCTCTAGGGGGAGAGTATGGGACACACTTAAGGCTGCAGTACGGGGGGAAAGTAAGAGCTTCTCAGCCTTCCGACGGAAAACAATGTAAGTGCAAACTAGGGGGCGCATTGAGGAGCTGAGGGTCGCAGAGGTCCAATTAATACATACAATCAAGGAGGGTAACGATATAGGTCAAAGTCAGAAATCTGTCGCTATAATTCAGGCCAAACTCCTAGAATTCTTTGGGCAGGACTTGGCGGCCAAGTTTTTGCAGTACCGTACAATGATCTATGAATTTGGGGATCACCAGGCTTATGTTCACGACACACAGGAGGGGGTCATGGGTGTTTTTTTGAGTTTAACAAACACTCTATACAGAAGAAAATTCTGGTTTGGAAATTGAGCTCGAAGCCGGGGATTTTTTTCAGGACATCAATACCCTTCAAGTTACAACCCAGCAGAATGAAGACTTGTCTGCTCCTGTAGAGTGGGAGGAGGTTGAGCTAGCAATTAAATCGCTAGTGAAGGGCAAGGCAGCTGGCCTAGATGCCATTCCATTGGAATTCTATAGGGTGTTCTGCTTGGAGATTCGGCAGGATCTCCTTTCAGTCCTTAGGGCCGCACAGGAGGGTAATATACCGGGCTCGTGGTGTCAAACCACAATTGTTCTTTTTGGGAAGAAAGATAAGCCAGAGCTGGACCCCTCTTCCTTTTGACCCATATCCCTCATAAATACAGATAGTAAAATTTAGTACAAAATTTCATCTACTAGACTGGCTTTGGTAATTACTCCATTGGTCACATTACGTCAGCATGGCTTTATTCTGGGCAGGGATACGGTCAATCATGTCCGCCGGGTCATCGCACTTTTGGACTGGGCTCAAGTGACTGACTCTCCCCTCAGAGCGATCCTGTTGGACCCCGAGAAGGCGTTCAACAGGGTCGCCTGGGAGTTCCTATGGGTTGTTCTCCGCTGAAAAGGTTTTAGTCCTAAGTTCATTCAGGCTGTTCAATCGCTTTATATTGCTCCAGGGGCAACACTCCGCGTCTCTGGTCTAGTGTCGGCGTCATTTAATATCAGCAGGGGTACCAGGCAGGGATGTCCCTGCTCACCCCTGCTCTTCGCCCTCTACATTGACCCCTTCCTTAGTAAGATCTAAAGCACTTTGGATATTCTGCCTGTAAGGGTCAATGTCACAGAGTACAAGAGGCTGAACTATGTGCATGACTTTGTAGTTATAACCAGGGATGTAGCCTCTGCCTTTCCTGCTTTAAAGATCTTAGCAGAACAATTTGGCCCGTTGTCTGGTTACAAGCTCAATGTCACCAAAACTCAGGTCATTCAAACTTCTGCTATGGGCCCCTCTCAAGCCCTAGTGGTTCAAGCTGCAACATATTTAGGGGTCAAAATCACCTCCCTAGTTGCTAATATTCAAGATTATTCGAATCAGTTAATTCCAAATTAGTAAGACTGGAAAATCTACATCCTTCTTTATATGGCCGGTGTAATGTCCTTAAAATGCTGGTCCTTCCAAAGTTTTTGTACCTGTTTAGAACTATTTCACTTGAGTTCTCACAACAAACCTTGGTCAGAGCCGAAAGGACCTGTTACAGATTTCTTTGGGGGTACTGCCAACCACAAAGGGCAGGCAAGCGGATTTGTCTCTCCAGAGATCCCGGTGGTTGGTCAGTCCTGAATCTTTTTTTATATTATTGGTCCTCAATAATCCAACATCTGGGATTGCCATTGTGGGCGGGGTGACAGGGCGGAGGTCCCCATTTCCTGCAGATCCACCATCTACCAACTGGGGTTGGGAGAGGCTGCCAAGGGGATTTTAACACCGATTTTGGAACCGAGGTACTATAAGAAGACGAAGTTCAAGGTTATTGGGGCTATGTTCTCAGTCTGGCTTAAGAGTCGTCGTAAATGGTCAATCCCCGATATCAATGTTTATACACCCTTTACCGCAGCTCGACTCCTGCCGGCTATTTCTCAAGATCAGATCACGTTGAGGTGGTCGTCATCAGGGCTGGGAGCTATCGGCGACTTAGGCTTTGATGGATAATTGGTCTCTTTCTTCTTTTTAAAGGATAAGTTTCATCTTAATACGCACGATTTTTTCAAATATTTGCAGATTAAAAGCTTTATAGATAAAATGCAGTATCAAGTCATGTGTTTTTTCTCTCTCTGTGATCTGCTGTCTGTTTCTTTTTTCCCTCTTTTCGCGCCAGGATACTTCCCAGTAATGGAGCGCGTTATAAAATGGTTTAAAGTAAAGTAAAGTAAAGTCACTATTCCAAAGGAGGTCTAGAATCGGGACAGTTTATCAGCATCTGCTATCTGATCTCCCGGACAATCTTGCATTACAGAATGCCAAAAGGGAGGTCAAGCTGGGTAAGACGGGGTGGACATAAGTCTGGCACTTGAGTTAGCAAGCTATGTTTTAGTATCTGGAAGCTTACGCACCCAAAGTTATATGGCATTATTGGATCTTTACTATACACCTGCAAAAATCTCAAAATAGGGGGGCTGCAAGGGTCACTGCTGTCACTTCTAGCTGCTAATGACATACATATGTTTTTCTCATGTCCTAAGGTTGGGGTCTTCCTATCAGATGTAGAGTGCTTTATAAATCCCACGCTCAATATTCCGGTGAATATATCACCGGAGATGGTGATAATGGGGTGTGAAAGCCCTGCCTCACTTGAAAGACCGAGGTATGTCTCTGCCTTTCTGTATATAACTATGTATTTAATTCAGCTGTGTATCACGTTAGAACGGCTTAGTCCGGAATCCCCCACTTTTTTTAACTGGAGATCCCGGATCCTTGCTCTCTATAATCTAGAGTTGTCAGTTTATCTGAGGCGGGGCAGAAGGAGGTGTGAGTAGGGCCATAAGATCTGGGCTCCAGTGGTGGAGTGACTCAGGCTTTGAAAAGCGGAGTTGTATCCCTGAGCTGTTTAATTACTTCTTGCACTTTTTGCCCCATGCCTGTCTGTTTTATAGCCGTTGTCCTCGATTTGCTTGTTTCTTTTGCCTAAACTTCTTTTCTGTGTATGGTCGGCCACAACTTACTGTTTCTTTGTACTATTTGCATATTCTGTCAAGCCTTATTAAAAAGATTTTTTTTTTTTAAAGGAACTATAGCCTTCCTTCAAAAGAGGAAGGAGTCATCTGCCTGATAGCAATAGGTTAAAAGAGATCCACCTGCATCATCTCCAACAAGAGGAACCCTTCTGGAGTGAGTCCAGTGGACTTTTAGGGATTTCACGGGGGGCATTGTGGGAATTGATGACCCAACATCCCAAGGACCATCTCTGAGCTTCCAGACCCTTGGATTGGTGTTTTGGACACGTTGAACTCACAAGAGGACCATCAGGAAGAAGTTCCAGTAGTTTGGAGAAGTTTGGAGCACCTTTTGGAAAAAGCTCTATAAGCTGTCCTGGTGCATTGTTGGAGTCCCAGACCCCAAGAGAAAACCCAGAGCATCTGAACCATTGTCTGGTGCTGTGGACCACTTTCCAGCATCAAGAAACACTTCTAGAAGTAAGTGTAAATAACTCTTGACTTAGTCCCATTTATGCATTTTTTTAACCCTTTCAGTGCTATTTGCTTCTAAGTACTAGTTTTACTTTTAATATTTAAAAATGTATATCTGTTTCCCTACATTGGATGTTTGTCATTTTGGTGTCTAATTGTTCATGAAAATGTAACCTATTTTCTATAAATTTTTGTTGGGATTTTATTTTATATTGTGTCTTATTTATTTAATGTATTGGTACTTTTAAATGCTTTACATATCTGTCTCCTAAGTTAAACCTGCCTGCTTGTTGCCAGCTATCATGCGTTGAGCAAGGGAATAATTTATGAGGACCTTGACTAAACCTTTTTATTGTGTTTGTGCCTTTATTACTAGTGGTAGGTACCTACTTATCACTATCATTAAACTACTTTCCAATAGACACCCTGGGCGGCCACACCCATCAGCTCTTCTAACATCTGTGGTAACTCCAATGACCCTACCACCACCAGGACCAACTTTAAAAGAGGCATGATAACCGTTGCCGACTGGATGAAGAACAACTGCTTAAAGCTGAACACAGATCTGATATTTGGTAACAACAGCAACTCCTGAAATACCTTCTGTTGGCCCTCAGACCTGGGACCGTACCCATACACACTGACCACACCAGAAACCTCAGAATATTCATTGATAACAAGCCCACCAAGAAATCACAGATCAATGCTGTCTCCTCTATCTGCTTTCTCATTCTGCACATGCTACAGAAGTTCTTCAAGAGGGTACCCCTGCACACATGAGATGCACCTTGACACAAGCCCACATCACCAACCAACTGGACTATGGCAATACACTCTACATAGAAATTGCCACACACATCATACAGAGACTTCAAACCATACAGAATGCTGCAGCCACACTCATCCTTGACCTCTCCCAATGAACACTACATCACACCCTACCTCAGACAACTCCACTGGCTTTGCATACAAAACTGATGCCAATTCAAGCTGCTGACCCATGCCCACACCACCAAGGACCCGCCTACATTAACTAGGGGAATTCTGCGGAGTGTCCAAAAAACACAGCCAAATTCCGCAGAGTTCAGCATGCTGGCATAGCATTGCTCAGCAACCCCAATACCTAGCTACAAGTGTATGTGTGGTGCTTGAGCTCGCCTCTCATTGGCAAAGGGACAGTGTTTGTAAACAGTAAAGACACTTGGGAATGTGATCACCTCTAAAAAGAGATTAGTCATATAAAATATGCCTTCCTACACCCTGGCTCTAGTCCAACCCCACTTTAAGTAGATCTTATTCATCTAACCATCCTGGCAGCTCCCACATCCCCATACTTGTTCCTTCTCTGACGGGTTAGTACCCTCTATCCCTGTGTGCCTGCTGGTCATCTCCAGTGCTTCAGTGTGACTAACAGCTAGTTCTCATACTCCTTTCCCCGGTGGGTTCACTCTGCTGCTGGCTGGAGCAGGGAGGGCATGAGGCCTGAACAGGCATGTGAAGCAGCGAGCTGCCACAGAAGGGGGGACGCTCTGCAGGAGGCGGCTCGAAAAAACCGGATACCCATGCAGCGACTGGCTGAGATAAGAGCTCACCTTCTCTCACCGCTGAAGTGGGGAAGGTCCCCCACCGCTGGCTGGAAAGTGGAAACTACACCTACTACAAAGTGGAAGTGAGGGAAGGACGGGGTCTAAAGGGGTCTGGAACTCATGCCAAGCTCAAAAACTGTACAAAAGGGGATGATGGACGGAGCGTTTGAGCAAATCAAACACTCACCCCCAGTCAACTGATCTGGGTTTAATCCATCACCATTCTTTAGCCCACTCAGCCACCCCATTTCAGACATGGCAATATGCAAATCAGTCTGACCCTGTGCCTCATGGAAACAGTCCAGCCCGAACTGCCAAGCCATGTCTTCCATGGACCGGAAACAAGCATCCTGGGACCGGTTTTCCGATTCATAATACTCTTCAGCCAGGCTATCTTATTTATTTATTTATTTTTTTAGAAGTTTTCTATAGCGCTAACAAGACCCGAAGGTAGCAGAGCGCTTTACAGTAAAAGGAATGAAAAGGTGAACAAAAAGACACGTAACAAATAAAGGCGATCATCGACAGACAATTATGGAGGAGGAAAAGTTCGTAACAGTAGGACTTCTTGGTGATATGATACAGAGATAACACATAGTTCTGGGGGTAGTCCTAGTTACCCAGGACCTAGGGAACGGATGAGGAACAAGGATTTGAGTTGGTTCTTGAATTCCGCATAGGACGGTATGGTTCTGATATGCGGGGGATAGAGTTCCATATTTTGGGGGCATTTCCAGTGAAGGAGCAGTCCGCAGTTTTCTTCTTTCTGGTTTTTGGTAGGATGAGCAACAGGGAGTTAGAGCTTCTCAAATTTCTACTTTGGCCAGCTTTTGTGAGCTTGTTTGCCAAGTATTCTGGTTTTCCGGTGTGGAGGGCCTTGTGGGTTAGGCAGGCCGTTCTGAAGGTGCTACGCATTTCCACCGGGAGCCATTCAAGTTCTTTGAGTGCTGGGGAGATGTGGAATCCAGTGGCCAAGTGAGCAAGGGACTCACGTCTGAGCATACCCTGCCACACTTAGGGCAAACAAAGCGATACAAAAGGGGATGATGGACGGAGCGTTTGAGTAAATCAAACACTCACCCCCAGTCAACTGATCTGGGTTTAATCCATCACCATTCTTTAGCCCACTCAGCCACCCCATTTCAGACATGGCTATATGCAAATCAGTCTGACCCTGTGCCTCATGGGAACAGTCCAGCCCGAACTGCTAAGCCATGTCTTCCATGGACCGGAAACAAGCATCCTGGGACCGGTTTCGGATTCATAATCCTCATCAGCCCGGCTATCTTGAATCCAGTGGCAAAGTGAGCAAGGGACTCACATCTGAGCATACCCTGCCACACTTAGGGCGAACAAAGCGATACAAAAAGGGATGATGGACGGAGCGTTTGAGCAAATCAAACACTCACCCCCAGTCAACTGATCTGGATTTAATCCATCACCATTCTTTAGCCCACTCAGCCACCCCATTTCAGACATGGCTATATGCAAATCAGTCTGACCCTGTGCCTCATGGGAACAGTCCAGCCCGAACTGCCAAGCCATGTCTTCCATGGACCGGAAACAAGCATCCTGGGACCGGTTTCGGATTCATAATCCTCATCAGCCAGGCTATCTTGAATCCAGTGGCCACGTGGGCAACTGGGCTTAAGAGTGCAGAAGCCCTATGTACACATTGTGCAGTGCACCTTACAACAGTGGCACAGGATGAGACGCTAAACCCGAGATGCAGAGCCTTTACTTGGTGAAAGGGTCCCCTTTCCATGCCTGGAAGATTTAGTCACCTTGGGCCACTGGTTTGACACTGTGTAGAGTGTGGATCTTCTTCAATGCAAGATTATTGTGACCGGATATTTGGACCTCCCTGATCTCAATTGCGTTATTCGCCATTGGAGCCTCTTGTCTGTACTTGTGTGAGTGCATCAACTCCGCTCCACCCTCCCTCCTGCTGCTCTGGGATACTCCTAAGGAACTCATGAAAGAGAAGCATCACCCACCCCATTTCTGGTGACTGCAGAGTTTTGGAAGGGGAAGGTGAGCCAGAAGTTGGCACCAGTAAACTCTGCTACGTGACCTCTGGTGGAGTTTTTGCCAAATTTCTTGCTCCAAGCAGAGCGCGGAGAGGCAAAAACTCTGCAAACTCCACCGATGGAGTGGAGTTTACTTCCCAGTCCAAAAATGAACCACCAGCTGAACTTCCTCCAACCATCGAGAATATTACGCTTAGCCTCCCTATCACATGCCCACACTCCCCGCATCCACTGAAGGAGAAGTGGAGGACGCTCCTTCTCCTGCATTGCAGCTAGCTAAGACTTGGAACAGACTTCCCATGCAGCTCCAGACCATTACCTCAGTTCTGAAATTTAGAAAAGCCCTCAAGACCTGGCTGTTCAATTGAAACTGCCTGTGCCTTCATGTGCCTGTCATGTGATTAGCAGTGCTATATAAATTCTGATTGATTGATTGATTGTAACTCATTTCCCAGAGTGCAGTCCTTGGGCATCTGGTGACTAAGTATGACCCCCCTCAGGGAAACTCCCCCAAATCCAGGATCCAAGAGCCATAGGGTGGAAAACGCCCTGCCCATGGGCCTGAGTTAACCTACACACATGTCCGATTTGGAGAAACCAGCATTTTCACTAACATGATCTGGCTGACACTGGTATCTCTCAGAGCAGAGACAGCAATCTCATTAACTAGGACCTGATAAAAAGGATGACACCCACCATCCAAGATCACAAGTTGTCAAACCTGCACAATTCAGATATGCCCAAAGGTAGTGGAGGAGGATTTAAATCAATGGTTAAGTAATGAGGAAAATTCTAAAGTCTGAACTTTTAGAGGAAAAGCAAAATAAACACAACATGTGTCAAAATAAACTGCACAAAAGTGTCTTACATGAATCTCTGAGCCAGGAAATCCCACCGGAATAGTAATGGATCAAGGTCCTGCGAGAACTCACTGTCTCACAAAATTAGCGCCTATCTTGGCCACAACTTGCTATTTAAGCCATGCCCAACTCTTCTGAAGCCACTTGTCATTCTAGAACTCACCCAAGACGATCCACGCTGGATGCGGTTCCTGCTTCATATCATTGCATATCTTCTCACAACCTTATTTGATGTGGCAACCATCCTGGGAAAAAGAACAAGACACACACATGAAGAATAATATTAATATGGTAACTCACACGGGTATCTACACCCTGAAAACTTGATAACTTAATGCTAATGCCTGCCAGGTCCTTAAAAGACAAAAAGACTTGGTATGTTGAATCAGTGAAAATTCTGATTGTAACAGTTGCTTGACAATGTTTCTTTGGCTTATTATGTTTCTGTGAATATCTTTATACAAAATAAACTTTTCAAAACGCTTCCTGACCTCGAAAATTAGAGCATTTACACAGGTCATTCCCAGTATTCGATGCATATAATTTGTATATCGCTTGTTATATTTATGTTATTTTGAATCTATGATTTTTAGAGACTGAGTTATGAAAAGGTCTAATTTATACTTTTGAGAGTTTTGAAAACAGATGGTAGTGGACAATTGTTATGACATCTAATATAAGACACATATCTTGGGGGTTACAGTTTGAAGTTGTTCAAAAACTTCTCTACATACATACAGCGTGTTTTCCAACCATTGCTCACAGAGTGGAACAACAAATGTAACACATGGGAAAGTGGGAATACACAGATGCATCGGAAAGATCACAAACCCCAGTTGTCTGAATAGCAGGCAACCTTCGAAAGGGATCACTGAAACAATATCGACCTCAAGAATATCGAGTTACAAAAATATCAAGGTAAAAATATAAAATACCAAAATTTCGACCTCCTATCTCCAAACAGGTAAGTACAAAAAGATTGAATCAAAAATATCGATGTAAAAAATATAGTGGCATATTATCAAGGGGGTTTATCTCTGCTTTTTTGGCTTTAAAAGCCAAGAAAGCAGAGATAAAATTATCTCCCTATTACCTAGCTGTCGCTAACACCAGTTAGCGACAGCTAGTAGAAGATAGCGACCATCTTGGGCCCCGCTTTGCATGTCAGTGAAATTTATCACTAATGACATGCAAAGTGGGCGTGCCAAGAAGTTAGCGACTGGAAACAGTCGCTAACATCGCTATCTCCTATTACCAACTTTTGGAGATATTCGCGCTAAGCGCGAATATCCCCAAAAGCTAACACCTGCCCCTGAGCAGTTCTTAGCCATGTTATCCAATGGGAGGTGGATAACATGGCTAAGAGCATTTGCTCGGTAATGCATGAATATCGCTGACTTTTCAGCGATATTCATGCATTTCGGCCGATTTTTATCGCTTAGGAGGTAAACTTTGATAATAGCAAGGTTCCTAAGCGATAAAAATCGCCCCAGCTCGGCGATAAAAATATTGCCGCTAAGCCAACATAGCGGTAATTATTGCTAGTTGTTGGTAATATGCCCCATAGTTAGTCAAAATATCGCATTTTTAAAAATGCTTTAAATTAATAAAAAATTAATGATATAATACATATAATTAACTTAAACATACTTAAAATACTTAAATAACCTTAAAATTAATAAATAAATAATGTAAGTAAAAAAACGTACATTGATTTGTTAATACATATATATATATCTCAAGAGTTCAACACCAAATTGCGCCCAGAATTTCAGGAACCACTGCAGTACTGAACACGAGACCCAGGAACTGGTGAGATTCTTTATTGCACCTTCGTCAGCATAACGTTTCGGCCTGCACAGAGGCCTTGGTATATATAAACGTAATATTAATAAAAAATGTACAATGTTTGTACCGTAGGATAGCGGAAAGGGTAAAATTTACTATTACCACTCCAGTGAGTGCAACAGTAGGGAAAGCGTTGGATAGCGTAGGGGTAAAAATTACTATTCCAACTCCAGAGAGTGCAATAGTAGGGAAAGCGTTGGATAGCGTAGGGGTAAAAATACTATTCCCACTCCAGGGAGAGCAACAGTAGGGAAAGCGTTGGATAGCATAGGGATAAATATTACTATTCCCACTCCAGAGAGTGCAACAGTAGGGAAAGCGTTGGATAGCGTAGGGGTAAAGATTACTATTCCCACTCCAGAGAGAGCAACAGTAGGGAAAGCTTTGGATAGCGTAGGGGTAAAAACTACTATTCCCACTCCAGAGAGTGCAACAGTAGGGAAAACATTGGATAGCGTAGCGGTAAAAATTACTATTCCCACTCCAGAGAGTGCAACAGTAGGGAAAGCGTTGGATAGCGTAGGGGTAAAAATTACTATTCCCACTCCAGAGAGTGCAACAGGTGGGAAAGCGTTGGATTGCGTAGGGGTAAAAATTACTCTTCCAACTCCAGAGAGTGCAACAGTAGGGAAAACGTTGGATACCGGCAGGGTAACATTTATTATTCCCACTCCAAAGAGTGCAACAGTGGGGAAAGCGTTGGATCGCGTGGGGGTAAAAATTGCTATTCCCACTCCAGAGAGTGCAACAGC
This sequence comes from Lissotriton helveticus, assembly GCF_964261635.1. Classification (NCBI taxonomy): domain Eukaryota; kingdom Metazoa; phylum Chordata; class Amphibia; order Caudata; family Salamandridae; genus Lissotriton; species Lissotriton helveticus. The sequence continues at coordinate 1,083,414,280 of NC_136059.1, forward strand.
AGGGAAAGCTTTGGATAGTGTAGGGGTAAAAATTACTATTCCCACTCCAGAGAGTGCAACAGTAGGGAAAACATTGGATAGCGTAGGGGTAAAAATTACTATTCCAACTCCAGAGAGTGCAACAGTAGGGAAAGCGTTGGATAGCGGGAGGGTAAAAATTACTATTCCAACTCCAGAGAGTGCAACAGTAGGGAAAGCGTTGGATAGCGTAGGGGTAAAAATTACTATTCCCACTCCAGAGAGGGCAACAATAGTGAAAGTAAATACTTCATATTTAAATAAAAATAAATTAAATATTAATACCAATTACAAATTAATTAAAAGTAATTAATAATTTTATATAATATAATAATTATTCAATTAAAAATACAAATATTAATTACTTTTTAAACATTATTACCTATTAATACAAATTATTTACCAATTAACAATTAATTCATTAACAATTAAAAAATAATAAAAAATTAGAACAACAAAAAAATTAAAATATTTAATTAATTACAATTAAATTACTTCCCAACCTATTCCCCTATAAACACACAACCCACAACAGAAAATATTAATACAATTGAAATAATTATTAAATAATCAATTAATTAAAATTATTTACCAATTATATTTTAATTAATTACCAATTAAAAATGTAAATATCAATTAATTCAAAATAAATACCAATAAATACATTAGAAAATTTAATTAATTATAATTCAATTACTTCCCATCCTATTCTCCTATAAACCCACAACCCGCTACAGAAAATAAATTAATAAAATTAAAATAATTATTAAATAATCAAATAATTACAATTATTCACCGATTATATTTTAACTAATTACAATTAAAAATGTAAATATCAATTAATTCAAAATAAATACCAATAAATACATTAGAAAATTTAATTAATCATAATTCAATTACTTCCCACCCTATTCTCCTATAAACCCACAATCCGCTACAGAAAATAAATTAATACAATTAACATATTTATCAATTAATCAATTATTTAAAATTATTTACCAATTATATTTTAATTAATTACCAATTAACAATTAATTAACAATTAATTCAAAATAAATACCAATAAATAAATTAGAAAATTTAATTAATTATAATTCAATTACTTCCCACCCTATTCTCCTATAAACCCACAACCCGCTATAGAAAATAAATTAATAAAATGTACATAATTATCAATTAATCAAGCAATAAAAATTAATCATCAATTATATTTTAATTAATTAACAATTAACAATTAATGAACAATTAATTCAAAATAAATACCAATAAATAAATAAATAATGTAATTAATTATAATTAAATTACTTCCCACCCTATTCCCCTATAAACCCACAACCCGCTTCAGAATTCTATTACGCAAAAATTAAATACCATAAAATTAATTAATTAAAATAAATTATAAAATAAATATAACATAAAAAATCACTTTAACAAATTGGATATTATTAAAAAATTGAAATTAACTTACTTACCTCAAATTCTATATTTTTGTTGTCTATAATCTGTCCATTCTATATTTTTGTTCTCTATATTCTGTCCATTCTATATTTTTGTTGTCTATATTCTGTCCATTCGATATTTTGTCCATTCTATATTTTGAATTCGATATTACTGCTATTCTATTCGATATTTTTGTAGTCTATATTCTGTCCATTCGATATTGTGTCCATTCTATATTTTTAATTCGATATTAATGCAAATCGATATTAAAAACTCGATATTTTGAGTGTATACCCTTTCGAAGGGATTGGTGTTAGGTGAGGTGGCAGCCAGAGGTCATCTCTTTCTTTCTCATCCCATTTCCCTTTCCCTTATTGGGTTTGGTCCTCCCTGGAATATGTATATTTTCAGGACGGTTGAACCCAGTGGTGGATTGTGGATCAAGGCGCTCAGAGTTCACCTCACTCCTGCGGGAATGCTTACGTTGGTGCTTGACACAGGTTTACATTTGTAATCCATCTCCCAGCAAGGGGACACCATGGCATGCTCTACCCTCTGCTCTGAGGAACTACTTCCCCCTAATGCCACAGTGGTCTACCATGTAGAGTACACACCAGTGAGTGTTTTTTTAGGACAGGCAGAGTTCCCCTGTTTGTGTCCTAACTGGGTACACCCAAAGCATCAGGGGTGGAAATGGGGACCCCTGAACGACTGCCCCCTGTTCTCAGAAGAGGCATGGGAACCCTTTCCCGCCACCATACTGTAGGACTTGTCTGTGTTAACCTGGACCTCTCCCTCACTCTGCTTGAGGGGGGGGCATAAAACACCCTTGGGGGTCACTCCCAGGTACCTTCGTAGACACTCTGATATTATTCCAGAGGTCGGCCTCCTTTGCAAGCTCACTGGCATCAGAGAGCTTCTTATCAATCTGGTGTTTGCGCAACTCTACAAAGCAATTACTGAGCATGTGCTCCTTCAAAATTAAGTAGTACTGCCCATTGAAAGCACTCATCTTACTGTCCCTCATCCAGGCAGCAGGTTCACAGCACTGCCCTGGGGTGATCCCAAGATTGTTTCTAGCTCCGAGGTCGAGAGGCCGCTTCCTCCATGGTAGTGCAGCCACGTCCTGTCCACATCAGTTAGACCCTCCTAGGCCGCCACTGTGTCCTGGCCCCATTATTAGTGTCTTAGGATGTAGCTTCCATCAGACAGCCTTCACCTGAAAACCCACACAGCTGAAGATCAGTGGCAGACAGGCAGCAACACTTCTCCAACTATTGTGACATCCAGCCTTCAGGGCGAGAGACACTGGCATGTCCAAGGTCGAGCTCCGATCAGGCGCTCACATTCCACAGGGAGTCTCTGAGTAGATTTGGGCACCCCCGTGCAGTCAGGTTAGGCCGTGCAACTTCAGAACAATTATTTCTGTTACTGAGGCAGGATTATCTGGGACACAACTGCAGAGTATGATGGATATCAGGGGCTGGCTGCGAAGTGGGAGCTTGTAGAATTGCAGCAGCTATTTCCATGGCCTGATGACACCCTCATATAGAAGGTCTAGGTCTTCATCTTCCATGAGGCACTCTTCTTTCACAAACTGTAACAGGACTTGTAATGTCTGTTCCTGTAAGAATATCAATAGTGGCACTTGGTTGAGTCTCTAACTCATACTGAATATCTTCCTCATGGCCCCCAGTTAGGTATGCCTCAATATATGTGTTGAAAAGATGTAAGAGTAATGTACAATTTCTTATATTATAGTTTTGTTTGTATAAAACATATGTTATTGTAAGTTAATGCATGTATATAAGTGAAATAAAAATATTTTTCATGCCATATGTCATTACCAAGTGATCCACATACATGCAAAAATACACTTTTCTTTCAAATTAAAACTGCACTATAACAGCCATATAGACTCAAGAAGAACTAATATCTCTGTAATGTGGTTTCTTCTTGGAAAGATAACACATTTATTAAGTTAGGCCACTATTTTATTAACATCTATAATGTTTATTGTATACCTCCGGCTCTAATATACAGACGAACACTATCTTTTTATTTTTCACAAAATCTTTTGTTGAATTTGCAATTGTGTAACACACAAGTATCATTGCAGATAATAATGACATATTAACAATATATACAAAAATAGCACTATACATCTGGTCTGCAAAAATAGTAACACATGCTGTAAAGCATGAATGCTGCAACTGTAGGCTTGTGCTATGTTAGCTATAAGATTAGACCTAGATAAATCCTTGAACTCAGGTCTATCTAGAACAATCCCCTGTAGAAGGCGTGGGTGAAAGAGAATTTCAAGTATAATCTCGGGGGTGCGGTTCTGCTTCCCATGTACAATCCCCTCTCTCCTTTCTCCCAACCATGCAACATAGTCCTTCCATTGTGTTCAGATTACACTCCTGTCACCGGTTAGGCACATGAGAGGATGTGGCCTAACGGCTAGAGCCATCGACCTTGAAACTGGGGAACCGGCAGGGACGCTCAACATCTTGTGATACTGGGCAAATCACGTAATCTCCCTGTGCCTAACAAAAAGCAATGTGTCCGTCTGCAACATTATTTATTTATTTATTTATTTATGTATGCTTTTTTATATAGCGCGGACTCTACCCAAAGGTGTCAGAGCACTTCACAGTAGGAACAGAACTGATACATGAGAACATTACAAGTGAACAAATTACAAAATCAAAAGTTACATTACATGAGGCAAAAGTGACAATCGTGAGTGAACAAAGTACAAGAGGTAGCAAACGGTGCAATACATGAGGAAAAAAGTGACATGTGTGCAGGTTACAAGAGCGTACAAAGTACAAGTGGGGGAATAATACTGCAATAAATGGAGGACACTCAAACACAAGAACAAACATTACATAGGCAATGGTGGCACTTGTGCAAGTATCGAAAGCAAATAAAAAGCAAGAGGTAGCAAACAGTGTGTTACAAGAGAAAAGTGACGTGTGCATGTTACAAAGAGTACCAAACACAGGTAAAGGGTATTACTGCAATAAATGGCAGTCTATCAAACCACAAGAACACACTGGGAAGGCACTTCCATAGTCATGGAGAATAGACATTTTCTAAACTAAAAAGGTCTTCCTTCAGATAATAGAGGGCATGAATTAACTTTGGAAGTGTCTTTGAAGGAGGAGAACTTTGAGGTCATTTTTGAAGGCCTGGGAGGAGGTAGTGGTCCGGAGCTGAGGCGGAAGTGAGTTCCAGATTCTCACTGCGTTGCCTGAAAAGGATTGGGCCATTGATCTTTCCTTCTTGAAAGTGGGAGGTTCAAGCAGTAGTTTTTCCGCATTTCGAGATGGTCTAGAGCCTCCAGAGAGTTTCAGTTTATTCGGCAGGTAGCGAGGAGAGGAGGAGTGCAGGGCTTTGTGGGTGATGCAGGCAGTCTTGTAGATGGATCTTGCCTCGATGGGAAGCCAGCGGAGGGTGGATAACATGGGTGTGATGTGGTCGGTTCTTTTGGCCCCATAAATGAAGCGAGCTGCTGAATGGAGAACAGACTTAAGGGGGACAGGTGGGATTTGGGGAGGCCAGTAAGTAGAGAATTGCAGTAGTCCAGTCTGGAGAGGACCAGCGATTGGACCAGGGTTTTAAGAAGCAACGGATCCCCCAAAGAAGGTGCTCCTGTAAACAGCTCTGATACGTTCAGGTCGAGTTTGCGCTATATAATAAAAAAACTCTATAAGGGCCAGCATCATAAGCCTTCCGATGTTCTTACTATGCCATAATGCAAATAGTCTAATTCTTTCTTTTGTTTAGAAGGAAACTAGGTGACATCGTTCAAAGCTCAAGGCACGTGTCAACCCGAGAATTATTTCAGTAGTGCAACATTCACAGTAGTTCTCCCCAGGGGTAAATGGGCTTTCGCCTGTAGGCTGTATTTGTGGGAGTACACCTTGGTGAGGTGGATGTTGGCAGAGAGGACAAAAATAAACCTTTGAAAAATAACCTACATAACTGACTGCAAACCCATAATGCATTTTCACCATGCTATCCCAAAAAGGTCTTGTACATTTGCAATTTAACTTGGGAAAATAATAATTGGTATTGAAATGTCAAATAAATGACAATAACATACGCAATATGTTTTTTAGGAACTAACCTGACAGTGGTTGAAGTGGTTCAGAAGGGCCAAATGCAGTTATTTCTGTCGCAGCCTCTGATGACAAAGTACTCTCAGTAGCCTCATCCAAAAGATGGTGGCTGTGTGGATGGGCCCCCCTCCAGTTAAGACAGCTCTGACTAGCAACCTTCTCCTTTGTTCTGTTGGTAAAGTCAAGTTACTGTTTGTGAGTTTCTAGAACTGGTTACTTCTACTGCATTTAAACACCCCTGAGTTCGGCTCCAAGTTCTTTTTTTTTTGCTTGTGAAACTGTAAAGATGCATTGCCAAAAAGCAGATCATTGTTGGCCACATTTATTAAACAAGTTCTGTTCTTCATCAGAATATTTTTGCTTTCTTTTCCATCCCGCCTCCTCCTGCTGAACATCCAGAATCATTCTTAAAGACTGAACTAGATTGTATGCCCATTACTTCTCTTCTCCCAACACCTGTGTTTTTGAGTGTGATTGTAAAAATGTATGTCTTGATTGTGAAGTCATCAATGTTTGTCTGTGTGACATTTGCAATTTGCGAAAGTGACCGATTTGCATTTTGAGATTTCGAAATTTAGAATAGAGCATCTTCAGTAATCATTATTACAATCATTTATTCAATAGTGCATTTAATTTTGGATGTCGCAATATGTGATTTCTTAACATTCACAAATTATAAATCAGTAAATTTGAGATTAGCATATCTGACTCCTACTTCTCGCTCAAAATCGATTTCTAAAACAGGATCTGCTTCAGGGAGCTATATTGTAGGCTATAGGGTTTAAAAAGACTTCCCAACTCAGAAATCAGCCTATGGCAGAATCTGGAATGTTGGGATTATTCTACATCTTGACTCCTGCCCTTGCTCTGGCTGTTGTGCAAAATGTCTTCAAGGTCCTCTAAATAACCCTCTATGCCCTCTTTGCAGGCTGTCTTTCCGTGGCTTCCTCCCCACAAGCCAGGCACTGACCACGGATAAATGCAGAATTTAATCATGAGAGGGGCGTGTCTTTGTACCCTTTCTACTACTTCTTTTAGCCTATTGATTTTCCAGGATTGCTTTTTGTCAAATGTGCTTCATAAGCACAATTCATGAAAAGTTGTCTCAGGGGCGCCAGGCAGAGTACTTCTGAACCTCCTGTGAAGCTATCCTTAACTTCAATTCCACTTTGAGTAATTTCCCTGGACATTTGTGATTTGCAAAACAAAAGCTGTCCCTCATTATTCTAATAACAGCTTAGTGCAGACCCGTCAAACCCATACGTAAAATATAATTGAAATTATATGCAGTTTTCACCAGTTTCACCACTTCTTCAGTGAAGCAGCTGTTTTAGACAATGGCAGGAAAGAAAACACACTATCCTATCAAATGATGACCAGATTTGACCAATGATCCTAGTTCGCATTTTTTATATATATTGATATATTTTTTACCACTGTGTCCATGCTGGTAGTACTGTTACTATTTATAAAAGTGCATTATATTAGTTAAAAATGAAACATTTTGCAATTTTTTCGATAGAATTTCATAAAAACTCACACTATCTTCAACGTAGTTGTCTTCCTAGGTTGTTTTTCTTATAAGCGACCATGCCCTCCATAACATAATAGCACTGGCTGCAGGTATGGAGGGAAACAATCCCCAATGAAAGCTAAGGTACTTTGTGCCGCTTTGTTTTACTTCCACCCTCTGGCTAATCAGTGCCACTTGTATGAAAGTGTGTCTTTTGATCTCAAATTAGGTAAATACAATCTCAAAAACACTTAACAGAACATTTCTGTTCTGTCATAAACTTTCATGAGCACATAATATAAGGGTGTATTAGAAGGTTCTATAGACTAATACTGTAGAACGGTCTTGAATATTTTTTACTTTTGAAGATTTTGTGGAGTACAGTAGATGTTTTACGACTTTTATAACTACTGTTGTTTGAGATATATGCTATGTGGCTCTGGGGCAGATTTACTGAAATACAGCAAACTCAGAAGAGCAACCAAAGCTGTGCTGCATTGTGCAATGGGGGTGGGGTGAGAGTAGAGCAGAGCCATATTTACAACAATATAACCTGTTGCAGCATTCTTCCCATGCGCTGGAGCACAAACAGGTTACCTAGTGCCATACAAACTGTGTGTGCATGAGGTCTAGCACAGGTGTTGTACTGGCAGAATGCCCTTCCAATACATACCCCATGTCTACACAATTTTTTAAAACATTTTATAAATTGGATGTGTGCTGCACAACGTGTGAACACCTTACTCCTGCCTTTAGCGGGACATTACTTTTTTAATCAAAGCCTGATCTGACACTTTTATTAGATAGGGTTTTGCATAAAAAAAAATGAGTGCTTGAGATGGAATGCCCACGTATAACCCATGTACTGCTGCTATGACACAAAGGTGTTACTGTAAACAAATGATGGACGGAATGCTGACAATGCAAACATTCTCCCTCAGTCAAAAGATCTGGGTTAAATCCATCGTTCTTTTGCCCAATACGCCACCCCTCTTTGGACCCAATTGTTTGCTGTAACACTTTTTGCCCTAAGTGGGATGGGTATGCCCATACGTGGGTCCCTTGCTCACTGTGCCACTGGATTCAAGCTAGCCTGGCTGAAGAAGGGAGACATATCCTGAAACCGGTCCCAGGATGCTTGTTTCTGGTCCAGGGAAGACCTAGCCTGGAAGTTCGGTCTGGACTGTTCCCATGGGCACAGGGTCAGGACTGATTTGCATTTGGCTGGGTCCAAACTGGGCTTGTGTAGTAGCCAAAAGAATGATGGATTTAACCCAGATCTTTTGACTGGGGGAGAATGTTTGCATTGTCAGCATCCCGTCCATATTTGGTTGCTGTAACACTCTTCGCCCGGAGTGGGATGGGTATGCCCAGACGTGGGTCCCTTGCTCAGTGTGCCACTGGATTCAAGCTAGCCTGGCTGAAGAAGGGTGACATACCCTGAACCCGTTCCCAGGATGCTTGTTTCCGGTCCAGGAAGGACCTGGCCTGGCAGTTCGGTCTGGACTGTTCCCATGGGGCACTGGGTCAGGACTGATTTGTAATTGCTGGGTCCAAACTGGGGTGGCGTAGTGGGCAAAAGCACAATGGATGTAACCCAGATCTTTTGACTGGGGGAGAATGTTTGCATTGTCAGCATTCTGTCTATCATTTGTTTGCTGTAACACTTTTTGCCCTAAGTGGGAAGGCTATGCCCAGCCGTGGGTCCCTTGCTCACTGTGCCACTGTATTTCAGCTAGCCTGGCTGAAGAAGGGTGACATACCCTGAAACTGATCCCAGGACGCTTGTTTCTGGTCCAGGGAGGACCTGGCCTGGCAGTTCGGTCTGGACTGTTCCCATGGGCAAAGGGTCAAGACTAATTTGCGTATGGCTAGGTCCAAACTGGGGTGGCATATTCGTCAAAAGAACGATGGATTTAACCCTGATCTTTTGACTGGGGGAGAATGTTTGCATTGTCAGCATTCCGTCCATGATTTGTTTGCTGTAACGCTATGATACAAAGGGGCATTACTTTTGTGATGCTCTGGAGGACCTGTGTGCCAGCCCATATTCAGAAGGCCATGCAATTCCACCCTGCGTCGCTTTTCATGGCCTTGTAAATATGAAGTAAGGTAATGCCTTACTATGTGTGGATGGGGCGTTCCATGGGTGTTGCTGTGATGTGCCTACACCAACGCCCAGGGTTTTGACACTGCCCCAGATTTACAACATAGCTTAAATCTGGGGTACTCTACGGTAAAGCCTCAGGATACACTATTAACTGGTCGAAATCCACACTCTACGTACTAAAGGGACCTCCGCCACTCCTCCCTGATGATTGTCCCCTTAGGATGGCCGGCAGCTCATTCAAATATTTGGGGATTCATATCACCACTGAAGATAAGGAATTTTAAGCAAAAAACCTACAATCCCCATTAGAACGGCTTAAAAGGGACGTGCGCCACTGGGAGCAGCTACCACTCACATTGTTAGGAAAGGCAGCGCTTTTCATGAGGATGGCGCTGCCTCGCTTCCTCTATGCTCTCGAGAACACACCGTATCAGGTACCACCCCCCTATTTCAAAGCTATCAAAGCCCAGGTTTCCAATCTCTTATGGGGCAACAGACCGCCGCGCATTGCACAGACCAAACTGGTGAGGGGGTAGTATGACGGCGGAATTGCGCTCCCTGATACACAGCTCTACTACTGGGCAGCACAGCTAAAGGTGGTTAACTACTGGCTACATGTCCCGCACTCAGATCCGGCGTACAAGGCAGCTCGAGCGCAGCTCGGCACCAGCACCATGCTCTCTCCCCTATACGATAGAAACCTGGCTTTGACGGAGATAGAACCCCTAAGACACACGCTGCTTACATGGCATGCTGCACAGACAAAATTGGGATGGAGGGGGGTATTAACGCGACTTACTCCATTATAGGAGAACAGAAAATTGGGTAAACTTCGCAACAGTAAGGGCTTCACCCAATGGGATGAGATAGGAATATCGACGGTGGGTGACCTATGGTGTGATGGGGAGGTGCTCCCGTTTGAACGTCTCCAACAGCTATATGACATGGCACCCTCTGAACACTACAGATATACGCAAATCAGACATGCCCTAATGTCAATACTTCCCCCTGGCTCAGATGTTCCGGAGGCATCACCCCTGGAAGATAGACTGTTGACGGAATATATGCTTAAACAGGCTACGTCATTCTCTTATAGGAAACTGATAAATAACCTGCCCGACCCCACAAGCCCACTTAAAGCTAAATGAGTACAGGACTTGGGGGAGATGGATGAATCCGAGTGGCAGGAGGCGTTAGCATCACCGAGGGAGGCGGGAATACCCTTACGCCTTAGATTGGTGCAATTAAAATTTTTGCACCATTCATATTATACCAGGACAGTCCTCCACAAGGTGCATCTCATAGACCATCCCTTTTGTCTCAGAGGGTGTGGAACTGAAGGTACATTCTACCACACGATCTGGGACTGTCCTAGGATAGAAACTTATTGGGCCCAAGTGATGCGGACTATGTCTCAGGTACTGAAGATTCCACTACTACCTAACCCTCGTAGGTGTTTGTTGAATATATGGGAACCCAATGACCTTACTCGCCATGGGCAAACCTGGGTCACACTTGGAATAGTGATAGCGAAAAGGAACATAGCGCAGAAATGGGGTGGGGCAGAGAGGCCTTCCCTCTCAGCATGGTGCATAAACATGGATGAGAATATGATAACTGAACGGGCAGTATTTATTAATAGAGGTTGCCCCAAAAAATGGTCTAAAATTCGGGGAGCCTGGAATGAGTATAGGGGGGTATCTGTGATCCGCCTGCGGAGACTGAAAGTGATGGATCAGATGAAGATGGGGAGTGAAGGGCGGGGAGAGATGAGGGAGGCGGGAATGTTACTACTGACGCCTAATTGGAGACATAGATTCGATATGCTTCATATAGAACTGTACACTGCTACATTTGAAATTGTTCCGAATCTACTGTATGCTGTATTGTTGCACCTTGTTGCTGTGATGAAAACAATAAAATGTTTATAAAAAAATCGAAAAAAAAAATCTGGGGTACTGCCAAAACTAACACCTTCTCAAAGCCGGCGTTCAAGAAGAAATGTTACATTTTTCCTTGTTTTTTCCTCTTTCCTCGTGTGCTGCATTCTGCAGCACATAGAATGAGGAAAATTCCTCCTTTGATAGTTTTTGTGCAAGAAGGGGCCCCTTCCTGCACAAAAACAATCATGCCAACAACACAGACACCATTGCACCATGGTGCAAGCGTGCCTGCTTTGGCGCCAGGCTGCATTTTGTGCGCTGACTTTGGCAGAAAGGACGAGAATGTGCTGTACCTTATAAATAAGGCACATTCTTGCCCTTTTCTTTTGATGTACGTAAGTGCAGCTAGAAGGCCTGTTGCAGTGCCCTACGCCAAAATATTGTAAATATAATACAAAGTGTCACAAAGCAGTTCAAAATGCTGATTGCACTGAAAAAAGAGCACATTACCAGCTCCAAAAATTTTTCTGCTGGAAAGTATACACCCTTCTATACTTTCCACCATTTGGTGTCATGTTGCATGACTTTGCAGCAACACAAAGCCTTGATAAATCAGCCCGTATGTGTTAGTCCGTGCATCTACCAGCATTGCTAGTGAGATCGCTTCTTGAGGTTGACCAAGCCACCTAATGTGAAATCCAGTACTATCCAGTTGAACCTTTCATTCCACTTCTATCTGTGAATAGCTCAATTTAATTTGTCTCTGATATATTTATTAATTCATTTTTAACAGGACGTTGACAACAGTGGGACACTTACAAAAGATCGGTAATAGACTTTACAAAGTGGCAGAAACTTTTTATTAGTGGTTCACTGGTGCATGGCAATAGAAATAGAGCACTCGCTTACACACTCTTTACTGTTGCTGTGTGTACTTCAGTGTTCTCCTCAGTGTAAGCAGAGATGAGCTTCTTGGAGCAGACACATGCAAATAAGTCCAACCTATTCTGTACCGGTAGCTTAACACAGTTTAGGCAACTTGAAGAGAATGTGCTAAAAATAAAACTAAGCTGTGGTCAAGCCAATAATTCTTGCCTGCATTTTCAATTCAGGGAAGAACATAAAAACTATTTTTGCTGTGAAAAAGTACAATAAAAAACGATTGTCTACAACTAAAGAATGTGTAATGGCTTGGTGTAATTTTGGGAAATAAAACAGTTCCTCCTCTTCAAAGCATGGACTCCATAGGAGGCAAATTAATACAGTAAATAGAAAACTAGAAACATACACGTCAGATTTTTATAATTCTGCTCAGAGAGGTAAGAATCAGGGTCATATCGAACTTTTAGTTGTGCTTTGAAGCAAGAGTATTTCAAGTTCACTCTCCCACATCTGTATAGCACCGTGTGCTTCTGATTGTGCAGCAGAACAATCCTATAGGCATTTGTGATATGTAAAACCCTATCATGATATTGATTGTAATGTACAATTTCTTATAATTATCCGTGGTGAAAGTTACTGTTGGGCATCATACATTGTTTTAAATTAGCAAGACAATTCTTTATGGGGTCCCTATCTTAGTCACTGTCAAATGGTCCTGGCGAAAATAAATCATCTAAGTTTAGGCAGAAGGTGTGCAGTAGTTGAACAATCTCTGTTCATCCTAGCATCTGGTACACCAAGTCCTCACAATAAACATCATCTTCCAGTGGAGTGAGTGTCTCTTAGATTTTGTGCCCATTTAACGCACTCCAAGTGAATCTATGTACCTTTTCCTGCAGGCCTAACTTCACTGTTACTGAATTTGAATCCTCACTCTCTTCAACATATTTACCATGCAGCTTTCTGGGCAACATTTACCATGCAGAATTTTAATTAAAACACCACCATCTTCATCCAAATTATGATCAAAATCATTGTCAAGGCTATCCCAACATAAGTTCAGGGATGCTTGGTGTACATCTTCATGCACATCTGAACTCTATCTACTTCACCAAAATTAGTGTGAGTTCTCCAAGACAGCTATTACAAACCCATCATTTTGTTAATTAGCATTTTACTGAGTAACACATTTCTCAATTTGATTTTAGAATTAATGTCTGGGTGGTATTTGGTGCTCTCATTCAATAGACCTTTAGTCAAATGTGACACAGCTGTGATTGTGGGCCTGATTCACAAAGATAATACCCTTTTGAATAAGTTTACACTTATGTGTAAGTTTACATTCTTTCGGTATTTACAAACTGCACATGTCTAGTAACTTACACTTTTGATGTAAATACATCACTCAACAGGGCCAACCACTGGTCAGAGAATCCTCAACAATTCTACCTCCCAGATGCCCACCTCTGGTCACAAACTCTGATCAATGTTTCTACAGAGTATCAGAGTGGCCTGATAAAGGGAAACAAGACTAGGGAGGGTAGTGTGTGGAAGGAGGCTTAGAACGTATGGAAGGAACAATACGTCAGTTTCCTGGATTACTAAGGTGCCTAGCGTGGTTTGGTAAATGTCATCTAGGTTTTGCGACACCCTTGCATTAACCTTGCTTGGTGCAAGGGTGATGGAAAGCTTTGATAAATCTGGGCGCAGGTCTTTTGGAATACAGAATCTTTCTTCTCCTCTCCTATGCACTTCAGTATATCTGCCAGCATCATCACTACACTTGGAGGGCCTTCAAGACCATGAGCCCATCTTGAGCTGGCTCCTCTCATGGGCCAGCAGGGTATTTTTCTCTTTTAAGACCAAGCTCAATTTCTTCTCCTCCAAGGCCAACGTTTCTGCTGCTGGTGCTCCCTCTACCTTGCAACCAGGATGGCAGCTGGGTTTTTTCACCTCAGCAGCTAAGGCTACCTTTTGTTTCTCAATGACAAAGATGTTGAGCCGCAGTTTCAAGGTCTATCCTCCTGCTCTGATAGGGACAAACTGTAAGAGGACACACTGCTCATACCCTGGACAAGGTAGTTGATGCTGCTGTTTGGGAGGCACATTTCGTTGGCATTTGTAGCTCCTCAGTGTCATCTTAATTTCCCTCTTCCACTTCTTCCTCATGCTCTTGTGAGGGGGATTGCTGCTGGCTGACTTCCTCCTAAGGTCTGAGATCATAATGGTTGTCCTCCTTCTTGGACTCCATGTTCAGCCTCAGCTCTCTCCGCTTGTACTTCCTTTTACCTCTGACAAGCTGAGGCTTCCATGCCGACCAGATCCACCTCTGTGTTCTGGTTTTCAGCAGGCACTACTTGGTGGACTGCATCTGGGATGACCTGCTCTGCAGACACCTAAATACACCTGACAGTTGTCATACTGGCTCATGGGTCTTGCAGAGCCTCCACCATCCTCCCAGGGATGGTAGGTCACTGCCTTTATTTCTTAGTGTTATCAGGAATGTGGGCCTAGGATACTGCTTTCTTGTCACCTAGGGACACTAATATGACTCTGCCCCTTCTGAAGTGAGTGTGACCTGAGGTAAGCTCCTTTCTCAGCAATAGACTGCAATCCCTGGGGTGGACCCACCTGTGGGGGGATTATTCCTGACCTTGTATAGCGTCCCCCCAGGAGAGACTTACGTTATGTTATGTTATGTTATGTTAAACTTTTATTTATATAGCGCAAGGCTACTCAACAAGAGTGTCCCGGCGCTTTATGAGGGCAACTCAGCAGTTAAAAAACATAACAGTGAACAGCGAGGAAAACATGAAAAAGAAAAAGAAAACAACCTAAAGGTTAAAAAGCCAGGTCTTCAGGCTTTTCCTGAACAGCTTCTGCTCCAAACTAGTGGAGTAATCCCAATTCAAACACACCATGGGTGCGACTGTAGAATTTTTGGGATACTTCATAAATTCTCTTTGTTTCTCCAATTATGAATACATAGGACTGTGGTTTACAATTCCTCAATCATAGTTACGTACCATGGGTTGACTTGTGACTTGTGGTACCAATTGGTCAATCCCAATGCCTTTCAGGCTCTCAAGGACACTTCATCAGGGGAATATTCACAATCTGTGGCTGGGCTACCATCACTGGATTCTCAAATACAATAAATTATAGTTATAGGCAAAGTGCTGTAAGATCCCATGTTTTCTGGTGCCACGTAATTTGATATGGACACTAATGTAGTGAAATGAGTTGTGAAAAGGCAATCCAATAAGAGTAGACTAGGAGTGTAGAAATATTGTGCATCTAACAGACAAGTCAATATCCATGTAAGGTAGGTTATGAACTCTTTAATTGCACCTTAATATCACCAATACCCAGATTTAAAATGTCCAAATGCTGGTTAATCGTGAATGTTGTTGCTCAAACATGCTGATCTGTGCCAAAACGCTAGCGCTGTGTAGTTTACTCTATTGCTAGCATTACTGGTATTTAATGCGGCTCATGTTGCTGTAGCCGGGCCCACGGTATTATCATGTGCACTAATGTAATGCTGGTTATATGGTGATAATGTGCTCTGGATTCATCCAGTGTGTTAATGGAGAAAAGCATGCGTCTTTGTAAAAACAGCAAGCTATAAATTATTATATGAAATCTTGCCCCTAGTGATCGTTACGACACTGGTGCATCAAGTGCAAAGTACAAAGAGCGTGCTTTGTGATGGGAACGGCGGTTATGATATTAAAATGTTCCAAAAATGAAAGAGAGTTACCCTCTGGACCCACAGGAACAGGGTAGAGTATAATTAGAAATTATGAAAGTGTTCCCTGGGTTTAGATTATTTGGGGAAGACAGTTTATCACCATGCACTCATTATTATCCTCTCACTCAAGCATTCAGTCTCGGCCGTTTCCACCTGTTGAATGTGACCCCTGCTCCTAGTAGAACCACAAAAGCAAATTAAATTGGCAAAAGACGATTTATTAAATAAAATTATTCAGTAAAAAAGATTTGTATCTCATCAGAAATCGCAATATATTCACATTTGCACAATATCATTAATGAATGTTCTATTATTTAATACAGTGCCTAGTGCTCAATATATCAGTACACAATAAAAACAATTTATTTAAAACAACACATATGAATAGTTAAAAAAAAACCTTAGGATTGTCGACGCGTTTCGGTGGACATGGCACTTGGCCCCACCTTCTTCAGGACAAAATACACACAATGGATCTGTTGATAGAAAAATCCAATGTTAGAAGTTATCCTTGGGTGCTCTTTTATATTTACAATACATTTCTTATATATTTTATACATCCCTGCCATTTTATTGCTATTTTGTGGTTTTACTTTACTTTATCAACCCAAAGGTGCTGATCCCCTTCTCCTCCATGTTTCTAGTCATGTTCAACGTTAAACACACTCCCTCTGCATTCACACTTTACCCTCATTGTTGTTTATTTATTTTTTAAATTTCATACCTGCATAGGTATCCCTTTATTAATATCCTTAAATTTATTGGGATATATTTTCTTTCTTGATTCTCGATAGAAAGAAATTCCTCTGATCAGTGTTATTCAATTCATGACCCGTAGGTAGACACTCAGTCAGTATCTGCTTGTTCTTATTTAGACACTTTTTTTGTTTTAAGAAGCAACATATATCTATATATTTATTAACTCCAAAACACACCTCAGTTTCCTTTGTGCTTGTTTCTATACCGGTGTACTATCGGGAGTTCTTGTTAACTTCTTTTTTGTTAATCCGATTCAAAAACTATTGCTGCGGGGAGAACAAAGTATTTTTACCACTTTTATCATGTTGCCCGCTATAGAACGAAGGGATTTTCTCACGGCAATAACCGCTCACCTTAACTCTTTTATGCAATTCCAATGGATTTGGTCCTTCTTTCTTTTAGACCCACCAAGTCTGGGACACGCTTTTTCAATTATTGCGTATATACTGTAGATTGAACACAATAAGAAGACGAAACACGAGCCATAAATCACCCAGTTTTACTTCTCCCTGTTTGTTATTTTACATTAAAGCATAAATGCTCTCACCTTTTGTGCTCGTATTGGATGTTTTTATTCGGTATTGGTATATCGTTTTTCTCCCGTTGGTTCTAGGGCCTATATAGGAGGAACGTATATATTATTAGAGATACGCGGTATTAAGTATTTAAAGTTCTACATTGAAATATTGCCTAATTCTCTGTTTAGGTCTGCATCTATCCTAGCTCATTATCGTAGTTGGCTTGTTCTATTTTATTATACCCGTGCCTCGGTGCACAGACATAATATCGACTACACAATATCGAATGGATAAAATATCGAGTTAAAAATATCGATTATGATAAAATATCGATAACAAAAATATCGTTGTGAAAAATATCGAGTACAATAATAATAATAAAATATCGAGTACAAAAATATCGACTCAAAAATATCGACATGACAAAATATCGATTATTAGTCAAAGGAAAAAATATCGATATAATGTTGAAAAAAGGTAAAAAATATAAATAAAATTTTATAGTAATATAAATTGTAGTTAATGTTTAGGAGCGGGATGTTGGGTTAATAGGGGATAAGGGTGGGGAGTAATTTAAAATATATAAATAATTAATATATGTTTTTAAATATTTTTATAATTTAATTAATTGGGAAATAATTATTAATAATTAGTTAATTTATTTATATAAATTTCTATACATTTTTATTTACTAATTAATTGGTAATTAAATATTATTAATTAGTTAATTGGAAATAAAATAATTATAATTAGTTAATTAATTAATATAATTGTAAATAAATGTTTAAGTAGTAAATAATTGGAAATTAATTATAAATAATTAGTTAATTGGAAATTGAATATTATTAAATAGTCAATTGATTCATAGAATTGGTAAATAAATTTTAAGTAGTCATTAATTGGTAATCAATTATTATTAAATAGTTAATTGGAAATTGAATATTATTAATTAGTTAATTAATTAATATAATTGGTAAAATAAATTTCTGTAGTCATTAATTGGTAATTAATTATTATTAATTAGTTAATTGGAAATTGAATAATATTATTTAGTTTTTTAATTAATATAATTGGTAATAAAATTTTAAGTAGTAAATAATTGGTAATTAATTATTATTAATTAGTTAATTAATTAATATAATTTAGTTTAATTTGTGCATTACTAATTAATTGGTAAATAATATATATTAATTAGTTTATTACATTATTTAGAGTAATTGTTATATATATAAAATTGGTTATAGTTTGTTACATTATTGGGTAAAAAATCTTTCATAATTACATGACATTAATTACAGTGAATGTGCTAAGATATTTTCATCGTTGTTATTGGTATAAATTGTACTTAATGTTTAGGAGCGGGATGTTGGGTTAATAGGGGATAAGGGTGGGGAGTAATTCAAAATTATTAATTAATTATGATATGTTTCTTATAAATTTTAATTATAAATTAATTGGTAACTATTAAATATAATTTTGTTAATTAAATCATATATTTTGGTACATATTTCTCATTTGTAAATAATGTTTTTATAATTAATAATAATTATTTAATTCAATAATTAATTACAAAAATGTTTTATTTAATAATTTGTCATTATTAAATATTTGTTTGTGAATATTAATTAAAATAATTACATTCTATTATTTACAGTTACTTAGCTAATATATTAACTTATTATTTATAGTTAATAAATCATTAATAGTTAATTAAATAATATTATTTACATTTGGGTGCAGGAGGAATTTTTATGTTCTGGGTCAGTGTTTTCTCTTTAGGTAAAGGGGTATTTTTATGTTTCAGGGTCAGTTTTCAGTTTGTGGGTAAAGGGCTATATTTAAGGTTCTGGGTCAGTTTTTAGTTTGTGGGTAAAAGGGTATTTTGTAGGTTCAGGGTCAGTTTTCAGTTTGTGGGTAAATGGGTATATGTAATGTTCAGGGACAGTTTTCAGTTTTTGAGTAAAGGGGTATTTTTAGTGTTCAGGGTAAGTTTTTAGTTTGTGGTTAAAGGGGTATATTTGTAGGTTCAGGGTCAGTTTTCAGTTTGTGGGTAAAAGGGTATTTTTTGGGTTCAGGGTCAGTTTTCTGTTTGTGGGTAAAGGGGTATATGTAAGGTTCAGGGTCAGTTTTCTGTTTTTGGGTAAAGGGGTATTTTTAGTGTTCAGGGTAAGTTTTTAGTTTGTGTGTAAAGGGGTATATTTGTAGGTTCAGGGTCAGTTTTCAGTTTTTGGGTAAAGGGCTATATTTAATGGGTCAGGGTCAGTTTTCAGTTTTTGGGTAAAGGGGTATATTGTTGGGTTCAGGGTCAGTTTTCTGTTCTTGGGTAAAGGGGTATTTTTTGGGTTCAGGTTCAGTTTTTAATTTTTGGCTAAAGGGGAATTTTTAGGGTTCAGGGTCAGTTTTCAGTTTTTGGGGAAAGGTTTTTTTTTTAGTGTTCAGGGTAAGTTTTTAGTTTGTGGGTAAAGGGGTATATTTGTAGGTTCAGGGTCAGTTTTCAGTTTTTGGGTAAAGGGCTATATTTAATGGGTCAGGGTCAGTTTTCAGTTTTTGGGTAAAGTGGTATATTTTTGGGTTCAGGGTCAGTTTTCAGTTCTTGGGTAAAGGGGTATTTTTTGGGTTCAGGGTCAGTTTTTAATTTTTGGCTAAAGGGGAATTTTTAGGGTTCAGGGTCAGTTTTGGGTTTTTGGATAAAGGGGTATTTGTTAGGGTTCTGGGTCAGTATTCAGTTTTTGGGTAAAGGAGATTTTTTTGGGTTCAGGGTTAGTTTACAGTTTTTTGGTAAAGGTGTATGTTTTTAGGGTTAAGGGTCAGTTTTCTGTTTTTGGCTAAAGGAGAATTTTTTGGGTTCAGGGTCAGTTTTTAGTTTTTGGGTAAAGGGGTATTTTTAGGGTTGAGGGTCAGTTTCCAGCTCTTGGGTAAAGGAGTATATTTTTGAGATCATGGACACTTTTTAGTTTTAGGGTAAAGGGGTATTTTTAGGGTTCAGGGTGTGTTTGGGTATATGAAGTGTGAGGATTTTTTTTATAAATATTACAAATATTTGAAATTTAGGAGTGACTAATAGTAGCTATTTTTTATGCTAATAATATTTTTTTGAAGTACTCAGCTAAAAATATACGCAAATAATATGTTTATAATATTTATACAATATATATAAATATTTGACAATTTTTACACAATAACATTATACTAAAGTAGCTATTCGAATTTATAAATGGTCAGTCTTCAACAGCTTTCCAGATATTATTTTCACTTGAGTAGGAATAGTAAATAATAATTGGTCACTGTCCAGCAACTTCTCTGATAATACTTTGAGTGGAGTAGGAATAGCAATTATTAATTGGTCAGTGTCCAGCACATTTTCATATACATTTATTTAGTGTGTTCTTATATTACAAGACAATGCAAAATGGATGTTTTCACAAATCTTTATTACATTTTTTTTTATTTTTCATGTGTAATACAATACAATCACTATCAAATATAACATAATCATTTTTGGAAATGTTGTATTTGCAGAATAATACATCATCATTTATGTACATGTTTTATTTTGTCAAACAATAATTTTTCACAACATGTTTTTATGTCAAAACTAAATCTTATTATCAATCACTTTCTGTTACAAGTATTTCTATTGAAATAAATAAAATACCAGTAATTTTTCTGTTTCTACCATTTATATTTAATAATGTTAATATTATATATTAATATTATTAAATATTTAATTTTAATATTTACATTTGTATACAGTAACATGACATTTATTATATTTGCTCAAGATATGGAAATACAAATTAACACATTTTTTTACACATATTTATGACAATGTTGTTTTTAAATTATACATATAAATATATTATGTTGTAAAATTATTAACTGTAAAGGGGAATAATATGTTTAATAATAATATCTGGTATTGGTAAAAGATTATTTATGCAATTATATACTTTTATAATACTTAGACATTATTATAATTTTTTTATAATTAATTAATAAAAATAATAAATATATTTATTATTATTATTATTAATTAATTAACTTAAACATTTATCTTTTATTTTAAGACATACATATATTCAGAGAAATAATAATACATTATTTAAGGCCATTATTTATATAGTAAATGGTTATTATTTTTTTATTTATAATAATAAATAAGTAATATTATTTATTATTATTAATTATTAACAAAACAATAAATAATGTTTAGTTATAAAGAAACACAAATTTTTTCCTATAAATTTACAAAAATTAATATTTTTGACATATATTATTTCTTGTGTTACATACTTATTTAATATTATTAAAATATATTAAGTACTATATATTAATTAATATTAAATAAATTTAATATTTTTAAACAGTTTAAATTATAATGAGTCTACTGTATTAATTTGTTACAATAACAATGTGTATGTATTATATTTTAGACTATAACATTGTATTTTCTATGATACCTTCTCAAAATTGGTTTAAGGGGACTACTTTTTTACCGCGTAAGGTTTTTGCGCTTCATTCAGGACTGGAGAAGCTCGCGGTTGGGTGTTGCTTCGTGTGGAGAGAGGTAAGGTAAATTTTATATATTATTTATGACTGAGTGGTAATGTTTGAGGGTATATTCCAACTGTGTAGTGTTTTTGAGTGTATGTATGAATTGTTTATGTAGCGTTTAGGTGTAATGTCGTCGTTAGAGATGCATCGTGTATGTTTTAGTTCTAGTGTTATTTGAATTGTTAGGAAATGTTTTCTTACATGGTTAAAGTTAATTGTGAGTGTATTTATAAGTTTTATGGCCTATTTGTGGGTGGGTTTCGTTATGTATGTTTTTTTACAGGTTCCGGTTCCTCGCATGAAAACTACATGGAAGGAAGCGTGTTTTTTTTTGGAGATACTAATGTATGACTTATTATGGTTATATTTTTACGTGTATCTCTTATTTTTCGTGTTTGCCAGGAGCGGTTTTTACTAATGTTTACCTTTTTTCGGGTTTTTTGAGGGATTCGTATTGGATTGATACATTGGTATGCGTCAACGTTTTTTTTAAAGTTGTGTGTATATCACTTTAATTAATAAAGTGTCCACACTACTGTTTTCGGGATTTCCTGGAGCGTTTATTTTATTTTTACATTATTTCCGGGTTTTTGATGGTTTCCCATATTGGATTTCTCTCACTTTGTTATGGATTGTATGGATTGTATTTTGCTTCATTACGTCTCTGTCATCTACAACAATTGTAAGTAATTTTATATTTCTATTTATTGGGTGGGAAATGTCGATCTTTATGTAATGTGTATGTGTGATGTAATTATAAATATTGCATATTTGTTCTGAAATATTTTCCAAATTTTTGTTAAGTTTGTAAAACAAATATGTATTATTTATAATTGTTTACAAATGTTTATGATTGTTATATGTACCATTATTGTAAGAACATATTAGTATATTTTGTTGACATTTTTATAGTAGGGTTTTAGCTATTATTGACAGATATTCTAATCCTCTAGTTGTAGGGTATAGTGTGACTTGACTTTGCAGTAGTCGGAACATTTGTTTAGTTTGTTTACTTAGTTTTGGACCAATTTGGGTCACTGATTGGTCCATTCTTAGTTCTTGATAGCTTTGTTCTTTTATCAAAGCTTGTAGTAGGTTATGGAATGTGGGTCTTGTTCTGCTTGTGGTAGCTTGGAAAGCATTATGCCACCCTTCTACACTGTTGTTGGTTTTTGCCTCTTGGTTTAAAGTACTAAGATAGACATTCCACCAAGGGATTTGGAATTTGGGTTGGCGTCGATGTCCAGATCTGTGCAACCTTCCCACCCAAGTATCTTCGAAATAATCCAGTAATGGGGTTAGTTTATCTTCATTTCTCTTGTAATATGTGCTGTCAATTAATAAATTATAGTGTTCCGCTACATCGGTAACAGGAATGTAGGCCAGTGCTATCAATTTTTTAATTTGATAGGCAAAGGTGCTATCTGTTGAATACAAAATACTTAAAGTTGATTTTTGGAGATGTCTCCATATGCTCTGATTGAAATGATAATAACAACCCTGGATTGCTGTGTGGGGAAATATTTTCAAAATGCTATTAATCATAGCTAATTCGAAATCAATAATTATTTTTTCTGGAAAATAATTATTGATTTCATTTTTTAGAACATTTAATATTTCTGTGTAAGTGTTTTGCTGTTTGTTTGGTAGCAAACAGTAAATGAAAGGGATGTTATAGTTATGGTATAACCCGTGGATGGAATAGAGTTGATAAAAAGGTTTTGGGCATGGTTTAAATGTTCCATCCATCATCCATTGGGGACACTGTTGGGTTTTTCTTAAATTACTTGCAGTTGCAAACATTATGATTCTGTTTGTACTGCTTTCATTGTCAAAAAGGATAAATTTGTCTTTATTGTGTGTGATGGACATTTCTGGTGAAATAATAATTTCATCAAAAGTAGTTGGGTTGGGTGGAGTTGTGGAAGTGCGTCTTTTAGTGTATGCATTTGTGCGTTTTAGGGAGTCAATAGAGGGTAGTTGACCTGAAGCATGGGCTGGGACTTTCAACAGTTCCTCTTTAAGGATTGGTGTTGTTGGTCTATAACTTTGTGTGCTAGCAGTCTTTATACTTTCTAAAGCATCTCTTATTTCAATTTCTGTGACATTGGGGGGATGATTGTGTTCCCTGGTACATAGCACATTAGTTTCCTCTGTAGTAGCCCTTCCATAACATTTGTTTGAGTAATATTTTGTACATTTCCCAAAAACTTTTCTACCACTTTGTCTTTCCTGACTATAAACATAACCCATATAACATAACAGTAATTTATTTTTTTGTGACATTACAAATTCTGCACCTTCTGTCATTTTGTTTTACTTGTTCTAGGAAAGAGTAGAAAAAAACAAAATCAAATAACATATATTTCACTTAGTGGTGCAAACATAATTAATGTTCTATTTATACTTACGTTTACTAAATGTAGTAATCACAAATGCAGAACTGTATTTTGAAGGACTTTCTTGTATGTATGTCTTTATTTACTGTTGGTATGAAAATATAGAAATGCTAAGTTAATGTTTATACATAACACACGTTTTTCCTAGGAGAAAGCAGTTGTTCAATTTGCTTAGTACTACATTTGATGTCAACATTACATATACTTACTTGTTTAAATTGTTGAGTTGTAGTATTTGGTGGAGTACATCAAGGTAGTCAAGTTTAGATCTGTAGAGAAGATAGAATAAATACATGTCACATATTATAAAATTTAGTTTTAACCGTTGGGTATTTGGAAATATTTAAAAGTATACTAACTTCTAAATATGTACTTTTCTTTGCTGTAGGTAGAATAGATGTATGATGTATTCACAATATCTGTAGAGGAAATATAAAATAAATAACATGGTGTTAGGAACATGATTCTTTTTTTTTTGAAGTTTTAGACAAATTGATGTATACTTACATTTTTTACAAGGGTAGTCTTGTCTTTTGGTATAGTTGATGTTGGATGTTTTTATTGGATCTGTAGGGAAGATGTAATATGCAAGATATGTTGTTTAGAAACTAGCATTTTAAAAGTTGGTTGTTTACTAACAAAAACATATATACTTACATGTTTAATTAGTGTAGTTTTATACATTTGTAGTGTTGAAATCGGAAAATCCCTGAATATCTGTGAATAATAAGTTTTAAATAAAGTATGAATCTTGTGAAATAGTGTTTAAAAACAGCTGTTGTTGTAGAACAGAGCATTAATATATACTTACTATCTTATTTTGCAGGGGAAGAAATAGGAGCAGGTATTAGGATTTTGTTTGTAGTAGTTTCTATTCGAAAAGTAGGAGGAGATAAAAATTACATAAGTGTAAGAGTTAGGAGATATAAGTAAAATAGTAGACTACTAATTTAGATTTTTAAATAATGCAATGTAACTTACTTGAATTATTAGCTAGTGAGCTGGATCTTTAAAGATGTTTGTTCAGGAACCAAATCTTAAGAGTGTTGCCATCTTCTTTCTATAGAGTTAGCAGCAGCAAATGGTAGAATGGATTTATCCCTTTTATAGTATGTGTGCTTGGATTTGATTGGTTGTAGGATGAAAGGAAGAATTGTATAGGCTAGTTTGAATTTTTTTTAAGTTAATTGGTGTGTTTGTTGATGTGAGAATGGTGGTATGTGGTGGTTTCCGCATTAAAGCAGGTTAGTTGTAAAATAAAATAGATGTGTAAGTATAAAAATATAATGATAATTTTAGTTACATGTAAATATTCTATTTTAAATGATATAACGAATTTAATATAATGTATAGGAAATGATTATAAATAGTAATGTTATAAAAGTAACAGGTATTATATGTAAAATGTTTTTTGTATAGAGCAATGACTTTTATAGACGATTAATATGGTATTTTAGACATGAAAGGGGACAAAAAATAACTCGATATTTGTTTTGAAACGATATTTTTGTACTCTATATTTTAGTAGTCGATATTTTGGTAGTGTTGGGTGTAATTTCATGAACAACGATATATTAGTAGTCGATATTTAATAAGACGATATTTATGTACTCGATATTCTAAGTACTCGATATTTTTTAGTGGATATTTTAGTATTTTATGTAATAAGTATACAAAGTCGATATTTTTGTCGTCGATAATTATTCAACGATATTATTGCTAGTCGATAATGTGACCCTCGATAATATTTCAGTGATCCCCGTGCCTCCTCTGGTTCAAAGCAGAACACATTATAATCATGATCTTACTATGTGTTTCATATAGCATAAGAGCGGACATAAGATTTAAGAAGCGAAGGACTGCTGTTCATTGCAAAGCGCCATTTCTCCCTCCCGCTTGAGCATTGTCATACTATCGTTAGCCTAAATTTTTTTTTTAACATACTGTTCAGTGTTCACATTAGTTTTTAATTTCTTATTTATTTATTTAGACTGCGCACAGATCCTTTTATATTTTTTACCCCATAAGGTTTATCGTTATACAGTTCGTCCACATACCTCATGGTTCTTAAGGCTGTTCTTTCCACCGGTCTCTTCTCTTACGTGTGTGAGCTCATAGAGGGCCAGTCGCGTTTGCTTTCGTTATTTATACTTCCGGGTAACCTTCTAATCATGTGACATGAATATGAGCGCCATCTTGTAGTATGGTTATATTGGTGGTCTTTTCATTATATTCTTGATACCTCTTTATAGTAAAGCGAGAAAGACCCCTTGAATCATTTATTATACCTAAATACGTTTATAATTTATATTTCCTCGTGTTGAAGCATTTGTCAACAATGATATTGCTGTTTATATTTTCACATGTTGAAATATATTTACCCATAATGATATTACTTGTTTTAGGAGTAATATTTTACTACATCTATTATTATTCACTATGGGAGTTATTTTTTAAAATACTTTATTCCGCGTTTATGTATTGTTACCTGCCTCGATGACTTGACATTCGGTACTGATATATTGAGCACTAGGCACTGTATTAAATAATAGAACATTCATTAATGATATTGTGCAAATGTGAATATATTGCGATTTCTGATGAGATACAAATCTTTTTTACTGAATAATTTTATTTCATAAATCGTCTTTTGCCAATTTAATTTGCTTTTGTGGTTCTACTAGGAGCAGGGGTCACATTCAACAGGTGGAAACGGCCAAGACTGAATGCTTGAGTGAGAGGATAATAATGAGTGCATGGTGATAACCTGTCTTCCCCAAAGAATCTAAAGCCAGGGAACACTTTCATAATTTCTAATGATATTAAAATGTGACAACCCGAATGGTCAACTTCATGTGCATACCTTGTAAAATGACCCCAACGTATTCCGGCAGTTTATTATTCATGAGACATATGGAGTTCCGCTTCATGTTTCCTGACTGGTGACTATCATAGCATCTGGGCTCGTAAGGCCTCTCTCGCTTGTATATCTTACCATGAGGCCTTCATGTATAGAGGAAGAAAATGGTAGCACAATTGCTGCCTCACTATGAGATACATCCCTTACAAAGACTGGAAGTCATTCATCTTCTGAATCTTCTATCTTCAATATCTTCAAGGATATTGCTATTATTTGTGCGATATGCCCCTCTCATTTTGTATTTTTTAGATCATAAACACTGTTTGAAGGCTTTACAAGTCCGATGCTTCAACCTGTATATTTTCTTCAATGGGATTCATTACCAAAAACTCCCAGAGAATCTGGCAAACTATCATCCCTTCTGCTGATTTGCCTAGAAGCTCCATCACCAAACACAGTAACGCAGAAGTATACGTAGTTTGCAGGGCATGTTTTTTAGTCAGTTCAGCTACATTTTTCCTTTTAATGAGAGTTAGGACCTTTACACTTACCTCACCTTTACGTTCTGATTCACTTTTCTGCTTTAACACACTCTTGCTTTCAGCGGTACTCTGTCCATCCACTTCTTTCTGTCCTTTTACTGTCAGAATTCCGAAAAGAGCAGGTAGTACGGCTTTCAGGGTACTGAAGCCATTTTGTTTTGTGATTTTATCACGGCTCTTCAAATACAGAGATCGAAGTTGGAGTCCTGAGTTAACGGTGATCCAGTTCTTGTTTATTGTTTCCCTCTCTGCCTCTTTTTAGTCTCGGGTGCAGCTTTTCCCATTCCAGAGCCCTCAGTCTCACTTTTTGTTTTGAGATGTAGTTTAACAGCTTGTGATCCTAAAGTATCAAGGTCCACAGTTTGTGTATACTTCCAGGAGTATTTTTAGCAGTTTCCATTTATGGTCCTGAACAGGAACCATTGCATTTTACCAGAGCTAGGGCTTCTCCATGAATGTTACCTCAAATGATTGAGGAAACCTGTAAGAAATTAGGTTTTTGATTGAAGAGGTGAAAACTCGACTCAAGCAGCAACCACAACCTTTGTCAGATCGAACACACAAAAGTCATTAAAATACCCTGTGCTTAATCCTCTAGTAGCTTGGCACAGGCTTAACTTAAAGGCATTGTGTAAAATATTTATGCAGCACACAAACAGTAATAAAGTCAAAATACAATAAAAGAAACATCTTAAACAAATTTTGAAAGATAGAGAAAGTTGTAGTAAATAAAAGGATACCAGAACGACAAATATCTAATCAGATATACAGTTTCAAAAATGTTTAGCGACTAAAAGCTCAAAGTGCCACTCGTGGTTATCTGATCGTGCTAGACAGTGATGAAGGATGGGCCAGAATCAAGGGCCAAATATTTCTGCTGCTAAAGTTACCTTCTCAAACTTCAGTGCAACGAGTTCTGATTATGTTAGAGCAGGCCCCAAGGCACAGGGAACAAGGCAGTCCGTCTTCTGTAGTCCACAGGTCCAGGAGTGGACTGAAATGTGATTCTTGAGGTGCAATATGTATATTGAGTGACAGAGCTTGAAGTGTAGGGGATTCCCTATACTACCCACCCATCAGGTTCAAGTAAGGTCTTCCCTTCCCCTGTCAAGGCTCCAAGTAATCTGGAGTGACAAAAGACTGGTGTCAGGTTCCTTTGTGTGTGTGTGTGTGTGTGTGTGTGTGAGTGTGTGTGTGTTGGAGGAAGCCCTTTGAAATGCTAGTGAGGCAGGAAACAGCTCTGCCCCACCCATCCCTACAGAATGGCCCATCCTGCAACCATATAACCACTCTTTGTCACACTTTTTAGGAGGAATCGACAAAGGCCAACTGCTATTCATAGTCTTCTGACCCACAACACATGCAACGAGCATCAAGTGGGTGGGAGTTGAAAATGCCAACACACTAAAAGTGGCATTTTCTGAATTGTGACTTAAAAACAGACTTTACCACTGAAGAGAATTTTGAATTACAATTGATTTGAGTCCAAACTTGACATTCCTATAAATTCACAATAAAACATTTGCATGTATTAAACATAATAGTGTAACCGAATGTTATTCAGTGTGAGAAATGGGACTTACAGTATTGAAAAGCACATATCTTGGTTTTTTACAACCTGGACATGTAAAAGTTTAAAATACATGTCCTACTTTCTAAATACACTGCACCCTGCCCTATGGGCTGTTTAGAGCCTAACTTAGGGGTGAATTATACGTATTGAAAAGGAAGGTTGAGGCCTGGCGAAAGTTGTATTATGGTTGCAGTGGCATCCCACGAATTGTCTTAAAGTGCAGCTATAGTGGGTGGCACAATAAGTGCTGCAGGCTCACTGGTAGCATTTAACTTAAAGGCCCTGGGTACATGTAGTACCAAATACTAGGGATATACAAGTAAATTAAATGTGCAAATTCGATGTAAGCCAATTCTACCACATTTTAGGGAGAGAACACAAGCACTTTAGCACTGGTTAGCAGTGGTAAAATGCACACAGTTCTAATGCCAACAAAAACAAATCCCAAATCAGGAATATTGAAGGCAACACATTTGGGGTTGGGCCCGCAGAAAATGTACCCTTAATTTCATACCTAGATCAAGAGCTAGTGCAGCTATGTGCTCATTTTGTATTTGTTTCAACATATCTGGTATCACCGGTAAAGAGGGAGTGCCATGTGTAGTAGTATAGAGACTCTTTGATATGCTTCCCCAAGTGCTGCTCTCTTCTAGGGGTGGCACCATCCCAAGAGGAAACTATATGGTTACAATTCTATATTTGTCTTGTGGTGTTGTATGAGGATAGACATCTTACAGCTGATTGGCCATGCAAGTAATCCAGAATGAAATGCCATCCTTTGTCCAGGTACTTTTGCTATGATTGCACTTACAGTCTATCGACTGACGACTTATACAGTGATCTATGATTGTGGCCTTGAGACCCTCATGGGTAAGTAGCGCGCTTTGCAAGTACTCTGATTGATTGATTGATTGGTACAGGTCTTATTGGAGCTGCTCTGGCATCTATTGTTAACAGTATTGTCAATACATATGCAAATCCAGCTAATACTGGCTAGATTGCTCCTTCATTGCTTAGGGAACCCATTCAGGAATTCTGTGGTACATGCGGTAAATGACCACTGAATAAGTTCTGGTGTTCTTGAAAAGGAAAAGCGACTTCACATCATGATAAGCTTGGTGACTGCTGTGCTGGTGCATGTCTATATGTATGAATATTTCTGATGTGGGAATGTACAGCAATAAATTACACCCATGAGTATAAATTTCAAAGGCAAATGCAGCATGTGCATTGAAACCAAATGTTACTGCACCCCTCATTGAAGAGGTGCCTGCTTTAAAAAGGTTGTGTGACTAGTGCCATGTAATACATACCTAAAAAACAAACACATGATGGACGGAATATGGAACAAATCAAACATTCACCTCAAGTCAAGAGATCTGGGTTAAATCCAGCGATCTTTTGCTCATCATGCCACCCCAGTTTAGACCCAGCCATATACAAATCAGTCTTGACCCTCCTCCTCATGGGAGCAGTCCAGCCAGAACTGCTAAGCTTGGTCCTCCCTAGACCAGAAACAAGCATTCTGGGACTGGTTTTGGGGTATCACACAAGGATTGCACTAAGGACAGGGCAAGTATTTTAAAACATTAATTTTAAAATCCAAAATCAGTATATAAAACGTGAATGGTAAACACACACAAATATGAACAGTAATGCAGCACAACATGTCAGGAAAAATGAAAACGGCAGTAAAAACTCCAACATTGTTATTGGTTTCTTCGACCACCCTCAATATATTTCTAATATGCTAACTTTTAGTTAATCGAATAAAAAGCTGTCTGTTCTCAATATTCAGAGACAGATTGTATAGCATACCTATGTTTTCAATATGAAATAACAAGCTTTGTATTTCCATTTGCAGCCTGTTATAAGCTAGAACATAAAAAGCGAGCAGCTGAAGGGCACTACATCCCGCTATCACCTCTGTATAAAGTTAATCCTGCAATCAGGTGTGACCTCTTCCTTGATAGGCCTAACATGAAGTGACTCTTTATTTAAATTAAATTATATGGGAGTAGAAGTTAAGGTTGAAAATCTTTTTTGAAATGGAAATCTCTGCCTCTCTCAATCATAGATAGAGTAGCTATCATAAAAATGTCTATTTTAATTGAGTTTCTTTTTATTTCCATTGTCCCTATGAAAGTATCAGAGTAGATTTTTTCCCAAACCCATTCAGTGATGTACAATTTTATTTGGAATAATCAACACACTCACTTGAAACGTTCTTGTATGCAACATGATAAACAATATGAGGATTTTGCTTTACTGCATATTTGAATATTAGATATTTTAGATACCATATCCTGTACTATCTTTCTTGATGTTGGATCAGTGGCGTAACAATAGCCCCCACAGCCCGCGTGATGCGTGGGGGCCCTGAGCTCCAAGGTGCCCACCTTCTGCACAGTGCACGGGCGATGGACCCCTCGACTCTGGAGAGTTCCTGACTGGGTTCGGAGCATGGGGGCCTCCCTCCATGTACTTTGCAGGGGTGCCTCTTCAAGTTTCATTACACTACTGTGTTTGATAATTGTTTATTGTGTGCAATGTTTGGAATGGCAAGGATCCAGTTACCCTTTTCTTCAAAATACATGATTTGCCTAACACAGCTTGTTAGAGATCAATCTACTAGTCGCCTTTTTAGAAAGGTGACATTTTTAGCCAGTGAAATGATTCAGATTGACATAAATCTTTTGGTGGGAAAGACTCCAACATCCTTGGTTTGTCACTCTCAAATGAGCAGTTCTTAAATTTGAATAGCCTGGGTTTACAAACTGAGGCAAATTTGAACGTCAGTCACTTGATAAAATGGTTCATAGAAGAGAATGACTAGAACCATGGCACCCTGCTCACATGCTCTGAGTTGATTACGCTACCACCAAGGCTTCTTGGTGCAGAAACGAAGAAGAATATGCGCAATGAAATGGCATTTAAAATAAGTAATTTCAAGGAAGATAATCAGGCTGCTGTGTTGTATGTGACTGTTGGCATGAGCTATCAGTCCTAGGTTGGGGTGTGGGACTCTATAATGTATTCTTGTTTTGGTAGATGTGTCTGAGGCGCCCTGAGCTGGGTTTGCTATGTCTGTATCAATTTTTCTCATTGTTCTCATTTCACTATGTGGTTTTAACTGGTGTATTTTTTTGACAGGGACCTTAAATATATTTATAAAGTGACAGGTTTACCATAAAAGTTGTAAATATACTTCTATAGAAGGCCTTCTTTAATAGGTGGAAATATACTACTTTTTGGAATTCAAAAATGTTGCAAGAAGTAGGCTTGCAAAACTGCATGAGTCTCACATTTTTCAAGCACACTACTGGCAATCAAACACCCAAAAAGTGATGGGCTGAATGCTTGCAAATTGTCTGACCCGTGAACATCGCTAGACAGAGGCCCACCTAATGCAAATCAGTACTAACCGTGTTACTTATGGAAAAATACCATTCCAAACCTTGGTCATTTCACCCCTCCACCATGCAGCTCACTGCTTTTTTAATTGGGAAATTTGACATTCACACACCCTAAATCCTACTGACTAAGTTACGCCCCCGAATACTGCTCTTTATGGAAAACATAGGAGCACCTTGGTATCACAGCTACTATTAGTGGTAAATGGTTATGGATCCGCTTTCTGAAAATTAAAAGACTGTCTCAGCTGCATCCAACATATGTATGGGGAAAAAGATTTCACAATATTTAAATGCTCCTTAAATGTAAGCTTACTAGTATTGTTAGCTGGTACAGGCAGTTGTGTAAAAATCAGCATGTTCCCCTTCTCGTTAACCATCATAGGAGAGTGGAAAAAGAAACAGGGCTTTATGTAACACCAAAGGAGTCGGGGAACTTAGTCAATATACAGACTGGTTGTATATTATAGGCAAACATTTGGCATCAGTTGTTCTCATTTTTAAGTTCCCAAATGGATAAAACATTGACATCAGCAGTTTCACAATTCTGTATGGTCAAAAATGATAGCTTTAATGATGGTCTTTTTTCCATGTCAGAATGGAAGTTTCTTTTTATCGCTGTGTCTGTAGCCCACTCACTTATTTTACAATGCTGGAAAGCATCTGTGATACCACTTTTTGCTTACTGCCAGCAAAAAGTGAACCATGTAAAATTATTTGAACTATTTTATGTGAAAAGATCTAATCAAGTAGCTAAAGTATGCTGGAGATAGGATTTGGTTTAAATTAAAGTATTTTGGTCTACTATCATCCAGGCTAATCCCTTTTTTCTGTGTCCCCTAAGTCTTTGACATTGCTTTAGAGAAGATCAGGTGCAGTACGTCACATCAAATATAAATCACTAATCTAATTTTCATCAATAAAGAGACTTTGTTATGAGCTAAAGGGTATTATTAGGCACATCTTTTAGTAGATCATCTTTATTGGCATATCCACACTTTAAATTCATATTATTCTCAATCATCAATATATGACAGAGATAGAAAATCAATAATGGTTAATCAAAATATAATAAATACATTAGCTAGTTTCATGAAGGAAGAACCACTATTCTAGCAATGAGGAGAGAAAAGGTGTCAGTCAGAACACATAAAGACCACCACTTTGAAAGAGGGTGAGAGGAAAGCATTAAGATCTTTGCAACAAAGTAAGTCATATAAAATAAATCAATCAGCAGAACTTCCCATAAAGAGAGTTTAAAAAAACACAGAAGGGTCTCATGCAATGTGGCATAAGTCTGGTACTGGGTAAAAGAGGTCTAGAAAAGTGTCTGAAAAAGAGCATGGTAACCTACTCTAGGAGCATGCACTAATATAGACAACACACTTCACAAATTAAGGTCTGTCTCTTACTTCAGGTAGCCAATCATCTGTTGATGCTCTCCTTGGAACAGGATCACTCCTCGTCTTCGCACAGGAATACAAAGACCACAGACAGCAATGTTAAATTTGCAACTACTTTGTATCACTTCTAGGATAATGCTGGTCATTCTCCCATTCAGATTCACTTTCCCATGTTCAGACCAAGGGGCAGATTTACAATAACTGCCGCATCCAGCAAGACGCATCTGTGCCGTAAAGGCGGTGCATTGCTGGAGTTGCGTCGCAAGCGTGACGCAGCTCCAGCAATGCTCTGGGGGGCCCTATCTGTCCAATGCTGCGTTAAGCCTTACGCCTGCTTCAAGCAGGCGCAGGGTTTTGACGCAGCATTGGCCTAAAAGTGCCGGTGTGAAATCTTGTACATTTCACGAGGCCTTTTTGCGAGGCGCACTTGCCCCGGAACGCCCACCCTGCACCGGAACGCCCACAGGTGGCGCAGGGCTTTACAACGTGATGCATCTGCCTAGATGCGTCACGTTGTAAATGGGTCGCAGGGATGCGCCACGTTTACACAGCTGTTGCGTGACGCAACGGCGGCGTAAACGTGGCGCAAGTCCGATATAAATCTGCCCCTATGTTTCTAACTTTCCAACATATCAAGTTTCTAACAATGGTCTATGTAAAAGTTGAAACATCACTGTAATGAAGAGAAACTCGCTTTTATTAAGAATGCGGCATCTTCATATATGAACTCTTCTTCACTGCCCCATAAAAGGCTATTTCTAATCATTTGCTAACAGTGATCTTTGTGTATGCAGAACCTCAGTGAAAATATATGAAAACATTAATGCAACTATTTTTTATTATGAAAAACATGCTCATGGAAATGTCAAAGATTACACATTTCATGCATTGTCAGTGTTTTTAACCAAATTAGCTTGTCAAGCAATGTTGCATTAGCCATTTGAGGCCTTGTGCGAACAAATATAATGGCCTACTACAAATTGACATTTTTAAACACATCATTTTCATAACATTCTGCATAATAAAGTAAGCTGTGTTTTTCGATACTATTGACAATGCTATGGCAAGTATTTAAGTGTAATAGAATTTGTGGATCTATTGGTCGATTACAATTTTGAATATAAATCTGTTTTCAGTAAATTATGCTAGCATGTTAACTGGATCCTGTTACTGGAATTTCACAGTGAATTGCCTTCTTTTTTTCAGTGATTTGCAATTAGCGTTTTTCATTCAAATTATATTTCTACCATGTAAGGAACTATTCATTAAGTTGAGTATTAACGTATTTTTTTAGACTGCCAAATAAAACTAACAGAAAAACAACAGTGCCAGGCATTACTCACAAGTGTGTACCTGTTGTGGGAGATTGAAGCTGTCTCACCTATGACCTGAGAATGACGCAGGGTGGTCCACACAGGAGCATGGAGCTGTCATCTTCAAACCTCAAGTCTGCTTTTCCAGTCAGAATCTCCCAATTTACACGGTTCATTGTGTCAGTGTGTCAGTCAGTCAGTGAGAATACTTTATTTCGATAAATTAATATCATAAAAAGACAATGGTACTGTACAGAATTAACATAAAATACAGTTACAATAATTGTGCTTGCTAAAACAGAATTAATTTATACAAAATTGATTTTACACAAAAGTATCAAACATTTAAAATCTTCATAAAATTCATAAACAGTTTCATAAAATGTCCCACAATGTGGTCATAATGTTAAAAATTTAAAAGACTATTTCAATTATTTAAAATGGATCTTTCACAATAATTATCCTTAAATGCTATAACATATTATGTGTAGTAAACACAGATTTCAGCTCAGTTCATATCCATACATTTACGGGCTTTCTTTCATGTTCTTTTTACTAATCCTGACTGCCCCCACTAAAAAACTAGCAACATGGAAGATAATCCTGGGGGTTTGTAATAATTGCAAATACAAAGGTCAGGCTTAACCTGCAGAAACCCAGCCTCCTTTAAAATAGGGACCAAAAATGTTAACCTTAGTTCCGTATAATGACCACAGCACATCAGGAAATGCATTGTGTTCTGGGTAGAAAAATCGTCACAGGAACACAGAGTTAAATTTTCTGGGGTACTCCAGTTAGGGAAATGTCCAAGGTTCAAATGGATCATATTGAAACGGAATCGGGTTAAAAGAAACCTATGATATTGGCGATTCACTATTTTAAGATAGGTTTCAGGTCCTGGTTGACTAGAAATGATAAGATTTGCCCTCACAGTAGTTTTTTTCAGTTCCAGTTCTTCCCTTTCCAAACTTAACATGTTTCCCATTGCACCCTTAATTAGTGCAATGTCCTTTGATGTTATTGTCTCCGGAGAAAAAAAAGCTCTGGTCTCCCCAGTTTGACAAAACTGTTTTTAATATATGTCAACCACTGAACCTTAGTATTATTGTCTAAGAGTAGACAGTCTTTCAGGATAATATGGTTCAGGGGAATCTCCTGATTCAACCAGGTCTTCATCCAGGATATTAGAGGGGCCATTTGTATCCTGTCTGAAATAAAACCTTCCCCAAGTTCGGCATGAATAGCATATGAGGGAGTGGACTGTGGCACTGAAAGGACAGATCTTAAAAATGTATTTTCGGTAGTCTGTAGACAGTCCGGGGAGCGATATCCCCAGATTGAGCTGCCATAGGTGGCCACTGCAAGGCATTTAGCTTTATAGATGTTCATTAGAGCTACTATGGGCCTTGCCCCCAATCGTTTAGAAAAACCCTGCAGAGCAGAAGTAGTTCTTGCGAGGGAGATGTTTCTATTTTTTAACTGCGGTCCCCAGTTCCCTCTTTCATCAAACGTTATCCCCAGATAGGGGAATGTAGTAACTCTGCAGAGTTCTTCTTTTCCACAGGTGAAAGTTTTGGAGTACTTCTTCCTAGAACACTTTCCCATGATCATGATCTGGGACTTCTTAGCATTGATTTTAAGGTCCAAGGAGCCCATAAAATTCTCGAAAGCTTCCAACAGGCATTGTAAACCAACCCCGGTCCGCGAAAGAAGAACAGCGTCATCCGCGTATAGGAGAACCGGTATTCCAAGTTCTCCTACACGGGGAATGTCAGGGGTGGCCTTCTTTAATACGTGTTCCAGAGCGTTTATATATATCGTAAAAAGAAGGGGAGCCAGGATGCACCCTTGCCTGACCCCCCTTTCTGATTTAAAATTGGTGGTACATCGGCCCTCCGTGGTGACCCTGACAGAGGCTAACAATCCCGAGTGTAAGTCAGCCAGAAGGTTAACCAGGGCCCTATCAAGACCAATATTAAGTAAGATTTCCCACAGCTTCGACCGGTTTACGAGGTCAAATGCTGAGGAGAGGTCCATGAACTCCAGGTACATGGACCCCTCCTTAGCCGTGGTGTATTTATTCAGGAGCATATGTAAGTTAAGAAATTGGTCTAAAGTACTCCTTTTTGGTCTGAAACCATATTGCACATTTGACAGGACCCCTTTTTAGTTTACCCATTCATTCAATTTAAACAAAATGACCCGCCCCAGAATTTTTACCGAGGAGTCAATTAATGAGATGGGTCTATAACAAGAGGGGTCCTGCCTATTTCCCTTCTTGAAGACTGGGATGATGATCGATTTTTTCCACGAGGCCGGTATGTTATCCTGGTTTAAAACATTAAAAACGTTGCACAGAATCTTTGAACAAAATTTCGGTGCGCTTTTAAATACGTCTGCAGGGACCCAGTCGAGGCAAGGAGCCTTATTTTTTTGGGTCAGGTCTATCGCTTTTTCCACTTCCGAGGCCACAAAGGTTACAGTGGAACCCTCGATTCTAAGAGGGCTATCGCCCCTTTGTGTATCATTGTTAGGGTCAGAGTATATTTGTCCAAAATGTTTTATCCATCCCTCATCTGGAATGTTAGCTTCAAGTGGGGAATTCTCCTCACCTGAGAATAACGGTTGGTTTACTATTTTCCAAAACAGGCCACTATCTTTTAAGGTGTCTGGGGCAAGTAGTTGGTCCCATGCCTCATCTATTACCTCCTTTTTTCTATCTAAGATAGCTTTCTTATACGCCGCTCTTAGGCTAACTATTTGAGCTTGATCTTTGGGTATGGTCTTCAGGGCCCTGAGAAGGTCCCCATGTGCCTTAGCGCATGTTTTATTGAACCATCTTTTGCCATGATGCGACTTCTGTCTGGAGCCTATATGTAAACTTTTATTTATTTCCCTGCAGATATTGTCAAAAGCAAAAACCACCTCTTGTTTTTGCGTCTCGTTTGCTAAACATACAGCCACCTCATCCTCAACTTTGTCCAGTACCTCTACTAGG
Source organism: Lissotriton helveticus (assembly GCF_964261635.1). Lineage (NCBI taxonomy): Eukaryota > Metazoa > Chordata > Amphibia > Caudata > Salamandridae > Lissotriton > Lissotriton helveticus. Next base: position 1,083,452,342 of record NC_136059.1, read on the forward strand.
AAGGTTTCAGGGACTATATTTGACCATTTGAGCCTGCGCCCTTGATCTTTTACAGTCACGTTCAGACCACCCTTGTGAGACGTCGTTTTTATTGAAAATATGTCCATAGACGTTATCTCCATGAACACCGGGTTATGATTACTGAAGACCGAGACCTCAGTTTTATATATTAAAACTTTGCACAACAAAAAAGAAGACATAAAAATATAATCAATAATAGTACCATCATCTATTCCCTTAAATGTAGAAGACCTGCACCCCCCATCCCCGCAACCCGACTCGTATAAGTTCCATCTGGCCAGAACATTTTCAAGAGCCTCCCCCCGTTTCGAATGTTCTAGGTGAGTAGGTAAAGAAAAAGGGGGGCCTTCATCTTCTTGGTTAGCACACGGTAGGTTACAAGGGTGTATGTTAAAGTCCCCAAGGAATATTGTTTCAAAAGTATTCACGTTTACACTGTAGACTGACAAAAATGTTTCCAGTACATCCAAATTTTGACTGGTGCACTCATTTGCACTTGAATTATAAAAGTTGATAAATAAAATCTTACTCTTATCGGGAATAGATAATTCCACGATTAAACAGTTCTCAGAGCCTGAAATACATTGAGATAGTGTACCCATTATGTCGAGTTTGAATAAGCTTAATAAGCCCCCCTTGGCTCTTCCTGCGGCACTACTAATTGCTGGGATGCAAAAGTGTCTATAACCATCCAATGAGAAACTGTTTAACTTGTCCCATGTCTCTTGGAGAGCAATAATATCAAAAGTTTTTAATGTGTTAACCCACATATCATTCCCCGCTTTAGCTGATACCAGCAATGTTCCAGGTTGCAATTCTGAAGCTAGGAGATGGTGGCTGGGATTTTGTCCTTAACTCATTGTGCTCATTTAGAATTTAGGAAAAAAAGGCATATCCGAACCTGACAAGTACTCTGCATCGCAGCTGGCCCTCTTCAATGGATTTCGGTTAATGGGCAGAAATGTAGGACTGTTGTACGGCTGATTCCTTTTCCTCTTTCACTTGTACAGATCTGTAGAACCAGTTGGTGCTTATTAATTCTAAAAAGACCAATTTCTTGGACTTATTCAAATCCCCTTAAAGTGAACAATGCTAAGGATTTTGCACTAATTATATGCTTTATGTATTCAATCTACAGTATTTCAGTATCATTAGTTTAATGGTGAGCATGATATCGTTTCTGAGCCTTGAAGTCAACCAGGACACTAAAGATGCCATCCCATTGATAGGGATGACTGCTATGCACATTTCTTTCAAGGATCACATTACAGTAAGAAATGTTTACATCTCTGAGCATGGTTTGAATAAATTGGGTGCAGACATCAAAAGGAACTGGTCATTATTCTTGACCCAAATAGATATGATTGTGTCTTACTTGCAGGGAAGCCATTAAGTCAGTAGGATGTTTGCAATGACTGTCCTGAAATGTTTACTGAATAACTTGGTCACCTTAATAATTTGCAACACAAAATCAGATTGAAAGAATGCACTCAGCCATTTATAAATAAAGATATCCCCATTCCTAATCTAATGAAGAAACCACTGGAAAGGGGTGTAGCATTCAGATTGTGTGTGGATTCATGTGATCTTAATCCAACCATATGGATTAACTACCATCACTTCCAAGAATAGGGAAAAATTTAAGTTTGATTGGTGAGGCATCATGTTTTATCGTGATTGAATTGTTAACTTCCAACTAGAATCTAACCACCTATCTTGTCCTGGACAAAATATGGGGCTGCTCAGCTGGTGGACCTATGTGACTATCTCAGCTTTTCTGCTGGCTTATCCCACCTGACACTTCCATTTTGCAGCAATTCCCTGGACTGCTTTAGCTCACGTTGATGGGCCTTCACCAAGGGTTAAAGATATATTCAGCTGACTTCCAGGTTTAATCTGGATTCCACTTTATTGATTTTGCTCTGATTGAATAACTCTTCGCTCTTTGTCTTATCCAATTTGTGCACCCTGATGATGAACCAATAACTAAGAAGGGTTGAAACATCATTGATAAAAGGGCAGTTTGAACAGTTTTTTGGGGAATATCTCCTTCCCTGTCACTCTAATTGTGAATGTGGTTTTACAATTGATGAACTGATATTGTTTTACTGATCTTTTTTTATATACACACACTTCCAGGAACCCTTTCAAAGTAGCAGGAGCTACTCAGCCCAGCCATGGAGGATGAGACCTTTTACTCCTGATGCCCCAAGGCCTGGTCTACCATGAATTCTGAGCTACTGGGCCAACCGGGCTCTCAGTAGTAATTTGGTCGAGCAATTAAAGGCTCCCTCAGGGTGGAGTGGGATACAGGGAAGTGAACAAGGCCATACAACTTAAATTGCACACAGCAGCAGCAATAAATCTTTGTCCAACCAATCACAGACTTTTATGAAAAAAGAGTAGCATTTTATTTCTACTGCTACCAGCACAAAGGAAAAATAAAGCATCACAAGCAACTACACAATTCATCTGTGGTCAGGGTTTAAGTGTTCCCTTAGGCGGTTCTGTGGGCCCCACTCCCTCCTTGCTTCTAGCGATAGTAGTTTTTCCCCTACACTATATACAACATTCAGGACAGGCCCAACCTGTATTCTGAGTCTCAAAAGTCCACTATGACTTTATTTTAAAGTGACCAGGGTATTTCCTCACACCTCACAATGGGAGTCAACTTGGTGCCCTCCCATTGGACCTCACTCCCTCTAACTCTTTCCTCTTCCTCACAGAGCACGTTGGCCTTGGCAAGCAGGCAGGTGCTGGTGCTCCGGGGCAGGAAGACTTGGATTCCGCAAGTGATGTCCCCTCACCTAGCAGAGAGACTAGCAGGTCCCTAGTCCTGGTTACAGGCATAAGTCTTTAGGGCTTTCCCTCCTCATGCAGCCCATCTAGCTGCTTGGCAGATGACCATTTTTGGGGTCTCAAACTCCGCTTGTTATTGTCCATTTCCAAACACCAAATGTGATTTAGAGTCTGAGTCTTTGAAATTTATATTGGGGTCTGCTTCTTTTGAAGTGGCAAGTCCTCTGCCCCAATCTTCCTATAAAAAACAGTTGGTCACAACAGGAGTGACTCCAAAGCTGATAGCTGCTCAACACAGTCCATGGGTGTGACTAGAGAACACACCTGGATGCCAGCCATAGTGATATGTGACCCAGCTCGACTCTTTATGATTCTCTTATTAGCCCAATCTCCTTCCTTAGATGTGTTGAGGCCCCTTCCTTGTGATCCCTCTCTAAATCACAGCGAACCCTTTGAAGTGTGCAGGGGAAGCCTAGCTCTCCCCTCTACAGTGTGTGTTCCACCCAGAATACACAAATGGAGATGCATGGTGAAGTTCATACCACTCACTAATTTCATTAGGAGGAGTTGCAAGACCAGCAAGCCTTGGTATATATCTTGCTTTTAAAGAATGTGTTTAAAAAACAATTATCCTTGTTGTGCCATTCAACAGGATTTAGTTTTCAGTAAAAACAAGTTGTCTCGCTATGGTGTGCTTTGGACCCTCACATGGGACACCATTGGGACTATTGGGATCCAATGGGAAACCCACGCTTTGCCTCCTGGTTGACAGAGTGGTGCGATGCTTCCTTAGATAGACACTTAAGCGGTTTTGAGGTATTGGGGTGGGGGGGAGGGGGTGAAGATGGTGTTAATTTTTATTTTAGTTTTGTTAGTTCACACAAATGCTGCAACGGTCAACTGCCCCAAGAGCTGAGTTTCCCAGTGCAGTCTCATGATGATGTTTTGCCCCTCATAGAACAATGGTGGCACAACCCACAACAAGCACCTCTGGATAGCTATATGTAGTTATTTGGAACAACTGGGGTATGTTTGATATGATTAAGCATGGTGAAGTGCTTCGACAGGCCAAGCATGTCGGCACGGACATTCTCCTACTACAAGAGACACATATGCTGGGCACTACAACCCATTGCCTAGCCCGTTATGGGTAGATATACATGTTCCACATGGGCTTTATATGAGGCTTCAGGGGGGTGGCCATTCTGGTACACCATAGGACCTCATTCACACTGGTGCAACAGTTGGCAGACTCACATGACAGATACTTAATCGTCCATGGGATCATAGCCAGGGAACATATATGGTAACTCAGCAGCATCTATGCCCCCCGCCCTTGGGTGAGAGTTTCTTAGATCAGCTAGTAGAAATGTAGGGCTCTCTGCCCGAGGGGCTTGCAGTGGTTGGTGGGGACTGAATGATGTAATGTGCCAGGACAAAGACAGATAGTGACCCTCTTGCACTACAGTTAGACCCCACAAGTCCAAATTATAGACCTTAACAGACATGGTTGGGTGGGTAGAAACTTGGAGGATACATTATCCCACAGATGTTGGCTACACCTTTTATTCCCATACCCATTCATCTTACTCCAGAATAGATACATTTTTAGTCCGGGCCTTTGTGCACAGAGTACCAATGGAAACAATCCTCCCGCGAGGTCTGTCAGACCATTCCCCCGTGGCAGTACAACTCTTGACTGCGTCGACTCCCATTTAGATTGCGCTCTCAGTATAGCACTTGCAACATATTGCACGCATATTCGCAACGCGCACATGGAGCATGTCTCCCATTACAAGACAACGGCGTCCTTTGCATGCATTTTGCGGAAAGCTTTGAAACCTACGATTTGTGGGGTGGATATCAGTGACTGTATGGCAGAGCGTAAACGACGAAGACAGTCGCTAATCCACTTAGAAGCGCGCATTATGGAACTGGAGCTCCGGGCTCGGGATAGAGATGGGCCAAGATGCATCAGCAGTTATGTCTGATGCAGCAACAATATCAAAGTGAGCTGTTTGATGAGACACATGGTGCATCGCTTGCTACACAGAGTAGAATTTACCAATGGGGCGATAAATCAGGGAGACTCCTCTAGAGCTTATGCCAACAGGCAGAAATGCATACCCCACTTCCAGGAATTCGTGACCTGACATCTCACTATGACTGACCCTGGGGCATTGGCGGTAGCTTTGCTGCCTACTACCTATCCCTATACAAGCTGCACGAGGTCCTAGATGCTTCTGTGCTTGAGCAATTTTTTGATGACATTTCCTCAAGAGCCCACTCTGAGGAGGCCCATGAGTCACTAGAAGCCCCTCTTTCACTGGAGGAACTGACCACAGTACTTTAGAACCTACATACAGGAAAAGCACCCGGCCCCTACGGCTTCCCTAGCAAATTCTATAAAGCATATATGTCTCCCCTAAGCCCACATTACCTGGCCATTGTGCAAGAAGCATCCCAAACTACATACATGCTCCCGACTGAAGGCACGCAGAAATCGTGGTGTTTCAGAAACCAGGCCGTCCCCCGGTATTCCATGCTTTCTACCGGCCAATCTCCCTTCTAAACGTGAAGGCAAAATTCCTGGCCAAAGCGCTCCCCTCTAGACTTCTGGTTCATCACCCCGACCTGATCCACCCGGACCAGGCTGGTTCATGCCCCGACGTGTCACATGGCACAACATACGCTGTGTCCATAATGCATTACCTGCCGTGGATCGCTTACACCATACAGCGGCCTTAGTCCTGGCTGGTCGACATTGACAGAGCATTTGACTCGGTCAGCTTGACATATTTGTTTATTCTTCTGAAATGATCAAACTGCGGCCCCCAGTTTCAAACATACATTCAACTGCAGTACCACGGATTGACAGCATTCCTACATATAGAGGGCAGCATGTCCTTATCCATCCCTATTGGCCGGGCCACCAGGCAATGCCGCCCGCTACCTCCACTATTGTTTGCACTGAATATTGAGCCGCTTGCGATTTGGGTTCATCTGGACTCCTAGATATGGGGCTTTGAATGTTTGGCTGAAATCTCAGATTGAATAGCCTTATATGCCGACGATGTTCTATTTTTTATAACCAATCTCAGAGATCCATAGTTAGGCCCTCAAATCCTTCAAATCCTTCAAATCATGCAAATATTCAGCGAAACACCAGGTGTCTTCATGAATGTGAAAAAGTCTTCTGTATGGCCTCTGAGGGGGACTCTCGGAGACTACAAATGGGGTAGAGACCTCTCCCTGACCAAAGATGGCATAAAATATATCAGACTTTTCATAATGGATAGACAGGAGGTGTTCCAAAAACCAAAAAGCAAAATACACATCAAGAATGAAAAAAACAAATTTTTCTGCAATGCGCTGGACAACACAAAAAACAGACCTAAGGAGTTCTTTAACATCATTAGGCAACAAACCTCAAAGCCCTCTGCTTCCTCAGTTCGGGCCTCCAAATAACTGTGTGCCAACTTCGCCAACTTCTTTAACAACAAAATCACAAAGATTGAGCTCTTACTGGACACCAATCACATCCCTCCCATCAAGAGCCCAATGCCTGGAACTAAAGACAACGCATCCAAGCACCCTACAAAACCCTGGAAATCCTTCAATCCCATTTGGGAAGCTGAGATAGTCAAACTGATCTCCACCGCCAATCCCTCTTCCCACGTCCTAGATAATTTACTCCCACAGCTGACCAAAAAGCTGAAACTCTCCCTAGCCCCGCTCTGGTGCAAGATCATAAACAGCTCCCCGAGAACCGGAGTTGTACCAGACTGCCTCAAAGTCGACCAAGTCACGCCACTGGTGAAAAAACCAGGCCTAGACACAAAAGACCTGAACAACTTCAGACCTGTCTCTAACTTACCTCTTCTATCCAAAATCCTGGAAAGATGCGTACTCCCACAACTGGCTCAACACATGGACAGCATCAACCTTCTTGATCACCACCAATCGGGTTTCTGAAAAGGCTGTAGCACTGAAGCCCCAATCCTCGACGTCATTGATGACATCCACAAATCACTTGATTCGGACCAATGCTGCCTACTCATCCTCCTAGACCTATCAGCAGCATTCCACATGGTCGACCACAATCTTCTCATTAAGGTTCTTCAGGAAAGGGCAGGTCTAGATGAGGTGGTCCTACACTGGTTCTCCTCCATCTTTCACAACCGCACCCATAGAATAAAAATCAAAAACATTAAGTCTGACCTACACCCCGTCAGCAGGGGTATCCCACAAGGGTCAGTACTCCCCCCACAACTTTTCAACATCTACATGGAACCCCCGACTACCCTACTCAAAAAATCCAACATCCCCTTCCATCTATATGCAGACGACATGCAGATCTATCTGGAAACCTCCTCCATTGATGACATTCAGAGACTCGCTATGAGAAGTCCAACACTGGCTCTCAAGTAGCCACCTAAATCTCAATCAAGAAAAACTGAAATACTCCTCATTTCCAACAAAGAAGTGAACCCCCAATTTGCAGAATGACTAAAAGCTATTGATGCGCTCAACGGTTACCTCACCCTGGTGGACTCTGTAAAATCACTAGGTTTCTCCCTAGACCCGAAACTGAACTTGACCAAACACATTAAGTACTTTGCAAAGAGAGCCTTCCCTAACTTGAAGATACTTAACAGAATAAAACCCTTCAACCCGCCCAAGGACCTCAAACAAGCCGCTCAAGCATTGGTGTTGTCTAGACTAGATTACGGGAATGCAGTTCTCTCTGGTACAGCAAAATCACACCTTGCTCCCCTCAAAAAAACTCTCAATGCAGGAGCCAGAATGGTCACAGGAGTTAAGAAATTCGATCACATCTCACCTGCACTCAGGGAGCTAAAATGGCTCCCAGTTGAAATGCGTGCCAGCTTTAGAACAGCCTGCCTCAGGCACAAAGCTCTTCACACAGGCAATCCGGTATACCTGGCTTCCAAACTCAAAAAAGTAAGTCAGACCTGGAACCTCAGGAGCTCCAACACTCTACTACTCATCCCGCTGAAAACACGCAAACAGAAAACCGCAGCCCGGTCCTTCGATGGTAATGCTCACAAAATCTGGAACTCTATTCCCCCCACATCAGAACTATCCCCTCCTTTGCAAAATTCAAATGACTGCTCAAAGACCTTTTCCTCAATCGTTCCCTAGCGAACTGATAGGAGCCGCCAAAGTGCTTAAGACGGCACATCGCAGCACTTTGACTCTGTGTCCTCAGGTCCTTTACCTCCTCCATCTCCCAGACCCGTACTTTGTTCCCCCCTTCCCTGAAAGAGTAGCTCTGCCCAAACAACAGCACTCATCTAAGACACCACAGGACTTCAGTGCCTCAAAGTTACACAACCTGCTGGTACTTTCTGTCCATGTTCTATTCTATTACTGTATTCTGTGACTTTCGCAGTACGACTGTTATAAAGCGCTCTGATACCCTCGTGTCTGGCCAGCGCTATATAAAACGTCATAATAAATAAATAAATCACCCGAGTGTGCAATATAAATATGGCACTCACTAAGGTTAAATCTGAGCTCCAGTAATAATCGGGCCTGCCACTGTCCCTTTATGTCCGCCTGGCAATCTTTTAAAATTATATCCCTTCCACATCTCTTATATCAGCTACAAAACCACCCTTGCCCCATCCCACAGACGTGGTTCAGACAGATCAACTCCATGCTGGGTGGGTTCCTGTGGGGGAGGAGTGGCCAGAATGGCTCTTTGTAACTGCTTTCTTTCCACATACTGCGGGGTATTGCTGACACCGACGTTCAGTATTATGATAAGGTCTCACACAGTCAAGTATTAAACGACTGCTGGGACGGCTCCAGTGATGAACCTGCATTTGCTGTTGAGCTATGGCTATATGATCATCCAAACGTTCAGGCTCTTACCCCAGCCACTAAAGTAGTAAGAATGACATGGCGTCAGTCCATTCCCTGCATAGGCTGGAAGAACTGCCTTATGCGGGAGGCCTCCTGTGGTGCAACCGACTTCTCTCACAATTGAAACACCTATAGGGTTTCCAGGGATGGGATCAGATTGGGATAGTGTCCCTATGAGATGTCCTCCAGGGCTGTACCCTCAAATCATTACTAGAATTACAGGAGGAATTTTCCATCCCCAATACCCAATTCTATAAATACTTGCAATTCCGTCACACAGTAACACCATATCTTAAATATCTTAAGGCCCTTCCCAAATTTAGCCCACTAGAAGGAACGTTCCTTATGGGAGATCTGTGGGAACATAACATTTCCAAAATATATCAGACGTTAGTTACCCATTGTACCCCTGTATTGGAGACACTCAGAGTGTGGTAGTCAGACATTGGTCCCACTGATAACAATGATTGAAGGGAGGCCTTACAGTCCCCCCGGGGGGCAGCAATCTCCTCATGCTTGCACCTGATGCAGCTCAAATACTTACATAGAACATATTACACACGCCTCAGGCTGTGGAAGGATGGGCTCATTGCTTCCCTAGAATGTCTGCGCTGCAGTGAGGAAGAAACCACCTTCCTCCACACAGTGTGGACCTGCCCTAGATAGATTTTGGAAGGGAGTATTCACGTGCTTGACTGAGGTGCTGGGCTGGAACCTTCACAGCACACCACAGCTTGCATTATTGCACATCCCAGAGGATATAGGTAGGAACAGGTATAAGCACCACTTGCTATTTCTAGGCCTTACTCTTGCTGAACAGGACATAGCCTGAACGTGAAAGGCAGTATCCCCACCCCTTTTGGGTGTTTGGAAGAGAAAGTGAAGGAAAAGAGTATCCCTAAGAAATAAGGACCTAGTGAAGAAGGTTCCCAGTTCAGGACCACCAAGGTGAGAGCTAGCACTGCTCCCCTAGAGGCCGGGGGGATGGGGGGCGCTCGTTTATCAGGGACTTTCACCTCTTGATTCAAGGCGCAATGATGTGAGAGCGCCCATCGGCAGCAGGGCTGGAGACTGGGATTCTGCAGAGGGGTGAGAAGAATCAACACAGACCTGCCTAACCTCCCTGCCTGACCCTAAGATGGAGGCCTGATTCTCCCTATTCTGAGCATTTATGGTGGCCTGGGGTTCTATAGCAAGCCGTGGTCCTTCGCAGGACACTACCAAGAGGCTCTAGAGGGCGTGCCCACTGAAGGAAAACCACCCTGACATGCAACGCAGCTGGAGAAATACAAGTCCAGACTCCAAGGCAAAGTGAGAGGGGAACATATGGGCACACCAACGTGTGGCCTGCACCCGTGAACTGCCATATGTCTCCCAATAAATTGCAGACTATGTTCACTTTTGTGTGCACTTATGCATGGCTGTGCATGTGATGGTGTGGACATGTACTTGGGTGTTTTTGTTCTAGAGCATGTGATTCAATGTGTGCTTGTGTTTGTGCGCGCAGATGTTTCTGTATGTGTGCTTATGTCTGTGCGCGTGATGGTGTGTGCATGTACTTGAGTGTTTTTGTACTAGGGCATGGGATTGTATGTGTGCTTATGCGTGTGGATGTTTCTGTATGCGTGCTTGTGTGCGCCCTCTGTTCACGTATCGATCCCTATTTGGCATTGTATTCTGGACCTTGAGGTAAAGGATAGATTAGAAAGTGATCATTTTCCCCTGAGTCTATTAATTGAAGCTTCGTTGTTTCAGGGTGTTGTGGGTACTTCGCTAGCAGACAATGGCGCTAATATGGAGATACATGTTAGTAACAACAGACGAGCCCTCAAATGGCCATTTATATTGGACCATGGCGAGGTCCTGGCAGAAATATACACACTTTTTGCAGGGTCTTTTGTCTCATTTGTAGGTCCCAAAGCTATAGAGGGAAATCCTCTTTATTTTATGTCATTGCACAAACATTTTTTTAACGATTTAAAAATGCTTGTAACCAAAATGCCCAAAAAAAAACAACAAAAAACACAGAATCTGTCCCACAGCAAACCATGGTATGACAGAATCGGTAGGGAATCTAAAAGGGCTCTTATATTAGCTATAAAATCTAACATTATACCTGATATAAAAACTGCAAGAAATAACTATAAGCAAGTACAAAAGGCCTCCAAAAAAGCTTGGGAGGAAGAATTATGGGCCGATATGTTGGTGGCTGTTAAAACTAATGACAATGTAGGCTTCTGGAGGCTGGTAGCCAATGGGAACCATGTAGGGAGAGTGGCAAAAGACGTCCACTTGGACGAGTCAACATGGGTTAACCATTTCACCAACCTCTATAAAAAATACGAGGATATTGGAGCCGATGTGGATGTTCCATGTTTTGAATACCCCACAGATTGCATGGGCTTCACAATAGCCGAAACAGAGTCGGCAATCAATCTAGTAAAGACTGGTAAAGCCCCAGGCTTGGATAAGATCCCTGGTGATCTATACAAACATGATCTAACTGTCTGGGCACCATATATAAACTACTTGTGTAATATGTTATCCCTTTGCTTAGATTTCCCTGAAAGTTGGCGGGGGGGCAGAAATTGTTTTAATCTACAAAAAAGGGGATCGGATGGACCCCTCCAATTACCGGCCAATCAGCTTGATGGACATCCTCCAGAAAATTTATTCACGACACATACTAACTCGTGTCAGTGACTGGATGGATGAGAACGCAATTTTAACGAAATTCCAAGCTGGGTTCCGTAGTAAAGTAAGCACTATTGACCAGATATTCAGATTCTGCTGTCTCTATTGGAAATATGTACACATTAAAAAGGGTCACTTATACGTTGCTTTCGTCGATTTAAGAGCAGCGTTCGATTTAGTGCCGCGCAATCTTTTATGGAAAACACTGAATGCTGTAGGTTTGCCAAACAGCCTATTGGTCCAGATAAAAGAACTGCACGAAAGGAATTATGCGAAAATTCGATGGGGCCCAAATGGGGAATTAACCCAAAAAATTCCTATTGAGCGTGGAGTTCGCCAAGGCTGTGTTTTGGCCCCTACACTTTTTTCACTCTTCGTGAATGACATCCCCAAACATCTAGAAGGATGTATAAATGACTCACCAAAATTGAATGGTGAAAGGGTGACATCATTGTTGTTTGCTGACGACACTATTCTGACTTCCCAAACAAAAAAAGGTCTCCAAGCACTACTCAATTCTTTTAGCAGATATTGTAGTAAGAAAGGCCTGGAGATAAATGGGAATAAGACCAAATGTATGGCCCTTAATCCACAAAAAAAAGCCAAAGGATGTTTAACTTTGGATGGTGCTAAACTAGAATCGGTTTCACATTTTTCATACTTGGGGGTTACCTTAGAATCGAATCTTTCCTGGAGAGCCCAAAGGGAAAAAAGTAAATTAGCATTTATTCAGAATGTAAAGCCAATCCTTAGAAAACAAAGTCTGAGCACTAGTAAAGCGGTGTCCCCGGTAGTCGAGCTATTTAAATTCAAGGTCCAACCGGCAGTGCTGTAAGGCACAGAAATTTGGGGGCCAGGGTCAAAAGATTCCTTTCGCATTTTGGACAACAATTTTATGAGGAGTTTGGTAAGGGTCCCAAGAGGTACCCCCCTAGTTCCTCTTGAATTGGATCTTAACGTCAAAAGAACCGACCATTATACCATAATTCGCCCACTGATGCTTTGGGTTAGATTGTGGAGAGTGCCCGAACTGCAGGATTATAGGGATGGTTTAAAGGAAATCATGGAGTATGGCAACTCATTAACTATCCCATGGTTAAAGCATGTTAAAACTTGGCTTACTGAAATAGGTTTAAATCACTTTTGGGAAAATCCGGAACTTTTACCACCTCACGCAAAATTAATATTGAAAAGGGCATTTTGGAGTTCCATGGTCAACAAGGTAACAAATGTTTCGGCTGCTGGAACTCTGGTAACAAATTTTCTTAGCTTCAAGGATGAGCCATTTTTCGAGAATTTTCTCGATGAGATAGAGCCTCCTCTAGCCAAAACCCTTTTTTTAAAACTTCGGTATGGCAATCTGTTGACCAAAACAACCATAGCACGATGGTCAAGGAGGACAAATGATTCACCCTTGGAGGCTGATGAACTATGTGCCATGTGTGACCGTAACCAGACTGAAACCGAGGCTCACATGTTTTTTTTTGCCCCGCTTATGCATCACCCAGAATAAGATGGATTAAACCATTATGCTTACTGTTAGGTTTGAGCTCATGTAACCAGGCTCTAAGAATACTCAAAACCAATACTGACCAAGTAATAATATTTAGTGTTACCCGATTCTTACATTCAATATTTTTTTAAGAAAAAAAAAGGGACAACAGCTATAAACGAATGGTGTATATTTCCAAAATTAGAACTAGCAGACGACTCTTTATAAAGGGAGGTTATTTGGTATATTTTAAAGGATGTGCTTAGTTTAGTTAAGATATGTATATTTATAGACGTTTAAAAATGTTTTTTTTTATCAATGTAATGTTTTGTGCTTGACTCTTTTATGGCATTTTTGCAGAAATAAAGAAATTTGAAATGAAATGAGAGTGTGTGCGCACATTTGTGTGTGCTTGTGCATGTGTGTGCGTGTGATGGTATGTGTGTGTGCATGTACCTGTGTGTAGGTCCTTGGGTATTTTTGTTCTGGAGCATGTGATTATATGTGTGCTTGTAATTTTTGGTAGTTTCTCTATGTGTGCTTGTGTGTGTGCGTCTGTGCGTGTATGAGAGTGTGAGCGCATTTGTGTGTGCTTGTGCATGTCTGTGCATGTGATGGTGTTTGTGTGTGCATGTACTTGGGTGTTTTCGTACTAGAGCATGGGATTTTATTTGTGCTTGTGTTTTTGAATGTTTCTGTATATGTGCTTGTGTGTGTGCGTATGTGCGCATATGAGAGTGTGTGCTCACATTTGTGTGTGCTTGTGTATGTCTGTGCTTGTGATGGTGTGTGCACACTGGATTTTTTATTCTCAGGCGGCCTCTGTCCTGGACTCTAACTGCCAGATGCCGGACCTTAGGATGGCCACCAGTGTACAAGTGTACAGTACAGTCCCCTGCCTGACCCCAAGATGGCTTCCATAGTGGTCCCCTCCACGTTGTTTTACTTCCCTGGGACATCAATTGGACATTGACCAGGCCTTGAACCTATCCCCTAACCTGCTTACACATTAGGACTTGGAACCTGCGGAACTTACCCCAGACTGTAGACACCAAGCGATTTGGCTGATGCCCGGTGGAGTTACCATATAGCTAAAGAGGAGATGGGTTGTGGACTGCCCCCCTGCCATCACCAACCCAGCCGGACCTTGGGCAGATTTTACCCTCGTCTCTACATCTTATCTTCCTCCTACCCCTTTACCTAATCCCCTTACCCTTCCTTGCACCATTCACCTTGTCCCCTATGTTATTTAAATGCTTTTCTTGATACTTATGTAACTTTTAACTGATGTAAATTGCAACATTATTGGTCCTTATGTAAAGCACTCCGTTTCCTTCGGGTCTAGCCAGCGCTATATAATAACTCATTAATTAAATATTTTCCATTTAGTATTCTTTCTCTCTTTGTCTCCTTCCCTAGCACCTATCCCCTCTCTCCTGAATCTCTCATCTTGCCTGCTAGTCTGACTAGCCCCTGTCCTTTGTGCCCTTTGACTAAGCACTCCTTCTCCCCTTGTTGGGGAAAGATCCAATATTTATACTCTGAAGTCTCAGCAAACCTGCTGAGAGAGTCCACTGCGCCAAGGGAGCCACTCACAGCTGAGGTATGGTATGGCACCCCTTGCCAAAGCACTCCCTCTCCCCTTTTTGGGAAAGGATCCAGTATGTAGGCCTTGGAGTCTCAGAGACCCCTCTGAGAGAGTCCACTGTTTAAAGGGAGCCTCCCACAACAGAGATAGAGAAGTGATACCACTTCCCCTGGGATCATAGCTTACTGGACTTTGGACGTTGCTTTGACTCATCTACCAGTATGTGTCCCCGTCGCCCTTCCCCCCCCTCCTTCCATGCTGTGTCCTTCACCATCCCCTTCTCTTTCCCGCCTCCGTTACCTTCTCCAGCGCCTACCCCCTCCCCTGAATCTTTCCCTGTGCCTGCTTTTCCCCTTACGTATTTGTGCTTTTTGTTTGTCTCGACCTTACAAGTAACTATGTTGCACTGCTCTATTAACTGTGTAACCTTTGTAATGATGTAACCTGTAACTATGATCTGATGTTCATGTAAAGTGCTCTGATACCTCTGGTTCTAGCCAGCTCTATATAAAACCTTTAAAATAAAAAAATAAATAAAAATGGATGGATTTCTGCATGGGGCTGGAGGAGCCAGTGTTTCAGGCTAGGGGCTGCTTCCAAAAAATCAGACGCATATGGAAGTACTGGGCTGAGTACCAAGGCATTGTTCTAGCCCCATTGCTATCAAGGTCTGCATTACTAGACTCAGAGGTACTGTTTTATGGCCAAAACACAGAACATACTCAATGTCAATAGGCTGACGACAGTATTTCTTAAAGGGGGACATGATATGGGGACAAAGACAATTCTTTTTAGTTTTCTCTTTTTTTGCATCTTGTTTATTCTTCAGTTTACAAAATACTATGCTGTACAATCACACAAATTCTGCATCTTTACTTGTACTTGTATACTATGGCTCACAAAACACTATTTTGGTAAACAATCAATAAATATGTTTTTAAAACATTTTTTTTTAAGTTGTCAACATATAAAGACTAGGTAATTGAAAATAAAAGTACATTACACAGAATTTCATACAAAGTTGCAGTAATTAGAACCACATGTCATGACCTAAACCCTTCTCTGACCTTTCCTTAACACCTCAGTAAACACCCCAAGATCTTTCCTTTTAGTAGTAGGTATTCCCCATTTTCCAGCCACTCGCTCCTATCCCTCCCATATTTCATTATCAAACATGTACGTGTGCGGAGATCTCTGAAATTGGAGTGGACATCTCTGCATATAAATGGTAGGAGCAGCAGAGGCAGAGAACTCTGCTCTTAGGTTTAGGAATCTAATTTTGAAGTATGTTAGTATTACTGCTGTATTACTACTAAATGGAATACAAAATGCAGTTTTTTAGTTGGCCCCATTGTTTAGGAAGACCCGGAATCAGTACCAGTGATGAGGGCAGATCCTTTGTAACTGTATAGTGCTCAACAAACGATACAGGGAAGTGGACACCTTCTCAAACACTAGTGAGGATTGTAATGTAAATGTAATGTAATGTAAATTGATACTTGTATAGCGCACTACTCACCCGCAAGGGTCTCAAGGTGCTTGTACAATACCGCTGTGGAACCCATCCTGGCTTTCCCTGTGAGATGCTCCCTACTGGGCACCCCCAAGGTGGAGGCCAGGCATCCTTAGCGTTGTGGGGGCCGTTGTGGAGATTGAGCAAGCTATTGCCCAGAGTTGCAGAGTGGGACTCCATGATTGGAATAGGCACCGATGCGAGAATGATCAGGTCCGTGGAATTTTGAGCCCAAGACCCGCCGAGGCGGGGAATTGAACCCTGGTCCCGGGCTAGACCTCTGCATCAGGGTCTGCCGCTCTAACCATTGAGCCACACTTCTAAATGTCTCGAATTAAGTTCATATGTTGTCGTGTTTTGGGTGCTCTGTCCTTGGGGTCCCATAGTGGATGCTTTGTCTTGTTTGATTACATGTATGTGGGTCTCATCTGTTGGAACCCTTAAGACACAAAAGGTATATTTTCCTTTTTTAAAGAAAAAGTGACCAAGCAGTTATCACTCAAGAGTTAAGTTTGAATGGAAGGGAGTGTTATGGCTCTAGGAAACCTGTCAGAGAATCTCTGATTCAAAGGTAGAACACAGAGATTCGCAGCCTGTATCATCAAAATCAGTAAGAATATATAATGGTTGGTATCTTACTACATAATCATTTATTATATGACTGCAACTCGTATGGATTAGAATGGATGTAAAAGTAATAAGCAGGTGAGCAACAATTAATCAAGTTAAGGCAAAGTATAAATGTGCCACTAACATGTTGCATCACACATTGTTTTCTTATGCACTACCTCCCTGCATATCTTATGCTGCCTTTAAGTCTCTAGTCAGAACTCCAATATTTAGGGCTCCCTCTGGCAGCTGGTCGTTGAGTTTAACCCCTGCCTCATAATGAATGCTAACATCTTGTATACCTTTACTAGGCTTGGGTTTCAATGGAGCGAGGAGGAGTAGGCTTGTGTTTGGCTACTGTGTCAAAAGTTGACCAATGCTTCTTGTTAAATAAGTGTGTAAGCAGAAATCTTCTACTACTTTCTTTTCTTCTTCCTACAGAATGGAATACTCAAGGTCATCATCCTCATGGCTATCTTCAGGTGCCACCTTGATAAGCAAGGCGCACAGCGGAGAATGGACTTTTTCCCTTCTCAGTCCTGCTAGCACAATTTAAGAAAATACATGGTAACCAAAGAATCCTAAAAGTGAACCTGCATTCTAGGCCTGTCACTGGAACCATGCACATGCTTCAAACTCTTGCTTTAGGTTAGCCCACATTATGTGCAAGCAGGCCTGTATTGAATGCAACAAAAAGTCATACATAATCCTTAAAAAGAATGTTGTTTGACCCTTTTCCCTATATCTCTGATGGAACTTGAGGGCTAGATGTACTAAGAATGGAGTCAGTCAAAGTGGTCGCAAATTGCGCACTGACTTTGACTAAATCCATTCTGTTTTTGCGAACCGACCTCTGTACTAATAGGTTGGTTCATAAAAAACCCATTCGTAGGGGGTTGCTATTCGACCTCCTTCATGTATATCATTGAGGTAGGTCACAAATTGTCACCCACTATGTATTGTAGCCAACATAGGGATGGTGGTCTGCTGAGGTCAGCAGCCCACCATGTCTGTGATTGCTTTTAAATATAGCATATTTTTTTTTATTCAAACCCATTTTCCTTAAAGGAAAATGGGCTGCATTACAAAAAAAAATATTTAAGTAACATTTCTAAGAGTAGAGTATCCCATAGGAATACTGCAAATTCTTAAAAATGCTGAAGTCAACATTCACAAAGGAGAAGTGGTCCTTTGGGGGCACATACCCATTTGCCAATGGGTTACCACTATCTTTTTGTAGTCAGCAAATTAAAAAATTTTTGCAACCAGCTTTCCGTTGCAAAGCATTAATACATACTATACCGATTAAGTATTTGGAAGGATGCCCTAAACACGCCCCTTTCAAATACCAAAATTGAGATTCGGTAACATGTTACTGAAGCTCAATTTGAGTTTTGTACATGACAAAACAACTTTCTGTCCCTAAGCTGTTACCATGCCGAGAAAGAAGGAAAGCGGTAAACGAGCCACAACAGCCACCATTTACAAGAGGATGAATTAGTACTCCAACTGAGGGGTCTTGTTTTACTTTATTCACCTCTGCTGGAACATACAACTCCAGTGAGAAAAAAATGTGCACTTTATCAAACATGTATATTTATTTTCTGGGCTGGACTTGTGAAGTAATTAACTCCAGGGAGCCGTGATGTACTTCAGGTAGATTTGTTAGTTGTAGTTACAGGTTATTGATTTCATGTGATGCAGCTCCACGATAACAAGATAAATATACTCCAGGTTACTACAACTTGCAGAACACTTAGCTAGATTATTAGCAATATCCGGGGAAAAAATGCAACTGGCTTTTTTTTCAATATTGATATAGGAAAAACTGAAGTTTCTTTTAAAGTTGTATTAGGAGTCATGCAATAATTCCGCATACTGAAATTACCGAAATCCAAAATTTTGATAATACCACTTGAGGTATTAACACGGTGCAGTTTCCGCTGCACATAGAATGTACGCATAATCACTGCTGCATGGAAATGTTCATTGTTCACTCAAACACTTTCCAGGGAACTTGACCGTCCTGTTAAACATTTTCTATGATCAAAAGGTTTGGGGGCATCTTTTGAAGATGTAGAAATGAATATGCTGGAGAAATAAAAAAAAAAGCAGAAGGAAACATTTAACATACTTCTAAAGTTTAACAGCAACAATGGGATTGCAGTCGTGGCTAAATATCAAGCTGTGATTTTCAAAACCTGCCGCAGGGTAATTCATTACCCACTTCGCGAATGAAAAATGCATTGTGTCAAACATGAGACCTGATCACCTTTTTCAAACCTCATTCCTCTCATTTCCACAGATTCTAAGTACAATAATAAAAGATTTCCAGGGAGAAATATTCTCCACACTACTCAGTTTTCCTTGTGGAGTTACACAATGGTTTAGAAACCCTCCCCCCCCCTGTCCTCTCTCAAGAAAGCGTTCTTCAAAGGATTCAAATCGCATTTTTCATACCTGATGCATCCCTTGGTGGCTGGGAAGGCTGACATCGGACGCCTCTCGGAAATTACTTAGCATAACAAAAGGGCCCAACATTCATCATATTTATATTGAAATATTCTGCTTTCCAAACCATGAACTTTTCGTCTTATGCATCTGAAGAGCAGATTGTGCCTACAGAATTGGAAAAACATCAATCTCACATGGTTGCTGTGCACTTCCTATGCGACAGCAAATGGGCAATCTATTGAATAGCAGGCTCTTTTGCAGCAATATTTCACGCCGTAAGGCATGCACAAGTGTGTGCTCAGTGAGCTGTGACTAAGCAATTGGCGGAGGTGCAGGGCATAGCCTGACGTGTTTTCATCGCACCGTGAAATGATTTAATTTACTGCAGTATTACCTTTTCATTTACATAATTCCAATTAAAGGCCCTTCCATGTTCCCAGCCTGCAACGTGAAAGCTTTCAGAAACTTAGATATTGTACCCCATCCTTTAAAGGCCGCTAGGTATTCATAATGCTAATTTCTAGGTGTCACCAGAATTTGAAAATGCACATTGCCTAGATATATTCTTGCAAAAGGGTGATTTTATATATTTCGAAATAAAAGACTGAGAACAGGTGCGCTAGTTTTGAATATGATCAAGATACCCTCGGGCTGAGTTAGTTTATAACATGAATATGAGATGCCTGTTGAAGAGGTGGCTACTTTTGCTGCCAAAGAGTGGATGCCAAATGCACCTGTTTAATTAACTGCAAAAATTCACGCAAGGAAATACCCTGGATTATATTTAAAAGTGAGGAATGCAAAAGGTACTCACGAGAAGGTGCAGAGGTATTAAACAAAGGATGAGCCCAGATATACAAAGCAAATTTGCATTTCTCAATGGACCGAATCGCTAATTCGGGCCATTAAGAAATGCAAAACCAGCAATCGGCATGAACGAATGCCTTAAAAGCGGTGGCAAATTGCGAATCCCTCTATGTAGGAATCGCAATTTAGAAATTGGTACAATAGGGAATCTTAAATTGCGATTTCCTATTAGCTAATGGGAGCCGCGTTTACTAAGTATTACCCATTTGAGAATGGGGAAAAAAGGGCCTGTTAAGAAATGCAAATACCACTGATCCTGACCAGATGGTAACCATGTGCAAACTATAAAAAGAGCCCCAAAATGCATCTGGCACTCTCATAATGGCGCATTATACCTCTAGGCAAGGAGAATGAGGCTTCAGGCAGTGAGGTACACGAGGAGACGGAGACATGAGAGCATATTCAGGATGAGGTTATGGGTTGCAGTCCTACGGGATGTAGAGCTGTCTCCCTGGGCACTAGTTAATTGCTGCGTTAAACCAGCTCAATTTAAATCAAAAAAAGTTTCTTCACTTATGTGTCTTGAATTCAATTATAGTTTGATTGGCTTTTTTTCATCCTTGATGTTATATTCACATCTGTTTTCATTCAATCGTGCGAATTTATTGTGTATTTACTCATCAAAATCCATGTTATACATCACAATTGTGCCCAATGCATTTCGGCGTACAACGCCTTCATCACCCAACTTAACCTGACAGAATGCAGATCATAGACAGGTATAGACTGAGTAGGCACATCATACTTGACCTGACTATTGATTTCCATACCCAGCTACAGGCACCCACACTGCGTAGCAATGCTATACCTCCCCATATGCAGGATGTGTGCTGCCTGCACTTCCTAACATCAGGGAGCTACCAGTCAGTGATAGCAGTGGCAAGGGGTCCCACAAAGTGCACTTTCTAGGTTCCTCCACAAATTTCTTGACGTAATATAGGAAAGGTAAACCAGCATATACATTTTCCTGGAGCAGCCCAATCATTGCAGCAGACAAAACTCCAATACTACTGGGTAACACATTTCCCCGATGTGATTGGATGTGAAGATGGGACACATATAGCCCTATGCCCCCCTTCCACCACAGAACACATCTATCGGAACAGGAAGAGCACACATTCCCTGAAAATGCAAATGGTGAGTGATGCCTCCTGTGTCATCACTGACTTTGTGGCCAGATATCCAGGAAGCAGTCACAACTCCTTCATCTTCTGCCACAATGGCATTAACACCCAGCTTGCACAGGGCAAGTTGGGAGGTTTCCTGCTTGGTATGGTGTCCAGAGAATCAATGAAAGCACTGGCCCGGAGTGTATGTGTGATGTGAGCTAATATATGCCCCCTCTTGCCCTCAAGTGACAGCACCTATGTATTGAGACCCTGGATCATCACACCTTATCTGACTCCAAGAACACCAAGTAAGGGACTTTACAACAGTGCAAACAGACCAACTCGCTCACTCATTGGGCGCACATTTGGCATCCTGAAGTCCAGTTTCCGCATCATACACAAGACAGGTGGAGCATTCCTCTACAAGCCGCACACATGCTGCAAGGTCATAGCCACCTCTGCCATCCTGCACAACATTGCCATGAGGAGGGTGTCACCATTCAGCTAGACTCTAACGAATATTCTGATAATGACCATCAACCAACATAGGGGCAGCAGGACGGAAAACATGTGGCAAAGGGACGTGCACTATGTATTGAGATTACACAAAACTACTTCTGAGGTGAGAGAAGACATGACACAGTGGAAAAGATGCAACACAAAGGGGAAATGCTTGGTGTGCAACTCAGTGGCCACCTTTTATTTAGATGGCTACCACAACTGGATAAACATGATTCCTACTTTTTAGGGCTGGAGTGACTTGCACCAGTCTATCAGCAACATCCTAGAAGCTGTGAGACATGTTTATTTGTATGTTTATGGTACACCTGGCCAGGAATAAAGTGGCCGTGTGAATGTGTCAATGCATCCTATGAATTGTCTGTGGCTTATACGGTATGCCCTATGCTCACAATCCATTGATATTTGCCATTGCTCCTGCCCCTTCTGAACTGCCATGATCAGGCACTGCAGCTCTCTGATAACCCCACCAATGACTTTGTTCTGCCGTTGCTACAAGCGTATAATGGATCCTTCAAGGCCACCATAGAAGGAAGGTCTTTATGCAGCTCCAGCCATGGTGTCCTTGTGTCTCTGCACAGGTCTGGCCTCTGTTGCGCTGGTGTCTACCACTATGGATTGTTCTCCCTCACTATCAGTAGAGTGGGGCAGTGGGGTGGTGGTGGCTCTCCTGAGGGTTGGTGTTGAAATGCTGGGTGATGTTGGTGTGTTAGGGTCTGGCTGGACGACAGCCTCTGCATCCCTATCAGTTGTCCCAGGTGCAGTCACCTCCGGGTTGTGATCTGCGGGAGATATTTGTACATCATTTATTGAAAATAAATGGGATATACTTTTGGCACTATGATATTGTGACTCTGCTGCATGTGTACATGGCATGTAGGTGATGGGAACATCAGCACTCAATACTGCACACTGATGGAGTGCACTACAACTCCCATGATGCATTGCTTGGGTGGGCATGGTACCTAAATGGAATTCTGCTAGCTGTGCTGTATATGTTGTGGTTTGGATTGGTTTGTGGGATGAATGTGATGTGATGACAAATGACTTGCCTTGGCTGGTGTCCGCTGCAATGGAGGTGCTGATGTTCCCAGCCCACTGATATTCTCTGGCTCAAGGGTCCCCTCAATCAGTCTCTCATTGGCAGTTAGGGGGGATGTATGGTTGGTCCACCTCCGGTCTTCTGCCCATCTGCCTTCCTGGTGGCCAGCTTGTTCTTTGTTCATGAGCGAAGATCATGCCATCTCTTCTCAATTTCAGGGATAGTCCGCTGTGTTACTCCCAGGAAATGTATCTTCTCCAAGATGCCATTCCTGTTTTTCAGTGTAACAGGGACAGAAAAGGACACCTTCCCAAACAGCAGGTCCATATTAACCACAAACACCCCAGAGAGAACATCCAGTTACCTCTCTGAAAATGTGATCTTGCGTTTTCTGGGGTTTCCACCTTCATTTCATTCCTCTGCAGCCATGTTGTGGGTGAGCTGAGCTTTCCATGTGCCACCAAATGCTTTTCTGAACCACTCTCTACTTTTTGTAGCTTTGTGGAGCCGCTGCCTGTCAGCCACACCCAGTAATCAGGTTCCACCTGGCCTTTGACATCATCCACTTGCTCTCAGCTGCAATTTGGGCCTGTTTCTTAATTTAGCAATTTCTTCAATACCGGTTTCTTAATAGCGATTGCGACTCCGTAGCAATCACTATTAAGGAATTGGTTCTTTCTTACATACCCACTTGCGACTCGCTAATAGCGATTCCTGCAAAATCGTTATTTGTGAGTAGGTATTTTAGTTTTTCGTACATCTGGGCCAAAGCACCAATGTTATTAAGCCAAGTGGAACCCTTGAAGCATGTCTGAAAATGCTGTGCATCCATATGGGTGGATATTATGCAAACAACGTGATATTTGCTCAGATTGGCAGTGTCTGTATGTATCACAACTCACAAAAGGGGGTGGTAATGGACAGAGTATCTGAATTAAGCAGAACACTCCTACCCATGTCAAAAGATCAGGGCTTGATCCATCACCGTTTTTTAGCTCACTGCACCATCCCAGCTCAGAACCTGGCTACATGCAAATTAGTCTGACCCTGGCCCAGTGCATCATGGGAACAGGGCAGACCAAACTACCAAGCCAATTCTTTACTGGAAAGGAAACAAGCTTCCGGGGACCGGTTTCTGGCATTGCAGCCGTCTTCGGCCCGGCTTGCTTGAATCCTGATGGTGCAATGAGCAAGGGACTCACATCTGAGTATACCCTACCACACTTATGGTGGCCAAAACGATTCACAAAAGGGGGTGGTAATGGACAGAGTATCTGAATTAAGCAGAGCACTCCTACCCATGTCAAAAGATCAGGGCTTGATCCATCACCGTTTTTTAGCTCACTGCACCATCCCAGCTCAGAACCTGGCTACATGCAAATTAGTCTGACCCTGGCCCAGTGCATCATGGGAACAGGGCAGACCAAACTACCAAGCCAATTCTTTACTGGAAAGGGAACAAGCTTCCGGGGACCGGTTTCTGGCATTGCAGCCATCTTCGGCCCGGCTTGCTTGAATCCTGATGGTGCAGTGAGCAAGGGACTCACATCTGAGTATACCCTACCACACTTATGGTGGCCAAAACGATTCACAAAAGGGGGTGGTAATGGACAGAGTATCTGAATTAAGCAGAACACTCCTACCCATGTCAAAAGATCAGGGCTTGATCCATCACCGTTTTTTAGCTCACTGCACCATCCCAGCTCAGAACCTGGCTACATGCAAATTAGTCTGACCCTGGCCCAGTGCATCATGGGAACAGGGCAGACCAAACTACCAAGCCAATTCTTTACTGGAAAGGAAACAATCTTCCGGGGACCGGTTTCTGGCATTGCAGCCGTCTTCGGCCCGGCTTGCTTGAATCCTGATGGTGCAGTGAGCAAGGGACTCAGATCTGAGTATACCCTACCACACTTATGGTGGCCAAAACGATTCACAAAAGGGGGTGGCAATGGACAGAGTATCTGAATTAAGCAGAACACTCCTACCCATGTCAAAAGATCAGGGCTTGATCCATCACCGTTTTTTAGCTCACTGCACCATCCCAGCTCAGAACCTGGCTACATGCAAATTAGTCTGACCCTGGCCCAGTGCATCATTGGAACAGGGCAGACCAAACTACCAAGCCAATTCTTTACTGGAAAGGAAACAAGCTTCCGGGGACCGGTTTCTGGCATTGCAGCCGTCTTCGGCCCGGCTTGCTTGAATCCTGATGGTGCAGTCAGCAAGGGACTCACATCTGAGTATACCCTACCACACTTATGGTGGCCAAAACGATTCACAAAAGGGGGTGGTAATGGACAGAGTATCTGAACTAAGCAGAACACTCCTACCCATGTCAAAAGATCAGGGCTTGATCCATCACCGTTTTTAAGCTCACTGCACCATCCCAGCTCAGAACCTGGCTACTTGCAAATTAGTCTGACCCTGGCCCAGTGCATCATGGGAACAGGGCAGACCAAACTACCAAGCCAATTCTTTACTGTAAAGGAAACAAGCTTCCGGGGACCGGTTTCTGTCATTGCAGCCGTCTTCGGCCCGGCTTGCTTGAATCCTGATGGTGCAGTGAGCAAGGGACTCACATCTGAGTATACCCTACCAAACTTATGGTGGCCAAAACGATTCACAAAAGGGGGTGGTAATGGACAGAGTATCTGAATTAAGCAGAGCACTCCTACCCATGTCAAAAGATCAGGGCTTGATCCATCACCGTTTTTTAGCTCACTGCACCATCCCAGCTCAGAACCTGGCTACATGCAAATTAGTCTGACCCTGGCCCAGTGCATCATGGGAACAGGGCAGACCAAACTACCAAGCCAATTCTTTACTGGAAAGGAAACAAGCTTCAGGGGACCGGTTTCTGGCATTGCAGCCGTCTTCGGCCCGGCTGGCTTGAATCCTGATGGTGCAGTGAGCAAGGGACTCACATCTGAGTATACCCTACCACACTTATGGTGGCCAAAACGATTCACAAAAGGGGGTGGTAATGGACAGAGTATCTGAATTAAGCAGAACACTCCTACCCATGTCAAAAGATCAGGGCTTGATCCATCACCGTTTTTTAGCTCACTGCACCATCCCAGCTCAGAACCTGGCTACATGCAAATTAGTCTGACCCTGGCCCAGTGAATCATGGGAACAGGGCAGACCAAACTACCAAGCAAATTCTTTACTGGAAAGGAAACAAGCTACCGGGGATCGGTTTCTGGCATTGCAGCCGTCTTCGGCCCGGCATGCTTGAATCCTGATGGTGCAGTGAGCAAGGGACTCACATCAGAGTATACCCTACCGCACTTATGGTGGCGAAAACGATTCACAAAAGGGGGGTGGTAATGGACAGAGTATCTGAATTAAGCAGAACACTCCTACCCATGTCAATAGATCAGGGCTTGATCCATCACCGTTTTTTAGCTCACTGCACCATCCCAGCTCAGAACCTGGCTACATGCAAATTAGTCTGACCCTGGCCCAGTGCATCATGGGAACAGGGCAGACCAAACTACCAAGCCAATTCTTTACTGGAAAGGAAACAAGCTTCCGGGGACCGGTTTCTGGCATTGCAGCCGTCTTCGGCCCTGCTTGCTTGAATCCTGATGGTGCAGTGAGCAAGGGTCTGGCCTCTGTTGCGCTGGTGTCTACCACTATGGATTGTTCTCCCTCACTATCAGTAGAGTGGGGCAGTGGGGTGGTGGTGGCTCTCCTGAGGGTTGGTGTTGAAATGCTGGGTGATGTTGGTGTGTTAGGGTCTGGCTGGACGACAGCCTCTGCATTCCTATCAGTTGTCCCAGGTGCAGTCACCTCCGGGTTGTGATCTGCGGGAGATATTTGTACATCATTTATTGAAAATAAATGGGATATACGTTTGGCACTATGATATTGTGACTCTGCTGCATGTGTACATGGCATGTAGGTGATGGGAACATCAGCACTCAATACTGCGCACTGATGGAGTGCACTACAACCCCCATGATGCATTGCTTGGGTGGGCATG
The DNA here is from genome assembly GCF_964261635.1 of Lissotriton helveticus. NCBI lineage: Eukaryota > Metazoa > Chordata > Amphibia > Caudata > Salamandridae > Lissotriton > Lissotriton helveticus. The sequence continues at coordinate 1,083,478,932 of NC_136059.1, forward strand.
GTACCTAAATGGAATTCTGCTAGCTGTGCTGTATATGTTGTGGTTTGGATTGGTTTGTGGGATGAATGTGACGTGATGACAAATGACTTGCCTTGGCTGGTGTCCACTGCAATAGAGGTGCTGATGTTCCCAGCCCACTGATATTCTCTGGCTCAAGGGTCCCCTCAATCAGTCTCTCATTGGCAGTTAGGGGGGATGTATGGTTGGTCCACCTCCGGTCTTCTGCCCATGTGCCTTCCTGGTGGCCAGCTTGTTCTTTGTTCATGAGCGAAGATCATGCCATTTCTTCTCGATTTCAGGGATAGTCCGCTGTGTTACTCCCAGGAAATGTATCTTCTCCAAGATGCCATTCCTGTTTTTCAGTGTAACTGGGACAGAAAAGGACACCTTCCCAAACAGCAGGTCCATATTAACCACAAACACCCCAGAGAGAACATCCAGTTACCTCTCTGAAAATGTGATCTTGCGTTTTCTGGGGTTTCCACCTTCATTTCATTCCTCTGCAGCCATGCTGTGGGTGAGCTGAGCTTTCCATGTGCCACCAAATGCTTTTCTGAACCACTCTCTGCTTTTTGTAGCTTTGTGGAGCCGCTGCCTGTCAGCCACACCCAGTAATCAGGTTCCACCTGGCCTTTGACATCATCCACTTGCTCTCAGCTGCAATTTGGGCCTGTTTCTTAATTTAGCAATTTCTTCAATACCGATTTCTTAATAGCGATTGCGACTCCGTAGCAATCACTATTAAGGAATTGGTTCTTTCTTACATACCCACTTGCGACTTGCTAATAGCGATTCCTACAAAATCGTTATTTGTGAGTAGGTATTTTAGTTTTTCGTACATCTGGGCCAAAGCACCAATGTTATTAAGCCAAGTGGAACCCTTGAAGCATGTCTGAAAATGCTGTGCATCCATATGGGTGGATATTATGCAAACAACATGATATTTGCTCGGATTGGCAGTGTCTGTATGTATCACAGTCACACTTTATAAAGTAGATTATTTTTCAAACTGAAATCACCAGCACAAGGTTTATCACAGATTTGCAAGTATGGGTGAGGCTAAGTGGCATAATTCTCTCAAGCTTAATTCCTCGTAATTCCCACACAATTCCTCGTAATTATGAATAATTATGTGGGAAGTTGTAGCGACCGGATTTTCGGACCAGATAGAATCAGCTCACCAAGACATCACCAACCCGGCCGAAACGTAACCACCTCCCTCCTCAGGACCTACTTACCCCGGTACCTAGGTACCTTCCTGGGGATGGGGAATTAGCAATATACAAGCTTATATCATCAAAAACACCACTAGATCCATAGGGATTATTAGAAACAATCACTAATGCCTACGGAATTCCATTCTCTACACCACACTCATACCTTATAGTCTCACGGCAACTCAGGCCCAGACTATGCTACCCTCCTCCTCATAGTGAAGGGGGCAGTTCGGATCATTTACCATTACACACTGACCTCAATCAGTGCTCGTGCAAGCCGCAATCCTGCGGGTATACACACTGTATCCTCCCGGTGCTCTCTCTCAAGCCGCAATCCTGCGGGTATACACACAGTATCCTCCCGGTGCTCTCGCTGCCGTCACAATCGTGTGACGATACACACCGTATCCCTCCGGTGCTCTCACTAACGCCGTTACACAACAGGCGATCGCTGTCCTATTGATACCTTCAACTCTCTCTCTCTGTTGGGAAGTTTCTCTATATATCTATCTAATATCTACTGGGGATGTCTCATACACAATAGTATATTTTATGTGGTAGATAGACAGTTAATGAACTGAAAAGTATAGCTGCCTAATTTAGAAGAGTTATCTGATTATCTCATTTGGGAGTTCTCTCCTGTCATAAACTACCCTGTCCTCCATTTCTCAGTTACCTGCTAGAAGGGTCTCCCTCAACCTTCTAACATATCAGCACCTGGTTAAAAAGAAAGGTTAGTCCTGTCATGGAAACAACACTCAAATATGCAACTGGGGTCCCTTAATTTAACATTAGAATAGAATGACAGAACAAAGAAAACATTATAACAATGATATATGTATGTATAAGCAATACAGCAGGAAATTATTAATGCAAGTGGAGACCTAAACATAACCTAGGAAGCAAAAAGGAGTGAATGATTATATAATGCAAATTATTTAAGAACACCTCACCCTATTAAGAAGGGTCCAACTCTCTGTCCCTCTCTGGTAGAATTAAGATTCTCTCCATCTCCATGGCACCATCACCAATGGACCAACGTCTGCTGTCTGTTCCTCTCTCTCTGGTGGAATCATAGCTCTTCCCTGCACCATCACCAACGTGCTAACTTCACTCCACTGGTTCAACTGCTCCAAAAGACTCTTCCATCTGACTGGCAACTGCTTCAATGCATTCTGACAAACTGGCAGCTCCAGCTGACAGTTCCAACTCCAAAAATCATCTCTGACTGCTTCAACTCCAAAGACCAACTGACCGTTCTCTTCAGCTCCAAAAACCATCTGACCGCTCTGCTCTCCTGTTCTCTGATAATATGGAATGCTCTCTACTCATGGAAATTTCCAGCAAGCACTCCGGCCTCCCACCGAATTCCTGTGCCAAGTCCTGCCCCCCCTGCTCTCCCACAGTGGCCATTTGTGGTTGAGTTTAGAGCTCAGAAAAAACACATTTCTTCGATAAAGGGCCGGTCCTCACCGGTTTCTAACTAGTGAACAACAACTTAACTCTAAACATTACCTTTGCTCTGCAAGCGCCTCAGTCAGCAGAGGCAAGACAAAGATGGCTGCTCTCTAGTTTAGGCCACTAGGCCCGAAAAGAGGCAAAGAAGGCACAGAATTATGCCAAAGCCAATAGGCAAATACTGCAAATATGTAGATACTGCAAAGGAAAGATGGCTACCCTCTAGTGTAGGCCTCTAGGCCCGAAAAGAGGCAAGGAAGGCACAGAATCATGCCAACGTCAATAGGCAAACCCTACAAATAGGCTGAAATGAAGGAAAAGTAATATACTGAGATGGCAGTGGACTCTTAGTCATCACTAATCCAAATAGGGCAAATTATCCTGTCGTTACAGAAGTGTAATCCAGCATTTAGCTCTATTTTCTCAGTGCAAAATATACACTTGCATCCAAAATGTGCCAATGGATACATTTTGCTCTAGGAAAACAGCATTACATTCCACTGGAAATGAATAGCAGTAGCCAGCAGCTGCGCACCATCTTAGTTTGTTGTTCCTATGTTCCTATGGTAGGATTCCTGCCCTATATTACTGTTAATTACTTAAGCTGACATAAGTGTGCAATTTTGGTAATGGCACATCACAAGAGTAAGGTGTAATCACTGAAATTACTCCAATTACCATATCAGGCATGTCATAGACATTTTTCCTGGCAGAAAGAGGCCTCAGGAAGATGGGCGTATTTCCTTCTTCAATCAATGAAGTCAGAGCATGCTTCTCAGATGAAGAACCTAGAGACACATGTCTGGTAAGTATGGATAGTTGCCTCGGACACCTCAAAATTGCTCAATAGGTGCTTCCTTATGTTTTTTAAAATGTCAGTAATGGTAGACTGGTAGCTACAAATACGATTTTTAGGCACCACTGAAACCTATTTTGTGGGAAGTGTGGGTGTTTTGTGGATATGTTAGAGGACTGATTGGGTAGTAATAACTTTGCAAAAAACAGTGGTGAGAAAGCTGAAATTCACCAGTGATTTAACAACATAGTAGGTCCTGATTTTTGTAATTTTGTGTGGGGTGCATTTGAGGTCTAGAGAAAGCATGACTACAGAGGAATATGCACCTCCCAGGATGACATTTGTCTTTATTAAATTGGGAATATGCTGTAAAATCATTTTGTCAATAAAAGGTTTGAGAAATTATGTGATCAATGGGTTGATACGACTGCCAAGGATCTCATTGGCCATCAAGTCTTTGGATCTCTTCTTTCAAAGCTTTCACCCATCACGGATGATGGAATATCATGATTTGGGGACTTGTCCATGAGTTATTGCAGACCTCAAAACTTAACCATTCATTGCTTAACCTTAAGGCTTCATCTAACCCAATGAAGGGTACAACAGTAACATAAAGAAATATAGAAATACTTACCAAAAGTCAAGATATCATAAATCTATAGAATAAATCAGATATTCGTATTATTAATAGCACCAAGAGCAAATTCATTCCTGAAATAATTGAACTCTGATCTTGCTATGGTATTCAGATCTGACCTTAATGTTGGCTTGTTTTGTTTGGTTAGTAATATGGAGTCACAAATCCAAAAACGTCTATACCTTCTGAATCTTCATCAATCAAGTACTGTTTATTCTATATCTGTAATTCAGATTTTTTTACATTAATTTTATACCCAAAACTGAAACTTTTCTGAGTGCCTTTTTGTGCATGTTTTACAAAAAGGCACTCCAAAACGTTTTGGTTCCTTTACAGGGTGTTAATTAATGTACAAAAATCTGAGGTTTTTGATAAGAATAGATAATGAGGGTGATCCTAATTTGAAAATTTGTAGATCTGAAGTTCACTAATTATCTAAGAAGCTTACAGAGATCAAAAAAGAACTACATCGAAATCAAAAACTGACACTTTCCCTAATTGGTCAGATTAGTTACATTAAAATGATAACAATTGCCACACTTGTGTGGGAGGTTGTCACATAATAGCAGGAGAATGTCTAAATAAAGTTCCCTTTCTGATTTAATATTCCTGAATTGTTCTTAGGCAAGAGATTAGAAAATAAAGCAGACAATAATGGAGCATTGGATATTCCCATCTTGTCCCTTGTTAAAATTGCACTTCCCTTCATGGAGCACCAGTAACCACCAATGAAGTTCTGGGGTTTAAACACTGGTCCTTTACAGCAACACCGGGTGGTGAACTCTGCTTCCCCAGTGAAGTTACCAGAGTTTTGTCAACTCTGCACTCATTGGGACCACGGAGTTCAGGGAAAACGCTGACACCATGGTGGAGCGGAGTTAGCCCCTGTGCCACCGGGGCACATTAAAAAAACACTTACCTGTTCTCTGGTGTCTCTGCCTCGCCCCGTCCTTGTCACCCATCCCTAAGTTTTACATCTTGCATGGACTGCGCATGTTCATTCCACGCAAGATGTAAAACGTAGGGGTTTGCAGCAAGCAGGAGGATGGCGGCGAGGAGGAGACACCACAGCGAGGAGGAGGGCAGGGGATAAATCCACTCTGCCATGGAGTCAGAGTATGCGCAGTCAATGCAATACGTAAAATGTAGGGGTTTGCGACAGGTGACATAGACGGCGGTGAGGAGGAGCAACCACGGCAAGGAGGCGGGCTGCCTGGAGATGCCAGAGAGCAGGTATATGGGGTTTTTTTAAAATTGGGAGTGGGTCCGGAGTGGAGTTCCACAGTGTTTTGTTTAACTCTGTGGAACTCAGCGGAGTGCCCCCCCGTGCACTCTGCTCACCCTTACTTTACAGCTGTGATAACAATCTTGGTATAATCTAAATGCGCCAAAAAGATCCCAAATATACTACCATTAAATTAATTCAAATGCATTTTCTCCATCTTCTGTGAGACATAATGATCATCCAGATTTATTTGTTAAGTCAACACAAACTAATAATTTTCCGGATTCTATTTGCTGTGACTGTCTTTAATAAAACGTTGTGAGCTGTACTTCTATTGTTATGGTATTTTTAATTTATTTGGAAAAAAACATATTGTACCGTATGAATTTAATACAGAAATTAGTCAATATGAACTGAAGAACGCAGCATCTTTCTCTCAATTAATAATGACCACAATTACGGCTTTCTGTTAACATCACAGTGCTTTCACCAACCAAGTTATCTCCTGGCAAAGATTAAGAAAAGGTGGCTTAGTATGATTCCAAAAATGTTTCCATATTTCCACAGGACACTCATCTAGACTGTGTTCTTTACTGTCTTTTGCATCCTTCAAAATCCTAGCTAACTCATCCATTGCTTTTGCAATCTGCATCTACTCTTGATCACCCATTTATAAAGCAGATAATCTCTGCTGATTCACGAGGACTTAAACTAATTCATTTTGAGGGTCCTAAGATACATATAACCTTTTCACTCCATACTCATAGCAACTCTTTATTTTCCAGGCACTTCTCCAAATTAAGATCAAACAACAACAGCTTGTATTCTTTTTAAGAACTTTCCCTTAGATCCCTTCATACTTTATTTTTGTAAAGATCCTTTTTTCAGTTATTTCATCTGAATTTCAAATATATTTTAAGTTAATCTTACAGGCCTATCCATTTTTTGCACTGTACTCTTTTGGAACATTGAATCATTATACATCTCAAATGCACCTTGCATCCATACCATACATTAAATATATGGGCTTACATTTAAATTTTTGTTATCTAGCGCTATTCATAGCCCTTTGATTGCATTTTAGCCTTAATATCTGGCTTGTTTTTGCTTTTGACTTTCTCTTCATGGCTTAAAACCTTGCCCTCGTTCACGTGGGGTGGCGCTGACTTCCCCTTCCCACCCCCCCTCCCTACCGATTTCCAATTTATGGTTGTCTGCCCCTAGTATGAGCCCTTATCTACCTCTATCCCTTGCGCGAGCGCGCGCTGGTTTTCTCAACCTTTTGGAAGCGAGACTTCTTTCGACACGTCCGCTCCCATTTCGTTCACATTTAGGAGAGCACGCTTTAGAAGAACGGACATTAGCAACACCCGCGTTGCGTGCCTCGTTCCCCAAGCGCCTTTTCTCTCTACTCCGGCGGCGGCTGAGCTCGAGCGTTTATCGCAACTTGTCAGTTGCTTTGATTCAGCCGCTACCGGAGGAGAAGAGGAGATACTTGCTGAGCTTCCTCATTTCAGACCCGTGATATCACTTACCATTCCCCCCTTTTAGGCCCTTCTTTCTGGTTTATTTAAATTAATAGAAACAACAGTAGAATTATAAATTCTATACACAGAATACCGAGATTTATAGGTTACCTTACCTTTCTTACCTGAACCTTATCCCCCACTTTTTTACATATAAATTTAAAAAAAAAAAAAAAGATTTATAGAATTTGAAGTTTTAAAGTGTAAAAAAAAAAAGAAAAAAAAAAAGAGGAAAGAGGAGTTTATAATATTGGAAATTCATTATTATTAATTTTAATTCATTATTCTTTGGTCTTAATCACATAAATACCCCTACTCAAAGATCTTGGAGATTCACCATGTCCGACATGGATTCACATGATGCTACTGCAAGCTCACCTGCGCCTGTTAACCATTCACTTAAGAAATTCCTTCGACAGGAGATTAAATCCTGTATGGTGTCTTCCTTGAAGGAAGTTATGTCCTCTAAGAGACCGTGTGAGTCCCAAGATCTTCCCCCTAAACACGGTAAGAAGTCTAAAAAGACTAAACATTGTGAAAGCACTACAGGCCCTAGCGCCTCTTACAGAACGGGAGGTCCCAGCACCTCACTTTGGATGGGAGGCCACAGCGCCTCACTTGAACTTGATGTCCCTCGCGACACTGCTTTGAACGGTGCCCATGGCGGCACAAATTTGGACGGTGTCCCTCGCGGCACATTTTGTAGTAGTGCTAATCAAAATAAAAACATTGAATTTGACTCCTCTTCCTCTGAAGGCTGCGTCTTCAGGGATCTGGACGACGAGTTCGTACTCGACCTAGATGAGGTTGAACCTGACTTTTATCTACAACCTGAAACCGAGCCAGCCTCTAAAAATACGATTCTTAACCCTATTGGTGAGGAGATGTTCTCTCCACTTAATATCTCACGGCCCAATAGTTCAAAGTGGTTCCCTCAAGAGCATGTTTCCCGCTTTGTAACACATTGGTTAAGAAACCTTCTCGAAAGAGATACTCGAAACACCATGAGATCTGAATCTCCCAGACCTACTATCGAGGAGAGGGTCTGTCAGACTCCAAATCTAGATCCAGACTTTATCAAATTTTTATTCAAGTTAGGGCGAGACCCTAGAAAAGGCCTCGAGAGAGCACTTAAAGGCTGTCAAGACCGACTCTTAGATGTCCTTGGGCCTCTAGTTAGAATCTTGGACATGGCTGATCAGACTCACCTCTCGTCTACCCCTTTAAATGTTGACCTGATTCGAGACTGGAGCCAACGGGCAGTTGTTCTCCTTGGCAACGCTAATTCTAGTTTAAATGTTGAAAGGAGGAGATCTATTTTAAATAAAATAAACCCCAAATTAGGAGACATAGCAGAAAGAGAACCCTCTGAGAATCCGAAGGGCCTCCTTTTCGGAGAGAATATAATTATGGAAATTGGCAAGTATGTATCAACCTTCACTGCCCTTGACAGGGCACAAAACAACCTTAGACGTGTGTTTAACACCCACCTTTTTGGTTAGGCCGGGAGAAGGGGTCGCTCTTCCGGCCGAGGATACCAACGACCCTACTCGACATTCAGAGGTACAGGAAGAGGTTTCTACCCGCCTAGACAACCATTCTTTCCCCAAAGAGGAAGAGGTCCGAGAAACCGAGGTTCAAGAGGTCGTGGTACTCCCAACACCTCCAATACTACAAGTAAGTACTACTCTTTCTTCTTCTTCCCCCCCCCTCCATAGTAGGGGGAAGACTTAAGCAATTCTATCATGTATGGGAGTCAATCACCCAGGACCCATGGGTTCTAGAAACCGTTATGGGCTTCAAAATAGACTTTGTACAAGTCCCCTTCCAAACGTATTTACCCCAACCCTTTCTCCTTTCGGAGGAACAAGAAAAGATCGTGGAGGAAGAAATTCTTTCTATGTTCAAAAAGGGCGCAATACTAGAGGTTCCATGGTCCAAAGCAAGATTCATAAGCACACTCTTTCTGGTTCAGAAAAAGGACAAAGGGTGGAGAGCCGTAATAAACCTTCGAGAAGTCAACAAATTTCTGGTTTATCGTCACTTCAAAATGGAGGGTATCCACCTCCTGAGGGATCTCCTTCTCAAAGGAGATTGGCTAGTCAAGTTGGACTTGAAGGACGCTTACTTCACCATCCCTATGTACAAAGATCATCAAGCTTTTCTTCAATTTGCTTGGAAGGAACATCTGTTCCAATTTCAAGCACTACCATTCGGCCTCTCGTCTGCCCCTTGGTGCTTCACCAAGATTATGAAGAGTATCGTTACAATTCTGAGAGAAAGGGGTATCCGTCTCATCATCTACCTTGACGATATTCTTATCATGTCCCAATCCCATTCAGACCTCCTGAGAGATCTCAATACTTCCATGAACCTAATAGAGAGGCTAGGTTTCATCATAAACAGAGAAAAGCCCATTCTCTCTCCGTGCAAGACCATAGAGTTCCTTGGGTTCACACTAGACACCTTGAAATGTCTTCTCCTTCTTCCTGCCAGGAAAATTGCCAAGATCCGAAACGAGATCAGGCCCGTCTTAAAACAAGAATCTTTAACCATCCGCGAACTAGCCAGACTTCTTGGCCTTCTTTCTTCTTCTATCCAGGCCATCTTTTCCGGTCCTCTGAATTACCGCGCACTTCAGAGAATAAAGTGGAAAGCGCTCAATTCGGGTCTCTGGTACGGAGATCTTGTCTCTCTGGACCCAGATGCCAGAGCGGAGCTCTTCTGGTGGCTGGAGAACTTAGATGCCTGGAACGGCAAAGCTATATTCGGATCATCTCCGGATTTTATCCTAGAATCAGATGCCAGCCTTCATGGCTGGGGTGCACGTTTGCAAGACCAGAACACCGGCTGGGTGTGGACCCTGACGGAATCTTCTCAACACATACATTTTCTGGAATTGACAGCTGGTTTATACGCTCTTATGAGCTTCAAACATTCCCTTCAAGGGAGGTCAGTTGTTCTGAAAATGGACAACCTTTCTGCTGTGGCTTATATCAATCGTCTTGGAGGAACGAGATGGGCAGACCTCTCCAATCTTGCCAAGAAACTTTGGATGTTCTGTCTGGAACACAAAATCTCCCTCAGGGCAGAATATCTTCCCGGGAAATCAAACATTTCTGCAGATTGGAATTCGAGATTCCTTCTAGATTTCACAGACTGGAAGCTCAATATGTGCGTCTTCAATGCCCTCTTCCATTTTTGGGGTCCCCTAGACGTGGACTTATTTGTCAGCAGACTGACCTTCCAATTACCCAACTACTTCAGTTGGATGCCAGACCCAGGCGCACTTGCTGTGAACGTGTTCCTCCAACCATGGTCTCACTTCCTGGGTTATGCCTTCCCTCCTTTTGCAATGATTCAGAGGGTCCTTCAGAAAGTCAGAATGGAGGAATGTTTCCTGATCCTAATAACTCCCTTTTGGCCTTCCCAAGCTTGGTTCCCGACAGCCCTGGAACTAGCATGCGACATTCCCTTTCTGATCCCAGCGTCCAGAGGCCTGGTCTCAAACGCAGACGGGGAAGATCATCATCTTATTCTCGAGGGGAATTTGAACCTTCTTGCCTGGAAATGTCAGGCAATCTAACGAGTTGTCTGGACTTTCGTCGTCAGCTCTCTCTCTTCTCTGAGAATCATGGGCACCTGGAACACACCTTAGGTACAACAACATTTGGAAGAAATGGTTTCATTGGTGCTTGGAAAGGAGTCTGGATCCCGTGGAGACTCCTGTCATCAATATCGTAAATGTTCTTGTCGAACAATTTGACAGAGGCCTCTCCTATCGTACTATTAATTGTTTTGGATCCGCAGTCTCTGCGGGCCACTCTCCTATCAACTGTAAATCGGTAGGTAAAAATGCTATAATTTGTAGAGTCCTCAAGAGTATTAGGCTAAGGAGACCCCCTAGACCTAAATATCAGACCCTTTAGGATGTTAAGTCTATTCTAGACCTTTTTTGTTCTTGGCCAGATTACTCTTCCCTTAATAGAAAATTTCTCTCCTTCAAACTCGCCACTCTCTTGTGTTTAATCTCGTGTAGGAGAGTGTCTGACATCAAAAGCTTAGATATTTCTAATAGATGTTACAATATGTTTGGTGTAAAGTTTGAATTACTAAGAAGAACTAAAACCATGTCAGATTTTATCTTTTATCCTCGTTTTAACACTTTCCCTAAACTTTGTGTGATTGCTTGTATGAAAAAGTATGACGCGAGGATGTCTAACCTACGCCCTAATGATGCTAATCAACATTTAGTTTCTTTTGTTAGACCTTTTAAACCTGTTTCCTCCACCTCCATAGCTAGATGGGTTAAGTCTACCATGAGTCTTGCTGGTATTGACCTTTCAAAGTTTCAAGCACATTCTATCAGAGGAGCTATGGCCAGTAAATCCTTTTGGTCAGGTGGTAAGCTGGATGATATCCTTAGAGCTGCTGACTGGTCAAATGCGAACACCTTTGCTCGTCATTATTGTAAGCCTATCGAGCATATGTCTGTTGTTGTCCTACGGGGCTACGAACATGCATAATGAAGCCTCCGGTCTTGTAATGAAATTGGGATTCTCCTATTAACATGACCAGAGAATCTGGATTTCATTAAAGAAACGGAGGCTGACATTATCCCTCCCTCCTCCCTTTTACAACTTTTGATATGTCTATTAATAAACTTATTGCTTACTTCAATTGTTGTTCTACTATCCTGTTATCTTTATTGAATGTTATGAAGTGTTTTGGCTCTCTAGGCTCTTCTCTATGGATTTGGTTCTTAATCCTTTCTTTCTCCTTTCAGGTAATTCCGTTTAACCGTCTGGTCCTTTCCATTTAAGACACTGAAGTTTATTCCAAGATGTTTTTTCAAGCTCTACTTGGATTTCGCCGTTTATGAAGTTCTCTCCTGCTGCGATTCTTTTAAAAGAGGCAGATCATCTCCTGGATACATCCTTTGTCCACTGTTGTGTAAACTCTAGAGCTTTATCCTTTATGATTTAGTGCGGCTGCTGTGAGTTGCTATTAAAGGATAATGCATAATGTCAGCCGTCTTTGTCTTTAATGAAATCCAGATTCTCTGGTCATGTTAATAGGAGAATCGCAATTTCTTATTACATTTATTTTTTGATAAAGTATTGAAAACCTCAATCATTCATATAAGACCTATTGTTTGTCCATCATTTATTCAGACTATTTTAGTGAGATATACTTACTAACAGGTTGAATTTAGCATGATCGAATACATGCTTCAGATTAACTAATACCTGCAGGATCATATTTGTTGGTATGGCTGAAGTCAGGAAGACATTTATTGGGCTGTAAGAGTCATATTTTCCTGAATTAAACATATATCCCTCCAATTCAGGATAACTGTATCCCATAAATCACAATTCTTAGATACTGATTTAACTGCATGTTTTATGCTGGGTCATGGATGTGCCCTTTGCCTCATATAATGTCAAGTCGTTTCAGAGCAACATTCCAACCCCCCTTCCCCCCCACCCCCAGCAATATGTGGTGCTGGCATATCTCCTAAGAAAACCTCCAAATCTGTGTGACACCAATTATCATCAGCTTTAGGTCAATTTACACTGGAGGGGAGGTTGAGCTTCAGCACCAGGCAAGATGGCTGCCTAAGATGGGCGCATTGTGCCGCATCAAAGGGCCGCTTAAGTTATTTCAGGATAATGCTCCAGTTTAGGTTGGTTCTACTGTCGATATCACTGCACACTACAAAGAGTTGATCAGGATGTCATTTGGCCTGCTCATTTTTTGGTTTCTTTAAATTCCCATGGGTGCTCCTAATCTCCTCATTTTTCAACGTCTTGGGCAACATTTTGAACTACTGTGATGAAGTAATTCTCCCCAGGATGTGGCGGTGAGGTTCTCATGGTGAGAATTTACCTGAACTCTCTTTTAAATTTTCCCTGATCAGGGATCATAATTCGGTGTTGCCAAACACCTTTCCACTGTTACCTCTTCAAGGCCTATAAGGCTCAATCCTATTTCTTCCTTTTGGAGTCTTTATTTGTTTCTTCTTCCGGGTGTTCTCACTGCACACTTTTTAACTTCTGCAGTTCTATTAGTTCTGCTGAAGCCAAAATATGTATCCTCTTGTCTTTAAATTGTGATAGCGTTATTGTTGCACATTTTACCCATCAGCAATATTGCCATCATTGAGCAGTCTTTTATATGCCTTGAATGGGAAAAACCAGAGCCCTTAAGTTATCTTTGCATCCTGTGGGCACCTTTAATGCAAGAAACTTCCTCAACTGTGTACCTCATGCCTTCTTTCATTCCTAAGGTGTCTTCCATAATGGTTCCAGCTATGAAACCTTGTCCTGTCACAAATAAACAAGCTAATCAGCATCCATCCTCTAATGTGAAGATGCACTCTCCCCGTTCAATGAAACCTTTGTTGGAGGAGATAGGAGCTTTGTGCCCATTTGTAGAGGAAATGTTTAATTCAGGTCATTGATGACAGATGGTTCAGCAAAGAAGCAAGAGTTTTCTCCATGGAACAGACAATTAGTGATATCCAGGATGAGACCAAAAAAATTGTTTATGAATCAGAGAAAGAAGTAGCTCAGTTAAAGATGCAGGCAGAGGTTTTGGAAAATAGAAAGAGGTGAAACTATTTGTATATTTATGGTCTTCCACAAGGTCTTGAAGGTCACAACTCCCATTCATTTTTTAAGTAATTTTTACCACAATTCCTAGCTCTACCTTCGACCACTGTGCTAAACATTCAACATGCTCATCATTTAGGACAACCAAATGCTTCCTCAGCTAAGCCTAGAGGAAGCAGCCTAGGAATGTATGGACTTGTTGAAAAGTCTTAAATGTGGGGGGGGGTCAAAAAAGCAGCTAATTTGGGCAGGAAAAAAAAACTTAATCTCTCAAGATGTTTCAAGGACAACAGCCTTCTGGGCTAAGGTTTTTTAGATCTTGGACTACAATTGTGTGTGCTTGTTTTGGTGTGATTCACCCATGTCTCCTCAAGGTGATTTATCAAAATGAAATGAATACATACGATAAACTAGCTGACCTTCTAAATGTCCTACTTCTTCACTTGTCTTCAAATATGGACACTTCTACACAATAGAGCTGTATGCTTTTTCCTGCATTTGCTTAGTTTGCATGATTTCTCTTAATATTTAATTGCATTCTCTAACATTATTTTACTGTTATGTTCTCTGTTTATATATTGTGCTGATTTTCATGTTCTAACTCAAAATTGCGTCTCTTTGCAGGTGTGTAAGTATCCAATCAATGTAATCTCCCAGAACTTCTGTTCCACTCTGCTGTCAGTACGTTGTGGCACCTTTGGTATGTTGTCTTCACTCTGTGCTGTCACCAAACCCATCTTTCTATTCCCATTCAAAACCCATTGTTGAGTCTGAGTCTGTGGTTGGTAGTTATATAGAATGCAGCAGCAAGCTAACCAGGTTATGCCAAAATTAAGAGCTGTCACCAAACCCATCTTTCTATTCCCATTCAAAACCCATTGTTGAGTCTGAGTCTGTGGTTGGTAGTTCTATAGAATGCAGCAGCAAGCTAACCAGGTTATGCCAAAATTAAGAGCACACAAATCCACAGGTCCACCCACTAAAACCCAAGTGTAGGAGAAGGCAAGCAATTCAAGCTTCAAGAGTGTAAGAGTCACTCCCTCACCTGGATACTTTTTTAAGGTGAAGATGGATCATGGATTAGTGAGAAGGCAAGTGTGCAGGGCGTATTAAAAAAGAAAGATTGTCAAAGTAAGGGGTTAGAGGCCATAGGGGCCAGGGTGACGGCGGAACAAACTAGTGGACCTGATTGAGTCAATTATCCCCGTGGCACATTGATTTGCTTCTCTGGTACGGAGGACTCAAGAGAAGGGTACAGCAAGCCCGGACCAGCAGGACCCTGACATTTTGCAGGGCAACCCATGGACAGCAGCAATCTGAAGGAAGGGGCAGGTGCAGCAGATGTTTATACAGCTTTCTCATGAGATCAAAGATTGCCTCTCTACCTTAGAGGTGAACCAAAAATAGATTCAAGTAATGTGCTCCAATCTGGATGAGAAGATAGTGGGCTTAGCCCAACGTACACAGGTGTTAGAGACTAGGGCACAAGATCTCAACTCAGCGGTCAGTACGTACTCACAAAAGCTTTCCCGCTTAACGCAAAGGTAGATAGAGATGGCATATAAGCAAGAAAGGTTAGACATCAACTCAAGAAGGAATTGCATAAGAATTCTCAATGTGACAAAGGGTGCTTCTCCATGGAACAGACAATTAGTGATATCCAGGATGAGACCAAAACAATTGTTTATGAATTAGAAAAAGAAGAAGCTCAGTTAAAGATGCCGGCAGAGGTTTTGGAAAATAGAAAGAGGTGAACCTATTTGTATATTTATGGTCTTCCACAAGGTCTTGAAGGTCACAACTCCCATTCATTTTTTAAGTAATTTTTACTACAATTCCTAGCTCTACCTTCGACCACTGTGCTAAACATTCAACATGCTCATCATTTAGGACAACCAAATGCTTCCTCAGCTAAGCCTAGAGGAAGCAGCCTAGGAATGTATGGACTTGTTGAAAAGTCTTAAATGTGGTGAGGTCAAAAAAGCAGCTAATTTGGGCAGGAAGAAAAATCTTCATCCCTCAAGATGTTTCAAGGACAACAGCCTTCTGGGATAAGGTTTTTTAGATCTTGGACTACAATTGTGTGTGCTTGTTTTGGTGTGATTCACCCATGTCTCCTCAAGGTGATTTATCAAAATGAAATGAATACATATGATATAAAAGCTGACCTTCTAAATGTCCTACTTCTTCACTTGTCTTCAAATATGGACACTTCTACACAATAGAGCTGTATGCTTTTTCCTGCTTTTGCTCAGTCTTCATGATTTCTCTTAATATTTAATTGCATTCTCTAACATTATTTTACTGTTATGTTCTCTGTTTATATATTGTGCTGATTTTCATGTTCTAACTCAAAATTGCGTATCTTTGCCGGTGTGTAAGTATCCAATTAATGTAATCTCCCAGAACTTCTGTTCCACTCTGTTGTCAGAACGTTGTGGCACCTTTGGTATGTTGTCTTCACTCTGTGCTGTCACCAAACCCATCTTTCTATTCCCATTCAAAACCCATTGTTGAGTCTGAGTCTGTGGTTGATAGTTATATAGAATGCAGCAGCAAGATAACCAGGTTATGCCAAAATTAAGAGCACACAAATCCACAGGTCCACCCACTAAAACCCAAGTGTAGGAGAAGGCAAGCAATTCAAGCTTCAAGAGTGTAAGAGTCACTCCCTCACCTGGATACTTTTTGAAGGTGAAGATGTTATGTTATGTTATGTTATGTTATAGATTTTTATTATGCGCGCAGCTAAGGAGCGTCCTGGCGCATTGACGAGGAATAGCATGAGAAACATAACACAGCTAAAAGAGCCAAAAGGACCTCCTTAAATACATAGCACATACTGAGGGTAAAAAAAACTAAAACAGGAATGTTTTCAAGGCTTTCCTAAAAGCCATAAGATCTTCTAACAGGTGCAGTTCCACCGGGAGGGAGTTCCAAGCTGATGCCGCCTTTACTCCAAAGGAACGGCCACCCATGCGGCAGAGCCTATATCTGGGAACTACCGCCAGGGCCTGGCCCTGGGAGCGAAGAGTGCGCGTAGGGACATAAAAGAGAAGAGAGCCAGACAAAATTTCAGGACCCATGCCTCTCAAGATCTTAAAGGCGAGGCAGAGTATCTTAAAAAGAATCCGCTTCCGTATTGGGAGCCAGTGTAGGGAACGGAGAACATTCGCGACCGAACAGAATTTAGGGAGGCCGACGATTGCCCTGCTGCGGCGTTTTGTACTCGTTGTAATCGAGTAAGTTCGGCCTGATTGGCCCCGGCGAGAAGGGAACTCGCGTAATCCAAGCGAGAGATGACAGTAGCCTGGATTACAAGCTGTCTAGTTGGGGCATCAAAGTACTTAAGAACAGGTCTTAAGCCTCTCAACAGACCGAAACAACAAGCCGCTGTTCTTTTAGTGTGCCCTACAAAAGTCAGGCCCGAATCTATCCACACGCCCAGGTTTTTCAGCTCCAGAACCGGCGCCGGGGATGGTCCCAGCTCACGTGGCCACCATTGGTCACCCCAAAGTTCCGCTCCCCTACCGACAACCATAACCTCTGTTTTAGTGGCATTCAGCTGGAGACAGTTTCCTGTCAGCCAGCTTGCCACCGCCTTCAATCCATCCTGAAACCTGGGGGCATCCACTTCTGCGTCCCCGCTGAGAGTAACCGCCAGCTGTGTGTCATCGGCATATGAGACCAATGTTAGGCCCCACTGCCTCGCGACATCAGCTAGCGGTCTCACGTAAAGATTAAACAACGTGGGGCTCAGCGAGGACCCCTGTGGAACCCCCATGGCCAGTGGTTGGAAGTTGGACTTGAAGGGAGAGATGGAAACACAGAAGGAACGATCGCCAAGGTAGGAGCGGAACCATTGCAGGGCCAGTCCACCGACACCTATCTCCTCGAGCCAATGCAGGAGGATGCTGTGCGAGACGGTATCGAAAGCGGCGCTGAGATCTAACAGTATCAGCCCCGCCGTCTGTCCAGCATCCAGCACCGCACGGAGATGTTCCACCATCACAAGAAGGGCGGTCTCCGTGATGTGGCCAGCACGGAAGCCGTTCTGTGTGGGGTCGAGGGCATTAGTTCGTGTGAGGTACTCCGACAGGGCCAAGTTGACATGGGCCTCTGTGATTTTCGCCGGCCAAGGCAGCAGCGAGATGGGTCGATAGTTCTCGGGCTTGGAAGGGTCAAGGGAAGACTTCTTGAGGATGGGAGACACCACCGCCTGTTTCCACTTAGTTGGAACCACCCCTGTCTCCAAAGAAAGGTTGACAAGGGAACACACCGCAGTGCGCCCCATAAAGGCCTGCTCTCTAAACAGAGCAGACCTAACTGGGTCGGATGGGGAGCCAGATTTAACTCGCAAGGCGAGTTTGTCAAACCCGTCTAGGGAAAGAGGGGGAAAGGAAAGCAGGGTGGTGGAATGTGGTGTCGCATTAGAACTTCCCGAGTCGATCCCTGTGTCAGGGAATGCCTGATAGATTGTTTGGACTTTCCCCAGGAAATAAGCAGCCAGGGATTCACAGTGGGAGATAGAACTCACCACTGCGGAGGAAGTTCGCTTCGCTACCAAATCCTTCACGGCTTCATGGATCATGGATTAGTGAGAAGGCAGGTGTGCAGGGCGTATTCAAAAAGAAAGATTGTCAAAGTAAGGGGTTAGAGGCTATAGGGGCCAGGGTGACGACGGAACAAACTAGTGGACCTGTTGAGTCAATTTTACCCATGGCACATTGATTTGCTTTCCTGGTTACGGAGGACTCAGGAGAAGGGTACAGCAGGCCCGGACCAGCAGGACCCTGATACTTTGCAGGGCAACCCATGGACAGCAGCAATCTGAAGGAAGGGGCAGGTGCAGCAGATGTTTATACAGCTTTCTCATGAGATCAAAGATTGCCTCTCTACCTTAGAGGTGAACCAAAAATAGATTCAAGTAATGTGCTCCAATCTGGATGAGAAGATAGTGGGCTTAGCCCAACGTACACAGGTGTTAGAGACTAGGGCTCAAGATCTAAACTCAGTGGTCAGTACGAACTCACAAAAGCTTTCCCGCTTAACGCAAAGGTAGATAGAGAAGGCATATAAGCAAGAAAGGTTAGACATCAACTCAAGAAGGAATTGCATCAGAATTCTCAATGTGACAGAGCGTGCTGAAGGGTGGAACAGACAATTAGTGATATCCAGGATGAGACCAAAACAATTGTTTATGAATTAGAAAAAGAAGAAGCTCAGTTAAAGATGCCGGCAGAGGTTTTGGAAAATAGAAAGAGGTGAACCTATTTGTATATTTATGGTCTTCCACAAGGTCTTGAAGGTCACAACTCCCATTCATTTTTTAAGTAATTTTTACTGCAATTCCTAGCTCTACCTTCGACCACTGTGCTAAACATTCAACATGCTCATCATTTAGGACAACCAAATGCTTCCTCAGCTAAGCCTAGAGGAAGCAGCCTAGGAATGTATGGACTTGTTGAAAAGTCTTAAATGTGGTGAGGTCAAAAAAGCAGCTAATTTGGGCAGGAAGAAAAATCTTCATCCCTCAAGATGTTTCAAGGACAACAGCCTTCTGGGATAAGGTTTTTTAGATCTTGGACTACAATTGTGTGTGCTTGTTTTGGTGTGATTCACCCATGTCTCCTCAAGGTGATTTATCAAAATGAAATGAATACATATGATATAAAAGCTGACCTTCTAAATGTCCTACTTCTTCACTTGTCTTCAAATATGGACACTTCTACACAATAGAGCTGTATGCTTTTTCCTGCTTTTGCTCAGTCTTCATGATTTCTCTTAATATTTAATTGCATTCTCTAACATTATTTTACTGTTATGTTCTCTGTTTATATATTGTGCTGATTTTCATGTTCTAACTCAAAATTGCGTCTCTTTGCCGGTGTGTAAGTATCCAATCAATGTAATCTCCCAGAACTTCTGTTCCACTCTGTTGTCAGAACGTTGTGGCACCTTTGGTATGTTGTCTTCACTCTGCGCTGTCACCAAACCCATCTTTCTATTCCCATTCAAAACCCATTGTTGAGTCTGAGTCTGTGGTTGATAGTTATATAGAATGCAGCAGCAAGATAACCAGGTTATGCCAAAATTAAGAGCACACAAATCCACAGGTCCACCCACTAAAACCCAAGTGTAGGAGAAGGCAAGCAATTCAAGCTTCAAGAGTGTAAGAGTCACTCCCTCACCTGGATACTTTTTGAAGGTGAAGATGGATCATGGATTAGTGAGAAGGCAGGTGTGCAGGGCGTATTCAAAAAGAAAGATTGTCAAAGTAAGGGGTTAGAGGCTATAGGGGCCAGGGTGACGACGGAACAAACTAGTGGACCTGTTGAGTCAATTTTACCCATGGCACATTGATTTGCTTTCCTGGTTACGGAGGACTCAGGAGAAGGGTACAGCAGGCCCGGACCAGCAGGACCCTGATACTTTGCAGGGCAACCCATGGACAGCAGCAATCTGAAGGAAGGGGCAGGTGCAGCAGATGTTTATACAGCTTTCTCATGAGATCAAAGATTGCCTCTCTACCTTAGAGGTGAACCAAAAATAGATTCAAGTAATGTGCTCCAATCTGGATGAGAAGATAGTGGGCTTAGCCCAACGTACACAGGTGTTAGAGACTAGGGCTCAAGATCTAAACTCAGTGGTCAGTACGAACTCACAAAAGCTTTCCTGCTTAATGCAAAGGTAGATAGAGAAGGCATATAAGCAAGAAAGGTTAGACATCAACTCAAGAAGGAATTGCATCAGAATTCTCAATGTGACAAAGCGTGCTGAAGGGTCTGAGATAAAACTATTTGTAGTTAAGCTCCTGACTGAACTATTCTCTCGAGAAATTTCCTCAATCAATCTCTCCATGGAAATTCAAAGGGTCCATAGAGATCTATTTAAGCTGAATCCAGTTTGTAAAATGACATGAAAAATATTTATGAGTTTTCTGTCATACTCAGTAAAGGAATACATTTTAAGCCCAGCCTTAAAAGAGAAAAATCTCCAGGCCCATTGGATCTCGCTACAAATTAGATCGGACATCTCCTAGGTGACAGAAGATAGACAGTGGGAGCTGGGCAAATGTATGGGGGAGCTTAAAAAATTTGGTACAAGTGTCCAACTTAGGTTAACATCAATCTTAAAAGTAATGTCGGAGAATATAATGAGGAATTGTTTTTATCATGAAGAAGTGGACAGATTTATTGCACAGGTTAGGACCCGGGGAGCTGAATTGGTAACCATGGCATGAGTGCATGTGATCATAACTCCTAGGGTGTTGAGAATGCGTGACCAATCCAGAGAGGAGGATCTTTCTATACTCTGATTGAACGTTAATATGTAACGAGTAAACAAAAACAATAGTCTGATTTTGCAGTCTTTAAAGGAGAGTGCATCCCAAGTCCTAATGCTACAAGAGACAGACCGATTACGACAAGAAAGTAAAGATTTTATTCTATCACTGAGATGGGTTGAGAACATGGTAGCACAAGTCAACAACACTGTACAACGGGTTAGCTATTTTAGTCAAAGTAAGCTCAGGTATGGAGGTTGTGAGTTATAGGGTGGATGAGAATGGGTATTGGATAATAGCCAAACTCAGAAAGGAGCTAAATAGATTCACTTTAGCCAATTACTTTGGTCCAAATAGGAACTTTGTCTCCCCCCCCCTGCTAAATTCTCTCTTCTCCACCTTACTGGAATTTAAGACCCCTATTATTTTAGGGGAGGACTTTAACATTTTACTGTATAACTATTTGAATAGGTCCTCGGTGCATACCCAAAGAAGGTCCCTTAAAGTGAGGGCATGTCTTCTCTTTATGGTACTAAGCCGACATTTGTGTGGTGTCTAACTTTAGGTAAAGGGCATTTTCAAAGACCACAATTTTTCCAGCAAAAAGAATGACCATTACTTGAGGCTGGGTTACTTTTTCTTAGGTAGTAAGGAAATAGAGAGTTCTTGCAGGAACACAACCCCCAATCCATTTGTCTGACCATGCTGTAATATTACTAAACATTAAACTGCCAGAAAGTAATCAGTGCGGGAGATGGACTGTAAATAGGAGAGCACTCCTTGAGATTAGGTAGGTGGTGTTAAAAGGAACAGATTAATATTTCAGGTGGAATCTGACCTTGGCCCCAATCCATATAATATTCGATGCAGATGAAGCTTGGGTTAGAGGTTTTCTAAAGAGTCAGTCGGTAGCCTGGAATAGAAGAGAGGGAGCAGGTTGCACAGTTGAAGGGGGAGATTGGCAGTCTGAAGCCGGTGTTGAAAACAACTCAGGCGGGGGGGGAGATTAGAAGAGGATAGGAGGAGTCTTTGGAGGTCCTAAATCTTAAAAATGTCAGGTTGAGGATTTAAGAAAAAGTGATATAGCAGTGGGAAGTTAATAGGGTAAAAGAATATGCCCAGAGCATGAGCTGTAGGAAGTTGCCAGCCTGGAAAGCTGGAATAGATATGAGTAGGACTTCATTAAGGAGATAGATGATGAGGAAACAAATTTGAGAAATAAAGACAAAAAGAGAATAGAATACCCTATTCACACATTCTTCCACGGATTCTATACTGAGTATCTAGCACTAGATGCTAAAGCCATAGACAACTGGTTAAGGAACAAGAAATTACCAGGCTCACCTCAGAGCAGCAAAAATATTAGGACAGTGAAATAAGAGGGAGCAACATCTTAGTACCAGTTAAGAAACCAAGAGAGGTAAATCAGAAGGCCCGACACAATTCCAAATGATCTTTATGTTTTACTGGTAATTCTATTTTACTGGAGGGTCTGCCCATTCCAGGGCCATGGAGTCTGGCAGTTATTTCATTGTTCCTAAAGCTGGGCAAAAACCTGCTGCAGTGTTAGTCATATTGCTCAATATCACTGCCTAATTGTGACTATAGAGTCAGCTTCACGGCTAAGCAAAAATGTAACTAGTCTGACAAATGATCTGAGACACATAGTGATAGGCTCAATTGATCTAGCAACCACACTAGATTCTCCATTGACAATAGTAACATTAGACACAGCTAAAGCAGTTAACCGTACTAATTTGAAATATTTAAGAACTGTTCTAAGACATTTTGAGCAAGGTGACGGATTCCTAGAGGTGTTAAGATAGCTCTATAGCTCACCAACAGCTCAATTTTGATCAATAACAATTTTACTTCACCAATGAAAATAGAAAGAGAGACCAGGCAAAGCTACCTTCTTTCCCACCATTCTCCTTGACTTATATAATAAGCATTTGGCTCATAGTCTGAGAGAGAATAGGGATATATTGACCTTCATGGCCATTTACTATCAAAATGGCACTGTATGCCGGTGATCTGATGCTTTATGCGTCAGAGGCTGTGAGTCCATTGCTGCAGATATCAGGGAACCAAGTAAATGAGTCCAAAACAGAAGTTATAATGTGGAATCAGAGCTGCAGAGATGTACACAGTAGAGCAGAGATAAGATACCTGGGGTGGAATATTCTGCAGGATTTAGATAAAATCCCAATAGCCAACTCAGAGAGGATTGGTAAAGAGGCTGATACATTAAAGAAGAGATGGTTGCATCTGTGTCCAATGATATTGGCTGGATACATCTGGGAAAGATGTAAATATTACCGAAACTCAGCTGCCAGTTTGACAACATCCCAATATCAAAGCCTTAGCAAAAGTACAGAGAAAGGTCACCTTCTTTATAGGGACTAGTAAGGGAGTAAGGCTATCCTGATAAAAGCTGAGGAAGAGATTAGAGAAAGGGGGTTTAGGGATTCTGGATATTCAAATGAACTGTTGGGCTATTCAGCTGAAAAACAGCAGGATGCTGATGCTGCTGCTCTACCTTGATGACTCATCTCTGGGACTTTTGTATAAAGTGATGTTAGGAGGTATATCAGAAGATGGCTTCTCTTACACGTTTGGGACACCTAGGAATTTAAAGAAAAGTTTAACTAAAGTTTCTACAGGCAGCTGCCAAAGGGTGGTATGCAATCAATGATCTCTTGGGGATTCCATATTACAGCAATATATCTCCAGTTTGGAATTCACCTGGGACCCAAAACTGCATATTAGACCAGCTGGCAATACCCTTGAGGTAGTGTGGTATTAGGAAGTGGGCCAGATGGTGAAAGAAGGAAAGGGCCTGTCCTCTAACATGTGGAAGAGGATGACAAATGGGGCACTCTCAAGATTTAAATTCTACTATAACTGAGTGGCTTAGAATTGTAGGGTGTCTGAGACAAGTACAGTGGAAAGTGAACTTCAAGACCTCAAAGCAAGGAAGAGGGAGGTGTTGCTGTGGTATCAACATCTACTTAGTGCAACTAAAAGGAATATGAAACCTCTATGCCAAGTTTAGGATGGATGCTTGCCATTTGCAGAGTTGTAGGAGGTATGGCAAGTATCTTTGAGCATGCTTTATTCGATGACAAAATCTGCTGCACTATGGAGTAACCACTTCTTTATCCTTAACAGGGTTTACTGGACCCTGGCGAATTCAGCTTAGACAAAAGGGCGTGAAGACTCCAGGTGCAGAAGGTTTGTTGCTCGGAGTGCTGAGGATTTCCATATGTTCTCCAGATGCCTGACCTTGGAGAGTTACTGGTCTGGTGTGGGTAAGACAATCTCTGCAGCTTTGGCATGGTCCATAAAGGTAAGAACAACCTTGATAATATTTGGCTTGCCAAAACAGGGGGATGGTGAGATGCCTTTTCAAGTAATACAATTGAAACTGATTTTCTATCTGATCCTCCAGGGTAGGAGGGAAATCTGTAAAAATGGTCTTTTCCCAAAATGCCTTTGTGGGGTACTTTATGGATTCCGTGAAATACTTTAAGGAACTTGACAAGAAAAGCCTAACCATTAGAGGGGAAGAGGAGTTTTGGGATCTGCTTACGACCGACTGGAGGTTGTGTACTATGATTGAACCTCCCGTGTCCTCACTAGCAGGCTGGTGAGAGTGTGACTTGGAGTCACAGCCCAGTCAATTCACAGAAAAGAGCCTGATATGAGCCCTAGGGAATTTTATGGTGCAGAGTGTGCTCAACAGAGGTGATATGAGGACAACAAAAAATAAGAAAGTTTAAGAAGAAGGTTGAGTCAATTTGCTAGACTTCCGTCTTTAACATGAAGAGTTTTACTTAAATCAGGCAGGGTTGTGGATCCCCAAATCTTCCACTCACATGGCACCCTTATGGATTGATAATGAGCATTCTTTCTTAACTCCCTTCTCCCCTTTGAAAGTAATATCCTTTCCATCCAATCCTTCTGCTCTAGTTTCATCACTGTTCAATCATACATTTCATTTACTAAGATCTGTTTCACAGGTGCATATTCTTACCAGTGACGCTTTTTTACAATCCTCTCTGTGGTACAATAATCTCATTACCAATTACCATTAAAATTAAACCAATCTTTTGGAAATCCTGGAGGCAAAGAGGTATCAGCAAAGTGGTGGATTTGTTTTTTGGATTATGCCCCTATACCCTTTACCCATTTTTGGGAACTTATTTAACTGTTCCTTTCATCTAAATGTATACTTTTGATCAATATTGTTTTAGATGCTTTGGGCTCACTTCAAGAACTTGTGAATACTCCTCAGGATAAATGGGTAACTGTGTTATTTTGGCCTTCACCCCAAAGGCTTCACTTATCTACAAATATTGTCTTACCATTAAACCATCTATACCTAAATCAAAGGTAGAACCTTTAAACCATCTAGACCTAAATCAAAGGTAACATTTCTATGGGAATCAGATTTAGTTTGTTCTTGGCCAGTTTCATTATGGAATAGAATGTAGTATAGATTATTCAAAATATTCAGAGCAGCTTCGACAACCCAATCACTGTTCTTTTTGTTTCATAGACAATTCCTCAATCCCACCCACCTTTCTATTTTTTGAAGTGGATCTAATTGTAAATGTTTGTCGTGTGACCATTTACCGGGTGATCTCAGGCATATCCTGTTCAAATGCAGTCTTACATTAAGTTTTTGACATAAGGTTTGGTCTCAACTTAAGCAGATAATTCTCAATAATTATCATTTTTCTCCTATACCTCTCTTTCTGGAAAGTTTGTATCTGAATATTGACTCCCTCGTTCATCACAAGAAAATGCTGGACTTATTGCTTGAGCTAGCCTTCAGCAAATAGCATATAACTGAAAATGTTCTTTGAATATTTGTTATATAGTGGGGTGAAATAATGTGTGTAATTCACACAGACTGGATATTGCTTTTTCATCCCTATATCTAAGGAATGCCAATACAGAGTTCTTTTGGTTACCTTTAGAAAACAATTGTAATACTTGAAACTTCTAAACCACCTTTAACTTTTGTTGTTCTCTACATTTGTTAAATTTTTTTAATAAGTACTTGTTACTGTTTTAAGATTATTGCTTTATTGAATGACATTGAACTTTTTCAGATAGTCGTCCGTTATTATTGTGGTATACCACCCATATGTCACGTTTCCCCTTCTTTCCTTACCCTTTCTCTCAGGTGAAATTCTAAAATAAGATATTTTTTCTGTTTCTTTTTCCTTTCATCCAATGGTTGTTAATAAAAGCTTTTCAAACAGTACAAAATACACTGAAAATTGAATGCATTTTCATTGATTTGCAAAGTAGCAGCAACCCACCTGCCCCCTCTATATGCCTGACTTTCTGATATATTAATCAGAATTTTACTTTTCTCTAAAATAACAACTTCTTTTACAGTGGTAATCTGGTGTAAAACAGCAACTAAGACCACTTATTCCTAAACGTATTCAATTCCTGATAAGGGGCAAGTGCCTCTTGAAGTAAAATAATGTCACTGTCAGTGTTAGGATGTTCTTGAAGTTGCATAGATTTTTTTTCCTATCTTGAATACAATATTTTGAATATCTTATTCAGTTTTTGATCAAATAGACGTCACCTTCTAACTATATGGGTTAACGGTTTCGTATTTTTACCCCTACAACATTATTTACTCTCACTCCTTCCCTTCTCACTCCTCTTATCTCCATTGCCAGGATGCTACCCTTAATCCCTAATTCAGGAAAAAGAAAAGTTATGTTTTCTGCAAGGTCAGCCCAGATTTTAAAGCTTTTAGTTTGTTTTGCTGCACTTAGACGTTTGTGCACTGTTGACCCAACTAATTAGGAGTAAAGTACCTGAGCCCGCTTCCCTTTAAACATGGTTACATTGGTGTATCCCTGATCAACATATTTACCTTGTATATAGGTCCCTAATATATGGTGTTAGAAATGCACCCAGAGTGTGTGAACTGCAGCACCTATTGTGACATTTACAGAGTGGGCCTGGAAAATATGGATTCATGCTTATAATGGATAGGCTGAATGCAGTTTCCTTAAATACTGCTGGCACACTTCTCAAAATACCAATTTTTGACAGACAGGAAAGCCTGTTTTAAAATATTTATAGGTGCCTACTATGTACACTTTGTTGCCCACAAGGAAGGTGTTTGATATTTAAATGTGGAAACTGTTTGAAAAATAAAATTGGCATGTTCTCCCTGTGACTGCACCTGAAAGCTACTGTATTACTAAGACTGTTAATGAATCCTAGAAAGTGTCAAAGTATAGATTATAAACTTTAACCTGTAACTTTTGACAGGAACCAGCTAGAAAAGTCATGCAGAGACTATTTTTAATACTTATTCAAAATCCAATTCAGTGGTAAAGATGAATTTGTTAACACATATTTAGCAAAAGTAACTTTTATAAAATTACCTTTTATCTGTCTGAACCTTCATTAGCATTACCCTACTATCAGCTGGTCTGACAGGGCTGGCCTTAATGAAGTGTGAAAAGTGCTCCCAAAGCAGGAACAATTGCCTGGGTATAGGGAGGTGACTTACTTACCCATACCTATGATGGACTCAGGAACTTCATTATCATATAAAATGCCTTTTCCAGGTCTCACCTTACATTTGCCTGCACTTTCACAGGTAAATGTAATGTGGGACTTGGGGAAGGCAACTCTTTGTACCCATAAAGCTAGGCTGGCACCAAACCAAGTGGGAAGAGAGCTACTCCTAGAAGCAGTGGTGAGTGAGAGGAGGGGACTGCTCATTTCCCTGGCCACACCTCTGGGTGTTCACACTGCACAAAGGAGAAAAGGTTTCTCTGTCTTATATTTTAGGAATAAAGTGTACCACGGGATTGTTTGCAGTAGGAAAAAAGGAACTGCGATAATAGTGGGCAGGGTTACCCCTGGGAACTTTTATTCCACTGGTCAGGAAGGAAGCCAGGAGTCACCGCACCCACTAGCTTGTGGCAACCATAAATGTAGCACCTGAAGGCAATCTCCTCAAAATACTTGCAATCTCCTTAAAATGCTCTCTGGGCCAGTGGAAGAACAGTAGAGGACTGGATGCTGCTTGCTGTTACCTGAGAGAAGTCTGCAGGATTACCCCTGCTCTTTCTGGTACCCATCACAAGACAGAGAACTCATAGGACTGGATTTACATGCATTTAGCACTGGGTGTGCTTCACAAAAGTGAACCTAAACTGTGCAGTCTGGGGCATATTATCAACAGCAGGCGATAATTATCGCTGGCCGCGCTTAGCGATAGATTTGTTATCGCAGGCTATCGCAGGAAATTATCACCATGCTAGCACAGTATCAACAACGCATAGCACAATGGCGATTATTATTTCTGCGATAGCGGTGCTTTTCATGGAACATCACTGGTTTTCCAGCGATGTTCCATGGAAAACGGCGATAACCTTGCTGATACGACCCTGTGGTGGTATCAGCATAATCCACCCCCTATTTTGTGAATACGTAAGTCAGAATTTTAGCAATCATTTGTTTTTGACAAAACCTGCAGTTTTCGCCAAAAACTAACGTCTGCTAAAATCCTGAGTGCCACCTTGTAAATATCGTGATGTGCATTTCGGGATAATTTACAAGGTAGTCCGTCAGGGGTACGCCCAGTGACGCCCACTTTGCATCTCATTAGAGATGTTAAGCGAGGCGATTGCAAAACGGCTGCTAACATGCGCCAAAGCATGTTAGCACCGGCTTGCAAATTGGGCGATATGATTATCTCAGCTTTTTTGGCTTTTAAAGCCAACAAAGCGAGATAAGGCCCTTGTTAATATGCCCTATATTTTTGGGAGGGAAGGTGTCAGAAAGTAAGGTTATGCAGCTCAAAGTGCCGTTGTGCTTTACTCTACATCTTGGGGGCATTCCATGAGTGGTACATGGGCATTCCCATGCAACTACCCATGGTTTTTAATGTAAAACCCTATTTACTCACACAAGTACCCAGGATTTTGCACCAAAAAAACATAACTTTAAAGCAGGTGTTAGAATTAGGGATTATGTGTTTATTTCTCATATATTTTCCCACTGTGTATGCTTACTTCAATGGGACACACATTCAAAGTGGGAAAAATGTTAAAGGTAGTCTAAGCACAGTATTGTGTGCTGGAAAGGGTACCCTTCTATTACAAAACCTATGCTAGACACATGCAGACATCTTTGCACTATGGTGAAAAGGTGTGTGTATGGCGCTCAGTAGTCTGACTGTGCACCATTGCTAGAATCTCAAATTTATTCAAATGTTTGGTCTTTTAAAACCATTACACTATATGATATCATTACATTACCTAAATCATCCTAAATATAAAAAAAGAACATTTATAAACAAATAATATAATCTTCATTTATTATTCTACACTTCGTAAAATCAAAGACCTTGTCCAAAAAGTGCAGCACCATAACATCACACTCATCTTAAAAACCATCATCATAAAACTGTATATTAAATTATTTGGTTTTCTTATACAATTCTATCCTAATTCCATTAGATACAAATTCATGAATTTAACCCCCCTGCAGACCAGCGGCATCGAGGACCCACCCAACCAGGTGATTACAGCTTCCCCACATGTTTGTATGTTCATATTAATGAATATTTCTATAAAAAGTATCCATAACTTTGAACATGCACAGAGAATATGTGATAGGGATTCATGTTTGTAGTTGCACAGTCTGCAGTCTTGATTTTGGTAATGGTGTTTCTAAGAGGGGATCAAATCCTTAATTTCCCACATACCAAAGCGTAAATTTATAAAAATGGTTCTTTAAAAAATTTTGAGAAGAGAGAGAGACAGATAGTGGCATATCTATGTAGATATGGCATTTCCTCCTCTCTCCTTTTCACATTACAGAACACAGCAATGTTTGTTGCTGTGCTTCATTCGTTTCACAGTTCGGTAAATCTGGGCCCTCATGCCACTGGGCTGACCTCCTGCGTGGCTGCAGGTGCACAACACGCTGAAAAACACTTTTTTGCTTGAAGACCAGTTGCCCAGTTCCAAATGGATCTGCCCTGCACCCTGCCAAACCTTAGAAGGACAAAACATTAAACGTTGTAAGAGCTTTCCTTGAAGTTTGGGATCCTCATGTTAAAAACTAAGGAAACAGAGACTACCTTGTGCAGAATTAGGACTTAGAAAATGTTTGGACTTACTGAAGGTCTGGTGGCCAAACCCAACCATCAGATTTAATGCAGTGAAGGGGAGACCTCCCTGAGCTGAAGCAACAAGATTATCCCACTTAGAGCTTCTCTGTAGCGGCAACTCCATTTCAGCAGGACCTTTGTGATACTGTACACAACATTGTGGATGTGTC
The DNA here is from genome assembly GCF_964261635.1 of Lissotriton helveticus. Lineage (NCBI taxonomy): Eukaryota > Metazoa > Chordata > Amphibia > Caudata > Salamandridae > Lissotriton > Lissotriton helveticus. The sequence continues at coordinate 1,083,509,032 of NC_136059.1, forward strand.
TTAGAATGCAGCCTGCCACCTTACTGTACTGGAGGAATCTGAGAGTAAATAAAGAGACAAACTCCCAGTATAGAAATCAAGATGTGATGAAAATGTCAAAAGTATTGGTTGACGCAACAACGTCTCTGGTTGTAGAATGTGAGCTTTTCTCCTCTAAGGTTTTCCTCCAAAACCAACAGTTTTAGTGGGACCCAACTTTGGTGCGAGCATCCCGGTTACAGCCCGCTGCCTTGCCCCTCTAAAAGATTTTTTAAACTCGGTCAAAAGGTAAAATCTTTGACCAGCTCATCCTACGTGGTGTATCTGACCAGGGGATCTATTGAGGTTGGCCTCAAAGTTCGCCTAGGTACCGATCTACTGCAACAGTGGACTATCATAGCCAGATAGAGCATTTTTGCTCTATTTTTACTTAACAATTTAAACATTTATATCTTTGGGTCCTCTTATTAGATTTTTGTCATATTGTTATCATTTTTTTCATTGAAATCTAGTCCACCTTTCTAAGTCAGTTTGGGATTTGTATTGTTTGGCATTTTGACTTTATTAGTGTTTTGGTACTCCTTAAATGTTTTACACATTGCCCGGAGTTAAGCCTATCTGCTGTGTTATAGCTATCAGAGGGTTGAGCTTAGGTTACTATAGTGAATTTAGGGTTCACACTGATATGAAACTATTATTAGTCCTTGAGGTGGGAAACTACACAACCCTTATAGTAATCCACTTTCTTACATCTACCGTCTTCTGGGTAACCCCTTTACTCATAGGTACCCCCGGTGCCCCTAAACCCGTCCCTCAGGCACCATATGTAGTTTAAATGAGGGAGGGATTAGAGAGGAGCTGGAACATGGGGGATACTACATTTGAGGGTATTGCACGAATTGTGAATTGTTTGTAAGGTGGGCAGTTATGGTGGGGTTTAGGGAGCAACAGGCACCCACCCAGAAAAGAGTAATCTCATTGCAGTTGCCAAACTGACCTTCTAAAGTAAGTACAGCTGAAAAGGAACCTAAACAGTAGTATATTTACTTTAGCTTTAACCTAGAGTAAGTCTAGCACCACACATGACCAACTACTGGTACTGCAACACCCTCCCATAGATAATAACATGGACATGGGCTTAAAATAGAAACCCCTAGCAATTAATGTTTGAACAAATAATCTTTTTTATATTTTTTAAGTAAATAAACATGTAATTTAACTTTAAAAATGATATATAACTATAAATAAATAGTATTTGTATACAGTATTTGAATAAACTTTTTAATTATGTAAACATAATTATATTAATTTATTTAATTCTATACATAATTTAATTTGTATTTTTTAATAAGTGATCAATAAATATAAAGACTTTACTTTAGATGTGATTGTGAAGTATTATGATCTTAATAAAATGTAATATATTTAGATTAATTACATTTGTCATCCAAAGTTAAATAATGGTGCTGCAGCATTGTTTTAACTACATTAAAAAAAAATAGATAACATTAATTTACATTAACATTTTAAAGAAACAATTTTTAATAATGTTTAAAGGTTGATGGACTTTTAAAATATTCCCTATACTTTACCATAGGGATCATCATCATTGGCAGAGAACTCCACCTATTAGTGAAAAATGACTAATAGTAACTTTACACTGATACTGTTCCCCCTGTTTCCGGGGATGGTGAATGGTAAGTTTACACTTTCAGTTAATTTACATTTAGCAAAGGTGAATAGCCAAATGTAGTCAATTTAATAGAGTGTAAGAGTAAATTAACCTGTCTAATTATGCTCACTTGTAAATTTACCTTTGTGAATATGCCCCACTAGTAGTAATGTTACTATGGCAAATTAGTAATAACAAATTGAGAGAGAGGGAAAAGGACACTCTTGGTCCCCCTGTTAATTCTTGTAAAACAACAAAAGAGGGTCGTGAGAGAAGTGTGTAAGCACTAGACACAGAGAAGAAATCTCCCTGAAGAAGTCACAGTGGAAATCAGCGTTTTTTTTTTTAGGAAGCCCTCACTCACCACCCTGGGTGGTGACATGCTTCATCATCGGGCCCACCAGGAGAAGCCGAATGCCTCCCTGGTGTGCTACAACGCCAGATTACTGCGGAGCTGGTTCTTTGTGGCAAAAGTGTCAAAAAGAAATGTGAATTAAAAATGTCAGAAACTGTACCATACGGAATTTTTTTTTATTCAATGGTCAGTTTGACACAAGTAAAATATGTGTGGGAAACTTACCAGTTAATGACTCGGTTGTTTCCACTTAAAGTGGGGTCAACATGTTTCTGCCCGTCTATGTGTCATTTACTGGGCTTTCATCAGGACCGTCAGGTGGTGTACCTCGGCAATGTGGGCGCGCTAAGGCCCACCCTTACCAGAGGACGTGAAAGTTAAAAACAAGTGTGTAAAATAAAGTGCAAAAACCAAACAAAAGTGATGGGAAACCTTCAATTTGAGGTCCCTGTACTGTTTGTAATGCACAAGATCCACAACCCATGGGTCTCGGGAGGGGGGGGGAAGCAACAATGGCACACCGCCCGCAACGCCTGCCACCCGTTTTGCACCTAGCGTCTCCTGCTACCGGACCCCGTGGATATGGGGCAATGGTGGAAAAAAGCTAAAGTGTTTAGCTTTTTTCCACCATAGACGGGCAGAAACATGTTGACCCCACTTTAAGTGGAAACAACCGAGTCATTAACTGGTAAGTTTCCCACACATATTTTACTCCGCAGTAATCTGGCGTTGTAGCACACCAGGGAGGCATTCGGCTTCTCCTGGTGGGCCCGATGATGAAGCATGTCACCACCCAGGGTGGTGAGTGAGGGCTTCCTAAAAAAAAACCCGCTGATTTCCACTGTGACTTCTTCAGGGAGATTTCTTCTCTGTGTCTAGTGCTTACACACTTCTCTCACGACACTCTTTTGTTGTTTTACAAAAACTATGGCAAATTAGGCATCATGCTCTAAATTCAGAGATTAGAAACAAGTAAGTCTATACTTAAGTAAACTCACTCAGAAATAGTGAATACTAGTGAAGTTACTACAAAGTGTAAGAATAAATTTAAACATATAGATTTACTCACGTGAGATTTTACATTTGTGAATAAGACTTCATCTCTAAAGTAGTTGATAAAAACTTTGTTAAGATCTTTATCAATTTCATTCAATTGAACAATATCTATTAGTCTAATACTGTTCCTGCTTGAAGCTTTCTGAAGAAACTTAAGGGCAGACTTACAAGCCTCTTGCTCCACTTTTGCGTCACTTTTCCCATGTTAAAATTGACCCAAAAGTGGCGCAAGGGGCTTGTAAATCTGCCCCTTTGAGTTTTTTTCTCAAGTGTCTCATCACTTCAGCTATTGTTTTATGTGTGTTAGATTATTTTGTGCTGCTTTCTTCATTTCCTCAACTTTTATTTCAAACTTATAGTACTTTTTTCTCATCTAAATAATTTGCTCTGTCTTTGACTGAAACTTTTTTTGATTTTGGTGGGATGTTCATTTGTTTCTTTATGCCATGTCTCCATCCTAAATTTGATACTATCATCAGACTCAGACATATATGACCCCTATATGTAGCTACACCAGATGTTGCAACCTTTGTTGAACTTGTGAAAGAATATATTTTTAGGTAACTGCATCATTCTCAGCAACTACTAGGTCTGATAATTGGATGGTCTTCTCACAGAATCTGACATTTTGTCTGACCCTTAAAGAAGATTTACTGACTGATACTGGGTTTCTCAGTGTGGAAATGTTGGTGGTGGAGGGGTTAGTAGACTATACTGCCCCTTATACTTCAACTAGCCTTCCTGTTCATCCTGCCATCAGACCATTTTACTTGGTGGAAGTCTAAAATCAAATTTACAATTGAGTTTTCTGAATTTATCTTAACCCCTACATCAATTTGGAGTTTAGTCTCTTTCAGTTTTAACAATGAGGAAGGGACTGGAGTTGCAAATTTTAGAGACTGTATTGGCTTCCTTGACTAGCATTGTTTTTGTTGACTTAGGGGCCATATGTATCAAGCAAATTAGCATTCGCAAAGGCCGATATTCGCAGAATGTCGGCCTTTGCCAATGCTAATTTGCTAAATGGTATGTATGAAACTTTTTTGCTGCAAAATAAGGAATCGCAAAAATTGCAATTCCTTATTTTGCGATTGCACTTAAGTGCAATGTATCAAAGAAAAAATAATTCAAAAATGCCCATAAGGATTCGCAAATTACCACCAACTTCTAGTTGGTGGTAAGTTGCGAATTCTTTAAAAAAAAGAATTTAAAAAAAACCAAAGGTGCCATATGACGCTCATACATGCCCTTAGGGCATGTATGTGCGCCATATGCCCCCACATGTCATTTTCAGGGGTGCAGCAGGGTGTTCCTGAGACACTGGAAGTCAAGGGAAAATCCCTGGGAACTCTCTATTATGTCACACACGTTTCGACCTTCACACTCATACACACCCAAAAGGTATGGGACGTACACAGGCTCGATTTCCACACTATAATGAACGTTCACAGACTTTTTATTCTTTTTTTTAAAAAAAATTTAATACATTGAAAACACAGATTTATACACAAATCAATAAAATTTCTGAGAAAATGTCATTACATAAAATACAGTGTGGATTTAATCAAATCCAAAATCTCACAATTAGCAATTTTTAAAGGAAAACAACAGTGGTGTTACAGTACATCAAAGTAGAGTTCAACACATTACATTTTGTTTCAACAGAAATAATAACAAAACCCCAACTAATAGTGGCCTACACGTTATCTCGCCACTCCTTTTCAAATATCCAAAAGGGCCTCCTTACGTTCTTTCTCTGGGCTACTAACAGTATCATGGATATATAGATATCTGTTGTTCCCTAGGCTAAATTTGGATTTTAATTACAGAAAATGCGTCGACGCGTTTCGGTGTCATAACTCTGGATATTTGAACACCTTCTTCAGGACTTTCCAACTCTCTGGGGTCACCGGCTTCACAGATTATCTGGGACACCTTGCTTTCAATCTGCAAGGTGCGGTGTGGTACATCCACCGGCTCTGGCTCTCACACTTTCCTTTAGGGTATATTCCCGTCCTTTCGTGTTTCTCTACTTCATGAGGTCTAAAAGTTATCCATATATTTGGGTCCTTTCTTTAAAACAGAGTTTTCTGGTTCGGTAACTGGAACACAATACTGGTATCTCCCAGCAATCTTGCAATTCATAAATTTGAGCTTGAACGAGGCATACCATGCGTCCTCGGGGACTGGATATGTCCTTGGACTTTGTCTGACAGCGCTTCTGCCTCGCTCCTTTCCTCTTTCTGTGACTGAGACACCCCTGCACCCTTGAAAATATGGCCCATTGGCCCAAAGAAATGAATGGGAAATTTGCGATTAGCAATTTGCTAATCGCAAATTAGGAATGTTGAGGAATCGCTAAAAAGAAGTGATTTTTTACATACATACCATTTTGCGAATTCTTAGTGGTTTCATTACTTGCCAGGTGGTCATTTTTGTGAGAAATCCTAAAATGGGAAATTCTACCACTACAGATAACTATTTTTCACTTGTATATTTTCTTTTACAATCCTTGATTTGCCCGATTAATTGTTAGTGGATGTATGTCTGTGTTTTCTTCACCATTTTCATTTTATCTGTCTGATCTTTTTACTGCTGTATACCTAACTCTATAATAAGCATTGGTCTATATGTAAGTGCGTTCCCGCTTACCAGGCTGGTAGATGCCTTGCCCAAGTAGTAAGAGGACTCAAGATTTTACATTACAAATGAGCTGGAACTTTCCATTTCTTGTGGTTCTTCAAGCCAGTCATTGCCGGTATATGAATAGACTTTAATTTTTCTCCGAATGATTTCACATATAATATACTGCCTTTCTTTACTATGCAGTGTCATATAACCCATGCCTTACTAGTGAGATTTTGGTAAGAGTCATAAACAGTGATAAACAATGTCTCCAAGGCCTTACAGTTGTTCATGCTTCCAACTTTAACCTCACACATGCAACTAAGGCCCTCTTGGCCTAAGAGTGAGCCTGATCTCTACTTCCATCACTTGTTTGACCACTCACTCTTCTACACCTTTCCATCATTCCATGGTGCTTCAGTATCATCTGAACACAAACTTCAGGAAGCTAATTGAATGCTGCCAACTCCATGGCATCCACCGCTGGGTCATCACTGCCCATAGGGTCGACCCATTCAGTCAATCATCAAGGAGGGACAAGGAAGAAACCAAAATAAAGCAAATGCCAAGATAAACATAGGACAGATTAATCACATTTCCTTTCTCTAGTATCTGCTCACAATAAGACCATTCCAGAGAGAAACAGCAGTGCACAGCTTCTCTGAACCTTGGAGCCCTTTTAGAGTACCTGCAGTGATCAAACTGAGGAAGCCACCATCTTCCCCTGTGCTCCTAGGCTCGTGATGACTGTCAATCTCTCTGAATTTCTGGATCTCAATAGTGCTCAGACATGCTATCTTTTTATTAGCAGCACCAAATAAAGGCCCAGCAATAAATATGAGGATTGCCAAACAAGAAGTGCAACATTCAAAGGAGACTTGGCAGTAGCTTTCACCTATTGATACTCCCTCAGAATATACATTATCACATGCAGAGTAAAAAAAACATTGCCTACATTATGATAAGTCCAACAGAATAGAAGCTTGGGGTCATATCAATTAGAGAGTGCCTGCTCAAAAAAGGGGAATAAAGAGAGGCAAAGACAATTTATAGTGCTGGTCAGCCACACTGGCTGGAACTGATGTGCTGCAGGCGGTAACAGGAAGTACAAGGACAGGCGAGAGAGCAAAGAGGATGAGGTCTCAAATGGTTTCTGCAATGCGAGTAATACAGGTAAAATGAGCAATAAGTGTAAATTAGAGGCACCATTAGTGACATTTAAAGGGCTGCTTGATACAGGATGACGGACAAGAGACAGGAGTGGTTTGGACAAAAGTCCCTGGCAGACAAAAGCTCCACACTAGGACTTAGATTCTCGTTGTGACTGAGCATGATCCTTCGAGTGCGGAGATTCTGGCCAGTGTGCGTAGACATTCGTAAAGTTACTACTCATAACTTATCTCTGTGAATGCCACAAAATCATAAACTTTGACTAAGATCCAAGTTTACCTTTGTGACTTGGGCCCTAAGATATAAATTAGGCTTCAGTGACATCAAGTATTGTGGTGGCACTTCCACTGCACCTGGGAGTTTGGCGAAACAACATCTATGCTGGAGAATCTGGATTTCATTAAAGACAAAGAGGCTAGATTTAGGTGTCAATGTTTTATTGCTACTCCTCCATATGCTGCCATTTAAAGCAACTTCTAACTATGCTCAAAACTCCATAACCAGAATGAACATTTCAGCCCATCTAGAACAAGCCCAGCAGCCACCTTCCTCTATACATCTGCTGTGCTGCTTAAAACTGCTTCCATAAAGAACTTAGATTAAACAGATAAGAATAACAGCCCAACTTGTCAACTGGTTTCCTTAAAAGTTATACTTCTAAATCTTGTACTTGTTTCCTTCCAAATCATCCTTTGCATTCACTAAGTATCTGCCAAATAATAACACTGATTAATATTCAAACTTATTTTGACACTTTAAATATTGCATAAATCTTCCAAATATTGCATACTTAAAATGCCTAGAAAATTCACAATACATCACACAGTATATAAATATAGACATATAGTTTTTCAACCTCCACTCTCACTCAGTAAGGGAGAGCAGGATAATGCTAGCCTCTGTGTCTTTAACGAAATCCAGATTCTCTCATCACATTACTTGGAGACCCTATATTTCACGTCAAACCAGTGGCAATCATTATGCATGTTCAAAGCTGTGAATATCCACAGTTGACACATGCTCCATAGGTTTCAAACAGAAATGTGCAAACACACCAGCATTAGATCAATCCACAGCATTCAAAATCTCATCCTTTCCTTTACATTGCATCACTCACTGAATGTGCTCCAAATCTCTCCAGGTCAATACCTGTTTGAAGCAAACATACACGGACCGAACGAGCTATGATTGCTGAACTCACAGGATCATATGATCTTACGTAAGACAATAACAACTATGTCACTCTAGCCAACTAGAATTCATCAATCCTTAGTTCATACTCCTTCAGGCAACTCACTATACATAATTTAGGATGTTCCTCAAATAGAGGATAAAATACAGAAGATTATAGAGTGTTTGTCTTTTTTTTAATTCAGAACAATTCTCCACTGGGTTATAAAATCTTCTATTTACTCTTCTAAAGGACATTAAACACAACAAAGTCACTAATTTACAAGATAATTGTTGTTAAGCCAAATTTACATCCCACAAGTGACGGTACCTCAGCCGCCGTGGTCTATGTACCTTAATACTTGTAATCACCCTACAAATGAAAGTTTCTCTTCTTATGGACAAACCATTAATTGGAGCATAGCCAGCTGCCACAGCTAACCTATAATAATGAATGGTCCTAGATCTCAATCCTGACAAAATGCTTGTATAATTCAGGGGAGATGTCTCCCTGGGATTCAAGTCCTTTTGAAGGCACCAATGAACCCAACTCTTCCATACTCCAAAATAACGGTTCCTAGTTCCTGGCGCCCGAGTCTTTGAACAATTTCTCAGCCTATTCCAAAAGGCCTGCAAAGTTCTCTCCTTCCCTGAAATCTTCCAAACAAGAATGTTCAATACTCTTTCAATGACCAAATGATGAACCTCACTCTCCAGACCCAACAACATTTCTTTTGAATCAGGAATCACAAATTGCTTGATTACTACTAACTCCAGTAACCTGGATACCATGACTCAGCCACCCAACAAGGAGTGATCAGAACTATCTGACACCTCTGCCTCCTCACCATCAACAACGCTCTCTGAATCATTTCCAAAGGTGGAAATGCGTACCCTCGAAGTATTCTCTAATCCTGCTGAAAAGCCTCCACTGCACCAGCTAATCAATCCGGCCTCTAACTGAAATGCCAATGTAACTGGAATGTCAACCGTGACACAAAAAAATCCACTTCAAAAGGACCCCAATCTTCTGTATTTTCTTCAAAATCTGAACATTCAACTTCAAATCGATGTAATCTCTTAGATATCTTGATTTCCATTCTACAACTGTGTTGTTGAAACTTGGAAAATATTTAGCTGTGGGCGGAGCTGGCGTAGTGCCGCCACAAATAGCTTCACAGAGTTTGAAAAAAACTCAGTGGAGCTAGACATCGCACCGCTCTGCTCCCTGCCCCCTCCTAAAAGATTTAAAAATGATAAAAATATTAAAATAAGGCATTTACCTGTGTTTTTGCCGCCTCCCCTGCCTGGCCACTCTCCTTCCTGCTCCTCGCTGCCTCAAGTCCTTCTTCATTGAAAAAAACACTATGTTGTACATCTTGCGCATGCGTACTTGCAAGACGTAAAATAAAGTGGGGTTTTTTATATCGAAGGATGCGAGAGGAGCAGGAAGGAGCGCGGCCAGGCAGGGGAGGTGGCAGAAACGCATGTAAGTGCCTTCTTTTTATAATTTTTAATGCATTTGGAAAGGGTGAGGGAGTGGCTAACTCTACTCTGCCAAGGAAGAAGAAATGTGCCTACTTCCACGTTCACCATGGAGCGTGGAGTAAGCAAATATCTGCAAACTCCGCTGGCGGAGTGGAGTTACCCACCCAGGGTTAATAATATTCTGCTTGCAAACCTATCTTGTGTTCCAAACAAAAACTCCAAATATCGTTTTCCAACATTGTCAGATTCTTACATTTGCTGCCACCCATTGGTGTATATAATGCCCTGATAACATTGCAGTTCTTTGAAATAGTTCCAAAGCTCTTTAATGCAAAAAGCCCTGCTCGCATCTCAAATCCATTTATGTGTTCTGTACTCTCCTCCTAACACCATTTGCCATCTGCCACCTGTCTCCGGTTGATTTAAACATGCTCCCCAACCATAAAGACTTGCATCTGTGTCTAGAACATAGGACATATTACAAAAATAGCTAAGCGATTCCAGGCATCCAAATTGTCCAACCACCAAGTCATCTCCTCCTGTGCCTCTAAAGAAAGAACCACCTGTATCCATACCACAAACTTTCTCAAACTGTCTGCCTTCAACCTCTATAACAGAGGTCTTCAAACTTTTGTATGCCGAGACCTCCAGTCAAAATTTGTAGGCGTATGAACCCCCACCTTACAAAAAATTCTAAAAAATTCTAAACCTATAGGCAGAGCTACTGGAATTATGAGGCAGGTGAGGACCAAATAATGCGGCAGGCTCGACTAAATTGTATGGTAAGAAAATATAAATAATGCTATCTGATGCTGCATATTTGGGATAGTATTGCTTCATTATTTTGAAATTGTTTACACACAGTAACACTGAGGAAATATTTCACCTCAATAGTACCAGTTTATAATGAAAATGCAGCAATAAACAACAAAAAGATGCCTAGTCAACCTTTTTGAAGGGCCTTCCACTTCGCAGGAATACACGTTGCCACATTAAAAGCTCACCTGGCCCTGGCTGGAAGCAGCAGGGGTCCCCCCAAAAACCTGGCGGTCTTATGCAGAGTTAAGCAGTTTACCAATGCCTCTTTCCTCTCACCCCCTCCCTTCCATTCCTCTATCCTCTTCCAAGCCCGTATCCCTCTCTCACTTTGCAAGCCTTTTTCTTTCCCCCCATTTTACAGTTTCTGAACTCTCCCCATTCAACCTCTCACGTTACCTTTTGCCATTCTGTCTTTTCACTGCCCATATCTCTTGCACTTATCTCATGGCCTCTCTGGACCCGTCACCTCTCTCGCGCCTCAACACTTCTCATTCACCTCAAGTCTCTCCCTTAAAATGTTTGCCTATTTGTATGTTACACATCTCCAGTCCCCAATTCATCTTTCACATCTCCCCTTTGTTCTACCACAACTTCTTGAACCAGCGTCCCTTTCCCCTCTTACCGCAGCACTCACCTCTGTACTCCCTCTCTTCCCCTATTGCTTCTGTCCCTCACCCAGGGTGCACCAAATTCTCTTTTTACGTCACAGATCATCTCTCAGCTATCTTCTCTCACAGTTTAATGGTATCCCTCCTCTGTGCCCTCACCTTTTGCTCACTCTCACTTCTCCTCTTGCATTTCCGCACTTCCTTCAGCGCTACACATTTCTCCTAATCCATGACCTTTTAAATTGAATTCTCTGGCTCCCTTGCTGTACTCTCTCATGCCATCTACTTTCATCCTCTCATCTCTCCTCACCACCTGTGCCAATCTGCTTATTGTTCCCTAATTCAGAAAGGCATGAATAGTCGCCCTCACTGTTTTGGTGCAGGCCACACAGTTATGAAACCTGTACCCTCCTTTGCTTCGCTCCACCAAGAATCTATTATCTTTTAGAAACCTATAAAAACCTGTCTCTACGCCCTTTAGGTTACCCCATTTGGCTGGTTCTCCTTCCACTGCTGTGTGTTTCGCATTTGCCATTTCAGGCAACAGATGGATGGTTATTAGCCCAGGACACCTTTTTGTAACAGTAGCGCACTACTAATGGAAATAATATTAATTGGCAGAAGTGTGACCAGGAATGTGCGACCCCCTTTCTATCAATTCACACTCCCCCTGTGGATCGGCAACACAGTTTGAAGACCCCTGCTTTAGAAGGATGTGAATATTTGCCCATTAGCACTGGGATGCTAACATCTGTTATGTTTTTTTAACTTTATATCACGCCCGAATCACCCGAATGGGGTATCTTGGCACTGCGGGTAAACACCAGCAGCAGGACCAAAGGGCAAATTTAGAATAAGTAAGTCTTTAGTAATTTTGTGAATTTGGCGTAGTCTTTGCAGGTGCGAATTTAGAAGGGCAAATGATTCCAATAGGTAGGGGCCAAATAATGAAAGCGCTTGAAATGCAATCTCCGCCCTTTCTCTTTCACTGAATAACCTTTCACTGTCGCCAACAAATAAAGGTAGAAAATCACAAACTGAAACTTTTATTTATTTAACTTTTTACATAGTTGCCAAGAGACCCGTTAGAAATGTGACATATTATCAACGGGTGACTCTTCAGGCAACAGCATGTTGCATTCTGGGACTCGTCATTTTTTTGACACTGTAAGCAAGAGTTTAACATCCCAACATGTAAAGTATTACTGGCTAAAAAGCTATGATTGACTTAAGGAATCACATATGACTAATGGAAATAATAATAATAGGCAGAAGTGTGACCAGGAATGTGCGACCCCCTTTCTATCACTTCACGACCCCCCATGTGGGTCGGGCCCCACAATTTGAAGACCACTGCTCTATAACATCCTTTAATTAAGGAGTCCTAGAAAGACCACCTGAATAGATAATGAAAATAAACCTATAAGCCTTGCTAATATCTGCAAAGTAACAAAGCTTCTCTTCATAACCTGTCTCACCTCCGTTTTTATTTTCACAACTTTCTTCTCTGGTAAACTCAAAGGTGCAAGTACAGTATTCACCTGAAACTCCAGGAATTACAAATCCTGACCAGGAACTCACACAGACTTCTCCCTGTTGACAAGAAACCCAAGAGATTCTAACAGATCCCTCACCAACTACATTTGTATTTTCAATTTCTCCTGATCCTGTGACATAATCAAAAAGTCATCCAAGTACATTATCAGGTGAATCCCTTTCTCTCTGAAAAATGCAGCCACTAGCCTCAGAACCTTTGCACATCACAAGGGAGCTGATGCTAGACCATAGGGAAGGCAAGTGAATTGGTAAAGATCTCCTAACTACCTGAACTGAAGATAGCTGTAACTGTCCTCTGATATCAGAATTGTAAAGTAAGCATCCTTTAAATCGAGTTTGACCAACCAATCGTTCATTTCCAAAATGTCCCCTAGAAAATGGATAGCTTACATCTTGAAATGTCTGTATGCCAATGAATTCAAATTTCTTACATTCAATGAAAGGGCACCAAACTTGTTCCTTCCGTTTTAATAGAAAAACAGTGCTCACAAAGGTCAATTGTGTCTCTGACATCCTTTCTAGGAAACTCAACAATTTTCATTGATCCTCTAAAAACACTATTTCAAAAGGTTCTACAGTCTGAAAAGTATCTTCGCTGAGCAAAGAAGACTGAGGCTTATTCAAACTTGTAAAAGTCGCCTCATATTTTCCAATGCCTTTAATTAAATACTCTCCAAAGAGCAGACCTTTTGGGTATTTTTCTGCAAAGTCTCCTAATTTGAGACTAAGGTGCATAAGTATTGATATCCTTCTTCCAGCCACTAAAGCAGCATTTGTGTTCCCAAGGAAACACACTGCTCTCTGGCTTTATTTCCTCAACAAATCTGTATTCACAGAAACTCCTTTAGATTTAGCTTTCTCTGCCATGTCCAGAATCCTCTCTAAAGGACCAATGACATCCAGTAGTCTGTCCTGACACTGTTTAAGTGCCCTTACTAAACCGTTTATAGGGTCTCTACCCAACTTAAATAAAAAAAACTTACAAGATCAGGGCCCAGATCAGGTGAAGAACAGGCTTTATTATCAATAACTGGCAGAGAATAATTCAGCCCTTATCACAGCGCTGGCCTCTTTCTCTAAGGGTTCACGTATCCATAGTTTAATAAACTCAGACACATGGCCCACAATCTGTGCTTCTCTAGTGTTTAGTCATATCTGGACTAAACAGCTCCATGCCCTAAGGATCTATTATGATTCCTTTCTCTCTATGAACCTTCTCTATTTGGTAATTGTTCAGATACCAACAATCATACCCATATGCATCAATTAAAAAATTCATCCAATTACTTCTTGTCAAAACTAGCTCCATCTTCATTAAATTAATCTTCATCATCTGATCTAGCCTGAATTTCTATTGTGCAGCAAGGGACACCATCCTTTGTGACTGGTAGGACACTTTCAACCTCAGTGGTGCCTCGACCTCCCTTCTGCCAATAAAAAATGTCATAATTCTGCCCCTTTTTAATAAGCTTTCTCTTAAATTTCTTCTTACCACCATCCTTCATCTCACCGGAACCCTCCTCATTAGCCAAAGGCCAGAACTCTTCTTCCAAATTTAAAAGGTCATTCCCTTTCCATTTCCTGACTAAATCTGACTCCAACACTTACTTACCAGAAACCCTCACCTCATTTTGAACCCTCCTCTTCAAGAGTCCTCTTGTGTGAGAGACCTTGAGGTGTCCTCCTCTTCACTCATTATTGCCGCTGTTAATTATTCCTATCTAGTAGGTATTACATTTGTTTTTTTTCCCTTTTTTTTAATAAGCCCGATGTGAAAACAACAATCTGCCATTGCCTCCGAGGAGAGTGAGCACATGGTAAATAATGTTCAAATTCCCTTCAAATCACTCAATTGTGCATGTCACTGTACCAATAATGCCACTGCACACTTCCACCTCTTCACATTGTATTACATGCACTAAAATGGCCACCTACTTCGTGATTTCCTCATCCTCATGATCCACGCGATGACAGTTTTGCGTACGTTCAATCGTTCGCCCTGCACATCTGCCTTTTGCTTCTAAAAATGCTAGGTCAGCAGCACAGCTACTAATAATAAATATAAAATACATTTTTATAAATACATTTTCCTAAATTATACCTATGAGATTTTTGATTATGCGATTTTCCCCCTTAAAAAAGTACTAGTTACTTTGAAAAACAACAAAATCTAATCTACAACAAAAATCTCCCCAAAATTGGGAAAAACAAATAACAAGTTAACATATGAAACAATTATAAAAAAAGACTATTTTAAGATGCTTATTTATTGGAAAGATTATGCAAGATTCTTAACTGACACAGAACAGCAATAAACATGGGAGATGGCTGCTAGATTGGAGTTTATAAGAGCTGGCATGTTCATTCCGATTATAGAATTTTGAATATTGTTGAAGTTGTTTTAAATGGCTGCACATGGAGGAGTAACAATAACAGATTGATGCTTAATGCTAGCCTCTGGTCTTGATATAAAACTTGCTGCTTGGCTCTCATCCACTGCAGGATTTCTCCTGTAGATTTAGTAGCAATTTGAAGCCTTTTAGTGACAGCTAGGTTCTAAATAGGCCCTTTGTCTAAATGTGAAGCAAATTATACTTTTCAGCACTCCTGGTTATGCTAAAAAAAAAAGGAAAATACAACGAGAGATGCTGCAATCAAAATCAGTAAATTAATGACAAACAAATAGTATAGCAAAAAATAAAACCGACAAGAAAAGCAAAGAAAACCATAGCTAAATGAAAAAGATTGTCCTCCATTTGTCTCTTTTCTCTCCCCTTCTTATACAGGCAACTTTATAGTTGGATGTGAGTTGCCAGTACCCTTATATTTTCATGACAGTCATGGGTTTGTCTGTGTCGAATTGTGTTTAAAGGGATACATTATTTGGGAAAATGTAATTTCCTAGGAAACAGTTCACGCTTGGATACGGATTGACTGAGCCACTCGGTGTTTCATCGAACACATCGTCCAAGGTGTTTAAATCTTAACCTTTAAATAAGACTGGAGTGTACACGATTGTTCGCAAGATTCAGAATGTTGGAAGTCTATAAATAACAAAAAGGAATCGAAGAGCAAGCCAGATAAATGTAAGTTTACTTTTCTGTAGGAGAGTAGGATATTATGATGTTCAGTATCCAATAAAAGAACATTTAAATCCCTAAGGCAATTGAAACAGTATTAGGGTGTATTTCTGGACTGGCTGGTAAAACATGCATCTGGGTTCGAAAATGTGTTAAATGACAGCCTTGAATGTGTGTTAGACTTATAGGAAAACATTAAAACACAATAGACCACATATAAGCAGATATTAAGCAGATTCTACGTTCGCACACACAATGCACAATCAATTATTTAAACATTTAAACTGGAAACATCAAATTAATATTTGATATTTAAAAAAATACAGATTTTGTTTTACAATGAAACATCAATGAATGATATTTTCAAGACCTGATATGGGATGCTGGATGATGGGGCTGCCACAGCATTGTTTTAAATATATTTGACAGAATATACCTATGCAAATTTCAGTTTTTCACTTCGTATCTAAGTACAAGGTTTACTATCATGTTTCTTTAAAAGCACGAAGCAATGGAAAATGTATGAATAGAATTTGGGGCTGTTTACACAGCATCTACTGTTACTAAGGATGTATGCTACACCTTCAATTCTACTTCATAACGACGTATTGCTATCCTGTCGTCAACACACCGTAGAAAGCTGGCATAGTAAGAGAAGCTCTACTCGCTGGTAGCCCTATGCTTTATCCTCTCAGGCCTTACAGTCCTTACAGATTGAGCCATGACCATGAAGAAGGCACCTTGCCTATCTCTATGAATACAGATGTGTGCTACTTCACCATGAAGCATGTTTGTTCTAACCAAGAAGTAGAAAGCACAGTAAAGGAGGAACTCACGGATGCAATCTAGAAATGTGATAGGGAAGAGTAAATCTCAGTGCAACTTAAGCAGCAAAGCTCAAAGACATTAAGCTCGGAATATTCCTAAAATTTTATCTTTAAGTGAATAAAGTGGAAACCGAACACAATCCTCGAGAGTAGTACCTGGTTAATAAGAAATAAGAACCAACAGCCAGAGTTTCAGCCTGCCTTTGCTTCTTCCCTTATATTTCCATTCTACCCCCGTAAAACCAGTGACCAAAACTTCGACTAAGCATCTAAAAGAAAAAGCTTGCAATAAGAAAGAAAACGTCAGAAAAAAAGATTATTATTACACGAAATTTGTGGAAAGAATAGTTGCCACTTCAGTGCTATCGTCTTCAAAGCCTGATCAACTAAAGTACTCTAGACCACCCAGTGAGAACACATTTCAATTGTCTAAGTGAATTTAAGACATAATTTAAAACACGACTGCTCTCCAAGCCATCTCAGGTTTTGACCAGAAATCATGGCTACGATACCATTGATACATCTTTGTTATAGATGTGCTTCATAAGTATTGTTAATACAACATTAAAACAACTGAGGGCCCTATTCCGATGCGGTTGGGAATGGCTCCGACCGTTGGTCGAAACCCTTCCGACCTCATCGAAATTGCCCGTCCGGATTCCTTTCCGACTGACCCATTTTGATGGGGTCCGTCGAAAGGGAATCTGAATCGGTTTTCCAAATGGCCTCCGACGGGCTTGGAGAGCCCGTCCGCCATTCGGAAACCCTGCAGTAATCCCTCGGCCGACTCTTTCTGACTGAGGGATTATGATGGCAGCTTTCCACTGCTTTCCTGTGCCGGCCTTTCGAACACAGAAAGGCATTGGGAATCTGTCTTTGGGGCCCCCAGCAGGGACCCCATGGGTGCAAAACCACAGAATGGTGGCCCCTGTTGATGCATGCACCCAGTGGCAGGCACCTTGAGGTGCCTGCCACGGGGTGCAGTGATGAACTGCACCCCTGTTCTTTACAATGAGAGCATGCATTTCGTGTGGAATGCATGCTCCCATTGTGAAGTATAGGATTGCGACCGAACAGGGTTCGATTGCATCCTACTTGCAGGGCTGAAACCGATGACAGGAGGTTGTTTGGTTCTAGTTCTAAACTGATGTCAGACGGACTTCGGTCTGTCCAAAATCAGAATCGGTCCCTGAGTGTCTGATTTGAGCTAGTTTTGTCTTTAAACCATGAATAATGTTTTGGCTGACTGTCATCCTATGGCTATGCAGTGGAACACGGCATTTGTGCTGCTGGTATCCCACTCAAGGTTGATTAATTAGGACCATATCATGACTTGCTAGTGACTACCAATTGTCTGTGAGTTAACTCCTTTTGGGACATGTTTCACACATTGATTCCTGGGATCAGATTGATGTAAGAGTAGAATGTTTCAACATGATTACCTTATAGATGGTAATTGATATTCATGGATTTAGGTGTAATGAACAAACAAAACAAAACACAAAGAGTGATGGGAGGAATGCTTGCAATAATTCTAACCACTGGAAGTCACTAGAGTTAGCATTCCAACCCAACATTATTTTGGCCACCATGCCACCTCAGTTAGATCCAACCATATACAAATCAGTCCTGACCCTGCTCCAACAAGAACAGTCCAGTATAAACTGTCATCTCAGACTTGACTGATCCTATTGGAGCACAGAGCTGAGAGGGACTGGCTTCCTTTAAGGAGTTATTGTGCAGAGCATGGTGGACCGCATAGGAAACTATGGGACTGGGGTAGTGCGGATGAGGCAGATTTACAAGGGATCCAGTGCTTGCTGCCCAGAGGGTAGAGCTTCCAGTGTACGCTTTTCCTAAAGTATTACTTATTCTCGGGTTTCTGAGAGTGCTGTGGCTGGTAACAGTTTGGGTTTGAGCTGGTAACAGTTTACGCACATTTGGGTAGTCTAGGTTTGTAACAGGTGGGAGGGGTGCTTTGAAGGCACTCCTTGCTGTGCTTCCAGTTTGGTTATATGGCAGACATAGGAGCATGAAAGGTTGTTCCCCACCTTATGGTCCTCCTCAGGCTTGATGGGCTGAGAAGTGGATGGCACTCCCTCAATTCTACTCTGTTTTTTTAGGGTGCCACCCTTTTGCATGAGAGTTGCACATTACTCTGGGTCACATAATGGTTGTTTGGAGATACAATAGAGCCCCATTGGGAAACGCGATCAAAGGGGATTAGTGGAAATGTGATCCCTTATGCAGTGGGGGAGTGGGGTCAGTGTTGGTCGCAGTTGTTGGAGATAGGACAGACTGAAGTGGTGCAATGACATTAATATTTTTCTAATCATTTGCAATTAGAAAACTGCCAATTTTCGAATCCCTTACTTGGAAAGCGTAATCCGTATTTTTGTGACCCATAAAGATTTTTATGAACCGACCTATATACTAATCAGTCGGTTTGCAAATTGCAATTCAGAATGGGTCCTAATCAGACCTACCACATGAATATCAATGAGGTAGCTTGCAAGTTCTGATTGAATGCCATAAAAGAGGGTGATTGCCTGGTAGGGTCATCAGACAATCATGTATCACTTGTAATCAATTGTTTTTTTAATACATTCCGTTTTCTTTAAAGGAACGTAAGCTACATTTCAAAAAAAGGTCCTAGCGCACATAGAGGCTCATTACGATGCTGGGTTGGAATCACTTCCCCTAGACACCGCATCAGTCATGTGACTGACCGACCTCCAGTCATCGGTCCCGAGTGCCTCATTAGGTTGTGACCAAGCAATGTTAGGTTGCATTCCTACACTTTACAATGGGAGCATGTATCCTGGCCATAAACCATCCATGTGGATTGGTCACGACAGTCCTGATTAACATCCACTGTAATATATTCACCCGAGTATAGTGGGCATGGCTAGTTGAATATACGATGATCACTGATTTGCATTAGTAAAAGATTTCCACATCAGTCCATCCTGCCTGGAGCACAAGGCCTCACAGTGAGAACAGGGGATAAGGTGTTAAGAATGAGGGAATAGAAAGCTCACCAGCAAGGAAAGTAGAGGAGGCACATTCGGGCTAATAATGTGTCAGACCAATGGAACAGGAGGCAAAGAAATCCACTGACGGCAACACATTTCCAATTACATCAAGCAATTGGAATCCGTTTGTCACACATTTTAAACTACATTCACAGTTATACATGACATAGTAAATAGCCCACCTTCCCTCTCAGAAGCTACCCTATTCAGATGTGCTATGTCACTGTATTAATGCTTAAAGCTTTGCAGTCTTTTGGTATGTTTTTCACTGCTGAAAAAGCATGTGCATGCATATATTACACTTTCAACGTGAAGATTTTTTTAAAGCTACCGTAGAATGTAGATTTATGTTTTTTATACATTTAATAACAATATTTTGGCATTGTGGTTCGATTTGATTATGAAAGGCAGAATGCATGTGATAGGTGAGTTTGTCCTATGTAGCTACCAGCTTAAGAAACTCTCTAACAAAGCACATCCTTCTAGCTAGTGCATTGTCTGTGTTAGATGAAAGCTTGAAGCGCCATCTAGCGGAATTAAAGTTAGAGAAGCAGACAAACTTCAATATGATTGTATTATTGATGTGACCTCCCCCAAGTAAAACACTGCAAATTCAAACCCATTAATTACATCTCTCCATTCCAATAATGTAATTATTTGATGCGACAATACAGTAGAGTAAATAAATTTACCATGACAATAGGTACACATCGACAGCAACTGCAAGCAAGTTGCTTCCAAAAGTTTCTCTTCGAAGCTGAATTCTGCATTCAATGTGGCAGGGAAAAAAAGAGTATTACATTAAAATGAAGCCCCCTAATTATTATGGTTTTGTTTTGATTCTTGCAGTTTGATGTCTGTAAAATCAATAAGGAGAGGAGACGGCATGCATCTACACTCTTACTGGATGATTCACATGCTCCTTTTGTATAGATTGTAGTTTTATTGTTGGTGGTTCAGTGGCAGTGGGATCACATAAAGTAGAGCGTGATCAGAACTTTGAGAATACGTATCCCAGAAGAGACACCTGTGCGCACTTTGCTTGCCACCCTCACCGCCAGTATGAGTATAATTAATAAAAAAAATCCACCCCACCAAAGTGGATGAGAATAAGTACTTGATCCACAGGATAGTGATAAGAGAAACACACAAGGGACAACAGGAAAAAAAATGCCGCAACCAATAAAAGCAGAGGAAAAATGAAATGACAAGCACACGGACCAATAATAAGTTAAGGCAGGAGGTAAGCCCCTTTTACGATATATTCAATACAATAGATATCACAACCAATGTAAAAGCACTGTGTATGCGAAACCTAAAAAGGCAGCCAAAATACATCAGGCTCTTTAAGAATGACAAGCCTGTGGCAAGGAGGATGAGTATTTTGGCTGTGAGTTAGATAAGGACGAGGTGACGGGAGAGGAAATTTAGGGTGATGGTCACCCTGTTTGGACAGAGGAGGAGATCCATGAGAGGTACAGACTCAGCAGTCAGGTGATACTTGATTTAATTGTGGAGGTACAACCTCAACTACAGGCCCCAACACTCAGAAGCAACACAATACCACCAAATGTACAATTATTGTGTTGCCTACACCTCTTAGCCTCTGGCAGTTACTAGGGGCTCATAGCAGTGGCGGGAATTGAGACACAGTGCACTGTCCAGGTTCCATTGCAGGTTCCTGGACATCATGGTAAACAACGTAAACCAATATATATTATTGGCAAAAACACCCCAATCACTGCAGCAAACCAAACTGATGTTCCATACTATAGCTCAGTTGCCAAATGTCATTGGCTCTGTCAATGGCACATATATTGCCATATGGCCCCATCCGCAAATGAATACATATACAGGAAGAGAAAAAGCTCACTCACTCAATGTGCAGGTAGTGTGGATGCCTCCTGTATCATAACAAATCTTGTGGCCAGATTCCAAGGCAGCACCGGTGACTCATTCATGTTCCGCCACAGTGGACTACATACCCAACTGACACAGGGTGAATTTGGCGATAGCATCCTACTAGGTAAGAGGATCACAGACTCAATGCATACAGTGGCCAGGACGGTGTGTAATATGACCTAACGGTGTACCTTCGTCTGTCCGTAAGTTGATAGGGCACATGCCTTATGCCCCTGGATCCCAACACTGTACCTGACTCCAAGGACAAGAAGTCAAAGAAAGTACCAGAGAGCACACAGGACAATGCAATCCATCATAGCGAAGACCTATGGGATCCCGCTTTCGTTGCCTTCAAAAGACCAGCGGGGCACTGCTGTACAGACTGGATACAGACTGCAGGAAAATCTTCACATATGCCATACTGCTCAATATTCCAATGAGGAAGGATCTGCAGGACATCCCCATAGAACCTGAATCCAACTCTGATAATCACTTACCACAACTAAAGGTGCAGCAGGAGGGTACACATGCAGCAGCAGGGCGTGCACGATGCACAGAGATAATCAACAATTATTTCTAAGGTAAGAGATTTTAAAACCTCCTAAAAAGGAGACATCACACATGATGGTAGTGCTTGGCACACAACTGAGTGACAACATTTTATTCATGTGGCTACAACATTGTTCTAAGCAAGGATCAATGGCATATTGTTAACGTAAGAACAACTAAGTAAATAAGGTGAAAAAAACAAAGGCAACTCATCTTACTGACTGTCTAGAGAGTCACCTCTTCTGATCCCTTGTGTTGGGTGCTTTTTCAACAGCACTGGATTATGGAACTGACAACAAAGCATTGGTAGACATGTGGCGGCGTGAACACCTGGTACTGCATGGCTCAGGAACGGATATGCCTCTGAGGCTAGAGCCCTCCTCACTCTCAGGTGGGGCAGGCATGTTGGAGTTGCAGAGATTGTGGGTCTAGATGTTCTCCATTGCTGTGGTGACTTGCACTAGCCCATGTGTGTCATCCTGACAGCAGTGCACCATGTCTATCTGGATATTGATAGTCTGCCTCAACAGTGTTGATATTGCAGCTGCCAGCCAGTTGATAGACAAGGTGAATGTGTCAAACCATGTCAGGTATAGGCTGTGCCTCTGACGTTACACACAGTGCTCCCTCTCCATTGTAGCTATCTGCCATTTCAGCCCTTTATGGATATTCTGTAGCAACCTTTACATGCGTTGCTTTTGCCTACTAACTGTGCACATTTTCTTTATCTGCAGGTGCTGTGTAGAGATGATTGAACTCTCTATGCCACCATATACAGGATGTGCATCTGACAAGTCATCTAACACAGCCTCTGCAAAGCCTGGTGAGGTTTGGCCTCTGCAGCTTTGCTTTGCTGTAGCCTGGTCTAGGATGTTGTGGGATTCCTGCTTTGTAACTGTCCCTTATCGCTGTCCTCAAATTTTGGCAGTTGTGTAATGGTGGCTCTCCTGCAAGTTGGAGTTGGATTGATGAGCTGAAGGGATGGTGGCATCATGACCTCAAGGACCACCTCATTGTCAGTAGCCATTTCGGCTGCCACCTATCCTGACACGCCAGGGCTGTGATCTGTTGAAATGCATGTATATATTTAGTGTAAATAAATGTTTAATGTTTGGACTCAGTATTATCGTGACTCTGCTGCATGTGTTTATGGCATGCTTGTGTTGTACAGATATGTTTGGTGTGATCATCAGCATTCAGTACAGCATGGTAATGATGTGCACTACAACTTCCATGTCAATAGAGTAATTCATGGTGGGACGCATGACATGACGATTTGCTAACATTAGGCTATGCATGGTACATAAAGTGGAGATGACTTACCCTGGCTGGTGAATGGTGGATTGGCGGTTTCAATGTCTCCTACTCCCCCACATTCTTGGGTTCCAGGGTCCCCTCTATGAGCCTCTCCATGGGAATCACAGGGGGGTGTTGTGGGGGTCCTCCACCGGTGCCACAACCCTCTTTCATCCAGCTGGCTGCCTTCTTTGTATGTGACCTCTGTTCCTATCATCTCTTGCAGATCTCTGGAATGGTCCTCTGGGTGACTCCTAGGGAGCTGACCTTCTAAAGTATGCTGGTCTACAGCCGCATTTTTGTGCCTCAGGTATTGTGAAGCAGGCATTTTTGAAGAGCTCGCCCATGTGGGAGACACATTCCTCATTCAGGGCCTCAAGCTCATTCTCAGAGAACTTCAGATTTCCTTTCCTGCCCCCTGTGTCCTTGTTCCTCTCTTCAGCAGCCATGGTCTTCCCTGGAGATTGAGTAATGAGCTGAAAGCAGTGATGCAGGGGCACTCCTGGCTTCCAGTAGCTTCCTAGGCCTCTGGCTTGTGGCCTCGCCCTGAATTTATAGAATGAGTTTTGTGACCTCATCATTCTGCACCTAGAAAGCTCAATTTCCTAATTTGCGATTTCCTGTTAGGAAATTGCAATTTTGTGATTTGAATGCGGATGCTCAGAAATCACTATTTGTGGAATTGGCAGTTACATACTAACCGATTTGCGATTCTCAATTAGCGATTTCTACGGAGTCTAATTTGGAAATCGCAAATCCCGGATTTTGTAAATATGGGCATTCGAGTTTATGGTTCTAAATGATGACATGATGTAATTAGAAGATCATACCTGATCTTATTAGGATTCTTCAATTACCTATTTACAGCAGTGGACCGCTATCCCCATGGCCTTTATATATTGTAAGTATCAGTTTTCAAATGTCTGTTTCTGTCTTGCTGTGTACTACATAAATGTTTTCTCTCAAAGAAGTTGTTACTCACAGGGCTCTGTCCTTGTGTCAGCTCCACCTGCTTTATTGTGATCTCTACGTGGTGTGGTCTTTTTAAGGAGAAGCCTGAATTGTGTTTTTCTTATAGAGTCTATAATTTGCATTTTTGTGCTCGCAGTCAGTCAGTCACGCATTCATTGGAATTTGCATGGGTTTAGGTGGAATAATCAATAGAAGTCATTGATTTGGGTATTGCTCTCTCTCTCGCTCCTCCATGCATCATGTCGTTCTTCACCCAATTTCTCAGAACAACTCAGCATATCTTGATATGGTATAACTCAATGAATACCCAATACACAAATTAAGGAGTTGCATTTACATGGCCTGTATTTTATGCTGCTGTATTACAATTAAATTTTCGGGGTGCACTAACAGATCTCCACTTTGTAACACTAATGGTGAAGTGGTTAGAGGGGAAGTAGAATAATAGACATCACTAACTTTGAGACAGAGATACTTGAAGACTCAATGCTCCCCACATATTTATTGGTGTTATATGTGAGGGCAGTAGAGACTGTGCCTTGAAAGTCAGTGAGAGCCAACGCTCACTAAAGTACACTGCTGAAGCTGGCTGTGTTAGTTGTTATGCAGTGTGGCCGCTAGCAGGGAACAAAATAAAAACAAAACTTACCTGAAGCCGATGTCCCCGTCTCTTCAGCCCTGATGATGCTCACACAGCCTCCCAGACTCACCTGCCCCAATCCAGATGCTATGCTCATGCTGTTACTATCCTGCATGAGAGAAGCATAGGGAAAGGGCAGAACGGGCTGGTTCCATGCTACAGCGACGATCGGGAGGCTGTGCTCCTGAGCCCTGCTGATATCTCCAAGCAAAAGCCAGGAGATATCCAAGCTCCCATGTTGGTTTGGCCATCCTAAGACGGCCGGCCAAACCAACAGGCATGCTTTACAGTGCTCTGTGCCCACCACTCTTCCTGCGACTGTGGCTCTGGAGTAAAATAAAATTATAACAAAGCAGTTGTATTAATTGCTTTATTATCATTTTATTCAACGTGCGTTTACTTGTTCCAGCAGTGGGGCAATGATCCTCTGCTATAACGTAGGAGCCGCCTCTGCTGTTATGTGTTCTGACTCGAGATTTACAGGTAAGAGATTTCAGGAAAACTTCCATTTCTTCCTTTTTCAGGTATGGTGAGCGGCACATACAAGTTGCTTTTTCCCTGGTGAATGTCCCAACCCATCTGCTGCTTCCTCCTGTATGCGCTGCAAGTGCCCACCATCGAGGTGGGATAAAGTTTTGCCACAAAGGGCTCTACAGATGAGCACTCCCACTATGAACTGCTGGGCTGTCTCTCCCCAGTGAGTGTATAGAGGAGGCAGATTGTTACTTTTTTATTTTTTCTAATATTACTTTTCAATGGTCTGATAATGTCATTTGTATTGTCTTTCTGACATGCGGGAATTTCGATATCTTGCAGAAGAATATGCATTTGGTTTTAGGATTCATTCAAACTAATTAAAACCTCTCAGGCTATTTCTATTTGTGATTACCTATACTTTTTATTTGTAGTCTAGGCATGCTTTGTGCTAATTCACATCTAAAACGACTATGATTGTCTTCCTTCAGTCTTTTAGAGTAGATAGGATTGTTTTTGAAAGTTCTCCCACGTGACGCTGCTCCATATTATTTGTTTTATTTCTCCCTCAAGACGTAGTTCTCTGCGTAGCTCAGACATTTCTGAAGTCATTTTCTGATTCAAAGAACAGATAGTGTACAAACAAGGTCAACAAGTGTCGCATATCAGCACGTATAGATTCTTGCCAGCTCAGAATAATAAATAACCCCTTCATTGAGAACAGCAATATTACAGTGGATTTTATTTAAACCGGCTTGCATAAAACAAACACAGCTTACAGTTTAATTTAACAGTATGTAAGTATTAATCTCTCAAATAATTGACTTCACATTCCTGCAACTAGGTATGTGCGTCTGACTTCCCTATTTATAGCCGTTCTGCATTTACATTCAGAAACAAATTACCATTTTACATCATTTTTCCAATTAAGAACAAAACACCTGTACAGGTGATAATTGGCGCGCTTTCTGCAGAAGCTTGAAAATAACCTGCTTTACGCCACATTTTTGTAAACACGTCAGCTTTTTTTGACAGCTAAACCCTTTTCGTTCTCTGGGCGTTCGATCGATTGCTAGTTTTAAAACCCCTAACGTCATTTGTTAGGCAGATGAGTTTTAGAATTGTTATAGTATTCCAACGTCTCACTTCCTGGTTCTCATAAATATGCAGACTGACCCTTCCAAAAAGGCGGGTGTCGAGAGGTTCTATGAGGCAGAGGAATGTCCCAATACCTTACTATGTCGCTGCAGTGTTCTTCATGAAGGGGCATTTAGTTGATTTCAGAGAGATTAATTTTGTTGCGAAATGTGTCTAGCAGAAATATTTCCATTCTTATTGTATCTTTTAGAGGGAACTGGGTACAAGGAGGACAGTCCGGCTGTACTATGGCCAGTGCTGTGCACATGACAATAGAAAATATAGCAAACCCATATCAAACCACACACCCTATTTCTAATGGCGACCAGCAACAGTAAAATATGGTGGGGCGCAATTCCCAAAAAACTCACCATATATGTTGCATGGAGCCACGTCCACTGACTCTCTCCTCAGTGGTGACTCCAGCAGGCAGCCGGAAAGGGAAGGACTTCCTCCCTGTGCAACGTGATTCCAACCAATCCTGGATCTGCGGGATTTGTTGGAGCAGGCTAACGCAGAACACATTTTGTGGCTGGAGGCCTGTGGCTGCAACTCTCAGCTGTTTCTCAGCCCTGGATTGTGTAGGCGAAAGTGCCCATTTCAGATTCTCCGGCTGTAGGCAGTCGGCCAATCTGACATGTGCACAGGCATGGGCCACAGTCATAGTGCAACAGGAGCAAGCAGCTGCCCAGACCCCACCCCCAGGCCAGCAGACTCAAATTACTTCATATTTATACTATACTAATTTTCAACACTAATCCTTTATGCGTTCCGGAGTGGCGTGCTACTCGAAAAAAAGCGCTTCAACACCCATCAGGGGTAACAAGTGCTATATGAATGCAAATCTTTTTTCCCCTTTTATCCATCCGCTATCCTTCTCACTCCAAGTAACAGACGAATATGCACCACTGAAATTACCTCATTTTTCACCATATTAATTCACCGCTAATCCTTTATAGGCTCCCTGAATAGAATGTGTCAACAAGCGAGCGATAAATAAATACAAACCTTTGTCCTCCTCTATCCTTCTGCTGTCATTCCAAATCCAAATAACTGACTAACCTATCCACCACTTAAAATGTACTTGCATGTTTCACTATACTAATTCAACACTAATCCTCTGTGGGTCCTGGAGTAGCGTATTACCCGCCGAAAAAGCACTTCGACGCCTCGTCAGGGGTAGTAAGCGATATATAAATGCAATTACAATACAATACAAATCAAAATAAAATAAAATGGTATAATGGTATAATAGAGAGTTAATTACATAAGTATGAAATGAAATGAAATGAAATGAAAAGGGGTTTTGTAAAGCGCGGCTGCTGCCCGAGGGCGTCCAAGCGCTAAGTGGCGGAAATAGAACTCTGAGGGACAGGAGGAAGAAAGCCAGGGGATACTAGTTTCTAAAGAGGAATGTTTTTAACCCTTTACGGAAGGACGAAAGAGTAGGGTTGGACCTTATGAAAGGGGAAGGGAGTTCCATAATTTAGCGGCGTTGTGTGTGAAGGACCTGACTCCTGCTCTGGACCTTTTAACCCTAGGGACTGCAGCAAGAAATGCGTTCATAGATCGGAGTGATTTACTGGGACAATAGGGAGTGAGGAGTGAGTGGTTAATCTCAGGACTGGCTCTATGGAAGGCTTGATGCGCTATGCACAGGGTTTTGAATGTTATTCTTTCCCTGACAGGGTGCCAATGGAGTGCCCTGATCCCTGAATTGGCTGATTCCCTGCGAGGGATCTGAAGGAGCGTGCGAGCTGCTCAGTTCTGCGTGCGCTGAAGTTTGTGCAGCACGTATTCCGGTGCTCCCAGATAGAGGGAGTTGTTGAAATCAAGTCGGGACTGGATGAGACCCTGAATAACAACCTGCTTAGCTTCCAAGGGCAAAATCAGCAGGATCTTTCTCAACATTCGGATAATCCCGAAGCAGGTTGCTGCTGTTTTGGTTGCCTGAGTATTAAAGGTGAGGGTTTTGTCCAGCCAGACTCCCAGACTTTTAATGTCCTCCTTCGGGGTTGGAGGTGGACCCAGACTGGAGGGCCATAGCTGGACAATAGAGATGGGGGAAGGGGGGCCGAGGAGCATGATCTCGGTCTTGTCGCCATTGAGTTTTAATGAGGATGCAGTCATCCATCCTCTGACATCCTCCATGCAGGCTGCCAGGTTGGATTGAGGGAGCCCGCTGTTCTTCTGTGCCAGAGAGACCACCAGCTGAGTGTCGTCCGCATACGAGATGATCTTAATGCCGTATTGTCGGACGACCCCAGCCAGCGGCCTCATGTACACATTGAACAGCGTGGGGCTCAGGGAGGAGCCTTGGGGTACCCCACAGTGTAGAGGTCTGCTAGTAGAGCAAGAATCACCGTCAAAGACCTGAAAGGCCCTACCGCTTAGAAAGGAACCCAGCCAGCCAAGAGCGTCTCCGGAGACTCCCAATTCGGCTAGTCGAGACAGCAGGGTTTTGTGGCATACAGTGTCAAACGCTGCACTTAAATCGAGGAGGACCACTGCCACTGATCCCCCTCGGTCCAAGATCCTCCTGGATTCCTCCGTCACGGCTAGAAGAGCTGTTTCTGTGCCGTGTTTAGGACGGAATCCTGTTTGGGTGGAGTCCAATAGTAGATTCTCCTCGAGAAATTTAGTAAGGTGGAGATTAATATGTTCCTCCAGGATTTCACTTTCCCAAGGCAACAGGGAAAATGGACGGTAATTGTTAGGGTCTGTAGGGTTGAGACTGGGCTTCTTAAGCAATGCTCTCACCATTGCCTGTTTCCATGAGGGGGGGACCACTCCTGTTTGCATGGAACTATTGAGTAGGTCCATGAGGGTGGGAAGGATGGCTTGGATGGTCGTATTCATCATCCATGGGGGTGCTGGGTCGAGGGGGAGCCTGAATTTATCTGAAGTGCAAGGGATTTGAGTGATTCCAGGTCTAGTGGTGGGAATTTGTTCAAGGAGACTTGCAGGACATGCTCTGTGGTGCTAGGGGGTGGTGGTTTGGCAGTGATACTCTCTGAGTTGGGTGTTGCGAAGGATAAGTATATTTTATTGAAATTTTTTGAAAGAAGAATTCAGCCAGCTTGTTACATCTAGCTATGGGATTGTCAGTTATAGCTGTGGGAGGGGTGATTTTAGAGAGGCTTTTGACTACTCGGTATATTTCCCTTGGCTTAGATCGAGCTGTCATAATTTTCTCTTTATAGTTGTTGATTTGGGCTGATTTCAAGTTTGTATGCCCTAATAGCTTCCCTATACCTATTTTTTTCGGTGATGGCGTATCCTAGGCGCCACTTCCTTTCCAGCTTTCTACACTGTCGTTTTAACTCCCTGAGCTCCTCCGAGTACCAGGGGGCAGTTTCTCGTCCTCTTTTTAGCCTGATTTTCCTTGGGGGAAGGATGGAGTCGATGGAGTCCTCGATCCATTTATTGAATGTCCTGCTATCAGGTATGGGACTCTGAGAAAGAGAGGGTTTGGTAGTAGAGAGGAGACTCGACCACTGCTCTAGCGGGAGTCTCGACCAGTTTCTCATCTTTCGTGTAGTGGGAGGGGGGGATGGGTCTGAAGGTGGACCAGTTAAGGGAAATAAGAAAGTGATCAGTCCATGGGAGGTGAGTAATGTTGCCAACCGTGAGGTTGGGGCAATTGCTAAAGACCGGGTCGAGCAAGTGGCCTTTGTTATGTGTGGGGGACCTAATTAATTGTTCTAATTGAATAGCGGTTAGGCTGGAAACTAGCTCATTGGTGGTGCTGTCAGTGCTGTTGTCAAAGTGAATATTAAAATCACCCAGCACCGTGAAGTTGGAGAAAGACATAGCAGATTCGGCCGCTATCGAGGGTAGTGTGGAGTGAAAGTGGTTCAATGGGCCTGGGGGGCGATATACAAGTGCCCCTGTTAGACTGTCGTTAGGGGTGAGTTTAAGACAAAAGGACAAACTTTCGCAGTCTGGAATTGGATCCAGGATACAGTGACACTGGTATGTGGATTTATAAATTATAGCAAGGCCTTCTCCTTTTCCGCATGTGCGGTCCCTGCGAGAGATTTGGTAGCCCGGTGGAAGGGCTTGAATCACGTCTGGGTCACAGTCTGGGGTTAACCAGGTCTCGGTTAGAAAGATGGCGTCGGGGGTCCGCTCATCTAAGAGCAGGAAGATTTCTGCGCTATGTTTTGGCAGAGACCTGCAATTTAAGAGCAGTAGGGTGTAGTTTTGTTGGGCCGGTCTGAGCCGTGCGGTTTGGAGGTTGGTCTTGCAATGTTGACAGTAGGTGGGGAGGTTCAGGGGATAATATTGGTGAAAGCAAATGGCTTTCATAGGGGGTTGAAGTGTAAGGAGGGAGGCAGTACTATATTGCATTCTAGGAGGAGGGCCAGGGGGAGTGGCCCCTGTCCCCGGCCGGCCGTGGACGGGCGCAGACGGGCTTGCCTTTGGCGCGTCTTCGGCGTGCTGACGGCGCGCCCGCTGCCCTCGCCCGCTGCACGTCCGGTGAATGCACATTGATATAGGGGGTGGGCGTGGCCTACCGTGAGTGGGCGTGGCCAAGGGTTTGTCGTGGAATGGCGGCGAAGGTTTCCTCAAACCTGCAACAGCGCTACAATCCGCTGCGCGGGGAAATTATGACAGGAATGCAGGGTGAAGTGCTCAGAAGTAGGTAAGAATCAGTTAAAAAGTACAACAGACACAGTGCTTTTTAAAACAAATGTCGAGCGCTTCTCCCGGCTGAGCCTCAGGAGTGTTCAATATCCTAAAGTGCACTAGTTGTCAGCGCGACTTATATAGGCAGGGGCGAAGTGGGCGTGGCCTACCGTGAGTGGGCGTGGCCAAGGGTTTGTCGTGGAATGGCAGCGAAGGTTTTCTCAAACCTGCAACAGCGCTACAATCCGCTGCGCGGGGAAATTATGACAGGAATGCACCGTGAAGTGCCCCGAAGTATCACTCTCTACCTGTGAGAAGAACGTGCCTTGAAAGAGTCAGAGCCTTGCCTGTGGCGGCTGGTGACATTTGCAAGTGGAGGGGTGTAAAAGCTGGTTAAGACCTTTATGTAGCGAGGGACGCGAGCAAGCTTAATGGGCATACGTGGAACCTGGGGAATCATCCTCCACAGAAAAAATCTAAAAAAAGATTGCAAATGGTATAGGGAGAAAGCAAGGTTTATAAAACAGTGGAAATGTATAGTCTTGAAATATTAAACACATTAAAAACTGCCCCATATTTTACTGCATTAATCTGTTCAACAGTTACTGTAATGTGGAAATTGTACAGCACCACAACTTCAGGCCTTTTAAAGTGTGTACTTGCCCAATGTCTTGCACTGCATGCAGCATCGACTTTGGAAGAAAATGCTCTAACCAAGCATCCATTAAGCACCCTTATATGATAGCTGCAATCAGTCCTATAGAAATAGATGCAGACTGGTCTTAACGCGGGATGAAAAAAAAGTGGGGGCTCTCTAAAAGGGTACATGAAAAGTACCTTTCTGTGATTCATATAGTGAGTCACCCAACTGTTATTTTGGCTTCTATCTAAGATGTTATTGCATTCGGATATATAAACACACAATTTTCAGTCTAGCAAAGAAAGATAGATCTACAAAGGCAACACTGCTGAATCAGAGTGACAAGAGTGTTGTGCAATGGAGATTTTTTCCCTATACAGGTATAGGCAAGGAGATCGGTGATGATTTCATGAGATATAAATAAGGCTACCAAATACCTCTGTGAAACAGGTGACAACAACTGCCAGTCCTAGTTGTATCTTTAACAAAATCGTTTTCAGATGTGTTCGTACAGCTGTTTCTGTTGAAATTAACACAACCTACAACTTCCAGAATGCAGTAGGTTGTTGAAGGAAAACCCACGGCTGGACATTTAGAAACCTGAGATAAGGGTTATGCAACAAATGTCATCGCAGAGTTTCTGCTGTTTACGTCACATTACTTGTAGTTAAAATACTTACTTAGTATAACATGGCCACAAAACAATCACTTATTAGGGCTAACACTTATCTATAAAATTATCCGATATTTCCAGAAGTTGCCATGTCATCATGTGCAAAACTTTCAGCCGACCCTGTTTGTTTTTTAGTCTACAGTATGTTAGATTCTTGGACTTGTATTTCAGGTTGTTTTTCATTAAGACAAAGACTTGTGGGTCTTAGATTGCTTGCAAACGGAACAAGACGCCGCTTGGCAGCTATATATAACGTGGCAGTGCCAAGAAACCAACCGGTGTACGTAAGTAATTTTACCATAACATAACGTAAATGATACGTAATTACACAACTTATAGATGCCAACATATTCCAAAATCAAATTACATTGCTTAGCTCATCATTAGTGAGAGGTCAGTTTGTGGGCCTGCTTTGTGTTATGATGGGTCGGTTTTTGCTGTTGATTTCCATGAAGTTGCCATACTTTGCCTGCAGCACGCACAAACATGTGCAATCTCCCACACATACAATGTGCTTGTACAAGTTCAAAACTGCCCTGATTTGAAAATGTGGCCCATTTAGCTATCTGAAATGTTATTGGGGCCCAGGCCTATTTTCTATCCCAGGAACCCCAAGAAGAAGTACAACTCTAATTTGTCACAGAGAATAATTTGTTTAGGTCCATTCAATATCGCTAAGAAAGCGAAATGTGCCGTTTAGGTATGGATTGCTGCAGTGCTGTTTCAGGACACAAAAACTGTACAATTGGTTTGGATGCGGGGGACCAAAAAAAACTGCAGAATAAATGCATTCTGCTTTATTGGAGTTTGGGTAGCAAGCTTTCAATGCACGGCAGAAGATGCACATTCTAAAACGATGAGCAAAGTTCCTCTGTTTATTAGAGGTACTACCATGGGATGTAAACAAAAACGGGAGCACTTACCTCATGCACCGTAGCCAGCACTCCTCCAGTGGTAGAGTTAAAAACACAAGAACGTCGGACCATCTTTCTCTAAAAAGTCTGTCCTCATTTCCAATGTATTTGTTTCTATTTGTCTATCTTGAGATTAAGTAGCAACTTCAGTCTTCTTTCTCTGAAGAGTATCCATTTATCTTCTGAAAAGGACTCTGTCGCTGGCCTTTCTGCCCTTCTATGCTTATTCTGACTTTAGAGGGTCTGCCGTAGGAGAGAGGGCCACACCATGTGTAAGCTCACACAGACACTTGACATTTCCATCTCTCTACATATCTACTGTGGGCGGGTCGAAAACCATTTGCGATCTTACTGCAGCCCTATTTTCAATTATACTCACTCTCTTTCGTACAGTGTGCAAAACAGGATCTGTGCTGCGAAGTGCAGACTTCCACAGAGCCGGTCCTTGTTTAGTTCTCCAGCCAATCGAATAGTACAAATTCCGCAGTGCGTGCGGCACCATCCAAGATTGCTGCCTGACTCCGGAGCTCCGTACCACAGCTTTTGTAAAACTGAGATTGTTCTATTTTGGAAGAACCCCTGTGTGGGTCTTGACTACTGGCATTTCTCACAATGCTACCTGTCTTGAGAAATGCCGAACAACACCAGCAGCTGTCTTGCAGCCGCCATTTTAGATTTCGTCTGTGATGGCAAGTTTACCTTAGGCACATTAATAAGGAAGGGCGCTTTGTTAAAATATTGTGCATAGCTTGTCTTTTCCTTCATTACCAGTCATCTTGTTCTTTTGTTCTTATTTTTTGAACCAGTTGTGTTCAGCTGACGCATACACGGGCGGCCACGCATGCGCATTTGGATGGAAGAAGTCGGCGCGAAAGAGAAGAGGGAGCCCCGGGACGCCGGGTACCAGGTAAGTGCCTTTAATTTACTTTTACAGTACTTTTAAAAACAAATTAGGTATGTAGAAGAGGGCGGGAGGGAGGCGGGTGGCGGGCAACTTCGCTCCGCGGAGTGTGCGTAGTGTTGCCTACTACGCCTACTTTGAGAATCGCAAAGTAGGCAACACTACTTGCACTCCGTGGACGGAGCGAAGCACTGCACCCAGGGTTACGCAAGACCCTAATCTCAATGGAATGGGACCTACTAATGGAGGCATTTAAGGCCCTAGAACCTGCGCCTGTTCCTAGACTAGCTGATGAAAAGCATGAACATTACCGTCCACTGCCAACATCCCCATTACTATCGATCCCAGAATAAATGCATACAAGTAGTAGGGTTCCCCAAGCCTCATATCATACACATGTCACTGTGGGCATAAGGTGACCACCAGGGTAGACTGTATGGCCAAGAGTTTTAACTTGGGTAGAGCCAGCCAGGAGGGGTGTGGGATAGGGAAGTTCAGGTGTAATGTAGGTTTGCTATTATAAATTTAGTCATATGTGACCTCGTTTATCAGGTACTACTGTGTGAAGGCACATGTAATATATCCCGTACCAAGATGGGTAGTGCCAAATGATGTTTATAGACTATAGATTGTATGATATATAACATAAGACATTACCTTCAATGTACTGCAATTTTCACTCTGCATATAAACGTTTCTGTCAACTTAAAAAAGAATGAAAAAAACAATAAAGTGTATTATAAAAAAAATCCATACACAGCTATTTCTTTGAGGTACTGTCTTTTCTCTTAATTTTCTCCATAATCCCTCCAGCTGCAATTTTCTGGACCCCTTCTTCTATTGTCCCTTAGTAACTTTATACTGCCCTATGGCTTTCATATTGAGAGGAAGGTTATTGGAGGGATTATATGGACTTTTTAAGTTGTCTGCTTGTGATTTCTTTTGCACCTGCGGGTTCTCTTCTTCTTTGACACATGTGTAGATGAAAGAAATTGTTGCTCACTAACAAGAAGTACACTGCTCACGTTCCTGTATCTGATTCTTCCTATACCGGTTCTTCAATGCACAATACTAGTAATATGGCTCAATCTGGTTCTTCACGGCAATAACTTTGCTGGCTTCTTCAGACAAATTGCAGACCCCATCTTCCGCCAATAAGCGTCTTAAGCAGCACTCTCCTTTTCCACCGAAACCTGTTTCTCCTGTGTTCTAAGACAATGTTTTAGAGGAAATACATGCTTTACAACAATCTGCTGAAGACCTTGAGAATAGAAACAGATACAATAATCTTTACTTATGTGTCCTCGCGGAAGATTTGGAAGGTGGCGACCCCATCAATTTCTTTACTACCATTCGTCCAAAGCTTCTGGATCTCACTGCATTTATAAATCTGAATATTCAATGTGCTCAAAGATTGAGCCCCTGCATGTCTTCTTCATCTGCTCCATCGAAGCCACATGGTGTGATCCTTCTATTTTTGACATTTACGGACCTTTTGCAATTTCTGAATGCAGTAAAACTTAAGAAACAGCCAGTTTGGTCTGGTACTAAATTCTTCATCACCCAGGATGTGTCTACAGCAAAAGCCAAATGACGGAAGGAATTTTTTGAACTTCGACCTGCTTTACGTGCATTGGGTGCGCACTATGGGTTATTTCATCCATGCCTGTTTAAGGTTACTTTTCGAAACAACACATCTACTTTTGAGGATCCTGTGGATCTTAGGAAACATATCATCTCAAATTCTACATCGTCTAAGGAAACTGCTGGTCCTTCTTCTGCGACTTCTATAACTTGATTTTTCTTCTTTTTCTTGTAACCATGTTTGGTACAGTTTGAATAACTTAATTTTCTCTTTTGCAGGGTGACTCTTAATAATTGCCTTATAACATGTTGACTTTACTCTTTTCCCTTCATACTCCTGCAGATTTTTTGGATCTCCTATTTATCAATTTCCTGCTAGCCCTGTATGGCATCCTGCTGTGGTGCGTTCTCCCTTGTTAAATGTGTTGTCTTCATTTGTGTGTCGCCTCTCCTTGTATTTACTTCTTGTGTCCCCTGAAGGTACATATTACAGTTGTCAGACTTCTCTTTATTTCTATTTGTAGTCATACATATTGTCAGCTGTTGACGTTTACCGTCCTCTCTTAATGTCTTAACTATTCCCTCTCCCTCTTTCCTATTTTTCTTCTCTATCTTCTTTCTTCTCACAGTTCTTTTTCCCTTTCTCACTGTTTCATTCCTCTTTGTTTATTACTGCTGATTGTGTTGCTTCATAAATGATTCTATTTTTCTACATTCAGAGTTATATCTTGGAATGTGACATTTTTTATTGACCCTATAAAAAGGCAGAGAATACTATCTCATTAAGCCTTCTATAATCCAGACTTAAGTGCCTATTATGATGGCGATCCACCTGCCATCTGGACCTAATTCACCCCATCATATTAGTATGGCGGGCGTACCGCGGCAGACGGAAAGACCGTCCGCCGCTTTACCGCCGGCAGACAATCGTTACGATTGCCTGTCGTGCGGTTCTGGGGCATAATATGGTGCCGTGCCGAGCAGGCACCGCCATCCATATAATGACGTGCACATTTGAAGGCCTTTCCATGGCGGCGATGCCGGCATGGAAAGGCCGGCGGAAATTGCTTGGGTACCCTCCTACATTGCCATTCACAAGGTGGCAGGCCCTGAGCGGTGCCTGTCATTTTGTGCATTGCAATGCACAACATGACTCTTTAACATTGTGGTGGGTGCTATTTACAGCATCGCCCACCGCAATGTTAAAGGCAGGAATGTGCCTGCCAGTGTGGCAGGCGCATCCTAATTGGCATCGTGGGACCGCCGCACCTCTGGCGTCCGGTCCCATTTTCCGTTACGGTGGCGAGTCGGACAGAGTCCAACTGCCATCGTGATGGAGCCCTAAGTTCTCTTACAAGAAACACATTTCACGGAGACAGAGGCTTTGAAGCTCAAACGGAATTGGGTTGGCTTAGTCTTTATTTCCAAAGGGGATGATGGACGGAGTGTTGAAGCACTCACCACCAGTCAACTGATCTGAGTTTAATCCATCATCATTTTTTAGCTCACTCCACCACCCCAGTTCAGACATGGCCATATGCAAATCAGTCTTACCTATGACTTTATCATAAGGTCTTTTGTCTTAGACTTGCATCTAAATGGCTTCTTAGAGAACTCTCCTCTTTCACGCCTTAATGGATTATAGTTGAGCGATCTTTACTCGCACCTTTTTCTGTAAAAAAATTGTTTTTACTTCCAAAAGCATCCCTGATTTATAAACATCTTTTCACCACATGTTCTGTTGGTTCTAAAACTAATTTGGAATTGGGCTGGGAGGCGGACTTGGGTTGTTTTTGGAGTATCGTCTTCTGGAACAAGATCTGGACTAGATCATTGCATGGTCTTTAGGTATTTTTATTACCTCTTTATTCACTACTAGTATGCAACGAAACTCGATCTTCAGTTGTAGAATTATATTCTGTTCCTTTTACCCCCTATGATAATGTCAAAATGTAAATAGCTTTCTCCGTTGCTTATTACTCGCCTTCTTCCCTTTTGAAATTTGATATTTAAGCTGCTATGTTTATGGCTTATTCTTTGTAATTGTTCTTGTTTCAAATAAAGCTTCTTAAACTTAAAAGAAAATAGTATAAATTCCACAGTGGAGAGCAATTTCTGAACTTTTCCCCTCAGTTCATAAAAATTGCACTATCTGGCAGAAAACATTTCTATTTTATATTTCCTTTCCATTTGTAAGGCAAGGTTGAAAAAATTGCTAAATGAATACCTGATTTACACATCTGAGGTGGACGTTTGAAGAGAGAATTGCGTGGAAGTAAAACAGATTAGTAAAGTAGGCAACGAATCCCTGGAGGACCCGAGTCTATATTGACCAGCAGTTTTGGTGTCCCATGGAACTAGCATATCAGCCTTTTGTACATGCTCAGCGACTGCTGAAAAGTGAACTGTGACACTTTCTTTTCTTCTTTGCAAGTGACTGATTAATTAGGCAACATCTGGTGAAGAAATACTATAGCTGAGTGGTCATTTGGGGTGGCGGGGCACTTCCCAAACGCTTCTAGTTAGCACATTAGGTTTTCAATTAATGCCTCACAGCTGATGTGCTTTTCTGCAAGGCTACCCTAACTTATTTTGGTGAGCTCTAACAGAGTCTTAACACCTTCGCTGTTAGGCCTCTCCACCCCCCCCCCACCCCCCCCTCAAGCTAAACCTTTTTTTGACTTTTTGGGGTAGTTTGCGCTTAGACCTCTGTTTCTTTTTGTCCACATAAGGTATTCACGCTAAATTTGCATCCTTTTCTTCCAACATCTTGAGGATTCTAAACGTACCCAGGCTTTGTGGATTTACCTGGAGGTGACCCAGAAATTAGCCAAAATACATCTAATTCTGATTTTTTTATTTTTTATGGGAAAAAAGTGCCGCAGAAGAAAGCGTCTGGTTTTCTACAGTCATACTGTTGTCAGAAAACCAGCATTTCTAGACAGTTTTTACATTCTACTGGGAAATAGCCTCTTTTTGCTATTTTTTGTGCTTTCAACCTCCTTCCAGTTAGTGGTAGAAATGGGTGTGAAAGCAATAATGGATCTGGGAAATCTATACTTTTCTGAAAAGTAGACAAAATTCTGAATTTAGAAAGGGGTCATTTGTGTAGATCCTTCAAGGTTATTTAAACATCTCCAAAATTGTGGGTGTCCCTACAAGCATTTGAATTAGAGTTCATTTTTCAAAATGACTTATTTTTCACAAATTGTCTTATATTTGAAATGCAGGAAGGCAAAGAAAGCCAATTAATAATAACACGTGTTCTACTATTTTGTTTTTCCCTAAGTCTCCCCATTAAAAATGCTACCTCACTTTTGTGGATTAGCCTAGTGCCTGCAACAGGAAATGGACCAACACTCAACGTGGACACATCAAATCTTTCCAGTAAAAACGGACCCTTTTTTTGCAATGTTCCGAGCTGTGGATTTGGGACCCTAGCTCAGGCGGCACCTAGGGCAATGTAATGATGCAACCAAGCAGTTGGTTAAAGTAAAAGCAGGTTTATTCATAGTGAATACATCCGTCCATGAAGGGGCACTCGAGTAACTGCTAACAATTGGAAGGCAGAGCTCCAGTAACCTCATGGCACATTCTAAACCAAAGAGATTCCAAGCCAGAGGCTCGCTGATTTCCACAGGAAACGTAGCAAACCTATACATTTTTGAAACGCCAGGGGAATCGAGGATAGGTTGACTTGTGTGGCTATCACCAGGTTATGTTACCCAGAATCCTTTGCAAACCTCAAACTTTGTAAAAGAAAAAATACATTTTCCTAACATTTTTTTAAAGGAAAGTTCTGGATGCTGCGAGGAGGCACAAACGTCCACCTACTTTACATTCACCAAAGTCTCTTAATAAACACGGTACCTCACTTGTGTAGGTAGGCCTAGTACCCGCAGCAGGAAATTGCCCAAAACGTAATGAGGCAACATCACATTTTTCCAGTGAAATCTGACCCTTTTTTTGCAAGGTGCCTAGCAGTGGACTTTGGACCCTAGCTCTGCTGGCACCGAAGGAAAGCTAGCAAACCTATATATTTTTTAAACTTAGACATCCAGAGAAATACAGGATGGGGTGACTTGTGTGGCTCTCACTAGATTCTGTTACCCAGAATCCCTTGTAGCCCTCACACTTTGTACAACTTTTTTTATTTTCCTCAAATTTCTGTGATGGAAAGTTCTAGAATCTGTGAATAGCCACAAACTTCCAGCCACCAAGCGTTTCCCAAATTTATTCAATCAAAATGGTCCCTCACTTGTGTGGGTAGGCCTAATACCCGCAACAGGAAACGGCTCAAAACGCAAAGTGTACACATTTTTCTAGTGAAAACTGACCTTTATTTTGCAATGTACCTATTTGTGAATTTCGAACCCTAGCTCAGCCAGAACCTAGGGTAACCTTGCAAACCTATACATTTTTTAAAACTAGACACCCAGGGAAATTCAGGATGGGGTGCTTTGTGTGGCTCTCATTAAGAATGTTACACAGAATCCCTTGCAAACCACAAACTTTGTCAAAAAATTCAAATTGTCCACACATTTGTGTGATGGAGAGGTCTGGAATATGTCGAAAGCCACATACTTACAGTCACTGAGCATTCTCCAAAGTCTCTTAATAAAAATGGTACCTCACTTTTGTGGGTAGGCCTTGTACCCATGACAGGAAATAGCCCAAAATGCAACGTGGACACATCTTATTTTCCAGTGAAAACTGACCCTTTTTTCGCAATTTTGGGCCCTAGCTCTGCTGGCACCTAAGGAAACCTAGAAAACCCACATTTGTAGAATTTAGACATCTAGGGGAATCCAGGATGGGGTGAGTTGTGTGGCTTTCACTGGGTTTTGTTACCCAGAATCCCTTGCAAAGCTCAAACATTTCTGCAATGGAAAGTTCTGGAATCTGTGGTGAGCCACACATTTCCAGCCACCCAGCATTCCCTACAGTCTTCCAACAAAAATGGTACCTCATTTGTGTGGGTAGGCCTAGGACCCACAACAGGAAATGCCCAAAACACAACTTAGACCCATCACATTTTTCCAGTGAACACTGACCCTTTTTTCACAATGTGCCTAGATGTGGATTGTGGACCATAGCACTGCTGGCACCTAAGGAAACCTAGCAAACCTATACCTTTTTAGAAACTAGATATCAAGGGGAATCCAGTATGAGATGACTTTTGTGACTCTCACCAGGTTCTGTTACCAAGAATGCCTTGCAAACCTGAAACTTTGTCATACAAAAAAAAAATCCTAAAATTTCTGTAATGGAAAGTTCTGGAATCTGCAGGGTGCCACAAACTTCCAACCACCCAGCATTCACCAAAGTCTTCTGAATAAAACCGGCGACAGGAAACAGTCCCAAACACAACGTCGACGCATCACATTTTTCAAGTGAAAACTGACCCTTTCTCGCAATTTTCTTAGCTGTGGATTTTGGACCCTAGCTCTTCCAGCACCTGAAGAAACCTAGCAAACCTATACATGTTTAAAAACTCGATTTCCAGGGGAAACCACGATGGGGTGACTTGTGTGGTTCTCACGAGGTTCTGTTACCGTGGAGCCCTTACAAACCTCAAAATTTGTAAACATAAATTTACAGGTTTGCTAGGTTCCCCTTGGTGCCTACTGCGCTAGGGCCAAAATCCACATCTAGGCACATTTCGAAAAAAAGGTCAGTGCCTAGTGGGTTTTCTGCCAGCCTAGGAGGGCATGTCGGGGCTATCGGCCCAATGTGCCCCCAAGGGTGGCAGAAAGACTGTTCTTATTTTTTCAGTGGGTGGCGGCATTGATATGCCCATTCTGTTCAGCCTCCACCATCTCCTATTAAAAAGGCAGCATAATCCCTGGCATCTTTTGGGCTCTCTGCCCTCCCCGGGGGGGCATATCAAGGGCTATTGCCCCATCTGCCTCCTGCAGGGCTGAAAAGCTGTGGCATTTTTTTTTTTGGGGGGGGGGGAGTATCAGTATGCCCATTTTGGGCAACCCCCACCACTGAACTTTGAGAAACAGAACAACTGGTGCCTAGTGGGCTTTCTGCCCCCTTGGGGAGCAGATAAGGGGCTATTGCCCCAGCTGCCTCCCAAGGAGGCAGGAAGGCTGTTGCAATTTATTTTGGGGTGGGGGCATTGGTATGCCCATTCTGGCAAGCCCCAACCCCATCCTATAAAAAAGAATATTAGTCCCTGGTGCCTAGTGGCTTTCTGCCCCCCTGGGGCAGATCAGGGGCTACTGCCCTCATCTGCTCCCTGTGGCGCAGAAAGACTGTGGCATTTTATTTGGCGGGGTGGGGGCATTGACATGCCCATTCTGGTCAGCCCCCACCCTTAGGTATAAATTAAAAAAAATGAATCCCTGCTGCCTAGTGGACTTTCTGTGCCGGGGGGCAGATCAGGGGCTATTGACTGCATCCTGGGGGGACAGAAATACCTTTTTGGGGAAGGAAGGGTGAGGGCATTGGCATGCCCATTCTGAGTGGCCCCGACACCTGACCTAAAAAAATAATTCCTGGCGTCTAGGGTGCTTTCTCCCCCCCCCCCCCGAGGGGCAGAAAGACTGATTATGCCACTTTTTATGGGGAGAAGCAAAGGCCCTGGTGCCTAGTGGGTCGATCCCTGCATGTGGATCACCCTCCTGGGTGATTCTGAAGCAGGGATCCACTAGAGATTCTCCCCTTTCAAGTGCCTGAGGGGTGAAATAGCCCCACAAGCACCAAAACTATGAAACTGAGACTAAGTTTCAAAAAAGAAAAGCAATTCTGATGTCTGCAGCAGAGGGATTTTGTGCATCTGTGCACATGATGGAATGGTTTTATCATTAGCTCAGGATCAGTGGTGCTCATGATGGAACCGTTCTGTCAGGAGCCCCAAAAGGGTTAACCCGTGAGCTCTCATTTGTTGGCAAGTAAAAAAATCAGACTAATAATATTCCCAAACCAGTCCTGGTTTTGCTCCACTTCAGCTTTATACTTAAAACTGCATGATAACAAACCAGCGACTGGCTGAAGCAGGTGAACATAACGTTCCAAAGGAGGCTAGAGGGACTGTGCTGTGTTACCCGGGCTCCCAGGCAGAGCACTGGGTTCTAGGTCTGAAGTGCGCATGATGGATTGGACACAGTCAGAGACCTGTCCTTCTCGCCCCGCACACTGGACATCAGCTGATGTGGTCAGCATACCACATTTACTGCCAATCTCCCTAATTGGCCATCTCCTGCCTTATGCTCTGCCCCTGCAGGCTGTACCTACGGACCAGCAAGGGAGCCCAGTAGTCCTTGGATATGGCATTGGAAAAGACATTAATTCAATTCAGTTCAATATATTTCTATTCAATGTTTGTGTAAAAATCATAAAAGAGCATGATACAATTTGTCATATTAATAAAATACAATAAAAACAGTTAAAAAAAACTTAAGATGATAATACAAATCAATTAAAAACAAAGCTCCATACAATAAAGGACAGCTGCAATAAAGTGCATTAACCCAGCAATGAATTGGCACCACTGGTGTCCAGGCGGCAGTTCCCAGAACTAAGCGAATAGCCTCCCATTAACCTTCTATCAATTTCCTACAACTTATAGACATTTTCAGGAAACAACCAATGCTGTAACAGACATCCGGACCATCTAAAATCAGAAGATGTGTTAAGGCATCCCTGCATTTCATGAAAGCAAATAGTTTCAGAATGTATTTAAGACAGCAGAAAAAGAATCATCGGTAAAATATATGAAATAATATAAGGTGTAATAGAGATTGACAGCCGAGCTGTTGCAGACCACTATACTACTTCAAAACACACAAGATGATGGACGGAATGTTACACAATGGCAAAACATTCAACCCCAGTCACAGATCTGGGTTTAATCCATCGTTATTTTGCTCACCAAGCCGCCCCAGTTCAGACATGGCCATATGCAAATCATTCTTGACCCTGTGCCTCATGGGAACAGTCCAGACTGACCTGCCAAGCCATGTCTTCCTGGACTGGAATCAATCATCCTAGGACCGGTTTCTGGCTATCAGCCTTCATCTGCCAGGATAGCTTGACTCCAGTGACGTAGTGAGCACGGGAGCCACGTCTGGGCCTACCCTTCCCACATAGGGTGAACAGCAAAACACACAAGATGATGGACGGAATGTTGCACAATGGCAAAACATTCACCCCCAGTCACAGATCTGGGTTTAATCCATCGTTATTTTGCTCACCAAGCCACCCCAGTTCAGACATGGCCATATGTAAATCAGTCTTGACCCTGAGCCTCATGGGAACAGACCAGACTGACCTGCCAAGCCATGTCTTCCCTGGACGGGGATCAAGCATCCTAGGACAGGTTCCTGGCTATCAGCCTTCATCAGCCAGGATAGCTTAACTCCAGTGGCATGTTGAGCACGGGACCCACGTCTGGGCATACCCTTCCCACATAGGGTGAACAGCAAAACACACAAGATGATGGATGGAATGTTGCACAATGTCAAAACATTCACCCCCAGTCACAGATCTGTGTATAATAGAGTGCTTTTCCTTTTATAAGTAAAAGTACCAACTGGACAATCATATTTGTTGTGTGCCTGCAGACTGGGATACCAGTCCACTTCACCTCCGCTGAGTAGGCCTAGGACTTTTCTCCCTAACTAAACCGAGGAAGTGCTCTAACAGGGGTGGAAGGCTGTGGACTCCTTTTTTGAGAAGGACCCACATTCTTCACAACTAATAACCCACTTCTCTACACTGTGTATTTTACAAAATAAACTGCATCTTACCTTGGTTAGGTGAGGTGAATCCACCTCTT
Source organism: Lissotriton helveticus (assembly GCF_964261635.1). NCBI lineage: Eukaryota > Metazoa > Chordata > Amphibia > Caudata > Salamandridae > Lissotriton > Lissotriton helveticus. The sequence goes on from NC_136059.1 coordinate 1,083,553,575, forward strand.
CCTGGTAGATTCATGGTGCATGCTACCCATTTTCTATAGGTTTGTAATGAAAATGTGTACTACTGCATGAATTGTTAATTTACATTATATCAAACAGTAGAAAAAAAAGGAATGTGGAATTTTAAAGAGACTAAAAGGTTATTTAAAGTTTCACACATGTGAATGCCCTGTCTGACAAATGTGTGTGGGGGGTTCACTATTCCCATTTAGAGGTGGACGACGACGGAGTTTACAATACTGAAGCCTCATCTTTCTCTGCTTTTAGAAGCCACTGACTTGAAAGTTCTTCCATCATACAGTATCATAAAAGTGGCAGTCAGCCCACCCTATCATGGGAGAGGGAGGTCACAAACAAAAGGTTCTTGCTCGGAAATGCCATGCAAGTTATGCCAGTCTCGGACAGAAAATTAATTAATGCCCCCACATGCAGGGAACATCTACCTGTGCATCATTGATTTTCCTTTGTCAGAAACTAAACAGGATTTTATTTATGAACAACAAAATACAAACATGACACTACTTGGCAAAGTTCTCTATTTTCAGTGCACCCACCAGACTGGTATATATCTTGAAACAGTTCTTGTGGTCCTCCTTCAAGCTAGCAGAGGGTATAGCATTATCGGAGCCTGTGGTCAGTCTACTGCCTAATAAAATGCATAACATGAATCCATTTTACATTCCTTGGTCAAATTTATGTAACCACCACCACGCCATTTCAAACTTATTCAAATAATGGTAAATATATAGTTGCACCATCCATAGTGTGATGGAGGGGAAACTAGCATGTGATTGTAAAGCCATAGAGGATAACTTTTAACGGAGCCATTGTTCGAAATATTGTTGCTTTTTCTGGAATGTGCTGAACAATTACCTTCATATAATTATGTGTAACATTTTACACTGAACTCGACTTTCCTCCTAATCTCAGTGTGAAAATTACCTGAAAACTGATGTATTTTGCTGTCGATTTATTTTCAGTCTGCCACATAAGTAATTGCCAAGCTAACAGGTGAACAACCTGCGCAATACCCATTAACAAATGGGGTACCCCAAGGGTTAGCTTGTGGGCCCCCTCTCCCAGTTTTCCCCATATTTGAAAAGTATGACAAATCTAAGGGGCATATTATCAAGGACAGGCGAAACATTATCGCCGCTTTTATCGGCAGGAAACTGCCGATAAAGCGGCGATAATGGCCCTGATAATATGCTCTATGAATTCCAATCGAAGCCCCTGTTAGATGTGAACACATCTAACATGGGCTTCGATTGGAATTCATAGAGCATATTATCAAGGCCATTATCGCCGCTTTACCAGCAGTTTCCTGCTGATAAAAGCGGCGGTAATGTATCGCCTGTCCTTGATAATAGTCTGGTGCAAAAGTGTGTTATCTCTTGAATTACGAAATACGGGGCATATTATCAAGGACCGGTGTTAAAATTATCACCGTTTTATTGGCAGTTTCCTGCCAATAAAATGGAGATAATGGGCTTGATAATACGCCCTTGTTAATTCCCATAGAAGCCCATGTTCTGATGTTAACATGGGCTTCTATGGGAATTAGCAAGGGCGTATTATCAAGCCCATTATCGCTGTTTTATCGGGAGTTTCCTGCCTATAAAATGGTGATAATTTTAACACCGGTCCTTGATAATATGCCCCCAAGTGTAGAAAGCATGCAGATTTTGTACTTTTTTCCCTTTACGAATATTGCGATGGGAATAGTTGGGGAAATCTCAAAATTCTCCATTTGGTAGCTCAGAAAGGGGAAATCTGCGTGCTATTACCACATCATTCTAGATTGCATACTGCTTTACTGAGAATGATAATATTATATGTTATCCAGTAAATACCACGCCATCTATCTGTATTTGCCAGGTAACGCAATAGTCTCTAGGTAAAATACTACTCTTAATGAAGTACTACAGTGGCACTTAAAAAGTCAATTATGTCTTCGACAGGATTTGTTCCCTACATCGGCTTCCTATCCATAAAATAACTTTCTTCCACAAGTCAGCAGTCCTAATCTTTAAGACATTCCACTTTTCTGAACCATTTTTTTAGCCAAATATTTCTGTCATTACTCCCGATACCGTAGCCTTAGATATTCCACTTCGGCCTTTTTCGAGCCCCACTGTATAGAAGGCCTGATGGAATAGAAACTGTTTTATCCAGCTTGTGTCGACTCTGCTAATCTCTCGCCCTTCTCCTGAAATTTAAGACCAGGGGGCATATTATCAAGGGGCTGAGGGGCATATTATCAAGGGGGTTTATCTCCGCTTTTTTGGCTTTAAAAGCCAAGAAAGCGGAGATAAAATTATCTCCCTATTACCAAGCTGTCGCTAACACCAGTTAGCGACAGCTAGTAGGAGATAGCGACCATCTTGGGCCCCACTTTGCATGTCAGTGATATTTATCACTAATGATATGCAAAGTGGGCGTGCCAAGATGTTAGCGACTGGAAACAGTCGCTAACATCGCTATCTCCTATTACCTATTACCAACTTTTGGAGATATTCGCGCTAAGCGCGAATATCTCCAAAAGCTAACACCTGCCCTGAGCAGTTCTTAGCCATGTTATCCAATGGGAGGTGGATAACATGGCTAAGAGCATTTGCTCGATAATGCATGAATATCGCTGACTTTTCAGCGATATTCATGCATTGCGGCTAATAGCAAGGTTTATCTGCGATAAAAATCGCCGATTTGCGGTGATAATTTTTGTCTCTAAACAAGTTAGAGACAAAAATTATCTCTATTGGTTGGTAATATGCCCCTTTATCTCCACTTTTTTGGCTTTAAAAGCCAAGAAAGCGGAGATAAAATTATCTCCCTATTACCAAGCTATCGCTAACACGAGTTAGCGACAGCTAATAGGAGATAGTGACCATCTTGGGCCCCGCTTTGCATGTCAGTGATATTTATCACTAATGACATGCAAAGTGGGCGTGCCAAGATGTTAGCGACTGAAAACAGTCGCTAACATCGCTATCTCCTATTATCAACTTTTGGAGATATTCGCGCTAAGCGCGAATATCTCCAAAAGCTAACACTTGCCCAGGAGCAGTTCTTAGCCATGTTATCCAATGGGAGGTGGATAACATGGCTAAGAGCATTTGCTCGATAATGCATGAATATCGCTGACTTTTCAGCGATATTCATGCATTGCGGCCGTTTTTTATCGCATTTGCGATAAACCTTGCTAATAGCATGGTTTATCTGCGATAAAAATCGCCGATTTGCGGCGCTAATTTTTGTCTCTAAACAAGTTAGAGACAAAAATTATCTCTATTGGTTGGTAATATGCCCCCAGGTTAGTCAGATTTAGGGCAAAACTGAAACTTGTTCTCTATTGAATAGCGATTGCTGAACCCTCTAGCTCTTCGTTTTAGTCCCTGTTAAGCTTCTTCAAGTGTGCCTTCCATAGCACCTCGAGACCTTCTCGGCATTGATCTATGCTTGCACTTTACTAAAAACTGTACGGAATAGGAAAGTAAAAAAAAAAGAAGCAATGCAACACAGGAATGCACTAAAAACTCGGGGGCAGATTTATGAGGCCCTTGCGCCACGTCTACGCTGCTGTTGCGTCACGCAAGGCGGCGTAAACGTGGCGCATCCCTACGAACGATTTACAACGTGACGCATCTAGGCAGATGCGTCACGTTGTAAAGCCCTGCGCCGCTTGTGGGCGTTCCGGCGCAGGGTGGGCGTTCCGGGGCAGGTGCGCCTCGCAAAAGTGGCTGAGTGAAATCTATAAGATTTCACTCAGTCACTTTCAGGCCAATGCTGCGTCAAAAGCCTGCGCCTGCTTGAAGCAGGCGTAGGTCTTGATGCAGCATTGGTCAGATAGGGCACCCCCGAGCCTTGCTGGAGCTGTGTCGCGCTTGCGACGCAACTCCAGCAATGCGCCGCCTTTACGGCACAGATGCGTGACGCATCTGTGCCGTTTTTGCCCCATGGTGCGCCGCATTGTAAATGCGGCGCACCATGGGTGGCGGAGTTGTGGCGCACTGTGGCGCACATTAACTGGCGCATCCCTGGGGATGCGCCAGTTAACATAAATCTGCCCCTAAGAGGTTCAGTTTTTCCCAGTTGGGGTATTTATTACCTTATTGTTCTGAGTTCTGCAGGCAAGTCAGAATGGCGATGACTGCAGGTTTCCCGTATTCCAAGCATAACGTTTGAGCATGCAAACCTGCATGGTCTATCCGATATGACTGCACGTGTTGTAATCTTGATTTAGGTGCAAATTTTGAGAATATGGCAGGCCACAGCATAAGGCTCAGAGGGGCAGATTTACAAGCCCCACGCACCACTTTTGCATCACTTTTAACGTGGGAAAAGTGACGCAAAAGTGGCGCAAGGGGCTTGTAAATCTGTCCCAGAGTTTTCATCTTCTGCTTTATACATTCACTAGCTATTTTTGTAGCATCACGTTAAAGGACTACCTCAGAGTGGCTCAAATAAATAAAAATAATTGTAAAAGTGGGAATATTATATTGAAAAATGTAACAACATGTTTTTCAAGTAGGAGGCCACAGTGAACTGGGTCTGGTTCATTTGGTTGTAATGTTTGCAATGCATCAAACTGGAAATATTGCAAGATGCTGTATGTGAAACCGACACCAGTTGAACAATTATTTTGCTTTATCTGATTCTGTTTCTCGTGAAATATGTTCTTCCACTGGTGTGCATTTTTAGGAAGTTAGAGTGATATTTACGAGAGGTATGCTTCACATTTGTACCACCTAACGTGGTACATGCGCAACGCAAACCTCCATGACACATTTATGAAGCCATGCAAAGACACTTTGCATGGCTCTGAGTGGCTTCATAAATCAAGAGTAGCACAACGCAGCTCAAAGTACTGCGTTGCGCTACTCTGCCCTGGACAGGCGTTCCATAGGCATTGCGTGGGTATGTCCACACAACTCTGATGGATTTTGAGGCACTTCCTGATTTACAGGAACTTAATAAGGAGAAAAATCTATCTATATTTCCCCAAGTTACTTCCTCTTTCTATGTGTGCTGCATTGTGCAGCACACATAGGAAGATCATTTTGCCTCCTGGGTATCCCTTCCTGCACAAAAACAATTCTGTGTACAAAACATTCACCCTTACACCATAGTGCAAGGGTGCCTGCATTGGGGATAGGCAACTAAAATGGTGCCAGCGCAGGGACAAGGACAGGAATGTGTTGTATTCTATTAAATATGGCACATTCCAGCTCTTTCCCTGTCATGCAGCACAGCGTAGCAAGGTGACTTGCTGCGCTGCATGAAATGTTTGTAAATATGGCCCTTGTTTCTGAATCTGGACCCCACTCATATTGCAGCCACTGTTTTCATCACCATATAAAAAAGCACAACCATACACCACAACTTTTTTACATGCACACACGCACATCAATCAATCAATCAAAGACATTTATAGAGCGCACTACTTACCCGGAGGGTCTCAAGGCGCTTGGGGGGGGGGGGGTGCTGCTACTGCTCGAACAGCCAGGTCTTGAGCTTCTTCCTGAAGGAGAGGTGGTCTTGGGTCAGGCGCAGGTCGGACGGGAGGGAGTTCCAGGTCTTGGCGGCCAGGTAGGAGAAGGACCTTCCTCCTGTTGTCGCTCTTCGGTTGCGGCGGACGGCGGCGAGGGCGTGGTTGGTCGATCGGAGGTGGCGTTTGGGAGCGTAGAAGTTGAGGCGGTTGTTGAGGTAGCTCGGGCCTTGGTCGTGTAGGGCTTTGTGTGCGTGGGTGAGGAGACGGAAGGTGATTCTCTTGTTGACGGGGAGCCAGTGCAGGTCTCTTAGATGTCCGGAGATGTGGCTGCGACGGGGGATGTCGAGGATGAGTCTGGCTGAGGCGTTCTGGATCCGCTGGAGTCTCTTCTGGAGCTTGGCGGTGGTTCCGGCGTAGAGGGCGTTGCCGTAGTCCAGTCGGCTGGTAACGAGGGCCTGGGTGACCGTCTTCCTGGTCTCAGTGGGGATCCACCGGAAGATCTTCCGTAGCATGCGCAGGATGTGAAAACAGGATGCGGAGACGGCGTTGACTTGTCTGGTCATGGAGAGGGAGGAGTCCAGGATGAAGCCCAGGTTGCGTGCGTGGTCCGTCGGTTTGGGTGCGGTGCCCAGGGCGGGGGGCCACCAGGAGTCGTCCCAGGCAGAGGGCGAGGAGCCCAGGATGAGGACTTCCGTCTTGTCTGAGTTCAGTTTCAGGCGGCTGGTTGTCATCCACTCGGCTACGTCTTTCATCCCTTCGTGAAGGTTGGCTCTGGCGGTGGCGGGGTCGTTGGTGAGGGAGAGAATCAGCTGGGTGTCGTCAGCATAGGAGATGATGTTGAGGTTGTGTTGGCGTGCGATGGCCGCGAGGGGGCTCATGTAGACGTTGAAGAGGGTGGGGCTCAGCGAGGATCCTTGAGGGACGCCGCAGATGACTCCGGTGGCCTCTGACTTCTACGGTGGTAGACGGACTCTCTGTGTTCTTCCGTCGAGGAAGGAGATGATCCATTCCAGTGCCTTCTCATGGATTCCGACGTTGCTGAGGCGCTGCACTAGGGTGCGGTGGCAGACAGTGTCGAATGCTGCGGAGAGGTCTAGGAGGATGAGGGCCGCTGTTTCTCCGTTGTCCATCAGGGCTCGGATGTCATCGGTGGCAGCGATGAGTGCGGTCTCGGTGCTGTGGTTGACTCGGAAGCCAGACTGTGAGGGGTTGAGGGATCCATTCGTCTCGAGGAAGGCGGCCAGCTGTTTGATGACGTTCTTCTCGATGACTTTGGCTGGAAACGGGAGGAGCGAGATGGGGCGGTAATTCTTGAGTTCGGTGGGGTCCGCTGTAGGTTTCTTGAGTAGGGCGCTGAGTTCGGCGTGCTTCCAGCTCTCCGGGAAGGTGGCGGTGTCGAAGGAGGTGTTGATGATGTCCCGCAGGTGGGGTGCGATGACAGTGTCGGCCTTGTTGAAGACGTGGTGAGGGCAGGGGTCTGTCGGAGATCCGGAGTGGATGGAGTTCATCGTGCGGATGGTGTCTTCGGTGCTGATCGGGGTCCAGGCGCGGAGGGTGATGGTGGGGGGCGGTGGTTCGGTCGTGGCGTGCGTCGGTTGAGTGCTGAAGCTGTTGTGTATGTCCGCGATCTTGTTGTGGAAGTAGGAGGCGAGGGAGTTGCAGAGGTCTTGCGAAGGGGTGATGTCGTTGTTTCCGGCGTTGGGGTTGGAGAGCTCTTTCACGATGTTGAAGAGTTCCTTGCAGTTGTGTGCGTTGTTGTCCAGCCGGTCCTTGAATGCAGTTTTCTTGGTGGCGCGGATCAGTTGGTGGTGCTTCCGGGTGGCATGCTTGAGGGTGGTCATGTTGTCCGGAGTTGGTTCCCTTCTCCAAGCTTTCGCGAGGGCTCGGCAGTTCTTCTTGGAGCTCATGAGTTCGTCGGTGAACCATGGGGCCTTCTTGCTGCCGGGTCTGTTGGGCGGGGTCCTCAGTGGGGCGAGTTCGTCCGCGCAGTTGCTGATCCACTTCGTGAGGTTGTCGGCGGCCTGGCTGGGGTTCGCTGAGCTGGCGGGAGGGTGCTGGCTCAGGGAAGCGGCGAGCTGGTCGGCTATGATCTTGTTCCAGCTTCTTCGAGCAACCTGCTGCTGGTGGTGGTGGATCGTCGTTCTTTTGAAGGTGAAGTGGATGCAGCTGTGGTCCGTCCAGTGGAGTCCGGTGGTGTGGCTGAAGGTGATGTCTTTGCTGGATGAGAAGACGGCGTCGAGTGTGTGTCCGGCGAGGTGGGTGGGGGTGGACACCAGCTGCTTGAGACCGAGGATGGCGAGGTTGTCGAGCAGGGTGATGGTGTTGCGGTCTCCAGGTGGAAGTTGATGTCCCCCAGGAGGATGTAGTCGGCGGAGGGGAGGGCATGCGGGCTGATGAAGTCGGCGATGTCCTCGCTGAATTGTGTGCGTGGTCCCCGGGGGTCGGTAGATCAGGGTGCCTCTGAGGGTGGTTTTGGGGTCCGTGTGGATCTGGAAGTGCAGGTGTTCGGCGGTTGTCAGGGTGTCGTGGGTGTTGGTCTTGATGCGGATGGTGTCCCTGTAGATGATGGCGAGGCCTCCTCCAGTCTGGTTGTCGTGGTCTCTTCGGGTGATCTTGTAACCCTCTGGGATGGCGATGTCGGGCGCTGAGGAGTCGTTCATCCAGGTTTCCGTGAGGAAGGCGACGTCAGGGGCTGTGGTGTCGAGGAGGTTCTAGAGTTCGATGGCGTGTCTGTGGACGGAGCGGGTGTTGAGGAGGATGCACTTCAGGTGGTTGCTGCTGGTGTTCGGCTTGGTGGGTGTTTGTGCGGGCCAGGTCCGGATGCAGGTGAACTTGCAGGCGTGGCAGCTGAAGGGTCCGTGGGTTCGTCTCGGGGTGGCTTGGTAGCATCCCGGGATTCGGTCGGTGTTGAGTGCGTTGAGGGTGGCGGCGTCGTTGGTCCGGCGGGTGGGCTGGTGTCTGCGGTACCCAGGGGTCCTGGCACTGGGCGCGGACGGGCGCAGACGGGCTTACCTTTGGCGCACCTTCGGCGCTCAATCGGTGCTCCCGCTGCGCGCGTCCGCTGCGCGGTCGCTCCGGGGGCGTCATAAGAAGGGAGCCGGTAGGGAGGGTCTGCGGGGAGGCGGGAGCGGGCCGACCAATCGGCTGGCGGGGGGGCGGGGCCGCGGGCTGGCAGCGGCGGGAAAATGAAGTCGGGCTTGGTGGGCGGCCCTGCGGCGACTGGGGCAGCGGCGGGAAAACAGGAGGCAGAGGCTTGGAGGGCGGCCCTGCGGCGTCTGGGGCAGCGGCAGAGAAACCAGGAAGGCAGCGGGCAGCAGGTAGGCAGAGAGGGCGACCAGGCCAGAGGCGCGTGCACGCACACACATGCACTACATTAAAGGCACACTCATAGGATTCATCAAAATATACACAATCACGCAAAGAGAGAGTCAGACAGACACAAACAACAATACACATACACAAGGTTACACTCGCCACTGAACATAATATATTATAACATTATCTTATATTTTATCTAAAATTATACTTGTTAATATACTTTACAGTTACTTTTTTGTGGTCTTGCTACAGTTGCTACATTGCATACAATGCTGCATAGAATGGGCTTTGGCCAGCAAATTGCTCATTATTAGATGGCTTTCTATGTATATATTGTAGATATCTGCTCTGGATTGGATTGCTTTCCTTCCTAGTCTTGTATTTGTCCTGCCCATGAAGTATTTAGAATGTACTGCCACATTTGATTAGCTGTAGATGTATCCTTTCATTGTTGATGTCTTCGAACAATTTTTGTCTTTACTTTTAAGTTTTTATTTATCATTCCATTTAGAGCTTGCTCGGGTATGTTTTCCATGCTCCCACCACCTTTCCGACCCTGTCTCTCCCCTCCAACCCTCTCATTGAATGTGTGACCCCAAACACTGCTGTGTCTTGTGATGCACTGCTCTCACTCCCTGACTAGCCGCCCCATAATCTCTGTAGGCATAGATGGAAGTATAATTCCACTCGTTGAGTTGGCGGAATCGTTTAAGTTCACGCTGCAAATCTAACGCAGAGTCCCTGATAAATTTCATCTTCTGGTGCATGGAGGAATTATAAGAGTTGTGCTAGTATGTGCTGGTGAGCACAATGAGATTTGCAGCCTGCTAGCAAGTGTGCGCAAAATTTGCCTGACGTTAGCGCACCTCCCAGCACCATTTTCGTGATGCTGACTAGTTGCCGCAGCTGCTTCTTAAGCAGATTCTCTACTCGAGAAGCAGCTAAAGCAACTCAAACAGATGTTTTTGAGTGTATATTCTACTCCAACAGTTATTTTTTCTACTTTAATGTGAAAAGCATTTTTAATTTCACTTTGTTTTTCAACAACAAGAACCTTCCCAAGAGACTCCCACTTCCTGTCAAGCAGGCTGCTCACAGTGCCTTGTCCATCTCTTGGTCACTATTCATTTGGAATTTGAGTTGGAAGGATCACTCTCTTTGTCTGGAATTCCTGCTGCATATATATTATTGGATTTTAAGGACTTTGTTTTTATTATATCACAAGTAAGTTCCAAAATATTTGCATATGAGTGTTGTTTGTTTCCTAGGGCATGCAAAAATATGTTACAAATGTGGGTGGGGTCGCACACTACTGACACACCGGCAGTGGGCTGACGAGCCTGGGATCCCGCACCTACGCGCCTGAGTGGTACTATACCTGGCAGATATTGGCAGCCATCGGCAACCCCAGTACACGGCCTATCCCTGCTGACGAGGGGTGATACCCCGAAACACGTGTCCAGGGATGGCGAAGACAGTGAAGATAGCAGAAGATCGAAAGATGATGCATCGCGAACACTTTACTACATTGACCAGAGTCCTTAGGGGTGACACCGCCGGTGTGTGAGTAGTTTGCGACCCCACCCCCATTTGTAACTTTAAAGCTCCTGTGAGCAGTGGGCTGACAAGCCTGGGATCCCGCACCTACGCGCCTGAGTGGTACTATACCTGGCAGATATTGGCAGCCATCTGCAACCCCAGTACACGGCCTATCCCTGCTGATGAGGGGTGATACCCCAAAACACGTGTCCAGGGATGGCGAAGACAGCGAAGATAGCAGAAGATCGAAAGATGATGCATCGCGAACACTTTACTACATTGACCAGAGTCCTTAGGGGCAACACCGCCGGTGTGTGAGTAGTGTGCGACCCCACCCCCATTCATGCAAAAATATGTATTTGCACTTTTATTACATTTTAAAATTTGATTTAGGTTGTGGTGGGTGGCCTGGAGTTGCAGTAGGGGTCTAGTTATCTTTTTGCATTTCATTTTCTAACTTTTGTAAAGGAAAAAGATTGCACGGTTCAGTATATTTTATCCATGTTTGTTAAATTTGCACTACTCATTTATTTTGCTCTGTGCCCAACACTGCCCACAGAGTATATGTTTCAAAGAACATGAGAACCCCAGTATTGTGACCCAGGGTGTATCACTATTTAGAAAAACAAAGTTCAGGTTGGGGCCACTAAGATCCTTGTGTGGCCTAGGCCACTTATTTATTTTAGACAGTGTTAGTCAGGCAAGACAAAGTAAATTAGTCCAGGCTGCACTGGTTATGCAATAAATGCAGGAACACAAGGTTTGGTGTGAACTCACATGTATTAACAGCATAAACGGAGTATTATAGTATAATTCTAGTAATAGTTCTGGTGCTCACACACAAAGTAAAAGTGCATGAAGGGAGGGGTGTTTGTGACATTAAAAATGACATCGCATTGACAACAATAATATGCAAAACTCCAAGTTAATGAGTGATAATAATAGAGTTTTGGTTGTAAGGTTGCAGGCTGTGGTCGGTTAAGATGGAGGACGCGTGATTATCCACTTGGTATTGATTCCCGAACCTCTTAGACCCGTCGCTCCTCTCCTCCGACCCCCTTCGTTTAAGTATGAACTCCACTTCCCTGACTGAGTAGGCCACCATAAAATGTTCAGATTATCATCAAACTGCTTTGACTAAAAAATTGATATAGCTAGAGGAACAAGATATATTTTGCTTGTGTCTGACTTATGCAGCCCCACCATTTAGGCATATGTATGGTCAGAGTCTACAGTGAAGAAGCCTCCCCATTCCCATTAAGGACATTGGAGACAATGCCTGCCTCCGTCCTATGCCTATTCTTCTTTTAGATCATTTCATTTAAAAGACTGCCAATCTGTTGCTTTCATGGGAAAAGAGGAGGTACAATATGAGAACTGTGTACCACTGTGCTTTGATTGGAACAGGTAACTATTGCACCAATGAGTGATACATTATTGAGTATGAGTGATGGCTGATGAATCATATGGTGTCACACAGTGAGGGAGGGTGTTCAACTGATTTGTAAACTTGATTTTGATGATTTGCAACGTTTGGAAGCTTATGAGTGATTTTGACTGAAGGTGAATAGCCTTTTCACACTTATCTAGATAAACGTGCATGGTTCACTCCTTGCTGTACTTTATTTCTGGTTCTTCAGATAAGAGACCACTCAGTTTAGTTAACAAATAGAAATCTACACAAGATGCTTACATTCTTTTACTCTTCTTGCTCATCAACAGCAGTGCACTACAGGCCTATCTCAATGTAGGAAAGTCATTCTTTATGCCCTATTCACCCCAATTTGTCTGACTGCCACTGGTGGTTACTGACTCTGAATGTGCCCTGTGCTCTGCTAACCTGTCCCAGGGCCAGTGTCTGTTTAAAAAGTATTTGGTAATTAATGTAATTACATTTGGTTCAGACAACCCATCTGTAACTCCCTTGTATATGGTAGGACATGTAGGATTAGCCCCCCCAGTGGAATTGATGGATTTAAGTGTGGACTGGTGTGGTGTCCTTTGTCATTTTAAATACAGGCCTGCCTTGCAGACTGGTATTAAAACAATACTGTGTCCAAATACGACTTTGGAATTAAGTGTACTTCCAAAGTCTAAAAGTAACTTTTTTATTACATATGAGTCACCCCTAAGGTCTGCCCTAGGTGCACCAAGGGTAGTGTGTCTTGTTATAAAAAGCAAGGACATTATAAAAGATAATCACAATACACCAAAGCACACTCGATCACTATATCTATAATCCAATGGCAAATAAAGAATGGAAAAATTTCAATAGCAAAAATTGGGTGAAATTCTTCCTCGTGATATGTTTTCCAGTGAGTCCTTAGTCGAATGTCCTGTGGACAAGGCTTCAAGAAATACTTTAGCCATACTCCCAAATCATGTCTTTTAACTTTTATTTCCAAGATAAGCGAAGACACAGCAGCAGCCTACGCACGTTTCGCCAGCAGGGCTTTTTCAAGGCTGCAGAGGAATATATACGACTATTGTAATTTTACAATCTAAACAGTGTCTATATTGTATACATAAAAATTCCAAGCCCTCAAGGTGCAAGATGTTAACAAGGAACATATTAAGTCCTTAGAAGACTTGGGGCCAGATGTAGGTAATTTTAATTTACCACTTCTTAAATACCGATTCATACCGAATCGGTATTTAAGAAGTGGTAAAATAGAGGGGGGGATATATAGGTATTTCTGATTCGGTAAATACCGAATCGTTAAGATTCGGTATTTACCGATTCTGTAAATACCGATTCGGTAATGCCCATTGATTCCGATGGGCATTGAAGCCCATAGGAATCAATGGGCATTACCGAATCGGTATTTACAGATTCGGTAAATACCGATTTCAGCAAGGGTGCAGGGGGTGTCACTTTGACACCCTCCAGCACCCCAAAAACAGGCATGTGTGCCATGTGGCACACAGACATGCCCTAAGGGCATGTCTGTATGTCACATGGCACAGGTGTGCATGCACACCTGTATTCGGTATTTTACCACCCAATTGGGTTGGGTGGTAAAATACCGAATTCTGAAGGCCTGTAGCACTGTCAACAGTGCTACCTACATCTGGGTTTTACCGAATCGGTAAAATTACCGATTCGGTATTTTACAGATTCGGTAAATTTACCGTTTCAGTAAATTTACAGAATCTGTAAAATATTTGCCCCTACATCTCGAAAACCAATTACTGGTCGGTAACGGCCGAAATCGGCCGTTACCGACCGGTAATTGGCTACCTACATCTGGCCCTTAATCTAGAAGTTATTTGCTTGGCAATGTGACATACAACTCTTAATGTTAAAAACAAGTCAGCAAATTAATAATCACTTGTGTAAAAAAAGTACATAAAAAAAGTGGACCAGATGTGAGACTAGAAGGAATAGAAAAGTGTGTATTAATTACCTAGTGTAATTAAAAAACACCAGAATAAAGTGTTCTCCTACTTACTTGTGGTGCACAAGACCCAACACCAAGTGTGAATAAGAAACTGGGGGTGAACATATATAATCTCACCTCAAAGAGCTTTTCCTGTTGGTACCAATGATGGTTGCTGAGGAACAGACATTAAATTTGTTGAAGAGATATCATCCATACTGAGTAAATACTGAATTTCAAAAAGATATAGAAAAGGACCTTTCAGATTTATGTCGTTCCCTAGTAATTAATATGCAATGGCCAACTACATTGGGCACTGCACACGCTGAATCAATGACTAGTCTCGAAGCACAAAAAATAATATTTGGAACTATACTTGGGTCTAGTACTTCAAAGTAGTAGCAATTGTTGCTTACTATATATACATTATAAAAGATGTTTTGTATGCCCTGGTGGGGGAAAACAGAAAAAAACAATGTTTTCCCATTGCAGTGGTGCTAGTGCCTTAGGCTAACAGGGAAGGCTTTATTAAAGTTTAATAAGGTTTAACTTTTGACAAAAGTGAGCTTCAAAGTATCAAAATAGTAGTTACAATAAATCCAACAACTTGCCATGGTCAGCTTTATTACAGATACTGCAAGAAAGGAATTTTAGAACTCACTATTCTGAAGTTACCTAAAGCAGGCCTGTAGTAACCTTTTCTGATTGGCCAGACTTTGAGAGCCTGAGGCAAGCTGCTCCCTAATTAGGTGTGAAGAGGCCTTGATCTGAAAAAATACAACCATTTGGTGGGAGGAGATTTGGTTCCTGGATAAGCCAGGGACAAGAAGGGGGCTGGGAAGTAAAGCTGGTCTTCAAAGGGAGAAGCACGTATGTCACAGGATCGAGACCTGCCTCCACGTCCTTCATCCTCAGCCAAATGGGAGCACATCTAATTCGATTGGGAGAGGGACTGTAGGGGAAATAAGCCTCACCTGTGGGTTAGGATAGTCAGTCCTGAACTCCAAGGAGAGATTTTCTCCATTAAAATTTTTCTGAGATGTGCATTCTGGGATAGAAATACTCCAATCTTACTAGGAAGTTGTTCTGGGCGAGGGTGGCACCTTGAAACCCAATGGTTGGGGTGCCCCCCTCTTTCCAGCCCAGAATAGGGGATAAATGTGGAAGAGCTGCAAAAGCTCCTTAATATCCCTACATGAAAACATCCGGCGAAAAAATATTGGCCTGCTGGACACTTGGACTGCACAAGAGAGAACTGCACTCAGAAGAATTGCACCTGCAGCACTCTAAAGGCTTCACCACAGAAGGACTTTGCTTGTCCTTAAGGATAAGGAGTGAAGTCCCTGAGCAACAGCGGGTAGAGAAGTGCTGGAAGAAGCCAACTGCAACATTTATTTCAAGAACATTTCCAGCTGACCAGCCTCACCTGGATTTTACATGGATTGACCAGGTGCATTGTGGAAGTTGGAGTCCCATATCCCGCAGAGGCACACCAGAGTTTCTGAACCCTTGACTGGTGTTATGGACCCTTTCTGACCCTTATAGAACATTTCAGAAGAAAATCTGAAAGTTTGGGAATTGTTTGCCAACTTTTGTGGAAAACTCAATGAGAAGACCGGCATTGATGATGAGTCAAGCAGGGGACGTTGAACCACGACTCAGCCTGACTGTGCAGGTATGCCCCACTGAAAGCTCCAGAGCTCCTCACTGTCAACAACAAAAACAAAGACCTCCGGGACTCACCAGTGCATCACGCTGCAGTAGGTCGGCATTGGCATATTGAAATCCAGGTCCAAGGACATGATTGCTCGATGTTGAGAGGAATACCTCTACGTCAGAAGGTAACAACTTGACTGGACCCACCCACTCATCTTATCTATCACGGTCAGCCTAAATTTTTTATTTTTGTCCAAGTTCAGCTTGACCAAATAGCTGCAGTTGTTATTTTACACTTTTAGGTGCTAGAAATTAAATCTTTTATTTAACTTTCAAAATTCAAATCTCCAGTTCTCTACATTGGATGTTTTACATGTTGATGTCATTTTAAATATAAATGTATATGTGTATGCATTGGTATTGGATTTTTATTGTCTTGTATGTTTAACTGATTTACTGTTTTAGTTTTATTAAATACTTTACACATCTGTCTCTCAAATTAAGCCTGACTCCTCATCAGACAAGCTACCACGGGTTGAGTAAGGATTCATTTATTAAAACTCGACTGGATCTTTGTGATTGTGGTGTTATTACTATCTGTAGGTACATACCTGTATCTACTAAAAAAAAAAAAAATCCAACACTCTCTCAATCACATTTTTATTGGTAGTTGTACTGATTCATTACTCAGAGTCAAACTCAGGTTGGGACTACCTCAACAACCCGAAGAAGGAAGTTATGTACTTTAAAAGAAAACCAAGAAGATGAGGGCTCTAAGAGACCTACACAGCCATATGGACTGGATAGAGATGCATTAATTTGGGAAATGTGAAGTAGTTTGTGCTGGCTGAAATGTCAAACTCTTCTATTTTGTGGTTGTGGTCAGGGGGGAGGCCTGTAATTGGAGCCAGACATGTGATTTCCCATCATCACATGATTTATACGCTCAGCTTAATTTGATGACATTTGTGAGATTGATCAGCCAGGTTTATGAAGCTACTAATCTGTGATAGGTTGTAAAATTGCTCTCATTTCTCAACTAATTTGCACAAGTCATAATAAATTATTGCAGCAGCCTATGCTTACCTTCTATTCTTCTCCTTGACACTACCATATTGTTTCTGTGTTACAGCCTGAAGGCCTTCTCTTCTCCTGCATGAAATGCAAAAGGTCCACTCCACTCCTGCTTACCTTATCGGACCGGATTAGCAGCCACCCACGACGGATATTCAGAGAAGAATTCAGATGAACTGCCCAATTTGGCATTCATATGCAGTATCATTTTTCTTCTAACAATCTTAATTTTTAGAATTGTGATGGTTCATTCTTCCATAATTTGTATTTTCAAAAGAAGAAAACAGAACATTTAGATATGAATTGGGTCTCTGCGGCTATCCCATCCACTAAACTCTAAATCAAGCGCTTGCTCACACTTTACTCCCTGGCATCGCCCTTCACCACAAATGATTTTCAACAAATTTCTTCACTTGCCATTAAAGTCAGTTACTCTACTACAAGGTAAGTTAGAGGAATTAATCTAGATAGAGGTTTTGCTATTTAATAGTGGGGCATCATTGATCATCATGAGCTTAGCTATTGTTTAGTCAGTCACTGTAGTTGATGAATGATGAAAGAAATCATTTGAACAGGCGTAAATGCATCTGGAAGCGATGAAATATAGATACATAAAACACTTGGCCAGAAAAATGTGGCACATGCCAAGAATGGAATTTCCAATTTTTGGTAAGCTGGGACAGAACTTAGGAAAGAATAATGAGGTGACTTACCAGTATGAGGTGAAGGAGTGGGCATGGGGTAACACACTTTGTTTTGGGTTTGTAATGCATTGAAAACTTCGTAATATCCCATTCACTGAAGTAGATCCACATTGTAAAGACAACACTATAGCGCTGAATAATACACCATGCTGCAGTTAGGGCAAGGGTGGCTAAATGTCATTGGCAGGGAGGTGATGAATGATGATGGGTGGTATATCTGCCATTGATTAACAAACACAGTATAATAAATGTGTCAAAAAGCAAACTCTGTGATTTACCTCACCCACCCGTCCCTGCCACTGCCGGGGCTTCTCCTCCTCCAGCCTCTCATTGGTCTCCTTTATTGCACTGGCGCTGCCACTGCGGGCCCTGGCGGTTTGTGCGGCTAGAAAATATTCAATATTTTAGATACCAGATTTTCCTCCTAAGTCATTCTTATTATTTTTTCACAAAGTACAATACTAGTACCTCACTACAGTTCTGTTATGAAGTATTGTCTATCAAAACTATCACTTTGGGAGGTTTTTTGGTTGATATATTGGAGAAGCCAGGTAGTAACGGCAACCACGATGTTTTTTAATGGGGTTATAGATCTATGTTGACTATGAGTCATTGAAGCGCAATGAAGGGGTGGAATGGTCAATGAGGACATATGATCTTGGTTGGCAAATGCAATGGGAGCTCATGCTATACTGCCATGCTGCACTGTCATGGAATAGTTAGATACAACTTGGATTTCTGGGGCTGAAGGAGTGTTTGGAATGTATTTAACTGAACTGTATTGCTCCTTTCTTTCCTTCCACAATAGATTTGATAATGTGCTGCTCATCGCTGTAATGAAAATTGTTGTTTTGCAGTGTTTGCCTTTGTCACACCTTTCCCCAACTCCCTGTTCCCATCAATTTATCAAACGCCTAACCCTCTTCCACCAGGCTGTGTGATATATTAAGGTGTGACTTATGAGTTTACACCATAAATGGATAACACGCCTGGGGGGGGCAGATTTGGTGAAAATGACACCACTCATTGGGGGATCTTCTTTTACCTGAGCAATAGCCCACATCAGCCCCACTTACCCACCCAAGCCTAATAGTCATATATAGCAGCATTTGTCGGATGTATGTCATGACAAGGCGGGCTTTACCCCGCGCTGCCATTACGACGCATCCTTTACAACGCAAACCGTTACAACGACTTGCGCTGTAGGCGCTGGATTGTGGAATAGTTTAATTTTCTATTCCAACTCCAGCCCACGTTACAGTAGGGAAGGTGTTGGAATAGAAAGTTAAACTATTCCTTTACCAACAGCGCCCTCCAGCGCAGGTCGTTCTAATGACTTGCGTTGTAATAGCAGCGTCGTAATGGCAGCGCGGGGTAAAGCCAGCGTAGTCATGGCTGCTTACCCATTTGTCAACATCATCAGTCAGGCCCTGTGTTGCCTGCACACTTAAACATCTCCTGTCTTGAGTCCACTCCTCTTGAATCTAGAATTTCAACATTTTAATTTTAATTGTTTATATAAATTAATTAAATAGCTCCCCATTGCTTAGAACTTACTACTGCTATTTTTATATCAGGCCATCTTTGTGTCATTGTCGTAGTCTGGTCTCAGTCTTAGATAAAGTATGATATAAATAATCCACAAAATCTGTGTTTTCTTTCAATCCAGTTGCATATGATGGATAAATCTTCTGATTAATCTCACACCAAGGTGGGAGTGGGACCTCGCTTGTGATGTCTTGTCTTCCCTGTTAGAATGCTTACCTGCTACTACTACCACCACCAATTAGGAAGGCCCCTTGGGGAATCCTGCAATAAGCTTTTAGAAGATTGAGAGAGGTAGCAGCCATCGCTTCATCCATTCAGGCAAGAGAACTAAGAAATAAGTATAGGCGTAAAATCCGTTTCACGGGCGAATTTGCGGATTTTTGGCAATTTCGCGGTCCGCGAAATCGCGCGAATTTGCCCAAAAATCCACAAATTCGCAAGCTACGAATCATTTTCCTTGGTCGCGCTTGAAAAATACAATATCGCGTGCGCGGCGTTGACTTAACGTGATTCTGAGTCCGCCGAGTTGTTTTTCTCCTGGTTTACATGTGCTGCGCCATTTTGGATCTTGCTGCGTGATCGCGCAAGAGTTTTTCGAAAGCAATTACGTCATCGCGGCTCGCCATCTTGCACAGCGAGAGTTTGACAACGCGAGTACGTCATAAGGGCCCGCAATTACGCATTGCTGGAGTAAACAATGCCGAACACGTAGTAGCAGCGCGCAGCTGACATCCGGCGGGAGATTTGAACAGCTCGCTTTCCCGAAATTGCAAACATTGCAATTCTGCACAAGAAATCCACCTCAGGCAGCATAAACCTACTGAAAATCATGATTTTGATCAGAATTACTCCTCAGATTGAGATTTGGCTGCACTTTTTTGTGGAAGGAGTGTGGGGGGGTGGGAGGAAGGAAGTGCCCCAGAGCCGCCAACTTCCTGTTCCTGTCCAGCAGGCTCCTCCCAGTCCTTTGTCCATCTCCTGGTCACTTTTCATTTGGATCTGGAGCTGGAAGGATTACTTTTTGTGGCTGCTGCTGGATATTTGTATTTGAGGACTTTTTGGACTTCACTTTTGGATTTGAGATTTTACAAGTAAGTTGGTGTTGTTTGTTTGGGGCATTGCAGTTGCTACAACTACAATTTAAAAACTTTTTCACAACTTTAAAAAAAATATATTGTGGGTAGCCACAGTATCCAGTAGGCCCAGGGTTAGTCATGGGTGCATGATACAACTGTTTCTGTGAGTTTTTTTAAAATCTCATTTATGTCATTGAATTTTAGCTCACTATATGTGAATATTTTTATTTTATTTTGGGGTGCCTGTAAAGCCACACTAGCCAGTAGGCCCAAGTGTAGTGAGTGGTGCATG
This sequence comes from Lissotriton helveticus, assembly GCF_964261635.1. Lineage (NCBI taxonomy): Eukaryota > Metazoa > Chordata > Amphibia > Caudata > Salamandridae > Lissotriton > Lissotriton helveticus. The sequence continues at coordinate 1,083,573,651 of NC_136059.1, forward strand.
GACCAAGTCTTTCAGTGGGGTTACTTGAATTTAAACATCATTGAGGGCATGGATGGCATTGGATTGTGGTGATTTGTGTGTGTTTTTCGAGTTTTTGGGGGTGGTGTTGGGGCCTGGCCATGTGTGTGGGGGCCATTTTGAGGACTGATCTTAACTGGTCGACATGTTTCAGCCGTAAACGGCTTTCTTCAGGACCTATGGTAACAACTCTACTGCAACTATTACTCAAAAATTACTCAAAAAAATGTAATATAAAGTGAAAATTACATACCATGCAAGGATATCCTACCGACCCAAATTTTGTTGAGTGGTGGCTCCACGTGTCATGGATATCAAAGCACCTCTCCTAAAAAGAAACATAACCATATATACACACACACTTACACATAGAGTAGATGAAAAAAGCAAGTTGTAGGCTGACATCAAACCTCCAGAGAGACATTGCTCATTGTACATTAATTCTAAATAATCACTCACCCCAAATCTGCTTGGGAGTGGCCTCACCTCGCCTGGCACTCGCTCAGGTAATGAGGCCCCGCTCTAAAGGAAATGGAAATAGGGAGGATACCAATATAATTATATTACTGGTAAACAAATCCATTTCATAAAAATCCCCAATTGTAAATACGGTGGACAACAGCCAAAAAGGCGGTACTCAGCTGACAAAGTCAGGTGATGAAGACACATTCAAAAAATCCACATGTGTAAAGTGTGTTATAAGATGGCCCTCTGGTCATTTACACATGTATGTTTTAAAACTGGTGCTCCCCAAAATTTTTTGGACATCAAATGCAGTGTCTAAATTAATAAATTTGCAGTAATCAGTTAGTTCAATCAAGTAAAATAACTTGAAAAACAGAGTTTAGAGAACACCATAAGGTTATAAGTAGAGGCACAATTTAGCAACAAGTAAAAGATTGTAGCCCTTTACATTTCAATATAGTTCGAAAAAACACCCTCACAGGAAAGCGTCATTGACAGCAGAGTAATGGATTGTAAAAGGAGAGTGCTGGGCTTACCTGTCCGTCGGTACCTCTAAGCTCGACTGAGCTGAGGGGAAGGTAACGGGACGGACAGGGGCAGCTGACTAAATACTTAGTTTGCGGACCAGAGAGAGAGCGCACAAGCGTAAATATCATTGACGTTTGCTCCAGATGAAAATTAAAGAACACGTCCGCGCTGCCAGCTCTGATAGCGTGAAACATCATGAAAGCCTGATGAGGCGTGCAGGCCGATAGATTAAAGCCCATTGGGTGGTGACGAAAAATCTCCATCCTGATTGGAAGGAGACTAGTCCAATCAGCGCCGAGCTTTAATGCGGACCAGAGAGAGAGCGCACAAGCGGAAATATCATTACCTCCCGTTTGCTCTCGATATAGATTAAAAACCACGTCCGCGCTGCCAGCTCTGATAGCGTGAAAAATCATGAAAGCCTGATTAGGCGTGCAGGCCGATAGATTAAAGGTCATTGACTGGTGACGAAAAATCTCCATCCTGGTTGGAAGGAGACTAGTCTAATCAGCGCCGGGCTTCCATGCATCGATGGCGGGATGTGGGCGGCGTGGCACTGGTATCACCACCAACGCACTTAACTACAACACCAACACGACCTACAGCTTCCATATTTTTTAGTCAGAAGGGCCGGCAGGGACCTCCATCCAGCTCGACCTCAATTACCTCAAGTAGTGGTGCTGTAGGTGAACAACAGAAACGAATTCAGCCACACCCATCCTCCACTTCATCTGGCATTGAAAATCAAAGTAGCACCTCCACCACCAGCAGACATTTCCAGTCCCCAGTTTGGGACTTCTTTACTGTTAGCCAAAGGGCGGAAAACATGGTCGTTTGTTCGATTTGTAAAGTATTAGTTAGTCGGGGTAAGCTTGGTACCAACTATGGTACCGGAGGCCAGAGAAGTCATCTCCAAAAACACCACACTATCCGGTGGGAGGGGCACCTAAGGAAGATCCGGGAAAACCAAAGTAGAACTGATCCAAATGTATCCATTCACATTGCATCTGATGCTGACGAGGGGCTGATTGTGCAGGGGGGAAGAGAAGAACTGACCGACATTTTTTCTGGTACATCCAGTACCCCTGTCAGCAGCACTGCAGTGGTAGCGCCCACACCCTCTATCCCTGCAACATGTATGAGGCACACTAAGAGTCTGGGACAGACACCAATGCAAAAAACTAAATCAATGAACGTAACTGGTGTGAAGTCTGCATCATCATCATCACGTAAAACGGTCCAGCCCACCATTAGCGGCTTGTTTTGGTCGGATGCGCCATTTGAACGCAACCACCCAACAGTACGTCTGTATAACGCAGAGCTGGCTAAAATGCTAGTGCTGGATCTTATCCCTTTCTCTTTCGTGGAAGGGGTGGGTTTTCTTGAATTTGTGGCAACAGTCTGCCCTAAACGAAAGGTTCCTAGCCGGTCCTATTTTGCCAGGGTTGCTGTTCCAGCACTACATCAAGATGTGCTGGAGGTGATTGGGGCAGCTTTGCAGAAGCGTGCTGTTCACACTATTCACTTGACAACAGACATGTGGACCAGTTGCCAAGCCCTTGATTACATGTGCATCACTGCACACTGGGTCTCTTTTGCAGGGGTCAACGAACAGTTAAACCAAGCAGGTCTTGACACGGACACAGTTTTTCAAGCTACACGCAACTTTTGGAGGAGTTTAACAGGAAGGTCAATGAATGGCTGCATCCAAGAAATCGCATAGTTGGTTATGTTTCCACGGATAATGGCAGTAATATAGTTAGGGCCTTGTCTGATGGTGGATATTTCAGAGTGCCGTGTTTGGCGCACAGTATTAACATCGTGGTGCAGGAATTCTTGAAAAAAGTAGACCCAGTCATCAAATTACTGACCATCTGCCGAAGAATCTGCACACATTTCAGCCATTCTTTTAAGGCCCGGAAGCAGCTGAGGAGCATTCAACATGAACGTAAACTGCCAGTCAAAGGACTAATCCAGGAGGTGGCAACACGTTGGAACTCAACCTTTTACATGCTTGAGCGTCTGTCTGAGCAGTGGGAGGTAATAAATGAGTATGTCTATAAACTGGGTTCTACTCAGAAAGAGATGAGGCTAGAGTTGAAGGAATGGAAGCTAAATGCAAGCCTGACAGACATGCTTCGTCCTTTTGAGATCTTCACGTGTGAAGTCAGTAGGGAGGACTGTTCCTTGAGCAAAGCTATCCCATTGTTGCGCATGTTAGAGCACCAACTGAAGGACGTGTCTTCAACGTTCAGAGATGATTGTGAAAAGCGAGAAGCATTTGATTTGGCGGAGAAGTTATTAAGGCGCCTACTTCACAATGAAAGGCTTAAAAACATACATACAGAACAACATTACATTTGTGCCATTATTCTGGATCCACGGTACAAAAAGGCAGTGGCTAGCAAAGCATTCATTCCTTTTGATGAAGCAGATGTTTCAAAGTACAAACATTGGCTAGCTGTGTCAGCCACTCGGTTCGAAAAAGAGCAGCAGAACCTTCAAGGAGGCAGCACAAGTACAACTGAATCAGCAGGCCATCCGGCGTCAAGTTCCACTTCTCAATCCGTGGCCGAAGGAAGTCACTTTCCCTCACAGCCGTTAATGACACCAGCAACCGTATCATCATCCTCACCTGCACCACGCCAAAGAAAAATATTGTCGGAAGCGGATTGGCTAACTCAGCAAGGGTTTGCTCGTCCACTGCTGCAAAGGTCGCAGATGGTACGCAAAGTGGACCAACCCTAGAGAACCTTGAGTCGGTGGTGCAGGCCTATCTGGATGACCCAACAGAGGTCTGTCATAATGAGAACCCATTGGTATATTGGTATAGGAAAAGCTCTGTATGGCGACTGATAACTAACCTGGCTCTAAATTATTTGTCTTGCCCACTGCTGGGAAGGTCTAATATCGGAATCAAGTGGTTTGGACAAAATCCATGGTGAATTTATTTTTCCGTTTTTTGCTCACTTGCCTGTTTTGGGGGGGCTGTTTGGGGGGGTTCCTGGTGTTTGGGGGTGGGTTTTGGGGTCTGGGAGCACTGCTGGCACAGTCAAATTGTTATTGCATTTGTTTTTCAGGAAATACAATTTGGAAAAGGGGAGTTATGGCCTAGCTGCAGAGCGCGCTTGGAGTGATTCTGGAATGAGGCCTAAATATTTCCAAGTGTGAGTTTTCACGGTTTTGCTTTTTGGCTGTTTGGGGGTGTTAAACTTGTTTTTGCCTGGGTTGACGGGTCTGGGGGCATTGCTGGGAAGGTCTAATACCGGATAAAAGTGTTTTGGAGAAAATCCGTGGTGAAAAAGTTTTCCCGTTTTTGGCCACTTGCCTGTTTTTGGGGGGCTGCTTGGGGGGGGTTCCTGGTGTTTGGGGGGTTGGAGGGGCTTGGAGCAGTATGGATAGTTTTGATTGCAAGTGGTTTGAAGGTCATGTAAGGTCATGAGCAGTGCATGATGGTGTTGCAAGTTATAGTTAACTCTGATAACTATAACTGTAATTTCTGTTTTTTTTATTCAAATCTTTAATGTTGTCACCTACATAATCACCTAGCTATAACATTACTTTAAACTTTGGCTTTTATAGTGTATTTCTAAGTTTCATTTTTAAACAAATACAAATCTTGTTGTCACATGTACCTATAATGTTACGTTAACCATTTTCAATGAATTTCTAAGTTGTTTGTAATGTAAAGTAACATTTTATTACCATTTGTAAAGAGAAGCTTTAGCCATGTGTGACGGTGGGTTGCTAACAGGTAACAGGCAAGACCCTGTGGCTAACCCACTTGGAGGCCATCAACCCCCTTTCAGGCAGCCAACCCTATGCTGCATCAGGCCTGTCACCATAGGTAGTATGGGTTTGCCACAGGGCCTGGTTTAGGACCTGCCAGGACCTGGGTCCAAATCCCTTCAGCAGCAACCCCAGGACAACCAACCTCATTCAGTTCACAACCTTTGGTCGTGCGTGACATGGTGTTAGTCTTTTTGCCAGGCCCTCTTTCCAACTCCCTGCAGGCAGCAAATCTCATGCTGTATACACCCTTTGGACATGTGCAGTTGGAGGTTGGCCACATAGCTTGGTCTGCTGTAAGGCTCTGAGGCCAAACCCCCAGCAGGCTAACAACCAAACACAGCGCACAGACTTTTGCATGCAAAGGGTAGGATTGGCCTTCAGGCCCCGGGGTTCCCATTCCCTGAGGCAACAACATATATATTAAGAGGAGGGGGTGTGCAACCCCCTGCCTAATTTTAGTTGTCCCTCAGTACCTCATCCCCCAGGGCCAGTTCCAAGAAAAAGGAGAGAGGCATGTGGCACCACTCCTTTAGCCTTTGTTAGGGGTATGCAGTTTCCTTCCCTGAGTGTAATTAGGCTTTAGGACCCATCCCTCAGGCCCAAAAAGTAAGTAAAGGGGAGGTGCATGCAGCCCTCCTCGTGAGCCTTTTTGGGCCCAGGAAACCCAATCCCTTGCGGTCAAATTCACACAAAAAAGTGGAGGGGGATGCAGCCTCCCTTCCTAAGCCTTATTAGGCCCTGGGGACCCCATCCCCTAGGGCCGAGTAATTAATAAAGGGAGGAGGTACACAGCCCTATTCCCTGAGCCAAATTAGGGCCCAGCAACCCCATTCTCCAGGACCAAAATTTTAACAAAAGAGCTACCCAACTGGGGTAGTTTCTTCTAGTTAATTGGTGAGTGTTACCTCATTGGGTTAATGTGCAAACTCTATACTATATTAAAAAATGCACTTCTTAATATATATGTGGCCCCTCTGGCAGCAATCCTCAGGCAATGGGGCTTCTCAGTGATATCATATGGCGATGACACCCAGGTGGTGGTGTCAGCCTCAAATAACATCGAAGAGACAGCCGACTGATTCAATATCTGTATGCAACAGATAAACCCATGGATGCAGACTAACTGCCTTAAATTGAACGGCGAAAAAACTGAGGTATTGCTACTAGGGGGAAATACTTCCTTCTGATCCCCAAGATGGTGGCCGGCTGATATGGGTGAATGCCCAACTCCGGTCCCAAAGGTCAGAAACTTAGGGGTGGTATTCGGCGGAAGACTGACATTTGCAGGTCAGATCAACAAGCTGGCCTTCATCTTCTGGGGAATCTTAAAAATGATCAGGAAAATACGCCCATTCATCCCCAGGGATGCATTCAAAACTCTAATCACAGCATTGCCCCTTTCGAGACTAGACTACGGCAATGCCCTATATGCGGGAGTACAGTCTCAACTCTTATCGAAGCTTCAGCGAAGGCAGAATGCAGCAGTGAGACTGATTCTAGACATACCCAAATATGTACCAATTTCTCACCGGCTGAGGGACCTCCACTGGCTCCCAGTGGAAAAGAGAATTACGTTTAAGTCACAATGCCTTGCATATAAGGCTCTACTGGGTAAAGGACCTTAGTATCTAAGAACACATCTTAAAGGATACACACCAAGCAGAAATCTAAGGTCAGGTCACTCTCAATTAATGTCAATCCCCAGTTACTAGCAGGCTCGTTGTGGGGGCAGAAGCTTCCTATTAGGGACAGCAAATACATGGAACCGCCTACTGATTAAGATAAAGCATAGCATGTCAATCATGGCCTTTAGAAAACAATTGAAAACATAGTTATTCGCCAACTGAAACATCAGCCTTCCATGGCCACCAAATATCAGCACCCTTGCCTACACTAGTGCCAATACACCCTTGGGCATACGTAGGCTCTACAAGTCTATAAATCAAATCAAATCGAAAACTACAGCTGCATAAAGGATCACATGGTAATGCATGCAGTAACTTTTGTGTGCATGTAATTTTGGCAATGTGTATGTTCCTGGATCATCATCATACAAAAAATCTGTTATAAAATGAATCCTCATTTAGAAAAGATGATGAGACTTCAAACAAGGAGTTGAATCTCCGCCAAACAAGGATACTTCTTCTCATTTATATGGAATAAGTGCTTCTTTGTTTGGTGAAGATATCCTCATATTCATTGCATAAAGAACAGGCCATCACATTTGGTGGGGAATGTACTCTGGTCATTCTGGTGAGTTGAGCTGCCCATCAACCTGAAAAATGGCGGGAACACCATTACATACTACTAAGGTGGAAGGTGCAGGGCCAAACGGGACTGAACATACCATCAGAATCGGCAGAAAACACTTTCAAGTTACTTTGGTAAGTTGAGTTGTGTACTAATATGGAAGGAGAGAGCTTGTTCGTGTTTTAGCATCTGCGTATACTAAGCAGCAATTAAAAGGGAGAACCGTGGACTATGACCAGGAAAACACAAGAGAGAACCCACTCCTCCTGGACAATCACTACAGAAGAGATTGCTCCAGAATGAATACATTATGCAGTCACATCCATCAAGGAATTCAGATCATTTTTCAACGAGCAATTGAAGAAACACCTCATCAGTTTTTAAAGGGGAGGGGGACAGCCTCAGGCCCTGTGGACCACATACCACAGGCCCATTTTTGTTTCAAAGGAGAGAGTGGGGCCAGGTGCCCCCCTTCCGAAATTTATTTTGGTCCTTGGGATCCCATCCCCAGGGCCTGCATTTAATATAGGTGGGTTCCCTAGTACCCACCTAGAGCACCTGCCATGGACAATGTTGGAGCTGGGTGGAGCCACAGGGTCCCCGTGGGCCCAGCCAGCTCTTCACATGCTGAGGGAGCTGGTGTTGCTCCTGTCCAGAGGGAGCAGCTATTTATGCTAATCCTGGGCGAGAGCAATATGTTGAACTTTTTCCTTGCTTGCCTCAGTGTGGGTAGGAAAACAGATCTTGAGTCTCCTCCCAGCTGGCGGGAGCATTTTTAAAGCACCCACGCGCTGGGAGCAGACTTTGGGCCTTGGTGGTCCGACCGCCCGAGAACCGCATCTGCATCGTCTAGGCCACCACTGCGCTGGTAATCTACTGCCTGGCGTATCACAAGTTGTGCTGTCTAAAAAATCGACCACAGCCACGGCAGTCTAACCATTGGTGGTGCACCCACTGATGACGTCAGGTTTGAGGTCCACCTTCGAGCATATTATGACTACACAGTCATACTTGTGGTCTCCCAGCGGTGCTTAACAAATGCTGGTTAACCAACAGCAGATGACCGCTGTGGTACCCACCCAAAAAAGAAAACAACACAGAAGTGACCATTGGATGGATTTAAAAATACCCACCTGTTGTGCTTTGGTATGTGGACACACCTACAAATCACATTATAAAATATGTCCCCTCCATGATGAGCATCCTTTGCTTCCAAACTGCATCACAGCAAGACAGGCACCATCATTTACTTCATTTTTAGATAAGGAACTCTTTTTTCATCTTCCCAGTTCCTCTACACTACCTGTAATCTTTGTTTTGCACCTTTTACCCTCTATCACTGTTTTCATTCGTATACTCACTCACATTTAATTTTTCACCTTGCCTGGTGAAAAAAACAAGCTTTACTGAGCAAGAGTTGACAGTCATGATGGAGGCAATCATTAGAGTAGAGCCACACATTATTGGAGACCAAGTCCAGCAGACTCCGCTCAGTAGGAATATAGAAATGTGAGACATGCTAGTAAACAGAGTGAATGGTGTTGGTACCACCCTGCACACACAGGACAACATGAGTAATTGGTGGAACACCTCAGGCTCAGGGTACGTACAAAGTACAACAGCCACCACCTGGAGGTTCAGAGGACTGGCAGTGGCCCTCCCAGTGCACCATTGCAACTCTTACCCTGGGAGGAGAAGGTCCTGCATACTGAGGGCTTGACAGGAATAGAAGGGGGAGTGGACTCTGGTAAGTTAAACTGCAATAACTTCCACAATATTGCTATTTCCTGTTTGCTCTGAAATCTGTTTTTGCTACTGTGTTCTCTATCTACTTTCCTAAAATGCAATACTCAAAGTATCTGAGATGTTGGTTTGTCTGTGGCGACATGTCTGCTGTATATAAGAGCCCATGTATCGAAGTCCATGACATGCCACAATGTTGCAATGCTGTCTGTAAGTGCATAATCATCCAAATATCAATCCATGACCAATGGTATGTGTTAACATGTAAATGTATGGCCCATCCCAGATGCAAGTTGCCAACAGCTATGGTACACTAACCGCTCGTCAAGTTTTGCTAAAGTGACTCCGAAGTGACTACAACTATCATGAGGCCTTGTGAATACAACTCTAACCAAGATGATACACTCCATTTGACCTTTCTCACATGTCTGACAGCATTCAACTGATCTACACTAGTCAGTCAGCTTACCATTTCTCAAGTGTTGCTAAAGTGACATTGAACTGACTGCAACTACCCTGAAGCCTTGTGACTGCAACTTTAACCAAGATACTAGACTACTTTGCACCTTCTTACTTGTCTGCCTTGTTACTACTGATCTACACTAATCAGGCAGATTACCATTTCTCAAGCATTGGTAATTATAGATAGAAAAGCTACCACTACTACCATGAGGCCTTGTCACGCCAACTCTAACCAAGATGCTACACTCTCTTTGCACCATCCTACTTGTCTGGCATGCTACTACTGTTCTACACTAGTCAGGCAGTTTACCATTTCTCAAGTGTTGCTAAAGTGGCATTGAACTGACTACAACTACCTTGAGGCCTTATGACTGAAACTCAATCCAAGATGTTAGACTCCTTTTGCCCCTTCTCCCTTGCCTGCGATTTTACTGCTTGTCTGAATTAGTCATGCACTGTGCAATGTACAGACAAATCTCCACTCAGATAGCCAGCTAAAGACTTTGCTTGATGGTGTCCTGGACCCATCAACTCAAACTAATGATGGCATGAGTGACACCATAACAACAGTGTACCCCTCAGCTGATGAGCAGTGCCAGGGGACCCCTTGACTCTGCACTTCTCACATGATGAACAATGTTAAATATACATCCAAGCAGGGTGTTTCCCTCTATTAGACACAACTAGGTCTTGGAATGTACAAATACATATGTTATGACTACATTATGTTTGTAGCAGAGTTTTGGAGATGCCATGTCTATGCATACAACATATTTATAAAAGGGGGTCCAAGGGAAACAATATTTAAAGACCCAGCAGTATCCTATCCCCAGTCAAAAAACAAAACAGGGTAGTGGAGGGTCCAAGGGGAAATATTTTTATAGACCAGCTAGTACCTAGTCCCCCAACTCAACAGTAAAACACACGAGAGGTACCAGAAGTCTGAGAATAGAGAGATAGCTGGAACCTAAAAGTGTCCCATTTTATGGCCAGACCACAAAGTTGATCCAGAGAAATAACATTGTTATACCAAAGAACATACAAGAAAAAGAGAAGATACAGAATATAAGGAAAGAATACCCATCAGCCCACTCATAAGTGGAATCTCGTCATCTGGGTATGTTTGTGTTGAAGAATGGTGTCCTATAGGCTCCTCCTCAGAAATAAATATCGAGGTTACCTCATATCGGACCCAATGATCAAACATTCAACCAACAGATGGCAGTAAATGAGCGGGAGGGGCAAGAAGTTGCAGTGCTCAAAAGAAGAGAAGGGAGGAAAAATGATCCACGTGATTTAAAAATACCTACAATGATGTCATAAGAAACTTTATTGGGTCTGACCATCAAAGTGGTATGGTTAAAAAGCAGTATAAAGATAGCATGAAAGGAATTGCTACCCACCAGATGTATTATTCGGTCAACATGTTTCAGCCTCCAAAGCGGGTTTCGTCAGGACCTTTAAGGTGCTACTGCAACACTTACTTTCAATGGTGTGAAAATATGATCTACACCCGCTTTCCAAATGAAAAAAATATAATTATGGTGTATCTTCTCCTGTATATACAATGTGGGAAACAAAAACAAAACAGGATTACAAGTATACATTTTGTGTATCCCTTATCTCTGTATTGGATCCATGTTTGCTTAAATATTTGCTTAAATATTCATTTAACACTCACCCTAATTGCAGGGAGAGAGAACCTCACCTCACCTGGCAACTGCTCAGGGTAGAAGGAGGCCACGCACTGGAAATAAACATATGAATCTAAAGTTAAATCCAGAGGTAATCAAAAAAAGGGGTTTAAAAGCATCTTTACTGGTGATACAAAAGGGAAAAATTGGCAAGCGCCGGTTTGCAGTGCTTGAGGAAGAAGCGCCTGGTTGGAAATACTGCCTTGGCTAAACTGAGCTGTCTGCAAGATATTCAAGGGAGCAGCTAAGTAACCAAATGCCAGGGACCCAAGGCGCCAAATCCTATGCTGACACATGATTCTTCCAAAGAAAGAGATCTAAACAGCGTCTATCTAAGTAGAAAGGAGCCGCAGTCACTCACCTCTCCGTCGTTGCCTCGGGGTAAATACTGAGCCGAGGGGGAGGTGGTGATTGCAAGTCTTCCGCGGCATTAAGTATACCAGATAGCGGACCTGAGAGGGAACTGTCCCTGAAAGGATCTGATTGGTTTACACAGTATGTAAAGTCAGAACCAATAGCAGCTGACGATTGAGCCACACCGTTTTAGACACAGGAACCAATCAGAGCAGGTGGCTCAAGCTTCGGTAATAATTGACAGCGCATCGCTAGCTCCGGAGTCTGAAGCGAGCGGCTTTCAAGGAAAACTATTCGATAGGAAATGCTCAACCAATCCAGGGCTTCAAGTACTAGTTGGAAAAAGGCCAATAGGACCGCAAAGCTGGAAACACTATCATTTCCAAAGCGTGGCAGTATCCAAAAGTACAAGTTGCGGACCTTGGAGGAAACCGCTATTCCAGACGTTGTCATTGGCTGGCGCATGGTTTCCAGCTTAAGCCAATCAGCAGTGTCCATTCACTTAGTCACGGATATGCCCGCCTTCTATCTGAAATAACGCCCGTTGTTAGTCGCTGGTGTAAACAAATAGCCACAAATATTTAACTCGGGTGCTCTGACATTGTCTGTGTTGGCGCACATATCTTTGGTTTTTTGGGCAGTTACGCATTGTCACAAGTCGCACCGCGACACACAAGTTGCAATAAAATTGTATAAAATTGTCTAGTGTGGTATGACAAAAATGGTTATCTACACTGGCAAAATGGCGACCAGGGCATTAATGTGGCCCGAGATTTCTACATACATAATGTGGTCTCGTAATCGTCGGGCCAAAGTGTGGAATCGTGTGTGGGGACCTCCATGGCAAATTATTGTAGAGGCCAGGCAAGCCAAGGATGGCCTATAAACACATGGAAACACACAATAAGCCAGAATAGAAAAGTGGATAAGTGTTAATCGTTGACACCTATACAGTGTGTTCACTCTCTTATTAGTTGGAGACTGTAAAGGTTTACAACGAAGGCTATTATGTGTACATTGTTAATGGAAGGGGGACCCTTTGATAATGAAAAAAGGGGGTAGTATTAGCCTTTTTCAAAAGCATCGAATCATTTCCAGATGTCGTCAGGTGTATACATATGTGCACTCAGATGTACACTCAGAGCTGCATCCATGGGATGTCATCGTTCAATCCCTCCGTATCGCTACGTAGTTTGTAGACCCATCTTTGCTCTTTCCTTAATAGAAAGAGGGACACATCAGTGACGTGGCTTGGTATGTATGGTTGTTCCAAGACAAGCCACCGTAAATCGTCGGGATTATGTCTTTTGTCAAGGAAGTGTGTGGTGAGACGTGTCGCCTGCTTTTTGCTCCTCATTGTGCTCTTATGTTCTTGGATGCGCAATTTCACTTTTCTTGCGGTCATTCCTATATACCTCAGACCGCATGGGCAGGTAATCTGGTAAATGACTCTCTCACTGTTACAGTTAGTATGGCGTTTTAGTTGCCATGGTCGAGTAGTACCGATGTCCACTGCAAGAGTCTTTGTGGTCTGTGGACATACTGAACAGTTCCCGCAAGGATGATGTCCTTGCACTGGTGGAAGGTTCCAAAGGGTGGGCGTGGCTTCTCCCACTTCTTGTCGAGGTCTTGTATGGACCAGTGCGTCCTTCAGGTTGTTACCTCTTTTGAATGAGAAAAGTGGTGCAGGAATGTTCTCACCTGAGCTGTTAAGGATACGCCACCTCTTTCTAATCATCTTCTGAATCTTAGAGGACGAGGTGTTGTACGTGGTCACACATACCAGTCTGTCCAAGGGTGGTTTCTTGACTGGAGGTTCCAACAAAGCTTCGCGATGGTTATTCGCAGCCCGTTTCAAAGACGTACGAATCAGAGTGTTCGGGTAACGCCGCATCTTCAACTTAGTGGAGAGATCTTTGGCTTTCAGATGGAAATCTGTAGTGTTAGAACAATTCCGCCGAACCCTCAGGAACTGCCCAAACGGGAGGTTATCTCGGAGGGAACGGGGGTGATGGCTGTCAAATCTCAGCAGTGAGTTGCGGGCCATCGGTTTGCGATAGAGAGAACTAGCCAAATGCCCTTCTTCTGGAAAGATGACAAGATCCAAAAAAGGAAGTTCTGTCCTACTGTACTCTAGAGTAAACCTTAAAAAGGAATTCTGACCATTCAACCACTCCTGAAACAGCAAGAGGGATGGTACATCACCGCACCAGACGACAAGGATGTCGTCAATGTACCTCTTCCACATCATCAATTGTTGATGATGTGGGTTGTTGTTATTGAGTACGTGGTGAGTTTCGAAGTGGTGGACGTACAAATTTGCCAGGCTGGGCGCAAATTTGCTGCCCATTGAAGTCCCTGATATTTGCAGATACAGGGAATCTTCAAAGGCAAAAAAAATTTCGGTCATGGCAATTCTTGCCAATTCCATTACAAAATGAATGGGTGTTGCCAAGTCAGAGTGGACCCTCCACTACCCTGTTTTGTTTTTTGTCTTACTGTGCAGCTTAGGCTGCGGGTCCCTGTTCGAAAACAAGTGCACTAGTTCGGTAGTGTACAGTGCATCTTCATTTGGTGATACTATGGCGGACTTTGGCGGTCTGGGTTTTGACGATGAGATTCTTTCATCTATTCTATCTGAGAATCCAAGTATGCTAGACCAGATTCCCACCCCAGTTCCTGTGACGGTGGGTGATTGGGAAACGGTATTAAATCTAAAAAAGAGCCATTCACGCACCATTATACATGGACAGATTATGGCGGAATATTTGCATGGGAAATGTTCACCTACAGGCCTTATAGTTACCAACGCGCCCAGGCTTTTTCTAACAGATAAGGCCTTTATCAAAGATTGGTCCTTAATAGCCTGGCGCTGTACAAGAGACTGGCTGATTTTGATTATCACCACGGCTAAAAGAATTGCAGATGCCATTCTAGTAGAGATACAAATCCTAGAAGGACAAATTAAGACTACGTTAACAACCAAGAAATTTGAAAAACAACAAGAGGTCTCTAACAAAGCCAATAAGGAGTATAAGGAACCTATCTTTTTTGCCAAAATAGAAAAATTCAAGAAAGATTTGGCCAAGTTTTCACACGAGAAGGTGTATCCTTACACTAGTGATAACTATACCCCCACTGACTCCAACAAACCTAAACACACTCTAGGTTCTTCGTATGCAACATCATCAGACACCGAATCTTCCGGCTCAGACAATGGAGACACTAGCCAGCCGAGAGGAAGAGGCCGTAGTAACCGATCAAATCGGAGATACAATGGACGTGGGAACATGTATCAAACAGGATCATGGTGGCCACCAGCCCCTTGGGGTTACCCCCAATTTCCACCACCCATGTCTCACTACCCTATGCAGCCTCAGTATTTTGACAACCAGGCTTTTTTGGGACAGGGCCGAGGTTGGAACCGAGGCAGACGGAGAGGTCAGGGCCAAGGCCAAGTACAATGGGCAGACAATCAGGACCCCTCAATGACTCACAACAAACGAGGTCAATAAGAACTGGACCTCATAAAACTGAGGACTTGGTAGTGAATCTGAGTAGCCGGGTGATTACCCCCATTGAACAGGAGGTTTTAAACAGAGGTCTCGGCTTCGTTCCCACCAACAGTGGTGAACCCTTCCTGATAAGAGGAGAAATCGAACGATTTTTTAGAACAATCAGGTTACACTATTTTTTCAAAAACAAAGAGGACGACACACTGCTTGAAGACACGAGCACAGGGTTGAAAGTGAAATCCACCTTTATGCCTCTACTCCAACAAGTACCGTCTAAAGTTGGCACCTTTGAGGCAGCGGTACTACAAGATCTCAAATCGATCGATTTTTCAAAAGATGGCCACTATCAGAATCTCTCTAAAAGAGACAGAGTTGCCTTAGACACCCTCTCGAAAGACACTGAAATAGTGATCAAACCTGCAGACAAGGGGGGTGCTATAGTAATTCAGGACACTACTGACTATCGGGCTGAGTGTCTCAGACAATTAGGCAACACACAGTTCTAAACCCCCCTTGTTGAGAATCCCACTACAAGACTCACCAATGAGATTAAACATTTGGTGGAAGAAGCCAGCGCAGAAGGCTGGATCACTCCACAAGAGGCTACCTTTTTAGTTACCAAGTGTCCTACCACTCCTTATTTCTATACACTCCCAAAGATTCACAAACCGACCAGACCACCTCCGGGTCATCCGATCATTTCGGGCATTGGATCTTTGTTAGAACCCTTGTCAACCTTTGTTGATGTCTTTCTGAGTCCCATTGTCAAAACAATGCCAACATACCTTCAGGACACGAAAGACGTTCTACGTACATTACCTGAGGTTCTTTTCGACGCAAATACAGACATACTAGCCAGTTTTGACGTCGAATCGTTGTATACGTGTATACCTCAAACTGAAACGTTGCAAACTGTACAAGAACTACTAGAGAACTTCCCTTCTGACTTGGCAACACCCATTCATTTTGTAATGGAATTGGCAAGTATTGCCATGACCGAAATTTTTTTTGCCTTTGAAGGTTCCCTGTATCTGCAAATATCAGGGACTTCAATGGGCAGCAAATTTGCGCCCAGCCTGGCAAATTTGTACGTCCACCACTTCGAAACTCACCACGTACTCAATAACAACAACCCACATCATCAACAATTGATGATGTGGAAGAGGTACATTGACGACATCCTTGTCGTCTGGCGCGGTGATGTACCATCCCTCTTGCTGTTTCAGGAGTGGTTGAATGGTCAGAATTCCTTTTTAAGGTTTACTCTAGAGTACAGTAGGACAGAACTTCCTTTTTTGGATCTTGTCATCTTTCCAGAAGAAGGGCATTTGGCTAGTTCTCTCTATCGCAAACCGATGGCCCGCAACTCACTGCTGAGATTTGACAGCCATCACCCCCGTTCCCTCCGAGATAACCTCCCGTTTGGGCAGTTCCTGAGGGTTCGGCGGAATTGTTCTAACACTACAGATTTCCACCTGAAAGCCAAAGATCTCTCCACTAAGTTGAAGACGCGGCGTTACCCGAACACTCTGATTCGTACGTCTTTGAAACGGGCTGCGAATAACCATCGCGAAGCTTTGTTGGAACCTCCAGTCAAGAAACCACCCTTGGACAGACTGGTATGTGTGACTGCGTACAACACCTCGTCCTCTAAGATTCAGAAGATGATTAGAAAGAGGTGGCGTATCCTTAACAGCTCAGGTGAGAACATTCCTGCACCACTTTTCTCATTCAAAAGAGGTAACAACCTGAAGGACGCACTGGTCCATACAAGACCTCGACAAGAAGTGGGAGAAGCCACGCCCACCCTTTGGAACCTTCCACCAGTGCAAGGACATCATCCTTGCGGGAACTGTTCAGTATGTCCACAGACCACAAAGACTCTTGCAGTGGACATCGGTACTACTCGACCATGGCAACTAAAACGCCATACTAACTGTAACAGTGAGAGAGTCATTTACCAGATTACCTGCCCATGCGGTCTGAGGTACATAGGAATGACCGCAAGAAAAGTGAAATTGCGCATCCAAGAACATAAGAGCACAATGAGGCGGAAAAAGCAGGCGACACGTCTCACCACACACTTCCTTGACAAAAGACATAATCCCGACGATTTACGGTGGCTTGTCTTGGAACAACCATACATACCAAGCCACGTCACTGATGTGTCCCTCTTTCTATTAAGGAAAGAGCAAAGATGGGTCTACAAACTACGTAGCGATACGGAGGGATTGAACGATGACATCCCATGGATGCAGCTCTGAGTGTACATCTGAGTGCACATATGTATACACCTGACGACATCTGGAAATGATTCGATGCTTTTGAAAAAGGCTAATACTACCCCTTTTTTTCATTATCAAAGGGTCCCCCTTCCATTAACAATGTACACATAATAGCCTTCGTTGTAAACCTTTACAGTCTCCAACTAATAAGAGAGTGAACACACTGTATAGGTGTCAACGATTAACACTTATCCACTTTTCTATTCTGGCTTATTGTGTGTTTCCATGTGTTTATAGGCCATCCTTGGCTTGCCTGGCCTCTACAATAATTTGCCATGGAGGTCCCCACACACGATTCCACACTTTGGCCCGACGATTACGAGACCACATTATGTATGTAGAAATCTCGGGCCACATTAATGCCCTGGTCGCCATTTTGCCAGTGTAGATAACCATTTTTGTCATACCACACTAGACAATTTTATACAATTTTATTGCAACTTGTGTGTCGCGGTGCGACTTGTGACAACGCGTAACTGCCCAAAAAACAAAAGATATGTATGCCAACACAGACAATGTCAGAGCACCCGAGTTAAATATTTGTGGCTATTTGTTTACACCAGCGACTAACAACGGGCGTTATTTCAGATAGAAGGCGGGCATATCCGTGACTAAGTGAATGGACACTGCTGATTGGCTTAAGCTGGAAACCATGCGCCAGCCAATGACAACGTCTGGAATAGCGGTTTCCTCCAAGGTCCGCCACTTGTACTTTTGGATACTGCCACGCTTTGGAAATGATAGTGTTTCCAGCTTTGCGGTCCTATTGGCCTTTTTCCAACTAGTACTTGAAGCCCTGGATTGGTTGAGCATTTCCTATCGAATAGTTTTCCTTGAAAGCCGCTCGCTTCAGACTCCGGAGCTAGCGATGCGCTGTCAATTATTACCGAAGCTTGAGCCACCTGCTCTGATTGGTTCCTGTGTCTAAAACGGTGTGGCTCAATCGTCAGCTGCTATTGGTTCTGACTTTACATACTGTGTAAACCAATCAGATCCTTTCAGGGACAGTTCCCTTTAAGGTCCGCTATCTGGTATACTTAATGCCGTGGAAGACTTGCAATCACCACCTCCCCCTCGGCTCAGTATTTACCCCGAGGCAACGACGGAGAGGTGAGTGACTGCGGCTCCTTTCTACTTAGATAGACGCTGTTTAGATCTCTTTCTTTGGAAGAATCATGTGTCAGCATAGGATTTGGCGCCTTGGGTCCCTGGCATTTGGTTACTTAGCTGCTCCCTTGAATATCTTGCAGACAGCTCAGTTTAGCCAAGGCAGTATTTCCAGCCAGGCGCTTCTTCCTCAAGCACTGCAAACCGGAGCTTGCCAATTTTTCCCTTTTGTATCACCAGTAAAGATGCTTTTAAACCCCTTTTTTTGATTACCTCTGGATTTAACTTTAGATTCATATGTTTTTTTCCAGTGCGTGGCTTCCTTCTACCCTGAGCAGTTGCCAGGTGAGGTGAGTTTCTCTCTCCCTGCAATTAGGGTGAGTGTTAAATGAATATTTAAGCAAATATTTAAGCAAACATGGATCCAATACAGAGATAAGGGATACACAAAATGTATACTTGTAATCCTGTTTTGTTTTTGTTTCCCACATTGTATATACAGGAGAAGATACACCATAATTATATTTTTTTCATTTGGAAAGCGGGTGTAGATCATATTTTCACACCATTGAAAGTAAGTGTTGCAGTAGCACCTTAAAGGTCCTGACGAAAGCCGCTTTGGAGGCTGAAACATGTTGACCGAATAATACATCTGGTGGGTAGCAATTCCTTGCATGCTATCTTTATACTGCTTTTTAACCATACCACTTTGATGGTCAGACCCAATAAAGTTTCTTATGACATCATTGTAGGTATTTTTAAATCACGTGGATCATTTTTCCTCCCTTCTCTTCTTTTGAGCACTGCAACTTCTTGCCCCTCCCGCTCATTTACTGCCATCTGTTGGTTGAATGTTTGATCATTGGGTCCAATATGAGGTAACCTCGATATTTATTTCTGAGGAGGAGCCTATAGGACACCATTCTTCAACACAAACATACCCAGATGACGAGATTCCACTTATGAGTGGGCTGATGGGTATTCTTTCCTTATATTCTGTATCTTCTCTTTTTCTTGTATGTTCTTTGGTATAACAATGTTATTTCTCTGGATCAACTTTGTGGTCTGGCCATAAAATGGGACACTTTTAGGTTCCAGCTATCTCTCTATTCTCAGACTTCTGGTACCTCTCGTGTGTTTTCCTATCCCCAGTTCACAATTGACGCAACAAACTGCTGGTCTATGAGTGTTAAGACAAAGGAAGATGAAAAAACGTGAAACCAAAGTCAATGCAAAACCTACATTTACTGAATCAAAGTAAATACCATCAGCCCACCTCTGTGGCGGAGCATCGTCATCTGGGAGTGGTTATGCATTGTTTGACTGGTATAGCCCACACCTTTCCATGGAAAAAGCTACACACCAATCATTCCCAGTTATGCATCCAACCACAGTTGCATTTTGTTCAGCAGTGCTGGTGATTTGCAGTGCAAGAAAGTGTAAATAAAGGTGTAAAAGGAGGGTTTAAAATTGACTACTAAGGCACAAGTGGACTTTAATAGGCGCTGTCTTAGTGTCAACATTAAGAACAGATATTGGGTAGTTTGAAAGAATAAATTTCTTGAGCAATAGAGAATTGGGTCTACATGTTTCAGCCATATAGATGTCATTAGTCAGGCTTTCTTCAGGACCAGATAGTGTTAGCGCTACTACAAATATTATGAAAAACTGTGCAACAAAATTATAATAGTTGGTATGATACACCCTACCAGTGCCTGTAATTCAAAGATCAATCTTGATGTAGAGGTCACAGGAGGTGAAATATCTTTCCTAAAGGAATATATAAATGTGGAAACAGGTTAATGTCGATCCCTGACAATCCGTTCACCATAACAATCTTTGTCTTAAAAAGACCGGCAGTTCCCTCTTTGTGATGCCATGTCTATCCCTAATGCCAAAATGCCTTATATCTACACATCTAAGGAGCTGTTGAAATCTACTGTATCTATTGAATGTCTAAAAATGTCTAGTAACCAAATTCTACTTCACACAAATGTATGATGGTACTAATCTCTATTTTGTTCCATTCTAGGTCCCCATTTACCTTAACACAAACAACGCGGATGTAAATGCATGACTTCCACCATTAACAATGTTCTCCACCTCTCAACAGATCGATCCACCACTGCACCCGAACAGAGGTTGGAAACCAAACAGAGTTCTTCTTCACCCCAGGACTAAGCCCTCAGTGATGACAATGCTCCAGAAGAGGTAGACGTGGATGACGGTCCTGGCCCATCTTGTTAGCCTAGGCAGATGCCCACAGTGGAGCTCATTGTGCTCACTACAACACCTCCTACAACAGCTGCAACATCATAGCCAACCACTGCCCCAACAAACTGTGTACCTAACACAGTCAGTACTATCCTCTGCCCCCAGTCCTACATTCTCTGATGGCTATCACCACCCCAGTCACAGAGGAACCAGGACCCAGTTGGAGGGTGCATCCTCTGTCAAGGGCACATGACCTTGGGGGTAGGCGTAGTGGGAGGGTAAATGTGTGCTAACAGAAAGTGAGACCACTGATGCCATTGACACCCAGGCTGCCATCAACCAAGTCCTGGGAGTCTACTAGGACTCCCAAAGTGTCATGTGCCAGGAATTGGCCGAAATCCAGGAAATGAAGGAGCTGTAGAGGGACACATACTGGGAGGTTGCAGACATGCACATTGAGGTGTCCGGCGTCCACACCATAGTGGCCAACATCCACACTGAGGCAGCCGGCATCCACACTGAGGTAGCCTTCCAGAATAGGGTGCTGCAGAGCATTAACACCACCCTGTGCAGGGCTTTTCCCTGCATCTATCTCTTCTTGAGGTCTAAGTACATCCACACCATCAGTAGATGCTACAGCCACAGGTAGGAGGCCCTGTCAGAGGACAAAATGCCTGCACACAACCCTGTCTCAGCAGCTCTAGATCCCTTTTAGAGGAAGGGAACATCCAGGCAGGAACCAAAGCACTCTAGATGGCAAGACACTCACCACAGCCAGTAGGAGACTTCAACCCTAATGTCCTCTTATGTGTGCTACAGATTCACTTTGCTCGACTATTCCTGCCCACTGTTCCATACCTGATGGCAGGAGTATGTTGGACTGTGGACCGCTGACCATTTGCACTCTACTACAATGGTTTCATCCACCATGACTGAAGACTTCACTTTTTGTTTGCTCTGTTTCATTTTAAGTTAATTTATTTATCTTATTCTTGTTCACTTCATTAAAACAGAGTGTGTGGCTATCCCTTTAAATTACTATGAGTATGAAAATGTGCAAAATCAACTGGAGTCTCTGCCCATTCGGCCCCGCCCCGTCTTCCATAGTAGTATGCAAAGGTCTTCTGCCCTTTTGCCAGGATGATGGGCAGATTACCAAAAGGCCATCCAAATTCCTGCTGATGTTTGTGATGTGTTTTTGATGCCAAGGAATATAAGGACATCCCCACAAGACAAAGAAATCACCTACTTATAGTTAAGAGGAAGTACCCCGAGTAAACAAATTCCTTGAAAAAGATGTTTGAGGAACATTCACATTGACAAAATTAAATGCATAGAAGGTCACTGGAGACATTTCCCCCTGGTTCGTTATGCAGGACTAGTGTGGATTATGCACTAGACATTTACCCAAGTTAGCACTTACTAATTAACCACTCAGATTGAACAGACATTTTGCATGAACTGTGGACTTTTGTTGGATAAAGGAGCAGGTGAGGTTCCGTTCCAGCCCAGTCACTCGTGTAGCTACTGTTACACTCGCTCAGACACCCACTCACACACCCATTTAGACATACTCACATCCAGTCACAGACCAACACAGCCACTCACATACCTACGCACACACCCATACAGTCACTCACACACCCACAAAACCACTGGCACACCTACTCATAGATGCATAGAGCCACTCACACACCCATTCACCGACTTATACAGCCACTCACACACCCACTCTAAAAGGTTACAGGTTACAGTTAGGAAATAAAAAACAACAAAGAAAGCCACTACAAATATCCAAGGTAACAGGAACGTTATAGTTAGAAAATAACAATAAAAAATCATAGAAATTCACAAAAAGAAACAAAGGTGTGGAATTCCTATTACGCAGCACCCCAGACATTGTGTTTGGGGCAAGGGCAACAAATGTTCATTTGTATTATGTCCTTGGGACAAGTATGCCCAACCCCCTACAGCATAAACCCATTGGCTGCCAGTTTACAGTACCACATAATGGATAAGGCAAGGGCATTTTATGCAGTTAAGGTAATATTTGTGTCCCTGTCCAAATGATATTCAAACTTGTATTTAGGGTTTATGAATGTAAAGTCTTTAATATCAGGGTGAGTGGTCTAAGTAAATGTAAACTTAGACTGCACTACTGACAGTGGTTCCAGTAAAACAAAGTGTACACGTTTTCAATGTTTAGCAATATGATGCTATGTATAATGCTACCAGAATGCTCTCTGATTGCAAGCAAGATTGATGATTCTGTTTTCAAAATAAAATGTTCACACAAAAATGCAAGTAGGAAAAAAATATTTAGCTAATCTACTGTGAAATTGTAGGTACCATTTCTTTGCAACATCATTTAGTAAAATGTGTTAATGTATGTTAGCCTTTCCCAAACATATTCATAATGGAAAATCAGTTTCAATAAGATTATGGCAAACATAAAAAACACTGTTTTTCCCAAGCTTGGAAGAAGTTTTACATCTGCCATTGTTTGGAGTATATTTCCAACCTTTCTTGGTTTGGGAAGAGATTAGAGAAGAATTGGTGAAAACCTTTAAAACATGCAAGTTAGTAGGTTTGCACAGACTAAAAAGGGCATTTCGAACCTTGGAACTATTGCTTACCACTACCTTCAGACCTAGTATGTAGATCTGCCAAAAACATGGCGACCTAAGTGAATTGCTAATATTCAAACCCTACTATGTTAGGACCCCTAGCATAATCGTAGAGGCTATATCAGAGCAGCCATAACTTGTCACCGCATTACACGACACAAAAGAGACAAGTGGATTTTGTTACAGGACAAGTAGATTTATGAAGCAACCTGCCCCATGGACAAGTAGATATTATATTAAATTCCAGACCCCTGCGGGACGTTATAGTTAGGAAGTAGAATTAAAAAAAATGGATATTTACTGAAAAAAATCTATAAGTCACTAGGACATTATAGCTAGGCACATATACCTCATGCACAAAACTTTGTAGCCACACCTTAACCCATCTCAGTGAGTCCTGACCCTCCAAGTGGTGCCCCACCAGTCCTGGACCCCTGAAAGTAGTGCAGCAGGTGACCAGAGAGCCAAAATATAAAAGTGGGGACCAACCTGCTCACTTATCCTCCTACGGTGCACCACCGGTTGGATTGGCTTTGCAGCTTCTCCCGCTGCATTCTTCCCTGCAGCAGCAAATACTGTTCAGCCGTCCTTCGCCAAAGGGGTTCTAGCTTCATAGAACTGTCATGCAGCCCTCTGACTCTTCCAGCTGATGATCTTCAACTTCCATTTTAGAGACTAGGGGTTCTATTATAATGGCGGGCTGATCGCCACCGCATGTATGGCGGTGGTGATCTGCCCACCATTTTTCACCGCACTCCTCCCATTTCCCCCTGCCATATTCGTTTGGCGGGGGGACCCCATCGAACAGAAAGACTGTCTGCCGGTTTACCACCAGTCAAACAGGTGACCGGGCGGAAAAGGGGCTTGATATGGTGGCGCTGTCTGCCAGACAGTGCCATCCATATCAAGATGCAGGCGGTGACGTGCCTCATGCGGCGTCTGCATGTGGGGGCCTGTTGCAGGACCCCAGGGTGTTGAGGGAGTGAGGGGTGCACATGGGAGGTACCATCATTTGCATGCACAACGTGGCAGGCACCGCGCAGTGCCTGCCACGTTGTGCATGCAAATGCACAAAGGCCTTTTTTACATTGTGGCGGGTGCTGCTGAAAGCACCTCCAGTGGCAATGTAGTAAATACGGGATGCCCCCGCCAGTGTGGAGGGTGCATCCTAATTGGTTTTGCCAGACCGCCGCACACATAGCGGGCGGTCCCTTTTGCAGATACGATAGCGCGCAGAATTGTCTGCCCGCCTTCGTAATAGACCCCTAAGTCTGAATGTAAAATTCTTCACCGTGACTTTGACCCAAGGCTATCCTACAACGATGCACACTCCTTGGACACCTACTGTAGCCTTGTCCTACTTTACCTTCTCAGAAAAAATTTCACAAAATGTCTTTTCAGTCCAAAGTGCTGACCAGGCCCAAACCAGTTTGTGTATCAGAACCAAACTCCATTGCGGTCAGCCATATTTTTTTATTTTGCCCTGTTCTTGCCCAACTAGATGTCCCTGGTTGGGGCTTTGATCTTTTAGGGGTTAGGTTTCATTAAAAACTTTCAAAATTCATAACACTGAAACTCGAAAATTATACTGATAGGATATTTGTCAATTTGGTGTCAAATAATGTATTATCATTTACTCTTCTTTTCTAAATTGGTGTGGGATTTTCACAGTATGACTGTATGTGTGCTACATATATACTCTGCCCACTGTCTTTCAATTAAGCCTGGCTACGTTTTGGGCCAAGCTACCCGTGGTTAAGCACAGGTTAAGTTAGTGATGTTTTTGGTTCACTCTGCAAGAGTTTGTAGCTGTTGCTTGAACAGGGCTCACACCCCAGTCAACCAACAGCCCAATTTCTCACAGTCAGGATCTATATATTGACAAATTTGAACCATTTAACTATGTTCCTCCTTAGGTGCCACAAGTCTGGGTTCCTGAAATGGAATGACACTACATAACATTTTAAAAAGCAAAAGTAATTTTTATCTGTACACGCAAATGGGCACTCCTGTCACGATTTGCTCCCTACCCTTTTCTTACAAGTAAGCTACTCCTAAATGCTGCTTAGAGGAATCAACAACATACACTTTCTCAGACTTTACATCATAGGATATCATAACTTGTTTGAGGATGAGATTGTTTGCTAGAGATGCAAAGAAGTGAATGCTCGGCTTTTTGCTTGTAGCACAAGAGTACTTATGACGTTAAATTTTGTACACCCTTAGACCGAACTTTTCAGCAGAGATAATATCAATAGCACGTAAAATTTGTTTGAAAACAACTTTAATCTTCTACCATTTATCTCTAGAGTTTATAAAAGTCATAGATTACAGCGTTAATAAAACTGCAGTTGATGTTTACAAATCTCCAACCTTGATCATAAACAAGAAATAGTACATTGTCGTTAGAACATCATAATTCCAATGGAGATTACCTACAGTGTGAACTGTGATTTATTATTGTATTGTAGCTTATAAAACTACTATGACAGTTTACAAAGATTGTTCATGGATAATTTCGATTTTATAGGGTTCCCTTCCTCCTTTACTGGACAGTACATGGTTCGAATGCTACGGGGCCAATGGAGATGAGGTTGCACAGTTCTTACAATGAGCATTTGTTAAAAGCTATTTATGATTACTTGAGCTCCTGTTACATATCCCTTCACAAAGTTAAAAAATTATGCCGTGCGTGTAAAGCTCACGGACAACAACCCAACAATGTTTGAGATTTTAGGGTCGCTGTATTTTTGTGTGATATTTTGTAAGATTTCGGACACTAGCGGTGTGCTTTCAACAGAATATTCCTTTAAAAACATAACAGCAACATGTTTCTTTTGAGATTCTCTAACGTACATTTACTCGTAGTTTTCAAGAAGGAGGCAAATATTTTCTTAAACTAACAGGCAAGATCCTTTCTGCAGAAAATTGTATGAGACTGCTTAGGACATTTTCACATACTTATTAAACCTCCCTTTTGGCTCTAATAATAAATATCTGCCAATGGCGAACTCAAAGACTAACAGCCTGATTCATCAAGCTGATTTGCGCTCGCAAAGGGCCAGATTCTGAGAATCTGGCCCTTTGCGAGTGCGATTTTTGCTTTTGGGATTCATCATCCCAAATGCAAAAATCTCTATTACCGAAATCGCATATTTGCGAGGAATTGGATTTGAGGAATCTCTAATAGAGATTCCTTAAATGCAATTCATCAACCAAATAGAAATAGCGAAATCGCAATATTTGGTCTCAATTTACCACCAGGTCTGACTTGGTGGTAAATTGCGTATATAGTGTAAAAAGCACTTTAGTGCATTTTTTTCTTTTGCATGTTACACACACACATGTCCTTTGGACATGTGTGTGCGCAACACCTGTTCAAATGTGCATTTTAGGGGTGCTACAGGGTGTCCTTTGGACACCCCTGGCACCCTTAAAATCGCTATCTGATTTGCGAGTAGCAAATTGCTACTCGCAAATAAGGGATACTCCCCATTCATTCCTATGGGCCTTTTGGCCCATAGGAATGAATGGGGAGGTATTCCTTTTTTTGCGAGTAGCAAATTGCTACTCGCAAATAGAGAACATGTAGGAATCGCTATTTATTTAGCAATTCCTACATGAATACCGTTTTGCGAGTCCTCAATAGCGAATCGCTATGATTCGCTATTAGGGGCTCGCAAAACGGCCCCTTGATGAATCAGGCTGTAACCCCCACATGCATCAACGTTTTTTGCATTCGCAAACGGTGCGAATCGAAAAAATCGGCCGTTTGCGAATGCAAAATCCGTTTTTGGGATGCATCAAACTTTTGTGCATAATTCGCTATTTTTAGCATTTCTAAAAATTGCGAATGCATTTAAGGAATCGCATTTGTGCGATTCCTTAAATGCAATGCATAATTTTTTTTTAAATAGCGAATTTGAAAATTGGAAGTGCAAATTAACACGAGGTTGACCCTCGTGTTAATTTGCGAAAATTGTTCAAAAAGCAAAAAAAAGCATTTTTAAAACTTGCATGTTACAGACACACATGTCCTTAGGACATGTGTGTGTGAAACATCCACTTAAAAATACATTTCAGGGGTGCAGGGGGGGGTCCTTTGGACCCCCCCCTGCACCCATGGAATGCATCAACATTATGCGAATCCTAATTTGCAAATTCGCAATTCCCATTGATTCCTATGGGCCTTTTGGCCCATAGGAATCAATGGGAAATGCGAATTAGCAAATTAGAATTCGCATAATATTAGCGAATCGGTAAAAAATTTGAATTTTACTGAATCGCTAATATTATTAGAAAAAAATCATGCATCCCGTTTTGCGAATTCCAAATTGCGATTCGCTATTTTTCGCAATTTGGAATTCGCAAACGGCCGGGATGATGCATGTGGCCGTTGTTTCCTTGTATTTGATATTATTTTTAAAATGCAATTTCCTTATCCAGTTTAGTCCCTATTAATATTGTAGAATATAACCAGTAAAATAAACTGTGTGTGAAATTGGTTGACACTGTCCTCACATTTGTTCTCTTGTCATTTGATTTTGTAACTATTCTTCTATAAAGGCCATCATTAAAACTTGGGCAGTACAAATGTGGCATTTTCCACACGTGGTAAATACCATTACCCCAGGAGGAGATATTTACTTAAAGAGTGTGCGATAATCAAGGAATTAGCATTTATGTAAAATATGCAAATGTTAAAGAAAATTACATGAATTGCAAAACATGGGTACAACTTGCATTATTCTGTGTAGCGTAATCACACAGAATAACACCAGAAGAGTAATTCTGCATTCAGTGCTATTTTCCTATTGAAACAATTCCACCTGACGTCCAAAATGTAAAAGAACATGACTAGCCAGAATGAACTGACAACAACTAGGGCCGGCTCTAATCAGTAAGGCTGAGCCAAATACTATATGACAAAAAGGAGATGCCAATACTGATCATTAATTTCATCAAAATGAATTGCAAATGTAAAGACCACAGTTCAATACATCTGTATGCTTCTCAATAGCAATTTATTTTGCAAAAAATGTTTTTGTTTGAACACACTTTTAGATTAATACTGGGGTTCAAATGACAACACAATACATAAAGAAATAATCAAGAGAAGGACACTAGTGTGGGATAAAAACCTCATACAAACCATCATTCATAATTTTCAAACATCTCACAGTCATACCTCTCGCATTCAACCAATCAAACAATGTACTCAACCCCCACTGGGGAAAGGTTTGTATAAACCAGTGGGATGAGTACTGAGTCTGCTGTGTTACTAGTAGCTTTTCCTGTAATTCACAACAATACACTTTGATACAAATTTTTTATGATAATAAAGTTCAAATTTCAATCAATAAAGTTGAAGTGTAAAGAAAAGTCTAGATGCACAAATTCCATTAAACACCAAGACATAAACAGCAGACCGAAAGGCCTACACGTTTCGAATCCTTTATGTTGGCAGGATTCTCATCAGGGCCAGTAAGCTCTCTGGGAAGAAGGAGAAACATGTATCTAGGTTCTAGTATCAAAAGGGTCAAGAATCAAACCGAGTACTTCAATACCAAGGTACCCAATCAGCTTACCAGATAGTCCTTTAGCCAAAAAGTCGTTAAGTTCAATCAGCAGAATTAATCACCCTCGCAATTGGAAAGAAAGGTGGGGAAAGAAAAAATTCAAAAAGGTTTTTTAAAAGCTTTTTGCATATGGGCGGTAATAGGGAATGGGGCATGGCAAGGCCGGTGTCTTACCTAAACAAACAGCAGAAATTGATTTCGTTGGTGTCAATTTAAATGTAGAAATGGTTGTTCATGTCCAAGGACCTACAAAACCAAGCGTGGATGCTATAAGAACAAAGCCTTGCAGTAAGCATGATAAACCACTGGTGATGAGAAAAGCGGCATTCTCTTACCGGAGTACCTCCAGTCGTAGGGAAACTGTCGCAGTTTGCAGTGTTTGGATTAAACGAACATCGTCCAAGTCTGCCGTGAGCTTTTACCCTAAACGGGAGACAGAGGGCATGAAAATGAAATGAAAAATTATATTTGTATAGCGCCGAAACTACCCGGAGGCCTCGCAGCGCTTACATTGATTGTAGTACTGAGCTGGCCGCGGGGTTACCGAGTTTTGGTGTACAGATATGTCTTCAGAGCTGACCTAAAAGCCATCCTGATGGGGATCCCTCTGAGGGCAAGAGGGAGGGAATTCCAGAGCCTGGCGGCCGTATGGGAAAAGGAGCGGCCGCCCCACCTAGCTTTGTTAGTCTTAGTTGTAGTTGCTAGATGCAATGATCCGGAGTGAAGGGCTCTGGGGGGGACATAAGGCAGTACTAAGGGAAACAAGATGGCCGGGCCCGTTCGATGGAAAGATTTGTGGACAATGCACATGGCCTTGAACTGAGCTCTGGCGACGACTGGAAGCCAGTGAAGATCGTTCAAGGCGTGCTTAGCAGACTGCCAGCGAGGGATGTTGTACAGTAGGCGGGCGGCACAATTTTGGGTGACCTGGAGCCTGTGGGTCACAGCTACCGGTGCTCCCAGATATAGCGCGTTTCCATAGTCCAGGCGAGAAAGGATCAGGGCCTGGACCAAGATTCTCCCGGCCTGGAAAGGGAGCAACGGGAGCACTTTACGAAGCATCTTCATGAGCCCCGCACATGTGGCCGCAGTTTTAATGGCTTGAGCCGAGAAGTCAAGCGACTTGTCCAGCCAGACGCCCAGGCTCTTTATCTGGGGTTTAGGGGGGGGAAGGGCGCCGATTCTAAGCGTGAATCCAATTGGAAAAGTATCAGGGCTTGGTTAACACATGGTGCGCTTAAGGGAATCAGGAAAGCGTCCGGCGGTGAGAGTAAATCTTCGTTTGTGATGCCGCGCATACGCTGGCGTAGGCAATGACGGGAAATGTAGTCCTCGTTGCGCTCTGAACTGGAGGCGGCGCACATGCGTTGACCTAGGCGCAAACCTTGTGGGGGATGTAGTTCCCAAGAATACGATGAGGATTTCTTGAACTGAGCACCGTAACAGTATGGAAAAAACACGTCATGGACTCAAGTCTGCTGGTGGTCCAAAGTCAACACACGAATCACTATACTTGGCGTCAACACAAGGTGGACTAGGATAATGGCCGCAGTTATGTGGAATTAAGTCCACAGGGGTCTGCAACCAAAAGATTGACGAATCAAAAATTAAAACTTAAAAATTAGATGGAGCATGAATATGTGGGTGGAAAGTGTATTAAAGAAAAAACATGATATTAAAATTGAAGCACAGGTGGCAATAGCTCAAATCATTTAGATCACGACAATTGGCCAGGGGGTCAGTATCTACAGTTTATAGATCTCAGATAGTTCATTGAGACCTGATACAGCCGTATCAAACTTAACAATCAGATGGGCCTCTCTTTTAGATAATTTTGAATCAAGGTCGCCTCCACGTGGGTCCCTTTCTACTTTCGAGATCACTGTCCATCTAAGGTCACCGATTTGATGTTTTAATCTTGTCCAGTGGTTCACTAAGGGTGCTGTTTCCACTTTGTTTTTAATTCTAGATTTATGTTGGAAAATTCTTTGTCGTACTTTCTGGTTGGTTTTACCAATGTACAAGAGCCCACACGGACAAAGTACTCCATAGACAACATTTTTGGATTTGCAATTGCTGAAAGTATCATGTTTCCATGAAATTCCTTTATGTTGAAAAAGCGAACCTTCCATGGTATGTTCGCAACTTATGCAGGTACGACATTTGTGGTGGCCTACAATGGGATTTAAACCCATAATTTGTCTCAGGGTGGGTTGGGCCTCCCTCGGGACTGCAATAATTTGCAATGTTGCTTTCTTTCTTAAATGCAAAAAGTGGTGGTTGATATAAGCTTTCATCCAGATTTTTTACGAGATGCCAGTTTTGTCCGATAATTTGTTTAAGTTTGTTGGCATTTGGACAGAAAGTGGTGACACAAACTTGACGTTTCATTTTGGGTCTGCTTTTGCGTTCCAAAAGACACTCTCTTGGAGTCCACCTTGCTAGTTTTTTGCCATTACGAACCAATTTCTTGGGGTATCCGCGCTCGCATAATTTTGTCTGCAATTTTTCAGCATGCGTGTTGTAATCGTCGTTAAACAAACAATTCTGGCGGATCCGTAAAAATTGGCCTTCAAACTGCGGGAGTGATTGCTTGAGAACAGTAATGCTTTATTTCTGTCCGTTTCCTTCGTAAAAAGTCTGGTGGCTAATTTACCTTCAGCAGGGAACACCTCAACATCTAGAAAAGATATTTTAGTGGCCGAGTGTGCGATACTGAACTGAATATCAACTGTCCTGGCATTCAGCCATTCATGAAAGAGTAACAATCTTTCTTCACCCCCTGTCCAAATTAAAAACACATCGTTGATGAAACGTAGCCACGTTCCAATGTGTTCTTTAAATGGATTGTTGTTATGAATGAAGGTATCCTCATACAAAGACATAAATAAAACAGCCAATTCCGGGGCAAAAGGACAGCCCATAGCTACCCCTTTGGTTTGGAAGAAAGACTCTCTTCCAAAACAAAAATAGTTATTTTTGAGAGCGAATGTAGCCAAATGAACTAGAAATTGGGTGGGCACGGACACAGAATGCAGCAGCACGTCTGCTCACGAACCTTTCCTCCAGAGTGTCAGCCAAACCTGCCCTTAAGGCCTTGCACTGGCTCCCTGTGCGCCAAAGGGTGGTATTCAAAGCCATGTGCACGACACATAAACTGATCAACGGATCTGGCCCTGCTATCCTCAGCAGCAGGGTCACCTCCTACAAAGCACCCAGATCCCTACGATCCGAGAATGAGCATTTGGCCAACATTCCCAAATTCAAAAGGACACGCACAGGAGGTCGACGCTTCTCAGTCCAAGTGGCCACTGGATGGAACTCCCTCCCACGTACCCTTAGACTGGAACCCAGTTACTTGGTCTTTCGTAAAAAACTGAAGACACATCTATTCCCTAAATAAATGTCCCTCCCCTCTTTCTCCTCCTCAGTTGGATAACATCTCCTTACAGCGCGGGGATGCCCTCGGGTCACCAGGCGCTTTACAAGTCGCTAAATAAATAAATAAATAAATAAACTGGTCTGACTCGTAAATCCAGAAAGTGGGAGAGCACTGCCACTGCTTCATCCTGAGGAATTTGAGTATAGAGGGAAGTCACATCCATTGTGACTAATAGATCATTCCCTCTATTAAATTTGATGTTATCAAGCTTGTTAATGAAATCCGTGGTGTCTTGTAAATATGAAACCACAAGGTTCATAAATTCTTTCAAGAAACAATCGACATATTTAGCGATTGGTTCGAGTAGTGAATCACACCCTGCCACTATAGGTCTTCCGGGTGGCATGGTTTGATTTTTATGAATCTCGGGCAAGATATAGAACAAAGGTGTCTTGGGGTGTTTATTTTGTAAAAATTCATATTCTTTTGGGCCCAGGAAGCCTTGGTCAAATCCTTCCTTTAAAATAGAAAATAGCTGGTTTTTGCAATTCCATTGTAGGATCTTTATTGATTTTGCGGTAGCAAGCAGGGTCGTTAGGCTGTCTCATCACCTCGGCGGTATATGCGTTGGTATCCCACACAACAATAGACCCGCCTTTGTCTGCTTGCTTTATGGTAACTGTTGGATCGTTCCTCAGGGTTGTTAGTGCATTTGTCTGTTCTTTGGAGATGTTATAGTTGACAAACTTTTTTTGTTTTTCCATGTCTGAGATTGCAGATAGAACGGTCTTCTCAAACAGAATAATTTCTTTAGGTATTTTATTACCTGGCGGACAAAAGGTTGATATTTTTCTTAATCCAGTGCCTTCAGATGGTAATGGGGATGTACTTTCAGAAAAAAACGTAGTTAATCTCAATTTGCGGCAGAATTCAATGAATTCTGTTTTCATCTTAACAAAATCCGTTTTTTTAGATGGTACAAAAGACAATCTCTTCGTGAGCACACTGTCTTCTGCAGGAGTTAAAATTCTTTGGGACAAGTTGAAAATTGGGGAAGCCGCTAATTCTTGTAATGTTGGCGGCGGGTTGTCATTTCCCACGGCTGTGTGTATCTTGTCTTTGCTCTTTGTCTGGGTTGGCCCTTCCTAAAAAAGAAGAATTCGATGAGCCCTGTTGTTGTTGTTGTGGCTGATTCCATTTGCGGTTCCTGTTAGGTCTATTAGTACTGTTATCACTTTCTCCCCCAGACGAAGATGATGTGTCAGAAAAAGTTATAAATTGATTACGTGATCTGCCTCGGTTGTCAGATAGATAACGTCTTGAATATTGATTGAAATTTGAACTTTATTATCATAAAAAATTTGTATCAAAGTGTATTGTTGTGAATTACAGGAAAAGCTACTAGTAACACAGCAGACTCACTACTCATCCCACTGGTTTATACAAACCTTTCCCCAGTGGGGGTTGAGTACATTGTTTGATTGGTTTATGCGAGAGGTATGACTGTGAGATGTTTGAAAATTATGAATGATGGTTTGTATGAGGTTTTTATCCCACACTAGTGTCCTTCTCTTGATTATTTCTTTATGTATTGTGTTGTCATTTGAACCCCAGTATTAATCTAAAAGTGTGTTCAAACAAGAAAATGTTTGCAAAATAAATTGCTATTGAGTAGCATACAGATGTATTGAACTGTGGTATTTACATTTGCAATTCATTTTGTTGAAATTAATGATCAGTATTGGCATCTCCTTTTTGTTATATAGCCAGCATGAACAGCATCTCACACTTTCCCAATGTCTACTTGGGGTAGGGCCTTCTTCTAACTTACTCCTGCAATTTAGTACTAGTTTCTTAGTGCACCGATGAAATTGTAATAGACCTTAAGGTAAGTAATAACGTTTTTTTAATATCGATGTAAGTAATATCGTTAGCAAAAATATTGTTGTCAATAATATCAAATTATTTATTACTGTAATATATTTTAGTATGTATTTTATATTTATGTTTAGCATTTTTTTTAATGTATTTTCATACATTTTTAAATATATGTATTAAAAATTTAGAAATTAGTAATTTTTTAAAGTAAATTTAGCGTATTAGTATTAGAGCGGGTTGTGGGTTTATAGGGGAATAGGGTGGGCAGTAATTTTATTATAATTAATGAATTAATATGTTTTTAGTCATTGTTATTGATTATTAATTTATTGTCAATTAATTATTAATTGGTAATAAATTTGTATTAATTGGTTTATTTTTCATTATATGAATTATAATTAAAATGTTATCATTTTTTATTCATGGTTACTGTTAATTAATTAATTGTTTTTCTGTGGGGGGGGGTTAGTCCTCATTTAAAGATAACATGCTCCGAAAAACAAGAGAGAGGGTTTCTCTGACCCATTCAAATGTCTGAAGGATAGATTTTGAGATTACTGCTCTGGTTTCACCCCCACAGAGGAGAAGAGAATACGATGTATCTCCAGAGCCGCACCTTTGACTACTTGTCCAGGTTCCAGCCTCAATCCTGAAAGTCAAGCGGCCAATATAGTCCCACTTTACTGTGAGTGGCCTATTAGACTAGTCCCCTGGACTTTGTCTAAAGCATATTATTAATCATAGGGCCCAGGAACATGTATGTCTAAAAGAAATCAAAGAACATAAGTAAAGAGATTAGAAAACCATAGAATATTTTATACATGTCTCGCCCTTGCCTCAGCCCATTTATCCCAAATTTCCCAATATTTAGTCTTTTTTGTGAAATTGCCTGCTTGATCCAAACGGGCTACCTTCTGGATGGAGTGAATCCATTAATTCTCCTTAGGGGGACATGGTAATATCCCTTTAATACAAGGTTCCCTAAGGGCTAGGAGGATCAAGGTAAAAAATAGAGCTTTATGGTTTTTTGTTAGTTTTCGTTCATCAACTTCGCTAGGAGGTAACTCAAAAATTACAGATAAGGTTGATAGTTTTATTTCTAGCCCCATAATAGCTGATATGGTCTTACCCACTTTATTCCAATATGCGGATATTAACAGGCAGCTCCAGAACATGTGAACCTCGTTAGATCTATCTTCTCCGCATTTGGGGCATTTCTTAACCTCTTAACCTCCCGGTTTCCCATTCTGCAGGGTCCAATAGGCCTTATGAGCTGTAAAGAGGTGATTCTTTTTTAATGGTGCAGCAGTTATACAAGACCAAAGAAGTGACATAGATACTTGCCCCATAGTTTCGAGATCTTCATCTGGCAGGTCCTTCTTCCATATCTCCATAAATGAGGCCTGCTCCTCTTCTCCATTTTGGGCAAGTAACCAGTACCAATCTGACACCTCTTTTCCTTAATTGCCGCGAGTACAGATCTTTAGTGCTAAGTTCGGGTTCCCTTTCAGTTCTTTTTCTGATGATTAAGTCCAACTTAACAATTGATAATATTTAAACTTTGAAATCAGGTTTCCAGTTATAGCTAATAAGTGTGGCCAAGAAAAAAGATCTGCCTCAATTAGAGGTTATCCCCAAGTGTTAATCCCATATCTTCTCAGAGGTGACGCCAGGGCATCTATCAAACAACATGGTGTTTCAGGAGAGTCCCAGATCGGAGTAATGTCATTATAGTATGGAATTTTTAGATGACGACTCACTCGTGACCAAAGTTTTACTGATGCTATTAGAATCTTCAATTTAACTTTTTTAAAGAATTTAGGATTACCAAATTTGAAAAGGAAACCCCCATCTTGTTGAGAGAAATCCCTTGTAAGAGCTTTAAAAAGAGGTGAGAACATACAGTCTTCAAGCATCAATTGTCTGAAGTTTTTTAACTGAAATGCACACATATACAGGTATAAATCAGGGCTTGCAATCCCTCCATTTTCCTTTTTTTTTCTAAGTATTTTCTGATAAATTCTTGGGCCCTTATTACCCCAGATAAACCTTGAAAAAAGTCCCTGAACCAGATTTTTGGGAACTACAGAGGGACAGTATTGAACAAAAAGGTATATTTCGGAAGGATCGACATTTTTACTAAATTGCATTTACCCAAAAAAGAGAGAGTTAGAGCCCCAGAAGATTGTAATTGGGAGCTTACTTCTTTTGTTACTGTGTCAAAATTGACTTGTGCGATCTTGTCGATGTTAAGGACTATCTGAATTCCCAAGTATCTTATCTCTTTCTTTTCTTAGATGCTCTCGAAGTCCGTATTCCACTTCATTAACTCTGTCTTTTGTTGGTTGAGAAGATACCCTGAAACCTTTCCAAAGTTCTCTATCTCTAACCATTTTTCTGAATAGGATTTTTCTAGATTCCCTGTAAACACAACAAAGTCATCTGCATACAGCCCTCTTTTTTTCTCCCATCCATTATTTCTAAAAGGGATAATTTTCTGTGATGCTCTTAATTTATAGGCTAAGGGCTCGATATACATGTTAAAAAGTATCGGCGAAAGGGGGCACCCTTGTCTGGTTCCTCTTTTAAACTGTATCACTCTTGTTAGATTCCCATTGACCAAGATTTTAGCTGAGGGGTTTTTATAGATGGCTTTAATTGCTGCTATACATTTTTCCCCCAGATCCAAATGCTGTATTACTTTAAATAGAAAAGTCCAATTAACTCGGTCGAAAGCCTTGCTGGCATTGAATGTCATTACCGCCAGGGAGGACTTGTACATCTGTGCCATATCTATAGCTCTATAAGATGATAAGTTAATTCCCTTAATTGTCTCCCCTTCATAAATCCTTTTTGATCTGGGTGGATAAGTGAGCCGATTACTTTGTCCAGTCGTCTAGTAATAATTTGCGTATAGATTTTATGATAGCAGTTTAAAAGCGAGATTGGACGATAGGATTTGCAATCACGTGGATTTTTAGTAGGCTTTAAGAGAATTGTGATTGTTGCCTCTTCTCAAGATATTGGAGGGCTGTTACCACCTGTGAAAGAGGAGTTGAAAAGTTGTAGTAGAATAGGTGTTAATTCATCTTTTAAAACATTATAGATCTCGTTTGGGATAGAGTCTGGGCAAGCAATTTTTCCTTTTTTTAATGAATAAATTACTTGGGCTATTTCCTCAAATAATATAGGTCCATTTATGTGTTCTTTATCCTCTTGACGTAGAGTGGGAAGATCTATCTCAGATAAAAATTCTTCCATACAACCCTCATCTATTATCTTATCTTCTGAGTAAAGTTGTTTAGAAATCTGAACTAAGGCTTCATCAATTTCGGCATCCTCTGTGGCTATACTACCATTATTTGGGGAGCATATATCTTTTATCCAATTTCTCGCCTGGTTCGTCTTTATTATCCAGGTGAGGAGTTTACTGCACCCTTCCCCATATTCCTGGTGTGCAAGTTTACTGGCGTCCCATTTTTTTATAATAGATTCTAAAAAATCAGCCAGTTTACATTTAGCAGATGTTAAATTACTTAAAATAGTTGCATTCTCCTCATCCCTCTCAAGACTTTTATTCAGTCTATGTATCTCATTTTCGAACATTTTATTCTCTTCTTTTATTTTCTTTGCTTGTGTACAAGATATACTAGTTAACACTCCCCTCAGGTATGCATGTATGTATCCCACACCATCTGAATTGAGGCAGATTTTAAATTAATATCGAAAAACTGTATAGTTTCGGCTTTTAGTTTTTCGATTATAGATTGTTCCAATAATAATGTTCTATTAATAGATCACCTTCGAGAGGATTAGGCCCTACAGATAGCTACTTTCAAGATAACTCCGGAGTGATCAGTCGTATGTTCAGGAGCATGCCTTACTTGCTTAGTGTTTCGTCTGGCTATCGCCCCGACCAAGAAAAAGTCAATCCTCCACCTATGTCTGCATTTTTTATTATGGAAAGTAAATTTCCCACCTTTAGTTTTAGAGTTAGTGACCATATGACTCCAAATGTCCGTCAGACCTATATCCATCATTAGCTGCCTTAAGGCCCTTCTCATTTTTTGCGTATTAGATATGGCTCTAAGAGAGGACGTGTCCCTACTTGAATTTAAAACTAGGTTAAAATCCCCTCCTAGAATTGTATAATTATAAGGTTCTGTTAAGTGAGGTAATAATGCATACAGAGGAGCCGGGTCATCTATATTGGGACCGTAGTAACTTGCTAATGTAATTCCAACTCCGCTAATCTTTAATTTAGCAACTGCCTACCTTCCCACCGGGTCCACTATGCCTTCTTTCAGCACTGCTGAAGCAGTTTTTTTTAAATTAATATAGCAACTCCTTTTGTTATACAGGATTGATTTGTACAAATACAATGTTCAATCCATCTAGGGTGCTTTAGAAATCGATGCCCATTCTTCTTTAAGTAGGTGGGATTGTTGAATAAGGAAGATCTTACTCTCTGATAGTCTTAGATATTCAAAATTGTATTTCTTCTCCGGGGAACCCTCAGACCGTTTACATTCCATGTCATTATTTCTAGGTCATTTACTCTGACATAAGGCATAAAGATTGAGTTTTTTTTATAGATTATTTTTATTGAGAAAGCCAGAGATTTTTCAAAATGTACAACTTCAAAAGAGGACATTTTTTTTATTTTTCTCCCAGATTCTCCCCACCCTGTGTAAAACAAGAAAAGAAAACAACTTTTTACATTTTAAAGGGAAGGACCACCCCCACCCTAAGGGAAAACCTCCCTTTCTACTATTAGAGGGACTCCTCTAGATTCAG
This sequence comes from Lissotriton helveticus, assembly GCF_964261635.1. Lineage (NCBI taxonomy): Eukaryota > Metazoa > Chordata > Amphibia > Caudata > Salamandridae > Lissotriton > Lissotriton helveticus. Next base: position 1,083,612,341 of record NC_136059.1, read on the forward strand.
GCTCTGTCTCTATCCAGGGTCTTCAATTGCGCTTATTTGGATGAAGTACTCTTTATTTGATTGATCAGGGCATTCTCCTAATCAGGGTCTTTAAAGGTGTACATTTTATTATTCCACATCACTTTAAGTGAAGCAGGGAAATGTAAATTAGCTGATGCTTCTAGGTTTTTCAATTCCTGCAGTGCTTTCCCTAACTCCCATTGTTTTTCTTGAGTGATGTGGGATATATCTGATCTGATGCGAAATGACCAGGCAGATTTCTTGTATACCCCTACTTTCAAGCCTCCTGCTAGAATCTTCTCCTTTAACATATACGACTTAAAGTTAACCAAGATATTTCTAGGATTTTTCTTTCCCGGCTTTCAAAAATAAGGATCTCGGTGGACTCTTTGTATGTCTTCCTCCTAGGTCTTCCTATCAATATCGGTATGAAATTCTAGTAGAAGATTAATGATGAATGATCTTATATCTTCGCCTTCTATGTCTTCTGGTATATTTAGGAATCTGATGTTGTTCCTTCTTGCAGCATTTCCTAAACTTTCCAGCTTTTAGGGCTCTATCCTCCCCTATTAATGCCTGTATATCTTGCGTGTTTTTATCCTCTTGCTTTGTTAAACTTTCAACTGCTGCTTCCATGGCTCCAACTCTATCAGAGATTGCGTTCATTTTAGTTTCAAGGGTGATTATTTTCAGAGACTGCAAACTTGTCATTGATTTCTGTAAGCAGTGTAGTTAAAAGCCCCTCAGTAGGGGAGATCCTCCCCATGTCACTTATTGCGCTTGCGGTGTTTGATGGATTTAATTCGTCCGATGGAGTTCCCTTTTCACTCATGCTGGTTTTTTCTGTATTCAGCAAGTTTAATGCAAGTGGTAGAGCAACTGGCAGGGCATCTGTATCTTCATTGATCTCCTGCCTCAGAAGTTCATATCTGTTTCCCGAAGGTAGAGGCTCCATTACCCCCTTATTATTTTTATTGAAGTGCGGTAATTGAGTATGTTTGGAAGTAGACGTGTTATTTTCCACTGTTATTATGTCCGAGTTAATGTCTAGAGGGGAATTTATTGTGTCCTTTGCTGGAGACTGTGTACTCTGGACCTTAAAGAAAGATCTTAGTTATGGAGTCACTCTTATTCTGCTTGATTTATTTTTAGAAGTATTTTTTCATTCTTTTTAGAGGGAGTCCTAATGTTCAGGGCTTTTACTTTCTTGGTGGAGTTAATCGCCTTTAACTCTTTTGCCTTTTTTGCGCTCAATTGTACTCCTAACGTAGCTGTAGGTTCGATCCCTATTAACTCGGGAGGTGATCTCTCCGTCCCCCAGATATCTCTACCTATTCAGTTTACTTTTATTTTTTTCTGTCTGTAAGCTTCTCACTTGATTGTCCTGCTTTCCAGCCTCCTGTTCTAAGTATAATTTTGGCCCCCAGTCTCTCCCCCTTCTCCTTACCGGAATCATCAATGTTAGCCATGCATTTGGCTCTGCCTCCTGCCTTTTTCCTTTAATGGTGCTTGAGTCTAGGTAAAGACGGTGATCTTCCTCCCTGAGATACTGGGGAAATCCAGCCCTATTTGCACTGTTTACCGGGAAGGACAGGGCCAAGCCAGCAGGCGCAGAGTTAGATCTCAAGCCAACTCTGGCCGAGACACCGTTGCTCAGTGCTAACCCCGCAGCAGCCTCGGACCATCATCCACCACCCGGAGCCGATACCTCCCCCGTCGCCATCTCCACTCGTTGGGCGCCAAGAGCCGAGCACGTCAGGCACTCCACAACATGGACACCACTCAGCACGCTCTAGCTCCCCCCCTGAATCAGCCATGGAGCCGCGGAACCAACCAAGAGGGCAGCGCAGGCAGCGCCAAGCGCCGCGCAGGCAAATGCGGAACAGCGGAAGAGAGCCCGAACCCGCCCCGACTCCAGGAAGCAGCCGCACACACACTGCCAAGCCCTCCCCACGCCGACAGTCCACCCAGCAAGCCAACCCCAGACAAGCATACGCCGACAAAGGCAAGTAGCAAATCGAAAAGCCTGTCAGTTCAGTCTTAAAAGTCCAGGGGTTTTCCTTTCATACCCTCGATATTATTTTTACTCAGGATTCATCCTTTTCAATCCCTACCAGAACATTCCCTGGAGGAGACTACTGAGCCTGTGACTGCTACTAGCTAGCAGCTGCCATTTTCCCCGAGAATGTGCCCTCCTTTTCCCCCAATTAATGTATTGGTAATTAATTATTAATTGGTAATTACTTTTTATTAATTGACTAATTGATTAGTAATTATTTGTTTTTTATGTGGAGTGGGTTGTGGGTTTATAGGGGAATAGGGTGGGAAGAAATTAAATTAAATTAATTAACGAATATGTTTGTATTGATTGTTATTGTTAATTAATTTATTGTTAATTAATTATTAACTGATAATTCATTTTTATTAACTGATTAATTGATCATTAAATTAAATTTATTTTTTATGTGTAGAGTGTTGTGTGTCAATGTGGGAATAGTGTGGGAAGTAATTTAATGTTATTCAAATAAATATTAATTTAATTGTATTGGTATTTATTAATAATGTATTTGTTAATTAATTAATAATATGTTATTTATTTTATAAACATTATTTAATTGACAAGTATGTTAATTTAACCCCTACAATATCCTACATTTTCTACACTGTTACACTCACTGGCACTATGCTACCCAACACTTTCCCTACTGTTGCACTCACTGGAGTGGGAATAGTAATTTTTATCCCTACGCTATCCAACACTTTCCCTACTGTTGGACTCACTGGAGTGTGAATAGTAATTTTTACCCCTACGCTATCCAACACTTTCTCTACTGTTGCTCTCACTGGAGTGGGAACAGTAATTTTAACCCCTACACTATCCAACACTTTCCCTACTGTTGCACTCCCTGGAGTGGAAATAGTATTTTTAACCCCTACGCTATCCAACATTTTCACTACTGTTGCACTGTTTGGAGTTGGAATAGTAATTTAATTCCCTCCACTATCTAATAGTTTTGTATTATTCTAGCTAATTTAGTAAATAATTAATTTTAAAAAGATGAAAAATATTTTTACTTTTTTTAATTTGTTACATATATTTATTTATTTTGTATTTGTATTGTTTTATGTGTATAGATGTATTTATAATTTATAAGATGTTTTAACAATGAATAAGTTATTAAAATAATTATGAAAACATAATAATAAGTAAGTATATACATTATTTATTACATGTCAAGTCAAAACTGTCTTTATTTCGATCATTCCGATCATAAAAGGCACAATAATATTGACATTATTACATCTTGACTTAAGAGTTAAAACAGATATACGTGCAGAATTAAATCACAGTGAATACATTAGATAATATTCAATGTAACTCAATGTATATACAGTGCATTAGAGAAGATTAAAACATTCATATAAAATGTTAAAGAGTTAGTAAAATTGATATGTGTTACTCTGATAAGATAGGATGGTGAGCACATCACTGTCTACTTGGCTTTGCTAACATTCATGTACATAATTCCATTTCACCATAATACTTAAACGTTCTTACAAGATGGGAGAAAGCACAATCTAAATTACTATCAGACATAGCCCAATAATACAGGATGTTAACAGCAAGGGTAATCACGGTTCTCAATGACTATGGTTATCAATTGTAAAATCCTGATTCTTCAGATATTTAGCCCGAATCCCCCCAGCTCAAAAATGTATCCATGGCTATCACTGTGGGTTCCTGTGTGTTGGTCTTCATTATTCGAAGAGCTATAGCACTAGATCTTGAATAACCCTGGGCGTAGTGTGCGGAGTGGGGCTCCGCGGAGCTACGCGAAGTGGGCGCACAACTACGCCCACCCGCGCACTCCGCGTAGCCCCACTCCGTGCCGCCCGCCTCCCTCCCGCCCTCCCTAAATACATAAATAAATGTATAAAAAGCTTTTTAAAACACTTACCTTGTCTGCCGCGTCCCCGGGGCTCCCTCTCGCCGTCCCGCCGTTCGCGCCGCACCGAATCGGATCCTAATGCGCATGCGCGGGCGGCCGCGCATGCGCATTCCTCACGAGAAATGCGCATGCGCGGCTGCCCGCACATGCGCATTAGGATCTGAAATGGCGGCGCGCATCGCGGGACGGCGAGAGGGAGCCCCGGGGACGCGGCAGACAAGGTAAGTGTTTTAAAAAGCTTTTTATCCATTTATTTATGTATTTAGGGAGGGCGGGAGGGAGGCGGGTGGCGGCTGGCTACGCTCCGTCTGCGGAGTGCGCGTAGTGCCGCCTGGCTACGCCGGCTACGCAAAATGCGTAGGAGGCGGCACTCCGTGCACTCTGTGCACGGAGCGTAGCTGGCCGCCCAGGCTTAATCTTGAACCCATATTGGAACAAATTGTCTTTATCCATTTGTCCCCGGGGAGCTCATATGCTGGACAAACAAATACATTGTGGGGAATTGTCTCAACCTGCTCGGGGCAGAATACATATTTATTGCCCAATGGGCTATGCCATTTGTGTGTAATTGAATTGACAAGGAGTGTACCCACAGTGAATTGATGGAATAACTTCCTGTCACAAGGTTTAGATATAAAATTCCAATAATCCTCAAACAGGATATCTTGTTTGTGCTCCAGAAAAGTGCCAGGCAGAGAGGAGTCCATAAAGGATTGCAAACATTTTATTTTAACCATGTTCCAGTACGCTTCTTTGAAGTCCTTTTTAGAGGGAAAAGGGCTGCCTGCTGGGTCTTCCCACAAATGGCTCAACCCCATGTTCACCAGTGAGCACTTTATTTTTTGTAACCACGGGATCTTACATGATAGGTCAGCCTCTCTGACATCTTTTAGCGCGTTAGCATAGAAAGACACTATGGGGTGGACCAGAGCCTTCTCCAAAATGCGAGGGGTCTGAAACGTGCTATCTCCTCTATGGTACAGCAACCCAGATCTAAATAAAGGGATTTAGTGGGGTAGATTGCGGGAGGCCAGTGAGGGCTCTCACAAATGTATTCTGGGCTGTAGCTAAGGATTTCAAGTTGTCGAAGCCCCAGAGCTTGGCACCATACAATATTGAGGCCCTAACCTTTGTATCGTATATCTTTAATGCGGGGCCTACCGGCTTTGTTTGAGACAGACAATGATTTTTCAGTAGTGCTCCTGCCAGTTGTGCATGCTTAAGGGTCATTAGGTCAATCTGAGGCTTCCAATTGTGCTTCCTGCCAGGGTTATCCCCAAATACGTAAACACGTAGGTCTGTTTAAGTTGTACCTTATTCATGAACTGATACTGGATTAAAACAAGGCTGTGTATTAGCCCCCCATTTATTTAATCTCTTTATGTCAGACCTTTCACCCCGACTGGATCAAGCAAATAAACATCCACCCCGCTTGGGAACATTGCCCACAACGCACCTCTTGTATGCAGACGATATAGTTTTGTTTAGCCTGACCCGAGTAGGTCTCCAAAGAGCACTTAATGAACTTTTGATGTTCACTAATACCAACGCATTGGAAATAAATAATACAAAAACAAAAACTATGTCACTCACGAACTGCATACGTTATCAATATCAATTCAAAATGGGAGAGACGTGCCTTGGAATAATAAATACCTACAAGTATTTGGGGGTATACATAGACAAAAGACTAAAATTTCAATTTCAGAAACAATATCTTGAAAAAAAAGGAAATGGAATTATTTATGCTTTTTGTGCTACCGTAAAAAAGCTATATGGTCCTTCATTCACGCCACTAATCTCAGTGATGGCTGCAAAGCTGCTACCGGCAATTACCTATGCTAGCATAGTGTTAAATGGTAAAGACGGAAAAATCCTTGACTCTTTACAAATTAAGGCCAACAAAAAAGTCTTTGGTCTACCGCAGTCAGCAGCTCCGGCACAAGTCCGATTGGAATTCGGCCTTATCAAGCAGGAAATTCCAGGAAAATATGCTGTGATTAAAACTTGGTATAAACTGTGGCAGAATCGATCCAATTTATTAAATGGCACCTTGTGGCAAGCCCAGGACGACCCAAACTCAAGTTATGGCAATTTTTTAAAAATTTTAAATAGCATTGAATGACACCGAGACGATGGATCTATGGGCGAAAAATCCTTCCTTCCAAGGCTTCCATAGATTAACAAATAAGGCGGCAAAACTACAATCATTACTGGAAGATTAAGGTACCCTAGCAAAAAGATCCCACACCTGGATGGTTCTGCAATCTTATACATCACTCCGACCGGTGGAATATCTCGGCGCAACATACTCGCCCCACTTGAAACGCAAACTAATGGCAACTACATTTGGGGTATTGCCAAGCCTGGCTGAACAACCATCATGGAAGCATACCGGCGTCAAATTTTGTAGCCTATGTGGTGTAGCAAGGCAAGATATTATCCATCTAATATGTATCTGCCCCTGCCTAAAAATGAATGCATTGCTCTACTAAAAAAGGATTTTTATGATAGAGGTATTCAAACTTGTAGATCTGCAATCATTAGAGAACTTGGCACTACAGACCCACAGCTGACTTGTAAATTGATGACATTTCTATTGTTTTATGATAAAAATGATGTCGCACTACAAGATCAATAATGTCTAGTTATATAAAGGAACATAATAACAATGATGTTCAGAATTTTATTGCAATTTTATAAAAAATGTTAAAATGTTTTATACGTCATTTAACAGCAAAAACCATCATTTGACAATAATATGATGTTGTAGAATTTTTAAACAAATTTTTAAAGTGCCTCATGATAAGGACACCGCTATCGGTTTTTAGGTCTAAAATAATTAATACATTTTTTGAAACTTTTGTATACAGTTCATATGGATACCATATTTGTACTATTATATTGTTATGGTTTTAAATAACTTAAACAATAAAGATTATTATCATTATTCATGAAGACTCTCTCTTTAATCGCTTTATGTTTGTGGAGAACCATGAATTTAGTTTTCTCCACATTAACCACCAACTCATGGTCTCCACAGAAATCCTCATATCTTTTCAGTGAGCACTACAACCACTTCTGAGTTTTTGAAATAATTAGGGTGTTGTCCGCTAAATGTGTACCTTCATATCAGCAAGTGCTGGAGCGACAGTGGGGCGGGTAGTAAAATAGTTAACAACCCTTTTGATGAATAACAAAAATAGGGGTGGTGCCAGGACGTACCCTTGGCATATATTATATATATATGTTTAATGTATTTTTTAATTATATATATATCACTTATCATTTTTAACCATTTTAAAATATTTGTAACTATGTTTATTTTAATTATATGTATTATTTACTTTACTTAAAAAAACAATATTTTTAACAATGATATTTTTGACATCGATATTTTTTTGTTGATATTTTTGTACTTACCATAATGTAAATAGGATGTCGATATTCTTGATTTCAATATTCTTGCTACGATATTTCTGTAGGGCGATATTCTGTCCTTCGATATTTTGTCAGTGATTCCTTATTATCAATATTTCTGTGTCAAAGAGTAATGCAGAGTTATTGAAATTACTCTGATTGCTCTGTTGAAAATGAAATTCCACCCTGGCCTAATTTTTTTGCAAAATGCACCCTCGTGTCAATTTTTGATGCAAGAAGGTGTTTTGCGCAAGAAATTAGCACAAATAAAATGTCTGCGTACTACTACTACTCGCATTCATGTTCATATTATTGCTTGGATAGGAGTTTATGTTAAATAAATAAAAATACAAGAGGCATTTGGCAAAACAGGAACAAGTTGGTTTTATGTAACGCTGTGGCTGGGAGAACATTGACAGTGTGCGTCTGCTCAAAGTCTCTCAGTGTACAACCTTTTGGCCTCTGTTCTATACAGTTCTCCGTAGTAAATCAACAAGTGCGGACATCTGATAAAGACACAGTTTGCTCTCGACATCGGGGAGAGGTAATGCGGGCCAGTGTGTGTGTGTCCAGATGTCTGGCATGAGGAGCGTGTGATCACTACATGTGGTGTGCATGTTGTGTCCTGACTGGTTGAGTGTTTCTATCTACATATGGCATCTAGCTTTGTGGTATTTTGTGGAACGCGAGCCCTTGGCCAAATGTGTTTTATTGGGGTCAATTTCCTCAAATGTGTTTGTGGTGCAACAATCTATATGTGGGATCGATCATGGTTTTCCTGGGTATGCGTTTGTCTTTAAGTTAGGAGTGACCCCACCTGTGACCTGTAATTTGAAAGGCACATATCTCATACTTGGGCTGATGGGGAGATCACTTTGGGTGAATCCAACAGCAATGATACAAGTGCATTGGAACTCCTAAAAATAATGTGGCATTTTTATCGACGTTTCCAATATTGTGTGCACAGTTGTCATAGCATACATTGACATTGTTCATACAGGTATTGACACGGTTAAGCTTGCTTATCTCATAATGTACAACAACATTGTTTTTACTGCAACAGTATTGTCATTTGTGCAAAGATTATGACATTAATTGGTCTTGTTATTTCCGTTGTTGACACCATGGTGCGGGTACAGATGATGACATACATTCAGCGGTGGTCGGCACAGGTAAGTGCAGTGGGGTGGTGAGGCGCGGAAAGGGGACCCAACAGATGATGGAATAGATGTTATTTATTTATTTAATTATACCTATTCCATTGTCTGTCGACTTCCCCTGCTCCCTCCCCACCCCTCCTCACCATGTTTACCTGTGCCGGCCGCAACTGCCTAGATTGATATCATATTGATGGGTGTTGGCACTCATTGATATTGCGTTTATTGGTATTGCCGTTGTTGAGCACACAGATATCATGGTATTCATTGACATCGCATTCATCTACATAAAGACATGTTATATTAACATGAAAGTTTTATACTCTTTTTAGACAGTCATTTTTTTATTACATTGGTTGCTTCAACTAGGGCAGTTGCCACTGAAAATGCAGCAGGGCAGCACAAACGTTAGGTTTTGCAATGCAGCCTACCTCCATACAAAGCTATGTTTCTTTATGTGACTAACATTCTACAGAGGATGTCAATTACTTGTTTTGCTGAACCCTAACACTATATTTGACAATGAGTTTAGGAAAGGCTTTTAATTGTAGTGAAATGTAACACTGTCAATTATACTGTGACATTCGTATTAGGAGTGGGCAGACCTCGCAGAGTTTTAGCCCACGGAATTCTGTGGAGTCACTTAAAAACTTTCTGAGATTCTGCGAAGTTTAGTGAGTGGCGGAATTCTGGTCCATGGTACATCACTCTCTTCAACACACCCCTGCACCATCCTAACACAAAACTGCAACCATCCATCAAACCTCAGAGCAACTCCCTTACCTGTCACTTTGATGAATGTATAACCCAAAAGCCCTCACCCTTTAACAACACAGGGAGCTATTGATGCCTAAAGAATGATTGCACACTTCAGAAAACAGTAGGGGTGCTGCTGTGGTCTATCCCAATGTGAGTATTATGGTTGGGGACTCGAGCTGCTTGGGTGAAGATGCGGAGGGTGGGGTCAAGAAGGAGAAGGTACACTTCTCACCCATCCATGCCACAGGTAGGCACAAAGAAGAAGCAAGTGTCAAAGGAATGGCAGAAAAGAAGCAGGATTTGATCAGGGAGGAGGGGACAGCTCTGCCTGCTGCTTCTCTAGGCTGTGTGACAGCAGGGGACAGAAAAAATAGATTTGATGTACAACCGCTAAGCCACCCTAGTAGCTCCAACAGCAATGACTAAATCGGTATAGGTGATCACTCTTTTTAATGCCAGGATGACCTCCTGGATACAGGCAATAATTCTGGCACTCCACACTCTCCCTATGATGCGATGGTTTATTTTAAAGCCTCACTCTCACCCTAAGAGTGCAGACTTTACTATGGTACGTCTCAGAACCAACACCATCAAACAACCCCCTTGGGACAGATGCTTCCCGTTATCATACACTCTCCCTAGGCTTGTAATGGGCCGGCGTGGCCTACCTCTCCTTGTTGCTGGAGAAGTCACAGCTCCTGCCATTGTTGCACACATTAGGTGCTGGAGCTGGAGCTGCACACATACATTCTTGCACTGCTTCCCAGCCAGCAGCGCCGCACTGTAGGACAGCAGCTCACCCTTAAGTTTGTCTTCACGGGTGAGTCCTCCAGGAACTTGGGAATCCTGCACTAGCTCCCTGGTTCTTGCCTGGTTGGCGCTAATCAGTCTAGAAGCAGTTACCTGTGCTCGGAGCTGCAGTGGATAGCTGAGGCAGCAGCATCCCCATTAAGCCAGACAAATGGAGCCTGTTCTCAGTCTGTTTAGAAAGGTAAAGCTCATCCCACAGCAAAGCGTGCTAACTTTGGACAGTGGCAGTATAAAGCATGAGACGTATTGACTGCCCCTTCAAAGACAGCATAACCAGGATCATAGCAACAAAAACCTACAATCACACTAACAAAAAGGGCAGAAAATGCCCTATTTGCATCAATATGTAGAGTGATCAGGTGTGAATATCCCAGGAGGTGTCCATCCTTGAACAAAGGGTATAATTGATGCGCTCAGATGCCCGTTTTATATAGCGCGAACTTGACCCGAACCGAATCGGGTATCAGAGCGCTTTACATAGCACCAGTTACATGAGGACACACATTCATTTTTTTTGTTAGGCACGGGGAGATTAAGCTATTTGCCCAGAATCACAGGATGTTTGGCGTCGTTACCGAGACTCGAACCCAGATTCCCAGGTCCGAGGTCGAGCGCCCTAGATCGACCCCTAACCCCTAACCCCTAACCCATTAAGAACATGTGTTCTCAGGAAAGTGACAGGCCAGAGCTGAGTTGATATATAGTACATTGCTTGTGTTACAAATTATTAAAGCAATCTGAAGTTCTGCAAAAGTGCATCAAATTTCTTTATTATGTTTCCCTTTTTTCTTTTATTCTTCTACTCTTTTGTCAGTTCAGTGGAATTCTGAATTAAAGAATCACAGATTGAGAAAGACAGCTAACACAACACATGTTTCGCCCCTTGCTTGGCGCACAAGACTTGGGCTTTCTCTTTTCATTTTTTCATTTTTGTATTTTACTTTTGTCAATTTCGTATACATACACGTAAGTAATAAACAAAGCATCAGGGTCGCCCACTAGCCCACCCTATCCTACACAGATCCACGAAGAGCTCTGGCATTCAAAAGGCAGTCCTTTTGTTTAGGATAATCCATTTTGCTTAAACCATCAAGTTTCATTACAAAGCATAAAAAATGGAAGTGGTTTTCAAAACACATTTCATAGAGCATTTCGTAAAACTTTTCCCACAGCGTTTCCTTGAGCCTAAGGAGGCCTAAAGTGCAAAGTACAAGATGTGAGTGAACAATGAAGTAATTTTTACAAAGCATATCACAAAACATTATGTGAAGCATTACACAAAAGCATCAGGAGTCCTAAAGTGCAAAGTGCAAAGTGCCGGTAATCAACTACCTATACGTCTTAAGATATATAAATGGACCTATGCAAAAGTGGAAAGTGCAAGGTATATGTAGTGGCACCTTGATGGCGAGATTGGGGTCTCAAACGGATAAGCAATCTATCAAACACAAACATATTGATACAGTTTCAAAACGTAAACAATACTTATGGGCTGCCAACCCATGACGTGGTATAATAACATTGGTCCCCTCCCTTTTTTACTGCAGATTTAGCTGGCGACACTATTTAGCCAGTGGTTCCCAAATTACCAAGCCCTTCCTCTTAGCTCGGAGCCCTTCTTGGCATAAATTGCTTTTTCCAAGTTGTATGCTGAGTAGACGGGCCAGCCACTGTTGAAAGGAAAGGGGGTTGGGATCCAGCCAAGCCGAAGCGATACATAACCTAAGTATAGCCATAGTGACAAAGATCAGGGCCCCTCCTTTTTCTTTTTCTATAGTTTCCTGACCCTCCATATAGTAGAGGGGGTTAACAAAACGTCCCGTGATAAAATTACCTTAAGGAGACCCTGAATCTCTTCCAGAAGATGGCCAAGTTTCTCGCAGGTAGCAAACATATGTATAGAGTCCGTGCCTTTTTCAAAACATCGGGGACATTTAGTGCCTTTACCAGTTCCACATTTTGTAATTTTATTTGGGGTATAATACAAAAAAAAGAATTTTTAAAAAAAAACTGGGCTTGAAAATTGGCTGATAGTAGGTCACTTTGAGCAAAGCAAAGAGCTGACCAGAATACATTATAAGTAATATCTAGTTTCTGCTGCTATTTCCCAGCGATTCTAGGCAAATCGTCAGGCATTAAGCTATAAAGTCATGTTATGTTATATGTTATGAAAAGACTTATATCGCACTCTATTACTCTAGAGTGTCCTTGCACGTGCGTGGGCTGAGGAAGAGGAGGCAGGATAAATTAGATGAGCAGTTTAAAAAGATACATTTTTAAATGTTTTTTGAAAAGCCGAAAGTCCTGTGTATGCTGTAGCTCCACAGGGAGGGCATTCCAGGCAACTGCTGCTTTAACAGAAAGGGACTGGCCTCCCAAGCGTGACCTACAAACCATGGGATGACCAGCCGGTGCTGAGTGGCAGATCGCAAGGGACGGCTAGGCGTATGCAGAGCAAAGCGCCTCCTAAGGTACGCAGGCCCTCGGCCATGAATGGCCCTGTGAGATAGAATAAGAGCCTTGAATTGCACCCGTTGGGCCACAGGTAGCCAATGCAGATCCCGCAGATGCTGCCGAGCACTAGATCTCCGAGAGATGTTGAACAGGAGTCTGGTTACGGCATTCAGTATGATTTGAAGTTTTCTGAACCAGATAGCCGGGAATGCCAATGAACAAAGCATTAGAAAAGTATACTATTGCCAATACTGTTATCCTCAGTAAACCTCCTCAGATTCTCTACCATTAGAATTTAACTTAATGTGAGTATGAGACTTATAATTCAGTCTGAATAAATCACTTTTTTTATTAATCCATTTTAGTACATTTGTTGGTTATATTTCACCCTACAATCAACATACAAAGACAATTTCGCAATAAAAATAATTAGACTGTCAAAAAATTCATACTCGATTCACATACTCCATTGATCAACAATTCACATTCCATTCTTACACTCTCACACACACAACTACCACACTTTATTTACAATTCAATATACAATAATGCATATAATCGTCACCATAAACAACAATTTTTCAGGTTTGGAAAATGTTAATAGTATTATATATTTGAAAGATCTTTTAGTGTAATAATAATGGTCTACGCGTTTCAAACTATTTAGTGGGGAGTTCTCATCAGGACCTCACAGCTTAAAACTGGAGTGTGACCTAGTTCAAAAATTGCCCAGCGTGATGCAATAATACAAGAGCCTTTCTCATGTGTCTCTGGATAATGGGTGGGACTTGTTTTGTGTCTCCTCTCCCCGTTGTTGATTGTATATGCGGCTTGCTCGTGAACCTTTCACATATAGGTGCGGCTTCTGTCACGCAGTCTGTACCAAGATTAGCGTGTTCGTGAACAAAGCATGGGCATAATCAAGGCGGGAAAGGATGAGGGCGCGCGCTACCATTTCTTTAGCCTCCCTAGGAAGCAGGAAAAAGAACCTTCGTAAGGCCTTAGGAGTCCCGAAGCAGACTCCAGTAAGTTTCTTAATGTGTTCTGCAAACTGGAGATCTTCAACAAACCACACCCCTAAGTCCTTTGCCGGGTGACCCACTGAGCTGGGGCATGGGACATTTGGAGGCCAAAGAGATTCTCTGAAGGCAAAGGGGAACTGGCCATACAGGAGTACCTCCGACTTATCCTCATTGCACTTAAGTTGGGTATGTGCAAGGCAGTGGAAAACAGACGAAAGGCAGATCTGAGCGGCATTGGAATCCAGATCAGAGTCCTTCCAAGTAAAGAGCAGCTGGGTGTCATCCGCGTAGGCTATCATTTTTGCTCCAAGTTCCTCGGCTAAAAAAATCAGGGGGGTCAGATATATATTGAAAAGCCGGGGGCTCAACGTGGAGCCCTGAGGCACCCTGTAGAAAGTTTCCTAACGGAGGACGAATAAGGAGGCATCCAGACCTGCTGAGTGCGATCGTCCAGGAAGGACTCCATCCAATCCAATGCAGGACCAGCGATGCCAATAGATGACAGGCAGGCAAGAAGTAGCTGGTGGGGCACCGTATCGAAGGCGGCAGAGAGGTCCAACAAAATCAGAGCCGCCCTGCCGCCTCCATCCAGGCACTCCCTGATCGCCTCTGTCATTTCCACCAGCGCAGTCTCTGTACTATAGGAGGCTCTAAACCCGGATTGAGCAGGGTGAAGAGCACTAAATGTTTCCACGAAGGCCTCAAGCTGCCGGAATACCACCTTCTCACAAACTTTAGCCAAGGCTGGCAAAAGAGAGATGGGACAATAGTTTGATGGAACATAGGGATCTAAAGAAGATTTTTTAAGAAGGGGTAAGAGTTTAGCCTGCTTCCAACACACGGTAATGGTGGCGGTCTGAAGAGATAGATTAATAATCTCAGCTACCTCTGAACAAACAACCTCAGCTACCCCAGCTAATACTCGGGCCGGGCACGGATCTGTAGGCGCGCCTGATTCCAAAGATTTCAGAATAGCTAAAACGTCAGGCTCAGCCACAGGCAGGAGTAGCGTGAACAGGGAGGTAGGTAAACTGAAAATCAGAGGGGGCACCAGAGGAGTACTCCTCTGTTCATGAGAAAGAAATCCTAAGCTGTCCTGAATCTTTCTTATTTTCTCAATAAAGAAAGACAGCTCCCCACACCATTGTGCAGCGGCTGGCAGAGTCCTTTGCTCCGCACAGGGTGTTAGAAAGCTCTTAACAATAGAAAAGATCTTCTTGCTATTGTTGTTAGCTCTGGTAATCCACCCAGCATAGTAGTTACTTTTCGCTTTCCTAATAGCAGTGTAATATTCCCTCTGAGCTGTATGGAGCGTGGACTTAGCAGAAGGGCAGTACTCCTGACGCCAGCTGTGCTCCAATTTTTTACAACCCAGTTTCAGCTTGTTTAGAGCATTCTAAAACCAAGACTTCGATGGTGGAAAGCGCTGTTTACCACTAGAAGCTGGTTTGGCAGTGGAGCTAACCCCTCGGCTAATCCAGGAGTCAAAGCTATCCACCGCCCCAACAAGATCAAGGGCAGGTGCCCGGCGGGCCTGAAGCAGAGCTTCAGAGAAAGCGGAAGATTAATCTTTTGAGGGCGGGCGCCAGGAAGTACGGCAGAAGTACGCGGAGACTTCTCCATAGACCACGAAAACCTGATAAGATAGTGATCAGACCAGGTAACTTGTTCTGGTTCCCTTATAAACAAATCAAAATTTGTACAGACTAGGTCCAGTAAGTGGCCCCCTGAATGCGAAGGCATCTTGACCCATTTGGTCAGCTGAGCTAGATTGAATGAGTCCAGGAGACCCCTGAACTCAGATAGATAGTCCCGATCCGAGCTGTATTGAATTCAGTCAATTTTTACATAAGTTCACATTGGGCCTGCCTTACGTCGTAAAAAGTTTCTTATTGATAAGGAGATCCCTGGTTATTTTCTAGCTTCTTAATAAGAGGGTCAATATACATTGCAAAGAGTAACGGGGAGCAGGGAAACCCCGGTGTGATTGCAAATTGTTCTGTCTGTACCCCATTGGTCATGACCCTAGCCATGGGACTTATATATAGTGCTTTTATAGCTTGAATAAACCCAGGGCCTAGGCCCATTTTCTGCATGATGTTCCCCAAGAGTAACCAGGAGACGTGATCAAAGGCCTTTTCGGCATCAATAAGTATTAGCACCATCGGGTCTCCTGTAGTCTGTGCAACATCAAACAGAGTAATAGATCTCCTTTTGTGATCGGTGGTGCTTTTTTGGGGGATGAAACCACGTTGCCATCTAGAGGCGAGTCTTTCAATGACAACCGATAATCAGGAAGCTAGAATTTTAGAATACATTTTGGAATCTCCCTTGATTAAAGTTATAGAGCAATAAGAGCCCATTACCAAGGGAGATTTGTCTATTTTAGGGAATAGAATGATTTTTGCTAGTGACCAAGAAAAGGGAGGGGCTGTGCTGTTAATAATTTGTTCAAGAAGAGATTTAAAAATATCTTTGATCTGGTCGATGAATACCTTATAAATAGGCTGTCCAGTTTTAGGTTTTAACCTATAATTACTAATAAAACACCACCAAAAGGGAAATTGCCCTCTTCAGTGTAAACATATAAACACTAACAGAACACTTGCATAACCACAAACTAAATGCCATTCAAAGAAAGAAAAAGGAGAGTGAAAGAGGAGGCCAGAGGGGTGCAGCAAGAGGCAAGAGGGGTGCAGAAAGAGGCAAGAGGGGTGCAGAAAGAAGCAAAAAAGGGGAAGAAGGAGACATGAAAACTGCATAAAGAGGCAAGAGAGTTGCAGCAAAAGGGAGGCAGAAAGGTGGGCAGAGTGAGGCAAGAGAGGTGCAGAAAGAAAGAAAAGAGGTGCAGAAAGAGGCAAGAGGGATGCAGAAAATTAGGACAGAGATGCAGAAAGCAGCTAGAGCAGTGCAGAAGAAACCCACAGAGGTGCAGAAAGAGGCAAGAGTGGCACAGAAAGGGGCAATTGAAGTATAGAATAAACCAAAATAGATACAGAAAGTGGCAAGAGAACTGCAGAAAAAGGCGAGAGGTTACGAATGAGGAAGGAGAGGTACACAAAGAGACAACAGTGGTACAAGAGGCAAGAGGGGTGCAGAAAGAAGCAAGTAAAGTGCATACAGAGGCAAGAGAGGTACGGAAACAGGAAGAAAGGTGCAGAAAGAAGCAAGCGATGTGCAGAAAGAACCAACAGAGGTACAGAAAGAGGCATACTTTGACTGTATCTTACAACAGGTTCATACAAAGTACACTAATCACTAATCCTTCTCCAAAGATGTCCTAAACCTCACATTTTTATCTTGAAGGTTCACTATTAATCACCTGCTCAGCATATTAGGCCAACCAAATATAAAACAACAATGCAAAGTATATTACTTTTGCAAATCTGTCCAAGTTTGTGAAGGTATGCATGCGTGTCTATGTTTTTACCTAGTGACATGTTAAATGAAAATAAACATGCAAACACTTGAATACTTGTGTTTCAAACAGCATACTCTGTACATTTCTGTTAAAAAAGGTGTATGCATTTCTTTCTGCTCACAATAGAGGGCACATGGGTATTCAATACTATATTTGAGGGGGCTCTATAACACGTATATTCATAGGCTGTCCGGTTTTAGGTTTAAACCTATAATAACTGATACAACCCCACCGAAAGGGACATAGCCATCACCAGTGTACACATATCAACATTGCAAAAAGGTTCTTTGCAAGTTCAACAAACATTGGAGTGATATTGATTGTATTTGCAGGGATTTAGCTACTTGTATAAAAAAGTTGTGTGATTACCTGGCAAAATCGATACCTGAGCTGAAGTGCATTCCTGTAAGAGACCCCTGCCACTTGTTAGATGGTATGCTGAAAGGATCTTTACAATCTTCAGAGTTAATAAAGAATGCTATTGACTTTTTAGTCCATTCTGGTGCACTGTTTTGTTATGCGTGGGAAATAAAACACAAATAGTTCTCCTTTTGGGCTTTCTGTGGCATCAAAGAAAGAGTCATCCAAACGGTGTCACTTAGATGATGATTTTCAGCCCAAGGGGCTGTGAATGCTATATTATCCATGTGGTAACCGTTTGCAGAATTCTTGCTTAGTGAGGATGCCAAAGGCAAGAAATGTGACGATCTTTGGTCGCATATTGATAGTGATGTGAAAAATGTACACTCTACTGCATTGTTAGAGTTTTACATGAAAACATAAATGCTGTAGTGAACATAATAAAAAAACTAGAGTCTGAAAACACCCTTGTCTGCCAAGTGTTCAGCATAATTGATGTAGATGCGAAACAATTCCTTGAGAGTAGGCTGAGCAACACATTTAGTGCTTGTCACTTGGTAAACAAAGCAATGTTGAAGAGCAATTCTGGAACTTTTTATTTACAATGTATGAGAAATGGCTTACAATGATGCAAAGAATTTTCTCTGTAGTTTAAAAATTGCTGCTTCATAACTCTGAGGGTATAAGCACCCAGTTCAACTCAAATGTTGCAGAACCTACACAGAGAATCGCAATCTTCAAGTCCACCAGTATTGCCATGGAAAACTATGTCAGTGGCCAGAGTTAGCAAATTGTATACTGGCTGTTTTGGCATTGCATGTCTCAACCGCCAATGTTGAGAGAGCCTTTTCACAGAAAAAAGTTTATATGGGAAGGAAAAAGCGAGGATACATGACCAAATACTCACTGAAGAAGTATTATATGGTGTACTACAATAGGTTTGATTTGCAATAATGTATTTGGACCTCATATACACTGTACGTACACTGTCTATATACCATGCACTATCAGTATAGAAAGCAAGCAATAATAAAAGCAAAATATTCCATGAACACTGGAAAAACACTGTTTCTGTTGTTTTTAATGGCACAAAAATGTGTAACCACCAAGGACCACAGATTTTTAAGGTATTGAAATCACTTGAAAACACTGAAAAACAACCACCAGAATTTACCAAAAATAGAAACTGAAAATAGGAAAGCCTATTTATAAAATGCGACCGGAATAAGATTGGCACCCACTGCCTTTCTATCTGATAAGCTATTTATACTTATTGCAATCTCTTTCCAGGAGGGGGAACCTTCTAGAAATGTGTGGTCCTCAGGGCTTAGACATAATAACGGAACTGGGTTTAAAAAATGATCAATGGCTCTTTGTCTAGATACTATGGTGGCAACACCCTCCTTGATATACAGTTGTTAATTAAACTGGCAGAAGGCAGTTCTGATTTTTTCCGGCTCAGATGTTATCCCGATTGTCGGATCTCAGAAGGACTATATACCATTTTTCATGATATGCTGTCGAGTTCTCAAGACTGGTGGCCAATTTGTTCGCTAAATTCATATATCTTTTCATGAGCAGCGGCCCACTTGGAAGCAGCTTTTTCATACAAAATTGCGCCGATTTCTGCCCTTACCACAGCAACGTCCAATTGTGCTGGCTCAATTTCCCTCTCCTGCTGAACAGCCCCAATACGTTTTTCCTCAGCCTTTGCTAATTTTTTCTGGAGCTTAGGATCTGCTCTTTTTCCCTTTTGTTCTTCCTCAGTGTGAACTGTAATGTTTCCCAGTGTATACAAGCCTTTAGGGCATCCCAGACCACCCCAATTTGTGCAGAGCCATAGTTTTTTTCAAGGAATTCCTTAATCTAGCCCTTCATATGGTCACAATATTCCTTGTTAAATGATATAGACCTCTCGAAACTCCAAGTTGAAGTTTCCTTGCTGAGTGATACTCCCTTTACCCCTAAGATTAGGGGGTTGTGATCTGACATGAATCGAGGGATAAGTTCAATATTAACATCCTGAATCAAAGAGGAAGAAACTAGGGAATAGTGCAATCAGGCATGTGATTGATGAGGGGAAGAATTGTAAGTATACCCCAAGTGGTTTAGTCTTAGACCAAACATCAGTAAGCCCTTGAACGTGGAATAGGTTCCTCAGTGCCTGCAAGACTTTGGGTTTACATCCTGTACAGTGCTGTTGGATGTCCATGTCCCTATCACTGGGTAAATTAATGTTCAAGTCCCCGCAAAATTATAACAGGAAGGGTCCAGTGAGCCAGCTCCTCGGAAAGCCAATTGATTACACCGGGTCATCTGCTGTACTCCCGTATATCAAGCATAAGGTGAAAGGAGACTTAGATGGGCCTACACTCTGTAAGTACCCACCTCCCATGGGGGTCAACCTTAGTTTTAGGTATTTGAAAAAGGTTACTATGCAGAGCTAGAATAGCAACCCCTCTAACAGGGGCACTCTGCGATGTCCCTCCAATCAAAGTATTACCCAGTGTGTTTAAAAGGCCGGTCTGTGAGCCTTAGATGTGTGTTTCTTTAAGGCAGACCAAGTCTGCCCCCAGCAGGCGTAGACCCTGGGAGACCTTCTGCCTCTTCCGGACATTGTTTAGACAGCAAACATTAATAGTAGCAATTCTAAACTGTGCAAGATTTGCCATACACATATATTTATATTTCTGTTCCATTGCAGCAACGAGTATTTCAGAGAAGGAGAAAAAGCAAAAAAAGCACTGAAAAAAACAAAAGAGGGAAGCATAACAAAACGATGATCTTCCAATAACAAGCAGCCATTGGTGTTGGATGTACCAAAGCCCGCTTCACTCCCTCCTAACCCCCTGGACCCTGCAATGCCCACCCTTCCCCCAAAAAACTGAGCAATCAGGAATAGCCTGAGTGATGGATGCCAAAAATAGGTCCCTGCCACCCGACACCACTGTGATATCCCCCAAAAAAGTAAACAAGTAATATACCGTAGGCCAGAAGAGAACCCAACCAATATCTTAAGTAATTCTAATTAAAGCAAGATCCCACTTCCTTTTCCACCCCAATAAAGAAAATGTCAACATCTATTTTTCAGATAGAAAAGTTATTTTAGCTGTGATTTCATTAAGATGCTCTTGAGCCTTGATTTCAGATGTGGAGCTATGGCAAGAGCCATTCAAAATGATTATAAGTTTAGTAGGATTCATTAAAAAACGTGGGCTCCTAGCTGTTCGAATGGCGTAAACAGCTGGCGGAGGTACCATCTGTGTTCGACCATGGAGTGACTGAAATCTGGCTAAGCGAAAAAGGACAACCCTTCAAACATTTTCTTAGAATTCTGCCGGGCATGTTCATAAACCATTTGTCCTAGCAAAAAATTACCAAAAAACACCAGGAAGGCTCTGGGTTTCCCTTCTACATTAGAGGAAGTTTTTATTAACATGAAGGGGAATCAGTGAGCCCTTTGAATCTCTTTATCCCAATTCCAGTAGGGATGATCAGGGAAAGCGCCTTTAAGGAGCTTCATGATAAATCATTGAGGGTCATCTCCTTCTCCTCCTTCTGGTATCCCCAGCAGCCGGAGGTTATTTTGATGCTGCGTGTTCTCCTGATCCTCCAATTTCTACATGACATCCATCATGCAGGCGCTTTGGGAGGAACTTTGCTCTTTTAGAGAGATTACATCAGCTTCCAGACTCTTGGTGTGGCTTTCGATCATTGTAATGCCTTCAGCTATATCTGAGAGTGTTTTGTTAAATTTTCTTATCCCCACTGTAGCTTTTGGCCCACCCCTTTGCTTGTCTATTATCAATCCATAGTTCTTTTTGAAATTTCTTTATAGAAAGTAGGATGGCAAACAAGGAGGGTATTTGGCTAGCTTGGTTGTTGCCCATCTGTGGCTAATCCTGGAACTGATATAGAGTCAAAATATCGAGTCCATAATATCGACTAGACACAATATCGAGTTAAAAATATAGTATGGACATAATATCGACTAGACATAATATAGACAACAAAAATATCGACTAGAAAAAATTAATATCGAATAGAATGGACATAATATCGAATCAAAAATATAGAATGGACATAATATCAACTAGACATAATATAGACAACAAAAATATCGAATTTAAGGTAAGTTAATATTATTTTTAATTGTTTGTGTAATATAAATCTGTAGCGTGTTGTGGGTTTATAGGGGAATAGGGTGGGAAGTAATTTAATTATAATTAATTAAACATGTCAATTTATTTATTGATATTTATTTAGAATTAATTGTTAATTAATTATTATTTGGTAATTAATTAAAATATAATTGGTAAATAATTATAATTGATTAATTGATAAATATTTTAATTTTAGTAATTTCTTTTCTGTAGCGGGTTGTGGGTTTATAGGGGAATAGGGTGGGAAGTAATTTAATTATAATTAATTAAACATGTTAATTTATTTATTGATATTTATTTAGAAATAATTGTTAAATAATTATTAATTGGTAATTAATTAACATATAATTGGTAATTAATTATAATTGATTAATTGATAAATATTTTAATTTTAGTAATTTATTTTCTGTAGCGGGTTGTGGGTTTATAGGGGAATAGGGTGGGAAGTAATTTAATTATAATTAATTAAATTTTTAAATTTATTTATTGATATTTATTTAGAAATAATTGTTAAATAATAATTAATTGGTAATTAATTAAAATATAATTGGTAATTAAAATTAATAGATTAATTTTTAAATTGTAAATTAATTTATTGTTAATAGTTAATTAATTAGTATTAGTAGTTATTTTTTATAATTAAATAATTTTAATTTGTATTTATAAATAATTATTTAATATGTTTTATCCAATTGTTAAATATTTTAATTAATTTGTAATTGGTATTACTATTTATGTTATTTATATTTATATATAAAGTATTTACTTTCCCTACTATTGCACTCTCTGAAGTTGGAATAGTAATTTTAACCCCTACCCTATCCAACTCTTTCCCTACTGTTGAACTCTCTGGAGTTGGAATAGTAATTTTAACCCCTACGCTATCCAATGCTTTCCCTACTGTTGCACTCTCTGGAGTGGGAATAGTAATTTTTACCCCTACGCTATCCAACGCTTTCCCTACTGTTGCACTCTCTGGAGTTGAGATAGTAATTGTAACCCCTATGCTATCCAACGCTTTCCCTACTGTTGCACTCTCTGGAGTGGGAATAGTAATTTTAACCCCTACACTATCCAACGCTTTCCCTACAGTTGCACTCTCTGGAGTGGGAATAGTAATTTTTACCCCTACGCTATCCAACGCTTTCCCTACTGTTGTACTCTCTGGAGTTTGAATAGTAATTTTTACCCCTACGCTATCCAACGCTTTCCCTACTGTTGCACTCGCTGGAGTGGGAATAGTAATTGTTACCCCTACGCTATCCAACGCTTTCCCTACTGTTGCACTCTCTGGAGTGGGAATAGTAATTTTTACCCCTACGCTATCCAACGCTTTCCCTACTGTTGTACTCTCTGGAGTTGGAATAGTAATTTTTACCCTTACGCTATCCAACGCTTTCCCTACTGTTGCACTCGCTGGAGTGGGAATAGTAATTTTTACCCCTACGCTATCCAACGCTTTCCCTACTGTTGCACTCTCTGGAGTTGGAATAGTAATTTTAACCCCTATGCTATCCAACGCTTTCCCTACTGTTGCACTCTCTGGAGTTGGAATAGTAATTTTTACCCCTACGCTATCCAACGCTTTCCCTACTGTTGCACTCGCTGGAGTGGGAATAGTAATTTTTACCCCTACACTATCCAACTCTTTCACTACTGTTGCACTCTCTGGAGTGGGAATAGTAACTTTAACCCCTACGCTATCCAACGTTTTCCCTACTGTTGCACTCTCTGGAGTGGGAATAGTAATTTTTACCCCTACGCTATCCAACTCTTTCCCTACTGTTGCACTCTCTGGAGTTGGAATAGTAATTTTAACCCCTACGCTATCCAACGCTTTTCCTACTGTTGCACTCTCTGGAGTGGGAATAGTAATTTTTACCCCTACGCTATCCAACTCTTTCCCTACTGTTGCACTCTCTGGAGTGGGAATAGTAATTTTAACCCCTACGCTATCCAATGTTTTCCCTACTGTTGCACTCACTGGAGTGGGAATAGTAAATATTACCCCTACGCTATCCAACTCTTTCTCTACTGTTGCACTCTCTGGAGTGGGAATAGTAATTTTCACCCCTACGCTATCCAAAGTTTTCCCTACTGTTGCACTCTCTGGAGTTGGAATAGTAATTTTTACCCCTACACTCTCCAAAGCTTTCCCTACTGTTGCACTCTCTGGAGTGGGAATAGTAATTTTTACCCCTACGCTATCCAACGCTTTCCCTTCTGCTGCACTCACTGGAGTCGTTACAGTACATTTAAACCTTTTGCTATCCTACGGTAAAAATATTGTATATGTTTTGTTAATAATATGTATATATATATATATATATGTATTCAAAATAAATTACTATTTTTAAAGTTATATTATTTATGTTTTAATGTTATGTTTATTTAAGTATTTTAAAAAAGTAAAAATTAATTTTATTTATTATTATATTACTTTTAAATTACTTTTAAGACATTTAAAAAAAACGATATTTTGACAGTCTATATTTTGTACACTCGATATTTTAAAGTCGATATTTTTGTACTTACCTGTTTGAAGATAGGAAGTCGATATTTTGTCAGTCTATTATTTTACCTCGATATTTTGACATCTCGATATTATGACAGTCGATATTATTTCAGTGATCCCTGGAACTCTATAGGGTTCCTTGCCCCCAGGAAAGGTAGGCTGTGAGCCAGAGTAATCCGATTTCAATTGACTATGGCCTTCACGCCTTTTCCCTTTCCATTTGCTGGATGTGGTCTTCTGGTTCTGCAAGTTTCCTAGCTCAGTAGGTTTTAGGCTGCAGTTTGGGTCTAACTGAAGCTCATTGCTTAAAGAGAAGCTCCCACCAATGGAGGAATTCTAGTCATCTGTGGCAGGGAAAAAGGGTTCCCCCACCAGCTCAGGGGACAGGATCGGGTGCAGGAGCTGCCCTCCAGAATCAAAGTCCTTTTCCAAAATTGCCACATTTCGGCTAAAGAGTCAGTTGTTATAGCATTTGAGGGAGTTAGAGAGTTCATAGTTTCATCCAGGTTGTTAGCAATCAAAGGAGTTGCAATGTAGCCGGAAAGCTACCGCTGCTTGTCACTTTCAGCTCTGGGGGGCAGGTTTTGACAGTCGGCGATGTTAATGCAGGAAAGACACAGATCGGATAGTAACACCGGGGCACCAGGATCAGGCTCAAAAGTACCTTCAGAGGTTTTGTGGAGTTTAGAGGCTAACCTTACACCATCTGGATTAGTCAAACTCCTCCCTTTTGGGCCCAATGTGTTATCGGTGGGGAAAAGATGAGCAATGGAAGGTTGAGAGCCCATTCCTTCTTTGAGCGTGGTCCCCCCTGGTGCCCCCCGGTCACCTTTCTGTTATCTTCTCACTGCCCCCTCTAGTGTCCCTTTCACCTCTTGCGCTGCTTTGAGGACGGGGAGCCGGTACGGTCGTGCCTGTAGCCCTAGAATTCATGGACACCATTCTTGACTTGGAGCCCTTTGCTCCGCGGGCTGCCATGCTGTTTCCTTGTCTAGCGCTTTTCACCTTTGAGGGAGTCTGGCGGGTTCAGCTGAAGCCGCAGAGTGAAGGAAAGCAATTACGACCGGAGTCAAAAGGCAATTTGGTGACGGCGGGTGGCAGCTGCTTGACGCAGAGCAAAGTACGTGGAGGCAGCGAATTTCGTTGAGTACACTGCATCCCAAAATGCGATGCAGTGCACGCAACGAAATTCGTTTTATTTATTTAAATGATTACTTACCTGTAAAACTCCGTAATCCATACATTACTACCCTCCACCCTGCCCCTCCCCCTCCCCACTTCACCGCCCTGCATTTACTCCCTCTGCCAGCCGTGGCTGAAAGCAACCATGTTGGAATTAAACGGTATTCTATGTGTGTTGTAGGCTTAGCTGCAGTTGAATGTGTTAATACTGTTGGGTGCTCTCCAGAGGTTGAAGGGAGCACTTCAGTTGTGCTATGACTTCAAAGTTGCAGTCGTTCATAATCTAGCCCACTCACTTGACTGATGATGCAGTGAACAGATCCACCTACTGATGAAAATGTTGGTAGCCCTGCTTTGTATCATGTATATAGTATTTAGGTACTGATGTACTCTTCTAAGGAAAGAACGTATTTTTTGCAGCCTTTGATGTGTGTTTCCTTAAATGATGAGGCTGATGACCATAGAGTCTGCTTCCATATTAACTTGTTGCACGTTAGTTCCTCTTTTGCAAATGATACTACAGCATGAAGACAATAGAATGGCTTGGTATTGAACAATCCTCTTTCCTGACTTCCTTAGTCAAAACCTCAAAAAGCAGTAATATTTGGGTCAGGAACCCCAAGGGTCCGCCCATTTATCAACTTTGATTGTTGTGACTTTGGAAGTTGCATTCTGTAACTTTTATAGTAAGTACTCACAGATAGACGTGTACTGCCCATACAGGCTTTACAGTTTGTAGAATGTGGAGTTCCAATTGGTTGGTACCTCCTCTACAAGGGCTTTTACAGGGTCTCTTCTAGAACACTGAATGATCCTCAACCACTTTTGGGCTTTGGAGGAAAGACCAAAATGAGGGCAAATGCTGCAACAGGTGACCAATATGTTGCTGCCTACATCTTCTCTGAACAAACTCGGGACAGCCACGCAGAACACAAGGATGCCATCCGCAACCACCACCACCTCATCAGGGCGGCCAAGAGGACCTTCTTCAAAGACTGCCTCGACAACAACGCACACAAGGATCTCTTCAACATCATGAAGGAACTCTCCAACCCCAGCTCCAACACCAACGACAACCCGTCGTCGCAAGCCCTGTGCGACTCCCTCGCCACCTTCTTCCACCGCAAGATAGCAGACATCCACAACAGCTTCAACATCCAGACATCCCCAACA
Source organism: Lissotriton helveticus (assembly GCF_964261635.1). Lineage (NCBI taxonomy): Eukaryota > Metazoa > Chordata > Amphibia > Caudata > Salamandridae > Lissotriton > Lissotriton helveticus. The sequence continues at coordinate 1,083,638,727 of NC_136059.1, forward strand.
GACAGCAACACAACAGATCCTCCGCACACCATCAACCCCAACCCCCTGCTAGCCTGGGCCAGCGTGAGCATTGACAACACCATTAAGACCATGCGCACGATCCACTCCGGCTCTCCGTCAGACCCATTCCCGCACCAAGTCTTCAACAGAGCAAGCAGCTCCATTGCACCCCACCTGCGCAAGGTCATCAATCTCTCCCTCGAGACCGCGACCTTCCCAGAGATCTGGAAATATGCCGAGATCAACGCCCTACTCAAAAAACCTAAGGCAGACCCAAGAGACCTCAAGAACTTCCGGCCCATCTCTCTGCTCCCCTTCCCAGACAAGGTCATCGAGAAAACCGTCAACAGATAGCTAACTCGATACCTCGAAGAAAACAGAATACTGGACCCTTACCAGTCACGGTTCCACAGCAACCACAGCACCGAGACTGCCCTCATCGCCGCCACCGATGACATCAGGACCCTGCTGGACAACAGCGAGACCACAGCACTCATCCTCCTAGACCTCTCTGCTGCCTTCAACACCATTTGTCACTGCAAACTACGCGCACGCCTCCACGCCGCAGAGATCCGAGACAAGGCTCTGGATTGGACCACCTCCTTCCTCTCTACAGCCAGGTTCTGAAACTGGGATGGTGCAATGAGCTAAAAAACGGTGTTGGATCTAGCCCTGATCTCTTGACTGGGTGAGAGTATTCTGCTTAATTCAGAGACTCTGTCCATCACCACCCCTTGTTGTAAACAATACCTCCTTCCTCTCTGGCGGAACCCAGAGCGTCCACCTCCCCCCATTCCGTTCCAAAGCCTCCGATATCATCTGCAGCGTACCCCAGGAATTCTCCCTCTGCCCGACACTGTTACTCATTTACAAAGCTCCGCTCGCACACTTAGCCCGACAGCACGATCTAAACATAATCTCCTACGCCGATGACCCTCAGCTGATCCTCTTCCTCACCAAGGACCCCATCGCCGCCAAAGCCAACCTCCATGAAGGAATAAAGGCCGTCGCCGACTGGATCAAGACCAGCCGTCTGAAGCTGAACTCATACAAGACGGAGGTCCTCATCCTCGGCTCCAACCCTTCAGCCTGGGATGACTCCTGGTGGCCGACGGCACTGGGGGCAGCCCCGACACCCACCGACCACGCACGCAACCTGAGAATCATCCTTGACTCAACGATCTCTATGACCAAGTAAGTCAAGGCCGTCTCCTCCTCCTGCTTCAACACCCACCGCATGCTCCGCAAGATTTACGGATGGATCTTGACAGATACAAGAAAGACAGTCACCCAGGCCCTCATCAGCAGCAGACTCGACTACGGAAATGCCCTCTATGCGGGAGCCCCGACCAAGCTCATCAAACGACTACAACGCATCCAAAATGCCTCGGATGACTGATCCTCGACAAACCACGCCACAGCCACATCACCCCCACCTGAGAAACCTACACTGGCTCCCTGTCAACAAGCTCCTCACCCACGCACACTAGGCACTCCACAAGACCGGCCCAGCCTACCTCAACAGACGGCTCTCCTTCTACATCCCCTACCGCCAGCTACGCTACGCCGACCTCTAACTCGCCACCGTCCCGCGCATCCAAAGAACAACCACCGGTGGGAGATCCTTCTCCCACCTCGCCGCCAAGACATGGAACACCCCTCCCATAGAGCCTACGACAGACACAAGACCTGCTGACCTTCAGGAGGATACTCAAGACCTGGCTGTTCGATCAGTAGCGCCCCCCCCAACACCTTGAGACCCTCGCGGGTATGTAGTGTGCTTTACAAATGATTGATTGATTGATTCTCTTTGGAAGAAGCAATGCACGGTTAGGTTGAAGCAATGAGTTAAACATAGGACACTGAAGTATCCTCCATCAGCCATGGCTTTCATTCTCGGTGGCAACGAATCCAATGATAAAACTTCAAAGTTAAATCCTATCATAGATTCTGGTATTACACATTCCCAGGATTTTAGCAGCTGTATTTGATTTTTCCATCAAGAACATTGCAACTGTTAAATACCACCAAATGCTATGAAAAGCAGTGAGACTTTGCTTAACCCCTTTAAAGAGACTCAGTGTGAAGTGATGGTAATGTAATCCTTGGTTTGACAACTAGTCCACATATCTGTGATTGGGTGAGTTGACTGAACAATACTGTCTCTCATTGCTTCACGACCCAGTTGCAGCACTTTATGGTACAGCAATGGCACAGCAGCAGTTGAAAAGTAAGTTCAGCTTGGAACTTTAAATTTTGGACAACAGAGCATTTCCTTGGATTCAAGAAACTCAAGGAAAAAGGAAGGAGGTCAAGCTTCCGGCAGCTGTTTTCTTTATGAGATTACCTTTGCCTCATATGCCTTAGCAGGAAGTCTCCTTAGACAATTTGGGTTGGCGACTGCATTCCTCTTTTCCTTCTGCCATGCTGAGATAGCTGCAGTTGATAACCATGCGTTAACAGTTACAGGGATTCTTCACATGATGGTGATATCTTCTTTTTCCTTCTCACATTTTTCTATCTGTTCAACAGATCCTTGCTCTCAGCAGCAGTTATTCGTTTGAAGGGCTCTTCCAAATGCAAGTTTTTTTTTTCAGATGAATCAGTTGACTCCCAGTACCATAATACACACTTGGCATCCCATGATGCACGTGTTCATGGCAAACTGTGCAATTTGCAATGTGGTAGACATGCGACTTAAGTGTAAAGAAAACTTACACTGGGAAGGTGAGCTTCTTTATAGAGCTGAGGTCAGAACAACGTTGTGGTGTAGCTAGGTCATTATGTTTGCCTTTCCCTAGGATGGGCTGTGGCTGTGATATGTATGATGGTTGCTTCAGGTCTTGAGGTTCTTGAAAAGATGGAAACATATGTCGTTGGTGGTACTACATGAGTCACAGCAGAATGAATCGAAGTGATCTGAAATTGTTCTGCACCATTCCCCACATAAACAATCACTGGCTAATCTTCCTTATCTCAAAGGCTTATAGCAATCTTCCATTTTCCTTGTCTTCAAAAGCGGTTGTCTGGTGTCCAATCCATGGCATGATCATCTGATGGGGAGCTCCCCGCACTTTCATGCAAGCTCTTCAACACCCCCTCACTCACCAAACACACCATGGAAATCTGGGACCTACTACACGACCACAGACCAGACCTGCAGTTCCTTACGGAAACCTGGTTGAAACCAGCTTCAGCACTGGACATTACCACAGCCATTCTCAGGCCTTCAAATCTGACCTCAAAGCTCTCATCCTTCAAAGACACTTCCAAACGTAATTCACGCCCTCTTTATTATCTGAAGGAAGTCCCTCCTTTATGGGAAATTCTGTTCTACATGACTAGAAGTGCCTTCCCAATGTGTTCTTATTGTTTGAGAGCCTGCCATTTGTTGCAGTATTATACTTCTGCTTGTATTGTGTACTCCTTTGTAACATGTACACATCACTTTCCTTCTTGGAATGTATCATTTTCTACCTCTTGTATTTTGTTTGCTTTTGATACATGCATTGCCTCATGTAACGTAACGTTTGTTCTTGTGTTTTGAGTATCTGCCATTTAGTGCAGTATAATACCTCTATTTGTACTTTGTACACTTTTGTAACATACACACATGTCACTTTTTTCCTTTTGTAATGTATCGTTTGCTACCTCTTGTATTTTGTTTGCTCTTGATTCATGCACAATTGTCACTATTGCCTTATATAACGTAACGTTTGCTCTTGTAACATGCTGACTAGTAATTTTTCCTCATGTTCCACTACTGTTCCTATTGTGAAGCGCTCTGACACCTTCGGGTAAAGTCTGCGCTATATAAAAACAGATTAAATAGGCAGGAGCGTCAGCACAAGCTCGGAGGTAGAGTCATCATCATATACAAGGACACCATCAACTTCACTCTCTCTACAGTTATGTTGACTATCTGGATGGAACATCTCATGTTCAAGCAGCTCATCTAAACAAGCTTCAGCCTGCATGGACCCCTCATATAGAGACCACCAGGCACTTGCGCCAACTTTGCCAGCAACATCACAGACCACCATCCATAATGTCCATTATTTCCTCATCTCACATGAACCTGCCTGTACCCTCCAAATTCCTTCTGCCATGCTGAGATAGCTGCAGTTGATAACCATGCGTTAACAGTTACAGGGATTCTTCACATGATGGTGATATCTTCTTTTTCCTTCTCACATTTTTCTATCTGTTCAACAGATCCTTGCTCTCAGCAGCAGTTATCCATTTGAAGGGCTCTTCCAAATGCAAGTTTTTTTTTCCAGATGAATCAGTTGACTCCCAGTACCATAATACACACTTGGCATCCCATGATGCACGTGTTCATGGCAAACTGTGCAATTTGCAATGTGGTAGACATGCGACTTAAGTGTAAAGAAAACTTACACTGGGAAGGTGAGCTTCCTTATAGAGCTGAGGTCAGAACAACGTTGTGGTGTAGCTAGGTCATTATGTTTGCCTTTCCCTAGGATGGGCTGTGGCTGTGATATGTATGATGGTTGCTTCAGGTCTTGAGGTTCTTGAAAAGATGGAAACATATGTCGTTGGTGGTACTACATGAGTCACAGCAGGTTGAATCGAAGTGATCTGAAATTGTTCTGCACCATTCCCCACATAAACAATCAATGGCTAATCTTCCTTATCTCAAAGGCTTATAGCAATCTTCCATTTTCCTTGTCTTCAAAAGCGGTTGTCTGGCGTCCAATCCATGTCATGATCATCTGATGGGGAGCTCCCCGCACTTTCATGCAAGCTCTTCAACACCCCCTCACTCACCAAACACACCATGGAAATCTGGGACCTACTACACGACCACCGACCAGACCTGCAGTTCCTTACGGAAACCTGGTTGAAACCAGCTTCAGCACTGGACATTACCACAGCCATTCTCAGGCCTTCAAATCTGACCTCAAAGCTCTCATCCTTCAAAGACACTTCCAAACGTAATTCACGCCCTCTCTATTATCTGAAGGAAGTCCCTCCTTTATGGGAAATTCTGTTCTACATGACTAGAAGTGCCTTCCCAATGTGTTCTTATTGTTTGAGAGCCTGCCATTTGTTGCAGTATTATACTTCTGCTTGTATTGTGTACTCCTTTGTAACATGTACACATCACTTTCCTTCTTGGAATGTATCATTTTCTACCTCTTGTATTTTGTTTGCTTTTGATACATGCATTGCCTCATGTAACGTAACGTTTGTTCTTGTGTTTTGAGTATCTGCCATTTAGTGCACTATTATACCTCTATTTGTACTTTGTACACTTTTGTAACATACACACATGTCACTTTTTTCCTTTTGTAATGTATCGTTTGCTACCTCTTGTATTTTGTTTGCTCTTGATTCATGCACAATTGTCACTATTGCCTTATATAACGTAACGTTTGCTCTTGTAACATGCTGACTAGTAATTTTTCCTCATGTTCCACTACTGTTCCTATTGTGAAGCGCTCTGACACCTTCGGGTAAAGTCCGCGCTATATAAAAACACATTAAATAGGCAGGAGCGTCAGCACAAGCTCGGAGGTAGAGTCATCATCATATACAAGGACACCATCAACTTCACTCTCTCTACAGTTATGTTGACTATCTGGATGGAACATCTCATGTTCAAGCAGCTCATCTAAACAAGCTTCAGCCTGCATGGACCCCTCATATAGAGACCGCCAGGCACTTGCGCCAACTTTGCCAGCAACATCACAGACCACCATCCATAATGTCCATTATTTCCTCATCTCACATGAACCTGCCTGTACCCTCCCTAACTAAACTCCAGGCCATCAGCAAAAAAGTGGTGCCTACCAGCACAATGATTTCGCAAAGAACTGCACTGAATTTACTTGATTTCCACAAAGTAAAGATTCCAACTTTCAAGGATGGATGTATGGTTCTGCAGAGATTGCAGACAAACCAAGACTAAATCTTTCCTCTAAAATCAAAATCCAAAATGGCAAAAGGCTGGACAAAGCACAAGGAAGAGTCTTGAGGGCAGGAAGAAGAGGTGGCTTTTGGACGTAAAGTAGCATTATTCCCTTTGGTATATCCTCTGCATCAATCAAAAAATAGATTAACTTTGTGCTAAATTTGACCTGAAAGGTCCACTCAGATAAAACAAAATTGACATCAAATGGATGCTTTGAGGTATTTTATCATTGTCTGCTTTGAAGAAATATGGATCATGTTCAAGTCGTTTGTGTTGTTGCCAGTAATTGAACATGTTGTTCATGTGCTTTTAGGGAAGGAGATTTCCCTGAACGTACATCGTTTTTACGCAATGTGGCATAATGGTATATTCTCAGGCATTACGTATAATTTTTGCAACATAAAATTCCTGAGATCATGCCCAACTATGTTGACATACCAAAAATGACTCCCAGACCTAATGAGGCCCCCAATCCAAATATGATATAGGAATCAATGGAGACTACGGCAGATTGTTCTTCACAATGGCTGAATATTTTCATTAAAAATGGCATAATAAATCATCCCAATCTACCTAAGGGAATAAATGGACTATACGAAGATCTGCCAAAAAAGCAGACCGACCAACTATAATCAGATTTAAGTTGCAAATGGAAACTCACCTGGATAATCATAAATGTGATGTCAAGCAGACCGACCAACTATAATCAGATTTAAGTTGCAAATAGAAACTCACCTGGATAATCATAAATGTGATGTAAAACAGGTCCAAGCAAGCCCATGCATTGAGAAGTATGTAAGGGGCTTTGATGCACTAAGGCAAAGATAACCAGACACGAAACAGAAAAAGCAAGAGCAAACAAAATTTAAATCAAGCATTGGTAACAATTTAGGTTTTGACCCAGCATCCACAGGCAAATAGGGTTATCAAGCAGAAACCTTTGCTAGAGATCTTTCTTAGTTGAATTTGGACTTTTGAAACAGGACTTCCAAACAGAATGAAGTTGAAAAGCGTAACCTATTGGAGAATGAGGACAAAAAGAAGAGTATGCATTGGGGCAAACCAAAAATGCCCACAAAGGGGCTCATTAGGATGTCGGTTGGAAAGGCTCCGAATGACATTCGGTTTGTCCGAATCCGATTCAGAACCCACCTTAAACTCTTATGACTGATCAATTATGATGTGCGGAAACCGTTTGGACTTTCTGAGTCGGAGCAGACTCGGTTCCGAACGGCATTCGGAGGAACCGAGTTAGTCGGAGCCAACTCATACAGGTCTACGAACCACGTTTAAGACCTACGGTTTAGAATGTCAGATTCGGACAGCCTTTCTAAATCAGTTGTTCCGACACGGATCGGCTGTCGGAATCTGACTTTGAGGGCCCGTAGCAGGCCCCCCTTCACCCAGAGTCCATCGGGTCTCCTCTTTGAAACCATGCACAGTGTGGCAGGCAACATGGGGTGTCCGCCACAGGGTGCAAGGTTTTCCACAAGACCCCCTGTTTTCAATGGGAGTCCAACCGAACGGTGTTTGGAAGCATCATAATTGGTCGGTCAACTCCCCGAATATGGTCGTAAACGTTTCCGAGACTGAGTCGGTCGGAAGGCTATCCGACCACTATCGTAATGAGGCCCTAAGTGTTCAAAGGTCATCAGTTGAAGAAGTATAGTCAGAACAAAAGATTAGTGAAAATTCCCCACAAATGACTTGAAGTACAAAAGATTCTTGCACTAATTGACAAAGAACGCATAGTATTCTAATTAGAACTCACTTTCTGTCCAAAAATGTATTTTTATTATGCATTCACCTACATTGATGTGTTTAAATTCTGGTCAAAATTGAAAGTGGTGGAACATTTTGTGATACAATCAACACAATCAGTCACCAAATGATTACCCATTGAGTAGAAACTGCAGATATGTGATCTAGAAAGAGCTAAGTAAAACTTAAGCAGTGGTGATCAATCTATTATCATAATTGATAAAAGTGACCTACTGCAGGAACAGAACAAAAGTTGCTGATTTGCAGGAATGGAACAAAATGATCAAATAGTCTACTCAGTTATCAGAATATAATTTATTTGTGAAATTAGATTCTTGATAACATGAGTGAAAAACAAACTTTATAAAAATGTACTTTAGGCCTTAGTCAGAATTGGCTCAAACCCACATCTGCCACTCATCACACATCCAGAGATGGAACACATATATTTTGCTCAGAGAGTTAATGACTTTGACAATGGACCTCTTAACAGGGTTTAGCTAACTTGGAGTTGACTCTCCTAACAGTTAGAACAAAAGGCAGCTTTATCACTAGCTCCTTTGATCTGGAGATGTCAGGGAGGGATTCTCCTATTAATTCCTCAAAACATCTAACCATTGTAGGGGAGAGAACAAGTTGGGATTCATTCAGGTTCGACTCCTTTTTGTGTGCTATAGGAATAGAAAAAGCAGAAGGACTACTGATTTTAAGATGGACTTGTTGACCTTAGAGGACAGTACCCTGTAGTTGACCTGCCTAGAGAGTGGTCTGATGTCTAGACATCTGCACTACAGAGATAGATTCTGCATGACTGACTAGAAAGAACATTCCCTACAGCTGGGGAAAAGTAAGACTTCATGCTGCACAGAAAACAGGTTCAGCAGTACCTCACTGTATAGGCATCTGACCTTGTCAAGCTCTGCTCAGAGAGTTAACAGCCTTGCCCTGGAGGATTTTGACTTCCAAAAATAAAACTAAGTCCAAAGGTAGAACGTTGGAACAAGGTGAGGCAGCTTATCTATTTGACCAGTGGCAACAAAATTCAGATTTGTCCCTCTAAGAGCTTTTGGTGCCAAAACTAACAGTTTCAGTTGGAGCTTAACATCAACATATTGGGCTTTGAGAGACTCTTGGTGAGCACAGCCTTGGAACTTGACATCAATTTTAGAGACTAATTGAAAATGTAAAGCATTATGGCCAGGTTAACCTGCTTGACAAATACATGATTCATTTCATCCTGGTCAGCCTAAAATATTGTCACAGCCTGGGTCAACAGCAAATTGTTGGTTTTCAATTGTGCTTTCATTTTTCTGGGCACCTTCCTGGTGCAAAGAATTTTTTAATTAATTTCATTTCATTTCAAATAAGCTTTATTCGATAGCAAGTATCATAAAAGCATTTCACAATCATATAAAAATTATAAAATCAACAATCCATATATTAATACAAATTTTAAAACCTTGCTATACCATCCACTCTAAAATTAGGCTTGATCGATATTCTACCATTAGATTTAAAATTACAGATTAGCAAAGACAGATGACCCACACAAAACAGCAATTAATCTTCAATGCTTTATAAATCATTCTTATATATAACTTAGCTTTCGGATCCCCAGATTAGATGGTATTTATTTGGACATTCTTCCTTATTTGTACTTTTGTACGGATAATCCACGCACATCCCAGGTACTTAGCAACCCCACATACTAGCGAGGACCTAGTTGAGTCCGTTCTCAGGATTCGTAGAGCATCAAGATGGTTTCTAGTGCCCAATAAGGTGCATATAGGCTTGAGCCATTTGGCCCTTGCTTGCTTATAGGCTGGGCAAGCAAAGAATAAATGGGCTACAGTTTCTTGCGGTGCATCACAGCAGGGGCAGTTAGCTGAGATGAAGGTTATTGGGTCCTGTTTTGCCAGTGTGGTATTTAGCATTAGGGATCCAAATCTAAACTGCATATATAGTGCCCTGTCTCTAGGTGTCCTGATAAGATCTAGATAATGTTCCAGAAATCCAACTGGTTTATGCTGGAGAAACTCGTCAGATAATCTGCCAAGCCTTGGATTATGTAAGACCCGGTTGTTAACCCAATTCCAATAGATCTTTTGTATCTCACTCTTAGTCGGAGGGACCTGCTTGGCCCAAGCTTTGGCTAAGCCCAGCTTACTCAGTAAGTCCCTCAGATCTCTGAGCCACTTAACCCTTTTGTTGGTATCCAGGGTGATGAGCTCAGAAAGACCCATCGCATAACCATGTAGTTCTGGGGTGCGTCTTAGTCTTACCCAGTACAGAAGAGGGCAAAGTCTAGCCACCTCGCTAAAAGGATATCTGCCCATGTCGGAGAATAGGGGCTTAAGTGGTGTATTGGTAGGGACAGATACAAGGTCTCTAAGGAATTTACTCTCTGATCCTCCGATCTCATCTGTTTTTTCAAGACCCCAAAGTTCAGCGCCAAACATAGCTGAGCTCACAGCTTTACCTTCATAGACTACTAGAGCTGGAGCCACCATTCTAGTTGACCTTGACCGTTGGTCCCTACCGATGGCACCCACCACCCACTTGTGGTTCAGTAACATTTTATTCAGGTGAGTCCCCCAATGCATTTTATCGGATACCCTAATACCCAGATAATCAAAGGAATGGACTCTATCTAAGGGGGAACCATTGAGAGTAAGATTGTTTCTGAAGTGTTTCCCCAAATTGAAAGCCATGAACTTTGTCTTTGTCATGTTTATCGTTAGGCCCCTTTGAGTATAGAACAATTAAAAGCGGGTGAGGAGTTTCTGGAGGTCCATCGGGGTTTGTGAGATTAAAAGAGTATCCTCGGCAAACAGGAGGGTAGGGATTTTTTCCCCTGCCAGGGTTGGGGCATCTGCTGGAAATTGGCTCAAAAAAGTAACCACTCCATTCACATAAAGTGAAAAGAGGGTAGGGGCCATCACACAACCCTGGCGAACCCCCCAGTTGACCTGTATCTTGTCTGTGGTTTGCCCCTGATCCCACCATCTAACTCGGGCATAGGTTTCGTCGTGGAGAGGTCTTAAAAGATTTAAAAGGTAAGGAGGTAAGCCCATTCCCTGAAGCACTGTCCATAACTCCTCGCGTGGCACTAAATCAAATGCGGTTTTAAGATCAATAAACGCAAGGTAAAGACTTCCTTTGCCAATTATGACTACTTTCCAGTAGAGAAGAAGTAATCTAAACACTTGGTCTACTGTACTGGTAGCTTTCCTAAAACCTGCTTGGTAGATGAAAAGAACATCTTCCTCCTCCATCCAATTTTGGATCCTATTTAGAAGGGCTCTGCCAACAACTTTCTGCATGGTATCTAATAGGCTGATAGGCCTATAGTTGGCGGGGTCCTGACAGTCTCCCTTTTTATATATAGGTATGACCTCTGCTTCTTTCCAAGATAGAGGGACTTCTGCTCCTTTCATTATATTGTTGGTTAAAAGCAAAATATATTGAGCCCACTTCTGTGTTTCTAATAAGAGCAAATCGCCCGGGATTCCATCATTTTTTAATTCATATTTATGGTTTGTCTTGTTCTATTTGGATGCTGTAGGTGTATTTTTGCTCATTGTATTCTCCTCTGTTATTCTAAATTGTTTTTTTTTCCTTCGATGTTGTTGGTACTGCAAGAAATTAACAAACACTTTTCTGGGGATTACCTCATGCTTATGCCACACCTATTACGGGTGGAGCAGAGATTGTCTTCGAATCAGTTGTCACCTGATGAGGTTTTGTTTATTATGTTGGTAGCGGTCAACCCTGCACCCTCAGATTAATAAACAATACCCGAAAGACGTACAATGAAAAAAGGGCAAATAGAGGTTCACCCTTGATGTGAATTCACTTTTGTATCAGAATTGACTGCTTAGTTGGACGTAGAGCTGTGCCATTTTCCTGTGAACCAGATCCATCCATTTGAAAAGCTATAAAGAACTAATACTACATATGTTGCACTTTTGCCTGGAACGAAATATGTTTCTGTTTCAGGACAATCTCTTCCATTAAATGCACAATACTGTAATGGCAATAAGATTTGCATTGAATTAGAACAATATTTTGATGGGATGGTGGGAAGAACAGGCCGTCTGGCGATCAAGAAATGATGAAGCATATCATACTGAGGTTGAGACACATATATGATCTGTTCCTCTTCTAGAGCGGAAGATAAAAATGGATATTAAATTTGAGAGCTTAATTAAATATCTTTGCATATAAAATTCTCAAACCCAATGAGGTTTAACATTATAACCTCGATACGTATCAAGTTGATGTTCCAAGCTGACTTCTCCCCATTGTTTTATACTAGAAGGAGACAGAGGTAAATAGCCTATTCTGTAACAGTAGGTTCCACCCTACATGATTGAATTTGACTATCTCCCCATTTGGATCTTCTTGAAGTTGAGAGAAACTGAAGTACAGAGGGTGCATTGTGTGTAGAAAAGGTGATTACAGTTGAGCAATTTAAAAAGAAGGAATACTTTGCTTGTGTGTTGACTACTAAACTGAACAAAGTAAATCAGAAAAAAGTACGCGATCTCTCAAATTTAGATATTCAAATCATTGACACAAATAGCACTAAAGCTTATAAATATTTACTCAGGAATCAGGGGGTATCTTGCAAACAGATGTGGTGTCTTGCAAACACACATCATCTATGTCAGAAAACAGCAGCAATCCATCTATCACTTTTGATAGATCTAAACCATCTAGGGACTTTTTGGGAAAGACTGGTTTATTCCTTAATAGGACCAAGACTCAAGTCATGTTGTATATTATAATTCCCAGATGTCCAAAAATAATACCAAATGGGCCTCTTATCAGGCCCCAAACCATAAGAGGTACAAAAATAAAAAGGTGATGACTTGTATCACATCATAAATGGAATATGTCAAAGAATGTCTCCACCGTAAATGGTGTAAGGCTGGTACCATTTTCCTGTTAAGAACTGGATTGTTATGTATGACTTTCATTGATAGCCATTAGAGTGAATTACTGGATTCTAATTCCAATAATGCACTGCTAAAAAGTAGCAACAGTGCGTAACTGAACTTGTATGTCACTACTGCTGAATCATGAAAGAATTACTGGCTGCTCTGGCTCAGCTCGTTGAGAGCCTGCCAGAGAAGCTCCGAAAAGTAGGTGTTGTGTAGTTCCTATATTCCCATTAGGCTCTGCGCATTGGAATAATATATCCTATAGATTTGATGTGGGACTTAAGTCAATAGGTCTCTATTGAATATACTAAACTTAATAGTGGGTGCCAGCTAGCTCAGAGGTCACTAGAAACTTTCTCGAATTCACAAGAAGGGATTAGCTTCTGACAAACCGCATAAACATGACAACTTTGTTTCCCAAGAATAAGAATACATCTCTCAGAGTCATGGAAACAATAGATAACTAGTTCACTCAGTCAATCATGCATGCTTCGTTTCTACAGAGTTGCAGAGAAATAGTGAAACAGGCGTTTTTCAATTAAAGGTTTATTGAACAGTCTTCTTTCTCATACAAGAGAGGTGAACTGCTACAATTGTTAGACAGAATGCAAAGTATAATGCATACAGCGAGAATAGTATTATGAAATAATACTGTAAGAGTATTGTATGGTTTCTAAGCCATATAAAAATACATACATACGTAGCATAGACTAAAATACTCAACTTGTGCTTCTAAAATACGCCTACCCCAATGTACCTAACCTAAGTCTAGTACGAGGGAGCAAGTAAGTATGGTCTTTTGCATAGGTTTAGTTTTGCCAATAATCTACCAAAGGTTTCTCTAGGTTCTAATCAGCTCCATACCTTGTTAGAATGAAGGAGGTCTGGTATCTCTGTCTCGGGACTCGATTTCCCAACACCCCGCACGGGGAGTCAGAAACACTGTAGCTGGATTCTCCGCAGAGAAGGGCAGCTTCCTGATCAGTGCGTCAACTGGAGAGTCTGCTTCCTTCGGCACTTGCTGTAGCAATCTGCGTTGGGCAAGTAGGTCATCGAACTGCTCCGAACCACTGTGCTTTGCTATAGCAAGTGAAGGTATATTTATACCTTGAATGTGTTTAGGAATGCCATGTTTGACGTAAGGTCGGGCATATGAACGTCATGAATGAACCCCTGGGGAATAGATGTTAATAGTAAAACTAACTGAGTTCTTGGAGGAATCTATATTCAAGCAAGGGAAAGTCCCTAATAGCGTAAGCTAGTTTTCCAGGAAATCGTTGTGATGTTTGGTGAACGGATGGAAGTAGCCATGCCTGTATTTGGGTAGCATGGGCTATGCCTAAATAAGGGCTTGATTTCTATGCCTATATAAGGGCAACATGAATTGTACCTATATAAGGGCATGAATCGGGAAAATCAATTCGGAATCTAAAATGCCATACAACATAGGGAGCCCAGCTTCTGGATGGGATGGAAAGAAAGACACAGAGTGGTGGGTAAAGGTTACAGGAGCCCATGTACTTTTGTTTTAATTTGGGACAGTCCAGAGAGACCATTCTATATATTGTTGCCACTTTACTCCCCTGCCAATGCGTAGCAGTGGAGATAAGGAGTACATGATTTTGGGAGCTTTTCACAACATAACGTCATAGATGGATAAAAAGAGAATCTCGTTGTCTATTTGATGTCACTCAGAACCCCTTCCATAATTCACTGTTACCAATCTACAATTCCATATTTTAAACAATGGCAACAAATAATATAGAGTACCCATATATTGCAGGTACAATGCAACTCCCAAGACCTACATAACAGTGAGTGTGAATTTATGTCATATATGTTTTCATTTATAGAGTGAATAGGAATATGAGATGTAGCAACACAGAGTTGGAATTGAGAAAATAGTAACCCCACTATTTTATTATGCGAGATGTGCTTTAATTGAAGTAATATGTCATGATGTAAGGAGTTTGCCTTAAAGAAAAATGAAAGCAATATTTGTTTACAAGAGACAAGATCACGTCATTAAAAATTGTTCAAGATTTCACTTTTTTTTAATTTTTTTATTTTTTATTATTAATCCATGATCGTACAAATATAACATTACAGTACATCAAACCAATTGTTTCATAGAAGGGATTTCATACATAGTACACAGAGAAAGAAGAAAAACAAAAAAAAACAAGAACCAAAACAGAAAGAAGAAGCTTATTCATCCATATAGACGGCAACTGGACCCTAAATCTCACAGCCTAATTTCTTTTTCTGTCTGCCTTTCAGAGCATATAAACTATATTCTATATTACACATAGATAAAAATCTAGCCCTCCATAATTCAAAAGATGGGACATCCTTCTGAAGCCACATTGAGGCAATACATAGTCTAACAACAGCTGTAGCTAAAAAAAATCAGATACCAAAATTTATAAAGCAATTGATCCGCCTCCGTTACCTCAGCTACCCCCAAAATTACATGAGCAACAGATAATCGCACTGGCCTGCCCAAAATTTCCACCAAGAATTTCTCTATATGATCAAACAAAGTATTTAAGTGCCTACAGGTGTAGAAAATATGCACAATATCAGCATCATCTGACCTGCAGCGAAAACATTTTCCATCGTTAGACCCCCCCATTTAGACAGTTTAGCTGGAGTGTAATACAAGTTCAAAACAGTCTTATAATGCTGTGCACGGAGGTAAGCAAACATAAACAATCTCCCTGCCAATTCAATAGACGTTTCGACCCGAGTGCTGAGGCACCCGAGCCCATTATCCCATTTGAATTTTTTACTCTCTAGATCGCTACCCTTGGTATTTAACAATAGAGTATAAAGTATACCAATGCGTGCATTTTTCCTCACGGCTTCAATGACAGGATTCACTTCAATTTTCTATGGATATTTAAGCAAATAATTGCGGACTTGCAAATATTTAAAGAATTCAGAGCGGTGAAGATGAAATTTGTCAATTAGCATTTCAAAAGACATCAAATCCCCATTAATGTATAAATCTCCTATATATTGAACCCCTGTAGCCCGTCAGACATCTACAATTTGGTACCAAAATATCGACGGGAGAAGAGTTGTAGCAGTTAGCAGGGTATACCGAGATATCTTTTCTAGCCTGTAGTTCTTTTTCACTACCTTCCATACTTTATAGGCGTGTTAAGGACCTTAAAGCTGGTTCTCTTATAGAAACTCATATCAAGATTAATAAAAAATCGATTTTATTTTTGAGTTAAGACTGTAAATTGAGATGAAAAATGCAAGAACTTTATCTATCACAATCTTATGGGGCCTTACAGAAGGCATACTTACCCACAGCACATTTCGCATCGTACTTCAATGTCTGGACCCGTGTACGACTCGGACGGAAATTCAGCCTCCGAATCGGATCCGTTAATGTCGGACCCGATTCTGTGCCCTACCGACTGAGATCGGAATCGGACCCTGAATGTAAATTGTGTAACAAAACAACAGAGACAAGGACTGCATCTAGGTTATTGCATGGCTTTTTGGAGGGCCTTTATGTCACTCAGGCATTTGACCAGTAGAAGGCATGCTAGTGGCGCACTTTCAAAGAATAGGGTCCCATAGCCCACTCATAACTCTATGGTGCCATTTGAATGAAGGTTTCCTGGTGTGTACTTCTGGAACATTATTGCCACCACTAATTTTGGTTTCCGGGCAGTCCCTGCTTCACTTAAAGCAATTTTACTGACGCACACACCTGTGAAATGTTATGTGCAGATTTGATTATGTGCTGCCATAATCTCTGTAGGGGATGAGGAAACAACAGAATTCTTAAAGACTTTCATGTTTTTTTTTATCCAGTGCTCCACCTTCTAGAAAAGAGACATCATCAGGTGACAAAATCCTATTTTCCTAAGCATTCATATCAATCCATATCAATGTTGTTTTTTACTTTCTGCGTGAGATGAATATATGCGTGAGATGAATATAGATTGAATGTAGCTTTGGCACTGGTCTTTTGGTGTTCTACCACAATGATGACATTTTAATAACCACCTGCACTTATATAGACTTCAAATCAAATCAAATAGGCTTTATTCGACAATACATGTCATAAAACGTGGTACATAAGATAGTATTAAAAAGTATAAAACAATGAATTTAAAAACATGATCTAATATTCTTTGGAAACATCAGTTTAACCTCATATATGTAAGATTAAACAAGCTCCTAAGGTAAAAACAGCAGCATGGGTATTTACTTTACAGGTAAGTAACCAACACATTTAATTATTTGATACATAATTCCAAGTTCAGTTGTTCGTGGTCAATAATTGAGATCTTATGATCCAGATCCACCTCAAGAACTCGGCTACCGGCATTGCATAGCGAGGTGATGGATCAGAGCGCAAGATTCTCAAAGCAACACTACTTTGTCTAGTGCCCAGGTTCCTACAGATCTGCACAAGTCATGATTTGCTGGAGCCAGCATAGGCGGGGCAAACAAACAATACATGGGAGTATGTTTCCTCTTGGTCCATACAGATAGGGCATTTAGTATCACCTAATGTGGCCCATTTACCGATAAAAAACTGCAGTGGCAGGCAGCCCACTCTGAATTGAAAATACAGTTTATGATCAAATGGTTTCAAAATAACATCCCAGTACTGTTCGAGACTCGGCCAAGATTCAGTTGTTAGGAAATTCCCCGTCAGTGTTGTGCAATCACTTTTTCTGATGATATTTTGTTCAATGAGTTCCGAGTATTTTTTATTGATTATGTCTCTTGATGGAAACTTGGTGCTCTGTGGGGACTCAAACAAATGCGACCAACCCATGCCGCCCAGTGCTTCTCTGATATCTCGTAACCAAGGGATTTTATGGAAATGATCAGCCTCAATAATGTCCATAAGCCCATCTGCAAAGGTGGCCAGTTCAGGGGTGCCCAGATTCTATGCCAGAATAAAATGGGGAGTAGCCGTGCAACATCTACCAAGGCTTTCCTACCTAAGTCATTCAGCAAGGGCAACATAGGGGTACTTTTTGGTAGGCTGGTAATAGCTCAAAGGAACCTATTTTCTGATGTGGCTAGCTGTGTGAGATTCTCAAAGCCCCATAGTTCTGCCCCATATAGGACTGAACAAACTACTTTCATATTATAGAACTGCAAAACCGGATTGACTGGCTTGGTCAGAAATGTTTTAAATTCATTAGTTAAATCACGGCTAATTGACAATGTCTCAGTGTCATGATGTCAATGTGTGGCTTCCATCTCATTTCTTTATGCAAGATAATACCTAGGTAGGTAAATGCATCTACCTGTTCTAAAGGTGTCCCATCGAAAATTATTCTACCCTTAAATGTCCTATGCTGATTTAATGTCATAAACTTTTTATATAGACTTCACAAAATCAGCTACAAACATTTCAAGGCAAAAAGATATAGAGTGATGAACAATAGATGTATATTTGTCTTTGTATACTTACCTTGCAGATATGTTGGTTGCAGGTATTGTAGAATTGATACACAGATGTGCTGGTCTATATGACAGATGCAACAGCAAATTGTATATGCAATCAAAAATGTGTTTTATTAATATTGTGCCAAAGCCTACGTTCAAATAGCACATATACTAAACATGAAGATTTGTAGTAGGTAATCATACTTGAATATTAGAAGCCTGAAAGTGAAGTAAATAAGTGCTGATTTAAGTTAGCTTAACTGTCTATGTCAATTTAACTGAAAATAAGGCATTAATAATCCAAGACCTGGTTTTACATTGATTTGTTATTTTTCCAGTAGATGTTTTTCTCTATTGCTGCAGATGCTGTAACTTTTCAGAAGCCTTCTGTTAATTAGTGAATAGGCACTTGGTTTGAATTAGACAACTGATAGGTAGGTTTTTACTGTGAGGAGAGGACGCCACAGGAATGATGATTCATGACAGTCTGGACCACAGAATGTGAAAGATATAACTTTTCAAGGACTAACATTTAAAGACTACTGTATGAGTTTTAAAGATGGGGAGTTTACATATTACCAAGCTTTTACTGCAATCCCGTTAGACATTTTAGGAGACAAAACGACACTTGTTGACATTTGGAATAGAGGGTGTTTATATTACTGCTTGTTCCTAGAGTAGAGGTCGGATTCCTTCCCCGACTCTCTGACTGAAAACTCAAATTTGAGTTTCTTATATATCTTTCTGTGGGAGATAGCTTATCCTATTTCTTTGATGTCTGCTGATTTATAGCTGAGAATACTTTCCAGCTTGATGTGCAGTAGCTTTAACTGTTTGCATTGATTCTTTCATCAGAATACTTTATTATCTGAACTGATATATTTTTTTCACCTTATTCTAAAGTATTTCGATTAGGGAATTTCCTTTATGGACCACACTTGCTGCATTATTACAATATTTACGATTATTTTCACTAATGTTCTATTTTACCTTATTTTGAAATAATAATTAGTGGATTATGTTAATTTCTAATGCTGATGCTTAAAATACTAATTCTTATTGAATACAATGTATTAAAACTGAAGACATTAAAAATAAAACCCTCTAACTCACACACAAATCTATTATTGACTGTTGTATGTTTAAAGAGGAGAAAACATTGTTGACCCAGGAAATTACTAGTGAAGAAGAGATTCATTGTGCTGTCTAATAGCTCATTATTGTATACTTCTTAATTAGCTGTTTTTAATAAGACAATTATTCTTGTTTTAAGAATTTTAAATTTGAATGGCGGTGTTGGCTTATCGTATTTTAAAATGCATCAGTTATGCATAAATATTTAACTGTTTTGTCCAACCTTCCCTCTTGTGAGGTTCGTCTTTGTGTGGGTCTGTACGGGACATGACCATTTGGGTAACAAGAGATTTTTAGATGATTTAACAATTTAACTAATTTGTATAACCTCATTTTTGTAATTGGAATCGTGAATTGTATGAATTATTTTAATCTGATCTGTACTTTTATGATCTATGTTTTAAGTGGATCTAATAAAGTAAATTGACTTGACTTAACTGTTCCAAAGTTATAATCCATTAATGCATTGTTGGATTGATGTAGATGATCGCTCTTTTGCACTTCTGTTTATCGACTAACAAAGGTCCATACAACCAGAGGCGGGGGTAATTAAAGGATTACACCCTAAGAATGAAATATAGAAAACCCTGCTCCATCACGGACCTTCATATTATAATATGTAACCGGAATGTTTGTTGTTCCACTTTGACGTTTTGGAGTCTATTGGCTTTCGTAAAATATGTTGTTACTCTCTTATTGTTGTTAACTTCTGTGATTCTGTTGCTACATTCTGCTTTCTATCCACTCTGATGTCTTCCATGGAATTTTTGTCTGTATTTGATTTACTCCCCATGAGTAACTACTGATTATTCATGTCTTTCTGCTACTGTCTCTATCTTATCAGCATTTAGTCGTTTACAGTTTCTTATGAGGTAAATCAACTTGTTGGAGGCTTGTTGCCTGGGGTATTGTATGGCACTCTCATGGACGTTGTCAAAACGCTTGTGATGCACTCACTTTAGAGTGGCTAACACTTTCATTACCACTTGTACTTTTGATCAGTAGGCTTTAAGTATCATTGAGCCATCAGTTTAAGACAGGCTACTTATGGGAAGTACAAAGGCACTGCCTTCAGCTACGGGCAACTCGCTGACCTTTACATGCAATTATCCTACACAATTACATCACCCAGTTATAGTCCGTGCTCTTCTTTGCAATTTCTGTCTCTGCGATAACTGCAAGCATCTGCACCCGTTTCTTTGCTGGTGTAGAGGGTATTTCTGACTCTACCAGGCCCTGTACTGTGTTAATTTCCTTGACCTGTGTTTTAGACTCTAGAAACTCATTTTCTGCTAAGATACAATATGGAATCTTAGTGTAATATGTGAATGGCAAAAATATTTTCTTATCGATGATTTGTTGTTTCTAACACATCTGACCTTTCCAGGATTTAGTTTCAGCACAGTGTCACTTTCTCAATATTTTAATGATTTACTAAATGTTATATAGCCCATTGCTTTTTCTAGTATTTCACAGATTAATCACATATTTCTAAGAGGTTTGTTGACCTAGAGTGTGAAAAACATGGATTTTATACCAGATCCCTGGACCACAGTCACCTTGATAATGCCGTGATAATGCTTATCTATTTACTTTTTATTAGGATAGTCAATGTTTGTGATTGCCTTTGTATGGCTAACAATATAAAAACCTAATTTTTAAAGAGACTGCATGAAAGTTTTAAACAATCATGATTTACCAAAAGAATGGGACTCTGCCCCTTCTTTACAATTCAGCACCTCTGTAAAATGAACTGATGCCAAATCGTACAATTTGCTTATTCTCACACGTGACAAAGAAACACGTATAGTAAACCAATCTCCTGAAGAGAACAGCAGATATTGTCACCTGTGAAGAATCATCGTGCCGTCTATCAGGACATTGATATTGTTGTGATACATTGAAAGATCTACATTTCATGCACTATTTAAGATAATAATTTTGAAACATTGAACTGACTGAAAATGTGTATCAGTTCGTTCAGAATCGAACATAATTTTTTTTAACAGAGCAATGGATTGGGTATATCAAGAGGATAGATAGAGAGATGAGTGAATACAATGACCTCACATCTCAGGTATCCAGGAGCCGAGCAATGCGGCAAGACATATTATAATTGTAATTGCATTTGTATTTATATCTTGCTTACTACCCCTGGCAAGGCTTTGAAGTATTTTATTCCGGCCTGAACGCTACTCTGAGAATTTAACATTAGTGGTTAGTCCAGTGTTTATTTGTTATTGTTAGTTATTGGAATGAATCGTGTGCTCTCAAGGAAACCATTCCATTTACTAAAGTTTCTTTGTGGTAAATGAAATGAACAGGACTTAAGTACGATCATTAGTGGGGATATCTGAGATCATTCATATCGCTGGTGTGATTGATAAATGAACTAGAAGGGATGCAGGGGTATTAATTTCAAACGAGTATGTTATGACTTGTGGAAGGGAGAGTGAACAATTTGCAACAATGCAATACTGGAAATTGGGCAAACACACATGTGATTGAGTAGACTGTGCTCAGAGAAACAGGGAGTGCTGAGATAGAAAGCGGGAAAGGGTCATTGAAGGAAAAAGGAGAGGTGATCATTTTAAGTCGAGATCGATTTTGAAGCAGGGTGTTAGGAATATAGAGAAGGCTTTGATGTAGCATGGAATCTGAGGTGGCAAAACTGTAGAGAGAAACCACATTATTTGCATGTGATATAGAGCCATTTGAACAAAAGCACTTTTATTGTCATAAACGTCCCAATTCAAAGAAAATGCTTAAATCCTTAGAAATTCTTTTCTGTGCATGCGACACACAAACTGCGATTCAGTAAAATATTACCAATTCAGAATTTGTGTTTAGCAATTTGGCATTAGGAAGGTGCATGTTTAGGGCACCCCTTCCAAATACAGAATATGTTTGAATGTTTTGTGACTGCATTACGGTAACATTCATATTTTACCGACACCTCAAAGGAGGTAGTAACCATTCACAAACAGGAAGGGGTCCCTTTCCCTCTGTGAATTTTTAAAACAATATTTCTTAAGAACAGGCAGTGGTCTCACAGACCACAGACTGTTCTTTTAAAAAATGAAACATAAACATTTATTTTTATTATTTGGTATGCATGCCGTTTTCATTTACACAATCACAGACATGGGGATCTGCTTACCCCAGCAAGCCACCATCTATGTGGTGGCTGTAATGCCTAATGGGTTGCAAACTGAGATCTCCCTCATTAATATTCATGAGGTAGGTTGATTTGTGACCACTAGGAATTGATATTTCAGACTTTTACTTGCTTTAGGAAATCATGATCCCTTTTTGTTGTATGCATGCCCCATAGTGCTCCACTAAATACTTTTGACAGGCACTACATTTAGATGAACAGTAGTTCCACAGCTCAAATACCTCTAGTCCACAGCTTCAGCAAGAACAGCTGATCATCTCAGGAGTTGAAAGTGTGAAGTAATCCCTGAAAGCATGTTGGAAAATATCAAGAAATTTAGGCAGCGCTTAAAAGAAGCAGAACATTAGCTATACACATATAGAGAGACTCATAAAATGAGACATGGGTACGGTAATCCTACTCACAGGAGTCGCCAGATTTATTGAAAGATGGCGTTTTTGATTGAGAACCGGGTGCCTCATTTTTAAAGTCTCGCTAGGCAGCGCGCATGGGCTGTCTCTCTGAGACATCTGGTAATCCATATGGGTGTTGAAACTCCGCCCATTGCGTGTTACTTTCTCGTGGCTTGCGATTTGTTCACTTGTGCATCTTTTTAGTTATTCACCTCATTATTGGCTCCTCATGCCGTACGTAACTTCCGTTCATTCCGGAAGCAGCACTGCCTAACTTCAGTATCCTTACACAGCGTAATTGTTTTTTTTTTTTAAAGTGCACAATAGCATGCGCACGCATCAATATGCACGCACATCCTGGCCACCGAACACAGGGGCATATTATCAAGGGGGTTTATCTATGCTTTTTTGGCTTTAAAAGCCAAGAAAGCGGAGATAAAACTATCTCCCTATTACCTAGCTGTCGATAACACCAGTTAGCGACAGCTAGTAGGAGATAGCGACCATCTTGGGCCCCACTTTGCATGTCAGAGAAATTTATCACTAATGACATGCAAAGTGGGCGTGCCAAGATGTTAGCGACTGGAAACAGTCGCTAACATCGCTATCTCCTATAACCAACTTTTGGAGATATTCGCGCTAAGCGCGAATATCTCCAAAAGCTAACACCTGCCCTGAGTAGTTCTTAAAAGGGGGTGGTGATGAACAGAGTGTCTGAATTAAGCAGACCACTCTTACCCAGTCCAAAGATCAGGGCTTGATCCATCACCCTTATTTAGCTCACTGCCCCATCCCAGCTCAGAACCTGGCTATATGCAAATTAGTCTGTCCCTGGCTCAGTGCATCATGGGAACAGGGCAGACCAAACTACCAAGCCAATTCTTCACCAGAAAGGAGACAAGCTACCGGGGACCGGTTTCTGGCATTTAAGCCTCGTCGGCCCAGCTTGCTTGAATCCTGATGGAGCAGTGAGCAAGGGACTCATGTCTGAGTATACCCTGCCACACCTATAGTGGCCAAAAACGATTCAGAAAAGGGGGTGGTGATGAACAGAGCGTCTGAATTAAGCAGACCACTCTTACCCAGTCCAAAGATCAGGGCTTGATCCATCGTTATTTAGCTCAGGATTCAAGCAAGCCGGGCCGACGACGCCTGAAATGGCAGAAACCGGTCCCCGGAAGCTTGTTTCCTTCCCAGTATAAGAATTGGCTTGGTAGTTTGGTTTGCCCTGTTCCCATCATGCACTGGGACAGGAACAGACTAATTTGCATATAGCCAAGTTCTGAGCTGGGATGGTGCAGTGAGCTAAAAAACGGTGATGGATCAAGCCCTGATCGTTGGACTGGGTAAGAGTGGTCTGCTTAATTCAGGCACTCTGTTCATCACCACCCCCTTTTCTGAATCTGAGCAGTTCTTAGCCATGTTAACCAATGGGAGGTGGCTAACATGGCTAAGAGCATTAGCCTGGTAATGCCTGAATATCGCTGACATTTCAGCGATATTCATGCATTGCGGCCGATTTTTATCGCATTTGTGATAAACCTTGGTAATACCAAGGTTTATCTGCGATAAAAATCGCCGCAGGTCGGCGATACATTTTTGTCTCTAACCAAGCAATAGCGATAACGGTAATATGCCCCACAGTCCTGGACCCACTCCTCCCCGCCCCCACTCCTTGTTTACCTAGCGCCCTGTTTAACAAGCACCCGTTGTGCGCTTTTATGTAAAGGGGAACACCACTTTCTTTAACAAGTGCCTTGTTATGTGGGCAACATACGTTTTGGCTGCGCTTTGAATTTCTGATCAAGAAGTCAGTGTGGTCCCGATGCAGCTCCTCCGAGCTCGTTGCAAGAACCGCCTAGTGCAGGTGATCCGCAGTGCTGGGCGTCAGAACAAGGCACAGCCTGCCAGCAGCTGCTCGCTGCAGCCACGGCCGGTAATCGCAATAAATTGTAATTTGGAAATATGAGATCCCGCCCCGCACTCGATCCCAGGCCCACCAGCGCCGGCTGAAAGTGATTCACTAATCTAGACTCTGCATTTTCTTTGGTGCTGTTCCGGGGAGATGAAGAGATAGAGGCCGCTTGCCTTGCATGGGAACAGATGGTTTGATAAATGTCAAGCTGCTGGACACCAAGTAAGGCCCTTGCCCTCTTCATCCATCCTCAAAAACGCTGTTCGGCCTTGGTGCTGTCCCCTGCAGCTTCTCCATGCAACTCACAGTTTAAGCTGGTAAAGGGTGCATTGACTTCTCTGTAGTGTAGTGCACCAATAGCACCACACTACTCCACAGCTGCTAAAATAGGTGCACTGCTGGTTTCATTTTTTCCCCGTGTGTTTTTATATTTTTCAGATACATCCTCCAATGTTTTCCAGCCACCTGTCCTATTGTTTATTTAATCTGTGAAGTGGGCGTGATGTTTATAAAAGTAAGGCACTCGCCCGCTTCTTTGATGTCAAAGCCGCTTTGCGATATACTTTATAATCACTTTCTTCTTAACTATAAATTGTTGTCTGCCTCTGTGCTCGAAAGACGGAAGTTCGGAATATTTATTATCTACTTACCCAAGCACGAATTAACCAGTCCTTGCCACTGCGCAGGAGCAAGAAATTGAAGGCTTTTCAGGGCTCGTCTGTTATCAGTCCGGGTTGCGTAAAGCCACTCTCCCGAGATGACATGGACAGCCTCAGTAACTGAGAGCAGCCTGGGCGCTTTGGGTTTAGCCATTTGCTGCCTGAAGCTGTTTTGCAATTAGTAAGGATGCCAATGCAAAATGCACCCCGCCTCTTCCAAAGTTGCCAGAGGGTAGCGTAGGATCAGCAAGCCTCAATGACCCCTCTCAAAGTTGTGATCAGTTGAAAAAAGATTTGGTTACATCACATCCAAGAGCAAAATGGTTAAAGACACTAACACACGGGCTGTTGCTGTGAATGACATAGAGGGGCAGGTTCGCTTAGCATCTGCAGGGCAATCACTCTATGGTTATATAACAAAACCCGCTGATTATGATATTGTATGCCTCTTGGGTGTGCGCAGTAAGGGGCAGATTTACAAGCCCCTTGCGCATCTTTTACGCCGTCGTTGCATCACTTTTGTGACGCGGCGGCTGCGCAAAAGATGCGCCATAGTGCGGGGTATTTACAACGTGACGCATCTGGGAGATGCGTCACGTTGTAAAGCCCTGCGCCAGAAGGAGGCGTTTCTGCGCAGGGAGGGTCGTTCCGGCGCAGGAACGCCTTCTAAAAGTGGCTCAGTGAAATCTACAAGATTTCACTCAGTCACTTTGGGGCCCATCCTGCGTCAAAACCTTCTCTTAGGGAATATGGGTTCATACTCCAGAACGTTTTGTCATGGCATGTCCTGGACCCCAGCAGAAACTAAAGCACTTATAGCTGTATGGGGCAACAAGCCATTGGTGGAGGTGCACTACCATTAACTGGAGGGCTCAGGCACCCTATTTGCCAGCAAGGCTCCTGGCCCCACCAGGAACGCATGGAAGTAAGTATTGGGTAAATGGGAGAATGTGCGGGGTCGTGAGATAAAGATCGATGATCGTGAGTAAGATAAGCTCTGGTTACAGCATCACCCACGGCTAGAAATCCAGCCTATGATTATGTGTGAAGCCGTATCAGTGCACTAATGAGCTTTTTGTAAAAAGACATTCCGTGTATATGCTTACATGCATCAAGCAGAATTGCATTCGCAAACGGTGCGAATCGCATTTTTGGGCCGTTTGCGAATGCAATTCTTAAATTTGGGATGCATCATGCAAAAATCACTTTTTCGCTATTTAAGAATTCGCAATTCGGTTTGCGATTTCTTAAATATTCGCAATAGTAAGGAATCGCAAAAAATTCTCAAAAAAGTGTATGCATCAAAAATCGCTATTTGCGATTCGCATAAAAATCGCTGTTAGGAATTCTTATTTTTAGAAGTACTGAGAGCAGGTGGTAATTTTTTTTTTTTTTAAGACACATGTGAAACTAATTATCAGTGTATTTAAGGAGTCCCACAGTAGTCCCAGATCTCTTTGAGGATGGCAGCAATCATTGTTCTGGCACGTAGGTGGAGGTTGAGAGCAGCAGGAAGGAGGAGAAGGATGCTGAATGAAAGAATTTTCAGATTGCGCATAACTTTATTTGGACAGACACAGGCTGAAATATATGACAAGTACAGACTAAATGCAGACTCCATTTTAGACCTAATAGCAGAACTAGACCCAATTTTTCGTAGGCACACACGTAGGACCCTGGCCATACCTACCCATGTGCAGGTGCTATGTTGTCTTCACCTTCTAGCCTCAGGGTCCTTTCAGGGAGTCATTGCTGTTGCTGGGGGTGTTTCACAGAGTGCACTATCTAGATTTTTTTAATGATTTCCTCAATGCAATGCTGCTGAGGATAAGGCATCATATTTTTTTTCCAAACACACAGCATGATCTGTTAGAAACTAAGTTAGACTTCTACAACCTTGCTAATTTTCCTCATGTAATAGGTTGTGTAGATGGCACACATGTACCTATTTGTCCCCCACCTGTGAATGAGTATATATTTAGAAATAGAAAACACTACAATTCATTAAACATACAAGTTATTTGTAATGCTAAAACAATCATAACAGATGTAGTTGCAAGTTACCCTGGGAGTGCCCATGACGCCTACATTTTTAAACATAGTGCCATCCATGCTCGTCTGCTTTCTGGTGAATTTGGAGATGGTTATTTGCTTGGTAAATATGGTTAAATATACCTTTGATCACAATTTGTTCCTTGTACTTGCTTGATATTTGAATTACATGTCTACTATGTCCCCTCCCCATAGGTGATAGTGCTTATGCTGTGAGGTCATATATACTCACACCATATCTTACACCCTCAACCCGCAAAGAACAGCATTACAACCAGGCCCACATATCAACCCGCAATGTGATTGAAAGGACTTTTGGAGTCATGAAGTCTAGGTTTCGCATCCTGCATAAGACTGGTGGTGCACTGCAATATAGGCCAGAGGTGTGGTGCAAAATAGTTGCTGCATGTGCCATGCTGCATAACATTGCAACTAGGAGAGGCCTAGACCTTGACTCAGATGACATTCTACCTAACATGGACAATCAGCCACAACAACCCCATGCAAGACATCATGGTCCAGATGCCGCAGAAGGAAGAAGAAGAAGAGAGGAAATTACAGAACATTACGTTTGAAGTAGGTAAGAGCCATGACACTTTTGTGCAAAATCAACTTGTTTTTATTGGCAAACTTGAAAGCAGATCTGCTGCAACTCAGGAAACATTAATGCATGTTTACTTGAAGTAAATTAGGAATTTTGTTAATGGTTTGTCTCATAAAAAACAGTCCACATGTGGTTTATCATCCTGATCATAGGCATTTGCTTTTTACAAGAGTTACTTTCTTCCACGCACACCTAAAGCTTTATTTTTTAAATTACCAACACCCTTTGATGTGCTAGGTTTTTGGTCTAGATGTCTTGAGCTACGTCGTTCACCAACTTTTTTGGTTACTTCATAAGCAATACTATTTGCAGGAGTATCAATTGTGTCATCTTTCAATGACTGCAGCATACTAAGATCATGTTCCTTGAGATCATCAGCTTGTCTTTTTTCCATCAAACCCATTGTGAGTTGTTTGCAACACTGACTTAACTCCCTCTGCATGCACATAGTTTGTTTCAAAATGTGTCCATTGGTATTGGTTAAGCGATTTAAAGCACTGGTGTAAGTGTGCATACTAGACATTAGTCTCAAGTGTCTATTGCAATGGGCAATGTTTTGAGCCTGTATTGCCTCAGACATGGTTTCAATTGCTGATGCCATGCACTCAAGTTTAATATTTGTGGACAAGTGTGCATTTTCAAAAACTTTTGAAAATTCAATTACACTGCTACTCATGGCTCTCATGTCTTTACTAATTCCAAACAGAATGCCCTTCATTATCCGCATGTCTTTTCCTTGGAGCCTTTGAATTTTGACCAGCTTTTTTCCACCACACTGGCTTTGTTTTCATCTTGTGAATTTGTTCTTTGGTTTGCAGGATGGGACCTTCTCCTGTAAAACTGTTGGATTCTGGAGCGCCGACTAAGTTTAGCTGCTTGAGGGGCACTATTTTGAGGATTCATCTGTTCATTAATTTGTGCAATTTGTTCCTCTTCAATGTCTGAGTTTTGAATTTGCTGCCCTTTTTTTTTTGTTTTTTACCAATTACAATTGGTGAGGATAACAAATTACTTTATTCTGCTGGGATTTCTATCTCTATGTTTAATGTGTTTTCAACTTCAAATGCTTGACTTTCCTTTTTATGTTCTAAAAATGAATAAACTTTTTTTTACATTGGTTTGCATCACTTTCAATGTGTGAGTGCACTGTCAGACCCTACACTGCATTTTAAATAAACATGCTTTAAGCTTGCAAAGTCACATGGCCTTTATTATTTACTTTTTTTTAAAAATTGTGATCAATATGTTCTCAATACTATTTCTGAAACTGTTGAGAAAACTACATTTCCCACAATGCATTGCTACAATGCATTAACAAGACCCTATTTCTACTGTTTTCTAATGTACATTTGTAAATTATAATGGGATTTAAATATTGTTGAGAAAGATTTAAAGAAAGGGGCATGTGCAGTATTACCAACTTAAAAATAAGTGAAAGATTATTTAAAAACCATACCTTGTGATGTGGCAGCATGCTCTGAGGTGTCTATTTCTATCACTCCAATGACAGCTTCAGTAACAAGGGTCCCCTCTACCATGTCCTCCAGAGGGGTATTAGGCCTATCCATGGGGGAGCCTCCACCAGTTTTTTTAGCACTTTTCATCCTTGTCGCAATTTTCTCTTTAGCACGACTGCGTAAATCATACCAGCGTTTCTGAAGATTGGTAATGTCACGGTGAGCAACTCCCACAGCATTAACTTTGGCTTGAATTGCCAGCCAAAGCCTTCTCTTCACTGCCTCAGGAACTTTAAGGGAATCCTTTCCAAAAAGCTGCTCATGCCTCAAAGTTACCTCTTCTATTAAAATCTCAAGCTCCTGGTCACTAAACTTGATTTTTCTTTTCCTAGGTTGTTGGTCTTCTTTAGAACTGTCTGTAGCCATTTTTCTTGAAGCAGCAAACAAAAAACACTCCTTCAGCAGCTGCAGTCTAAGCTCCAACTGCCAAAAGCCACTCCTGCAGTTTGAACTGCCCTGCAGGTGTCTGTAATTAGTCTCCTGGCTTCCTGGGTGTGTCTTTCAAGCAATGCATGATTATGCGTATTCGCTAATTGCGAATTCGCAAAATGAGAATTCGCAATTGCAGAATTCGCATATTTATGCGATTTGGATAAAATTGCGAATTTTCCCGATTCGCTAAAAAAATGCGAATTTTATGATGCATTCCATTTTGCGATTCTTTATTTACGAATCGCATTTTTTCACAAATAAAGAATCGCAAAAATGAACAATGATGCATGTGGGCGATAGTTCCGTGCATCCAAGGCTCTTAGTAGTATGAACTCCTTCTTCTTTAATATTTAGCAGCAGTTCTTAATAATATGAAATCGTCTTTTTATGTGTACGCTTTCTGTTCAGCCTCTCTCTGTACGTCGGCGTGTCTGTCCCTCACAGAAGGTTATGGTGTCTCCCTGGCTGCTGTATGCTCTGCTGAGTCTTCATGGAAATCTGGCAGGCGAGAGACTGCTGGTCTGCGTTGTGATGGTACAGGTGGTGTTGGTATGCCTGTAGGATCATTGGCTTCCTCCATGCCTGAGGTACTGTCTTGTGGCGCCTCATGTTTGGACTCTTGCCCTCTCATGGACGGTACATATGGGATGTATACATATTTATATTACTATGCTGAACTTTGAAGCATCAGGTACTTTTTCACAAACTTTCCATTAAACATTTCTATAATGGCTCCGTACAGTTTTAAAGTATTTTGACATGTTTTGATGCATATTTCTTTCTTTTATAAAAATGAATTAATTGTGACAAGTCCACTAAAGTGTATGCACTGCATCTCCCATAATGCATCAGGGATTTAAAAATGTGCATTATTCTGGAGTGTTTTCATAAATGGTATTCAGTTTAATATATCCCGTAGCCAGAAGTACACGTTATTGGGGGAAATGGCCCCACATAAAGACTGCAGGTGGTTCCGGGTGGGATGTAATGTTTTCTTTCTGCAGAATCTGTTTGAAAACATCTATAATTTTGTTGATACTTAAAAACAGGCAGTTTTTTTTATATATTTGGCTAATGCATGATCCTTAAGGATATTTGAACGAAATGGGTGACACTTTGTTAATTTTAAAACATGCTAGTCAAACGTGAACATAAAATAATAAAACATATTGGAGAATTCACAATAAACACATTAATCATTATAGGATAGCATTTAAATATGGCTATACAGCTTAGTTGGTCCACTAAGCAATGGTAGACTAAAATATGTGTAAACTAGTGCATTCAAAATTACACTACATAGTAGAGCTGATAATTGCCAAAACTTCCATTATAAATATAAGCATTATCAATGTTTCTCGATTTCACTGCCAGTGTACCAAGGTCTGCATATTAATGCACACCTTGTAGGTTTTAAAAAAACATAAATTAAAAGTGTTGCAATTACAATGAAAATAGCTCTCAACATATTGGAAGTATCACATTTACATTAGTTTATGCTATTAGCATTGGAAATGCATTATATGTATGTTAAACAATCACATGAATACAAGCCAGTACCATTTACCATGCAAATAGCTCACACTAGTGTAAATGCAATGCAATAGATGTCGCATTTAACATTTTTTTAGCTATTGCCATTTAAAATTACATTGCATTTTATTTATGTTTTACAAAACAAAAAAACAATGTCATTTACAATGTCAATAGCTCAAAATAATGTCAGTGCGAGACCTGTTGCATTGTAAATGCTTGTTATGCCATATGGCCAGAAAGAGGGCAATGAAGGTAATGCCTTCAGATGTGCGGTTGTAAGTGAGTATGTGTGTACACTGCACGTGAAAAGGTACCGAGACACCCAGGTGCCATGGCAGACTACAGTACCGCTTTCCCACTGAGTGCACTGGGGACCTCATCCACACTTCTCACAGGGTCTCAATGGCACGACTTATCTATGCATTTTGATTGCTTCTTTTTCAGCGAGTATAATTTAAATGCGTTAGCCCTTACTATGATGTACTTTGGGGTGTATATATAGAGCGCGTGCCTTTACCGGGTAAGAAGGTTTGCAAATTCAAAAATTAATCTGGGAAATAGGAGTCTGACGAGTCCCACTCGTTATCAAGCAGATGCTGAATTACCGGAATTAAAAAGCTTTAAAACCATGACTCCTATTGCACAATACGGTTCAACACAAACCAAATAGTTACTATTGTTTTTGTCGTTATTATTCCAGGAATGCACTTTGGAGCTGATATGTATCACTAAGCCGGAAACGTGGCAAATGCACTGCTCTACTGCCACAGTTGAAAAAAATAAATTGGACGCCAGAGAAGCATAGACCTGTTAGTCTTCGCTGAGAGGGTAGGCGAAGAACATGCCACTAAAACAGTACGAACTACCGTTAGAAAATGAAAACTAATTCGTCTTCACAAGGGGGGCATTATGTCAGTCATACCTCATCAAAAAATAATGCGGTGAGCTGCAGTACAACATTGCACACAGTAGAATCCAATGGATTTTTTCAAAAGGGTTCCCAATGACTCTCAGATGTCTCTCAGGCAGATTTTAGAGGCACTTAAGGCTGAACAAACTGACAGTAATGCTCACATTGTCGAATAAAATTAACCAAGCAACTGCAATTAAAATATATTAACAGGGTTGTTCGACTAGAGCAGCTTTTTCAATACTAGCAGGTGACTTTTGTTGTTAATAAATATGCTAGGAACCAAGGATAGACATAAAGAAATTTGCGGTATCTAATCGCATAGATTTCTGACACTCCTGACCCTTTTTTCAGGCATGTAACTCCATTTTGGGGCAGATTTACGAGTTCTGGCGCATCTCTGCAAATCAGCAGGGATGCGCCAGAACAGATGCGACACGAAATTCCCTCCCTGCACCACAGTGGCACACCGTGGCGCAAGGATAGGTCAATGCGTGTTGCATCCTGTGGCGTAAGGGCGGCGCATTGCTGGAGACGTGTCGCATGCGGGACGCGGCTCCAGCAATGCTCAGGGGCGCCCTATGCCTAACATGCTGCGTCACTCCTTACGCTTGCTTCAAGCAGGCGCAGGATTTTGACACAGCATGGATGTAAAAGTGACTCAGTGAAATCTTGTAGATTTCACTGCGTCACTTTTACAAGGCGTTCCTGCGACGGAACGCCCACCCTGCGCCGGAACGCCCACATGAAACCTAACGCAAGTTTCATGTGGCGCATCTCCCTGGATGCGTCACGTTGTAAATAATGCGCAACATGGTGCATGGTTTACGCTACTGCTGCATCACAGAAGTGACGCAACGTGGCGTAAATGTGGCGCATGGGGCTTGTAAATCTGCCCCCATTTCTTATTTTATTGTTTTACCTGAGACGCGTTACAGCCAAGATTTTAAAGATTTCGGAACATCAATACCAAGGCAGAAGACTAAACAGGTGTATGCACATTACAGACAATACACAAATTTAAGTCAGTGCAGGGCTTTGAGTATGTACCCTGCAACACTTCTTAGAATCAGACCCTGTTCGGAGGCCATTAACATGGGCAGGGAATACCCAGCCGCAGCATTAGGGGTTTGTGTCAGTTGCCTTTACTGTCCCTGGGTCTGTTCTACTATGGCTCAGTAACCTGGGTCTGTTCTACTATGGCCAAGTGCGACCCTTTCAGCATTTAACTCTCAGTGGTGGCGATGGCGACTGGTCACCAGCTTCTCCAGGAGGTTGGAGTGGGGGTACATAATCTCAGCATTCAACACCACATCCAGCAGCACAATAACATAGCTTTTCAGCCCACTTCTTTATTTTATATAAAGGCATATTATATACAATCTACTAAAAATAATGAGATAAACACCCAATATTTACGCGAGTCGCGCGCAGGAGCGACCGGGAGAAGGCCGGGACAAGGGCGGGACAGTCTATGACAGTCATAGACAGGAGGAGACAGGTCAGGGCCCTAGACTCTGTCTAAATTGAGTTGTGTCCTCTGGAGACCTAGGACAGTGATATTTGATAAAGTTGTCATACATTAGAGTGGATTGACAACCTAAATATTTTGTTTTTATTCACTGTACTGTTTAGGATATATACCCTGTTTTACTACCTCTAAGTAGAATCAATCTAGGAACTAGGAAAAACTATGCCAAGAGCCACGAATGAGAAATTTATATCGGGGGTAGGCCCAATTGATAACTACCTGGTAAAGATGGTAAATAAAATTAATAATGATAGGAGGGTCTCCCTAGGTAGAGGGAGCCCACTTGACCCCGCTCAAGATTCTCTGACCCCTCTGGAGGATCCGCCAGAGGTTGCCACCCCTGAAATGGGTCCAGTAGCGGCCACTACGGTGGAAGCCCAGGTTCACTCTGAGCCCCATTTAGAAATTTTAAATACATCAATTGTTGACAATGAGGAGGCTCTGCCAATCACTAGACCTGTTAGAACCTGCAGGAAACAACAAAGCAAAAGGGTGGGGAAGTACACAAAAAGAAGGGTAGATACCTCCTTACCAGCCAAACACACCACTGATGAGTCTACTATATTACAGGAAGAAAGTAATGTGGCTAATATTAATCTAAGCCCAGACCAATTTGCCCTACTAGTTCGCTCTCTGGAAGCCAAGATTGAAGCAAAACTAGAAGAGTATGTCCAACCCCTAGTGCGCAAACTCGACAGTGTTACTGCCGAAGTAAAGAGGCTAGGAGGGCTGATAGCCAAACAACTAGCTTTGGTTGATAGTGCAAAACCTATAGGGAAGTGTACAGGTGGGGTAGAGCAGGAAGTTAGGGCCGATAATCAGCAGCAATCCTCTCAGCACAGAATTAGAACTGACTCAGTTACCCCGGTTCCTACTACAGTAGTGAGCGTAGCTACACAACCGAATTTAGGGCCTGATGGTACATCTAGTAGCAATCCCGTTAAGAGAAGTACATTTATAAATCTTCCGCCGGATTGCGCCCCCTACGTAGTAGTTTTAACCAATGTCCCACCCCCTGATTTGCACTCGGCCCAGTCACCTGAGGAATCGCATGATTCCCTCAAAAATAAAACTGTGTCGTGGTTGAATATGAGGTGTGGTTTCCCCAAAAAATTTACTTCTGAAATTATATCAACTAGAAGGGCGAACTTGATTGGCCCCTCTAGAAAGACGTGTAGCGGGGACTGCATAATTGTACATTTTAGACACCCACAACATGTGGCTACAGTTTTGTTAAGGGCAGCCTCTATGAAGTACGATGCCAATAGTATTTGCGTGCGCCCTCTTGGGTTCTTCTATAATCACCTAACTAGAGCCTCCCCACATAGGGCAACACTGAGACCATATGCACCTGTCAAGTCTCGGACGCCATGCTTATCGCAGGGATCTGGTGGAGAGAATAATTTTAAATATGGGCCTAATATTGTCACACACAATAGATTTGATGCACTCTCTGGACTAGAGATGTGCGATTGACGGGAGGTTGGTGAGGGTCCGGGAGATGAGACCCCCCCTAGATCTGGTTCCCTCGGTACCTGAACATACTACATTGATTTCTTACAATACATACTGTAATCCGGCAACTGTGTGCAATGCCGAGGGGGAAAAGGTTAAGATGTTAAGTTGGAACGTTGCTGAGCTGCGTTCCAAGAGAGATGATAGCAATTGGTTAAACTTTGTTAAACAACATGATATTGTTGCTCTCCAAGAGACATGGGACAAGGCCTGTGATTTTTGGATGGATAGCTTTACATCACATTTTGTCCCTGCGTTGAGATCGTCAGCAGGGCCGGACTGGGAACCACAACCGGCCCTGGCAAAGTGCTCGGCCGGCCCCCCCACCCCCCGGGGGGATTGCGACCGTGCTCTCTGCCATGGCCGGTTTTCGGACGATTTTGTTACAGGGCCGTTTTTGCAGCAACGCTGCAAAAACGGCCCTGTAACAAAAACGGCACCCAGTAGGCCAAAACCGGCCCCCACCCTTGCGGCGCACCGGGGGATTGCCCGGTGCCCGCAACGGCCAGTCCGGGCCTGGAGGGGGCCTTGTGCTATTGGTCTCTGTGAATGTAAGAGGGAGAGTTAAAAGGGTAGATTGTGCCTCCCATAATTTTCTTATTCTGAAATTAAGCCTGGCTAATAATACCAAATTAATTCTAGTGAACTGCTATAACTCGCAGCAAGGGGATTTCCCAAATGAGCATTTAGTTTGGTTGACAGATTTTTTAAATACCTATAAGGAAAAGCAAACCACTTTTTGCCAATATATTGTGTTGGGTGATTTTAATGTGCATTTATGTAGTCAGAACTGTCAATTAAATGATAAAGATGGACCAGATTTCACATCCCCGCAGCACTTCGAGCATAATCACAAGGGGGAAGCACTGGAGAAACTCTTGTCTAATAATGATTTGTTTGAAGCAGGGTTTTTTGATAAAAGTACCCGTGTTGCCACGTATATAGGTAGGGATTGTGAAACAATAATTGACTACATATTTCTCTCGTCAGGACTTTTAAAATACGTAATATCTTATAATGCTATACCTTCTTTTTTTAGTGACCACAATCATGTGGTGATTGAGTTAGTAAATGGTTTTTCTCTATTAAATAAAACTGTTCCGCCACAGGCTGTAGTTGAGGTTAAAGCCAAAGATCTGGGGAGGAGGGTAAACTGGAGTATGGTTGTTCCTGAGGATTTTTTCAATACCATTGCAGCTAAGGCTGCCCAGGAACTAAATATCTGTGGAGATCCTCTTTCTAACGGGGAAGATGTAATAAGCTCATATGAAGTTATTTGCTCGCAAGTGGCAAAAGAACTTACGTCCAATTGCCGAGCAGCTAAAAATAAACCGGTAATGGACTGGTTTTACCATAAATG
Source organism: Lissotriton helveticus (assembly GCF_964261635.1). Taxonomy (NCBI): domain Eukaryota; kingdom Metazoa; phylum Chordata; class Amphibia; order Caudata; family Salamandridae; genus Lissotriton; species Lissotriton helveticus. Next base: position 1,083,675,540 of record NC_136059.1, read on the forward strand.
TACTAAAGCCCATAACCTTCTTAAAAAGGCTCTTCACGATCGACACAGGAATAAAGTTCTGGTTGCACAGCTTAGGAGAGAGTACTCAAGAGTAGTTCAGGCACGGAAAAACGAAATTAAACAGGATGCATGGGCTGAGCTTATGGATAAAGCAACCCTAAAAGATAGTGCCAAATTTTGGTCTATTATTAATACCCCCTTGTTTTCCTGTAATCAAAATACTGTCTTAGAACTAAATATTACAGAGGAGGACTGGTTGAGCCACTTTGAAAAAATCTATGGAAGTCATCTAGAGCTGGAAACTTTTGTGACCCCAGCCTCTGAACCTCCGTTTATACCAGTAAGGTTTAATATAGCTGAAGTTGTCAAAGCAATTGAGGGCACAGCAGGGCGAAAGGCACCAGGCCCGGATGGGGTACCCTTAGATATGTACAAGGCAAACCCTACGTACTGGGCAAATATTTTGACCAATGTCTTCAATACCTGGGCCAGTGTAGGATTCCCTAAGTCATGGTCCCGTTCGATAATAATTCCTGTGTTTAAGAAGGGTCAAAGGGGAGACCCTAGATGCTATAGGCCTATATCTTTGCTAGACTCCTCCATTAAAATCTTAGGGAAGGTCATTCTAGCAAAGATAACAGGTTGGGCTTCGGTGAACAATATACTGTCCGACGCCCAGTATGGCTTTAGAGCTGGGAGGAGCACGGAGGACCAATGTCTGAACTTACACCTAATTATAGCTAAATACACGAAGGCGGCAAGGGGCTCTATTTTCCTGGGCTTTATGGACCTGTCCACGGCCTTTGATCTAGTCAATAGATCAAGGCTGTGGACAATGCTCCTGGAGATGGGCCTTGATCGGCCCCTTGTGTATTTTTTGGCTGAGCTGCATAAAGACCTAAATGCCTCAATTAGGATGACGAACGAGGGGAAATGTATGTCAAGTTTTAAGTCCGGCAGAGGGGTGCGTCAGGGATGTATTCTGGCCCCCATGTTGTTTACGCTGTATGTGAACTCGTTGGAGGCAAATTTGTTAATAGCCACCCTTGACATCCCGCGCATGGGAGGAACACCAATCCCGGTGCTCCTCTATGCCGACAATGCTGTCTTATTAGCAAGGACTCCGCTGGGCCTACAAAGATTGTTGAACTCTTTTGGGGTTTTTATGAAAAGCCTGGATCTGGTGGTAAATAATGGCAAATCGTATATCATGTCGTTAGGTGTCTCAAAAAACAATGTCAAGACCTTTTACTGTGGTAGTGAAGAAATCACCACAGTGAAAGTATTTACCTATTTGGGAGTAGTTTTTGATGATAGAGGAACATGGTCCCCAAAGCTCTCAATAAAGGTAAACGCAGTGAGAAGCTCTTCTGCTGCAGTGTTAGGATTTGCTAAAAGATTGGGGGGGAAACCCTGCGAGGCGATCCTAGCAATTTATAAAGCCAAGACCATCTCAATTGCAAGGTATGGGGCAGCAAAATGGGGGTTTACCAAACCCGACCCCATTCAAACAGAAGAAAACAAATTTCTACGGTCCCTTCTAGGCCTTCCACAATCCACAGCCACCCATTCTGTTCATCTTGAGTTGGGGATAGGATATATATCAGATATAATTAAAATAGCCCCTATCCTGTTATGGATAAAAATTTGGTTGAATTCGAATCTTTCCCTAAACCACAAGATCCTAAAGGACTGTATTAATTTAGATAACATGAAGGAAATCCATTGGTTGTCCTATATAAAAACGTCAGCTGTGAATATGGGGCGCCCTGAGATTTTTTCCAATCCAGAAACTTTATGTAAGGCTGATTTAGCGTGGGTAAAAACGAATTTTACTAAGCTAAGCGAGGTAGAGCGGGAAGCAGTAGAATTATGTAAACCATCGGTCAGGGGCCACCTCCTGGTTATTTTGTCATTAGCGATGCCTCCTTATTTGTCCATTGTGACTAATTCTTTTCATAGATGGCTATTGACAAAATTTCGGTTCAACCAAATACATATGGTATTATGGGATTTGCAGGGCTGGAGTAGGCTCGAGGACGCTGCTCCGTGCAAATGTGATGATTTCTCTCCCCAAGACACCTTGCATTTTATGTTTTTTTGTCCTTTGTACCGCGAGGCTAGGAAAAGGTTTATTTTCCCATTATTGAAAAAGATTAATTTTATTCAGTGTAAACCTGCTTTACTGTTTTTACAACTTTTGGAAACCCCTGAAACCATGTTTAGTGTTGCCAGCTTCCTTGCTGCATCTGTTAGAAGCAGGAGGGTTAGACAGGATGCTGCACAGGAAAGTTAATCCTCTTAATATAAGTCTAGGTATACTGATTACTGGCTTTAAAAATGGAAATGTTTGTTAATGATTTTTTAATGTTCTTTGTACTGTGTTTTAAATTGTATAACATATTTTTAAAAATATTTTTAATGTTTTGTATATGTATAGCATACTTTTATGATTTTAATTAATCGAATAAAGTGGTTTGACTTGGACTTGGAATATTTAGGTATGTGTTCTAAGTGCTTCAAGGTGGGACTTCGGCTAGGCACTGTCCACTCTATTGGCATGGCGGGTTCTGGTTGTACAGTCTTTAGCTCAGTCGCAGCACTCCCGCTCCTCTCTTTTCACACAGTCAGTTTAAGGGGCCTAATAGCTCATATAGTGTCTCACCTGTTCCTTACCATCCTTGGTGTGGAACAAAAATGTGAAGGATTCACCAGTGGTTCACAGCATCCAATGGGGCATATTTACAATTGAACAACAACAGAATCAGCAGCTCCCATTTTTCTACAGACTTAAAGGACAGGTTATGTGGCTTCTCTGTCTGCCATTTCAGAACCGATTTGGGTCATTTCCCTTCTCATGTGCCCATCTTAAGCTGGCCTTCAGCCACAACCTTTGTCTCAAGTCATGTACTTTCAGCAGAGCCGTCTCAATGTTGTTTCAACCACATCAGAGGAACAGAGAGGTATGATGAAAATCCAATACTCGTATGGCACACAAATCACCCCCGTAGGGGTATCTCGGCGCTGGGGGCAGTTGGGAAGATTGAGCGAGCTATTGCCCAGAGTCGCATGGTGCTGGGCAGACCCCTGACGGCGGAGCCAGGGATCGAACCATGATCCCCAGCATCCAGCATCAGTCGCCCTGGCCGCGGCGCCACACCTCTTTTATAGGCCTTCTGCAGCTGTCTGTCAACAGCCACACCTGATGGTGACCAGGAAGAGAGACAAAAGGCCATTCTTAAAGGCCCTTGACATCATGACACAGAATCTGCAGTCCTCCCCCTTCAACTTGCCATCAACCAAACAGCAGTCTCTGGAAGACTATTCTGCAGCCCTGTGTATCATAAATGACCTAAGCAAATTTTAAAGGGGAATCCTGACTTCTCTTACTCCACTTCTGTGTCTGGCTCGCTCCATCCACTCTAAGCTATGTCAGCAATGCACTTCCACTGCTAAAAATAAAGTCACCTCCATCTTCAGTATAGGCAAAGCCAGTGACTTTGCAAATGGAACCCACAGACCTGTCTCACTCTGCTCAACTAAGCTATTCAGGCAATGCATACCAAACCTCACTAGCATACCCGCTCACATCCAGGCACACAGGATCTTGGTGTTACGATTAACAGGGGAACTTCAGGCGAATGGGCTATTAGTTTCCTATTCACATGAAACAGATAGAGGGCCTTGTCAAAAAATATAATCGTTAAGAAAAAGAGTATGTTGCCTCCTTTAGGCTAAAGAAGAGAATTAATGGCAGGGATATTCGTCCTCTTATCACTACAGAAGCTCCTCTTGGTGTATCCTTCTTTGTTCATGACAGGTCTGAGATCATCTGTAAGTAAAGGGCAGGTCGATTTCCTCATCCACACGCTACATTACCATGTAGTTGACTAAAAAATGTATAATCTTTTATACTTGCAGTCGTGGACGCACAGAATGGGTCACAACTGTACACCTTGCAGAGGACTATCATGTCCGAACATTTTTTTAAATCCTGGCCATTCCCAATTTACCCTATGGGCACAGTTTTAAAATTGCCTCCTACAATCTCTAAGATATATCAGTAGTAAATGAGTATTTCCTCTCTATCAAGACAATGGCCTGCTGGAGTCATTATTTTCCAGGGTTTGCATTATTTGTAATGTACACTCACCTCTCTCTGCCTGACTGAAAGGTACACGTATGAATTTTTGTGCACAATCTCGACATATTGAATGGACAATATCATGTATGTGTTCAACATATAAAAAACAATATATTGTGAAACAGATGCATGTAAATAGGTATTTATTGATCGGCTGCCTCACTACTGAAATGATTGCATGTCTAAAGTAGCACCTTTTTGCTAAGAGTGTGGTTAATGAGTGCAGAATCACCCTATAGTAACGTTCAAGATTGCGACCTTCATAAGTAAATAATAAGATGGTGATTTTGACTATCATCTAAGAAAGACTTCCGTGTCAACTTCTTGAAGTGCTTTCATGACCTATGTAAAAACACACTGGCGCTGAAAAGTCTGGTTAGTTCATGTTTTCTCACAGTGCTCCCACTACCCAAGCCACAATGCTCCATCGTAGCAACCCTCATTTAACACAAATCTTGAGTTAGGAGTAGTAATCTTGTTTTATCATAGTAACATATTGAATTTAACTTCATCATTGGTTCTGGGGGCACCTATACAATAGCTCTTCCACGTAAAGGAAATGACTGGAGAAAATAGTGTTCGCTCATGAGCACATAGAATTACAAATTAGTAACCTTTACAACCAGAAGAGGTAGAAACCATGCTGCATCATGAAATTGGAAGTTATTATTGCCTGGGATGCGATCTGCTTTTAAACTCGTATTGCACATGAAATCCTTCTTGGCTGTGTGCGGCTTGGGTGTTGACTTTATGTATGGTATTAAAATATTACTTTATGTTTTAAAAAACTAGAAATTCAATGGTTAAAGTAACATTATAGTTAGGTGAACAGTTCAGAAATGCTCTTGGCACCAGGGGGCTACAATTCCAAAAATCCTTAGTGCCTTGGAGCCGGGCATGAGAGGACAAGTAGTGCTTCAAAAGCATGCCCTGACCCCACGATACAAGATGCTCCTTGCACCATGGGACTCCAGTTTCAAAGATTTTGTGCCCCTAGGAGGCTAGGCAGGAGAGGATCTGCAGTGCTTCAAAAGCACACCGTGACCTCCATGGCAAGGGACGGTCTTTGCACCAGGGGACTCCAAGTCCCAGAAACCTGTGCGCCTATGAGGAGGGGTCGGGAGAGATCCATCAGTACTTCAAAAGTACACCCTGGCCCCTGCAGCACAGGACATGCCTGGGATATGCCCGAAAGAAGCCTGGGCCAAGGGCTGGCCAATCCACATCTGTCTGAGCCCAGAGGAGGCTGGGATGGGCAACACCCCCTAACATCCACTGCATCAGTATCAAGTAAGTGTGACTTTGTGGGGAGATCCCATGCTGCACCTCATTGTGTTATATATTCATGTTGACTCTGTCACCACCCTCTGGCCTTTGTCGACTATTGCTAGTGGCATAGAGAAATAAAAAGTATCCTCTGTGCCTTGTGCACTGATACACCAGCAAAATGGATCCAACAAACTATCTTACTTGACATCTGCGGTTGGGGTAATAACAAAAAAATCATCTGTTGAAGAGGAGTTGGGAGGGGGTGCAAACATTGACATTCAACCCTCAAATTCCCCAGATGTTTAGGAAACTGCCCGTAGGGAATATTCCCAAGTCAAATGTGGCCATGGGGCCACTTCCAAAGGGAAATTCACACCCAGTGGAAGCCATTATACATCAACTTCCAGCTACAGGTTCTGTTTCATCCCCACCACCCCCTCCCCAGTTTACTAGGAAAAAGAAGAAAGCTGTCAGTGTTGGGGCACCGAAAAGTTCTGTATTGTCTCTTGAGCTTTGTGGAAGATTTGTGCACTATTTACTTTAGCAAACATGAGAACCTGATTATAATATCCTTTGTGGTATGCCATGGCAGGCCTGCCAAGCTGGTGGCAGTTCTCACTAAACAGGCAGAAGAATTACATCCCATTCAGCCAGTCACTGAGGGGCCACGTTGACTAATACTTACCCTCCAGCATCTTTGCTGGATTGTGAGACAATGAAGGGGGGCGGTTGGCTCACCATGTCAGCCGAGTCATCTGCTCCACGACAAGTAGTTTCTTCACCTAATAGTACGCTTAACAGCACAGCCAGGTCTGACCCATTGCAGGGAATAACAGGCATTTCTTTTGTCAGGGTTTCTCCAAAGTAACAGTTCCGGTGAGAAGGCCACTAGTAGTGGAAACGGGGATTCTAGCTCTATCACCTTAACCTTGACTTACCATCTGCTGATACATCTTTTAACTTATGTAATTGTTCTTGATAATGTCCCACCCCTCAGATCTGGGATGAAAGAACACTTTCCGCAAATCAAACACAGTGTATTTAATTAGTTGGTGGTTGTTTAAGATAATTTGAACCTGCATAGTTCCATTATCATGGTACGTAGAGTCAATAGGCTAGGCAAGAAGCCCAAGACCATGGTCGGGGACTGCATTGTCATGAACTTCAACAATCCTTATGCTGCTAGCTTCCCATTGATGGACCTTTTCAACCCATGTCAACCTTAAACTAGTGTTTTACCCATGCCTTTGATCTATTTTTCATAGGTCTGTGACTAATCCGCCGATACTTTTCTATGTCCCCTCAGCTTCCTTCCACTCTCCAGATGGATGCTGTAAATAGAAATGTATCCCAAGATGTCCCTATCTTTAATAGGTTTGATACTTTGAGCTCATTTAATGACAACGACTGACTGCTCCATAATTCCCCTTAAGTTGATAGTGCTGCTGATGTCAGGGGTCCTCAGAATCAAATGACTAACGTGGATGTTGTTATTTAAAGCTGGAATATGTCAAAGTTGTCTAAATATATTGACGATGTTTGGTGGATCTCCCTGTTGAGAAAACATAACATGAAAAGCCTGCAAAGAACTTGGGAGACAATTTTTCATTGGAGGGCTATAAGGATTTTTTGTTCCCACAGCAGGCTCCTTCTCTGTCAGAGCTAAAGGGGGTGTTAGACCTGTCATCCCTAGGGAGGTCTCTATTTGAGCCTAAACTGTTGCCCCGAAGCGAGTAGGTACTGGTTCCTCAAATTTACTCTTTGTCTGTTTTTCCTTTCAGAATCTTGGTAATATTTTACTTGTTAACTTTTACAATGCCAACTCACTTGCAGTTGGGAGACTTTCTGTATATATGTCTTTTTTCTGTCAAAGATGCCCCATCAATAGTGTTAGCAGGTGATTTTAAAACTGAATTGTGTGATTCCTGCCCTAAGCTTGACGTATTTACTTGGTCCCATTTACTGCCAGCCAGACAACAACTTTGACATGCCTCTCAGGGTGAGCCCTTAAATGCTATTTTTAGTGATTTGACATTATTTTGGTAGAGGCAGAGAAATCAAATAACCTTTCTACTCATAGAATGCCTACCTTTTCAGGGAGAATTGCCACTAGTATTGATTTGATTGCTGTCGCCTCTAGTATTCCATCCTTACTTCTAACCTTTGAGGTGCTCTGGGATTCCAGAAGCGACCATAATATTCTTTGTGCCACTTTTTGCTGGGTAACTACATCTGAGCCCTTCAATCAAACTTTGTGTGGGTGGGTTTCTACTAAGGATCAAGGCCGCAGTATTAGCAGGGGCAAGGTCCTGCCCAACCAGATTTATTGCAAGCTGCTTAGGGCGCACCTGGAAAAGTTTTTCACTGGTCTGAATGAAGGTGCTTTTGACAAGGATATTTCAACTTCCGTTTCTACCATTTGTACCGAAGTAAGGTTGGCCCTTGCCTCTAATAACCCAACTTCCCACTCCATTAGATTATTTGATCATTGTTAGAAATGGAGGTCGTACTTGTAATATTATCCGTAAAAAGCTTTTGCAGCTTTTAAAGGAAAAGCTAAGTACTCCAAGTATAATATCATGGTAATGGGTCCTAAAAGCACAAACGGCAGAAGCTATTATATCAAAGGCGTTACGCTCAGCAAAGTCATTTTCCTACCTCAGGATGTTCTTTTGACTACTCTCTCAGTTGGTCTCCCTTGATTAGCACCAGAAGACACGCCTTTTCAAGTCTTGCTTCAGTCTTTGATTTTGCTTCTAAAATTGGGCAAAAATATGTGCCTGCAATGGTAAAAATCTATCAAGCTAAATGCTTCACTATTACATAATATATGGTGCTGAGATACGATGGCACTCTAACCTATCACTTCTCCACACTACAAAGAACAGGTTTTTCAAGTGCTTACTTTCTCTACCCTGAATGTGTCATTTATCGTTCATGAAGAGCTTGCTGTTGGGCGATGTTTCTGGTCTAATACAGTTCCAAACATAAGCAGATGATGGGCAGAGTGCTGGAACTTTTCAGGCACTCACCCCCAGTCACAGATCTGGGTTGAATCCTTTGTCGTTCTTTCGCTCACTTCGCCACCCCAGTTCAGACATAGCCATAAGCAATTCAGTCTTGACCCTGTGCCTCATGGGAACAGTCCAGCCCGAACTGCCAAGAAATGGCTTTCCTGGACCAGATTCTAGCATCCTGGAACCGGTTTCAGGATAACACCCCTCATCATCCAGACTAGCTTGAATCCAGTGGCAAAGTGAGCAAGGGACCCACATGAGGGCATACCCTGCCAACTTAGGGTGAACAAAGCAAACACAAGAAGATGATGGACGGTATGCTGAAACTTTTCAGACACATCACCCCTAGTCACAGATCTGGGTTGAACCCATCATCGTTCTTTAGCCCACTTCACCACCCCAGTTCAGACATAGCCATGTGCAAGTCAGTCTTGACCCTGTGCCTCGTTGGAAAATTCCAGCCTCAACTTCCAAGCCATGTCTTTCCTGGACTGAAAACAAGCATCCTAGGACTGGTGTCGGGGTAAGACCCCTCATCAGCCAGGCTAGCATGAATCCAGTGGCAAATGATCATGGGACATATGTCTGGGCATATCCTGCCAAGTTAGGGTGAACAAAGCAAACACAAGTAGATGATGGACGGAGTGCTCAAACTTTTCACTCACTCACCCGCAGTCACAAATATGGGTTGAATCCATCATCGTTCTTTAGTTCACTTCGCCACCCCAGTTCAGACATAACCATATGCAAATCAGTCTTGACCCTGTGCCTCATGGGAACAGTCCAGCACAACCTGCCAAGCTATATCTTTCCTGGACCGTGAGCAAGCATCCTGGGACAGGTTTCGGGGTAACACCTCTTATCAGCCAGGCTAGCTTGAATCCAGTGGCAAAGTGAGCAAGGGATCCACGTCTAGGCATACCAACCAACTTAGGGTGAGCAAAGCAAACATAAGGAGATGATATACAGAGTGCTGACACTTTTCAGACACATACCCTCACTCACAGATCTGGGTTGAATCCATCATCGTTCTTTAGCTCACTACGCCACCCCAGTTTAGACATAGCCATATGCACATCAGTCTTGATCCTGTGTCTCATGGGAACAGTCCTGCCCGAACTGCCAAGCCATGTCTTTCCTGGACCGTAAGCAAGCATCCTGGGACAGGTTTCGGGGTAACACCTCTTATCAGCCAGGCTAGCTTGAATCCAGTGGCAAAGTGAGCAAGGGATCCACGTCTAGGCATACCAACCAACTTAGGGTGAGCAAAGCAACCATAAGGAGATGATATACGGAGTGCTGACACTTTTCAGACACATACCCTCACTCACAGATCTGGGTTGAATCCATCATCGTTCTTTAGCTCACTTCGCCACCCCAGTTTAGACATAGCCATATGCACATCAGTCTTGACCCTGTGTCTCATGCGAACAGTCCAGCCCCAACTGCCAAGCCATGTCTTTCCCGGACCGGAATCAAGCATCCTGGGACTGGTTTCCGGGTAACACCCCTCACCAGCCAGGCTAGCTTGAATCCAGTGGCAAAGTGAGCAAAGGACCCACGTCTGGCCATACCCTGCCAACTTAGGGCTAACATAGCAAACACAAGGAGATGATGAACTGAGTGCTGAAGCTTTTCAGACACGCACCCCAGTTACAGATCTGGGTTGAATCCATAATCGTTTTTTAGCTGACTTCGCCACCCCAGTTCAGACATAGCAATATGCAAATCAGTCTTGACCCTGTGCCTCATGGGAAAAGTCCAGCCCAAACTACCAAGCCATTTCTTTCCTGGACTGGAAACAGGCATCCTGGGACCAGTTTTAAGATAACACCCCTCATCAGCCAGGCTAGCTTGAATCCAGTGGCAAAGTAAGCAAGGGACCCACGTCTGGGCATACCCTGCCAACTTAGGGCGAACAAAGCAAACACAAGGAGATGATGGACGGAGTGCTGAAACTTTTCAGACACTCACCTCCAGTCACAGATCTGGGTTGAATCCATCATTGTTCTTTAGCTCACCTCGCCACCCCAGTTCAGACATAGTCATATGCAAGTCAGTCTTGTCCCTGTGCCTCATGGGAACAGTCCAGCCTGAACTACCAAGCTTTATCTTTCCTGGACCGGAAACAAGCATCCTGGGAAGTTTTGGGGTAATATCCCTCATCAGCCAGGCTAGCTTGAATCCAGTGGCAAAGTGAGCAAGGGACCCAGGTCTGGGCATACCCTGCCAACTTAGGGTGAACAAAGAAAACACAAGGAGATGATGGACCGAATCCTGAAACTTTTCAGACACTCACCCCCAGTCACAGATCTGGGTTGAATCCATCATTATTCTTTAGGTCATTTCGCCACCTCAGTTCAGACCCAGCTATATTGAAATCAGTCTTGACCCTGTGATTTGTTCGCCCCAAGTTGGCAGGGTATGCCCAGACATGGGTCCCTTGCTCACTGTTCCACTGGATTCAAGCTAGCCTGGCTGATGAATGCTGTTACCCAGAAACCGGTGCCAGGATGCTTGCTTCTGGTTCAGGGAAGACCTGGCTTGGCAGTTCGGGCTGGACTGTTCCCATTAGGCACAGGATCAAAATTGATTTGCATATAGCTGGGTCTGGACTGAGGTTGGGAAGTGAGCTAAAGAATTGGCTACACACAATGGTACTCTCATACGCACAGCCCACCAATGTGCGCATATTCATGTGCACATATGTTCACGTGCAATCTACCAAGTGCCCCTTACCGTTGCTCTGTTGCAACAGCTTTAACTTAAAAGGCGTACAGTGGAGGTTAACTCACACAATCCATTTGCTATGTGTTTGCTGTGGGTGAGACACCTGTATTGAGACATTCTACCCTTAGAAAGTCCAAAAAGTGATCCAGAAAGTAAAAAATCCAATTGTACTGAATGGGTAGATCCCAATTGCAACAGCCCTCTTCGCAGAAGGAAGCAACAGTGTCTGCTACACCATCTCCCATTATAACATCAACATCCTACCAGAGCTCTTTGCAAAGGGGTATAAGAAGATCAGCACTTATGGCAGTAAAACCTGTAGGCACTCCATGAAGTTTATTTTTTATAATAACAAGCAACTTGAAAAGTTTAAATGTTAAAATATAAATACATACCTATAAATCTGAGTTCAGTACATAGAAAATGTATTTGTTTGACATTCCAAATAAAAGTTTATGAAGCATAGTAAACCTAATTGCTTATATGTTTATTATAAAGTATGATTCCAGTGATTTTAATAATGTAATGACTTATTTAAAATGTGTTTTTGTTTGTTTCATCATAACGAAGCATTTCACAATCATAATGGCATCATGTTAGGAAAGTATTGCTGCAGTGTTTCAATGCATAAGACATCCTTACGTTTTTGTCTTCATTATTTTCATTGTGGAATATAGTTATTCCATTTGAAAAGTGGGTCTACAGTTGTTTAGAATATGGCCATAAAAAAACATGCAGGGGTTTATGATGGAAGAAATGTTGTAGCATGTTACGTAGTTATTTGTGAACTCTGGGTATACAACGTTACATCCGTGATCTGTGATATGCAGATTGGTAGGTATATTGTACAGCTGAGGCACCTTTGCAAAAATCTGCACCGTGAAGGTAGTGTTTTCTTTGGAACATTTTTGTGATCAAAATAAAACATCTAGAGTCACTTGTTTTGGGGGGACACTGTTTCACCAGAGCCTATCCAGAATTCATAAAAGATGATGATAGGTGCATATACCACTTGGTTAGTCTTTTAATAGGAATAATTTAGCATCCTAATGCAGGGTTCCCCAAACGTTTTAAAACAGCAGCCCACTTTTTGGTAGGACAAACTTTCATGACCCTCCTAGCTTTAATGAACATGAGGCAGGAGATTTTTTTAATGTGACTAAAGCATTGGGTGGAAGTGCCTTGGTATTTGCAGACATGACATTTTCTGTTGAAATGGTCACCAAATTTGAACAGGCAAACAGTTTTATAGATAAAACAATGTTGCACATACATGATGTGTGGGAAACGGGTTTCAGTAAATATTTCTTTTTTGTGCATTGCAAGTAAAGTGTATTGATTTGTTCTGCACCTATTAACATCTTTTTTTCCATCACACTTAAAATTTACAAATAAAATGTTCTTCATGTTGTTTTCCTAACTGATGAAGTGTACAGTTCATTTATAGGTATTTACATTTTGGGTGCTAGGAAAAAATGACATCCTCCAGCTTTTCGTTCACGCTACTTGTGCCCTAGCAGGAGTGTCCCATAATTCACTTTATTTTTCTTTCTCTGACTGCAAAGTGAAGTGAGAGTAGTTCCTAAACACAAGCCTCCTGTTAAAAATATAAGTAGCAGGAAACATAGGGGCATATTATCTAGAAAAGACGCTAAATATTGCATTTCCCGCTTTGTGGAGTTTTGGCCAATGCCAGCTATCGCTGGATTTAATCGCTGAGATATCGGGTTATTATCTACTCATATCTCCAAGGTGATTAAAAATCCGGCGATAGCGGCGAAATGCGGGATTATCTCTGGAAATATAGCTATAAACCTACAGCGATAGGGTAATCCTTATTGATAGGGAGATGTGGAATTAGTAGTACAATCCACCTCCTTTGATACGGAGAGGCAAGTCAGGATTTTTCCTGACGTTAATTACCGGCGATAACCACAGTTAGCACAGCTTTTTCAAAAGCTTTGCGGTTCTGGGGCAGGGTAGATAATAGGGTGAAGTTGTGTCTGCAAGTGTTTCCATGACGTGTTAGTCAGGAATGCCTAATCTGCATGTCATTAGCGATATATGTGCCATGTGCCTGGTTGGACCACTTCTCCATCTCTTTTACGGTCCCCAAGTCCTCAACTATAACAGCACGCCCCGGTAACCTTCCACTAATTCGTAGTTGGGGCCGAGTCGATATCCCTTAGCTCTGTCTCTCGCTTGCCACTACGACCCCGCCCCTGACTGGAGAGGCTGGTCTTCCTTTTTTCGTCAATGTTCAGGCAGAGAACATTTATAACTGGCTGGCAGATGCTCGGGACACTTTTGCCCCATTAAGGAAACTTAGGACCAAACGCCCTCATGATGCTCAGCGTTGGTTCACTAGTGATCTCTCCAACATGAAACTTGCACTACGACAAGCAGAGCGCAAGTGGAGGGCTCATTACTGTTCTCACAAGAGGTTGATATTTTCAGCGGCACTGAAAGAATACAGAGCCGCCATTCTCGTTGCCAAAACAGAATACTCCTCGCAGAAAATTCTCAACTCCTCCAATAAATCGAGGGAGATTTTCATGATAGTCAACGAGCTTGCAAAACCTGACCGGGTCACGATGCCCCCCCCTGCTTTCCCAGACTCTCTGTGACTCTCTCAGCATTTACTTTGTTGATAAGATAGATCTTATCAAAGCGAGTATCCCTAGCCCTGATCCGAGACTCGACATGGGCAACCCCCCAAATCAACCCTTTTTCACTGCTGAATTTCCCCACAGTTACCACTGATACTTCCCCCCGCTTCTTTGCAGAGTCCGCTCCGGCTCTCCCTCTGATAGTTGCCCAGCTCATGTTGCGCAGAAGGTCTTTCTCGACCTCCCTGAGGTCCCCCTCTCCTTGCTTAATAATTCCCTCAGCCAGGGCATGGTTCCCAGTCTTTTTAAATCTGCCATTGTCACACCTATTTTGAAAAAAACAGGGGTTGATCCGGCCACTCTCAGCAATTTTCGGCTGATATATCTGCTCCCATTCCTGGGCAAACTGCTGGAAGCCCATGTTTCCAGCTGTCTTGGCTCTTTCATTAAAAGTTCACAGTTTCTGGACCAGTATCAGGCAGGATTCAGACCTCAGCACTCTACTGAGTCGGTAATGGTAGCAGTCCATGATGAACTCAGAAAGGGAGCAGATCGGAACATCTCCAGTCCTTGGTGGTCCTTGGCCTGTCGGCGGCATTCAATACTGTTAATCATTCCATCCTTCTTCAGCGGATCGAGAACGCCGGCATCAGGGGCACCCCGCTCAGGTGGCTTGCCTCATTTTTGCAAGACCGCAAGTAAGCAGTTTTTCTTGGTTCCTTCAGGTTCGAGGCGAAGGACCTTGCTTGTGGGGTCCCCCAGGGCTCTTCTCTTTCCCCCTTACTATTTAATCTTTATATCCTCCCACTGATTGCCAAACTCAGAGAGAAACCAGTGGTTATTTTCAATTATGCAGATGATATGCAGCTCATCTTCAATATTGACTCCTCCCCTACCTCAGTAGAGAACTTTCTGAGCACAATGATGTTCATCAGCAGCTGGATGAGCGCTAATCAGCTTAAGCTCAATCCAGACAAGACTGAGCTTGTGCTCACTGGACCCCCGTATAATCCATGGAATCCCAGCTTCTGGCCACTCACACTGGGTGGAGCCCCCTGCCCAGCGAGTTCAGTCAAGAGTCTTGGAGTGACCATCAGTAAGGATCTGTCTATGAAACACCAAATCAAATCTGTTATGTCGGCTAGCTTCTTCCATCTGCGCCGCATCAGGAAGATTAGCAGATTCCTTACCCATGATGCCCTGGTTCACATCGTATTGGGCTTAGTAGGGTCCCGCATTGACTACGCGAACTCCCTCTACATCGGGATTCCCCTCTACCAGTCTCACCAACTCCAACTCGCCCAAAACCAGGCGGCCAGATTGATCTTTCGACAGCCCAAGTCTTGTTCTGTGAAACCGCTCCTGAAAAATCTGCACTGGCTCCCGGTTAGTCCGGCGTAGTCTATTCAAGGTTGGCTGTACCACCCACCTAGCTCTCACTAATCAAGGTCCCTCTTTCATTGGTGCCCTGCTCCAGCGATATAGCCCCTCTCGAACACTTCGGTCGGCTGGCCTCAACCTCCTCTCCACCTGTACGTTCAAGGGTAAAAGGCTTGGGGTCTAAGATTTGCCTCGCAAGCCCCTCGCCTCTGGAATTCCCTCCCGCCCGACCTACGCCACATTACCTCCTACCAGGTATTCAGAAGAGCCCTGAAGACGTGGCTATTTGTACAGGCATTTGAGTAACATCCTCCTACTCGGTTGTCAGCTTCAGTTAGTCTCAAAGCGCCAAGAAGCCGCTGGTGTACGTGCGCTGTACAAATGTCTTTTTCATTCATTCATTCATTCATTCATTCATTCATTCATTCATTCATATATATCGCCTGTAATCCTGCGCTAATGCCTGTTAGCACAGGCTTGTTAATAGGGCGAATAAAATATTGCCGCTTTTTCCTCAAAAAGTGCTGCAAAAGTGACGATATTGTCCTTGATAATATGCCCCTCAGTTTGACACTTGACCTCTGTCTTTAAAGCGCAGCAAATGTGACACCATGATTCTAGAATGTAAAGACATTTTAATTTACTTTGGCGAACCAACAAAAATCAGCTCAAGGCCCACAAGTGGGCCGCGACCCATAGTTTGGGAAATTATGTCCTAGGGGAGAAAGTTGTGAAATACCACATGATTCGAGTGGGGGGGGCGCTTATTTCTGCAAGATTAACCTTAAATATCACACTAATAAATGCATTTGTACTTTTTATACATGATAATGAGTGTTTGAGGAATTTATCACATGCTATTTTAACACACACTCTCTTATATACATACCTTATAAGTGAATGTGAACAATATTGCGTGGTATTTTCAAATCATAATCAGGTGATTTGGAAATGGCAAACTCATAAGATGTTGTCCGTACTGAATGACTCGTATTCAAGGCCTTCATTTTAAAAGTGTTCATTCCGACATGGCAACGCGATTTACGAAATAGTCTGGAATATATGAATTCGAAAGGTTATTTATCAAATGCATATGCCTAAAGTGCTAAGCGAATGACAGTTATAGTAGAACTCCTCATAAATTAGTGTAACTTGAATGCAAGACTAAACCTAAATACATGTTATGATTAGGCGTCTCTTAAAGTACATTTCTATTTTGTCAAGAGTAGGTTTTACATTTCTTAAAGTCATTGATCCAACTAAGGTAATATTGTCCTGAATAGTATACTGGGTATTTTAACTGATCTATTGCACAAGTTCACTTTTCCTGTGTATTGCTTGAGGGCATTGGCAGCCATTCAGCCATTGATTTCATTAAGACCAACCAAAAGCTTGTTGCCTGCATTGCAGTACGAAGAGATGGGCCAAAAGCTTTGATGTATGACTGTGGTTCACTGACACATTGTTGGAAATTTGCTTTGTGCCAATTGATCTCCATAACAGCAGGAACAAAAAAAGTGTAGAGGTGAAATTTTGGAAAGATTCATATTTCAGTACATTAATCTAGCACTCATAAAAACACATAACAGTACCTTTTGTGCTGTTATCATGAGGAATTCAATAAACAAACGTAAGAAATTATCAATTATTCCAACATACAGGCAAATCCTGGTATTATACCTGCACTAATGAGATAAAACAATATGAACATGCTCTATGCTTATGTTATCAACACTAAAATAATGTCTTCTATGTCCTAAAGTGTGATTTGCATCATAACTTAAATAGAAAGAATATTTGTGAATTCCCGTTCCAGTACAAATGTTTATAGATTGATGTATATGGTGAGTATTTGTTGGCAATTCCATAAAATAAACTGGACTTCTACCTCCAACTAAATTGAAAAATGAACTGCCTTTTTGATTCTTTGATGACTCTAACATGAAAATGTTATTTCTATGCAGAGACAAAACTGTGCAACTGACCTAAGCCACTACTACTAGTGCATGCATATAGAAGGTCTTGGTACATACCCTATATTCAGCACCTATCTTTGCATGAATCCACTTGTGTAAAGTTGTTTTCAAACTGCTTCGCTAGTGTCCTAGTCATGAGTCTGCACCCCATGCATGTCATTGTCATTTGCTATGGTGCATTCTTAAAATGCAGTAATCATGTTCAAAAGGGCTCTGGCGTATTGTGGAAGCAAAACCATATCCCAAAATTTGGACAACTCAAAATTTAGCTCAATCAGTTCTCCCACAATTTACTGAATCCGAGATGGTATTAAACATCAATTTCCTTAGACAGTGTCCCCCCACATTTAGGGACCCCTCCAAACACCAATTAGCAGCAGTAAAACAGTTAATTAAATAATTGGGTCCTCTTAATAATTAAGTTCTAGGTAATAGAAAAAGTTAAAGGGTTATTGTTGCCAACATTTTAAATATAAGAGTACAGAGCCAATGCAAGTAGGCTAATAGATGGAAAGTTTTACAGAGTAAGTCAAATCATAAAATATTTTAAGTCTAAATGGGTAGCAAAATCATAAGAAATTTAGGCGGCATCCCTAGCAGAATAGGAAAAGCTTTAAAAATATGGCTCACCCTCAGAATCAAGTAATTCTTAAACACAATTCTTGCAAAGCTCATTGTGATCTGAGCAAAAGTATGATATCTTTAGCAAATAAGAACACAAAAATAATATGCCATTACCTTAACACATAGGTGCCCCCCTAAGTCAAAAAAATGTGTTCAACACTATCTATTTTAATGACACCTTCCAGTACACTCCCTTAACTAATCCTGGCACTGCTCATATGCTGTTATCCAGCACTAGAGTGGTGTCCTAACTGGAGGGAGCGACCTCTCCCGCCAGTCCCCAGTGTTCCAGAGGCCTGCACTTGCTCTCAACCCAGCTGTCTTAAGAAATCTGTATTGAGAGGTTTAAAGTGCGCATGTCTGGCTGGCCATCGCAAGACGTCCGGCCAAAGAGACATGCAAACTATACAGTTCACATGCAGCCCACCACTACTGCCACTCAGCAGACCCTGCCCGTCCTGTCACTCGGTTCAGGATGGGAGGATGAAAAATAAAATAGTAATACATTACCATTTTATTTTTCATCTCTTCGGCTTTGGGGGCATTTTAAGTGGGGCAACGTTCCTCCGCTGTAACGGAGGAGCCCCTCCTGGCAAGTCACCTTGCTGTGCTACTTTGCGTCAGAGGGAAGGGGCAGGAAAGCACAATATTAATCCAATACAGCACATTCCTGTCCATTTCCCTTGTGCTGGTGCCATTTTGGCTTCCTAGTGCCAATTCAGGCCTGGGTTGCATGGAGGATTGTTTTTGTGCAGGAAAAGGCACTGAGATGTGCTTTCTTCTTTCTATGTGTGCTGCAGTATGCAGCATATGTTGAAAGAGGAAAACACAATGAGAAATAAAGATATTTCACTTCATTACGCCTCTCCTGGGGAGGGACATCTGTTTGGCATATTCCCAGGTTTACAAGGTCTTATAGATCTGGGAATGCACCTAAATCCATGGGAGTTGCATGGGCACTCCCATGAAGTGCTCAAGGAACTCCTATCCAGGGCAGTGCACCTCAGTGATTTGCTCCAGATTTCTTGAGCCTCGCAAAGTGGCTTGGAGTGACTTAAAAAATGTGAGGATCCTGTCCTTGATCTCAATCTTTTAATCTTTCTTGCATAGCAAAAGACCTGGAATGAACTATATTGAAAAGAATAGGGTGCATTGCTGCCTTTGTCCTTTAGTTGGTGCCATTTTGGCTGCCTAGCACCAGCGCAAGCAGCCTTGCACCATAGTGCAAGCTTTGTAAGGTGGATTGATTTTTTGCAGGAAAGGGCACCTTCCTGCACAGAAAAATACCCTGATGTTTTCTCCTCTTTCACATAGAAAGAGGAAGTAACAAGGGGAAATAAAGATATTTCTCCTCATTACACCTCACCTGGGAAGGCGCAGCATTTTGGCGCATCACAGGTCTACCACTTTTGGTACATCTGGAAATGCCATTTAAACTGCACAGCCCTTGATACCTGTCACACAAGATGTATATATTTTTTTCCAAAAGACAACCCCTAGCATCTCAGATTATTTCATAAGGGGAGGATCATGCTACAATATGCATTCAGAGACTACCTGTTAGACCTGACACCTTTGGCGTGGTTTTTCCCCCATCTTTTTGCCTCTGACTCATGTATTTTTGATGATGTGCTGGATTTCGTTTTTGCTGGTTTAGATGCTTTGGACACTCTGCCACTGCTGATCAGTGCCAGAGTGTAAGTGCTCCCTCTGTAAATTGTCATATTGATTGGATATACCTGATTGGCATATTTGTATCACCATGAAGTCCCTAGTAAAGTGCACTGTGTGTGCCAGGGCTGGTGATGACAGATGCTACTAGTGGGCCTGCAGCGCAGATTGCGCCACCCACATGAGTAGCCCTAAAATGGTGACTCAGGCCTGCCAGCGCAGGGCCTGTGTGCAGTCAGTGACTGCCATGTCCGCCTGGCCAGTGTTCCCACTGGCTGGGCCTAACCCTTCCCTGTCTGTGCACATCAGTCACCCCTATGGAAGGCTCAAGGTACCCCCCTGGGCAGGGTGCAGTGTATGGATAAGGTAGAGCATGTACTAGTGCAGGTCACATGCTCTGGTAGTGAGCAGCAGCCATTTCGTGTGCTCACTGCTGTAAGGCTATCTTGCTCCATAGAGTAACATGGGGGAGGCTGGTCCCAATGGATACCAGCCTATCTTCCCATAGGAACAAGAAGGGACATAAGTGAGTGATATCGCTGAACTCAGAATTTAATAACACATCTTTTAGTGAAGGTTGTTTTTAAATCCTATGTTTGAGAATAGTACTTTTAGAAAGTGGCTGTTCTCTTGTCTAACCTTTCTGTGTGCCTGGGCCTGTTTGTGGATTGACTGTCTGGCCTGAGTGTGACAGGGGCTGCAGAGCCCCCAGGGGATTGTCTGAGTCAGCCCGTGGATGAAAGGCAGCATCTGCTGCCAGGGAAGTGGGAGGAGATCACACCTGATAGTGACAGGGCTGTGCCTGCCTGACCACAAAGCTGGCTCCACCCCCCTGCTGGGCGACTGTCACCTCTGTCCCTGATACTGAGAGGAAGAAGGAAGCCAGGAAACCCCCAGTGCCTCAGCTACACCCAGAACTGGTTTAGACTGGGCTCAGGGCCCACTTGTACAAAGACTTCAAAGGACTTCAAAGACTTTTTTGGGTATAAGAGAAGGACCCCTGACTACAGAAAATCAGATTCTACCATCAAGAAGGAACCTCTGCTGGAGAACTGAAGGAAGATTGCCTTGCTGTGTGCTCTAAGGGCTGACCTGTTCTGCTGTTGCAACTGTAAGCTGAGGAGGAGAAAGGGACTTTGCTGTGTGCTGTGACCCTACCTGCTTGATCTACAGAGACTTTGCTGTGTGCTGTGTCTCCTGAACTGAATCTTCAAGGGCCTGAGAAGAGCTGGCCTCCTGTTGGGAACCCAGGGATAAAGGTTCCTAAAGCTTTGCCAAAAACGCTGTGGAGATCATGCTTATTCCCTTCTGGGCACGTGATTTGTGACTGCTGGCCGTGCAGAGGTTCGGTGTGCTCATCGGCACAGTCTTGCGACAGACCGGAGGCTTGTTGTGCTCCCCCCTCAGGAGTCATTGTTCCAAAGGCTTTCTGTGCCTACACGAGTGCTCTGCCCGTCTTCTGAAACCTAAATATTATCAGGCCGCTGTTCACCGCCGCTGCCCGGGGCCAGGAATACCCCCAGAAGTTGTCGTTCGTGAAAGGCGGCTGCCGCGGCGAAGATCGGAGCCGCCGCGCTCCCATTGGTTGGAGGAGCCGAGCCCCCTCACTGACGCCGCGACGGGATTGGCCCGTGTGCCGCAGCGTCATAGTCTTTGCCGTGCTTTGATTGGCTGGTGGACGGTGCGTCATCGTGGGCCTACCCCGGGAGCCACACTGCCATTGGCTGACTCCCGGGTGTGCAGAGAGGCTTGCCCGAACGCCACGACCGGATTGGTCCCCGTCCTCGGGACCTCCAGAATTGCCGAGTGATCACCGCCGGGACCGGGGAAGACTGACCTGACCTCGCCGAGGGATTCCGGGAAGTGCTCCAGCCCCCGGCCTGCCATCTCTGCTCCCCGCCGCTCCCCGAAGGATTGAGAGCGGGCGGAGAGATTGCTGAGACCGGCCGGGCCCGAGCGCGAGTGAGTGCTGTTAGGCGAGGTGCGCCTGAGGCCGGAAGAAGTGCCGTGTGAGGGAAAAGGAGTGCCCCCAGCATTCTGGTGAGACGCGCTTGTAGCGCTTAGGGCCCCTGAAGGTAGGGGCTGATTCCTGTGGCCAATTTTGCAGCTGGCATTGTTTTCCTTGCTCGTTTTTAGAGCTAATTTAAAGTAAATCAATATCACTCATTTTTTATATTGAAGGACCAGAGACTTGAGACTGCTTTATTTACAGAACTTCCTATTTACAAGTACTGCAACCATTAAGATTAAGAGCAACATATTATTGACAAAGTGATTATCGTGCAACTGCCTTATTTACATTGCTGAAACTAGATAAATATATTTTTATAAAATATACTTACCTGTGTGGTCTCAGTTTGTGGTGGATTGGGTATTATTGTTGTGTTAAGTGCAATTATTATACACATTGCCTTGGGGATAAGCCTGCCTGCTCGCGCCAAGCTACCTAGAGGGAGAGCGGAGGTTATCTACTGTGTGTATTCCTTCACCCTGACTAGAAGCAAGGGTCCCTACTTGGTCTAAGGTACTTACCTCTGCCAATTAGAGACCCCCAGATCTAACACTACCCCTATGCCTTTGTGTGATGATTTATCAGGCCCGGTGACAAAGGACTTTCACATCAATAACATTAATAACGATTGTGTGAAAATCATATATAAGAAGTGCCTCATGTAAGTGACCTCCAAGAGCTTTTTGGCTTTTACTCATCAGCTGGTGAGCTTTCTCATCATGGGCAGCTTTCCTATAAAAAAGCCGGAGGAACCAACACCAGGATTAAATCTAATAGTGCTGTTTGTGTGTGCTCTGACAAGTGAAACGTACACAACTTTTTCCCTAGGTCCCAGTAGAGGGAGGAATGACCACACCAGAAAATGAATACATTAAAAATGAGTTAAATGTGGCATCTAGTGTATGTCTTTATTCCATGCCCATACTCATGATTGAAACCAAGTCACATGTTTAAACAGTCTTAGTGTGAACGGCTGACATGTTTCATTGCCACACAACAAATTACTGTCAAATTTATCAGGGCACAAGGACCAATGATCACCCACTTATGCAATGGACTGGTAATAAAAAGAAGTAAACAGAGAACAGGAAAATTAGACATATACAGATTCTTACCCCATAAGTTTTTTTAAAAAGTACGCGCACACATCAATCAGTCCAGCTGCAGCGTGAAGATACATATCATATTTACCTTATGACTGTGAATGTATATCGGATCAGGACCCTCCCTTTACAAAATAAATTCAGATGCTGGGGGTTGCCTTTTGAGAATATATATATGAGTATATGTATTTGAGCCCCATTCATCAGCTTGTCCTTTTTATGTAGTACTCACATACTCCCTCACGTGGACAGATTCTTGTTTACTTGCAGCTTCCTTTTATTGACCACTGTCACTGCTGAACCCAAAATGCCTTACTTATTATAGTGAATATTATAAAATGACCAAGGAATTATCCAAAAATCATAAAGGGTGAATGAACCGCCAGTGTCTAAGTACATACCCTATCCTTTTTCCAAGCATTACATTAGTTTAAAGATCATTCACAGTCTGGAAGTTAGACATTCAACTCCACTGAGTGGTAGGATTTTTACTGTTTTCAAATCAAATCTGTTGAGCAGTAAACACAATTTTCGTTTTTTACCAATATCCATTCAAACATGCAAACTTCGATGTTATAGTCCACTGATAATTATTGTATTGTTAGTTATTGCAATATCTTTGAATGCCTGATGGTCAAACCAAGCTTTCATACATCAACTTAGACTTCGACTATACTGAACTGTAGTATTTTTGCTATATTTTTTTCTTCTTCTTCTTACTCTTATTTAAAAAAAAAATCAAGCGGTGATAGAATTCCTATTTTTACTAATTCATACCCCAAAATGACTATCCAACAATCACTTACTTTATGTGTTCGATGGCCATATAGGCTTTTACATGTAACGTCATGAACATCTAAACAAATGTCCCACATTGTTGTTGTAAATTCGGGCCAAAACACATTAACTATGATCTTACACGCAACCCACAATGTGTCCTTCACCCAGAGTAAGCCCAATTATACAATTAAAAACACTATTAAAACCACCTCCAAATAACTGCCTCCTTGTACTTCTGAACATGTGGGAGATGTAGAAACAGCTTGTACGCAGTTGCCGGACTGGTGAGTAATATAGGAACCTCTAGTTCCTCTAAATTTCCTTAACATACTCCATCAAGTTATTTAACCCTTTCTCACTTTTCCATTTGTTTTTCCCTTATTTTTAGAGCCTTTATAATACTGTACCGAGCACTCTCCCTATCCAGAGGGTTCTCTCAATTCCCTTAGCAGGTACATCTTTTTTCCACTTTCCGTTTTGAACCTTAGTTAACAAGCAAAAAATGTAAAGCTAACAAAAACTGCATTCCTCATCTTACGCATGGCTCAATTTGGTTAGTTAAAATGGTATAAAATAGATCAGTTACTTTACACATTGCATCTAATACTATTTTACTTGAATTAAGGAGCTCTACTTGTAAGTGGAGTTAAAAAATCAGCTTATATAAAATAATCATAAGCCGATTACAGTAGCTTTTTAGTTATATTTTCAATAGGGCCACTCCGGGTGCACAAAGGGATGAGTATAAACGGAATGGACTGAGAACCAAAACTATCTCAGGGGGCGGGGGGTGGCTGAGCGGTTTGCCAGTGCCAGTGAATTTTGTTACAGGGCTCGATATGCGGCCTCCAGTAAAACAAAAAACAATTTCCCCACCCTGGCAACCCACTGGGTAATCGCCCTGTGCCCACTACAGCCAGTCCGGCCCTGACTATAAGTGCCAGAAGCAACAAATGTTACTTTGTGTTTTATTTTTATTTTAATGAAATCAATTTGGAGTCTGATGAATGGACCTTCAGCTTTCCCAATTTTCTGGGACAAACTGCAGCTTTTTTGCCTGGGTTCATTTGTTGACAAATTAACCATCTCTCGGAAAGACTCTCTGCGACATTCCTGAACCCTGCGTTAAACCAATCTTGTCGGAAAAGTCAAATCATTGCATCTCTGCCTATGTGTGTGTCTCCATGATACATTCTAGCCATGGGTGCAAGCATACAGTCTGGTAACACAGGTCTCCCATCTAAATAAATTATTGCACCATCATCATTTCTTCTCTGACAACGTATTTTCTCCCATTCCTCTTTATCTTTTGTTTCTGCTTCATTTTGTAAATCTTTTACTTCCTCCCATGTTCCTGTGCCCCCAAGTAGCATAAGTTGGCAGCTGATTCCACATGCATCAATTTTCTTGTTTACTGCTGTTTTATATTTTGCACAACGTTGGGCCACTTGGTCATCATAACGATTACCAGCTGTCACTTTATCAGTTCCAGAGTGGTGAGCAGCACACTTGATCACAGCCACTTCTTTTGGCAATTGAAATACCACAATTAATTCTTTTACAAATTGTCTATTTTTAATAGGGGTTCCTGAAGAAGTCATGAACTCCTTTTGCATTCAGAGCTGGCCAAAGTTGTGCGCAACCCCGTAACCATACTGACTGTCAGTGTAAACGGTTACTTTCCAATTTTCCCAATTTTACAAGCTTTGATTAAAGCGACCAATTCGGCTACTTGTGCAGACTTGACTCCTGGTAAATAGGATGCTTCGACTATTCCAGCCAATGTGCACACAGCGTAAGCAGCACTCTATCCTCCTTCCTCATGACTCATTCACGAGCCATCCACAAACAGCTCATGTTCTGCATCCTTTAAAGGTTCCTCCTGTATATTTGGGTGTGGTTTTTTACTCATTTCAGTAACATCAAGGCAGTCATGTTCAACCTCATCTTTTACTTCCTCGAACAGTGAATCATGCAACAGAGTTGCTGGGTTTAAGACAATACATCTAAGTATCGTTACATTTGAGATAGCTTTATTGGGCTATGTCGTAAACTTCCCACGTGCTACACATAAATTGGCGGCCATTGGCTTTTTATTGGCTAAGCGAGAGATTGCGCTGCTTTGGGGCTCTAGGCGCACACCAAGCTCTCAGGCCTGGCTTCGTAGCATGGCCCACTGCAATGTCAACAGTGAAGAATTCTCCACACTGGTCCCAGTTGTCTCCCGCCCAATTGACATTTGGGGGCCGTACCGCACGTATATTGCGAAAATTACCCGGGACTCGCAAGCACAGTCCATCAATTTGATAGTGCCGGAGGGGGTGGGGTAGGCGTTTGTGCATGGCGTCAGTGCGAGCGCCTTTTCTACTGCCTGTGCCACACGCACCTTCACACTGACTTGTGGTGCTTAGTAATTGCAGACACCACGGTTGTACCTGAATACACTCGCTGGGTACTAGTTGCTGTCATACTCCGCTGAGAAGGTAGTTTTTGTTCACATTTGTGTTCACTGCGGAATGTTATGATCCATAATGTGATGCTATATGTCCTTTCAAAACGCCATACTACTTGCAGTTTGTTTGTTGTGACGATTGAATGACTTCCTCTCTCTCGAACACACTAATGTATACTTCATCTTTACTCCACTTTTTATTTTTTTATTGTTTTATTATTTCTTTCTTTATGTTATTCAATACCTTTCATAGCATTTTTCTTACTTTGTCTTAAAATCAAAAATTGAAATGCATCAAGCTTATCGCTGTGGATCCCTCTGTATGATTGTTTAACATATGTATAAGGTTTTGTACATCTGCAAACTCACATTTTATTGACTATTGTATATGTAAGAGTGGATCATCTATCTGTTTAATAAAAATGTTTTTTGTTTTTTTTAAAGTATCGTTACATTTTCTGCACCTAGTATAACTCGATCATACTTAGTCAGGAAACTAGGAGTAAGATATTGGGTACGAGTTTGCGTTAGCAGAACCACAACTGCATTTGGGACATATACTGTTGCAGGGTGTCCCATTACAATAGATTCACTTTGTTCCAAACTCATGCTTGTTGCAGCTACAGATTTTAGGCACCCTGGCAATGCCGATGCCACTGGGTCCAAAGTGGCAGAGAAGTATGCCACAGGGTGTCGCATCAGGCCATGTCTCTGCGTTAGGACTGAGAGAGCACAATTGTCTCTTGCATCACAAAATAATGCGAATTCTTTAGAATAATCTGGCATACCTAATGCAGGTGCTTCGCACAGTTTCGTAATTTCACAAAAGCTGTCATCCCATTCTACTGGACCTGTAGCTCTTTTCTTTGACATTTATATCAATGGTTTTGCAAGTACTACAAATCACACAATCCACTGCCAGCAATATCCTACAACTCTGAGAAACATCCTGATTTCTTTCTGAGTCGGAGGTAATTTCATATTTCTGATTATTTTGATTCTTTCTGAAGTCACTCTTCTGACCCCCATTTCTATTGGTGTCCCAAATATTTGACTGAAGTGGTACAGAATTGTAATTTCTCAGGTGGCACTTTATGTCCACCTTCAGCCAGGTGATTCAACAATACAATTGAATCAATCACACAATCATCTCGGGTCTTGGAGGTGACTAATAAGTCGTCAATGTACTGCACCAAGACAGATTGTCTGGGCAATGCCAACGATTTAAGACACTTTTTCAAAATCTGATTAAAGATCAATGGACTTTCTGTGTACCCTTGTGGAACACGATTTCAAACATAAACATGCTTGTTAAATTTGAATGAAAATAAAAACTGATGTAATGGAACTGACAAAAGGGCATGACATAAATCAATTACAGTGAACCATCCTGCACTCCATGGTATCTGATATAGGATTACTGCTGGATTTGGTACTATTGGCCAACATGGTACAACTATTTTATTTATTTTGCGCAAATCTTGGACCACCCTATATTTCCCGTTTGGTTTCTTTATGGAAATTACAGGTAATTTACAGGGGCTACTAATGATTTCTTTTAATATGCCCTGTTCAACTTCTGTTGCAACACCTGCTTTTATTTCGGGGCTTATCTTGTATTATTGAGTATTTGGGTAGACTGCACCTTCTTTTACAGCTTCTTTTACTGGGTCTACATATGCTATTAATCATACTTCTTTTCCTGTAAAATCCCATTCATCAGGAATTACAGTATTTTGGATCTCTTCCGGTAATTCATCGGGGTCATCTTTTTTACTGTGTGATTTACTGCCGTTCCATGCCTGGCTAACATGATCTTATATACTCCGTCTTCATCAGGAGTTTGAATCGCAACACCCTCTGCTGTGCAAAATATTGTGCAATTAATTTTGCACAACAAATCCCTTTCTAGCAAGTTTACAGGACTCGAGTCGCAGGCTACAAACTTATGCCTTTCTCTGAAATTGGCAATACATACCTCCATCGGTTCGGTAATTGGGATCCTAATCTGCTCATTAGAAACACTCACTACTTGGATCGCTTCTCCCAAGAGGGGTAGGTTTGGGATGTCTGCTGTCCTCACAGTAGAACAGATAGCACCAGTGTCCAATAAAAAGGTAATATCATTTCCCTCAACTTTACCCACTATGTATGGGCCTGACTGGTTTACCGGCAAGGATGCGTCAAGTATGCATTCCTCTTCCCCCCCTCCCAGTCACCGTCATAAAGTTTTGTCTTCAAAAAAAAGGTGTCCTGTAAAAGAAACTGTTGGGTTACAGAATTTTTCTTACCACTTCCCTCCCGGAATCCGGTGTCCACACTGTACTTGGCTTGACTCACAAAATCTGGTATAGGGCAGGTGTCAATTGATTTTGTATTACCTGTAACACCTCATTCTGCGTCTGTGGATTTAAGTTTGGTTTTTGGACATTATTATTCTGTACAAATTTACACTTGTTTTTCCAATGCCCCAATTTTCCACACCCGTGACAGGGAAACTTTTTCTTTGCCTCTTCTTTGCTCATTCGCCCTCTTGGTTTGCCCCCACTACCTTCGCCATGCTTTCTCCTTTTCCTTGATTACTTGCCTGATTACTGAGTTGGAGTTCTTGTTGTTCTGCTAATTTTACTTGGGCCCACATTACCTTTTCTTCCAATTTCTTTCGTCTGTTATCAATTTTATCCCCACAGTATTTTGCAAACTTGATGATTTCATCAATAGGTTTTGCCTGCCAACATACTTTATGCTCTTTATTTATTTGGGATATGTCTGACCTCAACCCAGACACAAAACGATATTTAAAATGTGTCATGTCTTTATTATCAATGTTTTCCAACCCACTGTACTGTTTGAATACCTGTAAAAGGCGTTCATAATATGCATGTATAGATTCATCTTTCTCTTGGGTGTTCTACCTATTTTAATACAATTGGTTCCCTTTGGGGGGCCTTTCCCTTCAAAAAAGTTATTACTTGGTGATATTTTTTCATTACATCATCTGATGGGGCTCCTGTTTTTGCATCTCGTGGATATTCATCATTAGGCCAATTGACTGAAATTTTACATTCTGTCCATAAGTCAGCAGGAACAACTATGTCAAATAAACTATCTAAATCTTTTAGTAACTCTTTTGAAACCTTCACAAACCTTTCTACTGGCCTGTATCATTCTACTGGGTTTTCTCTAAGCTTTGGGAAATCATTTGTAAATGACAAAATATCCTGTCGGGACCATGGGACATGTACATAACCTCCTCCTGGAACTTCTCTCATTGGGCACAACCTTTCAACCCTTTTCTGTTTATTTCATTACATACTCATCTGGTTTGCCTGCGCGTCCTCCTTTTTCTTTGTCCATCTGGCTTTCCATCTATCTAAGTCTCCCCATTTTTGTAACAATGTCAATAATTCCTTTATTTGTCATTTTCTTCCTGACACATTCATGTTTTCTAAATCTTTGTCAGAATATTCTGCTCCTTATGGTTTTTGCAATACTTTAGATTTACCTACGTCAATTCCTATTTCTGATGCCAAATTCATACATTTTTCAAGGAATATTTTTGTATTTCGAGTGATACTTCTGCATATGAATAACAATTCCTCTTCGCTAAAAGAATTTAATCTCTCTAACCCTACATTCCCTGCTATCATTTCTTCGAATTCTACTCTTAATTTAAAGATATCCAATACCTTCGGCTGTGATTTTGGCTTTCTATGTCTCGTGTTAATCTTTCTATATCTTTAGGGGTTACTACAGTGGCACTCCTCGTTCCTGTAGATGTTTCAATCTATACCTCTCTTGAGCACCCAGGGGTAACTTTTCTAAATGAATCATTTATTGGCTCTCTTATTGGCAAATCCATTAAAGACATCACTGACTCACACTCACTTGCCTGG
Source organism: Lissotriton helveticus (assembly GCF_964261635.1). Classification (NCBI taxonomy): domain Eukaryota; kingdom Metazoa; phylum Chordata; class Amphibia; order Caudata; family Salamandridae; genus Lissotriton; species Lissotriton helveticus. The sequence goes on from NC_136059.1 coordinate 1,083,705,202, forward strand.
TCATCAATTATTATATTTTCATTTCTGTTTTGCGTGATTGGGGTAGTCAGAACAGGAGTTTTAGAACTAGTTTGTTTATCTCCATACAATGGAATAACAGGACCTATAGTCACTGCTATCGTTAATGCTTCAGGGGTTGTATTTAATTGAGTTATTTTTTTAATTAACTCACTTCTGTTTTTATTTATTGCTTCTCTTTCTTTTTCTTGAAGTACCCTTTCTAATGTAGTCTCATGTACAACCTGTGGAACTAAGGAAGTTTTTAGAAGTGGGCACTAGGGGTAATTCTATTTGTTTCTTCTTGGTAAGGTGGAGAATTTTCATTAAAAGGTCTTTAGGTGCTTTGTCTTCTCTGTACATTTACTTCCTGTCATTTCTTCTGTGGTCAGTACAGGATATAACCCTTCTACTACCACGGCCTGTCTCCATTGCTTCATCTGCTTATATCTAGTTTATTGGGAATATCTGGGATAAAACTAACTCAAATTTCTGTTACATCGTGGTCTGTCTTGTTCAAAAGTCTCAGTCCCCCATTCTTCTAAAGTTTCATATTGAGTCAATTTAGGTCTTGGTTCTAATTCATTTATGCGAGTTCATAAATTGTGCAATATTCTACCATTAAATGTTCCTTACTCTGGGAATGCTAATATTCCATCATCTTTTGTGTATTCTATCCAATTTTCTAACCATCCACAAGTGTGGTAACCTATTTCTATCATCATATATGATGCAGGTGTATTCGGAGGAGGAATAACAATTTCTTCTCTAATTTTAATGGGTTTATGCTTTTTAAAATAAGTCTTTATTTCCTGCATGAATTAAATTTTTCTTTTCTCTCTGTACATGGTTCTTTGTTTTCATCTAATGTACAGCTCGTGGGCAAAACCTATAAACCTTCTATCTGGTCGGGACCCTATTATAGTTGGATCAGGGTTCCACATATAAACTCCACTATCTATTAATATTGCAAATTCTATTTTGGCAAATAATCATTTGTTTAATTCACTGTAAATGCTTTTCCAGTACCAGTGCATCTCTCATTTTAATCACCATGCAACATGTGATTTACAGAAACACTTTTAACCAATGCTTGCGCGACTTTCCTGTGAGGTGAGCTTTTCCTCTCTGCACTCACCCCTCCTTTACAATTTTACCTCGGCTACACACCTGCTGTTTCTACCAATCACAGCACGGCTCTTAATGAGGTCAGTGCAGCACCCGCGACAGACTCCTCCTTTGCAAGGTAATATGACAAATTAATTTTCTTTAAATTTTAATTATACATTTCATTAATTAACAACATAAAATATTTGCTACTGTGCCTGATTGACTAAATTCAAAGAAAAGTCAATTTTTTTCATGGCAAGTAAAACTTTTCCGTTTATCCTTCACACATTACGAGTAAAAGCTCTTCGTTTACCCTTCACTCAAGCATCGAAAAACCTGCTACTTCTTTAGACTTACCCTTTCTAGGTGATATAAGACCAACATTTCACCAGCTAACTCCTTTGCTATCAACCACTCTCACTTTTACACAAAGAAATAATCTCTAACTAGTGCTTCAAGTTTTACCTAACTTTCCACATCAAGGCAAGTAACCTCACTGCAATGTGGCTTCCATTTACCACCCGCTTTTCAATATACCCGGGGAATTCTGGACAACGAATAACAATATAAATGGGTGTGTTTAATTACATAACATCAATAATATATACAAATTACTTCTTACTACCTATCTCAACTAAAACTTAGCCATCATACCATGCTACCAAGAACTTACTGATGGCGCGAGATTACCAGCTTGGTTTACTCATATCACAACATGCTCACCTGGGCCCATAAACATACACACAATAATCCAGTAATCAATTTGCCAATGCTGATCAGGAATTATTTATCTTATATTGACTTATACCTGTCACCATAACTTACCAATTCCTTGTCACTGCAAATTTAAGTTATTTAGGAAAATGGATCAAGTAGTTAGAGTAACAGGCATACATAATACATTTTACTTTTATTTTTATGGAATGACCACAGACTCTGGAAAGTTTAAAATCTTTATCTATGCAAAATGTTGTGAGTCAAATGCCAATACATACTAATCAACAGTTTCTCAAGAATAAAAATAATGATCAAAGCAAAAATCTTTAGAGACTTAGTTAAATTTCTAGACATTGGTACCTAGGAAGGATGAAAAAGGGAAAACAGTACAAGGACTCACCACCCAGATTTATAATGACCTAGAATGGTGCGAGGATCAACCCTGCCCAAGGGCTGGAAAGAAAGTGTTCCCGATTAGACAGGAGGCAACAGGTCAGGCCAGGTGCAGGACAGGACAGGTAATCTCTTCTAAGTGCAACGCCAGCGTTACACCCCTCTCTGATGCTACTCTCGGACCCCTCTATGTGGATCGTTTCTTCTCCTTCAGCAATTTCCTGTTTCTTCTGTCAGAGTGCTCAACCAGCCATCTGCTCTAGATAACATCCTCGATTGTCTTCAGCATACGTTGGGTCAGTGACAGGTCTGTGACAAGTCGGAAAATCTAACTGACTCAGCCTACCTTAGTTATACCAATTTCCAGGGTATGTACCACCCTCAATGTTTCAATATTCGTGTATCCCCTTCATTTGATTGGTCAGTGGGACGGGGATAGGTCATCACACCATACTAATGTAATGTCACTTTTCTTAGGTTCATTGTTCTCTGTTCCCTCCCCTTACTTGGTTTCCCATGCCTTAATATTCCCACCTGTATTTTCATTGAAACAACAACAATGTATTCAAAATTGACACTTCTTCTTTCCTTCTTCGGGTCCAAAGGTGCAGTTCTAAATCGCATCTCTTGTTAGGCAGTCCTTTGGCTGCAGTTCAATGTCATTTTCATGAAGTTCGATATGTTCAATGCGCCTGCGTTCCCAATGACAAAATGGCGCTTTCAGTCACCCTTTAGGCCCAAATATGAACTAATAATAAAGTAAAGGAAGAACATGTTAGAATACGAAAATAAATGAATGCACTGTATCCCACTTATTCCTACTCTAATGCCATTAATGTATTTTATCTATTGCATTAGCAATTAAGCAAAACACACAAGGTTTAGTTTCAGCAGAAGAATATGCATTAGCATTTGAAATTTAAAGCGGCCATTTAGGCACTACTGCCCAGCTGCAAACAATTCCCACCAAAAACAAAAGATGTCATACTACGTAGATGCAGTTGAGGCATGCGCAGAAGAGATCCCGCGTTTTCAGCAGTCATTTTAAGACACTCGAGTTACTTGTTAGTAAAAGCACATAGGTAACCTTCCACTAGCTGAAGAAAATGTACTTAGTACTCACAAAACATATTGGTTAACTTATTATATGTTATTTCGAGAGGATTGAGTCCAAGCAAGTTTCTTTATGTACGAAACCTTGCTTTATCAGAGTCAATACACCAGCAGCATCATTTAAACAAATATGGGGGTGAAAATGCAAAAAGAGGCATTTCCTTACATGTACAATAAACATTTTTCTTGATTAGCTTTTACCTAAATAAAGCCACTGCAAAAGATCAGATCCGTGTGACATTCATTGCACATAATTGAGCTTATGCTCAAAGTTCATAAGCAAATTTACTTTCACTCAATGTGATTTCTGGCAGGCATGAGCCCATTTACAGAAACAGAGATCTCCGCCATGAGTGCAGACATTTCTGCACACATAAATCCCACTCATGGGATAGGAGTTAGGGCTTTCATAGGTGTTCCAAAGCATTGTTACCCTTGGCTGTTTGTGATTGTCCACAAACAACTATGGGGCATATGGAGTAGTGTGGCTCACTGGTTAGAGGCGGCAGGCCTGAGAGCAGAAGTCAGCCTGGGACCAGAGTTCAATTCCCGACGCGGCAGGGTCGTGGACCTTGGTCAGCGGACTCGATAATTCTCGCTTCGGTGCTTACTCTAATCAGGGGTTCCACTCGGCAACTCTGGGCATTAGCTTGCCTAATCTCCACAACGGCCCCACCAATTCCGGGGATGCCTGGCTCCACCTTGGGGACTCCCAGCAAGGGACCATCCCACAGGGAAAGCCAGGACGGGTTCCCCAGAGTTATACAGCGCCGGGACGCCCCGTTGCTGGGGCAGCTGTGCGCTTTACAAGTATACTACATTTACATTTACATATTATATACATATGTTCTGATGTTGACATGGGCTTCTATGGGAATTAACAAGGGCGTATTATCAGTTTCCTGGCGATAATTTTAACACGGGTCCTTGATAATATGCCCCTATGTTTGCCAGCATTGACTAACTTCCACTTTTTCCTTTTTTAGCCTAGAATGGATTGTATTTGGCTACAGACATGGGCTGGCTTAAATCCAGGGCGGGAAGGTGAATGTATGAATCCCAAGTTTAGCAATAGTAGTTTCTGCAAAATAAAAAAAATACTTTTCCTGGAGAGTGAACGAAATTAAAAAATAATGTGCATTTAAACTGGGGATTTTTCTTCCTCTGTACTTCCCCAATGAGATCTCCCTCTCCCTATAGAGGGGATCGGATTCTGATTTGCAGATTATGAGATTTTCCAAGGAGTCCGCATGGTGATATGAATATTTTTTTACAGATTCCATGTAGAATTTGTGAATTTCAGAAAGTAGTAAATTTACACATAGACATAGATTTAAATCTCGGAGTATACAGTTATCAGATATAATATTTTCTGCTACATATGTCTTTTCTCGCAAAGGCCCACTTCTGTGAGAGCAACTCCTACTTACTTTTGGAACACTTGAAAGTTATATTCGGAATATTTCTCTAGCTGTTGCACCTCATGCTGAACGGCTTTTTGCAGCGTTGCCATCTGGGTTCTTTTGCAGAAAGTATCATCCATCAAAAAATACAAATTAGTGATCAGATTCTTATTGCAAATAAGCGCTGCCAAAAGTCTTTTTAACTCTAATATCTGTGACACTTTACAGAACTAGCTGGAAATAGCTGTTTTTTTCTACAGACAATAGTTCTCCTGCCAGAAAGCAAAACAAATAACTAGAACACATTCTTGTTTTATTATACTTTTCATCAGACATTTTAAATGCTAAATACACTGCACCCATGTTTCATCCAGTAATATATTAAAGTAGAAACAGTCAAGATGGATTATTCCATGCTTGTTTAAACTAAGAATAACCAATATAAGGCCAATTTCAGCAGAGCTAGAATAGTGAAACAGGGTGCCCTGTGTCCACGAATCACACATGTTCACCTTCTATTAGCTATTAATATTTTAAGTGATCTTTTTAATAAAAGAGGCCTGCCCGAGTAATGGAGTTTTTGATGTAGTGTTGCAATCTGGTCTTCCCTGCAAGAAAAGGTTTACCAAATGGGGTCACTGAAAGGATAATGTTGGCCATCTGTGGAGTGCCACAGGAATCAGCATTTAACCTGCTACCTAATAATTTGTGTCAGTATCATACTTAATTGTGTCACTTGTGCAAGGGCAATACAGAAATTGGTCTTGATCTCTATGACATTACCTGCTCGTCCGTCTTTTTGGATCCAGTCCTTACGCTTGAGATACTTCTCCTTTCTGACAGAACCAATTCCCTAGCTGAAACAAAAAGTTCCTCCAAGGTGGCACCTGTTACACAGGACCCACCACAAACGGGAGGAACTAACGATGCACTTCCAGTAACATACCACTTAAATGCCACAAGACAAAGAGCAAACTGGAAATAGTCAACTGCCAAGCCCAGGCAGAAAATGTGAGTATAACAATGATGCGTTGGAATCAATGCCCAAGAAAATTAATGTAGGACGGGAAAAATCGAATAAATCCCTCTTTTGGAATTATAAATATTATCCAATGGCTTCTCATGAATTTATGACACTAACACCAAATAGTAGTTCAACAAGTTTTTTTTACATATAGTTATACAGATTTTTTTTAAGACAATACATGCAAACATGTATACACAATTATACATCAATATATACAAACAACAACCAAAATAAATATATGTATCACACCTTCCTCTTTACCCTATGTGTTATTACTGCTGAAGGAAATGAGGAAGAAAAATGCCCACCCAATTGCAACCGGGACAGAAAAGTGTGATGGAAACCCCAAGTAGCTGCAGCACACACATCCCTCAAAGAGGCACCTCAAAAGACTGCCCAAGAGGTAGTGACACCCATAGTCGAAAGACCTTGCACCTGCGGGGGAGAAGAAGACTCTGACACCTGGTAAATTCCTCACGATGGCAGACTTCCTCCACCTTATAATATTAGCAGTAGAAGGACGTGAACCCTTATTGGGAAGACCAATGGTAACAAAAAGGGAATCAGTTGTCCAAAAGGATGAAGAAAATTCCAAATAAATGGGCTAAGCCCTGCAAAGGTCCAGTGAATTCAAACTAACTTACTCAGCCGAAGAAAAATCAGGAAAGAAAAACAGAAGAACAATGTCCTCTGAACAATTAAATTGGGAAGGAACCTTAGGAAGAAAATCAGAGCCTGTCTGAAGAACAACTTAAGTCAGAAGGAAACCGATAAAAACTGACATTAAGGCACCAATTTTTCCCACCCTTCTCCCCGAACACAGAGCAACTAGAAACACCACCTTCTCCATCAGAAAATTGAAGGAAACCAGAGAGTAAAATCATCCTGTAAGAAATCTAAAGTCTGTACAGCAGGACAAGAGGTCAAATCAACACCTTAGTATTACAACACTTAGCAAAGTGCCCCCAATGGCTATCGTCCGACCTGCTAGTGGAGGACTTGCGAGACATCTAGATGGGATGGAGGTGGCAACAGCCTGTAAACAACATAGATCTAACAGAGTAATCCTCTCAGCAGCTAAACCCCCAGATTGCCCTAGGGAGGAAGTCACCAGAAGGGGAGGGCTCAGAGGTGAAAGAAAAAGAGGAAACACCAAGGATGGCCACTAACAGCTGAATAAACGGAGAGAATGAAGGCCTTCTCGACCACCTGGGAGCCACTAAAAGAACCTGCGTGTGGTTGAAAATCTCCTTCTGCAACACCCTGGGTATTCTGGGGATGGGAGGAGTAATAAGAGATTACCCATAAGTAACTGGGGCAATGCATGAGGGGTGATGAACTTACAAGTAGAGTGCCACCACAGGGTGTAATAGTGGAGGAAGTAATTGGCTTGTGATGCAATGGCAGTAAATAAAGTGTCATTCTCCTTATCTGTGCTGTGAACTTATGTCTTACATTTTGATGAGCTGAGACCCTTCCCATTCTCCTTGAAGTCTGGAATTATGTGGTGACGTAAGTGTAATTTATTATTCCAATCTGTCATTGGAACTGCAAGTTAACATTGTGGTGTAGAAAGCGTATTTGATCTTGTTAATTTATCAAAATGTGGCACTTATTTCGACATAGATGTAAAGAATTCACTCTGCCCCTAGTTAATTTTTTGTTTTGTCACTCATAAGGCTTAGACCGCTGCTATGTTGTGAGGCTTGATAAACAGACATAAACTACTTTGTATTTTACATTAATGAATATTACCTCATTTTCAGTGTATCCCTTGCTACTACAGAACCAGCCTGACATGAAAACAGGAGACTAGACTGACACAGGAAGATGCAACATAGATCAAAGTATTTTGATGTAGCAACAATGTGTAGTCAATTCATCCAAGATACATATATGTTTTTTTTTGTTTAATACATTTTTATTAAGTTTCAACAAAAATACAGACAGAGCTATACAATAATGTAAATGAATATGATAAGTTAAAACATAAGGCAATAGAATTAATGAAAAATCAAAAAATCCAAGATAACTAAGAATGAGAAAAAGGAAAAATAGGGAAAAGAAGAAGAGAGGAGCTAGAGAGAAAGAGAAGAGATGAGGGTGAGAAAGTGGGAAAGAAACAGAGAATAAAGATGAAAGGGGAAAAGGAGAAGCCAATTGTATAGAGGGAACATGCTGATAAAAAAACAAGTCATGAACTCAGGTGGGATGAGTAGAAGAGAGATAAGTAACAAAGGGGAGCCAAAGGAGATCAGATTTAATTTTTAAAGGGACAGAAGAAGAAGAAGCAACAGAAATCCTATGCTCGTCACATATGAAATTCCACCAAGTTACAACAGAAAGTTTGGAGTTATCTTTCCAACAAGATAGAATCACTTTAAATGCAATAGCTATGAACAGATCAAGTAATCTAGCATTAGACGATACCAACTCTATATCATCTGATAAGGAACCTAAAAATACATTTGCTAACGTGAATGGAGTAGAACAGTGAAACATACGCATGCATATATCCCAGATAGATTTCCAAAATGAAAAGACAGCTGGGCAATCAAACAGTTGATGCTTAAGTGTACCTGTTTCGGAAGAACAAGACCAGCATAAAGACGATGAGGAAGGTGAAAACTTGGAAATACTTACAGGCGTAAAGACAACTCTATGATAAATGAAAAAAAGGGATTGAGTAATGCGTGCAGCAATAGAAACTTTAAATAATTTGGACCATAAACAATCCCAAACATCGACTGACATCGAGACATTTAAATCAGCTTCCCAAGCAGTCTCAACAAAGGACTTAGGGCGGACAGAAGCAGTGGATACCAATAATTTATATACAAGGGCAGCTTTTGGTTGGTGTAGGGAGAACATAGGGTAAAGTGGGGACAAGGGGGAAAAGGAGGGTAAAACAACGGTTGGTGAAAGGCGAGATAGGTGAGAATGAATAGCAGTGGTTATGATGGTATACACCTGTAGACAGGAAATGGGCAGTTGGTAAGTAATCTGCAACACATGAAAAGGAAGAATGGAGTTATTGGAAAAAAATTGATGCACAAAAGAAATCCCCTTTTCTTTCCAATATGTGTAATAAAAAGATTTGCCCTTATATTTGAGAAACTTATTATACCACACAATGGACAATAAGAAGCATTGAAGGGGAGATAGGTCTTTGGAAAATGTGTCATGCAACAGCGACTGGGAGTATTTCAGTACTGGGTGTTTGGACAAAAAGGAACAATTGGACATACAGACAATATGCTGAAACGAAAAGTCTTTCAGCAAGGAACGTTCAAACACGACCCAACTGGGTCCTGGGGAAAGCAAAAAATCATATGCTAAAGTGAAGGATTGTTTTATCGTAAAGGCAGAGTGATATAATTTAAAGTTGGGAAAACGGACGCCTCCTTCATTTTTAGGACGGATGAGTGTTTGCAAAGCAATGCAGGGGTGCTTTTCATTGCATAAAAATTTCGAGAATATAGAATTCAAACGAGCAAAATAAGAGTAAGTGATTTTTATGGGGAGCATAGATAAAGTATACAGAATATGTGGCATAATCATCATTTTAATAGTGTCTAGCCTGCCCCACCAGGACAAAAATAAGGGAGACCAGCTTTGAAGAAGGGATTGGAGTTTCTTGACAAGGGAATCAAAAGTGAACTTAAGTGTGTCGACGAGAGAAGCGGAAAACCAAATACCCAGGTATTTTATTTTGGAGGGGCACCAAGTAAAGTCTGTGGAGTCAAACATATATTGGTAACAAGTGGAGTTTAGGGGAAGGACTTCTGTTTTGGATAGATTAAGTTTGTAACCTGAAATGGAGGAATATAAACGAACTTCATCCATAAAATGCTGTAACGATGAGACCGGGTTAGCCATATAAACTAGGATATCATCTGCGTATGCAGAGATTTTTGTTTCAACAGATGCAGATTTGAAGTCATGAACATTAGGGTTATTTCGAATACGTTCCAAAAAGGGCTCGAGACATAAAATAAATAATAATGGGGAAAGAGGACAACCCTGTCTCGTACCCCTAGACAAAGAAAAAAATCTAGAAAACTGGTTGTTAACAAAAATACTAGCACGGGGAGAGGAGTAAAGAAGCTTACCTAAGGAAATAAAAGAGGAACCAAAACCAAACCATTGCAGGGACCGAAACATAAATTGCCAGTTAATCCGATCAAAGGCTTTCTCTGCATCCAAGGATAGAGCTGCAAGGGGAGATTTGAAGGATGTACTGTGAGAAAAGTTGTTAGCAAACATACGGGCATTATCGGAGGCCAGTCTACCTTTTACAAAGCCAAGCTGATCAGTTTTAATCAAGAGAGGGATGAGGGTATCAAGACGAGAAGCAGGGAGATTGGGCGATAATTCTTACATTGGGAGTGATCCTTGTCAGGTTTGGGAATTATGATAATTAGGGCTTCCAAGAATGAGCCAGAGGCTGTAGCAGAGGAAATGAATGAATTAAAAAGTTGAAGTAATTAGGGGGCAAATATGGTAGGGAATGCAGAATAAAACTCAATAGGTAATCCATCAGGACCCGAAGCTTTAGATGTTTTGAGGGAAGATATGGCCTGAAGAACTTCTTGGAGGGAAATGACTTTCTCGTGTTGGGCAAATTCATCGGGGAGGGAAGGAGGAGAGGGGAGACCCTCAAAAAAAGACTTTAGGTTAGAGTCCGATGGATGAGTATCATCTGAATAAAGGTTGTGATAATAATTATGAAAAACTTCCGCAATGTCCTCATCCGAGGAGACTAATTTATTAGTTTGATCATTAAAAATAGGACCAATCGCTTTACGTTCAGATTTGATTTTGAGATAGTTTGCCAGCATTTTACCCGCTTTGTTTTGGCCTCCATGATATTTGGATTTAATTTTTAAGAGGGTGTTACAAGCTTTGACTGTAGCAATTTTGTTTAACTCAGACTTAGCTTTAATTAAACTCTGAAGTGCATCCTTGGATTTTGAGGAAAAATACGAGTGTTCAAGAGATTTAATATTCTTAAGTTGGTCTTCATATTTAAGTCTATTAGTTATCTTCTTTTTTGCAACATATGAAATAGTAAACGCTCGAAAAGCAGATTTGAAAGCATCCCAATTATTAGGAATAGAAGTGTCAGAGGGGTCATTAAAGATAAAAAACTCATTAATAAAGGCCGTAGCTTCCTTAACATAAGCAGTATCAGACAATAGAAATGTATTGAATTTCCATCGACTGAATTTGGAGGAAGTAAGGGTAAGGTCAATGGCCGCATGAATAGGGGCATGGTCAGACAAAAAAATTGACCCAATATCGGACTTTTGAATTGAGGAAAGGAGGGATTTACTAACCATAATATAGTCTATTCTAGAACGGGTATGGTGGACATTCGAGAAAAAGGTATATTCGAGGGTATCAGGATTACATGTTTTCCATACATCATAAAGGGGACGTGAGGCAATGGCAGATTGGAAACATTTATGAGTCTTATCAGGTTGAAATTTGTGAGATGAAAGCCTATCCGAGAATGGATCTATCCATTGATTAAAGTCACCAGCTAGAACAATATTAGGGCAATCTATAGTAGATATAAGAATTTTGATATCGGTCCAAAATTTGGGATCTGGTCGAACTGGACAATAAATGTTTAAAAGAACCAAAGTTGTATTTTGGATCACAACCTTTGCCATTACCCAACGTCCCTCGTCATCATTCTGAGAAGATAAAATTTGGGCCGACAACCCCTTATGGAACAAAATTGCAACGCCCCCTTTCTTGTTAACCGCAGGAGAGAAAACCACTTGACCCACCCAATGCCTTTTTAAGTTAGAAGATTCAACATTAGTACAATGAGTCTCTTGGAGAAAAACAACTTGTGAATTAATTTTAGATAAATGAGACAGTACCCTCTGACGCTTGACAGGATGACCAAGACCTCGAACATTCCACGTCACAAAGTTACACATGATGGAAGGTAAGAAAGGGGTAGAATATGTGGGGTGGACACACTGCAGGAAAACATCTACAAGATAAGACACAGCAAAGAAAAACGTTACACCAACATAAAATACCCAATACATGTATAGTATACATATTCAATATGACCAAAAGCACTGTGATTGACAACAAAAACCAAAGAAACCGAAATATGAGAAAAAGAGACTGTCCAGGGAAAAAGAAAGGAGAAGAGCCCAAGTCAGAGGAAGAATGGAGAAGAAAAGGCAGCAAGAAAGAAAGGAAAGAAAAATGAAAGAAGCAACAGGAAAGAAAGAAGAAGACAGATCAAGGCAGAAAAGCCAGGTCTGAGAGAACAGAAAAAGCCAATACATCGGGTGCTAGGTAACGCCAAAGAGGACACGGATCCCATTGAGCAGCAGAAGAGCAAGAACGGGCATAAAGAGAAAGAAACCAAGAAACCTCAAGAGAGAGGATGGTACATGAAAAGATCCATGACAGAGCTAGAGCAAACATATAACCACAACAAATTCAGGCCTGCGAAAGATAAATCAAACATTAGTGTCCATGTTCGCTGAGGAAACAGACTGTAGATAAGCGTGGAGCTTCTGGGGATCATCGAAGGAGCGGGTACGACCATCATGCGTGATCTTACAGAAACATGGATGCAGAATACCATACTGAATATTCAGCTGTCGCATTTGAGGACGAAGATTCAAAAATTATTTTCGTCGGGCATTAGTTGCATTGGAGAGATCCTGTGAAATAAAAATATTATGTCCTGACCATACAAGACGACGCTTAAGTCTGGCAGATTTGAGCACAGTCATCAGTTCAGTAAACTCAAGAAATAATACAATAATACCACGAGGCTTGGAGGCATTGGAAATGAGGCGCCCTAGGCGGTGAGCTCGCTGGATATTAAAAGGATGAGACGCAGGTTGGAGGTCCAGAAGATCATGCAGGAATTTTCGAACAAACGACACCATGTCAGATCCCTCAACATTCTCCGGAACACCATATAAGCGCAGGTTATTTCTTCGATTGCGATTTTCAAGGTCCTCTGTGTGGAGCTTGAGCATTTTAATCTCTTTTTCCAATTGAGGAATTTTAGAAGAAGCATCCTGCATGTCATTGACGCGCTGTTCTAGGTTCAGGACTTTACTCTCCATAACGACCCATCTCTCCTCAATTTGTTTAAGCTTCTCATTAGTAGCAGACATAAAAGGCTGTAGACCCCGTACCTCCTCTAGAATGGAATCCAAATCAGGATTAGGAGACGTATGGACAGGAGAGGGGGGTCATTTTTGGGTCTCTTTGGTTTTGTGCCTGTGTGGGTAGATTTGAGACTACTAGCGTCATGAGACATTGCGACGGGTGGATAATACTGTAAAAGTCAAGAAATAGTATGGCTATTGAAGAGAATGGCGTGCAAGACTCCAAGAATACAGATATAGAGTCGCAGAAGCACACAAATGATGGCCACACCCGCAAAAAAGCAATAGGAGAATGGTAACAGCGACTCACGCCTACAGTGAAAGCCCAGAATCCACAGTAAGGGTTAAAATACCCTGTCATGAAGGACAGAATGCTCTCAACTCAGCGAGTTTGCCACAAAGCAAGGTGAAAATGACAAAAACGAAGGTGGGCAGCTTTCAGGAGAGTAAAAAATAGTCATTGTCATAGATGGCGCATTAAAATACTGCCTGTGACATCCAGCACTCAAAATGGCCGCCAAAACCACAAAAACAACTGTTCAGATGAGAAAAGTCACTGAAAACGCTGCCAGGAGAATATATTCATTGTCATACCTTATATTTGAAAACAGAGAGGCATTCAGCATGTAGCAGCCAAGTGGAGTAATATTGCCATAACATCAGAAATCCTCTGGAGAGCAGGCGAGTGGACGCGGGCTCAGCGGCTCAAAATGGCGGCCGCCCGCGTCCCGCCGATGAAGAGAAATGCCGAAGGGTGCTGGGGACGGAAAACGGCATAGAAATCGCCGAATCCGTGGTCATCTGCTTCAGGGCATATTCGGCCGTGAATTCCTCGTAATATCAGGCGGCCGTCGGCGGAACAGAGGCGAAGGAGCTAAAAGAAAGCCCGAAGCTCGACGGAGCTCTTGGGAGAGCCGTCCGACCTCAACGGCGCGTAAGCCACGCCCCCTACATATATGTTTAAGATCTTTTAATATGAAGCAGATATTTGTTGCCCACATTCCAGATGTATTTCCCGAGTTAAAAATGCCATACTGCAGGCTGCGAAAATAGCTATGGTTAATTTCACATGAAGGAAACTCAAAAAGTTATTCTTAATCCTCAGGCAAAATTGATGTCTGAATAGTTTATTGGAAAGGTCCTGCTGTGAAATTTGGCAACTGCTATGGTTCAAAGAGATCCCTAGAATTGGTGTGAGTATGTATTGCAACATTGCATTGGAGGATGACCTGCTCCAAGCTGAGTTCACTAGACCCTCTACAGTAGCTGAGCAACAAGACACACAACACTAATGATCGTGATCTCCTTGATGAGCATGTAAATGGGAGGACCCCCTTGAAATGATTAGAGTGAGGGTAGAAGGTCATCCTATACCTTTACCACCAGAACCAGTAGGAGAGGACAACATAGAGATCCAATTACTTGTTGTGAGCAAGGTAGCAAGAGAAACATTTAAAACAGTGCTTTCCTGGGTTGACTATTCGTACATGACCAGGCATGCTAAAGACCTTCTCAAGTCTTCCCTCACTGACACTACTTGTTTTCCCACAATAGCTTCTAGTGATTCAGACTCTATAAAGACATGTGCTGGGGACACCTATAAAAACAGTTACAAACTTCTGCACTGACCTAATATTTTGGTAAAAATGACACCAGTCTTTCTCTCCTCCCCAGGGTAGCGAAAGTGGGCACCCACTTTACAAGACTGACCAGGGATTGGAGTGGAAAGGAAACTGACCAACAGAAGGTGAAAAACAGACCACACAAGAGAACCAAATGCAGAGTCGGCTGTATATTTTATAATCTCAGAAATCGCCTGAATCAGCTTTGATATTTCACACTCACCTGGGTCGAATCATCTGCTGCAATAGCTAGTCGGCAAGTTATATCTGAGCGACACATAGCAGCTAAACATTCAACTTGGTTGATGAAACTGGACTTACTGGTGCAATGTCTCTTACCTTGAATCCTAACACTGATTTGCTTAATCAGTGAAGTTAGTGTGGAGAGCCACAAGGAAAAAACACTCTTAGAATATGGTGCACACTGACCTAGCAATAATTATTACATTGCCCAGCCTCCAGAAAAAAGAGAAACTACAGAATTTGGACAACATTCTTTCTGACATTGTGCCATTTTATATGTTGTAAATAATTTTGTCCACCCTAAGCGTGGAAGGGTATACTCAGACATGAGTCCCTTGCTCATTGCACCATCAGGATTCAAGCAAGCCGGGCCGAAGACGGCTGTAATGCCAGAAACCGGTCCCCGGAAGCTTGTTTCCTTCCCAGTGTAAGAATTGGCTTTTGTAGTTTGGTTTTCCCTGTTCCCATCATGCACTGGGACAGGAACAGACTAATTTGCATACAGCCAGGTTCTGAAACTGGGATGGTGCAATGAGCTAAAAAACGGTGTTGGATCTAGCCCTGATCTTTTGACTGGGTGAGAGTATTCTGCTTAATTCAGAGACTCTGTCCCTCACCACCCCTTGTTGTAAATAATTTTATACAGCACTCATGCAAAGGCGCTTGCGGTAGTGCTGATCCTCACACTCATGGTGCTGAACAAGAACCCAGTATGGTTGAAATATTCTGGGCAGGACTAGTAGCCATGGATGGGCTCGGTCAGCCCCGAAGGTGGCACTGAAGGTGGCGGGCAGTGAGGCCGGAGGAGACATCAAGATGGTGTTGGCCTAATGAGACTGCCGACTCGGTTTCTGTGGGCCTGCGCTCATTTGGAAGAGACCACCCGTGAAGGCAGTCGTAAGTCACTGACTTGAGCAGGAGCATAGAGATGTGGAGGAGAAGGGCCCTCTCCGCTGGAGGCTTGTGTAGTCCGCAGCAGCCTGCTGCAGCCTATAGGAACCAGGAAATGCTGCAGGCTCTGGTCCTGTGAGCACTGCGGCACTCTTGTTGCAGGTGGCAGCTCCCTTGGACAGACACGCTTCTGGAGGAGCTGTGCCTGCATGAGTGGGGCCGGAGCTGTGGGAATCTTTCTCACCAAAGCCAAGGAAGGTGAGCAGGGGGTGCTCATGCCTGTGGGCAGAAGCTGCTGCCTTGCTGGGGCCATCTGTCAGAGTGGCTTGGATGCTCCCTTCTGGGGAGCCGAGAAGTCAGCCTTCTGGGTGTGTGGACCTAGGGTGCCATGGGGCTGGGACACCATGGGGCTAGGACTCATCACGCGATGGCAGATCCCTATCCCTGGTGGGCCCAGGGTTCCTGAACAGAAGAAGTGAGGTCTTAGAGGTACCTGTTTAATCATTAATTTACACTATGGTACACACCAAACTCACATGTCTAAGTCCACTGACCGTGACACGCAGAAAACTACCTAGCCCATGCCAGGTGCAGGATTGGAGACACACACCTTGGCAATACCAGTAGTCATTGGGGAAACCAAGGTTGCACTAGAAGGCAACATTGATGCAGTGGCCCTAGACATGGGCATCCGTCAGATGGACTACAGAAAACTGCAGGACAGAGTGGGAGAGGCGGAGCTCACTAGCAGCCCACTACTGCAGAACACAAGAAACAAATACAGTCCCTGCAGCAAATGGTAATGAGGCTGCAGGAGAGGTTGGAGGATGTGAAGGGCTGCTCCCAATGCAATAACCTACTTTTGGTTAGTCTCCTGGAACGAGTTGAGGGTCCCTGTGTGGAACTCTTATGAGCAGACTGCTTACTGAAGGTGGTCATGGACGGCATGGCCTCCAAGTTGTTCATGGTGGAGAGGGCCTGTAGGGTGCTGGGTGGTCTGCCGAAGCCAGGGTCACTGCGCAGAGCAGTCTTAGCCAAACTCCTTAACTTTCAAGATAACAATGTTATCCTGCAACATGCCTGGGCACATGTTCAATGCCTAGTAGGTGGGTGGTCCGTAAATATCTATCCTGACTATAGTCAAATGGTCCAATGCCAAACGGAAACATTTGTGACTGTGAAACAGCAATTGCATAAGTTGAATTTAATTTACTAATTTTTCTTCCCAGCTAGACTCCGGATAGTGGACCTAAACAGCTCTCCATTCTTCAACACGGCAGCTGAGGAATGGGCATTGCTAGAGGGGAAGAGTTGTACACTTTCGGACTAGCCAAAGATCCTGTGTTGAGGGTCTGGTTGAGGTGCAGCCCATGATGCCTTTTGAAAGAAGCCCTGACAAAGGATCAGGCTGAAACTGAAAGGGAGAAAGTGGTCGCATAGATACAATGGAACTATTCTCTGCCCACAATCAAATGGTGTGCATTAGTCAGAAGGTTCCGAAAATTCTATGAGGAATGGAGAGCATGGAGATCTCTAAGTGGTGACCCCCTATGATGGCAGAGGTGCTTGGATGGTAGTACTGGCTCCCAGATGGGCCTATAGAGATGCCTCAAGCTGCTGCCTGTAACATAAGGAGAGTACTACAGGCAGGAAGGCATGTCCAGAGGGCCGTAACCCCTAATCAGAAGGTGACTACTGCCTTTACTCAGATATTTGTTTCTATTTAAGTGAAAGTTATGATGTTGAAGTGAGGGCCATCTAGGGCATTCGTGAGGTGGGTAGTTTAGAACCTGCAGTGTGGGGTAATTGGAGTTGAGAGGGTGCGGGAATATTTGAAGGCATGTGGGCACTGGCACAGGACCTGGCTGGGGAGCACTAGAAACCTTATTAGGGTGTCAGGGCAAAGATTGGGAGTTCAACACAATCAGGCTCGATTCAAAGCCAGACCCTAAAAGTCCTGTTCTGGAACATAAGTGGCCTCAGTGACAAGCTCAAGAGGGAAGTGATAATGAAATACCTGCTATGAAACTACCACAATACAGTCCTGTTGCAGGAGACTCACCTACTGGGTAACTACTGTATACTCCTTGGCCGTGGTAGATATGTCTTACTGATTATTGCACTTCCTACAAGGAATGTGTCCCCCTGGGCACTACTGTTATCCTTCTAATAGGCTCTTCCAGTTGATAATAAAGGTAGGCAGGTTGTTTCTGAATGTATATAAATTCATGTATTTTATTCATACATTATATATTTTCATCTCATATTTTCATCTCATATTTTTTGTGTAACTCACAGTATATGGACTATGACATCCAATGCATTTCGGGTATCATTACCCTTCATCAGGAATTAGCCCTATAATAAATTACTTGTAGGAAGTGCAGTAATAAATTTCCCCTTTCTATCTTTCACCTTTCTGCACCTCTGCTTGTTTGTGCCTTATTTCTGCCCATTTTCCCTTTCTCTCCCTCTGCTCCTTCACTCGTTTTCACTCGTTTTTTTACTCTTTCTATCTTTCACCTTTCTGCTCTTTTCTGCATCTCTGCTCTTCTGTGCCTTATTTCTGCTTATTTTCCCTTTTTTCTTTATCCCTTCTTTCCTCCCTTTACCTTTCCCCGCCGCTGCTGCCCCCGCGGCCCCCCCCCCCCCCCAGCACGACCGGCCCAATCCAGCTCCCCTCCCCGCTCCCGCCTCCCAGCTGTCCAGCCCTCCCCGACCCCTACTTAATGGCGGCCACTGCGGGGACAGGCGAGCAAGACCACTGACTCATTGTCAGTGAAATTGCTCTCCCACCCTCGCAGCTCCACCATTAAGTGAGGTGCCCCTGCCCCTGCACTCTTGAGTGTTGGTGATCGAGGCCCTCCTCCACCCGCAGGTTTCCCTGCGCCTCATCCCTGGTGGTCCAGTGGACCTCTGTCTCCTTTCTTTCTTTCTGCTCCTTCACTCGTTTTTCTCCACTTTCTATCTTTCACCTTTCTGCACCTCTGCTCTTTTGCGCCTTATTTCTGCCCATTTCCCTTTCTCTCCCTCTGCTCCTTCACTCGTTTTCACTCGTTTTTTCCCCCTTTCTATCTTTCACCTTTCTGCACCTCTGCTCTTTTGTGCCTTATTTCTGCCCATTTTCCCTTTCTCTCCCTCTGCTCCTTCACTCGTTTTCACTCGTTTTTTTACCCTTTCTATCTTTCACCTTTCTGCTCTTTTCTGCATCTCTGCTCTTCTGTGCCTTATTTCTGCTTATTTTCCCTTTTTTCTTTATCCCTTCTTTCCTCCCTTTACCTTTCCCCGCCGCTGATGCCCCCGTGGCCCCTCCCCCCCCAGCACGACCGGCCCAATCCAGCTCCCCTCCCCGCTCCCGGCTCCCAGCTGTCCAGCCCTCCCCGACCCCTACTTAATGGCGGCCACTGCGCGGGCGCGCCGCTGGTGCACCGAAGGCGCATCAAAGGCAAGCACGTCTGCGCCCGTCTGCGACCCGTCCGCGACCAGCACCAGGAACCCTGGACCTCCGCCCCGCCTACGCTACGACCCAGCAGCACTCCACGCACTCAACCCAGGCTGCAACAACAACTGCAAGCTAGCATCACCAGCCAACACCCATGGACCCTTCAGCTGTCACCGCTGCCGGCACACCTGCAGCACCGCCAAGAACACGGATCCAGCACAACCCGCCCACAAGAACACAACCGAACCGAAGACCCTGCAATGCATCCTCCTCAACGTCCGATCCCTCCACAAACACGCCACAGAAATCTGGGACCTCCTCGACAGCACAACCCCAGACGTAGCATTCTTCACCGAAACCTGGACCAACACCACCTCGGGACCGGACATCGCCATCGCCATCCCCCAAGGATACAAGATCTCCAGGAAGGACCGCCCCATCCACCCAGGAGGAGGAATCGCCATCGTCCACAAATCCAGCCTCCGCCTGAGCACACTCCCTGACGAGTCCACAGAACTGATGGAACACCTTCACTTCAAGATACTGGCCAGCCCCACCGCAGCCCTCCGAGGAACCCTCATCTACCGACCCCCTGGACCCCGCAGACCCTTCGCCAACTCCATCACAGACATTATCTCCCCGCAGGCCATCGCATCCACCAACTACACCCTGCTGGGAGACCTCAACTTCCACCTCGACAATCAACTGGACCCCAACACCACATCCCTCCTGGACAACCTCCACAACATTGGACTCTGCCAGATCGTGACCGAGCCCACGCACTCAGCAGGACACACCCTCGACCCCCTCTTCACTACAGGAAACTCCATCACCTTCAGCCACACCACCGAACTCCCTTGGACCGACCATCGTTGCGTCCACTTCACCTTCAGAACACCCACCATCCACAGACACCAGCACCTACTTCCACAAAGAAACTGGACCAAAATCACCGATGACCAGCTCATCTCCTCACTCAACAACTCCACCCCAACCATCGCAGAAAACGACGACCCCAACACCGCAGCCCGAACCCTGCATAGATGGATCTCGGACAGCACCAACACCATAGCCCCCTCAAGAAAAACAACAATACCCGTGCCAAGAAAGCCAGATGGTTTACCACCGAACTTCGAGAGTCCAGGCGCACATGCCCCCGCCTCGAAAAGGCCTGGAGAAACACCAAATCCACAGAAGCCCACAACAACTTCAGAGCCGCCACCAACGCCCACCATCAACTCATCAGAGAAACGAGGAAAAAAGCGATTGAAGACAAAATCTCCACCCACGCACACAACAGCAAGAAACTCTTCAGCATCATCAAGGAGTTCGCCCAACCCACCAGCGAGTCTACCGACATCCCTCCCTCACAAGACCTCTGCGACAAACTCAGCATCTTTTTCCACCACAAAATCAAGAGCATCTACGACAACTTCGACGAAGACAACCAACACACTGAACCCTCACCAACCACCCCCGACACCCGGAAACCAGCGATTGATGACTGGACAGCCCTCACCACCGAAGACACACTGAAGACAATGAAGTCAATCCACTCAGGGGCCCCCACGGACCCCTGCCCCCACTACATCTTCAACAGAGCCGCCAACACCATCGCACCCATGCTCCGCCAAACCATCAACCGCTCCCTGGCGACCGCCTCATTCCCCGGCGACTGGAAACACGCCGAGGTCAACCCCCTCCTAAAGAAACCCTCAGCGGATCCCACCGACCTCAAAAACTACAGACCCATCTCCCTGCTCCCGTTCCCAGCGAAAGTCATCGAGAAAGCCATCAACAGCCAACTCGCCACATTCATTGAAGAACACAACATCCTCGACTCCTCCCAATCCGGCTTCAGAAAAAACCACAGTACGGAAACCGCCCTCCTCGCCGCAACAGACGACATCCGCACCTTACTGGACAAAGGAGAAACAGTAGCCCTCATCCTCCTCGACCTATCAGCGGCGTTCGACACAGTCTCCCACCGCACCCTAATACGCAGACTCTATGATGCAGGAATCCAGGACAAGGCCCTCGACTGGATCTGCTCCTTCCTCTCCAGCAGGACGCAGCGGGTCAGACTCCCCCCTTTCCTCTCGGACCCCACACCTATCACCTGCGGAGTCCCCCAGGGCTCCTCCCTCAGCCCAACGCTCTTCAACGTCTACATGGCTCCACTTGCCCCCATCGTCAGAACCTACGGACTCAACATCGTGTCATATGCAGACGACACTCAGCTCATCCTCTCCCTATCCAACGAGCCCAACACCGACGCAACTTTCGAGAAGGCATGGAAGCCGTCGCCAAATGGATGAAAAACAGCTGCCTACAACTAAACACCAACAAAACAGAAGTACTCATCATGGGCCCAAACCCCGACGCCTGGAGTGACACCTGGTGGCCCACCGCCCTCGGAAACCCGCCAACCCCCACAGACCACACACGCAACCTGGGAATCATCCTGGACTCCGAGCTCAAAATGGACCGCCAGATCAACTCTGTCTCATCTTCCTGCTTCCACACCCTCCGCCTCCTTCGTAAGACCTTCAAATGGATCCCCCTCGAACACCGAAAGACAGTCACTCACGCCCTGGTCACCAGCAGACTCGACTACGGCAACGCACTCTACGCCGGAATAAACAAAAACCTCATCCGCAAGCTACAGAACATCCAGAACGCCGCCGCAAGACTGGTCCTCAACCTGCCAAAACACTGCCACATCTCCCAGCACCTGCGCACACTCCACTGGGTCCCCGTCGAGGCGAGAATCACCTTTAAGATGCTCACCCACGCACACAAGGCCCTCCACGGCACCGGACCAGCATACCTGAACAGCCGACTCAAATTCCGCGCACCCCAAAGGACCCTACGATCAGCCCAGCTTTCCTACGCTGTGGTCCCCCGCACCAGAAAGACCAGATCGGGAGGCCGCTCCTTCTCCTTCCTCACGGCCAAGGCATGGAACGCCCTTCCGCTCCACCTCAGACAGACAACATAGCTCCCCATCTTTGCAAGAAACCTCAAAACCTGGCTCTTCGACAGAGCCCCTCCTTGATGGAATGGAACCTGCACCCCCCCAACTCCCCCCCCACCCCTAGCGCCTTGAGACCCTTACGGGTGAGTAGTCGCGCTTTAACAAACTCCTGATTGATTGATTGATTTGCTTTAAGATGTCGAGAAGACACCACCCCAGGAGCACACATAAACATTGAAAAGGGAAATTAACTTTGATAACTACGTAGTTGCGCGTATTCAAACCCTAGAGATATGTCTTACTGGCACATGCATAATTTTCTGAGGGATCCCGGCGTTGGAATCCTGGCCTCTAGATCCCTCCCACTAGACGTGGATCAGTGAGAATGGGTGCCAGGCTGCAGTACACAGAAAATGCTATGGTGAAGAATGGTGGTAGGCTCTAGGTATTTTCCTCTGGGCCTACATTCTAAGGGCCCAGAGCGCTCGGGGTACTGGATAGCAGGCATCCCAGACACACTGACAAGCATAAGGGGAAAACTCAACCTGACATTGCAGGGGTACCTTGATAGGGTGACGAGGTCCAGAGAGAGGCCAAGGGCTGATACGCTACTGGGCACATTTGTGGAGGCCAAGGGGTTGGCAGACCTATGGCTGGAGAGACACACGAGATAACACCAATATTCCTAGGTGGCCAACTCCTTAGGCACCTTGTTAAGACTAGACTATCTCCTGGTGCCCAGACATCAGTTGGACTGGTTCACCCACAAGGACTTTCTCCCTCGAGGGATGTCGAACCACTCACCTCTGACCACAGTGGTGAAGATGGGCATACCAGGGCTGAAATGGGACATGGCGTCTTGGTGCCTGGCAATTGACAGACAACTGATGGTCACTGCTACTGACCTTTATTTTGTGGAAAACAAGGGGTATACCCAGTCTGAGACTGACTCATGGGAAGCATACAAAGCTGTACTTAGGGGACAGGGGACATACTTGGTAGGCAAGAGGTGAGAGAGGGATGCACAATGTTGGTGGCTTAAAGAGAAGCTCCTGTAGTGTGAAGGAGACTATGTACCGCTCCCTCTAGGGAGCTGGCTCATAGGACAAAAGGGGTGAGGCAGTAATACACAGCCTTGTTGCATCGAGAGGCCAAAGACCAATTCTGAGCAACACAGGGCAGACTGTGCAAACTAGGCAACACAGCAGAAAAGCTCCTGGCTGGCCATGTTGATCAGAAAAGATGAACGACAGAGGTGGCTATGGGGAGGGAGAACAGGGGAGTCAGGTTTGAGAGAGACTTCCCTGGAGATTGCATCAGCATTTGGTGACTATTTAGAGGAGCCCTACAGTGCCCATAACGAGACCAACCATGGAGACCTGGATAGCTTTGTTAAAGATCTCCCAACCCCCTGACTTGACCTTGATCAAAGGGATCTTCTGGAGAAGAATACTGGTATCCCAATTACATAGTGGCAAGACCCCAGGGCCCAATGGGCTTCTGAAAGAATTCTTTAAATATGTGAAATCCAAAATACTGGGACTGATGTTTAACGTGTTTGCTTCAGCCAGATTGCCACTGCACCTCAGAGAGGCAGCGATAGTCCTGATACACAAGGATGAAAAACAGCCGGGTGACTGGGCCTCCTATAGGCCAATCTCGCTGATAAACTTGGAAACAAAGATTCTAGCAAAAATGTTTGCAAACTGCCTGATGTATATAGTGGACTCTCTAGTGGCTGCCAATCAATCCAGTTTGATGCATTACAGGGCCACGAGGCACAACCTGAGGTGGCTGATAGGGTTGATTAGAGCGTAGGCGCTGGGCGAGCCAGGCGTCCTCTTTGCCTTAGACAATGAATAAGTCTTTGATTCCCTGTGATGGCTGTGTTGTATGGCAGCGCTCGGCAAGATGGTATTTGGTCCATGCTTTCTGTCTTGGGTGAGGTTTTTTATATAGAGATCCTGTGGCAAGAGCCTGGCTCAATGGGGTGCTCTCTGGGAAATGTGGGCTATCAAGGAGCACTAGAGAGGGCTGTCCATTGCTGCCTTTACTGTCTGCAGGGGCATTAGAGCCAATGGCAGCATGGATCTAAACCAACCTGCTGATGCATGGTCTCCAATGGAACTCGGTGGGGGGAGATGTCATCTTGTTATATGTAGATGACATCCTTTTATATTTGGCTGAACTTCTCATTCTATACAGAGAATCATGTGCACTCTAGAAATCTTTGGGTCATATGAATGGGTCTGTATTGACTGCCACAAATCAGTGGTATTCCCCATAGGGGAGGGAGGCCCGAATTGGAACGGGGCTACCCCTTCCGGTGGGAGACTCAGGGTTTTCTATTCCCCGGCATTTTTGTAATACCTGTTTAAGAAATATTCCTTAAGGAAACCTTACTGAAGGTTCTCGAAGCATATTGATCGAATGTGGAGAGATAGAGGAAACTCCTGCTCTCCTTGCTGTGTCAAGCGGTCCTTTATCAAAGGATTTATTTGCCCAAATTGCTGTATATATTGCAAAAATAAAACTTCCCACTCCAGGATAAATTCTTCAAGAATGTGGATGGTACCACAAGGGTGCTGGTGTGGAATGGTGGGTTGCTCAAAATTGCCCTGTCATTTCTGACTCCACAAATGATGGATGAGCCAAATCTCCAGCTTTATTACTGGGCAAAAAAGCTGCTGGTTATGAATTGATCAGCCTTCTTGATTCAGCAGGAGCCTTCCTTGAGGGCAGATTGAGCTGATGTGCCCCTAGACTGCTACCTGTGATTACTCTATGGGGGTAGGGTGTTGCCTCCCTGCCCTTCACTACAAAGACTGTGTTGAAAATATGGGAAAGTGTGATATAGATGCTTGGGGTGGGGGAATACTGACACTGGAGACTGCCCTGTGGGAATAGGGCCTTCTGAATAGACTGCGAGAGGTGAAAGTCCACAGGAAGTGGTACCTGCTAAGTATATTCAAGCTTAGATATGTATGGAGGGGTGGTGATCTTGTTTGCTGACATACAGGTGGAACATGAGCTGAGAGGAAGGACCATTGATTAGTGACTAACTCACAAGTTTAAAATGAGGTTCAAATAAACTACTCTCAGTACCATACTGTAGAAATTTAGGGGCAGATTTATGTTGGGAATGCGCCACGTTTGCGTAACGCAATTGCGGCGTAAACGTGGCGCATCCCTACGACCCATTTACAACATGACGCATCTAGGCAGGTGCGTCACGTTGTAAAGCACTGCACCACTTGTGGGCGTTCCGGCGCAGGGTGGGCGTTCTGGGGCAGGTGCGCCTCACAAAAGTGGCTGAGTGAAATCTATAAGATTTCACTCAGTCACTTTCAGGCCAATGCTGCGTCAAAACCCTGCGCTTGCTTGAAGCAGGCGTAGGTGTTGACGCAGCATTGTAAAGATGGGGCACCCCCGAGCCTTGCTGGAGCTGCGTCGCGCTTTGAAGGCAAAAGAAAAGCTCTCATTCAGAAAAGGGACAGATGGGTCAGGTTAAAGTCCACAAGGGAAATATACATTGAGATTTTCTATCTTACCAAATAGCCCAAAAGAGTTCACTAAGCTAATTCATTGTAAAAGAAAAGTTAAGCATTAAAATCAGGTTGTCGGCAAGGATAGGAAAGGAAAGGAGTTGGAATCGTTCAGCAATTACAGCAGCAGCTGCAAAAGCATCCAGAGTCGTTGAGCAAAAACTGGCAAAAAGTAAGAGAGCACTTCTGTTGTGGATCTGATTTAAAAAAATCCTCATCCAAAATCCTTACCACTCCTTTGGGCAGTTCGTCTTTATAGTATAGTATAGATGGTGCAGTTATGACATCAGCGATCGAACCATAGTGGTCTGCCCATTGTGTGGTCATCTTCTGATTGTCAGGTAAAATGTGCTACTCCAGCATTTTTTCCCATGCTAGTTATGAGAAGCCACAGATGTTTTCTTGCAACTAAGATTAACACCCAAAAGTATGTGAAGCAACATTGTTCTGGAGATAATCATATGCTGCTGTTGTTAATTTGCTGAAATATAATCATGTTTACATGATTGAATGTGTTTGTACCATTGTGCAATAAAATATTGTGAGGAAAGAAATACAAAAGCATCAAAACAATTTATTGTGTGTACCAGTCATAATTTTGTGGTTTGAAACGTTAAGGTCTTTGAGTATGCACCCTGTATGTAGTGTACATGGTCTTGTACCCCTAGGAAGGTGAATCCACAGTCTTTGCCATCCTCACAAGGAGGTTACAAAAAGAAAAATGTATTTGCTGCTCCTTCATTGGCACAGTCCAAGTATTGGTTCCCAACAATTCACACACACAAAGAATAAAGCTTCATTCATAGTCGAATTGTTACATTAGGCAAGGACCAATGATATCAACATTTGATGGAAACATGTCAAAGTTCATTTCACTAGGCCATGAAATAATGCATTGTTGTAAGAGAATTTCAATGCATCAATATCATAGTTCTTTTAGTAAATCAACTCAATATTAATTTATCAAAACATAATAAAGTAAATCAAACGTTTCATATCAGGAAATATGACCCGTTTTGTCAGTAATATTTTAAAATGAACGATCCTAAATATGGCCTACTCACTTGAATTTCGAAAGTATCAACATTTAAAGTAATTCTTAAAATCAATAAAACAAAATGATTTTCATTACTATACATTCTTTATGATGTTAAGTACTTATACTAAAAGTTTCAAATGTGCAACCCTTATCAACATTGATTTACATCAATTTTGAGTTTGTGGAAACATTCTGCAATTGAAATGGCTAATCTTCTGATTAGTTTTCATAACATCTTGTTATTATTATTATTTGATTAATCCTACTTTTCTACCTAATCAACCACGCATTTTCGGTGCTGATAATTCAACATTTTCTCTGTTTCTGTGATGTTTTTTGTCATCGTGTGTAAAGCGTATGTTATGGTTTCAGTGTACAATCTAGTATGTATGTTGTGTAAAGAATAATAAATATCTACGCGGTTATAATGGTGACGGGGTAGAGTTCAAAGAGAGGAAGAAGATGAAAAGGAATGGGATCAAATCAGGCCCTGGATGGAGCCTGAGTGGCCTATGGGGTGGTTAAATGGTTTACAAACTCCCGAAGTAGAACGCGGTCCAGTCCAAGACTAATGGGTAGCATTGATTTTTTGTGGACGTATGCTCCTTCACAAACCTTCTGCGGTTGGGGGGGATTGTTTTGTTGTCTTCTTCAGTCAAAATTCAATGAAAAAAGATTTTTTTTTTAACCACATGCAAATTTAAAAGCTAATGGTAATTTCCCAGAGCTTAATTGCAGAGATATGGGTGTACATAGCAGGGGTGAACGATGTAGCTTCACAGAAAGTCAGAGATAATTATATGACTTTTTAAAAATATTCATGCCAGACTGGACGGACTTAAAAATCGACAATGTAGAAAGAACGTACAAGTGTTAAATGTTAAAGAAAGGAAAAAGGAGAATCCCTCTGAAATGTATCAATGTGCTCCTCTTAAGGGCTAGAGTAGTGATAAATACTCAGATTTGGAGTTTACAACCACAAAAATGTTTTGCACATGTGCAAAGTCCATTTTACAAATCTGTAAAAGGGTTACAGACTCTTAAAAAAGGTATGTGACTAGATAACAATTCTGTATTTGGGAGGGATGTCCAAATACCAAAATGGTATGATGGGTATGAATCGTTTGAGGTCATAATTCTGGGTCCAGCCATTGAAAAGTTGATGGTTCCCAAGATGGGGAGGTATCCTATTTGTAAAATTAAAGGGGACCCTTATGGAACCCACCACTTTGCAAATTGGGGTCCAAACCTCGGGCATATAGGCAACTTCTAACTCACTGAAATGTTTTAAAAAAGAAACTGTATTTTTTCTTAAAAGCTGCCATGTTTAAGGACCTCCAGCTGCTTAAAAAACACATTTCTCATACAGATCACAACACCACCCTCAGAGGTTCCTTGATCTACAGACCCCTGGACCCCGACCACAGTTCAGCGACTCCATCGCCGACCTCCATGGACTACATCCTACTCGGGGACCTGAACTTCCACCTCAAGAACAACAACGACACCAACTCTACCACCCTGATCGACAACCTCGCCAACCTCGGCCTCAGACAACTCGTCTCTGTACCCTCCCACGCCGCCGGCCACAAGCTTGACCCCATCTTCTCTGCAAGCCCCCATGTCTCCTTCAATCACACCACCGAACTCCACTGGACTGACCACCGCTGCATCCACTTCACCTACAGGAAGCCCACCACCACCCCCAACAGAAGCCCCACCGCTGCTGGAGCAAAGTCACCAAAGACCATCTAACCACAACACTCGCTCAGAACCAACCCTCCAACCCCACCGACCCCGACACCGCCGCACGCAACCTCAGACAATGGATCGACAACTGCGCCAACACCCTCGCCCTGCTCAAGAAACCTTCCAACAGCCGCATCAGCAAGAAAGCCAACTGGTTCACCGAAGAACTCCTGGCCTCCAAAATAAGCATGCCGGAAACTGGAGAAGAAATGGCTCAGCGAACGAACACGGGACAGCTACACGACCCACAAGACCGCCACCCGCAGACACCACCACCTCATCAGATTAGGCAAAAGATCCTGATTCAAAGACCGCCTAGACAACAACGCACACAACAGCAAAGAGCTCTTCAACATCGTGAAGAAACTCTCCAACCCTAGCTCCAACACCAACGACATCCCACCCTCACAAGACCTGTGCGACTCGCTGGCAACCTTCTTCCACCGCAAGATCACTGACATCCACGACAGCTTCAACATCATGACCACACTGACAACTACAAATTCCATCCCCCCGCGACCACCACCCTCACCAACCGCCTGCTCTCCTGGACCAACGTCAGCGATGACGACACCCGCACGATCATTAACTCCATCCACTCAGGATAACTGTCAGACCCATGCCCACACCACATCTTCAACAAAGCCGACACAATCATTGCACCCCAACTCCGGAAAGTGATCAACATCTCCTTTGAGACAGCAACCTTCCCGGAAAGCTGGAAGTACACCGAGATCAACGCCCTGCTCAAGAAGCCCACGGACCCCAAGAACCTCAAAAAAACAGGCCCATCTCCCTGCTCCCGTTCCGGCGAAGGTCATCGAAAAAATCATCAACAAACAACTGACCCACTACCTCGAGGAGAACAACATCTTGGACCCGTCCCAATCCGGGTTTCGAAGCAACCACAGCACCGAGACCTCCCTCATCACAGCCACCAACAACATCAGGACCCTGCTAGACAACGGACAAACAGCAGCCCTCATCCTCCTAGACCTATCAGCCACCTTCAACACGGTCTGCCACCACACACTACAAATACGCCTCCACGAAGCTGGGATTCAAGAGAAGGCCCTGGACTTGACCACTTCCTTCCTCTCCGGCAGATCATAGAGCATCCGCCT
The DNA here is from genome assembly GCF_964261635.1 of Lissotriton helveticus. Classification (NCBI taxonomy): domain Eukaryota; kingdom Metazoa; phylum Chordata; class Amphibia; order Caudata; family Salamandridae; genus Lissotriton; species Lissotriton helveticus. Next base: position 1,083,734,754 of record NC_136059.1, read on the forward strand.
CCCCCCTTCCACTCCAAAGCAACCGAGATCATCTGCGGCGTACCCCAGGGCTCTTCCCTCAGCCCAACGCTGTTTAACATCTACATGGCCCCTCTCGCCCACGTCGCCCATCAACACAACCTCAACATCATCTCCTACACTGATGACACACGGCTGATCCTCTCCCTCACCAAAGACCCTCAGACCACCAAGACCAACCTCCATGAAGGAATGAAGGCCATCACAGAATGGATGAGGTACAGCTGACTGAAGCTGAACTCGGACAAGATGGAGGTCCTCATCCTCGGATCCACCCCCTCAGCCTGGGATGACACATGGTGGCTGACCACTCTGGGAACAGCACCAACGCCTACCGACCATGCACGCAACCTAGGAATCATCCTCGACTCCACCCTCTCCATGATTAAGCAGGTCAACGTCGTCTCCTCCTCCTGCTTCAACACCCTCCGCATGCTCCGCAGGATCTACAAGTGGATCCCCACCAAAACAAGAAGAACGGTCACCCAGGCCCTCGTCAGTAGCAGGTTGGACTACAGCAACGCACTCTACGCAGGAAATCCCAGCCAAACTCCTGAAGTGGCTTCAACGCATCCAGAAAGCCTCGGCACGTCTGATTCTCAACACCCCCCACCGCAGCCACATCACCCTCTATCTGAGAAACCTACACTGTCTTCCCCTCAGCAAGAGGATCACCTTCAAACTCCTTACCCACGCACACAAGGCACTCCACAAAACCGGACCAGCATACTTCAACAGCCGACTTACCTTCTACACCCCCACCCTCGCATCCAACGAGCAACCGCCGGAGCAGATCGTTTGATTTTCTAGCCGCAAAGACCTGGAACACCCTCCCCACTCACCTACAGCAGACCCAAGAGCTGCTCACATTCAGGAGGCTTCTCAAGACCTGGCTCTTTGAGCAGTAGCAGCACCCCCTCACCCCCAGCGCCTTGAGACCCTCATGGGTATATAGTGCGCTTTACAAATACTATGATTGATGATTGATTCAACAGCAATACCAGCAAATCAAGCTTAAATTTACTCTAACTTAACCTAGGAGTAAATTAAGCATCACCCATGGCCAACCACTGGTACTGCAATACACTTCCATACAACTAAACAGAGGCAGGCTATAACAAAAACAATGCAGAGGAAACAATGTAAACTAAATCAAATTATCTTTCAAATTAAAAAGATGGATGGATGTATAGATGGATGATGGATTTGGGTAGATAAGTGGATGGACCGACGGACAGGCAGAAATATAGATAGATAGATAGATAGATAGATAGATAGATAGATAGATAGATAGATAGATAGATAGATAGATAGATAGATAGATAGATAGATAGATAGATAGATAGATCGATAGATAGATAGATAGATAGATCGATAGATAGATAGATAGATCGATAGATAGATAAATCAATGAAACTGTATTTTAACTTAGTTTAAATAGTCCATAAATTATTATGACCAATAAAAACACAATTTATTCCCAACTTTGTTAAATTTAGAAAAGAACCACAAATGTGGGGATTTTAATTAATACATGATTATAAAATATTTAAAACATTTATTAATACATGAAAATTAGTTTACATTTTAATACATAGTACATATTTGATACATAGTTGATTTTAGAAGTTAATGTGGTCATATATTTTTAAGGAGGGCTAAGTCATTAATATTTGGATATAATCATTTTGCATTTTTATTTTGCATGAAATTTATTGAATACATTTTATTTTAAAAAATGCATTTTATTTACTCTCCCTACATTTTTCTAAATGTAGGTGTCCTCCCCACTGGTAGAGATGTACATATAGTAGAGGAAGTTCTAATTGTAAATTTACACTCATAAAATCAGCCCTAGAAGTCTCCATCCCATCATAGGTCTACACCTAGACCTCTAATTGGAAATGGTGAACAGCAAACCTTATGTAGGAAAAGATGCACACATAAGTAGACCTCCACAATCACCTTACCTTTGTAAACTGGGTTCTTCGTGTATGTATAATCAACACCTAAAAGAATATATCCAGCAAACCACAAGGGCATGATGCAGAAATGAAGATATTTAGACAGAATATCAGAAATGCGTGAAGGTAAGTTTCTATAGGTAAGCAAAGGTTTTACTGTATATAACTCCACATATATGCATCTTGATGACATATATATCTTCAAGGTTCATAGATGTAGAGGTAAGAATGGTACCTCTATACTTACCTATTTGCACTTACCTTCTTGATATTTTTAACATGATATTGTGGCCACACAATATTTTTATTTTCGAAATTCTGTTAGTGATCCAGAAATCAACATATATAAATCAACAAGTAATCCAGACTCTGTAACTGATTGATGTGTGGAGAAAATATAAGACCCAGGCTATACAGTATACATTTTAATCTTGTATACACCAACAGAACTCTAAAATAAATATCTTCCTGGTCACAGCTAGAATTGTCATTGAAATTGAAATAGAATTGCACCTTTTCTCTCTTCTTCATAGGCTTCGCTCCGGCTCTCCTGCTAACAGTTGCCCTCCTCATATCACTCAGGATATCTTCCTCCGCTATCCTGAACCCCCTCTGTCGCTACTCAACAACTCCCTTGCTGTTGGCATTGTCCTTAATCTCTTTAAGAGTGCGGAGGTTGTTCCCGTCTTGAAGAAAATAGGTTCCAATTCACTAATTCCTAGCAACTTCCGCCCCATATCATTGCTACCCTATTTGGGAAAAGTTTTAGAGGCCCATGTTGCAAATTGTTTGGGCTCTTTCATAGAGCATTCTCATTATCTTGACTCACATCAAGCAGGCTTTAGGCCCAAACATTCCACTGAGTCTGTTGTCTTGGCGGCTCTTGACGAACTAAGGAAGGGAGCAGATCAGAACATCAGGCAGGCTTTGGTGCTCCTGGATCTCTCGGCGGCTTTCGACACCATCGACCACCATCTCTTGGTCGACCGCGTCGAGAGCGCCGGGGTCAAGGTCCCCCCATTAAAGTGGATAGCATCCTTTCTTAGTGATCGCTATCAAGCCGTTCTCCTTGCCAATTTTTCATCTGTGAAGAGAAGAGTGACTTGTTGGGTTCCTCAGGGGTCTTCCCTCTCCCCTCTTCTCTTTAATCTGTATATCCTTCCTTTGATTCTGGCCCTACGCAAGATGGATGTCATTACTTTTAATTATGCCGTTGACCACCAGCTGGTATTTAATATTGATTCTTCACCCGCCTCTATGGAGAATTTTCAAGCTACCATGACTTTCATCAGTAATTGGATGAACGCAAAGCAGCTCAAACTGAATCCCGACAAGACTGAGCTGATTCTTACTGGGGGTCTGGCAAACCCTTGGAATTTCAACTTCTGGCCTCAATCACTGGGTTGCCACCTTCCTGTGCTAGCTCGGTTAAATGTCTAGGCATCATCATTAGCAGTGACCTTACCATGAAAGCTCAGATAAACTCTGCGGTCTCTGCTAGTTTTTTCCATTTGCGAAGAATTCATAAAATAAGTAGATTCGTAACTACCGAGGCTTCGATCCAAGTCATTTTGGCCTTTGTCATGCCGCGTATCAACTACGCCAACTCTTTATACATGGGAATCCCAGCATACCAATCAGGAAAGCTTCAATTGGTGCAGAACCAAGCTGCTAGGCTTGTTTACGGCCAGTCTAAATCTCTCCATGTCCAACCATTACTTAAGAGCCTTCATTGGCTCCCTGTGACTCAACGTTGCCTTTGCAAAATTGGTTGCATGACCTTCAAGGCCCTTCTCGATCAGGGTCCGACTTTCATCTCAACCAAACTACAGCATTATGTCCCTATTCGTGAGTTACGCTCATCCAATATGAACCTTTTGATTCCTTGAGCATTTAAACGTAAAAAACATGGCGGTCTCAGATTTTCGTCCTTAGCCCCCCAATTTTGGAACTCCCTCCCTCTGGATCTTCGTCGTTTCACTTCCTACTTCTCTTTTAGGAAATCTCTTAAAACATTGTTGTTTGTTCAGGCTTTCTATTAAAGTACCCTCTGTGTCTGTTTGCATGTGTGTCCGCTTAGCTCCAAGAAACCGTTGGTGATCGTGCGCTCATTCACGAAGCGGTTTTTGAATGAGATGTTCGCCCTCTGCCGTGCGCTCAAGCAATAGCTGAGACATCCCGTGATCTGGATACTCTTCCCTAGTGCCTTGAAGAAATTCTCAAGGACCAGAGCAGCAACAGCATCCAGTGTGTCTAGTCGCCTGACAGACACAAGAAAAAATGTTTTCTCTCCAAGGAATCTATAGAAGGCTGTCCACCTTATTCAAGTACTGATGAAGACCCGCCCCTGATGCACATAGTCAATGCATCACCACTAGGGTCGAAACGTCGACGCACCATGTTTGAGATCTAACTGTACAAAGTCTGTTAGGAACAAAAGAAATTATTTTGCCTAAATGACTATTGTGTTCACAGTTGACAACCTTGAGTAATTGAACTATCATGTATTTATGTATGTATGTTTTTATCCTGCACTAGTTCTTCACAAATCACGTTGTTTTGTATTGTATATGTTCACTTGTTGTTAGGACAGTCTAACCAATGTCTGAAAATATGTCAAAAATTGAGAGAGAGTATTACTAAAGAATTACTTTCTCCTCCACCTGGGTCAGTGTGTTATTGTCTAAGGCTACTGTACATGTATCCTGAAAGGGACATATCATTCTAATCACAGACTTGAATGCCGTGTTGTTAGGTATTCTCATCCGACAGAACCATTATTGTTTGTTTAACTACCCCCCCAGGTTCTGAGGGTTACAGGGTTACAGGGTTACCCCATTATATTGAACAAGAAATAATTTTAACATAACATAACATAACAATGGCTCAGTTTGACAACTCAGCCTTCATGCTTGTGTTAAAACACATTTGGGAATCACCTAATAACTAAGCAATAGCCACTAGTCCCAGTATGGAACATTTCTACTTTAGGTACTAGCTCACAATATCAACCACCACAAAATAATGAAGCTACAAAATATCATGGTCAAAATATTTATAGATGTTCTAAACCTATATTGCAAATCACAAATAGCTAGTACAAAAATACTGACACTCAAAAATATATTAATTATACAAAATATCTATTACCATATTATTTGCTACAAAAACAATATATATAAGAAGTAACAACAGACTTAAATTCATACAGCAAAAATATAGTCTGTCTGTATCTACCGGTGTAAAATAATATATCTTATTCATATTGTTTAAATTTAAAATAAAGGTGTCATATTTTTTTTAAATACAAAAAAATTGTAACCATTCTTACACACATATTTGGTTCACAATATAAATAATATTAAGGGGTTAATTGACAAAAGCATTTAAGATCACGGGAAGTGGTACTACAGGAGTACTTTTTTACATAATATATATACGGGGCAAAGTGTTTTATTTGCGTACCATCCTAGACACTTGGATTTGCTAATATGCCAATCATATCCACATTTGGTGGCATCCTTCATCATCAACATCCTCACCTCATCCCTTTACGATGGTACTATAAGGGTAGACTGTAGCTCTGTGAGAGGGAGTTCATTATACGAAAATCGATCGAATTAATGTTGGTTCGAGATAAATTAAAAAATACCTTAGGGTAAAATGTAAGGAATTACCTTAATTCATAGGTACCTCAGGTATGGTTAAATTAGAGTGATGGATGATTAAGGGTACAGTGACCCCTTCATCCAGAGAAAACATTGTTCTTGCTAGTGTAAAACGAAATCAGTAGAGACATTCTTCAGGGCTCAAAGTACCCATACTCCTATAATTTTCTTACAACGAGCATATGTGGGAAAAGGAATTTACTAAATCAAAAAATGCACAAAATAAAATCCCTAACTCAGGTTTGGTATGACATGATGATTTGGTTCGAGAAGGGCACCCATAGTAGTTAAACGTTTGTCAAGAGGTGTGCCAATCCTTTTTACCTACTTCTCTGAAACAACATACGGAATGGTCTCTTTTACATACTCTTACATGTAATTTTATGATTTGGCCTGAAAAATCAAACTGTTGCATAGTCCTATTTATTTGTAGTCATTTACAAGAATATTCCTAGAATACTTTTATTTTAGATATTTTAGGGCTAAATTGCAGAGGCAAATAAGAGTATGAAAAAGAGCACTACAGAATTACTACTTTACCTACTTGAGAATGTCTTTATGAAGATCCCCCCATCATTGGTTCTTACGTAATTTGTCAGCCTCAACAGACTAGACTTTACAAATGTAGTCTGCCAGAGATAAGGGTGACCCTTACAGTAGCCACAATGCCATTGACACAGGAAAGAACCTAACAGATAGTCCCTTCCAGAGGGAGCCCCAAGCAGGGATAAAGGCCAATGGATAAAAACCTCCATAAATAGTCAATAAATGCTCCATAATGCTGAGTAACTTGACCTCAGAAGGTGCCAAGCAGTGAGCTGGTGGTCAGCTGAACGGATGGAAGCTGGCTTTGCCCTCTTGAATAAACGTAGAGAAAAGGCGAGGCTGGGGGTAAAAGACCACTGAAGTACAGAGGAATAAGGGAAAAGGAAAAAGCTTTCGGAAAAAAACAAGACACAAGGAACCAGAAGAACAACTAGCAATGCATTATGACACAAAGATTACTTCCTTTTATAGTCCAGGAACCGGCAAGTCATGTCCTCAACATATTCATTTGAGAAAGACTTCCATTAACTAGTAGGGCAATGGCCATTCTAGGTTGTGACGTATTTTACCTTCTCCAAGTACCTCACCATGGAACTCTGAGAGGGGAAGGCCAAGTGGGCCCAGGACATAGTCTGCAAAAAGGCACCCACAGAGATAGTGTGGCACCTGAATATCAATTCCAGGATACATTTAGTCCATATTTTGTGGTCGAAATACTGTGGTGTAAAAATATTAAGTAACAAAATATAGAGGGAACGTTATTATTATTTTGTTTACAATAATATGAATTGTTAATACAGTATTTACTATAATATAGCATTTAATACCATATTCAATTTTTTTCAGTATATTTTGGTTGTATTGCTAGATATAAATGTATGCTAAGTTATTGTTTTATAGTGTCAGAATTTTTGTATGGATTATTTATAAGTTTGTGGGGTATTTGGAAAATGACTGGCTTAATTATAAGGAAATGTTAATGATTATTAAATTAGGGTCTTTTTAGGGAGTAGTCATTACCAATTAGTACAAATAGAAAGGACAATGCTCACTTTTCCCTTTTACCAATCGGGAGTTTGACATTTCAAGGCCAATTCACAAAGTTATCTAAGAATACATAAACGAGTATTTCTGTAGTACATCATACTGTATTCACCAATGCTTTGTGCATTGTCCGTTTAGACTTGACAGTAAATTACAAATGCTGATATACCATCGCTTCAAAGTGATTGTCAGTAATTTAACAGATCACCACTAGCCACTGAACCTTGGAACTTTGCTACATTGGGAAGCACCAGCCTGGGAGGACTTCATTTCCTGCCCTGCACCGCTCTTTCCTACGCACATATACGTGCATCGCGGACCCGTGGCACTGTAGCTGCTGAACCTTGGAACTTTGCTGCATCAGGAAGCACCGGCCAGGGAGGACTTCATTAGCCGCCATTCACTGCTCTTTACTACACACATATAAGCACGTCGTGGACCCGTGGCGAGGGATGCATGCAGGCCGTGCCTGGGCCAAGGGTGGGCCCATATTCGCCCAGAGGAGGCTGGGTTGGGCCACCCCCTTTCGTCGGGACTCTGAGGCGGAAAATCGAAAGTCACAGCCATGGTCAAGAGGAAAATATGGCCCCCTGAGCCAGAAGGAGAGATCATAACCACTTTGGACTCCTTCTTGATTAGAGCGTCTGACCTCGTTTCGATGGAGATCAAGATTACAGAATGCCGCCTCTCACTGGAAGAAGAGGTAAGACTTCCTACTGTTATTCATTAAGACCAGGGGAAGGGACTTGTGAACTCCAGGTGCATGCCTGATAGTATAACACCCCCAATTCTGATGGCCCGAGGGAGTCTCCTAATGATACCAACACTAATGGGATTGAGGCTTGCCCAGAAATGGAATCCCCTGGTAAACAGAAGAGGGGGAGGAATAAAATGCCCACAAACAGCAGTAGTAATGCCAATTCAAAGGCCACTAAGCTGAGCAAAAACACAGTGATGGGGCGAACTCAGTGTGAAGAGACATTACAACTATAGCAGGATCCCATCCCCCCCCTAGAGGATGTTCTGACCCAAAAACTGGAGCAAATGTTGCGCTCTGTGCTACAGCCAATTACAGAAAGGCTAGCAAAGATAGAAGAAGCCCTCCAGATCATTCTGAAAGATGATCAAAGTTATTCCCAATCAGTCACTTAAAGGTTACCAGATGGAGGATCTAGCCCTTCTGATCTCGTAAATGCCACACATGAGGACACTGAGGGCGTGGTTTCCACTCATATGTTGTCATCTAGCAAGCGAGATAGAAATTAACCCCAATCAGATAATCCTACTCTGAACTCCCAACATAATGGCATCCTAATCATCATAGTGCACACATGTCCCACATACCAGAAGGGGGAGCCAGGGTCAGCCATGGAACAGGCCTGCATCCAGCTGTGAGATGAGAATTAGAAATAATGGATTCAATATTGTGTCCACAAGATTGGATGGTTCTATGGCTACAGAAAGTATAAGCCCACACCGCAGGCGGAATATCTGGATCTACCCATCTGGATCTACCCCCGAGAGCATGCCCATATCATCATTCTGGCTAACACGCCTGAACTTAAACAGGACCAGTATGAGTCAACATCGCAGCTGATATGTGGTAAATAAAATATTACCCTGGCATAATTTCTAGGCATTAACAATTAGCATGTATCAAATGAGAGGCAGAGAGTCCGTGGTGTCCAAGTTAAAAGGGCTTTATTCCAATAACTCGAGTTAAGGGAGAATCTGTTCCCTCACCACTGAGGTTCAGGAAGGGTCTTCTAACAATATTTACAGAGAACAACACATATATACATTTTTCCTTGTACATAGGGAGGAGCGCTCCAGGCAGAGCATGAAAGAAAGAGATAAGAGCATGTGGGCGTGCATGAGGGTGTACACTTGATGAGTCACAGGTGGGTGATAGGTGGGTGGCTACATAGAGGAGGAGTTAAATGGCAGGCTGGAACTTTGCCCTACTTGTGCACGCAATTTGAGCATGACGTGCAATTGACGTGTAACTGGGAGGAGAGCTGACTTTCAGTCTAGTAGAGAGATCTTTAGTGTCAAGGCGACCAGCACGTCTGGTACTAACTGATATCTTAAGTCAGGGGATGTATTATATGAAGCAAAGGTTGCTCGTCACTAGGAATCAGAAAAAGCATATATTTCTCCGTTCATTGCGTGGGGCTGTGAGCTTTCTATGGATGCAAGCACTGTGATTTACTTCAATGGAGACAGAGAGGCTAGGCCCTATCTTCCGCGGACGGGTTCTGTTTACCTTCCTCACTGGGCAGGAATGTGACTCTGTACAGCAGGCAGATAACTGTTATTCATAATATTATCTTGGCAACCCTTGCTGGGTCTCTTTCGGCTGAGCTAGAAGTATGCGAGGTCAGAGATACGTAACTGCAGCTTGCAGTGTGTCAGGAGTCATGAAAACCCTACTTCAGAAAGTGGCTCAGACTGAACCACAAAAAGGGTTTATTACGATATTTATTTAAAAGTGCACAATGCAAATACATGAGCCTTCATGTTAGCTTAACGTTTGGGAAACTTGATGACAGGCACCTTAATGCAGGACGTGATTGCAGAGGCCTTGTGATTCAGGCCACTGAGAGAAATATGCATGGGTGACATGCACATACATGTAACATAGGGTACACGTAGGGGGCATCTTGGTCAGGCAAAATTTCATTTTCCTCATTCCCTCCTTGTCCCCTACGTAACCCTTCAGGATACATCTATATTCATGAGACCGTATAGTTGATCATACAGCATCATTTGTTCGTCCTTAACCCTTTGTATACTTGGATGTGGAACACATGCAGTTGCACACAGGCCGCAAATGGCCGGGCCACACTGCAGACAGAGACAGCAACCAAATATCATAAGTAGGATCATTCCTAGGAAGGACAACACTTTCCATCCCCAAGCAGATATCACACCCCAGAGCCAACTGGACCAAGTCCATGTGCCTGGGTCTTGATGTATGCCATGAGCAATCTTGTGGAGCCTTGTTATCCCTGCATACACAGATGGCGCGTTATTTGGGATGAAAACGCAACAACTAGATCGGATCACGCTACAAGCTCCGCCCCTATCCACCAAGATGACGTCTAGAACGAGGCGATGTTGAAGAACAATAAGTCTCATAGCAGACTGTTCCTGGGTCAAGTTCGCCAGGGCAGATGCAGTCACATTCACTACTGCCTCAAGAGTCCTTGTTAACTTGCGTATCAGTTTACTGTTTTGGACGGGACCTATGAAGAAAAAGAATCCTTTGTTGAAATCTGTATATTGCTCCCAAGCTGTTTCAGTCTGATCAATCCCTGAGGCATCTGTCTCTCTCCTTACTCTAACATGTTCTAGTCGTGAATCTCTATGATAATGGGATGGGGCCAAGAATACAGGTGGCAATAAGAATGCTATATAACAAGTCCCACCCCAGTCTAAGGGCAGATGTACATAGGCTGTCTGACCGCAAATGAAATAGGTATGGCGTGATGTTTTGAAAGAAGAAAGTCCTTTATCATTAAACTCTACTACAACTTTACACTCGCTGTGTCCCATATGTACTGAGCCTTTCTTATTAACACATAAATCACCTTTTGCTGGTACAACTGAAATAAACGGTGGACCTGTATTTTGCTTTGGCTGAACATTTAACATTATAAATTTAACAGATGCATTTCCCTGCTCGTACTCTTCATTCTCTAGATCGGTTCCCTTCCTTTGAGGAAATCCGTCTTTGTCTGGAAAACATGCTTCATTCTTTACTTTATTCAGGTTTCCATATATCCAGCCACCTGGATAAGCTATGTACTTTCTATCTATTGAGGTCATTAAGGCAAACCATGCTCCACATGAACCATTGTGTGAGAACGGCAGAGGATAGAAGGGCAGAACTCCCTTCGCCTTTTGATAAGGTGGCAGTTGGCCACATACCCAGCAATCAGTCGCATTGCTGGTCTGATGAGAATGGTGTAGATGAGAATGGTGTAACATTTGAATAAAAGTATTGTTACGCAATGCAAGTCGATATGACAATTCATGAGGTGGCAGTTCACTAAATGTATGCTCTATGGTGCTGTTACTGGAAGAGTGTATATGTGAGGAAATAGGAAAGAAAACATGTAGTAATAAACTGACACAGATTATAACAATGCACAGAATAAAAAGAATGATCGAAGTAACTATACATCTACTGCGTAGTAGCTTGCAGTATTTTGCTTTCATGTTTTTTTTCTTACTATTCTCGTATGTGAACTTATACATGTCAGAAATCTAGTCTAACCGATTCACCACCGAGTGGACTTAGACAATTAAACTACGTCTGACTTACTAGATCTTAACTTAGATTTATACTCCTGCTGTGGAGTCTTTTCTAGTAAAGGCGGCGCAGGCGGCGCAAGCGGCGCAAAGTCTGTATTGTCTTTTACTGAAGTACCAGATTGTCCAAAGTGTCTTTTACAGTGCTGAGAGTGGATCCATCCTTTGCGTCCCTCGACTTTTATTGCGGTCCTCGTGGTCAGTAGCACCAACTTCGGCGTCTTCCAACGTGGCTCAAGGGGGCTTGATCAATCAAAGTTCCGCACAAAAACGAAGTCCCCAGGGACTATGGCGTGTTCCTTGACCTGGGTGTTGTCAGGGAAGGCGGCAGCAACCTGTGAACGACAAGAAAGTAGTGCAGACATCAAGGAAGCCAGGTAATCTGTCAGCATGTTACTGTCAACATCAGTTATTATTTTAGGCATAGGCGTACACCACATATTTGGCGGTCTGCCGAAGACTACTTCATACGGGGATAGACCTGTTCTGGAATGAGCTACCATACGCATGTAAAAGAGGGCAACCGGTAAAGCTACCATCCAATCCACGCCTTTTTCTGCACATATCTTAGCAAGTTTTGTTTTGATTGTCTGATTATGTCTTTCTACAAGGCCTGCTGCTTCAGGGAGTCTTACACAATGGAATTTCCAAGTATATCCTAACAGAAGAGACACTTGTTTCATTAATTCAGAGGAGAATGGCTGACCGTTATCGGAATATACGACCCGAGGCAATCCATACCTGGGGAAGTACTCGCGCACTAATTGCCTGGCTGTTGTCACAGCAGTATAATCTGGAACTGGATATGCTTCTGTCCATCTAGATAGTGCACACACAACTACCAAGACATACTTGTAACCTCTACATCTGTTCATTTGGATATAATCCATCTGGAGGACCTCAAAAGGGTGGTCAGGAGGATGAAATCCGCCTTGTTCCATCGGAATGCCTTTACCTGGATTGAACTGGCAACAGATCATACATGTTTGTACTTTCTGCTTCGCTGCTGTACGCATGTGTTTGTTAAACCAGATATTCTGTAAGCTGTCTATCATTGCCTTTTCTCCCAGGTGTGCTGGACTATGTGCTGTGTTTATGATTACTTGTACCATAGAATCTGGAAGAAACCATGTACCTTTTCCCTTAGTCATCCAACCTTGTTCAGTCTGGACCCCTCCTTGTTCAGTCCATTTCTTTATCTCATCTGCAGTGGCATGTGTCTGTATGTCGAGTACATCTTGAGTGGGATCCCTGACTGTCATACATGTTATCAGTAATGGTACCTCTGTCCTTGTCGTGTCTGTTGGTGTCTGGGCTGTCTGGGCTGTAAGTTTAGCTGTTCGGTCTGCCAGGTCATTACCCTGGGAAATGGTGTCTGTAACTTTGGTGTGAGCTTTGCACTTCAGGATAAAAATGGCTGTAGGTAAATGTATTGCTTCCAACAGGGCTTGAATGAGCTGGCCGTGCTGGATCTTGGTCCCATGGGAGGTCAAGAAACCTCTCTCCCTCCAAAGTACCCCGAAATCATGAACTACGCCAAAGGCATATTGTGAATCTGTATAAATGTTCACTCTTAAGTGCTTAGCTCTTATGCAGGCTTGTGTCAGAGCGATGAGCTCTGCTGCTTGTGCTGATAGTGTGTCTATTTTCTGTGTCTCTATGACATTAGTAGCAGTGGTCACAGCATATGCTGCTACTAATTCTCCTGCACTCGTTCTCATGCAGGATCCATCTACATAGAGCGTTAAGTCTGGGTCTGGAAGTGCAATATCTGTCAGGTCTTGTCTTGGTTTCGTCACTATATTCATTACTTCCACACAGTCGTGTGGCGGTGCATTTACTGTACTTGAGGGCAAAAGTGTAGCAGGATTCAGAATATTACAACGTCTGATCTCTATGTGTGGTTGAAATAATGTCAGTTCATATCCTGTCAGTCTTGCTACAGTCAAATGTTGTGTCTGTGTCCTGTTTAAGAGAACCTCCACTGCATGTGGAACCTGTACTGTCAGAGGGTGACCCAACACTATCGAGTCACTTTGTCTGATGGCTAGGGCTGTTGCTGCAACTGATTTCAGGCACGCAGGCAGAGCCTGGGCCACTGGATCTAGTGTACTAGAAAAATAAGCGCAAGGCTTGTGTTTTCCTGCTTGATCTTGTGTGAGGACAGATAACGCTGTTCCATCTCGTTCAGTTACGAAAAGCATAAAAGGTTTGCTGTAACATGGAGTCGCTAAAACTGGTGCTTGACATAATGCTCTTTTTAATTCTTCAAATGCCAAGGTATGTTCTTGTGTCCAAGGGAGGACAGTCGAAGTGGCTGCCTCCTGTGTTGTCAATTGTATGAGTGGTTTGGCTAGATAGGCATACTGGGGAATCCATTGCCTACAGTATGAAGTGAGGCCAATAAATGCACGTACTTCTTTCTGTGTCTTGGGCTGTGAAAGGTTAGAAATGATCTGTATGCGTTCTCGTGTTAGTTGTCTACCCTCCTTGGAAAGTAAGTGTCCAAGGTACACCACTTGCTTTTCACAGAATTGCAACTTGGAAGGGGACACCCTGTGCCCCCTGTCAGCCAGAAAATGTAAAACTGTCAGTGACGCATTTGCGCATTCTAGTTCTGAACGTGCTGTAATTAGGATGTCATCTACGTACTGTAGTAAAGCAGTGTTGGGAGGCATGTGAACACTGTCTAGCTGTCTTTTTAATGCTTGACTGTAAATGCTAGGACTCATTGCAAGAGCGAAACCCCTGCCAATTATTCTGTTTACACTACGAGGGAAAAACTATTCATTTGCAAGCATGCTCTTATCTGAAGTCAATGAAGCTTTCTGTGCTGGCTGTAAGGAAGAGCAACTTGACCCCATCCTTTTATAAACATTTCTCTGCGGCTCATCAAGTTTTTTTTCTCTACACTGCCTTCCCCTTCATCGTGATGTCACCCACAGGGCTGTCAGTTTATATCAACAAATGTCCGCGGAAAAGAATTGGAGTATGGCCAATAATAACAAGACAGGCACTGCTCGGTGCTCCAAGAGGGAAAAGCCCTCCCTTTACAAAATATCTTTCCCTGGGAGTCAGGCCACCTTCAAGGTCGAAAAACACATTCTCTGCAATTCAAAACATATCTGTACCCAGGCCAGAGAGCTAACCGACATTCTCCAACTTAACTGAAGCAAATTTAAAACGTCATAAAAAACATCCTAAAATCAGTAATTAATAAGGGCATATTTTATTTCGTAACCTAGACACATGCTAGCATTTCAAAATAATTATATCATAAAATATTGCTACTAGCTGCAAAGGAAAAAAAGAAACAGAACAACATGACATGGAAACACATCACATTTTACTTTTTAAAAAGAACATGTGAAACCCCATAATTTTGCATTGCAGAACCAAGATTTTCATAAGTAAATGTGCAAGCTCTTCTATTCTACCTATACCTATTAAAAGGGCCAGATTTATCATTTTTCAAAGAACCATGTTTTCTAATTGAGGTTCAAAAAACCATGTTGTCTAATTGAGTGGATTAACTGTCACACGCTATTCTAAAGGGCAGCTTGTATTGGGAAAAATAACAATGTATATTTTGTAGAACAAATTTTAATTTAAAAAAAACACACGGTTGCATTACACCAATTAAAAGCACATTCTATGATGGGTCTGTTTTATATTTCCTTCTCAACCGTGAAAACATTAAAGCACCCTCCGTGCAAACCCTTATCTCAATCCGACTGGTTTATTTACAGCTTACCGACCTCTGAGTCAAACACATTAAATCAAGTGTTCCAAGGCAAACCCACACAAATACACGGACGCATTTGAAATAGAATGTTAAATTACCATTCTTTACTCTCCATGCAAGATGTTACCATTCAGTCAGCAAACTGACAAAGCACATAGGCAGACCCAGCAACCAATGAAAAAATTAAATCAAACCATCATTCATCTAAAACACTCACTGACATTTAGTGTCAGCTCACATAACCATGCATGTTAAACAGCATGTTAAAACAAATACTGCCTTCTCAATACAAGATATTAACTCTTTGGCAGCTGAAGCACAATCTTTCCCCAATGACTGCAGTACATGGGAAAGTCATGAACTCATCTCTCCACGTTATCACATAACACGTACGCACATCTTCAAAACGTTTTCTCCAAGCACTTGAAAGAGATCCAGCTCTCTCCTGCCTAACGTAATGATAACATGCTCTGCACAAACCATAACCACATGGCGCTATTCACAAGCCATATTCACAAGAAACTCAACAAGTTATAATAATGACATGCTCTTCATAAACCATATTTACAAGGAGCTATTTACAAGGAACTACACAGTAAACTTATATGGCCGATGGGGACGGGCTCTTCTAGATAGGAGGAAATAAAAGCCTCTGATGCTGTTGGCTTCTTTCTACATACTCTAAAGGGTACAGGTGGTGGCGTTCGCGACCTACTGGGTCTCTCTGAGGTGGTCACTCTAGCTAGTTCTTCAGCCAGGACGGGATAAATACCAGTAACGACGGCGTTTCTTTCTCTAACAGTCTGTTCTGTTTTGACCCGCGTCCCCTCCTCCCGTAGTTCTTTTTCTTTGGCTTTTTCCTCTGCTTGTTTAGTTCTCTCTGCTTTATTGAATTCTTTCTCTGTTCTCCTGTGTGACTCTTTGCGCCATAACTCGATGGCATCTTTCTGAGAGGGTCTTGACTTCCTTTTCCATAGCGCTTCCTCTACTCTCATAATGCATTCTGAATCCCATGTTCCTGAGATAGGCCATCTATACTTTTCCTCCAGGTCCTTTGTATAGTCTACCCATAAATCTAAAAACAAGATGGCGTCTAATCCATGCTTATTATACATAAAATGACCAGGTGTGTCTCTAGGCGGGATGTTAACTGACTCTTCTAGTATACCTTTTCTGGTCCCTATCTGACGCAATTTTGAAAACAGTGGCATGTTGAAACCAACACAATGGAAATACAATACACAAAAATAGACTGAAACAATCAACAATCATTCACACTAAAACATCATAACATTAAAACAAACATGATCTAAACCAATACAGAGAACTAAACATGTACTTGAAAAACTATATGCACTGGAATACAGTACAACCATACCGGTCTCAAAAAATGAGACACGTCTTGACCGTGCTTGTGTGAACGAACCCGTCTTTACCGTTTCCACGAATAACGTGGACCGTCTTGACCGTGTTCATATAAAATGAACCCGTCTTGAAACTTTATGCATTCCCTATAGTGGTACTCACCGAGAAGCAAAACTTGAAACTTGAAGGCCTCGGACTTCTACGCATCTACGTCTACGTCTACGCATGCGCCTCGGAATGGGTGGACCTCTGGAAACCTCGGACCTTGCTCTCTCACAAGTCGGGCTCTGGTTTAGACGATCCGCAATCCTCACCGCCTCGTATGGATGCCTGGTCACAGTCCGTCTTCCTCCTGGGCCTGAGGGAGTAGCGGGAAATCCCGATGGCGTGTACACTTTAAAGTCCGTCACGGCTGTAGAAGGGGGCAAAGCTGGACCTACAACTCCGGCGTGTGGGGAAAGGGATATGTTCCTGTTCGGGCGCCAAATTAATGTGGTAAATAAAATATTACCCTGGCATAATTTCTAGGCATTAACAATTAGCATGTATCAAATGAGAGGCAGAGAGTCTGTGGTGTCCAAGTTAAAAGGGCTTTATTCCAATAACTCGAGTTAAGGGAGAATCTGTTCCATCACCACTGAGGTTCAGGAAGGGTCTTCTAACATTATTTACAGAGAACAACACATATATACATTTTTCCTTGTACATAGGGAGGAGCGCTCCAGGCAGAGCATGAAAGAAAGAGATAAGAGCATGTGGGCGTGCATGAGGGTGTACACTTGATGAGTCACAGGTGGGTGATAGGTGGGTGGCTACATAGAGGAGGAGTTACATGGCAGGCTGGAACTTTGCCCTACTTGTGCACGCAATTTGATCATGACGTGCAATTGACGTGTAACTGGGAGGAGAGCTGACTTTCAGTCTAGTAGAGAGATCTTTAGTGTCAAGGCGACCAGCACGTCTGGTACTAACTGATATCTTAAGTTAGGGGATGTATTATCTGAAGCAAAGGTTGCTCGTCACTAGGAATCAGAAAAAGCATATATTTCTCCGTTCATTGCGTGGGGCTGTGAGCTTTCTATGGATGCAAGCACTGTGATTTACTTCAATGGAGACAGAGAGGCTAGGCCCTATCTTTCCGCGGACAGGTTCTGTTTACCTTCCTCACTGGGCAGGAATGTGACTCTGTACAGCAGGCAGATAACTGTTATTCATAATACTATCTTGGCAACCCTTGCTGGGTCTCTTTCGGCTGAGCTAGAAGTATGCGAGGTCAGAGATACGTAACTGCAGCTTGCAGTGTGTCAGGAGTCATGAAAACCCTAATTCAGAAAGTGGCTCAGACTGAACCACAAAAAGGGTTTATTACGATATTTATTTAAAAGTGCACAATGCAAATACATGAGCCTTCATGTTAGCTTAACGTTTGGGAAACTTGATGACAGGCACCTTAATGCAGGACGTGATTGCAGAGGCCTTGTGATTCAGGCCACTGAGAGAAATATGCATGTAACATAGGGTACACGTAGGGAGCATCTTGGTCAGGCAAAATTTCATTTTCCTCAGATAGACAAGGCCTTCCACTGGGTTTCTAAATTTAGTAGGGGGATCTTAGGCTGTTTAATCATTTTATAATGGCTAGACAGGTAAAATAGGTGGGTCATGGCATAAAATCTATTGGCAGGGACTGTGTTGTGATGATTTGAACAACCACAGGCTGGTGGAGCATCTCTTCCATGTGCTAACAAATGCTCCTTGCTCCGAAACACAGATTTGTGCAACTACCACTTCGTTTTTTCTATGAACCTTTAAGGTATACCAATGTTCTACAAGCTAGGTGCCTCCCATACAAAATTAAAATTGACACATTGATGATTGGTCAGCAGTCCTAACGACAAATAGATATAAGCCATTAACTGACCTTGAGGCGTGTGATTGACTTCCTACACAGACTGGAGTGCAGGTCCCTGAAATCCTCACCAGTAATATAACACCTATCCCCGGCCCTGAACTGCACAATCTGAAATTTATTTAATGGAACATAGCGGGATATAGGCAGAAATTGCAGGATCAGGAATGGTTAAGGCTTATCGCAAATTATGATATTTTGTGTTTACAAGAAACATGGGAGATGAAAACTATTAGTGTAGATTTGTTTAGATCCTATCAGACACCTGCGTACCATCTAGAGCAGGCTGTGCAAGAAGGGGGCTTGTCAGTCTAATAGCATGCAAGGGGGGCCAAGGTGATAAAAGTTTGTAAATCCTTAATCATGTTACCATATTCTACTATGTGAAGGGTGACATGGAAGGGATTGGTTCTTAATCAACCTATATTATACATTGAGAAAGACAAAGAACAGCTACAGGAATGTCATCATACTCCTTTAGATATTTTATGGGTGTGTGACTTTTACATTCACATGTGTAACACGATACAGTTTCCTGTTTGTGGTATGACGAATGATCAAGGGGACCTGATTTGTCATTTTACTCATAATGATTATGGTGCTGCCTTAAATAGACTACTATTGGTCCCTAATCTTGTCATGTATTCCTATAGGTTCTGAATCGATCCCCCTATTCCTGACCCTATTCTGGTTAAACTAACTATCAAGTTAACTAACAGTCAGCCCATGAGGCAAGAACAGCCCCCATGATGCAGATACCGTTATCTGACGCAGTCACACTACGGCACAGGAACGTGTTATCTGATTAGGTCATAACGCTTGAGATCTAATTAGACAAGCGACATTCCTCCAGCCCCTGATAAGGCATACGACGTTCTCATAACAAATCAAACCTATGACAACCTGGAAAATCCGTGCGGCCATTGTTTTGATTTCACAGAGAACTTCAGTAAAAGAATGTGCTAACGAGCAAGTCGTATGACATCTTTATTGACGTATCTATGTCCATCCTTACGTCAATCTCGGCACCTTTAAGGTATAAATATTGCCGATCTTGCCCTATGCAAACACACGCGTGGTGACGAGACAGAGCAGCCATACTTGCCGAAGCCGAGAGCAGAAGCAGACCCCGCTGGCAGCAGCCCCGCCTTCCTGACGCGCTGAGAGACGCGCTGCTATCTCAAGCCGAGAGACCCAGCACCGGCGCTTTCGGGCAGCCCTCGCAGGCAGCCTGGAATATCGAGAGCAGAGAAAGAGATACCATTCCTTATTCATCCTAAATTCCAGGTACAGAACTGAATAACCCCTCACAGAGAATTCTTTAGTTATTCACTTGGCAAAAACAAACTTAACTTAAAACTGTAACTTTCTATTCCCGCCCACGCATTAGACTTAGGTCAGGTACACGGGGTAGGCGTATTTAGAAACACCAGTTGAGTACGTTTAGTCAAATGTATATGTGTATGTAAATATATTTTAATCATTTTAAACATCATATGGCTCAGAAACCATATCAATGTTTTTACAGTATTATTTTATACTATTGCTTTTAATGTATGCACTTTACTTAACTATAAGTATTGCAATAATATCGATCCATTTCTCTTGTACGAGAAAAGAGACTGATCAATAAATAACACCTTTTTATTGAACACGCCCGTCTCTTCCTTTTCTCTACAATCTGATGAGACTAAGAATGCACGTACTGACTGAGTAAAATAATTGCCTTGTGCTCACACGACTCTTGAGATTGACTCTTGATTAGGGGAGAGCAAAGTTGTCATGTTCTATGGTTGTCAGAAACTAAATCCCTTCTTGTCTAATCAGGGGAGTTAATTCTTTCCTGAACATTCGAGAAAGTTTCTAGCGAACTCTGAGCTACGCTGGCAAACCCAAAACTTAAGTCTAGTATCGACAGTAGTAGACCTAGTTAACGTCTGGCCTAGGCCTTTACTGCTGTTGGTTCTATTCCAATGCGCAGAGCCTATTGGGAAAATAGGAACTACACTACATGGCGCCCAACACGTTTGGAAAGGGCGATAAAACTAACGTAAGACATTTAGAGTAACTCAGTCGTGCTTTCTCACTCAGACCCCTTTTCCCAAATTCTCCAAAGACGTCTGGAGTGGGTGAAAGGTAATATCCTCCAAAACCGCACAGGAGGGAACTCCTATGTATGGTTCTTGGTACAGTCAACGTTGAAGGATACACTGTTCCAAAATATTGTGCATCTAATCTCTGTTCCATAAGAAACCTGATCTGCAAACAAACAAAATAACCATCCTGACAGTAAAATGTCAGAAAGTGATGAAGAAAGAGAGGCAGTTAGATTAGCAGCTGAAATAGCAGCAGCAGATACTGCACTAAAGGATGCAGACGCGGATATAATACTCATTCCGGTCAGCAAAAGGAGATCTATAACCTTAAAACTTATAGAAAATGGACTGACACCTAGAGGTGGCACAGTCATATTCGTAATTGAGGCACACGAATATCGGCAGACAGAGGTATACTATTCATGGATACATTTTCCAGCAGCAAATGCTGTAACCAAGTACTTCCACTATTACAAAATAGAGGTTCCACCCGACATTTACACTCCTTTCGAGGAGGTGGAAGTACCACTCAAATTCCAAGAGCATTTGCTCTTATTTGATGGCGCCCTAATACATAACAATCACATTACAAGGCTCGGTCCTTTAGGAAGACCAGGAGCAACGTGGCCGGTCTTAGCCGGATACACACCACACCCAGACATCGAAGGGATGTCTACTGGAGAGCTGTTAATACAGCTAAAACAATTACTAAAAATTCATAGACAATTAGTTCAGTATGTAATGCGGACTTCAACAATTCAGCCAGCGATTAAACTTCCACAGCTGACCCCTCACCAGGGGAACACAAATAAAATCACACCACAGAACATCCAATCCTGCCTAGGTAAAGTTCCGGCTAAACGGGAACAAATACCATTCTGGTTGGCACAGAAAATCACCCAAATAGAGGCGGTGTTTCCTGACACCACCCCGATAGAAAAACACAGGATTCTGACTATATGTCTCCCAATGGGAATCGCACCACACATAGAGGACTGTGACACTTGGGGTACAGTCTTTGCTTCAATCTACACAAAAACGCACGGTGTTCCATCCATTTCGGTAATACCAGATGTGCTAAAACAAATTCAAGATGAATACGGTCCAGAACCAGCTTTAACTCTTGGTATGAAATTACTGAAAGACTTCAAGCAGGTCTCGGCTATATTACTAGCCAATATAAAAGGTGAAGCAGCAAACGTGGCGATCCGCCAGAGGTTAAAAGAGACAGATATAGCAGACCAACCAGCTGAAATTGCCAGAATCATAGAAAAATCCTATGAAGAACTAGGTAGAGACAGTTTAGGTGGAATACCAGTAAAACCGCAACTGACTGAAAGTCCAGAAAAAATATTTTTTAATAATAATTCACCAAAAAAGAACTGGGATGGAAACAAACAATCCAATCCAAAAGAAAAGAAATTCCAGTCCCGAGGAAGGTCTCCTAGGCGAAGGGAGAAATCTCCGAACCAGAGACACAGGTCACCCCAGAGTGACCCCTCTGGGAAAAGATATAACCTTAGAAATAGGGATAATATTAAAAAACCTGAAAGATATCAAGACATTGATACACGTCCCTCTCAATCTTTTCAGACTTCCTCGCAGAAATCGGAAAGAAGAGGACGATCAGAACAAAGAGAAGAGCACGCCAAGTCCAAAGACAAGGAACCTGCTCAGCTAAAAAAGAAATTACAATTTCCAAAAAAGAAGATAGCCAGTATCAAGGTAGTTAACAATGCCGAGAATACTGAGGACACAACTGAAAAACGGAGAGTGGGCTCAGACAATGCTAGACAGCGCAGCAGAAGTGAGCATAGCTCGCAAAGTCCTTATGAATCATCTGGAGACAGTGGACACGAATGAATACCTTCAAGTGGAAACTGCAGACACCAGAGTTAGCGAGCCCCACAAGATATACGAGATAACATTACGTATAGAGGGAGATAAGACTAGGAAAATAAGGGGACTATTTTGGGATAACCTCTCCAAGGGTTATGACATCCTTCTAGCTGAAAAAGACTGGCCACCAGAGTTTGTCAGGGAGTGCCCTCATGGCGAAGAAGTAATTATTCCTGCCTTCTCGAATCAAATCCCGATTCATAAAAAATATACACTTGCTAAAAAGTGGGCAGTGGCCTTAGCACCTGCTTTATATAAAAATCATGTAGGATGGGATGAGGACTCCCCTCCTCACAAAATCCAGTTAAAATCACAACCTACTGCACAAAGGCAGTACCCAATTAAGCAAGAAGCTAAAAAACAGGTAAATTAAATACTAGATCAGCTAGAATACCAGGGGGTGATTGAAACTTGCACCTCACAAATGAACAATCCTTTGTTTCCGGTCTCCAAACCAGACAATTCATATCGTCTAGTTTTGGATTACCGACACCTTAACACATGTTGCAAAACCTTTGCAGTACAAAACTCACACAGTGCTGCACTAATGAATAACATAGTGCGCAAAAAATACAAAACAACCTTGGACATCTCCAATGGATTCTTTTGTCAAAACATAGCACCTGAGAGCAGATATTTAACTGCATTCTCAGTAA
The DNA here is from genome assembly GCF_964261635.1 of Lissotriton helveticus. Taxonomy (NCBI): domain Eukaryota; kingdom Metazoa; phylum Chordata; class Amphibia; order Caudata; family Salamandridae; genus Lissotriton; species Lissotriton helveticus. The sequence continues at coordinate 1,083,757,981 of NC_136059.1, forward strand.
ATGGCACTCAAAAGCAATTCTGTCGGTTAGCCCAGGGGTACAAGAATAGCCCGGGAGTATTCTCAGCGAGAGTAACAGAATTACTACAACTATATGATGATGAAGCATTATCTTATGTCGATGACATTTACTTAACGGATGATGACTTGGATACTCACTTGAAAAGAGTGAACACTATAATACTTGGGTTCGCAGCAGAGGGTTACAAATTCAACTTTAAAAAGTCCAGAATTGCCCATCTGACAGTCCTGTTCTTAGGATATGAGTTATCAAGTGAAGGTAAAAGCCTGGCAGACAATTTCCTAGAGAAATGTGCCGTAATCCAAGCTCCTAAAACACTAAAAAACCTACAGTCAATTCTAGGCTTCCTAAATTTCGGAAGAACATACATTACAAATTACGCAGAAAGGGTCAAACCCCTTTATGATCTAATTAAACCAGACTTCAAAAAATCCAATTGGACTCAAACACACACAGAAATTTTGAGATCCTTACAAACAGACATGCTAATTAAAACAAAATTAGAAACACGTGATAACACACGCAATCTTGTGATTCGAGTCATCCCAGGGAGATGCGGATTCACATACCTTACCTCTAATGAGGGAGAAAAGGTACCAGTTGCATTCAAATCACACTTGTATACAGAAGCTGAACAGAAATTCTGTAATACAGAAAAAATCATTCGTGCAGTTCAAACCGCAATAGCTAGAGAAAAAGACATAGCTGACGGTAGACATATCACAGTCAGAACAGCAGAATCAGCCTTTGAGGCACTAACAACACCGTGTAATTTACCAACAACAACATTGAATCCGGAATGGATACAATGGGTGAATTCCATCACAACGGACAAAGTATACTACTACTTTGATCCAGAACTAGAAGAAGTAAAAAATCTAAAGTATGAAAAGACGTATCCTCTGCCAATCGACATTCTGCCTCTACGACATTACGCCTGTGTAATCTATACAAACGGACATGCTCAACCCTCCGTTTGGGGAGAACAAGCATACAACCCCACATGTGAGATTACAAAAGAAGTGTGGCGGGGAGGTAAACTAAGACCTCTATTAACAAAATCACACTCAGTAGAAACTAATTCAGAACTACAAACTGAAATAATAGCTTTGAAAATGGCGCTAGATAATGCGGATCGCGAATTCCCGACACTTATAGTGTCAGATTCATATTACAGCGTCAAAGCATATAACAAGGATTTGCAGACATGGATTCAGAACGGTTACAAAGATGACACAGATGCACCAATAAAGCAGAAACTGCTCTGGGAACAAGTAGCTCTTTTGAAAAAAGAACTACCAAAGACTCACGTGACACACTCACTGAGTCATCAGCGTGATGGCGTTCACGTTGTGGGGAATTCATTGGCTGAAGCAGCCGCAGCGGCAGCCACTAAACCGGCTCCCGTAGATCGAAAAAAGCGTACATTAAAATACATTGACGGTGAAACAATGCTGGCGGTGAAAACGTCATCAAAAGGCGACTGCTCAGCGTTACCGATCAACTATCCACTCAATTATACATACATAATCGATGCGAACTCCGTCCCTTTTGCTCGAATCCCTGGAGTGGGGGATAGAGTGATTCCAAACATGGACAGGAGAAGCTTGTTAATCGCAGACGCACACATGGGCGAGGGTCTCAGACACCTCAAACTGAAAGATTCTCTGGAAGAATTACAATCACGGTACTGGTGGCCAGGCATGAGCCTGCATTACACCATGTTTGTAAAAAACTGCCCAAACTGCAACAGAGATCGCAGTGGGGAGAGAAACAGTTTAATACCTCGTCGTATCAAGGCAGATAATATCACCAGTAAAAAGCAGGGCTTGCGATTAACATATACAGGCTAGTTTCCACTTATAATGTAGATCACCAGCACTTGGCTGACGTCCGGACTGTTATACAAAGATTTGCGAGTCTAAATGGCATATACGCTAAGAGCATGCTACGTTCGACCATTGTTTTCACTCAAGCCCTCCGGCCGGGGGGGAAACATGGCCTAATGAGCACAGCCCAGCGGGAATCTTCTCACTTCCTTCCTGAGGGTACTGGATGGTGTAAAGAAAAAACCAAGGCAGAAAGCAATCTATAATGGAAAGGATATTAGGTTCGGGAGCTGGGTGGGTCAAACATCTAATAAGTGTCCAACGTAGTCTAAATAACTTGCCAAGAAATTCTCTGAAGGGATTCAGTCCGTACGAATTATTATTTGGAACTAGAATGATAATCTCTGACCTTGATAGTCAGACTTCAGTGGTTAAAGAAAAAAGCTTTGACGTCAAAGACCGTTTGGCTATTTTGCAGGACTTCAACAAAACAAGAAAAGACCTGAGCAACATACAGTTGAAACAACAGCCAACAACCACTGAAGAATCACCACCTGTCCCAGCAAGACCTGTCTGGATTCCAAAAGTCGGGGATCTAGTCAGGGAGAAGATCGCGGTAAAGAAGGAATTTGGGCCTTCTTACAGAAAAGCAGTTCCTGTCTTGTCTGTCAACGGGACAAGATCAGTTGTACTACCGCCACTTGCTGGTAAAAAGGAGAACCGAGTTGTATCCATCGACCTGGTAAAACCACAACATGTGGCCGATAACAAACAGTAGGCCAAGTGGACTCCCAATAAGTAGCAGAACACCAAGGTTTGCTACCAGTACAGAGGTCCTAACAAAGAGGCTCATCACATTCGAAACGCCTACAGAAGAACAACAAGGACTATGCAACAAAGCAATAGAACTCAGACCTCTGACAACCCAAATAAAAACATTTAGCAGAGACACACCAATCTACAATGAAGTACCAAGTGAAAATGCAAGAAACAAAAATCCTGAAGCAATTGGAACAATTGACAGAACTGCATCCGGGTACTTCATCAACTTCAATGATTCCTCTGAAGGCTTCAGTGAATCAAAGACACAGCCATCATCAAAATCCTTTAAAGACAAAGCTAAGGAACTTTTGAAACAACTGAAAGAAACATATCTGATTTCTCCATGGATTGAATTTTGGGTGGGTTTTGGTGCATTTATCCTCATACTTTGGCTCATCATGGTATTTACTTTGGGACGCTTCATTGAGGGAAAATATGCTAAAATGGACACAGCAAGTCAGAACATCAACTTGGTCCTCAAACCACACACATCTTCACACGTCAAGAAAAGAGAACTTTCTTCAGCCAACTTCACAGCCAATCCGATACCTGGTGGGGTAGCCTGGGACAACACTGACTATGAAATTTATGGTCCGGTCGAGATCCTGAAATACCCACACCAAATCAAGATCTCCTTGAGTGACTTTGCAAAACCAAACTCATTTGCTGATGATTGGGACTTCGAAAGCATTAACAACATGATGTCTGATCTAGTAATGTCTGCTAAATTTACAAAACATGATTATTTGCAAGGTTCTACAAATTATGATAGTATGTATTGCTATAACCACTATGGTAATCATTTTTTGCATAAATCTGCACAACCTAGAAATGTTTTAAATTATAATCAATGGGAACATTGTGCAACACCTCCAAAAGGGAGCTCAAGAACCGTTTATGACAAATATTCATATTTTTCAGGCTTTAACACAAGTAATGCTGAAACATTTTATTTTAAAATGTCAAACAAGACAGGGATGAAAACCATGATAACCAACACAAAATTGATATATTCAGATTCATTCTTCGAAAAAATTAATACCTTTGGATTTGATTATTGGGACAAAAATGTTGATTTGAAAAGTGTTTGGGGTACAGAAGATTGGCATGTACAAGGTTTAGAAGCTTTGTTTAGAGCCTGCATGATCCCAGAACAAATGATATTTTTAAATGACACTGTTCAACAAACCACCTGTCTTGGATTAGCCAAAATCAAAGATTTAAATAAACCGTCTATTCCAAAGCCAATAATGTTTAGCAATAACTCTGATACAGATGAAGAGATAGACGTAAACCATATATTAAACCAAAACAGAACACATCCTGATTGGAAACAATGGTTGATCTGGCCCACAGATACAAATAACTGTCAAGATAGATTCCTGAATAAAACACAGGGTTTCAAAATGACCAGGCCAGACCCTAGATATCCCCAAAGACATCACCCAGGGATAATAACAACCTACAGTTAGGGCAAATTATGCCTTCAATGGCTACAAACTTCCACACTGCCTGAAATTAAGCAACACCTAACTTTACTTACTGATGGTGCTGACTTGCGTGATTTCATAATGGGACCACGCAAACAGCGTCAAAAGCGTTTCATAGCAGCCTCTGTATATGCAGCATACAATGAGGCCTGGAAGGTTACTCAAATTGAAACAGCAGAGAGAATACGGGAAATTGACCGTATTAATTTGGAAAAATCACTTTCTGTAGTGGACAATGGGTTAATGACTCTGTCCTCCAGAATTTTTTCTTTGGACAGCATTGTGTCGTCAGCAATCGATATATTATCGCAAGACTTACTGTTATTACAACATGGTCAGTCACAATTGCGTTCTATTGTACAGCTTGGCTGGACGTTACAAAATCTGCGTTCAGGCTATGTGCCTTGGCGTTTAATCAACACAACGTCACTATTCCAAATCTTTAACCTTACTGATAGACAAATCGGTATGGCGCAAAAGGGTGCTGATTATACAATCTTGAGCATTGAAAAACTAGAAAGATTACCAATGACAATGTCAGAACGACCTGTCAGTGAATGGATAGTCCACGGAATCATAAATATTCCAATCTCAACCTTCAGGTTTCAATACTGCCAAAAATATATACAGGCTGGCATGTACGAGAAATTGGGAAAGGGGTACCTTAAAACAACTTGGAACCTGCCCTATTCACATGCATGTGTCAGTAATAAAGGACAGAAAGTGTTTCTTAGTGGCAACAATTGTGCTATGTCACTAAGCGGCACGCTTCTGTGTAACGGAATTAGTTTGCATGGAGCCTGTGAAGGGAATTCATACAACCTTTCATGTCACCAGCAAGGCACACCTGCAACTGAAATAGAACCTTTCTTTCAAAGACTCTATAATGGGAGTTACATTCTTATTGTAGACCGCAGATGTTGTAGTCTTATGCCCGGGACTCCTTATCTAGTCACTACGACGGAGAAGGTCAAGTGCTGTGGACGTTCTTTATTCCCCAGCTCCTTTCCAGACAGGGAGGCAAGGGCATGGCCCAATTTAAAAATTACTTCTATTCGAATAGATACTTTAAGCAGAATGAAAACAGTGCTTCTTCAGACGCCTACAAGGCTCACGTCATCAAAAGAAACGTATGATCTACAAGTCGCAAGGACGACTGCAGAGATACATACATTATTATCAACTAATTCCCCCGTACATTTCGCGGAAATCCTGAGCGAAATCTTAAATATTTCTGATACCACTGGGGTCTCAAAGGTATTTAAGACAGTATTTTCGATGGCATTAACACCATTCAAAGCCATACTGGGTATTTTTCCAGATTTCGTCCATTCGATTTTTGGCGGACTTCCCCTGATCCTGGGACTAATTGCAGGAATCCTATTCTTAGTCCTTATTTTTCGTTATGGCAACCCATGTCACAGATCAAACTCTCGCGACAATGGAAGATACAATCCTAGCCATTGGATACCGGGACCGGATATCAAAAATCCTGGGACTATCCCGGCTTAGAGACCTGAACATGACTTGGTTTCTATCATTTCGACCAATGTGGCAAAGATGTGTTTTACCTGTATTGAGATGTCTGCTATGCGGAGAAGAATGCGTGTTAGACACCTGTCTGACGCTACAATCGGATGCGCCAGTGGATGCAGATACATTGTTGGTTCCTACCAAGGTTCACGCTTTGTGCTGCCCTCAAAGGCTACCAATCCTGATGACGGCATTCCTGGAATCTTCACCACTACGATTGAAGAGTAGTGAAGTTCAAGATGAGAGCAGCATTGAACAGGTACGACCTTCTGTCAGCAATGCGAATCAGAATGTCAATGCAGACAATCATGCGCACGAATGCATGGTTACCCCTATTTCCGACTTAGGGGAACTTTCCCATGAAGCTGTTGACAGTTTTTTCGAAAGCCTTAATGATATGATGTTCTCTCCGGAACGGAAATAGAGACTTTTGAGCAAGCTCGCACACGGCGTTCCCTGAATTCGGCCTTCAACTTTAAAAATAAAGTCACATGAACAATTCTTCCCACCAGTTCACGGACAACAATTTTTTAGCAGCCCCAAATTATTTTTCACAAATTTTTCGGGACACTTATCTTCTGCTTAAAGTAAGAAACTATTCCTAGAGAACTAAGATTTCTATTTTTAGATACTTTATAAACTTTAGTTGCCCGCTGGGATGTTCACAAATATTTTATTATGTGATGAAATGGTCTCGAACTTCCTTTCTGTATAGCCATATTAAGAGCCATTTCATGTGTATTTCTCATATACCAAATAAGCAATAATGTCTACAAATGCGTGTTTACTTTAGCGTTTAATTCATAGCTTAAGTGCATACAATATATATGACTGCAATTTTTCAGTATATTTGAAAATTTCAAAATGCATTTATGTATTTTGGGGTGGTAAGGTATACACTGTACTCTATAGTATGCTGTACTATGTTATACTATGCATAGATTAGTAAATATGACCATAGTTAGCGTGGAGTGGGTGTCATGTATTCCTATAGGTTCTGAATCGATCCCCCTATTCCTGACCCTATTCTGGTTAAACTAACTATCAAGTTAACTAACAGTCAGCCCATGAGGCAAGAACAGCCCCCATGATGCAGATACCATTATCTGACGCAGTCACACTACGGCACAGGAACGTGTTATCTGATTAGGTCATAACGCTTGAGATCTAATTAGACAAGCGACATTCCTCCAGCCCCTGATAAGGCATACGACGTTCTCATAACAAATCAAACCTATGACAACCTGGAAAATCCGTGCGGCCATTGTTTTGATTTCACAGAGAACTTCAGTAAAAGAATGTGCTAACGAGCAAGTCGTATGACATCTTTATTGACGTATCTATGTCCATCCTTACGTCAATCTCGGCACCTTTAAGGTATAAATATTGCCGATCTTGCCCTATGCAAACACACGCGTGGTGACGAGACGGAGCAGCCATACTTGCCGAAGCCGAGAGCAGAAGCAGACCCCGCTGGCAGCAGCCCCGCCTTCCTGACGTGCTGAGAGACGCGCTGCTATCTCAAGCCGAGAGACCCAGCACCGGCGCTTTCGGGCAGCCCTCGCAGGCAGCCTGGAATATCGAGAGCAGAGAAAGAGATACCATTCCTCATTCATCCTAAATTCCAGGTACAGAACTGAATAACCCCTCACAGAGAATTCTTTAGTTATTCACTTGGCAAAAACAAACTTAACTTAAAACTGTAACTTTCTATTCCCGCCCACGCATTAGACTTAGGTCAGGTACCCGGGGTAGGCGTATTTAGAAACACCAGTTGAGTACGTTTAGTCAAATGTATATGTGTATGTAAATATATTTTAATCATTTTAAACATCATATGGCTCAGAAACCATATCAATGTTTTTACAGTATTATTTTATACTATTGCTTTTAATGTATGCACTTTACTTAACTATAAGTATTGCAATAATATCGATCCATTTCTCTTGTACGAGAAAAGAGACTGATCAATAAATAACACCTTTTTATTGAACACGCCCGTCTCTTCCTTTTCTCTACAATCTGATGAGACTAAGAATGCACGTACTGACTGAGTAAAATAATTGCCTTGTGCTCACACGACTCTTGAGATTGACTCTTGATTAGGGGAGAGCAAAGTTGTCATGTTCTATGGTTGTCAGAAACTAAATCCCTTCTTGTCTAATCAGGGGAGTTAATTCTTTCCTGAACATTCGAGAAAGTTTCTAGCGAACTCTGAGCTACGCTGGCAAACCCAAAACTTAAGTCTAGTATCGACAGTAGTAGACCTAGTTAACGTCTGGCCTAGGCCTTTACTGCTGTAGGTACTATTCCAATGCGCAGAGCCTATTGGGAAAATAGGAACTACACTACAATCTTGTAGATGCTAACACAGCTCTATTAGGCCATACATGTTTTGCTCAATCTACAGGACAACGATTGATTTTATTTTGGCTTCTGACTTTTTAAGATCTCAGGTTTCCCTGACTAACACAATAATGTACCCCTTTAGTGATCACACTGCAATTAGCTGCCAAATACCCTGGGTTATGAAGACTTCCACCTTGAGTGAACAAGTCCCCAAACCATCAATTGCAAGAAAAATGGCATTATCTTAAAGTGGGACAAGGTGGATGTATCAAACTTTACCCTCAATATTCTCTCTACTATGTCCCAGGAAATCCTAACCTGCCTAGATCCACTTTCACAGCCAGAGGAATCCCCGGTAGCCTTTGAGCGAATTTTAGCCAAAACGAATGGAACATCCTGCGCCCTCTCATTAGAATGGTTAGGGGCCCAGTGTGTTGGTTTAATGGCTGCTATACGAAAGCATTTAAAAAAAGAGATATTTAATTGGTGAAATACTTACACCATATTTATAAAACTGAAAGAGAGAACAGATTAAGGACACTAAAAGAAGAAGCATGGGACAAATTAACTAAAGCAGCAACCCTAAAAAATAGTAGGGATTTCTGGCTTATAATCATTGCACCGTTCCTAAGAGAAGAGTCAGACCCTACTCCAGAGCAGCATGTGATGGAGGATGACTAGGTAAGTATTTTTCGGGGAATTTGGTACTGAAAGGAAGGGCTTAGTGGAGGTCTCACCTTGGCAGACTCACCCAGAGGGACCTACACTATCTTTCACTCTGGATGAGCCGAAAGTAACGTTGACCCAATGCAGTAGATTAAGGGCGGCTGGGCCTGACGGAGTTCCAATTGACTTCTTCCTAACAAATCAGGAGCTTTGGGACTGTTACTTACTAACATTTTTACCGCTTAGTCCAAAATACATGGCTTTCTTTCTTGGAAAAAGTCTGTGATCAAACTGATTTATAAAAAGAGGGATAAAGCGCTAGCGAAACATTATCTCCCAATTTCGCTGTTAGACAGCACAGCAAAACTAATGGGTTGCCTTTTGCTAAATTGGTTAGAGGCATGGGCAGAAGAGAATAAGATATAATTCAATCTCAGTACGGCTTTAGAAAGTCCAAAGGGTTAGTAGATAAGTGCCAAATATACAGCTGCAAAAGAGGGACATTTGTATGTGGCATTTATGGACCTGTCAGCCAGCTTTGATCGAGTAGGCCATAAAAAGCTATGGTCCGTAATGGCAGATATGGGAATAGATAAACCAATATTTAATTTTATCCGGGAGTCGTACTCCATAGCCGTGGCCTGTGTGCGCATGGGGAGAGAGGGGGATTGTTCCCGACCCTTGCCCCTTGCTCATGGAGTCAGGCAGGCAGGGGTGCATGCTCCCGCCCTTCCTATTTTCCCTTTTCACGAACGGTGTGGAAGCTGTATTGGTGGGGTCCACTAGTGATGTCCCCATTATTAATACTTCCCCTGCACCTAAACTCCTTTACATGGATGATGCGGTTCTTCTGGCTAGGACTGGTAAAGTTTTGCAGATATTAATAGACACCTATGTAAGATTTATGAATAACTGAAATCTGAAAGTCAATGAACTAAATCATTTGTGCTTGTGGAAGGAGCTAAACTGAGAAATCAAAGTAGCTGGAATATAGGAGGGAAAAAATTGGAAGTAGAAGAATCATTTCCCTATTTGGGGGTATTGTTTGATTCTAAAAATACATTGCATAATATGGTGCAAATAGAGGCCTTATGATGGAAAGAAGCATACATATTTGTTAAGAAATTGGAGTCTAAATCGATAGAAACCATAAAAAAGATATAAGAAGCGAAAACTTATGGAGCAGCAGTGTGGGGAGTAGCATCTGTCGATTGTCTCCAATTAATAGAAAATACATTTTGGAGACATTTGATAGGAGTTCCCCGGTACTGCTCCTCCTATATCTGCCACACTGAATTAGATGTCCCTTTTATTTCAGACCAAATTTACGTTGCTCCCCCTATTCTGTGGCACTCAGTATGGAGGAGAGAAACTCTAAAGTTAATGCAAGATATCATATTAGACTGTTTAAAGCTGAATGGGTCACGCAGAATAAAATGGCTGCAATGTATTAAGAATAGCCGGTATCACTTTGGCTATCCCAAGTTATTTGATGATCCAGTGACCTGTACTACCATTTCTAGGTATGAATTGAAAAACGTTTAACAGAAAAACAGACAGAAATGAGATGGGAAGCCAATTGTATGGAACAAATGGTGATACACTATCATTTAGACCCCATAATAAACTCTTTCATCTTTAATTATCTAACTTTTGTGATGAATCATCACCATAGATTTCTGCTAACAAGGTTTTGTATGAATTACATACCGTTGATGCTAATATATAATCCATGAATGCTTTGCCCTCTTGCCCTCTTGTCCATGTGACTCCACATCTATGCAATGTGATCTTCACTTTTTATTTGTTTGTAAATGTTATAGTGCAGAGAGGAAGAGCTTTATTTGCCAAATCTTGCGTACATATGGACTGAGGCAATGTCGACTAGCCCGTTATCTTTTAAAAAAGCTGTCTGACCCGCTAATTTGTCACTGCTTGGCACTATTTTTTCAATTTGTTATAAAGAAACGTAAGCATTATTAATAATGATCAAACGGAGAATTCAGCCTGTTTGTATTATGTTTTACCTCTTTTGTAGGTGTTATTGTAATTTCTTTTTTAGTATTGTTCCAGATGTTTCTCATGATCTTATTCTTTGTAGAATACTTGTTATGCTGTTTTTAATATCTGGCGAAATAAAGTGAATCTTGACTGACACTTCGTATTCTGAAAGATTAATGGGAAAATGTGGCAAATAAAAGCCAAACACACTTTCGCAACAGTTAAAACAAACATTAGATAAGAAAAGTATAATTTATTTAGGCAGTATAGACATCAGAGAGCAAATCAGCATAAACACTAATCAACAAAACACAATCCCTAAATTACGCAATAAAGCATGCTAATGGTCATAATTTGAAAAATATCTACTACAGACTTCAAAAAGTCAGTAGAAACTGATTTAGACACAATGTGGTAGACGAAAAATATGTTTGATGACGACTTCAGGTAAGACAGCAGAGAACACATTTGAATAATAAATCGAGGTATAAAAGACCTGACATTTTGTCAAAGTGGTGGGTCTTGATCTAGTTCACAGAAAAGTTTTCAATAGGTTTGAAAATGAATTTGCTACAAATATTTTAGAACTTATCCAAGTCATTAGTAAAATGGACACGCACACCCAAAACAGTCTTCTTTATAAAAAAGAAAACAATTTTACTCTAGGTCATGGAGACCTATATAACATCACAATGTTGATTTTAAGATCTATTTCAAAATATTGCAGTGAACAGTCTCGTTTCACTAACCCAAAATATGTTCCTACCTTAAAGAGACAGAGCCAGCAAATTCAAATTGGCCATAGAGCAGCTTGAGCGCACTCAGCCTATGCAAGAGACAAGAGGTATACTATTGTTTTTTTGCAGGGTCTCCCCAGATTCTTGCCTTCTGTTGCAGAATCAGTGTCTGTCAGCATTAGGACTCTGCGCCGTTTTTCCCTGGTAACCAGTGGTAAAGGGGCTTGTGCTCCCTCCATAAAACATGGTTATATTGGCATCTACCTTAATGACAAATGTAATTGCCTGTAAGTTCATAGTAGATAGTACTACATGTACCCATTGCATGTAAATTAAATGCTACTAGACAATTATTTGGATAGGCATAAATCTTCCTTTTTAATACTTTCAAGTCACCCCTAAGGTAGGCCTTAAATACTCATAGGGAAGGGTGCACTGCATTTACAAAGCAGGACACGTTGCTTTTAGTTTTACATGTCTTTCCGGCGAAAAAACCTACAGTCATTTTTCATTGTTGGAAGGCCTATCTCTCTTATTGAGTAACACTGGATTACATTATTACATTTAATAAGTGATGACTTTGGACTGGCAACAGGTAAGAATATACCGTTTACACCTAAATGAATTGTAATTTAAAATCCTCTTTAATATTTAAGTCGGATTTGGTGTGACAATTCCTAAAATGCCACTTGTTGAAAGTTGCCATGTTCTTGTTCCAGCCATTAGTGCCTATCCTGGGTCACATGACTGTGAATGGCTCTGTTGTTGGGGTTTGTTTATTGCTTCCAAAGAGTAACATGAAGGGGGCTTAGGTGTGGATAGGATGGGTCATCCTGGCAAGTTGAGTGGGAGGAGCTGTACCCAGGCTGACTTCACCTCCAAGGGCTTTTACTTCTGCGCACAGAAAAATGAATCTGACACCAGGCCTGCCTTGCCGTTTGTCACCCTCAGACAGTTTGGAGCCTTTGAAGGAGAAGAGGAAGAACCTATCAAAACCAGATGTAGAGTTAGGGCAAGGTATATCCCACCACAAAGGCTGGCACCAGGTATAAATATCGGAACCCCAAAGCCACTCTTCAAAACACTCCTAGGCCTGTGTAAGGTACAGAAGAAGGACTGCCCTGCTGCCAGAGAGTTGTCCTGCTGTATAAGGGACTGCCTTGGTGTGTGAGAAGGAAGACCGGACCTCCTTGCCCTCATCCCAGGCTAACCGGAGAAACCCAGAGGGTCAGTTGGCTAACCTACTGTGTGAGCTATAAGAACACAACAAGTTGCACCTTGTTGCACCTGCCTAGCTATCCTGCTGCAAATGGATCTGCCTGGACCTGACTGTGCCCTGCTGGTCTCTGCTGAATGGAGTCTGTGATACCCGAGAGTAGCCTCCACAGGTCATGGACCCTTGGCTGGCATCAGACTATAATATTCCACCAAAAAAGGTGAAAATCCTTAAATTTGGTCTCCTCGCTAACAAGAACGAGCCTGTTCATGAAAAGGATTTGCCACCCACAATGACTGCCAAAGAGAAACTCTAGTGTGACCTGTTCTTTGCATCAACAGTAATTGCCAGCAATGACCGGTAACACAATTTGTGCTACAGCAATGACAGCCTATTATGACCAGTAATATGAAGCTACAGAAGCAAGCATCAGTGACTCCCAACCTGTCAGGAATGGCTTCCTGGTAGGGCATTCACGATTAGTTTCCCCCCTCAACAAGTGTTTGGTTTTGACAAAAGACTCTAGCATCGCAATCGGTTGGAGCGCTCTGGTCTCTAGGTACCGTGGGAGTCAGGTCAGGCACACTCCTGTTGCCACAGTTTGCGCTTGCAGTTAGCGCTCTAGTGGTTTCAGAGCTCGAGGGCACAGCAGCTTGAGAAGCGCGAGCGTCCTTTGAACGTCGCACTTCAACAGTCATTTCACGGGAGGCGGTTGGGTATTCCCGCTCTCCGTTCTGAGGTATAATCCTAAGTTATTTCCCAGCATATTTAGTAATACCGCTCAGTTCAGTTTGCGACAATCCCTGTGAGCAGCATATTTTTGTCCGCCTTTCGGAGTTCGTGCCTGGCGTTTTTTACGTTGGGTTCTATCTCAGCCAATTCAGATTCCAGTCAGTCAACCTCATCTCCTTAGCCCAGCTGTGGTGGCAGCAGTTATCTACAGACCTTGCTTCCCCGCGTCTGATTGGGTGAGACCTTTCTAATTTATTTTGGAAGTCTTTGAGTAGCGTACTGCTTCCTGAGTACATAAACATTTTTTCACAGAGACTTGTGATAGCGGTATTGTGATTTCAGTAAAGACTACAACTTGTGTAATAAGCCTCAGTTGTTCTGGGTATTTTCGCTCATGAAGTAATGAGCATTCCGGAGAAGACATCTTCGTAACGACACCAAAGACTTTGATCAAGAAGTTGAACTATCAAATGTCAACCAAGAGCGCCCTCTGCTGTCCAGTTCTGGCGCAACCTTTGGGACAGATTTGTTCGACTTAAACTAATTGGAATTTAGTGGATTTCAATTATCTGTGAAGTCACCTTTTGTTCAGACACTACAAGTAGATAAAAATATATATATATATTCTTGTGTACCACCTTATCTTCTTCACTTCACCAATTTGGAATCCACTTATTTTGATGTTTCAAGCATTAAGTTCTTATAGAGAATTACATGAGAGAGGCGAAATCCCACACTAAGTCTGGTAAGATTGGGTGATATAGAGAATTTAGATTAACTGTAAAATTGTGTGCACGAACTTAGTAATGTTTTGTTCAATCTTGTAGGAAGAACATCCATCTCTCCAGAACAGTCTATGTGAAGAATCTAGTGTGGGCAGTCTCTCTGTTTTTTCTCTTCCACTTCCCCTTTCCCCCGTATCACTGAAGCAAGAGAAATCTGGCGCAGTGGTGTGGGGGGGTTGGGAGCACTCATCATCTTCGTCCAGGCACTCCCGCGGAAATCAGGAAGTTCAAGGTACAAATCTGACACAACCGGCTTTTCGTGCTACAACGATGACAATCCCAGACACCTCACCTGCTTTTCACTCTACAGAGATGATCATTCACAATGCTCAGTCTGCTCCTCCCAGCCTTCTCCTCCACAAATGGAACTCTTTGCATCAGATTTTGAAGGTAACTTTTTAGCTGGACTAACCTTGTCTCCGTTCCGGCCGGCACTCCAAGACCATTGGCCTAAACTTGTGATTTTACTCCGGTGTTGGGAATTGGGTTACTGGTTGAGTGGAATAAAACCCTAGCAAACCCCAAATTAACGTGTGCTTCACCATCTGGTTGCTTGAAAGACAAGCAAACAAGCAATCAGGCTTAACATACAGGCAATTGTGTGAAGTATTTATGCAGCACTTCAAGCAGTAATAAAATGAAGACTCTACACAAGAACAGCCCCACACCAATTTAGAAAGATAGGGTAACATTTAATACACAATTTGACATCAAAACTACAAATATCCAATTAGAAGAGCCAGAGATATGCAATGTTAAAGATTTAAGTAAATATAGTGCCTAAAACCACAAATTGCCAACTGTGGTCATCTGGTCATGCCAGGCCGAGACCAAGTCACAAGTTTAGGCCAACAACACTGAGGCATGGGCTGCATACAGGGACAAGTTAGGCCACTGAACAAAGTACCTTAAATCATGGTTGCAGAACGTTGCTAGATGCCGCGTTTAGGATGTGTCTGGCACTAGCGGTTCCAAGGAGCTGTGAGGGTGTGATGCGAAATCTTTAATTGAAGATGCGCTATGCAATGGTGGTTCCAAAGGATGTGTAGGTCTGCACTGGGGAGTCCTGTGTAGCCATAGAGGAAGCCGTCGACGAGGGCCATGTGATGCAAAGGCCTGTGTTGAGATTGCATTGGTGATTCTGAGGAGACTGCATGCTGAGGTGCAAGGTCTTGACTTGAGTTTGTGTTGCACTGCTGCGGTTCTGATGCAGCTTCAAACGTATTCATAATGCTGCATGGTTCTACTTACACAACCACAGCTGGGCTGGCAGACCACCTTCAGGCCCACTTCCAAAAGTCCATCACAGGGTGGCACCATTTGCGGGGCAGGACTCACAACAGACAGAGTCCAGGTGCTGAGTTCAAGGTGATTGGAGCCTTTTCTATCCCTTAAGCTCTGATCAGGAGGCCAACTATTTTGCTCTTGGAGTCACTTGGGTGGTCATCGGTTCAAGATGCAAGTCCAGTTCTTTCACTCTGCAGCAGGGCAACAGAGAAGCATTCTTTCTTGCAGAGCAGCACAGCAGTCTGAGTCTTCCACAGGTGTACTCAATTCTGGGCTTAAGGTCATAATTTTATACCTGGTGCCTTCTTTGAAGTAGGAGAAGTTTCTAGAGAATTCCTTTTGAAATTCTTGAATTTTCCTGACCTCCCCTGTGTTAGTCCCAAGCTAGCAGAATGAACAATAGAGTTGTGACAAGTCTTTTGTCTGAAGGCAGGGAACAGCCTATTCAGTTGCAAATGGGTTTTGCACATGATCACCCTGACCATCCTGCCAGTGGATGGCCCACCCAGACACACCTAATCACTTTAATGTAGGCTGGATTTGAGGAACAAACAAAGTCATAGTACAATCGACCAAGCAATGAGATTATGCAACATGTTTTAAACAAATTGTCATAAAAACGTAACATTGTATATGATGTTTATAGACCGTACAATAGCCTTTGACTCAGTCAATACAGGTATCTTATGGCATTTTCTGCATCATATAAATCTA
This sequence comes from Lissotriton helveticus, assembly GCF_964261635.1. Lineage (NCBI taxonomy): Eukaryota > Metazoa > Chordata > Amphibia > Caudata > Salamandridae > Lissotriton > Lissotriton helveticus. Next base: position 1,083,774,163 of record NC_136059.1, read on the forward strand.
CTTTGCAACCTTGTGAAGGCGGTACAAAAGGTTTCATCACAACAACACAGCTTCAGTCAGGTGTGGCATAAAAGGTGAACTAATGCCGAACTGTGCAAAAGAAAGTGGGTAGGACAAGGCTGCTTCTTGGCACCCTTACTATTTAATATTTTTGCAATGATTTGGGCAGCGTGCTCCAAAGCATACATTTGGATGTCCCCCAAATCAATAGGGTGTGATAAAATTCCAGAACTACTCTTCCCAGACCACGTAGTTTTCCTTTTCTGCATCAAATCGACAATGCATGCATTATTGGGCTGCTTCAAGACATACTACACCAAGAAAAACCTTGAGATAAATACATGAAAAACATAAACTAATGAAAGCTAATTGCAGGACCCCTTGAGTACCATCTTCAAAATATATGGACACTGCTTGACGAGAGTCCATTTAATTTCTTTGACTACGTGTGGATCAGATTCTACTATATGTTATCCGGGTCCTAGCAAGCATCAGAAAGTGAATGCACCCTGCTTCACTATGGTAATGCAATACATAGATTGTTCCTTAAGTGTGGAAGGAGACTATCTGCATCTATCAAAGGAAGGCTGTGGCAGTTGGCACATTTGGTGCAGACGTTTGGGGGCACAAAATCCCAAAGGAACTTGTATGGTTGAAAATAGATTGTTATGCCACCTTCTCTGCCTAGGGTCTGGGATCCCAATGGTTACTTTCAGGCTCAAACTGGGCATTAAGTCAATCAAATCACTCCTGGCTCTTAAACCAATTTGATACTGGGTGTGAATCTGGGCAAAGCTCAATTTGGAAATGTATAGTAAATCTACCTGTGAGTTATGGAGAAGCAATAGAGTGAATTGCCTACTCTGGTATAAACATATCTTTAAGACTCTTCTGACTTTAGGATGCAAAGATTGTTGAAAGCACCCAGAGGCAATGACCTCAGCATCAGCGCAATTATCAGGGATACATATTGGGCATATGTGAGCTCAGCAGCAGGAGGCCATTTGCTTAATCAATTTCAAACAATTAAACAACTGCATTATTCGATTTTTAAATGGACAGTTCATTTTCAGTTATGAAAAGATCACTCTATAATAATTTTTGCGTGGGTATCTTGCCAGTCAAAACAATTTCCAAAATATGGCAAAGGCATGAGGCAGTCTCTACCAAATGCGATTGCAAACAGGGAGGAGAAAAAAAACCTGCATTACTTTATATTGTTTTGTGCCAAAACGTTATCTACAATCTTAGGCCACTGTTCATTAAGCAAAACATTAGGCATTGTAAAGGAGCCATGATATTTTGTCTGCAGCAAGTCTGTCTATAGACCGGTAGCAAATACATTTATGTAGCTTGGACATAAACAAGGGGCTCTATTTAAAGCAGACAAGTTGGATCAACTAAGTCCTTTAAAGTATGCATATCCAGGAGGAAAAGAGGTGGACGAGAACAAGCATTGTGTGGAAGGTGCATCCTGTGGAAATTTTATGCATAATGTTTTAACATATTTTATTTAGTGATATAAAACTGTTTCAGAATCATTATTAAAAGGTAATCCAGATTGGATATGGGGAGCTCTTTAGGCTGATATGGACATGTTTGCCATAGGCTAACTAGTATGTTATTGTTTAGTTTGAAGCCTTCTGCTATCAAATATTTTATGTAGAAGTGATCAATTATTGATAAAACTACTGGATTTATGCACTTAGTAGTTTAGTAGAAACTAAGGGCAGCTCATACACAATCATACATGATCTGGACATGAACGTTTGTAATCAATCTCGCAAATCCTAAATGTAGAAATTTTGTGGAATTGAAGTATCTTCTTATAAATGTGTTAGCATTTATTCCATTTATTTTCAGCTATTAATTATTTTAATTAGATGTGATAATTGTTGGTCAATGCACTGGATTTAGGCACTTGGCACTTTAGTGGGAACTCCTGCAAATCATGCGTGATTTGAATGCGATTGTACTTTGCTTACAAGTTAACTGGCAGCCATTGATTTATAAAGTTGCACCTCCTCTGCACTTGCATGGTCACATTGTGTAGTGAAATTCCAATGTATTAACTTTGTGGATCTTTAATGTACAAATATTGTGGTTTTGTAGCTGTTCTTTTTATATTGTATGGCTTATATTTATAAGCTGAAACAAGAACATTTACACTTGGTCATGTCACCCATGACAAGGTACCAAATAGTTAGGACAGGAAAATGCCAACTTTCTAAAACTGGCATTTTCAAAATTGTAACTTAAAATCCGACTTTACCATTAAAGAGGATTATTAATTACAATTTTTCTGACACACACCACACATGAAATGTTACCTGTTCCCAAACAAAAATTAGCATAATGTTATTCTATGGACGGGGTTGGCCTTGCAGTAGTGAAAAACAAATGTAATTGTTTTTCACTACCAGGACATGTAAACGTTAAAAATATGTGTCAAATTTTAAATGCACTTCACCCTGCCCTATAGGCTATTATGGGCATATGCTTGGGGTGAATTATATGCTTTAAAAAGAAAGTTCAAGCCTGGCAAAAGTTTTAATACAGCACACACAGGCTGCAATGGCAGAACTGAGACATGTTTAAAAATACTACAGAAGTAGGTGGCACAATAAATGCTGCAGGCCTACTAGGAGCAATACATTTACAGGCCCTGGGTACATGAAGTACTAATTTACTAAAGTTGTACAAGTAAATTAAATCTGACAATTTAATTCTATCGAATTTCACTGTGTCTAAAGGAGAGAGAGTGCAGACTTAAGCAATGGTAAGCGGTGGTAACTTTTGCAGAGTCCTAACACACAACAAAAATGGGTTGAAAAAACAGTAGGTTGAAGGCAAAAAGTTTGAGAATGACCCTCAAGAAAGGGACAAATCCAACACCTGGTCTAGCAAGACCAGATGACTGCGAGTAGCGCTTTATGCCTTTGGGTGCTATTTTTACTTTAAAATGTAAATTGAATGTCTCCAGTTCTACTGATTGGATTTTTGTTGTTTTAGTGTAATTATATTTATTAAAATCTGCTCAATCTTTGCAAATTGGTTTGTGATTTTTCGTATACTGCATTTTCACTTAGGGGTACAACAGAAAATCTCCACACACATATACTTACACATTGCCTCTAAGTTAAACACATACTCTATCATAATGCACAAGTCAGAGCTTTGGTCAGCGGCTCAAATGTCTACAAAAACCAGATACAAGATACTCTTTGTCTGAAATATATTTTGAGCTACTATTTAGGCAGGTTACAACACTTTTCTCACTAGTTATCTGTGTTGGACCACTATTAACATACCCACCTATCCCATTCATGTAGAGTTATAGCCATATAAAGAGTGAACTTGCAAGAATCACTAATAATTTCACATAGGATTGCAAGCAAATAAGATTAGCTGCAGCGATTCACTTGACAGTGGTTCCTGTCAATGCTGTTTGGTGCACGGCTCTGTCAACATGACCATACACCAAACTGTTTCTTTTTTTTTCTTCAAACTGATAATCCTGAAGCTGGATTCCTCTTCCATGGTGAGGGAAGTATTTTAGTAGTTTTTAATGCCCCTTTCCCACCAGTGTTTTCGTGCATGACGTGCAGTGAAAACTGACCTCTTATTCTACCCATCTAAATTAGGTGAGTGAAATTAGAGGCCTGCCTCTGATGGGCCTTACTCCGTAGGGTTGTTGTAGGTGTTTAATCACAGTATTCTCCATCATGATTAGACCAACGGTCTGCCCAAATATAAATTTGATGGATGGACCACAGTCTTTGCCGTATAGATAAAATTTGGCCAAGTGTTTCTACTAATTTAAAACAACAATGCTACAGCAATTCAATCAATGGACAAGTTTCAGGCCCTAAAGTTCTCTTCTTTCCTAAAATTTTCAACACTACCAAATATTTAAGTTCACAATAGCCAAGTCCCTTAATCATGACTTTGAAATGAATATCAGACTATTTATACTCAAACAGGTCTTCAAGTCGCCAATTCGGACTCTGGTAAAATCACACACACAGAAAAGCAACATTCAAATGACTGGACCACCAAGACACGGTAGCCCCTCCAAAAGCTAACCAATCCTCTGTTGTCTGGCAGATTGCATTTACTAGAATGGTTTTCAGAACCCTTTCTAGTACCCTTTCTAACTGTCTTCAGTTGGCTTACAGTGATATATCTTTGACATATAAAACATCTGCCTCACATACTGTACAATAGTTAGCACCTAAATTATTTTAAATAGCTTGCACTGAAACTAGAATGTCTGAAAAAACAAGAACTTAGGACGCATATTGACTTTAATCTTTAACATACGTTACTTTAACTAACTGAACACCTCAAGAGATCCATTTCATCTAAAGATCCTACAATCTGGAAAGCCCCCCTGTCCACGTAATGCTGACTCTGTCACTTAAAATATAGATGGAGAAAATTAATTTTAAAAAGCAAAGACTGGCAATGAATGTGGGTTGGTATGACATTTTTAGAGAAAGGGAAAGAGTGTGTATGTGTGTGTGTGTGGGGGGGGGGCGTTTGTATGTGTGTGTGAGCGTGGGGGGGTGTATTGGGTGCGGGTGGGTTTGTGTGTGTGAGCTCGCTTAGCTCATGCCATGTCCTGAAGTCCATGTAGAGTGGTAAACCCTGTGAGAACCAGACAAACACTGTCTTTGGAAGAACCAGTGAGCTATGAGGACTAACCCTATTAGTGTTTTATGTACTGTTGAGCAAGTGTATGAAAACACTCTCAGATATATTTGTTTCAGTCTGCTTTTTAACCCACAATGTCAAAGTGTGTGTGGAGTTTATTTTTTATTTTTTATAATAATAATAATAATAATAATTTTATTCGGCATATAAAAATATGAACAAAAAAGTGACATTTTCAGGTGCATAACAGTGTAAACAGTATACATAAAAACAGTCAGGGAGACATAAAGATAGAGAAAACTGAGCAAAATCCTTACAATACTGTTCTCCTTCTTGGACTCATAAATTCATGAAAGAGCCAGAGAGAAAAAAAAATAACAAAAGGGACATTAAAAAGCTCTAGAGGCCACCATGCATAGTATAGAGATTAACAGGCAGTTGTGGGCCTTTATGTGCCCCTAGTAGTTCTTAACTTAGAAGCAGATCTTAAAAAGTTTGAGACATAAAAGAGTGTAAAAACATCTCAAGATAATTTTAAAAACAACAGAGCAACAGACACCTGCTTGAATCTTAGTTTCCTTTAAAGCTTCATAAGAAACACTCTCCTCGGGTATGAATAGTGTGGACAAAGGAGAACAAACTGTAAGATATCCTGTGAAGACCAATTGTCGCAGCCACAGGGACCTTTTTGATCTATATATGCCATGAGACCAGCAGGTACAGCCAATAAATGGTGAAAAATATTCAGCCTAAAATGTGTGAATAAAAATCTGTCATGTGCGCTGGTTATAGGAATAAATAAAGTTCCATGCCTTGTACTGACAATACTAACTTTCCTCCCTTTGTGTCATGACATGTTTAAAAAACTGATCTTTAATAAAACTTTTTCCCGTGCTCCCACCTTATCAGGATTAAGGAACAGATCTTTTCGACCTAATGTAGTAAGGGTGTCCTTTACATATTTCAACCAAGGGATTTTTAATGAATGGTCTAGAGAGTTGCAGTCCTGGATTACCAGCCTATTAAAACCTGCCTCCTCATTGGACCATATGTTCACCCAGCACAATAAGGGTTTCACAGCCACCATATCTGAAATGTACTTTGACCAAAATTCCTCATGAACAGCGAGTGGAGTTAAAAGAGTAAACACACTCTATCACATGTGTGTTTGTGTGTGTGTGTGTATATGTGTGAAGGGAAAATAGAGACTTACATAAGACTTTTGAATGATCTGAAAAAATAATTTACCTTGTTTGGAAAGACTAACAAAGAGAGAAGAACAATATTTAAGACTAGGCTTAATTCCACTGAGTTACAAAAACACTCCAAAGGATTTCGCAGAATTTCTCAAACATACATAAATAGGCACGTCACGCTACTTGTGTTGTGATATGGTCCCGGGAGCTTTTCTGCACTGAAAAATCAGCACCATGTGGTGGGCCTGGGGTGCAGCTTCTTGAGTTTATTTTACTGTCACTTAGTAGATTTTCTACCTGAGCCGCAGCTTTCTGATCGTGAATGGTCATGACTGCCCTCAAGCAATCACTTGTGCGGGCATAATCTCAAGGGTGCTCATCTAGAGACCGAAAATTTCTGTAGGGAATGCCAAATTTAGCTCGAGCTCACCAACTTACCGTTTTTGAGCCATGAGCGTGGAAAAATGCCACCATGCGGTAGTTGGCAGAAATAGGCCAGAATGCCTCATTACAAGCATAAGGCAGAGTGACCAAAATTCTGCCAATTCTGCCAGCATTTCATTGGTTCTGAAACTGGGATGGTGCAATGAGCTAAAAAACGGTGTTGGATCTAGCCCTGATCTCTTGACTGGGTGAGAGTACTCTGCTTAATTCAGAGACTCTGTCCATCACCATCCCTTGTTGTAAATAATTTTTTCCACCCTGAAATAAGACATGAAGGAATGTCTATGTATTAACAGTCAGTGACCATAATCAATCAATCAGTCATATCACTTGTATAGCGCGCTACTCACCCGGAAGGGTCTCAAGGAGCTTGGGGGAAAGGGGCCGCTACTGCTCGAACAGCCAGGTCTTGAGTTGTCTTCTGAAGGCGAGGTGGTCCTGGGTCAACCGAAGGTGGATGGGGAGGGAGTTCCATGTCTTGGCCGCCAGGTAGGAGAAGGATCTGCCTCCGGCGCTGGCTCTTCGGATGCGTGGTACGGCGGCAAGGGCGAGGCTAGCGGATCGTAGCTGGCGGGTGGGCGTGTGGAAGGTCAGGCGGTTGTTGAGGTACTTGGGGCCCAGGTCGTGGAGAGACTTGTGTGCGTGGGTGAGGAGCCTGAACGTGATCCTCTTGTTGACGGGGAGCCAGTGCAGGTTCCTCAGGTGTCCGGAGATGTGGCTGCGTCGAGGGATGTCTAGGATGAGTCGGGTGGAGGCGTTCTGGATGCGTTGTAGTCTTTTCTGTAGCTTGGCTGTGGTTCCGGCGTAGAGGGTGTTTCCGTAGTCCAGCCGGCTGGTGACGAGGGCCTGGGTGACCGTCTTCCTGGTTTCAATCGGGATCCATCGGAAGATCTTGCGGAGCATGCGGAGGGTGTGAAAGCATGAAGAGGAGACGGCGTTGACTTGTCTGGTCATGGAGAGGGAGGAGTCCAGGATGAAGCCCAGGTTGCGTGCGTGGTCTGTCGGCTTGGGGGCGGTGTCCAGGGCAGGGGGCCACCAGGAGTCGTTCCAGGCGGAGGGTGATGGTCCAAGGACGAGGACTTCCGTCCTGTCTGAGTTCAGTTTCAAGCGGCTGTTCTTCATCCATTCGGCGACGTCTTTCATCCCTTCGTGGAGGCTGGTTCTGGCGGTGTCGGGGTCTCTGGTGAGGGAGAGGATCAGCTGGGTGCCGTCGGCGTAGGAGATGATGTTGAGGTTGTGTCGGCGTGCGATGGCTGCGAGGGGTCTCATGTAGACGTTGAAGAGGGTGGGGCTGAGTGATGATCCTTGCGGGATACCGCAGATGACTTCGGTGGCCTCGGAATGAAACGGGGGGAGGCGGACTCTCTGTGTTCTTCCAGCTAGGAACGAGATGATCCACTTCAGTGCCTTCTCTTGGATGCCGGTGTTGCTGAGGCGCTGGACTAGGGTGCGGTGGCAGACAGTGTCGAACGCTGCAGAGAGGTCCAGGAGGATGAGTGCTGCTGTTTCCCCGTTGTCGAGCAGGGCTCGGATGTCGTCGGTGGCTGCGACAAAGGCGGTCTCGGTGCTGTGGTTGGCTCTGAAACCGGACTGCGAGGGGTCGAGGGATCCATTCGTCTCGAGGAAGGCGGCCAGCTGTCTGTTGACGGTCTTCTCGATGACTTTGGCAGAAAAAGGGAGGAGCGAGATGGGGCGGAAGTTCTTGAGGTCGGCGGGGTCCGCTGTTGGTTTCTTCAGTAGGGCCCTCAGCTCGGCATGCTTCCAGCTCTCCGGGAAGGTGGCGGTGTCGAAGGAGGTGTTGATGACGTCTCGGAGTTGGGGTGCAATGGTGGAGACGGCTTTGTTGAAGATGTGGTGGGGGCGGGGGTCAGTCGGAGATCCGGAGTGGATGGTGTTCATCGTGCGGGCTGTGTCTTCGGTGGTCACTGCAGTCCAGGTGTGGAGGGTGGCGGTGGGGTGCGTTGGTTCGACGGTTGGGTGCGAGGATGGTGTGCCGAAGCTGTTGTGGATGTCGGCAATCTTGCGGTGGAAGAACGAGGCGAGGGAGTCGCAGAGATCTTGTGAAGGGGTGATGTCGTTGTTGCTGGTTCTGGGGTTGGAGAACTCCTTGACGATGCTGAAGAGTTCCTTGCTGTCGTGGGCGTTGTTGTCCAGTCGATCCTTCAGTGATTTCTTCTTGGTGGTGCGGATGAGCTGGTGATGCTTGCGGGTCGCGTGTTTGAGGGCGGTCATGTTGTCAGTGGTCCGGTCGAGGAGCCAGGCTTTCTCGAGGGTGCGGCAGGTCTTCTTGGAGTCCTTGAGTTCGTCGGTGAACCAGGGGGCCTTCTTGCTTCTGGGTTTGCTGGGGGGGTTCTTCAGTGGTGCGAGGTCGTCGGCACAGGTGGTCAGCCATTGCGTGAAGTTGCGGGCTGCTTCGTTGGGGTCCGGTGTGCTGGCAGGTGGGTTCTGGCTGAGGGAGGCGGTGAGCTGGTTGGCGGTGATCTTGCTCCAGCTCCTGTGAGGAACCTGTTGCGGGTGGTGGTGGGTGGTGGTTTTTCTGAAGCTGAAGTGGACGCAGCTGTGGTCGGTCCAGTGAAGTCCGGTGGAGTGGCTGAAGGCGATGTGCTTGCTGGATGAAAAGACGGGGTCGAGCGTGTGGCCGGCGTAGTGGGAGGGGGTGTTGACCAGTTGCTTGAGTCCGAGGTTGGCGAGGTTGTCCAGCAGGGTGACGGTGTTGCGGTCCTTGTTGTTTTCCAGATGGAAGTTGAGGTCCCCTAGGAGGATGTAGTCGGCGGAGGGGAGGGCGTTTGGGCTGATGAAGTCCGTGATGTCTTCGCAGAATTGTGTGCGTGGTCCCGGGGGTCTGTAGAGGAGGGTTCCTCTGAGGGTCGTCTTTGGGTCGGTGAGGATCTGGAAGTGGAGGTGTTCGACGGCGGTGTAGGTGTCATCGGCGTCGGTCGTGATGCGGATGGTGTTCTTGTGGACGATGGCGATGCCTCCTCCCGTCTGGTTGACGCGGTCCTTCCTGATGATCTTGTATCCATCCGGGATGGCGATGGCGATGTCGGGGGCTGAGGAGGCGTTCATCCATGTTTCAGTGAGGAAGGCGACGTCTGGTGATGTAGTGTCGAGCAGGTCTCAGATTTCGACGGCGTGTCTGTGGACGGAGCGGGTGTTGAGCAGGATGCACTTGAGGTGGTTGCTGATGGTGCTTGGCTTGGCGGGCGCGGTGCATGTTCGGAGGCAGGTGAATTTGCAGGTTGTGCAGGTGAAGGGTCCGTGGAAGCGTTTCGGGGCGGCTCGGCAGCAGGTGGGCTTCCGGCCTGTATTGAGTGCATTGAGGGCCGCTGCGTCGTAGGTTTGTCGAGTCGTCTTGCGTCGGTGGGGGCCAGGGGTCCTGGCCCTGGGCGCGGTCCAGGCGCAGACGGGCGCAGACGGGCTTACCTTTGGCACTCCTTCGGCGCACAATCGTCGCACCCGCTGCGCGTGACCGCTGCGCGTCCGCGCGGTCCCATTTATGGCGAAGTGGGAGGGAGGGAGGAGCAGCTGGGAGGCGGGAGCTGGGAGGGTACAGAACAAAAAGGGGGCGTGGCCGTTAGCACGGCAGCGGGAAGCGGGGCGGGCAGGCACAGGGGGCTAAGAACAAAACAAGCACAGCACTGACAATAACAGAAATGCCAAAAACTCAACTGGGAGACAATGAGAGATTAAACTGTACAAATGGGACACAATCAATACTTAGCGGCACAAATGGGAGACAAATAATATCAACGGCACAAATGGGAGACAAAAAGGTTAAACAGCACACGCAGATACGGCGGGCAGGCACAGGGGGTCGGGATCAGTGAGGCAGGCTCTACAGGCTACGGGCAGCAGCGAGGCGGGTGCACACGCAACAGCTGGTGGGCGTGCGGCGCGGGGGTGTCCTGAGAGCAGGTCACACTCACCTGCGCCGCGCGGTCGCCATTTATGGCCAAGGGGGAGGGAGGAGCAGCTGGGAGGCGGGAGCGGGGAGGGTACAGATCGAAAAGGGGGCGTGGCCGTTAGCACGGCGGCGGGAAGCGGGGCGGGCAGGCACAGGGGGCTAAGAACAAAACAAGCACAGCACTGACAATAACAGAAATGCCAAAAACTCAACTGGGAGACAATGAGAGATTAAACTGTACAAATGGGACACAATCAATACTTAGCGGCACAAATGGGAGACAAATAATATCAACGGCACAAATGGGAGACAAAAAGGTTAAACAGCACACGCAGATACGGCGGGCAGGCACAGGGGGTCAGGATCAGTGAGGCAGGCTCTACAGGCTACGGGCAGCAGCGAGGCGGGTGCACACGCAACAGCTGGTGGCTGTGCGGCACGGGGGTGTCCTGAGAGCAGGTCACACTCACCTGCGCCGCGCGGTCGCCATTTATGGCCAAGTGGGAGGGAGGGAGGAGCAGCTGGGAGGCGGGAGCGGGGAGGGTACAGAACGAAAAGGGGGCGTGGTCGTTAGCACGGCAGCGGGAAGCGGGGCGGGCAGGCACAGGGGGCTAAGAACAAAACAAGCACAGCACTGACAATAACAGAAATGCCAAAAACTCAACTGGGAGACAATGAGAGATTAAACTGTACAAATAGGACACAATCAATACTTAGTGGCACAAATGGGAGAAAAATAATATTAACGGCACAAATGGGAGACAAAAAGGTTAAACAGCACACGCAGATATGCAGGAAGGCACAGGGGGTCGGGATCAGCGAGGCAGGCTCTACAGGCTACGGGCAGCAGCGAGGCGGTGCACACGCAACAGCTGGTGGCCGTGCGGCGCGGGGGTGTCCTGAGAGCAGGTCACACTCACATGCGCCGCGCGGTCGCCATTTATGGCCAAGTGGGAGGGAGGGAGGAGCAGCTGAGAGGCGGGAGCGGGGAGGGTACAGAATGAAAAGGGGGCGTGGCCGTTAGCACGGCGGCGGGAAGCGGGGCGGGCAGGCACCAGGGGCTAAGAACACAACAAGCACAGCACTGACAATAACTGAAATGCCAAAAACTCAACTGGGAGACAATGAGAGATTAAACTGTACAAATGGGACACAATCAATACTTAGCGGCACAAATGGGAGACAAATAATATTAACGGCACAAATGGGAGACAAAAAGGTTAAACAGCACACGCAGATACGGCGGGCAGGCCCAGGGGGTCGGGATCAGCGAGGCAGGCTCTACAGGCTACGGGCAGCAGCGAGGCGGGTGCACACGCAACAGCTGGTGGCCATGCAGCGCGGGGGTGTCCTGAGAGCAGGTCCATACATGAAATATAGAAGATAAACAAGAAAAGACAAATAAAATGTAGGAATCAAAAGCCAAAAGTTATGACTTTAAACCACATCTGCCAAAGATGGACATAATGGAGGACATAGGTGTAGTATAAGGTGAAAGGAATAGTGGGCCCAGGATAGAATCCTGGAAACCCCGAAGAGCACTGGGTAAGGAGCAGAAATAGTACTTTTCAAGAAAACAGCACATGAGATCAGACAGATAAGAGTTAAACTAGTTCCGTGCTGTGTTAGTGAACCCCTGTGTTGAAAAACATGCCAGATTTAGTACGATAAGTGTAAAAAAGTGTGTTTGTAAGTAGTTGGATATGAATTATCCATAGGGATCAAGGTAACAAACTAAGTAGGAAAAAGCACAGTTTCAATCATTTAACCCTGGGCTCAATTCACTTGTAGCTGTGACACAGAGTATAAATGACAAGGATGAGACCATTCAAAGGAGCCCTGCTGCTCCTGGGCTGCCCTCTGCCACCATATTTCTGGGGTGCCCAGTCCCCTCTGAAGTGCATTGGAAAAATACTTACATTTAATGAAGGTGTGCGAGGGCTTAAGTGGCAACTTCTTGGGTTGAGGCAAGCTCCCTAAACAAGCCACAACTGCAGCTGGTAATTTTGTTTCCTTTTATTTCTCCTTCATAGCACTACATCCAGCGGAACCAGCCGCAGTAAGCAGGTCCCCCTGGACTTCCTGTAGGGCACCTATGTAGCCCTTTTCCTTTGTAAAGGGTTCTGGTTATGCACTACAAGATTCCTCTCAGGTACAAGGTCCCGCTAACTCCTCAACAAGCTGGCCATCCTCTTCGAGGTCGGCCTGTAAAGTAGTCTTCCTCCATCTCACCTGCACCTTTCCTGACTGCAATCAGTCCCCATCTCTCAAGGAGAAGTAAGTTTAGAATAGCACAACATCACCCTGGGAATTCCATTGCAGGTCTTTGTGGCTCACTGGGAGAACCCGCCAGATCATAAACTTCCCAGGGAAATATCAGGGATCAACCCTTGAATGCAGTAATTTTTTTCTGGCCTGAGAATGGCCACTTGACTAACATTCTACTCACAAACAACTTTTTCCACACCAGCTATCTCAGACACCAATGACCATGTTTGCATTGGCATGTGTGGTCCTAGATTCTGTTGGCATGGCCCATCCACCATGCCTGTCAGATTAGGGCTTCCTAGTCTAAAACATGTTGATGCCTCCTTCCTTCAGAGTTCTCAGTAAGTCCCCCCTCAACTGTCCTCCAGAAAGAGTGAGGAAGCCAGCACTGCCGCCACGGCACACTCCAAAATAAGTCCAAAATTACAAGTACATAGTGTCCCTCCTCTCCATTCAGGGCTTCGATAAAAAGCAAATCTATTCTTTCTCTTTTTTGTTCTACAGTGCTCAAAGTCTGTGCCATTGAGCAGGGGTTTCAAATTAGAGGTGGAGAATTGAAGAGATGTCACATCCTCTTTTCTCAGCAGACATTTCCTCAAAGCAGGCCATTTGCTGGCCCAAGCTTTGCTCAGCATTCTTGGATTTTGTAAAACAGCATCCTCAATCAAGGGTCCACAGGGCCGTTCCACTACCTGACTCTGCCCACTTCAAGCCTTCAAAGGGAGCCTCTTTTTTAACTGGCTGCAGATGTCTGCCTGCCTTCCCTTTGCCTCAGTAAGAACATCATGCACAAGCTTGTCAGAGGAATGCAGCGTATTACTGTATGCAGATTCCTCCCCCACCTCCTTCCTTTCCCAGGGAAGAGCTTTCCTTCCAAATGGTGCTAGAGGTTGAGGGAGAGGCTTTGAATGTGCAGTTGGCCAGAAGGATAATTAACATGGCCCATCAGGCTAGTTACATTTCTGAATCTCACTAAGGCTGGCTCAGGGAAAAATTGCAGAAGTCAAAATACTTGAAGGAATACACATTTGTCCAAACTTTTGTTATAGATATGCTTGGACTAAGGAAAATACAGAAAAAAGTCATCTGGCAACAATCCAAAATTACATTATAGAGACTGCAGACTTACACTTTAAAATTACATTAAAACACTTCTGGCTTACACTTCAAGCAAAAATATAAGAAACATTTAACTTGTGATTCCCAATTTAGTTCTTCTCAGGCTGTAACTAGTGCACAGAAACAAGACTAATTCAGACAACACTCTTAAACATTCAGCCTGAACGCATGAAATTCTACCCGAGCAACAACTCGCGCTCATGAACTTACCATTCACAATCGCGAGCAGGGAAAAAACTCTGCTGCACTTCGCAAAGCAGAACTCCACGAACGGAGAGGACTACATCGCCCTGGTCTAGTTCACATACACCTAGTGCACAGCCTCTCAACCCAGTAGTGATCTAGTGAGACTTGTTTTAAAAGGTAGACACTAACGGTTACAACTAAAATCCATTTTAGCAGAATCTTACAGTGAGAAAGACTCAGGAGGCTTACTCGCACACGAATTTTAAAACTCGAAAGTCCAAAATAATTTAATAAAAAGGTATTTTTGCTTTGGGTCAGAACCTACTTCTTCACAATTTTAGATTAGTAGACCTAGAAGTCCTCCATATAGCCATCTCCCTTTGCATTCTGTTGAAGTTCATCATGCCCTTAACTAGTTGGAGAACTCGAACTGGCTGGTACAGTGAACAGCGAATTCACCTGTAACTTGAGTTTAACAAACTTCCCCCACATCTGCTGAAACTTCTTCAACTGTAATGACTTGCCCACGACAATACATTTTAATGTGAACTTACTAACCCCAGGTGTCTTCATTTAAACAGTTCCTCAGAATCCATAGCAGGTTATGGAATGATGTTTTGCCCTCAACATGATGACAGCATTATATAGAAGTAAAAGCAGCAGGAAGTGTTTGACACACATTGCAGGGATATCTGCTGCCACAATTTCAAATGCACGTTTGAGAGTGTAAATATGCTAATTTAACATGATGGGCAGGAATGCAGCTTTGCTTCACCCCTTGTTGAAACCAGCAGGTTTTAGTGCCCATTTCCAACTCGCCACCCCTAACTCTAGAATTTTAAATGTGTGAGAACCAGATTGTTTTAATATAGGAGCCACGGATTTTTGGGCACTGTATATTTGACAATAATTTACCCAAATTCCCTAGCTGAATCCTTTCATCTGTCAACGCAACCAAACTGCTTGGCCTTCAACTGCAGACAATATTAACATAAAGCACAACATTTTTATTGAAGGCACTTGGAGGTAAATTGATTTGCTCAGAATCATAACATGTTTCTTGTAAGGTACTGAGTTTGGGATTAGAACTCAGATTTTCAGGTCGCAATATCACTAATGTAGTCACTAATATGAGTTGCACAGTATTAGGGTGGATTAAGCACATAGTACATTTGCTTTCAAATTTCCCGTTCCTGCACAGTAAATATGCCCAGCACAGTGCAATCATCAGTTTAATTCGCTTGAATGGGGAATTACTCCTTGTAGTTGTTTTTTCAGACCCTAAAAACCACACAGAAGTTGCTATTCCATGGATTCGACATACATTTACCACCTACTATGAGCAGGTGGTAAATGCATGCAGTAGCATGCATGGGTAGGTAGAGAGGGATTAGGATTGTGAAGGGAGCGAAGGGGGAGATTTTTTTCAAACTAAAGAAACTTTTTAGGACCATTTTTAGAAATACAGGAAATAAAACTTGGCTTCTGCTGCAGTCAAAGTCTCATGTGATATTTCTCGTTCAAAAAATATAGTCCGTTTCTTACACACCCTGAAACACCCGGGCCCTATTTATCAAGGTTTAGGTTGCATTTGCACCATGCAATGTGATGCATGTCCTATGCAAACCAAATAATGTGATTTATCAAGCAACTCAAGGCCACTTTCCATGGCTTGTCAAATCAGGATCAATGCAACGCAAATAACTGCATTTGGTTACTCTGCCCTGGGAAAGCATTACATGAGCATTACGTGGATGTTCCCACACAACTCCTGTGGATTTCAATGCATTTCCAGATTTAAGCAAACATTAGGAGATAATGGACAGAGCACTGAAACTTTTCAGAAACTCATCCCCAGTCAACGATTTGGGTTGAATCCATCATCATTCTTTAGCTCACTTCACCACACCAGTTCAGACCCAGCCACATGCAAATCAATCTTGACCCTGTTCCTTATGGGAACAGTCAAGCCCGAACTGCCAAGCCTGGTCTACCCAGTACCAAAAACAAGCATCCTGGGTCCGGTTTTGGGGTAACATCCCTCATCATTCATGCTAGCTTGACTCCAGTGGCAAAGTGAGCAAGGGGCCCTCATCTTGGCATACCCTGCCAACTTAGGGAGAACAAAGGAAACATGTAATGTAATTGCCAATTTGTATCGCGCAACAACCGCTCCAAGGAGCATCTAGGCGCCCATGTAAGGTCAACCAGGTGTCATGTTGCCTCTCTGCTTAACTTGACCAAATCCAAAATCACACTAGGCTTCTAGCAGTTGTGTCTTGGAGATTAAAAATCCAGGTTTTTAAGTGTTTACGGAAATCTGTTTCCTTGTCAAATGCTCTCAGATGTAGGGGGAGAGTATTCCACGCTTTTGCACCCAACACCGCCAGGGACTTGCCCCCTCGGTTTTTAAGTCTAAACCCTGGGACGGTAAGCAGTTTGGCAGTTGAGGATCGTAATGCTCGAGTTGGGCAGTATCTCTGAAATTTTTTTCTTAGGTATAGTGGACCTAGGTCATGGACCGCTCGAAAGGTAATTATTAGCACTTTAAACAGGACCCTTTTTGTTATGGGTAACCAGTGTAGTGCATTAAGGGCTTTGGTTGCTGATGATCTTTTCGGCCATTTCAGAACCAGCCTTGCTGCTGCATGTTGCACCATCTGAAGTTTATGTGTGACTACTTTATTGGTGCCAGCATAGAGGCTGGAGCAGTAGTCGATGCGTGATGTTACTAATGCAACAGTAACTGTTTTTCTTGCTTCAACGGGCAACAAGTCGAAGAACTTCCTCAACCCCTTTATCACCCCAAAGCACGTGCCTGCCACTTTAGACGCTTGTTGTCTGAAGGAAAGGTCAGCGTCGAAATGCACCCCCAGATTGCGGGCCGAGCTGGTAGTGTGGGGCGGTATTTCTGCCTTTTCTGGCCACCATAGTCTGGGAATGAAATCATTTTTTGGGCCTATTGGCATGATCTCAGTTTTGCCTGTGTTGCATTTTAAGTGATTTAACCGCATCCATTCAAAAGTGGCCGTTAGGCAACCTTTGAGTTTTTCCTCCCATACCTGGTTATCCTTATCCATTACCAGGATCAGTTGTGTATCGACAGCATAAGCTATTACATCTATGCCAAATGGCGATATCAACTTTATCAGGGGTGCGGTGTAAACATTAAACAGTGTCGGACTCAAGCTTGAACCCTGAGGTACTCCCGTCAACAGTGGTTTCTCACTGGAACAGAATTCCCCCAGGGTCACCACTTGTCTCCTGTCACTTAAAAAGTTCTTTATCCATTCCAGAACTATGCCTGTAATGCCAGATGTTATTAGCCGGTCTATTAAGATGACATGTGAGACCGTGTCGAAGGCCGCCGACAGATCTAATAAGATCAGGACGGCCTTCTTACCTTGGTCTAGGGCTGAGCGGATAGTTTCAGTAGTGAACAGGAGAGCCGATTCCGTGGAATGTTGAGTCCTAAAACCTGCTTGGTTGGGGTGCCATGCTTCACTATCTTACAGGAAGCGTGTAAGCTGTTTGTTTACCATCGACTCTGTGATTTTACACAGGGCCGGAAGTAGTGAGATGGGTCGTAGGTTTGACAGTGTGGTGGGGTCGGGAAGTTGTTTTTTTTTGCAGTGGTTTCACTGCTGCTAGTTTCCCCTCTGGGAGGACGTTGGCCGTAGACAGTGAGTTATTGACAATATCATTTATTACTGGGTTGACAGTTTCTACAATGAGGTGCAGGAGTCTAATAGGGCATGGGTCAAAAGGTGATCCTGATTTTGTTGCAAAAATTGCTCGTTTAGTCTCCTCCAGGCTGATTGATCGAAAGGCTGTTAGATGAGTAGCCCCCTGCCTTGTTATGTCATCCTCTTTTCTTGGCTCTGGTATTGGGACCTCGAAGTCCTTCGTCAGACCCTGTACTTTATCCTCGAAGAAGTCTGCAATGTTATCACAGAGCATCTGTGAGGGCGGAATAACCTGCGCTAAACATTTGGGTTTATTAAAATCATTCACAATTTTAAATATCTCTTTGTGTTTACTGTTAGCTGTTTCTATTGCTGATATAAAATACCTCTTTTTTGCCTGTTTAATTTGCGCATGGTAGGCACTCTTTATCTTTTTGTATTTGCTGCGTTCTATGCTGCGATAATTTTTCTGCCAGCTACGTTCAGCTCTTCGTAGCGCCCCTTGTTTATTTTTGAGTTCTCGATCGAACCAAGGGGCGGAAGTCTTTTTTTTTCTGCGCCTCGTTCTGTTTCTCCCCTGCCCAACCATGCCTTTCAATTCATTCATCCATGCCCTGAAAGTATTGGAATTTGGAGGTCCTGCTAGCTTAGGTCTACATTCTCTGGCCATGGTGGTTAATTCTGGATGGGACATTATAGTTTTCCACTCATCCCATTTGGCCTGGCTGCATTCTTCCACATGCTTATTCTTTCTGGGGAAACGTAAAAGGAATCAGCATATGATCAGTCCACGTTTGGGGTCTAAGCAGGTCTGTTGTTAACATGTCTAGATTAGTGGCGATGCAGTCTATCATATGTCCCGCCTCATGGGTGGCTTGGGTGTCACGAATAGTAAGACCCAGTACATCCATGGTTTCCCTATAGGAGGCAGCAGATACGTCCGTTGTAGACTCTAAATGGATGTTTATATCCCCCAACAAGGTAAAGTTAGAATACCTAAGTATCAGTGGGCTGAGCACTTCTCCGATGCTCCCCAGAAAGCCTGTGCATGTTCCTGGTGGGCGATTTATCAATGCCCCAGTAAAGGAGAAGTTGTCATTAATTTTTATACAGAAACCCATCCCTTCCGCATCTTTTAACTCGTGAAGTTCTGTCACCGAGCAGCTTAGAGTGTCCCTGTATATGATGGCCACTCCTCCCCCCAGTTGTTCATTCCCTCTATCTACTCTTTGTATACCATATCCTGGGGGCAGGCCTTGTACCACGTCGGGGGTGCACCAAGGTTTAAGCCATGTCTCTGTAATAAAGAGGCAATCTAAGTTGTCATCGATCAGTAGGTCCTGAATGTGCTGGGCATGCTTCGGCACGGATCTAGCATTAATTAAACCTGCCTTAAGGGTATTATGCGATGTTGAGAGGGCCGAAACTTGAGACCACAAAAACGTGCAGTGGCAATTCTGACAACTCACCGGACCTGTCCAGTCTGAGGGATCAAGTTTATGTAGGTCACAGCTGGACTCCGATTGTAGAGCCACCAAATCCTGTCTACTATAACCCCTGGTTTTGATGTTACCAACAGGGTTCCTGGGCCTGCGCCCGGCCTGTGCGCGGATGGGCGCAGACGGGCTGGACTCTGGCTTGACTCCGGCGCGAATATGGCGCGCACGCTGAACGCGTCCGCTGCGCGGAGCCATAGCCGTCTGTTTTTATATTGGCGCCTCTCGCCACAAGGGAGGCTAGCCCTACCCAAAATGGCCGCCGCCGTATCTCCGCCCGTGCCCCAGGTAAGACAACCCTGAATCGGCCGGTTGCTCTGGGGGGAGGCTGAGGAGCTGTCAGTACAGCGCTAAATTTAGCGAGTGCAGTAGGTTTTTTAAAATTATAAGATAAAGTAGAGGCCTCCACCCTCAATTGGTGAAGACAAGCGCCGCGATTAATCCGCGCGCTGGTGCAGGGGGGATAGGACACACAGGTAAATAATCTCAACAAGTTTTAAAAGCGATTTAAAAAAGGTGACTGCCCGGCTCAAGCCTCAGGCGTCAAGTAGCAGAGTTCTCGTGAGTGAAGTCCTTCAACTGTTTTTATAGTGGCGCCTCTCGCCACAAGGGAGGCTAGCCCTACCCAAAATGGCCGCCGCCGTATCTCCGCCCGTGCCCCAGGTAAGACAGCCCTGAATCGGCCGGTTGCTCTGGGGGGAGGCTGAGGAGCTGTCAGTACAGCGCTAAATTCAGCGATTGCAGTAGGTTTTTTAAAATTATAAGATAAAGTAGATGCCTCCACCCTCAATCGGTGAAGACAAGAGCCGCGATTAATCCGCGCGCTGGTGCAGGGGGGATAGGACACACAGGTAAATAATCTCAACAAGTTTTAAAAGCGATTTAAAAAAGGTGACTGCCCGGCTCAAGCCTCAGGCGTCAAGTAGCAGAGTTCTCATAAGGAGATGATGGACGGAGGGCTGCAACTGTTCAGACACTCACCCCAGTCACAGATCTGGGTCGAATCACTGCATTGAGTACCTCTGCCTTGGGAAACCGTTCCATGAGCATTTTATGGATGTTCCCACACAGCTCCTAGGGATTTCTCCTAGTTATGCTTCTCATGGGAAGCATAACTAGGAGAAATATATTTAGTTCTCCTTGTTTCTTACGCTTTCTATGTATGCTGCGTTCTGTAGTACACATAGAAAGAGGAATACGCCACTCAGGAATGTTTTTGTGCAGGAAGGTCCATCTTTCTGCCCAAAATTCATCATGGCAACAACATAGGCACCATTGGCGCACTGCTGGTAATTGGGCACTGGCTGAAAAGACAGTAATGCACCATCACTTTTAAATGCAGTGCCTTTCAGCCCTTTCAAATTGGTGTAGGGAAGCGCAGCAAAGTGACTTGTGGCTCTGCCGTACACCAATTGTTTGTAAATATGCCCCTTTTGTCATACTTTACATCACCGCAATGCCATGGCCCATCTTCCCACTATCTGTATAGCTGCAGCCCATTTTTAGGTTAACCTTATGTTTTTTATACCACATGTTTTATAAAGTGCTCCGATGCTTCGCGCCATGTTCACACTGCATAAAACAGCAAAATAATTGAATGTGCAGTGTTTGCAATTTGTGTTCAACATTTGCCTTCTGAACTTTTTTTCCAAAAACAATGAATGTATTATGTGTCTTTCGATCCCACCCACACAGCCTGTAGAAATGAAAAATAACGACGAGCTTCCCTTTCTACACTTTCTGTTACACTTACATTTAGATCATTCCCTGATAAATTAGTTGCGAGGGAAAGAGTGGGGAAATGCACTGGTATGTTAATACACACACAACCAAGTCTGCGTGGGCTTTCGCGTCATTTGCATTTAATTTATGTCATCATTTTTTCTGTCACTTCTGTGGGAGTATCCTCTCGTGCACGTCAAACAGGGACCTGCTGGTACAAACTTAAACATCCCTGGCATAATTGCAGAACAGGCCTAGATGGAACATCTGCTCCCAACCTTTGACTTCCCTTGTGAAACACAGATAAGCCAGATATGAGTCATTCTAGAGTTCTTTTTCAAGAATAAGTTATTCTATTCTATTCTGGGGGCTTAAGGAGTACAAGCAATCGCCCAGAAATTGAATTGGTAACTTAGACTTAAGCATTTTTTACTGAATACACTCTCGGGTTTCCTTTCGAATGCTGCCATCTGGCCCAGCTCTAGTGAACATTTCAAACAATAATGATTCTAGGGTTGATTATTTAGATTAGTATCTCTTTTAAGGATGGGCCAGATGTTTTTCTTAATGCTTTAATGAATAATGTTGTTTTCGATTGCTGCCTATGAATAGATGGACACAGCACCGAAATCTCTACTGCTAAGATAGTAGTAGATACACTATGCCTTGTTTGATAATGGGAATGGGTAACTTATTATTCTGCTTGACCTGTCCACAGTGTTTGACCAGTCATTGTAGGACAAGCCTGGAGGTCAACCTGGCAGTGCAAGATGAGTCATTCTACTAGGTCAATGAGTCGGCACATGTTTGACTCTTTTTGGCACTGTTTTATGTTCTGGTGGACACTTTTGTTTGTTTATTTTCCTTATGTTACCACAAGCATTGCCTGTAGTAGTAGGTTCTGAATTCGGGCCGTGAGGGCCCCCTCCCTCATTCAGTTAGGGGCGAGGCCTCAGAGGATTGGGTTCCTGGGGCTGTTCTGGCCCTGATTTCATAAAAATTAAACCTCAACAGTAAGCACTTACACATATAAGTATATCTGGTGGCCCCTTTAACCGCTTCAGCGCGGCGCAGATTCCTGCGCTGTGCTGAACGTTCCATTGGGCTTATGGAACCATGTCGGAACGGTTCCGTCATGAGCACAGCTCAACCGACGCTCATGACGGAACCGTTCCGTCATGAGCATGGAAGGGGTTAAAGCTCCAATTCTGTAAAGGACATGTGATCCTAACTCCTGGGCTTGGTGAAGGCAAAGCTATCATATGCCTGTGTATTGCACAAGACAGACCTTGTGATCAGGGTGTGAGATTGTAAGACCATGTCCCTATTTGTGACCTCCATGACACAGGTAGCCATTCACAGGCCAAATACATTGAGGGGTGTGCAGTGTTGGACACAGTGAGTCTGCCCCAAAACATCATTTCCAATGTTATGTATGTCTTGCTCCCTCATATACTGCATTGCAGAAGTGGGCCATCTTCACATTGCTTTCTGTGCTGACATTCTGCATGTTTATGAGATGTCCAGGTACTGTGTCCATACTCATACCTGCATGCATCTAGGTATGATTAGGTCATGCTAATGTACTATGTGCCATGCTGCATTGTCTCTGCTAAACATATCTGAATAGCTGTGCTGAGTGTCTGCATGCTCCTGTACTGAGACACACTGGTACAAAACCCAGTGTCACTGACATTTGCTCTCCTTGTCTCCCATGCCGGCAGCTCAAAGTCCACCAGCGTAAGGCCGTATGGAAGGCCATTGCACGCAAGGTGCTGGCTCTGGGTGTCTCCAACCAATGGCACACACACTGTCACAAGAGGTGGGATGACGTCTGCCTGCTGATCAAAAATGTGGCAGAGATGACGCTGAGGCTGCTCCCTCGGACTGGCAGGTTGGCGCGCAGGAGCATGACACCACTAATGGCCCCCATCTTGGCTGTGAAACAGCCAGAGCTGGATGAACGTGTTAGGGCCCATCAGCAGCAAGTTGGGGGTGAGTATTCTGGGAGGGGTGACTTTGGTTGTGAGTGACTGCATGTATTCTAACCCTGAGCCAGTGCTGAGCTCTGTGATATTGCTAGTGTGATGCAATGGCTTGTATGTGGTCTCTCTGTTGGGTACAGCTGTCATGCATTTTTGCTACATGTACTTTCTCATGTCCTTGATGTAATGGCCCTTGACGATGCATTCTGAGTTGTGGCCTTATGTCATTGGCTGCATCAGGGGAGTCAGGGACATCCCATGGCACTGAATGGCAGTGTGCCTCATCTGAGTGTTATATTATCAATGTGTGCAGCAAAGCATGACCTGGTGGATGGCAGGAGCTCATGGCCATTGCTAAATGATATTTTGGAGTCTGTATCTGTGTTGTCCCCTTATGTTTATTCCATATGTGACTGTGACAACATGATGTGATGTACATCTTTTTCTCCCACAGGGATGTAGGTATGCTCACAGGGATCTGCATGTCAGGTTACACGGAGGCACGGGTAAGCTATTTGTCTGTGTGGACATCAAATGGGTCAATCATGCAAGTGTGCATGTTACCATGCATCTTTTGAGTTAAGAATTAAGGTTGCACAATGTGACTGCACATGGTGGTGTGCAACTTGGGGGTATCATCATCTTGTTTTGTGCTTTGCTTGCATATGATGTTTGTGTGTATGGCACTAAACTGAACCTATGTCTCTGTCTCTTGCAGCATCTGCCAAGGGCACAGAGAGACAGGGGACGGACACCAGTGGTGAGGCATCTTGCGACTGCTACACACGGGCTCACTGACACTATGTGACCAGCGCCTCGGAGGGAGACAGGAGTGTCCTTGAGAAATCACGCCCAGAAACACCAACCTCAACATCATCTGACACCATCGGTGACTCCTCGATGTTGGCAGGCACAGGGAGTGGGAAATCAGCCTCCTCGTCCACCACACATCGTCCAGTGCCCGCCCTCCCAGCTACTTCCACTAGTGCTGCACAAGCTCGCACCAGTAAGAAGGGAAGAGTGTCCTTCCCCAAGGCACCGCTGAACCTGCCCCTGTCTCCCCTGCTGCCCTCAGAGTTGAGGCGGTGAACCTTTAGCACCAGCTGTGTGTGGGTCAGACAACTCTCCCGAATGCCTTCCAAGACCATGACAAGACGTTGGCACATGTAGTTGCCTCCCAGATCTCCCAGTCTTTGTCCTCCACAGTGACAGCAGCTATTCAGCTGTCACAGGCTCAGAGTCCAGCGCCAGTCCCTTTGGCAACACCCATGCCAGTGTCTACATCTGAAGAGAGAAACCACACACCACCGCCTTGCCGTTTGTTACTATGCTATGGATGCCCATTCCCTGTGCAGGTTCTAAAGCACACATGTACTTTATTCTACTTTGCACTGGCCACTGGCCTTGCTGTTTCTCACTTAAGAAGCCAATTCCCTGTGCAGGTCCTCATGCACACATGTGCCTACTTTGGACTATGGACTGGCCACTGGCCTTGAAGTTTGTTACTATGGATACCCATTCCCAGTGTAGGTCCTCAAGCACACATGTGCTTATTTTGAACTATAGAATGGCCAATGGCCTTGCTGTTTGTTACTAGTGATGCCCAATCCCTTTGCGGGTTCTCATGTACCTACATTGCCCTTTGTACTGGCCAATGGTTGTGCCGTTTATCACTTTGGATGCCCATTCCCTGTGCAGTTTCTCAAACACACATGCACTTTATTCTACTTGTACTGGCCACTGGCCTTGCTGTTTCTCACTTAGGATGCCAATTCCCTGTGCAGGTACTCATGCACACATGTGCCTACTTTGAACTATGGACTGGCCACTACCCTTGCACTTTGTAACTATGGATGCCCAATCCCTGTGCAGGTTCACATGTACCTACATTGCACTTTGTACTGGCCAAAGACTGTGCTGTTCATCACTTTGGATGCCCATTCCCTGTGCAGTTTCTCAAGCACAAATGTACTTTATTCTACTTGTACTGGCCAATGGCCTTGCTGTTTCTCACTTAGGATGCCAATTCCCTTTGCAGGTCCTCATGCACACATGTGCCTACTTTGGACTATGGACTGGCCACTGGCCTTGGAGTTTGTTACTATGGATGTCCATTCCCTGTCTGTGCAGGTCCTCATGCACACTTGCACCTACTTTGAACAAAGGACTGGCCACTGGCCTTGCAGTTTGTTACTATGGATGCCCAATCCCTGTGCAGGTTTTCATGTACCTACTTTGCACTGTGTACTGGCCAATGGCATTGCTGTTTATCACTTAGGATGCCCATTCCCTGTGCATAATTTCATGCCCACATGTGCCTACTTTGAACTATGGACTGGCCTTGGTGTTGTCTACATTCAATGCCTATCTGGGTACTTTGTAATCAAGACACATGCTCTGTATGCCACTTTGCAATTGCCAGGTGCTTGTTTCACTTTTTTAGAGTTTGCCAGATGTGACAGGCACTTCAGTTCTTCTTGACATTGAGGCTTGGGGGTGCAACGATGGTTGTTTGTGATGATCGACTATTATCCTAATCTTTCTATGGTCAGGTTTGCTAAATTGTACACATGTCATGTTAGGATGCACTACCAGAATAGAGGGAAATTCTATCCACAGGATTACAGGCAGGCTGGCCAGGGTCCATCATGTCTGTGTGATCTTCCTTGATGTGTGAACAGCAGCGTTGATGTATCGTCAGCTTGTGATGGCCTGTCTTCTTAGTCACATGGGGACATTGAATGTGTGTACAGGAGTGGTCATGAAGTGTGAAGAGGGTGACTTTGTCAGTAGTGTTGATGTATGTTTGCCCCTGCAATGACAACTGCACACATGTATGACCCAGGCGCTGTGTGCCTGTATGTTTGAATTGTCTGCCATGTGCTTGTGATTGTGTGCACATATAGGCGTTGTAGGTTGTCCACTGTGAGGTGTGTTGATGTATCCTTGCACTCCTGGGGGACACCTACTTGTTGTTGCTGCCAGTTGTGAGTATGCAGAGTGTGTGACTGCCAAGTCAGTGTTTTGTTTTTCTGATCAGCCATATGTCTTGTTACTGTTTGTGCTCACTGTGCAGACCTGCTCAGCCACACTGACATTGTTGGTTGGTTTTCTCATGCATTGCTGTAACTTGAGCCATTGTTGGCTCCAGTATGGTATGTGGGATGTGGAGTCATACCATCCCCTATCTGTGCTTCTGATGCCTACCCATTGTGAGTGACTCCTTAATGTGTTTGTGTACAGTACACTCCTGACCTGTCCACTACTGATGTACAAACCACTTCAATATGATGTAACCTACCCCTTGGGTCACCGGTGTGTGAGCCTCCCCACCACTTAATTTGTTACACTATGCTTTGTGGTGCTGATCTGTGCACATGACCAATGTGCCACTCAGGACAGTTTCCCAATTAGTTATGTGTGATTTTCCTGTACTGGTTTGCAGTAATGGTTGGTCATGTGCATGCAACTGTTTGGGCAGCATAGTCGTCTGGTCATGTTGTTTGCACCTGGCTGTCCCTGAGTTGTGTATCTGTGGGTATTGTGTTAGCTCTATGTGTGTTTGCTGACGTACTGCCACCCTTCCTGAGTGTGATGTTATCTGCGTGTTGTGCTGATTTGTGTTGTGAGGGTACATGTTGTGGCGCTGAGAAGTGTGGGCTACTGATTTGGTTGGTGTGCACACACTGCTTGGCCTGTATGCAGTGTTGTGAGTGTATGTTGGCTTGTAGTTGCCTGGTGTGCATCCCCCTGATGTCCAGCTGAGGTTGCAATGTGATGGATTGGTATGTGCATCTGTTGTGTTTTTGTTGTTGATGTATGCTGTGTGTGGCCTATGTTGACTCTTTCTGCTGACAGATAGAGCATCTGTGTGGCTCTCGCTTATCATGGCTGGAGAATCGCTCTTGCAAGAAATTATCTCAGAGGCCGAACGGGGCCCTGTGATACCCCCAGTCTTTCCAGAGAGACTGCCTGGAACACCTACCAGATTTACGGATCACTTATTCATATTCTGAGCAAGAGGTCGAGTCAGAGCTAGACTGTACTTTACCCACTGTGTCATAGGAGTGGCATCTAATTTCATTAAATCCTACTCTATTATAAGGACACACAACAATTGAGCTCTGACGAAGTTCTCATCTTGAACTAAATGCGTTGGCTGAACATATAATCCCCACTTTCAAGTGAATTAACTGATTGAACTGAGACTTATTAAAAATCAAACACTGATCTTCTTGACTTCATCATCTGGCACATGCCCAACTCCTCTAATACTTAGGATCTGATCAACAGAGGCATCAATTTATGGCTGATGGCAGGGCTTGTTGTGCAAGGACATTTGATACAATTGAAACTAAAGTGAGGTGCAGAAACAGCAGTCCACCATCATATTATCTTTGTTAACTCTGAATGAGCCATGTGTGTTGTGCCGATGACATGCACATGTCAAGTAAGTTAAAACAGATGTGTGGCTGATCACTGTTTGACTTCAGACACTTCCTATCACTGTGCCTATGCAAGGCTTGCCTTGATGTATCCCTGAGTTGTTGCACAGACATCACTTTGGTTTTATTCACTCACTGTGCCACCCATGTCTGATTTGATGGCCTAAGGGTAGTGTGATATGTTCCTTCTCTTGATTGTGATGTACACATGCTTTGTGGCTTGCTCCATGGCTTTCCTGCACTATCCACCTCACTTTTGGCTGGCCCATTTATTGTCCTCCATTGCTGCTGCTCTATGGTATGTGCCTGGGTGTCAGTGTTGGGTGTTTCTGTGTGACTTGACAGGCAGTGTGGACAGTTCAGTGGTTGTTCACATGCAGTGTGAGTCTTCATTTTGTGATTGGACTCAGTTTGCTTGACATGAGTGGAGGGTAGGTGGGGGTGGTGAAATGCCCTGTCTCTGAGCTTCTGTGCAGGGTGTTCCTCTTTACCCCCACCTTCTAAGACAGGCTCCCTGATGGTTTGGTGTATGTGGTGCAGGGTCTGGGTACACCGGGCTGGTTAATTGTGCAGGGGAGCCATTGGAGGAGCACACAGCATCTCACCATATGGCTGTGGAGGGCATAGTGTGTGAAGAGAGGAGGTTGGTCCCAATGAATCTGTGTAAACTGCTCATGCCAGGCACTGGTCCTGCCTAATATGTTGCTTGCAGGTTTTTCCATGTCTGCACTGCTGCAGTGACGTGACCGGGACATTGCTGTGATTTCTCGGTTGATGGGTGTGCCGGATGCGGAAGGGTGATTTTGTGAAAGGTAGGACATGTGTGGGTACACTTGGGGACGCCTGTTCCCACCAGTGTGGTCAAGAACGGAATATCAGCCCAGGAGCTGTGTGTTGTGTGCGGAGTTGTGTGAATGCGTACCTGCGACGTTGTCCGCGACTGTCCATTATTTGCTGGTAGTGGATCATGTACAGCATCGAAAAGGCTTGTAAAGCTGGATCCATT
Source organism: Lissotriton helveticus (assembly GCF_964261635.1). NCBI lineage: Eukaryota > Metazoa > Chordata > Amphibia > Caudata > Salamandridae > Lissotriton > Lissotriton helveticus. The sequence goes on from NC_136059.1 coordinate 1,083,802,276, forward strand.
GCGCTCCAAACCTGGTGGAGGGGACCATGAGTCTGGTTTGGCGCTCCGCTGTCATGCTTCCGCCGTCTCCGGATGGGTGGTTTCTCCGCTGCGGTGTGATAGGCTGTTTGGGGCATCCTGATTCTTAAGGTGGATGGGACATCATTCCGCACAGCGGTGGTTCTCTATTTGCTCCCACCCCTGCGGTGGCGATTGCATTTTTATGGCGGGTAAAGTCGCATCGCGGCGGATGGGAAATGGGACATGTTTGCCCATTGTAATATGGCGACTGCGAGGACCCCTGCTGGAGAGCGGCACCGAGGTGTCTCTGCCCGCCATCTTAATGAGCCCCAATGTGTCAGAAACGAGCAGAAAGAGGCAAAATAACGATCAGCAAGGACCAGAAGAGGCAAAATAAAGGTGAGAAATGACCAGACAGAGGCAGAATAAAGGTCAGCCAGCAGCACAAAAAGACAGAATTAAGGTCAGAAACTAGCAGAAAGAACCAAAATAAAGGTCAGCAACAAGTAGAATGATGCAAAATAAAGGTGGGAAACAAGCAGCAAAAGGCAAAATAATGGTGAGAAACATGTAGAAAGAGGTAAAATAATGGTCAGCAACAAGCAAAAATTGGAAAAACAGCAGAAAAATTAGCAGGAAAGGCAAAACAGAGGCAGAGATTTGAGCAGGAAAAACAAAACAGAGAGCAGAAAAACAAGCAGATAAGGCAAAATGGAGCAGAAGAGGGTTAAACAGAGAGCACTTTGACATACACCCACTCACAGACCCACTCAGACACTTTCAAATCAACTCAGATATCCAATCAAATACTCACATACACACTCACAGACTTACTGAGATACTCATGCACTCACTCACACACTCACTGTCAAAGGATAGCAGTTACCTTTAGGAAATATATATGTACTTTGTAAACTAGAAATTCACTTAAAAAAACAAAGTTCACATGTACATTATAGTTAGGGAACAAATTATGTTTTAAACTTAGAAATTCACTGAGAAATCCAAAGGTTGTAGGGATGTTAGAGTTTGGAAATATAATCAATTCTATTTACTGACTATGACATCCCTGTAACCTGTGTTATTTTTAAGTGAATTGCTAGGGTTGTTTAATTTTATTTCCTAACTGTAACCTGTGACCTTTGCGAGTGAGTGTGTGAGTGAGGGCATGAGTATCTCACTGGGTGTGTGAGTGAGTGCGTGAGTGTCACACTGGGTGTGTGAGTGAGTGCGTGAGTGAGTGTCTTAATGGATGTGAATGTCTGACGGGGCCTGGGAGTGGCTGCATAAGTGTATCACTGGGTGTCTGAGTGAGTGGACAAGCATTTTGTGTCAAAAATATTGCCAACTTAAAAGAATAATTAGAAAAATATAGAAGATAAAAATATTGTAGTGTAGGTATCTAATATCATTTGTTTTTAAAATATTGTTGAATTTAATAATGTTTTCTTCAATATAGTTGTATAAAATGCCATTTTTAATTAATATAATATACATCAGTTGTTGGACCAGGTCCTCACTGCAGGGTCCCTCCCAAACCTTTTGCCGTTTTCCTGCCATTTTTTTGTTGAATTTGTTTTTGTTAGGCATCGGACTCTGCACTTTACCACTGCTAACCAATGCTAAATTTCTCGTGCTCACTCGCCTAAACATGGTTTGATGTAAGACCCTTTGCTGAGTGGTATACCATATAACCAGGGCTTGTAAAGTAAATAGTACTAGTGGGCCTGCAGCACTTACTGTGCCCCCCACTTAAGTTGCACCTAAATTATGTCTCAGGCCTACCACAGTAGCCTGAATGCAGTTTTAAACTGCCTTTTCAACTTGACATTGAAACTCCCTTGCCAAACCTTAAACTCCCCTTTTATTACTTTAGGTCGCCCTTAAGATAAGCCCTAGGTAGCCCATAGGGCAGGGTCCTGTCTTATTAAATGGTTGAACATGTATTTTTAAGATTTACATGTCCTAGTAGTGCAAGACTCCAAAATTAATTTTTCACTACTGTGAAGCCTACTCCTCCTTTAGGATAGCATTACATTTAATAAGATGGAATTCCTAATTGAGAGCAGGTAGATATGTCATGTTTGGTACCTATGAAATGATAATGATGAACCCTGTTCAATGGTAAAGTGTTTCTTTACAATTTTGAAAATGCTACTTTTAGAAAGTTGTAACAAAGGGGATTGGGCCCTTAACAGCAGCCACCTTTGGTCTCTGACAAAGTACAAAAAACAAAATGGAAGGTGGGTGCTTCGATTCAAGTCACTTTACTCAAAGGCAATGACAAGTTACTCAATAAACTAGGCCTGTGCATTTATTTCACAGTTCATTAAACATAATTATTGTGTTTTTAACATGTCATAAAAAGGGAAAACACTCTTCTTTAACATCAATCAAATGCATCACACAAAAGAGAAAAAAAACAATGACAGTACATTCCTACACTTGATGGTAGCAATGGTGCAAACAACACAGTGCAATATCTATAACTGAACATGCTTTGAATTCAACAAAAGAAGTGTTGGTGTGTTTATAGACAGACATTAGAAGGCAATTGTTTTGCCCAGTCCAATATTTTTTTGGCCACGGTACACTTATCTCCCAAAGCCTTGACAAAGGATAAAGAGACAGTTCTCGAGTTAGCCTTGTATTCGTACCCATGAAACCAACCGACTTTGTCAGACTAAATATTAAATCTCGTGTATTTTTCAGGAAGCTCAGATTAAAAGACTTTTTCTTAAATAAAGAGGACAACAAAACAGAGGAACTCTCTGGCCTACGTAAGAAATCCACACTTTGCCCTCCTCCACATACCATTACAAAATAACTGATTACTTTGCACAGGCAGTACTTTAATCTTTGACCCAACTTGAAAAGAAAAAACAATCAATGGCCATGCATGAAAAAAGGCAAGACATGTCTTTAGTTATCAAACAAGCAGATAAAGGAGGAGCTGTTGTTGTTTGGGATAGAGTCAAGTATTTGGTTGAGGGGCAAAAACTGTCAACAACAAGGCTTGGTATTGCGTAAGCATGGGCGGATTTTGCGGATTCGCAATCCGCGAATTTGCGGATTTGCGAATTTGCGGATTGCAAAAATCCGCAAAATCCGCGAATTCTCGCGGATTTTGCGGATTTTTTTTTGGGTGTGTGTTCGCACGGGTTTCTGCAAGTTCGCAAGGGTTTTGTACAATTTCGCAAATTGCGAACTTACTTGTCGGGTCGCCAGTTTTGCGAACTTGTTGTTTCTACGTGCCCAGCCTGTTTGCAAGGCTTTCTTCATCACTGCCACCCTCTGTCACCACTGGCACTCTCTTTGTTCACCCATGCCACCCTCTGGCTCACCCATGTCACCCTCTGTGTCATCACAGCACCCTCTGGTTCACCAGTGTACTATATTGGGGCAAAGCAAAGCACTGCCATCCTCTGTCAACACTGGCACTCTGGTTCACCCATGCCACCCTCTGGCTGGCACACCCATGCCACCCTCGGTGTCATCACAGCACCCTCTGGTTGACCAGTGAGTATACATTATTGTGGCAAAGCAAAGCACACCTGCTAAGTGCTTTAAGTTTTGCAAACAACAACACCTGCCCTGCCCCAACTGACATTAATGAAGGCTGGCACCTGCTTGTCTGCTCCCTTTCCTTTTTGTTGCAATGTAAAAAAAATTTAACAGGATGCAGTGGCATACTTCTAACTAGTCTGTGACTGTCAGAGCAGGGTCACACAATAGTTGCAAGTAGGCAACCGGATTCTGGAGGGCCCCTTCAGGAAGCAGTACAGGGAAATGGTTACAAATGATGAGCTCGAACTTTTGCACCTGCTCGTTGGTTTTGCTTTTGCAAAACTCGTTTTTCGGTAATTTCGCGCTATTCGCGAGGCGCGGCGTCGTGCGAAATCGACCGTGGAAGCCGCGAACTCGTGCGAGTTACCCCAAGGTTGAGTATGGGCGCCGCCATTTTGTTTGCGTGACGTATTTCCGTTTCCGCCCGCTATGTGTAATCTCGCGGAATGAGCGCCTTGCGAATGCAAGTTCGCACTAGTTCGCGAGAGAAATCGCGTGCGAACTTACTTACGCGCACGTGATCGGGCCGCCATCTTGTTTTTCATTCATTCCTATGTGTCTGGGCATGGTGTTTCTATCCTCTCTATATCTCTGCCATCCTTTGCTTGTTTTAATATTTTTTTGATCTATTTAACTTTTTTTCTATCCCTCTAGTTTTCTAGGTCTATATTTTTGTGTTTTAGGCTACTTTTGTTTACTTTTCAACTACTTTTTTAAACTTTTATTTTCTTCTTCCCTAGTCTTATTCTTTTTCATTTTGTCTCCTTGTTGCTAACACCTGCCCAGACCATGGTGAAGCCAGCTGTGAAGCTGCCCAAAGCGGGCACCGCAGCCCGTGCCCGGCTCCCGTGTGGCCATTTGAGGGCGGAAATGGTGGTGCCCAGGGACATCTTCAGCCCTGAGGAAGTGGGCGCACTCATTTTCTATGTACAGCGCCGCCTCCCCAGGACCATCGCGGCAGGCGGCAGGATCGCTGGTGGCTACACCAACCGCCAGGAGCAACGGAAGCGGTGGGAGCAGGTGTGCCGGGCCCTGTTTGACATCTCGGGGGTCCAGCGCACCTACAACCAGGTGACCCACCGCTGGACCGATATCCTGGACCGGGAGCGCGACCTGCTCGACCTGCTGGGAGTGGAGGTCCCCGGGCTTGGTGAGTAGTAGTAGCAATTTTTTCATCACTCACTACTCTGTTTTTTCTCCTGCTCTGTGTGTTATATTGCAAATGTTTGTTTTAACTTTTTTACAAAGAGCAATAATGCTGCCGATTACATTGATAGGAGAGGTAAATTAATATTTCAAAATCTTCTGTGCATTTCAGGTGCACTGCTCTCCTTCTCTGTGGCGGTGCCACTGCTTATTTGTTTTCTATTTTGTGTTCATTTAATTGGGCTGAGTAATGTATGAGTGTACTTTACAGAACTGCGTAATGCTAGACACAAAGGGGCAGATTTACAAGCCCCTTGCGCCACGTTTACGCTGCCTTACCTGACGCACAGCGACGTAAACGTGGCGCATCCCTGCGAGTCATGTACGTGATGCATCTAGGGAGATGCGCCACGTTAAGGCCTGGGCCTGCGCCACAATGGGTGCGTTCCCACGCAGGGGGGGGGGGATGGGGGGTGGCGGTCAGGCAGCTGTGCGCCTCGCAAAATAGTTGGTTCTTGTTCTTTCTAAATGTTTGATTTGGTTGACAAGGACATCGACAAGCAGCAATCATCAATGTTTTCTGTTCTTTCTTTCATCTTGTACGTCAGGTCCGCCCAGGGGCAAGTGGACGGAAAAGGAGGATGCTGTGGCTCCAAAGGAGGAGGATGCAGGCCAGGGCGGCGAGTGCTCCTTTGCTGGCCCCAGTAAGTTTTCATTTAAATATAGAGGACCTATTGTTGTCCAAGCGTTCCTAATTTAATTTTTTCGAAATAGTGTTTAGATAGGAGCAAAATCCATAATACTACTGTTGCAGGGACAATTCTCCACAAACCGAACTATGGACACCAAAGACCAGAGTAATAATATTTCAGAGTGGCGTGTTTGGCACACTGTATAAACCTGGTAGTGTCAGCGGCACGGACTCCTCCTTGCAAAAATTGCAACACCTTTCGCTCAGTCACTCTAGTCTGGAGGACCAAAAACCACAGAGTCTATTCAAGTTTAAAAGCTTTATTAAAAGTAAAAGTAAACACATATATTAAAATAAAGTTAGCTGGAAATGGAAAAGTGCTTGGTGCTGAGTTGATGAGTAATGGAACACATTTCTTGTGGTCGAGCCGAGCTTTCACCTGGTTTGAAGTTGATGTTGCTCTTGTCCTTAGAAGTCCAGCTTCTGTCTGTTCAGAGAAAAATGGTGTGTGTTAAAATTAAGCAAGCATTCATCAATTGTGACAAAAAAGTGCAGCAAGACAACAGCCTTCCCTGGAAGGAGGGACATTTTTACTTTAGACTTTGGTCCACATGTCTGTTGTCAGGTGTATAGTGTGAACAGCACTCTTCTGCAAAGCTGCCCCAACCAACTCAAGCACCTCTTTATGTAGTGCTGGAACAGCAACCCTGGCAAAATAGAACCGGCTAGGAACCTTCCATTTAGGGGCCAGTGTTGCCACGAGTTCAAGAAAACCCACACCTTCGACAAACGAAAAAGGGAGAAGGTCCACCGCTAGCATTTTAGCCAGCTTAGTCTTATACAGGCGTACAATTGGGTGGTTGCGTTGAAATTGCGCATCTGAGGAGAACATGTTTGTAATGGTGCGCTGGACAAATTTACTGGATGATGCTGATGCCTTCTTCGACCCACTTCTGCTCAGTGTTGACATTTTCCGCATTGGTGTGTCTCCCAGACTCTCAGTGTGCCTCCTATGTGTTCCGGAGGGTGTGCTGCTGCCAGGGGTACTGGGTGCAACCGGACAAATGTCTGACGCTTCTTCTACCTCCCCGTCATCTTCAGATGAAACACCTAGTATGGGTATATTTTGGCCACTTGCCCTTTGGGATTGCTTTCCCTTGATGTTTGCTAGGTGCGCAAACCATTCGACAGCGTGCCTTCTTTTAAGATGACCTATCTGGCCTCCGGTTCCATAGTTGGTACCAGTCTTACCACGGCTAACTCTAGTCTTACAAATGCAACAAACGGCTATGTTATCATACTTTGCATGGACACTAACAAAGTTCCAAACTGGGGACTGGAAACTTCTGGTTTTGCCGCACGAGATGATACTGCCAATGCCAGATGAAGCAGTGGTGGATGAGCCTTGCAGACATCTACTGGGTTGTGCAATTATTGCAGCAACCCTACTTGAGGGAGTCGAGCTGGATGGAGTCCCCCTCTGGGGAGAAAATATGGGAGCTGTAGGTTTTGTTGAACTTGTTGTACTACTTGACTGCGTTGGTGGTGCTACCAGTGCCACGTCGCCAGGGTCACGCTCAGCATGACGTCGGGATAGGGTATAAATGTCTGTCTGCTGCATGGCCGGTGTGGCTGGAATGACGTGTGTGATGACTAGGTCATTGCTGTCATCCTGTTCAACAACATCAGAATGCACCACTTCATCAAGTCCGACGTTCGGATCCATAAGTATGAGCTTTCCGGGGCCCTTCCTTTTAACATTTGATACCTTTCGCAGCTCATGGTGTGCCTCCCTCTCAGACGTCGGAGATGGTTGCCAATCTAGATCCAGATCATCTGATGGAGCGGGGCTTGAAGAGGAACTTCTACACACACTCCTTGATCTTTTCCTTGCTGGGGAGCTGGGAGAAAATGAATCATCAGGAGGAGTGCATTCGTCTTCCTGACATGATACCCTGGCTCCAAAGTCAATTTCCTCCTGTGCCCCTACTTCTGGAAGAACAACCATTGTGGGCACTTGCACCGCTCCATGCGCCGCTACATGGGCCTCTTCACTGACCTCTACTTGCAACTCTCCATGGACCTCTCCTTCTCGGCCTTCTCCTTCTCGGCCTTCTCCTTCTCGGCCTTCTCCTTCTCGGCCTTCTCCTTCTCGGCCTTCTCCTTCTCGGCCAGCTCCTTCTCGGCCTTCTCCTTCTCGGCCAGCTCCTTCTCGGCCAGCTCCTTCTCGGCCAGCTCCTTCTCGGACAGCTCCTTCTCGGCCAGCTCCTTCTCGGACAGCTCCTTCTCGGACAGCTCCTTGCGCATGTACTTGTGCTTGTACTAGTAGCCCATGCAGTTGTTGTTGCGGCTTTGGTTGTTGAATAGTACTTGTGAGATGATTTACAACCTGTGTTGATGGTGTGCTGCTACTTTCTTGCGATGAGCCAACATCACTGGTCGTTGGTGATTGAACCACTAAACAGGCTACCTGTGCAGCACTCTTGGTGGGCCTTTGTTTTTTCCACAAAAATGTAGTGGTCGAGCCACCAGTCTCCTTGGTAAGTGGTGCCACTTGCTTCTTCTTCTCCTTAGTAGAGACATCTTTCTTGCAAGAGGAGCTACGGGCACCTCTTTTTGGAGCCATCTTCTTCAGATGTCGGAACAGCAGGCCGCAGCAGGACTTCTTCCTTGCACTGATGCTCAACGATGATGCGGAGTTATTGACTTTGTGCACCTAAAAGCAAACGAAGACAGAGGAACATCAGTAAATATATGTTGCATATGTAGCGCTTCAATAAATAGTTTGCAAGTAGGCATTAATGAATACACACGTGCACACCACACAATATGGAAATTTCAAAATTAAGAATTGCTAAATTTTTGGGAAACAGGAATTTAACATTGATCCAAGAGAGCACACACAGAGAGGGTTATAGTTTCATGTACCACTGACTCCCCCTGGGCACAATGGGTGAAAGCAAGGCAAAATGGGTGCAGGCCTATGGCACAAAGCTCACTGCCTGCCTTCAAAATGGCCGCTTGACCCCCATCCACATGGCCAGGACCATGCCTCAAAATGGCCCCCACCAACATAGCCAGCCCCCAACCCCTACTCCAAAAAATCAAAAAACACAACACCAATCAAATCACCACAATCCAATGCCATCCATCAAGTTTCAGAAGGTTTATGCTGCCTGCTGGTGGTTTTCTGGTGCAGAATTGCAATTTTTGCAATTTCGCGAGTGCGAGATTGTTGCTTCACGACGCGAACGTGGCGAAAAACCAGCAAAATCCGCGAACAGACCGATTCTGGGCCCCCTGGGCATGATAAAATCACAGCACACTGGGTGCAGGCCTATGGCACAAAGCACACAAACTGGCTTAAAAATGGCCCCTAGACCCCCACCCACACGGGACCAGGCAATAAAATGACCCCCACCCACATAGCAAGCCCCCAACACCACCCCAAAAAGTTGTAAAACACACAAAAATCACCACAATCCAATGCCATCCATGCCCTGGCCAGAATCATGTTAAAATTAAACAAAACAGTTGTATCATGCATGCACCCATAACTAAGCCTGGTAATTTTCAATTCATGTGCAGAATTGTAATTTTTACAATTTCGCGAGTGCGAGATTGTTGCTGCGCGGGACGCGAGCAGGGCGAACACAGGCACATTTTTTTTTAAAAATCCGATTTTCGGGTAATCCGCGGGAGTTCTAGGCCCCCTGGGCATAATGAAAGAAATCAGAGCAGACTGGGTGGGCCTAGGGCACAAAGCACACTGCCTGACTTCAAAATGGCCGCTTGACCCCATCCACATGGCCAGGACCTGCAGGACCATGCCTCAAAATGGCCTCCCACCAACATAGCCAGCCCCCAACCCCACCCCAAAAAGTCGAAAAACACACACAAAAATCACCACAAACAAACAACATCAACTTATCAACTTACTTGTGAAATCAAATTTCGAATCCAAAAGTAATCCAAAAGGCCTCAAAACCAAATCTCCAGCAGCATCCACAAAAAGTAATCCTTCCCAGTCAAGATCGAATTCAAAGTGGCCAGGAAATGGACTAAGCAATGGGAGGAGCTTGCTGGACAGGAACAGGAAGTTGGAGACTGGGCCACTTCCTTCACCCCTCCCCAATTGTAATTTTTGTAATTTCGCGAGTGCGAGATTGTTGCTGCCCGCGCCGCGGACCGCGAGCAGTGCGAACACAAGCAAAAAATCTGCAGCGCGCGGATTTGCGTATTTTCGCTACATCCGCGAGAGTTCGCGGATTGCGGATTTACCGAAAATCCGAAAAATCCGCGAGCGGAACGGATTTTACGCCCATGCTTAGTATTGCGTCATTCCTCAAGACCGCACAAAACAAATCCAGGAAGAGATGGCTGAAGCACTCAAAGAGGGATTTGATGGAGATATTTTGGGCCCAAATGAATTTGTGTATTTAAACTAAATGACCCCAAGGATTAAACTGCTATTCTTCCTGCCCAAAGTACACAAAGATGGTCAAACCCCTCCCGGCCAACTCATTGTATCAGGGTGTGATTCAGTGTTGGAGACAATTTCACAATATGCAGACATAATTATGTTCATTGAACTGTGAAATGAGTACACAGGCTTAGATTAATGAGTAACTTGTCCTTGAGTGAAGTGACTTGAATCAACACAGGCACCTTCCTTTTTGTGTTTTGTACTTTTAGAAAGTTGGCATTTCCCAGTCCGTAGCTGTTTCATGGGTCGCACAACTTGATGTAGCTTAAAATTAGCCTTTGTGAATCCCTCCCAGATAGTCACATAATAGAGGGAGTAGGTGTGTCTCAATGGGCCATCTGCTGGCAGGATGTGTCAGCAGAGCTAAGCACAGCCTAACTTACAATTGTATAGCCTTTGATCTGCCTTCACCCAAAGGGCTCAGTAACCCTTTATTGTCACTAATATCAGCATGGAGCCAGGGCAGGGAGTCAGGAAAGTACAAGCACTTCAAAGAATCTTTCCAGATGTGTCTCCCACCTTCCAGAGCAAGGGCATCAGGATATAAAATAGGACCTTCAGGCCAACTCTTCAGATCATTACTGGACTTGTGGAAGGACTGCCGGCTGATGTTAACTGCTTTGCACTCTGTCAGACTACTACTGTACCTGGAAGGACTGCTTTGCTGCATGAAGCCTGCCTAATTCCTCAGAGGCCAGCCCTGTAACCTTACATGCACACAGGACTACCAAAAGTGACTCCAAGGGCTAGTTTGTTGGCCTCCTGTCCAGAAACACAGGGAAAAGAAAGGCTCCCATCATCTTAAAGCCACACATGTACCCTGCCTCAGTGAGTTCTGAACACCGAAGAGGTGTCCCAACAGTCCTGGAACCTTGGCTGTGGTGCTAAATTTGCCCAGATTAACCCTGGGAGGGTAATTCCTCTCCACCAGCGGAGTTTGTGGAGATTTGCCTACTCCACGTTCCATTGCGAATGCGGAGTAGGCAAAAACTCAGCCTCTGTGGCGTAGTGGAGTTAGCTGCTCCCTCTCCCCTCCCAAATTCTTTAAAAATGTAAAAGAAAGCATTTATCTGTTTTCTGCCGCCTCCCCTGCCTGGCCACCCTTTGTCCTGCTCCTCAGTCCTAGCTTCCCCTTCTTTAATAAAAAAAAAAACACTATGCACACGTGTCAGATGTACAACGTAGTGTTTTTTTTAATTACAGAAGGAGATGCGAGGACCAAGGAGCAGGAAGGAGAGCAGCCGGGCAGGGGAGGCGGCAGAAAACAGGTAAGTAGCTTCTTTTACATTTTTAAAGAATTTGGGAGGGGGGAGGAAGCGTAGCATATTTAAACTGAGTTTTTGTTTTTAAATCTGTGGAAATGCGCATAGAGGTACTACGCCTGCTACGCCCAGGGACCAGATGGCAAAAAAAAAACTGAGGACAGACAAATTTTGGCCCACAAGTGGTCTGAGAAACAGGAGGAGATTGGGGCTAACCTGCTAGCCTATTGACTTTGTAGCTTGTCCCACTATGTTTTTATCTGTAGCAGCAAATCCTTTTCAGTGGTCCTTTGACAAAGGGGTATCTGACCTTATGGAGCTGTTTTGATTGCAGCCTTCTGCTTTATTCCGCTGAAGATTTCGATGACTAAGTCTGAGCATAGAAATCTTCAATGCTGCTTTGACATAAGGTCATCCAATGATAAAGCTCCCTCCTCTGACCCTACCTGCAGCTTTGTCCCACTGAACTTTATGATCTCAGCACTGACATGGTACAATCCACTCTTTGTATTTGAACCGCTCTACATCGCGGTCAGTCATATTTTTTTCAATTTGACCGGGTCTCACCTAACTAGATTTCCATGGCTGACACTTTGATCTTTTAGGAGCTGGATTTTACAAAAAACTTTTATATTCAGTTTCTACTGATTGGAATTGTGTGTTTAGGTGTCAAATAATTTATTAAAATGTAATCTATTTTTCTAAATTGGGTTGGGATTTTCCTGTGTTTATGTTTTCACTTGATTACTGTTTGTGTGCTGCATAAACTTTTTACACATTGCATCTATGTTAAGCCTGACTGCTTTTTGTGTCAAGCTACCCAGTATTAATCATAGGTTAATTTAGTGACTTTTTGTGGTTCACCCTGTGAATTATTGTGGCTGTGGCTTGACCAGGGCTCACACACTAGTCAATCAATAACACAATTTCTCACATTAGTTATGTTAATATTATTATTATTATTATGGTTGTCTATTCTAATTTTTACTAAAGTTTTAAATATTTACTCTTAAATATATATATTTTTCAAAATGTAATTAGTATCTTTACTATTTATCATCATGGTGTTGGGGTTGTAGTGGATTAGGGTGGGAAATGACTATAAATAATAATTATTGTTTGTTATCTTTAATTATATTTTATGTTAATTAAATAATTATTTTATATGAAATATTGTAAATTATTTAATTGATTGATTGTTACTATACTTATGTGTTGTTTTACATTATTTGTTAATTCATTGATCTGATTAAGTGTTACATTTTTAGAAACTTTATATTTTTGCGTTTTTATTTTAATTATTAAATTTAGTAATGAACTTCATATCAATAATGTTAAATTTTTATTTGTGTTTGAATTTTGGAGAATTTATAGCGGAAAGTGTATTTCTTAAATATTTTCTATCCTTATATATTTAAAATTTCTTGTGCCACTTAAAATTTCATTTTTCTATTTCATTTAATTTATCCATAATACATATTTTTTTAATTTTCATGTTTAAGTATTTTTATTTTGTTGAGTATTATTTGTAAAGTTTTGAAATTTTGACAATTCATCTAACCCCTTCAAAGTACAACACTTTCCCTTTTTCAGCTATTATTGTAGTTTAATATAATAACTCTAACTCCTCCAAATTTAAAGTTTCCCAACTGTTGTTCTATTGGAGTTGGAATAGTAAAGCTAACCCAGCCAAAGTCAAATACTTTCCTTTTTGTGACTTATACTGGTATGAAATGGCAAATCTAACCCTCCGCCTCCAATGTCCACCACTTTGCCAGATTTTGCTTACATTCCCTTTACTTTTGTATAAATTGGAGATACAACAGTAAATCTGCGTCCTTTGAAATAAACATTTGACAATGTTGTTGATTTTCGATTGCTCTTATTATTTTTTGTTGTTTATATTATAATAAAAGAGAATTGCAATTGTTTATCAAATTGTATTTTTCTTTTAGTATATGTTTGTTAATTTAATAGTTTATTTATTTATTTTTAATTGGTTAAATATTAGAAATATAAAAATGAATATAATGTACATATACATGTATATATAAATATGCAATAAAAAACAAAAGTTCAAGGAAAAACAAGGTAAAAGTTAAACCTTATAGCTATACCATGATTTTATAATTAACGCACCATCTTGAAATTACTGTACTTGTATTTATCCTTTCTAAACAAACAAAACTTAAATTACGCAAAATTTTGAAATTCTAAACGTATAACTTACATTTGTAATTTGTGCATCACATTCACATTAGTTAAGTCACTCCCCTCTTTATAGAGTGCTGTCATCTCATTCGTCACACTAAATTAACTATAACTCACACCTTCTTCATGCACTGGTTGTACCCTTGCACATAAGTCAAATAATAAAATCCTCCTTGGCAAGATCAATCACTCAATTTTCATACATTTCTGTCCAAAATCCAACCATATCACCTAACATAAATTAAAAATGAGTGAAAAAATATACACTTAATGTGAGCCAAGTTTGTTAAAAACAATATCATATCTGTATTATTCTCCAAAAAACATCAATGCAAACAATGTCATTATTGAAAAAACAACAATGTGTTATATCTAGTCTAAAAAAGCAAAAAAGCATACAGATTACGACGTGGATAACTCAGAATTCACAAACTAGTACACTTTCATTAAACAGACAACACAGTGGGAATACCTGTTAGGCAATTGTATCATGTCATTGGTTTATCACCAGTCTATAATAGATAATTTGTTTCCAGTCGGACTTTTAGTTTTCTTCGATTCTCAAATGTCCCAAAGATCTAGCGTTTTAGAAATAAGCAGAGCATTGATGCGTTAAAGGGTTATCCTTTCATTTTTTCCAATGAAGTTGAATTTAACAAAAAATGAATATATGCTTAAAATCGTAGAGTCTCATGTCGTCAAGTGGAGTGTTGGTAAGCTGAGTGTCCTACAGTAGTGGAGGAGTGTGTCATATAGGGGTCGATTCCGATCCGGTAAAATCCCCGTCCGTACGAATCGTATCCGGAGCCGTTTCCGTACGACTCGTACAGACGCCGTACGACCGGACGATTCCGATCCCGATCGGCCGACCCGTACGCGATTCGTATGGTACACGTCGATTCGTACGGAAAAGCGCACGATCACCTACACACCGTACGGCGCGTACCCCCCATAATCCCCTGTGTCATGCGGGGTACGTGCCATACACCCAGCGTACATGGGGTACGTGCCGTACACCCACTGTACATGGGGTACGGTGCGTACCCCATGTACGCTGGGTGTACGGCACGTACCCCGCATGACCACAGGGGTACGCCGCGTACCCCTGCGATCATGGGGGGTATGTGCCGTACCCGGGGGGGGCGTTCCGTACCTGTTTCGGCGCGAACTCTTCGTCTACGACTGTTTTCGGCTCCCGTAGGAAAAGGGTCATACGGTGCGTACCCGACATGAATCGTACTTGCTGGGTCGTAAAAACGTGCCGCGATGTCGCATACAGCGGGTTCCGAGTGAGATTTGTACGGAGATTTGAGTCGTACGGAGTCCTGTACGACTCGTACGGAGTTCGGCACCTAGTACGGATCGTACTTCATCGTACGTACGGGACGTCTACGGATACGATTCGTACGGGGAAAAAACTCTCCGTACGACCATTCGGAGCGCATTTTACCGGATCGGAATCGACACCATAGTGTAGCTTCGCAGAGTGTAGTGTCATAGAGTGAAGTACAGTACATTACTTAGTGTACAGTAGTCTAAAGTGTCATAGAGTGCAGTACAGTGTTGCATAGTATAGTGGCATGGAGGGCACTATAGACAGGCATAGATTTGAGTTGGGCAAAGTGTAATAAATTGGAGTGGCGTGTTGTACAGTGCAATGGAGAGATGTGTTGTAGTTGTTGGAAAGTGTCATAGAAGGGAGTCGAATTTTGTACAGTGGAGTGTAGTTGTATAAAATGGAGTAGAGAGCTATACAGTGTAGAGTAGGGGCATAAAGTGGAGTATAGTGAGGTAGAGTATCACAGATTGTAGGAGAGTCTTGTAGCGCAGAGATGCATAGAGAGGAGTAGAGTATGGTAGAGTGGAGAGGTGTCGATTGGAGTGTTGAAAAGTACCATAGAGTGGAGTAAAGCCTTGTATAGTGGAGTACAGTGGAGTCCACTGGTGTCATGGAGCATAGAGTGGTTGATGGCCCAAAGAAACAGGTATTAATAATGGATGATGTAGTAGCAATCTCCTTTCTTCAGGAATCTTTTTCCTCCATCTGCAGGCAGTGTATTTGTCTCATTTAATGGATCTTGCCAAGATTCATCTGTCTGGGATTGAGGTCAGCAATCAGAGAACCAAGCTCTGGCACTCACAAAATTCCCACCCACGCTAATGGGTGTGTCCTGGCAGAAGTAGTTAAAATATAAGTTCACTGACCTGAGATTCCACCTAGTATTTACCCTAGTCTTGCAGAAACCATTGTGGAGTCCAGGAGTCTATCAGTGGAGTTTATTTCAGGCAGTACCTGACACTTTGTTTAATCACCCCAGACTGCCTAAGATTAAGTATTTTCTAATTGAACTATAGCAGAAAAAGGGATTGACTTGGAAATTGTGGAATCTAAAGCCAAGGCTAAAAGAGAACAACACCTTCCTGCTCGGCTGTTCCACAAAACTGTCTAATGTAACACTTCTGGGGGAGAAGGAAGCAGGAAAATTACAGGAGCAGTATCTATACTTTAAGGCATCTTACTCCTTTCTTCCAATCACAGGACCCTAGTGCACTTCTACTGACCTTAGGAATATTCCTATATTCTATATCAGTGTTCCTCCTGTCCGTGGAGAGTTAGGGATCCATGAAGCCTATTCAGGGGGTCCACAACTGCTTAGAAATACATAATATTAACAGATTACAGATTACTATCATTTATATAACTAAAGAATCAAAATGTACAATAGGAAAGTTTCAAACATTCTCTAAACGTGAAGGAATTTGAAATTAGAGGCTAAAATTATGGGGTCTACTATGATGGCGGGCGGATCGGACGATCCACCCGCCATCAATGCCTGATTGACCCCCCCGCCATATTAGTATGGCAGGGGGGTCAGCGGCAGACAGAAAGACCCTCTGCCGCTGTTCCGCCAGTCGACTCGTCGACCGGGCGGAAAATGTGCATAATATGGTGACAGTGTCTGCAAGACACTGCCATCCACATTATGATGATGGCAGAGAGCAGACTTTCCATGGCGGGGTTGCCACCATGGAAAGGGATGCAGTTTCTGCTTTTGGGGGACAATTGCAGGCACCCAGGGGGTTGGGGGTGCACATGGGGGTATCTATTGTACCCCCCTGCATTTGCATGCACAAGGTGGCAGGCACCGCACGGTGGATGTTATGTTGTGCATGCAAATGCAAAACATGCATTTTTTACATGGCGGCGGGTGCTGCTTACAGCACCGCCCGCCGCAATGTGAAAAATGCGGAAATTTCTGGCTGCTGAAGGCAAGATGGCCGCTGGCAGGCTGTAGGGAGAGGACGTGTCTCTCCACTCTTCCTGGCTTTTGGAGGAGAAACGAATAGAATATGCAGACTGGCACTACAGCAGTTGAATTTCCCTGATATACAAGGTCATGTTGTATGTGTTTGGACAAAAGGACGATAAAGGCTCGATTTCAGCAGTTCCCTCCACAGCTGAGCATAAGTTAATCTTATTCGGAGAGAATTCGTCTTCTTGGAGTGCTAGGGCGGCGGCGGAGTGGGCGCTGACGCGTTCAACTCAGCTGATAGCTGAGTTCATCGGTTGGAGTCGGCTTTGCTATCGGAAGGCACTGGTATCATCGTGTAATTACTGGGACATGATGGCTCCGAAGATATTGAGGAACCTGAGGGAGGAGAGGGAGAAAGCTGCCTGGAGCGATTCGGATGCTCCGGCTGCTAATCTTAGAGCGAAGAAAGTGACACGGAATCAGGAGGAGCGCGATAATCTCCATACCACTGACCAAGATAAAAGTGCTGTCACAACCGTTACAGCTATCAGCATGACGGAAAAGAAGAAGAAGAAGGAGAAAAGCAAGGAGAAGGCGGCGGCGTCTAGCAAGAAGTGCACCACAGGAGCTAAAGCTAAAGCGGCTGAGCAGGCAACCATGAGACAGCCTACGGTCTACGAGGCTTTCTTACCTGTCAGCACCCATGGGATACCAGCTAACTCGATGGCTCCCGGAGAGTGTGTTGCAGATGATTTAACCTCAGCTCCTGTTCCAAGACACTCGGGTCGAGACAGTGCTGCGACAATATCTGCAACAGATCCACATAATAGAGAGGACCCAGCTATGGCAGTGCCGGAAAGCTCAGAGGTAACGGACACAACAAACAAGCAAGGGGCGGGGCAAGACACTTCAAAGCAGTCGGGGGAGGAATCAATATTGCTGAATGGGGACGCAAAGAGGGGAGAGAGTGTACTGCTGGAAGCGAAGGAGCAGGGTGGATTGGCAACAATTGCGAACCCAGTGAACATAGGAACCCCACTGACGCTGACAATAATATGTCATGAGCTAGAACAAGGACAGGGGGCAGTAAGTAATGACAATTATGTGGTTGAAGAGGGAGCAATATCTATATGCATGGACAAGGATATGGCATCGGCAGTGGAAATAAGAGCTGAAGTACAGGCTGAAGACTTGGGTTTTACTCTGGAAGATAATTTGGGGGCGGGGTTTACTCAAGGGCTCACTAAGTCTGGGACTGTGCAAACAGTGAGCGAAATGGGTATTGTAGACTCTGATGATCCTTATTTAAAAAAAGGGGGGCAATCCAGCATGCATCCTTTGGTAAATCCAGGTTCACCTTCTGATGAATGTTTTTTTTCTGTGAATGAGGGTGAGGAGGAGGAGGAGGAGGAGGAGGTGGACGGGGGAGGAGAGGGGGGGAGGGGAAAGCTCCTCTGCATCCTCCTCGAGTTCTGCGGAAACAGAGAACGATCTAACAATGTCTGGACTAGCAACAGAGGCAGTAGCCACATCAGATTCAGGAGAGGGTTCGGCTCAGAAATTATCCTCAAAGCGCAAGTCAAAAATTTTGACAAAAAAACGAAGTAAATCAAAAAAAAATGTAAGTCCTATACATACTGACATAGCAAAGCGATTGGATTGGGATTATTCTGCGACATCGCAGTTATATCAAGAGACTGTTGGGGAGGCAGGAGCAAGAGCTATAGAGATTACAGAGACACCAGAACAAGATTTAGAACAAGTACAGAGGCAGAGCCAGTCCCAAGGGCAACCACCACCTAAGGGGTTCGAAATGATGTTCTCGATGTTGAAGCAGATACAGATGGAGGCGAGAGTGGAAAGCCGCAGAGCCAGGCAGGAAAGTAAAAAGATACAGGGATCTCTCTGTAAAGTGAATAAATTGTATGCAGATTTGTCAGGGAGAGTTACGGAGGTGGAAGAAAGAACCGGTATGCTGGAGGATGAAATGAAGAAATGGCAGGAGTTCAGGCAGGATCAGGAGAAGACCACATCAGATGTCTTATGGAAATTGGAAGATTTTGAAAATAGGCAGCGTAGAAACAACATCAGACTTTTGGGTATTGCGGAGGGAAAAGAGGGGCAGGATGTGAGGTCATATGTTATTGAGTTACTCAAAGGCGCATTTCCTGGTATAGAAGGCTGGGACTGGGAAACTGAGATACAGCGTGCGCATAGATTCCCATTTACACAGAGAAAGGGGGTTACATCAAATAAACCTAGAGCGATACTCATATATGTGGGTAACTACTTGCTGAGAGAGGAGATTATGGCAAAGGCAAAACCCCAGGCTAAGTGCAGATATAAGGATGTTGAGTTTTTTGCTAGGCCTGACTTCTGCCATACAACAGTAGAAAGGAGGTGGAGAATGCGGGAGTTGATTGTGCCATTTCAAAAAATAGGATGCGAGGCGTTCCTGATGTTTCCTAGTAGGCTAAAAGTGGTAAGGGATGGACAGTTTAAAATTTTTCATTCTGAAATTAAGGCTCAAGAATTTTTGATCTGGCTGAAAGAGAGCAAGACACAGACACAGGCTGATAAAGAGCGAGTGGTAGCTCTGGTGTCACAAGGAAATAAAAAGACATAAAAGCACACAAAATGAATAAAATGCACAATGACTTTATAACAAAGTAAGGAAAAGATGTATATACTGGGGGGGGGAATCTTTTTTTTTTTTTCCTCTTCTTTTTTGCTTTTGTCTGCATAGGTTGCTATAACGACAGGGGGAGTGGGGGACGCGGGATTCCCAGTCAGTCACAGCTGCCACACATAGGTCCTATGGACCTATTTGCCAGTAGGGGGGGTGGGATCAACAGGGCGGGAACTCAGGGGTGGGGGAGGGCAGAGGGGGGGTGAGGAACAAAAATTTTGGAGATATTATAGAGGAACAAAGCAAGTAAGTCAGAAGACAATGACTAATAAAAAAATAAAAAATAAAACTGTATTATTCTTATATGGCTGTTAGTTTACTTTGTATAAGTTTTGAGGTATGCAATGATATGAGAAATGTCGATCCACTTAACAATCCAGAATGAATACTCGGATAATGACATGGAATGTCTGCGGGTTAAACGATAGACAAAAGAGACAAAAAGTGTCTATTCTAATAAAAAGTCTTAGATTGGATTTCCTAATACTGCAAGAAACACATATCCAGGTGTCCGAAATACATTTGCTTGAACAATTGGGACTCTCAGTTTTAGCGTATTCACGGCAGGGGTCTAGGAATAGGGGAGTAGCAGTACTAGCGAGACAGCGGGGCATTAACACTAGGAAAAAATGGGAAGATGTTTGGGGGAGATGGGCTCTGGTAGAATGCCTGATAGGAGAGCAATGGATAACTCTTGGCTCTATATATGGATCTACTGGGGATGACGCGGAAATTTTTGAACAGATAGATATAGAGTTGGCAACTTGGGCCCCTTATGTAGTGCTAGGAGGGGATTTTAACATTAATGGTGCAGGGGGGCTGGGATTAGGGCTAGGACCTCCGGTTAAATATCAAGGAAGGAAAAGAAGAGTATTTCAAGCAGTTTGCTCTCTAGCAAGGAATAACGGTTTATTAGATGTCTGGGACACCCTCAAACCAGGAGAGAATGGATATACGTATTATTCTGCACCGCACAGAGTGAGTGCAAGATTAGACTATTTCTTGGTTAGTAATCATTGTGTTTCTGGTGCACATATTGAGAGATTGCCAAGATTATTAGCGGACCATAACCCCCTGATTATTAACTTAAAAGGAATATCAGAGTTAAAAGGGGGTTCGGTCTGGACCTTTGAAAGAGTGCTGTTAGAAGATGAGGTTTATATCCAACATATGAAACAATGGATAGTGGAATATCTGACAATAAATAGGGACACAGCAACCGAAGGTATGGTTTGGGATAGCTTTAAGGCTGGGGTGAGGGGAGAGACTCTAAGTTTTGGTGTAAGGAGAAGGAAGCAGGAGCAAGAGAGAAATCATGTTCTAAGAAGGGAGATATTACTAGCAGAGGAAGAAGTAAGTGAGGGTGTAGTAAATCAGATAAACACACCCAATAGTAATGGGAATGTACTAGACTCTGCTATAATTAAATTAGCGAAGTTGAGAATGGAGGCAGAAGAATATATAGCATCCAAGGCAGCAAAACAATATGTGACCAATAGGGAGAAATGCTATGAGTTGAGTGACCGAGTAGGCCGAAAGTTAGCAGTTAGAGCAAGGCAAAAGTCAGCACTTGGGGAGATAAATGCAATTACAGACAGCTGTGGAAAGGTGGTAACGGGCACGCATCAAATTAGAGAAGTCTTTAGGAAATTTTATACGAACCTTTATCAAGAAAGCCATGTAAAAGATTTAGGGGAAATAGCAACATATTTGAATGACTCCCCAAGGGTGGAGTTGGATGAATCAGAGAGAGAAAGATTAGATAACTT
Organism: Lissotriton helveticus; assembly: GCF_964261635.1. NCBI lineage: Eukaryota > Metazoa > Chordata > Amphibia > Caudata > Salamandridae > Lissotriton > Lissotriton helveticus. The sequence continues at coordinate 1,083,823,351 of NC_136059.1, forward strand.
ATTAGATCAACAGGAGATTGAAAGGGCTCTTAAGAGTCTTCCATCTGGTAAAGCAGCTGGACCAGACAAGATACCGCTAGAATTCTACAAGGTTTTTTGGGAAGAAGTAGGGAAGGATATGGTATGTGCTATGCAACAGGCGCAGAGGGGTGTATCAATACCAAACTCCTGGTCCGGCGCAGAAATTGTGGTCATTTTAAAGAAAGGAAAGGTACCTACAGATCCGGGTTCGTATAGACCAATAACATTAATGAATACTGATACAAAGATTTACTCAAAAGCACTAGCAACAAGATTTGCTAGTGTAATAACTCCATTAGTTACCATCAGCCAGCATGGATTTATACCTGGGCGAGGAACCACTCACCACACACGGAAATTAATTACTCTTTTTGACAAAATGGAAGTTACAGGGGAACCATTAGCGGTATTGCTCTTAGATGCTGAGAAAGCATTCGATCGAGTGTCTTGGGACTATATGTGGAGTGTTTTAGAAAGGGCAGGATTTGGGAATGGCTTTCTCACGGCAATAAAGACACTGTATAGAGATCCGGTGGCCGCAATAAGAATAAACTCAGGGATAACTGAACAAGTGCAAATTAGTAGGGGTACTAGACAGGGATGCCCGTGCTCCCCTTTACTCTTTGCCATGTATCTGGACCCATTAATACGCAGAATGGAAAGGAATGGGAATATACCTTCAGTTACTACACCTAGGGGGGACTGCAAGATACTTGCATATGCCGATGACGTGGCTGTTGTAACATCAGTACCCGCAGAGGCTATCAGATATTTGGAACTGGAGGCTAAAAAATTTGGAAAAGTTTCAGGATATTCCTTAAACACTGGTAAAACACAAATTATAAAAAATGATAAGGCAATATGTCAAGATCCGCGGGTGGTGCAGACAGGAACATACCTGGGTATAACAATCACCGCAGATTTGGGAAAGATAGTAGAATTGAATATAGACCCCATTATAAGGAAGGTGGGTAAAGATCTAGATAGGCTTCATAATCTACATCTTACAATAGTTGGTAGAGTAAATATTATTAAGATGTTAATTTTACCGAAATTCTTATATATTTTTAGGACAATCCCTTTATGGTTCGACAATCTTTGGTTTAAAAAGATTGAAGGTATGATCAATAGATTTATTTGGTCTAAAGGTAAAACTAGGAGAGCAGCAAGATTTATGGCACTTCCAAGGGAGAGAGGAGGGTGGGCTTTACCGGATTTGAAACTTTACTATTGGGCGGCTGCCCTACAATACATGGCTGGATTGATAGGTGGAGCAGAAGTAGAGGGAGAGGATGCCTTAGGATCACTAGCAATATATGGTTTATTGATGGGGGAAGCGGTAAAGAATATATTTTTAAAACACTTTGATACAGCTTACTTTAAAAGGACACGATTTAAGACCATTTTGGGAGCCTATAACATCTGGAAAGCTTTCACTAAAAAATATGGTTTGGGGAAAATTAATAGATACACTAGAATAAAAAACAATCTAGTATTCCCTGAGGATATATTTTCCGATTCAGTTTATACAGAATGGCACAGGAAGGGAATTACAAGAGTTGGGGATTTGATGGGTACACAGGGGATGAAACAATTTACAGAAATACAGGGGAAATATGATCTGTCAACAAGGCATTTTTTTAAGTACCTCCAAGTAAGAAGTTTTTTGGCGAACAAAAGGGGGGGTTCGAGTGGATTTGAAAAAAACTCCATACTTGAGGTGGTACATAATGGAGTAAACTGTACTATCAAAAGGTTCTATGCAGAATTAATTGAAGCAAAACCAGATGATATGGATAAGTGGGGGGAAAGTTGGTCGATTAAGATGGAGACAGAATTGGAATGCTTTAATTTGTCACTAGAATTGGGTCAAAATATTCTGTGTTCTGCAACACTACAGGCACAGCATTATAAAACTATATATCGGCTGTACTATACTCCGGCAAAACTCGCACAATGGGGGGCGGTTACTGGAATTAATTGTCCTAGATGCGAAAGTTTGCAGGCCGATATAATTCATATTTTTGCAACATGTCCATGCTTATCTACAATATCGAAAGAAATACAGAATTTTTTACAAAGAGCATTGAAAATAGTTGTCAACTTAACCCCTACGATCGTGATACTGGAAGTGAACTCAGACAGCACCCAGGGAGAGGGTTGTTATTTTATTTTTGTTGCAATGGCTGTATTTAGATTATGTATTGCCTCAGCATGGCTCGATCAGTCACCACCAGTATTTCAACAATGGCTAGCCAGGATCCTAAATATTTATAGTTTGGAAAAAGTAATATATTCTAGAAAAGGAAAAAAGGGGAGGAAACTAGGGTTGAAAATATGGGAGCCGATAACAAACTGGAAGGAAGAACTATAATGTATTATAATGTTTAGGCTTGTAATGTTTATTGTGTTAGGAGGCAGGGCTCTTAAGTGTCTAGTAAGAAACAATGTTTTGTATGGTTTTTTCCCCATTCCCTGTTGCTTACTCCTTTTTTTGTGGTTTCTATTATTCTCTCTCTACAGATTTGTTTTGTTACTTGTCAAATATAGTTAAAAATCCTATATATGATGTATATGTTCCTCTGTTTGTAATGAAGAAGTAGATTTGTTTGGTTCGGAAAATATGATTGAATGTATATGGTAATTTGTTCCTCATCCCCGGTGTACGGGGTGCAAAAATGTGTTAAAAATTTCAATAAAAAGAATTAAAAAAAAAAAATGCGGAATGCGCCTGCCACTGTGACGGGTGCATCCTAATGTAATTGGCGGGACTGCTGCACCTATGCCAGGCGGTCACTTTGGCTGTTGTGGTGGCGGGCGGACTTTGTCTGCCTGCCATCGTAATAGACCCCAAAGTTACTTTCCTCATATGATTAGTTGGATAAGTGCAAGAGCATCAATCAGAATATAGCAATGAGTGGCCTCAAATTAATTTAGAAAAGCTCCAGCTTGCCTATTAAAATGTAAATTTAAATTAAATGACTATTCAGATTTTTTTATATTTGTTTGTGAATAAGCAAAACATTTCATCATGTGTGCATTGATGAATGCTTGTTTCTTTATATTTAGTGCATTGTTTTGCGGTTCAAATAATTGAAAATGCTTAAGCCTTGGACCCCGGCTTCCAGTCATAGCTCAGACCGGGGCCCTAGATTCCATTTATGATTCAGTGTGGGTCCCCGGGTTCGACTAATGATTACGTGGGAGACCACAGAAGGGAAATTGTGACGGTCCTCTGAACTACATAACTCTCTGAATGGCACTCGTCAGGCCCTGTCATGTGATCTATAATGGATCCCTTTATCCATACAGTAAAGTACTACATAAACACTCCACACTTCCAATCATCTATGCACACAACATGTACAGTGCATACACACTCTCGATAAAATAGTCCAACACAACCTGCCAAGAGTCTCTTATCTTAGCTATCCATGCCTGTTGGCATTATATTTCAAGACAGGCAGTACAGGTTGCATCTCATAATCCATTGTAAAAAGAGCTTTCTGTTTGTAATACACAATTAGGGGTGCTCACTATAGAGCCGAAGTCCAAATACCAGTGAGAAATTGGGAGTGTTCACAGCTGCAGAATTTGGTGGAATTTCCCCCACAATGGTTTTTTCCCATGAGGGGGATACTACCTCAGCAGTAGATGCAACAATGAATACCACTTTAGGAGAAAACACCAATCACTATAGAGGCCTTCTTCATATATCATAGTTCTTCCTCTATGAGTGTGGTAGAAGTGTTAAATCCACAAACTAGTGAATCAAAGTGTATTTGTAAAAAAACATAAATGACTCATACTTTAAGGAACAAAGTGAGATTTTGGCTAACAGACCCAGTATTCGTTTTTGTTCTATTATTGTCTTCTATGCTCTGCTCAGAGTGTCCCAGAATATTTATAACTTGCTGAAAGTATTCCAGAAAAAACTCACAATCATAAGAAATACTCAAAAGGATACTGAAAGTTTGGGTAACTAAGGGCCTGATTCATGTCGTGGCTTGGAAAGCTCCCCGGCTGAATGGGTTTGGAAACGGTTTCCGACCGAATCAGATCGGGAGAGTCCAACCAACAGAGTACGATGCATCTGGAGGCTTACAGATACTATTTGGTTGGACTTCCAGTAGCTTCAATGGGAGCTTTTGTTCCAAACGAATGCATAGGCTCCCATTGAACAAAGGGGTGGCTGGGGAAAATCGGGAACACTGTGGCAGACACCCCCTGGTGCCTGCCATGCAGTGCACGGCTGGTAAGGGGGAGCCATGGGTACACCCACGGGCCCAATTGGGAGGGGGGCCCACTACCAGCCACCAAAATGTGATTCTGACTGCCAATTGGAGTCGGACGGCGCAATTTGGAAAGGCTGTCCAAATCCAGCATCGTATTAGGTTGTTCGGAAACGTGGCCCATAGAGACGTACGATTCTGCTCCATACCGCTCGGTCATTCCAAATGCCGTCGGGTTAGGATTGGGCTATTCCTAATGCCTATCTTGCATGTCTGAGTTGGTCCTGATCAAATTTGGATGGAGCAAATGTCGTTAGGAGGCCTTCCTAACCGCATCGTAATCAGGCCCTAAGTGGGGGAATAAAACAAGTATTCCTGAGTCAATATTTTGTATTGTTGCTTAATTCCGATACATGCATATAACAGAATGTTTCAGCGGAGTGTCACAATGTTGTTCCTTTGAAAGGAAAGAGTACTGCGGATAACAGGGAAAATTGACAATAACTTTGTGCAGGTCATAGATGACTCATAATTAGCCCTGGGAGTAGTTCACAGAGTTCCGCTACGTGGAACTCTGCGAAGTGACAAAAAACTCTGAAAAGTTCCACAAGCGGTGGAGTGCGGTCGAACTGCCGTTCATGCTGATTTTCCAACTCTACCTGAGTGGCAGATCGCGCCCCCTAGCTTACAGTTTGCAAGTGGGGGAAAAACACTGCTGCACTACACGGAGTGGAGTTTTCTACACTCTGTGAGCTCTGTTGAGCATGGAGTGCAGAAAACTCTACAATCTCATAATGCAAAGGGGGCAGTGATGAGGCTAGAAGTTGTTAACCATGAACACTAACAGTTATTTGATCATTCAGCTGTTGAATGTTTTTTGGAGGAAAGCTTCTGCTAACCACCCCTGTGCTTTGTTTTTGAGTAAGGTCAATATGGGAAATGTTTCCATGTCTGCGAATATACTTTAGGAAATTCCTTCACAATATGGATAGATAGGTGTAATACATTCCCCCAGTAATGTCTCTTCCAATTTTTCAGTTACAATGTGAAATGTGAGGATTCTCTTTTACTGCATGATTCATATGCACATGCTTTAGATGCTTCACACCAGCTCTTGCAGAGAATAACTGCACAACCCACCTCTGAGGCCTTGTAACTGGAAGGAGGCATACCAGGCAAGGGTAGGTCTCAAAGAGGGTAGAGTCCAGCAGCACCACTAGATTTGTAGGAAGTCTTTTGTGTCCCTGAGACTTCTTAACTGGTAGCACGCACACACACACCCCTAGAGAAACTTCACAAGCAGGATACGTAGCAAAGTCCAGTCCTTTGTCTTCTCCTTGGCAGAAGCAGCATCTGCATGATGACCCAGCAAGGCACACACAGCAAAAGGGCAGCACTCCTTACAGCTCTCCATCTATTCTCTGGGGTTTAAGGTCCAAGCCTTCAACCCCATTTTGTCCTTGTTCTCTTTGTGGCAAGTGCCTCCGAGCCCAGTCCAAACCAGTTCTGTCCTCTCTAATGCAACATCACTACATGAGGTGGAGACAGCATTGTGCAGAAGAGGCACTGCCTATTCAGGTGCAAGTGAAACTTCTCCCACCACTCTAAATGCATCCAAGGTCTATTCAACTCAGCTCTGAGTTACCCAGGAACAGCAGGACACACCTGAACCCCCCCCCCCCCCTTGTGGCTGTCTATAGTGAAAGCACATCCCCAGCCCCTGTCACTCCAAAACCAGACAGTCAATACACAAAACAGCAGAGGCACACAGACTGGTTAAACAAGAAAATTTTACATTTCTGAGCTAAAAAACGGTGATGGATCAAACCCTGATCTTTGGACTGGGTAAGAGTGGTCTGCTTAATTCAGACACTCTGTTCATCACCACCCCCTTTTCTGAATCATTTTGTCCACCATAAGCGTGGAAGGGTATACTCAGATGTGAGTCCCTTGCTCATTGCACCATCAGGATTCAAGCAAGCCGGGCCGACGACGGATGAAATGCCAGAAACCGGTCCCCGGAAGCTTGTTTCCTTCCCAGTATAAGAATTGGCTTGGTAGTTTGGTTTGCCCTGTTCCCATCATGCACTGGGACAGGAACAGACTAATTTGCATGTAGCCAGGTTCTGAGCTGGGATGGTGCAGTGAGCTAAAAAACGGTGATGGATCAAGCCCTGATCTTTGGACTGGGTAAGAGTGGTCTGCTTAATTCAGACACTCTGTTCATCACCACCCCCTTTTCTGAATCAATTTCTAAAAATGGCATTTTCAAACACACAATTTAAAAATCATCTGTTCTAAAAGATGTGTTATTAAATTCTGTGTTCAGGGAGGCTAAACACAATTTTCCCATCTTGTCCCAATGGAAATGTATACTTGTAAAATGTTACAAAGTAACTCCCAAGTTAGCATATGGGACAGATAGCCTTTCTATAGTAAAAAACGTAATCAAAGTATTTCACTATCAGGACATGCCACAAACACACCAGTACATGTCCTACCTTTCACATACAATGCACCCTGCCTGTGGGAGTACCTTGGACCTACCCAAGGGGTGCCTTACATGTAAGAAATGGGAAGGTTAGGGCCTGGCAAGTGGGTGCACTTGCCAGGTAAACATAGCAGTTAACAACTGCACCACAGACACCACAGTGGTAGGTCTGAAACACATTTACAGGGCTTCTCATGTGGGTGACATAACCAATGCTGCAAGCCTGCTAGTAGCATTTGATCTACAGACCCTGGCTCACATAGTGCACTTTACTAGGGAGCTTACCAGTACATTAAATATGCCAATCATGGATAGCCAATCATAATCATATTTTACACAGAGAGCATATGCACGGTAGCACTGAACAGCAATGTTAAAGTGGCCAGAGTCCTCAAGCCAACAAAAACAGGTCAGTAAAAAAAGGATGAAGAAGCAAAAAAACTTGGTAATAGCCCAGCAAAAAGGCAATTTCGAACATCAACAAAGGCGGTAAATCTTTGAGTGGGTGAAGTACGAAGTCTGAGTCCAGGAAGGCCACCTTGTTGATCGGGTGCTGCTCCTTGCTGAACCTGATGAAGCCTTCTCTATTCGGACTCAGAAACATTTCTGGAAGTCAGATTTTCTTTAACAGAGCAAACCAGCAAGCTGAGGCTGACTGGTGATTCAACGTCAATGGTTGGGGCTTCCATCCGGGTATCTATCAGTTCTCCAGGCAGAAAGTTGAAAAAGGTTTCAAGTCCTACTTCTTGGACATTGGGGACAGGATTGGGGACAGTAGGAGCATCTTGTAACAACAGACAAAGGACCAAGACTCGAGGACGCCATTTCGGTCTTATGACTCACTCTAACAGAGGCCAACAGGAAGGTCCAAGACAGATGCAGTTGGTACTGGTCAACTGAGCATTTGCATGGGAAGGTCTTCTGGAAGCTTGTTGTGTCCTTGTATTTCAAATAGAAAGTCAGCCAACTGACCCTTGTTGTCACATCTTGGGTTGTGATTTCAAGGCAAGCAGGTCTAGTCTGCCTTCAGGTTTATTAGACAGTAGGGCAACCCTTCATCTGATTCATCACATTATCCAGGAGTATTCTGAGCAGAGGTTGGGGGCTGCCCCTTTTATACCAAATTCCACCCTGTGATTGATGGCAATCATTTATCCACCACCTAAACCATTTCTTGTCAGTTCCTTCCCTCTCTCTGGAATTGGTGCCAGTCTGACTTGAGACAAAGGGAAGGGAGGCGTAAGTGTGTGCTTCATCTGCCAGTGAAAAGGTAGGCATCCTTTGAAGCTGAGGAAGACCATCCAGTCAAGGGAAGAGTCCCTCCAATACCCATAGACGTTTGCCCACTTTCCGGCAGCAATACACATCTCACCACAGGAGTGCCATCAGCAGTCAGGTGACAACTGGACACTGGCAGGAAAGCCTTTTGATTTTAGGCAGGAAAAAGACAGATTTGTAAAAGTGTCTATTCCAAAATTGTGATATAAAATCCGGCTTGACCATTAGGGTGGAGTCTAAACTACATATAATCTTCTATTAAAATGAGTCCTTGGACCATTTTTCTAGCTCTCAAACTCAAGTTAGCAAGCATTAGATAGTATAGTGTAACCCAGTGTTAGCCTCGGCAAGAGCAAGCCTTACCACAGTGAAAAATGTCTTAGGAGGTTTTCTCAGCCAGGACATGTAAAACATGAATGTAAAATTAAATGTACATGTCATATTTTTTAAATTCCATGCACCCTGCCATATGGTGTCTTAGAAGCATGAAAGTTTGAGCCTGGCAAAAGAATTGTTTGGCAGGTCAACATGGCAGTTTAAAATGCACATACAGGCTGCAATGGTCAGTCTGGAAACCTGTTTTACAATGCTACTTGAGTGGGCGGCAGAAGGAGTGCTGCGACCTACTCGTAAAATGAAATTTACTGGCCCTGGGTACAAATAGTACCATATATTAGGGACTTAAATGTAAACTAAAGGTGCCAATCAGGTGTATACCAATTTTATCATGTATGAAAAGGAGGGCACATGCACTTCATGACTGGTTAATAGGGGTGAAGTGCAGAGTCCTAGGTTCAACAAAAGCAGGTTCAGTAACAGATGACATAAATCTGGGGTGATCATGCAGAAAGGACACATTTCTAATATCAGGCTTTTCTGAAAATAACTTGAAGGGGAGACATGGGGAAGAGGAGCCTTTTGCTCCAAGGATATACTGCACCCTTCTCCCGTGCCCAAGCTGCAGGAACACAGCAATCCAGAGAACCAGTTTTATGTAGGGGGAAACGGTAAAGCCATATTGATTTTTCCTGAGAATGGTGCCAAGTGGGATAATTTTCATTATGGGAAGCCAAATGTGCTGCAAAAAAGAAAAGATTTGCTCTTGGGAACTTTCTCATTGGTTAGTGATGTGTCACCCCTACCTACTGGCTAGTTGTTTATACAAAACTTGCACCTCACTCCCAGCTCCTTAGAATGCAACTGGAAGAACAGAAGAGAACTGGATCAGCTGTCTGTGACCTATATTGAGACCTGAAGTACTAGACCTGCTCATTCTTGTACCCATGACTCCAAAGGGCACCGTGCGGTGTAAGGGACATCAAAAGCTAAACGGGCCTGACTTAATTGTGCTGGAAACATCGGCTGGTATGGTTCTTGGAAATATTATGTTATGTTATGTTAGGTTGTCTTGTAAAGCGCATGGCTACCCCAGCAATGGGGCGTCCCAGCGCTGTAGACCACTGGGGAACCCGTCCTGGCTTTCCCTGTGAGATGATCCCTGCTGGGTATCTCCAAGGTGAAACCAGGCATCCCCTGTGTATGTGGGGGGCCGTTGTGGAGATGAGGCAAGCTAATGCCCAGAGTTGCCAAGTGTGATCCCTGGTTAGAGTAGGCACCGAAGTGAGAATTATCGAGTCCGCAGACCCTGGTCCACGACCCTGCCACGTCGGGAATTGAGCCCTGGTCCTGGGCTGTCCTCTGCTTCCGGGCCTGCCGCCTCTAACCAGTGAGCCACACCACATTACAAGTCAGGCAGAGCAGAATTCCATGAGATGATTCCAAGGGAGCTGATTTTTCCACACAAGATTTTTTTCTGGGTTTGGGCAAATCGGAGCTGAATTTACTGTGTCAGACGTTCCTTCCCCTTCTCCTTGCACTCTCTCCATCACTCACATCCCACTAAGCTGTCCACACAAACATTTACCACCAGTTCAGAGCAGGTGATAAATCCATGCATTATATTCCACAGAATTGGGAAATATATGTGATTTTCCAACTCAGAAAATCAGTCCCACACAATTCTGACGCAGATTTACTGTGCGATAATGGTAAAATTGCATATTTATCATGCAATTTTGAATGAGGGTCTAAGTGTTCTGTCTGAAGTCCTGGAAGTTCTAGAAGTGACAAAGAGGAATTGCTCCAACAGGAAGAAAATGTTGGGACTTAGAAAATGTTCAGTCTCCTGAAGACCGGTAATAACCACCCAAGGCTATCTTCCCAGGTGCAACCTCAAGTCAACCTCAGTTGTCAAGAAGACTTCAGTGGAGCCACACAGGTAAGTTATCCAGCTTGAGTGCAATCTACCTGGCTACAGGTTTCAGGCTTGCTCTCCTGGAGATTTTTAGTACCAAAAAAAGAGACTACGTCCCAATTAAATTGTGACTAAGCAAAGGGACAAAAGGTGTCCAGCTGTTGGGAAGACATCAGCAGGTTTGAAATTAGAATTTTCCGATTCTGAGCCTTTTACGCCAAAACCAATGAGACTTCGGCCAACGTGTATCCAGCTTTGACCTACCCCACTGGAGTATTTTTGCCTCTAGAAAAATTACTAAGCCAGTCAGTAACTTTCCTGGCTGATCTTTCATACTAGGCTTAGTCTTGGGTGCATCGTGGTCAGCGTTAACTTATGCATTGGTCCTGGTCTACTGCACACATTTACATTATGCTGTTTCTTGCCACTGTTTAACTGTGAATGATTTTTAATCATTTGTGTGTTATATTTCCTTTTAATCTCAATTTTAAAATGTTACCGTGGGATTTGTATTGTGTAGTTTTTTTACTTTCTATATATGTTGGAATGGGTAACTTCTTTGCAAAGGTTTCCCAAGTTTACCTAAAAGGATTTTGGACTTACTTGGGTAGAACTCATGTCCTCACCAACTATTAACACATTTTATTACACTATTTAAGTGTAGTGAGGATCATTGTAAGAATCACCACAAGGGTAGGTTTAGAGATGACCATGTTACTCAAATGGACAGTTAAGTGTGCAGGAATGCAACCAATAGACCCCAACTTTCTCCGGGAATGACCAGAATATATAAATGGATGGAGTAGTACACACACATGTGGGTAATCATATTTGTGGGAGGAAGTCTAGTGATGGAGCGAGAGGAAATTGTAAAGACAGAGAAGGGAATTGAGATATGCTAAAGTGGCATTTGGTTGGGTACAAGTAGTTTATGATGGTGTAAATGCCATCAGAGAGGGGATTGATGGATCAAGGACTCGTGTAAAAGAGACTTGCTCAGATGCCATCCTCTCATATAATCCTATAACGAAGTATTAATAATGTTTTGTAATACTAATTATGCACAACATTTCATATATTTCTAGAGGAAGCTTGCCTATGTGTTTTACTAACAAGTGACCCGAGTATAATTAAAAATGTCTGCTAACGCGGGAAACTGTATTGCGCATGCGTCAGCTGCATGACGTCTTAACGCTTGGAGGGAAAATTCTGCCTCTGTGCAATAGCATCTAATATGGCCGCTTGGAAACTCATGTGCTAAGCATCTGCTTTGCTGAAACTAAACCGAGTTATATACTAAATGCTAATGTATGAAGAGTCTTTATAAGTAAATGGTAATAGAGTAGAGATAGGTGGTATACAGTGAAATCATTCTATTTTGAAATTAATACTTTTTCTTTTGACCTGTCTATTAGTTCGCATTTGGGCCTCTGAATTATGCTAAAGTGTGACACCCACGTGGTTCTTCCCGCATGCGCAAGAATGACAACACCGAAACAGTGAGGTCAAGTCTTGAAGCTCATCCAAGGAGGTTCTCCGCAATTGTCCTGGGAACCAGCTGAACATCCTGAAGATTCAATAGACAACTGTGAAATTGTATACAATGTTGTTGATAAAATTTGAAAATATTGGTGGGAAATAAAGCTTGGGAGAACAAATTAATGGGCGGGAACTTAAAACTATGAACTAAAGAAAACTATTTAAACTTAGCATGGTGTTCTGATCATCCCCCCAGCTCATCCAATCACAAATAGAAGCTTCATAAAGTTGAAACATTTAGGGGTGGTTCATGTCATTAAGAAAGTATAATAGGGGTAGTTAGTTAGCTTAGTTACATGCAGTCGCAACAAGAAAGCTGAGAGACCGAGATACTGCCTGAATGCTGCTTGAATACCTCAAGAAGCAAACTTAGAATTTTAAAGCTAAATAATTAGAAGAAGATAACGGAAGACTCGAGGAGGTGATAGAATTAGAAGAAGATTGTGGAAGAATCGAGGACTTAAATAGACTTAGAAGAAGAACGCAGAATAATCGAGGAGGAAGGTAGTGTCAAAAAGGGGTGAGAAGCAGGCGTCGAATCCAGAAGAGGTCATCTGTCCCGTCCTGAAGTCCTTGTCACCTGAACTTTCTAAGGACCCGTTAACTCTTGGCCGGAGGGGTGTGATTTTCACACCATCCTAGGTAAATATAGCTCTGTGTATTGTGTCAATGTACTTTTCTCTCTCTATCTTCTCTTTCCTGAGGTACTTGTTGTTGTGAAATCTTATCATTAAATTCGATAAATCGATCTTATTTCCTCAGAAAGATGGAGTTAATACTGTAATTTGTTTTGCTCATATGAATAATCAAATAAACATTTAAAACTTTCCTGAGTCTGGGGTTATTTAATGAGATAATAAGGTGAATGAACTTAGGTTGTTTCACCAATTACTCTTCAACTAAAAAAGATCCATGTATTAGAAAGAGGGCTTTAGATCAGCAATAGATTAGAGAAATGATAGGTAATTGATCTACATTTTTTTGCCCTTATAAAATTGACCCCCAGCGGTGTTCACCGGCTTATATGAGTGAGTGTGTTTATGGGCCCAGATGAGTATATAGTGATAGATGTTAGCAGGTTGGTAGCACACTGGATCAGTTTTCTGGTAGCAGAGGTATGGTTTTTATTGATTAGTTTGGTGATTATTCGTTATTGATTTATGTTTTAACAAACCCGTTTGTATATTCTTTCCTGTTGTCTGGAAATTCCCAGGAAGTGAATAGCGGGTGGTGAATGGAACCCACACTGCAGTGAGGTTACTTGTCTGTTTTAGTAATTGTATTCTGTGAATAAGCGAGAGTGATTGTTAGCAAAGAGTTTGCTGGTAAAACTTTGGGATTATATCACCCAGAAAGGGTAATAGCAGAGGAGTAGCAGGATCTTCTAAGGTTGGGTGAAGAGTAAGTGGAAAGGGTTTTACTTGCAGTGTATGAAGAGTAAGCAGAAGGTTTAACTCGTAGTAAAATAAATCAACCTTACTTTAGGTGAATGAAACAGACAGAGTAGCAAATCTTTTTTTGTTGTTATTAATGAAAATTTTGGTAAAAGCTTAAAGGAAATTAAGTTTTCGTATTACCTTGTGAAGGGAGGGTCAGCTGCCGGAGTTGCACTGACGTCACAGAGTGCAGCGCTGGGATTGGTTAGGACAGCGGGTGTGTGACAAGACAAGGAATTGTAAAGGAGGGGTCGGTTGTCGCTCTGACATCACCGAGTGCCACACTGGGATTGGTTGAAACAGCTTGTGTGTGATTTTCGGAAGATTGTAAAGGAGGGGTTTGTAGTGAGGAGTGATACTGATGTCACAATAGAGCCGCGCTAGTATTGGATACGCAAATTTTGTAAAATTGAGCTTGATTGGATGAAACAATAGAAGCTGCAACAGAATTGAAGAATCCTGAGTATAAACAAAATGGACTAATTGGTTAACAAAATAGAAGCAGTAAAAATAATAGACAGTGGGTTTAGTATGTGGAAATACGATTCAACATTCATAGGGAATCTCCCAGATAGAAGATATTTAGGTTTTGCAAGAGACGAATATATAAGAGGAACTTGTCATAATATGTACAGATAAAATAATTTTTTTTTACTTATGCAGTGAATCTAAAATTATTTCAAGAAAGATAAACCCATTAACCCCTTCCATGCTAATGACAAGGTCAGCTCGTCATGAGGCACACTGGAGCTGTGCTAATGACGAGTTGACCTTGTCATGAACAATGGGTTTCAAAGCTTTTCAGCACCCAGTAGGAATTGCCTTAGCACCAATGTGGTTAAGACAAGAGAAGCAATTCTTAACCCACCACCTAAAACTCCTGCCTCATTTAAGATGATGGAAAGAGTCTATCATACCTGTGTGTGGTTAGAAAATTTGATTGAGAATGTAAATGTAAATGTAAATGTACATGTATTTATATAGCGCAAATCACCGACACGGTATCTAAGCGCTTGCTTAGGGAACCCGTCCTGGTATTCCCCTGTGAGATACCCCGGCAGGGTATCCACAAGGTGAAAGCCAGGCATCCCACCGCGAGGGGCCATAGTGGAGATTAAGCAAGCTATTGCCCAGAGTCGCAGAGTGTGACCCCGTGAGTCGAGTAGGCACCGGAGCGAGAATTGTCAAGTCCGTGGAATTTTTTTGAGCCCGAGACCCGCCGAGGCAGGGAATCGAACCCTGGTCCACGGCCGATCTCAGCTTCCGGGTCTGCCGCCTCTAACCACTGAGCCACGCTTCTCCACAAGAATACAAAAGGGGACAAATTATTAGCTTTCCCAGAAAATGGTACATCCAATGGGAGAGTTCTTCAGAATTTGAGGACGAGGATGAATGAATTAGAACCAAGACCCAGACTAACGCAGTATGAAGCTTTAGAAGAATGGGAAATGGAGGCATTTGATCGAGACAGATCTAGAAGTACTAGGAATTATAGAGGATTCTATCCTATACAAGTACATGAATCACATGAAGATCAGATGAAACAATGGGGAAAAGCAATGGTTACAGAAGCACTGTATGCTGTATTAATGTTAGGGGAACAGTCAGGAGGCAAGTGTGCAAGAATTTTTTTTTTTAACAATGACAGGTTGTGGGGAATCAGAGGATGAATTTATGGACGACATCCAAACTAAGACTCCTCCACCATATCAGGAGGGACCTAGTAGAGCTGCTCCAAGTGCCGCCGCTTTAGAAACACCATTAGTTCCTCTGGTTATGCATGACTCATTAAATGAAAGGATACTCCAGTGAAAAGAAAGAGAAGCAATAAACAAAAATAGAGAATAATTAATACAGATAATACGACAATTGAGTGCACACCCTGAAGCTTTGACTACACCAGTGACTATTGGCCCAGTTGTCCCATTGTATGGGGATAAGGGAAATTGTTCAAACCAAGAGCTATGGCCACTCCTATAAAAGAACCTAGAAAATAGAACATAATAATTGAAGATCAAGCCAGTGAATGTGAGTCGGTAATATCTCTAATGGATTTGTCGATAAGAGAGAAAATGAGTGAAACTCCGAGAAGAGTCCTTCCCAGTTGTTCAAAAGAAATACAATTAAAAACATTTACAGGAACTAAAAGTGATACAATAGTATCACCAGAAGAATTAGAAAGGTGGGCACAGGGAATAGATAAACAGAATCAACAGTCAAAGATTTTGGACATTTTTAAATTAAAAGTAGAATTGGAAGAAATGATAGCTGTAAATGTGGGAATAGACAGGCTAAATAGATACAGCAAAGAAGAATTCGTGTGCATATGTAGGAGCATAACTAGGAATGTAAAGATATTTCATGAAAAATTGACAGAGATTGCTTCGGAGATGGGAATTGAAATAGGGAGATCAAAAGTATTGCAGAAACCATACAGAGCAGACTTTACTGACAAAGATTTGGAAAATATGTATATGTCCAGAAAAAGATTACAGATTAAAGAATTAATTAAAATTTCACAGAAATGGGGAGGTTTGGACAAGTGGAAAACAAGGTGGACAAATAAAAAAGAGGAAGTACAGGCAAATAGGACTACATCAGAATATTTACTAAAAGAATCTAAAAGACAGAAAGATTATGTCCTCTGAGAGAGGTCCCAGGAGGAGGATATGTACATGTTTCATGGACTGGACAAGATATTTTGTCATTTACTAATGATTTCCCGAAATTACGAGAGAAGACAGTTGAATGGTATAGACAGGTTGTAAGGTTTGTGAAAGTCTCCAAAGTTTTGTTGAAGAATTGGGATGGTCTATTTGACATAGTAGTGCCTGCAGATTTGTGGACTGAATGGACTGAATGTAAAGTTACAGTTGATTGGCCTAGTGATGAGTACCCAAGAGGTGAGAAAACAGGAGCACCCTCAGAGGAGGTAATGAAGAAATATCACCAGATGATCACTTTCTTGAAAGGGAAAATTCCTCTGAAAGAAACAGATTGGATAAAAATATACAGAACAACACAAGAAATAAATGAGACTGTGCATACTTATTATGAACGTCTGCTACAGATGTTCAATCAGTATAGTGGTTTTGAGAATATCAGAGATAACGGTATGGGACATTTTGTGTATCGATTTGTATCTGGACTGAGGCCTGAGATTTCACAGATGATTCAAAACCATATGTTGTGTTGGCAAGGAAAGCCAGAGTTCTAAAATATGCAAAATACTGTGGAGATGAGATCAAAAATAGACACAGAAAGTTAGAAGAAAAGGTAATGTGGCCACAAGTGAAATTGGCAGAACAGCAAGAGCTTAAAGTAAATAATCAGAATAATGATCAAACTGGAGGACATGGACAGAATGAAAACAGTGGGAGAATACCAAAAGGGAAAATTAGCAGAGTGGAAACAAAGAAGAAATTTCCTTGTCATGAGAGCGGAAAATTGGGGCATTACAAAAACGAGTATAACAATATTCAAAATAATAATGGCCCAAATCAAATTTTAAATCCAAACGTAGAATGAGGATTCTATTGAGTCAACCGCCACCAGTTGTTAATCAACAGAGTCAGTTACTACCTGCCCCTATGCCAAAGTTTATGAACAGAGGAAAGTACTGCGCGGGCGCTGGATTTCCAGGAGAAAGTGGAAAGATAAATTCCGTAACTTCACAATTTCTTTTGCAGACTAGTTGTTCTTCTGAAGATGAACAATGACGGTGCCTAAGGTGGGAGGAAGAGGAGTGCATACTTGGCGCAGCCTTACCTGCAGATCAGACAAGTCCATAGATTGATGGAAAGGTAGAAGGAAAAGACATTACCTTTGTGTTGGATACTGGTGCTACCCGTTCTACTGTGAGAACAGCAGACATCCCAAACCTACCCCTCTCAGGTGAACCCATCCAAGTAGTAGGTGTTTCAAATAGACAGATCAGATCTCCAATCACAGAACTCATGGAGGTATGCATTGGCAATTTTAGGGAAATGCACAAATTTGTAGTGTGCAATTGAAGCCCTGTAAACTTGCTAGGAAGAGACTTACTATGCAAAATGAACTGTACAATTTATTGGTGTTGCAATTCAGACCCCTGATGAAGTTGTTATTTACAAAATAATGTTAGCAGAACAAGGTACAGAAGTAGATGAGATGTATTCAATGATGACAAAAGATGTCCTACCTGACGAATTGAAATTGACAGTAAATCCACCAGTGTGGGAAATATAAGAAGGGTTAATGGCAGATGTAGGCCCAGTGAAAGTGACTATGAAAGAAGGTGCTGTCTACCCAAACACGAGACAATACAAAATGAGCCCTGAAATAAAGTAGGTGTCCTACCAGAAATAGAACAAATGATTGCACAAGGAATGTTAAAAGAAATAATGAGAAGTCCCTGTAATTCACCTATAATTGGTATTAAGGAACCTAATGGGAAATATCAGATAGTGCAGGATCTGCAAAAAAAATAAAATAAATTGTGGTGCATTGTTGTCCTGTAGTGCCGAACCCAGCAGTATTTCTATATCAAATACCATGGAATGCAGGATGGTTTACTGTAACTGATTTGTGTCATGCATTTTTCTCCATCCCATTACACCCAGACAGCCAGTATCTTTTTACATTCAAATTTGGAAATCATATTTTTGTATGGAATCGGATTCTTCAAGGGTACATAGAAATCCTTTCAATTTTTTATCAGATTCTGAAGAATCTGACGAACACTAGTAATGCCCATTAATTCAGTTTTAGTCCAATACATCGGCAACTTGTTTGTTGCATCAAAGTCACGAGATGATTGTGTCATTGACTCCATTGCCCTGTTAAATCATTTGGCTGTTGGAGGACACAAGGGGTCACCAGAGAAATTACAATTTTGTCAAGCTAGAGTTAAATATTTGAGACATCAATTAGAAAGAGGAGTGAGAAGAGTGACACCTGAAATAATAAACATAATAAAACAAATGTAGTTACCACAAACCAAGAGAGAAATCAGAATGTTTCTTGGTGTGGTGGGGTATTGTAGACAATGGATCATAGGATTTTCCTTAGTAGCAAAACCATTAATACAGATGACAAGAAAGCGAGCAAAGGACCCAATAGTCTGGGATGATGAAAAAGCACGGATGCTTTTGTTGAATTATGACATTTTTTATGTGAAGTTTATGCTCTAGGTATGCCAGACTATACAAAAGAATTCGCATTATTTTGTTGTGAATGAGAAAATTGTGCTTTATCAGTATTGACTCAGCGACATGGTTTGATGCGATGTCCGGTAGCATATTTTTCTGCTACTTTGGACTCTGTATCCTCAGTATTACCTGGTTGTTTAAAAGCTGTGGCTGCTGCTTGCACAAGTCTTGAACAAAGTAAGTCCATTGTGAAGGGACATCCTGTGTAAGTTTATGGCCCTCATTCAGTGGAAATTATTTTAACTAAAACACAAACTCAGTACCTTACTCCAAGTCGAATGACTAAATAAGAGAGAATCATTTTGGGATCAGAAAATGTGACAGTAATCAGGTGTACTATCCTAAACCCAGCTACTTTATAGCTGATGTACATGGAGAAGAAGTGAGGGATGATGTTGAGCATGATTGTCTAGACGTTACTGAATATTGTACCAAACCTCGCCCAGACATACAGGGAGAGCCTCTGAAAGAATGCGAAAATGAGCTATTTGTACACGGCTCGTGCATGAGGCATGAAGAAGGAGGAATAAGTGCTGCTTATTCTGTCAGTACATTGGCAGGAATGGTCGAAGCATCCTATTTAACCGGAGTCAAGTCTGCACAAATAGCCGAATTGATAGCTTTAATTAAAGCATGCAAAAATGAGAAAAATTGGAGAGTAACCAGTTGCAGTGATAGCCAGTATGATTACGGGGTTGTGCATGACTTTGGCCAACTTTGGATGCAGAGGGATTTCATGACTTCTTCAGGAACCCCTATTAAAAATGGAAGATGTGTGAAAGAGCTTTTAGAAGCAATACAATTGCCAAAAGAAGTGTCAGTGATCACGTGTGCTGCACATCAGTCAGGAGATGACTATGTGGCTCCTGGTAATCGATATGCTGACCAAGTTGCCCAGAACTGTGCCAAAACAAAAATGGCAGTAAACAAGAAAATTGAGATGAGTGGAATCAGATGCCAACTTATGCTAATCTCAGCACTAGAGAAATGGGATGAATTAAGACATTTACATGGTGAGGTGGAAGTGAGTGAAAAGGAAGGGTGGATAAAAACGGGATGTCAAAGGAGAGCAGAAGACGGTGTCTGGAATTATCCTGATGGTAGACCGGTCATGACTGACTGTATGCTCCCACAAATGGCCAGAATGTACCATGGAGATACACACATAGGTAGAGATGCCATGATCAGACTCTTTAGACAAAACTGGTATGATACGAAGTTTAGGACTGTCGCAGAGAGTCTTTGCCAGAGATGTTTAATTTGTCAACAGAATAACCAAGGTAGGAAAACAGTGGTCAGTTGGGGAAAAATTGGAAAGGCAGAGCGAACATTTGAGAGTTTACAGATTTAGTTTGTTTCTGTTACCGCCATGTAAAGGATTGAAGTACATTCTTATCATAGTATGTTTGTTCTCAAGACAGGTGGAGGCATATCTTACTAGAAGAAATGACAGCGTAACAGTTGCCAAAATATTGTTGAGAGAACTGATACCTCATTTTGGTTGTCCAGTAACTGTGGAATCAGATAGTAGATCTCACTTTAATAATGAAATAATTTGGTTGATCTGTGAAGCATTTAAAATTGAACACAAATTGCACTGTGCTTACCATCCAGAAGCTTCTGCGGGGGTAGAACAATTGAATGGCACAATAAAATCAAGATTGGCAAACGTGTGCGCATCTACATCACTGTGTGTGCCAGATGCACTACCTTTTGTTCTGATGGGGCTCAGAAACAATCCTGATAGAAACACAGGGTTCAGTCCCCATGAAATACTCATGGGAAGAACAATGAGATTAGCATTTATACCAGGACACAAACTGTTAAATATAACTGATGATCTGGTATTAGACTATTGTAAAAGATTGGCTGGTGTAGTGTGTTCTGTCTCTCACCAGGTTGGAGAAGAAGCAGTTGCCAGGCAGCCAGATCAAGCACATGATCCAATCCTGGAGACTGGGTGGTGGTAAAGAATCACACCCAAGAGAAGTGCCTTGCACCCAGGTGGGATACACCGAGACTGGTTACAACAACAGCAGTGAAATACCTGCTAGTCATACCAAAAGAGTACCAGCTCCTGAGGAGGGAAATCCTCAACTGATACCAGCAGTTGAGGGTGCTGAAGGTTGTGTAGCTGAAGAGTCTAGAATACCAGACTCTGAAGTAGCTGATCAAGAACAACCAAGCACTAGTCAGGAGGAATGGATACCAGGTGTTGACATACCTGATGTAAATATCAAAACAAAAAGTAGAACAAAATTAGAAAAGCAAGATGCTAGAGAGGACCAGACAGGTGTAGAAGAACAAGCTCAGGAAATAGAAATTGAAATTGTTGGAGACCCTGAGCAGGAACAGATAAGGAAGCAAAACTATACTCAGATAGAGGTGAATGAAAATATTCAAAATTCTGAGGAGGGACAGATAGGTTTAGAAGAACACGTTCAAGCTGCATACAAGCAAAGTGTAGTAAGACCTGAGCAGGACCAGTTAGGAGAAGAAGAACAAGTTCTGGAAGAAGAAGATAAAGTTGTAGTAAGACCTGAACAGGATCAGATAGAAGAAGCAGAACACATTCAGGTGAATGGTGCCACAATAATAAGCCCTGAACCAGGACAGATAGATAGGGACTCAGAAGATGAAGAAAATCAAATTGTGCCACAACTTAACAAAAAAAAAAGAACTCTTGAGAGTGACGAGGAGAGTGAAAGTGCAGTGCAAGGCAAAAGGGTGAGAAAGGGTGATTATTGGCCTAGTTGTGTCAAAAGACTACAATATCACCTAAAGACAATAAACGAAGAACCTGAACAAGTGAATGAAGTCACTAGTCAGTCAGGACAATCAATTGAGAAAACCTGGCGAAGAAGTCAAAGACTAAATATACTGAGCAATACATTTAAAGGCCCTGAGTGGACCTATGTGATTCTTGAAGAGCTTGAGAATTTACATTTAAACGAAGAAAGTGACAAAGAAATAATTGCAGAACAGATTGATGAAGGAGAAATGAGACCTCCTTGAGCTAATAAAAGAAAAGTCAAACTCTTCTTAAAATGGCTAAAGATAGAGTTGCTGATAGACCAAAACGAAATTGCTTAAAGAAGTGCTGTAGAATATGCATATCTAGCATTTTATTAGTGATTGTAGTATGGTTAATTTTAACTATAGCAATACCATATTTGATGAGCATAGAAAAGAGAAATAGTACAGACACAAATGGAAAATTAGCTAACTTAAAGGGAGATAGAGTAGAATTAGAAGCATCAGATGAGTCAGAAATACATCACACAGGGCACCCTTACCTGTGGCCTTGGTTTGGTGCTATTATTCTCTGCTGCCCGGTTCTCTGTTGTCCAGTGCCCCGTGCGGGTGAAGATTTCCAGCCAGCCCCAAGCTCCCGCTCCCGCAACCCGTACCTTTCGCGGACCGCCGGCTGTCGGACTACACTATCCAGGAGGCAGCGCGGTCTCGTGAGGGGAGGAGGAGGGGAGGAGCAGGCCCATAAAGCTTGCGCCGGGCTCCCGTGGCGCAAGACGCCCTTACCTGTGGCCTTGGTTTTGTGCTATTATTCTCTGCTGCCCTTGTCTCTGTTGTCCAGCGCCCCGTGCGGGTGAAGAGTTCCAGCCAGCCCCAAGCTCCCGCTACCGCTCCCGCAACCCGAACCCTTCGCGGACCGCCGGCTGCCAGACTACACTACCCAGGAGGCAGCGCGTTCTCACGAGGGGAGGAGGAGGGCAGGAGCAGGCCCATAAAGCTTGTGCCGGGCTCCCGCGGCACGGGACGCCCTTACCTGTGGCCTCGGTTTTGTGCTATTATTCTCTGCTGCTCAGTTCTCTGTTGTCCAGCGCCCCGTGCGGGTGAAGATTTCCAGCCAGCCCCAAGCTCCCGCTCCCGCAACCCGCAACCTTCGCGTTCCGCCGGCTGCCGGACTACACTACCCAGGAGGTAGTGCGGTCTCGCGAGGGGAGGAGGAGGGGAGGAGCAGGCCCATAAAGCTTGCGCCGGGCTCCCGTGGCACGGGACGCCCTTACCTCTGGCCTTGGTTTTGTGATATTATTCTCTGCTGCCCGGTTCTCTGTTGTCCAGTGCCCCGTGCGGGTGAAGATTTGCAGTCAGCCCCAAGCTCCCGTTCCTGCTCCTGCAACCTGTACCCTTTGTGGTCCACCGGCTGCCGGACTACACTACCCAGGAGGCAGCGCGGTCTCGTGAGGGGAGGAGGAGGGGAGGAGCAGTCCCATAAAGCTTGCGCCGGATTCCCGTGGCGCGGGACGCGCACGGGCTCGCCCTGGACAAGGGAGGACGGGGCCATCTAAGGCCGTCGTAGCCCAGAGGAGGCTGGGCTTGGCCACCCCCCTTTCATGCGTGATTTTTCGAATTTTCAAGATCACCAAGGACCTGGTTAGTGACATTTAGCCTGATCTATATCTCTTTGTGGTCTCTATGGCAACTAAGCAAAAAATAATTGGGCAGAGGGTGGGGGCCGGGGTGGTTGGAACCCTGAATGCCTTTTTAAACAGGGCCGAATCCGTTTTGCAGCATGAAATAACTAACGAAAAAAAGACTTTCCTTGGGTATGTCTAAGGGGCACAAAAGGTCATCTCTAGGGGCCATTAGCAAAGCTAAATCCCCAGTAGCAGTTTTACAACCCATGGATTATGCCAGCATTGAGCAACAGGATCCAGGTACACTCAACACTGATACTATCGATTTAAATTCAGAGGTTGACATAGTTGAAGTATCAAATTTGAGCGATTCTAATGACCAGGTTGCTGGGCAGTTATCAAAACTAACAGATACCTTGCATACAGTTCCATTGAGTCCAACAATAATGGTTTCAAATGAACTACGGTTATCTAATACTCCCACTATCCTTCCATTAGATACGCATGAAGATCTGAGTAGCGCAACTAGTCCTGCTTTATCATCGAGGTTGCGCAAACAAAGGCCAGCTTTGGGGAATAAGGGTCAAGACTATCGGACAAAAAAGAAAGCTAATCCCCCTCCGAGGAATTCTAAGTCTAGGAAAACCGGGGGGCAGTTCAAACGAATAAATCAGATTGCGAGATGGTGACCAAAACAGTGCCACGAAAATCAGTGAGCACAAAAACCGAGGTAGACTATGTACCACCCACTCCTTGGTTAGAGGAAATAATTGGGAAGTTAGAGACTAAGATAATCCTCTCCTTGGAAACTGGGATCAAGGTCAGAATGGATGAAGTAGAAGATCGCATGAGAGCGAGTTTTCGCCAGTTAGATAATAAGATCGAGCAATTGTGTAAATTAATGGGGAACACTGAAAGGGATAATCTCCCCATCTGCTTAACCGCTCATGCGGGTGGTGCTTATGCACAACCCCAAATAAAACTGCATGGGGATGCTGGTACTCTCCTTGATAAAGACATAAGGTAAAGGATAGATACTGGGCATAGAGATGACTTTTCGATAAGATCAAACAACATCATACAGTAGATGGAGGTACACATTGAGGGCGGACATCAG
Organism: Lissotriton helveticus; assembly: GCF_964261635.1. NCBI lineage: Eukaryota > Metazoa > Chordata > Amphibia > Caudata > Salamandridae > Lissotriton > Lissotriton helveticus. The sequence goes on from NC_136059.1 coordinate 1,083,847,284, forward strand.
GGTACCCATGCCATTCAGGGGAGCCTTGCAAGAAGATCGCAAACACAAATAGCCCCTGATAGCTTAATTATGTACCCTGATAGGGCAGCATTACACAGCCCAAAAGGAACGGACTTTATACCTAACACGGATGTCCTACAGTTACGACCGTCATCTTCCCATATGTAGTAGTGTTAACTGGAGTTCAGAAGCTTGGTCTAATTTGCGAAATAAAACAGTGCACTGGCTAATACAATTTAAACGATTCCCTCCAGTAAATACCAGTGATATTCTGATGGTTCGTAGAGTTGGGTGGCTGGGTGATTCTCCAAAGAACATTAGAGGAGACTGTGTGGTGATAAATTTCAGATGCCCACAGTTAGCTAGGAGAATATTAGAGTTCCAGGAAGAGATCCTCCTCCAGAGTACGTGCATTAGTACCCTTCCACTGGGCTATTTCTACAAACCAGTTGTTGGAAGTAATAGCAGTAGTGTGGTCCCTCATGTTCCATTAGCAAATAGATTTGCTGGTTTATCGTCTTTAGATGATTTAGACTGACTAAGTGGTATAACTGCTTCTGCAACTCCCCTTGTAATTCATTGTGAGGTACCACACCATTCCCAAAATGTACAGATAATATCTATTCCACAGGGGACAAGTGAGTCACTTAAAGAGTGGGGTCTAGAGACTGCCCTGCCCTCACAAGTTCTTAGCCCAGAAATACACTTAGGGTACCCGGAGGATACTAATGTATCAATTAATGTGGATGAGAATGCAGATTCTGAACCAATAGGAATAAGTAGGAATCTGGAAGTGAAGCTCACCTCCTGGAATATAGCGGGTCTCAACAAGAATTTATTGGATATGATATGGAGTGATTACATAGACCAGAGTGAAATAATCCTCCCACAGGAGACCTGGTCACTGGAAATCCCTCACAGATAGGGTTTTAAAACATTCAGTGTGAATGCTAGCCCCTCTGTTAAAGGAAGACCATCAGGGGGTTTGGTAATTTGGATAAGGATTACCCTTAAAATTGACATTATTCCATTATACATCCAGCCTCAGGATCTGGTGGTTGTAAAAATCGTCACACGAGATAGCAAGGAACTATATTTAATTAACATCTACAATAGGCCAAGCGTACTCAATAAAAAATCGCTGGCAATAGAGCAACTTGACTCCTTTTTAGATACAATAGGGCCCATGCCACGGATAATTGTTGGTGGCAACCTTAAATGTAAATTTTAACCGATATTGGGCTTTGATAATCTTTTTGCAGAGCAAGACATGACGAATAACATTCCAGCCATAGACAGCAGCAGGGAGGTAAGGTGCACTGCTGCAGCGGCGCAAATCCTAAAGCCTACGGCAGGACATGATCTGAGAGCATGTAATGGGCGTCTGCCGTCAGATAGACCCACGGCTTTTACATTTTGCAGAGGCAGCTCACGGAGCAAGATAGACTTTATACTGGTCTCAATACATTTTTGGCAATATGCCATTGATTTTAAAATTGACCCCAGAACAGAGAGCGATCATTATCCCTTACAATTGATATTGGAATCCCAGCTTTTTATGACTGCCACAGTGGGGATCGAAGGGAATGATTCAGCTGTCTGTGAGCTCATAACAAGTAATAACAGACGAGCCCTAAAATGGCCCTATATTCTTGCTAAAAATGCAGTGATGATAAATATTTATAATACCTTTGCTGACATTATTACACCACTCCAAGATTTCTCAGTAGGGGAAAGTCGTGTACTGGATCTGCATAACAATTTGGTAGATGCGCTCACCCCGTTTCTAAGCAACATATATAAAGAGAAAAATGGAGGAGGGAATAATCACAGGGAGGTGGGAAACCCTTGGTACAACAAAGATTGCAGATTAGCTAAGACTACCCTAATTCAGGCAATTAAATGCAAACATATACTAGAAATAAGGGAGAGAAGGCATAACTACAATAGAACGCATGCAGAAACAAAAAAAGCCTGGGAGGATGACATTTGGACTGACTTAATAAATGCAGCTAAGTCCAAAGACCAGGCCGCTTTCTGGAGTCTAATAGCGAGAGGAAATAAGACAGGAAGGACTGTTAAAGACATTTTCTTAGATGAACACACATGGCTGGAACAGTTCTCTCGTCTGTATTCTGATAATCTTGGGGATTCTGCTACAACAGAAAAAGACTTGTAAATTGCAGCAAAGGCCGTCGATATGCATTTTAGTTTAGAAGAGACTATAAAAGCAATACAGGCCATTAAATTAGTGAAAGCTCCTGGGCCAGACAAAATCCTAGGAGATTTATTGAAGCATGATATGGAAGTCTGGGGCCCGTATATAAACTTTTTATGTAATTCAATAGTTGCAGGTACGCCAATCCCTGACACATGGAAAGGGGTGGAGATTGTGACAATTTTTTAAAAGGGTGATCATTTTGATCCGACAAATTATCGCCCAATTATTTTAATTGATATTTTACAGAACGTTTTTTGCTAGGCCTATTTTAAATAGACTGTTAGAATGGATGGATGAGGCAGATATACTATCAAAGTATCAAGCGGGGTTTAGAATCAAAACAAGTACCATTGATCAAGTGTTTAGATTCACATGTATTTGTTGGAAATATATCATTTTAAGGAAGGGCAGTTTATATATTGCCTTTGTAGATTTAACCTCACCATTGCGGCGCAAATTCCGCCGCAGTGCTGAACATTCCGATCGCGGGTGTGGTCATGACGGCTCCCGGCCGTCATCAGCACACGCCCACCGTGACTCATGAGGGCCGGGAGCCGTCATGAGCATGGATCAGGTTAAGGGCAGCCTTCAATCTGGTCCCCCGGGTCCTATTGTGGGATTCGCTAAAACATACTGGGGTGCCACAAGAATTACTTGTGCAATTAATTAGGCTCCACGTAGGAAATTGTGCAAGAGTAAGATGGGGGCCGAGGGGGGAACTATCTAAGGCAATAGCAGTGAGAAGGGGTGTACGTCAGGGGTGCTTGTTATCACCCACACTCTTCTCACTGTATGTAAACGATATCCCTAAATATCTGGAACGCTGTAAACATGATTCTCCACAGCTAGGGGGCGAAGTTATCTCAGCATTATTATTTGCTGATGTCACAATTTTAATTTCGCAAACTCTAAAGGGATTGCAATGCCCAGTGGACTCCTTTAATACTTACTGCACCATGAAGGGCCTTGAAATCAATTCAAGTAAAACCAAATACATGTCAATATACCCGCACAAATCATTTAAGGAGAATCTACTTTTAAACAACCAAAAATGTCAATATGTGGAAAGTTTTAACTATTTAGGAATTACCTTGGATAGTAAACTGTCTTGGAAGGGGCAATTGGAAGAGAATAGGATAATGCTGCTCCAAAATTCACTGCCTATATTGAAAAAACATGGGGCTAGTGCTTCTAAGGCTGTTTCTCCTGCTTTGGAGGTCTTCAAGTTCAAAGCTCAATGGGGAAGAGATTTGGGGGCCATATTGCAAAAAGAACTTTGAACGGGAAGAAAATAATTTTTTCCGGAAATTATTAAAACTCCCAACTAGAACGCCCTTAATCCCAGTATTCATGGATCTTAATATCAAACGTACTGATTATCATGCAGTATTAAGACCATTACTATTTTGGGTCAGGATTTGGTCGACCCTGAGCTTTCTCACTATAGAGAAGGCCTGGAGGAGATCTTGAAAATTGACCGAAGTAAGGACATTCCTTGGCTCAAACATGTTACATTGTGGACGAAGAAGTTAGGCCTTTCCCATTATTGGGAGGATCCATTACAGTTGACGTCATCTTGTAAGCCACATTTAAAATCCACTTTTTGGACCTACATGAATAACAATATGCTACACAGTTCATCTGTTGGATCCTTAACTTTGAAATGCATAGCCTTTAAAGATGTTGCTCAATTTGAACCTTTTTTGGATGAGGTACGCCCACAGCTAGCGAAATCCCTATTTTTGCAGTTTAGATATGGGGTTTTACAAACAAATGCAAACATATCCAGATGGGGCAAAAATAGGGTGGACAGTAGTTGTGATCGTGTTCCTTATGTACAAAAAAGGTTAAAGAAAATGATGCGCATATACTCTTTTTCTGTCCCGCATACAAATTAGCCAGGAAACAATGGATTAGGTCTCTCTGTAGGAATTTGGGTGTTAGAAGTTGCTGTGAGGCCGAACGCATACTGAAGACTGACACGTCACAACTGGTTGTCTTCTGTGTAAGCAGGTTTCTATTCAATGTATACCTGACAAGGAATAAAGCTGGGTTAAAGCTTTAGTGTTAAAAGTGTATACCCCTTTACCAAATGTTAAGTAGAAGAGTTATTGCACTTGCACTTTCCAAATTGGTTATGTTTATTGTGATTAATGTCTCATCCCCCTCTGAGAGCATTTCTGTAATTTTTGATTGTACAAATTTTAACATGCTATTAAATGCCTAGTTTAAATGTTTTTTAAAATGTATTTATGATAATAGATAGGTTTTATGGCGTATTTGGAACGGATCATATAAACTGTATAGCAATTGATACCCTTTTCTTTTTGTACACCAACTTTTGGATTAATTTTGGTAGTGTTAAATTGTATTTTAATATATCTTTTATGGTTGTAATTGACCGAAATAAAGATTAATTAATGATAATTAATGACATCACACAGTAACAGATAATAACACAGATTTAAATGTTTTCATCAAGTTATTGTTTCAATATGTAGACACTACGGAAATTAGTGATTGTTATGTATGTATGAAATTACCAGCTTCAGTAGCAGAAGGTGTCACATATCACAATTTACCGCTAACATATGGCATTTCATGTAGTGCAACATTATTATTTAAATTCAGATGTGATATTTTCAGATGTTCCTGTTCGGAAGAATACGAATCCAGTACTTCGTAGCATAGCAGCGCAGTTTATGGGTGAATTTTTCTTAACACAAAATGCAATGGATACAGCAGAAGCTCACAAGCATAATTTAACATGCTCACTAAAAGAAGAAGAAAATATATTTTTGCAGCCAGTAAACAGAAAAATCATATTCCACCATGGGCTGAGAAGGAAAGAATTTATAGACCTGGCAAGACTCATGCTGTGATGTCACAAGATTTCGAAAAGAAAGGGAAGATCTGTCTCTATAGATTAAAGACTGACTATAATAATTCATTTATTGGTTCCAGTGAATGTGAACATAACTTTTTGGATATTGGAGGTTGGGGATTAAAAGGGGGAACTGATCCAATATTTCCTGGAATGTATTATATATGTAGAAATAAGGCTTATTTCAAGCTACCTGCAAGATGGTATGGGAGTTGCTATTTTGGAATAGTATTCCCTAAAGTCTATCATGCGAAAAGAATTACTGGAAGCAATGAAAACAATAAAGAACTAATCCGTAATATGAGCGCTAGTTTTTCAGAAATAATAGGTGACTTATTTAGTGCATTGATACCTTCAGTGGGAGCAATTCTGAATTCACGAAGAATTTGTCAATTATCCACAGTAGTTGATCGCTTATCGACTGATACTGCTGGAGGTTTTCTGATGATCAATACCAAAATGGTTGCAATCAGATCTATGGTTTTGCAAAATCGACTTGCCCTTGATATATTATTGGCAAAAAAAGGTGGAGTTTGTAAAATGCTGAGAGCACAATATTGTTGCACTTATATTCCTGATAAAAGTGTAGAAATTGGAGGGTACATTAAAAATATTACTAAATTGGAAGAAGACTTGAAACCACTGGAAGGTGATAATGTATGGAAACGATTAACAAATAGCCTAACCTCAATAAGTTCATGGTTTGCTAACCTAGGTAAAGGAGTTGTAGCTAAAGTAATAATATCTATACCCGGAATAACAATGATAGTTTTAATAATACTGATATGGTGCAAATGTTGTAGAAGGAGAAGAAGGCATCAAGTAAATAAACTGGGAAAGAAGAGAAAATATGAAGAAATTAAGCTTGAAGAATTTAAAGGAGAATTATACAGAAAAATGAAAAACATGAAAGATAAGGATGAAGAGGAAATTGAAAAGACAGAGAAGGGAATTGAGATATGCTAAAGTTGGGATTTGGTTGGGTATAAGTAGTTTATGATGGTGTAAATGCCATCAGAGAGGGGATTGATGGAGCAAGGACTCATTTAAAAGAGACTTGCTCGGATGCAATCCTCTCATATAATCCCATAACGAAGTATTAATAATGTTTTGTAATACTAATTATGCACAACATTTCATATATTTCTAGATAGAGGAAGCTTGCCTATGTGTTTTACTAACAAGGAACCCGAGTATGATTAAAGATGGTTGCTAACGCAGGAAACTGTATTGTGCATGATTCAGCTGCATGACGTCTTAACGCTTGGAGGGAAAATTCTGCCTCTGCACAATAGCATTGTCATGTATTCCTATAGGTTCTGAATCGATCCCCCTATTCCTGACCCTATTCTGGTTAAACTAACTATCAAGTTAACTAACAGTCAGCCCATGAGGCAAGACAAGCCCCCATGATGCAGATACCGTTATCTGACGCAGTCACACTACGGCACAGGAACGTGTTATCTGATTAGGTCATAACGCTTGAGATCTAATTAGACAAGCGACATTCCTCCAGCCCCTGATAAGGCATACGACGTTCTCATAACAAATCAAACCTATGACAACCTGGGAAAAACCCTGCGGCCATTGTTTTGATTTCACAGAGAACTTTAGTAAAGAATGTGCTAACGAGCAAGTCGTATGACATCTTTATTGACGTATCTATGTCCATCCTTACGTCAATCTCGGCACCTTTAAGGTATAAATATTGCCGATCTTGCCCTATGCAAATACACGCGTGGTGACAAGACGGAGCAGCCACACTTGCCGAAGCCGAGAGCAGAAGCAGACCCAGCTGGCAGCAGCCCCGCCTTCCTGACGCGCTGAGAGACGCGCTGCTATCTCAAGCCGAGAGACCCAGCACCGGCGTTTCTGGGCAGCCCTCGCAGGCAGCCTGGAATATCGAGAGCAGAGAAAGAGATACCATTCCTCATTCATCCTAACTTCCAGGTACAGAACTGAATAACCCCTCACAGAGAATTCTTTAGTTATTCACTTGGCAAAAACAAACTTAACTTAAACTGTAACTTTCTATTCCCGCCCACGCATTAGACTTAGGTCAGGTACACGGGGTAGGCGTATTTAGAAACACCAGTTGAGTACATTTAGTCAAATGTATATGTGTATGTAAATATATTTTAATCATTTTAAACATCATATGGCTTAGAAACCATATCAATGTTTTTACAGTATTATTTTATACTATTGCTTCTAATGTATGCACTTTACTTAACTATAAGTATTGCAATAATATCGATCCATTTCTCATGTATGAGAAAAGAGACTGATCAATAAATGACACCTTTTTATTGAACACGTCCGTCTCTTCCTTTTCTCTACAATCTGATGAGACTAAGAATGCACGTACTGACTGAGTAAAATAATTGCCTTGTGCTCACACGACTCTCGAGATTGACTCTTGATTAGGGGAGAGCAAAGTTGTCATGTTCTATGGTTGTCAGAAACTAAATCCCTTCTTGTCTAATCAGGGAAGTTAATTCCTCCTTGAACATTCGAGAAAGTTTCTAGCGAACTCTGAGCTACGCTGGCAAACCCAAAAATTAAGTCTAGTATCGACAGTAGTAGACCTAGTTAACATCTGGTCTAGGCCTTTACTGCTGTAGGTATTATTCCAATGCGCAGAGCCTATTGGGAAAATAGGAGCTACACTACATGGCGCCCAACGCGTTTGGAAAGGGCGATAAAACTAACGTAAGACATTAAGAGTAACTCAGTCGTGCTTTCTCACTCAGACCCCTTTTCCCATTATACTCCAAAGACGTCTGGAGTGGGTGAAAGGTAATATCCTCCAAAACCTCGCAGGAGGGAACTCCTATGTATGGTTCTTGGTATAGTCAACGTTGAAGGATAAAAACATTCCCAAAATATTGTGCATCTAATCTCTGTTTCCATAAAGAAACCTGATCTGCAAACAAACATAATACCATCCTGTCTGTAAAATGGCAGAGAGTGATGATGAAAGAGAGGCAGTTAGATTAGCAACTGAACTCACAGATGCTGATGCTACCATGCAAGCAGCAGACCCGAATATAACACTGATTCCGGTCATTAAAAGGAGATCTATAACCTTAAAACTTATAGAAAATGGACTGACACCTAGAGGTGGCACAGTCATATTCGTAATCGAGGCACACGAATATCGGCAGACAGAGGTATACTATTCATGGATACATTTTCCAGCAGCAAATGCTGTAACAAAGTACTTCCACTATTACAAAGTAGAGGAACCTCCTGAAACGTACACTCCTTTCGAGGAGGTGGAAGTACCACTCAAATTCCTAGAGCATTTGCTCTTATTTGATGGCGCCCTAAAACATAACAATCACATTACAAGACTCGGTCCTTTAGGAAGACCAGGAGCAACGTGGCCGGTCTTAGCCGGATACACACCACATCCAGACATCGAAAGAATGCCTGCAGCAGAGCTGTTAATACAGCTAAAACAACTACTAAAAATTCATAGACAATTAGTTCAGTATGTAATGCGGACTTCAACAATTCAGCCAGCGATTAAACTTCCACAGCTGACCCCTCACCAGGGGAACACAAATAAAATTACACCACAGAACATCCAATCCTGCCTAGGTAAAGTTCCAGCTAAACGGGAACAGATACCATTCTGGTTGGCACAGAAAATTACCCAAATAGAGGCGGTGTTTCCTGACACCACCCCATTAGAAAAACACAGGATTCTGACTATATGTCTCCCAATGGGAATCGCACCACACATTGAGGACTGTGACACTTGGGGTACAGTCTTTGCTTCCATCTACACAAAAACGCATGGTGTTCCATCCATTTCGGTGATACCAGATGTGCTAAAACAAATTCAAGATGAATACGGTCCAGAACCTGCTTTAACTCTTGGTATGAAATTACTGAAAGACTTCAAGCAGGTCTCGGCTATATTATTAGCCAACATAAAAGGTGAAGCAGCAAACGTGGCGATCCGCCAGAGGTTAAAAGAGACAGATATAGCAGACCAACCAGCTGAAATTGCCAGAATCATAGAAAAATCCTATGAAGAACTAGGCAGAGATAGTCTAGGTGGAATACCAGTAAAACCGCAACTGACTACAAGTCCAGAAAAAATATTTTTTACTAATAATTCACCAAAAAAGAACTGGGATGGAAACAAACAATCCAATCCTAAAGAAAAGAAATTCCAGTCCCGAGGGAGGTCTCCCTGGCGAAGAGAGAAATCTCCAAACCAAAGACAGAGTTCACCGCAGAGTGACCCCTCTGGGAATAGATATAACCTTAGAAATAGGGATAATATTAAAAAACCTGATAGATATCAAGACATTGATACACGTCCCTCTCAATCTTTTCAGACTTCCTCGCAGAAATCGGAAAGAAGAGGACGATCAGAAGAGCACGCCAAGTCCAAAGACAAGGAACCTGCTCAACTAAAAAAGAAATTACAATTTCCAAAAAAGAAGGTAGCCAGTATCAAGGTAGTTAACAATGCCGAGAATACTGAGGACACAACTGAAAAACGGAGAGTGGGCTCAGACAATGCTAGACAGCGCAGCAGAGGTGAGCATAGCTCGCAAAGTCCTTATGAATCATCTGGAGACAGTGGACACGAATGAATACCTTCAAGTGGAAACTGCAGACACCAGAGTTAGCAAGCCCCACAAGATATACGAGATAACATTACGTATAGAGGGAGATAAGACTAGGAAAATAAGGGGACTATTTTGGGATAACCTCTCAAAGGGTTATGACATCCTTCTAGCTGAAAAAGACTGGCCACCAGAGTTTGTCAGGGAGTGCCCTCATGGCGAAGAAGTAATTATGCCTGCCTTCTCGAATCAAATTCCGATTCATAAAAAATACACACTTGCTAGAAAGTGGGCAGTGGCCTTAGCACCTGCTTTATATAAAAATCATGTAGGATGGGATGAGGATTCTCCTCCTCACAAAATCCAGTTAAAATCACAACCGACTGCACAAAGGCAGTACCCAATTAAGCAAGAAGCTAAAAAACAGGTAAATGAAATACTAGATCAGCTAGAATACCAGGGGGTGATTGAAACTTGCACCTCACAAATGAACAATCCTTTGTTTCCGGTCTCCAAACCAGACAATTCATATCGTCTAGTTTTGGATTACCGACACCTTAACACATGTTGCAAAACCTTTGCAGTGCAAAACTCACACAGTGCTGCACTAATGAATAACATAGTGCGCAAAAAATACAAAACAACCTTGGACATCTCCAATGGATTCTTTTGTCAAAACATAGCACCAGAGAGCAGATCTTTAACTGCATTCTCAGTAAATGGCACTCAAAAGCAATTCTGTCGGTTAGCCCAGGGGTACAAGAACAGCCCGGGGGTATTCTCAGCGAGAGTAACAGAATTACTACAACTATATGATGATGAAGCATTATCTTATGTCGATGACATTTACTTAACAGATGATGACTTGGAGACTCACTTGAAAAGGGTGAACACCATAATACTTGGGTTCGCTGCAGAGGGTTACAAATTCAACTTTAAAAAGTCCAGAATTGCCCATCTGATGGTCCTATTCTTAGGATATGAGTTATCAAGTGAAGGCAAAAGCCTGGCAGACAATTTCCTAGAGAAATGTGCCGTAATCCAAGCACCTAGAACACTAAAAAACTTACAGTCGATTCTAGGTTTCCTAAATTTCGGAAGAACATACATTGCAAATTACGCAGAAAGGGTCAAACCCCTTTATGATCTAATTAAACCAGACTTTAAAAGATCCAGTTGGACTCAAACACACACAGAAATTTTGAGATCCTTACAAACAGACATGCTAATTAAAACAAAATTAGAAACACGTGATAACACACGCAATCTTGTGATTCGAGTCATCCCAGGGAGATGCGGATTCACATACCTGACCTCTAATGAGGGAGAAAAGGTACCGATTGCATTCAAATCACACTTGTACACAGAAGCTGAACAGAAATTCAGTAATACAGAAAAAATCATTCGTGCAGTTCAAACCGCAATAGCTAGAGAAAAAGACATAGCTGACGGTAGACATATCACAGTCAGAACAGCAGAATCAGCCTTTGAGGCATTAACAACACCGTGTAATTTACCAACAACAACATTGAATCCGGAATGGATACAATGGGTGAATTCAATCACAATGGACAAAGTATACTACTTCTTTGATCCAGAACTAGAAGAATTAAAAAATCTAAAATATGAAAAGATGTATCCTCTGCCAATCGACATTCTGCCTCTACGACATTACGCCTGTGTAATCTATACAGACGGACATGCTCAACCCTCCGTTTGGGGAGAACATGCATACAATCCCACATGTGAGATTACAAAAGAAGTGTGGCGCGGAGGTAAACTAAGACCTCTATTAACAAAATCACACTCAGTAGAAACTAATTCAGAACTACAAACCGAAATAATAGCATTAAAAATGGCGCTGGATAATGCGGATCGCGAATTCCCGACACTTATAGTGTCAGATTCATATTACTGCGTCAAAGCATATAACAAGGATTTGCAGACATGGATTCAGAACGGTTACAAAGATGACACAGATGCACCAATAAAGCAGAAACTGCTCTGGGAACAAGTAGCTCTTTTGAAAAAAGAACTACCAAAGACTCACGTGACACACTCACTGAGTCATCAACGTGATGGCGTTCACGTTGCAGGGAATTCATTGGCTGATGAGGCCGCGAAGGCAGCTGTGCAAACGGCTTCCGTAGCTGCCGTCACCAGGTCAAAAACAAAAATAGACAGCGAAATATTACAAGCTGTCAGCGCTTCAGAAAAGGATTCGATAGAACCACTCCCTAAAGGCTTTCCAGTAAAATACTCATACATAACTGATGCAAACAATGTTCCTTTTGCTCAAATCCCTGGAGTGGGGGATAGGGCAATTCCAAACATGGAACATAGGTTAGGACTAATAATAGCGGCACACGAAGGGCTTGCTTCTATCCATGCTGGCGTCTCAGCCACAGTATCATTATTAAAACAGAGATACTGGTGGCCACAAATGAGAAGACAAACGAGGAACTATGTTCTAGCATGTGAAATATGTCAAAAAATGAAAGTATCAACGGTGAGACGTCCAGCGCAGACGCCCCTTCTAATCTCGGATAAACCATTAGCCTGTGTTTACCTAGACCACTGCGGTCCCTTACAAAGGGATGGTAACTATAAATATATCTTGGTCGCAGTGGACTCATGCACGAGATTCATATGGATGTGGCCCCAGCGAACGGCTGACGCCAGAACTGTTATAAAAGATTTGCGAGTCTTTATCGGCACATACGCAATTGGCATGCTGCATTCGGACAATGGTCCTGCTTTTAGCTCTCGGGCTTATAAGGAGGCCATGGTCAGCATGGGCGTGCAATTGCGGTACTCTTGTCCATTTCACCCTGAGGGGAACGGAATTGTTGAAAGAAAAAACCGTGACATAAAGCAATCTATAACGGCAAAGGTATTAGGTTCGGGAGCTGGGTGGGTCAAACATCTAATAAGTGTCCAACGTAGTCTAAATAACTTGCCAAGAAATTCTCTGAAGGGATTCAGTCCGTACGAATTATTATTTGGAACTAGGATGTTGATCTCTGACCTTGATAGTCAGACTTCAGTGGTTAAAGAAAAAAGCTTTGATGTCAAAGACCGTTTGGCTATTTTGCAGGACTTAAACAAAACAAGAAAAGACCTGAGCAACATACAGTTGAAACAACAGCCAACGACCACTGAAGAATCACCACCTGTCCCAGCAAGACCTGTCTGGATTCCAAAAGTCGGGGATCTAGTCAGGGAAAAGATCGCGGTAAAGAAGGAATTTGGGCCTTCCTACAGAAAAGCAGTTCCTGTCTTGTCTGTCAACGGGACAAGATCAGTTGTACTACCGCCACTTGCTGGTAAAAAGGAGAACCGAGTTGTATCCATCGACCTGGTAAAACCACAACATGTGGCCGATAACAAACAGTAGGCCAAGTGGACTCCCAATAAGTAGCAGAACACCAAGGTTTGCTACCAGCACAGAGGTCCTAACAAAAAGGCTCATCACATTCGAAACGCCTAAAGAAGAACAAGAAGGACTATGCAACAATGCAATAGAACTCAGACCTCTTAAAACCCAAATAAAGACATTTAGCAGAGACACACCAATCTATACTGAAGTACCAAGTGAAAATGCAAAAAACAGAAATCCTGAACCAATTGGAACAATTGACAGAACTGCATCCGGTTACTTCATCAACTTCGATGATTCCTCTGACGGCTTCAGTGAATCAAAGACACAGCCATCATCAAAATCCTTTAAAGACAAAGCTAAGGAACTTTTGAAACATCTGAAAGAAACATATCTGGTTTCTCCATGGATTGAATTTTGGGTGGGTTTTGGTGCATTTATCCTCATACTTTGGCTCATCATGGTATTTACTTTGGGACGCTTCATTGAGGGAAAATATGCTAAAATGGACACAGCAAGTCAGAACATCAACTTGGTCCTCAAACCACACACATCTTCACACGTCGAGAAAAGAGAACTTTCTTCAGCCAACTTCACAGCCAATCCTATACCTGGTGGGGTAGCCTGGGACAACACTGACTATGAAATTTATGGTCCGGTCGAGATCCTGAAATATCCACACCAAATCAAGATCTCCTTGAGTGACTTTGCAAAACCAAACTCATTTGCTGATGATTGGGACTTCGAAAGTATTAACAACATGATGTCTGACTTAGTAATGTCTGCTAAATTTACAAAACATGATTATTTGCAAGGTTCTACAAATTATGATAGTATGTATTGCTATGACCATTATGGTAACCATTTTTTACATAAATCTGCACAACCTAGAAATGTTTTAAGTTATAATCAATGGGAACATTGTGCTACACCTCCAAAAGGAAGCTCTAGAACCGTATATGACAAATATTCATATTTTTCAGGTTTTAACATAAGTAATGCTGAAACATTTTATTTTAAATTGTCAAACAAGACAGGGATGAAAACCATGATAACCAACACAAAATTGATATATTCAGATTCATTCTTTGAAAAAATGAATACATTTGGATTTGATTATTGGGACAAAAATGTTGATTTGAAAAGTGTTTGGGGTACAAAAGAATGGCAAGTACAGGGTATAGAAGCTTTGTTTAGAGCCTGCATGATCCCAGAACAAATGATATTTTTAAATGACACTGTTCAACAAACCACCTGTCTTGGCTTAGCCAAAATCAAAGATTTAATTAAACCGTCTATTCCAAAGCCAACAATGTTTAGCAACAACTCTGATACAGATGAAGAAATAGACGTAAACCATATATTAAACCAAAACAGAACACATCCTGATTGGAAACAATGGTTGATCTGGCCCACAGATACAAATAACTGTCAAGATAGATTCCTGAATAAAACACAGGGTTTCAAAATGACCAGGCCAGACCCTAGATATCCCCAAAGACATCACCCAGGGATAATAACAACCTACAGTGTGGGCAAATGATGCCTTCAATGGCTACAAACTTCCACACTGCCTGAAATTAAGCAACACCTAACTTTACTTACTGATGGTGCTGACTTGCGTGATTTCATAATGGGACCACGCAAACAGCGTCAAAAGCGTTTCATAGCAGCCTCTGTATATGCAGCATACAATGAGGCCTGGAAGGTTACTCAAATTGAGACAGCAGAAAGAATACGGGAAATTGACCGTATTAATTTGGAAAAATCACTATCTGTAGTGGACAATGGGTTAATGACTCTGTCCTCCAGAATTTTTTCATTGGACAGCATTGTGTCTTCAGCAATCGATATATTATCGCAAGACTTACTGTTATTACAACATGGTCAGTCACAATTGCGTTCTATTGTACAGCTTGGCTGGACGTTACAAAATCTGCGTTCAGGCTATGTGCCTTGGCGTTTAATCAACACAACGTCACTATTCCAAATCTTTAACCTTACTGATAGACAAATCGGTATGTCGCAAAAGGGTGCTGATTATACAATCTTGAGCATTGAAAAACTAGAAAGATTACCAATGACAATGTCAGAACGACCTGTCAGTGAATGGATAATACACGGAATCATAAATATTCCAATCTCAACCTTCAGGTTTCAATACTGCCAAAAATATATACAGGCTGGCATGTACGAGAAATTGGGAAAGGGGTACCTTAAAACAACTTGGAACCTGCCCTATTCACATGCATGTGTCAGTAATAAAGGACAGAAAGTGTTTCTTAGTGGCAGCAATTGTGCTATGTCACTAAGCGGCACGCTTCTGTGTAACGGTATTAGTTTGCACGGAGCCTGTGAAGGGAATTCGTACAACCTTTCATGTCACCAGCAAGGCGCACCTGCAACTGAAATAGAACCATTCTTTCAAAGACTCTATAATGGGAGTTACATTCTTATTGTAGACCGCAGATGTTGTAGTCTTATGCCCGGGACTCCTTATCTAGTCACTACGACGGCGAAGGTCAAGTGCTGTGGACGTTCTTTATTCCCCAGCTCCTTTCCAGACAGGGAGGCAAGGGCATGGCCCAGTTTGAAAATTACTTCTATTCGAATAGATACTTTAAGCAGAATGAAAACAGTGCTTCTTCAGACGCCTACAAGGCTCACGTCATCAAAAGAAACATATGATCTACAAGTCGCAAGGACGACTGCAGAGATACATACATTATTATCAACTAATTCCCCCGTACATTTTGCGGAAATCCTGAGCGAAATCTTAAATATTTCTGATACCAATGGGATCTCAGGGGTATTTAAGACAGTATTTTCGATGGCATTAACACCATTCAAAGCCATACTGAGTATTTTTCCAGATTTCGTCCATTCGATTTTTGGCGGACTTCCCCTGATCCTGGGACTAATTGCAGGAATCCTATTCTTAGTCCTTATTTTTCGTTATGGCAACCCATGTCACAGATCAAACTCTCGCGACAATGGAAGATACGATCCTAGCCATTGGATACCGGGACCGGATATCAAAAATCCTGGGACTCTCCCGGCTTAGAGACCTGAACATGACTTGGTTTCTATCATTTCGACCAATGTGGCAAAGATGTGTTTTACCTGTACTAAGGTGTCTGCTATGCGGAGAAGAATGCGTGTTAGACACCTGTCTGACGCTACAATCGGATGCGCCAGTGGATGCAGATACACTGTTGGTTCCTACCAAGGTTCACGCTTTGTGCTGCCCTCAACGGCTGCCAATCCTGATGACGGCATTCCTGGAATCTTCACCACTGCGATTGAAGAGTAGTGAAGTTCAAGATGAAAGCAGCATCGAACAGGTACGACCTTCTGTCAGCAATGCGAAACAGAATGTCAATGCAGACAATCATGCGCACGAATGCATGGTTACCCCTATTTCCGACTTAGTGGAACTTTCCCATGAAGCTGTTGACAGTTTTTTCGAAAGCCTGAATGATATGATGTTCTCTCCAGAACAGAAATAGAGACTTTTGAGCAAGCTCGCACACGGCGTTCCCTGAATTCGGCCTTCAACTTTAAAAATAAAGTCACATGAACAATTCTTCCCACCAGTTCACGGACAACAATTTTTTAGCAGCCCCAAATTATTTTTCACAAATTTTTCGGGACACTTATCTTCTGCTTAAAGTAAGAAACTATTCCTAGAGAACTAAGATTTCTATTTTTAGATACTTTATAAACTTTAGTTGCCCGCTGGGATGTTCACAAATATTTTATTATGTGATGAGATGGTCTCGAACTTCCTTTCTGTATAGCTATATTAAGAGCCATTTCATGTGTATTTTTCAAATACCAAATTAGCAATAATGCATACAAATGCGTGTTTACTTTTGCATTTAATTCATAGCTTAAGTGCATACAATATATATGACTGCAATTTTTCAGTATATTTGAAAATTTCAAAATGTATTTATGTATTTTGGGGTGGTAAGGTATACACTATACTCTATAGTATGTTGTACTATGTTATACTATGCATAGATTAGTAAATATGACCATAGTTAGCGTGGAGTGGGTGTCATGTATTCCTATAGGTTCTGAATCGATCCCCCTATTCCTGACCCTATTCTGGTTAAACTAACTATCAAGTTAACTAACAGTCAGCCCATGAGGCAAGACAAGCCCCCATGATGCAGATACCGTTATCTGACGCAGTCACACTACGGCACAGGAACGTGTTATCTGATTAGGTCATAACGCTTGAGATCTAATTAGACAAGCGACATTCCTCCAGCCCCTGATAAGGCATACGACGTTCTCATAACAAATCAAACCTATGACAACCTGGGAAAAACCCTGCGGCCATTGTTTTGATTTCACAGAGAACTTTAGTAAAGAATGTGCTAACGAGCAAGTCGTATGACATCTTTATTGACGTATCTATGTCCATCCTTACGTCAATCTCGGCACCTTTAAGGTATAAATATTGCCGATCTTGCCCTATGCAAATACACGCGTGGTGACAAGACGGAGCAGCCACACTTGCCGAAGCCGAGAGCAGAAGCAGACCCCGCTGGCAGCAGCCCCGCCTTCCTGACGCGCTGAGAGACGCGCTGCTATCTCAAGCCGAGAGACCCAGCACCGGCGTTTCTGGGCAGCCCTCGCAGGCAGCCTGGAATATCGAGAGCAGAGAAAGAGATACCATTCCTCATTCATCCTAACTTCCAGGTACAGAACTGAATAACCCCTCACAGAGAATTCTTTAGTTATTCACTTGGCAAAAACAAACTTAACTTAAACTGTAACTTTCTATTCCCGCCCACGCATTAGACTTAGGTCAGGTACACGGGGTAGGCGTATTTAGAAACACCAGTTGAGTACGTTTAGTCAAATGTATGTGTGTATGTAAATATATTTTAATCATTTTAAACATCATATGGCTTAGAAACCATATCAATGTTTTTACAGTATTATTTTATACTATTGCTTCTAATGTATGCACTTTACTTAACTATAAGTATTGCAATAATATCGATCCATTTCTCATGTATGAGAAAAGAGACTGATCAA
Source organism: Lissotriton helveticus (assembly GCF_964261635.1). NCBI lineage: Eukaryota > Metazoa > Chordata > Amphibia > Caudata > Salamandridae > Lissotriton > Lissotriton helveticus. Next base: position 1,083,865,412 of record NC_136059.1, read on the forward strand.
TAAATGACACCTTTTTATTGAACACGCCCGTCTCTTCCTTTTCTCTACAATCTGATGAGACTAAGAATGCACGTACTGACTGAGTAAAATAATTGCCTTGTGCTCACACGACTCTCGAGATTGACTCTTGATTAGGGGAGAGCAAAGTTGTCATGTTCTATGGTTGTCAGAAACTAAATCCCTTCTTGTCTAATCAGGGAAGTTAATTCCTCCTTGAACATTCGAGAAAGTTTCTAGCGAACTCTGAGCTACGCTGGCAAACCCAAAAATTAAGTCTAGTATCGACAGTAGTAGACCTAGTTAACGTCTGGTCTAGGCCTTTACTGCTGTAGGTATTATTCCAATGCGCAGAGCCTATTGGGAAAATAGGAGCTACACTACAGCATCTAATATGGCCGCTTGGCAACTTACGTACTAAGCATCTGCTTTGCTGAAACTAAACCGAGTTATATACTAAATGCTAATGCAGGAAGAGTCTTTATGATTAAATGGGATTAGAGTGGAGATAGGTGGTATACAGGGAAATCATTTTATTTTGAAATGAATACGTTTTCTTTTGACCTCTCTATTAGTTCCTATTTGGGCCTCTGAATGAAGCTAAATTCTGACACCCATATGGCTCTTCCCGCATGCGCAAGAATAACAACTCCGAAACAGTGAGGTCAAGTCTTGAAACTCGTCCAAGGACGTTCTCAATACATGTCCTGGGAACCAGCTGAACATCCTGAAGATTCAATAGACAACTGTGAAATTGTATACATTGCTGTTGATAAAATTTGCAAATATGGGTGGGAAATAAAGTTTGGGCGCACAAATTAATGGCCAGAAACTTAAAACAATGAACTAAAAAAAATTATTAAAACTTAGCACGATGTGATGATCATCCCCTCAGCTCGTCCAATCAGAAATAGGAGTTTCATAAAGTTGAAACATTTAGGGGTGGTACATGACATTAAGAAAGTATAATTGGGGTAGTTAGTTAGATTAGTTAAATGCAGTTGCAGCAAGAATGCTGAGAGACTGGGGGCGTGGCTTGGGCGCCGACGGGAATGGCGGCGTGAGCTCAGAGCTCCGTGCCTGATCCCGGCAATAATCCTGATATCCCCCTACACTTGCTGCCGAAACCCGGTGTCCCGAGTCCTGGGGGCACCTGTGACCAGCGGACATTAACTGGTGGAGTAGCTGAGGCCATTGTCGAACTCTATGGGCCGAGAAATTCTGCTGTTGCGGCTCAATACAGGTCGACAAAATGGCTGAGGGCTCGGAGCGCCGATGAATACTCCTGCGACTGGATGACTCGGAGGCCCGAGGCGGGATTTGCAGGTCTGTGCGAGGAACCGCGGCATACAATCAAGGTAGACTTTTGAATCGCGACTCCGGGGAACCGTGGTGGCTAGACTCTTCGCCCGGTACAAGATGGCGGCGCACCCGTCTAGCTGACCCGTTGGAGGACCCCGCAGAACTGTGCACTGGCCTGAGTGGTGTGATCTGGACTCTGGAGATGGACTCTGGAGAGTGACGACCGGTGCCTTACATCGGGGCTCTGGACCTGAGAGGCGGGGTGCAGGGAAGAACGCACCCCACGCATGTGAGAGGGCACCCAGGTGGAACGGGCGACCCTGAGAGGGAACCGGGTGTCGCATAGCGCCGAGGGGGCTTTTCACCTACGATGAAGCCCAAAGGCAAAAAAGATGAGACCGTGGAACCGGATGATCTTGCCACTGAAGACCATGGGCTGCGGAATCGATACCGGACCCAAGCCTTCAACAGCAGTTTAATAGGATCCTGGACGCCATTGCGGCATCAAAAGAAGCCCTACAATTGGATATTGCACAGGTGGCGACTGGGCTCGGGCTCCTGCGGGCCGATCATTCGAAGTTGGCAGACAAAGTAAAAGCTAATGAGGATTCCCTTCGAGACTTGGCGCCGGCTCATACGGCCTTGGCAACCAAAATGGCGGATGCACTAATTCGTATAGAGGCGTTGGAAAAGAAGGCGGAAGATTCCGAAAGCCGAAATAGACTCAATAACATACGCGTGGTTGGCTTCCTGAAAAAATTGAAGGAACCGACATGATCGCCTATCTGGAACATTGGCTCAGGTCGACGGTGGCTCCGGAGGGGCTGTCCACTTTCTTTACACTTGAGAGAGCGCACAGGGTACCGGCACGGCCGCCACAACAGGGCCGCCCTCCAAGACCAGTAGTGGCCAGGCTGCTCCACTATAAAGATAGAGACCTGGTGATCCAGAGAGCTCGACAGGCCGGACCCTTTGTTGTGGAGAATAGCAAGGTGACAATATTTCCGGATTACACGCAGGACATTCAAAGACGTCGCGCATCGTTCCTGGCGGTCAAAAGAGAGCTCAGGGAGGAAGGGATTCAGTATTCGTTGCTCTTTCCTGCCAAGCTGCGAATCATAGTGGATGATATAACACAGTTCTTCCTCACTCCTGAGGAAGCATGGACTTGGCTGGAAACTTACAGAGCAGGAACAGACCGTAGAGATCAACGATATGCAGAACAGTATCAAGAACCACGTGTGCGCATATCCCAGAGACTACGGAAGAAGAACAGGGCTTTGAGACTGCGGCTGCTTTCACAAACAGCGGAGGAAAGTAAAGGGGCATTAGACGCTACTGCTGCGATCACTGGGTCACAAAGAACGGGATCAACGGCTGGAACTGAATCAGAGGAAGACGGGCCGCGATCGGAAGCTGAGCGTTCAGAAACTGATAGCACAAGGGGTCCGGAGGTGACACCCGGGACCGCGGAGGGCATGTTCGATGAATAACTACATGGACTAGCTGTTGACGTTTGCTGCGTAGTTTCTGATTGGTGGTTATGGACTTGGATTCAGGCAAAATGGGGAGTGTATGGCTCCTGAGAACTCGATATGGGATCATAAGGCGGAGGGGTACGTGGCTGGCGCGGCTGCCTGTTGGGGCCGGGCGACCCCCTCTTGCACTTAAGGCGACCTGTAGCGGCTACTACAGGATATAGTTGAGTGAGTTGTGTGGTTTGGATGGGGGCTGATAATTCTATATTAGGTCCTGTTCTGGGGGGTAGGCGGGGGTTGTTAATTGGGGAATTGTTGTTTGGGGTGGCAAATTTGGTGTGGATGACCATATGTGGTGGACCAGAGAGTGGAGTAATGAGCGCAATGGGCACGTTACCTGAATTGCGTTGTATCACATGGAATGTTCGTGGTTTGAATTCTATGGCGAAACGGCATAAAGTACACTCCTATCTAGTGCGGAGGGGAGCTCACATAGCCCTGCTTCAGGAAACCCATCTCACTAAATCAGAAGGACTAGCACTGCAGCGTAGATGGGGAGGCCAGGTCTTTAGTACGTCGTACTCGGCGTTCGCCAGGGGACGCTGATTTGGGTAAGAGCGGGGGTTCCTTTCCAGGCTTTGAACCAAATTTTGGATCCCGAGAGCAGATATGTGGCAGTTGAAGGGAGGTTACATGGTAGAGACATTGTCCTTAGCAGTATCTACGCCTCAAACGTGGACCAACCTTGTTTCCTGGATCATATTTCAGGTGCATTGGCACATTACCTGGCCGGACCGGTGATAGTGGGAGGGGATTTCAACTCCATCACGGACATAGTGCTTGATAGATCACATCCCCCGTTGGCGGACTCACTGGTTCGCTGATTAGCTGGGAAACGCTTCGATTGGCAGGAGAGATGGGGGCTAGTGGACACATGGCGCGCACATCACCCACAAGAAAGGGATTATTCCTACTATTCAGCACTGCATGAACTGCACGTCAGGATAGATGCTATACTGTGTTCCACATCGATAGCACACACAGTGGCACATTCTGAATACCTGGCTAGAACCATTTCAGACCACAACCCTCTGTTACTGTCTTTTAACTGGCTGCGGGAGAGGTCCTCCATACCCACTTGGAGACTTCGCCCAGAGACATTGGAGGATCAGGTTTTCCAGGCAGAGGTTAAGGAGGGCATTGAGCATTACTTTGAGGTTAACCAGGGAACTGCTTCCACTAGAGCAGGAGAATGGGACGCCTTCAATGTGGTGATGCGGGGGCTCTGTATTAGTAAATACTCCAGGGTGCGGAAAGTGATTTTGCAGGATGTGGCCAAAGCTGAGTCCCGCCTGAGGAAAATGGAGAGGCAGAGGCCAGAGCAGCCTGCATTGCAGACAACGCTTATCGAGGCGAAGGAACCAATGGCGGTTGAAGTGGAACGCTTGCGCAGTTTTGATCATAAAACCTACTTGATGAAGGCCCACGCAGAACGAGATAAAGTGGGCACGCTGCTTGCACGAATAGCGAACCCAGTCCAGAGAGGGAACCCGATTATGAAAGTAGAGACGGCGGCAGGAGACATGGTCTATTCACAAGGGGAAGTGGTGTCGCGATTCCTAACATATTACGAGGCGCTATACCAGTGCAGGTCAGCTGGAAGGGGTACGGACATCGAGGACTACCTGGCTGGGGTCCGCCTTCCGTGCTTAGAGGAAGAGCAAGCCATGGCGCTGGGGGGAGATATAACACTGTCAGAGATCCGATGTGCGATCAAGGGCATGGCCAGAAATAAAGTGCCGGGAGCTGACGGGCTGCCAATTGAATTTTACACACACTATGTGGACACCTTGGCACCCCGCCTGCTGGAAGTATATACAGAGGCCAAGGTGCTGGGTCAGTTACCCACATCGATGCGTGAAGCGTTGATCATCCCCCTGCTGAAGTCCGGTAGAGAAGATACGGATGTGACGTCATATAGGCCACTGTCCATGTTGATGGTGGACAATAAAATACTGAGCCGAATTCTAGCAACCCGATTACTGCCATATATGGCTACGCTGGTACATACTGACCAGGCGGGGTTTATTCCCACGCGTAACACGGCTTCGAGCATCCGTAGATTGGTGCGGATTATGGGAGGAGAGCATCGCGGGGTGCGGTTGCCGCTAGCCCTGTCAGTTGACATAGAGAAAGCCTTCGATAGTCTGGAATGGGAGTTCTTATATAGAGTACTGGAGAAATTTGGTTTAGGGGAACACTTTGGAGCACGGTCGAAGGTACTGTACTCCTCGGCAAAAGCAAGAGTACGGCTGGGAGATGTGATCTCGGAGCAGTGCTCGGTGCAGCGAGGAACGAGACAAGGGTGCTCGTTATCCCCGCTATTGTTCGCTCTGGCAATAGAACCTCTGGCAGCGCGAGCTAGGTCGGGACATGTTTACCAGGGCCTGTGGTTGCAGGATATACCCCATTATATTTCACTCTATGCGGATGACCTGCTCCTGTTTCTAGATAATGCTGAGGATTCCTTGCAGAGTGCAATCTCTCTCCTCTCGCAATTTGGAGCGCTCTCGGGCCTACAGGTGAACTGGCGCAAAACATGTCTGTTCCCGTTAAGACCGTGTGCGCAGTCTCCGCAGCTGCCCGGGGTGATGACTTGGGAATTGACCTGCTTGACGTACTTGGGGGTTCGAATAAACCATGCCGCCTCAGACCTGTTGGAGGGGAATGTGAGGCGCTGTATCAGTGCTCTGAAGGGAAGCATGGCGTTCTGGTCTACACTCCCTCTCTCGGTGGTGGGGAGAGTGGCTCTCCTTAAAATGGTGGCCTGACCTAGATTGCTTTATTATTTCCGAAATCTGCCAATCTGGGTTCCCCCTAGTGTGTTTAAAGAACTGCGCTCTATGATTGTTGGCTTCCTGTGGGGGGCTGGTAGGCGAAGGGTGGCTTTGACGACATTGATGAGGCCTAAGGCAGAGGGTGGGATGGCAGTGCCCGATTTTGAGCTTTACTATTTGGCCGCCCAACTGCAGGTGCTCACGCAACACGTGGCAGCAGAATTTCGGGGTCCTGAAAGGCTGCAGGGAGTGGGGATTCCAAGGCATGTCCTTTCATACATCATAATGCAACAAAAACTTAACCTGATAGACCTGACAATGGAAGAGAAAACCCTTAGGCTCTGTTGGAATAGGAGTCGATGTAGAGCTGGGGTGCTCCACCCGTATGCACCTGAAATCCCATTAGGGATGTTGACGGCACTGCCACATGGTGGAGACTGGTCTCCCCTCATGGAATGGGAACGGCTGGGACTCCAAATAGTAGGGGATTTATATGAGGATGGGGTGCTGCTGACGTTTCAAACTCTGCAGGACAGATATGGCCTCCCGGATGGTAGTTTCCTGATCCACGCGGCAGTAGCGGCGGCGGTTCGGAGGCACTGGAAGGGGGGACAGGCAAAACCAGTGACAACTATGGCTTGCCAATATGTAGTAATGGCGGCGGGGACCTTTAAAGCAGTTACATGCCTCCAATCTAGAATGCTGCGCGATTGACTCCGACCCTTAGATAGTCTGAAAATGAGGTGGGAGGCGACCATAGGCAAACCAATACCGGACACAGTGTGCGGCCACATCATGAAAAGAACATGGAAAGGGAGTAGAAATGCGCGCTTCCAGCAAGTACAATTTTTTATTTTGCACCAGGCCTACCTAACCCCAGGCAAAATCCAGAAATACTTCCAAGCCCGCAGCGCTGCGTGCCCCAGGTGTTTGAAGCAGGGCGCGGACCTGGAGCACATGCTCTGGAGCTGCCCAATCTTGGGAGATTACTGGGTGGAAGTGGGGGAGCTTCTTAAGGAGATCACTGATAGACAACTGAACTTTGATATTGCTGTATGCCTGCTACATTGGTTCCCGCACACGCCCAAAACTAAGGTAACGAGTAAGTTCATTGCTTTAGGACTGCTGTTAGCCAAGCGAGAAATTACTTGGCACTGGAAATCGAAAGAAGGGCCATCGTGTAAGAGATGGAGAGCAGAATTAAATAGATGGGCTAGTAGCGGGAGCTCTGTTAGGTTCCAATTGGCCAAACGAACGAATAATGAAAAGGCTCTGGAAATGGCCAAAGCTTGGGACGTGATGGTACAGGCTCTGCTGAATTCTCAGGCGGAGAGGGCACATTGAATTGTATAGAACTTACTTGTCATAATTAGTAAACGCACTGTGATATGAGCCTTCCCATTATTGCTGGTGCTATGTTGTGATATATATCCTTTGAAATGTACCCACACCAATTGCCATATGGAGGGGGGAGTTCTGAAGGGTTTAGTTGGGGATAAATTTGGAAATGTATTTGATGGATCTATAATGTGATGGATGCTGACTCTGGTTTGTACGATGTCTAAAACCAATAAAATATATTTTCCAAAAAAAAAGAGAATACTGAGAGACTGAGATACTGCCTGAATGCTGCTTGAATACCTGAAGAAGCAGACATAGAATTTTAAAGCTAAATAATTAGAAGATCACAGAAGACTCGAGGAGGTGATAGAATTAGAAGATTGCAGAAGAATCGAGGAGGTAAATAGACTTAGAAGAAGATCGCAGAAGAATCGAGGAGGAAAGTTAGTGTCAAAGAGGGTCGAGACGCAGGCATCGAATCCAGAAGAGGTCATCTTCTCTGTCATGAAACCTGTCCTGAAGTCCTTGTAACTTGAACTTTCAAAGGACCAATTAACTCTTGGCCAGAGTGGTCTGATTTTCACACCATCCTAGGTAAATATAATGCTGTGTATTGTGCCAATGTACTTTTCTCTCGCTATCCTCACTTTCCTGAGGTACTTGTTGTCGTGAAATGTTATCATTAACTTAGATAAACCGATCTTACTTCCTCAGAAAGATGGAGTTAACACTGTCATTTGTTTTGCTCATATGATTAATCAGGTAAACATTTAAAACTTTCCTGAGTCTGTGGTTATTTAATAAGATAATAGGATGAATGAACTTAGGTCATATCACCAATTACTCTTCAACTAAAATAGATCCATGTGTTAGAGAGAGGGGTTTAGATCAGCTATATATTGGAGAAATGATAGGGAATTGATCTACATTGTTTTGCCCTTATAAAAATATACCCCCAGTGGTGTTCACTGGCCTATATGAGTGAGTGTGTTTATGGGCCCAGATGAGTATATAGTGATAGATGTTCGCAGGTTGGTAACCCGCTGGATCACTAGCAAGATCATGGTCTGGCTTTTAAGGAGATGGGTTAGATTGTTTGCAAAAATATCTCTAAACTTGTACCCATTACGTGATATTTTTCGAATGGCACAGTTTGAGTGTGCTGTAATGTTGTACTGTCCAAGGGGTCTTGTCAGGGAAGACACAACCTCTGTATTCTCATACATGAGGTTTAGGTGCTGTAATTAAGCTATTACAGCTGATAGTGTATTGCTTTGCTTATTGGAAAGAGTGTGAGTCAGTGCCAGTAGTCTTCTTGAGCCAAATATGCAATGATATTTCCTTAGTTATCCAGCAGCTGCAGCACACCTGCCATCCATAATTTCAGACATTTGGGCAGAAGTTAAGAAAAGTTGCAAGCCTGTTATGATAAGGTGAATCCAATCACTAAAGTAAATATTACAGTACATTGTGGATAGCATAAAGCCATATTATGTGACCAGTGTCATGAGTTAGCCAGGGACATACAGAAGACGTTTTTAACTGTTACATTTAAGTTTTATTGAAGGCAAACAGTTGTCAGAGGATTGTGCCTTTTCTTCTTTCATTGCAGACAGTTTAGCTCACAGCCAGGTAATAAATTGAAGGAGTCATCTTGAGGAGAGATCTGGAGGGAGCAGCAAAAAAGCCCTGATGTCCACATAGTGAGGACCAGTAGGTCATCAGGAAGAGAAGGAAGGTCAAATGGGGGATTTTGACTTGTAGTCCCAAAAGAATAAGCTTTCTTTAATGCAGGTAAATGGAGATCAAAGAGAGTCAGTAGGACCCCGAGGTCAACAAAAGACCTTATAGATGGCAGAGTAGTGAAATAATGGATCAGTTAATTGCAAGATTTGTGATCTGATGGATGGCTCATGTTGTAAAAATGAATGTAATGAATGCATGGACTAGCTAAAGTATAGCAAAATCAAACTACACAATTGCTTTTACTTTAGTTAACGCTTAATTCAACAAATGTTCCAATATTATGAAATTCTCACAGGCTGCCTTGCCAGATATACATATGTCATTATTCAGTAATTGCAAACAAAATACAAAAGCAAATAATTCAGATTGTTTAAGGGTTATCGACATGTTACTACCAAATGTTATCTTTTGTGGCACAATTTTCTTGAATTTCCCACAAGAAAAAGCATGGAATTGCCTATATACAATATGCTTGCACATTATTATACACATTATGGCATTTCATAGATAACAGAGCCGCAGCCACAAGGCAATCATGAAAGTTGAAGATTTGCTGTTCATCATTATGTAATGATGATCAATAACAAACTATGCTGTAACATGGAGAGTAAATCATAGAAAGACCTGTACATTTAGCCACTTCCACCTTTACAAAGAACCTGTGGGTACGTGTGAAATGTGAGTAAAACAGTGCTTGCAACAGGATTGCAAATGTTAGATAGAATATTGCCAGGTAACCCAATGTTAACCATTCTTTTGGGAATGCAAGTTGGAGCTCAAGTAAAATATTCAAAACTACCTGTTGCAGGTTTGTAGCAGTTCTTGGATTAAACAGTACCCATACAATTAAAAACGGAAATAAAGTAGATCCTGAATCCAATGCAACATATGCCAGGTCCTGAGACACAAATGCAAACATGCTTACACATGCACAAGAAGTTGATATGACCTCTTTGCTAAAAATGGACAAAGAAAACACACAACACACACAAAGTACAAATAAGGCACACTGTAAAACTAATATGAATCCCCTCAGAAATATAACACCATATTGAAACATTTGGAGGATACATTTGTATATAGAAACTTTCAACCCTTATGTGTGCTTTTGAACATTTAAAAAAACACATGAAATAGACATGACACAGGTCCATTCTTGTATGAAAATCACTTTACACAAGGTTATAGTTGAACATATTGAATTGAAATTTGTTCATCATCATGTTGCATCATTGTTTGTGTTTGAGAAAAATTAATGGAAAAGGCACCAACAGACAAACAAACACACACACACATACAAAAAAAAACACATAACATACACGCAAGTCAGCACAACAGTTTGGCAAACAGTAGACAGAAAGCACATGCAGACATTCAAGACAATACAATCACACACATATATATATATATATATATATATATATATATATATATATATATATATATATATATATATATATATATATATATATATATATACGCACACCCACTCATGCATAGTACACACAACACTTACTCCACCGAAAAAATAAATCTAAACACACTGAGAATTTTCATGGGAGAACACATAGAATGGCACATACCAAGTTTACACTGTAGGTTCTGGGTCTTTCTCCACAGTCGCAGGAGAGTTTAGAAAATCTTTGTTGCCACACCAGTATCCTGTAGTAATTTGGCCGGTGGGCTTCATCTTAGTGCAAGGCAAACAGAAAACAATAAAAAGTCTCCATTATGTGCTCAAACCTTTCTTATATAATCTAATATGAAAGTTCAGATATATTATTATACTAGGTTAAAATGATGATGCTTTGAATTGTAGACATCTGCATATTTGAGACAAAACCCCCTTCTTGAAATAGCATTCTGATTACACTTTAACAACACTCAACAAGTAAATGGTTCAATGCAGCTTCAAGTAAAGTGATTAGGAATGCAGTACTGAAAAAAATGAAGTTGCATTTTTTGCGAGAGGAAGGTAGGGACAAGAACAGAAGTTTAACATTTGCTTTCACTTTTGAAAAGTAATTTTGCAAAGAAAAAGTTTGAAGGTATGCATTACAATAAACTTGACAAGCAATTGTGAATAGAAGTATAAAGAAATAGGCAGAAAAATTGTTTTATATCTAGGATGACACATTTTGTGAGCATGCAGTTTCGATAAACATTTTGCATTCCAATTTCTAAACAATTGCAATCCTCTTTTACCTCACTTCCACCACCCACAATGTCACCACAAAGAGCAATGAAAATGGTCATCCACCCATCCAAATATCTTTCACCATCTCCCCAATACAAAAGGGTCTAGCACAAGTAATCCCGGGTAAAATGTAAATGTAAATGTACAGGAATTTATATAGCGCAAATCACCAAGCGGTTTCTAAGCGCTTGCTTAGGGAACCCGTCCTGGTATTCCCCTGTGAGATAACCCCGGCAGGGTATCCGCAAGGTGAAAGCCAGGCATCCGCCGCGAGGGGCCGTTGTGGAGATTAAGCAAGCTATTGCCCAGAGTCGCAGAGTGTGAACCCGTGAATCGAGTAGGCACCGGAGCGAGAATTGTCGAGTCCATGGACATTTTTGGACTCAAGACCCCGCCGAGCCGGGAATTGAACCCTGGTCCCGGGCCGACCTCTGCTTCCAGGTCTGCCTCCTCTAACCAGTGAGCCACACTTCTCCACAAAAGGGACTATGCAAGAAATGAGAGGATTCATCCCAGCAAAAAGGCAGAAGTCAAAATTCTTACTTGACTCTCTTCAGTTGTCAGCGTGGGGACAGTGAGTGGAAGTGAGCTAGTTGTTTGTCAACAGAATGAAACTAGACAGTATAAAAGCAACCACACTTCTCTAGTTGCACTAACACTATTTACACTCTATTTGCATAACTCTTCCACTTGCACAGACATTTGTAGCTGTTTTTCCTCTCTGGAACTACATTTAGTAACCACGAGTTAGGGAGTATGAAAAAATACTTTTGATGCTTGCAATCACCCTCCGTTTGTTTATGCAACAGTGGTCCCATGCATGTAAGAGATACGTACAACAATAAATATAGACAGAGTCGATCTATATTGTGAGCGACATGTCCAGCTGGACAGAGGTCTTTCAAGTTTAGTATTTCATCAAAATGAGGGAAGAGGAATAGGTGTCCTATCTGTTCCCCATAACTAGGTAAGTTTCATCAAAAAGGATAGGACACTTGTAACCACTTACTCCAAGAGATATATTGAAATATGATGAAAAACCCTCATAAACGTTGTGTTTTACGAGAAGCGGTATATGTTGTTCTCCGCCCCACACAAACGTTATGGCAACAGTCATTGGGTTTTTGCATTCAGTATCTTGCCAGCCTCACCCGAGGCGATCTCTGGTTTTATCGTGGCAGTGTCCAAAGAAAGTTTGAGTGACCCCACTGAAGCTGAAAAAGTGAGTAAAATAGTTTCCAGGCGATACTGTATTTTATTCAAATCGCTGGTCCACTAATTAAAATGTAAGGGTATGCTCTGGGGATAATTAGGAATCCTTAGCATAGGTCATTAGGACAGAAAAAACGTCAACATGTTTCTGCTCTCTTGGCCCGTGGGTCTAAGAGCATTCGTCAGGACAACAATAAACACACACAGTTAAAAGTATATTGTCACTATTTTGTGACAATAGTGGGTCTATACAACATAATAGTCTTACCCATGTAGGTTCTGAATAGTCACCTAGAGGATTAGAAAGGAAAAAGGGGGCGTGACAGGTGGCATTTTAACAGTTTTCTGTTAAAAAGCGTGGTCATTAAGAACATGCATTGTGTTTTTTCAAAAAGTTATACGCTCATGTTAGAGACATATGCAAGTTTTAGGAAACAAAACAACATAAATGACATCATGGCGAGTTAAATCAAGGAGTGGTATATCAGCGGTACGTAGTGCACAAAAAGCTAAATCATTTGTGACATTGTATAACTATTTTTAAATCATACCTCTATTTAGGGTGTACACAGAATGAACCTGGATAGGGAAAACGGAAGTATTATGAAAATACTACTCGTACCGAGTGTTTGGTGCTCAATTACCTCATGTGAGGTCTTACCTTTAGGTAATTGTTACCAGGTCCCGTCAGGAGGTACGGACTTTAAGTCCCAGGCTATAAAGATACCAAGAGGGGGGTAATTGTGAGGTTGCTGTCTGCCGGTGGCATTGGGGCAGCGAGCGGTAGGGGAAACACTCACCCGCGTTGGAAGCGTGTTCCGCGTCTTGTGCTGGCTCTGCCTCCTGGACGCTGGGAGCACGCTTCCGATGGCGTTTTCTTCGTTATCGGCCATTGCGCTAGAAAGAGGACTGCTTTGCAAATGATCGAGTGACCTGATTAAACTCAAAATTAAGCTGTTTAACTTTCTTCAAGTGCAATAATTTTCATTTTAGCGTTAATAGGGGAAAGTGTTTGTAATTACCATAACCCTAGATGGGAAGCACAAAGTTTGAAATTTTTTTTGAAAAAATGTGCAACTAATGTAAAGAAACGTTATCTCGTGTTGGACTTGCACTTAGATGTTGTATTTCAACGTGCAAAGTGGTGCCATGAGATTTCATCATTTAAACCATACTGATTCGTTTTCAGACGGTCAACCCAACGTTGTTCCTTTTCATACAGTACCTTTTCAACATTGGGTGTCCCTTCTGGTATTTTTTCGATGACAGTCCATCTCAAGTCCTCAATGCTGTGATTTTGCTCAACGAAATGGGAACAGAGTTTAGTGGTGTTCTTTTTTAGGCGAATATTACTTTTATGTTCCCCTATTCGTAATTTCACCTTCCTGCAAGTCATCCCGATGTATTTCTTTTCACATGGACAGGTGACCATATAGATCACATGGGATGAATTGCAGTTGCTATGTTGTCTCTGTGTCCAATTCAATGTGGGGGAAAGTTGTAATGTTTTTGAGCTGGTGGTTGATTTGCAGGCCAAACTCACTTTTTCAGCTTCAGTGGGGTCACTCAAACTTTCTCTGGACACTGCCACGATAAAACCAGAGATCGCCTCGGGTGAGGCTGGCAAGATACTGAATGCAAAAACCCAATGACTGTTGCCATAACGTTTGTGTGGGGCGGAGAACAACATATACCGCTTCTCGTAAAACACAACGTTTATGAGGGTTTTTCATCATATTTCAATATATCTCTTGGAGTAAGTGGTTACAAGTGTCTTTCAAGTTTACTCAATAAACACTCAATCCAAACACAAAGAATACCTTCCACAATTCACCTAGTGTGGTACACAAGCCTGTGCCCAGCACTAACAGATCCAGTACAGAAGGTAGATTTAAAAAGCAAAAAAGGGCTTTTTAAGGCAAACAAACGTTTTCTGTTTTAAATTCAGTTGTACAGAAATGTCAAAGCAGCACCATTACATTACATAGTAATCAAGTTTTGCATTAGGTGCTAGACAGGTCGACGGCGTTTCGGACCCCCTATTTAATCTTGGGGCCCATCATCAGGACATTCAGTTAATGCCTTAACATTAATTAGCCTCTAATTGCCAGGGAAATCCACTGGAACTCAGCCGAGGGGAAATTTTAAATGATTGGATCGCCCGGAATCGAGCGCACAATTCCGTGTTACAATATCGTATCCGACGGAGCCAAGGGAACCGGATTAGTCGGCGTGAGAGTGTGCCAGGGAGCACGCTCTCACGCCGACTAATCCGGTTCCCTTGGCTCCGTCGGATACGATATTGTAACGCGGAGTTGTGCGCTCGATTCCGGGCGATCCAATCATTTAAAATTTCCCCTCGGCTGAGTTCCAGTGGATTTCCCTGGCAATTAGAGCCTTGGCTCAGTCGGATACGATATTGTAACGCGGAATTGTGCGCTCGATTCCGGGCGATCCAATCATTTAAAATTTCCCCTCGGCTGAGTTCCAGTGGATTTCCCTGGCAATTAGAGGCTAATTAATGTTAAGGCATTAACTGAATGTCCTGATGATGGTCCCCACGATTAAATATGGGGTCCGAAACGCCGTCGACCTGTCTAGCACCTAATGCAAAACTTGATTACTATGTAATGTAATGGTGCTGCTTTGACATTTCTGTACAACTGAATTTAAAACAGAAAACGTTTGTTCGCCTTAAAAAGCCCTTTTTTGCTTTTTAAATCTACCTTCTGTACTGGATCTGTTAGTGCTGGGCACAGGCTTGTGTACCACACTAGGTGAATTGTGGAAGGTATTCTTTGTGTTTGGATTGAGTGTTTATTGAGTAAACTTGAAAGACCTCTGTCCGGCTGGACATGTCGCTCCCAATATAGTTCGACTCTGTCTATATTTATTGTTGTACGTATCTCTTACATGCATGGGACCACTGTTGCATAAACAAAGTATGTTCCCCGAGGTCCCCTGCTGACTGAATTGGGGCCCCTTGTTGTTGCTAATATAAACCTGCAATCACCCTCCGGCCCTTTACATTCTTAAGTTATCTGTTGGCTCAGAATTTTCCTTACAGCCTACACCTGGGAAGATCAATAATTTCATGACCCCCCTCCCCACGGGCAAATTACAGCTTGCTGTTGTTCAGTCACACATATTGATACACAAGTTAAAAAAATTCCATCAAAAAGATACTCAAGTGTTCTTTTTTCAAAAATGTTTTTCACACAGTTTTTTAAACTAAGGGCCTAATGTTATATTATTCCATCCTCAAAAGTGGTCGCAATTTGCACACCACATTTCTAAGAAGAGAGTAGTGTTTTGAGGGCTAAGCTGTGTACTAATATGTTACTTCACAAAATCCTGAATCATAGGGGTGATAGGTTTTCCAGATTTATCCAGGATACACCATAAGTTGGGGGTCACATACACCCTTAGGTAGCAAGTACTTGGTAAATGTTCGAATTCTGCGACAGAGAACCAGATAAATTATAATTCTATGAGAGTCCTGCTTTTCAAATTGGGTGTGTATTCTGGGTAATGATCAGTCCTAGGCTACTCATAGAAGTACCTATTTCTACTAGGTTCCATACTCCTCTCTCACACTCTGAATAGACACAGGCAAGATTAAGCTCTAAGGATGTATCTTTGTCATTTGTACTTAAAATAACACAATGTAAGTCCTATCGTGGCCATTAGAGCAAATATAAGTAAAAATTGCAACAATTTCATAGTAATTCAATATGTCAATGTATATGTCCTCCAATCTCTCCCTTCCCCCATTAGCTAAACTGTTTTACCACCAAAAATGTCCTGCAAAATGTGTATCTGCTCCACTGCCTTCACAATCCACAATTACCAGTGTTAAATGATCTCACCATTTTAAAGAATATATTATCAAACATATTTCACAGTAAACTTGGCAGCTGATAGGGAAATTATCCCTGTCTAACAAAATTGCTCCTTCACTGATTCAATCTGTATTCTTCACAATGGATCTTCTACATTGTACTCCTGCTCACTTACACTAGCTGGAATTACGAGATAGTGATCTTTGTTCGAATTGCAATTCAGAACCAGGCACCCATCATAATATGTTCTCTGAATGTATGCTATTGGACTCCTGTTGGGGTCCTATACAGAAACATTTATTGTTAATCTTTAATACACCTATAACTCTTTTGTTACCTGGTATTATGCTTGGTCCATGGGCTGTAGTTACCCCCTTACCGCTTGACAATACAGATTTAGAGCTTTCATATTTTCTCTTATTCATCACAGTCAAAATTATACTCACAGAATGGAAATCTTTTCATTCTTATCATACCTTGTGGGTGTGGGTATGATATATTTTATTGAAAAAAACACAATATTCGCCTTCAATCGCTAATAATATATGGCATTCTTTGGATAATTATATGGATTTGTCTACTCCGTGTTTCTTAGTTCAATATCCTTTTGGGCCCAATCGCTAATATTATATGGCATTATTTGGATAATTATATGGATTTGTCTACTCAGGGTTTCTTAGTTCAATATCCTTTTGGGCCCGTCTCTTGATTTAGTCTTTATAGGTGTAGCAGATGTCCCATCCCACCCTCCTCCCTCCTAATATCCTATCATCATCATCTCATCTCCTTTTCTTTCTCTTTCCTTTATCATTTCTTTCTCCTTGCTGATGTATCTTATTTACCAAGCAGCATAAACTCTGTCATACATGACTTTACTGTGATATATGTGGATTTTCCATAATTTGCATCTTCCTTGGAATTATACTTAATACTCAATGAATTTGAAATACCTGTCATCGGTCATGATATTTACCTGTTAATTTTTTATATAATAACTTTCCATCTTTTTCATCCCAGTCCAGATATTGTTTGTCATGTAATCCTTTTTCAACTTTTTAATTCTTCACTTGTATACATCATTTTCTGATTTGTATTTATCACTACTGCTTTGTAACTGTATTTCTTTTAATCCAAATATGATAAAATATTTAAACACTGAGAATGTCCTGCAAGATATATTAGGTGGCCTCTTATCTCAAGGCATGTGGAACAATGAAGTTACCGTCTCTCCCCCTGCTCCCAGTGGTTATGGTGTTCTAGAAAAAGCTGTTAAAACCATCTGACTTTCTCAGTGTTCTTGTCTTTGAGGATGATATTTGCAGCTTCTATACAAACCTTGATCTCTCAGCCCCCAGAAGTTCTTCCCTCCCTTTCTGGCATTTGCATTAGTTTTATATATCTTTCAGGCTCTTCTTTCAAATGTTATTAACAAAAACAATCAACATGTTACCTTTGATTGAATCTTACTGAGAGCAATGATCAATAGGAACTTTGACCTACTTACTGACACATTATTGATTCCTAAAATGGAGATATGAACAGTGGGACAAATCAACATTAAACAATAAGACATAAGCAGTGAACATTTTAGGTGTTCATGGCAAACAATTGCTGAACCATCAAAGCATATTAGGGTATACATAAAATGACATATTTGTGCAAACCAACAAAGTTAAATGCAACATGCATTGTTAATTGTGAAATATGCAATCTAATGAATGCAATGCAAAGGGAGATTTTCATGCAGAAAGTGAGGGGTATATTGGGGTGGGGTCACAGAAGAAATTGTTAACTAATATTCATTAAGCTGGTCACAATTTGCAGCCCCCTGTGATTGGCTGCAATCACAGAGATGGTGGCCTGCAAGGGGCAACAGTCCACCATCCTAATGATTATGTTCCAAAAGAGAATACCTTAAAAAAATCATTGTTCTTTAAAGTAACCAGTGCTGCTTTTAAAAAACGTTTTCCATTTTGGTAAACTTCAGGTGGAGGAGGCAAAGGACCCTTGAGCCCTACTTCCTCATGGCTGCCAAAAGGGCAAGGCGAATTAGTTACCACCCTAATTTGTGAGTCTGTAACTCATCAATGCTTTGCAATCTCAATTGCTCCAATAAACCATTGCTTTCCAAATCAAAAATAGCTCAGGATTGCCCCATGCATGCCCCTTAATATTTGTGATCTGGAAAGAATCATAAACGCTCTTTTATGAGTCATAAAGAATTTTCCACCTCGTAAAACTGAAGAAAAGCCTTTTTGCGACAATCTTTTCTTTTTCTCACCCAGCTTTTATATCAAGCCTTTCTTACTGAAAAAACAATCAAAGAAACATGTCACACTTCGAGAATACAGACACATGCTGCCTTTGATCATCAAGAAACAGTTCTAGAACAAATCATAGACAACAAGCATGGCACAGATCTCTGATCTGAATATGGATGGGGCTACAACAACAAACTATGGTGCTGATCTCGACCCTGGAGTGTGGATGCCGTACCTCAACGCATCTTTGAACTATTCCCTCCCAAAACATCTTTGTCATTATAGCACAGTTGAAGAGAGATGCCATTTCTTGCAGCTCCTCAAGTGGAGAGCAATGTGGCATTATGAATGAGGCCCTTTATATGGAAACCAGGCCTAAGATTGTCACCATCTGCAAATTTCCTCGAGAGATTAAACTCTCATGGGAATTGGGGAGAGTAGAGACTCCCAAACTGTAGAAGCTGGACTGGGTCTCCGGTTTCATTTCACAAGCTGAGAAGTTTGGACATTTTCAGGACAATGTGAGTCCGTGCTCTTCACTCCATTTGTCATTTCAAGCAGATAACAGGGGTGCTGTTAATAGAAATTTCCAACTGGAGAATATAATAATTTATATTTTTTAACACTTTCCATTCATCTGTCGTACCTGGATAGAAAGATATCAGTGTCAGTTTCTTGTGAAAGTATGAAAGCTATCTTTTATTTAGATTTATCCCTGACATTGCATAATAGCCAGTAGCGGGAAAGGGCCACATGCCATGCCAGACAAGTAGAAGAGAGGGATATTTAAGAATCTGCATCCTTGGTATCTGATCTACAGAACAGCAAATGGAAGTAGTGGTAGTCGTGGATGGCTGTTCTGGTTCACTAGAGTCTTAGGTGTTGCATTTTGTTTTTTTAAACTTTGCACAGTGCTTACTCTAAGCATGCAATCTGTTGATAATGTGGTGGGGGTCTCAAATGTGGTAAACTTCACCATCATTACAATCCACCCAGATTAAAAATTATATACATCTGAAAATATTCCACTGTGCCAACATTTCTTGGACATACATCTGCAACTAATTTCAGTTCATAGAAACCAGTATGATGCCCATACTGACGCACTTCAGACATTTGAATGCAGCTGTGTTGGACAAGTACTCTATTATTATCGCCTTGGAGCTCACTGTAGCGGGTGCTACAGGACACTAAAGGCCCGCTCCAGAGTTAAAGGCCTGAGCCAAAGGCTACGGAGGGCTTTAAGGCCATTAGAACATTTCGCCACTAGAGGGTAGATTGTTCTAAATTATAAACCAAAGGCCTCCCAGAGACCCAGTGGTTCCCTTGACTCTGTGAGGCCTTTGTTCACAGCTATGCTGTGAACAAACATCAGAATGTTGATCCTCCTGGCTTCTACCAGCCATTAGATGCCCAGAGCACTCCATTGTCTTCAATCAAGAGCTCAACGTTCCAATGTTCTAAATAAACTTTGTCTCAAACATATCTACTTCAAAAAGGTAATCGGTAGAGAAATCCTAAGAGGGAGCTGTTTCTTCTATAGTGCCACTAGAAAATAGGTGCAAGAATTATTGGCACTTTTGTTCCTTTCATTGTGATTTCTCGATCAGATTCATATGCTATGAGGAAAAAACATTTAAGAATGATGTTTTATCATTCGTGAACATGAAGTTGAGTGTCCATGAATAGTTCAAAGTCGGAATTGTCTTTAATGTTTCACTCACTTCTGTATTGCCATCTACTGTGAATCTTTCTTTACCACCTAATGTTCTAAAGTTCTCATTAAAACGGTCAAAAATGTAGATAAAACCATGTATACATGTTTCTTTTAATTTCTGTCTGTGTTTAAAGTTTGCAAACAATGAAGTGATATTTGCAGATTTTGCAATTATTATTATAAAGGGTGGCTGAATGTAAAGATACAAAAAATTAAAGAGCTGTAGGGTTCAGTGTGGAGATGGTACTGGATGAAATTAAAGTATCTGTGAGAGCTCTGCAAATTGCAGCATTATCAACATCATTATGAGGTGTACCAAAATGTCATATTTGGGTTAAAGTCAGTAGCAAAGAGCCACTTTTGACTTTTGGCAACGTATGAAAAAGTGTGTATTGTGATACATGGCATGCAAAGAGGCAAGATCTTCTTTCAAAACAAGGATATGAAGCTAGAATCAATCCAAGATCATTGCATCCTACATTTAAAAAAAGTACATTTGAATGGATATATTCTGTAATATTGGATAAACTGCACTCAATCTCATAGCAGAAAAATCGAAATACTTAATCTTAGCCTCTGCACATCCCAAATCCATTATTATGTTCCACTCAGCATCACAGTGCACTGTCAAGTAGATCTAGGATTCTCCTAGAATCCACAGATTTGAAAGAACTGTAGTAAGTCATGATTTCTTAAACATGCACACCTAAAGGATAACACATCCACAAGAAGTGAAATTGAGCAATATATTGAAATTGAGCAATATATTTTTTGTTGCTAATATTTCCCCAAAGGAAGATATCAAAGGACAGCACATGTGACTTATTTTCATTGTAAAGTAATTTCGTTTGGATATTTGAAATAGCATGTTCTGAGATCTCATTCATAAATTTGCGATCAATAGTAGAAAACATTAGTATTTGTAAAACACATTCAATTTGATTGCTCACCAACAACCAAACTTTCTAAAATGTAATTATCACATTACTGTAGAAAAGACGAGAGTGACCCCTTAGACCAAACCAGGGGATTAGAGTACTTTCAAACAGTAAAATAGAAGGATCCCTTGGCGGACAGAAGGATTTATGGAAATCAAGCTATGTACCCTCACTCCGATAGCCCATGTATTTGAATTAAAAAAACATTTAATCCAAAACAATTTATATATAAACAGATGTTTTATTAAAAAAGAAAGTACATAGCCTCCTATCAATAAACCAACAACAATTAATTCTTAAAATTAATTTTGTCACTAAAAACCTATACATTCATTACATCCAACATGTCACACATCAGGGTTGACACTGTTTTCTGTCTAATCCTTGATATACTTATTTTCAATATCTAAAGGATGAGCTGATTCCCCACGATTGTGTAATGAAGCGTTGACGCGTTTCGATGGTTTAAAAATAATAGTCCATCTTTTTCAAGACATTCGCATTTGTCTCTCTCAATTTAAAGGCACTGATTGGTTGCCACTGTGCTTTGTTCCTGTAGGCAAGTCTAATTAGATAATTGATTTACAATAGGGCATTCAAAAACTGTCCCGTGCATAGCAATTACAATATATTTTGTTCTCATTTCCAAAGAGAATCCAAACAGCCATTCCTCCTGCAAGCTCGAATTGTTGCTACACGTTCATATTATAAGGCACTATTCCAGAGCTGTTATGCTCATATCATCAGTTGTTCTTCTACATTTTAAAATCCCACAGTACTGTGGTTCATAGTATTCTAACAGATGGGCTATACCTCATATGTTGAATGACCGCTCACATTTATATTTACACATAATTAAATGTTAAAATAATTGGCAATTAATAAACCAAACTGATGGAAAAGAAGGGGTTTTTATATCCGGAAGGAATTGCCTATGTATCGTACTACATTTGTGAAGAGGCTACAGCTATGGGGTTATTTACCTTATCAAATGTTATTCCTTTCTCCTATATATATCACCTTCCAACATCTTGAAGTATTTTTTGACACGCAGTGCCTCAGCAATTGAAATTTTATTTTGAGTCTATATAGCCTTTTTTCCAATGTGCATTAATAAATTAATCAACGAATTCCACATTCTAACTACGTTTTTATTACCTTCGTTTTGGAGAACAGTAAAATTGTTTGTTCTTGTTTGTAGTATCTTCAGTGCACATATATTTCCAATCTTTTAAAGAGCCTCGAAACTCTGGTTATTGTCTGAAAGATAGTTTATTCTATTATTCTAATTTTTAAGTTGGCCTGAAATGTATTAAAAAAATCTACCTATTTACCAAATCTTATTACGTGCTAAATGGTCATGTAAGGTAGTCTCAGTCTTCCTTCAGGAATATCGAAAATAGTTTTCTCACAAGTAAAAGCCACACGACTTATCCCGTGCTCTAGAAAAAGGGAATTTACTTTTAGTGTACTTTTCTTATTGACATTTGTTTTTACACTAAGCTCAGGTCCGTTCTTCGCAAACGTAGGGGGAGGCTGGCTTACCTAAATACACATGCTGAAGGGGTGACACGGTTCGTTTTACGTCTTCAGTGTTATGTCTGTGCTATCCTGATGTCCCAAATGCACCATCTGATGTATATCTATGGAGCAAAGTTACAAACAGAAACCCCGTGTTAGAGCGTATTGTGTCATCCCTACACTATTTGCGCTATCTAAAATCTACGGGGCAGATTTACAATAACTGGCGCATCCCCAGGGATGCGGCAGTTATTGTGCGCCACAGCTCCGCCACCCATTGTGCAAGAAAGGGCAGATGCGTGGCGCATCTTTTGGCTTACGGGCGGCGCATTGCTGGAGTTGCGTCACAAGCGCGACGCAACTCCTGCAATGCACAGGGGCCACCCATACATTACATGGTGCGTCACTCCTTACGCCTGCTTCAAGCAGGCGTAAGGAATTGAGGTAGCAGCTTTGGGAAAGTGGCTCAGTGAAATCTTGTAGATTTCACTGAGTCACTTTCCAAGGGCGTTCCTGAGACGGAACGCCCCCCCCGCCCCAGAACGCCTACATGAAACCTGACGCAGGTTTCATGTGGCGCAGGGCCTTACACTGTGACGCATCTCCATAGATGCGTCACGTTGTAAATGCCTCGTAGGGATGCGCCACGTTTACGCCGCCTTGCGTGACGCAACAGCGGCGTAAACGTGGCGCAAGGGGCTCGTAAATCTGCCCCACCGTCTCCTCTTCTTTCCGTGTAGTAAAGAAACTGTCCCAGCATATCCTGCATATGGTCACCTCCTCGACCACGCCAGAATAACCACACTCGAATGGCGTTGGTTAAAATATATTTTATTCCGCCTTCTCATTGGCTCGTTGTTTATTGCTACCAGGTGTGCCGGCTAATCTGTTAATTGCAAAAAACACAGTTGATGGACAGAATGTAGAACAATGTCATACATTCACCCCAGTACAAGGATCTGGGCCTAAATCCATCTTTTTTTGCACTCCACACCACCCTGGGTTAGACACTGGCTATATGCAAATCAGCTCTGACCCTGTGCCTCATGGGAACAGTCCAGTCCGAACTACCAAGCCATGTCTTTCCCAGACCGGAATCAAGCATCCAAGGACCGGTTTCTGGCTATCAGCCTTCATCAGCCTGGATAGCTTGACTCCAGTGGTGTGGAGAGCCTGGGACTCACGTCTGAGCATACCCAGCCCACTCAGTGTGAAAATTGCAAAAAACACAGTTGATGGACAGAATGTAGAACAATGTCATACATTCACCCCAGTACAAGGATCTGGGCCTAAATCCATCGTTTTTTTGCACTCCACACCACCCTGGGTTAGACACTGGCTATATGCAAATCAGCTCTGACCCTGTGCCTCATGGGAACAGTCCAGTCCGAACTACCAAGCCATGTCTTTCCCAGACCAGAATCAAGCATCCAAGGACCGGTTTCTGGCTATCAGCCTTCATCAGCCTGGATAGCTTGACTCCAGTGGTGTGGAGAGCCTGGGACTCACGTCTGAGCATACCCAGCCCACTCGGGGTGAAAATTGCAAAAAACACAGTTGATGGACAGAATGTAGAACAATGTCATACATTCACCCCAGTACAAGGATCTGGGCCTAAATCCATCGTTTTTTTGCACTCCACACCACCCTGGGTTAGACACTGGCTATATGCAAATCAGCTCTGACCCTGTGCCTCATGGGAACAGTCCAGTCCGAACTACCAAGCCATGTCTTTCCCAGACCGGAATCAAGCATCCAAGGACCGGTTTCTGGCTATCAGCCTTCATCAGCCTGGATAGCTTGACTCCAGTGGTGTGGAGAGCATGGGACTCACGTCTGAGCATACCCAGCCCACTCGGGGTAAAAATTGCAAAAAACACAGTTGATGGACAGAATGTAGAACAATGTCATACATTCACCCCAGTACATGGATCTGGGCCTAAATCCATCGTTTTTTTGCACTCCACACCAACCTGGGTTAGACACTGGCTATATGCAAATCAGCTCTGACCCTGTGCCTCATGGGAACAGTCCAGTCCGAACTACCAAGCCATGTCTTTCCCAGACCGGAATCAAGCATCCAAGGACCGGTTTCTGGCTATCAGCCTTCATCAGCCTGGATAGCTTGACTCCAGTGGTGTGGAGAGCCTGGGACTCACGTCTGAGCATACCCAGCCCACTCCGGGTGAAAATTGCAAAAAACACAGTTGATGGACAGAATGTAGAACAATGTCATACATTCACCCCAGTACAAGGATCTGGGCCTAAATCCATCGTTTGTTTGCACTCCACACCACCCTGGGTTAGACACTGGCTATATGCAAATCAGTTCTGACCCTGTGCCTCATGGGAACAGTCCAGTCCGAACTACCAAGCCATGTCTTTCCCAGACCGGAATCAAGCATCCAAGGACCGGTTTCTGGCTATCAGCCTTCATCAGCCTGGATAGCTTGACTCCAGTGGTGTGGAGAGCCTGGGACTCACGTCTGAGCATACCCAGCCCACTCGGGGTGAAAATTGCAAAAAACACAGTTGATGGACAGAATGTAGAACAATGTGATACATTCACCCCAGTACAAGGATCTGGGCCTAAATCCATCGTTTTTTTGCACTCCACACCACCCTGGGTTAGACACTGGCTATATGCAAATCAGCTCTGACCCTGTGCCTCATGGGAACAGTCCAGTCCGAACTACCAAGCCATGTCTTTCCCAGACCGGAATCAAGCGTCCAAGGACCGGTTTCTGGTTATCAGCCTTCATCAGCCTGGATAGCTTGACTCCAGTGGTGTGGAGAGCCTGGGACTCACGTCTGAGCATACCCAGCCCACTCGGGGTGAAAATTGCAAAAAACACAGTTGATGGACAGAATGTAGAACAATGTCATACATTCACCCCAGTACAAGGATCTGGGCCTAAATCCATCGTTTTTTTGCACTCCACACCACCCTGGGTTAGACACTGGCTATATGCAAATCAGCTCTGACCCTGTGCCTCATGGGAACAGTCCAGTCCGCACTACCAAGCCATGTCTTTTCCAGACCGGAATCAAGCATCCAAGGACCGGTTTCTGGCTATCAGCCTTCATCAGCCTGGATAGCTTGACTCCAGTGGTGTGAAGAGCCTGGGACTCACGTCTGAGCATACCCAGCCCACTCGGGGTGAAAATTGCAAAAAACACAGTTGATGGACAGAATGTAGAACAATGTCATACATTCACCCCAGTACAAGGATCTGGGCCTAAATCCATCGTTTTTTTGCACTCCACACCACCCTGGGTTAGACACTGGCTATATGCAAATCAGCTCTGACCCTGTGCCTCATGGGAACAGTCCAGTCCGAACTACCAAGCCATGTCTTTCCCAGACCGGAATCAAGCATCCAAGGACCGGTTTCTGGCTATCAGCCATCATCAGCCTGGATAGCTTGACTCCAGTGGTGTGGAGAGCCTGGGACTCACGTCTGAGCATACCCAGCCCACTCGGGGTGAAAATTGCAAAAAACACAGTTGATGGACAGAATGTAGAACAATGTCACACATTCACCCCAGTACAAGGATCTGGGCCTAAATCCATCATTTTTTTGCACTCCACACCACCCTGGGTTAGACACTGGCTATATGCAAATCAGCTCTGACCCTGTGCCTCATGGGAACAGTCCAGTCCGAACTACCAAGCCATGTCTTTCCCAGACCGGAATCAAGCATCCAAGGACCGGTTTCTGGCTATCAGCCTTCATCAGCCTGGATAGCTTGACTCCAGTGGTGTGGAGAACCTGGGACTCACGTCTGAGCATACCCAGCCCACTCGGGGTGAAAATTGCAAAAAACACAGTTTCTGTTAAAGCACCTCCTCGCCCGGATGTTTTTGTGAGTTACTTCCTTAGTGTTACCGCTGATTACGGATATCCCGGAACTACTCTTAAGCACAGCAAGTCCAAGCCTCGTTCTCATAATATGGCCCGACACCTGCGTGTTACACACACCTCTTGTGTTTTGCTTCCTGTTACGCCCTGAAAGTAAATCTGGTCGCGAGCGATTCCAAGCCTCGCTTTGGTAAAATTATGACAGTTTCACATGGCATGTCTTAGGAAATGGGAAATTATGCATTTCAGCGAACACAAAGAGTTGGAGGGTCTGTTAGCAAACAGAGCTGAGTCTAAAAGGTCTTGTATAGGAGACCACTCCTTTGCATTGCACTAACCCAGACCTAGTGGTCACATGACACAAGCCTCTGGTCGATATCCTATCAGCCCACCCATTTGGCGGAGCCTCGTCATGTAGGACGTCTAACCAGAGTGGTGAGTCAAAGCCCAGATGAATTGGCCAGACAACACACACTACTGGTTCAGATTGTTAAAGTGTCCATGCCACAGAGTGGTGCTGAAAAAGTGCAGTGCAAAAAATAAGGAATGAAATAAGTGATGTTAAAATGACGGTCGAGGCAAAAAAAACATTTTTATTGATATTCACCAGGACGCCAGGTTAAAAAAGAAGTGTAAAACAGTGTGAAAAAATCACTGTGATGCTTTGCTGTGTTATAGATTAGGCCAACATGTTTCTGCCTAAGGTGAAACTACACCGGCATTCTTCAGGGCCAGATACAAAAGATGTTGCTACTGCAAAGATACACTCAAATGTTAATGTGTAAATTGAAAAGAAAAGGACAGACCAAATCATTTGTTTAACGAGCTGTCCCAACTGGTGAAGTGGTCATGTAGACCATCCTACCGTATCCATCCGAATCAGTAGTTGGATAGAGAATGTGATCCTGTAAGTGGAAACAAAAACCACAACTACTGTTTGTTCTAAAACATAACAAACGTGTCACATGTACAAAACATTTTATAGACTCAGCTGGGCCAATTCATACTAGAACCGCCAGACACAGTAAAGGTTGCATTTAGAGTAAACCAGCAATCATTGCTAAACATTATTTTAAAAGTGTATAAGACTTACCCAGCAGTATGTGGGAGTCAAGCCTCACCTCACAACGGCTCGGAGAATGAGGCCCCGCTCTATGCACAGGAAAAAATAGAGCATATAAGCCAAGGTGACTCAGGGGTCTCTAAAGTCTCCCTAGTCAGTGTTCAATTATACTATCTGTGCATGTAAAAAACTGATTGTGTGTCTACCCACAAAGATCGCTGTCCCATGGAGATCAAAAGAGGGTGAAACTGATAGACAAAGCTAGTGTCTAGTCTCTGACTGGCTGGGTCAACCAGGAGTGTATAACCCCATTACCCACATAAAAATTATGAGGTAGGCAGTTAGTTGATCACTCAGTACCCTAACACAATAAAGAGATAGAAATAAACTGTGTTGCTCAAGAGTGAAATTTGATGGGTGATAGAACTGAGTGACAGGACCTTAGCCCTGTGCTTAACTGTGAGGGAATAACAAACAAAACTCGACCTACACTTATAACTATAAACTAGTAGGTAAAGAGTCCCTCAGTAAGCCTAAAGAGCCTGGAGGAGCGTGCCCTGGTCTGTCTACTCACCTCTCCGTCGGTACCTCTCGGCAAACACCAGAGCCGAAGGGAAGGCAACGAGGAGAGGTCAGGCTCGTGTTTTTATATCCAGCTTAATTGGCAGAAACGGCAACAGCTGCTGACCTATCGCCGGTGTCGATATTGCGCGAAACCATACACCGCGCATGCGCAGCAAAGCGACGCTACTCAGCCTACAGTGTACAAAACACTGGGCATGCGCGGTACTGTGAAGCCTGCCACCGCATACTGGGGGTGTGTCTGTGGTTGAGACGAGCGCGCTGGGCATGCGCGAAGAGGTAGCGCATGCCCCAGACTCGGTGACCAGGCGTCCGTGGTGCGCGCATGCCTAGTAGTATGTAAACAATGCACCGACAAGGCCAATGGTGGTCTAGCGATGCCTCGCTTCCCAGCAGCTGCTAATTAATCATCTTACCCGAGGCAATCTCAAAGCGGCAATAGGTGATTTTATAATCATAACCCGCCCATATGTCAGAACCAAATATACTCAATGGACAATAAGTGGATAAGGCGCTGCTGCCATCTATTATACGCTAATGTTCCCTGCATTCAAAAAGTTTGTTAAGGCTATGGTGCAAATGTTGACGCAGTGTGTAAACACTTGGAAAAAGGGCACTGTATGTCAGAATGTCAAACCTAGTATAAAGAATGGATCTAAACCTAGGTAAATTAGGTCGCTATGGGTTGGATAAGTCCTAACCTTTGGAAACAGAGCCAGCTAACCTATAGCTTAGATATGATGGGAACAGCAGTGGAGCGACCAATGCCTAACCTAGTTCCTATTGGCATGTTGGAATAATATTGAAGGATTACTGACAAGTGCTATACTTTGTATAGGTCACTACAGGGATCTCCATCCTATAAAGTGTAAATCGAGCCATCTTAGAGTATGCAGGGTTGGTAAATTATAGAAGACAGCACCCTAGGAGAATCCCAGATGGTCAGATGGACACCCAAGGTATGTTGTCATTCAGCCCCGAGACGTCAGTTTTCAATTTGAAAATCCAGCGCTGTTCCTTGATAAAAAGAAACCTTGAGATATCTGTTATGTGTGGTGGGATGAATGGTTGTTCCAAAACCACCCACCTCAGGTCGTCAGCTTTATGCTTCTTGATTAGAAAGTGGTTCGTCAGGCAGGTGGACTGTTTATTGCACCGTATCGTGCTCTTGTGTTCGCTGATACGCAGCTTGACTTTTCTGGTGGTGTGTCCGATATAGGCCAGACCGCATGGGCATGTGATCATGTAGATCAATCTCTCCGAGTTGCAGTTGGTATGATTAAACAATTTCCACGGTCTCGAAGTTCCGATATCAATGGAGACGGTCTTGCGGGTCTGTGGACAAGACGTACAATTACCACAGGGGTAGTGCCCTTGAACCGGAGTAGTATTCCAGATGGTATCCAGGGTGGTGGTAGTTTCCTTCCTCTGCGGCCGCGGTCTTGTATGGACCAGGCTGTCTCTGATACTGGACCCTCGTTTAAAGGCAAACAGGGGCCTGGGTATGACACCAGACGCTGTATTCAAGATTTTCCAGTGCTTCAAGACGGTTTTCTTTACCAAATTCGATCTGGTGCTGAAAGTGTGTACCATCGTGAGCCTCTCAGAAGGTGCTTTGTTGTGTCGATGTTCAATCAATGCCTCTCGATTATTATTGAAGGCTCTTTTGTGAGCCCGACGTATCAGTTGATTAGGGTAGTGCCGCTCCTTCAGGTTGCACGATAATTCCCTCGCATGTTGTTCATACAAGTGATTGGAGGAGCAGTTACGCCGGACCCTCAGAAATTGGCCCACTGGCAGATTGTCACGTAATGACTGTGGGTGGAAGCTCCGGTATGACAATAGGGAGTTGCGAGCCATGGGTTTCTTATACAATCGGCTCTGCAGCCCTCCCTCTTCCGGAAAAATAAGGAGACCCAAAAATGGTAGCCGCTCTTTGCTATATTCCACTGTGAAATGGAGATACTGGTTCCTAGAGTTCAGCCACGTGTGAAAGTCAATAACCTCCTCAGTGGTACCCCTCCATATGACAATGATATCATCAATGTATCTGCGCCACAGCAACACCTGGTGGAAATAAGGGTTGCTGTGGTTCAGAACGTGATCTTGCTCGAACTGATGCATATACAGATTCGCCAGACTGGGGGCAAAGACACTCCCCATTGATGTCCCGGAGACTTGGAGATAGAGATCATCCTGATATTGAAAATAATTCTCCATCATGGCCAGTCTGGCACACTCCATGATGAAAGGTATCGGAGTGATGGTATCCGGTGGTTTGGATTCAAGTAGGTGTCTTATGCAGTCCAGAGTCTCCTGCTGAGGAATACATGTATAAAGAGACTCAACATCGAAACTCACCAATAGGTCGGTCTCGACATTGAACTCAGTCTCAGTCAGGAGTCGGAGGACGTCACCAGTGTCCTGAAGGTACGTGGGTGTCTCTTTAACCAGTGGTTTCAGATAGACATCCGCAAATGTAGAAAGCGGCTCAAGCAGAGACCCAATGCCCGAAATTATGGGGCGACCCGGAGGTGGTCTCTTCTCCTTGTGTATCTTAGGGAGGCAATAGAAGTAAGGGACCACCGGATGGGCCGTGGTCAAATACCTTGCTTCCTGAGATGTAATCCATCCCTCACAAGATGCTTCCTCAATGAGACTTTTAATATCATTAGAGAGTCTCGTGGTTGGATTTTCAGTGAGTCGCCGGTAGGCATTGCCATTACTTAGTTGTCGTATACACTCTCTGTGGTAGGTGTCTCTTGACTGACAACCCCAGTATCCTAGAGAGCTTGGCCTCGGCATCCACCACTATCACCACTACAACAGAGGATGACTGGGTAACTCTCTTGAACATGAAGAAAAACCATTCTCGCACCACATTACATGGTATAATCATGAATGAATACTTGCATGGCAAGTGTGCACCATCTGGCTTGATAGTGACCAACACACCACGTCTCTTCCTAACTGATAAGGGTTTCCTGAGGGATTGGGCACTTATAGCGTGGCGCTGCACGCGTGACTGGCTGATCTTGATTATTAAGACTGCTAAGAAGACAGCCGATGCCCTTTTGGTTGAGATCCAGGTTCTAGAGGGGCAAATTAATGCAGCGATTAGGTCAGTACCATTCAAAAAGACCCTGGATGAGACCAATAAAACAAATAAAGAGTATTATGACAATATCCTCGCGACCAAAGTTGAAAAGTTTAAGAAAGACCTTGCACGCTTCTCAATGGAAACCACATACCCTTATATGAGTGACTCCTACGTAGCCCCTGTGTATAACTCCAGAGGTAAGAGATACGGATCCAACTACTCCTCCTCAGGTTCAGAATCAGGGTCTAGTGACCAAGGGGAGTCAAACAGAGGCTCAACTAACAGAGGACGAGGGAGGGGTCCCCAGAGAAGGCCTAATAGAGGACGCGGGGCTCAATACTATCCGAGTCCAGGGCCCTGGTGGCCCCCTGCACCTTGGGGCTATCACCAACCCCCGATGGGACCCCCCATGGGTCATCCAATGCCTAATTACCCACCCAACCCAAACTTCTGTTACGACCAGTCTTTTTTATGGCAGGGCCGAGGCAGAAGCCGGGGGAGAAAAAGAGGTCAACAGTCAGTGAATTGGGCACCAGACCCCGCGAACAACAGAGAGGGACAATCCTAGAAGGGAGTAGTGATTTAGTAGTGAACCTCAGCAGTCGCACACTCACAACTACTGAGATCTCGGTCCTCAACAAAGGACTGGGATTTGTCCCTACAAATGAAGGAGACCCCTTCAATTTGAGATGTGAATTGGAATCCTTTTATAGGAAGGTCCGCCTACATTTCTTTTTCAAATTGACTAATGACACCAACGATGTGGTGGACCCTGCGGATCAGAATACTGGTCTTAGACCTAAATCCACATTCACGCCTCTCAATCACCAGGTACCAGCGAGGGTCATTGCTTTTGAGCAGGCAGTCACTCATGATATCATGAATACAGACCGCACAGACAAAAAGTCTTTTTCCAACATGACTAGAGCAGAAAAGCTGGCACTTGCAACCTTGTCCAAAGATACCAGCATTACCATCAAGCCCGCCGATAAGGGCGGTGCCATTGTCATACAGGACACCGACACCTACCACAGAGAGTGTATACGACAACTAAGTAATGGCAATGCCTACCGGCGACTCACTGAAAATCCAACCACGAGACTCTCTAATGATATTAAAAGTCTCATTGAGGAAGCATCTTGTGAGGGATGGATTACATCTCAGGAAGCAAGGTATTTGACCACGGCCCATCCGGTGGTCCCTTACTTCTATTGCCTCCCTAAGATACACAAGGAGAAGAGACCACCTCCGGGTCGCCCCATAATTTCGGGCATTGGGTCTCTGCTTGAGCCGCTTTCTACATTTGTGGATGTCTATCTGAAACCACTGGTTAAAGAGACACCCACGTACCTTCAGGACACTGGTGACGTCCTCCGACTCCTGACTGAGACTGAGTTCAATGTCGAGACCGACCTATTGGTGAGTTTCGATGTTGAGTCTCTTTATACATGTATTCCTCAGCAGGAGACTCTGGACTGCATAAGACACCTACTTGAATCCAAACCACCGGATACCATCACTCCGATACCTTTCATCATGGAGTGTGCCAGACTGGCCATGATGGAGAATTATTTTCAATATCAGGATGATCTCTATCTCCAAGTCTCCGGGACATCAATGGGGAGTGTCTTTGCCCCCAGTCTGGCGAATCTGTATATGCATCAGTTCGAGCAAGATCACGTTCTGAACCACAGCAACCCTTATTTCCACCAGGTGTTGCTGTGGCGCAGATACATTGATGATATCATTGTCATATGGAGGGGTACCACTGAGGAGGTTATTGACTTTCACACGTGGCTGAACTCTAGGAACCAGTATCTCCGTTTCACAGTGGAATATAGCAAAGAGCGGCTACCATTTTTGGATCTCCTTATTTTTCCGGAAGAGGGAGGGCTGCAGAGCCGATTGTATAAGAAACCCATGGCTCGCAACTCCCTATTGTCATACCGGAGCTTCCACCCACAGTCATTACGTGACAATCTGCCAGTGGGCCAATTTCTGAGGGTCCGGCGTAACTGCTCCTCCAATCACTTGTATGAACAACATGCGAGGGAATTATCGTGCAACCTGAAGGAGCGGCACTACCCTAATCAACTGATACGTCGGGCTCACAAAAGAGCCTTCAATAATAATCGAGAGGCATTGATTGAACATCGACACAACAAAGCACCTTCTGAGAGGCTCACGATGGTACACACTTTCAGCACCAGATCGAATTTGGTAAAGAAAACCGTCTTGAAGCACTGGAAAATCTTGAATACAGCGTCTGTTGTCATACCCAGGCCCCTGTTTGCCTTTAAACGAGGGTCCAGTATCAGAGACAGCCTGGTCCATACAAGACCGCGGCCGCAGAGGAAGGAAACTACCACCACCCTGGATACCATCTGGAATACTACTCCGGTTCAAGGGCACTACCCCTGTGGTAATTGTACGTCTTGTCCACAGACCCGCAAGACCGTCTCCATTGATATCGGAACTTCGAGACCGTGGAAATTGTTTAATCATACCAACTGCAACTCGGAGAGATTGATCTACATGATCACATGCCCATGCGGTCTGGCCTATATCGGACACACCACCAGAAAAGTCAAGCTGCGTATCAGCGAACACAAGAGCACGATACGGTGCAATAAACAGTCCACCTGCCTGACGAACCACTTTCTAATCAAGAAGCATAAAGCTGACGACCTGAGGTGGGTGGTTTTGGAACAACCATTCATCCCACCACACATAACAGATATCTCAAGGTTTCTTTTTATCAAGGAACAGCGCTGGATTTTCAAATTGAAAACTGACGTCTCGGGGCTGAATGACAACATACCTTGGGTGTCCATCTGACCATCTGGGATTCTCCTAGGGTGCTGTCTTCTATAATTTACCAACCCTGCATACTCTAAGATGGCTCGATTTACACTTTATAGGATGGAGATCCCTGTAGTGACCTATACAAAGTATAGCACTTGTCAGTAATCCTTCAATATTATTCCAACATGCCAATAGGAACTAGGTTAGGCATTGGTCGCTCCACTGCTGTTCCCATCATATCTAAGCTATAGGTTAGCTGGCTCTGTTTCCAAAGGTTAGGACTTATCCAACCCATAGCGACCTAATTTACCTAGGTTTAGATCCATTCTTTATACTAGGTTTGACATTCTGACATACAGTGCCCTTTTTCCAAGTGTTTACACACTGCGTCAACATTTGCACCATAGCCTTAACAAACTTTTTGAATGCAGGGAACATTAGCGTATAATAGATGGCAGCAGCGCCTTATCCACTTATTGTCCATTGAGTATATTTGGTTCTGACATATGGGCGGGTTATGATTATAAAATCACCTATTGCCGCTTTGAGATTGCCTCGGGTAAGATGATTAATTAGCAGCTGCTGGGAAGCGAGGCATCGCTAGACCACCATTGGCCTTGTCGGTGCATTGTTTACATACCACTAGGCATGCGCGCACCACGGACGCCTGGTCACCGAGTCTGGGGCATGCGCTACCTCTTCGCGCATGCCCAGCGCGCTCGTCTCAACCACAGACACACCCCCAGTACGCGGTGGCAGGCTTCACAGTACCGCGCATGCCCGGTGTTTTGTACACTGTAGGCTGAGTAGCGTCGCTTTGCTGCGCATGCGCGGTGTATGGTTTCGCACAATATCGACACCGGCGATAGGTCAGCAGCTGTTGCCGTTTCTGCCAATTAAGCTGGATATAAAAACACGAGCCTGACCTCTCCTCGTTGCCTTCCCTTCGGCTCTGGTGTTTGCCGAGAGGTACCGACGGAGAGGTGAGTAGACAGACCAGGGCACGCTCCTCCAGGCTCTTTAGGCTTACTGAGGGACTCTTTACCTACTAGTTTATAGTTATAAATGTAGGTCGAGTTTTGTTTGTTATTCCCTCACAGTTAAGCACAGGGCTAAGGTCCTGTCACTCAGTTCTATCACCCATCAAATTTCACTCTTGAGCAACACAGTTTATTTCTATCTCTTTATTGTGTTAGGGTACTGAGTGATCAACTAACTGCCTACCTCATAATTTTTATGTGGGTAATGGGGTTATACACTCCTGGTTGACCCAGCCAGTCAGAGACTAGACACTAGCTTTGTCTATCAGTTTCACCCTCTTTTGATCTCCATGGGACAGCGATCTTTGTGGGTAGACACACAATCAGTTTTTTACATGCACAGATAGTATAATTGAACACTGACTAGGGAGACTTTAGAGACCCCTGAGTCACCTTGGCTTATATGCTCTATTTTTTCCTGTGCATAGAGCGGGGCCTCATTCTCCGAGCCGTTGCCGGGTGAGGTGAGGCTTGACTCCCACATACTGCTGGGTAAGTCTTATACACTTTTAAAATAATGTTTAGCAATGATTGCTGGTTTACTCTAAATGCAACCTTTACTGTGTCTGGCGGTTCTAGTATGAATTGGCCCAGCTGAGTCTATAAAATGTTTTGTACATGTGACAAGTTTGTTATGTTTTAGAACAAACAGTAGTTGTGGTTTTTGTTTCCACTTACAGGATCACATTCTCTATCCAACTACTGATTCGGATGGATACGGTAGGATGGTCTACATGACCAACTCACCAGTTGGGACAGCTCGTTAAACAAATGATTTGGTCTGTCCTTTTCTTTTCAATTTACACATTAACATTTGAGTGTATCTTTGCAGTAGCAACATCTTTTGTATCTGGCCCTGAAGAATGCCGGTGTAGTTTCACCTTAGGCAGAAACATGTTGGCCTAATCTATAACACAGCAAAGCATCACAGTGATTTTTTCACACTGTTTTACACTTCTTTTTTAACCTGGCGTCCTGGTGAATATCAATAAAAATGTTTTTTTTTGCCTCGACCGTCATTTTAACATCACTTATTTCATTCCTTATTTTTTGCACTGCACTTTTTCAGCACCACTCTGTGGCATGGACACTTTAACAATCTGAACCAGTAGTGTGTGTTGTCTGGCCAATTCATCTGGGCTTTGACTCACCACTCTGGTTAGACGTCCTACATGACGAGGCTCCGCCAAATGGGTGGGCTGATAGGATATCGACCAGAGGCTTGTGTCATGTGACCACTAGGTCTGGGTTAGTGCAATGCAAAGGAGTGGTCTCCTATACAAGACCTTTTAGACTCAGCTCTGTTTGCTAACAGACCCTCCAACTCTTTGTGTTCGCTGTAGTTTGATTAGGGGTATTGAGTTCGGATGGTCTATAAACATAGTCCCCTTGACCCTCTTTCAACCATTGTTTTTAAATTATGCATTTCTACATTCCTATTTATTACTTTTGTGTCCCTGTTGATGAGGGAACATCCATTTCTGTCAATATTTCATATATTGTCTAAAATAAGCCTTCCCGTCTTAATCGTGATTATAGCATGTACCTTTGAAGTGTCCTTTTTACCCTATATTACCGATACATGCTATCCCTTATTTTCCTGATGGTACTATCACATGTAACTGGTTGTTCTTATATTGGGTTCCATCACTGATTGACTCTCCTCTGGCTCCATCCCTACTAAGCTGCCAATACATATCTAACCCTGTGAGAGTCTTCAAAAACAGATGTCATTATATCAATGGATTTGCAGATCTACTGAGTTGCTATCAATTTCATCCATTCCTCTCTGGTGTTTGGCCCTTTGTCATTTTTGTTTAGAAAACACATGA
The DNA here is from genome assembly GCF_964261635.1 of Lissotriton helveticus. Taxonomy (NCBI): domain Eukaryota; kingdom Metazoa; phylum Chordata; class Amphibia; order Caudata; family Salamandridae; genus Lissotriton; species Lissotriton helveticus. Next base: position 1,083,902,086 of record NC_136059.1, read on the forward strand.
ACCACTGTTCACGCATCTTTCTGTTGGTGTCAAGATTCCCTCCTCTTCTGCTCACAATTACTTTCTCCAAAATAAACCACCTGAATTCATTACAATTGTGGCCATTCTTGGAGAAGTGTTCTGTCAGCGGCACATTTTCTTTGTTGTTTTTTAATGCTGACCTATGTTCTAGCAGTCTAATGCGGAGCTCTCTTCCCGTCTCGCCCACGTAGCCTAAGCCGCATGGGCAGATGAGAAGATAGACCACGCTCTTACTCCTAAAGTTATTCAGAGTGGTTGCTACTAGATTTTTTTCATTAAAATTGAAATTCTTAGATTCTATGCAATTTGGACAAATTGTACATGAGCCACATTTGTAGTTACCAACAGCTCTCTGATTATGTAAGGTAGTTTGGAAATTCACTTCAGTATTCTTGTATGTTCTGACTAAGGTGTTTCTTATAGTTTTGTTTCGTCTAAACGAAAATAATGGTTTAATCAGAGGTATGGACAAACCTGAGAATTGGCTCACAAAGACTATTCTGTCTAGAGATTTGTTATTTTTTTCTTTGTTCATATTTAAAAGATGGTCCCTATCATAAAATCTGGCTCATTTAAAAAAATGTTTAAACAATTTTTTCCGGTAACCCTTGTTTTTTAATTTCTTTTCCATGATTTCAGCCTGGTGATAAAGTCCCTCAGGGTTGTGCAATTGCGTTGTAATCTTAAAAATTCCCCAAAGGGAATGTTGTCCTTTGTGAACAGGGGTGATTGCTTTGATATTGTAAAAGGGTATTTTTATCGGTAGGCTTTGTGAAAAGCTCAACCTCGAGTACCCCAACAAACTCCTTGATTCTGATGTCTAGGAATTCTACATTATTATCACTATAGTTGGCAGTGAATTTTAAATTTACATCCCCCAAGATTAGCCATTCCAAAAAAGACAATAAGTCCTCAATGGCACCGTTTCAGACAAAAATAATATTGTCTATAAAATGGTGCCAGTGGGACACATTCTCATAAAACTATGCCATCTCATTGTAAATGTGTTTAAGCTCAAAGTGGCTCACATAGAGGCATGCCAGACTAGGGGCACAAGTGGCCCCATGCTGGTCCCCTTGATTCGTTTGTATAGCTCATCCTTCTACAGAAAAACATTATTTTTTAGAACAATCTCGATGCAACTCAAGATAAACTGTTTATGTGCACCGTTCAAATTTTCTTCATCTAAAATAGATGACTTCACATCCCATTGTGTCATCTTGCGCGATGTTTGTATACAGATCTTTAATATCCAGGGTGACCAATAGTTGGGTCACCCTATTGAAGCTCTGTCCTTCAAAGATTTAAATATTGTGAGCAGTATCCTTTAAATACGATTTTTGTCTTTGTACTATCGGTCTCAAGAAAAAATCTGCATATTTACTTAATGGCTCTAACATTGAACCCAAACTGCTCACAATTGGCCTCATTGGGGGATTGGTTACATCCTTATGGATTTTATGTAATCCATATAGCGCTGGGATAATTGGATTGTTTTTAAAAATAAACTTGTATTCATCCTCACAAATCATATCATTTTCGCTCCCTTGATTAAGGAGCTGAGCCTTTTGAGGACATCTAACACTCTAAATGAAACACGTATATAATGGTTAGTCACATTTAAAAGAATTCTCATCCTATTATCATAATCATTACTGTTTAAAACCACCACCCTTCCGCCTTTGTCGGCAGGTTTGATTGTAATCAAATCACATTCTTGTAATGTTTTCAGGGCTTTTCTCTGGCATTTTGAAAGATTATTATTTTGTCTCTGGTATGATTCAAGGCTATTTTTTATTTTTATTTCTACTACTCTCTCGAATAGCTCAACATTTTTGTCTAACTGGCTTAAACTAGGAGTAAACTTTGATTTTGGTTTTAAACCTGTAGTATTATAGGTGGGTTCATAGTTTCTTTCTGCAAAAAACCTATTCAGTCTAATCTTCCTGAAGAAACTTCTCATGTCTTTTTCTAATTCAAATTTATTCGGAGGAGCAGTAGGGGCAAAACTAAAACCATATTTTAAACCTTCCTGTTCCTCAACAGTAAGAGTCCTATCTGAAAGATTGATAATAGGTAACTCCCCTACCTCCAATATCGTTGATTCCTTGTTTTAAAATAATTCTGCACCGATTAATTTTGAGGTGGATGGTTTCTCATCTGCTCTTCTCTGCCCCGATTCGGGCGCCCCTCTAAAAAAGATTCTGGTTGAAAATTAGGGACTAATCTTCCTGATTGTTCATTAGTTGGATCCTCCTCTCCACTGGAGCCAGAGGACTCAGAAAATGGAATTCTCTTTTTTCCACCTCTGGAGTGAATTTGTCTCTGATATTGGGGTTTCTCCCATCTCTGTTCTCTCTTTGTATTATAATATTCTTTATGTAAAAATGGATGTAGAGATTCCGCACTGAACTTCTCTATATCTTTCCTAAGTTTTGTGTTTTTTTTGTTTGTGAGGTACTCACGGTACCCTTCTGTTTCGGACGCTATTTCTTCCAATTTCTTTCTAGCGTCCTCTACCGTTGTATTTTGTTTCAGTGCTTTCTCTAACTCATCTATTTGTTGCCGCTCGATAATCATTACTTCCTGTGCAGTTTCTTTAATTAAAATAAGCCAGTCCCTGCTACAATGGTTAGCTATATGTGTCCAGACTTCTACAGTCCTGGTTCATTTCTAACACGTAATCCTAATGGTATAACCCAAGCTCTCAAGTACCCCGTTAAAAAATCTACATGAAGTTCTGTTCTTATTAACTTTTTTTCAAATTTAAATTTTTTATTAGTTCTTCATGACTGCTCTTGCTATTCACTGATGTTCCCCCTACTCGTTGGGTTTTGATTTCAGAGCCTGTTAAACTGGTCCTCGGTAAAACCAAATGTCTTGAAATTATCCATTATATTCACCGGGATGGACTCTATATAGTGGACTGGACTGGATAACCACTGCCCTTGATTACACCTCTCCAACCCAACAGTGCTGTACTATAAATTCTAGAAAAGATGAGAGTGACCCCTTAGACCAAACCAGGGGATTAGAGTACTTTGTTTCGTTTCGTTTCAAAAGCTTTATTCAGTTTGTCAATAACAATCATATAAGCAATCATTAAAATACAAAACTATTATTAACAGCCCGTGTTCAATTCTCAAATATTTGCTTAACAGCATGGGTAACTTTATGTACAACATAGGTAAAATATATTCGTATAAAATCGCAAAAAAAGTGCCAAGTGCTATCTAATTTGCATTAAGTGCAAATGTCGCAATAAGGTACCATATGTAATTAGTTTACATTTCGTGCAGAATTTTACCAAAGTGATAAGTGCTAACAATTTTTACATTATGTTCAAATTTGGCGATAAAGTGCCATATTCCATCAATAATAATTTTGTGCAAATTTTTGCAGGAAGTGCAATGTGCTGCTGATACTAAGTTGAATATACAGTTAGTACATTACCACCTATGTTAATCATATAAATTGTTAAATATAGATTGCATGTACAAAACCTGTCACCCAGAGTTCCATAAAGTGCCTGCATGCTATCTTGAGTGATTAAATCATGGCATATAAATATGTAAACTCAGAGGATAATAGATTTCCTAGCAGCTATACATTTTAAAATATAGGATACAACATAAAAACATATATCTGGGCCTTCCAGAGAAAACATTAACTTCATGGCATTTTTAGTGGATCGTACATTATATTTTAAAAAGATAGGTTTCAGGTAAAACTTCCATAAAAAAGAATAACATTTACAGAACATTAGAAAATGACAGCAGTTTTGTTTGGATATGTTAACACATGGGCATACGGAATTAGTACTTTTTTTCATAGTCGGGAAAGCCATATGATGGTGAACAATTCCTAACCTTAGACGTGTCAGTATGTCAGAGTCCACAATGCTTACCAGTTGTTGTCTTCAATTACTTGCGCAGGAACAGAAGATGCTAGGTCCCAACTCCCTCTTCAGAATTCCTCAGTGCCAGAATGATATCATGACTCTAATTAATCCAAAAGGGGGAAGGGGGAAATTGGATAAAATAATAAAGAACAATAGAAGAGACTGGTCCTGGACCCTCTGGTTTTCTGTCTGGTTCTTCTGTCAGCTATCAATCAGCCTACTGAAGATACCTAAGGAAACTAACACACAAACGATTATAAGCTCACTCTTCCTACTCTACTCTGACGCTGTCTCTCTCTCTCTCTTAATTTATTTGCTCTTTTATTTGATAACCTACCCCACGTCCTTTGGAAACCAGCCCCTCTTCTTTTCTGTCTGATGCGATTCTTATTTGGGTAGTGCTGAATTCAACATCTGCAAAACATTTAACAGTTGTTTACCTCTATCCTTTTGTAAACCTATTTCTTATTTCTTTTATTATACTGTAACCTACCAGCTATTTATGTAGTGGATCTTTTAATCCTTAGAATGTGTCCTGTTTTCTTATTAAGACTCTGTACAGCCTTTTCATATCTTCTCTAACCTTTTTCTTTCTTTTTCTCCAACGAAGGTGTGTTTAATTATGCTGGTGAAGACTCAGGTAAGTTTTTTCTTTAGACTAGGCACGCTTCTTAGACATCTGAATTCCTTTTCATTCACTGCCTTTACTTAATGCCTCTCCTTATCTCTCTTCATTTCTAGGTTCCTTAATATCATGCTCAAGAAGTCTCTGGTAATTATTCTTGTCACCAGGTAAGCTTAACATGCAACAGAAAAAAATCGTTTTATTTACAGTCTTTTTCTCAAGCAGGATTTTCAACAAAAATAATAACTTAGCTTCGTATCTTCTTTTGTTTACTCTAGAATGTCTCCTTCTTAGGTCCGCAGCCGCTGAGGAGATTCAAACTCTGACAGGAAGACTCGGCTCGATGAGGGGATGAAGCCTGAAACCTTCTGCTTTAAAATCTTCCTCGAAGACCTCCGCGAGTCGGGAGCAAGGCAAGGGGAAATTTCGCTACTTCAAAATTCTTTTTTAATCTCTGTTACTACGAGCTCTGAATATAGGACTTAACCGGGTAAAGTCTACAGTGAAGTGCGCAATCTCTCAGGAGCGGCGCGTCACCACAATTCCCACCGGGTGTTCACCAAAATGACTAGACTGCCAACCTCTGCTCCGTGGCAGCCATCTTGAAATTCCGCACATGCCACAGATAGGTCCAAATAGGGTTTCTATCTGGTTTTCCTCTCCATTTTGACCAGGGAGAGTACATTAAGCAGCAAACAGTTTTGGTCTTTGGTTTTAGACTACCTGGGATCCTGACACAGTACGAAGCGGTGGGAAGTTCTTGTCACTTCAGTCAAATATGCCAGAAAGCCAATTCTAAGGTTTAATTATTGATAAAATACAAGGGTGAGTTGTTCCCCAATTGACTTATCTCGGACCTCCCTTTTATAAGCTAGAAATCGAGGCTGCGTACTCTGGCTCCACGTGGATGTTGCAATTAAACAGAAGACTGTTCCAATAGTGGATGAAACTTAGCCAGGGAATACGGGAGCAATGGTACATCTTCAAACAATCTTTAATAATTAATTGCGTAAATAATGTTTCTTCTTTGGATCAAATATATCACCACAATAACAGGGGATGTGAGGCAGCTAAGTCCGAAATATAATTGATTCCCACTTCCTGATGTATCAATTCAGTGGAAGCCGATATTGGCACACTCAGCAAACATTTGAGAAAAGTGTTTTCATCTTGCTGACTTTTCGCAATGGTGTCCCCAGACTCCTGCCCCATAAAGTGCGGAAGATATACACCTGGCGTTATAGATGGCCACCATTTGTCTTTTACTCGTCGGTCCCCCAATTTTTTAGAAAATCTAAAAATACTATTGGTATTCCTACCAATTTTATAACGCACATTTTCGTATTCACATGACCATTTCCCATTTCCTGCAAATGTTACACCCAGGTAACAAAACAATTTAACTGATTGCACTTTAATATTCTCTAGATAAAAAGTCGTGGTTGATTTAACGTTTTTCCCACATGTCATAACAAATGTCTTCGATTTATTGATTAAGAGTTTTCTCCCGTTGATAAAATTATTAATAAGCCGCTTGCGACCAATTGGGGTATGTGATAATAAAACAGCATCGTCTGCATATAATAAAATTGGTACAGCCTTTCCGTCTATCAATGGGGCATCTGCAGATATCTGTCTTAATGTTGCGTCAACTTGGGTAATAAATAGTGAAAACAGAAGTGGAGCCAGGATGCAACCCTGTTGGATGCCTCTTTTTACGTTAAAAAAGGGGTGCATTCCCCTACAGGCCCATAGCGTACTCTGCTTGATAACCTCTCATAAACTCTTGCTAAAAAGTATACTATTTCCTTTGGGGCACCAGAGTCGAGTAATGTAGACCACAAAATTGAGTGGTCCACAAGGTCAAAAGCACTACTCAAGTCTGCGAAACAGAAAAACATATTGCCCCCTGTTCCAATAGTGGATGAAACTTAGCCAGGGAATACGGGAGCAATGGTCCATCTTCAAACAATCTTTAATAATTAATTGCGTAAATAATGTTTCTTCTTTGGACCAAATATATCGCCACAATAACAGGGGATGTAAGGCAGCTAAGTCCGAAACATAATTGATTCCCACTTCCTGATGTATCAATTCAGTGGAAGCCGATATTGGCACACTCAGCAAACATTTGAGAAAAGTGTTTTCATCTTGCTGACTTTTCGCAATGGTGTCCCCAGACTCCTGCCCCATAAAGTGCGGAAGATATACACCTGGCGTTATAGATGGCCACCATTTGCCTTTTACTCGTCGGTCCCCCAATTTTGTAGAAAATCTAAAAATACTATTGGTATTCCTACCAATTTTATAACGCACGTTTTCGTATTCACATGACCATTTCCCATTTCCTGCAAATGTTACACCCAGGTAACAAAACAATTTAACTGATTTCACTTTAATATTCTCTAGATAAAAAGTCCTGGTTGATTTAACGTTTTTCCCACATGTCATAACAAATGTCTTCGATTTATTGATTAAGAGTTTTCTCCCGTTGATAAAATTATTAATAAGCCTCTTGCGACCAATTGGGGTATGTGATAATAAAACAGCATCGTCTGCATATAATAAAATTGGTACAGCCTTTCCGTCTATCAATGGGGCATCTGCAGATATCTGTCTTAATGTTGCGTCAACTTGGGTAATAAATAGTGAAAACAGAAGTGGAGCCAGGATGCAACCCTGTTGGATGCCTTTTTTTACGTTAAAAAAGGGGTGCATTCCCCTACGGGCCCATAGCGTACTCTGCTTGATAACCTCTCATAAACTCTTGCTAAAAAGTATACAATTTCCTTTGGGGCACCAGAGTCGAGTAATGTAGACCACAAAATTGAGTGGTCCACAAGGTCAAAAGCACTACTCAAGTCTGCGAAACATAAAAACATATTGCCCCCTTTAGCTAATGTATACTTACTGATGAGGAGATCAAGATTGACGCGCTGTTCCCGGGTTCCTACACCCTTTCTGAACCTGTATTGTACTTGTGAAAGGATATTATTATCTAAAGCCCACGTTTTGAGCCTTTTTCACAAAATCCTGCTCATAACCTTGATAGACGAGTCCAGCAATGATATTGGACGGTAATTTCATGCTTCTGATTTTGAGCCTTTTTTAAAAAGGGGGATAATTAATGACTGGCCCCTGGACAAAGGAAATTAAACCACTACAACAGCATTAAAAATCGGGACCCATACATTCATTTCACTTTTGTACAGGTCAATCGGCACCCCGTCGGGGCCCGGCGCTTTGCCCCCCTTGCTGTTGACTAACCCTTCATGCACCTCTTCAACATTTGTTAGAAAGGGTAATTTGGGCCATGTGGAATCATTAATTAGAGATAAATCTAAAACATCCGTATCTGGATTAAAAATATTTGTAAAATGTTCGATCCAAGCATTACAGTTTACATGCAAAGTAAATTCTGGTATACAGTCATCCTTTAAGAAAGGGCAATTTATTGTCTCCCAAAACAGTTTGCTGTTATTGGTAACTACTGCTAGGCTAAGTTTGTCCCATGCTTCAGCTTGGAGTTTTCTTTTTTGGGCCTTGATAGTTAGCTTATAATTAAAACGTAAATCTTGGATTTGTGCTATATTTCGTGGTTTAGTACCTAAGGCCTGTTTCAGACTATGCAGAGCTTGAGTACAGTTTTTATCAAACCTCCCAGCATGCACCTGTTTTTTTGCTCTATAGCTCTTGGTTAGTAGACTTTCTATTGTATTATTTATCTTAAAAAAACTGGAAATCAATAAATTTGAATTAACCTCAACACTGAGACAGTAGTCTATTTCCCTTCTGCATTTCGTTACCACATCCCTTTGTATCTTTTGTGGATCAACGCCAGCCCATTTTATCCTCGTGCCGTTTGATCTTATGGGTGCAATATTAGTGATACAGCCATCATTGTTGGGTGGTTTATTCCCCCAGCATAACAGTGATTAAGACATGCTGTTATGATCACTTACGGCCTGTTCTGTAATCCTTAAATTTGAATAATCACTGTTACATGAAATCAATCTATGATCGATGTTGGTGGCGGCGTTACTGCTGGTAAAGGTTGGACATTTGATATTTCCCTTGGTCATGGTACGGCTTAATAATTCAAGATCAAATTTTGCTATTAAAGTGTTTAAAGCTGTGCCATATTCGCAGTGGGGGAGATGCATGTGGTCTACATTATCATCAGCACTATGGCCCTTCATAAAACCATATATCTTGGTTTGGGCCAACGAGCATGCTCGAATGATAAAATCACCGACCCAGAGGATAATTGATAACTTGCTTGACAATGCCATCACCCTTTCGATTTCTTTTTCCAATGTGTAAACTACAGACCCCCTACTGCTATCAAAATTGCTGTTATAATAGTTAACTAAAACCAAGTCTTTACCCTTATGGAAATGAAGCCTCATCACCTGGCTATGTGTATCTACTGTTGTACAACTTTTGATTTTGCATGCAGTTAATTTGTTGAAAACAAGAATCAGAAGGCCACCCTATGCTCTACCTGCCACGGAGTTGGCAGCATTTAACCAGTGCGAGGTATAACCCTCTACAAAAATCGATTCTCTGCACCAAGTTTCCTGTAGGTAGATTATATCATAATCTGAGGTAATAAAGTCCCTCCAGAACGGTGTGCCTTGTTTCTTACTGAGGCCTGCGATATTCCACATTACAATGGTGTAGCCTTCATTTAAGTTATCGTTTACAGGCTTGCATGGGGGGTGACGGGACTCTCCTTAAGGGAAATATCAATCGTTTCCCCAGTTGTTATTATCGGGATTTCTATTGACCCCCCTGGGGATATATCTTTTGTATTCCTTGTAGTAGTTATGGCCAGTTCTGGATGGGGTTTCCTACAATCTTGCGGCATTAAAGAGAAAAAAAAGGATAAAGAAAAACCTAGTTAGAATGTGGAATTCGTTGATGCTTTATTAATACACATTGGAAAAAAGGCTACATAGACTCAAAATAAAATATCACTTGCAGAGGCACCGCGTGTCAAAAAACACTTTAAGATGCTGGAAGGTGATATATATAGGAGAAAGGAATAACATGTGATAAGGTAAATCACCTCATAGCTGTAGCCTCTTCACAAATGTATTAAGATAAAGTATTAGATAAGGACATAAAGCGCAGGGGTAGGCAATTCCTTCCGGATATAAACCCCCCCCTTTTCCATCAGTTTGCTTTGTTAACTGTCAATTATTTTAACATTTAATTATGTGTAAATATAAACGAGAGTGGTCATTCAACATATGAGGTATAGCCCATCTGTTAGAATACTATGAACATCAGTACTGTGGGGTTTTAAAATGTAGAAGAACAGCTGATGATATGAGCATAACAGCTCTGGAATAGCCTTACAATATGAACTTGTAGCAACAATTCGAGCTTGCAGGAGGAATGGCTGTTAGGATTCTCTTTGGAAATGAGAACAAAATATATTGTAATTGCTATGCACGGGACAGTTTTTGAATGCCCTATTGTAAATCAATTATCTAATTGTATTTGCCTACAAGAACAAAGCACAGTGGCAACCAATCAGTGCCTTTAAATTTAGAGAGACAAATGCGAATGTCTTGAAAAAGATGAAATATTATTTTTAAACCATTGAAACGTGTCGACGCTACATTACACAATCGTGGGAAATCAGCTCATCCTTTAGATATTGAAAATAAGTATATCAAGGATTAGCCAGAAAACAGTCTCAACCATAAGGTGTGACCTTATGACAAATATTAGTGTCTGTTTTATGTCTCTCTGTGTTCCTTTGTTTGTGTATAGGGAATAAGTGCAATTGAAGTATAGAATTATTGTTTTTACCAAATCATTTATTTGCCTTGTATGAGATCATGTTAGATGTAATGAATGTATAGGTTTTTAGTACCAACATGAATTTTAAGAATTAATTGTTGTTGGTTTATTGATAGGAGGCCATGTATTTTCTTTTTTAATAAAACATCAGTTTATATATAAATTGTTTTGGATTCAATGTTTTTTTTGTTATTATTCAGTAGAGTTCTAATACATGGGCTATCTGTGTGAGGGCACATAGATTGATTTCTAAAAACCCTTCTGTCCACCAAGGGATCCTTCTATTTTACTATTATCACATTACTTCCTAATAAATATGCATTGTAGTAAAGATTGCCTCTGAAGGTTCATTATATTCATTGAGTTAGGACAAAATGAGCAATGCTGCACAGGAGCCACAGAGGCACTTAGAGATACAGTAGGGTGGTTAAGGGTCCCTAAAAAATTGCCTGGTGTTTCCTAACACAAATACAGGATGTTCTGCATCAGCAAAAAAGAAAAATTGGTAAGTAATACCCCAAAAATATACTACTCACAAAATACATAATAAATAAGGTTCAAATCATGTAGAAACCTCTACATTTGAAAATATGTAAAGGTTGACTAATGTATTTGTAGTAGCATTGCCCTAAACAAGTTAAGAAATTCCAAAGTTAATGTGCTACCTTCTGCTCGTGAACCAATCACACTGGTCTAAGTCAACAGGCAAGATGCAGTGATCGAGTGATGACTTTTTATATTAGATGAACACATTGTATTTGAATTTGAGGTTTTCACCCTATGTCTGCTATTTACTGTAATATTTTACTGTGTTTTTCAGTCACAAGACTTATGTCTTGATTCCAACTCACTTGTACAACTGCAGTTGTGCATGCTATTTTTTTTTTACTTGGCTTGTGAACAACAGGGACAATAGTAGAATTATTGCTCAAGCAGTAACGCTCCAACACTTCATTGAATAAAGTACCTTGCAAGTAGGGCATTGTATCAATAAGGAGAAGTTCCCGGGATGGTTCCCTCGCTCTTCTGAGATTTGGTGTTCCCTCTCCTTAATGTGAGGTTTCCTAAATTTCCAATTCTCCTGAGTTGTGCTTATTTACATTTATCACGTAAAACAATTCATTGCCACTAAAGCGTCACTGTGGCCTTTGGGAAAACTGGCATTGGGGCACCCTGGACTGTTTGTCTTTTTGTTGTTTTGTGGTGTTGAGAGACAAGCTAACCATGACATAGCATCCTCCAGCAATATGCCTTAGTTTGTCTACTGTGAGCTTCTGTCAAAGTGGTTTTCTAATTAGTCGTCCCTGGATTGGGAACTGATACCACGTCACGTCGTTCTACACTAAGCCCAATTCATAAACCAAAACTAAAAAGGATCTCCTTACACTGACACCTTAAACATTTCTGCATTAACATCATTGTAGTTGTAATTAGTGGTTGCTGGAATGTCCATTTAGTATGGCCTTATGCAATCCCAGTGTCCCATCAGATGTAATTTTCAGGTGCAAGACATTATACGACTGGTACCAACAACTCTGAGCTAAGTCAGATTTCCTATACCAATTGGATCATTTTCAGTAGTGCCATGGAGATAAAGCTAGTGCTTGACCCCACTACCCAGTGACTCAAGCCCTGATTTCAATTGTTGTTTTGCCTACAGAGAGCTTACAGCTGTTGTAGCTATATACAAGAAATATGATTATTTGTTAATGGATGTGAAAACCCACTTCAAAGAATAATTGCAAACCTCTTCAGAGTGAATTGCTGAAGTCACTATTCAAACCTGTGCTTAAACGCAAAGCAGGCAGCCTTAGCTTAGAGGCTAAAGAGTGTTGCATATCATCGGACAACCACTGGACAAGGTCTCACTGGAGCCATTCATTTTTGGTGGAAATGTTCGAAGAAGGAGACATTTGAATTTCGCACCCACAGAAGGTCCCTGGCTGGTTGTTTAATTTTCATACCTCCTCCTAGTGAAGATTTCTATCTTCTGGCTTAGTCCCTTTTATGGAGCTCAGACCCTTGACCAGTCACGCTTAGAGTTACTTCTGGGGTCCTGTGTTCAAGACGAGCTGGTCAAGTCTTCCTTCAGGTTCTTCAGATAGCAGGGCATTCCATCTTCTGATCTTCACAATCACTATCCCACAGTGCCCTTGTTAGACCTGGTCCTTTTTGCAGGTTTATCCCCAAACCTTTTGCCTTTTGCCTCTTATTTTTCTCACACTGTTTTTGTTGGCTATAGGACTCTGGGAACTTTACCACTGCTGATCAGTGCTAAAGTGCATATGCTCTCTGTGTAAAATGTGATTGTGATTGGTTATCCATGATTGGCATATTTGATTTACTTCTAAGTCCCTAGTAAAGTGGCTGAGTGTGCCAGGGCCTTTAAATGCTACTAGTGGGCTTGCAGCACTGGTTGTGCTACCAACATGAGTAGCCCTGTAAATTTGTCTCAGACCTGCCACTGCAGTGTCTGCATGCACAGTTGTTAACTGCCATATTGACCTGGCAAGTGCACCTACTTATCAGGCCCTAACCTTCCCTTTTCCTACACATAAGGTACCCCTCAGTTAGGCCCAGGGTACCTCCATGGGCAGGGAGCAGTGTATGTAAAAGGTAGGCCATGTGCTGTGTATTTCGTTTTTCACTGTTGAAAGGCTCTCTGTCCTATAGGTTAACATAGGAGCTGCCTTGTAACATCTTACAGGTGTAACTTTCCACAGGGACAAGATAAAGAAATGGAACTAGCCTGAACTCAGAATTTAATAACACCTATTTTAGTAAAGGTGGTTTTTAAATTGTGGTTTTTTTAATTGGCACTTTTAGAAAGTGGGCATTTTCGTGATTTGCCATTCTGTGTGCCTCTGCCTGTTTGTGTATTCACCATCTAGTTTTGGAGTGACAGGGGATTTGCATGTACCTTCAACAGTTACAAGGGGGGGTTGAGGTGTGTCCTGCCTTGCCTGGGTGAATCATAGCCAGGGTGAATAGAACTGGTCTGCATTTAGAGTGGTGGGAGGAGTTCCACTGTCACCTGAATAGGCTGTGTCTCCTTTGCACAATTCTGTCTCCACCCCCTGTGGTCAAGCTGAACCAGGGAGTAGCGAACTGGTTTGTACTGAGCTCAGGGACTCTGAGCCAAAGACTACAATGAGAAATTGGAGTATAGGTATGAGACCTTAAACCCCAGGACTTTACATTACTACTGGAAACAAGAGGACCCTGCCAAGAAGAATAGATGAAGAGCTGTGTGAGGAGTGCTGCCTTTTCTGTATGAGGGGTGAGTTTGCCAGCAGTTGCCTTTTATATCTGTGGCAGAGGAAAATGACTTACTCATTTTGCCCTGCTGTGGTATCCTGCTTGCAAAGGTCTCCAAGGGCGTGTGTTTGCTTGCTTCCTGTTGGAAGTATCAGGGAGATAAAAGAGTTCAGGAAAGATCCTTGCTGTATCCCAAAGTAACCTGGCTGGGAGGAGAGCTGGAGCGCTGTGTGAGGGGCGCTACCCTTCTATGGTGTAAGGTGTAGGTTGGCCTGCAGTTGCTGCTCCTGTCTGGAGCAGGAGAAGGACTGGACTGTACTTCCCCTTTGATCCAGCAAGCGTGTATTAAACGCTTCCATTGCGGCACACACATGTGGAAAGTGTTTCCCCCTTCAAGAAGGAGCATTCTAATCTAGTGTCTGGTGAGCGCTGTTCCTTTGTGGCACATCCTTTGTCTTGCAGCCTCTGGTGGAGGTCCCATCCTCTCAGCAACGAGTTCCTCTCTGGTCAAGGCCATCCTGTTTCAGTGAGGCTTTTCCCCCTCCCTCATTACCATGGCAATCAGAGTTCCTGAGAGAGCAGCTGCGTGATGTGATGGATGCGCTCACATCAACTGCTATGGGGTCGGCCCCACCTCTCCAGCAAGCGAGAACCGGCAGCAGCAGAAGAAGGCCCCAGCCGGAGAAGGAGGAACAAGAGGAGTCCAGAGGATAACACGCAGTGCCTCCCTCAAGAGTCAAGAGGAGTGGTGAGATTTACAAGGTACTTGTGCATCCCTGCCCTGAGTCTCACTGCCTGGGTGAGGCTGCTTGAGACTTGTCGAGGCCTCTGACACTTTCCCAGAAAAGGAGCGGAGGCAGCTGCACCGCACGTCTGCAGCACTGCAACCGGACGCTTGACGAGCGGGAGACCCAGTGAGGTCTCCCCACCTCACTAAGCAGAGTGCAGGTCTGCCATGGGGACTCGTGCTGGGAGCAGAACTTTGGAGGATTGAGCCCCTGGAATTACTTGCAGGTGCGCCACACAACTGCTGGCAGCTGCCTTATCACATACTGTTGGGGGCATTGTTGGACCCACTGGCTGGGCGGGAAGGAATCCTCAAATGGAGTTACTGCTCGGCCTTTCCCTAATTTCGGGTTTCCCTAAACCATGTTTGTTTACAGTGTTAATGAGAGTAGGCACACAGGTGCCTCTGAGCCATTCAATTATGGTTGGAGTACCGTATATCCACTAATAGGTGTGCAGATGTGCTGCAACCTCTATTCTGATGGTAATATGGTAATTCATGTGCTGCGTCATAAGCTGCCTTGCATTCTTGCCCACATGCGATGATTTGTGTGACCGGTTACTACACGCTGCATAAGATATATAGTGATGGTGATATGGATTTGGTGATTTATGGGCAATGGTAGTTGGTGATTCTTGTATGATCTAACTGCCACACTTCATGCCCTGATATTGTGATAAATGTTGCCTGACCTTGCAATGAGAAGATAGCGAATATCATATAGTATTTATTGTATTGCACTAACTGTGATGTTATGACAATTGCCTAGTTGGCAAAGTGATTTATGGTTTATGTAAGTGTAGTCTATGTGTTTGGTATGCAATATATGATGTATTTTTTGTGGAGATTCTTTGTGGTATATTTTTTGTGCCACTGGTGTCTCTGTGTGTTGTGTAAATGCTTTACACATTGCTTCTGGAATAATCCTGACTGCTATGCCAAGCTACCACGGTGGTGTGCAGGGGTTACTTTAGGTGTGAAACTCTCTTACCTTGACTAGAATGGTGGGTTCTGCCTGGCTTTGGTGCATACCCTAGCCAACTAGAAACCTAGAAACCCAATTTCTAACAGACCTTCTGCACCTAAATCCAACATTGCTGTATCCACCCAGAAGTGGGATTCTGATATTGGGCAAACGCTCTCATGTGGTCACTCTAATCCAATGCTGGAGCAGCTCTCCCTGCCCCCTGGGTTTGAAGCCAAGCTGACTAGGAAGACAAATGGAGGCAGGCCTAGGTATGAGCTACAGCTGCGAGTGACAGGATAAGGACCATTTAAAGCTGAGGAAGGGGCTACACTCAACCCCCAGGCCATCCTGCTTAAGGAAGAAAAAACATTTCCACACCAAACCTTTTGTACACAGTCTGGGACCAATCAACATCTCACCCCAGAGGAGCCATTCACCTGTCAGGTGACACTGGACACTAGCAGAAAGGCACATTTTGCAGCAAAGTTACCACTTTCTGAAGGTGTCTGTTTCAAAATACCAATACAAACTACAAATTTAGCATTAGGTTGTTTTTAAATTACTATTAAGATAAGTCCTTAAGCATTATAAGTTGTTATAATGCAACCCAGTATTTCCCTACTGGAGAATCAGCCTTGCTACAATTTAACGTGACTTTGGAGGTTTTTTACTGCTAGGACTTCTAAACATTTAGTATATATTTCTTTATTTAATATTATTTGTTCTGTCCCATGGGCATTTAGGGCCTACCTGAGAGGTAACGTCTTAGTATTAAAAAGCAACGCCCCAGGCCTGTCAATAGGTTTATTTTGACGTTCAAAGAGGCAGCCTAAAACTGCCCACACAGGCTGCAATGGCAGACCTGAAGACATATTTTAAAGTGCTATTTTAGTGGGTGGCATAATGAAAGTTACTGTCCCAGCCGCAGTCCGTGCAGGTATCAGCGGTGGGGCGGTTGGGCCGGGTAAAGGGGGATTTGAAGGGACGATGCAGAGGGAAAATATATTATTTATTTGATTTTCCCTCTCCATCGTCCCTCAAAATTCCCCCTTACCCGGCCCCACCGGCCCCACCGCCCCACCACTGTTACCTGCACGGACCACGGCTGTACTGTCCATTACTAGCATTTATTTTTCTGGCCCTGGGTACATGTTATACCATATAGGCCAAACAGAGCAAGGGAACCAGTCACTCTGTCTAGTGCTTAGAAGAAAGTATAAGGGTGTTGCAGTTGCGTTTTCACTGCAGAGTAAGCTCACTGGTTCGAACTAGGGGCCTCATTAGGATGGCGGACGGACCTGCGTCCGTCCGCCACCCCCGAGGAAGAGGGACCGTCTGCATGGGCAGCGGCGGTCCCTCCATATAAATTAGGATGTGACCGCCACACTGGCGGTCACATCCTGGATCTTTAACCTTGCGTTTAACATTTGCGCAAGGTTAAAAAAGCATGTTTCACATTTACATGCACAAAGCAGCAGGCAACGCGCGGTGCCTGCCGCTTTGTGCATGCAAATGCAGGGGGGTACCATAGGTACCCCCCATGTGCACCCCCACCCCCCTTTACCCTGGGGGCCCGCAAGGGCCCCCCAGAAGCAAAGGTCCACATGCTTTTCCACGGCGGAAAAACTGCAGCGGAAAAGCATGTTTACTCATGCTTCCTAATTTGGCTGACGGTGTCTTGCAGACACCGCCACCAAATGGCCAGGCAAAACCCGTGGTCCCACCACATTCCCACCCCCATACTAATCTTGCGGTGGGTGTTTTATGTGGCCGCGGCGGTGAATCCGCAACCTCCGGGCCGGCGGTGGCTTCCGCCGGCCCGGAGGATGCGGATCCACCGCCATCCTAATGAGGCCCTTAGTCTTAAAAAAAGTCAATAAATATTGTCTATAATTAAGCTAGTTCCCGATGTTTAACCGCATGCGCGCTAGCGGTTTTCCCGCTGCGCGCTGCGATTTCAAAAAACCTGCGTTACGTGACGAGCTCAGCTCGTCATCAGCGTAGCGCAGGTTACGCCCATGACGAGCTGAGCTCGTCATCAGCCCCGAAGGGGTTAATAATGAAGCTAACCTGAGGTGGAGAACAGTGCAGAAAGGGTGAAACTCGACAGATTCTATTTATTTGACCATTTCCGAAAACTAATGAACCCATGCAGAGACAAAATGAAATAAGCGGTCCTTATGCAAAGATTTTACTGTCAAAAAATGGAAGGAACGCAGGACTTTTCTTTTGAGCCAAATGTTTGTGTTGACCAGCTTGTAGCTACAAAGGCTCCCAGCAGATAAACTGTTAAACTGTTCAATCGAATTCCACTGCTGATGCATACAGCTTTAAAAAATTCAACAGGTAAGCCATCAGGGCCTGAACCTTCCATACATTTAAAACTTTAATGACCTGCACCATCTCTTCTAAGCGGCTATGTGCTTCCAATTTCTCAGCCATGTCCACTATGAGCAGCTCAAAACATGAAAAAGACAAAACAATGCACACCTTCCCAATATCAGTGCAGAAGACAAAGTTTTCCAGAAGTGTGTGGCATAGGCATTTCCACAGTTGTATTGAAGTTTTACTTTCAACATGCATTTCCTTTGGAGTGGCAACATTGACTGTCGATAGAACAAACGATCAACATTTTTTGAGAACTAAAAGTCCCATCTTAATGTTAACTTTAATTAACTCCAGAAAATCTCTTCTACTATCTAGTGACACAAGTCCTTATTCCTCTGTTCCAACGAGTCACTCGACGCTTTCTAAAGGGAGCATGCAAAAACTTTGTCCCAGCTTCAAATTTCTTTTTGTTAAAACCACCAATGCAATTTCCTTTCCAATTGTGCCAACAAACTTTCAAGTAGATTGTACTACTTAAGGGCCACCCACAAGAGAAGCTAATGTGACGTGCTTTCCTTTGATGTTGTATCGCTTTATGGGGCATATTACCAAGCTATAGCGATAATTATTGCTAAGCTTGGTTAGCGGCCAAAATAATATCGCCGAGCTTCCCCTATTATTATCGCTTAGGAGCCTTGATTTTATCAAGGTTTATCCAGCCGCGGGCCGTGGAGGGAGTTACGGTGGGGCAGGGAGGCGGGGAGGGGGAGGGGCGGGGTGGAGAGTGCTAAAAACATATGCAATGCTGTGTGCGCTACGAATTTCGTTTTATTAATTAAATTGTGTACTTACCTGCAATGATCCATATGCCTGTTTTTAGCACCCTCCACCCCACCGCTCCCCCTCCCCGCCTCCCTGCCCCACCGTAACTCCCTCCACGGCCCGCGGCTGGGTTTATCTCCTAAGCGATAAAAATCGGCCGTAATGCATGAATATCGCTGAAAAGTCAGCGATATTCATGCATTACCGAGCTAATGCTCTTAGCCATGTTATCCACCTACCATTGGATAACATGGCTAATAACTGCACTGGGCAGGCGTTAGCTTCTGGAGATAATCGCGCTTAGCGCGATTATTTCCAAAAGTTGACAATGGGGCATAGCGGTGTTGCCGACTGTTTCCAGTCGCTAACATCTTGGCACACCCACTTTGCATGTCATTACCTATAATTATCGCTGACATGCAAAGTGGGCCCCTAAATGCCCGCTATCGCCTATTAGCTGTCGCTAACTGGTGTTAGCGACAGCTAGGTAATAGGGCGAGTAAATTATCGCCGCTTTAGCGGGAAAAATTCCTGCTAAAGCGGCGATATGGCCCTTGGTAATATGCCCCTATATTCTTAATTTGTTCACAAACACCGCAACACAAATTGCTTTTGGAGGAAGACTAACAAACATCCTGATATTAAGCACACATTTAACTCATGTATCACATACAAAACACTAACAGCTTCGTTCCAAGGAGGTCAGAGACATCACAATCGGGGCTTTTATTTTTTGTCCATATTTAGGTAGAAAAAAGTTGCAAACAGAATTCCCCCTTTTTTATCAACCAAATAATAACTATCCGACACCCCAAATTAAATTGTTGTAGAGGCTGAAATCTTTAATAACATGGGCAATGCATGTATCTAAAAATGTTTTTTATGTTTTATTTATAAATTAGAGGTTGTTGGTAATGAGACAATTGCCAAAGTTTTATATCTGCTTTATCTCCCAAATTTTTTTCATAGAAAATGCTCTACTTTATCTTTCCTCATAAAATGAAATAATTCATCCATGTCTGAAAAACCACCATGATATGATGGAGCTGCCGAACTGGGATTTTTTGTAATTTTGCAGAAGCGGCTGATGCCATGGATGAGGGAGTTGCTTCAGTGTAAAAGTAGCAGCTAGCCTTGTGGCGACCCATAACTTTGGTGGGCCATCCAAGGATAAGTTGCCAGAGGTTCCAAAGCCATCGAGCAGCCGGATTATCACGTTTTAAATGAGCAGCTAAGTCAGTGGTGTTGTGGCCTGCAGATAAATGTCACAGAGACTAAGGAATGTCTGGAACAGACTCTAAATTGCAGGTCAGGAAGAGGAATCTATGTGTGAGAAATCGATACATTTTACAATATCTTCTATTTTTCTAGATTTTATACAGTTTAATGGCGCTCATTTTATTAATTGAGAAAGGATAAAAGGCTAAATTGCTATTGACTGGATTGTTTCATCTGAAAGTTATATACATGTACACATTTGTGTAGGAGCAACTCTATACTCGTGAGCTATCTAACTTCAGGTTTCTATGTGCTGTATTGTGTTAACTATCTCTGGAACATGTACTCACTCTCATTTAAAGAGTTTCTTTCCAAACCAATAGCCGCACCTGAACACTTCTGCCATTAACCAGCGACTACCTTGAAAATTGAGTTACATTTATGAGTCGTGTTCAGTAAAATTTGCCTAGGCTTTATCTTTCGAAAAATAATGGGGCATATTATCAAGGGGGTTTATCTCCGCTTTTTTGGCTTTAAAAGCCAAGAAAGCGGAGATAAAATGATCTCCCTATTACCTAGCTGTTGCTAACACCAGTTAGCGACAGCTAGTAGGAGATAGCGACCATCTTGGGCCCCGCTTTGCACGTCAGTGAAATTTATCACTAATGACATGCAAAGTGGGCGTGCCAAGATGTTAGCGACTGGAAACAGTCGCTAACATCGCTATCTCCTATTACCAACTTTTGGAGTTATTCGCGCTAAGCGCGAATATCTCCAAAAGCTAACACCTGCCCCTGAGCAGTTCTTAGCCATGTTATCCAATGGGAGGTGGTAATGCATGAATATCGCTGACTTTTCAGCGATATTCATGCATTTCGGCCGATTTTTATCGCTTAGGAGATAAACCTTGATAATAGCAATGTTCCTAAGCGATAAAAATCGCCGCAGCTCGGCATAAAAATATTGCCGCTAAGCCGACATAGCAATAATTATCGCTAGTTGTTGGTAATATGCCCCAATGTTCTTACTTTCAACAGTGAGTTTCTCAACAAATGTTGGTGCAAAAAAATGAAAAACATAGAGGGCCTCATTCATGAGGTTTTGAAGTAGGGCAGCGCCATAAGGAATCTTGTTGTGCTGCCCAACATTAAAACAAAAGGGCAGGAATGCGCCGGATCTATGTGACACAGTGCATTCCTCTCCTTTTCCCCAGCGCCGGCGCACAATGGGTTGCCATGCCCCAACGCAGGCACCCTTGCACCATGGTGCAAAAGGGCTTGCGTTGCGGGGATGATTGATTCTATGCAGAAAAGGACACCTTCCTGCTCAAAATCAATCATAAAAGGCGATTTCCTTTTTCTATTGAGGAAAGCATGAGGAGGAATAAAAAAAATTCTCCTTGTTGTGCCTCCCGGTTGTCACCCATGGGGTGGCGTTAGGTTCTTACGTATTACGAGGTTTACGATTTCTCGTAAATCTGGGAATATGCAGGCTCCATGTGATTTGCGTGGGAACACCCACAGCAACACCCATTGAATGCCCATTTAATTCAGTTTTCTGCGTGAAAGGGCCACATATTTATAAGGCCATGAAAAGCCTTGTAAAGTGGCTAAACGTGGCTTTATAAATATGCTGTGGTACATTGCGCCACTGGATTGTCAAAAAAATAATGTTTCGGCTGCGCAAAGTGCCGGTAGGAGGCCCATATTATTTTGATGTAAAACAAATTGCAGATTTTTTAAAAATCAGATACTTGTTTGCAGTGAAGGCTCTTTAATTTTAAATAACGACATTGTCTCTTAGCATTCGACATGTTGTCTCAACAGCATACACGTAACCACTGGCCACACCAGATTGATCTATGCCATTTTACCAGCCACAGTAAACCTGTAGGTGCCTCTGGCAGGATTTGGATATTCTATGAAAGAGGGAACTGGGTTGTAAAGTGCTCAATCATCAAGCATAATATTTAAATGTTCTAATTTATTCACATAAAATATGCGTTATCAAACACTAATTAACCTACTGTATCCTGCTGATTAGAGAATTGATTCATATTCTCTCCTGGAATTCGGCGGGACTCCAGGGCAAATTAGACTCCCCAGATTGGGGGTCTTTTATTGACACTCAGGACGTATGCCTGTTTCAGGAAACATGGGTACGGGAGGACAAATGGCGATCAGGTTATGCAACCTTTTCAATTCCAGCTAAATGGGAGGGAAAAGGACGGCCTTCGGGGGGACTTTGTATAAGGGTGGCATCCCATTTGGAATGCAAGGCTAGGGCCCTTAAAACTAACTCACTGGATGTTCAGTGCATGCTGTTGGAATGGTCGAACCGTACACAACTCGCGCTGATAAATGTATTCTCCAGACCAGTGGGTATAACAAAGCCCTTACCCACCTTTGATGAGCTCTCCTCATTTTTGCCTACATTACCCAAGGGTGTTAGGATTCTGCTGGGGGGAGATTTTAATTGTCAGTATGAGCCGCTAACCCTGACTATGGAGGGAGCACTTCTGGAGGAGGATGACCAATGGGGAATTCCGCAATTAGTTGGCCCCCCAGCTAAGCCATGGTCTCCCCTAGCAACACAAATTCTGGCACTTACTCTCAGTAATTCTCTGAGGGCTTGTAATGGCCGACTTAGGAGTGACATCCCTTCAAAACCCACTTTTAATAAACCCGGGCAGGAGTCTCATTTGGACTACATCCTTGGTCAGACATCAGACTGGAACAAGGTCTCTGACTTTGAGGTAGTACAAAGAAGTGACAGTGACCACAACGCGCTGATTCTTTCGCTGGTTTCGCCCAGTGGTCCCACGGGTGACCAGCCGGCAGAGGCACCTCCAGATCATAAATTAATTTTAACGAATGATAGGCGCAGAGTCAGATGGACCAAGCTCTTGGATAATCCCGCCCACATTTCCGAGCTCTATGCACGGATCCTCCCCACATTTGAACGTGTCGGGGCCCTTATTAATCAATCCTCTTCAGAAGAACAGTTTTCCAAGTTGGGCACCCTCCATACGGATTTGGTGGACTCCCTTGTGGAACTTTTAAACCCAGTTGTGCGGAAAGGGCCCCGCAGGGGGCAAAGACCCTCTTGGTTCAATCCAGCTTGTAGGAAGGCAAAGGTCAACCTGCTCGCAGTATTGAAGCACCCCAGGGACATAGAGTTAATTAGGTCTAGGAGGGCGGAATTGAAGCAAGCTATCCACTGTGCAAAGGTGGAATGGGACTATTCCAACTGGGAAAATATGCTGGCCTCCCTCCAGACTAGAGATGCTCGTAAATTTTGGCAGATAGTGAGAACAGGTTCTGCCGAGCCGACTCAAGCTGTGGAGGCCAACATAGCGGCTTCAGTGTGGGAGGATCAATGAAGAGGTTGCCCCTGGCTTGCAAAACCCCCAAGATGGGTTATCGTTTGAAGAGCCTTTACCCCCTGGGGGGACAACCGCGCAATTCTTAACTCTGGAGGGCGCTGAGCCAATGCAATTTTCACTGGGGGAGGTTTTTAACGTAATATCCAAACTGCCATCAGGAAAAGCCCCCGGGCTAGATAAAATCTCGGGTGACTTATTTAAGCACCAACCTGGGGTCTGGGCCCCCTACCTGCTGGTAGTCTTTAATGCAATTCTTGGGGGAATGGCGGTCCCCAGTACTTGGCTGGGAGCAGAGATTGTACCTATCTTCAAGAGGGGCTCCCCTCTGCTCCCAGCCAATTTCAGGCCAATCAGCCTCATTGATGGTTCACAAAAAACCTTTGCGAGGCTGATTCTTGACCGTCTGCAGGGATGGATGACGGACCACTCTATTTTAAGCACGTTCCAGGCTGGGTTTAGGAGTAAGGTGTCTACCACGGACAAAATCTTCCGGCTGGCCCTTCTCTTTTGGAAGACAGTGCGGGTGGAGGGGGGTACGTTGTACACCGTCTTTGTCGATCTCCGCGCAGCATTTGACTTGGTCCCGCAGAGTAAACTATGGATGGTACTTGCCAAACTTGGCATCCCCGCCGCTCTTTTAGACATCATTGTTCGCCTACATACTCACAATTATGCACAGGTTTGGTGCGGGAGGATGGGCTGCCTCTCAAAAAGATTTCCCGTTGGCAGAGGGGTAAGGCAGGGCTGTGTTCTCGCTCCGACCCTGTTTTGCCTCTTTGTCAATGGGGTAATCGATTATTTAAACAATGTCACCAACACAGATGCACCTAGGCTCGGCGGCAGCAGGGTGCCCGCAATTATGTTTACGGATGATACCCTGCTGCTGTCGAAATCCCCTATGGGGGTTCAGCGTATCCTGGAGGGGTTCGAGGCATTTTGTGGAGAGCATGGTCTCGAAATAAATGCCCTGAAGACCAAGTACATGATCTTTAATCCCCCCCAAAAAACACGCCCCAACCCATCTATAGGCCCGAATAGACTAGAAAGAGTCTTTACGTTTGAGTATCTGGACGTGACCATGAATGATAAACTGGAATGGGGCGATCACCAGGCTAAGTCCCAGCTCAGATTGGCTCAAATAGCAGGGGGAATAATTAGGCTAGTAAATTCTAATAAATCATCTGTTAGGCCGTTAGCCCCCCCGTTGGACATTTATAGACTCCAGGCCAGAGGCGCGATCCTCTATGGCAGTGAACTGTGGGGACATGCTTGCAAAAAAGAGCTGGTCATTGTAGAAAACATGTTTCTTAGACAACTCCTAAAGTTACCGGCTAGTACACCCCTTCTGCCCCTTAGGTTGGATCTGGGTCTGAAACCTTTGGACGAAGTAGTGGGTGTGAAGCCCCTAACTTTTTGGAGAAGATTATGGTCCACTCCTGAGTTAGCCAACTATAGGCAGGAATTGCAGGAAGTCCTTGCTCTTCCTGCTATAGAAAACATCCCGTGGTTTAAATACATAAAAACTGAGTTTGCCCGGCTGGGCTTTCCGACCCTGTGGAGCGATCCGGAAGTGGCCTGTCAAGGATTGTCCCGCAAACATCTGGTGGCAACCTTCTATGCATGTAACCTTGCATCCCACACACAGGGTATACGCCCGGACTCTCTGGCTAACACTTTTCTTGGGGTGAAAGACTTTTATAAGTTCGAGTCAGTTTTTGATGACATCTTTCCGAATCTGAACAGGAAATTATATCTCCAATGGCGGTACAGTACCCTTCCGCTAAGAGCATTTACCAGTAAATGGAAGCAGCATTCCCTGGAAAACTGCCCTGGCTGCAATTGTAGGCTTGAAGATGAACTGCATCTAGTCTTCTTTTGCCCTGCCTACATTGCGGCCAGAAGGTTTTGGTTAATTCCTTTATGTAAAAATCTAGGGTTTGTCAAATGCTCTGAGGCCTTTAGAATTCTTAAAACTGACCTTTCAAAAGTAACTGTTTTCGCAATGGCCAAATTTCTAGAAGCAGCATGGCACAAGAGATTGCTTCTAATTCCTAGGGTACCTTATTCCTGAGCCATTTTATGTGTTACTTAGTGCTAAAATTCTGTGTTAGGTTATTTTATGTAAAGATTTTAGTCTTATTGTTAAAAATTGTCTTCATTATTAATTTGTAATATTATAGACCGTTTTAATTAACCAGCAGTGGGTTATTTCATTGTTTTTATAGTATAGGTGAGGCACTCTCTCTTTGTATTTAAGTCCTACCCCGTTATTGATGTAACACTGATGTCTGATTTTTGTCTGTATCTATTTTATGCTTATCTTTTATGGCAAATAGCCGAAATAAAGATTAATGAAATGAATGATTCATAGTAAATTCTGGCTGCTGAAGAGTTTGAAAAGACTGGATGTGGATGTGAGGTTTGGCACTCGTGGCCCAGAGTGAATAATATTTATTTATTTATTTGTCATGGATAGTTAATTAAAACCATTACAGGCTCAACCCCTAAGAAAACATCAAAAACACTACCAAATAACATGCGATTCATTTAAACTAAAATTTAAACTGAACCTGACTAGCTATTAAGACTATACAATTTCAGGATGTGCTCAGTTAGACAATTCATCGAAATAAATATTAAAAGTCCACAGGAGCCAGTTTTATTAGAGTCTCTATATGCTTCATCTCCTGAAGGCTACATGTCTATATACCTATTAGTAAAGTGCTTACTGTGCTTGCAGTTGTCATGCAGTCAGGCGCCTGCCATGCTACTATTATGATAGCTACAAATGCAGTACAATTGATCAAATTAAATATTAAATGTCCACAGGAACAAGCTTTATTAGAGTCCCTTTGTGCTTGATCTCCTGAAGGCCACATGTCTTTATACCTGTTAATAAAATGCTTATCGTGATTGCAGGCATCTTGCAGTAGGTGCCTGTCAGGCTACTGTTGTAATACCTGCAAATATTTCTGCACACTTTATACCGATGGTCGGGCTGAAGATGCATTATCAACATTCATGAAAAACATGTTAATAAAGTATTTAGCAGTATAAAAACTGGGCAATCTTAAGAGGATAAAATGCATTACACGGATACAATTTTCATTGGTGCCAAACATTAAATATTGGCTCTTGCACTACTAGAAGATTTGAATTTCCAGGATATGTTAAACGTCTAAATTACTTGATCATTAAATTGCCATTGTGCTGGCAAAATCAGTCAGCGCCTCCTCATGAATCTTATTTCCATCAGCTCGTTGATTATTTACTTGAATAATACTGTCTTCCTTTGAGTATTTGGATGGGCATAGATATTGAACAACATTACTTTGAATAGCACGTTTGTGTTTGGAGCAGAGATTTATTATCTGTAGATCTGGAATCAAGATTGGTAATTGCTCTGATATAACATTTTGTGCAGGTGACACATATACAGCAAGTCCCTTGCTAGGCCTCCCAGATCGGTGCAGTTTATTGGCATCCACTTGGTGCAGGACATAGCGAACCAATTGCATTGGGGTGGCCAGCCAGGTTTCTTGAAGGACTATGATTTTGTATTCTTCCCAGTTTGCTGTTAAAGCGCCATCAGTTGGTTTATGACTTGCTCCAGAGATGTACCAGGAAAGAATCCTCAGAAAACTGTCCTGTGTAATCCTTATAGGTTTATTTGACAGTCATTTCTTCTGTGGGACATTTAAAGAAGATGCTAGCCAGCGCCACTTCTCTGGATTCTCGTCTGTTGCTGTTTTCTTTGATTGGGTGCCTATTTTGGATTGGCCATGAGCATTTTGAAGGCAGCACCATTGCTCTTGAGTCTCGTCTGATGTATGTTTTTTCAGTTGGATACTAATTCCAGTTGAGCCATGAGCATATTGCAGGACAGAATACGCTCGGGAGAACCCCTGACTAGAACCTGTTCTTTGAATCACAATCGAAAAGGGTGATGATAGAACAATATTTTTGGTGTAGAAAGAACTATACCCCAGGATTGAAACTGTTGGTTTGCACTATTAATCCAGAGGGCTATCTCCTCCGACCTCCATTAGGTGAGAATTTGCCCCGAATGAGTAGAATCTTTATTAGGTAGAAATCTGACTGATATAAGCTCTGTGGATTGAACGTATCACAGAGTCGGTATCACAGCAATCAGCCTCATAATATTTCACCTATTGCTGATGGCCTGCTGGCCTTGTAACACATATTGGGATGTACAGACAATTTCCTGAGTGACACTATTTATGTCCAGAGAGAGAGAATTCTTGAATGTGAGGAATCTAATGACTGATCCAAACTTGTATTTTGTAACTTCATTATGTTATTGGTTCTCCCTATACTTTGGGTGTTGACTTTTACCATAGTCTCGTCATTTGCTGGTGGATTCACTGCTTGAAGCGCCTACAGAGACATTACTTTGGCAGTACCTTCCAGCAGGGTACGGGAGCATGAGATGATGTGATATGGCTATGTGTTATTTACAGGGCCTTCTGGCCCATTGGTTCCGCACTATATTGAAGGAGGGATAGGACTGTGGCAATCCTTACAGTACATTAGTTTTCGGATCACAACAGAGATATTTATTTGTCTTATCAACTTGATGGCTCTCGCCGAGTTGAACATTTGCTGGCTGGGCCTCCTGGGCAGGGCCTAACATCCCATGGGCTGTTTGTGATGTGTCAAGTGTGACTGGAAAAGTCACATTTAACTCTAGTTTTTTTTGGGTATCTCAAGTTCAGTAGCTTTTAGCAGAATCATTTGGGAATAAGGTGCCTAGGAGGTTTGATGTTCCTGCTTAGCAGTAAAGATAGAATAGAAGTTGTGGATGTGTATCGCATGCACTGAGGGTTCTTATTGCATTTGTTGCACTTTTTTGTCTTTGAGTTTGTGTGAGGGTTTTCAATTTGCCAATTTCAGTGGTCTTAGACAAGTACAATTCTGGGGGTGATGAAGCCCGGTCCTTAGTCTTGACGGGCATCATGCAAGACATGGTGAGTGTATTATTTGCTTCTGTTTTTGCTTCTATTTTTGGCTGGTTGTCTGTTATTGGCACTCGGTAACCGGTGTTCCCCACTGAGGTATGCCTGGTCAATGTAGTTGCCGTTGCACATTTTTCATTTCATTTAGTATGTCAGTTAGAATAGCTGGTAGGGCGCTTAGCTTGTCGATGATTGGGCCACACTTACAGCCTTCTTGTTCGGCTAGGGGGGTTGCTGCCTGTCCAGTAGGGATCAAATAAGTTAGCCTTTCTCCTTTAGTGTTAATACCGACAATATGTGTCACCATAATGTTCAAGAGATCAATCTGGAGGTCTAATTCTTCTGATTGGATGTTACATACCAGAATTGAGATCTGAAGGATGCTTAATAGTGAGGAATGTAAAAAATAAATGTTCTCCGCCTTTATCCCTTCCCAATACTCATTAGGTTGGGGGCCCACATTTGATTCTCTGTTATTGCTAACTTGCTGCATTTTTGGAGGGTGACAATAGTTCCTACCAGCTGCACCGAAATGGTCCTTCATAAGCCCTGGTGAGTTGCGTTTTATTATTGCTTTGGAGACATTGGTGAAATCTCCTTGAGCTGATACCACCGAATGGCTTGGGATTTATGTTTTGTCGTTTTAGTAATATTGGTTGATTCAGTTTGAGGTGAACAACATAATTGACTTAAGTTTGTTACTAGTGAGGTTGCACAAATGTAGTAGTTACTAGTAAGGTTGATAGTCTTGACCCCCAAAGCTTGCATAAGTTCCTTATTATTCATTATCAGCATTGAGTGAAGCCGTGAAATCTCCAAGACTTCATTTGAGTTACCTATGTTATTACAGGTGTGACTTTGTGTGTCGGCGTGCAAAATGAGTCCGGTCTTTGGTTCATCCTGGGTGTTGAATGTTGATATTTCAGGGCATGTGGCAGTACATGTTTCAAGACTATGTTACATCCTGACAATTCAGAGGGTGCTAGGGCCGATTGTTGTTCTAGTCTAAGGCTGACTGTTGGCTGTTTGGTGCATGTACCTGTGCCTGGATGGTCACAGTGTTGCCCCTGAATGGCACACTTGATTTTAAGCTTTTAGTATTTACACCCTCTTTTGCCATGAAGTCTTGATGCAGGGTTGAGTGAGCTACTAAAAAAGTCATGTTTATGAGGAGTAAGGTGGTTTGGCAAGCACTCGATGTTTTCAGTTGTTGAATAAATGGCTCCTGATGGATCTTTTAAAAACCTGAATTTACTGGTGTCGCTTGACTTCTCAAATAAAGCTTGAAGAGGTGATTTAGTGGGCTAACCTGGCCTCTGATGGCATTTGATGCATTGGTTGCCTCACTAGTTGACTTCGACTTCCTTGGGGGATTTTTTTGATTTGCTTAAATCTGGGTCTTCAGCATAGCTTGTTGTTGTCTGACCCTACCAGACCTCATGTTACTTTTTGGCTGGGAGTGGTCTGCTTGATAGGTTTGATGATGTTTTAATTGCTCTTTAATAGATGTATACATGCTATTATAGCAACAGGCAGATGCTGCGGTGAACTTGCAGACCACAAATCTGACTCCTTGAGGTAGTTTCTGCAATAGTACAGACTGTTCCTGAAGAACCTGTAGAGTTGAATGATCTTTAAGGCATGTTGGCATCAGATGTGGGCCTCTTTTACCCTTCTCGATTTATCCAGTTGGTTTAGTTGTGCTGGATTATGTAAATTGTGTGCTGCCGCGCCTCCCAAAAGGTTACAGGGACTTTTTGCCAAGTATGGAGGGGGCACAAGAGCATACCTGCTGATACGTTTGCACAACTCAAGCTGCGTCCAGTACTGCACTCTTCTGGATTGCATGATGAATAAGGAGAGGAGGATATCATGCGCCACCTCACCCTTGCAGCATGTAGGGGGCACAAGCATATGGGATGCCGGTGCAAGGGAGTGGGAGTGGTAGGGAAGGCCCCTTGCAGGACCTAGCCGCACCTGCCTACTGCTGGCTGCTTCCGCCCCAATGAAGGGAACTGAGGCTCTAGCCTTGACTGTTCCACTGCGCTCAGTTTTGCATCTCCTCCAACTAGCACTGTTTTCTGCACCTAACCGTTCCTGATTGTGGAGGGGAGAGAGGTAATTTGACCAGCTTGGGCGGCTGGCGGCAAAAGATGGGACACAACTAATTTGGAAGTACATAAAATAATGTTGACGTGGGATCAAAACAGAATCCTGCAAATCTTGAAAAGTACGAAAGCCATTACAATCATAGATATCTGCTAGTTCATCCACTCCAAGGCTAGCCCATTGTTTTGCGGTACTATCTTGAAATATGTCTGGGAGAAGTGGATTGTCCCACAGCAGAAACTTAGTGAAATAAATCAGTAAAGAATAAGTAGTGACTATTTCACGCCAAACAATAGCAAAGCCCCTAAGAGTCTTGAAACATACTCTCTTGAAGTAGTTTGGATTGTGTATTCGGTAAAGAAACCTACAACTATCTTGGTTTAGCAAAAGTTTATTATTAAAATCATGGTCCTTGTTGGAAAAAAGACTACGGAATCTGCTTGTAAAGGATGCCCAATAATACAATTTAAAATCAGGAAGTGCAAGACAGCCATAATTAACAGGATATTTTAATGATTGAATAAACCGGCGTGTGCGCCTATAGCCCCAAATGAAGCTGCCTACTGCCTCATCTAGTTTCTTAAAGAAAAAATTCAGCATTTTCAAAGGGATGGACCTAAATAAATAAGAAAAACTTAGGGAGAATTGTCATTTTAACAATATTACATCGTTCAATGACACTAATAGGTAACCTGTGCCAATTCTTAATTTTTTTAAAAACATCAGCCAACTTTTGCTTCATAGTTTAATTTAATAATATTTTGAGGGGTAATGCAAACACCGAGATATGTGGCTTCTAGACAAGTTCCCATTATAGGGCTGTCTGGTTAGAAGTTCAATTAAACCTGAGTTTTATTAGTATTCAAATTCAATTCAATAAAAAAAAAAAATAAAAAAAAAAAAAAAAAGTATTCAATTTGTATCCTGTATCCTGAAAAGATACCAAATCTGTCAGTCTCTTGAATGATTAATTCTAGAGATCTAACTGGATCTGTCGAGAAAATTGCAAATTGCAAAATTGCAAATTAACAAATTACAAGCTAGCCCTCCGCAAGACTAAGAGCTCATTCTTTCAGGAAAGGATAGAAAACTCCTCCTGTTCCACCAAGGAAACGTACACCATTCTAAAAGAATTACTTAAAACATCAGAACCCGTACCAAAGAACGCGCCAGACCCCAAGGCCACTGAAGAGAAATGCCTTAAACTGGCTAACTTCTTTGAGGAGAAGATTAAAAAAATTCTGGCGTCACTCCCACCCACTGACATCAGTGAGGAAGGTTACATTAATTCAACCCCCCCACTCCCCGTTTAATCTCTCTCGGACCAGTCACCGAAGAAGAGGTGCTAACCACGCTTCACACTATCAAAAGTGGATCCCCTAGGGACCCGGTCCCACTACGCATCCTCAAGAAAGTAGCCCCCACTATTGTTCCCCCACTCACTCAGCTCATCAACGCCTCCTTGCTCCAGGGAAAAGTTCCCCCTAGCTGGAAAGCGGCGGTGGTCAAAGCACTACTAAAAAAACCCTCTCTGGACCCCTCGGACATGGCCAACTATAGGCCAATTTCTCTTCTTCCCGGAACCAGCAAAATCGCCGAAAAGCTAGTGAATAAAAAGCTTTCGCAGTTTCTGGAGACTAACATGCTGCTCAGAAGCTCGCAAACTAGATTCCGCCCAGGGCAGGGCACTGACATCGCCCTTCTGGCTGCAGTGGAGGAGGCCAGAATCCTGCTGGATGCGGGAGGATCAGTGGCAGTGATCCTCCTGGACCTCAGTGCGGCCTTCGACACTGTCAACCATCGGGTTCTAATCCAGAGACTCAAGAACATCGGCGTGGAGGGAACCGCCCTGAGTTGGTTCAAATCATTTCTTGGCAACCGCTCCTTTCAGGTTTGGGAGAATGACATCCGCTCCCCTGACACCCCCCTCCAGTGTGGCGTACCTCAGGGCTCATCTCTAAGCCCGACATTATTTAATGTCTACATGTCCCCACTGGAGGAGGTTGTCAACCCGTTCGGAGTGAAAATTATCAGCTACGCTGATGACACCCAATTAGTGGTGTCTCTATCTCACCCTGACCAAGATCCATCGGACCTCTACAACTGTCTGGCTGAAATTCAAGGATGGATGAATAGCTCGTCATTAAAACTTAATGGATCTAAAACAGACATTCTCCTCCTTGGCCAGAAGGGGGTCTCCCTCCCTCAGAATATCTGGCCCCCCTGCCTGGGTGAACCCCCTGCTCCCAAATCTGAGATTAAGAGCCTGGGAATTTGGCTTGAAAAAGATCTGTCATTCAAGACTCAAGCCAATAAAATAGCTGAGACTTGCTTTGGGCTCCTGAAATCTATCAGGAAGATTCTGCCCTTACTCCCTCCGGTCTCCCAGAAACTGTTAATCCAAGGCCTCATCTTATCAAGGCTAGATTACAGTAATACCATCTATTTGGGAGCCCCTGAGGCAACCCTAAACAAACTGCAAAGAATCCAGAACGCCGCGGCCCGGATCCTTACAAACACCCCGGTTAGATCCTCAGCCAAACCAGCTCTGAAACATCTCCACTGGCTCCCAGTGAGAGAGCGAGTGAAGTTCAAAGCTCTCTGTTTGTCACACAAGCTCCTTCAGGACAAAGGCCCCTCCATCTTAAAAAAATTCATCAGGCCCTACAAAGCCTTAAGATCCCTCCGATCTGACCATGAACACCTCATCACTGTTCCCAGAGTGAAGAGGGTGCGCACGGGCGGACGGCGTTTCTCGCTCAACGCCGCCCACCTTTGGAATTCCTTCCCCCGGGATCTTAGGACAGAACCAGATTACCTCCGATTCAGGAAGCGACTGAAAACTCACCTGTTCCCCTAATCTCCTATTTCCTTTCTCTCTGCCTCTGCCACCCTCAGGTTGTTTGGATCTTAGCGCTGGGATACTTACGGGTGACTACGCGCTCTACAAAACCTAATATTAATAATAATAATTGCATGCACCCAAGCCCCATTACATATTCTTGGGTCCAGTCCTATCATTTGCATGTTCCGGTGCGCGATGTTTACCATCATTACACTTAACTTGATGTGCACGGTTTCCAAACATCGAGCACGATGCTTCCGAGGTTGCTTCCCTCTGTTCCAACTTATCTCTGTACACCATATAGTATCTTAATGAGACTCTAGACCCCCACCATATTTGATCTGTGTTATGCGGTCTAATTTCATCCGCGTTATGTTTGTCTAAATTGTTTCCATAAAGTTTTTCTGACTTCGAAAAAACTACAGCTACGGTTGCTGCACACTGCGCCTGACAACCGATGACACGGGAGAGCTCACAGCCGAGCCCCCGCACTACCTCCTTCCCATTGGTCACTCCCCTCAGTGATTCACGTAGGATAGCCACGCCCAACCCGGAAATGGGAAACTCCTTAAACTTCGGGACGGAACACCAGCCCAGTAACACCACGGAGCCCAGCAAGTACGGCATAGGCACGAAAGGCGCCCTACTCTTTCTCCACAAGTAAGATTGTTGCGATGGGGCTCTAGCCGCCCCCGATCCGATATCAAAGACAAATTCTATCTCACCCTGCTTTTCCTCCTCACAGATCGTAGCGAGGAACAAGCCAGTCCGGGTGTGCTCATGGAGCCTTAACTTTTAAAGCTCTGAGTAAGATTTGTCTAGTTTCACGTTGTTTTCTGTGCATGCACTTCAGACCCTATAGTTTCGCTCATTGTTGCCACGAGTGACACGCACCATATTTTATTCACAGCGCCGCATTTTATCTTTATCACACAAGGATCACCATCACGGGCACGGTGACCTTGTTTTAATCCTCAATGATGAGGCCCGATACCCACAGTGCCTACCACCGCGAGGTACAGCCCCTCCCAAAATTGAGGACCTACCACCAGTTGTAGGCGGTCACGGTATCTCTGATATAGCGGGTTTTATCGCACAAATATGCGACAACGCTACACCCTCTAGTACGCAGTTTTTGTGTTTTAAAGACCTGCACCCCTGGGTCATCGCCATATGAGTGCGCCCCCTTGAATTTTCACTGGGACAGCACCAGCTACCACAAGGTGCATTTATCACGGAGTGACATATAATTGTTATATGTTGTACGCATATGTTCGTTTACCCACAACCCTTTCCCTATCTTTCTTTCACAGGTTTTTTTTCCGGGAAGCACAGGAGAAAAACACTTTTTACTCGTGAGACTAATTTTTGAGACTCTATTTCTACAACCAACGTGGATAGGGTGCGCCTTAGCGTGTGCATACTGTCCCGCTGGTCTCACACTGGTCCTGATGAAAACCTGTAAATTAACACATAGGTTGAAACGTGTAGACCTTTTTTAAACACACATTACTACTTCATTTTACACCGACAGCCCACCTAACAGGGCAGCAGGTGTCCTACATTTTAACAGTATCCGAGACACTCCAGAATAAACTCTTCGAGTGGGTAGGATCGGATACTTTTTAAACACACTATTTCTTGTCTTGCACATATAAAAGAAAAACCTGCTCCACTGTAATCAGGTGTCGCAGCACACCTGGATAGCACTCGGCAATCCAGGTGGGACCCCGATGATGAAGCATGTCACCAACTAGGTTGGTGAGTGAGGGGTCTTCTTAAGGACAAAGGATGTCCCTATTTGGGTTGTGTTTTACGCACCTTTTTCTCCCTCTACTGAGGCAGGAATCTACTCATAGGGTTTAACTCCCTTATTGTTGCATAACTACTTATCAAGGGGACTGGGAGTCCCAACCCTGCCTCCATTGGCTAACACCCTTTCTCTCTATAGTGTTTACAGAGAAAATTGCAATGTCATCTGCATAAACATTAAGTTTTAGTTCATTAGGACCTTGAGAGAGTGGTAAGATGCCCTGGTTCATCAATAGAGCTAGGATAAAAGGCTTAAGATATAAAGCAAACAGCAGAGGAGACAGAGGGCATCCCTGTCGTGTGCCCCTAGTTATCCAAAAAGATCTAGACTGTAGGCCAGCATAGCTTAGTTTAGCCTGAGATGAATGATAGAGCATCTTTATCCTTATCAGGAAAACGACCAGGAACACCTAGTGCGGTAAGAGTAGATCAGAGGTAGCCCCATGCCACCCGGTCAAACGCTTTCTTTACGTCCAATAGTATCATACCTAAATTGATATTAATTTGCTCAGCCAAATCAAATGCCATACTTACTGTATTAATATGGGTCGACATATCTCTTCCCATAATAAAGCCTTGTTGTTGCCCCGAAACCAATTTTAGCATTAATGGAGAAAAGCGATTGGCCAAAATCTTTGCAAACAATTTGGCATCAACATTAATAAGTGAAATTGGGCCGTATGATCCGCAATCTGCTGGTGGCTTCTTTTTCTTTAGAAAAAAAGACAATGTTTGTATTGTCCCCGGAGGGTGATACCATACCTAATTCCCCTATTTCAGGAATAACCTTAATAAAGAGAGGAGTTACGATGTTTTAAAAACTTTATAAAATTCGACACAAATCTGATCTTCACCCGCAGCTTTACCCGAAAGAAGAGGAAGAGCGCCAGGATACCCGTGGGGTGATATTGTGCTTTATAAATATGCAATACAATACAATACAATTCAATACAATACAATACAAGAAATGATAGCGCCATCCACATATCCTCAGCCAATATCTCTAACTCCAATTGGGCAGCATCCTGAGCTGTTAGCAATGGGAGTTGAGCACTATCTAGATATCTAGAAACTTCCTCTGATACTATTGGGTCTGAAGGGGCATAGAGATCTTCATAGAAAGACGCAAATTGTTCCAAAATCGCCTGAGCTTCAGTATGTAGAGCATTATCCGTACCTTTTAATAATCCTACTTTTAGTCTTTTTATCAGCGATGTTACAAGCTAATACTTTGCCCACCTGTTCACTGTATTCGTATTGTGCAGAGTGAAATTTGTTAAAGGCAATTGCCACTCTTTCCTTAATAATCCCCATTGCCACTTCCTTCGCTTCTATTAACTTGATATACACCTGTAATCGATCTTCATCCCATCTCCTAACAGACAGCACATGGGAGAGCTCTAAACTAATTAGAGTCATAAAAAGCTGCTTTGTTGGAAGCCTCCTTGGTTTTATTTTTGGTCAATATAAATTGTTGAGTAATACCCCTTATGAATGCCTTCATCGAGTCCCATACCATATGGGGATACGCAGTATGCAGTATGAGTATTAAAATTCAAAAATGTGGTAAAAAGTTTCCCCATATGCAAATTATACTCATCATCATATAACAAATATTGTGGGAAAGAAAAAGGCTGTCCTATCTTAACAGAGGATGTCAACTGAACTGTTAACAAAATAGGGTTGTGATCTGAAGTAATCTTAGGGCAAACCTCCATCTTAGCTGTGCTCATAACTGTAGCACTGACCCAAGCAATATCAATCCTTGAATATTGCCTTTGTGGGCAAGAATAGAATGTAAACCCAGAGCACCTGGATGCAAAGCCATCCAAGCATCATGAATGTTATGCAAACAAACAAATTCCAAAATTGATGCCCGTACTTTTGGCATTCGTGAAGTAGAGAGCAGAGAAGTTCAATCAATCAATCAATCAGGTCATTTGTATAGCGCACTACTCACCCGTAGGGTCTCAAGGCGCTGGGAGGGGGGGGGTGCCGCTACTGCTCGAACAGCCAGGTCTTGAGCTTCTTCCTGAAGGAGAGGTGGTCTTGGGTCAGGCGCAGATTGGTCGGAAGTGAGTTCCAGGTCTTGGCGGCCAGGTAGGAGAAGGATCTTCCTCCTGTTGTCGCTCTTCGGATGCGGGGGACGGCGGCGAGGGCGTGGTTGGTTGATCTGAGGAGGCGCTTGGGAGTGTAGAAGTTGATCCGGTTGTTGAGGTAGCTCGGGCCTTGGTCGTGTAGGGCTTTGTGCGCGTGGGTGAGGAGCCGGAAGGTGATTCTCTTGTTGACCGGGAGCCAGTGCAGATCTCTCAGGTGTCCGGAGATGTGGCTGCGTCGGGGGATGTCGAGGATGAGTCTCGCCGAGGCGTTCTGGATTCGCTGGAGTCTCTTCTGGAGTTTGGCAGTGGTTCCGGCGTAGAGGGCGTTGCCGTAGTCCAGTCGGCTGGTGACGAGGGCTTGGGTGACCGTCTTCCTCGTCTCGGTGGGGATCCACCGGAAGATCTTACGTAGCATGCGCAGGATGTTGAAGCATGACGAGGAGACGGCGTTGACTTGTCTGGACATGGAGAGGGAGGAGTCCAGGATGAAGCCCAGGTTGCGTGCGTGGTCCGTCGGTTTGGGTGCGGTGCCCAGGGCGGGGGGCCACCAGGAGTCGTCCCAGGCGGAGGGCGTGGAGCCCAGGATGAGGACCTCCGTCTTGTCTGAGTTCAGTTTCAGGCGGCTGGTCGTCATCCATTCGGCTACGTCTCTCATCCCTTCGTGCAGGTTGGCTCTGGCGGTGGCGGGGTCGTTGGTCAGGGAGAGGATCAGCTGGGTGTCGTCGGCGTAGGAGATGATGTTCAGGTTGTGTTGGCGTGCGATGGCCGCGAGGGGGCTCATGTAGACGTTGAAGAGGGTTGGGCTCAGCGAGGATCCTTGGGGTACGCCGC
Organism: Lissotriton helveticus; assembly: GCF_964261635.1. Taxonomy (NCBI): domain Eukaryota; kingdom Metazoa; phylum Chordata; class Amphibia; order Caudata; family Salamandridae; genus Lissotriton; species Lissotriton helveticus. The sequence goes on from NC_136059.1 coordinate 1,083,939,884, forward strand.
AGATGACTTTGGTGGCCTCTGACTTGAACGGTGGTAGGCGGACTCTTTGTGTTCTTCCGTCGAGGAAGGAGGTGATCCATTCCAGTGCCTTCTCCTGGATTCCGATGTGGCTGAGGCGCTGTACTAGGGTGCGGTGGCAGACAGTGTCGAAAGCCGCGGAGAGGTCCAGGAGGATGAGGGCCGCTGTTTCTCCGTTGTCCGTCAGAGTTCGAAGGTCGTCGGTGGCGGCGATGAGGGCGGTCTCGGTGCTGTGGTTCGCTCGGAAGCCGGACTGTGAGGGGTCGAGGGATCCATTCGTCTCGAGGAAGGCGGCCAGCTGTTTGTTGACGGTCTTCTCGATGACTTTGGCCGGGAACGGGAGGAGCGAGATGGGACGGTAGTTCTTGAGGTCGGTGGGGTCTGCTGTGGGTTTCTTGAGGAGAGCGCTGAGTTCGGCGTGCTTCCAGCTCTCAGGGAAGGTGGCGGAGTCGAAGGAGGTGTTGATGATGTCCCGCAGGTGGGGTGCGAGGACAGCGTCGGCCTTGTTGAAGACGTGGTGAGGGCAGGGGTCAGTCGGAGATCCGGAATGGATGGAGTTCATGGTGCGGATGGTGTCTTCGGTGCTGATCGGGGTCCAGGTGCGGAGGGTGGTGGATGGTGGCGTCGTTGCGGTTGTGGCTTGCGTTGGTTGGTTGTTGAAGCTGTTGTGTATGTCCGTGATCTTGTTGTGGAAGTAGGACGCGAGGGAGTTGCAGAGGTCTTGCGACGGGGTGATGTCGTTGTTTCCGGCGTTGGGGTTGGAGAGCTCTTTCACGATGTTGAAGAGTTCCTTGCAGTTGTGTGCGTTGTTGTCCAGCCGGTCCTTGTATGCATTTTTCTTGGTGGCGCGGATTAGTTGGTGGTGTTTCCGGGTGGCGAGCTTGAGGGTGGTCATGTTGTCCGTCGTTGGTTCCCTTCTCCAGGCTTTCTCGAGGGCTCGACAGTTCTTCTTGGAGCACTTGAGTTCGTCGGTGAACCATGGTGTTTTTCTGCTGCAGGATCTGCTGGGCGGGGTCCTCAGAGGGGCGAGTTCGTCCGCGCAGTTGCTGATCCACTTCGTGAGGTTGTCGGCGGCCTGGCTGGGGTTCGCTGAGCTGGCGGGAGGGTGCTGGCTCAGGGAGGCGGTGAGCTGGTCGGCTGTGATCTTGTTCCAGCTTCTTCGAGCAACCTGTTGCTGGAGGTGGTGGGTCGTCGTTCTTCTGAAGGTGAAGTGGACGCAGCTGTGGTCCGTCCAGTGGAGTCCTGTTGCGTGGCTGAAGGTGACGTCTTTGCTGGATGAGAAGACGGCGTCGAGTGTGTGTCCGGCGAGGTGGGTGGGGGTGGTCACTAGCTGCTTGAGTCCGAGGTTGTCGAGGTTGTCGAGCAGGGTGATGGTGTTGTGGTCGTTGTTGTTCTCCAGGTGGAAGTTGAGGTCCCCCAGGAGGATGTAGTCGGCGGAGGGGAGAGCGTGCGGGCTGACGAAGTCGGCGATGTCCTCGCTGAATCGTGTGCGTGGTCCCGGGGGTCGGTAGATCAGGGTGCCTCTTAGGGTGGTCTTCGGGTTGGTGTGTATCTGGAAGTGTAGGTGTTCGGCGGTGGTGAGGGTGTCGTCGGTGTTGGTCGTGATGCGGATGGTGTCTCTGTGGATGATGGCGATGCCTCCTCCGGTCTGGTTGTTGCGGTCCCTCCGGGTGATCTTGTAGCCCTCTGGGATGGCGATGGCGATGTCTGGGGCTGAGGAGGTGTTCATCCAGGTCTCGGTGATGAAGGCAACGTCGGGGGCGGTGGTGTCGAGCAGGTTCCAGAGTTCTACGGCGTGTCTGTGGACGGAGCGGGTGTTGAGCAGGATGCACTTGAGGTGGGTGCTGCTGGAGGTCGGCTTTGCGGGTGCAGGGAAGGTCCGGATGCAGGTGAACTTGCAGGCGTGGCAGCTGAAGGGTCCGTGGGTGTGCTTAGGGGCGGCTCGGTGACATCCTGGGATGTGGCCGGTGTTGAGTGCGGTGAGGTCGGCGGCGCTGTAGATTCGTCGGGTCGGCTTCCGTCGGTGGGGGCCAGGGGTCCTGGCACTGGGCGCGGTCCAGGCGCGGACGGGCGCAGACGGGCTTACCTTTGGCGCGCCTTCGGCGCACAATCGGCGCGCCCGCTGCGCGTCAACGCTGCGCGTTCGCACGGTCGCCATTTAAGGCCAAGTGCGCGGGTGGGCGGAGCAGCTGGGAGGCGGGAGCGGGGAGGGAAACAGAAGAGAAAAGGGGCGGGGCTGAAGGCGGTGGCGGGAAGCGGGAGCGGGGGTCAACACGACGAGAGACGGCAGAAACAGGAAAAACAAGCACAAAATCAGGACAAAACGGGGTAAAAATGCAGAGACACACGAACAGGGCACAGGAAGAAAAAAAGGAAGCAAGCACAAATTCTGGAAAAAACGGGGGAAAAAATACTGTTACACGCGATCAGGGCACAGGAAGAAATAATAAAGAACAAGCAAAAATTTTGGTCAAAAAACGGGGGAAAACCAAGGAGAGCTCTCAGGGCGGCTGCGAGGCCGGCGCTGAGGCAGAGGCAGGCACTGGGGGGCACACGCAGCAGCTGGTGGCCGTGCGGCGCGGGGGTGTCCCACAAGTGGGTCACACTCACCTGCGTCGCACGGTCGCCATTTAAGGCCAAGTGCGCGGGTGGGCGGAGCAGCTGGGAGGCGGGAGCGGGGAGGGAAACAGAAGAGAAAAGGGGCGGGGCTGAAGGCGGTGGCGGGAAGCGGGAGCGGGGGTCAACACGACGAGAGACGGCAGAAACAGGAAAAACAAGCACAAAATCAGGACAAAACGGGGTAAAAATGCAGAGACACACGAACAGGGCACAGGAAGAAAAAAAGGAAGCAAGCACAAATTCTGGAAAAAACGGGGGAAAAAATACTGTTACACGCGATCAGGGCACAGGAAGAAATAATAAAGAACAAGCACAAATTTTGGTCAAAAAACGGGGGAAAACCAAGGAGAGCTCTCAGGGCGGCTGCGAGGCCGGCGCTGAGGCAGAGGCAGGCACTGGGGGGCACACGCAGCAGCTGGTGGCCGTGCGGCGCGGGGGTGTCCCACAAGTGGGTCACACTCACCTGCGTCGCACGGTCGCCATTTAAGGCCAAGTGCGCGGGTGGGCGGAGCAGCTGGGAGGCGGGAGCGGGGAGGGAAACAGAAGAGAAAAGGGGCGGGGCTGAAGGCGGTGGCGGGAAGCGGGAGCGGGGGTCAACACGACGAGAGACGGCAGAAACAGGAAAAACAAGCACAAAATCAGGACAAAACGGGGTAAAAATGCAGAGACACACGAACAGGGCACAGGAAGAAAAAAAGGAAGCAAGCACAAATTCTGGAAAAAACGGGGGAAAAAATACTGTTACACGCGATCAGGGCACAGGAAGAAATAATAAAGAACAAGCACAAATTTTGGTCAAAAAACGGGGGAAAACCAAGGAGAGCTCTCAGGGCGGCTGCGAGGCTGCGAGTTGAATCTATTGTTTGATTCATAACACAGTTGAAATCACCCTTAAGTATTAGAGTCCCCTGACATTCCAGAAAAGTTAACATAAGTGTGTTAAAGACCACCGGATCATCTATGTTAGGTCCATAGATCACAGCTAAAACATATTTAGTGCCATGAACCTCCAACTGAGCAATAGCCCACCTCCCCCTAGTATCAGCTAAAATACTGTCAACTTTATATACCAAAGATTTACTAGCTAGTATAGTCACACCCCTAATTGAAACAGTTTGAGATGAGCAGGCAACACCGTTATATCCAAGTTGATTGAGCAGTGTTCGATCCTTGTAAGCTATATGAGTTTCTGTTAGAAAGACTAAATGTGGGCAATACATCTTTAACGCTTCACGTACAAGCTGGCGTTAACGGGCGGCATTTAACCCAGATACATTCCAGCATAAACATTTAATCACTGTCATGACATAACACAAAATAGGACACATTTTCCTAAAATACATCCAAAAACCACTCCCCCAAATGAAAAGAATATCATATTCCTTGCTCTTTTGCTTTTACCCTGCAACAATGCACCCACCTCTTCTCACCCAAACTGTGTCTAAAGAAAAGAATCACCCCCTTATTACTGTCCAATGAAACAGCATTTAAGGAGGATCAGATGCAGAGTGCCTCCTAAATAAAAAAGCAATTTCTGAGACATGTAAGAAAAAGAGCAAAATTAACAGGCAAAAGAAGAAGAGCACAAGAAAGAGAATACATAGAAGCATGAGGAACCTATCCATAAACATTGTATCTAACGCTACTGCTTATTTCACAGTCCTTGTTGCCAAGAGTTCAGGACTTCCTGAGCCTCCTGCTCCATAAATGCTAGCTTGGTGTAACCATCCTTTATTATTTTCAAACAACCAGGCTCCTGGAGATAAACCTGCGCACCTGCCTCCTTCAAGGGATAGATACATTTGTGTAGTTTCCATTGCCTGTCCATTGTACCCTTAAAAAAGTCAGACATGACAAATATTGAGAGTGAGTCCATTCATATAGGGGTAGTAGGCCTCACCTTAATGGAGACCGCTTGCCATAGTAAGAAATTTCCCAGACAAATTAGAATAGGCCCAGGAAAGCGACCAGGAGGTTTGTTAGTAATCAGTGGTAACCTGTGTGCCAATAGGACTTGACTGTCCCAATCCCCATCAGCTAAGTCTGGGAAAGTTTTCTGAAATAAATTTACAATGTATGTCTGGCAGTCCGCACCTTCCAATCCTTCTGGTACCCCAAAACCCCACAAATTATTGCGTTGCTGCCGGTTTTGCATGGTTCTGAGCTGAGTATCATGTGCATTTGTGAGCCTCTCTGTTCTTCTCATGTGGTCTTCTGTATCAGCTACTCTCTGCTGCAGCTCAGTGATATCAGATGTAAGAGAAGCTATCTCTAATTTTTTCAGCCAGGCTCCATGGACAACCCTCCATAGTGTGGTAAATTGCACTAAACACATTCATGAGAAGATGGCAGTGGCATACAACCCCTACACAGCTACACTATGAGTTTAGCCATGTCTAAGTGGGTCACCTCTATGTTCAGAATTATTCAATAATATGCAATGCCTCAAAATCTTCAATAGAAATAAACATTTACACCTCATAAACATCCTCTTTAATATAGAAATGGTCTCTAGCTCTGTATAACAACTATTGAACATGGCCACATTCCTAGATATCCACTGGTGGATAATCTATTGTGAACAGATGCTTTGGCTTTTCTTACTAATTTTTCACGACAGAGTTTAATTTTAAGCCACAGCCTACTTTGAAACATGCCTCTGCAACCCACAACAGGTTTGCTCAGCCCTAAACTTGTTCAACATGTGGTATTGTTACGTCTGAAACTTAACTGGTTGGTAAACCATGCACTATATAACCTTCACCATGCCCCTAGGGCGTAATATTATTTCTATTCTATGCATCCACACATGCACACACTGTAATTGCTATGTTATACACAACAATAGCCCTATACTATCAACTTGCATTTTAAGAATGATGTAAGGGTTTATAGAGATGTGTGGATAACAGGATCATTGATAAGGTCATCATTGATTTAATCAGTAATGTCATCAATGGCGTCATCATGAAATTATTTCACAAGTCATGAATGACGTAATATGTGGAGTCATGAGCTGTGCATAATGGGGACACATGTTGTAGGCAATTCTCTAAATGATAACGTGTGAATTTTTGTGGTTTATATTATTTAAGTGTTAGTTCTTATCTCATTTCAACACCTAACTATGCTGTCACATTAACCTTTGTTTTTTCCAGTGAATTTCCACAGTTCCTTTATTTAATGGGCACAGTTATTTTAAGCCACTATCTATTCACACAACTCTAAATTTACAAAAAAAAGCAGAAAGTCTTTTTTTGGTATTGCTTAATTTATTGTTTTTTCTGTTGATTTCAGTGCTACCTGAAAGCGGTGGCATCCCCAAATTCTTTTTTTTCTAGGAAGAACAAGTACTTCTGAACAGTACAAGGTTAATTTATGAAAATGTGTTAAATAGAGCTGTTTTTCAATATTATTCAAAGTCAGATTATCACATGAACAAGATGATAGACTTAATGGACTATAAATTACTTGTTTCTTCATTCCAAGTATCTCACACTTCCTGCTATTCCTGATTACCGAAGTCAAACTAGCTTGTACCTGAATCAGTATTTCTATATATAGAGTGTTACATGAGCAGTTTTACTGCACCCTGAATTTACCGAGACAAATTAAGCCATGTACATCTTGGCAGAATATGCATTTGGCAAATAGTCCAAAATTTAGAAATAACCTCCAGACATTGGTGTAGAAACATTAATTTCCAATGTAATTCCCTGTCTCATCATAATAGTAGGAATGTGATATCACACCAGTGCTTCATCACACACCACAGAGGGATTGTGTCATATAATCTTTTTTTTAAATGTTACAGGAATCCTTCTTCGAGACCGAAATGATAACTTACATTTGTGATCAACGTCTCTAAAAAATGCCATTTTTTTTTCTTGCAATAAGGGTCTTCAAATGCCACCTCCTAATTACGTCAAAATTGTGCTATTTAATAATCTTTTACAGAAGTTTCTGGATGTTATTGTCAGTCTCTGACAGGACAAGTGCGCAAGTCCAAATATGGCTATAATCTTGAATATTGATTTAGGCGCAGATGGCGAGCTGCAAACAGTATTAAGATATTTTAGTAAACGAATGTTAGCTAACCCTCCACCAGCTGCTTTGGATTAAGTCATAATAAATACTTTTTAAAAGGGAGTAAAAGCGTATTGCGCTGCAGATAAAAACCTGCATTGTGTTGCCAAAATTCAATTATAAAGAGAAATATTCATACGTGGGCAAGAATATTAACCAACACGCATTATTAAGAATAAAAAGTGTCGGTAGCTATCGCTGATCACCTGCACTAATGCATGCACGCGCACAATTTAGCAACTGGAAAGAAAGTGTTTGAGTGTAATTTACAATGTCTGGAGACTCGGGTTCTTACTTCCACACAGAAAGCCAGAAAGTAAAACACGCAGCAACACTGCAAGCCTAAGGCTTAAGGTAAAAAAATGGTCACAGGAAGTAATATGTATCTGTAAGACCTCAGATAGAGTCACCGTCGATAGATTTTCGTTATTGGATTCATAAACCATCTCTAGAAGAAATATCCCCGACATTCCTGCAGAAAATCGTTCGGTGTTTACAGTGCGCTTCCTTGGCAATGGACACCTCACAATTAAAGCTCAGCTTCGTTACTCTAGGTAAAAACACATTGTGCAGTGACTCTGATCTTTTACTGCCGTGAGATATGCACAGGACAAGGCTCCGAGTAGGGCGTACTGGAGAGGCGCTGCTGGTCTGAATGAAACAAGAATGTTCTTTCTGTGCAGCCACATTGAGCAGTCAACGACATATTCCCAGATTTCTCCTGAGGAAAGAAGTAAACGTCGCTTGGGATATGTGCCTTTTGACCTCTTTGACTTTTTGGCTTGTAACTCTTTAAATATATATTAGTTTCTCTGTTCTACTTAAAGGCAGAGGTCATAGGATTTCTGTAAAACTCATTTCGAGACTCAAGTCTCACTGGAAATGCGCAATATCTGCTAACACCCATGGTTTGTTTATTATATTGTGTGGTATATCCAGCAATACCACATTAAAAATACAATGGCTACCCGGGCACAATGGTGGCTTCATATTGAATCAAAGAAGACCTCTTTTCAAAATCTATTTGTCTTAAAATTTGGGCATGGACTCAAAGAGCGCAGAAAGACAAAGGGCCTCATTTATGAACAGTGACGCATCGCTCCGTGAAAACAGCGATGCGTTACTTTTCATTGCACCCTCCTTGCGACCCCAATGATGCGTCATATTTACAGTATGACGTATCATGTCGCAAGGAGTTACAAATACGTCAGTATTTCTGACGTATCTGTAGGCTCAAAAATGACGCATTGCGGGAGTGTGTCACAAAAGTGACGCAACTCCAGCAATGGGTCATTGCCCATGGCAAATCACATGTTAAATGTGCCTGTGTCAGTCTTACGCCTGCCATGAGGAAGGCGTAAGATATTGATGCATTTGCGTCCTAGAAGTGGCGCAGTGAAATCTTATAAATTTCACAGCGTCACTTCTACGACCCTTTCTTATGACAGAACGCCCCCCCAATGCATACATTGCGGCTTATTTACAAGCCTCTTACGCCTCTTTTGCGTCATTTTTAACATGGGAAAAGTGATGTATGGGTGGTGCAAGGGGCTTGTAAATAAGCCCCATTATACCTGGCGCTGGTATAATGTGGTGCAGGGGTTTACAAAGTGACACATCTACCTAGATGCGCCACTTTATAAATATGGCGCAACAAGGCGCATTTTTTACTCCACTGGTGCATCACAAAAAGTGACGGCGGCACAAAAGTGACGCAAGGGCCCATAAATAAGCCCCAAAAAGATAAATGTGATTGTACACACTTAATCAAAAACAGAAGGGAGAATTGTAAGTGTACAAGCTTATTCAAAAATAGAATTGCAAGAACAAAAGTAATTGGGTTCAATGCAGAAACGAGTGTTGTAAATTTGCACTTGTGGTCTACTTCCTAACAAGTGTATGAATTTGACTTTATGTTACTTCACAGAGCTACTACTTCTAAACTTCTGCCTGTGGATTGGCACATCGTTTTTTGTGTCCCCCCCCCAACACACACACATGCACTGCACTCAGTAATCAAGCTAGTCCCTTCTATGTCCGAGACAGGCATAAACCTCTGACATTTTTCATGGTGGAAAGGAGTTTGGGAATACCCATAAAGTCCGTTCTTTGGGGGGTTTCAGAAGCTTTTCGGCAGACTGCGTTTTAGAACTCTCATTTCTCAACCTATGTTGATTTACAACATGTACAGTATTCAGCCGTGGCCGTGGAGGGAGTTCGGTGGGGCAGGGAGGCGGGGGGGGGGCAGGGTGGGGGGTGGTAAACAACGGAATATGGATAATTGCAGGTAAGTAAACAATTTAATAAATAAAAAAAATTCGTAGCGCGCTCTTCCAAAAACCAAAGACTATTGCTTTTCTGCATGGGGAGCAGCATGGTAGCCGCTCCCCATGCAGAAAAGCAATGGCGTCTCTGAAGGATGCGGGGAGCCGGCAGGTGGCCACAGGAGGGGGGCAAAGCAGCCCCCCTCGTAATTAAAAAAAAAATGAAAAAAGGCCCATGCACCAGGGGATGGGGTCCCCGGGGCGGAGTATGGCCCTTGGTGGGGGGCCACCTTCCCGATTTTTTTGTTTTTTAAAATAAAAACTGGGGCAGGCCCTGGGGAATGGGGTCCCCAGGGCCCAAAAAAAAAAAAGAAAAAGAAGGGGGGCTACACAGCCCCCCTTCTTAAAAGTATATATTTTTTTAAATGGGATCGGATGGAGGCCAAGCATTGCAGAGAGGTGTAATGAGGCCAAGCCCTTTTTACACCTCTCTGCAACGGAGCCCCCTGGCGCATACTGGAGGTTGCTGGTGGGCTAGTTGGCCCCCAGGGACCCCCAGTATGCAAGGGGAATTAGTTCCCCTCTGAAAAAGCGCCAGGGGGCTGCGTTGCAGAGAGGTGTAAAAAGGGGCGTGGCCTCATTACACCTCACTCATACAAAACCATTGAAATTCCCCCGTTATAGTTAGTTCAGCTAAATATAACTCGTGCTCCCGCAATGCACTGCTGATGACGTCACATATTACATCACTCATGACATGGTCAGTGACATCACTCGTGACATCACTGATGACATCTCAAATGACATCACTGATTACATCTTCCTTGTGAAAGAGTGGCAGACCTCCTCTCAGCGTAATATAACCCTTGATACACACATTCAAAAATAGAAACACAATTTTATTTAAGAATGGAGATACCAATACCAGTTAGAACAACCTATTCAGTAATTCCAAAATCTACATACACATCCATTCATTCACCAACAGTTCTATATAGTCATACATGTACTCACTCATCATATGTACTCATACACCTATACATCCTGTTACACAACGACACTCATCCATAGAGTTATTCACACACATACTCACACATGCAAATAAACTATCAAAAATCCATTTATTTGCATATACAGCTATACACACACCACTACACTTACTTTTACAGAAACGTACACATACTTATTCTCTTAAACAATCACTTATAGAAACACATACTTATGTACAGGAACTCGTCCAATCTCTCACTCTCACATATAATCACTTATATACATCAATACTCACATATACTAGATTAAAACATATGTAGTTACTCATAAAGATACTATTGAGACAGTCATTCACTTACTAACACGCCCATACACACACTCATCCACCCATACAGTCCACATGCTGTCTTCAAAACACATCAAAACAGTGAGTCACTCCTTCATGCATCTATACGCGAAGTAATATCCCCCACCGAACGATACAGACACGCATACTAATACTCAAAAAACAAACTAATAACCCATATACACACTCATGTAGCTACTCACCAACCCATGCAACCACTGACACTGATACAGATATTTACATATTTAAACATTACTCGCTAATACATCTATTCACTAAGATACACTTAATAAGTCAGTTATGCAATCATTTTTACAAAAAAAGCATCCATTCAGGCACTTATTTACCCATTTATTCTTCCATCGACCTTTAGATATACATATATAAAAAATATTTATTTTTCAGAAAGGCACACATTCACTGGATGATGTCATCAGTGATGTCATCAGTGATGTCATTTGCGATGTCATCAGTGATGTCATGAGTGATGTCACTGACCATGTCATGAGTGATGTAATATGCGACGTCATCAGCAGTGCATTGCGGGCGCGCGAGTTATAGTTAGCTGAACTAACAATAACGGGGGAATTTCAGTGGTTTTGTAGGAGTGAAATGTCCAGCTAACTATAACATGTATGAAACCTATGTTTTTTTCAGTAAATATATATATATATATATATATATATATATATATATGTATATATATATATATATATATATATTTATATCTTAAATCTTCGCGAATTTCTCAAAGAAGATGGCCCGCTCCGCTCTGCTCCTTCCCTGAAAGTTTGGGGGATTCGTCAAGCGGGGCCGAGATAAAAGGGGGGTCCCAAAACGTGTTTTCCCCATGTTAATTTCCATAGGGCGGTTGAACTCACTTTTATCCCGAACGGCTGAATGGATTTCCACCAAACTTGGCAAAATTGTAGGGACTGGTAGCCCGATGTGCCTTTGCTATGTCTGAAGATATGTGCTCCTGTGGATTTTGAGTAATTTAGGTTAAAAAAATATATATATCTATATGAGGTAAGTGAAAGGAGGTCTGTCACTCTGTCACAAGGATGGTGTCATCAGTGATGTCATGAGTGATGTCACTGACCATGTCATGAGTGATGTAATATGTGACGTCATCAGCAGTGCATTGCACGCGCAAGCTATAGTGAGTCCAACTAACTATAACATGGGAATTTCAATGGTTTTATGCGAGTAAAATTTCCAGCTAACTATAACTGGTGTGAAACATTTGGTTTTTTCAGTGAATATACATATGTATATATATCTATATATCAATATATATATATATACATATATATATATATAGATATATAGACACAGACACTTACTCCACAATACAGCCACTCACACTCTAACTCATTTAACCATATACCTATTCAAACAGCCACTCACTCAATTATACTGCCACTAACACATCCAGTCCCTCACTCATGCAGCCATTCAGATACCCACTCACTCACCCATACAGTCACTGACACACCCATTCACACACCCATACAGCAACTCACACAGCCACTCACTTGCTCATACAGCCACTGACACACCCACTCACTCAAGAATACAGTCAATCACATAGTCACTCACTCACCAACACAACTACTTATACACTTATACAGCCACTCACACACCCATACAGATACTCACACACAGATACACACAGTCACACAGCCACTCACATAATATATGTTAGAAAAAGTATCCCCCATAACTAGTACAGAAAGTATACTATTTTAACTTTTGTAGTACCTTGGTGCATATGTTTAACACTCACAAATGTTTAGAAAACACTCACACTCACTGGATGATGTCATCAGTGATATCATTTGAGATGTCATCAGTGATGTCACTGACCATGTCATGAGTATTGTAATGTGTAAGGTCATAAGCAGTGCACTGCGAAAGCATAAGTAATAGTTAGCTTAGGTAACTAGCTGAATTTTACTGGTTTAGTATGAGTAAAATATGAGGCCAGCTATAATGTCTCTGTACACTTGTACAGTGAATTTCTAGGGTTGTTTATTCTATTTTCTCAATATAACACTCCTGTAAGCTTTGGTTTTTTTCTGTGAATTTTCAAGGATTTTTAAATTCAATTGCATAACTGTAGCATCTCTGTAACCTTTGTTTTTTTCAGTGACTTTCTAAGATTTTTAAAATCTATTTCCTAACTGTAACTTGTAACTTTTGAAAACAGATGTGTAAGTGAGTGCAAGAGTGTACGTGGGTCTGTGAGTGTGGCTATGAGTAGCCAGGACTTTTAAAACATTACTTTTTTATCAGTTTTCACAGAAAAAAGGTCAGATTTAAGATATTGGCATGCGTTGAATATAAGCATGATGCAATTGTGCAGATGTGACATTGGAGAAATGTACACGTGTTCAGCAACTTACACAGATTTCTACGCAAGGTTATTTATGGGGTACACCTCTGGCACCACCCATTTCCCACACAATTATACATGAGTTTTTCATCATAGACAGTTAGGTGCGCAATGCAAGCATTTACATAATCAAGACGCATCTCTCGTCATCCAAAGTGCCATGGTCCTAAGCTGGGTCACGCCCGTGCCCCCCTCCACTACACTTCTCTCTCCATGCTTGCATACCTCTGTGTGTACTTTCTCCGTGTCAGTGCCAGCTCCTGTCTTACTATACAAGTATGCTGTAAATGGTCCCCGTATAAAGCGGGATCTGCTACTGCTACGGAACGCCTCAAAGCAGTGTCTGCATTCATGTTGCAATAAGTCATGTCTGCATACCATTCTGCTGTCGTCGGTATCCGGCTCCTCATCCAATGCATCATACACTTCTCTTAGACATAAGCATCCCCATTGTCACAAGTTTCCTATATTGTTTTGGAATCTCGGAGTCTAGCCCCAGTATTGCTAATGTTGTGCATACCGGGACAGGCTGTCCTATCATTTCCTAGAACTCTGCCGTCACCTTTAAGCAGAATGCATGTATCTCAGGGCAGAACCAGGCCAAGTGCTCGGATCCAGCGCCTTCAGCGCTGCATCTTATGCATCTACCCTCTTCACGTAAACTGTACCTTTATAAGAGGGTTGTGGTATAGTACACTCTTATGAGGTATTTAAAGTGTACTAGACTATGCCTGCCATTTTGGGACATAGTCTTAGTAATTGTGCAACAGGATGCCCATTACTTGTCTGTGATTGTTACACTTAAGTCTGTCTGCCATTCAAGTTGAACCTTTCTGCTAGCTTTGCCGTCCTTATCCCGCCACGATTTATACAGAGCAGAGGTCCCGTGGGCAGAGAAGGTTGCTAACAGTAGGTGTGTCAAAGGGGTAATCTCAGGTGGTTCTGCTCTGTCCGGGCTTAATTGCGTACACAGTGATTGGTGTGCTCTGTGGCAGGTATATGTGACACTTAGCGGACTCTCAGGTATTATTTCTAGAACCTCATTCCAGGGTCTCAGGGTTCCATCTTTAAAGAATGTCCCCCATATTATGTAGTTTCGCCTGTTTTAATGCTCGCACTCAGTGGGAACCAGGTACACCACTCTCTGGGAAGTTTTGGTGAGTACAGTAGGGGGGCCTGTGTTTCCTTAGTCGTTTTTTGAAGGAGATAACTTGTAGTGCCTATAGAGTCAATTATTCTAAATTTGTGTCGTGCTGCCTTGAGTAGGTACCGCAGGAGTGATGCTGGGGCAGCGGCTATCCTTTACAGGTGCAGATGTGAAAGGTCCTGCGGGCCATGTAACCAATAGTACATCAGCATAATCTGCGATGCTCTGTAGTATATTTCTAAAGCTAAAAAGTCAACTAAAAAGTTCTATTTCTAACAGCAGTTCAGCTCATCAGGTAGTAGTTGTGGTTAGAACGCCTCCTGCCATGTGTGTACTTCAGCCTTACTGAATCCTCAGTGTTTCAGGAGTAATGAAGTAGGCGAGCATTACGCATTTACAAGTGAGTAGTGATTACGACCCCAGAACTTTGCCACAAAGAAATTTGGGGAAAATTTGACTTTTTATCTAAATTTGAGATTTGCAGCGGATTCTAGGTAAAAACATTGGGAGATTTATGTAAGCCACACCTCCTTAGACTCCCCCGGGCTGTTCTGATTGTTTAATTGATATGACGATCAGCGTGCACTGCGTGCTGACATCATTTCACTGAAACCGAGACTGAAATGAGTCGAATGCCCACTAGGCTCCAGAATGGGCATTCCAATGCCCCCCAAAAATTTGCCATAGTCTTTCTGCCTCTCCCGGGAGGCAGATGGGGGCAATAGTCCGTGATTTACTTCCCAGGGGTCAGAAATCCCATTAGGCGCCAGGGATTATTTTGTTAATTGAGACGTAGGGGTCGGGTCTGCCCAAAATGGGCATGCCAATGACCCCATCACGCCCAAAAATCTTTCTGACTCCCCTGGGAGGCAAAAGGGGCATTAGCTCCTGATCGCCCCACTTCCCTCCCCCGGGAGGCAGAAAGCCCACTAGGCACACGGGATTATGTTTTCTTTTATACATAGAGCTGGGGGCTGCCCAGAATTGGCATGCAAATGTTCCCACCCCCACACAAATTGATACATGCTTTCTGCCCCCCTGGGGAGGGCAGAAAGCCCACTAGACACCAGGGATATGTTTATGGGCATGTCAGGGAGAAGCCCTGTAGGCATGGGTGGCTCCCATTTTTTTAGGCACCCATTTTGGCTATTCCAGTGATATTTTTAGTCTCAACTGTCCCAGAGTGGGCGCAGAAAACCACGAGAAACCAGGGAAAGTTTGAGTGTGTGTGAACTGGAGTTTGGATTATGGTTTGCGTGTACTGACTGCTTGGATGACATTTTGCTGGTGGTGTGTGTGGACTTGCACTTGGTTAATGGTGTAAGTAGACTAGTGCTTGATGACAGTGTGTGTAGATTGGTGCTTGCCTGGTGGTGTGCATACAGTGGTGCTTGGATGGTGGTGTACATGGACTGACGCTTGACTGGTGGTGTGCATGGATGGTGCTTAGCTGACGGTGTGCATGGATGGCACTTGGCTGGTGGTGTACATGGATGGTGCTTGGCTGGCAGTGTGCATGGGTGGCCCTTGGCTGGTGGTGTGCATGGATGGTAGTGTACATAGACTGACTCTTAGCTGGCAGTGTGGCTTGCATGTATGTTTGCTTACCCAGAAACCTCAAATTTGCTTACAAAGCCTTGTTTTCCCTTTATTTCTGTGTGGGAAAGTTGTAGGATCACCGCGCAGGCATACATTTCCTACCATCTGGCTTTCCCTTTGGTGTACTAAGAAGATTGATACCTCAATTGTGTGGGACCCCAAAGTAGCATCAGCTCAAAAACATATGAACAAACTGTCCTTTTGAACCCACTTTCAGTCCCCAGCAATCTCTCCATGTTTTTGGCCCTTCCATGTCACAGACACTTGGCCTATCCACACAAGTGAGGTGTAATTTTTATCAGAAGATTGAGGGGGATACTGAGTGGTTAGAAATGTGCCATCTCATGATCCCACAACTTTCCTACACAGAAATTAGAGGAAAATGTGTCTCTTTTTCTAAATTTGAGGTTTGCAGCGGATTCTAGGTATGAACATTGGGGGATTTACGTAAGCCACACCTCACTGGACTCCCCCAGGTGTCTAGCTTTCAGAAATGTCTGGGTTTGTTAGGTTCCCCTAGATGTCTGAAAACCTGAGACCAAAAGCACAGGTGAACATGACTACACTGTGAACTGCTAGATGGATCACACCAAACTTGGCAGAAACCTAACTTTAGGTCCAGAAAGTGCCCTGTTTGTTATTTGGTCTAAATCTGTTCAGCAGTTTTGGCAGTATTAAGTATTAAAGAAAAAAATAATTTGTATATCTTGGAGGCGTGACCCCTTCCCAAATCCACCCAATCTCGTGCAGAGAACTGATTGGCTGCCAACACTTCAACTAGGAAGTGTTGACAGCCAATTTTTGACTCAGCTTCAGCGAAGTTCCAAAAAAAAGTTAAAAACAAGAGAAGAGGGCACGATAGGAATACCATGACCCCCTAAGCTTCTGAGCAAGGTCCCGCCTTGGGCAAAAAGCATTTTTATTTACAGCAGGAGTTGCACTGGATCAGCAGAAACAGGATTACCCTGACCCCCTAGCTCTGGTGCTAGAATCCCCCAGGAACCCGGCAAGACGAAAAAACATTTTCTTAAATTTTTGCATCAGAAATCACAATGGATTCACAACATTGTTGCTATTTCTTTTTTTTTAAGCGTGGTCTCCTGCGATTGTTTTCACTTTAGCCCCCAGGTGGGTCCACCCGGGCATGAGGGTATCTAACAAAAAAGAAGGCCACATATGCCCCCCTCCTAGGGCTCTTTTAGCCCAGGGGACAACACTTCCCACATCCTTTATTTCAATATTGGAGGGGGGCCACACAGACCACCTTCATTGGGCTCTTTGAAGCCCTGGTACCACTACCTCCCCTGGGCTTTACTTAAAACATGAGAGGAGGCGGTACAGGCCTCCTCCAGGGACTTTAATATGTCCTGGGGACGACGACCTCCCCAGGGCTAAATATATAAATATGTTGGTGTTTCTCTCCTACCCTCCTAGGGGCCAAGTACAATTTTAAAAACTGGGAGGAAGGCACGGAGCCCCCTACTAGGCCATACACTGCCCCAGGGACCATCATCTCACTGGGGCTGGCCCGTGCATGCTAAAGAAGAGGGGTGATGTGGCCCCCTTCTAGAGCCACTATTGGTCCTGGGGCCCGCCAGGGCCAGCTCCTGCTATCTCCAGGGGTGCACACCCTTAGGAGATGGCAGTTTGTTTTTGCTTGGTGGGAGTTGTAATAACTCCCACTAAGCAACAACAAACACTAGCTCCGGTCCCAGCAAGCAAGAGCTGTCAAACTGCTTCTGCTTGCTGGGAGTGGGGTTTTCATCTATTTCCCTGCCTGCTGTCTTTGACCGCTGTCATGTGGGCAGGGAAATAGATGAAAAAATTGCTCCTACATGAAGGGAGCTGCACATTTAGCAGCTCCCATGTGTGGGAGCAATGTCTGCTCCCGCAGGAGGCAGGGAGCAATGTTGGCTCCCACATGAGGCAGGGAGCCAGCCTGTCTCAAAGAGGCTATAGGCCTCCCCTGCTGTCCCCATCAAAGCACCTTGGGTGGGGCCAGGGCACACAGGTTGACATGGCTGCGTCTCGGGAATGAGGTCCCAAAAGCCGATATTGGCCCAGGTAGGGGCTGTGTGGCCGCACACCCCTTTGAATTTGTCAGAGCCTCGGCAGGAAGAGGGAAGGAATGAGCAGAGAAAGGCAAACCAGAGGGCAGAAAAATTAGAAGAAAAGACTAAATAGCAGAAGAAGGTAAAAATAGAGGGTAGAAAAACTAGTAGAAAATGGTAAAACAGAGGGCAGAAAAATTAGAAGAAAAGACAAACATAGCGGAAGAGGGCAAAACAGAGGGCGGAAAAATAAGCAGAGAAGGCAAAAACTGAGTGCAGAAATACAAGTAAAAAAGGTAAATCAGATGGCAGAAAATTGACCAGAAAAGGCAAAACAGAGCAAGAATCAAGCAGAGGAGGCAGAAACAGAGGGCTATAGGTCGACAGGCAGCAGAAGGAAGTGGGCTGCGGCCACGCTGAACAAGGGAACTGTCATGGGGGAGCTGGCATAAGGAACTTCTCAATGGGGTCACCAAGTGGCCTCTTTTAAATAGTTCCTGGGGGGAAGGCATGGAGCTGGGTGGTGTGAGGAGGGAAATGGTGGAAGGAGGGAAATGGCAGGAAGAGGGAAGAAACTAGCAAGAAAAAGTAAAATAGAGGGTAGAATAACAAGCAGAGAAGGTAAAAACAGAGGGCAGAAAAATGAGAAGGAAAGGCAAAACAGAAGAGGGCAAAAGAGACGGCAGAAGAATAAACAGAGAAGTCAAAAACAGAGCAGGAAAACCAGAAGAAAAAGGTAAACTAGAGAGCAGAAAAATGAGCAGAAAATTTAAAATAGAGTAGAAGAAGGCAAAACAGAGGGCAGAAAAGTTAGCAGAACAGAGAAAACAGAGGATAGATAAACAGGCAGAAGACAAAGCGGAGGACAAACAAATGAGCAAAAAAGGCAAAACAGAGCAAGAAACAAGCAGAGGGGCACCAACAAAGGGCAACAGGTAGACAGGCAGCAGAGGGCAGCAGGCTGTGGACAATCTGAACAGGATAACTGTTGCTGGGGGCAGGCATGAGGACCTGCTCAATGAAGTTGCTATGTGGCCTCTATTAAGCAGTTCTTGGGGAAAGGCAAGTTCCTGGGTAGCACGAAGAAGGAAACGGTGGGAAGCGGGAAATGGTATCTAGAGGGAAGAATCTAGCAGGGAAAGGTAAAACAGAGGGCAGAAAAACAAGCACAGAAGGCAAAAAGAGAGGACATAAAAAACAATCAAAAAAAGGCAAAACAGTGGGTAGCAAAATGAGCAGAAAAGCAAAACAGAGCAGAAGAGGGCACAACAGAAGGCAAGAAAATGAGCCGGAAAGACAAAACAGAGGGCAGAAAAATGAGCAGAATAGGCAAAACAGAGGGCAGAAAAGGAAGCAGAAAAGGCAAAATAGAGCAAGAAACAAGCAAAGGAGGAACAGACAAAAGGTAATAGGTAGAAAGGGAGCAGAGGGTAGCAGACTGTGGACAAGCTGGACAGGAGACCTGTTACAGGAGGAGCAGTCATGAGGGCCTGCTTAATTTTTACCAAATTTAAACCTCAACGGGAAAAACGTACATATATAAACATAGCAGGTGCCCCAATTAAAGCTCTACTTCTGTAAAGACAAATGATCCTGACCTCCTGGACTTAACAAAAGCAAAGCAAGTGTGTTTTCTTGGCAATTCTACATTGAAAGACAATCTGAAATGCTTTGTGGAGGTGAATGCATCGTTGAGTGATTGGAGCGCAATGTGTAGTGATTTTGACGAGTATATTCTTTCTTGTCCTTACCTGGTGAGCGCATAGTCCATGGCTCTCCCTGTAATGACTACAGTATAAAATTGTGCAAAATCGCCTGAAGCTCCGCCTGTTTGGCCCGGCCTGTCCACCTTAGTAGTATGCAGTGGTCTTCATGCTGTTTACCAGAGCGAATGACAGCTTACCAAAAGGCCCCCCAGTGCTTTTCCCATTGATTTTGTTGACACATTCTTGATGCTGAGAAATATGAGGACATCTCCACCAAACAAAGACGCACTTCATATAGTTAAGAAGAAGGATGCTTGTTGGGGAAATTTATGTCTTTGTACTCTTGCTGTCTTCTCTATAGGAAGATTCATATTATAACAAATTTCTGGATAAAGAAGCACATTGCCAAAATGCACACAAGATCACTGGTGACATTTCCTCGTGCTGCATTATGCAGCTGTGCTGTAGAATATGTACTGGACATTTTCCCAAAGAGGTAGCACTTAGTAATAACCAGTAGAAAGTACTCCACTTGGGTAGATATTTTGTGCAAAGCTGTGGAGTCTTTTGGATAAAGGAGCAGCTGTAGTTCTATTGAGGCCTCATCATTGACACAGCTACTGACACACCCACTCAGATACTTAGATACCCACCCACATCATCAGGCACTCACACACCCACTGACAGACCCACTCAGACACTGATACACCCACTCACAGACCCACTCAACAGTCACACACCCACTCACAGACCTGCTCGCACACCCACTCACAGATCTACTCAGACACTCACACACATTCATAGACTCACTCAGAAACTCATGCACCAATTCACAGATGTACTCAGACACTCTCACACCCACTTACAAACCTACTCAGGCACTCAGAGAACCACTCAGATGCTCTCAAAGCCACTCAAACATATTCAGCCACTCACAGAACCACTCATACCCGTTTATACCCACTCAGAGATTCACACACCTACTCACAGACCAACTGAGACTCATTCACCCACTCAGGCACTCACACACATTCACTCACAGAACTACTCAGAGATTCACATGCCCTCAAACAGATCCACTCAGATACTTATACACCCACTCACAAATCAACTCAGAAACTCATGCACCCACTCACACACACACTCAGTCACTCACACAATCACTCAAATACGTATGCACCCACTTAGACTCTCATACACCAACTGAGAGAGCCACTGGAACACTCTTGTACCCACTCATAGACCCAGTGAGACACTCTTTTGAGCTGGGAAGACATTTCTGCCCTCACAGATAAAAATCTATCCAAATTCAAGTATTTACGAATAAAAAGCTGGGACCAGGCTGTCACAGAGGGCAAAGGTTCTAGATCTATTCTGGATGAACTACTAACGAAGAAAACAACTTTGCTCAAAACATCGACTCTATACTGGACAATACTTGAAGGAGAGGATGGAGAGTTCAGCCTTCCAGAACATCTATGGAGAGACCAAGTCCCGGATGCTGACTTGCAGACCTTATGGCAAGTATCTTTTGACTTGCTACACCTTACGGTCTCTCCCGCCAATTTAAAGCGGAACCACTTGTTTTCTCTCCATATGGTATATTGGTCTCCGGCCAGGATTGCTAAAATTTCAAAGGGGCCTATTCCCTGCTGCCCAAAGTGCCATCTGGAAAAAGCAGATGATCTCCACATGTTCATGACTTGCCCCGAATTATCGCAATTTTGGTTTGAAGTACAAGAAGGTATGAAAGCCCTCTTTGGGTATGAAATACAGGTTAGTACACAACAAGTATTTTTTGGAATTCCCTCCAATTATGAGGAAGTATCTCAAGATAGTAATAAGTTATTCTTATACTTAATTATTTTAGCACGTAGAAAAATTTGTAAATTGTGGTTAAGCATTAAGGCACCAATATATTTAGATTGGGTTAGGGCAATCAGGCATACTCTTAGCTTAGATAAAGTGGTATGGAAGAGAAGGAAGCATTTTTGGACTCCTCGTATTAATTGGCTTGACGAACTATAAAACAACTGTGTCCAATGATTATGCCTTTTTGTGGAACGAAACACCCTAAGATCAGTCCAACGGTCTGGTAAAGTGTAAGACTGAGCTGACTATAGACATGGTGGTACCGTAAGATTCATATTGGGTGTCTGCAAAAAGAGCTTCCTCAAAGATTCATAGTATAATCAATACCGAAAATATCTTTGATGGCGTATGAGGACAAATAAAAAAAAATTAAAATAAAAAAAGAATACATCCGAGAAAAACTTAAAAAGTGGAATTGATTTTTATGTTTATTTTAAGAACTCCGATCTACAGTAAGTACTTTAGGAGTTATGATTTGTAAGAGTTTGTAAAATATATCACTTCTGTGCACAATTCGGCACCCTTGAAGTCAATGAAGAAAAGCAGAAAAATTCATATAAAATCAGGCAATGCTTTCACAAAGGTCACCTTCTTGTTTTAGGTCGACTGCAGGGCCCGGTCCAATGTTCCAGCAGCAGAAGTTCAGTAGCATCCCTAATGTCAGCCGAGATCAGGGTGCTGAAGGTGCTGGTAGCTGGTGTGCTTTAACGGATGGGGCCACCTGGAAAGGCACTGCACAGGAGGAGTTAGAGATAAGTCTGGTGGGTCCCACTGAAGGGAAGAGGTCGCAAGAGGTGGAGAACCACTGAAGCATGGCTGATTTGTCATTACCAGGACTGGCGGGACTGGGTGCAGAGTGTCATCGGGGTGTTGTGCATCGAGAAGTCCTTGCGGTCAGGAGCAGGCAACTGAGATAGGCGATTTTGGGGCAGCTGAGCCACTCAGGATGTGGGTCTCAGGGGAGTCAACATTCCTCAATGGGGGCTTACTTCTGGTATTGGTAATATTAAAACAAATTTTACACAACATCACTTACCTAGCCCCACCAATTCCACTATGAGCAGTTTAAGCAGGTCATGCTCTTAGTCAATGACATTGGTCCAGCTTGGGTGACCCTTGTGTGGGAGACTATGCTGCGCTGCACTCTCCCTCATCTTGTTCTCCACTGGGCGATAACTTTCAATGGGCTTTCCACCTGCTGCATGAGGGGGAGTGGGCACTGCTTGTTAAACCAATTCCTGACACCTGTGCCTTGCTAAAATCTGGCAGGGCATAACTCTCCCATGCAGCCGCAAACCACAGGTGGTGTGGGTGTCTAGGACATCAGTCCTGCCTGATTCTGTCATAGTTGGGTGGCTGGGTACAAAAAAAAGATTAATCGGATACAAAATATGTAAAATAAAATGACAAAGGGAGTTTGAAAGAAATGAAAAGTGAAATCCGGGTTTGTTATAGCACGGAGTCCGCATTGTTGGAAGTCACCGACTCCATAAGGATGTCACTGGACAGTGGGACCCCTTTGATACTAGTTCTCCTTGATCTGTCAGCAGCCTTTGACACCCTCTCATCGCATCCTTCTGGATAAGCTACAAGAGATTGGTGTCAGAGGTTTGGCACTCAAATGGATCCAACCCTGCAGTGACCAAAGCCAAGTTTAAAAATTGCATGTCAAATATAGCCATATGGATGAAGAAGAACTTTCTTCAGCTCAATTCCATCAAAACAGAGATACTGCTGTTTGGTAAAGCTGAGGAATTGTGGACTCCAGAATGCTGGCCATCAGAACTAGGGGAGGCTCCCTCACCCAAAAAATGGACAAAGAATTTAGGCATCAGAATTGACAATAATCTCTCCATGGAGGAACATGTGAAGATGTTGTCAGGCACCTGCTTCGGATTAATGCGGATGTTAAGAAAAATCTTCCCTGAGGCAAACTCTTATTCAGTCACTCTTATCAGTAGACTAGATTATGGTAACTCTATTCTAGTCAGAATCGGGGAAGACCTATTATCAAAATTACAGGTGGTTCAGAACACTGCAGCCCGTCTTGCCCTGAATAAACAGGTACGCACTCCATATCTACCTCTCCTACATCAACTGCATTGGCCCCCTATTAGAAAGCGAGCAGTTTTCAAGCTTCTATGTACTGTTTTGAAGTCGCTTCAGGGGACCGGCCCTGCCTACCTTAAGATTAAACTTAAATTGTACCAACCCGTGCGTTAGTTGAGATCTAGCAATCGCAACTTGCTCTGTACACGGAGAATCAGGAAAGTCGAAATGGGTGGTCGCGCCTTTTCATCTAGCCCCTGTCCATTGGAACAGTCGCCCTGATCAGATCTTGGCCTGTTCCAACTGGTCTCAATTTAAGAAAAAGCTTAAGACCTGGCTGTTCTAAGTTACTGTTTCTTTTTAGGTGACTGCTACTCTGGCGCCAACAGATCCCCCTGGGGACGATTCGTTGCGCACTACAAATTAATATAATAAAATAAAAATAAAATAAAAATGAAGTTTAAAAAATGTGAGAGGTGGATCAGAATAGGATGGATTGTGTTGGATGGGGTCTAGTGAGCAGGAACCACAAGAGGATAGCTAGGTAGAGGTAGGCTTCAGTAAACAAAATGGCAGCATGCTCGTGCAACACAAGATGCCATTGGTGCACTTTTTGAGCACAAAATGTTTCCCCTGCATAATTTTTCTAACATGATGTGGGGGAAATGCAGTTCATTTAATTACATATAATTACGTATGTTTTTCTTAAAAATGTGAGCACTTACATAAGAGCAATATTTGTGAAATTCACTTACACACCAATGGGCATATTTACAAACTAGTCATGCAGTGCAGCCCAGCAAGTCTCCTTGCTGCGCTGCACTGCGTGACAAGGAAAGGGCAGGAATGAGCTATATTTAAGTCAGTGCAGTGCATTCCTACCTTTTCCCTTGCACTTGCACCCTTTTGGCAGCCTAGCACCAATGCAGGCACCCTTGCACCATCGTAAAAGGGTGCCTCTGTTGCATGCAGGATTGTTTTTGTGCAGCAAGGAGCACCTTCCTACACAAAACAATTTCCGGAGGCATATTCCTCAGAAAGCAGCACACCTAAGAAAGGACTAAGGAGGAGAAATAAAGATATTTCTCCTCATTACACCTCCGCTGAAAAAGGTGAATCTTTTTGGCGCATTTGCAGGTTTATCAATATTAGTTAATCTGGGAATGCATCAAAATCCATGGAAGTTGCACGAAAACACCCATGCAATGCCCTTGGAACACCTTTCAAGGGCAGAGTAAGGCAACATGGCGATTTGCGCTGTGTTGCTGATCTCCAGATCTATGGAGCCACTCAGGGCACACAAAGTGGCTATGTATTGCTTCATAAATCTCACTTAAGGTTTGCGTTGTGCATGTACCACGTTGTGTGGTGCAAATGCAATGCAAACCGAGTGATAAATATGCCTCCCAGTGTATATAAGGTTTGATGCTTTACTAACTTAAGCTAGGTGAGATCAAAGACTTCAAGACACTCAATTTATGTAAGAAAATGAGGACAATGTTGCCCAGCCTAGGAAAACTAATTTTACTGATGTGAGATGCTCAATTGACCTATTTTGATCAAAATGTGCTGAAAACAAGTTTCACAAAGATCTTGGCAGTACGTCCAGTACCAATTTATCCCAATACATTAACAGCGATGAATAGAACCATACATCATAGTGATGTTCTCTGTACAGACTGGATGTATTAGGCTACTTTTCAAAATGCTTTAAATATGTCAGCTGGATCGACTACAACTGTAACCCATGCTACAATTCAATACGCACATGGGAATATTAGAATAGCATGACTCTTGCATTTCAGATCTAGTGTATTCCCTTTTCAAGACAATTGAATGGTATTTTTGTACCATGCACTATATCTTCCGTTTTGTTCTGCAGTGCACATACAGCCCAGTGTACAAATTTGTGTGGGGCTGTAATTTTTAATAAAAGCTGAACATTTTAGCTTTATGGTCTCGGTGTTCCCCCTATATTGCAAAATCCAGAGTGTGTTGTTTTTTATTAGTTCTGTGAAACTTTCATTTTAAAGCCTTATTTGTTGCTGTCATATTTGGGGTTGGATTCATATATCAGTTCCTGCTTCAGATTAGCTTCCATAGTGCCACCAAAACAAGAGATTTTGTATTGTGTAATCAATTCTATTCAGCTATCATTTAGCAAACGCCTAATACATTGTACATTATTTTTTACAAGTAGATATTAGTTTAGTTGATGGTAAACCACACTACACTAATAAAGGGTGGGACGTTTTTAATTGTTTGGAGTTCTGTCTTTTCTAACTGGGATAAAAAAATCAAAGTTTCAGGTGAAAGAATATAGCCTTATAGCCCGCCGTAGCGGGCTATACCGGCTATTAAAGGCCCGCTGAATCGTTAAAGGCCCGAGCCGAAGGCGAGGGACTTTAACGAAACAGCGGGACTTTAATAGCCGGTATAGCACTGCTACGAAGGTCAATAAAACTATTAGAACATTCTGCCACTAGAGGGCAGAATGTTCTAACAAATTAAAGAAAGGGTTCTCGAAGCTCGAAAGGATATAAATCCCCTCGAACTTCGAGAAGCCTTTGTAGAACATTGGAATGTTGCTCTGCGGGCCTTTACCGGCCGTAGAAGCAGGGGGCACTCCATTGTCTGCAATGGAGCTCCCAACATTCCAATGTTCTAATACAAGTTATCTAACTCATTCGGGCATCTTGCATTCTTGGGCTATCTAACAATACTCTCTAGATTTAATGAAAGTTGATGTTAGTCTTGTTTTAATGCAAGTTCTACTCCATTTAGAGTTAACTGCATAAAGAATGATTTACTAGATTCTTTATGCATGACTATGTTATAAACAAATCACACAGCTTCTCTACATATACCGCCCCATTCACCAATTGCTTTAAAACTTTTCATAAACCAGGCGTTTGATCCTTTATTTCGCTACAAGTTTTTGGAGGAGAACCTTGTAGTAATGCCACTGGAAATAGAGCCCAGTTTAGAGACAGCCAAGTGTCCGTTTTTCCACCGAGGTGAAATGAAGAAGACATCCTGGCGGTTGATTGTCTACCCTGTTTTGAGATCTGCCTGTCATGTCTGACATCAACCAAAGCAGATTGATGGCTAGCAGTGGATTTTCAAAATCCCTCATCACGAAGGATGGTGTACCTGTCCACCTGCCATATTTAGCATATTCCACCACCATGGTGTGACTTTTGAACTGCAATGGCTGACATAAACCTACATAATGGATGTTTTTTTATTATTGATGGACAGTTTGTAAAGGCAAATATGCACATTATCATCCATTTATCAAGACCTAATGTCTCCCCAACAAAGCTGCCCAATCCCCCAAACCAAGCCATTTCCACTCATGCTGCATACCTATTCCTCAAGCTCAGAAAGAAACAGCATAAGAGCCTCTCGCTTCTAAGAGAATGGGCTACATGTAGTGATTGATGTGACTTTGAGGGTAGAATCACAGGGGCATATTATCAAGGGGGTTTATCTCTGCTTTTTTGGCTTTAAAAGCCAAGAAAGCGGAGATAAAATTATCTCCCTATTACCTAGCTGTCGCTAACACCAGTTAGCGACAGCTTGTAGGAGATAGCGACCATCTTGGTCCCCGCTTTGCATGTCAGTGATATTCATCACTAATGACATGCAAAGTGGGCATGCCAAGATGTTAGCGACTGGAAACAGTCGCTAACATTGCTATCTCCTATTACCAACTTTTGGAGATATTCGCGCTAAGCGCGAATATCTCCAAAAGCTAACACCTGCCCCTGAGCAGTTCTTAGCCATGTTATCCAATGGTAGGTGGATAACATGGCTAAGAGCATTAGCTCGGTAATGCATGAATATCGCTGACTTTTCAGCGATATTCATGCATTTCGGCCGATTTTTATCGCTTAGGAGATAAACCTTGATAATAGCAAGGTTCCTAAGCGATAAAAATCGCCGCAGCTCGGCGATAAAAATATCGCCGCTAAACCAACATAGCGATAATTATCGCTAGTTGTTGGTAATATGCCCCACAGTTCTTTGGAGCACAAATGCAGACTACAACCAAGAGTCAACATAGGAGTATGTAGGATACAAATGCAAAGATGATGTCTGCTCTGTCCTATAAGCAGCACTCACAGGATGACATCCACAGGAGCTGGATTGACTTGCGAGGCAGAAACTATTTTCTCTCTTCTCAGTCCCACCAAGATGCTACGGGGACACGTGGTGGGTTTCTCACACCGCTCAATCTCATTCTCTGGGACAAAGCATTGAGGATCCTGCACGCTGAAGGCATTGTGGTCATCGAAAGTGGAGTGGACAACTCCAAGTACTGTATAAACATGTTAGAAATCTGAAAGTCCAAATATTTCTATGTGGCTCCCTCTAGTGGTGTTCACATCTTCGCGATCTAAGCAACAACGTCTCATATATGTAGGCACACTAGGGGGCAATGCATTGCAATCCATGATTAATGCTTTGTCACTGGGGTGGCATGGTGAGCAAAAGAACGATGGGTTTAACGCAGATCTATTGACTGAGGGTGAATGTTTGATTTACTCTGCATTTCGTCCATCATCTGTGTGTCTTTTGCCACTTCTTATCAGGCACAAGCTTTTATAATTTAAAACGTATAAATCTGATGCAGGGTTTATTGACTGGCATGTCCCTGGAACCACTCACCCTGGTAGCAGAGCAGAGCTATGAAAAAAATTCTGTAAAATTAAATTTTGAAAGATCTATGTTAAATGTTATGCCCCTTGGTACAGCAGACCACGTTAGAGATGAAGGAAACACGTACACCTTTTACAAAGATGTAAACCCATTGTAGCAATATGTAGTTTAGTATAAGTACAAAGAAACTTACTTAATTCTAACATGCATGTAACAACATGTCCCTTGCAACAATCAAGAGGCAATCTAACTTACTGCGTGAGGGCCCCTGATTTTCCCCACTTTCTTGATCGTACATTTGGCTGGTTGTAAGACTGTGCTCTGTGACACTGCAATCCCATGCCCTGGTGTGTGTTTTAGCCCTAATATGGTTTGAGGAGTATTGGTTAAATCCAATTGGTCCATTTACCTTTCCTGTAATGCTATGTTCGATGGCAGAGTAGTTGCAACAGTGGGCTTCAGTGTGTATTTACACTACCCACATATATGACAAAAATATATGGCTATCAGGGCACACTGAACTGTAAATCCAGATCTGGCAAGAGCAGTGGTAACTTCCACATTTTGCCAGATCCACAGTCAATTACATATACTTGTTGGGAATTTGCAGTAGGCAGAGAAGAAAGGGAATGGGACAAGAGAGAGAAACAGAGACACTGGATATCATCACACGCCTTGTTGCCCAGTTGCGCTAAGACTGCGCTACATTGTTATCTGACATGTAAAGGGGATCTTTAGCTTGATTATAGGCTGAATAGTGAATTTATACCTTTAGATAGGTGTAATGGTACACCTGCTGACACTCTATTTACACTCTAATGATAAATTGTTGATTGATCTTGTCTTCTGAGATGGAAACTCATAAATGTGGTCTAGTAACTGCGAATATATCAGTCATAGCTACAATTGGTTATTTCATAACAAAACATACCTTCAATATTAGTAAATAACTAGTCAAGTTTGGATTCCGCATGAAGTCCCAAGTGAGCTGAGGAAAATGATATTTTGCCTGACCAAAAATGTCCACTACATACACCCTATGTTACATTCATGTGCATGTCACCCATGCATATTTCTCGTAGTGGCCTGAATCACTAGGCCTCTGCAAACATGTCCTGCAAGTCATCAAGTCATCAAGTCTCCCAAACATTAAGCTAACATGAAGGCTCATGTATTTTGCATTTTGCATTGTGCACTTTTAAATAAATATCGTACTGAGCCCTTTTTTCTTGTGGTTGGAGCCTGAAACCACTTTCTGAAATATTGTTTACATGACTCCTGGCACATTGAAAACTGCAGTCACGTCAGCAAGAAGCCTGCCAAGACAGTGTTATGAATAACAGTTATCTGTTTTCAGTACAGAGTGGCATCCCTGCCCGGTGAGGAAAAGCAAACAGAACCCGTCCGCGACAGATAAGGCCTAACTCTCTGTCTCAGCCCCCATGCAATGAACGGAGGAATATATGCTTTTTCTTTATTTCTAGTGATGAACAACCTTTTGCTTCAGACAATACATCCCCTATCATATCAGATTGTACAAGATGTGCTTTTCGCCCTGACACAAGAGATGTCTCTGCTAGGCCGAAAGTCAGCTCTCCTCCCAGTTACACGTCAATTGCACGCCATGCTCGAGTTGCACAATTAGGGCAGAGTTCCAGCTGGTCATGCAAACTCCTCCTCTAAGTACCCACCCACCTATGACACCTACCTATCACCTACCTATGACTCATTAAGTGTACACCCTCATGCACCCTCATACACGCCCACATGCTCTTATCTCCTTTTTTCTTGCTCTGCCTGGAGCGCTCCTCCCTATGTACAAGGAGTAAAATGTATATATTCTGTTCATTGTTATTAAATGTTAGAAGACTCTTCCTGAACCTCAGAGGTGATGGAACATATTCTCCCTTTGACTCGAGTTATTGGAATAAAGCCCATTTTAACTCAGATACCACGGACTCTGCTTCTCACTTGATGCATGATAATTGTTAATGCATAGAAATTATGCCAGGGTAATATTTTATTTACCACATTAATTGGCGCCCGAACAGGGCATTGTCCCTTTCCCCACTCGCCGGAGTTGTTGGTCTAGTCTTTGCCCCCTTCCACAGCCGTGACGGACTTTAAAGTGTACACGCCATCGGGATTTCACGCTACTCCCTCAGGCCCAGGAGGAGGACGGACTGCGACCAGGCATCCATGTGAGGCGGTGAGGAACGCGGATCGTCTCAACCCAGAGCCCAGCCGTGAGAGAGCAAGGTCCGAGGTCTCCAGAGGTCCACCTGTTCCAAGGCGCATGCGTAGAAATCCGAGGCCTTCAAGTTTCAAGTTCTGCTGCTTCCCGGTGAGTACCACTATGGGGAATGCATCAAGATTCAAGACGTGCCCATGGTAAACGTGGGCGCGGTCAAGACGTGTCTCATTCACGTGAGACCGGTAAAGACGGGCCCACGGTTAAACGTGGGAACGGTCAAGACGTGTCTCATTTTTGAGACCGGTATGGTTGTACTGTATTTCAGTGCATAAAGTTTTTCAAGTACATGTTTAGCTCTCTGTATCAGTTTAGGTTGTAACTGTTTTAGTGTTTAATATTTGTTTGTGTGTGAATGATTGTTGATTGTTTCAGTCTATTTTTGCGAATATTGGTTTCAAACATGCCACTGTTTTCAAAGTTACGTCAGATAGGGACCAGAAAAGGTATACTAGAAGAATCAGTTAACATCCCGCCTAGAGACACACCTGGTCATTATATGTATAATAAGCATGGATTAGACGCCATTTTGTTTTTAGATTTATGGGTAAACTATACAAAGGACCTGGAGGAAAAGTATAGATGGCCAATCTCTGGAACATGGGATCCTGAATGTATTATGAGGGTGGAGGAAGCACTATGGAAAAGGAAGTCAAGACCCTCTCAGAAAGATGCCATCGAATTGTGGCGCAAAGAGTCACATAGGAGAACAGAGAAAGAATTGAATAAAGCAGATAGAACTAGACAAGCTGGGGAGAAAGCCAGAGAAAAGGAACTGCGGGAGGAGGGGGAACGTGTCAAAACAGAACAGACTGATAGGGAAAGAAACGCCGTTGTTAATGGTATTTATCCCGTTCTGTCAGAAGAACTAGCTAAAGTGACCACCTCAGAAAGATCCAGTAGGTCGCGAACGCCACCACCTGTACCATATAGAGTACATAGAATAAAGCCGACAGCATCTGAAGCATTCATTTCCTCGTATCTAGACGAGTCCCTTCCAGACTACGTTAATGCAGGTTTTCCTCCACCCCCACAAGCAGATCAGCTCCAGCAACTTCAGCAGCAGCTAGCAAAAGATGACGTAGGTCCCGGGGCAGTGGGAGGGGTGCCTACTGTAGATGCAGTCATTCCATTTTGTGTATATGATACAGAACCAGGAAAGAGTTCAATGGTCGTGATTTCACGTAGACTAAGACAAGCTGTTGCATCTCTAGAGACATTACCAGACATGAAAGATCACCTAGATAGCATGTATCGTTTTATTAGAACGGGGGAGGGACCAGATAGTATAGCACAAGCAATGGCACAGAGAAAAGTAGGGGAAAAGAACCATGTCTTACGTTTTATTATTAACTGCCTGATCAGGGAACAGGACGAAGGGGACAGAGATGTAAAGCCAGGTTTGATAGAATGGAGTGATCACATAGATGCCGGTCGACATGAGAAACAGGGACAGATAGATGCCATGTACAAGAAAATACGAAAGGAAATAATAGAAAGGCACAGAAAAGAGTCTGAGGAGAATGGTGAGTTATCAACAGAAGAAGTAGATGAGCCAAAAGACAAAATGAATTATGTAGGAAAAGCGCGACAGTTTGACAGACCCAAGTGCCTTGATTACTGTAAACAAGGGCCAGCTATAAAAGAAAGATATTCCCTTGAAGCTCTATTCCAGGCTACTGAAAAAGCACTGAAACAATGGATAGGGAGTGAGAGACCTCCCACACAACACGAAATAGAGTTGGCCCGGTCAGCCACCCAGTGGGTGTCCAATGTCAATATATATAGTAGTGATATAGTGGCTCAGACCTTCTTAAGCCTTCCACCGAACGAACAGCGTTTGGCTGGTATTTACATGGTTCAACACTTGATAACGTTGTATAAAAGTCAGCATTCTGATCCTGGTCACTTGCATAAAATACTTGACGACATTTTACTAGATAGATGGACAGGTTTAGGTACTGAATTAATTAATGTAATCCTGGATCAACGACATAAGTACATAGATTCTCTGACTACATACATGCCTCCAGTCTTACACCATGACAGACATAACGTACACATAGACAGACAGAACCCCCTACGAGAGGTTCATCCCGTTAAGAATGCGGCCAATGAGTTACAACGGGTGTATGTTTACACCCCCTTAACGAAATTAGAGATTCTTGAAATGAAAAAGATGTTGCCTTGTCATGATAAAGACCCAGGGGGATTTCACCGTGAATTAAAAGACATCCTCCGCATAGGAGATTATACGTAGGCTGACATTCTGAAGTTATTAAAAGTACTGTTACCTGCAGGGATTTATGAAAAGCTTAAGGAAAAAGACTGGGAAGTGGGTGAGAAAAAGTTAAGTTGGGATGCATTGGAAACAGAAGAGAAGGGCAGGCTCCCAGGAGTTGGTCTTGGAGATAGAGCTAGAGAACTACATGAATTTCTGATACAAGTTCTGCCAAGATTATTGATTACTAAAAAGGAAGATTGGGATGCTATTTCAGCATGTAAACAAAAGCAAGACGAGGACACTAGTGATTTCTATTCTAGATTTGAGAAATGTTTTACTATTAATAGTGGCCTTAAGCCTGGTAGCGAGTCATTTCCACATCTTTTTGTGAGCAAATTAGTAGAGAATTCCTTACCCCAGATCAAGAATAGAGTACTGAAGGTTGAGAGTACTTGGCAAGCAAACAGCCCTTCACAAATGTTACAGATGCTACAGTATCATCAGAACAGAATTAGGGAAGAGCAGGATCATGAAAAGAGACGCATGAAAGAGACAAAAATGAAGGTGCTGGTTGCCCAGACGGTACCGGTGACTTCAAACAAACATAACACGACACCTGTCAAAGGGAACTGTAATTATTGCAAACAACCAGGTCACTTTGTAAAGGACTGCACTGTTCTGAAACACAATATAGCTACAGGCAAGACAAAGGAGAGACAGTACACTCCTAGACAGAATAACACGCAACAGAACACGCAACAGACAGTAGCAAATTATCCTCCACCACCGCCTGTTAATGCCACACCACAAATGTATCAGTACACACAGTCTGACTATCCAGAGTATCAACAGTTCTCATGAAACAGCCTCGAGAGGGAAGTAGGCTTGCCCCTTATTGAGGTTCCTGTAGATCAAGAGGGTCCGTATGTACATAGTCGTGTTCTAGGTCAGGATCGAAAGTTTCTGATTGACACAGGGGCGAGCAGAACTACCATCAGTCATGACGAGGTTCCAGGGGCACCTCTCTCAGGCTCACAGAATGTTTCCCTGGGATTTTCAGGAAAGCCTATTGTTAATGAAGTGTCTAAACCAGTTTCCCTAGGGGTTGGTCCACTGTCACGTACCACTGACTTGCTACTTACTAAGTCATGTCCAGAAAACTTACTTGGTATGAAGACAGTAAAAGATCTAGGAGCAGTTATCTGCTGTTCTCCAGAAGGAGTACGCCTGTTCTTACGTGATTTTAAGGGACATTATGTACTGACTGATTTTGACCACAGACTCAAGAACGTGCCACAGATCCTGTGGGCACAAGGACCGACTGACGTAGGTTACATGGACATTACGCCTCACCATGTCACACTCAAAGCAGGAGTAGTACTTCCACGTATTAGACAATACAAGTTACCACCTGACGCCGAAACAACATTACTGAAAATAGTTGACAAATTTATTGCACGGGGGGTAGTGGTAGAGACAGTCTCAAATGTATGTAACTCGCCTGTCATTCCTATCCTTAAAAGATCTGATCCTAGTGTACTGCCAGTGTACCGATTGATTATTGACCTGCGAGAATTGAACAAATGTGTAGTACCACGATATCCCGTGGTGCCAGACATTTCTTCATTGTTGACTGCTATTGATTCAGAGGCTACTTACTTTACTGTTATCGACTTGAAGAACGCTTTCTTTAGTGTTCCCATTCACCCAGACAGCCAGTACCTGTTTGGATTTTCATTAAAAGGTCGTAGCTTTGTATTTACAAGAGCTCCTCAAGGCTTTACAGAAAGCCCTAGTATTTACAGTCAGGCTCTGAAAAGACAACTAGACAGTGTTCACATGCCTACCAACACTGCGTTACTACAGTATGTGGACGATATCCTGATTACTGCACGTTCAGAAAAAGAATGTGAAAATGCATCACTGACAGTCTTACATTTTCTGGCTGACAAGGGGCACAAGGTGTCCCCTTCCAAGCTGCAATTCTGTGAAAAGCAAGTGGTGTAGCTAGGACACGTGCTTTCCAAAGAGGGGAGACAGCTAACACAAGCACGTATACAGCTCATTGCTAACCTTTCACAGCCCAAGACACAAAAGGAAGTACGTGCCTTTATTGGCCTCACATCATACTGTAGGCAATGGATTCCCCAGTATGCCTTTCTAGCCAAACCACTCATACAGTTAACTACACAGGAGGCAGGGGGGACTGTCCTCCCTTGGACACAAGAACACACCTTGGCATTTGAGGAATTAAAAAGAGCTTTATGTCAAGCGCCAGTATTAGCGACTCCATGTTACAGCAAACCTTTTATGCTTTTTGTAACTGAAAGAGAAGGAACAGCGTTATCTGTCCTCACACAAGATCAAGCAGGAAAACACAAGCCTTGTGCTTATTTTTCTGGCACGCTAGACCCAGTGGCCCAGGCTCTGCCTGCATGCCTGAAATCAGTTGCAGCAACAGCCCTAGCCATAAGACAAAGTAACTCCATAGTGCTGGGTCACCCTCTGACAGTACAGGTTCCACATGCAGTGGAGGTTCTCTTAAACAGAACACAGACACAACACTTGACTGTAGCAAGACTGACAGGATATGAACTGACATTATTTCAACCACACATAGAGATCAGACGTTGTAATATTCTGAATCCTGCAACAGTTTTGCCCTCAAGTACAGTAAATGCACCACCACATGACTGTGTGGAACTAATGAATATAGTGACGAAATCAAGACAAGACCTGAAAGATATTGCACTTACAGAACCAGACTTAACGCTCTATGTAGATGGATCATGCATGAGAACGAGTGCAGGAGAGTTAGTAGCGGCCTATGCTGTGACCACTGCTACAGAGGTCATAGAGACACAGAAAATAGACACATTGTCAGCACAAGCAGCAGAGCTCATCGCTCTGACACAAGCCTGCATAAGAGCTAAGCACTTGAAAGTAAACATTTATACTGATTCACAATATGCCTTTGGCGTTGTTCATGATTTCGGGGTACTATGGAGGGAGAGAGGTTTCCTGACCTCCCATGGGACCAAGATTCAGCATGGCCAGCTTATTCAAGCCCTGTTAGAAGCCATACATTTACCTATAGCCATTTCTATCCTGAAGTGCAAAGCTCACACCAAAGTTACAGACACCATTTCCCAGGGTAATGACCTGGCAGATCGAACAGCCAAACTTACAGCCCAGACAGCCCAGACACCAACAGACACGACAAGGACAGAGGTAACATTACTGACAACATGTATGACAGTCAGGGATCCCACTCAAGACGTACTCGACATACAGACACATGCCACTGCAGATGAGATAAAGAAATGGACTGAACAAGGAGGGGTCCAGACTGACCAAGGTTGGATGACTAAGGGAAAAGGCACATGGTTTCTCCCAGATTCCATGGTACAAGTAATCATTAACACAGCCCATAGTCCAGCACACTTAGGAGAAAAAGCAATGTTAGACAGCTTACAGAACATCTGGTTTAACAAGCACATGCGTGCAGCAGCGAAGCAGAAAGTACGAACATGTATGATCTGTTGTCAGTTCAATCCAGGTAAAGGCATCCCGGTGGAACAAGGCGGATTTCATCCTCCTGACCACCCTTTTGAGGTTCTCCAGATGGATTATATCCAAATGGACAGATGTAGAGGTTACAAGTATGTCTTGGTGGTAGTGTGTGCATTATCTAGATGGACAGAAGCTTATCCAGTTCCAGATTATACTGCTGTAACAACAGCCAGACAGTTAGTGCGCGAGTACTTCCCCAGGTATGGATTACCTCGGGTGATCTATTCAGATAACGGCCAGCCATTCTCCTCTGAATTAATTAAACAAGTGTCCCTTCTGTTAGGTTATACATGGAAGTTCCATTGTGTCAGACACCCAGAAGCAGCAGGCCTTGTAGAAAGACATAATCAGACCCTCAAGACAAAATTAGCAAAGGTCTGTGCAGAAAAAGGCGTGGATTGGATGGTAGCCTTGCCGGTTGCCCTTTTTTACATGCGTATGGTAGCACATTCCAGAACAGGCCTATCTCCGTATGAAGTGGTTTTCGGTAGACCGCCAAATATGTGGGGTACGCCTATGCCCAGAAAGATAACTGATATTGACAGTAACATGCTGACAGATTACCTGGCTTCCTTGATGTCTGCACTACTCTCTTGTCGTTCACAGGTTGCTGCCGCCTTCCCTGACAACACCCAGGTCAAGGAACACGCCATAGTCCCAGGGGACTTTGTGTGCATCAGGAATTTTGATCGTTCCAGCCCCCTCGAGCCGCGCTGGAAGACCCCGAAATTGGTGCTTCTTACCACGAGGACCGCGCTGAAAGTGGAGGGACGCAAGGGCTGGATCCATGCCCATCACGTTAAGCGGTATTTCGGACAATGTGGAACATTTGCAAAGAACATTGACTTTAATGACAATACAGACTTTGTGCCGCCTTTGCTTGAAAAGACCCCTCAGCAAGAGTATAGGTCCAAATTAAGATCTAGTAAGTCAGACGTAGTTTCATTGTTTAAGCCCACCCGGTGGTGAATCGGTTAGACTAGTTTCTGACATGTATAAGATCACATATGAGAATAGCAAGAAGAGAGATAAAAAGGAAAAATACTGCAAGACATTACGCAGTAGATGTATTGTTACCAAGAACATTCTTTATATTCTGTGCATTGTTATAATTGGTGTTAGTTTATTGCTACATGTTTTCTTTTTCATTTCCTCACATATACATTCATCCAGTATGCATACATTTAGTGACCTGCCACCTCATGAATTGTCATATCGACTTGCCTTGCGTAACGATACTTTTATTCAAATGTTACACCATTCTCACCAGACCAGCAATGCAACTGATTGCTGGGTATGTGGCCAACTACCCCCTTATCAGAAAACAAAGGGAGTTCTGCCGAAATAATTTCTCAAATTTTAGGAAAAAACGCCCATTGGATAACATGGCAAATCGCACCTCCGCACATACATGCTTTTTCACCCACTTCCACAGCTCAGATCCTTTTCAAATTTGGCATCACGGTAGTCCAAGCGATGCCCTACATCCTCACCAAAAAACAACCAAATCCCTCCACTGGAACGGGTACGAGTTCCGCTCAAAGACACGCCCCCCGCAAACAAATCTAGCTCTCTCCTGCCTACCGTAATGTCAACATACTCTGCACAAACCATGACCACATGGCGCTATTCACAAGCCATATTTACAAGAAACTCAGCAAGTTATAATAATGACATGCTCTTCATAAACCATATTTACAAGGAGCTATTTACAAGGAACTTCACTCTCAGAAGGACTTTCTTCTTTCAAAACGTCACGCCATACCTATTTCATTTGCGGTCAGACAGCTTATGTACATCTGCCCTTAGACTGGGGTGGGACTTGTTATATAGCATTCCTATTGCCACCTGTTTCCTTGGCCCCATCCCATTATCACAGAGATTCACAACTAGAACATGTTAGACAAACTCAAGTGGACAAGAACCCGTGAAGCAGTAGTGAATGTGACTGCATCTGCCCTGGCGAACTTGGCCCAGGAGCAGTTTGCCATGATACTATCTCTGTCTGCAGTGTGGCCTGGCGATTTGCGGCCTGTGTGCAACTGCTTGCGTTCCCCATCCACATGTACAAAGGATAAAGATGAAGAAATGATTCTGTATGATCAGCTATACGGTCTCATGAATATAGATGTATCCTAAAGGGTTATGTAGGTGACAAGGAGGGAATGAGGAAAATGATATTTTGCCTGACCAAAAATGTCCACTACATACACCCTATGTTACATTCATGTGCATGTCACCCATGCATATTTCTCGTAGTGGCCTGAATCACTAGGCCTCTGCAAACATGTCCTGCAAGTCATCAAGTCATCAAGTCTCCCAAACATTAAGCTAACATGAAGGCTCATGTATTTTGCATTTTGCATTGTGCACTTTTAAATAAATATCGTACTGAGCCCTTTTTTCTTGTGGTTGGAGCCTGAAACCACTTTCTGAAATATTGTTTACATGACTCCTGGCACATTGAAAACTGCAGTCACGTCAGCAAGAAGCCTGCCAAGACAGTGTTATGAATAACAGTTATCTGTTTTCAGTACAGAGTGGCATCCCTGCCCGGTGAGGAAAAGCAAACAGAACCCGTCCGCGACAGATAAGGCCTAACTCTCTGTCTCAGCCCCCATGCAATGAACGGAGGAATATATGCTTTTTCTTTATTTCTAGTGATGAACAACCTTTTGCTTCAGACAATACATCCCCTATCATATCAGATTGTACAAGATGTGCTTTTCGCCCTGACACAAGAGATGTCTCTGCTAGGCCGAAAGTCAGCTCTCCTCCCAGTTACACGTCAATTGCACGCCATGCTCGAGTTGCACAATTAGGGCAGAGTTCCAGCTGGTCATGCAAACTCCTCCTCTAAGTACCCACCCACCTATGACACCTACCTATCACCTACCTATGACTCATCAAGTGTACACCCTCATGCACCCTCATACACGCCCACATGCTCTTATCTCCTTTTTTCTTGCTCTGCCTGGAGCGCTCCTCCCTATGTACAAGGAGTAAAATGTATATATTCTGTTCATTGTTATTAAATGTTAGAAGACTCTTCCTGAACCTCAGAGGTGATGGAACATATTCTCCCTTTGACTCGAGTTATTGGAATAAAGCCCATTTTAACTCAGATACCACGGACTCTGCTTCTCACTTGATGCATGATAATTGTTAATGCATAGAAATTATGCCAGGGTAATATTTTATTTACCACAGAGCAACTGTGACATGAAAAACATCTGTTTGTGTGGCATGTTCAGTTTCTACCCCTGATCATAATCTCTTAATTAGAATGTATAAGAGCATAGAAAATGCCAAGAAAGCTCTGCCAATACACTGCTTCTGGAAATTTACATAAATAGTTAATAACTCGTTTGGGTAACTCACCAGTAGAATTCAGTTCATAGGTCTAAAGGATGCCTATTCATAAGTGCTATAGAATCATAAAGCATGATTCCTTATGAGTAAATCGCCCTAACGGATGATTTCTTGCAAAGCAACAAGTGCAAGTCTATAACCTTTCCATATTTTTCTTTGCTTCCAAGATATCTTTTGTTAACATAACATGAGAACTAGGACAGCATTTAAACAGGACGTCCTGGCTATAGCAGCTATGCATCCTAAGTATATAGTAAGGATGGTGTGGACCACAAATAACATATACTCTATGCATTGTAGGTGTCCAACACTATAAGCACATTTCCTGAGAGCCCTGTGGGCTTCTGGGATATGCAAACCGTCTGGTCATTAACCGGCTTCTTGGTGGTAGTGGGGGTGGACGCTTTACTGGTTGCAGCCACTTGCAGCCACTCGCTCGCTCTGGGCTACTTAACTCGGGATGGCGCGAGCGAGCAGCACTACTTAGCGGCTTAAAGGTAGTTGTGTGTGCCTGGCAGGGATCTGCCAGTGCGGTCACACGCTCTTTTTATTGTCCGTGTTAGCATTATTTTTAACAAAGTGTTCTTATTTTAATCATACCTTTTTCTGGGCGATTACTGCTATTTTGCACTGCTGAGGGGACGAGGGCGGTGATTCTGCCCCTTCAGAGAATCAGTATACCGGCGGGGTCCGTCCGTGCGAGTGGACCCGCCATCTTGGTGGTAGTGGGGGCGGACGCTCTAGTGGTTGCAGCCATTTGCAGCCACTCGCTTGCTCAGGGATACTTAATCCGGGATGGCGCGAGCACGCAGCAGACGCACGCAGCGGGCGCGCCAGCGGCAAGCCCGTCTGCGCCAGTCTGTGCTAAGGTAGAGCTCAGCGGCAGCCATGCTGCCCGTCTGACCTCCGGCGGTGCCTCCATTGTGGATCCGGGCCCTATAAAATACTCCAGGGAGCTACTCCTTCAAATTGGATACTCTTACGCTGACAAAGGTACCCTTGATTTCTCAGTTTCTGCAACTCCTCTCGGAGATTTCCTTAACAAAGGGCTGCTGATGTGCGGACTTCTCAATGTGAGGTCACTCCCTAAACACAATGTAGAATTTCAGTTGCTTGTACAACTTCACAAGCTCGATGTGTTATTTATGACTAAAAAGTGGACCAGCTCCGACTGTGAGGTCAATTTGGGGTGGGCATGTCCACCGGGGTATAAAATCCATCATCAACCCAGGTCTCATGGGAGGGGAGGCAGAGTTGGAGTCATTTACTGAGACTCCTGGAGGATTGTACATTTTAATATTGATGTGATTACGGGTCTAGAACTACTTGGTGTGACCATAAAAAATGAATTGGGTCTTGTCTGCACAGGGATTGTATGCCATAGGCCTCCTAGGGCCTTCAGCGCCCAGCAGCAACACTTATTGCTTGACTCCTTTACCAACCTGGCGGCCACCCACCATAAATTGGTCATCATGGGGGACTTCAACCTGTGGTTTAATGGAACTCTTGACCCTGGTCTTTATAATCTGCTCCACTCCTGTGAAGGTCTTGGTCTTTACCAGCAGGTCTCTAAGGCTACACATAAAGCTGGTCATCTCCTTGACCTAGTTATCTCCGAACCCCACTATCTCCAGATGGGTGAGGTCCTTCCTATGGACTGGACGGACCATTTCTTGGTGAAATTCTGTGTTAAATTTAAGACTCGTCAAACCCAAGTCCGGCGTCCAATGACGGAATATGTTAGCAGAAACTGGAAGGCGCTCGCACACATGAGGAGCGGCGGTCCTGTGTTTAAAATCATGGAAAGTTTCTCCCCCGACAAAACTGTTGAGGAGAACTATGCCTCATTGTGTCTAAGGATCACTTCGATCCTGGACACCTGCGCCCCTCTTAAAAAGCATAGAGGTAAAGGAAAAGCGTCTGCCCCATGGTTT
Source organism: Lissotriton helveticus (assembly GCF_964261635.1). NCBI lineage: Eukaryota > Metazoa > Chordata > Amphibia > Caudata > Salamandridae > Lissotriton > Lissotriton helveticus. Next base: position 1,083,981,048 of record NC_136059.1, read on the forward strand.
AATTCCTCACTAAAAGACTTGAAACTTGGATGTAAACAAGCTGAGAGGAGATGGAGGCATGGCTATAAGGAGACAGACAAGCTGCTGTGGAAACATAAAATTGAGGAGTATAAACATGCGATAAAAAGGACCATGGCTGACTACTTCACCTCCATCATTTGTAATGCCTCAAATAGTGCTAGGAGTATTTTTAATATCTTGAACAGTCTTACCAGCCCTGATTGTTCTAAGAATGAAATAGTTCACTCTCAAGACCTTTGCAAGAATTTGGCTAGTTTCTTCCAGGAAAAGATCCAATTGATTATTAATGATCTTGCGGGTGGCCAGCTGGCCGCCGGGAACCCTGTATCAGAGGCCAGGTGCCCAGGAGTCCCTACTAGGGAGGAGTCGGAGGGTGTGGATAATGGCCTGGGGTGGCAGGATACTGAAATCCTATCTGAGTTCAGAACACTCTCAGCAGAGGAATTTAATCACATGGCACATGGTATTACATCCGGCTCCACCCTGGATCCAGTGCCACATAGGATCTGGAAGCAGTCTGAGGATGAACTCCTCCCTACCCTTCGGCTGATCTGTAAACAGTCTCTGGTGAGTGAAATAGTGCCCAGACAATGGAAACAAGCGCTAGTGTCCCCGCTACTGAAAAAGCCATCTTTAGATCCGGAAAGTTCTAAAAATTATAGACCCATCTCCCTATTGCCATTCCCATCTAAAATTGTGGAACGTGCTGTTGCCATCACACTTTCCGAGCACCTTGAACAACACAACTGGCTGGAAGAGGCTCAGTTCGGCTTCCGGCCAGCACATGGGACGGAGACTGCCCTGGTGACTGTCATGGATGAGCTTCAGAGGCGGGCAGACAGGGGTCAGGCAGTCGCATTGATTCTGCTTGACCTGTCTGCCGCCTTTGATACAGTAAATCACGGGACTCTCCTGGAGAGACTTAGTGAGGCTGGAGTGAGAGGCTGTGCCTGACGCTGGTTTCGTTCCTTACTGCACGATAGACTGCAGGCAGTGTCCCTCCCCCCTTTTCAATCCACCTATTCTAATGTGCGGCATGGTGTGCCTCAGGGATCGGCAATTAGCCCTATTCTTTTTCACATTTATTTAAAACCTTTGATTGCAGTCATAAAATCTCATGACATAGACACAGTGAACTATGCCGATGATACTCAGATGTTCCTCTCCTTCGATGGAGAGGATTCAACGTCTGTGGAGGTATTCCATGATTGCCTGCAGGATGCGGCCCGATGGCTCCGGGCCAACTCCTTACAATTCAATGCTGGCAAGACAGAGGTGATTGTGTGTGCTGTGAATAAAATCCCTCATCCTCTTCCTGACAATTTCTGGCCCCCGGGCTTTTCTAACACTGTGCAGCCAATAAAAACTGTCCGTAATCTAGGTATTATGTTTGATTGCAAGCTTTCCCTGGAAGCCCGGTTACAAAAACAACAGCCACCTGTTTTGCAATCATCAGGTCCCTTCGCAAAATTTTCCCTCTTCTACCTTTTCAGGCGCGCGCCTTAGTGGCGAGGTGTGCCATCCTCAGTAGGCTTGACTACTGTAATGCTCTCCTCCTAGATTCCCCTAATTTCCTCCTGGACAGACTATAAAGGATCCAATCAGCGGCTGCCAGATTGGTGCTAGGTCTGTCTAGAACAGAGGTCTTCAAACTTTTGTAGGTTGAGCCCCACCATCTGAATTTTTTTAGATGTTGGGCCCCCCCACCTGACAGAAATTTCTGGAATCGACCGCCACGTGCATATCACGGGCCAGATCCGACAAATAATGTTGCTAGATCTGTTTGCAGCTCTGCGGCTTGCGAGTTAGTTCTGCTACAATATAATTGTAGTATTCAAGTTAGACACACTTCCATGCCGGGCTGACACTCATGGCGCCGAACTTAGTGTCAACGTCACTGCCGTTAGTGCCCAATGATGCAGTAGACTCACAATACTAGGCTATGTGCGTCACTTGCGACGGTCCTCCTGCTGCCGCCTGTGTTTCTTTAAATTAAAATGCACAGCTCCTGCCCCTCCTGAACTCGCCGCTCTGACCACAGCTGACCGAGGTATTTCCAACAGTAACTAATGCCAGCTGCGGCTGATTTCCACCGTTGTCAATGCAGGGCACCGTCGACCATCTGCAGTAAAGATGGCTCATGGACGGTTCCAATGTGGTATCGGATGCCACCTGCACCAGTCAGCCAAAGTCAGGGCTAGAGAGGCTGTCTCGCTCACAAGTTAGGGTCACTGCGCAGCGCCGGGGGGAAATTGGGGTGAACAGTCGCAGTGAGAGTGGGTGCAGCAAGCTGCTGTGCTCATTGGTTGCAGCATGACTGATGGCACATCGGTGGCGGTAATATACCATGTGACTGGGAGGGACCAAGCCTACCAGGCCACATCCGCGTTCAGCTGCTGTCCAGTGACGATCATGAATAATTATTAAGTTCCTGATAGAACAGGTAATCTATTAACAAAACTGTAGTTATCAATTACACCTTTTTAAACACTTATCCGCTGCTGCCGTGAATAGATTGCTGTTACAGTTTTTTTGAGCTACGTGACTAGGTTTGTGTAGTACTAGTAGTAGGGCAGAAAAGCACCACACCACGGAAGAACACTATTAGAGCATGGGGGATTTTAGTTTAGGATGGGCTCACCACCTTCTGCTTTGGGAGGCCTATAATCAGGACCCAAAAGTGATGACAAGAACACCATGCTGGCATGGCTGACCTGCAGCCATGATGTATCTTTTACCCATGTATGTATGGGTCTGTTTAACAGCAGACAACTGTAGACTTGGCAGCCCAGCCACCGCCGGCATGGTAGAGACACTGCGTCTGCTCCAGTGGCGACGAGGCAGCAAATAACTTTATAAGGCCCACAGTCTTTACTATCCAATCGACATACAGTGGCCTAGGCCTTTTCCACCTGCGATCCAAGTGGCAGTAAGCAGAATGGCACACAAGTTTACCTGAGTGAGGTGACAGGAAGGAGGACTGTGCATGGGAGTAAGAAGAACTGTGAATTAAATACCGCCACAATCATACAAAGCATTTGAATTTCAGAAAATATAATCAAATAGGAATGCCAGTGGCAGCATGACAAGGGAAAGCAATGTGTCACATTTAAAAGCCATTCAATATTCTGAAGCTCTCAGGTAGCTTGTTCGTAAATATATTTAGCCAATTATGACTTTCAAGTCAATGTATGATTTTGTCAATAAATAACCTTGTTATCCTATGCAATTTAAAAGCCAAGCAACACAATGCAAATTTTGATATTACAGAAATTGTTTTTAAAGATCTGATAACTCACGTAATCTCTGCAGCCAAGGCAGTCTGGAATTTATACAAGTGAATTAATTAAATTAATGCTCCAATATGTGTGTCATTTCTAATGTTTATATACATTTCCCTAGTCATCACAGCTTGATTTTGATTGCGAGAAAAGTTTCACTCAGTGGTTGACATGTCACTCATAATTACACTGAAATTATAAAAGTGTAACACAGCAATTTGAAACCGTGGCAGCTATGGAACAGTCGTTTCAGCTGCAGAGGGAGGCAAGGAGTCTCCTCTGCTTTGAAATCGAACACGAAGAAACAGGACAGTCTCTTCGTTTTCTTTCGTTTTTAGCAAAGGAGACTTCCTGCCTCACACTGCAGCTGAAGCATTTCAGCGCTTCCTATTAACCCCTCCTGGGATGGTGAACAGTTAGAACTTCCCAAACAAAAGCATGGCACGGCGCACCCAATGATTTCCCCTCCCTCCTCCCTCCAACCCTCTGTCACTGGAGTTCGCTAATGAAAAGAAATTCCCATTTGAAATGGGTAAAGACTTGCGATGCTGGGAACAGTGGAGGACAACAAAAGTACGTTGTTAGGGTCGAGTGCGCGCCCCCCTTGGATGGTGTCGCACCCCCCTGGGGGGACGGCGCCCCACAGTTTGAAGCCTCTGCGGCTCTGCGGCTTTGGCAAAACTTTACTGGCTCCCCCTGAGACAGAGAGTGCACTTTAAATCACTCTGCCTGGTTTTTAAAGCCCTTCATGGGGGCGGACCGGTGATCCTGCGCAAAACATTTGATTGGTACACTCCCTCGAGACTGCTCCGCTCATCCTCGGCCAGACTGGTGAAGGTGCCAAGATTTAAGAAAGTCAGGTCAGGGGGTAGATCCTTTGGAGTGGCAGCAGCCAGACTGTGGAACAAACTCCCCTGGGAGATTAGGCAAATTAGGGAACTTCTCCCTTTTAGGAGACGCGTTAAAACCTGGCTGTTTCCCTAAGAATTAGATGGCTGCCTCCACCTGACTCACTCCTATTCTTTAAGCTGCTTAGCGCCAGAATACCTGCAAGGTGACAGTGCACTCTAAAAATTGAATAAATAAATAAGTAAAATAAGGTGGTTCATAAAATGCATCATTTTAACATGCAAGGCTTCCTTCCATGCAGTACCCACACTCTGTCCACCTTTCGATCTATTTCTTCTACTGATGACAGGCATGCTTGTTTGCCTCAGGGGAACATACTGCAGGACCAGAACGTAAGAATAAGTGAATCCTATACCATAGGCTAACAATGGCTCACAGGAGCACCACCGTTCTCTAGCTGTGCCTTAGTTGTAAGAACTACAGCAAGCCATATTAATGTGTACCTTGAATTTCGTTCACAAGATAGAATCCCTAAGATGTAGAAAAGTGGCATACTTCACATTTGAAATAGGTGCTTGCAGATTGACTGAAGGCCTAGAAGCTGTTTTCCACTGTGTAGGTTTAGGATACATTCTCCAAAAACAGGTATAGGTATAACTAAAATCTTCACCTAGAAAAATACTAGCAAAATAATTCACATTTATTTTCCTTCTTGTTTCCACATTGTGTTTTAAGGGTGTAACAAGTTGTTTAATACCTTTGGAGGAAAAGTATTTTTCTAGAAATACAGGTTGTTATGCCAGAGAAAGAATTGGCTTAAAATCAGTTCTGTATTTCTTCACACTCCATAAATATTCCTTTTTGGAGTTAATAGACCTGCTGGCTAGAGAGCAACAGCTTGGCACCTGAACTCGGAAAGGCAGGGGAATTGTCAACACCAGACCTGTTTCAAGGAATTAGCTATCTGGGAGGAGACATGAATAAATAGCTGAACAAAGGACAGCCTGTTGCTACCCTTTTTGAATAAGAATGGCAAATGGGGCTAAACCCACCTAGATCCATTGGCACCTACCCTAAGAAGCAGAGACCATTGAGAATGGTACAGAAGGGAATAAACCTAATCTAAATATGGTAGTGTTTTTTAGATAGACAGAGACACTCATGTGAAAAAAGTGTTCAGTCATCGAAAATTGAGAACTTCTGGGAACTTTTACAGGAAAGTGAAGAGAAAGTGTTTCAAAAGGACATTGCCATAGGGCAAGAAAATAGTAAAGAATGGGTAGGGAAAAATCTCCAATCGCTATCAAATGCACAGGATAAGACTGGATCCTCAGCAACATTTTATCATCATAGCATCCATGGCAATGGGAATAATAATCCATAAGAAGAAGGCTCTGCTGGAAGAACAAAGACTCATTACTGGAAGTGGATAAATACTTGCTTTCTTGAGACAGGAGCACAAAAAACAGAAATACCTCTTACTCCAGCATGGTCCAACTGACCAAAGAAGACTGAACCCTGCAGGATATATGGCTGTGAGAGACCTGGTGACTAGAAGAATGACCTAAGGACATCAGGGCTTCAAGAAAGACCAGAAGAACCTTTCATAGCAGCTGGCGACAAGAGGGACTTAAAACACTTTTCTCCTCCTGAGGACCAGGAGAAGTCCTGAGCCTTGCACTGATAGGTCGCAGCCAAAGTGGGTAAAAAACAGGTTTATCCAATCCTGAGGTTTTTGTTGTGCTGAAAATAAGTTCAGCTGTACCATCCTGTGAATTTACTCAGCCTCATGGAGAACTTGTTTTCTGCATCTTCCAACCTTGCTCTACTCGAGTCTCTGTCTCAGTGACAAAGCGACCATGGCAGCCACGAATCCTGCTTTTTTCTGTTAGAAACTTTGGGATCAAAACCAATGGCGAATTACTTCAATGGGAGCTTGACACCCCATTAAATGTTTCTAACATTAATGAAAATGACTTAGAGCCTGAGTTGGAGTTTGTCAGACAGGTTACTCGATCAGAAGAGTGACAGATGCCCTGTCGGCCCTATTACCAGGGCATTATATCCTTGGACCTAGAAATAAGACAGACGGGATATCCATCATATCATGATGGAGTAACCTGTCTGCCAGGCTCTAAATCAGACCCTAAGTAGGAAGGTAAAATATTGACCAACACTACCAGCTTGGTATGCCCAACCACTGGTCTATCATTGTCAGCCTGAAATCATCCACAGGTCCCTTTCAGCAACCAACTGTTACCCGCAGATTGATGCTTTACTTTTGTAGGTAAGTTTAGCCTATACTCATACAAATTCAGATCTCTGGTTCCTATTATGTGATTTTAATGATGTTGGTGTCTTTTTGCTATTTACACTTTCATAAACTTATGAGAAATGGTCCGGAAATTGTATTGTGCTGTTTTAATGACTTCCAAATTCTTTGTACTGCTTGAAATTAGCACATATCGGAAAGGGAAGGCAGTGGGGGGGTTAATTAGTTATTGCAATCACTTTTTTTCAAGGTTATTTTAGTTGCTTCGTGACTATACATTTGATATCCTTTAAAAACTTTCATCCTTATCGATGTGTAGCTCTAAAATTCTAATAGAAATATTTATTTGAAAAAAAATATTAACACACATTTTTCTAGGAAATGTTCTGCTGCCTGTGCCAAAGATACCGGGGGTTAAGCACCTGAGATATGGGTTGAGACCTAACAATGTTGTGGTAATTAAGTTGGTCAGAGTAGAAATTCCCAAGTGAATAACCCACTTTTTGACATCAGTAAAGTGAATGCACTACATTTATTAAAATTGTACAAGAACCATAATAACAAACTACGGTAGGAACTCAGCCAGTCCCAATTTAAAGAGCTACACCTTCAAGAACTAGTAGTTGGTCACTGTACTAACAACATATGCATATATTTTATAAAAGACCTCATAATATTTTATATTACACAGGCATACAAAGCCACATGTACACTCCAGGTCATTATGGACACTGCCATCATTTCTGAACTTTTCACAAGCATTTTATTGCTTTTTCGTGCTTCTTAAGTTATGTAGGCCAATGCAAGAAAATTAGGACAACAACCAGAAAGCTTTACATTATCACATAAAGGTCCAAGTCCTTATAACCTGGATGAAGGAGACCACCCTAACCACAAATATAATATTCCCTCCTAACAAAGTAAAACAACTGTAAATAATATTCACTAAAAAGACATGACAGGTAAGATTTGTATATTATCTCCTACAAACTGGAAATACATTTTTGTATTCATGACTATGCAATCATTGTTTGACCCAAAGGTTTTTCAGTGTGCCAGATGAAAATATATCTGAATACACAGCAGTATCTGTATGGAAACTGTTATATTTTTCAACCATAAATCCATAAAATGCAGTACTCTTAGGCCTTTTTACAAACTGCATTTTGTAATACATTTAGTGGTGCTACAATGGTACTAGAAACAAACTTCAAATGCTATTCACAAACTCAATTGCAGAGTTATTTTCACCTCCACCTCTCCTATTTTTCTCTGTGTGGAGATCTCTTTCCTAAATTTGAAATCTCGACACATGTAAGTATACGTTTTAATAGACAATGTGGGAGGGACAGGGGAGTGGCTATGAAATGGGGAACACTTAAACTTCTAAAGTGGAGGGGTTAAGGGATGAGTAAGTAGCGGGTAAGGGAGGGTTATGGAGTGATTTAGGGAGGGATAAGCACTAACCTCCCAGAAGAGGAAGCCCTTTGCTATTTCGAAACACCATTTCTAAAGTCACTACATACAAAAATGACCCAAAACAGTAGTAAGTGTTCTCCAGCTCAGAAATGGAGTATGTCCAGCACCACAGATGACCAAATATTGGCAATGCAACACACTACTCTAGAAATCAATGGAGCCAACAAATAACTGCAGAAATATATTGATAAATAAAGCCACATTTATATATTTATTTATTACCTAATTTACAGATTTTTCAAAAATCCAGTTTTTTTCACAATATCTTTGCAATTTCTTTGATAAATTTCCTGTAAATGCAAAATGGGTTCATTTTTTTACATAAATACTGTTCAATGTTTTAACCAGGGTAAATATTTTGACTTAGAAGCTAATGCTAGAGCTGTACATAACTGGATTACATACCTGGCAATGAAAGAAATGATTGTTCTCAACTACATCACCCATATTCAGCTGAAACATATTTCAGCAATAACCAATCACGGCCAGGCTGACCACATAAGAGACAAACACACAAAAAGCAACCTTTGATGCATTCAGTATGTCAGTGAAGGTCTTTGAAGGTTTGCCCCTTATTTTGAGGGGACATTATTTGAGGAAGAGAGAGAGAATTTACAGGGAAAGGAGTATATATTTGCGATGTTCAGGGAAGCTGTCATTTTCAGATACCGCTTCTCATTCGATGTGATTCTGAATATGGTTTTTGATTGGGAGCAGGAGCTTGATTCACCTACAGCCCACTCCAAGGTTATCCAAGGCTATGGCACAATACTGGCTTCATTCTGTTTCATGCCGCTGTATCTTTGCAGTGGGTCTCGTCAGACATTATTGGCATTTTACAGGCAAGCCAGAGTGTATACCTGTCTCAGGAACTGAGAAGCATCAAGTCAGAGTCTACCAGCTTATTGCCATGCCACAATCACTGAGATACAGGCAAACAGTGGCTTGGGAATTGTATGCCTTTTCCCAATTTCCTCATGTGCTAGATACCATTGACTGCACCCATACCACACTTCAGTCACTTCACCACACAGCACACCTTTTCCTGCAACAAACGTTTCTTGCAGCCATTAATGTACAAGCTGTCTGTGATGCCAGGAGCTGGTTTATTGATTTGTGGTCTGCTTTTCCTGGAAGCATACACAACAGCTACATTTTCCAGCAGCTACCTATTGCATGTAGCTTGATTGCTGGGGATTTTAATGACAGGTGGCTTATTGATAAGTAAAACACCTCACACTGACCAAAATCCATTCCTGGACCCCCAAGGACAAAGGCAGGGCCCTGGGACCCCATCCATGAACCCTTAGGGCAGAAGAGGCACTGTAGTCTCCAAAGTTCCTCCTGTCAGCATGGGCCAGGGGTGGGAGAGAGAAAGGTTGTCGGCTCCCACATTGGCGGAGCACAGTGTGGGCATGGAGCCAGCAGGGCAGCACAGGAGAGCAGCGGCGCCACCAACAATATTTTAAACTGGTGTGGGGGCTGCAGAGAAATTGTAAAAAAAAATTCTATTACATGTTTCATGTTGTTTCGAATAAAAATGGTTTACTGATGACTTTTGGTGATAAACAATGCAGTGCTTATGTCTGTACCATCCGACTGCTTTGTGACATCAGTCTGGATGTTGTTGCACTGCCAGGAGCAGAATCACTTCTGCTCCTAGCAGTGCAACAACATTATTAAGGCCGGTGTTGAACAGGATCCAATTGGCTCCACAGCCAGAACTTCATACAACTGAATCCTGGCGAACTTCTCCTTTAATAATCTCCTCTTCTCCTGCCACGTCTTGCTTATGTCTTCCACGATGCAGGATTCCCACCCCAATGCATTCACAGAGACTGTTACATCCTGCCCTAATTTCTCAGGTGGTGGATTAAAAGATCATTATGACAACAAAGAGGCAAAAAGCATATCTGCTCTGGTCAGCACAAGGGATGGGCATAATGTGTGTAATTCCATTTATCTCAATCACTTGTGAGAAAATTAAATCTGTGTTTTGCTTCATTTTCTTAGCTTCAAAATGACCTTGAGGATGTATTTTGTTCTAAGAAATAGCACTCGATGCAACGGAACATGAATACCAAGGGGCAGATTTATGAAGGCCTTGCGCCACGTTTACGCCGCTGTTGCGTCACGCAAGGCGGCGTAAATGTGGTGCATCCCTACGAACGATTTACAACGTGACACATCTAGTCAGATGCGTCACGTTGTAAAGCCCTGCGCCGCTTGTGGGCGTTCCGGTACAGGGTAGGCGTTCCAGGGCAGGTGCGCCTCGCAAAAGTGGCTGAGTGAAATCTATAAGATTTCACTCAGTCACTTTCAGGCCAATGCTGCGTCAAAAGCCTGCGCCTGCTTGAAGCAGGCGTAGGTCTTGATGCAGCATTGGTCAGATAGGGCACCCCCGAGCCTTGCTGGAGCTGCGTCGGGCTTGCGACGCAACTCCAGCAATGCGCCGCCTTTACGGCACAGATGCGTCACGCATCTGTGCCGTTTTTGCCCCATGGTGCGCCGCATTGTAAATGCGGTGCACCATGGGTGGCGGAGCTGTGGCGCACTGTGGCGCACATTAACTGGCGCATCCCTGGGGATGCGCCAGTTAACATAAATCTGCCCCCAAGTATTGCGATCACTAAATATGCACTTAGGGAAAGATTTTCCCCAAGCCTACTACCGGCATTTAGTACTAGTCTCTAGGTGAAAATGCACTCATGCTTCCAAAATGAATGTGAGAATGCATGTTGTGCTATGACAATGGTGCTAAATGCCACAGCATCACGAGCAGTTGCTCACACTTGCTAAATGTGCCCTTGGGGTAGGATTATTTCCCCCAAAATTACTTTAAATTAAATGGGTGGGTGTAAATGCATTATTAATGGTAATTCTGCATCACAGAGTAGCGTAGAATTACCATAATGATGTTGATTACTCTGGTGTAATTGAAGTTCCGTCCAGGCCTAGTGATTTCTCACAATCCGGACACAGGTCTTTTGCTGTTTGAGGTTAGCCACAATGTCACCATACACTGGAATATGTGTTAGGCAAGTGTCTTTAAAAAACTGACAATTTCTAAGGAGGGAAAAAATCTAAGGCGTTAAAACCTCTTTGCTGGATGAAGATTTCAAAATACTGACGAATATAAGGGGTGGGTGGTAAACTTTGCACCCATGGCTTTGTTCAGAGAGTTTTGCTCACTCCACGCTCCACTTGGAGCATGGAGTTCCGGAAAAACTCTGCCAACGACCACATGTCAGAGTATTTTCGCGTGCATGGCTCACCAACGGTAAGTTGGTGAGTGAGAAAATCGAGCACCAATCTACCTCCTAGTGAGATTTCTCGATGTTGGCAGTCACGGCAGATCGCTACCGCTCGCGTAGAGAAAGCTGCTGGTCCCATTTAGTAAACTGCAGTTCGAGTAGAACATCTACTCAAGCAGCTGAAAGAAGCTGTGTCCTCTAGCACACTGCATGGTTCCATTTGTGATGATTTTGCCTGGCCTAAATTATCAGCACAGGCATTGCAATGTATTGACCTCTGCCGCATGTGAAATTCAACTAGTTATGTCCACCCCTAAACAAAACAACTAGACAGTAACCCAATAATGGAATTCTTCTGGATTGAAGAATCATGATCTGCTGGACTGCACATGCTGCACATTGAGCAAAGTTAGGAGTGTGCCTGTGGCTGGGGGAAAAGTTGTCCCTCAGCCTCAGACTAAGGTAGCGACTCCAAGGGTCAGTTGGCTGACCCCGCGAACAGCACCAGGGACATTACAACTTTCTTGACACCGCAGAAGATTTGCTGCTAGCTGCCTTTGGGAACCCCAACTGACCAATCCTCAGTGGCCAAATGTTGCACCTGAGTCAGCTGAACTCGGGAGTGTCATCAGAGAACCTATTGGTGGTCCAATAGGGACACTAACCTCCACAGAAAGATTTCGCTGTGTCTGCTGTGTGTGGAGACCGGTAACCCGGACGCAGCTGGCCTCGAGGTCAAAGTCTCTCCACATGGGCCGTGGACCATGGTATAACCACAAAGGCATCCTGAGCATCTTTTCATTCTGTGTCCTCAACAACAGAGCCATTCTATTAACATCTATGGTGATCATGTTGTAAAGTCTGTGACTGGACTAGAAATCACTCTAGCCGCCAGGTAACTGTCCATATGTACCCCATTGGACCCCAGACCTTCTCTCTGTCAGATTCGGTTGCCCAAGTCGGGTCACAGTAGCCAATGTAACTTTTCCAAAGTTTGCAAACTTTAAATTGACCAATCCTCGTTTACAGTTGAATTAAAAAATGATAAAACCTTTAAGAATCTGTATCTCTGGATCCCTCTGGTGGATTCAAACAATTCATAAAAATATAACCATTGTTTTATAAATTGGTATCACTGCTAAATTCTTTACTTTACACTAGGGCCTCATTTATGGGGTTTTGGCACAGGGCAGCACAGCAAGTGACCTTTCTGCGCTGCCTTATGTCAAACTGAAAGGACAGGAATGCCATGTATTTATCCAATACTGTCTTTTCCCCCTGGACTGCATTGTTTCGGCAGCATAGCACCAACACAGGTGCTGTTGCACCATGGTGCAAGCGTGCCTGTGTTGTCAACAGGATTGTTTTCGTGCAGGAAGGGACACGCATTCAGATTCTTCAACATTTAGGCAGGTCATGTTACAACATTACAAAACCCATATTTTTGCGATATACGTAAAATCCCCTGGGTTTATTGATTTCATTTGTCTCAATTACCAACATGCAGTAAAACTGGTGTTTCAAGCTGTGTCTGAACAGGATTAAGCAAACAATAAATTTGAAATATCACTTTTAAAACCCTGCAGCTGGCCATAGTACTTGCATAACTATTGCACTGAAGCCAACACCAGCTTTTCATACCTACACAGTCCAGGATTTTGACAGTTGCACAGCACAGTACAGCACAGCACAGCAGCAGAGTGAGGACGCACAGCACGAGGCTGCAAGGAGAGGAGAAGAGACAGCTGCAGCTCTCCGCTGACTTGCCGATCTGCTGGTCCCTGCCGCCACCAAGGGGGTCTTGCGGCTGATTTTCCCCATACAAAGAAAGTGGATTGTGAACCCTTAGCCGGAATTATCGCAAAACACCACAGCTGCAACCAGGTGGCAAATGTCTGATCTCGAGAGCCTGTGGGCTTTGCAGGCACCGGGGGGCAGCGACCTGCAGCTCAGGGACAGGTGCAGCAGAGACCCCTAACCTTGTGTCCAGCAAGGACCAGCAAGACTAGCGGCAGAGCACTTCCCTGAAGGTCAACAGCGGGATGCAGCATCAGCGGGGACAACGCCACGAGCACAAGAAGCACCAGGATAAACCAAAAGCACCTGAGAGCAACTACGGCGATAAGTGGAGACAAGTGCGAATGTGTGTGCAGAGAGCGCGGCCACCATAAGTAGTGGCCGCAGAGTGCGAGTCCGGTCAGCCAGCGGAGGCGGCCCAATTAGGTTGGGTGCGGTTTGCGGCACGCCAGAGTGCCCTTTCTTTCTGCCCATTGTCCTTTGCGCTCCCTCCCTATTCCATCGGTCCTACTCAGCCCTGCTCAGTTTCAAGACTGAATTTCGAGCCGTGGGTAGACTGTTCACCATCAAAGAGATCCATTTTGAAGTCTCTGACATCACTCCCCCAAGCCTAAGCCCAAAGCCTTCAGGTCTTGTGAGATTTGGAAGAGCATACAAAAGAAAAGAGAAGAAGCAAATGGAGGTGCACGTGTTTCAGGTCTCTATTAGCTCTCTTCCAAAGTCCCTATCTCAAATCAATCTCAATTGAGGGTTCAAGTGGGCAGAAACAGGTGAAAGCAACTGGGAAGAAGGATTTGGAGTGGGGGCCACTAGTTTATACTAGTTCATCAGTACCAGCACCTGCACCTGCCTCAGGGGAAGATGTTGGAATGTTCCCTACCATGAGGTCTTGAAGGAAAAGGGGCCAGCCCTTGGTACCAATGCATAAAATATCAAACACAAAGGGAACACAAGGCCAAGCATTTTAGACCTGGTAGCGCCCGCCGAGGTCGCAGTGGGTCCCTCTGGCCTAGCACAGCAGCCATCCAGACTGCCCATAGACTGGAGATTACTTGGGGGGCCTCCATTACAACTCTTCCAAACAAAAATCTGTTCAAAATTCCACTTCCTAAAAGACACAACATCATCTATATTCTCTTCTAGAGGCAAAATCCAAGGCCTACAAGATCCACTCCTCCCTCTACAATCAACTAATGTACTTGCTATGGTACAAGTCGGTGTGGACACTCCTGTCGACCAACCAGGAAAAAACTTTTGAACATAACAAATGTAGCCACACTCACTCGCAAATAAGAGTGGAGGAAGCGGGAATGAAAAGGGAGAAGCGTGTCAAAGCTCCAACCCTGGCAGCTCGCGTTTCCCCTCCCCTGCCGTCTAGGTAGCTGGAAACCATAGCAAGCGATTCAAACAAGTACAATGAAGCTCAACTAGTACAAGCTACAGCAGGAATAGACATCAAGGGGATAAGTCCAGCGCATGATGCCATAAACAAATACCAACTGAATCAATCTCCTGCATGATAACTCGAAAAACCTCCTTATGACCTGCCCTTACCGTCAAAAGCCATCAAGGTTGTGAAAGCCCTACCACCCCCGGAAGCCGCAACGGGGGGCACGGCTGAGATCCTAAAAGGGACCTCCGAAGTGTCCCCGGTATCCAGAGAGGTGGGCAGGACCCTCTTTTTTACCCAGGATCACAGGAGTGGGCTGATCTCGTCGCCTACTATGCCTTGGACACTCCTGAAAAACCACCATCGCTTATGGCCAGTACCGGAATCGAACAAGGCAGGGATCATAAAGCAGTAAAAAACACATTGTTTTTATGCCATAGCCCCTTAAGTCTCACTTTGGACTCAGCAAACCAAGCCGAAAGGCAAGTACAGAACACATGGGATATCCTACTAAACAATATGCAATGAGCTGTTGATGTGCTACACTATCAGTCTGACAAAATGGACTTGCAATTGACATTATTTGACACCGTAGCACTCTTTGTAGGGGGATTGATGAAAAGCCAGGCAAATAAACCTACTAATCAGTAGAGCCCAGCAGGAGGCAAATTGAACTGCAGTTGCGGTCCCATCATTGACAAACTGGTGTTGCTTCCCTCAATTGTATCCACACTCATAGAGGGTTTGCCAAAGGGCCAAAATCAAGAAAAAGCTACAACGAATTAAAACAAAGCAGCACCCACAGAGACCCTTTAAAAAGGATACACTGCTTGAACCCAACTGAGTTGCCCAGGGGGCAGACCGGCATCTGGGACACAACAGCCACAAAAGGAACAAATTACAGCTCAAAATGCCAAGCAACATCGTCAACTTTGGCGAAAAGGTCGCAACAAAACAACATTCCAGAATCACACAAAAGTATATCCCCTCTTTGTCACAAAAACACAGCAGAAGTTTCTGCATTACTAAACTGCCAAACTGGCACTCCAGGTATTACTCAGGAAGACAGCAACAATAGCCGACTCTTATTATAAACAGAAGAAAAGGGGACCCTCCACACGCATGAACCAAATCAGGCGCAGGCACCAACAGAACCACAGAGTTCACTCAGGGGCAACCTAGGGGACAAGGTAACCTTAAACTTACCACTGTTACAACTACAGGCCACCATCATAATACACCTTCCACGCCGAACGAGCTCTCAGCCCACAGTATTACCCACGCGCTAACTTCAATGTCAGGAGCAGCGAAACGATAAAAAACGCCAACAATGGTAAAGCCCATATGGAGGTGCAGGGGGCACTGAATGGGTCAACAACGACAACAACCGGGCACCCGGGCAATGCTTTATTGCAAAATCATAACAAGAATACAGATTAGTGCACATAAGCCTTCTCAGGCCCCAGGTGTTGAGAAATCCCAAAACCCGGCAACCCCAGCAGGTTAACAAAGCAGCCCATTGGTACCTGTGGAGAAAACCACAGAGGGGAAAACTCACTTAGAGCACCTTCAGTCAAACAAACAATAAACTCTACCATCACACTTTTTATTCCAGAGCATGACTCGAAAGGGCTTTGTGACACCCTGAACAGAGGAAATATTCTCCAACTATTAGGAGCAATACCAACATTAAAAGGAGTTAACACAACCTATCTTCTATCAATACAATTCATAAAGTCATACTAAGCTCTAGGCAGGGAATCCACCAAGGCCACCTGGGGCTCCATTTAAATTGCAAACAAAGTCTTGGAAGAATGGGAAACCTTTAAAGCAAGGGTTATACGAACCTCTGTGTATTACAATATAGGATATCCTCCGCTCCCACTACTTGCCAGAACACGAGAAAGAACGACCAGCAACATCAAAATGAGAAACTAACCCATATAATAACTGGGGAAACTACGAAAAAACAACCTTAAGGCTATGCTCATTGAACATTAACGGGTTGAACAGTAAGGTTGCAGATGTCAAATTTCTAGTTTACCTAAAAACCTTCGACATTGTTCTCCTGCAGTAAACATGGTTAGTGGACCCCTTACAATTAGAGGGGTATATCTGCTTCCACATCACAGCATTAAGGAAATCCAAATATGGCCACCTATCAGGCGGTTTAACCACCTATATTAACATAACAAAAATCAACAGCGCGCTGGAATCTCCTTCCACTTTATAATCTGTAAACACTGTTATAGATTCATATAAACCTTAGTGGCAAAAAGGAGGAAGTGCTACTGACCAACCCATACCTAAACCCAAAAAGAAAAAAACAAGAGTCAAAAATTCTAATTGAACACTTGCTTCAATGAATGAGTTTTCACAATACAGCTAACTTTATCCTGTCTGGCGATCTAAATCAACTAATCTTAGGCACATCATCAAGTGACGATATACAGGTCCAGTCCTTCTATTGGCACATACCAGCTCAAACCAAAAGCAACCATTGAAGAACTTTATAAGTCGTAGAGCATATCAGCCTAAGGGCATTAAACGGAAGATTTGCCGGCAACTCTCCCCCAGCCACCTCATTTTACATAGAATTTGTGAAATCTACCATAGACTACACTTTATTCTCTCTTTTTTTTTTGCAACACGCAACAGACTTCTGCCTAGGAGACAAAGAGGACAGTGACCATTGACCCCAGGAAGTTCTAATTCAAGCTCTCCTACATAAACCGACACTTAACCCAGTTGGGTGGGCAAGCATGCCACACCATGAATTTGAAAAGAATCAAGTCATCCACAGCAAACACCAGGGAGGTGCTCCTGGCAGCAAAATCACAGTTAAATGAGCTTAATTATCCCTCCGAAAACCCCACTAGTATATGAGAAAATATCACAGCTTTATTTGCAAACTTCTATTCAATTGTAGTCAGATACTCCCCTCCCAATGATCCAACGGCCGCAGGGAGGGTACTGCGTGCACAGAGTACGGACCTGAAACTTCTCAAAAAATCTGTAAACAGACTTTTAAGATAATTGAGGCTTTGCTTTGGGGATGAAAACCTAAACCATCAACTTCGTACTAGAAAGGCCGAATTAAACAAACTCAAGTGTGATATCAACAGGTCCAAGAAAAGCAAATTCTGGGCAAAACTGTAACATGACTCCAAAGGAATCAATAGCCCACATTTCTGGGCAACCATAAACAAAATTCTACAGCCGGCACATGGAGGCTTACCATCTCACATTACAGAAAATTCATAGACATCCATTTTAGAAACTCATTTTAATCAATAGACATCTGGATCTTATGTACCTCCGGATAAACAATTGATGTCTCCTATTCAAACTGCGATGAATATAGAGGAAGAGGCAAATGGAATTGATGCTGTCATGATTAGGTAACATAGTTCAAAAGAGAGGAAAGAAGGATAACCAGGCCAAATGGAATTCCATCAGCCCTTTTCAAACAAGGCCTGGAATACTGGTCAGAAACACTAGCCCCCCCTCTTCTGTTCTGTCAGGCAATACGGGCTCCTACCCACATCATGGAAGGGCTCCATTATTTCAAAATTTATAAGGCCGGCGACAAAAGCTTACCAACAAACTATCACCTGATTGCTCTATTAGATGTAGAGGCAAAATACTTTGCAGGCAACCTACTCATAGAGCTACAGGATTGAGCAAAAGAGAAAGAAATCATCCCCCATTACCAAACAGGGTTGGGCAAAGTTACCGGCACAACAACTAACATACTATAAATGTCACTACTCATCGACAGGGCAAAACTATCTAAACAAACTCTTCATTTTTGCTTTGTGGACTTTAAGGCTGCATTTGACAATGTCAACCGAGCAATACTGTGGAGGAAATTGGCACTCTGTGGGATTCCTCCATCTCTTCGGAAACTCTTGAAACATCTACACTCCAATACATGGTTACAGGTCAAACTATGTAATGGGTCCCATCTCTCGAGGCGCATACCAACAACGAAAGGCCTCAAACAGGGATGTGTGCTCTCACCAACCCTTTCTAACCTTTATACAGCAGATATGACATCAGCCCTTAGTGCCTGCAACGCGCATGCCCCTCATCTAGGTGGCAAAGCCATCTCCAGTATGTTATACGTGGATGATGCCATACTCAAGTTGGTCTACAACGGTTACTCAATAAAATGCACAAATATGCAGCTGAAAAACACCTAGAAGTAAACATTAATAAAAACAAAAACCCTGACAGTTAATGGCAAACAACGGTCTCACTCCTGGTTTTTGGAAAAAAAATACAATTGCGAACACCTCCGAGGTCAAATATCTAGGGGTAATCATTAATAAAGGTTGCCAATTCGCCAACCAATTGGAGGCTATCAAGAGGAAATGGATGGCGATAGTGACAACACTAACCCAACTAAAAACACAACTTAGTGGACCTATATTTTCTCCCTTGCCTAGAGTTGTGCAAGCAAAAATTCGACAAGTTGATCACTTACGACAGTGAAGCCCTGAGGGGCAGGGATGCAAAACTGCTGGATACCACCCTGGCAAAAACATATAGAGTTATGCTGAATCTCCTGTCTTATACTTCGCCTGCACACATTCGACTTGAGTTCGGCCTAACCAAACAACTTCTTGCAAGGCGAGGTTCTTACATCAAGTGTTTGCACAAAATTAAGAACTCCCCCAAGAATACATTAAACCATCAGCTCTGGCACATACGGTGCAGCACATCCACCTCGCTGGCCAAAAAATATTTGGAGGAATCACAGGCCATTACTAGATTAGTCGACCTATGGGTAACCCAAACTACCCACTCACACTTTAAGCACCTAGTCAACAAGGTCATCAAGAAGCTCTCTCTCATTGAAGACAACGCTGCCTTTGCCCATAGAAGCCACACATGGATGACATTGAGCAGCTACAAACTACTTGGGCCACAGGCATATTTTAAATTAGAGTACTCAAGGAAGGTCAAAGACCAATTTTTTAAATATAGGTTAGGAATTCTGCAGGTCATACCGCACCTTCCACCCTGGCTGAGAGAGAATCATGGGAACTCATGCAGGTTATGCGGGGACGGAACTGATGACAGAACATCTAATATGCTCTTGCACTAAATTGAAAGAGGAAAGGGTAGGCTTACTAAAAACCAATTTCAACACACGAGGGATACGAACCCGGAGGCAGGCTAGGATTGCCGGCTTTGATCCTAAGGACCAGCAGCTAAATGGGAAGTTAGTAAAGTTCCTGTCATTAGAAGTATCTAAACAAGGATCAGCGGTACCCTGAGCAAGTGCAAAAACTATACAACGCTTTAGCCTTCATATTTGTAACCTGTGTATAGATATCGGATTGTCCCCAGTACAACATGAATAAGGGCCTCTCTTACACCGGAAATATTCCAGTTTTTAGAAATTCTACTTTCTTTTAACAAATAAGACTTTTACCAATGTGCATTTTTGTAATCACTTTAATTAATCAAAAACAATAAAAATGGTACTTACTTACTTACTATATCGGCACACTAAGCAGCAGTACCTTACTTTGTATTGCACATTTACAGCTGATAGCTAATGTGCACAGTGGTATATATTGTATTTTAAAAGAAATGTGGCTAGACCTTTTTATTGCTTTAGTATTTACCTAACCGTTGTTGGTGTCATCATCCATGAGTACCTTTTAATAAATTCCACAGAGTCCACTTTTTAGAATTGAGTTGGGGTCCCCTCAACTCAATTTAACTCAGCTCCCAGCAACTTAGCTCACAAGCAAGATGGAAATTCGAGAGAAGCAGGCAGGCTCATATGACACAACTTTGAATGCCTTTAGTTCTGTCAGGCACCAGAAGATGGGGCACCCTATGGTTCAGTAGAAGATAGGGAGATAGAAGGACGTCAAATTCACCCTTACAGACATTTTGGATGTATTAGACTTCACTTCCCCTCTTAAGATCAAGGCTGTTTTGATTGATTTAATGATGTTATTTTTGAAGAGTAAAATAGTCATCATTGTTGAGGAGAGCTAGACAATCAGGCTTCTCACTCCCAGTTTTGCAACAGAGTGGTGCATTTGTTCTGCATAAGGCTCCAATTTGTCACCTATTTTAGGAGTTAAATGTTAATGCACCCTAAACCCTTGAGTAGCAATTGGCAGTCTTTAGTCTCTTCTCTTAAGGGAATAATCTTGACTTTATCATAACTATAATTTTGAAAGTGATCATTTATGGAGCTTCCAATCTATACACACAATATCTTTTAGAATGTTAAACATATGCATCATCAAATAGCATGCTTTCACTGCTTTGTTCTTGATAAGAACATGTTTAAAGTTGTGAAGTTATATAGTACTAACCATATGGATCAATCCCTAGTTTTAACCAATCAGTTACAGTTATACGGCCTGTTACCTCACTTATAGGTTAGGATCCCTTCTCATCAATGTAATAAAGACCCTAAAAATATTTTTGGGCTCAGTGCAATATAGACTCATATCAGAGCTCAATCCCAAGCGACACTCCTACCTCAACTTTTGTAATACACTGTGGCCCAGATTCTCGTAGCTGTCACGGAAAGCAGCGCAGCAGCCAAAAATGCTGCACTGCGTTGTGAAACAGGGAGCGAGCATCATATTCTCAATGATATGGCTCTCTCCTCACCTCTCCCAAGCATTAGAGTTGGTCTAGCATTACAAAAGTAATTCTAAGCAGAAGCTAAACCTTTGAGAATTGGAGCCTTTGAGTGCTGTTGATATTACTTGCTATATGTATTCTTTGACCCATCTGCCACTCAAACTACTGCATTTTGCCACCTCCTCACATTACATAATGATCTGTGTAAAGAGTATGTAAGCCTACCAACATTTTATCCACCCACTGTAGTCTAGGTTTTAATCTTAATCCCCTAAGCTCAACATGATCAAATATTTATTTTAGTTCAATATAATCATACTTAGTACCCATCATATGTACTCACACACATTGATGAACTGTGCCCACTTAATCAAACACTAAGGGGCTAAGTACGATGCCGGTCGGACACACGTTCAACCGGCATCGTGTCGAATGGAAACTGCCCGATGAGTAGTTGGCGGTTCCATCCGATAAATTAGGATGTGACTGCCCATGAGGCGGTGGGAAACATCTATGTTTCTATTGCACCTTGTGCTGTGGTCAGAAAAGTGTTGCAGCACAAGCCACATTGGTAAATGAATGTTTTGATTTGATTTGATTTATTTATTTATAGAGCGCCTGAATCACCCCCCAAGGAGTTTCTCCACACTGTCAGATTGTTCCTGCCAGCCACAAATAGAAATGGATTAGAACAGTAAGGTTTTAAGGAGTTATCTAAACTGTAAATTATCTGAACAGTGCTGCAGGTGTACCAGGGGTCACGTGGGAGAAAGCTTTTCCTCCTAAGCGCTCTTTTTTGTAGCGTGGAGCAACAAGGAGAGATTTGGAACCTGATCGGGTAGATCTAGTCGGTAGGTAGTTGGTAAGTTTCTTTGCTAAGTAACTAGGGCCTTTGCCATTCAAAGATTTGTGCATGGTGCAACAAACCTTAAACCTGATCCGCATCCGCACTGGCAGCCAGTGTAGCTGTCGCAGAAGGGGCAGGTAGGGAGTTCGGGTGGGTGATTGATATGGGCCAAGATTTATATTTTGTGTTCTGTCAGACATTTTTTAAAACATGTGGTGCTTGGCATGCAGGGTGTGGATGTTTGGGGGGCACCACAGGTGCGGAGGCCACGAAGGGACAGGGGCCCTGCTGGGGTCCCCCAAAGTCTGTTTCCGACAGTCTTTCAATGGCATCAAAATTAGGATAATAATGAGCAGCATCCCTAGTAGACCCCCAAAATCAAGGGTTTCTATATTTTATTTCCACTTATCAAATTTGATAGAAACCGAAGAATCACGGTGGTGAAAAGCAAAGGTATCCCTTCATCATTAAATAAGATCACATTGATAATAAATGTCATATTGCCTTACCACCCAAGCACTATCCCACTATATGAATATTAATTCTGCTCCCGCTACGCTCGTGTATCACAAAATGCAAAACACAAACAAGAAACATGAACAATAGCATGTTATATAAACGAATAGAGCACAGTGAACCAGTGGAAGGACCTTGAAATGTAAGTTGCAGTTTGCAAATGACCCGGAGAAAGTTCATAGAGAGAAGCATAAACAATGACTGTTGAAATAAACAAACACATCTCAGCTTAACTGAGCTGCAGAAATACGACTAGAGATTTAGGCAGGGAGTAAAGACATGAGTGACAAGGGTAACTTCCATCTTGGACAAGATGTCATCTATACCAAAATTGAGGCTTAGTTAACAAGGCACAGAAAAGTGCACTCTACACAACATAGAGAATTTGTCTTAAAAGCAGCAGTACAATGGCAGTGTGTACAGGTGTAATTGAGTGTGAAAATACCTTAGACGAATTGTAAATAATTCCCCAAAATATAGCTGGATAACATTTTTTAAACAGCTTGAAAATATTTATTTGGTTATGCACAATATAATATATACAAAATAAAGTACACAAAATATTTAGCCATTTTCCAATATCTTTTTTATTGCCATCTTGTAGTTCCAATTACTTAGATTTTCAATGAGATACTTTTCAGTATTTGGCATCAAATCTACTAATTTACAGATTTTGAGATATTCTCTCTGTTTTCACATTCTCTTTCTTCCATTTGCATACTTAAGGGCCAATTACGATGCGGCTCATAAAGGCTCTGACCTATGGTCGGAGCCTTTACGACTGCATCGTAATGGGCTGCTCGGTTTCCTTCCCGACTGCATCATCACAATGGAGGTGGTTGGAAACGAAAACGACCGTTCATTCCGTCTGGCTTCCGATGGGCTCGTAGAGCCCAGCTAGAGCGCCAGTCGGAAGCTGGAAAGTAATCTCAAGGGCGGGCCTTTCAGCCCTTGAGATTACGTTGACGGTTTCCGACATGGTATACATGCCGGTCTGTCCGACATGGAAACCATGTTGGAAAATATGCTTGCGGGCCCCCAGCAGGGCCCGCTTGGGAGCACAACCTCTAGTTTGAACAGTGTTTGGTCACTTCCTAATGGGACGGTTGGAACTGGGGTCAGTGCCAAGACCGAGTCGGTGTAGGGCGGAAGTGATTCCACCTGACATTGTAATGACCCCCCTTAGAATCTGCTTCCTCTACCACAGCTTAAATAACTTTTCAATGTCCCCTTGCTACCTGGCTTTCTCACTCTTGGGGCCTTAGGTCAAATCATGAAAGTGTACATTTGCACATGGGCCAGTAGTACACCAATGTTTATGCCATTGCATTTTTTTACATATGTAATTCTCTTTTTTTGTAAATTAGTCCATGTACTACTGTCAATGAGCAGAGGTTGCCTATTTCTCTATCTCTATCTCTATTTCTGAGCACTGTAGCGCATTTATTAACTCGGAAAAATGTATGCATAATAGAAAGTACATTCAAGCAAAAATGAGGAATGAACACCTCTTTTTTGGTTTGGGAATCACTACTTATTTATTCTAGACAACGAGATCTGAAATAGTGGTTTCCAAGACATCGTTTTAAAATGCAGTTTCAAAGCAGGCTGAAAAAAAACACAGGTTCGGGAGATATGTTTTCTTTGGAATGAAGCTGAATGTTCTTGTTTTACTATTTCTTTTCAACTGTCAGTCATTTTGTATCTAATGGGTTTAATTTTAGAAATGCTGTCAAAGCTCACCTGGTGGCTTTCCAGAATGTGTCAAATGCGGTTCGAAAATGCACGTTCTATAAAGTCATTCTCCGAAACAAGACTGTGTGGCGGTGTTTTGATTGTCGTAAGAGTGCCACCTTAGATATGCTGAACTCAATCATGTTTCATATTGTTCCACTCTTTCTTTGGGATATCTTCGGCTTTTCATTGTGGTTGTACAGACAGATCTAAGATAATAGGACCTACTTTGAATGTGTCTAAGGGGAGGTATACTATAACCATTCCGCATGCACAATGCGAATTGTTACCATATGCAAGCTAGTTTTACAGTAAAACACACTTCAAATAAGAATGGCTTTTTCTAAAAGTAAAGTGCGACTTTGCTCATTGATGCCTGGATTTGCTGATGTTTGAAGTGCTGGAATTGGAAAAAAAATCTGTTCAAGGAAACCATAAATAGAGGGTAAAGAAAAGGGAGTGGAGTCGCAACAGGCGGCGCTTGAAAAGCAGATTCTGCCAGTCAAATTATGCATTTATTAAAAAAAAAAAAAAAAATTGGCAGCAAGGATATATTTGAAAGTAAATCTATTCTAGATTACCTGATAAGTCACAAAGAGGCTGCATTGTAAAATATGTTTCAGGGTTAAGAGACCTGCTGCTGAGAATATTGTGTTCCCACCAATTTTGAGGGGATTATGATAGCGGCAAAATAAATTTCGTATTTAAGACAGTTGTGGGAGCGTTCTGTGGTGTGTCCAGTCACAGTTTTGATTCGTAAAGTAGCATAGAGGGTTAAAATACCTGCTGGAAAGCATATCATGTAACATACATCGTGAAAGAGCTCTCCAACCCCAACGCCGGAAACAATGACATCACCCCGTCGCAAGACCTCTGCAACTCCCTTGCGGCCTACTTCCACAACAAGATCACGGACATTCACAACAGCTTCAACAACCAACCAACGCAAGCCACAACAGCAACAACGCCACCCACCACGACCCTCCGCACCTGGACCCCGATCAGCACCGAAGACACCATCCGCACCATGAACTCCATCCACTCCGGATCTCCGACTGACCCCTGCCCTCACCACGTCTTCAACAAGGCCGACGCGGTCATCGCACCCCACCTGCGGGACATCATCAACACCTCCTTCGACACCGCCACCTTCCCTGAGAGCTGGAAACACGCCGAACTCAGCGCTCTTCTCAAGAAACCCACAGCAGACCCCACCGACCTCAAGAATTACCGTCCCATCTCGCTCCTCCCGTTCCCGGCCAAAGTCATCGAGAAGACCGTCAACAAACAGCTGGCCGCCTTCCTCGAGACGAATGGATCCCTCGACCCCTCACAGTCGGGCTTCCGAGCGAACCACAGCACCGAGACCGCCCTCATCGCTGCCACCGATGACCTTCGAACGCTGATGGACAACGGAGAAACAGCGGCACTCATCCTCCTGGACCTCTCCGCGGCTTTCGACACTGTCTGCCACCGCACCCTAGTACAGCGCCTCGGCAACATCGGAATCCAGGACAAGGCACTGGATTGGATCACCTCCTTCCTCGACGGAAGAACACAGAGAGTCCGCCTACCACCGTACAAGTCAGAGGCCACCAAAGTCATCTGCGGCGTCCCTCAAGGATCCTCACTGAGCCCCACCCTCTTCAACGTCTACATGAGCCCCCTCGCGGCCATCGCACGCCAACACAACCTCAACATAATCTCCTACGCCGACGACACCCAGCTGATCCTCTCCCTGACCAACGACCCCGCCACCGCCAGAGCCAACCTGCACGAAGGGATGAGAGATGTAGCCGAATGGATGACGACCAGCCGCCTGAAACTGAACTCGGACAAGACGGAGGTCCTCATCCTGGGCTCCTCGCCCTCCGCCTGGGACGACTCCTGGTGGCCCCCCGCCCTGGGCACCGCACCCAAACCGACGGACCACGCACGCAACCTGGGCTTCATCCTGGACTCCTCCCTCTCCATGACCAGACAAGTCAACGCCACCTCCTCATCTTGCTTCAACATCCTGCGCATGCTACGCAAGATCTTCCGATGGATCCCCACCGAGACGCGGCAGACGGTCACCCAAGCCCTCGTCACCAGCCGACTGGACTACGGCAACGCCCTCTACGCCGGAACCACCGCCAAGCTCCAGAAGAGACTCCAGCGGATCCAGAACGCCTCGGCCAAACTCATCCTCGACATCCCCCGACGTAGCCACATCTCCGGACACCTGAGAGATCTGCACTGGCTCCCGGTCAACAAGAGAATCACCTTCCGTCTCCTCACCCACGCACACAAAGCCCTACACGACCAAGGCCCGAGCTACCTCAACAACCGGATCAACTTCTACACTCCCAAGCGCCTCCTCAGATCAACCAACCACGCCCTCGCCGCCGTCCCCCGCATCCGAAGAGCGACAACAGGAGGAAGGTCCTTCTCCTACCTGGCCGCCAAGACCTGGAACTCACTCCCGACCAACCTGCGCCTGACCCAGGACCACCTCTCCTTCAGGAAGAAGCTCAAGACCTGGCTGTTCGAGCAGTAGCGGCACCCCCCCCTTGCTGCCTCCCAGCGCCTTGAGACCCTACGGGTGAGTAGTGCGCTCTATAAATGACCTGATTGATTGATTGATTGATACATATGATAGATTTGTATTGTATTTAGATAGGTAAATTGCTACAGTTTTTGACACTTGGGGGCATATTTACAATAACTGGCGCATCCCTGCAAATCAGCAGGGATGCGCCAGTTATTGTGTGCCACAGCTCCGCCATCATGGATGTGCCGCATTTACAATGCGGCGCACCATGGTGCAAAAACGGCACAGATGTGTGACGCATCTGTGCCGTAAAAGTGACGCATTGCTGGAGTTGCGTCTCAAGCGCGACGCAGTTCCAGCAATGCTCTGGGGGCCCTATCTAGTTAATGCTGCGTCAATCCTTATGCCTGCTTCAGGCAGGTGCAGGGTTTTGACGCAGCATGGGCCTAAAAGTGACTGAGTGAAATCTTGTAGATTTCACTCAGCCACGTTTAGGAGGCGTTCCTCCGCCGGAAAGCCCCCCCCTACACAGGAACACCTACATGTGGCGCAGGGCATTACAACGTGACGCATCTCCCAGATGCGTCACGTTGTAAGTACCCCCGCACCATGGAGCAGGATTTGCGCCGCCGCTGCATCACAAAAGTGACGCAATGGCGGCGTAAATGAGGCGCAAGGGGCTTGTAAATCTGCCCCTAAGAATCTTTTTGTCACTTCCAGTTCAATAGTTGCAAGCCTTATACTATAGCACCGTGATCTGTTTATCATTATCAAGGAGCTGCTTGCAAACTGTAAGTCATGTAAAACCTTATTTTTTTTTCACTTTGTTGTTATTCTAGGATTCCAAAAAGGGGTTGCTTTGAAAAGTAATAATGTCTTGTGAGCACAGGTAACCACAGTCATTGTGTTACGTTTTAAAGCCTGACTGTGTTGTGCCCCCTACCATTCACTCTTAACATATGTCTCCACAAGTGAGAATTACATGATTCTTACACCTTTTAACCCTCAATGTCTTATATAACATTTCCTGTACATTGAATTATACATTTGTATCATTAATGGTGTCTGTGTGTGTAGTGTAAAGCGCGTGACACCCTAAAATGGGACGACTAGTGCTGTAAAAGAATTAAAAAAAGGTAGATGCCACTTAAAATCAATATTTGTAAAATTAATCACACAGAAAAATACATTTTGCCTTCTTACTTTGCAAGCACATCTCTCACATAATGAGCTGAACAAAGTTAAAAGCTTGCCTCTAAAACATAGTTTCTCTTAATCATTTCTGAAATTATAACAAGCTGAGTGTCTTTGTTTCCACCATTGTATTGGCATTAAGGTGATAGGCTGCAGATGTGACCCAGCTAAGGTGATCATTGAACAAAAGTAGGGTTGATGGCCCTTTAAACCAGGTTCAGCTGGATGTTGAAATAAGAAAGCACCCTCGCTGCCTCCAGGCTGCTGCATCAAACAGGATTCAGGCAATTTGCAGGCACTTCTAAATTGTGCTCCGATGTCAGAAAATGACACCAGGACAAATTTAGCATATGTCTTCACCGTAGGTCGGACACAAGATCTGGCCCAGAAATAGCTACTGGAACTGGGATCCAGTATGATCCCCCTACATTCCAGGACTGTTGGTGTGTGATTTTATGAATGAGTGAGTTTTTGAGTGGGTGTCCCAGTGGATGATTGTGTAGAAGGGTACAGGGGTATGGTGAGGGACAGAGATGGGCAAGTCACTAAATGTTAGTGCCAGGCTCGAGCCTGAATCTTTGCTCTGGCACAGCTTAAGGGCCTGTTGGAACGGTCAAGTCCATAACAAGCTAAGCTTTCAATTGGCGTCTACCTGCCACCAACCGTGTACCTAGATTTGGAACTGGGGAACCAGGTTTGAGCCTCAGCGTCTGCTCAGCATTCAGTCATTCTAGACAAGTCACTCAATTTCCTGTGCTTATAAACATTGAGTGTGACCTTGGTCAATGTAACTGTTGCTCATGTAAAACATTCCGAAATCTTTGGTCGAGATAGCACCATATTCAATTGCAGAAAATGCGTAAGAGGTTAAAACAAAGCATTAAAATGGAATATCAAAAAGATAGCCACTTATGGATTTGTACAAAGTGAAATCATGAAGCCTGGATAAATCGAAGCTTCTCTGCCTTAATTGTGTGATCTTGGGCAAGTGTTTTTTTTACCAAAACTCCCTTTTCTTCATTATCACCTCTGTAGCCACTTTCAAATATGTGAGTTCAGAATATCAATTGTACAAAAGCCTTTTTTGTTTGATCTAATAAACTATAATGTTCCTCTATGATAATCTGGTCTGTGTACAGGGTTTACATGACAGCTCTCATGTCCCTTGTTCACTAATGGTTCATGTTTAAAAAACTATCACTTTTAATAGGTACTACTCAGTATAAAGCTATAATGTGACATTAATGTCAAAGCTTCACAAGAGACGTTATCATATGTTACAAGATGTTGTTTGTATGATTTTCATAGCAAACATTGTCAGGACTTGCTTGTGCAAAGGCTGCAAGAGCCAAGTCAAACCCCTGGCTTGCTCAGCTCTCATTGTTAATTTGGGAACTCACCGTCTTCTAGTGAGGAAGTGAGTGGTGTGATAAGTAAATAGGTGGATTACAACTTTTGTAAGCACAATCAGAGCACACTTAAGTAATGTATAACAGATATCAAGTCCTTTATTCAGCCCCACTAGGAGGAGTCATCATTTTCACCTGTTCTTAACGCCATAGAATCATAATTGTTTCCAACTTCATAGATCCATAGCCAACCTGATCACTTCTAGATCAAATTATTACACATACTTATAAGAAAAATACCATAAAACTCATCAGTGAAATCATCAAGTAGGTATATCCTGGAAAATTAAATGAAAGGGGAAAGGTGCAAAGAGTCATGATGTAACCAGTCAAAGTGCACATTGATGACTTCACTCCAAATTGTGAGAATCCTCTAGACCTGTGTATTAGGATATTTTTGCAAGAACAGTACCATATTCTTACCTAGAACCACAAATTAAATTCTCTGTATGGAATTGTGCACCAAAACTAGTTCTTAAACTATCTGGACAAGCACAAGACATAATATGTTTCATCTCAAGGCAATTAATAGTCTTAATAGCTGCATACTATCAAATCAGTCATATTATAGGAAGTGAAAATATATATGATAATGTGTGGGTTCACAATTGGCAACTAGATCCTGTGAGTCCATGGGTAATCAAATCAGGAAAGACAACCTAACATCTCCACACACACTATTACGGTGAGTGAACAAGACACAGAATACTAACAAGAATGTTAATTAATCAATGTCAATCATTTACACATTTGTAAAATATATATCTAAATTCCGTGTGCCAAAATATGTTCATTCCCTCTATCACCTGAGTGAGCAGCCCAACCACATTAATACAAATTTCTCAGCAAGGATAATGACACAAGTCTGTTTGAGAAACTTCACCCAGTATCTTCAGATATCGTCCATAGGTCATAATCCTGTATTCCATATTGTCATAGCAAATACAAGAAAGAAGTCTGCTGTAAAGTGAATACATCTCATTTCTGAAGTACTCCCATATAGTTATTTCAATGATGTCCCTCTCAGGATATCATGTACTGATGTCTAATTCCATGCATCATCTTAGACCCGAAATATCAAAGGTAATGCTATCCCTTAATCCCAAATATGTTAGGGAGTGACATTGTTCAATCCTTTGTTATAAATCTCTATCAAAACATTGTTCTTAACTATACTATTCACCCATGGATAATCAATTCCGACAGCTTCAACTCAAATATACTATAAATTCAACAGGAAGAGAAGGTAGGAGCACACTGCCTCACATCCTAGTGCCATTTTCACTTTGCATCCTGGCATCCCAGCACTGAAAGCAAACGGAAGGGAGGCAGGTGACAGAAAGGAGGCCTAAAATGAAGGAAAAAGGTGGGTCTTACTAGCCTTGCGGAAAGCTAAATAGTATCAATGTTGCGGATGTGGATAGGAAGTGAGTTCCAGAGTTTAGCCGCCAGTAAGAGGAAAGATCGCCCACCAGCTCGTGCCCTCCTTACCCGGGGAACAACCTCCAGGTGATGACCTATCGAGCGGAGTTGGCGAGTAGGGGTGTATGATGAGAGCATATTGGCCAAGATACCTGGAGAGGAGAAATTCAAAACTTAAATGCAGGACATAGAGACTTAAACTCTACTCGCCTCGCCACCGGCAGTCAATGAATCCGACAGATAGCACCAGAGGTGGGGCAGGTTCTAGGCAGACCAAGAAGAGTTCTGGCAGCTGTGTTTTGTACCCTCTGGAGACTAACAATCTCAGACTTATTAGCCCCCCAGGTACAGCGAGCTGGCGTAATCCAGTCTTGACAGGATTGAGACCTGGATAATCACCTGCCTAATGGATGGGTCGAAAAAGCCCCATAGAGGTTTGAGCCCCGTAGTATGCCGAAACACGTCCCTGCCACCTTCTTAGTTTGGACCTGAAAGCTGAGAGCTGAGTCAGCACAAACACCTAGATTGTTCACCACCTGTTTGGGGGCAGGTGCACAACCCAGGGTAGCCGGCCACCAGTGTTCGCTCCACAGCACAGGATCTTTCCTTACCAGCTAGACCACAGCCTTACTGGTATTGAGATGGAGGCAGTTGGCAGTCATACACCCCGCAACAGCAGCAATACCGCTCCGAAACTTATGAGCGTCTCGCTCACAGTCATCGGAGAGTGCAAATACCAACTGCGTATTATCTGCCTATGATACTATTGTGAGCCCTCTACTTCTGGCCATGGCTGCTAGTGGTTAGACATATAAGTTGAAAATCTTTGGGCACAGAGCACAGCCCTGTGGCACGCCCTGTTTGATGGTATGGACTGTAGATGTGAATGGGGGGGCCATTACCTGGAAGGTCCTCTCAGAAAGAAGAGAGGCGAAACAGGCCAATGAAGGGCCCACAATGCTTGCCTCCTCCAACCTTTGCAGTAAGATCTGGTGAGAGACGGCGTCAAACACGGCACTGAGATCAAGCAAAATCAGTGCAGATGTACGACCCACATCAGTGTAACCCTCAGATGTTCCGTCACCGCTAAGAGAGCGGACTCCGTGCTGTGGCCTGGGTGAAAGCCATTCTGCGAGGGATCAAATATGTCATTCTCTTCCAGGAAGCCTATCAGGATGGAGTTCATGTAGGCCTCAGAGATCTTAGAAGCCCATGCCAGGAGAGAAATAGGATGAAAGTTTTCTGGTTTGGCTGAGTTGACGGAAGGGTTTTTCAGCAGGGGGAAAACCCTCACCTGCTTCCAAGTCCTAGGAACAACTGCCATAGACAGGGACATGTTGATCACCTGGCCCAGGGGTGTAAGAAGCACAGGTAGCAGTTTAAAAAATGTATCAGTTTCCGTTCTTTGTAAGTATGTTTTTCAGTCGTTCGTTCCGGACATGTACTGTCTTCTTGACCGTTTTGGTTTCTGTCCTTTTTCTATATCCTTTCCTCTTGAGCTATCTCTCCTTTTTTGTTCCTCTCTCTCTTCTCCTTACTTTCATTCCTTTATATTTTCTTTCTCTTTTTACCATCCTAGTACTTCCACTTTTACCCTTTTCTTCACATCTTTTATCTCTTCTAAGTTTTTTGCCATTCCATGAACATGTTATTCTCTTTCTTACTAGATTTTCACTTTTCTCAACTCCATTAGTTTATTTCTTTTGCATTAATAAGCATGTTACTGTTAGTTGTGTTTCTCAAATATTCCATTCCGTGTAACAACATGGAACGTTAAGGGATTAAATAATCCCATTAAAAGACAAAGGGTTCTTTCACATTTAGCAAGACTTAAGACTGACATTGCCCACCTTCAGGAGACTCATCTTGCTGAGGTAGAGGCTCTAAAACTCAAGCGTTGTTGGGTAGGTCATGTTATTTGCTCTCCTACGGCAACTAGAAAAAATGGTGTTGTAATTTTGTTGCATAAAAAGTTAAACGTTTCTTCTATTGTTCATGAATGTGATGCTGATGGCCGTTGGGTTATTGTTACATTACTCATAGATAATATTCCTCTTACCCTTTTCAATGTGTATGCCCCTACTGGGATTGACAGGTCCTTTTGGCCCTCTATCTCTACCAAGTTGTCCTCCCTATCTGGGGACTACATCCTTCTCGGAGGAGATTGTAATCAGGTTGTTGACCCCTTCCTTGACCGACAGTCCAAAGTCAAATTTGTTCCTTCCAGAATGCATACTCAATTTCTAAATTCTTTTCAAAATAATGCTTTAGTAGATATTTGGAGACTGTGTAATCCAGATATTAGAGAATACAGTTTTTTCTCCCCTCCTCATCAATCCCAATCCCGCATTGATCATATTTTTCTTAGTAAATCCCTGTCCCAGCATGCTATCCGCTCTGAAATTGGCTCCATCCTGCTCTCTGACCATGCTTCAGTTTTTGTGGATCTTGATTTACTACCTTTTTCTCCCCACTCTGGCAGGTGGCGTTTCAATAATGCTTTGCTTCTAGAACCCACTTTTTGTACTGAATTTACCACCTTTGCCAAGGAATTTTTTCTCTTAAATCACACTCCCGATTCCTCTTTTGTTATGGTTTGGGATTCATTTAAAGCAGCCTCTAGGGGTTTTATTATCAACTTTGTGGCTAAGCGGAAGAAACTCCGAGAGGCTAAGTCGGAGAAAATCTTAGCTGATATTAAATCTTTAGAACTTGCATATTACGCTTCTAAATCTGAATCTTCCCTTAAATCACTTATTGATGCAAAAATCTCATTTAATAAATTTACAACCGATGCTGCTTCTAATACCTTGTTAAAATGCAACTCCAGATATTATGGAGGTAAGAATAAAATGGGGATACTCCTGGCCAATTACTTAAAGATACGAAAGGAACGTACAAAGATTGAATCTGTCAAGACTTCTTCTGGGGAATCTACATAGATAAGGACATCCTCTCCGAGTTTGTCAAATTTTATGATAATCTTTATACTCCTGAACAAATACCGACGCCTACTGATCTCCTTTCTTATTTCCATTCTCTTCCTTCTCCGATTTCCCATGTTGATCTTCACTCCCTGGAACGAGACATTTCACTATCCGAGGTCTCCAATGCTGTTTCCAAATTACGTCACGGTAAATCTCCTGGTCCTGACAGATTTACTATTGAATTCTATAATCACTTTGCCTCTCTTCTTCTTCCCAAACTCCTACTCTTGTTCCAAACTTTCCTTGGAGCGGGTTCCTCAGGCGGTTCTTTTCAACAGGCTTTGATTTGTTTGATTCCCAAGGAAGATAAAGATCATTCATTATGCAAGAATTACAGACCAATATCCTTGGTCAACACTGATTATAAGATCCTAGCTAAGATACTAGCGTTACGCATGGATCCCCTCTTACCAGATCTCAATAGTCCTGAGCAGTCAGGTTTTGTCAAAGGGCGTCTTTCCTCTGATAACTCCCGTGTCTTCCTTAATATACTTAGCAAAGCTTCCTCCTTGACTCTTCCTTTCGCAGCTATCTCTTTAGATGCGGAAAAAGCCTTTGACAGGATTGGATGGGACTTTATGTTTCAGGCTTTACGTTGGATTGGCATTCCTTCCAAATTTATTTCTATTGTGTCTTTACTTTATTCCAATCCTCAGGCCTCTATCTTTGTCAATGGGATGTCCTCAGACTATTTCTCTCTACATAGGGGTGTTCGGCAGGGTTGCCCTCTCTCTCCCTTAACTTTTTGTGTTAGCCCTAGAACCTTTCCTTACTAAAATTCGTCTAGACAACGGTATCTCTGGTTTTCAATTTGGTTCTCATCAGGTTAAGCTCTCGGTTTATGCTGATGATATTCTTTTTTATTGCTCCGATCCTATTACCTCAATTCCCGCTTTTCTTCAGCAAGTCTCTTCCTTTTCTTTAGTTTCTGGTTATCGCTTAAACGCCGATAAATGTGAAATCTTGCCTCTGAATCCTCTCTGCCAGAAACACCTTTTCTCTCAAACAGGTTTCTCATGCCAACCTTCTAAAATTAAATATCTGGGAGTTTGGTTTGCCCCTTCTTTTATCCGACACTCTTAAACTAAACTTTGATTATATCTCCAAGAAAATGGACACGGCTATTACCGTTGGCATCCGCTCTTTTTATCCTGGTGGGGCAGGCTCAATTCTATAAAGATGATGTTATCCCCCCTTCTTCTTTATACTATCTCCATGCTCCCTTTGCACATCCCAATTTCTTTCTTCAAAAAGATTGACTCTTTATTACTGAAATTTCTGTGGAATGGCAAACGTCCTCGGATAGCTCTTGCTTCCTTACGAAAGGATAAGGCTCACTCCGGAGTACGTTTTCCTAATTTTAAGGAATATCACCGAGCCTTCTCCTTGAAACAATCAATCCGCTGGTTTTCTTCTGACCTTCCTCATTATCCTACTATCTGGTTGAGTATAGAATCCTCCTTCATTTCTCCATTTACTTTTCGTGAATTCATGTCCTTTACATCTTCCTTAACTCGGCTTCGCACGCCTATCATTTCCCAGTGTCGTAATCTACTTCTACCATTTTTATCTTCATCTTATCCCTCCCGCCTTTCCATACACGAACAACCGATTTGGTACAATTCACTTCTTAAAGTCCGTAACCGCTCCATCTTCTGGAAAACTTGGCATTCTCGAGGACTATGTTGGATTTCTCAATTGCTTTCTCAGGGTACTCCTCTCTCCTTTCAGGAACTTCAATCCCTTTTTTCATTGCCCACTTCTACCCGAGCACAGCACGCTGCCCTTCTTCCAGTCTTGATCTCTTATCTTGATTCCCTTTCACCCTCCGGCGATGTTCCTTTAGAATGTAGACCCACTTGCCTCTTGTTGGAAGCTCCTCCTTCTGCGTCTGCTCTGTATAACTCTTTCCGCTTTATTCATGATAGACTGAAATCTCGTATTGAGACTGCCTGGGAATCCGATTTTTCTCAGACTTGGCCTGTACCTCTTTGGGACAGGATATGGACTAAACTTCATAAAACCTCTAGAGCTGCTAATACCACCCAAACTCTATATTTCATTTATAACAGAGCTTTATTCTCTCCATTGGCTCTCTCCCGTTTTTCATCAGACACTCCCTCTACTTGTTGGTCTTGTCCTCATTCACCTGCAGATCTCAAACATATGCTTTTTGACTGTCCTCCTACTGCCCAGTTCTGGCAATTAGTTTGGAAGCAAATACAAAAAAAATTTCACTTCCAGGTTCCCTTTTCCCCTACACTAGTTTTTCTAGGTTCCCTCGCACCGGAACTTCCACTCTCTCCCAGTCATTATCTTTTACTTGACCTCTTTATAGCTGTAGCTTTCCATACCATCACATCCAACTGGAAACAAGCTGCAAATATTTCCTACCAATCTTGGTGGAATGCGGTCTGTTTTCATCACCGTCTGGATACCAACTATGTTTCCCCTATATCCCTGGCTATTAAACGGGACCTGATTTGGCTTCCCTTGGTAACATACCTTTCTTCCACTGCTCCTGCATATCCTTCTCCTGATCTCACCACGGTTGAAGTACGTAAACCCCCATGATTTTCTTATTACCTGATTGCTGTACCTATTAATTTTCGATATATTGTTTTTACCTTTCATTTATATCCACATACCATTGTTCATAATTCCTCATGCTTGTTATGCTTACTTTACATGAGAATTGTTGTTGTATTGCTTATTTTATATATCTGCTTACTGTAACTCTTACTCCCCATTTCCTCCCTCCTCTCCTCCCTCTTTATTTTCTTCAATAAATCAAACTTAAAAAAAAATAAAAAAAATAAAATTATCAGGCTTCATAGGATCAGCAGGAGAGTCGGATTTGATCTTGCTGCAAAGTGAGCGCAGCACATCCTGGGAAATCGGTGGGAAGGTGGCAAGCATGTGAGTGGGGTGGGGTATCCCTGTGCGGTCAGGGCACTTATCCATTGGAGGAAAGGTTTTATAGATGTCTGGCCATACCCCTAGTCCTGTAGTGTGTTACATCAAACACACAAGAGGGTGATGAGAGGAATGCTTGCAAATAATCTAAATCACTTTCATTCGCTACATGTAGCATTCACCCTAATTGTTTTTGTCCAACTTTACCACTCTCTATAGAGACCTGCCTTGCAGTATAGGCGATCTGCAAGCATTCCTCCCATCACCTTTTGTGCATGTGATGTGTTCTTTAAATTGTAGAGTCTCTGATTTTTCCTACTTTATGTTTTTATTTTGGTCTGGAAGAGTCCCATAGAGAACCAGTTATTCCATTTGTTAGTAGTGGCCTTCATCCTTGTTACAGGTGCTGGATAGTGAATTTCCCAGGTACATATAGGTGCATGGGAGATGAATAATGTATTCACATCATGAGAAAAGTCTGAAACTATGGGTATGTAATGTATTGCTCATGACGAGTTCATGTTGGAGATTTGTCTGAAGGATCTTTTCAGCAAAACTCATGTGTTGAGCACTGCATGATTAGAGTACCATTCAAGTGAATGTTGATAAGGAATGGAAGGTTGTGCAGTCCACTCTACCTCACTGGATTGGAGTAGAATCAGGAATGATTAAATCAATGGTTTTGCCTTAGATGTTTGGTGTGGATTAGAAAAGTTAATTAGCTTCAACAGAGCTGCTGTTAGGAATTAGCAGGATTGTTTCATTGATATTAGTATCCCTAAGTTGGATTATCCCAGAGTTTGATATTTGTTTGGTTAGACACTGCAAATTCTGCAATGAAACTTTTTTGAGGAGGTTGGTAGATGGTATGAAGAGCAATTTGAGTCACAGATCAGCTTCCAGACAACTTTAAGTATTTTTCTGTTGAAATAATGCCACTCCACAACCAGAAAGTCTTTGCTCTGATGTCTCAGAATCAGGTGGGGATAATAGATCTGTGATAGTTTGCGTGTTTTCCTTAAGTCATGACTCAGTGATGAAGAAAATATTCAGACTCAGATCAACGAATATATCACCTACCAAAGTGAGAGACAGAGGGAGAGAGAGAGAGAGAGAGAGAGAGAGAGAGAGAGAGAGAGAGAGAGCGAGAGAGAGAGAGAGAGAGAGAGAGAGGTGGTTGAAATGTCATGGGTGCGTTGTGAATTATTCAGCAATGATCAGTAAGTGTTTCAGGCTGTATGGGCACAAATCATGAAACTAAGTGATGATTGTGTTGGATTGCCATGATTAATTGTAGGCAAACTTTAGGGACCCTTATACTCAAAGGTAAGTAGTTGGAGGAGCAAGATGGATGAGTGAGAGCACAAATGTAGTTTGAGGAAGTTGCTTACGCATAGACACCAGCGGTGATAATTAATATTTAGATTTAATACTGTCACTGAGTAGTGAAGAATATTTTCTGGGTTTATAGTGTGTCAGGAGTTATAAAGGAGATGACTCCTAATAATGATTATTACATTTTTGTATGTTGTGTATGTTTCAATACAGGTCTATGTTTTATGCTTTGTGTGTATGTTTCCATAATTATTTTAATGTATGTCATTTTTGATATTATATTATGCTTCACAAGCTGATGAGACTGCAAACCATGTTCATGACGTGGCTTCCTTTTTCTTCACCTACTATGTGGTGACGATATGAAGTTATTTCATTCAAATTTTTTCTTGATACAACAAAGTTAATTCAGCATATTGTCAATGCCTACTGATTGATTGGCACCATGACAAATCACAGCTGCAGTACCCAATAGACAACAACTAATGAAGGAGGGCAATCTTTATGGAGAGTCCATGTGGGTGTCACTTTTTATGGTGCAGCTGTTTCCTTTTCAGAAAGCTCTGAGGACAAGCATGTTCCATTAGTGTAGAATATATCTCACCCTTTCACAGAGCGCTTGATTGCACATCAGTTTGAGTGTTAAACAAATAAATTTGATGATGATGTAGTCTGAAGCAGTGGTGTTTATGTTTCTCTATGTCGTTGCAGTCTATTAATGGAACACACTGTAGCTAAATTGGTTTGGTTGGAGGGGTTATTGGTATGGTGCTGTGGATACTGAAAATGAAATGGCTAAAGACTCACAGGAAGCTTCTGAGTAACTTAGGCAATTGAAGAGCTAGTGAGAGTTAATACTGCAACCTTCATTTATGGACAACTTATGTAGAGTAAAACAAAACTGTGAAGTAGATTACATCCACCTGTTGTTCAGCGATTTGGACAAGGAGGTATTATAAATGACTTTGCAGCATGAGTATGACATAATATGATGACTATTTAGTACACATGAAAAGGGGTTATGCAATACTTGTATAGCCAGAATGTTATCAAAGGCCTAAGATTTGAGTTAATCCCAATTTGTTAAAATGTAAAATGGTGGTGCCCACTGTAAGGCTTCTTAATAGGATCATTGAAACATTGTTTGAGTTTATTGAGGCATCGCCAAATGCTTTCCACTAAATTGCTGTAGGGTAACAAGGGTGTGAATTTTTTTTTAATGGTAAAATAAACAGAGATGGTGCAAACTAAATTATGTCAGTTTACTTCTAAAAGTTATACATAAATATTTTTTGAAATATAGTTGTTTTACTTTGCTGTGCTTTCTTTAAACCTGCTTTATAAACAGTAATCTTTTTTCATTGGAAAAGGTGTTATTATTTTTCAAATACAACATACAACAAATGTGGGCGCATCACACCAACACCTCGGCAGATCATAATCCAGGCAAAACATCTCTGATTTATTGCATTTGCTTGACCGCCCATCCCTTCTGCGTACAATGAAGCCTCCCAGCCTTAATGTGCTCTAAGTGGAAAATCGTGTCACGTGCTAGTTCAATGGGTGCCTATCCTTCACCTGTCCCTCCACCCTCTACCCCTTTGACTCCATTAGTGTGCGGGCAATTGGTCAACTCTAAACTACGTCCTCTGTATCCCAGGTTGCCGATATCTTCTCATGTATTTTCTGACAGCCTTTGCCCTTATAGACCTCTCTTTCAGAGGTTTTATTGGGTGACATCCCTTCCTCCCAGCGTCTGAACGATGATGGCGTGTCGCACCTCCATTTCTGAGTGATGTCTCTTTCCGCCCCCATATATCCCCTGTCCACCAGAATCTTCTAGTACTTCGAGAGATCTGATGGATCACATATGCCCAGTAATCCCCTAAGGGGTTTAAGTTCGACTTTGATCCCAACCACCCTGTCCAATGATATAGTCACTTGTTCTCAGCCAGTGTGTTTAATCTAATCCAGTCCCAGCCTAGGAAGCCCCTTAAGTCAATCACACATCTCAATAGAGTGCCCTGTCAGAGAGGAGTACTGGATGTGAGGCTTTTGTTCCACTTCATCTCCCTCAGTAGACTATTCCAGATGTCCATAACTGTTGCCTTGGCCGGACATGCTCCCCCTTCTAATCAGCCCTCATATAGAACATGCATATAACTATGGTCTCCTATTCCGCATCTGTCCACTCGAACCACCAGGTCATCCGAGTTTGCACACACCCAATCACTCACCACCCCTACCTGCCCTGCCTCGTAATACTTTCTGATATTAGGCAGTGCAATACCACTGTCATATAGAGATTGCTGCAAGGTAAACGTTCCTATATGGGGCTGCCCCCCTCCCCACCCCAGAGTAATGCCCTCACTAAGGTGTCTACTCGTGAGAAGAACATTTTTGGCAGCTTATAGGGGCAAAGCTATAACCTTGAACATAGCCACTTTCCTTAACAGTGAGAGCAACAGTATACTCCAGCGTTTAA
This sequence comes from Lissotriton helveticus, assembly GCF_964261635.1. Taxonomy (NCBI): domain Eukaryota; kingdom Metazoa; phylum Chordata; class Amphibia; order Caudata; family Salamandridae; genus Lissotriton; species Lissotriton helveticus. The sequence continues at coordinate 1,084,021,393 of NC_136059.1, forward strand.
CGTCCTTCTCTAGCCTCTGCAATAACGGGTCAAGATTGGCTTGAGCATGGGAGGTGGAATCCCTGGTTATCCATATACCCAGATATTTGAAACTATGAGGTTCCATCCATAAAAGTAGTGACAGTAGGTCCGTACAGGCTTCCCTGCCTTGGGTATAAGCACTGTGGAGGCCATGGCCAAAGTCGTCTGGTACATAAGAAGATATGGCTTGGTCACTTTAGCTGCCATTTTTGGAGAAATTCCACAGGTAACACACTGGCACCTGCATCTGCACCAATACATCTGTATTTGCCTCAGTGAGATTCAATTCTAGTATTTCCCTCTCCTCAAAGGTCAGGGTTTTAGTTGGGCAATCCTTCATAAAGTTCCAGATCTCAGACTCTGAACCTTCCACCCTACGCCCATAAAATGCCTCCATATATGTCACAAATGTGTCAGCAATCTGCTTACTGCCACTTGCCATCTGTCCTGATTCCAGTTGCAGTTTAGTTATACATTATTTATTAAGGCAGAAACCATGCAAGACAAGTTTAAGGTAGAGGCAGAGAAAGAGATAGCATGACCTTAGAGGTGACATTTTTGACTAATTAACTAGTACTTGACTTGCAACAATAAGGGCTAAAAGGACCTACAAGGCCATGGTATTTGAGATTTGGTGCAGTAGACAGGAATTCCTGGAGATGAAGCTTATGTTTCTTTAGTAAAAGAGTGTCCATATAACAAACTTTTTTGATCTTACTCATTGAAGGAAACACCCGTAAAGGTAGGACCCTGGCAAAATATATTCAAACAAAAGTAGTGACAACAAGTGTTAGACCTGGCATCATTGGCGTGAGTCTCCCTTCCATTTTGACGGATTGCCTCCTCTGTTTTGATATGTTTTTGCTGGTTATATGCTTTGGGCACCGTGCCACTGCTATTCAGTGCCACAGTGCAAGTGCTCCCTATGTTAAATTGATGTGCTGATTAGTGATTCCATGATTGGGTTACTTGATTTACCTGTCAGCCCCTAGTGCAGTGCACCATGTGTGCCCAGGGCTTGTACACCAAATGCTGCTAGTGGGCTTGCAGCACTTGTTGTGCCACCCACAGAAGCATCTTGTAAAGTGTGTCTCAGGCCTGCCATTGCAAGGTCTGTGTGCAGTCTAGTACTGCCATGTCGACTTGGCAAGTGCACCCACTTGCCAGTCCCTAAACCTTCCCTTTGCTTCATATTAGGCACCCCTATGGTGGGCCCAAGGGCAGGGTGCATTGTAAGTATAACCCTGGCAGTATAAGGCTGGGAGGGTGCCTACACATCATCATCGCAGCGTCATCGCATCGTCGCATCAAGGGCGCCATCTTCTCGCTTCGCAACCAGATCATCACATCAAGGCGCCATCTTGCGCACAGCAACAGGCCGTAGGCTGAGAATCTACGCATCACCTCCGCACCGGTAAGGATTACGATGCATCCCCTACTCTGCGCAAGCATTGAGGCACGACGCATCATTTCCCTCAGATCACGGAACCGACGAAGCTCCACTTTTGCGAGCCTTTTGTTTACTTTGCGCTACACATCCAGGTACTTTGTTGAGAACTTTGTCGCATTTATCATCAACTTGAACTAAGTTACTTTTATCATCTTTAAAACAATCTTAAGTGTAGTATTGTGGATTTTAATTGTTTGTGGTCTTGTGTTAAGTCTATATAAAGAATACTTATTTTTATAAAACCTGTGTTGTGTCCAACTGTAGTATTTCCACTGTATTACTGTGTATGTTCACAAATGCTTAACACACTGCCGCTGAGATAAGCCTGGCTGCTCATGCCAAGCTAGCAAGGGGGTGAGAAGGGGTTATTAAGGAGTGTAATCCCCTTATCCTGACTAAGAATTAAAGGTCCCTATTTGAACAAAGTTGAATACTATTGCCAACTAGAGACCCCCAAATCTAACAACAAGGATGAAGCAATTTTAAAAGCTCACCTGAAGTAGAAAAAGAATAATAAAAATAGGAAACATGAATCACATGCAGGCACCTATTTTGCAAATTTGGTTCAAAGCTAATTTGGAGCATTTAAAGCAGACATTCATAAAAGCTAATATGACAACCCACAGCACAGAGAATGCAAGTAAATTCATCCGATTCGCCAAATGGTCAATTGAGGAGGCTATATAGGTTGGACAAGTACCCAGAAAACCTAAAGTGAATCAAGGATCACAAAAAAATGATTGAATGTTGGAAATTATTATAATTTGTGTGATATTCCCTCCAGATTTTTGTTTTCTCTTACTAACCCCATTTTTGTTGACTGTTGGACAATGCACACTAAGCAGGGGTAAGGTGTTCGTGCTCTCCCTTATTAAGATGATACATTTGGCATAATTCATATCCTCAGATGTCTGATAAGTAGTACTAAATGTACCAGAGGCCTGTAAATTAGATGTTACAAATGGGCTGCAGGACTCAGTATGCAACCCACTGAAGTAGACCTGTAAAACATTTTCTAGGCCTGCCCTTGTAGCCTGTGTGTGTGGTTTTAAACTGCCATTTTGACCTTGCAAAATAAACTTTTTGCCAGAGATAAACCCCCTTTTTCATGGCCTCTGCAAGAATGGGCAACACAAAAACCACAATAGACATGACTAAGACCCTTCCTATATCTAAAAGACGGCCACGTGAAAGAAATGTGGACCTACCCCCAGCTGCATCACAAAACGTCATTGTTCTAACGGGGGTACTACCATTATTAGCTACAGGAGGTTATGAAAACAACACCAGTCTTAAAAATAAGGTGATTTTCTGGCTCAAAAATAATAGGCCTTTACCCCCCCACATAAATGGCGAAATAATTATGGTGAGAAGAACAAACTGGGTCGGTATTCGCCCCAAAGATATAGAGGGCAATGTAATAATTACCACATTTAAAGATCCTAGAGTTACCACGCATATCACTGATTGGTTTTCTGACTCTAACAGCAGACCTATAACACCTAAACCACTTTCTTATTTTTATCCTGAAGCCTTAATGCCCCCAAAGCCATACCAATCTAAACCCTATTTTGATAAGCTCCCTTTTCAACAGCTTAGAAGACCAACTCAAAATAAGTATCCCCCAGGGTATATTGCAAGGGATTATAAAATTCCATCATATAACAGCTACCAAAACAGTGAATATACGTGGGAAAATAAATGTGCTCCGACTTCTAGATACGACCCTGTGGGTTATGGTCAATGTCTTCCACCTTTAACTCCATATTGGAATTTCGCCTGTCACAATTATTATGAGCCACTCTATGGCCTAGATGACGTAGAATGACTCTCCCAAAAGAAAGTAGACTATCGGGGTAGCGAGAAATCATCCAGTATAATTATCAATGTATCCCCCACGCAGGGCTATCCGGATGATAGGACTATTAAAAAAGGTTTAGAAAATGGGGCGGAAAAAACAGATAAAACTAATATAATCAAAACAACGCCCCTCTTGGAGCCACAATCCATCATTAATATATCCTCTACCCATGTGGAAAATAGGAAAACAATAGCAAAACTGCAGATCCTCACTTGGAATCTGGCAGGACTTTCCTCGAAAGTTACACAACCGGACTGGTTAGACGTGATAAACCTTTATTCAGTCCTGTGCTTCCAGGAAACTTGGGTGATTTTTCCTATTCATCTACTGGGTTACCAGACTTTTCACTCACCGGCGATTGTGAGTAAGCAGGGTAGACATAAGGGGGGCCTTTGTACATACATTAGCGTTGCAGTCGGGCATAGGATTATAAAAACGGTACTCAGGGCTCCATACCAAATAATTGTTATGGATATTGGCCCATCCCTGTTACTGCTAATTATTAATTTCTATAATAATATGCCCCTAGAGCAGTTGGAGAAAGTTTTGGACGAACTACACCATGCTCTGATAACAATCAAAGAAACATCCGGGGGCGAGTGCGCAATAGCATTTATGGGCGATTTTAATTGTCATATCTGCCCAAACGACCCATAGGGTATGTGTGATATCTTCCATACACAGGAGTTTGATCCTGATGATGCTACTTCTAGCCACTTTCAACATTCAAAATTAGGGGAGCTACTAAATAATTTCATGGCCTCTTTTAACCTACACTTCGCAAATGATTTATTCCTCATCCCAAGACCTTTTAAACCAACCTTCCATGGTAGAGAAACAAACTCTACTATTGACTTTATACTTTTCACAAAGATGCATGCCCCGTTAATACTCTTTTGGGACACTCTTGACCACCTACACGGCGACCACTATCCCCTGTCTCTATCTGTTGTGTTACCCTCTCCAACTACTATACAAAATAACTCTAAAGTTAATTACGAACAACCCATCAAAATGGGGGCTACTAACGGTTACACCATTAAATGGGATAAAATCAACCCAATTAGCCTCCTGAAAAATTTAATGAAGATGAGGGGGGAGGAGGTACATATCTGTCTCTCTATCTCTGAACAGCCCCATGCTATCCGTGAAGCCTTTCTGAAAATTCAGGCCAGCCTAAAAGAACTACTGACACGACAGTTCAAGACAGGACCCATCGCCCCCAAAGGGTGGTTTGATAAAAACTGTTCCAGTGCTCTAAAGTCATTGAAGAACCTCTTGCATATGACACCAAAACCACTCATGGAGATACGCCAGGCCAGACTCCGATATCGCCTAGCCATCAAAAATAGGAAATCGCACTGAAGGCAGAAGCATGGCAGAACTTGGTGTCAACGTCTGAAAACCGGGACCTTTCAGCCTTTTGGAAATTCATCAACACCCCGCTTCCATGGGTAAAAATGCCTGAGAAGAGTTTGGACATGGCGATTGATGGTGAGACCTGGGCTGCTCACTTTCAACAGCTCTATAGCAAACCCATATCCTCAAGAAACTTTACATCAGAGCGAATTCCTCCAAGCGAATTCTTTAGTGGAGTAGTGTGGCTCACTGGTTAGAGGCGGCAGGCCTGAGAGCAGAAGTCAGCCCGGGACCAGGGTTCAATTCCCGACGCGGCAGGGTCGTGGACCTTGGTCAGCGGACTCGATAATTCTCGCTTCGGTGCTTACTATAATCAGGGGTTCCACTCGGCAACTCTGGGCATTAGCTTGCCTAATCTCCACAACGGCCCCACCAATTCCGGGGATGCCTGGCTCCACCTTGGGGACTCCCAGCAAGGGACCATCCCACAGGGAAAGCCAGGACGGGTTCCCCAGAGTTATACAGCGCCGGGACGCCCCGTTGCTGGGGCAGCTGTGCGCTTTACAAGTATACTACATTTACATTTACATCAATCATAAGACCCCTCTGTGAGAGCCATTCCAACATTGTTTTCTCGTGTGAGGAGGTTGAGCTGGCTATTAGGGAGAGCCCAACTGGGAAGGCACCGGGCCCGGATGCCATCCCAGCAGACGTTTATAAGGCAGAAATAGCCTTTTGGGCCCCTTTATTGACTTCTGCCCTGGACTCTGTAAATGCCTCTGGTCATATTCCATCTTGGGCCGAGGCTATAGTAATACCCATTTACAAAAAGGGAGATAGGCATTCTCCATTGTGTTATAGGCCTATCTCCCTGCTTGACACCTTAATGAAGATTGCTGGTCGCATCATTTTGAAACGTTTAGTCAAATGGACGGAAGAGGAGGACATACTCTCAACCCTCCAATATGGCTTCCGACCTGGAAGAGGCACAGTAGAACAGACCCTGAATCTACATCTTATTATGTCCAAATATGTAGACATTAAGAAGGGAAGCCTGTACGTAACGTACATAGACTTAACCTCAGCATTTGATTGTGTCCTCCATGAACAACTATGGGATATTCTTGAACATCTGGGGATAGATCCATCAATCCTCCTCTTCATTATGACTTTGTATAGGGACGCTGGAGCTAGAGTTAGATTTGGCCCAAAGGGAGAGTGCTCACCAAGATTTACCATCAATAGAGGGGTTAGGCAGGGGTGCATCCTAGCTCCTCTGCTTTTCTCGCTCTACATAAATGCGATAGGCGAGCATCTGAAAAACATCGAATGCGATTACCCAAAAGTAGGAGGCCAATCCATCCCAATCCTGCTATATGCAGATGATGCGGCAATCCTCTCCCAAACAAGAGTGGGGCTACAAAAAGCGGTCACCGCATTCACTGCCTTCATGAACGACAGGGGCCTGAAAGTGAACATAGGGAAAACTTATTCAATGTTATGCAGTAAGAAGCATAAAAAAATCCCATGCCCCGTCTTTATTGAGGACCAAAGACTGGAGACAGTGGAGTACTTTACATACTTGGGTATATGTCTGCATAGAAAAATGTCCTGGCAGACGGCAGTTGAAAAGAGGAAACTCGCCTTTGTCAGAGCAATTGGTGGGCTTCGAGACTTTGCTGGAAAATTAGGGGGGAGGCCGGTAAAACAGCTCATCACAATATATAAAGCAAAATGTGCTTCAACAGCAACTTATGGGGCTGGCCTTTGGGGTATCGACAATAATATTTCCTCGATACAAAAAGTGGAAAATAATGTTTTAAGGTATCTTCTGGCTACATCAAAAGCAACCTCTGTATATATGATGCATATTGAGTTAGATCTACCGTTCATATCAGATCTAATTAAAGTGGAGCCCCCTCTTCTGTGGCACAAAATTTGGTCCACCCCTGAGACTGGTTTGAACAGAGAAGTAATATCAGACATCTTAAACCAGGAGGGGGCAAAACATTTGAAACATTCAAAATGGTTGGCTTATGTCAAAAACTTCTTGGATGATATTGGCCGCCCAGAGCTGTTCACAGATCCTTTGTCACTGGAATACATCTCAAGGAAAAGCCTGAGAAAGACTCTAATGGATTACCTGGAAACTAAAAGATGGAATAAGCAAAAACTATATAAAACAATCCAGGCATATCAAAGGGTGACACCGTACAAGGGGCTACAATTATATCTTTCAACTGATTTCTCCTGCTATACTAGAATGTTGCTTACCAGATTTAGATTGGGCTCCTTTTTTCGTCTCGTAACATTCCCTATATGTAATGACTGGTCCCGAAATCTGTGTCCTTGTCCATGTGACGATATTTCAGTACAATCTAATATCCATACTATTTTATTTTGTAGATATTACGTGACTCCTAGTAAATCTCTATTTAGACCCCTACTTAAGCTGAGGTCCTGTAAAGACGCCTTTGAGCGCATACAAGAGCTAGAAGACAGGGACGTGATATATATAATGGAACAGTTTTTAAAATTGTTGCTTAAATTCAGAAAATCGTTATTATGGCCTATGTGATAGTGATGCCTATTATTGTATTTTATCTGATTATTGTATTTTTATCTGACAAATTCATGTTTTTTTAAAATGAAATGCTACGTTTTTAAATTATTGATATCTTTTTTAAACTATTGCCATGTATGCTTACATGATATTTCTTTTTGAATATCGAATAAAGCTTATTTTGAAACTTTGAAACTTTGAAACCCCCTTTTTCAATGCCAGTAACTCACCATTTATGCAGTTAGGGAGGGGTGCATGTTATTTCAAATATAGGATATGTATAATTTAACTATTACAGGGAATATTTATGAAAGGTTTGCATCATGCTTGCAAAACGCAATGTGGTACATTCACGACACACATTTGTATGGTAGATTTATAAAGCTACGCAAAGCCACTATGCATGGCTCCGAGTGGCTTCATAAATCTGGAGTAAGGCAACACATCACAAATCGCTGCATTGCCTTACTCTGCCCTGTGTAGGCGTTCCATGGGCATTGAAGTGGTGTTCCCACAAATCTCCCCTGGATTTTGACACATTCCCGCACTTGTAAATCTGGGAATGAGCCAAAATCTTACGCCTTAGTAGGGGAGGGGTAACAAGGAGAAATCTTCAGTTCTATACATACAATGTTTTTACAAAAGGGGGTCCTAGGGAAACTGTATTTAAAAACCAGGCAGTATCCTATCCCCAATCCACAACTGAAACAACAAAAAGGGAACTACCGGTCTGCAAACGTTAAGACAAGAAGGAGAAAGATTTGTGATATCAAGATCAATGCAAACCCAACTTCGCTGAAACGAAATGAATCCCATCAGCCCACCACAGTGGTGGAGCATCGTCATCTGGGAATGGTTGTACATTGTATGACTAGTGTAGCACACCCCTATTCAGGGGGAGAAAAGCTACACTGCAATCATTACCAGTTATCGATCCGTCAGCAGTTGTATTTCGATCAGTGGTGCTGATGATTTACAGTGCAAAGAAGTGTAAAAAAAATGTGCAAAAAGGGTTAAAATTGACTACCAAGACACAAATAGTGTTAATAGACGCTATCTTAGTATCAAGATTAAAAAACAAGTGCTGATAGTTTGAAAAAATAACTATCTAAGGCAATAGGAAAATAGGTCTACATGTTTCAGCCACACAGGTTTCCCAGGCTTTCATTAATCAGGCTTTCGTCAGAACCAGATGGTGATTACGCTACTGCAAATATTATAAAAAACTATGCAAAATAATAGTAACTAACACTAGAAAATTGATACGATACACCCTACCAATGCCTGTTATTCGGAGATGAGTATTGGTTTCGATTATCACAGGAGGTGCAATTTCTTTCCTACAAAATAAATGTAAGACTGATAAGGATCAATCCCTGACACATGATGATTATATCAATCTTAGTCTTAACAAAAATACTGTATAATAGATTAGACAATATCATGCCCCATGGTGGCAACATGAAATAGTGCATTTATGAACAATTTTTTGAAAATCTTTATTGGTACTCACCCAGCTTTATGTGGGAGCACACATAAAGAGGAAATAGCCTCTTAGGATTTATTTTTGTGCACAAAGGTGCCCCTTCCTGCACAAAAACCATTCTGCCTACAACACAGGCACCCTTGCACCATGGCGCAAGGGTGCCTGCATTGGGGCTAGCTTGCCAAAATGGCACCAGTGCAAAGGAAGAGGACAGGAATGCACCATATTGGATGAATAGGGTGCTTTCCTTCCCTTTCCCTGTGATGCAGGGCAGTACAGCAATGTGACTTGCTGCACTGCTGTGCACCATAATTTTCATAACTATTCCCCTACATGTCCTGGCAATAAAAAAGCTCCAAATTCATTTTTAAATGTGGCAAAGCTGGCTCTCCCATAGAAATGCACCGTGTTGCATTATATAAACTTGTAATGATTAACTTCAGTTTGGGAACAACTAGAAAATTCTTCAAGATATAGTTTTATTAGTAATATAAAATCCAACTCTATTTTAAAGTCTGATTTTATATATCTATTTCAGAAACTACACTTTTAGAAAGTTGTCAGTTTTCTGACTAAGAAAAAGGAGCCTTTCTGCCAGTGTCCAGTGTCACCTGACCCCTGATGGCACCCCTGGACTGTGAACTGTATTGTTTCCACATAACCTGGGGGCTGTACCCAGCCCTCTTCCTGACTTTATATTAAAAAAGTTTAATAAGATATTTTGAAATAGAATAATAATTACCTTTTATGCATAGAATGTTTTTTAACATTACATAAAATGTAAGTATGTTTTGAAATTGTTTAAGTAATTTAATTTATTTAAACATGATTTCCCATGTGGTTTTATTGTAAGTTCTTAGCTCCATTGTGTTCTGTGGGAGAGTGTTGTAGTACCAGTGTTTGACCATGTGTGGTGCTGGACATACCCCAGCCCTGAATTAGAGTATATTTACTACTGTTCTGTTTTGGGTCTTTATTAGCTGCTGTAACACTAGAAGGACTGTTTGGGAATAGCAATGAGCTTACTCTTTTGTGGGTGTGTGCATTACCCTCCCAAAACCCCTTTCAAGTCCCCAGGAAGCTCTCTTTACTCCTACCTAAACCCCAACCCTTTACTGATTAGTATTCCAGTTTTAAACCCAGTGCTCACTGTAGCTCTCTTATTTAATACTAAATTGTATACCTACATGTGCAGATATGTCCGCAGTTGGTGAGGAGATCTATGCTCATAAAAGTTAGCAGTTGTGGATACCTCTGCACATAAGTTTGTGAATAGCATTTTGTACTATGTCATTGGTGCTGTTGTATTACTACTAAGCACAAAAAAATGCAGTTTATGAGTTAGTCACTGTTGGACCTGGGATCCCTGGTTGGCTGTGATCGGTACCTTGGGCCAAATAGGGACCCGCAGTTCCACATCAGGGAAAGGAACGTCACCTTCTGAGATAGCCCCGCTCACCCCCTTGGTAGCTTGGCATGAGCAGCCAGGCTTATCTTCAAGGCAAATGTGTAAAGTATTTACAACCAGGCTCACAGCAACCCAATGATGACACCACAAATGGACTCCACACAAGTTTTATAAAAATGAGTATAAACTTTATATAAAAAGATACTATAAGACCACACAATATAAATCCAACATATGAATATGTGTACTAGTTCTCCTGGCCGGTTGTTAGGCCAGCCAGCCCTTGTAGGTTCTGGCGGTAATAATGAGCACTTCTAAACATTCTCCTGTAATCCTAATATCATGTTATACAGTTCGTAATACCAGAATCAGGCACTTTTGTAATGTAAAAATAATGCAATGAGTAACGCAACAATCAGCCAATTTGCAAGGTAAAAATAATGCAATGCATAATACAACCACCAGGTAGGTCGTTATGCAGAAATAAGGCAGTGCGCAATACACTACTTGGGTAATTCTTTATGCCGGAATAATGCAATGTGTAATACGCTAATCAGGTAGTTTGTTATGCAGAAACAATGCAGTGCATCATACACTTATCAGGTAGTTCGTTATGCAGGAATAATGCAATGCATAATACTCTAATCAGGTACTCCGTTATACAGAAATTATGCAATGTATAATACAACAATCAGGTACTTTGTTATGCAGAAATAATGCAATGTGTATTACGACAGTCAGGTACTCTGTTATGCAGAAATGGAATAATACATAATACACTCAGGCACCGACCACTGTGCCTCAGGCGGTCTCTCCACCACTCCTTCAGACTTGCAGTCAGCCTCACAACAGTTGCCCCCAACATGGGTATGGTGTAATGAAACAGTGCAGCTCCGCACTACAGCCCCGGTACTGCCACTTCCTTGGCAATATGGGGCGCGATACGAGCCGAAGTATAGGCTCGCACTGCTGGAATGAGAGAGACCCCGAGAGCATCTCCTTCCGAGCCCGCACCCCGCCCCTGGAGTCAACACACATTACCTGGGGGTGCAAACCCACTCTCCTCTCCTCGTCCAGTGGCTGGGCCTCCATTGCAATCCTTGTGAATTAGCAACTGCAGACTTGGGTCGGCGGCTCAGCTTCTCCGGGGCTGCCAGGCCGCTACGGTTATGAAGATCTCAGGCTGCCCCAGGGCACATGCACACAGCGTCGTTGAAACTTCCCTGAGCTTCGGGGTGCACAATCGCAGGGCACACCTTACGAGGGTCTCAGGCTGCAACAATCATGCGCAAACATCGCAGCTAAGAATCCCCTGGAAACTTTTGTGTTCCTGTGTTTCCGCAACAGGGAGCCAGATAACCTCGGGCCCTTGGTGATATCTGACTTCAGGACAAGCACAGCAAAGTTTTTTCAAGCAGGGTGACACAGCATACAGCAAAGTCCCTTTAGCCTTTTCTTGGTTAAAAGAGCAAACTGCAGGCCAGCCCGAGAACACACAACAAGGGTCAGTCCTTTCCTTCAGTTCCTTCTGTTGTTTTTTCCTTGGCAAAGGTTCCTCTTGACCGTGAAGTAGCTCCAGTCTTTTTCAATCTTGATCAAGCCATTCTCCCAAGTTCAGGGGCTTCAGCTCTCATAGTTATACCCTTCAATGGCTGTGAAGTCTTTGTGTTTCAGGGGGCACTGACCCCTGTTCAAACCAGTTCTGGGTGGCTCCCTGCCAGTGACACCTTCTTCCTTTGATTAGTGGCGGTCTGGATTCTCAGTCACTCAGCAGGAGATGGGACAATAGTTTTATAGCAGCAACCCACGCCTCTTCACCTTTAGGGGCTACTCCTCCACCTACACTCCAGATGCAGGTCTGCCTGTTACTGTCTCACCTCCTCCCCTGGGTCAAGACATTCCCCAGATCCTGTCACTTTCAAATCCAGACAGTCAATTAACAGCCAGGCAGAGACACACAGAAATGTTTAGAGCACAAAAACCCAGTGGCTTATAATCACACAATGCTAAAACCACCTTCATAGAAAGATGTGTTATCACGTTGTGAGTTCAGGCATACTAAACTTCACCTTTCCAGCTTAAGCCTTTGGGAAGATTGGCTGGAAAACATATAACATAGCCTTCCCATTCTATCCTATCAGCAAGATGGCCTTTCAACAGTGAAAAACGAAATGGAGATGATTTCACTGTTAGGATATAGTACACACCTTGGTACATGTCCTACCTTTCACATGCACTGCACCCTGCCCAGGGGGTACCCTGGACCTACCATAGGGGTGCCTGATGTGCATAGAAAGGGAAGGGTAAGGTCTGGCAAGTGGGTGCACTTGCCAGAACAACATGTAAATTTAACATCTTCGGAGCTTAGGACGGCCCCTGGCCATTATACGTCACGGTGGACGTGTGCTGAGGCCGTCCAAACCACGCCCTCTCAATAATTCTCCAGCACAGCGAGAGAATTATCGCAGTGTGCAAGGAGTAAACAAACTGCACACAGGCCCTGCAATGGCAGGCCAGTGTTCACTTTTTAAGGTTAATTGTGTGGGTGGCACAAGTAGTGCTGCAGGCCCATTAGTAGCATTTGCATTACCAGCCTCAGTAAGGCAGTGAATATAATAAGGGTCAGCAAATTCTTAATCCTTGTTTTCCCTCCATGCCTTCTGGGCCCCACAACCCTGCTACTAAACTGGGCAATAGAGAACATGGAAACGTAGTGCTTGCTTCCCATAAGGGCCACCCTTTACCTCTACAAAAACCACCCAGTGATAATGCAAGTAGGGCTGATTGTTCACGACACGGGCGTGGCTCGCCCTCAAACACGACGAGGAGCAGGTCCCCTGTTCGCATGGCCTCCCAGAACCAAGATACAAACTTGCATTTACCCCCCGATGTGACCCCATAGAACGTGGTGCTGGCTAATGCTCCTATGCTGCCTGCTAGTAGCTTTGAACACTGGTCAATCCTGCGTAACAGATCACTCCATTTCCTTAGCGCCCGAACTGGGATTAATATCAATATATTGTTCGCAGAATATAAGATGGCGCATAGAATTGGGTGGGTGGGTGGGTCAATCTAGGAAATCACTTGAAGGAGACTGCATTGTCTTGTCATTTAGCTCTCCGGATGTTGTCCACCTAATATTAGACAGGGCGAGTAACAGTCATTCGATTAGACAAGCTGGCCATACTGCCCTTGGGGTATTTCTACCAGTCTCCTACCTACTTACGAACGGCTCCTAGGGAAAGAAGATTTACTCATGGCACCCACCCCAGATACACAATTCCAACCAGTAATCACTTTAAAATTTTTAACACTCTGGAGAACATAGACTGACTACCCTAAGAGGCAAACCATTGTAGACTTGTTGATGGGCAGGATGGTCAGCAGGGAGATAGAACGTTAACACAAGTAGATATACTACAATCTCCAGCCGATGACTTAAAACTAATTCTGTCCACGGAACTTAAAGCAGACGAAGTCAAGGTCCATCGGCCTTATTGCTGGCCCATGATTCCACCCTTGGATGAGTTAACTGTATATGGTGCAGGGAATGCATCCCCTGAAGCATCATCTGATGAACAGTCTGAAATACGCCAGCAGAGAAGTTATGACCTTAGAAACACTCTTGTCTCGGGGGCCGCTAGTCCGTCCTCTATTTATGTGAAAACTGGATGTAGTCTTATTTCATGGAATATATCAGGACTACGAACCAAGTTTGGCAATCCCCAGTGGTCTGAATATATATTAAATTATGAAATTATTTGTCTACAGGAGACAGGGCTGAAGGATGTAATACATCTAAATGGATACAGAACTTTTAACACAAAAGCTACAGGGGTTTCACATGGTAGATCTAAAGGTGGACTTTGTATATATGTATCGAATAAGCTAAATCTTATCAATATCGAATCTCACCTTGAATTCCATTATTATCAATTGCTAATTGTGGTTTTGACTGCCTCCTATTCCATGATACTGGTCAACTTTTGTAATGATTGCGTCGTTAAGGTGGTTAATACATTTTATAATGAATTGAGATCCCTCTATGAAGCAAACAGCACTGAGAGAATGGTTATTATGTGCGGGGACTTTAATTGTGCTCTGTGTCCCATAGAGAATGACAGGGTATGTGGTTATAATGAAGAAGGTGTACGTAATACCCACTTCTGCCACTCGAAAACACGGGAATGCTCTAATAAACTTGCGTTTAATCTAGACCTGGGCTTTGCAAATGATCTATGTACTGACCCTGCAATGATGCCGCAGACTTTTAATGGCAGGGTCTTTGGCTCCACTATTGATTATATTTTGTTTTCAAATATGTTTGCTTCCAGACTCCTCACTTTCTCAGTGGGTACAAATTCAGTCAGCAATCATTTCCCTCTATGTATCACTGTCACTTTCCCTATGAGGAGACAAGGTAGAGATGACCAGGCTGTAGATGAGGCCTTAGTTAACTTAAAACTTGGCAAAGCGAATGGATATACCCTTCGTTGGAATAAGCTGGATCCTGAATTAGTAACTAAACAACTACTTACAAGGTGTAGATTGGCATTTGACACGTGTCTGAATGAAATAGCATCCCCTGAGAGCATCTTATCATCATTCCAAGAGATTGTAGCAGCGGTTAGGGAAGTAATGTTTAAACAAGGCGGAAAAAGGTTAGCCCCCCAGCGGTGGTTTGACTTCAACTGCCTTCATGCACATTCCATCCTGAAGCATGAGTTGCATAAGAGTCCAAAGGATATTGTTTAAATCAGACAGGCCAGAAAAAACTATAAACTGACCCTTTCAGAGAGGAACAATGCCCTCAGAAATGAAGCCTGTGAGCTGCTTACCTCAGCCTCACAATTGAAAGACGGTGCCGCTTTTTGGAAAGCGGTTAGAACTCCATTTCTGTCTCCAGCTGGGGGTCCATTACAGAGGGTCAATGGATTGAACATTTCTCCAGGATATATGATAGCAACTCCAACGTACAGGTCCCTGAGTGTAAACACTCCGGAGTTAATAAGCAGTCACCAGATTTACACTTCTACATTGTTTAAGTAAGCAGGGCACTCTCCCTAAGTGCTGGAGGGAAGGCATCAGGTCCCGATGGGATCCCAGTGGATCTCTACAAGTCCAATGTTACCCTTTGGACACCCATAATCACGCAAATAATTAATGCTAGTTGCGTGGTAGCTTTCCCATCCACCTGGGTGGAGTCTATCATAGTGCCCATTTTTAAAAAGGGGGACTGTCAAGACCCCACCTGCTACAGGCCTACCTCTTATTAGATTCTATGGCTAAAGTGGTGGGTCGTATTATCCTGGAATGTCTCCAGCTCTGGGCAGAAGAAACCCACATTTTATCTGACACCCAATATGGTTTCCGCGAAGGACTGGGGACCGTGGAGCAGAGTCTAAATCTGGCGATTCTCATGGGGAAGTATACCAGGGCCAAAAAGGAAAACCTGTATCTAGTCTTCATCGACCTTATGGCCGCTTTCGATTGCGTGAGGCACTCAAAGCTTTGGGCGATTTTAGAAGCAATGGAGATTGACAAAAACATAATTTACTTTATCCGTCATCTCTATAATGGGGCTAAAGCACGTGTCTGATTTGGCCTTGGAAGAGAGTGTACTGTTTCTTTCCCTATTAGGAGGGGGGGTTAGGCAGGGCTGTGTCCTAGCCCCCTTCCTTTTTAATCTCTATACTAATGGTTTAGGGCAGGCACTCCTTAAAGACGCTCAAGACGTCCCACAAATAAGTAATCGCACTATCCCAGCATTGTCAATCAATCAAACAATCAGTCATTTGTAAAGTGCACTACATACCTGGGTGGGTCTCAAGGCGCTGGGGGGTGCTACTGATCAAACAGCCAGGTTTTGAGCATCCTCCTGAAGGTCAGCAGGTCTTGGGTCTGTCGTAGGCTCAGTGGGAGGGTGTTCCATGTCTTGGCGGCGAGGTGGGAGAAGGATCTCCCACCGGTGGATGTTCTTTGGATGCGTGGGTCGGTGGCTAGTGAGAGGTCGGCAGAGCGTAGCTGGTGGTTGGGGAAGTAGAAGCAGAGCCGTGTGTTGAGGTAGGCTGGGCCGGTCTTGTGGAGTGGCTTGTGTGCGTGGATGAGGAGCTTGAAGGATATACTCTTGCTGACTGGGAGCCAGTGCAGGTCCCTCAGGTGGGGGGTTTAACAGAAGGCGGTAGTAGTGTCCAAAAAAATGGAAAAGTCAGCAACATTCAAAGAGAGACATATTTCTTCATATCACTAGTTAAATGCGTATTGTAAATAGACATAATCACAGTATGCAATGGGTGCTCAAGAAACTCAAAGTACCTACTACCTAAAGGTACTATATTGGTGCACAGAGCTGTGTAACCAAAGACAATGCTTAGAGGTGAGGTTCTAATTACAGCACACCAAATAGTGTTTAACTTATTTAAGTTTTCTTGTGACTTGTGCACAAATGAACATTTTAACAGTTGTCACCAGTAAAGTCCATAAAACAACATGGAAAACATAAAGTATAAGGGTAAATAATCATCCTATATATAGTCAAGAAAGAAGGTCCTCTTCATATAGTATTATTCTTCTTTATTCAAAGTTCATAAAAAACAGGTTTTTCCAGCATACATATCGCCAACACGTGTTTCGTCTCCCACAGAGACTTCATCAAGGCATAGATAATATTTGGAAGATGTATAATATTCTGTTCATGCGATGAGTACACAGCGTTGCTTGATAATAAAAGAATACCCAAAACAATGATTGAAGTGAATTTGTAACTGGATTCACTTGAGTAAGAACGTCAGCATAATCAGCTCGACAAACATATCATAACAGTTTAAGACGACGTGGTGTCATAGGTGAAAATGAGTACCAATATGTGTTGTCACCACTCCACAGGTGGGGGGTGATATGGCTGTGGCGTGGTATGTCGAGGATCAGTCATGCAGGGGTGTTTTGGATGTGTTGCAGTTGTTTGATGAGCTTGGTCGGGGCTCCCGCATAGAGAGCGTTTCCGTAGTCGAGTCTGCTGCTGACGAGGGCCTGGGTAGCTGTCTTTCTTGTGTCTGTCGGGATCCATCTGTAGATCTTGCGGAGCATGCGGAGGGTGTTGAAGCAGGAGAAGGAGACAGCGTTGACCTGCTTGGTCATTGAGAGCGTTGAGTTGCGGATGATTCCCAGGTTGCGTGCGTGGTCAGTGTGTGTCGGGGCTGCTCCCAGTGCCGTCAGCCACTAGGAGTCGTCCCAGGCTGAAGGGTTGGTGCCGTAATGAGGACCTCCGTCTTGTCCGAGTTCAGCTTCAGACGGCTGTTCTTCATCCAGTCAGTGGTGGCCTTCATTCCTTCGTAGAGGTTGGCTTTGGCGGTGATGGGAGAGGATCAGTTGAGTGTCATTGGCGTAGGAGATTATGCTGAGGCCATGCTGTCGAGGCGTAGTGTGCCGTGGCAGATGGTGTCGATGGCGGCAGAGAGGTCTAGAAGGATGAGGTCTCGCCTTTGTCAAGCAGGGTCCTGATGCCGTCGGTGGCGGCGATTAGGGCAGTCTCGGTGCTGTGGTTGCTGCAGAACCCTGACTGGGAGGGGTCCAGGATTCTGTTTTCTTCGAGGTATTAGGATAGCTGTTTTTTGATGATTTTCTCGATGACCTTGGCCGGGAAGGGGAGTAGAGAGATGGGCCGGAAGTTCTTGAGGTCTCTTGGGTCTGC
This sequence comes from Lissotriton helveticus, assembly GCF_964261635.1. Taxonomy (NCBI): domain Eukaryota; kingdom Metazoa; phylum Chordata; class Amphibia; order Caudata; family Salamandridae; genus Lissotriton; species Lissotriton helveticus. Next base: position 1,084,039,231 of record NC_136059.1, read on the forward strand.
CTTGGGTTTTTTCAGTAGGGGGTTGATCTCAGCGTGTTTCCAGCTCTCTGGGAAGGTCGCGGTCTCGAGGGAGAGATTGATGACATTGCGCAGGTGGGTTGCGATGGAGCTGCTTGCTCTGTTGAAGACGTGGTGCGGGAAGGGATCTGACGGGGAGCCGGAGTGTATTATGCTCATGGTCTTGTTGGTGTCATCGATGCTCACGCTGGCCCAGGCTCGCATGGGGTCGTGGTCAATGGTGTGCGGAGGGTCTGTTGTGTTGCTGTCTGTTGGGCTGTCTGGGTGTTGAAGCTGTCGTGGATGTCTGCTATCTTTGCTGGAAGAAGGTGGCGAGGGAGTAGCACAGGGCTTGCGACCGCAGGATGTCGTTGGTATTGGAGCTGGGATTGGAGAGTTTCTTCATGTTGAAGAGCTCCTTGCTATTGTGTGCATTGTTGTCGAGGCGGTCTTTGAACGAGGTTCTCTCTGCAGCCCTGATGAGGTGGTGGTGGTTGCGGATGGCCTCCTGTGTGCTGCGCGGTTGTCCGGAGTTTGTTTGCTGAGCCATTTCTTCTCTTGTTTCCGGCAGGCTACTTGGAAGGTAGGAGTTCTGGGGTGAACCAGCTGGCCTTCTTGCTGGTGTGTCTGTGGGGGCTTTCTTTAGCGGGGCGAGGGTGTTGGCACAGTCCCCGATCCAGCGTTTGAGGCTGTGGGCAGCGTCATCGGTGTTGGAGGGTTCGGTGGGTGGACTGAGGGCGAGGTTTGCATGTAGTTGGTCTTCGGTGATTTTGCTCCAGCAGCAGAGTGGGATCGGTTGGGTGCGGTGCTGTGTGGTGGGTTTCTGGAAGGTGAAATGGATGCAGCGGTGGTCGGTCCAGAGGAGTTCAGTGCTATGGCTGACGGAGTCATGCAGGCTTGAGGAGAAGACGGAGCAGCCCTGATGAGGTGGTGGTGGTTGCGGATGGCCTCCTTGTGTGCTGCGCGGTTGTCCGGAGTTTGTTTGCTGAGCCATTTCTTCTCTTGTTTCCGGCAGGCTACTTGGAAGCTAGGAGTTCTAGGGTGAACCAGCTGGCCTTCTTGCTGGTGTGTCTGTGGGGGCTTTCTTTAGCGGGGCGAGGGTGTTGGCACAGTCCCCGATCCAGCGTTTGAGGCTGTGGGCAGCGTCGTCGGTGTTGGAGGGTTCGGTGGGTGGGCTGAGGGCGAGGTTTGCATGTAGTTGGTCTTCGGTGATTTTGCTCCAGCAGCAGAGTGGGATCAATTGGGTGCGGTGCTGAGTGGTGGGTTTCTGGAAGGGGAAATGGATGCAGCGGTGGTCGGTCCAGAGGAGTTCAGTGCTATGGCTGACGGAGTCATGCAGGCTTGAGGAGAAGACGGAGTCGAGCGTGTGGCCGGCGGAGTTGGTGGGCGTTGTGACGAGTTGCTTCAGTCTGAGGTTGGCGAGGTTATCAATTACGGTTGTAGTGTTGTTGTTGTTGTTGTTCTCAAGGTGGAAGTTCAGGTCTCCGAGGAGGATGTAGTCGGTGGAGGTCAGGGCGTGCGTGCTGATGAAGTCGGGGATGGAGTTGCTGAACTCTTGGCGGGGTCCCGTGGGTCAGTAGACCAGGGTGCCTTTGAGTGTGGAGTTGGGGGTCTGTGTGGATCTGGAATTGCATGTGTTCGGTTGTGCTGAGCGCGTCGTCGGTGCTAGTTGAGACCCTGATGCTGTTCTTGTGGACGATGGTGATTCCGACCGACTCCGTTGGTGCGGTCTCTGTGGGTGATCTTGTAGCCGCTTGAGATGCATATGGTGATGTCGGGTGCGGAGGAGTCGCTCAACCAGGTCTCTGTCAGGAAGGCAACGTCTGTGGATGTTGTGTCAAGCAAGTCCCAGAGCTCGACGCCGTGTTTAAGTGCGGAGCGGGTGCTCAGTAGTATGCATCGCAGGTGGGTGTTGTCTTTCTTGGCCGGTGGTTCATTGGCTATGAGGCTGGTGTAGCTTCAGTTCTGGCAGGTGAAGGGACCGTGTGTGCGTTTCGGGGTGGCCTTGAAGCAGGTGAGGGTCCGTCCGGGTTTGAAGGCGTGGAATGTGCTGGTATCGTAGCGGAGGCGGTTGTCTTAGCGGTAGCAGGTGCCAGGGGTTCTGGCACTGGGCGCGGTCCAGGCATGGGCAGGCGCAGACGGGCTTGCCTTATGCGCCCCAGTGGTACGCCAGCGGCGCGGCCGTGCAGTGGCCGACATATATGGGGAGGTGGGAGGGAGGAGTAGCTGGGAGGCGGGGGCAGTGAATGGGCAGTCAGGGGGTCGGGGCCGCAGGGGACACAGCACCGTGGGAGGAGAGGGATGACGAAGGGAACAGAGGGCAGGGCACAAGAATGACTGAAAAAACGGTTGTTACAGAAGGCAAAGGGCACAGGAAACAGGGGGGAAATGAGTGGCACAGAAGGCAAAAGGGCTAAAAAATGGGTGTTACAGAAGGCAAAGAGCACAGAAAACAGGGGGGAAATGAGTGACACAGAAGGTAAAAGGGCTAAAAAAATGGGTGTTACAGAAGACAATGGGCACAGGAAACAATGGGGAAGTGAGTGGCACAGAAGGCAAAGGCTCAAATAAACCGGTGTTACAGAAGGCAAAAGGGCTCAAAAAATGAGGGGGACATGAGTGGAACAGAAGGCAAGAGGGCACAGAAATACAGGGGCTGCTAGGAGACAGAAGGCAAAAACAGGCAGAGAGGCACGGGGAAACGAGGGTAACAGAGGGGAAAAAACTGTTGTAGTGTTGTCGTTGTTATTCTCAAGTTGGAAGTTCAGGTCTCTGAGGAGGATGTAGTCGGAGGAGGTTAGGGCGTGCATGCTGATGAAGTCGGCGATGGAGTCGCTGAACTGAGGGCAGGGTCTGGGGGATCGGTAGACGAGGGTCCCTCTGAGGGTGGAGTTGGGGTCTGTGTGGATCTGGAAGTGCATGTGTTCGGGGGTGCTGAGCTCGTCATCAATGCTAGTCGCGACCCTGAGGCTGTTCTTGTGGATGATGGTGATTCCTTCTTCGACTCCGTTGGTGTGGTCTCTGCGGGTGATCTTGTAGCGGTTTGGGATGGATATGGCGATGTCAGGTGTGGAGGAATCGTTCAAGCAGGTCTCTGTCAGGAAGGTAACGTTCGTGGATGTTGTGTCGAGCAAGTCCCAGAGTTCGACGCCGTGTTTGCGTGCAGAGCGGGTGCTCTGTAGTATGCATCGCAGGTGGGTGCGGTCTTTCTTGGCCGGTGGTTCATCGGCTCTGAGGCTGGTGTAGCTGTCGTTCTGGCAGGTGAAGGGATCGTGTGTGCTTTTTGGGGCGGCCTTGAAGCAGGTGAGGGTCCATCTGGGGTTGAGAGCATGGAGTGCTCTGGCATCATAACAGAGGCGGTCGTCATGGCGGGAGCGGGGGCCAGGGGTTCTGGCGCTGGGCGCGGTCCAGGCGGGATGGGCGCAGACGGGCTTGCCTCAGGCACCCCTTCTGCGCGCCAGCGGTGCTGCTGCACAACGGCGGGCACAGAAATACAGGGGCTGCTAGGAGACAGAAGGCAAAAACGGGCGGAGAGGCACGGGAAAGCGAGGGGAACAGAGGGAAAAAAACGTCACAACGGCAATATAGGAAGTACAGTGCAAACAATAAAAACAATACACTACAATGCAATAACTGGTGGAAAAAAGTGGAGATGAACAAACCTACCGCCTACCACTGGCCTCCAGGGATGAGGCGCAGGTGATAGCCTGCGGGTGGAGGAGGGCCTCGAACTTCCTCAGCAGCGGCAGCTGGGCAGGGACACACAGGCGGAGCTGTTTTAAGGGGGAGCGACCTACCAGGTAGGTTCAAGGGTCGCTCTCCTCACAGCGCAGCGGCCGGCATATATGGGGAGGTGGGAGGGAGGAGTAGCTGGGAGGCGGGAGGCGGGGACAGCGAATGGGCAGTCAGGGGGGGGGGCACAGGGCACACAGCGGCATGGATGAGAGGGATGACAGAGGGAACAGAGGGAAGGTCACAAGAATGAGTGAAAAAAACGGGTGTTACAGAAGGCAATGGGCACAGGAAATGGGGGAAATGAGTGGCACAGAAGAAAAAAGGGCTAAAAAAACAGGTGTTACAGAAGGCAAAGGGCACAGGAAACAGGGGGGAAATGAGTGGCACAGAAGGCAAAAGGGCTAAAAAAACAGGTGTTACAGAAGGCAAAGGGCACAGGAAACAAGGGGGAAGTGAGTGGCAGAGAAGGCAAAGGGCTATAAAAAAACGGGTGTTACAGAAGGCAAAGGGCACAGGAAACGGGGGAAATGAGTGGCATAGAAGGCAAATGGCTCAAAAAAGGGGTGTTACAGAAGTCAAAGGGCACAGGAAACAGGGGGGAAATGAGTGGCAACGAAGGCAAAATAGCTAAAAAAGAAATGGGTGTTACAGAAGGCAAGGGCACATGAAACAGGGTGGAAATGAGTGGCACAGAAGTCAGAAGGGCTCAAAAACGGGTGTTACAGAAGGCAAAGGGCACAGGAAACAAGGGGGAAGTGAATGGCACAGAAGGCAAAGGGCTCAAAAACGGGTGTTACAGAAGGCAAAGGGCACAGGAAACAAGGGGGAAGTGAGTGGCACAGAAGGCAAAGGGCTAAAAAAAAACGGTTGTTACAGAAGGCAAAGGGCACAGGAAACAAGGGGTAAGTGAATGGCACAGAAGGCAAAGGGCTAAAAAAACGGGTGTTACTGAAGGCAAAGGGCACAGGAAACAGGGGGGGTGTGAGGCACAGAAGGCAAAAGGGCTAAAAAAAACCTGTGTTACAGAAGGCAAAAGGCACATTAAACAGGGGGGAAATGAATGGCACAGAAGGCAAAGGGCTAAAAAAAAATTGGGTGTTACAGAAGGCAAAAGGTTCAAAAAACGAGTGTGACATGAAGGGAACAGAAGGGAATAGAAGGCACAGAAATACAGGGGCTGTTAGGAGACAGAAGGCAAAAATGGGCAGAGAGCCACGGTGAAGCAAGGGGAACAGAGGGAAAAATACGGCACAGATCAAGTACAGGCAGCAGGGAAAGACGGGGAAAATCAGTCACAGGCACAGTAATGAAGACAACGGCAGTATAGGAAGTACAGTGAAAACAATAAAAACAATACACTACAATGCAATAACTGGCAGAAAAAAGCAGAGATTAACAAACCTACGGCCTACCACTGGCCACCAGGGATGAGGTGCGGGTGGTAGCCTGCGGGTGGAGGAGGGCCTCGAACTTTCTTAGCAGCGGCACCTGGGGCAGGGACACACAGGCAGTGCTGTGCAGAGGGGGAGCGACCAACCAGGTAGGGTCAAGGGTCGCGGAGGATGCTGTGATTATATCTCGCACCCAGACAGGCCTACAAAAGACTTTAATCAATTTTTTTAACTGTATGAAGTACTTGGATCTTAGAATTAACATCTCAAAAACTTTCATAATGAGATGCGGTCAGGAGATCCAGAAACGTAAGGACATATTTGTGGAGGGAATTCCAATACCCCCAACTAACAGTTTTTCATACTTAGGCATCTTGTTTAGCCATAACGACACATGGACAAAAGCTGTAATGGTCAAAAAGATAGCACTAATTAGAACAACAACTGCTCTTGTTAGTTTTGCAAGAAAACTGGGACGCAAAGCACCGCTGGAACTTTTGAAGCTCTATAAAGCCAAATGCGTCTCAGCTGTTCTCTACGGAGCTGGAATTTGGGGTTTTGCTGACACAAATTTAATTCAACTAGTTGAGAATTCTTTTTTGAGATATGTCCTGTCGGCATCCACTAATACATCCACGTATGCTTATCATACGGAGCTGGGCCTCCCATATATATCCGACCTCATAAAACTTGAGCCAATTCTGCTTTGGGATCTGGTCTAAGGAAGAGACTAAACTTAACAGGGACCTACTACAAGATAGTCTTAGGTTGGATGGTGCCCAAAGAATACCATGGGTTAAGTATATTCGAGATGTTACTAAAGATAATGGGCAATCCAGAATATTTTACTAACCCTAGCACCATCACTAGGGTCCCCCAGGAAAGTCCTCAGAAAAAAGACCCTGTCCTTCTTGGACACACAACGACTGTCAGGGAAAATCATTAAGCCCAGTGTCCTACAGCACCAGATGGTACTTACAACTTTTAATCTGCGGCCATATCTAGTATTTGTTCCCAGCGTTTTTGACAGGTTTTAATTAATAAGATTTAGATTAGGGACAATACACGGGCTAGTTTCTTTCCCCAATATGAATGACTGGAAAAGGGAGTTACAATTATGTCCATGCAATTGTTTGTCAAATCAATTCTCCCTACTGTCATGGAGATGGGCTTTGCCTTTACACTGTGTTAAGTTAGCATGAGCCTTTTAGAAGTTTAAACGCCATTTTTCCTCTTTGCTGCTTTTGCACATGGCTCACAATATTATAAATGTTTAGAGTCTAGCAGAATATTTTGCTTCACACGAGAATAATATGTTTTCCTATAGTATCAGCCTTGCTTGGTGAGCTATGTCTGAACAGTGAGTGCCAAGGCCTTCAAGGTTATTTCAACACAGTGGTTGTTGTTCGGTCTGATCAGCGCAAGTCCTAGACACAACACATATGCAGCTGTGGCCACCTCTGATTTTGGCGCGTTTAATAATGCACTGCGCAGAGCTTGCACACACAGTTGGAGAACATTCACATGCAGAGAGCTGGTGTAGAAAATGATGTGATACCTTCTACTAGGACCAGAGGTATGGGGCCGTCCTTCTAAACCCAAAGAGACCTTTTGTAGATATAATATAATATACTAGCAAGGGAGGGTAAGACTGAGGTGCAATTTAGCCTTCTTCCCTTTAGAATTTTAGAATTTTAACATGCTTTCTACCTTTGTATTTTATGGAATAGTAACTATGCTGATAACCTTGTTGTTTATAATATGTTTGCTTGTATTAGCTAAGATACTGTGCTTGAGAACACGGCACTAGAAATAAATATTTCAAACTTGCACGTGTCTTCATTTACTCCTCGTTTTGGACTGATATGATAGTATAACGAAAGAGTGTTTGTGTGTTCCACGTTACCTGAGGTATTCTAAGTTCATGTTCTGGGTTTTCTAATCATTGGGAGTATGGAAGAACCAATGAGACACTGATTGCTAGTCTGGTAGGGGTTTTTGAATACTAAGGTGAGTTTTGGTACACCCTAATTTACTGAGGTTCCAAGTCTCTATGCACAGTTCTGTGTAGGAGCAGAATCCCTGCGACACTACATCTGGTGGTATTCTGTAAATTCTATAAGGAGCTAAGAAAGACCTGGATAGTCCCGATCATACAGAACTATGGCCTCAGTCAATGCCGCCCTGCGTTCATTAAGCTCCAGCTCTTAGAAAATGAATATGTAGCTTGGAGGATGTCTATGTTTTAAAAAAATATATTGCATCAAAGAAAGAGCATCGCAATCTAGGTATGAGGAGGTGGCTTATCTTGTATGTGTTGTTTTTATTCTTTTACTGTACCTCTGATTATGTGACTTAAATATACACTAAATGTATTTTTTATCAGATAGAAATGTGTTTCTCTTTTTAAATTTGCAATGGAAATTTGTGTATGTAGTATGTATGTTATCTGTGCTTTTTTTGATTGTTACAATACAACCAAATAAAGCTTTGTTTGAGTTTAGTAAGGCAAACATACCAATCATGGACAACCAATTACCATTATACTTTATATAGGGAGCACTTGCACTTTGACACTGTTTAGCAGTGGCAAAGTGTTAAAAGCATCTAAGTTGGCAACACCATGTCAGAAAAAAGGTCTAGGGGGAAAGCAAAAGGTTTAGGGAACTTAGCCAAAAAGGGCCTAGTCCTACAGTCCCATAATGTATAAGATCTGGTTTCAATGAAGCCAAAGAAATTTGACCCCACAAATGCAATCAGGCACTATAGGGAGCACATTCAACAGTTAATCTTATTTTACTTAATTATGTTAATGTCAGGTCATGTACTTGTTATGTGATTGATGAGATTTAGTGTTCATACTAGATGCACCTCAATGGAGCTTAATATAATATATTAATCCAAAATTAACAACAGGCCACTCCTTGGCATCTGTAGGCAGTGAGGACGATAGGGGCTCTGAGGGGGCCACCTCCACATTGTGGCAAGGGACGAATGACCGAGAGTGCCGGTGGCTGCTGAGGGTGGTAGCGAGCTGTGTGGTGGCCATTATCACTGAACCGTTGCTGAACCTCATTGACGTGTACACTCCCACAAACATCCTGCCTGAAGAGGGGGCCACACTGACCAGGCACCAGAAGACACAGTAAGGGACATTAGGTAGAGGGTGGCTGCCCAGCGTCCTCCAGACGGGACCCTTGCTTGACTCTAACTGGTGGCTGTCTTCTGAAAATGGACCTACAATGGAGTGTGCAGAACCCCTCACTATTCAGCACCAGTGGGGGGGGGGGAGATGTGAGAGACGGTGAAATGTGATAAGTGGATTGCCATATATCACCCCCTGGGGGAATCAGAATCAAGTGACTTTTGTAACTGGGTGAGAGCCTCTACCACTTATAAGCCTCACTCCCTACCCTTGGCAAGCTGTTCTGAGTGCTGCTGACACTAGGAGTGTTCCAGACTGTCAGGGATTCTCATCTTCTAAGCAGTGTACCTACCCTATGTAGGAGGCTTAGAACCTAACCTGCTGTCCCGGGTGTTGCAAAGGAAAGATGCAAACCTAGCTTCTTTCCTGATCAGAAGGCTTCTTTACTAATTTCCGCTGCCGGGACCCCTGCCATTCAGAGACCTTTGGCAACAGTGGTGAAAGTCTGCTAAGGAAATTCCCGGACCTTTTAAAGTTAATACCTAACACAGTGACCACATTCACCAAAGAATCCTTAATAAAATGATCACCCCCATAACTGTGAGGAGGAACAACAATCTATTCAATTTCCTACAGCTCACTCTGTGGTGACCTTTGACACTCAGCCCCTGGGGCACCTTGTATGGCTCTTGCTGACAGCCTCTATGACTCTGAAAAACTGCAAAAAACAGAGTTAGCTTTCTCCAGCTAAAGCAAGGGACTCATGCCTCACCACCAATTCCGGTGAGACTATAGCTTTGACCAAGAAAGACTCCCTTTTCGCACTCCAGGGCTTCAAGAGAGAGTTGAGGGAAGAACTGAAAGCAGACCTCACCACCTACTTTGAAACTCTCAAGTCCAATATTAACTCCAAGCTCACTTCCCTACAGCATGATGTTGACTCAGTTGGGACACAAAGCTTGAACCATGCATCAAAGTTCCAGAAACTGGAACAAACTGTTGGGTAGATGGAGGACTCCTTGGAACAACTGTGGATTCAAATGCACACCACCCTTTTAAAATGTGATGACCTAGAAAATCGTTCAAGGTGAGACAATATTCGTATTCGTATTTTGGAAGAGGGTATTGAAGGCCTTCGTAGTGGGCATATTTTCAGAGCTTCTGAGAGAGAAACATACCGAAGTTAAACTGAATCGGGTGCACAGAGTTGAGCCATTGGCTTCTGGAGGGGGGGAGGTGCCCCCATTATGTACTAGCAAAACCCCACTCTTTCTATGAACCGCCTGGAAGTTAGATGAAGTCTCGTTACAGGTTGCGAAACGCTTACTATTTCAGGACATTGGAACTACTACGCTCATTACAATTTAAGCCTGTCACAGATAAACTCTGCCGAGAACGCATCAAATGCAAATGGACCTAAGGCTTTAGGCTCTTCTTTGATTACCAGAACAAGTCTCACAACTTTATGGACCTGAATGAAGTTTCAGTCTTATTCAGGATGCCATTTCCTGAGCACCAAGGGCCTGATGGGGATCTGGTGGAAACATCCAAAGGATCAGCGAATGGCTCTGACAAGGGACAATAGCAATCATAGCGCAGTATGAAATGTCAAGGGAAAGGTTGGGCCTAGAGCTGATTTGCAAACTTCACAGGTACAATCCCCAATCAGAAAACTTTGTAAGGAGAGACCTACTCAGACGACTCCCATTGTCCTTGTTTCCCAGTGGGACACTTGAGAGAGATGTAGCTGCTACATGCATGCCCGCAGGCCCAATTTGTTTCTGAGGGCAGCACTCTGAACTCTGAGATAATAGGTGCTGTTGCACACACCCAATATGATGACACCAATTTACCTTGAATTTTGTTTGCATCCTCTAGAATACTTTAGCAGTTCATGACTTAAACACCTGATTCTGCTATGCCAGTTTTATTACAATTCATTGTTGGGGAACTAGGTTCCCAGGATTTATTGTTTTACTGTATTTTGATTATGTTGCATGAGTGGACCATATGTAGTACGACATTGACAGCAGCGGGATGGACTGCGTTTGGAGTATGGGGCAGCTTTTTGACTTTTAAGCAGGCGGGAGGGGAGCAAGATTATAAGACAACCCACATCAAGTCTGTGACTATTACATACAAATGTTAATGTATTGACTCTGGTTTTACCAACCCTGTCATGAAATGTCAGAGGCCTAAACTCCCCAACAAAATGACACAAACTCTGGAAACCCGTACTTGACCAGAGATACGATATAGTAGCATTACAGGAAACAAACCTTATAAGTAGTGATAAACACAGACTACGACACAAAGCATATCAATTGACATACAAATCCTAAGCAACCACTAATCACAATGGAGTAACTCTCATCTTCCATTCTTCTTTAAAGTTCCAACTGGTAGGAATTAAGGCAGACTAAGATGGGAGAATTGTGATGATTAAGGGAACCATTAGGAGACGGATATGTATGGTGGCTTTGATATATGCGCAGAATATGGGTAAAGCCAACTTTATCCACTCGTTTATATCCCTTCAGGGAGGCTTTGTGAAAGGAGAGGTTATTCAGATAGGTGATTTTACTCTCACATCGCATCCCGCCTTGGATAGTTCTCACTCACATAGAACCCACACTGGGAACTTCTCTAAATCCGTACAATAAGAAATCCTACACATAGGCTTGATAGACGCCTAGAGAGCCTCTCATCCTACAGCCCGAGACTATACTGTTCTCCCTCACCTCCATGCATGTACTCTCAGCTTGATTAGGTCTTCATAAGTCAATCCCTGACACACTCTATTATGGAGGCCAGATACACTTTCAGACCCTGCCAGATTTACACTAGATTGGAATTCCCCAAAATCAAAATTCCGAGGGTGGCCCTTTCTGGTGCCCCTCACACAGGATCGTCTCTTCCGGGACAAGCTCTGCCAAGGCATCAAGGACTTTTCCAAACTTAACAACCCTCATGATACTAATCACTCCACCACCTGGGTTGCCTTTAAGGTGGCAATTAAAGGGAAAGGTCTCTCATTGATGTCTACTCTATCACAGCAGTAGGCTTGGGATTGAATAGCGCTCGAGGCTGAACTCCAGTTAGCAGAGCAAGCCCACAAAGACTCCCCTACCCTGCTTCGGCAAAGAAAGGTAACAGCATTACCGTGGAAGCTCAATACCATTTACACACATTGAGCAGAGTTGACACAATTGCGAAAGAATACTTTGGTCAACTTCCACTGGAATCTGAGGAGGCTGCTACTACATAGGAAGACACAGCTTGGTTTTCCGAGGCTCCTATAAACAACTATACACTCCTGAGCTCTCAGATGGGACTGCACAGATGGATTATCTAGCAAGTCTGACACTTCCCAAGGTAGTAGCTGACCAAAACAAGGTCTTTGAGGCTCCCATTTGGGAAAATGAAGTCCAAGCAGCTATTGACGCACTTAAACTCCACAAATCACGTGGGCCAGATAGGTTTACCTTCCAATTTTATAAGACTTTTAGCTCCAATTTGGTGTCTCATTTGACTGCCCTATTTGATTGCATAGCCAACACCAGCCAAGGCACATGATGGGTGAAGCCTTGATCTCGGTTATACTGAAGTCTGGGAAAGAGACACATTTTTGTGCTTCTTACCGACCCATTGCATTATTGAGTCTGGATGCCAAAGTACATGCAAAGCTATTGGGCACTAGGCTAGAAGATATCATGCCGGACCTAATCAACCCGGCCCGGTCTGGTTTCATTAAAGTAAGCCAAACTCATGATAACCAAAGTAGGATGGTCCATCTTGTCGAAAAAGCTACTAAAAAGTGCATTCCAGATGTTCTTTTGGCACTTGATGTCGAAAAAGCTTTTGCCGGGGTGGACTGGTCCTTCCTCTTCCAAACACTTTGAAGAACTGGGTTTATGTAACAGTTTATAGCCCTGGTTCAGGCCAGTTATACTCACCGACAATCGCAAGTAAATGTGAATGGAGCTAGCTCTGACATTTTTAGCGTGGCACAAGGCAGGGGCACTTTTATTTGCCCTTAGTATTGAGCCCTTGGCAGCTAGAGTGAAGGCAATGCAATCAATCCAAGGCCTTTCATTCAGCTCTGTAAAACATAAATGCCATGTTGCCAGACAATGTTCTGCTATCCCTTACATCCCCTTAAATGTCCCTGACTGCACTGCAAACTGAACTTAAAGACTACGAGATAGTGGCAGGTTTTCAAATGAATCTACACAAAACCTTTCTATTAAACCTTACTCTTTCCACAAGCAAGATGGAGCCAATAGTTGGGTCCACCCCTTTTCATTGGGCTAAAAAAAGGAGTTTACCTTCCTGGAGTTAAAAATCACTCCAAGGGTGGCTGATTTTTATCGAGCAAACTATCCTCTCCTCTTGCAACAGCTTAAAGCAAATCTTAAATGCTGGGTGCACTTGTAATTATCATGGCTTTGTCGAAAGAATGCAATAAAGATGACTGTCCTGCTGAGGCTTTTGTACCTTTTTCAAGGGCACCCAATTGAGATAGAATGATACTTTTTGTTATTGTTATTGTTGTTATTGTTAATTTAGATTTATAGCGCGCCCAATCACCTACAGGTCTCTAAGCGCTTGGAAATCGATGTTATTACAATAACTTGGCTCACTCTTCAGAGAGACGCAGCTGCAGGACTATATTGCGATCAGGGCTCTTCCAAACAGCAGTGTTTTCAGTGATTTCCTGAATCGTAGGAGATTCACCTCCCTGCGTAGCCCCTCAGGCAGTTTGTTCCATAGCTGGGGGGCCAGAACAGAGAAGGCTCTCCCTCCTTTAGTCACCAATTTGTAGCGGGGGCAGACCAATAACTGAGAATCCGATGATCTAAGTATTCTCTTCGGGTTGTATACTTCCAGGCGAGCTTTGATATAGGCCGGCGCATGACCGTAGATCGCCTTATGCGCTATACAGAGGCTCTTAAACTCAACCCTCTCCTTAACAGGGAGCCAATGAAGGTTTCGGAGAAGGGGGGAGGCCTTTGTTCGTCTGGGCAATCCGAAGATTAGCCGTGCGGCGTCATTCATTACGACCTGAAGTCTGTTTGTCAATATTTTTGGGAGGCCAAGATACAGGGCATTCCCATAATCGACCCGCGAAATGACGGTTGCTGCTACAATTGAGCGCATCATGGAATGAGAGAGGAAGGGAGCTAACTTTCTCAGTTGTCTGATGATGCTTGTGCAGGTTCCAACCACGGTGGAAATTTGGCTGCACATTGACAGGTCACAATCTAATTTAATCCCCAGGCTCTTTACGTTAGTACTAGGTTTTGGGGCTGATCCAAGCTCTACAGGCCAATACAGGTCACTCCACGGTGAGGTGGTAGATGGAATTACCAATACCTCGGTCTTATCCGGGTTGATTTTTAGTAGATTTTTCGTCATCCACCCTACAGTGTACCTCAAGATGTTTTGAGCTTGGATCTGTGCTGTCCCTGTGTTATCGATACTCAGCAATAGCTGGGTATCGTCAGCATAGTTGTAAACTCTACAGCCCATCTCGGCCAGGGATGCAATCAAAGGCTGCAGGTAAAGATTGAACAGAAGTGGGGACAGTGCGGAGCCCTGTGGTACTCCGCACTCTAAAGACCCCACTTCAGATATTGCCTCCCCTAGTTGTATCCTCTGAGTCCTTCCTAAAAGGAAGGATTGCAGCCACTTGAAGGCCAAGCCTTTGATCCCAAAGGCCTCCAGTCTTCCCAGGAGCAGGTCATGGCTTTTTCCCTGCCCTACGTTCCTATGGACTCCATTTATTTACACTATACTATATAGCAGCGTAGTTATGGATGATTGCCGAATGGTCTTTAAACGAATCAAATAAACACTAGATACACATGGTGAGAGTGGTGGTAGGTAGATACATCTGGGATGTACTGTGGAAACCAAATCCGAGCAGACCTCTTTTTGCTTACCTTAGTACACCAACCTATACCACTGTTAAAGTGTGGGAAGAGATGTAAATGTAAATGTAAATGTATTTCGATTTATATAGCGCACGAATCACCCAGGGGTCTCAAGGCGCTTGCTTAGGGAACCCGTCCTGGTATTCCCCTGTGAGATACCCCGGCAGGGTATTCACAAGGTGAAAGCCAGGCATCCCGCCGCGAGGGGCCGTAGTGGAGATTAAGCAAGCTGTTGCCCAGAGTTGCAGAGTGTGACCCCATGATTCGAGTAGGCACCGGAGCGAGAATTGTCGAGTCCGTGGAAATTTTGAGCCCGAGACCCGCCGAGGCGGCAAATCGAACCCTGGTCCACGGCTGATCTCAGCTTCCGGGTCTGCCGCCTCTAACCACTGAGCCACGCTTCTCCAGAGATGAACTGGTCGCCTGGGTGGGCAAAATTCCCCTCACCCTACATCCCTATAAACTTTACCTCGGCCGTCGCACCTGTGCTACTGCCTTGGCCCCTTGATCTTTGGCTTACTATATCTAATTTATTCAGTGGATGGTACATCCTCACTTTTGAAAATTGTCAACTGGCGTTTGATCTACCAGGCACTGAGAGGTATTGCTATACACAGATAAAAAATTGGGTACTCCAGCCAGATATACGGATAGCTGCCACTAGAGAACTCTCGCCCATGGAAACATTTCTAAGGAAGGCAGGTGGACCGCATGGCTGTGTTTCATTTCCATACTCATCATTGATCACCACCATCCGCGCAACCAGACCTCATCATATTGCCTTATGGGAGCACACTTTTGGAGAGACAAAATTATCAGATCTCCAGAGACAATAAGATCCTGTGGCTATGCCTTAGAGCTATCTAACCTATTGGACTGTCTTGCAGATTTGGCAGTGATAGTTCACCTAGCTTGCTTGTTTATTACTGGGAGACCAGTATGTTGTTGAAATTGTGTGTTACACTAGCAATCTTAATGTATAATTAAGGTTTCCTCAAATTGAATTACAGTTACTGTACTGATTTAGGTCTTATTAAACTCTATAATGAAAGTTTGAGAAATTAGAGAGACAATTGTTAGAGACTTTCATTTTTAAATATGAAATTTAAGTAAAATATTACTAACACATTATTCGACTGTATGGCCCTTAGAACTTTAATCAATTAAAATAAGACTTATACAACCTATGGTAAGTCACAAGTGATCAAAGACACTTTAACTTTACCTGTAATGGTCAAAAAAGAAGAGGTGAATTAGTTGATACTTGCCTGGATTGAGCAGGTTGACTGCAAATTGGAAGCAGTGATAAAAAGAGCAGAAAGTAATTTGCTTAGCTTTATAAGGGGGACGGAAAACACTATGTAAGTAGCCAATATAAAATTATAAAAGTGATTGACGGTGGAAAGAGTGGGTGGGTAGTGACCAGGCAGGTGAAACAGATAACGCAAGGAATATGATAGAGCAAATGTCCAGCAGTTGAGCCCACTTTATTAAACTCTGCAGTAAATAGAAAGACCTTAAGAGAACTGTGGGTCTGATGTACTGCTACCCATTTGCAAATCACAATATGCAATTTGCACACTGACTGGTTGACACTTTCTGAAGCAGCCTGGGTACCAATAGACTGCATTGCAAACTGTCTGTTCTTAGGGGGTCGCATAACGTGCTGCCTAATGTATATGTCTTTGAAAGCAGGGAAAACAAATCTCCATCTCCACTTTCGCATTCTCAATACAATTAAAAAAAGAAAAGCATCCTGTGTCAAGCAAAGGGAGAGGGCTGCTTTTAAAAAACGATTCCTGATTCAGTACAAATTCTGAAAAGCAAGCAGTGGTTCTCTAATCAACAACCTGGTACCCCAAAGCCACTTGACAAGATTCTCAAAGGAGAAGATATCCCACACTACAACTTCTCCTTTGTGAAACAGTTACCATCCCAACTCAGTAACTGATTAATGCTTTATCACTGTAATTGTGGGCAAAAAAACCTTTATACATACCTTTGTAATTCATAAATAGTGCAGCACTCTATCCAGACCCTCTCCAATTTGCGAATTCGAAACGGTATCAAAAGCACTGTTACAAATTATAAAGGCGTTTCTGAATCATAACACGTTATTTGATACATTGTAGAAAGCACTTTTACAGTCGTAAAACCCGACATTTTTGAATCACAAGGCTTGTAATCGCAAAAAAGGTTTAATGGATCACTCCCTATGTTCAGAATGATATCCTCATTATATCCTCGTGAATCATAAAGTGAGCTTGTTAAACCAAAAAAGCTTTTCAGAAGGATGAAAAGTACTAGGAGGCAAAATACATGCCTGTATGGGAAATACATGATGCTTAGAAGTATTTTAAGAATGGTAACGCCTCAAGACAGATCACTGCTATTAGAATATAAGGAAACCTTTATGGACGCTTTTGTCCTACATGTCGGCCTATTATTAAATCATTTTATTGTCTCTAAGTCTACTTCACCCTCTTAAGGAGAAGCGAAAATCTCAAAATGTGTGACACCATTGAAAATGGGAAACGTCCTTTAGGATGAAGTCGGAATCAGACTGTGCCTTCATAGCGCTGGGAACAGAAAAAATGCATCTTTAGCATGCATTAATTCTGCACACATTACATACCAACGACTTGCTTTAGGGGGGCGCAATGGTGGAGTGGTGTTGGAATTAAGGTTCAACACCTTCCCTACTATCGCGCAGACTGGAGTGGAAATTGTAAATTAAACTATTCCAATATCCAGCGCTCCCCTAAAGCAAGCTGTTAAAACTACTTGCGTGCAAAACAAATGTGTGCTAAAGAAAAGACACATTCGTTCAAATGACAGAGTTCCAAAGGCACGTGTGAAAAATGCATTCGGAATTCCGTCATACATTCATTGGACATATCTAATAAACATGTCTCCTCTTACCAGCTATCATTATTGATAATCATATAAGAAACAAGAGCAACCCTGTATGCCAATTAGTAACTTGGGTACATTTATAAATGAAAAACAGTGGTTCATGATGGACTCATTTCAAAAATATCGACAGAGCCAATATAGCTCAAGAATCAATAATATAGCACTTTCAATCAGGCTATGTTTTGACTCGCCTTTATGATATACAATGATAACTGTGCTCAGAGCCCTCAGTGATCACACAACGAAGTGCATTAAGTAATTGTGGTTGTAGGTATGAATATTCAAAAACAAAAATCTAAGTTCTGAGTAATGTAGCCAAGTATACACAGTTTAACATCTGCAGCTCAGTCCTTAATTTAAGGTAAGGGGACCTTGTGTGTTTGCTGTAGTGTTGACAATGATTTGATCTAATAAATAACCTGAAAGATTGTCGTCAGGGCAGTAAAAAAAATGTCAGCACCTAAAAAAGGCAAGATATAAAATAGTGTATTTGTATTAGTACTTAAGTCAAATGGTTTTCTGGGGTTATTGGCAATGTATTGGAAAATCACATTTAAAGTGTAGTGCTTCAAATAGTCCTGCAATTCAAAATGCAACATCAAATTCATAGAAGAGATGTAGAATGTCAGTCATCAATGCCAAATGGGAACAAGCATTGAAAATAGGTCTTGTGTTTTCCACCAGGATTTTGGCAATTCTTGTTTTGATTTGTCATGGTTTTTCCCAAACTGTTATTGTTCAGTAAGCTGCCAGGTGTACGTCAATCTAACAAAACATTGACTAAAGGCAAAAATATATTATGTCCCTAAAAATCACACATTACCATAGTACTCCTTGGCACTGAAGGGAACTGCTTTGCTCTAGATGCATGCTTGAGTGGGTTGGAAAAAGATGTGAATGGCATATTCAGACACAAATGGACAACATGTGGCTGAAAACCCCTATTGGTAACTATGTCATTCTTATAGTTTTAGAAAAAAGGTATTGGCTAACACAGACCTAAAAAAGTCAATTATTCTGACATTGGCCTCCGTCCTATTGCCTTGGAGAAAAAACTAAAGAGAGGAAGAAAGAAAGAGGTAAGAGAGAAAAAAGTATGAAAGATAGAAACAAAGAAAGAAAGAAGAAACACATCAAGATACATGAGAAAAAAGGCAGAAGGAAAGAAAGAAACAAAGTATGAAGGAAGAATGAAATACATTAATTATTGAAAACCATTGGTGAAATTAAGTCCAGAATACATGTGTTTTGAAGAAATATCCTTATGAATTGTATAATACTGAAGGTTTTGGTTTGTGCATTTCATGCATGGAAAAAAATAGAATAACTAAATACAGAACAGTTTCAACTGTACACAAACTAATGCTCTGTGAAATACCAGCAGTCAGGACACTCACAAATATATTTACAACAGCTTTGGCAGGAAAGAGGAATTGAGAAAGTGTGGAATATGAGCCCAGGCCATATAAGTAGAGAGCCCTGCTTTCACCCCATCTCTAAACATAAAGGCAATAGTAAAGTAAATTGAAAGTAAAAGAAAAAACATTGGCCATTATAGGAACTACCTAGTGGGTCATTGTGATGTTTTGCGGAATCACCTCCGACTGTTCGACGGTCTTTTAGAGCCTTTCGGAAGCCACCTGGAATGACTGGTCAGTTAGCTTTCCAACTGCCCCTATGGTAATGAGGCGGTTGAAAAGGAAACCGAGCGCCCATTATGCTGCGTCCCTAAAGGCTCTGACGGTAGGTCGCATCATAATCTACAATTTACTTTCCCTTTTCTCACTCTTTACAACCTTATTTATCTACTTTAACCTATCGGGCAGCTCGGGTCTGTGCTAAGTAAAAGAGAATTTCATTTTATTTGGATTAAGAGAAAATAACTGTCTCTCACATTTGGATTTATACCTGCTTCAACCCCCCCTCATAAACTTCCCCATTGTGCCTTTCCTTGCCTTCCTTGCCTGCCTACAAATGCTGATAGGCACAACTTGTGTGGGGGCTGCCTTCCACAAGTCTGTTTAACATCTTCCTCAACCCTCACAAGCTGACATAGAAAATTATAATTAATATGAATTGCGTATCAAGAAACTCGATAATAATTTTCTATTCAAAGAAAACACTATTCTGGAGCGCTATAATTTTGCCAGGTGGAACGATAGTGAGGGTGAATCAATTGAGTGTTATATCAGTGAATTACGCAGGATTGCAGAGTCTTGTATATTTAGAGGTATGAATGAGGAGCATATTTGAGACCAGTTCATGCTGGGTTGTGTGAGTGAAAAGGTAAGGGATAAGTTTTGGTTGATGGATGAACCCACCTTCGATGAAGTGCTGGTAATTGTAAAACGTTGTGGAATACTCTATGGAATGTGTATTAGAAAAGTGAAAGAGAAAAATCAAAGTGTCTTGTGGTAAAGGAAAGGTAAAGAAAAAAAAAATCAAAATGGAGGTTGGAAGTGGTAGAGGTTAATGTGCAGGTAAGTTTTACAGGCGTGACAGAACTGGTCATCTTGCAACTTGTGCAGCTCTGAAGCCTACGTAGGTGAAATGTATAAAACAAACTCTTTGTAGCCACCTGTAAAATGAAACTTTTCAAGCCCATAGGTAAGGAGGAGAGTGTGGACAGTGACCAAAATGATGACGATTCAGATTTTGTCTGAAGTCAGATTGTGCTCTAGGTGAATGAGGAGGGTATTGTTAAATCCACTTCAATTGATGCTCTCTCCATGGATGGGTAGTCAACTAAAGTTATTTTTGATTCAGGAGCAAAGATAATCATTGTTTCCAATACATTTTATAAGAACAAATTATGAAACAAGATATCTAAACCGGATATCAGGCCATGTATATATGGAGAATCACCCATAAAACGACATTGTTTTTTCGTGGGTGTTATTGAATACAGGCAACAGTTGACATCTGGGAGGATTCATGTATCCAAGAGAGGTGATAGTATTATAAGTTAGTCACATCAGGGTGAGTTGGGTGTTCTGTGGGACCCTAGTAGAATTACTCCTATTCATGTGAAGGGAAGGAAGGTTCTTTATTCTGTAATTCTGTGGATGATGGTGACTTGGTGGAACAATTGAAGAATGAGATCCCACAGATATTCAAAGAAGAGTTGGGTTGTTTAGTAGATTATGAACATGAGATTCACTTAGTGTTACATGCACAACCCGTTGGTTGTAAAGTTAGGAATGTGCCCATAGCTTTGCATGAAGAAATGTTTGAAGAAATCAGAAAAGTTCAAAAACTTTGATCCTATAAAAAGTAGGTCAAAACCACAGATGCCAGTGTGAAAGGACTTGAAGTGGTTCTGCAACAAAAGGTTGTTATTGCATAGAAATCCTCATGTTAATTTCATGTGTATTAAACGATGCAGAGTCTAGATACTCTGTGATTGAAAGGGAGGCTTTGGCAGTCTTCTGTGCTGAAAACGTCTGTGAGGGTCACATTTTGTTGTGAGGAATGACAACAGACTTTTGACCATGTAATAATTGACAGTGAAACCGTGCAGCAGCTAGCACCTAACCAGCTATACCCAAAATGTATAAGAATGGGAAGTACCCCAGGTCTGTGTGCACCCAGTATAAGCACCCACTGTCAAGGTGCAGTCCTCAACTGGACTTAACAATGTTTGACATGGAAAAGCACTTGGTGCACCACCATCTGAACAATATAACAAATGGCAAGGTCTGTGTCCAAAGTTATTCTTCAAGTCCTCTTCTTTATTTAATCACAGTTTGATTTGAACATATCATGTAACATGTAGAGCAGACCAGCCAACGCGTTTTGTCCAATTCATTGGACTTCTTCAGGGCTTGTGCGAAGTCATTATACAAATGGAGCCACTGTATCTGAGGCAAATGCAGATGATCAGCGTTTAGTCATATAACTGGAAATGGGACAGATGGATCACTCTGTTAATGGTATAAAATAATTATAAGCATCTATGTCCTAGTGCCAGATGTCAAAATTCCACGGTGCATCAAAAGTAATAAACCACATGGTCACACACAAATAGGGTCACCCAAGGCAGATAAAATCATCTGCTCAGCACCATGATACACAATGAGAAATGAGTGCAAAGGGGAGTTTCCTTCCAGATTGCACTTGGGCCACAAACCTTTAACTGAACTATTCAAAAAGAAAGGGGAGGATCTGGTTGCCTTACCAGACTTCAATTTACTATTGGGGGATCACCAGGTGGTTGGTTGCGAAGCAATTGCTGAAGAAAGGTGGCGTAGTTACCTTTCTAATGATGAGGTTCTTCGAGACCTCGTGGACATGATGGAAAAATCCATGGAGAA
This sequence comes from Lissotriton helveticus, assembly GCF_964261635.1. Lineage (NCBI taxonomy): Eukaryota > Metazoa > Chordata > Amphibia > Caudata > Salamandridae > Lissotriton > Lissotriton helveticus. Next base: position 1,084,060,664 of record NC_136059.1, read on the forward strand.
ACCAGAAACAGGGGTCTGAAGAATGTCAAGCTTTTTGGACCTTGGCGAATGAGTTGTGCATTAGCGAGGGCCTACTGTTTAGAAGGTAAAGGCTAGTCCCTCTTGGTAAACTTAGACATGAACCTGTTGATCTTGCCCATGGAACACATCAGGGGATGCAAAGTATAAGGAAAGACTTTGCAGTACATACTGAAGGCCAGGTATGGAAAAGCAGGTGGAAAGGATTGTGGGTGAGTGTTCAAACCTTGGTTGTCAGGAATCTTTCTGATGGTCCATGGAGGGATATCACTTTAAACATTGAGGGGTCGATTCATAGAGATGGTCCCCAAATGTTTCTTATTGTGATAATAGATATGTTTTATAGATGGCCTGAAGTTTGCATATTTAATACTGTTGAGAGTAAAGATGTAATTAAGTTCTTTAAATAGCTTCTGGCATGAGAAGATTTCCCACACACACTACTCACCGATAATGGTGTGGAACCTACCTCCAAAGAGGAATGTTTAATTGAAAGGGGAATAAAGCACAAGGTGTCTGCTTTGTACCATCCGGAAAACCAATGGGATGGTAAAAAGGCTGATCAAATAAATAATTGCAATGGCCAAATCAAACTCTCTGGATTTAAAATGGGAAGTGATGAGGCAGATAAAATGTCCAGGCTTACTCCACATTGCACCATAAAAAAATCTCCTTTTGAATTCTTTCGAGGTAGGCTCACTAACACCTTTGTAGAGCCTGCCTGGGTCAACAATTATGTGGCTGAGTTGGGCTGAGGTGTGGGTGGACTGGGTTGGCGTAGAAAAGAAGAGGAAAAGATACAACTCAGGAAAAAGAGGTTTGACACTAGGAACTCAGTGAGGAAGTTGGAGGTGCATGTGGGTGATTTGGTTATTATTCAGCATTCAGGAATTCAATCAATCAATCAGAATACTTCTAGAGTGCGCTACTTACCCGTGAGGGTCTCAAAGCGCTGAGAGGGGAGAGGGGGTGCTGCTACTGCTCGAAGAGCCAGGTCTTGAGGAGTCTTCTGAAGGCGAGAAGGTCTTGGGTCTGGCGTATGTGGGTAGGGAGGGTGTTCCTGGTCTTGGCGGCGAGGAAGGAGAAGGATCTGCCGCCGGAGGTCGTTCGTTGGATGCGGGGGACAGCGGCGAGGGCGAGGCTGGCGGAGCGGAGCTGGCGGGTGGGATTGTAGATCAAGGCAAGGGAAAGATGCCTGCCTATTAAATTCAAAAGGGCCTCAAGTAAGGTCCAGTTATATTTATGTTAGCCTCAAACCAAAAAAGAAAATCTTGAACCACCAAATAGAAATGTAAAAATATATATATTTTTGTATTATTTTATAAAGCACTATATTTTCAAGTCATAGACATAATTCCAATAACTTTGTTACAAATAGTTTATAACAATTTAATAAGGAGGATAAAATCAAATGTAAATAAAAAGGAAGAAAATACATCCTCACCATGGCCCACATGATATATCACACTTTCAAATCAACAGGCATACACATGTATACTTCTCACATCAAGGCTAGTGCAACAGATACATTCATATATCACTCCTTAGAGGTGTTTAAGATAAGCGATCAAGAAGGAACAGTTGAAATATTATCCAAATCTTTCGCTTGATTCTCAGGTGGTACAGATGCCAACGCGCGTTTCGGTGTAGGGCCCTAGCCGGGGCTACACCTTCATCAGGGCAGGAGTGGATAGGGGGGCACAGGGTAGAGGATCATCTCTTCTCTAGGGGCAGTCCGAATGGCAGATACAGCGGTAGAGTGGACCTCGAAAAAGATCACTCACACTCTTGTAAGAGGGATTTTTCAATCAGGGCAGAGCAGGCTCCACAGCGTGAATTTTCTGTGGGTTCAATGTCTTTATATTTTTTAAGCACTCAGGCGTTTCAGCGATGTTTTCAAGGATTACTCCTAAAGGTGGCTAGATGCGGATGACCATAGCTCGGTGATGGAGATCCTAGATGGTTTTTCGGATTTCCCCCGCGTGGGATGCGCTCTGGTTCCTGTGGCGGCTGCCAAGGAAATGGGATCAACAATTATGTGGCTGAGTTGGGCTGAGGTGTGGGTGGACTGGGTTGGCGTAGAAAAGAAGAGGAAAAGATACAACTCAGGAAAAAGAGGTTTGACATTAGGAACTCTGAGAAAGTTGGAGGTGCATGTGGGTGATTTGGTTATTATTCAGCATTCAGGAATTCAATCAATCAATCAATCAGAATACTTGTAGAGTGCGCTACTTACCCGTGAGGGTCTCAAGGCGCTGAGGGGGGAGGGGGGTGCTGCTACTGCTCGAAGAGCCAGGTCTTGAGGAGTCTTCTGAAGGCGAGATGGTCTTGGGTCTGGCGTATGTGGGGAGGGTGGGTGTTCCAGGTCTTGGCGGCGAGGAAGGAGAAGGATCTGCCACCGGAGGTCGTTCTTTGGATGCGGGGGACAGCAGCGAGGGCGAGGCTGGCGGAGCGGAGCTGGCGGGAGGGAGTTTTGAAACTGAGTCTGCTGTTCAGGTAGGCTGGTCCGGCGTTGTGGAGTGCTTTGTGTGCGTGGGTGAGGAGGTTGAAAGTGATCCTCTTGTCAACGGGGAGAGTGTGGGTCTCTCAGGAGGGGGTGATGTGGCTGCGGCGGGGGACGTTGATGATCAGTAGGGCAGAGGCGTTTTGGATGCGTTGAAGTCGTCGTAGGTGTTTGGCTGGGATTCCTGCTTAGAGTGTGTTGCCGTAGTCCAGTCTGCTGCTGATGAGGGCCTGTGTCACCGTTTTCCTAGTTTCGATCGGGATCCATTTGAAGATCCTGCGGAGCATGCGGAGGGTGTGGTAGCAGGAGGAGGAGGCGGCGGCGTTGACCTGTTTCGACATGGAGAGGGAGGAGTCGAGGATGAATACTAGGTTGCGTGCGTGGTCGGTGGGTGTTGGTGCTGTTCCCAGTGTGGTCGGCCACCAGGAGTCGTCCCACACTAAGGGGATGAGTCCGAGGATAAGTACCTTTGTCTTGTCTGAGTTCAGCTTTAGGCGGCTACTCTTCATCCAGTCGGTGACGGCCTTCATTCCCTCATGGAGGTTGGTTTTGGAGGTGTGTGCGTCCTTGGTGAGGGAGAGAATGAGCTGGGTATCGTCGGCGTAGGAGATGATGTTGAGGTTGTGATTGCGGGCCACTCATGCGAGGAGGGCCATGTAGATGTTGGACAGCGTCGGGCTGAGGGATGAGCGCGAATTGGTGGTGTGCGTAGAGTTTTTAAACCTATTCAGGTTACTAAGACCTTTAATACCACTGTGAAGACCCAGGATCACTGCGTAGGGAATTTGAACAGAGTTATCCTTTACAAGGGGTCATACAATCATAGTACGAATGAGACAAGGTGCAACGAGGAGATGAGAACAAAAAAATCTGGTAGAATTATGGAAAGAACCGAATAATTGGAAGACAGTGTTTAATATTCTTGTTTTCAGGGTGGTGGACATGGTCTCCACCAATTCAATGTCTTTGTGTGTTACCATCTTGAACGCACTGTATCAGTACCCGGTGCAGCTTAGGTTTACACATGCGGTTACCTTTTCTTGAATAATTTCATGTTAATGTGTTGTGTTCTCATGTGCAGTTTTGTTTTGATGTTTAAGGAGGGAGGTGTATGGTAGCTTGGTGTCATCATGGCAGTGACTTGGGGCACTGTGATGTTACCTGGTATGTGTTACTCCATGTGAAGGAATGTGTTATGGGTCAAATGACAAGAGCAGTTTTGCTGGGGGGCAGATGAAGGATGGATGGGATCTTCTATGGATTAAAATACCTTTGTTTGGCAAAACTACAATCCTGTGTATCCTTTGACTTAGCTGCACACTTGAATGGCTACAGATGTGCATCAAACATGGGTGCATTTGTACTTTACACAGTTACATCAAACAAAATATAAATCTGAAACAACATGTAATCATTTGTTTTGGGCCATATTGAAAAGCCTACTCTCTGATTGAATCCACATCTATAGTTATAAAGAACCATTGGTCTTTGGTCCATTATCAGATCAAATCAAATCAGCAGTAATGATATTTTAGCCTTTGGACATGTTAGCAGTAGCTCCCTCTCTTACACATTGTACCATGAATCATTTGGCAATGGAGTACAATGCTAAATAAATATGCTGCTCTTAAAGATCAGTTTGTAGTATGTTTTGATGTGATTTCCTGGAGTCCAGACATTATTTTATTCCTTCTCTGTGGCATTCATCCAGTCTTTGACAATACTCAACAATTCCTCTATAGTATTTAGTATTTAGTCAATTCTCAATTGAGCTACACAAATGGAATAATGTACACTTTAACTTTTGCAAATCTTGACGATAGTTGTGTCTGTGGTTTTTGGACCACCTCATTTACTTGCCATTAAATGTCTTCATCTTTATAACCTTTCTCAAAAAATGTATCACAAATGTTGCAGAGTCAGCTTTACATAAGACCTTGCTCATGTGTTAACCTATTGTTGCATTCACTGGCTGTTTAGTCAGTCCCACGTGAAATAGAGTACAGGGATGTCATCTTCATAGGCAATATAGTTACACTTAGAAAATGACTACATCTCATGTTTTCTATTCTTTTGGACAAAGGTTTCGCGTCATATGTATAGTTGTAGGCAACAAAACGAGGGTCCAATGCAACTTTGTGTTGCACTTTCCATGGATTTCCTATAAACATGGCTTGAATATCAGAGACAAAGAACTCAATAACTTTGCATTCGTGATTACCAGTGGAAATCGGATAATACAAATGGGGCAATTGTATTGTCTGTCACACACTTTTGACACAAAATAGCAAACATTTGATCACCATTTTATTTCTTCTACATGTTTTGTTCCCAATTCCCAAACAAAGTCAGAAAAATTCAGTTTGATAACACTGCCTCAGCCTGGAGGTAATCTTATGAAGTTCTGGAAATTACAAATGTTCACAGACACACACCTGCAAAGCAGAGCTCTGCGCAGGCTTGCAGGAATACTTCTGGAAAGGTGATATTACATTCCCATCAGAATCCCGTTCCTGCTGTGTGCAGTTTTCCATTTCGCAGAACTCTGCAGGGGTGGAATGGGATTCCTATGTAAATGCAAATTCTTTAGGAGTTTTCTTCTCCCCTTTTTATTTCACCTTCCACTACACTCCCAGCTAATCTTGGGGTGATCCATTCCCTAGTCCTCATTGGAGAGGGATTTACACCAGCCTATGTATGGAGTAAAATTCCAATGAAGAAAGAGAGAAGCTCCGCATCATGGCTTGGAACATCTAGTTTCTCCCCACTTGAGTGGGATTTACTTGTCTGGAGAATCCTGCACTTGTGGTGGAATTACTGCGAATGTAAACAGGATTACACCTGCCAGGAATTTCACTGTGAAATCCTGGCAGTCATAAAACAGGTAAATTCCACTGTAGATATGTTTATAACTGATTTTCTCTTTGCAAATAGGGTCCATGGCATTTTTTACTTTGGAGTAGCTGCGACCTATTGGCCAGGTGCCAGCGGTGTGTTAGAAGCTCTGCAAAAAAGGGTAACAGAATGTACAAATGATATTTTGCGAGTCCCTGACTCGCAAAATAGCGTTTGCGATTCTTGCTATTAGGAAGGGGAGTCCCTTCCTAATAGCCAGTCAACATGCAATGTACTAGTGTTTTGCGACTGCAAAACACTCACAGTTTACCACCTACCTCAAGTAGGTGGTAAACCACTCGCAAAGGTTAAAGGGTCCCCAGGGGACCCCTTCCCCTTTGTGAGTATGTTGGAAAATAGTTTTTTAAGGCCAGGCAGTGGTCCCAGAAACCACTGCCTGCCCTTAAAAAAATGAAACTGAAAAGTTTCTTTTTTTTTTTTTTAAATGCATCCTGTTTTCCTTTAAGGAAAGCGGGCTGCAATTCAAAACTTAAAAAAAATAAAAAGCTGTTTTATTATAAAGCAGTCCCAGACATGGTGATTTGCTGAACCCAGTAGGCCACCGTCCCTGGGAGGGCTGTCATTCTCAATGGGCTCGTAAAATACGAGAAACTCATTATTATTAATGAGCCTTGCAATTTGCGACTCCATTGGGAATCGCAAACAGTGTGAAACATGGAAATTGTGCCTCGCAACTTGCGCCTTGCAAAAGAGTCGCAATTTGCGATACACAATTTTCTGGGTCATACTTCTGGCCCTAAGACCATAAATATTTTTATTTAAGTTTGCTTTTCTTTCCGCTTTTGTAAATCTACTGTATTTACCCAAATATTTTCCAGGTTTAAAAAAAGGGATGATATTGGGTATTAGAGAGAAGTACAAGCTTTTCAATAGGCTCCTAAAATTTGGTATGTGCTGTTAGAAGTACATGTTTCCCGAAGCCAGGGTGCCGAAACAGGTTTAACATCTATTATAAACATTTAACATGTTAATCATTTTACAGCAAACATTTTAATTATTGGATTAATTAAATGATTGGTGCTTAATTTTGTTTATTGTTTTTCTGTGTTGAATCAATAAAGATAGTCTGACTGGCTGCCTGCAGAAAGAGTTCAGCAAATGAACATCTCCATGTCTGGCTACTCTCCTTTCATTCACACCTAACAACCCCACTTCACCTTTGTGGTTGACGGAGTTAACAAGGATTACACCTGTGGTAAAACTGTATGTGGGGTGAAACCACTTCAGTATTGATTGGCAGCGAACATGGTGGCGGGATGAATACGAGGCCGAGGGTGTGAGTAAATCCCTCTCCTCCTGTAGCTCTAGTCAATGTATCCTGGAAGTTTTTTTAGTTTTTAAGTCACCTATTCTCCTCCCATTCAACTTACCTCTGGTGGTTAGGACTGTTGCAGCAATACATTTCTGTGGCTGGAAGCAAATGCTTGGTCTTAGGAGCATGCGACCCAAACTGTTTTAGCTGCTGCAGCATTCCATTGAGATCACCTCACTGACTGGATAATTCCTTTTGTGGAAAAGTAAATTTTGTCATGTTCTGTGTCCCTACGTGTCATCCATCATATGTTATGTGTGCATGATTAAATATGCATATGCATTCCCCATGTCTGATTAATGACGCAATTACAGTTGTGTCCCCCTCTAGTATGCCAGTTTCCAGTCCTCGTGAATAATACGAATATCAGGCCTATGTAAAGCTACGTTGCCACGTTTCTCAGTGTGCACGTTATTCCATTATAAAGTCCCCGTTTCTAGGCCTCAAAAGGGCCCGGACACCAGATTCAGCTCCTGTCTCCTGAAGCCTCGCTGAGGAGGGATACAGCCCCCACCTGTATCCTCGACCCTTCACTTACTTCCTGCCTCGCAGTGCCCGGCCCAGCCTGGCTCAGTCTCTGAGTCTGCCAAGAATATGTTATGATTCCAGTTATCAGTTCAGTCCTCCTTCTCTGCATTCCTAAGCTACTGAACTGCATCAATAGTTTCCGTCATTGTCTAGCCTTCACGTCTCCACGTTAGAGAAATACTGCATTTAATGGTCATTTCATATTCTTCATATTCTTCATCACGCACTACATGTAGAATAATGCATGGTCCAGTCTTAGAATCAAGTTAGCCTTTCCCCTCCTAACTTCTAGTTCATATCAACATGTTCCCTAAACATCAGATACTAGATAGGGTTTAGGTACATGTCGCTCCGACCCTCCAGACTTCAGTCTCTGCTCCTAGCACAGAGTTCATAGCCCCCAGCTTCTCCTAGTGATACGTCATTGCTAGTTTGCGCGCACCATCAGGTTAGAGGTCCCGGCTCCTTAGGTAGCCCCCTCCATGGTTTCCGCCCCATTCATGACATATCCTGTTACACCTGCACCACATGTCTATGTATACGCCCAGTTACACCTACTTTTGCCTTTATCTTTCGCGACTGCTACGCGTCACACCTATTGCTCCACCCACTGCTACGCCTACTGCTATGTAATGCTATGTGTTTGCGTTATGTATATATGCTCATGTATTGTTATTAAAAGTCAGCGCGCTCATCCCAGATCCAGCCCCAGCAGCTGCTGGGCCCTGTCATCCTATTCCTATGCAGGTTGTCCTGTTCCTGTCCTTATGCTGTATTAAACCTGCAAAACTCCTACTACCTCGAATCTTGACTCTTATTTATTGAGCTATCTGTTATGATATATGTCTAGTCAAAAATAGGGTATTATTTATTTATTTACCACATAATGGCGCCCGAATAGGGACTTGCCCTTTCCCCACGCGTCGGTGAAGCCACGCCGACCCCCTGACCCTCTGCAGTCGTGACGGAACTCTTCTGCGCAGTGGCAGATATTTCTGTTCAAGTATCCCTCAGGCCCACGGAGGAGACGGAGGAGGCGGTCCAGCATCCAGACGAGACGGTGGAGGAACGCGGCGAGTCCCGACCAGAGCCCAAGCCAAGAGTCCAAGGTCCGAGGTATCCGGAGGTCCACCCGTAACTGAAGTCCGAAGTCCGAAGTTCGTCGTCCGTCGTCGTAGCAGTCCAGTCCAGTCTGAGGTTTTCCGTTCTTGCTGCCCGGTGAGTACCGTTACTGGGGTGGTATCTAGACAGGGTCAATTTAAATTGACTCTGGTCTGTGGGTTGGTGGTACACAGTCCCACAAACGAAGTGCCCACTTCGGTGGATACGGGTCCTGACGTGTCTCTTTATGAGACCGGTAAGTTTCGTACTGTTTCAGCAGTGCATCTAGTTTCTGTTCTAGTCAGTTTCTGTTCTCGAGAAAATTTATGTGTTCTGTTCTCAGTATTTCCAGGTAGTATTCTGTTCGAACTGTTATTTTTAAATGTTTTTCATGTATTTTAATGTCGTGGTATGAATGGGGAATAAGTATCGTGTTCATTGTGTATTGTATTGTGTCTAGATTACAGTTCAGTCATGCCCATATTTTCCAAGTTACGTCAGTTAAAAACTAGAAAGGGTCTGCTGGAAGCAGCAGTTCCCGTCCCGCCCAGGGACAGTCCAGGTCACTTTATGTATCAGAAACATGGCATAAGTGCCATATTGTATCTAGATTTATTGGTAGAATATACTAAACAGTTAGACGAAAAGTATAGATGGCCCGTATCGGGTACATGGGATGCCGAATGCATCATGCGAGTAGAAGAAGCATTATGGAAAAAGAAAGCCAGACAGTCACAGAAAGATGCCATCGAGTTATGGCGCAAAGAAGCTCATAAAAGAACTGAAAAAGAAATCAGAAAGTCAGAATTAAGTAGAGAATCCTTAGAGCGAGCCCAAGAAAAAGAATTAATCGAGATAGGTGAACAAGTCAAAACTGAACAGAGAGACAGACAGAGGAATGCCCTTATAAAGGGTATGTATCCTCTTCTTGCCGAGGGCTTGCCAAAAGCGACCCCGGAGGCATCCAGTAATTTCCCGCCACCACTAGTTCCGACCAAGCTACGTCACAAACCGACCGCAGCTGATATTTTTATTTCGTCCTATCTGGACGACACAGTCCCTGAATATGCAGATCCTGTTCGCGCTCCGCCAGTCCCAGTAAATCAGGCACACCCCGCTCCTCCAGACACCGGGGCACCCCATGCAGTACCTGCTACGGTACCCCCGGTCCAGCCAGCATTTCAATTTTCCGCTCCACCACGAAGAATATCAGTCGACGATTCTAGTCTAGGGGCCGCAGGAGGAGGTCCTCCTCAAACCCCGCCGCCACGCAAGCGTTTATCAGCACTCGAATTACATGCTCAAGCATCACAGCGTACTCCCAAGAGTAATAAGTCTGTTGCAGAAATCAGGCAAGCCCTTGGCGAATGTGCCTATGACCCAGTCCCAGGCGAGAATAATATGGTTTTATATTCAGTACGCGTAAGGAGGGTGACCGAGTATCTAGTCACCCTACCCAATATGAAAGAAGATCTAGACAGAATATATCGTTTCATCCGTACAGGGGATGATCCAGAAAGTATTAGTGATGCCATGTCTCAAAGGAAAGCTGAGATCCAGCGTATGATATTAAAGTTTTTAATTAACTGTCTAATAAGAGAACAAGATTACCCGTCTAAAGATCCGGCCGAAATGAAAACCCTGACAAAGTGGAGTGATAATATAGCCGAGGGTAAGCACAATACCATTAGTGCCATGGAGAGTATGTACAAGAAAATCCGTAGAGAAATAATAAAGATACACGAACAACGTAAAGCAGCACAAGTAAGCGAGAAAGAAAGTAACTCTGATACTGAAGAGGTAGAGGACGAGAATCCCGCCAGAATAGCGTATGTAGGAAAATCTAGATTTCCAGATCGCCATTTACGCCTAGAACACAAGTCAATCTTCCATCATTCAGCACCAGAACAAGGTTCCCTAGAACAAGTATTCCAAGCTACCGATCACATTCTGAAATCACGAATCGGTTACAGTGAGTTAAGTACCATGCATGAACAGGAACTAGCCCGATCAGCAGTCCGATGGATTACTGATTCTACCACTTTTCCAGACGAAATAGTGGCACAAATGTTTCTGAAATTGCCCCCAGCCGAGCAGCGACTGGTGGGTATGTATATGATCCAGCACCTCATTACTCTGTATGAGGGTCAGCACTCTGATCCAGGTCCGTTACACGATATCCTGAACGAGTTACTCCAGTATAGATGGAAAGGTTTAGGTACCGACTTAATTAGTGTCATTCTAGAGCAGCGCCACAAATATAGAACGTTTCTGAACCCGCATTTTGTTCATGTCTCACCCCCAGAAAGTAAACCATTTTACATGGAAAGACAGAACCCGTTACGAGAAGTGCATCCAGTTAAGACAGAGGACGGTGAAATGCAACGAGTGTTTGTTTACACCCCGATTACAAAGATGGAACTCCTCGAAATGAAGAAATTAATTCCCTGTCATGACAAAGATCCAGCAGGGTTCCATAGAGAATTAAAAGACATGCTCCGTATGGGAGAATACACTTACCCAGATATCATTAAAATGTTAAAGGTCCTGTTGCCCGCAGGGGTGTATGAAAAGCTAAAGGAAAAAGAATGGGAGGTGGGAGAGAAAAAGATCGATTGGGCAGTTCTAGAAGCTGAAGACAAGGCACGAGTACCAGGTACCGGTCTTGGAGATAAATGTAAAGAATTACCAGAATTATTAATACAAGTTTTACCCAGATTATTGACAACTAGAAAAGAAGACTGGGATGCAATCTCAGCCTGTAAACAGAAGCAAGAGGAGGATATTAGTGATTTTTATTCTAGATTTGAAAAATGCTTTAGCATCAATAGTGGCCTCAAGACAAGTAGTGAGTCATACCCTCACCTTTTTGTTACTAAATTAGTCGAGAATTCAAGCCCACAAGTTAAAAATCGAGTTTTGAAAGTCGAAAGCACCTGGCAAGCTAATACTCCGTCCCAGATGCTCCAGATGCTCCAATACCACCAGAATAGAATCAGAGAAGAACAAGAACACGAGAGAAAACGTATGAAAGATACGAAAATGAAAGTACTAGTTGCACAATCTGTTCCTCAAGACAGTCAGAAGAGGGGTCCGAATCAAGCCAGTCATCCTGCAGCTCCCGTTAAAGGGAACTGCAATTATTGTAAACAGCCAGGTCATTTTATAAATGAGTGTGCAGTTCTGAAACACAACATAGCTACTGGTAAGACTAAGGAAAGACCACGTCCGCCTAGACAAGAGCAAGTTTCACAGACTCCTCAGCCACAGAATGCACAACAGATAGTTACAGTACCGCAGCCTATCGCTGCAACACAGCATGTTACATCGCAGATGTACCAGTATGCACAGTCTGAGTATCCAGAGTACCAGCAGTATTCATGAAACAGCCTAGAGAGGGAGGTAGGCTTGCCTCTCATCGAGATACCTGTAGATCAAGAAGGTCCCTATGTTCACAGTCAAGTATTAGGGAAAGACAGAAAGTTTTTGATTGATACAGGGGCAAGTAGGACCACAATTAGTCACGCCGAAGTTCCAGGGGCTCCGCTCTCAGGCTCAAGAAATGTTTCCCTTGGATTTTCAGGAAAACCTATCGTAAATGAGATTTCAAAGCCAGTTACTCTAGAAGTAGGTCCATTGTCCCGCACTACTGATCTGTTACTTACTAAGTCATGTCCAGAAAACCTATTGGGCATTAAAACACTGAAAGAGTTAGGTGCAGTTATATGCTGTTCCCCAGAGGGAATACGATTGTTCCTACGTGACTTTAAGGGTCACTATGTATTACGAGATTTTGATTCAAGACTGTCTAATGTTCCACAGCATTTATGGGCGCAAGGTCCAACTGATGTAGGTTATATGCAAATCACACCTTATCGTGTGACTCTCAAACCAGGTGTAGTGTTACCACGAATCAGACAGTACAGATTGCCACCCGAGGCTGTAGCAGCCTTATCCAAAATTATTGACGAGCTCATCGCTCAAGGAGTGGTTGTAGAAACTGACTCCAATGTATGCAATTCTCCGATCATTCCAGTTATGAAACGTACTGATCCAAATGCACCCCCAGTATATCGATTAGTGATCGACCTACGAGAGCTTAATAAATGTATTATTCCGCAGTACCCAGTTGTCCCAGACATCTCTTCCCTATTGACAGCCATTGATTCCGAAGCCACGTTCTTCACTGTCATAGACCTCAAGAACGCATTTTTCAGTGTTCCAATTCATCCAGACAGCCAGTTTCTTTTCGGATTCTGTTTAAATGGAAGGAGCTATATGTTCACACGCGCTCCTCAAGGTTTCACAGAAAGTCCTAGTATTTACAGTCAAGCACTTAAGAGACAACTTGATAATGTTCACATGCCAACTGACACTGCCCTGCTCCAGTATGTCGATGATCTACTGATCACAGCCCGTTCCGAACGTGACTGCGAGCGAGCGTCACTGACGGTTCTGTATTTCCTAGCCGAGATGGGGCACAAGGTGTCCCCTTCGAAGCTTCAATTCTGTGTCCAGCAAGTGGTCTACTTAGGACACTTACTGTCCAAGAGGGGTAGGCAGTTGACACCAGACCGTATCCAGTTAATAGCGAGTCTTCCTCAGCCCAAGACCCAGAAGGAGGTACGTGCTTTTATCGGCCTTACTTCTTATTGTAGACAATGGATTCCTCAGTATGCATTTCTAGCCAAACCACTGATACAGTTAACGACACAGGAGGCAGCCGTATCGACTGTTCTCCCTTGGACATCTGAACATACACTTGCTTTTAATGAATTAAAGAAAGCCTTATGCCAAGCTCCTGTTCTAGCAACACCGAACTACAGTAAGCCTTTTACGCTTTTTGTCACAGAACGTGAAGGTACAGCATTATCTGTTCTCACACAAGATCAAGCAGGACAATACAAGCCCTGTGCTTATTTTTCGAGCACACTAGATCCAGTAGCCCAGGCTCTGCCTGCGTGCCTCAAGTCAGTTGCAGCCACAGCTCTAGCTATCAGACAAAGTGATTCCATAGTGTTAGGACACTCCCTGACAGTACAAGTTCCACACTCCGTGGAAGTTCTTTTAAACCGAACACAGACTCAGCACTTGACAATTGCACGTTTAACAGGTTATGAATTGACCCTGTTCCAGCCACACATAGAAATCAGACGCTGCAACGTTCTAAATCCTGCTACACTGTTACCATCAGTTACTTCGAATCCTGACCCACATGACTGTGTGGAAGTAGTTAACATTACGACAAAGCCAAGACAAGATCTGACAGATACTCCGTTACCAGACCCCGACCTGACACTTTATGTGGATGGTTCATGTATGAGAACTAGTACAGGAGAACTAGTAGCCGCGTATGCAGTGACTACTGACACTAAAGTTATTGAGACACACCGTATTGATACTCTGTCCGCTCAAGCAGCAGAGCTAGTTGCTCTGACACAAGCCTGCATACACGCCAAGAACCTGAAAGTTAATGTTTACACAGATTCACGCTACGCATTTGGAGTTGTACACGACTTCGGAGTGCTCTGGCAGGAGAGAGGTTTCATGACTTCTCATGGAACCAAGATTCAGCATGGTCTCCTTATTCAAGCTCTGTTAGATGCCATACACTTGCCGACATCTATCGCTATCATGAAGTGCAAAGCACATACGAAGGTCACTGACATTATTTCCCAGGGTAACGATCTAGCAGATCGCACAGCCAAGCTTACAGCACAGACTCCAGACATTCAAGTTAATCAGACACATACTCCAGATCCGACTACATGCATGACAGTTAAGGACCCTACTCAAGATGTCATAGATATCCAGTTACATGCTACTCCCGAAGAAATCAAGAAATGGTCCGAACAAGGAGGGGTCCAGACAGATCAGGGATGGGTAACGAAGGGTAAAGCCACATGGTTTCTCCCCGACTCTATGGTTCAAGTTATTATTAATACCGCACATAGTCCAGCACATTTAGGAGAAAAAGCTATGTTAGACAGTATCCAGAACATTTGGTTCAACAAGCATTTACGAGCTGCAGCCAAGCAGAAAGTCCGTACCTGTATGATATGTTGTCAGTTTAATCCAGGTAAAAGTGTCCCGGTGGAACAAGGTGGATTCCAGCCCCCTGACCACCCTTTTGAAGTCCTCCAGATGGATTATATTCAGATGGAGCGATGTCGAGGTTTCAAGTATGTCCTTGTAGTTGTATGCGCTTTGTCCAGGTGGACAGAAGCATATCCAGTCCCAGATTACACAGCCGCGACCACTGCCAAGCAGTTGGTTCGTGAGTTCTTCCCCCGTTATGGACTCCCTAGAGTCGTATATTCTGATAACGGCCAGCCATTCTCATCTGAACTTATGAAGCATGTTTCCCTTTTGCTAGGGTACCAGTGGAAGTTCCATTGTGTACGCCATCCTGAAGCAGCCGGTCTCGTTGAGAGACATAACCAGACTCTGAAAGTCCGAGTCGCCAAAATATGTAAAGAAAAAGGTGTGGACTGGCTAGTAGCTCTGCCAGTCGCTTTATTTTATATGCGCATGGTTGCACATTCCAGATCAGGTCTGTCCCCGTATGAGGTCGTATTCGGCCGCCCCCCTAACATGTGGGGTACTCCTAGACCCCGAAGTATTACCGATGTTTCAAGTAATATGCTGACTGATTACCTAGCTTCCTTGATGTCTGCCCTCAACTCATGTCGTTCACAGGTTGCCGCCGCATTTCCAGACAATACCGAGGTGGCACCGCATGAAATCGTTCCAGGATCCATGGTAATGGTCCGCAACTTTGACAGATCAAGTCCGCTGGAGCCTCGATGGAAAGAGCCCCGACAGGTCCTCCTCACTACCCGTACAGCCGTGAAGTTGGAAGGACGCAAAGGCTGGGTACACCTTTCTCATGTCAAACTTTTTAATGGACTGAAACCCGCCTTAAAGAACATTTCCCAGGATTCAAAGGATTGCCAGAATATTGTTCTCAAGGACTGTCCCGCAAAAGACATTGCTACAACCCCTCCCCTGTTAGAGAAAACTCCGCAACAGGAGTATAAACAAAAACTCCGGTCTAGTAAAATAAGTCAGCCAGTTTGATTGTCTAAGTCCTCCCCTAGGTGAAACGGTTAGACTGTTTCTGACATGCATAAAATAGACCCCCATAGTGAGAGAGTCAGTCAAAACTCAATCCGATGTATCGTTTTTCTATGTTTCATATTGTTTCTCAGCCTTATGATTTCCTGCACCAGTTATGCATTTTTCCTGTATCTCCCAGTTTCACATGTAAATAAGTCTGCTAATGCTACAATAGAGCACACGTTTAGTGATCTGCCCCCTCATGAACTCTCTTACCGCCTCGCTATGCGAAATAACTCCTTTATCCGCATGTTACATTACTCACACCAGACCAGCAATACCACTAATTGTTGGGTGTGTGGTCGACTCCCCCCTTTCCAGACACCGAAGGGAGTTCTGCCACTCTTTCCTTATCCATTTTCACATAATGGTTCGTGTGGAGCATGGTCCACGTTAACGTCATCCTTAACAGATATGTTTTTTCTTAACAGTACATGTTTTCCAGACAAGCAAGGTCTTCCCCACAGAACAGGTTTAGATCTAGAAAATGAAGTGTATAATTTAGGTAATTATTCTTCGAATTTTATGGTCCTGAATGTTCAGTCTGATACTACTCCAGACTTACCTGCTATTTCAGTACTACCAGTCAAAGGCGAATTATGTGTCCGAAATAATGGTTCCGTACATGTAGGACATAGTGATTGTACTACTATTGTCAAGTATTGTGACAGTGGGAAATCTATCTTTAAAGCTTCACGTCATTCCTATTTTATTTGTGGTCAAACCGCATATGTTCGTCTGCCCCTCGATTGGGAGGGAACCTGTTACATTGCCTTCCTACTGCCACCAGTTTTCCTAGCCCCACCTGATTATCATAGAAATACACATCTAGTACACATTAGACATAGAAGGGAGTCCCCAATTGTTAATTATACTGAAACTGCTCTAGAACAGTATACAGATTTCAACAGAGGTTTCTTTTTCTTTATAGGACCTATCCAGAATAGTAAGTTAATCCGTAGACTAACCAGAACCCTTGAAGCTGTAGTAAATGAGACTGCCTCTGCTCTAGGTAACTTAACTGAAGAGCAATCTGCTATGAGATTTGTCGTTTTACAGAATCGTCTCGTCCTTGACGTCATACTGGCCGATAGGGGCGGGGCCTGTAGAGTCATCGGATCTAGTTGCTGCATTTTCATTCCAAATAACGCGCCGTCTGTTTATTCAGCTATAACCAGACTCCATAAAATTGCCCATCTGATACACCAAGACCCAGGCACCTGGACATGGTCCGGTTGGTTCTGGAATATAATTTCCGCATGGGGATGGAAAATATTGTCCTTTCTAGGTATTGCAGTAGCAATCATATTCAGCTGCTGCCTCTGTATACAATGTGGCCCTGCGATTTGCGGCATTTGTGCTACCTCTTGTATTCCTAGTCCCAAGCCCAGTTCTAAATCCCGTTCCAGGATAATTCGAGACGAGCAAATGATACTGTATGAAATGATAGATGGTATCATGAATATTGATGTTTCCTGATGGAAACGTAGTGACAAGGAGGGAATGTGGAAAAGTAAATTTTGTCATGTTCTGTGTCCCTACGTGTCATCCATCATATGTTATGTGTGCATGATTAAATATGCATATGCATTCCCCATGTCTGATTAATGACGCAATTACAGTTGTGTCCCCCTCTAGTATGCCAGTTTCCAGTCCTCGTGAATAATACGAATATCAGGCCTATGTAAAGCTACGTTGCCACGTTTCTCAGTGTGCACGTTATTCCATTATAAAGTCCCCGTTTCTAGGCCTCAAAAGGGCCCGGACACCAGATTCAGCTCCTGTCTCCTGAAGCCTCGCTGAGGAGGGATACAGCCCCCACCTGTATCCTCGACCCTTCACTTACTTCCTGCCTCGCAGTGCCCGGCCCAGCCTGGCTCAGTCTCTGAGTCTGCCAAGAATATGTTATGATTCCAGTTATCAGTTCAGTCCTCCTTCTCTGCATTCCTAAGCTACTGAACTGCATCAATAGTTTCCGTCATTGTCTAGCCTTCACGTCTCCACGTTAGAGAAATACTGCATTTAATGGTCATTTCATATTCTTCATATTCTTCATCACGCACTACATGTAGAATAATGCATGGTCCAGTCTTAGAATCAAGTTAGCCTTTCCCCTCCTAACTTCTAGTTCATATCAACATGTTCCCTAAACATCAGATACTAGATAGGGTTTAGGTACATGTCGCTCCGACCCTCCAGACTTCAGTCTCTGCTCCTAGCACAGAGTTCATAGCCCCCAGCTTCTCCTAGTGATACGTCATTGCTAGTTTGCGCGCACCATCAGGTTAGAGGTCCCGGCTCCTTAGGTAGCCCCCTCCATGGTTTCCGCCCCATTCATGACATATCCTGTTACGCCTGCACCACATGTCTATGTATACGCCCAGTTACACCTACTTTTGCCTTTATCTTTCGCGACTGCTACGCGTCACACCTATTGCTCCACCCACTGCTACGCCTACTGCAATGTAATGCTATGTGTTTGCGTTATGTATATATGCTCATGTATTGTTATTAAAAGTCAGCGCGCTCATCCCAGATCCAGCCCCAGCAGCTGCTGGGCCCTGTCATCCTATTCCTATGCAGGTTGTCCTGTTCCTGTCCTTATGCTGTATTAAACCTGCAAAACTCCTACTACCTCGAATCTTGACTCTTATTTATTGAGCTATCTGTTATGATATATGTCTAGTCAAAAATAGGGTATTATTTATTTATTTACCACACTTTCCAGGGCACAGGAGGAGGCGCCAACATCAGCTGGGGTAAAGGGTTAGGCTTTTGATTGAATGTCAGGGAGCAAACCGCAAGTCGGTTTTGGGTGTCCTCAGGCAGTGATGGTAAGGCTGTTGTAACACATCTTCAGGCAAGTGCTTTGGAAAACTGGGATTTTGGTGAGTTCGTGGAGTCTATCGATCCAATTGGGGGTTTGAGCCCCATCGGGTCTTTGGTTAGACAGGTATCAGACTTCCAGCGTGAATATATGTACAGTTAGGGTGTCGATAAGAAGGGGGACCCTCCGGGATTCAAAAAGCATCAAGTGAGTTATGAGTTGAGGTCTGTAGCATTAACACACACTCACTGGTAATATCCAAAAAGGCATTTCTCCTTCTAGAGGTGGATGGAGAACGTTTAAAGAAAAGGGGAAAGCCATTGGGCTTTTAAAAGGGACCGCAGATGTTTGTATACTGAAACAGAACCAGAGAGTAAAGTCTCTTAGATAACCAACTCCTTTCTTACTCTCTTTCTTCTGGATATCCTATAAGAGCTGCAATATGGCTTTAACCACTAATGGAGATTCGAATGGAGATCCGACTGCCATTGGTAATTTAGTCTCCTTGATGGTTCAGAGAAGCAATGGGGCTTGAATGGTACCTGTGGCTACTAGGCTTGACCCATTGAATGAGCTGGAGGGGTCAGGTGAACTAGAGACTAGTGGAAAGATAACAAGCAGCTCAGGAGAATAGAGTATTAGCACAAGTACGTATACAGGAATTGAAGCCCAAGACAACAAAGGGGGGAAGTGATAGTGGTTTAAGTACTAGAACGGCTTTACAGTTGTAAACACAAACTCCCCTAGCAATGCTCAAGATACTCCAGCTGCCCCAAGCTATGGAGAACAAGAGAGAGACTGAGAGGCTGTTCTTACATCTTGCAAAGGAGGTCAAAAGTAGACATGATATATCAGTGAGCATCCAGAGGTAGATTCGAGACACTTGTTAATCAGAAGCTCGCAGATAAAATTGATAAGCTGGCCGTGAGAACCACAGCAGTAGCGGAATCAATGACAAAGATGACACTAGATGTTGTAAGGAACTCCTGAGAGGTGGAGGAACTCAGAGCACAGAATTCAGTAATGCAAATGGCCCTGAAGAGATTACAAAATCAGGTGAGACACAACAATATTAGGATCCTGAATGTTCCGAAAGGAACAGAAGAACTGGGCATGTGTTATTAACTTTATTAATGAGGGGCCATTCAAGAGAACATGCCAAGAGGATTTGAGCATAGAAAATAAACTGTACAAAGAGATCCTTTTGAGGCCAAACAGAGAAAACACCCAGAGCATTTTGGTGAATTGTCATACATTTCAGGTGAAAGAAGCAATATTATTCAAAGATCTGAAAACTAAATGTTGATCTTTTGAGGGATTCTCATGCTCCATCAGATCAGACTTGGGATAACAGAGGAAAGAAGATGGAATATAGGGGTCAATATGGTAAAATTTAAGGAGTTAGAGGTGCCTGCCCATATGAAATTTCCAGTGACACTGAAGGTCAAGTACAATAACAAAATGCACTTTGTGAACAGCAGAGGAAAGGCAGATGCCCTGCTGCAGGTGGTACAACAGAAGAGATAGGTTAGTACCATATATCTGGGTAGTGGGATAGTAACCAGTATGTTGTTTCAAGACTTGTAGATATAACACCACAAAATGATGAATGATGAATCCCAGTGGGGAGAAGAGGCGAAGGGGTAATGTTTGAGATAGCATTGCTGTTGATCTAGGGTGTAATTCTTAAAATAAAGAAAGCTTTTTTTAATTGCCTAGTATATATGGAAGAGAGGGAGGCATCATAGCACACCCAACCAGCTGTCTGAGCCAAGGGAAATTTGGAGGGTCCTCAGTTTTATGGGATAGAACCGGGTTAGAGAGTTGGGGGGTCAATGGGTGGAGTGCAGAGGGAAAAT
Source organism: Lissotriton helveticus (assembly GCF_964261635.1). Classification (NCBI taxonomy): domain Eukaryota; kingdom Metazoa; phylum Chordata; class Amphibia; order Caudata; family Salamandridae; genus Lissotriton; species Lissotriton helveticus. Next base: position 1,084,080,847 of record NC_136059.1, read on the forward strand.
CAGAAAAAAGAGTACTCATCACCATTATTATAATTAACCATAAGAAGTTGTGAGGTTCGATTAAACAAGTGGGGAGGTGTGTTGAGCATATTATAATGTAGTAATGAAGATACCTAATGATAGGTCATAAACAAATAATCAGTTTTATGTTTATGAAATGTAAATCCACAACAAGGTTTTATAAAAGGATGACAAATGCATAACTCAACTTGGTTGTTAATAGGTACTATTTGGCTTATACCTATAAACTTCCCATGGCAATACTGACCTTTGATGAGGCCAAAGCTTTCGATCAGGTGCACTGGGCTTATTTGTGGCTTTGCCAAGACAAACTCAGTATTCCAATTTCACTTATAGAGGCATTGAAGGCACTATTCTGAAAAACCTTAGCTAGAGTACTTGTTAATGGTGGTTTAACAGAATTATTTGCTACATCTAGAGGCACTCGGCAGGGGTGCACCCTATCCCCACTGTTGTTTAACCAACATATTGTTCCACTGTCTCAAAAGGTGCGAGAGAATCCAGCTATTTGCCCCTTTAAAATATGTGGATATGAAAAACAAATTGCCTCAATGCAGATGATCTAATTCTACATATATCTGAGGTTAAAAAAGCTCTTCAAATGTTAGATAATATGGCTAGTGATTTGGGGACAACTCAGGATATGCTATCGACCAAAACAAGACTGAGCTAACCACTTGATGCTCGGAGATAGAAAAAAGAATTGTAAAAGAGGAATTGTGTAATTTAGTTATTCTGAATACTTGCAAGCTAGATCCAATTGCTTAGGTGAATCTGAAAAAAAGGTGGCTGAATCTACCCCTGGTGATATTGTAGAGTCTAGTTGGTTGAAATGAGGATTCTCCCTAAGTTTACTTTCTTGTTTAACTGCATCCCTCTAATGTTTCCGAAGAACTTAGTCCAAAGATACAGGGGAATATTATTCATTTTACCTGGGTGTTGAGGTGGGCGAGAATATCATGGAAGATGCTGAGACAGAAGCTTAGAAAGGGGGGCTTACAGTTACCAGTAATTCAATTCTACTGTATGGCATTCCAATTTAGGTAATCTAGTATTGTGCTAAGCACATTTATAGGCTTGGGTAACATGGATGTAGATATGATGTTTTGAGCTATGCTAGGAACTCAGGGTGACATAGCTGGTTACCTATATAGATTTAGGGTTCCCAAATACTCTAAGAAGATGTGGTTGAAGGTTTTAAAAGCTGCTGGTATTATTTGGACTAACATCCAGGGAAATATGGGCCTAGATGTATCAAGCATTTTGCGATTCGTTAAGGCCTTAACGAATCGCAAATGAACATTTTGCATCTTTCGGGATGTATGTGTTTTTTCGCATAGCTAAATTAGAATTCGCACTTTTTTGCGTTTCCTTATTTGCGTTTTTTGATTTTCTGCGAATATATTTTAGCGAATCTCTATTTTGCATGTTAAGAATTCGCACTAAGATGTATTAAGGAATCGCAGTTAGCGAAAAAAGTGAATTCGCAATATAAGAATTCGCAAATAACATTAACTCAGATCAGGTGTAACATTTTTTGAAAGTATAAAAGAAAGCCCCAACTGATTTTTTCAACAGAACCATGGCTGCACTTTACCTGATAGCAAGAAGGCTGCGCATTCAAGCTCTTGCACAGAGGAGACAGAGGCAGGAAAGGATTTTCAAACTGAGGATTACCTTATTTCAACAGACTGAAGAAGACATTTTTGAGAAATATAGACTGCATCCACATACCATTTTGGACCTCATTGTGGTGTTAAAGCCTTTTTAGAGCATGAGACACACAGGACACATTCAATACCAACTCATGTGCAGGTTTTGTGTTCCCTGCATCTTCTTGCTTCAGGATCTTTTCAAAGGGTGATTGCAGAGGTAGGAGGAGTATCTCAGAGTGCTTTTTCTCGTTTTTTAAGTTTTTTTTGGGATGCAATGATGAACAGGTTGCACCATCATATTTACCTCTCCAGCACACCACAAGATATCCATATATCAAAATATGATTTCTAATCAAATTGCTCATTTTCCACATGTTATTGGATGTATAGATGGCACACATATTGCCATTACTCCTCCAGCTGCAACTGAATATGTTTATAGGAATAGGAAAAGTTACCACTCTTTAAACATTCAGATGGTGTGTAATGTTAAGTATTGCATTACTGACATTGTTGCAAAGTTCCCAGGAAGCACTCATGATTCATACATGTTTAGACACAGTGGATTACATGGACGTTTGAGTGCTGGTGAATTTGGAGATGGATTTCTGCTTGGTAAGTTCTTTTAAAAAACATAATCTATTTTATAAATTCAAAACTCTTCTATTTCTTAAACTAAAATAATTATCAAATTACCATTTTTAGGGGACAGTGCGTATGCTGTTCGTGATTTCATTTTGACCCCATACCTAAATCCAGCAAATGCTCATGAAAGAAGGTACAATAAGGCACACCGTTCTACACGTGGAGTTATTGAAAGAACTTTTGGAATTTTGAAAAGCAGATTCAGAAGAATCCATAAAAGTGGAGGATCTTTGCAATATAAACCATCACTGTGTTGCAAAATAATCACAAGTTGTGCTATGTTATATAACATGGCTATTAGAAAAGGAACTGAATGTGAAGTTAGTGACCCAGAATCTTCAGACAATGATGATGTACCTCCCCCAAGAAGATGTGCTACAGGGTTAGGAGCTGTGGCTGGTCGTCAAAGGCGTGCAGAAATTACAAACAATTATTTCTAGGTAAGAATAAAAAGCATGACAACTGTTTTTGATTTTAAAAAGTTTACTTCTAGAAACATATAAATGTAAAATAAATATGAAACCTGTTAATCCACAGGACATACATCAGAGAATGTTTGCTCACAGTTACAAGCAAATTCCTTGTAAGATATGTGAAAAAAGTTTTTATTTTTTGCCCTGTCTGCTATTTCTGCGTTGCCCTGGGCCACTTCTCCTCACAGAAGTGTGTGGACAAGGCTCCCACTCCTCAGTTCAGTGGTGTCCAATGTTGGCGTAGGGTTACTGCTAATTCTACTTCCTGTGTCCTCAGTCTCAGTGGGCTCAAAAAAAGCACTGGCACCTTTGTGAAATGTCTTTAGTAATTCAAAAGAATTGGAAACTTTGTCAAGCCCTTTGGCTACATTTCTGGAGCATTCACTGACCATGCGTTGCATTGCAATACTGCGCCTATTGCTCTGTGCTGTCACAGTGCACAGTCTGTTTATTGCTGAGTAGTACTTCTGTAATCTAATATTATGACTGCGTGAATCTCTCACTCTATTAGAGTCAGATTTTTCAAAAGCAACACAGAGTCTGTCCAAAGAGTCAGCCATGCGCCTCATACCATCACCAATGTTACTATTACTATTATTTAATTTATTCAGTTGTGCATTAATTGACCTCAATGCTTTGTGCTGCTTCCCTTGGACTAAAAGCATGTTGTGCTCCAAACCAGCAAAAACATTTGTGGTCTCTGATACTTCTCCCCTGCTTTTTCTGGTAGTATTAACAGAGTATGATCTTTTTCTAGCAGAATCATTGACTGTTTCATGATGTACAACTTCCTGTTCTGACACATGTGCACTGTGTGTTGATCCCTCAGGTTCATCATCTGAGTTTTGGAAAGGCTGTAGTTGAGCAACTGCTTTTCTTTTACTTCTCACAAAAGAAATGGATTCTTATTCATCATTGGAAAATAATTCTTCAGGGGCTGTAATAAGTTCTTGGGAAGATTGACCCCCATCACCATCATGTGAATCTACAACATGATCTGGGAATAAAGAAAGAGGCACATGAGATGTTTGCCTGTCTGTCTGTCTGTCTGCTTTGTATCTATTAAAAAATGCAATCAACAGATGCAATGTTGTCTATTTATTATCAGGTATTTGTTTAAGTAAAGCTAAAGTGTAATGTAGTCAATTATTTAAAAAAAATTAATAATCAAGGGGATTAATTCTGACATTACAGTACTCAACATCTTCTAAATAATTGCTCTAATTAAGAATATGTACTCAAACAAAAACACACAAACATCATACATATAAATTAAATCAATCATGCGTTCTTCTTACCATCTTCTACAACTCTGTGATCAGAACTGTCAATGGCTGAGACTCCACTGACACTTTCATGCTGTATTGTTGATTCAATAAGCTCCTCATGTGGGGTTGGCTGGTCTATATTTCCAGTTCCTCCTCCTGTTTTATTTGCTTCCTTCAGTCTCTCAGCAAGTTTCTCCTTTGCCCTCAGCCTCATGTCGTACCAACGCTTTTTTATCTCATCAATTGATCTTGGGATGACTCCAACTGCATTCACTTTCTCCTGTATTTCAAGCCATAACTTCCTCTTCCTCACTTCAGGTACATATTTGGCTTGTTTTCCAAATAAAAGTTCATGATTACAGGCCATTTCCTCCACCAGTGTCTCCACCTCCCTCTCAGAAAACTTCTGCTTTCTCTTCCTTTTCTCTGCTGAGGGGCCTCCTTCTGAATTTGCAGCCTCCATACTGAAGTCAAGCAGGTCTTCTCTCCAGCCAAACAGGTTTCCAACTGCCACTGGGTGTGGCTCAGGCATGCAGGTGATACTAATCAAGAGCATTTGTTGAGTATGACTCAGCTATTTTTTAGTTGGCTCCAGCAGATTCACGCTTTTTTGCGATTTCTTAATTTGCGAAATTCGCAAATTTAGAAGTCGCATAAAATTCGCAAAAAAAATGCGACCTTTAAGGAATCGCAGAACACTCGCAGAAAAGTACATACATCGCATTTTGCGAATTCTTAATAGCGATTCGCAAAGAATCGCTATTAAGAAATCGCAAACGAAAATCTTGATACATCTACCCCATGGTTACTACAATATTTTTTTGCTTATGCACCAATCTGGGTTTACAAAATAGCATATGTGCCTAATTGTGTGTTGCAGGCATTAAAACATGGGAGGATTTGCTGGACTGCGACATACTAAAACCCTGGCCGGAGCTGAACATTTACAATTATCATTGCGGACAGTAGGAAAATGAAGATATCTTGGAAGATCCATTTCATAATGTGGCCAGTCGGCAGCTCCTAGAGATTAAACAGGAAATTGAAAAATGGTACGGATTGTTGGGCAAACTGAGGACCTAAAGTCAACACTGCCTCATATGGGAAGGATGCCTGCTAAGAGACCAGCTGGAGATGTTATGTTATGTGAAGTATCCTTTTGCATTGCACTTTAGATGATGTTGTCAGTACCAACATACTCAAAAGAAATCATTTGTTTACATTGCATACGGTTTATTGGGCCCTGTGCAAACTCTTGAAGGTTTCAAACACAAATAAGCCTTGTTGCAAGAAGTGCAACCGAGTCAAAGTAGATGTTTCAGGAATGCCCCGGCTTGGAAATATTCTGCGAAAATGTAAGTTCATTGATTTCTGAAATGGTTAGCAAAGAAATCAAGGTAAGCCCCCATCTGGTGATGTTTGGAATGCTACAGGAGACAGAAGAAGAATCTGTTAATTGGAAGGAAAGAAACATAATGTTTTACTTGGGATTAATTGCAAGCATGAATTTGCAGAAAATGGATTGACTCCGTTCCTCCTAAATGTATGGATTGGTTAACACAAGTAAAGAATGTTTGGTTGATGGACCTAAGAAGGCAAGGGTATAAGATTAAAACTAATTTGGGTTCTCCATGATCTAATGGTTTCAAACCAGACAGGAGTGGGTCCAATGATTAACAAATCCAGCTAAGCTCTGAGCATTTATGTCAGAGCAATGGCCTAAGACAATGCGCAAAGGATTAGCTTCACCCAGCTTGCCAAGCAGCTACAAACATTTGAACAGCAAATATTGGCGATTGGGTCAAGATGGTAAGGTCATAATGATGACACAAAAAATGTATGTGGGGTGGCTTTTGGCAGTAAGGATATGCTTTGAAAAAGCAGAATCACATTGCTGCCCAATATGAGAATGTAAAGTCTGAAAATGTTAGTTCGATTCACTTTGGGATCTTTGCCAATAACATGCTGGGTTTACTCTTTAAATTGCTCTGCATGACTCACTTCCAGAAGAGAGCTGCCTAGAACAGATAATGATAAGGCTTCCCTACTTGCTTTCTATGTGTGCTGCACACATAGAAAGAGGGAAAACGAGGAGAAATAAACATATTTCTCCTTGTTATGCTTCACCTGGGGAGGAGTAAGATTTTGATGCAGTCCCAGGTTTGGAACGCCTCCCTTGTGCACAGTAGGCCAACGCAGCGGTTTGCACTACATTGCACCATACTTGTAAAGTCACTCAAAGCCATGCCAAGTGGCTTTGCATGGCTTCCTACATATGACTAAGAGGTTTTCGTCATGCATGTATCACGCTGTGTGTTGCAAACATGATGCAAAGCCTTCATAAATATGCCCCTCTATCTTTCAATTTTTCACTCTCTGTTATAATGGCAGGATTTCTCCTGTGACAAACAATTTACAAGAGTGGTCCTTGGAAATATGTGGGCCCTGGGCAAGTGCCCTCTTTACCCATGCTTCAAAACATGTTTGGTTTTCTGTCACTGGAACTTTAACCCCTTCCCTGCTCATGACGGAACCACGCCGTCATGAGCCACGGGCAGCGTGTGCTCATGATGCCGTGGTTCAGTCATGCTGCGGCCGCTCCGCCCATGCGGCACTGATTTAGTGAGTGGGCGGAGACGTGACGGAACCACGCAGTAAGGAGCACAGCTCGCCTGTGGCTCATAATGGCGTAGTTCCGTCATGAGCTTGGCGGCGCCGCGGCGGAATTACCGCCGTGGCCAAGGGGTTAATAGAATGTGCTGCTTTTGGTTGAAAAAGTATCAGCATTGATTGGCATATCCAAAATAATTACAGAGCACAACAAAACACAGCACAATAAAGTGACATAAATGAAATAGCACAAAGGAAAACAACAACACAAGAATAACATATTAGGGCACAAATGTTTAGCTGTCATTTATTTTAAGGGTGCCTAACTGAGCCTTTTTGCTACTTCTTTCGTCAAACTTCACCCTAGGTATTTAAAACTTTATACTTTTTCTATATGAGGGCCTCTAATAAACCAGGCACTTCTGTTTTTTAAATCAAAGTTCTACTACTCTGAATTCCCTCTTGGGTGTCGTCTAATAAAACCATATCATCCACATATTGTACAATTTGTATTTTTCTCTTCGGAAGGTGAGGCTGGCAGATCCTGAAGGCAACCAAATTACTTTCCACATATGTCCTGTACAGTTTAAAAAGCAGAGGATCAAGAATACAACCTTGTTTCAACCCTTTGTTTGTGTAGATTTTTTTAGAGGTTGCCCAGTTGGCTAATAATCTAACCTTTACCTACATATTACTATACAGTGTCTAGAAAGTATTCAAAAGCAGAGGTGGAAACTCCCAATGGAATACCTTTGCCGAAGACTGCCTCTTGGAATATTGTCAAATGCATTTCTAAAATCAATTAAAACTACGTTACGACGGTGGGCATTGGGGAGTAGGGCTTCATTGATGAGACAGGTCAAGGACAGGAGATTATCCTCATTATTGCATACAGTGCCTCTGAAAAAAAGGCTTAAACCATGGAATCAGTTGCTTCTCTTTAGCCCAGGTTTCCAAATCATCGTTCAGTAATCTTGCAACGCTCTAACCTTCCACATCCAGCAAAGCTACCATTCTATAGTTTGCGGGGGAAATCTGCTTCCCTCTCTGATATAATGGCACCAGAATCGAACTCCTCCAACTTCCCAGTGCTATGCCTGAAGAGTAAAATTATGAGAAGAGAGTTTAGAATTGTCGTCCAAATACCTAAATCCGATTTTAAAAGAGCTACTGGTCAGCCCTTTGGCCCTGGAGCGCCTGTTACCCTCATCTTCCTTAGTTCCTTTCCAAACTTTCATTTGGCCATACATTGTCGCTGGGGATATCTGTGTTGTATACTTACTACCATCGTTCCTGCTAGTAAACTCATCACATCTGCAGGGCAAGAGGTTTGTGATTCATTTTGTTGCTTAGTGATAATCTCAGCAGATTGGCTGTGGTGTACTACATCTATTTCTCTTTACTTTTTTGGCTTCCCACTTTCTGGAGCTGGCACATTTCGTCCTGGTGTTGCTTTATGTGAACAGACCACTGCTTCAGAGAGATTTTATTACCCAGGGTATTTTTTTTTGTGAAAACCTATTTACTAAGCCCCAAAATGAACTTGAGTCCTTTAGCTCAGTTAGGCTCCCTGAAAACGACAGCTAAGCACTTGATATGGAGGATGGGTCATCTTAAGAGGAATCTCGCTTGGCAACTACAATGCCCTACTGATGGTGGTTACAAGTAAGCTGAGGACAATAATTTCACATGCATCAATGATTTTTAAGGACCAGATTTTGGAATGGCTAGACAATCAGAGGAGCCAACATGTAACTATCTATCAAATAAAATGACAGTAAATTTGGTAATGAAATCCACAAAGATAATCTCAGCAGAGCAGGATCTCTGGGATAAGTGGACAGTAGATCTCTATACCCCAGGATTTCTTCCAGAGTACTTGAACCTGTCTCTTTACAACCACTTAAAATACCTGTTTATGAGACTGCACTTTGGCCTTGTTCCACTAAGCTGATTCTAGTATCGACGAAAGAAGAGTGAAAATAATACTTGATGTAGACTGTGTGATCAAGTGGAGGAGCCTCTAATCATGTGACCTGCATTTGTGAAGGCTTGAAAACCCTGAGATGCCTATGAATCCGGCTAATGTCATGGGCCTTAGATGTGAGGACCTGCATGGCAGTTTTTATGCTGATTAAAAGAGAATCTAGCAAAAAACACAGTTGATGGACAGAATGTAGAACAATGTCATACATTCACCCCAGTACAAGGATCTGGGCCTAAATCCATCGTTTTTTTGCACTCCACACCACCCTGGGTTAGACACTGGCTATATGCAAATCAGCTCTGACCCTGTGCCTCATGGGAACAGTCCAGTCCGAACTACCAAGCCATGTCTTTACCAGACCGGAATCAAGCATCCAAGGACCGGTTTCTGGCTATCAGCCTTCATCAGCCTGGATAGCTTGACTCCAGTGGTGTGGAGAGCCTGGGACTCACGTCTGAGCATACCCAGCCCACTCGGGTGAAATTTTAAAAAAACACAGTTGATGGACAGAATGTAGAACAATGTCATACATTCACCCCAGTACAAGGATCTGGGCCTAAATCCATCGTTTTTTTGCACTCCACACCACCCTGGGTTAGACACTGGCTATATGCAAATCAGCTCTGACCCTGTGCCTCATGGGAACAGTCCAGTCCGAACTACCAAGCCATGTCTTTACCAGACCGGAATCAAGAATCTAGCCAGTTATCAGGGCAGTTTTGGAACAACCGCAACCCATAAAGATACATTGAGGCTTCACAGGCAACTGGAGCAAACCTGCACATATAGCCTCTTACAGGAATAGGAGCACCATGGCAAAACGTGCTCTGGGTGATTTAACCCCACAGGTGATGGAATAATAAGGATAAATAGTTAGTTGGAAAATGGAGCATTGAGCATTTTATGCGTGCAGCACTCTTTGCCCTTGTAGAAGGTAGGGGATCTGTATCTCAGGTCGGCTGCTTGGCTTCAATGACGGATTAATGCGGATAATTTTTAATGATACAATAATGCAGGCGGAGTGTTGATAATGCGCTACACTGGGATATTGGAAATAACATTAACGGGCTGACAGTGGACAAGGTCATTGGAACAGAATAGGATAGGACTACTAACTCTCTTATTATTATATAGAGACTTTGACTTGGGAAAATGGAAAATGGGGGTGGGGAATGGTAATGGGACATTTTAAGATGGGATGACCAGACAAGCAATAAACCTTTTAGGTTCTACTAGGGGTGGGTACATTAATTTATTTAGTGTGATGTTCAGACTTGTTCGATACAATACTTTTTTATTTTTAATTCTATCAATACATGTTGAGATTTGATTATTGTAATTAATCGAATATCAATACATTCTATTCTATTCAATTCTACTCTATTAGGACACAGCACAACATAACATTGAACACAGAATGCAACACCAAAACCACACAAAAAACTTAGCAACACAATATAATAATGCAGCATACAACACAACAGCCAAAAAAATACAATGTAGACCCATGAAAACAAAACAAAATGCACCACAAACAGTATGCACTAATATTCTTTTGCCCCAATCACTTCCTTTTGGGCCAAAAACAACATGAAATAGTAGTAGTCAAAAGGATTTGTGATCCGACTCAATACGATGTATCAAAGCTCTAATTCACCTGGATTCATCCATTCAAATACGTATATATGACAAGCCTCTCAAATATCCAATCAACAAGAGGGGGACTAAAGGGCTTTTTATTGAGGTCCAGCATACATACCCTGTCATACAGTGAGAAACGAGGGTATGCAGTTCCTCAAGCGATTGGACAAAAGGTGGAGAGCTGAGTTAGCGAGCCACTGACTTAGTGCTTAGTCGGAGACGAAGAAAAGGGGAGGAAAGGAATTTCTCCTGTCAGAACTAGGGCCTTAACACACCCAGCCAGCTAGGTGTCATGCTTCATCATATGGGCCTGCTCCTCGTCGGGTCGGCGCTGCAATACCCGACGGGCACCCATAAAGGGGCTCTTTAGCAGAGATCTTTTGTTCCTCGACATTTGGTGAAGTGGGTGTAAGGGGCTCGGTAGTGTAGATGTGGTGGAAAAGTGATTAAAACAAGTGGGAATTATCCATAAGACTTTTATTCAGACTGGCTATCCTCGTGATTAAAAGCAGGGAAACGAGTGGCAGCTATCTGATGTACTGGTTCAGTTTAGCTATGCTCATCTCTACAGGGCAACGTGTTTCATGCCTATTGCTCGGGGAGATCCATGGCAATTCTTCAGGACCTAATGGGTGAATTAACTAAACGGGGTGGTGGGTGTAAATTGTACCTACCACGTACCAGAACCACAAGTAAAGGTACCCGCAGTCTCACTGAAAGACCTAAACAGGAGATACAGAATAAAATCACAGCTGTACCAGTAATGGTTAGGTCGCAGTATAATCAGTTCTCTCTCTCCATGTCCAAACATATTCAACAACATCCAACAGTGTGAGGGATGTGGCAACGTCACACAATAACTAGTAAGTGACAACAGTGGGGGTGCCAAGTGGTAACCTCTTATAGGTGTGAAGTAACCTGTTTTAGTGTCATTAAAAACCAGAAGGCTGTCTTTAAAATTTGTGTTATAAAAAGTGTGGGAAACCTTGATAGCCACGCACTTATTGTTTGAGTGGCCCAAGATGTCATTCCACTCACCTATAATTTGTAAACGTCTTGTTCCATTCAGTGCCCGGCCGGGCATCGGAACACCTAAAACGGCGCGTGCTATAACCAAAATACAACAGACAAAACATTGAGGTGTCCTTTGCAGGGGTTCTCGGGTGAATTTCCTTCTGTGGTGAAGGTGAATTCCCTGCTGGCGGGATTGGCGTCTCAGAGCCTGGTGGTTTCTTAGGATGCTGTTCCTTCTGACCCAAGAGACAAGAGGGTGGAAGGGGCTTTGAAACGGTCCTTTACGGCTTCCAACCTTGCGGTTCGTTCTGCCGCTTACTCTAGTTCTCAGGTTCAGTCTCTTCTGAAGGACTGTCAGTGTATTTTGGAACAGCTGTTGCAGGAGGAGGATGCATCTGAGGCTTTCACACTGTGAGAGCAGAAATTGTGTTTCTTGGCTGATTCCCTTAGTGCCAGCTGGTGCCTCGGTGGTAGCTAGGAGACAGTTGGGGCTTAAGCTTTGGCAAGCACAGGCGGTGCAGAAGGCTGCACTCATGACGATTCCTTTTACGGGCTCCAAACTGATGGGGAACCATTGGAGGCTTTGATAAGGAAGGCAGCAGAGGACAAAATGTTGTTGGCTCTGATACGCTCGTCGCAGAAGGGAAAGTTTGCTGGGCATAGATGGGCTTTTGGGCTGGGCTTTCTGTCTAATTTGGCCACCCAGCCCATTCGTGGTATGGGGTGTGGCCGGGGTGTCCCTATCTTCCACAAGTCCCTGTGTCAGCGTGGTTGCTCAGGTGCTTCATGTCCTTCCAAATCATAACTGTGCGCGGTGTTCAGAGGAGGCTACGGTTGGGGGTTGCCTCAGTTCTTTTTTCCAGTCTGGAAGGAGTTTGTCAGCAATCAATGGGTCCTCTGGATTGTCAGGCTGGGATATAAGATTGAATTTGGGGAGCCTCCGGGGGAGGTGTTCCGGGATACCCCTGTTCCCAGATCTCTGCTCAAGTGTCGGGCTCTTTTGGAGGGGATTCAGGAACTGATTTCCAAAGGGGCTGTGCTGAGGGTACCTGTGGATCATCAGGGACGGGGGGTTTACTCAATCCTGTTTCTGATCTAGAAACCCAATGGGGACTTCCGTCCTGTTCTTGATGTGAAAGCTATGAATTTGTGCATCCCTCATTGGTCCTTCAAAATGGTGTTTCTTCAGATGTTTCTGCCCTTCCTGTCTGTGGGGAATTACCTTGCTTCTCTGGATCTCAGGAATGCCTATTTTCATGTGCCGGGGCACAAGACTTCCCAGAGGTTTCTGCGGTTTTGTGTGAGCGTCAATCATCACCAGTTCCAGGTATTGCCCTTTGGTCACTCTGCCTTATCTAGGGTGTTTACTAAGGTGTTGGCACCCTTGGTTGGGTTGTTGCATGGGCAGGGGATCCAGGTGTTTCCTTACTTGGATGACTGGTTAATATCTTCCTCTTATTTCCTTGAGGCTCAGTCACATACCTGGGATGTATGCCATCTCCTGCAGAAGTTCAGGTGGATTCTGAACTTGGAGAAGTCCCATCTGTGCCCCCCTCAGGAACTGCTATTTATTTGGGGGGAGGTCTTCAACACAAGGCTGGAGAAAGTTCTGCTGTCTGAGCCTTGCATTATTTTATTCAAACAGTGGTCATTAAAAAAAACAGTATGGATAAGATAAATATAGACTAGAATCAGTGCTATATTGAGAGTGTCCAGCCGGACAACCAACTTAATAAATCAATAAAGTCAAAGACAAAAATAGGAGCATATCAATACAGTGGGACACAGTCCTGCATCCTACACGAACAAATGAAAAATACATTTGGACAAAAACATTTCAGGCAAGAGAAAAGAAGCATGTGGAATTTAGGAATAATTGTAGCAAACTTAGAAAACACAGTTAATGCACTTCTTTTATCACTTTGGATTAATGTGCATACTGTTAACACTAGTCGATGACATTTTGACCCTTTTAAAACCTTGCTGGCTGACCCTGGTGCGAGAACGAAGGAAGGTGTTGGTCTCCCCTTCTTCCACGGCTCAGCAGTGGTTTAGGGTTCAAGGGTTGTTGCACCTGTAGTCTCTTGTGAATCATGTTCTGGGGCATTGGTGTCCGGGGTCTCAGGATTAGTAAGAGTTTATTCCAGGGGTGTGGATATTTCCAGGGAATTATCCTGGTGGCTGGAGTATCAGAACCTCTTGCAGGGCTCTCCCTTTGTGTCCCAGGAGTGGTTGGTGCTGACTACGAATGTCAGCGGGCTGGGTTGGGGGGCTGTGTTGGCACAGTAGTCTGTGGGATTTGGTTGGTCCAGGAAGCTGGGATGTCTTCAAATTGGAGGAAATTGAAAGCAGTTATGCTGTACTTGGTGCATTTGCTTCCTTGGGTCCTGCAGTGAGGTGTGCTGGTGTGGATGGACAACATGGTGGTAGTGTGTTATGTCAACCACCAGGGGAGTGCAAATGAGTCTTCCCTCAACTTGTTAGCACAGCAGATTTGGTGGTAGGCAGAGTTGAACTTGTTTTCTCTGAGGGCATTGCATCTGCCAGGTGTTGAATGTTGATGGGGAGGATTGAGGCCCCTGTAGTAGACCTGTTTGCTGCCCCCGGAAACACCCTTAGGGTGAAGTTTTGCTCTCTGGTTCAGTCGGACAAGGTTTGGAGGGTGGATTCTCTGTCCTTTCGGTGGGAGGGGGGATTGATGTATGCCTTTCCTCCAATTGCCTTGAATCTGAGGGTCTTGATGAAGGTCAAGTTGGACCGGCATCTGTAATCCTGGTGGCAGGAGCTGGAGACCCTGGTTCCCTCTTTTGTTGAGGTTGGAGGTGGGCCCTTGCTGGCCATTGCCGGTGGTTCCTTGTCCCCTGTTGTTGCCTCCTCTGTCCCGAGATTGTCTCGTCCAATTGCATCTAGGCTGGCTGGCTGTTGAGGGGATAAACCTCGTGGCTATGAGTTGACTCAGTCTATCCAGCAGGCTCGGCGGCATTCGACTCTTAAATCCTATGCTTGGCATTGGGTTTCTTTGGAGGGTTGGAGTGCGGATCGGAACTTGTCTGCTCTGTAGGTAGATCCTGTGCGTGCCTTGGATTTCCTGAAGGATGGCTTTGACTTGGGTCTAGCTGTTTGCTCATTGTGGGCTCAGTGGGCGGCGGTGAAGGCCTTTCGGTGTCCGGCCTGTGAGCCAGTTGTTCCTTTGGTGTCCCGGTTGTTGAGGAGTTGTTTTCTCCAGATACCGGTGGTTAAGTCCTTTGCATCAGGTTGGGATATTCTGTTGGTGCTGAGAGCTTTGCAGTCTGCTCCATTTGAGTCTCTGGAGGAGGTGTCTCAGCGTTTTCTGACGATCAAGGTAGTTTTACTTGTTGCTATTACCTAGGCCCGGGGGGTTGGGAATTTAGGCTTGCTGTTTTGTTCTGAGCCCTTTTTGCATTTTTCTCTTGATCAGGTCTTTCGCCGGCCTGATTCTTCCTTTGTTTCCAATTTCCCTCCTTGTTTCACTGCTCTGGGGATCTGGTTCTGCCTGTGTTGTGTCCTGCTCCTCTTTCGGAGGATGAGGTGCAGCTGCACTGTTTAGATGTTAAATGGGCTTGTGCGGTGTAATTGGTTTGTTCTAAGCCATTTCATTAGTTTGATTCTCTTTTTGTGGCCTTTGGTCTGGCAGGCAAAAGTCTGAAGCCTTCTGGTGTGACTCTCACAGCCAGTCATAAAACTTTATTTCAGTCATCAGACCAGAAAAGTGCAAGTGCGTACAGTTCATAAAAAGATTTAAGAACATACAAACTACATTAGTAATCAAATTAAAAGTGTTACTCCAATAATTAGTCAAGTAATCATTGGAATAGTAAGAATAGAATGGAAGTGCCTAAACATCTAAGTCAACATAAGACTATACCTAAACTAGAGTGAACAGCATAGCCCGCCATGCTGGCTTAGTAATAAAAAATAGCGATATGATCAGGTTCAGATAAAAAATATCAACACATGGACCAATAGCAGGTAAACACCATAAAAGGTACTTAAAAGGGATACACGATAACAAGTGCACCAATCTTTAACTCAACACAGACCTTCTAATTGCCCATATATTACAGAGAAACCTTGCAATTGTGCGTATTACCATCGGGCTAGAGACAGATTTTAAGATGTGAAGTGCTTCAGGGTGACAGCGGATTCCAAGCCATTTACAGATTGGTGCAAGCCATTTATCTCTTGGATGCAGATACATTGGGCAAGCAAAAAATATGTGACAAATGGACTCTTTGGTAAGGACACAACCTGGGCAAGACTGAGGTGAGGTAGAAGGCTGTCACCAGGAAGCTATCAAATAGTTCAGACAGAGAGAACCAAATCTAAATTGCATGTAAAGCTTCCTGTCCTGAGGAATCACGATGACCTTCAAATATTGTACATATGAACTGGACAATTTAAATTCTATAAACTCTGTGGTTAGGCGGCCCTAGGACGGATATGTTAGAGAAGTCTGAGCCACCGAATTCCAGTATAGTTTCTTAACCAGGACTTTACTGGGGAGCAGTACTGCATTCTTGACATCCCAGGATACCTCTAATCCTATTAAAGCGAGCAAGGACTTCACATTACAAATCCAGCCAATCTTCTTAAAGTGGTTGAGTGCACTCACTTCAGAAAGGGGAGCAGCATATGAAAGCAATTCAGGGGTAGACCTTAAGCGCAACCAGAGCAACAGGAGCCGTAACTTGGCATTGTCAGTGATGACAGCTCTGCCCAAATCCAACCTTAGCGGTTAGAGAGGGGTGCTCTGTGGGAGTGAGAGCAGAGCCCTCAAGAATTTATTCTCAGAAATCAAGAGGCCATCCAACTTTTCAAATCCCAAAATTCCACACCATAAAGTGCAGAGCCTACAGACTTGGAGTCATATACATGGAGTGGGGCTGCTACTGATTTATTGTAGGAGGTCCTATGTTCATTGATCAAAGCCCCTGTTATCTGTCTATGGTGGAGATTCCGCTTCAATACATGGGGCTTCCATGACATGATCTCAGAGAGAGTGATCTCCAGATAGTCAAAGCTACTCACCCTCTCCAAAGGAACCCCTCCTAATAATAGCTTGCCTTTATATGATTTATGAGGGTTCAACATTAAAAGATTCATCTTTGAGGTATTACCCTCTAAGCAGCAGGAGTCACAAAAAACCTTATAACGAGCTAGCAGCAGCTGGAGCCATCTAGGGGTTTTGGAGACCAACAGCGTGTTGTCAGCAAACAACTTTAGCCCCCCCTCCCCAAGGTGGGGGTATTAGCGGGCATGTACTTGCCAACTCCATTTACAAAGAGAGAGAAGAGTGTGAGTGCCAATACACAACCCTGTCGAACCCCCTTGTTGACTTTAATCGGGTCAGTGAGCTGACCTTGGTTGCCCCAGCGAACCCTTGCGAGATTTGCCTCATGGAGGCGAATGACAAGCGCTAGAACCTCTAGGGGGAGACCCATCTCTTTTAAAACACACCAGAGTTTGTTTCCTGGAACAAGATCAAAAGCAGTCCTCAGGTCGATTAATGCTACGTAGAGGCTTCCCTGGCCAATATCCACCGTCTTCCAGGTCAGTAAAAGGAATCAGAACACTTGATCGATGGTGCTCGTTTTTTGTCAGAACCGAGCTTGGAAAGGGGGCAAGTTATTATGGTCACTAATCCAGGCCTTTATCTTCAGAAGGAGTGTGCAAGTGAACACCTTTTGGACACAGTCAATAAGACTGATGGGCCTGTAGTTGAAGGGTAAAGATCTGTCGCCCTTCTTGTAAACTTGGATCACCTCTGTTCCAGGAAGATGATATTTGGGCCCCTGCTGCAATCCCATTGGCTAAAGCCAAGATGTAACTTATCCAGTTCTCACAGTCATACACAAAGACATCACCCGGGATGCCATCAGGTCCATTGGCTTTGTCCTGTTTGATGGAGTTAATGCTAGACCTGATTATATCTTTAGAAAATAAATAAGTGGCGGTAAGGTTAAGGGTGGAGTCTCCTATGTCTGAGTCGCAAGGCACAGAGTATAGTAATGAGAAATGGTCAAACCAAGCTGTGATGGAAATATTGTTAGTCGGTGGTGGGGGCCTGTTTGCATCCCCCCTGGTTACTAGAAGCCAGAACTGCTGTGAATCTTTCCTGGCCCAGGCCTCCTTAATTAGTGTTAATCTATTCTCGTCTCATTCCCTTTTTGCTCTTGCCTGGGCTGACTTGAAAGACTTCTCTCAGTTCGGCCACCTTGTTTGCTCAAATGGCATGGGCTAGTTGGTGTCTGAGGCTTCTGCACTCAATCAATTAGAAAAGTCTATTGTTTCAGTTAATTAAAACCAAAACAATACATTTTATAAAAATCAAGTGCTACAGATGAAACTCTTAATGTTTGTCTACATTCTGTTTCCGTGAATCCTAAAACTTTCTGTGTCTAGTGCAAATATTTTCTTTTTAAAAATTAGACATTTTAATGTACACAATACCAATTTAAAATTGATCAAAAGCATTTGCTGGTCCTTGTAAATATGCCACCCGATGTTCTAGTGCTATTCTGTATTATGTTTCGGGAGAGCCCTCTACCGCAGAGTCGGCCGACCTATTGCCCTTTTCTAGGCCGGGTACCGGGTTACATTTCAGAGCATGTACATGAGCCAGAAGGAACTATATTAATAGGCAATTCAAACGAGTGTCAGTTGGATTTAGCGTAGCCATGATCGCCGATCTGCACGTTCTTATGCCTCGGTCGTTCATGGCTTTTTTTAGGAAGATGCCTCGTGTATGGGCTAAATTCGGGCAAATGCAGACGAGATGTATGAAGTCCTCCTTACTGCTCCCACATAGTCTGCAGACTTTGGGACCATCATGGACCCAAGTTGGCTGGTCCATGGTAGGTGGAAATTTTCCCAGGCGTAGTGCCATTAGCTGTTGTTTTCTGTGGACCGGAAATGTAATTGTTAGATATGTTAGATATATTTGTATATAACCATCCAGGCGTGTTTTCTTGCGCTGAAGGTGGTTTTGTCAGCTAGCAGAGAGTGGAATTTTGCTGACTTATTTATGGCTTGCTTAAAGGCCGGGTAGGGCAGATTAGTTTCCCAAAGGATTCTTGTACAGGTGTCTGTTAAGGTTTTGTATAAGAATTGATTATATGGGGACTTTATGTCAGTTTTTATTTCGTCCCACAAGGCCTTGTGCAATTCTGAACCTGCTGTATTCTGTTTCAAACTATACCAATGCTTGATAGATGCATACTTCCTTCCCAGTGTTTCATTTAGTACTCCAAATTCTAATCTGGTCTGCGCTGGTGAAGCACCCTGGTTGATTTGGGAGGTTGATTTGTAGATGGCCGTCTGTACTTTATTCAGCAGGCCCATGTCTTTCCCATGGAGGGCTATGCTGCCGTATGACAGCGTCGAGAGCACCTTAGCTTTTATTGTTGCCAGTAGGGGTTTGTATGATGGCCCCTTGAGCTTTTTTGCTAGAGACCTAAAAACGAATCATATGGCGCATGCTCTCTGGACAATGTAGGCTTTTTGCTGCTGGTGATTGTGTCGATTTTCAAAGTAAAAGCCCAAGTACTTATAATTAGGCACTGCTTCTATCTTTTTTCCCTCCAATTGGGTATGTTGGTTGCTTGTCTGTCGTCTGGTGATGAGCATTGTTTTGCTTTTTGTGGTGTTTATCTCCAGGTTGTTATTGGTTATAAATTCCGCCAATCCCTCAAGTGACCTTTGAAGCCTGATCTTAGTTAGGCTTATCAGTACGACGTCGTCCACGTAGGATAAATGGGTCAGAGGTAAAGATCCTAGTTTGGGTGGATGGAATGAAAACTTGTTAAGACTTGGCGCTAGGTCTGCCATAAAAAGATCGAAGAGGTGAGGGGCCAGAACACAGCCTTGCTTAAGCCCTTTGCTGGTTTTGATTTTTCTTGATAGCCGCGCACCGTCCCCCAATTTTACTTCCATCTATGTGTTGGAATAAAGGAGCAGGATTCCTCTGAGTATTTTGTCCGGCATATTCCAACTGCGCAGTTTCCTCCATAAGATATTCTGATCTACGCTGTCGAAGGCCACCTTTAGGTCAATGAAACAGAGATGCAGCTGCTGTTTCCTTCCTAAATATTTGTCGGCTGGCAGTGAAAGTGATAAGATGTTTCTCATTGACCCGCTCCCTTTCCTGAAGCCCGTTTGATTTGGCGGGATTCTCTTTTTGCTATCAGACCAGCTGATCAGATCTTCAAGGAGTAATGATGCATAATACTTCGCATCCACATCCAGGAGAGCGATCAGTCTATAATTTGCTGGAGATGTTCTGTCTCCTCCTTTGAAGAGAGGTGAAATTATTGAGCCTTGCCAGCTTGATGGAATTTGGTTTTACCTTTCTACCTCATCAAATAGTTTTTATAATCTTCCACTCCCGAAATCCGGGTCAGATTTAAAAACTATTGGGGGGATGCCGTTCGGGCCTGGAGCTCCACTGCCGCGGCTCTTCCTAAGTATTCTTCCTCACAGAAACCTGGGTGACCGAACGTGTCTGCAGTCTCATTGCTCTCCAATGATTGTGCATCTTCTCGATAGGACAATGATGACCGTTGACCCATATCTGGGGGTTGAGTTACACTGCATTCTTCATTCGGATATGCTACATTTGTATAGGGAGTTATATGTTGGCCACTGGTTATGGAGCTCATTATTCTTTGTGAGGCCTTCTTGTTATCTATTAAGTTGTTCAGCGCGTGTATTGGGCAGATCTTGTGTTACATCCGAGAATCTCTTTATTAATAGTGCAACCCAGTACGCTTCTTGGACTTTGATGTTGTTGGGTTTCAGGATGGTTTAATCCATTGATGATTCTCCAGAATGCACTTGAGTTGGTGTTCTTTGCCAAGCAGAGTAATTTTGCCCAGAAGTCATCCTTTGTATTCCTTTTTATATTTTTTCTTGAGATTCTGTCTTTGGGCCCAGTCTTTTGATGACATAGTTGTCTTTTTTAGAGCTCTTGCGTTTCTCCTAATATCTAGTTTGAGCTTAACCAGACTTTTTGGAAGTGAGATATTGTGGGTTGGGGCCCGTATTTTTTTGTGAGAAGTGGACATAATTGTTGTTAACTCGTCCGTAAAGCTCTCCCATTTTTATATCTGGTTACCTATAGTTGTCTCACTTCCCATTTTTATTCCCTGAACTGAAGATCTACAATGTTGTCCGTTGTCCAATTCAACCGTTTCAGATTAGTAGAGGAGGAACTTTCTACGAATAACTTAGTGTTACGATGATTAGTGTGCTTTAAATTGAAGTAGATATGTTGGTATGAGTGGTCACTTTTTGATGTAAATTCAATTGAAAATTGCTGAACAAAGGGCAATAATGGAAGTGAGACTGCTGTGTAGTCGAGTCTTGATGTGGTCGAGCCTCCTAGATGGGTATGGTGTGGCGGATTATCACCTGGAGTTCTCCCATTAAGGAACCGTAGGCCAAGATATTCCAAGGTTGTTACCAGTTGTTGTTCAGCTGGGTCATGGCGCTCTGTTTTGTGGCTTCTGCACTCTTGGTTAAACCAAGCAAACTGTTATCTAGTCCTCTTACTGGGATCCTGTGAGTGCAGTGGTTCCCTAAAGTATGTAGCCAACTATTCGAAAAGATAATTATGGCAAGCTGGAATCTCTTCTAGCCCTTTCCGGAGTGGAGCTAACCTATTTAGCTTTACAATGCTTTCAAGCAAATTATGCTTAATTGCTTCGAGTTTGCCTACATCCAGGGCTACCTGGGGTCATTTAAGTCATCAGTTGTCAGTTGATGGGGGTAACTCCCTTGTCATTAGAGTGAGATTTGGGGGACTCAAGATGTCATCCCAGGGAGATCCCTGGTAAAGTTCCAAAGGATTATGGTCACTGTTCATGGTAGAGCCCACAGCCTTATCAACAACTCTATTATGCAGTCTTAAATCCAGCAAAAAGTAGTCTATTTTATCTGCCTTTGTGCAGCTATTTGCTACTCTTAGGCCGGCCTCCAGGGTAAGGGAATTAAATTTGGGACCATTTTTTGATAGGGGGTAAGTCAAAGTGAGGGACAAGCCACATCTCTTCTACCTCTCGTGTCGCACATATGTCAGCCTTCTGTAGGGGTTCAAAAGTCGCATTGAAGTCACCAGCTTCAATCAGTAATAGCTGTGTAGCCCTATCATCCAGCAGTACTTCCAGCTCTTGCAGAGTGGTCGACCTCCTTCCGGCTCTGGTTCCTCTTGCATAGACATTATAGATGTCAATCAAAGTACCATTCTGGGCCTTTATTTGGACAGCTAGAATATCAGCATTGTTGAGTGGGAGCTCCCGAATCGAACATTGAACAATAATTTTAGCCCAAATAAACAACCCCACAGTTGGCCAACCCGGTTTATTGGTACCTGCTGAACGATGGAACGTAAGGTAACCTGGTATGTAGATGGGGAGGTGCTCCAGCTTTCCTGAAGAATGCAGATGTCAAATGATTTAATAAATTGAATCCAATGTAAGAGGGCCACTTTTAACCTAATCCCTGCCACATTCCATGACACAAGACTAAACCTGCTAGGCTTTTCTTGCCCATCAGTAAATGGGAAGTGGAACCTCTCCACCGGTCATTCATTGATATACAACTGCTCCTTTTGGTTCCTGGAGCATTGGGTGGGGGACTAGAGGGAGATTATCTATGGGATGGCTACCATTATTCAAGACAGTTTGGATGCTGTGGAGGTTAGCCAAATGATTGTCAGTACATACTGAATTGGCTTGATGCACGAGTCAATCTTTAGTTGCTAAGTTGGAGTCTAAGCCCAAGTGAGTGACTGAGTGATGGACAGATGGCAGCAATCGGAGTTGGGGAAATCTGTACTTAAGTTGAATACTGCTAGGAATGGGAGAGGTCCACCTGGCTTCCAAAGCTATCAAATTGTGGGCCACCTTTGCATCTGCCAAGTGTAGTTCTATAGAGTCTGTATGGGGATAAGGAAAGATAAACCTTTCAGCATGCAAGATGTCATCACTTATGACTGAGTGACAGCCCCTCATGTGGCGGATCCAGTGAACGATTTTATTAATTAAGAGAGTCACCGCCTTCGTGTCTTACAAGGGGGAAACTTGGGGCACGTTGGTCATGTAGATACACTTAGGAGGCAATTGGGCATGCTCACTTCAGACAATAGAGTTGCTTGAGGGGTTGTCAACTCTGGGCAGTCAAGGAAGGTGGTCAAACATGGGAAGAAGGCACTGTTGTACAGAACGGCATTTTTTAACTTGTGACCATGCAGTGTGCACCCCCCTTGTAGCTGTATGTGCGACTGATGACACAAGAGTCCCAGTGCTGGTGTGGTGTCGAAAGGGTTCTATTGATGGAAGGTTTGTTTACTTGCTGGAAAGAGGTGTGCATTTGGGGTTGGACAAAAGTATCACCTCTGGTTAGTAAGAGTGTGACCTGTTCAGTAAGGTCTTTGACTGCAGATTGCAGCATACTGACTTCTAACCTCAGGTCAGCTATGATCCTGGAAGCAACGGCGGCGTTCATGGCTAGCCCATCTGAAGGAACCTCACTCACATTTACAACACTAGCAGTTTTCCTGGCCTCCACTGCTGCCCATTCCTCCATAGCATCATCAAGATCCCCTATCCCCTCCCCTCCCTTTTTGGTGCAACTCAAGTTCTGAAGGGCTAAAAATCTATTGCTTGGAATAAGATCAGGGTCAGCAGGTGACTGGAGTCGCTAGTAAGTGGTGCTGGAATCACTGGCTCAGCTTTAAAAGTGGTGATGGCCAATTTGGGATATTTTGCTACAGCTTGTAGTCGGGTCATTAAACATATGGGGAATGCATTTATGTGGCTTCAAGTTAGAGCTAAATAGGAGGTGAGTTAAGTTTAGAGGGGGCAACTGGTTTGGTCGAATCAGACAGGACAAACATTTCCACACAGTCTACTGAAAGGTTGTCAATGTGGTCTAAGACACAGTTGCTCCCTGCAGACTTAGGTGCCTGTTTACCTTTTTTTTAAATTTAATATTTGTATTAGAGCAGGAATAAAAGCAGAAGAAACATGACATCACAGGATGAATAAAACAAGATGAGAATTCTGAATATCAAATAGCTATCAACAAAAAATACGTTACATGACATTGCATAGAAAAATCAAGGTTAGCATCATCTTCTAGAGATACTTGATGAAAAATTGGAGAGGATTTAAAAATTGGAAGGGGAATGCAGAATGTATTCCACAATAACATATATTTGTTAGTGACTATTACTACATAGTTGGCCAACTAAAATCTGAACAATGGCTACATCTAACTAGTGTAAAAATTTCAAAAACTCTTTTAGCAGCGGATATTTTAATAAAGTGCGAAGATCATTTCCCTATGACAGAGGGCTTTTAAATTCTACTTTACTCAGATATACAATGAGTAGAAACATTTTGCAAGATAGCTCTAAATCTTACAGTAGCTTCTATACGTTTTGCATAGGCCCCTTTGAATCTGTAAGTACTGCATATTTTATAAACCCAATGATGGATCCTAGGTTGTTTATAGTTTTCTAATTTTGCAGGACAAGTGACCTAGCGACAGCTATAGAAATTACTATAAAATACTGTTGATATTTCGTTAAAAATTGTACCTCCGCCGATGAACCAAATGAAACCAGAAAAGATGATGGGACAATAGTTAAAGAAAGAAATTGAAAAATAATGCTAAAATTTTTTTTTCCAAAATTGTTGTAAGTTGCTACACTCATAAAATATGTGTACCCAACCCACATCATCCTGTTTATTGCATCTGAAACATTGGTTCGGATTAGTAGGAAACATCGTATGCAATCTCAGAGGGGTGTAGTATGCTAGCCATCTGGATAAAAAATTAATTCTCTTAAAATTAGCAACTCACAATGCTTTATTCAATAACTCACTAAGCTGCTGCCACTCTTTCGCATTAAATTTGCAGCCTGGCTCTGAATGACTTTTCTGGAGCTCTTTCACAATAATCTCTTCACTGTGCGCCTGCTGATGATGTAATTGCCGCTAACAAAATCCCACACCCACAATTTTGTCTAGTGATTTGACGTGCGACCTCACTCAGCATGGTATAATTGTTTTTAAGAATGTTCAAAAGTTCAAGAAAACTCAGAGAAAAAATGATATTCAAATTGCAAATCTGCAATCGTAAAGTTGCCCAAGTAATTAACGTCTCATGATTATAAAAGGTAAACATCCTTTACAACAAAACTTTTTCCACGCACTACCTTTACAACGCAGGAATTACAACGCAAGTCGTTTCAACAACTTGCGCTGGAGGGCGCTGGAGGGCGCTGTAGGATAGGGAATAGTTTAATTTACTATCCAAAACCTTCCCTACTATCCACGGAGCTGGAGTTGGAATAGTAAATTAAACTATTCCCTATCTAGCGCCCCCCAACACAAGTCTTTGTAACGGCTTGCGTTGTAAAACCTGCGTTGTAAAGGCGTGCGTGGAAAAAGCATGCATTGTAACGACATACTACCTTATAAAAATCCCCAAGCTGGTACAAACCCCATTCTTTCCATACTTGGTAGAGCCTTATAGACAGCATTAGACCTCCTGCTGCACAATCTTGGATAGGGGTATTAGCATAATATGCTGGAGTATCTCGCGATTTAGATAAGGCCGTGTCCTTGCTGCTAATGCCAGTATGACCTTATATCCGGGTTTTTTAGGAAGTTTTGCTAATAGTAAAAAAGTGGGGAGTTTTATGGAACTTTCCTTCAACATATGTATCAGAAAGAAGTAATCAAAAACTGAATTTTCCTCTCCTAGTGTCATGTAGTTCCTATAAAACGTATACAGGAACTGCACGTTTAGACAAAATACACTGTAGGATTGGTTTCAGATGAACTCTGCTCACGCCCACCGGATATGTTGACCTTGTTGTACCAATTAGCTCACAGTGCCACTAGAATCTCCTCTTACCACGGCAAGATTAGTTCTTGGCAACCATTGAACATGACAACCCCGATCCCTCAGGACCGTGGAAACAATATACTATCTTTCGCTCAGTCACTCGTGCTTACTTAATCTTTCTCAGAGAGATACACCAAATAAAACAAGCTGCGCATTGTCAATAATCATTTATTAAACAGCTGTTATTCTGGTGTAGAATAGATGTGCTGCAACAACAGTATAAGATAATGATTAACAGTACTATAAAGGTAAAATGATGGTATAGTTCTACCGTCTTACTAAAATCATGAATACATTCAAGTATATAAAACACATGATAAAAGATGCATACTCCTATGATGCCTCCCAAACTAGATGTTCCTAAGTGTATCTAGCATGGGTGTCGGTGTTAAGCCAAGAATTTCTCTAGGATTCAGTCAACCCCATTACCTGAAGTGTTACTATGGGACCCCGTCCCGGTCTTAGACCACTGCAAGCTGGAGTGTCTGCAAGCAGGAACCTCAGCGGCTCTGATCAGTGTATCGGCCCGGAAGTCTCGATCTCCTGTAGCTATTTTAGCAATTTTATATATATATATATATATATATATATATATATATATATATATATATATATATATATATATATATATATCTATACTACTATAATAAAGCAGAAACTTTCAGGCTTTGAGGCGGGTAAACTCGGGAACCACTGCGCCAATCTACACACCCGATACACCTTTGAAATCGGCAGGGTGTGTAGATGATTATAGGCTACATATATTAAAAAAATAAACGTTATTTAAAATTTTAGATTAAAAAAAAAAGTAGTCCCTCAAAAGTAGCGCCGGCCGCGACGTGCATGGTCACGTTAGAAGCACGGGGAGGAGCGGCGTCCGAGGAGCGGCGGACATGGCGCGGGGGAGGAGCGGTGATGTCAGGAGCAGAGGACCGGCGGCGGAGGAGGAGCGGCGGACATGGCGCAGGGGAGGAGCGGTGGTGCGAGCGGACAGGCGGGAGCAGCGCCGGCGGAGGTAAGGGCACTCATGTAGGGGCAGGCGGGGGTCAGGGCAGGCGGGGGACAGGACGAGCGGGCTGCGGTCGGGGAAGACTGAGGACAAGAAAGAGGAGGCAAACGGTGCATTACAAATGTCAGACAAACGGTGCATTACAGGAGGAAAAGGAGGAAAAAGTGACGTGTAGCCATGATGTGTGCACGAGGATAAAGTGATGTGTGCAGGTTACAAAAGTGGGGCAGGTGGGGGCCCTGAAGCAAAGTAAATTACAGGAGGAAAAAGTGACGTCTGCAGGTTACAAAAGCGGGGCGGGAGGGGGCCCTGAAGCCTAATTGCTCTCGGGCAATGTCGGGACGGGCTGCTAGTATACCTATATATATATCTATATATATATCTATATTTATATATATATATATATATATATATATATATATATAAATTTCATTCATGCTCGACGCGTTTCGAGGCACCACGCCTCTTAGTCATAAGCTTGTGTGCAGAGAGAGCAGATAATCTCACCAGTTCAATACTTAATTTATTCTGTAGTACCGCCTTTAGTGGGTGTAGTTGACAATAGTTGTCCCTCAGCATGCTGGTCATAGTAGTTCATCAGGTGAGTATCAGTGATTATCTGCTCTCTCTGCACACAAGCTCATGACTAAGAGGCGTGGTGCCTCGAAATGCGTCGAGCATGAATAAAATTTTGGGCTGACTGAAAGCAAGCTGCAAGAGGCAAACACGGTGAGGACAGCGTCGAGTGCCCCACTTGAGCGCAAGGGCGTTTTGGTTGGAAACATATAGCGCGGCTGCCCGAGCCGCGCCTAACAAGAGGGGCACCATTTCCAAGAATTGGGAAGGCTGTGGAAGGAAATATTCCCTCCGTGTGAAGCACGCTGTTCAGATGCACAATTTAGCCTGCATGAAGAAAGCCCCTTCCTATTAAAGGTTATCACTGCTTTTAATTGTTACAGAGAAGCGCAGCCTACTACAGGGAATCACTGATACTCACCTGATGAACTACTATGACCAGCATGCCGAGGGACAACTATTGTCAACCACACCCACTAAAGGCGGTACTACAGAATAAATTAAGTATTGAACTGGTGAGATTATCTGCTCTCTCTGCACACAAGCTCATGACTAAGAGGCGTGGTGCCTCGAAACGCGTCGAGCATGAATGAAATTTTGGGCTGACTGAAAGCAAGCTGCAAGAGGCAAACACTGTGAGGACAGCGTCGAGTGCCCCACTTGAGCGCAAGGGCGTTTTGGTTGGAAATATATATATATATATATATATATATATATATATATATATATATATATATATATATATATATATATATATATATATTATATATATATATATATATATATATATATATATATATATATATATATATATATATATATATATATATATATATATACCCATAGGTCTACCCAGGGGTCCTACCTTGCGGTATTACTGTGTCGGCCTAAGGATGACATTGGGCATGAACTTTGTACATAGATTTTATACAGGAGATGGCAGTCCTGCTGTGCTTCCAAGAACCCTCATGCATAATGTATGAGATGTCTTGCTAGGGAGAACCCGCGTTCTGAATGCAGTGTAATATCTAGGTAAAAGGTCAGTCCTTGTAAACCGTGACAAGTGTAATGTTGGGAGAGAATATAGGTTAGGGGTAACAAGTTTACCGAGGCCTATATTATTGTCCCTATATGGAATATAACACTAGTTGTGATAGCAGATTGAGCATAGAGGCCTGGTAGTAGGTTGGAAGATGTGGGAGCGCTAAGCCCCCCATGCTACATCTAGTATGGCTAGCTTAACCCGGGGTGCTTATTATTCCACACAAACGTCCAGATCATTTCGTCCAAAAATAGGTGCTTGGGATTTTTAAGGGAAGGTTACTTAAAAGAAACAAAAACAATGGGAACACTGACATTTTATCCATAGAATTCCCGCCTATCTATGATAGATTGAGCAAAGGCCACTTTTCTCGTAATGTTTTCACTTTCGCAAGCCTACTGGTATTATTCAAAGGAAATAATTGCCCATAATCATGACAAAAATACTTGGGTATCTGACTGGATGTGGCGATCGTAGTTGTAGGAAAGCCAAGTTATCAGAAGGCACCAAATTAAATGTAAGGATTTCTGTTTTTGCTTGGTTCACGTTATACCCTCCTACCTGCATGAATTTCTAAATTTCGTTCACTACATTCTGTATAAGCGACCCCCCAGCTTTGACATATCAGATTATATCATCAGCATATAACTTAATTTTTGCCATACCTTCCATTGTGGGCACAATCAGTAAATTATTATGAATTTTTGGAGCAAGGGGTTTGATAAACAGAGAAAATAAAAGAGGGGATAATGACTACCCTGTTGCGTGCCGCATTTAATATTCACCCTCCCGGTTTCTGTTCTATTGTTAATAATTTTCGCTTCGCCTGATTATAAAATTCTTTTAGCATATGTTCAACTGTAGTGGGAAACCAAACGTATCTAAAATAAAAAATAGGGCACGCCAATCTACCAAATCAAAAGCCTTTTTGGCATCCATCATCAGAATGGCTGATTTGATCTTGTTAGCGGCTAAAAAATCAATAGTTTGCATTAAGAAATATGTGTTGGCCATTAGCCGTCCTGTAAGGAAGCCATTTTGATCTGTCTGAACCACCTGTTGGGCGCATGGAACAATCATTCTTGCCCAAATCTTCATGAACAGTTTGTAGTCTGTATTTAACAAACTGATAGGGCGATAGGAGCTAGGATCGCAAGGATCTTGATCCTTTTTAAGGAATACTGCCAGTACTGACTCCTTGAAGCTTTTGGGGGTGTCGGTCCCGCCCTTTATTTATTTAAATAGTTTTGTTAAGAAAGGAAGTAGTTCTTCTTGGAATATCTTATATACTTTCACCGGTATCCCATCCGAACCCCCTAGCTGTGGCGTTGGACATACTTTTTAGTACTGTTAAAGTTTCTGAGATTACCTGTCGGCCCATCTCAATATGCTGCTGAAATATCTGCGGTACAAAAGGGGGTGGTGATGGACGGAGCATCTGAACCAATCAAACACTCACACCCAGTCAAAAGATCTGGGTTTGATCCATCAGCGTTCTTTAGCCCCCTCTGCCACCCCAGTTTAGACATGGCCATATGCAAATCAGTCTGACCCTGTGCCTCATGGGAACAGTCCAGCCCGAACTGCCAAGCCATGCCTTCTCTGGACCGGAAACAAGCTTCCGAGGACCGGTTTCTGGCATTACAGCCGTCTTCAGCCCGGCTTGCTTGAATCCAGTGCAAAGTGAGCAAGGGACTCACATCTGAGCATACCCTGCCACACTTATGGCGGCCAAAGCGGTACAAAAGGGGGTGGTGATGGATGGAGCATCTGAACCAATCAAACACTCACCCAGTCAAAAGATCTGGGTTTGATCCATCACCGTTCTTTAGCCCACTCTGCCACCCCAGTTCAGACATGGCCATATGCAAATCAGTCTGACCCTGTGCCTCATGGGAACAGTCCAGCCTGAACTGCCAAGCCATGCCTTCCCTGGACCGGAAACAAGCTTCCGAGGACCGGTTCAATATGCTGCTGAAATATCTGCGGTACAAAAGGGGGTGGTGATGGACGGAGCATCTGAACCAATCAAACACTCACACCCAGTCAAAAGATCTGGGTTTGATCCATCAGCGTTCTTTAGCCCACTCTGCCACCCCAGTTCAGACATGGCCATATGCAAATCAGTCTGACCCTGTGCCTCATGGGAACAGTCCAGCCTGAACTGCCAAGCCATGCCTTCCCTGGACCGGAAACAAGCTTCCGAGGACCGGTTTCTGGCATAACAACCGTCTTCAGCCCGGCTTGCTTGAATCCAGTGGCAAAGTGAGCAAGGGACTCACGTCCGAGCATACCCTGCCGCACTTATGGCGGCCAAAGCGGTACAAAAGGGGGTGGTGATGGACGGAGCATCTGAACCAATCAAACACTCACACCCAGTCAAAAGATCTGGGTTTGATCCATCACCGTTCTTTAGCCCCCTCTGCCACCCCAGTTCAGACATGGCCATATGCAAATCAGTCTGACCCTGTGCCTCATGGGATGTACCGCCACTACAGGAGTTAGAACTATCACCATTATTCAACCTGTCGGATCGAATTTTAACAGCGTCAGAAACAGCGATCCTGCAGAAAGGATTGTTTTATGTCCCAGTAAGGCCGACCGATTTTGTAAAAATGAAGTTGGAACTGTTGGAATTTTGTCGAAAAATTAGTCTGAAGACCTTTTTTGCAGATACACCGGAACAAACTTCGACGGAGGTTACAGGACTCCATAAAAAGTCATCCTTCTGTCCACCTGTTTTTAAGACTCCCAAGGAGGTCATTACATTTGAAAGAGCAATACTTTCAGGAATAACAGCTCTTGAAAATCGAAAACACTATGTCAATTTTAATATCACCAAAGACGAGAAAGAGGTAATTTTCTCATTAAAAAATGACAAATCATTAGTTATAAAACAGGCGGCTAAAGGAGGGGCGGTAGTACTCTGGGATATTAACAGATACAAAAAGGAAGTCAGACGCCAACTTGACGATCCAAGCTGTTACAAAAAGATCAGTAAAAATCCTACTAAGGAATTGAAAAGAGAACTGTTCAACATTCTCCAGGAGGGACATGACTTAGGGATCCTAGGACCTAAAGAATTTAATTTTCTCCAGAATAAGAACCCAAGGATACCGATGTTTTATGTCCTCCCTAAAATGCATAAGGACCAAATAGACCCTCCGGGCCGCCCGATAGTCTCGAGTGTGCGTCTTTGATAGAACCGGTGTCAAAATGCATTGATTTCTTTCTAAAACCGTTCATTGAGGTAATTCCAGCTCATTTAAAAGATACGAAAGCTTTCCTTAATCAAATAACATCAGTGCAATTTGATGAGAAAAAACAGTTATTAGTGACGATGGACGTAGTCTCATTATACACACAGATATCCCAGGAACAGGCATTGGAGACCTTAACATTCTTTTTGGAACAAAGGTAACGTCCAACTAAAGTCCCAACGAACTTCATAATCCAATTAGCCAAATTTGCGTTGCAAAGAATTTACTTTCAGTTTGACAGCAAATTTTTCTACCAGACCAAAGGGGTGGCCATGGGCTGCCCCTTTGCACCGGAATTTTCAGTATTATTCATGGGCTTATGCGAAAGTAAATTTATTTATAACATTTGCTGCACTTATCACAAAGTATATGAGTTACATCGATGATGTGTTTATGATTTGGTCAGGAACACAAGAAAAACTAAATGAATTTGTGACATGGATCAACCAGAGGATGGAAGACATTAAATTTAGCTTCAATTCTTCCAATAGAAGTATCACCTTCTTAGATGTAAAAGTGTATGCAGTGGAGCGGACTCTAAGTACAACATTGTTCCGTAAACCAACAGACCGAAATAAAGCACTCCATTTTTCAAGTCATCACCCGAGAAGCCTTAAACAAAATCTGCCATTCGGGCAATTCCTTAGAATAAGGAGAAATTGCTCCAACAAAGAGGAATATTTTATCCACGCAAATGGGCTGGTAGAGCGATTGTTGGAAAGAGGATACCCAAAGAAACTGCTAAAGAACTCTTTAAGGAGAGCATGGTGGGTCCCAGGGGAGACACTATTACAAAAGAAATCACGAGCGGAACAAAAGAGAATTGTATGTGTCACAACCTTTGGCCCTAACGCAAATCAGTTACGCAAGATGGTGATGCAGAATTGGCATTTGATTAAGGATCTACACACTGATTTCAAGGAACCACTACTCTTTGCTTTTAAAAAAGAAAAAAGTGTAGCCAACCACATTGTGAGGGCAGCGTTGCCCACCGCTTCTAAACCAACATTAAGAGGCATGATGGGGCTACCTCCAGTGTCGGGGCACCACAAATGTGGTAACTGTTCTTGCTGTGAACAAACAAAGGAAGGAACGGTGTTCTCGTTTAATGGAATTCACTGGAAACATGAAACTTTTACAAACTGCCAGACAAAGAATGTAATTTATGGGATTACATGTCCATGCCCGAAACTATACATAGGAAAGACCACCCAGGAGGCAAGACAGCGGATTACTCAGCACAAGTCAAGAATAAGGAAGGAAACACCTAACGCACCATTGGTACAATATTGGCAGCTAAAGAATCATAAAGAGGAGGACCTTCGATGGACCATCATTTCCAAGATTGACAAAGATCCAAGGGGAAGTGATAAAGAGGGAAAACTCAGTCAACGGGAAGCATTCCTTATAATGAAATACAACACAGCGACCAACGGACTGAATGAGATCTCTGAAAATTTTAAAGGAAATCCGTGAATCAAGGAGAGGTGCGATGAACAAAAGTTCTTTCGGACATTGAATGGGAAATATTTGCTCATAACCGATCTACCCATGGCCCAAAAACGGCATCACTAGTATATGCAAAACATAAGAACACAATACATAGATGGCCAGACCGTAAAAGCATTCTTAGGATAGACTGGGACCACAAGGACCAGAATGCATGCCACAGTGAATGTCGGTGTGTGGTATCCAGGCGACTGATCTGTGTGATTGTATTCATGGAGATGTGTCAATAAAGCTTTATTCCCTGTAAAGCATCGTATTGGTCTAAACGGACCGCTCAGATTACGTAGCAAGGTCCCCTCGGCTATCCCGATCACGTGATAGTTCACCCATAGGAGTATGGTCAAAAGAGAAGTAGGACCACTCCCATAGGAGATTGCAGGGTTACTGTGGATAGGAAACGCTTGTTTGTAAAGTAGGTAAGCAGGCACCCTCTCCGCCCAGATTTACTCACGCTTTCTGGTGCGGTACAGCTACTAAATATCCCGATTTGTCTACACAGGGATATACTGAAGGCCCTCCCTGGATGAAAAGTCACAAGCCGTGCAGGGGAACGAAGGTAAGCAGATCCCCTCGCCGCCCAGATTCACTGACGTTTTCTGGTGCGGAATAGCTACTGATTATCCCGGTTTGTTCACACAGGGGAACATTGAGAATCCACCCTGGTTGAAAATTTACGAGCCGCGCAAAGTCGTGGAAAGTCCCCAGTTGGGGAACTTTATTTGTAATGACATCAGTTGAGCCGTGTAAGTGACACGTGAACTCTCCTTCCTCTTACAGGAGCACATGGCCCCCCAAAAATATTAAATAGGTGAGTCCAGGACAATCTAGCATTACGGTGAACTCTGAAAGATGCTCCACACTACCCTTGTGACATAAGTTTTTGTTATGTCTTCTGTCCAGTGTGTAAATCGTGATCTGTTGTCCACCCAACTCGACTGTTTCATATCAATAAGGTACGATTTTGTCTGCCAGTTGGTGGTGCAAGTCAGAGTTCTTTAAAGCTGTTACAGGAGCTGTTTTTAAATTAGTATGTGTGTTTTTCGATTTTGCTTTGTAGAAATTGTTGGTCCTGAGGAGAACCCCGCATTCGGGGGTTCGAAACGCCTTGACCTGACTGGGCCCACTGGCAATCAAAATAAATAGGATATACTGAGTCTAGTAAATAGGGATTTGTTTCCAATTTATATTCTGTTGGAATAGGATTCTGGATTAAGAAAAACAATCTCATCCATTTGTATAAACAATCAGGAATTGACAAAGGGTCTTTTCGTAATTTGTGGTATATGTGGGGTGTATGAGTGAGGTATGTTTGCATTGGCCAAAGTGTGGGGAGGATGTGTTGTAATTTTGTAAATATTTTGTATAATGTTTAAAAATTCTTGTTATGAATTGTATTGTTTGGTTTCTGTATATACATGCACAAAAAATGTGTGAGATGTCTAAGAAATAAAAAAGTTCCACTAGTGAAATAAATGAATAAATAAACTAGTGACGTAATCAAAAAACGGGCCGGTATGTTTTATTCATAAAGGTCAAAACAGAAAATAGAAAGGAAAGTCCAGTATTGGCAATTGTGTTGTTTTCTTAAACCAAATTAGAAAAGCACAGCTTTTACGCGGGTTCAATAATTCATTGACATTACATGTAATCACTTTTATATTTTGCGAAATTTGATCCATCTTAGAAAGCCTATCTCAACTTTAATTTCTCTCTGCAATTGTAACCCTTCTTTGACCATCACCTCCCACAAAAACCACACTGTACAGAATCTTGCTAGCTTGCGAGCACATCCTGTGTAATTCACTTTTTTCCTGCTCATATTTCCCCCTTGCTTACCCCTTACCTAACCCTCACCTCTTCTCCAACCCCCCCATCCCTGGCAGTTGGGGAATAGCCCACCATAACCCCTGCCTCCCCCTGCAGACTAACCCTAAGCTGGGTGCCATGTTATTGCTCCCTGAGTGACCTATCACACCATAAAATCTAATCCTAAGTCTCTATTTTTCCATAGTGATTTTCTGAAGGACCTGCTGTGCGTCATCAAGATTTGCGAACACATCGAATTTCCCTTGCACCAAGACACGTAGCTGGGCTATGGACGCCTGGGCCCCCTGTGCCTTGAACAGGCAGAGGAGCTTGACAAATTCTTTCCGACGGAGAGCCGCTGCTGCTGACATAGCTGTCAGCTGGGGACTTCACGGGTAGATAAGTGCTTCTTTTGAATAGCTCTAGTCAATATCTGTTCTTTAACCCGAAAGTCTGCGAAGGTAACTAGGATTGTTCGAGGTAGCTTTGAGTTTGGAAATGGCTGGACTAGGGCCCTATGGGCCCTTGTGATGGTAAGATCTCCAGAGAACCCTGTCAGCACATTATCCTTAATAAATTACTCAACCCACTGGAGCATTAATGATCCTTCACAGCCGTCTGGGATCCAACCACCCACAGATTTGAGCGTCAAGACTGGTTTTCCATCTCTTCAGGCTTGCTTTCCAATCGATTTTTTTGTTTTTCATACAAAGTAGCCTGATGTTGAATCGAAGTCATATGGTCCTCGAGGTGAGATATCCTGGATTTTGCTTCTTATAATCTTGCCAGAGAGCTACCGACTGCTTCTTCGATTTTGGACAAGCGAAGGTGTAATGCAGCAATCTCATTTGCTTGTGTGGCTTTCAGCTTACAAATATCATCCAAAATGAGATTCAGCATGGTTGTCATGTTATATTGGAAGCTGACCCCGGTCTCTGAAAGGTGATTTCCTGCAGGCTCTTCTGAAGCTAGCAGAACCAGGCCTGGCTGTTCTGCTGCTGTGATTGTATCAGCCAGAGAGGCAAGAGACTGACCATCCCTTAGACCCCCCTTCGGTTGTTCCACTTATTTGTTCTCCGTGGGCTCTTGCTCTGTACGGGAAGGTTGCACAGGCAGTAGGGGTATTTTAGATTTCAGGACTAACAGATATTCGTTGATTTTAGTTAGGAGTATGCTGGCGGAGTCCTCCTTTGTGGCCTATTGGTTCAGGCTCATCTCTAAATTTCTTGCAGCCCAGCTATCTTCCTGAGTAGTAAGCTCTTTAGTAATTGAGACAGATTGAGCTGTGACTAGCCCCTCAGCACCCAGTTCCGCATTTGGCTTTTGAAGGGAAGGGGTTTTGAGTATATCCAGGGTCTGATCACCTTTTGTACCCTTTCTGAGCTCCAACAGATCATCTTCTAAATTCAGAAGGCTTGATATTGGAGCAAAGTCTTGATAGGACTTCTGCGAGCGTTCAATTCTTGCAATTTCTGAGGCTGTCTTCATCTGGGTCATTTGAGCTTTTGATTTAAGACACACACTTGAATCAACATGGGCAATTATTTTTGTGATCCTTAACTGCTTCCACATCATAACAATAGACCAGAAAACCAAACCTCAGTGTTTATTCCAACCTGTTAGCAGGGGGCACACTATCCTGGAATCAGTGTGCTGAGCTGAGCAGCAGCTGGCAGTGATTACTGCTTCCTACAGTCCCCCAAACAGTTTTATAGCACCCAGGGGGTCTGCACTGGAACAGGCCGGGGGCGGGGGTTCTATGAACATCCCAGCAATGGAAGAGTGACCTCCATAGTACGAAAGACAATGTCTCTGGGTCATTGGGAGTTTATCTGCCTGAATTATCTCCCTCTGTGGGATACGACTTAATTCCTTGCAAAAAGGGCCTGTACTTCCATGCACATGTGCCGATCCACAAGCAGTAATAAAGAGAGTGGAGGGTCTCACTTGTGATCTTGTCAAGTCTGGGCCATCAGGATCCCGCAGCTAGGTCCGGCAGAGCACTTTTGTCAGCAGCTTGTGGAACCCCGGGGCAACGCTGATCCAGCAAAAGTCGGCAAGGCGACACTGATCCTGCTCCCCAAGATATCCACAGCAGCAGTCAAGCCAGACAATTTACGAACTGACACACCCTATTCTTGCCATGATTACTAGTGCCATGATTTTAGCTCATCAATAGTTCCAGGCCTGAGACTCAAAGCGTCAATGTCCCCCTACAAGAGCCACTCTGTGCTGCTTTTTATTTCTTTTTTTCTTCCTTTTCCCTCTTTTCTCTTACTCTTTACTTCCTTCCTTTTTTCTCTCTCGTTTCCCTTTTCTCTTCCTGCTTCTCACCTCTCCCTGGGCATCTGTCCAGCCGGCTCTCGGTACTCATGGCATCTCCATCAGCTCAGCAGGACAGCCCCGCCTTCCGCAGTCATTAAAAAAAACAGTATGGATAAGATAAATATAGACTAGAATCAGTGCTATATTGAGAGTGTCCAGCCGGACAACCAACTTAATAAATCAATAAAGTCAAAGACAAAAATAGGAGCATATCAATACAGTGGGACACAGTCCTGCATCCTACACGAACAAATGAAAAATACATTTGGACAAAAACATTTCAGGCAAGAGAAAAGAAGCATGTGGAATTTAGGAATAATTGTAGCAAACTTAGAAAACACAGTTAATGCACTTCTTTTATCACTTTGGATTAATGTGCATACTGTTAACACTAGTCGATGACATTTTGACCCTTTTAAAACCTTGCTGGCTGACCCTGGTGCGAGAACGAAGGAAGGTGTTGGTC
This sequence comes from Lissotriton helveticus, assembly GCF_964261635.1. Classification (NCBI taxonomy): domain Eukaryota; kingdom Metazoa; phylum Chordata; class Amphibia; order Caudata; family Salamandridae; genus Lissotriton; species Lissotriton helveticus. Next base: position 1,084,118,089 of record NC_136059.1, read on the forward strand.
TCCCCTTCTTCCACGGCTCAGCAGTGGTTTAAGGTTCAAGGGTTGTTGCACCTGTAGTCTCTTGTGAATCATGTTCTGGGGCATTGGTGTCCGGGGTCTCAGGATTAGTAAGAGTTTATTCCAGGGGTGTGGATATTTCCAGGGAATTATCCTGGTGGCTGGAGTATCAGAACCTCTTGCAGGGCTCTCCCTTTGTGTCCCAGGAGTGGTTGGTGCTGACTACGAATGTCAGCGGGCTGGGTTGGGGGGCTGTGTTGGCACAGTAGTCTGTGGGATTTGGTTGGTCCAGGAAGCTGGGATGTCTTCAAATTGGAGGAAATTGAAAGCAGTTATGCTGTACTTGGTGCATTTGCTTCCTTGGGTCCTGCAGTGAGGTGTGCTGGTGTGGATGGACAACATGGTGGTAGTGTGTTATGTCAACCACCAGGGGAGTGCAAATGAGTCTTCCCTCAACTTGTTAGCACAGCAGATTTGGTGGTAGGCAGAGTTGAACTTGTTTTCTCTGAGGGCATTGCATCTGCCAGGTGTTGAATGTTGATGGGGAGGATTGAGGCCCCTGTAGTAGACCTGTTTGCTGCCCCCGGAAACACCCTTAGGGTGAAGTTTTGCTCTCTGGTTCAGTCGGACAAGGTTTGGAGGGTGGATTCTCTGTCCTTTCGGTGGGAGGGGGGATTGATGTATGCCTTTCCTCCAATTGCCTTGAATCTGAGGGTCTTGATGAAGGTCAAGTTGGACCGGCATCTGTAATCCTGGTGGCAGGAGCTGGAGACCCTGGTTCCCTCTTTTGTTGAGGTTGGAGGTGGGCCCTTGCTGGCCATTGCCGGTGGTTCCTTGTCCCCTGTTGTTGCCTCCTCTGTCCCGAGATTGTCTCGTCCAATTGCATCTAGGCTGGCTGGCTGTTGAGGGGATAAACCTCGTGGCTATGAGTTGACTCAGTTTATCCAGCAGGCTCGGCGGCATTCGACTCTTAAATCCTATGCTTGGCATTGGGTTTCTTTGGAGGGTTGGAGTGCGGATCGGAACTTGTCTGCTCTGTAGGTAGATCCTGTGCGTGCCTTGGATTTCCTGAAGGATGGCTTTGACTTGGGTCTAGCTGTTTGCTCATTGTGGGCTCAGTGGGCGGCGGTGAAGGCCTTTCGGTGTCCGGCCTGTGAGCCAGTTGTTCCTTTGGTGTCCCGGTTGTTGAGGAGTTGTTTTCTCCAGATACCGGTGGTTAAGTCCTTTGCATCAGGTTGGGATATTCTGTTGGTGCTGAGAGCTTTGCAGTCTGCTCCATTTGAGTCTCTGGAGGAGGTGTCTCAGCGTTTTCTGACGATCAAGGTAGTTTTACTTGTTGCTATTACCTAGGCCCGGGGGGTTGGGAATTTAGGCTTGCTGTTTTGTTCTGAGCCCTTTTTGCATTTTTCTCTTGATCAGGTCTTTCGCCGGCCTGATTCTTCCTTTGTTTCCAATTTCCCTCCTTGTTTCACTGCTCTGGGGATCTGGTTCTGCCTGTGTTGTGTCCTGCTCCTCTTTCGGAGGATGAGGTGCAGCTGCACTGTTTAGATGTTAAATGGGCTTGTGCGGTGTAATTGGTTTGTTCTAAGCCATTTCATTAGTTTGATTCTCTTTTTGTGGCCTTTGGTCTGGCAGGCAAAAGTCTGAAGCCTTCTGGTGTGACTCTCACAGCCAGTCATAAAACTTTATTTCAGTCATCAGACCAGAAAAGTGCAAGTGCGTACAGTTCATAAAAAGATTTAAGAACATACAAACTACATTAGTAATCAAATTAAAAGTGTTACTCCAATAATTAGTCAAGTAATCATTGGAATAGTAAGAATAGAATGGAAGTGCCTAAACATCTAAGTCAACATAAGACTATACCTAAACTAGAGTGAACAGCATAGCCCGCCATGCTGGCTTAGTAATAAAAAATAGCGATATGATCAGGTTCAGATAAAAAATATCAACACATGGACCAATAGCAGGTAAACACCATAAAAGGTACTTAAAAGGGATACACGATAACAAGTGCACCAATCTTTAACTCAACACAGACCTTCTAATTGCCCATATATTACAGAGAAACCTTGCAATTGTGCGTATTACCATCGGGCTAGAGACAGATTTTAAGATGTGAAGTGCTTCAGGGTGACAGCGGATTCCAAGCCATTTACAGATTGGTGCAAGCCATTTATCTCTTGGATGCAGATACATTGGGCAAGCAAAAAATATGTGACAAATGGACTCTTTGGTAAGGACACAACCTGGGCAAGACTGAGGTGAGGTAGAAGGCTGTCACCAGGAAGCTATCAAATAGTTCAGACAGAGAGAACCAAATCTAAATTGCATGTAAAGCTTCCTGTCCTGAGGAATCACGATGACCTTCAAATATTGTACATATGAACTGGACAATTTAAATTCTATAAACTCTGTGGTTAGGCGGCCCTAGGACGGATACGTTAGAGAAGTCTGAGCCACCGAATTCCAGTATAGTTTCTTAACCAGGACTTTACTGGGGAGCAGTACTGCATTCTTGACATCCCAGGATACCTCTAATCCTATTAAAGCGAGCAAGGACTTCACATTACAAATCCAGCCAATCTTCTTAAAGTGGTTGAGTGCACTCACTTCAGAAAGGGGAGCAGCATATGAAAGCAATTCAGGGGTAGACCTTAAGCGCAACCAGAGCAACAGGAGCCGTAACTTGGCATTGTCAGTGATGACAGCTCTGCCCAAATCCAACCTTAGCGGTTAGAGAGGGGTGCTCTGTGGGAGTGAGAGCAGAGCCCTCAAGAATTTATTCTCAGAAATCAAGAGGCCATCCAACTTTTCAAATCCCAAAATTCCACACCATAAAGTGCAGAGCCTACAGACTTGGAGTCATATACATGGAGTGGGGCTGCTACTGATTTGTTGTAGGAGGTCCTATGTTCATTGATCAAAGCCCCTGTTATCTGTCTATGGTGGAGATTCCGCTTCAATACATGGGGCTTCCATGACATGATCTCAGAGAGAGTGATCTCCAGATAGTCAAAGCTACTCACCCTCTCCAAAGGAACCCCTCCTAATAATAGCTTGCCTTTATATGATTTATGAGGGTTCAACATTAAAAGATTCATCTTTGAGGTATTACCCTCTAAGCAGCAGGAGTCACAAAAAACCTTATAACGAGCTAGCAGCAGCTGGAGCCATCTAGGGGTTTTGGAGACCAACAGCGTGTTGTCAGCAAACAACTTTAGCCCCCCCTCCCCAAGGTGGGGGTATTAGCGGGCATGTACTTGCCAACTCCATTTACAAAGAGAGAGAAGAGTGTGAGTGCCAATACACAACCCTGTCGAACCCCCTTGTTGACTTTAATCGGGTCAGTGAGCTGACCTTGGTTGCCCCAGCGAACCCTTGCGAGATTTGCCTCATGGAGGCGAATGACAAGCGCTAGAACCTCTAGGGGGAGACCCATCTCTTTTAAAACACACCAGAGTTTGTTTCCTGGAACAAGATCAAAAGCAGTCCTCAGGTCGATTAATGCTACGTAGAGGCTTCCCTGGCCAATATCCACCGTCTTCCAGGTCAGTAAAAGGAATCAGAACACTTGATCGATGGTGCTCGTTTTTTGTCAGAACCGAGCTTGGAAAGGGGGCAAGTTATTATGGTCACTAATCCAGGCCTTTATCTTCAGAAGGAGTGTGCAAGTGAACACCTTTTGGACACAGTCAATAAGACTGATGGGCCTGTAGTTGAAGGGTAAAGATCTATCGCCCATCTTGTAAACTTGGATCACCTCTGTTCCAGGAAGATGATATTTGGGCCCCTGCTGCAATCCCATTGGCTAAAGCCAAGATGTAACTTATCCAGTTCTCACAGTCATACACAAAGACATCACCCGGGATGCCATCAGGTCCATTGGCTTTGTCCTGTTTGATGGAGTTAATGCTAGACCTGATTATATCTTTAGAAAATAAATAAGTGGCGGTAAGGTTAAGGGTGGAGTCTCCTATGTCTGAGTCGCAAGGCACAGAGTATAGTAATGAGAAATGGTCAAACCAAGCTGTGATGGAAATATTGTTAGTCGGTGGTGGGGGCCTGTTTGCATCCCCCCTGGTTACTAGAAGCCAGAACTGCTGTGAATCTTTCCTGGCCCAGGCCTCCTTAATTAGTGTTAATCTATTCTCGTCTCATTCCCTTTTTGCTCTTGCCTGGGCTGACCTGAAAGACTTCTCTCAGTTCGGCCACCTTGTTTGCTCAAATGGCATGGGCTAGTTGGTGTCTGAGGCTTCTGCACTCAATCAATTAGAAAAGTCTATTGTTTCAGTTAATTAAAACCAAAACAATACATTTTATAAAAATCAAGTGCTACAGATGAAACTCTTAATGTTTGTCTACATTCTGTTTCCGTGAATCCTAAAACTTTCTGTGTCTAGTGCAAATATTTTCTTTTTAAAAATTAGACATTTTAATGTACACAATACCAATTTAAAATTGATCAAAAGCATTTGCTGGTCCTTGTAAATATGCCACCTGATGTTCTAGTGCTATTCTGTATTATGTTTCGGGAGAGCCCTCTACCGCAGAGTCGGCCGACCTATTGCCCTTTTCTAGGCCGGGTACCGGGTTACATTTCAGAGCATGTACATGAGCCAGAAGGAACTATATTAATAGGCAATTCAAACGAGTGTCAGTTGGATTTAGCGTAGCCATGATCGCCGATCTGCACGTTCTTATGCCTCGGTCGTTCATGGCTTTTTTTAGGAAGATGCCTCGTGTATGGGCTAAATTCGGGCAAATGCAGACGAGATGTATGAAGTCCTCCTTACTGCTCCCACATAGTCTGCAGACTTTGGGACCATCATGGACCCAAGTTGGCTGGTCCATGGTAGGTGGAAATTTTCCCAGGCGTAGTGCCATTAGCTGTTGTTTTCTGTGGACCGGAAATGTAATTGTTAGATATGTTAGATATATTTGTATATAACCATCCAGGCGTGTTTTCTTGCGCTGAAGGTGGTTTTGTCAGCTAGCAGAGAGTGGAATTTTGCTGACTTATTTATGGCTTGCTTAAAGGCCGGGTAGGGCAGATTAGTTTCCCAAAGGATTCTTGTACAAGTGTCTGTTAAGGTTTTGTATAAGAATTGATTATATGGGGACTTTATGTCAGTTTTTATTTCGTCCCACAAGGCCTTGTGCAATTCTGAACCTGCTGTATTCTGTTTCAAACTATACCAATGCTTGATAGATGCATACTTCCTTCCCAGTGTTTCATTTAGTACTCCAAATTCTAATCTGGTCTGCGCTGGTGAAGCACCCTGGTTGATTTGGGAGGTTGATTTGTAGATGGCCGTCTGTACTTTATTCAGCAGGCCCATGTCTTTCCCATGGAGGGCTATGCTGCCGTATGACTGCGTCGGGAGCACCTTAGCTTTTATTGTTGCCAGTAGGGGTTTGTATGATGGCCCCTTGAGCTTTTTTGCTAGAGACCTAAAAACGAATCATATGGCGCATGCTCTCTGGACAATGTAGGCTTTTTGCTGCTGGTGATTGTGTCGATTGTCAAAGTAAAAGCCCAAGTACTTATAATTAGGCACTGCTTCTATCTTTTTTCCCTCCAATTGGGTATGTTGGTTGCTTGTCTGTCGTCTGGTGATGAGCATTGTTTTGCTTTTTGTGGTGTTTATCTCCAGGTTGTTATTGGTTATAAATTCCGCCAATCCCTCAAGTGACCTTTGAAGCCTGATCTTAGTTAGGCTTATCAGTACGACGTCGTCCACGTAGGATAAATGGGTCAGAGGTAAAGATCCTAGTTTGGGTGGATGGAATGAAAACTTGTTAAGACTTGGCGCTAGGTCTGCCATAAAAAGATCGAAGAGGTGAGGGGCCAGAACACAGCCTTGCTTAAGCCCTTTGCTGGTTTTGATTTTTCTTGATAGCCGCGCACCGTCCCCCAATTTTACTTCCATCTATGTGTTGGAATAAAGGAGCAGGATTCCTCTGAGTATTTTGTCCGGCATATTCCAACTGCGCAGTTTCCTCCATAAGATATTCCGATCTACGCTGTCGAAGGCCACCTTTAGGTCAATGAAACAGAGATGCAGCTGCTGTTTCCTTCCTAAATATTTGTCGGCTAGCAGTGAAAGTGATAAGATGTTTCTCATTGACCCGCTCCCTTTCCTGAAGCCTGTTTGATTTGGCGGGATTCTCTTTTTGCTATCAGACCAGCTGATCAGATCTTCAAGGAGTAATGATGCATAATACTTCGCATCCACATCCAGGAGAGCGATCAGTCTATAATTTGCTGGAGATGTTCTGTCTCCTCCTTTGAAGAGAGGTGAAATTATTGAGCCTTGCCAGCTTGATGGAATTTGGTTTTACCTTTCTACCTCATCAAATAGTTTTTATAATCTTCCACTCCCGAAATCCGGGTCAGATTTAAAAACTATTGGGGGGATGCCGTTTGGGCCTTGAGCTCCACTGCCGTGGCTCTTCCTAAGTATTCTTCCTCACAGAAACCTGGGTGACCGAACGTGTCTGCAGTCTCATTGCTCTCCAATGATTGTGCATCTTCTCGATAGGACAATGATGACCGTTGACCCATATCTGGGGGTTGAGTTACACTGCATTCTTCATTCGGATATGCTACATTTGTATAGGGAGTTATATGTTGGCCACTGGTTATGGAGCTCATTATTCTTTGTGAGGCTTTCTTGTTATCTATTAAGTTGTTCAGCGCGTGTATTGGGCAGATCTTGTGTTACATCCGAGAATCTCTTTATTAATAGTGCAACCCAGTACGCTTCTTGGACTTTGATGTTGTTGGGTTTCAGGATGGTTTAATCCATTGATGATTCTCCGGAATGCACTTGAGTTGGTGTTCTTTGCCAAGCAGAGTAATTTTGCCCAGAAGTCATCCTTTGTATTCCTTTTTATATTTTTTCTTGAGATTCTGTCTTTGGGCCCAGTCTTTTGATGACATAGTTGTCTTTTTTAGAGCTCTTGCGTTTCTCCTAATATCTAGTTTGAGCTTAACCAGACTTTTTGGAAGTGAGATATTGTGGGTTGGGGCCCGTATTTTTTTGTGAGAAGTGGACATAATTGTTGTTAACTCGTCCGTAAAGCTCTGCCATTTTTATATCTGGTTACCTATAGTTGTCTCACTTCCCATTTTTATTCCCTGAACTGAAGATCTACAATGTTGTCCGTTGTCCAATTCAACCGTTTCAGATTAGTAGAGGAGGAACTTTCTACGAATAACTTAGTGTTACGATGATTAGTGTGCTTTAAATTGAAGTAGATATATTGGTATGAGTGGTCACTTTTTGATGTAAATTCAATTGAAAATTGCTGAACAAAGGGCAATAATGGAAGTGAGACTGCTGTGTAGTCGAGTCTTGATGTGGTCGAGCCTCCTAGATGGGTATGGTGTGGCGGATTATCACCTGGAGTTCTCCCATTAAGGAACCGTAGGCCAAGATATTCCAAGGTTGTTACCAGTTGTTGTTCAGCTGGGTCATGGCGCTCTGTTTTGTGGCTTCTGCACTCTTGGTTAAACCAAGCAAACTGTTATCTAGTCCTCTTACTGGGATCCTGTGAGTGCAGTGGTTCCCTAAAGTATGTAGCCAACTATTCGAAAAGATAATTATGGCAAGCTGGAATCTCTTCTAGCCCTTTCCGGAGTGTAGCTAACCTATTTAGCTTTACAATGCTTTCAAGCAAATTATGCTTAATTGCTTCGGGTTTGCCTACATCCAGGGCTACCTGGGGTCATTTAAGTCATCAGTTGTCAGTTGATGGGGGTAACTCCCTTGTCATTAGAGTGAGATTTGGGGGACTCAAGATGTCATCCCAGGGAGATCCCAGGTAAAGTTCCAAAGGATTATGGTCACTGTTCATGGTAGAGCTCACAGCCTTATCAACAACTCTATTCTGCAGTCTTAAATCCAGCAAAAAGTAGTCTATTTTATCTGCCTTTGTGCAGCTATTTGCTACTCTTAGGCCGGCCTCCAGGGTAAGGGAATTAAATTTGGGACCATTTTTTGATAGGTGGTAAGTCAAAGTGAGGGACAAGCCACATCTCTTCTACCTCTCGTGTCGCACATATGTCAGCCTTCTGTAGGGGTTCAAAAGTCGCATTGAAGTCACCAGCTTCAATCAGTAATAGCTGTGTAGCCCTATCATCCAGCAGTACTTCCAGCTCTTGCAGAGTGGTCGACCTCCTTCCGGCTCTGGTTCCTCTTGCATAGACATTATAGATGTCAATCAAAGTACCATTCTGGGCCTTTATTTGGACAGCTAGAATATCAGCATTGTTGAGTGGGAGCTCCCGAATCGAACATTGAACAATAATTTTAGCCCAAATAAACAACCCCACAGTTGGCCAACCCGGTTTATTGGTACCTGCTGAACGATGGAACGTAAGGTAACCTGGTATGTAGATGGGGAGGTGCTCCAGCTTTCCTGAAGAATGCAGATGTCAAATGATTTAATAAATTGAATCCAATGTAAGAGGGCCACTTTTAACCTAATCCCTGCCACATTCCATGACACAAGACTAAACCTGCTAGGCTTTTCTTGCCCATCAGTAAATGGGAAGTGGAACCTCTCCACCGGTCATTCATTGATATACAACTGCTCCTTTTGGTTCCTGGAGCATTGGGTGGGGGACTAGAGGGAGATTATCTATGGGATGGCTACCATTATTCAAGACAGTTTGGATGCTGTGGAGGTTAGCCAAATGATTGTCAGTACATACTGAATTGGCTTGATGCACGAGTCAATCTTTAGTTGCTAAGTTGGAGTCTAAGCCCAAGTGAGTGACTGAGTGATGGACAGATGGCAGCAATCGGAGTTGGGGAAATCTGTACTTAAGTTGAATACTGCTAGGAATGGGAGAGGTCCACCTGGCTTCCAAAGCTATCAAATTGTGGGCCACCTTTGCATCTGCCAAGTGTAGTTCTATAGAGTCTGTATGGGGATAAGGAAAGATAAACCTTTCAGCATGCAAGATGTCATCACTTATGACTGAGTGACAGCCCCTCATGTGGCGGATCCAGTGAACGATTTTATTAATTAAGAGAGTCACCGCCTTCGTGTCTTACAAGGGGGAAACTTGGGGCACGTTGGTCATGTAGATACACTTAGGAGGCAATTGGGCATGCTCACTCCAGACAATAGAGTTGCTTGAGGGGTTGTCAACTCTGGGCAGTCAAGGAAGGTGGTCAAACACGGGAAGAAGGCACTGTTGTACAGAACGGCCTTTTTTAACTTGTGACCATGCAGTGTGCACCCCCCTTGTAGCTGTATGTGCGACTGATGACACAAGAGTCCCAGTGCTGGTGTGGTGTCGAAAGGGTTCTATTGATGGAAGGTTTGTTTACTTGCTGGAAAGAGGTGTGCATTTGGGGTTGGACAAAAGTATCACCTCTGGTTAGTAAGAGTGTGACCTGTTCAGTAAGGTCTTTGACTGCAGATTGCAGCATACTGACTTCTAACCTCAGGTCAGCTATGATCCTGGAAGCAACGGCGGCGTTCATGGCTAGCCCATCTGAAGGAACCTCACTCACATTTACAACACTAGCAGTTTTCCTGGCCTCCACTGCTGCCCATTCCTCCATAGCATCATCAAGATCCCCTATCCCCTCCCCTCCCTTTTTGGTGCAACTCAAGTTCTGAAGGGCTAAAAATCTATTGCTTGGAATAAGATCAGGGTCAGCAGGTGACTGGAGTCGCTAGTAAGTGGTGCTGGAATCACTGGCTCAGCTTTAAAAGTGGTGATGGCCAATTTGGGATATTTTGCTACAGCTTGTAGTCGGGTCATTAAACATATGGGGAATGCATTTATGTGGCTTCAAGTTAGAGCTAAATAGGAGGTGAGTTAAGTTTAGAGGGGGCAACTGGTTTGGTCGAATCAGACAGGACAAACATTTCCTCACAGTCTACTGAAAGGTTGTCAATGTGGTCTAAGACACAGTTGCTCCCTGCAGACTTAGGTGCCTGTTTACCTTTTTTTTAAATTTAATATTTGTATTAGAGCAGGAATAAAAGCAGAAGAAACATGACATCACAGGATGAATAAAACAAGATGAGAATTCTGAATATCAAATAGCTATCAACAAAAAATACGTTACATGACATTGCATAGAAAAATCAAGGTTAGCATCAGCTTCTAGAGATACTTGATGAAAAATTGGAGAGGATTTAAAAATTGGAAGGGGAATGCAGAATGTATTCCACAATAACATATATTTGTTAGTGACTATTACTACATAGTTGGCCAACTAAAATCTGAACAATGGCTACATCTAACTAGTGTAAAAATTTCAAAAACTCTTTTAGCAGCGGATATTTTAATAAAGTGCGGAGATCATTTCCCTATGACAGAGGGCTTTTAAATTCTACTTTACTCAGATATACAATGAGTAGAAACATTTTGCAAGATAGCTCTAAATCTTACAGTAGCTTCTATACGTTTTGCATAGGCCCCTTTGAATCTGTAAGTACTGCATATTTTATAAACCCAATGATGGATCCTAGGTTGTTTATAGTTTTCTAATTTTGCAGGACAAGTGACCTAGCGACAGCTATAGAAATTACTATAAAATACTGTTGATATTTCGTTAAAAATTGTACCTCCGCCGATGAACCAAATGAAACCAGAAAAGATGATGGGACAATAGTTAAAGAAAGAAATTGAAAAATAATGCTAAAAAATGTTTTTCCAAAATTGTTGTAAGTTGCTACACTCATAAAATATGTGTACCCAACCCACATCATCCTGTTTATTGCATCTGAAACATTGGTTCGGATTAGTAGGAAACATCGTATGCAATCTCAGAGGGGTGTAGTATGCTAGCCATCTGGATAAAAAATTAATTCTCTTAAAATTAGCAACTCACAATGCTTTATTCAATAACTCACTAAGCTGCTGCCACTCTTTCGCATTAAATTTGCAGCCTGGCTCTGAATGACTTTTCTGGAGCTCTTTCACAATAATCTCTTCACTGTGCGCCTGCTGATGATGTAATTGCCGCTAACAAAATCCCACACCCACAATTTTGTCTAGTGATTTGACGTGCGACCTCACTCAGCATGGTATAATTGTTTTTAAGAATGTTCAAAAGTTCAAGAAAACTCAGAGAAAAAATGATATTCAAATTGCAAATCTGCAATCATAAAGTTGCCCAAGTAATTAACGTCTCATGATTATAAAAGGTAAACATCCTTTACAACAAAACTTTTTCCACGCACTACCTTTACAACGCAGGAATTACAACGCAAGTCGTTTCAACGACTTGCGCTGGAGGGCGCTGGAGGGCGCTGTAGGATAGGGAATAGTTTAATTTACTATCCAAAACCTTCCCTACTATCCACGGAGCTGGAGTTGGAATAGTAAATTAAACTATTCCCTATCCAGCGCCCCCCAACACAAGTCTTTGTAACGGCTTGCGTTGTAAAACCTGCGTTGTAAAGGCGTGCGTGGAAAAAGCATGCATTGTAACAACATACTACCTTATAAAAATCCCCAAGCTGGTACAAACCCCATTCTTTCCATACTTGGTAGAGCCTTATAGACAGCATTAGACCTCCTGCTGCACAATCTTGGATAGGGGTATTAGCATAATATGCTGGAGTATCTCGCGATTTAGATAAGGCCGTGTCCTTGCTGCTAATGCCAGTATGACCTTATATCCGGGTTTTTTAGGAAGTTTTGCTAATAGTAGAAAAGTGGGGAGTTTTATGGAACTTTCCTTCAACATATGTATCAGAAAGAAGTAATCAAAAACTGAATTTTCCTCTCCTAGTGTCATGTAGTTCCTATAAAACGTATACAGGAACTGCACGTTTAGACAAAATACACTGTAGGATTGGTGTCAGATGAACTCTGCTCACGCCCACCGGATATGTTGACCTTGTTGTACCAATTAGCTCACAGTGCCACTAGAATCTCCTCTTACCACGGCAAGATTAGTTCTTGGCAACCATTGAACATGACAACCCCGATCCCTCAGGACCGTGGAAACAATATACTATCTTTCGCTCAGTCACTCGTGCTTACTTAATCTTTCTCAGAGAGATACACCAAATAAAACAAGCTGCGCATTGTCAATAATCATTTATTAAACAGCTGTTATTCTGGTGTAGAATAGATGTGCTGCAACAACAGTATAAGATAATGATTAACAGTACTATAAAGGTAAAATGATGGTATAGTTCTACCGTCTTACTAAAATCATGAATACATTCAAGTATATAAAACACATGATAAAAGATGCATACTCCTATGATGCCTCCCAAACTAGATGTTCCTAAGTGTATCTAGCATGGGTGTCGGTGTTAAGCCAAGAATTTCTCTAGGATTCAGTCAACCCCATTACCTGAAGTGTTACTATGGGACCCCGTCCCGGTCTTAGACCACTGCAAGCTGGAGTGTCTGCAAGCAGGAACCTCAGCGGCTCTGATCAGTGTATCGGCCGGGAAGTCTCGATCTCCTGTAGCTATTTTAGCAATTTTATATATATATATATATATATATATATATATATATATATATATATATATATATATATATATATATATATATATATATCTATCTATACTACTATAATAAAGCAGAAACTTTCAGGCTTTGAGGCGGGTAAACTCGGGAACCACTGCGCCAATCTACACACCCGATACACCTTTGAAATCGGCAGGGTGTGTAGATGATTATAGGCTACATATATTAAAAAAATAAACGTTATTTAAAATTTTAGATTTAAAAAAAAAGTAGTCCCTCAAAAGTAGCGCCGGCCGCGACGTGCATGGTCACGTTAGAAGCACGGGGAGGAGCGGCGTCCGAGGAGCGGCGGACATGGCGCGGGGGAGGAGCGGTGATGTCAGGAGCAGAGGACCGGCGGCGGAGGAGGAGCGGCGGACATGGCGCAGGGGAGGAGCGGTGGTGCGAGCGGACAGGCGGGAGCAGCGCCGGCGGAGGTAAGGGCACTCATGTAGGGGCAGGCGGGGGTCAGGGCAGGCGGGGGACAGGACGAGCGGGCTGCGGTCGGGGAAGCCTGAGGACAAGAAAGAGGAGGCAAACGGTGCATTACAAATGTCAGACAAACGGTGCATTACAGGAGGAAAAGGAGGAAAAAGTGACGTGTAGCCATGATGTGTGCACGAGGATAAAGTGATGTGTGCAGGTTACAAAAGTGGGGCAGGTGGGGGCCCTGAAGCAAAGTAAATTACAGGAGGAAAAAGTGACGTCTGCAGGTTACAAAAGCGGGGCGGGAGGGGGCCCTGAAGCCTAATTGCTCTCGGGCAATGTCGGGACGGGCTGCTAGTATATCTATATATATATCTATATATATATCTATATTTATATATATATATATATATATATATATATATATATATATATATATATATATATATATATATATATATATATATATATATATATATATATAAATTTCATTCATGCTCGACGCGTTTCGAGGCACCACGCCTCTTAGTCATAAGCTTGTGTGCAGAGAGAGCAGATAATCTCACCAGTTCAATACTTAATTTATTCTGTAGTACCGCCTTTAGTGGGTGTAGTTGACAATAGTTGTCCCTCAGCATGCTGGTCATAGTAGTTCATCAGGTGAGTATCAGTGATTATCTGCTCTCTCTGCACACAAGCTCATGACTAAGAGGCGTGGTGCCTCGAAATGCGTCGAGCATGAATGAAATTTTGGGCTGACTGAAAGCAAGCTGCAAGAGGCAAACACTGTGAGGACAGCGTCGAGTGCCCCACTTGAGCGCAAGGGCGTTTTGGTTGGAAACATATAGCACGGCTGCCCGAGCCGCGCCTAACAAGAGGGGCACCATTTCCAAGAATTGGGAAGGCTGTGGAAGGAAATATTCCCTCCGTGTGAAGCACGCTGTTCAGATGCACAATTTAGCCTGCATGAAGAAAGCCCCTTCCTACTAAAGGTTATCACTGCTTTTAATTGTTACAGAGAAGCGCAGCCTACTACAGGGAATCACTGATACTCACCTGATGAACTACTATGACCAGCATGCCGAGGGACAACTATTGTCAACCACACCCTCTAAAGGTGGTACTACAGAATAAATTAAGTATTGAACTGGTGAGATTATCTGCTCTCTCTGCACACAAGCTCATGACTAAGAGGCGTGGTGCCTCGAAACGCGTCGAGCATGAATGAAATTTTGGGCTGACTGAAAGCAAGCTGCAAGAGGCAAACACTGTGAGGACAGCGTCGAGTGCCCCACTTGAGCGCAAGGGCGTTTTGGTTGGAAATATATATATATATATATATATATATATTTATATATATATATATATATATATATATATATATATATATATATATATATATATATATATATATATATATATATATATATATATATACCCATAGGTCTACCCACGGGTCCTACCTTGCGGTATTACTGTGTCGGCCTAAGGATGACATTGGGCATGAACTTTGTACATAGATTTTATACAGGAGATGGCAGTCCTGCTGTGCTTCCAAGAACCCTCATGCATAATGTATGAGATGTCTTGCTAGGGAGAACCCGCGTTCTGAATGCAGTGTAATATCTAGGTAAAAGGTCAGTCCTTGTAAACCGTGACAAGTGTAATGTTGGGAGAGAATATAGGTTAGGGGTAACAAGTTTACCGAGGCCTATATTATTGTCCCTATATGGAATATAACACTAGTTGTGATAGCAGATTGAGCATAGAGGCCTGGTAGTAGGTTGGAAGATGTGGGAGCGCTAAGCCCCCCATGCTACATCTAGTATGGCTAGCTTAACCCGGGGTGCTTATTATTCCACACAAACGTCCAGATCATTTCGTCCAAAAATAGGTGCTTGGGATTTTTAAGGGAAGGTTACTTAAAAGAAACAAAAACAATGGGAACACTGACATTTTATCCATAGAATTCCCGCCTATCTATGATAGATTGAGCAAAGGCCACTTTTCTCGTAATGTTTTCACTTTCGCAAGCCTACTGGTATTATTCAAAGGAAATAATTGCCCATAATCATGACAAAAATACTTGGGTATCTGACTGGATGTGGCGATCGTAGTTGTAGGAAAGCCAAGTTATCAGAAGGCACCAAATTAAATGTAAGGATTTCTGTTTTTGCTTGGTTCACGTTATACCCTCCTACCTGCATGAATTTCTAAATTTCGTTCACTACATTCTGTATAATCGACCCCCCAGCTTTGACATATCAGATTATATCATCAGCATATAACTTAATTTTTGCCATACCTTCCATTGTGGGCACAATCAGTAAATTATTATGAATTTTTGGAGCAAGGGGTTTGATAAACAGAGAAAATAAAAGAGGGGATAATGACTACCCTGTTGCGTGCCGCATTTAATATTCACCCTCCCGGCTTCTGTTCTATTGTTAATAATTTTCGCTTCGCCTGATTATAAAATTCTTTTAGCATATGTTCAACTGTAGTGGGAAACCAAACGTATCTAAAATAAAAAATAGGGCACGCCAATCTACCAAATCAAAAGCCTTTTTGGCATCCATCATCAGAATGGCTGATTTGATCTTGTTAGCGGCTAAAAAATCAATAGTTTGCATTAAGAAATATGTGTTGGCCATTAGCCGTCCTGTAAGGAAGCCATTTTGATCTGTCTGAACCACCTGTTGGGCGCATGGAACAATCATTCTTGCCCAAATCTTCATGAACAGTTTGTAGTCTGTATTTAACAAACTGATAGGGCGATAGGCGCTAGGATCGCAAGGATCTTGATCCTTTTTAAGGAATACTGCCAGTACTGACTCCTTGAAGCTTTTGGGGGTGTCGGTCCCGCCCTTTATTTATTTAAATAGTTTTGTTAAGAAAGGAAGTAGTTCTTCTTGGAATATCTTATATACTTTCACCGGTATCCCATCCGAACCCCCTAGCTGTGGCGTTGGACATACTTTTTAGTACTGTTAAAGTTTCTGAGATTACCTGTCGGCCCATCTCAATATGCTGCTGAAATATCTGCGGTACAAAAGGGGGTGGTGATGGACGGAGCATCTGAACCAATCAAACACTCACACCCAGTCAAAAGATCTGGGTTTGATCCATCAGCGTTCTTTAGCCCCCTCTGCCACCCCAGTTCAGACATGGCCATATGCAAATCAGTCTGACCCTGTGCCTCATGGGAGCAGTCCAGCCCGAACTGCCAAGCCATGCCTTCTCTGGACCGGAAACAAGCTTCCGAGGACCGGTTTCTGGCATTACAGCCGTCTTCAGCCCGGCTTGCTTGAATCCAGTGCAAAGTGAGCAAGGGACTCACATCTGAGCATACCCTGCCACACTTATGGCGGCCAAAGCGGTACAAAAGGGGGTGGTGATGGATGGAGCATCTGAACCAATCAAACACTCACCCAGTCAAAAGATCTGGGTTTGATCCATCACCGTTCTTTAGCCCACTCTGCCACCCCAGTTCAGACATGGCCATATGCAAATCAGTCTGACCCTGTGCCTCATGGGAACAGTCCAGCCTGAACTGCCAAGCCATGCCTTCCCTGGACCGGAAACAAGCTTCCGAGGACCGGTTCAATATGCTGCTGAAATATCTGCGGTACAAAAGGGGGTGGTGATGGACGGAGCATCTGAACCAATCAAACACTCACACCCAGTCAAAAGATCTGGGTTTGATCCATCAGCGTTCTTTAGCCCACTCTGCCACCCCAGTTCAGACATGGCCATATGCAAATCAGTCTGACCCTGTGCCTCATGGGAACAGTCCAGCCTGAACTGCCAAGCCATGCCTTCCCTGGACCGGAAACAAGCTTCCGAGGACCGGTTTCTGGCATAACAGCCGTCTTCAGCCCGGCTTGCTTGAATCCAGTGGCAAAGTGAGCAAGGGACTCACGTCCGAGCATACCCTGCCGCACTTATGGCGGCCAAAGCGGTACAAAAGGGGGTGGTGATGGACGGAGCATCTGAACCAATCAAACACTCACACCCAGTCAAAAGATCTGGGTTTGATCCATCACCGTTCTTTAGCCCCCTCTGCCACCCCAGTTCAGACATGGCCATATGCAAATCAGTCTGACCCTGTGCCTCATGGGATGTACCGCCACTACAGGAGTTAGAACTATCACCATTATTCAACCTGTCGGATTGAATTTTAACAGCGTCAGAAACAGCGATCCTGCAGAAAGGATTGTCTTATGTCCCAGTAAGGCCGACCGATTTTGTAAAAATGAAGTTGGAACTGTTGGAATTTTGTCGAAAAATTAGTCTGAAGACCTTTTTTGCAGATACACCGGAACAAACTTCGACGGAGGTTACAGGACTCCATAAAAAGTCATCCTTCTGTCCACCTGTTTTTAAGACTCCCAAGGAGGTGATTACGTTTGAAAGAGCAATACTTTCAGGAATAACAGCTCTTGAAAATCGAAAACACTATGTCAATTTTAATATCACCAAAGACGAGAAAGAGGTAATTTTCTCATTAAAAAATGACAAATCATTAGTTATAAAACAGGCGGCTAAAGGAGGGGCGGTAGTACTCTGGGATATTAACAGATACAAAAAGGAAGTCAGACGCCAACTTGACGATCCAAGCTGTTACAAAAAGATCAGTAAAAATCCTACTAAGGAATTGAAAAGAGAACTGTTCAACATTCTCCAGGAGGGACATGACTTAGGGATCCTAGGACCTAAAGAATTTAATTTTCTCCAGAATAAGAACCCAAGGATACCGATGTTTTATGTCCTCCCTAAAATGCATAAGGACCAAATAGACCCTCCGGGCCGCACGATAGTCTCGAGTGTGCGTCTTTGATAGAACCGGTGTCAAAATGCATTGATTTCTTTCTAAAACCGTTCATTGAGGTAATTCCAGCTCATTTAAATGATACGAAAGCTTTCCTTAATCAAATAACATCAGTGCAATTTGATGAGAAAAAACAGTTATTAGTGACGATGGACGTAGTCTCATTATACACACAGATATCCCAGGAACAGGCATTGGAGACCTTAACATTCTTTTTGGAACAAAGGTAACGTCCAACTAAAGTCCCAACGAACTTCATAATCCAATTAGCCAAATTTGCGTTGCAAAGAATTTACTTTCAGTTTGACAGCAAATTTTTCTACCAGACCAAAGGGGTGGCCATGGGCTGCCCCTTTGCACCGGAATTTTCAGTATTATTCATGGGCTTATACGAAAGTAAATTTATTTATAACATTTGCTGCACTTATCACAAAGTATATGAGTTACATCGATGATGTGTTTATGATTTGGTCAGGAACACAAGAAAAACTAAATGAATTTGTGACATGGATCAACCAGAGGATGGAAGACATTAAATTTAGCTTCAATTCTTCCAATAGAAGTATCACCTTCTTAGATGTAAAAGTGTATGCAGTGGAGCGGACTCTAAGTACAACATTGTTCCGTAAACCAACAGACCGAAATAAAGCACTCCATTTTTCAAGTCATCACCCGAGAAGCCTTAAACAAAATCTGCCATTCGGGCAATTCCTTAGAATAAGGAGAAATTGCTCCAACAAAGAGGAATATTTTATCCACGCAAATGGGCTGGTAGAGCGATTGTTGGAAAGAGGATACCCAAAGAAACTGCTAAAGAACTCTTTAAGGAGAGCATGGTGGGTCCCAGGGGAGACACTATTACAAAAGAAATCACGAGCGGAACAAAAGAGAATTGTATGTGTCACAACCTTTGGCCCTAACGCAAATCAGTTACGCAAGATGGTGATGCAGAATTGGCATTTGATTAAGGATCTACACACTGATTTCAAGGAACCACTACTCTTTGCTTTTAAAAAAGAAAAAAGTGTAGCCAACCACATTGTGAGGGCAGCGTTGCCCACCGCTTCTAAACCAACATTAAGAGGCATGATGGGGCTACCTCCAGTGTCGGGGCACCACAAATGTGGTAACTGTTCTTGCTGTGAACAAACAAAGGAAGGAACAGTGTTCTCGTTTAATGGAATTCACTGGAAACATGAAACTTTTACAAACTGCCAGACAAAGAATGTAATTTATGGGATTACATGTCCATGCCCGAAACTATACATAGGAAAGACCACCCAGGAGGCAAGACAGCGGATTACTCAGCACAAGTCAAGAATAAGGAAGGAAACACCTAACGCACCATTGGTACAATATTGGCAGCTAAAGAATCATAAAGAGGAGGACCTTCGATGGACCATCATTTCCAAGATTGACAAAGATCCAAGGGGAAGTGATAAAGAGGGAAAACTCAGTCAACGGGAAGCATTCCTTATAATGAAATACAACACAGCGACCAACGGACTGAATGAGATCTCTGAAAATTTTAAAGGAAATCCGTGAATCAAGGAGAGGTGCGATGAACAAAAGTTATTTCGGACATTGAATGGGAAATATTTGCTCATAACCGATCTACCCATGGCCCAAAAACGGCATCACTAGTATATGCAAAACATAAGAACACAATACATAGATGGCCAGACCGTAAAAGCATTCTTAGGATAGACTGGGACCACAAGGACCAGAATGCATGCCACAGTGAATGTCGGTGTGTGATATCCAGGCGACTGATCTGTGTGATTGTATTCATGGAGATGTGTCAATAAAGCTTTATTCCCTGTAAAGCATCGTATTGGTCTAAACGGACCGCTCAGATTACGTAGCAAGGTCCCCTCGGCTATCCCGATCACGTGATAGTTCACCCATAGGAGTATGGTCAAAAGAGAAGTAGGACCACTCCCATAGGAGATTGCAGGGTTACTGTGGATAGGAAACGTTTGTTTGTAAAGTAGGTAAGCAGGCACCCTCTCCGCCCAGATTTACTCATGCTTTCTGGTGCGGTACAGCTACTAAATATCCCGATTTGTCTACACAGGGATATACTGAAGGCCCTCCCTGGATGAAAAGTCACAAGCCGTGCAGGGGAACGAAGGTAAGCAGATCCCCTCGCTGCCCAGATTCACTGACGTTTTCTGGTGCGGAATAGCTACTGATTATCCCGGTTTGTTCACACAGGGGAACATTGAGAATCCACCCTGGTTGAAAATTTACGAGCCGCGCAAAGTCGTGGAAAGTCCCCAGTTGGGGAACTTTATTTGTAATGACATCAGTTGAGCCATGTAAGTGACACGTGAACTCTCCTTCCTCTTACAGGAGCACATGGCCCCCCAAAAATATTAAATAGGTGAGTCCAGGACAATCTAGCATTACGGTGAACTCTGAAAGATGCTCCACACTACCCTTGTGACATAAGTTTTTGTTATGTCTTCTGTCCAGTGTGTAAATCGTGATCTGTTGTCCACCCAACTCGACTGTTTCATATCAATAAGGTACGATTTTGTCTGCCAGTTGGCGGTGCAAGTCAGAGTTCTTTAAAGCTGTTACAGGAGCTGTTTTTAAATTAGTATGTGTGTTTTTCGATTTTGCTTTGTAGAAATTGTTGGTCCTGAGGAGAACCCCGCATTCGGGGGTTCGAAACGCCTTGACCTGACTGGGCCCACTGGCAATCAAAATAAATAGGATATACTGAGTCTAGTAAATAGGGATTTGTTTCCAATTTATATTCTGTTGGAATAGGATTCTGGATTAAGAAAAACAATCTCATCCATTTGTATAAACAATCAGGAATTGACAAAGGGTCTTTTCGTAATTTGTGGTATATGTGGGGTGTATGAGTGAGGTATGTTTGCATTGGCCAAAGTGTGGGGAGGATGTGTTGTAATTTTGTAAATATTTTGTATAATGTTTAAAAATTCTTGTTATGAATTGTATTGTTTGGTTTCTGTATATACATGCACAAAAAATGTGTGAGATGTCTAAGAAATAAAAAAGTTCCACTAGTGAAATAAATGAATAAATAAACTAGTGACGTAATCAAAAAACGGGCCGGTATGTTTTATTCACAAAGGTCAAAACAGAAAATAGAAAGGAAAGTCCAGTATTGGCAATTGTGTTGTTTTCTTAAACCAAATTAAAAAAGCACAGCTTTTACGCGGGTTCAATAATCCATTGACATTACATGTAATCACTTTTATATGTTGCGAAATTTGATCCATCTTAGAAAGCCTATCTCAACTTTAATTTCTCTCTGCAATTGTAACCCTTCTTTGACCATCACCTCCCACAAAAACCACACTGTACAGAATCTTGCTAGCTTGCGAGCACATCCTGTGTAATTCACTTTTTTCCTGCTCATATTTCCCCCTTGCTTACCCCTTACCTAACCCTCACCTCTTCTCCAACCCCCCATCCCTGGCAGTTGGGGAATAGCCCACCATAACCCCTGCCTCCCCCTGCAGACTAACCCTAAGCTGGGTGCCATGTTATTGCTCCCTGAGTGACCTATCACACCATAAAATCTAATCCTAAGTCTCTATTTTTCCATAGTGATTTTCTGAAGGAGCTGCTGTGCGTCATCAAGATTTGCGAACATATCGAATTTCCCTTGCACCAAGACACGTAGCTGGGCTATGGACGCCTGGGCCCCCTGTGCCTTGAACAGGCAGAGGAGCTTGACAAATTCTTTCCGACGGAGAGCCGCTGCTGCTGACATAGCTGTCAGCTGGGGACTTCACGGGTAGATAAGTGCTTCTTTTGAATAGCTCTAGTCAATATCTGTTCTTTAACCCGAAAGTCTGCGAAGGTAACTAGGATTGTTCGAGGTAGCTTTGAGTTTGGAAATGGCTGGACTAGGGCCCTATGGGCCCTTGTGATGGTAAGATCTCCAGAGAACCCTGTCAGCACATTATCCTTAATAAATTACTCAACCCACTGGAGCATTAATGATCCTTCACAGCCTTCTGGGATCCAACCACCCACAGATTTGAGCGTCAAGACTGGTTTTCCATCTCTTCAGGCTTGCTTTCCAATAGATTTTTTTGTTTTTCATACAAAGTAGCCTGATGTTGAATCGAAGTCATATGGTCCTCGAGGTGAGATATCCTGGATTTTGCTTCTTATAATCTTGCCAGAGAGCTACCGACTGCTTCTTCGATTTTGGACAAGCGAAGGTGTAATGCAGCAATCTCATTTGCTTGTGTGGCTTTCAGCTCACAAATCTCATCCAAAATGAGATTCAGCATGGTTGTCATGTTATATTGGAAGCTGACCCCGGTCTCTGAAAGGTGATTTCCTGCAGGCTCTTCTGAAGCTAGCAGAACCAGGCCTGGCTGTTCTGCTGCTGTGATTGTATCAGCCAGAGAGGCAAGAGACTGACCATCCCTTAGACCCCCCTTCGGTTGTTCCACTTATTTGTTCTCCGTGGGCTCTTGCTCTGTACGGGAAGGTTGCACAGGCAGTAGGGGTATTTTAGATTTCAGGAATAACAGATATTCGTTGATTTTAGTTAGGAGTATGCTGGCGGAGTCCTCCTTTGTGGCCTATTGGTTCAGGCTCATCTCTAAATTTCTTGCAGCCCAGCTATCTTCCTGAGTAGTAAGCTCTTTAGTAATTGAGACAGATTGAGCTGTGACTAGCCCCTCAGCACCCAGTTCCACATTTGGCTTTTGAAGGGAAGGGGTTTTGAGTATATCCAGGGTCTGATCACCTTTTGTACCCTTTCTGAGCTCCAACAGATCATCTTCTAAATTCAGAAGGCTTGATATTGGAGCAAAGTCTTGATAGGACTTCTGCGAGCGTTCAATTCTTGCAATTTCTGAGGCTGTCTTCATCTGGGTCATTTGAGCTTTTGATTTAAGACACACACTTGAATCAACATGGGCAATTATTTTTGTGATCCTTAACTGCTTCCACATCATAACAATAGACCAGAAAACCAAACCTCAGTGTTTATTCCAACCTGTTAGCAGGGGGCACACTATCCTGGAATCAGTGTGCTGAGCTGAGCAGCAGCTGGCAGTGATTACTGCTTCCTACAGTCCCCCAAACAGTTTTATAGCACCCAGGGGGTCTGCACTGGAACAGGCCGGGGGCGGGGGTTCTATGAACATCCCAGCAATGGAAGAGTGACCTCCATAGTACGAAAGACAATGTCTCTGGGTCATTGGGAGTTTATCTGCCAGAATTATCTCCCTCTGTGGGATACGACTTAATTCCTTGCAAAAAGGGCCTGTACTTCCATGCACATGTGCCGATCCACAAGCAGTAATAAAGAGAGTGGAGGGTCTCACTTGTGATCTTGTCAAGTCTGGGCCATCAGGATCCCGCAGCTAGGTCCGGCAGAGCACTTTTGTCAGCAGCTTGTGGAACCCCGGGGCAACGCTGATCCAGCAAAAGTCGGCAAGGCGACACTGATCCTGCTCCCCAAGATATCCACAGCAGCAGTCAAGCCAGACAATTTACGAACTGACACACCCTATTCTTGCCATGATTACTAGTGCCATGATTTTAGCTCATCAATAGTTCCAGGCCTGAGACTCAAAGCGTCAATGTCCCCCTACAAGAGCCACTCTGTGCTGCTTTTTATTTCTTTTTTTCTTCCTTTTCCCTCTTTTCTTTTACTCTTTACTTCCTTCCTTTTTTCTCTCTCGTTTCCCTTTTCTCTTCCTGCTTCTCACCTCTCCCTGGGCATCTGTCCAGCCGGCTCTCGGTACTCATGGCATCTCCATCAGCTCAGCAGGACAGCCCCGCCTTCCGCAGTCAAACAGTTGCCTCCTGATCGCAGCTCCAATCTAGCTAACCGGGAGGTCAGCACACGTGGCAAATAGGAGCAAGTTGCGGCTGCAGTCAAACAGTTGCCTCCCGCACGCAGCTCCAAACTAGCCAGAGGCGGTCAACACACGTTGGAAAACCTTCCTCGGCAATCCACGCCTGGTTCCAACAGTGAGCTTCAATATGCTTCACGAGAGCTCTGAAGCTTCCATATTGTGAGTCTGCAGGCTCCATAGCAAGAGGGAGGGGCAATGATCACCTGTGGCTACGAATAGTCGGGATTCGCCGCAGCCATCCCAATGCCTGTTTAGCTTTGTTGGATTTTTCCTGAGCCTCCCCGCTCCCACAGTCAATGGACTTTCTTTTCCCTATATCTGAAGCTGGGTGCAAATTTACAGATGGCTTTTTTGAACATGAGGTCACTACGGTCACTCTCAGCCACGCTACAGGCTCAGCAGTAGCTTTTTCACCCCCCACCCATTAGCAGAGAGCACCAGCCCTTGAAGTGGCAGCCGACGTATAGTGAACTAGTAATTTTAAAAATACAAAGAAATGTCGTCAGGTGGACAGTGGGACATCTCAGAGACTCTCATTCGGCAATGGATTACCATGTGGCACAGAGCAAGAAAAATATAAGTAAAACATCCCAGTCACTGGGTGTGGGAGAGTACTTGCAACAACTCACAGTTACTTGGGGTGGCGTCAGACAGACCTGGAGCTCTCAGTGTTCAAAAACCAAGGGCGTTGGCCCTGCCCTACCTCTTCCTGTCGATGACGGGCAAGGATTGGCCCGCCCTTGGCCCAGGCTTCACCTGGGTGCGGCACTCGCGTGTCCCATGCAACGGGGCTTGGGTCATTAATTTAGGCGCTCCTGCACCGGAAAGAACGTTGCTGCCCCATCTCTTCTGAAGGCAGTTAAAAAGAAGTAGTCTATCAATAGAGTGGAAGGTCACAGAGTCCCACGCAGTGTGGCTCGGGCTGTTAATTTAAGCGCTCGTACTGCCAGAAAGATTGTTGCGGCCCCCACTCTTCTGAAGCCAGGCTGTTCGGGAGATGTAGTCTCCCCACAGAGTGGATGTGCAACTCTCAGTCAGAGGCTCAGGTGGGCTGTGGGGGCAGCTTATGAGGATAGTGTGGTGCTGGTGCCTGGGTTGGTTCAGGGGAGATCATCTCGGGGTGTGACTGATTTCTGGGTTTGTTTTCAGGGGGCATCTATGTCGGAAATCTGCAAGGCATCTACTTGGAGAACTCTAAACACCTTTATGTCCCATTATCGTTTGGTGGTGTGTGGGACTGGGTTTGCTGGCTTTGGAGATGGTGTGTTGCATTCTGTACAGATGTAATGGCTTTCTGCTTTTGTGTTAATAAATTCTGTTTGCCGCTCCATGGGGAAGCCGAATCGTGCTTTGGTATCTGCTCATGCGTTAATGACTGTGACGGGGAGATTTGGCAAGGAGGTAATGACCAGTTACTTACCGGTAATATTCATTACTCTGAGTTGTAGACCTCCCATCACAGTCTGGGTTCCCATCCCTCCCTCCCTGTTCGGCTTCTAGTGCTTGGTGGTACAGGATGCGCTGCAGTGTGTCAGGGGTTATGAGCCACAGGATGTGAGAGTGGCCTGGAGGGTAGGGATGGGGCAAAGGGAGTTTTGCTTGGAATTTCTGTGGGGAGGAGCTATTGCTCCTGCGTTAATTACTGTGACAGGGAGGTCTACGACTCGGAGTAATGACTATTACTGGTAAGTAACCGGTCATTGCCACATAATGGTTATCCTGCCTGTTCATGTTATAAAAACTTTGAATCCTTTGAGACTGCCAAAAGTAGGTGGGAAAGTGTTTTCATGTGTACACTTAGACTGCATCTGATCAAAAGGAGCTACAAGAGGAGGAGATTGCAAGTCTTGAGTACCCAAGGCTGTATGCATCTTGCACATTGTGAACATTGACTTTGTTTACTGGACATTTATTCAATTTCCCATGATGTCATTAGGCAATGAGGAGTGTAGAGGACGTTTCTATTTGCAAACCACTCTTCAGATTTTTGAAAACCTCTTTTACATTGCAGGAGCTCTGCTGAGTAGCAGCACCTGTGATCGTTGAGAAATAACATCTCTTATCAAAAAGTCTACTGAAACTAGAAAACTAAAGTGAATTATGCCATGATACAATTAAGTAAAATATTTTGTAGTCTCTATGTATGTGTGTGTGTATGCATTTGAGTGTTTGTGTGTGTGCATATTTATGTGTGTGAGTGCGTGTGGGCGTGTGGGTGTCTGTGTGTGTGTCTGTGTGTGCAAGCATGGGCCTGGTTCACTTAGGTACGGCTTTATATAGGACTAACAATTCAATACTGCAACTAGATGGTGTCATCTAACTCAAAGTTCAAAAGTTTATTTATTTATGTTTTGGCTCTCATAGAGGGCCACATAAAAGATAAAAGAAAACACATACAACATATTCAACAGTAACTACAAATTCAAACAAAATATTCCACAAACATATGTTATAAAAGTCCATGATTCATCCATTAGCAAGAGTACCATCAAAAGGCCGACAAGATTTTTATAGCATATTAATAAATATCTAAAAATCCTTTAAAAAATTTAAAAATGTGGAAGCAGAACATTTCATTTATAGGTGAGTACAAAAATTGTAGGAAAATATTTACATTGGAAATACCCAAGCGAATGCAAATTGGCTTTAGCCATTTAAGGCGCAAAGTACGAAGTGCCGGGCAAATTAGTAGAACATGCATACGATCCTGTACACTTAGGTTACAAAAATTACACATTTTCGATGTTCCATACCATTTGGCTAAGAGGATATTCAAAGGCAATAGGTCATGACGAATAAGGAACCACAACCTTCTAATGCCATGAGGTATATTCCATAATACGTAGGCTTGGGCTTTCTTGGCAACATATGAGTTAATAAGGAGATCACAACCACCTTTTCTTTGTATCTCGTTCTTGTCTAGTTGAAAGCCTAGTTCCCAAGAAGCATGTTTTAGCAACATTTTTAGTTGTGCTCGAGAGTGGAGGAACAGAGTACTTTCATCTAGTTTCAAGAGCGTCACCGCTTTTCTGAAGTTCTTTATAAGTTGTGAAAACTCCTTAAAGTTGCCTAATAATTCGCTTTTAAGTAGAGCTCTCATCGTCCCCGGTTCTGCTCTGGCAAGCGAGGCCACCCAACGTACCAGGGCACATAATCCCTGCACCCAACTGCTCCTTAGGCCGAACTCAAGTCTGCACGCTGCCAAAGAGCAGTTGGTATTTAGTGAAGTCAAGGATCTTAGTAGTTTCCCTTCAGTTTTATGGCAGAAATCCCAGAGTTTTAACTCAACGAGTTCAATACCATAAATAAGGGTAGCGGGGATTTTAGCTCTGTAAACCTCAAGCATACAAGAGAAATGTCTTTTCCCAGTCGCTACGTATAATGATTTTATGCCTTTACCATGCGCAAGGGCTTTTCGAGAACAGTGATCAATATGAGGCCTCTCGCTCAGGTTGGCAGCAATAATCTTTCCCAAAAAGGTATACGTTTTAACTACCTCCAACTTCTGACCACCAATCGACCACCCAAAGTTTTCGGAGCGGCACAATTTTTTCCCCCTTATGCACATGATTTTGCTTTTAGATATATTAATCCTCATAAAGTGGACAACTGCAAAGGCGTGAAGTGCTTGCAACCTATTTGCTAAACCTTTGGGTGTTAGATCCAAAACGAGAATATCGTCAGCATACATCAAGCAGGAGATGGGGGCCCCCCCTAACACTGGAGCAATGCCCTCACAAACAGATACGGCTGCAGGTAGATCCTGGGTATATAGAGAAAATAACAGAGGCGCCAAAAGGCATCCCTGTTTCAGGCCGTTTAGAGAGGGTATACGATCAGAGAGACCCCTTTCACCCCCCTGCAACACCCTACACCAAGTTTCCGTATGTAATGTACGAACAAGTTCTAGCAAGTATGGGGGTACTCCAATAGTTGCTAATTTTCTCCACAGCGTTCTACGATCCACTCTATCGAACGCCGTGGAGAAATCGATGAAAGCTGCATACACAACTCCCCCTCTCACCTGCGTATACTTGTCCGATATCACATGAAGGGCGGTCAGATTGTCTAGAGTGCCGTGCTCCCTACGAAATCCTGTTTGTTCGCGTGGTAAAATATTGTTCGCATCGACCCAGTCCGAAAGTAAATTTAAAAGACACTTTGCAAAGATCTTACCGACTGCGTCGAGGAGAGCAATTAAGCGATAATTGCTGGGCGTATCCCTCGAGCCCTTCTTAAAGATGGGGACCAGGATACTACCCCTCCAAGATGCTGGAACCTTCTTTGAATCAAAACAGGATTTAAATAAGGGATAGAGTATTTTACTCCAGAGGGAGGGTTCCTGCTTCAGGACCGTCATAGGGAGTTCGTCCGGCCCCATTGCACCGGACGAGCGCATGTTCTTTATGGCCGCAGCTATTATTTCCTCTGATGGATACATGATTTCTCCATCAGTAAGTACATCGGGGGGGCTAGTATCTGCTAAGGTACCATACCCCCCGTAAAGCTCCCTGATATAAGCAGACCAAACCTCTTCGGTAATAGGGATTGGGCAGGGGGCTAATCTATTGCCGCATCCCATCCCGATTATGGACCAAAATTTGCGGATCTTACCATGCGCTACTGCTTCCCTTAGATTTATCCAAACCAGATCTTCCTTTTCCTTTTGTAATTTCACTTTTAGTCTAACTCTCTTTCTTTTTAACCTCGAAAGTTCTTTTCCCCGTTCCCCAGATCTACTTACAAATTGGGCACGGACTAATTTATTTATTTCTTTATTCAGTATGTACAGGGCATTGGGCACATATGCCCGCTTCGGGGGCCGTCTAGCCTTTTTCACGTCAGAAGTGATGTTCAACATAAGGTTCTCAAAACTAGCAATTTCCAAGCCATACCAAGCATTCAGATCTGCTATGGTTTTACATAAAATAACATGCACCCCGGAAATTAAAGATGGATTCCAAAAACATCTACCGGAAGATGCATGAAAGGCTGTGTCTTTGCTATTAATCGCCCATGAAGCCGTACTAGGAGGTTTTAAGGAGATAGTCAAGAGTATTACATTATGGTCACTCAATATCGTGGGGACTATCATCAGATCCAAGATACAAGGAAATATATTAAAGTCCGAGATCGCATAATCAATTATAGAAGATTTACTGTGCGATTTATGCGTAAATTTTGCAGGTACGTCCGAGGGGAATCTTCCATTTAGGATAAGACCATCGACTGCCGAAAGTTCCTCCAACAGTATCTTCCCTTTTTTATTGGTAGTTATTTTATCGGGAAAAAGGGATTGGGGAATAAAATGCGCCTCTTCTTTGGCTTTATTTCTAAAGAGGTTCATACTGGAGTTAGATATTTTACAATTTAAATCACCCACCAGAACCACTTCTGAAAGGGGTGATATTTTTTTCACCTTGTCGATATATTGAAAGATCTGCTTCAACACAGCGTTAAAACCCTCTTCCGGAGGGATATAAGCGTTAATAATTATAAAAGACGCCATCTTAGAGGGAGTGGGGAGATTGGCTAAAGTTATGGCTTGGAAGAGGTTACTTGGGTCAATATACTGAGAGAATTTCCAATTCCATTCATTTGATAACAAGCACGCGATACCCCCCTTAGCATGCCCTTTCCTAGAAGCAACCGCCGGGACCTCCAACACAAAATAATCCTTTATGACATCCATTCTATTAATACACCATGTTTCTTGAATGCAGATCACATTTGCACCCAAAGAGAATAGAAACTCAAATTTCTCTGGACTACTGTGTATCCCGGCAGCGTTCCATGAAATAATTTTCAATTGATTGTTAAAGGTGCTGAAACAATTTAGGGTTGTCTGTGGATTTAGAAGATAAAGCGTTATGCAACCAATTCCACTGATTAGAGTCCTCTAATTGCGAGGGCTTTTGAATCAGTGGTGGAGGTTTCACCTGGGAAACCACACGTTTTCCTTTTGCAACCCAGATCTTTATATCTTTAAGTGATAAGGTAGCCCCACTTTGTCTATCATCCTTTTGGGACAACCCATGGGAAACGTCTTTATAATCAAAATTCACAATAGGTAAAACATCAATGCCTGTACGTTGGAAACTCTCTGCTTGTTGCAAAACCAAATTTACAATTATTTTAGAGTAGAATTTGACCCTTATACTAGTAACATTATTTCCCCCTAGCAAAGAAACTAACTCAATATCGCTTGTTTGAATACGATGTAGCTTATCCATTTCACTAAAGCGTTTGAGTAGCCATGATCTATTTAATAGTAAGTCAACCTCAAATAGTGGAAGAAAGTCCAACACATGAGTGTCCACATAGGGTATAACCTCTTTTTGTTCCAAAGTGGGACGAAGCGGTTCCCCTGTCCCACCTGTGAAAGGGAAAGGAGCAGCCAAAGGATTAAGTAACTCAGAAATAGCTGGATTGGGACTCTTTAAGTTTGATTCAAAGGAAGAGTTTGAGCCCAAGCCATCCTTTTGTATTAAAACCTCCCTGATCATAAGTGGGGAATTTCCAAAGGTCTCTGGAACACAATAAGAAGGATTGGCTTCCGGAGTCACCGTAACGGTGGATCGATTAACTTCAGTGGCTTTATCTTCCTGATCAGTTAAAATTATAGAGTCAAGAAACCTTATCCGCCTCTGTCTTTTCTTCTTATGTTTACGCACCAGTTTCCTTTTGTTGCCTTTATGTTTTATACATTTTCCATTTTTTCCCCCTCCTTCTAGATTAACCTCGGAAATAACTTTTTTATTTTCCGAACAGAAGATCGGAAAAAGTTCTTGTGGTACTTGACAGTCAGGGCTAGGCATGATTTCTTCCGTTATCCCCAAATCCGCCTTCATGATACAGTTCGGTACAGCAGATACAGATGAACCTTTAACAATGCTGCAGTAAGGTTCTGCTGGCACTGGTTCGGGAACCTTTATCTTGGAATTTTCTATATGCTGCTCAGCTTCCCCCTTATTTAATTTCGTACCCTGTGAAAAAAGGGGGGTAGTCCTCATTGCCGGTGCTTTTTGCAGTAAATTTTCCAAGATTTGAGTAACCGAGTCCAAAATACAGTCCGAGCTGCCTACAAATTTTCCCAGTAGGAACAGAATAGAGGCTAACAGATGTTCCAGTGCAATCAAGGATTCTGATAAAGGCTTATCTCCAGTCCCGACTGTAGGACAATTGCCGGATAGATTGAAAAATGGATTCCTGGAATCATTTAATGCATCAGACAAACATTGACTATTCACAGACGGGGTACTACTATAGAGTAGCAGCCCGGACGGAGTCGCCCCTCCTAAAAGATTGTCAGTTTCTGGAGCAGCCGGACTGATCGGCTTCACATACCGGCCACAAAGTTCCAGATCAATAGAGAGAGGTGGTGAGGCTTGAGCCTCCAAGCTGTTCAAGGAAGACTCCAGAGGTGGCATGGAATTATTCACTAGCGAATCATTCAGTGAGAGGGCAGCAAGAATATTAACCTTGCCCTCCTCCGAATGCACAATGCAGGAGGTGTCCATACATGACACCTTTGGTGTCTCAAGAGGCACAGAAGAGGCATTAGTATCTGCAATGTGAATATCATTCGCTTGAATGTCAGAAACAGTATTATCTTTTAAAGCGACCATTGGGGAGTTTTCCACCGGTTTTTCCCACAGTTCAAAGAGCTGACACTGGCCTTTTAACAGCTGTTGATTCACGACCTTATTTCTCAAGGGATTTGATTTTGTTTTGGCACAGGTTCTTCCACCTACCATTCTCCCCGAGCGAAGTTTTTTTGTCATCTTTTACTATAAACTTCGCACACTCCGGCTTTGCGAGATGGTGGTATTAAAAAACAATAATACGTAAAAGTGAGTAATCACAATTTGAAATAATAAATTAAGTCAGTGCGGTCAGCGTTCAGGTACTCTGGATAATGGAATAGTACAGTCCCTCTCAACTCGAGACCTTACATCATCCGGACCAAACAACATAAGAATAGAACAACGAGAGGAAAATAACGGGGCCCAGCCCGGCCTACCTCGGCCACTGAGGGCCACAGAGGGCCCGCCCTTTGCCCGGGCTTCGCTCCGGGCGTCCCGCTCGCGTCCCGCGAGACGGGGGTGTCGCCGTATTTCTGCGCCTCCTGGCGCGAAAGTGACGCGGCAAATGCTGCTAGGGCCGCTGGGATTTGAAGTTCTTTGCCCCTGCTCCGCTCTCAGCACTCCGCTCGGTCTTACACACAGGACAGGTCAGGAGAGCAGGAGGCGGGCGGGCAGGCAAATGCGCTGGTTCTATATCCCCTGCAGCAGCGTTCTGGAGCAAAGGCGACTCTGCAAATGTTTTTCCTCAAGTGGCACCCCCTCGACCGGGGTGTCGCCGTATTTCTGCGCCTCCTGGCGCGAAAGTGACGCGGCAAATGCTGCTAGGGCCGCTGGGATTTGAAGTTCTTTGCCCCTGCTCCGCTCTCAGCACTCCGCTCGGTCTTACACACAGGACAGGTCAGGAGAGCAGGAGGCGGGCGGGCAGGCAAATGCGCTGGTTCTATATCCCCTGCAGCAGCGTTCTGGAGCAAAGGCGACTCTGCAAATGTTTTTCCTCAAGTGGCACCCCCTCGACCGGGGTGTCGCCGTATTTCTGCGCCTCCTGGCGCGAAAGTGACGCGGCAAATGCTGCTAGGGCCGCTGGGATTTGAAGTTCTTTGCCCCTGCTCCGCTCTCAGCACTCCGCTCGGTCTTACACACAGGACAGGTCAGGAGAGCAGGAGGCGGGCGGGCAGGCAAATGCGCTGGTTCTATATCCCCTGCAGCAGCGTTCTGGAGCAAAGGCGACTCTGCAGATGTTTTTCCTCAAGTGGCACCCCCTCGACCGGGGTGTCGCCGTATTTCTGCGCCTCCTGGCGCGAAAGTGACGCGGCAAATGCTGCTAGGGCCGCTGGGATTTGAAGTTCTTTGCCCCTGCTCCGCTCTCAGCACTCCGCTCGGTCTTACACACAGGACAGGTCAGGAGAGCAGGAGGCGGGCGGGCAGGCAAATGCGCTGGTTCTATATCCCCTGCAGCAGCGTTCTGGAGCAAAGGCGACTCTGCAAATGTTTTTCCTCAAGATGGTGTCATCTAGTCTGGGCATTAACTGATTGCAAAGGCCAGAAGTTTTTAAATGTATCGGAAGCAGTCATCGAGAGCTGACAATGCTTACACCATTCTTGACTACATACCAGGATACTGCTTTAAACAAAGGTGGTTACTATACTGTGACAAGCCCCGCCTCTTAATAGGCTTAGCCGTAGCCCTGGTCCTATTTTTGTCTTGCAGAAGAGGTTGGTCAGTGACTGAATGAGACGAAAGAGGACAGGGGATGAGTCCTGTTTAAATAAACATGTGTAAAATGGTGCATATACTGATTGGGGTCAAGGACCACAGCTGCCCCAGGGTTTTTGCCAGTCCTTTTTTTTTAAGTCAGCGTCAAGACCCTAGATAAAGCTTCTACAGGCTGAGAGCTAATCAGAAGGCAGAGTGCTCGTTGTTAATAAGAAGGTATTATTGGCCTTCCAAGACACAATTAGGACGGCTCACCAATGAAAACGAAGCTAAAGTTGTCTAGTCTGCTTCTAGCTGGCCAGTGTTGTGTTTTTAAGAGCCCAATTTAAGGTTGACATTTCTAAAATGAATAACTTGTTGTTTTGGCAGTGTGCTTTTGCACAGCGAGGATGTAATCAGATGTACTTTGGCATTTCGACTTAGTTCAGCAATTATTCTAGGACTGACACAGTCATGTGAAAATAAGTGGGCAAGGTTACCTTCTGATTTTGAATCTCCAGGTCACATTGGTGGACAGAATAATGGAGCAAAAAGTTTTTTTGTTTTTTTTTATTCATAAACGATGTCGGCTCAATGCAGACAGTTCCTCTCTCAGGGCATGCCAGATGTGGGAAATGCAACCGATCTATATGTCTTCTTCCCTTTAGTTATTAATGAGCCCTCTGAACAATTTACCATAAAATATTAGGCTCCATTAGAGCAGGAATTTATTGTCTATTTTCAGCCAATTCCCTCTTACAAAAGAAGCGAATAATACTTTTCTAGTTCAGTTCAGTTCATAAACTTTATTCGGGTAAATTAGTACCCATAAAAGCACAGCATCATAACAAGTTGAATTACAAACGGAGAGCTTAAAAAAAAAAAGGCAAATGAGAAAATGTACCATGATATAGCCATAACAATTTGATGGAATAGGTTGCAAGTTAAAAATAACTTCATTGGTAATAAATAAATAGATAAATTACTGTTATATAAAACATTATGTCATCCTTCAATTATACAAAGATAGTCAGTCGTGATAAATTTTCAGGGATCGGACATGATCTTACGTGCTCGAGTGGCAATTCTCAGAAATGTACTGATACGGAGAATCAACTCTTCATTAGCCAAAGAGACTAGGCACGAGTAATCATTATCTAGACTAATGGGTGTTCTCTTTTTAAAAAATGGATATAAGAACCACTTTGTGATTTTAATATATATATTGCAAAAAAATAGGAAATGTGAAATTGATTGACCACTTTCCCCATCACAATGGCAAGGGGTGTGGTCAAGGTTAGTGTGGTAACCAAGGGGAAAACACAGTGCAAATCTGACAGTTCCTGCTCTCAGGCGGAATAATAGTCTCCTTTCCCAGTGACTCATGGATAGAGTGAGGTACATCGGTAAGGGATGGTGGTGCTGTTCAATGGACATATAACTACGAACAGAAGATTTCGTGGATTCCAATTCAACCCCTTCTGTGTTATATAGAGAATAGAGGGCATCTCTTAGATCAATTTGAAGCACAGTGTTAGCTATACTTGGATTTAAAAAGATACATTCTTTGTTGACACTGCACAAGCTTTGGTGCACTCCACTCAACCAGGGAGTATCCATCCCTTTATCGCACATAACACAGTCATTAATAATCTCTCTAGTAAGGGAGGTGGCCTGGTTTTTCCATACTGATAACCAGAAAAGAGCAGGTCGGGCACAAATAAAACTAGATATAAAATGAAGGTTAAGTTCTCTGTGGCACATATATTGTGGGTAGAGATTGGGATGCCCAGAAGTTTCCTGCAAAACCTGTTTTCTTCCTGCTGAATACAGGAATTGTTTGCAATACCCCAAATCTCAGCCCCATTTGTGGCAACGGGAATGCACTGTAATTTGAAAAAAATTTGGGCAGGGAAGGCTAAGAATTGAATTGGTGGCCTTTGAGAACTTGCTCCTGGAGTGAGCAAGATGCTCAGTCCAGGAGCCGTTCGCAGCAAAGACCAACCCAAGATATGGAAATGTGCGGGTACTTGTCAATTTCTGACTATCCAC
Organism: Lissotriton helveticus; assembly: GCF_964261635.1. Classification (NCBI taxonomy): domain Eukaryota; kingdom Metazoa; phylum Chordata; class Amphibia; order Caudata; family Salamandridae; genus Lissotriton; species Lissotriton helveticus. The sequence goes on from NC_136059.1 coordinate 1,084,153,046, forward strand.
TGCAAAGGAGCTTAGGTGTCGCTTCCCAGGACCACAGGACATAAAAAATGATTTTTTAAAGTTGACATACAGGTCCAAGCTGTCCATATACCTGACAAAAGTCTGTACTAAAATACGCAGGGATTTAGGATTGCAACCTATAAGGACCGCATCGTCTGCATAAAGTAATATGGGAAGAGTTTTCCCATTAATTATGGGAACATCATGAGTTGAGGTTTTTAACAAATATTTTTCCAATTTTGGAGCACTTGTTGTCTGATGTACAAATATTTCTAATAAGAAATTGCAAATTTAGATTTTCAGTTTGCAAATTCTTATTAGGAACCTACTAAAATGGATTCAGTAGAAGTGGAGTCAATTTTCACACTGATGTCTACCGAATGTATTGGTATTTTGTCTACCAACCTATGTATCAATATTTTTGCCCACAAAATACTGATTCGTATTCGGTCGAAATCCAACCTACCACATAAATATTTATGAGGTAGGTCGCAAATTAAGACCCACTATTATATAAGGATTTGACGAGTAAAGTCTGTTATGGCACCAGGGGGGAAATGTACTAACACCTTTGCAGTTAAGCGACCTTACAAGTAGTGCATGCCGATACCCCCCAAGTGGTTGGGCGCCCTATACCTGTACTTTTGTATGCAGACAACGCAGTCCTGCTGGCCAGGACACCAGTGGGGCTGCAATGTTTAATGGATGCTTTTAGTGATTTTATTGCCTCTTAAGAAATTAATTCTTAACAAAAGTAAAACCTATACTATGGTCTGCGGTTCACGGAAAAACCAAAGCAGAACTTATTTTATGGATCAATTGCCTGTGACCTCGGTTGATATTTCTGCTACCTGGGCATTATCTTCTCAGGTAGCGGGTCGTGGACTCGCAAAATTATTAATGTAGGGAGCAAAATGGCTGGATGCACCCATGGCATTTTTAGATTTTCAACAAAACAGGGCTCTAGACCGGTCAAGGAGATGACAACAATTTATAGGGCAAGGGTCTAATCGATTGCTACATACAGGGCTGGTATCTGGGGTTACCACAATAGTTCTGCGCTAAAGACAGAGGAAAACAGTTTCCTCAAATGCCTTCTCAGTTTATGGACCTCGGCTTCTTCAGAGATCATACATGAAGAAGTGGGGCTACTGTACCTTATGGATATAGTTGCATCTCTCCCATTACTGCTCTGACACTCCATATGGTCCAAGGAGGAAACCAGTTTTACAAAATCAATTATTTTAGACTGTCTTTCCTTGGATAATGCCATGAAGATCCCCTGGTTAAGTTACATCAGTTCGCAGTACAGTGAAGTATTCAAGATGTCAGTATGGACTAATCCTTCCCAAGTACTATTACTTAGGAAGCTTTTTATCAGAGAAAACTTTATGAATCACAGGAAGGAAGTTCGGCTTGTTTGCGAATGCAGGAAATCAACTATAAAGTTTTATTTAACACTTACTTCCAATGTGGGCTGTCAAGCTTATCTTACATACATTCCCAACCTTACACACCATTTTGTATTAGTCAGATTGAGACTGGGAATTGCCCATCATTTAGTGGCTTTCCCCAACATGAAAACTTGCCCCCCAGCCATGACCCCTTGCCCATGTGATGGGCAGAGCAAGCAAACCACCGTGCACTCTATGCTAATTTGTGGTTTTTATTCAGGTTTTAGGAATTGTTACTTAAAACTACTTTTGCTTGTGTATGGCAGTGGTACGCACCTTGCCGCAGTAAAATACTTCTCTGAACTTAATGATGGTTTGCTTTAATGTGGCACTCTTTATTATAAATACCATCAATGCATGCAAAAGTATTGATGTATCGACATAGTGATGACCTCCTGTCAATTTTTAATTAATTGAGCAGTTTTAAAAAAATATATAACTTCTTATATGTTTTGAATGGGATTAATTTTGGCCCCATGTTGTGGACCAAATGTTCTCTGCTTTGTTTTAAACTACTTGATATTTTTCATGTCTAACCCAACCAATCTTAACGTATGCACGTTTTTAGATGTGATTAATTCTGGCCCCATGTTGCACATCAGATGTTATCTGCCTTGCTTTTTTATATACGTAATGCACTCAGTCTTAATGTATGTACATTTTTATGGTTGTTTTACACATACTGAATAAAGTTTTTGAATTGAAATTGAAGGCCCACTGCGATTGTTTAGAGTCATTGGAAGGGTAGCCTGCTGAGTCCTCAAACCACCATTTCTGTGTTTGCTTTTCAATAAGCAATCTTTTTTCTTAATGCAGCCCATTTCTTAAAAAGAAAGATGGATGAATCAAAAAAGGAAGCTTATAGGGTGCACACCTACTCTGGAAGTCTCTTGGCATAATAACTAGAAAAGCAAGCCCATTGCTCATTATCACCTGATGAGATTTTACAGTCACACTGTGCAGGTAAGAGTGCTGGGGTGGTGGGGCGAAGGGGAGTCAACAGACGATGATGACAAGGGAAAATAACATTTTATAAACAAAAACCACTTAAAATGCACTCGCTGCATTGCCGGGTCATCTGTCACTGAGTGTTTGACTCCTTCCTAAATCGTGATTCCATAGAGATCGAACAAAGTGATACCGAAAGCTTAGTCCATGCTTTGCTACCCAGTACCAGGAGACCACCCTCCAGTTAAAGCCTATTCAACCTAGGTGTCTTTTCTAGCAGAGCAGTAGCAGAGCAAGGGGATTTGGGAGGGTTGAAATACTGAGTCCTAGAGATTAAATACATAAGGGCCAGCTTCTGGAACATACAATAATAGTCAACACCTTAAACAGAATTATCTTCTCAACAGGAAGGCACTGCAAATCCACAAGGTGGCCAAAAACAAATTCCTTACTTGATTGACCCATGATGAGACATATTGCAGCATTTTGGTCAACCTGGAGTCTTCTGATCTTGTACTCTTGTATTTTGGTTCCCCATAATAGAGGCAGTTCGTATACTCCTCCTAGATGTTATCAACACATGGACTACTGTTCTGCATGCATCTGGTAGTAGGAAGTCGAGGAATTTCCTTATAGACCAAAGCACCTCTAAGCAGGACGCTACTACTTATGCAATTTGGGAATTTATAGATAGATTGTCAACTATTATGCCTCCCAGTTTCTTAGCTGCTGATGTGGGAAGAGGGAGGGAAGGAGTATCCCTTGGCCATCTATTGTTTATCCACTGGTCTCTGGCCTTACGGAATAGCAGTATCTTCATTTTATCCACATTACACTGAAGATATTTCTTGTGCATTAAGTCAAGAACATCCCTTAGTAAGCAACAAATAATAAGACTTTGTCAAAGAAGAGCTCTATGGCACTCAGCACATAAGCATTTTCTAAGAAGAAGAGTATGGACAAGCCAGATCTCTTGTTCTCGTCACTCGAGGAAGGATTTGAACAAGTGTCCACCATGCTGAATAGAGTGGCATACTCCCCAGCCCAGTAGCATGTAAATTAATTGCACCACACGCAGAGCTCAGTATTACATGTCCTAATTTCTCAGAGGGTAACCGGTTACTGAAACTTACTGCATCTTGAATTTTTATTAACCACACCCAATCACTTACGTCACTAGACTACGGAGTCCATTAGGGACCGTAGGGGTCCCATGCTCTATTATACACAAGACACTACATCCCCCCTTTGTTAAATAAAAAAGGCAAACAAAACATATATGCATCATAGTTGAGTCATCAAGGTTCTCAAACAACTCTTCCAGATCTTATGGTGTGAGGCTGAGGATACATAGGAGAAAAAACAACAGCAGGCACTGATGAGCTAGCCACTGAGGGAGTCCTGTGGCTCTCCTGGCCCTCTAATGACAGAGTCTCACTCTAGATGTCTAGAACTAACAGACTCTGAGGCAGGTGCTTGAAATTAGAGGAATTCCTCGTATCGGACTTTCCAGGATGATGAGCAGTCAACATGTGTTCCATACAAGTCACAACTGGCAATGGATTGGCACCGAAGGGAGCATCATATTTGCATTGTCATCTTTGCTTGACAAGGACAGAACTCCTTTCTGAAACATAATGTACCGATCACATTTACATTTGTCAGCATAGGTCTTCATTCTTGACTTTTGAGATGAATCAGTGAGTTGAACTTCCTGAACATCAATTGTTCTTTCAGTGGTCCACTAGGGCAGATTTGTACTCATGACTCACCCAACATAAGGGAGGCTGGACTTCTGTTGGTAGATCTGTAGCCATGAAGAATAGAATGAAGAACTGACTTGAGCTCAAGTCCCTCTAATGAAGCACACTGGACAGCCTTCTTAAGAGTGGTCATAAAACATTAAATCAATCAATCAATCAATCAATCATGCCATTTGTATAGCGCACTACTCACCCGGGAGGGTCTCAAGGCGCTTGGGGGGAGGGGTATGCTACTGCTCGAACAGCCAGGTCTTGAGTTGTTTCCTGAAGGTGAGATGGTCCTGGGTCAGCCGAAGGTGGATGGGGAGGGAGTTCCAAGTCTTGGCAGCCAGGTAAGAGATGGATCTTCCTCCGGCGGTGGCTCTTCGGATGCGTGGTACGGCTGCGAGGGCGAGGCTGGTGGACCGTAGCTGGCGGGTGGACGTGTAGAAGGTCAGGCGGTCGTTGAGGTACTTGGGGCCCAGGTCGTGGAGAGACTTGTGTGCGTGGGTGAGGAGCCGGAACGTGATCCTCTTGTTGACGGGGAGCCAGTGCAGGTTCCTCAGGTGGCTGGAGATGTGGCTGCGTCGGGGGACATCCAGGATGAGTCGGGCGGAGGCGTTCTGGATGCGCTGGAGTCTTTTCTGTAGCTTGGCTGTGGTTCCGGCGTAGAGGGCGTTTCCGTAGTCCAGTCGGCTGGTGACGAGTGCCTGGGTGACAGTCTTCCTGGTCTCGGTCGGGATCCAGCGGAAGATCTTGCGAAGCATACGCAGGGTGTTGAAGCACGATGAGGAGACGGCGTTGACTTGTCTGGTTATCGAGAAAGAGGGGTCCAGGATGAAGCCCAGGTTGCGTGCGTGGTCGGTTGGCTTGGGTGCGGTGCCCATGGCTGGGGGCCACCAGGAGTCGTCCCAGGCGGAGGGCGAAGATCCCAGGATGAGGACTTCCGTCTTGTCCGAGTTCAGTTTCAGGCGGCTGTCCTTCATCCACTCGGCGACGTCTTTCATCCCTTCGTGTAGGCAGGTTCTGGCGGTGTCGGGGTCTCTGGTGAGGGACTAGGATCAGCTGGGTGTCGTCGGCGTAAGAGATGATGTTGAGGTTGTGCTGGCGTGCGATGGCTGCGAGAGGTTTCATGTAGATGTTGAAGAGGGTGGGGCGGAGTGAAGATCCTTGCGGGACGCCGCAGATGACTTCGGTGGCCTCGGAGCGAAACAGGGGGAGGCGGACTCTTTGTGTTCTTCCGGCGAGGAACGAGATGATCCACTCCAGTGCCTTCTCTTGGATACCGATGTTGCTGAGGTGCTGGACTAGGGTGCGGTGGCAGACCGTGTCGAACGCAGCGGAGAGGTCCAGGAGGATGAGGGCCACTGTTTCCCCCTTGTCGAGCAGGGTCCGGATGTCGTCGGTGGCTGCGATGAGGGCGGTCTCGGTGCTGTGGTTGGCTCTGAAGCCGGACTGCGAGGGGTCGAGGGATCCGTTCGTCTCGAGGAAGGCGGTCAGCTGTCTGTTGACGATCTTCTCGATGACTTTAGCAGGAAAAGGGAGGAGCGAGATGGGGCGGAAGTTTTTGAGATCGGTGGGGTCCGCTGTAGGTTTCTTCAGGAGGGCGCTGATCTCGGCGTGCTTCCAGCTCTCCGGGAAGGTGGCGGTGTTGAAGGAGGCGTTGATGATGTTCCGGAGTTGGGGTGCGATGGTGGAGTCGGCCTTGTTGAAGACGTGGTGTGGGCAGGGGTCGGTCGGTGATCCGGAGTGGATTAGCCTGTGGCCATAGAGGTGTGCTTTTCTGATGCTTGATATTCAAATGAGAAAGAAACAAAACATATATGCATCATAGATCCTTAATAATTCATCAAGGTGCTCAAACCACTCTTCCATATCTTGTAGCGTGAGGCTGAGGAGACATAGCAGAAACAACTAGGCACTGGTGAGTTAGTCACTGAGACAGTCCTGGGGTTTTCCTGGCTCTCTGTGACAGAGTATCACTCCTCATGTCTGGAACTGACAGACTCCCAGGCTGGTGCTTGAAATGAGAGGAATTCCTCATGATGGACTTTCCAGGATGGTGAGCAGTCACCATGTGTACCTTACTAGTCACAACTGGCAATGGATTGCATTGAAGGGAGCACAAGATGTGCATTGTCGCCTCTGCTTGGCAAGGACATGATCCATTTTCTGAAACTTAATGTCCCAAGCACATCAACATTTGTCTGCATAAGTCTTCATTCAGGACTTGTGAGATGAATCAGTGAATTTAACTTTCTGAGCATCAGTTGTTCTTTCAGCGTTCCACTGAGGCAGCTGGGTACCCATGGCTCTCTGGAACATTAGGGTGTCCGGCTTTCACCGGTTGTAGAATGGGGGTAGATCTGTAGCCATGAAGAGTAGAATGAATAACTGACTTGAACTCAAGTCCTTCCAACACAGCGCACTGTAGAGCCTTCTTATGAGTGCCCATAATACAATGCCATTAGCCTGTGGCCATAAGGGTGTGCTTTTCTGATGCTTGATATTCAAATGAGTAAGAAAGACTTTGATATCCCGAGCATTGAATCATGGCCCATTGTCAGATTTAATAATGGATGGAGCACCCCAGGTTTCAAATATGCCTTCTAGTTTTTCAATTGCTTGATTATGAGCGATTGACAAAAGGTCTTCCACCAGAGGAAACCGGGAGTACTCATCTTTAATTAACATGTTGTAGTGGCAATTTTCAAGGGGTCCTTAGAAGTAAACTGCAATTTTTTCCCAGACATGTTTTGAAAGAGCCAACATGTTCAAAGGATGCTGTGTTGTTTTGGGAGATAAACAGTCACACAAATGAAAAGTCTGGAGCTCTCTCTCAACTCGCTCATCAAGATAAGGGTACCAAATATCGTCCAGGAGTGCTCACTTTGTGACAACCATTCCACGATGTCCCTCATGTGCCTCTTCAATGACTTGCTGGTGTCGACTTTCAAGAATGACAACTCCCAACCCTCACAATATAATCTCTTCTTGTGTAATGGAAAGTTCATCATGCACATTCTTGAATTTCTGATATTCACTGTTATTATCAAGAAATCAAGCATGTGTTCTCCAGGACTGATGCATGAGGGTGAGCATATTCCTATCTGCCTCTGTTGCAGTACTTATTTATTCCATGGGCACATCGGCAGGAGTGCTGGATCTTACAATGAAGTTTGTGCAGACCTAGGCCACATTAGAAGGGGTACCCAGACACTGTATCAGCACTCAAGAAAAGTAGTCGGCAGGGTTTTGATCTTTACCAGGCCTGTGAACAAGGGTGTAGCCAGACTCTTGCAGTCTTAGCCCCCACCTCTCAGTTCGAGGAGGCATTTTTGAAGTGAGCAGTGCTTGGTGATCAGTAACAAGCGTAACATGTATCCCATATGTTTTACATGAAAGTGTTCACAAGCTCACACAGCAGCTAGGGTTTCTTTTTCAGGTTGCGAGTAAGCTTCGCCAGTCTATGACTTTGGCTAGCATAAGCAACAGTACGCCTCCGTGCATTTGCATATCCACTATATTGGGAAAGGATTACGTCCAAACCCACTGGGCTGGCATCTACAACATTCTCTGTATGCATTTTGGATCAGATTAAGCCATTTCAGTAGTATTTTCAATTGCATGCTTAATTGTCTTGAAACTTTGATCACATTCCTGTGACCACTGAAATGAAACATTCCTTTTCGTTAATTGTCTCAATGGGGCACTCACAGTTGCAAAGTCATGGGTGTACTGGAACAGTAGCTAGCCATAGCAAACAAGAAAGCAGCATGGTTACATCTTATGGAGGGGATGTAGATGAGAAAGCCTAAACTTTGGCTGAATCTGGAGTCATTCCCCTTTCCCAGAAAATATGCCCAAAGAATTTTAGTTTGTCTTGTGAAGGTTGCAATTTTCACCATTCAATGTGAGACCTGCATCTGCAAGTAAACGGCACACTTGAGTAAGGAATCTATCATGCTCCTTTGGTGTGGCCCCAAATACTAGCATATCATCATTGTAATTCAATGCTGTATAACGCGACAAAATACATCTTGGAAATGTTCAACAGCTGTAGATCCTCCAAAACGAAGTCTTTTATATCTGAACAAATCAACGTGTGTTGAAAAGGTAGTAATGTACCTGAATTTTCTTCCAATTTTGAGCTGATGATATCCTTTGTTCAGATTAAGGGGCGAAAAAACATTGGCACCATTCAACTGGGTATTCATATCGGCGATGTGCGGACCTAGATGTCATTCTCTTCCGTTTGCTTATTTGTTTGATGTATGCCCACATAAATTTGCACAAACCATCCACTGTCCTTCTTAGGTGCCTCCACTATCAGTGACACCCATGGCATTAGAAAAAGTGCTCAATGATATTATGTTTTAGCAATGTCCTCATTAATGTGGAGCTGCCCTTTCATTGTTTTAAGTTTTCCTAATCCAAGAAACAATGACGGAAATTAATTTACTATGTTGTGATGAGCATTGATGTTGTAACTCACAGAGATTAGTCCCATGTCATCAGCAGAACGGAAACTGAGTAAACAGGCACTCGACAACGTGCCCTAAAACACATAAATTGAGTCTTGTACCGTCATCTTTATATGTTTCATAGTTGCCATAAATGAACCTAGACTTTGCAATGGTGTCGAGGCTGCTCACGTGTACACTTTTGTTTTTGATGTTGTGAGATTGGGCACTGGAGACAGTTCATGGTGCTTTTCGGCTGCCATAGTGTTTATCAACGCACCACTGCCTATAATGAACCATATATAGCAACCATTAAAATTCAGTTTGATTTTGTGGCCGTGTCCGAAGGAAGTTTGTGATATCACTTGTCAATCATTTTTTTAATTTGTATCCTTCCTTTACAGTAAGCCGAACCCACATGCGCACATCTTTCAGTGACCAGCATTAACATCGCACACCCATCTTCTTCACTGTCGCTCAACAGTGACGTCGGACAATTTCTTGACAAAGACTTATATGGCAATCGTCCTCTTTTGGTTTCTACTTGGTGTTGCCGTTTACTTTGGTGGGCGTGACTGGAATGCTTCTGGAACCTTCCTCACCCATTTTGTCTTCACAACTGTAGCATAAGCAACCGTTTTCTCTTCAAGAAGTGACACACCCACTTTTTCTCGCACTTTGCAAAATGTTACAAAATGGTTCTATTTCCCATAGCCTTTACATATCTGCCCAATGGCGCGATATTTACCTTCATGTGGAAAGAAAAATCCACTTTGAATACATAGCCTCTTTTTCTTCTGAGACATCACTTTCCGGCTTGTACCTTGTGCTTTTTCTTGCTTTTCATACTCAAAGCTGATTCACTCTGGGCTTCTCCATCCTTCATGTCAGCGGCTTGTTTGCTGGCATGCTCTGCAGCTCTGGTGGCCATGAGCACACGCTCAAGACTGAGCAATTCTCTCAGTATTTGGCATCTGAAGGAATCAGACAGGCAACCATCAATGACTCTGAGATGAATGGCTTCTTTGTCATTGAATATTTGATGAGCATTTCAAGTCTTTCAACAAATTCATCCATTGTTTCACAATCAATCTTTCTCTCTTGATTGAAGATATACCTTTCATAGTGAATGTTCAGCTTCAGATTGAACTTCAGATTCAATGCCACCTTGACATCCTTGTAAAAGACTCTGTCCGCCTGTAGTATCTCTTTTATCAATTCTTTTACTTCTTCTCCTGCTATGTTCTTAATGTTTTTTATTATCTTGTTGCCATCTGTTATTTCTAGCGCATCAATAAAATCATCAAAGGATTCAATCCAAGCATTCCATCAGGTACCAAAACTCTGCTTTTTGGTCGTATCATATGAAGATGGTGATTTTAAGAAAACTGCGGCATCATACTTTGTGATGTAGTCAGCTGTTGCTGCCAGGAATATATGCTGCTCCGTCTGCACTTGAGCTACAGCATCTTCTGGCCTGTTGTTGCTACTGTGAGCATCAGCCTGCTGACTAACGCTCAGACCTTCCTGCCCAACCAAAGGTGGTGAGGCCCCATCTTCTCCTTTAACAGTGAATAGCAGTTTTGTCTCTTGCTCTTGTTCTTCAACACTCTCAACCTTCTGCATTTTACTAGGTATTCACTGCCTTTAGGCTCTCTTGAATTTATCTGCTCCCTCTCGCAGTGTTCTCTTGCACCTGGTTGTTGCCGCTTGTTAGAAATGGGATCTCTGGCTGGCCAAGGCTTGCGCCAAAGTCAGTCAGAGACCACCACTCTAAGTCAGGGCAAGGGAGTTACACGCCAAGATAACCCCTGCTCACCCGCTTGGTAACGTGACACGAGCAGTAAGGTTAAACTCGGAGGCTATGTAAGTTAAGCGTTTGCGCGCGCACCCAGCAACAACACCCAAGGCCCACCACAAAGGAAACTCCACACATTGTTATATATAAAAATAGCCTTTGTATTGTAGCAAACACATTAGATTAAAACACACACTTTACAATGTGCCAACAGGCAAAGGCAGAATTTACAGGGGATATATGTACAGGACAGGGCCACATGGACCACTGTCGGGAATAGGCACTTTTAGGACTAGAATACTTGTTAGAATTAGCACTTAGACAATCACTGTATCACAAAATAGAACATAGAGCACACAACCAGTAATCACTAGTAACAGGTAAGTACCACCTACGCAACCCTAACCACCTTAGGAAAATATTACACAGGGAACCAGGACCTCCCTAGCAACACCTGTACTAGGAAGAACAACCACCTAAGTATCACTATACGTTTATGGGTATTGGCATGAACACATTACACATGATGCATCACAACATTCAGAGGCGTAGGGAAGAAAACACATGATGCATAAACATACATTCAGCATTGTAGGGAAAAGCACATGACGCATAAAAACACATTCAGAGGTGCAGCAAAGAACAATTGCGCAGAAATCACATAAGGTATAACAACATAAACTGTCCCCAGGCCAACTGACCTCTCTGGGGCTAGGACGCCCTGTGTCCCAAATGTCAGGGGGCCTAAACGGAGCAGCTGCCCACTAAGTGCTTGGCAGCTGTAGAACTGAGCCTGGCACCAGCGTGCCTCCTGAGCCTCCTCTGTGGGCTCTGTACAAACAATGGGGCCCAAGCACGACATGGGAGTCTCGTAGGCTCTAGAAACAAAATGGCCCCTGAGCCTTGTGGGCTCTAATTACCACTGTGCCCCTTCGGCGGAAGGTAGGAGCCTCTCTGGTCTCGAACAAAGAATGCCCCCAAGTCGTGGGAGTCCCGCTCGGGGACTCGAAGTATCCAAATGGTGCCCGGGAGCCATGGGGACTTTAAAGCAAATATGCCCCCTGGAGCCTCTCGGGGCTCGTCAACAAACGGGCTGCCTGGGTGGAGTCTCTCAGGGCTCAAAGACAAATATGCCCCGGGTGGGGGGGGAGCGGCCCGCTGCCAGCTGGGGCCGCTCTACCCTACTCCATGCCCCGGTATCGTTGGGGTCCCTCTCGGGGGACCCGGAAGAAAATAATGCCTCCGGAGCCCTCTGGAGCTCTAAAGAAATGAAGGCGCATGGGAGTCCCTCGTGGACTCCAAACAAATGGGGCCTGAATTGGTGGCGTCCCGCTCGAGGGACTCAGAACAGAGAAATGCTCCCAGGAGCCTCGGCCTTGCACCCCCCCTCCTACCGGCCAGCAGCTCCACTCACCGGACTGCTCTCAGGAGGCGGCGGGGACGCTGGCGGTCTCCTTCTTCGGCTGAAGCTTGGGGATCTCTCCTCGGGGGCTGCGGGTGGGGCTCTCCTGCACTGGAGCCTCGCTGCAGGCAGCACTCCTTCCTCCGGCACTTTTCCTCCTGAGACCGGAGCGCGGGGTGGGCTCCCGTCGACTTCCAGTTTTTGGAGGCAGTATTTCTGGGTCGCTGCGGGCAGCGCGGCGGCCCTTCCAGGCAGCAGGCTGGGGGATAAATCTACCGAGGGGTAGGCTCCCTTGAGTTAAATATTAAACGGGGCCACACGAGGGGTAGGCTCCCTCTTTAATTTAAATATAAAGCGGTCTGGCCACCCGCTAGCTAAATTATGCCACGAGCGGCACAAATGCAAGGTGAGCACTCGCTTGGGGGCACAAAGGGGGATCCCCACGCCGGGGAATCCCTCAAAGCATGGAGGATCGCCGCTCCAGGCGCTAGGGGGCAAATCCAGCGCTCCTAGGCGCTGTAGGGCTTCAGCAAATAAAAGCAAAGCGCTTCTCATGCGCTAATGCCCCCAAAGTCCAGCAACAAGTCCTTCAGGAGGTAGGGGGGGCAAGGCTGGGCCTAGAGCCAGCTCACAGGGTCCTCCTAGGCAGGAGGCAATCCCCAGTGGCGGTCCTCCTGGCGCCCAGCAGCAGCAGCCCCCCTCAAGAAAAGGATCCAGGAAGAGAAGATTTTGTACGGGGACACAGCCCCTTTTTATACAGTAAAAACATTTGTCTGGGTGCAGGGTGGGGGAGAAACCAGTCGCAGCTGGTTTTGGAGCACTTTGTTTTCCTCAGCCACCCTTTCCATTCACTAGGCAGGCTAGGGTCATTAGACGCACCACAGGGGGCGGAGCCAGCATTGTGTGGGGAAAGCCCAGCCCTATTCAGGTCCCAGGTGTACTCCTCCCTCACATCACTCATGCTAATCTCAACACTCACCACCGGGGCAGACCCATCATGACTTATGGAGCCAGGCTCACCAGCCAGCTCCTGCCAATCACAAGCCAGACACAAATTACACAAACATACCAACTTCTAGAAGTGGCACTACCACACTAGACACAATCACGCCGCATACATCATTGCGCAGCATTTAATCACACGAGTCCACACATACCAAACTGGAGCCTGCACTCCCCACACATCAGGAACTACCAGGGACACATACAATCCCCATGCATTCCTATGGGAGGGCAGGCCAACCTCACCACACGCACGCACCGCTTGTTGCTCTTGCTGTAGCTGGTGGTCACTGTCTTTTGTGTTATCGTACTGTATGAATGACTTTTCTGTGTTAAGTTGTGGCATCGCACTCTATATCTCAGTAATAGTCGCAATTTTCTGACCAATGATAAATTAAACTTTCCATGGGGCCTTCACTGTCTTCAAAGGTCTTGCACTGGCTGAAGTGGTGCCTTGACTCCACCTAAGCCAATGTTGATTTTTCACTTCGAGTAAGGGGCAAGTGACATGCACAAGCATTTTGCTGGACCATGGTAAACTCTCTAGGAGAGCACTCTTGACTCTTGGGTTGCAGGGTTTATATATCCCCTATCTCATCTGCCGTTGTATCCTCTTAGCATGTAAATGAATTATGCCAACCTCGGTCCTCGGTATTACACGTCTTTATTTCTTTGCTGTAACAGGTATCTGAAATGTACTGCAGCATTAATTTTATTAACTACACCCAATCACGTCCCTATACTATGGAGTCCATTAGGGACCATGAGGGTCCTGTTCTCTATAATACACAAGAAACTACACATGGGATGCATTTAGAAAAAAACGATCTAAAAACATGTTTTAGGAGTAGGCAGTGACCCATAGGATCACTGCCTGCTCCTAAAAGGTTTTCGTTGGCATTCACAAAGGTGAAGGAGGACATTGGCGAATGGTTACCACCAGTCGGATTTGTTTTTTTGCAACTGGATTTCGGTTGCAAAACATTAATGCATTAGTTAAGGAATTGGTAGGTGGAAGGGGCACGTTTACATGTCTACTCCAAACATTGATTCTCTATTTGGTCTGAAACACAAATGAACATATTACTGAATTGCAATTTGGGTTTCATATAGTCTCAAATGCTGACATTTGACATTTCCAATTGTAAAATTGATTTGTAAATCAGGCCCAATGCTCTTTATTTCCCCATAGCACATTACCGAGAAAATATATGCACTAACTATGAGGCATGAGTTTTGCACTTGACAGATAGTTGCACTAGGTACATGTCTGCATCAATGGTTAATCCCATATTATTTGAATCGTTTTACACGTTTTCAAAACTCTACCTTTTGTAAAAATATATATATATATTTAAAACAATTAAATCAGCCTTTGAATTTGAACACTTTATTACTCTGTGCCAATTTCAAAATTAAACCATAAAACTATCGTACTATGATGAAAGTTTGATATCTGTGATCATACTTTCACTAATGCATGCCGGAAATAGAATAACTTTAATCATTTATAATCATTATATTGTGACATCAATTTTAACCTGCCCTTTTATTGGAGGATAAGATGCATTGCAAATCAGTTTTCTTTCTTAAACGGTGTTGGAGGAAGATGTTCCGAGAAACAATACATCTAAAGAAGCCAATTAACAATTTCTTTTAGAAAAAACATTGTGTCAGTAAACGGTGATTTTCTATCATATTAATATAATCGAGTGAACTAATCATAAAAGTGTCTTCACCATGGGTGTAATCTCCAATTGCAAAGGGGGCATTATTTATTTTTACTGTCGCTCACTACCAGGGTTTTCCTGACCATGATGGAGAGTAAAAAACAACTATATGTTCGCCCAGCCTAATTGATTGGATGGGCATGCAACCAATTTATTGAGAGTCTTTACTCCATCAGGCCATCAGAGAGGTTTGTGTATGGCAGAGTCACAGTGGTCACCACAGGCAGACCACTATGTTCGTGAGGAGGGAACTCCATTGCCTTTCTTAAGGAGTGCTCTTTTTTTTGTCCTCATTCCACCAAAAGCTGTGCAAATAAACTTTCTCAACCCATTCTGTCGGGGGCGCCCAGGGCTGACGTTCTTGCAATAGTCTGGGCTGACCAGCCCTTCCCCTTTATTCCGAGGCCTGGTGTAATCATAGGATTGGTAGGGCTTTAGACCAGCCTCATTTCTCTTCCCAATTCCAACAAAGGATCCCACACCATGCTATTTACATTTTGTGCCGAACCAGATTGTAACCGTGCAGTGCTCAATGCCGCCCGTAGCCAGCTTTCATATAGAGGTGGGCTAGTATCCTTCCATAATTTACATATCTCCCTGCGTGCAATTATAATAAGACTGAAGAATAACGCTACTTGTGCCCCCCTTCATAAACAAAAAAGATCAGTGTCCATCCCAAAAATAACTCTAACTAAGTTTAAGGACCCTTGTACCTTAAAAATGCCCTCCAGGGCTTTCTCGACCATAGACCAAAAGGGACCCAAGGAAGGGCAGTCATAAAAAACATGTATGTCATCTGCTTTGATTACCCCACATCTTGAGCAGGTTGGAGGGGGAGTCACAAACTTAGCAATCTTTTTTGGCGTATAGTAAAGCCTGTTGATCGTATAAAAATGTTTCTTCTTCAAAGAGGCTGATCTAACATATTTATACAAGATGTGGAGAGATCTATCATAAAGAACAGCCGATGCCTCCTCCAACCTAGAGGAATTCCAGATTTGAAACATTGGGGGGGCCTCAGATTCCTCCTCCTCCAACAATTCTCTATACCACAGTCCCACTTCCTTCTTCATTGGGCTTGGACATTGAAGAGCAGACTCAATAGCCCTGTTCCCACCTATGTTCTCTCTCTCAGCGGTAAACCAGGAACAGATCTGAATATACTTGAATCTAGGGAAAGAGTCCCCTATCTTCGATCTCAAGACCTCCCAAGGGAGAACCCCCTCTGATGTTGCTATATCTGACCATACTGTTATACCTGCTCTCCTGATGGGGAGAGAGAGACTGTAATCAAAACATGGCGGCAGACCCGGGGAGTCCCAGATTGGGGCGAGGTCTGAATAATACTTTATGCCCCAGCTCCCCTTGACTCTGGACCATACTGAAAGTGCATGTTTCAATACCTTCAGACGCACCTTTTTGTAAAATTTTGGCGCGCCAAATTTGTAGAGAAAACCTGGCCCGTCACCTTCTTGTTCCACCATTGTATTCAGTATCCGCCCCCAGTTGGAATCGTCGGGGCTGGTAAGGAGGCATCGGATATTCTTCAGTTGAAAAGAAAAAGCATACCAAAGGATGTCAGGGAGCGCAAGGCCTCCCTTCAACAATCTTCGTTTTAACTTTTTCCATAAGATCCTAGAGTTTTTATTTGCCCAAATAATGCTACCTATTTTTCCCTGGATTCTGGCCAAAGCTTTATGTGAAAAGGTCAGTGGTATCATATTAAAGAGGTATGTCAGTTTCGGTAAAATTACCATTTTGACCAAATTAATACATCCATAGATTGTAAGCTGGAGGTTCTGCCATCTCAGAAAAAGGTGATTGATGTCCTTAGCCACCTTCTTTATATTGATCTGTGCTATGGTGTTAAGGTCCGGTGTTAATATTATACCTAGATATCTAAACTGACTGCTTCTGGCTCCCTCCCAATTATCAACCCCCCAGCACATGATTTCGTTTTTTTGGTTATTTATCATATATCCAGAGTATTTAACAAAATCTGACATTCTCTTTTACACTCTAGGAAGGCTTCTGCCGGATTACTTGTGTAAATTAACAGGTCATCAGCATATAATGCCACCTTACAGCTAAAATCTCCAGAAATAAAGGGTGTAACCTGTTCATCCAACCGCAATGCCTGTGCCAAAGGCTCAATATAGAGGTTGAATAGGCGGTATGAGATGGGACACCCCTGCCTAGTTCCTCTCTTTATACTAAAGCGTGATGTTAACATACCATTTAATAATATTGCACCGGATGCACCCTCATAGCAACCCCTCAGTGTCTGAATGAAGGTTATACCAAAGCCCATTGAGCTCAATACGGCCCACAGGAAGCCCCAGTTGACACGGTCGAAAGCCTTCGCAGCGTCATACGCAGCCACTGCCAAGGGTTCCGACCGTGTCTCCGCTAAATCTATACTTCCGATCAACTGAAGGGTTAAATCGTGTATATATCTTCCGGGGACAAACCCCTTTTGATCTGAACTAATAAGTTGTGGAGTTAGCTTTGCCAGTCTCCCTGCCAAAACGCTTGTGAAGATCTTATAATCGGCGTTTAGCAGGGAGATAGGCCTGAAGGAATCTGCCTTAAGGAGATCCTTTCCCGGTTTTAAAATGAGCACAATTGTGGACTCCTTCCAAGAAGGGGGTGCCTTACCCACCGGACTGTAAAGATAGTTGAATAACTCACAAAGCCGTGGCAACAGAATATCCTGTAGTACGTTATACAGCTCTCCGGGGAGGGCATCAGGGCCAGCCGCTTTATTGTTCTTTATGTTTTTAATATATACACCGATCTCTTCCTCAGTAAAGGGACTATTAAGGATGTCTCGACCTTGATCTGTTAGTCTAGGCAGCGCTTTGCTCTCCAACCACCGTAAGGTGTTGCCCGAATCAAATGAGATCTCTTCCTCGTCATATAGTTTAGAAAATGAAGAGAATAAATACTTTTCCATATCCTCCTGATGGCATGATATAGTTCATATTATTCCTGACCCGGTCCGCTCTGATTTTACTGGCCAAGATAGCCCCTTCCTTTTCTCCATATTCGTAGTTGTCCATTGCGTGTGCAGTCCATTGTGCCTTCACTTTTGATTCCAACAACCCATGATATTCCAGCCGGAGGCGTTCTAGGTCAGCTAAAACCTGTGGCAAATTGTCAGTGTGGACACTATGCCCTTTATTCTCTAACAAAGAGATTTTACCTTCCAGGTTTTTAAATTTCAACGCCTCCTTCTTACTGTTGGAACTGGTGAGGCTATGGATCTGACCCGTAACATAGGCCTTATACGCGTCCCAGACAAACTCAATAGAGGCCGAACCGGCATTGTCTGTGAAAGAATTGTTAGTTGCTGTAATGACTGCCTCGACTATATCTTGATTATAGAGTGCGGCCCTTTTTAGAGTCCATCTGGGAATGGGAACTCGACTTGCACTCCCAATAGAAGATGTAAATATAATGAGGGCATGATCTGAGAGAATGGAGGGGATTATTTTGATATCATGCATAACCTCTAGCCCCAGCCTGTCTACCAAGACATAGTCTAGTCTTGAGGTGTGCCCATGTTTTTTGCTGAAATACGTAAAACCAGGTGCAGCCCCCCTTAATTCTCCAGAGGTCAATAAGACCCACCTCGTGCATCATATTAACCAAGGCGCGTCTGGACCGCGGGGTAGTAACATGCTGACTATAATTAGATCGATCCTGTCGAGGATCAAGAAGGACGTTAAAGTCCCCCCCTATAATCACAGGGGAGGTGACCCCTGTTATGTTGGACTGAACTTTAAGTAACCAAGTAGGGTCATCTATATTTGGGCCGAATTAGGAGACAATAGTCTCTACACTTCCGCTTAAATCAACTTGCGCCAGAACCCATCTCCCTGACTGATCTGTAGATACTGACTTTATAGACCCCCCTGGTCCCGGCCTTAATTAAGATTGCAACTCCCTTATTTTCTCCGGTCTGCCCAGAGTAACAAAATGCACCTATCCATTTTATCGTTCCGAAGATCTCTTTACTTTCAGTGGCACTAAGGTGGGTTTCCTGAAGGAGGATGACCTTAGCCTGAGATTGCTCCAAATTACTAATTATCAGTCTCCTTCTCCTAGAACACCGAAGCCCGTTTACGTTCCACGAAATGAAAGTTACTTTATTATGGGCCATTTATAGTGTCTATTCTTCCCTCCTTAGCCAGCCGACTGAACCCCAATTTACTCATCAGGAAATCTCTGAAAGTTGTGATAAAATGAGGACTATTTTTTTCTTTTCTCCCCTTGCTACCCCATCCGTGCTACCCACCTCCCCCTTACCCCCTACACCTGTCCCCTTCCACCCCCCTTGGAGAGCCCTCCCTTTCTTCTTGGGCATATGCCCTTAGACGGGTCCCCCCCCCCTCTGTGTGTTTAAATTTGATACATTCTTGACTACAAACTAAATATGCCTGATGGCAGTGGACATTGCCTCCTACCAAATAGAACTATAAACCAATAGTCTAAATTAAAGAATCTGCTTTAAAGAAGGCAAAGTAATTCAAATATACTAAATCCTTCCATTACTTACAGGCCCCTTATAGGCCCCTACCTCCTCAAAATCTACTACCGAATCTATTCTGCACCCTCACCGCCACCCCCTTTACTGCTTGTCCTGATTTTTTCGATAAGGGTATCCGCCTCTTCAATCTGCCGTATATTGTACATGTGGTTATTCCACATTATGCGGAGTGATGCAAGGAATTTCATCTGGGCGCGGGCTCCTAAAGAGATAAATGTTGCAAGTCTCTTGCCCATCTCCCATTGCTTAGTAGCAGCAGTATGTGAAATGTCCGATCGAATTGTGAAAGAGAATGATCTGGAGAAGGAAGTTGACTTTATGGCCCCGGTTTTTAAGGCCATGGACAGAATCCTTTCTTTAGTAGAGTATGTCAGAAAGTTCACCAGAATCTTTCTGGGGCGCTCTCTCTCTGGGTTTCATCTATATGGATCCCGGTGGGCCCTCTGGATATCAACTAGAAGGGCTGAATCAGAATCGATGGAGTCCTTCAAAATTGTAGTTTTAAGTAATGCCACCACAAATGTCCTAATATCTCCACCTTCAATATCCTCGGGAACATTCATAAGTTTTAAATTGTTCTTTCTGGCATGATTTTCAAGCCTCTCGATGTCGTCTTTCATCTCTCGATTTTGCTGCACCAACTTGTCCATATGGGCTGAAGTGGTGCTTAACACCTCCTTGATCCTGGGCAACTATGCTTCTAGGACCTCTGTCCGTGATGAAACCTCCTCCCCCTTCCTAGCCAGCACCTCGCAGGATGCCTGAGTGGCAACCTGATTGGTCTCTGAGATTGTAAATCTTTTCGCCATCTCTTCAAATCTTTTCGACATATCCTCCTTTATACCCAGCAGAATGTCTGCCAGCGAAACGGGATTAAGCACTATTGATGGGGTGGTGCTTGTATGTACGCCCTCCTCAATTATTTGGGGGCCATCATCCTCTTCCCCTTATTTACATCCTCCTGCGCGGAGTCTTGTATCTCCAAGGCAGAGAAACTATTTGAAAGTTCTATTGAGGAATGGACCCTATCTTCCACTGGAGACAACGAGGGCTGGAGTAGTTGGTCGGGCTGGGAGGGCGAGGGGGTGGTCATAGCCGTTGTGTTTGCCTCGATAATTGGTCCTGTACTTGTTGGAGTACTGTTAAAAGCCATCTTTCCCGCTTTATCTGTGGTGGACAGCGAAAGGACTTTATAAAATGATTTTAAGGAAGGGGTAACCCCAGAGGCAACCGATACAGTACCTTTTGCCTTTTTTTCCCTCTCACTTTTACTAAAGGGCTGTGGTTACTACTGTGGCTCGCCTTCCCTGTCCGGGATGTGGCGTGAATTTGTATTATTGGTGGAGAGACCGATGGCTTTTGAGGCGCAGGCACTATACTGGCAGCTCGATTTCGTAAAGTATAGCGACTTACTCCTGCCTTGACAGTGGGTATCTTTGGGGGGGAGCAAGCTTTACTTAAACACGGGCTGACACCGTTACTGCCACTCTCCTCCATGCAGGGCTCCCAGACCTGCTCCCGGTTCCCGCTGCAAAGATCCTGTGTTAGACACAGTGGTACACACAATGGCGCGCCCAGTGGAACTGATATGAGATGCCCTCCGCATTCTAAATATTCCTTGGAGCTTGCTTGTGTCCTCACTCGCCCCCTGCTAACTGCCACAATATTATCCTCCCCACAGCACTTAAAAGGCTTAATACTCTCCTGCCCCACATTCAGCGACTCATCACCTCCTCCACTCCAAAGACAATTGCCTCCAACTGGCGTTTTACTGCCAATCTTACCGGGAGTCGCCCTTACCACCTTTATGTGGAAGCATGTCAATTGCGTCGCCCATCCGGTAAGGGAAACCCGCCTTGGATCCCTCCGCCACTCCCTGGCTACTCCAAATCCCCGGAACCACGCCGGTTTAAAAAATGCGGCAACCATCCGTGATCTTCAGTTTAAAGCAAAAAATGCCGTCAGCAGAGGTTGCGCGGAATCCGGAAAGAAACAAAAGGATGAAGCAAGTAAAGTTAACAGAAGGAAAACGGAGGAAAGTCACTGCCGCTCCGGCATGCCTCTAGCAGCTCTCCGTGTTCAGACACACCACACACTGGGGAGGATCTCCGTCACGTCCGTTAGTGTCCGACCGTCATGCTCCCCGCTTAGGTCTACACCTCTTCTTAAGGAGTGCTCTCAACGTCAACAAATAATCAGGCACTTTGTCCTGGTCCAGCACAACTAAATACCCATGAGTACTGGTTTATGCTCTTGGTCATCGCACCCCACCTGCGGGACATCATCAACACCTCCTTCGACACCGCCACCTTCCCGGAGAGCTGGAAGCACGCCGAACTCAGCGCTCTACTCAAGAAACCATCAGCCGACCCCACCGACCTCAAGAACTACCGCCCCATCTCGCTGCTCCCGTTTCTGGCTAAAGTCATGGAGAAGACTGTCAACAAGCAACTGGCCGCCTTCCTTGAGACGAACGGCTCCCTCGACCTCTCGCAGTCTGGCTTCCGGGCCAACCACAGCACCGAGACCGCCCTGATCGCAGCTACCGATGACATCCGAGCCCTGCTCGACAACGGAGAAACGGCGGCCCTCATCCTCCTGGACCTCTCCGCGGCCTTCGACACCGTCTGCCACCGTACCCTAGTACAGCGCCTCAGCAACGTCGGAATCCAGGAGAAGGCACTGGAGTGGATCATCTCCTTCCTCGCCGGAAGGACACAGAGTGTCCGCCTCCCCCGTTCAGATCGGAGGCCACCGAAGTCATCTGCGGCGTTCCTCAAGGCTCCTCGCTCAGCCCAACACTCTTCAACGTCTACATGAGCCCCCTCGCAGCCATCGCACGCCAGCACAACCTCAACATCATCTCCTACGCCGACAACACCCAGCTGATCCTCTCCCTCACCAACGACCCCACCACCGCCAGAGCCAACCTGCACGAAGGGATGACAGACGTGGCCAAATGGATGACGAACAGCCGCCTGAAACTGAACTCAGACAAGACGGAAGTCCTCATCCTAGGATCCTCACCCTCCGCCTGGGACGACTCCTGGTGGCCCCCCGCCCTGGGCAGCGCACCCAAACCAACAGACCACGCACGCAACCTGGGCTTCATCCTGGACTCCTCCCTGTCCATGACCAGACAAGTCAACGCCGTCTCCTCGTCGTGCTTCAACATCCTGCGCATGCTACGCAAGATCTTCTGATGGATCCCCTCCGAGACCAGGAAGACGGTCACCCAGGCCCTCGTCACCAGCCGTCTGGACTACGGCAACTCCCTCTACGCCGGAACCACCGCCAAACTCCAGAAGAGACTCCAGCGGATCCAGAACACCTCAGCACGACTCATCCTGGACATCCCCCGCCGCAGCCACATCTCCGGACACCTGAGAGACCTGCACTGGCTCCCGGTCAACAAGAAAATCACCTTCCGGCTCCTCACCCACGCACACAAAGCCCTACACAACCAAGGCCCAGGATACCTCAACAGCCGCCTCAACTTCTACGCTCCCAAACGCCAGCTTCGATCGACCAGCCACGCCCTCGCCGCCGTCCCCCGCATCCGAAAAGCCACCACAGGAGGAAGGTCCTTTTCCTACCTGGCCGCCAAGACTTGGAACTCCCTTCCGACCCGCCTCCGCCTGACCCAGGACCACCTCGCCTTCAGGAAGCAGCTTAAGACCTGGCTGTTCGAGCAGTAGCGGACCCCCCCGCCCCCCAGCGCCTTGAGACCCTCCGGGTGAGTAGCGCGCTATATAAATGCTTTGATTGATTGATTGATTGATTGGTGCTATTTTCACCCAAAAACTTAAAAATTCATAACTACGGATCTGCTGACTGGATTTTTGTCAATTTGTTGTCATTTTACTTATTTGATTTTACTCTGGTTCTCTAAATTGGTGTGGATTTTCACTATTACTGTTTGGGTACTGCATAAATAATTTAAACATTGCATCTAAGTTAATCCTGACTGCTTGTGTGTCAGGCTACCAGAGGGTTAAGCACAGACCTATTTAGTGACTTATGTGGTTTATCCTGACAAATATTGTGTTAATTATTTGATTGGGGCATCCCACCTCAATCTACTAATAACCCAGGGCCATATTATCAAGGAAGCTGTGGTAGTTTATCGCCGCTTTACCGGCAGGAAACTGCCGATAGAGCGGCGATAATGGCCTTGATAATATGCGATTCGAATTTTAATCATAGCCCAGGTTAGATGTTCCCACATCTAACCTGGGCATCGAATGAAATTCGAATTGCATATTATCAAGGCCATTATCGCCTCTTTATCGGCAGTTTCCTGCCGGTAAAGCGGCGATAAACTACCGCAGCTTCCTTGATAATATGGCCCCCAATTTCTAACAATAGTACTTTGGTTGTATTTTTTGAAAGATTTCTGTAGGGTCTTTCAAATATAAAGTGTGGGCTTCCACACATTAGATGAACTAATATTAAGTATTTTAGTGAAGCACAAATTCTTGACTGTTGTCACTGTTAGATACATGTTTCATTCAAGGACCATCTTTGAATTCTTTATGTAAAATCTCAAGTCTCTCTTTAAAGCGTCGTAGGAAGCCATATAAAAATTCTGGGACAGTATCTCAATGCTGGAGGGATGTGGAATTAAGTATTTACTATAGATTCTGCTGTCAGAGGACACCCTTTGCTTTGGGCTGTTGTGATGCCTTTGTTTAACCAAACCCCCCATTGGGGTCACTTGGTGCCTTTCTGTTTGACATTCACAGCTATTTTCTGTGGGGCTCCCTATACGTATTCTAATAGTTTGTGTCTCTTTGCATCCTCTTATGACACTTGTTTTTTCAGACTATCTGCAATAGCAGTCATCTAAACGGGCTCCTATTTAAGGTAATGGATGCCAGCTGAACTTTGGCTATATTTTTGACTGCCTTACAATCATTAAATCATGGAGGGCATGTGAATGCTTGCAGATAATTGTTGAAAACGGAGATTATACTCTTTGGCAAGTTAATGAGCTCATTCCGTTCTTCACCTCTCTATCAAGCTTTGGTTTATCTCCTTCCATAAAGTCCACGGAGAAAAAAATATTTGGGTAGAAATCTAATCAGGAATCCCCAACTTAGGGCCCGATGTAGGTGGCCATTTACCGACCTGTAACGGCCGATTTCGGCCGTTACCGACCGGTAAATGGGTATTTGTGATGTAGGGGCCCTATTTTACTGATTCGGTAAAATTACCGAATCGGTAAATTTACCGAATCGGTAAAATACCGAATCAGTATTTTTACCGATTCGGTAACTTCCCGATGTAGGTGGGACTCTTCTGAGTCCCAAAGGCCTTACAGATTCGGTATTTTACCACCCAATCCAATGGGGTGGTAAAATACCGAATCCAGGTGTGCGTGCACATGTGTGCATGCACACCTATGCCATTTGACAGACAGACATGCCCTTAGCGCATGTCTGTGTGCCACATGGCACACAAGCCTGTATTTGGGGTGCTAGAGGGTGTCAAAGTGACACCCCCTGCACCCTTGCTGAAATCGATATTTACCGAATCTGTAAATACCGATTCAGTATTGTCCATTGATTCCTATGGGCTTCAAGGCCCATAGGAATCAATGGGCAATATCGAATCGGTATTTACTGATTCGGTAAATACCAATTTTTACAGATTCGGTAATTCAATTACCGAATCTTCCTAAATCTCCCTCCTTCATATTTACCGATTCATAAATACCGAATCAGTAAAATTCGGTATTTATGAATCGGTAAATACGATTTTTCTACATCTGGCCCTAAATCATGTAGACAGCACGGTCGCATTCATCTCACTGTCCTTCGTCATAGAATTAGTTCCTGTAGCATTATGGCCCATACACTTTGGGGCTTGGAAAGGTGCAGGTCTATGAACCATTTATCCTAGGACCCCAATCGTTGTCTGACTCCTCAGACTCATAGTATGCCTGTCCTTAATAAACAACCTTGAGAAAGTGCTTCTTTTTGAGTGGTCTCACCCATTCTTTTGAATAATGCTGCTGGATTTAGAACTCTGCACACTGGAGCACTGCTACTCAGTCCTCAATGTGTGTGTATTTGTGCTCGGATCCCTAAAGCTTGGTAAAATTGGCTAACTTACAGTTGAAATATTTAATATACAAGTAAGGCATAGTATATGGTGGAGGAGATACACTAATGTCATGGGAAAGTTAAATTCCACCAACATTTACACTTGCAGCCAAACCTCTTAAAATAACCCTTTTCGACAGAAAATAAACCTACTCTTATGACCTCATTTACCCCTAAGAATGCCTTATAATCCACAAGGTAGGGTGTCTAGTATTTAAAAGAGGGCCATAGAGAAATGTGGTGTTGGAAGGTAGCAACCTTACCAGCCCACAAAAACTATTTTCACTGTATAAGCTTGTAGCTGTCCAATGAGAAAAACTGAAGTGTAGACTAAAATCATAAAAACTACTGGGATAATTTAAGCAACCATTTTAATGTTTATGTGAAATCCAATTCTGTATCTGGCCATGCGATGGGATATGTCTCCTCTGAGCTCTCCCTCAAAAGCTCTCCCAAACCTGTTTGAAAAAGGCATCCAGTGCTGTGAAACTCACCCAGTGGCTGCAGACGTTTCCTGGAGTGCTTCTGAAGAGAGAGTAGTCTTCTTTGTATGACAAACTGAAAATGGGTGGTGGTCACCAAGATCTTCAGGAATGGCTGTTGTGAGTAGAAGATATGGTGGCTGAGAGTGCTAGGGCATCCGAGGAAGCAACCACTCAAGTGGAGCAGAGGCAATTACTTGCAAAAAAGGATCCAAAGGAGGCTATCCAGTGGTGGGAAAGGCACCGTCAAGGTAGAAGAAAGTACTGACATGGAGTAAAATCATTGTGCACACCTGCAATGCTGTTGCAAACTGCGAGACACTCAAAAGAAAAAAAACTGAAGAACTGTACTAGCAGAGGTGTACAATAGGAAGTACACTGAGTGAACACTGTTGGGCATTACTTGAGTCTTGATAAGCCTACAAAGGCTTCATGTAAACAAGGGGGGCCTTTGGAAGCAGTGAGACCAGAGTTAAACAGTATCTCTACCCTTAGTAAATCATAATATTTACACCTGGATGAGTGCCCTCAATCAATAGTAAACATCCATCATGTAAATCCACAATTGCAGACGCTAAAAACCAAACGGCCAAGAATTCAAGAAGTTCACAAATGTTGTACAATAGTGTTCTTGTAACACTGTTCGATGGCCTCAGCTGCTTGAGTGGAAATATGTTTCTCAGAATTAGTAGTTGATAATTGGCATTTCTCAGGTCAGTTGATTTGGTGACTGAAAAATTGTCCAGGTTCATATCAGATCCAGGGTACAAAAGGGTGTAAAATAAAATGATATTAACAATACATTATTAGTTAATAGTACATACTTTGAAAATGAAAATTCTTTAAATATTTTGGTTCAAATTTTGAATGCCTTGGGAAAGTGAGCATGCTTTGGATAAGGTGCTCTTATTAGTACAACTTCTATTTTTTAGTCTTTTATTTAACGGTAACTCTTCTTCAGCCTGTGGTAACGAAGTATAGTCAATTAAATTAGATATCTTAAACCCCATATGCAGCTATGTTGTTTCTCTGTTCCATTGAATTGCAGATGCTATTGCATGAAATCCTGTGCCAATGGATGGATGATCTTGTTGACAACTTCAGTGAAAGTGATGAGGATTGGGGAATGCCGCTCTGCATATTTTATTGACAAGAAGTACCCCTTTTGACCTGTAATAGTCGGTAATAGGCACTATTTTAATATTGATAATCTAATTGCCACCCAGCAATGCAGTACTTGAGCAGGATTATGTTATAACCATTTTGCAAACCAACTAACAATACACAATATACAAGAATAATTGAATTATTTTGCTTTCCGTTAAATGAGAAGATCCTTCCTTAGAAACACTATGACAGAGTTGGTCTCTCTAAGTAGTTGGAAGACTTATTTACATCATTTAAGTTGTTCCATCATGATTTTCCTTGGGAAGGGGACATTGAACATTTGGTTGTAGTGTGACAAGGTTTATTTGTGCATGTCCTCAGTATTGGGTTCTGATTGAATGTGGTTAGTGAATTTGCAACATCTTTGATGGCAGGCCCTAAGAAAATACCATCACATGTGTACTACAGAAAATGTGTAATGCAAAAATAAAGTACACAAACAGCACAGATTAATTTAAAACAGCATTTGAATTGACTGGCGGCAAATGATTAACACCAGCATGTGCAAGAGCAAATGGAAAGAACTCCATTGTCAACTTTTATGACAAGTATCGATAAGGAGAAATCCTTGAACCACTGCGAAAGATTCATAAAGTGAACCAGATAAAGTGCTGTGGCAGTGAATATGTGAATCAATTGCACTATTTACATGTGTTTTGGACATGCCTTAGAAGAACGACATAGGGGATCATTACAGCATCCAAAAAGTGACTGTTATTGCTTATATTCTATGTTTTCATATAATTAGTATTTTTGACCTGTTATTTCTGTGCTATATAGTATATGTCTCACGGTATACAATATATAATAATCTCCTTCTTTCTCAAAAATATACACTTTGACGGCAACACAAGCGCTCTGTTGGGGAGCACCACTTCATTCTCACATATACAAGGCATCTGTTAAATGTCAAGCACTAAAGAAGAGGAGGTGAGGATAAACTTGCCTTCTTGTGGTGGCTGGGGACTGAGGATCAGCTTCAGGAAGATCAACAAGAGTCTGGTAGGTCAAAAAGTGAAGACAGATCTTGCGGGAAAAAACAGTTGAAAGTTACTTGGAGTTTATTTACAAGCAGAGTTGTGCCACTCTTGTACCACACAAGGTGGTGCAAGAGCAACGTAAGTCTTAAATGAGATTTATGAAGCCATGCAAGGCCACTTTGCATGTCGCTGAGTAGATCCATAAATTCAGAGTAAAGCAACACAGGGCAAATTGATGGGTTGCCTTACTCTGCCCTGGGACGGCTTTCCATGGGTTTTGCGTGGGTGCTTCCATGTAAACCAGGGAATGCGCCAAAAAGACATGTAATGGGAAGAAATATCATTATTTCTCCTCATTACTTCCTCTTCTTATGGATTGTTTTTGTGCAGGAAGGTGCCCCTTCATGCAATGAAGTAACAAAGGTATACCGCTCCAACCATAGATCAAAATAAATCTTTCAACGTCGGAGATTACTATATTAACTCCGAAACTGTTCAATTGGTGTACTTTATCTCTTTATGTAATTTTCCCATTTCTTGAATTAAACAATAAACCTCAAATGGATTATGTCTATTTTTTCTCATATGCCATAACCTTTTGGCTGTATCAAACAATTGAACATTCTCAAAGAAAAGAAAGTGGAACAGCACATTAACACATTTAAATAATATGCAGGACACATTGCTACAGTGTTCAGTACAAGACTATGACATTAACATATCAGCAGGTTTGTCACTACAAATATACACATTAAACATTACATGCAAATCACAGACACGTCAAAATACACATTTTATGAACTTGAAAAGAACTTTTAAGTCCTACTATACTTCTGGATGATGGGGCCTATTGATTTTATCTTCACAGTACTTTTTAATTGTGTGGTCCTAATGAGGTCAGAGTACACGTATAGAGCTCTTGGACTACACCAATTTAATACAGCCCAGACTGTTCATTGATTAATATGATATTTCAATCTGGTTGCTCTTGGCCTCAGGAATGAAATTCCAGCACGTTTAAACCTTTGTGGTGGGAACTTGAAGTATTTTGATTGAAAGTCTTCATCAGGGCGAAAAAGTTTTTTGTAGGACACGGAAATTCATGGACGGAGGTGAATAGTGTGTGATGGCTTGGGTCTGTCAGTGGCGTGAGTCGAGCTTGTCACAAGAGTTTTTCTCTTAAACTTCTTGTCGCCTTGCTTATCAGGATGTTTTCTTTGTTGTATAGACTTTTCTTGTGGAAGGTTCTAAATATGCTTGAGGGCTCCAATCTACTCCGTCGCAGAGGGTTGGCATTATCTGCGATGGAGGATATTTCTCTTCTTAGAGAATGTTCAATTGTTTGATACAGCCTAAAGGTTATGGCATACCCTCTACGCAGGAACCAAACTACAGAAAAGACTCCAGCGCATACAGAACGCCTCCGCACGACTCATCCTGGACATTCCCCGCCACAACCAAATCTCCGGCCACCTGAGAGACCTACACTGTCAGCAAGAGGATCACGTTCAGACTCCTCACCCACGCACACAAGGCTCTCCACGACCTGGGCCCCAAGTACCTCAACAACCGCCTCACTTTCTACACGCCCACCCGCCAGCTACGTTCGACCAGCCTCGCCCTCGCCGCCGTACCACGCATTCGCAGAGCCACCGCCGGAGGAAGATCCTTCTCCTACCTGGCAGCCAAGACATGGAACTCCCTCTCCATCCACCTACGGCTGACCCATGCCCATCTCTCCTTCAGGAAGCCACTCAAGACCTGGCTTTTCGAGCAGTAACGGACCCCTCCCCCAGCGCCTTGAGACCCTTCCGGGTGAGTAGCGCGCTATATAAATTGTTTTGATTGATTGATTGATTGATATGAGTACAAATTGACATAATCCATTTGAGGTGTATGGTTTAATTCAAGTAATGAGAAAATTACGTAAAGAGTTAAAATACATCAATTGAACAGGTGTGGAGTTAATATTAGTAATCTCCCATGTTAAAAGATTTGTTTTGATCTATGGTTGGATAGGTATCCCTTTGTTGTTTCAATTTAGTCGATTCATGCCTCTCCATTCCTGAATTCAATCACTCCCCTGTATGAGCCTTCATGCAATGAAGGCACCCTTGTCCCATGGTGCAAGGGTGGCTGATTTGGCTGCCAATAGGGTTCCAAAAGCAGGAGAAAGGCAGGAATGCTCTGTATTGAGTTAAATATGGTGCATTCCGATACTTTCCCTGTCACGCAGAGCAGGGTAGCAAGGTGACTTGCTGCATGACAAGTTCGTAAATGGGCCCCTTGGTGTGGCAGGGCTGCTTGTGGTGACAAGGGAGAAAGAGAAAATGACTGATGAAAGATCTGAAGACATTTGAGAGAGCTGGACCCTGGCATCAAGCTAGCAATGCACTTGGCGGGGTACAGGTAGGAATGAAACATGGTGCCCAGTTCAGGTCTTGAGCACTTAAGTTGAGCAAGGCATGAAGCTCAGCCAAGGGAGGCCGCTGGATGTGTTATGTGTTAAAGTGCAGAATGGTGGCTCATCCTGAGTCTGGGTAACTGAGAGGCATGTTTTCAGCATGCTCGCTTAGGGTGGCAGAAAGAGAGAGAAATGCATTCTTTTGTTTGGAGATGCAGAACAGTGTTACAGTGCCGTAGCGTTATACAAATAAGAATAACTTGGAGCTCAGAGTTTCCAAATGTTAACCCTTTACCTAGACTAGACTGGAATCACAGGTATTTAAACTCCACCCGCCTACAGACCCTGATCTAAGATATAGGGAGTTAGAAGATGAAGTTCAAAAAAGGGGTCACCTATATCAATGAAAAGCAAAGTGAATGGTCTTGCAAAAAGCAGAACTCTATAATCTCTAGGTGACTTTGAGTGGAACTCCCAGCTGTACCGTGGTCTGATAGTATTTATTTTTACGTAGAATGAGACAATTTAAAATGAGAAGGCTACTGATATGCTAGAGGGCTGAAAACATAAAGCCCCATTCCGGCATTCATGCGCTTTGCACAAAATAATTGGAAGACCAAATATGCATCTATGTCAGAGAAAGTCTAGAGACCCTCACACCTCTCAAACCTATGCTTTGGTGTGAACATAAGTGTATGAGGGGTCAGCATAGGAATTTTTGTCATTCCCTCTGTCCTCTGTCCCACATACTAATGCATGTATCTTGAATGCCAATGCTATGGTCACAGCATTAGAGAAAAGTGGAGACTGAGGTGGACGGGAAAAGTTCTAAGTGTGGGAATCAACAGGAGAATCAGTGGTCACCTTTTACTTATGTCAAAACACCTAAGAAAGCAAAAAATGAACTACTGATGCATGCAATGTGAATCCTGCCAACCATAGAAATGACATAATGGCCAAAGAAGATTTTAAAACCTGCCTTTTGAACTGAAAGCTGAGTTTGAGAAACATGTCTCTGATAACCTAGCCCATCTCTGAGTAAATGTTGCTATAGAGATCTCTGACCTTCATTTGGACTGCAGAGCATTAGCACAAGGTTTTAACTCTGCAGATGGTAGCTACAAACATAGGTAGACTACAAACCACTAATTCTCCCTGCTACATCCTTAAAATGCAGATGAGGACAGATCTGAAGATGGGGATGGATATTTACAAGATAAGTTATGGAGAACAGATATTTGCACCAGCAAATTGGATCCTGAGGAAAATGTCATACACCGCTGCATGACAGAACTTTTAGGGTGCTTACTGGGAGACCCATTACTTTTAGATCAGGATTGTAGGAGCTCAAGTGGTGTGTAGTCAGCTAGCAAGAGAAAATTATAGAAAGTGGGAATGTTTGGCCAAGGAGTATATCTTCCTCCAAAAAGAGTGTAGCATGTAATATATGAAAAACAGAAGACGTATTGCCTTTTGCAATAGACAGGAGCTTAACTAACACCATAATAGACACTGCTCTCTATTTCCCTGGGATTTGTAATTCACATGGAAAGATAAGGAAATGATTTCTAATACTCCTCAAGAAACCAACAGGTAATGGAAAGATTCTCAATGGCCACTGTGAAATTGCTCAAAACGGCCAATGGACAGGGAGCCAAATAAGAACCAGAAGATGAAACGCTGAAGCCTCCCAGCAGACCCAGTTTCCAGTGACCTTTTCAGGTGTGGTGTAAGGCCCCAAAGTAGATGCACAGGGGCACTCCTGGAGATCTTGGGAAGGATTGTCATCTCTGTGAG
This sequence comes from Lissotriton helveticus, assembly GCF_964261635.1. Classification (NCBI taxonomy): domain Eukaryota; kingdom Metazoa; phylum Chordata; class Amphibia; order Caudata; family Salamandridae; genus Lissotriton; species Lissotriton helveticus. The sequence goes on from NC_136059.1 coordinate 1,084,185,074, forward strand.
GTCTATTGAGTATGTGGTGGAGGTCTGAATCTTTACACCAGTTGAAAGGCGCTCTACACCTCTTAAATATAAGTCTTAATGGGAAGGAATGTGAATTATAAGATATGATGTCATAGTGCTAGAAGGGAGTGGTTTGCACACAATGGCTCTTTGGATTACGGTATTGCTCTTCATAATGAAGATGGGATTAGATGCTCTCGATCTCAGCATGAATACACTTGGGCCCAGATGTAGGTAAAATAGATTTACCGATTTTAAATTACCGAATCATACCGATTCGGTAATTAAAAATCGGTAAATCTAAGGGGTTGAGATGTAGGAACATCCAGATGTTCCTGCTACCGAATCGGTAAAAATCGGTATTTACCGATTCGGTAAATACCGACCGGTAATGGCCCATTCATTCCTATGGGCTTTGAAGCCCATAGGAATGAATGGGCCATTACCGGTCGGTATTTACCGAATCGGTAAATACCGATTGACACAAGGGTGCAGGGGGTGTCACTTTGACACCCTCTAGCACCCCCAAAAAAGATTCGGGGGCCATGTGGCAGGCATACCTGCCCTAAGGGCAGGTCTGCCTGTCATATGGCACAGGTGTGCATGCACACATGTGCATGCACACCGGAATCGGTTTTTTACCATGAAGTTGGATTTCATGGTAAAATACCGATTCTGTAAGGCTTGTGGGACTCAGAAGAGTCCCACCTACATATCAATAATACCGAATAGGTATAAATACCGAATCGGTATTTTACAGATTCGGTAAATTTACCGATCGGTAAATTTACCGAATCTGTAAAATAATGTGTCCCTACATACCGATTACTGAATACCGGTCGGAAACGGCCGAAAATACCGATTTTCGGCCGTTACCGACCGACCTACATCGGGCCCTAGATATCCCTATGGTAGGTTAAAGGATGTGTACCATTGATATATTCATTGAGGTAGGTGTGGGGGCTTAGGTTACTAGCAGTACACAAGAAGAAGATAAGGCACAATAAGAATCAACAGCAAACACAAGGAGATGATGGACGGAGTGCGGAAACTTTTCAGACACTCACCCCCAGTCACAGATATGGGTTGAAGCCATTATCGTTCTTTAGCTCACTTCGCCACCCCAGTTCAGACACAGCTATATGCAAATCAGTCTTGACCAGAGTCAAAGCACAACAGACATTATTGACGTCCCCCATTTATGTTACTTCCGTTGTCTTTTCATAACCTGCCTGAAATCACGAAGCACACAGCACATGATATGAAGTTATAAAATGATATAAAGGTGGAGGATCCTCTTATTGTCTTCTCCCAGGAAGCAAACCTTGTGATTGCACAATAATTGATGTGAGACAGGTCATGCCACATACATTCTCTGATTCAGCAGACAGTAAAACAGTTAAGGCAGTCATACTATTAAAACATGACTCAGTGGTTCCTGTACCAAAATAAAATGATGTTCCAATGACATGTGCCTATTGGTACAACTAAACATACAAGGGAGTAAGATTACATTTAACAATGTCATTGCTTCAAATGTATCACCATAGGGCTTTTTGAAAGCAGTGATGGAAGTGACCTAAATATGATTTGGCACCCACAAAAGAACCAATCTCCCTGGGATGCAAAGCAATGACCAAAGTTCTCATAAGAGCCAAAGGTCTAGTTGAGACAAAACTTTTTATACATTCCACTGATATAGATCACACAAGTTATGTCTATATCATGGGTCATACACATGCAAAGACTATTCATGAAAAACACTAATAAGAACATTACAAACAATAGTATTCTATATAGCAGGTGCTACTGGGTCCAACAGTAGGGGTTGAGGCCCTTTACTCCTGATGTCCAGTCTACTATCGATCCTGAGCAATTGGGCCAAGCACCCCTTCAGCTCTTGACTCTCAGTAGTAGCGCAGGTAGAGCAGTGCAAAGCTGCTCTTGGGTGGGAGGGTACACACAAAAGGGCGAACACAGTCTTACAACTCAAAGTACATTCAGGCGCAGCAATAAATGATTGTCCAGTTAAATATCTACTTCTAAGAAAAAAGGAGTATTCATATACCAACACAAAGTAAAATATGGCATTCAAAAACAATTCACACAGTCTCCATGAGGTCAGGGCTCTAGAGCTTTAATAGCCAGGTTTCAGAGTCCCACACTTCTCTTGCTACTGGTAGTGATTATTCCTCATTCACTATAGGTGACATTCACGGTAAGCCCCACTACTTTGTCTGAGTCTCAGGAGTCCAACTCTGATTCCTATTAAAGTCAAAAGTTTTCAAATGCCAAAGAGGTATTTAGAAGGTAAGTTCCCCTAGGGCCTCCTAGCCTAAAAATTAGTCTTACTGTTCCAGCAGAACATGTATGAATTAAGTATCAGAGCGCGCCCCACCTTTTAAGTGCAGAAGAGGCAGATTCTGTCCCATTGCATATGGGGCCCTGCAGGGTCTGCATGCCGGTGCTCTTCAGTTCTACACATGTGGTCCTGCTGGCAGCCGGGTGTCTTCAACGCTCCTCTGGTGCTGGTGAGTTTTCTTTGGGTCCTCCCCACAGGTGTCATCATGGTAGCCTCTTCATCTTGACAATCTCAGCCAGACCACACTCCCTGCCTTTCTCCCAGTAACCCCACATGGAAGACAGGGTCAATGACTTTACATGGGCTATGGCCCGATCGACATGGCAGCAATTTTGTTGCTGGCCCTGTCTGGCATATGGGATCCCTGACCTTTTTTTGCACATGGGCTATGCCGTGATCGATACAGCCGTCCGTACACTTAGCTTCAGAGATCTTATCAGCAGGATATCCCACTGGACCTCACTCCCTCCAGTTCTGTCCAGTTCATTACAGGTCACGCTGGTCTTAGCAAGCAGGCAGGCTCTGGTACTCCAGGGCTAGTGGTCTTGGAATCCTCTTGGATGTCTCCTCATCCAACTGGGAAACTGATAGACCTTAGCCTCCAGTTCTGGTCACAGGCAGAAGTCTTGCAGCTCTTTTCCTCCTCAAACAGCCTGAGTGGTTGCCTGTCAGTTGAGAATGTAGGAGGGCTCGAGCTCCCCTTCTTATAGTCCATTTCCAAGTACCAAATATTAATTTGGGTCTGAATCTTTGAAGTTTATGTTGGGAGCTTCTGTCTTGTCTTTGCTTTTGTAAACAGTCTATCACAGCAGGCACAACTCCAAAGGTTACCACAAGGCCCACCCTTTGTGATTCTCTTATCAGCCCCATCTCCTTCCTGAAATGTGCCCAGAACTTTTCCCGGTGACCTCTCACTGAATCAAAGAACAAGCACCCTTTGAAATTTAATACAGAGCCTAGCTCCCCCTTCCTCAATTGGGCCCCACCCAGTTTACATGAATGTAACAATACACAAAATCTGTCTGCGGTATTTTGGTACCTCGTCATGTTGTTCCAGTTAGCCATGGGTCTACCAAAATGGAATCCTGAATTTTCCATGTATTGTATCATTCACAGGCACACATACACTCATCAATGCAGATAACTTGAATCTTTGCACAGCACTACATACTAACCTGATGTAGGGCAAGGACAGGTTAAGCACACAGCAGCAAAACGTTACATGCTTGAGCCTGTAAGCCTCACTGCAGTGACACGGGTAAAAAGGAGAGTTCAATTCTACTAATCACTACACAGTATGCTGCCACCACTGTGTTCTTGCTGTTTAGCTTTGAGCAAAGGCAGGAGACTTTCACCAATATCAGGGTAGCACCCATCCTGGTCGACAAAAAACAGCAGTCCATGAGAAAGGCCTATGTCATGGCACACACACATGATCTGTGTTCGCACACGACAGCGGAAAAAACAGCACAAGGGTTCCACGCATCATTGCAGTTGGGACACTCAGTGTAGGGATACAAATCCATCACCTTGTGAGGGGCTTTCCTGCCCCAAAAATATAATCAATGGTTAAAAGGTACATTAATGTTCTGAACTAACAAAAAAACTGAAATTCACCAGTTATTGTGATCTCAATTGACAATAACTGGTGCTAAAAGAAACAATAACTTGCACTATCCTCTTGCACTGCTTGTACCCTCACTTATTACATCACTTATGACATGTTCTACTGACATTTGAAATTACATCATTGATAAAAACACTGTGCATGGCAAGAGGTTGAGTAATTGTAATAATAAGATCCCCTAATGTCATCTGAAATTACATCATTGATAATAGCGGTGTGCATGGCAGGAGGTCGAACTATAGATAATTTTGGGCACGAGTTGTAGGTATTTGAGATAACTATGACTGGTGAATTTCAGTGATTTTGTTAAGTTAAAACATTATGTTTTAAATGATTTTTCACCTAACTCTAACGTCCCTTCAACATTTGTTTTTTTCAGAGAATATCGGAGTTATTTTTCAACTCAAAGTAAGATATTATTACAATTCCACACTATAACGTCACTTTACCCATTGTTCCAGTGAACCTGTGTTTTTTTAAACTTAAGGTAGGATGTCCATTGTCATGGGCAGCATCGAGTTGGGTGCAGAGCCTGGTGCTGCACCCTACTCGCCATCCCGCTGGACTGACTATGTCATGTAACAATATAAGGGGTGTTATTTTGAGTAAAGCAGGCCTACTGGCTTTCTCAAGGGGTCAGAACATCAAAATATAAAAAAGCAGGCCTATTGTCGTTATTAAGGAGTCAGCACATATATAAAGCACACCTAAAGCTCTCTCCCCCCACAGCTCTGCTGTTGTGCCGTTACCCGATGTGGGTAGGTTTCGAGTTCGCTCCCTGCCTGTCTTTGGTATTGTATTGTATTTTGTATTGTGCCTTTATTTACTGTTTTATTTTCTGTATGTTTCTGTATTGTCTATTTTCTTTGCCTGTGCCCTTTGTTCCCCCCGCCCACTTTTGCCACCCTTTTTCCCACTGTTGCTGCCCCCGCAGCCCCTCCCCCTGCTGTATCCCGCTCCCACCTCCCAGCTGCGCTTCCCTCCCCTATTTAATGGTGGACGCTGCTTGGGTGTCTGAGCGAGACCTCTGACCTCCTGGTGAGAGACCTGCTATCTCTCCTCTCAGCTCTGCTGTTGTGCCGCTGCCCAGTGTGGGTATGGTTCGAGTTCGCTCTCTTCCTGTCTTTGGTATTGTATTGTATTTTGTATTGTGCCTTTATTTATTGTTTTATTTTCTGTACTTATCTGTATTGCCTGTTTTCTTTGCCTGTGCCCTTTGTCCTCTGTGCCCGTTTTCGCTGCCCTTTTTCCTGCAACTGATACCCCAGCAGCCCCTCCCCCTGCCGTATTCCACTCCCACCTCCCAGCTGCGCTTACCTCCCCCTGCCCTATTTAATGGTAGCCGCTGTGTGGGTGTCTGGCGAGACCTCTGACTTCCTGGTCAGAGAAGTGCTCTCTCCCCTCACAGCTCTGCTGTTGTGCCGCTGCCGCTGTCCAGTGTGGGTAGGGTTCGAGTTTGCGCGCTGCCTGTTTTTGGTATTGTATTGTATTTTCTAGTGTGCCTTGATTTACTGTTTTATTTTCTGTACTTTTCTGTGTTGTCTGTTTTCTTTGTCCTCTGTGCCCGTTTTCGTTGCTCTTTTTCCCACCGCTGCTTCCCCTGCAGCCCCTGCCATATCCCACCTCCCAGCTGTGCTTCCCTCCCCATCCCTATTTATTGTCGGCCTCTAAGCGGGCGCGCAGCTGGCACAGCAAAGGCATGCCACAGGCTAGCCCATCTGGGCTCATCCGTGACCAGCGCCAGGGACCTTGGATCTCTGACTACCCACTGGTATGACTCAGCTGCCCTCCTCAAAGTCAACCCTGAAAGGAACAACAACTGCCAACTGTCCACACCGAACTCCACCCACGGCAGTTTCTCCTGCCGCCAAACCTTCGCCACCATCTGCACCCACACAGCCTCTGCCCCCACACCGGACACAAGTACCCCCGAAGCCCTGAGGTGCATCCTCCTCAACATGCACTCTCTGCTTAGACATGCTGTAGAGATCTGGGACCTTCTCGACACCCTCTCGCAAGACGTTGACTTCTTCACAGAAACTTGGACCTACCCCATCTCCGACCCTGACATCGCCACTGCCATCCCCGATGGATACAAGATCCAGGAAGGACCGTCCCTACCACCCAGGAGGAGGACTTGCCATCGCACACAAGAGCTCCCTCCAACTCAACACCTCTAGCATGAGCAACACCCCGACCACAACTGAACACCTCCATTTCCAGATTCAGACCATTTCCAGACCTCGAATCACATTCACCACTATCATCACCGACCTCATCGTGCCCCACCCCATCGCCTCCCTGGACTACGTACTCATCGGAGACCTCAACTTCCACCTCAACAACTTCCTGGACAACCTCGGACTGAAACAACTTGTCACCTCCCTCACCCACCAGGCAGGACACACCCTCGATCCCATCTTCTCAGAAGGTAACAACAACCACTTCAGCCACCCCAAGCAACACCCCTGGACAGACCACCACTGCATGCACTTCCACGTCGACAAACCCACCGTTCCCAAACCTGCACCCCGGCTTCCACGAAGGAACTGGAGCAAGGTCACAGAGAAGCAGCTCAACTCCACCCTCAACCGTGACACCCCCTCCACCACAACCAATGCCAACCTTGCAGTCATAGAACTGCACAAATGGATCACTGCGCAGACGAGCTCGCACCCCTCCGCAATCATGACAGACAGCACCCCAGAAAGCCCACCTGGTTCACCGGTGACTTTCAAGAATCCAGACGCACCTGCGGACATCTTGAGAAGATTTAAGAACAAAAACCAAATGCACACCAATATACAGTACAGAAAGAGATGTCTCAATGGGCATAAATTAGTACAAGTAACAAAGTTCAGAACAAAAAGGGGAAGCGAAGTAGTGCGATTCCTCTTTAATTGTATGGATGGCCAGCCGACACGTGTTTCGTCGTCAAGCGGTAACAATGCTTGCACGACTCATCAGGGCTGGGGAAGATACAAAGTACATGATGGAATACGTTGTCCACACGACATGAATTAAAATGGTTTTACAGAAATTGGTAATCGTGTCCAGTTTTTAGTGCGCGTGAGAGTGAAGGTGGAGGTCGTGGCAGTAATGAATTCGTTTAAATAAAACAGATTGCGTGGTGGAAGCACACAGTGCCAAACAAAGTGAAGGTGAAAAAACGTTACACCGGGCGAAGGAAGTGATTGAATGCGGGTGCGTGAGAGAGTGCGGGTGCAGGGGATACCGGTCGTCATGTGCGTTTGGTGGCTGGGTTCACCTTTACTGGGAGAAGACGGATAAAAGTGAGTGTTCTGTGATTGTAATGTGGTTGGTGGTACCAACTGTGGTAGTTCCACAAACAAAAAAGGATAGGTAGTCCTCTGATGGTATTGCAAGAACATGCAAACACGAGACGCGGGTAGGTAAAAAGTAAAAAAGTGCACGCGCACATAATCTATTGTGGAAGTGAGACAAAACGGCTAGGCGCTTCCTACCTGTAGCGCGAAGGATTTGGACCATAGGTCTATGGAATGGAAAAAATGAAGGAGGAAACAAAAGGGCAAGACAAAGTATCAGGACCAATTAAAATTATAACAAGGAGCACTGTACACTCATCTTTAAGTCTCATGGGCGGATATTGTCACTGACGAGAAGAGTGATTAAGATACAGAAATAAAAGACTCACCGCTAAGCCGGTGATACTTCCGACCCGGCCCCTGCTCGAGACCAGGTAGACGCTCGTCGGTGGTTGTGGCTCCAGACTCCAATGGTCATGTAGTTTGAGCGATGCTGGTGGGAAGTACAATAAGAGTATTGTATTTGTAACACCCCAAAGTTGTGTACTAATAAAATTTAAACAATGCCCCACCGGAAAGAGCGGAGCGCGAGTCAGGTAATGGGATCACTCTTAATAAATGTGTCCCAAAGTATAAGTAAAGGGTCACACCTTTATGTTAAACAAACAGTGCTCCAGGCGATTCTAGTATGTGAATGCCACAAATGAAATAAAATAAAGCCTCTGCTTTCGTGGTGCTTGAGTAGCTGAGTCGGACAATCCGTAGTGATTGTTAAGGTTCTTGTGATCACACATAGATGTGTGTTCTGTATGGGACGAGAAAAAGGGAAAGCGGGCGTGTGTAAGCTCGTTTTACTGAAGACCGGAAATGCGGTCTTGTTTTTAGAAACGTGAAGATCGGACATAAGTGTTCCTGAGTGGGAGCACAAGGAAAAGTCAAATAGCTTACCAGTAGTTAAGGCAAGATGCTGATGGCAAGACCTGCGAGATGAGTACCTCCTCGCAGCGGTTCCGGGTGCGGACACGTGATTCCGACCCGGAAGTGATTTTGTAAGGTCTCAGAGACGGGGCCCGTATGTGGACAGCTAGAGCGCTACCACCTCCGGTTCGGTCGTTGTGTTTATGGGAGAGTTGGGCACGACATGGGAGGTGCGCAGAATAGGCAAAGCGTGCCAATCCGTCCGATGGTGAGGTTGGCATGCGTCAGAACTGACAAGACTGTGTTGCCTTGCGACATATGATTTGCGACGGAATTCCGTAAGGCTTGTCAATTTACAACAAATCTGTCAATCGACTGAAAAGTCGGCAAACCATAGATATTAATAAAAATGACAACGATAAATATGTAGAAAAATCTCGCGAAATGACATTGATAAATGTCAGAAAAAAGTGGGATGATTTTAAATGCAGTGAACAAAAACCATCATGCAAAAAGGTGGTCATGCATCCGATCCACGACGTGTAAAGGTGGTCAGTGACACATTAACATAGACGGAAAAAGAAAAGTAATACATCACATTGGTCATCTCACATCAATCAGAACGACATGTACGAGCAATGAGGTAGCTGATAAACATGTCTCATCCCAATTCGCCTGGAAGATTATGCAGGAAATCCAGATTAGGCATAGAGGTTCATAATAACAAAAATTGTACCTGCAGATTGATAGTATTGTGTATCTGATGTGACACGAAATGAGTGACATGGGTAATACAGTATCATTTGTGGCATGAGATTAACATTCATGTGTTATAATGGTGCATAGAGAAACAATAGTGTCATAACCAATAGTAACCCCATGGACACTTCATTGCGAGAATCCGCCGCAAGGGTAGTAGCGGAGGACAGTACAATGAGGTCTGGTGCAATATTCACTACAGAAATGACAAGATTATAGCATGTAGAGCTATGCAAGCAGGAAATGTATAAAGGGGGTCAGTCCCCTAGAAAGAATTGCATCTCCTGGTCGTAGTTGAGCCCCTGAGACACGGTACGCAGGCGGAGAATCCATGTTGCCTCCAGGCGTCTTAGCTTGAGTTCTCTGTTACCGCCTCGTGCACCAATGGGGACAGTGTCAATCCCATAAAACGAAACTTGTTTGTCCAAAGATTGATCACCACACGCAGCCGCGTGTAGGGCAACTGGATATCTAGGATCCTGTTTGTGTAGCGCCCTGATATGTTCCGCTATCCTCTCTTTCAACGGGCGGATGGTGCTCCCCACGTAGATTTTTTTGCATCTGCATTCAATTATATATACCACATAGCGTGTGGTACAGTTGATGTTAGTCCTGATGATATAGGTTTCTCCCTTGGTGTCCTGAAATTCAGTAGTTCTGTGTTTGGCCCACCGGCACATGGAGCAGAACCCACATTTGTAGAAGCCAATGTTACGTTTGGTCAACCAATTGTCCTCTGTGTTGCTTCGAGGGATTGTGGGACTTAGTCTGTTCCTCAGGGTTCTGCCTCTCCTGTAGGTGATCTGAGGGTGCTCTCCTATGTAATTTGAGATGTTTTTGTCCTTCTTAAGGATGTTCCAGTGTTTGCTGAAGGTCCTGCGTAGTGCCTGGTGGTGGTTGCTGAAGTCGGTGATCATGCGGATAGTGCCAAGGTCGTCTGTCTTCTTGTTGGGTTTTTCTTTCAGAGTGTCTTGTCTTTGGATTCTCATGATCCTAGATGTCGCTTTTTTTAAGAGGTTGTCTGAGTAGCCTCTTCTCTTAAAACGTTCCTGCATGCTTTCCAATGTTTTCTTGAAATCTTGATCGTTACTGCAGTTTCTGCGAGCTCTTAGGAATTCTCCAAAGGGTATGCTGCTGATCTGGTGGGATGGGTGAGCGCTGTCGGCGTGCAGAATCGCATTACAGGCGGTGTCCTTCCTAAAGAGTCTGCTGTTCAGTTTATCGTCCAGGATATAAATCTCCAGGTCTAGAAACTCAATCCTATCAAGGCTCGCCACCATGGTGAACCTCATGTCCCACGTGTTGTGGTTGAGATGCCTGTAAAAATCCATCAGGTGTTCATGTGTGCCAGACCAAATCAGGAAACAATCATCTATGTAGCGCCCCCAGTATATTATTGAGTCAATGAGGGTCGCTCCTTTGGTGCCCCAAATAAGATCGTTTTCAAGTGCGCCCATGAATAGATTGGCAAACGAAGGGGAAAATTTCGAGCCCATGGCGACTCCTTTGGTTTGTCTGTACCATGCATTGTTAAACATGAATGAGTTGTTATTCAATATGAGGTCCATCATGGAAATGAGCATGTTGGTGTGTTGCCACATGGTGGCTGGACGCTTCTGTAGAATTTTGGTGACGACTTTGAGTCCAAGATCTGGTTTGATGCTGGTGTACAGGGCTACCACATCCATGGTGACCAGAAAATTGCCAGATTGCCATTGAAGATCAGAGAGAATACTCAATATGTGTTTGGTGTCCTGTATAAAGGATGGTTGGTTGCGTACCAGAGGCCCCAGGAACAGGTCGACGTATTCCGCAATTCTTTCTGTGGGACCCCCAATCCCGGAAATGATGGGACGTCCGGGCGGGAAAGGGTGATTTTTGTGTACCTTAGGAAGGGTGTACAGCCAAGGGTACGAGGGTTTAATCACTTTCATGTAAAGATATTCATCCTCATTAATCAGACCACTTTCTTTCCAGGTCATGAGAGATCTGTTGATGTATGTCGTGAGTGGTGCTGTGGGGTTGTGGTCAAGAAGTAGGTAGCACGTGTCGTCTTGTAACTGACTAAGGATTTCTTGATCATAATCCTTTTTGTTCATGATAACAACATTCCCTCCCTTGTCCGCTTCCCTTATGATGATCTCATGATCCTTGATGAGGCTGTTCATAGCAGCTCGTTCTCCTGTAGTGAGATTGTCTTTATATCTGAAGGTTCGTTTAGTGTCTTTCAGTTCTAGTTTATCAATGTCCTCCAAGACTCTTTTGTGAAAGTTGTCTATGGAGTTACCTCCTGGTAATGTGGGGATTCATTTAGATTTAGATTTGAGCCCACTGACAATGCTGAAATCTGATTCGATATTGAGTTCCTCTAGTAGGGTGTCCATGTCTTGAGGAGTTCGTTCTACATCCGTAAGAGAGAGAAGGAGGTGTGTGGCTTGAATATCATTGATAGTTAAAACATCAGGTTCAAACTCAGTAGGGATATTTGTAGAATTTTTATTAGACATGATTTTATTTGAAAAATGTTTTTTCAATTTCAGTTTTCGAGTGAACTTAAACAAATCAATTTTAAGTCTACATACATCAGTGTTTGAGAAGGGATTGAAGTTTAGGCCTTTGCTCAGAAGGGAGATCATGTTAGGGGTGAGGATTTTGGATGAAAGATTAATAACCTGTACCTCCCCCTCCTGTGTATCGGTTACTGTTGCTGGTTCCCGGATCTGAGTTTCTCACGCACCCGCATTCAATCACTTCCTTCGCCCGGTGTAACGTTTTTTCACCTTCACTTTGTTTGGCACTGTGTGCTTCCACCACGCAATCTGTTTTATTTAAACGAATTCATTACTGCCACGACCTCCACCTTCACTCTCACGCGCACTAAAAACTGGACACGATTACCAATTTCTGTAAAACCATTTTAATTCATGTCGTGTGGACAACGTATTCCATCATGTACTTTGTATCTTCCCCAGCCCTGATGAGTCGTGCAAGCATTGTTACCGCTTGACGACGAAACACGTGTCGGCTGGCCATCCATACAATTAAAGAGGAATCGCACTACTTCGCTTCCCCTTTTTGTTCTGAACTTTGTTACTTGTACTAATTTATGCCCATTGAGACATCTCTTTCTGTACTGTATATTGGTGTGCATTTGGTTTTTGTTCTTGTATTGTTGAGCGTGTGCTCTGCACACCCTTAGAGGGGTTTAGGGCCTTTTCCCCTCACCTACTTGCACCCAGACCCAACCATTTCCTACACTAACGTGTGCTGTGCGCCCAGTATTTCCCTGAACTTCAAAAAACCCGAGTTCTCCCTTGCCATCTTGAGAAGATTTGGAGAAACAGCAAATCCTCGGAAGACTGCACCACTTACAAGAATGCCATGACAGAATACCACCAACTCATCAGATCCACCAAAAGGACCTTCATCCAGAACAAGACCCTCGGCAACTCCAGCAACAAAGGAACTCTTCAGCATCATTCAGGAATTCACCAAAACCCCCAGTGAAACACCAGACATCATCCCTTCCCAGGAACTCTGCAACAAGCTAGGCTCCTACTTCCACCTTAAAATCAAGTCCCTCTACGACAACTACAACGAACAGACACCTGACTCGGAAACCACTCTCTCCTTCAGCAACGCCAGACAGCCCACCATCTCCTCCTGGACCCCAGTCACCACCGAAGACACCAGATCCACCATGAAGGGCATTCACTCAGGAGCCCCAATGGACCCCTACCCTCCACACATCTTCCACAGAGCTGCCACCGCCATTGCACTGGAACTATGATGCACCATCGACCCCACCTGCGAAACCGGCACATTTCCCGATGACAGGAAATGCGCAGAAGTCAAGCTCCTACTCAGGAAGCCCTCAGCGGAAGCTTCAGACCTCAAGAACTACCGACCCATCTCCCTCCTCCCCTTCGCGACATAAGTCACCGATAAGGCTGTCAACGTCCAACTAAAGAAATTCATCAAAGAGAACACCATCCTCGACCCCTCCCAATCCAGATTCCACAGCAACCACAGCACCGAGACCGCACTACTCGGTGCCACAGACGACATGGGCACCCTTCTTGACCACGACCACACCGCTGTCCTGATCCTACCCGACCTCCCTGCTACCTTCGACACCGTCTCCCACCTCACACACACCGCCAGACTCCTTGACGCTGGCATACAAGGAACCGCCCTCGACTGGCAACACTCCTTCCTCACTGGCAGAACCAAAAGAATCAGGCTTCCACCCTTCCTCCCCGAACCCACAGAGATCAACTGTGGAGTACCCCAATGATAATCGCTCAGACCTACGCTCTTCAACATCTACATAGCCCCCTCTCCATCATCGTCAGACAGAATGGACTCAGCATAGTATCCTGTGCCGGCGACACCCAGCTCACCCTATCCTTTACCAAGGTCTCCATCACCACCAATCTCAGCTTCCAGGAAGGAATGAAGGATGTCTCATTCTGGATGAGCAGCAGCTGCCTGAAGCTCAACTCGGAGACGACAGAGGTCCTCATCCTTGGACCCTCCCCATCTGCATGGGACATCACCTGGTGGCCCACTGCCCTCGGCTGCCCCCCCAAGGACCACGCCTGGAACCACAGCATCGTAATCGAGTCCTCCCTCTTCATGACCTGACAGATCAACGCCATCACCTCTACCTGTTTCGACACCCTTCGGAAGACCTTCAAATGGATTTCCTCCGAATCAAGAAAGACCGTCACCCACGCTCTCATAACCAGCAGACAAGACAACGAAAACTCTCTCTATGCCGGAATCAACAAGTTTCACCTATGCAAACTACAGACCATACAGAACACTGCAGCCAGACTCATCCTTGGCACCCCTCGACACGAACACATCACCCAACACCCGCGGGACCTCCACTGGCTCCCCATCAGGAAGAGAGTAACTTTCAAGACACTCACCCATGCCTACAAATACCTCCACAACACCGGACCCCAATATCTCAACGAAAGAATCTCTTTTCACATACCCAAGAGAAATCTCCGTTCCGCTGACCTCACCCTTGCTGAACTCCTGCTCATCCGCAGAGCAAGAACGGGTGGAAGAACCTGCTCCTATGTCACGGCTAAGACCAGCAACGAGCTCCTGATCGACATCAGACGCGCCCCCACTCTGCACATCTCCAGGAAGACCCTCAAGTCTTGACTCTTTGACTAATTGGAGTTGCCTCCCCCCCCCCAGCACCTTGAGACCCTCTCGGTGAGTAGCGCGCTTCAAAATTGCCTGATTGATTGATTGATTGAGTGACCTATTGTCCTTGTCACAAAGTAACCAATAACTATAATTAAATGTATATTTTATAAACACACACATTGCAATGTTGAATGATAGTGATTGTCACAAATTAGCTTCAATAAAACATTTTAAAAAATGAACATTGACATGTGTTTGTGTCTTTTTTTAACAGTTTCAGACCACAAACTTCAACCATGGACCAAGCACAAGGGTGTCCTTGCACTCTGGATTAAGACCATAGAGCTACAGCTCAGAGTGCTTGCGTGGAGTCATGTATTCAATGTCTCAGAGACTTGCTGCAAATTGTTAGGGTGGCTGCTGTGCTACTTGCAGTCCCCACAACATTTGAAAAAGAAGCATGGTGCTGCCCCTACCCCTTTTCAGAGTGCCACAATTTTCAAAACATATTATAAAGAACATTGACATATTTGGCAGCTGCTATTTAAAGTGAGTTCTTTCTGGCTCCTTTCTGGGCCTATGCACATTTGGCACTCTTTCTCCACATGTTTTGAAGAAGTCATTGATTAATACGCTATGGATATTGTCGGTCCACTCCCGCATTTCGACTAGGAAGCCCTTTCAGTAGTTGTCCTCTGTCCAGGCCTCTCTGCCAACAAGGCTGGAGATTGTACAGTCAGTACAAAAGACTGTGAGTCTTTAAGCTGACTAGATGTGAAAGAAAGGACAATCTACATTTCTTTATGTTTTCACCATATTTATGTCATATGCTGATATTTGTTGGTGATTGTTGTTTGGTTCACACCTTGTCACATTTTCATGAAGTCACTAAGTTTGCCATCATTGCATAACAGCCTTTTATGAGACTATTTTTCTCATATTTTCTGTATAACTAGGATGTATTAGCACAAATTTACTGAGTGATGACCACGCCTGTGGTGTTAAAATTATTTATTGAAGTTTTGTATGTGCTATTCGATTGGTGCCTTGATTTACATATGTGGCATTGATCATCCATTGGTCTGTAAGAAGGTTTTTCAGTTAATGCACCTCAATATCTTGTAAAGAAAATCACGTCTCCCAACAGAACTCACTGTGCATTTGTAACACAAAATGCCTGGGCAAGCAAGGTGCAACGAAAACTGACACAAAAAGCAGCTCTGGATTTTATGATCATAACCAATTTGCCATCAATAGCTTCACTTTCTCCCAAAGGTTAGTGGCTCTGTAGCTCCTGCAGTTAAAACCTTGCAGGTAGAAGGTGGCTTTATGCCATATTACATGAACCTAGTTCAACTAACCCTAATGGCTGATGCTAATGAGCAAGGTAAGTCAGTGTAGTGTGACATGCTGGTTAATAGTGCTGTGATCACTAGTCCACCTTTCCATTGTGAAATAAACCTCCTCCCATTCCATCCATCTAAAGTATCTTCCACAGCCAGAAGCAGTGTGTCTCCAACAGCAATACAGCTATGCATGAAAAAATCAAGTTCCAACCGATGCATACATTGTTTGGTAATTTTGAGGGCAGTACATTACCTTCTGGTTGAGTTATCGGATGTATTCCATTTAGATGTATCATCAATTTACGTCTTTGGGCAGCACATGTAGGGATTGCGACCCATTTTAACAATCGGGACTAAATCCAACAAGATACTAATGTTGGAGTGTTGCTCCATGTTCTACAGTCAGAAGGGATTTTTAGGAAGAGTAAACTGGGAATATGAAGTTTGAATCAGTTTTTGTCATTGGGTTTCTAAACTCGTTAGTATAGATATTGGGATATTCATGTGCTTAAATGAATCATACAGGCTTGTCTGGCATATGGCTCTTTTAATCTCTTTCACATAAAACCAATATGGCTGGGAATGCTAAGATAATCAACAGACAACTGTACATTTCCCTACTGCTGACAGCTTCTGAATTGCTGTTAAAACAGTGTTTGCTAGTTTGCAGATGTCTGCTTAGAGTGAGTTTTTCCATCCTTGTTTATAGTGCCACTTCATATGGCCATGCAGATTGAGAGGTGCCCAGGTTAGTCCTAGATGGTAAGATGTATCTCTTAATCCTGCCCAACAAATGCATCAGGGTCGATGTGGACAAAGGTGCTCTTGGTGACATCAAGTTTTAAGCAAGAAGATAAGTAACATGAAATTTGGATGCTACCACAGCACAGTGATTGTGAAGATGGCCTTGCCTCGCCTCAGTGGTTCAGAATATGGTGAGCTTGCAACTCGTAATCTCCAGTGTTGCAATTCAAATAGAGTTTATTTAGGGCAAGTATCTACCACTTCACCTTTTGCTTGCCATATAGTTTGTGTTCTAAACTGTGCTCGTTCCTCCATTTTGTCAAGCTCTGTTTCATTGCAGTAGGTATCAAATGTAGTTGTGTTGCCAGAAACCTGGAAGAGCATTCACAAATGACCATGATATCAATTGTACGTTACTCTAATTCATCATCATTACTAAGAAATCAAACTCTATACGGAGTTGGTATATGTGCAAGATAGTAAGATATTGTTCTGTTCTAAATATGGCAGACACCCATCGCTCAGCCTCTTTTACTGAGAAGATATGTGAGATGAGATATATTCGATCTCTTAAGCACAAGCCTTACTAGTATGGATTCTGTAGAATTATACCAAACATACAACAACAATGTGCACTGCCATTTATCTGCAGCACAGAATGACGGCGTCCAGAGGTTTCACTTTTCCCAGTTTCATGCATGAGTAGTTCATCTAGTCCAGCTACTTCCAACTGCATTCCGAAAATTGTGATCCTATGGATCATCTTATAATAGCAGGAGTGCAAATCCTAGAATACAAAGAAACAAAATAGACTGAATGAGCTACTCACAAATGAAACTGAGAAATGTGAGTGGGCAGAGTGTCCAGAGCAGAGAATTAATCTAGAGTCATTGATATGGAAATTGGTATGGCTCCAGTGTTTATGTGGATCTAAATTAGACCCTTATTATATTCATTGATTCCTTTGATTATTGTTATGCTGGAGTTAGCAATAAATAAAAATATGTGTATATGTGTATGGGAGTATGGGTGCAAACTCTAAACTTCAATTTAAACACAACTATCTGGAGTTCTTTTCATATCGACTGGCTAAAATACAATGGCCAACACCTTTGTCGGACCAGTATATCGAAAGTCAGACTCAAATTGTGTTTCCATCTCAATTTATAATGCAAGAAATGAAAAGTTACTCCACTCTTGGGTTTCCCCATTACGCTGGGTAACATGTGAGTTTTTTAGGGAAATGAAATAGCACCCACAAATGATGTCTCACCTCTAACTCAAAGATCACTAATTGGGTTTAAAATAACTACAGGTAAAACCCAAAGGACCGGGGGCCATATTACCAAGACGGGGCGATAAAATTATCGCTGCTTTATCGGCAGGAAACTGCTGCTAAAGTGGCGATAAAGGGCTTGATAATATGCTCTATAGAAATCCAGTAGAAACCCAGGTTAGACATCTAACCTGGGCTTCTATGGGTATTCAAAAGGGCATATTTTCAAGCCCCTTATCACCACTTTAGCGGCAGTTTCCTGCCGATAAAGCAGCGATAATTTTATCGCCCCTTCTTGATAATATGCCCCCAGATTTACTATTCATTCACACAATACAGCGCAGCAGGAGAACATGCTGCACTGTGTTGTGTGAAAGGGAGAAAGGAAAGTGCACCATATGCACTGTACACACCTCTGCACCATGCACTTTACTCTACTGAAGCATTTTCTTGTTTCACATATGTTGAACAGCCTACACAATTACTCTTTCAGGCATACATTTTCTCATTAGTTTCTTACACCTACGATTATTTTTCTAGAAGCCACTCACATTTAATTTATCCAATCTTCTTACCATGACAAAACTGTCATTGTTTCATATTAAATCAAACAGGTCCTTGTCATTTAATGTTTAACTAATGTGAGGTCAGTTCGCTTCCGTCTTTACTTTATGAGGTAGGATTCTTTATGGTGTGAAGGAACCTGCTATAACATGTGCAATGTTGCTGGAGTTATTTTTGAAATATCCATGAAAATTACACTAATTATATTGTTAGCACGTATATGTTATAAAGTACAGATTTATTATGAACAGCAGTGCTACAGTCTTAAAGGGGAAAGCGTTTGATATTTGTAAGAAGAAAATGATTCAATGATTTTGATGAACTTTGCAGCCAATTCAAACAAGAAACATTCGGGGCATATTTACCAATGTGTTGTGTCGCTCTAGCACCATGCAATAGAGGCGCAAGGGTTGCACACCATTAAAGTAAGATTTATCAAGCCGTGGCCCTCCGTGGCTTGGTAAATCTGGAGTTACGAAATGCAGCGCAAATCACTGCGTTGAGTTACTCTGCCCCAGGGAGGCGTTCCATGGATGGAAAGTGGGTGTTTTCACACATCTACCCATGGGTTTTGGGGCATTCCCAGATTTACTATTACTGGTCGACCTGGGAATGTGCAAAATGCTACGCCTCTCCAGGTGAGGTGTAACAAGGAGAAATATCTTTATTTCTCCTTGTTTTTTCCTCCTTCTATGGGGTCGATTCCGATCCGGTAAAAAGCGCTCCAAATCGTCGTACGGAGCGTTTTTTTCCCCGTACAAATCGTACCTGTAAACGTCCCGTACGTACGACGAAGTACGATTTCGTACCAGGAGCCGAACTCCGTACGAGTCGTACAAGACACCGTACGACTCTAATCTCCGTACGATTCTCCCTCGGAACCTGCTGTACGGGACATCTGTACGGTTCGCGGCTGGTTTTTACGACCCAGCAAGTACGATCCGTGTCAGGTACGCACCGTCCGACCCTTTTTCTACAGGAGCTGAAAACTGCCGTAAAAGCAAAGTTCGCGCCGAAACAGGTACGGAACGGCCCCCCCCGGGTACGGTGCGTACCCCCCATGATCGCAGGGGTACGCACTGTACCCCTGCGATCATCGGGTGTACAAGCCGTACCCCCATTGTACGATCGGTGTACGAGCCGTACCTCCATTGTACGATCGGTGTACGAGCCGTACCCCCATTGTACGATGGGTGTACGAGCCGTACCCCATTGTACGATCGGTGTACGAGCCGTACCCCATGTACGATCGGTGTATGAGCCGTACCCCATGTACGATCGGTGTACGAGCCGGGGTACGGCTCGTACACCGATCGTACAATGGGGGTACGGCTCGTACACCGATCGAACAATGGGGGTACGGCTTGTACACCGATCGTACATGGGGTACGGCTCGTACACCGATCGTACAATGGGGGTACGGCTCGTACACCAATCGTACAATGGGGGTACGGCTCGTACACCGATCGTACATGGGGTACGGCTCGTACACCAATCGTACAATGGGGGTACGGCTCGTACACCGATCGTACATGGGGTACGGCTCGTACACCGATCGTACAAAGGGGGTACGGCTCGTACACCGATCGTACAATGGGGGTACGGCTCGTACACCGATCGAACAATGGGGGTACGGCTCGTACACCGATCGTACATGGGGTACGGCTCGTACACCGATCGTACAATGGGGGTACGGCTCGTACACCGATTGTACAATGGGGGTACGGCTCGTACACCGATCGTACATGGGGTACGGCTCGTACACCGATCGTACAATGGGGGTACGGCTCGTACACCGATCGTACATGGGGTACGGCTCGTACACCGATCGTACAAAGGGGGTACGGCTCATACACCGATCGTACAATGGGGGTACGGCTCGTACACCGATCGTACAATGGGGGTACGGCTTGTACACCGATCGTACCATGGGGCTATGGGTCGTACACCCCATGATCGCAGGGGTACGGTGCGTACCCCTGCGATTATGGGGGGTACGGACTGTACGGTGTGTATGTGTTTGTGTGCTTTTCCGTACGACTCGCCCTTACCTGACGTGGACCGTACGAATCGCGTCCTCATACCCCGGTCTCGATCGTAATCGTCGGGTCGTACGGCATGTGTACGAGTCGTACGGTATGTGTACGAGTCGTACGGTTCACGGTTTCAGCCTTGCAATACGTACGGATCACGACGATTCGGACGGATTCACGGAATACGGGTCATACTTCGCGACTCGGACGGACGGGTAAGATTCGTACAGAGAGGGCTCCGGATACAAATCGTACGGACGGTTTTTTTCCCGAATCGGAATCGACCCCTATGTGTGATGCATTCTGCATCACACATAGAAAGAGGGAAATGCATCAGAGGATTGTTTTTGTGCAGGAAGGTGTTCCTAGTATGCATATTCCCCTTTCTGTGTGTGCAGCAGAATGCAACACACATAGAAAGAGGAAGAAACAAGGAGAAATATAGATATTTCTCTTCATTATGCCTCACCTGGGAAGGTGTAAGATTTTGACGCATAACTAAGTTTACAATTTCTTGTGGGTCAGAGCAAACACCAGTCTATTAAGACAGTCAACCAGTCTATCAAAAACTAGCGCCAACACTACATCAAGAGTTAACAAAGGGAATTGTTTTCATTTCTCAGATACATTCCATGCATGTTGTAGTGCACAGCACACACCCAATACATGGGATACTTCTAAAATATGCTAGGTATAGGAACCTGTGTTAGAAGAGGAAACGTCTAGTAAAAATTCCATGCTAGACAGCTCACATCAGCTCTGCCTCATGAAGTGTCTATGTATTGCATAAGGCAGCATAATTAGGGTGCTAGCACAGGGAGAGACAAGAGCAGGCCAATCTTAGTAGATATGACTCTGCACTGTGTTCCACCTAGCACAATACACCAAATTTGATTGTTAGGCTGTGCTGTGTGAAAAATATATAAATCTGCCCATACGTCCCTCATTAAGGCATGAGCCTTTGTGACTTGCTGCGTTGCAATTCGTTACAAAGCTAATAAATGAACCCCTAAGCATGTAAAATGCACAGCATGGAACTACACAGCATTGTTCTGTATCTAATTTGTGGAAAGCATAGGTCTGTATTGCACAGGGTAAAAAAGGGTGTAGTAGGATTTCCAGAACTATGAAACTTCCAGGATTGGATGTAGGAAGCTGTCTCTCTATATAGTGTACTAAAAAGAAATACACTGTTCATAGAGTCCAGAGAATCGTTTAGGGGTGTTACAAAGGGATACAAGTAGTAACCAATGGACTACCTACCTTTAGGCTGTCTACACCCTCTAGTGACCACTTCCTGTCGGAACGGGAACTATCCTAGCCCTGAGAGGTTGTTTCTCCACCATCCCAAGATGGTGGAAATTCAGGAGAGGGGTTCACCTTGCCTGCCCCACCCTAGGGGTGGTGTAGGCTAAGTGGGGACTCACCTCCGAATCTAACCAAGTTTCCAGCCTTTCCTCCCATCAACAGTGAAGCAGGAAAGGGGTCTTGGCATCCCCCATTATCTTGAGGCTCCTTGGTTGGATTTCAAAGGGGGCATCACCTTTGAAACTTCCCACCAGGAATGCCATCATGTCCTTGAGGAGGTGGGAAGCACCTGCACCCATAGCAGGCTTTGTCTCTTTCCTCTGAGAGCGCTGGCTCCCACCCCATGAGGTTAGAAACATATCTGGTAGTGTCAGACTGACAAAAACAAGTCAGGAACCACACTAGTGCTTGGTAGGTTTTCAGGGGACTCTCTAAAAAGGTCTCCTGTTTAAAAGAGTTTATAAATAAATCCAACAGTGGCATCAGTGAGGATTTATTAAGACAAGCTGGTTGGTACAAAACGGTACACAGTCAAAATATCGAGTTTTAAATATCGACCTACCAAAATATCGTGTTTGAAATTTCGAAGGTCATGAATATCGATGTCAAGAATATCGTTGGACAGAATATCGATCCTAAGGTAAGTAATATCGAATTTATTTATATTGATGTAAGTAATATCGAAGTTAGTAATATCGATAGCATATATATCGATGTAACTAATTTTGATGTCACTAATATCGATGTGACTAATTTCGATGTCACTAATATCGATATTTGTATTATTTTTATGTTTTTTATTATGTATGTGTTATATGTATTTGTTAAGTATTTAAATTAATTTATATTATATGTTTATTTTTTTTATATATTAATAAATTAATTTTTAAGTAAATTATATGTTTTAGTACCGGAGCGGGTTGTGGGTTTATAGGGGAATAGGGTGGGAAGTAATTTAATTGTAAATAATTAATGATTTTTTTATGTGTAATTAATTTTTGTTTTAATTATTAATTGGCAATTAATTATTTTAATTGAGAAAATAATTACTTAATTGGTAATTATTGTTAATTTTTATTAAATGTGATGCTTTAGTATTGGAGCGTGTTGTCGTTTTATAGGGGTATTGGGTGGGAAGTAATTTAATTGTAAATATTTAAATATTTAAACAAATTTTTTACTGATAATTAATGTATTAATTAATTATTAATTGGCAAATAATTATTTTTAAACATAATATATTTATTTATTTGGGAATTAATATTTTTAAATCGTAATTATTTTTCAAGAACTAGAAAAATTCATTAATTAATTGGTAAACTGTTATAATTTTTTTATATATTTTGTATATTGTTAAAATTAAATTTAATATGTTTTTTATTGTTATGATAAATAGTTATTTTTATTATTTTCATTATTTGGTGAGTAATATTTAATTATTATTATTTAATGGTGTTTGTTGTTAATTTATTGTCAATTAATTATTTTAAATTTCATTGGTTTTATTAATTAGTAATTGTATTTTATTGATGTTGATGGATTTAAATTATTATTTATACATTATTTCAAATATAAGAATAATTTATAAGTATGTTAAAATAAAATTATACGCTATTAAACGCTTTCCCTGGTGTTGCACCCTCTGGAGCGGGAATAGTAATTTTTACCCACCCGCTATCCAACGTTTTCACTACTGTTGCACTCTCTGGAGTGGAAATAGTAATTTTTCCCCCTATGCTATCCAAATGTTTCCCTACTGTTGCACTCTTTGGAGTTGGAATAGTAATTTTACCCCTATGCTATCCAACGCTTTCCCTACTGTTGCACTCACTGGAGTGGGAATAGTAATTTTTACCCACCCGCTATTCAACGCTTTCCCTACTGTTGCACCCACTGGAGTGGGAATAGTAATTTTTACCCACTTGCTATCCAACGTTTTCCCTACTTTTGCACTCACTGGAGTGGGAATAGTAATTTTTACCCATCCGCTATCCAACGCTTTCCCTACTGTTGCACTCTTTGGAGTGTAAATAGTAATTTTTACCCACCCGCTATCCAACGCTTTCCCTACTGTTGCACTCTCTGGAGTGGGAATAGTAATTTTTCCCCCTACGCTATCGAACTCTTTCCCTACTTTTGCACTCTTTGGAGTTGGAATAGTAATTTTACCCCTACGCTATCCAACGCTTTCCCTACTGTTGCACCCACTGGAGTGGGAATAGTAATTTTTACCCACCTGCTATCCAACGCTTTCCCTACTGTTGCACTCTTTGGAGTGGGAATAGTAATTTTTCCCCCTATGCTATCCAACTCTTTCCCTACTGTTCCACTCTTTGGAGTTGGAATAGTAATTTTATCCCTACGCTATCCAATGCTTTCCCTACTGTTGCACTCTTTGGAGTTGGAATAGTAATTTTACCCCTACGCTATCCAACGCTTTCCCTACTGTTGCACCCACTGGAGTGGGAATAGTAATTTTTACCCACCCGCTATCCAACGCATTCCCTACTGTTGCACTCTCTGGAGTGGGAATAGTAATTTTTCCCCCTACGCTATCCAACTGTTTCCCTACTGTTGCACTCTCTGGAGTGGGAATAGTAATTTTTACCCATCCGCTATCCAACGCTTTCCCTACTGTTGCACTCTCTGGAATAGTAATTTTTACCCACCCGCTATCCAACGCTTTCCATACTGTTGCACTCTCTGGAGTGGGAATAGTAATTTTTCACCCTACGCTATCCAACTGTTTCCCTACTGTTGCACTCTTTGGAGTTGAAATAGTAATTTTACCCCTATGCTATCCAAAGATTTCCCTACTGTTGCACCCTCTGGAGTTGGAAAAGTAATTTTTACCCGTACGCTATCCAACTCTTTCCCTATTGTTGCACTCACTGGAGTGGGAATAGTAATTTTTACCCACCCGCTATCCAACGCTTTCCCTACTGTTGCAATTTCTGGAGTGGGAATAGTAATTTTTCCCCCTACGCTATCCAACGCTTTCCCTACTATTGCAGTTACTGGAGTGGGAATAGTAATTTTTACCCATCCGCTACCCAACGCTTTCCCTACTGTTGCACTCTTTGGAATGTAAATAGTAATTTTTACCCACCCGCTATCCAACGCTTTCCCTATTGTTGCACTCTCTGGAGTGGGAATAGTAATTTTTCCCCCTACGCTATCCAACTCTTTCCCTACTGTTGCACTCTTTGGAGTTGGAATAGTAATTTTACCCCTACGCTATCCAACGCTTTCCCTACTGTTGCACCCACTGGAGTGGGAATAGTAATTTTTACCCACCTGCTATCTAACGCTTTCCCTACTGTTGCACTCTTTGGAGTGGGAATAGTAATTTTTCCCCCTATGCTATCCAACTCTTTCCCTACTGTTCCACTCTTTGGAGTTGGAATAGTAATGTTATCCCTACGCTATCCAATGCTTTCCCTATTGTTGCACTCTTTGGAGTTGGAATAGTAATTTTACCCCTACGCTATCCAACGCTTTCCCTACTGTTGCACCCACTGGGGGGGAATAGTAATTTTTACCCACCCGCTATCCAACGCTTTCCCTACTGTTGCACTCTCTGGAGTGGGAATAGTAATTTTTCCCCCTACGCTATCCAACTCTATCCCTACTGTTCCAGTCTTTGGAGTTGGAATAGTAATTTTACCCCTACGCTATCCAACGCTTTCCCTACTGTTGCACCCACTGGAGTGGGATTAGTAATTTTTACCCATCCGCTATCCAACGCTTTCCCTACTGTTGCACTCTCTGGAGTGGGAATAGTAATTTTTACCCACCCGCTATCCAACGCTTTCCGTACTGTTGCACTCTCTGGAGTGGGAATAGTAATTTCACCCTACGCTATCCAACTGTTCCCCTACTGTTGCACTCTTTGGAGTTGAAATAGTAATTTTACCCCTATGCTATCCAAAGATTTCCCTACTCTTGCACCCTCTGGAGTTGGAATAGTAATTTTTACCCGTACGCTATCCAACGCTTTCCCTATTGTTGCACTCACTGGAGTGGGAATAGTAATTTTTACCCACTCGCTATCCAACGGTTTCCCTACTGTTGCAATTTCTGGAGTGGGAATAGTAATTTTTCCCCCTACGCTATCCAACGCTTTCCCTACTATTGCAGTTACTGGAGTGGGAATAGTAATTTTTACCCACCTGCTATCCAACGCTTTCCCTACTGTCGCACCCTTTGGAGTTTGAATAGTAATTTTTACCCTTACGCTATCCAATATTATTTATATTTATTTATGTATTTAATATGTTACATAATGTTGTATTTAATTAATTTTTAAAATATTGAAAGTATATTTAATTGTTGTTATTTATTAAATATAATATTATTTATGTTATTAATTTATGAGTGTTGATGTATTTTTAATTTATAGTATTTGTTAATATTTTTAATTAATTTAATAAATATATATATCTTAATTAAGTATATATTATATATTGTATGTTTAATTTTAATTAAATGTTTAATATTAAATATGTACTATTTATTCATTTTAAACATTATAACAAAATTTTAAATAAGTTTAAATTATATATAAGTATTATTTATTTAATATAACTTTTTTTTTTACTGAAAAAAAACCGATATTTTTAACATCGATATTTTAATTTCGATATTTTTGTACTTACCATGTTGTAGATAGGGTGTCGATATACTTGCTTTCGATATTCCAGCGCCGATATTTTGTCTGTCGATATTTGCATTCTCGATATTCTGTCATAGATTCAGCAGTGCGGAGGATGGGTGCGGCACGATCCGCACCATTTTCGTCCATTCTGTAAACTTCTGTGAGTTGGGACAGCCCACAGCTCCGACCTCACGCACATAATTCATTTTTCCTGTGAAAATGATGTAAACGAACAAGAAGGGAAGGTGTGCACTCGTTCATTTTTTCACTTGCTTAGCAATACTGACTGTCCCTCAACGATAGTTGCACCCCATAGATGACCAGATGAAACAATGATGAAAATTTACGAAAATAGAAACACCACTTCAGAGACAGCAGAACAACACTGGGAAGATCGAAAGCGGATTAGAAAGGGAACTTTATTGACTAATGAAGTTACATGAATGACCATGGATTTTATTTTGCACGCTTATTATTTTGCATATACTATCGATACATCAGTGGTTTTGTTTTTGATTTACATGCAAGCTTTTTTAAGTTAATCAACTATATGTAAAAGGTTAACTTTCGTGTAAGTTTGGAATATATTCACAGGGTTTACCTTGTTTTCACAAAATGGCTTTTGGTATAGAGGACGGGTGGTATTCCAATTTGGGTGGATCGATTGAGGCAGTGCGATGTTTTCACTATACGTGATATCTCTTTAAGATCTATGGCCGTGAAAGGGGAGGTCGGGGTCAGGGCCCACGTGACACTGATTACGCACATGTTAACAAGATTAGACTATATAATGGCGAAAAGGCAGTCAGTTCATTTAGAGCGTAACATAAAGAAAAAGGATGAAGCGCCGTATGTGGCTTTTAAGGTACATTGTGAGGAGGCTTACGTTTATAATCATTGAAGGGGCCGTTGCATAGTAGAGACTTGGATAGATCAAAGGGGGTTGCAGGAGTGAGTAATAGTGTGTTCACGATTTTTTCCAACTGTTTTTGCTAAGAGGTATTCTTAAAGTTGCACTAATTAGCTACTCACAATGGTGAACGCTCGCTGCTGGGAAGAACTGTTTACATCCACATTCAAAAACTAGTGGCTTTTTTGAGTTATAATGACGACAAAAATAAGAGTGGGTAATCAAGGGAGCACAGAACGATTTTGTATTAACTATGGTTTATTGCATAGATGGTATAGTCACCTTTCTCATTTTCATTCTTGTAGTAACCCCTGACGAAGAACCTGTTAAGGTTCGAAATGCATTGGGTGGATTGTTAAGAACCTGCTCTACACGG
Source organism: Lissotriton helveticus (assembly GCF_964261635.1). NCBI lineage: Eukaryota > Metazoa > Chordata > Amphibia > Caudata > Salamandridae > Lissotriton > Lissotriton helveticus. The sequence continues at coordinate 1,084,212,410 of NC_136059.1, forward strand.
ATGCTTTGTGAACACGTGCTGCTTGTAAAAGTCAGGATGACGCCAGGTGGCATTTGAAAATGGTAAATAAAACATTCAAGTGGAACTATGCAGTCTCTGCAGTGGTTTTAAACACATGATTTAAAATTTGGATGAAGATGGATGGAAAGAGTGGTTTACGTGAAGTAGTGTGGCTCACTGGTTAGAGGCGGCAGACCCGAGAGCAGAGGACGGCCCGGGACCAGGGTTCGATTCCCGGCGCGGCAGGTTTCTGGACCAGGGTCAGCGGACTCGATAATTCTCTCGCCTCGGTGCCCACTCTGATCAGCGTTCACACTCGGCAACTCTGGGCATTAGCTTGCCTCATCTTCACTAACGGCCCCACCAGACCGCCGGGGATGCCTGGTCTCACCCTGGAGATACCCATTAAGGGACCATCTCTCAGGGAAGCCAGGAAGGGTTTCGCAGCGGTCGAAGCGCCTTGGGACCCTACGGGTAAGTAGTGCGCTATATAAATAAATGCCTATACGTGACGAATATCCTAAAGATACAGTTTAAGTCTTGACAGAGTCTGACTCATTGAAAGGGACAATCCCTTTACTCAGCAGTGCGGAGGATGGGTGCAGCACGATCCGCACCATTTTCGTCCATAGATTCGTACAAAACATCTTAGAAATCAGTGAACCCATCATGGAGCTAGGAAACTCATGTTGACAAGTATCCAGCCCATGCACTCTTTATACCTTCTTGTGGAATCTCGCTTTTTATGTAACTCTGCGTAATTACATGGAGTGAAACTCCGCATATTCCGCCCACCTCTAGTAGTTTATAGCCTGTTGCTTTTCCAATGTTTTCCATTGAGCTGTCAACATTCCAATGGTCTAATATTTTTTTTAAGTGAGAATGTGTTAAAGGGTTATAACCTGTTCTATTTTCTGATATTGACCCCCTGCAAATGTAATGCTGCCTTCAGAAAAGTCTTGATCATGAAAGAGGTAAACATTTTTGCATACTGATGTCTTTTTGAGCATGAATCAATATGTAGAAAGTGGGAATATTTTCCCAGTCCACGTTCACCGGATTCTGAAAAAAGAAGTCTAAACTCTCTTAGACTGCAGTGCTCCAGAAACCAGTTTAATAAATTCAAGTACAGAGTTATTGTGTTTCAGAATAAGACAATAAGGAACTTTCAAAATTATTAATGCTGGATTTTGTATATACAGATAGGAAAAGATACATTTCACTAACAACTGTGTGATACAATTTGTAGAACGAGTTACGCCTTTGCCTAACGTTTTAGAGTTTATGTGAAAAGTCTGATAGCTTTTTATCAGGTTGTTGTACAATATAATTATTGAACTACTATTCACCTTCTTAATATCACGAGAATTTGCAGGCTCACTTGTTCTATTATTTGTGATAAATGTAATGCAGCTATTATATCGTAGCAGCATGACATCAGTTATTCTCATATTTTTTCATTGTTCTTCGCCTCCACACTCTTATTATTGCTCCCTGCTGAAAATCTGTGCTTTAATAAATGTGTTTATGCGAATAAACTCAAAAGTAATAATTGGAAATGTTAGTTGGTGCATGTTTCTCACTATGCTACCTGGATTAATTTCTAAATACAGTTTCCAATTATAAATTCAGCCCATTCCCACCTTCTCCTTCAGAGTCGTTCATTACAATTATATAACTACAAATTGCTTCCAAGCTGTTCCAAAAAAGAAACCGCAATAAATATTTCTTGACTTTCTTAATGTTAACTTTCAATGAAATGCAAAAAGCTCTCCAATTAAGGTAAACACACGAACCTTTAGAATATCTACTTTGCTGTGAGTTTTCCTTTTTTGGTAAAAATATGTACTAGGTCATTGCAAACGATTTGTGAGTACACCTTTCATAGCACTTATTCTCGAGGCACATTTTTAATAATGAAACAAAGGCTTTACCAGCACACTGTCAACAGAATATGCTTTGAGGAGTTGAAATGTAGGATCTGGCCCATCGTGAAACATAAACACTTAGGCCCTGATCTTAAATTTTGAGGTTGAGTCACTTGTGGAATCAGGTAACCGTGCTAGCCCTTTCAATTAAAAAATAAAAAACCTATAGCCACGTGTTCCTATCATGAAGATGTGAATGCATGCCCTTTTACCCAAACTACAAATTCCTGTTTTGTCAAAGCACAAATTGTGCTGAATGATGGACATATGTCTATAATGGAAGTCCTCTTTCTTTGTGTTCTTGGATTTACATGCTTCCATGTACCTGTGGTTGTCTGTCCTCTTTTTTTTGTTTGGAGGAACCTATTTCACTTATTGATCCATTAATATGAAGGACCTTACAATGACATCCTAGCAGCTTGGTATTTTCTTACTATGAGGGAACATTTGTGACTGCTCGACCTTTGCTCCTAATTTTAGGGTTTGTGTACCAGTCCCAGTTACATCCTTGGTCCCTATATAGTAGTCTGTGAGTATGCTCTTCGAATGTAAATCTGATAACAACCACCAGATTTAAGAGATCTCGGATGGGGGGGCAGAGCCTTTGGTGTGACTGCCTCGCGCTTATGGAATGAGCTACCTCTGGACCTTAGACAGGCCAGCTCTCTGACCTGCTTTAGGAAGAGCCAGAAAACTTGGCTATTTTCAAGGGGTGATCTTTAGATTTCTTCACTGACAATTGATTCTGTTTTATGGTGTCTACTCGTCAATCCAAGCACCAGGTTACCCGTAGGCTGGCAGTTTTGCGCTATATAAGTTTTTAATTCATTCATTCATTCAAAGGAAGGCAAATATTCCACTGAACAGAGTTGCCTATCTGTTTCATAGTGTTCTCTGTTCTCCTTCATAGGGATTACTACCTCCTAGGGGTCGCTGGGGAATGCAACTTATGGGGAGAAGTAGGCTAAAGCCCATCTACAGAGTTAAAGCATAGTGGAAGCCTTGAACGTATTTCAAAGTGAAATATGCCCCTCCTTCCTATCTTTACGGATTAAGGAGGCTGTAGCCATGGACACCTTTGTGGTTTTGTATGGAATGGAAACCTTGCAGCTAGGGTTATGCATACTTTCTGTTACGCACGTGTTATGTTGCATAAGACCCTTTGCAGGATTTTATTCTAGCTCATTAAGTTAGTCTAGTAAATGCACTTATGAAGCTGACTAATTTGTTGTTAGAACCGTTACTTGTCGGTCCAATTCTGTCATATGTATTTGTTTCAGAGTGGAGTTGTGATACTTTTGTCTCACTTCCAATATTTTTTCCTCCAGTTTTTGGATACTGATGGTCAATTGTGTCTTTTTTTTGCCACAAACAGATAGTCAATGTGAGAAAATTGGGTTGTTGGTTGAGGGACATGTTAGCCCTTCTCATGTCACAGCCACGATCCTTGTCAGGTGAACAAAAATCACCAAATTAACCTGTTATTGACCCTATGGTAGCTTGGCACAAAAACATTCAGGCATAAAAGACAATGTGTTACGTATTTATGTACATAAACAGTAATTATGAGAAAACGCAACGCAAGAAACGTCCATACCAATTTAGTGAAATAAAGTAACATTTTGTAAAATCTTTGACACTAAAACAGCAAAAATCCAATCAGTAGAGAAGATACGTAATTTTAAAGAGTTAAGGTAGGTATAGGGGCATAAAAGCACAAAGCGCATCCCGCAGTTTTCAGGTCGTGTGAGATTGGGTGAAAGTCACAGGCAAACTTCGTTGGAGCACAGGGGACATAGGGACCAGGTTAGTCCCACTAAAAGATGTACCTTCCAAAGTCTAGCGTGAAGTGCCCAGTTCGCAGTGTAGGAGGCTGCAAGGAGCAAGGAGAGTGCTGTGGATGGTCGAAGAGCAGGCGGGGTTTCGCAGACAGTCATGGCTGTAGGGCACAGATCCTGTCAGTGTAGTAGACAGTCATTGCTGGAGATTCATGTTGGAGGTCCTCGCGGGCTGTTGATTCTGTAACATGAAGTGCAGATCTAGCGTTGACAGTTGACATTGTCGGTCGCTGTAGTGTGAAGAGTTGAGCACTGCTGGTTGCCGAAGGGGGCAAGGTCTTGGCACAAATTGGCCTGTTTGCAATTGCGAAGAGCCCAAAACTTCAGGATTTCTTGCTTTCTTCAAGAAGGAGCTCAACTGATGACTCACCAGGGGTCCAGGAGCTGAGGGGCGTCTCTTGGACATCAGGAACACACTCCAGCAGGGGTCAGCAGACCTCGGTTAATTCCAGTTACAGGTCCAGTTGCAGATCCAGGCAACAAGTCAACCCGGAGGAAGCAGAGTGGCCCTGGAGCTTTTTAGGGCGTCCTTGTATCTCAGAACAGGAGGTCAGGTAGCCGACCTTTGGAGTCACTACAGACTGGGATGCAGGGTGCATGTTCAGTCAGTCTAGTACCGCAACCTCTGTTCTGGTTGCTGCTCAGCTATCACTCTAAAAAGGATTGCCTTTCCTTCAACAAAGTAGGTAAGAACACTTTATGCAATCCAATGGATCAAAGTGTTGCAATTGGTGATGACAAAGTAACATGTAACAGCTGCAATTTCACTATAGATGGCGACAGGGTTAATGCAGATCTTTCCACGTGTGACACAACATTAGATGCCGCCAGTGTAGAAGCCACAGGAACAGACAGTCACTCTACTTGCGTTCTTATAAACGCTAGGTCCCTAATTAACAACAAAGTTGCTTTTTTTTTTACGTTATTGATAAATATTTGCCAGTGATAGTGTTTGTCACTGAAACGTGGGTGGACCCTGCCTCAGGTCCTGACTTGGTTCAGGACATACCTACAGGTTATTCCATCTTTAGACATGGCCACATGCATAAACACAGTGGTGGTCTAGCGGTTATTTACCATTATTACCTGCAGGCTACCTTTCAGCCAGGGGCTTCCTCATTCTGCAAGACAATTTCCTTTAAAATTGATCTATCTAAGGGTTATTCATTTAATGGTATGTTAATCTATCACCCACAGGGTCCAAGAATGTAATTTGTGCAAGCAGTTAATGTGCTATTGGAATCATGTATATACATATTTCATTTTACAATATTAGGACATTTTAATGTTAATTAGGAATCATCTGATGATAAGGATACTGAGCACTGGATGGATAATCTGTTCAGTTTTGGCCGTCTTGATTTTGTGGTGCTCGTTCATCAGGTCATACCCTTGATTGTATTTTTTCAAATAATACATTTCTTAATTTTGATACAACATTACCGCTTTGTTGGTCGAACCATAAAGCAGTCATTTTTAAACTTAAGATTTCGAATAAAGCATTGCCAGATTCTTTCTCGGGGCACATGTATTCATTTCGTGCATGGAATAAGATTGAAGCAGGCAAGCTTAATGTCATACTATCGAAAATCGAGCCTCAACCAGAGCATGTTTTCGACCAGGCCCCTTCTAATTTCACAGATTGGACTGGTAATGCTGTTGACCTGTTGGCCCCTATAAAATAAAAGCACGAAAGTACCATAGACCTAAATATTCAGCTCCTTGGTACTCGGATAAATTAAGATCTCGGAAACAACTGTGCTGCAGCCAGGAGCACTAATGATGCAAACATTATGACCCATGCGAGAGATGTAAATATAAGTAGTGTATTAGGGAGTATAAAAGCCATGATTCTGGCAGAACAATCTACATACTTTTGGCAAAGATCAAATCGCTCAAAAAAATTTAGCTAAATAACTTCTTTTTAATGGTTAATGTTATTGCTTATTTAGCTTATAACAAAACTATGTGCTTGAATCAAACTTTCTGTAACTGAAATATTCGCGTCGATGAAATGTGAAGTTCCTACCAACAGCAACGACATATTAAGAGAATGTACCCCTCTAACAGTGGAGCAGGTGTTAAACTTAGTTGGCTCAATTAAGTCAGGTGCTCTGTCAAATCCTTGCCTCTCTAGAATTCTGCAGTTAGCATCAGAGACCGTTCCTATACATCCTCCTGAGATGCTAATCAGCATTTTCCGGTCATCACATTTTCCTAGACCATGGAAAGATGCCCCTGTGCTGCACTTGATTAAAACATCTTCACTTAATCCACATGAAGTGAGCAGCTACTGTCCAGCCCGATTGCCCTTGCTAGCAAAAATACTTGTGGAAGCTATGAATATAGAACTTACTGCTTTCTTAGACAACAACAAATGGCTGGGTTCTTCCTAGTTTAGTTTTAGAGGCAGACAGAGTACTGAGTGTGCTTTAGTTGTTGCGACAGAAGAGATCAGATTAATAGATGATGGAAGGCGTAAGGCAGCACTCATCTTGCTGGATTTTTCAGCAACATTCGACACTCTCAATGACACGATACTGATGGGGCACCGAGAGAGAGTAGGGATTAAAGATTCAGCACTGGCTCTAGTAATCTCTTTTTCTCTGACAGAGTTTGTCACTTTGAAAAACTTTGGCTTCAATCCTTCTTTCCCTGTCTAGATACTCAGGGATCATCACTTAGTCCCACATTATTTAATCTTTATGTTACACTTCTAGCTAAACGTATTCTCTATTTTGGGTGTACAGTAATTTCATATGCTGATGATACCCGATTTGTTGAGTCTATCTCAAGCAACAAACAGGAGGCAGTCAATAAGTTTCTCAATTGCATGAAGGAAAATGGAAAATAGGTGAAAAACAATTGCCTTAAACTGAACGATGAAAAAATGGAAGTCCTTCTGTTTGGTAATGATCCCTCCTTCTGGACCTCCTTTTTATGGCAACAGGATTTAGGCACTTTTAGAAAGTTAAAACATTTAGGAGAGCTTTTTGATTTTGAATTTACTTTTTCAGACAAAATCAATCAGGTTAATGTCTTATATTTCTATGTCTTAGGAATGTTGAAGAACATTTTTCCTTGCATTTCATCTGATCTGCAAAAAACAGTGATAGTTGATTTGGTACTATCACAAATTGATTATTGCAATGCTCATTATGTTAAGGTACAATAGCAATTTCTGTATAAGCTACAAACTCTTCAAAATGCAGCTGCTCGTCTTCTTCTTAGCATTGCTATGTGGCAGTCATTATCCCAGATATTACAAATGCTGTACTGGCTGACTGTAAAAACATATTGCTTTAAGGCCCTCTGCATTGCCCCTAAGGCCCTCCATAGTTGTGGGCCTGAATATATCCAACTTTGGGGCTCATTTACACAATGGGCCCGATTCACAGAACTAACTTAAGACAAAATCCTAAACTTACTACCATTTTGGTATTCACAGTAGGCACTTACTCATTTTGGTATTCACAGAAGGCACTTACTCATTTCGGTATTCACAGAAGTTAGGAGTCCTAACTTTAGGACTCCTAAATGCCTTCTGTGAATACCGAAAGTCTTAAAGTTAGGATTTTTCTCATTTTAGTAGTAGTAAAGTTAGGACTCCTAACTTTAGGACTCCTAAATGCCTTCTGTGAATACCGAAAGTCTTAAAATTTGGATTTTTCTCAATTTAGTAGTAGTAAAGTTAGGACTCCTAACTTTAGGATTCCTAAATGCCTTCTACGAATACCGAAAGTCTTAAAATTAGGATTTTAAGACCAACTACTTGAAACAATGACCACTACCAAGTTGGGAAAGGGTAGGAAGTCCTTGCCAGGTGGGTCTATTGTGGGCACATTGGACCAGTTTTTAATCAGGGCATCCTCTGTGTTGGCACACGAAATTGAAATGACCGAAAAGAGGCTCTCAATAAAGCCTGCTTTAGACAAACGGTCGTCTATGGGTTTGCTGGCCCATGCCCCGTCGCCTGTTCATCAACCATTCACTGATGCCATGTTCCCGGGTGAAACTGGCGCAGGCAGCCAGTTATGTCAAGCTGCTGGTGGGTTGCCTGATATCCCTATCATCACAGACGTCGCTTCAATGGACCTTTGTACTTCGTCGCGAAATGACGAGCACCCTGGACCATCAGTACAGAGATTGCAAACACGGTCCGCATCCAGGTAAAAAATGGGAGCTCACCATCCGGGACCAGACCAAACAGTTAAAATGAAGCGTGGGGAGCTACACTGAAAAATAGAAAGGCGAACATTCAGAAATGTAGCAATACGGGGGTAAGTCCGCCGATAAGTACTGTGCCTAGTCCTGCTTTACCCCCGCCTATTGAACATGTGACTGTGGCTACACCAAGTATTGGAGATGTTTCCTCTATTGAATTTGGAGAAGATTTTTGGGCCAAATTGGAAACTATATTTACAATGTCATGTCTTCCTATCTATGATAGACTTAATTCAATAGAAGACAGACTTTCGCATTTAGAACTATTGTTTGTTCCCATGCAGGCAGATGGTGGTATGCGAGTTGAAGGCGGTACTGGGAACTCAGAGAGGTTGCCTGGGCATACAAACGCAGTTTTAACTAATGCTGTTGCAGCTGTTCCTCTCGCCCCCACTGTAATACCTGTTGAGCTTCAAATCCAATCTACGAGACAGTTGTGATTAATGATCAGGTAGCAAATAGAAGTGCTGAGAATGGGGGGGCTAGAGGGATAGAGAAACAAAAAACTCTGCCCACCAACATCATGGCTTATGATGTATCTAGGAAAGCATTACCATGTATAGATCTCCCTCCCGAGTCTGTACCATATGTGGTGATACTTACAGGGGTCCCTGTTTTGAGCCAGGGGAAAAATTAGGACTATAGTGAGCTTAAAAACAAATGCATCCACTGGCTGAATTGCAACAGGCCACTTCCAAACCAGGTATCTAGTGAAATCCTTTTTGGGCGACAAGTGAATTGGGTGGGGCATAGGGTAAAAACTATCCAGGGCGATTGTGTTGTAATTCATTTTAGGAATAGATGGGCCGTGGAACACATCTGTAATTGGGCTCCAGTATGCTCTGCAACGCAAATTCAACCACTTCCCCAAACGTATTTCTATCCTGCCACTCCCACTAATCCTAACCCCATCTTTACTAGTAGAGCTCAGCTCTGGGGGGAAAGGGAGAACCAGGGTTGTAGTGGGCAGGCAGGGTATGCTAACTGGAACGGAGACAAAAATATCCCCCCGGTGCTGGCAAGGTTTTGCCACAATAACAGATTTAGTGTTTTAGACCAGGTAGACTGACGGTTGAGGAGTAGTTTGTCCCCATCCCAAAAGGTCAATGATACGCATCTACTAGTACTTGGGGAAGGCAAGGTGGGTGTTGAATGCCCCATCACCCTGCCAAGACTAGAGGGGGTGACAGCACCCTACAGGCAATCGTGGGTAATGCTAGGGAAAGCTGTAGGGAAAAGTCTGAAGGTATATCCACTGGTGCCCCTCCTTTGGTAACACAAGAGGGTGTAGGTGACGGGGGACCATCACAGTAACAGCAAGGGGTCATGATAGAGAGAAAAACGTTGAAGGTTTTAATCTTGGGAGGGCAGGCATGCATATTGATGATGTATTAGTGGGGGGGTGCCAGCTCTACTATGGGTCAAAATAAATCTCGAGTGTTGGAGGTAAATAGTAACATTAAAATTCTCTCCTGGAACCTAGCAGGGATTAAGAACAAACTATTTTGCCCAGATTGGGGCTCGTTTGTAGAGAAGCATGATATCTGCCTAATGCAGGAGCCGTGGGCTCTGGATAACAACCAAAGGAGAGGCTTCGCTACCTTTAGTATACTGGACACAACGAAGGGCAGAGGTAGGCCGTCGGGGGGGACTAAGCATTTGGGTGGGTACGCACCTGGGCGCCAAAGCAGAGCAGTTACAAACTAACTCCCTCGACATACAATGTGTTGTCCTAACTCTTCCAGGTAACAAACAAATTGCCCTAATTAATATCTATTCAAGGCCAACTCAGTGTCGACAGGAATCTCGAGTCATCGACCAATTGAGGGAATATATACTAACTTTTGACCCTGAAACCATCTTAATTATAGGGGGCGACTTCAATTGCCAGTTTGAGCCTCTAATCAGTGCTAGTGCTGATGACTTAGATGATGAGGATCAGTATTGGCATATTCCGGAACCTCTTATCCCACCAGTTAGAGCATGGACGCCGCTGGTGCTCCAAATAAATTCGTTTACTATGTCCTCTACATTGCGGGCCTGTAACGGGAGGTTAAAATCGGATAGACCCGGTTCAGCCTCCTTCAATAGAGAGGGGCAACATTCGACCATTGATTATATTCTGGTTGAATGTAGATCATGGGACAGGGTTCTGGATTTTCAAATCTATAAGAGAAATGATAGTGATCATAACGCTCTAGTTATGACACTTAAACTAGGGAGTTGGGTTTGGCCAACCCCGAAGTAGCGCCCAACCAAACTCTCCAACCTCTCCTGTTACATAACAATAGGCGGAGAGTAAAATAGCCTCACATACAAGATTCCCCAAAAAATTAGCATATATATACCAGCAGGTAGTCCCTTATCTTAGCGAAATGGCCGAGGTTGGGTCATCTGGTGCACAGGCAGGGATGGATGCTAGGCCGATAGAAATACATGAACAGTTGACCTCCAAGCTGTTTGGTGTGTTCTATCTGGAAGGAGGCAGAAAGGTAAAATCGGACTCAGACAATCCCTGGTATAATGCTACTTGTCGTAAAGCCAAAACAGACCTGTTGGTCGCTGTTAAGGCTAGGGACAAGCCTAAGATAAAACAACTTTGGCTGAAGTACAAGCAGGTTATTCAATCTGAGAAGAAGGACTGGGAAGTCAACAGATGGGAAGATCTTCGAACCGTCCTTGTGTGCAAGGATTCAAAATCTTTCTGGGCAATAGTTAGCACAAGGGGGAAGGAGGGGAAGCCATCATCATCATTAGCGCTAGAATCTAACATAGCGCCAGCAGTGTGGGAAGCCCACTTTGGAACCATGTACGCTTATTCGGGCAATGATCAACTATCACCCCCAAATACAAGCCTCCATCATGAGTATTGATTGGTGGGGGCTCGGGATGACCCACTAATATAAAATACATGCCTCCACCATGAGCATCGATTGGTGGGGGTATGAGATATAACTTCTGACGAGGTTGAACTTGCTATCGCCAAGCTATTACCTAATAAGGCTCCTGGTCTAGATAAGCTTCCAGGGGACCTATTTCGGTCAGAACCAAAAATATGGGTCCCATATTTATGTGTTTTGTTTAACTCTATCCTAAAGGGCATGAATCCGCCGGACACTTGGCGTGGGGCAGAGATAGTACCTATACACAAAAAAGGTTGTCCTCTATTGCCATCTAATCATAGGCCTATTAGCCTTTTAGACATCACTCAAAAGTTAATGGGACGTATTATTCTAGAAAGAGTCCTGGCCTGGATGGAGGAAAATGAGATCCTAAGCCCTCTCCAGGCCGGCTTTAGAATGAGTAGATCAACCATTGACCAGATATTCAGACTTCAGGTCCTGTATTGGAAGGCGGTGAGTGTGGAGGGTGGCAGCCTCTACCTCATCTTTGTTGACCTGAGGTCTGCGTTCGATCTGGTCCCTAAGGAAAAACTGTGGAGTGTACTTCTAGATCTTGGTATTCCACCATATCTTTTGGATGTCTGAATAAGGCTTCATACTGAAACATATGCAAAAGTGAGGTGCGGAAAGCTTGGAGAATTATCAGCAAGCTTTCCTGTGAAAAAGGGGGTGCGCCAGGGGTGCATCCTGGCGTCCACCTTATTTAGCTTGTATGTCAATGGGCTCATAGATCATCTACCTGGCATCAAGGACATCGATGCCCCAAGGTTAGCTTCAGGTCCGGTGCCCGCATTGATGTTCGCGGATGACACTTTGTTGTTATCTAAGACATCAATGGGTATCCAACGCACCTTGGATGGCTTTGCTAACTTCTGTGCACTGAGGGGCCTGGAGATAAACTTATCTAAAACAAAGTTTATGATTTTCAATCCTCCCAGGCAGTCCCGCCCAAATCCAGTATTGAATGGTATACCCCTGGAGCGAGTGAAAACTTTTGAGTACCTAGGTATTATCCTTGTGGAACATCTGGAATGGAATATCCATCTAGCAAAGGCCACTCTAAAGTTAACTCAAATAGCGGGTGGGATATTGAAAATGCACAGAGCCTCCGAATTTAAGCCAGCTGCGCCTGTTATTTAGATCTATAAAACACAGGCTAGAGCGGCTTCTGTTTATGGGGCTGAGCTTTGGGGGTACTATAGGCCTACTGACCTTACAAGGGTAGAGCATACATTTATGAGGAACCTGTTGGGACTCCCAGCCAGCACGCCACTATTACCACTCCGGTTGGACCTAGGGATACTCCCCATTGAGGAGGAAGTGGCACTACACCCAATTATGTACTGGAGAAGACTCTGGAGAGTCCCTGAGCTAGCTGCCTATAAGAACGAATTTAGGGAAGCTTGGGCTTACTTGAGAACCAAGAAAGTACCGTGGTTAATGCACGTTAAGGAAATCAGTAGTAAGATTGGATTACCCGAGCTGTGGGGATCACCAGAAGAATCGTGCTTGGAAACAACTAGGGCTGCTCTGGTTCGCCACTATAGGGATTTCAACCTACTGTCACTTCAAGTGAGCTTGACAATAGGTAGACTGACAATTCAGTTTCTTCAAATAAAAGACGAGTATAAAACGGAAGGCTTCCTTGACCTGATTTATCCAGCTTTGGCGAGGAAATTATATATGCAATTCAGGTTGGGCACTCTCCCGCTTACATCCTTTACCAGTAAATGGCACAACAAACAAAATACTGAGTGCCTAGCATGCAAATATAAACTTGAAGATGAGATTCACGTTTTGCTCTTTTGCCCCGCTTACCAGGCTGCACGTAAATACTGGGTGGTGCCCATCTGTAGAAATCTTGGCTTCAGACACTGTTGTTTGGCTTGTAGAGTACTGAGGAACGATACGCATCCTCCCATCGTTTTTGCCATTTCCCGATTTTTGCACGGGATGTGGCATAAACAAAGGACTTTTTTACTCAAATATTTAAACAATTTAAATATCTGAATAAATTGCTAGTATCGATCACTGTGTTGAATGTTTATTCTGATTTTATGATGGGATGTATAGGCAAAGTTTTTAATTTTGTGTAATCAAGTGTATATATATATGATTATGATTGTCTTTGTAATTGTCATATACCATTTTTTTGTGTTTTTGTATTGTTTGTATTTTATCTCTTACTTTTATGGTCCGTTGTGACCGAAATAAATTTATCGAATGGAATGGTATTCTACTTCATTGCAGATAATAGAAGGTCAAACTTGCACTCTGAGTTTTTTATGCACAAAACCAAGCATTCTAGTGTTCTGGGTCCTGAGGAGAATGCCATATATCGATGCACAAAGAGGTCCGAAATGGGCTGACAATTTTCCACCAAACGAGTGCCTCTTTAATGATAATACTGTAGCTCCGAGCAAATTTATGATATAGCGAATGGTTATTCTTCTTGGAGCACAGTTGGAATACCATTTGGTGTTGGCCCATTGAGTAAATAACTTGGTTGTCTCAAAGTAACTTTATGGCCATTTCTTTCTTTACTCAGAAATAATTTAAAGAAAGCAACAAAACCTAGGCTGTTCAAAACTTTTTGTTGTATAGTTGTGATTGTGTAATTTTTTGCATAATTTTCTGTACAAACAAAGTGATTAATATGTCACATTTAAATTCTGTATACGTTGTTGATGTTCTTTCTGGGTATTGATTTTGTTGAACAAAAATGAGTCTCAAAAGATTAACTGTTGATTTAATAAGAAGAAACACAAGAAAAAAAGACAAAAATATAAATTATTGTGGATCATAGCGTGAGTGTGATTTCATGAGTGAACGCTCTTGTAAAAAACTATCAGTATTGGCATTTGTGTTGTTCTTCTTAACTTTCTAAAAGTCGCATTTTCAGAACAGTAATCTAAAATCTGACTGCACCATAATTTAGGATTTTAAATTAGGAATCCATAGACACCAAACTTGAAACAGTTATATCTTCTCATTTAGAAATTACACATCTAAAATATAATAAGGTAATCCCTTTGTTATCCTATGGGAAACATAGGCCTTGCAGTAGTGAAAAATGAATTTAAGAGTTTTTCCCTAACCAGAACATGTACAACTTAAAAGCACGTGCTGCTCTTTAAATACATTGCACCCTACCCTATGTGCTGTCCGGGGCCTACTCTAGGGATTACTTATATGCATTAAAAATGAAGGTTTGGACCTGGCAAAAGGATTATTTTTCACTGTTAGAGGTTGCAGAGCACTCCCGTTGTTACCAGTTTAAACCAAGTTAATCCAAGCTCTAAGTTGTGCGCGTGCCACCTGGGATAGGTGAACTGCCCTCTGTCATGTTGGTAAATCACAATTATAAAGGGAGCGCAACTGCTCTCCCGACCAGGTGCACAGCAATTGCGGAAATCTCAGATCCTTTTCAATGCCTCTTCCACTTTCGTAACAAATACTCCATGTAGTCCGACAGTTTTTAAATCAAACCATTTTATTTTCATAGGTCTTATTGCACGTGATATGCGTCTGTTTTACAACTTCTCATGCATCGGCTATGCCCATCCAGGCCTTTTTCCGTACACGAATTTTAACAAAACATCCTTGGTTGCCCGTTTATAAATTGTGAACTGGCAACCAAGGATGTTTTGTTAAAATTCGTGTACGGAAAAAGGCCTGGATGGGCATAGCCGACGCATGAGAATTTGTAAAACAGATGCATATCACGTGCAATAAGACCTATGAAAATAAAATGGTTTGATTTAAAAACTGTCAGACTACATGGAGTATTTGTTACGAAAGTGGAAGAGGCATTGAAAAGGATCTGAGATTTCCGCAATTGCTGTGCACCTGGTCGGGAGTGCAGTTGCGCTTCCTTTATAAAAGGATTATTTTGCCACATTGACATGACAGGTTAAACTGCACACACAGTCTCTGCAATCGCAGGCCTGAGACACATTTAAAGGGCTACTTAAGTGGGTGGCACAATCAGTGCTGCTTGCCCTTTAGTAACACAGATGATGGACAGAATGCAGAGCAAATCAAACATTCATCCTCAGTCAATAGATCTGGGTTAAATCCATTGTTTCAATTTACAGGACCTAAGTACCTTTACTACCACTTTATGAGGGACATATAAACAAATTAAATAAGGCAATTAGGGGGGAGCCAAATGAACCATGTTTAAAGGAGAGAGAAGTGGTGAAGTGTGAAGAGTCCTAAGGCCAACAAAACAAATTCAGCAAAACGCTAGACCCCCCCACCTGCACTTCACCTGACGGCCGTTGGATAAAAGATCTCCATTAAAGTGCCCCTACTATAGGGAGCCCGTCGTGTATTTCACCGCCAACCCGATGAGGAGCAGGCCGATGATGAGGCATGACACCCGCCAGGGTGTTTGAGGGCATTACAATCCAATATAATGGATTCCCAACTTTGACCTTGCCAGGTCAGGTTGATGCTTAATTCTCTGTGTTCTGCCTCTCACTCTAGAGAAACAGCATAATCGTTTTGTTGATATTACTGATAGTACTGTCCTTGGACCTTTATGCTGGATCTTCTTAAAGCCCACAGTTCAGTGATTTTCACCACACATGCATTAATGTAGGCTAGCCTGACTGGTGTCTGCGAAAAAACAACGCTCACAGGACAAAGTTAGTAAGCACATTTTTTCAAGCAGTTTTTCTTAAATATCAATGGTATATTCCATTTACTGACTTTTCAAAATCATTAGTTAGTTTTGATCTATCAAAATTACTTTCACTAAGTTATTGTTCTTGCATTTTTCTGGCTTACTTTGAGCATAGGTGGTAAGCATGAGGTGTCACGGAACAACATTAAGTAGAAACTTATGGCTGTTTGTACATGGAATTCTCTTGTGTTCAAATTGCTTGTTATACCTTTACTTGAATTTGCACTTGTTAAAGGATTTACATAAACTTAATTTTGCTGGACTTAGATATTTTTGTAATTTAGCCCTGCTATCCAGGAGAAAAGTACATGTGTACCACTGTAAACATGGTTAAGAAGGCTTATCCTTGATTGACATTTAAATTTGCCTATAAGTCCCTAGCACGTGGTGTTCTAAATGCACCCATGGCCTAGACATTAGCTGCCAGCTGTGGACATCAGGCCCAATTATGCCATCCATAAGGTTAACCATTAAAACATGGCATAGGGCCTAAAATGCATAGCCTAACTGCAGTCGTCAAAACATGTGCAGTTAACCCTGTCAAAAAACCCTTTTTGACCAACAAGAAACCCTGCTTTCAAATATTAATAAGTCTCATTTATAAACATCTATTTGCCCAAAAATGTAGAGTGTCTGATTTTTAAAAGAGGAATATGTGCAAAATCAAAACTGGCATGTTCCTGCAGTGACTACGCCTTAATAGCAATTTTTATTGGCATAACTGGAGCTGAACCCTAGAACATGTCAAAGTGCAGGCTACAGACCTCAATATGTAAAGTTTGACAGGAAGCAGCTCCAAAAGTTATTCAAAGCTTATTTTTAAGATTTATTAACAATCCAATCTAGTGGTAAAGTTGGGATCTTAATAAATGTGAAGGAAAAGTAACTTTTAGAAAATTACCTTTTACCTACATGTGCCTCCAGTAGGCCAATTACCACTATCCTACTGACAGCTGGTCTACCAGTGCTTAACTTGATGTGGAGTGAAAACTCCCCCCTGTGTCACATGGCTCAGTTATGCCCTGTAAGAAACACTTCAATTTTAACATGCACACATTTCTTAAGTTTTCTTCTCTTTCACACAATGACTTTGACACACATTTGCTTGCATGACAGTACAGGGTTAATTTCTCTGAAACCACTTTGCTTAAAAAACACTTGTAAAGAACACTATCAAGACACCTTGAACATTTCGTACAATGCCTGACACACATTGTACAATGTTGTTATTTGTTATTTTGTTCATGAGGTGACCTTGCTAATAAACAATGTCAGCTCAGCTGAGGCATCAACATGGAAGCATGGATGCCATTGTTATAAATAGACATGCACTTCGGTGCTTGAGAGGAACACTTGGCTGTCACTTGTGAGGTAATCACTGTGTTGGGGTTTTAGCTTAGTTGGTTCGGGTTGATCCCTCTGCAAGGAGGGATGTCTAACCTGTGACCAAGATGGGGCCTACATACTTTGCCTCCAAGTAAAAGGGAGTTAGATTATCCGAATGGGGATTCTTGGCAGAACACACACCATAGGCAACTAGGTTATGGAACACATATTAGGAGTACACTATTCTCAGTACTTATCTGCCAGCATATATGCACTGTTTTAGCACAATGCTGGAATTGCTCATTCTCCTCACTGTCCTTATACTTCTAAACACCTTTATATGCTTCTGTCTATTGATCATTGCAGAGTATACCTTATATACAAAAATCCGGATGGTTTAATAAATATTTAAAATGCCCCTTTGTGTCTTTCTTGTTTATCTCTCAGAGAGTGTACGAGTGACTGAGCAAAAAGGTGCTAGATCTGTTACCACGATTCCTGGGAGAGATCGAGGTTGTCATATTCTGAGAATGCCCAAACCATTCGCCACCCATCTAGGTTAGGGGGGCTATGGGTGCACTGTAAGCTAGCTGGCCTCTAGTACAACATAACCTGAGGGGATGCATAGAATCAGTCTGGCACCAATTCCAGCGTTTATGTTGCCCAACAAACACGCAGTTCCTACTGGAAAAGTGGAAACTACAACACCAGAGCAAGGCCAACAGCCTGAGTATGGGGACGTGTTGTTATCTCTTTAAAGGAAAGACAGTTAGCGTGTTCTTCATTAACTTGTAAAGAAGCAAGGTGAGGCCTGCCCTTTTACAAGTAAATGTAAAATGACTCTATGGAGAAGGCAACCCTTTGATCCCAGGCCGACACCAGCCAGGCTGGCACCAAAATAAGAGGGATGGAAGCTGCCCCCAAAACCAGTTCAGAGTGGACACAGAGCAGGGGACTGATCACTTCCTTGGCCACATCTCTGGGTGGGTACAAAGACTTTGCGCAGGAGAGGAAGATTTACCTGATCTTGGATTTTAGGAGTAAGGCGTTCAATGGGACTGATTGGAGGAAGTCAAACAGGAACTACTGAAACTGTGGGTAGAGTAACCCCAGGGAACTTTTACACCATTTGTTAGGGAGGAGTTATCCTCACCTACAGAATAGTGCAACCTATGAATATTGCACGCCAAGGAATCTTCCTCAGAACAATTTCTGGATCTGAAGAAGATCAGAAGAGAACTGAACCCTGCTTGCTGTTACCACAGAAGAACTTTGAATGACTCGACCTGCTCCTGCCTGTACACGGGACAAAGAAGTGGACTCCAAGGGTCAATGGGCTGAGCCCCTGTATGGCTACAGGGACACCCCAACCTGAGAAAAATACTTTTTTATTTATGATTAGTTGCCCATTCCCAACTTGAGCTGCACTGTAGCCTGCATGAGTCCTTCGCTGAACCAAGCCTTGAAATCCCAAGAGCCCTTCTGAAGCCAGGGAGCTTAGATGAAGAGCTGAGGAAGAAGGAGCTTACCACTGCAAAGGACTTAAAAACTACGCTAGAGGACAGGGACCAAGTACCATATCACATTTGGAGAAGGCTCAACTTTGCTGTGCTGAGGAAACATGTTTGTCCCCCTTAGTGCTACTCCACAGAAGCAAATCCATTTCAGCAGGTCCATGAGAAGGTACACAACCCCTTGCAGCTCTCTTTGGTTACAACTTGCCCCCTTGTCCTGCTGGAGAAAAGTGAGCTCTATTTCAGAGATTAAGTTCCAAGATAGAAATTGTGACCGGGTGAAGGTGCCAAAAGTATCCGACCGCAGCAACAACGGTCCCGGGTACGAAGTGTCACCTTTCCCAGTTAGCTTTTCCCGCCAAAATCAACAGCTTCAGCAGGACTCAACGCCTATTCAATTTTGCTACTGACTTCCTGGATAGACCCGGCTTCCTTACACTGCTGAGAGAATCTGGCTTCCATTGCTCTGGCTAAGTCTGAAGGTAAAATTTTGACCGAGCCAGCACAGTGTATCTGACCTCTGGATCCATCATGGCCAGCCTCAAAGTGTGGTTACGTCCTAGTCTACTGCCACCATAGACTATCATTAGCTCTTAGTGCTTTTTGGCACTATTTTCAGTTATAACTTTAATCACTCATGTCTGACCGACCCTTATTAGATTCTTGTCATTTTGGTGTCATTTAGGGGCATATTTACAAGCCCCTACCACCAGCACAGCGTTACTTTTTCTTACATTGCAGTGGGGATAGGGGCTTCAGCTTATTTACAAGGCAGTGGTTAAGCAACGCTATACTTGGGGGCCGATTACAATGTTGGCCGGAAAAGCTCCAAATGTTATTTGGTTCATCCAAATCTGATTCAGAACCCGTCTTGCCAACTGATTAGGAAAGCCTTCCGACCGACCAATTACGATAGTCGGAAACCATTTGGACTTTCCAACTCGTTTCAGAATGGCATTCGGAGTAACCGAGTAATTCGGAGCTGACTCGCACAGGTCTACAGACTGCGTTTCTGAACGACATATTACGTCGGGTGTTCTGACATGGATTGGCTGTCGGAATCCAACTTTGGGGGCGCGTAGCAGGCTCCTCATCATCCAGAGCCTTCCGAATGTGGCCTGTGGGGGTAATCATTGAACCCCTCTTTAATTCCACCACAGTGTGGCAGGCATCATGGGGTGCCTGCCAGAGGGTGCACAATTTTCCCCACCCACCCCTGTCTTTAATGGGAGCCTGTGTAGTCGATCGGAACATAGGTTCCAAATGAAGTAAATGCGAGGTCAACTGAACAGTGTTCGGAAACATTGTGATTTGTCGGACGCCCCGAATCTGATTCGGTTGGAAACCATTCCGAGACCAAGTCGTTCAGAATGCTTTCCGACCGACATCGTAATGAGGCTCTTAGTGTGAAAGGGGCGGACAATGGGTGTTGTGCTGGCCGTTCCACAGCAACACCCATGATGCTGCTCCATATTTAGAAGAGTGGCATAAATATGGGGCTGCACCAAAATTAAAACCAGGTAAACCAGGTCTTATCCTGGCGCAGTTTCCTCGTTTTTGCTGTTTCCATGTGTGCTGCTTTGTGCAGCACACATATAAACCGCAAAAGGCCATTGATTGTTAATGTGCAGGAAGGTGTTCCCGCCTGCACATAAACAATTTTTTTAAGAAAATTATGTTTTGCAACTTCTATGTGTGCTGCATTTCAATCAATCAATCAATCAATCAATCAATCAATCACAGAATTTGTAGAGCACACTACTTACCCGTGAGGGTCTCAAGGCGCTGAAGGAAGAGAGGGGGGGTGCTGCTACTGGTAGAACAGCCTGGTCTTGAGTAGCCTCCTGAAGGTCAACAGGTCTTGGGTCTGTCGTAGGCTGAGAGGAAGGGTGTTCCAGGTCTTGGCGGTGAGGTGGGAGAAGGATCTGCCACCTGTGGTTGTTCTTCGGATGCGCGGGACGGTGGCGAGGGTGAGGTCAGTGGAGCGGAGCTGGTGGTTGGGGACGTAGAAGGGAGTCGTCTGTTGAGGTTGTCTGGGCCGGTCTTCTGGAGTGCCTTGTGTGCTGGATGAGGAGTTTGAAGGAGATTCTTCTGTCGACTGGGAGCCGGTGCAGGCTTCTCAGGTGGGGGTGATATTGCTGTGGCGTGGTACGTCAAGGATGAGGCGTGCAGAGGCATTTTGAATGCATTGTAGTCGTTAGATGAGCTTGGCCGGGGCTCCTGCATAGAGGGCGTTTCTATAGTCGTCTGCTGCTGACGATGGCCTGGGTGACTGTTCTTTTCGTATCTGTCGGGATCCACCTGTAGATCCTGCCGGCAGCATGTGGAAGGTGTTGAAGCAGGAGGAGGAGACGGCGTTGACTTGCTTGGTTATGAGAGCATTGAGTCGAGGATGTCTCCCAGGTTGCGTGCGTGGTCGGTGGGTGTCGGGGCTGCCCCCAGTGCCGTCGACCACCAGGACTCGTCCCAAGCGGATGGGTTGGAGCCGATGATGAGGACCTCTGTCTTGTCCGTGTTCAGCTTTAGTCGGCTGCTCTTCATCCAATCGGCGACGCCTTCATGCCTTCGTGGAGGTTGGGTTTGGCGGTGAGGGGGTCCAAGGTGAGGGAGAGGATAAGATGAGTGTCATCGGCATAGGAGATTAGGTTGAGGTCGTGCTGTTGGGCGATGTGTGTGAGCGGGGCCATGTAAATGTTGGACAGATGATTTATGTGCTGGAAGGTACACCTTCCTGCAGATAAAAAATCAATCCCTTCAATGCAGACACCCTTGCACTATGGTACAATGGTATCTACGTTGGCGTTAGGCAGTTAAAATAGCGTAAGCACAGGGCTGCACCGTATCCTTGTAGATAAATTGCAGCCCTCCATTTCGGAAGTGGCAGAGCATGGCGTTAAGTCAAGGAGGCTAACGTCATCCTCCGCCACTTTCTCGTAAATATGCCCCTTTGTTTGTTAAAATGTAGTCTATTGGTCTAATTCCATTTAACTTAAATAATTTACACAATGTCCAACCTTGAGCGTGTCTGCTTTGTGCTACACATAAAAGGGGGTTGACTTCAGGTTAATTTAGTGACTTTTGGTATTTACCCTGATTGGAAAGCATTAATATTCCTTGAGGTGTGTGACCAACCACACCAAATAATTATACACTTTCTTACAAAATGTCATTCAACACAAGTTACACAATGTAAGAAGGATAGTCTTTCTTTTGTTAACAACACAAGCCAGATCAATGTCGACAGAACCAGAAATCCAGCCCACAATGCATTGCAAGCTTTATTAGGACGCCATGCCCTCTATATAAGCAATTGAACAATGACTACTAAAAATGCTTTCTAATCCGGAAAGAACTCCCATGATTCTAAGTGCTGGCAATGTACATTAAAAATTATCAGATATTGGCTGAAGAAAATGTTAAATACACTGAGAATGTTCTTAAGAAATATGTGAAATGCATGGTCAGCAGGTTTTTTGTAATTCTGTAATTAAGTCAAGAAAAGAAAGATGAGGGTGAAAACTATTAATCTTTTGTCTTAAGCAAATGTCTCCTGTTGGATGAGGTCCAGCTCTTAAACGGTTTAGGGAAGGCAAGTCCAAAATATTCATAGACTAACAGTTGGCAGAGCATTTTGAAAGTAAAATGGTTAAAAATTCATTAAACAAAAGAGACAAGTTTCCCTGAGTCAGGGCTATCGGGCACAAAAATGCCCTTGTGTTGTTCAATAGAATGTTAAAATGTTTGAATTCATATGCACTGAAGGACATTGTCCACGTTCTGATCTCACAGTTTTAAAGGCACTGAGAAGTATGAATTAAATATTGCATACTCATTGCTGTGCAAGTCCAGGTATAAGAAGGAAGATGTTTTTAAAAATGTGCTGTGAAGTTGGGCAATAAAAATACCAAATGTGGTGCGTTGGGGTGGACAAGTGGGACATAAGTCGAGTTATATGGAATTAAGACATTAGCGGCCTCATTGCAAATACCCCAAAAAAACGAACGGGCATATTCATTGGGATTTGGTGCATGGCAGCACAGTAAGTCACCTTGCTGCACTTGCCTGTGTCAAAGTGAAAAGCAGGAATGTGCCGTACCTACGACATACAACACATGTCTGTCTTTAACACCAGTGCTGGTGCCGTTTTGGCAGCCTAGCGCCAACACAGGCACTCTTGGACCATGATGCAAGGGTGCTTGTGTTGTAGGCAGGATTGTTTTTGTTCTCGAAGGGGCACATTCCTGCACAAAAACAATCCAGGCAGGCTTTTCTCTCTTTCTATGTGTGCTAGAAAGAGGAAAACAAATGAGGAGAATTAAAATTATTATTCCTTGGTGCGCCTCCGTTGGGGAGGTGTAAGGTTTTGGGGCATCCCCAGGTTTACATGGTCTTGTAAATTACGGTATGCATCAAAATCCATGGGTGTTGCTTGGGAACACCGACAGCAAAGCCCATGGAACGCCTTCCTAGCACTGAGCGAGGCAACACAGCAATTTGTGCTGTCTTGCCTTCCTCCATATTTATGAGACCATTCAAAGCCACACAAAGTGGGTTTCCATGGCCTCATGAATATGATTTGGTGGTGTGCGCTGCTGTTGTGTCACAAAAAGTGATGCAACGGCCATGCAAGGGCCTTGTAAAGATTTCCTCAGTTTGGGTGCAAACAGGAGTTACCCAGATTCAGGATTTTAACTGGTGCATGAACTCCGCACCCTAGGAGTTTTTGCCAGCCCAATTTTGGCCAGGTAAAATCTGACACATATTGTGGAGGCAAATCCTTAACATTATGAGCTAGTGCTCGTTAGAAGGGGGGAGGATTACTAATATATCTGTGTTCTCCCACTTCCGAGCTGACATATATTTGAATGGCACAGTAACATCATGTGGTAAATATTGAACCAGCGCCCATATTACATATATGGAGCACTGCGCTTTATTCAGGGAAAGTGCGCCATATTACAATGAATGCGCTGCCACCAGGGCAGTTGGAAACTCGCTCTGTCCTGGAGGCAGTGCATTCAGTGAAATACGGAGCAGCAACTTCAAAGTCGTTCCATGTTTCTCTGCGCCGGTGGCAGTCCGTCTGCCCGTTAAAGAGGGCCTAGAGATCCCCTTGCAGGTGAGTGCAGTGAGTGATTGCACCTACCTGCTGGTGGATGTTTGGGGAACCATGGGACCCCCTTTCTTCCCTCGAGAGGGTTTCCCCCACGACAGCGCATTGACATTGCGCCACATTTTTGTGGCGCACTATCAGTTTGCATCCTAAGGGCATGTTTGCCTCTTCACCCAAGTTGGTAATATGGCACCGGAACAGAGGCTAAATTATTACGTTATTTGCATGGGGCCACACCCCCATGCAAATAAAGGTACAATATCTGAGGATAGCTCTGGTGCTACTTATGAGCTGGCGCTATCAGTATTACAGAAGGAGCTGCACAAGCAAAAGCATACCCCTCTGTAATACTATAGTGCCCTGGGCACAAAAAGCGGGCTCATACACTGTTGCACCCCTGGGGCCCTATGTGTAATAAGGCCACAGAAAGGTATTCATGTTTGTCAGATGTCTTTCACCACTAAGGATAGTATGGGACTTGGAATGAGCCCCTGATTGGGATAGTTGCAGAGGAAAGGGTTATTTCCAAATCACATACATTTCATCAAATAACGTTTTATCACCAGTAGCAATGTAGTCTTAACATTACTTTGAACATTGCATTTAACATTACGTTTTCTGGATATAAAAATACATTGGACACCAACTGGTTTAACAAGGTACTGATGAGAACGTAATCCATGCTTTATTACCATTTGAACCCAAAGATTGGCTAGTATATTAATCACAGAGCATGGGCTGCATATGACTGTGTGGGACTACAAGGAGCCTATTTAACGGATTTGACGTAAGTGCACATGACTCTTGTTGGAAACTGAAATGAAGGAGGTAGGCTACTTCTCGAGCTGTAAAATGTCCCAGAAAGCTAATGTTCAGACTAACGTCTATTGATACATGGTGGTAACGAGTATTGACATCAGCAGGGACAAATCAGCCTTTCCTCCATTCAAGTGTATTATCAACACATGTCCTTTACAGCTCTTCAAAACGCCCAAGTACCATCTATAAATGTATTATTATTATGATTACATTGATCGATCTCCCAGTAAAAAGAATGCATTCGAGATAGTATTAGTAAAATATCAATTAGGGAAATGTAATTTGTATGTCATGAACAAATGTGATTAAAGACATGGTAATGTATCCATTAATCTTGGCACTTCAATCAGGTACTGAATATCACGGATCACATGGAAGCCTATGGTTTCTGCAAAGGGTTGCACAGATCTTCCAACATGGATCAAGAAATTAATGATGACCACTTTTTACAGCAACTTCGACTAGAATGGAAGGCAAAATATGTGAACCTTATTTGCACTGTATACAAAATACTAAGCCTACCTCACAAAAAGAGAATTTATCCATAGATGATTTAACCACTCTACCCCAATACTAGAAAAATATGTATGTTATATTGTAAACCTGGCCCTGATTGATCTGAGATTTTAGAATGTGGTTTTATTGGCTACTGTTAGATTTGGGGGTCTCTAGTTGGCAGAGGTAGGTACCTTTGACCAAATAGGGACCCTTGCGTCTAGTCAGGGTAAGGGGATTACACTCCTAAAAAAAACCCTGCTCACCTCCTTGGTAGCTTGGCACGAGCAGGCAGGCTTATCTGAGACGCAGTGTGTTAAGCATTTGTGAACACATACAGTAATACAGTGACAACACTACAGAGGGACACCACACAGGTTGTATTATAAAAATAAGTATTTTTGTATAGACTTAATACAAGACCAAATGACAAAAATCCACAATACTGTACTCGAAAATAGACTGTAAAATGTTATCAAATAGCTGAGTCCTCTCAGGTTGTAAATGCAACACTTTACTCTCAATGTACCTTGAATGCGCAAAGCAAAGAAAACAAAAGAGTGGCAGGGAAGGTGATGCGTCGGTTCCTTAAAAGCAGGGAAGTGGATGCGTCGGTTCCTTATTGTGTAGGGAGGCGATGCATCGGTTTCTTACTGCTCTCCGTTGCGATGCAACAAAATGGCGTCTTGGTTGTGATGACAGTACCAGACTGCACGCTCTGCAATGGCAGACCTTAGACACATTTTACAAGGCTGCTTCTGTGGGTGGCACAACCAATGCTGCAAGCCCACTCTCAACATTTGTATTTACACCCCCTGGGCACACTCAGTGCACTGTACTAGGGTCTGACAAGTAAACCAAACATTCAAAAATCCAATCATGGAACCACTAATCAATACATCAATTTACAGTAGTGAGCACTCACACGGTGGCACTGGACAGCAGTGGCACAGTGCCCAAAGCATCTAACACCAGCAAAAAAAACACATGAGGCAACAGCAAAAAGGGAAGGGAGACCCACGCCAATGGTGCCAGGTCTAACAGTGAAATATAATTTTTATGTGTGCTGCAGAAGGCAACACACGTAGAAATGGCTAATTGCCACTATTAATCGTTTATTTCCAGGAAGGGGCACCTTCCTGCACATAAACAATTGAAAAACAGAGAGAGCAGTGAGAGATAAAGAGCCTCATTTAGATTTGAGTTTGAGTGAGACTTCTCCCAAAATTCGGTAGACACCTTGAAAAGTGACGCACCAGTGGCGCAAAGGGCTTGTTCCAGTCGTGGGAATCAACGTTAGGGTAGCCAAGGTAGCTAAGACATTTTGGGAGATGTATCACTAAAACCCAAATCTAAATGAGGTTCATTATCTCTCACTGCTCTCTCTCTCTGTTTTTCTATATTTTATGTTCCCCTGACTTTTTGGGTGAGGGGTGGAGAGAGAGAAAGAGAGAGAGAGAATAAGAGAGGAAGAGCATGTGTGTGTGTGTGTGTGCATGTGTGTGTGTCCGCGAGCTTGTGTTCAGCATGTCAGAGCTTGCCCTGCAGCTGACTGTCACAGACCTGGTTGCCTCCATATGACTAGTAGCTAGTCAGTTGATTGACTTTGCGCCAACCCTACTGTTATTTCACAAATGTGCCTAACACGTGACTTACACTACAATATACATATGAGCATCTGAGGTGTGCCTGACAAATGACTGCCTCAGCCATACTGGCCTGTTAGAGATGTGAATAATTCCTCCTCAGCCAATGTGCCTTTTAATGGTTAACCTGACATATGAATCATCCTGTCCCCTCTGAATTGAACTATACAGTGTTCTTATTTATTTTCAGATATTTGTATTGATTTTTAAACAAGTTAAAAGCAAAAGAACACTAATTACAGAAGAAATGGAACGAATGGGTCGCCCATGTACCAAAATACATAGCAGCTCTCTATAGATAAGGCTTTGGTGAGCGAGTGAAAAACAAGCTACATAACAATCATATACCAATGTAGCGGTTTGAGTAGGGAGTGACATTAACAAAGTTAATATGGACCAGACAACCCACAGATATACAATTTCTGTCAAGCATTACCCCGTAGATTATGAAGGGTTTACCTTGGTTGTGGGAGTTAGTCCAGGAGGTTCAATTTGTTGTAACATGAAGTTACAGATAGGGCCCCAGATGTATTAGGGTTCTCGCCTTGGGAACGTACAGCGCCTTAAGAACGTATGCCTTCTGTAATGAGCGGCGTGCTCGCTCATTACAGAAGACAACATCTTTCAACTAGTCCGGTGTCTTGGAAAGGGCCTCCACATCGATTGGGGTATGGAGAGGCAGAACATTTTCACCTAATCCAGTGTATGGTGTAATGTGCCTGAATGGCTAAGTGGTAGCGCTCGGGATCAGGGCTGGTTAAGCTATCCCCCTCATAAGCTTTAGTAAGTCTCTCACAATTCATACATGGCGTTCTGCCACCCCATATTAGATGAATCAAGAGAGGTTTGAGTTTAGCAAAGAGTGTCCTACCTGGTCGTATAGTGATATTTATAAAGATGTATTAAAATTTGGAAAGGATCTCCATTTTAATTAGCGCTCCCCCCTCAAAGGGATGGAGACGCATATTACCAACGATTAGCAATATTTATCGCTAACGATGCTTAGCAACAAATTTTTTAACGCTAAGCATCGCCTGAAATTATCGCAGGGATAACTTGCTATTAGCAAGGTTTCTCTCAGAAGTGATCAAAATCCTCGCGCTAACTGCCAAATGAGAGATTATCGCTGGAAAACCAACGATAATCTCTTGAAGTTTGGCGTTAGCTTGATAATAGGGGCTCACAAACTTAGTCATAATATCCACCTTTCATAGGATATCATGGCTAAGTCAGGAAAATACCAGGTGTAAAAAAAGCAGAGCTAACCGCGGTTAGCACTGCTTTTTTTATCACTAACAGGGTTAGCGAAATCCTTGATAATAGGAGAAATGTCGCTTAACAACATTTCTCCTATTATTTTTCTCTGGAATGCCCCCTTTGCATCTCATTAGAGATGCAAGGGGAAGTGTAGAGACAAAGGGGCATATTATCAAGGGGTTTATGTCCGCTTTTTTGGCTTTAAAAGCCAAGAAAGCGGAGATAAAATGATCTCCCTATTACCTAGCTGTCGCTAACACCAGTTAGCGACAGCTAGTAGGAGATAGCGACCATCTTGGGCCCCACTTTGCATGTCAGTGATATTTATCACTAATGACATGCAAAGTGGGCGTGCCAAGATGTTAGCGACTGGAAACAGTCGCTAACATCGCTATCTCCTATTACCAACTTATGGAGATACTCCAAAAGTGAACACCTGCCCTGAGCAGTTCTTAGCCATGTTATCCAATGGGAGGTGGATAACATGGCTAAGAGCATTAGCTCGGTAATGCATGAATATCGCTGACTTTTCAGCGATATTCATGCATTGCGGCCGATTTTTATCGCATTTGCGATAAACCTTGGTAATACCAAGGTTTATTTGCGATAAAAATCGCAGCAGCTCAGCGGTAAATTTTTGTCTCTCTAACCAAGCAATAGCGATAATTATCGCTATTGCTTGGTAATATGCCCCAAAGGGTGCTAACATGCAAATTTGCGCGTTAGCACCCTGTTGCTGATAGGGAGATAATTTTATCTCCGCTTTCTTGGCTTTTAAAGCCAAAAAAGCGGAGATAAATCCCTTGATAATATGCCCCTGAGGGAGGGGATCTAGAGATGAGCCAGTGACTTGAGTGATGCAATCAAGGGGTTCATAGTTCCTTTGTACAAAAGAGATCATTGTTCTAAATATCTGGACACTAAGGTAACTGACCGAGTTGACCTTACAGACGAGGGGGAAGTCTAAGGGGAAAACTAAGATGTCCTCAGTGAGGGAACATATTTCAGATTTACCTCAATCCATGTGTAGTCCAACATAGCAGCCAAAGTTGATGCTATTGTGAATAATTTAATTTAGGTTAACCCCTGGAATACTGAGGAATAATAAAATGTCATCTTGGTACAAGGACAAAAGATGGCTTCACGTAGGTAAGTTCAAGCTGCTATGCGTGTGCTTCTCACACAACAGAGAGGCAAGGGACTGGATGGCCACAGCAAATAATAATGGTGAGAGGGGGCCACACCTGCACATGCCCCTACCTACTTCACACATTGGCATGAGGTAGTCATTGACTCTGACACTACCCATCAGTTCTGTGTACAGTAACCATTTTATAACAATAAAATAAAGCCACAGGCCCATTCAGTGCAACACTTTAAACTGAAAGGGGCATTCCTGTGAATTAAAGGCTTTCTTAATGTCAAGAAACACTGAGGTTGCTGGACCTCTAGTTTTATACGATGTATCAGAGAGAGCAGCGTCATAGGAATTTTTGATATTCACTTCTGATGTTGCTTCAGCACTTTTAGAGGTGAAGGCTTTACCTAAGCAGTTTGGCACCCTTTCAGGTTACAAACATAGGGGCATATTATCAAGGGGGTTTATCTCCGCTTTTTTGGCTTTAAAAGCCAAGAAAGCGGAGATAAAATTATCTCCCTATTATCTAGCTGTTGCTAACACCAGTTAGCGACAGCTAGTAGGAGATAGCGACCATCTTGGGCCCACGCTTTGCATGTCAGTGATATTTATCACTAATGATATGCAAAGTGAGCGTGCCAAGATGTTAGCGACTGGAAACAGTCGCTAACATCGCTATCTCCTATTACCAACTTTTGGAGATATTCGCGCTAAGCGCGAATATCTCCAAAAGCTAACACCTGCCCTGAGCAGTTCTTAGCCATGTTATCCAATGGGAGGTGGATAACATGTCTAAGAGCATTAGCTCGGTAATGCATGAATATCGCTGACTTTTCAGCGATATTCATGCATTGCGGCCGTTTTTTATCGCATTTGCGATAAACCTTGGTAATACCAAGGTTTATCTGCGATAAAAATCGCCGCAGCTTAGCGGTAAATTTTTATCTCTAACCAAGCAATAGCGATAATTATCGCTATTGCTTGGTAATATGCCCCATAATCTCTAGAAAACTCAGATTCTCTGTTCTGGGAATGTTGGCCCAGTAGGATTCCTGGCTCTTCAGGAAGCAACTTATTTGGTTGTTAAAATCACAGCTGCGGTAGACAAAATTCCTGAGCTGAACATTGTCCCAATATTAGAAAATGTTAATAAAAAACTGGAGAGCGTAGATCATCTGCACTTTTCTCTATATGGACAAAGCAATGTGATCAAAATGTTGGTATTCCTAAATTTCTATATATTTTTAGAACTATCCCTGTAGAATTCTCCTGTTTAGCAAAGAAAGAGAGGATATGTTATAGATGTCTTTGGGGTACCGCAAACCAAGAAGAGAAGCTAAGTGGATGACCCTCCCAAGGCAGAGGGGGGATGGGCTATTCCCAGCTTTCTCCTTTACTACTGGGCATCTATCTTACAACATATTGATATTTTGTTAGTGGGGGCAAGGCTGAAATTCCAGTGGAGGCCAGACCGACCGTATATGAACTAGGGTTGGGGAACGAAGTCATGGGTTGTCTAGACAGGATAATAGAACCCTGATAATGTAAAAAAAGTTACAATTTTAAATATTAAAAACTGCTTATAAGGTTTGGAGACAGGTGTGGCGGAAATTGAAGATTCCAAATCTGAATGTGTATACCCCAGTCTATGCTCCAGGTACTCTCTCTCCGATCTTCCAGGATGATCAAATCACCTTTAGATGTGGGGAATAGAATTAATCTTCTAGGTGAATTTTATAAGGAAGGTACATTTTTATCGTTCAGGAGTCTGTAGGATTACTTTGGAGTGGGTAAGAGAGATTTTTAAAGTATTTACAGATACAGAGCTTCTTAGGGGCAAATGTTAACAGGCCGGCTCTAAAGTTAGAAAATATTTCTCTGGTGGAGATAATTCGGAGGAAGTCCAGGACTGGGAAGATTGATCATAATCTGCTCGAAGCTTCCTCAGATGATATTGAAGTTCAGAATGCAAAATGGGAAAATAGGCTTAGAGACGTAGCAATAAATATTGAGAATTCACTGGAATTGGCGAATCAGATGCTGCTAACTGGGAGTCTAAGGAGCCAACATTTTATGTCTGTTTTTGACCTTCACTACACCCCAGCAAGGATAGCGAAATGGGGGGGAATGAGGGGAGGGAAATGTAACAGATGTGGCCTACTACACATATGCTTTTTTCTTGCCATAGAATGGATATCTTCTTGAAGGATAGCGAGGCCTTCTTATGTACAGTTTTAGGGGTCTCTGTGTCGATTACACCTGCACTTTTAATCTTGGGATTATTGAATAACACATAGACATACAAAGGGGTGAGATCAGAGATAGGGTTTTTGTTCATTGCAATGGCCATTACCCGATGGTGCATCACCTCCCAATGGATAAGTAGCGACTCCCCAAACTTCTCTAGTTGGTTGGTGAGTATATTAGCTATTTATAATATAGAATCCTCCTTATATAAGTCAAGAGGACGAAGGAAAAGAGATTTGGGGCAGAGAATTTGGTCTCTTATCACAGGATTGGTGAAGCAATAATAGTTGACCGCACCAAACTTGGTACAGGTAGTTTTTATAGAATCTTTAGGCAATGGTAGTAAGGGATGAGCAGGCAAAGACAGGTAGGGCAACCGTAACTATGTTCTGAACACTTAATGTTTGCCTGTTGACTATTTGAATCATGGAAGCAGTGAATTAATTAATTTTAAACCATGTTATTCTATTTATTGCACCAGCACATTCCTTCTTTTACCAGTGTATGGTGTAATGTGCCTGAATGGCTAAGTGGTAGCGCTCGGGATCAGGGCTGGTTAAGCTATCCCCCTCATAAGCTTTAGTAAGTCTCTCACAATTCATACATGGCGTTCTGCCACCCCATATTAGATGAATCAAGAGAGGTTTGAGTTTAGCAAAGAGTGTCCTACCTGGTCGTATAGTGATATTTATAAAGATGTATTAAAATTTGGAAAGGATCTCCATTTTAATTAGCGCTCCCCCCTCAAAGGGATGGAGACGCATATTACCAACGATTAGCAATATTTATCGCTAACGATGCTTAGCAACAAATTTTTTAACGCTAAGCATCGCCTGAAATTATCGCAGGGATAACTTGCTATTAGCAAGGTTTCTCTCAGAAGTGATCAAAATCCTCGCGCTAACTGCCAAATGAGAGATTATCGCTGGAAAACCAACGATAATCTCTTGAAGTTTGGCGTTAGCTTGATAATAGGGGCTCACAAACTTAGTCATAATATCCACCTTTCATAGGATATCATGGCTAAGTCAAAAAAATACCAGGTGTAAAAAAAGCAGAGCTAACCGCGGTTAGCACTGCTTTTTTTATCACTAACAGGGTTAGCGAAATCCTTGATAATAGGAGAAATGTCGCTTAACAACATTTCTCCTATTATTTTTCTCTGGAATGCCCCCTTTGCATCTCATTAGAGATGCAAGGGGAAGTGTAGAGACAAAGGGGCATATTATCAAGGGGTTTATGTCCGCTTTTTTGGCTTTAAAAGCCAAGAAAGCGGAGATAAAATGATCTCCCTATTACCTAGCTGTCGCTAACACCAGTTAGCGGCAGCTAGTAGGAGATAGCGACCATCTTGGGCCCCACTTTGCATGTCAGTGATATTTATCACTAATGACATGCAAAGTGGGCGTGCCAAGATGTTAGAGACTGGAAACAGTCGCTAACATCGCTATCTCCTATTACCAACTTATGGAGATACTCCAAAAGTGAACACCTGCCCTGAGCAGTTCTTAGCCATGTTATCCAATGGGAGGTGGATAACATGGCTAAGAGCATTAGCTCGGTAATGCATGAATATCGCTGACTTTTCAGCGATATTCATGCATTGCGGGCGATTTTTATCGCATTTGCGATAAACCTTGGTAATACCAAGGTTTATTTGCGATAAAAATCGCAGCAGCTCAGCGGTAAATTTTTGTCTCTCTAACCAAGCAATAGCGATAATTATCGCTATTGCTTGGTAATATGCCCCAAAGGGTGCTAACATGCAAATTTGCGCGTTAGCACCCTGTTGCTGATAGGGAGATAATTTTATCTCCGCTTTCTTGGCTTTTAAAGCCAAAAAAGCGGAGATAAATCCCTTGATAATATGCCCCTGAGGGAGGGGATCTAGAGATGAGCCAGTGACTTGAGTGATGCAATCAAGGGGTTCATAGTTCCTTTGTACAAAAGAGATCATTGTTCTAAATATCTGGACACTAAGGTAACTGACCGAGTTGACCTTACAGACGAGGGGGAAGTCTAAGGGGAAAACTAAGATGTCCTCAGTGAGGGAACATATTTCAGATTTACCTCAATCCATGTGTAGTCCAACATAGCAGCCAAAGTTGATGCTATTGTGAATAATTTAATTTAGGTTAACCCCTGGAATACTGAGGAATAATAAAATGTCATCTTGGTACAAGGACAAAAGATGGCTTCACGTAGGTAAGTTCAAGCTGCTATGCGTGTGCTTCTCACACAACAGAGAGGCAAGGGACTGGATGGCCACAGCAAATAATAATGGTGAGAGGGGGCCACACCTGCACATGCCCCTACCTACTTCACACATTGGCATGAGGTAGTCATTGACTCTGACACTACCCATCAGTTCTGTGTACAGTAACCATTTTATAACAATAAAATAAAGCCACAGGCCCATTCAGTGCAACACTTTAAACTGAAAGGGGCATTCCTGTGAATTAAAGGCTTTCTTAATGTCAAGAAACACTGAGGTTGCTGGACCTCTAGTTTTATACGATGTATCAGAGAGAGCAGCGTCATAGGAATTTTTGATATTCACTTCTGATGTTGCTTCAGCACTTTTAGAGGTGAAGGCTTTACCTAAGCAGTTTGGCACCCTTTCAGGTTACAAACATAGGGGCATATTATCAAGGGGGTTTATCTCCGCTTTTTTGGCTTTAAAAGCCAAGAAAGCGGAGATAAAATTATCTCCCTATTATCTAGCTGTTGCTAACACCAGTTAGCGACAGCTAGTAGGAGATAGCGACCATCTTGGGCCCACGCTTTGCATGTCAGTGATATTTATCACTAATGATATGCAAAGTGAGCGTGCCAAGATGTTAGCGACTGGAAACAGTCGCTAACATCGCTATCTCCTATTACCAACTTTTGGAGATATTCGCGCTAAGCGCGAATATCTCCAAAAGCTAACACCTGCCCTGAGCAGTTCTTAGCCATGTTATCCAATGGGAGGTGGATAACATGTCTAAGAGCATTAGCTCGGTAATGCATGAATATCGCTGACTTTTCAGCGATATTCATGCATTGCGGCCGTTTTTTATCGCATTTGCGATAAACCTTGGTAATACCAAGGTTTATCTGCGATAAAAATCGCCGCAGCTTAGCGGTAAATTTTTATCTCTAACCAAGCAATAGCGATAATTATCGCTATTGCTTGGTAATATGCCCCATAATCTCTAGAAAACTCAGATTCTCTGTTCTGGGAATGTTGGCCCAGTAGGATTCCTGGCTCTTCAGGAAGCAACTTATTTGGTTGTTAAAATCACAGCTGCGGTAGACAAAATTCCTGAGCTGAACATTGTCCCAATATTAGAAAATGTTAATAAAAAACTGGAGAGCGTAGATCATCTGCACTTTTCTCTATATGGACAAAGCAATGTGATCAAAATGTTGGTATTCCTAAATTTCTATATATTTTTAGAACTATCCCTGTAGAATTCTCCTGTTTAGCAAAGAAAGAGAGGATATGTTATAGATGTCTTTGGGGTACCGCAAACCAAGAAGAGAAGCTAAGTGGATGACCCTCCCAAGGCAGAGGGGGGATGGGCTATTCCCAGCTTTCTCCTTTACTACTGGGCATCTATCTTACAACATATTGATATTTTGTTAGTGGGGGCAAGGCTGAAATTCCAGTGGAGGCCAGACCGACCGTATATGAACTAGGGTTGGGGAACGAAGTCATGGGTTGTCTAGACAGGATAATAGAACCCTGATAATGTAAAAAAAGTTAAAATTTTAAATATTAAAAACTGCTTATAAGGTTTGGAGACAGGTGTGGCGGAAATTGAAGATTCCAAATCTGAATGTGTATACCCCAGTCTATGCTCCAGGTACTCTCTCTCCGATCTTCCAGGATGATCAAATCACCTTTAGATGTGGGGAATAGAATTAATCTTCTAGGTGAATTTTATAAGGAAGGTACATTTTTATCGTTCAGGAGTCTGTAGGATTACTTTGGAGTGGGTAAGAGAGATTTTTAAAGTATTTACAGATACAGAGCTTCTTAGGGGCAAATGTTAACAGGCCGGCTCTAAAGTTAGAAAATATTTCTCTGGTGGAGATAATTCGGAGGAAGTCCAGGACTGGGAAGATTGATCATAATCTGCTCGAAGCTTCCTCAGATGATATTGAAGTTCAGAATGCAAAATGGGAAAATAGGCTTAGAGACGTAGCAATAAATATTGAGAATTCACTGGAATTGGCGAATCAGATGCTGCTAACTGGGAGTCTAAGGAGCCAACATTTTATGTCTGTTTTTGACCTTCACTACACCCCAGCAAGGATAGCGAAATGGGGGGGAATGAGGGGAGGGAAATGTAACAGATGTGGCCTACTACACATATGCTTTTTTCTTGCCATAGAATGGATATCTTCTTGAAGGATAGCGAGGCCTTCTTATGTACAGTTTTAGGGGTCTCTGTGTCGATTACACCTGCACTTTTAATCTTGGGATTATTGAATAACACATAGACATACAAAGGGGTGAGATCAGAGATAGGGTTTTTGTTCATTGCAATGGCCATTACCCGATGGTGCATCACCTCCCAATGGATAAGTAGCGACTCCCCAAACTTCTCTAGTTGGTTGGTGAGTATATTAGCTATTTATAATATAGAATCCTCCTTATATAAGTCAAGAGGACGAAGGAAAAGAGATTTGGGGCAGAGAATTTGGTCTCTTATCACAGGATTGGTGAAGCAATAATAGTTGACCGCACCAAACTTGGTACAGGTAGTTTTTATAGAATCTTTAGGCAATGGTAGTAAGGGATGAGCAGGCAAAGACAGGTAGGGCAACCGTAACTATGTTCTGAACACTTAATGTTTGCCTGTTGACTATTTGAATCATGGAAGCAGTGAATTAATTAATTTTAAACCATGTTATTCTATTTATTGCACCAGCACATTCCTTCTTATACAATTAACAATGGATGGAATGATTCAAACTGTTTTTCTTCTAGTATATGTTGAATGAATTTGAATGGTTTTAACTTGCAGGCATACTTCCTCCATCTTTATTTAATCGTGATATTTATGTTATTTAATGCATAATGTAGCATGTGAAGAAATGCCATGACGCATTATTATGGAATTTTTGCAAATGGGAACAAATCAATTAAAAAAGAAATAAAATAATTTTTCAGGTGGCTCTGCCAGGGATAAAGGAGGACCTGAGTGTGGCAAGAGAGTCTGTTTTCAAGAACACAGACCATCCTATTGCTCACTTTAAGAAGGGACAATGGTCTATACATACCAGCATATCTGGGGCGCTTCCCAGTTTTGAGGATAATAGAAAACAGTGCGTCTTTTGTAGTAGCTGGAAGGGACTCAGACTTAGACCCCAGTGATTTAGCTCTATTAAATGTGGGGCAAAGCTTTCTTCAAATTCCTAAAGAATTGTGATGTTAGGCCATCTGACCCAGGTGCCCTGCCACCAGGAAAATCATAGCTTTTTGTATTTCAAGAAGTGTAAGAGGCGCACATAAGAATTGACAGGTGCAACTTTCCAACCACATCAGCGTGATATCACTCAAGAATGCATCTATCAGGTCCTTAGGGAGTGGGAGCTTGAAGATACAAAGTTCTTTGTAGGAAACAAAATAGGTGTGGATGATAGCATCTGTATGAGTCATGTGTTCATTAGATCAAGAGTGCAACACAGGAACCAAAGTTTGAGGCACAAGCCCTGGAGGAACCAGGCAAGGGTTCTGCTTTGACTTTCGTCCTCCCTGTACACCCGAGCCCATTGGTGTTCCCCAAAGAAAGCCACCTCACGCTCTTCAGCCTTCCTGAACTGGGTAGATAGTCCAAAAGCGTGGCTAGTGTGGCCGGGTCATGTGATGAACTGTATTGCCTCAGAACGTCTGTCAGCTTGACCTGTAAGGGACTGAAGTTTTGCTCTAATCGATTTTAAGACCCCTCCCTGCTTAGATATGGCCATCCCCTGAATGTGGATCTTATATGTTTCCCAGACTGTAAAAAAGAAAGGATCTGATCCAAAATTTATTTCAAAGAATTCTTCAGTCACAGTATCAACTTTGACTCTAAAGACTGGGTCCAGCAGCACAGTAGAGGGGAAGCACCATGGTCAGTCGGTCCTAAGGGGATTCAGCACCCTAAACCATGAGAGCAACAGACGAGTGGTTTGAGAATGTCCTGGGTAAGTATTGCATATCCTGCATCCAGGCAGTGGTGCTAGAGGAGTAGACACAACAAAAGAGGGAACCACCGTTCTATAAGTGTTGAGACAAAGAAAGACAGAAATATGTGATATCAGAGTAAATGCAAACCCACATTCACTGAGTCCTAGTGGATGCCATCAGCCCACCACAATGGCGGAGCATCGTCATCTGACAATGGTTATACATTGTATGACTGGTGTAGACCACACCTATCCAGGGGGACAGCTACACCTAAATCATTACCAGTTTTGGATCCAGCCACAGTTAAACTTGAATCAGTGGTGCTGATGATTTGCAGTACAAAAAAGTGTAAAGAAAAAAGTGAAAAGGTTAAAATTGACTACTAAGACACAACTAACTTTAATAGGCGCTATCGTAGTGTCAAGATTAAGAACAAGTGTTGATAGTTTGACAAGATAACTATCTAGAGCAATAGAAAAATAGGTCTACATGTTTTAGCCATGCAGGTGTCACTAACCAGGCTTTCTTCAGGACCAGATGGTACTTACGCTACTGCAAATTTTATATAAAAAAGGAAATGTGCAAAAAGTAATTATAAACACTAAATAATCAGTACGATACACCCTACCAATGCCTGTGATTTGAAGATAGTCGTTGATTTGGTAAACACAGGCGGTGTAATCTTTTTCCCAGCTATATGTGGGAGTACGCCTCACCTCACTAGGCACCAGCTCAGTGGTTGAGGCCCCGCTCTGTCCGTTGGTACCCTGTGCTGGAACCAAGCCGAGGGGGAGGGTGCTAGAGGAGTAGAGCCAAAAATAAATATGTGAAAGTGAGTCCTAAATGGATGAGTAAGCACAATGCACTATGATGGCAACCTTCATCAGCCATCAAACAGAACATCAGAGTTGAATATATGCCTCGGGGTGTGGACGGCATTTGTGTTGCTGGCCCTTAGGGGGTTAGTGGAATCCAAGAGGGGGGCCAGCACCAAGATAAAATCACCCTCCCAAATAATAATATTGTCACCTCGTAGGCAAGATTTTCTAGCAATAAATCAACAAATTCAGGTGTGTCGACATTTGGGGTATATGAATTTGTGAGGGTGAGAGGGGTACCATGTAGTGACACTGTGATGTAATTATAAGACCCTGCAATGAAATAACCAGTTTTCTTACTTCTTTCTCACCTAACAAGCAAGGATTACTCTCCCAGGGGTGGACTGAGTCACCTGGGTGTGTTAGCTGGGAGAGGGTTGTGTAGCTTCTTTGCCGATGTCCCCTCACTTTTTGCCCCTATTTGGACTGCTAGATGCTAGTTTTGCCCCCTAATAAGTCTCGAGTATATGGTACCAGTGGTACCCAGGGCAAGTGTGGTAAAGGGGTCAGTA
This sequence comes from Lissotriton helveticus, assembly GCF_964261635.1. Classification (NCBI taxonomy): domain Eukaryota; kingdom Metazoa; phylum Chordata; class Amphibia; order Caudata; family Salamandridae; genus Lissotriton; species Lissotriton helveticus. Next base: position 1,084,251,101 of record NC_136059.1, read on the forward strand.
AGGCTGCAGCACTATATTGTGCCACCCTGTATGACCCAAGTAAAAGTGTGTCTGCAGGTCTGCCATTGCAGCCTTGCACAAGCAGCCTGTCTGCTCAGGAGTGACTCTGTACTCACCATGTGCTGCAGAGCTGCACCACCGCCTTAATGTAAGTAAGTCACTCTTAAGGTTGTCCTCCTAAACCCAGGAGGTATAGTGCCCTATTATAACAGCGTGGTGATATAGATTTCTGCATACAGTAACCATGTAAAGCATTATTATACTGTAAGGGCTGGCTACCGGCAAAATTAGAGAAAGCCAGCTCCATTACGGAACAACTAAATTGGGATGTGTTTGGTGTCAAACACTGTGCTTTTTCAACCCAACATGATTCTCGTGTCGAGGCTGAGCTGTTGTGCATGTAAGTGCCACTCAGAGTGAGTGCCCACCTACGGTTTAGTGCCTTGGCGGGCTTTGCCGAGCCATTTTCCACCAAGCCAAGAGTCTTCCTTCCTGGTGGGATGTGCGATCACTTCCCCAGGACAGAAACAAAGGCCTGGGCAGGAAGGAGCTCACACCTCCACCCCCCCAGAATGGCTAGTGTTTACAGTCATCAAGGTGGTGAATCTCAAAGACTTTCATCGTCCTTCCTGTGTAATTACTTGCCCAAGCAGACTGGTATGAAAATTAGGTAGTCAGGAGATGTACACCTTAAAAGGCTAGCCACACTTTTATAGTGGGCTAGGAGTTCTGTACAGCCAAAGAAGGGTTCTGCCATTTTGAAAGACCCTAAATTAGAGGACTCTGGGTAGCAAGGTGCCGTACACCCACATATGTTGTCACCTCAGGGGTAGATTAGCCGGAGAGACAGCTAGTCTATTTGCCACTGTCCCATGCACCCATAATGACCCTTAACTAGGATTCAAGGGGCTACCCTGACATCAGAACTTCAGTTCTGTACAAGAGTCTAAAAAAGGATGCCAAGGAGCAACTGGCCAGCGACAACAGGATTTTGACTCTGCCAGAAAGCAAAGGAAGGACACTTAAGTGTTCTGAATGGATCATATATTGGAACTGCATGAACGACTTGGGTCCGTGGCTGAAACGTGACTTTCCCATCAAGAGGTACCCCAGTGGATTCCACAATTTGAGTCAGACTCCCCTGGACTAGTGGAACTAGTTGCCTGCAAGTGGCAGGAAAATCATTGTGCTGTGTCACAAGTGCAAGCCACTGGGCCTACTGCTAGCGATCCTACCGGAAAGTGGTGAAGTGCATGCTAGGAGTTGTTGTCAGTCTCACACCAAGTTTGGAGCTGCTACTGTACTCCCCAACCTTCAGCCATTGAAGTAGCTATGGACTAGTTTTGCTGCAGCCAAGGCTTGTTGATCTCCAGTCCGGTGACCAACCCCCTGCAAGGGCATCTACACTTTGATGGCAAGTCCCAGCAGCAGCGACCAAGATCAGCAACAACCCAGCTGCTGTGATCCTGCATCCTCAAGGTGACAAAGTCGAGTGTGTGGCAAAGCATCTTTGGCGTGACCCTCCCATGATTGACTGCTGCCACTACCTCTGCACCCGGAGTCGCCGGACTTGGTAGTAAAGTTACAGCTGTGGAATCCGGGTTCTGGGACCCTAAAAGCCTCTACTCCCCAAGGTTAGAGTGTAGCTCCATCGCTAAGTGTTTTTAGAGAGTGCTGCAGCTTTTTGACATCACCCACGGATCCCTTCAGCATCAAGGACAGTCAAAACACCTCTGCATCCGAACTCCCTGGGCAAGGTAAAAGAGAGCTGACTGTTGAGGCTTGGCCTCCGGAACTACTAGAGCTTAACATCACAAGAGTTTGTTTGAACTTAACCTGCTAGTAACTGAGTGTCACCTATGTTTTCCACATTCATTTCAATGGGACGAATTTGACAGATTAAAGTGCATCTATTTATGAATACTTTAAACATCGACAACTCCAGTTGTACGTATGATACAACGTTCGTTTTGGTGTCTATATTTATACCAAAATACACCCTATTTTTATAAATTGGGGCTGGATTTCTTTTGAGTCCTCACTTACTTATGCACCATAATGGTACTGTAAAATGCTTAACACATGTTCCTCCATTAATGCCTGACTGTTCTTTGCCACACTACCAGGACTAAGCGAAGGATTATAGTTCTTGATCCAAGGATCATCCTCCATGTAATGTGAGACTATTGCATGGTAAGTCCTCCCAGCCAAACCACATATTATTCCACCTTGCAACAGTGCACTTGCAAATGCACAGCAGGCCAGCCAGGGAGGGTGCTCGAAGTTCTGCCAGCAAAATCCACAGCAGGTGGCAGTGGTAGGATTAGCCATAGCACCCTCAAAATCATAGCAGCTCAGAAGGGGTCAAGCCTTTGTGAGTGTGACAAAAGGATGTGGCCCTTAAGTGTAGTCGAGCATAGCACATGCACAGCTAGCATCTCATTCATCCTCCCACCAGAAAGGTGTAAGTGTGTAGATGAGGCAGACTACCACCAACATTTATATTCCATGTAATTTCCCCATAGCACTCTTTAATGACACTAGGCCATGTTGTTCTCTTCCACATAGTATATGAAGTTGTATAAATTTGCATGAATACTCTCACGTTTTAAAGCACTCTTTTACGGTGCTTCGACTACTCTAAATTTCTCTTTTTCATGATGTTTTCTTATGTTATGTTATAATGTGTGTAACGTGTAATTTCAAAATTTGTGTTTTCCTTTGGGTAGATCATGTATATGCTTCACGCTCTATCAGTGTGCAGAGGGAGGTGACAGTTAATGCAGCCGGGGACTGCAGTGGTGGTGAAAAATGTCGCAAGCAGTCCACCCAGTGGCATAGCCCAAAGGCCACAAAAGCACCCAGGGCTGCTCCAGGAAGGAAATACAGCTAATGGCTGGTATTAAGAGCTTGACTGCTGCTCTTCTGGTAGGATATTGGACAACAGTTTGAGATTATCACCTCGATATGCAGGTCTCCCTCCACTTGATGTTATGAGAAATTTTAAAAGGATGTTTGATGGTTCGGGGAATGGAGCTTCTAACCTAGACAGCCATCTTTGCTGATGGTTGGTCACGCCTCCCAAACCATAGAGTGTTTTCATTACCTTTGGCTGTTTCTGTCCTAATTTTAGGCGATTTTGATATCTGATTTAACCTACACAGTGGTACTCCTGATCTTTGAGTGACTCTGCCTTAATCTTAAGTGCTTCTGAGAGACACCCCTGACAGGTGACTAACTTTGCCTCAGCCTGTGGACGTTTTACAGGTTTGGCCCGTTGGGAAACATCCCACTCCTGCAGTAGCTAATCTTACATCTTTCATAATTTGCCTCCCAAGCCCTCTGCTGATCCTTAAGGATTCTTTGGAACTGTGCAATGATGAAGTAAGGGATGATATCTAGTTAAAAAGAAGAAGCTTTCTTTCATGACTTTCAAAAGAAGACAATTGCAGAGTTAAAGGGCACGTATTGATGTATTGTATTTTAAAAAAAGAAATAGTGTAAATGCCAATATCGAAATTCCTTACATCATAAGTAAACGTTGTAGTGCGACAAGTGCTGATGAATGTAATGAATATATGTTTTTAAGTTAGGCATTCGTGTATAGCGCATTGAAGCATGCGGTGTCAGGGTGCTGTTAAAAACACATGACTGAAGTAACCTGCATGAACCTGGACTTCACATTACATAGAACACAGGAAACCCATGAATGTAGGCAGCAGAAGAACAAAAAAGGCTGACACAGGCCCAAACAGCGGGCCTCCTTTATGAGGTTTTGCCGTAGGGCAGCGCAGCGCAGCAGGTCTTCCTCCTATGCTTCCCTATGGCAAAAGAAAAGGGGCAGGAATGCACCGTATCTATAAGATACAGCGCATTCCTGTCCTTTCCCCCTGCGTCGACGCACAATGGGCTGCCGTGCTCCAACGCAGACACCTTTGCACCATGGTGCAAGGGTGACTGCTTTACGGGGATGATTATTTTTGTGCAGGAAGGGAAACCTTTCTGTGCAAAAATAATCCCAAGAGGCATTTTCCTCTGCAGCACACATAGAAAAAGGAAAAACGAGGAGAAATAAAGATATTTCTCCTTGTTGCGCCTCCCTTGTTGCGCCTCTGGGGAGGCGTAAGCTTTAGGCACTGCCTTAGATTTAGGATTTCTCGTAAATCTGGGGCAGGGTCAAAAGGCCATGGATGTTGCTGGGAATGCCCCGAGCAACAACCATTGCACGCCCCTTTAACACAAAACACTGCGCTAAAGGGACTTATATTTATCAGGCAGCATTAAGCCTAAAAAAGTGGCTTAGTGCTGCCTGATAAATATCACGCAGACTTCAGCGCCACGGAACATCACAAAAAGTGACATTCTGACTGGCAAGGTGCCTTATAAACGAGGCCCAGAAAGCGGTGGTGTTATTAACCAGTGCAGTACTGAGGTAAGTGAGAGCGTCACAAATGTTATTTTTTTCGGGGGTAAAGTAGTAGTTAGAACTAGAGAGTAGAGGAAGTGGAGAAAAGGTGGGAGGAGGTCAAGCAATATAATCGAAGAGGTTAGACAAAGAGGATGATAAAGTAAGATGTCTGTTGAGATAATGGTGGGAAAGGAAGGAATAGGTCGACAAACTAAGTGAAAAAGAATATTACATTGAAGATATGGTTATGAAAGGGGAGCTCAACGACCCTTTCTGTAGATTGATAGATTGCGTGACAGCTCTGCCAGACCTAAGAATGGGTCAATTACAGCTGTTACTTCCTCGCACTTACTGCATTACTTACAGCCACGCGCAATTAGGTGGAACTTTAGTCGCACCTTTTGTGTGGGAAATGCATTGCAAGTGCTTGCGATAGCATACATTTCGGAATTTGCAGTTATCCGGTTCATTTTCCAAGGCCGCTGCCCTGACACTTCGCTGAGATCACCCACTTCTAAAAGATGACATGTCACGCTGTCGAAAATCACTGTCACCTGCATATTTCTACAGCTCTAAATGACATTTTCGCATGTACAAATCACCAGAGCTTGCGACCCGCATTCTACTGGAAGATGATTTTAACATACACATGCATACTAAATTTGAATTCTTACATTTTCTTTAAAAAGAAATTCAATCGATTTAGAGCGTCATGGAACGTAAACATCTGCATTAGCCGACTGCATGCCCAGTATATTTTGCATCGATTTAACTTCCCAGTAAAGTCAAACAGAAGCAGCAGCACATGCAGTTTTTAGTAATTAGAATGAACAGTATCATATATATTTAACATCATAAAGAAGCCCAAAACATTGTAATTGAAAAAGAAAAATGATTCTACGGTGTTTAAGTTTAAAGTATAATTCTCAGCACTAAAAAAACTCTTGTTGCTGAGAAAAGGAAATACCACAGAATAATCATTTTATTAACAGTGCAGGAGTGTCAGCTCCCCATTTCCAACAAATCGTAATAACCTGCCTTCTAAACAAATTGTGTTAACGTGTTATAAGAATTATTGACTAATGTATGAATTAAAACTATGCAATGCACCTAACCCGTATAACCTATGTAGGAGAACTAGTGGCCAAATACAAAATTTTCTTCCTTGATGTATATATAATATTACAAACGAACTGTAAGCAAATTCCAGTTGTCCATATTAATCTTCGAATAAGTAAAATTCAAAAATATAATTAAGCCGAAAGTTTGTCACATAAAAAATACACCTGCAATAACTTAAACTATTGGCAAGCATATCATTGAAGCAATTTGCTAAATGTTTATTTTCCTGCTGTGCTTGCAAAATGATGTTGTGTATCACCACGATCCATAACTCTAAGAGTACTTGATTTACCTTTGCAGACTAAAACGCAACAAAGAACGCTAAAAAAATATAAATACCATGATGATATATTGCTGAGGCCACAATAAAAACAGCAAACACTGCGAGAGAGCATACAGGGCTTAACTATTCGGAATGCAAAAACAGCCTACAAGTAATGCTGGGTGTAAAATAAAGTGAATGTGCATCAAAACGTGTCATTTACATCAGCTTCCTAATGAAGGATGCCTTACCTGCGTTAATTATTTTCTTAGCAGTTCACCGCAAACAGATACACCTAGATCACGGTTTGTACACTTTCACAAGAGTGTCTCAGATTTTAAATGTCTTTTCCCTGTGATTATGAGTCTTAACGTGCTCAGGGGCATATTACCAAGCAACAGCGATAATTATCGCTATTGCTTGGTTAGAGACAAACTTTTACCGCTGAGCTGCGGAGATTTTTATCGCAGATAAACCTTGGTATTACCAAGGTTTATCGCAAATGCAATAAAAAACGGCCGCAATGCATGAATATCGCAGAAAAGTCATCAATATTCATGCATTGCCGAGCTAATGCTCTTAGCCATGTTATCCACCTCCCATTGGATAACATGGCTAAGAACTGCTCAGGGCAGGTGTTAGCTTTTGGAGATATTCGCGCTTAGCGCGAATATCTCCAAAAGTTGGTAATAGGAGATAGCGATGTTAGCGACTGTTTCCAGTCGCTAACATCTTGGCACGCCCACTTTGCTTGTCATTAGTGATAAATATCACTGACATGCAAAGTGGGGCCCAAGATGCTCGCTATCTCCTACTAGCTGTCGCTAACTGGTGTTAGCGACAGCTAGGTAATAGGGAGATAATTTTATCTCCGCTTTCTTGGCTTTTAAAGCCAAAAAAGCGGAGATAAACCCCCTTGATAATATGCCCCTCAGTTCCTAAGTTATGAGCCTTATCGAGGACAGGGTAACAATCTTTACCTAGGGGTTTACTGGTGGTGCTGCAACTACTTCAATGACAATTGTGCTGGTTAATGCTCTGTCAACTAGGAAAGGGCAGTAACTAAGTGTTTTTAATAAACATTACCAAGATTAGGTCAAAGCATGTTTCTAAATGAAATTTTGTTAAAGCCTCGGAAGCTGCGGTTTAAGCAGCAATTTCCCTGAAAAATGAGTGTCAAGTTCAAGTTGTACCAAGAATTTTAAAGCCAAGAAAACAGCACAAAGGGCCAGATTTACAAACATTTTGCGCTGTTTGCATCACAAAATTGATGCAAACCAGGGAAAAAATGTTCTTATTGTTATTAACTATCCGATGCAAAACATTTTTGCACTAGAAAGCAGTAGCGGTCGGTGGAGGAAGTAGCTGCCAGGCGGTGGTGTGGAGAGGGGGAGGGCAGGGTGGTGGGGTAGTAATCTATGGATAACAGAGGATTACAGGTAAGTAAACATATAAATAAATAAAACAAATGTTGTTGCGCGCACTGCATCATATTTGGGTCTTTTTTTATGCTGTAAAACCGGTTTAACTGTGCATCCATTATTTATTGGTTTTGTGACCTCTCACAATCTATTTTTGGGATTTATATAACATTTGGCGCTTCAGCGGACAGGAGTATCGAGCTGTGATACACTCGCTCACGCGTAGGTCTATGACCCGGATACGTGCACACGAGACCGAAGCCTTTGAACTGACCAGTACATTATTTAAATTTATTTTTATTTTTTACATTTATGCACTGTCTATATTGATACACTTGTACATGCTCGTCTAAGTGTGATTAGGAGCTCATGGTATCCGAATTTTCATCAGAACGTATGTGAATGTTACTTACTACAATATGGCTGCCACAAGAACATGCGCTTTGTGTTTGTATAGTCCTCTTTCCATGTTGTGGCTCACGGTGTTCAACAATGCTTTATTAACTTTTCATTTGTGCACTGTTATTCACGTGAACAAGGCTTCGCCTGTAAGCCGAAACGCGTTGTGAATAAACACCCTTGGAACTTGTGGATTTGGTTGTGTGGAGTCCATAGCACTGAGAGCGCACGTTATCTCTGTTGGTATATATATATATATATATATATATATATATATATATATATATATATATATATATATATATTCACTGAAAAAAACATAGGTTTCACACCAGTTATAGTTAGGAATTAGCATTTAAAAAACCTATTAAATTCACTGAAAAAACCATAGGTTTGACACCAGTTATAGTTAGCTGGAAATTTTACTGACATAAAACCATTGAAATTCCCACGTTATAGTTAGTTGGACTCACTATAACTTGCGCGCCTGCAATGCACTGCTGATGACGTCACATATTACATCACTCATGACATGGTCAGTGATATCACTCATGACATCACTGATGACACCATCCAGTGAATGTGTGTCTTTCTGAAAAATAAATATGTTTTATATATGTATATGTAAAGGTCGATGGAAGAATAAATGTTTAAATAAGTGTCTAAATGGATGTTTTTTAAAATAAAATTTGATTGGTTAACTGCTTATTAAGTGTATCTTAGTGAATACATATATTAGCGAGTAATGTTTAAATATTTAAATATATGTATCAGTGTTTCACTTTGTGTATAAGTGGCTGCATGGGTTGGTGAGTAGCTACATGTGTGTGTATATGGGTTATTAGATGTTTTTGTTAGTATCAGTATGAGTGTCTGTATGGGTTGGTGGGGTATTACTTAGCACATAGCTGCATCAATGACTGACTCACTGTTTGTATGTGTTTTGAAGACAGCATATGTGCAGGACTGTATGGGTGGATGAGTGTGTTTATGTGTGTGTTAGTGAGTGAATGATTGTCTCACTAGTGTCTTTATCTGTAACTACATATGTTTTAATCTAGTATATGTGAGTATTGATGTATATAAGTGAGTATATGTGAGAGTGAGATATTGTAAGAGTTCCTGTTTAAATAAGTATGTGTTTCTATAAGGGATTGTTTAAGAGAGTAAGTATGTGTAAGTTTCCTTAGAAGTAAGGTGGTAGTGTGTGTATAGCTGTATATGCAAATAAATGGATGTTCAATAGGTTATTTGCATGTGTTAGTATGTGTGTGAGTAACTTTTGGATGACTGTCGGTGTGTAACAGGATGTATAGGTGTATCACTACATATGATGAGTGAGTATATGTATGAGTGACTATATAGAACTGTTGGTGAATGAGTGGATGTGTATATAGATGGTGGAATTACTGAATTGGTTGTTGTAACTGGTATGGGTATCTCCATTTTTTTGAAAATTTTAGTTTCTATTTTTGAATATGTGTTTCAAGGGTTACATTACACTGAAAGGAGGTCTGTCACTCTGTCACAAGGATGGTGTCATCAGTGATGTCATGAGTGATGTCACTGACCATGTCATGAGTGATGTAATATGTGACGTCATCAGCAGTGTATTGCAGGCGCGCAAGTTATAGTGAGTCCAACTAACTATAACGTGGGAATTTCAATGGTTTTATGTCAGTAAAATTTCCAGCTAACTATAACTGGTGTCAAACCTATGGTTTTTTTCAGTGAATTAGTAGGTTTTTTAAATGCTAATTCCTAACTATAACTGGTGTGAAACCTATGGTTTTTTCAGTGAATTTCATAGGTTTTGTAAATGCTAATTCCTAACTATATATAGGGCCTCAAACCTATGTTTTTTTCAGTGAATTTCAAAGGTTTTTTAATAGCAAATTTCTATAGCTATGAAATATAATATTTTTTATAATGAATCCTATATTGTATATTTATGTAATACTATTTTTTTTATGTATATTGTTCATGTTTATCTTTTTTTTTTTTTTTTGCCCTGGAGCGCTCCCGTGTGCGCGTACCGGTGAGCGCACCGGTAAGCGCAGTCTTGCGGCACCCGGTGCGTGTACCGGTGAGCGTCCCGTTAGCGCTATTTCCGTGAATGAAAACATCATCGTGACGTATCGCGTAGCCGCTTGATGCGTCTTATGACGCACGGCATAAGCGCACCCGGAAGCTCCCGAGCGCATACGATCGCGCTACGTAAGCGCCCCCGGGCGCGCCCCGGCGCGCGTAGCGTAAGCGCTTCGGCTCATGTGACCTGAAAATAACACTTTTCATTGTTTCAGAACAGTTTTTTTTCCAAATGATGAAAGCCCCCACCTTTTTACCTCATTCTCACTTTGTACTTTGACTGAGGAAGACCTGTTTGCAGACCTGTTTGTAGTAAGTGAGAAATGGCTACAGTAGCAGCAGCAGCTGGAGCATCTCAACCACCATCACCACCACAAGGACCACCACAACACCACAGTGGTGGTGAAGAAGAAGAGGAGGAGGAGGAGGAGGAGGAGGAGAGGCAGTTCCTGCCTGAAGATAATCCCCCCTATAAACCCAAGGAGCACTTTGTGTGGGAGTTTTTTAAAATCCCAAGGGGACTAAAGAAAGTAAATGCTCCAAAAGTCACATGTCTCATCTGTGGCACTGTACTTTCCAGGGGGAACCCTGCAAAAAAGTATTCATTCGGCAACAATACAATGATTCGCCATATGCAACGCAAGCACCCAAACAACTATGCTGCGGCAGAGGTCAGAGAACTGACAAGAAACCCTCCCCAATCTTCTCCCAGCACCTCCAAAAAAGAAAACAACCCATTCCATCGGGTCCAGAGACAAGGGAGATGGTCCCAAATATCCAAACCCAGTTTGGAGATTATAAAATACTTTGTATATTTTGCGGGACTACAATTTCCTATGGAGAGCAAAGTATCAAACTGATCAACCGTGCTGGAGACAACCACAACTGCAAAAAGAAACCTTAATTTTTTCCTGATTTTTTTTGGCTCCAGTTGAGCCGTTTACATTTCCCTATTTTTTGTTTGTCCGCATAAAAATTACAAAACAATTATAAAATTGTTCATAAAAGCCAAAAAAAAGTAAAAAATGTTCAAAAAAACAATAAAAAAAATATAAAACAACAAAAAGAATAAAAAAACTATTCTTTTTAGAACTACCTCCAATTTATAAAAAAAATGCTACATTTTTTAAAAACTCTATCATTCTTTTTTCTGCAGGGTACGCGTACCGGTACACGCACCGGGGCGCACACCAAAAAAAAAAGAAAAAAAATGAATGAAGGAGTGAGCATGAGGGAAGGGGACAGAGAGAGTGATGTTAAGAGAAAGAGAGCTAAAGGGAGCAACACAGAGGGACTGTGTAATAGATAGTAAGAAGAGAGAAGGTGTAAGAGGGTGTAAGTGAGAAAAGGAAAATGAATAAGGGAGCGAAAGAAGGGAAGAGAGAGGAAGAAGACTAAAGCAGAGGTACTGGGAGAATGTGAGTGGGTGTTGAAAGTAAAGGGAAGGAGAGTAAAGGATGGGGAATGAGGGGTATTGACGGAACCAGAGTAAAGGAACAGCGGTGAGGGAGGGTGAGAAAAGAGCAGTGAGTGTAAGTAAAGAGGGGTGAAAGAGGGTGGATAAAAGTGAATAAGGGTAAGACATGGGGAGTGACAGAGAGAAAGGACAGAGAGAGTAAAGGAAGGAGTGACAGAAAGGGACTGAGTGAAGCAGCAAAGAAAGGTAAGTGAGGGAGTGTGGGTGAGTTATAGGGAGTGAGCATGACGAAAGAGTAGTCACAGAGTGAGGGGACAGAGACAGTGAGGGTAAGAGAGACGGAGTGAGGGAACGGGAGTGAGAAACTGTGAGGACAGAGGGACTGAGAGAAGGAGTGAGAGGACTGGAGTAAGTGAGTAAGGGAAAGGGAATGAGTGAGGGAGCGAAGGAAGGGAACAGAGGGTAAGGGAAGTAAAGCAGGGGGACTGAAAGAAGTTGAATGTGGTAGGAGAGTAAGGGAAAGAGGAGTAAACATGGAGGATAAGAATAAGTGAGGGAAGCAGAGTAAGGAAACGGGGGTGAGGTAGGGTGAGAGAATAGTAGTGAGGTTAAAGCAAAAGGTGATGACAAACTACATTATTTTAGTCACACTTACCATATAATTAATGTAAACTTAATTACATGTTTTTACTACACTTTGTATCTGTGAAAGAGAGAAGAAAAAATAAGTGATATTTAGTAAAATATATATTTTAAAATAGAAGAGACAGGTCAAGAGGTTAAAAATCATAAAGGTGTACTAAGAAATAAAATAAGAGTGAAGGACACAGAAAGGGAAATAAAGTAATGTAGAAGGACACAAAGAGGGAAAAAGAAATAGAAGGGGAGCAAATTACTAAGAGTAAGGCAGATACATTCAGTGACAGAGAGGAAGAGAAGAGAGAAATGAACTGAAGGTAAGTAAGATACTAAAAGAATGTGAGTTAGCAAAACTAAGTCAGGAAAGAAGAGTAAGTAAAAGGGGAATGGGTGAGAGGGAAAGGAGTGTGATTGAAGATGCATTTACAAGAATGAGGAATGGAAGATGACTGAGAGTGAGTGAAGGGGAGTCACAGAGTGAAGGGATGAAGGGAGTGAGGATAATATAGAAGGATTGAGGGAAAAGGAGTGAGGAAGTTAGTAGACAGAGGGACTAAGGGAAGGACTGAGTGAAGTGGAGTACAATGAGTGAGGAAAGGAAAATGAGTAAGGGAGCAAAAGAAGGAAAGAGAGGGGAAGAGGACTAAAGTAGTGGTACTGAGAGAATGTGATTCGGTGATGAAAGTAAAGAGAAGGACACTGAAAGGTAGGAAATGAGGGGTAGTAATGGAACCGGAGCAAAAGAACTGGGGTGAAGAACGATGAGAGAGGAGCAGTGAAGTTGTTGTAAGAGAAATGATAGAAGGTAGATAAACACAAGTGAGCATAACACAAGGAGAGTGAGGGACTGAGGACATAGAGGTAGTGAACGAAAAACAGAGAGAAGAAGACAAAAGAAAGGAGCAAAGAAAGATAAGTGAGGGAGAGTGGGTGAGTTATAGTGACAGAGTGCGACAAAAGAGGTGAGTGAGTAAAGAGGAATTACTAAAAGAGCAAAGGAGGAAAAGACTTAAGAGGGAAGTAAAGCAGAGAGACTGAAAGCTGAAAAGTGGTGCAAGGGAGAGAGGGGATGCAGACAGTTGAAATGGGAATGAGGGGTTGTGAAAGAAGTGGAGTAAAGGAACAGGGGTAAAACAGAGTGAGAGAAAGGCAGTGTGAGTGAGTAAAGAGATCTGAAAGAGGGTGGAAAAAGGAAAGTGAGTGTGAGACAATGGGAATACAATATAAATTACACAATACAAACTATAGAATAACTTGTACAACATGTTAGATAGTTTATTTTTGCTGTTCTCAGAATATATTGAATTTCACTAAAAACAGTGAGTTCAAACTATTCATCATATGACAGCGGGAAAAAAAACATAATCTAAAAGATTGTGTTTAAAAAAAACATATAAACTTAAAAATCACATATGTACACTAATCTTTGATACACTTACTTTTTCTTTAAGCCAAATAGTACATCATGAAGGTCCTTTTCGTTGGAAAATACTCTGTTGTTCTGTAAAACTTACATTTCATCAACTTTCTATAAGAAAAGCTCCAAGAACATCTGAAATATGTTTCAATGTTTTCATTTCCTCCTTGTGTTCAGTCATGACTCTTTGCTCATTCCTTCACCTTTCCTTAAGGCCAAATAGTGTCAGATGTATCAGTATGTTTTCAAATTACTCAAAACAAACTCTGAAATTACCGTTTTCCCGACGTTCTGAAAGAAATGCTCATACAACATTTTCACAATGTTTAAATATTCATATTTCCATCTCTGGCTCACTCATGTTCAACATTTCCTATAATACTGATATCACTTACTATGAGATCCACTTACAGTACCTATATGACAACTAGAATTTTTATATTATCTTGATCACTTTTACTCACAATATAATTTTAAACAGCAGACTATCTTTTATTAACTGCTCCCGTCTTCATAGGCCAATTACCTTTACTTAACTTTCGGTTCTAAAAACACTAGGTAAGAATTTTTTAAGTCAAAAGGCAAACGTTGTTTGAAAGTCAAATGAGTATCATTACAGTATGTCCAGCCTTTTCGACATTTTAAATAAGCTGTATAATGCCCTGATGTTGTCGAAGGACCGTCATGATAAATAATAGCTACAGTTGCAAAGGTTCATCCTGAAATTGATAACTGAGAAGCCACAAATTTTTTAATAGAAGTTGTCAATTTAGTTCCATCAGGTCTACATCGTTGGAACATTAAAATGACATACTGACCATAAGTTTGTATAAATAATGTGGACAGCATTGCACACTTAAATTGGGTACACACCATATTTTGATCAGCTGCTTTAACTAGATTATTAAAAGACACTGATTTGCAGTCTGGTAAAGTCAAATATATAAATCTTTCAGTGTCTATTCTAGTACTACTTGATAAACTACAATTGTCGCAGTCATGCTGCCATTGATAAGAAAGGCCAAAAAGATTTTCTACACCTACACCTTCATCTTCCAATACACCAAACATATACATTAAAAATTCCTGACAATCCTGCTGAATATTCTGTGAAAATTGTTTTTGACCAGAACATATATCTAAAAGATTTCGAATTTCTGAAACACTTTCTATTTTTGATCTATCACTGCTACATTTCTCAAACACAGAATTCAATAAACAGCAGAATCTTTGATCCCGATTTTCAACAATCTGTTCTTGTAAAGTTTGAAGAAAAAAAACAACATTAACCACTACGTTAGCATAGCAGTTGACACCAGAACTGTTTTCAAACTGAAATCCAACAACTTCTTCAACAGAATCCTTTTTCTTTCTGCTTACAATTACAGTTTCACCTACTTTTTGTCTTTTTGCTACTACCTCACTGCAGTTATTCTCATTTCTTCTTTTTCGGCCTACCACACGTTTTTCAAACAGAGGATATTAAGGCAAATGTGGAGCATACTCTCTTCTTAACCTATTGTATTCTTTAACACAATCTAGATCTGCACAAATCTTTGTCTCATCACACTCAATCAAGTACAATCCTGATAAAGTTCTGACTCGTGATAATGCCACATATGCCATACCCTCTTTAAACACAGAACTTCCAATGTTCACCAAAGCACTATCTACACTTAAACCTTGAGATTTATGAATTGTCACTGCATATGCCAAACAAACAGGAAACTGTTTTCGGCGAACATAAAAGTCTTTTACAAGCAAAAATCTAGCAGAACAACGACTGATTTGTTGTACTTGCTCAATGCCATCAAATTTAATTTTAAAAAATTCAATTCCATCTCTATTTCTGTAATTCACAAAATCAACAACATGACCCATTGCTCCATTTACCAGACCTCTTTCAACATTTAAATTCCTTCTCAAAATGATACGACAATTTAAACACACATTCAGAGTCTTTTCAAAACCAGCAGTTTTAGATATACTCTTCTCTAATGAATCCAATTTTGATTTCAAATTTTCTGACAAAATAATTGTTGCTCCCATATGCTCTATTTTATCTATAGCTTCCAGTTTCACAATCTCTTCATTTTCTAAGTTTAACATGTTGTTGTTGAAGATGGAACATTCTTGCAGAGTTGGCATCAAACATATCCCAGATTTGTTCTCAGTAATTTTCTTAAAAATATTTTCTGGAAGAATGTTTTCATTTGGATACAAATTTGAAATTAATCGTGCATGTAAAGCTTCTTTCGCATGCTCACTTACTTTTCCGATTCTTACATCTTGTAGAATATTTTTATAATCTTCATCCTTTGCCTGTCGCATATTTTGAAGCAGTTCTGCATATTTGAAATTTAACCATATATTAACATTTCCAATGCTTCCTAGGCACTTCCTGGTATCTTCATGCGTGAGCATTTTAAACACTGGTTGTCCTTTCACTGGAGTCAACTGCAGTAGATCTCCAAAAACAATAATGTGTTTCCCTCCAAATAACACATCATACTCTGTTCTAAGAATTTCTTGCATTCTCAAATGCACAAAAGCAAGCATTAGATTTGAGACCATGCTTACTTCATCAATGATAAGAAGTTTCATTTTCTTCAGGACTCTGGAAACTTCAGAACACGCATCTCCAGATAGCTTGTGGTATTGCAATTTATTATCATGCTCAGATGGTAGCATCAGTAAACGATGTAAAGTAATCCCTTTAATGTTATGCGCTGCCAGCCCAGTTGGAGCGGTTACAACACAAGACAGCGGTGATTCAGTCCTTTTCTGCAGATAAGTTGCAATTGCTTTAATCAGAAAACTTTTTCCAGTTCCCGCTTCCCCACTCACGTACAGTCGGACAGGCTTAAATGATGTACATGAGCACTCTTTTTTCTCATGACTGAATCCATGTTCAATCTGTTCTGTGACTTCGTCATATATCTGTTTCTGCTCAACGTTTAGTTGTTTCACCAAATCTTCTAAGCTAACTACATCCTCTTGAGCTTGTTCCATAGCTCTTTCCACCTCATCCATGGCAGTGGCAGCTTCATTTTGGATAATTGGTCCTCCTAGTGGATCCTGACTCAATGAAGTAGAACTCTGACTGTCTTGAGAACTGTCTCTAGCAATCTCTGTAGCAATTGTGGCTTCTTGCTCTATTTCTTCGTTCAACATTTGCAGATAATTAGGAAAAACAGGACATTCTATGGTATCCTTGGTTGCATTAAAAGAATCTTCGTAACAGAGAAAATCTCCAAGTAGTTCCTCTTCTGTACGCCATGGCTTAAAGAGTTGCAAAAGAGCTAAATAGTAAAATTCCCTTTTGTCTGGAGATTCGCAACTCAATTTTCGATGATTAATCAAATGGCCTTTTCTCTGCTTCACTAGACATCCTTCACACCCAATGACAGCATATATTCCATTATTGACATCTTCTGTGATGTTCCTCTTATAACTATAGTTTTGCAGAACTTCATACAAACAAGTGTTCTCAAGATGACTACTTCTATTTGGATAGTATGTATCCAACATGTTTGTCTTCAAAATATCTGTACTGTTTGGTTTTTTCTCCGCCAAATACTCAATTTCTTGTACAGATTTCAAAACTCGGTTTCGTGTTGCAGCAAGACCTAGACTCGCCCAAATGATTGTTCTAGATTTGGCATAGAGACTTACTGATGATAACCGATCAGAACATTCAAATGCTCCACTTTCTCGATGCAACAACATCTTCAGACTGAAACTGTATAATTGTTTACTTATACTCTTTTCATGTGAAATGTCCTCCCACATTTCCTTCAGTTCTGTCTTTTCTTTTTTTGTGATGTAAGACGTCACATATCGAGCCACAGCAATAGAGTTGTCAGCAACGAACTGAATATCCATGTTAGCATTCAACATGGACAAAATCACTGGGTTGTAGTCGTTGATGTACTTGGACTCTTCATTTCTTTTTAAATTGTATGTATTTTTTGGTGATTTCTTCGTCACAGTATGTCGCAGAGAAGACGTCAAATTATTTACTCTTCCTTTAGAAATCACTGGTCGTGGAAACCCGAAACGACATTTTGTGTAGAACTTGTCCTTGTTTCTGAATTTTCGACGACAGTACTTTCCACAACGATGGGATTGAAAGCGTAAAACTTGTTGCCTTAAACTGTTTTCTTCGGTAGTTTTCGGAACAGCACATGTTGAATACTCTTCAATGAAACTCATCACTGTGTCAACCAAATCTGTTCCAAATTTGGGTGCATCTTTAATCCATAACAACATATGTATGTGAGGAGCACCTCTCGCTTGATACTCCTTTCTCCAAAAGAAATCCAAAACCTCTCCAAGGGGAGGATTTTTTTTGTTGGTAATAAAAGACATCATAGCTTCAAATCTATGATTGAAATATCTGCATACATTCACTGGATCCAAAGAACACAGTTCTCCAGGTGTTTTGAATTCTATATTTTGTATGTTAGCATTTGCCTCTC
Organism: Lissotriton helveticus; assembly: GCF_964261635.1. NCBI lineage: Eukaryota > Metazoa > Chordata > Amphibia > Caudata > Salamandridae > Lissotriton > Lissotriton helveticus. Next base: position 1,084,268,755 of record NC_136059.1, read on the forward strand.
GTAGAAATTGAAGTAAGTCGTCCCATGCATACTCAGCACAGCTAAGAGTGAGGAACCATGTAGGAGTTCCTAAGTTTCTTAGCATACATTTCAATTCCCCATGACGACGGAACCAATACTCGTTTGTACCACGCTGACATGCCATGAGATTGATTAGCTGAGATTCCAAAATACTGTCTTGCAGATTGACTTTCTCCATAAAGTCCCTCGCCGAAACATTTTGCAGATGTGCTCCACTTTTCAGTATATGGTTCACTGCATAAGAAATCCCAGACAAGTCACTTTCATACTGTAGATGAAACAAATACGGAATGCATTGACGAAACCTTGGATCTTCAGCATATAATCTTAAAGTCCGGTATTCAGATGCAGGAAATTGAACTGGTCGATCGTCATATCGTCCACCTCGACCTGTTGGAAATAACTGTGGAAAACAACGAGCTTCCAAACTTTCTTCCCTTACACTAATGGGACTTCCTTTTGCTGCTTTCATTTGAAACAAGTCAATTGCATTCCACATTACGTCTTTGGAATGCAAAGCATGAACAGTATAATGTTCATATATTTCTTCACTTCTAGACACATCAACTTTTTCAATTTGGCCGGCTGAACAATTACTGTCTTCTTCTGCAGCTGTTTCGTCTGCTCCAACACATACATGTTTGTAGTACTCATTGTTTTTGACCAAATACAACTTGCCTTTTTGACTTTCCTAACATCCACTAAATCTTGCCAGATTTTCTTACTCTTTGTCGGAACCCCCTTAGCTAAAATAACCAGAGGTTCCTCTTCCACTTTTTCTACACCAATTGTATCAATATTTTCCTTGAAATCTAGAGGCAAATAAACAACTCTTCCCTTTAATCCTCTCTGTAAATCTGAAGGAGGCAATTTCCCTATCTTAGGCTCCATGCAAACATAAGTCTGAAAAGGATGCACACATTGAATCAGAATAGACTCATAGGTATTTAAATCCATCAATTCAGAAGGAATTTCTACCAACTCCAGATTATTATGAACAGCTCTAGCAGGCATTCTGTTTTCATTTAATTTATTATAACAATATTTACAAATACGTTAATCGGAACCCAAATCAAAACAATTTTCTACCAACAAATAAATTGCAAAATTCTTCCACTCATTATTATTTACCTTTTCGCTTTTTACATATAAATCAACTAATCTAGTCTGATGCTTATAATGAGTTCGTCGACAACACACACAATTAAAATTAGGCCTTTCACTTGATTTCACCTTAAACTTGGTAATTTCCTGGTCAAACTTTTCTGTACTTGAAATCTGCACATTGTCTTCCACATTATTACCTTCTATTACTGTGTCAATTTCTACACTGTTCTCTTTTTCACCAAAATAACAAAACTCAATTTCTTCACAAATGTTCTTCACATCTAATTCAGATCCATGCAAAAGAGCACTGTTTAACTGTTAAAGCTTAAGTGCTGGACGTTTTGCATAATACAACCTTCTCACTAATTTCCTCATTTTATTATGATGCACTGCTAACATCCTAAAATTATGAAAACCACTCTGACATACTTTTCTAGAAAGACAAGCCAGTGAATGCCCATGCAAACCTGTGTTTTCTCTCACTCTAAAAGGATCTAAGTCTTGCAACATCTTCATTTTCTGTTTTAGACTTTTCTTACTATATGTACGTAAGAAATTACGAAGCGAATCGATTAAATCCTGTCGCACACTACAAATACTACTACACTTCCAAGTGTACACTGGACCCTTAGTACGTCTCCCTAAAACTTCATCAGCTAACACCTCTTCTGCATCTCTAGACATAGGTTTCTCTTTTTCAATCGGACAACCGTCTTTCACCTCATATGCTCGACCACTGGTGTCAACTGCATGCACCAAAACATTCTCCTGGAAGTAACTCTCCTCATTAAAAAATGGCTCACAACTTGAACTATGCATCCATTCTCCAGAAAAAACTTCACACAAATTAGTCCGATTAATTATTCTTTTCCATCTACTGTTCGAATTGAAAACATCAATTGCCTTGCTAAGTATCCTAATTCTATTGATTACTAAAATAAATACTTTTTTCTTAACTTCAAAAGCCTGATCAACAATCTTCTCTACATTTTTCTTTTTCTTGTAAAAAGCAGCTCTCTGTTTACCTTTCTTAACATTTTTTAACAAATTTAAAACTACCCTATTGCGCAACATTCGTCTACGAATGTCCCTAAATTGGTTTTGCCTTCTATTCCTATACATACTGTTCTCTCCTGCTCCAGTAGTAACATTTTTGGGGGGCCTCTCCTTCCTTTTCAAATATGCTCTCTCCTTCTGTATATTCACATTCTCATTAACATTTTTTTTTATCTACATATGTTCCGAAAAAAAGACTTAGTTGTCTTACCAGGAGCTTTTTTTGTGTTTTTTGAAGTATTTGTTGTACGGGAGTGCTTTAATTCCGTTGCTGTTTTTGATTTTTTCCGCTTGGCATCTTTCCTTCTCCTCTGCCTTAAGGGCATATTTCCTTACTATTGAAATCTTGATTTCAATATGTGGTAAAGAAAAAAATAACACATTATAGACCACTATTACCAAACAACAAACCAATGACAATAAGCAAACGATATAAACACTAGTTTACAACATATCTAAGTTTATACCACAGCAACTATGTAACTAGGAGTAAGACAGAGAAAAAGAGCTAGAGGGAGTAACACAAAGAGACAGAGAGAGTCAGACAAAGAAACAGGTAGAGGGAGTAAAACATAGAGAAGGAGTAAGACAGAGAGAGTGTATAATATGTTGTAAGACAGAGAAAGGATATAATAGGTAGAGGGAGTAAGTCAAAGAAAGGGAGAAAGGGAGTAAGTCAGAAAAAGGGTGTAACAGGGTGTAAGACAGAGAGAGGGTGTAAGAGGACGTAAGACAGAGAGAGGGTGTTAGAAGGGGAGAGGATGTAAAAGAGACTAAAACAGAGAGAGGCTGTAAAAGGCAGAGAGAGAGAGTAAGTTTGAGAGAGGGTGTAAGAGGAAGTAAATCAGAGAGAGGATGTAACAAGGAGTAAGTCAGACTGAGGGTGTAACAGGAAGAGAGGAAGAGAATAAAAAAGTCAGAAAGAGGGAGAGAGGGTGTAAAACAGACAAAAGGTGTAATAGGGAGTAAGTCAGGGAGAGAATGTTACAAAGAGAAAGGTTGTAAGATGGAATAAATCAGGAAAAGGATGTAAGAGAGAGTATGACTTAGATATTGCTGTAAAAAAGAGAGAGAGGGAATAAATCAGAGACAGGGTGTAAGAGAAAGTAAGTCAAAGAGAGAGTGTAAGAGAGTGTAACACAGAGTCAGGATGTAAAGAGGAATAAGTCAGAGAGAGGGTGTTAGAAGGGGACAGGTGGAAAAATAGAGTAAGTCAGGAAGAGAATATAAGAGAGACTAATACATTCTTGATAATGCTTGGTAAGGAAATGTTGGTGCATAAAGGAATTGTATTTTGTAAATGAGTGAGCTTTCAGCAGTGTAATGAAATGCTTATACATATGACATGTGCTCTGTTTTTTAAATGTTATTTAAAAAAAGATTTCGGGCACATGAATTGGTTTTACATTATTGACAAGGATTAGATAGTGTCTGCATGATTAAAAAAATATATTAGCACATTTCACAATCATGTCACCTGTGTTTCCTCAGATTAGTAAGCAGATTGTGCAGATGAGGTAAGGCCTGTCCAGGGGTGCAGAGGAGGTGAGTCCAATAGTGCAATGGACAGGACTCACCTCCTCTGACCCTTGGGCAAGCCTCACCTCCTCCGTGCCCCCTGGACAGGCCTCAATGTATTGGGTATAATTGATGGTAACAGGGTGCAGATGAGGTGAGACCTGACCAGGAGTGCAGATGAGGTGAGGCCTGTCCAGGGGAACAGAGGAGGTGAGGCCAGTGTCCAAGAGTACAGTGGACAGGACTTCATAAAGCCTCTCCCCCACTGCACTCTTAGACACAGGCCTCACCTCCTCAGCACCTTTCACAATCATGGAGCCATTTGGGCTTTCCTCACCTCCTCTGCACCTTACGAAATCATGTCAGGTGTGTTTCCTCAGATTAGGAATCAGATTGTGTTTTTTTATTGTTGCTTTCTGTTATGTTTTTTGTTAATGCTTGGTAAACATTTTTTGCTGCATAGAAGAATTGTATTTTGTAAAAAACTGAGGTTTCCGTAGTGAAATGGAATGTTTGTACATATGACCTGTGCTCAGTTTTTTAATGTTAATTTAAAAACGATTAAGGGGCAAATGAATGGCTTTAGCATTTTTCAGAAGGATTAGAAAGTGTCTGCATGATTAAATAAATATATTTGCACTTTTCACAAACATGTCAGCTGTGTTTCCTAAGATTAGGAAGCAGATTAAGCTTTTTTATTCTTCCTTTGTGTCATATTTCTTGATAATACTTGGTAAAGAAATGTTAGTGCATAGGGGAATTGTATTTTGTAAAAGAGTGAGGTTTCAGTAGTGTAATGAAATGCTTGTACATATGACCTGTGCTCTGTTTTTTAAATGTTAATTAAAAATCGATTTAGGGCACATGAATTGGTTTTACATTATTCACAAGGTTTAGATAGTGTCTGCATGATTAAATCAATATATTTGCACGTTTCACCTGTGTTTCCTCAGATTAGGAAGCAGTTTGTGCAGTTGACGTGAGGCATGTCCAGGGGTGCAGAGGCGGTGAGGCCTGTCCAACGGTCAGAGGAGATCAGTCCTGTTCAAGGTTGTACAGGAGGTGAGGCCTGTGTTCAAGAGTGTAGTGGGGGAGAGGCTTGTCCAAGGGTGTAGATGAGGTGAAGCCTGTCCAGGGGTGCAGAGCAGGTGAGGCCTCTCCAGGGGAGCAGAGGTGGTGAGGCCTGTGTCCAAGAGTGCAGTGGACTAGACTTCATGAAGCTTCTCCCCCACTACACTCTTAGACACAGGCCTCACCTCCTCTGCACCCCTGGACAGGCCTCTCTCCCACTATACTCTTGAACACAGGCCTCACCTCCTCTGCACCCCTAGACAAGCCTCACCTCATCTGCAACCCTGAACAGGCCTCACCTCATCTGCACCCCTGGACAGGCCTCACCTCATCTACATCCCTGGACAGGCCACACCTCATCTGTACCCTGTTACCATCAATTATACCCAATACATTTAGGCCTGTCCAGGGAGCACGGAGGAGGTGAGGCTTGTCCAAGGGTCAGAGAAGGTGAGTCCTGTACATTGCACTCTTGGACACAGGCCTCACCTCCTCTGCATCCCTGGACATGCCTCACCTCATCTGCACATTCTACTTCCTCATCTGAAGAAACACAGGTGACATCATTGTGAAAGGTTCTAATATATTTCTTTAATCATGCAGACACTATTTATTCCTTCTCAAAAATGTAAAAGCCATTCATTTTCCCCAAAATCGTTTTTCACATCACATTTAAGAAACACAGCACAGGTCCTATGTACAAGCATTCTTTGTCACTACTGAAACTTCACAATTTTACAAAATACAATTCCTCTATGCAGCAAAATCTTTTTAACAAGCATTATCAAAAAACATGACACAAAGCAACATTAAAAAATCACAATCTGCTTCCAAATCTTCTCCATATAGCATACAAGTCTCTATCTATATTAAATGAATCATTACTCACCTTTACAAATGCTTTGGGAGATTGAGAACAGTGTCAGACACACACACCAATATTTCTTTAGCAGAGCAAAAGGTATGCACTCAGACACTGCAACCATGAAAGGCACAGAAAACCTCTAATTCTACACACATATCCCTCATGTTAACCAATTAAAACTCTTCCCTCACTATTTCCAAACCAACACCCTTCCCCCCTCAGCCCTTTCTGCCTGTTACCATAGCAACTCCCTCCTCACTGAGCTCTCAGGTTTAAAAGTTTATTCTACAATGTTGCAAATGAACTCAGCAAGGATGTTTGACCTCTCAATACACCAGCTTATCCGGTGCAATGTTTCTTTAAATTACTTTTTCTTAACCATTCAAATTACTTCTTTCACAGAACAGAACCATGCACCCTAACTTTCAGTTTTCAACTATCTGAATCCACCAATCATTGCTTGTGATTCAAGAGCACTGAAACTCCACAGTTTTTTTTTGCAAACTCCTACTGTTCCAACAGCCATTTCATTCCCACACTTCATCTGACTGCACCAGAACCACCCCTCTCACCATGTATTCTGTCTGGATTATTGGACATAGCTACATCCACTGGGATCAAAGGTACGCAGCTATCAGAAATGTTCACAACCTTGATTTACCAAATGTGGATTGGCCAGAAGGGATTGAGATGTCACCAATTGATACCATTGGTGAAAACCTTTTTGCATCTGCCACACCCTGACCTCATAATTATGCACTGTTGTGGAAATGACCTAGGCACTTTGACTGGGGTAGGTCTGGAAATGCTTTTAAAGGACACCTTTGGGCAATTGATGGCCCTTTTTCCACAAACTGCCTTGGTATATTCCAATATATGCCAAAGACAGAAATGGAAGTGGTGCAACCAATTTTGTCCACAATTTGAGAAAGCACGGAAACATGTGATAGACTATGGAATGGGTTCAATATACAACAATAACTTGCGTTACAACATGCAAGATATCTACAGAGGAGATGGTGTGCACTTCTCAGATGAGGGGAATAGAATATTCCTCCTGAATTTAAGACTGTGCATTGGAACCTACTTGTAGGTACCTAAATCAGTCACAGAACCCAAAAGCTCTTTTCAGGGCTACCCTACCTCTGATCACTCAAAATGATTATTTTACTCTAACTTTTTTCACTATTTTTCACCAAAGTACACTCCCCGGTACGCTCCCCGGTGCGCGTACCGGGCGCTCCCCCCGCGAAAACGTTTTTTTTGGCCTATTTGGGCCTCCTAAGCCCCCCTCAAAAAACCTAGGGGGTCAGGGAGTGTCTACCATGCCCCCTTTTACCCATTCCCAACGTTGTTTGTCCTCCATCTTGTGTCTCAATTCTACCGAAACACAAGATTGCGGACTCCCGTAGCGCTGCCGGTGCGCGTACCGGGGCGCGCACCGGTTAGCGCTCCCCAAAAATGTTGGAAGTTAATTTACATAAAAACCACTGGAGAGACATTCACCAAATATAGAATAGGCCCTACTACATACCAGTCCCTACCATTTTCCCAAATTTGGTGGAATTCCATTGAGCCATTTGGGCTGTAGCCCTGTCTAAATATCCTGAGGTAAATTACATGACAAAAACACATATGAAAGTGTTAGCATTTACAACCAATTAAAATGTTAATTTCGTTTTGTATTTTTATGTGCTGACATTTGATTGGTTATGTACATGAATATATATGAAACATGAGAGGGAAACACTGCCATTTTGACTAGTACAACCTGAGGTACATTTATAAAGGATTTTCTCTAAAAACTTCAACTGCTTTCTGAAAGGTAAGTTGTTAATTTGTATGGGGAACTATGTTGTGCACTTTAAGATAATTTGGAAAAACGTTTTCTGTTACTTATTTACTGTCCCTCTGTTATAGTTATAGATTGAGATAGGCTTCTCTGTTATAGTTATGGATTGAGTTAGGCTTCTCAGGTATAATTATGAATTTACTTAGGCTTCATCACATGCACTTTTTTATATTTCTACTTCCTGCCTGATACCATACACTGCCCATAGATAACTTCACTGTTAAAAACTCAGAAGTACCTGTCTGAACTTAAACCCAACAGTGCCCTAACTCTACTGATATAGTTAATTGTTTATGCAATTTACAGCAAGAAAATGGAAGGTAAAGAAGAGACCATTAATATTTCTTTTGAAATTACGGATGAGGACATTCTTGAAGAAGATTTTCTTGACTTGGATTTCATGGATGAGTCTCTGGACCAAGAACTAATTGACTGTATAGAAACCATTGAGTCATGCAATCAAAATTTTGAGGAGATTCCAGATAATCAGATGTTGGAAGTTCTATTAAATTATGAAAATTCTGAACATTCTGTCATGAGTGATGTCACTGACCATGTCATGAGTGATGTAATATGTGACGTCATCAGCAGTGTATTGCAGGCGCGCAAGTTATAGTGAGTCCAACTAACTATAACGTGGGAATTTCAATGGTTTTATGCGAGTAAAATTTCCAGCTAACTATAACTGGTGTGAAATCTATGTTTTTTTCAGTGAATTTAATAGGTTTTTTAAATGCTAATTCCTAACTATAACTGGTGTGAAACCTATGGTTTTTTCAGTGAATTTCATAGGTTTTTTAAATGCTAATTCCTAACTATAACTGGTGTGAAACGTATGGTTTTTTCAGTGAATTTCTTAGGTTTTTGAAATGCTAATTCCTGACTATAACTGGTGTGAAACGTATGGTTTTTTCAGTGAATTTCATAGGTTTTGTAAATGCTAATTCCTAACTATATATAGGGCCTCAAACCTATGTTTTTTTCATTGAATTTAAACGTTTTTTTATAGCTAATTTCTATAGCTATGAAATATATTTTTTATAATAAATCCTATATTGTATATCTATGTAATACTATTTTTTTATGTATATTTTTCCCTTTTTTTAAATTTTTTTGTCTTGGTGCGCTCCCGGTGCGCGTACCAGTGAACGCACGGGTAAGCGCAGTGTTATGGCGCGCCCCGGTGCGCGTACCGGTGAGCATCCCGTTAGCGCCATTGCCGCGAACTAAAACATCATCGTGACGTATCGCGTAGCAGCGTGATGCGTCTTGTGACGCACGGCGTACGCGCACCCGGAAGCGCCGAGCGCATACGGTCACGCAACATAAGCGCCGCCGGGCAAGCCCCCGGGCGCGCACCGGGGCGCGTAGCGTAAGCACGTCGGGTCATATGACCTCAAAAATAACACTTTTCATTGGTTCAGAACAGTTTTGGTTTCCAAATGATGAAAGCCCGGGTCATGTGACCTGAAAATAACACTTTTCATTGGTCCAGAACAGTTTTGTTTTCCAAATGATGAAAGCCCCCACCTTTTTTCCTCATTCTCACTTTGTTCTTTGAGTGAGGAAGACCTGCTTCTATTGATAGAGAAATGGCTACAGTAGCAGCAGCAGCTGGAGCATCTGCACCACCACCACCACCACCACCACCAGCACAAGGACCACCACAACATCACATTGGTGGTGAACAAGAAGAGGAGGAGGAGGAGGAGGAGGATGAGAGAAGGCAGTTCCTGCCTGAAGACAATCCCCCATATAAACCTAAGGAGCACTTTATATGGGAGTTTCTTAAAAATCCCAAGGGGTGCAAAGAAGGTAAATGCTGCAAAGGTGACCTGTCTCATCTGTGGCGCTGTACTATCCAGGGGGAACCCTGCCATAAAATATTCATTTGGGAATCACACAATGATTCGCCACATTGCACCCCAATAACTATTCTGCAGCAGAGGTGAGAGAACTGTGCAGAAACCTTCCCCAATCGTCTTCCAGAACCTCAACAAGCAAAGAACCCACTCCATCGGGTCCAGAGGCAAGGGAGATGGTCCCAAACATACAAACGAAGTTTGGTGGATACAAAATCGTTTGTATATTTTGTGGAAAAACAATTACTTATGGTGAGCAGAGTATTAATTTCATCAACCTTGCTGGTCACAACCACAAGTGCCCAAAGAAACCTTAATTTTTTCCTGTTTTTTTTGCTCCAGTTGAGCCGTTTACAATTCCCTGTTTTTGTTTGTCCCTTTTTGTTTGTCCCCATAAAAAATACAAAAAAATATAAAATTCTTCATAAAAGCCAAAAAAAGTAAAAAATGTTAAAAAAAAATTAAAAAAACATATAAAACAACAAAAAGAATAAAAAAAACAGTTCTTTTTAGAACTACCTCTAATTTATAAAAAAATGCTACATTTAAAAAAAAACTCTGTCATTCTTTTTTCTTCAGGGTACGCTCCCCGGTGCGCCTACCGGGCGCTCCTCCCGTGAAAATCGAATTTTTTTTAAAAAATGTTTTGCCCCGCGGGGCCCTTTTATGGCCCCACATTAAACCTAGGGGGTCAGGGGGGGGTCTACCCTGCCCCCTTTTGGTCATTTCCCCCTTTGTTTTTGCCACCACTTGTGTCTCGATCCTACCGAGACACAAGATGGCGGCCGCTCCGGACTGTTTGGAATGCTGACAGACACCCGAGAGCCAATCAGCTTTCTGCTCGCGAACTCGCGTTACGCGCTGGTACGCGCCCCGGTGCGCGTACCGGGGCGCTATTATAGATATATATATTATTTTGAACCTAAATTACTCAAAATCCACTAGAGCACATATCTTGAGACATAGCAAAGGCACATCGGGCTACCAGTCCCTACAATTTTGCCAAGTCTGGTGGAAATCCATTCAGCCGTTCGGGTTAAAAGTGAGTCCAACCGCCCTATGGAAATTAACATGGGGAAAACACGTTTTGGGACCCCCCTTTTATCTCGGCCCCCACTACACGAATCCCCCCCAAATTTTCAGGGAAGGAGCAGAGCGGAGCTGGGCATGTTTTTGGAGAAATTCAGCCAATTCCATCCATCAACGCCAAAGTTATTCCCAAAAGAATGTTGCGTATTTCCTATGGAAACTAGGTCCTAACTATAACTACCTACTGGTGACCGCCAGTAGGTAATATATATATATATATATATATATATATATATATATATATATATATATATATATATATATATATCAAGTACAACTTGCCCTCTGCATTGGGAAGGCACACTGCAGTGCTCGGCCATCCAGCTATAATGTGCTTCCTGCTTTCTCCTCTCTGGTAGTTTATAAGTTTTGCCGACGCGTTTCTGGGCACCACGCCCCTTCTTCATGGGCTCGGAAAAAAGCACACCTGATTCCTGCATGCGTTAGCTTTATTCAGCAGTATATTTTCCAAAGCATTGTGGGATTTTGAGTTCTGCATTCAGGTTTGTTTCTTTGCAGTCTTCGAGTGTGCCTGTAAATTCCAAATTAAAAGTTCATTATTTACTCTGAGTGAGTTCCAGAGGAATACAGGCAGGAATATATGCATTGATGAGCAGTGCGCTGTATTTCGTTCGGAAAAGTTCTGAACTGACAGCCTCTTACAGCCCGTGGGTGGCGTGTCCTCAGGCTGCAGATGGTGCTCTTCCCCACGGCCGGGCCGCCGCGTAGACATCAAGTACAACTTGCCCTCTGCATTGGGAAGGCACACTGCAGTGCTCGGCCATCCAGCTATAATGTGCTTCCTGCTTTCTCCTCTCTGGTAGTTTATAAGTTTTGCCGACGCGTTTCTGGGCACCACGCCCCTTCTTCATGGGCTCGGAAAAAAGCACACCTGATTCCTGCATGCGTTAGCTTTATTCAGCAGTATATTTTCCAAAGCATTGTGGGATTTTGAGTTCTGCATTCAGGTTTGTTTCTTTGCAGTCTTCGAGTGTGCCTGTAAATTCCAAATTAAAAGTTCATTATTTACTCTGAGTGAGTTCCAGAGGAATACAGGCAGGAATATATGCATTGATGAGCAGTGCGCTGTATTTCGTTCGGAAAAGTTCTGAACTGACAGCCTCTTACAGCCCGTGGGTGGCGTGTCCTCAGGCTGCAGATGGTGCTCTTCCCCACGGCCGGGCCGCCGCGTAGACATCAAGTACAACTTGCCCTCTGCATTGGGAAGGCACACTGCAGTGCTCGGCCATCCAGCTATAATGTGCTTCCTGCTTTCTCCTCTCTGGTAGTTTATAAGTTTTGCCGACGCGTTTCTGGGCACCACGCCCCTTCTTCATGGGCTCGGAAAAAAGCACACCTGATTCCTGCATGCGTTAGCTTTATTCAGCAGTATATTTTCCAAAGCATTGTGGGATTTTGAGTTCTGCATTCAGGTTTGTTTCTTTGCAGTCTTCGAGTGTGCCTGTAAATTCCAAATTAAAAGTTCATTATTTACTCTGAGTGAGTTCCAGAGGAATACAGGCAGGAATATATGCATTGATGAGCAGTGCGCTGTATTTCGTTCGGAAAAGTTCTGAACTGACAGCCTCTTACAGCCCGTGGGTGGCGTGTCCTCAGGCTGCAGATGGTGCTCTTCCCCACGGCCGGGCCGCCGCGTAGACATCAAGTACAACTTGCCCTCTGCATTGGGAAGGCACACTGCAGTGCTCGGCCATCCAGCTATAATGTGCATGCAGGAATCAGGTGTGCTTTTTTCCGAGCCCATGAAGAAGGGGCGTGGTGCCCAGAAACGCGTCGGCAAAACTTATAAACTACCAGAGAGGAGAAAGCAGGAAGCACATTATAGCTGGATGGCCGAGCACTGCAGTGTGCCTTCCCAATGCAGAGGGCAAGTTGTACTTGATGTCTACGCGGCGGCCCGGCCGTGGGGAAGAGCACCATCTGCAGCCTGAGGACACGCCACCCACGGGCTGTAAGAGGCTGTCAGTTCAGAACTTTTCCGAACGAAATACAGCGCACTGCTCATCAATGCATATATTCCTGCCTGTATTCCTCTGGAACTCACTCAGAGTAAATAATGAACTTTTAATTTGGAATTTACAGGCACACTCGAAGACTGCAAAGAAACAAACCTGAATGCAGAACTCAAAATCCCACAATGCTTTGGAAAATATACTGCTGAATAAAGCTAACGCATGCAGGAATCAGGTGTGCTTTTTTCCGAGCCCATGAAGAAGGGGCGTGGTGCCCAGAAACGCGTCGGCAAAACTTATAAACTACCAGAGAGGAGAAAGCAGGAAGCACATTATAGCTGGATGGCCGAGCACTGCAGTGTGCCTTCCCAATGCAGAGGGCAAGTTGTACTTGATGTCTACGCGGCGGCCCGGCCGTGGGGAAGAGCACCATCTGCAGCCTGAGGACACGCCACCCACGGGCTGTAAGAGGCTGTCAGTTCAGAACTTTTCCGAACGAAATACAGCGCACTGCTCATCAATGCATATATTCCTGCCTGTATTCCTCTGGAACTCACTCAGAGTAAATAATGAACTTTTAATTTGGAATTTACAGGCACACTCGAAGACTGCAAAGAAACAAACCTGAATGCAGAACTCAAAATCCCACAATGCTTTGGAAAATATACTGCTGAATAAAGCTAACGCATGCAGGAATCAGGTGTGCTTTTTTCCGAGCCCATGAAGAAGGGGCGTGGTGCCCAGAAACGCGTCGGCAAAACTTATAAACTACCAGAGAGGAGAAAGCAGGAAGCACATTATAGCTGGATGGCCGAGCACTGCAGTGTGCCTTCCCAATGCAGAGGGCAAGTTGTACTTGATGTCTACGCGGCGGCCCGGCCGTGGGGAAGAGCACCATCTGCAGCCTGAGGACACGCCACCCACGGGCTGTAAGAGGCTGTCAGTTCAGAACTTTTCCGAACGAAATACAGCGCACTGCTCATCAATGCATATATTCCTGCCTGTATTCCTCTGGAACTCACTCAGAGTAAATAATGAACTTTTAATTTGGAATTTACAGGCACACTCGAAGACTGCAAAGAAACAAACCTGAATGCAGAACTCAAAATCCCACAATGCTTTGGAAAATATACTGCTGAATAAAGCTAACGCATGCAGGAATCAGGTGTGCTTTTTTCCGAGCCCATGAAGAAGGGGCGTGGTGCCCAGAAACGCGTCGGCAAAACTTATAAACTACCAGAGAGGAGAAAGCAGGAAGCACATTATAGCTGGATGGCCGAGCACTGCAGTGTGCCTTCCCTATGCAGAGGGCAAGTTGTACTTGATGTCTACGCGGCGGCCCGGCCGTGGGGAAGAGCACCATCTGCAGCCTGAGGACACGCCACCCACGGGCTGTAAGAGGCTGTCAGTTCAGAACTTTTCCGAACGAAATACAGCGCACTGCTCATCAATGCATATATTCCTGCCTGTATTCCTCTGGAACTCACTCAGAGTAAATAATGAACTTTTAATTTGGAATTTACAGGCACACTCGAAGACTGCAAAGAAACAAACCTGAATGCAGAACTCAAAATCCCACAATGCTTTGGAAAATATACTGCTGAATAAAGCTAACGCATGCAGGAATCAGGTGTGCTTTTTTCCGAGCCCATGAAGAAGGGGCGTGGTGCCCAGAAACGCGTCGGCAAAACTTATAAACTACCAGAGAGGAGAAAGCAGGAAGCACATTATAGCTGGATGGCCGAGCACTGCAGTGTGCCTTCCCAATGCAGAGGGCAAGTTGTACTTGATGTCTACGCGGCGGCCCGGCCGTGGGGAAGAGCACCATCTGCAGCCTGAGGACACGCCACCCACGGGCTGTAAGAGGCTGTCAGTTCAGAACTTTTCCGAACGAAATACAGCGCACTGCTCATCAATGCATATATTCCTGCCTGTATTCCTCTGGAACTCACTCAGAGTAAATAATGAACTTTTAATTTGGAATTTACAGGCACACTCGAAGACTGCAAAGAAACAAACCTGAATGCAGAACTCAAAATCCCACAATGCTTTGGAAAATATACTGCTGAATAAAGCTAACGCATGCAGGAATCAGGTGTGCTTTTTTCCGAGCCCATGAAGAAGGGGCGTGGTGCCCAGAAACGCGTCGGCAAAACTTATAAACTACCAGAGAGGAGAAAGCAGGAAGCACATTATAGCTGGATGGCCGAGCACTGCAGTGTGCCTTCCCAATGCAGAGGGCAAGTTGTACTTGATGTCTACGCGGCGGCCCGGCCGTGGGGAAGAGCACCATCTGCAGCCTGAGGACACGCCACCCACGGGCTGTAAGAGGCTGTCAGTTCAGAACTTTTCCGAACGAAATACAGCGCACTGCTCATCAATGCATATATTCCTGCCTGTATTCCTCTGGAACTCACTCAGAGTAAATAATGAACTTTTAATTTGGAATTTACAGGCACACTCGAAGACTGCAAAGAAACAAACCTGAATGCAGAACTCAAAATCCCACAATGCTTTGGAAAATATACTGCTGAATAAAGCTAACGCATGCAGGAATCAGGTGTGCTTTTTTCCGAGCCCATGAAGAAGGGGCGTGGTGCCCAGAAACGCGTCGGCAAAACTTATAAACTACCAGAGAGGAGAAAGCAGGAAGCACATTATAGCTGGATGGCCGAGCACTGCAGTGTGCCTTCCCAATGCAGAGGGCAAGTTGTACTTGATGTCTACGCGGCGGCCCGGCCGTGGGGAAGAGCACCATCTGCAGCCTGAGGACACGCCACCCACGGGCTGTAAGAGGCTGTCAGTTCAGAACTTTTCCGAACGAAATACAGCGCACTGCTCATCAATGCATATATTCCTGCCTGTATTCCTCTGGAACTCACTCAGAGTAAATAATGAACTTTTAATTTGGAATTTACAGGCACACTCGAAGACTGCAAAGAAACAAACCTGAATGCAGAACTCAAAATCCCACAATGCTTTGGAAAATATACTGCTGAATAAAGCTAACGCATGCAGGAATCAGGTGTGCTTTTTTCCGAGCCCATGAAGAAGGGGCGTGGTGCCCAGAAACGCGTCGGCAAAACTTATAAACTACCAGAGAGGAGAAAGCAGGAAGCACATTATAGCTGGATGGCCGAGCACTGCAGTGTGCCTTCCCAATGCAGAGGGCAAGTTGTACTTGATATATATATATATATATATATATATATATATATATATTCACTGAAAAAACCATAGGTTGTTGACCATATATAGTTAGGAATTAGCATTTACAAAACCTTGAAAATTCACTGAAAAAACCATAGGTTATAGACCATATATAGTTAGGAATTAGAATTTACAAAACCTTGAAAATTCACTGAAAAAACCATAGGTTATAGACCATATATCGTTAGGAATTAGCATTTAAAAAACCTTATTTTACTCACACAAAACCACTGAAATTCCATATATAGTTAGTTGCACTAACTATATATCGCGCACCCGCAATCCACTGCTGATGATGTCACATATTACATCATTCATGACATGGTCAGTGACATCACTGATGACATCACTGATGACATCTCAAATGACATCACTGATGACATCACTGATGACATCTCATTTGACATCAATGACCACATCACTGATGATATCATTCATGTGACAATACAATGCATCTCCTCACACTTTAATATAACCTCTGTTACACCCCGTGTTAAATACAGAGTATAATTTTTGAAACCATTGACACACCAATACTAGACATCACCTTCGTGCCATCTAGATTTCAGCGCGTTCTGCTGCCTTGGAACTATTCGCACAACAGACCGCTACTGACGACCCACCCCCAGGCAACATATTCTGAATTTTCATAATTTGAAAGAACTAGTAACATGTCCTCATCAGGAATTTCCTCTTCAATCATCTCATCAGGAATCTCCTCATGAAAACTCTGCAATGATGATTCTTGTAACTCTATGGTCTCCAAACATTCGATAAATTCGCCATCAAGAGATCATTTCATTAAATGTAGTGGATAATTCAAAAGAAATTGCCACGGTCTCTTCATTGTTTAAATGTTTTTACTGTTTTTGTTTTGTTGTATATATTTATAAGTTATTAAAGTTTTATATTCCTACTACTTTGTTGGAGTGCTATATATTTTTAATGTGACACATAATTGTAAAAACTTTGATGTACAAAGAGTCATCCCTGGAATCTTCCGCTTCAGGCTCGGTCCCCTCCCCAATCACAATACAGGATGGTTTTCAGATAGTAGGAACGCGTGTGGTTTGACGGATCTCATCGGGTGTGGGCCTTGATCTACTATAACTCCTTTGAAGAGGGGTGATTCTTTACAGCTGGGGCCATAAACTACATCTGCAGGGCTAGCTGATAGCCTGGACAATCGGACACAGAGGAAGAGGAGTGTCAGAGGGTGCGGTAGTGAATAGGGCGAAAGGGAGGTGTCGGGCGGGCACAGAGTGTGATTCTCAGGGAAGAGCAGCGCAGATGGGGGGAGGTTTATTGCCGATGCATAAGACAGAGAGCGGGGGTGACCAGTGCCTGGGGAAGATGCTTGCGAGGGTGGGGAGCCATACTACGGATCAACAGCGTGCAGAGAGTGGGTCTGGTCAAGGCATCTAAAATGGCTGCCGTGCACGACAAAAGTGTGGCATTTCAAAAAAGGCAAGATGGCGCAGACAATGTTTTTCAACACTTCCTCATTTCCTTCGAATCGAACGTTAACAGACGTTGGTGCATATTACCAAAGTTAAGCGATATTTATCGCTAACGATGCTTAGCAACGAATTTTTTACCGCTAAGCATCGTCAGAAATTATCGCAGATAAACCTTGCTATTATCAAGGTTTATCGCAAATGCGATAAAAAACGGCCGCAATGCATGAATATCGCTAAAAAGTCAGCGATATTCATGCATTACCGAGCTAATGCTCTTAGCCATGTTATCCACCTCCCATTGGATAACATGGGTAAGAACTGCTCAGGGCAGGTGTTAGTTTTTGGAGATATTCGCGCTTGGCGCGAACATCTCCAAAAGTTGGTAATAGGAGATAGATATCTTGCATGTTGTAATGCAAGTTATTGTGGTATATGGAACTCATACCATAATCTCTCAGGAAAACAGAAACTGATCCTTTTGGGACCGCCTGAGAAGGCCTAGGGGGTGAGGGGTACTCTACTTTGCCCCCTTTTCACGTTCCAAACTATTTTATTTTACTCTCTTCTATAATTACACAAAATGGCAGCGATAAGATGCATCAGAGACAGACAGTGAGAGAAAGGAGGCCGGAGATGAAGAAGAGATGTCAAATACACATTGGAGATAATATAGTGGGAGAAGGGAAGTAAATATGAGTAAACTTACCATGTAACATAAAAATGTTGCACTCTATACTATAAGTCTCATTTTATACTACAATCACTTCGCTACAACCTCATAAATTAAAAATAAAAATGAATAATGTCTCAAACTATTTTTGATTTCTAAATATAAATTTATTCTTCTGAATTTTCAAAATTTGAAAGAACTAGTAACATGTCCTCATCAGGAATTTCCTCTTCAATCATCTCATCAGGAATCTCCTCATGAAAAGTCTGCAATGATGATTCTTGTAACTCTATGGTCTCCAAACATTCGATAAATTCGCCATCAAGAGATTGATCAAAAAAATCATTCAAGTCATCTCCTCCTTGTGAGAATACTTCATTATTGGTACTGTCAATTTCAATAAATGTAGTGGATAATTCAAAAGAAATTGCCACGGTCTCTTCATTGTGAGCCATTTTATTTTGAAATTGCTTGCTGTAAATTGCAGAAAAAAAGAATCACTTTCATTTATCGTTTTTAGTAATACATAATATAAAACTAACTTTATCAAGTATTTAGTATAACAGAAGGACTGTAAATAAATAACAGAAAACATTTTTCAAATTATCTTAAAGTGTACAACATAGTTCCCCTTACAAATTAACAACTCACCTTTTTAAAAGTAGGAGAAGTGTTAGTACTGTGTAAACCAAACACCAGAAATTGAGCACCAAAAATTCCTCACAAATGTACCTCAGACAGTAGTATCACAAAATGGCTGTGGTTTCCTCTCATTTTAGATATATACATAACCAATTAACTTTCATCACACACAAATACAAAACCAAAGTAACATTTTAATTGGTTCTAAATTTGAACACTTTCAAATGTGTTTTCCCCATGCAATTTTCCATACGACATTTAGATACGTCTACAGCCTGAATGGCTGAACGGAATTACACCAAACTTGGCAAAATGGTACATCAAACCTAAGAGGTCAGGGAGGATCTACTATGCCCCCTTATGGTCATTTGCCCCTTCGCTTTGGCCTCCTCTTGTCTCTCGATCCTACCGAGAAACAAGATGGCGGCCGCTACGGACTGTTTGGAATGTTTACAGACGCCGTAGAACCAATCAGCTTCGCAAAGCTCCGTAACGCGAAAAGTACGCGAAGCGGAGCGCTGCTACAGATATATATCTTTTTTTGAACGTTAATTTCTCAAAATCCACTGGAGCACATATATTGAGACCTAGCAAAGGCACATCGGGCTACCAGTCCCTAATATTTTGCCAAGTTTCGTGCAAATCCATTCAGCCGTTCGATTATTATTATTTTTTATTTTTTTTTGCCCCGCGGGGCCCTTTTAAAACCTGCACATCAAACCTAGGGGGTCAGGGAGGATCTACTATGCCCCCTTACGGTCATTTGCCCCTTCGCTTTGGCCTCCTCTTGTCTCTCGATCCTACCGAAAGACAAGATGGCGGCCGCTACGGACTGTTTGGAATGTTTACAGACGCCAGAGAACCAATCAGCTTCGCTTCACAAAGCTCCGTGACGCGAAAAGTACGCGAACTGGAGCGCTGCCTGGTCCGCTGTTACAGATATATATCTTTTTTTGAACGTTAATTTCTCAAAATCCACTGGAGCACATATATTGAGACCTAGCAAAGGCACATCGGGCTACCAGTCCCTACAATTTTTCCAAGTTTCGTGCAAATCCATTCAGCCGTTCGGGCTAAAAGTGAGGCCAACCGCCCTATGGAAAACTCAATGTTAAAAACACGTTTTGGGACCCCCCTTTTTTCTCGGCCCCCCCTTGACGAACCCCCCCCAAATTTTCAGGGGCTGCTCAGAAACGAAATGTTCCATTTTCCTGAAAATTTCAGCCAATTCCGTCCACAAACGCCAAAGTTATTAGACATAGAATTTTCAAAAATCCCATAGAGAAAAAATCCTAACTATATATACCTACTGGCGACCGCCAGTAGGTAATATATATATATATATATATAACAGCAAAGATTAACAAAGACGCCGCACTCTTCTTGGATGATTCCAAATAGGTTTATTGACCCATTTTCTTCCTTTCACCTACGCGTTTCGAACTCAACAGTCCTTGTTCACGGTAGCATTACAAGTCCTTCATTAGTTTCTGATAATTTATACTGAGTCACCACTTTTACCATTATGCAGCATTGTGGGCTTAGTAGTTTTAATATACATAGCTATGTCTAGCTTATCCATGGCGCCGCTTGTCGGTATTCCGTTTCTCTCCCGCGGGTCATGGCTAGTATCAATTACCTAAGTGGTAAGTTATGAGTGAGTTATATGACTGCAACGCTTTGCATATTAGATGATAACTCACACTAACGGTGGCAAAATGAGATGGTTATAAAGCTGCATGAGCTTACGGCTGAGTGCCTTGTTTTTATATGCCACTTATGACATGACTAACTAACTAGTAAGTCGTGATGTCATCTTGTGTGTTATAAGCTGAGTGCTAGAATTTTACCATGATCTCCACGGAGGGTTCTCTACGGTTTACTTCAAAGTAGCGCCCATAGATACAAAATAAACTACAATCAACACAAAAGAAATACTGATCCCTCTAACTCCTTACTAAACCTTAATTATTTTAAATTATAACATCTCTAATATATTGGGACTACTTTTCGAGTCAATATACAAGAGTCCTAGCAAATTTAAAGAATATTTCTGCTATGCAGATCGTTGCGTACTGTATAAAAAGACAGACTGATAGCACAAGCAAGAGTCAATATCTGCATGTGGTTTCATGTAGGTTTTCTTCCTATACATGTCGATAGGTTGTCGGGTGATCAGGTTACACATTTTAGTTGGGGCTCTCCAGAATCGATGTAGATTAAAAGGTATTCAATCATGTTATTAATATACAGTTATAAGTGTACATGCATCTCTTCGTCCCCATTTAGGCCTTGCGGGATTTTGGTTTTGAAGCGGATGATTAATTTCGACTCCAGGCGTCTCAGTTTCTGGAGTTGATTGCCTCCTCTTTAATGCTCAATTACCATGGCTAGACCGGAATATCTAATGTTTTGCCATGTTTTGTTGTTGTGGCTGAGCATGTGTTTAGCTATATGGGAAGGGAAAAATGGCAAAAGGAGGAACAAATATATACTAATTTTCACAATAGTTGACAGTAAATTCTCCTATCGGTCTTGTGGCGGAAGTCCACTGTTCAATTATTCAAACATTTTCAATGTCATCACACCCACAGGAGGATAAGATTACACATTTCAATTTATTGTAATCCAGTCAAAATATACTTATGTCATTTCTTTTATATATATATCATGAAACAAAAACGAAAATCCTCTCAAAGCAAGTATATGCACTCTACACAACGAATTTACATACCTATGTACATACCTATATACAACAAATATACACAATGAGACAACATATACACTTTATACAGCAGAACATGTAACCAAAAAGTTTTTTTTTAAATATATATATATATCTTTGTTATGTACTCATTATATTTTCTTCACCCTACAAAACAATACTACAAGAGTGTCCTCCTATTAAATCTAGCTGGTACACTAGGAGGTAGTCGGACACAACGGTTCCAAGCCAAAACCTCATGGAACCTAAATCTTCACATGTGTCCAGTGGTGTAACTTTCCCAAAATAATTGAAAACAAAAAGACTCCTCCAATTGGAAAGTGTTGACGCAGTCGCGTTTCGGCCTTCCAACAAATCAGGCCTCTTCTGGACAGGGCGACAAAAAAGGACCTAAAAATACATATGATACAATACATTAACTCGAAGACAGATGGTCAAACACTCTGTGTGCCACCACATCCCACTCCGTGGCCATCACCATCCAAGTCGCACAGCATTGGTTGCGGTACACTTGCGGTGTAGAGTGGTTTGTACTTCGTTGTCCTGGATATATATTTCCGTATCCAGGAAGACGACACGTTCCTCACTGATCTCAAAGGTGAATTTCAAATTATAGTTCGAATTGTTCAATATTTCAAAATATTCAGAGAACTCATCTTTAGTGCCATCCCAAATCAACAGTAAATCGTCTATGTACCTCAGCCATGCAATGGTTTTGTTTACAAACCGGTCATTTTCATGCCTCCACGCCCATGTCATTTCCCAAAGTCCCATTGTCAGACATGCGTACGAAGGGCTGAAGGAAAAGCCCGTCGCCGTCCCTTTTTGTTTGTTTAAACAGATCATCTCCAAACAAAAATATGTTCTGTACTAAACAAAGTCCCAACTGAGAAACAGGGAATATTATGAGAAAATGAAAACAAACCCCACGCGGAAATGGAAAGAGGATCTGGACACAAAATTGGATCACTGGCTGCACCGAAATTTATTAAATGAGGATGAAGTGAAGTATTTAAAGGTAGAACATCCCAAAATGGCCACAATATACTTCCTTCCCAAGATCCACAAGCACCCCACGAAACCACCAGGGAGGCCGATAATATCGGCTAAGGGAGCGCTATTGGAGCCCATGGCTAACTACCTAGATGTATACTTGTTACCATATGTGAAGGGACTCACATCATACATACAAGATACAGGCGATTTGCTGCGACGCCTACAGGAGACTCCTTGGCAACCCAATTACAAACTAATTACTATGGATGTGGTGTCCTTATATTCTAACATCAGCAATGACATTGGCATCAGTGCTTGTGAACACTTTCTGGCAGAAAGAAGCATACAGTACTTTGAACATAACCAAATGCTAATAGAAATGATTCTACTTTGTTTAGTACAGAACATATTTTTGTTTGGAGATGATCTGTTTAGACAAACGAAAGGGACGGCGATGGGCTTTTCCTTCAGCCCTTCGTACGCATGTCTGACAATGGGACTTTGGGAAATGACATGGGCGTGGAGGCATGAAAATGACCGGTTTGTAAACAAAACCATTGCATGGCTGAGGTACATAGACGATTTACTGTTGATTTGGGATGGCACTAAAGATGAGTTCTCTGAATATTTTGAAATATTGAACAATTCGAACTATAATTTGAAATTCACCTTTGAGATCAGTGAGGAACGTGTCGTCTTCCTGGATACGGAAATATATATCCAGGACAACGAAGTACAAACCACTCTACACCGCAAGTGTACCGCAACCAATGCTGTGCTACATGCTGAAAGCTTTCACCAAAACAGTTTGATTAATAACATTCCTTTTGGCGAGTTCCTGAGGATCAAAAGAATTTGTTCCAAAAAAGAAGAATGTGATAAACATCAACAAAATGCAGTACAACGTTTTAGAAAACGTAAATACAAGATGGGTAATATTGAAAAATCAATGAAAAGAACAGAAACATTACAGAGACACGATTTGCTGAAACAAAAAACTCCGGAGACTGAGGAAAATAAAATCCGCATGATAACTACCTACTCTACGGCCAACCAACAACTAATGAGGATCATGCGCAAAAACTGGCACATCCTACATATGGATGAAACGACGGCAAAAATAGTGGGGGACCATCCTAATATAACTTACCGACGAGCTACAAACTTAAGGGACAAATTGGTGCATAGTCATTTTCAACCACCAAAGAAACGAGAGGATTGGATGAAACCAAAAGGATTTTTCAAGTGCTTAAATTGCAAGGTATGTGCCATTGCCCAGAACACCAAAGAAATACGAATGGCAAACAACCGCATTTGGAAAATTCAACAACTGATCAACTGCAAAAGCCAATTCGTGATCTACATCATAGAGTGTCCTTGCTCGCTCAGGTATGTGGGCAGCACAATATGCGAGTTGAAGAAACGCATCTTGGAGCATGTCAGAGCCACTATCAACACAGACAGAGCCAACGCAATAGCCAGGCATATGGAGAAAGAACACTCGAATAATTGGAAAGATCTAAAATTTTACGCTGTGGAATTAGTTGGAATGCACCCCAGAGGGGGGGACCGTGAATTAATCCTCAGGCAGAAGGAAGCAAAGCATATCATTAACTTTCGTACCTTAACCCCGTATGGGCTGAATCAGGACGAGGAGTTACATTACCATCTGTAAATTATAGGACAATTGAGAGAAGATGCTGAGGGCAAATACTAGACTTTTTCTCATATAACTGTAATACCTTTTAATTTCACTTGTTTTAATTTAATTGTGATTCACGGTGTGCACCAAATGAGAAATTATATAAGGGTGGATTAGAATAAGGGAATGCGCCTAGCCTTTGTGCAATGAATGGGAATCGGCCTGATTAGACACCCACTAGAGGGTAAAAATAGAATGATATTCCCCATTACAGTTTATTCAAATCTAAACTGGCGTTCAAAACCCACTGGAGGGTGTGAATTTGTGTTTATTGGCAGTGAGCCAAAATTGTGATTAACAAAGTGTGAGTGTTATATTACAAAAAGAGGGATAAAAATAATGCACCCACAAATGAACCAATGGAGATCGCGATATAACACTGTTAGTTAACATGTTACCGCTGAAACTATAACCAGAATTAAGCTTGGAATCAAAGCATGCTATATATTGAGGCCAAATGCGTCCCCTTTAGGAATAACTACAAGTACCATAATGCACAGGGTAAAGAACAGGATGTGATGTCACAAGTATTTGTTGAAGTTTTTTTTAAAAATGTGATGAAAAAATTGTGGTTCCATGTCAGTCTCGTGAGCAAGGTCTTGGTTAAGACTGAAACGCGTAGAGTTGCTGCTGGCTGAGCTGTAATGATCAAATAAACTTAAAACCACCGAATTGGGAGTAATTACTGTGTTGGAAAAACGATTCCGGAGTGCAAGAGCAAACTTCTCTACGGAGGAAACAGGAATGCATTTTGACGGCGGGGCCCTGCCGTGGCTCGTTTGCACCGTCGAAGAGCGCCTAACATAACCTGAACCCGGGCTAAAGGAGAAAAGAATATATATATATATATATATATATATATATATATATATATATATATATATATATATATATATATATATATATATATATATATATATAGGAACCATCTGAAAATACTGCAGTTGCTGGCAACTTTCTGACATTACCAGCTAAAGACACTAAAACCTATCTAACGCTACATCAGTTGGCCACAAATGACACCCATGAGACAGACCTGGTCTCGACTCAAGATGAATTGCGAGCAGCATCAATGGAACAAGTGGGGGCCAACATCAGCCCATTTAAACCAAAATCCAGATTCATTCCCACTATGCCCAGGGATTCGATTGATATCTTCCAGGACGTAGTGGTGGATGACCTAAAACAACTGCATCATAAAATAAAACACAGAAAACGATACAAAAGTAAACATGAACAAGAATATCTTTTACTCACTAAAAAACTGGGTAAAGATCATAGAATCATTGTCACTACCGCGGACAAGGGGGGCAACGTGGTAATTTGGCCTCAGGATGCATACATTGAGGAGGCTATGAAACAACTCAGTGACTCTTCTTGCTACTCCAGAACCAGTATGAAACATTACAATGATGTGAGAGATATGTTAAAAAAACTGTTATATAAATGGAAGAGAGAAGGCATGATTTCTAAACAGGAATTTGAATTTTTGCATGTTGAATGTCCAGTGTTGCCCAAGCTATACCTTCTTCTGAAGGTTCACAAACAAGTTGTCCCAGTCCCCGGCCGACCCATCATCTCGGCAATTGCAGGAGTGGCAGAACATGTCACAGAGTACATTGATTATTTCCTGCAGGACCTGGTGAAGGAGCCGCCAACCTATATTAGGGACACCGGGGACTTTATCAGGAAAATTAAAGGTATTCCATGGAGCGACGATATGCTATTTATCACCATAGATATCGAGTCGGTGTATACAAGTATTGTACATACTTCTGGACTCAAAGCTCTGGAACACTTCCTAGGCAAAAGACCCATCAATTGTTATAATCACAACAAAATATTAGTAGAACTTACAACATGGTGTCTAAATAACAATTTCTTTTTGTTTGGCAGTGATGTATATGTTCAAAAGCGTGGTGTTGCGATGGGGGCCTGCTTCTCCCCCAGCTATGCGTGTTTACACATAGGCTGGTGGGAGGAGCAAGTCCTCAGAGGAACGCTTGGGACCATTTTTAATAGGCATGTGGCACTCTGGGTGCGATATATAGATGATGTCTTTGTTTTACGGAAAGGTGACTTTGATAGTGCCAATAATTTCATCAGGTCTATCAATGTAAATCATGAAAACCTTAAATTTACCTCTGCAATTAACAACTGCGTGGTTGATTTCCTCGATGTCAAATTATTTATTCATGAGGGTCATCTGCAACCAAACTTCACAGGAAGAGCACTGCTGGAAATAACATCTTGCATGCCAGCAGTGCTCATCCAAAACATGTGATTGATAACATTCCGTTTGGGGAATTGCTTAGGCTAAAGAGAATTTGTAGTACAGATATGGATCTTACAAATTGCACTAATGAAGCCTTGAGTAGATTCAGACGTAGGGGCTATAAGGAGTCCGTCTTGAAACTAGCGGTACAGAAAATGAAGGCTAGAAGTCGCGAGTCACTACTGGCTCCCATTACCATTACCCCTCTTGATATTGAGCCTCAGGTAACGGACCAGGCCCCTATATTGATAACAGCCTATAGTAAACAGGCCAGACAAATCAGGTCCATTGTAAATCAAAGGTGGCCAATTCTTAAAACGGATCTGGTTCTGTCACCTAGGTTGCCTGATGGTCCCACAATAACATACCGCAAGGGACCTTCTCTCAGGACCCATATCTGCCATGAATTTCCAGAACTGGGAAAGAAGGAGGACTGGTTGAAATCCCGGATGGGATTCAGACGCTGCTCCACTTGCAGAGCATGTAAATTTGGAAAAAAAACACCACCCAATACTCAACACCCTTTAATCCAGCTATGACGAACATAAAAGGTTTGTTTAACTGTAAGACTGAATTTGCTGTCTACGTCCTGACATGCACCTGTGGCCTTAGATATGTTGGAAGCACCCGACTCAGGATTCTCCAGCATCTACGTGCCATCGTTAACAATGATGGTACGTATCCAGTGGCCAGGCATTTTAAGGCCATACACAGTAACAATCTACAGTGCCTGTCCTATTTTGTTATCGCCTCAGTTCCTAAATATCGCAGAGGCGGTGACAGAGACAAAATGCTCAGGAGGCTGGATTTTATTTTAGAACTGGACAGCAAATTCCCTAATGGGTTGAATATCACTGATGATTTACATGTGTTTCTTTGAAATCTTGATACTCACTTTTCTGATGATTTAGATTTAGTAGATTGATATGTTCCTCTGTTTTTCTAGTACAATTTTTGAATTTCACTCAGAATTTTGCACCTCCATCTTTTTATTCAGTTTCATGGTTGTTGGTTTTTTCTGTGTAAATATCCCAGTTTTTTTATTCAATGGGATGCACTTCTTTTTACACTTTGAATTGAGGACATAGACAATACGGTGCATGCATTTGGTTTACTTCCATTATTTGATATTTCCCACTTTTTTGTGCTTGTTATTTATTAATATTCTGAGCATTAATGACCATTACTGCATTTATGTAGACATTTTAGATTATCTACTGTGATCAAGTCAAATTTGATTGATAGGAATTTAGTTATATATTTTATATACTTGTACATTTATTCCTTATATCCATATGATATTGCGTAATTTGCACAACAAGATCTGCACTTTACCTTGGTATTTATACCTAAATATCAAATAGGTTTCCTGATTTGATTGATGTTTACATATTGCGATTTTGCACATCATTTCTCTTTGCATTTTGCACAGTACATTGTGGCACTTTAATGCGGTATTTTGCACATTCAATTTCAAAGCGTAGTTTGCACTAGGAATCACAGCAGTGATTTTTTGGTCATAGCATTTATGCTTTTATTTGATATATACATTTGTACGTTTATTTTTTAATGTATATTAATTGCTCAGATATATGTAAATATGGATCAAACTTTTATTTGTTTCTATCCATCTTACATAAAGCATTAAAATGTGGGTTGCTAAATGTTTAAAATGTTTGGAAGACAAACTACATATGGCTTTACTGAGTAGTATGTCCTCACTCTTCACTATCACGTGGTTAGAGAAAAAAATGCATTTTTAAAAAAAACTATGGAACAGTTGGTATTTAAATGGTGAACAGCTTATTGACTGACGATCTGTGAGCAAGGGCGGATGCCTGAAACGCGTCAGATTTGGTAACTCAACTTTAATAAATACCTGTGCCTAAGAAGAAACGTTGGATTTGCGTGGTTTTTCCACTATCGCGTCGGTGGTGTGGTGGTAAACTACAGCTGATATATATATATATATATATATATATATATATATATATCCTGGAAACTCGAACCACTTCCTGATTCCGCCGACGGCGGGTTAGGCGAGGAAAGAGACACAGACCTCCGAGGTTTAATGGGCAAAAAGTGTGGTTTTATTTCAGTGACCCAACACAACGCGTTTCAAGCTCGTAAGCCCTTGTTCACGTGTCAAAGTGGAAAAAAACACCATCTGTTATTTAAAGTGAAATGACCCCACTCCCACTTTCTGACATCATAGGTCACATGTAGATGGGCATAAACAACAGACTGAGGTAACCACAAGACAATCATTTCGTAGTTTAAACCCCATAGACAGAATAATATTTCATGACACATTAGATATATATTACCTACTGGCGGTCGCCAGTAGGTATATATAGTTAGGATCTTTTCTCTATGGGATTTTTGAAAATTCTATGTCTAATAACTTTGGCGTTTGTGGACGGAATTGGCTGAAATTTTCAGGAAAATGGAACATTTTGTTTCTGAGCAGCCCCTGAAAATAGGGCGGTTGGCCTCACTTTTAGCCCGAACGGCTGAATAGATTTGCACGAAACTTGGCAAAATTGTAGGGACTGGTAGCCCGATGTGCCTTTGCTAGGTCTCAATATATGTGCTCCAGTGGATTTTGAGAAATTACCGTTCAAAAAAAGATATATATCTGTGACAGCGTCCCGGGTAGCGCTCCGTTTCGCGTACTTTTCGCGTTACGGAGCTTTGCGAAGCGAAGCTGATTGGCTCTCCGGTGTCTGTAAACATTCCAAACAGTCCGTAGCGGCCGCCATCTTGTCTCTCGGTAGGATCGAGAGACAAGAGGAGGCCAAAGCGAAGGGGCAAATGACCATAAGGGGGCATAGTAGATCCTCCCTGACCCCCTAGGTTTGATGTGGAGGCTTTAAAAGGGCCCCGCGGGGCAAAAAAATAAATTAAAAAAAAAAATCGTTTTTTTTTCGTGGAGTGCGCCCGGTTCACGAACCGGGAAGCGGTCTGGGGAGCGTACTACAAGGAAACAAGAATGATTGACTTTTAACTTATTGTATGTTTATAGACTTTTTTTGATTTTTTTTTCTTTTTTTCTGCCGAGTGACGTCTCGGCCTATCTCCACGGGATGCAGTCCCTACCATCTCGGCGTTTAAGCCCAGGGGGACCGGTAGTGTGGGAGAGATAACGTCTGTTAACGTTCGATTCGAAGGAAATCAGGAAGTGTTGATAAACATTGTCTGCGCCATCTTGCCTTTTTTCAAATGCCACACTTTTGTCGTGCACGGCAGCCATTTTAGATGCCTTGACCAGACCCACTCTCTGCACGCTGTCGATCCTTAGCATGGCTCCCCACCCTCGCAAGCATCTCCCCCAGGCACTGGTCACCCCCGCTCTCTGTCTTATGCATGGGCAATAAACCTCCCCCATCTGCGCTGTTCTTCCCTGAGAATCACACCCTGTGCCCACTCGACACCTCCCTTTCGCCCTATTCAGTACCGCAGCCTCTGACACTCCTTTTCCTATGTGTCCGATTGTCCAGGCCGGTCCCAGGCTATCACCTAGCCCTGCAGATGTAGTTTATGGCTCCAGCTGTAAAGAATCACCCCTCTTCAAAGGAGTTACAGTAGATCAAGGCCCCCACCCGATGAGATCCGTCACACCACACGCGTTCCTACTATTTGAAAACCATCCTGTATTGTGATTGGGGAGGGGACCCAGCCTGAAGCGGAAGATTCCAGGGATGCCTCTTTGTACATCAAAGTTTTTACAATTATGTGTCACATTAAAAATATATAGCACTCCAACAAAGTAGTAGGATTATAAAACTTTAATAACTTATAAATATATACAACGCAACAAAAACAGTAAATACATTTAAACATTTTATGGAAAAAAGAAGCAACAATGGTCAGTAGCTGTGTTTTGTGCGAATAGTCCCAAGGCAGCACAACGTGCTGAGTTCTGGACGGCACCCAGGTGATGTTACCTGGGTGCCGCACTGGTTTTGGGTATCCTACAATGCAGCTCCGAAAAACGTCGTGGGGCGTCCCAGGGGGTGCGGGGGGAGGCCTCGTCAGTAGCGGTCTGTTGTGCGAATAGTCCCAAGGCAGCAGAACGCACTGAGATGTGGATGGCACCCAGGTGATGTCCAGTAAGTTGCCGCACTGGTTTTGGTATCGTACAATGCAGCTCCGAAAAACGGCGTGGGGCGTCCCGGGTGAGGCATTGTCAGTAGCGGTCTGTTGTGCGAATAGTCCCAAGGCAGCAGAACGCGCTGAGATGTGGATGGCACCCAGGTGATGTCCAGTAAGTTGCCGCACTGGTTTTGGTATCCTACAATGCTGCTCCGAATAACGGCGTGGGGCGCCCCGGGGGGGGGGGGGGTGAGGCGGCGTGAACGGGCCTCCCCAGGTGGAGGCTCGTCTGCTGTAGTGGGGCGCCCCTTTACCGTTTCAGTTGCCATTCCGCCCGCTTTTGGTACACTGTGCCAAAATCCGCCATTCAGCTGAGTTGCGCCCACTCTTGCGGTGCAGCGATAAGCGGCTGCCACAGGACTCTCAAAATGGCGGCAGGCTCTTTCCTTTTTGGGCCTGGTCCACTGAAATGGCCCTGGGACACCTTGGAACTCGGACACTTGTCTGCTAGGTCTTGGACCCCATTCTCGAAAGCGTCCCCTCAGCCTTGAAGATTCTACAAAAGTCTTGGGGGCCCCCGACTCCTGCAGGTTTCCGGTGGGGAGCGGCTGCCATGATTGGACTCTCAAAATGGCGGCAGGCTCTTTCCTTTTTGGGCCTGGTCCACTGAAATGGCCCTGGGACACCTTGGAACTCGGACGCTTGTCTGCTAGGTCTTGGACCCCATTCTCGAAAGCGTCCCCTCAGCCTTGAAGATTCTACAAAAGTCTTGGGGGCCCCCGACTCCTGCAGGTTTCCGGTGGGGAGCGGCTGCCATGATTGCTCGCGGAATGACCACGACGGAGCCACGAGATGGTGGTGCTTTCATGCTGACGCCAGCTTCAGTCTGAAACATCCAGAAACAAGGTGGGGCTTTCATCGTTTGGGAAAAAAAAATGTTTTAATCCAATGAAAAGTGTTATTTTAGGTCATATGATCAAGCCTTCCTCATTAGGAAACCAAAAGTAAAATGAACCAATGAAAAGTTTTATAAACAAGTCACATGACCTGTTATGCGGCATAGGGTTATAAAAAGCGTAGAAAATCCGTTGGCACGTGAGGCGGCGTCAGTGGCGGACCGATGTGCGAATAGGCCGAAGGCAGCACAACGCGCCAAGATCCGGATGGCACCGAGGTGGTGTCCAGCAAGTTGCCGCACTGGTGTGGCCATCCTACAATGCTGCGCCGAAAGTCGGCGTGGGGTACCACGTTGGCCTGTGAGGTGGCGTCAGTAGCGGACCGATGTGCGAATAGGGCCAAAGGCAGCACAACGCGCCAAGATCCGGATGGCACCGAGGTGGTGTCCAGCAAGTTGCCGCACTGGTGTGGCCATCCTACAATGCTGCGCCGAAAGTCGGCGTGGGTACCACGTTGGCCTGTGAGGTGGCGTCAGTAGCGGACCGATGTGCAAATAGGGCCAAAGGCAGCACAACGCGCCAAGATCCGGATGGCACCGAGGTGGTGTCCAGCAAGTTGCCGCACTGGTGTGGCCATCCTACAATGCTGCGCCGAAAGTCGGCGTGGGGCGCCCCGTTGGCCTGTGAGGTGGCGTCAGTAGCGGACCAATGTGTGAATATGCCGGAACCAGCACAAGGCGCCAAGATCCGGATGGCACCGAGGTGGTGTCATAGTTGAGAGTTCTGAGAAGCGGGGGGAGGCGGCGCAAACGAGTCTCTCCCTCCATGTGGAGGCACTTCATCTGCAGTGGGGCGCCGAGATCCGGATGGCACCGAGGTGGTGTCTAGCAAGTTGCCGCACTGGTGTGGCCATCCTACAATGCTGCGCCGAAAGACGGCGTGGGGTGCCCCGTTGGCCTGTGAGGTGGCGTCAGTAGCGGACCGATGTGCGAATAGGCCGAAGGCAGCACAAGGCGCCAAGATCCGGATGGCACCGAGGTGGTGTCATAGTTGAGAGTTCCGAGCAGCGCTTGTAACACTGTCTGAAGCTTATTTGCACCTGCTGCAGCTTCACTATTGCCCTGGTGTGGCCTAAGATCGCCCATGACATAGGCGGCCGCCTCTCGGGGTCCGGTGGAACTTTTTTCCTTTTCCTTTGTGCATCTTGTCCCACAATCCGTTTGACCTGAAGACACGACCAGGTCCATGAATGTGTGCAGGGGGACGCTATTGAATGAATCAAAATGGCGGCTTCACACAAAGCTGACTCAAGCGTTGCTGCTGATGCTATACAGACAAAAACTGGTTTTCAGTTTGTACATTCTTTAGGATTTTTCCATCCAAGGCTGGTTGAGAGTTTGTAGAACAATGGCTTCAGATTTTCAACATACTACTCTTCAACATTCTTCCTAAATGTAATAATGTGAGACTCACTAGGAGAACGGTGTAGTGAGGGCCACAAACGGCTGTTTATCTTTCCTTTTAAAATGCTGCCAACAATATTTTCGGAATGGAAGACACCACAAGGCGCTGAGATTCGGTTGGCACCGAGGTGGTGTCCAGCAAGTTGCCGCACTGGTGTGGCCATCCTACAATGCTGCGCCGAAAGTCGGCGTGGGGTGCCCGAAGGGGGGGGGAGGCGGCGCAAACAAGCCTCTCCCGCTTCTCCATGTGGAGGCACTTCATCTGCAGTGGGGCGCCGAGATCCGGATGGCACCGAGGTGGTGTCTAGCAAGTTGCCACACTGGTGTGGCCATCCTACAATGCTGCGCCGAAAGACGGCGTGGGGTGCCCGAAGGGGGGGGGGAGGCGGCGCAAACGAGCCTCTCCCGCCTCTCCAGGTTGACGCACTTCATCTGCAGTGGAGCGCCGTCTAGCTGAGTTTCGCCCGCTCTTGCTGCTACAGCGACAGGCGGCTGCAACAGGACTCTCAAAATGGCGGCCTGTTCTTTGGATTTGGGCCTGGTCCACTAAAATGGCCCTGGGACACCTTAGAACTCGGACGCTCAAATTTTTTTTCCTTTCCTCTACATGCAAAAAAGGTAAATGCCCGGTACGTTACCTGCCTCATCTGCCACGATGTACTCTCCAGAGGAACCGAAAAAAAATATAGTTATGGTAATTATACCATGCATCGTCATATGAAGAGGTGGCACCGATTAATTATAGTGGTGCACAAAAGAGAGATTTGGAGGACAACCCCCGACCTGCCAGTACATTCACCAAAGAAGTGGCACTGACAGCATCAGAGGCAAGGGAAACGGTCCCAAATATTCAGAAGAACTTTGGAAAGATTAAAATGGCATGTTTAGATTGTGGCAAATTAAATTCATGTGGATAGATGAGTCTTACTCTAATAAATACAGCATATGAACATCATCATAGTCGATGGTTGGTGGAGACATTTTGACTATATCCTGGACCTGCCCGTCCTCGCCCAAAATGGCGCCGGAATAATTAGGACTCGTAACTCCTTGTTGTGTACTGGTTGCACAACCTTGATATCACGAGATATGTATGCAGTTTTGAAGCACATGGCGGGCGGGGACGAGAATTGATTGAATATTTCGACATCCCTATTGATATTAAGTTTTGATGTGTTATTGATTACTGTACTATTGAAAGTTCGAATTAACGTCACCCATGGTACTTGCCCGCAAATGTATATCTAGATAATTTTATTGTAACTGGCCCTGTCGTATTTTAATTATAAAATGTACGTCCACCGATTCCGCAACTGTTAGACACGTTAGTTCTTGCAACCTAATGGCCCGCCCGTTACGTTCCTCTAAAGTGTAAATGTCTCCTCATCATATACGATTACAGTTTGCTCCGTGGCCGACCCACGTGGTTATAGGCCCGTATTTGTATACTGACATTTTCACAATAAAGGTTTTTAAAAGAAAACATGGTAGTAGTATTTACATTGGTAAAGTTTTTAATAATAGTCACTGTTTTCGAATCAGTAAAAGGCAAGTGAAATAAAGCAGTCCAATTACATGAAGGGTAAAAGGTATAATACGCAGGAACGCAGTAAAGATAAATGGTCAAGGGCTGTTGTGTTTTCTACTCCTGCAACATAAAGTGATCGATAAGAATCTGATATTCAGGCGTATCGGCGACTAAGACAGCAGGCGGAGCCTCTTTTGCTCAACGGCTCCGTCATGGGACGAAGAAACGCCCTTTTTCTCGAAAAAGGAATATATTTTACTTGCAGGACAGTTGTAAATTTTCCGGGAAAGTACATTAGCCTGGAACATTATAACATATATGTTTAAGAAAAAATAATGTTCGAAAGTAATAAAAAGTGTAATTTTTAGGTCATATGACCAAGCCTTTCATCATTAGAATAAGAAAAGTAAAATGAACCAATGAAAAGTTTTATTAACAAGTCACATGACCTGTTATGCTTACGTTACGCGCTGCGCGCCGCGCCCCGGATCGCTTCCGGGAAGCAGCGCTTCGCGCATCGGAGCACTTCCGGATGCGCTAACGCGGTGCGTCATATGACGCATTACGCGACAACGCAGGTCCAGAATATAGTCAAAATGTCTCCACCAACCAGCGGTCGGAACACAACCCCTTTCAGCAGGCTAAATAGTTCTGTTAAATGACAACAGAAGGGACAGGCAACAAGAACCATCAGTCAAAGAGGGGAGGGCAAGTTCTTCTCTATCGGGTCACGTTGGGGCGCTACCGGAACTGATCGAATTGGTAGTCTACAGTGTTTCTGGATGTTTCAGACTGAAGCTGGCACCACCATCTCGTAGCTCCGTCGTGGCCATTCCACGAGCAATCATGAGGGGTTGTTCCTAATGTTTCTATTTTAGCGAGGTCAAAAAGAGATCCCATTAGTGGCCTACTGATTTTGTTCGATTCCTTTTGTTTTTTTACACGATTTTTCACTATCTGCAAAGACTAAACAGAGTATTGCGACTCTGTGATTGTTTGTAAATAGAGAATGAACCAAAGAGAACCAATTCTAAAACAGTAAATGCTTGGATAACAATGAATCAAATGGAGAGAGAAGCAGGCACGACGGATTACAACGGGGGCAAAGGCCTGCGTTAACTACCCTTCACTATCTGCAAAGAGAGAGTACTCGTAATAGAAATGAGGGGGGGGCAGCATTCAAAGCAGATCAGTGTGCATAAACACGAAAATGTTTTTACTTACCACGTACTTGACATTCGACAGCTTATGATATTTGCTATTAAAAAACCATTGAAATTCACTGAAAAAACCATAGGTTAGAGACCATATATAGTTAGGAATTAGCATTTAAAAAACCTTGAAAATTCACTGAAAAAACCATAGGTTATAGACCATATATAGTTAGGAATTAGCATTTAAAAAACCTTATTTTACTCACACAAAACCATTGAAATTCCATATATAGTTAGTTGCACTAACTATATATCGCGCACCCGCAATCCACTGCTGATGATGTCACATATTACATCATTCATGACATGGTCAGTGACATCACTGATGACATCACTGATGACATCTCAAATGACATCACTGATGACATCACTGATGACATCTCATTTGACATCATTCTTGTGCTAATACGATAAACCTCTTCAGACTCTAATATAACCTTAGATACACTCAGTGTATACAGACACTCACACACTGTCACTCATCCATGGAGTTACTCACACACCTAGTCAGTCATGCAAAGAAACAATCTCACCTCCATTTCCTCAACTATACAGTTATACACACCTTACTTATTCAAACATATACTAACACATATTTACTCTCTTATACAATCCCTGATACAAGTTCACAATGATCCATACAGCCACTCACACATTCAGTGGCTCTCATGCACAGTTATTTATATATGCCAACTCTCACATGTACTGTGTTTTACATATGTACTTACTATGACATGTAGCATTGAGATATCCATTCACTCATCAATACACTCATGCACACAGTCAACCGCCCATGTAGTTTTTTCCACATGCACTCTTGAACTCATACACCTAGTGAATCAACTGCTCACACATCTATGCACAGAGTCACACACCTCCCAGCCACCCCCACACAAACTCAATCTCCCATACAAATACTTGGGCAACCAATCAATAACACATATAGCCTCTCGTATAGCTAATGATCAACACATGCAGCAGTTTACATCACAACAGACATACTGATGCACACATTCAGACAGTTTAGTCACTAACCCATGCATTTTGTACGACACATTTATTCACTCACTCATACAGTCAGTCACGCACTTACTAAATCCTTCATCCAGACACTTATACATCCACTCATTCTTCAATATATCAAACATATTTAAACTTTACAGAAACACACAGTCACTGGATGATGTCATCAGTGATGTCATCAGTGATGTCATCAGTGATGTCATCAGTGATGTCATTTGAGATGTCATCAGTGATGTCATCAGTGATGTCACTGACCATGTCATGAATGATGTAATATGTGACATCATCAGCAGTGGATTGCGGGTGCGCGATATATAGTTAGTGCAACTAACTATATATGGAATTTCAATGGTTTTGTGTGAGTAAAATAAGGTTTTTTAAATGCTAATTCCTAACTATATATGGTCTATAACCTATGGTTTTTTCAGTGAATATATATATATATACATGTTTAAAATAATCTTTAAAAACATGTAAAGTGCTTAAGTGTCATAGCTTTTATAAAACAATAAATATAATTCATTTTAAGATTCTCTTTGGATAAATCCAAGACTGCCTATATAGCTGCAGCGCCCATACAAAATTATTCCCGGATAAATCCGATTATTTTCAATTCAATCAGTGTGGCCTATTAGTCTTAGGTGTTTAGTAACACATATTTTTTATATGTTGCCATACTTTTGTAATTTTCACATTTTCTTTGTGATTTTTTTCTTTTTTACCAATACAAATACAAGTGGGATGGAATCTGTGCAACAGTGCATAAATAAATGAATATAAAGTGCTGGTGTGATTGGTATTGACTTCTCAATTATTTTACAGTAAATGCAGGTCCTCACCATTCATTTCTAGAATATAAATAATCTATTTTCTATGAAATGGTGTCATAATTTAGGGCAGAACCACATTTATATACTAAATACTTTAGGGAAATCAATGATGGAAAGAAGAGAAAAAGATAAAATATATATGATACAATGATACAGAAAATTAATATCTTAGTATATTTGAGACAGTTTTTATGCTACTAGTAAGAGTAACCATTTGATTGCTCATACCAACCACAATATAGCAGCAAGAGTATATTTCTACAGAAAGCTGAGCATGTCTTCTGTGGTGTTCAAACCGTTAGGCCATTTGCAATCAAGCTTAAGAATGTATTTTGTTTCGAGCTGTCGGAGTTGGCGCTCTCTGTTGCCACCCCTTCTTTTCTTGACCACAGCATCTATTACATAATAGGATAGGCAATTAATGTTGTTACCATGTACCTTCTTAAAATGCCTCGCAACAGGATATGTTGCGTCTCTGTGGAGAATGGCTCTTATATGCTGCAAGATCCTGACATGCACCTGCAGCTTAGTGCTACCCACGTAGCGAAGCCCACAGGTGCACGTCAGGACATATACAGCATATTCGGTCTTGCAATCATAGTTACCCAAAATCGATGTGGGGACAGGACTAAAGGGTGTAGAGTACTTGGACATGTTACAGCCAAAATGGCAAGCACGACATGACGTGCATTTTTTTAAACCCTTCTTAGGGGCCAACCACGTAGTGACTTGCTTGACCTCAGGCGACACTCGGTCCAAAGCAGTGCCCATAGTGCTGCTTCTTCTAAACGTGACAACAGGCTTGTCTGCTATTCTGTTGCGCAGAACATTGTCAGTAAGGACCACTGGCCAGTGTTTATTGAGTATAGTTCTTATCTGACGTTCTTCTCTGTTGTAGGTGGTAATTAATCTAGGAGTATTAATATTCCTAGAGATTATAGCAGTATCAGGGACTGTTGAACTGTCAGCCTCAGGAATAAATAAGCTCATTCTAGATTTAGATTTGGCTTTATTTATGGCATC
Source organism: Lissotriton helveticus (assembly GCF_964261635.1). Classification (NCBI taxonomy): domain Eukaryota; kingdom Metazoa; phylum Chordata; class Amphibia; order Caudata; family Salamandridae; genus Lissotriton; species Lissotriton helveticus. The sequence continues at coordinate 1,084,306,921 of NC_136059.1, forward strand.
ACACAGGATTTTTTGTGAATACCCCCTTGCCTTCAGTCTGTCAACCAGCTCCAGTTGACATCTATTAAATTCTTCCTCATTGCTGCAAATACGTTTTAACCTTAAGATTTCTCCATAAGGAATGCTGGCAATGAGGTGTTTAGGATGGGAGCTGGTTGCGTGTAGCGTAATGTTGCCCGAGGTTGCTTTTCTATGCAAGGTACTTTCAAACTTTTCATTATTAACAAAAACTTTGACATCAAGGAATTCAATTTCATTTTTGTGGATATTGGAAGTGAATTTTAGATTATAGATGTTATCATTAATCTTATTTATAAAGCAAACTGCTTCCTCTTCACTACCCTGCCATACAATGAACACGTCATCTATATATCTCAGATATGATCTGATATATGTCTGGTATTCCACCTGAAGGGTGGTTTTGAGAACCCGCTCCTCCCACCAGCCTACATGTAAACATGCATAGCTGGGGGAGAAGCAGGCTCCCATCGCCACCCCTCTCACCTGTTTGTATAAATCTTTATCAAACAGGAAATAGTTGTTATTGAGGCACCACTTAATGAGTTCCAGCACAACTTTGTTGTGTTCATATAAAGTGCTAGACCTAGTTTCCAAAAAATGTTTAACAGAAGCCAATCCCTGATTATGGTCTATACTTGTATATAGTGCTTCTATATCAAGAGTGATAAGAAGCATATCATTAGACCATTCCAACTTGTCTAGTTTTTGTAGGAAGTCTCCAGTATCTTTTACATAACTTGGCAACCTTGTTACCAAGCTCTGCAGGAAAATGTGGGTTGCTAAATGTTTAAAATGTTTGGAAGACAAACTACATATGGCTTTACTGAGTAGTATGTCCTCACTCTTCACTATCACGTGGTTAGAGAAAAAAATGCATTTTTTTAAAAAAAACTATGGAACAGTTGGTATTTAAATGGTGAACAGCTTATTGACTGACGATCTGTGAGCAAGGGCGGATGTCCGAAACGCGTTAGATTTGGTAACTCAACTTTAATAAATACCTGTGCCTAAGAAGAAACGTTGGATTTGCGTAGTTTTTCGACTATTGCGTCGGTGGTGTGGTGGGAAACTACAGCTGATATATATATATATTATTAGGTGCACCGGATGATGTCGGTGAGACTCTGGTAACAGGAGCAGCTCTCACTCAGGAATTGTTTGAGCTTCAACAAGAGGAACTGTGTTCGGCTGCAGAGAGTCAATCTGCCCTTGGAGGCGAGCCTCTACCTATTGCCTGTCCTACCAACTTTAAAACAAAATCCAAGTTCTGCCCTCTGATGCTAAAAGACAATGTTGATATCTTCCATGATCGTGTTACCTCACAATTGAAAGAGTTACAAATTAAAACAGCCAATTCCTTGAAACGCCACACCTACAGAGACAGAGAATATCACACTTTAATCAAGAAGTTGAGAGACAACAAAAATTTAGTGATCCGTCAATCAGATAAAGGAGGGAACGTGGTATTGTGGCCACGGAAGATGTACCTGGAGGAAGCCTATAAACAACTCAATGATAGGGATTGCTATAGACGTATCTCTGTGCAGGACGCTATGCAAACAAGAAACGCAATCTATCTTAAGTTATCTGCTTGGAGAAGCAAGGGCTTAATCTCGATGGATGAATACAAATTTCTCAAAAAGGATTATCCGGTGATGCCAGTTATATATTTCATCCCTAAGGTACATAAAGACTTGAAACAACCTCCTGGTAGGCCCATTATATCTGCTCGCAATAGTCTGTTGGAGAATATGAGTAGGTATATTGATTTTTTCCTACAGGACTTTGTGAGAGGCCTACCTTCTTTTATCTTGGATACCAGTGATCTGTTGAGGAAATTACAAGACTTTGCATGGAGCCCTAACTATGTTTTGGTATCCATGGATGTGACTTCATTGTACACCAGCATTGTCCACATTGACGGCTTGAAGGCCACACAACACTTCCTTGACAAAAGAGACCCTGGTTTCCATGAACATTCTAAAATGATATTTGACATGATCACAATTTGTCTTGAAAACAATATTTTTCTGTTTGCCAACCAACTTTTTTTGCAGACACTTGGAGTGGCTATGGGGGCCTGCTTCTCTCCCAGTTACGCCTGTCTCCATATGGGGTACTGGGAGGAGCAGGTCCTGATGAAACAACATGCTTCCACCGTCAATGCTAAGGTTAAACTTTGGTTAAGGTATATAGATGACCTACTTATTGTATGGGATGGTACTGAAGTAGAGGTCGTTGAGTTCATTGATTCATTGAACACCAACAACTTCAACATCCACTTTACTAGTACCCATAGCAGATCATCTATTGTCTTCCTAGATGTGGAGTTGTTTGTACAGGCAGGAAAACTTCATACTAGACTACACCGCAAACCTACAGCAGGGAATACATTGCTGCACGCAGAGAGCCAACACCCTGCGCATCTGATTCGCAGCATCCCTTATGGGGAGATGCTGCGGATTCGGAGAATTAGCAGCAATGAGCATGATTGCCGGATGGCACAATCCCTCTGCAAGGCACGCTTTTTGGAACGAGGCTATAAACCAGAAATTATAGATAATGCCATGGTTAGGGCCAACATGATTGATAGAACCATACTCCTGGGTGCAGGAAGTTCCCGATCCAAAACTACGACAAACAGGGTGGGTGAGGAGACTAGACTAATTATGACATACAACAGTCAACATAAAAGTATTCATAAAATAGTCAAGGTCAACTGGTTCCTGGTCTCCAGCGACCCTATCATTGGTTCTCTAATGGGCCCACAACCTAGCATTACCTACCGTAAAGCCCGGGCAATGCAGGATAGCCTTGTGTCCAGCAGCCCTGAGGTAGTTCAAGCCTCATGGCTAAGTGGGAGTAAAGGGTTTTTGAGGTGCTCGAGTTGCAAAGCATGCAAACATGGCATTAGCAAAACAGAGGTGACTACTCCTCTCTCTCCCTTTCCTATTAAAATCAAACAGAAACTAAACTGTAAATCAGAGTTTGTTGTTTACGTCCTGGAATGCCCTTGTGGGTTGAGGTATGTGGGAAGTACTCGACCACAAGTTCACAAGCGGATATTACAACATCTGCGAGCAATCACCCACGCAGATGTGACTTACCCGGTAGCCAGGCACTTTGAAAGCAAACATGGAAAGGATGCTTCCCTTTTGAAATATTTTGTGATAGATTGTGTTCCTCCCCAACGGAGAGGTGGTGATAGGGAATCTCTTCTGCGGAAATTAGAGACCCGGTATATAATTCTATTAGATACCAAGGTACCACAGGGTCTTAACACTGGGGAGGACTGCCACACCTATCTCTAGACATTAATGTTCAGCTTTTGCCATGTTTAATATCAAGAGCATCTTTGCTTATGCCCACTTAGAGCGTGCATTTTTACTTATATGAAATTTTTACTTATATGAAGTTTTAACCTTTTTCTATTGCAGTGTGACCTTTTGATACTTTACCTGATGATTATTAACTTTTCCCTAATGAATTCAATCTCCATGACCATTTTAATTTTCATTAATCACTTCATATCACTAATTGTGGGAGCACTTTATACCATCACTGCGTTTGTAGAAATTTGCGAATTTTGCACATGTATAGTACCTGGTATTGGTCTGCAAGACTACCAGCCCACTTGGGCTCTATTACACTGAATTAGGAGTTCATGACAATTGGAATCTTAATTTACTTTAAGTTTTGTACAGAGTTTTGGTGATTTTAATGGTTATATTTTAGATGTATATAACTATTTATCGGCTTTTAGCTTTTATATCATTTTAAAAGTTGGATTTAGCCGTTGCCATGTTGACTCTTGTAAATAGTTGCCTAATTTATTATGATGGTATTCTTGATGAAAGACAATTATGTATATCACACATTATTTATTGTTTGTGATGAGTTTCTTGTATACATGTGCAATTTAGACATTTATGTCGTGATTTTGGAGGTTTAACAAACTGGAAACATCAATAGTATTTTTTCTGTTTCCTTTGCATGTGATGGCACGTTGCACTTTAAATAGGTGAACAGCCCTCTTGACGCTTGTCATGTGATCAAGGCTATCTCTAGCCGAAACGCGTCATGGCGGACTGGTGCTGGGCTAACATTTAATAAAATACAACATTTGCACCATTTCTGGGTCTCGCTGCTCCTGTTTTCTTGTTCGACAGTAACGGCTGTTACTGAATACTTCGACGCGGGAGCACCACGTACCTCATATATATATATATATATATATATATATATATATAACATTAAGAAGTGCCCAGCCAAATTTCAAAAACAACATGCATTTATTTTCCTCATGAAAAGCAAAGCACTCTTGTTCTTCCACTCCTTACATGTTTCGGCTTCCCTTTAGCCTTGTTCACAGGTGACAGATGAGAGAGGTTTGCAAATAACGTAGCTGCATGGTCTTTTTATGCACACTGCTATATATTTCTTCTTCGGAGTGCTGTTCACACGGTGCCTCAAGGGAGTGTTGGCGTATATATATATATATATATATATATATCCTCACACGTCGGTTCCTGGTTTCCCAGCCCTTCGAGCGCTCAATGTGGGTGCGTTTCCCTACGGCGGAACCTCGCCGTTCCATATGTCAAACACCTCCGAGTTAAAAGATCATTTAATTTTGTTTCCATGCTGAAATAATATAATAAAAACATTGTGGAGAGACAGCACGAGTGCGCCCATTACTTTCGTTAACTCGGAGGTGTTTGACATATATATATATATATATATATATATGTGGGTGTGTATATACATTAACTATAAAACCATACCAAACTATGGGGTAGATGTATCAAGATACCCTTTTGCGATTCTCAAATAGCGATTTTTAAGGAATCGCTATTTGAGAATTGCAAAATGGTATGTATGTAGAAATTCGCTATTTTTTAGCGATTTTTTAAAATTCCTTAATTGCGATTAGCAAATTGCTAATCGCAATTAAGGAATAATTTCCCATTCATTTCTATGGGCCAGGAGGTCCATAGGAAGGAATGTGAAATGATTCTCAATTTGCGATTCGCAATTTGCTAATCGCAAATTGAGAATAATTTCAAGGGTGCAGGGGTGTCTCAAGGACACCCTGCTGCACCCCTGAAATCGACATGTGCGCGCATATGGCGCACATACATGCCCTAAGGGCATGTATGTGCGTCACATGGTATCTTTAGAAAATGCAAAAAGTGCATTTGTAAAAGAATTCGCAAATTACCACCAACTACAAGTTGGTGGTAAATTGCGATTTCTTAGTCAAAATTTGCAAAATTGAAATGCTTAATACATTGCATTTAAGAAATCGCAATTTGCGATTTCTTAAATGCTTACGCAATATTAATGAATCGCAAAATGTGCGATTCCTTAATATTGCGAGGCTTTTTGCATGATACATTCCAAATCCCGTTTTTGTCGCAAACGCTGCTATTTTGCGAATCGCAGCGTTTGCGACAAAAAAAACCTTGATACATCTGCCCCCAACTTCCCACCCTATCCCCCTACAAAAACAACAATGCCCTATGACAATATAAATTACTATTATAAATAAAACGACATATTCTAAATCACTTAAAATATATATAAATATTAGTAACACATAAAACTAACATGCCAACTTAAACACATAAAAATTATTTAAAAATTATATTTTTAAATACTGCATTCATGAAAACGATGATAAAAACATCAATGTTATGTAAAACACAATTACTAACCTCGAAAAACAATATTCTAGTCAACGATATTCTTACAATATGATAATTATGTATTACAATATTTTATTTCTGAAATGTCTGTCTCCCGATATTTATAACTAGATATGTTGTCCAAACACCGATGCGGAGTCCTGCAATGCCATCTACGAGGGGCTTGTGATGCGAAGACCTGCTTTGAGGATGTGTCGCGCAGCAGCGGCCCGGAGGAAGATGTGGGGCTGCGATGTAGAGTCCTGAGTTGTCGTTGTGAATGCTATCGATGAAGGGCTTGTGACATAAGGCTGTGTCAAGGCTCCTTCAGCAACACCACCGAGGTTGACCTACCCACCTGTAAGGCTTGGATCTCCAACAGCACTCCTCTGCAGCCCCGGACAACTAACACTGCTTGGCCACTCCGTGTACACGCCCCACTCCCACTGTCTTTAGCCAACATCGTGTCCCAGAATGTTCGCACCTGCACACACCAAATCGAACTTCTGTGTGCACATCTCAAAGGCCGCTGCCCCCAGCCACCCACTCTTCCCCAGACAATAAATAACTTGCAACTCTTTTGCTAAACTCACCCTCCCTCCATGCCCACATCCTAAATCCCTCCTCCCTTAGTTTCATTTTCATGAGCAGCCAATGAGCGCATGCAAAGTGCGTTCTTTTGATTACACAGAAGTGTAGAACAAGCGCTTTCACTTTACATTTAAAGAGCCTCAGATCTTGAGTCTCTATCCTGGAGCCCCTCCCTGCCAGCCCTCACAACATCCACACACCGCATTAAGCAAGGTAAATTTTACTTACTTTCAGCCCAGCATATGTTTTAAAATTAATTGCTTTTGTTCAATTTTAAATCGGACTCCATGTGCACACTTTTTTATTATTTTGACCCAGATCCACGGTTTCCAATTGGGCTATTTCTCTCACAGCTGGACAATATTTGGTCGATTTCTGCAAGTAAAAAGCAAGTTCAGCGAGTAAACTGAATTTGGGCTATAATCCGCCCAGTGTCGGGCGGATTTAGAGAAATGGATGGCACAGCTGTGCTCCAGCTCAGGATTCCCTCACCATGTCCCTTACCTCCAGCCGCGGTCGGCAGTAGGAGTTCCTGCATGGGGGTGATGTGGGGAGGGGGAGGAGCAGGGTGGGGGGTAGTAATGTTTGGATTACGGAGTTTAACACGTTAGTAAACATATAAATAAATAAAACAAATGTCGTTGCGTGCACTGCATCACCAAATTCGATGCAGTGCACTCAACTAAATTTGTTTTATTTATTTATATGTTTACTTACCTGTTAAACTCCGTAATCCATACATTACTAACCCCCACCCTGCCCCTCCCACACTCCACGTCACCGCCCTGCAGGAACTCCTACTGCCGAACGCGGCTGCTCGCCTCCTGATTTACGTAGAGCTGTGGCGGCTGCCCACAGCAACTGAAGTCTTTGACTTTGTCGGCCTGCCCATGCTGAAACATGTGACATACAGAGCACCATTACACAAGGTGAACGTAGGAACTGTACTTTACAGTGTTATTTGCACTGTTTAGAAAGAATGTATGACGTTACAATGCATACATTTACAACGCATGCCTTTACAACGCTTTTTTTTACATCGCAACATCCTTTACAACGCACTCCATTACATCGCATGACACTGCATTGCATTTTTAGAAACTACCTTTACAACGCATTCCATTACTTCACATTATACCTTTAAAAACACATTACCATTACATTGCATTCAAGGTAAGTGTTGGATAGCAGAGGGGTAAAGTTTACTATTCTAACTCCAGGGGGTGCAACAGTAGGGTAAGTGTTGGATAGTGTAAGGGGAAAAATTAGTATTCTAACTCGAGGGGGTGCAACAGTAGGGTAAGTGTTGGATAGTGTAGGGGTAAAAATTACTATTCAAACTCCAGGGGGTGCAGCAGTAGGGGAAGTGTTGGATTGTGTAGGGATACTATGCGTTGTAATGGTATCCGCTGTAATGGTATGTGTTTTAATGCCTGCGTTGTAGTGACATGCGATGTAGTGTCACACTATGTAGTGTCATGCGTTGTAATGCCTGCGTTGTAGTGGCATGCGTTGTAAAGGATGTTACGATGTAATGACTGCGTTGTAAGTGTAGTGTGATGTAATGCTTGCATTGTAAAGGATGTTTCCTGTTTAGAAACAGTGGAAAGTTAGTATGAAGCACTACATAAACACATTATTGTTATATATGTAGTGGTTAATCAAAACAAGTACGAAAAACACGGCCTGTTTCTTAACATGTGAAGTGCTGAGGAGGTTGGCATCTTATTAGATCAGCTGCCACACGGTAGATGGGCACTAACGTTCTGCCAGCTGGCACATTAATGTGTGTGTGCAGTCACTGGTTCGCTTCACCCTAACCCTATAGCTTCCAGACTCTGCTTCTGTGCTCCATAAGCCAAGAACACCATTTAATCTTGCAGCAACATGTGCAGTTCTTATCCAAGAATGACACATCTCGAGCAGAGGGTGGCTTTGGCTGTTATTGGTGAAAATAGTGGGGTTCTTATCCACATGTATAACAACTGACATCTTCATTTATGTACCCCCCCCCCAAGAATATGTTATTTCCGTGACTCATAGGTGCCATCTGTAGAAACGCACTGGCGAGTCGGCCAGCAGAAAGCCTGCATTTGATCCCAGAAGATTCTAAGACATAAGGGGCAGCCATGTTTATCCACACTTACGATTCTGTTGTCATCAGGAGAAAAACTTAGGGCTGCCTCATACTTAATGACTAATTTTCCTAAAATATAAGTACAATTTTGTGGTATGCAGAGGTTGTTGAACTGTTGCAGTTTGCATCTCTAAGGCCATCATTACAAGTTAGCTGTTAATAGTATTTTTATCGGCACTATTAGTCATGCACAGATTTCTCACTGATCTGCTTTTTCTCCGAACAAATAGCAACAGTTAATATCCTGTGAAATGGGTTCCAGAAATAAATGCAAGAATCTGAGTTATGCAGCCGCTCGCTGGAAATCAAGCAGTTTTCCTGCATTGCCATTCACTCTGATTTGCCGATCTCCTACTAAGGATGTAATACTACACCAGTTGGGGGAAACATGGCGGCCGCAGGCTAGAGCGGTGCGCATGCTCCTGAGAACAGCCGGTCCGGAGCCTACACTGCTGCCGCTACTGTGATGTGAGCGGGGGGAAGAAGGAGTCGGCTTCTCTGGAGGTCATGCATTGACCCGGCATTCTACCTGGAGCTTCGGCAGCATTCTATGACACTCCGTGCTCGGAGGTCGGAGCACGGAGAAGAGCGGAGCCTTTCGTGTTTGCCGGTTTTCCTGATTTTCATCTGTGATATGTCCGCCGGTGGGGGTTGTATTGAGAGCCCTGAAGCCGTATAGTGAGTCGGTTTTTTTTTTGGCTTTCCTTTTTTCGGGTTTCTGTTTTTTGGATGTGTCCACCGGCAGAGATTGCTCTGCCGATCTCCGCCTCTCGTTTGTGTTGGGGGCGTGCAGCAGCAGAGATCAGACGCGGCCGTGTGGCTGCGGCACGGAGAGTGCACACGGTGGCGGAGCGTGGCGGGGGGAGCAGCAAGCACCAGAGCAAAGTGATTGTGAGAAGGGGGACACACAAGACGGCCCACAAGGCGGTTGACGCTGAGAGAGCTGAGAGTGCTGAGATAGCGGTGGGAGTTGAGAGAGAGCTGGCCGAGCTGGAGGATCAAGGTGATATCAACGCTCGTTCAAGTAAGGTGGGATTAATTGATGCAAGGGGGCTTGTGAACAGTGCCTGCAACGAGGATTTATCCAGGGAGTTACAAGTGAGAATAACAAGGAGTAAGGCTAGAACCTTGGAAAACGAACAACAGGGCCCAGGGTGCACTTGGGGGGAGGTTCATAGGAAAGCACAGGAGTTAAAAAAAAAATCTGAATTAGCGATAAACACGAGTAAAAAGCAGCAAAGAAACAAGAATAAACCCAAGAGTAAAAACTCAAAAGCCCCAGGTGACATAACTCCATCACTGCGCTCTTATTTCAGAGCCTTACCCCAAGTCTTGCATATTACGCAAGATATGGCAGCAGCTGCTATGGATAGCAACGCGCAACTGCAGAGCAAACCTGACTCACTATCAACTGGGGCTGCAGTCGCTAGGTCATCATATGAGGGGGACGAGACAGAAGCTCCAGCCACCTTACTCATATCTCTGGTTTCTAAAACCTTTACAGAGAAGGGTACTCACAGTGCAGCATCTCTAGATGAAGCGCCTCTGGATGCATCAGTTGGAAGGGAGGCTGAACAAAACACAGCTCTAGGTTTCGGAAAATCGCTCGAGGCTATAGTCTGCTCCATCGCAACAATGCAAGAAGAGATCAGACAGGAATTTGTGGTCTCTAAATTAAAGGAAATAAGAGCAACTTGTGAGGAGCTAGGACATAAGGTCGATGGCCTTTTTGTAAGGACGGAGACTCTAGAAAGCTCTGTAGGTTCTCTAACCACTAATCTGGAGTGCGCCAGGTCAAAAATACATAGCCTCCAAAGAGATGGCGAAAATATGAAAGAGCGAATAGAAGTGTTGGAGAACTTTTCTAGATGCAATAACATTCGACTCCTAAAGATTCCGGAGGGGAAAGAAAGTGGAGATCTCAAGGGATATATAATAAAACTAATAAAAGAAGCACTCAATTTGGAGGAAACGGTTGAAGGACTCAACAAAGACATCCAGCGGATACATAGAGACCCTTTCCGCATGAACCCTGCAAGGACTAAACCTAGAAAAGTGCTAATTAATTTCCTGACGTATGCTCTTAAAGAGAAAATACTAAATTTGGCCCTGAAAGCTGGCACAATAAAAGGCCCTGACTTTTCTTATGAGAGCCGCTCTGACCTCTCAAAAACCACATTGGACAGACAGTGGGAATTGGGTCAGCGTATGGATAAATTTAGATCATACGGGGCTGCGGTGCAGATGAGATTCCCTGCATTCCTTCGCATTATGTATAATAATAAGATGCATAATGTTCGTACCATACAGGATGCAGATGAGCTGTTAGATTCCGTCCGAGATCATGCTCAAGCTCAAGCCCATGACCAGGCTCACTCTCACAAGACTTAGAAATTAAAGTAAGTTAGATATCAGTGCAGACATAGATTCTCAGGTCTTCCAGAAAAAGATTGTAGAACCTAAAAATAAGGGATATATTTAAGCAAAAAAAAAAAGAAAAGGAAATGATCACATAGGTGGAACCAATAACTCTAAAGGGGGAAAAAAAAAAACTTCACATAATAAATATAGATAGATATTGGAAAAACACTGGGAGACCATGCATAGGGAAAAAAAAGAAACAGCTCCTAAAAGAAGGGGAAAAAAAAATAATAATGACACATAACTCCCGCCTACGATTATCTCAACACAGCTCAACAAGTTAGCTACTTTTGGTCTCATAACTTTTTTTACCCGCTCGTAGACCAACATATTCTTTGTTCATGACTAGGCAGCAGTAGTGGCTCATGGATGGGCTGTAGATGGGCGTTAACCTGGCTAAAGATCGAGCCAGAGTAAGGGTGGGGGGCGGTGGTGGTAGATTAGCTAAAAAAAAAAAATCCTCATCTGTGCTCCTGCTCTTTTGTTTTAACTACCCAATCTTTACAACTTTTACAAAAACAGGTTTCTTCCATCCCAGGGTTAAGAAATTTCCATATAAATAGCAAAAGAGAAATGGTGATAGGGATAGAAGCTATATTATGACATGCACTAAATTTTTGTCCTGGAACGTGAATGGTCTGCGCGTGAGAGGAAGACGTGAGCGTATATTACAATACTTGAGAGACTCACGGGCGCAGGTCATAGCGTTGCAGGAAACACACCTTCTCAGAACAGAGGCAAACACTATACTAAAAAAACGTAGGTGGATTGATAAATTTTGTACCACAGATCACAACGCCAATATAAGAGGGGTAGTGTTCATTTTTAAAAAATCTGCAAAAGCAGAAATACTAGATTGCAGGGAAGACCATACAGGGAGATGGCTAATAGTAAGAGTTTCGCTTGATGGTCAGATTAGAACCTTGGTGGGCTATTATGGCCCAAACTCGGACGATCCATCACATCTAGACGCAATAAGGACCCAACTAATAACAGTGCAGGAGCCAATAATCTGGATGAGAGATTTTAACATTGTTCTTGATCCCAAATTAGATAAATCAACAAGGACTAAAACTACTGGCTCTATCAAATCTAGAGAAACACTTTAAGTAATAATGACATATGTGGGTCTGGCAGATTGTTGGAGAGAAAGAGTGGGTAATAAGATGGGGGTGTCTTATAGAAACAGCCGGTTTAAACATAAATCCAGAATAGATTACGCCTTCTTTAGTTACTGTCTAAAAGACACTCTAGAATCAATAGATTATTTACCTTCACATCTATCAGACCATTCGGCGTTAGAGTTTACTCTTAAGTCTGACACCACTGCCAAACACCCTTCATGGTCCTTTGACAGGACACTCCTGCTCGAAGAAGAAGAGGTCAACTTCCTAGTAAAAGAATCTATAACCTTTTTTGAAATAAATAGAAATTCTGCAACCCCAACAGTCGTTTGGGAGACATTCAAAGCTTTCTTAAGAGGGCAAATTACTAATAGAGCATCCTACAGGAGGAAGACATATTTTGACAAAATAAATAGATGAGAACAAGATATGAAAACTTTAGAGTCAAAAATGGTCTCGCCTTCAATAACAGCTGAAGAGCAAGTAAAACTGGCTGAATTGAAAGCTGAATTAGAGAACACTTTGCAGGAGAGAATAAATAAAAGGTGGGAAGCGAGTAAATCCTCTCAATTTGAGTTTGGAGAAAGTGCAGGAAAAATTCTGGCTTGGAAAATAAATCTGATAAAGCCCTAAATTACATCAGGGAAATCAAGTTAGAAGGTGAGCCAGAGACAAGAACCACCAGTCCTGAAATAGGGAGAGCGTTTCTTGAGTTTTTTCAGGATATCTATAAAGAGGATCTCCCCAATGATCAAAATGCAAGAGATAGATGGCTAGATGCCATTACACTACCTACTCTCTCAATAATCCAGACCGAATCACTAGAGTCAGATATAACAGAAGAGGAGGTGAAAAAAGCTATTAGTCAAACTAAGAAAGGGAAAGCAGCAGGCCCGGTTGGATTGCCGGGAGAAATCTATAGAGCCTTAGAGAACACTATTACACCGGTGATAACTGAACTCTTTAATTGCATTTTAATGGAAGAACAGCCAATGCCTAAGTCTTGGGGGGAGGCCACAATTGTTCTCATTCCAAAACCAGGGAAATCCCCATTAGAGTGCGGGTCATACAGATCAATATAGTTACTTAACAACGACTATAAAATGTTTACAACTATCATCGCCACAAGACTGGCTAGCGTTATTGGTACTGTAGTCCATCATGATCAGAAAGAGTTTATAAAGGGGCGACAACTAGCTGAGTTAACGCGGGAGTTAATTGGGGCTATAGATATCGCTACTGCTTTCTACCTGCCCTTGGCTACTTTGACTCTAGACGCAACTAAGGCGTTTGATAGAGTCAATTGGCTCTACCTAAATGACGTCTTCAAAAAATGTAACTGTGGGGAAGTGTTCTGTAGAACCATAAAGCAGTTATATAGTGCACCATCTGCTAGGCTGCTGATTAATGGGTCCCTGACTGAAGCATTTAACATCACACGAGGAACAAGGCAGGGCTGCCCGCTTTCCCCTCTCTTATTCCATTTGTATATCGAGCCTTTTGCCCAGGTGTTAAGGGAAGAGGCTAACATTCCATCTTTTTGTTTTGGAGAGTGGGAAAGACGGGTAGCATTATATGCAGACGACATCTTAGTGTTTACATCTGATCCAGACAGGGCATTTCCACTGGTCATACAAAGGGCTGAAGAATTCGGACATGTCTCGGGCTACGACATCAACTCGAGTAAGAGCGAGATTATGGCATGGAACCTACCCAACCTAGATGTTGGGATAAACATCTCATCCTCAATGCGGTATCTGGGAATCAAAATAACCCAAGACGTGGGCACCCACGCACAAACTAATCTGGAAAGAATACACAGTGAAAGCAAAAGACTTATGAAATCTTGGACACATCTGCCTCTTTCCATAACAGGAAGGGTAAATCTAATCAAAATGTGTATTCTCCCAAAATTCACCTTTGTTTTTAATACTATCCCAATTGCCATGGAAACAAAAATGATAGAAAAATGTCAAAGATAAATTAACTCTTTTATATGGAATTATAAGACCACAAGAATAGCATGGAAGAAGCTCAGAAGAAGGAGAGAAAAAGGGGGCCTTGCACTGCCGGACCTAATGTACTATTCATGGGCCTTTCAGATGTCTTATTCTAGAATGCTTCTCAAAATGCCATCTAATTTTCCTAATACATCCATTTACCGGGCCATGCTAAAGGGGACGAATCTAGCAGCAGATGGCTTTATGTTTAAATTTGGAAGTCAGACATTTTTCAAAAACATCAAATTGAAAATATTACATTCAGGGGCCAAAAATTGGTTTAACATCTGGAAAAAACTGGGTTTATCTTATTACTCAAACTATTCCCCAATTTGGGACTCTCCCGGTGCACCCCCATGCCTGAGAGACAATCTGTCCACTATATTAGAACAAGCAGGCATTACTAAATGGGGTCAATTATTTAAAGAAAAAAAACTGATAACTTGGGATGAGCTATACGATCTAGTTGGCCCGGGGCTCTCCACATTTAAATATATTCAACTGGATAGTTGGGCAAGATCTGAAACCCGCATAGATGGTAATATTGGGAAAATAAGTGAAACGGAACGACAAATGGTGGAACGACCAACTGGAGGAAGAGAAGTAGCCATATGGTATTGGCTTCTGTTGGAGGAAAGTGAAGGGGAGTGTCAACTCCCGGATGAGTTATGGGGTGCAGAGATTGGGCTTCCATGCGAGGAGAGGTGGATAAACTCCTTTGGATTATTGCGTAAAATCGTAAAGCCCTCTTGGCTAGTAAGAAATCATATTTTCTCGGTACATCGGGCATATTTAACACCACGGAAACTTTCTAAATACCAACCGGATAAGAAATGTAACAAATGTAATTTAGCGGATGCTTGTCATGTACACATGTTCCTAGAATGTCCAAATATAGCAAAATGTTGGGAAGACGTGAAAAACACTTTAAACTCTATACTAAATACATCCCTCTCAATAACCCTCCCACTTGTCATCTTTGGGATGGAAGACAACATCATAGGCAAGGAGAAGTCATTCCTTTTTTACGCAATTCTATTAGAGAGAAGACAGATCTGCATACAATGGGTAGAGAAGACACCCCCTTACATTGTTCATGGCTCACATCTTTATACGAGACATCCAAAAGTGACCTAAAAAGATCTGTTAGTAAGAGAAACTTGGCTTTCTGGGACCTCCTGACCAACTGGAGATGATCCGGGGTTTTTTTTTTTTTTTGGGTTTTTTTCCCCCGGGTCCGATGATTATGCCATCTATACTCTTTTGGACCAGGGGCCAGGATAGTTTCGAGTAAGGTCCGGCAGGTTGAAACATACCTAGATGGAGTCAAAAGAAAGCACCCCTAACTCTTAGTGTCGGTATATCTCTCCCACCAATACAACACATCACGTCAGCAATGTCGTGCAAGGTGGGTGGTATTATCCGCCTAAAGGGGAAGGCAGATGAGGAAAAAAAAAAAATACTACACATGTTAAAAAATACACTAGGCAATACTGGTATCTCCCCAAGTGGTATTACCACCCACTCAAATGCCTAATAATTCAGAATCAGGGCCTTACCATCATTAATTTCTGTGTCTGTGTAATAACATGTTCAGCAATGCACCACCACAATTATTACATCTCTTTCCTGTATGTTTGCCCAGTATAGTTCAGTTCAGTTCAGTTTACTTTATTTCGGTGGTTAAAACCATCATAAACATTCATAATATAAATCAACAATCACAAATTACATTATGTCACTGAACTTTACCGTGTTAAAACCTTTAAAATATCATATTCATATTAGTTTAAAAAGGAATACAGTTAATTCATTTCGTCCTACATCAACCCCTGGTATTTCGTAATTTGACCACAATTTTAAAAAAAACCTCAGAATGGCATACAAAGTACGAGTATCAGTTGCTCTTTGTAAAAATAATAATGCAGTTTTAGCATGATACATTTTTGACTCCTTTAAAATATCCACAAGAAATCTCTTGCGCGGAATACTATAGAAGGAACATAATAATACAAAATGAAGGGTGTCCTGCGGAGACCTATTGTCGCAGCCGCAGGCACCATTCTGCTCAATTGTTAGAGCAAAACCAGACGGGAATGCTAAAATATTAGGTAACAGATTGAGCCTAAAACGGCACATTAAAAACCTCTCTTGTGGGCTATACATTAAAAATAAATATGGTTCCATCCCCATTTCATTGCTCACAAGAGAGTGCGCTGCTACAGATGTTTTGGTGGAGTCAGATTTTTTCCTACTAGAGTCATATTTTTCAAGTAGCTGCTTCTGAATGCGATGTTTACAGGAAATATTGATCATTGATGGGTCAGTAAATAAACTTTGACTATCTATACAGACTAGAGATTCCTTCACGTATTTAAGCCATGGGATTTGTAGGCACCTATCTCTTAGACAACAATCTTCAATTATTTGTCTACTGAGTTCGGCATTTGGATTTAACCAGATTCGAAGCCAGGTCAAGATCGGTCTCACTTTAATCAGGTCAGAGATGTACGGGGTGCCCAGTTCCTTGTGTATAATTGTTGCCGGAATGCTTTGTGGTAATTTCAGCAATTTCCTTGGGAATTTATCTTCCTCAACTTGTAACTGGTGGGCAGTCCTGAAGCCCCAGACCTCTGCCCCGTACATGGCTTTGGTGGTGCTGACTGCTCTGTAGAGTGTCATTATTTGTTCTGGGGACCAGGGGCCCAGCCTGCGTGCGAAGTTTAAGATGGCACCATTGGCTGATACAAGTTTCCTGCACCTTTCCTCCATCAATGGGGCAAACCTTATATTTTCATCAAACAAAAGGTCCAGGTATGAGAATGTATTTACAGTGTCCATGGAGTGTGTTCCTACTTTGAACACAAATTTCTTGGACGTTTTTTTCCCTGTGACCATGACAAATGACTTTGTCAGGTTTACCGAGAGGTCTAAATTCTCCATGAACCTAACAAAGCCACTGATTAGCTGCTGCAAGCTCACTGCCGTACGTGCGAGCAGGACCGCGTCATCCGCATATAAAAGTACCGGAATGTGACGCGATCCTACTCTTGGGCAATCGGTCCCCAATATCGTCAGAGAGCTCTCCAGGTCATTTATGTATAGGGAGAATAGGAACGGAGCCAGGATACACCCCTGCCTCACCCCGCCAGTGCACGGGAAGGGATTGGTACTCACCCCTCCCGCGCTATTGCTGACTTTGGCAGAGGTGTTCCAATGGAGTTCCTTTAAGATGTTTATAAGATCTGGGTCAATTCCCAATTTGAACATAAGTGCCCAGAGTTTAGTTCTGTTTACATTGTCGAATGCAGCTGCCAGGTCCATGAACCCCATGTACATTTTTCCTTTCTCAGATATGGTGTATTTGGCATCTAGTAGATATAGATTCAGGCATTGGTCACTAGTTGACTTTACCTGCTCTAAACCCATACTGAGTGTCTACTAGGGTGTGGTGTACTTCTGTCCACTCAGCGAGATGGTTTAAAATTGCTCTACCTAGTAGTTTAGCTGAGACATCAATTAGCGAGATTGGTCTGTAGCATTGTGGATTATCCCTACACCCTTTCTTGTATATAGGGATAATCAATGCCGTTGACCAAGAACGCGGGAGTCCTGTTTTAATTGCAGCATTTAATACTCTAGTCATTATCGGTGCCCATAAATCACTATTACTTAAGAAAAGGTCTGGGGGGGTGCCATCCGGGCCTGGTGCTTTATTGCGCGTCAGGCCCTCGATTGCCTTAGAGATTTCTAATAAGGAGAATTCTAGATCTGTTGCTCTAGGGCCCTCCCACGCTCCTTCCCTAACTACCACATCCTGTTAATTATAAAGACTTTTGAAGTGGTTAATCCATTGTTCGGGAAGTATGTTGGTACTAATTATTGGGGAACTGGAGTCTTGATAACAAGGTCTATTTATAATTCTCCAGAATTGAGTGTAGTCCCTGTTTTCTCCTGCTTCTCTAAGATCCGCCCAAGCTTCCTTTTGAAGTGTGGTCTTTCTTAGCTTAACCTTCGTTTTATAGTTACGTCTACATAGAGCGACTTCATTCTCATCTCTCGGAGACTTCTTGAGGCTCTGTTTTAATTCTCTCAGTGCCCGTGAGCAGTTAGAGTCAAACCATCTTGGGGTTGTCAGTTCCTTTCTGGGCCGCTTAGTTTTTAATAATCCCTCAACTACTCCAGTTAGGGACTCAAATGCCAGGACCACTTCTCTACCCTCTATTGTAGGATCGAGGCAAATCTCTATGTGTTCTTTTACTCGTTCCACTAGCGTACTATAAAATTCTTGTGGGTTAATCATTGCCCATCTTATATGCCTCCCCTGGTCTGTGGGGCAAACTATAGTATCTTCCCTGTGATGTTCTAAAGGTAGGTCGTTATATACTATTTTAAGAGTTAGGGGATTATGATCGCTAAAGGGGTTCCACTCTGTTCTGACCTCTTTAATCTGCTCTTTAGCGAAGGCAGATATTACTATAAAGTCTATGATCGAAGAGCAGCCTCTTCCTTTAAATGTTGGTACAAGAGTGTCCCCTTTTTTCAATGGCAACAGGTCCATTGTGTGGGTGAGGGCAAAGCTACCCAATAACTTCATTAGGAGTGCACCTTCTCTATTGTGTTCAAAGTGTGGTCCACTTTCTTCAGGACAGGATGACCAGTCAGGTGACATAGGAAGTAATGTAGGGCACAGATGACAATTAAAGTCACCCATCAACAGTACAATTGGTTCAGTGCCCCCCTGCCTTTGATCTATTTCATCGTTTAATCTACACTCTAACTCTTGTAGTACAGGGAAATTTCCTTCGATTTGTCCTGAATTATAAAAGTTTAAGATTAAAAATCTCCGTCCTTCTCCCTGGAATGTCACTGCTTGTGTGGTATCTGATACCCATGTAGGTTGCAATAAAATGCCTTTTAAGTCTAGGTCCACATATATGACTAGCCCTCCCTTCGCCCTCCCCGATCTTGCTTCCTGTGCTGGCCTGAAGAAGCATTTATAGCCCTCTAGTTGGCATGAGTCAGCGTCTCGTGCCCATGTCTCCTGTAAGGCTATGATATGGAAGCCCCTTATATAGCCCCTCCACTCCTTGTTTCCAAGTTTGCCCCCCAGACCTGCTATATTCCACGACAAAAATGCTAACCCTTCCCTAATTGCCTTCCTGCCCTCTGGTCTGTGGGTGTATGATCTAGATTCGCCTGTACTACCGGTTTTTAGGGGGGTACCAGTCTCCTCCCTCTGCTTTGGGGGGGTCCTCTAACCTCATTACTAACCCTTTCGTAGTGTGAGCGATTCCTTCCTCTCTTAAGGTTCTTGCTTGCTCCCCTACTGCAGTACTCATTTGCTCGTTATTTGTAAGGGGTAGTCAATCATTATCTTCGAGCGACTGCAGAGGGGCAAATCTGTTTCTCCACTGGGGGTAGTCCCGGGGAGGTAAGAGTTGGTCTGGGTGGTTCATTGCTTTTTCCTTTTGGGCATAGTGTGGCCTTCCAGAGTTCCACATTTGGTAATCAGGATTGTTACTGCTCCGTCTCCTGGGGTAAAAGTACCCCAGGGGGAGCGCACAGATTGTACTGGTGTGATTTCTATTAGGGCTGCTCAATATGTATTCCACCAGTCTAACATCTCTAAAGTTTGCCACGATACAATCCCCTCTTATATCTTTTTTCTTGCCTCCTAGCCAGTTGACTCTTCTTACATGCACTATCTCCCCCCTTTCCCCATTATTCAATGGCCTGTGGATGTCCAGCCACTTTGCAATTTTCAAATGGATCTGAGAATGGGATTCTCTATCTGATGCCCTGAGTTCTGGTACTCCTGCAAATAGTATTACATAGGGACTGGCTTCTGGTGGTAGGTCTATATGTGGGGGGGGGGGGCTTTCTAGGCTGCGGGGTGGGTCAAGGTCCTTGTCAAATGAGTTTGAAGGGCCATTGCTTAAATGATGATCTTCCTGGGCCCTTTGTGTGAGTGGTTGTTGGGGGCCTTTTTCGCTATTTTTAGTGCTCAATTTTTGATTTGATACCCTTCCTGAATCCTGGGGAGTTTCTGGGGTGTTATGTACCTGGGCGATTGTGTGTTGGATGTTACTGACACAGTTATTAATACTTGGTATTTTGTCAGTGGCCCAGTATAGGTTTTTTCACAAGAGCGGCACTTTTGGGCTGTTTTGTATTTGGCTTTGGGCACTTTTGTTCGGGTTTTACCTCAAACTCAGTGCGCAAGTCTCAAAAGCTGCTGACCCTAGGCTACCCATTCCTCGTCAGACATTAAATCACTTGTAACTCTTGTGCTAAAATGTGGGTGAAGACAACTGGGGAGTCACGTGATTCAGGGAATATGTGGATAGAAAATTGCGTCTGCACAGAAGAAGCTACTTCTTGAAAATAGAAAGTGGACCAGGGATATGTTTTTCAATGTTCAGCTCAGTGTTTGTGCTTGCCTTCTTAACAGTGTGACTAAGCATCAAGTTGTTTCACTAGAAAACAGAGATTATATATTTAAGTGTCTATTTAATATTCAGATTTCTTCATCTGTTGCATGGATTTTAGGAGGCCTAATCAAATTATCATGTTGCCATTGGGTGCTCTACAGCCCCATTATTTTAGGCTGTTTGGTGTTGTGGTATGTGTTCTAAATTCTCTGTGGCATTTGTGTGGACTGTTTTTTGTCTTACCACAAACTTCAGTTGTTGCTTATGGTGAGTGCACGTCTCAATGGGGCTTTGGGGGGGCGGCTGACCAGAGGGAGGGCTGCCCCCCGGGGGGTTATGGGCCGGAGGGGGGGACTGCGGAACTGGGGAAGCTGGTTGGGCTGGGTGGGCTAGTTTTGGGCTGCATAAGGTATATAACCGGCCATTTCGTGTCACGAGGCACCATTTTGGTGGTCGTGATACGACAGACGGTTTTTGGGACGTCTCTGGGGGCTTCTTTTTTGGCTTTGGTTGTGGCGGTCACCTGGGTTGGCTTACCTGCGGGGGAGCTTGTGTGCGGCGGTTGCGGTAGCGGTAGTGTTGGTCCGGAAAGCAGCTCCGTGTCCAGGCAGGAGCGTGTAGGAGCCGGAATTGACTGTTCGACGGTGATGGCCCATCTAGAGGACCCCCGCGTACAGGAGGCCAAACGTTTACTGGAAGAGGCGGGCTGCATCGTCATTTTGCGGCCCGACATCAAGGTGAGGTTGCCACGACGCGCTGCGAGGGGCGTCGAGGCGGCTGAGCTGGCCTGTGACCCGCCGCGGGCGCTGAAACGCTTACCGGTGGTGGCTGGGGGGCACTGCCGCAGAACACATGTGGCCACGACTGGGAAGCTCACACAGAAGGAGAAGCGGGGCGTAGCCAAGAGGCCGTGCCTACAGTTTGAGGTGGGGCAGGGGGAGCGCCGCAGAATAAGGCGCTGCGGGGAGTGCGGCCGAAAATGACGGCGCGGGGAGGGGCAGGCGGCTCTGCTCGAGGTGACGGAAGAGGCCCAGGCGGTGCCCAGAGCGAGTGAGGGGGGCAGGGGAAAGAAGAGGCTGGGCAAGAAATCGGACGGCAAGCCCACAGGCCAGGGGCTGGGCAGCGGGGATGCGCCCCCCCAGGGGGGGAGAGGGGGAGGGGCCAGAGGGAGGGCAGGGGACAGTGGGGGAGCTGGGGGGAATGGCAGGAGTGCGGGGTGCAGCTGAGGGGGAGCCCAGGGGACTGGTCAGGGGCAGTGGAGGGGAGGCGGGCATCAGGGGGGAGAGGCCGCAGGGGGAGGGGGGCTGGGATTTTCCACTAGGGGTTACAGGACAAGTTTCGGTGCAGGGTAGGGGGAGGGGCCCGGGGGGGCAGCGGGTAGCTGGGGGGATCAGGGGCTTGGCAGAGGGGCCTGGGGGGGCAGGAGGGTGCATTTGGCACCAGGAGGGGGGTAGGGATGGTGGGGGGGCCGTGGGGGGGTTGCGCAGTACACCAGGAACTGGAGGATTTGGTGTGGAGCAACAGGGAGGAGAGTGCGGTGGGTTGGGGGCAGGGGGCGGGTGGCGGGGGCATGGAGGTCGACACCATTGCGACGGGGGGGCCACTCTTCGGGGCGGGGAGCGCTTTGGGGAGACCATGGGGCGACGCTGGGGGGTGCGGCGGAGTGGGGGATGGTTTTAACATTGGCATGTTGGACTCCACTTTTTACTTTCAACAGGATTGCTTGACCAGGGGCTCGAGAGAGCAGCATGCGGCTCCACTCCACCGAGGGGTTGGGCCTCTGCCTCCTGCGGGCTGTTGCGCTCCCATGAGGGAACCCCTGGTAGGAGCAAACGAGACGCGGGGTGGTAGGTCCCCGCCGGCCCCACCTCGAAGGGTCGATGCGGCCACCGGGGGATGGGGGCGGAGGTCTGTCAGTCCGAGTCGGGACCCAGAGGAGTGGCGCAGGGAACTCAGGACGGAGAGTGTAGATCTGGGGGAACTGCTTCGCAAATGCAGGGAATGAGCGGGGCTGAGCAGGCTAGAGCCCGTAGAGGGCGGCCAAGGACAAGAATACATGGGGACTGTAGGGCTGGAGTCCATGGAGGGCGGCCTGTCCCAGTTAGACTATGACGAAGAGACCGGGGAAGAAGGAGAGATATTGGAGCAGCGGGGGTGGAACGGAATATCGTTTGTTGTAATCTGTTACAGAATGAGCACGGGAGAGCCAAGGTGAACAGAGTGACAGCCCCTCCTGCTCAACTGGTTAGGCGGCAGGATCCGGTGTGAACGCCGACCTTGACGCCAGGTAAGGCGCGGCATAGAGTGGGGTGCAGGCGGCAGGGGCCCCACCGGTCAGGATGTCGGTTGGCACTGATGCGAGGGGGGGCAGGAGGGGGGTGCGTTTGATCAAGGGAACATATGTGAGGGACACAGGGGTGGGGCCGGTGGTCACGGCTGCAGGCAGGTGCGAGGACTCGGGCGCTAAGGTCAAAGGGCGCTTGAGTAACGGCCGGTAAGTTAAGGACGCGGGGGTGGAGCCGAATGACGGGGGTAAGGATGAGGGGGGAGCCAGGGAAGAAGGCGGACGGGGCGAACTCCAAGGGGGTTGCAGAGGGGAAGGAAAGTCACGATGTTCCGATCCGCAAGCTGCCATACATGTGCATTACGAAGCCGTTAGGGGCCCATCTGGTGTTAGCGGCCAAGGAAAAGATATGGAAGGGGGAGTACAAGGATAAACTAAAGCTATTGCATCGGGAGCTCACGGCAAAAGAAGCGTCAAAGAAGGAGAAACTGGAGTTAGCCAGGCAACCGAGGGTCCCATTGAATATCGAAAATTGGTCGGCGGACTTCTTGATCTTTGCCAGTGTGTACTGCGACAAGTACCCGGAAAAGTCAGTCGCGCTCTTCAAATACATGGACGTGATACGGCGGGCGCAGGTCACCTATGGGGGTTACGCGGGGTTGCATTACGATGTGGAGTTCAGGGTGCGTATGGCCGTGGACCCGGAGGTGAAGTGGGGGGAACTTGACTTGGATTTATACCAGCAGAGGATGGGGGGACAAAGTTCGGGAAAACAGTCTACATGGCCTGCGGTTTTCCGCTCACGCCCGCCCCTTTCCGGATCACCCCACCCGTGGTGGGGTGGGACAGGGAGAGAACACTGTCGGTGCTGCGGTGGGGGCGTGCTGGGACTACAACAAGGGCAATTGTACGAGGCAGTATTGCAAGTTCCGGCACGAATGCTCCAAGTGCGGGGGGAAAATGCCACCCGGTGGTGCAATGTTGGGTGACGGGACAGGGGTCAAGGTCACCAGTCTACACCGACAGGACAGCAAGCAGGGAGTAGGGGCAGCAGGCGAGGACAAGGGCCATTGGGAAAAGGCTCGTATGCCAGTTAGGCAGGAGAGGATTGAAATCTTCTTAGCATCTTATCCATGGACCAAGGACTCTGACCTACTACGTTGGGGGTTTAGGGAGGGTTTCTGGCTGGGTTATGACGGTCCAAAAATTGCCAGATGGGCAGAAAATCTGAAATCTTCTTCGACGCATAAGGCGGTGGTACGGGATAAACTGGCCAAAAAGGTGCGGGAGGGGTGGATGGCGGGCCCCTTCCAGGAGGCACACATGCAGAACCTGATCAATATCCCCCATAGGTGTCGTGCCAAAAAAAGACCCCGGTCAATATCGGCTGATTCAACATCTGTCGTGGCTGGAGGGGACATCCGTCAATGACTTCATAGAGGCCGAGTTGTCAACAGTGTTGTACTCCTCAGTGGATGTGGCGCGACATTTGGTGGCGACATTGGGGACCGGGGCGCTCATGGCAAAGTGTGACATCAAGTCAGCCGTTCGGCTGTTACCGGTGCACCCAGAAGACCAGCAACTGCTGGGAATGCAGTTTGACGGGTCCATTTTTGTAGACAAGGCTTTGCCCATGAGGTGTTCAATATCGTGCGCTTTGTTTGAGCGGTTCAGTACTTTTCTGCAGTGGTCTTTTTCATGGCACACGGACAAAGAGACGGTGATGCACTACCTGGATGACTTTTTCCTGGTGGGACTGCCCAGTTCGGCGGACTGCCAGCAACAGCTGGACAGTTTTACAGAGCTCATGGGCTACCTGGGTGTGCCCCTGGTGCCAGAGAAGATGCAAGGTCCCAGCACAGTGCTGTCATTTCTTGGAATAGAACTGGATTCGGTGGCCATGGAAGCACGCCTGCCGGGGGACAAGAAAGAGCATATGCTGTTGTTGGTGGACGCCATGTTGGCGAAACAGAAGGTTGCGGTGGAGTAGGTGCAGGTCCTGTTGGGGCACTTGAACTTTGCGTGCCGCATGGTGTGGGTGGGACGCACGTTCTGTCGGCATTTGGGTTTGTCACTGTCGGGCTTGATGCTGCCACACCATCATCTGCACTTGTCGGCGGGTACGAAGGAGGATTTGCGCATGTGGCGAGCCTTCTTGGTGCATTTTAACGGTATACCTGTGGCCCCCCCGGAAGAGTGGGAATGGGACATGACAATCTCCTCAGATGCGGCGGGGGTAGGCGGCTTCGGTTTGTACAGGCAGGGGAGGTGGTGCTCGGAGTTATGGCCACAGCATTGGCAGAACGGGGGGAGGAGCATCGCATTTTTGGAATTGTTCCCACTGGTGGTGGCAGTGACGGTGTGGGCGCAAGAGCTGGCGCACAAAAAGGTGGTATTCATGATGGATAACATGTCAGTGGTACATGTCATTAACAGACAGTCCTCCAGGGACACACAGGTCCTTAAGTTATTGCGGGTTTTCGTACTGCAATGTTTGGAACACAACATTTTGTTTCAAGCTCATCATGTGCCGGGGGTGGAAAATGACATTGCGGATGCTTTGTCTCATTTGCAGTGGCAGAGGTTCCATGGGTTAGCCACGGAGGCCGATGGATACAAGTCGCCAGTGCCGGCAGGGCTGTGGTCGGTAGGAGACAGAGGGTCCTACAGCTGTTAAGAGGATCTGTCGCTGCCTCCACATGGGGCGCGTATGAACAGGTTTGGCAAGAGTTTCTGGACAGTGGCGCGGGGCGACATGACAGCCACTGGGTGCGGGGGGAACAGGTGGTGCAGTTTATATTGGCAATGATAGACAAGGGTCTGACGAAAGTGACGATTGTAGGGAAACTGTCAGCCATAGCATTCATGGGGAAGCTGTGTGAGTCTACGCACCCTCGACGGGTGAATTGGGCGCACGTCTATTTATTTATTTAGAAGTTTTATATAGCGCTAGCTGGACCAGAGAGTATCAGAGCGCTTCACTGCATGTCCAATTATGAGCATTATCGGCATATACAAAATACGCAACTTACATACTTATGAGCATTATAAACATATATATATAATACAGATCTTGTGGTCGAACAAGAGGATCGTGACTGAGGAGTTTCCTGTGGAGAGGTTACCTTGCTGACAGTGCGTGGGATGTCTATCAATCCAGCCGAAGTCTGACGGGAAATCCCGGCGATTTTAGTTCTGAGACAACTGTTTTAGACCACAACGAGGTTATGGTACGGTGTCGAACTATTTCCAGAGTAACTTATGAACATCTCGCTAAGATCGAAAGGCTTTGAGTAGCATCTTGAATTTCGAGAAAGAGGTGATCGTTCTGATGTGGGGGGGGGGTGGAGTTCTAAATCTTAGGTGCATTTCCCGCAAAAGCTTTAGTTGCGGTTTTGTGTTTCCAAGATTTCAATGGAATTAGTAGTAGCGTGTTGGAACTTCTGAGATTCCTGGACTGGCCGGCCCTTTTGAGTTTGGCGGCCAGGTATTCTGGTTTGCCTGTGTGAAGGGCTTTATGTGTGAGGCATGCAGTTCGGAAGCTGGCTCACTGTTCAATTGGGAGCCAAATAAGTTCCTAGAGTGCGGGAGAGATATGGTCGAATTTCTTAGTTCCTGTGACCATTCTTGCTGCAGCATTGAAGGTAATTTTCAGGGGCCCTGGGTGAGATTTTGCTGTCCCGGTAAATCCTGTGATTCCATAATCAATTCTGGAGAGCACCAGTGCTTGGGTGGCCTGTTGAAGGTCTTTCAGGGGAAGAAAGAGTTTGATTTTGTATGGAAGTTTCAAATTGAAAAACGCACTTTTGGCGGAACTTGAGATGTGTTTTATCATGTCTAGTTTAGGGTCCAAGGTGATGCCTAGAGATTTCACCGAGTCTGTTGGCGTGAGGGCGCCATTGAGGGCGTCAATGGCTTTGGTTTGAGCCATTCTACGATTTGTGGGTTCTCGTCTATGTTGGAGATGAGGAGTACTTCTGTTTTCTCTTGATTAAGTTTAAGGTGGTTCATTGTGAGCCATTGTTGGACCTCTTTGAGTGTGACATTTAGTCTGTGAATGTCATCAGTGGAGGAGGTTTCCAGATAAAGCTGTGTATCATCAGCATATAGGTAGAAGGGGATGTTGGAATTCCTGAGTAGTGTGGAGAGGGGTTCCATGTAGATGTTGAAAAGTTGGGGGGAGAGTACTGACCCTTGTGGAACACCTCTGTTGACGGGAAGTTGGTCAGATTCAACGTTTTTTATTTTAATTCTTTGCGAGCGGTTGTAGAGAAAGGAGGAGAACCAGTTTAGGACCGTCATTTCAATACCTGCCCTTTCCTGGAGGACTTTGAGGAGCAAGGTGTGATCAACTGTATCGAAAGCGGCCGATAAGTCTAGGAGAATGAGAAGGCAGCATTGGTCTGAGTCAAGTGACTTGTGTAGATCGTCCATGACATTAAGGATTGCGGTTTCGGTGCTGCAACCCTTTCTGAATCCCGATTGGTGTTGGTATAGTAGCTTGATGTTCTCCAAGTGTTGGGTTAGCTGTGGAAGAACACGTCTTTCCAGAATTTTAGATAAAAGGGGTAGGTTCGATATGGGTCTAAAGTTGTTTATATTCCCAGTGTCTAGCCCTGGTTCTTTTAGTAGCGGCGTGACTTGGTCTACTTTGAGGCAGTCTGGAATGATTCCTGAGCTCAGTGAGCTATTAATGATCTTGCACCAAATTGGGGCTAAGAAGAACTTTAGGTCTTTAGCCAGGCTTGTGGGAAGCTGATCTAGGGAGTAGGATGAGGGTTTAGCGTTGGCGATAAGGTTGACTATCTCTGCTTCCTGGATGGGGGTGAATGAGGACCAATTATTAGGTTGATTCACGGGGGTGCAGCCCAGTGTCTTGATATCCGTGGGAGGGGAGGGATTTGTGCTGAGAGAGAGATCGATTTTGGCGATTTTTTCATTGAAAAAGATGGCAAATTTGTTGCATTGTTCCTTGGATGCCACTATGTCGGAAGTCGTTGGTTTGGATGTTTGGCTCCTAATGATATTAAAGAGTTCTATGGGGCTTTTTTTGCGTTGTCTAACGCGGAGCAGAAGAAAGTTGACTTTTTATTCTTGATGTGCTTATTGTAGTTTCTGCGAGCTGCCTTGAGTTGATCACTGTGACAGGTGGAGGGATTGTTCCAGATTCTTTCTAAGGTTCTAAGATGTCTTCTTTCTTCATTGATGTTGGTGGTGAACCAGGACCTGGAGGGGGTGCTTCTGGTTTTTTTAGCTTCAAGGGAGCAAAGGTGGTCTAGTGTGAGCATCATGTTGGAGTGGTAGAGAGAGATGAGTTCGGTGGTTGAGAGGTGCTCCATCGTGCTAGGGAGGAGCACGCTTAGCACTTCTTCTAGATTGGCCCAAAGGACTTGAGCTGTGTTCCTGGACCATTTGGGAGGGACCTGTGTAGGGGGTTGGGTTAGGGCTGGCTGGTTGACATGGAAGAGATTGATGTGGTGATCTGACCAGTCCACGGGAATGATATAGTCAATACTGATTGTGTTTCTATCCAAAATGATTACGTCAAGGATCGCTCCTCTGTGGTGTGTTTCTTCTGAGCAGTGTTGGGTAAGCTTTTTTTCTAGTAGGAGGCTGTAAAGTGATTGAATGAGTGTATTTTTTGTTTCATTCCATCTTATATTGAGGTCGCCCAGAATGATGCTGTTGGTGTTGCTGAGTGTGCACTGGGTGATCAGGTCAGAGAGGTGCACTCCAAATTCGTTGGAGTTGCCTGGTGGGTGGTACAGGAGATGGCAAAGTAGCAATCTGTTCTTGCATGATTTGATGTTGACTGACAGGCATTCAAAGGAGCTATAAAGGCACGATGAGCTTTCCGAGATGTAGCGGTTACTTTTGTGAATGATTGCTATGCCTCCACCTCTCTGTTCATGTCTATCTTTGTGGATTATTGTAAATCCGGGGGGCACCAGCATGTCCATGTTGGGGTAGGACAGGGTGTTGAGCCAGGTTTCAGTGATGAAAGCTACATCTAGGTCATCGGAGAGGATAGCTTCTGCTAATTCTGTTGCATGTTTGGAAGCAGATCTGCTGTTGATGAGCATGCATTTATTGGGAGGTTCGGACCCCAACTTACTGGGTTGGGCTCTAGGTAGGGAGGTTAGGTGAGCTGGGGGTCAAGGGACTCTAGGGGGGATGTTCCCTTCCAACTCCTGTAATTACTTGAATTATGGATTTGGGTGAGTAGTTTAACAGGTGGCCTGTGCTAAGGAAAGTGGTATCACTTTCTGAGAGGGATGTGCGGAATTGGGGTAGGGGTTTGCGTGGTGATCATATGATGAGGTGAGGGTGGTCGCTTCCTGAGGGGAGAGGGTGGGTTTAGTTCTTCTTGGTCTGTCAGCTCGGATCTCGGTCCCTGGTTTAATGGCTGACAGGCGGAAACTGGGGGAGGCAGGATTGGAGGGGCTGCTGAATGATGGGTGGGCATTTGGATTTTAGATAGGGAGGGTAGGGTTTCGCTCAGGCCTCGTGCCAAGGTTTCGAGCTGAGCTTCAAGAAGGTTGAGGCATTGCGTCAAATTATCTGTGGGGGTGAGAGGGGGAAAATGTGTGGTGCTATGCACTGGGGGGAGGGAGCGGTCCTGTCTTGCTGGATGATGGTGGGCGAGCTAGTCGGATTGTTGTTTATAATAGGGTTCAGGGGAAGGGGGGAGCTGTCTCTGGTCGAGTGTCAAGCTGCATGAGGACTGGTAAAGGGGGGGCTGTGGAGCAGTTGTTATTGGGGGAAGGACTCCTCTCTGGGAGGATGTCTATGATTGATGGAGGGCTGGGTTGGACGGCGGGTAGAGCCTTCATCGGGGAGGACGAGTGGTGGTAGGAGTCATTGGTCGGCTGGGGCGGGGAGAGGGGAGAGGGCGCAGGTGAGGTCCAATGTCTTGATGGTTGTTGGCGGCTCCCCGGGTTGGGAGGCCACGCGTGGAGTGTGTTAAGTAATGTTGCTTTCTTCAACAAGAGGAAGAGGGAGTCGAAGACCTCCAGGTTCTCGTTTTTTGCATGCATCAGGATGGTGCCATTCTCGAAAATTGTTATGGAGATGCTGCCGGTAAGGGTCTGGTGTTTCGGGAGAGAGATCGTTAGTTTGGAACTACGAGCACTGATAGTGGTTTTGGAGACGAGGAGGTGTGAGTTGAGGATGTTGACCCAGTGGTCAGGTCTGTCAGTGTGGAAGATGAAGTCCATTTTACGCTGCCCTCTAGATGAGCAGTGGTATGTATCTACAACTTGTGTTTTGGGGTGTTGTCTAATCACTCTGTGTTTAAAGTGTTTTTTTGCTCTACTAGAGAGTCCTTGGGGGAAAGTTATAGTGAATGAGTTCTGTCCATGGGGTGTCAGGTAGTTGGGTGTAGGGGAAGGGTAGGCATCCATTAGCGTGGCCGGTGGCATCTTAGCTAGGTTGAGAGAGGAGGCGTTCCTCTTGTGTGACAGGGGGGAGAGTGCCGTGCCGGGGGGGTAGAGCTGTTTGTCAGGGTGGAGGGTGGGGTAGTTAGGGGGGAAGTCCCACTAGGGGAGAGGGCTTATAGCTAGGCGACGACAGGCTCCTCACGTAGGTTCCTCTTGTGAGTAGGAGGGAGAGTGACGTGCCGGGGGAGGGAGGGAGCTGATTAACGGGGTGGCGGGGGGGAGTTAGAGGTGAGGTCTGGTGGCCCTTCTGAACGCGGGAGGTTGATGTTCCTAGGGTGATGTAACCCCAGGCTTACTCCCAGCTTGGGATGCACAGCGTGTCTGATTGAGGTCGTCTTGTGCTCCTGATATATGTCTGCTGTGGGGGGGTGTCTGCTTTTGTTGGCTGAGCGGTGCTGGTTAGGCCATGGCGGCCGTGGTTAATTAGCAGTTTTGGGGTCCAATTTCAGTTAGAAGAGTGTCGGCCATTTTTAAGTCAGGCGATTATGACTGAATCATTACTTGGACCCAAAGCGCTATTCCTGGATCAGAACGTCATCCTCAAAAATTATTAGAGGGTCCCCACTAACCTGGTGGTACTGGGTCGAGGAAATTCTGCTCTCGGTAGACAGTTCCGGTGCTGAGCAATGATTCCAGGCCAGGAGCTCAGCCAGGCATCACCTTCCTAGCGTCCAATTTGGGGTGTTTCTCTCCACAATGAGACCCTCTGGATTAAATCTGTCAAAAGTGTATACCTCCTGCCAGGATGTGTGAAAGACTAAGTCTTCCCACCTCAGAGTAGATAGAAAACCTGACCCAAGTGCATCCTGGGATTCTGTGTTAGTGTCTTGGTGTGCGGCCATTTTGGGGCAGGCTGCCCCATCGCAGGAGTGTAAAAATGGGTTATAAATCAATAGTGGGTTTCATACTTTTACTCTCCTTTAGGCCAAAGCGGGGGTCATCCCCCCTTCAACACTAATCCGGTGCTCCTCAGTTCGGCTCCCTCGTGGATATCGTAGTGTTTCCCAGATTAGACCGAGAGGGCAGCCATTTTGGGGACAGGCAGCACCAGTGCAGTGATGCGCGATGGTGCTCCGCTCCTGCCGTCTGCTCCTCGGTTGATTTTGTGTTGCGTCGCCAGTTCTTCCACCTTCTGGGGTCAACGCGTCATTCGCAGCGCTCCGATGGCCCCGGGTCCATCTTGGCATGGGTGCTCCACCCACGGAGCCTCATGTATCTCTTCCGGGGCTCTCCTCGCTCCCGAGACTGCTCTACTCCGCCCCCGGGCCAGGGTGGGAGGGGGTGCTATGGCTACTGCCACAGATTTGCCGCACTCGGGAAGAGACAACGTTGTTCTCCACAATCATGTCGTGGATGTATTTCGGGGCTTTCCGGGTGTCGGAACTTGTGGGACCGAGGGGTCGGCAGGGTTTGCACTGGGGGGATGTGGAACGTAGGTCCAGGGAGGTGGCGGTCCTGCTCCGGCGTTCAAAGACCGATCAAAGGGGGGTGGGGAAGTGGGTTGTTATGGGTCAAGTGAGGGAGCAAGAGGTATGCCCAGCGGTGTGGTGGGGTAGGTTAGCGGCGGGGCGTGTGCAGCGACGGGAGAAGTTTTTTGACGGACCGACTATAGTCGGGTAATGCTGATATTTGGTTCTGCGGCACGCCCTGCAAGCAATGGGTGAGGACCCCGGACAGTTTGGAACACACTCCTTCCGCATAGGGGCCGCGACAGACGCAGCGGGAAAAGGGTGGGGAAGGAGGAGCTGATGCGTTTTGGGCGGTGGAAATCAGACTGGTACAAGACATACATCAGGTTGCGGGGTTGTTGGATGGAGGAAGAGGCCTATATTGCTGTTTCGCTGGTCTTATATGTGTGTCGTTTTAGGTGCGGTGGCGGGGCCGGACACTGCAGGACGGTCCACCTCATTGTAGGGCATTCTTGTGTGAAGCGAGCAGAACTGTCAGAATGGGATAAGCACAATATTCTTAATCTGGAATTGGACCCTAGGCTTTACACTTGTCACTGGGAGGGAAAGGGGGGTATGAGGTACCATGAGCTATTTCCGGCATTGAATAAAGTGGTCAGGGGCGGGTGTGTCCTGATGTCCTGGTACTGCATTTAGGTGAGAACGATCTGGTGCAATGTAAGGGCTTGGCATTGATGAAACAGATGAAGCGGGATTTTTTTGAGATTCGGAGACAGTGGGTGGGTTGCCATGTCATATGGTCTGAATTTATACCTTGTGGAGGGGCTGAGCGGCCAGCGGCAATAGACAGGGCGCGCTGGAAACTCGATAGGGACATGAGAATCTTTTACGATAAGGAGGGATTTGGGAGAATGGAGCACCCGGAGCTGCGTTATGGGGCTGTATATTTCTTTAAGGAGGACGGGGTGTATTTATCCCGGAGAGGCCTGGGGGGGGTCGAAAACCAGCAGGGCCGACGTTCGAGTGGCGTTTTTCTAAGTTATCTGAGACAAAATAATGTGGTTTTGCATTTATGAAGGAACATAAGAATGTACATAGTTAAGTAGGTGTAGAGAAGTTAGGAATGGCAAGTTTGTTTCATATTTGTTGCAGGGGGAACATGTTTAGGGGAGGGGTGGGGGTAAGACAATATTTAGTGAGGATTAGTTTTGTACGGTACAGGCCAAGGGAATGTTTTTGTAAGGTGCACCTGGGGGCTGCGGGACCTGGGGAAGCTGGTTGGGCTGGTTGGGCTTTCCTTGGGCTGGTTGGGCTAGTTTTGGGCTGCACAAGGTATATAACCGGCAATTTTGTGTCACAAGGCACCATTTTGGTGGTCGTGACACAACAGCCGTTTTTGGGAGGTCTCCGGGGGCTTCTTTTTTCCCTCCCACCCACCCCGTTCATTGTGGTTTTTTCCTCTCTTTTTTTACTGGGGATGATATTCTTAAGGCTCTTTCCTGGGGGATGTTGAGCTTTCAGTTGCAGGTTGTTTTTGATTGGGAACAGGTGCATGTGTGGGAATTGTATGGGGTTGTCACTGGAACAGGTGCTGGTGTGATGCGTTATTGAGACATAACAAGGTGGTTTTGCATTTATGAAGGAACATAAGAATGTACATAGTTAGGTAGGTGTAGAGAAGTTAGGAAAGGCAAGTTTGTTTCATATTTGTTGCAGGAGGGAACATGTTTTGGGAAGGGGATCGGGGGTAAGGCAGGAAGACAATGTTTAGTGAGGATTAATTTGGTACGGCACAGGCCAAGGGCATGTTTTTTGTAAGGTGCACACCAACAATCTAGTCTGTGGTCTGTCCTTCCCCCCTCGTTGCGGCCCAAAGGCTGCTGCTCCCAGGCCACCTACCCCTCCCCACACACCAAACTACCCACCCCCAACCCCTTCCTCCCTTTTGGTCTCCCAAGCACCCTAGTGAGCGCATGGGAAGTGCGCTCCCTTCATTACACAAAACTGCAGAACAAGCGCTTTCACCCCAAACCCACAGCGCTCTTGTGTTGTATGCGCACTCAGGTAAGCGGACCGGCATAATCATCATCTGCGCTGATAATCGCGTATCATTAGCATATCGGCCGCAGGCGGTAGGCAGTAAGAATTACTGCCGAGACAAATGGGGTGTTAGATCTGCGTGCTAGCGTGGCTGGGGTCTGACACCCACCGTACAGGCGCGCATATTTTGTTCTTTGCCATGCCCACATAGTGTGGGCCAAGCCATGCAGTATGCACGTTGCCGGGGTGGGTCAACATACAACCCCAGCAACTAATAAATAATGAGCTCAACTTGCAAACCCATATCGCATCGAGCGATACAACATTCCTCCCCAAAAAATGAACATTAGGAACAATAATGAAAACCGTATTTCAACAAGCAGTATTACAACAGCTACTCCATGTGCAGATAGATGTTCACTGCCAGGCCCAATGAGTCCAGTTTGTACAGTCACTTATCTCGCAATGATATTCACGTAGTCGGATGGACGGCGCCGAGGTTTCTCGCCCAGGCGATACTGGGTTCGGCTCTCTCGGCTGCCACTGTCTTACGGAGTGTTCACAGGTAACATTGGGGGGTATTGACTGACTTCCTGGTTTCCTGGAGGCGGGTCCAACTCCTAAGCTCCATCCACTTTGAGTTCCGCTTCAGACCATTTGTCATCAGCTCCTCCATGGCTGTTTCCATTCGGGCTGGTCAGTGTAGTGTCAGGATGATAGTGAAATGTCTTAAAGGCTGACACGTTCCTAGGAACAAGTTCTAGGCCTTTCTTCGCCTTAACTTGGGTGCCACTAATACGAGTGATGCACCAGGGATCTTTTTCAAAAGGTAGCCTGAATTTGCTGCTGGGGCATCTGGCTTGAACTAGGACCATATCTCCCACTTGGAGATGTGATGTTTGTGCTCAGCGCTGCCATCTAATTTGGTCGTTTGGCCGCTTCCTCCTAATGTCAACAGCATGCTCGTTCACTTTCTCAGGAGCCCATCATGTGTGGTGTGGGATAGAGTCTCTCACTACTCGTCCCATTGACAGATGCCCGGCGGCACAACCAGTGGTGGCATGAGGAGTTTGTCGGTAATCCCTGAGAAAAGAGTAGATGGCCTGTTCCAAAGATTCATCATTGTCCACTGCTATCCTTATAACTTTGTTTAGAGTTCTCATGAAGCGTTCAGCTTCACTAGTCTCTTGGGGCAATTTGGACATTATCCGTTGGTGAACAATCCTTAGGGATGCCAGATACTATGCAAACTCCTGGCCCTGGAAGGGAGGGCCATTGTCAGTCCTTAATTCCTTGATGAGTCCATGGGTAGCCCTCAACTTCTCCAGCTTTGGTATCACTT
Organism: Lissotriton helveticus; assembly: GCF_964261635.1. NCBI lineage: Eukaryota > Metazoa > Chordata > Amphibia > Caudata > Salamandridae > Lissotriton > Lissotriton helveticus. The sequence goes on from NC_136059.1 coordinate 1,084,341,850, forward strand.
CCCCTGTGCTCAGGGAGGCCAGCACCTCCACCTCAGGGTATTTTGAATAGTCGTCCATTACTACCAGAGAGTCATTCCATCTGGAGGCTTCTGAAATCCATGCTGGTGCTAATCCATGGTCCATTAGGTTGCAGTTCTGTCACAATTGGTGCAGGATGATTAGTTTCTCCAGAAGCTTGACACCAAGGACACAATCTCACTGCCTTCTCTACATTCTCATCCATGAGGGAAAACCAAACTTTGGTTCTGAGTCAACCTTTTGTTTTCACCATGCCCTGATACCTGGCATGGGCTAATCGGATCACTCTGCCCAGAAGGGTTGCTGTAATTACTAGACAATGACCTCGTAGCAGGCAGCCATTATGATCAGTGCTCAATTCTTGTCTCACCTGGTGTAAGCTCTCAACCACCCACCTGGCCTCAGGAGTAAGGATCACCCCTTGACTGTGGAGAAGGTGCCACTTGTTGGTCTTTACTGCATCAAGTGTTTTCTGCAAACATTCATCTAGGATAGTCGCTTGGAATAGTTCATCCAGAGAAATGGGTAACAGCCTAGACCGGTCAGCTACATATCAGACATATTCCTCAGTCTCCTCCGCATCCTCCACTTTACTGAGGGTTGCGGCTCAGGGGTGATGGGACAGTCATTCCGTGGTGGTACTCAATCTTACAGTTATACTCCTGCAACTGAATCATCCATTTTTTCAATGCCCAATGGAGGTTTGGATGCCGTTCCTGTAAACAATGGAACTAAGGGCTTGTGCTCGGTGGTGACTAGGAATGGTTTCCCTCAAACATACAAGTCAAAATGGTGAACACCCAGTGCACGGCAATCACCTGTTTTTCTATTAGGGAATACCTTTGTTCCGTGGCAGTCAATGATCGGCTTGCAAATGCCACCAGAACCACTCATCCTCCTCTCTGGACATTTGTAGTAGGATAGCTATGAGCCCCTTTGGGCCTGCATCCACAGCAACTTAGGTGTGCTGTTGCGGATTGAAGTACATCAGCGTGGTGGAACTGGAGAGCGCGTCTTTGGTGGCCTAGAAAGCCACTTCTTGTTCAGGGCCCCACAACCACGGATTTATTTTGAAGCTTTGGAAAGTTCTCTCAAAGGTGTTGTCACTGAGGAGAGGTCTTTGATAAATCTACCACATTTACACATTGGTGGGAGCTGGGGCCTCTTTGATAGCGCTCACTTTTTCGGGATCTGGAGCAACCCCTTCCACTGAGAAGATGTACCCAAAGAACTGCAACTTCTGCTGGAGAAACTCACATTTGTCCCTATGTAACGTGAGCCTAGAGTCCTGTATCCTTTGGAGTACCTCCATCAGCCATGTGTTGTGCTCCGGTGTGGTCCGTGCATGGACTAAAATGTCATCACTGACATTCACTACGCCTGGTAGATCAGCGAGGAGCTCCTTGATGGAGTTTTGAAACCCCTCCGCTGTGCTAGATATCCCGAAACTCAGCCTCTTATAGCAGCATAATCAGACATGCGTGGAAAATGTTGTGATGTGCCGGGACTGTTCGCCTAGGACCAGTTGATGGTATCCAGCCCGAAGGTCAAGTTTCGAGAATCAGCTGGCTCCACTTAACTCCACAATCAGGTCATCAATGGTCGGAGTTAGGTGTCTTTCCCTTTTGATCGCTGCATTGGGGAGTTTCAAATACACGCAGATTCTTACTTCCTCTAGCTGCTTGGGCTTTCTGGCAACAACAATAGGTGATACCCAGGGGATCGGACCTTTCACCTTTTCAATAATTCCTGCCTTTTCCAGTTTGTTCACTTCCTTTTCTACGAGCGGTCTCAAATGAAAGGCGACTTGCCTGTGTCGAAGAGCTACTGGTTGTACCGAAGGATCAATGTGTAGGTGTATTTGCTTGTCTCGTAGACATCCGATGCCAGTGAATACTTTCGGAAGTTCCTCTAGTATTTGAAATTACTCCTTCTTGATGTATCCCGAAAGCGAATGTGACTATTTCCAGTGCTTCTGCTGACTTGCATCCAAGCACCTTTCCATGTCCTTCTTCTGTAACATACACTAGGGCTTCCATCTCCTGCTGCTCATAGGCGATGGTGGTCTTGAATTTGCCTCTGATGTCTAGTGGCTTGGTCTGACCATATGCAAAGACTTTTATCTTGGCAGGGACAAGTTGTGGTGGGGAGATCATCTTTTTGTATGCCTCATGGGACATGATGTTTATATTAGCGCTGGTGTCTATTATTGCAGTTGAGCAGTGCCCTACCACTAACACTTGGCACTGTAGTAGTCAACTCTGTGTCTGGGATGCTGACCCTACTGTGAAGACTGAATGAACTGTGTGTTCTTCACAGTCGTCATTGTCCATATAGCTATCTTGCTCCTGAGCTTCTGGGATCATGTTGATATTGGACCTCATGGACTGTCCTTTACTGGACCGACACACTTTCATGAAGTGATTCCTTTTTCCCCGTGCTGTACACTTCTCACCCCTTGCTGGGCACTCTGATGGTCGATGGGAAGATCCCCCACAGTACCCATACGATTGGGCTTCTTTTGACAATGCCGTGGCAGTTGGAAACAACTACCTTAAAAGGCTTGGTCTTGAACGGAGCTTGAAGAGCGGCCTCCATATGCACTGTCTGTGCTTTCGAGAGTTATTTCGTCCTACCCAGGGTAAGTATGTCCGCCAACAACTTCCCTGACTCTTCCATGTTTTTTTCCCTTAGCTGTGCCGAGTGTCATACTTGAATAATCTGGCCCCTATTCTCCTCCTTCTCATCTTGAAAACCAAAGGTGCTTTCTTACTCTTTTAGGCGAGCGTGGAACACATCCAGTGACTCTTTGGGCTGCTGCCTCACTTGTCAGAACACGAATCGTTCATAATCCATTGGCTCAAAGTGAGCATTAAGGGCCTTGATGAGTGTGAGGTGAGTCTTTGGTGCCGCCTCCGCTTCCATCTTGGATCTCTTGTATACATCTCTCCCTCTCAGATGTTGTATAATGGCCTGCCTCTGCTCATTGTCTACTTTTATTGCCTCAAAGAAGAGGAGCGCTCATTCCACCCACTCCTTCCACCTCGGGCTTTGGATGAAGGGGCCCCTTCCACCACAAATGGCTCAACGGCGGGAATGTGGCTCGTGTTGTGCACGCCGTTACACTACCCTTGGGGAAGACACTGAAGCAGTAAGACGTATGTGCCTGGCTACTTGCAACGTGTTTAGTCTCAAAGTCACTTACAGTTGGCTGTGTCCCACAGAAGATCTCATGCTTTTTCGAGGGGAGATACGCTTTGCCATATCAATCAATAAATCAATCAATCCATCAATCAATCAATCAAGACATTTGTAAAGCGTATTACTTACCCGTGAGGGTCTCACGGCACTGGGGGAGATGCTGCTACTGCTCGAATAGCCAGGTTTTGAGGAGTCTTCTGAAGGTTAGCAGGTTCTGGGTTGCCGTAGGAGGATGGGAGGGTGCTCCAGGTTTTGGCGGCGAGGTGGAAGAACGATCTGCCACCGAAGGTCGCTCTACGGATGCGGGGGACTGTGACAAGGGTGAGGAGGGTGGAGCAGAGCTGGCAGTTGGGTTGTGGAAGCTGAGTCGTCTGTTGAGGTATGCTTGTCTGGCGTCGTGTAGTTCCTTGTGTGCATGGGTGAGACGTTTGAAGGTGATCCTCTTGTTGACGGGGAGCCAGTGCAGGTCTACCAGGTGGGGTGTAATGTGGCTGCTGCGAGGGATGTCGTGGATCATGTGAGCAGAGGCATTTTGAATGCACTGAGGTTGTTTCAGGAGTTGGCCCAAGGCTCCTGCATAGAGGGCGTTTCTGTAGTCCAACCTGCTGCTGACGAGAGCCTGGGTGACGGTTCTTCTTTTTTCGGTGGGCATCCACCTGTAGATCTTACAGAGCATGCAGAGGGTGTTGAAGCAGGAGGACGAGACGGCGTTGACCTGCTTTGTCATGGAGAGAGTAGAGTCGAGGATGAACCCTAGGTTGCGTGCGTGGTCGGTGGGTGTTAGAGCTGTTCCCAGTGCGGTCGGCCACCAGTAATAGTCCCAGGCCGAGGGGGTGGAGCCGAGGATGAGCACTTCCGTCTTGTCCGAGTTTAGCTTCAGTCGGTTGTTCTTCATCCACTCAGCGACGGCTTGCATTCCTTCGTGGAGGTTGGTTTTTGCGGGGAGGGGGGTCTTTGGAGAGGGAGAGGATTAGCTGGGTTTCGTTGGCGTAGGAGATGATGTTGAGGTCATGCAGTCGGGCGACGTGGACGAGCGGTGCCATGTAGATGTTGAACAATGTTGGGCTGAGAGATGTGCCTGGGGTACGCTGCAGATGATATCGGTGGCTTTGGAGCGTACAGGGGGAGGTGGACACTCTGGGTTTGCCGGAGAGGAAGGAGGTGGCCCAGTCCAGAGCTTTGTCTTGGATCCCAGCGACGTGGAGGCATGTGCGTAGGGTGCGGTGGCAGACGGTGTCAAAGGCGGCTGACAGGTCCAGGAGGATGAGGGCCGCGGTTTCTCCGTTGTCCAGCAGGGCCCTGATGTCATCGGTGGCGGCGATGAGGGCAGTTTCTGTGCTGCAGAACCCAGACTGGGATTGGTCCAGGATGCTGTTCTCCTCGCGGTAGTGGGTCAGTTGTCTGTTGACGGTCTTCTCGATGATATTTGCCGGAAACGGGAGCAGGGAGTTGGGCCGGAAGTTCTTTCTTTTTTTTTTTTTTTTTTTTTTATAAAATTTTATTGAGCATATTCAAAATATACATAATTGAACATATGTTATAGTATACATATTATAATACATAGAAAAGAAATGGATTTTTCATCATATAGGAACGCACGTAGGATGAGAACATAGTTTAAATGTAAATATTAATATGAGTTCAATTTATAGGATGTGGCAAGTATGATAATGACTTAACAAGAAGCAGCTACAAAGAAAACAAATAATAAAAAAGAACAAAACAAACAATTAATAAAAAAAAGAACAAGCATTATACAATAAATACTCATTTTTTTCATTTCATACTTCTATATAGTATATAGTAGTGACATCACTATTACGCTACTATGACTAATTTTAGCCTCAGACCCTTTGCAGTTCGTACCAATTAGCCACTGGGGACCAAATCAATTCCCCTTTAGCTCTAGATTTTTTCCCTCTAGTTTCATATATGGCTTTTTCTTGTTTATATGTTGCTAAAAGTCTATTAATCCATCCCTGGAATGTAGGGGCCTCAGTATCCTTCCAGCGAGCTGCTAAAATAATTCTGTATATGGCGGTACATATATAGGTCGTGTAAATTTCTGGGTTACTAAGTTCTAGGGAGCTATCAAAACCTAATAAGAACAATGTTGATGAAGTTTGGATCTCACGGCCGAAGATCTCGATCCAATATTTAACTATACTTTCCTTTAGTTGTTTCAACTTGGGGCAGTCGTAAAACATATGTACTAGGTCTGCGGGGCCAAGTGCACATCTAGGACATTTATCATGGCTGATCTTACCCCATGAGAATAGCTTAAAAGGTGTGTAATATACATTGCAGATCGTTTTATAGATTTGGGCTTTTAAGTTACTTGCTAGTAAAACTTTAGAGGATAGTTGTAGCACCATATCTATGTCAACGTTGGGATTATTTAATTTATCAGCCCAGCTTTTTTCTATTTTTTCTAAATCATCCGGGTGGTTGTTTAAGAGGATCCCGTAGATATCGCTGATTCTGACTGATAATTTTGACATCAAGTCTAGGAGTGGTATCGACTGTAGCTCCATATTTGTAAAACCTTGTCTTAGTATTGTGAAGATTTGGATACATTTTAAATAATCCGCTTGGTGGATTTGATATTTAAGGCGTAACTCGTTAAAAGTTATTCTTCCATCTGAATTTAGAAAATCGCCAATAGTGATAATACCTAAATTTTCCCATCGTTTAGTGATGTTATCATTGAGATATTGGGGGATTATCGAACTGTGCCATAGAGGTGTATATTTTGTACATTTAGGTATTGATAGTATTTTAGTGACACTAGTCCAAATTTTAAAAGCATCTGTAACTATTTTGAATTTAATTTTTTTGTAGTATGAGGGCTCGATTTGTCTTAGCAATAATCCTCGAGCTGTATCCTAATGTCAATTCATAGATAGAAGGGATACTATGCAGTAATGTATTTTGATCTGGACCTTTAGGTATAATTAGGAAGGACATTTGTTGTAAAATAGCAGCCCACATATAATAGGTTAAATTTGGTACTGCTAGTCCACCGCGGGCTATCGGTAGCGCTAACTTGGATATGGCCCTTCTTGTCTTCCCGTAGTTCCAAATAAATGATGTTATTGCTTGGTCTATCTTCTTCATATAAGTATTGTCGATTAGAATAGGAATTGCACGAAATAGGTATAGTAATTTTGGAAATATTGTCATTTTTATGTAATTGCTTCTGCCAATTATGGATAACTGAAGGTTATTAACTCTGAGAAGATCTTTTTTTATTCTTGTAATTAAGGGATCATAATTTAGCGTGATGATGTTGTTAGTATTAGGTGAGATGTTAACTCCTAGGTATTTTGCGTTTTCCACTCTATATTGGCGTGTATATGGTGTATTATCGGTACAAACTACCATCGTTTTGTCCTGGTTTAGTGAATAGCCTGAATAGCGACCATATATTTTAGTGACTGCTTCTATTTCGACTAATGCCTCAGTAGGATTAGTTGTTAAAATCGCTACATCATCGGCGTAGGCAAGAATTTTAGTATTATGTATGCCGGTTTTTATTGGTATTATCGCCGGTGATGTTAATAATTTAATGATTAAGGGGTTGATATAGAGTGCGAATAAAAGTGGAGAGCAAGGACACCCTTGTCGTGTGCCTCTTTGGATATTTATGCTTTCAAATTCGCTACCACCTGTCAAGACTTTGGCTTTAGGTTCTACATATAAGGCTTTTACTGACTTTATAAACCCCGGGCCGATGTTATTAAGGGCTGGTAACTCCCAGAGAAACTGCCAGGAGACCCGGTCGAAAGCCTTGTCTTGGATCCCAGCGACATGGAGGCATGTGCGTAGGGTGCGGTGGTAGACGGTGTCAAAGGCGGCTGACAGGTCCAGGAGGATGAGGGCCGCGGTTTCTCCGTTGTCCAGCAGGGCCCTGATGTCATCGGTGGCGGCGATGAGGGCAGTTTCTGTGCTGCAGAACCCAGACTGGGATTGGTCCAGGATGCTGTTCTCCTCGCGGTAGTGGGTCAGTTGTCTGTTGACGGTCTTCTCGATGATATTTGCCGGAAACGGGAGCAGGGAGTTGGGCCGGAAGTTCTTGAGGTCCTTGGGGTCAGCCTTGGGTTTCTTGAGTAAGGCGTTGATCTAAACGTGCTTCCAGCTCTCCGGGAAGGTCGCTGTCTCGAAGGAGATGTTGATGGCTTTATGGAGATGGGGTGCGATGGTGGTGCTGGCTTTTTTGAAGATGTGATGTGGGCATGTGTCTGACGGAGATCCAGAGTTCATGACTTTGATTGCTTCGTTGTCGTTAATGTTGGTCCAGGCAAGCAGGGGGTTGGTGCGGATGGTGGCCGTTGGGATGGAGGTCTCAGTGGTTGTCGGGCGGTCGTGTCGTTGAAGCTGTCGTGGATGTAAGTGATCTTGCGATGGAAGAAGGTGGTGAGGGAGTCGCACAGGTCTTGCGAAGGTGGGATGTCGTTGGTGTTGGAGCTGGGTTTGGAGAGTTCCTTCACAATGTTGAAGAGATCTTTGCTGTTTTGTGCGTTGATGTCTTAGCGGTCTTTTGGCGGATCTTATGAGGTGGTGGTGCCTGCGGGTGGCGTTCTTGTGGGCTGCGTAGCTGTCTGGTGTCTGTTCACGTGCCATTTCTTCTCTAGCTTTCGGCAAGTTTGCTTGGAGGTCTTCATTGAACCAGCTGGCTTTCTTGTTGGTGTGTCTGTTGGGGGGTTTCTTGAACGGGGCGATGGTGTTGGCGCAGTCATCGATCCATTGTCTGAGGTTGCGGACGGCGGTGTTGGGGTCGGTGGGGTCAGCGGATGGGCTCCGGGTGAGGATAGTGGTTAGCTGGTCTTCGGTGACTTTGCTCCAGCAGCGACAGGGGATCTGTTGGGTGCGGTGGTGCATGGTAGGTTTCTGGAAGGTGAAGTGAATGCAGTGATGGTCGGTCCAGTAGAGTTCAGTGGTGTGGTTGAAGGAGACGTGAGAGCTTGCGGAGAAGCTGGGGTCAAGCATGTGACCGGCGGAGTGGATGGGCGTTGTGACGAGTTGTCTGAGTCCGAGGCTGGCGAGGTTGACGATCAGGGTGGTGGAGTTGTGGTCCTTGTTGTTCTCAAGGTGGAAGTTCAGGTCCCCGAGAAGGATGTAGTCTGTGGAGGCAAGGGCGTGCGTACTAACGATGGAGTCACTGAACTGTGGTCGGGGTATGGGGGTCTTTAGACAAGTGTTTCTCTGAGAGTGGTTTGGGATCAGTGTGGATCTGGAAGAGCAGGTGTTTGGCGACGCTGAGGGTGTCGTCGGTGTTGGTCGAGGCCCTGAGAGTGTTCCTGTGGACGATGGTGATTCCTCCTCCTACTCCGTTGCTGTGGTCCTAGCAGGTGATCGTGTAGCCGTCTGGGATGGCTATGGCGATGTCGGGTGCCGCGGAGGCGTTCAGCCAGGTCTCCGTCAGGAAGGAAACTTCTGGGGAGGTTGAGTCGAGTAGGTCCCAGAGTTTAACGGCGTGTTTGCGGGCAGAGCGGGTGTTGAGAAGGATGCATCTGAGGTGCGTAGGATCTTTACCAGTGGGTGGATTTGCGGATCGGATGCCATTGAAGCTGCAGTTTCGGCAAGTGAATGGCCCTTGAGTGCGTTTTGGGGCGGCCAGGAAGCAAATGTGTGATCGTCCGATGTTGAGTGCGTGGAGGGTGCTGGCGTCGTAGCGCCGTCAGGTGTCATGGCATTCACGCAGGCCAGGGGTTCTGGCGCTGGGCGCAGTCCAGGCGCAGACGGACACAGACAGGCTTGCCTTTGGTGCGCCTTCGGCACGCCATTTAGTAGGAGGTGGGAGGGAGGAGGGACGAGCAGCTGAGAGGCGGGAGCGGGGCGGCCGATGGGCTTGTACAAAACCCAAAATAGGGGCAGAACGATGAAACACACTACAGGAGCAGAGCCAAAAAAAATACAATGAGGCTGAAGAGAGAAGGGGCAGAACGAGCGGAGAGAGCTCGCTCGATCTACCTGCAGCAGAGCAGTGAAGGCAGCGGGTCAGAGGACACACAGGTGGTGCTGTGCGGTGAGGGGAGCAGTCTGCCTGTAACCAGGGTCAAGGGTCGCTCCCTTCACCACGCAGCGGGCGCCATATCAGGGGAGGTGGGAGGGAGGAGCCGCTGGGAGGCGGGAGCGGGGCGGCCAATGGGCGAGCAGGGGGATGAGGCGACAGGGGACGCAGCGGCGGGAAAAGGTGGAGCGGGGTACAGAAGGCAAAAGAGGGGAGAGAAAACAGAACTAACAATATAAAAACCCAAAATAGGAGCAGAACGATGAAATACACTACAGGAGCTGAGGGAAAAAAATACAGTGAGGCTGAAGAGAGAAGGGGCAGAATGAGCGCAGAGTGCTTCATCGATCTATCTACAGCGGAGCAGTGGAGGCAGCGGGTCAGAGGACACACAGGTGGTGCTGTGCAGCAAGGGGAGCGACCTGTCTGTAACCAGGGTCAAGGGTTGCTCCCTTCACCGCGCAGCGGCCGCCATATAAGGGGAGGTGGGAGGGAGGAGCAGCTGGGAGGCGGGAACGGGGCAGCCAATGGGCGAGCAGGGGGGCAGGCGATAGGGGAGGCAGAGGCGGGAAAAGGTGGAGCAGGGTACAGAAGGCAAAAGAGGGGTGGGCCGCAGGGAACAAAGCGACGGGAAAAGGTGGAGCGGGGTAGAGAAGGCAAAAGGGGGGAGAAAAACAGAAATAACAGTACAAAACCTCAAAATAGGGGTAAAAAGATACAGTGAGGATAAAGAGAGAAGGGGCAGAACGAGCTCAGAGAGCTCGCTCGATCTACCTACAGCAAAGCAGCAGAGGCAGCGGGTCAGAGGACACACAGGTGGTGCTGTGCGGCCAGGGGAGCGACCTGCTTGTAACCAGTGTCGTATCACCTTCACACCTCATGCTGGAGCTCATCTTTTTTTTTTTTTTTTTTAAAACCTTTATTGTATCATAAGGCAAATACAATTGCAGGCCAGCAAGAGCACAGCCGGCCATTATCACAGAGACGGACAATGCAAATCAATAAGTCAAAACACATACATCCCGCCTCCTCAATTCCACATCAACACCCAGGATACTGTCGCACCATATTGGTACCAGGATAAGAGAGGTTTTTTTTTTTTTTTTTAAAGTTCAGAGATAGAACAGGATCCGAAGTCATACAAGCCAGTAACACCAGAGGTAGGGGATATCACAAATCAGGATATGCACATTCGGGACCACTGCAGGCGGGGCGCAGGCACTAATGCGCACTAAACAGGATAGACAACAAATATTACATTACGCCCCCCAATGCAGCACATGCCCGCCATACCTAAAAAGGAACTATGATAACATCCCCCATACTGGCTCAAGACATAAGAACACCCGGTAAACCACCTACTACTCGGAATCCCAAAGATAAGAAAAGAAAGAAAAGAAAGAAAAAGCCAAGCAGAGCAAGAGAGAAAAGAGGCCCTAGAAACTGAAAAAGGGAAAGAAAAACAGAGAATACCCCCCACCCTGCACCCCTGCCTCCGGCTACGGCCTCCCCCTCAGCAGAGTGCCTGTCGCCCATTTTATGAAACCCGAGATTTAGAAGAGAGAGAAAGGAAACTACCACCCACCTAGACTAAAAGAGGAACCCAAAGGAAGGAAAGGAAAGAAATGAAAAACGGAGGGGAGCCCACTAGCAGTCCCCCGGTCTCTCCCTCTGCAAATAACGTATACGGACAGGACGTAAAACACCTCCGCTAAAAGTAGTACAATAGAACAGTGCACTAGGCACAGGAGCAGCCCAGCATGGCAACAAATAAGACAATACGCCACACATCCCCCATAAACCCGCAAGCAGGAAATATCGAGACGGAGGAAACATCATTTATCCTTGTCCTGTCCTGCGCATATCACGATGGCCCACCAAATTGTCGCACTCCAAATCCGCAATCGTAAGGAATAGGGATATCAGAGTAAACCCAGACAGCAGCCAATCTGTAGTGCTGCGATGCGATCGGACCACATCCGAGCCCGTTTCCTGCCAGCTTGATGAACCCAACCTGATGCAACAACATGACTGCCACATCGCAATCGGCAGAGCAGAGCAGGGAAAGATCGTCACATTGTCAAAACGTGGTTGGAGCAGAACCAGAGATACCAACAGCATGGCGTGGAAAGAAAGTCCATCGCTCGGTTTCAAGCAGGAGCCCACGGATAGTTCTAGATCACGAATGTCACCAACTGGAGATGGCTGAAGAGCCCGTGTCCCGGATTCTAGGATATCAGTGCCGGCGCCATATTGTCGCGTCCGGGTAAGAAGTGAAGCATACCACTGTGCGCCCACGAACCACCCGGGCTCATCAGTTCCGCCACAAGACAACATCATCCAGCTTATCACCCCGTGAACGGGCATCCCGCTCCAAGGTATCGCGAAGGTCAGCTAGGGCAGCAAGGAGATCGCCAAGATGTAGTTCTGCTCCGTGCCCCCGTTCTGTCAAGCTCCCTGCCTCCATAGGATGCAAATCAGGTCGGGACTCGGTTTCACGGATGCAGCACTCTGCTCCCCTCGCTACGTTCCGAGGAAGCACCATTATAGATCGGGGCCGGGGCACGTGCAACAGGGCATCAGGCGTCATGGTATCACCAACAGGGCACCCAAACAGTGGAGACGTAGCCAAAACACAGTCGCCGAGCGAGTCCGCGCTATTAAACGTGGCCGGGCTCAAATTCGGGATTCTCCCGCAATTAGCGGGACGGGTCTCACCACGGTCCCCGGCGGCAAGCGAACAAAGTTCCCAAAAAAACACAAACGACTCAGGGGAATCATGAAGGGTCGATCTCTAACTCAGGCCCCCAATCAGTTGAGCGAGCGATCCGAAAATCGGCCGGTCCGATTCGATCCGGAGCCGACCGGCCCCTCACTGCAGCTGGTGGCCGTTGTTGTTCAATTGATGGCCGGTCCCGCAGTCCAGACGAGTCCCCGGTCTTCAAGCTGCCTCGGGCCGCAAACGCCGCTGTCCGTTTCTCCCCATGTGGAGGTGGTCAAACCTCGGGGACGCGCCATCGAGTACCGGCGCTGCTCCTGCGCCCGTGTGTGCACTTTTGAATCAGGATATCAGGCAGAAGGCGCCCTCGGGAGGAGATGGTACACGGAGCCGGGGGACTGAGCGGCCATCTTCGACGCCGGCTTGGCTCCTCCTCCATAGCTCATCTTTTTAACACATGAGCCTGCTGCAGCAGGTATTCTCCTCACAGGCTGTTCCCAATGGTGGCTTTAGTGCAGCACGAGCACCGCACACTTGGAATGACATGCGCGGCTGCCGCAGTGTGCCATGTGGGTCCTTACACCCATGTCCCCAATGTTGTTTTTTATGCACGCTCAAGGATGCGGACCGCCATAATTATCAGCCACGCTGATAATCGCGCATCATTAGCATTTCAGCCATGGGCGGTAGGCCATAAGAATGACTGGGGATAGAGATGGGGTGTTAGATCTGCATGCTAGCACGGCCGGGTTCTGACGCCCGCCATACCGGCACGCATATTTAATTCCTTGCCAAGCCCACATACCATGGGCCAAACCATGAGGTATGCACGTTGCCGGGGTGGATCAACATACACCCCCAGCACCTAATAAACTATGAGCCTGACTTGCAAACCCGTATCGCGATGAGCGATACAACAAGCGGCTCAGATCCTGAGTCTCTCCTCCGGGTCCCCTTCCTGCCAGCCAGCACAAGATTCATACACTGCCAGAAGAGGCAAATTCCAGTTACTTCAACCCAGCCATTGTTCTGGGAATGGTTGCTTTTGTTCAGTTTTAACTGAAACTCAATTTGCAAACCTTTTCCTTGTTGTTTGCGGCCCAAAATCGAGTTCCTGAAATGTTTGTTTCTGTTCCGTTCGCTACCCAAACCCTGTGCGCATCTCTCCGAGGCCGCCGCCCCTGGGCCACACATTCCACCTCAGCCACCAAATCACAGTGGTGATCAGATGACTCAGGGAATGTGTGGATAAAAAATGTTTGAGTGTGACCACACCTGCACAGAAGCAGCTTCTGCTTGGAAGCAGAAAGTGGACCAAAGATATGTTTTTGAATGTTCAGCTCACGATTTCTGTTTGCCTTCTCAACAGTGTTACTGAGCATCACGTTATTTCACTGAAAAACTGATTATATCTTTGTGTCTATCTCTTCATCTTCTGCATGGATTTTAGGAGGCCTAAGCAAAATAGGATGTTGCCATTCAGGTGCTCAACAGTCCCATTATTTTAGGCTGTTTAGTGTCATATGGTATTTGTTCAAAATTGTCTATAGCACAATGTTCATTTTTTTTTGTCTTGCCACAAACTTCAGTTTTTCCCTATGGATTTTTTGACTGTGGAGTATACATGTGCATTAAAAAAACAATAACAAATCCTGCATTTATAATAAAATGCCAGCTAATGAGAATGGGCACTATTTGATGTTGTGAAGTCATCTAAAGATGTAGTCAGGGCAAGCATGTATTCCTGAATCAGACTGCATGACCCACTGTATTGTAATTGTATAGCTATTCAATTCCTGGCAAAGCAGCACCCAGGATAATATACTGCATCAATAAACAATTATAAGGTCCCAAAGGCCCCTGTACTAGAAACCAAAATACATAAGTAAAATATATTTTCATTTACAATGCCAATTACTCTAACTCTCACAAATGTGAGACCTATTGCATTGCAAATGCTTGTTTTAATTAGGGGTTAGGGTTTTAGGTCGCAAGGTAGTGGAAGGGGTTGGGTTAGTTTTAAGGACAGTGGGGGGTTGGGGTAGTGTATGTTCAGGGGCAGGGTTTTGGGCCTCAGGGCAGGGGGAAGGGAATGGGCAGTCGGGGTAGTTTTTAGGGGTTAGGGAAGGGCTGAGTAGTTTTTAGGGCACCGGGGTTGAGATAGTTTCTTTAAATTAGGGGTTAGGGTTTTAGGCCTCAGGGCAGTGGTAGGGGTTGGGGTAGTTTTAGGGACAGCGCAGGATTGGGGAGGGGGTAGTGTAATTTAGGGCTTACGGTGGGGGGGTCAAAGTATTGGTGACCTTAGCCACGCATACCCCCTTACCATTCTTGCTTTTACAATGAAATTACATGGTAATGATGAAATTACATGGTAATGGCATGCATGGTGAAGGAATGCGTGGTTAAGACGCATTCGTGGTCCGGGCTGTGTGATAGAGGCACACATGGTTTAGCTATGCGTGCCTCTATCACACAACCAAATGAAAGTGGAGAAAGACATGTAGGGGCACATGCATCATTATATATTGCATTCGCAAACGGTGCGAATCGCAATTTTCGGCCATTTGCGAATGCAATTTACAAAATTGGGATGCATCATTTTTTTTGCAATTTTAGGAATTGCAATCATGTTCTGATTTCTAAAATTGCGATTGCATTTAAGAAATCGCATTTTGCGATTTCTTAAATGCAATTCATGACACATTTTAGATTGCGAATTCGCAAATAGGGAGATGTAAATTACCATGAAGTAGACCTTCATGGTAATTTGCGAAAACTTTGAAAAATGCACAAAAGTGCATTTTTCAACGTTTCATTTTACACATATGAGTTTGAAAAATTTACTTAAATCCACATTTCAGGGGTGCAGGGGGGGGTCCTAATAGGTAATTGCAATTTAGGGAATCCAAACATAGGGGTGCCTCTAGGCTTAAGCCCCCCCTAGAGGCACCCCGAAATACATAGTGCACATGTGAGTGCACATATGCCCTGGGGCATATGTGTTCTTTATGTCACATTAGAAAAATGCATTTTTAAATCCATTTTTGTGCATGGTTACCATTGACTTTGAGTTGATTGAAATATGTTTTCCTAAATGCCCAATTCATATTTAGGAAATATTTTGTGCATATGCTTTAGGAATCACAATTAGGCAATTCCTATTTGCGTTTCCTAAATCGCTGTTGCACTTTGCAATTTCTATTGGGTAAAATTTGCAAATTGCGACTGGTTTTTTGACTTTGTACATATGAAAAGGCTGCTTTGCATTTCTTAACGGGTTGAAATTGCGATTGGGCCCATTAAGATATGCAAAAAGCTTTGGTACATCTGGTCAATTGTCTAAAGGGCACTGGGAGCAAGAGGCCTGCTGTTTGTAAATGGGACATTTTGAAATGGTAGAAAATTTAAATGAAGAGTTACCTTAATCATTAATGTAACTCTTATTTTATTTTTCTCCCATTTACAAATATATGGAAAGATGATTTTGTTCTCACACTCCAATATTGAATTAACAAGGACTTTTATTTTAAGATTAAAATACCTCAGTGCATCATTTCTTTACCTCTTAGCCCCAGCCTGGGTCATAAATCTGACTGAGCCCTGCTTATTATCAGGCCCTGTTATCTGCAGTCTGATGATAATAAGGTCAAATGAACACAGTATTCACTTACTATTAAATGGAATGTGTAACCCTGAATTTATTAAAAAATGCCCTCAAGGCTGTGAGCTTCTCTGAAGGATTCTGCGAGCTACAAGTAGCCCGTGATCGACTGGTTGGAGACACCTGCTGTAGATCTTATTCTTCACAGGCATACAGTCTCCAGTATCAATATCATGGGTTAACTATGTAGTGAGCCTTGGGGCTGAGAAGAAAAGAGAGGCAAACTGCCCTAATACTTGGTGACAGTCCCTCTTTTGCTCTAGGGTCAAAGTAGGGGAGAGGATGAAACCCTCAACTGACCCATCCTGCTCCTCGGAAAAAAAGGAGTTTGAAAAGAGATTCACTCTTCTCCTCCACTCCAGCATCCGTGCCCAGGAGCATGGTAACCTCAGACCTCACAAATTGGGGGTTGAGAAGTTTGACATGCAGGACCCATAAGCGGTTCCTGGGGGTCTTGAGGTCCACCGGGTATGTGATCTCCCCGTACGCTCCTTTACCTTAAAGGCCTAGATGGATGTACTTTTAGGGCATGGGGCTCCCAGGCTTCATCACCGACAGTTTTTGGCCCGGATGCAACTCGACCAGAGTGACCTTCTGTTCATACCAGAGCTTCACGACCTCCTGGCTGGCTTCCAGATTCTCCCTTGCCTTCTTCAAGAAGTCATTCATCTGTGTGCAGAGGGTCATAATGTTGCCTCAACACATCCTTAGGGGCCTTCAATTGGGAGCTTGCTCCTATCTCTCCTTCGCGAGACTGAGAGGCCCTCTACGGGGTGCCCATACAGAAGTTCAAAAGGGCTAAATCCAGCCCCCTTTCGCGATATGTCCCTGTAAGCAAATAACAGACATGGCAAAAGGGTGCCCACTCTGCCTCAAGGGCTCTGACATGCCTTTACCAGTCTTGTTGAATTTCTCAATAGACCCATTGGTTTGGGAAATGATAGGGCGTGGAGAACTAGTAGATTACCAGACACTAGTCCCACAAGGACCTGTAGAGATACTGTCCTGAAATAGTTTTTATAATTTTATGATTTCACTTTGATCTACTACTGACCACACATCAGGTGTTTTAACAGGTTACTAGAAATAACTTTAACCTGTTCTGAAAAGGATACTAGCATAACAACATATGTTGCAAACATTAAACAGTCAATACTCATTCAACATGTATTTTCTTTATTTTTAGCTAATTTATACATGCTAATTTGTCATATCTAGTGGCACGATAAATCACACTTACTCCTACCATCGTACAGGAGCGAAAAATAACACTTCCTACGTAAAAATTATGCACTCATGTCAATTATTTAAATTAGCCAGACAAATAAATGCACTGACCAAAAAGAATTTTATAACACATTAATTATCAAAAAATACCAATTATCTCAATGCATCAAAGTAGCAAATGCAGTGGTTAGAATGACCTATTTGGTATTATAATCACTATGTTAATTTTATTTATAAAATTGTTCTAAGCAGAAAAGTTAGCAAACTCAGAAACACACTTTTATAGTCTGACTTGCTTGTGTTCGAGAGGAACAATACATGTACAAAAGCCCATAGCATAAAGTAAAAAATATTTCTGAAATTAATCTTTAATCAGGTATTGCACTGCATCAAAATGTAAAATGTTGTTTTAGAAAACAGTAAATAAAAAGTGGGAATGTACTAAAAAGTTTCTTCAAATGGGTTTTGTAAATACCTTTCCTAGAAGAAGACTTTTACCACATCCCCATTGCTTTATACTCCCTTGATATCTCTTGGATCTTTCAACACCAAGCCTAATGGAGCTCATAATAATTTGATTCACTACTTGATCCCTTAATTCCCTCACTCATGCCTTGTTACTCCCATTTGTGAATGGACCACCTAACACAAGACCACAACTTGTGTTAGGTTTACCTACTCTGTGTCCATAGACACAGAGTAGGTAAACCTAACACAAGTCAGTATGGATATTCTTAGTTATTTAACAACCTTTAGACAGCTCATTGATGAATCCGAATTGCCTGAAGAAAAGACACCCTCATTCTTCTACCATGGTCTATGCGATTAATTTAATGAACTGATGGCCCAGGTGGTGATTCCTCCTAAGACTTTGAAGACCAGATAGATTTGGTGGTCAAGTAGGACCATTGTTTGTCAGAAAGGAAATCCGAAAGAAGAATGACCCGAAAGTAATAATAATCAGAGAAAATAAATCAGAACCCAATGGTGCTGAAAAAGCAAGCCTAAACAGATTGGGGGTTTACATCAACCTTTGACCAAGGAGGAAATAAAGCGGTGTTGAGATTTAAAAAAACATGTTCATATTGTGGAAAAATTGTCCCATTCCTCAAAGACTGTCCAAATAAACCAAAAGGTAAATAAAAAGTAGTTACCACTACAAAGGAGGAAGAGAGAAACTAAGAAGTCCAGTAGTTTCTGAAACCTAACTTCCGGGTGAGTAGGCATTCACCCTTTCCCTATAGGCCCCCCCCAGCTAAGACTTTTTTTTGCTATTTGGTGTAGTTTGCACTAGGCCCCTGTAACTTTTTGTCCACATAATGTATCCATGCCAAAGTCTTCCAATATCATAGAGATTTTAAATGTGTACAGGGTTTGTGTATTACTCTGGAGGAAACCCAGAAATGAGTTAAAATACAACTTACATTTTGTTTGTTTTTTGAAAATGAAGAAAAAGTGCTGCAGAAGGTTTGGAAATGGCCCTTTTTCCAGGGTTATTCCCAAACGCTTTGCTTCTTCCTCCTTTGTTTTTTCTTAACCTGTGGTTGTTGGTTATAGGACTCCGGGCATTTTACCACGGCAGATCAGTGCTAAAGTGCATATGCTCTCTGTGTAAATTGTTATTGTGATTGGTTATCCATGATTGGTATATTTATTTTACCAGTAGGTCCCTAGTAAAGTGCACTGAGTATGCCAGGGCTGGTAATTCAAATGCTACCAATGGGTTTGCATCACTGGTTGTGCCACCCCCATGAGTAGATCTGAAAAGAGGTCTCAGGCCTGCCACTGCAGTGGCTGTGCGCAGTTTGTTAACTGTCCTGTTGACCTGATCAGTGCACCCACTTGCCAGGTCTTATCTTTCCCTTTTCTTACACACTAGATACCCCTATTGTATTCCCAAGGTACCCCCCTTGGGCAGGCTGCAGTATATGTGAAAGGTAGGACATGTACTAGTGTGGGTAACATGTCCTGATAGTGAAATACTGCCAATTTTGTTTTTCACTATTGAAAGGCTATCTTGCCCATAGGACAGAATGGGGAATGATGTGTATCATGTTTACCTGCATATCTTTCCGTAGGAGCAAGATAGACAATTGGAATCTGGTATCCCTGAACTCAGAATTTAATAACACATCTTTTAGGAAGGGTGGTTTTTACATTCTGTGTTTGAAAATAACACTTTTATAAAACAGCTATTTTCTTGTGCCCCCTTTCTGTGTGCCTCTGCCTGTTTGTGGATTGACTGTCTGGTTTGAGAGTGACAGGGGCTGGGGTGGCTCCAGGAGTCTGGGTGAGTCAGCACTAGGTTGAATAGACCTATCTGTGTTGCGTCTGATGACCCTGGCCCACACTAACAAAGGAAGAAGTTGTGTACTAGCAGAGTTCACCCAGAACTGGTTTGGACTGGGTCCAGGACCCCTCACACATAGAGAACAAATACATTTGGGGTATAAATATGAGAGCTGGAACCCCTGAAGTTTAGACTACTTTGGAACCAAGTAGGAACCTTTGCTGAGGAGAAAAGCTGAAGAGCTGAAGGAGACGTTCCGCCCTTGTAGTGTGTCTGGGGTTGGCCTGCAGTTGCTATTTCTGCCAAAGGAAGGACAAAGGACTTTGGGCTAGATGTAGGTAATAGCAAATTACCGAATGGTAAATACCGAATTTTACCGATTCGGTATTTACTAATCGGTAATTGCTATGTAGGAAAAAAAATCGGTAAAAATACCGAATCGGTAAGATTCGGTAATTACCGATTTGGTAATTACCGAATCAGTATTTGCCATTGATTCCGATGGGCCTTGAAGCCCATATGATTTAATAGCAAATACCGATTCGGTAATTACCGAATCGGTAAAATTACAAGGGGGACAGGGTGTCACTTTGACACCCTGTTGCACCCCTGTTTCTGGCTTGGGTGCCGTGTGTCACATGGCACAGGTGTACATGCACAGATGTGCATGTACACAGAAATTCGTAATTTACTAAGCATGGGCGGATTTTGCGGATTCGCAATCCGCGAATTTGCTGATTTGCGTATTTGCGGATTGCGAAAATACGCAAAATCAGCGAATTCTCGCGGATTTGCGTATTTTTTTGGGGGGGGTGTGTTCGCACGGGTTTCTGCAAGTTCGCGAGGGTTTTGTACAATTTCACAAATTGCGAACTTACTTGTCGGGTCGCCTGTTTTGCGAACTTGTTGTTTCTACGTGCCCAGCCTGTTTGCAAGGCTTTCTTCATCACTGCCACCCTCTGTCACCACTGGCACTCTCTTTGGTCACCCATGCCACCCTCTGGCTCACCCATGTCACCCTCTGTGTCATCACAGCACCCTCTGGTTCACCAGTGTACATTATTGGGGCAAAGCAAAGCACTGCCATCCTCTGTCAACACTGGCACTCTGGTTCACCCATGCCACCCTCTGGCTGGCACACCCATGCCACCCTCGGTATCATCACAGCACCCTCTGATTGACTAGTGAGTGTACATTATTGTGGGAAAGCCAAGCACACCTGCACTAAGTTTTGCAAACAACACGACCTGCCCTGCCCCAACTGACATTAATGAAGGCTGGCACCTGCTTGTCTGCTCCCTTTCCTTTTTGTTGCAATAACAGGATGCAATGGCATACTTGTAACTATTCTGTGACTGTCAGAGCAGAGTCACACAATAGTTGCAAGTAGGCAACCGGATTCTGGAGGGCCCCTTCAGGAAGCCCTACAGGTAAATGGTTACAAATGATGAGCTCGAACTTTTGCACCTGCTCGTTGGTTTTGCTTTTGCAAAACTCATTTTTTGGTAATTTCGCCCTATTCCCGAGGCGCGGCGTCGTGCGAACTCGACCGTGGAAGCCGCGAACTCGTGCGAGTTACCCCAAGGTTGAGTATGGGCACCGCCATTTTGTTTGCGTGACGTATTTCCGTTTCCGCCCGCTATGTGTAATCTCGCGCAATGAGCGCCTTGCGAATGCAAGTTCGCACGAGTTCGCAATAGAAATCGCGTGCGAACTTACTTATGCGCACGTGATCGGGCCGCCATCTTGTTTTTCATTCATTCCTATGTGTCTGGGTATGGTGTTTCTATCCTCTGTATATCTCTGCCATCCTTTGCTTGTTTTAATATTTTTTTGATCTATTTAACTTATTTTCTATCCCTCTATTTTTCTAGATCTATATTTTTGTGTTTTAGGCTACTTTTGTTTACTTTTCAACTACTTTTTTAAACTTTTATTTCCTTCTTCCCTACTCTTATTCTTTTTCATTTTGTCTCTTCTTTACTGCTAACACCTGCCCAGAACATGGTCAAGACAGCTGTCAAGCTGCCCAAGACGGGCACCGCAGCCCGTGACCGGCTCCCGTGTGGTCGCTTGAGGGCGGAAATGGTGGTGCCCCGGGAGATCTTCAGCCCTGAGGAGGTGGGCGCACTTGTTTTTTATGTGCAGCGCCGTCTCCCCAGGACCATCGCGGCAGGCGGCAGGATCGCTGCTGGTTACACCAACAGCCAGGAGCGACGAAAGCGGTGGGGGCAGGTGTGCCGGGCCCTTTTTAAGATCACGGGGGTCCAGCGCACCTACAATCAAGTCACCCAGCGTGACCTGCTAGACGTGCTGGGAGTGGAGGTCCCCGGGCTTGGTGAGTAGTAGTAGCAATTTTTTCATCACTCACTACTCTGTTTTTTCTCCTGCTCTGTGTGACTGGGTTATATTGCAAATGTTTGCTTTAATTTTTTTACAAAGAGCAATAATGCTGCTGATTACATTGATAAGAGAGGTAAATTAATATTTCAAAATCTTCTGTGCATTTCAGGTGCACTGTTCTCCTTCTCTGTGGCGGTGCCACTGCTTATTTGTTTTCTATTTTGTGTTCATTTAATTGGGCTGAGTAATGTATGAGTGTATTTTACAGAACTGCGTAATGCTAGACACAAAGGGGCAGATTTACAAGCCCCTTGTTCCACGTTTACGCTGCCTTACCTGACGCACAGCGACGTAAATGTGGCGCATCCCTGCGAGTCATGTACAACGTGATCCATCTAAGGAGATGCGCCACGTGAAGGTCTGGGCCTGCGCCACAATGGGTGCGTTCCCACGCAAGGGGGGGGGGGTGGTCAGGCAGCTGTGCGCCTCGCAAAAGTGCCTGCGTGAAATCTACAAGATTTAACGCAGGCACTTCCGCGACGCTGCTATGTCAATTCTTTATGCCTGCTTGCTTGAAGCAGGCGTAAGGACTGATGCGGTATGTTGAGTATTGGGCAGCCCTGAGCATTGCTATAGTTGCATCGCGCCCGCGACGCGACTCTAGAGATGCGCCCCTCTTTCGTCACAAGATGCGTCACGCATCTGCCTACCCTTGCGCCAGGGTTTGCCACATTGTAATAGCGGCGCATCTGCCGTGACGCAAGGTTAGTTTTGCGTTACGCATTTGTTCTGGTGCACACCTGGAGGTGTCCAGCTCAGAACTCGTACGTATGCCCCTAAGTGTCAGATTAGCAATTACCTGCGCATCCCTGCAAAGTGTGCGGCACGCCAGCACCACCCATGGTGCGCCGTATTTACAATGCTGCACACCATGGTCCCAAAACGTCACCGAAGCGTTACGCATCGGTGCCGTAAAGGCGGCTCATTGATGGAGTTGCGTTGCAACGATGGCGCAGCTCCAGCAATGCTGCGTCAAGCCGTAAGTCTGCTTCATGCAGGCGCAGGGTTTCAGTGACGCATCATTGTCCTAAATGACTGATTGAAATTTTATATATGCCCCATAGCCACTTTTAGCATGCGTTCCTGCGCAGGAACGCCCTCCCTTGCGCTGGAACGCTCCCTAATGGCGCAGGGCTTTAGAATGGGATGCATCTCCCATATGCGTCACGTTGTTAATATACGCCACACCATGGCGCCTCTCTTGTTGTGGCGCTGCGTCACAAAATTGACGCAAGAATGGAGCAAAAGAGCTGCAAGGGGCTTGTAAATCTGCCCCTAGAGTAGAGGCTCAGGTGCAGTCCTTCCTTTGTAGCCCTCATTTTGGATGAAATAGTTGGTTCTTGTTCTTTCTAAATGTTTGATTTGGTTGACAAGGACATCGGCAAGCAGCAATCATCAATGTTTTCTGTTAATTCTTTCATGTTGTACGTCAGGTCCGCCCAGGGGCAAGCGGACCGAAAAATCGGATGCAGTGGCTCCAAAGGAGGAGGATGCAGGCCAGGGCGGCGAGTGCTCCTTTGCTGGCCCCAGTAAGTTTTCATTTAAATATAGAGGACCTATTGTTGTCCAAGCGTTCCTAATTTAATTTTTTCGAAATAGTGTTTAGATAGGAGCAAAATCAATAATCCTACTGTTGCAGGGACAATTCTCCACAAACCGAACTATGGACACCAAAGACCAGAGTAATAATATTTCAGAGTGGCGTGTTTGGCACACTGTATAAACCTGGTAGTGTCAGTGGCACGGACTCCTCCTTGCAAAAATTGCAAAACTTTTCGCTCAGTCACTCTAGTCTGGAGGACCAAAAACCACAGAGTCTATTCAAGTTTAAAAGCTTTATTAAAAGTTTAAGTAAACACATATATTAAAATAAAGTTAGTTGGAAATGGAAAAGTGCTTGGTGCTGAGTTGATGAGTAATGGAACACATTTCTTGTGGTCGAGCCGAGCTTTCACCTGGTTTGAAGTTGCTGTTGCTCTTGTCCTTAGAAGTCCAGTTTCTGTCTGTTCAGAGAAAAATGGTGTGTGTTAAAATTAAGCAAGCATTCAACAATTGTGACAAAAAAATGAAGCAAGACAACAGCCTTCCCTGGAAGGAGGGCCATTTTTACTTTAGACTAGAGTAGACAGTCAATTAATTTTTCTGTTGTTTTCACATTTTTTCATTCATAGACCAAATACTAGTGAGTGGTGTAATCTAACATTCTTAAATCTACTTTGTAGGTGGAACATCTGGTGGCGGGGCCAGCTCGGATGTGGTGGTGATCATTGACTCTGAGTCCGAGGATCACTCTGGGGAGGAGGCGGCGCTAGAGGAGTCAGACCAAGAAGTACAGACTGTGAGGAAGGAGACAGTGGCGGTGGCGAGTACAGGTAAGCTGGATCATGGTACTATCTGACTCTTAGATAGGATATGATGTGTATCCAGTGGTGGCCCAGTGACAAATTACAATATGGTAATTACAGCAGGCTGGGACCGACAGACAGATAGAGGCAGAGACAGAGAGAGAGGAAGACAGAAGGAGAGAGAGAGAGGGAGGGAGCCAGAGGGAGGGTGAGGGAGGGAGACAGAGAGAGAGAGACAGCGAGGTAGAGGGAGACACAGGGAGACATAAAGAGGGAGACAGAGAGAGAGAGAGAGAGGGAAACAGACATATCGCCTGGGCTTCTGCCAGATCTCTTTCATATGAAAGAGCATCAAACCAAGGATACAAGTGAGTTGTGGGAAGGGAAATGGTGATTCAAGCGCCCCCCCTTGCCCCTCCCTGCGGACGCCCATGATACTGGCCTGAATATTTTTGTACTGCGCTGGCTAGTTGCTAGTTGTACTTTGACACAACTTCCTGCTGAATTATTTTGTGTTAATCATATTCTTAAAGAGCATTGGTTACATATTATGTCTTTCTTTCTTCATATAGTTGGCAATACTAAAACCTCCAAACCGACGAGGAGTATGCTGGCTGTACTGGCCCGACAACGGAGGCTGGAAGCAACTGTTGCCGAATATCGGCGGCTGGTGGAACTGGAGGGGGACGACACGCACTCCAGTGCATCAAATCTAACATCTACATCCTCCTCCGTGACCCCATGTTCTGCCGGTAAGCGCAGTGCTCCAGCGAACCGGAGCCGTGCTGGAAGACGCCACCGCCGAGCAGCAAAAGCTGCACCTCACAGTACTGTTAAGGCTCGCTTGCGCCGTGCACTCCGCAGAGTGTCCGACCTAGAGGCGGAGGTCCAGAAATGGAACGAGTATCAGAATGTGGTGGAGAACCTCCGCCTAGATCACGCCACCCTGCAGGAGAAGTATGATGCCCTGGCCCTAAGGCATGATGCCCTGGAGGCCAAACTTAACAGCTTGCATCCCTAGAGTGTCCCTTGCCCCTTTTTTAGAGACTTTTGGGGGGTGGGAATTGGGAGTTGGGTTTTTTGGGGACTTTTGAAGGACTATTTATTTGTTGGGGTTAGGGAGGGTCTTGCGGGAGATTATTTTGTTAGGGATATAAATATACTTTTTCAAACTTTATCTGAGCATACCTGTTTTTTTACTACTTTTGAGCTTGGTGGGTGGTGGTTTTGCAGTAAGTTCATTTAACTGAACACTGTCATCGTGTAGGTTCACGTGCAATAGGCCAAATGTTTTCCAAAGTAAATGCCTGTCACAGAGTTTGTTAATTCAAGAGCCCTAGGACTTTACTACTAGTACCACTGTCACTCTCTCGCCTCTCCGAACACTCCATTATACTACCTCCCATCCAAACGCTTATCTTACCTGTAACTTGTGTTTGAGGGCTGGCTCCACCTGGAATTCACAGAGTCCTAAAGCGTTCTGCAGCAGGGCCACAACTGGAGTTTCCCGGCGTGGATTTTCTGCAAAACAAAAGCAATCAACATTAGAAATGTGGCAGCGGTGCTCACACACCACAAAAACCTAGAAGCCCCACAGACAGCACCCCTAAGACAGGCAAGCGAGCAATAATAACGCCTAAACGTTCACGTGCAATAGGCCAAATGTTTTCCAAAGTAAATGCCTGTCACAGAGTTTGTTAATTCAAGAGCCCTAGGACTTTACTACTAGTACCACTGTCACTCTCTCGCCTCTCCGAACACTCCATTATACTACCTCCCATCCAAACGCTTATCTTACCTGTAACTTGTGTTTGAGGGCTGGCTCCACCTGGAATTCACAGAGTCCTAAAGCGTTCTGCAGCAGGGCCACAACTGGAGTTTCCCGGCGTGGATTTTCTGCAAAACAAAAGCAATCAACATTAGAAATGTGGCAGCGGTGCTCACACACCACAAAAACCTAGAAGCCCCACAGACAGCACCCCTAAGACAGGCAAGCGAGCAATAAGAACGCCTAAACGTTCACGTGCAATAGGCCAAATGTTTTCCAAAGTAAATGCCTGTCACAGAGTTTGTTAATTCAAGAGCCCTAGGACTTTACTACTAGAACCACTGTCACTCTCTCGCCTCTCCGAACACTCCATCATACTACCTCCCATCCAAACGCTTATCTTACCTGTAACTTGTGTTTGAGGGCTGGCTCCACCTGGAATTCACAGAGTCCTAAAGCGTTCTGCAGCAGGGCCACAACTGGCCAATTTCATCCCTTAATAGACCTTGCCAGCAATGGCCCAGCCAAGACCCGTAAACCCAAGCGCAAACAAGTTTGACAGTTGACACCCCCAAACAGCCAAAAATGCAAATCGGGGAAAAAAAGTCACACTTAGCAAAATGTATTTAAATGAGGACTCACTACTTCCAGTCCCTCTTTAGGGGACTCAACGTAAGTTTCTTCATTGTGCAGAATCCAGGCATCAGCATTACGGGAAATGGATAGGATGAGTGGAGGAGGAGGATAGACGACCAGGACTGAGTTCTTGTCAACTAACTGTTGTGAACATGAGGAATGCTGCGGCATCAAAATCAAGACAGTTCTGCTGATGGGCTTGTTGTTGCTTGTGATGGGGTGATTACAGTTTTGTTGTGAATGTGATGAAGCACTTGCTAAACAAAGAAAGACAGACACACAGGAATAAAAGTGAATAAGGAGGACTAAATTTACAGTTAATGAGTCATTGACTCATTTTCAGAACTCGCTGTCAGGGAAGCAGAACTCGTCCTCATACTCTGCTAATTCATCAGTCGGTTCTACTTCTGGTAACTGAGGAGAACTTTCCTCAGGTAGGTCGGTGTCCTCTTCTTCCTGCGTGCATTCTCGTACTTTGTAATCTGGTGGTATGAAGTGCTGGTTCATCTTTATCACGGTGAGCCACTCCACATTTTGAGCCACTCCACATTTGCGGGCAAGAGGCGGGACCTTTAGCAAGTCACAATGCCACCAGCAGAACTAAAAGCACGTTCTGAAGACACGCTTGCGAGTGGGCAAGACAAGTAATTGATAGCCAGGTTGGTGAGCTCTCGCCATATTTTTCTTTTCCCATGCCAATACGCCAATGGGTCCTCAGTAATATTGACCGCTGTGGAGTCATCCAGATAGGCCTGCACCATTGAAAGAATGTCCTCCCGCATTCCTGTACTTTGCACTTCTGTGTCCTTTCTGGGACAAGGAAACCCTAGCTCACTTAGCCAATCCGCTTCAGACATATCGCCTGGGCCTGGTGCAGATGATACGGTTGCTGGTGTGGTTAACGGCTTAGTGGAAAAGTCACTCACTTCTGCCAGAGGCACAGATGCAGAAGTGCTTTTTTGGGACGCCTGATGGCCTGCTGATTCACTAGTAGTACTGTCTTCTCGTACAGTTTCCTTCCGCTCTCTTTCAAAACGAATGGCTGACTGAGCTAGCCAACCTTTGTACTCTGTAACATCTGATGTTTCAAAAGGAATTATTACTTTGCCAAACAATGGCTTTTTGTAACGTGGATCCAGAATAGTAGCACAAATGTAGTGCTGTTGTTTCTTGATATTTACAAGCCGTTTATTGCTAACTAGGCGTTGTAATAATCTCTGCGCCAACTCATATGCTTCATTCTTTCCAGCATCTTTTAATTGTGAAGACACCACCTTGACTTGGTGCTCGAGCTTCAGCAACAATGGGATAGCTTTGCTCAAAGAACAGTCCTCCCTGCTGACGTCACGCGTGAAGACCTCAAAAGGACGAAGCATGTCTGTCAGGCTTTTAACTAGCTGCCATTGCTCCACCGCTAGCATCATTTCTGTTGTATCACCACCCAGGTTGCAGAAATACTCATTGACTACTGGAAACAGCTCATGCAGACGCTCAAGCATGTAGAAGGTTGAGTTCCAACGTGTTGCCACCTCCTGGATAAGTGCTTTCACTGGCATACTACGTTCATTTTGCTTGCGCCTCAGCTCCTTCCGGGCCTTAAACGAATGGTTAAAATGTGTGCATATTCTTCTGCAAATGGTCAGTATTTTGTCGACTGCAAGTTCTTTTTTCAAGAACTTTTGCACGACAATGTTCATACAGTGCGCCAAACACGGCACTCTGAAATAGAAACCGTCCTCCATGGCCCTAACTACATTGCTGCCATTATCAGTAGAAACATAACCAACCTTGTATTTTCTTGGGGGTAGCCATTGCGAGACCTTTTTGTTAAAGTCATCCAAAATGTTGGCTGCAGAATGACTTTTCTCCATGCCAAACCTGGCTAATGTTGCATGTTTACGAGCACCCTTAAAAATCTCGACCAAGTCACCACCTGCATTTATCTGTTGTGCAACCCCTGAAAAGGAGACCCAGTGTGCAGTGATGCACATGTAATCAAGGGCTTGGCAACTGGTCCACATGTCTGTTGTCAGGTGTATAGTGTGAACTGCACTCTTCTGCAAAGCTGCCCCAACCAACTCAAGCACCTCTTTATATAGTGCTTGAACAGCAACCCTGGCAAAATAGAACCGGCTAGGAACCTTCCATTTAGGGGCCAGTGTTGCCACGAGTTCAAGGAAACCCACACCTTCGACAAACGAAAAAGGGAGAAGGTCCACCGCTAGCATTTTAGCCAGCTTAGTGTTATACAGGCGTACAATTGGGTGGTTGCGTTGAAATTGCACATCTGAGGAGAACATGGTTGAAATGGTGTGCTGGACAAATTTACGGGATGATGCTGATGCCTTCTTTGACCCACTTCTGATCAGTGTTGACATTTTCCGCATTGGTGTGTCTCCCAGACTCTCAGTGTGCCTCCTATGTGTTCCGGAGGGTGTGGTGCTGCCAGGGGTACTGGGTGCAACCGGACACATGTCTGACGCTTCTTCTACCTCCCCGTCATCTTCAGATGAAACACCTAGTATGGGTATATTTTGGCCACTTGCCCTTTGGGATTGCTTTCCCTTGATGTTTGCTATGTGCGCAAACCATTCAACAGCGTGCCTTATTTCAAGATGACCTATCTGGCCTCCGGTTCCATAGTTGGTACCAGTCTTACCACGGCTAACGCTAGTCTTACAAATGCAACAAACGGCTATGTTATCATACTTTGCATGGACACTAAAAAAGTTCCAAACTGGGGACTTGAAACCTCTGGTTTTGGCGCACGAGATGATACTGCCAATGCCAGATGAAGCAGTGGTGGATGAGCCTTGCAGACATCTACTGGGTTGTGCAATTATTTCAGCAACCCTACTTGAGGGAGTCGAGCTGGATGGAGTCCCCCTCTGGGGAGAAAATATGGGAGCTGTAGGTTTTGTTGAACTTGTTGTACTACTTGACTGCATTGGTGGTGCTACCAGTGGCACGTCGCCAGGGTCACGCTCAGCCTGACGTCGGGGTAGGGTATAAATGTCTGTCTGCTGCATGGCCGGTGTGGCTGGAATGACGTGTGTGATGACTAGGTCATTGCTGTCATCCTGTTCATCAACATCAGAATGAACCACTTCATCAAGTCCGACGTTCGGATCCATAAGTATGAGATTTCCGGGGCCCTTCCTTTTAACATTTGATACCTTTCGCAGCTCATGGTGTACCTCCCTCTCAGACGTCGCAGATGGTTGCCAATCTAGATCCAGATCATCATCTGATGGAGCGGGGCTTGAAGAGGAACTTCTGCACACACTCCTTGATCTTTTCTTTGGTGGGGAGCTGGGAGAAAATGAATCATCAGGAGGAGTGCCTTCGTCTTCCTGACATGATACCCCGGCTCCAAAGTCAATTTCCTCCTGTGCCCCTACTTCTGGAAGAACAACCATTGTGGGCACTTGCACCGCTCCATGCGCCGCTACATGGGCCTCTTCATTGATCGCTACTTGCAACTCTCCATGGACCTCTCCTTCTCGGCCTTCTCCTTCTCGGCCTTCTCCTTCTCGGCCTTCTCCTTCTCGGCCAGCTCCTTCTCGGACAGCTCCTTCTCGGACAGCTCCTTCTCGGACAGCTCCTTCTCGGACAGCTCCTTCTCGGACAGCTCCTTGCGCATGTACTTGTGCTTGTACTAGTAGCCCATACAGTTGTTGTTGCGGCTTTGGTTGTTGAATAGTACTTGTGAGATGAGTTACAACCTGTGTTGATGGTGTGCTGCTACTTTCTTGCGATGAGCCAACATCACTGGTCGTTGGTGATTTAACCATTAAACCGGCTACCTGTGCAGCACTCATGGTGGGCCTTTGTTTTCCCCACAAAAATTTAGTGGTGGTGCCACCAGTCTCCTTGGTAAGTGGTGCCACTTGCTTCTTCTTCTCCTTAGTAGAGACATCTTTCTTGCTAGAGGACCTACGGGCACCTCTTTTTGGAGCCATCTTCTTCAGATGTCGGAACAACAGGCCGCAGCAGGACTTCTTCCTGGCACTGATGCTCAACGATGATGCGGATTTATTGACTTTATGCACCTACAAGCAAACGAAGACAGAGGAACATCAGTAAATATATGTTGCATATGTAGCTCTTCAATAATTAGTTTGCAAGTAGGCATTTATGAATACACTCGTGCACACCACACAATATGGAAATTTCAAAATTAAGAATTGCTAAATTTTTGGGAAACAGGAATTTAACATTGATCCAAGAGAGCACACACAGAGAGGGTTATAGTTTCATGTACCACTGACTCCCCCTGGGCACAATGGGTGAAAGCAAGGCAAAATGGGTGCAGGCCTATGGCCCAAAGCTCACTGCCTGCCTTCAAAATGGCCGCTTGACCCCCATCCACATGGCCAGGACCATGCCTCAAAATGGCCACCACCAACATAGCCAGCCCCCAACCCCTACTCCAAAAAGTAAAAAAACACAACACAAATCAAATCACCACAATCCAATGCCATCCATCAAGTTTCAGAAGGCTTATGCTGCCAGCTGGTGGTTTTCTGGTGCAAAATTGCAATTTTTACAATTTCACGAGTGCGAGATTGTTGCTTCATGGCGCGAACGTGCCGAAAAACCAGCAAAATCCGCGAACAGACCGATTCTGGGCCCCCTGGCCATAATGGATGAAATCAGAGCACACTGGGTGCAGGCCTATGGCACAAAGCACACAAACTGGCTTAACCTCTTCAGTGCTACGCGAATTTCGCTGCAGTGCTGAAGGGTCATAAATCACATTGACTCATGACGGAAATGTTCCGTCATCAGCACCGGAGCACCGACGCTGATGACGGAACCGTTCCGTCATGAGCATGGAAGGGGTTAAAAATGGCCCATAGACCCCCACCCACACGGGACCAGGCAATAAAATGGCCCCCACCCACATAACAAGCCCCCAACACCACCCCAAAAAGTCGTAAAACACACAAAAATCACCACAATCCAATGCCATCCATGCCCTGGCCAGAATCATGTTAAAAATAAAATTCAACAAAACAGTTATACATGCATGCAGCCATGCACCCATAACTAAGCCTGGTGGTTTTCAATTCATGTGCAGAATTGTAATTTTTACAATTTCGCGAGTGCGAGATTGTTGCTGCGCGGGACGCGAGCAGTGCGAACACAAGCAAAAAAATCCTCAGCTCGCGAACTTGCAGATTTTCCCCCCCAAAAAGTCGAAAAACAAGCAACACACACAAAAATCACCACAAACAAACAACATCAACTTACTTCCTTGTGAAATAAAATTTCGAATCCGAAAGGCCTCAAATCCAAATATCCAGCAGCATCCACAAAAAGTAATCCTTCCCAGTCAAGATCGAAATCAAAGTGGCCAGGAAATGGACTAAGCAATGGGAGGAGCTTGCTGGACAGGAACAGGAAGTTGGAGACTGGGGCATTTCCTTCACACCACCCCTATGGGAGGAGCTTGCTGGACAGGAACAGGAAGTTGGAGACTGGGCCACTTCCTTCACCCCTCCCCATTTGTAATTTTTGTACTTTCGCGAGTGCGAGATTGTTGCTGCCCGCGCCGCGGCCCGCGAGCAGTGCGAACACTAGCAAAAAATCCGCTTCGCACGGATTTGCGTATTTTCGCCACATCCGCGAGAGTTCGCGGATTGCGGATTTACCAGAAATACGAAAAATCCGCGAGCGTAACGGATTTTAAGCCCATGCTTATAATTTACCACCCAATAGTATTGGGTGGTAAATAACGAATTTCTAAGGGCCTGTGGCACTGTAAACTGTGCCACCTACATATTGAATTACAGAATCGGTATATTTACCGATTCGGTATTTTACCGAATCGGTAGATTTGCCGAATCGGTAAATATACCGATTCTGTAATTTTCTAGCCCCCTACATTACAATACCCAAATACCGGTCGGTAACGGCCGAAATCGGCCGTTACTGACCGGTATTTGGGAACCTACATCTGGCCCCTAGCTGTGTGCTGTGTCCCCCTGGTTGATAAGGACTTTGCTGTGTGCTGTGTCCTGCAAAGAAAGTCTCAGAGGGCCTGAGAAGAGCTGGCCTCCTGTTGTGGAAACACAGGGATATAAAAGTTTCTAAGACTACTTCGTGATCAAGAGGAATCCCTGCCAAAGAAGATCAGCTGAAGAGACTGAGGAGAAGTACTGGCCTCCTGTTTCCGAAGTCCCAGGCACACAAGGACTTCACCCCCAGCTTCCCTGAACTTCCTAGCTGGGAGTTCCAGTCTGCCCGGAGGGCCTGTAACTGTGTGTGAGGCCTTTTTGCTGTGGGGAGCTGGAAGCGTGCCGCAACGAAAGAGAAGCGTGACGCCGCTGCAGCAGCCGCTGTCGCATCATCGAGGAAACGTGTCCCCGCTGTTAACCGTCGCATCACTGTAAAATCATGCCGCAGCACAGAGGGTGCCATTGCATCACCACAGAAGCGTGTCGCAGGACCGTTGCATCGCTGAGGAAGCACGCTGCTGCTGATTGCCATTGCATCATCAGAGAAGCTTGTTGCAGGGCCTGTTGCGGCTCAGAAAACCACTGAGTTCGCCGCACGGCCGTCGGGCGTGCACGCATCACCTCTACATTATCGCATCACAGTAAATATGCCGTTCTCTCGCATCGCACTGGATCGTCGCAATGCATTGAGGCACCACCTTGTCACATCGGAACCGGAGCGCAGGAAGTATCAAGGCATCTCCTTATCTGCGACTCCTTTTGCTTGTTTTGCATTACACATCCCAGGTAGTTTATGAGTAAAGTGTCGCATTTCATCATCTACAAGTTTATTTTTGCAACATCCTTTTTAAAGACATTCTCCTGAGTTTTTGTATGTTGGATTTTTGTCGTTTTGGTTTTGTTTAATTTAGATAAAGCTATTTTATTTTCGAAACTGTTGTCGTGTCCATTTGTGGTGTTTTCACTGTGTTACTGTGAGTGTTGATACAAATACTTTACACATTGCTTTGGGATAAGTCTTTCTGCTTGTGCCAAGCTACCAAGGGGGTGAGCAGGGGTTATCTAAAGTGTGTATCCCCCTTACCCTGACTGTAAGCAAGGGTCCCTATTTGGACAACGGTATCTACCTCTGCTAACTAGAGACCCCCATTTCTAACAAGAAGAAATAGTCTGTTTTTTTCCCTGCAAATGGTATCAACAAAGGGTGTGTGGTGCTGAAATCACCATCTTCAGAGCGTTCAGGGACAGGCAGAACTTTGTCAGAAAACCAAAATTGTTTACATAGTTTTGGCATTTTACTGGGACATAGCCTATTTTTGCTACTTTTTGTGCTTTCAACCTTCTTCCCATTGTTGGTAGAAATGGGTATGAAAGCAATAATGGATCCGAGAAATCTGTACATTTCTGACTATAAGAAAACATTCTGAATTCAGCAAGGGGTCATTTGTGTAGATCCTGCAAGTTTTTTAAAATAGAAATAGAGTTGAAATTAAGAAAATTTGAAAATGAGTTAAAAAAAACCAGCAATTTGTGCCAACTTTTTCACCTCTAACTTCTTCAAAATATGACAGAAGTTTGAAAGCAATATACTGTTACATTTAATTTACCTTTCTGGTTGTGGGGATATATAGGACTTGTAGGTTCACCAAGAACCAGAGAAACCCAGAGCCAATAACTGAGCAGTGTTTTGCAATGGTTTTTCAATGTGTACCAGGTATATAGCAATTAATTTTCGCAAAATATAAAGAGTTAAAACTAGGTATCAAAGACACCTATGTATTTCCGAAATGGGGAAAAAATGTACAGTTTAGAAACAATAGCTATTTGCACATCTCCGAAATAAAATTGTGGGTACCCATACTAGCATGCGTATTGTAGGACATTTTTCAAAGTGACTTCTTTGTTACACATTGTCTTACATTTGGAAGGCATAAATGCATCGAAATTTAATAGGTAAGAAAAGTTGCTCTACAATACTGTGTCCCCCTAAGTCTCCCGATAAAAATGGTACCTCACTTGTGTGGGTAGGTCTAGTGCCAGCAACATGAAACGGCCCGAAATTCACCACAGACATACCAGATTTTTACAGTGAAAACGGTCCCTTTTTTTTGCAAAGTGCCTAGCTGAGGATTGTGAACCCTAGCTCTACCGGCCCCTAGGGAAAATTAGCAACCTATACATTTTTTAAAATGAAACACCCAGGGGAAACCAGGATGAGGTGACTTGTGTGGCTCTCACCGGGTTCTGTGGCCCAGAATCCCTAGCAAACCTCAACCTTTGTAAAGAAAAACACATTTTCCTTACATTTCTGTTATGTTATGTTAAAATTATTTGTAGAGCGCGCTTACAGCAATCGGTTTAATGGCGCTGAGGACGGGAGGATGGCAGTAGAATGATGACAGGAGCTTTACTGGTATGCTTGTGAATAGAGAAGGGTTTTGAGAAGTGTTCTAAATTGGCTGTAGGAGGTTACGGATCTCAGTCCAGTCGGGAGAGAGTTCCAAAAATGGTGGGCCAGGAAGGAGAATCTGAGGCCCCCATGTTTTTTGTGTTTGAAGGTGGGGATCATGAGCAAATTGAGGTGGGAGGAGTGGAGTTCGCGTACTGGGACATAGCGATGGATCCTAGAAGAGATGAAAACCTCTGACCCTGTCTTCAAGTAGGTCACCCCCCCAGCCACCACACGGTCCTCCTGTGCCGCTGCCTCCACCTTGTGCTGTCGCCTGCTCCCGCCGATGACTGCTGCTGCATGAGCCCCCTCTGCCCTTTGGTCTGGGCCCTCGTTTACTTGCTGCCTTCTATATTTGTTTTATTGTATTTCTATTGTATTTCTAGTGTATTTCTGTCTTTGTTGTATTTTATTGCTTTCCTTAATCCCTTGTATCTTCCGCTGTGCCCTTTGTGCCCCATTCCTCATTTTCCTTCCGTGCCCCCCTTTCCCCCGTTTTGTCCTGTGTCCATCTCTACCGTCTTTCTCCTTCAGGACCACTTTCCCGCTGCTGCGTCCCTGCGGCCCCGTCCCCGCTGTTCCCATTCGCCGCCCCGCTCCCACCTCCCAGCTGCTCCTCCCTCAGCCCCTCATACGGAGGTCGCACAGCCGACGCGCCGCTGGCACGCATCGGCGTGCCAAAGGCAAGCCCGTCTGCGCCCGCCCGCGCCTGGACCGCACCCAGCGCCAGAACCCCTGGCCCCCGCAGGAGCCAGGACACATGACTGAGATACGACACCGCCACCCTCAACGCACTCAACACCGGACAAACACCCGCCTGCTACCGAGCCACCCCGAAGCGGACCGACGGACCCTTCACCTGCCAAATCTGCAAATTCACCTGCCTTCGAACCTGCACCCCGCCCACCGAACACAGCATGAACAACAACAACCTCAAGTGCATCCTCCTCAACACCCGCTCCGTACACAAGCACGACATCAAACTCTGGGACCTCCTCGACACAATAGCATCAGACATTGCCTTCCTCACGGAAACCTGGATGAACACC
This sequence comes from Lissotriton helveticus, assembly GCF_964261635.1. Classification (NCBI taxonomy): domain Eukaryota; kingdom Metazoa; phylum Chordata; class Amphibia; order Caudata; family Salamandridae; genus Lissotriton; species Lissotriton helveticus. The sequence continues at coordinate 1,084,377,593 of NC_136059.1, forward strand.
TCCTCGGCCCCCGACATCGCCATAGCCATCCCAGACGGCTACAAGATCACCCAGAAGGACCACGTCAACCAAACCGGAGGAGGAATCGCCATCATCTACAGGAACACCATCAACGTCACGACCAATGCCGACACACTCTCCTCTGCCAAACACCTACACTTCCAGATCCACACCGACCCCACAACCACACTCAGAGGAACCCTCATCTACAGACCCCCGGGCACGCGCACTCAATTCAGAGAAACCATCGCCGACTTCATCAGCCCGCACGCTCTAGCCTCACCCGAATACATCCTTCTAGGGGACCTGAACTTCCACCTGGAGAACAACAAAGACAGCAACACCACCACCCTGCTCGACAATCTGGCCAACCTCGGACTCAAGCAACTGGTGAACACCCCCACCCACTACGCCGTACACAGGCTCGACCCCCTATTCTCCGCCAGCAACCACATCTCCTTCAGCCACTCCACCGGAGTACACTGGACAGACCACAGCTGCATCCATTTCACCTTCAAGAAGACGACATCCCACCACCACATGCAACAGATCCCCCGCAGATGCTGGAGCAAAGTCAACACAGACCAGCTAAACACATCACTGAGCCAGAACCCACCAGTCGACACCCCTGACACCAACAACGCAGCCCAGAACCTTGCACAGTGGATCATCAACTGCACCAACGACCTTGCTCCACTCAAGAACCCCCCCAAGAAAACCACATGGTTCACTGACGCTCTCAAAAACTCAAAGAAAACCTGCAGAACCCTCGAAAAAGCATGGCGCCATGAACGGACGACAGAAAAAATGACAGCCTTCAAGAACGCCACCCGTGAACACCACCAGCTGATCCGCACCACCAAAAGGACATCGTTCAAAGAACGGCTGGACAACAAAACCCACAACAGCAAGGAACCCTTCAACATTGTAAAAGAGCTCTACAACCCCAGCGCCAGCAACAACGACATCGCCCCATCGCAAGACCTCTGCAACTCCCTCGCCACGTTCTTCTACCGCAAGATCGCAGACATACACAACAGCTTCAGCACCATGACCGCGCCTCCAGCCACCGAACCAACTATCACAGCCACCACCCTCAACGCCTGGATCCCCGTCAGCACTGAAGACACCACCCTCGTCATGAACTCCATCCACTCTGGCTCTCCCTCGGACCCATGCCATCACCACATCTTCAACAAAGCTGATGCCATCATCGCACCCCACCTCCGGAACATCATAAACAACTCCTTCGCGTCAGCCACCTTTCCAGAAAGCTGGAAGCATGCAGAGATCAACGCCCTTCTAAAGAAACACACAGCCGACCCAAAAAACCTCAAGAACTTCCGCCCCATCTCTCTCCTTCCCTTCCCAGCTAAAGTCATCGAGAAGACCGTCAACAAACAACTGACGGCATTCCTCGAAGCAAACAACTCACTCGACCCATCCCAATCCGGATTTCGAGCCAACCACAGCACCGAGACCACCCTCATCGCAGCCACCGACGACATCAGAACCCTGATGGACAACGGGGAAACAACCGCCCTCATACTCCTTGACCTCTCGGCCGCCTTTGATACTGTCTGCCACCGCACCCTAATAACCCGCCTCCACAACACTGGAATTCAAGGAAAAGCTCTAGACTGGATCACCTCGTTCCTCTCCGACAGAACACAGAGAGTCCGCCTCCCTCCCTTCCGCTCCACGGCCACCAAGATCATCTGCAGTGTACCCCAAGGCTCCTCGCTCAGCCTAACCCTCTTCAACATCTACATGAGCCCCCTCGCCGCCATCGCACGCAAACACAACCTCAACATCATCTCCTACGCATACGACACCCAGTTAATACTCTCCCTCACCAAAGACCCAGCCATCGCCAAAACCAACCTCCAGGAAGGAATGAGAGAAACTCAACTCAGACAAGACGGAGGTCCTCATCCTCGGACAATACCCATCGCCTGGGACGACTCCTGGTGGCCCACAGCACTGGGCACCGCACTGGCACCCACGGACCACGCACGCAACCTGGGATTCATCCTGGACTCCTCCCTCACAATGACCAAACAAGTCAACGCCATCTCATCTTCATGTTTCAACACCCTACGCATGCTCAGAAAGATCTTCCGGTGGATCCCAACCGAAACCAGAAAGACGGTCACCCAGGTCCTCGTCACCAGCCGACTGGACTACGGGAACGCCCTATACACAGGAACCACAGCCAAACTTCAAAAACGACTTCAGCGCATACAGAACGCCTCCGCACGACTCATCCTCGACATCCCTCGCCACAGCCACATGACTCCCCACCTGAGAAACCTGCACTGGCTCCCCATCAGCAAGAGGATCATGTTCAGGCTCCTCACCCACGCGCACAAAGCGCTCCACGACACTGGCCCCAAATACCTCAACAACCGCCTGTCATTCTACACACCCACCCGCCAGCTCCGCCCCGCCAACCTCGCCCTCGCCATCGTCCCACGGATTCGCAGAGCCACAACCGGAGGAAGATCGTTCTCCTACCTGGCCGCCAAGACATGGAATTCCCTCCCCACACATCTACGAATGACCCAGGACCATCTCACCTTCAGGAAGCACCTCAAGACCTGGCTTTTCGAGCAGTAACAGCACCCCCCCTCCCGTCAGCGCCTTGAGACCCTCATGGGTGAGTAGCACACTCTACAAATGGATTGATTGATTGAAAACTGGGACCTGGCCAGCGAGGGCTATAAAAATGGTGCATCCCAATAATAATACACAGCGTTTGGCCACCGAGAGCCAATGAAGGCTCTTCTTCAGAGGGCTGACATGTTGATGCTTAGGTTGATGGAAAATGAGTCTGGTTTGTTGGTTTTGTACCAGCTGTAAACGGTGAAGTTGGTATGCTGGAATGCCAACATGAGGTGAGTTCGCATAATCGATGCGAGAGATGACCAAGGCCAGAGTGACGAGAGTGAGGGCCTCGGTGGTCAGAAATCTGCAGATCTTCCGAATTCTGTGTGGGTGGAAAAAGCAGGAAGATACCACTGCGCTAATTTGAGGTTTTAAAGACAGGTCATTGCAGATTATGACCCCAAGGCTTTTTACAGTATTCACTGGGCGAGGGGGGCTGCCCAAAAGTGGGGGCCGAAAGTTAGAGTCCCAGGGATTAGCGGCACCTCCAGTCAGGATAAGCTCAGTTTTATCAGGATTAAGTTTTAATTGGTTGATATACATCCATTCGCTAATGGAGGTCATGGTGGATTGGAAATTGGTGACTGATGTGTTAGAGGAGTCAATATCGAACACCAGCTGGAGGTCGTTGGCATAGTTGAAGGTTATGGCTGGGCTTTTGCGTAATGACACAATCAGGGGTTGCATGTATAAATTAAACAAGAGAGGCGATAAGGAGGAGCCCTGGGGAATCCCACAGGTCAGCCTGTTTTTTTTGGCCGAGAAGTTGGCTAGGCGGACCACCTGAAATCGCTTGTGTAAAAAGGAGGAAATCCACTTGAGAGCTAAACACTGGATGCCAGCATTACTGACACGATTGATCAGGAGGTCATGATCGACCGTGTCAAAAGCAGCTGACAGATCCAAAAGCACCAGGGCCTGGGTGGTTTTTTTATCGGCTCCTCTCCTAAGCTCGTCCATGACTGCCAGGATGACTGACTCCGTGGAGTGTGCTGGTCTAAATCCTGCCTGCCGGGATCGAGAAACTGAGAGTGCTCAATAAATGAGCTGAGACAGCTTGTATCGTGGGCCTCTAGGATCTTACTAAGGTAGGGGAGCAGGGAGATTGGGCGGAAGTTGCTCAGAACCGAAGGGTCAGCGTTCAGTTTCTTCAAGATCGGGACAATCACAGCGTGTTTAAAGGTGTCGGGAATGATACCTTGTTTGAGGGAGTTGTTGAGGAGTGAGAGAGGTGGGTCAGGGCAGGGAAGGAAAGCCTCTTGCAAGATATGTGGAAGTCAACAATCATTAGGGGAGCCAGATCCCACTTTTTTTAGATGGACCAAAAACTTTTCTCTGAAGATCAGGGGAATTTGGTCGAGCGTAAGGGGATTTTTACATGTAATGGGAGGGGTTGTTGGGGGTGTAGGGGTGGGAATGTTGTTTTTAATGGAGGCGATTTTGTCAATGAAGAACGAGTTCAGGGAGTCGCATATTATTTGTGAGGGGCAGGCTTAGCGATCACTCTGTCAGGTTGCGCAAGCTCATCGACTATTGCAAAAATGTCCTTCATTTTAGCGGCTGAGTTCGTAATTTTCGAAGAGAAGTAGATAGTCTTAGTCTGGAGGATAGAGACTTTGTAGTGCTTTAGCATGGTTACATAGACGGGTGTTTCCCCAGGGGCATAAGATCGCCTCCAACGGCGCTCGGCTTGCCTGAGTGCCAGTTTTTTCCTTTTCAGATCATCGGAGAACCAGCGTTGGGCATCATGGGGGCATTTAAAGATTGGTTCTCTTAAAGGGGGCAACCTTGTTGCTGGCTGATTCAAGCCATTGATCGAGGTTTAGTGCCTGATGACAGAGGGAGCCTTGTTTAAAAAGTGAGGTGGCTGTTAATAACATGCAAAAGTCGCCAATATTGGCCCGCTTCCAGTTTCTGGCCAGGAGATTACCCACCAGGGGAGGTTTAATAGGAGGGATGCAGGCCATGGTGATTGTAATAAGGTTGTGGTCAGACCATGTGCAAGGGGAAACTAGTGGAGATGTTATTTCTAGGTTGGAAGTCCAGACTTGGTCCAGAATGTGCCCCTTAGCGTGAGTGGCCTTATGCACATGTTGGACACAGTTCATGCCTGACAGAAGGTCCGTGAACTTAACGGAGCTGGCACTCTGGTGCATATCGGTGGGCCAGTAATTGAAGTCTCCAAGAATAATTAACCTGTTATTTTTGTGATGGGAAGCTCTGGAATCTGTGTGGATCCAAGAAATTTCACCCTCCCTGCATTCCCCAAAGTCTTCCTTTAACATGGTACCTCGCTTGTTTGGGTAGGCCTAGTGCCCACGACTGGAAATGGCCCAAAACGCAACGTGGACACCCCACATTTTTACAGTGAAAACTGACCCTTTATTTGCAAAGTGCCAAGCTGTGGATTTTGAACCCTAGGTCTGTCGGCACCTATGGGAAACCTAGCAAACCTACTCATTTTTTAAAACTAGACACCCAGACACCCAGGATGAGGTGACTTGTGTGGCTCACACCAGGTTCTGTTATCCAGAATCCCTTGTTAACCTCAAACTTTGTCAACAATTCACTATTTCCTCACATTTCTGTGATGGAAAGTTATGGAATCTGTGTGGATCTATGAAATTCCACCCACCCCGTGTTCCCCAAAGTCTTCCATTAAACATGGCACCTCACTTGTGTGGATAGGCTTAGTGCTCATGACAGGAAACAGCCAAAACGCAACGTGGACACACCACATTTTCACAGTGAAAATTGACCTTTTTTTGCAAAGTGCCTAGCTGTTGATTTGGTACCCTAGTCTGCTGGCACCTAAGGAAACGTAGCAAACCTATACATTTTTGAAAACTAGACACCCAGAGGAATCCAGCAGGGGGTGACTTGTGTGGCTCTCTCCAGGTTCTGTTACCAATAATCCCTTGCAAACCTCAAACTTTGTAAAACAAAACTAATTTTCCCCACATTTCTGTGATGAAAAGTTGTGGAATTTGTGTGGTCCACAAGCTTCCACCCACCCCGCATTCTCCAAAGTCTCTCGATAAAAATGGTACCTCGCTCGTGTGGGTGGGCCAAGTACCCGCGACAGGCAAGGGCCCAAAACGAATTGTGGAGACATCAAAATGACCTACAGCAAAATTACCTGTTTTTGTAAGGGGGAGCACCAGGGTTTTTGGCCCATGGCTTGGCGGCCATCTAGGTAAACCTACCAAAACCACACATTTCTGAGAACTAGAGACCTGGGGAAGTCCAGGGAGGTATGGCTTGTTTGGATCCTCCAATGTTTTCCTACCATGAATCCCCAGCAAACCTCAAATTAAGCAGAACAAATCTAATTTTTCTCAAATTTCTATGTGGTAAAATTATGGAATCCCCAGGCTGACACAAATGTCCTACCACCTAGCACTCCCCAAGCTCTCCCGATAAAAATGGTACCTCACTCATGTTGGTGGGCCACGTACCTGCGACAGGCAAGGGCCCAAAACGTATTGTGGAGACATCATAATTACATATCACAAAACAACCTATTTTTGCAAGGGGGGTCACCTGGGGTTTTGGCCCCAGGCTCCGCGGCCATATAGGGAAACCTACCAAACCCACACATTACTGAAAACTAGGGACCCAGGGGAGTCCAGGGAGGTATTGCTTGCATGGATCCCCAACGTTTTCCTACCCAGAATCCCCTGCAAACCTCAAATTTAGCTGGAAAAATCACATGTACCATAGGGTTTTGTGTCGGATCACCATGCTGGCACAAATGTCCTACCACACAGCATTCCCCTCAGTCTCCTGAGTCAATGGAAACCTCTCTTCTGTGGGTGGGGCAATGGCTGTTGACTGGGAAGGGCCAAAAACATAGGCATTAAGGGTATAGCACAGCAAATTCTCAGCGCTACATTTCTTTTAAAATAAGTTTTTAGCCAATTCTGCATTGGACACCCACACCAGTGGGGTATCATTTTACTAGGAGACTTAAGGGAACACAGTGTAGTAGGACATTTGTGCAAGCAAGGTGGGCCCTTGCCTGTCACGGGTACTTGGCCCACCTACACGAGTGAGGTACCATTTTTATCAGGAGACCTGGGGTTATGCTGGGTGGTAGGAAATTTGTGTCACCCCAGTCAACCTAAAACCTTCCCACATAGAAATTGGAGAAAACACTTTCAGCTAAATATAAGATTTGCACACAAGCTATAGCTCCCTGAACTCCCCGGGTGTCTAGTTTTTAAAGATATCTTTGTTTGGTAGGTTTCCCTGGATGGCCGCCGAGCGCGGGGCCAAAATCCCAGGTGAGCCCCTTTCCAAAACCAGGTCATTTCCCAGACAGCTCTGATGGAAGCCAGGTTTACCGACGGACAGTGCGGTGATCCTACTACCTGAGCTGCAGCCAGGTGAGGTGATGCCCGTCCTCCTACCTCAATAGAAGCAACTTCTATGAGGAGGACTTTCCATGACCTGAACCAGGTGATATGGTTATTAGTTTTAATTGTTTTTCACTTATTGCAGTAGCGAATGGTCCTGACGAAAGCTGTGGGAAATTCCACATGAGCTGAAACATGTTGACCAATCCCTGAATAAGCAGCTATTTGTTAAACCTGCTTTATTCCATTTTGCACTGTTTTTAAATCTGGAAGTTTGGGAGACACTTAATAAAATACTTTCTCCCCACTCTCCAATTTTATATATGCACTCTCTTCTTTCATTCACGCACTGCACACTAGCTACCCTATCAAACGGTGCCACCCCTAGTTCTCGTATACTGTCTCCATTGAAAGATTGGCATTGAACACTGAGTATTTCCATTGATTGCCAACATGCTCTCCCTGGTGTAGGGAGAACCCATATGATGACAAGGGCGGTACAGAACGAGCACTGATGGGTAATTTTCACACCCTGGTGATACCATGTTGTGCTTACAATACACACAGGTATGATTCCTTTTCCTCCTTGTAACTTGATCACACAGTATCAGGCTTCCCAGAAAAATATCTTTATAGACCCATAGACATTTAGTGTGTTGTTACATGATTTGCGAATCGGGGGCTGTGTCTATGATATGGTCTTTAAATATGCCCTGAGACCCTCTTCTAATTGTTGTTACTTAAATTTTTTGATGTCTCCATAATATGTTTTGGGCCTTCCCTGCTGCGGGCACTTCACCCACCCACGCAAGTGAGGTACCATTTTTATCAAAAGACTGTGGAGAATATGGGGTGGGTGTAAGTTTGTAGACACGTGCACATTCCAGAATTTTCCATCACAGAAATGCGGGCAACATTTTTTTTTTATAAAGTTTGAGGTTTGCAAGGGATTCTGGATAACGGAACCTGGTGAAACCCACACAAGTCAGCCCCTCCTGGATTTCCGTGGGTGTCTAGTTTTCATAAATATATAGGTTTGCTAGGTTTCCCTAGGTGCCGGCAGAGCTAGTGTTCAAAATCTGCAGCTAGGCACTTTTCCGAAACAGGGTCACTTTTAACTGTAAAAATGTGGTGTGTCCAAAATGTGTTTTGGGCTGTTTCCTGTCGCGGGCACTGGGCCTACCCACACAAGTGAGATACCAATTTTATCGGGAGAATTAGTGGTGTGTGTGGAAGTTTGTGGATCCACGCAGATTCCAGAACTTTGCATCACAGAAATTTGAGAAAAATGAGTTTTTTTTACAAAGTTTGAGGTTTGCAAGGGATTCTGGGTAACAGAATCTGATGAGAGGTACACAAGTCACCCCATTCTGGATTCCCCTTGGTGTGTAGTTTTAAACAATGTACAGGTTTGCTATGTTTCCCTAGGTGCCGGCTGCTCTAGGTCCCAAAGTCCACAGCTAAAAAATTGCAAAAAAAAGGCCAGTACCTAGTCGCCTTCCGTCGCCCTGAGGGAGGCAAATTGGGGGCTATTGCCCAATATGCCCCAAAGGGGGAAGAAATAATGTGATTATTTTTTTGGGGTGGAGGGGGCATTTGTATGCCCATTCTGGGCAGCCCCCAACCCTACATAAAAAAAAGCCAGCACATTCCCTGTCGCCTAGCAGACCCTTTGCCCTGGGGGATCATGGGCTATTGCCCCCAATTGCCTGCTGGGGTGGCAGAATGTCTGTGGCATTTTATGAGGGGAGTGGGGGCATTTGGATAAAAAAAATCCCTGATGCTTAGTGGACTTTCTGCCCCTCCGGGGGCAGACCAGGGGCTACTGTCCCCATCTGCCTACTGGAAGGGCAGAAGGACTGTGACTTTTTTGGGGGGTGGTGGGGGCATTGACATGTCCGTTCTGGGCAGCCCCCATCCAGAACTTTGAAAAATATCCCCGATGCCTAGTGGGCTATTTGCCCCCCCAAGGGGGGCAGATAAGGGGCTATTGCCCCATCTGCCTCCTGGGGTGGGTAGAAAGAGTGTGGCAATTTTTAGGTTGGTGATATTGGAATGCCCATTCTGGGTAGCCCCACCCCATGTATAAGAAAAAAAAATACCTGGTGCCTAGTGGGCTCCCTGCCCTTCTGGAGGGCAGATCTGGAGCTACTGCCCCCATCTGCCTCCTGGTGGGGGCAGAAAGTATTTTGCCTTATTTGGGGGGAAGGATGGGGGCATTGGCATGCCCATTCTGGGCATCCCACCCTGGCCTACAAAAAAAAGAATCCCTTACATCTAGTGTGCTTTCTGCCCCGCAAGCGGGCAGAAAGACTGGTTGTGGCAGAATAAAATAGGGGGAAGAAAGCCCTTGCCCAAGGGGCAGCTCCCCCGTACCTGGTGGCTAGTGGGTGGATCCACATCCATTAGGGAAGGATATTTTATAATGACGACAGCGCGCTATGCGCGTGATCGTCATTACAAGGAAAACAACAAATATGCCTTGGGAGGTTGAGGAAGCTCTTCCCTACCTCCCAAGGAAAAAAGAAAAATAGGAAACACCTCTGCTGTTTACAAAGAAGAGGGATTTTTTTGCAAGTGTGCTCATGACGGAATGGTTCTTTCATGAGCATACTTGCACTTGTGCTCATGACGGAACCATTTAGTCATGAGCACAGAAGAGGTTAAGGATCTCACAGGAACTTGCGAAAACGACACCTTAAAACGCTTTACAACACTTTCGCATTCAGCTGAGTTGGAATGATTTCCTGGTCAAACAATCCCTGTAGAGATGTTACTGGACTAGAGGGCAAATGAGAATTGTGGGTTTCTCTTTTGCCCATAGGTTAGGTATCCCAGTCGAGAAATCTAAGATAGAAACTGGTTTATTGGTTGAGGGGGTGCAAGCCCCACTGAGGCAACAACCACAAAGCTTGTGAGGTTGAACCACAATAGTTACTAAATTAACATTTGCATAACCCTCTGGTAGCTAGGCACAATAGCAGTCAGGCTTAATTTAAAGACAATGTGTAAAGTCTTTATGTAGCCATACACAGCAATAAAGTGAAATTACAAAACAAGAGAACTACCAAACCAATTTAGAAAAATATAGCACATGTGCATACTAATAATATAAAGAGAGAGCCCAAACATTTGAGGCGGGTAATCTCAGGATCCACAGCACCAATCACAACACCCAATACAGCGTTGGAAAGGGCAGTTGCAGCAGAAGGGCATAGGCTATGCAGACGGATAAAAAAATGTATAAAACAATTGCAAAAAACTACATCATCCAGAAGGCCGAGGGCCAAAATAACATCAAACAGGAAATGATGTAATAATGTGACTCACTATATTGAGACTGAGAGCCTGGAGCCAAATTGATCGTGAACAAGGGATATGCTATCCCGAAACGCATAGATTTGTGCCTGCCTGCTTGAGAAACTAAATGCTGTGAGGATTAAATAAAAAAGCACATACGTGAATATTAGTATGGATATGGATGGATGCCCTTTCCAACGCTGTATTGGGTTTTGTGACTGGTGCTGTGGTTACTGAGATTACCCGCCTCAAAGGTTTTGGCTCTCTCTTTATAATATTAGTATGGATATGGATGTTTATACATACCAGTTATAGTTAGGAATTAGCATTTAAAAAAACCTATGAAATTCACTGAAAAAACCATAGGTTTCACGCCAGTTATAGTTAGGAATTAGCATTTAAAAAACCTATTAAATTCACTGAAAAATCCATTGGTTTCACACCGGTTATAGTTAGCTGGAAGTTTTACTCGCATAAAACCATTGAAATTCCCACGTTATAGTTAGTTGGACTCACTATAACTTGCACGTGCAATGCAGTGCTGATGACGTCACATATTACATCACTCATGACATGGTCAGTGACATCACTCATGACATCACTGATGACACCATCCAGTGAATGTGTGTCTTTTAAAAAAATAAATATGTGTTATATGTGTATATGTAAAAGTTGATGGAATAATAAATGTTTAAATAAGTGTTTACATGGATGTTTTAAAAAAAAAAATTAATTGGTTAATTGGTTTATTAAGTGTATCTTAGTGAATACCTATATTAGAGAGTAATGTTTAAATATTTAAATATATGTATTAGTGTTTCACTTTGTGTATAAGTGGCTGCATGGGTTGGTGAGTAGCTACATGTGTATGTATATGGGTTATTAGATGTTTTTCTTAGTATCAGTATGAGTGTTTGTATGGTTTGGTGGGGGTATTACTTAGCACATAGATGCATGAATGACTGACTTTCTCTTCGTATGTGTTTTGAAGACAGCATATGTGCAGGACTGTATGTGTGGATGAGTGTGTATATGTGTGTCTTAGTGAGTGAATGACTGTCTCACTAGTGTCTTTATCAGTAACTACATATGTTTTAATGTAGTATATGTGAATATTGATGTATATAAGTGAGTATATGTGAGAGTGAGGGATTGTAAGAGTTCCTGTTTAAATAAGTATTTGTTTTTATAAGTGATTGTTTAAGAGAGTAAGTATCTGTAAGTTTCCTTAGAAGTAAGGTGGTAGTGTGTGTATAGCTGTATATGCAATTAAATGGATGTTCAATAGTTTATTTGCATGTGTGAGTATGTGTGAGAGTATCTTTTGGATGACTGTCGGTGTGTAACAGGATGTATAGGTGTATCACTACATATGATGAGTGAGTATATGTATGAGTGACTATATAGAACTGTTGGTGAATGAGTGGATGTGTATATAGATGGTGGAATTATTGAATTGGTTGTTGTAACTGGTATGGGTATCTCCATTTTTTAGAAAATGTTACTTTCTATTATTGAATATGTGTTTCAAGGGTTACATTACAGTGAAAGGAGGTCTGTCACTCTGTCACAAGAATGGTGTCATCAGTGATGTCATGAGTGATGTCACTGACCATGTCATGAGTGATGTAATACATGTTATAGTGAGTCCAACTAACTATATCATGGGAATTTCAATGGTTTTATGCGAGTAAAACTTCCAGCTAACTATAACTGGTGTGAAACCTATGGTTTTTTCAGTGAATTTAATAGGTTTTTTAAAATGCTAATTCCTAACTATAACGGGTGTGAAACCTATGTTTTTTTCAGTGTATATATATATATATATATAAATATTTTTATATATATATATATCCATATCCATACTAATAGATATATGGATATATCTATACTACTATAATAAAGGAAGAACTTTCAGCCTTTGAGGCGGGTAAACTCGGGAACCACAGCGCCAATCCACACACCCGATACACCGTTGGAATCGTCACGGTGTGTAGATGGTTATAGGCTACATAAATAAAAAAAAAAGTGATTTAAATAAAGGAAGAACTTTCAGCCTTTGAGGCGGGTAAACTCGGGAACCACAGCACCAATTCACACACCCGATACACCGTTGGAATTGTCAGGGTGTGTAGATGGTTATAAGCTATATAAATGTAAAAAAAAACGTGATTTCAAAAATTTACAGTAAAAAATAAAAGTAGTCCCTCCGAAGTAGCGCCGGCCGCGACGTGCATGCTCACGTCAGGAGCGCGGGGAGGAGCGGCGTCCAGGAGCGCGACGAGGAGTGGCGGACATGGCGCGGGGGAGGAGCGGTGACGTGAGGAGCAACGGACAGGCCAGCGGCGGTGCGAGCAGCGGACAGGCTGGAGGAGCGGCGGCTGAGGTAAGGGAGCGGCAGACATGGCGCGGGGGAGGAGCGGTGACGTGAGAAGCAGCGGACAGGCCAGCGGCAGTGCGAGCAGCGGACAGGCGGGAGGAGCGGCGGCTCAGGTAAGGGGACCCATGTCGGGGCAGGCGGGGGTCAGGGCAGTCGGGGGTCGGGGCAGGCGGGGGACGGGCCGGGTGGGGGCCCGGGCTGCTGCACAATGTCGGTGCGGGCGGGGGTCGGGGAAGCCTGTTGCACCCGGACAAGGTTGGGGACGGGCTGCTAGTATATGTATATATATATGTATATACATCCATATCCATACTAATATTATAAAGAGAGAGCCCAAACCTTTAAGGCGGGTAATCTCAGTAACCACAGCACCAATCGAAACACCCAATACAGCGTTGGAAAGGGCAGTTGCAGCAGAAGGACATAGGCTATGCAGATGGCCACCATATACATTTGAAAGGTAAAAGAACCGTGCCAGCAAAGTAGTCCCTTGTGGGCGTGTCTGCGTTCTGCTGTGGGCGTGTGCTGGGGGCGTGACAAACGCTGGGGGTTGTGGTACGTTCCGCCCTTCAGGCCATGTGAGTCGTAATTGCGCCGCATCAAGGGGCACGCTGGGGGCGTGACACGCTGGGGCCGTGACAAACGCTGTGGGCGTGTGTCCGCGCTGTGGGCATGTGTTCGCCCTTCATGCCATGTGAAGCGCCAATTACGCAATCGCGCTGCATCAAGAGGCACGCTGGGGACGTTCCGCACTTCATGCTATCTGGGTCGTACATTAATCAGATCATCTGCTGTGGCCGTGTGCTGGGGGCGTCACAAAGGCGCTCACCTCGAACCGTGGTAAGTAACCAATCGCAAGACTCACTCGGGGGACTGCCCATTGTCTCAAACATACTGGGGGTGCCGAATGCAGTGTGTGCCTTGGCCTGGGTGCGTATAAAAAGCACTCAGGCCGAAGAGCGTTGGTGTGGGTCATAAAAAATAAGAACAGCGGGAAACAATCATTCAAGACTCACACAATTCTAATTGTTAGACGGTCCCCGGTGGCCCTCAAGCGGGGGCACGCGCGACTGAGCGTGTCTGCGGGGACAATTACTGCAGCCTCTCATGCTCGCTGTTACTGAACTATCACATTAAAGCAAATTACACGTGCCTGCTAACATCAGCCAGGGCTGTAGCCGGGCCTCAAGCGGGGGGACACGCGCCTGCTAACATCAACCAGGGCTGCAGCTGGGTCTCAAGCTGGGGAACACAGGAATGACCGTATTTGAATACACACATTACACACATTCTATTTCATACCCGGACAACGTCGGGACAGGCTGCTAGTTAATGAATAAAATGACCCCAGAATGAATTAACCCCTTCGACGCTCATGACGAGCTCAGCTCGTCATGAGTTACGCCTCTCGTACACTCATGACGAGCTGAGCTCGTCATGAACCGCAGGTTTTCGAAAAACTCAGCGCACAGCGGGAAAACGCTTAGCGTGGATGAGGTTAAATACAATCAGTAATACCAAAATTATGATTTTTTTTATTGTTAGGGAAACATTGTGCCTAAAATGAGGAAAGTGCAAATCTCGGGTATCTGGTCTTGTGAAAACAGTCAAAAGTTAAAGCACACCACGATGGAGCACGGGCCAAATATAGAACGTGGATTGGGCCAGGTCTTGGCTTACCATGAGACTTAGAAGAAATTGTGAAAAAATTTCTGCAGAAGATAGAGTTCAGCACAGTGACGAAACAAAACTTGAGGGGGCTCTCCTGCAAAGGACACGGAGGGGTCTAACCTCTATGGCTCACCACCTACCACTTTTGCTGAGGGGGCCCTCGGTGCTTGGGCTGTGGGGGCTTAGGTTATGCAACTGGTTCAGCAGGGCAAGACAGCAGACGTGTCCAAGGCGTTTTTGCCATGGAGGAGCTGCTGGATGGAGCCACAGTGAAGATGTTTAGTTTCAGACTTTATCCATTTTTTGAAAGTTAAAAATTTCAGGAGTACGAAAAATAGTCAATGAGAACAGGATTTGCTGCTGCGGAGACGAATGTAGTGGGAGCTACCACGGAGTCAAGCCAACTCTCAATGTCCATTGGGCGGATCATCTGTCAGGTAGGTCCGGTGTCATCTCTAGCACCACTTCCAAGGATACAGGATCTGGGTCAACACTTGGGGTGTTATAACTAACTTCAGTAGAGGCCATATGCAAGTTTTCGAGACTCTGGAACTGGTTATGTCTCTGTAGCTCACACAGCAAGCCAGCCAACAAGCCCTGGAGTCACTTTTGGTAGTTTTAGGTTCAAGGAGATGGTTCAATTCTTCTTCCAGCAGGAGGGCAGTCCTCTGGTAGCAGCAGGGCAGTCATCTGGAGGTTCATGCAGTCCTTCAGAAGTCTACCACAGGTCCAGGAGAATAGTTCAGGAGTATAAGTTTATTGGACCCTTCAAAATCCTCACGATTTGTCCAGTTGCAGAAACATTCGAGTTACCAGCTGCCTAAGTACATCCTGTTTTCCATATATCTTTAGTAAAACCTGTATATGTAGGAACAGCCGCGGTCTGTGCAGGTAACAGCGGTGGGGCGTTGGGGCTGCGTTTGGGAGGACTACGAGGGACGATGCGAGGGATAATTAATTATTTATTTAATTTTCTCTTTTCATCGTCCCTCGAAATCCCTCTTAACGTGGCCCACCACCCCACCAGTGTTACCTGCATGGACCGCGACTGTGTAGGAACCTGCTTATCCACAAGACCTCCATCCGTCCAACTATGTGATCATGCAGTATATCAGGTAAAAGCCATCCGTTATGCTAAAAGTGTCAGGGGACCTCTTTGTTATTACATTAATTGGAAAGAGTCTGAGCCCACAAATAGGTCTTGGGAATTAGTTTACCACGCACATACCTCCCGATGTTGTGTGGTTAACTGCATGCTCCATTGTGGTTGTCCTTATATCAGCTTGACTGTGCACATTATAGGCCTCATTTTCCGTTTTACATGTTACTACACAAACACGTTCTGCATTTGTGCCACATTATAATTTCACATGAGACCCACATATGTTTTCGTGTTCTATTCTTTTCCTGGAAATTAGTCTGAACAACATAGACTAGGTCAAACAACAATATCCCTTATAATTCTTACTGGCCAGGTACTAGCACCTAGACATAACACAAGAATGCAGATTTTGTTTATGCGCATACATGTCCTATCATATAGATGAGCACATGATCAAAACATAGACACATGGTGGAGTAGTGTGGCTCACTGGTTAGAGGCAGCAGGCCTGGGAGCAGAAGTCAGCCCGGGACCAGGGTTCAATTCCCGACGCGGCAGGGTCGTGGACCTTGGTCAGCGGACTTGATAATTCTCGCTTCGGTGCTTACTCTAATCAGGGGTTCCACTCGGCAACTCTGGGCATTAGCTTGCCTAATCTCCACAATGGCCCCACCAATTCCAGGGATGCCTGGCTCCACCTTGCGGATTCCCAGCAAGGGACCATCCCACAGGGAAAGCCAGGACGGGTTCCCCAGAGTTATACAGCGCCGGGACGCCCCGTTGCTGGGGCAGCTGTGCGCTTTACAAGTATATTACATTTACATTTACATTTACATGGAATGAGAGTTCTGAGCGAAGAGCACTGTGTCTGCTGAGGTGTAGAGTGTTCATCTGTATGCCAAAGTATGGGGTCCACCAGTAATCCCAGAGATCTTTGATATATAATACATTTGTTATAGTAGCCAAGGAGGGGGGTTTAGGTTACTATGTCTTTTAAAATGACATGCCTTTTCATGATATCTGGGTTATTAGCCTCGCTGGCAGTATTTGTAGTATGCATCTGTTTTCTAATTGTGTCACGTATACTCATTTCAGAGCACAATAGTTTAAATACATATTCTAACCTTCTTTCACGTCTCCTGGTTATCTTATTGTAGATGAGTATGAGTGAGAGAGCGAAAGGGTATGTTCTGTAACCGTGTAAGCATGGGCGTATTTTGCGGATTCGCAATCCGCGAATTTGCGGATTTGCGGATTTGCGGATTGCGAAAATCCGCAAATTCCGCGAATTCTCGCGGATTTGCGGATTTTGGGGGGGGGGGTGTGTTCGCACGGGTTTCTGCAAGTTCGCGAGGGTTTTGTACAATTTCGCAAATTGCGAACTTACTTGTCGGGTCGCCAGTTTTGCGAACTTGTTGTTTCTACGTGCCCAGCCTGTTTGCAAGGCTTTCTTCATCACTGCCACCCTCTGTTACCACTGGCACTCTCTTTGGTCACCCATGCCACCCTCTGGCTCACCCATGTTACCCTCTGTGTCATCACAGCACCCTCTGGTTCACCAGTGTACATTATTGGGGCAAATCAAAGCACTGCCATCCTGTCAACACTGGCACTCTGGTTCACCCATGCCACCCTCTGGCTGGCACACCCATGCCACCCTCGGTGTCATCACAGCACCCTCTGATTGACCAGTGAGTGTACATTATTGAGGCAAAGCAAAGCACACCTGCTAAGTGCTTTAAGTTTTGCAAACAACAACACCTGCCCTGCCCCAACTGACAATAATGAAGGCTGGCACCTGCTTGTCTGCTCCCTTTCCTTTTTGTTGCAATGTAAATTTTTTTTAACAGGATGCAATGGCATACTTGCAACTAATCTGTGACTGTCAGAGCAGGGTCACACAATAGTTGCAAGTAGGCAACCGGATTCTGGAGGGCCCCTTCAGGAAGCACTACAGGGAAATGGTTACAAATGATGAGCTCGAACTTTTGCACCTGCTCGTTGGTTTTGCTTTTGCAAAACTCGTTTTTCGGTAATTTTGCCCTATTCGCGAGGCGCGGCGTCGTGCGAAATCGACCGTGGAAGCCGCGAACTCGTGCGAGTTACCCCAAGGTTGAGTATGGGCGCCGCCATTTTGTTTGAGTGACGTATTTCCGTTTCCGCCCGCTATGTGTAATCTCGCGCGATTAGCGCCTTGCGAATACAAGTTCGCACGAGTTCGCGAGAGAAATCGCGTGCGAACTTACTTACACGCACGTGTTCGGGCGGCCATCTTGTTTTTCATTCATTCCTATGTGTCTGGGCATGGTGTTTCTATCCTCTGTATATCTCTGCCATCCTTTGCTTGTTTATTTTTTTTTTTTGATCTATTAAACTTTTTTTCTATCCCTCTTGTTTTCTAGGTCTATATTTTTGTGTTTTAGTCTACTTTTGTTTACTTTTCAACTACTTTTTTAAACTTTTATTTCCTTCTTTTCTACTCTTATTCTTTTTCATTTTATCTCCTTACCTGCCCAGAACATGGTGAAGACAGCAGTCAAGCTGCCCAAGACGGCCGCTGCAGCCCGTGCCCGGCTCCCGTGTGGCCGCTTGAGGGCGGAAATGGTGGTGCCCCGGGAGATCTTCAGTCCTGAGGAGGTGGGCTCACTTGTTTATTATGTGCAGCGCCGTCTCCCCAGGACCATCGCGGCAGGCGGCAGGATCGCTGCCGGTTACACCAACAGCCAGGAGCGACGGAAGCGGTGGGGGCAGGTGTGCCGGGCCCTTTTTAACATCACGGGGGTCCAGCGCACCTATAATCAGGTGACCCACCGCTGGACCGATATCCTAGACCGGGAGCACGACCTGCTCGACCTGCTGGGAGTGGAGGTCCCCGGGCTTGGTGAGTAGTAGTAGCAATTTTTTCATCACTCGTCACTACTCTGTTTTTTCTCCTGCTCTGTGTGTTATATAATATTGCAAATGTTTGCTTTAACTTTTTTACAAAGAGCAATAATGCTGCTGATTACATTGATAGGAGAGGTAAATTAATATTTCAAAATCTTCTGTGCATTTCAAGTGCACTGCTCTCCTTCTCTGTGGCGGTGCCACTGCCTATTTGTTTTCTATTATGTGTTCATTTATTTGGGCTGAGTAATGTATGAGTGTACTTTACAGAACTGCGTAATGCTAGACACAAAGGGGCAGATTTACAAGCCCCTTGCGCCATGTTTACGCTGCCTTACCTGACGCACAGCGACGTAAACATGGCGCATCCCTGCGAGTCATGTACGACGTGATGCATCTAGGGAGATGCGCCACGTTAAGACCTGGGCCTGCGCCACAATGGGAGCGTTCCCACGCAGGGGGAGGGGGGCGGGTGGCGGTCAGGCAGATGTGTGCCTCGCAAAAGTGCCTGCGTGAAATCTACAAGATTTAACGCAGGCACTTCCGCGACGCTGCTACGTCAATTCTTTATGCCTGCTTGCTTGAAGCAGGCGTAAGGACTGATGCGGTATGTTGAGTATTGGGCAGCCCTGAGCATTGCTAGAGTTGCATCGCGCCTGCGACGCGACTCTAGAGATGCACCCCTCTTTCGTCACGAGATGCGTCACGCATCTGCCTACCCTTGCGCCAGGGTTTGCCGCATTGTAATTGCGGCGCATCTGCCGTGACGGAAGGTTAGTTTTGCGTTACGCATTTGTTCTGGTGCACATCTGGAGGTGTCCAGCTCAGAACTCGTAAGTATGCCCCTAAGTGTCAGATTAGCAATTACCTGCGCATCCCTGCAAAGTGTGAGGCACGCCAGCACCACCCATGGTGCGCCGTATTTTCAATGCGGCACGCCATGGTGCCAAAACGTCACCGAAGCGTTACGCATCGGTGCCGTAAAGGCGGCTCATTGATGGAGTTGCGTTGCAACGATGGCGCAGCTCCAGCAATGCTGCATCAAGCCGTAAGTCTGCTTCATGCAGGCGCAGGGTTTCAGTGACGGATCATTGTCCTAAATGACTGATTGAAATTTTATCTATTCCCCATAGCCACTTTTAGCATGCGTTCCTGCGCAGGAACGCCCTCCCTTGCGCTGGAACGCTCCCTTATGGCGCAGGGCTTTAGAATGGGATGCATCTCCCATATGCGTCACGTTGTTAATATACGCCACACCATGGCGCCTCTCTTGTTGTGGCGCTGCGTCACAAAAGTGACGCAAGAACGGAGCAAAAGAGCTGCAAGGGGCTTGTAAATCTGCCCCTAGAGTAGAGGCTCAGGTGCAGTCCTTCCTTTGTAGCCCTCTTTTTGGCTGAAATAGTTGGTTCTTGTTCTTTCTAAATGTTTGATTTGGTTGACAAGGACATCGACACGCAGCAATCATCAATTTTTTCTGTTCTTTCTTTCATGTTGTACGTCAGGTCCGCCCAGGGGCAAGCGGACAGAAACAGTGGATGCAGTGGTTCCAAAGGAGGAGGATGCAGGCCAGGGCGGCGAGTGCTCCTTTGCTGGCCCCAGTAAGTTTTCATTTAAATATAGAGGACCTATTGTTGTCCAAGCGTTCCTAATTTAATTTTTTCGAAACAGTGTTTAGATAGGAGCAAAATCAATAATACTACTGCTGCAGGGACAAATCTCCACAAACCAACCTATGGACACGAAAGACCAGAGTCATAATATTTCAGAGTGGTGTGTTTGGCACACTGTATAAACCTGGTAGTGTCAGCGGCACGGACTCCTCCTTGCAAAAATTACAAAACCTTTCGCTCAGTCACTCTAGTCTGGAGGACCAAAAAACCACAGAGTCTATTCAAGTTTAAAAGCTTCATTAAAAGTAAAAGTAAACACATATATTAAAATAAAGTTAGCTGGAAAAGGAAAAGTGCTTGCTGCTGAGTTGATGAGTAATGGAAGTTGGAACACATTTCTTGTGGTCGAGCCGAGCTTTCACCTGGTTTAGTTGATGTTGCTCTTGTCCGTAGAAGTCCAGCGTCTGTCTGTTCAGAGAAAAATGGTGTGTGTTAAAATTAAGCAAGCATTCATCAATTGTGACAAAGAAAAGCAGCAAGACAACAGCCTTCCCTGGAAGGAGGGACATTTTTACTTTAGACTAGAGTAGACAGTCAATTAATTTTTCTGTTGTTTTCAAATTTCTTCCTTCCTAAACCAAATACTAGTGAGTGGTGTAATCTAACAGTCTTAAATATATTTTTTAGGTGGAACATCTGGTGGCGGGGCCAGCTCGGACGTGATCGTGATCGACTCCGAGTCTGAGGACTACTCTGTGGAGGATGCGGCGCCAGAGGACAATCAGACTGTGAGGAAGCAGGCAGTGGTGGTGGCGAGTACAGGTAAGCTGGATCATGATACTATCTGACTCTTAGATAGCATATGATGTGTATCCAGTGCTGGCCCAGTGACAAATTACAATATGGTAATTACAGCAGGCTGGGACCGACAGACAGAGGGAGGCAGAGAGAGAAGAAGACAGAAGGAGAGAGAGAGAGAGGGAGGGAGCCAGAGGGAGGGTGAGGGAGGGAGACAGAGAGAGAGAGACAGCGAGGTAGAGGGAGACACAGGGAGACAGAAAGAGGGAGACAGAGAGAGAGAGAGAGGGAGGGAAACAGACATATCGCCTGGGCCTGGTGCAGATGATACGGTTGCTGGTGTGGTTAACAGCTCAGAGGAAAAGTCACTCACTTCTGCCAGATCTCTTTCATATGAAAGAGCGCCAAACCATAAGCGCCCCACCTTGCCCCTCCATGCAGACGTCCATGATACTGGCCTGAATAGATTTGTACTGCGCTGGCTAGTTGCTAGTTGTACTGTGACACAACTTCCTGCTGAATCATTTTGTGTTAATCATATTTTTAAAGAGCATTCGTTACAGATTATGTCTTTCTTTCTTCTATAGTTGGTAATACTAAAACTGCAAAACCGAGCAGGAGTATGCTGGCTGTACTGGCCCGGCAACGGAGGCTGGATGCCACTGTTGCGCAATATCGCCGGCTGGTGGAAATGGAGGGGGACGACACGCACTCAAGTGCATCAAATGTTACATCTACTGCATCCTCCTCCGTGACCCCACGTTCTGCCGGTAAGCGCAGTGCTCCAGCCAACCAGAGCCGTGCTGGAAGACGCCACCGCCGAGCAGCAAAGGCTGCACCTCCTCACAGTACTGTAAAGGCACGCTTGCGCCGTGCACTCCGCAGAGTGTCCAACCTGGAGGCGGAGGTCAAGAAATGGGAGGAGTACAAAAAGGTGATGGAGGGCCTCCGCTTAGATCACGCCATGCTCCGGGAGGAGTACGATGCCCTGGCCCTAAGGCATGATGCCCTGGAGGCCAAAGTGAACAACCTGCATCCGTAGAGTGTCCCTTGCCCCTTTTTTAGAGACTTTTGGGGGGTGGGAATTGGGAGTTGGGTTTTTTGGGGACTTTTGATGGACTATTTATTTGGGGTTAGGGAGGGTCTTGCGGGAGATTATTTTGTTAGGGATATAAATATACTTTTTCAAACTTTATCTGAGCATACCTGTTTTTTACTACTTTTGAGCCTGGTGGGTGGTGGTTTTGCAGTAAGTTCGTTTTACTGAACACTGTCATCGTGTTGGTTCACGTGTAATAGGCCAAATGTTTTCCAAAGTAAATGCCTGTCACAGAGTTTGTTAATTCAAGAGCCCTAGGACTTTACTGCTAGTACCACTGTCACTCTCTCGCCTCTCCGAACACTCCATTATACTACCTCCCATCCAAACGCTTATCTTACCTGTAATTTGTGTTTGAGGGCTGGCTCCATCTGGAATTCACAGTGTCCTAAGGCGTTCTGCAGCAGGGCCCCAACTGGAGTTTCCCGGCGTGGATTTTCTGCAAAACAAAAGCAATCAACATTAGAAATGTGGCAGCGGTGCTCACACAACCCAAAAACCTAGAAGCCCCACAGACGGCACCCCTGAGACAGGCAAGCGAGCAATAATAACGCCTAAACGTTCACGTGTAATAGGCCAAATGTTTTCCAAAGTAAATGCCTGTCACAGAGTTTGTTAATCCAAGAGCCCTAGGACTTTACTGCTAATACCACTGTCACTCTCTCGCCTCTCCGAACACTCCATTATACTACCTCCCATCCAAACGCTTATCTTACCTGTAATTTGTGTTTGAGGGCTGGCTCCACCTGGAATTCACAGTGTCCTAAGGCGTTCTGCAGCAGGGCCCCAACTGGAGTTTCCCGGCGTGGATTTTCTGCAAAACAAAAGCAATCAACATTAGAAATGTGGCAGCGTTGCTCACACAACCCAAAAACCTAGAAGCCCCACAGACAGCACCCCTGAGACAGGCAAGCGAGCAATAATAACGCCTAAACGTTCACGTGTAATAGGCCAAATGTTTTCCAAAGTAAATGCCTGTCACAGAGTTTGTTAATCCAATAGCCCTAGGACTTTACTGCTAGTACCACTGTCACTCTCTCGCCTCTCCGAACACTCCATTATACTACCTCCCATCCAAACGCTTATCTTACCTGTAATTTGTGTTTGAGGGCTGGCTCCACCTGGAATTCACAGTGTCCTAAGGCGTTCTGCAGCAGGGCCCCAACTGGAGTTTCCCGGCGTGGATTTTCTGCAAAACAAAAGCAATCAACATTAGAAATGTGGCAGCGGTGCTCACACAACCCAAAAACCTAGAAGCCCCACAGACAGCACCCCTGAGACAGGCAAGCGAGCAATAATAACGCCTAAACGTTCACGTGTAATAGGCCAAATGTTTTCCAAAGTAAATGCCTGTCACAGAGTTTGTTAATCCAAGAGCCCTAGGACTTTACTGCTAGTACCACTGTCACACTCTCGACTCTCCGAACACTCCATTATACTACCTCCCATCCAAACGCTTATCTTACCTGTAATTTGTGTTTGAGGGCTGGCTCCACCTGGAATTCACAGTGTCCTAAGGCGTTAGGGGACTCGTCAACGTAAGTTTCTTCATTGTGCAGAATCCAGGCATCAGCATTATGGGTAATGGATAGGGTGAGTCTGGAGGAGGAGGACTCAGGATAGACGACCAGGACTGAGTTCTTGTCAACTAACTGTTGTGAACCTGAGGAATGCTGCGGCATCAAAATCAAGACAGTTCTGTTGATGTGCTTGTTGTTTTATTGGTTGATTACAGTTTTGTTGGGAATGTGATGAAGCACTTGCTAAAGAAAGACAGACACACAGGAATAAAAGTGAATAAGGAGGACTAAATTTACAATTAATGAATGATTGACTCATTTTCAGAACTCGCTGTCAGGGAAGCAGAACTCGTCCTCATACTCTGCTAAATCATCAGTCGGGGTTACTTCTAGGAACTGAGGAGAACTTTCCTCAGGTAGGTCGGTGTCCTCTTCTTCCTGCGTGGATTCTCGTACTCTGTAATCTGGTGGTATGAAGTGCTGGTTCATCTTTATCAAGGTGAGCCGCTCCACATTTGCGGGCAAGAGGCGGGACCTTTTGGAAGTCACAATGCCACCAGCAGAACTAAAAACACGTTCTGAGGACACGCTTGCGAGTGGGCAAGACAAGTAATTGATAGCCAGGTTGGTGAGCTCTCGCCATATTTTTCTTTTCCCATGCCAATACGCCAATGGGTCCTCAGTAATATTGACCTCTGTTGAGTCATCCAGATAGGCCTGCACCATTGAAAGAATGTCCTCCCGGATTCCTGTACTTTGCACTTCTGTGTCCTTTCTAGGACAAGGAAACCCTAGCTGAGTTAGCCAACCCGCTTCAGACATATCGCCTGGGCCTGGTGCAGATGATACGGTTGCTGGTGTGGTTAACGGCTCAGAGGAAAAGACACTCACTTCTGCCACAGGCACAGATGCAGAAGTGCTTTTTTGGGACGCCTGATGGCCTGCTGATTCACTAGTAGTACTGTCTTCTCCTACAGTTTCCTTCCGCTCTCTTTCAAAACGAATGGCTGACTGAGCTAGCCAACCTTTGTACTCTGTAACATCCGATGTTTCAAAAGGAATTATTACTTTGCCAAACAATGGCTTTTTGTAACGTGGATCCAGAATAGTAGCACAAATGTAGTGCTGTTGTTTCTTGATTTTTACAAGCCGTTCATTGCTAACTAGGCGTTGTAATAATCTCTGCGCCAACTCATGTGCTTCGTTCTTTCCAACGTCCTTTAATTGTGAAGACACCACCTTGACTTGGTGCTCGAGCTTCAGCAACAATGGGATAGCTTTGCTCAAAGAACAGTCCTCCCTGCTGATGTCACGCGTGAAGACCTCAAAAGGACGAAGCATGTCTGTCAGGCTTTTAACTAGCTGCCATTGCTCCACCGCTAGCATCATTTCTGTTGTATCACCACCCAGGTTGTAGAAATACTCATTGACTACTGGAAACAGCTCATGCAGACGCTCAAGCATGTAGAAGGTTGAGTTCCAACGTGTTGCCACCTCCTGGATAAGTGCTTTCACTGGCATTCTACGTTCATTTTGCTTGCGCCTCAGCTCCTTCCGGGCCTTAAAAGAATGGTTGAAATGTGTGCATATTCTTCTGCAGATGGTCAGTGTTTTGTCGACTGCAAGTTCTTTTTTCAAAAAATTTTGCACAACAAGGTTGATACAGTGCGCCAAACACGGCACTCTGAAATAGAAACCGTCCTCCATGGCCCTAACTACATTGCTGCCATTATCTGTAGAAACATAACCAACCTTGCATTTTCTTTGGGGCAGCCATTGCGAGACCTTTTTGTTAAAGTCAGCCAAAATGTTGACTGCAGTATGACTTTTCTCCATGCCAAACATGGCTAATGTTGCATGTTTACGAGCACCCTTAAAAATCTCGACCAAGTCACCACCTGCATTTATCTGTTTTATGACTCCTGAAAAAGAGACCCAGTGTGCAGTGATGCACATGTAATCAAGGGCTTGGCAACTGGTCCACATGTCTGTTGTCAGGTGTATAGTGTGAACAGCACTCTTCTGCAAAGCTGCCCCCAACAACTCAAGCACCTCTTTATGTAGTGCTGGAACAGCAACCCTGGCAAAATAGAACCGGCTAGGAACCTTCCATTTAGGGGCCAGTGTTGCCACGAGTTCAAGGAAACCCACACCTTCGACAAACGAAAAAGGGAGAAGGTCCAACGCTAGCATTTTAGCCAGCTTAGTGTTATACAGGCGTACAGTTGGGTGGTTGCGTTGAAATTGTACATCTGAGGAGAACATGGCTGAAATGGTGCGCTGGACAAATTTACGGGATGATGCTGATGCCTTCTTCGACCCACTTCTGATCAGTGTTGACATTTTCCGCATTGGTGTGTCTCCCAGACTCTCAGTGTGCCTCCTATGTGTTCCGGAGGGTGTGGTGCTGCCAGGGGTACTGGGTGCAACCGGACACATGTCTGACGCTTCTTCTACCTCCCCGTCATCTTCAGATGAAACACCTAGTATGGGTATATTTTGGCCACTTGCCCTCTGGGATTGCTTTCCCTTGACGTTTGCTAGGTGCGGAAACCATTCGACAGCGTGCTTTTTTGCAAGATGACCTATCTGGCCTCCGGTTCCATAGTTGGTACCAGCCTTACCACGGCTAACGCTAGTCTTACAAATGCAACAAACGGCTATGTTATCATACTTTTCATGGACACTAAAAAAGTTCCAACCTGGGGACTGGAAACTTCTGGTTTTGCCGCACGAGGTGATACTGCTGCCAATGCCAGATGAAGCAGTGGTGGATGAGCCTTGCAGACATCTACTGGGTTGTGCAATTATTGCAGCAACCTTACTTGAGGGAGTCGAGCTGGATGGAGTCCCCCTCTGGGGAGAAAATATGGGAGCTGTAGGTTTTGTTGAACTTGTTGTACTACTTGACTGCGTTGGTGGTGCTACCAGTGCCACGTCGCCAGGGTCACGCTCAGCATGACGTCGGGATAGGGTTTAAATGTCTGTCTGCTGCATGGCCGGTGTGGCTGGAATGACGTGTGTGATGACTAGGTCATTGCTGTCATCCTGTTCATCAACATCAGAATGAACCACTTCATCAAGTCCGACGTTCGGATCCATAAGTATGAGCTTTCCGGGGCCCTTCCTTTTAACATTTGATACCTTTCGCAGCTCATGGTGTGCCTCCCTCTCAGATGTCGGAGATGGTTGCCAATCTAGATCCAGATCATCATCTGACGGAGCGGGGCTTGAAGAGGAACTTCTACACACCCTCCTTGATCTTTTCCTTGCTGGGGAGCTGGGAGAAAATGAATCATCAGGAGGAGTGGCTTCGTCTTTCTGACATGATACCCCGGCTCCAAAGTCAATTTCCTCCTGTGCCCCTACTTCTGGAAGAACAACCATTGTGGGCACTTGCACCGCTCCATGCGCCGCTACATGGGCATCTTCACTGACCTCTACTTGCAAGTCTCCATGGACCTCTCCTTCTCGGTCTTCTCCTTCTCGGCCTTCTCCTTCTCGGCCTTCTCCTTCTCGGCCTTCTCCTTCTCGGCCTTCTCCTTCTCGGCCTTCTCCTTCTCGGCCTTCTCCTTCTCGGCCAGCTCCTTCTCGGCCAGCTCCTTGTCGGCCAGCTCCTTCACAGCCAGCTCCTTCTCGGACAGCTCCTTCTCGGACAGCTCCTTCTCGGACAGCTCCTTCTCGGACAGCTCCTTCTCGGACAGCTCCTTGCGCATGTACTTCTGCTTGTACTAGTAGCCCATGCAGTTGCTGTTGCGGCTTTGGTTGTTGAATAGTACTTGTGAGATGAGTTACAACCTGTGTTGATGGTGTGCTGCTACTTTCTTGCGATTAACCAACATCACTGGTCGTTGGTGATTCAACAACTAAACAGGCTACCTGTGCAGCACTCATGGTGGGCCTTTGTTTTTTTTGTTGTTTTTCCCCAAAAAATTTATTGGTTGAGCCACCAGTCTCCTTGGTAAGTGGTGCCACTTGCTTCTTCTCCTTAGTAGAGACATCTTTCTTGCAAGAGGACCTACGGGCACCTCTTTTTGGAGCCATCTTCTTCAGATGTCGGAACAACAGGCCACAGCAGGACTTCTTCCTGGCACTGATGCTCAACGATGATGCGGAGTTTTGTGCACCTAAAAGCAAACGAAGACAGAGGAACATCAGTAAATATATGTTGCTTATGTAGCGCTTCAATAAACAGTTTGCAAGTAGGCATTTATGAATACACACGTGCACAGTGCACACCACACAATATGGAAATTTCAAAATTAGGATTTGCTAAATTTTTGGGAAACAGGAATTTAACATTGATCCAAGAGAGCACACACAGAGAGGGTTGTACTTTCATGTACCCCTGACTCCGCCTGGGCACAATGGGTGAAAGCAAGGCACAATGGGTGCAGGCCTATGTCTCAAAGCTCACTGCCTGCCTTCAAAATGGCCGCTTGACCCCCCCATCCACATGGCCAGGACCATGCCTCAAAATGGCCACCACCAACATAGCCAGCCCCCAACCCCTACTCCAAAAAGTGAAAAAACACAACACTAATCAAATCACCACAATCCAATGCCATCCATCAAGTTTCAGAAGGCTTATGCTGCCTGCTGGTGGTTTTCCGGTGCAAAATTGCAATTTTTACAATTTCGCGAGTGCGAGATTGTTGCCTCACGGCGCGAACGTGGCGAAAAACCAGCAAAATCCGCGAACAGACCGATTCTGGGCCCCCTGGGCATAAAGGATGACATCAGAGCACACTGGGTGCAGGCCTATGGCACAAAGCACACAAACTGGCTTAAAAATGGCCCCTAGACCCCCACCCACACGGGACCAGGCAATAAAATGGCCCCCACCCACATAGCAAGCCCCCAACACCACCCCAAAAAGTCGTAAAACACACAAAGATCACCACAATCCAATGCCATCCATGCCCTGGCCAGAATCTTGTTAAAATTTTTTTCAAGAAAACAGTTGTATCATGCATGCACCCATAACTAAGCCTGGTGGTTTTCAATTCATGTGCAGAATTGTAATTTTTACAATTTCGCGAGTGCGAGATTGTTGCTGCGCGGGACACGAGCAGTGCGAACACAAGCAAAAACATCCTCAGCTCGCGAACTTCCAGATTTTCCCCCCAAAAAAGTCGAAAAAAAAGCAACACACACAAAAATCACCACAAACAAACAACATCAACTTACTTGTTTGTGAAATCAAATTTCGAATCCAAAAGTAATCCAAAAGGCCTCAAATGCAAATATCCAGCAGCAACCACAAAAAGTAATCCTTCCCAGTCTAGATCGAAATCAAAGTGGCCAGGAAATGGAGGAGCTTGCTGGACAGGAACAGGAAGTTGGAGACTGGGGCACTTCCTTCACCCCACCCCTATGGGAGGAGCTTGCTGGACAGGAACAGGAAGTTGGAGACTGGGCCACTTCCTTTACCCCTCCCCTTGTAATTTTTGTACTTTCGCGAGTGCGAGATTGTTGCGAGATTGACCGCGAGCAGTGCGAACACAAACAAAAAATCCGCTTCACGCGGATTTGCGTATTCTCGCCACATCCGCGAGAGTTCGCGGATTGCGGATTCTCCGAAAATACGAAAAATTCGCGAGCGTAACGGATTTTACGCCCATGCTTATAACCGTGATCCCTGAGAGGGTCAATAGTGTTGTGTTCTGGAGTGCCAATTCACTTGTTTCTCTGGTAAGGTTAGGGGGGCAAGTGAGGCACTGTAGCTAGTCGGACTCGTACCCATAGACACTGAGGTGGTATGGTGACTCAGTCCCTACATACTGATGATCTATGGTTCTAAGCATAGTTCTGTTCTAAGAGCAGAATCCCTGCAACACCAATTAGAATTTCACTTATGACACCCAACCAAACCAAGGCCAGTGGCAATGGTCCTGGGAGGGTCATGGGTTCCCAGAGGGCACATACTGGCAGTAAGTCCATGTGAACAGGGGCCCAAGAAGGAGCTAAAAACCTAAGTTAAGGTGTGCTGACGTGCCCAGAATATAATTACATGTGATGTGTTCTCGCAAAAGTTGCACATCTCACCAGAGTCGCAGCAATTTGGGCATGGCTGGCTCTTTAAGCCAGTCCTGTCCCAGAACTCACACTTGTCAATACTCACCTGTCACCTGCCATTACTCACCTGTCCTTAAAACAGCATGCTGTCAGTCCTCCTCTTCACGCTTGTAATATTTTGAACCTTCCTCACCATGTTCTGAAGGATGCCCAGGTTCTGCTTCTTCACAATGTTGGGGATTTTTTTTCAGTGACCTTCGACCCTGAAAAGACAAGAAAGAAAACCTTAACAGCAGATGCCTGCACTTGATCAAACGGCAAAGTATGCATGCACAGCGCTCTAGAGAAGGCATACTTATCATCCTGGCATTCAGTAGCAGGGACTTCTGCATTTGATGAGTCTGTCCGCCCTTCAAAAAGAAATGAGAACAAGTTAAGTTGTCTTTTTGAGGCTTGGAAAAAAGCAACTATCAATTATTGAAAATGCACCATACTAGGTTACTTCTATGAACTACTGCGGGGGGGATGTTTCAGAACTAAGAGGTCTAAGGAATGAGAAGCAATGCCAGAAGGTGAGTATGATTCACCATTATTTAAGAGGTATCCAAGGGAGCCATTTTAGAGAAGAGGGCTGTAGTCTCTCTAAGTGCAGTAGATGTAACTATG
Organism: Lissotriton helveticus; assembly: GCF_964261635.1. NCBI lineage: Eukaryota > Metazoa > Chordata > Amphibia > Caudata > Salamandridae > Lissotriton > Lissotriton helveticus. The sequence continues at coordinate 1,084,407,668 of NC_136059.1, forward strand.
TTTGCTTCCTTTTTAGAAGCCCACATAAAAACATAGACCAAAGAACCTAGAGCTAAGGATGATAGTCACTAACGTGGGAAATAGGGAATGTCGTGGTAAGGCAGGACTTTTCTCCATCAAAGTTTCTGTGTCAGAAGATAAACTTTACTAACAGAACAAACTTGGTCCCTCTACCTGACCAGTGATCCATCACGGTCGGCCTTAACTTTTGACTTTTACCCAGTTTAGGATTTCCAGTTGCCTGCGGTTGGCACTCTGCACCTTTTGGTGCTATTTTTATTATAAATTTAAAAATGCATTTTTCCAGTTCCCCTTGTTGGATTTTTGTCCTTTCCATGTCATTCTGCTCATTAAAGTTTTCTCTATTTTTATAAATTGGAAAAGGATTTTTAATGTGTTGAGTTTTTCGCTTTTTATCCATCTTGGTACTTCTAACTGCTTTTTAAATGTGCTCAATTTAAATTTGTCTGGTCTTAGCTATAGCTGTGAGAGGTTACGCTCAGGTTTAAATTACTGAAACTTTTGCCGGATCTACCAAGAACAGTGGCATACACTATTACTTGTGGTGGACTATCCTTTACCCCAACTAAGAATCCACTTTCTCACACCTTCCTTTGATGACCATGATGGTATGTGTTTAAAATTATGTATTAAAGTTCATTTGTTTGATACTGTCCCTGACTATTGGTATTTGGTGTCACATTACAGAACATCTTGGTTGTCAAACATTAGAGTGCTGATAAAATGTTTGTTAATATTGCTAAAATGTGGACATAGGATTATGTTGTGTTTACTTTTTTCCAAGTTTTGGCCATAGGTTAAAAATGATGCCATATTCTGTTTTTAATATTGTTTAATTTGATTGTATTACAAAGAGGTTGCTTTTGTAATTTGCAGCTTTAAGAAAGTCCATATTGGGCTGAAATGTGTCAGCAGTTATAAATTGGCTGTAATGGATGGTTGTTTACCCCTCAAAAACAAAGCGAGCAATCGCAAAACACCCTCTGTGCCTTGGTTCTCTCCTGTACCTAGGGAGCTAAAGGAAAAGTGTAGGCCCCGAGAACAGATTTGGAGAGCAAGATATAGCACACAAGAAAAAGAAAATTTTAAAAATGTATTGAAAGAGTAAAAAAATCTGATTAAAGAAATTAAAACAAAATTCTATACAAATAAAATAAAAGCGGACAGCAACTCCCCCAAGGAATTATTTAAAACAATTATAACATTAAACACTTTTGAAATAAATAAAACAAAACCCCAGCCAGTCAAGATTTTTGTGAAAGAATTGCAAAATTCAGTTTTAGCAAGGTTAAGAATATATTTCTAGATTTTAATAATCAAATTACCGAGCCGCTTTTCACCTCCTGCCCTGAAAAAAAACAGAAAAGTACCTTAAAGGATGTCCTAGTAGCTTTTGTGAACTAAGACTGGTGATTTTATGTTAAACTAATTGTTGTTATGTATCACCCTTCCTGTATTGTTTGTTACATCACATTACTTCCTCACAAAATCAGTATGTTTTTGTTTTATTTGTTGCCTTAATATGTATAATTTGTTCTTAACTAATACGTTTCCGCACTTACCTGACCTATGATTATATGTTGGGTGAAGTGCATAGAATGAAGTAGTGAATAAATGCTTCAAGCCTATATCAATTGAATTGATGGACTTTAGTCTGTTAAATTGGTTTAGCAGCATTTGAATGTGACGGCTAGGACACCTTTTCTCTTAGTTTATTACGGCCCCGTCCAGCCGCCTAGGGCCAAACACCTTGTTGATATTACGCTAAAATTAATTACGTCATTTCTCACAGACAGAGAGCAAGTAGTTCCCTTTAGAGAGTATTACTCCCACTCCATTTAATTTACCTTGTGATGTCCCTCAGGGGTCATCCCTGAGCCCAACCATTTTTAATGTGTATGTTACACCCCTCATCCTTCTGATTAGATCTCCCAGGTTCTCAATATGCTCATATGCTGATGACGTTCAATTAGTAGTTTCAGTCTCTTCAGACCGAGAAAAGGTAGCACTCCAGTAAAGTGCATGCATGACCAACATTGCTCAATGGATGGCACCAAATGTTTTGAAGCTCGACTCTGATAAAATGGAGGTGCTGTTATTCCCCAACAATAACACCCTCTAGAAAAATTCCTGGTGACCGGAATTCTGGGAATTCTGCCAACTCCAGTTCAGAAGGCGAGAAACTTGGGGTTGGTGTTTGACGATAAACTTACTTTTATTGACCACTCTAATCAGGTAACATCTTTTTGTTTTTTAATTGCTAAAGGTTTTTAAAAAATATCTCCCTCTTGAACTTATTAAAACAGTTACGTCTGCACTGGTCATCCCGAAGATTGACTATTGTAATGCCTTATTGGTGGCAGCCCAATCTCGAGTCTTCCAAAAACTTCACACTCTTCAAAATGCAGTTGCCAGAGCCTTACTAAATCTACCCACATTTTTTCGGTATTTAAATCCATCAGGTAACTCCATTGGCTCCCTATTAGGGCACATGTTCCAGTCAAAGCTCTCTGTTGGGTCCACAAGGGACTATACCAAAAGGTCTATGCTGTCTTGAAGATACTTTTAAATAGCACTCTCCCATGAGAACTCTACGATCAAGTACAGCCAACAAAGTGCACGTGCTGAGAATAAAGAAATGAACCTGAAGAGCCGGGACACTCTGAGAGTCGCTGTGCGCTTTATACTTTATACGTTCCTTGATTTGATTTAATTTGACATATCAAATGAGTTAAAACATCTAGGGCTGTATTACAGAGAGTGCCCCGGTTGCGCCCACTTTGCGTGCCCCCGTGGCACTTTGGTAGCAATGGCACACATAAAGCACCAGAACTATCTGCAGGGGGTGTTCCATCAGTAGCGAGGGGACAAACCCCATGCAAATGAGGGAATCCCTTTGCCTCTGCATCCGCGCCATATTACAGACGCGGGTGCAGGGGCAAAGAAGCTCTCCGCGGCGCACTGACAGTGCGCCACCTGTCCACCTTTAAGGTGGCGCACTGTCAGTGCTCCCTCTCAAGGTAGCCCTCTGCAGGGGGTAAAGGGGTTCCTATGGAACTCCCAGACATGCCCTTGCAGGCAGGTACAGTCACAGATTGCATCCTCCTGCAAGGGGATCTCTAATACGCCTTCAAAGTGCAAGTGGGTTGCTGACTGCACTGTGAAAACATGGAGCGGCTTTAAAGCAGCCGCTCTGTTTTTCACCTGAATGCCAACCGTATTTATGGTAAAAGTGTGCATTTTCATTGTTTACGCCTGGCGCACATTTTGCAAACAAAGAAAAAGTGCCTTTACTATAATGCGATACAAAAGGGGATGATGGACGGAGCGTTTGAGCAAATCAAACACTCACCCCCAGTCAACTGATCTGGGTTTAATCCATCACCATTCTTTAGCCCACTCAGCCACCCCATTTCAGACATGGCCATATGCAAATCAGTCTGACCCTGTGCCTCATGGGAACAGTTCAGCCCGAACTGCCAAGCCATGTCTTCCATGGACCGGAAACAAGCATCCTGGGACCGGTTTCGGATTCATAATCCTCATCAGCCAGGCTATCTTGAATCCAGTGGCCAAGTGAGCAAGGGACTCACGTCTGAGCATACCCTGCCACACTTAGGGCGAACAAAGCGATACAAAAGGGGATGATGGACGGAGCGTTTGAGCAAATCAAACACTCACCCCCAGTCAACTGATCTGGGTTTAATCCATCACCATTCTTTAGCCCACTCAGCCACCCCATTTCAGACATGGCCATATGCAAATCAGTCTGACCCTGTGCCTCATGGGAACAGTTCAGCCCGAACTGCCAAGCCATGTCTTCCATGGACCGGAAACAAGCATCCTGGGACCGGTTTCGGATTCATAATCCTCATCAGCCAGGCTATCTTGAATCCAGTGGCCAAGTGAGCAAGGGACTCACGTCTGAGCATACCCTGCCACACTTAGGGCGAACAAAGCGATACAAAAGGGGATGATGGACGGAGCGTTTGAGCAAATCAAACACTCACCCCCAGTCAACTGATCTGGGTTTAATCCATCACCATTCTTTAGCCCACTCAGCCACCCCATTTCAGACATGGCCATATGCAAATCAGTCTGACCCTGTGCCTCATGGGAACAGTTCAGCCCGAACTGCCAAGCCATGTCTTCCATGGACCGGAAACAAGCATCCTGGGACCGGTTTTGGATTCATAATCCTCATCAGCCAGGCTATCTTGAATCCAGTGGCCAAGTGAGCAAGGGACTCACGTCTGAGCATACCCTGCCACACTTAGGGCGAACAAAGCGATACAAAAGGGGATGATGGACGGAGCGTTTGAGCAAATCAAACACTCACCCCCAGTCAACTGATCTGGGTTTAATCCATCACCATTCTTTAGCCCACTCAGCCACCCCATTTCAGACATGGCCATATGCAAATCAGTCTGACCCTGTGCCTCATGGGAACAGTTCAGCCCGAACTGCCAAGCCATGTCTTCCATGGACCGGAAACAAGCATCCTGGGACCGGTTTCGGATTCATAATCCTCATCAGCCAGGCTATCTTGAATCCAGTGGCCAAGTGAGCAAGGGACTCACGTCTGAGCATACCCTGCCACACTTAGGGCGAACAAAGCGATACAAAAGGGGATGATGGACGGAGCGTTTGAGCAAATCAAACACTCACCCCCAGTCAACTGATCTGGGTTTAATCCATCACCATTCTTTAGCCCACTCAGCCCCCCCATTTCAGACATGGCCATATGCAAATCAGTCTGACCCTGTGCCTCATGGGAACAGTTCAGCCCGAACTGCCAAGCCATGTCTTCCATGGACCGGAAACAAGCATCCTGGGACCGGTTTCGGATTCATAATCACCCCCTTTTGAAAATATTTTGGCCACCATGAGTGTGGAAGGGTATGCTCAGACGTGAGTCCCTTGCTCACTGCACCATCAGGATTCAAGCAAGCCGGGCCGAAGACGGCTGTAATGCCAGAAACCGGTCCCCGGAAGCTTGTTTCCTTTCCAGTGAAGAATTGGCTTGGTAGTTTGGTCTGCCCTGTTCCCATGATGCACTGGGCCAGGGACAGACTAATTTGCATATAGCCAGGTTCTGAACTGGGATGGTGCAGTGAGCTAAAAAACGGTGATGGATCAAGCCCTGATCTGTTGACTGGGTAGGAGTGTTCTGATTAACTCCGATACTCTGTCCATCACCACCCCCTTTTGAAAATATTTTGGCCACCATGAGTGTGGAAGGGTATGCTCAGACGTGAGTCCCTTGCTTACTGCACCATCAGGATTCAAGCAAGCCGGGCCGAAGACGGCTGTAATGCCAGAAACCGGTCCCCGGAAGCTTGTTTCCTTTCCAGTGAAGAATTGGCTTGGTAGTTTGGTCTGCCCTGTTCCCATGATGCACTGGGCCAGGGACAGACTAATTTGCATATAGCCAGGTTCTGAACTGGGATGGTGCAGTGAGCTAAAAAACGGTGATGGATCAAGCCCTGATCTGTTGACTGGGTAGGAGTGTTCTGATTAACTCCGATACTCTGTCCATCACCACCCCCTTTTGAAAATATTTTGGCCACCATGAGTGTGGAAGGGTATGCTCAGACGTGAGTCCCTTGCTCACTGCACCATCAGGATTCAAGCAAGCCGGGCCGAAGACGGCTGTAATGCCAGAAACCGGTCCCCGGAAGCTTGTTTCCTTTCCAGTGAAGAATTGGCTTGGTAGTTTGGTCTGCCCTGTTCCCATGATGCACTGGGCCAGGGACAGACTAATTTGCATATAGCCAGGTTCTGAACTGGGATGGTGCAGTGAGCTAAAAAACGGTGATGGATCAAGCCCTGATCTGTTGACTGGGTAGGAGTGTTCTGATTAACTCCGATACTCTGTCCATCACCACCCCCTTTTGAAAATATTTACTATAATACAGCGCCTATAGCCTATTAAATTCCTTTCTGCCTTCTTTGAGTATAATCAGTATTCTGACTATTCATCTTGTCGCCTATTATTTGTTAGTGCCCTAACCAGTTGGATCCCACCACTAGACTCTCAATAACTTGATTCACTTTTTTCTCTTGTTCCACTCTATCCTATAAACACTATTCTGCCTCATTCCTCTGTTCAATATAAGGTTTGACTTGCTTAAAGGAACCCTCCATTGTCCACTGCACCATCCCAAACACTTGAATCTTCTGTTCAGCTGTGCAATTCTTCTAAGGGCCTGATTATGATGTTGGACAGACCTGGGTCTGTCCGACATGATTTGGGAACTGGGGCCGACCTTCCTCTTATCTTCGGTCCTACTCGAAGCAAGTATGATGTAACCGAACACTGTTTGGTTGCAATCCTATACTTTACAATGGGAGCTTGCAATCCGAATGGAATGCGTGCTCTCAGTGTAAAGAGCTGAGGTGTAGTTCACCCTGCACCCGTTGGCAGGCACCTCAAGGTGTCTGCCACCGAGTGCAGTGATAAACAGGAGGGCACCGTAGGTGCGCACTAGACCAGCATTCGGAGGCCTTGCACCCATGGGGGGCCTATTGGGTGCCTCAAAGTCAGATTCCCACAGCATTTATGTGTCAAAAAGGCTGTGGGAATCTGCCATCATAATCCCTCGGGCAGAAAGAGCCGCCCTTGTGATTACAGCAGGCCCCGTCGTAAGCCATTGGAAAATCCTGTTTAGGCTAATTTCTGATCGACTCCATTCAAATGGGTCGGTCAGAAATTAATCCAAACTGGAGATTACGGCTTCCTACAGCATCGTAATCAGCCCCTTAGTCTTGAGAGCTCACAAATGCTAATTGAAAGACTCGATTTTCTTTTGACTTCTATGATGTATTGTATGTCTACTTCCTGATCCTCCACAACCAACTCCTTCTAGCTTCCGTTCTGTGTTACAGAATACCTTACTGAGTGTGGCTCTCTGCATTCCTCTTACCACTCACTCTTCTACTATTTTTATAGTCAAAAGGTCCCTTTCCTGCCTATAGTCGTTCACCACATTTCCGCACTACTACTTCTGCTCTGTGTTTGTACTGTGCTAATTTCTCCATATTTAAATTCAACTATCTTCAGTTATTTGTTTAGGGCTCTCTTCCTGTTTGGAACAGTTAGCCATCCTTGGACCCCACTCAATCCTCTACTGGTCTCTCTTATGTGTTTCTATTATTTTACTGCTTTTGATCCTTCACGCTACTTCATCATCCATTTAATTTCCAACTTACTCCTTTGTAATTTATTTGCACACACTCTTGATTGTGGGTATAATCATCACTGGGTCTTACCTTTTCGGAAACAATGTTAACATGCCATAATTTCCCTAATATGAAGTGAACTTTTTTGAAAAATGTAACTATCACTTAATGCTACTTAACATGTATTTGCATATGTATGCAATTATGATACTGTACTATATCTGTTTTTTCCTTTTTCTTATTTTCTCTTTTTCTTCACTGTTCATATGTCATGGTATGATCTGAAATTCTGATTATACAAATACCTTTATTATTTGGAAAATGTATTGATCATTTTGGGCACATTCTTTCACTATATATTACTTTGTTTTGTGCACACACTTATTGTATGGCTTGGTATCATCAACCTTACAGCCTTGAAAAAGCCCTGAGCTTGCAAGCCAATAGGGGGTGAAACACGTGTTGGCTGTGCCTCTCAACAGTTTTGTTACATTTTTGCTTCAGTGATCCTGATAGATTAAGAATCACCTTTGACATTTTTGTTCTTGTGAAATAAATACCAGATGTATGTATTTGAAACAGGGCAGGAATGGTGGTCAGAATAGCTAGCAAGACAAAGCCAGGGGGGTGCACTGTAATGCACATGCTCCACTATGTCATCCTAACTGACGTGTTCACCAATGTATGTTGGTCTCAGCAGCCAAGGATTTGTGGGGTGAGGTATGTTGGGCTATGTCACCTGGTAATATATAGGTGGCCTCAGCCGCCCATGTGTAACTCAAGCGCAGCAGCACTGAGAAGCACAGCATGAGGGAGGAGACACAGTGACAATGTTATGTTATGTTATGTTATGTTATAATTGTTTATATAGTGCATGGCTACCCCAACAACAGGGCGACCCAGCGCTTGCGGACATGCCTAATTACAGGACAGCCAGAATGGAGGCAACAGAGTGTCAGATCACAGCCTAAACAGAAGAAAACAACCAGGTTTTAATGTGTTTTCAAAAGAGTAATTGGTTAGTAGTATTACGCACACTTAAAGGGATAGAGTTCCAGAGTTTTGGGGCCAAATACCTGAATGACCGGCCCCCGGCTCTGCACCTCCGGATCTTGATGGTACGGGCAAGAGAAAGGTCCGCAGAGCGGAGAGCACGCGATGGGACATAGAAGGAACAGAGTCCCTGCAAAATTTGGGGTCCAAGGCAGTAGAGCATTTTAAGAATGAGACAAAGGGTTTTAAATTGAATGCATTGTTTGACAGGCAGCCAGTCTAGCCTTCGCAGAACCTGGGAGGTATGGCAGCGTTTCGGCAGTCCGAACAGAATGCGGGCAGCAGCGTTCTGAGCCCTTTGCAGTCTGTTAGTGACTGTCAAGTTGGAACCAAGCATAAGGGCATTACAATAGTCTAGATGGGATAAGACCATAGCTTGAACAATTGTCTGACGGATGGAGGGTTCAAAGAAGCCAAGAATGAGTTTAAGAGAACGTAGGCGGCAGTAACAAGTGCCAGCCACTCTTTTGGCATGGGATTCAAGGGTAAGTGAGTTGTCTATAATCACACCCAAATTTTTAACTTCCTTTTTGGTAGTAGGAGACGGGCCCAATGTAGGGGGCCCCCACTGCTCATCCCTCTTCTGAGTGTCACTGCCAATAAGGAGAACCTCAGTTTTAGATGACTTCAACTGAAGGCAGTTCTCTGTTAGCCAGCTGGAAATGGCCAAGATGTCTTCTTGAAATTTGGCTCGGTCCCCCACGGTGTCATTGGATCATCCAGTGTGCGGAGCTTAGCTCAAGATTGATTGCGGCACTGCTTTGTGCATTAGTCCAGTCGGGTCGGGCCAGTCCATTCATGCACTGTAATCTGCCACCTAACTACGGACTCTTTATGATGAAAGTATCTAAATGGCAGTTTTATTTCTCTGAATTCACAGATACCCAGGCCTTTCAGAAATTGTAGGCGACCACATGCATATTTACATTTTAAAAAACATAATCGTCAGAATGGATTTCTACCATTGACTTCAACTGAACTAGAGGCAATTTCAGGTAGGAGGCAGCGAAATTGAAGCCATTTTTGGCCTAAAACATCTGGCGCCTCATTTATGAGAATGGACGTATCGCTGCGTGAAAGCAGCGATGCGTCGCTTCTCAGTGCACCCTCCTTGCGACATGATTGATGCGTCATATTTACTGTATGACGCTTCATGTGGCAAGGAGTTACAGATACGTCAGTATTTCTGATGTATCTGTATGGCGCCGAAGTGACGCATTGCTGGAGCGTGTCACAAAAGTGACGCAACTCCAGCAATGTGTCCTTTCACATGGGGCAAGCCCCATGTGAAAGGGCCTGCGTCAGTCTTACGCCTGCTGTGAGGCAGGCGTAAGATATTGACGCATTTGTGTCCTAGAAGTGGCGCAGTGAAATCTTATAGATTTCACTGTCACTTCTAAGACCCTTTCTTGCGTCAGAATGCCCTCCCAGCATATATTATACCTGGCGCAGGTATAATGTGGTGCAGGGGTTTACAAAGTGACGCATCTACCTAGATGCGTCACTTTGTAAATATGGTGCAACAAAGCACATTTATTACGCTGCTGGTGCATCACAAAAAGTGACGCACCGGTGGCGTAAAAGTGACGTACGGCCTCATTAATAGGGCCCCTGGAGTTTTACACCTGAATCAGGTCTATTGGCATGTGTGGGAGTATAAAACGTTTCCTGCTGTGACTCGCTGTGAGTGCACATCTTGGTATAGTGACTGTGCTGGTCTCCAGCGTTGCCACCTGCGCGCAGAGGCCAGGCAGGGTGCAGTCACAGAGCAGGCCCACCAGTGCCCCATTCCCAAGGACCAGGTTCAAACTGTTACTCTTGAACACTTGAATTTCACTTTAGTGCTTGATGTAATTCCATTACATCTGTGAAAACATCCACGTTTTGGCTACATTAACCATGGCATATAAGGGATAAGGCACGAGGATGTGTGAGGATGATTGTGCAAGTGTCCATGGATGGCTCTGTACAGAGACAGGCAAATGCGCGGCCGTCATTGCCTTGGTGTCGGCGTTCCTTAAAGAACCCAGTCACACTTCGGACCTCTTGCAGGGCAGTGAATGCTCCACATTATTTCACAAACACTACCTAATGGCCATCAGCAGTATCAGTTAGATATAGACAGGCAAATGCTTTTTGCAGCAGAGAGACTTTTCCATGCTAGCTTGATGTGCCTGCGCATTGCCCTTTATCAGATCCAGACAGAGGGCCTCATTTATGAAAAGAGACGCATCGCTGCGTGAAAACAGCGATGCATCACTTTTCACTGCGCCCTCCTTGCGACACCAATGATGCATCATATTTACAGTGTGACGCATCATGGCGCAAGGACTTACAGATACATCAGTATTTCTGACCTATCTGTATGGCGCAAAAGTGACGCAGTGCTAGAGTGTGTCACAAAAGTGACACACTCTAGAAATTGACTCATTTGTGTCCTAGAAGTGGCGCAGTGAAATCTTATAGATTTCACTGCGTCACTTCTATGACCCTTTCTTGCGTCAGAACACCCCCCCTGCATACATTATACCTGGCATAGGTATAATGCAACGCAGGGGTTTACAAAGTGACGCATCTACCTAAATGCGTCACTTTGTAAATATGGTGCAACAAGGCACATTTTTGACGCTGCTGGTGCGTCACAAAAGATGCACAGCCTCATAAATGAGGCCAAGAGAGCTGAATTTTATAGCTTTGAAAGTGTGTGCATTCCCTTTGTTTTGAAGCATATATGAACACGTTCACTCACATTTTCTATTTAGGGCACACCATTATTCACATTTACAATATTAGTGTACTTATTCAATGTTACTATAAAACTGTGCACACTGATCACAGCTATTTTATTGCTTTATATTTGAGGTTTAGTATACTACAAGGAACCCTCTGTAGGTTAACATAGTGCTTTACACGGTGGTTGGGATCACAAAATGTATAAAAGCATGTAAAAAAAGGTATGTATACAGGTATACAGCTGGCATAAACTAGAAATAACGGGCCCGATTCACAAAAGTAATCTGAGACAAAATCCTAACTTTACGACTTTTGGTATTCACAGAAGGCATTTAGGAGTAATAAAGTTAGGATTTTGTCTCAGTTAAACTTGATTTTTGGTCTTAAGTTAAAGTTCAGACAAACTTAAGTTTAACTGAGACAAAATCCTAGTCCTAAAGTTCTGCAACTGTATGAAGAATGGGGTAAGCGCACTAATGAAAACACATACATTTTACTGGTGGAAGGTCTCTTCAACACTAAAACTATTAACAATCTTAATTAGGAATTGAAAATACATATCATGAGCTGCCCTAAGAAAGCCTTACAACATCAGGAGGAATCTCAACTCATGGGTGTTAAAAATACCCAAGAAAAATGAGTCACATTAATCTCACAGATGAGATTATTAACGCTAATGAGGAGGATTTCTTCTACATCCTTAGTTTTTCTAAACCTGCTGATCATGCTGGGGTCCTACAAAATGCACCGGCAAGTACACCAGTTGGCTGTGCAGTGCCAGCCGATGGCGAAACAGATGGGCACTGGCAAGAACAGTGTGTGAGTTAGGTTTTGAGTTCAGGGGCGTAGCTAGAGCTTGTGGCGCCCGGGGCTATCCCTCAGATTGCCGCCCCCTGGGGGGGAGGAGCTGGGGAAAAATGACGGTGAGCACACTGGATACCACGCCCTCCTACCTGTCCTGCCTGCAGATGCCTAGGACTCACACAGTTTGCGAGGGGGGCTCTTTGTGAACTTGCCTTGCCACCTTCCACCAACCCCTGGCTAGGCCTGCTCTTTATCTCTCACGGACGAAAGCACCAACATTAAATATGCCTGCTATGATCCCCCAGTGTGCAAAAGTAAGCAGTTCGAGGACACAAGCATGTTCTCTAGCAAAGCAGCAGACATTACTGCAGGTTCAGGCATATGAACTCCCTGGGAGTGCTCTAGTGATGCCATTCTGCCCGGTAGCGCGGGTTACTGGCCCGGGCCAGTGGCGGTTCGACATGTTTCTGGCAAATAGCTGGAATATCTTAAAATAAACAATTCTGTGCCATATATGTTTTTCAAATTAGACTTACAGCCTGCTGCATGACACACAGTGGTACACTCGTAGGTCATAGCTTGGGGCAACTTACCGGACCCTGACCAGGGTGGTCGGACGCTGAGCTTTAGAATTATTACTGCTAGTCAGTGTCTCAGAAAAGGTATTTTTTATATAATACAGCCTACATAGGTAGGCTATGTGTACCTCAGTCAGCCTCTTCTCCTGAGGCTTGTCCTAACGCCCCTCCCAATCATGCCTCATTTTACTGTAATGTTATGTGCTTAAAATAGCCATGCAACTTACTCTCAGCCACAGGTTAATAGCTGGTGGCGCCTTACTATAATCAGCAAATTGTTTTTTATTAAATGGCTCAATGTGTCTTTTTTGATAAAAATTACACTTTGCGGCCGAATTGTGATCCCTAGCTATGTGTGCCATTCCATTGCTGGTGCTTTCCGGCTATTTTAACATCTTCTTAAGAGTTTCTTGTTGCTCTAATGGGTGTAATTTCCTAATATTAATATGTTCCCTCGTTTTCATTGCTTGATTTTGTTCGGGAGAAAGTGTCACTCATAGTAGTTGGAAAGTCACTCATAATTACACTTACATTATAAAAAATTTCACACATAGCAATCTGAAAACTTGGCAGCTATGATGTCACTCATAATTACAATGAAATTCTGAAAGTGAAAGCGCCACACATTGTATTGTATTGTAATTGCATTTATATAGCGCTTACTACCCCTGACGAGGCATCAAAGCGGTTTTTCGGCGAGTAGCATGCTACTCCGGGACCCATAGAGGATTAGTGTTGAATTAGTATAGTGAAACATGCAAGTACATTTTAAGTGGTGGATAGGTTAGTCAGTTATTTGGATTTGGAATCATAGCAGAAGGATAGAGGAGGACAAAGGTTTGTATTTATATAGCGCTTCTTGACGCCCGCTATTCAGGAAGCCTACAAAGGATTAGTGGTGAATTAATATGGTGAAATATGAAGTAATTTCAGTGGTGGATATTAGTCAGTTACTTGGAGTGAGAAGGATAGCGGAGGGATAAAAGGGGAAGAAAGATTTGCACTCATATAGCACTTGTTGCCCCTGATGGGTAAAAAAAAAAATATATGAAGTAATTTGAGTAGTGGATATGTTATTCAGTTCTTTGGGTAGTATATTAGTATAATTTAATATGGAATTTGAGAAGTGAACATGTTAGTCTTAATTTTGATTGAAAAGGATAGTGGAGGGATAAGAGTGAAAGATTTTTTTTTTTAGGTCTTAGCAATAGGAGGAGGCTTTAGGATGAGTAAAAAGGAGTTTTGGAGGGGAGGACTCAGAGGAAAGAGTTTAGAAAGGTTTGTTTTAGGGGATCGGTATGGTAAAACATTGCGTTAACTAATTAGGTTGGCTGCTACATGTTTGTCAGCTGCCTGGTTTTTAACAGGGTGGTTGTGTGGCATAACAGGTCCACATTATATCCAATGTGTGTGAAAAAAGATTAGCATAAGCAGCATTAACAGTATGGTACTGGATATACCTGCTCAAGTACGTACACCCCTGGCCAGGGCTCTACAAATCACTAACTGCAAAAGTGGTGGTGTAAAACTGCAATTGGGAATGTGATTAGCTTAAAGGACACTGCTTGAGAGCTCTGCTTCCTTTGTGCAACGAAGCCATGTGATCCGTACCACCTCTAAAACGTTAGGTGGCTTTAGACTTACTATACTCTTTAGAATCCGGCACTTATTGACCTCCATTTGAACTTTACTTCACTTCTTCTGAACGCACCTCTGCTTTTCTTCTATGTCCTGCATGACTCTTGTGTATAAATCAATCTAAATGTCATATCTGTAGCTCTAACCCAAACAGTAGCTATTAATTCGAACAGGCATTTCTTTCTCGCAAAGCCCCTGCGAAAGGTCACACTCAAGTAACTAATAAACGCAAGGCTAACCCCAAATAACCCATGGAGTGGCCACTAGTTTAGTGGCATGCTACGTTCCATAAGTCAATTCAATTCAAAAAAGGGGGTGGTGATGGACAGAGCATCTGAGTTAAACAGAACACTCATACCCAGTCAGAAGATCAGGGCTTGATCCATCACCGTTTTTTAGCTCACTGCACCTTCCCAGCTCAGAACCTGGCTATATGCAAATTAGTCTGACCCTGGCCCAGTGCATCATGGGAACAGGGCAGACCAAACTACCAAGCCAATTCTTTACTGGAAAGGAAACAAGCTTCCGGGGACCGGTTTCTGGCATTGCAGCCGTCTTCGGCCCGGCTTGCTTGAATTCTGATGGTGCAGTGAGCAAGGGACTCATGTCTGAGCATACCCTGCCACTCCTATAGTGGCCACAACGATTCAAAAAAGGGGGTGGTGATGGACAGAGCATCTGAGTTAAACAGAACACTCATACCCAGTCAAAAGATCAGGGCTTGATCCATCACCGTTTTTTAGCTCACTGCACCATCCCAGCTCAGAACCTGGCTATATGCAAATTAGTTTGACCCTGGCCCAGTGCATCATGGGAACAGGGCAGACCAAACTACCAAGCCAATTCTTTACTGGAAAGGAAACAAGCTTCCTGGGACCGGTTTCTGGCATTGCAGCCGTCTTCGGCCCGGCTTGCTTGAATCCTGATGGTGCAGTGAGAAAGGGACTCATGTCTGAGCATACCCTGCCACTCCTATAGTGGCCAAAACGATTAAAAAAAGGGGGTGGTGATGGACAGAGCATCTGAGTTAAACAGAACATTCATACCCAGTCAAAAGATCAGGGCTTGATCCATCACCGTTTTTTAGCTCACTGCACCATCCCAGCTCAGAACCTGGCTATATGCAAATTAGTCTGACCCTGGCCCAGTGCATCATGGGAACAGGTCAGACCAAACTGCCAAGCCAATTTTTTACTGGAAAGGAAACAAGCTTCCGGGGACCGGTTTCTGGCATTGCAGCCGTCTTCGGCCCGGCTTGCTTGAATCCTGATGGTGCAGTGAGCAAGGGACTCATGTCTGAGCATACCCTGCCACTCCTATAGTGGCCAAAACGATTCAAAAAAGGGGGTGGTGATGGACAGAGCATCTGAGTTAAACAGAACACTCATACCCAGTCAAAAGATCAGGGCTTGATCCATCACCGTTTTTTAGCTCACTGCACCATCCCAGCTCAGAACCTGGCTATATGCAAATTAGTCTGACCCTGGCCCAGTGCATCATGGTAACAGGGCAGACCAAACTACCAAGCCAATTCTTTACTGGAAAGGAAACAAGCTTCCGGGCACCGTTTTCTGGCATTGCAGCCGTCTTCGGCCCGGCTTGCTTGAATCCTGATGGTGCAGTGAGCAAGGGACTCATGTCTGAGCATACCCTGCCACTCCTATAGTGGCCAAAACGATTAAAAAAAGGGGGTGGTGATGGACAGAGCATCTGAGTTAAACAGAACACTCATACCCAGTCAAAAGATCAGGGCTTGATCCATCACCGTTTTTTAGCTCACTGCACCATCCCAGCTCAGAACCTGTCTATATGCAAATTAGTCTGACCCTGGCCCAGTGCATCATGGGAACAGGGCAGACCAAACTACCAAGCCAATTCTTTACTGGAAAGGAAACAAGCTTCCGGGGACCGGTTTCTGGCATTGCAGCCGTCTTCGGCCCGGCTTGCTTGAATCCTGATGGTGCAGTGAGCAAGGGACTCATGTCTGAGCATACCCTGCCACTCCTATAGTGGCCAAAACGATTAAAAAAAGGGGGTGGTGATGGACCCCCCCTTTTTGAATCGTTTTGGCCACCACAAGTGTGGAAGGGTATGCTGTGCACTATGGCTAAAAAACCAATATCAAAACAGTCAGCAAACATGACTTAATGGGGCAAACAAACAAGTGGACGACGCCCCCACGCCCCAAAAAAAACAAAAAACACAGCTGCTTGAGACCAATATTATATACCCTAGTCCTTGGTATTCTTATGTATTCTTTGCAAAAGGCATGCTTCTTTACGTCACCTTGATATTTGTTCTCATTTTAACTCATCATCTAGTTCAATAACAATATATTTATTTTCTTTTTTTTAATCAAAGTTCTGTTTATTGAGCATCCATCAGACAAATGACATAGCAATAAACTAGGTGGGACGTGCAAGCCCTGGGGTCAAATTCAAACCGCTAAGGAGAGTTCAGTTTCAAGTGTTCCGTGGGTAAGGCACTCCCCCCTGATAACATATAGATGCCTTTTTCAGTGTCCTGACCAAACATTTACAAACAAAGTCCCTTCCCCCCTGCCCAGGTCCCCCATTCCCCTGTATATTAATCAAACGGAAAAATTACTGTAACAAGGCTTCCTCCGACATCTGAATTTATCAAGGCGGACTCCAGACCATAGCATCCACTGGGTCGTGAGCCCTCTGGGCTCCCCTTTCTGTAGTTTAAATTTGGAAAAGGTGCATAGCCCTGGTCGAGGGAAGACACACTGCTGCTGGTAGACCTTGTAAAAGGAACCTAACTAATGGTCCCTACTTGTGTTCCAAGGCTGTGTAATTGTCTCAGAAAATGTCTGCAAGCCGTTCCATAGAAAGGAGTCTCCATAACTGGGCGTGCCAAAGTGAAATTGCTGGGGTGCCTGGTTGTTTCCATGCTGCCGCTATTGTAAGTTTCGCCGCCCCAGACAAGTCCACAGGATAACCTTTTCCGAGTTTGGAGTGTGATC
The DNA here is from genome assembly GCF_964261635.1 of Lissotriton helveticus. NCBI lineage: Eukaryota > Metazoa > Chordata > Amphibia > Caudata > Salamandridae > Lissotriton > Lissotriton helveticus. The sequence continues at coordinate 1,084,424,663 of NC_136059.1, forward strand.
TAACTCTGGATCTCGGAGGCCTAACAGGGCGCCACCAGTATCCGAGGGTATCGGGTTCCCAAGCATCTCTTTGATGTGGGAGAGAATTTCCTTACAAAAAGGCCAGATACTAGGACAGTCACACCAGATGTGGCAAAAGTCCCCCCTCTCCCCGCATCCCCATCAGCAGAGATTGGATGTTTCAGGGAAGATCCTCCGGAGCTTGGTAGGTTAAAATGAAGTACCAATCCAGCAGCGTTTTGTAGTGAGCTTCCCTCAGAGCTATGGATTTGTTGTGTCTAGAGAGATCCCCCCATAAATGCTTCCATTCTTCCTCTGTGATATCCTGCCCCAGCACCCTCTCCCAAAAGGACATGTAGCGTGCCTGTGATGTATGTAAAGTGGACGGCATGAAGGGCGTATAGGGAGAAGATGGCACCTTTCATAGAACCAGCCCTGTGGATCGCCAATGACTCAATCGCTGTTAGTTCTCTTGTGGCAGCCTCTTTTATGTGTGGAAGCATGACCCAGAGTTTAAGCTGTTGGTAATGGTAGTGCTGACTAGAGGGGATCAAAAAATTCCTGTTGACTGCTCTCGAATGTCCGTATGTCGTAGTTTAAGGCAACCCCTCTCCCTCCAACAGTCGATAGGCCCCTCCCGAAGTGCTGGGGGAAACGCTGGATTGAAGTGAATAGGGGTGAATGGTGAAGGGAATGTAGACCAACCCTTCCTCCTTATTACCTGGTCCCAAATCATCAATGTCGTGTAGGTGGGGGTGCTTAGGTAGGCATTTGCAGGGCGGTCCCTTCTGGGCTTCCAGAGAACATCCCATATGGAGCGCCCCACGATGGAGCGGTCCATGTGGAGCCAGTGTTTATCGGACTCCTGTGCTGTCCATTCGGTCACCACACGCAACTGGGCCGCTTGATAGTACAATGTGAAATCTGGAAGGGCCACCCCTCCCTCCCTCCTATGTTTCCTCAGCACATGGTAAGGTAGGAGAGCCCTTCCCCCTGCCAAATAAAATTAATGACCAGGGAACGAAGACGCGGCTAGAGGTCATGCTCCAAGGAGATAGGCAGGGCCTGGAATAAGTAGAGTAGCTTGGGAAGGGCTGTCATTTTGACTGCGTTAATCCGCCCTAACCATGAGATGTAGAGAGGCTTCCACCTTTTAAAATCCTGTTGCAGCTGCGTCACTTAGGGGGGATAGTTAGCCCCATATAGATCCCCAATTTTAGCTGTAAGGTAGAGAAGAGAGTTCTTGGCCTATTGGAAGGGTTTTTGGGGGCCTCAATGTTGTTACCTCACCTGCAGGAAGCTTGAGGTTAAGTATGGATGATTTCGAGAAATTTACCTTGAATCCTGCTGCTTGTTCAAAACTCAACAGCTCACTTTGCACTGCCTGAAGGGATGAGGCAGGCTCCATGAGAGTGAGGAGAATATTGTCTGCGAACAGGGACACTTTGTGCTCAATGCTACTGAATTTAATTCCCCTTATCTCCAGATTGGCCAGAAAACGTGCAGCAAGAGGCTCTATACTGAGTGCAAACAGGAGGGGAGAAAGGGGGCACCCCTGTCGCATGCCCCTACTGAGAATAAAAGGGAGAGAAGGACACCCGCTCACCATCACTCGAGAATTGGGAAGATGGTAATTGGCCTTCACCATGTGGGGGAAGGTCTCACCAAAGCTGAAGCGCTGCATGGCGAGGAATAGGAACGGCCACTCTACCCTGTCGAAGGCCTTTTCCGTATCAAGACCAACCAGGATAGCAGGCAAGTTGAATTTGGAGGATTTTTCAATAAGGTGTACGATGCGACAGATGTTATCATGGGTCTGTTGCCCCTGTATAAAGCCTGACTGAATCGGGTGGACCAGTTCGGCCATCAACCCCTCCATGCGCGCCCCCAGGATCATAGAGCAGAGTTTAGCATCAAGATTGAGAAGAGCTGTAGGCCTGTATGAGGCACAATGTTGGGGGTCCTTCCCCGGCTTAGGTATCACTGAGATCACAGCCTCAGCCATAGACGGGGAGACGCAGGCATCAGCAGCTATCGCCTGGAAGAAGTCAGTGAGATGGGGTGTGAGCTCTGCTGTGAAGTTTTTGTAAAATTGGGCTGCTAGGCCATCCGGGCCAGGGGCTTTGTGTAGTTTGAGTCTCCCTATGGCCATTCCTCGGAGGAAATAGGGGCATTGAGGGCCTCCGCAGTTGCGGATTGATCCTGGGAAGTGATACATTATCTAAATACTGCTGCTGTAGGATGGTATCTCGGTTGGTGCCCTGGGTGAGCTCCCCGTACAAATCACCAAAAAAGTTGGCTTTCTGATCAACAGTATGGGTGAGTTGCCTCTGACGGTCCAGGAGGCCCCCAATAAAATCCAGTTCCCTCTTCACTCGGAGACGCCGTGCTAAGTGAGACCCTACCTTGTCCCCTTGAGCATAGGAGGTCTGTCGTAGTTTCAATAGTGTGTATTCCACCCAATTGTTGTAAATCGAGCAGAGCTTGCCCCGCACAGAGGTACGTTTTTGCTGTATCTCTCAGGTGGGGGTCGCTTTGTGTGTCTTTTCAATTACCTCCAGTTCTTGTTCAAGATCTACCCTTTCCTTTTGCCTCCACTTATTAAGTGTCACATTGAGCTAGGTATATATACCTCTGATAACTACCTTAAAGGCTTCCCAATTGTTTTGCGCGGAGGTATCGTGAGGAGAGTTCTAGGAATAGAAATCAAGTATAGAGGTCCTTGGCTCTTCACGAAGACGGGATCACGTAGGATCGGGGTCGGGAAATACCATTGTGCTTGCCCGTCTTGGGTCCTGGCCAATTTAAATTAACCCGTTGGCTGCTTTGAACGTTCTGCGCCAGTGCTGAACGTTCAAAGAAACGGGTGGGGCCGCGTAGGCCAACGGACGTGCGCAACACTACCGAGGTAGTGCTCGCGACGACCGTTGGCTGACGGCAGCAGCCAACGGGTCAAAAGTGACAACGCTATGATCGGTAATGGAAATGGTCAATATCTGCGCTGCCTGGAGAGAACCCACTAGGGTCTGACTAAGAAATATGTTGTCAATCCTAGAGTAGGATTGATGCACATGTGAGTAGAATGTGTAGTCTTTAGTAGTAGGGTGCAACTCCGGCCAAGCATCACACAGGCCCAATGAGGATATTTTTTGCTTGGTCCCATTAGGAAAGGTGAATGTCATCACCCTATGTGTATGTTAGCTGTCCAGGCTCTCGTGTCAGGCCAAATTAAAGTCCCCCAGGAGAACCATTGGACCCTCCGCAAACCCAGACATCAACTCAAGAGTGTTAGTACAAAAGGTGGCCTGTCCCGAGTTGGGAGCATATATCGAAGCAAAGGTAAATAGTGTGCCCCTGTGCCTCCCCTTTACCACAACAACCTGTCCCTCCCTGTCTGTTTTAGAAGCCTCATGCAGGAATTGGTGGAGCAATGGAAGGGTATTGCCACCTCGTTATGCTTTGTGTTGGAGGACGGCTTGTATATGAGGGGATATGATTTGTGGTGCAACCGAATATCCTCTGACTTTTTAAGATGAGTTTCCTGCAAGGCAACCACCTCAAACCTTCTATCTGTGAGGTATTTCTAGAGTTTTTAATGTTTTTCGGGGGAGGTCATCCCTTTAACATTCCAGGTCGACATTGATACCATTGCTAGACTGTAACACTCCCCCTTCCCATGTGAGTCAGGCTCGCTCCAGCTCTGTGGCCAAAACCTCTCCTGGCGAGATCCCCACTGTGATACAATGTCCTCCACCCTTGCGCCCCCCCGCCTGTCATACGCCATTGCCTTGACCTAAACAAAAAAACAAAGACCTGACACCACCACCAGGGTAACCTCCCCTCCCACCTCCCCGAAAAACAGCGAGCCGCTCTGCCAATGGGCCCGCAGCTCGGAACCTCCTGTAAAACCCAGGGATAATTCTGGGTGGTATGGACAAGGCCCGCACCCCCCGGCTGCCATGCGTAAAAAAACATAGAAAAACCATAACCAAGAAAGAGAGGAAAATAACAACCTCAGTGTCTTTAGAAATCGGAGGTCCCACTCCGGACGCCAGTCGAACACCCGGTTCCTGCTCTCAACGTAGTATGTACCTGCAAGAGCGTCTCTGGTTGAAGACTGTCAGGGCTCAAGGCTGCGGCCGACAGGCAGGCCTATGAGATCAGTCTCTGGAGTTTCATTTAGACTCCTGACCGCTGGATGTGCCCTCCGATGACTCCTCCTCTAATGGTGGCAGGCCCAGAATGCGGAGGCCCTCAGCTAGTTCCGTCACATGGTGAGTTTTATTCTTGTATTCAAAGATCAAGCCAAAGGGAAATGGCCAGTGATAATGAATGTTCTCATCTCGTAACTTTGTGGTGATGGGTCTCAGCAGCTGCCGACAATCGAGAGTAGCCGGTGCCAGGTCCTGATCGAGCATTTTTAGCCTTGGAAGGAAACTCCGTCTTCTTCCTCGTTGCATTCACAAGGGCTCCTTTGTTTTAAAAGGGTGTAACTTGACCAGGACATCTCTTGGTCCTCTACAGTCACCCGATTGCATGGCCCCCACACAGTGAGCTTGGTCAATTTTAATCTTCAGTTGGTGGGGTGCCAGTATCTCTCCGAAGAGGCCTGTGACGAAAACTTCCAAATCCGGCCCCTCCGCGCCCTCCTTCAGATCGCGAATGCCGACATTCTCCCGCCTGGATCTATTCTCCAGGTCCTCCGCCCTAAGTAGCGTGTGCTGGAATTGGGCCTTCAATTCCCGTTGGGCGTCTTGTAAAGTGGAGGTTCTGGTCCCCAGATCCTGCGTCCGCTCCTCCACCTCCAGTACCCTGGTGCCCACTGCGTCCACATCATGGCAGAGAGACACCATCTTCTTGGTGAGGTCCGCCTTAAACTGGTCCTATATTTCTTTTCTTAAGCCTCCACTATCACCATTAGCACTTGATATTCTACTTTTTTTTTCTTACTGACCTGAAAGTGCAATGGAAAGATAATATTATAAAACTATAAAGAAACATTGACAATATTAAAACTTGAAAATGCTTAACTCTTGCTTAGAAAGGATTGTAGTAATAGGTGCATTTGTTTGCGAATTACAATGATTTCTATTGGTATTTGTTAGAAATGGGGGTCTCTAGTTGGCAATGGTTTGCACCTTTGTCCAAATAGGGACCCTTGCTTCTAGTCAGGGAAAGGGGGATACACTTCTAAAATAACCCCTGCTCACCCCCTTGGTAGCTTGGCACGAGCAGACAGGCTTGCCTCAGAGGCAGTGTGTAAAGCATTTGTGAACACATACAGAAATACAGTGAAAACACTACAAATGGACACCACACCAGTTTAGAAAAATAAATATCTTTATCTAAACAAGACTAAATGGCAAAAATCCACAATACAGTATTAAAAAAAAGGTTCTTCAATGGTAGAAAGAGTTCAGTTCAATGCAAGTTGTAAATGTGACACTTTTCCCACAACGTTCCTTTGATGCGTCACACAAAACAAACAAAATGGTCGCAGGGAAGGTGATGTGTCATTTCCTTGCTTCGGGGGAGGCAATGCGTCTGTTCCTTACTGCAGCGCAGGGGAGGTGATACGTCTGTTCCTTACCGGAGAGGAGGCGCTGCGTCTATTTCTAAATATATTCCAGCTGCGATGCGACAAGATGGCGCCTTAATGGGATGGCGAAGCAACAAAATGGCAGCTCGATGCAATGTGATGATCAGTCGATGTGTAAATGTTTGCAGCCGCACGGAAGGTGCTGCGACGATTTTCTCGGCGATGCATAGGAACCTGGTGTGGATGCAGCGCGCTGCTTCTCCATGGCTTGGCAATGCGTCGGGAACAGGCACCTCTTTACAGGTTGAAATTGCCAGACCTAGTAATCTCCAAAGCTAACTCCATTCACCTTGACTCAATCCTCCCGTGTGATTGGTCTGATCATCACTTTCCATTTCATGGAATCATTCAAACGACTTTCGACACAGCCCCCAAGAACAAACATCTGGAAGAGGAATCTTAAAAACGTCGATCCCAACCTACTTGTAACCTCTAATCCTAACATCCTTAATCCACCGGAAGACCTAGCCGATGTACATTGTCTGACCAACCACTATTTCCACTCCATGAACAACCTATTAGACAAAATAGTTCCCACCACTAAAGATTCACAACCCTGGTATGATGATAGGCTAAATGAAGACAGGCGATCACTAAGAGCAATTGAACATCGATGGAGATCTGCACCGTCCTCTGACCACCTCAAATTACTAAGAACGACTAGAAACTTCTACTTTAGAAAGATCAGAAGATCTAATACTGACTTCTTCAGTACTCAACTAGACCAAGCCAAGAACCGCCCAGAAAAACTATTCGATCCAATCAAAGCCCAAACCAAGAGTACACTCACCCACCCCAAGGCTACCCCAGACACCTTACCCAATTGTGAGGAATGTGCCTCATATTTCATTATGAAGTCAGAAACCATAAAAACTGACTTGCTTAATTACCTTTTAACCCTTACGGACACGCAGAAGAACTCCTCAGGGCCCCAGACAGGGAATCCAGTCAAAGGCACCACAAAATTCAACCTTAAAAACAACGCTTCCTGGTCTACCTTCAACTCTTACAGTGAAGACACTGTACTAAAAACGCTAACCACCTTAAATCCCTCCAGTCACTTCACTGACCCGCTTCCTGCTAACTGCTTAAAGGATTTCATTCCACTACCACTACCGTCATGAACTAAGATCATCATCACCTCCCTCCATTAAGGAACCATCCCAGAAATCCTGAAAACTGGTCAGGTATCCCCTATCCTAATAAAACCAATAGCTGACCCATCGGACTTAAACAACTATTGTCCGATATACAACATCCCCACCCTAGCCTAGCTCTTAGAAAAATGTGTTCACATGTAGCTTATCAATCACATTGAACAATTCAACCTGCTCAACCAATACCAATCAGGCTTCCGGGCAGGTTACAGTATAGAACCAACCATGACCCACATAATAGATGACGCACTAAAAATCCTTGACCAAAACAAAGTCTGCTTACTTATCTTACTCGACCTTTCACCGGCATTTGACACCGTCAAAAATGACAACCTGCTAGAGCTCCTAAAGCACAGAACGGGACTATCTGGATCTGTGCTTTCATGGTTTACCTTTTTCCTCCAAAATAGATCTCATAGAGTCAGGGATCAATCAACCCTTGTCTAATCCCGTCCCAGTCACGTTAGGAGTACTGCAAGGCCCTTCCTTTTCACCCACACTTTTCAACCTCTTTATGGAGTCTCTCACTAAACTTCTCAGCCTCTCCAATGTCTGTTTTCACATGTATGCCAATGACACGCAACTCTACATCAAGATCCACTCGCTTGAGTATATCAAGTACCTCAACTCAACGCTACAAAAAACTCAAGCATGGTTGGCCGAAAACCATTTGAAACTAAACTCCCTCAAAATGGAATTCCTCTTAATCGCCCCCCCAACAAATCGTCAAACATCCTTGACTGGATGAAGCACCTAACAGCACTCAAAGGACAACCGCTCATTGTCGAATCAGCAAAATCATTAGAGAGTTACACTGGACAGAAACCTAAAGATGAAGCAACATATCAGCGCCTCCACAAAAGATGGAAATTTCCACATGAACACCTTAAGAAAACTGAAACCCTTCCTACCAGCAAACGACTTGAAACAAGCAGTTAAAGCCCTAGCAATCCCAAGAGTGGAATATGGGGCTGTAGCACTATGTGGCTTCGCCAGATCGATGACAGCCCCACTAGAAGCCGCTATCAACTCAACTCAACGCTACAAAAAACTCAAGCATGGTTGGCCGAAAACCATTTGAAACTAAACTCCCTCAAAATGGAATTCCTCTTAATCGCCCCCCCCCAACAAATCGTCAAACATCCTTGACTGGATGAAGCACCTAACAGCACTCAAAGGACAACCGCTCATTGTCGAATCAGCAAAATCATTAGGGAGTTACACTGGACAGAAACCTAAAGATGAAGCAACATATCAGCGCCTCCACAAACGATGGAAATTTCCACATGAACACCTTAAGAAAACTGAAACCCTTCCTACCAGCAAACGACTTGAAACAAGCAGTTAAAGCCCTAGCAATCCCAAGAGTGGAATATGGGGCTGTAGCACTATGTGGCTTCCCCAGATCGACGACAGCCCCACTAGAAGCCGCTATCAACTCAGCCGCAAGACTCATCACAGGTTCAAAAAGAAACACTCATATCTCCCCAGACCTTAGAACCCTCAACTGGCTACCCTTCAAAGCTAGAATTCAATTAAAAATTGCATATATGACACACAAGGCCTTACATCACAACACTCCGAGCTATTTAGCTCAGACACTGGTGCTCTCTGCTGGTAATAGGTCCCTTAGGAGCTCCAGGAATCTTCTACTGAAACCATGATTTGCCAAGAAGAAAACGTACAACCGGTCCTTCTCGGGAATGGCTCCTAGGATCTGGAATGCTTTACCTATAGAAACAAGATTGAGCCCTTCTACTGCCTGCTTCGAAAAGGAAGTGAAAGCGAGTCTTATGGCAAAACTCACTTAAATTATGTACTTTCCACAGTAATATAAGTATCAGTCTTTATTAAAGATCTCCTGTTATCTGAATCACATATATTTATATGTTTTTTCTGCATGCACCTGTGTCCAACATCTTCCTTGTAAAGCGCTCTGATACCCACAAGGGTCTTGTTCGCGCTATATAAAACCTTCAAATAAATAAATAATAAATAAGGACATTCAGGGGAGCTGGTGGTGACGTTGTTGTGTCCCTGAGACTTCAGACAGGAGGCAAACTCAGTTACAAGCCCTTGGAGATCTTCCTCAAGATGACAAAGCACACAGCAAAGTCCTTTCCTTGGCAACAAGTAACCACTGCAGGCCAACCCCAAACAGCAAACAGCACAGGGGCAGTAATCTTCCTTCAGATTCTCCAGTTATTCTCCTTGGCAAAGGTTCCTCTTGATTTCCCAGAAGTGATCTAAAGTTCTGGGGTTTGGGTACCCCTTTTTATACACACAAATATTTTGTTCTCTGAAGGCAGAGAGTGACTGTACCCAGCAAAAAACAGTTCTGTCCGCACTGGTGCAGCTTCCTGGCAGGAGGTGGAGACAGCATTGTTGAAAGAAGACCTGGCCCAGGCAGGTGAAAAGAAATCTCCTCCCCCTACTCTAAATTCAACCCAGGTCCCATTCAGCCCTGCCCTGACTCATCAGACTGCAGGAGTCACTGCCCTCTCCCAACTCCTGTCACTCACAAGCCAGACATGCAATACACAAACCTAGCAGAAGCACACTGGATGGTTAGGCAAGAAAATACCTACTTTCTAAAAGTGGTATTTTGAAACACAAAATGGTAAAATCACCCACAATAGAAGATGCACTTTAACAGTCTGAGTTCAGGCATACTAAATGTTATTTCCCTATCTTGTTCCCGGGGTCAGTTGTGTTCATAAGATTCTAAAAGCAAACTGCCCATTCTGGCCTATGGGAACAGATAGCCTTGAAATAGTGAAAAATGATATTGGTAGTATTTCACTATCAGGACATGCCACATACTTAAGCGCATGTCCTACCTTTTACATAAAACACACCCTGCCCAGAGGGGTACCTTGGGCCTACCTTACCTACTCTACGCCGGAATAAATAAAAACCTCACCCGCAAGCAACAGAACATCCAGAACGCAGCCGCAAGACTGGGTCTCAACCTGCCAAGACACTGCTACATCTCCCAGCACCTGTGCATACTCCACTGGCTCCCCATCGAGGCTAGAGTCACCTTCAAGAGGCTCACCCACGCACACAAGTCCGTCCATGACACTGGACCAGCATACCTGAAAAGCCGACTCAAATTCCACACACCCCAAAGGACCCTACCATAAGTCCAGCTCTCCTACGCTGTGGTCCCCCGCACCAAAAAGACCAGATCGGGAGGTTGCTCCTTCTCCTTCATCACGGCCAGAGCCTGGAACGCTATTCCGCTCTACCTCAGACAAACAACATCGCTCCCCATCTTCGCAAGAAACCTGGCTCTTCGACAGACCCCTTCCTTGATGGACTGGAACCTGCACCACTCCACCCCCAGCGCCTTGAGACATTTACGGGTGAGTAGTCGCGTTTAACAAATTCCTGATTCATTGATTGATAGCGGTGACTAACAAGTAGAAAATGGAAGGTTTGGGGACTGGCAAGTGTGTGCACGTCCCAAGTCAACATGGCAGTCCCAGACTGCACACAGGCTCTGCAGTGGCAGGCTTGAACCACATTTTACATGCTGCTGCTGTGGGTGGCACAATCAGTATGCAAGCCCACGAGCAGCATTTGATCTACAGGCCCTGGGCACACATAGTGCATTGTACTAGGGTCCGACAAATAAATCAAATAACCAATCATGGAATTACTAATCCATACAACAATTTACAAAAAGGAGCTCTTGCACTTTGGCACTGAACAGCAGTGGCAAAGTGCCCAAAGCTTCTAGACCAGCAAAAACACAGGAGGCAACAGCAAAAAAATGGATGGGAGACCCACATTAATGGTGCCAAGTCTAACATGTGTCCCTTCCAGCTGAAATGTGGGGAGAACTACCCACCCTCTTGGGAGTTCTCTTCACTAAGGGGAATAAAAAACATGTGGACAGACCATCAGAATTGGTGTGTTCTGTACCAGGGTGGTGTTCCACCATAAAGTCTATCCCCTGTAGGGAAATGGACCACCTCCACAGTTTGGATTCTCACCCCTCATCTGCATCAACCATCAGAGGGGCCCATGGTCTGTCTGAACCCGAAGTGAGACCCAAACAAGTATGGTCTCAACTTATTCAGTGCCCAGACCACAGCAAATGCCTGACACTGAATCACACTCCACCTCTGTTCCTGTGGAAGTAACCTCCCACTAATGAAGGCTACAGGTTGGTCTAGGCCCTCCTCATTCATTGTGAAAGCACAGCCCTACACCATGCTCTGAAGCATCTGTCTGCACAATTAATTCCCTTGAGAAGTTGGGCAACTGAAGCACGGACGCCATGCACATGGCAGATTTCAGGGTATCAAAAGCTTTCTTGCAGACATCAATCCAGTTCACTTTCTTGGGCTGCTTCCTGGAAGTCAGCTTTGTCAAGGGTGCAACAATGCTGCCATACCCCTTGACAAACCTCCTGTAATAACCTGTGAGTCCTAAAAAGGCTCTCACCTCTGTCTGTGTCTTGGGGCGTTCCCAAGCCAGATTGGTATCAATCTTGGGCTGTAGGGGCGCCACCTGACCGCTCCAAACCTGGTGTCCCAAGTACAACACAGAACCCTGCCTGATCTGGCACTTACTCGCCTTGATCGTGAGGCCTGCCCTCCACAGCTCCTCACTTACCAGAGGTGATGCAGATGTTCCTCCCAAGTCCCACTGAACACTGTAATGTCATCCAGGTAGGCGGCACTGAAATCCTCCAGTCCAACCAACACGTGGTTGACCAACCTCCTAAAGGTGGCAGGGGCATTCTTCATCCCAAAGGGAATCACCCAAAGTTGGTAGCGCCCATCTGGTGTGGAGAATGCTGAACTCTCTCTTGCCCGATCAGTTAAGGCCATCTGCTAGTACCCAGACATGAAGTCAAAAGTGCTGAGGTACCGGGTAGCCCCCAACCGATCGATAAGCTCATCAGCTCTGGGGGTACGGTGTGTGTCAATTCTGGTGACTGAATTGAGCCCTCGGACACCACCTCTCTGGGGAACCCCACACGGGAGAAATCACCATTAACGCACAACCCACCATGGGTGTCATCATAGTCCAGTGAGGGATGGTATTCGGGTATCGGGTGGCATGGTCCACCAAGACCAGGATGAACCTGTTGCCCATGGCTGTCTTGGGGGTCCAGAGGCCCCAAAATGTCAATACCCACCCTCTCATAGGGACATCAGCGAAAGGTTGGAGAGGAGCCTTGTGCTTCCTCCCACTCTTACCACTTGCCTGGCAAGTCTGAAAGGTCCTGCAATGAGTTTCTGAACTCTTGCAAATTTAGAGCCAATAAAAGTGGGTGAAAAGCCTTTCAACGGTCTTGTCTTGCCCTAAATGTCCTTCTAAAGGCACATTATGAGCCAGACCCAGTAGGAAGGCTCTGAAGCACTGGGGTACCACCAGCACACGGGCTGACCCAGGCTCAGGACCCTTAGGCTCACTATACAGGAGGCCATTATCAAAGTAAATCCAATGTGATCCAGACTGATCACCCGCAGCCTGGTTTGCAGCCTGTTACCGCAAACCCAACTGAGAAGGGCACTTCTTCTGCTCTACGCAGAACTCTTCCCTGAAGGGGCCTCCTTCCTGCTGCCAATGGGTCAGCTCAGGCAGTTCCCCCAGTTCAGCCACTTGTTCTCCTGTAGGCTCCAGGGCATCCCCCTCAAGGCCTGCCTCCTACTGGACCGTGGGAACTTTGGGGGCGATTCCTGCCCCCCCGCCTCATCTTTTTAAGGCAGGAACCTGCGCCACTCTTTCAGGCTCCTGGTCTTCTTGAATATCCTTACCTGCTGCCATTGACTGAGTGGTCACACACGCCCATTCTGGCAAACCCAACATCTCCAAATGAGACCTTATCTCCACTTTAGCCTAAGGGGAGCACTCCAAATCATTGCCTAGCAGACAGTCAACAGGCCTGGCTGGCCTCACAGCTACTTGAAAGGTACCTGAGACACCCCCCCACTCAAAGGGAACCTGTGCCACCTTGCAGTGGCAATCTGAATTGTCAGCGGAAACTACTGGATAGAATGCTTTGGGGATCGCCTGCTCTCCAGACACCAGCTGACAACTGACAGCTTTCACACTGGCTCCAGTGTCTCTCAGAGCTCCACCCTATTGCCATTGATGGTCACCCACTGCCTGTATTTCTTAGTGTTATCAGGCAGCTGAGTCCTAGGGACCATCTCACTGTCTCCTAAAGAGACCAGGGACATCTCTGCGGGACCCTACCCACCTTGGGGAACTGACTCCTCCCCCAGGGCTACACTAGCCATCTGCCGGGGCGGTGCACCAGTGGGTGCAGCGTTAACCTTTTTGGGGCACTTAGGATCCCAAAAGAAGTGGCCCACCTGACTACAACCAAGCCATGTCTTGGGACCCCTCTGAACAGACTTATCTGTCGGGCCCGGGTTTCTTCTCAGTGGGAGGCTGAAAACCCTGGCCTAGGTTTCCTTGAGGATTACCTTGGCGTCCTTTCTGGAACTCCTTCTGTTTACCCTTTTTCCCCCCACTCTTCTGCTGGGGACCCTGCTCACCTTTGGAAAAGTCTCCCACATGACCCTTGTGGACCCAGGTACTGACCCAGCGGTCCGCCTTCACAGCAAGCTCTCTGGGCACAATTAGATTACTGTCAATAAGGTGCTGGCATAGCTCTGGAAAACAATTACTGGACAAGTGCTCCCATTCACCCAAATATTAGAGCACCAGAAAATCATTTACTTTGCTACCGGTCACCCAACCATCCAAGGCTTTGCAAAAAAAAGACACATATTCCACCCAGGTAGTAGAAACCAGCGTCTTACACTTCGTAAATTTCTGTCTATAAAGCTCTGGGGTTAATCCACCTCTGGCTACTAAGGCTTCCTTCATGGGTGCATAGGACATCTGATCCTCAGTGGGCACAGCTAGTAAGGTATCCCTTCCTTCAGCCATAAAGCGGTTCCCCAACCCCACTCCCCAATCTCTCTCAGGGACCCGGTGGGACATCATCGCCATATCATCTTTGGGAATGTATACTTTCCCTTCTACAGGCACAGATGGTGTGCTGCCACCAAAGGGACTGATCTCTAAGCTCTTTGCTTTCAGTTCCAGCTCCTTCACCACTCTCTCATGCTCTAAAAGCATCTTCGTCTCTTCCATGGCTAACCTCTTATTTTTTAACTCCAATTTCTTATTTTCTATGTCATTCTGACTCCCCGACTTTGAGCTTGGCTAGCTCCATCTCATGCACTCTAATAATTTCCCTGTCCTCCAGGTCTTCTGGGGACGGGCCCTTTGAAGAAACACTGCTATCCACCCTGGAATGCACTTTCCCCCCAGTTAGGCCCAATGGCCCCTCCAGCTGCCCATCTAAATGATCTACCTCCTCCCTGGGCTCTCAGGATGCTCAGTGGCATTCATATATTCCAACCAGGCCCTCAGCGCCTTTTGGAACTAATCCTTCCTGGTGAGGCCTCTCATTGAGATTTTAAATTTCTTGCAAATGGTTTTAAGCTGTGGCACAGTGTAGGTATGAAACCCCCCTTCTTCAAATTCTAAATGCATAGATGCAATGGATGCTGCTTTGTTCAGGGTGAAAAAAAATTGGTAGTTCTCAACAAAAATAGAAGTTCCAAGGAAAAACTCTACCAAAATGTATGTGGTCGCGTAATGGTTTGCACTCACTAGTGGTGTACACCAATCACTGTATGTAAATCACAAATGCAAGTCCAAATCCTCACCGCTGACTACCAATGTTAGAAATGGGGGTCTCTAGTTGGCAATGGTTTGCACCTTTGCCCAAACGGGGACCTTGCTTCTAGTCAGGGAAAGGGGGATATGCACCTAAAATAACACCTGCTCACCCCCTTGGTAACTTGGCACAAGCAGACAGACTTATCTCAGAGGAAGTGAGAAAAGCATTTGAGAACACATACAGTAATACAGTGAAAACACTACAAATGGACACCACAATATAAAATAAGTATCTTTGTCTAAATAGGACCAAACAGCAAAAATCCACAATACAGTATCAAAAATAAGTTTCTTCAATGGTAGAAATAGTTCAGCTCAATGGAAGCTTCCCACAAAGTACCTTAGATGAATCACGCAAAACAAACAAAAGGGTCGCAGGGAAGGTGCCGCGTCAGTTCCTTGCTTCAGGGGAGACGATCCACCTGTTCCTTACCGCAGCGCAGGGGAGGTGATGCGTCTGTTCCTTACCGGAGAGAAGGTGATGCGTCTGTTTATTACTGCGTTCCGGTTACAATGAGACAAGATTGCACCTCGATGCGTGGCAACGATGCAGTGGGATGTGACAAAATGGTGGCGCAATGTGGTCCAACGATCCGGTCAATGCGTGAATGCTTGCAGCCGCATGGTAGGTGCGTAGGTGCTGTGACTGTTTTCTACGCGATGCGCCGGGGCCAAGTGTGTATGTGGCGCGCTTCTTCTCTATGGCTCGGCAATGTGTCTGGACCAGGTGCGGATGCAGCGCTCATCGTTTCTGTGACTCACCGATGCGTTGGGAATCGGTGCGGATGCGACACACTTCTTCCTCATTGTGTCGATCTTCCATCTACCAACAACAAAACGTCTCTAGAGGTCCTAAACAGCAGCAGGCACATCTTTGCAGGATGGAATTTCCAGCAAGGAAATTCAGGGGAGCTAGTGGTGAAGTCTTTGTGTCCCTGAGACTTCAGGCAGGAGGCAAGCTCAGGTTTAGTTCCTTGGAGATCTTCCTCAAGATGACAAATCAAACAGCAAAGTCCTTTTCTCCTTTCCTTGGCAACAAGTAACTACTGCAGGCCAACCCTAAACAGCAAACAGCACAGGGGCAGTAATCTTCCTTCAACTTCTCCAGTTCTTCTCCTTGGCAAAGGTTCCTCTTGATTTCCCAGAAATGATCTAAATTTCTGGGGTTTGGGTCCCCCTTTTTATACACACAAATTATTTTGTTCTCTGAAGGCAGAGAGTGTCTATACCCAGCAAAAACCAGTTCTGTCCTCACTAGTGCAGCTTCCTGGCAGGAGGTGGAGACAGCATTGTTGAAAGTAGACCTGGCCCAAGCAGTTGAAAGGAAATCTCCTCCCCCTACTCTAAATTCAACCCAGGTCCCATTCAGCCTAGCCCTGACTCATCAGACTGCAGGAGTCACTGCCCTCTCCCAGCTCCTGTCACTCACAAGCCAGACATGCAATACACAAACCTAACAGAAGCACACTGGATGGTTAGGCAAGAAAATACCTACTTTCTAAAAGTGGTATTTTGAAACACAGAATGGTAAAATCACCCACAATAAAAGATGCACTTTAACAGTCTGAGTTCAGGCATACTAAATTTTATTTCCCTATCTTGTTCCCTGGGTCAGTTATGTTTATAAGATGTTATAAGCAAACTGCCCATTCTGGTCTATGGGAACAGATAGCCTTGTATTAGTGAAAAACGAAATTGGCAGTATTTCACTATCAGGACATGCCACACACCTCAGGGCATGTCCTACCTTGTACATACAATGCACCCTGCTACAGGGGTACCTTGGGCCATCCTTAGGGGTGACTAACATGTAGAAAAGGGAAGGTTTGGGGACTAGCAAGTGTGTGCACTTGCCAAGTCGACATGGCCGTACCAGGCTGCACAAAGGCTCTGCAATGGCAGGCCTTAGCCACATTTTACAAGCTGCTTCTGTGGGTGGCACAATCAGTGCTACAAGCCCACCAGCAGCATTTGATTTACACATGGCGCACTGTTCTGGGGTCTGACAAGTAAATCAAATAACCAATCATGGAATCACGTATTCATTCAATTTACAAAAGGGAGCACTTGCACTTTGGCACTGAACAGCAGTGGCAAAGTGCCCAAAGCTTCTAGACTAGCAAAAACACAAGAGGCAACAGCAAAAAAAGGAAGGAGACCCACGCCAATGATGCCAAGTCTAACAGTATTTACATAATATATAAATTGTGCAACATAGATTTGGTGACACTGAAAAGGTTTTCAGGAATGTTTGTGAATCAATCCTAAAGTGTTTTCCTACTATGTGTCTGAACAAAACTGACAAAGCATGTTGTGGTTTTGTGGAGACTAATAACCGGCATAAAAATAGGTTGTGATATAGTTGTACTCATAACTAGTCAGAGATCATCTGGAGCATGGAGGTTTATTCTGCAGAGAATATTCCAGTATTTGGCAATGACAAGTGAATCACTTGTGCTTCACACCCTCTTGTGTATACCAGCTTGCCTTATCAGTTGCTAAATATTCTTTATTTATTTATTTTATTTATTTATTTAATGAGATTATATATAGCGCGAACGTTACCCGAAGGTGTCAGAGCGCTTTACAAAAGAACCAGTTGCAATACATAAGGACTTAGGATTACATGAGTTACATATAAGATACAAACAGAAAAAAATGCAAATGTACAAGTTGTAAAGTCACACAAGGAAGAGATACAAACAGAAAAAATTGCCAATGTACAAGTTGTAAAGTCACTCAAGGAAGAGATACCAATGGATAAACTCTAAGAATCACATAGGAATGGCAGTGAGTACAAAGGTCTACTACATATACTAGTGGCTAGAGTTATCTCTATATACATTTATATACAAATAGCAGATTTTCTCAGGATTACATTTTACCAGCGATTAGGCTTGGACAAGTATATATCACATATTTACAGAGTGAACGGAGAAATAAAAAAAATTACATCAAAAGGGGTACAGAACGGTAGGTGGGGGAGAAGAGTCGGAGGCTGAGATGGTGAGAGGAGAGAGGGCATAATAACATAAGTTACAATAACATAGCAGAAAATATGGACATGTCCAAAGGGGTATGTTAGGTAGGGGGAAGGAAAAAGGGGAGGAAAAGGATCGGACCAGGTGGAACTGGCAAGGATGGAGTTGCTTCAAGGGGGACAAAAGGAAAAATTCAAAAGGAGGATAAAAAGAAATAACGTCAGGAGGCAAGGGGAATGAAAAGGAAGAAAGTAGGAGGGAGACAGTAAGGGGGGAGTCAGCACCTCAGCACAGGGAAAGGAATTGTTGGGCAACAAAGGGCGTAGTTCAACAGCAAATGAGGGGGACGGGTCCTCCAAGATAGATGACCCAGAAACGAGCACCGTGTGCAAAGTCACAAAATGGCAGGGCACCTCATGAGAACCAATTTTGCAAAACAACACGGGCGCTGGAATAAAGGAGCAGAGCAGAGGGGGGGGGGCAGACACAGGAGCAAGGAGGGAAAGGCATTGGGGGACCACCGAAACCCAACGAGTCAATTAGATGGGCAAACGCTCAGGGTTAACCGGGCAGCAGAGTCGTCGAGGATGTTGACACGCCGTCTGTTCAAAGGCACAGTCTCTGGGTCGCAAGGGCAGCAGTGCCCCTTAGGCTGCATGCTAAACATCTGTGGAAGTCCGCATGGGTGCCAGAGATGCAGTCCAGGAAGGCACGCCCCCTCCCCAGGTTCAGACAGCAAAGAAAAGCCGGGGGGAATCACACTGTAGTGTCGAGATTCTCCCCGAAACTGCACCCCTGTACCTGGCAATACGACTCGCGGGTCCCGGTCCTCCCCCAGGAGGCGAAGCAGGAGGGTAGGCTGCGGGGGAAGCGGCAAAAGTCAAACCCGGATAGCATCAGGTTGGGAGACCTCATCCCAGTTCTGCAATAGTCCGTCGGAGAGACACCCCCAGGCATCAGCACCGCCGAGAGAGGGCTCTGACGATGGCCTGTCATCACTGAAGCGTCGGTAGGCAGGGGGAGGAAAGGCAACAGCAGCGGAGAAAAACGCAGACCAACCACGCCAGATGCCTGGCTGGGTAGGTGATGGCCAGGGCAGCGAGCCCGGGTGAAGGTTGTGCATCTTCCTTGGAGCTTCCTGTAGCAGCGCCTCCTCTCCAGTCGCAGGCGGCGTCTCCAGGGTCGGGAGTTCGGAAGGGGGTGAGTCCCCTGGCCCGGGGCTCCTTGGCTGCTGCTCTGGTGAAGATGAGAGCTGTGCACACCCAGCCCCTCATGAAGTGTGCAATGAATGTCCTTTTTAGTTATGCAGAATAGTCAAGATAGTTCAGAGAGGAGATAGTAAAAGAGCACATTCCTGAAAACTCAATTTAAATTGGCAAAGAGAAATCGAAAGAATGCAAAAGCAACGTATTTATGTTAAAGAACAATAAATATCATATTGGATTTTAATAAACGAAATTGGAGTTTGGCACGGGTGTCTAACGTAAAGAGAAAAAGCAAAGGCATTTGCTTAAAAATCTTGTGACCTCTATAGTGATAAACTGATGGGCGGGTCTATATTTACAGAATAAGCAGGGAGATATGCAGATTGAATGTTCCCGGCACCTCTTAACTGCCGTCCATTTTCAAATCACCTTCTGCACAATGGCAGACAAATAATTTATATATTGAAAAAAAACGGCATTTTATTGAACTTCCCTAAATATACAGTAAGTTACGATGTATTATAGAAGCCAACTAGTATTTACATGTTTTTTTGCCAATTTTGTATTCTATTTTATTTTTTCCATATAACTTTTTGAGAAAACATAATTTCATATGAATGTGTTACACATTGGGTTACACTACTGATTTTAGAAAGGGAAAACAAAGAAATCACGAGCAGGCATCAAGCAATATTCAGAGGAAAGTATCTCAGAAGAAATGCTTCATTATCAGAAGAAAATAGTTTGGGTGCAAAAGTCAAAATCGCCAACTATCTGAAAGCAAAAAGCTTTATTGATTTGTATAGTAGCATGGTACTCAACAACGGATATACACATATAATAATTGTAAGCAATATAACATTCAAAATGTTTTTTTCATGCATACCTTAATGGTACTAATGAAAATTGCTAGAATATTTATTATAAGGGTCTTAATCATTTTCACATTTGATAATCAAATCAACAAAAAACATGGTATTTCCTAATAAACATGAGTGTAGACAAAGATTCTAACTTTTGAAAGAGGCATCTTGTTTATGATATCTCAGTAAACATTGTTTAAAAGCCAATGGTTCATAATATAATAATCTATGCTACCACTGGTTTATGCATATAGAATAGACCAAGCAGGCTAGCATCATCTTAGATCTGTTCCTCACCTCTCACATCCAGTGATGTCTAAGATTCAGCAGTATGATATCACTAACAACTACATATCACCCAATCAAATCCTACTGCACAACCTGAAACATACTCTGAAAACTTCAGCAGAAGCCCATTGCCCACCCATGTTCTCCTGTTTAATGGATAACACGTCGCTAACATGATTCACCTAATCACTAACCTAACGCTAACCTAAAGAAAATAAGCCCTCAGAAGACATTAGAAGAAGTGATGGGTTGCACAGATACAAGAAGTAGTGGTAAACCTAAAGGAGACAACTCAACTTATAATTAAGTCATCAAAGTGTCCAAAACTGCCAAATAAAAGACCACTATTAGTAATGTCTCTAACAGACGTAAAGCCCTCCTATGCAGTCCGTAAAGCCAAAGCTGGAACCTCAATGAAAAACAAATCACAGAAGAAATTAACATAAATACATAACATAACATACATAAAAATCTGACAGTTCACGGACAACAATGCCACACATCATGTCACTATCCAAATGGAGGACTTTCGATGCTTTCTCCAATAACACTCTGACAAGGGTTCTTCAGGTTCTGAAGAATAGTAACATCCTGCTATCTGTACTAAGTAAAACTTTAGTTCAACTCTGACTCCTATAATTAACTCTGCTTTTGACAATTATTTAAAAAATCCAACATCTGTAACACCTGACACAGTGAAGTATGGCGCCACCAACCCGCAATGTTACAGCATAAAGTTTATATATAGTATTGCACATCATTATGTCATTATATCATTACACAGCTACAGATCAACACTGCTTCCTTGTCTAATCATTATCACCAAGTGTGAATACATTGCAATTAATACACCAAGACATATGCTGTGGGATAGCCCAGCCCCACAGACCGTTGACAGTTTTTTGGTTTCATGAAGTACAATGAGCGTTGGCCTTCCCTACAATCAGACATAGCAGTCATTCCAGCAACAATCAACTTAACATGGTTAATAGGTCACTCACAAATTGCTTGCCTTGGCCAAAATCATTCAAGTTCCAATATATAGCGCCCATTCTATTCTCCCTCTATTTTAAAATGTGCACCCTTACTACTTACCTCTGCTTGTCCCTCACCTTCTGCCCCTTGATTTTATTAGTCCCCACAGTAAACCCCCATTTCTGTACAGTTGTGCATCCCTCAATAATAAATTCATGTTTTACATATCACATACATACAAACCCAAATACTTCTAATTCTGGCTATCTTAAAGTTAATTTTGTTGAATCCGACATTTAATCAGTAAGTGATTGAAAATAAATAAGAATATTTTGCCATATTATTCTTACTTTATATGCTGGTATAAAGACCATCACACATAGGAAACCTGAACATACCTAGCAATGAGGACACTTGCTTTGAGAATTTTCACAGATTCAATCGCCTCCTTTTAAATTGTGTTATTGGACAGATTTCTTGAACCATGGCGGAAATAAATTGTTCTTTCTCATCGGCGAAGTAAGATAGAAGTGAGTTTTCTGAGCTGCACATCCAACAAATGAGCTGTTATTGATAGGGTGAGGCGGTCGTCTCAAAGAGCATGGTGCTTTAAAAAGGACCCTCACTAATCCCTTGGTTGTAAGGGAATATGTCTTTCACATGACTGATGAATGGGGGTGTCCACCATGTTCCAAAAAATAGCAAGCAGGCATTCTAAGGCAGAAAAACACACAAAACAGCATTTCTTCAGAGGAGACCAATCCATTCCTGTTGGTGGCACTTGATAATTAGATGTTGCAGCTCAGTGGTGCGAAGCATTGACTTACTCCCAGAGGAATTTCTCCAATATAACAGTTCCAGTTGTGTATTTTTTACATGTCTGAAAGAGCATTGTCCTTCCTGGCACTACCGAAACGAAAGAAGTAAAGAGATATCGATAGGTAAATAGACGAGAAGGCACCAGGCTATGCATTACAACAGTTCTGCTCTTGAGTCAAAAGTTGCCACACTTCCAATAGTTTCTAATATTTTTGTAGAGAATTAGATGTGCTTCTCAACGATGTCCCACGGCAAAAAACTCTCAAGCTAGTGAAAACTGTTGATATTTTCCAGGTGTTATTGTTTTTTTAATCAATCAATAAACCCAAACTATTTTGAGCCATTATTGTTTATTTTGCTTTTTAAGTCAGGTGGGTACATTAACTTAGGGATGCATCAACATACAAAACTTCATCTCACACCACCCAGTTAAAACATGCATATGATATACAATGTATCATCCTGTGATTCTGGGCAAATCACTTAAACTCCCCGTGCCTAACAAAAATGAATGTGTCCTAATGTAATGCAACTGGTGCTATGTAAAGCACTCTGATACCCGATTCGGGTCAAGTTCGTGCTATATAAAACTCTGTAAAAAGAATGTATGCACACACATTGCCTAGACCTAACTGGCAAGTAAACCAACTAAGATAACACATTTTGCAGAATTTCCTGATTTCCTGGAGGTTGCAGGATTATCTGGCCTTTAGAAAAATCTTTGATGGCAATATAAAACCGTATTACACATGTACTATGCTACCTACGTATTTTGTCAGTCTCTTGAACAGATGGAGGTGGTCGGAGTCAGACTTGATCAGCTTGGCTATGTGATCGTCTACACTGAGATTATAATTGATGATGAGGCTGAGATGGTTCTCACATAGGACCAGGCAGGGTAAATGTCCAGTGGGTGTAGAGCAGCCACAGCCCGTGGAGGGAGTTCTGGTGGGGCAGAAAGGCGGGGCGGGGGGTGCTAAAAACGGGAATATGGACAATTGGAGGTGAGTAAACAATTTATTAAATAAAACGAATTTCGTAGCATGCCATGCATCGCAAAATACGATGCAGCGCGCACTACGAAATTCACTTTGTTTGCTGGTGGCAGTGGGCTAACTGAGGAGGACTCTAACATCCAGCAGGACATGGGCGAGGAAGCCGACCCGCTGACCCGCAGCCCCTCCCTTCCCTGTGCTGGGATCTATTTCAGCCTCTTCCGCCTTCCGCTTCGCGGGAGACGCTTCGTTTTCTGCTGGCAGTGGGCTAACTGAGGAGGACTCTAACATCCAGCAGGACGTGGGCGAGGAAGCTGACCCGCTGACCCGCAGCCCCTCCCTTTCCTGTGCCGGGGATACTTAGGTACTTTTTGTCTCCCGTCCCGCGGGACGCGCGCGGGCGTGCGCCGGGCTAAGGCTGGGCAAAGGGCGGGCCGTCTGTGGCCGTCCGGGGCGGAAAAGGGGCAGGGCCCGGTCCCTTTGCAGCTCGTTGTGAGTTGAAAAATCGAGAGGACTGGTAAGAACATTGTCTAAACGACCTGAATGGTGTTGATTTACTCCTTATTTGAGCGTTATTGTCGTAATAGCTATCTGGCCTATTTACTAAATCTGTAGCTTGGTTAACAGAATTAGTTTGATTTCCTTGTTCCTAACTTTGACTATATAGTGACCACTCACTGTTGATTCCTGTGGAAAGAAATAACCTCGATGGAGAAACGAAAAAGTACTGCAGGCACTCTGGACGCTTTCCTGATAAGAGCAGAATCTCTTCTTAACCATGAGATCCAATTGACTGAGCGCAGACTTTCACTAGATTCAATACAGTTTCCGCTGACTAGGGAGGAGAAATCCACTAGTTCCCTATCAGTAAAGAAAACCATTTCCCTAATACCTTCTCCCCCTTCTGGAAATCTCCAACCTCAATCTCCTAATATTCAGGACAAGGAGACTGATACCCCTACCCCAAGAGGGAAAGGCCCACAAACTCGGTAACAAACTAAACAAAGGAAAGCACGGCCATTGGGAACGAAACAGAAGGGAGGAAAGCTGGGTAAAACGGCAAAGGAAATAGACTGCCCTGGTTTTAGCTCATTGGGAACAGTTTCACTACAAACCCAAACAGATGAAGTGATAAGTTATTCCGAAGCTCAGTCAGGTTCCCCCACTAACAACCCTAACAACCCTAAAGCTATTATACATGTCATGGGGGACCATATGGAAGGTCTCATAAAAAATATTCTCGAAGTAAAACTTAGAGAATTGACCTCACAGCTGACCTCTGCCCTTGATGAAAGATTTGTCCGTATTGAAAACAAGTTAGTACAATTGAAAGATGATGTTGATTCAATTAGAGCTCGCCTGGAGATTTCCATTATTTCGAACCCCCCCATCACATAGGGCGAACTGTAACCAATCCAGTCAAGAGCTCCAGTCTGGTCCATTGAAAGCGCAGCCTCTAGAGCCTTTAAATCCTATAAATGAGGAGCGCATGCTAAAGGTTACAGCTACGATTGAGAACATACGAAATCAAGGGAAGAATTATACCAACTTTAATTCCACTAATTGCACTGTCCAACCAAACACTGATAACTTAAATTTGCCACCCACATCTTGTCCCTATGTTTTGGTCCTAACGGGGATTCCACCGCTAAAACAGGGACAGACAGAATCTTGGTTCTCTCTCCGAAATAAAGTGGTGGATTGGCTGGTGAAATATAAGCATTTTAATCCTCAGAACATACATCAAATTCTGATGGCCCGCAGAGTAAGGTGAGTGGGACCCTCTGTAAAATCCATTCAAGGTGACTGCATTGTCATTAACTTCAAGACACCCAAACTGGTTCTCTTTCTTCTAACCTATAAGGAGGAATCACCCATAACTCCAACAGCAATTTCGTCCCTTCCTCTTTGGTTTTTTCTATAATCCGGCTTATAAGCCTACTTCGAAATCAAATGGCTCTAATCTAACTTCTAACAGATTTGAGCTCCTCTCAGTTTTAGAGAAAGTGGACTGACAACCAACTAGTGCTCTGGGAGTGATTCCTCCTATAGCTGAGGGAGATAGTAGCGAAACCCAAGCGACTAAAGATTGTATCCAATCTCAGGAAGCAGGGCACTTGGTAAACCCTTTGATCTTCCCAACTAATTCTATCTTAGTCCCACCTGAAAAGGCTCAAGACTCTTCGTTAGCTGATCAGGGCATTAAGTTACCTCAACAAAGCCTCTCAAAAATAAGTGACTCAGACCCAGTTTTGTTTTTTCTAACGAACAGCAGAACTCTAAATGAAATGAGATGCTTGAACATAGCCCCCCTGATCGCTACTAACCATCTCAGAGAGGCCCCCCTTAATGTAACATTTTGGAATATTGCTGGCCTCCGATCTAAACTCAATCAAGAAGGATGGCTAACATTCGTGCGGACCCACGATATCCTGTGTTTACAGGAGACGTGGGCAATCCAACCAATCCACCTAAATGGTTACAAAACATTCTTCTCACCGGCGATTACAACAGCATCTTAGCATGCAAAAGCTGGGTTAGTGGTGTACATCTCAAACCTAATCCAGGTGAGAGAAACAACCACCTTAAAAACGAGGTGAATTACCAGGTAATCTCAATAGCCATAGATAAATCAACCATTATCGTGCTAGTTAATTTTTATAACAACTTGCAGCCAATAAAATTGTTAGAGATCTTGAAGGAAATTCACAATTTCCTTCTAGACTACAATAACAACCATCACGGGAAAAATTCTTTCATTGTGTGGGGTGGTGATTTTAATCTATCTCTCTGTGAAAGAACCAATAGTAATACATGTGGTTTATTAGACGAGCACGAAAATAATATTACTCATTTTCTCCTATTCTACCATCGGGGCGTATATGAACGACACAATTTCACTCCTCCAACTGACCTTTGCAAATGAACTGCTATCTCCCGTTGTTCCCTTAAGGCCATTTTTAACGGTAGAGGAGCCTCTAGTTGTATGGATTTTATTCTTATGGCAACTAGGACCTCACACCTCATAACAAACTTTACAACTCATGATTGCGTATTTAGCGATCATTTTCCGATCTCTATTACTTTTTCCAAGCAATTGGCTCAAGGCAGAATAAAGCCGACGACCCTGTATCAGGAGGAAAATCTTACCATGAACAGATTGAATGGTTACTCCATAAAATGGGCCCGCTCAGACCCTGAATTATTAACTGAAAAGGTTGTCAGAACCTCCATGCCCGCAATAAGCACATGTCTGGCGGAGAGTTCAAGCCCCCAGGAGTTCTTAGACAACTTTAAGGTAGTAATTACATCTGTGAATGAAGCTTTAACGAGTATCCCCAAAGGAAAAAGAAAAAATAGGAGTGGCTGGTTTAATTCATCTTGCACAAAAGCCTATTCCGACCTTAAAGCCACCCTCAAAAAACCTAAAAGAGACAGGATAGAGGTCATCCAACTGAGGAAAATATATAATAAAACTTTACGACAAAGAAAGATGGAACTAAAAGAGGAACTATGGGTAGCTTTACATAACAGCTGTAAAATTAATGAAAATATAGCATTCTGGGAAGTCATAAATACCCGATTCCTCTCCGGCCTAAGGGAGAGTAGCAAAATAGAAGCCACGATTAACAAATCTGATTGGATAGCTCATTTCTCGCAGATATTTGGACTAGCGGAGGATCCCACCCAAACTCATTGTATTAACGGGAATAGGAGCACTAGCCAAAGCCTTTCCTTTGGTTCACTGGATTTAGATTTTACTCTGGCCGAAGTCGAGCAAGCCCTAAAAGCCAGCAGAGGAAAGGCCCCGGGCCCCGACGCGGTACCCGTGGACTTATATAAATTTAAAATGGACCTTTTGGCCCCATTACTATCCAGGGTACTAGAAGCCACGGGAAAAGTTAGCCTCTTGGACTCTTGGTCGGAATCCATCTTGGTCCCGGTGTTTAAAAAGGGCGATCGCAATAGTGCAATGTGCTATCGCCCTATTTCATTACTGGACTCATTGGGAAAGGTGGTGCGCTGCATCCTGCTAGAACGCCTACAGAACTGGACGGAAGAAAATAACATCATTTCTGACCTCCAGTACGGATTTAGGGCAGGCCTTGGTACCATCGAGCAGGTCCTCAACTTGTCGTTATTGAGGACAAAATATGTGGACGCGAAGGGTGGCAGACTACACATGGCCTACGTAGATCTTACTGCAGCGTTCGACTGCGTGGGTCATGCAAAATTATGGGACATAATGATAGCAATGGGGGTTGAGCTTCCGCTGGTCAATTATCTTCGTGAAATCTACTCAAACGCAACTGCGAGAGTGAGATATGGTCTGGGGGGTCAACTATCCACGCCTTTTAGGGTGGAGCGGGGAGTAAGACAGGGTTGTGTCCTGGTTCCCATCCTTTTTACTCTTTATACAAATGGCCTGGAATCAGCCATGTTGGAGGGGAGTCAGGACCTACCATTAGTCCAGAATCGTCCAATCCCCGCTCTCCCATATGCGGATGACGCGGTGATTATTGCTCGTACTCCCCTTGAGTTACAGCGCTCCGTAAACAGAAACAATGTAGTCATGTCGAATTTAGATTTAAAAATCAACATTAAAAAAACTTTTATCATGACTTCTGGACGGAAACTATGAAAAGAAAACGACATCTATATAAGCAACTCCAGGGTAGATCACACTCCCACTTATCCTTACCAAGGAGTTGTAATAGATGAAAAGGGTATCTGGAAAAGAGCAATTGAGGTGAGAAAATTGAATATTTTTAAATCCACAATGGCTTTAGTAGCTTTCACCCAGAGGTTGGGAAAACGCCCCCGGTACAGATGTTACGTATTTACCAGGCTAAATGCGTTAACACAGCCATTTACGTGGCAGGGGTGTGGCGGTTCGCCCAGGCTGAATCTATACAAAAAGTAGAAAATAGCTTTTTAAGATTCCTACTCGCAGTACCACAAAGCACGTCCACATTTAGTTGCCATCTAGAACTGGGAGTGCCATATATTTCTGACATCATAGGGATACAACCAGTTCTGCTATGGCATCGTCTCTGGACGTCTGACAAGTTAAAGCTTACTCGATCAGTTGTGATAGATTGTGTTAGGCTAGAACACGCTTCAAAAATCCAGTGGTTACAATATGTTAGGAAGTTCTTACTTGACCTGGGTCTGGAGAATTATTATCATAACCCTCACGAATGGCCGAGATTTCAAGGAAGACGTTGAAGAACCAATGTTTAACGCACTTAACTGGCCTTCGTTTAATAGCTGAAGTAAATAAAACCTCTGTTCAGCATTCTTTGTCAATCCAAACAACTGTGACGATCCAGCCATATTTAACTTGGAAGCTATCCAGCTTTGATAGATTCTTACTAACTCGATTTAGATTAAACATCTTTCATCGACTCATCTCTTTTCCAACGACAAATGATTGGTCAAAGTTGTTAAGCCATTGTGCTTGTGATGGAATATCCCATCAATCGCTCTTACATGTAACTCTTTTCTGTAAATTTTACAACAAACTTAGAAAGCAGTGGCTCCTTCCAATTTTAAAAAGTCTGGGCATACGCCAATGCCGACCCGCTTTCATGGTACTTCTTGGAATCAGATCTTTTAGCCATAAATATAGTAAGGTTTCTGAAATTCTGTATTCGACATAGAACAAACTTGTAACAGGAGTTTTTGATGCACTTTAATCCCCGCTATTGGTTTTCAACTGTAAAACCCTGATTGTAAATTTTAACATGTAAATAATCTACTGTAACGTTTTTAATAATAATTTTATGTAATCTCTTTTATTTTGGAAAATGTAATATTTTTATGATGTTTATACTTTTATGGTTCTTCTACTAATGAAACCGAATAAAGTAAATACTACAGTACACTGAGATTTAATTTTGCCTAGAAGTCCTAGCATATAAAGTAAGTCTGCCTGCACCTCACCCTATGGTCACCCATTCTCAACTCCTAATCAATATTCAGTACTTATGAATTTTCTGTAAAATGACTGACTTGGGAGTTTGTCCAAAACAGAGGAGAGTCCCTTGCTTGAGGGTTCTCAGAACTCTACAATTTATTCCTGTTGATACAAGCCCTGAGGATGAGCCCTGTGTGGTTGATGTTGTTTCTCCATCAGAAAAGCAGTGCAAAATCCTAGGTAAGATGTCTAAGCTAGCTGGAGTATCCAAAATAATCAACATTTTGAGTTGGAACATCACTGTGGTACCCAGTAGGTTGAGTAATAAAAGTTGGGTTGATAAGCTATATGATATTGATTTCCTCCAGGAAACCTTGTCTACAACTTAATTGTTTGTGATTTCTTTTCTATTTTACCGCCCCCGCAATTGCATTGCCAGTAGGGTGTGCACTTGTTGGTATAACCTAATGGTTCAAGACAACTTTGTTTTGCTCTGAGAGCCCAATGTCTACCAACAGTGATGTGTTTCAGGCATTTCATTTGACCAGGAAGGCACATTTTGTTTGGTCAGCATTGATTTGAATAGGGATAATTTTGTGTCCAGATTTTTTATCTTTTAGGTCAGCTTGCCAATAGGTGTGCTATTGTGGATATAGGGCTTGATTTGATACTTGTTGGGGCTTTCAGTGCTAAATTAAGAGATAAATCTTTGGTTGGCGACTTTTGTCTATTTGAGGCCGGGACTGCAGGGCTCAAAATACAGGGAAGGGATCGAAGGATCAGTTTGTAGTACCACAAGCTTTCAAGTTTTGATCTTTGTAATGCCATTAAGTTTATGGTTTGATATGATATGTCACAGTCTAGAGTTCCTACATTTGTTTCCGAAGGTTATCAGTCGATAATCAACTATATTTTTGCCTCACAGCATCTCTTTTGATTTGCACAGTGGAAGGGGTTACTCAACCTAGTATTTACAGTGACCATAATCCCCTTATTATTGCTATGGCTGTTCTCAGGGTGAAGTTAGTAATAACTGTATTGGGTAAGCAAACTGACATGTACTAGCAAGGTGAACAGTAAAACTGGAGGTTATGCACCTCAAACTTTGCTCTGATTACCTGATTGATAGTTGTTTTCCCATTGACATAGGCCCCTTGAGCTCGGTTAAGGACTTTGTAAAACTAGGCCACACAATTAGTGCATTTTTATTAAAGCCACCCAGCAAACAGTTCCTGGTTTGATAATGGGTGCAGGAAAACCTGTGCACCTTTACACAGTGCCTTCCATGCACTGCCTGAGGGGTATTGCTACTGCCTGTTGCCGGAGAGAATAAAAGCAAGCCCTCTCTAGATGGGAAATAGAGCTTCAGTATGATACATGGCATTAATTGCTACTTCCTTCAAGGTAAAAAAAGGCAGGCTGTTTTGGAACATTGCTAATAAAATTAACTATCCAATGATGATGATTCTATATTAGCAGCAAACTTAAGTCCTGACCAATGGGTTGCTAATTTCGCCAGATTTAGCACTCTGGTGTTTCCAGTGGGGAGGATATAGACCAACTCTGCCAAATTTTCCCCTTGATATTGAATAAGCCCTGGATGATGGTATAGAGGCAATCAAAACTAGTCTTGTTAAATAAAGCATCTTTGCCAGAATGGGTCCTAATGGAGCTCTTCAAACTTAATTCAGACCTCTGGGCTCCCCTTATAATCAATTATATTAATTTGGCCTACCACTGTCTTGGATATCTGCCATCATCATGCCTCTGTATAAGAAGGGGAATTGTAAGAACCTTAGTTGTTATCAGCCAATTTCTTTTATAGAGACTCCATGGTGAAGATCACTGGATGATTTTATTGGAAAGATTATCTAAATGGGTTTTTGAATTTAGGCTACAGTTCAAACTACAATACGTTTTCAGATCAGAGGTTGGGATGATGGAACAGTGCCTTAACTTTTATCTTTAGATTAGTAAATACACCATAGCCAAACATATCTCCATATATCTAGCCTTTATGGACCTCTCGGTGTGTGACAGTGTGGTCAGGTCCAACCTCTAAACAACCCTGGAATCCATGGGAGTTGAAAAGGGACATTATGACCTTTCTGTCTCAGAAAGATATGGGGAAATGGAGAGTGTACTGAATCATTTGGCCTTGACCAAGGTGTTCGCCAAGGTTGTGTCCTTGCCCCAATCCTCTTCCTAATTAATGTAAATGGTGTAGACAATATTTTGATGCAAAGGCTTGGATGTGCCAGTTATTAAGAATAGGCTCTTTCCCATGTTAGCATTTGTGGATGATGCAGTTTTATTGTCTACAATGCAAAATGTGCTTAGAACTCTGTCGGACGATTATATTGACTATATGACCACTTTGAACTTGGAAGTCAACCCCACCAAACAAATTCTAATGGTTTGTGGACTGAGGAACTCATAAATAAGGTCCTTGACCATCCGCAGCAGACCGTTTGGGAGAATCAACAAGTTCTCCTATCTTGGAGTCATTTTTGATTCAGGGAGTAGTTGGTGCCCATTCATTGCAAGGGCTAGGTTACGTTTTTCAAATTGGCATCTACCATAGGTAATAAAACTATTGTCCCACTTTTGGAAATGTTCACCTATGTTAACCTCTTGAGCTGGTCTATGAGAAAGTCACAAAACAGTCAGTGGTTTGCAGACTGAGGAGAATAAAGCCTGTTGACAACATTTAGGTCTTCCGCCCAATTCTCCCACTTTTGCTGTCCATTATGAGTTTGGTCTAGATCAGGGTTCTCCAATGTCGGTCCTAGAGAGAAGGATCCATGCCAGATTTTTAAGATAACTACATTTTCTAGATGGGGATATCCTAAAAATCTGGTATGGATCTGGCCCTCCAGGACCAACATTGGAGAACCCTTGTCTAGACTAAGGGCCTTACTATGAGTTTGCCAGGTCTGAGCGCGGTGAGCTCGGAGGTTGGACTGCTGTATTATGAGCTGGATGGATCAGCATGGTGAAGACCGCCACATCACTGCCGAGACTCCCAGCAGACCACCCAAGGCGGTCGGGGAAAGGAGGTACAGGGGAGCTGCACTGCATACGTATTGGGAGTTCCCTGTTCCACAAGCAGACCGCAGCTGTCCGAGCGCCTTCTTGAAGGTGGCGGCAATGAAGAATTTGGTGTGCATAGTTACCCCTTTCTTTTGCTTCCAGGCAGATTCTGACGTGGATCCATTACTCCAGGCCCGCCCTTCACAGCAGGATCACCACGCCGAGGATTACAACCCGGTTTGGGTCCTTTTGTACCATATACCCATTGCCAGGACTGCCCACTGCTCTGGTAATGGGTATATGATATTTTTACACATATGTCATGCATATGTGTGCATCCGGCACATCTGTTGTCGAAATGCGCACACACTCATCGATACATATGTACTCACCACCGTGCAAGATACCCAGCTCCACACCGTCGGCCCCATGCACAACTCGTTATATGATGGTCTTTGGTCCGCCAGCATTGTGAGCTGCTGGAGGGGGCAGATGCAGTCTACAGCAGTCAGACCACCAAACTCGTAATAAGGTCCTAAGTGTAGGATGAGATTAACTTGGCCCAATTAATACTGTGGTGTTCAATCTAGTGTAACCCCTGGTGTTCAAAAGGGAAGTGATCAAGGTCTGTCCTGGGATATGGATCACTGTATCCCCCTGAGTGCATTCCATTAGGCGGATGTGTTCAAACTTGAGTAGAACAAATCAATTTTCTATGCCATGAGAATGATCCACAATTTATAGGACCTGGATCAAAAAGTCTTAGCTCGATTGTAGGCAGTGGGAAAGGGATGTGGTGGAGTTGACTAACACCCTGATTTGGGAATAACTCCTGGACTTGTGAAAGTTCAAAAGAAGAACTGCCTTACTGCCAAAGGGCTGCCCTGCTGCTTGACGAACTGCCTTGCTGTCTGAAGAAGGAAGCCTGGACCTGCTTGCCTTGATCCCAGGCTACCCAAAGTGACTCAAAGGGTTGTTGGCTGACCGCCTGTGTGAACTACAGGAAAGCCAGATGACTGCAAGAGGTGCTTTGCGATTTTAGGCGCTATTTTCACAAAAAATGTTACGTTTGAATTTCGTTGATTCTAATTATTAGATTTTTGTTGTTCTGCTATTATTTTCTTTCATTAAAATGTACTATGTTTTTCCTAACTTGGTTTGGGATTTTCTCATTTTCTCATTTTGTGTTTTCTATTTATTATTGTTTGTGTGAGACATACATACTTTCCACATTACCTCAATGCAAAGCCAAGCTGCAAGAGGGATAAGAACAGTTTAATTTTGTGACTTTTGTCGTTCACCCTGACGATTGTGGTTGTTGCTTTTTGTACACATTTTGTATTATTTGTTTTATTCATTGAACCCTTGTTATACCATTCACAGACTGGGATTTTTCTGGGGTGTTCCATTTTGGTTGAAGTGGTGTCACTGGGTAAACAGGAGAGGGTGCAGTGATCTCTTCCTCAATGAGAAAGAACTCCCTGTGCTCCTGGAGTTATATGAAGTCTTCTGCTAGGAAGAAGTCGTGCCCATGGTAAGGATCACACGAATGTAAAATACAGATCCATATGTGTCCGCCTTGTTGTAGGTCTTGCTATGAGATAGCAGCCCTGACACTCTCCTTAATTTCAAAAGAATGAATAGCAAGAGATTCCATAAACCGAAATAGCATTCTTTGAAAATATTTCTCTGTAGAACAAATGCCTTCCACTAGACCCCTCAGAAAAAATGATGGGTTGGGAAGATTTTCAGACACTTACTGCACCAATTTGTCCCTCAAAATGTAGGTTTGCCATATGGCTTTAGAAAAGCAGGAATTTTGATCACTACCTAAAAAGGTAAACAAATGGGAATGCAAAGTACCCTTCTGCTTTCCATAGAACTCCATTAGTACTACCAATGATCCAAAACCAGGTTGGGGTAAAATCTTTCCCCTGGACATATCTAAATATTTTTACAGATCGATTCCTTCATGTATGAAACAACATCTGTGTTTAGTTCTCACAAACAAGTGGCACCTAAGTGAAACTGATGTGTGCAACAATTGGAAATCAGGCTGTATGTCCCCACACAGGTGAGATAAAAACGTTATAAGCTCTGGGCAGGTAATTTCACATTTTCTTCAAAAATGGTGGGTGGTGCATAGAGATCCCTAATCTAACTAAAGTAGAAAAGGTAAGTATTTTCTAGGACACAAACAAACTGGCACAATATATGCTTCTGAAAAGATGTTCAAGTCTCTTCAGGCTCCTGAGCACCAGGATGCACAGCCAAAGATTTGTCAATCAAACAAGTTCAAATAGCTCATTTCCATTTTAATCGGGTTTAATCCATCTGCAATCCAAGTTCACCCATATAATAATCCATACAGTTCAACATGATTTTTAACAGGTGCCATACAGGCTTTCCTAATCGCGCATTGGAAAGCTGTTCATAGTGCAGAATGGGAAAAGCAGTCCAAATGCATTTCGGGCAAAACGACCCTTTTCAGGGGTAACTATGAGTAAAAAACATCTCACAACTATCAATGGTCACCAACTTCAAAATCAATGTAATATCTTGTATGTGATATACATAACATTCAATTAATAAAACAAATAAATATGCAGCTATATTCCCGTCTCGGTGATGAACAAGCATAATGAAAAGCAACCAAACAACATCATTCAAAATAGTATTTACAAGCTGCTAGCAATTAAACGAACATAATAGGTGTCACAAACTTAACACCAGAGACATGCAGTGAATATACATCAGACACTCGTGCGTGCAACCAAATCTTGGGGCATATGCACGGTGAAGTGGCGGAGTGAGGCGTTAGCCGTCATGACTTAACGCCTCACTCTGCCACTTCAGAAACCCACGGGTGCACCATATTTACAAGAATATGGTGCAGCCTTGCATTTCCACCATAGTGCAAGGGTGTCCGTTGCAGAGGAAGAATGTTGATGTTTAGGAAGGTGTCACTTCCTGCACATAAACAATCTTTAAATGCTGTTTTGTCATTTCTGTGTGCTGCCTAATGCAGCACACATGGAAGTTACTAAACGTCATTTTTTTTAAAAGATTGTTTATGTGCACGAAGGGACAGCTTCCTACACATAAACAATAAAGAGTGTTTTGCTTTTTCCATGAATGCTGCCTTTTCACACAAGGAGAAAGCAAAAACTAGGAGAAAAAAAGCATTAAGACCAGGTATTGGTCCTGCCTCCTATTTACCCCACCCTTCTAAATAGGGGGTAGCATCAACATCAATGGGTGTTGCGATGGAATGCCCACCGCAACACCCACTGCCCACCCCTTTCAAGCTAAGCATAGTGTGAAAGGGGGCCTTATTTACAAGTCAGCGTTAAGCCTTGTTAAGTGGCTTAATGCTGCCTTGTAATAAGGCGAAGCCCCTTCTGCCACAGGAATGTGGGAAAAAGTTATGTTCCTGTGGCGGTAAGGGCTTGTACATATATCCCCCCGTGTCTTAATAACACTCACAACATGGGCAAACATGTCTGCTTCACCAGGAGTTGGTCGAAGATGGAATCTTCTCATCAGAAAGGTGGATGAACTGAGCCCCTCATCGCCTTTTTGCAGCCTAGAACATAGAACAGGTAAAGCAGGTAATTAAATCAACAAAATCCATAGTACCCTCAGACCCCTGTCATCCCAACATATTTCATATGGCACCGCATATAATCAGTGAACAATTTAATACACTTTTCAAAGAAATAAACATCTCTCTGGTGTCTTTCCAGACGCATGGAAAATAGTATCAATTCTTTCATTATTGAAAAAACCCAATCTAGATCCAATTGACTACAGCAGTTATAGGCCAATAGCAAGGATACCCTTCCCGGCTAAGGTCCTGAAAAAACTCTTAACTCCCAACTTACTACCTTCATCTCCTCGGCAGACCTGCTGGA
Source organism: Lissotriton helveticus (assembly GCF_964261635.1). Classification (NCBI taxonomy): domain Eukaryota; kingdom Metazoa; phylum Chordata; class Amphibia; order Caudata; family Salamandridae; genus Lissotriton; species Lissotriton helveticus. The sequence goes on from NC_136059.1 coordinate 1,084,460,134, forward strand.
TTCCTCTCAGTATGGTTTCTGACCAGGACATAGCACTGACACCTCCCTGATCATGGCAGCAGAAGAGATCTGTGACATTCTAATCAGAAGGCTCCAAGAGATGGGCGTCAAGAACTCCGCTCAAAAGCTGCTCAAATCCTATCTGAACAACAGATACCAATATGTTCAGATTGGGGACTCCTGCTCATAACAGTTCACACTGCCACGTGGGGTGCCACAGGGCTCCTCTCTAAGCCCCACCCTATTTAACCTTTATGTGACCCCTTTATCTAATGTCATCAGGCAATTCGGCTTCACACTTTTATCTTACTCTGATAACACCCAAATCGTGGTGTCCATCTCTAGCTTGCCTGAGGAAACAGTTGATCGCGTTAACCAATGGATGGGGACAAACTGTTTAAAGCTTAATGGAACCAAAACTGAGGTCCTCCTATTGGTTTCTGATACGTCCTTCTGGTCACAGAACAGGTGGCCTTCCAGTATGGGTGCTCACCCTACCACAGTCCATAAAGTGTGGAACCTGGGTATCATTTTTGATGACTGACTGACCTTCAACACCAGGTCAACAAAGTTGTCTCTTCAGTGTTTCTCACATTAAAATCAATCCACAATGTGTGCTGCTTCATTCCCACTGAAGCAGTAAAACACTAGTGAAGGCCTTCAAAAATAGCACAGCGAGCACAAAATGCGGCCACTAGACTGCTGCTAGACGATCCCAAATTCCAGTCCATCTCAGAAGGCTTGAAAAAACCTCACTGGCTTCCTAAATATGTATTTATGAGCTGTGTATATATTAGAACAATTGACCTGTAATAGGCTGGAAAGGTCTTCTTGTACATAATAGTTATTGTGTCCATGTCACTATACCTTTACCCTGTCCCTCACTCAACAATGCACTATCGTTACCCAATCCCCCCTTTTTTCTTCTTGTCACACTGAGAGCACTGTAAATATCATATGCACTCCGAATGTTCTCAAGCTATTACATTGCGAACCATTAATGCTTTGATTTACAATTGCATCTAATGACTGTGTTATTTATGGAAATTACATTTCCTTTCTCATGACCTAAATCAGAATTTTGTGTGAAGAATTGTTTTTATGTATGCATTAATACATATAAATTACAAAGGAACTACCACGACCATTTCTCTAATGTACCGTGCACACACATGGCAGGCAGGAAAAATCACTATAAAAGTATAAAAAACTATGACTCACTTTCCTTCTCTGTTTCTCTGTGTCTCGCTCCTTTGATGTGCACATAACACACATCCTGATTTTGTGCTTTCTTTTCCAGGCTGTGTCATCGAGATTGTCCCTGGCGGACCCAACGGGAGTCTTCTGCATTGCTGTTTTGTGTTGTGTTTCAATAAAGTTTTTGGTTGTTACTTCAGTGCTGTTTGACTGTTTCTCATTCTTCTGGCCACGCATGTGTGTATTTATTTTGGCACTGTGCATCATCATGCATTTGTTGTGGTTCTTGTGTTATGCACGGTATATGTATGTCTGGGGGGCGGGGGGCCTGGGGTGGTTGCGTTGGGTGTTGGGGCCCTCATGGGTATCTGCGTTGCATGATCATCTGTGGGTCTTCAGGTGTGGCTCTTGGCTAGGCTCCCTTTTAAAAGGCAGGTGTTAATTCCCTGCTGCTACCGCAGCTTATAGCCTGTTTTTGGTTCGCATCGCAGGTCTGGCAGTTCATTGTGAAAGTGGTGTTGTGGTTTTTTCGTGTGTTTTTGCACGGGAACGCCCACTCTGCATCTCATTAGGGTTAGTTGGTGGTGTCCACTGTGGAGATACATTTTGGGGAAGTTATCGCGGGAATACAGGCGAAATCTGCAGTTTGCCCCAGCTTATGAATGGGGTGTTAATTATATCTCCACTTTTGATGCGTTACGTTGGGGATAATACGGAGTTGAGTCCTTGCGAATATCCCCCACAGACTCTAAACAATTTATTCTCTCATCAAACAAATACTTAGGAGACAACAAAAAGTGCAAATTCTTTCAAAATTCTTGCGGGAGATCTCCACTTGGGCTGTTTAGATGCTCAATACAACAGGCACACATTTTACAAACAATTTAAAATATATGATACCAATCCAATGCCTTACCTATGTGGGTACATTTGCTGGAGAATTAGACCCCCCAAACACACCTACATTAGGAAAGATTGATTTACGCCTCAGGGCCTGATTCACAATGACTTGGGTCTAAGCTTTCTACATTTTATTACTAATAACTTTACTGCTAGTAACGTTTCTAATAGTAAGATTACTAGTAGTAAAGTTACTTGTAATTTCCAATATTAACATAATTAATATATACATTTAAATATATTAATTTTTAAAAAGATAATAAAAAATAATTATTTACACATTATTAACACTATAATATCCACAACACACACCCAAAATTAATTACATAATTACATGTAATCATTACTAATTAATTGATGAAAATGAATGTATTATTATTTATTAATTAATCAATAAAAAATGTATTGCTTACCACCTTTCACACCATTTACACATATAAATACCACAACACACACCTAAAATTTATGACACAATTAATAATTAATTAATGGTAATTAATTAAAAAATATTTAATAATAAATCAATAAAAATTAATTACTACCACCCTTCACACCATTTACATGTATTAACACCACAACACACACCTAAAATTATTAAATAATGAACATAATTAATTATTAATTCGCTAATTGAAATTAATTAACAACTAATTATTAAACTATTATTAATTAATCAATGAACACATTAATTATTCAATAAATGTTATATAATTAAATTACTTCCCACCCTATTCCCCTATAAACACACAACCCGCTACGGAACTAAAAACACAGAATTCTAATTTAAAAAAACAAAATTAACTACTATAAATTACATTCCCCTATAAACCCACAACCCGCTACGGAAATAGAAACGCAGAATTAAACTTAAAATAGATTAATAACTAGCAAAATTCTAAAACATATAATAAAATGACAAACAGTTCTCATTATAAACACTAAAATACATGACATTCATAATAAATCGATACTTTTGTCAACTATATTTTTGTAAACGATATTTATTACAACAATATTTTTGTAATCGGTATTACTTACCTGACAGTCGATATTCTTGTGAACTATATTTTTGTTGTTGATATTTCTTACCCACGATAGTTTTGCGGCAATATTTATGTCCCACGATATTTCTCCGTCGATATTTCTGCTCTGCACTGTGGAGAAGGGTGTTAAAATAATGCTTTGTTCCTTTTATGATGGTTGGACCAGTTGGGCTTAGTCAACCTATGGGCCTGATTCAAAAAGATAAACTTACACTTTGTGTAAGTTTACTAGTTTTTGCTATGCATAAACTCCATTCAGTAGTAACAGAGAACTCTGCACATAAAAATATATGGCAGGCCTATATTTTATTGTGTGGCGTTCTCTGACTGTAGAGTCTCTGCAGTTGTAAACTTACTGCTAAGGGGCCGATTCCGATCTGGGTCAGAAAGCACTCTGACCAAGCCAGATCTGGGGTGTTTTCCGACCGATCCGGACTCCTGCAGTCGAACCGCGCGAGTACGATACTGCAGTATGCTATCGGACTCTGTTCGGTCGGACTCCCATAGAAGTCAATGGGAGCTGGTCGTACAACGCGTACATAGGCTCCCATTGACTGAATGGGTACGTCTCGCGCAAGGGCGCCTCCTACAGTGGGTACGCGTCGGTGCCATCCGCACCATACATGCCTGTGTTGGGGAGACCCTTGGTTCACCCCCTGCATCAGAGTCGTAGGGCTGCGGGTAACAGGGGGTCCGTTGTGGACCCCCAAAGGCAACATCCCGGACGTTTTGCACCGGCTGGCCGACGTGTGCATTGTACTGGTTCGGTCGTAAATCGTATCCATTGCATGCCACAGTTAGCTTACGGCCGAGACATATGGAGCGGGTCGGACCCAGAAAAGTCAGTCGGTGATTTTCATGTAGCTCACATCTTACTGGCTCGGTCATACAGCTGTATGAGTCGGGCAGAAAACACGCGTACGGCTCGTAGTTTTTCCGGATTGCGTTCGGTGCCCTTCCGACCCGGATCAGAATCTGCCCCTCAATCGGAGATTGTGAATAGCAAAAAAATGAGTAAAGTGTAAGTTTATCATTGTGAATCAGGTCCTCAGTGTTTGGCTGCCCTCTCCCATCAAAGCACTGGCCTCACTTTTGTAAAATTGCAATGTAATATGTCCGTTGTGCACTTTGCTTTTTGTATTGCCTTTCCTGCGACTACGTCTACTTTGTTGCAGACTTATGTGATGTGTCAGCCTGAGCGTGCCTGGGCTGGTGATGGGTCCTCCTCCTCTACTTTGTCTTCCACTGGGGATAAAGTGACAAAGAGAGGCTACGACCAGGAACTATGCCATAGATATACACAGTCACACTCAGACGCACCTGCGAATGAGAGGCAAAGCAGAATGAATCCTCACTACCTTCACTTCCCTCGCAGCAGCACTGAGGGTACAGTTGTGAGTGCTCAGACTGAGTGTCACTACTGCTGCTTGCACGAGTTGGTGCACCTTGCAACATTGGTGCATGTTGCTTGTCTCAGTAGTGCACCAAATGAAAGGTAAACCTCAAGATTCAACCAGGTTCCTTTGCTGTTTATACATTGACATTGGGGAGAGGGTGACCTGGTTTCGCCTTGGTAGTCCTTTTCCCATTTTGATAGTCTTGGGCTACCTTGCAGTAGAAAATGGTGAACGTCCATGTAACCGATGCTTGTCAACCACCAGTATTAAGAGACAGGGAGTACCACACCTGGAGAGATATTGCTCAGTCTCGCCGTTCCTGCGTCTAACCATTAGAGCAAAAACAACAATCACATTGCCTTAAGCTGACAACATAAATTAAGGATTTTTTCAGCTTAGAGAACATGACTACTGACCACACAACTATATTTCATTGGTTTCTCATGCATTTTTTGCTAATTGTCCAGTGGTTTACTAATGCCCATGCTTCTGCAGGGGAGTAAGTGTAAACATTTCAGGGTGTAAGGTTTCACAGCTCGGTGTCGAGCACCGCAAATACCTGATACATCAGATATTAATTCTACTGCATATGGTCACTTCCAGCATCTTAAAGGAAAAGTGCTTTGTTTTCCAAATAATGCTCTGTAATGCGGTAACAAAAAATATTTTAAACTGCAAATCATCAAATGCATTTTTATAGACCACGATACAAAACTGTAAACTTGCAAATCATTTAAGGGCTACACATTACATTGTACAAACTGTGAACAAACAGTCAGCCCTAATTGAAATGAAGACATAGAGAGGACAGAATATGTAGAGGAGGCAATAGTGATGGGATCTGTTCAGTCTGAACGCACAACCCTTAAAGCAGATTATTGTTTTTCATTGGAAAGCACTTAAACAGTGACATTTGAAAATTGGATGGACGAAACTCCAAATCTAAGAAATGTGATAAAATATGGTCCTCTTCAAAATGTACATGTGGAAAAAATGAATTGTAGACTATGCATTTTGAAATGAATTCACCTGCATTTATAGGTTCAGCTAACTAAAATGTCACTTTGACCACTGTTTTTCAAAAGATTTTCTGTTTTCTTTTAACATAAGTTTATGTCTTAGCACTTAACCTAAATATGTCATTTTTTATCTATACACATATATAGTATAGATATAGTTAAGACCTAGTTTCCATAGGAAAAATCTTTTTATTTTGCAAATAACTTTGGTGCAGTTTGACGACTCTTCAAAAACATTTCCTTCAAAACTAGTTTGCAACTCACTCCAGCTGCTGCTTGGAAAGTTTGGGGGTAATTCGTCAAGCAAAGGCAGAAAAAAAGGGGGCAGTCCCAAAATTTGTTTTCTCTCAATTACAACCTGAACCGCTGGGCAGAATTACACTAAATGTGTCAGAAAGGTGGATCTTGGTCCAGAAGAAGTGCTTTTTGTGATTTGGTGTAAATCTGTTCAGTACTTTTGTAGTTATTAAAGAAAAAAGAGTCATGTATACCTAGAGAGATACGGAGGGTCCACGGATCTGACAGATCCCAAAACGAGATCTGGTTGGCTGCCATCACTTCGACCAACAAGTGGTCGCAGCTATCTTGGGACTTGGACTATTAAAGGAAGACAAGGGGTCAGTGAAGGAATACACATGTTGCCTGGGAATTGGTGGAGTATCCACAGGAAAAATATTTAAAAGTACAAGCGCAGATTCCCACAATTTTTGTTACTAATGGGTGCGGTTTATATATATCTTTGGAAGAGGGGTGCATGCGGCCTCCTTCTGTGGGCCGATTTCGGCCCCGGGGACCCTCTCTCCCGGGACCAGATTTGACTTAAATTGGGAGAGTGGCACATGGCCCCCCTTTTCCTAGACCAATTTCAGTACCAGGGACCCACCTCCGGCATCAGCCACAAATTTAAGAGGGAGGGGGGCCCTCCATAGAAGCCAATAATGGCCATAAGGACCCAACTTTCAGGTCCGGCCCAAGCTATGTCTCAGGTTGCCCACCCCATGACATCGCGGTTTCCCTGCCCACACTGGCGCAGGTAGGGGAATCTGTGTTTGGTCTCACTTGGTGGGCCATGCAAGGCATGGGATTGGCTGCATGTGGGGGTTGGCTGCAGGGCCTGGATGCAGGCCCGGCCCGGCCCTGCAGCCAATCCCCTGCTGCACCAGGCAGTGGGGGTTGCTGCATGTGGGGGGTTGGCCGCAGGTCTGCCCTGTGGCCAACCTCTCGCCACGCATGGCCATAGGTGGGTTGTGGTTTGATTAACTTATGGTATTTAAATGTTACTTTACGTTAAAAAAAACAAAGGTAAATGGAACGTTATAGTTAGGAAACACCATTAAAAAAGAACTTCAAAATTCACTTAAAAAAACACAAAGATTACAGGGACGCTATAGTTAGGAAATAGAATTACAAAAACATTAGAAATTCACTAAAAAAACTAATGTTACAGGGATGTTATAGTTAGTCTCTGATTTTACACACACAAAACCATAGCAATTCTGCATTTATAGTTATTCCAAGACATCATAACTCATGCCCTAAGGTAATTTTAACTCATACCCTTGCCATGCACTGCTAATTACCCCACATGTTAGATTAGTCATGATGTCTTCCATGAAACCATTGATAATATCACTGCAAGATTTGCAATAAAATTATTAATGAGAAAACTGTGCATGATAAGTGCGTGTGTTAAAATTACCTAAGGAACTCACTGTTGATGCAGCACCTGTGCACTTGAGTGTGCTAACATAAAAAAACAAATAATTGTTCCAGAGAGGTTTTCACTTCAATAGATGATGAAATTAGACTTCAGGAAACTAGTGGAGAATGGCTTTGTTTGGTTGTGAGTCGTGCAGTACTGGGTCGAAATAGAATGTCAGGTACTTTTAAAACATTATTACATCATCATTCTCACTTATTTCTCCAAAAGTAAGTAGTAGGGAAGTAGGACAGAACTGAAGAGGTAGAGGAGTGAGGAGGAGGAAGGAGTAGTAATAACAGAAGAGTGAGGTGATTGAGCGGGGGAGTGACGATGAACAGTAAGAAGTGAGATGGAGGAGTCATGGCATTCTAAAATATATACTGGAGTTGTAAAACATCTGAAATGTCAAATCTACAATTTACAAATCAAAAGTGAAGCTGGGCCAGCATTTTCAAATGACACAAACAAGCAGAGTGTGGTGGTGCCATTTTAGTTAATCAGTGTGGATATATCCACTATGATTTATGCAACCATATGGTACAACATGTGGTGTTTTGCCCAATTATTTTTTGGGACTTTCTCAATGCATCAAAAATCCATGTTTTAGTGAATGAAAAGAACTAGTGGGTTAATCTGAGGAAAAGATCAAAACTGGTGGATTCATTGCATTTTGTGAGATTTGATTGAGAGACTGTTGTGAGCTAAATGGCTACATGAAGTAATTAAACTTGTAGTGATGTCACTTGTGGGCCCACTTTGGTTCTCCTTTAGTTTAACGTATTAGATGTTACATGGTACTTCTGCTTGCACAACCGCACAATTTTGTTTTTGTGACATTATTTTAGAATTACGCTGCACATGTTGTTTCATTATTCAGTGACTCTGCTTGGGATTCCGTCTGAACATTTTGTACAATGACGTCTAGAATACATTAAACCATGTTTTATTGTTTTCTGCTCTGTCAGCAACAGCTCCTAATGTTTTAGAAATAGCACAGTGCCCGAGATTCAGCTTTCCAACACACTAGTTTTATCATATAAACTGTGTTTTGTCCCATTGAGTGGAGAATTCAGGCAGAGGGACCCGTCCTGGAACGACCTCATGCCAAGTATGGAGTCCGTTGCCAATCTCAGAGATCACTGATTTATGCCATTGCTTACACACTAAGGACAGTCTCCTAGTAATATTGATGACTTTGCTTAGTTTTATTTGTCTACTGATTGCAGCCTATCTGCTTCATAATAGACTGCAATAGTTTAAATAAAAGTATTATAAACTTTCATTGTGTTTTTCCTTTGCTTTCTAAGGGCATGCATGAGTGAGATCTGTAAGATGATGATCTATTTCCACAGTTCCCTTGGGGACTAGAGGTTCATATTCTAGTTTGCCAAAATCACCTGCTACTCTGGGAAGGTTCAGAGTTCACGTAAGGCACGGTGAGCTAGCCCTGATTTGGGTTGCCTGGTACTGATGTGGTAGAGAGATACAGTCCCTACATTCTGACGTCCTGTCATCCCAAGGCACTGTTCTGCTTCCCAGCAGAATCCCTGTGACAAACTAAAGATGATTTACTGTGAGCATGCAGAAGGAGATCTAAGGAATTGTATATGGCATAACACTTAATGGTAAAAGAGGTAGAGAATGGGCCAGTACAGCCCCATTGGTTCTGAAAGGTCTAGATAGATGATGTTCTTATTTGAGCATCCTTTAACATTTTATTGCAAGACTGGAGGATCCTATTATGCTTTCAAGTCATTATATTAAGAGCAGCAGTCAAGATACATAAGCAACCACAAATCCCATAAGGCTTAGGAAACACATCTAATGGGATAAAGAATGTAGTACACATGAACACCCAATGACAACCTAGCAAAACATATAATACCTGCTTTGACTGCGAACAGCCCCCTTTTCTTGCTGCTTGCAGTCAAGATAAGTATTTACATACTACTTGTCTCTCTATTACATGCACTGTTTTTATTAATTTGCACTTACGTTATTGGCCTTTGTGGTTGCAGTTTGTTAACAATGCTGGTACCTTGTTTTGGTCAAATCGGCACGTTCACACATTACCCATGAGTGTTGTTCCCTTCACTACCCAATGTGTCCCTGACCACGTAGCCATTTTATTGCAGTCCAAAATGAGCGTTGACATCTCATGCTGCTCCTTCTCTCTCTTGGTAACACTATTTGTCTTCTTCTATTCCGCAGGTCTAAGCACTCCTCTGGTGGTTTTTCCCTCAACGCTTCAACATGTATCAAGTGTCTGAATTCCTTCAGGGGCGTGGCCTCTGTTCCCACCTCCATCCTTTCCCCAGTACTCTCTGTCATTCGGTGTATGCCCATTGAGGAGGTCTGGGTCCTTCTAACTGCCTTCTTTTTCTCAACCCTTTTTCTTTCCCTAATATATTTTTTTCCATATATTTTTGCCCTTTTCTTATAATTATAAATAGTTCTCCCATCTTACACGAAAATAATGATGAAGACGATTCCCTCAAAGACAATTTGAATGAATTTATTCAGACTTCAGTGGAGCAAGCTGTGGCAGCCTCTATGGATAAAGTCACCAAAAATATAGAAAACTTAGTGCTTTACTTAATTTCAAAGAAAATTCTGGCCCATTCTGCGGGGGAGGCAGAAAGCGCAAGGCAATGGGGTTCCCCCTGTGGCTAGTACTAAAGCCAAAATGATTAATAATGCTGCGCTATTGACTGGTGAGGTTTCCTAACAAACGACATAGGACTTTATTCCTCCCCCCTAAGGAGGGGAATAAACAAAAAAAAAAATTGTGCTAATTTACAATTGTCTTTTTCCATAAAAGCATAGTTAAAGCACATTTTGTCTCCTATCATCATTTCTCATATCACTGATACTGACGACGATACGGGTGACTTGGATTGGGATCATGATAAAGAGAGTTGGGGACCTGGACCCTTTCACCTCTCCTCCTCCTAAGAAACAAAAGATTGCCTCTCTCTCTCTCTTATGACCCCTTTCAAGGCCAATCTTGTTATGGATTTAGAGGATGTTCCTATGTTCACTCCCAACCTTATCCATCGCCCCAATTCCACTGAGTGGTGTCCCGCTTACCAAGTGGAGGTGTACTGGCCGACTAGGTTGCGCTTACCCCTGGCCAAGCAAACAAGAGCCAAACTTAAGTTTGAATGTCCCCGCCCTACTCTTACATCCAAGATTACTGCTACCCTGGCCATAGATCCCTCTATACTAAATTTCTCTTCAAGATCTGGGAAAAACACATGTAATGGTGTAGCATATTGTTTGTCCCCTGCCCCAGATTTTTGATTTGGCAGAATCGGCAAGGATGTACACTTCTCCCATTGATCATGACAACCTCTCTCTTTGGGTACAACGAGCCTTTGGTTTGCTTGGCAACACAAGCTCTGCTTAAACCAACAAATCTAAGAAGGGACTTTTGTTAAAATTGGACCCTAAACTGATCAACCTTGTGCCTATGGATACTGGCATAAAGGTGGAAGGGTCGCCTGTTCAGAAATTATTTTATCAGAGAACTTAGTAAATATGTTTCGACCTTTGCATCACTTGACAAAGCTCAGCAGTCACTAAGAAAAATTATCTCACAATGTGTTTTCACCAGGGCAGGTGGAGGCAGGAACCGCTTTACTGGACGCAACTACAACAAACAGGGTTCCAGAGGCTCCTTAAATGTGTTATACCAGGACTACAAGCCTCAATTCTACCCCCAGAGATGTTGAGGCTCCCGTGGTCGTGGAAACAAAGTTTCCAGAAACAATTCCCAAACAGGTGAGTCTCTCTTCTGGCTGGCTTTCCGTAGGGGGCCGTCTTTGTTTGTTTCTTCTAAAGTAGGATTCCATAACAGCAGTCCAAGGTTGTTTTATAGAGCTCTACTTTGAGCCTTTCCAAACTGTGTTTACTTGCCATCCACATTTATCTTCCGAAATATCCAACATCATATCTCTAGAAATTCAGGCCTTGTTACAAAAACAGGCAATGCTACCATCCCTTCCCAATCCATCCGCTTCAGATCCCTCTTTCTAATTCAGAAGAAAAACAAGAAAATAGGGCCAGCCATCAATCTCATACAGTTCAACCATTTGGACATATACCACCACTTCTTCATCTCAGAGATTCCTTACTGCAGCATGACTGTATGGTTCATTTGGATTTACAGGATGCCTACCTCACAGTCCTCATTCATCTGGATTACAGGAAGTAGCCCAAGTTTCAATATTTGGGTCAAACTTTTCGTTTCTCCTGAGGTCATATTGACTTTCTTCAGCACCATGGTGTTTTACCAAGCTTATGAAACCAGTTGTAGCCTCTCTCATAGCCCAAGGTGTCAGATTGATCATCTATTTAGACAAAATTCTTTTGATGAGTCAAAGTGCACTCTCTTTGCAGACTCAAGTTCTTCTAACATGCGCTCTATTGTCAGACCTGGGTTTCATCATCAACATGGAATCATCTTTACTAACACCAACAGAATAGATAGAATTTTTGGGTTTCCTATTAAACTCATCCATTGCCATATTACATCTTGCCTCTGCAAAGGTAAAAACAATTAAATCTAAGATTCTCCAGACTCTTTAGAGTTTGGTAATCTCCCTCAGAACTCTAGAAAATTGTAGGTCTCCTCTCTTCTTCCATACAGGCCATCTTTCCAGATCCTCTTTATTATTGGGCTCTTCATAGATTACAAATTGACCATTTACAAGTAGGCCTTTCTTATTCCAATACCATCTAAATAGATCAGGAGTCTGAGATAGAACTCCAGTGGTGGATAGACCATTTAGACGCCTAGAACGGCTAGACTATTTTCACATCAGTCCGATCTTGTGTAAGAATCAGATTAAAATCGTACAGACTGTGGTGCCCGCAGTGGACCAATCTCGATTGGTGGTACATGGTCTCTAGAGGAGTTTAAATTGCATATCAACTGTTTAGAGATGCTTACAGGCTCCTTTGCAACCAGAAGCCTGGCAAAGAACAGAGTCCATTGATCTATTCTTCTTCGGATAGACAACATTTCTGCTGTCCATTACATCAATCATCTAGACAGCACCAGGTCAAAACCTCTAGTGGTACTGGCAAAGGGATTTTGGGAATTCTGCCTCTTAAACAATGTTTCTGCACACACAGAATACTTGCCAGGAACTCTCAACACTGTAGCAGTTTGGCATTCCATTTATCTTCGACATTCCAGCGATTGGAAACTTCATCCAGCAGTGTTTGCTTCTTTACATTGCAAATGGGGTTGTTTTCAGATAGACTTGTTCGCTTCTCATCTGAACCGCTAACTTCCCCATTTCTTTAGTTGGCAACCAGATCCCCTGGACTTACCTTCAGATTCTTTTCTTCAGGATTGGTCTGTCTCGAACAATTTTGCTTTTACACTTTTCCTCCCGATAAAAAGGCTCTTAGCACAAGTCAGACTTCAACAAGCATTTCTCATCCTGGTAGCTCACTTCTGGCAATCACAGGTATGGTTTTCCCTCTTGGAATTGGCAATGGACTTTCCAGTTCTTCTTCCTTCCTTTCCCGATCTCCTCTTGGACCCCTCAGGACTTACACACAACCTAGTTGTAGACAACTCCCTCCCTTTTTCAGCCTGGAAGATGACAGGACCTCCTAATTTTCCCTCTCATTTCACCAAAGGCTTCAGACTACATCAATAGATCCTGGACCCCAGGTACTACAAAAGCTTACAAATTGGCTTTGTTTTTATGGGCAAGCTGGTGTTTGGGAAATGATATTGCTCCCATTTCAGTGGGTATAACTTACATTGTTAACTTCTTAGCAGCAGAGGTTAGCAACGGAAAACATACAGGACTATCAACCTTTGCAGATCAGCCATCTGTACTAATCATTTATATATCAATGGAAAGCTGATGGGGGATTATTCGCTTGTTTGTTGACTGTTAAAGGGAGTACAGTTTTGCAGTCCTCCTATTCCTACTATTGGTATTGAATTTGTTTTTCTCTTGGCTTGACAATACTCTCCTATCACTGAAAATTTTATCAGCTAAACTTACCATGTTATTATGTCTGATTTCTATCAAACACTTGTCTGATTTCTTCTTGTCAGTTTACGCACATAGGCATTCTATTTACAGTTTGGAGATGAACTAGAATAATTTGGCCTCTGTGTTTTATCCTTACTTTCCTAATCTACTCAAATTATGTGTTGGACAATGCCTCAAAATATATGAGCACAATACACTTGATCTTAGAATGTCCCCGGACACCCAACTCCTTATTTCCTTAAGAACACCCACAAACTGGTCCTTCCCCTACCCTTGCTTTTTGGGTGAAGTGGGTATGTCTTTGGTGGGTATTGATACTTCCATTTTTGGCGCCCTTTCTTCCAGAGAAGCTATGGCTTCTAAAGCTTTTTGGCTGGTTATCGTCTCATAGACATTCTGGGATCAGCTGAATGGTCAAATGATAATGTGTTCTGAACATTCTATTGAAACCTGTACATACAGCTTCTCATGCTGTTGTTAACATGCTTTAAACAAGCATAATTGGAGCTTCAAGTCTTACAAAAAATGTATATATTTTCCTAGTAAGTTATGAAGGAAAGTCTTAACTGTATTAAAGACATGGAGGCAAGTATTATCCCAACCTCAGCACTTACTAATTTCATGTTTCTTTTCCTTCATGACAGTGGCTCCAGCACCTCTGCCTGCCTATTCTTAAGTCTCTCGCATCTCATCCTGGTTCTTCCCTACAGTCTCCTTCAATTCCAGACCTCTATGGTGGTTCTGTGTCTCCTCCAATACCATCTGTGTTCCTGGTACCTACTTTGATCAACTTTTGCTAAGAACTTTTTCCTTGATTATGGCAATGGCTATTGTGTTTTCTCTTACTCCATTATTCAATACTTAACGGCTTGCACAAGAAAAGAGAGCTGTTCGCAGTCAAGCTAGTTATTATACTTTTTGCTAGGGTGCCATTGGCTATTTACGTGTACAAGGTTCTTTATCCCATTGGATGTGTTTTCCAAGCCTTATGGGATTTGTAGTTTCTTATGTATCTTGACTGGTGCTCTTAAAATGAAGTAAGAATTGAAAGCATAATACTTGCCTCCATGTCTTTAATAAAATGAAGACTTTCCTTTAATAACTTACTAGGAAAATCTACACTGTCTGCTGAGATTTGAGAAATAGGTGCACCTGCTTCCTCAACATGAGCTGCAGTGAGATAAGGTACGTAACAATTCATCCCAGGTCTACATTTATAGTCAATTCTTACAACAAACAAGAGCAACCCATATGTCCTTGCGAACTGGGTAAGCACAGACAATGTTTAACTTATTTTTAAATCAATTGATTGATTACAGCTGCAATTTGTGTCGCCTGCTAGACTGAAGCAAAACAATTAAATGTAGAATAGAGCTTTAGCTTAATAAAGAATCAACATATTGAAACAGTTTGAAATGTTTTTAGCCCACTAGACAAAGGGAATGTTTTTGGTACTCATTTCAGCTGAAGGGAGATATTTATTTTTGCATAATAATTATTTAATACATAAGAAAGCATTCAAACACTTGATCCTGTCTGCGTATTTACATTATATACATTTGCATTTCCAAAGTGAATTTTAACCCCAGTGAAGTAACCATAACTAAAACCTGTGAAGTATAAAAGGTGCAGTTGAAAAAAATTTAATGGTGGTTATTGGTAAAAAGAGGAGCCAATGGAGTATTGGTACAAGCAATTTATTCAGAAACAACTACATGATTAGTTGATGGCTTCCTCTTATTAATAGCAGACGAAGTTTCGACCCTTTCAATATGTTGATATTTTATTAAGCTAAAGCTCTATTCTACATTTAATTGTTTTGCTTCAGTCTAGCAGGCGACATTAATTGCAGCTGTAATCAATCAATTGATTTAAAAACGAGTTCCTTGTGAACATTGTACATTTATAGTCAACCTCAGCTTCACTTGATTGTCTTTTTACCCTTCTCTCACGTAGGCCATATTTCTTCCATAGACTTGGCAGTAGCCTCCTGTCTTGAGGTGCAATACTCTCTCTTCTTCAAGTGAAATTTTGTTAGCTTCTCCACTAGCTGGTCATCTGTAAAATTCTCTCCTAAAAATTTTCTTCTTGGAATTGCCTTTGCGGACATCATCTTTTCTATTCACCGACAGCAACTTTTCAGGAACCTAGGGGCACATTACCAAGGGTGGCTATAGACAATTATCGCCGGTTTAAAGGCCGATATCGGCCGCTAAGCTGCAATAATCCTATTGCTCTATTAGCAAGCTGTCGCTAACTGATGTTAGCGACAGCTTTTAGGCGATAGCGAGCGGTTTGGGGCCCGCTTTGCATTTCAGCGATATTTATCGCTAATGGCATGCAAAGTGGGCATACCCAACCTGTTAGCGACTGAAAGCAGTCGCTAACATCGCTATCGCCTATTAGCAAGGCAGACGTAGCGATGGAAATATTCCCGCTATTGCCAAAAACGAACGCCTGCTCAGACCAGTTCTTAGCCATGTTATCCAATGGGAGGTGGATAACATGGCTAAGAGCATTTTGTCGCTAATGCGTGAATATCGTTGTATTCTCAGCGATATTCACGCATTTCACCGCTATCGCTGGATATTTTAGCACAATGGAGAAAAACGTTGCTAATAGCATGTTTTCTCCGCTAACATATCCAGCGATAGGCAGCGATAAAATAATTGTCGCTAAGCCTATTTAGCGATAATTATGGCTACTTGTTGGTAAGATGCCCCTTAGTTTATTTGTTTTTCTCTTCTCGTTATTGCCACCTTTATTGCACTGACAACCTTTTTTTTATCTTCAAACTAAATAGTACCAGATTGCCCGTGATATGTTCATCTTCGTTGTATCTTGAATGTAGTCATGCCCTCAACTTCGCTGTCTTTCTTGCCTTGAGGGCTTTGGAACTAGCATCGTCAGCATCTGGTCCTCTTCCTTGCATTTCCTGGATATTTTTTTGTTGCCAATGGCTTTATCTGAACATTTTATGGCTTCTCTGAAGGACTACACTATATAAATAAACCGCAGTATATTTAAAAAAAATTAGGTTGTCTTCTGTGTAGCCGCCCACTTCAGAAATGAACCCTCTTCCCTGCACTTTCTCATACGCCCCTCATCTGGCCTATTATCTACTAGTAAGGATCACCCAAGGCAAAATGATATCCACGGAATGCCTCCCGCATGTGTCATATTTTCATGAGTTTTTTACTTTCCCTAATATAGCCTTCAGGCTGCAAAGCATCAACGTATCCACTTTTCAACACTCTTCTTTCTGGGTGCATTATAGAGGTCTTCATTATTTCCTCTATTTTTTTTAGGTCTTGCCTAGCAGCGCATGCGCTGCTTGGAAAAAGACCTTTAGCCAATAATGCAGCTTTTGCCCTAAAAACTTGCACGCGTTCCTTTGCCTTCAATGGCACGCGTGCATGTCTGGCGATTCCCTTGCGGGGGCGAGCTTGACACCATATGTTTGTAATTAACTTACAAACACATGGTGCCCCTGGCTCGCTCACGCAAGGGAAACGCTTTGTGTGCTTTTGCACTCCCCCCACTCCTGCCACTTGTTTTCTTAGATGCCAAGTAGGTGATTTGGCAACTACGCATTGAGTCAATTTCTTCCTCGCTCGGTTTAACCTAACCCATCTAATGTGTTTTTATCAGACACCGCGGAAGTGTATTCTGACTAATTTCAATGAGGGCCATGCTGGTAAAATACAAAATTCTCTGCTTTCTCGGTTACTTTACTAAGTCTGCAGAGACTTTTAACAGGACGAATTCCATTTCAAGCGCATAATAACTAAAAGTCAGAAAATCTGCTCATGCTCTGTGGCTTGTAGACCACCGTATACATTGACACAGAAGTTCTTCTTGTTTGTTGAGCGTTGTGGGAAAAACTGTCTGGAAAACTACAATGCACGTGCAGCACGTTTGGCGTTTTGAGGTCATGAGAATGCTCCATGCAGGAGGAGCACGCGACCCCGGGTTAAATGGTTTGCCTGCAGCTTGGTAATGTGCGCCCCCCCTTCACCCCCACCTATCAGTTGCTACGATTAGGCCCCGAGGGGAGGCCGTTTTAAATGTACTACTGCTATTTTGGGCTCATCAGTGTGCCGAAAATCCACCCCTCCCCAGCCCCACTGGAGGCTCGCATTCCTCAAAGGAGACCAGCCCGCTTAGGGGAGCACGAAGTTAGCAGCACAAGTGGGCGCTAAGAGGGCCACAGGAAAATACAGGGAGTGTATGTGAATTTCACACTATGCTCCTTTTTGGGGCTAACATGGGTCTCGCTGTCGCTAATATGAAATGCACCCCACTCGCATGTTACTTGCAGCCTTGACACCGGAAACACGACAACACAAATCATACAAACAAACAACATTCACATAGACACTCAAACACACACACCCTCATGAATGCACACAAAACACACTCACAAACACACAAAAAAGCACTTTCCACTTACTGCATGAACATCAACAGCACAAGCAAGGTCCAATACACACACCATAGCACAGCAGACCCACACCACTTCAATGGCACACACAAACACCCCGAACAGATCCTCACCCAGTGCTCATCACGTGATCAACCGCATTCCACACTCACACCTGCACACTCTCTGAAGCGCAATGTACAAACACAGCATTCTTATGTGAAGTTCACAAAAAGCACACTTAGTACAATAGGCACCTCGCATACACACACATAAAACCCATACAATGCACAAACAAGACATTCACACTGTAGATGCTACAAATACAAAAAACAGAACACTCCCACATTGATGAAGAGATCTTGCCTGTCACACAAGAGAATGAGCACAGCCTTTAGAAAATTCACACGATGCACACACAAGATACAGCACACCAGAGGCACACACACATGTATCATGCATATCGGATAGTGCCAGTGGTCGAAGTGGGTGGGATCGGAAGGGCACGGCGTGCCCCTACTTTTTAAATTTGTTACAGTCCGTTCCCCTACTTCTTTTTATTAAAAAAGCGTCCCAGGAATGGGCCATATTAAAATGATAGCCGTGTCCCTTGTTTGGCGCATATATCGAGGAAGGCCTCAGCAGTGCCCACGACCTCCTCCCCTTCCCCTCTGTATCTGGGGACAGGGGCCTGAAAAACAACAATGAAAGGGCCGTCAGTGGGAAAACTTCTAACTCTGATGGCTCTAATGGTGATTAACAGCTCATTTACTGCCGACACTACCTGGCTGCCCCCACTGTGACCAAAACAATAATCACATCAGGAAGCTTTGCTGGCCCCGCCCTGACCTAATATGCCCTTTATTTTCGGGCTCACCCAGATTGAGGGACACCACCTCCTGAAAAAGGCTGTCATTAATTCATTGATGATTAAACCCATATGTTATAGGGACCTCTAAAAAATAGTTTTTTTTGTGAAATAAACAAAAGATTTAGAAACTTCATATTATTTAATGCATAAAGATAAATTAACCATTGCTGTTACTTCTCAGTTTTTGCTTAACAAATGTCAAGCACCAACCAGAATAGGCATCAATAGCTAAACTGCAGGTTAGTTTTGTCAACGGTTGGTCTATTTGTATATGAGAGATGACTGGTAGAAATTGGGATAGTATTATGGCTTCTCTGCCAAAAAGATGTTTGCATAGTAAAGCATAGGCAGGAAATGTACAGGAAGATCAGCAAGGCAAATGGTCCTGTGTGAGAGTCCTTAGGAATAACATTAATGGGCTTACCTCAGAGGTCTACCCAGACGCCTTCTTATGATTATATGTTGTGCATGAAGCTTTGTACAAAACTGCTCAAGTGTATCATTCACACAGGAACCCAATTCAAAGGATATTCAGAAAGAATCAGTGTCTTACACTAACAGTGATCCGTGACGTTTATATCAAATAAGCATACATATCTACAATAGTGGATGGAAAAAGGCTTTACAGTAACTGGGACGGACTGGCCGTATCGGACATCAGACATTTCCCAGGGTGTCCGGAAAGATAGGGGGTTGATTTAGTTAGTGGGGGCCGGTTTTGTAGCAGTGCTGGATTTTTTTAATTACTGCAAAGTTCCTTGTATATTCAGCAGGCTCCAGGCAACAATAAAAGTTTCAAGATAACCCTGGTGATCAATGTACCTGAAGAGCGAGATGGGAGGGAGTTTTGTCTATTAGCTGTTTTGACACATCTAAGGTAGTGCCGAGGGTTAATACGCCTGATGCAAAGAGCGTTACCATGCATATCAAAGCACAATAATTTATGTGGATAGCTCAGTGGGTTACTGCTTTTTGTTCACTTCCCGAATGAAAATATAATTTTGCCTTTTACTGTCAAGATCTTTCTCAAGTTTTTTTGTGAGTAGAAGAGTTAGCCAAGCCAGGCAGTTACAAAGGTATCCTTTGCAGGACACTTGAATACATAAGGCCTATTTTGAGCAGCTAGCTGGCTGACATGAATGTGAAGGACTCCTGGTGGGTTTCCGTGAGTCAGATCAGATTCTTCTGAAGAGTCCCTTTCTCTTCTGAGCCCTGCTTAACCACGTCCTTGCTGTCCAGGAATGCAACAAAGGCACACCTGTGTACAGGAGGAGCCTTGTATTGATGTCCTCAACGTTTGAGACAAAAATTACTAATTGATTTCTGAACAATGAGTGCAAAAGCGTTAAGGTAACATGTCGTTTCTGCTTATATTTTGCATGCTTTACATAATCTTGCATTCCCTATGAGTGTTTGCTTTTTCCAGGATGTTATTTCTCTTCAGGCAATGCATAATTTGAATTGAGTCACATCCAGGTGTTTATAATGGGGCAGAATTGGGTTGTAGCTGAAGACAGTGCATGTTTCTCTCAGTGGGGCAGAAGGGTGTTCGGGGGGATAGGATGTGGCACCATGGCCAGTGTTACCAAATTTGGAACTGGGGAACCTGGTTCGGCCTTCATGACTAGTCCACAAGGCCACTCTCCTGAGGGAGCACATTCCCCTACTAGACCTTACAAGGCCCAGCTAGACCTTAGAGACCTTGGTATCTTAGCACCTTGAAGGCCTGTCCACCACAATCTATACTGAAGTTCACCTCCAGTCTTGCAGGCAGGCCTAAAAAGCAGCACACCCTAGAGCAGCAGTGACTGTGTCACTGCGGTCACATGACCCTTGAGGCCAGTCCCTCTCACTCATTGGTGCCTCCATTGGCTTTGTTCTAGCAGTACTGATCCAACTCACCAGGGATTGGCATTGCAGTATTTGCATGCACACCAGACTAAGGTGCATGTTTACAAGGGCCTATCGCCATCCTTGCTCCATGCAACGTGGTACATGCACAATGCAAAGCTCCAAGTCATATTTTAAAAGCCACGCAAAGCCACTTTGCATGTCTTGAACTCTACCGATGTTTGAGTCTCATAATTTCAGAATTAGTGCTTTTGTAATTCTCATTGCTAACTAACTCGAGTAGCAATTACACAAACTACTAATAAAATATTTGTATCTCATTCATCTGATACTGCTAAAAGCATCTGCAAAACCACCAGGTTTGGGTTGTCTATGTCTAGATACAATAACAGGAAACTAAAAGGCATCTAATGCTGGCTTCATAACATGTTGCGTGAAGCATGTAAAAAATTTAAGAATACAATTTTGCGTTAACCTAGGGGCACAGAATGATATAATCAACAGTGCTCCCCAACACGTAGAACCTCCTGTCGTAGAATCGAAAGCCAAATTTTATGTTCAGAAGTGGTTAGAAAAAGGAAGGAGAAGTGCTGATGAAAGAAACTGCATGGCTTGGACGCAAATGGCTTATGATCCCACTTATATGCGTATTTGTGACATTCTATGATTGAAAACGTATCCCACATTGTAAATGTATTTTAATGTCAATAACTCATATTAAACCTCAAATTAAGGTGTATCTATTGGTTGCATTAAATAATCTTTATAAGCTGTGACTGGTCAGTGAAATGCCAAACATACTAAAAATTAGGATGTTGAGGTACTGGGTTTTTCAGAACCGGCACAGACACCGGTAACCCAGCGGTGTCAGGGTACACCCAGAGACCTCGGGTTCTTCCTGATTCAGACCACAGAAACTCAGAGTCTTCTAGGTGAAGTCAAAGATCGATTTATTGGCTGCAACCAAGGTAACAAGTGTCCTAGAAGTACAACACACGGGGAAGTATATTCTCAGGAGACTGCTCGAATTTACAAAGTCAGGCTTCTCTTCTTATACACAATTTTAAGCTTCAGGCAAAACATTCTTGGTTGTAAAGTAAATCGTTAACATATTTCTAATACAAAGAAAAAGCAGAGTCATGATGACATGTCCATATTTCACTTTGTGCTGCTTACAACAAATCATCCGGCAAGGCCCAACATTTCATCCGATATCGGTGGACCCCCAATAAAAAACGGGCACCTCCCCACCATAAAGCAAGTGAAGCAAAGGAGCAGAGGTAGATGTGAGCAAGATACGGCAGGTGTGTGCGCTGAAATGGTTTTATGGCTTGTTGAGCTTTGATGCTATCTTGTTCGGCCACTGGGAGGGGAACTGACCTAACGAGTTCGGCCTGGGGCAATGGTTCCAACTTGCACAGGTCATAGCAAAGTCGATTAAGGAGTACGTGTCCTTGCTGAAATGAATTTGGCTGGATTAAGGCCTATGTAAAGGGCAACATACAAGATGGCTGCAGTATATAAAATGGAAGCCAAGGGTTCTGAACGATAATGACGATTTTGAGGAGAAATCGTTACTCGAATGCGCTGAAAATATATGTACATAGTGTGCTCGTCATTCTCGGTCTTTTGATACCATATTCGTCATGTTTCGATGAAGTTTTAATTCTCGAGTCCAGAACGATTACATGAATCCAGAATCTTCAGAACCACAAACCCTCCTTTTGCCCTTACATAGGCAATTTATCTATCCTCATGTTAATCTGAGTCCAGATCTATATTCCTAAAGTCATTGAGATGTTGCTGTAACATCATTCTAGTACTCAGTTCATTTCTTGATACAGGCTTCCTTACACATTATGTAACACAGAGGCCACATATTGCAGGAGCACACTGTATGCACAGACAGAACAGAAAAAGAATGGCTAAGACCATCCCAATGACCATTAGAATTTTCCATCCCCAGGCGAATATCAGTTCCCAGAGCCATCCTATTAATGACCAATCTCCTTTATCCACATGAATAGATTCGGAAATCTTATGTAGTTTGGAGATGGCCTGGTATACTGTTGGAGCGTTATCAGGGATGAAAATACAGCAACTAGATTGGATCAATCTGCATACCCCACCTCGGTCTGCAAGTATGACATCTAAAGCGACCCTGTTCTGAAGGGTCATAAGTCGATCCGACTGGAGCTCAGCAGTCAAGTTACCAGTAGTTTCAATCACGGTGGACTCAACTACCCTTGTCAATTGCCTAATGTTCCTGCTGTTAGCCATGGATCCCCAGAACGGCAGAAAACCCTTTGCAAAGTCTCCAAATTCTAGACCTGCAGAGTCTTCTTCACTCAAAACACCTCTAACTATCCTTGTCCTGTGGTAGTCTGCCGCTGCTGTGTAGGTGGAAGGCAACAGGAAGGAAACAAAACATGAGCCCGAAAAGTCAGGGGGCAACCATGTATAGGCTCTATCGTGGCAGATGAAATAAGTACCCTTAGCTGCTAAAAACGCAGGGGAAGTCTGAGATCCAAAAACATACGTTTCAGTACAGACACTCTTCCCTAACTGAGCCCTGGGGTTCGTGCCATTACCTTGCAGACACAGATGACCCTGATGGGGTACAATCCAAATCGGGGACGATCTTTTAGCTTGCTGTTTCTCACTCAGAGTAGCTCCATATCCAGTCATGTTCCATCCTATGTATAATAGCGTCTCATCTCTAGGGATAGTCTCATAAGAAATACCTTCCTTGATCATGTCTACTATACCCTTGACTAGAGCACTTTTTCTAGGATTGTCTGTTACAGAACGTAGGGGGTAGATTTCGTGTGCATATATGAACATTGTCCTATATGCCCATACAGAGCCATTGTGACTGAATGGCAGGACCAGATAAGGGATACCTTTATCCGTTGTGTGAGGCATAAGACCGCACACCCAACAGTTAGTTGTGTTCATTACAAGTTGGTGTTGGTGTAACAATTGAACAAAGGAGTTATTAATGAACTCCAATCTCCTATTTGATTCGTGGTCAGGCAGAGGGTGGAAAGAATGAGAAGAAACAGTGGGAGGAGGTATGGGGGATGCAGTGGGTGCAAATGTTACACGAAAAGAGAATAAAACATAACTTATTAAAAATACCATGACACTGAATAGCATGGAAATACACAATATTATAAAGTTTTTCCTTGTCATCACGTTGCACAGTCTGTGCTTTAAGGTCGTTTGTTTGGCAGGTCTCTCCACATCGGGAAACTCCATCCTCTCTAAAGTGCTACCCGCGGTGGTAGGTTGCCTCTGCTAAGGGATGCTTCTGTCAGTCTAGGGCAACTCCCTTGGACCAACCAGAACTAACGACCTAACGTCGTCAGCTGCACCCCAAAGACTTTTAATCAACCGCGGCCCTAGCAGCGGAACCCGGATGGCGGTTCGAAAAACAAAAATAAGCAAGTTTCTTAGATGGGAGAGCTGCACTTTAAAAAATAGTACTTGGGGGAAAAGGAAAATATCGGTTTTTATTAGTCCATGGATCTTAGTCTCAAATTGCAAAAAGAAAGTGTTTTATTAGTTCGTTTTTCTCGGTCTCAAATTGTATCGGTGTTTCCCAGGTATTGTCTGATCCTGGAACAGAAGGTCAGGCTCTGTAATGTTCAATCGCTCGGATGGTGTCACAGCCTTGTGCAAAATGTTCTCATTTTCTTGTTCAGAGTCAGTTCTCTTTACGTGCAAGTCATGAAAAGGGACGGTATGTGACACGGTATCAGATTCTGGGTCAGCGACACCCTTCTGGACCCACTGGTCATAGGGTAGAGGGGAAGGGATTTTCTTACAATGGATCCCGTGGACCCAGTTGGCCTTCCCCTCCACCCGAACGGCTGATCTTGAAGAAAGAAGGACGAGGTGAGGCCCGGTCCACCTGGGCTGGTCGTTCTTTGTTCTTTGGAAGTTCCTTACAAGGATCCAGGAACCGGGGTCAATGGCATGACCCGGAGTCTCAGAGACCGGAGGCAGGGTGTTGTGGACCTGTTGATGCAAAACACGCAATTTAGCCGTCAATTCATACAGATAATTAAGCAAAATAGGGTGTTCAAGCTCGCTGAACTTGGTGGGTCTAGGCACTCCCCATATGTTGGCTGGCCGGCCAAAAACTATTTCATATGGACTAAGTTTCACTCGTGAGTGCACAGTCATCCTAGTGGACAGGAGTGCTAAGGGTAGAGCGTCAGGCCATTTAAGACCTGTGCTCGCTTGGATTTTGGCCAGTTTAAGTTTTAGAGTGCCATTGTAACATTCTACTAATCCAGCTGATTGGGGGTGATTTGCAGCGTGGAACTTCTGCCGGATACCTAGCCCTTCACACACTCTCTTCATCACACGACCCACAAATTCACTCCCATTGTCAGACCAGACCATTCTAGGCATTCCAAACCTGGGGAAGTACTCTTTCACAAGGGCTTTTGCTGTGGACAAGGCAGTATTGTCTTTTAGGGGATAGGCTTCTACCCATCTTGAGAAGGCACAAACAACAACGAGTACGTATTTTAAGTTGTTGCACCTCTCCATGTGGATGAAATCTAGCTGCAAAACCTCGAACGGATACGTAGGAGGTGCAAAATGACCAGCTGGAGTTGGGGTTCCCCTACCAGGATTGTGCTTCAGACATACCATGCAATTCTTGACAACATTCTCTGCACACTTGGGAATCCCTGAATTCTTCCATACTGGGGCCAACAATTCGCAAATCCCTTTGACGCTGATATGAGCCATTCCATGAGCCATTGTAACCACTGCAAGCACATATGCATTGGGTAACAACCATCTCTGATGCTCTGATGATTCAATCCAGCAACCATTTGCATCCATTCTACCCGTACTTTCTCTCCACGTACTCAACTCTTTCTCTGTGGCCTCAGCTTGAATGGACTTCACGCTCTCTACTGTGTCTTCACACATTCCAACATCACCAGTCCATCTTGCAGGGCCTGCAACGTACATTCGGCTCATTACATTCTTTGCCGTTTCTTTCGCGATTTCATCAGCAAATGCATTTCCACGACCAACATCATCAGTCACCTTCTTGTGAGCACTACATTTCACAATCGCCATTTGCAGGGGCAAGGTCAGTGATTCAAGAAGCTCATTCACCAACTGACCATGCTGAATCTTAGCTCCATGCGAAGTCAGGAATCCACGTTCTCTCCACAATCGCCCAAAACTGTGAGCCACTCCAAATGCATACTGACTATCAGTTTAGATAGTCACTTTCATCCCTTTAGACAACACACATGCTCTCGTTAGTGCAATTAATTCTGCTGCCTGAGCTGAATTATGCGGCACACGTGCAGCTTCAACAACTTATGCAAAGTCGTAACGGCATATGCTGCAGTCGTGTCACCACTCGGGAGCTTGAAGCATGAACCATCCACCCATAATGTACCATCACATTCAGCAAGAGGAGTATCGAATAAATCTATTCTCCCTTTCGTCTCTTCCTCTGTTCTAAGAAAACAATTGTGCTGTTCTGAAACATCTGATTCCTCTGCAATTGGCAACAACGTAGCTAGATTTAAGGTACTGCATCTCTTTATGTGCACATGGCTCGCTAGCAGTGTCAATTCGTAACTGGACAGTCGTGCACTAGTTAAGTGCTGTGTCTTGGTTCTATTTAACAATGTGTCTACTGCATGCGGAACCATCACGATTAGTGTATTATTCATTACTAGACCAGCAGACTGTCGAATAGAGACAGCTGCTGCTGCCGTGGCTCTTAAACAACTCGGTAATGCTTGTGCTACCAGATCCAAGGTCGACAAAAAATAGGCACATGGACGCTGCCTACCTCCGAACAACTGAGTCAACACAGACAATGCACAGCCCTCTTTCTCGTGGACATATAATGTGAAAGACTTACTGTAGTCGGGGGTACCTAACACAGGAGCCGAACACAATGCTGTGCGCAATTCGAGAAAACGTTGCTGACACTCTTCAGACCAAGGAATGGGATTGGGTGTATTTTTGCACGTTAATGCCACCAAGGGTTTGGCTAATAACGAAAAATTTGGAATCCACTGTCTACAGTACGATGTAATGCCCAAGAAAGCACGCACTTCTCTCTGTGTTCTTGGCACGTTCAATTTCGCTATTGCCTGAATTCTTTCTGGGGTCAGTTTCCTTCCCTCCTTCGATAAGAGGTGACCTAAGTAGGTCACTTCTTGTCGGCAATCCTGCAGTTTGGAAAGTGACACCTTGTGGTGAAGATCACACAGATGATGCAATAATGACAGCGTGGCCTTTTTACAAATTTCCTCAGTATCTGCAGCAATGAGCAAATCATCTACATACTGCACAAGGGTAGCACCTTTAGGTAAAACACTCGTATCAAGCTGTGTTTTTAGAGCTTGACTGTATATTGATGGACTTTCACAGTAGCCCTGAGGAGCACGTTTAAAGCGGAAGCTGCGACCTCCTAAACTGAAGGAAAAAATATCCCTGCTCTCCTCAGCAATCGTGATGCTGAAGAAAGCATTCTTCAGGTCAATCACCGAAAACCAAGAGGCAGATGCTGGAATCATAGTCAATAACGTGGTAATGTCGGGGACAACTGGGAATTGTGGCACAACTATTTTATTCACCTCTCTCAGATCAATCACGAATCTGTACACAGGTGGCTGAGAAGGGTCAGTTCGTTTTAAAACAGGCAGAACAGGACTATTGCAAACATTGCCTCGTGTTTCTTCAATCACATCCTTTTCAATCAATTCGTAAACGAACGCTAGTAAAGCTTTTTCACCTTCACTCGAGATTTTGTATTTGGGAATTCGTGGCATTTTAACGTTGGCTTTCAATGTTACAACATATGGTGGAATTTCTAAAAGACCTACATCATTAGGACCAGTGGCCCAAAGAATATCTGGAAGAATTGACAATTCTGCTGGAAGTTTGTCCCTCGACAAATACATGGGAGAAACTACTTTCTTACCTAAAGTAAGGTGTACTCCCGAAGGAGAACAGTACAAAGTTGCATACAATCTTTTTAACAAATCCAATCCTAGCAAGTTTTCACCACAACCTGTTGTCAGAATGAGGGGTGCTTCGAATTCGCAAGGACCAACAGAAAGAGACAAAGGGTCAGAAATCGGATTTCTAACTGGGGCGCCAGAAAAACCTACAGAAACGTTCATTTCGCCAGACAAAGGTGCGCCAGGGAGTTTGGAGTGCATAATAGAACTCTTTGTAGCACCAGTATCCAACAGAAAAGGTTCTGACACACCTGATGTAATCACCTCGACGTAAGGTCCACTCTGATCTACTGGAACTGAAACAACTCCCTCTCTTTGTCTATGGCTGTCCTAGCGATCATTACCCTCCAAATACTCATCTTCTGTATAGTAATCATCAACGTAGTATTGAGCTGTCCTGTCAGATGCGTTATTCTGCTGATCGAACCTATTCATAGAATTTTGTGGTGGAAGGGGACGTGCATTCTGAGGGGCGTTTCCACGCCCTCTACCCCTAGGTGCTTGCTGACTGCCACGACCTCTTACACCAGAAACTCCATTTGCACGTTGTAATAGTATAGGACAATTATACTTGAAATGACCCTCTTCTCTGCAATATGAACACTGGTTGGGGCCTACAGGTACACGGGGTTGAGTATACTCGACTCTTTGCGAGTTCCTTTGATACTGTTGAGGCTGCCGAAAATTACTCTGATAATTATTCTGACCATTATTATTTTGATTACCACCACCACGTGGCGGATAGGCTTGCTGTAGCAAAACCTTTGTTTTCAATTCTTTAGTTTTCTTTTCTACTCTATCTTTCTCGTCTTTGTCTCTATTTTTGTAATATTGTGCAGTAGCTAATATCTGCGCTGAGGATGAGACTGCCCAAGAACTTTCTGAATCCTTTAACTTTTTACACAATTCTGGAAGCAGATTGTGCACGAATTTATCGACGAACAACCTCTGACCACCTTCAGTGGTCATATCTTGACCGCTGTGGTCGACAAATGTCTCTTCAAATCTGGTGAAGAAATCTGAGACTGTTTCTTCTTTCTTTTGCTTACATGCAGATAACTTATCCTAATTTACACGTATCGCAGGCATTATCGTTTTCATGTAATCAACTATTCTACCAGGAAGTTCTGCTATCAAAGACTCAGGCTTAGCACCACCAACTTGTCGGGCGTCTGCAGCGGCAATATTAGCTCATGAGTCACCTAATTCTTGATCATGATCTGTGTGACGCATTTTACCCCATAAAGGCTGTGGAACTACGTTCCCAAATAACATATCGATATCGGCTAAATTCATTATACATGATCCAGCGGTTTGTGACAACTCTTTATAATACCCTGCAGGATTTTTACGCGGATCAGGCAATGTCTGTTTAAGGGCTAAAACTTCAGCTCGCTTCCATGGGACATGTACCCATACACGCTGAAAGTGTGGTAAAATAGGTGGGTTAGCAGTTGTGTCGCCCTCTCTCCATTGTGGGGGAACTTCTCTCATAGGGTATTGTCGCGCCTTTTTCCTACTAGATGCACTAGGCTCAGATTGTGACCCAGAACTGCTTCCCTTACTCCGATATTATAACAACATTTCAACTGCTTTCTCCACATCTGGACCTACAATCATGCCCTCTCCAAACTTAAACCGTACTCGACACATCTCTTGCGGGATGCATTCCAGATCATTGTCTTCCAAATCCTCGCAAAGGAAAACAAACATCTGTTCAAAAACATATCTCTGCGTCGGTGCTTCCCATTGATGGAAGACTTCCATGACCGACTCTACATCATATTTTACGGTGTCCATAACCCATTTTCGTGCTAAACGATTCAATGAGTCTCTCTCTTGATAGTCAGGCAGTCGACTTCGCAACTGTCTTCGTTCCGTTTTAGGGGTCGTAGTAGGCGACCCAAAAAGAGGTGAAAGAAGGTTAGTAACAGTGCTGGCCATTTTCTGCCGAATTGAAGGTGAAACTGAAGGAAGAACGGGGTAAGATAAGGCAGGAGCAGAGATACCAGCAGAGGAGCCACCTGGAGAAATAGAAGGAGCACTAGGCACAATCGTAGGGGGAGCATTAGGAGAAGTAGACAGTACAGTGGGCAAAATCATAGAAACAGGTGTGATCGGTGGGCCTTGAGGAGGCTGCACCAAAGGAGTAGGAACCAGCTGAAGAGTAGCTGGTGGTTGCTGCAGAGGAATAGGAGGCATAACAACCACAGGTTGTGCAACTGTGGGTTGTGGAGGTGCCGTGGCATTTTGTGCATAGGGGGGTGGTGAACTTAATAAATGCGACATTAATGGATCTTTTTCACGCTCTTTTGCTGCCTCTTGCTGAAGAGACGGCAAAACTGGATAACACTTATCTATCGCCATTTTACGTTGCCTGTGCAACTGCTCACTCATCTGTTCTTCTTCATTGTCTTTAAACTGCATAGCAGCTTGCATCACTGAAATTCCTCCTTCTCTCTTATTTTTCTTAGCTAATTTGATTTCCTTCTGTTTGGTCTCCTTACGCCATAGGTGGAAAGAGTCGAACATTGCCGGCCGGGCTTTCTTTTTGAACAGTTTAACTTCAAGGTTATCTAAGATTTCGGTATCAAAGGTACCATATTGGGGCCATTTTAAAACACCATCTTTTCTTGTGTATTTGATCCACACTTCGTTGTATGTGATGGGGCCTACCCCATGTTTCACATATAACTCGTAAGTTGGAGTTCCAACTGGAGGAACCGGACATGAGTCCTCCAATCGGGAGTCCCTATTATTACCACCAAGACAAAACAAATGTCCAAGTCTAAGACTAGGCATCTTCGCTCTCTAGTCTAGTTCCAAACTTCAAAGGATTATCGATTACGATATTTCTCGTGAATACACGAGTCCTTCGGTTTTGGTGCTTGCAAGTACCAATAATTATCCCAAAGGATACCCAAGACTAAGACCAACTAAGGACTGGGAGACGCTCCACTTATACTTAACTGAAATATCAATGACGTCACCAGAAGACTCGTCTCAGTGTTTCACTCTACCAAACTTCAAGGGTCCAAATCAGGGCGATAGCCAGGGCAGCAGTCCTTGTAGCCGTCGGGAAGCGGGGAACCTCGCAGCAAAGACCTTCGGACCACATCGACATGCAGGGGTCGATGAGGTGGTTGGCCGTCCTCCGGAATTTTCACACGAAGCTCCTCATGAACCTCTGGCTGACTGGTACCACTGGAATCGCCCCAAACGTTGGGCGCCAGCTGAGGTACTGGGTTTTTCAGAACCGGCACAGACACCGGTAACCCAGCGGTGTCAGGGTACACCCAGAGACCTCGGGTTCTTCCTGATCCAGACCACAGAAACTCAGAGTCTTCTAGGTAAACTCAAAGATCGATTTATTGGCTGTAACCAAGGTAACAAGTGTCCTAGAAGTACAACACACGGGGAAGTATATTCTCAGGAGACTGCTCGAATTTACAAAGTCAGGCTTCTCTTCTTATACACAATTTTAAGCTTCAGGCAAAACATTCTTGGTTGTAAAGTAAATCGTTAACATATTTCTAATACAAAGAAAAAGCAGAGTCATGATGACATGTCCATATTTCACTTCGTGCTGCTTACAACAAATCATCCGGCAAGGCCCAACATTTCATCAGATATCGGTGGACCCCCAATAAAAAACGGGCACCTCCCCACCATAAAGCAAGTGAAGCAAAGGAGCAGAGGTGGATGTGAGCAAGATACGGCAGGTGTGTGCGCTGAAATGGTTTTATGGCTTGTTGAGCTTTGATGCTATCTTGTTCGGCCACTGGGAGAGGAACTGACCTAACGAGTTCGGCCTGGGGCAATGGTTCCAACTTGCACAGGTCATAGGAAAGTCGATTAAGGAGTACGTGTCCTTGCTGAAATGAATTTGGCTGGATTAAGGCCTATGTAAAGGGCAACATACAAGATGGCTGCAGTATATAAAATGGAAGCCAAGGGTTCTGAACGATAATGACGATTTCGAGGAGAAATATTCGTCATGTTTCGATGAAGTTTTAATTCTCGAGTCCAGAACGATTACATCAATCCAGAATCTTCAGAACCACAATGTTTTGCTCTTTCTAGCCACACCTTTGACTCCGCGCACTCAGAATATTCCCACCCCCTGATGCTCTGCCCACAGTTCCCCTACTTTATTTTCCCCACTTCGACCACTGGATAGTGCACACTTGTTCAAAACATATGCACACACCCTTGTAAGTCGGGTGACCCGGTGTTATCGAAAACAGGTGTTGTCCAGCCTCTCTCTTTCAGTAAATGTTGCGCACGGAATTCCCCACCCGCTCCTGGCGATGAGCCGTTCTCATTTAGACGGGTGGCAGATGTGCTCTGCCCTGGAGATCGCCCTTTGAACAATGGGTCGGAAAGTGCAGGACAGAGCCTGGGCGCCACAGTCTGCCCACCAGCAGCCGGGAAGGCATCTGTGGCTCCTCTGTCATCTGGTCAAGTGCCGACAGGCAATGGCGTAGCATGGGTGTCTTGCCACCCTGCTGCGACAAAAGACTCACACACATACATGCGGTACAAAAGGGGGTGGTGATGGACGGAGCATCTGAATCAATCAAACACTCACACCCAGTCAAAAGATCTGGGTTTAATCCATCACCGTTCTTTAGCCCACTCTGCCACCCCAGTTTAGACATGGCTATGTGCAAATCAGTCTGACCCTGTGCCTCATGGGAACAGTCCAGCCCGAACTGCCAAGCCATGTCTTCCCTGGACCGCATTGTTCTGCATTCTGTCCATCAATTGTTGTTTTTGCACTCACACACATACACACACCGCTACCCCCACCTGGTGTGGTAGTGAAATATCCACACCTGCTTTGAGAATTGCCCATCACACCCCTGGGCCTTGGAGCCACTGCACCCGCTACACTATTGACAGCTACGCCCCTGCCAACCACCTAGTTCGCCCCAAAGTCACCCAGAGCAAGTGATGCATGGTGTAGTGCTTGGGGGACACTGGTTGCCTCACCTACAACAGCGCTAACAGTGACCACCTTGCGCTGAGGAAGGCTAACACATGGGGGCGTGAGAGCTGCCATTACCTTTTTACCCGGCAGCAACTAGAGCAGGCGGCTACAATTCTTTGATGTTTGTATTTAAAAGTATAAATTGTAAATTGAAGGGAAGTTTTTCATCTTCTTATTCATGTAGCATTTTTAGTTATGGTATTTTACGGGTTTTGAGTTGGTCCTAGCCTTAAATTCATGATTGCCATATAAAAATATTTTTACTTCTGAGTAACTGCTTTTACAAACATTTGCGGGTATGAAATGTAGATATAGAATCTGCAAAATTAGACAGGCTGGCAGACAGACACGACTTCGTTGAAGCTGTAGTAGAACAAAAAAAAGAATGTCAAACTTATCAAACAAGTGCACTTGATAAGGATGAACATTTGATGGGCCCCATGTTAATAAGAATTGTCAGTGCTGGTGAAGAAGTCACATGGAGTAAACATTAACTCCCGAATGATGCATAAACTGGCATTTTTACCCAAAACGGTATTTTGGGCAATATGATGTTACTTTTAGCTCGAAGTTCGTAGGTACACTTTTTGTATACATTTCAGCATAAAACTTGCCGGAAATTGTTAAGCACCTGTGGACACGAGGGCGCAAACTCCGATTTGAAGTGAAATCTTTAAATCCAGAGCAAAAAAGTTTGAATGCTGGGTACTTATTTTGCATTGACAAGACACTTTGCAACTTATTACTTATAGAGTCCTCATATTCAGCAAAAATAATACCTCTCATAGGCGAGAACTATTGGCTATGCCAACGCTTGTTTCACATGTATTTAGTCCATAGTCTACTTCCCCAGATACTTTCAAAGACCCTCATTACATGTTAGGATTAAATTTGATCTCTATGCAAATCAGGAATTGTACAAGAATCGGAATTACGAGTTGTGTGATATTTATCACACCTTCATAGTGTGCCAGTCCTACATTCTTGCTGGTCAAACCTGATGAGGTTAATCAAGAGAAAAAATCAGGGAAAACGGCAAAACATGCGGAATTCAGTTAACTAAAAATCGATTCCATATGTTATGCCTCGTTTTCCCGCTCAAAACTTGGATTAGGTGGTATTTACCACAGGCGGAAAATCCCTCACCCTGGGGTAGGGGTATTTATCTGGTGGTGCAAATACCCCACCCTATTCCGAGAAACTTTGTATCACGCATCAATTTCTTGTCTTTATTTTTCTCTTCTAAATATCCTTCTCTGACATACGTAAATAAATAAAATATCCATA
Organism: Lissotriton helveticus; assembly: GCF_964261635.1. Classification (NCBI taxonomy): domain Eukaryota; kingdom Metazoa; phylum Chordata; class Amphibia; order Caudata; family Salamandridae; genus Lissotriton; species Lissotriton helveticus. The sequence goes on from NC_136059.1 coordinate 1,084,493,859, forward strand.
TCACTTGTTTTACTAACGTCAGCCCAGCACCACACTGTTCAGAAATATGTGCTCTTTTTTCTATGCTCTGCATGTCCCGCTAGCCTGCCCTTCTTACTTCAGCCCTATTTTGAGGGTGTTAACTTGCCCTTGACATGACGATCCTGTTCACGAAATAGATTAGCATTTATCCGTCTCACAGTGAAGTGCAGACAGGATTCCACACATGTCTCCATCCTTCTTCTGTTAGAGACGAATACCAATTTTGTGACATTTATTGACAGAACCAGCGGCAGTCTTGCAGAGAACGTAGCAATCTTTTTTAACAGTGATCTGCTTAAAGGTGGGAAGGACACATCTGTTAAACACCCATGCGTGCTTTAGCAAACGATTTCAAAGCTATTCTCTTTTTATGTAGACATACTACAATTAGGCCTTTCCTATGCATACTTTATATGCAGAATTGTGCACATTAGACGCCGCTGGTGTTATACATCCTAATGTTCTGAATCACGGTATTGCCTTCGGTGCATCAGGGACTTGTAAGCTGAAAGCTAGCAAGCTGCAGATGATTGGTTTCACTTTTCAGCAGGGAAATCTTAATCTCCTAATTGAATAAAAATTGATTTGTTTCTGCAATGAGATACCAAAGGCTATGAATAGAATTCAGATAATCACTCAAATGTACAGTGTGTCTGAAAATGTATGCAAAGGGAGTAAGATCTTGTGTACACTGGCGTTCCATTAAATTCTTTTGACTACATGTTTATTGGGACGCAAAGGAATGTGCTGCTGCCTTCAGTGATAACGTTTTATTCTAGTAATTGTCATTACCTAAGGCAAAACTGCCCAGTATCAGATATGATTCAGGTTTCTGTTTCACATACACAATTTAGTTTAATTGTTGATAGGGAAAATAAAAACAGATATAATTGTTGGTTTGTTTTTACAATAAAGTTAAAGTGCACCAGTAGTGATATATAATAATATAGATGGGTACAGTGACTATCAGGGGTGTCTTTCACCGAGGGGTCCTGTGTAACACGTTTTTATCACTTGTGTTATGTATGGACCCTAAAATCACGCCCCCTGCTTCAAGTGATACACAGGAACAGAACAGTAAGAGTTGAACCATACATAACGTGGCCTCTCATTCCTGTCCCAAATATAAAAAAGAAAACCACTGGCCTTCTGCCACCAATTCCCTTTCATCTCTGTGTCATCTTTCCCACACCCCCTGCTGATGCCGTGCACTATGTTCTCCGTCCAGCCCTCCAATGACAGGCTCTGTGAGAGCCATGTATGTGTCTCCTGGAATTTCTTTTTGACATAGCAAATGTGGGAAATAACTTTGTTTCCCAATGGTGTTAGGTTGTAGCAGTGAATAACTAAATTTTGTATATTTGGTATTCAATTTACTGGCAAATAGTGACATATATAAACAACATATGTACAATTATAGTTCGGTAACTGTGAATAAAGGGATGTGAGGGGTTCTGAATGAGATCACTGACATTAAATAGACGAGAGTGAAACTGGAGTTGCTATGAAGACTCACAACCTGGAGACAAAAAATATCTCCGTTATTCACATTTTACTCATCTGTAATTTTATTTTGTATATGTGCCTCCTAATGTTCTGCTCCTTTTCAAACATACATGCAGGGACAGAGGAGTAATTGGTAAACTATATAAAATAGATCTAGAAAAGGTATAAAAACCTGGTCTCCTGCCACCCATCCCTTCAACCTCCCCAAATAAAAAACATAAATACATGGCCTCCTGCCACGCACTCCAACCACCCTCTGCACACTCCCGCCCATCCCAAAGCCTCCATCACATTGAGAGCACAGACCCTGCACCATGGTGACAGCGGCTCTGTGAAAGCTGCTTCTAAGCACAGCTTTGGATTTTGTCTCAGTGCGGGTCTCTACAGACCCAAGCTGACAGGGGAGAAGGTATTGCTAGCACAGCCCGTGGACTCCAATCTACCTTGGGTCTGTGGAGACCCCGTTTTCTCCCATTTTGCTGTTTCCACTTGGGTCTCTGGAGATTTGGGCGAAGGGGTTGATCCAGCGCTCCTAATGAAAAACTGTCTCACCAACGTTACCTAACTCCACAATACTCACCATTAATCATGAATCACTTACCAAGGCCCATAAACCAACGAGACAATTTCTGAGCGACTGAATCATGTGACCTAATTAATCAATCCTATTCTGAATCTATTTACATTTTTATATACAACTGCAGTATAACGTTTCTTACCATGGTTTCAATCAATAAACATTTTAATTAAGTCACTAAGGTAAATGGATCAACTGATGGTAACAAGACCATGAATAAACAAGACCAGCTTGCCGTTTCAAAATCTTATTTATTAACTATATTATTCAAAGAAAGAGCATTTTCGATTAAATCTTAATTTTATTAGCAAATTATTAGCAGCTTTTTATTGAGGAAACACATATTAGACTGGTAATTCAGAGCAAAATCAGTCAGCATGATTTAAGTAAAATAAACAGTTTCCATCACCTAAATTCTATTTCCCTGTCTAAAACTCGCTCCACCTAAAAAGAAATAGTCATTAAAGACTGCTGTCCTTACGTGCGCCAATATGTCCAACAGCACGTCACGCCCTTCAGGATTCGGAAAGCGAGAAGCACCCTCCTGCCCACAGGGCTAGGTTTTATACCTTTCTAACTTGCTAATCTCCACTAAAAAATATACTTTCTTTGCCATCCAGAGTTCTCATTGGTTGACTTATGTCAGTTCATGTGATGTCATCACCATTTTCAATCCAAAGTTGAGCTTTTCTAAACTCCATTGTCCTTTCACTCACGCGACTTTTGGCTTCCTCGGAAATGCAACATTTTCGCGAGTAACAGTCCGTTACTTCCTTAGCATGGCAGATTTGCCGCATCCTGTCCTTGAATCCGTCACTCTCAGAGCACGTCTTGCACAAATTATTTATCTGTATTTCTTTGACAACTGTCGATGTGGTAAAAGTTTCCACTTCTGAATACGTGCAGGGCTCCACTCTGGACAGGATTCTAAACACCATCTTTAAAACGCTAGGCCTTAAGCCTCTCCCATGGAAACTAGTATTCAAACAAACACAAGACATTAATTAATTAAAGTATTGAAACCCATTCTGTTACCCACCCCCTTTACTAATTATTAATCCATTAATTTATGTTACCTAGCAGTGCATACAAAGCTGCATTTTTTAATCTACCTTCTTCTTTTAGGCCGCAGAATCCTCCACGAGCTTTTGCCACAGAAAAGACATAACATGAGCACACAAATAAGCACATGCCATTAGTTAAACAGCCGCATTTAATACTGACAAAGACAATAGACAGGGTTAGTTTATTTTTTTCAACACACTTGCTTTTGCAACAAAGAGCACATGAGTTAGTCCCTCGTGTTTCTGATATGTATGCATTTTAAAACTAGGTTAATTAGTACTTTTAATTTCGTGCTTATTAATACGGTTATAATATTATGGAAATTTAACTTTGTGAGTCAGAACAAAATATCATTCTGAACCTGGCTCCATCAAATCCCTCATCTGGAGATTTCAAAATCACCAAACTACACCCAAAAATGTTAGCAAATATTTTAACCCTTGAACATGTTTTGACATTCACTGTATTAGTGTTTCTAAAGTTTTGATTCTGCTGTCTGCTTGTAACTCTCATATTGTGTTCTACGAAACTCTTCTAATTCTATTTCTTTTTCTTGTTCCTTTCTGAGCTTATAAATCCTTCTCTTCTCCCTAAGATATTTCATTCTCTTGTGTAACATGCAACTCATTTTTAACATAAGTATCACAAAGACTATAACTAATAAAGGAGTCAGTATTTTGCCTAAAATTGAACTACCAATCTCTTGAAACCAGTTTTTGATTGCTGCAAATCTTTTACTCAGGCGTTCTGAAAAATCTTCATCTTCTAAGGTTCTATTTCAGCATGTAATTCTGTAATATTTTTAATGTACAACTCAATATTCTGACTCTTGTCAGGAATATATGTGCAGCAATGCTGGACATGTAATATTCCACAAACTCCTCCCTCTTTAGCTAGCAGAATATCAAGGGCAAGACGGTTCTGCATTACCATAGATCTCATGGCAATAAGTTCTGTATCCACTAGCTGGAAACCACTGGCAGTATCAGTAGACAATCTGTCAACAATTGTAGACAATTTTCTGATTGTAACTGCATTCAGGGTTATACCCACCAAAGGTATTACTGCACCAAAAATATCTCCCAAAATTTCTGAAAACCTTTCTCTTTTATATCTATTCAAATGATTGCTAATTTCAAATGAACCTTTTACATTTCTGTCTACATGAAAAATCTTTGGAAAAACTAAACCAACATAGCATGTCCCATACCAGTGGTCTGGGAGATTGTAGTCAGCCTTGTTTCCACAAACAAAATAAATTCCAGGAAAAATTGGATCTTTACCACCTTTAAAACCCCAACCCCCTAGGATTTGATAAGTATCCTCGCATTGACTAGCACCTACACAATATTTGTTAAAAAGAGTGTTGTCTCTTCTAATACAAAGCTTTCCACTAACAGGTTTATCTATGTTAATAGCAACATTCTCTGTTCTACCATTGAGCTTTTCATCCTCAATCTGCCAAAACTTAGATTTGGTTTGTTTCAGCATTTCATTACGTTTATAAATTGCCCTTCTCTCTTCAACCAGGTTTAAGAAAGATTTTTCTTCCGATCTCAATTTACAAGTCAAAATATTTCCAAAAGCATACTCATAAGTAAGTTCATTAGTTACAATGAAAAATTCCCTCATCTGTTTAGCATGTTTATGTTTATTCAAGCTTTTATCAACTTTTAAATTTGCAAACATTTCGTCATAGTTCGAGTAATAGTACTCTAATCGATCTGTCTGAAAGAATAAACTAGCTATCACACTGCAAGTAATGCCATAAGTAAGGGGAAGCATATTATAGGTCACCCCCTCCGAAACAGAAGCAGGTAATTTCACACAAATGTAACAATCCTTAACATCCATAACCTTAAAATATCCAGATAAAAGCCTTGAAAAAGTATTACTAGAAAAATCACCAACAGATCTATCTTGGTGGATCTCTGGTTTGTGCTCAATAACTCTGTAAGTTTTGCCTGCTGCACCATGGTTATCTTGTTTAGCCATAGCTTTACCTGTCATATTAGCTTTGTACATCACCTTGTCAACTCCAAAAGGGAAAATGACAGCTAAAATTAACCAGACCAAAATTAATAAAATCACGCAAACAGAAGACATTTTGCAACATCTTCTTAAGATAGAACATCTGGAATTACTATTAGTAGAAGGCATCTTTACTCTGAAACAAGAGCCTTACCAAAAAAAAATTAAAAATTACTAAATATACCCCCCTGTTTTACTTTTTATTTTTTTTTAAACGAAAACCCTATTTTCTAACAGCTTTTCTTTGACCTTACGTCTTACATCAATGTGTTTTTCCAGCTAATACAATTTCTTCGACCTTGTGTCACCTAACACAATTTCTTCAGCCATTTATGCCAATATACAAATGGAAACAAAATCAATCATTATCAATTGTGTCATCAATATCTTCCTGACTACTGCTATTCACTTGCACTACTAGTGGGATAATGATGTAAGTCCACTCAGGGGACTTGTACTTCTGATTAGGTTTTACTACTCTCTTTGCTCTACTGCTAATTACTTCTATTTTCTTCCCTGCTTGAATTTTCTTATCTGTATCTCCTTTCTGACTTGAGACTTCATTAACCTGCTCCTTTGATCTGTTAACTAATTTGAATTTCAGACCTTCATTCTCATTAGGCCAGTTATCTCCTTTTCTTGATCATTTCTTCTTTGGTTCAGTCAGGTTACACTCTACTCTCCAAGCTCTTTTTCTTGAACTTTTTACTTTGGATTCATCATCACTTTCATCTGATTCAGTTTCTGAGATTTAAAATCTAAATCTATGTTCTTCTTTACTCGGCAGTTTCACTCTGTTAGGAACATCATCCTTATAGCTGGTACTCGGAATTTCGTCTTCTTCTTCTTCTGCAATAACTTCCAACTTCCCAGTTTCAGAACTTCCGTTCCTGCCTTCAGAGCTTCCAATCTGCTTTTCAATACTCTCCTGATCTCGAATCACCACTTGATCTGACTCTTTTTCTGCTTCTTTTTCTAGCAGATCTTCATCATTTTCAGAGTCTAGTATCACAATCTCTTCAGTATCTTCATTCAATGCCTCATTCGCAATTGAATTTTCCAGATGTCGACTTCCTTGTCGATCTTCAGAATCTGGATCTCTTTCAGGGTCTTCTTCAGAGTCTGAATCAGTTGTAGTGTCACCTTCGTCAGGATTTTCAGGTGGAGGCACACGAATGGTATGACTAGCATGAATCCATCTCTTCAATCCTCTGCACTTTACTGCATTTGTTGTGACTAGTATCACCTGTCTTGCCTTTTGCCACCTGGGTACTAGGCAATATCTTCTTTGGTGTACTTTTGTCCTCACCCAGTCTCCTGGTAACAGATCATGAGCTTGTTCCTTTTCTCTTGTTATCACTTCAGTTCCCACCTGATGGAACACAGAAGTCACGACATCAGAAAGGTTCCTGCAGTACTCCAAAATGACGCTATCATTAATACTCATTAATTTACCAACTGGTACAAATGCTTGTCTCATAACCCTGCCCATAACAATTTTATGATGGCTTAGACCTGTCTTTTAATCAGGAGTACTTCTCAGATACATAAAAACAAGTGGAAGTGCATCTATCCACTTTACTCCTGTAGCTAAACACATTTTAGCTATCCTATTCTTGATTGTGCAATTCACTTGCTCAACAACACCTGATGCTTCCAGTCTGTAAGCACAGTGAAGCTTTTGCTTTATGTTCAGTGCTTCACAAATCAATTTTAGCAATCTGTTTTCAAAATGTGTTCCACGATCAGTCTCGACCGTCACTGGAAATCCATACCTTGGTATGATTTCTCTCAAAAGCAATTTTGCCACAGTAACTGAATCATTGTGACGTGTTGGGAACGCTTCCACCCATCTTGAAAACAGACATTTATCACTAGGACATATCTCAACTTATTATGAGGTGGCATGTCAATAAAATCCATTTGCAATCTGGTAAAAGGACCACCCTCCCGTCCTATGGTTCCCATGCTTACAACTGTTTTCCTGTTTGGGTTGATCTGCTGGCACATCAAGCATCTCTGACAAAAAGATTCTGCAATTAGTCTGAATTTTGGATTGTACCATGTCTGCCTAAACAATCTAATCATTGAATCCCTTCCAATATGTACTGGACCATGATACATTCCAAGCTTGTCAGCAATCATGCTATCTGGCATAACTGGTCTGTCATCTTTATAAACCCAAATCTCATCTTCTTCTTGCTGTCTGCAACCTGCTTTTAACCATGTGTCTTTTTCCTCATCATTTGCCTCATCTTGTAAATCTTTTACTCCTTGCCATGTCTCAACTACTGATGTTAGCATAAGTGAGTTCAAAACATGTTCATTGTTTCTCTCCCGATTGATTGACATATTATTTTTCGCGCAAAACTTCGCGATTTCATCAGCATAAGCATTTCCCTTCGTTATATAGTCCTCTCCTTTTTTGTGCGCTGAATATTTCACGACAGCGATTTTCTCTGGTAGCTGAATGCCATCGATCAATCTTTTGATCAATTTTGCATTCCTGATTGGAGTTCCCGCAGAAGTTAAATAACCTCTTTGAGACCAGAGCTGGCCATAGTCATGGACTACGCCATATCCATACTGACTATCAGTCACTATGGTAACTTTTAACTCTTTTGCTCTTTCACATGCGCGAATCAAAGCAATCAATTCTGCTACTTGAGCTGAACGAATTCCTTCGAGACAGGAAGCTTCAACTACATCTGCAACTGTGCAGACAGAATATGCTGCTCTCAAAACACCTTTATTCAAAAAGGAGAATGGACACTTGTAGCTTCATAACCATTGGTTGTGATTGAGCACCCTCATAAACGCTACTATGTTGATTGCGGTATATATCTGTTAGCTGCCCATTCTCAGCGTTATGGCATAGTCATCGGGTGTCCAATTTTGTGCTATATGCCAGCCTCAACCTGAGGCAACCTCTGGTCTGGGTAGCAGTGTCTAGAGAATCGAGACACTCCCAGAGGGAAGGTGCAGGAAAAAACAAGAAAATATCTACCTAAAAAACAATGCCTCTCCAAAAGAAACTTTAATATAAAAGGAAAGGTAATGTTTGTTAAAAATGTTTGATACTATGGTAAATCAAGTTACTAGATCACCTCATATCTTCAAAGGAACGGTCGACATGTTTCAGCTCTGTATGGCCCCACCGGGTCTATAGAGCATTCGTCAGGACATAACAGGTAAGAGCTTACACCATTTGTGTAGCTTTCAAAGGGTGTGCGAATTTGCAAACACCTGGTTGAACTATTACTTGATTCCTACAGTAAAGGAGAAAGAAATAGAAAAAACACATACATAAATCTACATTTTAGAAAAAACTGTACAATATAGCAGTAACACGTATACTCTGATTTCAGAGGGATAGACGGTTACATGTGAATTACTTTTTGTAGATGTGGACAGAAAAAAGGTTGAACAGCTGGGGAAGTAAACTGGGTCTTTTGAAGGGAGCATTTTCAATAAACACAATTGTCTGGCGTTTCTCATTGTATTTAATTTGCAAGAGTAGTGGTTGACATTACGACAGTCCTCATCACCTTTGTTGAATAGGTGTGTCAACCCTAGGAATAGGAATAGAATGGTAAGCATTCACAGGGTAATACCCTCTATCATACATCTCGATAGGAAACGAGGAATGTTCTGCTGGATTTTTTTATGTCAAAACATATTGTGAGTAGCGAGCACATAACCTTGGCCCATTAATGATGCCTGAGAGTTACTTTTAATTGTGATATATGTAAAAGAGTGATACACATTTAATGTCATAGTGAATTGTAAAGGTCTACGAGGCTGTTCCATTGATCTAAAACGTGTTGTTAAAGGAAAACCATGAACAGGCTCTTGGCGGTCCATATTACGTTAAAGGAAAGAGTACCTTATTTTCGGAGGTTTGGTTCGTCTTCGGGGTGAAGGGGATGTATTTTAAACCCGAGCTAGAAAAGGTAGAATAGGAAAAGGCGGAATCTTTTCAAAAAGAGGTATCAGGCATAATATTATTATGTTCGTTTTTTAGTTATCTGCCGCCATTCTTACCCGCGTTTACGAGATACTCCTCTCCATGTGCTGGCTCTGCCCCGGATATGCGGAGGACACTCCCCCTTCCTCTTTTAACTTCACCGTAGTAGAGAGAGGACAGGTTTGTGTGTGTATTCTCACAAGTAGTTCCGAGGCTCCTATCTTGCGGTGGTGTGTAAGTTCAGATATAGATGTAATTTAATGGTGTTCAAATTCAGATATAATTTACGTCCACAAATAATATATGCACGTATTTTCAAATAAACACACACTGTATTCAGCATTCTTACCTCATAAATAAATCTCATTTTTAGTAGAGATGCGAACTGTGTGAAAAAACATATAGCTAGGTTCCTAAATAGGTAACACAAATGTTCATTTGCCCAGCTTTAGTGTAAAAGTATTTACAGTCTTAGGTCACATTACGTAGGCTGGAAATGAGAAAGTCAAGTCTTTCACCTACCTTAGTAATTATCCTCTATTTTTCACGAGGACACAGTTATGTTGAATGTCAGTGGCTGGTAGCTCTATATAAACTCAAATACAGTTCAAAAAACATAAATGCCAAAACATGAAATTCATGTGAATTGGTGCCACGGTATATTGTCATTCAGGCCTCGGAGGTGTGTCTGAAAACGATTCACCCACCTTTGTTCTTTCTCGAACATTATTTTTTCAGTATTCCCGGATTTGTCTGTTAACATTTCCAGGATGGTCCATCTGAGTTCTTCACAGTCATGACCTGCTTCTACAAAGTGGGAGCACAGTTTGGTCGTAGTTTTCTTTGTTCTTATATTGCTCTTATGCTCTCCAATTCTTAACTTCACCTTTCTACAGGTCATGCCCACATATTTTAATTGGCATGGGCAGCTAACCAAGTTACCCACATGTGTGGAATTGCAATTGGTATGTTGTCTTTGGGTCCAAACAAAGGTTTCTGTCAATTGCAATGTCTTAGTTGTGTGCGTGAGCTTACACACTACACATGTACCGCAAGGGTAGTGTCCTGTTATGGGCATCATACTTATATCTCTGCTCAGTAGAGTAGCTCTCCTCTTCCTCGGACGTGTATGTACCAATACATCCTTTAGATTTTTGGTCCGTCTGTTTGCGAACCTTGGTTTTGGCCAGTTGTATTTTCCGGATGTGATTATTTTCCAGTTCATTTTTATCAACTTTTGCACCTCATAAGTTGCTGGGCAAAAAGTTGTCACACATGTGACTAGATCCTAATAGGTTCTTTGTGAGTGGTTTGTAAAAGGCACTCTCTTGGTTGGTGTCGCACTCGTTTACGACACTTAGAAATGGTGGAAATTGTGTAATCCCTAGCTTCTAATTTTTGGCTCAGTTCTTGTGCTTGTTGTAGATAGTCACTGTTCTTACTACAATTACGTTTCAGCCTGAGGAACTGGCTATAAGGGAGATTGTCTCGCAAAGGTTTTTGGTGGTAGCTCTTGTAAGACAAAAGGCTGTTTTTTGCCGTTGGTTTCGTGTATGTTTTGGTTTCCAGAGTACCATTTTCTGAAAAGATGGTCAAGTCTAGGAAGTCTATTTTTTGGTTGTTTGAGATGAAGGTAAAATTAAGCCAACGATCTCTCCCATTCAGCCACTCAATGAATTGGCTCAGATCTTTGTCCACCTGCCAGATGAGTAGAATATCGTCAATATAACGTTTCCAGTATAAAATACTGGAAACGTATGGGTTACTGTCATTGAGTACAAACTGGCTTTCAAATTGGCTAACATAGAGTCCGGCTACTGAAGGGGCAAAAGCACTGCCCATGGAAGTGCCATGGCATTCTAAAAACAGATCTCCATTATATTCAAAGTAATTCTCTTTTAAATCTAGGCAGCAACATTCAAGTATGAAATGTCTGGGGGTGTTATGTGTCCAGCTTTCCATAAACAGAAGATATTCCAGCATCTGTAATGTGTCGTCTTGAGGAAGACTAGTGTACAAAGACTCTACATCTAGTCCTACAAGTAGCATTGTCTTAGGGTCAAAGTTAATCCCTGTAATCTGTGTCAGAAGGTCGCGAGTATCTTTCAGATACGTCGGGGTCTTTTGTACGAGGGGCTTAAGATATTCGTCCGCAAACTTCGACAATGGCTCCAAAATAGAACCAAGGTTTACACTTGTTGCAGCTACTGCTTTTAAGCAGCCTGGTAATGCTTTTGCAACAGGATCAAGAACTGCTGAGAAATAAGCTATTGGCTTTCTCAGTTTTCCATGTCTTTGAATCAGAACTGATAATGCACACCCTTCCCTTTCACTGCAATACAGCTCAAATTCCTTCTCGTAATCTGGCATACCTAATGCAGGTGCTTCACACAAACTCTTTTTTAACTGCTCAAAAGTTTCTAACTCAGTTTCTGTTAGGGTAATCGGGTCTTTTATGTCTGCTTTTGTCAGTTTCTGCAGTGGTTTTGCAATTACTGAAAATCCACTAATCCATTGGCGACAATAACCAACCATTCCTAAAAACATTCTGACTTGTCTCTGCGTTTTTGGAGGCTGCATTCCCTGAATCATTTTTATTCTCTCAATTGTCACTTGCCTGATTCCTTTTGCAATTCTGTGCCCAAGATATTTTCCTTCTTGTTTGCAAAACTGTAATTTTGCAGGAGACACTTTATGTCCCTCATCTGCCAGATGATTCAAAAGAGTAATAGTATCTGTCACACACAGTTATCTCGTGTTTTTGCAGCCACAAGAAGGTCATCTATGTATTGCACTAATGTTGATTTTCGAGGCAAATCTAAGTTTTCCAAGGATTTCTTTAACAACTGATTAAAAATAGATGGACTCTCTGTATACCCTTGAGGGATACGACACCATGCTAGGATGCGGTCCTGGAACCTGAACGCAAACATTTGCTGGCTTTCTGGATGCAATGGAACAGTAAAGAATGCATTACAAAGGTCTATGACTGTATACCATTCTGCATCATGCGGAATCTGATAAAGAATTACCGCTGGGTTTGGTACGACTGGGCAACATGGAACAACTATTTGATTAACCTTTCTCAGGTCTTGAACAATCCTAAAAGTTCCGTTTGGCTTTTTAATTCCCATAATCGGTGAATTACATGGACTGCTTTCGATTTCTTTTAGAACACCTTGTTTTATGAATATATCAATTACAGGTATGACACCTTCAATAGTTTCTGCTTTCATTTTATACTGAGGAATGTTTGGAAAATCTACTCCTTGCTTCACTGTAATTTTAACTGGGTCCACATTTTTCATCAAACCCATATAATTTCCTGTCAAATCCCAAATTTTTGCATTGACTGTCTCTTTTAATTCTTCTGGAAGATTATCATTTTCAAATGCAGGAAATAATTTACTTTCCTCTGCTTCAACCATTAACATTGTTAACTTACAAAGCCCATCTTCCTCTTGAGTTTGGAGCTCAATACCATCCGGGGAGCAATATATTTTACAATTCATCTTGTATAAAATGTCCCTCCCTAACACGTTTACAGGACTGCTGTTACAAACTACAAATCTATGTTTGTCTTTAAATTGACCAATTTCAACTTCGACTGGTTCTGTTAAATCTGTTTTAATTTGTTGATTGGCTACGCCAACTACTTGGATGGTGTCACCAGAGAGAGGCATGTTTTCTATTTCCACTGATCTAACAGTAGAGCGGGTAGCACCTGTGTCCACTAGAAAAGTGATTTCTACATCATTCACTTTACCATTTACAAATGGACCTGATTGGTCTACCTCAAGAGTGGCTCCAAGTACACACTCTTCCTCCTCTCTCAGGCACCGTCATAAGTAATCCTCAGAATCACTCCCTCCATTTTCTTTCATCAAATATTGTTGAGAAACATTTGGCACATTCACTCTTTGCGGTCTGTTTACCTGTTCACCTCCGCAGAATCCCGTTTCTGTACTGTATCTCAGCACATTTACACAGTTTGGAAGTGGCGGTTGTGGAATTTGACTTTGCTGATTCACTACCTGTCGCTGTAGCTGTTGCTGCAGATTTATCTCATTCTGCATCTGTGGATTTAATGATGCATTTTTAAAATTTCTGGGCAGATTTTTACATTTGCGCTTCCAGTGTCCAATTTTGCCGCAATTAAAACATGGGAGTTTTTGCTTTAACCCCTCAATATTACCCATCAATCTTGGCTTATTAAAATTACCTTTAAATTTCCCTTGATTCTGATGAACATTTTTATTTTCCAAATTTGCAATTTGTTGTTCAGCCACTTTTACTTGTGCCCACGTAGCTTTTTCTTTTAGCTTTTTCTGTTTAGTATCTATTTCATCACTGCAGTATTTTGCTTTTCTCAGAATATCATCAACTGATAGTGATTGCCAACCAACAATTCCATTTCTAATCATTTCACCAATTTCAGGTCTTAAACCATAAACAAATCTATATATGAAGTGGCTCATATCCTTTTCACCAAATTTTTCATAGCCACTGTATTGTTTAAATACCAACAGCAACCTTTCATAAAATGAATGTACTGATTCTTTTGGCTCTTGATTTGTTCTGTCTATTTTAACCCAATCTACTTCTTTTGGGGCAATCTTGTTTTTCAACCACACAATTACTTTATCATACAGATCCATAACATCTGATGATGGAGCACCTGTTATTCTATCTCGAGCAGGTTCTTCTTTGGGCCAACTTACAGAAATTTTACATTCTGTCCAAAGATCCGATGGAACAACAATGTCAAAGAATCCATCAAGATCAATCCACAGAACTTTTGAAACCTTAATAAATCTATCCACCAGTCGATACAATTCTACAGGCTTTTCTCTCAGCCGAGGGAAATCATTTGTGAACAATAAGATGTCCTGTCTTGTCCAAGGAACATGCACATACCCACCTCCTGCTATCTCTCTCATCGGAAACTGATTTGCTACTTCTCCTCTTTCTCTTTTTTCTTCCTCTCTTTTCTTTGTCCATTTTACTCTCCATTTACTTAATTCACTTAATCTTGTTAGGAACACAATTAATTCTTTTATATGAATTATTCTTCCTGTGGTGTTCAGGTTTTCAATGTCTTTTTCAGTGAAGTCTACTCTGTAATGTTTTCCCAAATTCTTCTGCCTGCTCAAATCAACTTCTAATTCAGTAGCTAATTCTTCTAACTGTTCATACTTGGTTTTGGTTTTCCATTGTATGCTTTCACAAATAAACAATAATTTTTCATCCTGATACAGCTTTGAATTGTCAGGTCCAATTGTGCCAATAATCAATTCCTCCAAATCTGCTTTCAGTTTTGCGACATCAAGTAATTTAAATTCTGGAGTTTTTGGGGTATGCGTTAAATGTATTTTATTTATGCTCTTTTCTGGAGTATCAGCATCAGATTCTGCACCAGTTGGTGTTCTACATAATGGACTTTGATTAAAAGTTAAATCGGACATCATTGTTTTCTCTCGGTGAATTTCAGATAAATCTGAGTAAAATTTTTCAGCCACTTTCTTGATTTCTGCATTTAATGGAACAGTTAAAGCTGAATGTCTAACTTCCCTTTGACTTTGATCAAATACTAGAAGAACAGGTCCGATCGTTACTGGTACTGTTACTGCTTCCATGCTTTTGGTTAACTGTTGTATTAATTCATCTTTTGATCAAAAATATTCTGAAGTATTTGGTAATTCCTCTGTTCTAATTACATTTCTTGGGGTTTCATTTCTCTGAACTTGAGTTTCAGGATAATTTCTATTTTCTTCAGATATACTAGAATTTGTTCTTGTCTCTACTCTCTCAGGAGTTTTTGCAATACCCTGATTTAATCTGGGTGATGTCTCATCAATAATTACTCTAGGAGGAGCACTTGGAGAAGTTCCTGGAGGAAATCTCGGAGAAGACCATGAACAAACTGGTTGAAAATGGTAAGGTGGCGGTTTCGGTTTTGTAATGTAAATCTCTTCTAAAACCACGTCTTCTGAATCATTTTCTACATTATTATTATTTTTCTTTTGGGCATTCTTTTGCCCTGGCTCTTCTGTAACCATCATTCTTACTGGGTACAAACCATCACACATGTCTGCACGTCTCCATCGACGCATTCTATCCTCATGAGTTACCCTGTTAATGTCTAATTTTGGACCTCTTGTTACACCTCTGTTTTCTCGTTCTAATTCAAACATCTCATCCTCCCATTCAGCTAAAGCCTCAAATTGAGTAGGTCTAGGCTTTGGTACAAGACTCATCATTTTTTCTCTTAAGTTTTTCAAAACCTTAATGTTAAATGACCCATCTTCCGGCCATGCTAATACGCCATCATCTTTGGTATATTCCATCCAATTCTCAATCCAAAGGCAAATATGATAACCATATTCACCTAACATATAAGCTGCGGGTGTTTTGTACTTATGAATTAATCTTCCACCTCGCGTTTCAATTTTCTTGTCAGGTTTAAACATATTTTTCAATTTCTGAAGCCATGAAAGCTTCTTTTCCTCTTTCATGTAGTAATAACTCATGTTTATAAACAAATCCGCTTACTTCGGAATAGATCGTAAATGTTTCCTGGTTGTTCCACAAAACCAACCAATCTGTGCGCGAAACTCACCAACAAGCCAATCAGGTTAAGCTACGTCACCACCTTGCTCAACCAATAGAATTGCCACTTACCAGGATAAACCAATCAGCTGCAAGTCTGCCTAGTCACATGAACCAATCAGTGTGCGAATACTGTGACGTATGCTAGCCAATCACAGCGCGGACCCTGTGACGTACACTGCCGCTGCAGCTTCGGACAGAGAGACTCTGCTCCGTAAACTCACCCCTCCTTTACAAAACATTTCACAGCGCCATTTTTTGCAATTCTTTTCAATGGAATCCAGTTAGTTAGTAACCACAGAAAAACAAACCATTTGTCTGTTTCACTCAAATAAAGTGATAGCTTTTCTGTCACTCAGGTATTCTTTTTGCGTGGAATAGACGACGCTATTCTCACAGAATATTTAAATTCGTTGATAAAGTAAGGCTACTCTACCCTTCTAACAGGTAATAACGAACTTGTTTCCCTCTGAATGCACATAAAGTGACATTCAAAGTTTCACTCGATCGTATATTACAAAATCATTTACGCACATTCAAACGGAAAGTATCCCTAACCATACATACATGAATCTTTGTAGGACTTTAACCAACCATAGAAATCCTCACTCGCTAGTAAGAATAGACGACGCTACCTTACCCTTCACTCAAGCTTGGATAAATTCTACTACTCTTTTCACAATGAGTTTTAAAACAGGACAGATGTCCCTATACTCGAAAGCTACGATGTCATAGACAACCCTCACTATACATTTTACCTAGTACACCTAAAATCCCTAAACTTGTGCTGTACGTCCACAACACTAGTGATATATGACAATACCACTATTTTGAAACAGAACAAATGCACTGTGCAAATTTACTTGTCACACTACTCATATGCCGGCACAACTAGGAATATTCACACAGCTGGAAAAACCCTTTTCGACTACATATAACAACTTGACAAACTTAACATACTTTAGTCATCATTCCTATGTAACTACCATGTAGCATGTCCGTTACCATAGTAACCGTAACTCTGCTACCAAGTTATTGATCCAGCGCTCCTAATGAAAAACTGTCTCACCAACGTTACCTAACTCCACAATACTCACCATTAATCATGAATCACTTACCAAGGCCCATAAACCAACAAGACAATTTCTGAGCGACTGAATCATGTGACCTAATTAATCAATTCTATTCTGAATCTATTTACATTTTTATATACAACTGCAGTATAACGTTTCTTACCATGGTTTTAATCAATAAACATTTTAATTAAGTCACTAAGGTAAATGGATCAACTGATGGTAACAAGACCATGAATTAACAAGACCATCTTGTCGTTTCAAAATCTTATTTATTTACTATATTATTCAAAGAAAGAGCATTTTTGATTAAATCTTTATTTTATTAGCAAATTATTAGCAGCTTTTTATTGAGGAAAAACGTATTAGACTGGTAATTCAAAGCAAAATCAGTCAGCATGATTTAAGTAAAATAAACACTTTCCATCACCTAAATTCTATTTCCCTGTCTAAAACTCGCTCCACCTAAAAAGAAATAGTCATTAAAGACTGCTGACCTTACGTGCGCCAATATGTCCAACAGCACGTCACGCCCTTCAGGATTCGGAAAGCCAGAAGCGCCCTCCTGCCCACGGGGCCAGGTTTTATACCTCTCTAACTAGCTAATCTCCACTAAAAAATATACTTTCTTTGCCATCCAGAGTTCTCATTGGTTGACTTATGTCAGTTCATGTGATGTCATCACCATTTTCAATCCAAATTTGAGCTTTTCTAAAACTCCATTGTCCTTTCACTCACGCGACTTTTGGCTTCCTCAGAAATGCAACATTTTCGCGATTAACAGTCCGTTACTTCCTTAATTTGGCAGATTTGCCGCATCCTGTCCTTGAATCCGTCACTCTCAGAGCACGTCTTGCACAAATTATTTATCTGTATTTCTTTGACAACTGTCGATGTGGTAAAAGTTTTCACTTCTGAATACATGCAGGGCTCCACTCTGGACAGGATTCTAAACACCATCTATAAAAACGCTAGGCCTTAAGCCTCTCCCTTGGAAACTAGTATTCAAACAAACACAAGGCATTAATTAATTAAAGTATTGAAACCAATTCTGTTACCCACCCCCTTTACTAATTATTAACCCATTAATTTATGTTACCTAGCTGTGCAGACAAAGCTGCATTTATTAATCTACCTTCTTCTTTTAGGCCACAGAATCCTCCACGAGCTTTTGCCACAGAAAAGACATAACATGAGCACACAAATAAGCACATGCCATTTGTTAAAACGCCGCATTTAATACTGACAAAGACAATAGACAGGGTTCGTTTATTATTTTCAACACACTTGCTTTTGCAACAAAGAGCACGTGAGTTAGTCCCTCGTGTTTCTGATATGTATGCATTTAAAAACTAGGTTGATTAGTACTTTTCATTTCGTGCTTATTAATACGGTTATAATATTATGGAAATTTAACTTTGCGAGTCAGAACAAAATATCATTCTGAACCTCGCTCCATCAGGGTGAAACAAAGGGGATGCGAGCGCTTCCCATGGGTGATGTCATGACAGTGGTTAACAACAGCACTAACCAGATTCCGATTTGCAATTCATTCTAATAGGACTTGCTGGGGGGAGGGGATAGGACTGATTAGATGCCGATTTTTGAAGTTCAGTGGCTGCTGCTTTTATCTCCAATGCCCCAGAGTTTATAGTAGCAGGGACAGCAGGCAAAAAGAGAGAAAGAAACAGAGGGAGAATTTGGAAATAAAAAGGCAAGAAGGAAAGACAAAGGAAAAGAGCAGGTCTGATTTGAACATTTAAGCTGTGGTTGGTGTTGGGTTTATCTTTTTGGCAGAAATGCTTCTGATTCCTATTCAGCTCTTGTTTCCACTATCCAGGTAGTTCGTGCCTGAGGATCACCTTTAAAATGGGTGAGGGTGCTCTATATGGGGCCCTTCGCAGAACACATACGGAGCAACCCCCACATAGCAGGCATCTGGAAGGGTTGGGAGAACACAATATCATGCTATATGCAGATGATGTTACCTTGACCCTCACTGATCCAAAAAACACCCCGGTGGCCGCTATGACGGAACTAGCTGTGTTCGGTGAGGCCTCTGGGTGCAAGACCAACTTGCAGAAGTCCTCGATTCTAGGCATAACCGTCTTTGAGATGGAGAGAGCCGGACGTGCTTCAAAATTCCCCTTTCGATGGGCGGAGGGTGGGATTCCATATCTGGGGATACAGGTCCATTCCACACTTGCTACTACTCTGGCCCATTACTATGGAAACCTTCTAACAATCACGTGGTCTGATCTCGCTAAATGGAAATCCTACAGGCTTTCTTGGCTTGGGCGAATTGCAGCTGTCAAAATGACACTGCTTCCCAATTTCCTTTATGTCATGCAGACCTTGCCTCTCCAACCCCCACGCCCCAAGGATGTTAGACAAATTGCAATCCCTTATTTCAGAATTTATTTGGTAAGCTAAGTGGGCAAGAATGGCCAGAGACCGTGCCTATCTCCAGATAACTGCAGGAGGACTGGGAATTCCGAAATTGCGCTTCTATTATCAAGCAGCACAATTGCACTACATAGTGGAATGGTCTTGCACTCAACGGAGAAACACTGGTGTTTCATAGACCAGGTGATTGAGGCAATCCATATTTGGAAGATACCTTGGCTGCCACGACTTTGCAGGCCAATCAGTGTCTATGTCTCACCAGTAGTGTTGGCAACAATTGAGATTTGGGACAGTGTCCAATTGCGTACACGGCCTCTCTACACCAATATCTGCACAGATACCACTGATAAGTAACTCAGAATTCCCACCAGCGGCCACCGATTCGGCATTCATGGCCTGGCAGGAAGCCAACAGCAAATGAGTGGGGAACTTGTTCGACGCTGAGGGGCTTATGGGCTTCCCTACATTGCAGTATTCCTTTGGTCTTCCTGATGCAGCACGATGGGTCACATTGGGTGACTCAGCCTAGGATTCGACCGCACGCTAGTAGAGTACTAACACCTTTTGAAAAGTGTCTTCTCACACGTTCCACTGACAAGAAACTACTGTCCGACCTCCACCCATTTTTGTTTATACTGCAGACTCCCCTAAAATCATCAGGGTACTCATGCACACCTTATATGGCAATGCCCCAAATGAAAGTATTTCTGGGACGGGGTCTTGGAAGCAGTAAACACTATGGACCCAATTCACAACGGTAATCTGAAACAAAAGTCTAACTTTATGACTTTTGGTATTCACAGAGGTCATATATGAGTTGTATCTTTACATCCGCAGTTAGGCCGGAATCTCTGGCTCCAGCTGTACTCTCTGGATCAAGTCGTACTCTCTGGCTCGGGCCGGAATATGCAGCTCAGGCCAGATGAAGTGTAATCACAAAAAGGAACATTAGGAACGTGAGATAAATGGTAATGGAGGTCATGAAAATCAGTTTGGGACGGTAAAAGGGTGTGGCCAGACAATACATCACATCCCAGAAAAGATTTGCTACTTTGCATCATGGTACATACACTCCATAATTTGAGCTCCACTCAGTGTTGACTGTAGTCTTACACCAAAATGTGATGTATCTCTACAGTCAACACGGAGTGTGGTGTAACACTACAGTCATCACTGAGTGCGGTGTAACACTACAGTCAACACTGAGGGGAGCGCAAATCATTGACTGAATGTACCATGATGCAAAGGAACAAACTTTGGCATTGCAGATGGCCTTTCCAGGTTCTTCCACTTAGGTGATGAGACTCACCAGGATAAGGGTTTACTTGCTCATTGCCTTTCATCTGGTCGGGAGGCAGCATGTAAGGAAATTATTCTTTTTGCATGCTCAAACCCACATTTGCTGCTGATTTTTTATGACTCTGAGAGGCACTGAGTCCTGCTAACCAGACCTCAGTGCTAGTGTTCTAACACTATACAAATTTATGTTGAATTGGATACACCCAATTGGCAAGTACTTACTAGCTTATAAGTCCCTAGTATATGGTACCCAGATACCCAGTGTATGTAAGAAAGAGTGTTTACCCAGGGCTGCTGCACTTATTGTGCCAGCCTGCGTGTGGCAGAGACAAAATGGACCCCAGCCTGCCACTGCAGACTGGCAGGACAGTGTGTGACACTGCCAGTATGACTTTGCCATTACACCTAAAGGCAAACTCACCACTTCCCTTAAGTGATATATGTAAGTCTCCCCTAAGGAAGGCCTCTAGATTGCTATAGCATGGCGATATATGTAACTAAGTAAGATAATATGATTTTCTATACGTCTTAGCAGCAACACTTCTACATTGTCGTTTTGCTGTGGAAAGGTTAGGAGCCCAATTGGCTAACACAGGTTTAAACGGTTGGCACCCCAACCCATATAACTCCTGAGTGCGACCAACTAACAAAGTTGAGTAAGGTGTTAAATTAATTGGGCCATGAAATCCGACCTGAGGCCCTGGTCAGATTTGAAGCCACTATTAATATTAAGCAACTTCCAGAAAGTTATCACTCAGCACTCCAGCTACTATGGTGATCTCACAAAGGCACTGACACATAGATGGGTTTCTGACTACCTGGAAGATATGTGATCGAAACCCATGGCCAGGAACAAAGGCAGTTACCACAGAGCAAGGTGTGACCTCCTCTCCCAGGATGGTTACTCAGGCCAGGGTGTTAGGCCAAAAGGCAGGCTTCAAAGGTGAAGCTGCCTTTGAAGGGCTACTTGTGACAACATCCCTGAGCAGAATGCCTTTTTGTTCCTACAGACAATTAGGAGACAGAACTAAGGGAGGGAAACCTGTGTTCAAACTGGTTTTCTCATAAGGCATGTAGACCACTGGTAGCCACATCTCTAGGGTGGACTATCTTGTTCCTGATGAGGAAGTAGAGTCATGCCATTCCTAAGGGGGCAAGAATGGGGCACTCTGGAATAGCCAGGTGCCACATATCACAGGAAATGTGCCAGTAGAGAGAAGCGGACCCAGCAGCCCATTGGCTAGCGACCATGTGGTTCTCTCTGGGCAGTTTCTGAGAAGTAGGTCACCCTGACACCCTGTCCTCAGTTCAGTTTGGAGAAGAAGAGAGGACCAAAGTAGGACTGCCCTGCTGCTGCTGACCCGGCCAAACAAAGGCTGCACCATGGGGAGGACTGTACCTGCTGCACTTTTGGGCTAGCAAGACTGTGGCTGAGCCTGCCACTCAGGACTCCAGAAAAAGTCTATGTCACAGCTTCACCAAGACCACTGACTCCTAGGAACATTCTGATGAGCTTGCAAAATCATCTTCAGGACAACAAGAGCTGAAAGTGCTCAAATGGACAAAGTGGTAGTCACAGCAGACTTTTTGGACTCAACCAGTCACCCGGCACAATGGAACACAAATCCAAAATAGCAAAAACATGCACCCGAGCCTGGCTGGCCTAGGCGTGCTGTCCAAAACCAGATGTATTGTTCCTAAGGGGCAACAGCCCACACGAAAGAGTTTGCATCCAACCACAGTGCAGCGTGACCAGTTGTGGTGCATTGGCTGTCCAGCTACTCCAAAGATGAGGACTTCGAGGGACACAGATCTTTGTTGGCAAAGTCAGTACACATCTCTCATGGACCGAGGTACCACCATTGATCACACCACAACCTGAGCATCCTTATGAGCATCTTTGCCTGCATCACTCGGCGTCAGGACAACTCATTGACTTCTATGGCGGTTGCCCTGTAAAATTTGGAACATGCTTGAAAAATTCTCTGGTGGCCAGGTAATTGTCCAAGGAATCCTTTCTGGATCCCTAGATCTTATTCCTGCTGGATCTGGCCAACCATGTCTAACTGGACTACTTGCACTAACGTTTGCAAACGTTTCAAACGTTTTCAAACTTTCTGTTTGACAATGCTTGTTTATGGTTGTATTTAAAAGTGCCAAAAAGTTCTAAAGTCCGTGTCTCCCAAACCCTCTTGTAGATTTTGATGATCAAGATCTCTTAAAATTCATAAAAAGAATCCTATTTTATAAAGTGTTGTTGTGTCTTTTTATTGGTGTGTGGTTTTCCTATTTCACTGTTTGGTGCTGTTAAATGGTGTACACTAAGTTCCTTTGCCAAGCATTGTGAGTCCCAGGTCTATACTCCACTGTAAAGTCCATACCCAGTAGGGAAAAGGAACACCTCAACAGTTTTGGGTTCTCTCCTTTCATCTGCATCAACCCATCTGAGAGGCATGTGGTCAGTTTGAACTGTGAAGTGAGTCCCAAATAAGTTGGGTCTTAGCTTCTTCAGGGACCAAACCACATCATAGGCTTCCCTCTTGATGGCACCCCAATGCTGTTCTCTGGGAAGGAGTCACCTGCTAATAAAGACAACTGGTTGATCTTGACCCTGGACATTCAGCTGTCACAGTACTGCCCCAATCACATGCTCTGAAGCATCTTTACTAAAGCCAGGTGCTTCTAGGCCTATTGACATAAGTCAGTGCATATGACTTTCCTCAGCTGTTCCTTATTGGTTAGCCTTGGTAAAGACAAAACTATGGTACCATAACCTTTTACATATAACCTACAGTACCCAGTCAGATCTAAAAAGGCCCTGACTTGGGTCTGAGTCTTGGAGTCTCCCTGGCCAGAATTGTCTTGGTTTTGGGTTGGAGAGGTTGTACATGGTCTCCACCTAATTAGTGGCTCAAGTACATTACAGACCCTTGTTCTATCTGGCACTTACGTGCCTTGCTAGTCAGCCCTGCCTGTTGTAGGGCATGAAGCACTTCCTTGAGGCGAACCAGGTGATCCTCTCAAGTGGGACTAAAGACAGTTACATCATCCATATATGCTGAACTAAAGTTTTCCAGGCCTGAAAGTACATCACTCACCAACCACTAGAAGGTGGCAAGTGCAGTTTTCAAACCAAATGGCATCACATTAAAGTGAAAGTGGCCTTCTGGGGTAAAAAAGGCCTAGCTATATTTCGCTCCAGGTGCTAGGGCTATCTGTCAATAACACGGGGGCAGGTCAAAGGTACCCAGATATTTTGCAGTCCCAACCTAATAATGAGCTCATCAGCTCTGGGAATGGGGTGAGAATCAGTTTTTGTGGCTGTATTTAGTCCTATGTAGTCCACGCAGAATCTTAACTCAGGTTTACTACGTTTTGAATTGGGGTTGGGCACCAGAACCACTAGGGTGGCACAAGAACTACTAAAGGGTTTAACCACCCCTAACACTAGCATTTTGGCAAGCTGTGATTTAATGCTAGCCTTAACCTGTTCTGACAGTCTGTAAATCTTACTTTTGACAGGTAAACTGTCTCCTGTGTGCACATCATGTGTGTACCATGTTGTCAAACCTAGGGTCAAGGAGAACAAGTCATTAAACTTCCCAAGAAAGTTGCAGCAGTCTCTCTATTGTTGACTACTTAAAGAAGTAAAGAGGACTACTCCCTCCACCGAACCATCTTTGACATTTGTTAACACCAGGTCTGGGTGAGTTTCCCTCTCTTTCTCGTCTCCACCATCTGTCAACATGAGTATTGTAATGTCAGCTCTGTGATCATGTAACTTGATCCTATTCACATGGATTACTCAGTGGCTACCCCATATATTTGTATTGCGACAGCCAATTACATAAATGTTTCTATGGCTATTAGAAAACTCTACGAGTAAGATCTCCCTGTGCTGTTTTTAATTGAATTATTGTATGTAAAGAATTGCATGTCCCGGGAATCTTATGAATTGTTTTTAACATATTGTTTATATTTGTCTAGATGATGTGATAATTGTACGGTAATTTTTAATAATGCCTTGTATAGTCATTAGGTAATTTTAATTTAGTCTTAGTAACTTGAGTTTCGAAAGTTGTGGAGTTCTAATTAACCTGGAATCCTGGGAGGTTTGTTTAGCTGCTATAAAGGTCACTAGAACAGCACCTTAATTCAGGAAGTGACATGGGTTATAGTTCTCTTTTGTAATGTTTTTCAGTGTGTGTTCAGTCTTTGTATGTTGGCACTTGTGGCTACCCTAATTGACCTATCAAATGATTTTTAATGAAGTACGTACTGTTATTGTATGTCCATCTGTTTTAGGCTGGAAATGGATTATTTTGTTCTTGATACATTGAATGTTTTTTATTGTATTCTTTGTGGCTGATTTATAAGTATTTGTATTATTATTGCATTCTTGCACGGCTATTTAAGCAGTATAAAGATTTAGTGACTGGATCTCTCAATGGGGGTTTCCTGGAGTACCTATGTCCACAAAGTATGTGACTTCTCCCTTCTGTACCAAGATACAGTAAGGCCCAGCCCATTTATCTTGGAGTGCTCTGGATGCTAAAAGGCTCTAACACCCAAACCAATTGCCCATCCTGGTGTTCCACCAGGGAAGCCTTTTGGTCATACCAGTGCTTGACAAGCTCTGGCTGGCCTCCAAGTTTTTGCTTGCCTTCTTCATGTGCTCTGCTGTTCTGGAGTGAACGCCTATTACATAAGCGAGAATGTCCTCTTTGGGCTCTTTGAGAAGTCTCTCCCAACCTTCTCTGACCAATATTAAAGGACCCCTAACAGTGTGTCCAAAGAGCAATTTGATGGGGCTGTATCCTACAGGAGACAATATTCAATTGTCTCCTGAGTTCATCCGATAAACCCATGACCATGCCTTTCATGGTCTTGTTAAATCGTTCAACAGCTAATTACCTTGTGGATGGTATCCCACACTCATACCACATTGCTTTCAGATAAGCAAACATGAAGTTTGTGCCTCTCTCTGAAATTACCTCCTTAAGGAAACCTACTCTGGTAAAAATACCAATGAAGGCTCTAGCTACTGCAGGGGCAGTGACTGTCCTAAGGGGTATGGCTTCTAGATATCTAGTGGCATGATCCATTACCACTAGAATAAGCCTA
This sequence comes from Lissotriton helveticus, assembly GCF_964261635.1. Lineage (NCBI taxonomy): Eukaryota > Metazoa > Chordata > Amphibia > Caudata > Salamandridae > Lissotriton > Lissotriton helveticus. Next base: position 1,084,519,537 of record NC_136059.1, read on the forward strand.
TGCCCAGAGGCAGGAAGTGGGTCTAGCAGACCCACTATATCAATCCCCACCCTTTCAAATGGGGTCCCCACCATCTGAAGTTGTATGAGAGGAACCTTTGGCTTGCTATCTGGTTTGCCACTGGCTTGACAGGTACCACAGGGATGACAGAAGTCCTTCACCTTTTCTGACAGCTGAGGCCAATAGAAGTGGTTGATCAACCTGTCACAGGTTTTAGTCTGCCATAGAAGTCCATCTAAGGGGATGGTATTGGCTAGGTTAAGTAGGAACTCTCTGAACTGCAAAGTGACCACCACTTTCCTGGTTGCCCCTGGATTGGGGCCCCTTGCCTCACTGTAAAGGAGCCCTTCCTCTCAGTATACCTAATGGGTAGCACTGACATGTCCTTCCTCCAGTCTGACACTAACTGTTTCAGAACTTCAAGAGTAGGACATGTCTGCTGTTCATTACTTAAGTCTTCTCTGGAAGGCCCCCATTCTCTTTGAAATTCTGCCAGGTCAGGCAAGTACTTTAGAGCAGTTTCCTCCTCTTCAGAGACCAGAACCTCCCTCTGAGAGTTAGACTCCTACTAGCTCTCTGGACGTTTGGAAGAGGCCTTCCCAGGCTTCCACCCTCTTTTCTTGTTGCTAGGGACTTGGTTCACCTTTTCAGGATCCACAGTCCCTTGAGTCTCCCTTAAGGCCTTTTGTGCTCTGGTGGAGACACTTATCCACTCAGGGATACACAGCATAGCTAAATGGTTCTTCTCTCCACCTCTGTCCAAGCAGAAATTTCAAGGTCATTGCCCAAAAGACACTCCACTAGGATGACAGGAATCACAGCTACTTTCTTAGGGTCAGTAACGCCACCCCACTCATATTTACCACAGCCGTGGGATAGTTCACTATTTCATGCACTCCATCTTGTAGAAACTGGATTGGGGAAACCAGCTTAGACATGACCATGATTATGCTGGCAGTTGTATCCCGCAAGGCCTGAACTTCTACCCCATTGATTCTTGGCACTGCCTGTACTTTATCAAACTGACAGGCCAGTGGGCCAATGATTACTCATCACCCAAGGAAACTAATGTGCCTTCAGTGTAACCCCTGCAATACCCAGATCCAACTTTCACCCTAACCTCTAAACTGGCACTTCCCTTGGTACTATCACCAGTGGGTTATTTCGTTGTGCATGTAGGCTCTCCCTCCTTGGGCTCTGGCTGTCTACTGTCATAGCACACCTGAGCATTTGATAGGTCAGAGTTCTTGCCCTGATACCTCTCCCCTTTTAGAATAGGGATGTGGCTTTGGGTTCCCACCTTAGGCATCTTTTAGGGCCACTTTAGGTTCTCACTCTTTTTAAAATTGCCTCCATCTTTTCCCTGAAGGGGAACTTGTCCCACCTTTTTGTTGTCACCTCCTTTGGACTTCTTGGGTACTTACCCACTCACCAGCTAACTTCCCCAGATCCCTAGGGCAAGATAGCTTAGAGTCTACCAGATGCTGATATAACTTCTCTGAGGTACAGTTTGTACGATTGTGTTCTTTTACCAGTAAATTGTATAAGTCCTCATAGGTACCAACCTTGTTACCTTTAATCTAGCCCTGTAGTGATTTCACTGAGGAATCTACAAAAACTACCTATGTCTGTGTTGCTCCCTTATGTATGTTCCTAAACATTTGTCTATACTCCTCAGTGGTGAGACCAAATAACTCAATGGGTGCCTCTTTCATGTGGGTGTAAGGTTTTGCTCACTCATCTTCAAGTGTATACAATCTATCTCTCCTTACTGTAGGCATCAGTTCCCATGGTAAGGACACCCAGTGCTGTGCACTCACCCTCCTCATCCCAAGAGTTCTCTCATAGGATGCTAGGCACTTGTCTATGTCACCCCCCTTAGTGTATTTCGGACCAATTGCTTTGGGCAACCTGATATCATAGGCACCACCTGGTATTACCTCTGCTTCTCTGCTGCCTCCATTCTCCTGGGGTCTAATTCCCAGCTTGAACCTCCTATCTTCTATGGCCAATTTCTTCTCCTCCAAGGCCAGCTTCCTTTCCTGGATCTCCAAGAGGCAGAGCTGGGCTGTTAGGTTGTGTAGCCTCTTCACCGAAGAAGAGCTCTTGTCACTCATAGATAACGAGTTACCTCATAATCTGATGGTGGACCCCATTTACTTCCTGGTCCCCAAACTCTACTTCAACTCCTTCATCTCCACTATCGGTGGAGGTAATTTCATCTCCCATTTGGACCTGGGCCCTCCTTGATTCTTCCCAACCTTTGAGGGCCTTTCAAGATCTTCCTTGGATGCAGGGTATTTTTTCTCTTCCCGCACAGTGTGGGCAGGGTAGCCAAGTTGATTCTCCTGCTCTCCATCTTTGAAGACCTTTTGCAGAAAGAAAATTGTAATCTACTGAGGCTTTTCTCCAAGAGAACAGGTATCTTTGGAATTTTTCAAAACTTAGCAAACTCAAGAACATTTTCGCAATTTTGCATTGTTGACAGTCTCTTATCAGAGGTTATCAACTTGTTAATTTCCTGTTAAAGCTAAATACAATTTCTGGATCCTACCATTGGCCACACATGTGAGGATCTGGGTGTTCTTTATTGGCAGAGTTCGTAGAGTTTTGCCATACCGGAAGTACTGAAGTACGGGAGTATGGAAAAAATGACACCAACTGCCCCCTAGTGGAGTTTACCGGCACCACCACCCCTAGAAATCCATTGGGGTCTCCCCGCCCAGGTTCAAATCCTGCTGACTGTGGAATGCAATTTATTTAGCATTTTTAAAAACAATTTTCATAGGCCAACAGTTAAAGTTTGAAGATTGAAGCATAACTGAGGGTGTTTTGCATCTTGTCATCAGTGAAATCTGTGCCCGCCATGTTGCGAGAGGACAGAGCAGTGTTGATGGTGTAGAGTGATGGCTACTCTTCTGATTCACTCTCTCAGCTTGTGATGGTGTAGGCGGGAGCGCTGCATGCAGAACGGTGCAGGAGTCAGAGCTGTCCCAGGAGTTTAGGCTGAGCTTAGGGCTGAGACAGTGCAGGAGCCAAGCTGCAGAGGGCACAATGTGCCTCAGAGGATTCCCGCTGCCATGATGGTCACCACCAGTTCAGTTTGCTACAGCAGTGCTTGTGAAATGTTACACGATGCAGCAGAGACCCTATGTCTTCACACTGTGTTCTTGTTGTTATTTTCTCTGGGAACTTTTGCACACTGATGACGCTGAAATGAGTGTGTTTACTTGGTCAAAGCATGCTGAGCTCCCTATCCACTGGTGGAACTCGAGCGTTCTGTACACTCTCCTAGCAGTGCATGATTTTGCAGAAGGCCTTTGTCTATAATGATGTGTTTGTGCCTGTGTTTATGCAAACAGCTGCAATGCAGAATAATAATATAGCCCTGTATTGTTAGGCTCGTGCATGGGACAACGCGGAATGGGTAAAGCAGTGGGGAGAATAAGCTTTGAGGAGATAGTACCAGACAAGAGATGAAAGATGCCCAGCCAAGGTAGCCGTGTTGTGACATCCATGTTCTCCAACACTTCTAGGAGGGCTGGTCAAGAAGACAAGTCATGACTGGTGCAGAAAGCTCATTCAGACAAAGTGATGGGTTTGTATCCTGCATCACACAGATCACAAGGAACACAGGGGCTCTTCTTGACCTCTACAAAAAGTGAGGTCTTCGAGCTCCCAGTTGGGAGGAGCACTGGTACGTTATGATCAGAACAGACAGCGCTCTCTCTCTCAGCAGAGCTGGGAGTCCAGTGATTCTGGAGAGGGCGGGGTTTACTCTTTATTAAACACCATTAACAAACCCTCTGCTAACATTCAATTAAGAATTAAGACATCAGGCAAGACTTCAAAATTTTAACAATCGTGCCATGCCTTTCCAGACAACGTGAGCTAGATTAATTATGGAATGTGCATGTAAGTGACGTCAGCCGTGGTCAGGGTGCCCCTGCTAAGTAGTGCTGGTGAGGCCTCTGCCCCTTTAATGTAGGGGATCCCAGATGAAGTCAGCATACCCCACTGTGGAATGTAGGTGTTAGCATGGGGCCTTTGATGGATATGACCCTTGCCGAGGTCAGGATACTTCACTATGGAATGCTGGTGATTTCTCTGCCCCTCTGATCTGTGCGACTGCAACTGGGGTCAGGGTGAACCACTAAGCTATGGAACTTGGCTGTTAGCTTTGATTAAGGGTGGACGGATCCCCTCTGAATCTCACAGATTTTGTGCGTAACTGAACTGAATTCTGGGGTGTAAAACTCCAAGAGTTCCGCCCACCACTAGTGTACTATGTAATACCTCTGTTGGCCTTATTGGAGTACACTCACAGACACTGTCTCGGGTTCACACCACTAGTGTACTATGAAATACCTCTGTGGGGCCTTATTGGAGTACACTCACAGACACTGTATTGGGTCCAGTCAGTATTGTTTACAAAACATTAAACTCAACTCTGGGTAGCTGTGGCTGTAAACAGTAAAGCCACCCAAACAAACTTAGTGTACAGCATTTACCAGGACCAAACAACAAAATAGGAAACTCACACACCAATAAAACACCACAACAATTTATACATATAGGTGTATTTTTATGAATTTCTAGAGACTTTGACCATCAAAATCCTCTGGAGGGCTCTGGAGATACAGATTTTAGGACTTTTTATCACTTTTAAATGCAACCGCAAACAAGCAATGGAAAACGTAAATTTTGAAAACTTTCAAAATGTTTTAAAAGTTAGTGCAAGTACTCTGATCTGACTTGGGTAACCAAATCCAGGAGGAATAAGGTCTCGAGGGCCAAAAAGGATATTTTCGACAGTTACCTGGGCAGTAGAGTGTTTTTGAAGCAAGTTACAAACTTTGAGGACAACCGTCATAGAAGTCAATGGAGTGGTCCTGATGCTCAGGAATACAGGCAAAGATGCTCAAAAGGATGCTTTGGTTGTGGTGTGGTCAATGGGGGTTTCTTGTGGTGGTTCCCCGGTCCATGGGTGATGTGTGGCATCTTTGGCAACAGAGATCGGGGTCCCCCGAAGTCCTCTACGCTGCAATAGCTGAACAGTCAATGCTGCACTACTGGTCATGCAGATCCGCAATTAGATGCAAACTCATTGGTGGGGGTTGATATCCCTTGGGAATGATAAATCCAACTTTATACTGCAATCTCGAATCTGCCAGACTTGGGTACAGGTTTTGCCTCTTTTTCATTTGCCCTCTGTTGTACCACTCAATGAGTAGTGGCAAAACATCTGCAGTGACTACCACTTTGTCTGTTTGTACTCTTTTAGCTCTTATTGTCCTGGAGCTGGATACAGGAGATCAACAGACTGATCCTCGGATTCACTGGTCTTGGTTAAGCTTGAAAATCAACTTTTTCCAAGGTCAGGAGCTGCTGTCCCAGTCCCAGTCCCAGTCCCAGTCCCAGTCCCAGTCTTGCTTGCCCAAAAGTGCAGCAGGTGCAGTTCTCTCGGTGATGCAGGCTTTTTTTTGCAAGGTTCAAGGGCTGCAGGGAAGTCATTCTTCAGTCCTTTCTTCTTCTACATGAACTGAGGGGCAGGGTGCCAGGGGTGGCCTACTTATCCCCGAAAGTGCACAAAGGGGACCACACGGTCACTAGCCAGTGGGCTACTGGGTCCCCTCCTCTCTACTGACACAAACCAGTGCATCACTTGATGCCTCCCAGTGCGTTGAGAAGATCAACACAACACACCTTGCTGTTTGCGACCACTTTGTTCATCGGGCCTGCGAGGGTCCTGTAGCCGGCAGGCCCTCCATTGCGGTCAGCCAAAACTTTGACTTTTCCCAGGTCCAGCACTACCTAAAGTAAACTTTTAGTGCTACTTGTTTTGAAGAGCTTTAACAAATGTATTCCTTTAAAATTCAATATAATAGCTTCTACAGATTGGATTTTTATCATTTTGGTCTTGCTTTGTACTGAATAACATACTCTATGTTTCTAAACCTGTGTGGAGTCTTTTTGTGGTGTGTTCATTGTCTTCATTGTTTTACTCTGTGTGTGTGTCGCACAAATACTTTACACATTACCTCTTTAGATATGCCTGGCTAGTCTGTGCCAAGCTACCAGAGGGTGAGCATGGTTTATCTGTTAGTGTGTACCTCGCTTACCCTGACTTGATTGGTGGTTCCTGCCTGGCCTAGGTGGATACTTCAGCCAACCAGGAATCCCATTTCGAACAGATACACTTGGCAAGTGATTACAGGAAACACAGTAAACACATCCCACACATATGCAGCGTAACCTATGGTTTGGAATGCTACCCAGAGCAATTGTTAGTGGTATGGACTATTTGCAAGCCTTCGTTTCAGCAACGTGTGAATGTTTGATACTATGCCCTAGGTGTCTAGGGTACATGGCTGGGGTAAATCTAGTCATCGGTCCCTTGTATGATGTGCCACAAAATCTAAGCTATGTCTTACAACAGAGGCCTAATGTTGCTTGAACATAAAAAACCTTGAAAAAACAAGAGACAAAAGGCATTTTGCAAAACAGGAACCATTCATTTAATTAAACAATTCAGCCAGGAGCAATCACAGGCATAAGGTCTGAGGACTGTCTCAATTTGCAATCAGTCAAACATGGGTCTTTATACAGTTCATTGAATGCAATTTTAAATAGATAAGGCAATCATTTTTTAGTAAGAAATTTGAACCTCTGTCTTTGGAGCCATAAAAGAATGTGTTGGATAGGAATCCAGATGGGCCTAAACCTTGCGTGGACACAATGCGTCCAGTGGGCAATGGGTCCAGATGTCCAGCATGGGGAGCACGTGATCACTCCATGTACTATGTGTTGTGTCCTGATTGGCTATGTGGTCCAAACTTCATGTGGCATCTGACTTTATTTTTTTTAAATTATTATTATTATTTTTTTAAAATTTTTGTCGTCATTTCTCCAGTACCCATAGTGTGCAGACCGTCTGTACATTACCCTTTTCAATAGGCTAGGATGACATGGACTCTTCCCTTGGATTCTCACGGTACAGTCAGCCCGAAAGAGTGTATTTTTAGACCGAAAAGCCACTTCCCATCGATATAGGGAGAATAGGTATCACTCTGGATTGATCTAAAAAGACCCTATGGACCCTCTCGATGCCCAATGACCCATGGGCATATCCAGCTTGGTCCAAGAAGTGTCCAATTGGCATAATCATTGGACCAGAAACATAGCTCCACTCCCTTTATCACTTGGCATTTTCAATAACATATGAGAGTGAGTGAGTTGAAATGTCAAAGCGTAATATTGTAGATCAGGTAACACCAACCCTCCTTTCTCTCTCCTACGCCTTAGTTTCTTCCATGCTATTCTGGTAGATCTATATGCCCAGGTAAAGGAATGTATTTCTCGTTGGAATTTACCTAATATGTCTTTATCAAAATGGAGAGGGATTGTATTGAAAAGAAAAGTGACCTTAGATAATATAGACATTTTAGCTAAATTAACCCTCCCCAGAATGGATATGGGGAGGTGCAACCATGACTTCATTTGTTTATGACAGTCGCGGAGAACTCGCGATAGATTGGAATCTGCCAGTTTGTTAATATCTTGGGTAATTGTAACCCTGAGGTAACGCATACTTCAGCTTTTCTGATAGACAGTGTGCGGGATGTTCCAGGACATGACTTCTGTCTTTCCAGTATTTACCTTGTATCCGGAAACCTTACCAAACTCTTCCACCAGTTTAATTACTACTGGGAGAGTTCTGTCCAGGTCTGCTGATAATATCAAAATATCATCCACATACAGCGATACCCTTCTCTCCCAATTCCCATGTCTAAAAGGTTCTATATCAGGGTTATCCCTTAATTTCTGTGCAAATTGTTCTATATATATATATCAAACAACAAGGGGGAGAGAGGGCAACCCTATCAGGTTCCTCTGGTTATACCAACTGGCTTTGTAAGGCAACCATTCACCAGGAGCTTAGCCAATGGGGATTTATATATCAACTGTGTGGCACGGCAAAACCTGACACCTAAAATAAATTTCTCCATGACTTCTGATAGGTAAATCCAATTTACTCTATAGAAAGCCTTGGTGGCATCTAGAGTCAGGGCTGCAATGGGGAGTGAATAACTAGAGGTGATGTCTATTGTGCCAACCAGGTCATGGGTGAGGTCTGCTAACTGTCTCCCTTTCACAAACCCCTTTTGCTCGGGGTGAAGAATGTCTCCAACCACCTCCCCAAATCTAGTAGCCAAAATAGTTGTATAGATTTTATAATCGGCATTCAAAAACGAGATGGGCCGATAGGACCCACACCTGGAGGGGTTTTTACCTGGTTTCAGGATGAGGACTATAGTAGCATCATTCCATGTTACCAGTGGACTGACTCCATCCATGAAGATTTTATTGAAAATTCAATTGGAAGCCCATCCGGACCAGCCGCTTTACCCCTTTTCCCACTTGTCAATGCTTTTCTCACTTCCTCCTGTGTGATGGGCCGCCCCAAGTCTAGTTGTTGTTTGGAGCTGATAAGTGTTAAAGTGATATTCTCCAACCAAGATTTTGCCTTAAATTTACCATCTGTGGAGGTCTCTTTATATATCTCCTGGAAATAATCCAGGAGGAACTCTCCAATACCATCATCTGAAGAAATGGGATGGTTCCCCATTACCCACTGAGATCTCCTTAATATGGTTCATGAGCTGATCTGCTTTGATTTTCCAAGCTAATATTTTACAGCTCCTTCCCCATACTCAAAATGGGCCATCTTGCTCACCTCACACCTGCGCATAAGCCGCCCCTGGAGAACACTCTCCATTTGCTCCTTCAACTTCCTACTTGCTTCCTGATCTTCCTTCTGACCGATTCCCTCATGAGTTTTCAATTTTACCTCCACTTTCCTCATTTCTTCCTCCAAAACTATGATCTCTTCTCTGTATTTCTTACGTCTATAACTTGCCCTGTTGGTTATTATACCCCTCAAAAAATCCTTGAGAGTATCCCAAACTGTAGTGATATCGGCAGTTCCCAAGTTGGTCTCTAAAAATTGGTTTGTTTCCCAGGAGAGAAAGCTTGTCTCGTCCTCTTCAAGTAACAGAGTGCGGTCAAAAGACCACACTCTGGCCTGTTGAGTCTGTAGGCATTGTAGAGTCACTAAAATACTAGAGTGGTCCGACATATGCAATGGCAGATATATTATGTCCTTTACTCTGTCTCTAAGATTATGGCTGATCAGTATATAGTCAATTAGTGACTTATGTTTATACTTAAAATTTCTATACAATACACCCATCTGTTACCCTGACCTTTCTCTCCAGATACTGTTAAGGCCCAATTGGGGCATTATTGCCAAGAGGGATACCCTTGATCTCGAAGTGATGATTGTTCTACTATTGGGAGATTTATCCAATTTGGGATCAAGAAAGATATTAAAGTCTCCTGTCAATATCACCTGCTCACGGAAGTCCAGTAGATGCAAGAAAATAGTTTGGAGGTTAGATGGATCATCATGATTCAGACCGAAATAGCCGACTAATATAAAGAGGGCCTCTCTGACAGTGACCTTCAATATCAGCCATCTTCCTCCTGGGTCACCCTTGTATTGTAAAATCTGTGCTTTAGCTGATTTTTTAAAAAGAATCCACACCCCCCTAATGCTAGCCGTCTGGTCAGTACATGTGAAAGAATTCAACCATTTCTGTGATTTTAATATATCTTTAGTTTCTGCCTCAAGAAGATGAGTCTCCTGGATAACCAAGACTTGGACGGGGGAATCTCTTAGATATTGTAAGATTTTTCTTCTACGCGGCCCCCCTCAAGCCATTCACATTCCATCACAATATCTGAAAAGTATTCATTTATATGGATACTCCGCCCTCCATGCCATCCCTAATACTATACAGCAATAGCACCTTCAATTTAGACCACCAGTCAATCCTAGTCTACTTAAAACTATCTGGTCAAAACAACCCAAACAAAATGAGGCAAATGAGATATTTTTACTTTTTATTCTCTTGTGCTCCTCTACCCCCCTTCCTGAAGAACCCAACCCCCATTTACCTAGACTAGTTTTTGTCCAGATATGGTGTCCGTAACCTCCTCCTCCTCTACCCTGATTACACCTATGTGTCACCCACCCGAAAGTGAGAGAAAAAAAAGGAATTATGTCCTACGTCATACATCTAAATACGTGTTTATATATTTTTGCCCCTTTTTTTTTCTTTTTTCTCCCCTTTTTCTCTCCCCTTCTCCCTCTCTTTTTTTCCATTCCCCCCTCCTTTCCTCCTTTTATATTTTTTTCTTTAACAAGTCACAGGCTATTTGCCTCATCTCAACTTCCCAAAAATAGCGTGGTAAACTATTTACTCACGGGGGCCCTTTGCTAATGCTATCCAACAGTTCGTCTGCCTCCTGAATGGACCTGATATTGTGCATTTTGTTATGGTGCATTACCTTCCGAAAGGCTGGGAATTTAAGTTGCACACTGGCACCAATCTTCTTAAAATTATCCATTCTTCTCCCGAGCTCCCGCTGTCTTTCTAATGTGACTCTTGACAAATCTGAACGAACTTCAAAGAAGTCCTTACTTCTCACTGTTTTCATCTTTAATGCCAAATTCAAATTTTTCTCTTTCACGGCGTAAGTAAGGAAGTTGATAAGAATTTTCCTTGGCTTAGTCCTGTTTGGATTTAAGCGGAAGGGGTCCCTATGAATTCTTTGTATGTCCTTTGGCAAGGACTCCACTGAGTCTTCAAGTGGCAAGACTTCCTTTAGCAAGTTTACCATAAATTTTCCTAAGTCTCAGCCCTCTTTCCCCTCTGGAATATTCAAAACGCGGATATTTTTCCTACGGGAATTATTCTCCCGTATTTCCAATCTTTCAACCAACACAGCCTCACCCTTTTGTAACTCATGGATTTTAGCCTCTGCTGTCCCTAAGTTGGACTTTAACTCCTCTACCGAATGCTCAAAGGATTCTGTTCTAGCATTTAGGAGGTCCACTTTCCTTTCTAGGATCTCACACGAGTTCCTGATCTCCCCTTGATTGGCAGCTGATACGGCAAATCCTTGCTTAATATCATCTTTTAGAGATGTAAATAGGGCTTCCATTGAGAGTAAGAGTGAGGGGTTCCAATCTGCTCTTGAGAGCCCAAACCTAATCCTGATACCGACCCAGCTCCATTCATACTTTGACTAATAGCGGCGGTGGTAGCAGTATCTATTACAATGGCGGAGATAGTGGTAATTTCAGTGATTGTGTACGTGTCAGTGACAGGGACAATGGCAGTAATAGGTAGCTCAGACTCCGCCCCTGAAGTTCCTGTAGACTGCATCCCAGCCTGCAATGAGTCTGTAGTGATCTGATATTCAGATAAGCCGGTAACGTTGCTGTTTTTATTTTCTACTCCCTGCTTTGTAATGAGTAAAACCTCTGGTTGCACCCTGAAAAAAGACCTTAATGAGGGGGTAACCTTCACTTTTTTAGAACAAGCATTATTTTTCCCTCGTTTTATACTCCTGCCTTTAACCTGGTAGATTTAAAAAGCTGATTTATCACAGAACAGGCTAGAAATATTAGGTGTACCAGGGCTAGTTGTTGTTGTTATGGCTCCAAAACCTCGCTCCCCCACTGACTGGTCCTGGGGCTCCCACCTCACGTCTCCCTTTTCCTTAATTTGCCCTTTTTTCTTCCAATCTTACTCTTTCCGACTTTCTTACCTTGTTTCTCTTTTTGTTTATCGACAAGGTTACTTAGTTTTCCTGGAAACCTCACCTCATCCACCCCACCATCTTGACTGTGTGAAAGGACCTGAAGGCCCTTACCAACTTCAGCATCGGCTTTTCCAGGTGAAGAAAAAGAGTCCAAACTATGGGAAGCAGTATGGGAGACTATGTGGGAGGCTGGGGCGTTGACGTATCCTCAGCACTGTCTATTCGCACAGCGCCGGCACCCGCAGCTCCAAAGAAGTGCCCGATGCTGGCGCTGCCCCTGTTGCCCCGGAGGAGGCCGCGGGCCGTCGCTCTGCAGCCACGCCTTAACTCCAGGACGGCAGTACACCAGAGGGAGAAGCAGGTCAGGCGGGGGCACCGACCAGCTCCCAGGTCATCCCAGGTCATCCGCCCCTCTGTGCGAGACGGAATTGTTGACTTTCTCCGCAGCTACAAAGAAGGAGAGAGCAGAGAGAATAAAGTGGGTGACATCCAGCTACAGCAGCGCGGTGAGAGGAAAGAGGTACAGACACGGGCGACTGTTCAACCGGCAGATGCCATGTTCTCTGACAATTTCGTATGCATTATCCTATTGAACCGTGGCCTCTGACTTTATGGAGTTTTGGAAATGCACGCACCCCTCCGGCCATGTGTGCTTTATTGGGGACAATCTTCCTGAACCATTGTGGCGTCACTGCGCCTATCTGTGGGATTGATCTGGGATTTCCTGTTTTTGTGTTTGTCTGCCAGCTACATTCCACCCCACCTGTTACCTATTAACCAGTGACCTCAGGACTTGGTTACAGGGCATGCCTAACTACATATTTCTGGAGTTCATGACAGGCAAATTTGTCAATAAAGATGCTATTTAATTTTTTATATATGAATGTGTTTATATTCATATTGGCATTGACTTTTTCAATATTAACATTCCCTCCTCCAGTTGAATTTTCAATGACACTATCTAACCCATTGTTCATGACAGTTACTTTATTGGGAGGCTTTTGTTCTTCGGTTTTGACAATTACTACTTTACTAGTTACTTGCAATCTACCCATTTTGAGGACTGCGTTTTTACAGCCGGAAATCCCCAACTGTACAGAACCACACAAAAACGGGAACATAATGATAATTGGCAGTAACAATGAACACAGACCAAAAAGCCACTGGGGGAGTCAGGAGATCCAATTCAAGAACCACTCCTGTTCCGAGGCACCTCCTTCCTCATGCATATCTCTTGTAAATGGTGCAGTGATTGGATGGCAAGAGTCAATGTTCATTTATCCAGGTCATTTCATGGGATAAATGTGCAGCGAGACGCACAAATCTTGGCACACACTCCTCTGTTGCTGTCATTAAGTTTAACATGTACTGATGCTGATTCACCATGAACCAGATTTATCTCAGTTTTTCCTTGATCAAATCAAGCCCCAGCTCAGTGCTGTTCATCAATTTAAGCATTTCCCACGTGGTGATTTGAGCCAGCAGGCATTGGCTTTTGTCTGCATGGTGAAGAAGTGTATGGCCCTCCCGCTGATACTTGTGATTCAAAGAACAGTCTAAATTCATCTGGAATGCCCATGTACTGAGGCCATCCAAAATAAATCATAGTTTTTTTTTCATGAGTTTGATGCAGCAAGGTTGTCTTCTTTCTTAGCGGGTGCTGGTATGAATTTGATGGTTCTTTTCCATGATTGACCAGGGTAGGGGTGTGTATGGTTGCCAGAGAACAGAGTGTAGGCAAATTTGCAGCACTGCCAGTACACTTCCATCAGCGTGGAGGTGCCCAATTGCATATCTGGAATGTGGAGGATTGTTCCGTAGTTTTCATTTGTGCCTTGTGGAAGTATTCCTTTACCTCTGAAACATAAGAATACAGTGTAAGTTTCCACACAATTAGGGGTTACCCTTTCCCTTCTAGCCAAGTGTATCCACCCAGCTCCGTATCCCAGATTTCCTGTCATGGGGTGTCTATGCTTTCATTCAACCCTCCCCTATGACACCCGCTTCCCTTCATATCAGTGAGCTGGATGTCCCTACATAGGAACTCCATGTTGGGGGTCCACATGTTGTTAAAGAAGACTGCCCCAGAGACGCTAAGCGCCACCCTTGGACCACAAAGGAGGCAGGAGTGGATGTGTTTTGGCATTGAGTTGAGGGGTTTGCTACCTGCAAGAATCTCTTTTCTGGGAAATCTCAGGACAAACAGTATGCACCTGTATGGTGCCCTTTCTGCAGATCCTGTCTAGCTCAGTTTGCTAGGCCTGGGGAACAGGTAAATTGGTCTTGTAATGGGTCAGTTATACTCCTATACTCTGTGGGGTTCTACCTTGTTAGGTTGGATTTTGGCCCTGATTCTGCATAGGTATAAGTGGGGAAGGCATTTTGCTTTTTCAGGGGCTACCTCTTGGGACCAGTAAAGTCTATCTGAACCTACTGCATGTGCTATCAGTGAACAGACGTAACACAACCTGGATGATGTCTTAGCACCCACACTGGTCACGTTTTGTATAAAGGGTGCTTTCTAGGCATATGGAATGCTAGTGTTTTGGTCGGTGTAATTATAAGTGACATGTGAGAGATGCCTATGCAACGCTATGATAGTTTCTGAACAGACTACATTTGGCCAGGTGATCCTTTAGCAGTGAAAAGGTGAGGCTGCACCCAAACTAGACAGAGGGTAAATAGAAGTGCAAAAATACATCACATTTGATTGAACATTGTAGGTCTTTAATATGGTTCCAGAAGAAATGTCTGTGGTCATCTGGTGATTGGAGTTTTTGTTCAATTCTTCAATCAAAATGTTCACAGTGCAGTTTGTAAGTTTGATATACACACACTTTAGATCTGCCTTGTGGGGATGATGTGGTGGCTGCAAAGGTGGCACACTTGGAGGTTCAATTGCAGACCTGTTGGATAAGAACTTGGTTAATTTGTGATTCAGAAAAACATGTGCCCCATTGTTAATGATATTTTCTTCAGGGTCCCTGTATTTCCCTCAGGGGTGTGTTTTTCACAATCCATTTACGCAACTTTTATTGAGGCACCTGAAGGTGCCCCGATCATTGTATCCTTTTGATGGGAAAAGCTTAAAGATGGCTTATGGGTAATCAGATGAATTAATCTATTTTATGAGCCTTCATACTTAACAGGGTGCTTGGATTAGTGTAAGATATTTATGGAGTGGTCTTTTGGTTATAGGGATGGATCATGTCAGTTTTTATCCAGGGTATTATGTGTGCCACTAGTTTTCCGAGACCCTGTCTCTCTTGGTGTGTGCATGGGGGCGCAGTCGGTGTGTGCATGGGGGCACCATAGGTACAGGCTACTTCCAACCTACATGTTTGGGGGACTGTATGAGGAAGGGGCATGCTACTGTTAAGTGTTGTTAGTAGTTGCAATGTGCCCCTCCCTTGTGGCTCTAAGATGTCTCAGCTCTATCCTTTCTCTAGAGATTTCTTTTTAGGCTAACTTTGGACTACTTTTTTGATGTTTGGGCACTTCCCTAGATTTCTCGTGATCTGCTATTTCACTTATCATGAGCTGAAGGTTGTTGTTCCCCCATGTATCCCTGATCATGCTTCCTTGTGGCGTCTGAGGTCGGGGCTACTGTTGTCTCTGGATGGTGCATGCAAGGCCTGGTGCATTGGTTAATTGCTAGGCCTGATAAGGGGGTGAGCGCATTCTGCATTCTACTCTCACCTGGAGCTGTGATGGACTCTATGACCTCCCCTCCTCCAGACACCTCCCTCTCCATCACACCACGTCTTTTTGGTGTGTTGGGATGTGTGGTTCCTGGTTTGTTGCGAGGGACTTCTAACTAGCGGTATGCTCCTTTCACTATTTTGGAACGGTATGGCAAGCAGACTTTGGAGATTTGAAAAACCCAAAGGAAGTAATAGAAAATATTGTTGAGATCATATCAACATGGGGATACCTGAGTGAAGGCCAAGAACCCTTGCCGAACTTTGCCTAGGGATGATGACTAGACCAGGACTTGCTCACATCTCCAGGACGTCTGGCTAACCTGACAAACCTCTTGACTGACTCGGTGCTATGAGGGCGCCTCTCAACTTATTGGGTCTGGAGCGTGTGCGTGGAGGTTATGTGATCTTCACTATCTGAGGTGTACAGGAATCCTGGATCCCATCTCTTGAGGGCAGCTTTGTTTTAGAACTAAAAGGGGGGCCTCCATTTGGCCAGAGGCTTCTAGTTTTTCGGGGGTGCTGTTGGGGCTTCACGCCATGAAGGAAACATAGGTCCCAATACGGAGGCCCGTGAATGGGGACCAATCTGATTTCTTTTTGGAGGCCGTCCCATTCACTTTGGATGCGGGGACCTGGGTGCCTGCTTTTTAATTACTTGATATGGGAGCCGTCCTGCCCCCTCGTCAGACTGCCCTCCCCCTGTGATGTGGCCAGTCAACCCTGTCCTGGTGGATCAGCAGCATAGTGGTGCCTCGACCCCTGCAGGTGCTCTTAACGGTGAACTTTAGTGAGGATACCCAACCTACAGAACACTTACAGCAGCCCTGAATCTCCAGATGCAAGTACAAGTTTGTATTCCTGGCGTTGTCTCATTGGTCCTTCTTTTAGCTTTGGTACAGTTACATTTTGAGATGTGGGTGAATGGGTGATATTTTTCTTTGGTTTTATCTTACTGCATATTGGAACTCTGTGTTTGTATGCAGGCATTACCTCACCAGACAGTTAGCCTTCCCTGCCTAGGCTGTGGCCCCAGTCCCTGTTTGGCTGGGTTTCCTGTCTGTGGTTGCTGTTGCCATGTGTTTGTTCAACTAACTGATTCCTGTTCCGGTGGTACTAAGGCTGACTGGTCTCCCTGCAGCTGAATATAAGGTGTATTTGGTTTTCCCTCTGCTTTATGGTGGCTGGCCCAATCTCTATTCATGGTAAGATTTTAACCAGCATCTGCCTGCCAGATGGACCCCCCTGTAGCAATAGTAACATATCCACAGGTCTGGCTCCTGCTGACCTCCCTGGTCTCTGCCGCAACAGCTAGATTGAAACTCTTGGTGATTTTGTGGTTGAGCTCGCTTTAAGACTGGTGCCATTTGAATGCCTGTGGCCAACGCAGCCAACCTCAAGGGCGGTATTTTTCAATTTGTGTTGTGCCAATTTAGCAGTGCCTCTCTGGGCTTGCTCCGGGTTTTCTCTAACCTTCTCTTGCTTCTTTTTATGGTAATGCAATATATGGACTTGTCAGGGCTTGCGGTGTAAGCCAACCACGCTGTCCAATCCACTTTGAATTTTGGTGGCCAGTCCTTTTTCAAAAACATTGTAAATTAATGTGACTTGTGGGCCGGTATCAGTCCACGGCTGTCCTGCCACTTGTCCCCACTGTTACCGCATCCAATCAAAAACATTGGTTATTGTCTACCTTGGATTCATAGTCTCTGCCATTAGCCCTCCTATGTAAGGTGTTCAGGGAACATCTCTCTGAGGGCCGTCCATATTCGGGGTTTGTATGAATTAAATATGGCCATGTCATGCTTGGTGTTTGTCAGCGTAATTGCTAGGATTTGAGCTCAGGCAAAAACCATGTTAGTCTGCTCTCCGATAAGACTACTTAGCAGACTTTTGATATTGCCTATTGTTGGGTTTATTCCCATAGTGTTATTCTCAAAACATGAGATCCATTTCTCTGCTCCATTCAACAATGGCATTAACTTTGCCCTTAGCCCATCATTATTCATTTGAGCCCATGGCATATAGATGGTCCCTGACTTGCCCTTTGTAGCAGCGGTTTATTTTTACTTTGCGTAACTCTACTGGTTTCTCCCTGAAATGGAATGTCCACTCGGGATCTCCTCCTCCATACCGGATGCAGTCTTCCGCTATGGCCATGTCCTTTGGTTTGAAGGATCCCTCCTTCGGGCAAGGTCTAATGTACTGGTCTTTTCTCTCAGTCCAGTGGGCTAGCAAGTGGCAGAATGCCCGTACAAAGTTCTCGCCTTCCTCTCTGGCCACTATCTCTTTTGGTGTCAGTCTATCTATTCCAAGAGTACGTCTTCACTGCTGCTCATCTTGTGTGCCCAAAAGGTGCCATCCTGTTATTCCTATGTCTTAGTTTGGTCAGTACCAGGCTACCTTGGTCTCTTATTTCCCAGTCTGCCACATTCCTAAGCACACATTTTGGGGAGGCTCAGATCCCAGCCAGAAGCCTCTCATCTAATTCTACCTCTGACTCTTCCCAAATCAGTGCCCTGTGCCTACCCCTGCTCTCTTCATGTGGGAAGCATACAGTTTTCTTGCTGTGATTCCTTGGTTGGAGCTCTTTCTCTCTCTCTCTTTAGCTCCTGCCATTCTTCAGCATCCCATCTAGGTTTCCTCCTTCGCTCTAAACTATGGGCTGTTCTCTTTGGTCGGGCTTTGCCCTCAGATTCGCACTATGTTGCTTCCTCGGCTACCTGTACAAATACTGTAGCTCTCCCCTTGTCATCAGATCCCAGATGACTGGGGCCCCCTTCCTCAATCCTGCTAGCTGTATCACTGTCTAAAAACACTACAAACCTCCCTGTCACTCGTACGTGTTCACCTAGACCAGTGGGGGTGCATGTTCTCAGTGCTACTGGAGTTCTATATGTTGGATGAGACAGACGGACGGGTCAAACTTCTGGGAGCCTTTGTACCAGACAGGGGCTGCTCTGGGGCTGCCAGATCCCGCAGGTCTGTTAATCTCTCATACCTGGGCCTAACTATTTGTTGTTTAGTAGGGGTCCTCTACCTTCTTCAACTGGATGATTGGAATATCCTAATGTGGGAAGCGTGGGCAAGAGCACCTCTATACCTGCATAAGATGGGGTGGTGCTGATGCCTTGTTTCTATCTGTAGTGCAGGAATGTCGATCTGGGCTTTACTGAAGATGGCCCATATTTCTAAAAATTCCTCTCTCCTACCTTTCTTTTCACCTGTGTATTTTGTTTGTATGTGAGTTCTCAGTGTTATATTATGTTAGTGTAAACAATTCCCTCCTTGGGCCAGGGAAATGTGCTTGCCTTCGTGTGCGTGTGCCATTCTTAGCAAAACTTACTACGTTTTTAGCCTGTGTAGGGAACCTGGTTTGCCTGTGTTTTAATGGTAACTCAATAATAATTTTGGTAGTTTTGGAGAACAAAATACCTCAGCTTCTTTTTAGGAAATCATAGGTTTTGATCTAATCATGGAGAAATAATACATGGGGGTTACTGCTTCTGATTGAGTAACCACAAGCTCAGCGCTATGTACAGATGCATCAACAATTCAACATGAACATTTCATTAACACAAATAACAACACATATGTTGCAACATAGGAAAAGGGCAATTTGTCAATAAAAACAGCATCTCAACTATATTGACACCTGGCATCAAATACAGTTTGTGAGAAATAGCAGCATCTTCACATTAAACAATAGGTCATTGATAAAAACACAATACTGAAGACAACACACAGTTAGCGTAATTAACAGCACCACAACATCACACATGTACCTTACATTAAAAAGTCAACAATAAAAAGCTGACAGAGAAAAAATTATGACTGCCAAAATTCCCATGGCCTGCCCTAGTGCATGCTGTACATTGGAATAAGTGAGCCTGATAGTCTGTCAATATAGGTTCAGGGACAAATAGTTTATAGAAAAATTGAGGGGCAGATTTACAAGCCCCATATGCCACATGTGCGCCGCCGTTGTGTCACTTTTGCGACCCAGCAGTGGCGCAAAGCCAGCACCCTGCTGCAGTGTATTTACAATGTGACACATCTGGGAGATGCGTCACGTTGTAAAGCCCTGCGCCACATGTTGGCATTCCGTTCCGGTGTGGGGCGTTCTGGAGCAGGAACGCCTCCTAAAAGTGGCTGAGTGAAATCTACAAGATTTGACTCAGTCACTTTTAAGGCCATGCTGAGTCAAAACGCTGCGCCTGCTTGAAGCAGGCGTAAGGATTGTCATAGCATGTTAGGCATAATGGAACCCCGAGCCTTGCTGGAGCCGCGTCGCGCTTGTGACGCGACTCCATCAATGCGTCACCTTTACGGCAGCAGATGCGTCATGCATCTGTCTACTCTTGCCCCATGGTGCGCCACATTGTAAATTCAGCGCATTCATGGTGGCGCAAGAGGTGTCTGCCGTGACACACAATAACTGGCACATCCCTGCTGATATGCAGGGATGCACCAGTTATTGTAAATTTGCGCCTGAATAACTCGAGAACCACAGGCCCCTTTTAGCTAAACACAGGTTACACCTAATCTCACAGGTGCAAATTTTTTCCCCCTAAATATCAGAATCGCAGCCTATTTCACACACAGTGGAAAAAGTATACGTCTGTGTTTCGCACATTGGTCCAAGTGGCCAACACCTCTAACTTCTTTCAGATACCAATGATGTTGATAAACTGGTGCCACTGACAAACCCTTTAAGACTGAAAAATAAGATTGAAGTATTAACTCTGACAATAAATACACCTTTCCAAGCATGCTGACTACCGAAAAAAGGAGACTTCCATGGGATCGTCTCCAAGGCCACCTTGTGACTACTTAGCATGGATGTGTAACATAGGTAATTTGCCTGATTGCTGTCCGTGACAGGGCGCTCAGGTTATCTTTTTACGCTTTTCCCTAGTTTGCCATACCCCACATGCTTTACTATGGTTCTTATGCAGTCTCTTAACCTCTGTGATGGCTGCTTCAGGGACAGACCTCTGCCCCGTGGATTCAGCAGAACTTGCAATCAATTGCTGTGTCTGCACACCATCCTTGTTGTGCAAGTGTGAATCAGTCCTGGCGGCGTGCCCTTCCTTTGGCTGCAGTCAGGTTCAAAGCACCAATGAGCTCCGATGGTGGCTCACCATTTGTGGCTTGAAAATAAAATACCTTGAAAAAGAAGAGACAAGAGGCGTTTGGCAAAAATATTTGTTTAATTAAACAATGTGGTCGGGAGTACAGTCTGAGGACTATCTCAATTCACCATATTATGCACATGGGTCATTATACAGACCATTGAATGCAATAAAATAGTACAGGTGATCCTTTTTTATGAGGAATGAGAACCTCTGTCTTAGCAGCCATTAATGTATGTATTAGATGAGGAATCCAGTTGGGTCTTGACCTTGCATGAACACAATGAGGCCAGTAGGTAATGTGTCCAGATGTCCGGCAATGTGAGCGGATAATTACTGCTTGTACTGTGTGTGTTGTGTCCTGACTGGCTATATGTTCCTAACATTTAAGTGGCATCTGACTTTATAGTGTTTAGGGAGCACGCACACACCTCCGACCATGTGTGCTTTATTGGAGCCAATCGACCTGTAGCATTGTGGTGTTTCTGAGTCTATCTGTAGGAGGCATCTGGGATTTCCTGTTCACCATTTGTCTGCCAGCTACGTGCCACCCCACCTGTGACCTATCAATCAGTGACCTCGGGCCTGGGTCACAGGTCCGGCCTAACAAAGCATTTCTGAGCCTGGGTTGACATGGGGTTCACAGCGGGCAAATTGGTCAATAAAGATGCAATTTCGTTTTATACATGAATAAATAATTATTTATATTGACATTGATTTTTTCAATATTGACACTAACAAGACCAAATCCAGTATGGGGTTGCATGTGATTCCTTTTGTTCTGGAGGGTGCATTGCCTAGCACGTCAGGTTGTGCTGCTTCTATTATTCGACAGAGGCTCAGTACTGATTTGCATATTTTGGGTCTCTGCCTAGAGTGGCTCTATGAGTGAAAAGCAATAGGGTGGAATGCTACCCAGGGCAATTGGCAGTGGTTTAGACCAGTAGTTCGTAACCTCTGTTCTACAGTCCTTTGGGGTCCACAACATCTACTGAGGGGGGTCTACAACAGTTTACAAAATGAAATAATATTAGAACATTAATACAGTACATATATATATATATATATATATATATATATATATATATATATATATATATATATATATCCACCATCATTTCGGCGAAGAAGCTGTCATGGCCTCTGACAGCGGCGGGCCGGGACGGGATCGCCACTCCCCCGTATTTCAACTGACAGTCGTTCTCCTTTCTCCCCCACAGAACGAAATCCAGCCCACCAATTCAATTCAAAAAGTGTCTTTATTCACACACGGAGTGCGTGTGTGAATAAAGACACTTTTTGAATTGAATTGGTGGCCTGGATTTCGTTCTGTGGGGGAGAAAGGAGAACGACTGTCGGTTGAAATATATATACAGAGTCACACACCTCCTAGCCACCCACACACACACGCAGCCTCACATACAAATACTTGGGCAACCAATCAATAACTCATATAGCCACTCATATAGCTACTGATCAACACATGCAGCAGCTTACACAACAACAGACATACTGATGCACACATTCAGACAGTTTAGTCACTAACCCATGCATTCAGTAAGACACATTTAATCACTCACTCATACAGTAAGTCACTCATTCTTCAATATGTAAAATATATTTAAACTTTACAAAAACACACAGTCACTGGATGATGTCATCAGTGATGTCATCAGTGATGTCATTTGAGATGTCATCAGTGATGTCATCAGTGATGTCACTGACCATGTCATGAATGATGTAATATGTGACATCATCAGCAGTGGATTGCGGGCGCGCGAGTTATAGTGAGTCCAACTAACTATAATGTGGGAATTTCAATGGTTTTGTATGAGTAAAATGTTCAGCTAAATATAACTGGTGTGAAACCTATGATTTTTTCAGTGAATTTCAAAGGTTTTTTAAATGCTAATTCCTAACTATAACGAGTGTGAAACCTATGTTTTTTTTCGGTGAATTTTAAGGTTTTTTAAATGCTAATTCCTAACTATAACGATTGTGAAACCTATGTTTTTTTAGTGAATTTCAAAGGTTTTTTAAAAGCTAATTCCTAACTATAACATTTGTGAAACCTATGGTTTTTTCACTGAATTTCAAAGGTTTTTTAAAAGCTAATTCCTTTCTATATCGAGTTTGTAACCTACGATGTTTTATTTTTTTTATTTGCTGTTTTGTGTAAGTAATATTTTTTAATAATTTAAAAAAAAAAATCTTTTTTTTTAATCATTTTTTCCTGGGGTGCTCAGGGTGCGCGCACCAGTGAGCTTAACCGTATCATTTTGTCTTGTAGCGCTCAGGGTGCGCGCACCGTTAAGCTCTTCCGAGAGCGCTAATTCTGCGTTCGTAAAAAAAAAATGTATGAAAACTAAATAATAATGCAAGACATTCAGTACCAGACTTAAAAAAGCATTATTTTAGATTTACGAAATGAAAATGATTTTGCATTTCCGTAAAGCTAGCACAACGTCACTCAGGCGCGCCGCGTAAGCGCCCCCGGAAGCGCCTACGTTCGTGCCGCGTAAGCGCCCCTGGAAGCGCTCCGGTGCGCGCAGCGTAAGCGCGGCAAGTCATGTGACCTTAAAATAACTCTTTTCATTGGTTCCTAACAGTTTTTTTTACAAAGAATGAAATCCCCACCCATTTCCTTCACTTCTTCTTTCACTTTTGTGACTGCAAGACCTGCCTTTTTGCTGTCGGATCTTTGTGGGAATAAAATCTTGGATTAGCATGGCTGCCAGACCATCCAGCAGTGAAGATGACTCCAATGAATTTCTTGATGAAGAGGCTCCTCAGCCGAAAGTAAAAGAACACTTTATATGGAAGTTTTTTTCTATTCCTGATGACCAGAAGAAAGTAAATGCTCCAAAAGTGGAGTGCAGGATTTGTCACACTGCCCTGTCACGGGGTGACCCCACTAAGAAATATTCTTTTGGTAACTCCACAATGATTCGCCATGTGGAGAGGAGGCACCCCCAGAATTTTGCCCGGGAAAGTGTCAGGGCTCTGGCACGAGAGGTTCCCAGTGATGGGGCCTCTACTTCAACCGGAGGACAAACTGCATCAGGGAGGGAGCAATCACAAGAGCTGATTCCTAACATTCAGCCTGCTTTTATTAAAGGCGTTATTAAATGCAGATATTGCAATCAGCTACTTTGCTATGGGGAACAAAGTGTTCTGCTCATGGCTCGAGCATTGGAGAACCATCGCTGCTGTTCCCAGCCCTAATTTTGTTTTGCTTTTTCGCTCCTGTTGAGCAGTTTCCCATTCCCTGTTTTTGTTTTTGTTCTAAAAGAAGGAAAAAAAAGTTCTTTTCAGAACTACCTCCAATTCTCATCAAAGAGCTGTGTTCTTAAAAAAATGAAAAAGAGTGAGTGAAGTGCAGTGCAGTGAGAGAGGAGAGGAAAATGAGTGAGAAAGCAAAAAAAGGTACGAGAGGAGAAGGGAAGTGAAGTAGGGAGACTGAAAGAAGGTGAGTGTGGGGAAGGAGAGTGAGGAGAAGGAGAGCGAACATGGGGAATGTGGATATGCGAAGAAAATGTAGTAAATGAACGGGGGTGTGGAAGGGCAAGAAAAGAGCAGTGATGTTTTGGAAAGAGTGGGGATACAGACTGGATTAAGACAAGTAAGTGTGAGACCAGGTAAGTAAGGCAGTGAAGAAACAGAGAAAGTGAAAGGAAAAATAACAGTAGAAGACTGAAGGCCTCATTTTTGCACCTGCCTCACAGCAGGCGTAACACTGACGCAGGTCCTTTAACAAGGGCCTGGCCCCATGTGAAAGGATGCATTACTGGAGTTGTGTCACTTTTGTGACACACTCCAGCAATGCATCACTTTTGCGCTTACAGAAATACTGACGTATCTGTAAGTACTTGCGACATAATGCGTCATAAATTAAATATGACGCATGAGTAGAAGACTGAAGGCCTCATTTATGTGGCCATGCGTCACTTTTACGCCACCGGTGCATCACTTTTTTGTGACGCACCAGTGCTGTAAAAAAATACACCTTGTTGAGTCATATTTACAAAGTGATGCATCTAGGTAGATGCGTCACTTTGTAAACCCCTGCGCCACATAATACCTACGTCAGGTGTAATGTATGCAAAAGGGGCATATTGACACAAGAAAGGGTCGTAGAGGTGACGCAGTGAAATCTATGAGATTTCACTGCGTCACTTTTAGGGCGCCATTGTGTCAAAATCTTGCACCTGCCTCACAGCAGGCGTAAAACTGATGCAGGCCCTTTCACATGGGATGCAATGCTGAAGTTGTGTCACTTTTGTGACACACTCCAGCAATGCATCACTTTTGCGCTTACAGATACGTCAGAAATACTGACGTATCTGTAACTCCTTGCGACATAATGCGTCATAAATTAAATATGACGCATGAGTAGAAGACTGAAGGCCTCATTTATGAGGCCATTTGTCACTTTTACGCCACCGATGCGTCACTTTTTGTGATGCACCAGTGGTGTAAAAAATGCACCTTGTTGAGTCATATTTACAAAGTGACGCATCTAGGTAGATGCGTCACTTTGTAAACCCCTGCGCCACATTATACCTGCGCCATCTGTAATGTATGCAAAGGGGACATATTGACATAAGGGAAAGTCGCAGAAGTGACGCAGTGACATCTAAGAGATATCACTGCGTCACTTTTATGACGCTGTTGCGTCCAAATCTTGCGCCTGCCTAACAGCAGCCGTAAGACTGACGCAGGCCCTTTCACATAGGACTGGCCCCATGTGAAAGGATGCATTGCTGCAGGTGCATAATTTTTGTGACACACTCCAGCAATGCATCACTTTCTTCTAAACACTCTACATTATTTTTTACTCTATTTTTTTTACACTGTTTTTCCCCGTGGTGCGCTCAGGGTGCGCGTACCGGAGAGCGCACCGGTGAGCGCAGCCAGCGCTTACCCCGCAAAAATGTAAAAAAAAAAAGTTTTTTTGCCCTTCAGGGTCCTTCTAGGCCCCCCTCAGAAAACCTAGGGGTCAGGGGGTGTCTACTCTGCCCCTTTTAATTATTTCCCTCTTTCTTTTTCACCTCTTGTGTCTCGATTCTACCGAGACACAAGATGGCGGACTCTCCGGACTGTTTAGAATGTTGACAGACACCCGACAGCCAATCAGCTTTCCGCTCGCGCACTCCCGTAGCGCGCCGGGTGCGCTCCCCGGTACGTGCACCTGTGAGCGCTCGAAGCGCGCCTATAGATATATATGTGTTTTTGAAGTTAATTTTAAAAAAAAACACGAGCAATTTTCACCTAATATAGCAAAGGCACATCTGCATACCAGTCCCTACAATTTTGCCAAGTTTGGCGTAATTCCCTTCAGCGGTTCGGGCTGTAGACTTGTCAGACAGTCCTATGGAAATTAACGTGGGGAAAACACGTTTTGGGACCCCCCTTTTTTCTCAGCCCTCACTTCACGAATCCCGCCGAAACTTTCAGGGAAGGAGCGGAGCGCAGCGAGACCATTTTAATGAAAATTACAGGCAGATCCCTCAATCGGCGCCAAAGTTATTTCCAATAGAATGTTGCAGATTTCCGATGGAAGCCAATCCTAACTATAACTACCTACTGGCGACCGCCAGTAGGTAATATATATATATATATATATATATATATATATATATATATATATATACACATAAAAAAGCAAAACAGGAAACAGGAGGTCAACAATTACATTGGCATCCTTAGTTTGAGTCATGGGAGCTAGTAGGATCTAGTAGGTACAATGAAAGGCCTCAATTGAAACACTGATACCTGCCAACAATAACATAGTGTGCATTGGAAGCAAAAAAGAAAAATTGATATGCTAGAATCTAACATATCTCTTTATCTTTTATAAATTGAATCACATTTGAAAAGCTTCGAACTTCCATTTAAAAATACAATTGATATTTTTGTGATGTATACATGTTTCTGTATTTGTGTGTATTATTTTGAGGTTCAAATCATGCAGATAGCAGTAGGTAGGCTCCCTGGCTTCCAATAATGATTCAGTGGGGTTCAGCAGAAGTCAAAATGGTCAAGAACCACATTTGTCCCTACCTCTCTTGTGCATTTCAAAGGATTCTAGGAACATATTCAGCATTGGTTCAGCTGCCACTTATGCAGTTTGTTTCATGGAAATCCAAATGTCGACTCTTTGTACTAAGGGTCTTCCCAGACTTCAGTTGGGATATTGCACTCATATTTACTCTGTTTATGTATATTTATGCTGTTAATTACTCCTTTTAGGTGAGGAGGCATATTATTCCCGCTGCTGGAGAGCAGAGTGATTAACTTGACCCAGCAGGGTGACAAAAGGCCTGAGCACTGATCCTGAGATGAGCCAGAGAAAAATTAAGATTTTGGACAATCCATAATGTGTAAATGTATGAATTTGGGACCTACGTAGTGAGACTGGGAGAACATGCTTCACCACAGTTTCATATCTCACTGGACTTTGTATGCCTAAGGGAAGGGAAATTGCCCTCTAAGCCAGATTTCCCTCATGAGTGTAATACAGTGTCACTACAGACAAAACAGTAAACCATACTTCCTTTACTTGTGAGTGCCTACTAATCTCCCAAGGCCTACCCCAAGTCAATATCTAACCCAGGTCATACGCAGGTCAATATCTAACCCTGCAGAATACCCTCTGTGCCACGCTACCTGTGCACAGTTACCAGGCTGCGCATAACAATAGTCTCACGTCCTCAGACTGCATGTGTGCACATGCATGTATACACATGTTCACATGTAACAAACAAAGGGCCTCTTACTCTAACTGCATCGCAGTGACGTTACCTTGAAAGGCAGACGCTGGAGGTAAATACATGCAGTCCATTTAAGTACGATTACCATGGATGAGACATGTAGTGAGTCTAACCCACAGTAAAAAGTCCGAAACTGGATGATACGAAAAGCAAATAATCTGGGTGTATTAAATGTGCAGAAACCAATTTTGCAACAAGAGCCCAAATTACTTGCACTAGCTTCCTGCCTTCACCAGTGGTTTATCCCATAACTTCCTCTTCCCAGTAAACTCAAGACCAATTTGGGAAATAGTGATGTGAAGGTGGCAGGCTCTGAAACAAAGAAACGCTCCAGATTCTTGAAAGTTCCCCAAACATGTGACCTGAGAACTCCTAATTCTAACAGGAAAGGAAATCTCTAGAAACTTCTTGACTCTTTTTGAGACTAGATACAGTTATTACTTTCGAGTTTTAAATCAATCGAAACATTTTTATTGATAAGCACACTACTGAACCACAGTGAAGGGAGCCATCTGTTCTGAGTGATGTGAACTTAGATAAAGTAAATTAGCTTAAAACCGAAAGAATATGTGTTCTCTTTAAGATAAATAGCTAAGAAGACAAATGTTCACAATTCTAAGATAGTCTGTACATGTATATAATTAGATCAACAAAAGCAGTTGTAAAACTGATATGAACAGAAGCTCTTTGTTGACTTCATTGACACAGGTTTATATTTGTCTCAGGAAATTTTTCAAACTTAGGAGTGCTAGAAATAGAACAGTGGAGTTAAAAGTGATTTCGAATTAATGTAGGGTCCTTATTGTTTGATACGGTTACTGAATACATTAGAGACGAAACATGATCTTTAAGGAGCAAGTACACCTTCAACTACAGAATATTTTTCTGCGAGTCGCAGTAAGACCATAACAATGTAGAGTCTATCGCCTGACCATTACTCTGAACCATCCAAGCCCCTTTCCTTTGTTTGACAATGAACACTTCTTTATTTGTTTTCAAAGAGATCGTTGCAATATAGGGGCGTGGAGGATTTCACATCGTCCTGACTGGATCAAAAATCCACATGTTATTGTGTGAGCATGTTCTGACACCTACTCACAAGCAATTTGTTTCCTCATCCATATCTTCATCTGCAACAGCTTTTATCTGGTCACCTTCTCTCATGAGCAAAATGCTGTGATCAGTGGTATTGATGTCCTACCCAGCTCCACTTGCCAAATATACTCTAGGACATGGGAACCCAGGACTGTAAATACATGTATGGGTCACTGAAAAGAATGAAGATATCATGACGTATAACCACAGCTTACTTGTAAGTGGTTATACTGGGGCAGATGTGTGCAAAATGCACAAATGAAGTCTTTCATGACAGGGGCGTGACTTGGTGCCCGGAAGACATGGCGGCGTCGGTGTGAGGCTCCCGGACCAGCGTGGTGTGCTCAAGGATTTCCATCTCCAAAGCTGCTTGGAGGAACTTGAGTCTAAGATGATGCTTATCACTCAGGGACTTCGCATGCCGTTTTTCCGGTAAAACAAAATGTTTTATTTTGGTGTTAATCGAGCGTCTGGAAGGTTGCGATTAGATGGGCGCCATTTTCTTTTTTGCAGAGCTATGTGAGCGCTCTCCTTCCTTAAGAAGTGGCATCTTTATCCTCCACCTCATATGTATCAGACCTCCCTAAAGCTCTACAGGAGGTATATCTTTCTTCAGCAGAGCTTTGCAGTGGTGGAGCAACACAGTTTCGTCCCACCTTTCTAAAGTGCTGGGGTGATGTGGTTGCAGCCGCCATTTTGTGGATCACCTCAGATGTCTGCATGATAATCTCACAATACTTATAAAAGCCGCACTTGCTCTGTTTTTATAAACATATAAGGTTCTTAATGATGCATTCCTCTCACATGTGACACCTCTTTGCTTCTGGATCATGATTTAGTAGTTTTACACTGTTTTTGAAAGCGGAGTCCTTCCAAGAAATTCAAGCTTCCACTTTGCAGCTGTGACTAAAGAGACTCCTGATACATAAAAACATCAGATATTTTTCGGGGTGTACTTCACTTGAGCATTTATTTCTAAGGCATTGCGCTTTCCGGTTGTGCATCCTCTCATTCGAGTCATACCTCTCTGTGCTAACTTCCTCATATCCAAATTTTGTATATGCCCTTTAGACTCTCTATGTTACTCTCCTCACAAGTTGATGGGCAGAACAAAAGGTACCCTCTCTGTCACCTCAAAACCAAAACGTATTTTCATCAAAAACTCAACACTTTTTTCAGAACTCTCTAATTTGGAAAATTTGGGGCTTCTTGACACAGACCAGGTCAACACAGCAATGGATCCTACGCAGCTACCAACAGGAAAGTCAAATGTGAAACGTTTAAAAAGGATCCCCCTTTACCACCTAAGTCGGCCTCTCCAGTCTCAATAGAGTTATTACTACAGGAAATAGGAGCCCTCAGACCCCTTGTTGAAGAAGCGAATGCAAAATTACAAGTCTTCGCAGATAATTGGTTGCAACTGGACGTTAGACTTACAACAGTGGAGCAGAATGTCTCCTCCCTCAATGATACCACCAAAAACGTTACTTTCTTGCACTCTCAGGTATCAACACTACAGAAACAATTCAAGGATCTTGAAAATCGCAATAGGAGGAATAACATGAGCATATATGGTATGGCAGAAGGGGTTGAAGATACGGATCCTATTGCTTTCTTCAAATCTTTTCTTCCCAAGGTTCTTCATTTACCAGAAGAAACCACATTGAATATACAACATGCTCACAGATTAGATTGTATCACTACTAACACTTCATCTCCACGGAGACCGAGAGGAGTCATTCTGTGCTTCCTGGAGTACACAGACCTGCTAAAAGTCTTGGCAGCTGCTAGGGCCATTCAATGAATTTCTTGGTCTGGTTCTACTTTATTCTTTGCACAAGATTATTCCATTGTAACTGCGTCCAGATGTAAAGCTTTCCTTGACATGAGACCAGACCTCCGTTCCATGGGAGCAAGATATGGTCTATACCAACCATGCTTATTTAAATTTACTTATAATAACAAAACTACTTCATACAATGATCCAGTTCATCTGCAAAGCTTCATCAATGCGCACAGGAAGGTTCTCATGGATTCTTCTAGACCTTCCTCCTCACACAATACTTGACTCTCCTAAGCCACTCATTTGAGTTGTCACTTTACCGCTTATTGCTGATTTTATGCAGTTATGTATCCTAATCAGATTTATATTCTGGTGTTATCTTTGAATATATTAGCCAATACTATAAGTTTATTGCTACTTTCATGTTCATTGTTCACTATATAAACTACAATTACATTTATCATCTCTTTTTCTCTATTGCATCCACAGTTATGTTTACATTATGGCGTGCTTCCCCCCCTGGTCCAGTCCGGCTCTCGCTAGACGTCTTGTCTCTGCAAAGTGGTCCCACCCACCCCACATCCATGTTTCCTCTATGTAGGTATGAATTTTGTCTTGTCTTATGTTCTTTGTTTTGCACCTAATGTTCTATTTTTTTCTCTTCGGATGTCATTCATATAATTAAAAATGTATTTATCCTTATATTTTTTAACTTCCCTTTATTTTTGTTTTTTCACCACTTCTGTACAAATGTTCTCTTTCTCTGTGCTCCTCTACTGATGTCTCTTTTTTGGCTCTACTTATCTGTTTTTTCTAATCTTTTTTTGGTTCGAGAGTTATCTTCCCACTCACTTATTTCTTTTCTTTATCTATATTCTTATCTATGACTTTTTTGAATTGGACTCGTATCTTAGCTTGCTTTATCAATTCATTGTTGACACTCCATGTCACTAAAATTAATCTCTGAGAACGTGAGACGATTAAATTCTCCTATTAAGAGACAGAGAGTCCTAACTCTTCTTGCTAAACTAGGTGCTGATATTGTTTTCCTGCAAGAAACACATCTTACAGAGGCTGAATCCTTGAAATTAAAAAAAAGGCTAATTGTTAAAATGTTGCTGAGGGGTGTTCCAGTTTCTTTTCTTAATGTCTATGCCCCCACTGGAGGAGATGGCCCACACTAGCTAAACAAATTTCCCATTGCATTGAGGACAATTTTGTATTAGCAGGTGACTGTAATCAGGTTTTAGACCCATTCATATATAGGAATTCCAAAGTGACTTTTATGCCCAACAAGCCCCACAAATCCTTTGTCCACACTATCATTCAACATAAACTTCAGGATGCTTGGTTCTTTGTAATCCGGATACTAGAGAATACACCTTTTACTCCCCAATGCATCAAACTCAATCAAGGATTGATTATATTTTTGTCTCTCACAATATTTCACAGTCCCTTTCTTATGCTGACATTGGTCCTATTCTTTTATCTGATCATGCCCCTGTTTCAATTGGCTTTGCTATATTAACCAAGGTTAACGCTCCTAGTAGGTGGCGATTACAAATGCGCTTCTCTTAGATCCTAAATTTACTGCCTCCTTCACTGCCTCTTTTAACAAATACTTTGCAATAAATCAAAACGAGTCCTTGCTTTTTTCCACTATATGGGATGCTTTCAAGGCCTCAGCCAGGGATTTTATTATCAGCTTTGTTGCAGAGAAAATAAAAAATGCACGTAAACTGACCAATGATCTCCTCAATGACATTAAGAAACTGGAGCACTCCTATTATGTTTTGCCACTCGCAGGAAGGTCTTGCAGCTCTTATGAAGGCTAAATTACAATTTAATAAGAGCTCAACGGACGATGCCTCTTTATATCTTTTAAAATACAGTGCAAAATTCTATGGTGGCAAAAACAAGGCAGGGAAAATATTAGCTAACTATTTAAAAGTTCGGCAGAATAAACTAATTATTGATTTTCTATATGATGATCATTCTGTTTTAAAATTCAAGGACACTGAAATTGTGAACCAGTTCTCTCTCTTTTACCAAGCACTATATACATTTGAAACACAGCCCTCTGATCACTCTTTGTCACAGTTCTTCTCAAATATCCAAAAGCCTCTCCACGATGCACTAGATTTATCTTCCTTAGAAGCAGTAGTGACACAACAAGAACTAAATGCTCTCCAACAACTTAAAAAAGAAAAGGCACCTGGCCCTGACGGCTTTACTGTTGAGTTTTATACTCATTTCTCTGAACTTCTATTACCCAAGTTGCTTACCCTGCTGCAATTTTCAAACTCTGCAAAAAGGTTCTACAGGTTCATTCTCAGAAGCACACATATGTCTCATTCCTAAAGACTCCTAACATTGTAAAAACTACAGACCCATCTCCTTGGTTAACATTGATTACAACATTTTCTCTAAATCATTTGCAATACGCTTAGACTCCCATTTGCCGTCCCTGTTGGGGAAAGAACAGTCTGGCTTTGTCAAAGGACGGATTATAACAGACAATACACAACTCTTCTTTAATGTCCTATCCCAAGTCTTCTCAACTAAAACATTCCTTAGTATCAATGGCATTGGACGCAGAAAAAGCTTTTGACAGAGTTGAGTGGAAATATTTATTTTATACCCTCAGATGGTTTGGATTCGGCCCAAATTTTATAAGTGTATTATCTCTCCTTTACTCCAATTTCCATGCTGCAGTTTGTGCTAATGGTCTGATTTCCCCCTTTTTCAATTTGGGTAGATGTGTTCGCCAAGGATGTCCCTTCTCTCCTTTCATATTCAATTTGGCCTTGGAACCTTTTTTGTCTAAATTGCGTCAGAACTCAAACATATATGGTTTTCAAACTTTGAATGCCTACATTAAACTCGCAGCCTACGCCAATGATATCTTGCTCTTTATGTCAAAGCCAGAAGACTCAATTCCTGCTTTTTTAACAGAAGTGCAATCATACTCCCTCATATCTGGGTATACATTGATTAATGATAAATGTGAAATCCTGCCCTTAACCAAATATACCTTTAAAATGGAATTTAGTTCTTCTAAATTCACATGGAGCTCCAATCATATTAAATATTTAGGTCTATATTTTACCTCCTCAATTTCGGATACAATAGCATTATGCATGAATAAATGTATTAAAAAAATGTAAGTTAACTACTAAGTGACATCCCCTATATTTATCCTGGTGGGGTTGGGGCTGCTTGGATACTATAAAGATGATGCTAACACCTATAGTCCTATATACTATTTCCAATATCCTGATCCCTGTCCCCGCTAACCTTTTCAAGAAAGTTAACTGCATCCTTTCTTCCTTTTTATGGAGTGATAAGAAACCTCGAATGTCTATTTTAAAATTTTAACACCCCAAGACAGAGGGAGGCGTCAATTATTCCGATTTTCAGGCTTATCAGAAAGCTTTCCTTTTACGCCAAGCCACTCTTTGGTTGCTTGAGTCCATGGATGACTGTCCTCTCTGGACCTCTATTGAACATCTGTTTTTTAGCCCCCTTTTCCTTTGCTGAATACCTTTCCTTCTCACGCAAACCACAGTCTATCTATACCCCTATAATAAAACACGCTTCCAAACTCCTTGACCTAGCTCCACTTTCAATTCACCTTACTACCATCTCTTTCCTGGAATCAACAATTTGTCATAACAAAAATCTAACTGTTCGAGGTAAACCATTTTATTGGAAGACATGGAGACAAAAAGGCTCAATATGGATTCATCAGCTACTTTCACACTCACATTTTTTACCTGTTAGTACACTTAGCCAATCTTTCAATTTACCCTCTTCCTTTATCCACATACATGATGTCCTCAAGAAAGCGGTTATAGATATCTATATTTAATTGCCTACAGCACATGATACCCTTGCTATTTTAGACCCCTCTTCACGACTTCATACTTTATTAAAAACAACACCCAAAGCGTCTACTATTTCCAAATATTTACAAGAGGGTACTGTTATCAGACATAATTCCAAAGTAGAAGAGGCATGGGAACAGAATTTTGCTACGGAATGGTCAATTTCCTTCTGGAAAACGTATGTACTAAATTACGCAAGTCATCCAGAGCAGCCAACACAACCCAAAAATTTTTCTTTGTCTACAACAGACTCCTACTAACACTGGCTACCTTGAACAAAATATTTTCAGCTGTACCAGACACATGCTGGACGTGTATGGCATCAAAAGCTAATTTATTTCATTTGCTATTTTCCTGTCCACATGTTTATACTTTTTGGCAACAAGTATGGTCTCAAATTAATTTGATTTTTGAAACTAAGTTTTCTTTTTCCTTTATCAACGTTTTTTTGGGCAGTCTTTCTTCTATATGGGAGAATGTTGCATTCAATGTCAAAGTTCTTGATTTATTGTTAGCAATTGCTTTCCAGCAAATTAATATTAATTGGAAAGATTCCCAAAAAATCTCCTATGAAGCCTAGTGGTATGCTGTCTGCCATAATCATAGATTGGATACCACCTTAGTTTATCCCTTATGTTTGGCGAAGAAACTTTCAGATCTGTGGTTACCAATTACAATGTATATTGATGCAAGTGCTAAAAAAAAATTGAAACCTCTGCCATCCCAGCAAGAAGTTCTTCAACCACCTTGACTCCCCTAAAACGTTCCTAATATGTTTTTTATTCCATTGACATTTAAATTCTACTCACTTTCTTTGATTTTTTTTATTTATATTGATAAAGTCCAATTCATATACTTTTATTGTAATAGATTTAAAATGTATTGATATGTTTTTAATATTCTGTACTGTTTACAGACATCTTTATCTCCTTAATAAAAAATTTCTTGAACTGAAAAGTCTTTCATGACAACCGTAACTTATACATGGGTACCATGTTGTGTGGCTTGTTGGTGGAAGTCGAATAAAACTAATGTGAGCCAACAATTTTTTCTCCAACAGATCAATGAGGTCCTTATGCAGGGGGAACAAGTCAGTTCTCCAGGTCACAGGAGTATGCACCTCTTAGAAATGAGGACAGTATATGAGTGTTGTTGACATTTCCCTCTTGGATTATATAAACAGCCACAGATTTGAGAGATTTTACATAGAGTGAAAGGGTTTCAAGACCCCTGATGTCATTTATGTGTCAGTTCAAAATGTATATGTCTTTTAGTGAATTGCTGGACACTGTCACCTCAATATAGTATCTGGTAAAAACCTCTGCTACCACTAGAGTTGGAAACGAACTAACTATTCTCTGGGACTCATGAAATGCTTGGTTGTACCGTGACATTCTTTGGTAGACCACATCATTCTCTTCTCTTCACATTTTTTCTTTTTTTTGTTAGTGATGCAAACAATATGGCAGTGGCAGCAGCATGCTTTGTGTGGGAAAACAAAAAGAGGACATATGCCACACTCTTGGTGGAGGAGTAAAAAAGCACACAGCATAAAGATTAAATCTACTGGTGTGTTTTTCACATTTTGATAACACAAGTTTCAAAACTGTCAGATTTAACAATAATGTCCTGAGGCTTGGGATGTTGAGTTAAAAGACCGACCTAGACATCTGACATGACTTTGGGGTTCCAGGTACTAGCTAGATGGAGGAAGAGAATCACTCCATCCACTCCATACATCAACACAATACTTTATTAAGTTTTAACTTATAAACAATAAGGGCAAATACAAACATCAGTAAAAAAACAGTCAAAGTCACACTTTACTTGAAAGCATCATAGTCTCATCATGTGAACATAAACAATAGAAATAAGCATGAGACATAATCCAACATCCAGTCTTTCTGAGAACATGAGTAGATTTAAATGTATTTAGTACTGTTAGACTTACAGTCTTGTTGCTGCTTCTGGGATTCTAGCTGAGCATGCAGTGTCCGTCATGCTGTTTTCAAGACTCACCTGTACAGTGTCAAGATCCAGGGGTACCAGTTGGGAGCAGTCCCTATTCAACCCTGCACTTTTGCCCAGCACTGTAGGTCATTCGTGTGATTCCATAGGTTTTGTATTGTGAACATCCACTGCACTATGGTGCACTATATTGATCAGTAGGGTTTCAGTTTCACCATGGAGCTGAGAATCGTCTAGCGATCCTCTCCCCAATTATCTCCTATCTTTCTTTGGAGAAATAGTAGTGCTCTTTTGTTGATACTCAGCTATTTGTGGGATTACTGGAGAAAATTAAGCAACAAGATGGAGTTGGATTGTTTACTGATTTTTGGATGCCCCACATATGTTGCACTGTTTATATTCCCATATTAGACCTCTATTCTTCTGCGATTGGCTTCTGAAAATTCCATATTTATTTTGTACCCACCTATGGATAGTGGCTGCAAGAAGTTGGAACAAAGCGCAAAGCATCCTCATATCTATGTATCTATTCACTCTGTATATGTCAGTGATGTTTTTGCTAATCAAGTGAAGAATAAGTCTTGGGGCCATATGTAGGAAGCCAAATTCCGATCGCAAACGCTGAAATTCACAGAATTTCAGCGTTGCCATCGCAATTTGGCCAGTATGCTATGTAGCAGACAAAAGCCCACTTGCAAATTTGCGATTCCCTATTTTGAGAATGCATTTAAGGAATCCCAAATTGCGATTCCTTAAATGCAATGTAGGAAGCACCCAAGTTGTGCGATTTCGGCTTAAGGAATCGCAAATTACCACTAACTTTGGGTTGGTGGTAATTTGCGATTTCCTTGAAGAATGCACTTTTTGCATTTTTCAAAGTGCCATGTGACGCACATACATGCCCTAAGCGCATGTATGTGTGCCACATGTTCACACATGCTTATTTCAGGGGTGCAACAGGGTGTGCTATTGACACCCTTGCAACCTTGAAATTGCATTCTCAATTTGCGATTCTCTAATTGGGAATCGCAATTTGAGAATGTCTTCCCATTCATTCCTATGGGCCTTCTAGCCCATAGGAATGAATGGGAAGGTATTCCTTATTTGCGAATCTCAATTTGCAATTTACACAAAAGGACTACGTAGGATTCGCAAAATATTTTGCAAATCCTACTTACATTGCGTTTTGCGATTCGCTAATTGCGATTCCCTAACAATCGCAATTTGAGAAGCGCAAAAAATGTTTTACCTACATATGGCCCTTAGAGAATTCCTGGAGGATTCATGGTCTTTCAGTTCTACTTAGTGCGCAGTAAATCTGTTGTGCATCTGAACATTCCTTCATAAAAATGTGAACACTGCCAACGGAGTAGGAGTTCTTAAAAGCTTTTTCCAGACCCCTGGATTACTCATCATTGGTGTCACCAGGAGAAAATTGCGGTAAAAAAAAATGTGCTTTACTCATGCACTAATGGTTGTCTAGCTAACAAATGAAACAGAACCTAGGGTTATGTGTACAAAAATGAGGAATTGTGATTTCCATATTGCGAGTCTTACCGAAATGCGTTTAGGAAATCCCAGTTCCTAAAGTAATAAACCTTAGAACTTTTAATTAGCAATTCCAGGTGGGTTGCAAATCGACCTACCTCATATACTAACGAGAAAGGTCTCAGTTTGCGACCCATTAGGAATGATAGCCATCACAGGTATGCTGGCCTGCTGGGGTCAGCAGACCACCAAGCCTTTGACTGATATTAAATAAAGCATTTTTTTGAAAATGCAGTCCGTTTTCCTTAAAGAAAAACAAGATGCGTTAAAAAAATAAAATAAAAAAATTAAATGTTTGTTTCATTTTTAAGAGTAGGTAGTGGTACATGGACCCCTGACTGTTTTTAAAAAGTAGTTTACTACACATTCTCAAAGAAGATGTAAAATGATGTCATGCGAACAGTGATAACTGCTAGCAGAATTATGACTGCACGAACACGAACCACGACCTGCAATTATGGTAATTTTGCAACCCAAAAATCTGAAATCAGCAAATTAGATTTTTTTTCAATTTGGCACGCATGAATTTGCCCACATCTTCGTATGAAGCATTGTATTTTCTTTCATAGCTGCTTTCCAATTGCTTCACTAAGCTCAAACTTACAGAATGTGAACTGTTTCCCGTGAAGTCTGTATATTAAAGCTAGCATAAATCCCCTGAAAAGCACATTGTAACCTAGCCTCATTACATTGCTAACCATTCTTAGCATCACCTCTGGATGGCTAACCAGTAAACCAGTTTTAATTACTTGTAATGACTGATGCTTTGGGAATTTCAGACTCAATAATGCATGACAGAACACACCGAATTAACTGAGCAACACGTTCTTCAATGTATTACTCTTTAAGTTGCTGAAATCTCTAATTGGAACCATGTTTCCAAGTATTTGTTCAGTTGCTCAGTTCATGCATACTTAAAAGAGAGTTCATTTACACCATTATTTTCAAACAAATGTTACACATCCTATATCCATGAATGGTTAGAAATATCAATTATGCATCTGTGTATTCTTTTTTTATAATGCAACCAGCACAGCTTCATAATCTGTAATAAGAGGTGTTTAGCATACAAACAAACGGAGCCATCACAGCAATACAGGAAAAAACTAACCAGCACCAGAGCGGATAGCTCTTTTAGCAGGGAATATCCAAGTAAAGAACTCCCGGTTCAGGATGATTGTTCAAAAAGTCGAATACTGTAAGTAATGTGATATGCAAAAGAGGGCCAATTGATAAATTATGTACATGACATATGTAGTTCCCAACATTTAATAACAAATCGGGGTCTATTAACTAAATGCTCACTCAATGCAGTGCAGCAGCCAAAAATTCTGTGCTGCGCTGCGTGAAAAGGAGACAGCAGGACAGTACCATTTTTTTAGCGCCATGGCACTATCCTGCTCTGTCGACAGCTCTGGTGCACAATTAGGCTGCCGAGCACCACACACCTTTGCACCATAGTGCAAAGGTGTCTGCGTGAGTCTAGTATAGGATTTGTACTCGAACTTTAAAACCTTTCCTACGTTGTATGTGTGCTGTAAAGTGCAGCACATATGCAAGGTCAGAAAAAAAAGCGGAATAAAAGCACTTCTTGATAGCACCTATTTCAAAAGGATGAGGGGGCATATTACCAACGATTAGCGATATTTATCGCTAATGATGCTTAGCAACACATTTTTTAACGCTAAGCATCGCCGGAAATTATAGCAGAGATAACTTGCTATTAGCAAGGTTTATCTCAGAAGTGATAAAAATCCTTGCGCTAACTGCCAAATGAGAGATTATCACTGGAAAACCAACGATAATCTCTCGAAGTTTGGCGTTAGCTTGATGATAGGGGCTCACAAACTTAGCCATGATATCCACCTTCCATAGGATATCATGGCTAAGTCAGGAAAATACCAGGGGGCATATTACCAACAACTAGCGATAATTTTTGTCTCTAACTTGTTTAGAGACAAAAATTATCGCTGCACATCGGCGATTTTTATCGCAGATAAACCTTGCTATTAGCAAGGTTTATCGCAAATGCGATAAAAAACGGCCGCAATGCATGAATATCGCTGAAAAGTCAGCGATATTCATGCATTATCGAGCAAATGCTCTTAGCCATGTTATCCACCTCCCATTGGATAACATGGTGAAGAACTGCTCAGGGCAGGTGTTAGCTTTTGGAGATATTCGCGCTTAGCGCGAATATCTCCAAAAGTTGGTAATAGGAGATAGCGATGTTAGTGACTGTTTCCAGTCGCTAACATCTTGGCACGCCCACTTTGCATGTCATTAGTGATAAATATCACTGACATGCAAAGTGGGGCCCAAGATGGTCGCTATCTCCTATTAGCTGTCACTAACTGGTGTTAGCGACAGCTTGGTAATAGGGAGATAATTTTATCTCCGCTTTCTTGGCTTTTAAAGCCAAAAAAGCGGAGATAAACCCCCTTGATAATATACCCCTAGGTGTAAAAAAAGCAGTGCTAACCGCGGTTAGCGCTGCTTTTTTTTTATCACTAACAGGGTTAGCGAAATCCTTGATAATAGGAGAAATGTCGCTTAACAACATTTCTCCTATTATTTTTCTCTGGAACGCTCCCTTTGCATCTCATTAGAGATGCAAGGGGAGCGTAGAGAAAAAAGGTGCTAACATGCCAATTTGCGTGTTAGCACCCTGTTGCTGATAAGGTGAAAGCTTTATCTCCGCTTTCTTGGCTTTTAAAGACAAAAAAGCGGAGATAAATCCCTTGATATTATGCCCCGTTATTTTTTGATGAGAAACCCTGTCTACTCTTTTTAGTAGACAGAGTTTTCCGTCAAAAAACAGGGATGGTTGCAGGGGAACGCCCATGCACCACCCACAGAATGCCCCTTTAGCGATAAGTAATACAAAGCAATGCTAGGCACTGCTGGAAAGTAACCTCGAAAAAATTATTTTACATCAATTTGCATCACTTTTCTGATAAAAACATGGTGCAAAGTCTAGTAAATATATTCTTAAACACTCTCAAACACTCTCAAAACTGAGTGATCCAGGTGACTGATGAAAGAGGATGTCACCGACTGGCCACATTATTATCGTAAAGCATAACTGACGCATGTCACCTACAATCTCTGATGGTCAAGTATAAACATTTTTAAAAGTTATGCCTCGCTAATGAGCCTTTTTTCAAGTCAATGTAACTTTATAAGGATTATACTGTAAAACATTAAACATATTTAGGTTACACAGCTTCAATGTAAATGGGAACTCTGCGAGAAGTCTCTGAAGGTAATAAACACTATGGCATGGGGCCCACAAATTGCGGAGGTTAATGGAGGTCATAGTCTTTGTTTTCCTGGCAGAGAGCCACCTGCCCAATTTAAAGCCACTGCCCGGCTGGCGGAAATCTGTAATTCGGCACTGAAGCTCCTGCACCAATGGCCCAATCATAGGCTCAGTGAAAATGCTAAACAGGCCCCATAATATGTTCATCCCACTCTGCTTTCTGCTTTTTCAACAAACAAACTTCTAAAGCCAGAATTTATTTGAGTAAAGCAAGCGATGAGCATGATAGTGGAAGGGGGTCCCTGAACTCTATTGCAGACCCTGCTGTGTGGTCCACCAATCAAGTTCAAACATCCTTTAAGCAATATCTTGGAAAGTCAATAGCCTAGTGCAAGAAAACATTGATCAGATTATCCTGACTGATCCCCCGTATAATGTCAGACCACCCTGAGGCCCAGAATCACTGTTGACAAACATAGAAAAGTATAGTTATCACTCTTAAAGAAATCCAGAAAGCTGCTTTGATC
Organism: Lissotriton helveticus; assembly: GCF_964261635.1. Lineage (NCBI taxonomy): Eukaryota > Metazoa > Chordata > Amphibia > Caudata > Salamandridae > Lissotriton > Lissotriton helveticus. Next base: position 1,084,560,889 of record NC_136059.1, read on the forward strand.
TTCCTTGACCTGCTGACTACAATATGGGTAATAACACCATGCTACTAAATACGCTTACTGAATGGCAGGACATCAGGGATGGTCCTTGAATGGATTTTATCATTTCTGCATACTAAAGTTAACAAATGCTCATAGAATCTTCTGTTTCATCCTCCTCAAAGAGCAATGAAAGGTCTGAGGGAGGTCCCCCATCTCTTCTGCTATTCTTCAACATTTGCATGTTTGCCTTTGTTTTACAATTTGTCAGGATTCTGTCTTCTGCCAATAGATGTCACTGAGCACTGATTACAAAGACACTATATCTATGAGACAGCCTTGCATTCCAGTGGCATATGTTAAAGAGATTGTGAATAATAAAGAAATGGGCACTTAGGATTGTGAGATGTCTGTGCCTTTAGTGGTGAAAGAATGTGGCACTCCCATCATAAAAAATAATGTTGCATAATTTTTTATTCCAGACCTCTCAGCTCAGAAGCAGTGTCCCTGTTCCTGACTACTACCTGGGCACAAGAAAGTGCTTACTGAGATGCTTGTGACTTCACCAGAAAACCTTCTGAGCTCAAACAACATGCTCATTTTGAATTCTGTGCCCTCTTCATCAGACTTTGTGGTTACTAAGGAGCTCACCCCGATGCAAGTGTGTTTGCCTGGAAAAAACTTGGGTTATATGACATTACCCCCTACCAGGCCGATGACCATTCTAGACCAGTGTCTTGCAGCATGAAGACTCCAGATATGCATTCTGAAAAGAACCCACTTGACAAACTGCCATTTGCTCAAATTTCAGTCTACCGACCTAGAAATAAAACATCCAATGAAAAATCTGAAGCCATTTGGGAGCCTACCAATATCCAGTTTCCTCATCCTGGGGCCCAACACCTCTGCTTGAGAAGACACCTGGTGGCCCGCCGAGCTAGGAACCACACCCCACACACCCACGGAAGCATGCACAAAACCTCAGAATCATACTGGACTCATCGCTCACCATGAGCCATCAGATCAACGCTGTCTCCTCATCATGTTTCTACGCTCTCCACATGCTTCAGAAGTGCTTTAGATGGATCCCCACTGAGGTGAGGATGGCGGTCACCAACGCACTCATCCGCACAAGACTCAACTACGGCAAAGCACTCTATGCAGGAGTCACCCAGAAACTCCTTAGGAAACTTCAGAACATGCAGAATGCCAAAGCCAGTCTGGCCCTCAACATCCCCTGCCACAGCCATATCTCTAAACACCTATGAGAACTCCACTGGCTCCTAGTTAACAAAAGAATCACCTCCAAGCTCCTCACAGATGCCTACAAAGCCCTCCTTGATGCTGGACCAGCATATCTGAACCACCACCTCGGATTCCATGTACCCACCAGACAGCTACATTTTGCCCAACTGGCCCACTCCACTGTGCCTCAGATCAGCAAGACCAGAACCGAAGGTAGCTCCTTCTCCTACATCGCTGCAAAAACCTGGAACACCATGCCTCTCCACCTCAGGCTCGTAGGCACATTTCAGGAAGGATCTCATTACCTGGCTCTTCAGATGAAGCTCAGCACCCAGTCGAACCTACAACCCCCCACCAGCACCTTGAGACCCTCACGGGCAAGTAGCCATGCTTAACAAGTATTGATTGTTTGATTGAATGAGTATCCTCAAAAGAACAGAATCCAGAACAGACATCGCAATCCTCCAAACTCCTGCATCAGAAAAACCTTGCAGCATTCCACAGAGTCCTTCAGGCAGGAGAAACATTATTAACTATACCTTCTATTGGGTCTTCCTTTAATTTGGCTGCCCAGGGACAGGTCTGTAGGGGGGATACTGTCAGTATTCTGCCATCCTGCCAATAGATCTCACTCACTAGGGCCCTTTACGAACCTACCTTTATATCAATATAAGTCAATAAACACATCAGCGCTAGGTCTGGGCGGTAAACTCAGCATTGCTTGCGGAGTACGCAGAGTTTTCTTCATTCTGCATTACCCGGAGCTCGCGGAGTTCCGGAAAACCTCCACTCTGTGGAGCGGAGATTTTTTCCTGGCTCACGTTCATCAGCATCAAGTTGGCAAACACGATTGAGAAAAATCCACCTCCCGGCGAGATTTTTCCTTGTTTGCGATCGGCAACATAAAGTTGACGTGCACGAGCGGGGAAAATCACCCTCCCTGCGAGATTTCTCAAAGCGGGCGATCAGATTTCTCATTGCGAGTGGCCGTGTTTGCTCACGACCGCTTGCGTTGAGAAACTGTTCATTCGCTCAGAGAAAGCTGCCACTCAAGTAAAAACCTACTCAAGCGGCAGAGAGGATGCAGCGCCCATTTGTGCTGTGCGTGGTGCCGTTTGTGATGATTGCACAGAGCAGACCAGCACCTGGCACTGAACTGAAAATCACTGCAAACCGACTTTATCTAACGCACTCTGCCGCTTGTGGAGCTCCACGTAGCGCGGAGAAGGTTTTTGTGCACTTCTCGTAGTTCCGTCCAGGGTTTATCAGCACCTACCATACTTACTTTTGCTTCACTTTTTTGTCCAGATTTCTGTTCCACTTCCCAGATGCATTATGGTCCTTGTTGGTCCCTCTGTCTTTAGACCCTTCCGAGCTCATGTCCTGGTGGTGGTTTTGTGTTCACTAGATTTGTTTCTGCATCCTACGGTTATTCTGACCTCTTTATGTTTGCATTCTGGACCCTTTTCTATATTTGTTCCAATACATATTCTACTGTTCCAGGTTTTCCCATTCCCTCTCTTGTGTTTCCTGTTTCCCCTGGTCTTCCCAACATTCACTGAGACGTTAAGTCCTCACACCTGGCTTTCCCCTGCACCGGTACCCCTCCCATGACCCGTCCACTATTTCCACCCTGTGAGTGCAGCAGCTTGCAACTAACTTATGTTGAGTATTACTGGGATCTCTTGTGTCCTGCTGCTGTTATTGCAGGCATGTTCTTTGGTTCTGTTTCCATATTCTCTACACCCATTGTCCTGTTTTTGGCTATTTGAGGTATTTGTTTCTGTCCCTTGCTTTACAGCATCTCTGTTCCTGTGTTAGCCATTGATCATAGGCTTCTGTCTGCACTCTTCTTGAGCTGCCATGTTATAAGCATGGTCCTTGCCTTGTGTTCCGTGTTCCTGTTCGTCTGCACATTTCTGTCTTGCCTTGTTTGAGCGTAGAACTTTCCGAGCCATATATATGAATTTCAGCTCTGAGTATTCAAGTCCTGTTCCTGACCCTTATTCCATTCTTGTTTTTCCTGAGCCCAGTTTCTGTTTTGGCATTTCTTGTTCTGTTTCCTGTTGTTCAGTCTTGTGGTTATATTTTAAATCAGCTTTTGTTGCTTGAACATGAAATACTTTGAAAAACGACTCTTGGCAAAACAGGAACAGTTTGTTTAATTAAATAGAGCATCCAGGAGAACAGTTAGAGGCCCAGGGTCTGAGGACTGTCTCAATTTACAATCAGTCTGCGGTCTCTTTTTATACAGTTCATCGTAGGTAATGATGAATATCCGGTGAACCATTCATGGTAAGGAATGTAAGTTGCTACATTTGAAGTGACAAGTTAATTGTCTAATGGAGAGTACAGTTGGGCCTCGACTTTGCATAGAGACAATGTGGCCAGTGGGTAATGTGTCCAGATGTCTGGCATGTGGAGTTCATCATCACTGCCTGTGATGTGTCCTGATTAGCTATATGTTCCTAACTCACATGGCATCTGACTTTATGGTGCTTTGGGAGCATGCATACCACTCCAGCCATGTTTGCTTTATTGGGGCCAATCTGACTGGACCATTGTAGTGGCGCTGCACCTACCTGCAGGATTGATCTGAGGTTTCCTGGTTCCGTGTTTGTCTGCCGGCTACGTGCCACCCCACCTGTGACCGATCAATCAGTGACCTTGGGCTTAGGTCCCAGAGCTTGCTTGACTACGTATTTGTGAGTCAGGGTAGATGTGGAGTTCACAATGAGGAATTCGTTAATAAAGACATAAATTTGTTCTCATAAATGAATGTATTGTTTTTCAGCATCAACTTTTTCCATATTAACACTTTTAAGGAACCCAGTTAAACTCTAAGTTTGTGCCTTTGGAACAGAGGACCACCCTGCACTCCTCTCCATAGGAGCAGCTGGGTGTCTTCCAATACTCCGTGAGATTAATCTGCTATTTGCTTTTGTAAAGATCTTTTAACCTCACAGAAAGATCATTTTCGAAGAGCAGACAAACCATTGTTTATGATGGTTTGCCTATCATTTCCCTGCTTTACCTTCCTGTTACTAGTTCTTGTGAATTCCATGCAGACTTCTAGTTCCCTATTCACTGCCTGTTCCAACCTGCTTCAGTCCCCAGCTTTGTCTTCCTTCACTTCCAGCCATCAGAGTCTCTCTTGTTTATATTATATACTCTAGTTATCCAGCCTTGTCACAGTCTCATCTGGCTAGTATCCTGGCTGATCACCCTGCTATTCCCCTGACCCCTTTAGACCTTTAACAGGTATGTATTATATGTAATGGGATGATGAACGTTACATACTTTGCATCATGGATCATATATACCTTAAGATGAAGGAAAGTTAGATTTATCTCAATGGATCTAAGACTAAGTTCTAATTCTTGAAGCGGCTGTTTAAGTATAACCTTCTTTCAATTGGCCTTCTAACCTGGTCATTGCTCTGACCTCTTCTCAACTAATCGGATATATGTGCATAATTACCAATTTGGATCACTATGATGTCATCCCATAGATCACTGCAGTGGGTAAAGGAAGCATCTCCTGGGTTTTCATTCTCCAGAAAATCTTTGTTCTCCTTCAAATTGATCACTATATAGAGCTAACATTCCACACTCTGCCCAATGCTCTATTGTACTATTGTAACATAATTGATGTTGGCTCCCCAAGAAAATCTTTTTCTGACTACAATTAGTGCATAATCTGGAAGTCAGGATATTCCTGGACATACAGATTTTTTAACACATCAAACCAGCCTTTCATGCTCTCCATTGGCTTCCTGTTTAGAGCAGGATCAAGTTCAATAAACACTATGGGCCATATGTATCAAAGGGTTTTACCCATTCTGTGTCTATGGGAAAATGATTGAACAATACTCTTAGTCATCAGGGCCCAAACTTATGGAGAAGAATTAACTTTAAACAGAATCCTTCTACCTTCAGTTCAGGAAAATGTTTACGAACAGGCTTTCTTTAAAGTCATGAATCTGCAATTGAGCAACCAGAAAATATCAGATCTAGACAAATCTAGGACAATCAATATCACCCTGCTGGATTTTAACTCCCAGGTCCTCAGAACTTTCTCATTGTTATGTTTTCGATTTACTGCCACTGTAGTGACCTCAATGACATGTAGCATTTTTTAAACTTCTAACTGAATGAATGAATAAATAAGTAAATAACTTTATTTAATCTCTTCTTTGGTTTTCTTTATTTTTTTGTTTCACGTTTAATGCTTATGTTGATCAATTCCTTCTAGAATACCACCAGCATAATTTTTCAGCCTCCAATTTGGCACGTGGCATTATATAATGTTACTCTGCTATTTCATGTGTACTAATGCTTCTTTCTCTATACACAGTAACTCCTCATAACTGTAGTGTCCGCTTTCTCTCTTGATCTCTCACACTGCTTTCAGTCACTTGCAGTTTAACCTGAGAGATTCTGTGAGGATATTCTCTATTTCTGGAGCTGCACTGACTGCTGTTACCACACAACAGGCTGTATCATAAAGTAGGCATTGATATTGGTAACTTAAAACATGGTCTCTGCCACAAGCGTGGACTCATTGGTGTAACAAATAATTCAAGAGTTAGAGAAGCACTATTTTACCACCTTAGACCAGGGAACTTTAATGGCATGTGCTGTTTTCACCTGGGAATTTAGTAACATTAATTGTCATCGCTAAAGTCAGTGACAGAACATAAAACAACAACATATGCAAAGCAATATAATAACAGAATTAAAACATAACAGGGCTCAACACAACAAAACAGTCAAAAGAGAGTGCAACACAACAACCACAGTAAAAGACAATACAATCATCTACATTACATGTTTTGAAGTTGCTACTATTACCAAAATTGTCCTTTTCAAAATTGAGCACGAAATATAAACACAGGGGTCCATTATGATGACGGGCGGACTTTGTCCGCCCGTCATCCTAGCGGGGATTGGGACCGCCCGCCATAAGGGCAGTGGTCCCGTGGGGGGCATTAGGATGTGCCCGCCACAGTGGCGGACACATCCTGCATTTCTAGCATTGTGGCGGGCGGTGCTTCCAGCACCGTCCGCCACAATGCTAGAAATGCATTTCAGCATTTGCATAAACAAAGCGGCAGCCATAGCGCGGTGCCTGCCGCTTTGTTTATGCAAATGTGGGGGGCGGGGTACCACAGGTACCATATTAAACATTTTCCGCCCCGGCCACAAGGCGACCGGGGCGGAAAAGCGGCGGACGGTCTTTCCGGCCACTGCGGTCCCCCCTGCCATACTAATATGGCGGGGGTGGAAAACTAGTGTAGATGTCGGGCGGATTGCCTGGCGGAGGCAATCTACCCGACATCCTAATGGCCCCCATAGTCTTCAATTGATATTGAAAATGCTAAAAGAATGGGAAGCTTGTGAGGAATGAGGTTTATGACTACTCAATTTTGAAATTAGTTTTCTGGCTCTGTCTTCCCCTCAGCTCTTCAGATGTATCCAGTTTGGAAAAGAGCCAGCTGGGCATATCAGAAATATAACACAATGTATCATCACTGTTTGTGAAAGTGAGAATAAAACAGAGCACCCAATTCAACCAATCAATTCAATGACCTGGTAAAATGAAAGTGGAAGGCAGTTTGAAATGTCAAACTGAGATACAAAGAGATGGTAAATGGTCAAAATATCGATTCCAAAACATAGACAAACCAAAATATCGAGTCCAAAATATAGAATGGACAAAATATCGAATGGACAGAATATAGACATCAAAAATATCGTTTTGAAGGTAAGTAATGTAATATTGATTTTAAAAATATAGACAGTCAAAATATCGAAGTACATAATATAGTTTATTAAAAATATCGAATTTTATGTTAGTATATGTGTGAAAAGTGTATATATTTTTGTAATGTAGTTTTAGGTTATTAATTTTAAGTTATTTAATTATTGTGTAATTTAATTCTGTAGCGGGTTGTGGGTTTATAGAGGAATAGAGTGGGAAGTAATTTAATTATAATTAATTAAATATGTTACTTAATCAATTGGTATTTATTTAGAATAAATTGTTAATTCATTTTTAATTGGTAATTAATTAATTCTTAATTGATAATTATTTTTTATTAATTGATTAATTGATAATTATGTGAATTAAATTAATTTATTTTCTGAAGCGGGTTGTGGGTTTATAGGGGAATAGGGTGGGAAGTAATGTAATTATATTTAATTAAATATGTTAATTAATTATTGGTATTTATTTTGAACAAATTGTTAATTAATTTTTAATTGATAATTAATTAATTCTTAATTGATAATTATTTTTTATTAATTGATTAATTGATAATTATGTGAATTATATTAATTTATTTTCACTAGAGTGGGAATAGTAAAATGTACCCCTATGCTATCCAGCGCTTTCCCTACTGTTGCACTCTCTGGAGTATGAATAGTAATTTTTACCCCTACGCTATCCAACACTTTCCCTACTGTTGCACTCTCTGGAGTGGGAATAGTAAATTTTACCCCTACTCTATCCAACGCTTTCCCTACTGTTGCACTCTCTGGAATGGGAATAGTAATTTATACCCCTACGCTTTCCAACGCTTTCCCTACTGTTGCACTCTCTGGAGTGGGAATAGTAATTTTTACCCCTACGCTATCCAACGCTTTCCCTACTGTTGCACTCTCTGGAGTGGGAATAGTAATTTTTACCCCTACGCTATCCAATGGTTTCCCTACTGTTGCACTCTCTGGAGTGGGAATAGTAATTTTTTACCTCTACGCTATCCAACCCTTTCCCTACTGTTGCACTCTCTGGAGTGGGAATAGTAAATGTTACCCCTACGCTATCCAACTCTTTCCCTACTGTTGCACTCTCTGGAGTGGGAATAGTAATTTTTACCCCTACGCTATCCAACGCTTTCCCTACTGTTGCACTCTCTGGAGTGGGAATAGTAATTTTTACCCCTACGCTATCCAATGCTTTCCCCACTGTTGCACTCTGTGGAGTAGGAATAGTAATTTTTACCCCTACGCTATCCAACATTTTCCCTACTGTTGCACTCTCTGGAGTGGGAATAGTAATTTTTACCCCTGCGCTATCCAACGCTTTCACTACTGTCGCACTCTCTGGAGATGGAATAGTTATTTTTACCACTACGCTATCCAATGCTTTCCCTACTGTTGCACTCTCTGGAGTGGGAATAGTAATTTTTACCCCTACGCTATCCAACATTTTTCCTACTGTTGCACTCTCTGGAGTGGGAATAGTAATTTTTACCCCTGGGCTATCCAACGCTTTTTCTACTGTTGCACTCCCTGGAGTGGGAAGAGTAATTGTTACCCCTGCGCTATCCAACGCTTTCCCTACTGTTGCACTCTCTGGAGTGGGAATAGTAATTTTTGCTCCTACGCTATCCAACGCTTTCCCTACTGTTGCACTCTCTGTTGTGGGAATAGTAATTTTTACCACTACGCTATCCAACCCTTTCCCTACTGTTGCACTCTCTGGAGTGGGAATAGTAAATGTTACCCCTACGCTATCCAACACTTTCCCTACTGTTGCACTCTCTGGAGTGGGAATAGTAATTTTTACCCCTACGCTATCCAACGCTTTCCCTACTGTTGCACTCTCTGGAGTGGGAATAGTCATTTTTACACCTACGCTATCCAATGCTTTCCCCACTGTTGCACTCTGTGGAGTAGGAATAGTAATTTTTACCCCTACGCTATCCAAAGTTTTCCCTACTGTTGCACTCTCTGGAGAGGGAATAGTTATTTTTACCCCAACGCTATCCAATGCTTTCCCTACTGTTGCACTCCCTAGAGTGGGAATAGTAATTTTTACCCCTACACTATCCAACATTTTCCCTACTGTTGCACTCTCTGGAGTGGGAATAGTAATTTTTACCCCTGGGCTATCCAACGCTTTTCCTACTGTTGCTCTCCCTGGAGTGGGAATAGTAATTGTTACCCCTGTGCTATCCAACGCTTTCCCTACTGTTGCACTCTCTGGAGTGGGAATGGTATTTTTTGCTCCTACGCTATCCAACGCTTTCCCTACTGTTGCACTCTCTGGAGTGGGAATAGTATTTTTTACCCCCACGCTATCCAACGCTTTCCCTACTATTGCACTCTTTGGAGTGGGAATAGTAATTTTTACCCCTACGCTATCCAACGCTTTCCCTACTGTTGCACTTCCAGGAGTGGGAATAGTAATTTTTACACCTCCGCTATCCTACGGTAATAATATTGTGTATTTTTTATTAAATATTATGTTAATATATATATATATATATGTTTTAACAGATATGATTGTATTTTTTTATATAAGTTCAATTAGTTATTTAATAATTTTAATGTAATTTAAGTATTTTTAAGTATATTTTAGCTATTTATTTTTAATATTTTTTTAATTTTACATTAATTTTAAGAAATTCGATACTTTTATAATGTATATATATATATAAACGATATTTTGGGGTCGATATTTTGGTACCTATCTGTTTGTAGATAGGAATTCGATATTTTGTCTGTCAATATTTTGGAATCTATATTTTGGGTAGTCTATATTTTGTCCCTCGATATTTAGTCAGTGATCCAAAGAGATTCTTACCTCAACAGTTTGTATTTCTCCTATTAGCTCATACAACAAACACGTTGCTGTCTTAATGATTAAAATCAGCCAATCCCAGGTACAGTTTCATGAAATCAGTAACCAATCCTTCTTAAATGAAGGAGCGTGCTGGAAAAATATGGTTTGTTTCTCACTATCAGCCCTTTGAGGGCTGCATTCTCTCTCCAGTAGGCCGTCATTAGGGTAACATGAAGCAAAGTTTTAATCTGAGATATCTTCAGATCACTTAGAGTCTCCTAGTCCTTGGTATTTGATGGTTGTTAAGAACTGACAACACTATAAAGTGGAGGCACAGATGCTAAGATCCTTTCTACATTCTGCCATATTGGTAATTCTGAGAATGTGAACCAAATACTTGTCACAACTTACTATGTAGAGCAGATGAGTTATTCTCTATCTACTGCAGTACGTTCATATTTACTTGAGGATAAATACCTCAGGTACTTCCCACATGGGGAAGATAACTCCCACAGATGGGCGCTCTCAAGTATCCATAAACAACTCACCAGGTGGTCTACATTATAACCTGTCTGTGCAAACTAGGATATATTGTAATGACAAGTCGTAAAATCAATACCAGAATATGCGAACACAGAAGAAACTTAAGATGTGGCTGCAGCACAACCAAAATGTCAAGACATTACATTGAAAAGTCTCACCAATTGACTGACTGTAGTGTGGTATTAGAACACCTACCAAACCCTGTTACCTGTGATAGAACCCTGCTTGAGAAGGAGTAGCGTTGGGTTTTAAGACTTTGAACACATATATCAGGACTGAATGACAATATTCCACGGGGACAGTTTACTCACTGATAACGCATCTTTCAGCCATTCTCTAGTACTATTATGCATGGTCAGTTTTTAACATCTGCTTTAAATATTGATTTAATGACTTGCTTTTTAACGTATGGTAATTTGACCCTATTCAGAAACTGTGGATGTTTCTGCTTATGAGCATATATTGTGATAGATTATCCCACATAGGAATTTCAACAAGCACTTGTTTCAATGTAATAATTAGGAAGTTGCATGAATGAGGATGTAGTGCCACAATCGGTAGCCATTTTTTTGATATGCGCTCTAATTTTCCTCTCTAAAGGCCTCGAGGCATGGGAGAGAAGTGAGGTGTGTTTAATTAAGAGATGCAGCTGTCAGAACAAAGCATATTTAAACCTCTCCGGCTACTCAGTTGCTTTAAGATGAAGGCAGTGAGGTACCTTAGGCAAGCAGGCCAGGCGGAGACCTTGGAGTCACAAGTATGGCACAGCCACTTGTAAGGTGGAGACTTTAATTCACAAGAGGACCCTAAAACTTAATGCTTTACTCTCTTTTTCTTTTCTCAATATAGTGTGTGACATCATGCATGCATCTCCTCCACTAAGTACCTTAACATGTATGTACCCACTACTTGTGTTTGAGTGTGGGGTTCAAAGTGCATGATAATTGTTGTCATCCCATATGAGGCCCAGATGTGCCCACGTTTGCCTTTGTTTTTTCCCACAGGGACAAACCTTATTGTTTTTACATAGCCTCCTGTTTTTAGATGAGAAACATAATGATACGTTTACGTGATAATGCTAATGGCATGCGCAACAATTGAGAGCATGGTCTTTCAACATCTGTGCATATTCCTTATGCTGTCTTTTCCTTCTTTTTTCAGATATCCATTTATGGACAGCAAGTAGGTGGTTCGGGTGTGCTTTACGTAGGAACGGTAAATTCACCAGTTACATCAGTATTATGGGAGAGGCGTGAATTGTGGTAGCATAACAGGTCCTGACCAAAACTACAAGCATTTGGGAACATTAGTGGCAGAAACATGTTGACCCCAAAAGGAACTAGTGGTAACTACAACCCCTGGGCTTCCTAGCTCTTCCCATTTGTAATCATACCAACTGGAGCCCAGATTAGATTGTTCAGCCACCAGGTAGGTATTTTCAAAGAGTAACCTAACCCCACACACTGCCCAATTCTTTTCTAACAAAGGGGTCGATTCCGATCCGGTAAAAAGCGCTCCGAATCGTCATACGGAGCGTTTTTTCCCTGTAGGAATCCTACCTGTAAACGTCCCGTACGTACGACAAAGTACGATTCGTACCAGGAGCCGTACTCCGTACGAGAAATACAAGACACCGTACGACTATAATCTCAGTGGCACAGTGAGCCCAGGACCCACGTCTGGGCATACCTGGCGCATTTGCCATTGTGCAACATTCCGTCCCTCAATTGTTGTTTTTGTATTTAGCATTGTGGAGCCTGCTGCCTTGCCCCGGTGACGATTTTTTACTTCCATTTCCAGATACTAAGTCCGAAGGTATAACTTCTGACTGGTTTGAACCTAGATTATGGACTAACCCATGCTCCTGATCAGCCCTAAATCATGCCTATATACTGCTAAGTGGTTAGCGCTTAATGCTTTTTTGGCACTATTTTTACTTACACTTTAAAACTTCACATTCATGATTTTGCTTAATAGATTGGTGTCTTTTTGTTCATTAAATCATTCTCTATTGTTATAGATTAGATGTGACTATTTATTTTGTTCCATTTTTAGATTTTAAACTGTTTTGGTACTTCTAAGTACTTGACGCATTTTCTTACGTTAAGCCTGTCTGCACTGTTCTATAGCTGCCAGGGGTTGAGCTCAGGTTTAAATTACTGAAACCCTAACTGGAAATAACAAGAATAATTACATTAATACTTTTAGTTGACTACTATCCACAACAACTAATAGTCAACCTTCCCACAACTTCCTTTTGCAAAAGGACTCTTGTGCACTGTAAAATTGTCTAAGAAAAAAGCCAAATCTCATGGTTTATGCAAACCGAACGTGCCAAATGCTCGCATGAGTGCACTCGCCTCCACAGATGATAACAGCCAGTAATTTACTTTGATGAGTTTATTGTTAGCATAACTGAGTAACCAATGCATTTCGGCATGCGATACGCCTTGATCCGGGGAGGAAAACAATGTCCCTGGCACAAATTAAAAGATTCTGCAAAGACATTGAGCAGTCTGCTATAGTTATGTACTAATTTAATCATCAAGCTTTCTTTCCCCCTTCTCTAACTCTCTTTTCTACTTTTCTCTCTCTCTCTTTTTTCCTTTCGTCTAATTATTTGCCCATGTCCTCCCTTTTTTCCTTCTGCCTATGCTCCTCCTTTTTATCTATTTTATCTTTATAACTATACAAAATGAGTTTCAGGTTTTCTGCCCAGCAGCATTAAATCGTATTTGGCTCTGTCTTCTATTAAATATTTTTATCTGTAACTATGTTACTTGTTTTTAACAAATTGATCCATCTGTTTTTCAAATGTTCACTTAGGACCTAGGAGTGATGATATGTGACGAGCTGTACATATAGCGAATGTAACTGCTATTGTTGGGCAGACGCTCTTTGTTCACTCGTGGGAAAGTGGTGGTATTATTCATAGATGAAGTATGACTTACAGAGTATTGAGCAATGTATATTCTCGAATTAGTGTAATGGGTTGGGATTCAATGTAGAATTACTTATAGAGAGACCAGCAGTAGAACCATGTGGTAGCAGGCTGCTTGAAGACCTGATTTATGACTGTTATATTTGCTTTACTGCTTTTGCCCACTAGGGCATAATTGTTTATTGTTGTTCTACTAAGCTTGATCAGGCAATTTCATGTTTTAGATTTGGCATAACATGAGTTGTACCATATAGATTAGCCTCTAAATTTATCTCTTTCTTAGAATGAGAGACATATAAATAAATATATATATATATATATATATATATATATATTACCTACTGGCGGTCGCCAGTATGTAGTTATAGTTAGGACCTAGTTTCCTCAGGAAAAGCGTTTTTTATTTTCCCAATTACTTTAGCACATGTTGACGAAACTTCGTAAAATCTTCAAAACTAGTGATTAGCTCTGGTCAGCGCCTGTCCTGAAAGTTTCAGGGTGATTCACCAAGCGGGGGCCGAGAAAAAAGGGGGGTCCCAACACGCATTTTCCCCATGTTATTTTCCATAGGAAACTATAGACAAAGTTACAGCCCGAACTGCTCAACGGAATGACATCAAATTTGGCAAAAAGATAGTCCTTGGTTCAGAAAGAGTCCTTTTTGTTAAACGGTGCAAATTCGTTAAGTAGTTCCTGAGAAATTCAAAAAATAAAAAGTTTCAACATCTGGGCGGAGCCTAAACCCCGAGCACACACTTGGCTCTAATTGGCTGCCAACATTTCATAGCAGGAAGTTTTGGCAGACATCTTGTGCTCAGACCGAGGGAAAAAGAAAAGGTGAGGAAAAAGATAAAATAACAATAAAAAAAACACCCGGACCCCCCAGGCCTGCTCAAGGGATCCCCCAGGCCTAAAATAAGCATTTAAAAAATATATATTTTGGGCGGGGTCATTCCCGTGCGCAAATCCATCTGAAAATTTATAAAAAAACAATGCCCTGGGTGGGCCAAGTCCCGGTAGACCACCACCTCCCCGGGGCTATGTAAGTACTATGTGGGAGGGCACGCGGCCCTCCCGCAGCCCCAAGGACGACCACCTCCGGGGCTTGTTATTTTAAGTATGCGGGCCTCCAAGGCTCCCCAAAGCCCTGGCCCCGGGGACTGCCACCCCAGGGGCTTTTCTTAATTATTCGCAGGGGGGCACACAGCCCGTCATACCCTGGGGCTTGTTTTTTTAAAAATAAATAAACCTGTGTGGGGGGCTTGAAAGCCTCCCACGCCCCTGAGACCGCCACCTCCCGGGCACTAAAATGCAAATGCGGGGGTCCATTATGGACCCCCGAGTCCCGGGGATGACCACCTCCCCAGGGTTTTTCTCACATTGGGAGGGGACCGCTTGGCCCTCCTCCTGGAGCCCTTGATGGCCCAGGGTACCACCACCCCCCAGCGCTGGCTCCTGTAGTGTCCTGGGGTGCCCACCTCGGGACACTGCTGTTCGCTATGACAGGGTGGGGGATGGGGTCCCAGGGGCCAGGAGTTGCCTGGGAGGGGGGCCACACGGCCCCCCACCTCAATAAAAAATATAAATAAAAAAATGAGACAGAGCCCCGGGGAATGGGGACCCCAGGGCTAAGAGAGACCTCAGGAGGAGGACACACAGCCCCCCTCCCCTTTAAAACTAAATAAATAAAATGCAGGCCGGCCCCGGGGGATGGGGTACCCGGGGCCATAATTGGCCTGAGGAGGGGGGCCATGCTGCCCCCTCCCAAAAATAAATAAAAAAAAGCATGGCCAGGCCCGGGGTATGGGGTCGTCAGGGCCAGAAGTGTACCAGCAGGGGGGCCCCCACTTTAAAAAAAAAAGGAAAGGCACGCCATGGCGGATGGGGTCCCCAGGCCATAAATGGGCTTAGGAGGGGGCCCACACGGCCCCCTCCAAATTTATACAAAAATAAATAAATACTGGCCATGCCCTGGGGGATGTGGTCCCTGGGGCCGAAAACGGCATCGGGAGGGGGCTTTTTATTTTTAAAGATGAACAAAATAGGGGTCAGCCCCCGGGGGATGGGGTCCCCAGGGCCCAGAAAATAGGAAAGGTAGTGGGGCCACAAAGCCCCCTTCTAAAAAAAAAAAAAAATTTAAGTTAGCATTGCGCGGGAGGCCTCGCCCCCTCCCAGCAACACTGCAAACATGTGGCGTGTTTTAAGTTGAGGGATTAATTCCCCTTCATACCTGAGGGTCCCTGTGGGCCAACTAGCTGATCAGGTACCTCCAGTAACCTCCATAGGGCTGCCTTGCAGAGAGGTGTTCCGAGGCCACTACCCTTTTTACACCTCTCTGCAACGCAGCTCTGAGGTGCTTACTGGAGGTACCTGGGGGGCTAGTTGGACCCCAGGGACCCTCAGGTTTCAAGGGGAATTATTCCCCCAACTTAAAACCCACCAGGGGGCACGTTTGCACAGTGATGAAGGGAGGGGGAGGGCAGGATGTGACATGTGTGTACTTATCCAATCACTACGCCAAAACACAAGCACTTATAAATTCACCATGCAATATTCTTGCAGAACTCTAATTATCCAATCAGTACCCACTCATGCAATGACCCAGGCACTAACACATGCACTGCTACAATCCCCTGGACACTACTGATGCAGTCCTGCCATCTCCTGCTCACTAGCTATGTACTCCTCCAATCACCCAGCCAGTTCCACGTTCTTATCTAATCACTGGGCCAAAACACAAGCACTTATAAATTCACCATGCACTCTCCTTGTAGTACTCTAATCATCCAGTCACTTCACTTGCACTCATGCAATGACCCACGTACTAACACATGCACTGCTACAATCCCCTGAACACTACTGATGCAGTCCAGCCGTCTCCTTGTCACTATCCATGCACTTGTCCAATCACCCAGCCAGTTCCATGTCCTTATCTAATCACTGCGCCAAAACACAAGCACTTATAAATTCACCATGCACTGCCCTTGCAGTACTCTAATCATCCAGTCACTATCCATGTATTCATGCAATGACCCAGGCACTAACACATGCACGGCTACATTCCACTGGGCACTACTGATGCAGTCCAGCCATCTCCTTGTCACTACCCATGCACTCCTCCAATCACCCAGCCAGGTCCATGTCCTTATCTAATCACTGCACCAAAACACAAGCACTTATACATTCACCATGCACTCTACTTGCAGTACACTAATCATCCAGTCAGTACCCATGTGCCCATTCAATGACACAGGTACTAAAACATGCACTGCTACAATCCCCTGCCCACCACTGTGGAGTCCAGCCATCTCCTTGTCACTACCCATGCACTCCTCCAAGCACCCAGCCAATTTCATGTACTTATCCAATCACTCCACCAAAACCCAAGCACATATAAATCCATCATGCACTCTCCTTACAGTACTCTAATCATCCAGTCAGTATCCATGTACATATGCAATGACCCGGGCACTAACACATGTACTGCTACAATCCCCTGAGCACTACTGATGCAGTCCAGCCATTTCTTTGTCACAAGCCTTGCACTCATACAATCGCCCAGCCAGTTCCATGTCCTATGTAATCACTGCACCACAACACAAGCACTTATAAATTCACCATGCATTCTCCTTTCAGTACTCTATTCATCCAGTCACTACACATGCACTCATGCAATGGCCCAGGCACTAACACAGGCACTGCTACAATCCCCTGGACACTACTGATGCAGTCCAGCCATCTCCTTCTCACTAGCCATGTACTCCTCCAATCAGCCAGCCAGTTCCATGTCCTTATCTAATCACTGGGCCAAAACACAAACACTTATAAATTCACCATGCACTCTCCTTGCAGTACTCTGATCATCCAGTCACTTCACTTGTACTCATGCAATGACCCACGTACTAACACATGCACTGCTACAATCCCCTCAGCACTACTGATGCAGTCCAGCCATCTACTTATCACTACCCAAGCACTCCTCCAATGACCCAGCCAGTTCCATGTCCTTATCTAATCACTGCCCCAAAATGCAAGCACTTATACATTCACTATGCACTTTCTTTGCAGTTCTCTAATCATCCAGTCACTACCCATCTACTCATGCAATGACCAAGGCACTAACACATGCACTGCTACAATCCCCTAACCCTAACCACTACTGTGGAGTCCAGCCATCTCCTTGGCACTACCCATGCACTCCTCCAAGCACCCAGCCAATTTCATGTACTTATCCAATCACTCCACCAAAACCCAAGCACTTATAAATTCATCATGCACTCTCCATACAGTACTCTAATCATTCAGTCAGTATCCATATGCATATGCAATGACCCGGACACTAACACATGTACTGCTACAATCCCCTGAGCACTACTGATGCAGTCCAGCCATCTCTTTGTCACAAGCCTTGCACTCATACAATCACCCAGCCAGTTCCATGTCCTTATGTAATCACTGTGCCACAACACAAGCACTTATAAATACACCATGCATTCTCCTTTCAGTACTCTATTCATCCAGTCACTACACATGCACTCATGCAATGACCCAGGCACTAACACAGGCACTGCTACAATCCCCTGGACACTACTGATGCAGTCCAGCCATCTCCTTGTCACTACCCATGCACTCCTCCAAGCACCCAGCAAATTTCATGTACTTATCTAATCACTCCGCCAAAACCTAAGCACTTATAAATTCATCATGCACTCTCCTTGCAGTACTCTAATCATCCAGTCAGTATCCATATACATTTGCAATGACCGGGCACTAACACATGTACTGCTACAATCCCCTGAGCACTACTGATGCAGTCCAGCCATCTCTTTGTCACAAGCCTTGCAGTCATACAATCACCCAGCCAGTTCCATGTCCTTATGTAATCACTGCGCCACAACACAAGCACTTATAACTTCACCATGCACTTTCCTTGCAGTACTCTAATTATCCAGTCACTACCCATGTACTCATGCAATGACCCAGGCACTAACACATGCATAGCTACAATCCCCTGAGCACTACTGATGCAGTCCAGCCACCCACTTTTCACTACCCGTGCACTCCTCCAATCACCCAGCCAGCACCATGTACTTATCCTATCACATCGCCAAAACCCAAGCACTTATAAATTCACCATGCACTGTCCTTGCAGTACTATATTCATCCAGTCAGTATCCTTGTACTTATGCAATGACCCAGGCACTAAAACATACACTGCTACAATCCCCTGAGCACTACTAATGCAGTCCAGCCATCTCCTTGTCACTACCCTTGCACTCATCCAATCACCCAGCCAGTTCCATGTCCCTTATGTAATCACTGCGCTGCAACTCAATCACTTATAAATTCAGCATGCACTCTCCTTTCAGTACTCTAATCATCAGTCACTATTAATGTACTCATGCAATGCCCAAGGCAATAACACATACACTGCTACAATCCCCTGAACACTACTGATGTAGTCCAGCCATCTCATTTGCACTACCCATACACTCACCCAGCCAGCAGCATGTACTTATCCAATGACTCCGCCAAAACACAAGCACTTATAAATTCACCATGCATTCTCCTTTCAGTACTCTATTCATCCAGTCACTACCCATGCACTCATGCAATGGCCCAGGCACTAACACATGCACTGCTACAATCCCCTGGACACTACTGATGCAGTTCAGCCATCTCTTCTCACTAGCCATGTACTCCTCCAATCACCCAGCCAGCACCATGTACTTATCGAATCACTCCGCCAAAACACAAGCACTTATAACTTCACCATGCACTCTCCTTGCAGTGCTCTAATCATCCAGTCACTACCCATGTACTCATGCAATGACCCACGAACTAACACATGCACTGCTACAATTAAGTATGGGCGAAATTTGCGAATTCGCGTTCCGCAAATTCGCGCAAAATCGAGATCGCAATCCACAAAATCCGCAATCTGCAAAATCCGCGAATTCGTGCGAATTTGTGGATTTTTGGTTTCTGCGTGTTCGCTGGGCTTTTTGCGTGTTCGCGAACCGCTTGCATGGAAAAGTTACCCATGCAGTCGTGTATGGGCACAGCACCCTCTGGTTCACCACTGCCACCCTCTGGTTCATCACTGCCACCCTCTGGTTCACCATGGCCACCTTCTGGTTCAGCACTGCCACTCTTTGGTTCACCCCTGCCACCCTCTGGTTCAGCACTGTCACCCTCTGGTTCACCACTGCCACCCTCCGGTTCACGACTGCCACCCTCTGGTTCATCACAGCACCTCTGGTTCAGCACTGCCACCCTCTGGTTAACCACTGCCACCCTCTGGTTCACCACTGCCACCCTCTACCGAGACCTTTTGTGACGCAGCGGCAGCACAAAAGATGCGCCATGGTGCTGGGTATTAACAACGTGACTGAGAGATGCGTCACGTTGTAAAGCCCTGTGCCATCAGGAGGCGTTCCGGCGCAGGGGAGGGTGTTCCTGCGCAGGAAAACCTCCTAAAAGTGGCTGAGTGAAATCTACAAGATTTCATTCAGTCACTTTTAGGCCAATGCTGCGTCAAAACCCTGCGCCTGCTTAAAGCAGGCTCCAGGCTTGATGCAGCATTGGGGAGATAGGGCCCCCGAGAGCATTGCTGGAGCTGCATCGCAAGCGCGACGCAGCTCCAGCAATGCCCTGCTTTTACGGCACAGATGCGTGACGCATCTGTGCCGTTTTTGCCACATGGTGCGCCGCATTGTAAATGCCGCGCACCATGGGTGGCGGAGCTGGGGCACACAATAACTGCCACCCAGCCAGTTCCATGTCCTTATGTAATCACTGCGCCGCAACACAAGCACTTATAAATTCACCATGCACTCTCCTTGCAGTACTGTAATCATTCAGTGACTACCCATGTACTCATACAATGACCCAGGCACTATCACATGCACTGCTATAATCCTTGAGCACTACTGATGCAGTCCAGCCATCTCCTTGTCACTACCCATGCACTCCTCCAATGACACAGCCAGTTCCATGTCCTTATCTAATTACTGCACCAAAACACAAGCACTTATAAATTCATCATGCACTGCCCTTGCAGTACTCTAATCATCCAGTCACTATCCATGTATTCATGCAATGACCCAGGCACTAACACATGCACGGCTACATTCCACTGGGCACTACTGATGCAGTCCAGCCATCTCCTTGTCAGTACCCATGCACTCTTCCAATCACCCAGCCAGTTCCAAGTCCTTATCAAATCACTGCGCCAAAACACAAGAACCTTAGAAATTCAACGTGCACTCACCTTGCAGTACTCTAATCATCCAGTCACTATCCATGTATACATGCAATGACCAAGGCACTAACACATGCACTGTTACAATCCCCTGGGCACTACTGATGCAGTAAAGCCATCTCCTTGTCACTACCCATGCACTCTTCCAATCACCCAGCCAGGTCCATGTCCTTATCTAGTCACTGCGTCAAAACACAAGAACCTTAGAAATGCAACGTGCACACACCTTGCAGTACTGTAATCATCCAATCACTACTAATGTACTCATGCAATGACCCAAGCACTAACACATGCACTGCTATAATCCCCTAAGCAGTACTGATGCAGTTCAGCCATCTCCTTGTCACAACCCATGCACTCCACCAATCACTCAGCCAGTTCCATGTCCTTATCTAATCACTGCGCCAAAACACAAGCACCTATAAATTCACCAAGCACTCTCCTTGCAGTACTGTATTCATCCAGTCACTACTCATGTACTCATGCAATGCCCTGGGCACTAACTCATGGCAAAAACAGAGGCGGTCATGCTAATCACAGGGGTACCCCAATGCATAGTGTTCCCTCATGTATGTCTGTGTTTTCACTGTATTCTAAGTGTCTGTTAGCATAGCACCTGCTCTAGGCCTGGTTAGGCAGAGTCAGTTATCACCAGTACCCATCAGCAAAATGTTGGGGGCCCAGGAGGACTTTCTGCTCCTCTGTTGTTTTTTCTAACCATCTCTTGCTTCTTCCTCTTTCTGGACTTCTGTTGCCTCTTTCTGCATTTCTCATGCTTCTTTCTGCGCTTTTCTTCCTCTTTCTTCACATGTCCTACCTTTGTAGGCATAGTTAGAATTTAGCCTTTAAAAACCTTTGAAATTTTCTGAAAAATCCATAGGTTTAAGGGACGTTATAGTTAGAAATTAGCGTTTAAAAACTTTTCAAATTCATTGAAAAAAACATAGGTTTCAGAGACGTTATAGTTAGAAATTAGCATTTAAGAAACCTTAAGATTTCACTGAAAAAACCACAGGTTTCTGGGACGTTATAGTTAGTTTACCATTTCACTCGTACAAAACCAGAGAAATTCAGCCATTATAGTTAGTTCAGCTAACTATAACTTGCGCCCCCGCAATGCACTGCTGATGACATCACATATTACATCATTCATGACATGGTCAGTGACATCACTCATGACATCTCAAATGACATCACTGATGACATCACAAAGGCAGTCATCTTGTGACTGAACCAAGTCACAGAAAAATCATTAAATAAAATGAAAAGGGGTCAGGGTAGATACACCCTGACCCCCCAGGCCTGTTTATTTATACGGGTTACTTGATGTTTAAACATTTCTTCATTCACTTACTTTTAACTTGCTTTTGTTCAGGTGTTCGAGTGTGCAGTTTAATTAATCATTGTGCATCTGTAGATTGGGTTCTATAGAAGGAGAAAGCTAGAGAAATAAAATCAGGAACTTGGTTTAATTATTTATACATTTATGTTTTTTAAATAAGTTAGTGTATTTTGAGTTAGTTTAACTTCTTAACTTACTTAAGGTAATTGGTAAAT
This sequence comes from Lissotriton helveticus, assembly GCF_964261635.1. NCBI lineage: Eukaryota > Metazoa > Chordata > Amphibia > Caudata > Salamandridae > Lissotriton > Lissotriton helveticus. The sequence continues at coordinate 1,084,582,986 of NC_136059.1, forward strand.
TTGTAGCAGTTTTTCTCTTTGCCATTGTTTTGGTAATCCAGCAGAGTGTCATTCTCTGGAATGCTTTGTATTTCTTCTGTGATAAATAGTTCCCTCTTTTTTTTTTGTTAATTTACCTAATATATTTATTGTTAAGCTTGCTTTACAGTACATTTTATTGGTTATCGATGTTTGATTTTAAGTTTATTTCAGTCTTTACCTTTTTTGATGGCTGCTAATTAGTGTTTCTGTTTAACTTGAAATGTATTCTTGTGTTGTTTGGTGTTATGAAAAGTTTATAATGTTTTGTGTTATAGTTTTTTTATACTACTAATTTTATTGTGTTTATATATTTAAATTAATGTTTTTTTGATAGTCAATTATTTGTGTAGTATGTCAAGTCAATTTTATTATACAGTTAATAAAAACCTTTTCAGACAGTAAGAGGTGTTAAAAGTACAGAGTTCTTTGAAAGCCAGCAGACAGTGCATCGCATAAATCCGGCAGAGCACAAAGGAATTTTAAACCATGTGCAGGTTTTGCAAGGCCCAGCCTAACTATAGTGCACTAAAGATGGAAATCAAAAGTTCTCTTGCTTGAGGCTGGCCTGGTGCATTCCAGATGGTTCGTTATTTTAACTTGGCTACACAGGGCAAACTAGCGTTATAGTATGGACGGTGCATAATGTCGAGCCGACCCAGAGCAAAGGAATTTCAAACAATGTCAAATGTTACAGGTCCCAAGCCAAAGAATTGGGAAGTAAAGATGGAAGTCAAATGTTCTCTTGCTCAAGCCTGGTTTGGTGCATTCCAATGGTACAATTTAGACCTTGTCTACACAGGACTGACCAGCATTAAGGTATGGACAGTGCATAACATAAAACCGGATGAGAACAAGGAATTTCAAACCGTGTGCACATTTCGCAAGTCTCAAGCCTGAATATGTTTCCAGAAAGTTTTGTGTGCTGAGTGCAAATTTCACCGGCCATGATTCTAGATCTAAACTATCAACCAGAGTGGGAAGTAAAACTTCTAATATTTAGTGATGGCCTGAAGCAGTCCATACGGTAGATTTTGTAGCAAATCTGGTGAAGATGATGGTCACAGCAGGCAAAGAGTGCCATGTTTTAGAGTGCATTCCCGCTGCACTACTGCCGTTTGCCAGGCCAAGGGATTTCGTACAATGTACAAGTTTGCAAGTCTTAGGCCTATATGTTGAGCAATCGATATAGGAGTTAATGGTTCTCTTGAACTAAAGCTGGTCTGGTGTGAAAATATCAATGCTTTTTTAAGCAGCTCTGTGCAGGGAGTGCTGACGTGCAGGGTGTAAAATGAAGCCAGCATTGTGAAAGGATTTATGAGCTGTAAACTGGATTTCAGAAGCCAAGGGCCTAGGTGTAAGGCTGTCAACTAAAATAGAGAACAAATGACGTCTTGTTCGATGGTTGGCCTGATACAGTCCGGGCAAAGTGTTTTAGGGCAGTTCAAATAATGGTGGTAAGCACAGAGGTCTATGGTTGCTGTATTTGACGGTTTGGTGCCTCAGAGCTGACGCTGCTTACTGAGCCTAATTTGCTTGTTGCCTTCTGAAGAAATGTAACAGTTTTGATGTTTAATTTAACCCTCGTGGACCTGGCAGAGGTCCACGGAGTGGAACAAACTCCATGGAACTCCGCTTCACCATTCGTCTCCACCCCCCTAATTAACAATTAATTAGACATTAATTAAAACCAAAACAAAAAAACTATTACCTGTACCGCGGCGTCCCGGTCTGCCCTCCTCCTCTTCCTCACTGTCTCTGGGTAATCAATGTGAAAACTGCGCATGCGCGCGCTCCCGCAGTGCATACAGGAAGCATAGTAAAGACATCATTTTAAATAACACAGCTCTCCCCAATTGGGAAAACGGCACAGACAGCCAGTGCCCTACATTCTGCCAAAGCTTTCCCAGCAAGGGTGCCATATTCTTTTTGAAAAAGAGTTCAGTATCAGTTCTTTTGTACATCTCCTGATGGTTCTATATTTTTGTTATTGTGTGTAGTTATTCAAAGGCTACAATATTAGCATTTCAGTGTTCGTGTTTTCAGAGTCAAAGGATCACATGCGAAGTACTGACATGACCATGCGAGCATAGCTGGTTTGAAGCACTAAATCTAGGGCTTTGTTATATTTGTGCGCTAGCACAGCATGTTTATTACTGGTACCACCTAACAACTTGGCTTCCTGACCTGACTGTTGAAAAAGACAATGCGAGCCCCGTGCATTTACAAGCTATGCTGTTTCACACAGTAGGATATTCACCAACATAGATATATGCACTGGTGTCAATCATGGCAGCATGGTTGAAATTAGTCAACAGATTTAGGTTGACAACACTGTCTTGCAAAATATACCCCTCAAGCACATTCCAATATGTCTCTCACAAGTGAGAGATGGATGTTGGATATTTGACACAATTGTGGGCAGTGAGCTTTTGGAGCCATCTTTCTGAGTGGCATTTCTGTATCATTAGAGTACCTTTTGGAGAGCAATGTGATACTTGAGATATTGACCTACCATTGGCTCTGAGGAGGATGTAAGGTATGCTTTCCCACATATCACCCACACTTCTAACTGTTGTTGACAGCCCCAATCATTATAGCCAAGGTAAAGGTCAAATGGAATATTGGTCTGCAGGAACATGTTACAGAAGGATGGAGGTTCTGCTGTTTGCAAACCAAAATGCGGTAACCCTTGTTTGGACAGACAAAATAGTGGATAAAAATACTCAGATACCAAATTATTGTGTCAAGAATTTCGTTGACATGAGAATTGAAGTGAAGGATATATTTTTGTGTTGTTTTTAATATTGTAGTACAAACTATAGTGTTAGAAAATGTGTTTGATTTTACGTGGTTTACCATTTTTGTAATTAGTAAAATAATGTATTTTTATTAATATTGTATTTTAATATAGTGTAAATGTTTTAATGTTATACAAATTAATAACAAACAATGAATTATTTCTTTATTAAATTTTAATACATATATTTAATTAACAAATTGAATGTTTTGCTAAATTAAATCGTGTAGGATATTGACAAATTTAATTAAACTACGACAATATTTTAAAAATACAATTTTGAAAATAAATAATTATTTCAATTTTATATTGTTTATTTTATGATTTCATTAATATTTAATACAATAAGATATTTATAATGTAATAAATGCATTGTTATCACATTTGTTTTATTATTTAGTTTTCTTAAATGTTACAAAAAATTCTTCAATTGATTATAAATTCCGGTATTTACCATTTATCTCATATACATTTTTTGACATAACATTCATATAATTTTTCCAAGACATATTTAATAATTGTTTCTTTATTTTCTCTACGATTAATTATTTTATACTTTACACTTTTTATTTACAGATTATATAAAAAAAAAAAAAAATTAAGTTATATTCCCATTGATTTCTGTAGGGAGATAGTGTTATTTTTTAGTTTTGTTTAGTGCCCTTTTTTACTGCTACCCTATATAATTTGTAGTCAACTCATCTCATTTTTAGTCTATTTTTCGGGATGTAGGTCGCAAGAAGGTGCTGCTGTTTGTCAGACAAGGTAAGTCCTTTATAAAGATTTTTTTCTGGTTTTGAGGGCAGTGGACATTTGGGGTTTTGAGGTTAGTTATAGTGTTGTTTGTGGGTTTTTACTACATTTAATTGTAGCAATTGTAGTGTTCTTTACTAGTGTTTTTTTGTAGTTTTTCGTAATGTGCTGTAATAATGTTTAGATATGTTCTTTTATGAACATGTCCTGTGGACACATTTTTTTGGGAAGGAAATGCATTTTGGGTTCTGATAAGTTTTTTTACTATGATTTCCTTTATTTTTCTTGTCTTGGAGTGTTTCTTTTTATAAACACCTTTTTTTTAAGGTTCCTGAATATTTTGGCTTTACTGCAACAGGGTGAACCACACAGAATATCCTGAAAAAAACTAAGGTTGGATTGGAAGTATTTAGCATCCATTTTTAGCGCTAAACTATCAAAGTCTCTGATGTGAATGAAGCGCTATGAAGCTAGCTGCCTGAGCAAGAATTGTTCAGAGCAACCGGTTCTGGCCAGGGGAAAGGACGAGCTCCATGGAGTTGGCTATTGAGTGAGGCTGTTCTGGTGTGTTCGACAATGAATGAGTGTGCGCACAAAATGAAACTATTTAGTAAAGTGGAAAGTCAGGAATAGATCAGAGGTTACCTCTCACAAAGAAATGGCTGTTATACTTATTACTGAGAGAAATGTTGTCATACCATGGATTATTTGAAATTTGGAGTTACTGTTGATCACTTCATATTTCCTTTCTGATGAAAACATAGAGCAAAGGGAGAGGATCTGGCATTACATCAGAGCGCCGATTTTGTAACTGGTGAGCCGGCTGCGATTCTAGGTGTTGGGGCTTAACATCCGGTGGTTCTGGGCAAATCTCTTAATTTCCCTGTGCAAAAACATGTCAATAAATAAAGCAGCTAGTGCTCATGAGAAGGACTCGAATGCCTTTGGGAGGCGTTTATGCTACATAAAACTGAGAAAATGAAAACATTTAAAAAAAATCATAGGTAGAAAGCTGTTTACAACCATGCAATATCAGAAATGGATGACTTGCCGTAACTTAAGCGTCAACACAATATATTGGAATACCCCCAGGCACCAGGGGGCAGATTTATGAAGGCCTTGCGCCGCCGGTGCGTCATTTTTAACATGGGAAAAAGTGACGCACCGGCGGCGCAAGGCCTTCATAAATCTGCCCCCAGATGTTTTTCTTGTCTGAGCATCATCTCAAGTCTTTTGTTTCACACGTTTTGTGTTTGGCTTTCTGATATACGTTTTCAGGATAATGATTTGCATGGAAACCAACATAATTTTTTTTCATGGAAGTAAGTTTGTTTTTTGAGGTTCTAAACTACAATATGGGCAGATTAATTAACAGCACTTCATGGTTGATGGGAAACAGGTCATGCAGCACATGGATATCTTTACTGAGTTTAGGTCTGGCAGAAGGTGACTAGTTATAATACTAAAAAAGAACTAGTGGAGGACTTGGTGATTAAAAACAATTTTCTCAAATGGCTGGTGAGCACAAATGAAAGCTGTGTTAATGTATATTTTAGTTGGTACCAACAGCACATTTTAATGCAAGAAAGAAAAGCCAATGAAACAAAGGGCCCCATTGCGATGTCGGACAGAAGGCCATCCGAAAGCTCGTTGGTGGTGTTCCACTCAACATCTATGGCCTCGGGCTGACTGCCGTATTATGATATCAGCGGACCAACCGATGCCTGCTAGGAGAATTTGCTCTGCCTCCCACAGGCTCAAGGAGTCCGTCAGGGCGTAGGGCAGATCGTAATCCCTAAAGTGGAGGCAGTGCCTGCTCAGGCACAGCCATGGGGATTATGATGCATGTTTCTAACCGCCATAAAAAGGCTGTGGGAAGCAACCTGTCCCCCGCAGGCTCCACTATGAGGCCTGTGGGGCACCTCTGGTGCCCCCCAATCTTCCATGCATCGTGTGGCAGGCACCGCATGGTGCCTGCCACATGGTGCATTGGTGTTTAAAAAGTGTATATTTCCTACTGCTGCTTGTGCTGCAGCCCGCAGCACAAGCTGCAATAGGAAAGATACACTTTCCAATTGCTGTGAAGGAGGTCCTATCCTGATTTGGGAAGCAGACTGCTGACTCCTTGCAGGGCGGTTCCTTTAACGACACAAATCTGGTTGGACGTTCGTCCGATGTGCATCATAATGAGGGCCAAAGTGAAAGTTGTTTAATATTAAATAGCTTGATGACTTTCACTTTGGATAACCCAGGATGAGAATGTGAAGGTCAGGCAAAGTGCAGTGCATGCCCAGTGTGAGAGTCAGGCCATGACTGAGTTGCAGTCTCCTCCCTGCAAGGCCTGCTTTCTCAGCCTTCCACATTCTAGTCCCTCTCTCCCCAGCAATTCTTGCTATCACTCTTTCCACTCTCTTCCTGCCTGGGCATTCTTTCCTCAGCAGTCATTGCTCTCCCTATCCCTCTTCCTCCCAAACTTCTCGCCTACAAACCTCCTGCTCTGATCTGTTTTTCTTCCCTTGGCCCCTCTCTCTGCAGCAGTGCATGCTCTCTCACTCTCCCTCCCTTTGCCTGCTCTGCTCTCAGTATTGCTTTCTCCTACCCCCTCCCTCTCCTTGGCCACTTTCTTATCAGCCGTGCCTTTTTTATAACCCGTCCCTGCTCATGGTCACTCCTTTCTCTGAAGTTTTGCTCTGCTTCGTAAAATATGATGTTCCTCTTTGCCTGGTGAGATTGGCCACCGCCCAGATCTTGGTGCAGTGTATCTACAAGCTGAAAGTTATAAGGCTGTTGTTGAAAATTGGGTTGGTGCTTGAGGGGGAAGGGGAGGGTGTGAGCCTTTCTGAAGCAACAGTCACAAGGGAGAGGAGTTGGCCTAACGGCTAGGGCGGTCAACCTCGAATCTAAGGAACTGGATTTGAGTCTCGGCAATGACGCTGAACATCCTGTGATTCTGGGCAACTCACTTAATCTCTCCGTGCCTAACAAAAAAAATGAATGTGTCCTCATGTAATGCAACTGGTGCTATGTAAAACACTCTGATACCCGATTCGGGTCAAGTTCTCGCTATATAAAACTCTGTAAAAAAATGTTTAAAAACAATAACTGTCAGCGTGAACCTTGAAGGTTACTAAAAGTAATTTGTTCTTAACCCTCTGGTAGCTTGGCAGAAAAGCAGTCAGGCTTAACTTAGAGGCAATGTGTAAAGTGTTTATGCAGCATGTAAACAGTAAAAGACAAAATCTCAAACCAATTTAGAAAAATATGAAACATTTTAATAAAAGAAATGACATTCACACAAATCCAATCAGTACAAACCGAAGTTATAATTTTTTTAAGTTTTGAGTAAAACCTAGCACCTTAACGTTCGAAGTGTCAACCATGGAAATATTGTTGCGCAAGACCGTTACAAAGTCAAAAGGTAAGGTTGACCACAATGGAGCAGAGTCAGATACACAAGATGGATGGGGCTCAGTCTCGACCTACCTTCAGAGTGAGAAGAAAGTTTCAAGAAAAGTCCAGGAGAAGATAGGGGACAAGGCAGCAGGCTGTGTCCAAAGAAGAGTTATTATTCCCGGGGAGTACTGTGCGAAGTATTGGTGAAGCAATTGACAATGGGAGGAAAAAGCTCTGAGCAGAAGAAGCTGGATTTCCAGGCTGAGGAGATTGTTGTTGTTGATGAAGAGCTGGTCGACATCGAGCCTGGTGAAGATTTTTACCTTCGAACTTAAATAACTTTTTGGAAATCGAAAACCTCCTACGGAAAGATCTACAAGGTGTAGCCGAAGAGAGCTCAAATAGGCCAGTTGCCATCACTCAGAGGCCTCGTTGAACAGGATTTGCTGCTGTGGTGAATAAATTAGTGGGAGCTACTGAAAAGTCAGATTAGCGGGTAATGCACCTTTGGCAAATTGACTGTTGGGCAAGTTCCAGTCTTCTGTTGGTTCTTCTGACACTTTTTGGTGAAAGTTTTTTTGAAGTCCCAAGATTTAAGGGTAGGCTGGAGGAGCACCTCTAACACCACTTCCAAAGGTACAGGATGGGGGGCTGCATTTGGATCCTTCTAGGACTCCTTCCAGCAGAGTGGCCGGGTGCAGTGTTCAAGGTCTCTGGAGCTTGGTATGCCCCTGAAGCACACACAGGAGGCCCACCAACTAGCCCTTAGAGTCACATCTGGTGGACCTGCATTCAAGGAAATGGTCAAAGTTCTCCCTCAAGCAGCGATGTTGGCATCTAGAAGCAGGACAGTCTTCTGGGAACCAAGACAGGTCCCAATCGTCTGGGCAGTCCTTTGGTAGCAGCAGGAGTCCTCTGGGGTCCAAGGCAGGCCTCAAGCAGCAGGTCAGTTCTCTGGAGGTCCATGAAGTCATTCTGAAGAATCCCATAGGTTCAGAAATGTACTGAAGAGAGGATCTGAGGGTCCAATAGTTATACCCTTTTCATGTGACCCAAGACACTGGCAGAAGGCACAAAATGATTAGGATAAGAAAATACCAACTTTGAAAAAGTTATACTAAACACCAAAGGAATTGCCAATACTGATTACCATTCAATCACCCATTCACAACATAATCACACAAACCAATTGCTATGATCTAAATGAATTTTTTCAGAAAATGTTTTTTTATTTTAAAGTTTTAGTTCTTTGAAAATCTTTTTAGAAACGTATCCCAAAAGCTTGTTGAATTTCAGGATTTTCTTATTTTTTGATATATACAGGAATCATAAAATTTCAAAAGTACAAAAGTGGGACAAACTGACAAATTTCATGGCATAATACATGTACAACACAAGGACAAAACAATATTTAAATTAACTTTCGGCTCTGGTTCTGTGCAGGTCAGACTGCAACATTGTCATGGTACCCCTGACTGCTGCCTAACTAGGGAAGATTTACAAGTAGATTTACCTGCTTCCCTTTAGAAATGACAGCCTATTAAATGTAATAAGCAACTCCAATGTTATCATGTAGGAGAGGTGTGCCTTGCGTTACTGAGAAACAAATGTAAGATGTTTTCACTGCCAGGACACTTAAAACCTAAAGGTAAATGTACTCCTTTTTAAATACACTGCACCCTGCCATTTGGGCTGTCCAGGGCCTACCATAGGGGTATCTTATATGTATTTAAAAAGAAGGTTTGGCCTGGAAAAAGGATTATTTTGCCAGGTTGAAATGCCAGTATAAATAAACACACACAGGCTGTGACGAAAAGCCTTAGGCGTGTTTAAAAGGCTACATAAGTAGGTATCATAATCAGTGCTACAGGCCTACTAGTAGCATTTAGTTTAAAGACCCTGGGCATAGGTAGAACAGATTTACTAGGACCTTATAAGTAAATAAATATGCCAATTGGGGATAAGCCAATGTGGCCATTTTTTAAGGAGTGAGCACATGCACTTTAGCACTGGATAGCAGTAATTCTGGGCAAATTGCTGTGAGCCTGTGACGTGTGGGGAGCAGAGCCCAGAGGTGGCGTGGACCGGGACCAGCAGCAAGGTAAGAGTGTGTGTTTTTCTTTTATTGTAAAGTGTTTGGTGCGAGCGTGCGTGTATGCATGAATGTTTGGTGGAGAGTGTTGTGAATGGATGTGTTTGTGTGTATGCATGTGTGAATACATTTCTTTGAGTGTTGTGTATGTGGGTCAGGGGGGGGGGGGGTCGCCGCCGGCCTGAGTGGCCTGGGGCCCGCACTCGCAAATCAGTTTGCGCCTCACCACTGTAAAATGTCACCAGCCGCCCCTGGCAGAGGGCAACGCTTGTGGGGGAACCGCCACCCTCTGTCAGCCCCTGTTGTCAATGTGGCAGTAATAGAGGGAATGCGTTTGCAGAGTGCAGCGGGCCATTTATTGGACAATTTGGTGAGCCAGCCACAGTTTAAATGCCGAATGCGCAAGCACAACGGGCCAGCCCCCACGAGACCAGAAAGTGCAGTGACACCTATTGACCGCTGGGTGGAATTTAACAGCCAGGCAGCTGGGGGTGGAGCAAATGACATTCAGTGCCAGCCGCTGGATCCTTCCAGCCTGCACAGGCAGGCCCTGTTTCAGAAGACCACCTTGGGTTATGGCACTGCATGAAGGGAATGGGGAGTGTGGGCAGGTTTTGTGAGCCCTAATCAGGTGGTAAGCCAGGTCTATGGGGCGGATAGTGGAACTTCTAGGCCAAGTGTGATGGGCAGCTGGCAGGTGGGGTCGTCCATTGGGGATGGTGGGTTTGTCACTGCCTTGTAAGGCAGGGTGACAGCGCAGTTATGACAAGTGGAGTGAGCCACTCAGAAATTGATTTGTCAGGGAGGCGACAGGGAGGATTGATGGACAGAATGCAGAACAATGTCATACATTCACCCCAGTACACAGATCTGGGCCCAAATTCATCTTTTTTTGCTCTCCATGCCATTCCAGTTTGGACCCAGCCATATCCAAATCAGTCTTGACCCTGTGCCCATTGGGAACACTCCAGCCTGAACTGCCAGGCCAGGTCCTCCCTGGACTGGAAACCAGCATCCTAGGATCGGTTTCAGGCTTTCAGCCCTCATCAGCCAGGATGGCTAGACTCCAGTGGCATGGAGAGCACAGGACTCACCTCTGAGCATACCCGTCCCACTCGGGGTGACAAATGCAAAAAGAAGAATTGATGGACAGAATGCAGAACAATGTCATACATTCATCCCAGTACAGAGATCGGGGCCTCTATCCATCGGTTTTTTGCTCACCATGCCTTTCCAGTTTGGCCCAGCCATTTGGAAATCAGTCTTGACCCTGCGCTCATTGGGAACAGTCCAGCCCGAACTGCCAGGCCAGGTCCTCCCTGGACTAGAAACAAGCATCCTAGGACCGGTTTCGGGCTTCCAGACCTCATCAGCCCAGATAGCTTGACTCCGTGGCATGGAGAGCACGGGTCTCACCTCTGAGCATACCCGTCCCACTCAGGGTGACAAATGCAAAAAGAATAATTGATGGGCAGAATGCAGAACAATGTCATAAATTCACCCCAGTACAGAGATCTGGGCCTAAATCCATGTTTTTTTTGCTCACCATGCCATTCCAGTTTGGACCCAGCCATATGCAAATAAATCTTGACCCTGCACCCGTTTGGAATAGTCCAGCCCAAACTGCCAGGCCAGGTCCTCCCTGGACTGGAAACAAGCATTGAAGGACCGGTTTAGGGCTTTCGGCCCTCATCAGCCAGGATAGCTTGATTCCAGTGGCATGGAGAGCATGGGACTCACGTCTGAGCATACCCGTCCCACTCGGGGTGACAAATGCAAAAAGAAAAATTGATGAACAGAATGCAGAACAATGTCATACATTCACCCCAATACAGAGATCTGGGCCTAAATCCATCTTTTTTTGCTCACCATGCTATTCCAGTTTGGACCCAGCCATAAGCAAATCAGTCTTGACCCTGCGCCCATCGGGAACAGTCCAGCCCAAATTCCCAGGCCAGGTCCTCCCTGGACTGAAAACAAGCATCCTAGGACCGGTTTCTGGCTTTCAGCCCTCATCAGCCAGGATAGCTTGACTCCAGTGGCATGGAGAGCACGGACTCACCTCTGAGCATACCCGTCCCACTCGGGGTGACAAATGTAAAAAGAATAATTGATGGAAAGAATGCAGAACAATGCCATACATTCACCCCAGTACAGAGATCTGGGCCTAAATCAATAGTATTTTTTGCTCACCATGCCATTCCAGTTTGGACCCAGCCATATGCAAATCAGTCTCGACCCTGCGCCCATTTGGAACAGTCCCATCCGAACTGCCAGGCCAGGTCCTCCCTGGACTGGAAACAAGCATTATAGGACCGGTTTAGGACTTTCAGCCCTCATCAGCCAGGATAGCTTGACTCCAGTGGCATGGAGAGCACGGGACTCACGTCTATGCATACCTGTCCCACTCGGGGTGACAAATGCAAAAATTGATGGACAGAATGCAGAACAATGTCATACATTCACCCAAGTACAGATGGCCATGTCTGAACTGGGGTGGTGCAGTGAGCTAAAGAATGATGATGGATTAAACCCAGATCAGTTGACTGGGGGTGAGTGTTTGATTTGGTCAAACGCTCCGTCCATCATCCCCTTTGGTATCGCAGGGACAGATTATGGTCAGACAGAGGTTTCCGGCAGGGAACTGTGGCAAAAAAGGCACTGCGGTCCTCCAGGAGGGTCCCGTGTGGCTTCTCAACCCCAGCCCAAAGGTGGAGTTCCCGTCTGTGCAGCCTGCTCCAGGACAGTAGTAAGCCATTCGTCAGACAAGCAAGGATTGGGATTTGCATTCACCTTGCAAGATTTAGACCCTTCTCAGGATCCTTATGATTTACAGTTTGGCGATGGAGGAGTGGATGATGGAGAGGTGCCAGGCATGAGTGCTGGATGGGGGGAGGTGTGTGGTGATGGATGGGAGTGGAGAAAGGGGAGATTGTGGATGAAGACGAAGATGAGAGTGAGTAGTGGTCTTCACTTCAGGAAGTGCAAGGGGGACTAGGCAAAAATAACAACAGGGAAAGTATTGATGTTTTGCAGCCTGTTACGGCTCCAGCAGCAAGGACGATGTCCATTCAGAAGGAACAGAGACTGGTGTCAGGACAGATGGCTTTGTTGCGGGCCCTGACTTTAAGGCCAGGTAAGACAAGTTCCTGGAGTCGGCGGCGAAGAAAGGGGTGGAAGTAGGGTTGCAGGCGATGGTGGCGAACACACAAGTACGGTCAGTGATGTTGCATTTGTCAAAGGGTAAGTAGGAGTAAAGGGTAAAAGGAGGCAGAGAAAAAAGGGAGTAGGGTAACTTCTAAAGCAGCAGGGGCACAGGTTGAAAGGGGATGGAGAGAAGAAGAAAAATAAGAATGTGAGGTCTAATAAGTTACTTTACATGGAAATGTAAAACCCTTTGGGAGCACATCTGATGTTAGCGACCAGGGAGCGCATATGGGAGGGGGAGCATGTTTGAAATTTTGAAGATACTACATCAAGAGATGCAGGCAAAAGAGGGCTCCAAAGAACAGGAGTACTGGATATTGAAAAGGCCAATGGTCAATCAATCAATCAGTGGTTTATAGAGTGCTCTATTCCCCCTTGAGGGTCTCAAGGCATTGGGGAGGGGGAAGCAGCTCCAGGTCAGTCGAAGAGCCAGGTCTTAAGGTCCTTCCTGAATGTTTGGAGGGTTGGGGAGCGTCTGATGTTGACCCGGAGGTCGTTCCAGGTTTTGGCTGCGATGTAGGAGAAAGTTCTCCTGCCCGTTCTGTTTCTGAAGATGCGGGGGACCTCTGCCAGGGTGAGGTCAGCGGAGCGGAGGTTCCTCTTGGGTACGTGGAAACATACTCGGTCATTGAGGTATTTGGGTCCGATGTTGTTGAGGGATTTGTAGGCGTAGGTGTGGAGTTTGAAGGTGACCCTCTTCTCGACTGGGAGCCAGTGGAGGCATCGTAGGTGTTGAGTCATATGTTCGTGGCGTGGTGCCCCAAGGGCTAGCCTGGCTTCAGCGTTCTGGATGGTTTAGAGCTTGTGTAGAAGAGTGTTGTTGATTCCGGCATAGAGGGCGTGGCCGTAGTCTAGTCTGCTGGTTATGAGTGCGTGGGTGACAGTCTTTCTGCAGTCGGGGGGATCCATTTGAAGGTCTTACGGAAGATGGGGAGGAAGTCGAAACAGGTGGATGCGACAGCGTTGATCTTGTGGTTCATGCAGAGGGATGAGTTGAGGATTATGCTGAGGTTCCAAGTGTGGTCTGTCAGGGTGGGTGGGCTCCCAAGGGCAGAGTACCACCAGGAGTTGACCCAGGCAGAGGTGCAGGGTCCGAGGATGAGGACCTTGGTCTGCTTGGAGTTGAGCTTTAGGCATCTGCCCTTCATCCATGCTGCTACGTTTCTCATTCCTTCCTGGAAGCTGAGTCTAGTGATTTCTGGGTTCTTGGTGAGGAAAAGGATGATTTGGGTGTTGTCCGTATATGATACGATGCTAAGCCCGTGCTGTCTGACGATGGTGGCGATGGGGGCCATGTAGATGTTGAAGAGCGCTGGGCTTAGTGAAGATCCTTAGGGTACTCAGCAGATTATGTCAGTGGGGTCGGAGAGGAAGGGGAGGACTCTGATCCTCCTGGTTCTACCAGAGAGGAAGGTTTGGATCCAGTCGAGGGCAGATCCCTGTACTCCTGCGTTGTGGAGTCTGGTGGCTAGAGTGCAATGTGAGACGGTGTTGAAGGCTGCAGAGAGATCTAGGAGTATGAGGACTTCGGTGTGTCCCTTGTCTAGCAGCTTGCGGATGTCGTTGGTGGCGGCAAGGAGGGTGGTCTTGGTGCTGTGGTTGCTGGGGAAGGCAGACTGGGATGTGTTTAGGATGGAATTTTCTTCGATGAAGGCCGTCAGCTGGGCGTTCATGAGTCTTTCTGCGACTTTGGCTGTGAAGGGGAGGAGAGAGATGGGTCGGTAGTTCTTCAGGTCAGTAGGGCCAGCCGTTGGTTTCTTGAGTAAGGGTTTCAACTCTGCATGCTTCCCGTCGTCTGGGCAAATGCCAGATATGAAGGAGGAGTTGATTGTTCGTCCTAGTGCGATGACAGCAGCGGCCTTGTGGAAGATGTGATTGGGGCAGGGGTCTGTTGGGGCTCCTGAGTGTGTCTTCCTCATGGTTAAGGAGATTAGCTTGACGGATGCGGGGCCCCAGGAGGTGATGGTTGGCTTCTTGGTGGTGTGGTGCTTTTTTCTGCTGGCTCGCTGAAGTTGTCATAGAGGGCCTTGATCTTCAGGTGGGAGTAGGAGCTGAGTTTGTCGCAGGGTTCCTGGGAGGGTGTGATGTCAGTGGCTTCGCAGGTGGGTTTTGTGAGGTGCTGAATGAAGTTGAACAGTTCTTTGACGTTGGATGAGTTAGTCTTGACTTTTTCTCTGATGTAGGTCCTTCTGGTGTCTTTCATACACTGGTGGTAGTCCTTCAGGGTGCTATTGTGATTGTTCCATGCTTCCATGGTCTTCTGGTTCCTCCAGGTTTTCTCCAAGCATCAGCAGGAGCGTCTGGATACTTGGAGTTCGGTGGTGACCCAGGTGGCCCTCAGTGGGCGTTGTTTGGTGGTGTGGCGGAGAGGTGCCAGCTTGTTGGCATAGCAGGTGACCCAGCGGTGGAATTCCTTGGCTGCGGAGTTGGTGTCGGTCGTGGCCGTGGGGGGGGGGTCTTGGAGGAGGGTGGAGTTCAGGTGTTCCTTGGTGACCTTGCTCCAGTTCTGCTGCGGGGGGTGTGGGGCGTGCTTGGGTGCGGTGGTGGTGTTGAAAGTGAAATGGACACAGTGGTGGTCCATCCAGAGGTGCTGGGTGGTGTGGCTGAAGCAAATGTTTGATCCTCCCGTGAAGATGGGGCTGAGGGCGTGGCCCGCTCTGTGGATGGGAGTACTGATGAGCTGTTTCTGTCCTAGGATGGCAAGGTTCTCGAGGAGTGTGGTAGAGTCGGGTCCTGGCTGTTTTTGAGGTGGAAGTTCAGGTCCACGAGCAGGATGTAGTCCGTGGAGGTGATGGCAGACTTAAGACAAAATCCTAACTTCTGTGAATACCAAAAGTAGTAAGTTTATTCTCTGAATACTAAAATAGTAGTAAGTTTAGGATTGAGTCTTAAGTTCATTCTGTGAATCGGGCCCGTAGAGTCAGGGGGGCAGACTTCAATGGGAAAAGGTGCTTACTCCAGTTAATGTTGCTGGAATTAATTATTGGCTTGAGTTGCTGGGAGCACAGTGGAGCATGAGTTGTTATTGTTCAGCTTTCAGTTTGGTTTCCGTCTGTGTTATAAGGGTCTCAGGCTGCACCAGTGGGCAGACAATTTGAAATCGGTAAGGGGTCTGGAGGAATTGATATGGTGCAAACTTATGAAGTAAGTGAGGGAGGGGAGAATGGAAGTGGCATTTGACGATTGGCCGTTGGAGAAGTTGAGGATCTTACCAATTGGAGTGGCCCTAAAAAAGAGCCATGGGAGTTTTGATTGATTTGTCACTTTTCATGGCCGAGGGCTTGTTGGTGAGTGAGCTTATCCCAGAGGCATGCAGCTGGATTCATTATGCTTTGGTTGAAAAATCTGTGTGGTTGGTGAATATTGTTGACCGGGGCACTTTTTGATGGCAAAATGTGAAGTCAAATTGGTTTTTCCATTCTTGCCAGTACACCTGGAGGACTACAAATTGTTGGGTATCCAATTTGGAGGTCAGTTTTTTGTTGATAAGTCATTACCTATGGGTTGTTCAGTTTCTTGTTCTTGGTTGGAAACTTTCAGCTCTTTCTTCTAAAAGGCATTCATTTAGGTAGCAGGGAAAGATGTCATGACACCCTACTTAGATGATTCCTTCTTGGTGGGTGCACCGGATTCAGAGGATTGTAAGGAGAGTTCAGTACGATTCCAGGAGTTGATGATCGATGTGGGCATGTCTTTGGCCCCTGAAAAGACTGTAAGGCCAGTGCAGCTGCTTACCCTTAAGAGATCAGATTAGCAGAGGAGAAGAAGATGTGATGCCTTCAGTTGCTGGACAGGATGTTGAAGAAAGCAAAGGTGCAATTGAAGTACATACAGGTTTTGCATTTAAATTACACCTGTATGGCAGTTCGAGAGGGCAGGACTTTTAGCTGGATTTTGGGTTGGTTTCTGGGAGGGACTGGCCTTCCACACAACAGGGTGCGACCTAAATCAGGGGCGAAAGAGGAATTAAGGTTCTGGTGAGTATTCTTAAATGAATGTAATGGCACTCCGATGGCTAGATTGGAGGAGCAGTTTGAGTGGTCCATCCATTTGTTTGCAGATGGAGCTGGTGGTCAGGATTTTGACCCTTTCTGTGATTGTGTTCGGAAGAGTGGCCAGAGGCAGGGAAATGGGGTGGGCAGAGCATTGCCTTCCTCATGTTCTTTCCGTTGGTGGTGGCTGTGTGTATGTGAAGCTACCAATTTGCCGACAAGATGGTTTGGTTTAACATGGAGAATATGGCAGTGATGAATGTGGTCAACAGGCAGTCGGCAAGGGGCCCCCAGCTGTGGCAATTGCTTTGCATGCTTGTAGAATGGAATGTTTGCTTTCAAATGTCATCTTCAAAGTGCAGCATATAGCGGGATTGCTGATGCACGTTCTCGTTTTCAGTGGGTGAGGTTCTGTGATCTTGCACTGGGGGTCTACGAGATATAGATGGTGAAGCTTTCTCATTTGTGTCTCATTTGTGTCTGTCAGTGAGTGTAGCAGCTTATATTGGGTGTGTTGTTAGCATCCACTCAAAAGGCATATGGTGTTGCTTGGGAAGAGATTGTCAAGTCCGAGGTGGTATAAAGGGATGGCATGAACAGCAGTCAGGAGCGAAGAATTTATGTGGTACATTTTATTATGTCCTTGATTGAGAAAGGCTTATCAGCTGTTACTATTGGAGGTAAGTTGGCAGGCATAGCATTTTTGGGGAAAATGTTGTGGGGTTATGAGCTATCAGCAGTGGAAATGGGGAGAAGAATACTGGAGGGGTGGTCTCAGGAGATGGGTAAAGTTGCGGCGCCCCATCACATTGGATATTTTGAAGTGGGCCATCACCAGGCTGCCTCAGGTGTGCAGGAACAAAGGGAAGGTGTTACGGTTTGTTGTAATTATGATGTGGTTGTTCTTCGGGACCTTTCGGAGTATCTTGGTAGGGCTGCTACACTTACCAACAAGAATGTAAGCCCTATGGTGGGGGGGGCAGAAAAACTCAGTGGTTTATCTGGTGTTGGGTTTAGATACATTTTTTTAGTTATTGCAACTAAATGTTGGTCAGGTTCTAACCCAGTTCAGATTTCGGGGGTGAAAGGGATAGTTGCAAGAAAGGAACAAGATGACAACAGCGGGAGAGGTGTGAGATTGGACTGCGGAGAGTTGAATGACGACAGTTGTGATTGGATTTTGTTGGTTTGCTTGTGAGAGGTGGTTTAGGGCAGGGGGATGTAGGGTTTTCTGTATAGTTACACAATGTATAGTGAGGACAGATTGTTTAGAATATAAGGCTTTAGAGACAATGATTTTGTGATCCTTTGTGAAACAGTTTCATTAAAGTGGCCTTTTTCACACATTAAGAAGTAGTCAGATTCAGAAAATGCTTTATTTCATTTCAGGACTTTAGAAAATCATAAAAGCAGAGAAATACAAAATAGCAATTCATTGAATATATATTGTTAAAAAAAATACATTAAACTATGGAAGAAGCTGACAGTTTATACTGTTTCTTTTCCTCAGTATGCTTTTTAAAAAACCAGACATGATACCAACATGACTCGGTACACATTACTCAATAATTGTAAAAATAAAAAGTCTGGACGGCATTGCCACCATGTACCCTGCTTTAGGAAGGGAATAATCCATTTGGCCCATTCATCTACATAAAATTTACAAAAGAAAATCACATGCAAGGTCGTTTGCAATGATAAATTATCGCATGCACAGAGACAAAGCTGTCTGGACCAATCATTAGTTGTTGGAAATGAAACCAGACGATGGAAACAATCGAACCTAAACCTGGTCAAAATATATCTTCCGTAACCCCCTAAACACCATACTAAGTAGGGTTGAATGGAGGTACAGACCAGGTAAGTTGATGCTGGATCACAGTTTTTTGTTAAACTCCAACCCCATTCTTAGACTCTCAAAATGGTTCATACATGCAGCTTTAAGCTCTTTTCCTAGATATTGAGTTTAAGGAATCAGGGTTATCATAAAACTCAGGTCTCCCCAAATCATTGGATAATTTACTTATGTAATTTAACCAGGGAATTTTTCTAGCCTGATCCAAACCCATTGAATCTCTAATAATGTCTCGGTTTAGACCGAGATTGGGTGCGGTCCAGGCTCTATGCCAAAGTAGCATAGGTTGCATTTTAATCACGTCAGTGATGTGATGGATCCCCAGTTCACTATGACAGTTAAAAACAGACGCACTCTGTGGAACAGCTAATATAAATCCTAAAAAAGCATTTTCTACCAGCTGTATTGGTGTAGCATCGTAAAATCCCCAGACCCCTGCCCCATATATGGCGATACTTAGACACTTAGCCTGGTAAATTTTCAATTGGATCTCTGGCGGTCTTCTGCCCATCTTTTTTGAAAATATCATCAAGGCCGCCGTCTATCTCTTGAATAAAAAGGCCCTACTCTTGACCGTCGGACCCCAGGAGCCTGTGTCCTCCAACAAAATGCCACGGTAAGAGAATGTTTTGGTCTGTTCGATTTTTACATTCCCAGCTACAAGAGTACAACGTTTGCTCCTGCCATTACCACAGGACATAACAAATGTTTTCTTAACGTTGAGTCTCAGTCCCCTACCATTCATGAAGTCAATATATGTAGTAAGGGCCCTCTGGAGACCGAGTTGGGTTCTGGCCATTAAAACCGCATCATCCGCGTAGAGGAGGTAGACAACCTGCTTGTTGTTAACTTGCGGAGAATCAGTCATGCTGGCCCCCAGTTCCTCCTCCAACGTGTTGGTGTATAGTGAGAAGAGAAACATGGCCAGCACACAGCCTTGTCTCACTCCCCTCTTCACGCGGAAAGGCCTGGTACACTCCCCCTTTAAACCATACCTCACCTTGGCTGATGCCCCCATGTATAGCTGTTTTAGAAATAATACTAATGACTGCTCAACCTTAAGTCCCTCTAATATCTGCCATAACTGACTATGGTCGCAGTCAAAAGCAGCAGTAAGATCTACGAATACCGCAAATACATTTCCTGACTTGGCCTGGGTGTATTTCCCATGTAAAATGTAAAAATGTAAAACCTGCTCGACGGTGCCCCTTCCCTCCCTAAACCCATATTGAACGTGGCTTAAGATTTTATTATCTTCAGTCCACTGTGCAATCTGTTCAATATAACCCTTCCTGCGATTTTCATAAAAGAATCTAGGAGGGATATGGGTCGATAATGAGCTGGTTTTTCCCAATCCCCTTTTTAAAAAATAGGTATTATTATGGACTTCTACCAGGATTTGATAAAACCCTTTGCACAGCTGGCTTCAAGGACTCGAGTTAGCAGTGGGGACCAAAGCTCAGCCATGCATTTGTACAAGTCAATCGGGGTCCCATCGGGGCCCGGGGCCTTTCCACCTTTACTCTGATTTATAGCCTCCAATACTTCATCAAGTGTAAAGTGAATGTTTATCGGCAAAAAATGAGTAAGCTCGCCCAGTAGTGCTGGTTTGTTACCTTTTGTGGTGTTATTACCCTCATTGCCATAAACTGTGGAAAAGAAATCAACCCAGGAGTTTTCACTAATCTCCACCTCAATCCTTGCTCCCTCATTGTTTGAAAAGAACCGGGCCTTTACTGCCTACCAGTAGTGAGAACAATCCCTACGAAGAGATGCTTTGTAGAGGTTGTTCCAGGCCTGATCTTTTATTTATTTATTGCGCTTATTTCTAGCAAGAATATAGGCCATCCTATACATTCTGATTTCCTCATAATCCCTTACTGTTTTGTGTAGTGTGGCCTTTAGCATGGAGTATTCCTTAGTACACATGGTATCAAACCAACCATTTTTCGCATTTCTTGCTCCCTAAAGAACGAGTCAGGGTTATGTGTATCTTTTTTTTTTGTTTTAATATTTTTATTTAGATTTTTCCCCATTTTGTGTTTGTACAGGGCACACATATACATATAGTGTAATAGAAATTAACATATAAGATAATACAACATAACAAGTTAATCCAAATCATATAATCCAACAATATATCTTAAGCTATACAGGATAAAGCAGCATAAACAGTCACATTACAATCCTAATATATTTTCATCAGATATAGTCAAAACATAAATAAAACAACAAAAAAAACAATTTAAATCATTGAGACACTGTTTTTAGTACCTCCTACCCTGGATCTATATCTCTCCATCTTTGAATAGGTTCCCATATTTCCTTACCTATTTTCTTACCATTTACACCTTTCCTAGCATAAATTGCTTTTTCAAAATTATACATAGTCAATAGCTTCATTAACCATTGATGGAATGTGGGTGGTATACGGTCCAGCCAAGCTGTGGCAATACATAGTCTCAAAACAGCCATAGCCAAGAATATGAAGTATTCATAAGATACCTGGGTAGCACTCTGATTTATTCCAAACATCACCACTGCTGGGGTAAGTGTGATTTCTATCCTTAATGAGTTTTTAAAAAATAGTTCAATTTCATCACAGGTGGTTTTTAAATGGGTACACGTTGCAAGCATATGGACAAGATCAGCTTCATCGCTATCACATCTAGGACACGTAATTCCAGCTATACCTCCCCATTGCGCTATCCTGGCGGGTGTGTGATATAATAGGTAGAGAGTCTTATGGTGTTGTGCCTGAAGTGGTGCTGAACACAGGAGTCTCTGACCTAATTCCAATGATCTATGAAAACACTTCTTCTCAACCCCCAGTTTCTGTGTCCACTTATTCTCAAACTTTTCCAAATCATCAACTTGATGCTCTATCAACTCAGAGTAAAATCTTCTTATTGTACCCTCTGTACCATTCTCAATAATATCCAGAATGGGATTCGAGTTAAATCCCGCCAATCCTCCAGTTTTTGTCGTCATAAAGCTCCTTATTTGCAGATACTTAAAAAAATGAGTTGAATCCAAACCATATATTGCCTGCAGACCAGAAAACTGCATTACCCCCAGTGCTCCCATCATATCCCCATCTTCGTAATCCCACGTCTTACCCAATCATTAAAAACCACTCCTGAGAATATATCATCAGGGAAACTGGGATTATTTTTTAACCTAGTGTAAGCGTTATATCTACCCAGACCAAACTTTTTCGCAAATGAAATCCAAATCCTATGTGCTGCTTTGACTGTTTTAAATTTAGTCCTTTTAAAGTAACTATGGTCAGTAATTTTCAAGAAACGATTCTCAGCATGATCTCCTAAAGCCAATGTGTAAATTGCTAAGGTTCCTAACTGGTCTTGTCCTTCATTTTCTCCCCCTCCTAATAACCCTGCCATGTATTGAAGGGATTCCGCCCAGTAATATAGTTTTAAGTCTGGCAAGGCCCACCCACCACGTTCCCTAGGTAGTGCCATAAATCTCAATGCCCTTCAGGTCTTTCCATGCGACCAGACAAACCGGTTTATCATATGCTCCAGAGTTTTGAACCATTTCCCCTCAAATAATAAGGGTATAGCCCCAAATAGGTATAAAAATTTTGGTAGAAAAATCATTGTAATTATATTAGTTCGTCCTACTATTGAAAAATGGATGTTATGTAACCTGTCTAGTTCCTTCTTGGCTTTACTTATTATAGGTGCTATATTTGCCTCCACTAATTTGTCTAGATCCGCTGTGATTGTTACCCCTAAATATACTCCACTTTCCACCACCTGATTATCTAAGCAGTGTGCTTTACAATTTTTAATAATCTGTGTTTTAGTAGTGTTAAGAGCGTAGCCAGACACTTCTCCAAACTGTTATTTGTATCACTGTTGTAATTTTTGAAAAGGCGATCAGTATGTCAGTATGAGAGATCTCTTCTTGCAGACACTTAGTGATGGGGATTATGGCCTGTGACATTGTTAGAACTGGGGTCTCTAGTTGGCAGGGGTAGGTACCACTGTCCAAATAGGGACCCTTGCTTCTCATAAGGGAAAGAAGAAACCCTCTGAGATAACCCCTGCTCACCCTCTAGGTAGCTTGGCACGAGCAGGCAAGGCTAACCAAAGTCAATGTGTAAAGTATTTGTACCAACACTCACAGTAACACAGTGAAAACACCACAAACTGACTCCACAACAGTTTAGAAAAATAAAGGTATTTAATCTAAACTACACAAGACCAAAACGACAAAAATCCAACATACACAGTTCAAGAATATGTTTTCAAAAGAGTTCTTAAGGTTGCGATAAAATAATCCACAGATGCGTGAAAAGTTCACAGTTGCGTCACGTTTAGCCAACAGTACCTTTAGTTGCGACAAAGTTCCAAAAGCAGCAGCTGGTGCGGTGGAAAACAAGCGATGCCTTGCTCCTGAGACCCTGGGGAGGCGTTTGCGACAACCCCGCTGCAGCAGAAGGCGTGTTGCGACGAATCCGGTCTGTATGGTGAGGAAGGCCACTTCTGGTGCGTAAGTTCCGTAGGAAGTTTGTTCTCGCAAAGTCACGATGTGATGATCTCGTAGGGGCTGCGACGATCTCCGGGGCGATGATGCGCGATCCTCTCTCTCGCAGCTCCTCAATGCGATGGCTCTGCGACGATGCTCGAAGCGACGTGATGCGGTCCGCCAGCTGGTGGTGCTGCGATCCCCCTCAGCTATGACAGGCTCTGCAACGAAGCTCGCAGCGATGGAGATTTTACCGCAATCGAAGGATGCGTCATCTTAGGCAGCAGCAACAGGCGCTGTGACAATATCGGCCTCGGTAGCGGCGAGAATTTCCTCGCACCGTTGGGGATGCGCTCTGCAGCGAGGGATGCGATAACTTTTCAGTTGCAAAAGTCTCTCAATCGTAGTTTCCATTTTCCCAGCACAGGTACAACTTCCAGAGACACCACAACTGGCCCAAGCACTCTAGGAAGGACAGAACTCTCTCAGCAGAGTTCAGGAAAGCTAGGGGTGAAGTCATTTTGTTCCTGAGACTTCAAAAACAGGGATCCAGCTCTTCTCAGGCCATTTGAGATTCCTTCAAGACAGGGGATACAGCACAACAGCAAAGTCCTTCCCCTCTCCTTGGCAGCAAAGCAACAGCAGGTCAGTTCAGCAGAGCAACAGCAGGAAAGTCTTCCTTCTTCAGATTCAGCTTTCTCCTTGGCAGAGGTTCCTTCTTGATTCCAGGATGATCTAATTTTCTGTTGTCAGGGGTCCTGTACTTATACCACTAAAAGTCTTTGTTCCCTTTGTGCAGGAGGGCTTTGAGCCCGGTGTGAACCAGTTCTTGGTGTTCCTGAGCACTTTGTTTTCCTGGCTTCTCCTTTCCTTTCAGAGTGAGGGGCAGGGTCGTCAGCCGCCCAGCAGGAGATGGAGCCAGCATTGTGGAAGGCAGGCACAGCCCTATTCAGGCCCAGGTGCTATCTCCTCCCACCACTCAAGTTTCAAATGCAGTCATTCAGCCTGGGGCTGACTCAGCCAGCCTCCTGGGGAATCCCCAGCCCCTGTCACTCTCAAACCAGACAGTCAATCCACAAAAAGGCCAAGGCACACAGAAAGGTCAGACAAGAGAACAGCAACTTTCTAAAAGTGCTATTCTCAAACACAGGAGTTAAAAAACACCTTTCCTAAAAGAGGTGGTATTAAATTCTGAGTTCAGGGATACCAGACTTTTATGTCCTATCTTGCTCCTATGGGAAGATATGCTGGTAGCCACTGTAGCCAGCATCCCCCATGATAGCCTATGGAGCAGGATAGCCTTGCATGAGTGAAAAACGAAAATGGCTGTAATTCTCTACCAGAGCATGCTACCTGCACAAGTACATGCTCTACCTTTCACATACACTGCACCCTGCCCAAGGGGGTACCTTGGGCCTTCCATAGGGTAACCAATGTGCACAGAAAGGGAAGGGTTAGGCCTGGTCAGTGGGCACACTAACCCGGAGGACATGGCAGTTCACAGACTGCACGCAGGCACTGCGGTGGCAGGCCTGAGACACCATTGTAGGGCTACTCATGTGGGTGGCACAATCAGTGCTGCAGGCCCACTAGTAGCATTTGTTATCACCAGCCCTGGCACACTCAGTGCACTTTACTAGGGACTTCTTGGTAATACAAATATGCCAATCATGGATAATCAATTACAATAGCAATTTACACAGGCAGCACTTACACTCTGACACTGATCAGCAGTGGCAGAGTGTCCAAAGCATCTAAACCAACAAAAACGAAATCCAGCACAGCATAAAAAATACAGGAGGTAGAAGCAAAAAGATAGGGGGAAACCACACCAAGGATGCCAGGTCTAACACGTGTCCCCTCCAGCTGAAAGTGGGGAGAACTACCCACCCTCTTCGGAGTACTCTTCACTAAGGCGGAAAAATCTGAACAGACCATCAGCGTTGGCGTGTTCTGTACCAGGGTGGTGTTCCACCGTAAAGTCCATTCCCTGTAGGGAGATGGACCACCTCAACAGTTTTGGGTTCTCACCCCTCATCTGCATTAACCATCTGAGGGGCCTGTGGTCTGTCTGAACCTGGAAGCGAGTCCCAAACAGGTAGGGCCTCAACTTCTTCAGAGTCCAGACAACAGCAAAAGCTTCCCTTTCAATTGCACTCCACCTCTGTTCCCTGGTGAGTAGCCTCCTACTAATGAAAGCCACAGGCAGGTCCCAGCCCTCGAAATTTATCTGTGAGAGTACTGCTCCCACACCATGCTCTGAAACGTCTGTCTGCACTATGAGCCCACTGGAGAAGTCGGGCGCCATGAGCACCGATGCTGTGCACATGGCAATCTTCAGGGCATCAAAAGCAGTCTGGCAGGCTTCAGTCCAATTCACTTTCTTGGGCTGCCTCTTGGAGGTCAGCTCTGTCCAAGGGGCAACGATGGTGCCATACCCCTTGACAAACCGTTGGTAATACCCGGTGAGTCCTAGGAAGGCTCTCACCCTTGTCTGGGACTTGGGGGGCTCCCAAGCCAGAATGGTATACATTTTTGCCTGTAGGGGCGCCACCTGGCCGCTCCCCATCTGGTGTCCCAAAAACACCACAGATCCCTGCCCTATCTGGCACTTGCTGGCCTTGATAATGGGCCTGCCCTTTGCAGAGACTTCAACACTTCACAGAGGTGTTGCAAGTGTTCCTCCCACGTGGAGCTGAACACAGCAATGTCATCCAGGTGTGCGGCGCTGAATTCCTCCAGCCCGATCAGTACCTGGTTAACCAGTCTCTGGAAGGTGGCAGGGGCATTCTTCAACCCAAAGGACATGACTCGGAACTTGAAGTGCCCCTCTGGCGTTGAGAATGCAGACCTCTCCTTGGCCCCATCAGTTAAGGCAATCTGCCAGTACCCAGAAGTCAAATCAAATGTACTGAGGTACTGGGCAAGTTCAAAGTTCAAAACCACTTTATTTCGATTAATTAAAATCATAAAAAGTACATTGAATAGAGCAAATTGGGGGGTACATGGACATGATGAATAAGACATAAAAAAAAACAATTTTTAAAAAAAATATTTACAGTTTTTAAAACATTTTTAAGTCAATGTAAATTCATTTATCAGTACCTGCTAAACTTAAGTGGCTCATCATAATGCGTTTCCTAAGGCGAATAGCAGCAACAAAAAAGTTAGCGACTCCAAACATTATGAATGGGGATTCCAATAATTTTAGATTACTGGGCAGTTCCCAACCGATCCACAAGCTCATCAGCTCTGGGGATGGGGTGTGCGTCAGTCTTCGTGACCGCATTGAGCCCACGGTAGTCCACACAAAAGCTGAGTTCTGGAGTGGCACTGGGCACAGCAGCTTTTGGTACCAAGACCACTGGGCTAGCCCAGGGGCTGCTGGAGGGCTCAATCACCCCTAGCACCAGCATCTTGGAAACCTCTTCCTTGATGCTGGCCCTGACCTTGTCAGCTACCCTGTAAAATTTCTGTTTCACCGGCAGACCATCTCCAGTGTCCACATCATGGACGCACCAATTGGTGACACCTGGGGTCAGGGAGAACAGGGAGGAAAACTGACCCAACACCTGGCGACAGCCCCTTTGCTGTTCTGGGGTCAGGGTGGGCGAGGGGACCACACCATCCACTGACCCGTCTTGCTCCTAAGCTGCCAGGAGGTCAGGGAGAGGATCACTATCCTCTTCCCCTCCAGCATCTGTAGCCATGAGCATTGTCACTTCAGACCTCTCAAAGTGTGGTTTGAGGCAGTTCACATGCAAGACTCTCAGGGGCTGCCTGGGAGTCTTCAAGTTAACCAGGTCGGTTACTTCGCTCTTGTGTTCCACCACCTCATATGGCCCAGTCCACTTGTCTTGGAGCGCACAGGGCTCCACTGGTGCCATCACCCACACTTTCTGTCCAGGTTGAAATTTGACCAGAGTGCTATTCTGGTCATACCATCTTTTCATTTCTTCCTGGCTATCTTCCAGGTTCTCCTGAGCGAGTTTCCTGAAGCGTTGTGTCTGGTTGCGGATGGCCAGTACATAGCTGAACACATCCTGGGGAGTTTCCCACTGGATTTCTCCCACCCCTCCTTCACCAGTGTGGGAGGTCCTTAACAGGTTGGCCATACAAGAGTTCAAAGGGACTGAACCCTAAGGACTTCTGAGGCACTTCCCTGTAGGCAAACAACAGGCATGGAAGAAAGACGTCCCACTTCTGTCTCATGGGCTCCGATAGGCCCATAATCATACCTTTTAGGGTGCGGTTGAACCTTTCAACCAACCCATTTCCTTGAGGGTGGTAAGGAGTGGTGAAGTTATAAGTTACCCCACACTCCTCCCACAGAGACTTCATGTACCTAGAGATGAAGTTGGTATCCCGGTCGGAGACCACCTCTCTGGGGAACCCCACACGGGAAAAGATCCCCATCAATGCACGGCCCACCACGGGTGCTGTGATTGTCCTGAGAGGGACTGCTTCCGGGTACCGGGTGGCATTGCCCACCAAGACCAGGATGAACCTGTTGCCTAAGGCTGTCTTGGGGCCCAGGGGCCCAACAATGTCAATGCCCACATGCTCGAAAGGGGTGCTCACCACAGGAGAGTGTTGGAGGGGTGCCTTGTACTTCACTCCAGTCTTGCCACTGGCCTGACATGTTTGGCAAGACCTGCAAAAGGAACCAACGTGCTTCTTCATCTGGGGCCAGTAGAAGTGGGTGACGAGCCTGTGGTAGATCTTGTCTTGCCCCAGATCTCCTGCGAGAGGCACGTCATGCGCCAGACCCATTAAGAAGTTCATGAAGCGCGCGGGTACCACCAGCTCACGGGGTGCACCGGGCTCTGCAAACTTAGGCTCGCTATGTAACAAGTCATCTTCCCAGTAGATGTAGTGATCTTTGGGCCCTAGGCCTGCTGCCTGGTCCACGGCCTGTTGCCGCATACCAGCGAGAGAAGGGCACTCTTTCTGCTCCTTGCAGAATTCCTCCCTGGAGGGCCCACCTTCTTGCTGCCAACGGGTCAGCTCAAGTAGGTCGCCCAGTTCGGCCACCTGTTCCTCTGTAGGTTCCAGGGCATCCCACTCAGGTTCTGCTCCTTCCTGGACCATGGGAACGTCAGGGTCTGGTTTCCCGCGCCATCTGCCTCTTCCTCGCCTGGCACGTCTCTGGGCCACTGTTTCAGGCTCCAGTTCTGCTGAATCACCCCTACTGGTTGCCATTGCTCGCATGGTCACACAGATCCACGCAGGCAAACCCAACATCTCCAAATGAGTTCTATGTTCTACGTCCTTCCATGGAGAACTCTCCAGGTCATTACCTAGCAGACAGTCTACAGGGAAGGCATCACTGAAACAACTTCCAAAAAAACAGAGATTCCCCCCACTCAAAGGGAACACGCGCTAACTTGCAGAGGCGCACTGAGCTGTCAGCTGCCACTACAGGGCGGAGTACATCAGGGATGACCTGCTCTTAAGACACCCACTGACACCTCACGGATGTCACGCTGGCTCCTGTGTCTCTCAAAGCCTCTATCTCCCTCCCATTGACTGTCACCTTCTGCCCATATTTCTTAGTGTTAAGGGGCAGTAAGGTTTCCTGGGCCATCTCTTGGTCTCCTAAAGAGACAAGGGACATAACTGCTAAACCCTCCTCCTCACTGGAAATCAAATCCCCGCCCAAAGCTACACTCGCTAACCCTGGGGCTGGAGCACCAGTGGGTGCTGGATTCTTTTTGGGACATTTAGGAGCCATGTGGCCCACCTTGTTGCAGTGATAGCAGGTAGGCGGAGCCCTGCTGTCTCTGTTATCTCTATGGTCCCTATTGTCCCGTCTGCCCCTAGGGGGCCATGGCTGTCTAGGTCTGGGGGGTTGGGATTCCTTTCCCTGGGAACTATTTTAGAGCCCTGGAGAGAACTCCTTTTGGTTACCCTTGTCCCCCCCACTCTTCTGCTGGGGACCCTGCCCACCTTTGGCTGTGGTACCCACAATGCCTCTGTGGACCCTGGTATTGGTCCAGCGGTCGGCCTTATTAGCAAGCTCAATGGGGTTTGTCAGCTTGCTGTCTAAAAGATGCTGGCGCAGCTCTGGAGCACAAAGACTACTCAAGTGCTGCCAACTGACTAAATGCAACAACCCCTTAAAATCAGTTACTTTACTGGACTTCATCCAACCTTCCAGTGCACGTGAGTACAAATTCACACACTCCATCCAAGTCTCAGACTCTCTCTTCTTAGAGTTTGTAAACTGCAGTCTCAAAATGTTTCCACAGGCCCACCCCCCAATGTTGTTCAGGCACACCATTCATTCTCAATGCAATCTCATAAGAAGTAAACCAGGCATAAATTTCCTCACTCCTATGGTAATTCTGTACCAGATCCTTGGGTATATACACTTTGCCCCCCTGCACTGGCTGTGCGCTGCCACCATTTGAACTGGCATCCACCTCCTTGGCTTTAAGATCCAGTTCTCTCATGCACAACTCATGAGCCAGAAGCAATTTATTTTCCTCCAAAGCACGGGCACATTTGATCGGCTCCATAGCCTTTTCTCTCTCTTTATCCATTTCCAATTGCTTCATTTTCATCTTCATGACTTCCAAGTCATATTCTCTCACTCTTTAGTTCTCTTCTAATTCCTCTTGAGTGAAACCCTTACTGGAATGGGTGCTGTCAGGCCTTGAACCTACTCTGCTCACAGGCAGATCTGTGATTTGAAAACCATTGCCTGTACTTGCATCATTTCCCTCTTGTGCCTCCCAATGGGCCTTCAAGATTCTCTGCAACTCCTTTTTCCTGGGGGTGCCCTTTGCTGGGAAGCCAAACTCTTGGCAGAATTTCCTAAGAACCTTTGCTCTGTAGGAATACAAATCTTCAATGACAAATTCTACTTCCAATTCTGCTTCCACACTGGCTGCCTTCCCATTCACAGACATGATGCTTAGAAGAGTTACTCAAAAATAGAACCAAAAATCAAAAATGTAGTATGCGGTTGCGTAGTGGTCTGCACTCACTAGTGATGTACACCAATCACTGTGGGTCTAGTACAAATACAAGTTAATTTCCCACCGCTGACCAACAATGTTAGAACTGGGGTCTCTAGTTGGCAGGGGTAGGTACCACTGTCCAAATAGGGACCCTTGCTTCTAGTCAGGGTAAGTAGGAAACCCTCTGAGATAACCCCTGCTCACGCTCTAGGTAGCTTGGCACGAGCAGGCAGGGCTAACCAAAGGCAATGTGTTAAGTATTTGTACCAACACTCACAGTAACACAGTGAAAACACCACAAACTGACTCCACAACAGTTTAGAAAAATAAAGGTATTTAATCTAAACTACACAAGACCAAAACGACAAAAATCCAACATACACAGTTCAAGAATATGGTTTCAAAAGAGTTCTTAAGGTTGCGATAAAATAATCCACAGATGCGTGAAAATTTCAGTTGCGTCACGTTTAGCCAAAGTTGCGACAAAGTTCCAAAAGCAGAAGCTGGTGCGGTGGAAAACAAGCGATGTGTTGCTCCTGAGACCCTGGGGAGGCATTTGCGACAACCCCGCTGCAGCAGAAGGCGTGTTGCGACGAATCCGGTCTGTATGGGGAGGAAGGCCACGTGTATGGATTCCGGATGCATAGGTTCCGTAGGAAGTTTGTAATCGCAAAGGCACGATGCGATGATCTCGTAGGGGCTGCGACGATCTCCGGGACAACAATGCGTGATCCAGCGGCGATCCTCTCTCTCGCAGCTCCTCGATGCGATGGCTCTGCGACGATGCTCGCAGCGACGTGATGCGGTCCACCAGCTGGTGGTGCTGCGATCCCCCTCAGCTATAACAGGCTCTGTGACGAAGCTCGCAGCGATGGAGATTTTCCCGCAATCGAAGGATGCGTCATCTTAGGCAGCAGCAACAGGCGCTGCGAGGATATCGACCTCCGTAGCGGCGGGAAATTCCTCGCACTGTCGGGGATGCGCTCCGCAGCGAGCGAAGCAATAACTTTTCAGTTGCAGAAGTCTCTCAATCTTAGTTTCCAGCTTCCCAGCACAGGTACAACTTCCAGAGGCACCACAACTGGCCCAAGCACTCTAGGAAGGACAGAACTCTTTCAGCAGAGTTCAGGCAAGCTGGGGGTGAAGTCCTTTTGTTCCTCGGACTTCAAAAACAGGGAGCCAGCTCTTCTCATGCCCTTGGAGATTCCTTCAAGACAGGGGACACCGCACAACAGCAAAGTCCTTCCCCTCTCCTTGGCAGCGAAGCAACAGCAGGTCAGTCCAGCAGAGCAACAGCAGGACAGTCTTCCTTCTTCAGATTCAGCTTTCTCCTTGGCAGAGGTTCCTTCTTGATTCCAGGATGATCTAATTTTCTGTTGTCAGGGGTTCTGTACTTATACCCCTAAAAGTCCGTGTTCCCTTTGTTAAGGAGGGTTCTGAGCCCGGTCTTAACCAGTTCTGGGTGTTCCTTGACCACTTTGTTTTCCTGGCTTCTCCTTTCCTTTCAGAGTGAGGGGCAGGGTCGTCAGCCGCCCAGCAGGAGGTAGAGCCAGCATTGTGAAAGGCAGGCACAGCCCTATTCAGGCCCAGGTGCTATCTCCTCGCATCACTCAAGTTCTAAATGCAGTCATTCAGCCTAGGGCTGACTCAGCCAGCCTCCTGGGGAATCCCCAGCCCCTGTCACTCTCAAACCAGACAGTCAATCCACAAACAGGCCAAGGCACACAGAAAGGTCAGACAAGAGAACAACAACTTTCTAAAAGTGCTATTCTCAAACATCACCTTTCCTAAAAGATGTGTTATTAAATTCTGAGTTCAGGGATACCAGACTTTTATGTCAATTCAATTCAATTCAATTCAAAGATAGCTTAATTCGGTATTTTGACAAAAAACCATAAAAGCAGACAGAAATGCAAGATACATACATTGAACACACTAAATAGCTTTCTCATTAAAAACTTATTACAAAATACAAACATCATACAGGCAAACCAAATACGTGATTCTTAAAATACGTATAAAAATTAAAAAATTCATTAAAAGATCATAAAAATCATACGGTGTCCGGGGATGCATGTTTTCATTTTGGTTATTATGTATTATTTGATGTAATTATGCACAAGATAATACATTTTATCATCAAGATCCTAGTCATTACCCATGGTCCCTCTACATTTTACAACGAATGTCAAAAATTTAATCGCCGTAACAATGGTGAGTTCATCTTGCAGCATATACAGTCTGATCAGTGCAGTTTTACAATTTCTCAGACCCCATGTCTTTAACAATGGTATCAAATATCTTTTTCTCCCCCACTGATAATACTTGCAGAAGAAAATGCAGTGTATATTTGACTGGGTAGATGAATCATCGCACGGGCATTTTGTCAATTTGACAGACCAATCATTAGGAGCAGGGAACGTTGTTAACCTATAAAAACACTCAGTCCTCATTCGTGTCAAAAGCATTCTATGGTAGCACGAATAGGTTGGCGCCAGATAAGGATGAAGGCCCAAACCGTGAAGGATACAACGGTGGGCTACAATTGTGGACTTATTCCCATCTAAATACCACCTCCTCTCCTCCAATAAGTCAAGGCATGCCACTTTTAATGCTTTTTTAGTTATTCGTGAGCATGATGTGGGGTTTAGATAGAGATCTGGTTGACCAATGGAGTTCAGGAATTTTTTAACATAGGCTAACCATGGCTGCTTACTGGGGGCGGATTGGTTTAAGCAGTCTTGGATTACTTCCCGGTTGAAAATTGTATCCTCACATGTCCAGATCTTATACCATAGCATAACTGGAGCTATCTTTATCAGATCAGTGATGTGAACTCTATCAAGTTCGTTATGGCATATGGTTGTAGACATGGATCGTGGGACTGATAGCAGGTACCTCAAGAATGCGTTTTCCACAGTTTGTATTTGGGTGCAGTCTGCCAATCCCCAGATGCCAGCCCCATATACAGCAGTGGAGACACATTTAGCTGCATAGATCTTGAGTAGTATATTTACAGGTTTCCCGCCCAGTCTTTTAGCAAATTGTTTAACAGCACCTATCGTGCGAGAAAAGGCCAGGTTCCGAGAAGTAATTGCTGATGTCCATGTGCCCCTATTATTAAAAATGATACCTAGGTAAGAAAATGTTTTGGTCGTGGCTATCTTTGTATTATTTACAAATGTTTTACAGTCTAGTTTGTTTTTTCTAGTGGTACAAGACATTGTGAATGTTTTTCCTACATTTATTTTTAAACCTCTGGTGCTCATAAAGGTTGAGAATCCCGTTAAGGCCCTCTGAAGACCCAGCTGTGTGCGAGCCATAATCACAGCATCGTCAGCATATAATAATAATGGGACTGAGAGGCCTTTTATTTTAGGGTAATCCACTTCTAGGTCATTTAAAAAGACTGCTACCTCATTAATATATAAATTAAAAAGGAATGGCGCAAGGATGCAGCCCTGTCGAACACCCTTTTCTATGGGGAATTTTCTAGTTCGCTCTCCGTTTTTGCCATATCTAACTGTGGCGCCTGCATCTCTGTACAATTCCTGTATAAAATATAAAATATTTTTGTCTATCCCCATTTTAATCAAGGTTCTCCATAACACTCTGTGGTCTAAACAATCAAAAGCCGAAGTTAGATCGACGAATGTTAGGAACAGCTTCCCTTTTTTTACTCCAATATATTTGCTTGTTATTAGGGCCAGGTTTAAACCCTGCTCTACAGTGCCTAGGCCGGTCTTAAAGCCGTATTGGAATTTCAAAAGAATCCAATTACTCTTGGTCCAGGCTTGTAATTTAGTTAGCAACACTCTGCCTGCAACTTTCATCAGAGTGTCTAGCAGGGAAATGGGACGATAGCATTTTGGGTCCAGCCTGTCCCCTTTTTTTAAATATTGGGATTACTATTGCTTCCTGCCATGTGTCGGGAAAACCTGTTTTGCTATAAGCATTTATTACGTTTGCAAGCAGGGGAGCCCAAATATCTACGTTCTCTTTAAATAAATCAATGGGAACTCCATCTGGACCAGGGGCCTTTAGGTTAGCACTCTGGCAGATTGCTTGCTCAACCTCTAGTGGGGTAATAACTACATTTATTGGGAAACTAACTTGAATCGGTGCATGTTCCACCTGCCCAGTATTCAGATCTTCTTGTGGAGTCGTTGTTAGTAGGTCTTTCTTATATAGGGAGGTAAAGTAGTTAACCCAAACATCTTCCGTTATGGCTATCTCCATGGAGTCAGCCTTACTGTCCGAGAAGAAGGGGGCATTAATTTCTTTCCAGAAAGAGATGTTGTCCCGTAAGGCACTTGCCTTTAACAGAGCTTCCCATGCTTGATTTTTCAATTGATCCTGTCTACTTCGGAGGGTCTGCTTGTAGGTTCGCCTGGCGTCCTTAACTAAACCACTATCTTTTGGGACAGTCTTTAATACCTGTAGAAGAACTTTATGGGCTTTGGTACAGGCAGAATTAAACCAGCCAAATAATCTTCTTTCCTCCCCTGTCTTTTGTTTTTTAGTTAGCTTGTCATTTATAGTGGCAGTTATCCTGTCATAAGCCGCTATAATCCGCTGGGGATTAGTGCTGAATTCTAAGCAGGTAGAAAAATGTTCCAATTCTTTCTGGACTAAGTCCTTCAAAAAAATTGTGGAGTCAATCTTCGCCCATTTAATGGCATGTCCGTTTTTCCTGGCCAAAGAGACCGAATGACAATGAAGTATACCGGATATGCTTGTTGTATGGCTCCCGGGCTTTCCTGCAGAAATACTAGTGCTAATCGGGAAATGGTCACTTAATGCCAGATCTTCCGTATCAAACCCCCCCAAACAGCCCTGATTCATATTGGACACTAAGATGTAATCAATTACAGTGCCTGCCCCTCGACCAAAGAAGGTTGTTTGGAATGCTACAGGTGGCTCACAAAGTTCGTTGGCAAAACCCAAGTCCCAATCATGCATAAGTTGATTTAACATGTTGCCCAGAGTAGAGTGTTCAAAATGTGTGGTGGGATCCCCTCTTAAGTTAAATATGCCACAATTATTAGTGTCACTGTAAGGACATAGATGACAATTAAGATCTCCTACTATGAGGATACAATCTGCGTCCCGACCACCTCTCTTTAGCATTGCAATAAGCTCATCTATTAATGCTTTAAGATCAACGTTTGGCACATTATTGTATATGTTAATCAGGAAAAGTGACCGCCCTTTCATTTTAATCGCAAGTCCTTGTAATGAACTGCCTACACCTACTTTAGGTCCTCTCGCCACGTATGTGGTCAGTTTTATATTACATAAATTAGAGGTGAAAATACACAGACCCCCAGAGCCTCTACCTCGATTTTCCTGTATAGAAGGAATATAGAAGGTGCTAAAGCCCTCTATATGGGTCTCCACCTGGTCCCAACACTCCTGTAAGCAGATTATGTCCTGATTTTCCATAAAGGTTAAAAATAGCTGGCCCCTTGATTTTTTGCCTAGCCCTGCAATATTCCAGGATGTTATTTTTAATCTAGTTTTACCCTCGTTTTGTGAACTGGCTTCTGCCTGAGGGGTTGACGACTCAGTGCCCACTACACTATATACTACCTCTTTTTGGGTTTGTGTAGTATCCGGCAGACTTAAGTATATACTCGAGCTGTTGGATTTTTCATGGGCTAAAGATCCTTCCCCTATTAAACCCATAGCTAATTGTTCTGATAATTGCTGAACTGGGAGCAGTAATTCCCCGACTGGGGCGTCAGGTATGTTCCCTGATGGCAAGATATTGATACTATGAATCTGGGGATCATCATTATGGGTCTCAACTGAATGGTCTAGAACCGGGTAAGCGTGGCATAACATTGCTGGCTGGTGGGCCCCTTGTTCCCCTTTTGTTAACATTGTTGGTCAATCGACCATGTCTAAACAGTCATACCTGTTCCTAGTGGGGACGCCCCTCCAATATTCAGGGTTTGGCTCTTCTCTTCTAGGTAACCAGGGGCGAACATCCCAACCTCTAGTCCAGTAATTATTTCTGTTCCTATTTCTATTTCTATTGTGGTGCCCCACCTGTGTCCAAGGCCAGTCCTGGACTTCCTCCCAACTGGTAGAATCGCCATAGTCAAAAGTATTTAAAGGTGGATAAAAAAAGGAGAGACGCTGTACATCAATCCCCCCCCTTTTCTCTAGAGCTGGCCAAGAGGAAATATAGTCAACTGTCGAAGGGTCATCACAGTTGACTATGACACAGTCGCCCTGTACGCTTTTTTTAGTGTCGCCAATCCAAAAGACTCTTCTCACTGAGTTAATTCTACTATGGTTTGAAGGTTGTAGGGGTCTATTTTGACTCAACCACTGCAATACCTTGTTACGCAGTGACCAAGGGGGTTCGTCTACACTATCTGCCAACTCAGGGACCCCAGTAAGGATGACAGTATATGGGGTCGCCTCAGGAGGCAGATGTATCGGACGCCTATACCTAGCGCCTTTCCTCTCATTGGCCTGAGGTTGGAAAGACTGGGCTTTGTGTGTTATAAGTGGAGCCTCCTTCAGCTTAACTGGCTGAGTGTTTGATTCCAAAGGAACCGGAGTTATATGGGAGTTATCAATAGTGCCATTTGGTTTTCCATTCCCCTCTGTTAGGGTAGATTTTGGGGTATTTTGTGCGTTTTGTATAGCCCTCTTAATGGGTTGAGTGTTTACAGCTCTTTCGAGCGGAAGAGGCTGTGGTCGGGTGACTGGTAAAGAAGGTTGGGCCGGTTTACTTGGCTCTTTAGGTTTCCCCTCCCCTGTGGCAAGTGTGCCTAATGTTTTCTGTGTGAAAGCTGGGGTGTTTAGTTTCGCTAATTGTTTTTCCATGATCATAAGGCTCTTTTCCATAGGTTGCAAGTGACGTTTTAACAGCTCCCCCATACTATTTATGAGGAAATCGTGTAATGTTGCACATACGGTGCATGGTTCCTGTATGCCACCCACGGCTCCCCGAGCCTCTGATAACTCTCGCGAGTCAGTATTTTGAGAAGCCAAGATGTAATCAACATTTTTAGTAATAGGAGTTGGCTGATCTAACACAATTGTATCACTGTTTAAATTGAGAGAGGTCTTGGTGTTGTGTGGATCAGGAATGATCTCGTGTGAGTTCGTCTCTGTGTTTTGCCTCTTAGCTATAGCACCCTCCCGCCTACCCGTGGAATTCGGCTCTAATGTATCCACATGATTGTGGGAAAGTTGTAAGTCTGGTGTTTTTTCCAAATCCTCACTGTAGTTAGACCCTAGTGACAATTGGGTAGCAGATAAATCCACAGTATTTGGGACCGTGTGTATTAAGATATTAGTATTTTCTGCTTGGTTAAGCAGCGGAATAATCGGTCCATGGTGGATAGGAGTTTGGGCAGAAGCTAGAGGCCCCATAGATGATCTTCTCGCAACCTCCAATTCGTGTGATACCCTACGTTCTAGCATATGTATACTTTTCTCAATCACTTCGTTAGTCTTGGTAATGAATAGGTCTATAGGGTCTGTTATCTCGGTGACTTTAAGGGTCTTTTTCCTTCTAGTACCCCTATTCATTACTGCACAACGAGAAACGAGGTCAATAGTAATAGAAAAATCTAGGCTGGCCGCAATGCGCAAAACAACCGCGTGGGTAAACACGGTGTCTACCAGGAGATGGAGAGAAAAAATAGAAAAATTGAAATACCGTGGCCCAGTCCAGTCTATCACAGTCTTAAACGGGCTTAAACGGGCCCGCCCTTGGCCCGGGCTTCGCCCAGCGTCCCGCTCGCGTCCCGCGAGACGGGGGTGACGCTGTATTTAAGCGCCTCCTGGCGCGCAAATGTCGCGGAGAGTGCCGCTATGGGTGCTGGGTATTGTAGTTTTTGGGCACCACACCACGCTGCACTCGGCGGCCGGACCCCAAGATGGAACAGGAGTCGGCGGCGGGAGGCGGGTGGTCGCAGGCACAGGTTTTGGCAAACCCAGATGGGCTCAAGTTCAGCACGGGTCCGTGAATACAGCAGGTGAGAATGGCAAAAAGTTCCCCCCCTCGACCGGGGTGACGCTGTATTTAAGCGCCTCCTGGCACGCAAATGTCGCGGAGAGTGCCGCTATGGGTGCTGGGTATTGTAGTTTTTAGGCACCACACCACGCTCCACTCGGCGGCCGGACCCGGAGTCCGGGAACAGGAGTCGGCGGCGGGAGGCGGGTGGTCGCAGGCACAGGTTTTGGCAAACCCAGATGGGCTCAAGTTCAGCACAGGTCCGTGAATACAGCAGGTGAGAATGGCAAAAAGTTCCCCCCCTCGACCGGGGTGACGCTGTATTTAAGCGCCTCCTGGCACGCAAATGTCGCGGAGAGTGCCGCTATGGGTGCTGGGTATTGTAGTTTTTGGGCACCACACCACGCTCCACTCGGCGGCCGGACCCCAAGATGGAACAGGAGTCGGCGGCGGGAGGCGGGTGGTCGCAGGCACAGGTTTTGGCAAACCCAGATGGGCTCAAGTTCAGCACAGGTCCGTGAATACAGCAGGTGAGAATGGCAAAAAGTTCCCCCTTTTATGTCCTATCTTGCTCCTATGGGAAGATATGCTGGTAGCCACTGTAGCCAGCATCCCCCATAATAGCCTATGGAGCAAGATAGCCTTGCAGCAGTGAAAATTGAAAATGGTTGTAATTCACTACCAGAGCATGTCACTTGCACAAGTACATGCTCTACCTTTCACATACACTGCACCCTGCCCAAGGGGTACCTTGGGCCTTCCATAGGGGTGACCAATGTGCACAGAAAGGGAAGGGTTAGGCCTGGTCAGTATGGACACTGACCAGGAGGACATGGCAGTTCACAGAACTGCACGCAGTCACTGCGGTGGCAGGCCTGAGACACCATTTTGGACAACTCATGTGGGTGGTACAATCAGTGCTGCAGGCCCACTAAGTAGCATTTGTTATCACCAGCCCTAGCACACACAGTGCACTTTACTAGGGACTTCTTGGTAATACAAATATGCCAATCATGGATAACCAATTACAATAGCAATTTACACAGGGAGCACTTACACTCTGACAATGATCAGTAGTGGCAGAGTGTCCAAAACATCTAAACCAGCAAAAACGAAATCCAGCATAGCATCAAAAATACAGGAGGTAGAGGCAAAAATATAGGGGGGAACCACGCCAAGAAATACCAGGTCTAACAGACATTGGGGCATATTATCAAGGGGGTTTATCTCCGCTTTTTTGGCTTTAAAAGCCAAGAAAGCGGAGATAAAATTATCTCCCTATTACCAAGCTGTCGCTAACACCAGTTAGCGACAGCTAATAGGAGATAGCGACCATCTTGGGCCCCGCTTTGCATGTCAGTGATATTTATCACTAATGACATGCAAAGTGGGCGTGCCAAGATGTTAGCGACTGGAAACAGTCGCTAACATCGCTATCTCCTATTACCAACTTTTGGAGATATTCGCGCTAAGCACAAATATCTCCAAAAGCTAACACCTGCCCTGAGCAGTTCTTAGCCATGTTACCCAATGGGAGGTGGATAACATGACTAAGAGCATTTGCTCGATAATGCATGAATATCGCAGACTTTTCAGGGATATTCATGCATTGCGGCAGTTTTTTATCGCATTTGCGATAAACCTTGCTAATAGCAAGGTTTATCTGCGATAAAAATCGCCGATGTGCGGCGATAATTTTTGTCTCTAAACAAGTTAGAGACAAAAATTATCGCTAGTTGTTGGTAATATGCCCCATTATTTTTTAATTCATTGCCTTGGGATCATATCATTCTTGGCCCAGCGTAGCGAGTAACCATTCTGGCGGTCCAGCACACTGCCTTGAGTCCAAGCCAAGCTCTCAACTACAGAGGTACTCCTATGAGGGAATGAGATGGTAATGCTTAGTGGAAGATGATCGCTTAGCCCATTTGGGTGGATGATGGATTTATTAACCCATGTTGTGTGTCTATTTGTAAAAATAATGAAGTCTATCATGGAGCTGAAGCCCTGACCAATAAACGTAGGGCCAAACTCTATGGGTGGATTGAAAAGCATATTGAAAAAGCCAATATCATGGGTGGCCATAACATCATTGAAACTTTCACCCTTAATAGAGTACAAAATGGGCCGCATGGCCATTGTCTACTTCCTCAAGATCCTCAAGCCCACAAGAAGGTTGGGTACAAACACTGGCATTAAAGTCCCCTCCCCAAATTATAATAATATCCTTCCCTTTAGATACAATTTAAACTTTTTAACAGGTCACTAAAGTTGCCCTTGTCTATGTTATTATTAAAATTAATGGCAGCTAACTCTACTTGCGTAGGAAAATATATGATGACAATTTGAAAGTAGGTAGATGACTTTACATTTTTAACCTTCAAGACCTCCAGCATATTCGAAATATACGCACATATACCCCCTTTATGCCTCCAATGCACTGAGCGCAATGCAGGAATATGAAGCATTTTAAAACCATCAATGTGTAATTCCTCCAACAGCCATGTCTCCTGCAAGCACAAAATGTCAAAGTTCTCAATGAACTCAATCCAAATTGGGTTGTTTACCTTTGACTGGAGCCCAAAGATGTTCCAAAAGGCTATTCTCTTCTGCCCATGGACGTGCTTTGATTGGAATCTAGATATCGAGTTCCTCTCCCCCGGCTTTGTCGCCTCCCTTGCGTGGTTACTGTGCTCGTATTACTTTCAGAGGCTCCAACTGTTACTACTTCGTTGAAAACCTCCTTGCTCAGAAGAGTATACTGGTCCGCATCCTGAGTTCTTGTTACGGGAAAATCACCCACTTTTTGTAAACCTTTACGAATAATTTGGGTTGGATGATTATAAGTTGAAAAAGATAGTTCAATCACATTCAGGAACACGAGTTTCCCAGGGATTCTGCTGATCTCCCAATGGCCTGTCAGCCCTTGCTCCCAGGACGGCCTTTACCACGCATGCGTTACAACGGAATTCATTTTCCACGCATAACCTTTACCTCGAATATTCCTTTACCACGCATAGATTTACAAAGTTTTTCGTTGTAAATTTATGCATGGTGAGGGCATACTCTTGTTAAAGGTTATATCTCTCCCCTTACATGCCCCCAGCCTCCGCTCCTTATAATTACCCCTGCCCTTAAACTTTAATATATATATTTTTTTAACTAAAATGCCCCTTACCTTTTAACTTGCCTCCTCTCCATCTTCTTTGGTTACGTCGGTCGTACGTCGTAAAGAAGAACCGGAAGTTACTTTCCGTTTCCTCTCTAACGACACTGTTGCATCAGCACCGGCTCTTCATGTTCATTTTTTGTTGGGGGGGAGACCCCCCAACCCCCCTTTTTAATCCCACGCTTTATTTTTTTGGGGGGGAGACCCCCCAAACCCCCTTTTGTTTTTGTTTTTTACCACACGTGCCTTTACTATGTATTTCGTAGTAAAGGTAAAGCCTCTTGTTGTAACCACTCATGCGTTGTACTGCATGCGTGGTAAAGGTTTTCGTGGAAACGGCCATGTTGTAGTGGCCGTTTCCCTCTGTACCATCTTATGCACCCCGCTAGTTAACGGCTTTTGGTGGGCTTTTAAATCCCTAAGTCAATCCACCTCCTCCAACGCGTATAAGGGCTCATACTTATTTGACACTTCTAAGTTGTAACTCCAGTGGTTATTAGAGTAAATACCTGTGGAAAAGGCAGTGTCTCTATTAAACATTTTAGGCCGGTAAAAGAAGCCCAGGGGTAACACATTAATTCCCTCGTACATGAGTCTATTTGTGCCTGATCGATTTAAAATTTCTTGTACTAAGGCGGGAGAGGCCAAGGATAAAACGACACAATCCCCTTTAAGGGTCTTCCAGCTAGGGCCCACCCATGGAACACGTCTCACCATCTTAAAAGAAGCAAACATCTCCTGGGTCAATCCCGTTTTAACCCCTAAATAGTGTATACATTTGTTCCTCAGCATCTCCCAATTTTCTTTATCTCCCTCCGTATGCTGTGGCACATTTGCCAAGACCAGGGTGTAAGGAACCGCTGCGGGTGGAAGGTTCAAGCTATTTTGATTTGGTGTGGGCACAAATGTATGGGTCATTTGCGTTCCTGAACTAGGACAGGTGTCTACATGTAATGAACCATTACCCCGATCCCTACTGGGGACTTTTCCACACGCCATCTCCCTAGCAGTCCTAGGTTATTGCACAGTAAAAGTGTTTACCTTATGAAGGGATCTCTGCGGTTATGTTCGCAGATGATACCCTGTTGCTGGCTAAGACACCAATGGGCATACAGCGAGTCTTGGACGCATTTGTCTCATTTTGCCATGACCGGGGATTGGAAATAAATACATCCAAAATGAAGTTCATGATTTTTAACTCACCGAAAACAACCCGCCCGAATCCAGCCATAGGAGGTGTTCGTTTAGAGAGAGTCGAAACGTTTGAATACCTGGGACTAACCCTAAATGAGGATATGACTTGGGTACAACACCAGATTAAAACCCAACTAAAACTCTCCCAAAAGCAGGTGGGATTCTTAAACTTCTGAAGCAAACGATCTCTAAACCTATTTCCCTTCCCCCTTGAAAACTATAAGATGCAGGCACGGGGAGCGGTGATCTATGGGGGTGAGCTATGGGGTTATAATTGCCACCCTGAAATCAACACTATAGAAAACAGGTTTCTCAGGCAGCTGGTATCTTTGCCAGCCAGCACGCCCCTACTTCCCCTTAGGATGGATTTGGGACTCAGACCCCTCAAGGAAGAATTGGGACTTAAACCTCTTACCTTCTGGAGACGTCTCTGGGTAACACCGGAACTTGCCAGCTACAGGCGAGAGCTTGCAGAACTTCTAAAAACACCTAATGTCTGGAACTTGCCCTGGCTGAAATACATTAGGCAAGACTTCGATAGATTGGGATGCCCTTTATTATGGACTAACCCTGAAGAAGCTTGTAGAGGTTTATCCAGATGGGAATTGGTTAGCCTATACTATGATAAAAATATGTTTGCCTGCCTAACCAACGCCAAAACTGGAACATTGACGAGATCATTTTTGGGTCAAAAGGACTACTATAAACTGGAGCCTGCTTTTGATATTATCAGCCCTAATGGCCATAGGAAGCTATATCTCCAATGGAGATATGACTCCCTACCGATAAGGGCCCTGACCTCATGCTGGCATCCTAATGCCCCCAGAAATTGCCCTGTGTGTAGCGCCGAAATAGAGAAAGAGTTACACATGGTTTTCTTTTGCCCTTCCTATAACAACTCTAGGAAGAAGTGGATTATACCTACCTGCAAAATCCTGGGTATTAGGCAGTGTTCTCACTCCTATCAAATATTAAAAACTGATCTGTCCCCAATATTTGTTTTTGCGGTTAGGAAATTCCTGGCTGCCATGTGGAACACTAGAAGAAAATATTTGGAAAAATGAGATGCACTACAGTTGTGTAATTCGCATAGGTGTTCTGTGGTCTGTGATGATCTGAGGCCTTGTCCGGGGGGTTGCCCTATGATCTGTGGTTTGACAATGCTTCTAGAATAATTTTAACACTGGAACCTGCTTTCCTTTTAATAATTGTAATGATATATGATGTATTTTATTGTGCACTCTTTTATGATATTTCTTATGTCGAAATAAAGATGAAATGAAATGTTTACCTTATTGGATCTAGGACCCACAGAACAACCAGGTCTATCCCTGTCACTAGTCTTGTCGCTATGGCTGGGTATACGATCTGTTGTTATCTGACTACGATCCTTGCCAGGTCTCTCGCCCCTGCCTGGATCTAATTGTAAACTACTTGTGTCTTTCAAGTGCCCCAAGATGGATGCCAGACCTAGCTCGATTGTAATGAGTCTTTTCTCCAGGGTTCCGATTGACTCTTTGATGTAAATAGTTAAATCCAATAAGGAGTTCTTAATTCCTGCCATGTTGTTAGTTACTTGGCCTTTATTTTTACCTTTTACATTAGTAAGACTTACACATTCTTTAACTGCGCTACTGGCTAGACGAACCTTTCCCTGTTTGGATTTAGGATTAGAGTTTGCAGTTTTTGGGGTGATGGGAGCCTCATTAATCTGTGGTGATAAGGAAATAATGGCCTCTAAGTTCTTAGATACGCACGCTCTTTTATGTGGTGGCAACGGCGCTGCATCAAGGTCAATTGATGAGATCTCATCCCCCCCTAATTGAACACAGCCATTATGATGTTCCACAAGTATCTCTTGTAAGTTAGATTTTGGTGCCCCATCACACAGTATAACAGAAGGAGAGTGGGTTTTACTGGTAACAATCGATCTATGTGGCTCTTTAATTAAGGCCTCCTCAACATTAAAAATGTGCTTTTCTAGGGCACCTACCGCGCCTGTCAAGTATTTCATTAAAGCTGCGCT
Organism: Lissotriton helveticus; assembly: GCF_964261635.1. Taxonomy (NCBI): domain Eukaryota; kingdom Metazoa; phylum Chordata; class Amphibia; order Caudata; family Salamandridae; genus Lissotriton; species Lissotriton helveticus. Next base: position 1,084,626,925 of record NC_136059.1, read on the forward strand.
GGAATCCTTGGCTTTATCTGATTTTGCGGTAGTATTTGAACAATGCAACTTTCTTTTCCCCATGATGTATCCAGGGAGATGCCCCTAGCCTAGTAACAGAGCAGTCTTTAACCCCTCTAAAATTCCTGGAAAGTGGATTTCTAATGGAAGATAAAGACCCTCACTATCTACACATATTAATAGAAATGACACAGTGTTTGACGGTTAATTTGCTGAAAATAAGTTAAGCCCTTTCTCGTATACCTCTAAATCCCCCTCAGTCAATCAGTAGCAATAAGCCGGCAACATAGAACATAGAGTCAAATATGTAGTCAAACGCCGAACACCAGGTAGCGTGTAATATGTACCACAGTCTTTAAAATCAAAGTTTTTCACCAGGGAGCCAAGAGCTTGTACTGACGGAGCCACCCGGCCCGTCCAGACACGCACGCATGCACGCAAGCACGCAAGCACTCTGAGGGCGGGACCGCCCTCAGAGATAAATAAACGGGCGCGAGACCGCTCGGGGTCTTCGGCCCATAACAGTTAGCCAGTCTGCGCGTCGTTTGTTGTTTCAGTCAGGCCCCACTCTGTGGCTTAGGTCGTCACCCCCCCTCACGCTACCGGCACTACATGTTGGCGACGTAGGGCGGGATCTCCCGCGCCTCGTAAAAGAAAGCAGACGAGTAGCGGTGCCGATTTTGCACTCGCGCCCCCGGCGCTCGAGTTCGCGGCTTGTGGAGAGTCGCTGTGAGGGTTAAAGTGATTACACCCACTGCACCGATCGCTGTCTCCGTGCCTACCTGGCATAAAGGTGAGCCCCTCACAGGGAAAGAAAGTTTTTCCTTGGCAGGGAGAATATATAACAAAAAAATCACCTCAGAAATTACCCACAAGAGAAAAGGAAACAACACAGTGTAGGTAAAAAATATCAAGTCAATTACCAGGAAGATAACACAGTGTCACTTGGGGAGACAGGTCAGCCATCAAGAAAAAAAAAAGAAGCAAAGAAACAGTTCAGGCCAAGAGCACAAGCCTATTCACATAGTGACACATTCGCTTATCAGCTTAAGTACAAGACTGCAACAATAACGTACATAAAAAAAAGAAAAATGCTATAAAATATTCTAAAGCCAGTTTCCTATAACGTGCTTAACAGCGAACTACTTCCTACTTTAAAGGAAAAGAAACAGAACGAAGACCAAGAGGGCTCAAACTGCCAACACACAATATTTCTCACACAGACTGATGGACTGACACACTCAGAGTTTACCTGTATAACTGTATGCCAGAGAGTTAAGCAGAATGAGTCAAACACTGGCCACAAATGGCGATGGAGCTGCAGCAGCACCCACTATACAGCCGGCTGGACCACTAAACGTTGCAGCACCACATCACAACATACCCGCACCGAATCCAGACGCAAACAACGCGCCTGCCCCACCTGGTCATGGCATGGCTGCCCCACTTCCACCTTTTAGTGAATTGTCAGACCAATTTACGGTGGCAGCAAGATGGCGCCTGTGGATCGGTCGACTCAACCACTATTTTGTAGGTGTCAGAGAAATGGATTGGAAAGTAAAACGTTCACTTTTATTGTGCTATGGAGGAGATGAGCTCTACGAGCTGTTTGAGACACTGCCGGATAGAGGAGATGCAAATGACTATGACGCCGCAGTTGCAGCTTTAAATCACCATTTTGACCCCCGCGTCAATCCTGATTATGAATGGTTTAAACTGCGCCAAGCCCGCCAGGGAGAGACAGAGTCCATCGACACTTTCTACGCGAAACTCAGGAAGCTTGCGATGGCCTGCGAACTGCCGGATCAACGACAGGAAATACGTGCACAACTTATTCAAGGAAGCAGATCAGTACAGCTCAGACGTCTCATTCTAAGACAACCACGCATCACGCTTGATGAAATCCTTGTGTTAGCCCGGTCGCACAAACTCTCCAATGCACGGGCCGACGAAATGCAGGCTGCACTGAACCGTCCTGAAGTAACTACCCGGCGCCCAGTCATTAAGGAAGAACGGGTAGATGTCATCAGTAGGCGGCCTCAAGCACCAAGAAGGAACACCCCGACAACGCAGACCCCCGTATGTGGTAATTGTGGAATCGAACATTCAGTTAGTGGAAGGTGTTTCGCAAAAGGCAGAACATGTTCAAATTGTGGAAAGCTCAACCACTTTGCGAAAGTGTGCCGTAGTAGTGGTCAACGCAGATCAGGAACAAATGTGAGAGGTACAACCCAAGCCGTACGTCAATTGTCACTCGAAGACCCAGGACCTTTCAGTGACGCATCACGGACCAATTTCCACCTGGAGGATGACGATGATGAAGTTTACTTCGTCTCATTCGTAGGAAAGGAAGGCTTGAGAAGACAGCCACCGCCGATGTGCAAAGTCAGCATTGCTGGTTCTCCGATTCAAGCATTGATTGACACAGGGGCATCCGTGAATGTAATGGACAGCATTCAGTATGATAAGCTCACTCCGCGTCCAACCCTTGCACCATCAAAGGCAAAAATATACACATATGACAGTGATGAACCACTTCCTTTGCGTGGAGTCATGGAAGTGGCGGTGACCTGCAACGGACAAGAAGTGATGACAAAGTTCCATGTAACTGGTGGGAAGCGCGGAACCTTACTTAGCTGCCACACGGCAGAAGACCTCCAATTGGTGTTTTTTGCAAGTCAAGTGCATGAACTTCACGCCAACATGCTATTGAAGGATTTGCAAAGTTATTTAATGAGCTTGGATGCCTAAAAGGAAAGACTTTCAAACTACATATAGACCACACGGTGCGACCAACAGCGCTGAGATACAGGAGGGTGCCTTTTCACCTGAGGCCGCAGGTCGAAAAAGAGTTGCAAAAACTTGAAGAACTTGGCGTTATTGAAAAAGTATCTGGCCCAACGCCATGGGTATCCCATCTTGTTGTCGAGCCTAAACCAAAGCAACCTGGTGCTATAAGATTATGTGTTGACATGCGCCTCCCAAACAAGGCAGTAAAGAGAGAAAGGCATTTAATGCCCACCATGGTGATATTGTAGCGGACTTAAATGGGGCTCGTGGTTTTCAAAGTTGGACCTTAATGCAGGTTACCACCAGCTCGAACTGCATCCTGACAGCCGCAATATCACCACATTTTCAACCCATGTAGGGCTCCGACGCTACAAACGTTTGAGTTTTGGCGTATCCTGCGCCGCAGAAATTTTTCAGAACGCTATAAAAGAAACACTCTCTGGGCTGCCCGGCGTAATAAACCTAAGTGATGATATCTTAATTTTCTCCAAAACACTTGAGGAGCAACCACGTCCACCTTCGGGCCACTTTGCAGCAAGTAGTCGATCAAGGTTTTACACTCCATCGAAAAAAATGCTCATTCTACCAAGAATTGGTAGAGTTCTTTGGATATATCTTTTCAAGAGACGGGTTACAAGTCGATCCGAAGAAAACAGAGGCAATAAGATCTGCACCGATACCAACTTCAGCAACTGAAGTCAGAAGTTTTCTGGGAATGGCCACTTATTGTGGTCGCTTTATCCCGAATCTAGCGTCTCTTTTGGAACCTCTGCGTGTACTGACCAAGACAGGACATCCATGGACGTGGACGGCGAAAGAAGACGAGGCGTTCATAGCCATCAAAGATGCGTTGATTAACGACAGGATCATGGCCTACTTTAGACCTCATCGACCTACAGAAGTTGTCGTGGATGCAAGCCCAGTAGGACTTGGGGTCGTCCTCATGCAAAAGACGGAAGCACATGAGTGGGTGCCCACCGCTTACGCCAGTCGAGCCCTAACCCCAAAAGAAATGAGATATGCCCAAATTGAAAGGGAAGCTCTAGCTATAAAGTGGGCATGCCACCATTTTCATTTATACCTATACGATCATGAACTTAAAGTTGTGACAGATCATAAACCACTGGTGCCACTATTTGGTGCCACTATTTGCTGGGACAATGAGACTTGTCCCACCGCGTATAGAGAAGTGGGCTGTTCAGTTACAAACATATCAATTTGAGGTAATTTACCGCCCAGGAGCCGACAATCTGGCAGACTTCCTGTCACGTCACCCAAGTGCCATGTCCCAAACTCAGGACCGGGAAGGAATGGAGGAGGTCGAAGAATTCATTAAAATGATAACGCAGGAAGCGTGCCCAGCCGCCCTCACGTTAGAAGACATTGGAAAAGCCACGGAGGAAGACGAATGTTTCAGTCAGGTGAAGACTACATTGATGAACTACAGCTGGAAACACTTCCTTGATGGAGTTAGTGCTCTCACAACTGCAGAACAGACATTCCGGCAACAAATCTGGAAGGCACAAAGCGAATTAAGTATAGGACTACATGGTGTGATTCTCCGTGGCTCAGCCATTGTGATACCGTCAAGCCTCCAAAAAGAAGTTGTGCGGCTAGCCCATCAAGGCCACCAAGGAGCTTCTAAAACAAAAGCGCGTTTGCGTACTAAGGTGTGGTTTCCCGGCCTAGACTCTGCTGTGGAAGAAGAAGTTTGCAACTGCCACTCATGCACATTACGAGTCAATACCCAGTACCACACCCTGTTATCACTGAAGATCCATGCCACGTTCAGTGGTCAAAATTGAGCATTGACTTTGGTTCTTTCCCGGATGGACGACACACCCTAGTGGTAATTGATTCCCATTCCCGTTTCCCAGTTGTGGAGGTGGTACCTTCCACCGCTTTCACACATATCAAGGTGGCGTTTGAGAAAATATTTGCGATGATGGGCCTTCCAGATGAAATACGGTCAGACAATGGCCCACCTTTTCAGAGCAAAGACTTTCAAACTTTCCTGACAGCTAGAGGCATCCGACACAGGAAAATTACACCACAGTGGCCTCAGGCAAATGGTGAGGTCGAGAGATTTATGCGAACAATGAATAAAGCCCTGCGGATTGGAGTAGAAAAAGGGGAAGGAGCAGAGGAGTGCCTATCTAAATTCCTGGGCGCATACAGACAAACATCTAATTGCACCATGAAGTGTGCCCCAGCGCATCTGCTGTTTGGGAGGGTACAAAGTGACTGCGCACCAACCGACCCATCATGGCGCCCACCAGTGCTAGACAAACACACCACTCAAGAGAGGAGACGACAAACCAATGAAAGAGCCAGTCAGACCAGAAGAGCACAACCAAGGTCTTTGGTAGTTGGCGACAAAGTTATTCTCAAAAACAGATATCCAAACTGGAAATATAATACGGCATATGAACCAGAGATATGGGAAATTGTGAATGTACAAGGAACTATGATATCTGCGACCCGTGGCATGAGAGCAGTAACAAGAAATGTGTTGTGGTTCAAACATATACCCAAAGAAAGGGATACTTCCCAGCAGATGTTGGAAGAAACAGAGTGCGAAGACTGGGATGTAAGAAATAACGAGATACTGACAACTCAAAGCACAAGGGATGAACCTTTACAGAGGCCAGAAATGGAGCAGAATATTCACAGAGATAGACTCCCTGAAGACACCGGAAATCCACCAAGCCAGTCTGGAGAAGGGAAATAGCCGAGAGGCCTCGGTGCCAGAAGTACAACCTCCGACCCAACCCAACTCCAAATCAGAGACTAAAAGACTATGAGTGGAACCCCGGCACTACTGCTGAATCCCCATAGGTTGGACTGTTTTATCCGTGAGTTTGGAGGGATGTACTGACGGAGCCACCCGGCCCGTCCAGACATGCACGCATGCACGCAAGCACTCTGGGGGCGGGACCGCCCTCAGAGATAAATAAACGGTCGCGAGACCGCTCTGGGTCTTCGGCCCATAACAGTTAGCCAGTCTGCGTGTCGTTTGTTATTTCAGTCAGGCCCCACTCTGTGGCTTAGGTCGTCACCCCCCCTCACGCTACCGGCACTACAGAGCTGTGGCCCAGCACAGCCTATTCCAGCCAAGGACGGGCCCGGGCGAGCCCGCGCTTGTTACGCGCCACAGGAGGCCTGACGAGCTTTTGAACGCCAACTGGCGCGAAGATTGAAGCACAGCACCTGCCGCGAGAGCCCCCTGTCGTAGTTCTGGGGCGGTCCACTAGTGAAGACGCCTTGGGAGGTAAGATTATCCTTAGGCGTAAGGTAAGGCATAAACCCAGGACAGGACAGCAGTTTCGAATACGGCAAATAAAAGTAGTCATTGATTCTTGGTTGCACCGTCCTGCCAGATGGGGTTTTGGTGGGGTGTGCAGAAGGCCCTACCCCCTAGGACTTTCAGGCTGGTGGTAAGCTCCAAGGGCAAGTGGCAGACCTGATTGGTTGGGGGCGTGTGGGCAGGGTTTTGACAGGGTAACGATCGCCAGGTACCATTTTACTTTTACAGGTACCTTTACCGACAGGGATAGTTAGGAAAAAAAGTTTTTCCACCCAGTTTTTTCTTTTATTGAGGCAGGTGCGTGAGGAGTATGGTCTGTTACTTGTTATTGTCCCTGATTATGAGCAGGTGCATTGGCGGGTTTAGATAAGTTTTTAAGTTATTGCAACTAAATGTTGGCCAGCTTCAGACCCAGTTCAGATTTCGATGTGGATGGGATGGAGGGGAGTTGCAGGAATGGAACAAGATGACAACAGTGGTGTAGTCATTAGGTTGGGAATCGGGATGCTGACAACAAATGTGATTGGATTTGGTTGGGTTGGTTGTGAAGGATTGTTTAGGGGAGGGGGTGGGATATAGGTTTTTTGGGATAGTTACAAAATGTATAGTGAGGACAGATTGTTTAGTATGTAAGGCTTTAAAGCCAAAGTTATTGTGATCCTTTGTGCACCTGTTTCATTAAAGTGGCCTATAGCACACTTTAGAAAGTAGTCAGTCGTTCTTGGTTGCACCGTCCCGGCAGATACTATGTGTTCAGATTGCTTTATTGGAACCAAAAAAAATCTAAACATAAAATGAACACTCAGTATTACTATTCTTTGACAACTTCGAATCGAATACATTATCCACCTGGCTTGTGAGTGTTTATTTGCCTTGTCAGCTGGTTGAATCTGCATTGCATGCTATTTCTTGTTTAAGTGTGAAAATAAGGATGTGAAAGTCTGCTTAGCCGTGGTCTTTTCCGGCAATCCCCACAAATGGAGCACTCAGGTTGGTGTAGCACAATGTCTTAAAATAACTCGTTTTTATTTTTATCGCATTGCGACGGGAAGTAGCAGATAAAGTAAGTTCAGGTGGCGTCCATCTTAAAAACTGGAACACGGTCTTTCAAATACAAGCAGCAGTTCGGTGTCTTCTCACAGAAATCGATTATTACTGAAGAATTGTGACTATGGTCGACTCCTGGCCAAGCTGCTTTAGTGCTGTACCGGGTGCTCTAATCAGCAGCCGAATTACACTATTATCTTCCTTTTAATACCATAAAAATCAACACACCATATGACAATGGATATGCCACGTTTATATGGAAATAGAGATGTGCGTTTCATGGCGCGTGCTCCCTCCAGTATTACCGAATTACCCATGAGAGCTGCATGAAAAGAACAAAGGCGAGTGAATCTAGGGCACTGCTCCCAGACTGCACCTTTTCTTCCTCGGCAATATAACAATGTAAACCCTTGCGCATTTACTCATCTGCTTGTTACTAAAAGTGCTTATCTGGTACTTCTCAAAATAGCTCCTGCAGTTTTAATGTAGTATAGCATGCAACCTTTGCTAAGCAGAACAGAAAAATAGGGGAAAAAATCCAGCCTCAGCTCATATTGTCTCAAATTGAAGCACCGAGTAATAAAAAAAACAGAGATATAGAGCACGTCCACTGTGTGGTATTTAAGTAGAATTAGCGATTCTATCAATACATATACATTTTTGGGTCAGATCAGATGACACAATTCATTCACTGAATTCTATCAGTTACTCAAACATTATTATACATTTTTAGTTCAGATGGCACAATGTATTCGCAGTATGTTTTGAAGGAATAATGTTTTTCTGTTCTAGTGCATACACACAGGATATGTTTTCCATGTGCAAAAAGTACATCCTGCAGTTCTTCCCACAGTGACAAAACAATTTAACGTGGCAGGTTAAGCCAGGGAGAGATGCACGAGCCATAAAAACTGTCGAATCAGCTGAGCTTGCTAGGCCGGATAAAGAAAAGTCCTGACCTCACACTCACCTCTTGTATCTGAACTGTAGAGTTAATTCTTTATTAACTGCTTCGACAAACAGATCATGGGGCTTTGATCTTCGGCAGGCGTGTGTTTTATTGAGGTATTCTCTTTTTAATAAAGATAAGTAAGTCACAGCAAAAATCAATCTTTATATTGGTAATCCATACAAAACTGATAGCCGAGTCACTCAGGACACTACAATGCCTTCTGTTACATGCTAATGAATGGAGGGCGGGGAAGAAATCTCACCCTTCACTAATGTACATTTGTAATGTTTCCCATGGCTTATTTTGTAATTTATGTAATGTTTTGTAAAACACACAAATTGAGTTTCTGTTCAAAGTATTACCTGAGAAATAAAAACAAATTGCACATAATTGTTTAATTTATGAACCTGCAAGCAGCTATTAAATATTGTGTCTGCTCTACCTTTAATAAAGGTAACGAAGAACTACAATTCCCATGGTAGTATGGGAACAGACAAAACACAATCATAACGATAAAGCAACCAAACATCATTCATCAGAGTCCGTAATAAGCTTCTCCACAGTCAGCAAGTCCCACTTACCTCCTGGGTAGAACGGATACAACTGCATAGAGTGTTAGAAAAAAAAAATAGTTGTTTTTATTCAGTATATATTTTATTGAGATTAACCCTTTTAAAAAATTCAGGGATTTTGCTGCTGATGTGTTTTTTAGGTCGAGCCAGGTCACCCACCGTATGCGCTGCTCTGTGAGGCATGCTGCATTGGAGTATGCACTTGAAGCCATGCCAACTCTCCACCCATATTTGTCATTGGCTTGTGTCATTGTCCTTCATAAATGCTGGCTTCGGGTTTGTAAATGGGCTTATTTCTAGCTGTGATTCTCGATGGGGTGTCAATAAGTCGGCTCACAGTTCATGCAGCTCATGGGTCTAAAGTGTGGTTATGTTAATTCCCTGTTTGACCATGTACTTTTAGTTTTAGTCTTTCTTCTTTTACTTCGTAGGCTATGGGTGAAGATGGTGAACATTGCGCTTGAACTGTAGGAGAGTGACTCGCATGGACAGAGTTGGCTAGCTTACTATAAGCCCCGAGGCTGCAGCTCGTACCCAAGTCTTGACACAAGTTTGGAATGTGATTTAACCTGTGATGGAATGTGTAATCTAGCTTCTCCCTTGTGACTGCAATACTTTGTTGTGATACTACTTCTATTGCATTAAATTGCCCACCTGCTAGTACTGAAATATAGAATTATAGATGGGGAACGGTGCCATCTGATCAACCACACAGCAAGGAGCAATGAACAAGCAGTCATGATAGCGCTGGATGCGGAAAAAGCCTTTGACAGAGTCTCGTGGCCCTTCCTGAGGAACTGTATGGGGAGTTTCGGACTGGGGGAAAAATACACGGCAATGGTTATGGCCCTCTACAACAAACCGAAAGCAAAAATAGTGGTAAACGGGAGCGCATCCGAAATGCTCACGCTGGGAAGAGGCACCAGACAAGGATGCCCCCTCTCCCCCGGCCTCTTCTTGCTCGCTTTAGAACCCCTTCTAGCCAGAATAAGAGACAACACAGGTATAACAGGCGTCAAGATCAAAGAGAAGACAGTCAAACTAGCGGTGTACGCAGACGACATCCTAATCACAACAGCAAACCCCTCCCCGTCAATAAAAGCGCTCATGGCCACAATAGGAGAGTACGCGGAAGCCTCAGGCTACAAACTCAACAAGGAGAAATCGGAGTGCAAGCCAATGAATGTCCACACCACAAGAGAGGTCCTAGGCGACTCCGGACTGGCATGGCAGACGAAACCACTAAAATACCTAGGACTCCACTTTGGAAGAGACCTCACATCAACGCTACAACACAACGAGGACCTTACACTGAAAAAAATAAAAGAAAGGCTGGAACTATGGTCGCCAAAATACATAAGCTGGTGGGGAAGAATAGAAACCATCAAAATGATGATAACCCCAGCGATAAACTACACGCTAACAATGCTACCACTCCCAGTGACAGAAGCATTCCACAAAAAATTAGACCAACTCATAAACATCTTCCTATGGAAAAACAAAAAACCCAGGATAAGCCTACAAAAACTAAGACTGACAAGGGACCTTGGAGGCCTCAACCTGGCAAACTTCAAAATATACCAAACGGCATGCCTGGCGAGACAGGGTATTGCCTGGATAGACGATACACAGACTTACAAACCAGTATGGCTTGAGGTTGAACAAGACATCCTGGGAGGGCTCAAGCCAATAGCCCTCCTAACAGCAAACAGACACCCACAAAAAACTAACGCCATACTGAAACACACGAGAGAAGCACTGATGAAAGTAGACAGACGCATGGCACAGAAGCTGAAAGGCACAACATGGGAGTCTATCTGGTTCAACACAAAAGTAACCTATCATGGAGCGACATTGCACAACGACACATGGATCGAGAAAGGCATCAGCCTTCCTAACCAGACGGAAACCAAGCACGGACCACTGACGTTCCAGAACCTACAGCAGCTACACAACCTCCCAAACCAAGAGCTCTACAACTTCCTAAAGATCAAGACAGCCATAACGAAAGCGAACCTACACAGAGAGGAGCCAAGCATCATCAAGTACCTGCAAGTCCTCAACTCAGCAGGTCACCAAACTGCAAAGATCTACAAGCTCCTAAGCCCCTCCACGCTGGCGCAGAACAAGAAGGCCACCAACGCATGGGAGATGCTCCTGGGCAGGCAACTGAATGAAATAGAACGGGCAAAAATGTGGAGCTCAGCGACAACAAACAAAGTCACCCCACAACTAGCGCAAACAAAGTATTGGCTACTCCACAGGGCCTACTGGACACCATCCAGGCTCCACAAGGTCGGCATTGCAGAATCAGGCAACTGCTGGAACTGCCAGAAAGAAGAAGGCACCCTCGAACACCTCATCTTCACCTGTGTAAAAGTCAAGAGGTTCTGGACACAGATCAACACCTTCATAAACGATATGCTCAAAGCCGACCTAACAATCAGCTTCGTAAGCCTGGCGACAGAACACATGACCGCGAACCTAAAAAGTAGAGAAGAGAGAGAACTACTAGACCTACTCCTCACAGCAGCCCTTAAAATAATCCTGACTAACTGGAAGAACACAGCCAAAGCAAATTTTAAAACATGGATTAATTGGGTCACCTTCCTGAGAGGGGCAGACAACATCACAGGCAACTTCTCGAAAGAACACAACGCCAAACTACACATGTGGGGCCCACTCGACGACCACCTGAGGAATCCCCAGTAAAGGACCCCCCCCCCTTCTCTCTCTCTCCCCCTCTCTCTCTTCCTTTTTTTTTCTCCCTCCTCGTAACTGAGGGAAAACAAACGAAAGGAGCGCGCATCCACAAATGGACTGTAGATACAAAAAAAAAAAAAAACGCTAATGTACACTCCACCTATATATATATTTTTTGTATGTTTTTGTATATTCGTGCGGATGCCAATAAAAGCTTTTTAAATAAAAAAATAAAAAAATAGATGGGGAACGGTGAATTGCAGGGATGTTTTCCATCAAGGGGTTCTGAGTGACATCAAATAAACAATGAGAGCGAAGCTCGAATTGCCTATGACATCTCTCCGAACCCTGAGGTGAAAAACATGCCAGTAATTCCCTTTTTACCCATTCATAATTTTATGTTATGCATGGCCCAAATTAAAAAATGTTTTTCCTGCAATCCCTAACCAACCCCGACCACCTTCCCTACCTTCCTTCCATCTCCTGCAGCTGTGCTTTCTGCTTTCCTTCAATGCAGATAAGTAGAGCTGTGCTGACAGGCTCTCAGAGAGCCCGGTCAATGGCATGGAAGGCCTTTATGACATCACAACAGCGGGTAACCAGTTTTTTTTACAAACTGCTGCTATGTCATAGCAGTGAGATATTACATTTAGATAATGAAATAAATGATAGAGGCTCTCTATGAGAGCCATACATAACAGATATATTTTTTCCAAAAACAATGAATGCGTCTCTACCTGCTGTTTCTTCTTGCAGAGAATAGATTCGTGTTCAGTTAAATTTGTGGTGAAAGCCATTGGACTTTGAATAACCTCAAGTACAGTAAAACATTTATCTGATATTCAGCAAGTAAGGAAAGTAATCGACAAAGAAAGTCTGCAATTGCAGTGGCAAACACAACTGAAAACAAACTTGATATTCTGAGCAGACACATCCAACAAAGATTTGGGAAGGGGACTCTCCAGAATGCCTGATCTCCCTCAGAATGAAGATAATAATGATCTCCAGAGACTCTACGGGGTGGAGGTCGAACTGTATGTATAGTTAGACCCTAATCCAAAAAATACAGTGACCTGCTCTGGCACAGATGGGACTGATGGCGATAAACTTTTGTGTTCTGACATATTTAAATAGCAGTCACAAGATACCTTTAGAATTCAAGATGGATGGAAAGGTCCAGGATCATTGCATACTGAGCTGATGTCAGAACACGTTTACTTGCATTTGAACTAACAGAGCTTTAACCTTATAAGTTGGTGATACGTGAGCTGCCAACTCACATTGCACAGTATTTCACTTTTTGATTGAGGAAGTCTATAGTTAAGGTGGTCCATCTACAACTAAAACCTACATCGTAAGATACATTTAGGTTTGAAGACGGCTGTAAAGGTTTGGGCGCATTGCATACTGAGCTGATGAAAGAGAATATTTTACTAGCATTAGATCGGACAGAGTTTCTACCTCACAAGGTGGTGAATAGGACCTGGCCACTGACATTGCTGAGTATGTACCTTTTTATTAAGGAAGTCTCTAAAAAAGTTTGAACATCCAAATTTAAACCTAGGTGCCTTCTTCATCCCCCTTCATAGTTTAGTATTGCCACTCTCATCCCAGAGTTACCTCAAATTTCTTATTTTTTTTCCAATGTTGGAAACGATCAGAAGATTGAAATTGACAAGGTATGGCAGGCCTGTCAGGATAAATACTGCACATGACAGCCTGTTTACTAGGCATACTTGATCTGGTCTTAGGACATATAGTCGCTACATACATGTATATTAATAGAGCACAACAATAGATTTATTATTATTAAATCATAACACTGATTTCACTTGAACACAGAAAGAGACTGCTTTTAAAATTGGATGTCAAGCTGGGTCAATTGGTTCCATCAGAGGCTGGAAAATAGCCAAACTTGTATTGTTTTTTTATTATACTAATGTACAATAATTAAATATGTATCTTTCAACTTTTTTGAGTCCTCAGTTTTTCACATGACAGTAGAATCTCTGTGGACTGTTTCAGCAATACTCTGTCTCCACCAGAGTTCCCATCTTGCAGGATAAGCTCATTTTGCATGAACCCATTTCATACTGTTCCCCAAAAAGGCAGAACGGGTGAAGCTGAAGTTTCCGTTCCTGGTCTTTCAACACTGATGATTCTTCAGTAAGCCCTTCATTTTCTTCACAACCAATGAAGACCTGCCAACTCACAAAGTGCCACCGTGTGTCACACGATATCGTCTGCCCTCACACGGTCCCCCGGTGAGGAGCCCATATCAAAATTGGGGAGGGAAAACAGCTTGAAAGCACTGCCCGGTATTAGCTTTCCAGCTGTTTTTGGAGGTTCTGAGTAGCCAATGTCCATTAAGGGGTGTGAATAAACCACAGGACATAGGTGGCAGTAGCCTAGGCAATTGTTTTTTTTTGTTTTTTTGAATGGGGGTAATCGAGGATGGAGATGTTAGAAGTTCTTCTTACAGAAGCAGTACTCAAAGCAAAGCCCCACCCTTTCACAACCACGCCTCATCCTCACATGGTGAAATGTTTAATTAAGTTGGCTGGGCTTCAATAGTCTCAAGACTCATAATATTATACATGCATACATTGCCTTGCATAACACCGGTTCCCTGTAGGATTATCTCAACTTTCTGGTTCATACCAGAATGAAGTCTTTAGCCAAACAGAGACAAATGGAATGGTATGTAAAGAGTGCACCACAAAATGTGCAACTGTCATTTCAAGACAAACATGATTTATTTCTTGATAGAGTCACTTCTTCATGTTACATGAAGAATGAACAGTAAGGTTAGAAGAGAAGGATGCTTATCGTTCTTTTCCTCATCTTCCAGGTAATTGGAAATGCCATTTTGTTCTGGAAAACTCAGCTCTGGTCATATTCTTAACATGTTTTTCAGTCTCTCTAGCAAAGGTAGTGCAGCCAGTAGCAGCTGCATCAAGTATGAGGGGAAATCAATTGTTGGTCTAATTCGATGTTATGAAATTAGCTTTGTTTAGTTTACATTTGAGTATAGTGTCAGGTATTTTGCAGTGGCAGAAAAAAGAATCCCTAGCAAAACATAAGGTTTTGTGTCATTCCTGCTATGATATGCACCTTTCACTGAGTGCAGAACACATTGCTGGTTTGCAAAGGGTTGCATTGAAATGGAATTCGAAACACTGTATTCTACTTACAGAAACTTTTTGATGTCTCATTGGACACATGAAATATTTTTTAGGTGGTTTTGTTTGATTCATATCTAAATGCCAAAGCCAATGCTTTCTATTTGAATGCCAGATCCAGTACCCATAGTTATCAATTAATTTATCTATGACAAGCCAGGTCATCTGATCTTTACCTTTCATCAGTATATTCTTATCGTTCGATGACTTTCTCAAGTTCACCAATAGACAGTTTCTTTAGTTCGTTTCACTCCATTCCATAGGTACTATGTCTATTTCAAATCTCTTATGGAATTCTAATTAGAGATTTGTATTCAACTTTCTCAATTATATTTCTTGAAGGTGGAACAATGATTGAGGATCACAGCCTAGAAGATATTAACGTTCTAAGGCTATTTAGTCTTTTTAGAGAAGTTTCTTCACTTATCAGAACTGATTTGCCCCAGGATTTAGGACAAGCTGTAGTACATACTTATATTCAAGAATTAGTTGTCAAATGTCAAAGCATATCACTCCTGTTTTGTTAGATGTAGTGGTAAATGTCATGGAAAATAGCTTCACGACTCCTAGAATTTGGCCATGTAAACTATTTCAGGCAGTCAAAAGAGAATTTACAATTTGAAGTGTAGTCTGCAGTGAAAAGGTTCCTTAGAGGTCTGCATTTTTTCTTGGAATCTACTTTAAAGGTATTTAATAATTACAGAAGTTCATACAATGCTAAAATCATCTTGACTTAGCCAGTTAACACTGAATTGTATTTTAGGTTTAAATCTTTTTACTTGTATATAGTATACAAAAACCAACAATGCGGTACATACGTGTTTTCTAGAGCGAGTCTGTCTTCCCAATAAGGACATGCCAATAACAGAGAGAGACAACAGTGCCACAGTTCCAAGTACCCAGTCTTGATCTGAGCAGGTATGTGAGAGGGTTCAGAAGGCCCAGGAGGATGTAGCTTGGAAATTGCTGGATTTGGGTGTCAAGGTGTTTATCTATTTCATCTAGGACCTGTGTCCAATAGGTGTGTAGCTGTTTGCAGTCCCACAAAAGATGCACCAGAGTGCCACGCCTCCCACAACCCCACCAACAGTCCGCACTTTGTCGGGGATCCATCTTGTGCATATGGTCGGGCGTATAGTACCAGAATCTAGTCACTTTTACAGGAGTCTCGGTCAGTCCAATGTTCCTTACTGAGTGACGGGCTGTATAGTACACCCCCTCCCATTCTTTATGACTGAGGGCCCGACTCAAATCCTGCTCCCAGCGCACTCAGTCGGCATTATGTATGTGTGTGTGTCTAGCACGCAGAATCTTATACAAATCTAAAGTAAGTTTTTTATCTGATGTGCGCGTTAGTAGCCATTTTCCGTAAGGTGTGAGATAACGGTGCGCTTGTGGTCGGACAAGTGGGTGGAGGGCCCAGAGACGGAGCTGCCGGTAGTGAAATAATTTGGATTCAGGGGTCCCGTAAATGGCGCGGATCTGGGGAAAGGGGAGAATCCCGTCCAGGTCAAAAGGGTGCCCCAAGATTCAGCAATCTGTGGTGCGTCAGCTCGCAAAAGCAACCTCCCCCATCCCTAGTTGGAAATCGGGATTGTCGAAGAGGGGGGTGAGAGGGGATAGGAAGGCGGTCAGATTGTGCTTCTGGCAAGTCTGGTCCCAGGCGTCCAAGATTGTCCTAGTGATATGAGAGGCGTAAAGTTTGGGAGGCCTATGGGTCTTAAATAGGAAGGGGATCTACTGCAGTGTTGTGGCTGCCACCGCCTGATCTTGGAACAACCCATGCTTCTCAGACTCAGCTCGATTCCATTCGACCAAATGGCGTAGCTGCGCCGCCCGGAGGTACAGCTGAAGGTCAGGAACCCCCAATCCCCCCTCCAAAAGCACACTTCAACTGGGGTCTGCGGCCCCACCAGGTAAACTGCGACAGCTCTGATT
This sequence comes from Lissotriton helveticus, assembly GCF_964261635.1. NCBI lineage: Eukaryota > Metazoa > Chordata > Amphibia > Caudata > Salamandridae > Lissotriton > Lissotriton helveticus. Next base: position 1,084,643,416 of record NC_136059.1, read on the forward strand.
GGACCCACTTTATCCACCCCGTAGGCAGTCGCAGGGTTGGGGCCTGGAAAATGTTAGTATTTGAAGGAGAATCGTCATTTTGGTGGCAGCCACTCTCCCCAGCCAGGAGATTGGAAAGTGTTTCCACTGCCGCAGCTCCGTCTGGATCCGTGTCTGCAACTTGGTGTAGTTGGCAGAGAGTACCGCTGACAACGTGGGTGCCAGCTGAATGCCCAGGTTTGGGAGAGTCTCATTCACCCATTGGAGAGGGTGCATGGACTGAAGGTACGCCAGAGTTGAGGATGACAGCAAGAGATTGAGAGCGACAGACTTTTCCACATTGACCTTAAAGCTCGACGCCCATGCAAAGCAATCCAATACTGTCAGAAATGCTCCCAGGGCTGGAACGGGAACAAAGAGAGACACCAGGACATCGTCAGCATAGAGGCTGATGGTATGGACATCACCCCCGAATTTAATCCCTGTAATAAGGGGATTGCACTGAACATGCTGGGCGAAAGGTTCCATGTATAGCGCGAAGAGCTGTGGTGAGAGAGGACACCCCTGCCTTGTGCCCCTACTGATAGGAAAGCGTGTTGAATTGTGCCCGTTAACTCGGACCGAGGCTGGGGGGCGTCGGTATCAATTGAGAATGAGGGTCCTCAACTTCTCTCCCATCCCCACATGTGCCAGCACCTGCTCTAGGTATGGCCAATGGACCCTATTGAAGGCCTGCTCCGCATCAATGGTGAGAATCATATATTCCCCGTTGTTTGGGAGGCCTTCTCTATGAAGTGGAGTACCCGCTTAATATTATCTCTGGTCTTGCGCTGGGCATAAACCCTGCCTGGTAAGGGTGAACGAATCCCGGCATATAGGGCGCCAACTGAGAGGCAAGGATCCCTGTTAAGAGTTTGAGGTCAGTGTTGAGGAGGGATATCGGGTGATATGCTCACAGCTAGCCTTATTCCTCCCAGCTTTCGTGATCACCACTATCGCCACCTCCAGCATGTCCTCTGGGATTGCCCCAGTACGAGCGAAATAATTTAAAAAGTTGGGTTAAGAGAGGCGCGATTTTTGCACAGAAGGTTTTGTAAAAGGCGGCCGTAAAGCCATCTGGTCCGGGGGATTTGGCAAACTTAAGATGAGAGATAGCCGCTATAACGTCCTCGATTCGTATCTCTCTCTCCAGATGGTCAGCCTGAGTCTGCATGAGAGAAAGGAGCTGTGCCGCCGCAATATACGCTTCGCCGTGCAAACTGTCCAGTGCCTGATCCGTGTAAAGTTGGGCATAAAAATCACGGAAGGCCTCATCGATGCCTGCGTCCTCAGTCACATTCCAGCCAGTGTCATCGCGCAGCTCTTGCACCCCCTGTTGCTGTCGGGACTCGCGCAATTTGTGGGCCGGTAGCCGGCCGCATCGGTCTCCCTCATGTAAAAAGCCTGACGCACGTGCAAGGCTGCATATTCGGCCCTATCATTATACATTGATAATGATAGGGCTGAATTGTATTTTAAAGCATACCTGCCCCTGACTTACAGTTCTGCTCTGCTTGATTTACTTTCACTGAGTTTCAGATGTGAGAGTTCTGTAGAGTGGAGTTAATGCTACACACTTCTATGGAATTGTTTATTACTAACAAATGAACAAATGTTATGCATAATTTAATTGGGTTTTAGCAATAACTACTCCCCATTTCTTGAACACATGCTTGGTTGATGAAATAATTACCCAATTAGGTGAATGTTTATGTATAGAATTCTGATGCACATTCAGTCTAAGAAGCGACACCTTACAGATGCTTTAGTCCAGGTGCGTGTTTGTATAAAATTCTCTTGGAAGCATAATGGTCGGATAATTCTGGTTTTGCTACAAGCTAGTGGCTAAGACTGTTATGCCATGTGTTTATATGCTTTAAAACAGCATTATAGAGCCATTGGTTTGCCATAAAATGTGGATTTTTAGACTGGAGGAAAAACAAGCTTTGTTATTAAAATATCTTGATGTAGGTTGTTCCATCACAAGTGCTGCTTTTCTCAATTTTGTGTTTTTACAGCAGATATAGAAATAAGATGCAATCAATATACTTACTTGGAATATACTATTCCCCTTTTCCTGGATGTACTGGGCTTGGTACTACATTTTTCTTTGCTGCTTTAGTGGAAGTAGGAGATAGATGCTTATAAACGTATCATTTACTTTAAAGAGAGATGGCAGGTCATTTTCTCGTTAAACTTATTGGTTATTGTCAGAAATGACAATTTTTTGCATGGTATTCCCTAGATTTTTGCCTTCACTCCTCTACTTTCCTGAACCCATTTTTGTTGGCATTAGGACTTTTCCCACTCTACTCTGGCCAACCAGTGGTAAAGTGTGTGTGCTCTTCCTTCCAAGCATGGTAACGTTGGAATATACCTAATTGGCATCTTTCATTTATTTATAAGTCCCCAGTAAATGGTACTACATGTGCCCAGGTTGTGTAGATTGAATACTCTAGTAGGTTGCAGCACTCATTGTGCCACTCACTAAAGTAGCACTGTAAACATGCCTCTGGTTTTTCTCTGAAGCTCGGAGTGCAGTTTTAAGCTGTCATGTCAACTGGTAAAATTACCCTTTTGCTGGCCCTAAAACCTCCTTTTCTTTATTCATTAGTCACTCCTAAAGCCCTAAAAGGCCATATGGCACTGTGCATGGTGTCTAAAAAGTAGGACATGTGTAGTTAAGTTATGCATATTTTAACAGTGAAAATCTCTAAAAGTCGTTTTTCACTAAGCAAGACCACCTCTCTTATAAACGAAAACTGGGTTACCTTATTACACTAAGTAAGTGATCACTTCAGTTTGGCAATAGTTAGAAATATATTTGTTCCACTCATTTGAGTACACATTTTAAATCCTATTGAATGCTAAAGTGTATTTTAAATTACCATTCTGAGGTGGGGCATGGCCTAGTCAGCCAAGATAGCAAATGTACTTTAATAGTGCTCCTGGACCTCCTCCGCCATCTGACGGCATCCACCTCTCTGCAACTCTACACGTCTCTCTGGGGCCCCAACAGGGAACCTTTTGGGGTGCCATTCATTGATCCTGTGGATGGGCAGCTTTTTGATGTGGTGGGTCACCATGTCCAGACCTCCCGACGGCCTACTCCCAACATGGCACAGGGTCTGCAGTAAGAAGCAGGTAACCAGCCTTTGCTGACTCCCAAGGACCTTGAGCAGATAGTCAAATGAGTGGAGAGTAAGCCATATAGGCCCTGCACCCACCACCCCAACAACAGGAAGGTGAGGAACTGATGGCAGACAGTGTCTGAAGAGGGCCCACTGGTGGGGTGATGCTTTGTGAATGAGACTTGTGCCACAAGTGCGAACCTGACACAGGCATTCCTGGTGGCTTCCCTTCTCTGCTACTGAAAGCCACCCGTACTGCTGCCCCTCAGTGAGCGTCCCATACTGCAGGGTCCACAAGGTAATGCATGAAACACCACACTTGGAGGTGCAGCCCGAGCAGGGCTGAGGGACTGCTCAGCACATGTCTGTCTCGGGCTACTGTCTCTGACCTTTAGAAATGCATCATCCAGGGTGTTGTGAGGAGCGTGTGTTGGCCGACTGATGTAAGACCTATCTAACCACTGGAGCTTGGCCTATTGATTTGACCACCTCACCCCCTGCTAATCTACCCATCCCAGGCATCTTGTGCTGTCTTCCCACACACATGGAGGCAAGCGGGCCAGAAGGCCTTGAAGCCGGCCTACCAAAACCACCAACATTTTAGACAAAAGAAGGCCCTCTGGCTCACAACTAGATAAACGGCCACCCACACCATCCTGCCTGTGATCCCAAAACCGGCATACATTCACAATACTGTAGCCTGTACTAAAAAGCAACACCAGATGGCTTATGTACAGATTCAAAGACCCCCTGAAGTGCCACACACTGCACACCTGTCCTCTACTAGCAGGCGCCTCTCACCTGACATATTGGTGCGATGGGGAAGGACATGTGCCCTATCATGCATGGTCAAACTAAGATGGACACATTTTCCACTGCACTTCTGAGCAGCGCCGGACTACAAGTAACTATGGGCCAAAAATCCGTTCCGCTTGCGAAATTTGCGGATTTTCGGCAATTTCGCGATCCACGAATCTCGCGAAATTGTCGCAAAATTTGCACATTTGCTCGCGGGCAGATTTTTTTTTTTGATGGCCAGCTCATTCAAGAGACCAAAGTTACAGGCACACGCGGTCATTGGAGGCAAATCTTCTGTCCCTTTACGCAGCTGCAGTGTAGGAAAACCACCATACATTTACCCAACGAGGTAGCACTTACTGATTAGCCAGTAGAAAGTACTCCAGTTGAGTAGAGGTATTGCACAAAACGGTGGAATCTTCGTGGATAACTATGCAGGGCAGGATTCATTCTGGCACGAGGCTCCTGTCACAAAAATTAAACCTCAACCGGAAGCACTTACAGATATAGCAGGTGCCCGAGTTGAAGCTCAAATTCAGTAATGTTTTATTCAGCCCAAAACATTAGTGAGCACGGTCGAGGCTGGGCAAGTGTGCTTTAACCCCATATCTTCTGTCTAAAATTAGCTGTAATACTCGAGGGAGGTCTTTGGATCCCTGAGTTTCTCGACCGCAATCCCCGTGTAGTTCCTGTGACCAGGAGGCTGCTTTCTCCTCACCTGCTGCCCTGCTCGCTCTCTGACCCTTTATACACAAGAGGCATGTTGACATGCATAGAAGCCCCGCACCACACACCAGCGGTATCAAACATCTTCCCGCCCTTTCCCAACCATGATGGACAGCTCACTCAAGGGACCTTGGCGCCTTTTGGCGCGGTGGCAAAGTTACAGGCACACATGGTCAGTGGAGACAAATCTTCTGGCCCTTTATGCAGCTGCAGTGTAGGAATAGCACTTTACATTTACCCAACGAAGTAGCACTTACTGATTAGCCAGTAGAAAGTACTCCAGTTGAGTAGATGCAAATCGCAAAAAAATCCGCGAGTTCGCGGGAAAATCCGCTTACTCGCTGATTTTTTTGCGATTTCGCGGACCGCAGATCCGCAAAATTCGCCCATACGTGACTACAAGGTGGCGTTCCCCTGACCCCTCAACTCACAGACTCCACCGACCTTAGAGACATACTTCAGGCTATTCAAGCTTCACTGGGAAGGCCTAAAACTAAAGTTTGGGAAGTAGAAATGGATATGTCCTACTTCCACCAAGACCTTCTGAACATTGCAAACAGACTCTCCAAAAACGGAGAGCAGGATTTTGACACTGGAAGAAGAAGCAGACAGAATCAAAATGTAGAAAATGCTTTCTATAACACCCCTCCTTTATCAATGGGCAGAGGACCCTGAAAACAGGATGAGGTTCAATAATCTCCACTTTGGAGGATTCCCTGAGGATGTTGAATTTCCTAGCCTGTGACATTCCCAGAAACATGGCTGATGTCATAGATACCTGAGGGAAAGCTCTTCCTACAATGTTTCATGATAGAACATGCCCACAGATCTCTGACCCATTTCCCCCTGCCCATGGTGACATTGAGTCCACTGATAACCTGTATACTTCATTGCAGAGACAGAGACACTAGTCTTTGAGCTGAGAATTTAATGTTCTACTCCTCCACATTATGATCTACCCACACTACACCCTGACAATCCAAAAGAGATGGAAATTTCTTTGCCGAGGTGAAACATAAGCTCAGAGTCCTCAACCGGCTAATTTTTCATAATGACTACCCAACATTATATAAACTCTAGATGAAACCAGAAAATGATCAGCTGAAAAGAAAGATTTGAAGTGACCAGCGGACCATAATCAGAACTCCCCGAACATGGGACCTCAAGCTCACTCTCTCACCACCTAAGCCAAAAAAAGGAGAACACAGTCCGGGAGAGAGTGTAGTGAACTCCAGGACTCTCCTGATTCTTCTGGATATGAGACAAACTGATGGAGCAGGTAAGATACCTCCCAAAGACTGACTGTAAAGATCTGTTGTGAACAGAAGGGATAATAGAAGGCACAGTGGCTGGGGGAGCTTCTGAGTGAGGGAATGAGGACTTGCTGTCAGCCTGAGATGGGAACTTCCCAACAGTTGGAGTGGAATGATGTTGAGGTGCCAGTGGGAGACCATTGTTCTTCTATCTCTCTCTCCTCTCCCACCCGGGGGACCATAATGACCTGCATTGTTGTCAGAATACCCTCCCTATCGAAGGAGATCCACCTCTAATACCCCACGACACTTGTAATGTTTTGTCTACTTGAAGATATTGGGCGACAGATGCTTCAGGGGAGGAAGTATTGAGTGGTTCATTACTCATTTGGTGCTGTTTGTTTCTCCCACACACTCTACATTGTATATTCAGACCCTCCAATGCTGAACAAGAATCTACTTACTAGATTCCATTGACCCTTTCCTGCAAGTCATGGGACTGCAACACTTACAACCCACCAGCCCCATGATGGCCCACTCCTTCATGTTTTTTTAATGTGTACTGTCTACTAGACCACAATAAGAGGACAGCAGTCTTCTGATACACCAAATGTTACCACCATCAATTCCAATGCTGCAACAAACATACTCTTATAGGCATCCACTGCCCCTTTTTATGGGGGTTCATCTATAATAGGGTGTTTCATGCCAGACTTGTACAGGGCTCCAAAGATGTGGTAAATATGTTCGAGTGGAGAGCCTCCTTGAGGGACAACAATACAACCTCCTGAGCATTTATTTCCCACCCCACTTATCTGCCCTGACTGTTGGCGCTCTCACATCGACTTTCTAAAATATCCCACGGTAGACAACGATAGTGAGGTGATTTTAATGACATACCCAACCCCGAATTGGACACTTTGGTGCCCCATATGACTGCCCATTTAACGAGGACTAAGCAACTTGGGAGTTGGATGGATTCTCTTGGTTTAAGTGATATTTGCAGAGACTGACATCCCCAAGACAGGGAATACACTCACACATCCCCAGTGCACAAAAGACTCTCCCATTTAATCTTCCTGCTGTTACCAGCAACAGACACACTATGGGTTAGCACAGTCAAAGTCCTTCCCAGGAGTATCTTGGATTATCACTAACTATAATCACATTGAGGCCAGAGGGAGACTTTAGACCTCTTTGGCACCTTAAAACACCTGGTTTCTCATAGATGATCAGTGTGGGGAGTTCCTATCTACTAAAATACAAGCATTTGTAGATACTAGCAAGGGCACAGAGGACTCAGCATGGGTGCTGTGGACTGCAGGCAAGTCCCCTATGAAGGGCATGGCCAAAAGCTATGTCCAAAGTACAGAGAAATACAACATGTGAAAAAAACAACACTTTGAGCTTGTACCCTACAATTATAGAGACAATGTATTAGATAGGTGTCTGAGATCTCCTGTTGCCAAAATGACACTCCAGCAGATATCCATGGAAGAGGTCGGCGAATGCTATAGAGCCTCAACACAGCAAGAATATGAGCCTGTGACAATGAGAAATCTAATCTGCTTGCTGACCACTCTAGTCACACCCTCCAGAAGGCACCGGAGATTTAGACATGCCAGGGTCCCTAAAGCGCAAACTCACCAAAATTACAGCAGTATTCACCACTATTTACCCAACCACTATATGCGCACCACCCTAACATGAACAAACATGCACCATAGTTGCAAACATTCCCACATTCCACTCCCATTGATCTCTCCGATAGATAGGGCTGACCTTGACAAGCCAATTACCAGATAATAGATCGATGAGACGATACAGGGGATGAAGTCCTGTAAAATGCCTGGCCCGGTCAGATATATTTTTGAATGCTACTGTAAATTCAAAGACTTACTCTCCTCCACCTACTTAACCTAGATACAAAGGCAGCTGTAAGGGGCTGCCTCCCCTCAGAGGTGTACACGGCCACCATAGTGGTTATCCTTAAGCCTGGCCACCCCTCAAGTCAATTTGCTTTGTACAGGCCCATATACTTATCACAGAGGTGAAGATATTCGCAAAAATCAAAGCCAATAGATTCTGAGTGCTGACCACCTTGGTTCATCCTGACCAATTTGGTTTTATGTCCAACTGTGGTCCACACTACTCTATATGACACAATTGCCCACAATTACGAAATGACCGACCCTTGTGTTCTCCAACTCATTGATTTTGAGAAAGCCTTTCATGACTGGAAAAAATAGTCTTGGGACCACGGATACATAGATACATAGACATGCTATACTATACACAACCCCACCTACAGGCGGGGTTCAGCAAATAAATTGTACAGTGGACCAAATCATACACTTTTTAGCCATTAAGTGAAGGACTGTTGATTTTAAGAAAGGGAGACTATTTGTGGCTTTTGTAGATCTTCGATTGGCATTTGAACTTGTCCCAAGGTCTAAACTGGGGGAGAAATCACATAGAATAGGGGTTCCAAGAGGCCTGTTTACCTTAATGCAGGAGCTTTATATGGACAACTATGCTATGGTCAGGTGGGAACCTGCGGGAGAATTGGCAAATAAAATACCGATCCAAAGAGGAGTGTGCCACGAGTGCACATTGGCTCCTATGTTCTTCCTTTTATGCATCAATGAGTGCCTATTGTATCTTTTTAATTGTGAGAAAGACTCCGCTAAGAGCAAAGACTTGAAAACACCTCGTCTATTATTTGCAGATGATACTTTTTTGATATCTAAAAGCCCCACAGGTTTATCCATCCTTTTAGTGAAGTCCTCACCATACTGTAGAGATTATGGGCTGGAAATTAATAACAACATCAAAGTACAGGGTGTTTGGAGACTCAAAAGGAAAAATAAAGAGACCAATGCTACTTGATGGGGAAGTCCTTGAGAGGGGTCTAGAGTTTGATTACTTGGGCGTCCGACTGGAAGACTCGCAAAGATGAGCAGCCCGGTTGAGGAAGAGCACTTTGTCTCTAAATCAATGTGTTTGGTCTATTATAAGGTTCACGAACAGGGCATCCTCCTTTCCCACATCCCCCCTATGGAAATCCATAGAGGACAAGCCTGTAGGGCAGTCATTTGGGGGCATTGTAATTTTGATATCCTGGAGAATGCAGAAAACATTTTCCTTAAGACATTACTGCAATTTGTTGAAAGCATCCCACACTTCCTATCCATATGGACCTAAATTTGAGATCCATTTTTAATATTGGTTCCCTGAGACCCATCCAATACTGGTAAATAGTGTGGGCAACATAGGAACTAGCCAGCACATGCAACAATGTAAGCTTTTGCGATTCCTTAATTGTGATTATTAAGGAATTGCAATTAAAGGAATTGCAAAAGCCTATGCATGTAGGTATCGTTATAAAATTTGCGATTCCCTAACATTCTTTAATTGCGACTCGCATATTGCGGGCCTACAGGCCCATAGGAATGAATGGGAGATTGCATGCGCAATTTGCGAGTACCAATAGGTACTCGCAAATTGCGCATGCAATTTCAAGGGTGTCTAAAGGACACCCTGTTGCACCCCTGAAATTGATCTGTGCACACATGTTGTGCACACACATGGTCCAAGGGCTTGTGTGTGTGTGACCTACAACTTTGAAAAATGCACTTTAGTGCATTTTTCAAAGTCTTTGCAAATTACCATCAAGTACAAATTGATGGTAATTTGCGCCCCCTATTAGCACAAATCGCAATTTGCGATTCCATCATGCATTGCATTTAAGGAATCGCACTTTGCAATTCCTTAAATGCAATCGCAATTTTAGAAATCTCAATATTATGCGATTTCTCAAATTGCGAGAGGCTGACAGGTTGCTACATCGCAAAAGCCCTTTTTGCGAGCGCCAATGGCCGATTTTTGCGAATCGCACCCTTTGCGCTCGCAAAAATGGTTGATTCATGTGCCTGTAGAGCCCTATAGAGAATGGCTCTGAGGTTAGCAGGAGGGCTCGTGTGCTGACAGGATCCTTTGGTGTTCCCATAAAGAGCTGGTTATCTAATTTAGGCTTAGGGGACTGTTTGTCAAACCCCCTTCAGCTCCCACACAACAACATTGAAAAACTTTAATCACCCTACTGGAGCATTGTGTTAGGAGGGAAATTCTCAAAGGGTGACCTTGTGAAGTTTGACAGATGTATTTTTATCATTCAAATGCCCTTTTGAGTTTGACATGTATTTGGAAATGGTAACCAAACCTTTGGTAAGCGATCTCTCTTTGTTAGGTTGAGACGCCGTATTCTCCCGTTAACAACTTACTTGTTTATGGAAAATCAAAGATAAATGGCTCCAGCACTTGTCCAATAGGATGTGTGTTCCCAGAGTGTACATTCGGCATGCTTTATTTTTCTGCATGGCTCACAGAAAACAACGTGCCTGTTGGATTAGACCACTCTGAAACTGATGGGGTTTAGGGATCTTCACACAGCATTAAGAGTATGCAGAACAAACACCAGTGGCCCAGTTTTTTTTCTAAGTATGGGCGAAATTTGCGAATTCGCGGTCCGTGAATTCGCGTGAAAAATCCGCGAGTTTGCGAATTTTCCCACGAACTCGCAGATTTTTTTGCCATTTGCACAAATATGTGACCACGTGTGCCTGTAACTTTGCCAGCGCGCCTAAAGGCGCCGAGGTCCCTTGAGTGAGCTGGCCATTATAGTGGGGACGGGCGGGAAGACGTTTCATACCGCTAGTGTGTGGTGGACGGGGCCAAACGGGCGGGTCTTCTATGCGAGTTCACATGCATCTTGTTTATAAAGGGTCAGAGACCGAGCAGAGCAGCAGATGAGGAGAAAGCAGCCTCCTGGTCACAGGAGCTACACGGGGATGGCGCTCAGGAAACTCATGGATGCAAAAATACGTTTGGCAGAGGACCCCAGAATCCTTCAGATGTCCAAGATAGCTCTGCTAAGAGTTTTGGTGCAAAGCCATTCTGATCCTGCTCAGTGGGTTCAGGCACATGCAGCTGCTGCTGCTTGACAATGTCCCATCTCATACTAAACTGCCCCGTACAGGCATATGCTGGCGATGGGCAGTAGGGTGCAGTGGCAAGCGGGTGCTGCACACCTGGTACATGCGCATACCGGTGCCAGGGGGGACACGTGTTTATTGGTGCTGTGTAGCAAGTTATGACTTTACATTTTGACTGCACCAGACAGTGGTACCACCTACACGGATCAGGAGCATCCAGGCACCAGACTTCATGGTGCAAGAGCATAATGGTGCTGTGCGATACGGGTATATATATGTACTGGGGGAAGGGGGGCACTTAGCACAATGTGTGCTCACACCCAGAGGGCTCCCAGGCAATTGAGCACAAATGATTTTCACACTGAGAGGGCTCCGGGGCAGTTCAGCAGCGCGGGGCTCACAACCACTGGGCCCCGGGGCAGTTCAGTAGCCCAGGGGTTCGCAACCCCAGGGCAGCTCAGCAGCACGGGGGCTCACACCCACAAGGCTCCCGGGCAGTTTAGCAGCGCCACCCTCTGGTTCATCACGGCCACCCTCTGGTTCACCACTGCCACCCTCTGGTTCACCACTGCCACCCTCTGGTTCATCACTGCCACCCTCTGGTTCATCACTGCCACCCTCTGGTTCATCACAGCACCCTCTGGTTCATCGCAGCACCCTCTGGTTCACCACTGCCACCCTATGGTTCACCACTGTCACCCACTGGTTCACCACTGCCACCCTCTGGTTCATCACTGCCACCCTCTGGTTCACCTCCGCCACCCTCTGGTTCATCACTGCCACCCTCTGGTTCACCACTGCCACCCTCTGGTTCACCACTGTCACCCTCTGGTTCACCACTGCCACCCACTGGTTCACCACTGTCACCCACTGGTTCACCACTGCCACCCTCCAGTTCATCACAGCCACCCTCTGGTTCACCACTGCCACCCTCTGGTTCATCACTGCCACCCTCTGGTTCACCACTGCACCTTCTGGTTCATCACAGCACCCTCTGGTTCATCGCTGCCACCCTCTGGTTCACCACAGCACCCTCTGTTTCACCACTGGCACCCTCTGGTTCATCACAGCACCCTCTGGTTCACCACTGCCACCCTCTGGTTCCCCACTGCCACCCTCTGGTTCACCACTGTCACCCTCTGGTTCATCACAGAACCCTCTGGTTCACCACTGCACCTTCTGGCTCATCACAGCACCCTCTGGTTCACCACTGTCACCCTCTGGTGCATAACAGCAGCCTCTGGTTCACCACTGTAGATTATGGGGAGAAAGCACACCTGCCCAGCCTCAACTGAGACAAATTAATTTTGGTCTGGTTAATATGTTACTGAATTTGAGCTTCAAGTCCAGCACCTGCTTCCTTATCTGTAAGTGCTTCCTGTTGCGGTTTAATTTTTCTGACAGGAGCATTGTGCCATACTTGTAACTATTCTCTGACCCTGCTTCGAGGGTCAGAGCAGGGTCAGAGAATAGTTGCAAGTAGGCACCAAACTCTGGAGGCGCCGCTCAGGAAGCACTTACAGGGTTACAGCAGGTGCCCAAGTTGAAGTTAATTTCTTTGTTACCATTTTGTAAATGGTTACAAAGAAATTAGCTTCAACTTGGGCACCTGCTGTAACCCTGTATGTGCTTCATGTACTTCAGTTTTGAAAAATCTGTTCCGCTCGCGATTTCGCAGAGTTTTCTGCAATTTCGCGAGATTCCCGGATCGGGAAATTGCAGAAAATCCACAAATTCCGCGAGTGGAACTAATTTTCTGCCCATACTTAGTTTTTTTCAATTTGTGAAATTTGATCAGCAATATGGCATGTGAGGTCTAAGAAAATGCATGATTAAGAAATTACGATTTTTTCACTCAAGTGTGGTTCAGAGGTTTTAAGTATAATAGAGTAGAGATACTGAAGCTTGTTCTTAATGTTTTTCAAATCATTACATCATTTTTAAATGTAATTCACTGTATGTATTTTATTTAATGTTGTTTGCCTTTTACAGTTCTTTATGAGCCTAAATAAAGGAATATGACTGACTGTCATGCTATACTCAGAGACCCAAGCACAGTTACTCACCGTTGCAGTACTGTCCAACCCCTTCTCCATTTGAAGAGGAATTAGGCAGGGATGCCCATTTTCCCTGCTCTGTTTTGGCAATCAAACCTCTGGCTAGACTTGTGAGGTGTGATGTAAAGATGTAGTGGTGGAGGTGGGAGGAGGGATCGGAAGAAAAATAGTGTTGTATACAGGTGGCATACTTCTTTGTCTGTTGAGCTTATACATTATGGGTCCATGCTGCCTCGAATTACTATTTACTTGGGGATACACATCTCCTTTGAACCCAGTCTAACCAGGAACCTCAGCATATCCTCCCTCATGAACGCATTGAAATCAGACCTCCAGTGCTGGGCGCCACTGCCACTCCATGTTCTGCATAGAATGGCCCTATTTAAAATAATGATTTTGCCATGATAACTAGACGTCATCCAAAACTTCCCACTGATAAGCCCCTAACTCCTGGTTTCGAGATCTCTGGTTCATGATCCGCTACTTCCCCAGGGCAATCTGCCCACCCCACATAGCCTTGGATAAATGTAGACAAACTGTATACAAAGGCAGGATGGGTATGGTTAACCTCCATCCGTACTACAGAGTAATGAAATTGTGGTAATTAATTACTGGATGTCTCGTGGCTGGTACGATCTGGCTTATCGACCCAAACTCTCCCTCCAAGCACAGTTATTGGGATGTTACCTGGTAAACCAATCCTAGAGTGTCTCTCTGAGATCACCCGATGGTCATCCTGAACTGGCGCCCTCACTGTACACCATAGGCTGGGGTACCAAACTGATACAACAAACTGGATGGTTGCAAGGTAGGCATCTCTATCAAACTGTACGGTTAAAAGGATTCTATTAAGAAGTAGTCAGATTATTTTAAAATGCTTTATTGACATAAGCATACAACCTCCTGCCACAGAGCTTACAGCTGTAACTGTCAAAACACTGTCAGTTTAGTCAAGGACGAGCGGAGCATTCCAAGATAGTGAAAAGGAAAGGGGTGGCAGGGTAAGGGAATAGGAACATTCCATACGTGTGAAGAGCAAGGGGAAGAGTTAATTACAACACTTCTCCCTTCCACAACAATAACAGGAAAGGGAGTGCAGAAAGAGTCAGGAAAGGGGCAGTACAATAATGTAAAAGTAAGCAAATAACACAGGTTACATATGGAAACACGGATGTTCAGAACAAAAGAAACTTATCAGTGCATAACATAATCTTTGTGCCATGGAGGGGCTATATGTGAACGAGAACAAGAAGGTTCCTCCTTAGTCATAAGGTCTCTTAGAGAGGTTTCAGGATTTGCAACATAGTACCTCGTGTGGGGTGAGAATGGAATTTAACTACTCCTACTGCTGCTAGCAATGTCATATGACATTCTATCCATGCTCCAGGTTCTACCATCATCCAGTGTGACCCCATTCTTTTTGACCTCAACTATTCTCATGGGTTTGGAGAATTTGCTGTCACAGGGGCAAAGGGCCACAGAAAGTTTTACTACTACACTGTCCCCAACTTTCCAGTCAGGAACTTTCACTGCACGTTTCACATCATACCTTTTGGTATACTCTTCTTAATGTTTTTTAAAATGGCTTTCCTTCTCCTCTTTGTTTACCCATTTGGGTTCACCTCCACCCAACCAGTTGGGGATCATTTTGGTTCCTGGTAACCTACCCTTGAGTGCCAGAAATGGAGAAATCACAGAATAGGTGTTGTATGATAGGACCAGAGTATGTTCTTAATTGCTTTACCTACAGGTTTACCTGAGACTTGGGCCATTTGAATGCATTCTTTTATCATACGATTGACACGTTCCACAAGACCATTAGCCCTTGGACAGTAGAAAGCAGTTTTAAAATGGCAAATAGACAATTTCTTCAAAAAATCGTGCATTTCATCTGAAGTAAATTGAATGCTATAGTCTGTTATGATGGTACTAGGAACTCCTTCAGTCATAAAGGTATCAGAAATGAATTCTATCATAGACAAAGTATTCATTTTAGTACAGACGTTTATCGTTATTCAATGCGAATAGTAATCTACTAATACTAACATGAATTCGCCTTCCCACATCGAGTTTTTAAGCGAACCAATAATATCTAAACCAAGTTAATCCCATGGTTTTAAAGGTACTTTTACGGGAGACATAGGGACAGCTCTTGTTACCTTGATTTTGTAGCTTAATGCACAGATCATGCACTCTTTTACTTTGTTCTCTACAATTCTATCCATACCTGGGAACCAATAGGATGCTCTGACTTTAGACTTAGCCAGGTTTCTGCCCAAGTAGCCTTCGTGGGCTAGATCTGCAATTCTATCCCAAAGATCCTTAGGTGGTACCAGCTTATCTTTCCTCATAACTCTCTCATTTACAATGCTTAGTTCATGACGAACGTCTTCAAAATCCTACAAATCATCATCTAAACACCCTTGTTTCAAAGGCCAACCATGAACAATTTTTTCTTTTACTTTGTTGAGAGACTCATCTGAGCTCATGCCCACTTCCCATTGTTCATGAGAAATACCTGGAATCTCCACTGGCATGACCTGTTCTATTATGCTGTCCGCATCAGTTCCCTCTCCACTACACTGTAATCTAGATAAGCAGTCAGCTACTACATTCCTAGTACCGGGAACATAATCAACCTTAAAGTTGTATCCTTCTAAACTTATGGGCCATCTGCTTATGCAAGGAGTGGTATTTCCTCTGCTTTTGGTTGAAAAAATGTATATAAGTGGTTTGTGGTCTGTGCGGACTGTTAAATGTAAACCCTACAGATAAAATTTAAAGTGAATAACAGCCCATGCCACAGCTGGTGCCTCTTGTTCCACAGTGGAGTAGTTGCGCTCAGCATCTTTTAATGCCCTCGATGCGAATGCCATCATTTTCTCTTCGCCATCTATGGTTTAACTGAGAGTCGGCCCAATGCCTTTGCTACTGGCATCTGTTGTTAGTAAAGTTTTCTTCTTGGGTCAAGATCGCCCAAAAATGGTGCATTCACAATAGCTTTTGTTGTAAATTCGAAAGACTCTTGACACTTAGGACTCCAGACAAAGTGTTCCCCTTCTTTAAGTAACTCTCTTAAAGGAGCCGTAATGTCAGCAAAGTATTTTACAAACTTTGTCATATACTCGACTAGCCCAAGGAAGGACTTTACATCCTCCTTGTTAGTTGGTGCTGGCACTTCTGTCACTGCCTTCACAAGATTTACTTTAGGTTTAACTCCACTCTTGGAAATGGTGTGTCTTAAATAGTCAACAGAGTCTACATCAATTTTACATTTCTCTCTCTTTATAGTTAGACCAGCATCATTTAGTGCCTGCAAGATTTGTTTTAAAACATCCTTATGATGTTCACTTGTTCACTTGTTTGACCATATATTAGAATGTCGTCTTGAAAACAGAGTACATTCTTAAAGTCTTTCAAGATCTGATGCATTACTCTTTGAAAAACTGCTGCCGCCGATGCAAGTCCGAACGGCATCTTGCAGTATTTAAATGCTCCAAATGGCGTAATGAATGAGGTCAGTGACTTAGAATCTTGATGGAGTTCAATCTGGTGGTATGCTTGGGAGGGGTCTAATATACTGAAATATTTGGCTTCCCCAATCATGCTGATCATTTCATTTATTCTAGGGAGTGGGAATCTGTCTACCCAGATATTTGCTTTAAGGTCTCTTGGGTCAACACAGACGCGCAAACCCCTCCCACAAGGTTTTTGGGTGACAACTATGGGAGCTAACCATAAGTAGCTCTCGATTGGTTCAATGATTTCCTGACTATTTTTTAAGTGTTCATGCATCAAAAGAGGGATTGGTCAGACCTTATGTACGATTGGCACTGCGTTTTCTTTAAGTTTAATTCTGTGCTGGAAATTCTTCAGATGCCCGATTTCCTCACAAAAAATTTTTAGAAATTCCTCAAAAATATTGGTACAGCTATTACTTCTTCAATTGAAAAAACTTGTTCTGGGCTGTTATGATCAAGCTGCATTTCTAATTCTCTTTGGTGAGCCCAACCTAACAAACTAGAACCTTTTTTTTGCTAAATACACCTTTCCGACTGTACTCCGATATCTAAAGGAAATTTTAATGTTCAATATTCCTACAAGACAGAATAGGCATTACAAATTTGGGAGACTTCTGGCAAGGGGATCGCATAGCTACTTCCAAGACCTCCAAAGTAAATTTGATCTGTCAAGGACCACATGCAGCTTCAACATGCCCTGATGATGAATAAGGCCTGACTCAAGTGGCTGCCTGAGCATAATTTGCTTGAGTCCAACGTACTAATGGGCAGGCTCTGGAAATGAGGCACATCTTAGATATCCAACAACCTGATCAATAATGCTCTGAAGATTTTACTTCCCGTAGGCTGAATTGGGAGGTGTGGGTGGGTCTTTTAGATAATCACAACTGGTGTCTAGCACGTATGGCACCCCTGAAATATTCTCATATCCGTACAACTCAGACTGGTCCAATTAAAACTATCTGCATGTGACTTACCACACCCCTCGGCAAAATTCCACTGTTCATGTTCAGATGTGGACTTTTTTCACATGACCTCACAGTGCCCCCTGATCACTGCATACTGGCACCAGATTACAGAGGCCTTCAATCAGGTTTTAAGTTGATCAATTGAGCTTTCAAATAAGCTGTCCCTTTTAGGGATGTTACTCACCAGCGATACCCAGATTACCATGGAGAACACTCTTCTTGCAATGCAGTATCGTGAGCGCATAACACAGATTCTTGGCTTGGATATTCTGCTATGGGATGGTCTAGACCTCTTTTCTGTATTTAGACCCATTTCATAAATGTAATTTGTGTGATTCATTCACTTAGCATTGCCAATGTCATATTATATGCTTACAATGAGATCAGTGCTTTTATATGCGTACAGTATTAATGCTCATTTTCGTGTGCAACCATTTCAAATGCATTTCTGGGTGGGAATGTAAACACAAGCTTTAAATATGTTTTAGTGCATATATTTAGTAATGTCGAACATAATACAGTGGAGTGGGTGTTGAATAGCATTTTAGGACCCTAGTGTAATTTTCCCGATTCATGCCCTTATATAGGTATAAATCACCTTGTCCTTATACAGGCATAGAAATCATAACCATATTTAGACATAGCTCGTGCAGTCCAAAACGGCATGACTACTTCCACTAGTTCTGAAAATCCACAACGATTTCTTGGAAAACTCGGCTTCAGCAGTTAGGGACTTCCCCTTGCTTGAATATTGATTTGTCCAAAAACTCATGGAGTTTTCAAAGAACTGAGACTCTTTGATGACGTTATTATGTCCACCTTTACGTCAAACTCGGCATCTTCAAGGTATAAATATGCCCACACTTGCCCAAGCAAACACACGGTGGTTTGGAGCAGTTCGACTATCTACTTGCCAGACGCATCCTGCTACAGCAAGTGCCGAAGGAAGCCGACCCTCCAGCAGACGCACTGAGAGAGACGCTGTCTTTTCTCTTGCTGAGAAATCCAGCTCCAGTTTTTCCAAGCTCCCCTTGCGGGGTGTTGGGAAATCAAGTCCTGAAACAGACCTCCTTCATTCTAAACCAAGGTACAGAGCTGATTAGACCCTAGGAGAAATCTTGGATAGATTCTTGGCAAAAGAATACTAAACTTATGCTACACCACACTTACTTCTTCCCTCGTACTAGACTTAGGTTAGGTACATCGGGGTAGGCGTATTTTAGAAGCACCAGTTGAGTACTTTTTAGTCTTTATTTATTTATGTATGTATTTTATGGCTTAGAAACCATACCATACCTTGCTTTTACATTATTATTTTATAATACTCTTCTTGCTGTATGTATTATACTTTACAGCCAGTATCGCGATTGTAGCAATTAATTTCTTCTGCATGAGAAAGAAGACTGTTCAATAAATACTTTTATTGAAAACGCCCGTCTCTCTACTTTCTCTGCACCTCTGGTGAAACGAAACATGCACAAATGACTGAGTAAAATATCTATCTATTGTTTCCACGACTCTGAAGATCAGTTTTATCGTGGGAAAACAAAGTTGTCATGTTCATGCGGTTGTCAGAAACTAATCCCTTTTTGTGAACTCGAGAAAGTTTCTAGTGACCTCTGAGCTAGCTAGCACTCACAATTAAGTCTAATATATTCGATAGAGACCTAGTAGACATAAGTCCTACATCACATCTATAGGATATA
Organism: Lissotriton helveticus; assembly: GCF_964261635.1. Classification (NCBI taxonomy): domain Eukaryota; kingdom Metazoa; phylum Chordata; class Amphibia; order Caudata; family Salamandridae; genus Lissotriton; species Lissotriton helveticus. The sequence continues at coordinate 1,084,662,588 of NC_136059.1, forward strand.
TTATTCCAATGCGCAGAGCCTATTGGGAATATAGGAACTACACTACAGTGTTGTCAGGACAGGCCTGACTACCTCTGGCGAAGTTCCTTCACTAGGGGTAGGGTCAGTTCCCTGAGGAGGCTGACCCTTACCTATAGTCTGGAGGGAAGAAGACTGTTCTTCTTTCCTTGTGCTCTCTTGTGGAAGAGAGTGGGCCACTCTTTCAGGCTCCATCACTCCACAATTTCCCTGAGGTTGGGGTCTGGCCCTCACAGTCCCACTATTTTTTCAGGGACACCCAGCATTCTCAGATTGGCTTGGTGTTCAACAACAGCCCAGGCTGAAATCTCCAGAGCATTGCCCAGTAGGCAATCTACAGGTAAGTTTGGGGATACTGTCACTCGTTTTGGGCCTGTGACCCCTCCCCAGCTGAAATTGACTAAGGCCATGGGGTGATCTGTTCTGACACCATCAAAGTTGGTCACTTGGTATTTAAACTCAGGTAAAAGCTGTTGGGGAGGACTAGTTTCCCGGTCACCATGGAGACACTAGCCCTTGTGTCGCTGAATGGCACAGCTTTCTGACCATTGATTATGGCCTCCTGTCTCTACCTGCCAAAGCATTGGAATCCATGGTAAAAATGGCAAATCCCATGCCACCATCACAGACTAAGGAGGCTTCTGAGGGGGACCTGTCTAAACTAGGGCCCACTTCTGTTTCCCATGAGAATGCACCTAACTTTTTGGGTGCAACACTACCGCCTGGGGGATTACTACTAGTAATACCAGGAGGAGTGGAAGTGTTAGTTGGAGGAACATTTTCTTTATTGCCAATCCTGGGGCAACTGGGATCAGTTTTCCAGTGGCCAGGCTATTTTATAAACATTGCAATATGGTTTCTTTTCAGGAGAGGAAGGAGTTTGGGACCCATTCCCAGAAGTGGGGTTTTGGGACCCTGTAGGGAACTTGTCTTTTGATTTATCCCCACCTTTCTCTTGGTACTTGGTAGAATCTTTCTTCGTTAATGTTAGCACCAAAACACCTCCGGGTATACACGTGTTTTATAAATCACAGTAAGATTAACATTAACATAATTAAGTTGTACAATCCTGTGAAATCACACACCTTACTGCCATGTATTCAACCTTCCAGAGCCTTGGTAGCACAATCTACAAAGTCAAACCCAGTCCTGAGTCTCTGCCCTTTGGGTATCTCTGAACTTAAACCTGTATTGTTCAGTGGTTGAGCCAAACACTTCAATCAGAACACTCTTCAGGACTTTATAATTATCAGCATCCTCTTCTCTAACAGTGAGGAGCTTGTCTCTACCTTTGTCTGCAAAGGAGAGCCACAAGATGGCTGCTCATTGCTCCTGGGGGACCTTCTGAACTTTACAGGCCCTTTCTAGTGCAGTGATCCACTTGTGGTTGTCATCTCCACTCTGGTAGGGAGGGACAATTGTATTTGAATTCCTATAGTCTTGAGATCTTTCTCTACCACTTGGGAAATTGCTGCCACCATGGAACTCTATTCCCTTCTTTTTTCTAGCTTTTTCAAACTCTAGCGACTCCCTTTCTAAGGCTACCTGCTGTCTTTTAATCTTCAGCTGGTGTTCCTCAATTCTCATCTGCCTTGTCCTCTTCTCCTTGAAGGTGTCCCTCCTATGAGAAGAGGCAGAGGTCCCTACAGATACACCAGAATTATCAGATTCCTGAGAAGGAGATCTGGGTCTTCTAGGTATACCTCCAGCTGTTCCTGGGATAACAAAGAGAGTGCCTTTCTGGCCTTCATCCTCATTGCCAAGAGGAGTTGCATTGTCCAGGTCAAGGTAATTTTCACCTTCCTGGCCAGCATCAGAGTCCCTGTCCTGGTCCTCTTTGACACTGGGCTTTTCCTCATCTGCTGCCCCATCCCCAAAGCCTAATCCCACAGGCTCTGCAGCCTTTTTAAGATCATCTAGCAGTAGTACCTCCTTGAGGCATTGGTGTCTTTTGGTGCCGGGTTTTGTCGTCATTTTCAATGGAGATCTGCTTCAAAGTGCTGCTGCTGAAGATGTAGATAGTGTCTAGGGTGATCCAAGCCTGGATTGAAGAAGAGAAGAATCTGAAAGCAGAGGGGGCAGAGTCTGGGTCACTAGCCAGTGACCAGGGGCACAATAGTCAAATGCCCACAGATGTTGGGTGCTTTCAGGTGAAAGAGGTGAAGCTTGACTCTTCAGTCACGAGGACCAGGAGGTGTTGACGATGACCAGGTGTTGGATTTGAGCAGTCCCTAGAACAGGTGCAAACAATCGGAAACCCTTTAAAAATGCATCAGGAGACCCAGTAAGCCTTTCACAATGGCAGCCCTCTACGTGCTGGCAAGGAGGATGAGGACCAATGCAGCAGCCCAGCACAGGAGGAGGATACAGGAGAAGGTATTCCGAGTCCACATAACATTGCTGGGCAAAAATGATGACGAAATATATGATAAGTACCGGCTGAACCTTGCAATGATAATGCGCCTAATTGCAAATGTGGAACCCCTATTGCAGCACCAGACCCGTAGGACCCATGCCATCCCTGAAAATGTACAGGTCCTATGTAGCCTGCACCTACTAGCGACAGGCAGTTTCCAGAGAGTAGTAGCCGTAGCTGGAGGTGTATCCAAAGCGCACTCTCACGCATCTTCAGAAAATTCCTTGACGCCATGATGACAAGGATCAACACCCACATCACCTCCCCCACAACCCCACAGGAGTTGAATCAGACAAAACTGGAGTTCTTCCAGGTGGCCCAATTTCTCCATGTCATCGGATGCATAGACTGCACGCATGTCCCCATCTGTCCATCAGCAGCCAACAAGTGCATCCTCCGGAACAGGAAGTCGTACCACTCCATCAATGTGCAGGTCGTGTGCAACACAAAGCATATAATAATGGACATTGGGGCAAAATTTCCAGGGAGCACCCATGAATCCTATATATTCCACCACAGTGGCATCCACAGGCGTCTGCTCGGGGGTGAATTAGGCGAAGGCCACCTACTTGGTACATACAAATACCTAGTTGCTACATCATGAATCCAAATGTAATAGCATTACTGTGGCTAACCCTTTGTTTTCCACCCTGTAGGTGACAGCGCATAGGCCTTGTGCGAATATATCTTGACACCATACCTCAACCCAGCCACACCACAGGAACAGAGGTATTACTCGGCACACATAAGCACACGGAATGTGGTAGAACGGACCTTCGACATACTCAAAAGTCGTTTCCGCATCCTTCATAAAACTGGTGGAGCGTTATAATACAGCCCTGAGACCTGCTGCAGGATTGTGGCTGTATGTGCCATGCTGCACAACATTGCCACCAGAAGGGGCATACCCTTTGAGATGCACAACAGTGACTCTGATGGTGACGACCAACCACCCGCACAACACCGACAGGCGCATGTGGCAAACACTGCAGAATGTCAGAGGAGACGTGCACACATCACACAACATCATTTCTGAGGTAGGTAATAATGAGCCATTACAACTAAATGTTGAACGTAAATGTTTTAATAACATGAGCACATGTCTAACTGAAGAAGTGTGTCTTGAAAATCTGGAAGATGATTGCATTGGTCTATGAAGTCAAAATAAAATTTTACTCAGCACTGGAGGTCAATCACTACGTTGAAATTGACCATGGTTACACCACCATGGCCAAAAAGGAGCATATACCTGGCTTTCGCCTCTTGCCACATACCCCCAACCTCCTGTCACCTGCCTATGCAAAATCACCCTGACGTGATCCTGTGGATGTGGAGCTGCGCAAACTGCGCCTCCTGTTAGTGGTCACTGGCACCAATAGGCTACTCAGGTTCGAGGCTTCCTCACTCCCTTCCTCCCCTTCCAAGTTGATGGCACTCACTGTCCCGGACTGGATGTGTTCCACAGCAGTAGTCACTTGTCCTAAGGACCTGGCAACATCCCCACAGAAATGGCCAATATCAATCTGCATTGGCACGGAGTGCCGTGCCAATAGGGCGGTGTTGTTGCAGAGCTTTTTGATGGCCCTTGTATTTGCTGACATGCGGATCAGGCTCTGGCGATGCCTTCTCCGCATAGTGCATTTTCCTGCAAACGCCGCACCGGTGAGCTCCTGTAGGCTAAAGTGTGTCTGCCGATTCCCCTCAGCAACCACTGTTGTTAGCTCGCACACACTGTCTGCCATTGTGCTTATGTTATTAGCCAGCTTTGTGATCTGCATATTGATTGTGCCCATGTGACTCCCCTGCAGGAGCTACACACGTAGAATCTGAGACTCCACGCCGCAATACACATTTGGAGCCTGCTCATCACGTGCCGCAATACAGGCCCTGACCTGCGCCGTTGTCCTGGTTGGACCTGTGCCTGTGTTGGAGTTGGTTAAGGGACACATGGCTGGCTGGGGGCTGTAGTGGGTGCTGGAGTCTGCTCGGATTCCATTACTTGCAATGAGGGTACATGTGCCCTGCGTTTTGGTGGTGGGGTAGTGTGCTTTCTGGGACCACAGGAGTCTCTACAACCCTCTCTGCAGGTGTCTCTGAGATGACTAGCTGGTCACTATCCTCAGAGTCTGCCTCAGCTGCATCTGTGATGTGAAACAGTGCAGTGTAAGTCTTGAATGATCCTAATTCTGTTTATCATTTGGCATAGTTAGTTGAAAATAAATCACTGATTTAAATACACTGGCTGGTATGAGGTGTTGGTATGTTTAATTAACCATTGATGCATTTGAATGCCCACTTGTCTGGCATGACTACAACTCCCATGATGCATTTTGTGTATGAGGTGAAACGTGGCATGGGATTTTACCTGTACACTGTGATTTGCCTTGGCGAATGTGCCCGATTAAACATTACGCAGAGGATTAGCGTTTGCATGCATCTTACCTTGTGGTTTTCTTGCTGCGCCGAATGTGTCCCCTTGTGTCACTCCGACGACTGCCTCAGGCTCGATTGTCCCCTCAACAAGTTCCTCCAGGGCTGTGTTTGCGGGTGCATTCGATGGTCCCGCTCCTGTGCCAGCTGCTTCCTTCACCCTTTTGGCTATGCGCTTCTTGGCACGTTTCCACAGGTCATACCACCTTTTCTTCAATTCATCAATGCTGTGGTGTGTGACTCACACAGCATTCACTTTTTCCTTTATGCGCAGCCATATTCTTCGCTTTGCAGCCTCTGGCACCTTCAGGGACATTTTGCCGAATAGTTTATCATGGCTACTGCTGACCCCCTAAATCGTGTTCAAGTTCCATCTCAGAGAACTTCGACTTCCTCTTCCTGGGCGTGGCACTCTTCCCTGCATCAGTTTTGTCCATCCTGGGTCTGGGAACAGTAGCTGGATACCGAGTGTGAGGTTTCTCAGCTCAGCTTCAGTACTCCGCCTCCTCCTCTGTGTTCTTCAGGGCACTGAATGAAGCATTGACTGGATAACTTAATGGTTGTGATGTCATCAGCTTGCTTCCAGTGCGACCCACTTTTTGCGACTTCGCTATTAGCGATTTCGCTAATACCAAAATCACTATTAGCGAAGTCGCATTTTGCAGTTTTCTGGGTTATCGAGTCGCAATTGTGTCCTCGGTCTCGTTTTAGCGGATGTTCGCGAATTGCAATTTTTTAGCGATTCACTTCATGCATTGCAGTTAGCGAATTTTTTATTTGCGATTCCTTATTGTTCGCAAATAAGGAATCGCTTTTTCTAATTTTGATGCATTTGCCCAATAGTTCGAACTTTCATGCTTGTTCCTCAAGTGTTTTTGCTTGGTTTAAATAGTTACACATTATAACTCATTAATATTACCCTGAATGGTTGACTTGCACCTCACACCAAATTACAGAGGGTAAACCAGGAATACCCTTGATAGAAAATCGATTTCATCTATGCGGATCCTTCACTTAAGGCACAGCTCACATAAAACCTGTGACTTTTCTCTCCAGAAGACTGCCAGTTTTATTCCCTACACCCATGTTAGAATCGGTCTGTCAGACACTGGAGAAGCAATCAACTGGATTACGTGTTGCAATGTGGTCATTTATTCCCATGGTTTCAGGTTAGAGCACTCCTGAATGCTGTTTTTCTGGAGCTGAAGGATATCTATTTTGGGAAAGTATCTATACAAAGGAAAGCAGCAGTCTAGTTGCCCCTTAGATAAATCTCCTACAGATTTTTGACTTTTTTCCTGCCTGTAAAATGGAACACCTGTCTTTGTTTCAAGATTAGAGTCCGATCTCTGTTGCTTGTTTCAGCTGTAGGTGGAATCTTATCCAATCATCAGCTGCATGTTAACTTTAGTGATGATTAAGACTCCAATTGCCACCGTTTTATCGTCCTATATTGATCTTAACTCTGGCCCAATCATTCCTGGATGATTAGGACATCTCCTGACCATAGTAAAATACAAATGTGTGTCATTCATATAATAATTGATGCCCATTTTAGCTTTAAAATAATGCCCGAAAAATGGTGCACTCCATCAATCAGGATTGCTAAGTCTTGATTGTCAAACTCCAGTTCACACTCTGTGTTAGGGTTCAGTAATAAAAGCTCTAAACCAGTTTTGTGCAATCTCTTTAAAATATTACATGGAGAAAAAATTCAGATTTTTCACAGCTAGGATGGGTAGAAAATCATGATTTTATTAAAGACACGGAGGCTATTATTATGCATATCTGTTTGATTGCAAAATCACAGTAGCAACTACCAAACAATGAAAATAACTTAGAATAGGAATCTATTAACTTTTAAATCTCTACTTAAGTCCCTGTTTGGCAGCCATCTTCCTTCTTTTTCTGCAAACATCCTCCAAAGTTCATATCCCATAGAGTATTCTTAAATAAAGAAATCCCAAAATATCAACTGGAACAAATCATCTCTTCTCCATTACTCTATTCTTTTTCTTGTAGTCTCCTCCTGAAAGCAACGAAAACACATATTATAGGGTGGGAATCACAGGGAGTTATAATATCAGCCTCTATGTCTTTAATAAAATCATGATTTTCTACCTATACTAGCTGTGGAAAATCAGAATTTTATGGCAAGGCACAGAGGCCACTATTTTGAATCTTAAGCCTTGCCATAATATTCCTCAATGAACAATCCACAGCTCAAAATAGAACTTCTTGAATACTTATTCCGATGACCAATCCGCTGCAGCTAAAATCCCAGTCAGCCCTCCTCATAACAAGAATGCTTTTGATGACATAGCCCCCTTAGTAGAGTGACTCCAAACTAAGACAGCTCTTTCCTGCCCTTCTCATGACTTCCTTGGCCCAGAGAGCCAAAGTAGGAGTGGACACTGCTTTATAAGGGCTTCTGAATCAGTGCTGCATCTCAGGCTCTCCATTCTCCTTTCATACTCACGCAAGCATCTCACTACACACAACTTTCTACATTTGTCTAAATGTGGGTGAAATATTGTTCCAGACATAGTTTTCATTCTCGTAGAAATATAGAAACAACCCCCTTCTGGTACAAACCTTCGTCCTGATATTTCTAGTGCCTTTACATCTCAAACCCTCCTAAAAGAAACTGGACATAGTAACATAACTAACTTTAATGAAAGTTTCTTCAAATCCAAAATTGTATTCTCAGTCCAACTCGTTAATTCTTTTAGTAAAAGGCCCACATCCCACACAACAAAGATTTTGCTTCTGGTAGGTCCTTTATCCTTACTCTCCTTAGCAACCTCTTCACCACATAGTATTGACCCTAAGGTAAGTTATCTAGAAATTCATGTCCTGCTGAAATTACAGGCCTACCAATATTGACAGAACTGTAGGATTTTCCCTCAAGGAACACTTCTATCAGGTAATTCACCACCTCTACCAGAGGTGCTGATGCCGGATCCAAACCTCTCAAAACACACAAACAAACCCATCTATTCCAGGCCACCCTGTACGCCTTTGAAGTCCCTGGACCCCATGACTCCATAATGAGTTTTGAAGCCTCCAACGATAACCCTGACACCTGCCAGGCTCTCCCGAAATCTGCCAAGCCATCAATCTCAACTTACCCTGCAGGACCAATTTGTGTCTGTCTCCTGATGGACTTGTTAACAAATCTGGGGTATTCGGTAGAAATAAAGGGTCTGAAATCAACAACTCCATAACATCTGGATACAATACTCGGGATGACCAAAAGTTAGTTATCAACACTACTTTTGCCTTCTCCCTTTTTACTTTCAGTAACACCCTCTGAACCAGGGCATATGGAGGGAACACTTAACTCCGCACCATCCCTCATTCTTGCAGAAAAGCATCTACAGCCTCCATAGTATTATTTATTCCTGGTAAGTACTGTGCCTCAATAGAGACATTGTTTACAATGCACACATTACAACGCGTGCCATTACAAAGCCATTTTTACAATGCAAAATCCATTCCAATGCATGTCATTACAATGCATGCCATTACAACACATTCCCCAAAGTAAAGCCCCAGGCGGAGTTAGAATAGCAATTTGCGTTGTAATGGATTATGCATTGTAATGGCTTGCATTGTAATGACATGCATTGTAAAGGATTTTGTGGTGTACTGGCAAGTGTTGTAAATGTGTGCGTTGTAATGTGTCCTATTCTTGTCTGAATCATAATATTTCTGCTCAGGCATAAATGCCAAACCTCTCTTGCCAAATCCGCTAAAGCCTGAGAGCGAAACCCCCCAACTTGTTTACATATTGTACTGCTGAAATGTTGTCCATCCTCAAAAGTACACAGCAACTCACCTGATCCTTAACAAAACTATTCACTGCAAAATAACCTGTCAACAACTCCAGGTAGTTGATGTGCATTTCCTTTTCTTGGCTTGTCCATTTCCCCCCTGTCGTCCAGGAGTCACAACTTGCTCCCCAGCCTTGAAGGCTGGCATCCAATTCTCTAACTATATCAGGGGTTGGTTCGAAAATGGACCTTCCATTCCATGCTTTCAAATGCTCCAGCCATCAACTTAACTCTTTTCTCGTCTCTGCATCCATCTGCACTTTCTGTGGAAAATTCACCTCTCTGTGCAAAAACAGCGTTTTTAACCTCTGTATAGCTCGATAATGCAATGGGGCTGGGAAAATGCCTGGATGGAGGCTAAAAGGAGGCCTAATAGCCTCGCTATCTGTCTAAAAGTTATCCTCTCGCTCACTAACATTTTCCGAATCTCTTTCCGAATCTTCTTCATCTTATCTATGGGCAATCTCAATACACAATCCAATGTCCAAATCTGAAAACCCAAAAACACAGTCTCCTGACTCGGTTCCAAACATGACTTCTTTCAATTTAATACAAAACCCAAATCCTCTATAACTCGAGCTGCCATCATCGTATGTTCAGGAGCCAATTCCCTTTTCTGAGACATAATCAGGATATCGCCTAGATATACTATCAGTCTCACCCCTTTTGTGCGTAGCCACACCACTATTGGCTTCATTACTTTTGTAAAGCACCAAGAAGCCGATGTCAAACCGAAGGGAAGGCTTTTGAATCTCCAAATGTTTCCTTGCCACTGAAACTTCAAATAGTCCCCTGTTCATGACACACAGGAACCGTCAGGTCTGCATCTTTTAGGTCTAGTCGGGTCGAACAGTCCCCTTTCCTAAAAAGGTCCCTCAACATATGAATCCCTTACATTTTGAAATAATTGTACTCAACCAACTCATTTAAGTCTTTCAAAGTTATCACCAGTCTCGTGTCCTTGTCCCTTATATTGACGAGGAACAGGTTGCTTACAAACCCTGCAGAGACATCTTCTGCTTGCTCTGTAACTCCCTTCTTTGCCAGCTCTTGCACCTTTTAGTCCACCAAATTTTCCTCCTCTTTTGCAAACCTCAAAGGTCTCAGTCATCTTACCTGAATCAGAGTTTCTACAAGATCGATTCGATAACCACTTACCGTTTGTAACACCCAAAGATTGGAAGTTATCTCTTTCCATCTGTCTAAAAAATGGGCGAGTGTGCCACCCAACGTTTCCTGAATAGACAAAGGGTAGTTTCCCAAATTTGAATTTGAATTTAAAAATATTTGTTCAGCGCGCTTTTACCCAGCGGTTTCATGGCGCTATGTGTAATGCAGTGGACAACAGCAGGTGGGAGGAGTTTAGACAGTGTGGACTTGCGAAAATAGGAAGGTTTTAAGGTCCTTCCGGAACTGAAGGTAGGAGGAAGATGTTCGAAGGGCAATGGGGAGGGAGTTCCAGAAAGCTGGAGCAAGGACAGCGAACTTTGCTCCACCCGCCCTCAGTTTTTTGAACCGAGGAGTAGCTAGGTGTGAGGAGCGGAGTTCTCTACCTGGGAGATACGGGTTGATGACAGAGCAAATGAACTCGGGGGCAGTACCCGATCTTGCCTGAAAGGTGAGGCAGCCAAGTTTGAAGAGGGCGCGCTCTTTCACCGGCAGCCAGTGCAGTGCTTTCAGCAATGGGGTGGCCCGATGGAATTTTGGTAAACCATAAATTAGGCGAGCGGCCTGATTCTGCACCAGCTGCAGGTGGCGGATCGCATAGGCAGGGGCCCCATTATAGATTATGTTACCATAATCGATACAGGATAATACCATAGCCAGCACGATAATTTTTAGAGCAGAAGGGAGAAAGAAACGAGAGACTTTCCTGATTATTCGTAGAGAGAAAAAACAAGAAGAGACCACAGAGCCTACTTGTGAATGGACAGAAAGTTGAGAGTTTAAGAAAATCCCCAGAGTTTTAACTTTGGATACCGGGAGTGGAGAGGGACCAAGGGACGGGGGCCAGAAAGAAGGGGACCACGGACTGCAACCACCTCCGGTCAAGACCAACTCGGTCTTGTCCGGGTTGAGTTTGAGGTGGTTGCAGTTCATCCAGTCCTGAATGAGCTTCATGACTGTCTGGACGTTTAGGGCAGATGAAGGTGAGTGGGAAAGGTTAAAGATTAGCTGGAGGTCATCGGCGTAATTGAATACCGTGACCTCCAGCTGCTGTAACATAAAAATGAGGGGGTAAATGTATAAATTAAATAAAAGAGGGGAAAGCGATGATCCTTGGGGGACTCCGCACTCTACCTTACAGGAGGCCACGGCGAAACCAGCCAAATGGACCGCTTGAGCTCTCCCAACTAGGAAGGACTCGAGCCACGAGAAGGCCAGGCCCTCTATGCCCGCTGCCCTGACACGGCTGAGGAGGATAGAGTGGTCCACCGTGTCAAAAGCGGCGGACAGATCCAGGAGTATCAGAGCTTGCGGAAGGTTGATGTCAATACCTTCACGCAGCGTGTCCATTACTGATATCACCACCTTCTCAGTAGAGTGCAGGGGACGGAAACCGGCTTGATAGGGGGAGAGGCAATGATTGGCCTCTACGTGAGCGCTCAGGGTAGTCGTAATGTGAGTTTCAAGAACTTTTGCCAAATATGGCAGGAGGGAGATGGGACGGTAATTGGAAGGGGAAGATGGGTCGGCGTCTGATTTTTTTATAATAGGAATGACAACCGCAGATTTATGAAAGCTGGGAACCGTGGCGTGTTTGAGTTGAAATATACCTTGTTGTCTTGTAATTCTATCTCCTCTATATTGTCCTCTTCCCCTCTGTTCCTTGGGGTAGAAACTGGATGTAAAGTTCCAGATGATTGAAAGCCACCGGGTCTATATCCACATGAAAATGAAATCCTTGTGATTCCAAAACCCCGGCCTGGGGTTCAAACCTACATTCTCCTGGCCGTTCCAAAAACCTTTCTAATATCCTTTTGTGCTTTTTGAATGGAATTAAAGGCTGCGGCATAAAAAGCCATCTCCTTTACAAACTCTTCACCAAAAAGGAGACTATTAGTCTCTTGACCCGATTCCTTTCCTGCCAACTCCGCCAACTTCAGGTCTATTTTCATAAGCAGGCTCTTTCTATGCTCCGTGCACAGGTCTGCATTGGTATCATCTAATAGGCATACTGCTCTTTGCACCCATTGACTCAGTTCCAACATGTTTACTGCACTTTCCTGCAGATAAGCCTCCTCACTTAGATCAAAAATCTTTGTTAAGTGTCAAAACACATCTAGAAGGTGGTCCTGACACCCCTTCAGTCCTTTATCAAGACCTCGTCTTGGGACATTACACAATTTATTTACAAATGCAAGCATATTTTCAACTCCTTAGTGACCTTCTCTTGAAACAAGTTTTCTCTTCTGACTAACCTTTCTACCACTACCACTACCACTAGCTGTGGCCTTTTTCCTTAGTGACCTTCTCTTGAAACAAGTTTTCTCTTCTGACTAAACTTTCTACCACTACCACTACCACTAGCTGTGGCATCACCTACCACTTCCTGTACTGACCAAAGTTGCCCATCAGTTGCCCATCATTCACACAGAGACTGCCTTATCAACACATTCCTGTACTTTGACCTCAACATTTCCTTCAATTGGTCTGTTTTCCTCCATATTCTAAATCAATTAAATTAAGCACCAAGTTAAACGTTTATTCTTTTCAAAATATCTAAAATTCCTACCAATTACCTCCTTTCATCCATGCACTCTTGACTGACTGACTGAAAACAACGGATTCTCAGCCTCTCTTTCATGCCCAAAAGATGACTGACTCAATACTAAACCAATCCTCTCTGTTGGAGAAGTGTGGCTCAATGGTTAGAGCGGCAGACCTTGATGCAGAGGTCTGGCCCCGGACCAGGGTTCAATTCCTACCTTGGCTGGTCTCGGCAGATCTTGGGCTCATAATTCCTCGGACCTGATTTATCGCCTCGGTGCCTACTCTAAGCATGGGTCCCACGCTGCAACTCTGGGCAATAGCTTGCGTAGTCTCCACAACGGCCCCCTACAGCACTGGGGATGCCTGGTTGCACCCTGGGGATGCCCAGGAGTGGACATTTCACAGGGAAAAACCAGGAAGGGTTCCCTGGCGGTATGAGTACAGCGCCAGGACACTCAGGAGTATCAGTGCGCTTTACAAGTACGGCTACATTTACATTTAACCCTATCTAAGATGAATGCTGCATCATCTAACGTTCATACGGTGGCCTTTTTCCTTAGTGACCTTCTCTTGAAACAAGTTTTCTCTTCTGACTAACCTTTCTACCACTACCACTAGCTGTGGCATCACCTACCACTTCCTCTACTGACCAAAGTTGCCCATCATTCACTCTCTTTCCAAATCTCCCTTCCAACTTGTCTATACAATCGTCAAGCTTTTTCCCTAACTGCGTTGCTAAAACAGAGACTGCCTTATCAACACATTCCTGTACTTTGACCTCAACATTTCCTTCAATTGGTCTGTTTTCCTCCATATTCTAAATCAATTAAATTAAGCACCAAGTTAAACATTTATTCTTTTCAAAATATCTCAAATTCCTACCAATTACCTCCTTTCATCCAAAACGAGTGAACCACAAGTACCAATATGCACTCTTGACTGACTGACTGAAAACAACGTATTCTCAGCCTCTCTTTCATGCCCAATTGATGGCTGACTCAATACTAAACCAATCCTCACTGTTAAACCTATCTAAGATGAATGCTGCATCACCTAACGTTCCTACGGTGGCCTGGGAGATAATTAGAACTGAGGAGCTTCCAACATCATACACGCACAGGTAAGCAACCTTTAAATTACTCTCTTTTTCATTAATCTGGCCCCCTAAAGTTTCACTTGGCTAACGTAAACACCGTGTTTTCTTGAGTACAATTCCCCTGTGGAAACTGGGTGAAGAGGAAAGACACTCTGAGCGCCCAGACTCTCACTCCAGATCGCTGCATCGAGCGCAATGGACTCTGCATGCTCACGCCTTCTCCCCTCATTACAGCTTCATGCGAGCGCAAACAAGACGTTAAACCCCGTGTGCTCAAGCCCAAATTAACTTGCTGAGCCCTTTCTAGAAACGTACATAGCGGCTTAAGCTCTGCATAGCCAATGCTAATGAATTCCCTTTGTGGATATAATTCAAAACTAAAATGGTGGAGCGTTATAATACAGCCCTGAGACCTGCTGCAGGATTGTGGCTGTATGTGCCATGCTGCACAACATTGCCACCAGAAGGGGCATACCCTTTGAGATGCACAACAGTGACTCTGATGGTGACAACCAACCACCCGCACAACACCGACAGGCGCATGTGGCAAACACTGCAGAAGGTCAGAGGAGACGTGCACACATCACACAACATCATTTCTGAGGTAGGTAATAATGAGCCATTACAACTAAATGTTGAACGTAAATGTTTTAATAACATGAGCACATGTCTAACTGAAGAAGTGTGTCTTGAAAATCTGGAAGGTGATTGCATTGGTCTATGAAGTCAAAATAAAATTTTACTCAGCACTGGAGGGCAATCACTACGTTGAAATTGACCATGGTTACACCACCATGGCCAAAAAGGAGCATATACCTGGCTTTCGCCTCTTGCCACATACCCCCAGCCTCCTGTCACCTGCCTATGCAACATCACCCTGACGTGATCCTGTGGATGTGGAGCTGCGCAAACTGCGCCTCCTGTTAGTGATCACTGGCACCAATAGGCTACTCAGGTTCGAGGCTTCCTCACTCCCTTCCTCCCCTTCCAAGTTGATGGCACTCACTGTCCCGGACTGGATGTGTTCCACAGCAGTAGTCACTTGTCCTAAGGACCTGGCAACATCCCCACAGAAATGGCCAATATCAATCTGCATTGGCACGGAGTGCCGTGCCAATAGGGCGGTGTTGTTGCAGAGCTTTTTGATGGCCCTTGTATTTGCTGACATGCGGATCAGGCTCTGGCGATGCCTTCTCCGCATAGTGCATTTTCCTGCAAACGCCGCACCGGTGAGCTCCTGTAGGCTAAAGTTTATCTGCCGATTCCCCTCAGCAACCACTGTTGTTAGCTCGCACACACTGTCTGCCATTGTGCTTATGTTATTAGCCAGCTTTGTGATCTGCATATTGATTGTGCCCATGTGTCTCCCCTGCAGGAGCTACACACGTAGAATCTGAGACTCCACGCCGCAATACACATTTGAAGCCTGCTCATCACGTCCCGCAATACAGGCCCTGACCTGCGCCGTTGTCCTGGTTGGACCTGTGCCTGTGTTGGAGTTGGTGAAGGGACACATGGCTGGCTGGGGGCTGTAGTGGGTGCTGGAGTCTGCTCGGATTCCATTACTTGCAATGAGGGTACATGTGCCCTGCGTTTTGGTGGTGGGGTAGTGTGCTTTCAGGGACCACAGGAGTCTCTACAACCCTCTCTGCAGGTGTCTCTGAGATGACTAGCTGGTCACTATCCTCAGAGTCTGCCTCAGCTGCATCTGTGATGTGAAACAGTGCAGTGTAAGTCTTGAATGATCCTAATTCTGTTTATCATTTGGCATAGTTAGTTGAAAATAAATCACTGATTTAAATACACTGGCTGGTATGAGGTGTTGGTATGTTTAATTAACCATTGATGCATTTGAATGCCCACTTGTCTGGCATGACTACAACTCCCATGATGCATTTTGTGTATGAGGTGAAACGTGGCATGGGATTTTACCTGTACACTGTGATTTGCCTTGGCGAATGTGCCCGATTATACATTACGCAGAGGATTAGCGTTTGCATGCATCTTACCTTGTGGTTTTCTTGCTGCGCCGAATGTGTCCAATTGTGTCACTCCGACGACTGCCTCAGGCTCGATTGTCCCCTCAACAAGTTCCTCCAGGGCTGTGTTTGCGGGTGCATTCGATGGTCCCGCTCCTGTGCCAGCTGCTTCCTTCACCCTTTTGGCTAAGCGCTTCTTGGCACGTTTCCACAGGTCATACCACCTTTTCTTCAATTCATCAATGCTGTGGTGTGTGACTCACACAGCATTCACTTTTTCCTTTATGCGCAGCCATATTCTTCGCTTTGCAGCCTCTGGCACCTTCAGGGCCATTTTGCCGAATAGTTTATCATGGCTACTGCTGACCCCCTAAATCGTGTTCAAGTTCCATCTCAGAGAACTTCGGCTTCCTCTTCCTGGGCATGGCACTCTTCCCTGCATCAGTTTTGTCCATCCTGGGTCTGGGAACAGTAGCTGGATACAGAGTGTGAGGTTTCTCAGCTCAGCTTCAGTACTCTGCCTCCTCCTCTGTGTTCTTCAGGGCACTGAATGAAGCATTGACTGGATAACTTCCTGGTTGTGATGTCATCAGCTTGCATCCAGTGCGACCCACTTTTTGCGACTTCGCTATTAGCGATTTCGCTAATACCAAAATCACTATTAGCGAAGTCGCATTTTGCAGTTTTCTGGGTTATCGAGTCGCAATTGTGTCCTCGGTCTCGTTTTAGCGGATGTTCGCGAATTGCAATTTTTTAGCGATTCACTTCATGCATTGCAGTTAGCGAATTTTTTATTTGCGATTCCTTATTGTTCGCAAATAAGGAATCGCTTTTTCTAATTTTGATGCATTTGCCCAATAGTTTGAACTTTCATGCTTGTTCCTCAAGTGTTTTTGCTTGGTTTAAATAGTTACACATTATAACTCATTAATATTACCCTGAATGGTTGACTTGCACCTCACACCAAATTACAGAGGGTAAACCAGGAATACCCTTGATAGAAAATCGATTTCATCTATGCGGATCCTTCACTTAAGGCACAGCTCACATAAAACCTGTGACTTTTCTCTCCAGAAGACTGCCAGTTTTATTCCCTACACCCATGTTAGAATCGGTCTGTCAGACACTGGAGAAGCAATCAACTGGATTACGTGTTGCAATGTGGTCATTTATTGCCATGGTTTCAGGTTAGAGCACTCCTGAATGCTGTTTTTCTGGAGCTGAAGGATATCTATTTTGGGAAAGTATCTATACAAAGGAAAGCAGCAGTCTAGTTGCCCCTTAGATAAATCTCCTACAGATTTTTGACTTTTTTCCTGCCTGTAAAATGGAACACCTGTCTTTGTTTCAAGATTAGAGTCCGATCTCTGTTGCTTGTTTCAGCTGTAGGTGGAATCTTATCCAATCATCAGCTGCATGTTAACTTTAGTGATGATTAAGACTCCAATTGCCACCGTTTTATCGTCCTATATTGATCTTAACTCTGGCCCAATCATTCCTGGATGATTAGGACATCTCCTGATCATAGTAAAATACAAATGTGTGTCATTCATATAATAATTGATGCCCATTTTAGCTTTAAAATAATGCCAGAAAAATGGTGCACTCCATCAATCAGGATTGCTAAGTCTTGATTGTCAAACTCCAGTTCACACTCTGTGTTAGGGTTCAGTAATAAAAGCTCTAAACCAGTTTTGTGCAATCTCTTTAAAATATTACATGGAGAAAAAATTCAGATTTTTCACAGCTAGGATGGGTAGACAATCATGATTTTATTAAAGACACGGAGGCTATTATTATGCATATCTGTTTGATTGCAAAATCACAGCAGCAACTACCAAACAATGAAAATAACTTAGAATAGGAATCTATTAACTTTTAAATCTCTACTTAAGTCCCTGTTTGGCAGCCATCTTCCTTCTTTTTCTGCAAACATCCTCCAAAGTTCATATCCCATAGAGTATTCTTAAATAAAGAAATCCCAAACTATCAACTGGAACAAATCATCTCTTCTCCATTACTCTATTCTTTTTCTTGTAGTCTCCTCCTGAAAGCAACGAAAACACATATGATAGGGTGGGAATCACAGGGAGTTATAATATCAGCCTCTATGTCTTTAATAAAATCATGATTTTCTACCTATCCTAGCTGTGGAAAATCAAAATTTTATGGCAAGGCACAGAGGCCACTATTTTGAATCTTAAGCCTTGCCATAATATTCCTCAATGAACAATCCACAGCTCAAAATAGAACTTCTTGAATACTTATTCCGATGACCAATCCGCTGCAGCTAAAATCCCAGTCAGCCCTCCTCCTAACAAGAATGCTTTTGATGACATAGCCCCCTTAGTAGAGTGACTCCAAACTAAGACAGCTCTTTCCTGCCCTTCTCATGACTTCCTTGGCCCAGAGAGCCAAAGTAGGAGTGGACACTGCTTTATAAGGGCTTCTGAATCAGTGCTGCATCTCAGGCTCTCCATTCTCCTTTCATACTCACACAAGCATCTCACTACACACAACTTTCTACATTTGTCTAAATGTGGGTGAAATATTGTTCCAGACATAGTTTTCATTCTCGTAGAAATATAGAAACAACCCCCTTCTGGTACAAACCTTCGTCCTGATATTTCTAGTGCCTTTACATCTCAAACCCTCCTAAAAGAAACTGGACATGGTAACATAACTAACTTTAATGAAAGTTTCTTCAAATCCAAAATTTAATTCGCAGTCCAACTAGTTAATTCTTTTAGTAAAAGGCCCACATCCCACACAACAAAGATTTTGCTTCTGGTAGGTCCTTTATCCTTACTCTCCTTAGCAACCTCTTCACCACATAGTATTGACCCTAAGGTAAGTTATCTAGAAATTCATGTCCTGCTGAAATTGCAGGCCTACCAATATTGACAGAACTGTAGGATTTTCCCTCAAGGAACACTTCTATCAGGTAATTCACCACCTCTACCAGAGGTGCTGATGCCGGATCCAAACCTCTCAAAACACACAAACAAACCCATCTTTTCCAGGCCACCCTGTACGCCTTTGAAGTCCCTGGACCCCATGACTCCATAATGAGTTTTGAAGTCTCCAACGATAACCCTGACACCTGCCAGGCTCTCCCGAAATCTGCCAAGCCATCAATCTCAACTTACCCTGCAGGACCAATTTGTGTCTGTCTCCTGATGGACTTGTTAACAAATCTGGGGTATTCGGTAGAAGTACAGGGTCTGAAATCAACAACTCCATAACATCTGGATACAATACTTGGGATGACCAAAAGTTAGTTATCAACACTACTTTTGCCTTCTCCCTTTTTACTTTCAGTAACACCCTCTGAACCAGGGCATATGGAGGGAACACTTAACTCCGCACCATCCCTCATTCTTGCAGAAAAGCATCTACAGCCTCCATAGTATTATTTATTCCTGGTAAGTACTGTGCCTCAATAGAGACATTGTTTACAATGCACACATTACAACGCGTGCCATTACAAAGCCATTTTTACAATGCAAAATCCATTCCAATGCATGTCATCACAATGCATGCCATTACAACACATTCCCCAAAGTAAAGCCCCAGGCGGAGTTAGAATAGCAATTTGCGTTGTAATGGATTATGCATTGTAATGGCTTGCATTGTAATGACATGCATTGTAAATGATTTTGTGGTGTACTGGCAAGTGTTGTAAATGTGTGCGTTGTAACGTGTCCTATTCTTGTCTGAATCATAATATTTCTGCTCAGGCATAAATGCCAAACCTCTCTTGCCAAATCCGCTAAAGCCTGAGAGCGAAACCCCCCAACTTGTTTACATATTGTACTGCTGAAATGTTGTCCATCCTCAAAAGTACACAGCAACTCACCTGATCCTTAACAAAACTATTCACTGCAAAATAACCTGTCAACAACTCCAGGTAGTTGATGTGCATTTCCTTTTCTTGGCTTGTCCATTTCCCCCCTGTCGTCAATGAGTCACAACTTGCTCCCCAGCCTTGAAGGCTGGCATCCAATTCTCTAACTATATCAGGGGTTGGTTCGAAAATGGACCTTCCATTCCATGCTTTCAAATGCTCCAGCCATCAACTTAACTCTTTTCTCGTCTCTGCATCCATCTGCACTTTCTGTGGAAAATTCACCTCTCTGTGCAAAAACAGCGTTTTTAACCTCTGTAGAGCTCGATAATGCAATGGGGCTGGGAAAATGCCTGGATGGAGGCTAAAAGGAGGCCTAATAGCCTCGCTATCTGTCTAAAAGTTATCCTCTCGCTCACTAACATTTTCCGAATCTCTTTCCGAATCTTCTTCATCTTCTCTATGGGCAATCTCAATACACAATCCAATGTCCAAATCTGAAAACCCAAAAACACAGTCTCCTGAATCGGTTCCAAACATGAATTCTTTCAATTTAATACAAAACCCAAATCCTCCATAACTCGAGCTGCCATCATCGTATGTTCAGGAGCCAATTCCCTTTTCTGAGACATAATCAGGATATCGCCTAGATATACTATCAGTCTCACCCCTTTTGTGCGTAGCCACACCACTATTGGCTTCATTACTTTTGTAAAGCACCAAGGAGCCGATGTCAAACCGAAGGGAAGGCTTTTGAATCTCCAAATGTTTCCTTGCCACTGAAACTTCAAATAGTCCCCTGTTCATGACACACAGGAACCGTCAGGTTTGCATCTTTTAGGTCTAGTCGGGTCGAACAGTCCCCTTTCCTAAAAAGGTCCCTCAACATATGAATCCCTTACATTTTGAAATGATTGTACTCAACCAACTCATTTAAGTCTTTCAAAGTTATCACCAGTCTCGTGTCCTTGTCCCTTATATTGACGAGGAACAGGTTGCTTACAAACCCTGCAGAGACATCTTCTGCTTTCTCTGTAACTCCCTTCTTTGCCAGCTCTTGCACCTTTTAGTCCACCAAATTTTCCTCCTCTTTTGCAAACCTCAAAGGTCTCAGTCATCTTACCTGAATCAGAGTTTCGACAAGATCTATTCGATAACCACTTACCGTTTGTAACACCCAAAGATTGGAAGTTATCTCTTTCCATCTGTCTAAAAAATGGGCGAGTGTGCCACCCAGCGTTTCCTGAATAGACAAAGGGTAGTTTCCCAAATATACCTTGTTGTCTTGTAATTCTATCTCCTCTATATTGTCCTCTTCCCCTCTGTTCCTTGGGGTAGAAACTGGATGTAAAGTTCCAGATGATTGAAAGCCACCGGGTCTATATCCACATGAAAATGAACTCCTTGTGATTCCAAAACCCCGGCCTGGGGTTCAAACCTACATTCTCCTGGCCGTTCCAAAAACCTTTCTAATATCCTTTTGTGCTTTTTGAATGGAATTAAAGGCTGCGGCATAAAAAGCCATCTCCTTTACAAACTCTTCACCAAAAAGGAGACTATTAGTCTCTTGACCCGATTCCTTTCCTGCCAACTCCGCCAACTTCAGGTCTATTTTCATAAGCAGGCTCCTTCTATGCTCCGTGCACAGGTCTGCATTGGTATCATCTAATAGGCATACTGCTCTTTGCACCCATTGACTCAGTTCCAACATGTTTACTGCACTTTCCTGCAGATAAGCCTCCTCACTTAGATCAAAAATCTTTGTTAAGTGTCAAAACACATCTAGAAGGTGGTCCTGACACCCCTTCAGTCCTTTATCAAGACCTCGTCTTGGGACATTACACAATTTATTTACAAATGCAAGCATATTTTCAACTCCTTAGTGACCTTCTCTTGAAACAAGTTTTCTCTTCTGACTAACCTTTCTACCACTACCACTACCACTAGCTGTGGCCTTTTTCCTTAGTGACCTTCTCTTGAAACAAGTTTTCTCTTCTGACTAAACTTTCTACCACTACCACTACCACTAGCTGTGGCATCACCTACCACTTCCTGTACTGACCAAAGTTGCCCATCAGTTGCCCATCATTCACACAGAGACTGCCTTATCAACACATTCCTGTACTTTGACCTCAACATTTCCTTCAATTGGTCTGTTTTCCTCCATATTCTAAATCAATTAAATTAAGCACCAAGTTAAACGTTTATTCTTTTCAAAATATCTAAAATTCCTACCAATTACCTCCTTTCATCCATGCACTCTTGACTGACTGACTGAAAACAACGGATTCTCAGCCTCTCTTTCATGCTCAAAAGATGGCTGACTCAATACTAAACCAATCCTCTCTGTTGGAGAAGTGTGGCTCAATGGTTAGAGCGGCAGACCCTGATGCAGAGGTCTGGCCCAGGACCAGGGTTCAATTCCTGCCTTGGCTGGTCTCGGCGGATCTTGGGCTCATAATTCCTCAGACCTGATTTATCGCCTCGGTGCCTACTCTAAGCATGGGTCCCACGCTGCAACTCTGGGCAATAGCTTGCTTAGTCTCCACAACGGCCCCCTACAGCACTAGGGATGCCTGGTTGCACCCTGGGGTTGCCCAGGAGTGGACATTTCACGGGGAAAAACCAGGAAGGGTTCCCTGGCGGTATGAGTACAGCGCCAGGACACTCAGGAGTATCAGTGCGCTTTACAAGTACGGCTACATTTACATTTAAACCTATCTAAGATGAATGCTGCATCATCTAACGTTCCTACGGTGGCCTTTTTTCCTTAGTGACCTTCTCTTGAAACAAGTTTTCTCTTCTGACTAACCTTTCTACCACTACCACTACCACTAGCTGTGGCATCACCTACCACTTCCTCTACTGACCAAAGTTGCCCATCATTCACTCTCTTTCCAAATCTCCCTTCCAACTTGTCTATACAATCGTCAAGCTTTTTCCCTAACTGCGTTGCTAAAACAGAGACTGCCTTATCAACACATTCCTGTACTTTGACCTCAACATTTCCTTCAATTGGTCTGTTTTCCTCCATATTCTAAATCAATTAAATTAAGCACCAAGTTAAACATTTATTCTTTTCAAAATATCTCAAATTCCTACCAATTACCTCCTTTCATCCAAAACGAGTGAACCACAAGTACCAATATGCACTCTTGACTGACTGACTGAAAACAACGTATTCTCAGCCTCTCTTTCATGCCCAAAAGATGGCTGACTCAATACTAAACCAATCCTCACTGTTAAACCTATCTAAGATGAATGCTGCATCACCTAACGTTCCTACGGTGGCCTGGGAGATAATTAGAACTGAGGAGCGTCCAACATCATACACGCACAGGTAAGCAACCTTTAAATTATTCTCTTTTTCATTAATCTGGCCCCCTAAAGTTTCACTTGGCTAACGTAAACACCATGTTTGCTCGAGTACAATTCCCCTGTGGAAACTGGGTGAAGAGGAAAGACACTCTGAGCGCCCAGACTCTCACTCAAGATCGCTGCATCGAGCGCAATGGACTCTGCATGCTCACGCCTTCTCCCCTCATTACAGCTTCGCGCGAGCGCAAACAAGACGTTAAACCCCGTGTGCTCGAGCCCAAATTAACTTGCTGAGCCCTTTCTAGAAACGTACATAGCGGCTTAAGCTCTGCATAGCCAATGCTAATGAATTCCCTTTGTGGATATAATTCAAAACTAAAATGATTAATAACACAAAACACTAGACAGCCGCAGCGCCCCTTACCGGATCTAAGATTAAGAATCTGGTGGGCTAGTTGGCCCCCAGGGACCCCAGGGACCCTCAGGATTGAGGAGGCATTAATTCCTCAACTTAAACCGTGCCACAGGGTGTGTTTGCAGACATGTCACTTCAGGCCATGCCCCCTTCCTTCACCACTGTGCAAACACGCCCGTGGCGCGTTTTGAGTTAGGGGATTAACTCTCTTTTAATACTGAGGGTCCCTGATGGCCAACTAGCCCAACAGGTATCTCCAGCATGCGCCAGGGAGCTACCTTGCAGACAGGTGTTCAGAGGCCATGCCACTTTTTACACCTCTGTGGAACACAGCTCTGTGGCACTTACTGGAGGTACCTAGTGGGCTAGTTTGACCCTAGGAACCCTTAGGATTCAAGGGGACTTAATCTCTCAACTTAGAACAGGCTCAGGGAGCGTTTACACAGAGGTGAAGGGAAGGGACGGGGCCTAAGGTGACGTGTGCAAACACGCCCTGTGGCCCGTTTTAAGTTGGGGAAATAATTCCCCTTCAATACTGAGAGACCCTATGGGCCAACTAGCCCACCAGGTGCTTCCAGTAAGCGCCACTGCGCTGTGTTGCAGAGAGGTGGTGCAGGCTGTGCCCCTTTTTACACCTCCCTGCAATGGTGCTTAGTGGACGTACCTCGTGGGCTAATTTGCCCATAGGAACCCAAGGATTTAAGGGGAGTTAATCTCCCAACTTAAAACGGCCACAGGGTGTGTTTACACAGTGGGAAGGGAGGGAACGGGGCCTGAGGTGACGTGTGCAAACACACGCTATGGCACGTTTTAAGTTGGGGAAATAATTCCCCTTCAATCCAGAGGGCCACTGGGGGCCAACTAGCCCACCAGGTGCTTCCAGTAAGCGCCACTGCGCTGCGTTGCAGAGAAGTGGTCCAGGCCGTACCCCTTTTTACACCTCTCTGTAACGTAGCTCTGTGGCCCTTACTGGAGGTACCTAGTGTGTTAGTTGGACCCTAGGAACCCTCAGGATTCAAGGGAACTTAATCTCCCAAATTGAAATGGCGACAGGTCGCGTTTACATAGTGGTGAAGTAAGGGGAGGGGTCTGAGGTGACGTGTGCAAACACACCTTGTGGCGCGTTTTAAGTTGGGGAAATAATTCCCCTTCAATCCAGAGGGCCACTGGGGGCCAACTAGCCCACCAGGTGCTTCCAGTAAGCGTCACTGCACTGTGTTGTAGAGAGGTGGTCCAGGCTGTGTTCCTTTTTACCAGGTGGGCTACTTGTACCCAATGGACACTCAGGATTCGCGAGGACTTTAGCCACCAAATGAAAACGGCACAGGGCGTGTTTGCACATTTCAGCTCAGCCTCCCCCTCCCTTCCCCAGTGTGCAAATGCGCCCTGTGGTGCGTTTTAAGATGTAGCTTTAATCCCCCTGCCCTATTATATATTAGGGGCTTACAGAGGAGGTCATGCTAATAACAGGGGTACCACAACGCATAGTGTTCCCTAGTGTATGTAGGTGTTTTAACTGTATTCTAAGTGTCTATTAGCATAGCACTGGCTCTAGGACTGGTTAGTCAGAGTCAGTTACTACCAGTACCCATCTGAAAAAGTTGAGGTCACAGGATGATTTTGCAAAAAGGCCTCTTTCTGCTCCTCTGTTTGTTCTTTCTGCATGTCTTCCTTCTTCCTGCACTTTTCTTTGTCTTAGGACTTCTGTTGCTTCTTTCTGCATTTTTTTTCTTCTTTCTGTGTGTTTTTTCTTCTTTCTTTACATGTCCTACCTCTGTAGGCATAGTTAGAAACTAGCATTTAAATAACTTTTAAAATTAACTGAAAAAAACATAGGTTTCAGGTAGGGTTATAGTTACAAATTAGCATTTAAAAAACCTTTGAAATTCACTGAATAAACCTTAGGTTTCAGACACGTTATAGTTAGGAATTAGCATTTAAAAAAGCTTAGAAATTCACTGAAAATATCATAGGTTTCAGGAGTGTTATAGTTAGTTGGACATTTCACTCGTACAAAACCATAGAAATTCTGCCGCTATAGTTAGTTCAGCTACCAATAACTCGCGCGCCCGCAATGCACTGCTGATGACATCACATATTACATCACTCATGACATGGTCAGTGACATCACTCATGACATCACTGATGACATCTGAAATGACATCGCTGATGACATCACTGATGACATTACTGATGACATCATCCAGTGAATGTGTGTTTTTCTGAAAATTAAATATGATTTATATAGGTATATCTCAAGGTCGATGGAACAATAAATGGGTATATAAGTATCTAAATGGATTAATTTTTTTTTTGTAAAATCGATTGCATAACGGAATAAACAAAACTTTATTCCCCAACCACTAGTGTGCCAGGAGACATGTTTGCAGAGTGGTGCAGAATGGGGGTGTGTCTTCAGAATACCTCCTAGCAAACTGAATGTGTGGAACTAGCCGGTGGTAACTTGGCCCCAAATTCCCTCAATAGCCAAGGGGACTTCATCCCTCAACTAGTTCTATGCCAGTAGGCACATTTGCAGAGTGATGCAGAAAGATCGTCCTTGATGATTGCACAGGTAGTGCCTGTATGATTCTATGAGTGCCATTGTCAAGGACAGACTGCAAATAGCAGGTGTTTTTGACAAAGTGTAATACACATATATAGACATTTCCTTATTCACAGCAACACCGGAGGTCGCAATGACATTAAAAGTCACAAATAAAAGTGTAAAACAGATATATAGACATATCTTACAAAAAGTTTCAGTCCAGCTGTTTATTAATATATTGCTTAAACTTTATTCTACCGAAATATTTGGAAAAAAAACAAGTTTCAAAAAATAACTTTCAACATATGAACTCTTGTACACAACATAACTTTCAGACAAACATCAAACTATCCATTGTTACCCACACTCATGAAGAAACAAAAACTGCTGCAAAACTAGTGTAATGCACAATGTGTGATAGGACCTTCTCAAGAGTGATGAACAAAAAATATTCATGTGGGATGACATCCATCTCATATTATCTTAAAATCTATCATAGAAAACATCTCCAACTGGTGATCTACAAGAAGGATGCTGGAGTATCATCTACATCAGCGGCAGCAGCAACAATCCCCGGCAAGATAGTCCCTTTAGAGGTACAGACTACTACAACAGATATGGCTGCACAGTTTGCAAGAATGGCACATATTGCATGGACTGTCACGTTGTTATAACAGCTGGTGAGCAGTGTCTTACAGTTATTCATAATGCTGCTAAAAATCATACATGGTATTTTTCCCCTTTTTATATTTTCTGCACATTTCATAAGATGAGTTCATAGTGAGCAGCAAGAAGGCAAGGCACAGCTGAAAGACCCTCAACTTTAAGAGCAGCGCAACACCAAAGCAGAGAGTCCATTCAAAAGTCCAATCTCAACTTCAAGCTTTGGCTCCAGAGTTTTTTCCGATGGCATCATACTGCATGGGTTGTGGAGTTGAAGTTAGTGCTGGAGAGCAGTTCATTACTGCCCTCCGCAATGCTGGAAAGAATAATAAATGTTGCTGTTTTTTTCATTTTTGCCTGTCATGGTTTTTCTAAATTAGCAAGCATTTTATTATCATACAAAATGGATATCTGATATCTATGTGTTATTCATTTTATTATCCTCCAATTTTTTGTAACACTACTTAGATATAATTTGCCGCATACATAAGTCAAACCATCCATCTACAAATAAATACACAGGTAACTTTTGCCAGTTATCATAATTTACTTCCTGACTGAATGGGTTTGGAAATGGTTTCCAACCGACTCAGCTCGGAAAAGTCCTACCGACCGAGTACAATGCATTCAGATGCTTCCAGATTCGATTCGGTCGGGCTCCCATTGATTCAATGGGAGTGTATGTTCCGACCGAATGCATAGGCTTCCTTCCGACTGCCGATTTGAGTTGGACTGCGTGATTCATAAAGGCTGTCCAAATCCTACATCGTACTCGGTCGAACGGAAATGCAGCCCATAGAGATATAGAATTCTGCTCCATTCCAAATGCTGTACAAAAGGGGGTGGTGATGGACGGAGCATCTGAATCAATCAAACACTCAGACCCAGTCAAAAGATCAGGGTTTAATCCATCACCGTTCATTAGCCCACTCTGCCACCCCAGTTCAGACATGGCTATATGCAAATCAGTCTGACCCTGTGCCTCATGGGAACAGTCCAGCCCGAACTGCCAAGTCATGTCTTCCCTGGACCGGAAACAAGCTTCCGAGGACCGGT
The DNA here is from genome assembly GCF_964261635.1 of Lissotriton helveticus. Taxonomy (NCBI): domain Eukaryota; kingdom Metazoa; phylum Chordata; class Amphibia; order Caudata; family Salamandridae; genus Lissotriton; species Lissotriton helveticus. Next base: position 1,084,689,924 of record NC_136059.1, read on the forward strand.
TTCTGGCATTCCAGCCGTCTTCAGCCCGGCTTGCTTGAATCCAGTGGCAAAGTGAGCAAGGGACTCACGTCTGAGCATACCCTGCCACACTTATGGCGGCCAAAAGCGGTACAAAAGGGGGTGGTGATGGACGGAGCATCTGAATCAATCAAACACTCACACCCAGTCAAAAGATCAGGGTTTAATCCATCACCGTTCTTTAACCCACTCTGCCACCCCAGTTCAGACATGGCTATATGCAAATCAGTCTGACCCTGTGCCTCATATGAACAGTCCAGCCCGAACTGCCAAGTCATGTCTTCCCTGGACCGGAAACAAGCTTCCGAGGACCAGTTTCTGGCATTCCAGCCGTCTTCAGCCCGGCTTGCTTGAATCCAGTGGCAAAGTGAGCAAGGGACTCACGTCTGAGCATACCCTGCCACACTCATGGCGGCCAAAAGCGGTACAAAAGGGGGTGGTGATGGACGGAGCATCTGAATCAATCAAACACTCACACCCAGTCAAAAGATCAGGGTTTAATCCATCACCGTTCTTTAGCCCACTCTGCCACCCCAGTTCAGACATGGCTATATGCAAATCAGTCTGACCCTGTGCCTCATGGGAACAGTCCAGCCCGAACTGCCAAGTCATGTCTTCCCTGGACCGGAAACAAGCTTCCGAGGACCGGTTTCTGGCATTCCAGCCGTCTTCAGCCCGGCTTGCTTGAATCCAGTGGCAAAGTGAGCAAGGGACTCACATCTGAGCATACCCTGCCACACTTATGGCGGCAAAAAGCGGTACAAAAGGGGGCGGTAATGGACGGAGCATCTGAATCAATCAAACACTCACACCCAGTCAAAAGATCAGGGTTTAATCCATCACCGTTCTTTAGCCCACTCTGCCACCCCAGTTCAGACATGGCTATATGCAAATCAGTCTGACCCTGTGCCTCATGGGAACAGTCCAGCCCGAACTGCCAAGTCATGTCTTCCCTGGACCGGAAACAAGCTTCCGAGGACCGGTTTCTGGCATTCCAGCCGTCTTCAGCCCGGCTTGCTTGCATCCAGTGGCAAAGTGAGCAAGGGACTCACGTCTGAGCATACCCTGCCACACTTATGGCGGCAAAAAGCGGTACAAAAGGGGGTGGTGATGGACGGAGCATCTGAATCAATCAAACACTCACACCCAGTCAAAAGATCAGGGTTTAATCCATCACCGTTCTGTAGCCCACTCTGCCACCCCAGTTCAGACATGGCTATATGCAAATCAGTCTGACCCTGTGCCTCATGGGAACAGTCCAGCCCGAACTGCCAAGTCATGTCTTCCCTGGACCGGAAACAAGCTTCCGAGGACCGGTTTCTGGCATTCCAGCCGTCTTCAGCCCGGCTTGCTTGAATCCAGTGGCAAAGTGAGCAAGGGACTCACATCTGAGCATACCCTGCCACACTTATGGCGGCCAAAAGCGTTACAAAAGGGGGTGGTGATGGACGGAGCATCTGAATCAATCAAACACTCACACCCAGTCAAAAGATCAGGGTTTAATCCATCACCGTTCTTTAGCCCACTCTGCCACCCCAGTTCAGACATGGCTATATGCAAATCAGTCTGACCCTGTGCCTCATGGGAACAGTCCAGCCCGAACTGCCAAGTCATGTCTTCCCTGGACCGGAAACAAGCTTCCGAGGACCGGTTTCTGGCATTCCAGCCGTCTTCAGCCCGGCTTGCTTGAATCCAGTGGCAAAGTGAGCAAGGGACTCACGTCATTCCAAATGCTGTCAGGTTCGGATTGGGATATTTCTAACACCTACCTTGCATCATGCTCGGTTGGTCAGAAACCTTTCTGAGATGGTTGGAAAGATACGTTCCCAATCCGATTCTGACATAGCAAATGCTGTTATGAAGCCTTGCTAACCACATCAGAATCGAGGCCCTAAAAGTACAAAGCTGTATCTATGTAATTATTATAACATTTGTGCAGAACCTATGCAGCAAAACATCCACTTACGACCCATGCAGTCGTTGATATACTGAGGCACATGCGTGCACTGAGGAAACACTCAGGCTGAGAATTGCTGCTGTTCTCTGCCATCCTCCTACAGACCTGTTTCAGGATCCAGCAGTGGCGATGAGTAGACTGCTGGTAGCTCCTGCACCCCCCGCTGACTCCCACCTTTGCAGACGCTTTCAAGCTTACGCATGGGGGGCAACAGCAGCATCGCCAGTGACGCAGCTCCATATGTTTGCGGCTCCTGCCGCGCTTGCTGCTGCCGCCCCCTTCACAGACCTATTCAAGCTTACACAGGGGGAGGTGACAGCAGCATCGGCAGTGACGTTGCTCCTGCAGCTCCACATGCTCGCTATCAACCTCACACATTCCATTAAAATAATAGGTGTTGCTGGTTATATCAACATTGTTTTAATTCATGCAAATATTTATATATCGTTACTCCTAAATGACAGCAGTCTCGGAAATGTATGTATGTTATTATTTTACAAATCATATATTTGCTAGTAAAACTCAATTGCTGTGGCACAAAATGATGCATGTCTAAAAAGTGTGTCACCAGCATGAAAAGTTTGGAAAGCACTGGTCTAAAGACTACATATTTAGACTACATATTCATCAGTAAAACTTGCAATTACATGTGTTTGAGATTGAATAAATCAATACTCCCTGGATGATTGAATGTGTTCATAGGTAGTGTCTAGGTGAATCCCTGAGGATACATGTGGTGCCTAGATGACTCCCTGACTAAGTCATAACTCCAAGTGTCATTCTATATCTGCATAATTACTGCCTGCATGTTTGCATGAGTATACCACTAGTATCTGGGTGTTTGGATGATTGCATGAGTAGAGACTGAATGATGTGACAAGTGCAAGTCTAATGTTTCAATGATTCAAAATACTAATAGAAAATGGTAAGATGATTAAAGGAGTGCAACTCTAGTGCCTGGATGATTGCAAGAGTGATCTCATAGTATTTAGGTGTATTATGCAGTGCATGGATAGTGCATACATTATTGTTTAATCCCATGTCTTTTTGGTTGACTGGTTGATCCAGGCACTATTGAACAGGTAGTGCCTGGATGTTTACATAACTACATGGGTAGTGCCTGGAGAATTGAATATTGCATCAGTAGTGCCTACCTAATTAGATGAATGCATTACTAGTGTCTCAGTGACTGCATGATTCCATTATTAAAGCTTGAGAGATTGGATGAAAGTAAGTAGTATACTGCTGGGATGAATGTATCAGTGCAAGACTATTGGCTCAGTAATTAAATGACTGCATATGTACTGGATGGGTGATAGGTTTACTACAATGGTAATCCCTACGTAATTACATGAGTGCATGAGTAGAGCCTGAGTGTTTCATCAGTGCACGCATGTGTCTCAGTATTTCAATGGTTGCGTGGGTTGTAAGTGGGTGTTTAGATTGTTGCATAGGTTCTGCACAAATGTTATAATCATAGCATAGTTACAGCCTTGTTAATTGCAAGTCAATAGATAGCACCTAGGTGATTAGATGAATGTATACGTACTTCCTGCATACTTCAATAACAACATCATTTCTGCCTGCCCGATTGCAAAAGTACATGTATCGTTTCTGGATAATTTAATAACTCCATGGATAGTTAATCACTGATTTGATGACTGCCTGACTGGTGGGTGCCTGAATACTGCAAAACCAAGGGGGATGATGGACGGAGTGTTGAACATTGCAAGCACTCACCACCAGTCAACTGATCTGGGTTTAATTCATCATCATTCTTTAGCTCACTCCGCCACCCCAGTTCAGACATGGCCATATGCAAATCAGTCTGACCCTCTGACTCATGGGAACAGTCCAGCCCAAACTGCCAAACCATGTCTTCCCTGGACCGGAAACAAGCATTCTGGGACCGGTTTCTGGGTAATCAGCTGTCATCAGCCAGGCTAGCTTGAATCCAGTGGCACAGTGAGCAAGGGACCCACGTCTGGGCATACCCTGCAAACATAGGACCAACAAAGCAAAACCAAAGGGGATGATGGACGGAGTGTTGAACATTGCAAGCACTCACCCCCAGTCAACTGATCTGGGTGCCTGAATACTGCCTGACTGACTGAGGAAGTACCGTCATCCCTGCTAGATACATAACAGTTGTCACTATATCTCAGAATCATTTGTTATCTTCTTCTGTCAGTGTCAAACTACCTGTTTTACTGTATACATGTTTTTCTTCTGAGCTATGTGTGAGTGAAATTGAGGCATCACACTTGATATATAAATGCATACATGGCCCTCTAGAAACATACATTGCTTTGTTACTGAGAGTGCACATGCATCAGTACGTTTCTAAAACGGAAATCAACATTTTGAAATTTTTCAAAGCAGAAAACCTTTTGCGAATGGCATTCCTACGTAATTTCTCAAATACTTCTTCTGTTTCCAAAACATATTCAGCATATCTCAAACAAAAATAACACTCATATTTAAACTAGCACAAGAACTCTGGAGCTATTCTGCACTATTAATCCTTCTACATTTTAAACAAACCATGATTAAAGAAAAACACTACCCTCACCAAGTCAAGTCAAGTCACTACCCTCACCATATACATGACATTCTCATCGGCCTTACTGAACATAGATCACCGTGTAAACATATATGCGATTTCTAACAAAGATGTACACCTCCAAGCCATCTTTCCCAAAATACATATCTTTCTACATCTTTAAGCAAATTCAAAAGTCCCACTGTATATATAGATATGTGCAAGCACAAAAACTATATCTCACCATCTAAGCATATGCGAAGTGGTCATATAAGTTAAAAACTACATTGACAAACACTTCCCAATATAGACCTAAGTAGTACTTCTTTCTAATTCATGTACAAGCAGACAACATGTTCTCATCTTTTATTTATCACTACACTATTCCTGTTTAATACTGTTACTAAAAGTACTACAACTCCCAGAATGCAAATGATGTATCTATTCTGAACATGATGTTTAGATATTTGAAACATTCTTGGCTCCTCATTGCAACTTTCCACAAAACTATACTGTTATTTTTCAATGAAATACTCAGTGTAATAAACAGGCTCAAACTCATTTTTCTCTTACTCCCCAAAACATTCACCACAAATCTCTTAAACACGTACCTTCTAATAGATACAGTTCATCTCATATTTATTTTCCCATCCCATCCTTTTAATCATTTTTAAAATAATTACCAATGTTTTATACATACCACAGAATTAAGTTTGTAGTTTATGTTGTTTTAGCTCTGTCTGCATAGTTTGAACACTGTTAAGATTCATAAAAACTGAGCACAAGAATGGTATGGTTCACTGACAGAATATTGACACCTAACATATCCCAATATTAAAATATTGAATTATAAAAATCAATGTTAAAAATATCGACATCCTATATTTATAATGGTAAGTACAAAAATATCGATGTCATAAATATAGTTGTACAAATTATTACTTTATATACATACTAGCAGCCCGTCCCAACGTTGTCCGGGTATGAAATAGAATGTGTGTAATGTGTGTATTTCGCAAGGGCAATTTATTTTAAAATCTCGCGGTAGACAACATTTTTTGTTTCATTAGCATGGGGATGGAGAAGGCCCAGTTGCAGCTCTGGTTGATGTGAGCAGGCGCGTGTAATTGGTGTAGTGATCCTCCGCCTGAGCCCGGCTACAGCCCTGGTTGATGTTAGCAGGCGCGTGTAATGTTGTTGAATGAGAGAGGTATCAGCCGCGGGTACATCCGTTTAATGAGAGAGTTGAGTGACAGCAAGTAGGAGAGGCTGCAGTAATTGTCCCCGCAGACACGCTCATTTGAGTGTTCCCCCGCTTGAGGCCCAGATGCAGGCCTGTTTGATGTTAGCAGGCGCGTGTAATTAGTGTACTGATCCGCCGCCTGAGCCCGGCTAGAGCCCTGGTTGATGGTAGCAGGCGCGTGTAATTTCGTTGAATGAGAGAGTTCAGTAACAGCGCGCAGGAGAGGCTGCAGTAATGTTACTTACCAGGCCTCCAGGTGAACGCGTTTGTCACGTCCCCAGCACACCGCCACAGCAGACGATCTTCTGATTAATGAACGACCCACATGGCTTGAAGGGCGGAACGTAGCACACACCCTCAGGATGCCCCTTGATGCGGCGCAATTGCGTTCACATGGCATGAAGGCCGGACACACGCCCCCCACCCTTGATGCTGCGCAGCAACGTAATTGACGCTTGTATGTACGACTCACATGGCATGAAGGGCGGACACACGCCCCCCGCACACGCCCACAGCCCACGATGTGATGGCCGTATCACACGCCCTCAGCGTTAGTCACGTCCCCAAACCACGCCCACAGCACAACACAGACACGCCCACAAGGGACTACTTTGATGGCACTGTTCTTTTACCTTTTAAATGTATAGAGGAGTTGGCCTAATGGCTAAGGCGCTCGACCTCGGACCTGGGGATCTGGGTTCAAGTCTTGGTAACGACGCCAAACATCTTTTGATTCTGGGTAAATCACCTAATCTCTCCGTGCCTAACAAAAATGAATGTGTGTCCTCATGTAACGTAACTGGTGCTATGAAAAGCGCTCTGATACCTGATGCAGTTCGGGTCAAGTTTGCGCTATATAAAACTCTGCAAAAAAAAAATATATATATATGGTGGCTGTCTGCATAGCCTATGTCCTTCTGCTGCAACTGCCCTTTCCAACGCTGTATTGGGTGTTCTGATTGGTGCTGTGTTTACTGAGATTACCCGCCTCAAAGGTTTGGGCTCTCTCTTTATAATATTAGTATGGATATATCAAAAGCCACTGTCCTCCAGTGGAGAAACAAAAGGGACACAGCGGGCCAATTTAAGGTAGGTTTATTTGCATGGCATATCGCGTTTCGGAACAACTTCCTTCGTCAGATGCCAATCATGTTATTCAGGTGCCTGCCACAGTCCCTCCTTTAATGGTATCTACCTCCTCCCCATTGGTGAATCACGCAAGGACTGCAGGATCCAGCATATATCTGGGCGGATTATAGGAAGGCTACCTGAATTATATATATATAAGATGGACCAATAAGATGGATAGAACCACACTCCTGGGCTCAGGTAGTGTTCGACCCACATTGCCAACAGTTAGGTCAGGTGAGGAGACAAGGCTAATAATGACTTATAATAGTCAACACAAAAGTATCTTTAGAATAGTCAAGGACAATTGGTTCCTGGTCTCCAGTGACCCGATTATTGGGTCTCAATTTGGCCCTCGGCCTAGCATTACCTACCGGAAGGCACGGGCTATGCAGGACAGTCTTGTGTCCAGCAGCCCCGAGGTAGCTCAAGCCTCATGGCTTTGTGGCAGCAAAGGCTTTTTGAGGTGCTCAATTTGCAAAGCTTGCAAACACGGCATCAGCAAAACAGAGGTAAGGACTCCTCTTTCTCCCTTTCCCATTATAATTAAACAGAAACTAAACTGTAAATCAGAGTTTGCTGTTTATGTCCTGGAATGCCCATGTGGGTTGAGGTATGTGGGAAGTACCCGACCGCATGTTCACAAGCGGATATTACAACATCTGCGAGCGATCACTCATGCAGACGCTACGTACCCGGTAGCCAGGCATTTTGAAAGTCAACATGGAAAGGATGCTTCCCTATTGAAATATTTTGTGATAGACTGTGTTCCCCCCCAAAGGAGAGGTGGTGATCGGGAGTCTCTGTTGCGCAAACTGGAGACCCGATATATAATCCTATTAGACACCAAGGCACCACAGGGTCTCAATACTGGGGAGGACTGCCACACCTATCTTTAGGTTTTAATGTTTAGTCGATGCCAATGTATTTGCTTGTTGCATCTCTCTTTTATGTCCATTCTGCCAGCTCTTTTATATATGAAGTTTTAACCTGTATTACTGCAATGTGACTCACTTTATGAAATTGTTCTGATGTATATTAACTGTTTCCCTGTTTCATCTCCATGACCATTATTTTAATTCACCAATCAAATATAGCACTAACTGTGGGAGCACTTTATTCCATCACTGTGTTTTAACGAATTTTGCATTTTGCACATGTGTATTTTACCAGTAATAAGCTTGAGGTAATATTAGCCCACTCGGGCTCAATAACACTACAATGAATTAGGAGTCCATGACATACGGAACCTTGATTTTTATTGTGTTGTGTACAGAGTTTTGGTAATTTTAATGGTTATATTTTCGAAATATTTATATGACTATTTATTGGTTTTAACTTTTATCGTATTTTAAAAGTTGATTTTGCCGATGCCATGTTGACTCTTGTAAATAGCTGTTAGCAGTATATGTATGGTAATATAGGTGTGTGATAACTATGCTTACCACATATTGCTAAGGTTTACAGCAACTATTATGGTATACACTTGTGCTGATTTAGACATTTATGTCGTTATGTTACATTCTAAATGCTTGGGAACTATGATAGTATTCTGTTTGTTTCCATTAACACGTGATGAACTTGCACTTTAAAAAGGTGATCAGCCCTCTTGACGCTTGTCATGTGATCAAGGCTATCTGTAGCCGAAACGCGTCATGGCGGACTGGTGCTGGGCTAGCACTTAATAAAAAGACTATTTGCACTTTCTTTGGGTCTCGCTGCTCTTGTTTGGATCGACGGCGATTGCTGCTGCTGTTGCTGGGTATTTCGATTTGAGAGCACCACATACCTTATATATATATATATATATATATATATTACCTACTGGCGGTCGCCAGTAGGTATATATAGTTAGGATTTTTTCTCTATGGGATTTTTGAAAATTCTATGTCTAATAACTTTGGCGTTTGTGTACGGAATTGGAAGATGTTTATGAGCAGCCCCTGATATCAAGGCTGAGCAACCAGTACACATCAAGGAGTTGCCAACATGTGGGATACATATTATCCAAATAGAAGCAGTCACCTCGAGAATGTTTGTCTGTATGAGGTTCTACAAAATTACATATTCAAGAGGAACATCAAAGAAGATATTGATAAAGGAGTGTATGCTGTAATTGGAAGTGAGGGATGTCTGGTCATTTTGGGCGAGGCCGGGCAGGTCCAGAATATAGTAAAAATGTCTTCACCAAGCAGCGGTCGGACCAGAACCCCTTTGAGTAGTCCAAAAAGTTCCGTTAAATGACAACAGAAGGGACAGGCAACAAGAACCATCAGTCAAAGAGGGGAGGGCAAGTTCTTCCCTACCGGGTCACGTTGGGGCTCCACCGGAACTGATTGAATTGGTAGTCTACAGTGTTTCTGGATGTTTCAGACTGAAGCTGGCGTCAGCATGAGAGCACCACCATTCCGTGGCTACGTCGTGGCTATTCCGCGAGCAATCATGGCAGTCGCTCCCCACCGGAAGCCTGCGGGAGTCGGGGGCCCCGGTGACTCTTGTAGAATCTTCAAGGCTGAGGGGACGCTTTTGGGAATGGGGCCCATGCCCTAGCAGTCAAGCGTCCGAGTTCCAGGGTTGCCCAGAGCCATCCTTGCAGGCCAGGCCCAAGTCTGTGGAGCCGACCGCCATTTCGTGAGCTCCCTGGCAGCCGCCTGTCGCTGTACCACAAGAGTGGATGCAATTCAGCCGGATGGCGGGTGAGACGCTGTAATAGCAAGAGCAGGCGCAACTCAGCTGGCCGAGCGAGGCACTGTGCCGCAAGAGTGGGCGTAACTCAGCTGCCGAGTGAAGCGCTGGGGTGCAGCTGAGAAACCTCCACCTGGGGAGGTGGGGGAGGCTCGTTCGTGCCGCCTCTCCCTTCCAGTGCACCCCACGCCGTCTCCTGGCGCAGGTATATGTGATGGTCGGACCAGGGCACCGCAGGACGTGTCGTCAGGTCAAACGGATTGTGGGACAAGGTCCAGAATGGAAGAGTCACCAAAAGGCTAAAAGTTCCGCCGGACCCCGGGAGCCGGCCGCCTACGTCGAGTGAAGCGCTGGGGTGCAGCTGAGAAACCTCCACCTGGGGAGGTGGGGGAGGCTCGTTCGCGCCGCCTCTCCCTTCCAGTGCACCCCACGCCGTCTCCTGGTGCAGGTATATGTGATGGTCGGCCCCAGGGCACCGCAGGACGTGTCTTCAGGTCAAACGGATTGTGGGACAAGGTCCGGAATGGAAGAGTTACCAAAAGGCTAAAAGTTCCGCCGGACCCCGGGAGCCGGCCGCCTATGTCGGGGGCGATCTCAGGCCACACCAGGGCAACAAGACTTGGGGAGGGGGCAGGAGCCAAGCGCCCCCTCCGAGTCCGCGCCACCACACCGCCCCTCAGGGGCCTCCGTCAAGCGGCTCATGGAGGCACCGCAGGCAGCGGTTCTTCAGATCAGTGGTCTCACCGGCAAGGCTCCCCTCCGTCAGCAGCGATCGTTGACGCTGTGGTTGCGGCCGGAGGCCCCGCCTAGTCAACGCCCCGGCCTCTCCATCTCGTAGGCCGCAGAGTAGTCGGGGAGAAATCCCGGGAACGGCGGCATGCATTTGGATCGATGTTGCAGCAGGCTGCAACGTAAATAGTTATTTAATAAAACGTTTTACCCTGTTACTTTGCTGGTGTGTTGTATATATTTTTAATATTTGCATAGGGTTTGTCGTTATTTTGGGCGGGGTGGGCGGCGGAGCCGAGCTGTCTTGCAGCCATCATGGCGTCGAGCTCGGTTCCTCTCACTAGTTTCATATTTCTCATGAGGGGTTGTTCCTAATGTTTCTATTTTAGCGAGCTCCAAAAGAGATCCCATTAGTGGCCTACTGATTTTGCTTGATTCCTTTTGTTTTTTCTAACGATTTTTAACTATCTGCAAAGACTAAACAGAGTATTGCGACTCTGTGCTTGTTTGTAAATAGAGCATGAACCAAAGAGAACCAATTCCAAAACAGTAAATGCTTGGATAACAATCAATCAAATGGAGAGGGAAGCAGGCACGACGGATTACAACGGGGGCAAAGGCCTGCGTTACCTACCCGTCACTATCTGCAAAGAGAGAATACTCCTAAAAGAAAAGAGGGGGGGGCAGCGTTGAAAGCACATCAGCGTGCATAAACACGAAAATGTTTTTACCTACCACGTACATGGCATTTTAAAGCTTGTGATATTTGCTAATAAAAAAACATTGAAATTCACTGAAAAAACCATAGGTTATAGACCATATATAGTTAGGAATTAGCATTTACAAAACCTTGAAAATTCACTGAAAAAAACATGGGTTATAGACCATATATAGTTAGGAATTAGCATTTACAAAACCTTATTTTACTCACACAAAACCATTGAAATTCCATATATAGTTAGTTGCACTAACTATATATCGCGCACCCGCAATCCACTGCTGATCATGTCACATATTACATCATTCATGACATGGTCAGTGACATCACTGATGACATCACTGATGACATCTCAAATGACATCACTGATGACATCACTGATGACATCTCAAATGACATCACTGATGACATCACTGATGACATCTCAAATGACATCACTGATAACATCTCAAATGACATCACTGATGACATCACTGATGACATCTCAAATGACATCAATGGTCACATCACTGATGATATAATTCATGTGACAATACAATGCATCTCCACACACTTTAATATAACCTCTGTTACACCCAGTGTTAAATACAGAATATAATTTTTTAAACCATTGACACACCAATACTAGTTACTACATACACACTCACTGATTCCTACGTCTACACACACATTCACTCATTCACCTATACAATCATTCATACATACAATCACTCATCTTTACAACACTATCATATGCACTCATACACCTATACAGACACTCACACTCTGCCACTCATCCATGGAGTTACTCACACACCTAGTCAGTCCTGTAAAGAATCAATCACACTTCCATTTTCTAATCTATACAGTTAAACATAGAGTACCTTACATTTTCAAATATATACTAACACATTCTTACTCTCTTATACAATCATTGATACAAGAACACATTGATCTGCACAGAGTCACACATCTCCCAGCCAGCCACACACACACTCAGTCTCCCATACAAATACTTGGACAATCAATCAATAACCCATATAGTTACGCATATAGCTACTGATCAACACATGCAGCAGTTTACAGAAGAACAGACATAATGATGCACAAATTAAGACAGTTTAGTCACTAACCCATGCACTCGGTGAGACACATTTAATCACTCACTCATACAGTCAGTCACGCACCTACTAAATCTATTATTTAGACACTTCTACATCTACTCATTTTTCAATATGTAAAACATATTTAAACTTTACAGAAACACACAGTCACTGGATGATGTCATCAGTGATGTCATTTGAGATGTCATCAGTGATGTCATCAGTGATGTCATTTGAGATGTCATCAGTGATGTCATCAGTGATGTCACTGACCATGTCATGAATGATGTAATATGTGACATGATCAGCAGTGGATTGCGGGTGCGCGATATATAGTTAGTGCAACTAACTATATATGGAATTTCAATGGTTTTGTGTGAGTAAAATAAGGTTTTGTAAATGCTAATTCCTAACTATATATGGTCTATAACCCATGGTTTTTTCAGTGAATATATATATATATATATATATATATATATAATTTTTATATATATATATATATATATATATATTACCTACTGGCGGTCGCCAGTAGGTAGTTATAGTTAGGACCTAGTTTCCATAGGAAATCCGCAACATTCTATTGAGAATAACTTTGGCGCCGGTGGACGAATCTTTGCCAATTTCTCAAAGAAGATGGCTCGGTCCTCTGTGCTCCTTCTGTGAAAGTTTTGGGGGGATTCGTCAAGTGGGGGCTGAGATAAAAGGGGGTCCCAAAACATGTTTTTCCCATGTTATTTTCCAAAGGACGTTTAGACACGGCTACAGCTCGAACGACTGAATGGATATATAAGAAATTTGGTAGAAAGGTAGAGTCCGGCTCGCAGATCACGCTTTTGTTTAAATGGTGTAAATCCGTCCAGTAGTTGCTGAGAAAATTAAAGTTGAAATCAATTATATATCTGTAAGCGCGCACAGGTGCGCGCACTAGTGCGGCTGTGCGCGAGCGGAATTCTGATTTGCTGTTTAACGTCTGTTAACCTTCGATTCGGAGGAAATCAAGAAGTGTTGACCGCCATTTTGTTAGTGCGAGTGAATATTTTGTACAGAACAAAGGGTTAGAACTTGGAAAGGGGAGAAGGTAGAGATTGTCTGGCCGGGTAGGTTTTCTCAGGGGGTGCAGTAAGGACCCTGAACGCGAAAGGAAAATTTTTTTCTTGTGAAAAAAAGTTGCGGGGTGCGTGCACTCGCTCGCGCATCCCTATTCACAAGACTGTGAAAAACTATAGTGGAGAGCATGGAAAGGGAGTAGGGTGGAGACTGTTTGATTTCGTAGGTTTCCTCAGGGGTTTATTAAGGACGCTGAAAGTGTAAAAGTAGCTTTTTTTTTTCAAAAAAGTTGCGGGGTGCGGCACCCGGTCGCGCACGGCGAACAAAAAAATAAAGAAAGATGGAGATAAATTACAAGTTTGAGTGTTTAGATGTAAGGTGGCTCTTAAAAGAGCCTTTGTGTTAATTGAGTATTTTCTGCACTTATAAGTAAGTACCGATGCAGAGTCTCATGTTACAGAGGAAGATTCTATTTCCCTCATCCGTGAAATGAACACCATCCCTCCTATAGATGCCTTGCATGTTGTAACGCAAGTTGTTGTTGTATATAGAACCCATGCTATAATCTCTGAGGAAAGCAGAAACAGATTTATTTACATGTTTCCTTGCTTTCTCAATCTGTGGACAACGTTGATTGGACCAATTCCATTTCTGTCTTTGGCATATATTTGAATACACCAAGACAGTTCGAGGAAAAAGTGACATCAATTGACGAAAGGTGTCTTTTAGAAGCATTTCCAGACCTACCCCTGTTAATGTGCCTAGATCATTCCCACCACAGTGCACAATTATAAGGTTAGGTTCAGGGAGATGCATAAAAGTTTTCACCAATGGTATCAATTGGTGACATCTCAATCCTCTTTGGCTAATCCACGTAATGTGCACATTTGGTAAGTCAAGGTTAGAAATGTGTCTGTTTGCAGCATATTTTTCACTCCAGTGAATATAGCTGTGTCCTAAAAGCCAAACCTTCATATTCAAGGCAGATGCAGTAGTACTCCGATGGGTTCTGGAAGTGGAATGGCAGTTAGAAGGTGAAAGTGAGGATAAAAAAGTGGATGAGGTTTGGTGTTGATGAAAAACTAAAAATGATTGGTTGATTCTTATACCTCAAGATTGAAGACTACCTTGTATGTTACTGTATTTTTAAAACGAAAACTTCTATTGGTCGTGAAAAAAAATGAAATGTAAAAAAGTAATGGATAGGCAGGTGTGTTTGGAGGGAAATGAGCCTTGTTGGTTTGATTTAGAACGTTGAGATATGAACTTTTGACCTGTGCCTTCAGCCAGGTGCAGAATGAGCTGTTACCATGGTAACACCCAGAGAAGGCAGAGGGTAAAGGGTGACCTTTATGTGACTTTGGAAATATTGAAAGGGATAACCAACTGAAATGTTAATTTGATTATGAAATTGTGCGGGAACAAATATGATTGGTTGAAGAGACATATATGAGTGTGTATTGACAGGAAATCTGTGCCATTAATTTTGGTTGCAGTGATAGAAGCATTACTGAGAGTTCCGTCAAACGACTATCTGTTTTGTGAATATCATTGTTCTACATCTTATAAAGCATTGGTAAAGGTGAGTCTCTAACTGTTTCTATTGTGATGTATCGTAAAATGTGGTTTGGTCACTACAATTGTTTATTTCCCTCACAGTCTCTGAGTAACCGCATTTTTGACTTTGGCACTGTTTTCTATTTCTTCAACTACTGTTCCACTTGATTTAATCACTCTTTATATACATTATTTATTTGCAATTAATAGTTTTAAATTACGATTAATAAATTTGATTAAGCTCAGTGGAGTTCAGGTATGTTCTTATGTTATCCCTTACTGTTAGTTCTTTTAATGCAATGTCAGTCAGAGACGGAACTGCAACGAAATTTCGGGGGGGGGAGAAAAACATATTTTTTTTTGTTAAGGGGACATGAACGTTTAATCAGTAGGTAGAGTAAAGCTGGAGGGGCTCTTAGAATGGGTAAAACAAGTGCAAGGCCTAATTAACATTCAAATGGTTCTTTATAGAGATGTGAAGCGTTCAGGTGCGGCTCTGTGTGTATCTGGGATGTATGTTATCTTGGGCTTCCACAGCAGATGGGGGGGGGAGGGGGCTGAAGTCCTGTGAAGTTAATGGGGGTTGCGTGCCGTTTTTTCACTTTCTTTCAAGTGTGAATTATATTTTTGTAAATATTTTTGGTATACTGAATAAATGGTATATAAAATATGTTAAAATAGACAGTAATTATTTGACTGATTTGGGAGGGTTTCCATAAAATCTGTAAAGTTGGTTGAAGATTAAAAAATGGAATTAGCAGAGACACAGATAATGCAGGTAGAGAGAGAAATGGTAGATTATATGTCATATCGTCGTGAAAAAGTGCTAATGCTTAAGGTATTTATAAACTTTATGTTGGAGGATAAAATTACAGTGTGGTTTGTGGCCGAGGGCTGCACTGGTGGGGGTGGGGTGAGAAGGGGAGGGGGTCGAGTAAAATAAAATGAAAACTCGTGACCATGAGGTTGTACACAGGTTCGTGGGGTACATGCGTTCATACATTGAGGTAGCAGACCGAGTACACATAGAGCTCTCTCCCTCCTGCCGTCTGAATCCATTTTCATTTCCCTCCTGCTTTCTGTATCCGTTGCTCTGTGTTATCTTAGTGTGTGTGTGTCTGTCTGTGTCTGCGTTCAGTCTGGGCTGAGGAAGTTTGTTCTGCTGGCAGACACAGATAGTCGCATCAAAGTACCTGGTAGGTTTTCAAAATAATATTTATATAATTGAGATGCTTTTTGGAAGCGCTAGTCAGTGACTGACTACTTTCAGAATTACCGCTCGGTTGGCTCCATAGAGCAAAGGGTTTGTCGTATTTCACTTCTTAGTCTGTTTGGTTTTCCACTTTGTTCTTTGGTGGCTGGCGAAGAAGTGTTTGTTATAGTGGAGATGAAAGGGTGATAAATAGTGAAATACGACATAGCGTGTGCTCTGTAGAAGCGGGGGAGCAGTGATTATCAGTCTGAGTGAAGCGCAACAGCGGCGGTGCTTGGTAACAGTAATAAATTATTTTTTTCCCAGAGGTACGATTGTTTGCATGGTCCGTGACCCGCTAAGAAAGGGTTGACGTGCCGTCACAGGCCAGCGGGTTGCAGTATGAGTAACTCAGGTTGAGAAAAGAAAACATGAACTTAGTATAGCTGAGATTACGTTGAACACATGAATACTCTTTTAGTATACAATAATTTCAATTATGAATATGGATTAAAAGAGGGAACGTATATATTTGAAATGTTTATTCACTAATGCAGTGCTTTGTAGCGAAGTTTATTAACTAATACGAGTAAAGATATTATAAGAAACAAAGTAATCGGCATAGTTACTAGTCCATAGAACACAAATGGTAGAAGCATAGTATGATGCAAAATGAATAAGGTTTAACAAAACATATTCTACAGCCTCCTAAGCAAAAATATTCCATTATATTAAATCTAAGAAGGTGTCTTTTGATTTTAAGTTCAGTAATCATATATGAAAATGCTTGTGGTTAGACATCATCTCATTAACAATTAGTTGTGTGCATACGAAGCACTATCAAGTTTGTGTTATGGTATTGTGTAAGGAAATACAAAACGCGCCAAAAGCGAGAACTTGGCTGGAGGTGCATGTATGTTATCTGTAGGGATGTCGAAAATCAGTGTTCAAAACAACTACTGTATTGAGATATCTTTTGAAAGGTTTCAGTACTCCATGTCAGATACAGCTCGATAAGCAAGGGTAATATCAGTGTAACCACATATTTTTCTGTTACGAATCGAACATGTTTCACTAGGTAGAAAAGAAAAGCAGCATATGTGTGTGAGGCGGAAATAAGGAGCAGAAAGGGAAAATGGCGTTTAAACATATAAAAAGTCATTGTAGCTTTACACATTTATCAGGGTACATTTAACAATATTTTACCCAGCCTTGCTTCGAGAACGTTTGAAATAAGATAAGATAACATAAGCAAGTGATTTGTTCAAATTAGAGTACAATGAAATGTTTTGAACGAAATCGAGTAGGTGAGGAAAAAAAATTAACTGCACATAAAACACGAAAATCTCACCAGTATGAAATTGTAATGTCCACTGTTAGTAAAGCTAATAGGTCTGTTTATATAAAAAACGTGAGAAAGATAGGGAGGGAAAAAAAACTTAAGACGTCAATGGCTTGCATAAGAGTCATCCAACAACTGAGTAGGTGAAGTAAGCAGCAACCGCGTCTAAAAGGAAGTCAGTGTTATCATCCGAAAACAAGTCAGCCATCCAATTGAAAAGAGGAAATGAACATACATGTTCTTTAATTACCGGAGCCTCTAGTACCATCACAGGATAACTCGGTGACTTTTCTATGTAGCTGTGTGCCAAGAAATCTTGTGCCGCTGCGAATATATTCCAATGACCCAGAACTCCATGTATCGCTGCAAAGGCCATAATCCCTCCGTCGGAGCAAAGCTGTTCATGATCAGTTAACAGATTCATGAGATGATTGTAATTCACTTCAGGAGATACCGAGTTGCAGAGACATAAGTCCAGGGCCCACATGAAATCACAGCTCAGGCAATGAAATACAGGCTGCACGCAGGTGAAATAGGAAAATCGAAATGATAATCCATATGATGCACTCAAAGTCGCGAGTGGCAGGATGCCATAGTACTCAAGCATCCTGTGGCGAAACAGTTCTAAGTGCTCCAGCTCGTTTGCGAAGACAGGACGGACATCCATTTTGTAAAGAAGAAAATAGGAACAGAAAAGTAGCAGCTACTGGTAGTAGATCAGCAAGTTCACAAACATAGGTCAGAGAATATGGAGTGAAGAGTAGCAGAATGACTTTAAATAATTTGGGGAAAGAAATCACAAAACCATTGGTTAATAGTTGCAAAAAAAAAAGGCCAGCTGTGAAATGGAGAATGCGTTAAAGATTATGGGAGTCACCTCAGGAAATTGTAAAGGAAGGTCACTATTTAATAAGTTATGCAGTTGTCTGCGAGTGTTAGCTAAGTGAAGGAGATATGTTTGTGAACAGATGCTAGGGAAACTTTATTTTGTGACAATAAGGCTGTTGTTCATGTCTTGGGATGGAACTTTGAATTCAAGGCCGGAATTCGTGGCCAGATGGAAACATCAAGGTTCCCATGCGGGGGTGGATAAACTACATTCTTACAGAGAAGCATATGTAGAGTGACTATTACAGAGTAAGGTTTGTCGTTTAATAAGTCATAGCAATTCTCATTGCTTGAAAATAAATAATCACTGTTGAGTATTAAGGTAAAAGTAGGCTTTATAGGAGGCACTGGTGTACCTTTGGAAAAAAACGCAACATTACAGCGGTTCGAGTTAAATAAGTCATGCAATTGGAAGTTAATCTCTATACAAATATAATTTATTGCCGTCTCTAAGGGATTTATAAGTAAAAGGGAGGGAATTTAAACATTGAAAAAGCGCGAAAGATAGAGTAATTAATTTGTGGATTAGGCATGTTGCAGCTGCGGCTTCAAACTAAAAAGGGTAAAGTGTCTAGGCGTTGAATGTGGAACACCGAAAAAGAATTGTGTGTGATGGAAAGGAAACGTGGTTTGAAAATGAAATGTAAAGGTGCAAAGGGAGAGGAGACATTAAGATAGTTTCAGGGCTTTAAGTGTGCCTGGTCTTTTCGGGTCTCATTATAGGCAGTTTCTTAAAGCTAGGCTGGGTGTGTATCGGGATGCACTTTTGAGCTCTGGCATAGGTAGGCTGTTTTTTTGCCGGCGTATCGTGACAGCATGCTGTTGCAGTACTTCAAGAAAAAGTGGTAGAGCAAAAAAGAGAGTGCAGAACACACACGTTCAGAAACTGCAGGTAGATTATGTGTGGTATTGATATTAATGCTTATTTAACTTGTGCAGCTATGAATGTGTGTCAAAGGCAATAGTCCACAGTTGCTGTAGGTATCATGTTATCTAGTGTACCATACCCTCATGCTTTGAGATGTAGGGCAAAATTTACAGTGTGGTTTGTGGTTCTGGTGGGTGAGAGGTCAGAGGGGAAAGGGGTGGGGCTAAAGGGAAACAAAGAGTTTGGACTATGACGTTATACAGAAGTTTCCAGCAGCAGATGTCTTCATGCACTAAGTTACTGTGGAGTTAGCAAACATATATCTGTCTTCTTCTTTCCCTTTTCTCAATATCTCTATCTTTGTGCTGGTTCCTTCATATAATTCAGTGTGTCCGGCTAGTTCTCTGTATCTCTGTCTATTGTGCAGTTTTACTTTATGTTGTGTACTCTCTGAATTCTATCCTTCTTGACTCTCATGTATTTTCTCTCTATCCTGTTTTTGTTCTCCCTCACGGTTTGTTGTATTCTTTTTGTTTCTCTTGTTGTCCCTCTCTTTGTTGTCCTTTTTACTATTTTTTTTTTCCCATCTGAGCTTCTATTACTTTGAGGCCTGATTTATGCCCTTGCTTTCCCTCTCCCTTGTGATCTCACACTGCTTTCTATGGTCGTTTTGTATCTTTCTCTATCTCCTGCTTTCAGTCTTTCTCCTGCATTATCTCTATGGTGGTGTATCTCTTTCTCTCTCTTCTATTCAGCCTCCTTCCATCCATCTCTCTCTCCCTTCTGCTCTTCTTGTCCATCTCTGCATTCCTTATGCTCTCTTTCTCCCTATTGTGCTGTTTGCCTGGTGTCCTCTATTTCCATGTGCCCCTGGCGTTTGTTTCTTTTGTTCCCTGTCTGTTGTTTCTACTCTGTCACACCCTGTCTATGTTCATCTTTTTGTTTTTTGTAACTTCCCTCTTTTTGTTCACTATTCTCTGCTTTCTGTTATTTTTTCTTTTTCTCTATTTGTGCTTTCAAAGCTGGTCTCTCTCTGCATGTTGGTGTCCCTGGTACTGTGTGTCTGTCTCCTGTGGTCTGTGTCCCTTCTATTCTGTGTCTCTTTCGTATTGTACATCTCTCTCTATCTCTGTCATTAGTTGTGTGCAACTAGTGATTATGAAAATGTAGGAAGGAAAACGAATCCGTATAATTACCAGAATTCAAATATAAAACTTAAAAGCAAATTATTCACTCAAACTTATGTAAAAAGAAGCTTTATTCACAATGTGATGTTGATGTTCCATGCAGATATATTTTGCCAAGTAAGATGGGTAACAGATATACTAAGTAAGATTGTGTAGCAGTGCATATCATAAATATTGCATGTAGTATCCAGGCAATGTGTGGGATATTACACTGTAAATGAAGTTTGATTTTTATAAAATCTGGGTGACAAATTTGGTTATTGGATGTGTTTAAAAAACAAATATTAAAGTTAGTTAGGCTTTAGGATATATAATGGAGAGAAAATTAGGGAATGTATCTGTTAGGCTTGTTATTTGGCAGAATGGGTGTATGTTGTGTAATAAATATGTCTGTAATATGTTAACTAAAAATCAGTTGTTTATTTTTTACTTTTAGAGTGTTTGGTGCTGAAAAGCAACAACCTGAAGTCAACGTGATAGACTTTACAACGATCAAATTCTTTTTTCCAGGTGAGTTGGTATTTTTTAAAGGCAATTTATGTTTGTGCAGATTAAAATAATAAGTAAGATTTTTTAGAATATTTGCACTGCTTCTCTTTTGCTGGAGGATTTTATGTTCTATTTATACCATGTCTGTACCTGCTTGCACTACATATGTATTTTGAGATAGGTTTCCACTGTCTGTTGGCACTATCTTTTTATGGGCCGGGTCCATGTGTTATTTCCTATGCAGTTCTGGTTCATCTATTCTTTGACTGCAAGAGTTTGCTCTTTACATGGATTAATTCTTGCTAAGTTATCATTATCACTGTAACTCATGCTGTATCATTTGTGTACAGTCGTTTTTCTTGAAATATAGAGGTGTATTATGATATGGCTGTTGGCATGATGGGCATTTTTTGTGCATATCTGTGACTGTACTATCTATTTGCACCCTATTATATGCATTTGCAGCGGTCTATTATGATGTGGTTCCTCATGGTTAGCATGAAATGTTCTACATTCGATGAAATTCACATGTTGAGTATGCTGTTGAAAGGTAAAAGCAACTGTCTGTGGGAAGTAGTAATCTGTTTAGTGAATGTTTTAATTGGTATATTGTGAGTCCCCCCTTCAGTCTGCATACAGTTTGAATCGTAGTTTGTAGTGGTGAACTCAGAAAATAGATCTCTAAAAATAAATTAGAAAGTCTATCAACAGTTCTACAGTCCAAAAATCCTAAAAACAAATTTCACAGTAAGATGTGTTTTTAGAGCACCATTTACTTAAAAACATTGATAGTGTTAATGTCTAGGATCATAGTGTCAGTTTCTTTCAAAACAAGAGGAAGGTGCTATCTTAATATATGTACTTAATGTGTTAAAAAGTATGAAAATGTATGTAGTTTAAAAATTAGTAAAGGTAAATTTTGGTTATCTATTCATGAAAAAGAGATAATTTAGTCTTTACATTTTTTTAAAAGGACACAGAAGACAGAAAAGGAATACTAAAATGGAAAATGTTTCCGAAAACATAAATTTACATTTTGAAATTGCAAATGAATTTATAGACGAATTACTAGATGGAGTATTTGAGGAGGAAAATGACACAGAAAATGTGGACTTTATGGACCACACTTTTGACAGTGCTTATTTAGAAATGGTGGAAGGTGAAGAAGAGAATTTGGAAGAAAATTACAATAATGAAGATGTTCCTGATGATATTATGCTACAAGTGATTTTACAATATGAATTATTAAATTAATAAAATTATTTATATAAAAAAAATCTTGAAGGCACTTTTCTTGTGCGTTGATCTGCTTTATGAGAATGAGAATAAAAGTTTTCATGAACTGTATAAGAGATTACATTTAAAAAAATAAAAGCAGGAGGAACACCTACAGTGCTTGAAAATTAGTATAGTGTTCATATGCCTGAAAAATTAGAATCATAAAATATGTCTATAATGGTGACACAGCTATGGACTGTTATAAATTTAGAACCAATATTCACTACAGGATTTCCTACTCTGTTCAGAGACTGTTTCTTTGTCTTTAATCTAGTTATAAAATAAAGCAGTGGTTATAATTTGTATGTTATATGGTAGTAGAGGTCTATTATACTTTTTAACTTTTTTCCAAACAGATTGTCATTTTTAACACAAACATCAATCAGTATGCAGACCAGAAATGAAAAAAGAAAGCTGTATAAACGGACATACCATTTGAAGAGGAGAGAAGGACAAGAATTACATAATCAACAAAGGACAGAGAAAAACAAGAGTGCTCCTAGTAAGAGCAGCAAGGATTTTATAAAAAAGTTGTGCCAAAGGAAAAGTACATTGGATAATGTTCAAAAGGAAAAGCAGTTGTCAGTATCTACAAGGAGAAATGCAAGAAAAAAGAAAAATGTGTCTGAAATCAGCGGTGAGGAAAATATGTACAGTAAAAGACGTACTAATCAGTCTTCGGAAATCAGGAAGCGTATGTTTCATAAGAGAGTAGTTTCGGATTTATTGAAAAAAGGAAAAAGTTTCTAAAAGGAAATCTGCTTTTTATAAGAAGAAAAAATATTTATTTTAGTACTTAATAGAATAAATACACTAAATAAGGCAATCAGAGTTTTAAAAGCTAAGAGTAAATGGAAGAGACACATAAATAGAACTAATTTTTGTAAAGTCTTTTCTGGAAAATGGATGCATACTTCAAATTCTGAGCCATTTTTTAATGAAGAGAGTTACTTTCAAAGTAACGATTTGGATGGCTGCCCTATTGAGAAAGAGAAAATTGAGGTTAGAAATCCAGAAGGGGCAATAGGTGGAGAAGTTTTAGAGGGACGTGTTCATGCTCCTGTTTATAGTTGGAATTGTAGCAGTATTTGCAGTGTACGACAGGATTCAATTGATTTCTTTCGCAATTTCTTACGTAAGTACACTAAGGAAAGTCTAAAAAAAAAAATGTAATGTTGCAAGAATTAGATCGTTGCAGAGTGAGAGAAAAAACAGGTTTGCAAGGCCATTCTCTGGCTTGTCTTTCTAAAAAAATATGCCAGAGTGTTTTTCATCACTTCAGGATGTTAGCAGTGCATCATGCCAAAATGAGAAAATTTGTGAGAAAGTTGTATTATGCAAAAAGTCCAGCACTTAAACTTAAACAGTTAAATAGTGCTCTTTTGCATGGATGTGCATTAGATGTGAAGAACATTTGTGCAGAAATTGAGGTAAGTTATTTTGCTCGAGAAGAAGACAATGCAGAAACTGATATAGTTATAAAAGGAAATGTGTTAGAACATGTTGGAGATTTTAATACTGAAGATTTTGAACAGGAAATAACAAAGTTTAAGGTCATTGCAGGTGAAAAACCAAATTTTACTTGTGTGTGTTGTCGACGCATTCATTACAAAAGTCAAACTAGGTTAGTTGATTTATATTTAAAAAGTGAAGATGAAGATAATACTCAGTGGAGAGAGTTTGCGACTTATTTGTTGGTAGAAAACAATTTTGATTTGGGTTTTGAGCAACGTATTTGTAAATATTGTTATAATAAATTAAATGAAAATATAATGCCTGCTAGAGCTGTATATAATAATCTTGAGTTGATAAATATTCCATCGGAACTGAAGGATTTAAATACTTATGAGACTATTTTGATTCAATGTGTACATCCTTTTCAGGCTATTGTTCGTATGGAGCCTAAGACTGGGAAATTAAATCCTTCAGATTTACAAAGAGGATTAATGGGTAGAGTTGTATATTTGCCACTTGATTAAAAAAAAAATATGGAGACAATTGGTATTGAAAATGTAGAAGAGGAACCTCTAGTTATTCTAGTTAATGGTGTACCTACAACGAGTAAGAAAATCTGGCAAGATTTAGTGGATGTTAGGAAAGTCAAAAAGGCAACGTTGTATTTAGTCAAAAATAATAAATACTATAAAAATGTGTACGTAGAAGAAGAGGATGTAAGTGAAGAAGAGGATAATGATTTGTCTATTGGACAAATTGAAAAAGTCGACTTGTCCAGAAGGGAAGAAATTTATGAACTTTACAGTGTTCATCCACTGCATTCGAAAGAAGCAATTGGGAATGCTATTGAGTTATTTCAGATGAAAAAAGCAGAAGGAAGTCCTATTAGTGTATGGGAAGAAAGTTTGGAAGGTCGTTGTTTCCCACAGTTATTGCCAACATGTGAAGGTGCGCGATATGATGATCGACCTATGCAGATTCCTGCATCTGAGTCCCGGCAACAAGATTATATGCAGAAGATCCGAGATTTCGTCAATGTATTCCATATTTGTTTCATCTTCTGTTTGAGAGTGACTTATCTGGTCTTTCTTATGCAGTAAACCATATCTTAAAAAGTAGAGTGCATCTGCAAAATGTTTCAGCAAAGGAATTTATGGATAAAGTGCAACAGAAAGACAGTGTTTTGGATTCTCACCTAATTAATTTAATGGCATGTCAGCGTGGTACTAATGAGTATTGGTACCGTCGTCATGGAGATTTAAAATGCATGCTAAGAAACTTAGGAGCACCTACATGGTTTTTAACTCTAAGTTGTGCAGAGTATGCTTGGGAAGATTTACTTGAATTTCTTCGAGAGGCGAATGCAAATATTGAAAATATAAACTACAAGACACCTGGAGAATTGTGTTAGTTGGATCCAGTTAATGTTTGCAGATATTTTAATCATAGATTGGAAGCTATGATGTCTTTTATTACAAACAAGAAAATCCACCGCTTGGTGAAGTTCTGGATTTTTTCTGGAGAAAAGAGTATCAAGCAAGAGGTGCTCCTCATATTCATATGCTATTATGGATCAAGGATGCTCCCAAATTTGGAACAGACTCGGATGACACTGTACTGTCTTTTATTGAACAATATGCCACTTGTGACATACTGAACAGTACAACTGATAAGGACTTAAGAGGACAAGTGTTACGCTTTCAAAGACATCGTTGTGGAAAATATTGTCTGCGAAAATTCAAATCAAAGGATAAATTCAATACTAAATGTCGTTTTGGATTTGCACGACCGGTGCTTTCAAAAGGAAGAGTCAACAATTTCATGTAATCTTTGCGACATAATATCACAAGAAGATCACCCAAAAATACCTACAATTTAAGAAGAGGTGAAGAGTCCAAATATATAAATGACTACAACCCAGTCATTTTGTCCATGTGGAATGCTAACATGGATATACAATATGTTGCGGACAACTCTATTGCTGTGGCTTGATATGTAATGTCTTACATCACGAAATCTGAAAAGACGGAACTGAAGGAGATGTGGGAAGATATTTCTCATGAAAAGAGCCTAAGCAAGAAATTGTATACATACAGTTTGAAGATGTTATCTCATCGAGAAATTGGAGCATATGAATGTTGTGATCGATTATCATCAGCAAGTCTTTATGCGAAATCTAGAAGTGTCCTGTGGGTGAGTTTAGGTCTTGCAGGAACACGAAACCGTGTTTTGAAAACTGTGCAAGAAATTGAATATTTAGCACATAAAGAACCAAACAGTACAGACATTCTGAAAACAAATATGTTGGATACATACTATCCAAATAGAAGTACTCTGCTTGAAAACATTTGTCTGTATGAAGTACTTGAAAAATACATTTTTAAAAGGAATATTAGA
Organism: Lissotriton helveticus; assembly: GCF_964261635.1. Classification (NCBI taxonomy): domain Eukaryota; kingdom Metazoa; phylum Chordata; class Amphibia; order Caudata; family Salamandridae; genus Lissotriton; species Lissotriton helveticus. The sequence goes on from NC_136059.1 coordinate 1,084,715,729, forward strand.
GAGAATATTGAAAAAGGTGTATACGCTGTAATTGGACAGGAAGGATGTCTGGTCAAACAAAGAAAAGGACACTTGATTATTCACCAAAAACTGAGTTGCGAAAGTCCTGACAAAAGAGAATTTTACTATTTAGCTCTTTTGCAACTTTTTAAACCATGGCGTAGAGAAGAAGAACTACTTGGTTACTTTAATAGCTATGAAGATTCATTTAACGCATCTAAAAGTAGTATAGAATGTCCTGTTTTTAGTAATTATCTCAAAATGTTGAACGACGAAATAGAGCAAGAAGCAACAATTGCAGCGGAGATTGCTAGAGAAAGTTCTCAAGACACTCAAAGTTCTGCATCGTTGAGTCAGGATCCACTGGGACAACCAATTATCCGAAATGAAGCAGCCACTGCCATGGATGAGTTGGAAAGAGCAATGCAGCAAGCTCAAGAGGATATAATAAACTTAGAAGAATTGGAGAAGGAACTTAATCTTGAGCAAAGACAGATATATGATGAAGTGAAAGAGCACATTGAGCATGGTTTTCGTCATGACAAAAAAGAATGCTCATGTATGTCATTTGAACCTATTCGACTATATGTAAGTGGAGAAGCTGGAACTGGTAAAAGTTTTCTAATTAAAGGAATTACTACATATCTACAGCAAAGAACTGAGTCACCACTGTCTTCTGTGGTTACTGCTCCAACTGGATTGGCAGCACATAATATTAAAGGTATTACTTTACATCGTTTACTGATGCTGCCAGTTGAACATGAAAATAAATTACAATATCACAAGCTATCTGGAGACGCTTGTTATGAAGTTTCTAGAGTCCTTAAAGAAATGAAACTTCTCATTATTGATGAGGTGAGCATGGTATCTAATTTAATGCTTGCTTTTGTGCATTTCAGAATGCAACAGATACTTAAAACAGACTATGATGTGTTATTTGGAGGCAAACATGTCATAGTTTTTGGAGATCTACTGCAACTAACTCCTGTGAAAGGAGAACCTGTATTTCAAACTGTTACACATGAAGACACCAGAAAGTGCCTGGGCAGTATTGGAAATGTTAATATATGGTCACATTTCAAATATACTGAACTGATTCAAAATATGCGACAGGCAAAGGATACTAAATATGGAAATATTCTTCAAGATATAAGGATTGGAAAATTAACTGAAGATGCGAAAGAAACTCTACAAACACAATTACTTTCTAAGTTGTTTCCCAATGAAGAAAATGTACCTGAGAAAATATATAGTAAAGAGGTAGAAGAGAAGTCAGTCATATGCTTGATGCCAACTCTAAAAGAATGCTCTGTTTTCAATGAAAAAATGTTGAAGTTGGAAAATCAAGAAATTAAGAAACTGGAAGCTAAAGATAAAATAGAGCTTGAAGGAAGTACTATTGTTTTGTCTGAAAAATTGAAGTAAAAATGGGTTCTCTTCGGAAATCTATATCTAAAACTGCTGGCTTAGAAAAGAATCTGTATGTATGTTTAAATTGTCGGATTATTTTACGGAGAAATTTACATGTAGGAAGAGGTTTGGGGAATGGAGCAATGGGTAATATTGTTGGTTTGGTAAATTACCCAAATAGAGATGAGATTGAATTTTTAAGAATAAGATTTGATGGAATTGAGGAAGTTCAACAATTCAGTCGCTGTTCAACTCGTTTTTTGCTTGTGAAAGACTTATATGTCCGTCGGAAGCAATTTCCAATTTGTTTAGCATATGCAGTGGCTATTCACAAATCTCAAGGTTTAAGTGTAGATTGTGCTTTGGTAAATATTGGAAGCACTGTATTCAAAGAGGGTATGGCATATGTTGCTTTATCTTGAGTTAGAACTTTATCTGGACTTTATCTAATTGATTTTGATGAGACAAAGATTAGTGCAGATTTAAAATGTGTGAAGGAGTATAATAGGTTAAGAAGAGAATATGCTCCAAGTTTACCTCAATATCCTTTAATTAAAAAGAGTATGGTTGGTCAGAAAAGGAGAAATGAGGAAAAATGTAGTGAAGTAGTAGAGAAACGAAGAAAAAAAGATGAGGCTGTCATTGGTAGCAGTAAGAAAAAGGTTAGTATTCAAGAGATTGTTGGATTTAAATTTGAAAACAGGTCTGGTGTCAACTGCTATGCAAATGTAGTGGTTAATGTTGGTTTTTTTCTAAAAATTTAACAGCAACAGATTGTACAAAATCAGGAGCAAACATTTTGTTGTTCCTTAAATTCTGTCTTTGAAAAATGTAGCAGTGGTAATAGTGAAGTAGCAAGTGTTTCAGAAGTAAGAAATGTTTTAGACATATGTGCAGGACTAAATCAATTTTCTCAGAATATTCAGCAAGATTATCAGGAATTTATTATGTATATGCTTACAGTTTTGGAAGAAGAAGGTGTAGATATTGAAAGTCTTTTTGGCCTTTCTTATAAATGGCAACATAATTGCGATAATTGTTCATTTTCAAGTAGTACTGAGATACACAGAGAAAGATTTATATATTTAACATTACCAGATTGTAAAACAGTGTCCTTTAATAAACTAGTTAAAGATGCGTATCAGAACATGGTCTGCTCTCAATGTAACTCAGAAATGTTATCAACATTATTGATCCACAGATATGGACAGTATGTAATTTTAATGCTTCAACGATGCAGAGCTGATGGAAGTAAATTGTCAACTTTAATTAAAAATTTTGTGGCTGGTCAAATATCTATTTGTAGAAGAACATTTGTAACTGTAGCAAATATTTTTCATGAAGGGCCATCAATATCATCAGGACATTACATAGCTTATTTGAAATCTCCAACAGGTTGGACGCTCTGCAAGGATAGTCAATTGAGTTTTAAGAAACGTTTGCCTTTTGACTTAACAAATTCTTATCTGATATTTTTGCAACCTAAATTTCAGTAAAATTACATGGTGTAGTAAGATTAATACTGTAAAAATATGAAACTGTGTTGTTTAGAAATATGATGTGATTGAGGGTGTTCAGATCTATAAATGAAACTTTTATGTGGCATAGTGATAGTATCAGGTAAGGTTTCCTTAATGTTTAATGGTACAGAACACATTGGAATTAACTCATACTATTTGGCCACGCGGAAAGGAATGAGATATCAAAATATGGACTTGAGATAAATGTTGTTGTAACAAGCTTTATTTCGATATCATAGATCTTAAAAGGCAGTACAAAAGTAGATAAAAACAGTAAAACGGGTCAGTGCATAATTATAAGCATATATTTCATAGTAAAGAAAGATTAATTTTGCACATGAAAACAGGCTAAAATAGGTACTTAAGCGAGATACAGAAGCCTAGAGGATCTAACACGCCAAGCCCAACCTAAAAATTTGGCCAGGCCACATGCAAACAGGGGACGAGGATCTGATCTTAGAATTCGTAGTGCCTCCTTATGCGATCTAGTACCAAGGCTCCTACAGAGTGGTTTCAGCCATTTGGAGCGTGGAGCTGCATAGGCTGGGCATTGAAAGAGTAGGTGGGGAACTGACTCAGACCTGTTCACACAGAAGGGGCAATAAAGAGTCGTCTGTGCGGGAACCTTCCAAATGGCAGTTAGTTTCCCCACTGGAAGTAAGCCCACCCTGAATTTAAAGTATAATGCCCTGTCCCAAGATTTTGAAATCATATCCAGATATGGTTCGCATAAGGGCACCTCCTTGACCATCAAAAATTCCACAGTTGTTTTGCAAAAATTGGCCTTACTATTTCTGCCATTAGTCACCCAGGTCCAGTATAGCTTCTTCAAGATTAACTTGGGCGGGGCAGATCTGCTAGTCCAGGCATCTTCAAGACCCAGGTAACAAAGGAGACGCTTGACTTCCTTTAGCCAACAAACCTTGCGCCAACCTGGTGAGGAAAGGAGTTCGTTGAGGCCCTCTGCATAACTGGACAATTCTGGGACCCTCCAAATTCGTGCCCACAAAAGGAGGGGGCGCAGTCTCGCCAGATCGCTAATGGGCCGAGTACCCATAACTAAAAGAAGTGGAAGAGACGGTGTACTATACGTCAGGCCCATAAGGTCTTTATGGAATTTGTTTTCTGATCTGGACAGGAAGTCTACATTCTACACACCCCACAGTTCTGCCCCATACAAAGCTGCGCTCACCGCTCTGGCCCTATAGATATCAAGTACTGGAGCAATGGGTTTGAGAGACGAAGCGAGTTGTTCCCTGAGGAGGGTCCCCACCACCCTCTTGTGGGTCAGCAGCATTTTTTGGTGGTGGGGTTTCCAGCTCATGGAATCACAAAGGCGGATGCCTAAGTAATCGAACTCCTTAACCCTCTCGAGTGGGACAGAGTCCAAGGAGGGTGGGTTGATAAACTTCTTTGGCGGGTTTAAAACCAGGAATTTAGTTTTCCCTGCATTGATAACAAGTCCCCTTAAATCACAAAAGGCCTTAAAATTGGTTAGGAGACTTTGCAGGCCTACTGGACTTTTGGAGATCAGGAGGGTATCATCTACAAATAGTAGGGTGGGTATTTTCCTGCCCGCCAGGGAGGGTGCATCTGCTGGATGTTTTAACAGGTGCTCCACCACTCCGTTAACATATAAAGAGAACAGAGTGGGGGCCAGCACACAACCCTGGCGGACACCCCTATTTACAGGAATGCGTGGAGTTTTTTTACCCTGATTGCCCCACCTGATCTGCGCGAAGTTGTCTTTGTGGAACTTTATAAGAAGATTAAGTAAATAACGGGGAATGCCCAGAGCATCAAGAACACTCCAGAGTTGGGTACGTGGGACCAGGTCAAAGGCAGTCCGCAGATCTATAATAGCGAGGTACAGACTGCCCTTGCCCAGTACAACCACTTTCCAGTAGATCATCAGCAACCGGAATGACTGTTCGATGGTCCCCGTGCCGGTTCTGAAACCAGCCTGGAAGTCTGAGAGAATTTGCTTCTCCTCTATCCACTTTGAGACCCTTCCTAGAACTACCTTACCAGCCACCTTCTGGGTAGAGTCTAGGAGACTTATGGGGCGATAATTAGCAGGGTCGTCCCGACTTCCTTTCTTGAAAATCGGGACGACCTCTGCGCCCTTCCATGAGTCCGGGAAGTTCCCCCGTACAAGCCATTGTTCAAGAGGGAAGCAATGAATCACCCCCACTCAGCTGGGTTGACGCGAAGCAGATCACCTGGGATGCTGTCAGGTCCCGCAGCCTTATTTAAGACCAGGCGCTTGATCGCTCCCACTACTTCCTTGGGCGAGAAGAGGTTGACCTCATTGGGTTCTGTGTATTCGCTCGGGGGCTGTAACAGCATGCTATTAGCCGGACCCACCGATTGAGAATAGAGCCCGGAAAAGTGGTTAAGCCATACTTCACCAGTTATGTTACAAGTTAGCAGAGAGTCTGCGGGTTTATCCCTTGCTCTCAGCAAGTCCCAAAAACCCTTGGGGTCTTTCCTAGAGCTAGCCAACTTTAGGTCATTCCAGAACTGTGTCTCGTGCTCGCCCCTTGCCTTCAAATTAGCCCTTCTGTAGTTTTTTCTCGCAAGTCTAATTTGGCCAGCATCCTTAGCTTTCACCGCTTTAAATAGGTCCCGTTTGGAAGAGCGGCCAGCAGAAGAAAACCATCCTGCATTGCCCGTAGGCCCAGCTCTTATGTTTCCCCTCAAGCCTGCTGGGCGAACCATGAACAATTCACCTAGTGCGCCGGTAGTTTCAGAAAACAAGGTTGGAACGTCGAGCTTACTATGGCCCTGAAAGTCTAAGTGCAACAAGGCGTTAGACATTATGGATTTTATTTCAGAGATCTTTCCCTCGTTGACAGCAATTTTGTTCCATTTCAGCCGCCTACCACAGTTGGAGGGGCGTACTTCGTGCGTTGTTTTCCATGCATGTGGGGTTAGAGTTGGTAGCTTATCATTCCAAAGTGAGGACAGGGACAATGCTAGGGGATTGTGGTCACTGTCAATAGTTGACAAGACCACCATATCAATCAGGTAAGCCCAGAGTCTGAAATTCAGGAGTATATAATCAATGCGTGAAGAGTAGCCCACTCTGTTAAAGGTGTGTGCCCCAAGGGGATCAGACTGAGATCTACCGTTGGTTGCCCTAAGGCCATGTTCCAAACAAAGGGCATTAAGGTCTATGGCGCTTTGGGTCCAACATCTGATGGGTGCAAGGGTGAGGGGGTAATGCCTCTCCTAACATCATCTTCCCCGGTGCCTAGTATATCCTCGCTAGCAAGTGGTTCAAATGAGCAATTAAGATCCCCGGCAAGTAAAACAAAGGAATCTGCCTTGCAGGATCCAAGTTCCTCATCGATTCCTGTGAGTGGGAGCATGGATGAACCACCCCTAGCCCCTCTGACATAAATGTTGAAGACTTCTAGCTTCCTATCTCCAGGCCCTTTAATTGAGATTCTCTGGAGGTCAGGAGATTTAGTGGGTATAGTCCTGATATTCAGACCCAGGGAGATGCTAGCCCAAATTAGCAAGCCGCCAGACGGACGGCCTTTACCCCCAAGTGAATGGACCGCGGGCACAAAGTAGGTGGAATATCCCACCTTGTGCCGCGGTTCCAGACACCAAGTTTCCTGGAATAAACAAATCCCAAAGGATTCGACAAAAGAATTCCATTCGGGTATGTCGATATTCCGTGCAAGGCGCGCTACGTTCCAGAGGACCACCTTCAGCACTGCACCGCCAACGTCCCCTATTGCTGGCCCAGAGGCAGTCGCTAGGGAGTGAGGAGTGCAGCTAGAGACCCCAACCATAGCCGAAGTTAGTGAGTCCCCCTCGGTCACTACCGGGGAGGGATGGATAATCTCTGCCCCTGGTAATAGCCTCAATGATAAATCGAGACTACCCACAGGGATACCTTTATTACGGGTTGCGAGTTCCAATGGCACTGTCGCCCGAGTAGTCTCGGGCAAGGTATATAATGCATTGGCCACAATTTGGGAAGGGTCAGTAGTCACATTAATAAAATGCTTTGGGGGAGAGTTGGAATCCAAAGTGCCAGACACTATCCTCCCTATACCCAGTCCTGGACTTACGGGTGGAATATTCCGTAAGGTACACCTGGATGACATAGAATCGGTGCTCGGAAAAGGGGGAATGAATTCAGGGCCAAATGCGGGTGCCTTTTTCATAGGGAGTCAATCTACCTCATTTAGGCAACCAAACCTGTTAAAGGTTGGTGCCCCTTCCCACCAGCTATTAGAGCCTAGCCAGCCATCTCTTCGCCCACCCCGAGCAGGGTTTCGGGCCAATGACCAATTCCCCCCAAGGTTTGGACTTGGCCGTGAGGGATAGAAAAAGGTGAGTGGTCTAACTACAATAGATGAGTTCTCACCACGTACGTCCCATGAGCATATATGTTGTGCCGTAAGTGGGTCTTCGAATGAGACGACAATACAGTCGCCTGGGATGGATTTGGGTGATGGACCTACGCACGGGACCCTAAATACCATTAAGATGTTACTTCTCAAGTGGTTAGGTAATGGCCTATTTGTGTTCAGCCAATGGATTACCTTGTTTTTAAGTGACCAGAAGTTTTCTTGGGATTGGGTCTCAATTACAGGAACTCCAGCTAACACCACAACATAAGGCCTTGCATCAGGGGGGAGATCTATGAAGCCCCCACGGAAGTTCTCTACGATTGGTGGTCCCTGTGGGTTTATTCGATGGGTCATAGTATTTTTTATTCTCGGGGCAGCAACTTCTTTTAGAGGTGGCATTCGTTGTGCAGGATGTTGTGGAAGTGCCTTAACTGGGGGATTGGTGGCTATGGGATCGTAAGCCTTTGAGCGTGGTTTGGGTATTGGTTTAGTCGGGGGCAGAACTGGTGGGGCTACAGTTGGTATCGGTGCAATTTTCTCAGCTCCCGGCGAGATGTTAGATTCGTTTTGCTTTAGACTAAGACTAGCTAGCGTTACAATGGTCTTATCCATCTCGAGAAGATGATTTTCTATACGTGAGAGTCTGAGTTCAAAGGGGGTTAAGAGCTTTTTCAGGGTCTCCCATACTATTTTTAAGAATTCCTCATCGCTTCCCTCTAGCTCGCGTGCGGGTCCCCCGATACTCCCCGCAACGAGATGTGGACGAATCTCCCCTTCTGTAGTATCTAGCTCGACTTTATCTATGATCGAACAGTTCTCCTCGCCACTTAAACATGCATCGGCTTGGGCACCGTCTCCACCCACCCTGCTTTCTGCAGAAGGCTTTCTATTGTTAAAGAATTATGACCTAGCAATGTTGGCCTTCTTCCTAGCGTAGGCAGATCTTGCGTTGCGTTTCCTTTTTTGGACTACATCCCTATGGCTTGCACACGCATTCTTCTTATACACCTCAGAGGTTTTAGAGATACCTAAGTCTAGGGCAGGTGCATTCATCAAGGGGCTCTGGTTAGGATGGGAAGGGGCCAGCTCTGGGGTAGTGGCTTGCGAAGATGGAGTTATGACTGTAGTATGGTGGATATCTGCCTTTGTGATTAAAGGCCGAGGGCCAGCCGAGCGCTCAGGGGTTTTAGCAGATGCAAATTGGCCCAGGGATGATTTCTTCCACATAGCTAAATCCTGGGATAATCTTCTAGCTGCATCTAGTTCTATGGAGACTCTATGTTGCATTTTAGTGATTTCAATATCGATGGCTGTGTTGGTCCTAGTTATAAAGTCATCAAGGGTCCCGTTCAACATCTTCCCTCCTTTGGCAGTCCTGCTACGACTTGCACGTGAACACATGGTCTCTCTAGGGACCGTTGATGGCAAGTGGGCAAAGAAACTATATCAAGACAGCAGGGATGGCGACAAGGGGGAGGCCCAGTCCAGTCCTTCCCGTCATCGAACGGCCTGAAACGGCCCGCCCTTTGCCCGGGCTTAGCCCGGCGCCCGCCCGCGCGCGTCCCGCGTGCGCGGGCAGGAAGCTGCTTTTGTGCTGGTGCTGTGTGGGCGGCGCTTCCGGGGAGAGCGGGTCAGGTGATGGCTGATGACCACGCAGGGGCTCCTGGACACTGAAATCCCTGCTCTGCACTCGCAGCCCCGTTTGTGCCTCCACGGCCCCAGACAGTCGCTGGTGAAGCGGGACCCGCGGAGCGGGTCCGGCGAACAGTAGCAGCAGAAAAGTGCTCCGGTGCTGGTAGGTGGCAAGAGTCCTTTCCCCTCACGGTCCCTTACTGCAAAAAGTTTCCCACCTGTTGGAGGGAGGGGGGCTGATTTTACACAGTCCCGCACTGTGTGGGCGGCGCTTCTGGGGAGAGCGGGTCAGGTGATGGCTGATGACCACGCAGGGGCTCCTGGACACTGGAGTCGTTGCTCTGCGCTCGCAGCCCCGTTTGTGCCTCCACGGCCCCAGAAAGTCGCTGGTGAAGCGGGACCCGCGGAGCGGGTCCGGCGAACAGTAGCAGCAGAAAAGTGCTCCGGTGCTGGTAGGTGGCAAGAGTCCTTTCCCCTCACGGTCTCCTCACTGCAAAAAGTTTCCCACCTGTTGGAGGGAGGGGGGCTGATTTTGCACAGTCCCGCACTGTGTGGGCGGTGCTTCCGGGGAGAGCGGGTCAGGTGATGGCTGATGACCACGCAGGGGCTCCTGGACACTGGAGTCCCTGCTCTGCGCTCGCAGCCCCGTTTGTGCCTCCACGGCCCCAGACAGACGCTGGTGAAGTGGGACCCGCGGAGGGGGTCCGGCGAACAGTAGCGGCAGAAAAGTGCTCCGGTGCTGGTAGGTGGCAAGAGTCCTTTCCCCTCACGGTCTCCTCACTGAATCATATTGATAATAGGATTCAGATATTAGGTTAAGAATATTGCAAATAGATCTGTGCCTGCAGATATTTGGTCAGTTCTTGAAGGCACTAAGTCTTTTTGTCCATTGTTACAAATAGTAATTGAATCCTTTGACGGTTTTTAGGAAGGGGAGAAAAAGTATTGTGACCAAACAGTAGATTCGTGCTCTTGAGATAAATGTTTTTAGAACATAGTTGCACGGATATTTGTTGAGAGGTATTTAAAAATAAGTGGTATAGTTTAATTAGTTTGTAACTGTGGAGTATGTGCTGTGCTTACTCAAGAAATTGCGAATTAGAGAAAAACATTTAAGACATGTTTTTTCAGGTATTTATATTATGTATAGAGATCTTGTACGGGTTTTTTAAACACAATCATTTTGATTGTGGGTTTTTTTCCCCGCTGTTACATGATGATTACTATTGAAATCACTGTTTATAGTGAAAATCAATTTATCTGAGGACAGCAAAAATAAACCATTTAATATGTTGTCTAAGTTATTTTGTTACATTGGATTTAGAAATATGTATTATAACAGATTTCTTTATTGTCTTCCACAGATATTACATTTATAAGGTAAGTACAACTAATCATATCTGAGAGTTTCGTGTACCTCTCTCTTATCCTTATTTCTTTCATCCTCTTCCTTTGTTAGTGGTGTTTAGAGTAGACATGGTTATTCCCTTTAACTCATGCACATTTTGCATTTTTAAATTTTCTATCCTGTTTCTCTGACATCTTTTCTGTTAGCATTCTATTCAGTCTATCTGACTCTTCAGTTTGTTACTTACGTTGTTTTATACTGAGTCACCTTTATTGACCCTGTATCACCTTTGTTTCCTGAATCTTAATTTCTTTGTCTTACTGTACCTTACAATTTGTTCCCTTACTCTGCTTTCATTAATTATGCTCAATTTCGAAACTTAAATCTATAGTTTAGTTCCCTCACCCTACTTCATTTCTCTTTATCTCTCTCTCTTACACTCCTTGTCTGTTTCTATTCCATTCATCTTCTGTTACTGATCCTTTTTCACTCTGATTCCTGTTTTGGTCAGCAGAGAGCAGCAGAACATAGAGTCACAGCTGAAGCAGAAAGCGAAGCGAGCGGAAGCAAGTAGAACGCAGCTACCAGTATCCATATTCATACCCGGCAAAAGCTCCTCGTCCTCGTCCCTCGTCCCTGGTTCCGGTGTAGGACGGCAAGGGGAACAGGTCGGGACTGCAAAGAAGCTGAATAGCTGAAGCCGAAGCCGACTGGTGCAATGGTGAGTGGTGCATTGAAAAGCATTGAAAAGCTCCGCTCTGCTTCCTTCTGAGGTACTGCTTCACCGGACGACCTCCCGGCTCCCTGTCCCCGCTCCCTCGTTCCTGTTTTGCTTCTGTCTCGGCCCTGGGGGGGGGGGGCTGTGCGGAGTGCGGGGTGTTTTCAGGGAGGAGCTGCGAGGTTCGACCCCCATCAAGGCTGCGTGCAGCGGCGGCGGCGGCCGTAGATAGAGGTCCGGATCGGATCGGCGAGAGTGAGAGCCTGTCTGAGAGCCCGCATAGGTTCCGCAACCCGAGCCTGCTTTCCTAGGATTGGCACGACTGACAGCTGCCCGGTCAGGTGGGCGCCGTGTTTGTGACCCCCGGACTGCAGGTAGTTCTGGGCCATTGGGGGGGGCTACTGGCTGCAGGCGCTGGCAGCAGGGAGTGGCAGCCAGCAGTAGGAGAACTGAGGCTAAAAGGGCAGAGGAGGCAGGTGTCAAGGATCCAGCCAAGCCCGTACTTCTCAAACCGCCAGGACAGCCTCCACCGCTGCCCATTGTGTGTGGATACCACTTGCCAGGAGGGAGGCATAGCGCTTCACAGCGGAACCAAAGGGGGTAATTAACCGCTGTTCAAGGAGCGCCATATCGCTCGCACCAACAGTAATAAACTATTTAAAGCGACGCTGCTACCTCCCACTGACTACCAACAATTAGCTGCTGTATCTTGCTTTATCTCCATGCAATCGCCATTGTAGAGGCACTGTGTTTCTTATACAGCCGCTCCACCTAGTACACCTCGTACTGCGGTCACACCTCACCATCCTCCCTGACAGCAGCTACTCCTGCTCAGTGGGGCAGATGGGCTTGGGAGGGAATGGAGTGGAGCGGAGTGGGAGGCAAAGGTCGGTGCGGTGCAGGAGGCACAGGGGGTACAGACAACAGGTTGCAAGGATACTAGGAAACCGTCCACACAGCCCTTAAAGGATGAGATCAGGTAGGGTAAGGAGGAGACCAAAGAAAAATAAACGGACACCAAAGGCAAAGAAATCCCTACCAATCGACCAGTGCAAAGCAAACCAGGAAAAAACATCACCAAACAAAACGATCTTAAAAAAAGGGCTAACAAGAGTGTTACCCACTCAACTTATCTCTCCAATTGCATCAATGTTCAGGAAAAATCAGGGCGAGAGAGAGAAACCAGAGGCGAACAAAGCTTTCTTCTTTCTGAAAAATCCAGGAGCCACTCTCCTTACGACCCAACAATCTCTTCAGGGCCTAACTACGCCTTTAACTCCTGAGAAGGCTTCCTGCAATAAAGGCTTATCATCAATATTCATGAAACTAACTCCCCAGTTACCTTGGGCGAATTCAACCAGCCCTCCTCGCCAAAATAGGTACCAGGATGAATTGATAGCAATGGCCCACAAGCAGGATGAACTGGGAGAGGGTCTTGACCAGGAAACCTCCCCGCCGCAAAAACGCAGTACAGGAGACATATTTGTACAGGATCTGAGTAAAATACAGGCAACTGGAATTACAACAGAGGTCACCATGGATAACAAGAGTACGAAGGAAGTACTGACGTGCACAGAAAAACCAGCATCCAATGCAGAACTTAAAGCACCAGCAGCAGTACTAACCTTTTTTTTTTAAAAATTCTCAGATACCAATACACAAAACCCCCCAACAGCACTGCAAATACCGAAATTACTTAACAATGAGCCCCAGATATTCAAAGCCCAGATACATAGGGAACAAAACACAACCCAAATGGAATTGACTAGTCAGCACACTTCAGAAACATCATGGCTGAAGCTATTAAACTTTACATCAAGCCCAACATCAAATAATGAAATAATGCAAGACATAAGTAAAAATAAAGGGGGAAAAACATGGGGTAAATAAAATCATCAAGCACCACAGTAAGTCTCACATCAAGCCCAACAATAAACAAGGGAAAGCGGCAAAATACAAGTATAACCATTCACACAAGGGAAGAAACCTCAGAAAAAAACTAGGCATTACAAACTAGGAAGGGCAGTCTACTCAACTGCAAAGTAAAGTAAAATCAGTGGAATACCCCAGAGATGGAAGAACTGTTACTCCAAAACCAGGCAATTCCCCACTTCCCAAAGAACGTGTTCAGAATTACGAACAGAGTGCTAGTGTAAGCAACGCAGGGTTGTTACTCTCCACAATAGAAACACTTCAATCAACAGTAAAGGCTTTAAACTGGCAATCTGACAAAATGGATATCCAAGTCGACTTAATGAACACCATAGCCCACCATATTGCAGGGATTGACAACAAACTGGATAAACTAAATAATCTGATAATAACTGCTCAATCGAAATAGTCCCTGCACCTGCGGTCCTATCATAGATAAATTAAACCTCCTTCCCAACCTAATAGAACAAATACTGGCTGTAAGAAAATCAGATCAACATTTCTTGAAAGGTAACTCAACCAGGAAAATTATTGATCACAACCACGCTAACAGTCCCGAAACAGTAAATGTAACCCAAAAAATTACTGACCATAATACCATTAAGACCCCAGAAACGGATACATCTAAAGGAAAGAACAGGGCAGAAATAATTCCAGCAGTAAACATAACAACGCCAAACAAAAAAACCTCCTTAACGAGGCGACAAAAAAACGGGAAAGAAAAGCAAGGAATAAACAACCGCCAGGACACGCGGAAGAAGCCACCAGAATATTTCCCATATTCACCTCAGCTATAAACAAGGAGGAAACTTCAAATACGACATAACAATCTGATGACTCATTTGATCAAACACACAACTCATCAGGACAACAACTCCAAACAAAAAAAGAAAGGGAGGCCCTTCGCGCAGAGACGATAAGCAACACTGGCATATGCACATTATTAACGCCATAGGCGAGACAAACAGCACAGGTTGGTCTTGGGCAACGGAACACAGAAAATTGATGCAGTGGAAAAAGGAAGCCGCATAGAAACCGGCATTACATCACGCCCAACCGGCCCTCCAGGCCTACCTATAACCTCGGAGAGCCCCGGAAAAAACCAAGAGGCGGCCGTGAATAACAAACTAACACCAGCCAGACAAAGACGTGACGTCACCCAAGAAAAACGACAAGAAGGAATCAAACACTGCCCACAAGGCAGAGAAGAAATAATCCAAAGACAAAGCAGGTCTCAAGGTATGTTACGAGATTCCACAATAGAGGATATACCTACTAACAACCAGGAGGTATCATCAAAAATAAATGAGAGAACCGTAAACTGGAAAAGTAGGATTTGGGGTGGAAAAAGTCTACCCCCTACTGCGGGTATAAAAATACTACTAAGTCATGGAGTCCGTCACATAAACTTGAACTGCAACGAGGATGCTACTTTAGGGAGGGGAACAGAGTCTGAGTACATCAGAGCCCCCCAGACTAACACAGCCACGAACAGAGACCTAACAAAAGAGAGCAACCAGACCATAATGACTACGATATCCCAGCGCGTACAAGAAATCGATACGCACGGAACACAAACACCCGCCGGGACCGGGCCTCACTGTAAAATCAGCCCAGACAACGCACCAGAACTAGGGAAAGGCCCTGAGAACTGGTCTAGTAATGACAACTTACATCTCAAACAACTACTTTTTACCCCGGAATACGAAACTCAGGGGCGACATGACATCCTCAACAGGGGAAATTTGTTTAAACTTTATGCAAACATTGAAGGGCTCCAACACCTAACTAATACTGATCTACTGTCAGTCAAATTTTGCAAACAAGACATAACTAGTTCATTGGAACAAATATTAACAACATGGCGAACAGCAGAAATCGCCCAGTTAATACTATCCTTTAGAGAGAGGTTCGAATTATGAGGCATAAGACTTTCCAGGCCGGTAAAACCACGCTATCCAGGTCCTCTTGAAGCTCGTCTGGTGACAAAAAGGTAAAAAAAGAAAAGCGGACAGAAGATAAGGATCAGGCAATTTCAGTACTATGGAACGCCAGAGGGAACAGCCCTTCACCGACAATCCATTCCCTAACCACAACAGGCAACCAAACCAACCCCAAGGATGACGCAGCCTACTGGCGCTGGCTAACAGACACATTAAACAAACAGAAAAATAATTGACCTCCCAAAAAACCTCAAAAGGATAGTACCCATGAAATCCTCCACCTTTTGTCCTGGAACATAGCCGGATCCAGGAAATGGATGGAAGACGGCTCGCCCCCCCACAACTGGACAGCATGCGACATCATTGCCCTCCAAGAAACATGGGCATTGGGGGAGCTCCCTCTTGTCGGGTACACTCACTACAATATACCAGCATGGAAACATTTCAACTATGGTCGACCAAAAGGGGGTCTATCAGTT
Organism: Lissotriton helveticus; assembly: GCF_964261635.1. NCBI lineage: Eukaryota > Metazoa > Chordata > Amphibia > Caudata > Salamandridae > Lissotriton > Lissotriton helveticus. The sequence continues at coordinate 1,084,731,084 of NC_136059.1, forward strand.
TATATCGCGTCGGATATCAAGATTAACTCAGAACAAATAGCCCCATATGGGCCAAACATGCAATTAATAAAACTATCAATGCCAGGCAGACCAATTCCGGTACTACTTGTTAACTTCTACGCACCCCCAAAGGTGAAAGAGAAACAAGCTGCATTGGATCAGCTAGTATCCATAATTATGGATACTCGAAACAATAACCCATCCTGGGAAATCATCGTAACAGGTGATTTTAATTCAAACCTAATCTATACGACTGAGGATGATGAGATTATAGCAGCTGACAACGAATTTTGGAATGTCAAAACCCAAACTCAGCTGCAAACAGAGCGATTTGATCCAATTGGGCGAAAACTGGTAACAAGCCTGGAATTCCTCGGGCTGCGGTTCCTTAACGGGAGAATCAAAGGTGACAATCCGCCGCAGCACACCCACCTAGGAACCTTGACGGCCTCAAGGCTAGATTACACAGCAGTCTCTCTTCCTATATTGCTATTTGTCCAGCAATTTTCAATACAATACACCTCAAAAAGCGATCATTCATATCAGCACACTTATTTCAGTTTAAAACTGACTAAATACCGTAGTTGCAACATAGTGGGAGATAACATCGCGACCACTAACCTGAAACAACTTAACTGGACAACGGCCAACATCGTCGAGCTGCAGGCAAATGTGCCGAGACTAAAAATAGAAAGTGAGGCAAAAACAGGTACCCAAATACAAAAATGGGAGAGCTTTACAGGAAAATTAATAGCAACGACGCCCGCCCCAAATAAATCGCATCCTCCCACTAACAAAAATTCTCTGCCAAAGAACCTGGTAAAACTCAAAATAGAGATAAGGAGAAACGCCAGAGCACTAAAAAAGACAACTACGTCCTCCAAAGACTGGATTCAAAGACAAAACCTCAAGAAAGAATATAAAAAGAAAATGTGGGAATACAAAAGATCTTTGAAAGAGGACTTCTGGGCAAAACTACTCTGCTCCGTCAAGAAAACCAACTCAAACGCATTTTGGAGGATTATTAACAGCTTAAATCACCCTTCAAATCCAACATCATCCAATATTCAAGAAGCGGACTGGGTTGCGTTATTAACAGAGAGGTTCGCAGAGATAACACTCGACCAGCCCAACCCAGGAGCAATCCAACAAATTACTAATAAAGTGTCCCAAAAAAGAAAAGAAGGAATCGTCACTCCCAGGCTTCCCCGCGACGTGGTTAGCCCATGGGAGAAGAAGGATGCAACAAAAATGGTCAAACAAACATGGTATAGCGAAGAGGACATAAGAAGAATCATAAGGAAGTCACGTGGCAACGGAGCACCAGGGCCGAATGGGATCCCTCCAATAGTTTACAAAACTGATCCGGACTTTTGGTGCAGAAAATTAAAAATATTATTTGAAGAAATAATAGGCGAAAACCAAATACCATACAGTTGGAAGGGCTAAATAATCTCACCCATCTTTAAAGGAGGAGACAGAACATCCCCAGCTAATTACAGACTGATTGCCCTCCTAGATGTGGAGGCGAAGTACTTTGCATCCCTCGTCCTGGAAGATCTAATAAATTGGTCCGACGTCACAAAGAGAATACCACTGAACCAAACAGGCTTCAGGAAAGGAACTGGGACACTAACTAATATTATGTCTCTCTCAGTGTTAACCGACAAATATCTTCGAAGAAAACAGCCTCTTCATCTATGTTTCATTGACTTAAAGGCAGCATTCGATAGTGTGGATCGGAACATCTTATGGAGGAAATTGCGCAGCTGGAACATTCCGGATAAAATCCTAAGAGGGATTTTACTCCTTTATTCCAATACTTGGATGGAAGTTAAATTGGGGAATGGAACACGGCTCTCCAGAAAAACTAATACCAGCAAAGGCCTCAAGCAGGGCTGTGTCCTAGCCCCCCATCTTTTTAACCTTTTTATGGCAGACCTAACATCAAGTCTAAATAAGATCCCATCCCATCCACCTAAACTTGGCTCCCTTCCTCTAACTCATCTATCCTATGCAGACGATGTGGTATTGTTGAATCTAACGAAGATTGGCATCCAAAGGTTACTAGTAGGGCTGGCAGAATTTATAACCAATAACAACCTGGAGATAAACACAACAAAAACTAAAGCAATGCTTATCACCAGGCGGCGGACAGCCAGTACACACATCTACCTGGAGGGAACAAAGCTAGAGGCCGTGTCCAACTTCAAGTACTTGGGCTTCTACTTCGATAATCGACAAAGCCATCAGCAGCAAATGTCATACATCACTCAGAGATCAAATTCACTCTCATTTGCTTTTAGATCTTTGGCCAAAAAGCTCACGGGGCCATCATACAAACCTCTACTGACAACAATAAAAGCAAAAGTTCTACCAACCCTGTCATACGGCAGTGTAGGATTGCATGGGAAAGATGCGGATCTGCTTAACAAAACGCAGACAGCCATCTTCAAATCTACCTTCCAAATACAACAGGGAGCCTCACCAGCTCAGGCGAGGTTAGAATTTGGAACAGTAAATGAAACAGTGGGAAGAAAGTACGCAAGTATTAAGTACTGGTATACACTGAAACAGAACACGTCAGCCTCGGAATTGCACCAAGCACTATGGGAAGAAATTAGATCTGACACTAAATCCCCATACAATCAGTATCTTGAAAACTCCATAACTGAGACTGGAACAAGAAAACTTTGGGAACTTAACCTGCCTTACCCGGCGTTCAAACGGGCTATAAACAAGTCGACAAAATTCCACTCTCTCTTACTTGACAAAGCCACGTTTAGTACCAGAAAACACGCATGGATGGTCATATCAAATTACAAAACACTTGTGGCAGCCCCATACCTAACAATCACATTTCCAGCTCACAGAAAACAGATATTAATGAGACTCCGTTTGGGGATATTTCCATCGATTATGGACCAACCAATCTGGGTGCACAATGGACCAAAAATTTGCAGACTATGCGGGAGGTGCAACGAGGACTTTATTCATCTTGTCTGCATCTTGTCGCGCCGGGATGCCCCTGGGTAACTGAGCGCACTATAAATTTCATATAATAATAATCTGCCCGAACGTAGCCCAAGCTCGTAGCTCCCTTTTAAAAAAGTCTATGAACGAGCGGGGTATAAGAACGTGCAGATCTGCAATTATGGCAACCCTGAACCCAGCAGACACGCGATTGAACTGCCTATTACTAAAGTTCCTTGCAGCCCACTCCCAAGCGCTAAAATACACCATGGCACCCTGTCAACAAAAGGATAACAAAATTGTGGTAGCTCGGGGGGAGAGCTCTCCGTAACATAAAAGAGGAAAAATCAGGAACTTCAGAATTAAGCTAGACAGACTGCATTTTAACTACACTTCATTCGATTTTAAATAACAAACTCGGTATTAGACGGAGAGTGTTATAGAATAAATTAACTGAGATTGTATATATATATATTAAGAAATTTTAAACACATTAGTCGATTCCTTTAAAATGTATTGTTGTGGTTTTAATTAACAGAAACAATAAAATCTTTTTCATTTCACTCTGTTTCTCTTAGTGTTGTTCCTTAATTTTATCTATCTCTTTAAGACATTTCAGTACTCTTAGTCTGTTTATTTTACAGACTGTTTGTTTCGTGTATTATCACTGATCATACTCTCATTTTGTCTCTCACTTTACTTTCCTTTAGACAGTCATTCTTTGAGTGCTATTATTTCTTTCAATTAATTCTTTTATTTATTGATTTATATACTACATATTCTGTCTCGGTCTCTTTCTGTCCCTCAGTCTTCTCTTCTTTCACTTTCTGTTTCAATCACTACTACTTTGTTTTGTTTTATGAAATGACACTATAACCTTATTTTTACTTTTCTTCCACAGATACCATGTTTTTTAAAGATTTTAAGTTTTTCTTTATTACTATTTCTTAGGTAAGTATAAAAAATAAAAATACTTTTTCATCAATGTATCATTTCTTTGAGTATCCTGGTCATACCAGTGTCGTGTTTTATGTGAGCACTTCCACGGAGGATTGGCTGCACGGTCACAAGGAGCTTCTTAAAAATTAATTTAAGAAATCAGCAACATTTCAGTGAGTCAGTTCACTAGTGCGGATGTGTCAAAACATTGCAGGTAAATGATGTGTGTTAAAGAACTTTGGGGCATATTATCAAGGGGGTTTTACTCTGCTTTTTTGGCTTTAAAAGCCAAGAAAGCGGAGATAAAATTATCTCTCTAGTACGTAGCTGATGCTAACACCAGTTAGCGACATCTAATAACAGATAATGACCATCTTGTGACCCGCTTTGTTTGTCTGTGAAAATTATCACTATTGACATGCAAAGTTAGCATTGCAAGATGTTAGTGACTGGAAACAGTTCCTGACATTGCTATCTCCTTTTACCCACTTTTGAACATATTTGTGCTACTGTCGAAAATGTCCAAAACCTAATAGCTGCCCCTGAGCAGTTCTTAGCTATGTCATGTAATGGTAGGTAGATAACATGACTAAGACCAATAGCTCGGTAATGCATGAATATTGCTGACTTCACAACAATATTTATGTATTTGGACCGATTTTTATCACTTAGGACAGTGGTTCGCAAACTTTGTTGACCTGTGGTTTCCTTGACCTACTCAGCAGTTTACAGTGGCTCCCCACCATTTTTTTTTAACAGTGGGTAGGTGGTATGTACGTCCTGTTATCTTCCTTAAAGTAATTGGGACACATTCTTTCACTCATCCAATCATCCGTTTACTGATCCAGCCATCCGCTCTCTTATCCATCCACCCTTTTACTTCACTGATGTATTCATGCTTTTGTCCATCTACCCCCTTTCACTTACTAACGAATCTTTATAATCACCCTTTCAGTTATCCATTCTTTTACCATTTACTTATCAATGTATCCATCCACGCATTCACTTGCCCATCATCTACCCTTTCATTTATTCATCTATCTATCCATTCACACATCCATCCACTAAATCACTGATCCATCAGGTGCTCTTTTACTCATGCATCCATCCTTTAACATATCTATCCATCCTTCTAGCCATTTATGCACCCTTCCAGCCATACATCCATCTATTTATCTTTTCTCTCATCTATACTTCCACTCATTCATTTATTCATCCATCTTTTCTTTGATTATCTAACTATTCTCTTTTCATTCATCCATTCATCCTTTCAGTAATCGATCCAGCCATTTAGACATTTCAAACTTATTTACTCACCTAGCTTTGTACTTTATGACCTGAGTCTTTGTCTGCAGAGTTGTAGGGAGAAGAGGCCTGTGAAGAACAAACTACAGCAAGGGGTGGGGTGCGGTGGGGGAGAGTTCACAATGCCTCCGTACATAGGCAGACTGAAAACGTAGAAGTTATCAGTCACACATGATGTACAGTAACAGGATGTGAGGTTACTGTAAAATGGTGTTGTTTCCAGGGCTTTAAGCAGTGTTAATAAAAATGGAGGGGTCTCTTGAAAGGGGGTGTTGGATGTAATTCCGTGGGCAGTTGAAAACACCTAAGCTACAAATATGCGTTTAGCATAGTGTTGTGGTCGACTGGTGTTATGTTGTATGTGTCATTGCATGCAAATATATAAAACAGCAAGTATGTTTACACCAACAACAAGCAAGGACTATTGGCTTTGTAAATGGTTGCTAGTTCCTTTAAGTACAAAAGCAGTAACCATGGCATTGTTGAATATAATATTGAAAATACTTCTGTTCAAAAATGATGAGAGAATGAAAGAACGTTAATCTGTTTTTTTTAACTTATTTCATAGCTTTCTTTAAAGGAAGTGTTTTCTAACATTCCAGCGTGGGCGTTTAACTTTTTTTAATCTAACAGAATCCCTTCTGGACGTTGAGGCAGGAGGAGCACTATGTGCTTGAACAACCTTGACTGCCATATTCTCATTCAATAAGTGGCAATGACGTCCATAGAGAATTTCAATGGGCGGGAGGGGCTGCTTCTGTGCTCCTGGAGGAGTGCGAGGCCGATCCAGCAGCGGGGGTGAGGCCTCTCGCAGGGGTGCAGCACTGCTCCCTGTGATGGCTACAATTATAGATAACAGGGTAGGGACGTCCGTGGAAATTAGGGACGGTTGGTTAGCCTATTGTGCGCCACGCCCTTGGCACCTCATTACGGCGTACTGGGGAGCCGCGGTGCACAGTTTGTGAATCACAGGCTTAGGAAATAAACCTTGATAATAGCAAGACTCCTAAGCGAAAAAAACACGCCGCAGCTCGACGAACAAAATATCGCAACTAAACCAACATAGTGATAATTATCGCTAATTTTTTAGAGTAGCCAGATTTTTAAAGCCAAAAACCGGGACAATATCAGAAAAATAGAAGAAGGAGTACGATTTTACTTTAAGCGATGAGAGTGCTCGTTAGCAGAGAATTACAGAAGAGGCAGTAAGAACATAAATAAAATGTAATTTTTAAACCGTGTACCTTGTCTGTCAATTACATTGCATTGTAGAAACAACAGGTAACTCTAACTGCTTTGTAAAACATAAAATAGATTTCTCCCCGTTTTCAGTCGACCCTCTCTAAAAACGGGGAAATGAGCAATATTTATTGAAATTTGCTGGGATAGCTGGTTAAAAACGGGAACCGTCCTGGCAAAACGGGGACGCCTGGTGAACCTATAGTTGTTGTTAATATGCCCCGAACATCGTACATTTGACTTTTGCCGGCTATCGCCAGAATTTTCCGCAGTGTAACTGCGTTATTATCAATTCAAATACATATGTGATAGTAAATCCTGTAACAGCCGGCGGCAGTTAACATTACCGCGTGAAAACAAGCGTTGTTTTCACGCACTAATGTGTGCCTTGTAATTAGGAGAGGTGGTTGATTTAGTTTTATTTTCCACACCCCCATGTTAACGCTGCCAAATGCTTGATCAAAGCAGGCCGTGGCAGTCGTACGATAAACAAGTTTCTTCCAACTGTTTTTCTCGTAGCGGCTGTGTTCGTGATAGTCTTTTCCTCTCCAACCACATTTTGCTTGTGGTTTGACGTACGCCTAGTATGCATGTCATTAACTTTCTGTGTGGCAGACTTGGAAAGTGCTCTTACGGCAGGCGCTGTTATGACGTTTTCACAAAGGTGCTGAGGAATATTTACAAGGATACGCAAAACATTATCGCCACTCTTAACGGCAGGAAACTGCCGCTATAGGGGCGAAAACGGCCATCATAATATGCTCTATGAATTGCAATCGAACGTAATGATAGATATAAAGACATCTAACATACGTTTCGTTGGAATTTATAGAACATATTATGAAGGCGATTATCGTCGCTTTATTAGCAGTGTCCTGCCGATAAAAGCGACGATAACGTATCACGTCTTCTTCATAATATGCCCCAAGTATCGCCTCTTTTTTGAAAAATTGTGCTGAAAAAGCGGTGAAACTTCAGTTTATGAATAGAGCTATTTTTGGTACAATGCGTTAGTTCTGAAAAGAACTTTTTTTTTGGTTTTGTAGTTTTTTTATTTTTTTTTATTTTTGAGAAGTTTTATATTGTTTTTGATTGTTTAAACTGGAGCCGAATTTTAGAACTGTAAAACTGTGAAACAGAAACAAAAGAAAATGTTACAAAATTATCTTCTGTCGTAGATTTGATGTTCATTAATTCTTTTTTCTATAAGAGTGAGGCTCTGCTCTCCGTAGACAATCATTCCTGAACACTCGTTGCATTTCATATGCACTGACGACAAATATGGTCTCAAGTCCAACTGTGCAGTAGATGGAGATGCAGGTCGTCTTCTAGATGAAGTACTGGCCACAGCTGGTGGTAGTTGTGTTGCCAGAGCTCTTGTAGACGCCTGTGCATATTGCACAGGATGAACTTGTCTCACATGCCTCTTCATCGTATGTATCAAAAACAAATACTTTTTTGAAGGATTTCCTCTTGAAAGCACTGCGTCACAAATTGTGCAAGTAACTTTCGGGGCATTTACTTTCTTTTGACCCTGAGGATAAGTAAAAAATTGCCAGATGAAAGATTCATTCCTTTTTTTTAAAGGTACTCGATAATTTTCCTCAGATTCCGAAGATGAATTGCGTGCGGCAGCCATTTCACCAAACTGTTCGGAAAGATGTGAAAGGTTCTTCTCCCTTGAGAGGAAAAAAGATAGTGAAGGAAGTGGGTGGTTTCTGGAAAATGTCAGAATACAAACCGCTATGAACCAATAGGAAGTGTTCTTTTCAAGTCACATGATTTAACATGCGCGCATTAGGACGTATACGCGATGACACCATCCAGTCACGTACGTCATTTGGAAGTATCGGTTTAATTTAATGAAGTTTCAAAACGTCAAAAGGAGGAAAGGTAGATAATCCCTGATGTTGTACACCTTCATATGGGGCTCCAAGAAGAATACTGATAAACTATAAAACCTTTTTTAATCTTTAAAAATACCGGGGTGCGCGCACCTGGTCGCGCACGGAAGTATAAAAAGACGTTCTCCGACATTTAGTGACAAGTTTGAAAACGTTAAAAAGAAGGCAAGGTAAAGACATCGTAAACCTCTAGAGATTTACAAGGAGTCCCTAAACAATTCTGCCAGTCAAGAAAACTTTTTTATCGGATAAAAACATTTGTCAAAATTCAATGATGAAACTATAGGTTACAGTCAAGATATAGTTAACAATTAGCATTTAAAAAACCTTTGAAATTCACTGAAAAAACCATAGGTTTTAAACACGTTATAGTTAGGAAGTAGCATTTAAAAAACCTATGAAATTCACTGAAAAAACCATAGGTTTTACACATGTTATAGTTAGGAAATAGCATTAACAAAACCTATGAAATTAACTGAAAAAAACATAGGTTTTACACACGTTATAGTTAGGAAATAGCATTAACAAAACCTATGAAATTCACTGAAAAAAACATAGTTTTCGCACTAGTTATAGTTACCTGGACGTTTTACTCGCATAAAACCATTGAAATTCCTACGTTATAGTTAGTTGGACTCACTATAACTTGCGCGTGCAATGCACTGCTGATGACGTCACATATTACATCACTCATGACATGGTCAGTGACATCACTCATGACATCACTAATGACACCATCCTTGTGACAGAGTGACAGACCTCCTTTCACTGTAATGTAACCTTTAAAACACATATTCAAAAATAGAAACTAAAATTTTCAAACAAATGGAGATACCCATACTAGTAACAACAATCAAATCAAAAAATTCCACCATCTATATACACATCCACTTATTCACCAACAGTTCTATATAGTAACTCATACATGTACTCACATATTATATGTAGTGATATACCTATACATCCTGTTACACACCAACAGTCATCTAAAAGATACTCTGACACATACTCACACATGCAAATAAACTATTAAACATCCATTTATTTGCATATACAGCTATACACACACTACCACTTTACTTCTAATGAAACTTACACATACTTACTCTCTTAGACAATCACTTATAGAAACACATACTAATTTAAACAGGAACTCTTACAATCTCTTACTCTCACATATACTCACTTCACATACACTACATTAATACATATGTAGTTACTGATAAAGACACTAGTGAGACACTCATTCACTCACTAACACACACATATACACACTCATCCACCCATACAGTCCTGCACATATGCTGTCTTTAAAACACATACAAAGAGAGAGTCAGTCATTCATGCATCTATGTGCTAAGTAATACCCCCACCAAACCATACAAACAATCATACTGATACTAAGAAAAACATGTAATAACCCATATACATACACATGTAGCTACTCACCAACCCATGCAGCCACTTATATACAAAGTGAAACACTAATACATATATTTAAATATTTAAACATGACTCACTAATATATGTATTCACTAAGATACATTTAATAAGCCAGTTAAACAATCAACATGTAAACACTTATTTAAACATTTATTCTTCCATCAACTTTTACATATACATATATAAAACATATTTATTTTTCAGAAAGACACACATTCACTGGATGGTGTCATCATTGATGTCATGAGTGATGTCACTGACCATGTCATGAGTGATGTAATATTTGACGTCATCAGCAGTGCATTGCACGCGCAAGTTATAATGAGTCCAACTAGCTATAACGTGGGAATTTCAATGGTTTTATGCGAGTAAAACGTCCAGGTAACTATAACTAGTGCGAAAACTATGTTTTTTTCAGTGAATTTCATAGGTTTTGTTAATGCTATTTCCTAACTATAACGTGTGTAAAACCTATGGTTTTTTCAGTGAATATATATATATATATTACCTACTGGCGGTCGCCAGTAGGTATATATAGTTAGGATTTTTTCTCTATGGGATTTTTGAAAATTCTATGTCTAATAACTTTGGCGTTTGTGGACGGAATTGGCTGAAATTTTCAGGAAAATGGCACATTTTGTTTCTGAGCAGCCCTTGAAAATTTGTGGGGGGTTCGTCAAGGGGGGGCCGAGAAAAAAGGGGGGTCCCAAAACGTGTTTTTAACATTGAGTTTTCCATAGGGTGGTTGGCCTCACTTTTAGCCCGAACGGCTGAATGGATTTGCACGAAACTTGGCAAAATTGTAGGGACTGGTAGCCCGATGTGCCTTTTGTAGGTCTCAATATATGTGCTCCAGTGTATTTTGAGAAATTAACGTTTAAAAAAAGATATATATCTGTAAGCGCGCTCCGGTCCGCGCCCCGGTTCGCGGACCGGGGCGCGTACCGAAACTTCGCGTAGCGAAGCTGATTGGCTCTCCGGTGTCTGTCAACATTCTAAACAGTCCGTAGCGGACGCCATCTTGTCTCTCGGTAGGATTGAGAGACAAGAGGAGGCCAAAACAAAGGGGGAAATGACCATAAGGGGGCATAGTAGATCCTCCCTGACCCCCTAGGTTTAATATGGAGGCTTTAAAAGGGCCCCGCGGGGCAAAAAAAAAAAAATATTTTTTTGTTTTTTTTTGCGTGGGTAGCGCCCGGTACGCGAACCGGGAAGCGTTCTGGGCAGCGTACTACAATGAAAAAAGAATGAGAGACTTTTCAAATGCAGTATGTTAATTGATTGTTGGTTTTGTTGATTATTTTTTATTTTCTTTATTTTTTAAGCATTTTTTTTTTATTGTGATTGTGTTTCATAATTTATTAAACTTTCTAACATTTCATTGTCAGAAATTTCATAATTATCATGGAATATACATTGTAGTCTCTGAGGGTGTAAAATGTCCTCATTTGCAAGGAGGTTATCTACTGCTTGTACACATTGCAGTAGTTCATTGTCCCAAGTTTCATCGAAAAATTCAATGTCAATTTGATCAATTGTATCAATCAATTCTTGGCTGCTCTCTTGCAGGTCCATTTCAAAAGAAACTTGGTTTTCGCCTTCCATTTTGCCTGAAATTTGGATTAAAAAAATATATATTAGTAGAGATAGGGCAATGTTGGGAATAATTTTAGATAGGCATTTTTTATCAGTGAATTTATCTTTGGGCAGTGTATAGTATCAGAGTGGAAGTAGGAATTTAAAAAAGTGTATGTGATTTAACGTAAGTAAATTCATAATTATACAAGAGAAGCCTAACTCCATCCATAACTATAACAGAGAAGTCTCTCTAAATCTATAACTACTACAGAGGGATAGTATATATCTATCAGAAAAAGTTTACCATATTAACTTATAGTGCACAATATACTTCAGTTTTAAAAATAAAAACTTACCTTTAGAAAGAAGTTGAAGGAATTAGTGAAAATACTATTGAAATGTACAGCAAGAAGTAGTAGTCAAAATGGCTATGTTTTCTTCTCTTCCTTTATATATATTCAGGTATATAACCAATGAAATGTCAGGTAAAAAAAGTAGAAAATGAAAGTAACATTTTCATTGGTTGTCAATTCCAACACTTCAGATGTGTTTTGTGAAGTAATTTACCTCAGGGTATTTAGAGAGGTCTACAGGCTAAATGACTAAATGGAATTCCAATCAAATTTGTGAAAATGGTAGGGATTGGTATGTAGTATGAGCTAATCTATATTTGGTGAAATTGTCTCCAGTGGCTTTTCTGTGAACTACTTTCCCACCTTTTTTGATGGTGCGCTTCCCAGGGAGCGACCCGGTACGCGAACCGGTGAGCGCCCCGGTACGCGAACCTTAAGCGTTACGGGAGTCCACCATTTTGTGTTTCGGTCGAATTAAGATACAAAATGGAGGGCAAATAATGTTCAGAATGGGTAGAAGGGGGCACGGTAGACTTATCTTGACACCCTAGGTTTTGTGAGGGTGGCTGAGGAGGCTTATATGTGCGGAAAAAAACCATTTTTTTTTAAAAATTTCGCGAGGTTAGCTCCCGGTTCGCGTACCGGGTAGCGCCCCGGGGAGCGTACTTTGTTGAAAATTAGTGAAAAATGTTAGAGTAAAATAATAATTGTGAGTGATTAGATGTAGGGTAGCTCTGAGAAGAGCTTTTGGGTTTATGGTACATTTAGGTACTTATAAGTAGGTACCAATGCACATTCTTAAATTCAGAGTGAAAACTCTGTTGCCCTCATCTGAGAAGTGAACTCCATCTCCTCTGTAGATATCTTGCATGTAGTAAAGCAAGTTATTGTTGTACAGGGAGCCCATTCCATGGTCTCTCATGTAAGCTGAAACAGATTTGTTTACATGCTTCCTCGACTTCTCAATTTGTGGACAAAATTGGTTTGACCACCTCCATTTCTGTCTTTGGCATATATTTGAATATACCAAGGCAGTCTGAGGAAAAAGTGCCATCAATTGCTCAAAGGTGTCCTTTAAAAGCATTTCCAGACCTACCCCAGTCAAAGTGCCCAAGTCATTACCTCCACAGTGCACAATTAACAGGTCAGGTTTGGGCAAATGCATAAAGGTTTTCACCAATGGTATCAATTGGTGACATTTTAATCCTCTGTGGCCAAACCACTTAATTTCCACATCTTGTAAATTGAGGTTAGGTAAATTCCTGTTTTCAACGTACCTTTGAGCCCAGTGAATATAACTATGTCCAACAATCCAGACAGAAAACATGGTGAGAGAAGGTTCTCCTGCAGTCAGATGAAGTGTGGCAATGAAATGGCAGTTGAAAAAATGAGAGTTTAAAATGAAAAAAACTGTGGAGTTTCTGTGTTCATGAAGCAGTAACAGTGATTGGTGGATTTTGATTGCTGAAAACAGAAAGTTAGGGTGCACGGATGTGTTCTTTGAAAGATGTATTTTGAATGGTCAATAAAAAATCATTAAATGAAAGAATGCACTGGATATGCAGGTGCACTGAGAGTTCAGAGTTCAATTGCAACAAAGTTGTGTGAACTTGCAAACACCAGAAGTCTTCCAATGAGGTGGTTGCCATGCAGAAAAGGCATGAAATGGCAGAGGGGGGAAGGGTTTTCATTTGAAAAGAAGTGAGGGAAGAGTTTTGATTGGGTGACATGAGAGATATGTGTGAAGATTTACAGCATTTCTGTGCTTTTGATAGCTGCAGACTCTGGAGTGCATACCTTTTGCTCTGCTGAAGACAAATTGGTGTGTTTCTGAGACTGTTTTCAAACTCAAAGTATTTGCTAAGGTGAGAAAATATTTCTTTAATTTAGATAGAGAATAGTGTGCTTTAAGGAGAAAATTATGAATTATGTGGCGCAAATTGCTTGTAAATATGATCCCACATGTGCATGGAAAATTTAGATTTTGAATGTTTGTGTTACATAGCCATGTTAAAAGTGATACAAACATGCTGCAAAGGCAATCAAAAAACGCTTTTATGTGTCTTAAGGACATTTTAAGTAATTTTCCCATGTGCAGTGTTTTGAAATTATGATTTGAAAATCGTTTTTGGGGAAAAGGAATTGTTTTTACATTTATGACAAGGACATAATGGTGTATGCTTCTTTATACGGCAATTGACTGTCCCTGATGTTATTTTTCCCATTTTAATGTAAGACCTTTCTCTGTGGCGCAAGTTGCTTGTAAATATGCTCCGACCTGTGCATGGGAAATTTAGATTTTAAATGTTTGTGTTACATAGCCATGTTAAAAGTGACCCAACCATGCTGGAAAGGCAATAAAAAAACACTTTCATGTGTCTTAAGGACATTTTAAGTAATTTCCCTGTGGGCAGTGTTTTCAAATTATGAATTGAAAATCGTTTTTGAGGTAAAGGAATGTTGTTAAAATTTATGTGCGCCATATGCCCACAAATTTCGTTTTCAGGGGTGCAGCAGGGTGTTCTTGAGACACCCCTGCACCTTTGGAAAAATTCCTAATTTGCGATGAGCTAATTGCTAATCGCAAATTGCACCTTCATTCCTATGGGCCTCCTGCTCCATGGAAATGAATGGGTAATTTGCAATTAGCAATTTGCTCATCGCAAATTAGGAATGGTAAAGAATCGCTATTTATTCCTTAAAATTCGCTATTTTGGAAATGCAAAATAGTTATATGATACATATGGCGGTTGATGTCTAACAAGATAAGAAGCTTAGGGATACATTTATGATGACTGGCGCAATGAAGTGGACATCACTTACTTCATTGGTAGAGCTTTACATGTATTATGTCCTCTGTATTCTTCATCAAGCGTAACTTTAATCTGCAATCCTGAGTAGGCCTCACCTTAAACAAACCTCTGGATAGGCCACACCTTATCGTCATCCTGAATTAATCATTTAAAATGCTAGGGACAGATTTATGATAGGTGTATGCCTCTTTTGCGCCACTTACAAAACACTGTCCACGGGGAAATGACTTAAAATGTCCTTAAGACACATGAATGTGTTTTTTTAAAGCGTTTGCAATTTTTTGGGGTGACTTTTAACATGGCTATGTGACTCAAACAGTCAAAATCTAAATTCACCATGCACAGGTGGGAGCATATTTACAAGGAATGTGCTCTATGGGGAAAGGTCTTATAATGTAATATGGGAAAAATGACATCAGAGACACTGAAATGCCTTATAGAGAAGCATACACCATTATGTCCTTGTCATAAATTTGCAAACCATTACTTTTCCCCAAAAACGATTTTCAAATCATAATTTGAAAACACTGCACATGTGGAAATTACTTAAAATGTCCTTAATTCTTAAATTTGCTATTCCTTATTTTGCGATTGCACTGAAGGATTTGCAAATTTTGCGATTCCTTAAATGCAATGTATCAAACAAAAAATATGTAAAAAATTATATTAAGGATTTGGAAACTACCACCAACTACTAGTTTGTGGTAATTTGCGAATTCTTTTCAAAAAGCATTTTTTTTCCAAAAAACAAAAGGTGCCATATGACGCCTATACATGTCCTTAGGGCATGTATGTGTGCCATATGCCCCCAAATTTCTTTTTCAGGGGTGTAGCAGGGTGTTCTTGAGATACCCCTGCACGCTTGAAAAAATTCCTATTTTGTGATGAGCTAATTGCTAATCGCAAATTGCAACCTTCATTCCTATGAGCCTCCTAGCCCATGGAAGTGAATGGGTAACTTGCAATTAGCAATTTGCTCATTGCAAATTAGGAATGGTAAAGAATTGCTATTTATTCCTTAAAATTCGCTATTTAGGAAATGCAAAATAGTTTGATGGTACATATGGTGGTTCATCTGTAACAAGATAAGAAGCTTAGGGATACATTTATGATGACTGGCGCAATAAAGTGGACATTACTTACTTTATTGGTAGGCCTTTACATGTATTATCTCCTCTGTATTCTTCATCAAGCGTAACTTTAATCTGCAATCCTGAGTAGGCCTCACCTTAAACAAACCTTTGGATAGGCCACACCTTATTGTCATCCTGGATTAATCATTTAAAATGCTAGGGACAGATTTATGATAGGTGTATGCCTCTTTTGTGCCACTGTGCGTCACTTTTATGATGCAGCGGCGGTGCTAATTTGCAATTAGCAATTTGCTCATTGCAAATTAGAAATGGTAAAGAATTGCTATTTATTCCTTAAAATTTGCTATTTAGGAAATGCAAAATAGTTTGATGGTACATATGGTGGTTCATCTGTAACAAGATAAGAAGCTTAGGGATACATTTATGATGACTGGCGCAATAAAGTGCACATTACTTACTTCATTGGTAGGCCTTTACATGTATTATCTCCTCTGTATTCTTCATCAAGCGTAACTTTAATCTGCAATCCTGAGTAGGCCTCACCTTAAACAAACCTTTGGATAGGCCACACCTTATTGTCATCCTGGATTAATCATTTAAAATGCTAGGGACAGATTTATGATAGGTGTATGCCTCTTTTGTGCCACTGTGCGTCACTTTTATGATGCAGCGGCGGTGCTAATTTGCAATTAGCAATTTGCTCATTGCAAATTAGGAATGGTAAAGAATTGCTATTTATTCCTTAAAATTCGCTATTTAGGAAATGCAAAATAGTTTCATGCTACATATGGCGGTTCATCTGTAACAAGATAAGAAGCTTAGGGATAGATTTATGATGACTGGTGCATCACCAGGGATGTGTCAGTCATCCTGCGCCGCTGTTCCGCCACCCATGGTGTGCTGCATTTAGAATGCGGGGCATCATGGGGCAAAAATGGCACAGATGCGTGACGTATCTGTGCTGTAAAGGTAGTGATTGCTGGAGTTGTATCGCAAGTGCGATGCAGCTCAAGCAAGGCTCAGGGGTGCCCCATCTCCACAATGTTGCGTCAAGACCTATGCCTGCTTAAAGCAGGCGAAGGGTTTTGACGAAGCTTTCTCCTATCTGATTGTAAATACGGCACACCATGGGTGGCAGAGTAGTGGTGCACGTTAACTGGTGCATGCCTGGGGATGTGCCATTTAACATAAATCTGCCCCTTTACATTTAAGTATGTGCAGGACACACAGAGTCGGTGAGGCTTATCCAAGGTTAAGAAGAGATGAGTCCTGTTCACTGAAAATTTAGACATAGTCTTCACCTGCTCAGCATTGCTGGACATGGCTAAATAATAGCTGCAAAATATTACTCTTGTTAAACAATTTTACTATTATAATCTCTGAGATTTGTCTCTTACTCTGCAACATCTCATTGTTGTTATCTTTCTTTAAAGATAAAGACAACCTCAACATGAGCGACAATCTGCAATCAGTTGATTTTGACCTCATCATTGAACTTGTAATTGAAACATCAGTGGATGTTGATCCCTTGGATGATTTAAATCCTGAGGATGAAGAAGAGCGTGATGAGGATGCAGATTTGTCCGAATTATATGACATAGGATGGGAAGCTGACCTGCTTGAGCCTATGGAAATATAAACATTTATTTTTAAAATTTATAATTAATAAAAAGTAAAAAGGTAAACCGTTTAATTTAAAAATAAAGACACCTTCAAAAGCAGGTTATGTGTAGTGTCTTCAATAAAATATTAAAATATGCTCATAAAATTAGATCAGATTCACATATAAAATAGCACAGGTAACATAAATATAAATGTCATTTCTTTTCTGCTATTTCTGTATTGTAAATTTGCAAGGACTAAAAAATCTTCTATTTAAAATGTCAAGTAGTGTGTTAAGTTTTTGATCACTGTTATTGTTTTACTGTTTGGTAATAATGGTTAATAACATTTTTTATTATATTTTACCACAGATTCAACTGCAGATCATTTCAAGATTTCACCATGCCAACAATAGAAAGACAGAGAAAGGCTGCAAAACGTCAAAGACAGCAGGTGAAACAAAATAAGCAGCAGTCCTCTAACAAAAAGATTTGTCAAGTCACGAAGAATGCACCGGGTAAGAGCACAAAATATTTCATAAGAAATATGTGTAGTAAAAAAAATATTACTACAGAAAATGTTTCAGTCCATAAAACGAGAAGGAATTCAAATGGAAAGGAAAGGCCAATGAAAAATGTTACTGCTAGAGCAAGAGATAACTCTGTGCATGATAGTAGAAGGAAACAACAGTTTAGGGAGATTCGTAAACGAATGTTCCGCAACAGGATAATTGGCAATTTGTTAAAAAATATTAAGAAAGGTCAACAGAAACTGGTTTTTTGTAAGAGAAAAAAAAAAGTTGAGAAAGTTATTGATCAGGCATTTGAAATTAAACGTAAGTTATTTATTTTAATAATCAATAGAATTAGGAAGCTAAACAAGGCAATTTATGATTTCAAAAGAAATAGTAGATGGAAGAGAATAGTTAATCGTAGTCATTTTTGTGAAGTTTTTTCTGGAGAATGGATGCATAGTTCAAGCTGTGAGGCATTTTTTAATGAGGAGAGTTATTTCCAGGATAATGATTTGGTGCATGCAGTTGACACCAGTGGTCGTGCTTATGAAGTGAAAGATGGTTGTCCAGTTGAAAAAGAAAAACTTGTGACAACAGAGGCAGAAGAGGTGTTAGGTAATGAGGTTTTAGGAAGACGTGCTAAGGGTCCTGTGTACACCTGGAAGTGTAGTAGTATTTGCAGTGTGCGACAGGATTCCATCAATTTGCTTTGTGATTTTGTACGGTCATTTAATAAGAAAAGTTTGAAGCAGAAAATGATGTTGTTGCAAGAATTAGATCCTTGCAGAGTGAGAGAAGTGACAGGTTTGCATGGTCATTCACTGGCTTGTCTTTCCAGGAGAGTATGCCAGAGTGTTTTTCATCATTTCAGGATGCTAGCAGTGCATCATAATCAAGTGAGGAAATTAGTTAGAATGTTGTATTATGCTAAGAGTCCAGCAATTATGCTTAAACAATTATGCGCTGCTCTTTTGCATGGTTCTGAAATAGATGTGAAGAATATATGTGAAGAAATTGAGTTTTGTTACTTTGGAAGTAAAGAGGAGAATGTTGAAATTGACCAAGAAGAAGCGGGTAATGTGGAAGATAGTGTACAGGTTTCCAGTACAGATAATTTCCAGAGGGAAATTGCGACGTTTCAGGTCAAATCAAGTGAGAGGCCAAATTTCACTTGTGTGTGTTGTCGACGCACTTATTATAAGAATCAGACTAAGTTAGTGGATTTATATGCAAAAAGTGAAAGGGAAAATAATAGTGAATGGAAGGATTTCGCAACATACTTGATGGTAGAAAATTGTTTTGATTTGGGATTGGATCAACGTGTGTGTACTTATTGTTGTAACAAATTAAATCAAAACCAGATGCCTGCTAGAGCAGTTCATAATAATCTGGAATTGATTGAGATTCCTTCTGAATTGAAGGATTTAAATACTTATGAATCTATTTTGATTCAAAGTATCCATCCCTTTCAGGCTATTGTAAGAATGGAGCCAAAGACAGGGAAATTGCCTCCATCAGATTTACAGAGAGGATTAAAGGGAAGAGTTGTTTATTTGCCTCTAGATTTGAAGAAAAACATTAACACAATTGGAGTAGAAAAAGTGGAAGAGGAACCTCTGGTTATCTTAGTTAATGGGGTTCCGACAAAGAATAAGAAAATATGGCAAGATTTAGTAGATGTTAGGAAAGTTAAAAAGGCAACATTGTATTTGAAAAAAAATAATAAATACTATAAGAATGTATATGTTGCAGAAGAGGAAGTAAGTGAGGAAGAGGATAGCGATTTGTGTGCTGGTCAAATTGAGAAAGTAGAACCCTCTACTAGTGAAGAAATATATGAACATTATAGTGTTCATCCTTTGAATTCCAAGGAAGTCATGGGGAATGCTATTGAGTTGTTTCAAATGAAACAAGACAAAGGGAGTCCCATTAGTGTTTGGGAGGAAAGTTTGGAAGCTCAGTGTTTCCCACAGCTTTTTCCAACAGGTCAGGGAGGAAGATATGATGAGCGACCTCATCAAATTCCTGCTTCTGAATACCGGACTTTGCGATTGTATGCAGGAGATGCTAGGTTTCGACAATGCATTCCCTATTTGTTTCATCTCCTGTTTGAAAGCGATCTGTCTGGACTGTCATATGCAGTGAACCACATCTTGAAAAGTGGTATACACATGCAAAACATCTCGGCAAGTGACTTTATGGATAAAGTCAATGTCCAAGACAGTATTTTGGATTCTCACCTGATTAATCTCATGGCGTGTCAGCGTGGTACTAATGAGTACTGGTACCGTCGTCATGGTGATTTAAAATGTATGTTGAGGAACTTAGGTACTCCCACATGGTTCCTCACTCTGAGCTGTGCCGAGTATGGCTGGGAAGACTTACTTGAATTTCTACGAGAGGCAAATGCTAACGTAGATAACATCGAATTCAAGACACCCGGAGAACTGTGCTCTTTGGATCCAGTCAATGTATGTAGGTACTTCAATCATAGATTTGAAGCTATGATGTCTTTCATCATGAATAAGAAGAATCCACCTCTTGGAGAGGTGTTGGATTTCTTCTGGAGAAAGGAGTACCAAGCAAGAGGTGCTCCTCATATACATATGTTGCTGTGGATCAAGGATGCACCTAAATTTGGAACGGATCCAGAAGACTCAGTGATGAGTTTCATCCAAAAGTATTCTACGTGTGCTGTTCCAAACGCAAAGGAGAAGAAAAGCCTAAGAGAAAAAGTTCTGCGTTTCCAAAGCCATCGATGTGGAAAATACTGCCGTCGTAAATTCCGAAACAAGGACAAGTTCTACACTAAATGTCGTTTCGGCTTTCCACGACCGGTGATTTCTAAAGGAAGAGTAAACAGTTTGATGTCTTCGCTGCGACACAATGTCATGAAGAAATCACCTAAAAACACTTACAATTTGAAGAGGAACGAAGAGTCCAAGTACATCAACGACTACAACCCGATGATTTTGTCCATGTGGAATGCTAACATGGATATACAGTTTGTGGCTGATAACTGTATGGCTGTGGCTCGGTATGTGACGTCTTACATCACCAAAAAAGAGAAGACAGAATTGAAGGATATGTGGGAGGACATTTCCCATGAAAAGAGCCTCAGCAAGAAGTTGTACAGTTTCAGTCTGAAGATGTTGTCGCATCGAGAAATCGGAGCGTACGAATGTTCTGACCGGTTGTCTTCAGCAAGTCTCTATGCCAAGTCCAGGAGTATCGTTTGGGCGAGTCTTGGTCTTGCAGCAACGCGTAATCGAGTTCTCAAACCTGTGCGGGAAATTGAGTATTTGGCGGAAAAGGAGCCAAACAGTACCGACATTTTGAAGACAAACATGTTGGATACATATTATCCAAATCGAAGCAGTCACCTCGAGAATGTTTGTCTGTATGAGGTTCTGCAAAATTACATATTCAAGAGGAACATCAAAGAAGATACTGAGAAAAGAGTGTATGCTGTAATAGGAAGTGAGGGATGTCTGGTCAAGCAAAGAAAATGCCACTTGGTAAACCATCGAAAATTGAGTGGCGAATCTCCTGAGTTTTTCTATTTAGCACTTTTGCAACTTTTCAAGCCTTGGCGTGCAGAAGAGGAACTGCTTGGAGATTTCCTCTGTTACGAAGACTCTTTCAATGCCGCCAAGGAGACCATAGAATGTCCTGCTTTTCCCAAATATGTAGAAATGTTGAATGCGGAAATTGAGCAGGAAGCAACGATTGCAGCCAAGATTGCCAGAGACAGTTCTCAGGACAGTCAGAGTTCTGCTTCATTGAGTCAGGATCCACTAGGAGGACCTGTTATTGAAAATGAAGCTGCCACTGCTATGAATGTAGTGGAAAGAACCATGGCACATGCTCAAGAGGATGCGGTTAACTTAGAAGAGTTGGAAAGACAACTCAACGTTGAGCAGAGGAAAATATATGACGAAGTTACCATGCAAATTGATCATGGATTAAGTCATGATAAGAAAGAGTGCTCATGTACGTCGTTGAAGCCTGTCCGACTGTACGTGAGTGGAGAAGCGGGAACTGGAAAAAGTTTCCTCATTAAAGCAATTTCATGCTATTTGCAGGAAAGGACAGAGTCATCGCTGTCTTGTGTTGTCACTGCTCCAACTGGACTGGCAGCACATAATATTAAAGGGATTACTTTACATCGTTTACTGATGCTGCCAGTGGAGCATGACAACAAATTACAATATCACAAGCTATCTGGAGATGCTTGTTTTGAAGTTTCAAGAATCTTGAGGAAAATGAAACTTCTTATCATTGACGAAGTAAGCATGGTTTCCAATGTCATGCTTGCCTTTGTGCATTTGAGGATGCAAGAAGTTCTCAAAACAGAATATGATGTGTTATTTGGTGCCAAACACATCATTGTTTTCGGAGATCTTCTGCAGCTGACACCAGTGAAAGGGCAACCTGTGTTCAAAATGCTCACGCATGAAGATACCAGGAAGTGCCTAGGCAGCATTGGCAACGTCAATATATGGTTAAACTTCAATTATGCTGAACTGCATGAAAATATGCGTCAGGCGAAGGATGAAGTTTACAAGACTATTCTACAAGATGTTAGAATTGGAAAAGTGACCGAGCATGGGAAAGAAGCTTTACATGCACGATTACTGTCAAATTTATATCCAGAACAAGATGTTGTGCCTGAGAATATTTTTCAGAAAATTACTGAGAAGAAATCTGGAATATGTTTGATGCCAACTCTTGCAGAATGTGCCAAATTTAACAACAAAATGTTGCATTTAGAAAAGCAAGAGATTGTGAAACTGGAAGCTATTGATAGAGTAGAGCATATGGGATCAACAATTATTTTGTCTGAGAATCTGAAAACAAAATTGGATTCATTAGAGAAGAGTATATCTAAAACTGCAGGTTTTGAAAAGACTCTGAATGTGTGCTTGAACTGCCGTATAATTTTAAGAAGGAATTTACATGTTGAAAGAGGTCTGGTAAATGGATCAATGGGTAATGTTGTTGATTTTGTGAAATACAGAAATAGAGATGGAATTGAATTTTTAAAAATTAAATTTGATGGCATTGAGGAAGTACAGCTAATTGCTCGTTGTTCTGCTAGATTTTTGCTTGTAAAAGACTTATATGTTCGCCGTAAGCAGTTTCCTGTTTGCTTGGCATATGCGGTGACAATTCATAAATCGCAAGGTTTAAGTGTAGACAGTGCATTGGTGAATATTGGCAGTTCTGTGTTCAAGGAGGGTATGGCATATGTGGCATTGTCACGAGTTAGAACTTTATCGGGATTATACTTGATTGAGTGTGATGTCACAAACATTTGTGCGGATCTAGCTTGTGTTAAGGAATACAATAGGTTAAGAAGAGAGTATGCGCCACATTTGCCTCAGTATCCTTTGTTTGAGAAACGTGTGGTAGGCCGGAAACGAAGAAATGAGAACAATACTGGGGAGGTTGTAGCAAAAAGACAAAAAGTCAATGAACCTAAAATTACAAGCAGAAACAAAAAGGATTCTGTTGAAGATGTTGTTGGTTTTCAGTTTGAAAACAGTTCTGGTGTCAACTGCTATGCTAATGTAGTGGTTAATGTTTTGTTTTCTCTAAAAAATGTAAAAGAAGAGATTGTGGTCAATTCTGATCAAAGATTTTGCAGTTTGTTAAATTCTGTGTTAGAGAAATGTACCACTGATAGAAGAAACATAGAAAGTGTGTCTGAAATTCGAAATCTGTTAGACAAATGTTCAGGCCAAACACAATTCTCTCAAAATATTCAGCAAGATTGTCAGGAGTTTTTAATGTATATGCTTGATGTATTACATGCTGAAGGTGTAGATGTAGATCAGCTGTTTGGGCTTTCTTATCAATGGCAGCATGACTGCGAGAACTGTATGGTATCAAGTACTACTAGTGTAGACTCAGAAAGATTTATATATTTAACTTTGCCAGACAGTAAATCAGTTTCCTTTAATAAGCTAGTAAAAGCAGCTGATCACAACATGGAGTGTAGCCAATGTAAATCTGAAATGATGTCCACATTATTTATACGAACATATGGCCAGTATGTCATTTTAATGTTCCAACGATGTAGGCCTGATGGAACAAAATTGACAACTTTAATTAAAAATGTTGTAGCTTCGCAGTTGTCAATATCAGGAAGGACTTTTGTAACTGCAGCAATTATATATCATGATGGCCCTTCAATAACATCAGGACATTACACAGCTTATTTAAAGTCTAGAAATGGCTGGTCATTCTGCAATGATTCTGTTTTAATTTTCAAAAAAAAATTGCCGTATGACCTTAAAAACTCTTACCTGGTGTTTTTAAAACCAAAATTTTAGGGAAATAATCTCGGGATGTGCTCTGTGGAATTTCAAGAAGTTCTAATGGCTCCTACACAATTTGGCCTTGAGGATAAGTGTATTTCAGAGACATAACTTCTAACCATAGGACTGGACATCATGGAGAAATATGTGCACTTTGAATGAGTTCAGAAAAACTGTTTCTTTTTATAAGCTAATTGAAGCAGCCAATCAAAACATGGAGTAGAGGGAATGTAAGTCTGCAATGCTGTCTACTGTTTTACATTGCTTTGTGATTAAAAGTGATGTAGAGAATTAAATAATTGTAGTAGTCATAGAGGTAGTGTAAGTCTGCTTCATAGTAAGCAGTATCAGTGTCATAGGAAATGTAGAACATGACTGAGCAAGAAGGGGAAGATATTACTATTCCAGGATTGTGAAAATGATCTTCAACATTTTAATTCTGAAAGTTGCGGAAATGCCAAATGACGGGATTGGCTTACAAGAAATCCAAGAGTTATAAATGGCTCTGACCAGATTTGGCCTTGTGGAAACTTGTGGTAGAGAGCAAGAAGTCATTTATTGCATGTGACGTGTTTTTAAAAACGATGGAGATTTTCTTTCAGAAAGTGGCGGGCTGAAAGTAATAACAGCACAAAAGAGTGTAAGCTGTTCATAGGACATCCTTGGACGTCATGGAAAGTAAGTTAACTTTAAGGAGTTCTGAATGTTCATTTCTTATGTTGTATGGGTTTTTTAAACACAATCATTTTGATTGTGTTTTTTTTTCCCCGCTGTTATATGATGAATACCTTCAAGTCACTGTTTTTAGTGAATTTTGATACATTCTGAGAACAGCAAAAATAAACCATTTAACATGTATAATTAATTCTGTACTGTTTGCATTTATGATGTATATGTAGAACTGTGTAGGAGGCATGGAGAAGCTGAGGCTTCTGTAAGTGTCAAAGTTGTTGCATGCAGTGCTGCACTTCTGCGTACTCTTTCATATGATAGACTACATCTGCACAATGAGATACCTAAGCAAAGGAAACACAAGTGATGTGATTGTGAAATGAGCAAAATAAATTGCACGTATTTAATTTACATCACCTGTGTTTCCTATCATTACGAATCACATTGTGCAGATCAAGTTTAGGTCTGTCCAGGGAAACATAGGAGGTTTGAACTTTGTTGAAGAGTGCAGTGGACATGACTCACTTCATTGGTAGACCTTCACATGTATTATCTCCTCTGTACTCTTCAACAAGTGTAAATCTCATCTGCAACCCTGAGTAGGCCTCACCTGAAACAAACCTCTGGATAGTAGACATCTTATTGGCATCCTGAAGCAATTATTTAAAATTTTAGTGTCTTGCGACACTTTTCTGAAACAACAGCAATGCAAAAGATGCACCATGTTTTAAGATAGGCCTCACTTCATCTGCATCAAGATACTGTTAGTTTAAAATGTATATCTTTAGGACTGTGTAGGGGGCCTGGAGAAGCAGAAGCTTCTGTAAGTGTCAAAGTTGTTGAAAAACTGTTTGTCCTTCAATCTTTTCCCTTGTCTTTTCTAATTTTTAAATACATGTTTTAATATTTTTCAAATGTTTGTTCTCTCTTTCACAGATTGAAAGTATAAAAACAAAAAGTGAGTAAGTTAATGACAATTATAAGGTAAATGTTTTGTACTCTTTTCGTTACATTTCTATCACATTCACCTACTAGTAGTTTGACAGCTTCATTTCTTTAACCCTCAGTTTCCTGCCTTTGCTACTTCCCTCATTCCTTTCTCTATTACCTACTTACTCAACTCCTTCCACTCTTTTTCTCAGTCCCTCTCTTCTCATAGTTCCTCACTCTTGTTCACTCACTGCTTCTCTATTACTCTTAGTGTCTTTGACTGATCACTCTATCACTACTTGTTCATAATGCTTTCTCTGTGTAGTTGAAGCACACTAAGGGGAATATTATGAACACAGCCAATAAAATTATTGCTCTTTTTATTGGCAGAAAACTGGTGCAAAAGTGGTTTTAGTGGCAGTTTTCTGCCACAAAAGCAGCTTTAGCGACACATTTCTGCCAATAAAAGCTGCAAAACTTTTATTGCCTATGTTGATGATATGGCTCTATGTTACTTACATTTCTTTGCTGTTTCAATTAATCTTTTTCTGTTATTTTTTGTTTTCTGTTTTCTATTTTTTCTCTCTGTTATTCCTCATGTTTTAATCTTATTTTGAACATTCACTCACATTCTCCAAGAAACTCTTCTTTGTTAATGTTATACTCTCTTTTTTTTTCTTTCACTTCGTTATCTATTTTGTTTTTCACAATTATACCCTCTTCTGTCTTTTCTTCGGTAAATAGATCTATTAAACAGTATCTCTTCTTTACTCCCTATAGCTGTCTTTCTTTTAACATCACTCTCTGTTTCCTTTCCTTATACTTACACTTTTTTTTTTTTTTTTGGTTAGCTCCCGGTCCGCGTACCGGGAAGCTAACCCGGAAGCGAACCAAAAGAAATAGAGCTTGCCAGAGTGCTAAACATTCTAGCAATTTTTTGGGAAAGGGAAGGTAGTTCTGAAAAGAACTTTTTTTTAAATATTTTTGTTGTTTTATATTTTTTTTTATTTTTTGAACATTTTTTGTTTTTTTTGTATTTTTTGAACGATTTTATATTTTTTTTGGTTTTTTTGGGGGGGGGGGAAACAACAAAAAACAGGCATTGAAAAGGGCTCAACAGGAGCAAAAAAAATTACTGGGGGCGGTTAGGGCAATCATGGTGTTCATACGCCAGGTTGAGTGCATTGATGCTCATGTTGCCACAAGCTAATAATGCACGACAGTGCATACATAAGTGAATCATGTGCCCAAAATTTTCTTGAATATTTGGCACAGTTTCCCGTGCCTCTTCTGGTGTTAAAGAAACCGGTATTGTTGGTCTGGCCACAGGAGTTGGTCTTGGATTGTCGTGCATATCCCTTAATTCCGCCCGGCTGTAATTTAGGGGATGTTTCCTCGTCATGTGCCTGTGCATTGTATGATTTCCAAAGCTATATTTTTTGTCCGTCCCTCTGGACAATTGTTCCTTGCATATCAGGCAGGTGACATACCTCGCGTTGACTTTTTTTTGGCCACGAGGTATTGAAAAAAACTGCCAGATGAAACTGGCTTTCTTTCTGGAAACCCGGGGCAACTCTTCTAAAAATTGTGGTTCTTCTCCCTCCTCATCCATTTCTTCCTCTTCCTCCTCAGTGTTGGTCAGGACCTGGGGAGGTGGTCCTCTCTTCCCATGAGGAGGTGGTGGTGGTGGTGGGGGTCCACCAGCTGAAGCTACCAATGAAGCCATTTTCCAACAAGCAAAATAGGTCTTCCTCTCACAATGATGAAAGTCAGAGTGAGGAAAGAAGGAGGGGTTTTCATCATTTGGGAAAAAACAATACTTCTCAACCAATGAAAAGTGTTATTTTTAAGTCACCTGACCTAGCCTTCCATCATTATGAAACCAAAAGTGAAATGAACCAATGAAAAGTTTTATTAACAAGTCACATGACCTCTCACGCTCATGTTACGCGCTGCGGAACGCTCCCCGGTTAGCTTCCGGGTCGCTAAGCTTCGCGCCCCGGTCCGCGCCCCGGGACACTTCCGGGTGCGCTAACGCGATACGTCACAAGACGCATTTCGCGGCAACGCGATACGTCGCGCTTTCGCGCCGCGGATCGCTTCCGGGGAGCTGCGTTTCGCGCCTCGGTCCGCGCCCCGGGGCACTTCCGGGTGCGCTAACGCAGTACGTCATAAGACGCATTACGCGGCAACGCGATACCGTCACTATGTTGATTTCTTACCGGTTCGCGGACCGGGTCGCGGAATTAAATTGAGCTAACGGGAAGCTTCCCGGTTCGCGGACCGGGAGCGAAACAAAAAAAATATTAAAAAAAATTATTAATAAACATATAAAATATATTTTTGGATTTAAAGAAGAATACATTTTACAGCTATAGATATTAGCTTTTAAAAAACCAATGAAATTCACTGAAAAAACCATAGGTTATAGACCATATATAGTTAGGAATTAGCATTTACAAAACCTTGAAAATTCACTGAAAAAACCATAGGTTATAGACCATATATAGTTAGGAATTAGCATTTAAAAAACCTTATTTTACTCACACAAAACCATTGAAATTCCATATATAGTTAGTTGTACTAACTATATATCGCGCACCCGCAATCCACTGCTGATCATGTCACATATTACATCATTCATGACATGGTCAGTGACATCACTGATGACATCACTGATGACATCTCAAATGACATCACTGATGACATCACTGATGACATCTCAAATGACATCACTGATGACATCACTGATGACATCTCAAATGACATCACTGATGACATCACTGATGACAACATCCAGTGACTGTATTTTTCTGTAAAGTTAAAATATGTCTTGAGTGGATGTATAAGTGTCTGGATGAAGGATATAGTAGGGGCATGACTGACTGTATGAGTGACTGATTAAATATGTCTCACTGAGTGCATGGGTTAGTGACTAAACTGTCTTAATTTGTGCATAATTATGTCTGTTGTTCTGTAAACTGCTGCATGTGTTGATCAGTAGCTATATGATTAACTATATGGGTTATTGATTGGTTGCCCAAGCATTTGTATGGGAGACTGAGTGTGTGTGTGGGTGGCTGGGAGGTGTATGACTCTCTGCATAGATGTGTGAGCAGTTGATTGACTAGATGTATGGGTTCAAAAGTGCATGTGGAAACAGCTGTATGGGCAGTTGACTGTGTGCATGAGTGTATTGGTGAGTGAATGGATATCTCACTGCTACATGTTAAAGTAAGTACATATGTAAAATACAGTACATGTGAGAGTTGACATATATAAATAATTGTGCATAAGAGCCAGTGAATGTGTGAGTGGCTGTATGGATCATTGTGAACTTGTATCCAGGATTGTATAAGTGAGTAAATATGTTTTAGTATATGTTTGAATAAGTAAGGTGTGTATAACTGTATAGTTGAGGAAATGGAGGTGTGATTGATTCTTTGTATGACTGACTAAGTGTCTGAGTAACTCCATGGATGAGTGACAGTCTGTGAGTGTATGTTTACACTGAGTGTATCTAAGGTTATATTAGAGTCTGAAGAGGTTCATCGTATTATCACATGAATGATGTCATCAGTGATGTGATCAGTAATGTCAAATGAGATGTCATCAGTGATGTCATCAGTGATGTCATTTGAGATGTCATCAGTGATGTCATCAGTGATGTCATTTGAGATGTCATCAGTGATGTCATCAGTGATGTCACTGACCATGTCATGAATGATGTAATATGTGACATCATCAGCAGTGGATTGCGGGTGCGCGATATATAGTTAGTGCAACTAACTATATATGGAATTTCAATGGTTTTGTGTGAGTAAAATAAGGTTTTCTAAATGCTAATTCCTAACTATATATGGTCTATAACCTATGGTTTTTTCAGTGAATTTTCAAGGTTTTGTAAATGCTAATTCCTAACTATATATGGTCTATAACCTATGGTTTTTTCAGTGAATTTCCTTGGTTTTTTAACAGCTAATATCTGTAGCTGTAAAATGTATTCTTCTTTAAATCCAAAAATATATTTTATATGTTTATTAATATATTTTTTTTTTATATTTTTTTTTCTTCGTTCCCGCTTCGCGAATCAGGAAGCTTCCCGTTAGCTGACCTTGATGCCGCGAAATAGACCGCGAGCCGGTAAACGTTCCTTTACCGCAACTGCCGCGTTAGAAAACAACATCGTGACGCCTCCCGTCCGCATGACGTTTCGCGTTGTCGCGTGATACGTCATATGACGTGCTACGTTAGCGAACTGGTACGCTTACCGAGGCGCAAAGCGCAGGTTTCTGGAAGCAAACCGGGAGGCGGTGCAAAGCGCGTAACGTAAACACAGCAGGTCATGTGACTTGGTAATAACACTTTTCATTGGTTCATTTCACTTTTGGTTTCCTAATGATGTAAGACTAGGTCATATAATCTAAAATGAACACTTTTCATTGGTTGAGAACTATTGTTTTTCCCAAATGATGAAAATCCCTCCTTCTTTCCTCACTCTGACTTTCATCATTGTGAGAGAAAGACCCTTTGTTACCAGTGAGCAATGGCTTCTTTAGTAGCTTCAGCTGGTGCTTCCCCACCACCTCCACCACATCCAAGGAAGAGTGGACCACCTGCTGAAGTTATAATTCAGCAAGAAGAGGAAGAAGAGGAACAGGAGGAAGAGCACGAAGAGAGGCAGTTTTTGCCTGAGGAGCCCAGGACGTCTCACCGGAAAGAAAACTTCATTTGGCAATTTTTTTAAATTCCCAAAGGTCAGAAAAAAGTAAATGCAAGATACGTAACTTGCCTTATATGTCAAGATAGATTGTCCAGAGGGACCGACAAAAAATACAGTTTCGGAAACTACACAATGCATCGCCATATGACTAGGTGGCATCCTAACAACTACAGTGCTGCACAGTTTCGTAACGACCTAGATAATCTCCCTATTATGGCCAGAAGATCTGTTGTACCGGAAGTAACGGGACCAGAGGGCAGGGAGATGGTGCCAAATATACAAATGAGATTTGGTGAAGTAAAACAAGTCTGCGTACATTGCAGTGGATTCATTTGCTACAGAGAAAGTAGCATCACTCTGATCAACAGAGCTATTGACTATCATATGCAAGTTTGTACGAAACGCCCCAAATAATAAATTCTTTTTTTTTTTGTTGCTCCTGTTGAGCCCTTTACAATGAATCGTTTTCGTTGCCCCCTCCGAAAAAAAACAAAAAAAAATATAAAACTGTTCAGAAAAATTCAAAAAAAGTAAAAAAATGTTCAGAAAAATAATAAAAAAAATATAAAACAACAAAAACAATAAAAAAAAAAGTTCTTTTCAGAACTACCTCCCCGTTATTAAAAAATTGGTACAATATTTGGAACTGTGCCAACCTCTATTTCTCTTAGTTCGCTTCCCAGTTCGCTCGCCGGTACGCGAACCGGAAGCGAACCAAAAATGTTTTTTTTTTAAAAAGAACAGTAAGTATAAGGGAAGGAAACAGACAGTTATGTTAAAAGAAAGACAGCTATAGGGGAGTAAACTAGAGATACTATTACCCGTAATCCACTGCTGATGAAGTCACATATTACATCATTCATGACATGCTCAGTGACATCATCAGCAGAGGATTGCGGGTAACAGTATCCCTAGTTTATTCCCTATAGCTGTCTTTCTTTTAACATAACTGTCTGTTTCCTTTCCTTATACTTACTGTTCTTTTTAAAAAAAATGTTTTAGATCAGTCAGAAACAGCGAAAGTAATGAAATATAAAAGACTACGTAGAATATGAGCACTGTATGCAACAACTTTGACACTTACAGAAGCCTCACCTTCTCCATGCCTCCTACACAGTTCTACATGTACATCATAAATGCAAACAGAACAGAATTAATTATACATGTTAAATGGTTTATTTTTGCTGTTCTCAGAATGTATCAAATTTCACTAAAACAGTGACTTGAAGGTATTCATCATATAACAGCGGGGAAAAAAAAACACAATCAAAATGATTGTGTTTAAAAAACCCATACAACATAACAAATCAGAATTCAGAACTCCTTAAAGTTAACTTACTTTCCATGACGGCCAAGGATGTCCTATAAACAACTTACACTCTGTTGTGCTGTTATTACTTTCAACCCGCCACTTTCTGAAAGAAAACCTCCATCGTTTTCAAAAACATGTTACATACAATAAATGACTTCTCGCTCTCTACCACACGTTTCCACAAGGCCAAATCGTGTCTGAGCCATTTATAACTCTTAGAATTCTTTTAAGCCAATCCCGTCATGTTGTATTTCCGCAACTTTCACAATTAAAATGTTGAAGATCATTTTCACAATCCTGGACTAGTAATATCTTCCCCTTCTTGCTCAATCATGTTCTACATTTCCTATCACACTGATACTGCTTACTATGAAGCAGACTTACACTACCTTTATGACTAGTACAATTATTTAATTATCTACATCACTTTTAATCACAAAGCAATGTAAAACAGTAGACAGCATTGCAGACTTACATTCCCTCTACTCCATGTTTTGATTGGCTGCTTCAATTAGCTTATAAAAAGAAACAGTTTTTCTGAACTCATTCAAAGTGCACGTATTTCTCCATGACGTCCAGTGTTATGGTAAGAAGTTATGTCTCTGTACTACACTTATCCTCGAGGCCAAATCGTGTAGGAGCCATTAGAACTTCTTGAAATTCCTCAGAGCACATCCCGAGATTCTTTCCCTAAAATTTTGGTTTTAAAAACACCAGGTAAGAGTTTTTAAGGTCATACGGCAATTTTTTTTGGAAAATTAAAACAGAATCATTGCAGAATGACCAGCCATTTCTACACTTTAAATAAGCTGTGTAATGTCCTGATGTTATTGAAGGACCATCATGATATATAATTGCTACAGTTACAAAAGTCCTTCCTGATATTGACAACTGTGAAGCCACAAAATTTTTAATTAAAGTTGTCAATTTTGTTCCATCAGGCCTACATCGTTGGAACATTAAAATGACATACTGGCCATATGTTCGTATAAATAATGTGGACATCATTTCAGATTTACATTGACTACACTCTATGTTGTGATCAGCTGCTTTTACTAGCTTATTAAAAGAGACTGATTTACTGTCTGGCAAAGTTAAATATATAAATCTTTCTGTGTCTACACTAGTAGTACTTGATACCCTACAGTTCTCGCAGTCATGCTGCCATTGATAAGAAAGCCCAAACAGGTGATCTACATCTACACCTTCATCATGCAATACATCAAGCATATACATTAAAAACTCCTGACAATCTTGCTGACTATTTTGAGAGAATTGTGTTTGGCCTGAACATCTGTCTAACAGATTTCGAATTTCAGACACACTTTCTATGTTTGTTCTATCAGTGCTATATTTCTCTAACACAGAATTTAACAAACTGCAAAATCTTTGATCAGAATTGACCACAATCTCTTCTTTTACATTTTCTAGAGAAAACAAAACATTAACCACTACATTAGCATAGCAGTTGACACCAGAACTGTTTTCAAATTGAAAACCAACAACATCTTCAACAGAATCCTTTTTGTTTCTGCTTATAATTTCAGGTTCATCGACTTTTCGTCTTTTTGCTACAACCTCCCCAGTATTGGTCACATTTCTTCGTTTCCGGCCTACCACACGTTTCTCAAACAAAGGATACTGAGGCAAATGTGGCGCATACTCTCTTCTTAACCTATTGTATTCCTTAACACAATCTAGATCCGCACAAATGTTTGTGACATCACACTCAATCAAGTACAATCCCGATAAAGTTCTAACTCGTGACAATGCCACATATGCCACACCCTCCTTGAACACAGAACTGCCAATATTCACCAATGCACAGTCTACACTTAAACCTTGCGATTTATGGATTGTCACCGCATATGCCAAGCAAACAGGAAACTGCTTACGACAAACATATAAGTCTTTTACAAGCAAAAATCTAGCAGAACAACGACCAATTAGCTGTACTTCCTCAATGCCATCAAATTTAATTTTTAAAAATTCAATTCCATCTCTATTTCTGTATTTCACAAAATCAACAACATTACCCATTGATCCATTTACCAGACCTCTTTCAACATGTAAATTCCTTCTTAAAATTATACGGCAGTTCAAACACACATTCAGAGTCTTTTCAAAACCTGCAGTTTTAGATATACTCTTCTCTAATGAATCCAATTTTGTTTTCAGATTCTCAGACAAAATAATTGTTGATCCCATATGCTCTACTCTGTCAATAGCTTCCAGTTTCACAATCTCTTGCTTTTCTAAATGCAACATTTTGTTGTTGAATTTGGCACATTCTGCAAGAGTTGGCATCAAACATATTCCAGATTTTTTCTCAGTAATTTTCTGAAAAATATTCTCAGGCACAACATCTTCGTCTGGATATAAATTTGTCAGTAATCGTGCATGTAAAGCTTCTTTCCCATGCTCGGTCACTTTTCCAATTCTAACATCTTGTAGAATAGTCTTGTAAACTTCATCCTTTGCCTGACGCATATTTTCATGCAGTTCAGCATAATTGAAGTTTAACCATATATTGACGTTGCCAATGCTCCCTAAGCACTTCCTGGTATCTTCATGCGTGAGCATTTTGAACACAGGTTGCCCTTTCACTGGTGTCAGCTGCAGAAGATCTCCGAAAACAATGATGTGTTTGCCACCAAATAACACATCATACTCTGTTTTGAGAACTTCTTGCATTCTCAAATGCACAAAGGCAAGCATGACATTGGAAACCATGCTTACTTCGTCAATGATAAGAAGTTTCATTTTCCTCAAGACTCTTGAAACTTCAAAACAAGCATCTCCAGATAGCTTGTGATATTCTAATTTGTTGTCATGCTCCACTGGCAGCATCAGTAAACGATGTAAAGTAATCCCTTTAATGTTATGTGCTGCCAGTCCAGTTGGAGCGGTGACAACACAAGACAGCGATGACTCTGTCCTTTCCTGCAAATAACATGAAATTGCTTTAATAAGGAAACTTTTTCCAGTTCCCGCTTCTCCACTCACGTACAGTCGGACAGGCTTCAACGACGTACATGAGCACTCTTTCTTGTCATGACTTAATCCATGATCAATTTGCATGGTAAGTTCGTCATATATTTTCCTCTGCTCAACGTTGAGTTGTCTTTCCAACTCTTCTAAGTTAACCGCATCCTCCTGAGCATGTGCCATGGCTCTTTCCACTTCATTCATAGCAGTGGCAGCTTCATTTTCGATAAGAGGTCCTCCTAGTGGATCCTGACTCAATGAAGCAGAACTCTGACTGTCCTGAGAACTGTCTCTGGCAATCTCGGCTGCAATCGTTGCTTCCTGCTCAATTTCCACATTCAACATTTCTACATATTTGGGAAAAGCAGGACATTCTATGGTCTCCTTGGCAGCATTGAAAGAGTCTTCGTAACAAAGGAAATCTCCAAGCAGTTCCTCTTCTGCACGCCAAGGCTTAAAAAGTTGCAAAAGTGCTAAATAGAAAAACTCATTTTTTTCAGGAGATTCGCCACTCAATTTTCGATGGTTTATCAAGTGGCATTTTCTTTGCTTGACCAGACATCCCTCACTTCCTATTACAGCATACACTCCTTTCTCAGTATCTTCTTTGATGTTCCTCTTGAATATGTAATTTTGCAGAACCTCATACAGACAAACATTCTCGAGGTGACTGCTTCGATTTGGATAATATGTATCCAACATGTTGGTCTTCAAAATGTCGGTACTGTTTGGCTCCTTTTCCGCCAAATACTCAATTTCCCGCACAGGTTTGAGAACTCGATTACGCGTTGCAGCAAGACCAACACTCGCCCAAACGATACTCCTGGACTTGGCATAGAGACTTGCTGAAGACAACCGGTCAGAACATTCGTAAGCTCCGATTTCTCGATGCGACAACATCTTCAGACTGAAACTGTACAACTTCTTGCTGAGGCTCTTTTCATGGGAAATGTCCTCCCACATATCCTTCAATTCTGTCTTCTCTTTTTTGGTGATGTAAGATGTCACATACCGAGCCACAGCCATACAGTTATCAGCCACAAACTGTATATCCATGTTAGTATTCCACATGGACAAAATCACCGGGTTGTAGTCGTTGATGTACTTAGACTCTTCGTTCCTCTTCAAATTGTATGTGTTTTTAGGTGATTTCTTCATCACATTATGTCGCAGCGAAGACATCAAACTGTTCACTCTTCCTTTAGAAATCACCTGTCGTGGAAAGCCGAAACGACATTTGGTGTAGAACTTGTCTTTGTTCCGGAATTTACGACGACAGTACTTTCCACATCGATGGCTTTGGAAACGTAGAACTTTTTCTCTTAGGCTTTTTTTCTCCTTTGCGTTTGGAACAGCACACGTAGAATACTGTTCTATGAAACTCATCACTGAGTCTTCTGCATCCGTTCCAAATTTAGGTGCATCCTTGATCCACAGCAACATATGTATATGAGGAGCACCTCTTGCTTGGTACTCCTTCCTCCAGAAGAAATCCAACACCTCTCCAAGAGGTGGATTCTTCTTATTCATGATGAAAGACATCATACCTTCAAATCTATGATTGAAGTACCTACATACATTGACTGGATCCAAAGAGCACAGTTCTCCGGGTGTCTTGAATTCGATGTTTTCTATGTTAGCATTTGCCTCTCGTAGAAATTCAAGTAAGTCTTCCCAGCCATTCTCAGCACAGCTCAAAGTGAGGAACCATGTGGGAGTTCCTAAGTTTCTCAGCATACATTTTAAATCACCATGACGACGGTACCAGTACTCATTAGTACCACGCTGACACGCCATGAGATTAATCAGGTGAGAATCCAAAATACTGTCTTGGACATTGACTTTATCCATAAAGTCACTTGCCGAGATGTTTTGCGTGTGTATACCACTTTTCAAGATGTGGTTCACTGCATATGACAGTCCAGACAGATCGCTTTCAAACAGGAGATGAAACAAATAAGGAATGCATTGTCGAAACCTAGGATCTCCTGCATACAATCGCAAAGTCCGGTATTCAGAAGCAGGAATTTGATGAGGTCGCTCATCATATCTTCCTCCCTGACCTGTTGGAAAAAGCTGTGGGAAACACCGAGCTTCCAAACTTTCCTCCCAAACACTAATGGGACTCCCTTTCGCTTGTTTCATTTGAAACAACTCAATAGCATTCCCCATGACTTCCTTGGAATGCAAAGGATGAACACTATAATGTTCATATATTTCTTCACTAGTACAGGGTTCTACTTTCTCAATTTGACCAGCACACAAATCGCTATCCTCTTCCTCACTTACTTCCTCTTCTGCAACATATACATTTTTATAGTATTTATTATATTTTTTCAAATACAATGTTGCCCTTTTGACTTTCCTAACATCTACTAAATCTTGCCATATTTTCTTATTCTTTGTCGGAACCCCATTAACTAAGATAACAAGAGGTTCCTCTTCCACTTTTTCTACTCCAATTGTGTTAATGTTTTTCTTCAAATCTAGAGGCAAATAAACAACTCTTCCCTTTAATCCTCTCTGTAAATCTGATGGAGGCAATTTCCCTGTCTTTGGCTCCATTCTTACAATAGCCTGAAAGGGATGGATACTTTGAATCAAAATAGATTCATAAGTATTTAAATCCTTCAATTCAGAAGGAATCTCAACCAATTCCAGATTATTATGAACTGCTCTAGCAGGCATCTGGTTTTGATTTAATTTGTTACAACAATAAGTACACACACGTTGATCCAATCCCAAATCAAAACAATTTTCTACCATCAAGTATGTTGTAAAATCCTTCCATTCACTATTATTTTCCCTTTCACTTTTTCCATATAAATCCACTAACTTAGTCTGATTCTTATAATAAGTGCGTCGACAACACACACAAGTGAAATTTGGCCTCTCACTTGATTTCACCTCAAACGTCGCAATTTCCCTCTGGAAATTATCTGTACTGGAAACCTGTACACTATCTTCCACATTACTCTCTTCTTCTTGGTCAATTTCAACATTCTCCTCTTTACTTCCAAAGTAACAAAACTCAATTTCTTCACATATATTCTTCACATCTATTTCAGAACCATGCAAAAGAGCAGCGCATAATTGTTTAAGCATAATTGCTAGACTCTTAGCATAATACAACATTCTAACTAATTTCCTCACTTTATTATGATGCACTGCTAGCATCCTGAAATGATGAAAAACACTCTGGCATACTCTCCTGGAAAGACAAGCCAGTGAATGACCAT
Organism: Lissotriton helveticus; assembly: GCF_964261635.1. Classification (NCBI taxonomy): domain Eukaryota; kingdom Metazoa; phylum Chordata; class Amphibia; order Caudata; family Salamandridae; genus Lissotriton; species Lissotriton helveticus. The sequence goes on from NC_136059.1 coordinate 1,084,769,028, forward strand.
GCAAACCTATCACTTCTCTCACTCTGCAAGGATCTAATTCTTGCAACAACTTCATTTTCTGCTTCAAACTTTTCTTATTAAATGACCGTATAAAATCACAAAGCAAATTGATGGAATCCTGTCGTACACTGCAAATACTACTACACTTCCAGGTGTACACAGGACCCTTAGGACGTCTCCCAAAAACCTCATTACCTAACACCTCTTCTATCTCTGTTGTCACAAGTTTTTCTTTTTCAACTGGACAACCATCTTTCACTTCATAAGCTCGACCACTGGTGTCAACTGCATGCACCAAATCATTATCCTGGAAATAACTCTCCTCATTAAAAAATGCCTCAGAGCTTGAACTATGCATCCATTCTCCAGAAAAAACTTCACAAAAATTACTACGATTAACTATTCTCTTCCATCTACTATTTCTTTTGAAATCATAAATTGCCTTGTTTAGCTTCCTAATTCTATTGATTGTCAAAATAAATAACTTACGTTTAATTTCAAATGCCTGATCAATAACTTTCTCAACTATTTTTTTTCTCTTATAAAAAACCACTTTCTGTTGACCTTTCTTAATATTTTTTAACAAATTGCCAATTATCCTGTTGCGGAACATTCGTTTACGAATGTCCCTAAACTGTTGTTTCCTTCTACTTTCATGCATAGAGTTATCTCTTACTCTAGCAGTAACATTTTTCATTGGCCTTTCCTTACCGTTTGAATTGCTTCTCCTTTTCTGGACTGAAACATTTTCTGTAGTAATATTTTTTTTACTACAGATATTTCTTATGAATGTTTTTGTACTCTTACCCGGTGCTTTCTTGGTGACTTGACAAATCTTTTTGTTAGAGGACTGCTGCTTTTTTTCATTCACCTGCTATCTTTGACGTTTTGCAGCCTTTCTCACTCTTTCTTTGGTTGGCATGCTGAAATCTTGAAATGATCTGCAGTTGAATCTGTGGTAAAATATAATAAAAAATGTTATTAACCACTATTACCCAACAGTAAATTAATAACAGTCATCAAAAACTTAACACATTACTTAACATTTTTACATAGAACATTTTTTTGTACATGGCAAATTTAGAATACAGAAATAGCAGAAAAGAAATGGAATTTATATTCATTTTACCTGTGCTGTTTTATATATGAATCTGATCTAATTTTATGACCATATTTTAATATTTTATTGAAGACACTACACATAACCTGTTTTTGAAGGTGTCTTTATTTTTAAATTAAACGGTTTAAATATTTACTTTTTATTTATTATAAATTCATAAAATAAATGTTTATAGTTCCATAGGCTCAAGCACGTCAGCTTCCCATCCTATGTCATACAATTCTGACAAATCTGCATCCTCATCACGTTCTTCTTCATCCTCAGGATTGAAATCATCCAAGGGATCAACATCCACTGATGTTTCAATTACGAGTTCAATGATGAGGTCGAAATCAACTGATTGCTGATTGTCGCTCATGTTGATGTTGTCTTTATCTTTAAAGAAAGATAACAACAATGAGATGTTGCAGAGTAAGAGACAAATCTCAGAGATTATAATAGTAAAATTGTTTAACAAGAGTGAAATTTTGCAGCTATTATTTAACCATGTCCAACGATGCTGAGGAGAAGAGGTGAAGCCTATCTCCAATTTTTCACTGAACAGGACTCATCTCTTCTTAACCTTGGATAAACCTCACCGACTCTGTGTCCCCTGCACATAATTAAATGTAAAGGGGCAGATTTATATTAACTAGCACATCCCCAGGGATGCACCAGTTAACGTGCACCGCTGCTCTGCCACCCACGGTGTGCCGCATTTACAATCAGATAGGACAAAGCTGCATCAAAACCCTGCGCCTGCTTGAAGCAGGCATAGATCTTGACGCAGGTAGGCTGAAAGCTAAAGCAACAACTAAGTGTCGTGTGCAGAAGTTGCAAAAAAGGAAAAATGGCGTTTAAACCAGTAATGAGCCCATGCTAACTTAACACAGTGTAAAGATATCCAGGATCTACATCAGTTTGGGGTTCACGAACCTGGCAGGTACAAGGCACTGAGGCTTTGCACCGTGCATGTCTCATCCCAAATCATATGTTGTTTGTGAATGAAACAATTTCCCAGACCAAATGCTTTGGATTGGCTACTTCTAAAAAATTAAACACCCCTACTATCCCGGAGTTAGAGGAATATGATGGTTGGAGTAATTTTACTCGGTTGTCCATTAAAGATTTACAGGCCCTACTCCGTAATTCTTCCTTTAACATTTCCAGTATAAATCCAAAAGGTTGGCTGCTTTGGCAACGTGCCTTATCCACGGTTTAATAACGCTGCCTTTTGCTTTATATAAGTTTTCAAATTGTATGAAATATATACCAATAGGTCGTTATGAACCTTTAGGTAGTGGTTTTCTTCATGAGGTCTGGTCGCTTCCATACACATACAGATGTTTCAAAGATGATCAAGAAGTTTATCTGAATGGAGAGGAATGCACTGAGACGCCAGATCATTCACTAATGTGTAGGCACATACAGTTACACGGTTCATGCAACAAACACCGACCAAATATGGCTTGCGTGTTGCAAGGCATGCCAGTTCCTGCTATCATCCCCACGTTCAAGTTGTTGGAAAATGGTAGTTATTTGATGCTCAATAATGAAGATTGTTCTGGGTTAATTAAAAGTATTCCTTTTATCGTAACAGTAAGTGAACGGGTTATTTGCTGCAGAAATGTTCTATTTCCTCCCACACATGAACATAGGGAGTTTTCAATCTGGCCACAAATACCAACCTTGGGAGCAGATTTCAACGGCATGGCAAGAATAAGAGCTCTTTTGTCTCAGAGAGAGGTGGCCTTGAGTTCGGCCCGTGAAACTTTCGTGCTTCACATAGCGAACACCCGTACAGAGGTGCAGACCCTTTTAAATACTGATTCGCCTTTCCATTTCAGCAAGATGGTTCGGACTATCTTTAACGCGTCCTCCACAAAGGGCCTGGCGCACTTTTTTAAAGTTGTTACCAGTGGTCTCGTGACTTCATTTGAGAAAATCTTTGGAGTCATCCCTGCTTTCTTTCATTCTATTTTTTCCACTGTGCTTGGTGGATTCCCATTTTTACTTGCATTAGCAGCGGACGCTCTTGTGCTTTTTTACATTTTTAAATATGGATGTCCCTCCTGTGCAAGCTCCCGCCCTGCAGCTGCTGACGCTGTTCCGCAATCGCATGCTTGAATATTATGGCACAATGCCGTTGGCGATATTAAGCACGGCATATGGATTATCTTTTCGATTCTCCTACTTCACCTGTGTCCAGCCTGTATTTCACTGCCTGACCTGTGATTTCGATTGGGCCATTGATTTGTGTCTCTGCGGACCGGTTTCTCCTGACGTCGACTTTAATCAGCTGATGAGTCCTATCATTACTCACGAGTTGGTTTGTCCTGGCGAAAGGATTATGGCTGTGGCATTGATGCATGGACTAATTGGTCCCTAGAATTTACTGGCGGCAACACAGTCTTTCTTGGAACAGAGCTTTCTTGAAAACCCACCGAGCTGTCCTCTGATGGTGATAGAGGATCCGGTGCTGCGAGAGCACGTATGTTCTTTTCCGCTTTTAAATTGGGTGGCTGAACTCTTTTCGGATGAAGACGGTGACTTCCTATTGGAGGCTGTTGCAGCTTATTTTGCATACACAGTTATGTCATAGACCTTTTTCATGTTTGATATGCTGAGTACTAGCATTTCATTGACAATTCATTAACTTATTTGTCAAGTTTTTATTATTTAGCTTGCCTATTGGCTTAAGCCTCGATAAAGTAGTTGGCTGTTTTATTTTTCTTTAGCATTAAATTTTCCTAGTTTTTAATGTTTTACCTTGCGGACCGTCCACATATAAAGTTGCAATCTGCTCTCATGAGATGGCACTTCTATTATCTTATTCAGTTCGTTTCCGGATCATGGGGAGGTGTCATCTAGATCCTGGATATCTTTACACCGTGTTAAGTTAGCATGGGCTCATTACCGGTTTAAACGCCATTTTTCCTTTTTTGCAACTTCTGCACCCGACACTTAGTTGTTGCTTTAGCTTTCAACCTAGTAGTTCATCGTGGTTTACATGAGAATAATATGTTATTGCTCTACTATCTGCTTTGCTTGTTAAACTATATCTGTACAGCGAGTGCTGAAGTTTCAAGAACAACACGATACAGAATTGTTATGAGGTCTGATCTCCACGACTTCATACTCATAACATAAGTGCAGCTTCTGCCAATTCTGGGCATGAGGCGGGTTTTATATTGCTTTGCCGAACACACATACACAACACTTGATGCGGCAGCCGCGGGCCGTGGAGGGAGTTACGGTGGGGCAGGGAGGCGGGGAGGGGGAGGGGCAGGGTGGAGGGACCTAAAAAGTGGCATATGGATAATTGCAGGTAAGTACATAATTTAATTATTTAAACGAAATTAGTAGCGCGCACAGCATCGCATTTTGCGATGCTGTGCGCGCTACGAAATTCGTTTGAATAATTAAATTGTGTACTTACCTGCAATTATTCATATGCCAGTTTTTAGGTCCCTCCACCCTTCCCCTCCCCCTACCCGCCTCCCTGCTCCACCGTAACTCCCTCCACGGCCCGCGGCTGTGATGCGGTTCACATGAAGAGAGAGCTGGTGTATGCTGATGTGATTCCTTCAAATCTAAGACACTAAAGTATGGGCACGCCCTAAACCAACACAAAGAGACCTTCTTAGCAAATAATATAATATGTGTATTAGGGAGGGTGAGATATAAGCAGCCGCGGGCCGTGGAGGGAGTTACGGTGGGGCAGGGAGGCGGGGAGGGGGAGGGGCAGGGTGGAGCCCTCTCCACCCTGCCCCTCCCCCTCCCCACCTCCCTGCCCCACCGTAACTCCCTCCACGGCCCGCGGCTGCTTATAAGTGTTGCTAACTCTTATTCATTTACAGCATGTTAACATACTGTCACCATTCGCTTTTTATGTACTAGTAACTATGCTGGTAATTTTGCTACTGATAATATGTGTACTTGTATTATCTAAGATACTACGCCTGAGAAGACGGCATTAGTAAATAAACATTTCAAATACACATGTGTTCTTCTTAACTCCATGTTCTGGTTTCTAAGAAATATATAACGACCGAGTGTTCATGAGTTCCACGTATCCTGAGGTACTATAAGTTCATATTCTGGATTGTCTAAACATTGAGAGTTTGTTATATCCAATGTGACACTGTACCTAGCTTGCTAAGGGGTTTTTGATTACTAAGGTGAGTTTTGGAACACCCTAATTCGCCGAGGTTCCAATCCTCTGTGCACAGTTCTGTGTGAGAACAGAAACCCTGCGACAGGGGCACCCCTGAGCCTTGCTGGAGCTTCATCACACTTGCGATACAACTCCAGCAATGCACCACCTTTACGGCACAGATACGTCACGCATCTGTGCTGTTTTTGCCCCATGATGCGCCGCATTGTAAATGCAGCACACCATAGGTGGCGGAACAGCGGCACAGGATGACTAACACATCCCTGGTGATGCGCCAGTCATCATAAATCTATCCCTATGCTTCTTATCTTGTTAGAGATGAACCGCCATATGTATCATCAAAGTTTTTTGCATTTCCTAAATAGCGAACTTTAAGGAATAAATAGCGATTCTTTACCATTCCTAGTTTGCGATGAGCTATTTGCTAATTACAAATTACCCATTCATTTCCATGGAGCAGGAGGCCCATACGAATGAAGGTGCAATTTGCGATTAGCAATTACCTCATCGCAAATTATGAATTTTTCCGAGGGTGCAGGGGTGTCTCAAGAACACCCTGCTGCACCCCTGAAAAAGAAATTTGGGGGCATATGGCGCACATAAATTTTGAAAACATTCCTTTACCTCAAAAACGATTTTCAACTCATAATTTGAAAACACTCCACATGGGGAAATGACTTAAAATGTCCTTAAGACACATGAAAGCGTTTTTTGATTGCCTTTGCAGCATGTTTCGGTCACCTTTAACATGCCTATGTAACGCAAACATTCAAAATCTAAATTTGCCATGCACAGGTGGGAGCATATTTACAAGCAATTTGCTCCACAGGGAAACGTCTTACATTAAAATGGGAAAAATAACATCAGAGACACTCAATTGCCTTATAAAGAAGCATACACCATTATGTCCTTGTCATAACTATTAAAACCATTCCTTTTCCTCAAAAACGATTTACAAATCATAATTTGAAAACACTCCACAGCTCCTATGCACATAAAAACCCTGTCAGTACTAATACTTCACATTTTCTCCAATTACAATTTCTCAAAGAAACAAACTCTATTTGTAAAACACTTGAGACAAAGCAACATTTGAAAAACACAACTTTCTTCATAATTTTCTCCTTAAAGCACACTATTTTCTATCTAAATTAAAGAAATCTTTTCTCACCTTAGCAAATACTTTGAGTTTCAAAACAGTCTCAGAAACACACCAATTTGTCTTCAGCAGAGCAAAAGGTATGCACTCCAGAGTCTGCAGCTATCAAAAGCACAGAAATGCTGTAATTCTTCACACATATCTCTCATGTCACCCAATCAAAACTCTTCCCTCACTTTTTTTCAAATCAAAACCCTTCCCCCCTCTGCCCTCTCTGCTTTTCTGCATAGCAACCACCTCTTGCAAGACCTCTGGTGTTTGCAAGTTCACACAACAATGTTGCAATTGAACTCTGAACTCTCAGTGCACCTGCATATCCAGTGCATTCTTCCATTTAATGATTTTTTCTTCGCCACTCAAAATACATCTTTCAACGAACTCATCCATGCACCCTAACTTTCTGTTTTCAGCAATCAAAATCCACCAATCACTGTTACTGCTTCATTAACACAGAAACTCCACAGTTTTTTTCATTTTAAACTCTTATTTTTTCAACTGCCATTTCATTGCCACACTTCATCTGACTGCAGCAGAACCTTCTCTCGCCATGTTTTCTGTCTGGATTGTTGGACATAGTTACATCTATTGGGCTCAGAGGTACGCTGAAAACAGGAATTTACCTAACCTCAATTTACAAGATGTGGAAATTAAGTGGTTTGGCCACAGAGGATTAAAATGTCACCAATTGATACCATTGGTGAAAACCTTTATGCATTTGCCAAAACCTGACCTGTTAATTGTGCACTGTGGAGGTAATGACTTGGGCACTTTGACTGGGGTAGGTCTGGAAATGCTTTTAAAGGACACCTTTGAGCAATTGATGCCACTTTTTCCTCAGACTGCCTTGGTATATTCAAATATATGCCAAAGACAGAAATGGAGGTGGTCGAACCAATTTTGTCCACAAATTGAGAAGTCGAGGAAGCATGTAAACAAATCTGTTTCAGCTTACATGAGAGACCATGGAATGGGCTCCTTGTACAACAATAACTTGCATTACTACATGCAAGATATCTACAGAGGAGATGGAGTTCACTTCTCAGATGAGGGCAACAGAATTTTCATTCTGAATTTAAGACTGTGCATTGGTACCTACTTATAAGTACCTAAATGTACCATAAACCCAAAAGCTCTTCTCAGAGCTACCCTACATCTGATCACTCACAATTATTATTTTACTCTAACTTTTTTCACTAATTTTCAAGAAAATACGCTCCCCAGAACGCTTCCCGGTTCGCAAACCGGACGCTCCCCACGCAAAAGAACTAAAAAAACGATATTTTTTTTTTTTGCCCTGCGAGGCCCTTTTAAAGCCTCCACATCAAACCTAGGGGGTCAGGGAGGATCTACTATGCCCCCTTATGGTCATTTGCCCCTTCGCTTTGGCCTCCTCTGGTCTCTCGATCCTACCGAGAGACAAGATGGCGGCCGCTACGGACTGTTTGGAATGTTTACAGACGCCGGAGAACCAATGAGCTTCGCTTCACAAGCTCCGTAACGCGAAAAGTCCGCGAACCGGAGCGCTGTTACAGATATATATCTTTTTTTGAACGTTAATTTCTCAAAATCCACTGGAGCACATATATTGAGACCTAGCAAAGGCACATCGGGCTACCAGTACCTACAATTTCCCCAAGTTTCGTGCAAATTAAGCATGGGCGGATTTTGCGGATTCGCGATCCGCAAATTTGCGGATTTGCGTATTTGCGGATTGCGAAAATACGCGAAATCCGCGAATTCTCGCGGATTAGCGGATTTTTTGGGGGTGTGTGTGTTCGCACGGGTTTCTGCAAGTTCGCGAGGGTTTTGTACTATTTCGCAAATTGCGAACTTACTTGTCGGGTCGCCAGTTTAGCGAACTTGTTGTTTGTACGTGCCCAGTCTGTTTGCTAAGCTTTCTTCATCACTGCCACTCTCTGTCACCACTGGCACTCTCTTTGGTCACCCATGCCACCCTCTGGCTCACCCATGTCACCCTCTGTGTCATCACATCACCCTCTAGTTCACCAGTGTACATTATTGGGGCAAAGCAAAGCACTGCCATCCTCTGTCAACACTGGCACTCTGGTTCACCCATGCCACCCTCTGGCTGGCACACCCATGCCACCCTCAGTGTCATCACAACACCCTCTGATTGACCACTGAGTGAACAAACACCTGCTAAGTGCCTTAAGTTTTGCAAACAACAACACCTGCCCTGCCCCAACTGACATTAATGAAGGCTGGCACCTGCTTGTCTGCTCCCTTTCCTTTTTGTTGCAAATGCAAAGTAAATAATTTTTTTTAACAGGATGCAATGGCATACTTGTAACTATTCTGTGACTGATAGAGCAGGGTCACACAATAGTTGCAAGTAGGCAACCGGATTCTGGAGGGCCCCTTCAGGAAGCACTACAGGTAAATGGTTACAAATGAATAGCTCGAACTTTTGCACCTGCTCGTTCGTTTTGCTTTTGCAAAACTCGTTTTTCGGTAATTTCGCCCTATTCGCGGGGCGCGTCGTAGTGCGAACTCGCCCGTGGAAGCCGCGAACTCGTGCGAGTTACCTCAAGGTTGAGTATGGGCGCCGCCATTTTGTTTGCGTGACGTATTTCCGTTTCCGCCCGCTAAGTGTAATCTCGCCCGACTCGCGCCTTGCGAATACAAGTTCGCACGAGTTCGCGAGAGAAATCGCGTGCGAACTTACTTACTCGCGCGTGATCGGGCCGCCATCTTGTTTTTCATTCATTCCTATGTGTCTGGGTATGGTGTTTCTATCCTCTCTATATCTCTGCCATCCTTTGCTTGTTTTACTATTTTTTTGATCTATTTAACTTATTTTCTATCCCTGTATTTTTCTAGATCTATATTTTTGTGTTTTAGGCTATTTTTGTTTACTTTTGAACTACTTTTTTAAACTTTTACTTTCCTTCTTCCCTACTCTTATTTTTTTTCATTTTGTCTCTTCTTTACTGCTCACACCTGCCCAGAACAAGAACATGGTCAAGACAGCTGTGAAGCTGCCCAAGACGGGCACCGCAGCCCGTGCCCGGCTCCCGTGTGGTCGATTGAGGGCGGAAATGGTGGTGCCTCGGGAGATTTTCAGCCCTGAGGAGGTGGGCGCACTTGTTTTTTACGTGCAGCGCCGTCTCCCCAGGACCATCGCGGCAGGCGGCAGGATTGCTGCTGGTTACACCAACAGCCAGGAGCGACGGAAGCGGTGGGCGCAGGTGTGCCGGGCCCTTTTTAAGATCACGGGGGTCCAGCGCACCTACAATCAGGTCACCCACCGCTGGACCGACATCCTTGACCGAGAGCGTGACCTGCTAGACGTGCTGGGAGTGGAGGTCCCCGGTCTTGGTGAGTAGTAGTAGCAATTTTTTCATTAATATTTCAAAATCTTCTGTGCATTTCATGTGCACTGTTCTCCTTCTCTGTGCCGGTGCCACTGCTTATTTGTTATCTATTTTGTGTTCATTTAATTGGGCTGAGTATGAGTGTATGTTACAGAACTGCGTAATGCTAGACACAAAGGGGCAGATTTACAAGCCCCTTGTTCCACGTTTACACTGCCTTACCTGATGCACAGCGACGTAAACGTGGCGCATCCCTGCGAGTCATGCACAACGTGATGCATCTAAGGAGATGCGCCACGTGAATGCCTGGGCCTGCGCCTCAATGGGTGCGTTCCCACGCAGGGGGGGAGTGGGGGGTGGGTGTTAATATACGCCACACCATGGCGCCTCTCTTGTGGCGCTGCGTCACAAAATTGACGCAAGAATGGAGCAGAAGAGCTGCAAGGGGCTTGTAAATCTGCCCCTAGAGTAGAGGCTCAGGTGCAGTCCTTCCTTTGTAGCCCTCTTTTTGGATGAAATAGTAGGTTCTTGTTCTTTCTAAATGTTTGATTTGGTTGACAAGGACATCGGCAAGCAGCAATCATCAATGTTTTCTGTTATTTCTTTCATGTTGTACGTTAGGTCCGCCCAGGGGCAAATCTGCTGCAGCAGTGGCTCCAAAGGAGGAGGATGCAGGCCAGGGCGGCGAGTGCTCCTTTGCTGGCCCCAGTAAGTTTTCTTTTAAATATAGAGGACCTATTGTTGTCCAAGCATTCCTAATTTAATTGTTTTGAAATAGTGTTTAGATAGGAGCAAAATCAATAATCCTACTGTTGCAGGGACAATTCTCCACAAACCGAACTATGGACACCAAAGACCAGAGTAATAATATTTCAGAGGGGCGTGTTTGGCACACTGTATAAATAAACCTGGTAGTGTCAGCAGCACAGATTCCTCCTTCCAAAAATTGCAAAACTTTTCGCTCAGTCACTCTAGTCCGGACTCTCTAGAGGAAAAACTACAGAGTCAATTCAAGTTTAAAAGCTTTATTAAAAGTTTAAGTAAACACATATATTAAAATAAAGTTAGTTGGAAATGGAAAAGTGCTTGGTGCTGATTTGATGAGTTCTGGAATGGTACACATTTCTTGTGGTCGAGCCGAGCTTTCACCTGGTTTCAAGTTGATGTTCCTCTCTTGTCATTAGAAGTCCAGTTTCTGTCTGTTCAGAGAAAAATAATGTGTGTTAAAAAATTAAGCAAGCATTCAACAATTGTGACAAAAAAATTAAGCAAGACAACAGCTTTCCCTGGAAGGAGGGACATTTACTTTAGACTACAGTAGACAGTCAATTACTTTTTCAGTTGTTTTCACATTTTTTCATTCATAGTCCAAATACTAGTGGAGTGGTGTAATCTAACATTCTTAAATCTATTTTGTAGGTGGAACATCTGGTGGCGGGGCCAGCTCGGATGTGGTCATCATTGACTCGGAGTCCGAGGGTCAATCTGGGGAGGAGTCGGACCAAGAACAAGTACAGACTGTGAGGCAGGAGACAGTGGCGGTGGCGAGTACAGGTAAGCTGGATCATGGTACTATCTGACTCTTAGATAGGATATGATGTGTATCCAGTGGTGGCCCAGTGACAAATTACAATATGGTAATTACAGCAGGCTGGGACCGAAAGACAGATAGAGGCAGAGACAGAGAGAGAGGAAGACAGAAGGAGAGATAGAGAGGGAGGGAGCCAGAGGGAGGGTGAGGGAGGGAGACAGAGAGAGAGAGACAGCGAGGTAGAGGGAGACAAAGGGAGACAGAAAGAGTGAGACAGAGAGAGAGAGAGAGAGAGAGAGAGAGAGAGAGAGAGAGGGAGGGAAACAGACATATCGCCTGGGCCTGGTGCAGATGATACGGTTGCTGGTGTGGTTAACGGCTCAGAGGAAAAATCACTCACTTCTGCCAGATCTCTTTCATATGAAAGAGCACCAAACCAAGGATACAAGAGAGTTGTGGGAAGGGAAATGGTGATTCAAGCGCCCCTCCCTGCGGACGCCCATGATACTGGCCTGAATAGTTTTGTACTGCCCTGGCTAGTTGCTAGTTGTACTGTGACACAACTTCCTGCTGAATCATTTTGTGTTAATCATATTCCTAAAGAGCATTGCTTACAGATTATGTCTTTCTTTCTTCATATAGTTGGCAATACTAAAACCTCCAAACCAACGAGGAGTATGCTGGCTGTACTGGCCCGGCAACGGAGGCTGGAAGCAACTGTTGCGGAATATCGGCGACTGGTGGACCTCGAGGGGGATGACACGCACTCCAGTGCATCCAACTTAACATCGTCTACATCCTCCTCTGTTACCCCACGTTCTGCCGGTAAGCACAGTGCTCCAGCGAACCGGAGCCGTGCCGGAAGACGCCACCGCCGAGCAGCAAAAGCTGCACCTCGCAGCACTGTTAAAGGTCGCTTGCGCCGTGCACTCCGCAGAGTGTCAGACCTAGAGGCGGAGGTCCAGAAATGGCACAAATTTCAAAATGTGGTGGAGGGCCTCCGCCTAGAGCAAGCCATCCTCCAAGAAAAATATGATGCCCTGGCCCTAAAGCATGATGCCCTGGAGGCCAAACTTACCAGCTTGCATCCATAGAGTGTCCCTTGCCCCTTTTTTTGAGACTGTTGGGGGGTGGGAATTGGGAGTTGGGTTTTTTGGGGACTTTTGAGGACTATTTGTTGGGGTTAGGGAGGGTCTTGCGGGAGATTATTTTGTTAGGGATATAAATATACTTTTTCAAACTTTATCTGAGCATACCTGTTTTTTTACTACTTTTGAGCTGGGTGGGTGGTGGTTTTGCAGTAATTTCATTTAACAGAACACTGTCATCGTGTTGGTTCACGTGCAATAGGCCAAATGTTTTCCTAAGTAAATGCCTGTCACAGACTTTGTCAATTCAAGAGCCCTAGGACTTTGCTGCTAGTACCACTGTCACTCTCTCGCCTCTCCGAATACTCCATTATACTACCTCCCATCCAAAAGCTTATCTTACCTGTAATTTGTGTTTGAGGGCTGGCTCCACCTGGAATTCACAGAGTCCTAACGCGTTCTGCAGCAGGGCCACAACTGGAGTTTCCCGGCGTGGATTTTCTGCAAATCAAAAGCAATCAACATTAGAAATGTGGTAGCGGTGCTGACACAACCCTAAAACCTAGAAACCCCAGAGACAGCACCCCTGAGACAGGCAAGCGAGCAATAGAACGCCTACACGTTCACGTGCAATAGGCCACATTTTTTCCTAAGTAAATGCCTGTCACAGACTTTGTTAATTCAAGAGCCCTAGGACTTTGCTGCTAGTACCACTGTCACTCTCTCGCCTCTCCGAATACTCCATTATACTACCTCCCATCCAAAAGCTTATCTTACCTGTAATTTGTGTTTGAGGGCTGGCTCCACCTGGAATTCACAGAGTCCTAACGCGTTCTGCAGCAGGGCCACAACTGGAGTTTCCCGGCGTGGATTTTCTGCAAATCAAAAGCAATCAACATTAGAAATGTGGTAGCGGTGCTGACACAACCCTAAAACCTAGAAACCCCAGAGACAGCACCCCTGAGACAGGCAAGCGAGCAATAGAACGCCTACACGTTCACGTGCAATAGGCCACATTTTTTCCTAAGTAAATGCCTGTCACAGACTTTGTTAATTCAAGAGCCCTAGGACTTTGCTGCTAGTACCACTGTCACTCTCTCGCCTCTCCGAATACTCCTTTATACTACCTCCCATCCAAAAGCTTATCTTACCTGTAATTTGTGTTTGAGGGCTGGCTCCTTCATTTCTTCATTTCTTCATTGTGCAGAATCCAGGCATCAGCATTATGGGTAATGGATAGGGTGAGTCTGGAGGAGGAGGACTCAGGATAGACGACCAGGACTGAGTTCTTGTCAACTAACTGTTGTGAACCGGTGGAATGCTGCTGCATCAAAATCAAGACAGTTCTGCTGATGTGCTTGTTGTTTGATTGGGTGATTACAGTTTTGTTGGGAATGTGATGAAGCACTTGCTAAAGAAAGACAGACATACAGGAATAAAAGTGAATAAGGAGGACTATTTACAATTAATGAATGATTGATTGAGTCATTTTCAGAACTCGCTGTCAGGGAAGCAGAACTCGTCCTCATACTCTGCTAAATCATCAGTCGGGGTTACTTCTGGTAACTGAGGAGAACTTTCCTCGGGTAGGGCGGTGTCCTCTTCTTCCTGCGTGCATTCTCGTACTCTGTAATCTGGTGGTATGAAGTGCTGGTTCATCTTTATCAAGGTGAGCCGCTCCACATTTGCGGGCAAGAGGCGGGACCTTTTGGAAGTCACAATGCCACCAGCAGAACTAAAAACACGTTCTGAAGACACGCTTGCGAGTGGGCAAGACAAGTAATTGATAGCCAGGTTGGTGAGCTCTCGCCATATTTTTCTTTTCCCATGCCAATACGCCAATGGGTCCTCAGTAATATTGACCTCTGTTGAGTCATCCAGATAGGCCTGCACCATTGAAAGAATGTCCTCCCGGATTCCTGTACTTTGCACTTCTGTGTCCTTTCTAGGACCAGGAAACCCTAGCTGAGTTAGCCAACTCGCTTCAGACATATCGCATGTGCCTGGTGCAGATGATACGGTTGCTGGTGTGGTTAACGGCTCAGAGGGAAAGTCACTCACTTCTGCCACAGGCACAGATGGTGAAGTGCTTTTTTGGGACGCCTGATCGCCTGCTGATTGACTAGTAGTACTGTCTTCTCCTACAGTTTCCTTCCGTTCTATTTCAAAACGAATGGCTGACTGAGCTAGCCAACCTTTGTACTCTGTAACATCCGATGTTTCAAAAGGAATTATTACTTTGCCAAACAATGGCTTTTTGTAACGTGGATCCAGAATAGTAGCACAAATGTAGTGCTGTTGTTTCTTGATATTTACAAGCCGTTCATTGCTAACTAGGCGTTGTAATAATCTCTGCGCCAACTCATGTGCTTCGTTCTTTCCAACGTCCTTTAATTGTGAAGACACCACCTTGACTTGGTGCTCGAGCTTCAGCAACAGTGGGATAGCTTTGCTCAAAGAACAGTCCTCCCTGCTCACGTCACGCGTGAAGACCTCAAAAGGCCGAAGCATGTCTGTCAGGCTTTTAACTAGCTGCCATTGCTCCACCGCTAGCATCATTCCTGTCGTATCACCACCCAGGTTGTAGAAATACTCATTGACTACTGGAAACAGCTCATGCAGACGCTCAAGCATGTAGAAGGTTGAGTTCCAACGTGTTGCTACCTCCTGGATAAGTGCTTTCACTGGCATTCTACGTTCATTTTGCTTGCGCCTCAGCTCCTTCCGGGCCTTAAAAGAATGGTTGAAATGTGTGCATATTCTTCTGCAGATGGTCAGTGTTTTGTCGACTGCAAGTTCTTTTTTCAAAAAATTTTGCAGAACAAGGTTGATACAGTGCGCCAAACACGGCACTCTGATATAGAAACCGTCCTCCATGGCCTTAACTACATTCCTGCCATTATCTGTAGAAACATAACCAACCTTGCAATTTCTTGGGCGCAGCCATTTCAAGACCTTTTTGTTAAAGTCAGCCAAAATGTTGACTGCAGTATGACTTTTCTCCATGCCAAACATGGCTAATGTTGCATGTTTACGAGCACCCTTAAAAATCTCGACCAAATCACCACCTGCATTTATCTGTTTAATAACCCCTGAAAAAGAGACCCAGTGTGCAGTGATGCACATGTAATCAAGGGCTTGGCAACTGGTCCACATGTCTGTTGTCAGGTGTATAGTGTGAACAGCACTCTTCTGCAAAGCTGCCCCCACCAACTCAAGCACCTCTTTGTGTAGTGCTGGAACAGCAACCCTGGCAAAATAGTACCGGCTAGGAACCTTCCATTTAGGGGCCAATGTTGCCACGAGTTCAAGGAAACCCACACATTCGACAAACGAAAAAGGGAGAAGGTCCACCGCTAGCATTTTTGCCAGCTTAGTGTTATAGAGGCGTACAGTTGGGTGGTTGCGTTGAAATTGCGCATCTGAGGAGAACATGCCTGAAATGGTGCGCTGGACAAATTTACGGGATGATGCGGATGCCTTCTTCGACCCACTTCTGATCAGTGTTGACATTTTCCGCATTGGTGTGTCTCCCAGACTCTCAGTGTGCCTGCTATGTGTTACGGAGGGTGTGATGCTGCAAGGGGTACTGGGTGCAACCGGACACATGTCTGACGCTTCTTCTACCTCCCCATCATCTTCAGATGAAACACCTACTATGGGTATATTTTGGCCACTTGCCCTTTGGGATCGCTTTCCCTTGACTTTTGCTAGGTGCGGAAACCATTCGACAGCGTGCTTTCTTTCAAGATGACCTATCTGGCCTCCGGTTCCATAGTTGGTACCAGTCTTACCACGGCTAACTCTAGTCTTACAAATGCAACAAACGGCTATGTTATCATATTTTTCATGGACACTAAAAAAGTTCCAAACTGGGGACTGGAAACTTCTGGTTTTGCCGCACGAGGTGATACTGCTGCCAATGCCAGATGAAGCAGTGGTGGATGAGCCTTGCAGACATCTACTGGGTTGTGCAATTATTGCAGCAACCTTACTTGAGGGAGTCGAGCGGGATGGAGTCCCCCTCCGGGGAGAAAATATGGGAGCTGTAGGTTTTGTTGAACTTGTGGTACTACTTGACTGCGTTGGTGGTGCTACCAGTGGCACGTCGCCAGGGTCACGCTCAGCATGACGTCGGGATAGGGTGTAAATGTCTGTCTGCTGCATGGCCGGTGTGGCTGGACTGACATGTGTGATGACTAGGTCATTGCTGTCATCCTCTTCAACAACATCAGAATGCACCACTTCATCAAGTCCGACGTTCGGATCCATAAGTATAAGCTTTCCGGGGCCCTTCCTTTTAACATTTGATACCTTTCGCAGCTCATGGTGTGCCTCCCTCTCAGACATCGGAGATGGTTGCCAATCCAGATCCAGATCATCGTCTGATGGAGCGGGGCTTGAAGAGGAACTTCTACACATCCTCCTTGATCTTTTCCTTGCTGGGGAGCTGGGAGAAAATGAATCATCAGGAGGAGTGGCTTCGTCTTCCTGACATGATACCCCGGCTCCAAAGTCAATTTCCTCCTGTGCCCCTACTTCTGGAAGAACAACCATTGTGGGAACTTGCACCGCTCCATGGCCATCTTCACTGACCTCTACTTGCAAGTCTCCATGGACCTCTCCTTCTCGGCCTTCTCCTTCTCGGCCTTCTCCTTCTCGGCCTTCTCCTTCTCGGCCTTCTCCTTCTCGGCCTTCTCCTTCTCGGCCTTCTCCTTCTCGGCCTTCTCCTTCTCGGCCTTCTCCTTCTCGGCCTTCTCCTTCTCGGCCTTCTCCTTCTCGGCCTTCTCCTTCTCGGCCTTCTCCTTCTCGGACAGCTCCTTCTCGGACAGCTCCTTCTCGGACAGCTCCTTCTCGGACAGCTCCTTGCGCATGTACTTCTGCTTGTACTAGTAGCCCATGCAGTTGTTGTTGCGGCTTTGGTTGTTGAATAGTACTTGTGAGATGAGTTAAAACCTGTGTTGATGGCGTGCTGCTACTTTCTTGCGATGATCCAACATCACTGGTCGTTGGTGATTCAACAACTAAACAGGCTACCTGTGCAGCACTCATGGTGGGCCTTTGTTTTTTTGGTTGTTGTTGCCCAAAAAATGTCTTGGTTGAGCAACCAGTCGCCTTGGTAAGTGGTGCCACTTGCTTCTTCTTCTCCTTAGTAGAGACATCTTTCTTGGAAGAGGACCTACGGGCACCTCTTTTTGGAGCCATCTTCTTCAGATGTCTTAACAACAGGCCGCAGCAGCACTTCTTCCTGGCACTGATGCTCAATGATGATGCGTAGTTTTGTGCACCTAAACGCAAATGAAGACAGAGGAACATCAGTAAATATAAATGTTGCATATCTAGCGCTTGAATAAACAGTTAGCAAGTAGGCATTTATGAATACACACGTGCACACCACACAATATGGAATTTTCATAATTAGGATTTGCTAAATTTTTGGGAAACAGGAATTTAACAATGATCCAAGAGAGCACACACACAGAGGGTTGTGCTTTCATGTACCCCTGACTCCGCCTGGGCACCATGGGTGAAAGCAAGGCACAATGGGTGTAGGCCTATGTCTCATAGCTCACTGCCTGCCTTCAAAATGGCCGCTTGACCCCCCCCATCCACATGGCCAGGACCATGCCTCAAAATGGCCACCACCAACATAGCCAGCACCCAACCCCTACTCCAAAAAGTGAAAACACACAACACAAATCAAATCACCACAATCCAATGCCATCCATCCATTTTCAGAAGGCTTATGCTGCCTGCTGGTGGTTTTCCGGTGCAAAATTGCATTTTTTACAATTTCGCGAGTGCGAGATTGTTGCTTCACGGCGCGAACGTGGCAAAAACCCACAAAATCCGCGAACAGACCGATTCTGGGCCCCCCTGGGCATAATGGATGACATCAGAGCACAGAATCATGTTAACAAAAATAATTTCAACAAAACAGTTGTATCATCCATGCACCCATAAATAAGCCTGGTGGTTTTCAATTCATGTGCAGCAGAATTGTAATTTTTACAATTTCGCGAGTGCGAGATTGTTGCTGCGCGGGACACGAGCAGTGCGAACACAAGCAAAAACATCCTCAGCTCGCGAACTTGCAGATTTTCCCCCCAAAAAGTCGAAAAAAAAAACACACACAAAAATCACCACAAACAAACAACATCAACTTACTTCTTTGTGAAATCAAAATTCGAATCCAAAATTAATCCAAAAAGCCTCAAATCCAAATATCCAGCAGCAACCACAAAAAGTAATCCTTCCCAGTCAAGAATGATCGAAAAGTGGCCAGGAAATGGAGGAGCTTGCTGGACAGGAACAGGAAGTTGGAGACTGGGGCACTTCCTTCACCCCACCCCTATGGGAGGAGCTTGCTGGACAGGAACAGGAAGTTGGAGACTGGGCCACTTCCTTTACTAAGTAATTTTTGTACTTTCGCTAGTGCGAGATTGTTCCTGCCCGCGCCGCGGACCGCGAGCAGCGCGAGCAGTGCGAACACAAACAAAAAATCCGCTTCGCGCGGATTTTGCGTATTCTCGCCGCATCCGCGAGAGTTCGCGGATTGCGGATTCCCCGAAAATACGAAAAATCCGCGAGCGTAACGGATTTTACGCCCATGCTTAGTGCAAATCCATTCAGCTGTTCGATTATTATTATTTTTTTTTTTTTTTGCCCCGCGGGGCCCTTTTAAAACCTCCACATCAAACCTAGGGGGTCAGGGAGGATCTACTATGCCCCCTTATGGTCATTTGCCCCTTCGCTTTGGCCTCCTCTTGTCTCTCGATCCTACCGAGAGACAAGATGGCGGCCGCTACGGACTGTTTGGAATGTTTTACAGACGCCGGAGAACCAATCAGCTTCGCTTCACAAAGCTCCGTAATGCGAAAAGTCCGCGAACCGGAGCGCTGCCCGGTCCGCTGTTACAGATATATATCTTTTTTTGAACGTTAATTTCTCAAAATCCACTGGAGCACATATATTGAGACCTACAAAAGGCACATCGGGCTACCAGTCCCTACAATTTTGCCAAGTTTCGTGCAAATCCATTCAGCCGTTCGGGCTAAAAGTGAGGCCAACCACCCTATGGAAAACTCAATGTTAAAAACACGTTTTGGGACCCCCCTTTTTTCTCGGCCCCCCCTTGACGAACCCCCCTCAAATTTTCAAGGGCTGCTCAGAAACAAAATGTGCCATTTTCCTGAAAATTCCAGCCAATTCCGTCCACAAACGCCAAAGTTATTAGACATAGAATTTTCAAAAATCCCATAGAGAAAAAATCCTAACTATATATACCTACTGGCGACCGCCAGTAGGTAATACATATATTCACTGAAAAAAACATAGGTATTACACACGTTATAGTTAGGAATTAACATTTAAAAAACCTAGCAAATTCATTGAAAAACCATAGGTTTTATATCAGTTATAGTTAGCTGGACAATTTACTCATACAAAACCATTGAAATTCCCACGTTATAGTTAGTTGTACTCACTATAACTGGCGCGCCCGCAAAGCACTGCTAATGACGTCACATATTACATCACTCATGACATAGTCAGTGACATCACTCATGACATCACTGATGACATCTCAAATGACATCACTGATGACATCATCCAGTGAATGTGTATCTTTCTGATAAAAAAAAATATATTTTATATATATGTACCTAAACATTGATGGAAGAACAAACGATTAAATTAGAGTTTAAATGGATGTTTTTTTTTAATTGATTGTAAAACTAACTTAATATGTGTATGTTACTAAATATAGGTATTACCAAATATTTATTAACGTTGTAAATATCTGTATCACTGTCTCCCTTTATCTATAAACGGATGCTTAGGTTGGTAAGTAGCTACATGATTGTCTATATGGGTTAATATTTAGTTTTTTGAGTATTAGTATGAGTGTCTGTTAAGTTTGGTGGGAGGTATTACTTTGTGCATATATGAATGAATGAGTGCCTTACTGTTTGCATATGTTTTGAAGACAGCATGTGTGCACAACTGTATGGATGGATGAGTGTGTGTATGGGTGTGTTAGTGAGTGAATGACTGTCAGAATCATTTATTTATGAGTAACTACATATGTTTTAAATTACTATAAGTAAGAATTGATGCATATAGGTAAGTAAGTGTGAGAGTGAGAAATTGTAAGAGTTTCTGTATAAATACTTTTTTTTCCTATAGGAGACAGTTTTAGTAAAAAAGTATGTGTACGTTTCTGTAAAAGAAAGAGTAGTGGTGTATGTATAGCTGTATAAGCAAGTGTATAGTTGTTTTATAATTTATTTGCTTGTGTGAGTATGTGTGTGAGTAACTCTAAGGATGAGTGTCGTTGTGTAACAAAATGTACAGATGAATGAGTATTTATGATGATTGAGTATGTGTATGAGTAACTATATAGATATGTTGGTGAATGAGCGAATGTGTATGTAGATTTTGCAATTTCTGAATAGATTGTTGTAAGTGGAATTAGTTTCTCCATTGTTTTGTAATTACTTGATTCTATTTTTCAATGTGTGTATCAAAACTTATATTACACTGAGAGAGAGTCTGCCATTTTTTCACAAGGATGATGTCATCCGTGATGTCATTTGAGATGTCATCAGTGATGTCATGAGTGATGTCACTGACTATGTCATGAGTGATGTAATATGTGACGTCACTAGCAGTGCTTTGCGGGCGTGCCAGTTATAGTGAGTACAACTAACTATAACGTGGGAATTTCAATGGTTTTGTATGAGTAAATTGTCCAGCTAACTATAACTGATAGAAAACCTATGGTTTTTTCAATGAATTTGCTAGGTTTTTTAAATGCTAATTCCTAACTATAACGTGTGTAAAACCTATGGTTTTTTCAGTGAATTTGCAAGGTGTTTTTAAATCCTAATTCCTAACTATAACGTGTGTAAAACCTATGTTTTTTTTAGTGAATTTGCAAGGTTTTTTAAATAATAACCCCTAAATAAAATATGTGTAAAATTCTTTGTTTTTTATTATGAATTTAAATACAACATCAAAACACTGAAAGTAGTTTTTTCTCCTTTCTTTTTTTCCCTTCCCTTAGTTTTTCAGATCCTTTAACTCACTCCCCTACCCTTAGTCCCCTTCTTTCAGTTACTCTTCAACTCCTCTTTTGTCACTCACCATACTCCCCTTTTCTCACTCTTTCACTCAGTCCCTTCCTTCCCTCAGTCATTTCAATCACTCATTTATGCACTACACTTTCATTCAAAAAAACTGAACAACACAGTGTTTAAGAATATAACTCTTTTTAGAAAAATGAATGAGTTCTGAAAAGAACTGTTTTTTATTCTTTTGTTGGTATATTTTTTATTCTTTTTTTAAAATGTTGAGATTTTTTTTTTTGAAGAAAATTCAGGAACTGCAACAAGAAAACTGTTCAACCGGAATAAAATAAATGAAAAATAGAAAAAAAATTATCTCCTTTCAGAGCATTTATGACTCTGAATCATGCGTTCAATTACATTCAAGCTCTGTTCTCCATGAACAATAATATCAAAACATTTGATGCACTGCATTTGCACATGTCCCAAATATGGCCTAACGTCCATTTCTGCTGTTGCTGGCGATGGGGTGGAGCTGTAGATGTGCTGGCCACAGCTGGTGGAATCTGCTGGGCCACAGCTCTTGTGGCTGCTTGGGCATATTGCACAGGGTGCACATTTTTCACATGTCTTAACATCGTATGTATAGAAAAAGAGTATTTTTTAAGAGGGTTTCCCCTTGAAAGAACAGTACCACAAAAGGTACACGTTACTTTAGGAGCATTTACCATTTTTTTGATGCTCAGGAAAAGTAAAAAACTTCCAAATAAAAGAAGATTTCCCTTTCGTAGCTGGCTGACGATATTCCATTGGGGAGTCAGAAGAAGAAGATGATGTTTCTTGTCTTTCTGCCATCCTGTTCTTTTTTCTGTCTCCAGCTCCAAAAAGGGTGCTTCTTCCAAGAGAATAAAGCAAATAGTGAGGGAAATGGGTGGGGTTTTGAAGATTCTAGATCTGTAACTAATATTAACCAATTAAAAATGTTGTTTTTGAGTCACATGACCTGACTTTTTTTTAAATTTCAATTGTGAGGTGCGCGACCGGGTGCGCGCACCCCGCAATTTAAAAAAAAAAAAAAAACGTTTTTTTGCCCGTCGGAGTTGTTTAGGGACTCCCTGAGAAACTCTAGGGGGTCAGAGACTGTCTATGATTCCTCCTTTTCACGTTTTGAAACTTTTATGTAAATCAGGTAAAACGCCATTTTAACCCGACGTGCGCGACTCGGTGCGTGCACCTCGCAACTTTTTAGAAAAAAAATTAAGGATTTTTTGGGCCTTGGGGGTCCTTAATGGACCCCCTGATAATACCTAGAGGGTCAGGGAGTGTTTTCCAAGCCTCCTTCTCACATTTTGAAACTTTTATGTAAATCGAGTTGAACGCCATTTTGAGACTGGGTGCGCGACCGGGTGCGCGCACCCCGCTGTTTTTCAACAAAAAAAAACGTTTTTTTGACTTGTCGAGATTCTTCTGGGACCCCTTGAGAAGCTCTAGGAGGTCAGGGTGTCTCTACCTAGCCTCCTTTTTACATTTTGATACGTTTATGAAAATCGGGCCAAACGCCATTTTAAAGCGACGTGCGCACACCCGGTCGCGCACGTCAAGTCATGTGACTCAAAAACAAAACTTTTCATTGGTTCATGGTAGTTTCAGTTCTAGAATCTTCAAAAACCCCACCCATTTCCCTCTTTATCTGTTTCATTCTCGTGGAAGAAGGACCCTCTCCAGCTTCTCTGAGAAATTATTGAAATGGCAGCCAGACAGGAATCATCGTCATCTGATTCTGATGGACAGTATCGACCTCCTCAACGGCGAGTGAAAGAATCTTTTATTTGGCAATATTTTAAATATCCTGAAGGACTAAAGAAGGTGAATGCACCTAAAGTCACGTGCACCATTTGTGACACCGTCCTTTCTAGGGGAAACCCTTCAAAAAAATATTCATTTTCAATTCACACAAAGATGAGACATGTGAGGCAAGTGCACCCTGCGCAGTTTGCGAAGGCATCCACTAGAGCCCTGGCCACACAAATGCCACCAGCTGTGGCAAGCACTTCATCGGCAACACCTCCATGTCCTTCAACTGCGGAACTGGACTTGAGGCCATATTTAAAGAAGGTGCACATGAGGTGCAACAAGTGCAACGAAATTCTTGTGTACTCTGAACAAAGTCTTGTGCTTGTTGAAAAGCGCATCACGGAGCATGTGTGCACAAGAAGGCGATAATTTTTTTTAATTTCAGGTTTTTTTGTTCCTGTTGAACACTTTTGAAGTTCAGGATTTCAGTTTGCGTTTCAAAAACCCCCCAAAAAGTATAAAACTTTGCTTAAAAAAAAAATATATACAAAATAACAAAACCAAAAAAAAAAGTTCTTTTCAGAACTAACTCATTTTTCAAAAAAGAGCTCTTTTTCCTATGCACTGTGTCATCTTTCTTTTGAATGAATGTGTAGTGTATAAATGGCTAGCTGAAATGAATAACAAAAATGGAGTAAGGGACTGAGCAAATGAGTGAGGTAAAGGAAGTATAGTGACTGAAGAAAGTGAAGTAAAAGAGTGACTGAAACAATGAGGCAGATGTACGTTACATGGTGCATCTCTGCAAATCAGCAGCGATGCGCCAAGTAACCTATCACAAGCAAAACCACCCAAGCGCCACCACTGATGTTCCACATTTATAATGTGGCACACCATGGGACAAAAATGGCACAGATGCGTAACGCATCTGTACCGTAAAGATGTCGCATTGCTAGAGTTGTGTCGCATGCGCGATGCAGCTCCAGCAATGCTCCTGGGGGGCCCATTCAACTAATGCTGCGTCAAGCCATAAACCTGCTTTAATCAGATGCAGGGTTTTGACATAGCATTGGCCTAAAAGTGATTGAGTGAAATCTTGTAGATTTCACTCAGCCACTTTTAGCAGGCGTTCCTGCGCAGGAACGCCCCCCCCTGCACCATAACGCCTCCTCAAGGCACAGGGCTTTACAAAGTGACGCATCTCCCAGATGCGTCACGTTGTAAATAACATGCACCATGGTGCATCTTTTGCACAGCCGCTGTGTCACAAAAGTGACGCAACAGCGGCGCAAAAGATGCGTAAAGGGCTTGTAAATGTGCCCCAAGATGTTTAAAGGTAGGTTAGTGAGTTAAAGGAAATTAAAAATTATGGGAAGAACAGTATGGAAAAGAAAGTAAAGGTGCAGGACTCACAGAAGGGAAGTGAGGATGACTATATGGACGGACAGTAAGGGACAAAGAGAGATACATAAAGTAGGGTTAGGGGAATAAAGGTAAAGGAAATGGAAAGATGATGAAGGAAGGGGATTTGAGGATGATAAAAGGGAGGTAAGTTAAAGTGAGAATTGGTAAATTAGTGATTAAAAAATTGAATAAGAGAATGAAGGGACTTAGGAGGGCATAGAAAGGGAATGGAACAGAAGGACAGATTTATGTTACCCAATACATCTCTGCAAAATAGTAAAGATGCACCAGGAAAGATGCGATACACAAATTAATCCTTGCACCACAAAAGGAGGTAGCACAAGGGAATGAGAAAAAGAAATTAGGGAGTAAGATTGACAGATGAAGTGAGGAAAAGAAAAAGAGGGGTACTGAAGAAATTGGAGAAGAAGATAAGGAATGGGAGTGATGCACAGAGAAGAGAACATGTAGTGGGATTAGACGAGTGAGATTCAATAAAGGGCAGTGAGGGAAGGGATATAAGAGTGAGGGGAAAAGAGTAATGGAAAAAAAAGCAAGACAAACGTAGTGATAGTAGAAGATAGGAAAGACAAGTAAAGGACAGATAGAGAAAAAGATAGTTAGACAAGGTGAGTGAGGCTCAAAAAACAGTATTATAATGAAAGAAAGACTGTAAATGAAAAGAAGGGAAATAATGGGAATAAGTAAAGGAAACTAAAGAAAAGTAAAAACAGTTAAGTAAGGTGATTTCCTGCTCTGGTGAGACACACTTGCCGTTCTTTAAAATTACTTATGTTGCAATCTTCTGCATCAGAGACAGACAGTGAGAGAAAGGATGCAGGACATGAAGAAGAGATGTCAAATACACATTTAAGAAACTTTTGGGGAAGAACGGAAGTATTTATGAGTAAACTTACTATATAACACAAAAAATTATCAGTTTGCTATTACCTCATAAATTACATTTAGTTAAGTATAAATTCTCATACAATATTTATTTACTAAATTTAAATTTATTGTTCGGAATGATCGTCTAAGATTGCATCATCAGCAATGTCAATATTGAAAATCTCCCAAAAAGAATCCTCAAACTCAATGAACTCCAAAGCTTCCATTAAATCTGAATCCAATGATTCATCATAGAAATCGTCCATGCCATCTCCTCCATCATAAAGCTCTCCTTCAGGATTAATCTCATCAACAGGAACATCCTCAATAACAGTCACAAAAATGTCTATAACGATGTCAAATGACTCTTCATTTTCAACTATTATTGATGTAAGTGTACTATTAAAAGAAAGAGAAAGACAGTGAGCAGCATGTTGCATGTAATTTACCATCTCTGTCTCTGCAAGCAGTATGTGTGCCTCTGCTCATAAATCTTTTTTAAGTCATCTTAAACACATTAGCAGCATGTTGCCTCTAATTTACCATCTCTGTTTCTGCAATCAGTATGTGTGTCTCTGCTTATAAATTGTTTTAAACCATCTAAAAAACATG
Source organism: Lissotriton helveticus (assembly GCF_964261635.1). Taxonomy (NCBI): domain Eukaryota; kingdom Metazoa; phylum Chordata; class Amphibia; order Caudata; family Salamandridae; genus Lissotriton; species Lissotriton helveticus. The sequence goes on from NC_136059.1 coordinate 1,084,795,183, forward strand.
AGCAGCATGTTGCATGTAATTTACCATCTCTATCTCTGCAAGCAGTATGTGTGTCTCTGCTCATAAATCGTTTTTAAGTCATCTTAATCACATGAGCAGCATGTTGCATGTAATTTACCATCTCTGTCTCTGCAAGCAGTATGTGTGTCTGCTCCTAATATTTAACCGTCTGTACTGGCCAAAACAGGCCACCTACATATAAACATATATATATATCAGACTTTTTAGCAGAAAACATTTTCTATACTAAATCGTTTTTAAGTCATCTTAAACACATAAGCACCATGTTGCATGTAATTTACTATCTCTGTCTCTGCAAGCAGTATGTGTAATTTACCATCTCTGTCTCTGCAAGCAGTATGTGTATCTCTGCTCATAAATCCTTTTTAAGTCATCTTAACACATGAGCAGCATGTTGCATGTAATTTACCATCTCTGTCTCTGCAAGCACTGAGTGTAATTTACCATCTCTGTCTCTGCAAGCAGTGTGTGTAATTTACCATCTCTGTATCTGAAAGCAGTATGTGTGTCTGCTCCTAACATTTAACCGTCTGTACTGACCAAAACCAGGCTACCTATATATAAGCATATATATATACCAGACTTTTTAGCAGAAAACATTTTCTATTCTAAATCGTTTTTAAGTCATCTTAAACACATGAACACCATGTTGCATGTAATTTACCATCTTTGTCTCTGCAAGCAGTATGTGTAATTTACCATCTCTGTCTCTGCAAGCAGTATGTGTGTCTCTGCTCATATATCCTTTTTAAGTCATCTAAACACATGAGCAGCATGTTGCATGTAATTTACCATATCTGTCTCTGCAAGCAGTGTGTGTAATTTACCATCTCTGTCTCTGCAAGCAGTATGTGTGTCTCAGCTCATAAATCCTTTTTAAGTCATCTAAACACATGAGCAGCATGTTGCATGTAATTTACCATATCTGTCTCTGCAAGCAGTGTGTGTAATTTACCATCTCTGTCTCTGCAAGCAGTATGTGTGTCTCTGCTCATAAATCCTTTTTAAGTCATCTAAACACATGAGCAGCATGTTGCATGTATTTACCATCTCTGTCTCTGCAAGCACTGAGTGTAATTTACCATCTCTGTCTCTGCAAGCAGTATGTGTAATTTACCATCTCTGTCTCTGCAAGCAGTATGTGTGTCTCTGCTCATAATATTTCACTGTCTCTACTGGCCAAAAACATGGCCACCTATATATAAGCATATATATATTACAGACTTTTTACCAGAAAACACAAGGCACAACCCATTTAAATGACCACTACAAACCAAAGCAGAAACCTAACTCATTTCAAAAAGTCTTTTCCAATATACACCATTCAAAAACACAATATGCTTCTTACTGCATACAGCAGTGTATCTTCATTAAATAAATCATATTTCAGATACCACACAGACACAGAGAAAGATGAAACACAGGCACAGAAAACCCTTTAAGCTAAAAGAGGAAAACTGTTACAAAGCACATGTGACATTATTGAAAATTATATAAATATAATTTCTGACTTTAAACAGACACTCAGAGTAATCCTTGACCAAAATTTAAACACCACACTTTTTACCAGAAAACATTTTCCACAGTAAATCGTTTTTGACACAGAGCACAGCTCATTTAAATTACCACTACAGAAACAAAGCAGAAACCTAACTCATTTTGAAAATACATTTCCAATATGCACCGTTCTATTTTTAAACAGCATTACAAAATAACATCACAAAAAATCTAGAATAAAGAAGCACAATAAGCTTCTAATCTTCCCCATAGTGCATACAGCACTCTATCTTTATTAAAATAATAATTACTCACCTTTTAAAATGCTTTGGAAGATCTAGATAGTGTCAATCACAGTCAACAGATTTTCTGCAGCAGAATCTCTGAATAATGCTTCTGACACTAGAGCCTGATAATAATGGCACAGATTCTTTTTCATTTCAGACCCATATTCGTGTACATAGCCAATAAAAATTCTTCCCACACAAATTCAAAACCAAACTGCACATTTTAATTGGTTGTACATTAGAACACTTTGAAAGTCACATAACATTCACCCATCCCCCCAGTGCTCATTCCCCTGTAACCATGGTAACTCCCTCCTAACCCAGCTCACAGTGCAGAAGTTCATCATACAATGTTGCAAAATATTCCATCAAGGGTGTTTGACCTCGCACTGTACTACCTAATCATGTGCCATGTTTCTTTAAATGACTTTTTCTCAACCATTGAAATGACTTCTTTAAAAAAAAAAAAGCATGCACCCTAATTTTCAGTGCTGAATTTTAAGAAAGCACAAATCATTTCTTGTTTTTCAAGTGCACTGAATGTTAACCTGTTTTTTTTCATAACTCCCACTTTCAAACTGGCATTTCATTTCCACAACTCATCTGAATACAAGCACATCGACCTTGAAGATGCAAAAAGTCTGGTTTGTGGGTCATAGCTATGTCCACTGGGCTCAAAAATACACAGCTAACAGAGGTAATGACAACCTTGATTTACCAAATGTGAACATTGTATGGATTGGACAGAGAGGATTGAGATGTCACCAATTGATACCATTGGTAAAATCCTTTATGCATCTTCCACACCCTGACCTTATAATTGTGCACTGTGGTGGCAATGACTTGGGCACTTTGACTGGGGTAGATCTGGAAATGCTTTTAAAGGACATCTTTGGACAATTGATGACACTTTTCCCAAAAACTGCCTTGGTATATTCTAATATATGCCAAAGGCAAAAATGGAACTGGTCCAACCAATTTTGTCCACAGATTGAGAAAGCAAGGAAACATGTAAATAAATCTGTTTCTGCGTACATGAGAGACTATGGAATGGGTAGTATATACCACAACAACTTGCGTTACAACATGCAAGGCATCTATAGGAGAGATGGTGTACATTTCACTGATGAGGGGAATAGAGTCTTCCTCTGTAACATAAGACTCTGCATCGGTACTTACTTGTAAGTACCAAAAACACCCAATAAACACAACGGCTCTTTTTAGAGCCATCTAACATCTAAACACTCAAACTTGTAATTTAACTCCATTTTTTAAATCTTTTTTTGTCGCCGTGCGCGCACCATGCGCGCACCCGTAACTTTTTGGCGACAAGAAAACAAAAAAAATTGTTTTTTTTGGCTTTGGGGGTCCTTAATGGACCCCCTGAGAAAACCTAGGGGGTCGGGTAGTCTCCACCCTGCCCCCTTTCCACGTTCTCCAATATAGTTTCTAACAGTCTTGTAAATTGAGGTGCGCGCACCTCGCAACTTTTTAGGAGAAAAAAATGAATTTTTGGGGCTTTGGGGGTCATTAGTGGACCCCCTGAGAAAACCTACGGGGTCAGGGAGTCTCCACCCTGCCCCCTTTCCACGTTCTCCAATATAGTTTCTAACAGTCTTCTAAATCGAGGTGCGCAACCGGGTGCGCGCACCTCGCAACTTTTTAGGAAAAAAAAAGATTTTTTGGGGCTTTGTGGGTCCTTAATGGACCCCCTGAGAAAACCTATGGGGTCAGGGAGTCTCCACCCTGCCCCCTTTCCACGTTCTCCAATATAGTTTTTAGCAGTCTTGTAAATCGAGGTGCGCGACCTGGAGCGCGCACCCCGCAACTTTTTAGAAAAAAAAAAGATTTTTTTGGGCCTTGGGGGTGTGGAAAATGACAATGTACATAAGCGGCGTTCATTTGTGTTCACCATACCCCTCGCTGTAAGCAGAACGAATACCGCAAAGCATTGCCCGCATCATCTCGCCAGTACAGGCCCATGCACGCACGTATACGACAGCCATTTTAGGCACCAAGGCCTCTCTGCCCACTCCCCAGCCTCGCAAGCATCCCCGACAGCCCCCGGTCTCTCATGCATAGGCCATAAAACCCTCTCCCTCTGCGCGACCCCGCTCTAAAAATGACACCCCTGCCTAACCGACACCCCCTGCATTCTTCCCAGGAACACCCTTCCCCTCTTCTGATGACCCCCCCCCCCGGCTACACCTGGCCTCTCGACCCGGTCCCAAGTCATAAAACAAAGCCTCATGGATGTACTCCCCCTGGCCCCGCATAGCAAAACGTGATACACCAACCGAAGTGCCCGATCTTATCGCTTGCCCAACCTTAGATCTGACCACCCCCTCTTGCCCTCGTGTCCTGTTGGAATGTCCGGCTGCAAGATTACAATCACATGTTACATTTGGGAGGGGAAACGACATCCGGGCGACTGATGTGGGAATAGGCCTGAAGCTGGGATTCCAAACATGCCTTTTCGTACTTCAAAGTTTCTTTATTGCAATAAGGAATGTTTGTGCATCATAAACCTGTGTATAAAAGACGGAGCCTCAGAGAAACTTGTTAGAGCACCTCTTGAAGACATTGTGCGTATGTCCGAAATGACTGGCTCTCCTCATGAGAAATAAAACTCTGTTCTTGCACTCCCGCTTCCAGCGCCCGTCTCTTTATTTGGTAACTGGTAAAAATGGGAACTAAGAGGCGTCTTGTGCCAGCAGCCTGGGCATCGGTTGTAAATTGGGCTGCTTTTCCTCAATTGGCATCCCAACGCGGGGCCCATCAGCGACATAAGGTCCGGTAAGAGAGGTCCAGACGATTGGGTGAACATCTGAACGATTGGAGTATACCTGCCTTGAGAGGGCCCTCGTCCGGCTGCCGATTGAATGAACTTCACCGATTCTGAACGGACCTCTCTCAAGTGCCCTACTGTCCTGACTGGGATCCCACAGGAATGCTGCGGTAAAAACATGGAGTAAGAGAACGTTCGGGCGCTGGAAAGGGAAGGCGAAGAACTGTCCACACGGTCCGGTCCGGGTAAGGTTAAGTAGGACGTCTTTACGTCTGATTGATTGTTTTGGAATCAGTATTTAAATACTGGTATTGTTCATTGATTGGTTCATTTAGCCTTGGTTGCTACTTGAAGTATTGGTTCTCTTTGAGACATTCTCTGTTTGCAAACAGCGACGAATAGGAACGTTCCTCTCTCTTTGCAAATAGTGAAGGATAGGTAATGCGGACTTTTGTCCCCCGTTGTAATCCGTCATGCCTATTTTTCTCCCCACTGATTGATTGGTTGCTCTGTTGCTCTTTGAGACATTCGCTGTCTGCAAACGGGGAAGAATAGGAATATTCTGTCTCCCTTTGCAGATAGTGAAGGGTAGGTAATGCAGACTTTTGTCCCCATTGTAATCCGTCATGCCTATCTTTCTCCCCACTGATTGTTTGTTATCGATTTTTATCGATTATCGCTCTTTTGAGATATTCCCTGTCTACAAACAGAGAAGAATAGGAATATTCTGTCTCCCTTTGCAGATAGCGAAGGATAGGTAATGCAGACTTTTGTCCCCGTTGTAATCCGTCATGCCTGTTTTTCTCCCCACTGATTGATTGATTGTCTGGACATTTATTGTTCAAGGAATAGTTCTTTTGAGGTATTCTCTGTTTGCAAATAACGTGGAATAGAAATATTCTGTCTAGTCTTTGCAAGTAGTGAAGGGTAGGTAATGCGGACCTTTGTCCCCCGTTGTAATCTGTCATGCCTATCCACTCCCCACTGATTGATAAACCAGTTCCACCCGGACCATTTATTAGAGGTAGATCATCTGGCTCAACCGGAGGGCACCCCTAATAAAAAGGACATACTTAAAATACGAAGCGATCACCGTATCCTGTTAACAGAAACTTTAGCACGAAACGCACTAGAAAAGGAAGGAAGAAGAAATCGAGCAAATCAGTAGGCCACTGATGAGTTTTTTGACTTCGCTAGAAACAAGAAACGTTAGAAATAGCCCGCAATAAGAAACATGGAAGTGGTGAGAGAAGCCAAGCTTGACATCACGGCAGCCACGAGGTAGCTAGGCTCCGCCGCCCCTCACTGCTCCAAACATGTCTGTCCCACCGCCCGCCACGCCCAATAACGGTAACATAAGACAGATACAAGTCAGCAGATACCTACCCCCATTCCGGAAGCTCCCGAAGTGCAACAGGTCCACGGTCACGCCCATCCGGAAGACGAGGCCTCGACACGTGCAGGGCGGGGCCCGGCTGGCCGCCATCGGCCGGAGAGGAGACGGGGTGGATGGCCCGGGATGTACTGGTCTTCCCATCCTCTTCTTCTAGCGCCTTGCAGGCCACGGGGGGATGTCTTACTTATCCCTCCGACCCCCCCCTCTTTCATCGTCTGGTCCGGCCATCATGAATGCCATCGGCCGGAGAGAAGTCGTGGAGTGGATGGCCCGGAATGTACTGGTATTCCCATCCTCTTCTTCTGATGCCTTGCAGGCCACGGGGGGGGATGTCTTGCTTATGCCTCCGACCCCCCCCTCTCTCATCACCTGGTCCGGCCATCACAAAAGTCAGCGCCAGGAGACGGCGTGGGGTGCACTGGGAGGGAGAGGCGGCGCGGACGAGCTTCTCCCACCTCCCCAGGTGTCAAGGCACCAACGATATCCACAGGAGCCGACGATGGTCCCAACGCCCCACCACCTCAACCACCACTCGACAATAATATCAAAGTGATTTTTGAAGTAGAAGGGAAAGGGGAAGTGGAAGAGAAAAGAGAGACAACCTTGATTGGAAGCTTCACAGCTTCTTCGTCATCTGTCTTGGGAGTACTGCGGTGTACCTAAAGGGAAGATATGTTATAACATCTACTGAATTACACTTTTATTATTACGTTCTACTGCTAATGTATCTTACCCCTTTTTAGTCAAGGCTATTGCTGCTCTCTCAAGGTAATGTTATGATGTACTCATATCCGTAATCTGCAACAACACATATATCTACAGTCAATAGTTGCGACTTAAATAAATGTTCTCCTGAAACCACCCTCCAGTACCACTCATTACCTGGTGCTGATACGAAATCACCTTGACTTGTCTTCAACTGGAACTTGTCGTGAAGAGGAAGGACGTTCCTCCAGTAACACAAACCCTAACTATGAGTAAACTAAATAGCACAATATTGTGTAGGCAGTTCAAAATTCAGAGTCAAACGGACGATTCATTTAAGTTCAAGAGTTCAGGAATTTCCTACCGTCGAACAACTGCTGAGTTCAAACGAGTTACCTCACTCGTACATGAAAATTTTCTTTCACAGGACTCTGTAGCTCCCGCGTAGCGCATGCAAAAATTCTAGTTTTGATTCTTCCTCCGACTCTTCAGACTAAAACACTCTGAGTTCTGAATAGCGAAGAGGAGCACCTCTACGCTCGGGGACAGTTACAGTTGAAGTGCGTAGTTCGCCTGTGGAACGCGCACCTCGTTAGTTTGGCTGCGCTCGTGCTCTCGAACACTAGAACGCCAACCTGACCCTTGTTGTGACCATTTCTGTCCACCATTTGACGTTCTGTTTCTCCTCAGCGCTGTCAAACACTGATTCACGAAATGAGTAGATACTATATGTCTTCTTCTCCACCTTGGGTATCTAGCCTTATCCTTGAATCGTGCACGAGTTTTGGCTTTTCTGTTAGCACAGTAGGTAGTGGCCACTGTAGTCGTGACAGTACCTCCCTCCAAAGGGGGGTCCCCCATTTTTGGTTTGTTAGGATAAGCCCTGTGGAAACTTTTGATTAATCTTGGAGCATGTACATTTGAAAATGGTTCCCAGGACCTTTCCTCTGGCCCAAAACCCTTCCAGTCAACCAAGTAATACAAACTGTTTCTGGAGATTTTAGAATCTAATATTTGAATGATCTCGAATTCATTTTCTGATTCTACATTCACTGGTATGGTAGTGTCTTTAAGTCTAGCATTCTTTGGGCTTTTCTTTAATAGGGAAACATGAAAGGCTGGATGAATCCTTAATGACTTGGGAAGCTGCAACTTAACCACTACTGGATTTATGACCTTTGAAACTTTAAATGGTCCGATAAATCTGGGTTGAAATTTCCTATTCCCTCTAAGTCTCAGATGTCTGGTGGACAACCATACCTGATCCCCAACCTCGAAACGTGCTCCCACTCTCCTTTTCTTGTCTGCCTGTTTCTTGTAGGCTTCTTTAGCTTTAGTTAAATTTCTCTGGGCCTTCTCAAAAGAAGTTTTTAACTCCATTATTACATCTGTGACAGCTGGCACGGCAACATCCTGTCTACCTATCATCAAACTAGGATGCCGACCTGAATTTAAGAAAAAGGGAGAGTAACCAGTGGAATCGTGAAGTGCGTTGTTGTAAGCAAATTCGGCCGTCCACAATAAATCTGACCAGTTCCCCTCCTGTTCCAGTAAATAGAGGCGCAAATATTGCTCCAATTCCTGGTTCACTCTCTCGGTCTGCCCATCTGTTTCAGGATGGTAACTGGTAGAATATCGGGTGTCGATGCCTAAATTGTGCATGAATTTCCTCCAAAATTTCGATAGGAATTGTATTCCTCTATCTGATATAATAATTTGAGGGACTCCATGAGCACGAACAATGTGCTGATTAAATAGTTGTACCAGTTGAGGGGCTGAAGGCACAGACTTCAATGGGACGAAATGACTCATTTTAGAAAAGGAATCTACAAATACCAATATTACTGTGTTGCCCTGACTAGGGGGTAGATCTACAATTAAATCTAACGTCACTGTATGCCATGGATGAGGTGCATTGGGCAAGGGATGTAACAAACCCTGTGGGGCCTGTCGATTAGGTTTTCCCTTAATACAGATCTCGCAAGTTGAAACATACTGCCCCACTTGAGCCGCCATGCCCGGCCACCAAAAATATCTCCTGATTAAGTCCAATGTTTTCTTCATGCCTTTGTGTCCTGCCAATCGATCATCATGGCATCCACTCATGGCCTTTTCCTGCAATGCTTGAGTTGGTAGGTACAATTTCTCACCGCAGTATGGGAGTCCATTAGTCACAGTTCTCTCTTCACCTCGCTCTGCCCAATTTTTTAACTCGTCATCCGAAAAGGCCTTTTGGACTTCCTTAGTGAATTCCTCCAAGTGGATTGCTCCGATGATTTTGTCTGCTGGAATAATAAGTTCTTTAGAAGGAGCTTTCTCTTCTTCACTGGAATTCATTCGAGATAAAGCATCAGCCTTTCCGTTTTGGGCTCCCGGTTTGTAAGTTATTACGAAATTGAATTCTGAAAAGTACAAGGACCATCTCAGCTGTCGGGGAGTTAAAGTTTTTGCAGATTTTAAAAATTGTAAATTTCGGTGATCTGTAAATACTGTTACACAATGTTTGGCTCCCAATAGGTAATGGCGCCAGTCTTGAAAAGCTTCTTTCACCGCCAACAATTCCTTGTCGGCTATAGAATAGTTGACTTCTGGCCCTGATAGTTTTCTCGAACGGTAAGCCACTGGATGGAGCTGTCCCGATTGTTTGCATCGTTGGGACAAAATACCCCCAGTAGCAAAGTCCGACGCATCAGTTTCCACGTAGAAGGCCTGTTCAGGATCTGGGTGCATCAAAACAGGGGCTGTGACGAAGGCCTGTTTTAGATTCTGAAAAGCTACTTCAGCAGCGTTGGACCATTCGAACTTTTTCCCCTTTTTCAGTAGTTGAGTGATCGGTGCTACCTTGGTAGAGAAGTTTGGAATAAATCGTCGATAGAAATTGGCAAAGCCAATGAAGCTTTGTATTTCTTTCACATTTTTCGGCGATGACCAATCCTGAATCACCTTAACTTTGGACATGTCCATTTCTACTCCCTCAGCTGACAGCACAAAGCCGATGAATTCCACACGCTCCACATGGAATGAGCATTTCTCGAGTTTGACGTAAAGATGGTTGTCCAGTAACTTTTTTAAAATTGCTCTCACGTGCTGGACATGATCCTCTTCGCAATCCGAAAAAATTAGTATGTCGTCAATGTAGACCACGGCAACCCTGTTTAAAAACTCCCGCAGGACGTCGTTAACAAAGTGCTGAAAAGCTGCCGGTGCGTTGCTTAAGCCATAGGGCATCACCTGATACTCGAATAATCCATATTTTGTCCTGAATGCTGTTTTCCATTCTTCACCCTCAGCTACACGAACCAAGTGGTAGGCACCCCGTAAATCCAGTTTGGTGTAGATTTTGGCCCCTTTCACCTGATCCAAGAGCTGGGAAATAAGAGGCAAAGGATATCGGTTCTTGCCTGTCACCTGATTCAATGCGCGGTAATCAATGCAGGTGCGCAGAGTTCCATCCTTCTTAGGACGGAAAAACAAAGGCGACGACACCGGTGATTCTGAAGGCCGAATAAACCCTAGCCGCAGATACTCGTCCAAATACTCCTTTAGATGAACATTTTCAGCCTCGGTCAAGGCGTAGATTCGGCTACAAGGCAATATGGCCCCTGGTTCTAGCTCAATTTTGCAATCATATTCCCGATGAGGAGGGAGTCTCTCAGCATTACGCTTGTCAAATACGCTGGCCAAATCCTGATACTCCTGGGGAATATTCTGCGTCTCAAGAACACAAATGCTTGTAGTGAGTTGTGCTAGCTCGTGAGCAGCCGAGGCTTCGGACTTGAATTTTCTGTTCCCAAAACAGTTCTTCGCACAATACTCTGAGGTCATCTCAACTGTCCTCCTCTCCCAGTCAATGGTGGGGTTGTGTTCGGTCAACCATGGCAACCCCAAAATTAATTGAAATTGTGGCGCATCAATCAAATTGAACCTTATGTATTCGCGGTGTCCCTGCAACCCTTCCAACTCCAGCGTCTCTGTCTCTTCAGTAATGGGGCCAGAAGTTAGGTTGGTACCGTCAACTGCCTTGACTACCTCAATGTGTTTTTTCCTGATGGCTTTGATCCCAATTTCATTTTCATACCTCACATCGCAAAAGTTCCCTGTAGCGCCTGAGTCAATCATTACAGACACCCCTGTGATAGTTCGTGATCCAAATGTGACTGTAAACGTGAGAGTCAAATGTGGTGCCGCTGATTGCAGAGTGTTGACCAATTGTTGATGATCTTGAGTTGACTGTTCGGAACATCCCATCAGGGCAACTCCTTCTACTGATGGGATTTCTCTTTTAACCCCAGACTGATCTTTGGTTTTTTCGGACACTCCTTCACAAAATGTCCCGAGGCTCCACAGTACAAACATAAATTGTTCGAACGTCGTTTCTCCTTTTCCTCTTTAGTTAGAGGGCCTCTGATAGAGCCTATCTGCATTGGTTCTTCTCCAGTGGTTACGTCAGTTTTGCTTTCTGATTTGATGCGATCTAGACGGGGAATCCAGGTTCTGAAATCTTTTTTCTTCTCAGATCGTCTCTCATACAGTTTATGATCTATTTGTAATACCAAGTCTATCAATTCTGAAATTTCTTGCGGCCTCTTTGGTATTTGAGCTAAGGCGTCTTTTAACTCATCTCGTAAGCCACGATAAAAAATGGCTGAGCGCTTGCCTTCGGGCCAGTCTGTTTCCACAATTAGTTTATTAAATTGGGCAATGTACGCCACCAAATCACGATTCCCCTGCTTAAGCTCCAACAATTCATTGTCTGTGGCTTGGTTGGCGGTTCGTCTATCAAAAATTCTTAGAAATTCTTTCTTGAAGAGCTCAAAATCATACAATGCAGGATCATTTCTGGAGATTAATGGCATGGACCAGGCAGCAGCGTCACCGCTCAAGTAGGACAGAACAAATGCAACTTTCGCTTGATCCTCTCTAAACACTACTGTTCTACATAAAAAGTGTAGAGAACACTGAGTGAGAAAGATTTGGGCCTTATGGGGGTCCCCGCTAAATCTCTCAGGGTTAGCTAACGGAATGATTGGAGCTACCGAGTGTATCACTTGAGTAGTTGCTTCTGCAGCCGATTTACGAGTAGGATCCAACCCCGGTAAAGGAGTGGTACCCGCCAAAATAGCCTCCATTTTGTGTTTGATTTGTTGAGTTTCTTGTTGGGACCTTTTGACCTCGTCTCTAAGAACCCTATTCTCCTCAGAGGTGCGAGTTAGTTGATTTTGTAACCCCTCCAAAACCCCCGCCAAGGATTTTAAATCCAAACCTTCAGCCATAGTCGACTCGGGTGGATAAAAGGGCACTTCAATCTGTCAAGGCACCAACGATATCCACAGGAGCCGACGATGGTCCCAATGCCCCACCACCTCAACCACCACTCGACAATAATATCAAAGTGATTTTTGAAGTAGAAGGGAAAGGGGAAGTGGAAGAGAAAAGAGAGACAACCTTGATTGGAAGCTTCACAGCTTCTTCGTCATCTGTCTTGGGAGTACTGCGGTGTACCTAAAGGGAAGATATGTTATAACATCTACTGAATTACACTTTTATTATTACGTTCTACTGCTAATGTATCTTACCCCTTTTTAGTCAAGGCTATTGCTGCTCTCTCAAGGTAATGTTATGATGTACTCATATCCGTAATCTGCAACAACACATATATCTACAGTCAATAGTTGCGACTTAAATAAATGTTCTCCTGAAACCACCCTCCAGTACCACTCATTACCTGGTGCTGATACGAAATCACCTTGACTTGTCTTCAACTGGAACTTGTCGTGAAGAGGAAGGACGTTCCTCCAGTAACACAAACCCTAACTATGAGTAAACTAAATAGCACAATATTGTGTAGGCAGTTCAAAATTCAGAGTCAAACGGACGATTCATTTAAGCTCAAGAGTTCAGGAATTTCCTACCGTCGAACAACTGCTGAGTTCAAACGAGTTACCTCACTCGTACATGAAAATTTTCTTTCACAGGACTCTGTAGCTCCCGCGTAGCGCATGCGAAAATTCTAGTTTTGATTCTTCCTCCGACTCTTCAGACTAAAACACTCTGAGTTCTGAATAGCGAAGAGGAGCACCTCTACGCTCGGGGACAGTTACAGTTGAAGTGCGTAGTTCGCCTGTGGAACGCGCACCTCGTTAGTTTGGCTGCGCTCGTGCTCTCGAACACTAGAACGCCAACCTGACCCTTGTTGTGACCATTTCTGTCCACCATTTGACGTTCTGTTTCTCCTCAGCGCTGTCAAACACTGATTCACGAAATGAGTAGATACTATATGTCTTCTTCTCCACCTTGGGTATCTAGCCTTATCCTTGAATCGTGCACGAGTTTTGGCTTTTCTGTTAGCACAGTAGGTAGTGGCCACTGTAGTCGTGACACCAGGTGGAGGCCCCTCAGCTGCACCCCCAACGCTCCACTCACCCGACAAGGGTTCGTCCACTGTTGCGGTGCAACACCACGCCCGACAGGCTGGAGTCCATCTGCCCTTGCGATCCAACGACTGCCGGTTGCCGCAGAACTCGTAAAATGGCGGTCGACTCTGCAAGTTTGGACCCGGCGTGCAAAGATGGCCAGGTCGCTTGCCAGCTAAGAAAATGAACCCCCCCCCGTCCAGAGGCGTTCTCCTCAGCTTTGAAGATTCTATGAGAGCCGCAGGGGCCCCCGACCCCCGCGGGCCCCCGATGGAGAATGACTGCCATGATTGCCCACAGAACGACCGAGACGTAGCCACGAGACGTTGGCGCTCTCATGCTGGCGCCAGCCTCAGTTTGAATGACCGAAATCCTGCCGACTCCCAATTTGATCAGTTCCGGTGGAACACCAGTATGACCCGGTAGGAAAGATTGTTGCCTCCCTCCCCCCTTTGACTGATGGTTCATATCGCCGGTCCCTTCTGTGCCCTTTAACGAAACTTTTGGACTGCCGAAAGAGGCTCTGGTCCAACCACGAGTTGGTGGAGACATTTTGACTATACTTGGACCTGCCTGACCTCACCCAAAATGGCGCCGGTACAAATGAAACTCGCAACTCCCTGTTGTGTTCCGGTTGCTCAGCCTTGATATCATGAGATATGAATGCAGTTTTTTTAAAGCACGAGGAGGGAGGGGATGAGTACTGATTGAACACTTGGACGATGAATTGATATTAAGTTCTGACGCGTCATTGATTACCGTATTATTGAAAGGTCGAAGTTTCGACACTTATGGTACTTACCCACAATTAATTTTCGATATGATTTTATTGCACTTGTCGTACCTTTATGAAATCAACGGTCACCAACTCCGTTCAAATAAATATCCCCTCATGTACAGTTCCAGTCTGCTCCATGGCTGGCCCACGTGGTTGTAGACCCGTATTTGTGCGCCAACATTTTTAAATAAAGGTTTTGTGAAAAGCAAACATAGTTGCAGCGCTTAAATTGGTAAGTTTCGAATAAATGGTCACTGTTTCCGATAAGTAAAATACAGGTGAAATGAAGCCACTTGATTACTTGAAGGTTAAAAAGCAGAGTACACAGAAATATCGCAAATGTGAATGGTCCAGGTTTGTTGTGTATATGTTTTTTATTATATATTTTTATTTTTGTGCAACGTAAAGCAATCGATAAAGGTCCCGGTATTTAGCCTTTACCTTATGTGCCACATGTATCAGGGAAGTTGTTTCAGATGCCCCTAAGCCACTCCGAAGGAATGCCACCTAGCCCCTCTAGTCTCCGTGCCTAGTGAACAAAAACGACCCTGTACCACTGTAGACCATCCCTCCTCCTCGAAGGAGAGCATGAGTTCACCCCCCACTTTACACTGACTGCCCTTTGTTTTGACCCTTCCCTACACACGATCCGTAATACCACACTTGGGCGATCTATGCAATACACAGTCCATCAAAGATTATCTCTCCCGCACTACCGGTCCCTCTGGGCTTAAACGCCGAGATGGAAGGGATTGCATCCCGCGGAAATAGGTCGAGTATGTGGTAAGTAAGAGCATCTTCAGGTTTATGCGCGCTGATGTGTTTTAAAACGCTGCCCCCACCCCTTCTTTTTCCCTTCTTTCTGCAGGACCCATCGGAACGCCGACCAAAGTATGGAGAAGACCTAAGCAACACGCCATGGTTCCGCACGGAAAAATTGTATATTGTCTATGGGGACTGCCCCTGAGAACGTGACGAATTTGTGTGATGTGAATGCACGCGTGTATGCCCCGATGTGTATAGCTCGACTGAATACGCGTTGCACACGTTTGAATTGATAAGGGAAATGTTTTATGTATGACTTAAGTGATGATCGAACGGCCGATGGAATGGGAAAAAGGGGTCTGAACATGGTGCCTATACACGACGAACAAAACAAAGATATGGCACTCCCTTACTTAGAAACGACTGTCTCTCTCTCTCTGAACCCAGCGACTGGGAGGGTGGCCTGAAGCAGAAACTTGATGGGTTATTGCAGTATGACAGAATATGACTCCAACCGGCATCCCAAATAATGCAACCAAGAATGACGTGCACCCATGAGTAAATTCATACGATAACTAAATAGAGAAAGGTTCAGGAATATCCCGGGGTGAGGTTTACCCGAGTACACTCCTCCTGGAAGACTAGGAAAATTGTCAATGTTTAAGATTTACCACCTCCCTCTTGCACCCTCATAGACATGAAACTCAAAGCTGCCCCATTGTTCTCCCGACTGACACCCTCCGTTGCCTCAGCCTGGATACCCATTCGCTAAAAAGGATTCGAAGATCCCACCGTGAGTATTAGCCCAACCAGGTTAGTTCCCGAACAATTGACAAAGGCGTAAGTATTTGCAACCAAGGCCACCAGCAAAGGCAGCCAGATGAATTAAGTAGGATACTAAGGATGCGCAGCATGCAGGAAGAAATGTTTTTGGCCAAGTACTGTTCTATGTTTTGTCTTGGATTCTTGTATATAATGCATGTACTACCCCCCCGCCTGAATTCATGTGTACGTAATGTATGGATCTACGTCGTCCCTCAGTCTGTGTTTCTATATAACTTGACCCCTGTTGTTCTGTGTTGTGTGCGCACTAAATGGCCTATTATTGTACACGCTTCTCTCTCTCTCTCCATGTCGTATGTGTACCAAATAGTTCATTTAAAATGCGGACGACTCTCTCTCCGAGGGTCCCCTGTTCCCTCTGCCTTTGTGTGGTAACGTTGTGCCCCGCCGGCACAAGCTTAATTGGTTTTTCTGAACACAAAGGTGTTCGGCAAAATTGACAGAAACTAAAACAATTGTAATTTGCCATATTACTACCTCTCCTTTCTGTAAAATGATGGAATTTGAATTGGCTAAGAAGGAAAGGACAGGTAAGACGACTGATGTCCCCTAATCTGGCCTTTTTCATAGGGGGACTATATGTCAGTGGCCTTCTGTTCTCAGTTTGTTAGAAACGCAATCCCCAATGCCCAGATTGCCCCACTTCTCTGCACCCAAGTACGGATGTCCAAAGCGTCCTCGTTTCTCCCGATTGACCCCAGCTCCATATCCCGAAGTATAACTGATGACCCTGATTAACCTTTGCTCCCCGAGAAAAGAATGTTTAGCCTCTGTCCCTCTCTCATGATAATAGAAGATTGCCAGGGCTTGGGTTAGAAAGACGAGTCTCTACCGTAGGATCCGATTTCGAGGTTGATGGAAATACGCAGTTGATAGGAGTCTGACTTCTCTCCATATACGCCATGAATGAACGCCAAATAGACTTGGTACAACCTAAGTAGAAATGTCCACATACATACTCCATAGTGATAACTTCTGACCGTGACCGATGAACGTATCCCCAGCTACTTGAGATTTGGGGCGGAATTGAAATGTATAAATGTCTTCTCCTGCCAGTTCTCTAAAGCTTGTTTTGTACCCATTCAAAGATACACAATCACCGGAGGAGAGGGGCCGGACGTGACGCACAGCCTAGCCGCAGATCATGAAGCACATGTGACCTCGACCAAAGGTGGAGCTGCAGAGCAACGAGACGCGGGACGAGGCACCACTCTCGAACACGGAAAAGGAAAGGATGGAGGGCTGCCTGGAAGCCTCTGCTTGCTGACCCACGCATGCCAGAAGTCCCCGCCCCTTTTAGCCCGATCGATGGGCCTGCCTGCTCGTTATCCTTTGCTCCCTTGGTTTGTCTCAAAGATCTGATCCCGCTCCGCCCTCTCTTCCCTCGATTATCCGACAACCCCCCCTTTCTTTCTCATGGATTTTGACTCTGAGAAGAAGAACAGCATTTAGGTAGAATAGGGTTTGCCACGAAAGGAGAAAGAAATGCAGGTGCCCAGCATGAGGCACCCTTAAAAAGATTAGTTAGGAAACAGGACTGTGGTCTAACAGCAGAGGACAGATCGCACCCTGCGACGTGTAAGGATGGATCCGAGCTGGACCTATAGCTCCACCGCCGGTGCTCAACAGCGCCAACGGAAGAAAACGAACTACTAGAACCTACCAGTGATGGCTCGCTGCTAAAAAGACACTGTGGCGAAGACCCCCCCCCTCCCCTTTCTGGACTTTCTACCCCCCCCTGGACTAATTGCTTGTATTGAACTGAATTCCTCCCTCAACTACTTTGTATTGCTTTCAAGATGTTTCATCGGTCACTTTAACTGTACATTGATGCCGCCGGAGAGAGAGTCAGAACATTGTTCCATAATGTGTACATAACACGACAAATGTAAATTCATCTGTATTGCACCTCGTCTATCGCATCAACTGCACATAGTTATATGCAATCCGCCAGTATTAACAAACGCTATTTCATTGACCACCCATGGCTATATGTACACCCCGTCAGTTATGATAAACACGGAAATGAACTAACTTATGTTAAAAAGCGGCGACTGTGGAAAATGACAATGTATATGTACATAAGCGGCGTTCATTTGTGTTCACCATACCCCTCGCTGTAAGCAGAACGAATACCGCAAAGCATTGCCCGCATCATCTCGCCAGTACAGGCCCATGCACGCACGTATACGACAGCCATTTTAGGCACCAAGGCCTCTCTGCCCACTCCCCAGCCTCGCAAGCATCCCCGACAGCCCCCGGTCTCTCATGCATAGGCCATAAAACCCTCTCCCTCTGCGCGACCCCGCTCTAAAAATGACACCCCTGCCTAACCGACACCCCCTGCATTCTTCCCAGGAACACCCTTCCCCTCTTCTGATGACCCCCCCCGGCTACACCTGGCCTCTCGACCCGGTCCCAAGTCATAAAACAAAGCCTCATGGATGTACTCCCCCTGGCCCCGCATAGCAAAACGTGATACACCAACCGAAGTGCCCGATCTTATCGCTTGCCCAACCTTAGATCTGACCACCCCCTCTTGGCCTCGTGTCCTGTTGGAATGTCCTTCTGCAAGATTACAATCACATGTTACATTTGGGAGGGGAAACGACATCCGGGCGACTGATGTGGGAATAGGCCTGAATCTGGGAATCCAAACATGCCTTTTCGTACTTCAAAGTTTCTTTATTGCAATAAGGAATGTTTGTGCATCATAAACCTGTGTATAAAAGACGGAGCCTCAGAGAAACTTGTTAGAGCACCTCTTGAAGACATTGTGCGTATGTCCGAAATGACTGGCTCTCCTCATGAGAAATAAAACTCTGTTCTTGCACTCCCGCTTCCAGCGCCCGTCTCTTTATTTGGTAACTGGTAAAAATGGGAACTAAGAGGCGTCTTGTGCCAGCAGCCTGGGCATCGGTTGTAAATTGGGCTGCTTTTCCTCAGGGGGACCTTAATGGACCCCCTGATAATACCTAGGGGGTCAGGGACTGTCTACCAAGCCTCCTTCTCACGTTTTGAAACTTTTATTTAAATCAAGTGAAACGCCATTTTGAGACAGGGTGCGCGATCGGGTGCGCGCACCCCACAACTTTTTAGAAACAAAAAAGGTTTTTTTCAGCCTTGGGGTCCTTAATGGACCCCCTGAAAATACCTAGGAGGTCAGGGAGTCTCCACCCTGCCCCCTTTCCACATTGTGCCCCTTTCTTATCTACAATATGTAGACTCGCACTGACAAAATGGCAGTCAACACTTCCTGATTTCCTCCAAATCGAATGTTGACAGACGTCAAACAACAAATCAGAATTCCGCTCGCGCACGGGAAGGTACGCACACGGGTGCGCACACCCGTGCGTGCACGGTGCGCGCTTATAGATATATAATTGATTTTAACTTTAATTTTCTCAGGCACTACTGGAGGGATTTACAATATTTAACCAAAAGCGTGATCTGCCTACCAGACTCTACCATTTTGCCAAGTTTGGTGTAATTCCGTTCAACCGTTCGGGCTGTAGCCGTGTCTAAAGGTCCTATGGAAAATAACATGGGGAAAACACGTTTTGGGAACCCCCTTTTTTCTCGGCCCCCGCTTCACAAATCCCCCCGAAACTTTCAGGGAAGGAGCACAACGGAGCTGGCCAAACTTTTGGAAAATTACACGCAAATTCGTCCACCGGCGCCAGAGTTATTCCCAATAGAATGTTGTGGATTTCCTATGGAAACTAGGTCCTAACTAAAACTAGCTACTGGCGACCGCCAGTAGGTAATATATATATATATATATAAATAAATATATTACCTACTGGCGGTCGCCAGTAGGTAGTTATAGTTAGGACCTAGCTGCCATAGGAAATCCTCAACATTCTATTGGGAATAACTCTGGCGCCGGTTGAGGAATTTGCGTGTAATTTTCCAAAATGTTGGCCAGCTCCGCTCCGCTCCTTCCCTGAAAGTTTTGGGGGTATTCGTGAAGTGGGGGGCTGGGAAAAAAGGGGGTCCCAAAACGTGTTTTCCCCATGTTAATTTCTATAGGACGTTGTGACACGTCTACAGCCCGAACCGCTGAACGGAATTACGTCAAACTTTGCAAAATTGTAGGGACTGGTACGCAGATGTGCCTTTGCTATATTTGGTGAAAATTGCTCCAGTGTTCATTTTGAAAATTAACTTCAAAAACACATACATATCTCTAGGCGCGCTCCGAGCGCTCACCGGTATGCGTACCGGGGAGCGCACCCGGCGCGCTACGGGAGTGCGCGAGCAGAAAGCTGATTGGCTATCGGATGTCTGTCAACATTCTAAACAGTCCGGAGAGTCCGCCATCTTGTGTCTCGGTAGAATCGAGACATAAGAGGTTAAAAAAAAAGGGGGAAATGATTAAAAGGGGGCAGGGTAGACACCCCCTGACCCCCTAGGTTTTTTGAGGGGGGCCTAAAAGGACCACGGGGAAAAACAGTAGAAGAAAGTAGAGTAAAAAAATAATTTAGAGTGCTTAGAGGTAGAGTAGCTCTGAAAAGAGCAGTTGTGTTATGTGGGTGTTTTTTGTACCTACAAGTAGGTACCAATGCAGAGTCTCAAATTCAAGAGGAAGACTATTCGCCTCATCTGTAAAATGTACACCATCTCTCCTATAGATGCCTTGCATGTTGTAACGCAAGTTTTTGTGGTATATGGAACCCATACCATAGTCTCTGAGGAAAGCAGAAACAGATTTATGTACATGTTTCCTTGCTTTCTCAATCTGTGGACAAAATTGGTTGGGCCAGTTCCATTTTTGCCTTTGGCATATATTAGAAAATACCAAGGCAGTTTTTGGAAAAAGTGACATCAATTGCCCAAAGATGTCCTTTAAAAGCATTTCCAGACCTACCCCAGTCAAAGTGCGTAGGTCATTTCCACCACAGTGCACAATTATAAGGTCAGGGTGTGGAAGATGCATAAATGATTTTATCAATGGTATCAATTGGTGACTTCTTAATCCTCTCTGTCCAATCCACACAATGTCCACATTTGGTAAATCAAGGTTGTAAATACCTCTGTTGCTTGCACATTTTTCACTCCAGAAGACATAGCTATGACCCACAAACCAGACTTTTGGCATCTTGAGGGTAGATGTGCTTGTATTCAGATGAGTTGTGGAAATGAAATGGCAGTTTCATTATGATAAAAAGTGGTTGAGATTCAGTGCACTTGAAAAAACAGAAATGATTGGTGCTTTCTTAAAAATCTCCACTGAAAATAAGGGTGCATGCTTTTTTTTTTAAAGAAGTCATTTCAATGGTTGAGAAAAAGTCATTTAAAGAAACATTGCACTTGATTAGCTAGTACTTTGAGAGGTCAAACACCCTTGCTGGATTCTTTTGCAACATAGTATGATGAACTTCTGAACTGTGTGCTGGGTTAGGAGGGAGTTACCATGGTAACAGGCTGAATGAGCACTGGGGGGATGGGTGAATGTTATGTGAGTTTCAAAGTGTTCAAATGTACAACCAATTAAAATGTGCAGTTTGGTTTTGAATTTGCGTGGGAAGAATTTTGATTGGTTATGTACAAGAATATGGGTCTGAAATGAGAAAGAATCTGTGCCATTATTCTGAGGCTCCAGTGAAAGAAGCATTATTCAGAGATTCTGCTTAAGAAAATCTGTTGAGTGTGACTGACACTGTTCTACATCTTTCAAAGCATTTTTAAAGGTGAGTGATGATTCTTTTAATAAAGGTAGAGTGCTGTATGCACTATGGGGAAGATTAATAAGCATATTGTGCTTCTTTATTCTTGCATTTTGTGTCATATTTTTTGTATTGGGAATAACTCTGGCGCCGGTTGAGGAATTTGCGTGTAATTTTCCAAAATGTTGGCCAGCTCCGCTCCGCTCCTTCCCTGAAAGTTTTGGGGGGATTCGTGAAGTGGGGGGCTGGGAAAAAAGGGGGTCCCAAAACGTGTTTTCCCCATGTTAATTTCTATAGGACGTTCTGACACGTCTACAGCCCGAACCGCTGAACGGAATTACGTCAAACTTTGCAAAATTGTAGGGACTGGTACGCAGATGTGCCTTTGCTATATTTGGTGAAAATTGCTCCAGTGTTCATTTTGAAAATTAACTTCAAAAACACATACATATCTCTAGGCGCGCTCCGAGCGCTCACCGGTATGCGTACCGGGGAGCGCACCCGGCGCGCTACGGGAGTGCGCGAGCAGAAAGCTGATTGGCTTTCGGATGTCTGTCAACATTCTAAACAGTCCGGAGAGTCCGCCATCTTGTGTCTCGGTAGAATCGAGACATAAGAGGTTAAAAAAAAAGGGGGAAATGATTAAAAGGGGGCAGGGTAGACACCCCCTGACCCCCTAGGTTTTTTGAGGGGGGCCTAAAAGGACCACGGGGAAAAACAGTAGAAGAAAGTAGAGTAAAAAAATAATTTAGAGTGCTTAGAGGTAGAGTAGCTCTGAAAAGAGCAGTTGTGTTATGTGGGTGTTTTTTGTACCTACAAGTAGGTACCAATGCAGAGTCTCAAATTCAAGAGGAAGACTATTCGCCTCATCTGTAAAATGTACACCATCTCTCCTATAGATGCCTTGCATGTTGTAACGCAAGTTTTTGTGGTATATGGAACCCATACCATAGTCTCTGAGGAAAGCAGAAACAGATTTATGTACATGTTTCCTTGCTTTCTCAATCTGTGGACAAAATTGGTTGGGCCAGTTCCATTTTTGTCTTTGGCATATATTAGAAAATACCAAGGCAGTTTTTGGAAAAAGTGACATCAATTGCCCAAAGATGTCCTTTAAAAGCATTTCCAGACCTACCCCAGTCAAAGTGCGTAGGTCATTTCCACCACAGTGCACAATTATAAGGTCAGGGTGTGGAAGATGCATAAATGATTTTATCAATGGTATCAATTGGTGACTTCTTAATCCTCTCTGTCCAATCCACACAATGTCCACATTTGGTAAATCAAGGTTGTAAATACCTCTGTTGCTTGCACATTTTTCACTCCAGAAGACATAGCTATGACCCACAAACCAGACTTTTGGCATCTTGAGGGTAGATGTGCTTGTATTCAGATGAGTTGTGGAAATGAAATGGCAGTTTCATTATGATAAAAAGTGGTTGAGATTCAGTGCACTTGAAAAAACAGAAATGATTGGTGCTTTCTTAAAAATCTCCACTGAAAATAAGGGTGCATGCTTTTTTTTTTAAAGAAGTCATTTCAATGGTTGAGAAAAAGTCATTTAAAGAAACATTGCACTTGATTAGCTAGTACTTTGAGAGGTCAAACACCCTTGCTGGATTCTTTTGCAACATAGTATGATGAACTTCTGAACTGTGTGCTGGGTTAGGAGGGAGTTACCATGGTAACAGGCTGAATGAGCACTGGGGGGATGGGTGAATGTTATGTGAGTTTCAAAGTGTTCAAATGTACAACCAATTAAAATGTGCAGTTTGGTTTTGAATTTGCGTGGGAAGAATTTTGATTGGTTATGTACAAGAATATGGGTCTGAAATGAGAAAGAATCTGTGCCATTATTCTGAGGCTCCAGTGAAAGAAGCATTATTCAGAGATTCTGCTTAAGAAAATCTGTTGAGTGTGACTGACACTGTTCTACATCTTTCAAAGCATTTTTAAAGGTGAGTGATGATTCTTTTAATAAAGGTAGAGTGCTGTATGCACTATGGGGAAGATTAATAAGCATATTGTGCTTCTTTATTCTTGCATTTTGTGTCATATTTTTTGTATTGGGAATAACTCTGGCGCCGGTTGAGGAATTTGCGTGTAATTTTCCAAAATGTTGGCCAGCTCCGCTCCGCTCCTTCCCTGAAAGTTTTGGGGGGATTCGTGAAGTGGGGGGCTGGGAAAAAAGGGGGTCCCAAAACGTGTTTTCCCCATGTTAATTTCTATAGGACGTTCTGACACGTCTACAGCCCGAACCGCTGAACGGAATTACGTCAAACTTTGCAAAATTGTAGGGACTGGTACGCAGATGTGCCTTTGCTATATTTGGTGAAAATTGCTCCAGTGTTCATTTTGAAAATTAACTTCAAAAACACATACATATCTCTAGGCGCGCTCCGAGCGCTCACCGGTATGCGTACCGGGGAGCGCACCCGGCGCGCTACGGGAGTGCGCGAGCAGAAAGCTGATTGGCTTTCGGATGTCTGTCAACATTCTAAACAGTCCGGAGAGTCCGCCATCTTGTGTCTCGGTAGAATCGAGACATAAGAGGTTAAAAAAAAAGGGGGAAATGATTAAAAGGGGGCAGGGTAGACACCCCCTGACCCCCTAGGTTTTTTGAGGGGGGCCTAAAAGGACCACGGGGAAAAACAGTAGAAGAAAGTAGAGTAAAAAAATAATTTAGAGTGCTTAGAGGTAGAGTAGCTCTGAAAAGAGCAGTTGTGTTATGTGGGTGTTTTTTGTACCTACAAGTAGGTACCAATGCAGAGTCTCAAATTCAAGAGGAAGACTATTCGCCTCATCTGTAAAATGTACACCATCTCTCCTATAGATGCCTTGCATGTTGTAACGCAAGTTTTTGTGGTATATGGAACCCATACCATAGTCTCTGAGGAAAGCAGAAACAGATTTATGTACATGTTTCCTTGCTTTCTCAATCTGTGGACAAAATTGGTTGGGCCAGTTCCATTTTTGTCTTTGGCATATATTAGAAAATACCAAGGCAGTTTTTGGAAAAAGTGACATCAATTGCCCAAAGATGTCCTTTAAAAGCATTTCCAGACCTACCCCAGTCAAAGTGCGTAGGTCATTTCCACCACAGTGCACAATTATAAGGTCAGGGTGTGGAAGATGCATAAATGATTTTATCAATGGTATCAATTGGTGACTTCTTAATCCTCTCTGTCCAATCCACACAATGTCCACATTTGGTAAATCAAGGTTGTAAATACCTCTGTTGCTTGCACATTTTTCACTCCAGAAGACATAGCTATGACCCACAAACCAGACTTTTGGCATCTTGAGGGTAGATGTGCTTGTATTCAGATGAGTTGTGGAAATGAAATGGCAGTTTCATTATGATAAAAAGTGGTTGAGATTCAGTGCACTTGAAAAAACAGAAATGATTGGTGCTTTCTTAAAAATCTCCACTGAAAATAAGGGTGCATGCTTTTTTTTTTAAAGAAGTCATTTCAATGGTTGAGAAAAAGTCATTTAAAGAAACATTGCACTTGATTAGCTAGTACTTTGAGAGGTCAAACACCCTTGCTGGATTCTTTTGCAACATAGTATGATGAACTTCTGAACTGTGTGCTGGGTTAGGAGGGAGTTACCATGGTAACAGGCTGAATGAGCACTGGGGGGATGGGTGAATGTTATGTGAGTTTCAAAGTGTTCAAATGTACAACCAATTAAAATGTGCAGTTTGGTTTTGAATTTGCGTGGGAAGAATTTTGATTGGTTATGTACAAGAATATGGGTCTGAAATGAGAAAGAATCTGTGCCATTATTCTGAGGCTCCAGTGAAAGAAGCATTATTCAGAGATTCTGCTTAAGAAAATCTGTTGAGTGTGACTGACACTGTTCTACATCTTTCAAAGCATTTTTAAAGGTGAGTGATGATTCTTTTAATAAAGGTAGAGTGCTGTATGCACTATGGGGAAGATTAATAAGCATATTGTGCTTCTTTATTCTTGCATTTTGTGTCATATTTTTTGTATTGGGAATAACTCTGGCGCCGGTTGAGGAATTTGCGTGTAATTTTCCAAAATGTTGGCCAGCTCCGCTCCGCTCCTTCCCTGAAAGTTTTGGGGGGATTCGTGAAGTGGGGGGCTGGGAAAAAAGGGGGTCCCAAAACGTGTTTTCCCCATGTTAATTTCTATAGGACGTTCTGACACGTCTACAGCCCGAACCGCTGAACGGAATTACGTCAAACTTTGCAAAATTGTAGGGACTGGTACGCAGATGTGCCTTTGCTATATTTGGTGAAAATTGCTCCAGTGTTCATTTTGAAAATTAACTTCAAAAACACATACATATCTCTAGGCGCGCTCCGAGCGCTCACCGGTATGCGTACCGGGGAGCGCACCCGGCGCGCTACGGGAGTGCGCGAGCAGAAAGCTGATTGGCTTTCGGATGTCTGTCAACATTCTAAACAGTCCGGAGAGTCCGCCATCTTGTGTCTCGGTAGAATCGAGACATAAGAGGTTAAAAAAAAAGGGGGAAATGATTAAAAGGGGGCAGGGTAGACACCCCCTGACCCCCTAGGTTTTTTGAGGGGGGCCTAAAAGGACCACGGGGAAAAACAGTAGAAGAAAGTAGAGTAAAAAAATAATTTAGAGTGCTTAGAGGTAGAGTAGCTCTGAAAAGAGCAGTTGTGTTATGTGGGTGTTTTTTGTACCTACAAGTAGGTACCAATGCAGAGTCTCAAATTCAAGAGGAAGACTATTCGCCTCATCTGTAAAATGTACACCATCTCTCCTATAGATGCCTTGCATGTTGTAACGCAAGTTTTTGTGGTATATGGAACCCATACCATAGTCTCTGAGGAAAGCAGAAACAGATTTATGTACATGTTTCCTTGCTTTCTCAATCTGTGGACAAAATTGGTTGGGCCAGTTCCATTTTTGCCTTTGGCATATATTAGAAAATACCAAGGCAGTTTTTGGAAAAAGTGACATCAATTGCCCAAAGATGTCCTTTAAAAGCATTTCCAGACCTACCCCAGTCAAAGTGCGTAGGTCATTTCCACCACAGTGCACAATTATAAGGTCAGGGTGTGGAAGATGCATAAATGATTTTATCAATGGTATCAATTGGTGACTTCTTAATCCTCTCTGTCCAATCCACACAATGTCCACATTTGGTAAATCAAGGTTGTAAATACCTCTGTTGCTTGCACATTTTTCACTCCAGAAGACATAGCTATGACCCACAAACCAGACTTTTGGCATCTTGAGGGTAGATGTGCTTGTATTCAGATGAGTTGTGGAAATGAAATGGCAGTTTCATTATGATAAAAAGTGGTTGAGATTCAGTGCACTTGAAAAAACAGAAATGATTGGTGCTTTCTTAAAAATCTCCACTGAAAATAAGGGTGCATGCTTTTTTTTTTAAAGAAGTCATTTCAATGGTTGAGAAAAAGTCATTTAAAGAAACATTGCACTTGATTAGCTAGTACTTTGAGAGGTCAAACACCCTTGCTGGATTCTTTTGCAACATAGTATGATGAACTTCTGAACTGTGTGCTGGGTTAGGAGGGAGTTACCATGGTAACAGGCTGAATGAGCACTGGGGGGATGGGTGAATGTTATGTGAGTTTCAAAGTGTTCAAATGTACAACCAATTAAAATGTGCAGTTTGGTTTTGAATTTGCGTGGGAAGAATTTTGATTGGTTATGTACAAGAATATGGGTCTGAAATGAGAAAGAATCTGTGCCATTATTCTGAGGCTCCAGTGAAAGAAGCATTATTCAGAGATTCTGCTTAAGAAAATCTGTTGAGTGTGACTGACACTGTTCTACATCTTTCAAAGCATTTTTAAAGGTGAGTGATGATTCTTTTAATAAAGGTAGAGTGCTGTATGCACTATGGGGAAGATTAATAAGCATATTGTGCTTCTTTATTCTTGCATTTTGTGTCATATTTTTTGTATTGGGAATAACTCTGGCGCCGGTTGAGGAATTTGCGTGTAATTTTCCAAAATGTTGGCCAGCTCCGCTCCGCTCCTTCCCTGAAAGTTTTGGGGGGATTCGTGAAGTGGGGGGCTGGGAAAAAAGGGGGTCCCAAAACGTGTTTTCCCCATGTTAATTTCTATAGGACGTTCTGACACGTCTACAGCCCGAACCGCTGAACGGAATTACGTCAAACTTTGCAAAATTGTAGGGACTGGTACGCAGATGTGCCTTTGCTATATTTGGTGAAAATTGCTCCAGTGTTCATTTTGAAAATTAACTTCAAAAACACATACATATCTCTAGGCGCGCTCCGAGCGCTCACCGGTATGCGTACCGGGGAGCGCACCCGGCGCGCTACGGGAGTGCGCGAGCAGAAAGCTGATTGGCTTTCGGATGTCTGTCAACATTCTAAACAGTCCGGAGAGTCCGCCATCTTGTGTCTCGGTAGAATCGAGACATAAGAGGTTAAAAAAAAAGGGGGAAATGATTAAAAGGGGGCAGGGTAGACACCCCCTGACCCCCTAGGTTTTTTGAGGGGGGCCTAAAAGGACCACGGGGAAAAACAGTAGAAGAAAGTAGAGTAAAAAAATAATTTAGAGTGCTTAGAGGTAGAGTAGCTCTGAAAAGAGCAGTTGTGTTATGTGGGTGTTTTTTGTACCTACAAGTAGGTACCAATGCAGAGTCTCAAATTCAAGAGGAAGACTATTCGCCTCATCTGTAAAATGTACACCATCTCTCCTATAGATGCCTTGCATGTTGTAACGCAAGTTTTTGTGGTATATGGAACCCATACCATAGTCTCTGAGGAAAGCAGAAACAGATTTATGTACATGTTTCCTTGCTTTCTCAATCTGTGGACAAAATTGGTTGGGCCAGTTCCATTTTTGCCTTTGGCATATATTAGAAAATACCAAGGCAGTTTTTGGAAAAAGTGACATCAATTGCCCAAAGATGTCCTTTAAAAGCATTTCCAGACCTACCCCAGTCAAAGTGCGTAGGTCATTTCCACCACAGTGCACAATTATAAGGTCAGGGTGTGGAAGATGCATAAATGATTTTATCAATGGTATCAATTGGTGACTTCTTAATCCTCTCTGTCCAATCCACACAATGTCCACATTTGGTAAATCAAGGTTGTAAATACCTCTGTTGCTTGCACATTTTTCACTCCAGAAGACATAGCTATGACCCACAAACCAGACTTTTGGCATCTTGAGGGTAGATGTGCTTGTATTCAGATGAGTTGTGGAAATGAAATGGCAGTTTCATTATGATAAAAAGTGGTTGAGATTCAGTGCACTTGAAAAAACAGAAATGATTGGTGCTTTCTTAAAAATCTCCACTGAAAATAAGGGTGCATGCTTTTTTTTTTAAAGAAGTCATTTCAATGGTTGAGAAAAAGTCATTTAAAGAAACATTGCACTTGATTAGCTAGTACTTTGAGAGGTCAAACACCCTTGCTGGATTCTTTTGCAACATAGTATGATGAACTTCTGAACTGTGTGCTGGGTTAGGAGGGAGTTACCATGGTAACAGGCTGAATGAGCACTGGGGGGATGGGTGAATGTTATGTGAGTTTCAAAGTGTTCAAATGTACAACCAATTAAAATGTGTAGTTTGGTTTTGAATTTGCGTGGGAAGAATTTTGATTGGTTATGTACAAGAATATGGGTCTGAAATGAGAAAGAATCTGTGCCATTATTCTGAGGCTCCAGTGAAAGAAGCATTATTCAGAGATTCTGCTTAAGAAAATCTGTTGAGTGTGACTGACACTGTTCTACATCTTTCAAAGCATTTTTAAAGGTGAGTGATGATTCTTTTAATAAAGGTAGAGTGCTGTATGCACTATGGGGAAGATTAATAAGCATATTGTGCTTCTTTATTCTTGCATTTTGTGTCATATTTTTTGTAATGTTGTTTACAAATAGAATGGTGCATATTGGAAATGTATTTTGAAAATGAGTTAGGTTTCTGCTTTGTTTCTGTAGTGGTCATTTAAATGAGCTGTGCTTTGTGTCAAAAACGATTTAGTATGCAAAATATTTTCTGGAAAAAAGTCTGCTTTTAAAATTTTGGAAAGGCATTACACTGACTTTCTGTTTGAAATAAGAGAAAACATTTTCACATTTTTCAATAATGTCACCTGTGCCTTGTAACAGTTTGTGTCAATTAGCTTAAAGAGTATTCTTTGCTTGTGTCTCACTTTACTATGTGCCTGTGTGTAATCTGATATATGATTCATTTAATGAAGATACACTGCTGTATGCAGTATAGGGAAGATTAAGAAGCATATTGATAATCTACCTAAGATGGAATGATTAAATTGGAATAATATGCTTAGTTGATGTCTTTAAAAATATGGAAGTATATGTTTTTGAAGACATGGTAGATTACATGTAACATTCTGGTCATGTGCCTAAGATCACACTGATGGATGAATCAAGCTTCAATCACAGTGTGATCTTAGGCACATGACCAGGATGTTACATGTAATGAGAAATTGATGTTATGTCTTGTTTATAAATAGGTGTCCTGTTTTTGGTCTGTAGTGACAGTGAAATTATATGAGCAGAAACACACATACTGCTTGCAGAGACATACATGGTAGATTATATGTAACATCCTGGTCAAGTGCCTAAGATCACACTGTGAGTCAAGCTTGATTTTAAAAGGAAGTGGGTGAATATTATGCTTACTTGATGTCTTTAAAAATATGGAAGTACATATTTTTTAGAGACATGGTTGATTACATGTAACATCCAGATCATGTGCCTAAGATCACACTATGAGTGAAGCTTGATTTTAAATGGATGTGGGTGAATAATATGCTTAGTTGATATCTTTAAAAATATGGAAGTACATGTTTTTTAAAGACATGGTAGATTACATGTAACATCCTAGTCGTTGTGCCTAAGATCACACTGATGGGTGAATCAAGCTTCTCTCACATTGTGATCTTAGGCACATGACCAGGATGTTACATGTAATGAGAAATTATTGTTATGTCTTGCTTATATATAGGTGGCCTGTTTTTGTCCTGTAGAGACAGTGAAATAATATGAGCAGAGACACACATACTGCTTGTAGAGACAGACATGGTAGATTATATGTAACATGCTGGTCATGTGCCTAAGATCACACTGTGAGTCAAGCTTGATTTTTAATGGATCTGGGTGAATAACATGCTCAGTTGAAACCTTTTTCAATCCTGCAGGTATGGAAAAAAACTTCCATATAAAGTGCTCCTTGATCTTGGGCTGAGGAGGCTCTTCCTGGATGAAGTCATCTGAGTCCTCACTGCTGCTGGGTGGTCTGGCAGCCATTCTTTTCACTAAATGGAAGAACAGAAAGGAACAGGTCTTGCTGTCTCCAAAGTGAAAGAAGAAGTGACGGAAATGGGTGGGGTTTTCATTAGTTGTAAAAAAAACTGTTAACAACCAATGAAAAGAGTTATTTTAAGGTCACATGACTTGACGCGCTTACGCTGCGCGCACCGGAGCGCTTCCGCGGGCGCTTACGCAGCACGAACGTAGGCGCTTCCGGGGGCGCTTACGCGGTGCACCTAAATGACATTTACTTTTTTTTCCGCACGCGGAAATAGCGCTCTCGCTGCGCTCTCGGGTGAGCTTACCGGTGCGCGCACCCTGAGCGCTCCAAGACAAAATGATTTAAAAAAAACTACATGAAAAATACATTGTAATAATTAAAAGTTATAAAAAAAAGCTAATAAAAAAACTGTTTAAAAATCGTACGTTACAAACTCAATATACAAAGGAATTAGCTTTTAAAAAACCTTTGAAATTCACTGAAAAAATCATAGGTTTCACAATTGTTATAAATAGGAATTAGCATTTAAAAAACCTTTGAAATTCACTGAAAAACCATAAGTTCCACACCAGTTATAGTTAGCTAAACATTTTACTCATACAAAACCATTGAAATTCCCACGTTATAGTTAGTTGAACTCACTATAACTCGCGCGCCCAAAATCCACTGCTGATGATGTCACATATTACATCATTCATGACATGGTCAGTGACATTGCCCTTCTGATACTCACAATGTAACTTTGAAATACTCTCTATACAAATGGACCCTATTCATTGGGGTTGAATATTCCATTATTTTCTTTCCTGTACCTTTCTTGGTTGTCCCCCCCTGTCTTTCTTGTCTTTGACATGACTAATTGCATATAAATGCTGATACATCTTGTTGTATTTTATGTGGCACATGATTTCAGCCTTGAAAAAGCCCCAGGCCTTCACGCCGGGAAGGGGCAAAACACAGTTGGATGTTAATGTCATACTTCGGTTCACATGTGTTGGAACTTTGCCCAACTATAAGGATTAAAAATTACTCTTCACCAACTCAAGACTCTTGATTTCAAGAACGTATTTGAATCACAAAACAATACATGATATAGATACTCAGGTCTGTCCTACAATTTCCCATGGATTATAGTTCAATTGGTTGGGGGGTTCTCATTTTATTGAACAACTAAGCACCCTGATCACCCCCTTATCAAGGATGGGCAACTTCTCTGACTTTCACCCCTTTTTTCCCACACCATGAGGTTCTTGGCTGTTATGCACCAACCTGCTCACTTTTTCATCATTGGCAGTTTTTCTTTAAACTGGAGGAACCAACAGCTAGTCTGAATCTAAAAGAGCTGCTCGTGTATGCCTCTGTAATTTGTAAACTTAAACACACCTATCAGCTTTTATTATGTTTATTAGCTCCTCATAATGGAAAAAAGGCTATGCTCTCATCTCAAAAAACATCAAAACGGAGTTAAATGTGGCATCTAGCATATGTCTTTATTCCATACCCATATTCATGATTAAAACCAAATCCCATGTTTAGACCATTTTAATGTGAACAACCGTCATATTTTATTGCCGCACTACAACTTACTGCAATTTCATCAGGGCATGAGGACTAGTAATTGTACACGGACCTGTATTAAAAAGTAGTGAAGAAGTAGACAGACAACAGAAAATGAGATGAATACTTAACATATCCCTTGAAGATTAAAAATCCCCCCCACACTTCTAATCTTTCACCTGCAGAGGGTGCATGTAATATTTACCATATGGCCCCAGGGTGAGCGCCTACCATCAGGTCATAGTGAGGAAGCTTCTGGGAGCACAACTGTGGATGCCTAAAGGGAGGAACAACATGTGTTTCAGAGTTTACGTCTGTTATATGTTTCGATCATTGTGCTATGTTTTTCTGGTGAACTTCGTACCGAGCATACAGTGGCTATTTCCCACAGCCATTGTAAAAGATCCAGCATTCCTCCTTTCTAAATAGTGCCTCTGCAGCTCCCGCACATCACTCATCCATTTTTTCAAGAATTGTCCATTTTAAATCCACTGGACCATGCCCCTGTTCCTGAAAGTGCTTCACCTGGTGAGTTGTTAACTTCCCTGATCTTAGGGTGCTAATGTGCCCTTGGATCCTGATTGTTACCTTATGGGGAGCCCCAGGCCCCCCATAGCCCCTGTCAGCACCCCTACCTTTGCTGGTGTGGCAGGATCCAGATGCATTCTTTGCTGCTGCCTGGTAGGAGCAGCTTTTCTATGCTCTTGACAAGTAGTTGCAACCGTCAGTTCCCTGCCCTCAAGAGTAAGGGCAGGGAATTGAAGTTCTTCCTGCTCATGCTCTTGCGGGCAGGGAACAGCAGTGTCAGTAAGGATTGGGTTGCCAGGACACTGCTGCCATTGGGCCCTGGATGGATCAGGTAGGGGGGGCTCAAAGCCCCACACCCCCAAAAACAATTCTGCCCCCGGGTGGGGTCCACAGGACAATTTTGTATCTCAGGGAGGGGGGGTCCATACCTTTGCACATCCCCCTCCCCAGAAATCCTTCTGCCCTGGGGATGGGCAGCTCAGTTCCCTTTTGCATCTAAGAATAGGGTGGTGCATGCCGCCTCCACCCTTAAAAAATTATTGCCCCATGGTATGGGGTCCCTGGGGCCACAAAATGTCTTAGGGAGTAGAGTTGCATGCCCCCTCCCTAAATAAAGTAAAACAGTGAACAGGAAATGATTGGGGTAGCATCTCATTTTACATTCAATGTTTCAGCTGGGGAGTACCCATAATTCCCTGCATGAGCCTTTAAAAAGATATTTTTGAAGCTGGCAGCACCCATAAAAGGGGCAGCAGCACCACCAGGCTTTTTTTAATGTTATGGGGGACTGTAGGGAGCATAGCAACCCCTTAACAACATTTTTTAAAGTGTAGTAAATCTCCTTTATTTTGATGGTTTGACTCTTTGACAAAGTCAGTAGGTAGTAGTAGTACTTGGCAGCCAAAACGTGGAACTCCCTCCCCACATGCCTCAGAACTACCCAGGACCATCTCGCCTTCAGGAAACGCCTCAAGACCTGGCTCTTCGAGCAGCAGTAATCCCCCCCCTCCTCCAGCGCCTTGAGACCCTCTCGGGTGAGTAGCGCGCTCTACAAATGACCTGATTGATTGATTGATTGAGGTATATGCCTTACTAAAAATAAAGCCCTTTATATTATTAAATGCAATGTGCTGTGCCAGGTGTTGGGCATGTCCATGCATGGTATTGGACGTTTTAAGTTACATTAAAAAAACATAGAAATTCATTGAAAAAAACAAACATTGAAATGACATTATAGTTAGGCGAAAATGCCAGTTAAATCACGCCATCTTTCACTGAATTTCACCAGTTATAGCTATCTCAAGTAACTGTTGCTCTTGCCCTAATGCAACAATAACTTGCATCCTCACCCTGTACGACTAATGACCTCGCATATTACACCAATCATGGCTGATCTTCTATGACATCATTGATAAAATCTCTGACATCTGAAATGCAGCCGCAGCCGGCAGTGGGAGTACCTGCAAGGGGGTGATGAGGGGAGGGGGAGGGGCAGGGTGGGGGATAGTAATGTATGGATTACGGAGTTTTACAGGTAAGTAAACATTTAAATAAATAAAACGAATTTTGTTGAGTGCACTGCATCCCCAAATGCGATGCAGTGCGTGCAACGAAATTCGTTTTATTTATTTAAATGTTTACTTACCTGTAAAACTCTGTAATCCATGGGTGGGGGGTAGTAATGCTACCCCCCACCCTGCCCCTCCCCCTCCCCACGTCACCGCCCTGCAGGTAATCCCACTGCCGGCCGCGGCTGCTGAAATGGCATTTTTGGCAACAACACTGTATATGGTGTGCACGACCACTTTAACCTGTTTTTTTTCTGTGAGTAGATATACACACACACACATTCACCCACACAGAAATGTTATTGGAGCTCTCGTGTAAAAGAAAAATGCTAATTAAGAACATGAACAATCGAGGGGGCGTGGCTTACGCCCGATGGTGATGGCCGCAGTTCCGTAGCTCTCCGTGAGCCGAAGACGGAGACTGGCCCGGCGTTCCTTCTTCTGTGAAGAACGGCACCTGAAAAGCGAGGTTATGCCGTAGGAAGGTGCCCGCTACCTCTCATGCTTGTTTGAGTCTTCATTGGGCATATTTCGCCCAGAGAACTGCAAGTGAGTGACCGAGGCGCCGCCGATTTGATGGCCGCCATTTTATCATTACTGCTGACGGAGCGTGGCTCCTAGCGTTTTTTTTTCACGGTCCTGGGCAGCAGTTTCTCTTCATGTTGCTGCGCTCCCGAAGGCCTCATTCTCTTAACTTTATGCCCCCTTCTGCTTGAGCTCCGTGGGATATCTTTATTTTTTACTTCATCTTCATATTTTGTCTTCTCTGATGGACTGCCGCCATTTTGATTGATGTTAGTCATGAACTGCCTCACTACCTCAGAATCACTTCTCGACTATTGGTGAGCAGCGCCATAATCTTCGCAAGCGTTCATGTCCCCTTGAGTATCTTCAATGAGCTGTATTGACTATTTCTCACATGTGCCTGCTTTCTAACTGTCGCTACAATTTGTGCTGCTTTCTCAACAACGCTGACTGTTTTACATTTCTTCCTTTTGCACCCATGTTGGCTCTTTATCATTTCTTTAAGTGGCTTTTCACAAGTTCAGGGTCTACCAGCAGTGCCTTTACTACATGCTTTCTTCTACTGAATGCCTATTAGCTATGTGCTCACGTTTTCTACTTCATACCACGTTATTTGCAGCTCGTGTTTCCAGCATGATTTGATGCGCCTTTTACTTGTTGAATTCACCTACATTTGCTTACTGCTTATTTCTTGCAGATATAGCTCTATATGTTACATGTTTCTTTTAGGGGTTCTGTGCTCTTGAGTTTCATGGGTCATTCATCAAGTATGTTTTGAGAATTTCACAATTTTTCTGTTCATGCTCACTTCATCTAGATTACGTTGAACTGTTCTTATCGATCTCATTATATTCATTTATGTATCTACTGAATGGAGAGACTTCCTAAAGATCTACGCAAACCTTCCCTCATCACTGAGCAATTTTCTGTTCATACCAGCTCTCGCTACCAGTGTTTAGAGATGGACGATATGCTTGATACCCCATCTTCAAAAGGTTCAACATCCTCTACTTCATCATCATCAGTTACCAAGAAAGGCACAATTAAAAGATTAAAAAAAGATCCTCCATCGCCTTCTTCACAAACATCCTCCTCTACTAAGATGGATTTATTATTGGAGGAAATCAGGGCCCTACGTCCCTTTATCGAAGAGACTAAATCTACACTCCATCAACTATCAGACAAATGGCTTTCTGTTGATGAACGTATAACTGTGCTTGAGCAAAGTGTTGCTTCACTGGAGTCCTTTGTATCTAAAGTCAATCCAGTTTGCTCACAAGTATCGATTTTACATAAGCAAATCGAAAATTTGGAGAATCGAAGTAGACGGAACAATCTGCGCCTTTACGGCCTTGAGGAAGGTTTGGAGGGATCTGATCCCATTTCTTACTTCAAATCCTTTTTGCCAAAACTCCTTCACTTGCCAGAAGGTACCAATCTCAATATACAGAGGGCACATCGTCTTGGCTCAATTAGAGGTACATCTTCTGCTGCAACAATGAAGAAACCGTGAGGTGTCATTATATACTTCCTTGAATATACCGACTTGCTCAAAGTCCTGTCTGCAGCACGAGCCCTGAAACGCATCACATGGTCAGGACAACCTTTATATTTTTCACAGGATTATGCAAAATTAACCGCTGACCGACGCAAGGAGTTCTTGTCTCTTCGACCACAACTGCGTTCCTTAGGAGCACAATCTGGGCTATTTCATCCCTGCCTATTTAAAGTAACTTTCAATAATAAGACTACTACTTACGATGACCCATTAAAGCTGAAAAGTTTTCTTTATTCGCACTCCAATGTTACCATGGATACCACTTCTGCTTCAGGTTCTTCGTAACTTCTATCATTGTAACTGTTATGCCTTAATGTTTTGCAGTTAATATTTCTGATGGGTGTTTATGCCGTATATTTCATTATATGTTCTGTTAATTGCTTGTTTAGTTCAATCTTGCATTTCTCTTTTTTTTTTCTTCTTACACAGATTTTTCTCCTGCTTGTCAAGCTCCCTCTCTTTGTCCTTGAGGTTCGTCGGGTCCAGTCCCTCCCTTCGTCCTCCCCTTTGAGCTTTGGTCGTGCAATTGTCCATGTGGCTCCCACCCTCCCACTCCTTTGTATGTTCCAGATGTCTTGTAAGTTTTCTGTTTTTCCCCTTATTCTAGTGTTTGTTGACACTTGGTCTTCCCTATGGTTCCATCTGTATTCATACCCTCTTCCTCATTCCTCTTCTTACTCAGTACCGTTGGGTTTCTCAACTGATTCTCTTTCTCTTTTTCTGCTACTTCCTTGCTTCTTTTCTCTCTCTTCTCTAGGGTTTCTGTTTTTTGTCTCTTGCATACTTACCCTTTTATATGGTTGGTTGATTGTACATTCTTACTTTTATTTTGTCTTGTTCTCTTTCGACTGGATTCTACTACCCTTTCCATATTTTTTCACATGTGCCTTTTCCATGTTTTCACTTTATATCACCTTCTTATCCTCCTCTCAACCTTCCTCTCTTTTCCTGCTTTTCTGCTTTTTTCGCGTCCCTATTACACTTTTCTTTAACCTTTCTGTTCACAGGTATGTATTGCATTTTACCTCTTGTTTCTCATTGATTACTCCTGATTGGTTTTCGTTATGTCCCTCTATATTATGTATATGCACGACCTTTTCATCTTGGTCTTTTGTATTCTATGATTGCCTTTTACTGATCATTATTTTTCATGCTAATGTATGCCTTTGACAATTATCTCATGGAACGTTAGAGGTTTACATTCCCCGATTAAGAGGCAGAGAGTCCTGTCCCACCTTGCTAAACTTAATGCGGATATAGCATGCATACAAGAATCCCACCTTTCAGCTGAAGAATCCATTAAATTGAAAAGGGGTTGGGTGGGGGAGGTTTATTTTTCTCCAGGTGATGGTAAGCGCAATGGTGTCCTGATTCTGTTTCGTAAATCTCTCCCTGTTAAAATTGTGACGAGTTGCACTGACCAAGCAGGCAGATGGGTTCTGGTAAATTTTACCTTGGATAAGGTCCCTTTGTCCATATTGAACATCTACGCCCCAGTCACTGGTGACGCCTCCTTTTGGACTTCTCTGGCTCCACACATTACACAACATTATGCGGATAATTTCATTTTGGCTGGTGATTGCAATGAAGTTCTTGACCCATTCCTTGATAGAAGATCATCCAGTGCTTACATTCTCCATAAATCACATAAATCTTTCACACACCTTATCCACCAATATTCCTTTATCGATGCATGGAGATTATGCAATCCCACTTTGCAAGAATATTCATTTTTTTCCCCACCTCAACACACTCAATCAAGATTGGATTACATTTTCGTTTCACACCAACTTTCTCAATCCCTCATTTCTTCCGACATTGGCTCCATTTTAATCTCAGATCACGCGCCAGTTTCTATTTATTTAGACGTTCTCTCTAATCCAAAGTCAGTTAAGAAGTGGCGTTTCAATCATTCTCTCCTCCTTGATTCTGATTTTGTCTCTTCTTTCACTTCCTTTTTTCACGAGTACTTTTTGTTGAATCAGACTGATGAGATTCAATTCCAGGTAGTATGGGATGCCTTTAAAGCATCAGCCAGGGATTTTGTTATTAGTTACGTTTCCCGTAAACGGAGAAAGGCGCAGCAAATCACCAAAGATCTCTTTCCTAACATCAAACGTTTAGAACACACCTATTATACTTCAAAGTCCACGGATTGCTAAAATGAGCTTATCGCAACCAAACTTCAATTTAATAAGGATACTACGACCAATGCTTCTAATTTTTTACTAAAGTCTAGTGCCAAATTCTACGGTGGTCAAAATAAGGCTGGAAAACTATTGGCCAATTATTTAAAAGCTAAACAGAACAGGGTCACCATAGAGTCCATTCATGGTCGGGATGGTTTAATTAAACATAAGGATAACAATATCTTACAGGAGTTTCATCATTTTTACGAATCACTATATACATCCGAATCGGATGCTTCTCAAGATTCTATTTCTCATTTCCTTTCTACAATTCAATCCCCTTTTGTTTCACCCCCAGATCTTTCTGCATTGGAAACAGACATTACGCAAAATGAGCTTTTTCGAGCATTGAACACACTTAAACAAGGGAAGGCTCCAGGCCCTGATGGTTTTACGGTCGAATTCTTTTCCCACTTTTCTAAACTTCTTATCCCCAAGCTACATACTCTGCTCTCTACTTTCCTTAATGCGGGTTCCGCCTCTGGTACTTTTTCTGACGCTCTCATCTGTATTCTTCCCAAGCCAGGTAAAGATTTGCAACATTGCAAAAATTATCGTCCAATCTCTCTGGTAAATGTCGATTACAACATTTTCTCAAAAGCGCTGGCCCTACGTCTCGAATCACACTTACCTGATCTTCTAGGCAAGGAACAGTCGGGTTTTGTTAAGGGCAGATATCTCGCAGATAATACTAGATTGTTTTTCGATATCCTTTCTAAAATTTCACATTTATCTCACCCTCTCGCAGCCATAGCTCTGGATGCTGAGAAGGCTTTCGATAGGGTTGAATGGCTATATCTTTTTCAGACCCTGAAATGGTTTGGCTTTGGGCCAAAAATATCTACATTAATTTCACTTTTATACTCTCATCCAAGGGCGGCCATATCGGCAAATGGTGGCTTATCCTCTTACTTCTCCCTTACTAGAGGAGTCAGACAAGGCTGTCCTCTTTCTCCCTTCTTGTTTAATCTTGCCCTAGAACCTTTTTTACTACGAATTCGCCAGAATAATGACATTCATGGTTTTACCTCTCTGCAATCTAACATTAAAATGGCTGCATATGCTGATGACGTCCTGCTGTTCTTATCTCAACCCAGTACTTCAATTCCTGCATTTTTAAACGAGGTGGATTCCTTTGCTCGTGTCTCCGGATACAAATTAAATAGGGACAAGTGCGAGATTCTACCCCTTATGAAATATACTCTTAAAAACGATTTCTCGGCTTCGGGATTTACGTGGAATACTGAGTCCATTAAGTACTTAGGCCTTCATTTTACAGCTTCTCTTGCGGGTACAGTTGCTCGTTGTTTGGACGACTATTCACAAATTAAATACCCTTACGTCCAAATGGCATCCTCTTTATCTGTCCTGGTGGGGAAGATTGGATACCATTAAGATGATGCTCTCGCCTATTATCCTCTTTACCATTTCCAATATCCCATTTTCTATCCCTTTAAAATATTTTAAGAAAATTAATTCTATTCTTTCTACCTTTTTGTGGGGACATAAAAAGCCCCGTATGTCTCTGTTCAAACTGATGCGCCCCAAGTCGGAAGGTGGAGTGAACTTCCCTAATTTTTCTTTATACCACAAATCTTTCCTATTACATCAAGTGTCCAAATGGCTATTGGACTCTCCCTCCTCGTCCCCTCTTTGGTTAGATCTCGAGAGCTCCTTCATTTTCCCCTTCTCATTTAAAGAATATCTCATGTTCTCCCGTAAACCACAATTTCTCTCTACCCCCATCCTTAAATATACGTCCAAAATTCTCCCAAGTTTACCTATCCCATCCTTTTTTGAGCAACCTATCTGGCATAATTCGTCTATCCTCATTAATAACAAACCCTTCTTTTGGAAGTCATGGAGATCTCGAGGTCTTATATGGGTTCATCAATTATATCATCACGGTCAACTCCTTTCTTTCCAGTCAGCGGTCTCTCTATTCCATCTTCCTTCATCTTTCCGTACTAAATATGCTTTGTTAACCAATGCGCTTCAAGACGCTTACAATGCATTCTTTACTTCTCCCTCTCCAGTTTATCAAGAGCCTTCTAACAAACCTTTTCTATATCCCCCTACTCCTTAAAGGAGTCACAGCTTCAAAAATCTATGCTTCTCTTTTAACCCCATCCCCTCCCCGTATTAAAACTAAAACGGAGGAGCAGTGGGAAGAGGATCTACATACTTCCTGGCCCATTGAAACTTGGAATAATATTTGGCAGAAGGTGCGAAAATCATCTAGAGCTGCAAATACGACTCAGACATTATTTTTTATTTACAACCGTCTATTACTTTCACCACTCACTCTCAGCAAACAGTTTCCAGACTCCACAAATTTATGTTGGTCATGTTCGTCACCTCATGCAGGCCTTGTCCATATGCTTTTTGAATGCCCCCTAGTCCATACTTTCTGGGTGCAGGTATGGTCCCAGATAAATAGGATTTTCTTTTCCACTCATCCTTTCTCTGCCTCACACATTTTCTTGGGAAGTGCCTCTCCGATTTGGAGTCATTGCACATTTCGCATGAAAATAATTGATTTACTGCTAGCAGTAGCTTTCCAACAAATCACCAAAAATTGGAAAGACTTCACCAAATTATCATATCAAGCCTGGTGGTATGCTGTCTGTTATAATCACAGACTAGACACGACTTTTGTTTATCCACTGACTTTGGCTGCAAAAAGAAAGGCATTGTGGGAGCCAGTTACGTTTTTCTTTGATGACAGTGCCAGACGTTCTATGCCTCTCTCTCCTCTGCAGCAGGAAGTTCCTAAACCTCCATGATTTCCTCTTGTTTGTTCCATATGCTTTTTACTTCTAATATTCTCGTGCATGTTTCAAAATATATATCTCATAGTACTGTTTTAATTCTTAATGGCATATTGTTTTCCATTTTATAATTCATTAGTCATGCTTGTAAGTACTGCCCAAATTCAGTTGCGATCCCTATTTTCTCCCCCTACCCTCCCCTTTCCCCTTTTCTTTATAACTTTTAACCGATATTACGACTATTGTTGTTTTTGCCATTATTGCATATTTTACTTGTATCAGTATCTACGCTTCTGTATCATCTTCACTGACCTATTGTGCTTCTTTTGTTTACATTTCTTTTAATAAAATAATTTCTGAACTTAAGAACATGAACAATCTATGAGGTTAGATGAATATCATTTTGTAGTTTAACATTCTTATGACAGAATATTGGCATCAGGTCCTCTTGCTCTGTTACCATACAAGGATTATAGTTAGCCTCCTTTATTGTTTTAAGGATATTGCAAGTCACCAGTGAGTTCCATAACCTTTTATATGCAACTCTGTATGTTCCGTGCCCTGACCAGTCCTTTCCACTGGGCTGCTGACCCTGCCAGCAGGCATTGTGACCTCCAGCTCAACTGCAATAAGTTATTATCCCTCACTCTTGAACCTCAAGATAAAACTGTTTTTCTCTGGGTCTGTTTTAGTCACAACATCCTTTCCGACTCTAATCTTCTGACAGTTACTCGAACTTTGATCTCAAACAAATGAGAATACTGCCCCACATTCTATGAGAGATTTAATGTAAGACTGACCAGAAATTAAAATACCCTGCTCTTTGTTAAAATACTTGCGGGCGCCACACAGATACTTCAGAGCATAAAACAAATATTGGCAACATATTGCCTACATAGACCAGAATGGGTGGTATTTAAAAACTTTTCGTGACGCTTTTGTCGATGCACAAGTGCGTGGATCATGAAACTCGTTCATAAAACTCATTTATATCTGAGAAATGTATTTGGCTCCTACATACTATAGGGATATGTTAAATTCTCACAGAATAGAATGTCACAAGTCCCCATTTCAGATTCCAAAAGAGTAGGGAATGCTCATTTGTTGTTTCCAATCCTACACTATGAAATTAAGTAACACCGGAGATCGATGCATATCAAAGCTATTGCCTCCTAGAAAGGAATTGAAAATCACTACATCTGTTTAGAGTCTTTTGTACTGTGTCACTGCCCCTTTCCACTTGTACAAACTTAAACTTTTAGATGCTGGCACAATTAAACTGAGCGCCTGCGTCTAGACGTTTTAAGGAGTCATAAACGTACACAAATGAA
Organism: Lissotriton helveticus; assembly: GCF_964261635.1. Classification (NCBI taxonomy): domain Eukaryota; kingdom Metazoa; phylum Chordata; class Amphibia; order Caudata; family Salamandridae; genus Lissotriton; species Lissotriton helveticus. The sequence continues at coordinate 1,084,837,656 of NC_136059.1, forward strand.
ACAAAAGTAAATCTTTTCACCCTAGTTAGTCATATTCACACTCCAAGAGATGAAGCCTTAGTTAAAATACACAGAAGTTCACTAGTTGAAAAGAGGCAGTGGGTAGCCAATTTTATTTAACTTGTACAAATATCTATACCGTTCAGAAACAGAAACCTTCTGTTTATACTCTCGATTACCACACACTGGGATATGCGGAAATGGTTTTCTTTGGCGGCCTGTTTAATACACGCAGGATTGTATATCGAATATTGCATTTCCGGAAAGTGCTGGAAGCCAGAGCTTCAACGCAGAGAGGAGGGGGGTGCTTAAAAAAGCATGCAATTCTCCAAAGTAAGAGATTCTGGGATACATGGGGGCCTATTTATATTTAATATTTTCCCATAATAATAGTGATGCACCAGTGGCTCAAGGGGCTTGTAAATAATCCCCCATGATTTATCTAAGGATGATGTGGCGACTTTGGACGTTTGGGAGATTTGATCGGGGGAAATGACTATGGGCCATATGTATCATTCAAAATTGCGATCGCGAATTTCAGAGTTTGCGATCGTAATTTAGCTAAGTGGGATGTATGGATGGAAAACAGCCTCGCAAAATAAGGAATCGCACATTTTTGATTCCCTTTTTTGCGATTGCATTTAAGGAATCACAAATTGCGATTCCTTAAATGCAATGTAAGAGGCACAGAAAAGGAGCAATTTGGCCATAAGGAATCGCAAATTACCACCAACTTCAAGTTGGTGGGAATTTGCGATTTCTTTAAAAAATGAACTTTTTTGCATTTTCCAAAGTGCCATGTGGCACACATACATGTCCTTAAGGCATGTATGTGTGCCACATGTGCACACATGCACATTTCAGGGATGCAACAGGGTGTCCTTTTGACACCCTGGCGCCCTTGACATTGCATTCTCAATTTGTGATTCTCTAATTGAGAATCACAAATTGAGAATGTCTTCCCATGCCCATAGGAATGAATAGGGAGGTATTTCTTAATTGTGAATGGCAATTTGTTATTCACAATTAAGGAATATGTAGGATTTGCTAAATTATTTGCAAATCCTACATACATAGCGTTTTGCGATTCTTAAATAGCTATTTGCAAAAAAACGCTTTTTGAGATTCGCAAAACCAAAGTTTCATACATATGGCCCTACATCACTTGCAAGGACTCGGAGGCAGATTTCATTGGAGCCCTCTATTTACTGACTTCAGAAGTAAGAAAGATTGTGCTAGTTTTATCAGGTTTCAAACTAGAGAAATGCAGGTCATAGGTGTGAGGGGCTAGTGCCTAACTTGCTCTGACATCTATCTGCCTGCCCCTTGAACTATGGCTCTTTAGTAGACTGCATTATAAAAACTGTCAAACATGTTTTCCTTTCTCCTATATTTGTTTTGAAACAACGACTAGCATTGATTGAATGCTGCCCTGGCTGTGCTGAGTGTCAGCCAGACTCATGACCCCTTCCGTTCATTCCTTAAAATATTATGTTTGAAAGCTATCTCTGCCAACAAGTCATCCAGCTAATTGAACGAGTCTATCTATGCAAGAGCGTGTGTACTTAAGAACACTTGGGAAGGTAATGTAATGTTTTAACGCTCTTGCTCACCTTTCATCAGATCCCAAGCTTCCCCCCGTCAGTCTAAGAGGCACTAAGACTAATTTAAATAAATGCAGTTTAAAAATAAAATGATGTAAGTTAAAAAGATAAAAGGAACAGAATCGAACACTGGATCTCCAGTTGTAAATCTATTGTGTTTTTTTGATGCTGCTTTTAAATCTCAAATTATACTGAAAGTCTAACTTTGGTTTTTGTTTTCTTTGTTTTTTTGTATGGGGTTTTAGTCACTTTATATTTAGTCACCTGATGTACTATTATGAAAATTCATCAAATTCATGTTTTTTTGAGGAAGCATACCTTTATGGTTTCTTGAGTGTAGAACACTGCCTCTCTGTACAGTGTACTAAAATGAAGTACATTCTTTAGAGAGTGCAAGAGATCCCCAAAAGGTAGGTAGAGGTAAAAGTCGACAATACTAACTCTCTCTTTGTAGTAGTATGGACGAGCAGTTAGGCTTATCAGAGGGTAGTGTTAAGCATTTGTTGTTCTCACAGAGACAATAAAAGAGACACACACTCAAGAATACTTCGAAGACCATTTTGTAAAAATAACATTGATTTTTATATAATTTTTAATACTATGAGCACAATTCTATGGTAAGTAGTTTCGGAGTTACGATTTTTCAAAGTTCAGAAAATATATAACTTCTATGCTCAATTACGCACCATAGGAAACAATGGGGGGAAGCGTAGAAAAATGCATAGACATTCAGGCAATGGTTCACAAAATTCACCTTCTCGGCTTAGGTCAATGTAGGGATCAAGTCCAAAGTTCCGGCAGGAGAAGTTCGGGAGCATCCTGGGTCAACCTGGAGCAGAGGTGCTGAGATCTTGGAAGCTGGTGTTCAAAGACAAACGGGGCCACTTAAAAAAGCACTGCAGATAGGGACTTATAGGTAAGTCCAGTGGGTCTCCTTAGAGGGAGGAGGTCTCAAGGGCATGGGGACCATGGGGGCATGGCTAGTTGGTCAGTGCTGGGACCTGTGGGGCAGGGTGCAGAATGAACAGGTCAGCTGGAGGTCGTGTGTCTTGAGGTCTTTGCAGTCAGGAGCAGGCAACCTGGAGAGGCAATCTGGGGACAGATGGGCCACTCAGGAAGTGGGTCTTGAGTGTCTCAATGTCCCTCGATGGGTGCTTCCTTCTGGTGCTTTGGGCGTCTGGTGTGGACTCTTCTTCTTGGTTTTTACAGTTGAGGGTCCAGTACTCTGGGTATTGGTTTGCCGTGGCTCCAGTAGGTTGTGGTCCCTCCAAACTTAGTGGAGAGGCAGATCTGAACTTCTGGAGTTGTTGGAACTCTTCTTGCTTTGGTGCTGCATAGAGGTCATTGGGGAGCAGCAAGTCGACAAACCGGACTTCACGGGATCGGTGCCTGCATTGTGCAGGGGAGTGAAACCTTAACTTCAAGGGAGCATCACAACAATTTCTTGAAGGCTGGAGGGGCTGTGCAGTCCTTGGAGTCCTTTCAGGTTTCAGGATGACATCGCAGCAGTGATTGTTGAATCCTAGGAGCAGCAGGCAGGGCTTGGCCCATTTTTTCTTCAGCAGCAGGGCTATAGTCTTGAGCAATGGGTCTTCATATTCCTATTCTTCTCTTGTCCATCGAATCTGATGTTTGGGTCTCGGGTGCCACCTAAATACTGAATTTAGTGGCGTTACAAGGTGAGACAGGTAGTACCCAAAGGGCTACTTAACTTTAGGGTGTCTACACCTTCTACTGACCCCTTCCTGTGGGAAGAGGCACTACCCTAACCCTGAATGGAGGTTTCTCCACCATACCAAGATGGTGGAATTTCAGAATAGGGGTTCACATTGCCTGCCCCCCACAGGGGTTGTGTAGGCTATGTGAGGACAATCCTCCTTATCTAACTAATTTCCCTGCCTTTCCTGCTGCCAAAAAAGAACATTGAAAGGGGGCTTGGCCTCCCCCGCAATCTGGAGTTCCTGGGTTGGATTTTTAAGGCGGCTTTGCCTTTGAAGCTTCCCACCCAGGAAGGCCACCCTGTCCTGGAGGAGGTGTGAAACGCTTCCACCCAGAGCAGGATTTGTTTCCGCCCTCTGAGAGACCTGGCTCTCACCCCATAAGGTCAGAAACATGTATGGTAGTGTCAGGCTGGTGAAAACAAGTCAGGAACCACACTGGAGCTTGGTAGGTTTTCAGGGGACCCTCTAAAAGGGTCTACTGTGTGAATGTATTATTAAATCCATCACTGGCATCAGTGAGGATGTATTAAGACAAATCAGTATGAATGAATGAAGGAATGAAAAAATGTATTGTTCAGTTACTAAAAACAACAAGAATTCCAATAGAAGCCATAGGTTAGATGTCCTGCCCATCTAACCTGGGCTTCTATTGGAATTCTATAACACATATTAGCAAGCCCATTATCGCCATTTTTGCGGCAGTTTCCTGTCGCTAAAACCGCTATAATTTTAACGAGGTTCTTGCTAATATGCCCTATGGATCTTCGAGTCATACATTTTATCCCACTCCAGTCAGATCCATACGCTTTGAGGGCAGCGCCTAGACACCTTAGGGTATTTTTGCGCTATATAAATGTATCTTATTCATCATTCCACTCCCTCTTACACCTTCTATCATTCATTCATCTTCTAACTTGTATCACGCTGTGATAGGGCATGGGACCTATCACAGATGGATCCTGGGATGTGTGCCTTGCCAACAAAAAAGTACATATTGTCCATATATATAAATTTGGTGTGCTACCCATAACTGGGATACAACTCTCCCACCATCGTCAGGCCCTGAGTCCAGCGCACATTAGCCGGAGAGAGGGACCTGGCAAATGGAGGTAAACCGCTGGTGCGAGATAAGGTGTATTGTTTGGGGTACTAATCTTACACAAACCAACTCATTTGAAAAGTGCGAACACATACTGCACAGGGTAGTGAAAGATTAAAGTGAATGACTGTCTCCAGGAAGGTGGTAAACACTGGGACGTCGTTGTGGGCACACCGAGCAGTGGCGCTCTCATAACGCGACCTGACACAAATGAGGTGTGCTTTGAGGGGTGTCACTGTGTATCATTTATTAGTCCAACCTTTTCCTGACTACAGTCATTTTCCTTTCTTGCACTTAATTGAATTTTTAATCCATAAGTGAATTATGACATTACAAAATATTGTGGATTCAATGGTGAGAAGAGAGAAACGAACCCCAGTGCTGGGGTGCTCTAAATATGCACAATGCATAACACAATGTTAGAACCCGTAGCCTCATTTCCCTTACCTGTGCCCTTATCGATAACGACTTTTTAAATCAGTCAAGTCGAACATTGGGTAAAAAAGTCAACAGAGAGCGTGAATGCTCCTAATCCCTCCTAAAAAGCCTGGTTGTAAAAACTGAAAATATTTCCCGATACACAAGGATAAGGGAGATGAGAGTGCAGCATAAACAAAGTGGTGCTTCAAACACACAACAGGCAGAAAGCATCCAAGCTGCTGAAAGGGCGAGATTTTGATCGATATCTTATATCTATTGATCCAAACCTCGATCTGGTCGACTGAACCTTTATTGCCTGTCTTGGAGGAAAACAGTATACTCATCTGCAAGTTAGTTCACCCAAGAAAGGACTCTACTCTCAAAGATCACGAACAACTTCTAGGTTTCAAAAGTTTATTGTAAAGATATAATGAGCTGCAAATACAGGCATCTCAGAATGAGATTCACGAGATACACAGGTCCAATTACATACATGTGCTCTCGAAAAGCCCTCAGACGAGCAACAGAAATCACTAACACAAGTTCTAAGAACAATAAAGCTATCAGCATAGACGCATATCGCTCCTTCATTTAGGTTGGAGGAAACAAACACAGGTTAGGCGTCCCTACCCTGTTCTAGATGGTATCCCTACTTAACCAAATCCCAACCTAACAAAGGTGTCAGCAATGAATGACCCCCAAGGGAAGTCACCCACTCTAAGTCTCTTGGTGAAAACCTATAGTTCTCCAGTCATGACCCCTCACTGCCTACCCATCCGCTCTCTAAAGGGTCCTCAGGTCTCTGCTCTAACTCCACCCAGGGGTGCTGTCCCTAATACAAAACAGTCAACAACATTTGAGACGCCCCTTGCGAAACGCCTCTCACGTGGTGCAACTTCAGGCTTTTTCCATGATGCTTTGTATTGGGCCTCAGACGTTAGAGTTGACCTTGCTTCTCAGATTCTTCTCCGGCCCGCTGATACCCCTTAAACATTCCAGAACCCTCCTCCATGTCTGGGCCGTCTACTTGAACAGACCTCTATTCATTCATTTATAATTGGATCCCCCCTTTCCTGTTGCAGACAGATATCTGCCGCCAAGAACCCAACTCTCATAGACTTCTTAAAAGGCTTGCAACATTTCTCAACCCAGACATGTTCGTATAAATCAATGCTAAAACATTTCAGGCCTACAATAATTCCCATAACGATTATAATATTCAACTTCTTCATTTAATTAAAGCATGTTAATACTCTTATTCTATTTATAAGTACACATTTCTATAAATCATGGCCTATTAATGCAAGGACCAAAAACGTTAAAACAATCTTTGTCGTGAAAAGAACCACCTTTCCTTTTAGCTCCAGCTCTGGCCCTGAGGCCTACCACTTTCTGCGTTTAACCACAGTCCATCTTACACGTTAACAGCTACACGACATAGAATAAGAATAATCACGTCTACTAAAATCATATAATATCACACATTTCGGTATCAGTTCCACTTCTACTTAAATCCCTACATTAGCCATACATTTAGGATATATTCGCAAATACTATTAGCACTCATGGCATTTCTCTTCATGAATTATGCTCTCTACAGGTAAGTGTGATGTACTCATACATGTAAATCAGTTTGCGCTCTCTCAGTTCCCCCCTTTGATGACCTCTCGGGGTCATCACTAACATTTAAACTGAAGTTATGGGTAGCATTCTCTGCGCTTCCAGAGCTCTCAGGCTCCTGTACTGATTATCCTGTATGGCAGCCAATCTCTGCAGCTGCTCTCTTTGGGCCCTTTCTGACCTTCTTGCTCTGTACCATTTGAATACCCTCACCAATCCCCACAATATTATCCCACAGATCAATATTATGATGATAGGCTTTAGGATATACCATACAAAGCTTTTGCCTAAGGCGGAAAACCACCCTCCAACTGTACTCATTCCGTGGCCCACCTTTTCCCAGACATTTTCTCTACTCAAGTCTTCGATCTCCTTGTGTATATTAGTTATGTTCTTAATAACCTTCTCAAGGGGCTTCGAAAGGTCTGGAATGTAAGTGCAACATTCCTGGACCTTCAAAGCCTTACAGACTCCGCCCTCTTTTGCTAATAAGACATCTAATGCAAGCCGATTTTGAAGAACCATAGCCCTTATCGATTGCATCTCTCCTTCTACCAGCATTAAGGACTGAGCAGTGCTGGCAGACAACCTGTCGACAACTGTTGCCAGTCGTCTAATTTTAACATCATTAAGGATTATTCCCAAAAGAGGGAACATAGCTCCAAAGACATCTCCAACCATTTCGGCATCACCTACATCTCTCCTTCCCCTCGATGATGTCTGACCCTCAATGATCACTAAGTCTTGTGCATGATATATTTTGGGGAAGACAATTGCCAAGTAACATGATCCATACCAGTTGTCAGGTAGTCTCACGTAAGCATTTCTTCCACATACAAAATACACATTTGGAATCACTTGCATTCCCTTCAGGAAATCCTTAGTGTAGTACTCTAAATTAAAAGCATGTTCACAGTCAACTTCACCCACGTATACATTTTCATAATACGTTTTGGCTCGGTGAAGACATAGCTTTCCTCTCTGCGCTTTATCTAAAGCTATTGGACCACTACTACCCTTTCTCTTATGTGACTTCTCTTCCTCGGTCCAATCTAATTTCCCTTGTCCTGATTTTTTCAAAATCTTTTGTCTCCTGTAACGATCATCCACCTGCCCTATGAACTTTTTCTCGACTTCTGACACCTTGCATGTCAGATTATTTCTACGGGCATGTGAAGTATCTAAGGTAATCCAAGGAATGAAGAATTTGGCCAATCTGTCTTCACTCTTCCAGTAATCCCATTTGTTCATCTGCTTATAATTTGGGACTTCTGGCAACACTGAATCATAATTTGAGAAATAGTATTCAAAACTATCTCTCTCATAAAATATACTAAGCAATAAGCTACATGTAATGCCATATGTCAGAGGGAGGTGATGATAGCGAATTCCTTCATCTACAGACGCAGGCAACTGCATGCAGACGTAGCAATCCTTAACCTCCATGGCATCCACGTATTCATACAAAAGTTTAGCATAAGCATTTGACCTAAAGTCTCCTTGGGACTCGTCCACATGTAACCTGCGGGCTTCTGCAGCCAATAACGCTTTCTCTTGAGTGTTTTCCCTTTTCTCACCAGCAACCATAGGTGTAAGCGTTACTACAGAACTCACATCAGTTACCTTTACCTCTTCTTCATGTCCCTTTACATAAGAAATTGTTACCACTAAAGCTATTAATATTATCACTCCTACTATTAGTGTACCTATTATACATTTAGCTCTGCGGTTCGGGGTGCCGGCCTCCATTTCGTCAGACAATCTAGCTTTCCCTTTCTCTTTGCAAAAAGTTCTTTTCCTCTCGTTCCTTTACAGTCTTTTTTTCAATCCTTTTTGTCTTTAGAATCCACACAGCTGGAGGCTGACAGCCTTTTTCGCAAAAGTCCTTTAACAGTTCAAAAAGACAACCCTAGCCCTTCTCCATCAACTCAAGGGATTCCCTAAAATTCTCTGCTTCCTGGGCGCTAGGTAATCTTCTTTTTCTGCTTGCTTTATTTACAAAATCCTTTAACAGTCAACTATCAGATTTGTGGTTGCAGCTTCAATAGCATAGTTCAATATTTCCAAGCGAAGAGTGTGCTCTTCATGTGCTGTTATCGTTGTACCAAAGTCGGGGAATTGCAATTCTGTAAGAAACATGTGTTTTAACTTGCTGAGGCGGGGAGGTCTGGGGAGCACGAATGTTAGTGACCCTTCTTGTTCGACACCGGGTACCAACAGTCGTATTTCCACGGTGATAATGGGCTCAGAACTGGACACCACCACCGCTCGGATCCTCCCTGTCTCCGGTTTCACAGACATTTGTCGCCAGATATGTCCACTCAGGTGTGGAGTATCTTCTGTTAGGCACACGCACTCTTCTTGACCTTCTTCGGTCCGGTGCTTCAGCGCCCTGAGCACCTTCTTCTGGGTCTGAGTCTTCTGATATCGGAGGAAGGGTTGCTTCTGGAGTTGACCTCAGGCTAGAACTTCTTCTTTGCGGCCAATTTGCTTCTCCACGTGCCCTTCTACTCCTTCTCCTTCTGGTCTGTTCTCGCTCTCTTTCAGACCTGTCAGGGTCAGACTCGTACTCCCAGCTACTTTCTCCTTCTGTAGCGTCTTCAGTTTCGCTGTTGTACTGACCGTCCTCAGCTTGGTCAGACTCGTTCCCTGCTTCCGCGGGCACCTCTACAGCTTGACTAGCCCCCTCTATGGCTTCTTGGTCCTCAGCTGGACGTCCATCTGAGAGAGGAGCTGTTTCCAGAGGTGCTGGAACCCTTTTCGTATGTGACGCGTGGATCCAGTTGGGCAGGCCTCCCACCTTTACAGCTGTACTTGTGATCAGGATGACCTGGTAGGGCCCACGCCAACGAACATCCAAGCAGCTTCTTCTCACATGTTTCTTCACCAGGACCCAGTCCCCAGGATACAGGTCATGGCACGGGCCCTGGCACGCTGGAACCTCTGCAGCCTGCACCTGAAGGGACACAGAACGCATGGCGTCAGACAGCCCCTTACAATAGTCCAGGATCATATCATCTGTGATATTTAACAATGCAGTAGCTGGAATAGATGGCAGCCTCATTGCTCTCCCCATTAACACCTCATGTGGTGACAACCCTGTTCTTCTGTCTGGGGTACTACGAAGGCTCATGAGAACTAATGGCAGGGCATCAGGCCAACTCAGGGTCGTTGAGGAGCAAACTTTAGCTATTCTGGACTTGATCGTGCCATTAATTTGTTCCACAATTCCTGAGGCTTCTGGTCGGTAACTGCAATGGAGCTTCTGGTCAATATTTAGCGCAACACAAATCATCTTCACAAGCTCGCTGTTAAAATGTGTTCCCCTATCTGATTCCAAAAAGGCCGGCACCCCGAAACGAGGGATAAGTTCTCTAAGCAGTAACTTAGCCACTGTGAGGGTGTCGCACCTACGTGTAGGGTATGCCTCAACCCATCTGGAGAACACACAAACAACCACCAGGACATAGCGGAGGCGGTTGCATCTTGGCATTTCAATGAAATCTATCTGCATTCTGTTGAATGGACCTCCAGACCTTCCTATGTGACTTAGTGCAACTGGTGTTCTTTTTCCTACATTCAGCTGCTGGCAGGTCACACAACGCTGGCACACTGCTTCTGCTGCTATTCTAAACTTAGGATTGTACCAAGTCTGTCTAAACACTCTCAGCATAGCATCTCTCCCTAAGTGTACGGGACCATGTATGAGTCTAGCCATTGGACTCACCATCTCATTGGGCAACACTGCTCTGCCGTCTGCTGAGACCCAAAAATGAGTCTCACCCATTACACATCCTGCCTTTTCCCATGTTTCCTTTTCAGAATCTGGAGCATTTTCTTGCATGGTTGACAGTTCATCCCAAGTATCAACAGTTTCCAGTATCATAGCTAATTCAGTTCTTACATTTATTCCACCCACATCCACCTCTGTGAAAGAGTAACCTTGTTCCGCGCAATACCGCGCAACTTCATCAGCATATCTATTGCCTTTCGAAACAAAGTCCTCATTTCTGGTATGTGCGATGCACTTTACAACTGCGATACTTGCTGGACATTGCAATGCTTCTAACAACAAGCGCACAAACTCTCCATTGCGAATGGGAGAGCCTGAAGAAGTCATGAACCCAGAGGTCGATGGATCGAAACCATCCTCTGCTACCAACTGAAAGGGCGAGATTTTGATCGATATCTTATATCTATTGATCCAAACCTCGATCTGGTCGACTGAACCTTTATTGCCTGTCTTGGAGGAAAACAGTATACTCATCTGCAAGTTAGTTCACCCAAGAAAGGACTCTACTCTCAAAGATCACGAACAACTTCTAGGTTTCAAAAGTTTATTGTAAAGATATAATGAGCTGCAAATACAGGCATCTCAGAATGAGATTCACGAGATACACAGGTCCAATTACATACATGTGCTCTCGAAAAGCCCTCAGACGAGCAACAGAAATCACTAACACAAGTTCTAAGAACAATAAAGCTATCAGCATAGACGCATATCGCTCCTTCATTTAGGTTGGAGGAAACAAACACAGGTTAGGCGTCCCTACCCTGTTCTAGATGGTATCCCTACTTAACCAAATCCCAACCTAACAAAGGTGTCAGCAATGAATGACCCCCAAGGGAAGTCACCCACTCTAAGTCTCTTGGTGAAAACCTATAGTTCTCCAGTCATGACCCCTCACTGCCTACCCATCCGCTCTCTAAAGGGTCCTCAGGTCTCTGCTCTAACTCCACCCAGGGGTGCTGTCCCTAATACAAAACAGTCAACAACATTTGAGACGCCCCTTGCGAAACGCCTCTCACGTGGTGCAACTTCAGGCTTTTTCCATGATGCTTTGTATTGGGCCTCAGACGTTAGAGTTGACCTTGCTTCTCAGATTCTTCTCCGGCCCGCTGATACCCCTTAAACATTCCAGAACCCTCCTCCATGTCTGGGCCGTCTACTTGAACAGACCTCTATTCATTCATTTATAATTGGATCCCCCCTTTCCTGTTGCAGACAGATATCTGCCGCCAAGAACCCAACTCTCATAGACTTCTTAAAAGGCTTGCAACATTTCTCAACCCAGACATGTTCGTATAAATCAATGCTAAAACATTTCAGGCCTACAATAATTCCCATAACGATTATAATATTCAACTTCTTCATTTAATTAAAGCATGTTAATACTCTTATTCTATTTATAAGTACACATTTCTATAAATCATGGCCTATTAATGCAAGGACCAAAAACGTTAAAACAATCTTTGTCGTGAAAAGAACCACCTTTCCTTTTAGCTCCAGCTCTGGCCCTGAGGCCTACCACTTTCTGCGTTTAACCACAGTCCATCTTACACGTTAACAGCTACACGACATAGAATAAGAATAATCACGTCTACTAAAATCATATAATATCACACATTTCGGTATCAGTTCCACTTCTACTTAAATCCCTACATTAGCCATACATTTAGGATATATTCGCAAATACTATTAGCACTCATGGCATTTCTCTTCATGAATTATGCTCTCTACAGGTAAGTGTGATGTACTCATACATGTAAATCAGTTTGCGCTCTCTCACTGCCAAAGGAGAGACGCAGCACGAGCGTATTCCCACCGGCGCCATTACACGGGAATGCCATTTGCTCGAATGTACCCACTCAGGTTTATCGAGTATTTCAGGCAACGTGCCCGTTTCTCTTGCACTGGGAAATGTTTTTCATCTGAAGTGGCTTTCAAGACTCACAGAAGATCTTAGATGTTAATCCATCACAGGGCTATTTGCGGGTCACCTAAACAATAAATATTGAGTAGTCATTGATTGTTTTTTTCTTTTTTTGTGTGAAAAACCATTCATTTTCTTAAAGGGACAGAAAACTTTGAATTTCACGTAATAAATTAGTACTAATGAGGAATCTGCAGAATTAATATACATCTAAATTGCCATCAACGTGTAGTAGAATTAAGGTCGATATTCATCTAAATTGATATAATTGCAGACTTTCGTGGATTACACAGTTTTAAACTGTTTTCTTGAATATATATATTCAAAGCGCAACCTCAAAAATCCAAATACAATTAAAATATTCTTTCTTGGGGCGGTGAGGGCAACTATTTTTCTGGATATAAGTTCCGCACAGTCGGCTGCCGGTTTCAAGGATGGGTTGGTACCTTGACACTGAAGGGCGGGATCCGTACGAGTGGCAACATCTGTGCAGTGAAGATTTGCTCTCTCCTAGTTAGATAATTCACGGATCAGCTGTGCCGTGCATGACCTATGACGTCAGATAGATTATTGACTGTGCATGCATGTGAAGGTGACTCGCCCAGAGCTTTTCTAGCAACTTGTTTGGGGAGAGCAGCGCCCCCGCCCAACTACCATCGAGGAACATACTCAAATATCCTGCTGTGTTAGTGTTTGTCCATAGATATATTATCAGAATTATACAAGGCATTACAATACTAACAAAGAAATGGCAGATCATTTAAAAATAAATATTATGTTAATTATGTCCGTATAAAACCAGTGTCCGAGGGAAGCACAGTCATTTGCTTCTGTTTCAACCATGCCAGAAGTCCCTCAACAAACTCAATCTGGGCCGCAACAGTAGGGCAAACTATTTTAAAATGTTGTGCAGGGAAAGGGAACACATGGCCGAACTATCATCTGGCCCCATCTATTAACAGTAGCGTTACATATCTTGTAATTAATAAATAGGATAGGCATGCTTCAAAATAAATGTTGCAGAACAAGTGTGCTGCCCTGAAAAATGTGCAGGACCTAGGGAATAATGTTTAATTTGTTTACCGGTAGTGGCACTACTTTGGGACCTACGCCCTCCTTTCATTCCATACGTGTGAGGCCTCCCTGCTCCCCAGACCCAATCACCCGCCATCCTCTTAAATAAAACCTCCCTCTCCCCACCACACCTCCTGCCAGTAATGAAACTCTCAACTAACCTATATGTCAGTTGTTCATACTGTGAAGGAGGGATTAAAAATGAAGGCGAGGGGGTGGGACTCAGTTTTTTTTAAAGGATTTAACCCTGTCAACAAATCAGGGGCGGCTCCTCCACTAAGGTGTAGGAGCGTCGCCCCACTGCTCTCAGAGCAGTGGAAAAAGGAAAAATAACATGATAATAACATAGTTATTATCATTTTATTATTCCTCACTATGGGGCTGGGTTAGGGCATGGCTGGTGTCACAGCCTGGGAGGAGGAGTGGTTTGTGCACAATAAGTACGCATGGAGGTTTGGCCGGCCGTCTTGGGACTGCCAAATAGTCACTTAGCAAGTTCTCCACCGAGCTGTAATACACAGACTGGGTGGGCAACATGCACAGGCTCCCAGTCCCCATCTGAGTGCTGAACCACGGTGTACAGATCAATTTCATCGCTGCTAAAAGCAGCGTTGTGATTGGTTTACGGGAGCCTCTGTCCTTCCTACTTCTAGGACTAGCCATTAAGAGTGTTGTTTATATTGGTCACACATGGTATCTCTTTTCGAGTGCACATGTGCGTGGCCTTTTGCACTAGGCGTCAGAACTGTATGCTTATGAACATTGGCGATCACTTGTTTCTTGTATGAGGCGGCAATTGTACTACATTCTGGTAGTGAACAAATATTTGTATACACACCTTTTACATGTTAGACAGTCATTCTTTGTGCATACGCTTTGATGTTGCTCATGGAGGGGTGATTTTATATCTCATTACATATTTTGGTTGTTTTGTGCTCAGGTGATATGACTATTTTAATTGGAATACTTTTTTTGTTGTTGCGCGCAATCATGTCAGCTTGGGATTCGAACCCAGGACACCTCACATGGAAGCATGCAACGAAATGACTAGAACACAAATGGTTTCCTAATTACTCTGTACATAGTATTTTATTCTAATTCAAGAGTTGCGGTGCCCTGAAGAAGCCCTCGTGTTGGGGCGAAATGCGTTGGCTTTGTCATTTTGCTATTGGATACTCAAGTGTGAAAAGAAGAAAAAAGAACAATACATTTTAACTTGTCTAACAAAAATGGGAATCATGGACTAACTTCTACATTGCATGGAAATTGGACTGATATGAAACACATTTGATTTGGAAGTGTGCTGCCTCTCATACTTTTGGATTATTTGTATTTGATTTGTGGCCATGTGGCAGCTGGTTATTTGAGGTTGGCAACGGCAACGTGGGTGGTGCAGTGAGTTATTTAGACTAGCTACCTTTATTTAAAACACTAGCAGCCCGTCCCGACGTTGTCCGGGAGCAATCAGGCTTCTGGGCCCCCGCCCGCCCCGACGTTGTCTCAGGCTTCAGGGCCCCCGCCCGCCCCGACGTTGTCCTTGGGTCCCCCGGAGCGCACCCGCCACTTTCAAGGCCCCCAATGAGCCGCACACGGGCAGCTTCACCTACCTCAGCCGCCGCTCCTCCCCGCCTGTCCGCCGCTCCTCACTGCCTGTCTGCCGCTCCTCACCGCTCCTCCCCGCCTGTCCGCATCTCCTCCCCGCTCTCATGTCCGCCGCTCCTCCTCGCGCTCCTGTACGCCGCTCCTCCCCGCGCTCCTGATGTCAGCACGCACGTCGCGGCCGGCGCTACTTCCAAGGGACTACTTTTTTTAATCGTAAATATTTTAAAGAACGTATATTTTATTTTTTTATATAGCCTATGTCCATCTGCAGACCCTGACAATTACAACGATGTATCGGGTGTTTGGATTGGTGCTGTGGTTCCTGAGTTTACCCGCCTCAAAGGTTCAAAGTTCTCTCTTTATAATAGTAGTATAGATATATATATATATATATATATATATATATATATATATATATATATATATATATATATATATATATATATATATATATATGACAACTGCATTCGTCCGTCATGAACCAGCACTCCCTAATCTCTCAGGGCACCACCGATCCAGCCAAAAACGAAAGCCGACCCAGCCATCAGGTGAAGAAAGTGTTTATTCAATTGAAATGCATCTCCACCCGCATAACGTTTCGGCCTACCCAGAGCCTTGGTCACATGACGTTGGGGAAAAGACAACCCATTTTTAAAGTGCTAGTGCATGATTACGGGATCCAGTGATTGGTTTTTCACAGAGATCAGGCAATAGAAATAGACAACATATACCCTGTCCACAGTCAATATGTCATCACTGATGTTTACAACGTTCGTTAATAAACAACCACCATAATGCAACACTGGTATACAACAACTAAATGGAATATTTACAATAAAATATTTCCAAGCAAACTATGCAAAAGTTGTTGAAACACAATCAGTGAAAAAAATGTAAACACTTTGATTATGATGGTCGAAACAATAATATTACCCAAGTGGGTTAATCGAACTTATATATCAAGTTAGATTGTTACTCTCAACCTCTGTGGCCTTTAGTTCAACAATACTGTTCAAGTATCACATTCATATAATTGGATCAACCGTAAAGAAATAAAAATAATTGATGTCGTGAGCAGTGCTGACAAATAATAAAGGCTAAAAATTATTAATTCATCCCTAGATGAAAAATGGGAGTACAATCAATAAATAGATCAAAGATCAATTTCATATGGGGGAGACCTTCATATACAGATTCATAGCAATTTCATTTTGAGAACACCAAATATGAGATGAAAACAAAGATGTAATCAAACAACAACATGTGCAAACTAGCAGATATTTACAGGTGAGTATAAAAGTCCACACTAGTATTAAGGCCACAAGGGGCCTTCGTGTCTAATTCGAGGATGTACTGCGTCTCAAGAGCCCTCAAAATAGCTTGACGATTGCCACCTCTCCGTAACGGTGGAACCGAGTCAATGGCAAAATATTTCAATAAGTGACTTTGTTGGTTGTGATGTTCCTTGAAATGCCGAGCCACGGGATAGGTGGAATCATCAGTGTTGATGGCCCTAATGTGCTAGAGTATCCTCTTGTGCACCTGCAGCTTCGTACTGCCGACGTACCGCAGGGCACAGGGACACTCCAGCACATACACTGTGTACTCGGTCTTACATGTCAGTTGTTTTGTGATCAAACGTGGAACATCAGAAAACGGAGTTAAATACTTGGTCACACTGGTGCCATGTTTGCAAGCTTTGCAAACCGAGCATTTTTTAAAACCATTGATTGCTTTGTCCCAGGGGATTTTGGTGGCCACCTCAGGACTCGATTTGACTAATGCGTCACCCAATGAATAGGATTGTCTACAGGAAATGTCAGGTCTTCCTGGCATAAGATGACCAATCACAGGATCTGAACTAATCAAATTTCAGTTCTTAGTGACAATTTTCCTGAGAGCCTGGAACTGGCGATTGAAAGTCAATACCAGTCTCACCGGTTGGTTGGTTTGATCTATTTCCAAATTGGGTGGTCTTCTAGGTTGCAACGCTTGCTCTCTTGACATAGCATTAACCTTGCTGATAGCTGATTTAATCAAATCCAGAGAATAACCCCTGGCTAGAAAACGGGCTTTGCTTTGTTGTTGGACCAATGTGCACTGCTCTTCTGTGCTACATATACGGCGAATACGTAACATTTCCCCGTAAGGAATGCTACGGATTAAATGTGCCGGATGGTTACTTGTAGCATGGAGCAATGTATTACCCGATGTTGGCTTTCGAAACAGGATGGTGAGTAATTGGTTGTTTGAAATCACAATTTTAACATCCAAGAAATCTATGCTTGATTGACTCATGTTGTGGGTAAATTCTAGATTATAAGCATTGATATTGAGTAGTGCAATGAAGCCAATTGCCTCCTGTTTAGTGCCCCGCCAGATCAACAAAATATCGTCGATATAACGATACCATTGGGGCACATATTCAGACATAATCAGAGAGTGCTCACCCAAGAGGACCTGCCTCTCCCAGTAGCCCATGTGCAGACAGGCATAACTGGGAGAGAAGCAGGCCCCCATGGCAACACCTCTGATCTGCTGGAAAAATTGATTATTGAACGAAAAATAATTATTGTTCAAACAGAATGAAATCATGGCAATTAACATTTTGTTATGTTCCACAAACTGCACAGATCTGTTACTCAAAAACCATTGTATTGCTCTTAAACCATCTAAATGCATTATACTTGTATAAAGAGATGATACATTTAGTGTAATCAGCCAATACTCTGGTTTCCAGTCAATCGTCTCAAGCTTTCTTAATAAGTCACTAGAATCTTGCACAAAAGAAGGTAAAGCAGAAACAAAGTCTTGCAAAAAGTAATCAATGTACTTAGTGACGTTTTCCAGGAGACCGTCCCTGGCGGAAATAATCGGTCTGCCAGGAGGTATGCTAGCATCCTTATGTACTTTTGGGATTAGGTAAAAAACCGTCAGTACTGGAAAATCATTCTTCAAAAATTTGAACTCGTCCAAACTTAGGAGGCCGGTACTTTTCCACCCCAACAACAAACTCTGTAGATTGCTATGTGCCAATTTGATCTCGGAAAGCTCACATCTTTTAGAGCAGGAAACATCGTTTAATTGTTTATATGCTTCCTCCAAGTATAAAGAACGTGGCCAAAGGACCACATTACCACCTTTGTCCGCTTGGCGTACTATGATGGAATTATCGGTCTGGATTTTGTTGACCAAATTAAAATACTTGGTGTTGTGAGTCTTTGTTTGATGTTTGGTGCGCAGAGTTGAGGTATGTAAGCGCTTGATGTCATTTATCGCTAATTCATGGAAAATATCCAGGTTGTCATGAAGGGATGTTGGAGAAAAAGTAGACTTAGGTTTAAACTTGGTTGGACATGGCGCATTGTAAACCACAGCCACACCTTGTGTCTCAGACAACGCCCCTTCTTTACCCAGAGAGGTCAAATCTTTAAGTAAATTGGCATCTTTGGCAATAGGATCTAATGCGGTCGGTACTCCACTAATCCTAGCAGGTTTTGTTGGTTGATGATGTGTCAAAAAGTATTTTTTAAGCTTAAGTTTGCGGATATATTTATAAAGCTCAATTCTGGTCCTGGAATAGCTGAAATTGTTTGCTGGACATTATGTCAAACCCAAAGAAAGGACTTCAATATCAGAGGTCGTTAGCACAATGGGGGTCAGATTGATAACTGCCGGACCCTCCACCATCCCTTGCTCATCCATCTCCGTTACTTGGACTTGCTCCAGTGTTTTTTGGGGTAAAATTTCTTCTTTCTTGGTTGAACGCCTTCGTCCTGCTTTGCGGCGCTGTTGTCGCTTGTAATTCCCCTTTTGTCTGGCTGTTGCTTTGCTACCCGTGGGCGCAGTGTGGCCTGCCTGTCTTGCCTCAGGCAATTGACCTCCTGCCCCAGGGAGAATTTTGTAAACCCCAACCTGGGGTCTCTTGGGGTGCCATCAGTATCAGAACCACTACCAGGAGCGGAACTGATATCCGAACCAGACGAATAAACGGACAAGGCTGAAGTACCAGCAATAGCCACTGGATGGTTGCCCGGGTTGGGCGGAATATTAGCGGCTTTGATTACATCATACTTTTTTGCAAAAGTAAAAACGCGACCCTGTTGGTAGTCCATTTTGTCGCGTAAAAATTTGTACGCCTTTCTTTTTTTGATTATCTCCTCCTCTTTATTCAATCTGATAATCATTTCATCTCGAAATTTAGTAGATTCCGCCTCTGACCCTTTTTTCCAGTTCCATGATTTCCACATTAATAGCTTCTACCTGCTGTTGTACCTTAACACGATCACTTTCAGCATATTTTACCAAAATGGTGACTAGTCTGCGAGATGAGTCTAGATTGCATTGGGCCCACTCATCCAACATATCAGGGTCTGGTTGTTCATAAGATGGGGCCAGCATAATTCGTAGACCACGAGGGATTCGATTAACCTCAAGATATCTAGTTAAAGAACAATGTTCCCCCCATTTGGAAAGTTCCCGTTTCATCAGCTTTTCCAATCTTTTATAAACATCTCTGAGGGTATTGCTAGGGTTTGAAACTGTTGCGTCCCCCACATTGATAACATCCCCAGCCGGGGAGTCATCAAACAGCTCAAGTGCCGCCTGCTTTCTGTCCCGTACAGCGTCAGCCGACATGGCGATGCAGAATTACAAACGAATGTTGGCTCACCTAGACTGTAGCGGATAGATTGCCAAGTGGCGTCGTCCGTCACAATGGAACAACTCCCCCACCGAACTTTCCACAAAAGCTCCGTATTGTCACCACAGCGAGCGCCGAACAGGAGACACTGTGTCCTTCAGCCGGCACCCGTTCTTGGTTACACAGAGAAAACTGAAATGCGGTCCGGGGGCTAACACAGCTACTCCTCACCGGAGTGTGATTTGTCGACTTCCGGAACACCAGAGGTCACAGCTTCCTGCCGCGTAAGCCCAAAATGGAGGAGGGGTCAGCTTGAAGACCGTGGAAGCCACAAGCGGTCAATTGAATGACAACTGCATTCGTCCGTCATGAACCAGCACTCCCTAATCTCTCAGGGCACCACCGATCCAGCCAAAAACGAAAGCCGACCCAGCCATCAGTGAAGAAAGTGTTTATTCAATTGAAATGCATCGCCACCCGCATAACGTTTCAGCCTACCCAGAGGCCTTGGTCACATGACGTTGGGGAAAAGACAACCCATTTTTAAAGTGCTAGTGCATGATTACGGGATCCAGTGATTGGTTCTTCACAGAGATCAGGCAATAGAAATAGACAACATATACCGTGTCCACAGTCAATATGTCATCACTGATGTTTACAACGTTCGTTAATAAACAACCACCATAATGCAACACTGGTATACAACAACTAAATGGAATATTTACAATACAATATTTCCAAGCAAACTATGCAAAAGTTGTTGAAACACAATCAGTGAAAAAAATGTAAACACTTTGATTATGATGGTCGAAACAAATATATATGTATATATATATATATATATATATATATATATTACCTACTGGCGGTCGCCAGTAGGTATATATAGTTAGGATTTTTTCTCTATGGGATTTTTGAAAATTCTATGTCTAATAACTTTGCCGTTTGTGGACGGAATTGGCTGAAATTTTCAGGAAAATGGCACATTTTGTTTCTGAGCAGCCTTTGAAAATTTGGGGGGGGTTCGTCAAGGGGGGGCCGAGAAAAAAGGGGGGTCCCAAAACGCGTTTTTCCCATGTTAATTTCCATAGGGCGGTTGGCCTCACTTTTAGCCCGAACGGCTGAATGGATTTGCACGAAACTTGGCAAAATTGTAGGGACTGGTAGCCCGATGTGCCTTTTGTAGGTCTCAATATATGTGCTCCAGTGGATTTTGAGAAATTAACGTTTAAAAAAAGATATATATCTGTAACAGCGGACCGGGCAGCGGCCCAGGACGCGTACTTTTCGCGCAACGGAGCTTTGTGAAGCGAAGCTGATTGGTTCTCCGGCGTCTGTCAACATTCCAAACAGTCCGTAGCGGCCGCCATCTTGTCTCTCGGTAGGATCGAGAGACAAGAGGAGGCGAAAGCGAAGGGGCAAATGACCATAAGGGGGAATAGTAGATCCTCGCTGACCCCCTAGGTTTGATGTGGAGGTTTTAAAAGGGCCCCGCGGGGCAAAAAAAAAAATAATAATAATAATCGAACGGCTGAATGGATTTGCACGAAACTTGGCAAAATTGTAGGGACTGGTAGCCCGATGTGCCTTTGCTAGGTCTCAATATATGTGCTCCAGTGGATTTTGAGAAATTAACGTTCAAAAAAAGATATATATCTGTAACAGCGCTCCGCTTCGCGTACTTTTCGCGTTACGGAGGTATGCGAAGCTGATTGGTTTTTCGGCGTCTGTAAACATTCCAAACAGTCCGTAGCGGCCGCCATCTTGTCTCTCGGTAGGATCGAGAGACAAGAGGAGGCCAAAGCGAAGGGGCAAATGACCATAAGGGGGCATAGTAGATCGTCCCTGACCCCCTAGGTTTGATGTGGAGGCTTTGAAAGGTTCTCGCAGGGCAAAAAAATATATACCGTTTTTTTAGTTTTTTTGCGTGGAGTGCGCTCGGTTCGCGAACCGGGAAGCGTTCTGGGGAGCGTACTTTCTTGAAAATTAGTGAAAAAAGTTAGAGTACAATAATAATTGTGAGTGATCAGATGTAGGGTAGCTCTGAGAAGAGCTTTTGGGTTTATGGTACATTTAGGTACTTATAAGTAGGTACCAATGCACATTCTTAAATTCAGAGTGAAAACTCTGTTGCCCTCATCTGAGAAGTGAACTCCATCTCCTCTGTAGATATCTTGCATGTAGTAACGCAAGTTATTGTTGTAGAGGGAGCCCATTCCATGGTCTCTCATGTAAGCTGAAACAGATTTGTTTACATGCTTCCTCGACTTCTCAATTTGTGGACAAAATTGGTTTGACCACCTCCATTTCTGTCTTTGGCATATATTTGAATATACCAAGGCAGTCTGAGGAAAAAGTGCCATCAATTGCTCAAAGGTGTCCTTTAAAAGCATTTCCAGACCTACCCCAGTCAAAGTGCCCAAATCATTACCTCCACAGTGCACAATTAACAGGTCAGGTTTGGGCAAATGCATAAAGGTTTTCACCAATGGTATCAATTGGTGACATTTTAATCCTCTGTGGCCAAACCACTTAATTTCCACATCTTGTAAATTGAGGTTAGGTAAATTCCTGTTTTCAGCGTACCTTTGAGCCCAATATATGTAACTATGTCCAACAATCCAGACAGAAAACATGGCGAGAGAAGGTTCTGCTGCAGTCAGATGAAGTGTGGCAATGAAATGGCAGTTGAAAAAATGAGAGTGTAAAATGAAAAAAACTGAGGAGTTTCTGTGTTAATGAAGCAGTAAGAGTGATTGGTGGATTTTGATTGCTGAAAACAGAAAGTTAGTGTGAATGGATGAGTTCGTTGAAAGATGTATTTTGAGTGGCGAAGAAAAAATCATTAAATGAAAGAATGCTCTGGATATGCAGGTGCACTGAGAGTTCAGAGTTCAATTGCAACATTGTTGTGTGAGAGGTCTTGCAAGGGGTGGTTGCTATGCAGAAAAAGCAGAGAGGGGGCAGAGGGGGGAAGGGTTTTGCTTTGAAAAAAAGTGAGGGAAGAGTTTTGATTGGGTGACATGAGAGATATGTGTGAGGAATTACAGCATTTCTGTGCTTTTGATAGCTGCAGACTCTGGAGTGAATACCTTTTGCTCTGCTGAAGACAAATTTGGATTTAAAGAAGAATACATTTTACAGCTACAGATGTTAGCTGTTAAAAAACCAATGAAATTCACAGAAAAAACCATAGGTTATAGACCATATATAGTTAGGAATTAGCATTTACAAAACCTTGAAAATTCACTGAAAAAACCATAGGTTATAGACCATATATAGTTAGGAATTAGCATTTAGAAAACCTTATTTTACTCACACAAAACCATTGAAATTCCATATATAGTTAGTTGCACTAACTATATATCGCGCACCCGCAATCCACTGCTGATGATGTCACATATTACATCATTCATGACATGGTCAGTGACATCACTGATGACATCACTGATGACAACATCCAGTGATTATGTGTTTCTGTAAAGTTTAAATATGTTTTACATATTGAAGAATGAGTGGATGTATAAGTGTCTGAATGAAGGTTTTAGTAGGTGCGTGATTGACTGTATGAGTGAGTGATTAAATGCGTCTTACTGAATGCACGGGTTAGTGACTAAACTGTCTAAAAGTGTGCATCAGTATGTCTGTTGTTGTGCAAGCTGCTGCATGTGTTGATCAGTAGCTATATAAGTAGCTATATGGGTTATTGATTGGTTGCACAAGTATTTGTATGGGAGACTGAGTGTGTGTATGGCTGGCTGGGAGGTGTGTGACTCTGTGCAGATCAATGTGTACTTGTATCAGTGATTCTATAAGAGAGTAACTATGTGTTAGTATATGTTTCAAAAATGTAAGGTGTTCTGTGTTTAACTGTATAGATGAGAAAATGGAAGTGTGATTGATTCTTTTCAGGACTGACTAGGTGTGTGAGTAACTCCATGGATGAGTGGCAGAGTGTGAGTGTCTGTATAGGTGTATGAGTGCATATGATAGTGTTGTAAAGATGAGTGATTGTATGTATGAATGATTGTATGAGTGAATGTGTGTGTAGACATAGGAATCAGTGAGTGCGTATGTAGTAACTAGTATTGGTGTGTCAATGGTTTCAAAAATGATACTCTCTATTTAACACTGGGTGTAACGGAGGTTATATTAGAGTGTGAGGAGATGCATTGTATTATCACATGAATGATATCATCAGTGATGTGATCATTGATGTCAAGTGAGATGTCATCAGTGATGTCATCAGTGATGTCACTGACCATGTCATGAATGATGTAATATGTGACATCATCAGCAGTGGATTGCGGGTGCGCGATATATAGTTAGTGCAACTAACTATATATGGAATTTCAATGGTTTTGTGTGAGTAAAATAAGGTTTTCTAAATGCTAATTCCTAACTATATATGGTCTATAACCTATGGTTTTTTCAGTGAATATATATATATATATATATATATATATATATAAAGTCTAAACAGGAAGCCCCAAATTAAAGCAAAGCCACACGAAGTTCAGATCAGCACGTTTATTTGCATCCATTTCACTGCTCGCTCCTTGACAGCTTTCAGAGCAATCTTTGAACATGTAAAGCCTGACGCATTTCAGGAAATAATCCTTTCTTCAGAGGCATTGTTCACGAAAGGCTGGAAGAGCAGTTTTTGGCCGCGTCTGCTCATATAATCACTGGCACCTGCCACAGTGGGAGTGGCTAAATCGCAAAGCCTTCTGTGCCTTGTAGTACGCTGGCCCTCTTCCCACAGTGGGGGCACTCAACAGTCCTTGCAATTTGAACCAAGTATTCACCAAGTGGAGTAAAGTAAAGCGCTGTAAGCCCTCAGATTGCGCTTTGCAGCAGTGAATTCGTGCTCAAGGCAGCACCACCTGCATTGGAGCTGCTCTTGTCTTCGTTCTGTCTTTGCAAGCCCCTTCTCAGAGCCTGCACGAACCCTTCATAAGGTGGGCCTCGCTTCTCGACTGGGCAAACAGCCTATATCCATATAGTCTAAACAGGAAGCCACAAATTAAAGCAAAGCCACACGAAGTTCAGATCAGCACGTTTATTTGCATCCATTTCACTGCTCGCTCCTTGACAGCTTTCAGAGCAATCTGCGGCCGGCGCTACTTCCAAGGGACTACTTTTTTTTAAATCGTAAATATTTTAAAGAACGTATATTTTATTTTTTTATATAGCCTATGTCCATCTGCAGACCCTGACAATTACAACGATGTATCGGGTGTTTGGATTGGTGCTGTGGTTCCTGAGTTTACCCGCCTCAAAGGTTCAAAGTTCTCTCTTTATAATAGTAGTATAGATTTACACTCTCACTAGCCATATTATTCTATTTTTTTATAAATTAGTCCTTATGGCAAGTCCTTAATGAATTTTTCATGCTTTCAAGTTGAGCTATGTTATGTTTATGACAGTTAATGTTTTTTCTCTTACAACATGAATGTTCACATGGATCTTCCTGGTGGTTATTATGTTTAGGTGTTCCAGGCCTCTATGGATTTCTAGAAACATGGAACTGCCATTTTTAGGTCAAGCCTAGACAGTGCTTCCGCTGTCTGGAAGATCTATTGTGTCTACTGTGTGGAATCTGAAGATCAGCCCTAGGACTTGTCTGCTTCCGCCTTTGCTAAGGAACTTTTTTTCTGTTCATCTGCCTCTATTTAACTTTCTTGATAGAAAACGACCAGTAGAGGTTAGTAAAAAACCAGAATTGCTTTCTGCTTGTTCAACTGCCTCTAATTAACTGTCTTGATAGAAAACGACCAGTAGAGGTCAGTAAAATAGCAGAATTGCTTTCTGCTTAGGGACTTTCTTTTTTTATTTTTCTGGCAACTGCCTCTATTTAACTTTCTTGACAGAAAACGACCAGCAGAGGTCAGTAAAATTCCAGAATCACTTTAGCATTCCTTAGAATCCAAGCCATAGAAACTTGTATTCAAGGAGCAACCACAGACCATAATATTTTTTTCAATCTTGTATTTTCAGTGATATGACCACCAAAGGGGCTAATTTTATATTAAAAACAGAGCTTTGGACAATACAATTTCCCGCTGATAGGCAGTATTTCTCTCCAAGTGTTCCCATACCTGGCATGTTCCACAGTTTGGTGCTTACTTTCCCTCCATGTTAAAGAACAGTAGATGTTTCAGCACCCAGGCTAATGTACTGCATAGCTAAATACATAAGGTCCCAAAGGCAAGACCGATTGCATTGCAAATGCTTATTACTTTCTGGGTACAACTTTCGTTTTGGCAAAAACCTGGCTAGGTTATGATGCAGTACTCATCCTCACAAAGCAATACTCGGTGGATAACAAATGCTCTTCAGATATAGACCAAACGGGAAAATGGGCGGATCCCTTGCAGTGGTCCACAAAAACACAACACCCCTCACTCTGCAAAAGACCAATACTTCAGAGTGATAAATGTTGCCATTCCCCATCTCACCACCTGCAAATTACTCATCCTTCATCCTGATCTTAATTCTCATGAACACTAGGCCTGGGTGAAATTATAACTCCACTCACAGAGTGAGATTTCCCGCCTGAAAGCGAGTATGGGCGAGATTTGCCAAACCATTGGTGTGACTTTAGGTCACCACAGAGGCTTCCAACATAATTTTGTGATGCCAGCAATCACAAGCAGGGGAGTCTCTGCTTGATGAGTAGATGTTCAACTCGAGAAGCAGCTAAATCAATGTGAAATTACCTTTTGAGTGAATATTCTACTTGAATAGACATTTCAGGATGTTTTTTAGAGCAAAAAGCATTTTCTTAATTTAATTTTTTTCCCCAACAGTTAAGAAGTGCCCCAGAGACTCCAACTTCCCCTTCCTGTCCAAAAGGCTCCTCCCATCTCCTGGTCACTTTTCATTTGGATTTCAAGGTGAAAGGATCACTGTCTTTGTCGACAATTCCTGCTGCATGCAAATACTATTGGATTTCAAAGTCTTTGTTTTTGTGACATCACAAGTAAGTTTGAAAACTTGTATTGTGGTGGGTGGCCTGGAGGTGCTTTAGGGGTCTTGTATTTTTTCTTGCATTTAATTCTGTAACGTTTGAAAGGAAAAAGGTTGCACAGTTAGGTACATTTTCCCCATGTTTGTTAAATTTGCACTGTTGATTTATTTTTCCACATGGCCTAGTCTGCCCATCGGCCATCTAGTCAGTATTAGTCACAGTGTACCTGTTTCTGTGGTATTGTGCTTTTATACATCTTTAATTAAGGCCAGGGATGGCACTGGATTAAATAAAACATGTGTTTTGTTGGTGTTTCCCATTTTGTTTCTGCAAAAAGTGTATTTTGGAGGTAATGTTTGATGCCTTGGGAGGATGTGTGTTGTTGTTTTATAATTATAGCTCACTTAATGTTTGTTTTTGGCTTTGCTGAATTAATGGTAGTGTGTTCTTCATTGTTTTCCATGCCTCATTTGTCTGGCCAGTGTGTGTGAATTAGCCATAGGCCACCGTTTTGTCTGTTTTCTCCATGCCATGTGACCAGCTGCTATATTGTGTAGTCAGTGTCCCTAAACCTGAATGTGTCCTTTGTTGTCCATGCCTCCTTGCTTGTTGGTGTTTGAACTTTAAACATGTGGCCAGTGTGTTAAATCCTTTTTTTCCAGCTCTCATCGCCATTTTTAGAACTGGGCTTCCTGGTTGGCTGAGTTACGCAATACGCACCCAGGCCAGACAGGATCAACCGCTCTAGTCAGGGTCAGCTAAGTGAACACTAAAAGGTAGCCCTTGCTCACCCTCTGGTAGCTTGGCACAGAGCAGTCAGGCTTATCTAAAGAGGCAATGTGTAAAGTGTTTGTGCAACACACACAGTAGGACAGTAGGACAATGAATACACCACAAAAAGACTCTACACAAGTTTTGAAATATAGATTATGATATTCTGAACAAAACAAGACCAAAACAACAAAAATCTAATGTATTGAAGTTGAGACATGAATTTTAAAAGAAGAAGTAAAAAATAGCACTGAGAAGCAAATAGAACTTTAGGGGTTACTAGAGGTCATGCGGACCAGGGCAAATGTAAAGATCGGGCCAACCATGTTGGAGCGCCGGCTACAGGACCCACACAAGTCCCGGTGAGCAACTGCGAGATGCATTGATGTTGATCCTGCAGGTCAAGGATGCATCGATTCGCCACTAAGCAGTGATAATGATGTGTTGGTTCCGAAGGTGAGACAACGGGCTGAAATGCGTTGGTTCCATAGAGTGGTACGCTGGGCTTTGCAATTCAGTTGAGGGATGTGTCGATATCTACTAGCTGCTGCGATGGCAATGCATGGTTCTGATGCATTGGGTTCTCAAAGCGCTGCATTGATTCAGAGAAAGAAGCGTCGATTTTACTCGATGCACCGATTCTGCTACATGCAGGCAGGAGATGAGTTCATGTCCGTATTCCAAATATATGGGTGCAAGTTCGGTGAACCAGGCACAAGAGCAGGAGTAGACACTTTGATATCCCTAAGTCTCAACCAACAAGGCCTTGGAGCACATTTGCAGTGAAGCCAGATTACAGCTCTCCTTCAGCAAAGTCAGAGAGAAGCAGATAGCAGGACAACAAACAGAAAAAAGACTTTCCAGATCAGCAGTCCTGTTGTGTCCTTTAAGTAGCACTGCAGTTCTTCCGGCAAAGCTTCATTTACAAGTCCAGTAGTGACTGATTTTAGGGGTCTCTCACCCAAAAGTGACTTTGAAGTGAAAGTGACTTCAAAGAGTGCTCTTTGAAGTGCCCAAGCATCCTTTCAATCCAGCCCTGTCTGCCAGGATTTCTATTAGCTTGTTTGTTTGGGATCAGGACTCTTATTTTTCAGTGAAGTGTTAGCCCCTCCCTTCGTTCCTGCCCAGGCAGGGTGCATCAGAATGCATATGTATGTAGATAAGCACTTAGACACACCTAGTCGTCCTGTGTTAGTTGCTGTTTAGATAGATTGCACAAAATGTAGTTGTCAAACACCCCAGATGTGTATTGCTGTATTTGAGACAGGCTACAATGCACACATAGCAGTAAATGCAGAGAAATGTCCACTTTGTAAACCTAGTATTTCAAAACCGGTAGCATTAAATCCAACTCCAACAGTAAGGCGGATTTATCATTACCATTTCAAAGAAATGAAACATCAACTGGCTACTCCTCTCTGATCAGGAATTATAGCTTAAAAGTGTATTCAAGAGTTACTAATGTTAACCTATCAGAGGAGTAGGCTTAACAGTAGTAAAAAACCAAATTCAGCTTTTTGTCAATACTAGGACATGCAAAACATAAATATACATGTCCTACCTTCTATTAACATAGTACCCTGCCCTTGGGGCCACCTAGGGCCTACCTTCGGGTGGCGTATATGTAGGAATAGGGGGTTTAAGGCTTGGCAAGTAGTTTTAAATGCCAAGTCAAAGTGGCAGTAAACTGCACACACAGGTACTGCAGTGGCAGGCCTGAGACACGTTTGAAAGGCTACTTGTGTGGGTGGCACAATCAGTGCTGCAAGCCTACTAGCAGCATTTAACTTTACAGACCCAGGTTATATGGTTTACCACTTTACAAGGCACTTACATATAAATTAAATATTATATGCCAATCATGTATACACCAATTGCACAAATGGTTAGGGAATTGGCACATGCGCTTTAGGACTGGTCAGCAATGGTAAAGTGCTTAGAGTCCGAAGGCCAACAAAATGATTCAGGAAAACGTGGATGCAAAAAGCAATATGTTTGGGGAGAGATCACCCTAATGATGACTGGTCTAACAGCCATTTTCTAGGGACAGTATCCCTGTACTCCCATGCCTGCCACATGTGCCTCACTTTAGAGGCATATAAACTAATTTTTAAATCTGTATGTTGTTGCTATTCTGATTGAAATATTATTTTATGGTTTGCATTGGAATGGTCAATGGGTGCACTACTGTTGTTAATTAATAATTATTTGGGATAGCCTCACTGAATTATATTGTTTGTCTATATGAATGATTCAAACCACAAAAATGCCACATTTTTTCTTTTTTGTTTGCTTTTAAGTGCATAAGAGACAGCTACAGTACAGCCATACAGAAGGCACGAAGAGAGTGGCACAATACCACATCACCTGAGTCCTCCTCTGACTGCTTCTGCAGCTGACAGAGCCTGAAAATGGCCCCAAGTAAGTTGTTCCTGCCAGGAAAGTGTCATATGAGGAAAAGAAGAATAAGCAGCTTGTCACCAATGGCGTGCAACCCTCCACCGTTTTCCGGAAATGTGGTGTGCCTACTGCACCATTCTGTGGGCAGCAAGCTGGGAGCCACACTCCAAAATCAACGGCATCATGCCAACTTAAGCCCTAGGCACTGTCTCTTAGCGAGGCAGCCACTACAATCATGTGGATGAGCAGAGAGTCTGAATTGTATTTGTCTCAGCCTGAAAGTATGGAATCATCACATGAAACCGAGTAAAGTGGACAAGAAGAGTTGTAGCCAGCAACAGTTCTTCCTGAAGTCGGAGCAAAACAGGAGGATGAGCTTCCTGCTGAGCAAGATGTAGCTCTTTAACCATTGGCACCCTGATGTCCAGCAAGAAAGAGGAAGTATATGCCACCATCTTCCCCAAGCCCTCCTTCTGATGGTCTGGGCATAGATTGGACCCTGGCCGAGTCTGACATCTGCCATGAGAGAAAAGGGAAAAGGAAAGTTCCTCAAAGCCTTACAATTATGGAAAAGGACACTAATGAGGATGAGCCAGTGATTGTCAATATGTAAGCCAGCTCAGAGGACCCCAATATTACAACTCCATTTCAACCTGATCAGAGGGATGTGGCACTGGTTCCACCACCACCAGTTTTAAATTTGTAACGCCCCCGCTGAGACCTGCATCCACCACTGCCTGAGTCAAATTACGCAATACAGAGAGGCAATCAACACACTCACCTACCTCCAGAACTTCTTCAGCCATTGAGAGGCACACTAAAAAGTTCTCATCCCCAGTTTGGGACTTCTTTACGGTTAGCAAGCAGGAGAATAACATTGCAATATGCTCCATTTGCCACACTAGTGGTCATCGAGGTAAGCCTGGTTCAACTATGGTACTGTGGGCTAAACTGCCCATATGAAAAAACATCATGCAATCCAGTACAAGGATCACCTTAAAAAACTGCTTGTGGTGATGAGAGAGGGGAATTCGCTCCAATCAGAGTGATGGAAGATGAGGAAGAAGTGAATTACAGTTTAACACCAAGTGGTCATCCTGCCCCAGCAATGTGACAGCATCACCCACATTAGCAACCTCCAAATGGCACAAGACTCAGATGTAGACACCCCCACATACACTGATGATTCCCCGAAGATGAACATTGGGTCTACCACCTCCTGGTTCTCTCTAGAAGTTGCCTGCATTAGTAGCACCACAAAAAAAACAATCTAGGCTGCGATTACTGGTATATTTAGGCAGGAGGGGCTCTATGAATGCAACCTCCCTAATTGCACGCTTGTGAGGTGGGTGAAACTCGCAGAGTTTCAAGCGGAGTTGCATAAAAACTCCTTGAGATTCCACAGAGATCTGAGAATGGGAGGAAATTGGCACGTCACACTGCTCGTGCTGATTTTCAGCAGGGCGAGCTTGTTCTCACCAGAGGGCACTGTATCTCGAGTTGGTTTAGATGCTGCTCGAGCAGATTTTCTACTCCAACAGCAGTTGTCTCATCTCAAACGGTCTCAACAGCCAGCTCTGGGAGGCCTTTAAAGTGACTATTAGTGATAAGTGCATGGCTTGCACATATGGGGTACATTTGTCCTTGATGCACACAGTGACGAATCTGGAATGACAAATGAGGGATATTGACTGACAGGCACATACGGACATGACTTAGGATGAGCGATGTAGACTGCAGGAGGCACTTGATAAGGCACATGAAGTCCTAAGCCACCATGATTATAACACATACTCAGAGAGTCAGCATGAGCAAGGTGACCCACCGAGTTGGCTATTGGAATGGTTGGTCAATAGAGAATGTAGAGGGAATTCGGACATTACAATCAAAGATGCACAAGGAGCGACCTTCAAAACACATGAAGACATATGTCATCATTTCGCAGAGTTCTACTTTGCTGTCTGTGTGCAGCAGACTGAGGTTGATGAGTTGGGTATCACAGCTATCCTGGATGAGGCGCAGCTAGCCAGTGGTATATAATGAGATAAGAAAAATATTAAATGCTCCCATTGATGATTCAAGAAAAAGGAACAAATGATGGGCGGATTGCCGACCAATGCAAACACTCATCCCAGTCACAAAGATCTGGGTTTAATCCATATTTCATTTGCTCACCACGCCACTACAGTCTGGACCCAGCCATAAGCAAATCAGTCTTGATCCTATTCCTCATGGGAACATTCCAGCCGAACTGCCAAGTTAAGTCCTTCCTGACTGTAAACAAGCATCCTAGCACCAGTTTTAAGGCATCACCCCTCCTCAGCCAGGCTAGCTTGAATCAAGTGGCACAGTGAGCATGCAACCCACATCTGGGCATACCCTTCCCACTTAGGGCGACAAAAGCAAAAGGAACAAATGATGGACAGAATGCTGAACAATGCAAACATTCACCCCTAGTCACAAAGTTCTGAGTTCAGTTCAAACAAAAGAGTACAGGGAAGACTCCTGGGAGATATGGATTAAGGACTGAGTTTTATAAGGAATACTTGCCATGTACCAAGAGGCATTTGAACAGGGGGTATTACCTGCTACACTGAGAGAAGTGTATATTATAATTCTGCCTAAGCCAGAGAGGGATATGTCTGAATGTGAATTATATCATCCATTATCTATGATTAATATAGATGCAAAAATATTGGGTAAAATCTTGGCTGATTGCTTAACTAATGCGGCGGGGGATTTGATAACCATAATCAGGCAGGATTTGTAGTTGTCCGTACTATCACCACTAAGATACGGAAAGCATATCTTATAGTAGAGCCGATCCAGAAATCAGGGGAACCTTGTGCACTCGCTAGTTAAGATGCCTATAAGTCATTTGGCAGTGTAGACTGGCAGTTTATGATTTATACTTTATGGCGTTATGGACTAGGGGTTGCTTACTTAAAGTGCATAGACCTACTGTACACAGACAGTAAGGTCAGGGTGAAGGTAGGCATCAGACTATCAGATTGTCCGGAAGATTGGGGGACCAGGCAGACTATTAAGATCTCGACACGGAGGGTGGTAGGTAATAGGTGGAGATTGTTTCTCTGTACACCGATGACATTTTGTTGACTCTACGAGATCCTACACACTTGTGGCCTGTAAAACATGATACTATTATAAAGGTACTTCACGATTAATGAGGATAAATCTGTAATTTATCCAATACAGGCACCTGGATTAGGGGAAGAATCATTCTCTGGCATACGCCTACAGACGACACCCATTAAATACTTGGAAGTGTATTTGAGCTGCAACATACCTGAAGTGTATGACACCAATGTAAGGGGCTGCCTGGCGTAGAGCGCGGTGTTCGCCAGTGGTTAAAGTTTCCCTTGTCACTTATGGGGTGAATCACAATTAGTAAGATGAAGCATTTACCATGCGTTCTGTATGTCCTGAAACATAATTCAATGTGGGTACCATATGCTTGTTTCAGGCGCCTAGATGAGTTACTTCGCCTCTTAAATTGGGGCACAAGGAGAGCGCATATCAGTTTGAAGGTGCTGCAGTTACCCTGGGATGGTGGGGCTTATGAGCCTTTTGAAGCTATTATAAGGCTTCACTCTTGCAACATGTTTTTGTATGATTTATGGCCAGTATAACAACTCAGTAATGGATATGCTGATGAGAATTGAAAAACCGCGTGAACTTATGGCATTACCACTGGTTTGCCGATAGAAAAGAGAGTCACTCCCAAGGAAGATTCATACATTATTAGATATATAAGAGCAGGCCACGAAAGATAAAAGTGAAAGGGGCATATTAGCAAGGGCTTTATCTCCATTTTAGTGGAACTTTTTGCTGCCAAAGCGGCGATTTTTTTATCGCCCTATCAGCAAGCTGTCGATAACAGGCGGTAGCGACAGTTTTCTGGCGATGGCGGCCAGTTTCCTATAGCCTTGCATGCCAGCGATGATTATCGCTAATGACATGAAATGTAGGCGCTCCCAACTGGAAGCGAATGAAAACAGTCGCTAACACTACTTCTCCCTATTACCAGCGCAGGCGAATCGATTAAAAAGTTGCACTAAGCGCAATTATTGCTAGTATTTAACACCCGCTGAAAACCTGACTTACCTGAATCCTCAATGGGAGGTGGATTTTCAGGCTAAGTCCACCATGGCGTTAATGCGTGAATATCGCTGTATTTCCAGCGATATTTAGACATTTCGCCACTATCGCTGGATATTTTATTACAGTGGAGATAAACGTTACTAATAGCATGTTTTCTCCGCTAAAACATCCAGCGATAGGCCGTGATAAAAAAACCGCGCTAAGCACGTTTTGCGATAAATATTGCAACTTCTTGCTAATATGCCCAGAGATACATATATTCAAATCATCTGATACAATGGTTAATCAATATCAGCTTTTGAACAAATAGTTCTGAAATAGGTGGAACAGATCGACCTTAAGGGAGAAAAGAACTTTCAGAACTTCTCTAATCGAGAACGAAAAACTCTGGAGCAACTCCGAAACAACATGGAGCTAACAGTCAAACCAGCTATCAAAGGTGGGGCGATTGTCCTAATGAATAAAACTATGTACAGAGATGAGTGCAATCGTCTTTTAGCAGATGAAACCAGCTATGAGAGACACACAATCGACCCGACGGAACGACTAACTGTCAAAATCAAGACAATTGTTAACGAAGCTGTCTGTAACGATTGGATCACCAAGCAGGAAGCAGACTTCCTGGTGAATGACAACCCGAGAACACCACGATTTTATACTCTACCGAAAATCCATAAGGAGAAGTTTCCACCACCAGGCCGACCCATTGTGTCCGGCATAGGTTCCATCCTGGAACCTTTGTCACAATTTTGTGACTGGTTCCTTAAACCACTAGTGCAAAAATCACAATCTTACCTAAGGGACACTAAAGATGTACTATGCCTCCTGAGGGACTTAGAGACCAACATCATGGAGGATATGTTCATCAAAATGGACATAGAGGCTCTTTATACGAGCATCCCTCAACAACGCACCTTGGAAGTAGTTGAACAGATCCTTAATAACACAGAGTGGAACTTTCTTACACCACAAAGATTCGTTATGGAGTGTGCAGAAATAGCCCTTACTGAATTTTTAATTCGAGGGTGCCCTATACCATCAGATTGGTGGCACATCGATGGGCAGCACATTTGCCCCCAGCTTAGCGTGTCTTTATGTACAACAGTTTGAGGAAGACTACATCTTCCATGACAGCAACCGCTTCTCTGCCAACTTGAAGACATGGAAACGCTTCATTGATGACGTGTTCATCGTATGGCGAGGAGACCAAACTACAGCTGAGTCTTTTGTAGAGTGGGTCAACATGAAGGACAGACATCTCAAATTCACCCACTCAATGAGCAAGAACCATGCAGTGTTCCTTCATCTTGATATCACAATGGATCCGGAGGGCATCCGCACCAAAGTTCATAACAAAGTAACGGATAAAAACAGCCTATTACTCTATGAAAGCTACCATCCCAAAGCCCTGAGGGACAACCTCCCCATCGGCAGTTTCTTAGGATTCGCAGAAATTGCTCGGAAACAAATACCTTCTTACAACAGGCAGAGGAGCTGGATTCCAAACTAACCGAAAGACACTACCCCAAGAAACTAATCAAAAGGGCAAAGAAAAGAGCAGGAAATGTCAACCACGACGCCCTTCTTGAAACAAACAACAAAGAGAAATCGGACAGAATGGTATGCGTCACAACATTCACCCCAGCATCTAAAAAAGTACAAAGAATTATTAGAAAGAATTGGCACATCCTTCAGGGGGCTGAAAAACATTGGGAAACTCCCCTGTTCGCATTCAAGAGAAGCAAGAACCTGCGGGATGAGTTGGTAGGGGCCAAGGACCCAGAACCTAGAGAGGACAACCAACTGACATTATGGAACACCCAAAGACCCACTGGACATTACCCCTGCGGTGGGTGTGTGGCATGCCCTCTCACATCTACCGCCAAAACTATTGATATTGGAACATCACGCCCTTGGGTTCTGAACTCTTTCAGTAACTGTAACACAGAGAATGTGGTTTATCTCCTCACGTGCCCCTGCAACCTTACATACGTGGGGATGAAGACGAGAAAAATCAAGATACGCATTAATGAGCACCGCAGCACAATCCGCTGCAAAAAAAATAACATTAAACTAACTCAACACTTCTTGGAAAGAAACCACAAAGATACAGATCTCAGATGGACTGTCTTGGAAGTTATGAAGAAATGCACCACTGACCTCAGCAGGCCACTGCACATACGAGAACAGCGGTGGGTGTACCGCCTCCGCACCTGGAAAGAAGGCCTCAATGATGACATTCCATGGCTTCAACTCCATCAATAATCTTTTCTAGACTTTTTCTGACCACCCACATCAATCTATTAAAATATAACATCATTTTAATTTCTCCTACATTTAAACTTATACATACTGGGTATATCTCTGACTCCCATCCAAACATGACTTCTGACCATACTTACATCCTCTGCAGGAATGTGAAATATCAATTAGTATGGTTTATAGATGCCGAATTTTGGACCTTTGTATGGTGTGTTGAAACTTGATCATGTGTGTATTAAATGTAATCCCTTAGCCGACACTACTTACACTGGGATTTTTGAGGACTGGCACAGGGCATTTCATTACAGCCCGACTCTATGATCTAACCGCTATTGTTTACAGAGTCACAGGAGCACGCATGCGCTCTAACTAACAATTACTGCACACCGATCATAGAAATGCGCATGCGCATGCCTGCGAACCACGCCTCACTCAATTTCTCGGCAAATCCCACACGGACATGCGTTGTATCCTCTATCGACTTTGCGCATGCGCGTAACAGAGACACTTCACTCGAGGCCGTTAACACGGTGACGCACTCCGGAGCCGGATTTAATCAACAGTTCCGACTTCTATATTTGGGCAGCCAGGCATTTTGTCCCACACACATTATAGGTGGATCAGGGACACCGGAACCCCCACAGCTGCTCCGCGGTAACACTCACCTAATTTCCGATCTACCTTTCAATCCAGGTCACGCTGACTATAAATACGAGTCTCCAGCGAAATCACTTCCCATCGAGGAGCGGAGGCATGCAGTTCTAGGTAGAGAGGCGGAGATCACGTTGCATGACAGTAAGAGTGTGAATGAGGAGATGAATGGGTTTTTCCTTACAGGCTATACAGCTATCTAACAATAGAAAAAAAGCCTCATGGATTGCTATGGATATGCCCCTATGGGCCACTAATTTTCTAATTATATTCTGCTTTTCTCCCCGCCTTCCCTCTTTTAGTTCCAGGACCAAAAGGGTCCATCTGCCCTCCCTCCTATGGGGCGTACTTTACCTCATCATAGGGTAAGCCCAATGGGGAAAAGGTTCTCCATCGTTGGTGCACATGCTGTTTTCTCACTTCACAAATTGCACCAATAGCCACTCACGCTAGTTTTTGGGTGACCATGGCTATAATTGTATTTTGTATGCTAGTTGAAGTAACAGTGCTATTAGTTTTGAATTGTTTTTGTCTTTCAGATTTACTAAGACCTTATCATTGCACACAGTGGAGTGTGAATATTGTTCACCCCACCAAGTGGAACCCTCTCACCAGAGTTTGGTAAGAGCGGAGCCCGTTATATTAAGGTCCTGA
Source organism: Lissotriton helveticus (assembly GCF_964261635.1). Taxonomy (NCBI): domain Eukaryota; kingdom Metazoa; phylum Chordata; class Amphibia; order Caudata; family Salamandridae; genus Lissotriton; species Lissotriton helveticus. Next base: position 1,084,874,985 of record NC_136059.1, read on the forward strand.
TGACTGCCGCGGACCCAGTTGGGCCTACAGGCAGAAACATGTTGACCTCACATACAGTGGTGGGGGAACACTAATTTCCCCATGACACCGATCACCTTATTTTAATTACCATATGGATGTCAGCATCATTAAAATTAAGCTGACACCCATAATGGCCTTTTAACTCACCTTATTTTCCTTTGGGCCCCCACTTAGTTTAGAAGTGCATCCCTGTCGTCAGGTGCATGCCCGCCCTCTATCAAACCAAGTTTTTAGAGGGCGAGGACTGGTCATTGATGAAGCATGACACCAGGTGGTGTGTGAGACCAGTCCTTCACTTTTTGTGAGATGCCTGCACTCACAATATAGCACTACACTTAATTTTGCAATACTTATACTGGTAGCGGTTCATTGTGATACACAGTTCATGTTGGAGGCTGCCGCCTACCAGTACCCCGTGCCTCTGGTTCCCTCAGTCCAGATCCTTCTGGCTATTGTGGTTACATAATCAATATCAGTCCCATATTACCGATGTTCTTGAAACATCGGGAAAGGGATGACTCTCCACATACTCTGGGTGACCTATATGAAGATGGACAACTAATGAGCCACGTCACATTTTGTGCTAAATGGGAGTTATCAGTAAGCCTGGTCGTCCGAATCGGCTACGCCCACGGAGTAGGCGTAGTGTTGCCTCCTACGCATTTTGCGTAGACAGCGTAGCCGGCAACACTACGCCCACTCCGTGTGCGTAGCCGAGTCGGCCGCCACCCGCCTCCCTCCCGCCCTCCCCTACATACATTATTTAAGCAAACTACCCTTAATAAAACAATTTCAAAGCACTTACCGTGTCCGGGGCTCGTCCGGGGCTCCCTCTTGGAATAGCGTCCCTTCATAGATACCAATGCGCATGCGCGGCCGCCCGCGCATGCGCATTGGTATCCATGACCACGCGATTCCAAGAGGGAGCCCCGGACACGGTAAGTGCTTTAAAATTGTTTTATTAAGGGTATTTTGCTTAAATAATGTATGTAGAGGAGAGCGGGAGGGAGGTGCGTAGTGGGGCTACGCGGAGTGCGGGAGTGGGCGTAGCTTCTCGCCCACTCCGCGTAGCTCCCCGGAGCCCCACTACGCCCACTACGCCCAGGGTTAGTTATCAGGGGTATGTTTGCGGGCGTATGCTGGGTTAACTGTGGCGATGCGCAATGCTAGTTAGGGGTCCCAAAGAAACCAGACACACATATTCTTAATCAATCTCTTCCGAAAATGGAAGGAGAAAGTAAATTAATTACTAGATTATACACACTGCCTATACCAAAGGACATGCCTAGTGCATTGAGGCTGCAGTGGGAAACTGACATAGGTGAGGCCTTGTAGGATAGCGACTGGATCTAGGTCCTTGGTAATTGCTCAAAAATGGATGTTGGATGCGTGCTGAATGTGAGGTGAGGTGTAAACTAGTTTCTACTGGGCAAATTCAAGATGGTGGGATGATATGGGAATTGGCAGAGACACAATTGCATCAAATTATAGATGATTCAACAATGGAACCTCATGCTATTGAGGATGAACAATAAAAATTTATTATTGTTAACTTGACTGCAATGTCACCTGTATTTTGATGATGTCTGGTATTTGCTGTTTATATAATACCAATGTAATATGTTGGACATTTACGGATTGATCCTGTCGCTCGCTCCTTCATGTGTAGGGAAGGGAAGAGAGGACAAGTTAAGATGTATTATTGTATTTCTGCAAAACACAATAAAATATATTTTTTAAAAAAATTGTGGCTTATCCTGCCCTAACTTCAAGGTGAAACATGCTATCTAGATAGGTCTATCGAGTAGATGAGGGTCCACTGGGAGAAAAATAAATGGTAGTGTTAAAGGTAAATGGTGATATGTAATGGTAAATGGTGATATGTAACTCCGTTGGATACTGACACTGGTAATGTCATACAGACATAACAATCACTAATCTCCATTGTATCTACTTATTGAAATAACAACTTTGTAAAAACATTTAAAGACGCTTCATTATCTGATACTGTGTGATGAAAATCTGTCTCATCTGCTGCTTCTAATTCTACTCTATTTCCTTTTATTGTAGCTGTCTTTTCATTAGTAACTGTATCATTCTTTCTACTTGTTATCATCAAATAATGCACCTCCACTGCTAGATATACCCATACTGCAATCACTAATAAAATGCTACATATGCAAGCTCGATAACATCTTTGTGTGAAACTTTGTTTCGGTAGCTCAGTGACTCTGTTTTTCATAATTTTAATCTGAGAAGATAATTTCTCCTCTTTCTTTCTATACTTGGAAATTCAAGGTCTTGCTTTAAGGTGGTCTCAATTCTCTTTCATCAATCTGTGTAGCATCTACTTCTTCTGAATCCTTACTTAAATATAGGTTCTCAAATTCCTCTAGTGTTACATAGGTCCACTCAGGGGCCTTGTAGTTATTGTTCAAAATTCTCCGTCTTGTGCTTCTTCGTGTGGCTCTCACGGTTGACTGTTTAGACTGAGTTTGAATAGTAACATCATTCACTTGCTCTTGCCTTTCGTGTGTTTTTCTCAGATAGTAACTCAGTCTCTTCACTCCACCTGGCCAGTTATCACCTTTTCTGACCCTCTTAACCTGAACTGCACTTACACCCTCTTCATCTTTTTCTAGAGTTCTTTAATTTTCAGTATGTCTAGGCACAATCGATTTTTACGATTTGAAAGTCTTTATTCGATACATAATCATAAAAGACATTTACATTTAAAACAATAACGTCCTAACATTCCATCCTCATTGAATAGCAAGTTTACACTAGAAATAAGTCCATGATTGCTCAATTAATAAATACACATATACAATAAATTAGTATAAAACACATTTAAAAACACAATAGAGTATCAAAAGTCTCAAGCCATGGTACAATAAAAAATAATTTAAGTAAAAATGAATTAAACATATTCTCATTATGGTAGTCCTATCGTATCCATTGACATTATTGATTGCTCAGTCTATGGGCACGGGTCATCCACATACCATGTAAAAATTTGGCGATCGCGATTATAATTAATTCATTTCTATCTGTTTTTAAAATCCTTAGTGCTTCGGTACCTGAAGTGATCCCCATCATCTGACAGATGGGCGTCAGCCATTTTTACCTCAGTTTCTTGTAAACGGGGCAACCAAATAAAATATGAGCTGTTGTTTCTGGCAACTTGTGCAGGATCCTGTACATCATTTACCAGTAAATGATTTAATAGGAAGGGTACCTATCCTAAATTGATGGTACCATTTCCTATCACTGGGTACGGTAATGAGGTCCCAATACACTTCATAGTCAGATGCATGTTTGGTCACTAGAAAGTCTCTTGACAGCGAGGGACTCGTCAGAGACATAAAACGTTTCATGGTGACCATATTCCAGTAAAGCCCCCTCAAATCCTTTCGAGACGGAAATGCACTATTTTTTCGGTTTTGCCACAACCAGCTGAGGCCCATATTAGTATAATTGGCCTTTACCTGCCTCAGCCATGAAATTTTGACCGCACTATCAGCGTCCCTAATCTCAAGTAGGGCTTGTGCATACTGGGTGAGCTCAGGAGTGAGCCAGAGCCTCCTCCAGTAGGCCACTGGTCTGAAGCGTGCCACATCCTCTAAAGACTGGCTTCCCAAATCATAATAGAGTGGTATTAGTGGAGTAGATTGAGACCAAAATCCTGGCAGAACATCTCAAATCTCCCTATCGCCTTCTGCAGACCTTGTTGGGTTTTTTAAATTAACAGGGTGTCGTCAGCAAACATTAACAGGGGTATCTTCCTGCCATCTAAAGTTGGAGCATCAGTAGGATGGTCCATAAAGTACTTAGACACCCTGTTAATGTAAAGAGAAAATAAAGTTGGTGCCAACACACACCCCTGTCGCACCCCTCTAGCGATCTGGAATCTATCTGTCACTTGGCCTTGCTGGCCCCAGCGAGCTTGAGCAAAGTTTGCATCATGAAGTTTAATTAAAAAAGCCAGCAGGTCCAAAGGCATTCCCTGTTCTGCGATGACACTCCAAATCTTGGCTCGCGGGACTTAGTCGAAAGCCGACTTTAAATCTACAAAAGCGGCATATATTCTGCCTCCATTAAGAATCACCACACGCCAATAAATTAAAACAAATCTAAAAACCTGGTCTATTGTGCTCTGATGTGGGCAAAACCCGGCTTGTAAAGGTGAGAGGATATCAAACTTGTCAATCAAAACCTGGATTCTACTTAACACAAGCCTTGCTGTCACCTTCTGAATGCAGTCGATTAAACTAATAGGCCTGTAGTTGCCAGGATCCGATCTGTCCCCCTTTTAAAAAATTGGTATAATCTCCACACCCATCCATGACTCAGGAATTGGAGAACCCTTTGAGATGGCATTCACTAAGGTCTGTATGTATGTTACCCACAAGGCCTTATTATGCAAGAACAGATTGGCAGGAACACAATCAAGCCTGGGCGCTCTGTCACTCGGTACAGTGTTAAGTGCAGCTTCAACTTCCTGCTTAGTAAAGTACAGTGCAGGAATACCAACTTGGGTGTACGGATGACCCTGAGATAATTCACATTCTCGGGCATCATTGTCAAACTGTGTCTTAAAGTGCAAAACCCAGTGTTCGGGAGCTACATGGTTGTTCGGCGGTTGGCTCGGCTTTCCCTTACCTTATTTAACCAAGTGCCAAAATCTAGTCATGTTCCTATCTTGGCTAGGCACAATCTGTTCTTGTTCAGAATCACTCTCTAGATGGTCCTGTTCAGGTCTTACTATTGTCACTTCATCTGCCTGAACTTGTTCTTCTTCCCCTATCTGGCCCTGTACGGGTCGCACTACAGTTTGCTCCTCTGCTGCCTGAATGTGTTCTTCTTTTCCTGTCTGTCCCTTCTCAGGTTTTGGAATAGGTCTGTTTGCCTTTTCCTGAGTATCTTCTTCTTTCCCTGTCTGGTCCTGCTCAGGGTCTCGAGTAGCTTTGTTCACTTCTTCCTGAGCCTGTTCTTCTACACCTATTTGATCCTCACTACTTTCCTGTCTCTCTAATCTGGTTCTTCTTCTTGTTTGAATAACAACGTCAGGTATGTCAACCACTGGTATCCAACCCTCTTGACTTGTGCTCGGTTGTTCCTCGTCAATCACTTCAGAATCTATCACTGTAGATTCTTCGACTTCACAACCTTCAGCTGTTTCAACTAGTTCACTAAGATGTTGTTCTTCAGTTGGGCCTGGAACTCGTATGGTATGACTCGCATGGATCCAATTGGGAAAACCTGCACACTTCACTGCTGTCGTAGTGACCAGTATAACTTGACGTGGTTTATCCCACCTGGGTGCTAGGCACGATTTTCTGGCATGTTTCTACACTACCACCCAGTCTCTAGGATTCAAATCATGCGCCTGTGTTAGCTGCCTGGCAACTGCATCTTCTCCAACCTCGTGAGAGACAGAACACACTAGGTCAGCCAATCCTTTGCAATAGTCTAATACCAGATCATCAATTATATTCATCAATTTATGACCAGGAATAACTGCTTGTCTCATTGCCCTTCCCATGAGTATTTCATGTGGACTCAATCCTGTTTTTCTGACAGGAATACTTCGGGGTCCCATCAACACAAGGAGAAATGCATCTGGCCATTTCAGTGATGTGGATGCACACACCTTCCCTAACCTTGACTTGATTGTGCCATTTAGTTGCTCAACTATTCCAGAAGCCTCTGGACGGTATGCCCAGTGCAGTTTATGTTCAATATTGAATGCTTCACAGATTAATCAAATTATTTCATTATTAAAATGAGGTCCTCTATCTGATTCCAAAGTGACTAGGAAACCGAAACGAGGAATCAACTCCCTCGACATTAATTTAACAACTGTGAGACTGTCATTTCTTCTAGTGGGATATGCCACCACCCATCGTGAAAACAAACACACTATGATGAGTACGTACTTCATTCCGTTGCTTGGAGGCAACTGTATGAAGTCAAGCTGTAATCTCGTAAATGGTCCTTCTGCCTTTCCAATTTTTCCCCAACTGACCACTGTCTTCCTGACTGGATTTAACTGTTGACAGATCAAACATCTTTGGCAAAGGCTTTCTGCGACTACCCTGAACTTCGGATTGTACCAATTTTGTCTGAATATTCTGATCATGGCTTCCCTACCAACAATTGTGTCCCCATAATACATTATTGCCATTTGAGAAAGTAAGCAGTCTAGCAGGACTGGTCTGCCATCAGTGTATAACCAAATCATCTTCTGTCCTTCTTTCACAAACGGTATTTTCCCAGATTTCCTTTTCACTGGCCTCAACTTCATCCTGCAACTGTCTCACCTCATCCTTTGCTTCCAGAGCAGAGAAAAACATAAGTTGACAGCTGATTTCACTTGTTTCAACTTTTCTGTTAAGTGCCATGTTATTTCTTGCACAATATTGAGCAATTTGGTCAGCGAATCTGTTACCTGCCGACAGATAGTCATTTTCTGACTCGTGAGCAGCACACTTGACCACTGCTATTTCCTTTGGCAATTGTATTGCTTCCAACAATTCTTTCACATTTTTGCCATTTCTTATAGGAGATCCTGAAGAAGTCAGAAATCCCCTCTGCATCCAGAGCTGTCCGAAGTCATGCACAACCCCAAAACCATATTGACTATCCTTAAATATGGTTATCCTCCAATTTTTCCCAATTTTGCATGCCTTTGTTAAGCCACCAATTCGGTTACTTGTGCATACTTAACACCCGGTAAACAGAATGCTTCAATGACCCCTGATATTTTACAAACAGTATAAGCTGCACTTAGTCCTCCTTTCTCTGTTACCATGCAGGAACCATCTACAAATAGTTCATGATCTGATTCCTATAAGGGAGTTTCTTTTATATCTGGGCGGGGCTTAGTATACAATTCAGTCACATCCAGACAATCATGATCCACTTCATCTTTCACTTCTTCACAACTTGGGTCTGGCAATAATGTGTCAGGGTTCATTATTGTACATCTTATTACTGTCAGATTTTCTGGTCTCAGAATCACTTTTCATACTTAATCATCCGACTAGGGCTAAGGTGCTGTGTTTGAGTTCTTGTTAAAAGAATCTCTACTAAATGGGGAACGTAAACTTTGACTGGATGTCCCATCACAATCGATTCACCCTTGTTCCAGACTCATACAAGTAGCAGCTCCTGCTTTTAAGCAGCCAGGTGAATGCTGATGCCACAGGATCCAGAGTAGCAGAGAAATATGCTACTGGACGTCGGCTTAAAGCATGCCTTTGAGTCAATACTGAAAGTGCACAACCTTCTCTCTCACAACAGAACAGTGCAAATTAGTATGTGTAATCAGGCATGCCCAAGGCAGGGGCCTAACACAGACAATTTCTCAATTTGACAAAGGCTTACATGCCCTCATCATTCCAGACAATTGGATCTTTTGCTCTTTTCCGGGTCAATTGAATCAATGGTTTTGCCAGCAGGGAGAACCCAACTATCTGCTGCCTACAGTACCCTACTACTCCGAGAAACATTCTCATCTCTTTTTGTGTCTGGGGAAGTTGCATTTGCTTGATTATCTTTGTTCTCTCTGGGGTCATTTTTCTAACTCCTCTTTCTATTTTATGCCCTAAATATCTAACTTCTTGTTGACAGAACTGCAATTTTTCTGGAGACACGTCCTCCTTCGGCCAAATGATTCAGTAATGCAGTTGTGTCAGTGACACAATCTTCTCGTGATTTTGATGCCACTAGTAGGTCATCAACGTACTGAACCTGTACTGACTCTCTAGGCATGATCAATGTTTCTAGACACTTTTTCATGATTTAGTAAAAAATCAAAGGGTTCTCTGTGTGCCCTTGAGGAACTCGGCACCATGCCAAGACACGGTCTTCGAACTTAAAGGCGAACAAATACTGGCTGTCTGGGTGCAACGGAATAGAGAAAAAGGCTTGGCATAAATCAAATACTGTAAACCAGCCTGCATTCCAGGGTATCTGATAAAGGCTCACTGCTGGATTTGGCACTAGTGGACAAATCCTGCACTTTCCTGTATTTTCTGCTAGGCGTTTTAAGCCTATTATTGGTGAATTACAAGGACTACTCAATATTTCTTTTAAAATGCCTTGTTTAATCATCCGATCAATTTCTGGAGCAACTCCTGCTTTTACTTCTGGACTCATTTTATACTGTTGTGTGTTTGAATAAACTGCACCTTCTTTCACTGTCACTTTTACTTGATCTACATTTTACATTAGCCCAATATATTTTCCTGTAAAATCTCACACTTCTGGATTCACTGTTGTTCTCAACTCTTCTTGTAATTCATTTTCAGGCATCAAAGAATACATCTCATCTACTTTAGTGCCTTGCTTAGCAAGAATCATTGTGTATATAACATCCTCATCAGGGGTTTGGAAAGCGACACCATCTGGTGTACAATAGATCGTGCAATTAATTTTGCACAATAGATCTCTTCCCAACAGATTTACTGGACTGGAATCGCAAACTACAAACCAATGGATATCTTTAAAATGTCCAATATGAACTTCCATTGGTTTTGTGATCGGGGTTCTAAACTGTTGATTCAACACTCCTACAACTTGGATGGTTTCTCCCGAGAGGGGTAGGTTTGGGATGTCTGCTGTTCTCACAGTAGACCGGGTAGCACCAGTATCCAATAGAAAAGTGATATCACTACCTTCCACTTTCCCATCAATAAATGGACCTGACTGTTCTACCGGCAAGGATGCGCCAAGCACGCACTCCTCTTCCTCCCCTCTCAGGCACTGTCATTGCACATAATCCACTTTGTTACTATCGTTCTGTAAAAAATATTGTGTAACCACAGAATCTTTCTTAACACTTTCTCCTTGAAATCCGGCGCTTGCACTGTCTTTCCGAGGGTTCACAAAGTTTGGCAGAGGAGCTGGTGGCACCTGATACTGTGGAGTAACTACCTGCTGTGGCTGATTCATAACCAGTTGATTCTGCATCTGTGGATTTAAATTTTGATTTGGCCCATTATTACTGTGAGGGCTTTTACACTCGTTCTTCCAATGGCCAAGCTTTCCGCAAGCATGACAAGGAAACTTCTTCTTCCCTTCCTCTCTATTCATTTGTTCTCTTACTCTACCACCATTCGCCACTTGATCATTCTGATTCTGCTCTTTCACCTGATTATCAGTCTGGTTATTCAATTTATTCTCCTGCTGTTCTGCCAATTTCACTTGTGCCCACATCATTTTCTCTTTTAGCTTGCTACGCCTTGCCTCAATGTCATCTCTGCAATACTTGGCAAATTTAAAAATGTCATCTGTCGTCTTGCTCTGCCAGCACAACATGTGCTGTTGAATCATCTGACTAATCTCCAGGTTCAGCCCATACACAAACCAATACACAAAATGTCCCATATCCTTATTACCAATGTTCTCAAAACCACTATACTGCTTAAACACTTGCAATAACCGCTCATAATATGCATGTACAGACTCATTTGGCTCTTGAGTTGTCCTATCTATTTTTACCAAATCAGTTTCTTTAGGGGGAATTTTCCCTTTCCGAAAAGTAGATACTTGGTGATATTTCTTCATCACCTCTTCTGAGGGTGCTCATGTTTTAGACTCTCTAGCATACTCTTCACTTGCCCAATCGACTGTGATCTTACACTCTGTCCATAAGTCAGCAGGTACCACGATATCAACCATGCCATCCAGATCCTTCAACAAAACCTTCGAAACTTTCACAAATCTTTCTACCATTCAACAGGTTTCTCTCTCAACCTAGTGAAATCATTTGTAAATGACAAAATATCCTGTCTGCTTCATGAAACATGAACATATCTACCTCCAAGAACCTCTCTCATGGGACACAATCTTTCTGCCTTTTCTGAGTCTTTTAGCACAAATGTCGATGATGCTCCCTTTGCTTGTGCTTCCTCCTTCTTCCTTGTCCACCTAGTCCTCCACTTATCAATGTCTCCCCACTTCTGCAAAATGTTCATTAAACTCTTTTATCTGTAATCTTTTACCAGACACATTCATATTTTCCAAATCCTTGTCAGTAAACCCCACTCGATATAGTTTCTGTAAACACTTTGATCTCCCTATATCTACTCCAATCTCTGAAGCAAGCTCTGTCAACCTCTCATGGAAAAATCTTGCATTCCTGGTTTTACTTCTACATATAAACAACTCCTCTTCATCATTGTAAAGGTATAACCTTTCTACTCCCACATGTCCAGCTACCATCTCTTCCAATTCCACTTTCAGTCTGTAAATATCTAAGATCTTTCTATTTCCTGTGCCCATCTTTCTAAATCTTCTGGAAGGACTGCTGTTGACTTCTAGTTTCTAAAGATACCATATACACTTTTTCTTTCGAATTTCCAGGTGTAACTCTTTTAGAAGTTTCAGTTAAAGGTTCCCTTATTGGAAGGTCCACTATTAAAATGACTGAATCGCAATCACTGGCCTGATTATCAGATATTATTTATTTTCTGGGATTACTCAAAGGAGTTGTTACAGTTTGAGGTTTTGGGCAACTCATTTTATCTCCATATAACGGGATAACAGGACCTATAGTCACTGGTACTGTCAAAGCTTCAGTATTTAAATTCAATTTACTTATTTTCTGTACTATTTCCTCCCTAGTTTTACTTAAGGCTTCTCTCCCATTATTTTGAATCACCCTATTAACTGGCATATCATGTCAAATTTGAGGAATTAAGGGTGTTCCCATTACCGGTGCACTTGGTTTGACTCTACTGGGTCCTTCTTGGTACGGAGGAGGATTTTTAGTTAAAATGACCTGCAAAGATTCATCATCTGATTCACCATATCCTGTCACATTACTGTGTTTTGTTTTCTCCTTTCACTTGCTTCCTGACTGTTGCTCAACCATTAACACTGGATATAACCTTCTGATACCATTGCTCTTCTCCATTGCTTCATCTGACCTTCATGTGACTCACGCAAATATCTAGGAAAAATTCCTCTATATGTCTTACCACCTCTGTATTTTCTCATTCAAATGACTCAGGGGCACAACCACTGACTCATTGTCAGTGAAATTGCTCTCCCCCTCGCAGCTTCACTATCAAGTGAGGCCTGCCCCCGAGCCACTACACTCCCGAGTGCTGGTGTTCGAGGCCCTCCTCCACCTGCAGGTTTTACCTGCGCCTCATCCCTGGTGGTCCAGTGGACCTCTGTCTCCTTTCTCTCGCGCTGCTCTTTCTATCCCTTTTAACTTGTTCTTCACTGATTTCAATCGCTCCCTTTTACTCTCCTTATGTGTCTTTCCTCCATTTTCACTCGTTTTTTACTGATTTCAATCTCCCCTTTTACTCCCCCTCTGTGTCTCTCCTCCATTTTCACTTGTTTTTTTACTGATTTCAATGTCCCCCTTCACTCCCCCTATGTGTCTTTCCTCTGTTTTCACTCTTTTTTCACTGATTTAATCTTCCCCTCTCACTCTCCTTCTGTGTCTTTTCCCCCACTTTTCTTGCACCTTTCACTGCCTCATTTCCACTCTTTCCTCTCTTTTTGCCTTTTCTGCCCATTTTTCCCTGCTGCTGCTGCCCCGTTGGCCCCCCTCCGACCCAGCATGACCAATGCTACCGGCCCAATCCAGCTCCCCTCCCCGCCTCCCAGCTGTCCAGCCCTCCCCGCCTCCTACTTCATGGCAGCCGCTGCGCGTCGGCGCTGAAGGCGCGCTAAAGTCAATCCCATCTGTGACCCAACCGCAACCAGCGCCAGGAACCTTGGACCTCCTCAATGACAACTCTATGACTCAGACGCACTCCACGCTCTCAACCCAGGATGCAACAACAACTGCAAGCTAGCATCACCAGCCGACACCCACGGACCCTTCAGCTGTCACTGCTGCTGGCACACCTGCAGCACCGCCAAGACCACGGATCCGGCGGAACCCGCCCGCAAGACCATAACCCAACCGAAGACCCTGCAATGCATCCTCCTCAATGTCTGATCCCTCCACAAACATGCCACCAAAATCTGGGACCTCCTTAACAGCTCCACCCCGGACGTAGGGTTCTTCACTGAAACATTGACCAACACCACCTCAGGACCGGACATCGCCATCGCCATTCCCCAAGAATACAAGATCTCCAGGAAGGACCGCCCCACCCGCCCACCAAGGAGGAGAATCGCCATTGTCCACAAATTCAACCTCCGCCTGAGCACACTCCCTGACGAGCCCACAGACCTGATGGAACACCTTCAAGATATTGGCCAGCCCTACCAACACCCTCTGAGGAATGCTCATCTACTGACCCCTGGACCCTGCAGACTTTTCGCCAACTCCATCACGGACATCATCTCCCCGCATGCCATCGCGTCCACCAACTACACCCTACTGGGAGACCTCAACTTCCATCTCAACACCCAATTGTACACCAGCACCAGGTCCCTCCTGGACAACCTCCACAACATTGGACTCCACAAGATCGTCACCGAACCCACGCACTCAGCAGGACACACCCTTGACCCCCTCTTCACAACAGGTAACTCCATCACCTTCAGCCTCACCACCAAACTTCCTTGGACTGACCATTTATGGGTCCACTACACCCTCAGAACAGAATCGCCGATGACCAGCTAACCTCATCACTCAGCAACTCCACCCCAACCATCTCGGAAAACGACAAGCCCAACACCGCAGCCCGAACCCTGCACAGATGGATCTCGGACAGCACCAACACCATAGCCCCCCTCAAGAAAAACAACAACACCCATGCCAAGAAAGCCAGATTGTTTACCACTGAACTTTGAGAGTCCAGATGCACTTGCCTCTGCCTCGAAAAGCCCTGGAGGAACACCAAATCCACAGAAGTCTACAGCAACTTCAGAGCCGTCACCAACGACCACCACCAACTCATCAGAAAAATGAGGAAAAAAGCAATTGAAGACAGAATCTCCACTCATGCACACAACAGCAAAGAACTCTTCAACATCATCAAGGAGTTCGCCCAACCCACCAGCGAGTCCACCGACTCCCTGGTGGGTTGGGCAAGACAGCTTCGACGAAGACAACCGACACCCTGAAGCCAGCGATCGACAACTGCTCAGCCCTCACCACTGAAGACACACTGAAGAACATGAAGTCTATCCACTCCAGGCCCCCACGTACCCCTGCCCCCACCACATTTTCAATAGAGCCGCCAACACCGTTGCACCCATGCTCTGCCACACCATCAACTGCTCCCTGTCAGCTGCCAGGTTCCCCGACAAATGGAAACACGCCGAGGTCAACCCCCTCCTGAAGAAACCCTCGGCGGATCGCACCAACCTCAAAAACTACAGAGCCATCTCCCTGCTCCCATTCCCAGCGAAAGTCATCATGAAAGCCATCAACAGCCAACTCGCCAGATCATCGAAGAGCACAACATCCTCGACTCCTCCCAATCCTGCTTTAGAAAAAAACACAGTACGGAAACTTTTAAAAATATCTGTTAAACAAAGACTAGATTTTCGAGTTATTCTGGAGTCTCAGAATTGCTCCTACTCCTACTGCGAGTAAAACCCCTGTTTACCCTTCATTATAGCTCGGGAGAACCTATTACTCCTTCAGTGTTACCCCTACTGGGAAATAAGACCAAAGTTTCACCAGCAAACCCTCTGCTATCACTCACACTCTACTTTTATACTAAATAGTCCCTACTTTAATACTTCCAGCCCTACGTAGCTTCTCAGTATCATTCCAACACACAAGTAACCTCACTGCATTGTGGCTTCTGTCATCACCCACTATTCATTTTCCCGGGGTTTTCGGACAACATAAAACAAGACCCTAACTGTTTTGTTAAAAATAAATCAATAATCAATATTTATCACTAAACTAGTCAATAATAACCATAACTCTGCTACCAGGAAACTGTTCCAGCGGCATATCAACAACAGATACTCCACTACCATATACTCACCTGAGCCCATAAACACACACACAATAATTGAGTAAACTGCCTGAGTCAAAGTTTATAAATTTTCTTTACAGTTTTCAAGATTAGTTATTTAATATCCCTAACTAACCTTTCACTGATAAAAAAGTTCTTTCCTTTGTTCGATGGACCATTAGTTGAACTAGTTGATGGTGAAAATGACATAAGCTAACTTGTTCTTTTATTCAATGTAAATAACCACAGACTCGGGTAAGTTTTAAAACTTTATCTAAATTTTAAATGCATGTGAACCATCCCAAATACACAGTGCAGTCACCATCATTCTTAGGAGAGAAAATTCAATTAATTAATCATCAGAGCACATACTTTAGACTCATGCAATGATCAATGCTCAGTAAGGGAGAGGACAGAGAGAAAAGAACATCTGCAAATAGCGTGAAAATATATTTACCAAGAATGGTATGAAGACCAACCCCCTGGCCAAAGGACTGGTAAGGATCACCTGGGATAGATCAGGCGACAAAGACTTCAGGACAGGAATCAGGACAGGATAGATGACCTCTCTAAAATACCGACGATTGCATAGCACCCCTCGCTGACACTCTCTTCCTCCTCGAGATTCTTTCGTGATCTTCTCATCTAACCCAATTAAATTAGGATAGAAGGTTCTGCATTCAGTTCTTCATCAGCATCTCATAGCATCTCTCCCAGCAACAGCATCTTCCGCTCACAGCATCTGGATTCCCGAATCTCTAACTAGCTAACTAAAGCTGTCTCAATTATACCTTTCGTTCTACATGTTCCACCCATTAAAGTTTTAATATCGTAAAAATATTAAATCTGATTGGTCAGACAAAGGGGAGGATCATCACACCATGCTTATATGTCATCTAAATCAGTTTTCCCATTGTTCACAAACCCATCCCCATAATTGTATTCATAATTTTATTTCCCACCTGCATTTATGCTTTATTTGCAACAAAATTGTATACAGTCTGAATGCAATTCTGCATCGTTGAACTTTTCACCGTCCGTTCCCAAGCTAGGACACTTTGCGACCTTGGCTTTCATTCAACCTCCGTATCATCTTTCTGGGTTAACTTGAGTTGCCCATGCACAGTCATCACATGACTCAGCTTACTTCAGTCCCAAATACGCACTAGTGATAAAGTCAGAAAAACAGATGTTACTTAAAAAAATAAATGGTTTCACTGTATACCACCCACCTCTACTCTATCCCAGTTTATTTATTAGACTTATCCCTGCATTAGCTTTAGTAAATTAGATTTAGTTCAAACAAGCAGATGCCAAGCAGGCAAGCCTTCAAGACTCCATTTTAGTATCTTCTGCTCATGAGCAAGAATTTCCCTCCAAGCGAAAGCTCGTCATACTGCGTAGATGCAGTTGACGCATGCACAATAAAGATTTTCTGTTTAAAGCAGTTTTAGTCCTTCGTTCATGCTATTATCATTAGTAGACACATAAGCAAGCTTCACTAACCCACGTATTTGTGTGTTGCGCATTAGTTTTTACAAAAAATAATTTTATTAACTTGTTAGTGAGTTAAAGGAGCGGATTGCTTCCGAGCAAGTCTCTTTTCTATGAGTCCTTGCTCCATCACCGGGACACTCATTGAGTAGCCGTGCACTTTTTAAAAGCTAGCCATTCATTCATTCATTCATTCAATCATTCATTCATTCATTTATTCATTCACTGAGGTGAGAAAGGCCTTGCCTTGGATGGTACAATAGGCTTGACACACGTGCAAGAAGGCAGGAAGGAGCTACTGCTAATTAATGGGGAATGTGGGTAAGTGGAAAGGGACAGCAAAGTACCTCACTAGCGTAGACTGGGGACAACAAATCAGGCCTGATGATAATAAATAGGGTGCTACTCCAAGAAAGTCCAATGATGGTAGTCTCTTTTTGCCAAAACATCTCTCATCTCACAACAGGAGTATACTTCCGAATCTACCAGGATTAATTTTCAAGGGAAGTTCCCTCAATTCAGCAGGACAGAACAGGTAGAATCTGATGCTGTGTCTTCCTGAAGAAACTCTGAGTTCTTAGATCCTGCTTCCCCTTGTACTGAAGCTTTGATAGTGCTTGTCAAGAGTCAGAACATCTTACCTTTGTATCTGAAGGGAGATAAAATATGAAGGAAGTGCTTCATGTAAGAAATACTAATTATCCAGTTAGAATTGGGTTCGATGCCTTGGCTGGTGAATACAGTTGAGGATACATCTCACTGCTCACCTTGACTGGTATCCTCAATGTCTCCTCTAGCTACAAGAATTTTAGATTTTTCAAAGAAGCAGGATCCTTGTCTGGACTTCTCCCTGAAAGAAGCCTGAAATATCAGAAGTGTCTCGTTCTTAAAATTAACAGGCCTTGCTCTTGGCAGCCCAATCATGTTTGGGAGTGCATAGTGCAGATTGTTGATAGAGATTTGTTACTTTTTGCAGTTGACATATCTTCCCAGAGGTATGCCTGGAAGCTGCAACATGTGCCGCTATCCAGGCATGCTACAAGCAAGATCTGTCAAGATGCACTAATCTGGCATTATAGATCAAGAAGGAGAGAGAGTAACTTCCACGCTTCACCAAACTTACAACTAACCTCACATTACTGTTGTGTAAGTTCACAGTAGGCACTGGGAAGAGGAATGGAACAACAGAGACAAACAGAGAGTATGGCATCCAGCTGATGTCATTATAGATATGTCAGTGGAAATGTATAACCAGCAGAGATTCTAGATGGAAGGTGAAGAGGGAGATTTGTTGGAGAGACCAGCTGGATGAGGTCGCTGTATTGAGCTTTGCTTAAAATGTAAATAAAACAGCTCAACTTTCTATGTTTGAGTCTTTATTCATCCCTGACTTCACACTGGTGAGAAGGATGGGATGAGTGAGATACTTCACAAATTTTTAAAAGAAACAAACCAGTGTGCAGTAGCATTTGCCAAAAGTTTGATGGAAAAATTAAAAGAAAAAGTGAAGGTGCATATATTGACACCACATTCCACGACTGGAAGGTCACCTTTTGGATTCTTTAAAGGTAGAAAGCCCAGTTGTTTTTTATGTGTCCGAGTTGGATAAACAAGAGAAGAGGCCACACTGGGAGACAGATACTGGGAAATAAAGATATTGAAGAAATAGAGAAATGCAAGATGATAGAGAGGGACCATGAATTTGGTGATCGTAAAAAGGTTAAGAGTACAGTTATGTGGGTGGGAGATTGAGTCAAACTAAGGCTGCCAAAATCAAGTACAAAATACTCCAAGGTTAGCCAATCTTTGAAACTAATCCAATTGTTCAAATATGCTGCCAAAACGGTGGATAATAAGTTATCAGCACTTTATCGCAGCCAAAGTCACAATAAATGTATTGCCCCATTCACATGCTGGTGTTAAAAGCCCATATCACCAGTTTTCCTGTGATGGTACCCACAAAAAACATTGCCACAGATGACCCAGGCAACTAATGCTTATGAGATGCAGAGTAGGCGTTCCTGTGCAAAAAGCAGCGACAACACCACTCTGCAACAGTCTTAACAACCAGCCAGATCGGTAATAGGATCACAAAACAGGCGATAAGGCGTATTAGCAGCAGGAAATTAACACCCGCTCTGACCTGGTGTAAAGTCGGATAACAACCTGCACTATAAAAGGGAGACTAGCCCAGAGCCAGACCTAAAGAGCATCAGATGCCATGGAGCTACTGATCATGTATCTCGGAGCCCAAACAGTGCCACAACACCCACAGCCACCCCCCCCCCCCCGGCCCGCCACCCCGCGAACCCCTACAGAGGCTGTGCAAACAAAGACAGCAGACAGCCAGCATCTCACCTCAGACAAAGCTGCTGGCTGTGCTGCACCTGTTGTCCTCTGGTACCTTCCACTTCCAACCAACAACTGCCAGAGTCGGTGGAATCTCACAGCCAGCCCTATCAAAGTTCCTCACACCTGTCCTGGATGCCATCATCAGCTTGGTACCCCAGTACCTATACTTCCCCCACACTGCACAGGAACAGCTGGAGACCAACCAAGGCTTCTACACCATAGCTGGCTTCCTGCACAGGTTGGGGCAATCGATTGCACCCATGTCTTACTTGTGCCCCCTGTTGACATTGCACACAATTACCGCAACAGAAAGCACATGCATTCCATCAATGTGCAGGCATTAGTGGACCACTGGGGACTCTTCACCAATGTCGTCGCCAACTAGCCAGGCAGTGTGCATGATTCCTACATCTTCCGACAGGCCATCATCAGCAAGCGCTTCCAGGCTTGCACCTACGGAAATGCACTGCTCATTGGTAAGGACCAAATGAGCACACCACACACCTCAATTCCACATTCATGCAACTCACAACTCTGGGAATGCACGCGTCACTAACTCACATACAACATGCCAAACAACATGCCCACCTACCAGACACGACCAAACAACTTACTGTGGTAACCTGGGCTAGCCATGTACACAAGCCGTCAACGGCATGGCACCTCAAGCCACACATTAGAAGAATGTGGGGAGAGGTGGGAACCCGGCATGTGCGAAGGAAGCAAGTGACCCATGATTAGAATGTACACAATGCCAAGTGTGGCGGTGATGTGCTGTACAGACTGCAGTATGCAGGCCACAGACATATCCATGTCAACATACACTGGTGGTGGTGGTAGAGTAGTGGACAGTGGACGCAACCAAGTCACCCCAGCCAGTGCAGAAGATCACGGAAATGTAGCTTGTCAAGTCCCCCTCTAAGCGTGAGCGGAGTGGGCTGGCCCGGCATATGCCAGGCTAGCGTAGGGGTGTGAATAAAAAGCACATAGCTCTGGGCATGGTTCTCTTCCGGAATGCCCAACGTCTCTTCCAGGGCGGCACCTCTCACCCCGCCACAAGGCCGACGCCGTGAGCAGCAGTGCATGCGATCCTATTCGCCTGCTGCAGCCCGGCCCGCTAGTCCCCGAACCTGTCTTGCTTGCCCCTGCGCAACCAGGCATCACTGCTCACCTGCCAACACCGGCGTGTGTCACAGAGGGCCCACCACATGCAAGTGCTCCAAGCCCAAGGCCCGCGACCTTGGCAGCCTCCTCATACTATCACGGACTCCGTGAGCAAGGCCCGCAGTACTCCTTTCTCTTTGACGTACTCCACCGGCAGACACAGCGAACAAGTAGGTCACACATTTAGAATTGAGTCTTGATTACACAATGGCAGAGTTCATGTCACAGTACGCAAGGAGAGGAGTAAGAGAAAGACGCGGTTCAGTCTGGAGGAATAAGGGATCCCCGTTATGGAGGTGATCGAACACTACCAATGACTGCACTGGTGCCACTAACACTGTACATCGCAAGCCGACGACACGTGGCTGTGGGCCACTGTAGACCGCTGCCTCCAACACACACTGTGGTCGAATAGGTCACACAATTTTAACTTTGTCTTGATCTCTTCACACTATTAGATGAATTATTTAAATGGGGTTAACTGTTAGCTTTATGATAAAAATATGCACATAACCCGGTGCTCTTTCTGCCATTTCTAAAAAAAAGAGTTTATATCAGTGTACAGGCCTCATCGCAGACTGCACCCCCTCCAGCTCTGGTGCCACTAACTATGTGCCACGTAAGTCATGAACACTCTCTGGTTGAACTTTGGTGGTGTCTGAGTCTATGGCGTGGGGGTTGTCTACTTCATCATGTAGCTGATACTGACATGGTGGTAAAAAGAAGTCTATAGCTTTCAACTCCTCCATGAGTCTTTTCTGCTTGCTTCTGCCCTCTACATCATGCCCTGGAAGGACACCTTCCACTGTCCCCATCACACTCCGCAACATTCTCCTTGGACATCAACGAGGACCCGCTCAGCGCTCGTGGCCCTACCTCAGTGCACCGCAAGTCACCGTTCCGTGGCGGTGTGCCTGTGCCAGCTGCAGGGCATCCACTAACTCTGTGCAGCTCAAGTCATGGGCCCTTGCTGTTTGAACTTTGAACTTCTGATTGTCTGATCTCTGTTGTAGTTGTTGCCAGCACCAACCAACCCCGAGGGTTGGCTTACACTACCCAACCCCCATCCAGCACAGGCGTCACTGGACATGTGACCCTGGCAATAAAAGGGGCCAGGCGCATGTGCCCGTAGCCAGTTCCACAAACTAGCTAAGTGTTTCGGTGTGGTCATTATGTATGCATGAGGGCCTCAGGCCATACCACAATATATTTTGATGTGTACATGGTCTGCCACCTTGTCACCTCATGCAGTGGGGAAGACCAGGGACATGTTGCTGTGTCTTACCCCCCTGTGAGCGTAAGAAAAGTGGACAGGCGTACAACAGTACAGTGAAGGAGTGTGGTTCTTCAACATGTGGCCCTGGGCGTGGTTCAGTTTAGGCCTTGCCAAGGAAGTAACTAATGCGTGTGTCTCTGTTGTAGTTGTTCCGTTGCCGACCGGACCACCACCGCAGGAGTGAAGAATGTCCCAATCCTCTACCCTCACCGTGACCCCATACACACGCAATCAAAACGGATGGTGGAGAACACAACACCAGGAGAAGGTGGGTAACAAAACAAGGGAACCCAAGGTCTTGGGGAACACAACTCGTCTCCTCTGGCTTCTCGGCAGCTGACAGCTTGACACAGATGAGACCGCTAAAATGAAAGAAGGAGACAAGATTAAACACACCCCTACTACTATTACTAGTGCCAAGTACACACACGAACCACCAACCTCCCTGCTTACCCCAGATAACAAACGGGAGTGGCTTGATACGAAACAGGAATTCTCCCACTGCAATTGTATTGTTTGTTTCTTGCGTAACCCCAGACCAACCACGCCCCCCCGGGAAACACCGAGAATGACTAAGGGGGTGGAATTCACAATTCTTAGGACAAAAATGGACAGGGGAAAAATGGCATTAAAGGGAATACGAAAGACACCCAAAAAAAACCTGGAATCTAAAAAAGAACACGAAGGTAGCACAAAAACGGCCGTTATTCAGCTCCTTCGTGAAAACACCCAAACACAGCGTATAACAAGATGGTTTGGATACAAAAAAGGGATAATAACGGGACGTTAGAACTCAAAGGAAACGCAGCCGCGAATCCCAGAACGTCACCGAAGATCAAAAACAGGTCCCCAATAAAGGGTTCTAAAATGCCCAAGGGAATAGGAAAACAAGGGAGCAAGGGAAAAAAGGGGATCAAAACCCAGCACTAGAAAAGACCGCTGGAAAGGAGCTCGAAGGAAGGGAAACAAGGTAGAACCACAGGAACAGGAAACACACGGCAAGGGACCAATAAAGAAACCAAGCACCTGTTTCCTGTTGGCAGCCCCCTTTTAAAGCGAGCTCTAGGGAGCGTCCATAAATTCGCATATGCACTTGGCACTTTTCAGTAAAACCGCTAACGGGGAACTAGACAGAAGGAACCAGGCCCCCTTGAACCCTAACAGTAGTGTCTGCGCCATCGGTCCCGCAATGGATGATGTTGCTATGTAGCATGCCCCTGGAGTGCGGGCTCGGCCGAAGGGGTAAATGAGGGAGTGCAAGCCCACTCGGGTCAGGGAACCTACATGCCAACTGTTGTGTCCGTTGCTATTAGCGCAGCATGCGCCAAAGGTCTACCCTCAACCGCATGACAAGTTTAGCCAGGCATGAACTCTACATCTGTATCCGCCCTGTCCTTACCATAGGCCTACACACATGTGGCCAGCCACCTTCAGCGCGCAACATCACTATGGTTTGTGGACATGCGCAGACAGGCATGACAATGGTGTGCTAGCGGTGCAAGTGATGCAACCGCCCTGCACACACTAGTTAATAGGCTCGGGGATAGGGAGGAGCAGCAGTGAGGCTGCGTAATACACATTGATGCCACTCATTTGCAACAAGCAGTACATGTCATACAGGAATCACCAAGTCACACATATCACACACCAATGTACCAGTGAGCCTGCCAACACATCATGCAGTACAAAGTCTTGTCTCATGTCTCTCTGCACTGTTACAGGTGATCAAGGATATGCACTCTGTGCTTGGATGATGACACCCCTCCGTGCCCCGATCACACTGGCCCACAAACGCACCAGGGGCATCATGGAAACCATATTTGGCGTGTTGAATTCACGTTTCAGGTGCTTGGACATCACAGGTGGAAGACTCCTGTACAGCCCAGGCATCGTGTGCAAGATGATTGTTGCATGTTGTGTGTTGCACAACATATGTGTACGCAGCAATTGTCCATGGATGCAAGTGCCCGATGCACCGGAGGATGATGATGAAGATGAGGCAGGTGGACCACACCCCACTGCAGCGACAGCAGGAATAGCCTGTAGGAACACCATCATTGACAATTTCTTCTCATGTTAATGTCACATTGTGACAGTCCTTAGCAACAATGGGACAGTACGATGAATGACCACAGGCACATCATGTGCAAATAAATGCATTCCAAGACACATTCCCTGCGTGCATTTCACTCATCTGTACAGGCACATCACTCAGACAAGTGTGAGTGCGACATTTAGTGCTGGCAATTTTGACACTTGTTCATGGATGGTGGGTGTGTCACCTCTGTGCAGAGAGACTGTTTAGGGTGTCACGTGTTCGAACTGCCAGTTCTGTGTGTCACAGTTAGTACGGTATCCCCCTCTTTGGCGTTTCACATGAGTCCCATATCATTCCATTTTGGCTGTCATTTGTGGCCTACAAGTGACAACAGGGCTTCTTTTGGGCTCAGATATGTACCACCACGATGCAGGGATGCACCCTGTGACTCAAGTCCCACGACTTGGGCAACATGTATGTATGGGGGAGTCACTGCCCCTACATTCGCCCATGCTTTCATAATTGTTAGATCAGGGACATGGGATGTCTGTGTGCAGGCAGTGTTAATTGTCCCTCTTCAATGTGAAGGGGAGATGCGGTTTCACAGTGTGTTCCATGTATGTTTCCACATTGGTGCAGTTTACATACAGAATGCATGTCAATGTACATTGTGACAGTTTGTGAGGAGATGCCTATCTGATTCGGGACAATGGTCATTTGTTCTTCGTCATGGCTGTGGTGTTGTGCTTGTTCATTGTCATCTCACCATTTTTTTACTCTGCTTTTATGGAGCATTTTCCCCCATGACGCGTGGGAATCGCAGGCCTGTCACAGGTTATTGCTGATGTTTGTATCGCGATTGGCCTCATCGCTACTATTTTTGCGCTAATTTTTTGCATTTTTGAGGCGTCACGTTGACTTTATCGCAGACATTTGACACGTTATCTTGAGCCTATTGCAAGGTACCGCCGTATTGAGAATACAATGTTAACACAGCGGTATTTTCCTGCAATAGACTGCGATGTGCAAAGTTGCGTTAAGCTTATTTTGCAATGATTATCACACGTTCTTGAGAATATCCCCCTTAGTATTTCCTGTGACCTGATCCTCTGTTGTCATAAGAGGGAAGAGACATCTGTGCAAGGAAAACTCTCCGTACTGCAATGAGGCCTTCTTATTTAAAGGATTATGTATGATTTGATAAAACCTTTTTGTTACAATAATATTCTCATGAAATGTATATAACGAAATATTTTTCTTAATATGTAATGTTAAGCTAATTGTATAATATTGTTATTGAGAGAAAGATGTGTAGCAACCAGCTGATGTCATTGTAATTGTCAGAGGGCATGTGAAGCCAGCAGAGGTTGTAGAAGGAAGGTGAAGAGAGAGGTTTACTAAACAGACCAGCTGAACGAGGTCGCTGTATTGAATTTCGCTTAAAATAGAAATAGAACAACTCAACTTTCTATTTATGCGGATTTATTCAACCCTGACTTCACAGAGATACTGGACATTGGCACTGCCAGGTTGCACGGCTGGACTTAGTCTTTATGACAGGAGCTTTTTATATAAAAAAAAAAGTAAACCTTTAGTATATTTATATAATACTGATCTTGGACTTTATCTTTAGATATATTATTTGATATACCGGTTGACACTCTTTATGCTTCCCCCTCTGTATCATAAAATGAAACTCAATATTTCTTTGTATATATAGTATCTGTGAACCACATTTGGGATTCTAATATGCTGTTTGCTAAAGAGAACTACCTTTAGTATTACATAATGGCTACTCATGATTTATTTATGTTCAATATAAGTTGATTTATTATTACATGAAAGGCGTTCATTAGCATTGCATATTTCATCTAAAACCCTGAAAGTCATATATTTACTACTATTGATTTCAGCATACCATAAGATAATAATTTTGTGCCAGCATGATTAAACTGGGTTTTACAACAATGATTTGTTTTCTACCCACATGTGTAACTCCTTGTAGTATTAACAAGAGTGATCCTAAATGGATGATTCCCTCTAAAAAACAAACAGGGACTAGTCTGTATCATTGTAAGTCTGCTGCGGTTTCCAAGATGACTTTTGTCCACATTACTAAAGAATAAATGCCAAAGATTCAAGCTTCTAGTCCTGGCTGCATCCACAGTGCATCACATTTGCCAAGCAAGAACGCTATGGACCACAAGGAACTTATAATCCTGGAATTCCAGATGGACAACACTATTGGTAAGTCTTGTGGGAGTTCTGTGGACCCATTGGATGAGCTTTCATTCTCATAATTCCTAAGGTATTCAATGGAGCGCAGCAGTCTGACACATGATGTTTCTGTCCAAGCAGCACCCACACTCTGCGCACTGTTTTATCGTTTTTTGTTCCTGAAGACATGCACCTTAAGGTTCCTCGGTGTAACACTTTGTTGTGCCACAAAACTCAATATGAAAAGGGTCAAGGGAATATATTTAATGACCTGTCATTTCAATTCCCTACACAAGACATTTTATATAACAACAGGAAATGGCAGGTCAACTGCGTTGCTGCACTAGTAACCGGAAAACAGGAGATTCATGCAAAAACTAAAGAGTTACAACTGGTTGAGATATACCCATCAGACCACCCTTTGGCAGAGTCTCATCATATGGGTTGTTTGTTAATCCATCCAACATACCGCCCAAACCATCAGATGATGTTGCGGATATGGAAGTGGAATGGAAGCTCTGACCAAGTTGTTACTCAGGGTAGTGCTCAAGGGAGTGTAGTGCAGTGCTGTGGTGAAGACTTAAAATTAACGACTCAGTCAAAAAATTTGTTTAATAGGGTTTGTCTGGGTGTCAAAGTTAAAAACACGCCAGGTGATCTAAACATATAATCACACTGTGGCGCTGTGCAGGACGGTCAACATGTTTCAGCCAAACTGGATTTATTATCCGGCTTTCGTCAGGACCTTGATGGTAAGCTACTGCAACATAATTGAATGAAAAAGTGCGAACTTAACTGTTAGAAAATAGATGCCAAAATTATATCAGAATACATTTATCTACCAAGAACCTGGAGCCCCAATGTTCACAAGGGAGAAGTGCATTCTATCTTTATCCTGTAGAAAAAAAGCACAAAAAACATATACTAATTCACATGTAATCCCCAATATTCACAAGAAACAGTACAGACAATGCAATTTAAACAGAAGTAAATTGTACTCTGTTTGTATAAGAATCGACTCATTCATTCACAGAGGAAAAATTATATTACTTAGACCCCACTGTGAATACTCACCGCGCATTGTGTGGTAAATGACCTCACCTCACCCGGCAACCGCTCGGGAATATGAGGCCCCGCTCTAAGGTGCAAAAGAAAAAGGGCATAAATAGTGACATTAAATGCCCAGCATTTATTAGTTATAGCATCCTTATACCTTGCTCACTATTTACAAAGAACCAAGGTGGAACATGAAAGTCCCATGGGGGTTAGCCAATGACTACTATGTACATAAAGCTTCATATGTATGATTGCTCGTTTTTTTGTTAAAAAGTTTAGAGGCAAAGTTAGAATATACCAAAGAACTAAGTTTAAATATTGCAAAAGAACTGTCTAAAGAGCAATTCCTGGTAACTAGCAAACCAGTTATGCCTGGGTTCTATTGTTTGCCCAAAATTCATAAACCTACCCGTCCACCTCCTGGACGCCCGATCATTTCAGGCATACGCTCCTTATTGGAGCCTCTATCCACATTTGTGGATTTTTTCTTAAGGCCTCTAGTCAAGGAGATGCCCACATATCTACAGGACACGGCTGATGTCTTACGACTCTTACCGGAAGTGCGATTCGACATCGAGACTGACCTGTTGGTCAGTTTGGATGTCGAGTCTCTGTACACCTGCATACCGCAGGAAGAGACTTTGGAGGCTATTAGATCTATCCTCACTATGCGCGACCTACAGAGCATCACTCCATGAATTTCATTATGGAGTGTGCCAGGTTGGCAATGAGGGAGAACTACTTTAAATTTGAAGACCAGATTTATCTTCAAACCTCCGGAACATCGATGGGGAGTATTTTTGCCCCTAGCCTCGCCAACCTCTATGTTCACCTGTTTGAACAGAATTTTGTACTCAACCATAGCAACCCTTACTTCCATCAAGTGGTGCTATGGAAGAGATACATTGATGATATCTTTTTAGTTTGGCGAGGCACATCATTCGAGGTACAAGCATGTCATGATTGGTTGAACCATCAAAACCAATATCTGAAATTCACCATCGAATTCAGCAAGGTGGAATTGCCCTTTTTGGACATTCTCATTTTTCCAAAAGATGGGACACTGGAATGTGAACTTTATAAAAAACCTATGTCCAGGAATTCCCTCTTAGCTTTCACTAGTCATCATCCGCGTGCCCTACGAGAAAATCTTCCTGTAGGGCAGTTTCTGAGAGTTCGGAGAAATTGCTCATCCACTCCTCTTTTTGACAAACATGCCCACATTTTGTCCAGACATTTGGAAGATCGTCAATACCCACGTCATAAGGATGCTATAACTAATAAATGCTGGGCATTTAATGTCACTATTTATGCCCTTTTTCTTTTGCACCTTAGAGCGGGGCCTCATATTCCCGAGCGGTTGCCGGGTGAGGTGAGGTCATTTACCACGCAATGCGCGGTGAGTATTCACAGTGGGGTCTAAGTAATATAATTTTTCCTCTGTGAATGAATGAGTCGATTCTTATACAAACAGAGTACAATTTACTTCTGTTTAAATTGCATTGTCTGTACTGTTTCTTGTGAATATTGGGGATTACATGTGAATTAGTATATGTTTTTTGTGCTTTTTTTCTACAGGATAAAGATAGAATGCACTTCTCCCTTGTGAACATTGGGGCTCCAGGTTCTTGGTAGATATATGTATTCTGATATAATTTTGGCATCTATTTTCTAACAGTTAAGTTCGCACTTTTTCATTCAATTATGTCGCAGTAGCTTACCATCAAGGTCCTGACGAAAGCCGGATAATAAATCCAGTTTGGCTGAAACATGTTGACCGTCCTGCACAGCGCCACAGTGTGATTATATGTTTAGATCACCTGGCGTGTTTTTAACTTTGACACCCAGACAAACCCTATTAAACAAATTTTTTGTCTGAGTCGTTAATTTTAAGTCTTCACCACAGCACTGCACTACACTCCCTTGAGCACTACCCTGAGTAACAACTTGGTCAGAGCTTCCATTCCACTTCCATATCCGCAACATCATCTGATGGTTTGGGCGGTATGTTGGATGGATTAACAAACAACCCATATGATGAGACTCTGCCAAAGGGTGGTCTGATGGGTATATCTCAACCAGTTGTAACTCTTTAGTTTTTGCATGAATCTCCTGTTTTCCGGTTACTAGTGCAGCAACGCAGTTGACCTGCCATTTCCTGTTGTTATACACTTTGTTGTGCACCATGTCCTAATGTTATCATGGAAGTTGTTCTATGATCTGAACAGGGGTAATGGAACCGTCTGGCAAACTTACACTTCTTTCTACATGATAAACGTGTTCCTGTGCGTAAAGACCAACCCCTAAACAGCCTTTTTGCCTCCACTGCCTAGTCAGAGAGTTGCATCACCCTTCTGCTGCAGTACATCTCTAGTTCCCCGATGGAGAAGGGTTGGATTGAAGGTTAAGAAATCCCAATAATTTCCATTTGTGAGAATTCTCAATCCGCAAAAAGAAAGCAATGGCATGAAATGCCCTCTCCCGAAACATAAAGTGTGATTTAAGAGTGCGGTTTTCTCCAAACATATGGCAGAAAAATTCACAATCATAAAACTATTTATGCCTGCCAGGAATCCTTTTGTGAATTCCTCGCAGGTGCAAAAAAGTTACATTTTGTCAGGTTTAAGACCAAATTTACTTTAGATAATAGGCCTCATTGACTTTTACATCTGCACTTTGTCTTACATGAATAAAAAAAGAAAACTGATCCCTTATCCACTTGGAAACCTCTTGCAATACTTTCCTCCCCTTTGAAAGAGTGGTGATGAAATTACAGTCCTCTGTGAAATTGTGATGGGTTACTGTTGTGGTGTTTTTTGCTTATTCTCCTACATGAGACAGGGTTCTTAGGTTCTTAATAGAGTGTTATATTTCATTGGGATTTGGAAGGTGATCAGATGGAACCAGGGAGAGAAGGTACGCGGAGTGGAGGTTGGCTACTGTTCACCTGGCTACCATCAGTTTGTTTTTCCAGAGTAATGCTATGATTACGTGAATACTAGTTGTGAATCTTCTGTGTCATAGAAATTGTTAAGTATCTTGGTGGTACTGCAGACGTCCAGGTGGGAACATGTGTGACACAGTGTGGTCCTCAAAGAAGATCTGTAGTCTTGGCTGAAGTGATAGAACTTTGCTATGTGTTTTACTAATATGTTTAACTCATTTAAAGATGCGAATTGACAGGACCATAGAGCATCTACCTCATAATCACAGAGCAACATGGTTAAAAACAAGCAGATGTTCCACTGGAATTTCCTATTATTTTTTCCCATAGCAACAAAAAAGATCAACAGAATCTGAATGAGTGTTTCCCAGTGTAAGCTAAAAAAGAAATGAAGGCTGATTCGTCACAGTTTGCCAGTAGCAGTTATACAGAATTCTATATGTAAATTCCCCTTTGGGCTACTCTGGTATAAAGCCTTAAGAGGATACCCAGATAGGAGGTCTCCAGATTATCCAATCCTGTATTTTTCTTCTTTTGTTAATGACCAAATGTTAGAAATTGGGTCATCAGTTGGCAGAGGTTTGCACCCTGACCATGTAGGGGCCACAACCCTAGTCAGGGTAAGCTGGATACACACTTTAAATTAACTTGTGCTCAACCTCTGGTAGCTTGGCACAGAGCAGGCAGACCTAACCTAAAAGGGCAATGTGTAAAGTATTTATGCAACACACACACATACAGTAACACAATGAAAACACCACAATAAGACTCCACGTTGGTTTAGAACAATAGAGAATATTTATCTGAGTGAAACAAGACTAAAACAACAAAAATCCAATTATTAGAAGCCGTGATATGATTTTTTAAAGAGTAAATGCAAGAAAAGCGCTTAGAAGG
This sequence comes from Lissotriton helveticus, assembly GCF_964261635.1. Lineage (NCBI taxonomy): Eukaryota > Metazoa > Chordata > Amphibia > Caudata > Salamandridae > Lissotriton > Lissotriton helveticus. The sequence goes on from NC_136059.1 coordinate 1,084,904,336, forward strand.
CACTAGCAGTCAAAAGGTTACTTGAGGTTGCTAGGGACCTGTAGAAATCCAAAGTTTAGGCCAAGCGTGATAGAGGGCCGGACAGCTACCGGACACAGACAGGTCCCGATGAATAAATGTCTGGGCTGGAGCAAGTGTTGATGTCACAAGCCTACTTCATTGTCGAGCTTCACAAAGGGGTGTCCCGCGTCATTATCGAGCTCCATTGACTTAAATGTAATGTGATGTTATCAAGCCGTGCACTGCATCGCCATCAAGCTGCGCAGGCTGTGGGTCCTCTGTCATCGAGCAGTATCTGCATCGGCGTCAAAGAGTGTTGTGGCTAAATTTCGAATGTAGTTAGGGCAATGTGTTGCTTTTCACAGAATTGTTCTCCAAAACCCACTTCTGAGGTCAAGGACTGGAGGGGGCACCTCAGGCATGGGTAGGAGTCACGGATGGCAGAGTTAAATAGCACCAGCAGGATTGCAGGAAGTCTTTTGTGTCCCTGAGACCTCATAAAACAGAAGGCAACCCAGCAAGCCCTTGGTGTCACTCCGGTTTAAAGTGAGATGGGTTCAGTCCTTGTCCTCAGCAGGGCAGAGATCAGTAGGCAGCAGGGCAGCTAAGCAAAGCAGAGAAGCAGTTCCTCAGAACAGTAAGTAAAGGCAAAGTGGCAATCCTTATAGCACAGTAGTCTTTACTTCAGCAATGTTCTTCCCAGGTTGAGTAGTCTACTGATTTGGTAGGGGCATAGCTCCAGTCCTACCCAAATTAGCCTTTGATCTAGGAGATGACTTCACATATGGTCTCTGAGGTGCACAAAGATCCCTTTCAACTCAGTCCTGTCTACCAGGTTTTCTGTGGGGGTAAATTGTGTTGACAGGACACTGCCATATTTGGTAAGTTTTTAGTACCCAGAGAGAAGAAATTAACTTTATCAATTAGGAAAAGAGAACAACCAAGAATATTTTGAATAATGAAGGAGCCAAGATACAACCCTTATATCCAAGATTGCATTTTTAGTGGTCAGTATCTGGCAGGAACGTCTTGAACAGTCGCCAATTTGTATTTGTACCAAGGTAGATTCATGCAATGTTTCCACAAAAAACAACAGCATTGTGTCTATATGTAGGGCTTGCATCTTGAACCACAATATCTTTCTGTCAACCGCAACTAAGGTGTTTTCTAAAGTCAATAAAGCAACAATAGACAAAGTCAGTCTTTTTGTACACTGTCCTGTTAATAATCACGTTCAGGGCCTTGAAGCAGTCATGGGGGGCTGTTCTACGCTCTAAACCTCACCGGTACAACAATCTGTTTGTTTTGTAACCAGTCCTCTATGTAGTGCAATAAAAATTTGGAGCAAAATGGTACCCATAATTTCCAGCTTGGCTAAGCGTTGGTAATAGGTTTGCTTCCTGTCAAGGTCCTTTCTTATGAACAGGAATGAATATACTACCTGAGGTGGGAATGATGCCACTTAACACATGGTGAAATAGTATCTTCGTTTGACCAGACCAGAATAATTTATTGGACTTTAAAAACACTGCAAAGAGGTCGTTTGCACTGGTGCTAGTGAATTTTTTAGGGGCCTAATAATCGGTTAAATCTTTGAAAGCTAATGGTTAACCCCTCGATCGAGCACAGGGAAAATGTTCAAGAGCTTCCACCTACCTATAAGACAGTAATCAATTCTTCAGCATGTCTCGTTGTTTCACAAATCTGTCCCTGGTAGCTACCTTCTAAAATCTTTTTTGTAAGCATGGGCGCATTTTGCGAATTGGCAATCCGCAAAATTGCGTATTTACGGATTCGCAATCCGCAAAATCCGCGAACTCTTGCGAATTTTGCGGATTCCTTTTTTTTTTGTGTTCGCAAGTGTTTCTACCATTTCGCAAGGGTTTTTTACCAGTTCGCAAATGCGAACTTACTTGTCGGGAGCAACGGTCGCGACCATGTTGTTTCTACGTCTGGTTCATCACAGCACCCTCTGTTTCACCACTGCCACCCTCTGTTTCACCACTGCCACCCTCTGGCTCACCCATGCCACCCTCTGGCTCACCCATGCCACCCTCTAGTTCATCACTGTAGATTATGGGGGGAAAAGCACACCTGCCCTGCCTCAACTGACATGAATGAATTAGGGGCTGATTAATGTGTCACTGAATATGAACTTCCAGGCTGGCACCTGCTTCCTTATCTGTAATTGCTTTCTGTTGCAGTGTCATTTTTTTAACAGGACCTTTGTTGTATACTTGTAGCTATTCTCTGAGCCTGCTGTGAGGGTCAGAGCAGGGTCATAGAATAGTTGCAAGTAGGCAACTGAACTCTGAAGGGGCCCCTCAGGAAGCACTACAGGGAATGGTTACTAATGATAAGATTGAACTTTTGCACCTGCTGAGTGCTTTCAGTTCTGCAAAAATCCAAATATCCAGCAGCATCCACAAAAAGTAATCCTTCCAGGTCAAGATCCAAATCAAAGTGACCAGCACAGGAAGAAAGCACTGGGAGGAGCCTGCTGGACAGGAACAGGAAGTTGGAGACTGTGGGGCACTTCCTTCCTCCCCCCCCCCCCAAAATGGACTCCTTGCAAAAAAAAAGTGCGGGCAAATGTCAACCTGAGGAGTTATTCTGATAAAAATCATAATTTTCAAGGTTTATGCTGCCTGCTGGTGGATTTCTTGTGCGAAAGTGCAAATTTTGCAATCTCGCAATTGCGAGATTGCCGCTGCCCGCCGCATCTACGTGTTCGCAAGTGTTTACTCCCGCGAAGCGTGATCACGGGCCTTTATGACGTACTCGCGTTGAAAAACTCTCGCTGTGCAAGGTGGCAAGCCGCGATGACGTCGACAAACTCCCGCGGGATCCCGCAGCAAGGTCCAAAATGGCGCAGCACACGCAAACATGGAGAAAAACAACTCTGCAAACGCTGAATGACGGTAAGTGAACGCTGCGCGCCGCAAAATTGTATAGTATTCTAGTTGGCAAGTGCGACCAAGCAAAAAACCCGCTTCGCACGGATTTATGAATTTTCGGCAAATTCGCGAGAGTTCGCGGATTGCGAATTTGCCGAAAATCCGCAAAATCCGCCAGCAGAACGGATTTTACGCCCACTACGTTTATTTTTCAAATTGCAGATTCTGTTTCCCATTTTTGTTCCTCATAGGCTTTTTGTGTTCCTCACATTCAGTTGGTAGGCTTTTTTTTATAGCAGATGTCAGGTTATTTATTTTACAGTTTAAGGCATTTATGGATTATTTTTTTGTGTTTAATAAGTTTTATTGAATTTCACATAAAATAATACAAAACAATACATATGCAAGGAGTAAGTGTAAAATATACAAAGGATAGATACCAAAAATAAGTAAGCAAAAGAAGAAAAAAAAACACAGTAATGTAATATAAATTTAAAAATAAGATAGGATAGAAAAGGAGAAAGAGAGAAGGATGGGAGGGAATAATCTAAAAATTACACTTGTAAATAATATAAAAGAAAGAAAGAAAAGAAAAGAAAAAAAGAAAAGGGAACTAGGAAATGGGAGTAGAAGTAGAGAGATATGTAAGAAAAGGTAACCATAAAAGATCAGATTTAATTTTTTGAGAAAGGGAAATAGAGGAAACAGTAGAAATCCTATGTTCATCGCAAACAAAGTTCCACCAAGTCACTAAGGATATTTTAGAGCTGTCTTTCCAAGAAGATAAAATAACTTTAAAAGCAAGAGCAATAAAAAGGTCAAATAACATGGAAATAGGGGATGTGTCAGCAATATCAGGTGATGAGGAACCTAAAAAAACATTTTGTAATGATAACGGAATATCACTTTTAAAAATTGACATGCAAATATTCCAAACAGATTTCCAAAATGATAGAACATTAGAACATTCTTAAAGTAGATGTTGCAATGTACCCGTAACAGCAGAACAGGACCAACACATCGGAGAAGAGGATGGAGAAAATCTAGAAATACAAACAGGAGTAATAATAGCTCTGTTAATAATAAAATACAAGGAATGGGTTATACGAGCAGCAGCAGAAACTTTGAACAACTTAGACCACAATTTATCCCAGGTCACAATAGGGAGAGAAATAGATAAATCAGTTTCCCAAGCAGTTTCAATATGGGATTTGGGTCTTTCAACAGCATATGATAACAATAACTTATATACAAGAGCGGCTTTAGGTCTGTGTGTGGGAAATAATAAAAATAAAGGAGAGGATGGAGTAAGAGAGGGTGTATCAGCTGAAATGACAAGAGTTGCTAAATGAGAATGTAAGGCATTGGAAAGAATGGTATATTCAGCTAGGCAGGAATCAGTTAATTGGTGTTGAACCTGCAGGGTATGGAAAGGAAAAACAGCATCAAGATGTACCAGTTGGTGTACAGAAGTAATACCCTTTTCTTTCCAGTATTTGAAATAGAAAGATTTACCCTTATACTTAAGAAATTTATTGTACCATAAAGTGGAATATAAGAAGCATTGGAGTGGTGTAAAACCAGTAGAAAAGGTATTATATAAGAGGTTTCGGGAGTATTTTAAAATAGGGTTATTAGATATTAAGGTGCTGTTCGACATAAAAATGACGTCCTGAAAGGAAAAATCTTTAAGAAGGGAGCGTTCAAAAATAACCCATGTGGGAGGAGGAATGTCACCAAAATCAAATGCTAAAACAAAGGATTGTTTGAGTACAAAAGCCGAGTGATACAGTTCAAAGTTTGGAAAGCGTTCACCACCTTCCTCCTTAGGACGTATAAGCTTATGAAGAGCAATACGTGGATGTTTCTTGTTCCATAAAAATTTTATACAAGCAGAATTAATTTGAGAAAGATAGGAAAGGGGAATTCGAATAGGTAGAATGGAGAGTGTGTATAAGACATGAGGCACAATCATCATTTTAATGGTATCCAATCTGCCCACCAGGATAGAGGTGACTGGGTAAGCAAAAGAGATTGAATTTTGGAGAGTAATGCTTGGAACGTGAGCTTAATTGTAACAGATAAAGAGGAAGAAAACCAAATTCCAAGGTATTTAATTTTGAGGGACACCAGGCAACCTCAGTATTATCAAACATAAATTGATAACAAATGGAATTTAAAGGTAAAACTTCTGTTTTGGAAAGATTTAATTTATACCCAGAAATGCTAGAATATAATCTAACTTCATTCAAAAAAGGAGGGAGAGATTCAGTGGGGTTAGACATATAAATCAAAATGTCATCTGCGTAAGCAGAGATTTTAGTTTCTATGGAATTATGTTGAAAGCCTTTAATCTGTGAGTTAACACAAATACGTTCTAAGAATGGTTCAAGGCAAAGAATAAATAATAAAGGGGAAAGAGGACACCCCTGTCTAGTACCTCTGGACAGAGAAAAACATTTGGAAAAGTGATTATTAACAAAAATGCTAGCTCTGGGACATGAATACAATAATTTAACGAAAGAAATAAAAGAGGGCCCAAAACCGTACCATTGAAGAGTGGCAAACATAAATTGCCAATTGATACAATCAAAGGCTTTCTCAGCATCTAGAGATAGGGCTGCAAGGGGAGATTTATATTTTTTGCCCTAAGAAATAATATTAGCAAACATTCGTGCATTGTCAGATGCGAGTCTGCCCTTGACAAAACCGACTTGATCAGTTTGGATTAATAGAGGAATTATAGTTTCAAGGCGGGTTGCAAGAATTTTGGTGAAAGTTTTACAATCATAATTTATTAAAGAAATGGGACGGAAATTCTGACAATATGAGTGATCTTTATCAGGTTTAGGAATTATAATAATCAATGCATCCATAAAGGACCCAGACGCCTTGGCATCAGCAATAAAAGTGTTAAAAAGTGCCAAAAGCTTGGGTACAAAAATGGAAGAAAAAGTGGTATAAAACTCAGCTGTAAGACCGTCAGGTCCTGGAGCCTTTGACCTCTTTAGTGATTTAATGGCGTTAATTATCTCTTGAGGAGAAATATCTGTCTCCAATGCATCAAATTCCTCAGGTAAAGAAGGTGGGGAAGGAAGGCCTGAAGAAAAGGTGTCTAAATTATGAGTTGTAGGAAACGTGTCATCAGAATAAAGAGATTGATAATAATTATGAAAAACGTCAGCAATATCTTCATCTGATGAAACCAGTTTATTTTAAGGGTTCATTCATGACAGGACCAATTGTTTTACGTTCCAATGTAATCTTCAAATAATTAGCTAACATTCTACCTGCTTTGTTTTGGCCCCCATGGTATTTAGATTTAAATTTAAGCAGAATGTTACATGCTTCAGATGTTGCCAATTTATTGAGTTCAGATTTAGCTTTAATCAATTGATGGAGGGCAGAGGACGATTTAGAGGTAAAATAAACATGTTCCAAGTCTTTAAGTTGGCGTAATTGATCCTCGTACTTTTTTCTTGTGAGTTTCTTTTTTTTCGAAACATATGAAATGGTAAATGCACGAAAAGCAGCCTTAAAGGCATCCCAATTATTAGGAATAGAAGTGTCATTCGGGTCATTAAAATTTCAAAATTCATTCATAAAAGTTGTAGCTTCTTTAATAAAAAGAGAATCAGATAATAAATAATTGTTAAGTTTCCAACGGCTAAATTGAGAAGAAGTAGAAGAAAGGTCTAATGGTGCATGGACGGGAGCATGATTTGAAATAAAAATGGAACCAATAGCAGAGGCTTGAATAGATGGCAACATGGATTTACTAACCAAAATATAATCAATTCTAGATCTAGTGTGATGTACATTGGAATAAAAAGTGTATTCAAGCAAATCAGGGTTACAAGTCTTCCAAACATCATAAAATGGTCGAGAGGCAATGGCAGACTGAAAGGCTTTGTGAGTTTTATCTGGGTTAAATTTACATGTAGACAATCTATCAGAAAAGGGGTCTAACCACTAGTTAAAATCACCAGCAACAATAATATTGGGGCAATCAACTGAGGAAAGTAGAATTTTAACATCGTTCCAAAATTTAGCATCAGGCTTAACCGGGCCATAAATATTTATTAAGGTTAGTGTTTTATTTTGCACCACAATCTTTGCCATTACCCATCGACCTTCGTCATCATTTTGAGTGGATAACATTTGTGCAAATAAGGATTTGTGAAATAGTATGGCGACACCCCTTTTCTTGTTAGCAGTAGAAGAATAAACAACCTGACCAACCCATTGTCTCTTCAACTTAATAGATTCAGCTTCAGTACAATGCGTTGCTTGAAGAAAAAACTATTTAAGAGTCGAGTTTGGATAAATGGGACAATACCTTTTGCCGTTTAACCGGATTCCCGAGACCACGAACATTCCACGTAACAAATGTACACATAATGGAGGGAAAGGAGGGTAATACATGAAAGGGTGAGAAACACTTCAGAAATATATCTAAAAGAAAAAACAAACCACACAAAGAGATTAAATACATAAAATGATACAATGAAGAGCAAAACAGCCATGAAAACCGGGAATAAACCAAATAGAAAAACCATTACAAAACAAGTAAAAATAGATTTGAAGAAAGACCAAGTAACAAAGACAAGAATTTTTTTAGACAAAAAACACAAAGAAAATGCAGGGACAGTAGGGAAGAAGAGAAAAAAAAAGAAAAATGGGAAAAAGGAGAGAAAAAAGAGAAAAAGAGAGAGAAGAAGAAGAAAGTGAACAGATCAAGGCATAACAGCTAGGTCTGTAAAGAAAAGAGATGTCAGAGCAGAGGGAGCATAGTGACGCCAAAGGGACACGGACCTCATTATTCAGTAAAAAGGAGGGAAAAAAAGAGGAAGAACCTCATAGAGTGAAAGGAAAACATAGTAATAAAGAGTCATGGAACAAACATACAAAGAAGGAGGAAAAAGATGATCCACAGGAAGGGAAAGAAAATCAAATATTAGTATCCATTCCAATAGGTGAAGCAGATTGCAGATAGAGACAAAGTTTTTTCGGATCATCAAAGGAGCGAGTGCGACCGTTGTGGGTAATCTTGCAGATACAAGGATGGAGGATTCCATACTGGATATGAAGCTGTCTCATTTGAGGGCGCAGAGCCAGGAACTCTTTTCGGCGTGCATTAGTAGCATTCGAGATGTCTTGAGATATAAAGATATTATGTCCAGACCAAGTGAGACGACATTTAGGCTTAGCGGCCTTCAACACATGCATCAACTCTGTAAATTCAAGAAAAAACATGATGATGCCTCGTGGTTTAGTGGCATTAGTATTGAGACGACCTAAGCGGTGAGCTCTTTGTATGTTGAGAGGATTCAAAGTAGATTGAAACTCTAATAATTCAGGAAGGAATTTCTGCAAAAATGAGACCATGTCAGACCCTTCAACATTTTCTAGAAGATCATAAAGGCATAGGTTATTCCTACGGTTGCGATTTTCAAGGTCCTCAGTGTGGAGTTTCAGGTTAAGAATTTCCTGCTCTAGTATAGGAATTTTTTAAGAAATATCCTGTATGTCACTGACAAGCTGTTCCAGATCCAGAACTTTACCTTCCTTAACGACCCATCTCTCCTCAATTTGTCTCAGTTTTTCATTGGTCACAGACATAAAAGGTTGGAGTCCACGTACTTCATCCAGAATAGAATCTAGAACAGGATTTTGAGACGAAAGAATAGGAGACGGTGGATCGTTTTTTTGCCTCTTCGGTTTCGTCCCAGATGCCCTAGCATTATGTGTATCATGTGCCATGTTGAAGATACACACTAACGTACGTAATGCAGTAGGAGTGTGATGCTAAAATTCAGAAAAGTCCTCCAAGATTCAACAAAAACAGTGTACTCCAGAGTAGCAAAAGGGATATCAGGTCTGATATATCACACAAGAGCACATGAGTAACAAAAGAAATGATCTTCTTGAAAGACCATATTGAGTCAGACAAATGACCAATAAACCAGCGCTTATCAAAAACTAGCGTGCATTGAAGAAAAAGACAACATGTCATGAGGCTGAAATCCGGTGGTTTAGGCAACATGGAACGCTGGCAGTGATGCGATGTAGAAGACTCCACAAAAGTGGCAGAAATCAGTAAGTCTCACAAAAGGTCATAAGAAGCTCCTGCAGCAATTGAAAAACTATTCATAAGGAGTGTGAAGCTTCAAAGAGAAAATAGCTTGACCAAACAATTTGAGCGGAGCAACATAATGAGCGAAGGGCTCCAGCGTTACAACCTAAAAAGGCGGTTGCTCTTTTCAGGAGAAAAACACACAACGCTGGCTGGTCATAAGAATGCTGCAATATGCGACTTAAGCCACTGCTAGGAAGAAATGCAGATGTTTTGTGGCAGCACAGCAATTTCAGGCAAAATTAGAAAGAAGAAAACATACCGGGACACAGAAGAGGCGACAGAAGAAGACGCGGGCTCAGCGGCACAAAATGGCGGCCACTCGCGACTCGTCCGAGGTCAAAGCACCGGCAGCTCAAAAGTGTAGAAAAACAGACCAAACGCTGTAAACGACCCAGTCCTCATGGGCACCACATCTTAAGACGTGATAAACGACGAGGCACAGGCTCCACAGCAGGGAAATGAGGTTCAAAATACACAGTGAAGCTCCGCGTTGCAGCGGAGCTCATGCCGGGCCTGCCATCGCTCTTCGTCGCATAAGCCACGCCCCCATTTATGGATTATTTAAATCTTCCTTTTATGAGAAGCGTTCTAGATAGGCTAGTGAAATACTCTTCTGAGTTTGTCCTGTCTGGCTCTGTAACTAATGTTCAAAAAGTGGTACAAATGTATTACCAGTCAAAAATCCCAACTATATTATTGTCATTGAGTGCTTCTAACCACCAAACATTTTCTGAAAAACTATAAAGGAAAAGAAAAGCAACCTCAAAATAATTTGTCCTTTACTTCCGGCCCACTTGACCAAATATTTCCTTAGGTAACTATTCCATAGACATGTTTTCTTTCAAATGTTCGTAACATCACACATAATGTCAAGAAGAAATACAATTGAAGACTATCTTGATAATTGGAAAAGGAAATTAAAAAAAAATATTCAGGCAAACGACAAATTTCGCTCCGGCCGTTTCTGCTTTTCTTGACTCAATTTCTTCAATAATTTCTGTCCCAAAACACTACTTGTTACTAAGAGCCAGATGTAGATAAATACTATTTACCTATTCTTAAATACCGAATCATACCGATTCGGTATTTAAGAAGAGGTAAATAGTATGTAGGTAATTTTTCGGCAACTTTTACCGATTCTGTAAAATTCGGTATTTACCGAATTGGTATTTACCGATTCGGTAATTGCCATCCATTCCTATGGGCCTGGAGGCCCATAGGAATGAATGTCAATTACCGAATCGGTAAAGACCGATTCGGTAAAAGGGGGAAAATATTGAAGGGTGCACATGTTGCAGACCTACATGCCCTTAGGGCATGTAGGTCTGCAACATGGCACTGTTGGAAAAGCAAAAAGAATGCTTTTTCAAAGGTTTTCATTATTTACCACCAACTGGTAGTTGGTGGTAAATAACGAATCCTTAACTGAGGAATGCACTTACTTGAGTGCTCCCTACATCCTGGATTCGGTAATTTACCAAATCGGTATGTTAAGAATTCGGTATTTTACCGAATCCTTAAATTACCGATTCGGTAAAATACCGAATCCTACAAAAATGCCACCTACATCTAAAAAGCCAATACAGGTCGGTAACGGCCGAAAATCGGTAATTTCGGCCGTTACCGACTGGTATTGGGCGACCTACATCTGGCCCTAATTGTGGTATGCAGTAAGAGGACTGACGCTATAACAACTGATGAAGAACCTTGCTATCCTGTACCTCTACAAAAAAGCAAAGCAAATAAAAACAACAGATTCTCTGCCAACAGTGCTTTGTACTTTTGTGCATTAATTGTCCCTCATATGGTGGTGGATGTTTATTGTAGACCCCTTTGCCCTAGGAGAGGCACAAAGAAATAAAAGGTAATGCTGATGAGAAAAGGGTCGGGGGGACACTTGCTCAATCAGAGGGGGGAGACGAGGAGGCCCCCACTGCAGCCGCCACCGCCAGTAGTCAAACTTTTGTTGCCTACAGCGCTGCCGCCCCGGGACTACATCTCCCGGCAGCCTCAGCGGCGGCGCTGCCTTCTGACATCGGGAGAGCGCCAGGAGGCGCCTTAAAGCAGCGCTCCGCTCGGCGGAGCGCGGGGACACTTGCTCAATCGGAGGGGGGAGGCGAGGAGGCCCCCACTGCAGCCGCCACTGCCAGGAGTCAAACCTTTGTTGCCTACAGCGCCGCCGCCCCGGGACTACATCACCCGGCAGCCTCAGCGGCGGTGCTGCCTTCTGACATCGGGAGAGCGCCAGGAGGCGCCTTAAAGCAGCGCTCCGCTCGGCGGAGCGCGGGACACTTGCTCAATCGGAGGGGGGAGGCGAGGAGGCCCCCACTGCAGCCGCCACCGCCAGGAGTCAAACTTTTGTTGCCTACAGCGCCGCCGCCCCGGGACTACATCTCCCGGCAGCCTCAGCGGCGGCGCTGCCTTCTGACATCGGGAGAGCGCCAGGAGGCGCCTTAAAGCAGCGCTCCGCTCCGCTCCGCGGGACGTGGGCGGGACGCCGGGCGAAGCCCGGGCAAAGGGCGGGCCCTCTGTGGCCCTCAGAGGCCCAAGGAGGACGGGACGGGCCACACCCCTGACATTTCCTTCTAAGAGGTACTTAGACTCCCCTTAACATCTCTATTGGCCTACTTTGGCGAATCGCATCATAACATGTCTATCTGGGAGGAGCTGAACGCCCTGTGTGGAACTAAATATGTCCCGGACATATCACCCACTATAAGCATGGCCACCAATCCAGACGATGTAAACGCCACCCTGCAGAATTCACCCCTTTACTCTAATAAACACCAATCCCTACCCAATGCACCTCCGGGGCGGCCCAATATTAAAAGGAAGCACGATGATGACATTGTAAACGAGAAGCAAGCCAAAATTCTAAAATTATGCACCAGTCCCTCTCATCCCCACTACAACTCAATCACAGTGTCGGGGGATATGGCGCACGGAAAAATAGAAAACCGCCCATCACCCCTCCAACCAACTTTATTGGCCCAGCTTGAGCATTTATTAACATATCTCATATCACCACTGGTGGCCAAAATTAACGATCTGGGGGACAGGTTATCCAGTATCGAACTGATAATCAAAACGCATATTCCATCAAGTACCAAACCGGTATTATCAGACGTTTCTATTCCCCTCACTATCCCGGAAAAACCCAAGCTGAATTCCCGCAAGAACGCCCATTCGCAAACATTACCTTTTGCAACAGGCTTTTAACTGCCCATAAAGCACTCGTTAATAAACCATACTGAGGCTAAACCTGAACCTGAACCTGTTAGAATGCCACGAATTAACTTACCCCCTGAAGCTGCCCCTTATGTGACTGTTGTCTCTGGGGTCCCACCACCAAATCATGGAAAACATGAAACACGTCAAGACCTGTTAAATAAGGTTATGTTCTGGTTACAGACTAATAGACCTCTGCCACCTGACTTAGATGGGGGGATTCTAAGCGTTAGGAGGGTGGGGTGGTTGGGCGCATTGCCAAAAGCCATCCCTGGGGACTTGGTGCTAATCAAATTCAAGCACAGGAATATAGTCCCTTATTCACGATCCTGCAAGCATAAAGAGGGGGATGTCCCAATTCGCATTTGGGATTTACACGACTTCTATCCGAGCATTCCACCTATTCAGCCACCAAGAACAGCAGTAAAGAATTATAACGTTTGGGGCGGGGGACTCTGTGCATCTAATGCCCCTAGCTTCCTAGCTCCTAACAGATTCGAACCTCTGTTGAAATACTGCACTTCCTGAGCACTACTCACAAGAGCCCACCCATAAGCATCCAAACCAATCAGAAAAACTGCTGACAGAGCCCTGCTTGATGATTTTCCCTAGATCCCCATTCCACTAAATAGCACTGAATGTACGATCCTTTCTTATTTTTTATAGGTGCTCCACTTGACAGGGAATCGTTTTATATTGATTAGCGGATTCGTTTTATCAATTTAATCATGTTTTTAACAATTGATATGTAATGAAATATTGATGTATTTGTTTATGTTTTGCTGCTGCTTTTATGATTTTAAATCAAAAATCGAATAAAGCTAATCTGAAATCTGAAATCTGAGAAAAGGGTCGTAACACTTTTCGGCGCAAAGGCAGCTATGACGAATGAGTGTCCTTTTGTTGATAGTTTACAAATATATAGAGTTCAACTTGGAAGGACTTGAAATTGCAATTTAGAAAGTAGGTGGGGGCAATAATATGTTTTTCAGAACAAATCAGGACTATTTTGAAGCGAAGAAAAAAACAGTCACAAAATGGATTTACAGAGACCTTTCATGGACGCCCTCCAACTCAAGCATGAATGTTTTGTGAAAATAGAATTTTGCTTTTAGTTTCCAGATGTAAGGCTGTGCAATAGACGCATGGGGATAATGGCGAAAGGACAATAGTGTAATGACAACATAAATTCCTCAACATTCGTACATTTTTGAGTCAAAACAATGCCTTGTTTATCTAATACGTTTTCTCTTGACAGCGTAATATTATTTATATGAAAAATTACGTTATAATTTCAACATAATACTATAAGTCCAAATGAACTTCGTGTATTTGAAATAGCAGGTAGCATCATAATGCTGACTAAAAGCACTGCAATCCACTAAGCAAACCGGATTGAAAAGTGCAGGTTAATTTCAGAGATTATAAGGCCTCTTGTACAATGAGCCATATTTATGACAAAGTAATGCAACACAGTGCAGAGGCATACCCTGAGTGTGGATGAACATATTGTGCTTGAGAGGGAGTAGGATTTCATGACCCCAAGACATTTTATTTTGGAATGCGCAGAATTGGCCCTGACCGAGAACTTTTTTGAAAACAAGGACACAATATTACAGCAAATTAGAGGTACTTCGCTGGGGAGCACATTTGCTCCTAGTGTGGCTTGACTGTACGTGCATCAATTTGAAACGGACTACTTCTTCAACCAGGACAACACCTACAGGGCACAGTTAAAACTATGGCTTCGATATATTGACAACATCATCATAGTATGTCATGGAAACAGGGAACATGCCATGGAATTTGTGGAATGGGTTAATACCAGAGTTGAACATCTAAGGTTTACACATACAATCAGCAATGACAAGGCAACATCACCATTATCAAACAACAATTTGTACGTAGGGGTTACAATAGTAAAACTCTACACAGAGCAGAATGGAGGGCACTCAACCGTCCAAGATCTGACACCTTAAAACAGGTCACACCCAACAATGCGGGTAACCACCAGGTCAGAGGCCAATCCAGAGAGAGGATAACCTTTTTTACGAATTACACAGCACATCGTGACATTATATTCAAAGCTTTTAGAAAACACTGGCACCTATTGTCGGACATTCTCAGATTACGTCCCTTCATCAACGAAAATCCCTCCCTTGTCTACAGAAGGGGACGCACTTTGAGAAGGGCTTTGTGTCCCAGCAATGTCACCACACATAAAACCAATGCCACCTGGTTACCAACTGCGCCACTTGGTTTCCATATATGTACCGCTTGCAATGTCTGCTGTTTGGGTCGGAACCGATGTAAAGAATTTTACATACGTAGGCAGCACAGTGTGAAGTCTAAAAAGCAGACTAGAAGAACATCACCGGGCATCATTAACAAAGACTTATGATACCTCATGAGAGAGCATTATGACAGGGTACCCGTGGGGATACCACTTTCAGTTTCTGTGGCATTGACCATATCCCGCCCAACAAAGGTGGTGGTAACAGAGCATTATCATTATGACAAACAGAAGCCAAAAGGATTTGTAGACTTCAGTCAGTACACAAAGGACACAACACTGATAATGAATTTCATTACTTTCTGACAAGAACTGTAGTGTCTTCTATGTCTGTAGTTCTTTCCAATCTGCTTTGCCCTGGCCCGTTCCATTCACCAGGTTCAGTATCTAATATACGCTATCACTCCTGATCTTGCGCTTTTACTGGCTTGGCTTACTAAGTTTTTAACCACGATAAGAGTCTGAAGAGCATCGAGGTTTTTAGGCGTAGCCACATTCCAAACCTTCATGTAGGCCCTGCCACTTGATTTTTAACCTGTCCCATATATGATTCAAGCTTCTGAGAGCTTTTATCACGTTTTCACCCACCACAAACGATTGCTTTGTATTTTAGCAGGTCTCCTCACACTCAGATCATGTCACAGGTTAAATTTCCGGTGATAACACTGCCTTTCTTTGTCAGTCAGCTATTTCAGTTAAGTTTATTTTTGCACGGTTTTTACATTCAACACACAGTGCATGCTTTATGCCTGATGCCATTCTACATTCCAGGCTGTCTGCATACTTTTCTTATTCCAAATGATTTTGCTTATTTTAAACTTTGTTACAATTGTTTATGCTGTAGGCTGCCTCTTGTGTAATTAAGAATCCTGGTTGCCGTGACAACCACATGCGCAGCACGAACAGAGGCCGCATAGCTGCATCTATGACGTGCTTGTAAACACAGGATGTCAAGCGGAGAGCGATCTCACTGTACGATACACCCTCTGCAGTCTTTCTTCACGCAAATCATTTCCCCATTTTCGCGTGCGTTTTCTAGTGCCTATATCTACCACCTCATTGATATGAGGCATGTTTTCCTTACTGCCATGAAGTGATACGAGGAAGGAGTTTTAGACCATTACGGCTCCAGTTAAGCGTGGTGTACAGCCACTGTTGAGATACTGTTTTGTGGGCTTTGCTCATAAGGGTAACACACTTTTTGCTCTTTAATTTATGGGCTGTATCAAACAGTCCCACTTATTGCAATAAATGTTTGTTTGCGTCAACGGCCTTCATCTACGGCACCCCGTGGTTATGCGCATTAGGACTCAGTACGGCAATACACCATCTTATCTGTGCACTTCTTTAAGTGCCAAAGTAGCATTTTACAATTTATTTTGGTTATTGCATCAGTGCTTTTATCTTAACTTACTTGACGGCCCTTTACATTAGACCCGGTTTTCATATTGTCACTGCTTAACTTAACCCGTTACTGGGACACTTTGTCCCTACAAATAGTGTTTAGACTTCTTGCCACTGCTCAACACAACTCGTTCCTGGCACATTTTGGACCTCTTGCTACCATTTAGGCATTTTTGCCTTGCTCAGCTTAAAGTTTAGTCCATTATGCAGGCCTGTTAACATACCAGTTTGTATGGTTACATAGCAAGACCTTTTTTATTAAGATCTTTTTACTCTTCTGTAAGTTTACATGCTTGTCTTTTTTGGTGGTATTATGTAGTAACTACAGATACAAGGTTGGCTCATTTCACTTCTTGCAGGTTTTCTAATCGGGTCCTTATAAAGGAGGCCCACGCTGTACTTGACGTCACTGATTAACACGTTACTTCCCCCATCACATACCGGTCTTGGGCCTTACTTGGCCGATTGATCTACTCCACACCGGATTCATCAACGTCTTGAATTCGCCCATCTTTCTTATCTGTATGTAGGGCCTCTTACCCTGTTGTACTTGCGTGTTGGTAATATTTGTGTGATTGCATTTGCCCAGCCTCCCACATCCCTTGGTCTCTTATATTGCACCAGACCCGCAACCCCTTCTTTACTTATCTTTGTAGCTATAGGTCATATCACCGACCATCCTCCTTTTTAATTTGCTGTGACACAGAGACTTCAGTTATGATCGAAGAATGAGATTGATGAATACTACTTAATATCTTTGCTGTTTATACATTTCCCCCATTTTCTCCATGACTTACACTTGCACGCTTAAATTAGGGCAGCATTATAGATCTAATCCATATGTGTTTAAAGGACCCTTAATGAAATAATATTTCATTTACATAGCTTTAGCGATATGAGGTGCCAGATATCCCCTATCTCACAAGGTTGCTTTGTTTATGTTGATGATTTTTAATCATTGTACGTTGAATGTGTTTTAACAAAAATAATGTGCATCAAGTGCATAGTTGTCACCATGCATTTAACACCGTTCTTGGTGTTATGTCCTTTGTTGTGTTTATAAAAAGTATGTTTTAATATTGTAAATTTCCTATGGAAACATTTGTATATGTGTGTATTTATGCTATTTATGTAAGCTTTTTTCAGCCCTGACGAAGTTCAATCCTTTGAACAAAACACATTGGCATAGGCTGTTCACACAATTTAATGGATTAAGAAATAAAGAACCAATTTTTCACAAAGAAACTGACTGGTTTATATTAGTATTGAAATAGAAAAATGTGGGAGTGCACCACTCCACTCTTTTCAAAATCTTTCTGGATCTGGTCATAATATTGGACCAAGGTGGCATAAACACAAAGGTCCATAACAATACAACTGATAGAAATAGCCTCATCCTATTCGAAAGCTTCCATCCCAAATCCTTCTGACAAAACCTTCCGGTAGGTCAGTTTTTACGGATTAGAAGGAATTGTTCTTCCCTTGAAACATTTGACACACAAGCAAAAACACTGGGAAATAAACTGGTTACTTGCCTCTAACCCTGAAATCTGATAAAAAAGCAAGGAAGAGAGCAAGAAACAATAACCGAGAGGCACTGCATATGCAAATCAGCCGTGACCCTGCTCCCCATGGGAACAGTCAAGCCCGAACTGCCAAGCCAAGTCCTCCCTGGACCGGAAATAAGCATCCTGGAACCAGTTTTGGGATGGGACTGAGGCACCATTTGCTGCTGTGCAGCGATGAAGCAAGTTCTGGGAAGAGTTTGTGCTTCATCCTGGTGAAATGTTTCACCTTTAGAATTTAAAACTTTTCTAGGCATTGAGGATTTCCTGTAAGTGAAGTTAGAAACTGCAACTTAGCAAGACTCCATAAGGCCAGATATTTCTTCTCCACATTCCTAAGGAAGCATTAAACTTCAACTAAAACCCTTTTAACACAACAGAGTTAGTGTATGGGGCTCGCTGTTCTTTCTAAGCTGGCACATTGACCGTCTCTCAATAGATGGAGAATTTCGATCTGAATTTTCAGAAAAAGATCTATAACCTGATCCTCAAAGTGTTATTGAGGTCTTCTTGGACACTGAGTCATACATTCAAACTACCTACAGTCCTGTCATGCTTCTAGTCAGATCCACAGCAAAATATTTCTTTGCTACTGGTTAGCTATGGTTCTTCCTCTCACAGCCATCTGTTTCATCAGCATCTACCATATTTGTTTAGCCTCCTAACAGAAGTTATGACTGTAGACATGTTATTTTTTTGCAGATTTGTACTCTATTATTGTGTCTACCTAGCACCTTGAAGCAGTATCCAGGTCCAGAAGTTCAAGGTAAAGATGGAGATACATCACCATCACTGTTGCTGGCATATTGGAATTCCGCCTGGAATCGGAATTTCACAATCTTCCTTTTTCTGTTGCAGCTCTTGCTTAGTTTCTCATATTTTTTCTTCCAAATCCTCCAAAAGCAGCCCTCATCAAAACTGTAGAGCGAAAAGCACGTCACTTCCTTTTCACAACCACCTTCTCCCACCCCAAGAGACTAATAGCCTCGCTGTGCATAGAAAGTCTTTCCAATCAAACTAAAAAAGTGTCAAAGAATTGGATCAGTCAAGTGGGGTATTGAGGGGGACTACATTGACAGGAAGGCAATTGTACAGAGAATGCTTTGACATGTATCTTTGTGTCATTTCTTTGAAGAGATAATATAGTGTGAAAAACAGAAGTTGCTTCTGAACCACAGAAGACTGAACTAAAGGGAAAACATTAAAGTCTACATGTGCAAAGTATTGTTGAGGTTGCAAATGGCCCAATTCTGTGAAAATGCAAAAATGCTTTTTTAAATGTTCCGACACAAAATTGAGATTCAGTAGCTTGTTACTGAAACGCAATTTGGGTTTGTGACCAAATACTGATTAGGTATCTACAGCATAGTGCCTACCAGACCATGAATTGGGGTTTTGTTTTAGAATAGGAATCTACAAAGTCTCCCTATTCAGGTTCAAGTGATGAACTTTTTGTCATGTGTTAACTTTGCAATAAGGTAAGATGCCCTGTACTCAGTTTTCAAACCAACTGTTTCAATAAACACTCTTGTGATGGGAGTTTGCCTGATTGGATCTTTATCTTTTTTCATTTTGATCTTTGTATCACATTTTCACATATACGTGAGATATTTACATACTGCACCGTGACAATATAAAATAGTTAGTATGTAACAACGTTTAGGACAATGTGTGACACTGTAACTTACACATGAAATATCTTTACCCAGGGTGACAAATAGTTCTACAGTACATATAATAACAATGCAAGGGACCCCTCTGATGGGCTGGGAGTGAGAGGAGAACTAAACCGACCAAAATGAACAAGAAAAACACTCCCCTATGACATACATTTCTTTTACAGGAGATTAAATCTGGTATGGGTATCAACATGTGCCATTCATCAGGTATTTATACCATTACACCAACAATAAAATGTATGAAGTCGTATTTATTTTATTCACAAACTTCTTTTTTCCTTTTTTTTACAAACCTGTACTAAATACAATTTTTTTAAATAGATAAAACGACTTTTTTTGCTTTTTTATAATAATGTATATACATTTGAACAGTTGATCATACAATACTAAATACAAAATCAGTGACCCCATTACATAACAAATCTTCTATTCAACACATACTTTCCACACAATCTTTCACATTCATACAAGACACTTGTACACATCTGGATTTTTTCGTGTAAAACAAAAGATGTAAGCCATTTCCACCAAGATATACAAAAACAAAAATAAGGTCTGGACACACGAGGTCGACGCGCGTTTTCGGTGGGCTAACAAAAGACGTGAACCACCTTCTTCAGGACCTAGTCCAAATCGAGCACAGTGTCACACAGGCAAATAAGAAAAAAGGGGGAAAGAACACGTTTCCTACAGTGCAAGTTCCAAGAGCAAAACCGGGACAATGGAGTCTTTATCGTGGATAGATGGCGCTATATTTTATTTTCATGTGATAGAATGTACGTGTGACCTTCAATATATCTTGTGTGGATCAATGCTGAGCCAAGACTGAAATAAAATCAAAAATAATAATTTTTTTTTTTTTTTTCAGAGTTATTAAAGCTTTATTTATTGCTTTAGACAGAGATACAAGACATTCGCATCGTTCCCAACCAAACAGCA
This sequence comes from Lissotriton helveticus, assembly GCF_964261635.1. NCBI lineage: Eukaryota > Metazoa > Chordata > Amphibia > Caudata > Salamandridae > Lissotriton > Lissotriton helveticus. The sequence continues at coordinate 1,084,924,480 of NC_136059.1, forward strand.
TGTTACAGTTACGGTACATTAAGAAAGCTTCGTACAATTACTTGGGCTAGAGCATCTCATCACATCTGAGCAGCACAGTGAGGTACGACAGTCAATAGGGTGGATACATCATCAGTACAGCACTACGCATAGCACAGTGAGGGTTGCAATTCACGGGGAAGTCCCACCACTCCAGCAGGCCATCCCAACAATAACCCATCCAGGTAAAGATACTGCTTTAGGGAGGTCGAGTATCAGACCTCTCGCGGTCTTCTGCATATACCAACCCCACCAGGTGACATTCCGCGGCTCCATTGGTGTCAGTGTCCCTTGCATGCAGCACCTAAGATAGCCCCCCCCCTCTTCCCAGTGGGCTTACCAAACACGGGTGCAGTGGTCAGCGTCTGACGTGTAGTGATGCATGGCTCCCAATCCCTCAGTGGGGTACCCGTACATGTGCCTATTCCCAAACCCTGCATGCAAAGAAAGAACCAGCCCGATCTCGACATAAGTGTAACAGGGGAGCTATGTCACATGCCTCATAGATATCAATATCCAAACCGCATGTGTCCCACATCCTTCTACCTCGTCTCAACATTGAGCAGTCCGCCTCTCCACTAGAAGAAAGAGGGTATCACCGCCAACTAGGGTGCTGTAGTCGTATCAGGGCGTCGCTCGACAGTAAGTCGCCCATTACTCAGTCAGCTGCCCCTCACCCGCATAGGTGTCATTATGAGACCCCTGGGACAACCAGTATAGCTGCAGCGGAGACCAAATATCCTTGGGTCTGCAGCGTGCAGGCATTAAGTCTGCATAGATGCCATGTTGGTCTTGGCAGTATGTAAGATCATCCAACCATTCTTTGAATTTTGGTGCCCTGCCCCTCCCCCACTTACAAGCTACTCTCCTTTTAGCAAGGAGCAACGCAATATCTACAAATCGTCGGTGCGTTTTGGGTATATCCTTGGTATACCCCAATAGCATCAGCACCGGGTTCAGTGGTAGAGGGCCTGCAATCATGACCTGGAGCGCCGCATGAACCTGCGTCCAATATTCCTGTATCACGCCACACCCCCAGGCCAGATGAAGGAAGCCTGCTCCCTCCGAGCGACACCTCGCGCACCTGTCGTCATCAGAAAGATGAAATCGCAACTTCCTGACTGGCGTGTAATAAAACCTCTGAATAAATTTGTAATGGATGATTTTCAGACGGCAGCTGGACGCGACATTCGCCGTGGCCGAGCAGCAATAGTGCCATTGTTCTTCAGTGAGTTCATCGTCCAATTCGGAGTTCCAATCGTCCCTCGCTTTGGACCGTACAGGCGGACGTTGCGCTCGGATGTTATTATATAACTTAGAAACCATGTGCCTCCCATCCGCCACCAACAGTACATGCAGGGGCAGCACCACCCCTGGTTCATCCGGAAAGTTGGGGAGTATGTCACGCATGCCCTGTCGAAGCCTAATATAGTAAAACACCTCCATCGGTGTCGGGGATCCTGCCTGAAATATCTGATCTTTGGTACGAAATAGCCCGTCCTTGAACAAATCCCCCCACGTATTTATGTGAATGCGCTTGCACATAGACCGAAATCCTGTCTCCAATAACAATGACAGTCTCGGGTGGTACATTAGGGGGAGTGCAGGCGAATAGAGCATGGGAGCATCGAGCATAGAAGTCACTCTCCTCCAGGCGTCTATAGTACATGTGACTGTGGTGGCAGGCGTCTCAATATCTCCAACCACTCCCATCAGCATACCGTTAAGCGGAAGCGGATGCGCAATCCATTCTTCAGCCGCAGCCTGTGGCATAAAGGGAGCCGGATTAACCCAGTGGTACGCGTATTGCGCCTGTGCACTAAGGTAGTACGCAGCAAAATCCGGCACATCAAACCCACCTTTTTCATACGGCTGTGTCAAGGTCGCCCAACTAATCCCTGGTTGTTTGCCTCCCCAAAATAATCGAAGAAGTTCAGTCCGCAGTCTCTTAAAAAAGTAGGGGCCCGGGTAGTAGGGGATATTCTGAAAAAGGTACAGGAACCTTGGGAGGATGATCATCTTAATCAGCGAGGCTCTACCTGCCATTGACAGCGACAGGGCCAGCCATCGAGTAACATTGTCTGACAATTGCGAGATTGCCACACCATAGTTCAGTCGAACAGTATCCTCTTTATTGAGCGATATCTCAATTCCCAGGTATCGGAGTTCCGAACTACACCACTCCAGGGGGTAGTCCAATTGGAAACGGTCAACCGAGGCCGTGAGGGGGAAGAATTGAGATTTCTTCCAGTTAATGTGCACTCCAGACATGCCGCCAAAAACAATAAATTCCCTAAGGATTGGGTTAAGGTTCTGCTGCGGGTGACGCACGTACAGGGTAACGTCATCCGCGTATAAAGAAATCCCTATCTGCCGTTGGTGGCAGTTAAAGGCACTGGCCTTGTGTAGTTGCCGTACCCTGCAAGCCAGCGGCTCTATTGCTAAGGCAAAAAGCAGGGGCGATAGGGGGCAGCCCTGCCTGGTGCCTCTTGTGATCGGCATTTGTGCGGAAAGCACACCGTTAATGACGACCCTGGCAACCGGGGCAGTGTAAAGAAGCTTCACCCAGGAGATGAAAATCTGAGGAAAACCCATTCTGTCCAAGATAGCCATGAGGTAACCCCATTCCACAGAGTCGAACGCCTTAGTTGCGTCCAAAAACACAGCGGCAACAGGCAATTCAGGCGCGATAGTGGGAATAAGGGAGAACAGCGTGGGAAGGTTGTGCGACGTCGCTCGACCTGGCACAAAGCCAGACTGATCCGGTAGTACCAGGGTAGTCATGAGAAGGGACAGCCTAGTCGCCAACACTTTGGCAAGGATTTTTGCGTCACAGTTCAAAAGCGAAAAGGGTCTATAAGAGTCGGTATCTAACGGATTTTTCCCTGGCTTCAGGAGCGAGGTAATCGCCACTTCTCTCATTGAGCCCGGTAGTATCCCCACTTCAAGCGACTCTGTAAAGACTTCCCTCAGCACTGGTGCCATGCTGTCAATGTAGCACTTGTAAAATTCAGCTGGAAGGCCATCCAGCCCTGCAGCTTTGCCGTTACTAAGGGACATGATAGCTTCTCTAATCTCGTCTAGTTCAAAAGGAGCCCCAAGAAAGGCCCTATGACTATCGCCTAGCCAGCACAGCGCTATGTCATTAAGGAAGTCTCCGAATTCCACGTCGCCTTCCTGCTTTGTGGAGTACAATTGTTTGTAGTGCTGTAGGAAGGTGTCTTGTATACGCTTCGTGTCCTGACAGGTCCCCCCCTTGCCATCAGCAATTTCCAATATATGGGTAGCATAGCGCTGATGTCGCGTGAGCGCAGCAAGTACCTTCCCCGGGCGGTCCCCCTCGCAGAATCTCCTAGCCGTCCAGTATTTGCCCCGAAACTTCACTTCCCTAGCAGCCTCTTCCTCAAAGGATGAAAGCTTAGACCTGAATTCCTGCGCTAGCGCAGGGCTAGGGTTGTGGACCATCTCCGCCTCAAGGGCTTTAAGGTCTGACTCAAGTTTATGCAGCGTACAAACTAAGTCCCTTAGTATCCCGCAGCTCTTAGCGATCGTGATACCCCTGATAGTCACCTTGAAGGCTTCCCATATCGTCTCTACACTGTCGACAGACCCCTTATTTCTAGGGAAGAAAGCCTCTATCTCCTCACCAAGTTCAAGTTTAAAGACAGGGTCAAGCAGAGCCGAGGGGAGTAGCCGCCACTGTGGTCGCAGTTTGTGTAGGCCAGGCATCTCAATCACAGCCAAGACCGGGCAGTGGTCAGAATAGGTCCGAGGCAAATGTTTAACTTTAATGACACCATTGGCTAGACCCCGTGAAATGAAGCAGTAATCAAGTCTCGCCCATGCACGAGTGTATGCCGTGAAGTGTGTGCCCTCTCTAGTCCCTGGGTGCGTGAACCTCCAGCTATCAATGAGCCCTGCCTCAGTCAGTATACCTTGCAGTGTGTCTCGAGCCTTAATGTTGTAGTGGCCACTCCCATCTGACCTATCCGCCCGGGTATCAGCTACAGGTTGAAGTCTCCCCCCCAGACAATGTGCGCGGCTTCAACCTCCAGTACATGACCCCACAGTGTCAGGAAGAAATCAGGAGTGTCAACATTGGGCGCGTAACAATTCACAATCATGACTACATCCGTACCCAGTCTGCCCCACAACAGCACATACCTCCCCTCCGTATCCACCCTCGCTCCCAATTTTTGGAAGGGCAGTATCCTGTTAATCAAGATGGTCGTACCTCTGGAGTAAGTGGAATATGAAGAGAATTCTCTCACATGTGCCCATCTACACGCAAATTTAGGGTCTCTTCGCGGGTCCAAGTGTGTTTCCTGAAGCAGCGCTATCTGCACATGATGTCTATCTAAATATGCAAGTACATTTCTACATTTCCTGGGATCATTAAGGCCTCGTACATTCCAGGACACAATTGAGATGTTATCCAATGCATCATCACCCATTGCAACCGCCGCGCTCATGATTCAGAATCATGTCCAAGTTAGCAGCCCTCATACTTCCTCTACCAAATGCAGATCTTCTCTTCGCATGAAACATTAGCATCTCCCAGTCCATAACGCAGTCAGTCACACTATCTTCAACGTCTGCCTGCTTGTCATTGTTAGCACCCAAACCAGTGCCTATAGTTACAACATCCCAATCCCCAACCAACAGACACCCCCCCTCCCCCCGGACGCAGCAAACCAACTCACATGCTCCCAATCCCCCCCCCTCCCACTGAAGCAACCCAATCTTGCCAGTACCCCATCCCCACCCCCCTCCCCGAATCCCACACTCAATAACCATCGAACAATTGTGTGGGGAATCCCCTTCTGGGGGCATCTGAGGAATGCACCAATCCACCCCGATAATCTCTTCCCGCCCAGCTCGTGCCATGCAAGACCAGTCAGAGATAGGGGGGTGGTGCCTGGTATACATTACCCCTGCAGATTAGAACCTGTCCAACATGCCAACACCTCTCATGGCGCCCGCCCCAGATGGAGAAGACTCTAGGGCATTCGAGTGAAAGTGTCCCCTTGTCTGCTGCAACTCATACCTCCACCAGTTGTGCCATCAGTCTGCGCACTCCAATAAAGTCCCAATTATCGGACCGCAGTACGACCTGCAACAGCTCAGTCTCAGTACGCTTACGTGGCGCTGGATCAACACCTCAATCCCACAACAAAGGCAGCCCAAAAGGGGCTTGGTCAAGTTAAAGGAGCCAAATCAAAGTTCAGAGCGGAGATGTGAGGCCAATCAGTGTATAGCGGAGGGGCACCGTCAGTCGCCATAATTCTCCAAAGGTTCTCCGTCTTCACCACCATCCTCTTTGTGTCGCCTGCCTCCTCTAGCAGCGCGGATTTTTTAAATATAGTCCTCCACCTGTTGCGGATTAGTAAAAAAATATTGTTTGGCCTGATGGGTCACCCTGAGACGCGCAGGGTATAAGAGTGCATAGTCCACCTGCATGGCTCTAAGCTTTTTCTTCACATCTAAGAACTTCTTCCGCTGTTCCTGTACCATAGGAGTGAAGTCCGGGTATACTGAGAAGTTCACACCATCACACGACAGGTTTTGGTTCGTCCGCGCTGCTCGTAGTGCCGCATCTCGGTCGCGGTAGTTGAGCAACCGGGCAATGATAGGCCGCGGCGGTCTCCCTGGTTCGGGCCGAGGCCCAAGCGAACGGTGTGCTCTTTCGACAATAAATTGACTGGAGAAGGCTTCCCTGCCCACTGCAGTCGTGAGGATCCGTTCGACATATTCTTCCATACGTCCTGTGTTGGTGGATTCCGGAACTCCTACGACGCGTATATTGTTGCGTCTACTCCTCGCCTCTAACTCCTCATTCTTTGCCGCTATTACACGCAGTATGTTGTCCATTCTGGATAGGCGGGTATCGTGGGACGTCGACATGTCCTCCGTAGCCGATATGCGTCGTTCTGCTTCTGACAAGCGCTCTTCATGGACCTCTAGTTTCTGTGCAACTCCGTCCATTCGCGAGGACAGCCGGTCCACTTTGTCCACTATCGTGGCGAAGCCCTGCCTCATCTCCTCCATCATCATGCGCATCTCAGGGGTCATGGCCGTGGAAGGGGGTTCAGCGCCCGCCGATCCACGGGCACCTCCAGAGTCCGCCGCGTCTCGTAGCTGTTTCCTAGTGGCCGCGGGTTCGAAAGAGAGTTTAGGCTGTTTATTGTCATTCTTCCCCATTGTACGTCTCTTGTAGGGGCTAGAGGTGCTCGGAGATGTACGGTTAGCGCGGTCCTCACCCCCCGCCAACGATCTGCTTTGCATCCGTATGATCAGTCCAGTGGTCACTAAGATGGCGGCCCCCTCTGCGCGAGGAGCAGTCCAACAACCCGGAAGAATGCACCCCCAGATAAGGTGACCCTCGCTCCAGCTATCGAGGTCCCCCGCATGCACACACAAAGGGGTCAGAGGTCCCCCTCAGTCCTTGTCTTCAGCGCAGTATGGAGGAGAGGTGCGCACTCCCACGGGCCCCAGACACGTGGCACCCCCACAGCAACGCAGTAATCACGCGCCTGAGAATACCGTAGAGCATCTGCGTGTAATGTGGACTGCAATAGTCTCCGAGTTCACTTGAGTAGGTCCCCTGCCTCGCAGGCATGCACTCAGGCCCGTGTTGAACAGTCTCAGAGGGGAGGGGTACACGTGTTGCCGGCGGGTGGCGATCAGGTAAGGGACCGGTCCAGGATAGCGTCCCCCAGGAGGCCCCGACGCTCCTCAATCCGCCGCTAGCAGCAGTGGCGAGCCCTCGGAGGAAGGGTTGGCTCTACCGGGCATTTGTGCACAGAAATCCGGGGCCCCATTCAGGTACCTCCCGGTGCAGGCATCAGGTCTCCGCCTCTCCTGAAGTGCCAGCGGGTCCCAGCGCCTCTGCGCAGTGTCTCTGCCTCTGACAGCTGACGGTGAAGGGGGATGACTCACCGCCACACCGGGTCTGCCGAGCAGCAGCAGGGTTCGCACCCTCCGGGCGGTCCGTCCCTCTTCCAAGGCCTGTCTTCCTCGTGGCGAGCCTCGGCCTCTCGTGGTCGCGCCTCGGAGCCTCTGCACTGCCTTTCCGCAGCAGCTCACCCCGGTCAGCCTTCCCAGGCGACGAAGTCCGGCGTCCGACGTCGGATCGCCACCAAATTTGGCCAGGAGCTGCGGGGCACGTGAATGCACACTCGCTGAAAGTTGCAGACGATTATCTGCAGGGCATAAGGAGATATGAAGGATAGTACTGACCAGGCAGCCAGAGCCTCACTACAGTGCGGCCATTAGCTCGTGCGCCCTCTAGCGCCCCCAAAATCACAAATAATTTAATCACATATGTTGCTGAGTCTAGTGTCTTCTATTATTAAATGATCTCACAGTGCACGGCATGGTCAGCCACCATGAGAGGTGATGCCTCCCACGAGTGGTCCAAGAATACTCAGTGAGTGTGGCCCGTATTGGTGATTCCAGAATGATGATTTAGTCCTTCAAAGTGTTCCGCGTCCTTCCATAATTGCAGTTGAATAGAAGGTTTGTATTAACAAGCAAAAGGACTACAGTGCATATATACAACATATATTTACAGGTTCTTTACACCTCAAGCCTTTTGAGGATGAATTCTAAGTGTTGCCAGGCTTCTATTGATGTAACTTGTGTCCTTCTCCTATTTGTTGTTGGGACCTGATTCCCTTTGGTTCTCTCTCTTTTTTAACATGTTAACACTATTCTATGGCCCTTGGGAGGTCAGAGCTTTAGCTAATAGGCTAGTTAAGCCTCCTATGTTACACTTTCCTTGTGGTGCCTCCCGTGCACCGTTATTAGCTGTGCGTGCTTGTTCTTTGCCTCTGTGTTGGATACGCCGATGCGTTTCTACCTTCTGGGGTGGACCTGGATTGTAGTTATGTGGAAGGTCTTCTTCAGGGCAAAAGTTCTTGTGGGACACTGTGCGTGCATTAAAGGACATGTCAGGTATTTTGCATGTCACAAGAGGGGTGTACTTCAGTGATTCTGTCACCACTCCAATGTAGGCACATACAGTATTCCTGCTTGTGTAAGGTCAGAATCCTTAAGATGTGTTCTCTTCTTTGAATGGAAGACTGTCTTCCATGGCAGGTGTTGTGGGCTTTATGCCTTTTCGTGCAGCTTCTGTCAGCTAAGGGTTACATGGGGAGAAAGAGCTTAGCTGTCTTTCTGCCTTGTTGTGCTCTGGTGTTAAACTAGGTGCGAAGGACAATATGTTTGTTACTCAGCTTTTTCTGAGTCATGCATTGCTTCCCTTTTAAGACTTTGGGTTGTGCGGAGAGTGGTGATCATGCCACTATTTCTGTGGTGGGTACCACGTTGCAGACTTTGTGTGGCCCTGGATCCTGGTGCCGACCCTCGTGTCTGGGAAAGCCTTAGTGTGCTGTGGGTCATGGTGTCCTGGTGCCGGTACTGGTTGGTTGAGGGTTGTGGGGTATCATGCAATTTGTGTACTGGCTGTGCTATGTGCCCATGCTTAGATTTAATTTAGTTTGGGCTGATAAATTAATCTCTATCATATTTTAGGTATTGCTGCCTGTTATGCACTCTTCTTGCATTCTGAGCATTGTGCCCCTTTGGTAAGGCCACTCATCCTTCCTCTGTGGGTTAACAGAATACCTCTGTCTCTGTGAGTGCCTATGCTGAAGGTTTAGTTTAGGCTGGTGAAATAGCCTGAATCTTACTTTCATTTGGGCATTGCTGCCCACAGTACATGCTTGGCGGTCTAAGCTCTGTTCCTCTGTACACGTGCCCTTCATCATTCCTATGCTCGTTGACCGATTCCCTCCGTCTGTGGGAGCCCCCGCTGCCTGCCTGATCTTGTGTTGAGCATGCAAGGATGGTTGTGCTCTTAAATCATGCATCGGGCTCGTGGCCCGTGCCCACCCCATGCTGGTGTTATTCCATTCCAGGAATCCTTACTTGGAGTTAATCCAATGTGCATCTGGGCTCGGTGCCTATCTTCCTGTTCAGTGCGCGCTGCTTCAGACGTGTGGTTCGGTGGTGCTTCTCTCATTTGCATTATCCCCATGTGCTGAGCCGGATGTGGGAAGCCGGTGGGTGTGCCTACGCTCTGCCTGATCAGCGCCTGACTTCCGGGTCATTCGGGTGGCCTAACTGCCTGTGTATTGCCATAGTGCTGTGCTTCCATACGCACTCTTGTGCCTGGATGAGTTCTAGGTTAGCATTACTGAAACCCCGGTTTGTTGAATGGTTTAGTACACAGCCAGTACACAAACTGCATGATCCCCCACAATCCTCAACCAACCAAGTTCGGCACCAGGACATCACAACCCACAGCAAGCTAAGGCTGTCCCAGACACGAGGGTCGGCAGCAGCATCAAGGGCCACACAAAGCCCACAATGTGGTACCCGCTGCGGAAGTAGTGGCATGATCACCACTCCCCTCACAACACAAAGTCGCAAAAGGGAAGCAATCCATGACTCAGACATAACTGAGGACCGAACTTGTCAGCCTTTGCACCTAGTTTACCACCAGAGCAAAAGAAGACACCAAGACAGCTAAGGTCTTCTTCCCCATGTAACCCTTAGGTGACAGAAGCTGCACGGAAAAGGCACAAAGCCCACAACGCCTGCAATGGAAGACAGCCTTCCGTGCAAAGAAAAGAACACATCTTAAGGATTCTGACCCTACACAAGCAGGAATACAGTATGTCCCTACATTGAAGGGGTGACCGGATCACTCAAATACACCCCACTTGTGACAAGCAAAATACCTGACATGTCCTTTAATGCACGCACAGTGTCCCACAAGAACTTTTGCCCTGAAGAAGACCTTCCACATAACTACAATCCAGGTCCACCCCAGAAGGTAGAAACGCATCGGCGTATCCAACACAGAGGCCAAGAGCTAGCATGCACAGCTAATATCGGTGCACAGGAGGCACAACAAGGAAAGTGTAACATAGGAGGCTTAACTAGCCTATCAACTAAAGCTCTGACCTCCCAAGGGCCATAGAATAGTGTTAACATGTTAAAAAAGAGAGAGAACCTAAGGGAATCAGGTCCCAACAACAAATAGGAGAAGGACACAAGTTACATCAATAGAAGCCTGGTCACACTTAGAATTCATCCTCAAAAGACTTGAGGTGTAAAGAACCTGTAAATATATGTTGTGTATACGTACTGAAGAACTATATGTCACCCTGTGTAAAGATATTTCACTTGTAATTCACAGTGTCACACACTGTCCTAAACGTTGTTACAGACTAACTATCTTGTATTGTCATGGTGCAGTATGTAAATATCCATTGTAAATGTGAAAATGTGATACAAAAATCGAAATGAAAAAAGATAAGGATCAAATCAGGCAAATTTCCATCACAAGAGTTTTTATTGAAACAGTTGGTTTGAAAACTGAGTACCGGGCATCATACCATATTCCAAAATTAACACAAGATAAAAAGTTCATCACTTGAACCCTAGTAGGGAGACTTTTGTAGAGCCCTATTAGAAAACAAAACCCCAATTAATGGTCTGGGAGGCACTATGCTGTAGATACTTCACTTTGATTCCAGCCTCCACAGTCCTGAACTGAATCAATCCCCAGCAGGAGAGATACAAATACTGATTAGGGGTATCACTTCCAAATGCGGAATCACAGTAGTGTGTGTTAATGTTTTGTGACAGAAATGCAGTCACAAAGCACTAATATTTTACTGACAACACAAAGGAGGTGGTAACCCTTCTGAAACAGGAAGGGTTCCCTGAGGGACCCCTTCCTCTTTATTAATGCTAAAAAATATATTTTTTAAGAGTAGGCTGTGGTACAAGCCACCACTGTCTACTCCTAAAAAATAGAAAATACACTTTAAACATTTATTTGTGTATAGATGCATCCCGTTTTCCTTTAAGGAAAATGTGTTGCATTTAAAGAAAGAAAATGCTTTATTTAAAAGAAACCACAGATATGGTGATCTGCTGACCTCAGCAGACCACGATCCCTGTGACAGCCGCGATTCCTAGTGGGTCACAATTTGCAACCTATTTCAATAAAGTTTGTGAGGTAGGTTGAATCTTGACCCACCACGGATCAGTAATTTAGAAAACAACCTATTAGTACATAGGCCGGTTTGCAAATTACCACACTGGTCACAAACATATTGGTTGCAAATTAACAAAAAGGGCTACAGTAACATCTTTAGAGAATTATTGGGCCAGTCATTAAAGAACTTGTATCTTTAAAATATCTGGGTATCTTCACCTTCATATAATGTGTTAAAAAATCTGTGATCTTTACCACAGCTAAAACCTTCTTAAATGACAAGAGGATTTTGACAAAAGAGGCCACGCTCGGTCGATCATCCACAGTTACTCCAAATTATCACAATCTTCATATCGAGCTTGCACTTAGCTGCTTTGTCTGAAAATGAAACTATTGCAATGCTGCCTGAACTGCTCTCCATCTCTAGTGGAAAATCACCATAGAAATATATGGGGAACAGAGGGTAATGTTTATGTGAGGGAAACATTGAGAATCTCCTGCACTTAAGTTTGGCCTGAGCTGGCTTCAGAGACGAGGTGCCTCCTCAAGCTCTTATTTCAAAGTAAAGGAATCCATACATGTATTCACGCCATGATACTCTGTCTAGGTTCAGGCCACCTGTCGCTTCATGATATAAAATTGTCCAAGCAAGTAAATCACTGCATCGTGGCCCAGTGATCTTAATAATCAACTGGGGGCTGGCCACATCCTCATTCGCACCTAAACCACTGACTTTCCAGAATTCCCACATTTTGCTTTGGAGTACATGACTTCACCATCCAAACTTTCATGCCATTAGGTGCCTCCAGGGTGCCTGGGAAAGCCACTAATAAAATATAACGTTCACGGGCCAGGTTGCTAGCAGGAGTCTCAGCCTATCTTCAACCTTTATACTATCATTGCCACTGACTTCTGTCACCAATGACAGAGTGGCCTGCTGGACTCTATCAAAAGTTGCATGACGTTAACCAATTGAATTTTCTGTGCTATGTATTGCTTTACATGGTTAGTCTTATATTGTTTACTTGCATTTCAGAGGGCTCGCTAGTGAAGTAACAAGTTTAATTGTCACTGGACCTCTCCCTGACTACTAGTCGCTGTGGCACACTTCAACTTTAATTTATTGGTGCCCCCATAGTTACAGTGAGTGAGTGAGTGTTCCTCTTGTACCTACTTGCTGTTCAGGGCTCCAGAGGTGCAGTTAGTAAACTAACATGTATTGCATTTACTGGACTGCATAATCTACTGATAGCTGCTACACGCATGCACTTTAATTTATTGCTGCTCCCATAGTTACCTACAAAGGGGTTGTTAGTGAACCAACATTCTTTTCATTCCCTGGACTGCAGCCATGACTATTAGTAGCTGCTGCATGCATGCACAGTGAGCGGTACTATAATACCCTTTTGTCAATTGCTCTTTACCTCGTACTCCAGGGTGGGCCCCAGTAACATCTTTCAAGTAATAGACCTACCCTTCCGGTCCCTAGTATTACAGTTGGTTTGTTTTGTAAAATTTTAAGATATATGTTTCTTTGTAAGATTATAATTAATCAAATACAAATAAAGATTGATTTGATTTACTGGTTGCAAATTGCAATCAGTTGTAAGTACATCTGGCACTGGGGGATTTATGCTCAATACATGTGTGACTCACAAACCAGTTGCAAACTGGTTTGCAACCATTAAAAAATTGAACCTGTATGTTCAAACCTTCCATTTTTAAAGATTTCTTCAAATTGCACAGTGATCAAAATGTTTGCTCAATTGCTATTTTGCGAATTCCATATTTCTTGAATAGCAAATAGGTATTCCCGATTCACATTTAGCAATTTGGTATTGTTCGAAGTGTTCACAATTTGTGAATGATTGCAAAACAGCCCTTTTGCACCCGCTATTTACTGCTAAGTGGAGGTAGGTGGTAACTAGCTTCAAACTATAAAAAAGCTCTGAAAAATGTTTTCACACTGGCTGCGTTATATGCTGGGGTAAGGAGAAGACATATTTTGGTGGCACTGCACAGGAGACACTACAGTACACATAGGATTTATAGGAAAGGGCAGCACTCTTTACTCAAACAGAGGAGGAGATGTATGCTAAGTACAGACTAAGAGATCATTTTAATTTAGATTTATTACAGAAACTATGGTCCTGTACGACTTTGGCGCAGTGGCACAGGCGCAATTACACCTCCGCTGCGCCAAAGTCGCACAAGGACCGCCAAAGGAAACACACTTTGCACTAATGCTGAAAAAGAGGGTGAGTACATACAGAACAGTATACTTACCTAAATTGTGAAAGATGTCTAGTGCAAATAAAATCTGGACATTACAGTCATCGTACACATACTTTTGGGTCCCAAAAACATGTAATTGGTTATTGAGATCCAAGAAGTACAAAGTCTTCACTTGCTTTATGTAGTCACATGCTTTGTTATGATTTTCACACCAACTGCATAATATGTTGCATTCTTTGTCAGTGGACCAGGCTGCCCAAGAGCACACTGGACAGGACCAGGGGCAAAGCAGGACATCCTTGGCTCATCGGCAGGCACGTCCTTTTGATTCCAGTGAGGAAGAGGGACAAGACACATAATCAGGCAGGTGTAGTGCGCCCACCTGGATGGAGGCAACTACAGCACCAATAACCTTGGTGGAGGTTGACAACAGAAAAGGGGGAGATCGAACAGGGTGCCTCCGGCCAGGGAGGAGGAAGGAAAGTGACTCCGCCCAACTAATAAGACCTTGACATTGCTGAGGTTTCCCCAGAGCAGGCCACATCACTATCTCTGCCTTCCACCGATCCCTTCCTGACACTTGAGGCCCCATTCCATTGGGGCCTCCAGCAGCACCCTCTGGCACTAATACCCCTCCAATTGCCTGCCTTGAAGAGCTGAAGGATAGTTCTGCCTCCGACAACCCACATCTCTCATGTCATACCCAAACCCCTCCATGCATCATCACTCCTGTGGCTGCACCCCAGAATGTGGTGACATCATATTGTGAGCTGAATGTGTTATCTCGGATCCTACAGGATATCCTTGAAGAACTTGTAGGTTCCCAGAGGCACAGTCCAGCACCATGGCCACCCTCACTGCAGCCATTACTTCCTTGGGTGCAACCATGTTGTCTGTGTTAGCCCAGCATCTAACCCAGAACGTTTTCCATGTGTCTCCCTGTCCGCCTTTCGTCAGTGTTGCTCCTCGTACCTCTCATATTTCCTGCTCCCATGGTCCTACACAGGCCAGCCAGGAAGAGTCCACAGGAGGTGAGGATCTGAACATTGTACTGAAGGACAGTAAGGATGAGGATGACCAATGACTGGGGCTATGTTTGGACTGTGTACTTTTTGTTTTCCCCCTGTAAATAGACTGGTTCCCCTGATGATTCCTAACGTGTTGTATTTCTTTTTCCCAACCCCCTCCAAGTCTCCTTGCCCATTCTAGATGAAGACCATTATGTGTTTTCCTCTTTACCTTTCCAATGGACAGTTTTGTACTAATTCATTTCATAATTGATATATAGATATTTATTTGATAACAGCATCTCTGTCTTGTTTTGTTTATTACACATTCTGGATTCAAAGTATGGAACTCAGCATTGATAGAGGTTTAGCTATGCCTTCAGTATGATACCTTGTTACACAGATGGTCCTATTATACTGCATGACTTACTCACATACATTTCTCTTCACATGTATTGACAATACCCAGAGTAATCAATTGACCATAAACAACTATGACACAACTCAGTATTGACTTGTGAATGATATCTGTATATGCACATATTTAGGGGGGATACATGTTTCACAGTGATCATGGGGGATCTCTCTTGTGACTTCACAATTGTGGTGGGGAGAATCTCTGTGAGTATGCGTTTACTGTGTTGGTGCCAATATGTGGTTGGGTGTGGTGCATCAGCCTGTACAGCTGGTGGATGTGTCTGTACAGGGATTGAGGGTACCTGTGCAGGTGGGGGAGGTGCCTGTACAGGGGTTGAGTGTGCCTGGACAGGTTGGGCAGCTGCCTGTACAGGGGTGAGAGTGACTGGACAGGGGAAGAGTTTACCTGTACAGCTGAGGCAGGTGCCTACATAAGGGGTAAGGGTGGCTGTACAGGTGGGGGATGTGACTGGGCGGGGGTACCTGACTGTGCTGCGGGGGCATGTGCAGGGGGGAGGTGGCTGTGTACGTAGAAAGGATGCCTGTGCAGGTTGTGGTACAGGTGGGTGAATGGGGCGTGGTGCAGGTAGGTGTGTTGGGTCCTCTCCAGACATTGACCACGAATGAGGACTTTGAAACTTTTTCAACATACCCTCCATCATCTTCATGGCCAAGATGTGATGTGGTTCCATATAAATAGATACAAAGTCATTGTGCCTCTTTGTCATGTCTTGCCAATCCTGTCCAAGGCATGGGTCTGTCTGTCAATCATCTTAGGGATTTGGCGCATGTCCTCTAGTGAGTCTGAAATGTCAGTCAGAGTAGCGCTTATGGCACACATTTCTTGCCTCACATCAGCCTGCCGTTGGTAAAAGTCTTCCTCCCACTGGCCAACATTACCATTTGCCAGCCCCCTCTGCACAGGAGGGCGTGTGATATGACTGTCAGATCTACCAGCAGGCCGGGTGGCAGATGGGAGCCTGTGGGGAGGGGATTGGTGCCTAGGGGACACCTACTTCTCACCGGGGGTGCTAGATCCCTCAGATGCTTGAGACACAGCCTGGGAGGCACCATCATGGGAGGAGTGTGAAGGCTACCCAACACGTCTGACCTGGGTGTGAGGATGTGAGGATTTGATGGTTGTATTGTGGTAGGTGAATGCTGTGGCAGGTTGGCCGACTGCTGGGAATGGGCAATCTTTGGAGGTGGAGTGGGAGCACCATGCCGTACGAAGCTTGTGTTGATGTTTTGCCCAGTGAGCTAACAATGGAGGTCAGGGGATCAGACTCATCGTCCTCTGGAAGCAGCACCAGATCATCATCACCCCCTTCTACTTCCTCCTCATGCTCCTCTTCTCCCTCTTCTTGTGCATTTCTGCCAGCTGACATAGCTACTTGGAACAGAGTGACTTCTCTCCTTGGATTGCCCATTGTCCTCCACTGGTGGATGGTCCAGCTTCCTCAAGGAACTCATCATCCTCAGCACCTGTGAGACAGAGTTTGCAACATGATAAGTATTTGCATTAGTATATTATGTGGTACAACACATGGGCTGTGTCTAATAATCTTTGCATCAACTCTTGTTCCACATGTGACTAGGTTTGTGTACACCTACATGTGACAGAGAACACTGTAGCATTAAGGTGGTTAATGCAGATGTGCAGTGAAAATTCAAACTCACCAGCTCCAACCACAGCTCTGTGTGGTATTGAGATCCCCCGTTATGCTAGCCACTGAACCTGGCTCCTTGGGTGTGTTTCACAAGATGTGGTCCTTGATCCAGCAGCTTCAGAAGGAAGTGACACCATAATTGATGTTCAGCATGATTAATATGTGCACATGCAAAATTGACACAAACTTCACTGATTATATTGGGAACACATTACACACCAACTTCAGATGCTACAATAAAGTGGCAATATCTGCCAATGTCCTTTCACAAGGATTTGGTTACTGTTCACAATCTGGGGATCAATAGTTCCCAACAACACAATAAGGCAAACTTACTTGGTGGAAAGATGGTAGTGTGTCTGACTGTTGCAGCCAGGATATCTCTCAAACCCCTGGATGGTGTCATCTGGATCACTGAGGAAAACCTGACAACAGCTGTAATGTGACATGCATATCCATATTTTAATACAAAGAATGATG
Organism: Lissotriton helveticus; assembly: GCF_964261635.1. Lineage (NCBI taxonomy): Eukaryota > Metazoa > Chordata > Amphibia > Caudata > Salamandridae > Lissotriton > Lissotriton helveticus. The sequence goes on from NC_136059.1 coordinate 1,084,941,321, forward strand.
GTAATGATTTAACAGGGATATGCCATAGGTATAGACAAGTGATAATCAGTGTGGGTGCAGCATTTGGCTCTCCTGACCTTTACATGCAGCCCCCTTTGCCAACAGAAGCACTGAGCTGCTTTTCACTCAGCACAGCACTGACACTGAAGAGATGTGACATTAACAGGCAAACATGTATTTGAAGGTTGATAAAGTTAACATAAGGAAGTAACTAGGGTGTCCAGTACTGCTTAACTTTGTCTTGTCACCAGACAATATCAAGAAATGAGGAATATGTACAACTTGTAGCATATTTACTCAATGGCATTTTCAAGACAACAGTGATGGTACCTAGATCAGGAACATTTTGCAGTGCCATTTAGCAGTGTAAAATGAAGTCTCTAACAATAATGGCCCACTGTTTGAGAATGAAAAATTGGAAGTTACCATTTCCATTGCAAAGGATTCTGGGACTTGTAGCGCAATAGCCAAAATGACACACATCACAGTCTAACTCACCATGAATATTTACAAAAACCTTGAAGTGACTCCCATAGTCACATTTAAAGTATATCATACACAATTATCATTTTAAGTTAATGTTTAAATCAACACATTTTACCTGGTACCACATTAAGGTCATCTGTCAGAGGCAGCCCCTGAAGCAGCTGGGTGTGAATGAGGGAAAGGACATCCTTCTAAAGTACGGTGAGGTGAAGATTGGGTCCAGTTTGTCCACCAGGGAGAGCTCTGGCCAACTATATCCTGGTGAAATTCTTCTTCACCCACCTCTTCACATCCTGCCACTTTTTTATGTCCATGGCGGACCAGACTTCCTCACCAATGCTGTGACTGGGGTCGACAATTGTTGCCATAGAGCTGCCTTCTGTGTTGCACTGGTGTAGTAAGTTGGTAGACTGTGCAAAGTGTTGTGACTTCTCACTACACATGACACAATTAATTGTGTCTCCTCCTCTGTGTAGTTCCTCTTTCTTCACAGTGATAGGATGGTTTCAAGGTACAAAGCAGGCAGGTGCAGTGTCATTATGGAACAAGCAGAGCCTTAAATGTGTGTTGCATTTAAGTGGTTTGTAGTCTAGGGGCTGCAGGTGGTATTAATTGTCTGCAGGTGTATGTTATTACTTTCTCCATCCCGAGAGCAGAGATTTTGCCCTAAATGCATAGATTCTGCCCCCAGAGTGGCATCTCTACCCCGAATGCAGAGATTCTGCCTCTCTTTGAATGTAAAGATACTACTCATAACTTACCGTTGTGAATACTGAAAGTCATAAACTATGGGCTTGATTAAGATCTTAGTAGTTGGGATACTCTATCACAAATGTAACAGATATCCTGTCCACCATATTACAAGTTCCATAGGAATAATGGAATTGTAATTTGGGGGACGTGATATCCATCACATTTGTGATGGAATTACCCTGTCCGCCAAGATCATAATCAGGATCTTAGACTTTTCGTTTACCTTGTGAATCAGGCCCTTAACGTTAAAGGACAAAAACCTCCATCATTCAAATCACTATGCAAAACGTTGTTAGTGAATTTAGGAGAGTCAGTAGTTTGGAATCAAATACATTCAATTTTCCAAACTTTTCATCCAAAATAAAAAATGTTTTGCATGTGAAGTGTATTTGTTTCAGATTGGCATTTATCTAATTACAAGTAGGCTTGGTCATAATTTTAATTATGCCAGATTAATTAGAGTAATTTGGTAATTTTGCATTACACGAGTGCCACATACTTACCGATATTACTGCCATGACTCTACTTCGCATAATGATTCTCCCATTGGGACAACTCATACAGCGAGAAGCACTAAAACAACATTATAGCATAAATAGGATTCTTTGTCATCTTTTAGAGACTGTGCTAGTGATCTTGCAAACACAATCTAGACATTGAGTGGGGTTTATGAACATGAGCAGAAGTTTTTTAATGCAGAGCATTCCCTGGTCAGCATGTGGGGTGGATTTTTTACCTGATCGGCAAGAAAATCAACACTAATGGGCCGATTCCAAACCGGGATGGAAAGCTCTCCAACCGAGGCGGATCCGGAGTGTTTTCCAACCGAGCCGGAGTCCTGCTGTACAAACGAGCGAGTACGATGCGGCCGTATGCTGCCGAACTCGGATCGGGCGGACTCCCATAGAAGTCAATGGGAGCTGGTCATATGACGCGTACATGGGCTTCCATTGACTGAATGGGTACGTCTCGCACAAGGGCCCCCCTACAGTGGGTACGTGTCGGTGCACCATACATGCCTGTGTTGGGATCTCCCCCTGTGTCCGAGTCGTAGGGCTGCGGATGACAGGGGGTCCGACGTGGACCCCCAAAGGCAACTTCCCAGACCTTTTGCAAGCCGGACACTCTGGCTCTCACCAGCTGTCCGACGTGTGCATCGTACTGGCTCGGTCGTTAAAATCGCATCCATTGTACACCATGGTTAGTTTACGGCCCAGACATACGGAGCGGTTCGGACCCGGAAACTACTCGATCGGGGAATTTCACGTAGCTCGCATCGTACTTGCTCGCTCGGACAGCTGTATGAGTCATGTGGAAAACACTCGTACGGCTCATAGTTTTTCAGGCCGGATCGCGTTCGTGCCCTTCTGACCCGGATCGGAATTGGCCCCTAAATGCATGGCTTAGAGCATGTGGTAGGTCTCAGGAGCATAACTGGAGACTCTCATCTTGTCACTAGAATCAACAGCTCATACATGGAAAGATGTTCTTAGCATTTCTTGTCTCAATTTGTAATGATAGGAAGTGTTTTACTTTAGTGTTTTTGACTTTCTCAGGCCATGTGAGGTTTTGGGATCATTTGTTCTTTGTACAGATGTAAAGTGTGTCTGTATGTGGCCATTTTTATGGCAAACTATAAACTGGGCTATTTTTGTATCTTACTAGCAAGTGTTTATAATTACCCAACTGAAAACATATTATGAACCTTAGCAAAAGAAAAGATTCAATGACAACTTGCAAAGATCCAAACTTATTCTTTCCAGCTTACAGGCAGATGTTTGCAGTGAAGGCATAATTCAATGAGCCATTTTACCAGAATTGTAATTTTTGACCTGCAGGTTACACAAGAATTGCTGCAACAACAACATTGACACATTGATTTATCTTATGTAGGTTTTAAATATGTGACCTCAATGCTCTGGTGTAAGTACATTAGCCCGCTAAACTAGTTTATGATGATCCTAACCAATGGTTTCTAGACTCCAGTCATAACTCTCCAGGAATTTGATGGAGCAAGGATTCGCATATGAAGCGACTTGCTTGTATTCATGAACCTTGAATAATGTTAAAAGCACTAATCAACATGTTTGTCTAACTAAAATCGCATTTTTACATAAACACTGGGCGTCCAAAGAAGAAGCATGCTTATGTATTTTATTAACCATAATACGCCTGCATCTAAGATGGCTGCTGCTACACTAGGGTTTCTACTGCGCATGCGTCTGTCATACTCACGTGACATGAGGGAGGGAATCTTTTTGCTTCTGCGCACTAGTATTAATATGGCTGCTCTATGTATTCACATGCAAGAAGCTTGCACTGCTGCTTTTGCCAAGCTGTTCGTTCTGCCTAATCCTAATGCTATAGTTAAATATAAAATAATGGGTATAGAGTAGAAATACATGTTATACTGTGTATTCATTTATTCTGTGTTCTAAAACTGTTTCTTTCTATTCTTTTATGAAACGATAAATTTGGGCCTGGGAGACGCTATTACTCAATTTTGAAAGTCCTTCTGCGCATGACAAGCTCCAGAGAGAAGCTGAAGTCATTTGTCATTGAAACCAAGCCAAAGACAGTCACAGCCCAAGATGCGCCAGGGAAGCTGGCCCTTAACCCTGCTAGAGGTAGCTAAACTGTACCCGTTGTATTACAATGTATTCAATGTTAAATTCTCCATTGTTGGGTGGAATAAAGATGTCATGTGAAAATAAATTGATGGGCGGGAACGTTAAATTAATATTCAAAACTGAGGTATCAACATTTGGTGTGGTGTGATGACCTCTCCTCATTCTTTGTCCAATCTAAATTGGGGATCCTTACACTTGCAACATTGGGGGGTGGTACACTGACCTGAAAAACAGTATAACTAGAGTAGATTTAGCTAGAGAAATTGTCCGACTTGTCCCAATAGCTGACCTGTCACTGACCCAAGGCACTCAATAGGTGATCGAGAGCAGAAGTGCTGCGGAGCGCTCTGTCAGAAGATTCGCTGACCCAAACGGGGTCCAGGAAGCTGAGGTGCTGGCGAAGCACTTTATTGGTGAAATCGATAACCCAATCGGGGTTCTGACAGTTAGCTGCAGATAGGGAGTAGCGCAGGCGTTGCAACTGAACTGCGGGTGCTGGTCTTAACCTTTGGTGATCCTGTCCTGATGCAAATCTGGTTTCACCTGTCCTGATTCTGAATCTGCACCTGCAAGCGTACTGGCGACTGCAACTTTCGGGGTTCTGTCCTTTAAACTGACCTGTGGCCAGGGTTAGTTCTTCAAACCATTCCTAGGTACATATAAATTGTGTCGGTTCGTCATTTTCTGTTTCCTCTTCTCACCCTCCCTAAAGTTTAAATATTTGATAACAGTGCTTGCCTAATATGTTCCTTCGCTATACCCTTCCTATTGATAAAGTTTGACATGTTCCCTTTTTTACCCTCCCTATAGTTAAATGCTTAACATCATTTTGATTGTATATTAAGTCCTTTTTCTTTATCTTCTCCATTTCTAAATGATTGAAATTAGTTTTTTACATTTTCTGCATAGTTACATTGTAATTCTGATTTTCATTATTGAGAGTTTACTCGTGTTTAATCTTTGGAGCCTGACCATTTAAGAAGCTTAGATAAAGATTTAAAAAAACTTCCCGAGTCTGTGATCATTATATGAGTGCAAAAGTATTTTCCTATTATACTAACACCCTGATCCAATAGGTTTACAGGTACCAGTGACAAGGATTGGTAAGTCAATGGTGTAGGGCCTAGTAGGTAAAATAAACTGGTAGTAGAGCAAAGGTTACCTGATTAAATTATAAGTCGTTGATTATGGGCCCAGGTGAGTATGGAAAATTCATAGTGGGGTGACCTGCGCGCTCTATCAGTATTATTTTGGTAGCAGAGGTAAGGTTAGGGTTTAGTTAAAATAGGTAGTTAGTTAGTTGGTTAAAATTGATCGATCAAATGTGATATTACATGAAATATTATTGAAATTGTTATTGATTTTATTGATGCTGTATTGATTTTATCTATTAACCAAAATTGTTCGTACCTGTTATATGTTTTGTCTGGAATCCCCGGGGCAGAATAGCAGGTGGTAAATGGAAGCCACACTGCAGTGAGGTCACTTGCCCGTAAGAAGTTAGTGCATGGTTAGGTAAAACCGGAAGCACTATTTAGGGTTTTCTGTATGAATGTGTGAATAAATGATAACAAAGAGTTCGCTAACAAAACCTTTAGTGTGATATCACCTAGAAAGGGTCACACGGAAGGAGTAGCAGGTTCGTCTGAGCTTGATTGATAGCAAAGGGGTTCGCTGGTGAAACTTTGGCCTTAGTATATATCCCGGAGTGGATGAGACCGAAGGAGTAGCAGGTTCTCTAATGCTTGCGTGAAGGGTAGGCAGAAGGGATCTACTCGTAGTATATGAAAAGTAAACGGAAGGGATTTACTTGCAGTGAAATATATCTTTTCTTTCTAGTCACTCAGGTACCGTGGCAAATGTTTTTACGTTGTTGATTAAAAAGAATTGCACTTTAAAATAAAAGAATTAAGTTTTTGCATTACCTTGCGAAGGAGGGAGTCAGTTGCGGAGCTGCGCTGACGTCACTCGGAGACGCGCTGGTATTGGTTGAGACAGCGGGCGTGTAAGCTGAGATAGTAATTGTAAAGAAGGGGTGAGCACAGGAGCGTGGGAACTCGTCTCACGAGAAAAGCCGTGCAATTATTGGTTAATGATATTTGAAATCATTTTGTTGATTGGTTGAAGAAAAATAAAGGTCGCACTGGTATTGGAAGCATTTTGTAAACAATTTGAGTGTTATCATACAAGTTTAAAAAAAAATCCAAATATATGTGGTATTTAAATCCAGGAATTACAGAAACTCGACCTGAGAGAAGATACTTAGGGTTTGCTAGAGAACAGATGTTAAGGGGCAGACCTTACAAAATGTATGGAGGTGAGAGAAAAATGTCATTCGTAAAAAGAGTTAAAAATTTCTTTAAAAAAGATAAACCAATTAAAACTAGAGAAGGAGTTATTATTCCACGACCAAATACGCCCGCATCATTCATGATGTTTGACAGAGGCTACCAAACTTGTGTATGGTTAGAAAATTGGTTGGAATACACTAAAGATGAGGGAAATTTGGCATTTCCCTTATATGGCACTTTTAGTGGCAGAATTTTGTTTAATTTAAGGACACAAATTAATGACTTAAATCCCAGACCTAAACTAACGCAGTATGAGGCACTAGAAGAATGGGAGATTGAGGCTTTTGAGCGAGACAGACCCAGATTGACAAAGGATTGAGTAAGTTCTACCCTAAATTTCCACGAGAAACTAGACATAAACAAATGAAACAATGGAGACAGAACATGATAGTAGAAGGTCTATATCCTGTATTAACTTTAGAAGAACCCACTGGAAGTAAAAGGACTGAGAAAAAAAAACATTTAATGAATAGTGGTGAGTCAGATGATGACTATATGGAGGATTTGTTAGTGAAAAATCCACCACCTTATAATGAGGAACCAAGCACTGTAAATCCAAATGCACCATTTCTGAAACCACCTCTTATTCCGCAAGTGGTACATAAGACTTCCATAGAAAATGTATTACAAGATAGAGAACGAGAAGCATAAAATCAACAGAGAAGTGAGTTAATTCAAAACATTTCTCAATTAAATACAAGACCCGAAGCTTTGACAATTCCGGTAACTATTGGTCCAGTTGTTCCCTTGTACGGAGATAAACAAGCTAGTCCTAAAACCTCCTGTTATAACTACACCTGTAATACAGCCAGGAAAGGAACCTTTAATAGTAGACAATCAGGCAAGTGAATGTGAATCAGTAATTTCCTTAATGGATTTGCCAATAAGAGAACCAGAGAGTAGTTCAATTAGGAAAACCACTCCTTTAAATTTGAGAGAAGTACAAATGGAGACATCCCCAGGTACGAGAAGTGCCACAGTAGTAACCACAGAAGAAATAGAGATATGGACATGAGAAATAGAGAAACCGAAATCACAGCCAAAACCATTGGATATATATAAATTAAGAATTGAATTGGAGGAAATGATGGCTGGAAATGTGGGATTGGAAAGGTTAAAGTGGGCGTATAACAAACCTAAGCAATCATAACAATGTAAAGGGAAACAGGGTTGCAAAGAGAAAACAAGTAAAACATTATCTATTATAAAACTATATTTTCTTTAATTGGACATTCATTAAAAAACATAATTAATGTTTGACAAAATACAAATGCAAAAACAAAATTATAAAAAATATACAATTCAATATATTCAATTAAGATCAAAAAGTGGCGATCAATATTATCAACGCGCGTTTCGGTGCTGGGAGAACGCCTTCTTCAGGAGCCACAAATTATTCTGAAACATACAATTAAAAACAAGAAAACATTCATGAATTTTCATCCTTTTAACTAAAAAACAGTTTTTTAAAAAATATACGCACACTGTATTTCCCTATCCTAGAAATTGTATCAGTTCTCTACAAGGGGGCCTTGTTTTTTACATATTGGAAAGGTTAAATAAATTTAGTGAAGATGAATTATTGTTTATATGTAAAAGCATTACTAGAAATACGAAGGTGTTTCATGAAAAATTAATGGACACAGCAGCTAGCATGGGAATCGACATTGGCAAGTCTAAAGTATTACAGAAACCATTTCGAGTTGAATTTTCTGACAAAGATCTAGAAAATATGAATGTATCAGGGAAAAAGGTGCAGATCAGGGAACTGATGACATTATTGAAAAAATGGGGTGAACTAGAAAAATGGAAAACTAGATGGGCAAAGAAAAAGGAAGAGGTTCGATCAAGACAAATTGCTTCAGAATATGTATTAAAAGAAGCAGAAAAAGTGGAAAAATTATGTCCTATGAGAGAGGTACCAGGTGGAGGTTATGTGCATGCCCCATGGTCCATGGTCCCGACAGGATATTTTGTCATTTACAAATGATTTTCCAAAACTTCGTGAGAAAACTGTAGAATGGTACAGACAAGTCGAGAGATTTGTGAAGGTCTCAAAATGTCTTTTGAAAGATTTAGATGGATTATTTGACATTGTTGTGCCTGTAGATTTGTGGACATAATGTAAAATTGTTGTCGACTGGCCTAGTGATGAGTACCCTAGAGACCCAAAGACAGGGGCTCCTTCCGAAGACATTATGAAAAAGTACATCCAGGTAATACTCTACCTCAAAGGAGACAGATTGGACTAGAATAGATAGAACCACTCAGAATAAAGATGAATTTGTGCATGCATATTATGAACGCTTATTGCAAGTGTTTAAACAATTTAGTGGATTGGGTAACATAGATATAAAGGATATGACGCATTTCATTTTTTGATTTGTGTCAGGATTAAAACCAGAAATTTCACAATGGATTAAAGATCATAACATTTGTTGGCAAGCTAAGCCTGGAGACGAAATCCTTAAATATGCTAAGTATTGCAAAGATGAACTCGACAATAAACGAAAAGAGTTAAAAGAAAAGGTAATGTGGGCACAAGTAAAACTAGCAGAGCAACAAGAGCTCCAGTTACACCAACTAAGTAGTAACCAGAATCAGGGTGATGGAAATGGAGGAAAACCAAGGGGAAAATACAATAGAGAGGAAGCGAGAAGAAAGTTCCCCTATCATGGGTGTGGCAAGTTGGGGCACTGGAAGAACGCGTGTAAGGCTGTGCAAAATGGTAATGTGCAAACTAATGATTTGAATCTACAGACGCAGAATGAGGTACCACGGAAGACAGAGCAGCAGGTAATACAAAACCAGTTACCCCCTGCACCTATGCCAAATTACAGGAGCAATACAAAAGGGGGTGGTGATGGACGGAGCATCTGAACCAATTAAACACTCACACCCAGTCAAAAGATCTGGGTTTGATCCATCACCGTTCTTTAGCCCACTCTGCCACCCCAGTTCAGACATGGCTATATGCAAACCAGTCTGACCCTGTGCCTCATGGGAACAGTCCAGCCCGAACTGCCAAGCCATGCCTTCCCCGGACCGGAAACAAGCTTCCGAGGACCGGTTTCTGGCATTACAGCCGTCTTCAGCCCGGCTTGCTTGAATCCAGTGGCAAAGTGAGCAAGGGACTCACGTCTGAGCATACCCTGCCACACTTATGGCGGCCAAAGCGGTACAAAAGGGGGTGGTGATGGACGGAGCATTTGAACCAATCAAACACTCACACCCAGTCAAAAGATCTGGGTTTGATCCATCACCGTTCTTTAGCCCACTCTGCCACCCCAGTTCAGACATGGTTATATGCAAATCAGTCTGACCCTGTGCCTCATGGGAACAGTCCAGCCCGAACTGCCAAGCCATGCCTTCCCTGGACCTGAAACAAGCTTCCGATGACTGGTTTCTGGCATTACAGCCGTCTTCAGCCTGGCTTGCTTGAATCCAATGGTAAAGTGAGCAAGGGACTCACGTCTGAGCATACCCTGCCACACTTATGGCGGCCAAAGCGGTACAAAAGGGGGTGGTGATGGACGGAGCATCTGAACCAATCAAACACTCACACCCAGTCAAAAGATCTGGGTTTGATCCATCACCGTTCTTTAGCCCACTCTGCCACCCCAGTTCAGACATGGCTATATGCAAATCAGTCTGACCCTGTGCCTCATGATAACAGTCCAGCCTGAACTGCCAAGCCATGCCTTCCCTGGACCGGAAACAAGCTTCTGAGGACCGGTTTCTGGCATTACAGCCGTCTTCAGCCCGGCTTGCTTGAATCCAGTGGCAAAGTGAGCAAGGGACTCACGTCTGAGCATACCCTGCCACACTTATGGCGGCCAAAGCGATTCAAGTCCAGTAAATCTGTTAGGTCATGACTTGTTGTGCAAAATGAATTGCACCATTTGCTGTACCCCAAGTGGTGTTGAAATTCAAACCCCAAACGAAGATGGAGTTTATAAACTGATGTTAGCAAAACAAGAGACAGAGACTAAAAGACTGACCATTGAAGACTTACCAGAGGAACTACAACAGACTGTAAAACCTAATGTATGGGACTTTACTGGAAAAGATGTAGGATTAATGGCAAATGTTGATCCAATAAAAGTGACAGTGAAGGAAGGTGCAGTTTACCCAAATACTCGACAGTACAAAATGAGTTCAGAAAAAAAAGCAGGTGTTGCAGCAGAAATAAAACGTTTGATTGGAGCAGGCATTTTACAGGAAATATTGAGCAGTCCTTGTAATTCACCCATAATTGGTATAAAGAAACCGAGCGGCAAGTTCAGGGTCATACAAGACCTCCGCAAAATTAATAAGATTGTTGTTCCTTGCTGTCCAGTCGTGCCAAACCCTGTGGTGATTCTGTATCAGATTCCATGGGAGGCTGGATGGTTTACTATCATTGACCTGTGTCACGCATTCATTTCAATTCCATTGCACCCAGATAGCAAATTTCTTTTCTCATTTGAATTTGACAGTAATGTTTATGTTTGGAATCGTGTCCCTCAAGGGTACACAGAGAGTCCCTCGATTTTTAATCAGATTTTGAAAAAGTGCCTTGAGTCTTTGGTACTGCCTGGAAAGTCAGTACTGGTCCAGTATATAGACGACCTCTTGGTGGCATCCACAGTCATGCCTCGGCCCACAGGAAAGTAGTGAGGGATGTAGTGATGTCATTACATTTTGTGGGAGGCATGGTAAAGGGGACGTTCTGGATGTATATCAAATGTGGCAGTGCTTTTATCTCAAACAGGGCTCCTTGGCCCATAATTGATATGGGGAGCTTGTTTCAGACCGCAAAATCCTTATCCATAGTAAGGAGGAGGGGAGAGATATTGTGGCACAGAAGTGTCTCCCAAAATATTTAAAGTGTCCTATTGGCTAGATAGGCCAGATTGTCTCAATGGTGAGACTAAGTCCTGCTATTGGTTCCTACAATGATTTCTCATATTTTACTTGTAGGCATGAGACTTCACCATAGATTCATAGGAGCTTGGGGAGTGTGCAGTCCCGCTTCTGCACATATACTAGTAAGTCATCTGCATAAAGTGAAACTGTCTTTTGGCAGAGTACCCCAGTAGATACCTGAGAAGAGAGCATCTTGGTGTACACATTCTACCAGAGGTTTGATGACTAGGAGAGGGAGCCTTGCCTTGTGCCCCTCTCCATTGGGAATGGGGTTGACAGCACCCCACTTACCTGGACCCTTGCTCAAGGTTAATTGTATAGTGTTTTACAAAATCGACAAGAACCAGGCCATTGTTTCCTGCAGTTCTACTGCCCTGGCCAGTATCAATTGTAAGAATCAAATCTAATGTCTGGTCCCGTATTTTGGGAAAAAGCCATTCTAATCTGGGCTGACAAGGGAGTGGATGACTTGTGTTACTCGTATGGACAGAATTTGTGCCTACATTTTTGCCCTGTTTATTAATTAAGATAATAAGATAGTGAGCTGCGCCACATGGGGGTCCTTCCTGGTTTTATGAATGACTGCAACAGTTGCCTCTCTTATATGCTGTGGTAGGAGGCTTTTATCATGCTGCTTCCTCAAACATGGCAATGAGATGCGGGTCAGCAAAGATAAATAAAGTTTGAAGAATTTGTTTGGGTACCTGTTTGGGCCCTGGGTCTTGCCAGAGTTCAGGAGATGATGGCAGTTAATATTAACTCCACCATAATTGGAACCACCAGTACCCCCATAAAGGGAGTGATTGGGGGTCATTAGCTGTTAGACCAGCTCTCTCCATCTCTTGTGGGGTGCAACATGATTATAGCTTGGAGTACTACTTTCCAAAGGCCCTGGCGATTGTGTGAGCTGCATAGGTTCATTCCCAGTAACACTGATGAACACAAAGGAACACCATGGCACTTCGTTCCGAGTTGCCAGCCAGTACAGCAGACAGGCTGCCTTGTCTCTCCATTCAAATACACTGTGTTTGGATGCCAGCTAGTTTTTCTTGACTGCATGTAATTTAAGGCATTGTAGATCTTCTGAATTCATAGTTAGTTTTTGTAGTGTGTTGTTTGTGCACCCTATGTGTGTTATATCTAGTTCAAAGCAATTTGGTCTGTTTGCGAGACCTACCAGAGCGCTTCCAGGCGCTGTGTTCATCTGATGCGCGATTTAGCAGCGCGTTTTAAAAGAAACCTGTTCTTATATTTGCTTTACTGCTTATTTTGGTAACCCTTGTTTTTAAACTTGAGCGCCCTCACTTGCACTATAATAGTCGACTCACCGCGTTTTGCGGGTCCCGGTCTCCTGTGGGCTGGCTGTGGGAGCCCTGGGCTTCAGTGGCGGCCATATTGGGTGAGGGGCCCGGGCGGGGCGGTCTAGTGGCGCAGGCGACGGACAGTTTATTAAGGAGCGATGTTTACGCGCAGCGGTCACGCACAGCGGTTGCGCCGGATCACAGCCGGAGTCACGCCGGAGTCCAGCCCGTCTGCGCCCGTCAGCGTCCCGGAGGCGGGCGGGGCGGCGGACGGGGCTCTACTATCGCCTGACTCCGTCATGGAGTCTTCTTGGCGCCACTATACATCAGGTGAGTTACGCTCACTTCGCCCTCTCCCCCCCCCTCACGGGGGCTGCCGCACCGTTTTTCCTGGTCGGTTCAGGGGTAAGTGCTGCTGCCCTGGATGCGGTTGGCTTCCGAGCTGTACCGTGTTTTCCTCCCCCAAGAAACCGATCAAGCATGCGGGCCATCTTTGCATGCTGCTAAATACTAGATCTCTTGCCAGACATGTGCAGGAGATTTATGACCTCTTAGAGCTGGAAAAGCCCCTTTGTCTCATGTTAACTGAGACTTGGCTGGGGGATTTTTCCAACCCTGATGTGGCAGCGGCCATCCCTCCTGGCTACAACATCTACAGGCAGGATAGACCTAAGGGTAGGGGCGGAGGAGTGGCCCTGGTGGTGCAGGAAAGCGTGGTTTGTTCCATCCTGCCGATTGATGACATCCGGGCTCTGAGTCCCTTGCTTTTTCCATCACCCTGGCACCTCACCATTCCTTTAAGGGTTTGTTGGTGTACAGACCACCTGGCCCTTTGGGCACTTTTTTTGAAGACTTTGAGTCTATCCTATCTGGGCTGGTGCTGAAAGCAGCTCAGTGCATTGTCGCTGGAGACTTCAATCTCCACATGGATATTCCATCTGACTCGGATACCACCAAACTCTTGGAGGCTACTGCCCCCTTGGGCCTAACGCCGTTTCTTGTGGGACCCACCCATGTGAAGGGGCATACCCTGGACCAGGTGTTTTCTACCATTCCCCTTGAGGTGAAGGAGATAATTCCGGTGCTGTGGTCTGATCACTGGCTGGCCAAATTTTTGGTTAAAGGCGCGATGAGACCTGTTAATATGGGGTCTCAGCAACAGCGACGCGCCCACCGGGCTTATCACTCCGTAACACTGGCAATGCTCGCGCAGGCAGCTCTTGACCACCCGTGCCTTTGCACGGGTGATCTTGAGAAGGACTTGGAAGCCCTGCAGGGCTGGCTAGTGGACAGACTTGATGACCTTGCCCCAGTGATGGCCCCCCGTTCTACTTCGAAACGGGTCTCGGCCCCGTGGTTCACGGCGACACTGGCGTCTGCCCGGCAGTCTTGCAGGGCGGCGGAAAGAGCGTGGCGTGCCCAATACGATCCTGAGGCTAAACTGCGTTATAAATCTGCGGTGAAGGCCTATCAACGGGACATTCGTTCTGGGAAAAGGGTTTACCTTGCTGGGAGAATAGAGGCTGCCTCTAACTCCTGCAAGGAAATCTTTTCTATTGTGAAGGAATTTACAGCTCCCCGCTCGAATGTCGCCCACGATATGCCTTTAAAGTCCTGGGCGGCGGACCTTGCCAAGTTTTTTACTGACAAGATTAAGCTTATCCAGGACTCTTTCCATCGGGCGGTGCCTGCAGGTGTAACCTGTATAAGGGAGGACTTCCACCTGGCTGTTACATCTGGCCCGTCGCTTGCAGTCTTCCCGCTCCTGTCAGCCGCTGAGTCGTTAGGACTCATGGGCGCTCTTAAGTCCGGCTCGCCTCTGGACCCTTGTCCGGCAAAGTTCCTCTCTAGAATGGCGGAAGTCCTAAATCCTTTGGTCAACCCTTTACTTAATTCATCATTGAGCCAGGGCTTGGTCCCATCAGCCTGGAAACAGGCTATGGTGATCCCCTTGCTGAAAAAGCCTGGCCTTGACCCGGAGGCGTTGGTCAATTATAGACCAATTTCTCTCTTGCCTGCCTTGATGAAAATCTTAGAGAAGCACATTCAAATGGTGCTCTCCAATTTTTTGGAAGGGCATGAGCTTTTGCATCCCTCCCAATCAGGCTTCCGCCCTAATCTCAGTACTGAGACTGCACTCCTGGAGGTGTCGGAAGACATCAAAGGAGTTTTGGATTCTGGAGGCAGGGCCATGCTGGTCATGTTGGACCTGTCGGCGCCGTTTGACACCGTCCCCCATGATCGCCTGCTCTCGAGACTTTTCAAGATAGGCCTCAGGGGGACGGTGCTCAGCTGGTTTGTTTCATTTCTAGCCGACCGCCGACAAACGGTCTTGACCCCGCCGGATTCTGCTGTGATGCCGCCACTAGGTGTTGGGGTCCCTCAGGGCTCTATTTTGAGCCCGACCCTCTTCAACATCTTTATGACCCCTTTGGCGGCTCTGGCGGAGTCTTTCGGGGCCCGGATCGTGTCCTATGCAGACGACACTCAGCTCCTCTTCTCCTGTGAGAGGGGAGGAGATTTTACTGGGTAGAGCATCCGGGATTGCCTTGGGGCTGTTTTCAGATGGTTTCATTTGAGTGGCCTCAAGTGCAATCCAGAGAAATCTGAGGTGCTCTTCTTTGGGTGTGCGTCTGACCCTGACTGGCATGGCTGGTGGCCTATTGACATGTTTCCACCTTCCTCCCCTTCTTTAGTTGCCAAGAACCTGGGGGTGAAGATGGACAAGGGTCTGTCGATGAGAGCCCAGATTCTGGGAGTGACGGGTTCTTGCTTCGGTCTCCTGAAGGTACTTAGAAAGTTTCTACCCTTGTTATCGGAAGAACATCGGAAACTGACTGTGCAGGCTCTGATTGGGTCCAGGTTGGACTATGCCAACGTCCTCTACCTGGGCCTGTCGGAGTATCTGTTACAGCGCCTTCAGGTGACGCAGAATGCGGCGGCTAGAGCCATTTATGGCTTAAATAGGCGAGCTAGGGTGTCGGGCCTCTTGCAGGCCCTGCACTGGCTGCCTATTCGCAACCGTATTATCTTTAAGACGCTGACTTTGACCTATAAGGCCCTACACTCTGGAGGCGCAAAGTATCTCCAAAGGAGATTGTCCTTTTATCATCCGGCCCGGGCGCTCAGATCAGAATCACAGTTTTTGGCTGTTGTGCCGCGCGTCCAAAAAGCCCGCATTGGAGGTCGCTCCTTTGGTCTGCGCGCCCCCCAGTTGTGGAACGCCCTGCCGCTGACACTTCGTGGTGCCACTAGTCTGTTGGCCTTCAGGAAAGGTCTTAAGACTTGGTTGTTTACTTTATAGGCTCCTTTCTCCGTTTATTTTATTCCCTGCTGTTTTTATTGTCGTGTTGTGTTACTTTCTGTAGGTCTCGCTGTGAAAGCGCCAGGATACTCTTTTTGAGTCGCTGCGCGCTATATAAAAAAAATTGTAACATAACATAACATTTTAAGTGCTTCAACAGTCCTATCTTGTTTTTTTTAAGCCAGTTATCAGTAACTTAGTAGAGCGATGCGCTACGTCTTTAAAGGTTTCCCAAATAATGACTGCCGACTCTACTGATCCCACGCTTTCTTTGAAATTATCTACTGAAGGCCAGCAGTGTAATTTTCAGATTGGAGCCAACAATTGTTAAGGCGGTAATCGGTCGGGTTAGATGGGCTCTGTCCCGCAGTGGAGAGTGGTCTGATATGCTGTGGGGGAGCATTTTCTAGCAGTGGGCAATTAACTCTGCTCTGCCAGCAGAGTTTGTGGAGCTTTGCCCACTCCGCGCTCCACTTGGGGCACAAAGTTAGGCAAAAGCCCACCACCATGTAGTAGAGTTACCAGCGCCCAGACCCAGCTAATCAAATCACTGTGTCATCCATAAATAGCACCATTCACTTTGTACGTCCCAGATACCAAGCACAGGTGTACTACCACACTCACAGTGCACAGGCTCCACCTCCAGGTACCTTGAAAGTGAAAGGGAGCTGAAAAGATTAGACTGCCCTCCCTGTCCTCTAACGTCTGGAAGTTATTGTTTGTTTAACCAGTGCTTAGCTTCCTATGGACAGGATTATGCAATGCACTCCACGATCGACCACTGCAGCATCATTGGCTGCTAGCATCACTGACATTTCATTGAGAGTTGTGGCACCGCAGTATCTCACATCAGCTACACAAAGTGAATGCTGTCCTCGAAGCCAGCCTTGGAGCCTATCATGGTTGTGCTACTGCTCTGAATGCCTACTCCTGCCCAGGGCTGCTCGATCCCCTGCTTCAGGGAGTTGGATGGGGCGCTCCACAGGGTTGACTGCCGCTCGACCTTGAACTCTCCGCGCTACCCCACAACCTCAGCGCTATCACCACTCACCATCTACCTGATTGTAAGTGTACATGTTTATTCATCTTTAATTATGATGGCCCTCACAGCACATGCACCCCTTACACCTCTCCCCACCACTGTGGCACGGGTGCACATTGGCACAGAGGACAGGGTGTGAGGTATTTTACAGTGTAAAGCTGTGGACCAGTGGGAACGACAAAAGGCTCAGAGTGTTAAACCTCCAACGTATGCAGAATTTATCTGAGTTTTTTGATCACTAAGCAGAATTCCGCGGAGTGACTTTCCGCAAACTCTACCCAGGCCTAGTATTTTCCCTAGAACACCCTTGGCAATTCAGTAGTTAAAGCAAAGCAAAGAAGTGGTCAATGTGGGAGAAGGAGGAGTGTGAGTGGGAGATTGAGGCAAACTTTTGGGTACTGGGTGCCATTTCCTTCATATGTCACTAAAACTAATTGAGGCTGCCCATGTTTGAAGTGAGGAGAATCTAGTAGTTGCCCTCCCACTAAGGGTGTCTAACCCTGGGTCCATTACAGTGTTGAAGTTACCTACCAGTAGAACCGTCCTGGGGGTAATGAGGTGAGGTGTGTTGCCAGCACTGTCAATGACGAATAAATCATTTCTGGGTGTATGTATATACTTACAATGAACCGTGTGAATTTTTCCAATGTGCCCATGATGGAAATTAAGTGGCCGGCTGTGTCTCAAGATACTTTAAAGGGGGAAAATGGAAGGAAGTTGTACAGAAGGATATCTGTGCCCTTGTTCCTTCGGCGTATCCTGCATTTTTTGCTTTGTGTTGTTTTTGTCTTGTGTTGAACTTCCCATTTTGTATATTATTTTCCTCCGCCACTTTCTTGATTACACACTGTATAGTTTATCCTGTTGCTTGTGTACCGTGTTGAGCGCCAATGTTATTATATCTATTTGGATCTAATTATTTATCTTTTGTTAATACATTTTCTACAAATCATATTTTCTTATGCAGCGGTACTTTATATTTGAAAATCTCTTTCTTTATATGTATGATTCATTTTCTTATAATAGTGTAAATCATTTTTTGATGTATGTTTTGTGTATATAAGTGTCAAACTTTAACCTTTGTTAGGATTCCAGCTTCGCTTCTGTTTCTGGGGGCAGCTTCTCTCCCCAGGTGCTCCAGGACTCACCTCAGTCACTCCACTCCACCACTGCAGGTCAGGTCCTTGAACCGTGCATCATCAGAGTGACTCATGTGAGTTGAGAAGTAGTGCTGTTGGCCAGATTAATGTTGCATTGTACTTATTTGGCATGGGAGTTAAGATTCTACATCTGCCATTCAGGTTTCTAAATAGCTATTTTTATGGCATTTTATTTTGTTGTAATTATTAGGAGTGAGATGTTACGTTTATATGGAAAAGGGCAGGGGTTTTTAAATTTTACATTTGTTTTAATAAATATTTTTATTATTTCAATATTTTCTACAAAAAAATGTAAAAGAAATGTTTAAATTGTATTGGATTTTTAAATATCAAAATTTGATGAAAATTATTTTTACAAATATTCATTTATTTTTAACATGTCAATATTTTAAATATTCATGATGTATTATTAATATATATATATACATATATATATATATATATATATATATATATATATATATATATATATATATATATATATATATATATATATATATATATATATATATAGTTATCTTAAATATATTTCTGTATGTTAATTTCATATATATTAATCTTTAATTTTACTTTAATTGAATTATTTTAGAATATTTAACAGAATGTTTTTGATTTTGAGCGTTTGGTTTGAGCGCCAAGATACTCCCTGGAGTGATAGTGGCGCTATAAAAGTGTACCTTACGTTACATTACATTATTTAAATGGTTTTCTTTTTGTGCTTGATGTATAATTTTTTTTACAAAATAATTTTGAAGTTTTTAGTAATATTTTATATTTTGTGAGCTAAGGATTGCTAATATTACAATTATTTAATAAAAGTAAAATACATGCTTGAATTTTTATTTAGTGTAATATTATTATTTTTACAATGTTAGTTTATTTTCTGAAGTAGTGTTTAGAATTTGTGTTAATTCAAATTTGAGGTGGGCGGAATTCCAAGGAGTTACTGAAAAACTCCCTGAGATTCTCCGTAATTCCACCAGCGGGCAGAAAATATGCCACCGCCAGAATCCAGGATCCCGAGGGGTGGAATAAGCAAGCAGGAATCGTGGCGGTGCAGATGCTGGCACCGTCAAGCAGTTTACAACCTGCCTTTCTACCAAGCATTTTGTGGCAGGCACCCCCCTGGTGCACGCCACACTGTGCATGGCTGGTAAGGGGGGACCCATGGGTACCCCTACGGGCCTGATTGGGAAGGTTCCAGGTACAGGGGGGCCTGCTATGGGCCCCTAAAGTTGGATTCGGACTGACGATTCGAGGCAGGTGGCACAATTAGGAAAGGCTGTCAGAATCCAGCATTGGAATCGGTCATTCAGAAACACAGCCCGTAACGATGTATAAGTCTGCTCCATATGGCTTGGTCATTCCAAATTCCGTTGGGTTTGGATTAGGATATTTCTAACGCCTAGCTCACATCGTAATTTGTCAGTCGGAAACCTTTCCGATACAGTCGGAAAGACACAATTCCGAACCAATTTGGACAGAGCAAATGCCGTTAGGAGGCCTTCCAATCCGCATCGTAATCGGCCCCTTAAGGGTAGATTACGATGTTATCTGGAAAGGCTCCGAAAGGCATTCGATTTGTCTGAATTTGATTCGGAACGCGCCTTCCCAACCAACTCGGACACATTTCCCAACGAGCGATTACGATGGCTGGGAAGCATTCAAAATGTCCAACTCGGTTCAAAAAGACCTTGGGAGTAACTGAGTCGGTCAGAGACAAATCTATGGACAGCATTTCCAGCAGAACGATTAAGATGTTAGATTCTGACAGCCTTTCTGAATCGGTTGTTCTGAGTCGCATCAGCTGTTGCAGGCCCCGCTTCACCAGGGCCCTCCGAATCAGGCCTGTGGGGGTACCAATACATGCAGAATGTGGCAGGCACAATGAGATGCCCACTACAGGGTGCAAGGTTTTCCCCAACCACTGCTTTTGTCAATTGGAGCCTGTCTTCTCATTCGGAACATAGGCTCCCATTGAAGTCAATCCGGATGCATCAAAATCGCGTGTTTGAACTCCCCCGATCCGAATCATTCATAATGCATTCCAGAACCGAATCGATCGGAATGCTTTCTGGACGAGACCACAATCAGCCCCTTATTCTTTTTATAATATAAAATAAACAGCACAATATTATATTATGTTATATTTCATGGTAATATTTAAAAACTACTTAACATATTCATCTATATTTTTATAACTACAGTAAAAAAAATGTAAGTTTTTAAGATATTATTATATTTTTCTTAACTTGTTTCTTAACAGTTCCTTCCCCACTGCGGACACCAGAAAACACTCCTCTGCCTTTCTGCCCAAACCAAACTTTTGCTCCTCGAACATATCCCAGAAATCCCTGATCTCTGTTGACCCCTAACTTGAGCTCCCCCATATGATTGACCTGTTGCTCCGCCCTCAGCCAGAACTGCCTACCAGCATCAACCCACCAAATCACAATACAAAAAAACACAATCCTGCCCTACTAAAGACCATACACATAGGGGTTCATTAGGTTGGCGGCCGGACTTTGTCCGCCCGCCACCCTATCAGGAAATGGGACCGCCCGCCATAAGGGCGGGGTCCCGTGGGGGCAATTAGGATTCGCCGGCCACAGTGGCGGGTGCATCCGGCATTCCTGTCATTGTGGCGGGCGGTGCACTCAGCACCGCCTGCCACAATGCCAGGAAGGCATGTTGTGCACTTCCATGCACAAAATGGCAGGCACCTCGCGTTGCCTGCCACGTTGTGCATGGAACTGCTGGGGGGTACCATAGGTACCCCCCATGTGCACCCCCCTCCCCCCAGAGTCCCTGGGGGCCCGCAACGGGCCCCAAATGTCAAACACTGCATGCCTTGCCCACCACGGAAAGGCATGTCCCCCCCTGCATAGTAATATGGATGGCGGTGTCTAACAGACACTGCCACCATATTAAACCCTTTTCCGCCCGGTCAACTGGTTGACCGGGCGGAAAAATGGCAGACGGTCTTTCCATCTGCCGCGGTCCCCCCGCCATAGTAATATGGTGGGGGGAATTGAGTGGCGGGCAGGGTCGGATCATGGGCGGATCGCCACCGCCATGCGGGCGGTGGCGATCCGCCCGTGATCCTAATGGGCCCCCTAGTCTCTATGAAAAAACTGAAGCAAATGAAGCAAGAAAGATTGCCCTGCACAATTAATGCCATCATAAGGGAAGGCAATGCTACCTTGAGTATCCCTGCCTCTGGGTGTGTCAATGGCAAGGAGACTGCCACATTTCTGTCAGAATCCTAAAAACCCTCTAATCTCCACCCATGCAAGCCCTCCACCAATCAAAGCCCTGCGTCATCCCCAAGACCACACCACTCCCCCGACAAGCACATTGGGAGACCCGGCTAGCCTCACTCCCCCCAAACCCTCATCAGGCAAGACAAGCCACCAAAGAAAACACATTACACTATATCAAGGGCTGAAAGGCCACTTTAATAGAACAGGACCGTCATGACATATAGTCAAAGAAGTCCAATAAAATAACCATCTGCAAAAGACTTACAAAACTAGAAATGCCACTAATGTATTATAAAACCTGATCCCCACCCACACTAAACTGTAACACCCCCTCCATCAATAGCCTTACCTTCTACACCCCAACCTATGAGCTTAATCCCTCCCCACTGCTAACACCACAAAAACACACTCCCCTGTTTTCCCCTTGTCCAAACCAACAGTTTTCTCCTCATCCATATCCCCAAACTCCCTGATATATGTTGACCCACATTTTGAGCCTCCCATGCAATGATTATCCTGTTTCCCCCCGCCAACCAGGAAGACCTGCAAGACATTTTCATGCCCCACCCTCCAACCATAAAAACTGGATCCCAAGCTCAGGTCCATAAGCTTTCCCCCAAAATCTCAGCAATATCCAACCAGAGTACCAACAGATAATACCCATAGCAAAAAATGGATTGAATTGGTCAGTTAGACTTCCGGCTTTAACATTTTTTAAATCCCTCATCCATAAGTGCTTTCTTTACCCAGGGAACAAGATAAACAGTTTGCTATTTATTTCATACAGCATGGCCTTGATATTAGCAAACCAAGCAATGAGACATAATAAGTTGATTTATTGGGACAATGCCCAGGTCCAAGGGTTGATGGAGGCACGGGGCACTCTGAGAGAGGTTTAAGATGGCCCTCACAAATCTATTTCGGTTATGCAAAGCTCAACACACTTGATTCTATACCGTACATGGCTGCACACCGTGCTTTCATATTGTATATCTCCAACGCTGGCTCAACGGAGCACGCATGGGACTTCTTACGCAATTTAGCTAGAGCAATGTACAATCCTTACTATGCGTGGACTAGCTCATTTTATGATTTAGACAGACCCCCAGAGACACAACCTCCTGCATCTTTTTCAAAGTTTTGCCCCGCACCATTACATTTGTTCTAACTGTCTTGTTAGGGGGTTAGAAAGCCATGAATTTTGTTTTATGAATACTACATTCAAGGCAGCGATTGCTGCAAAAAATGTAAAAGCATTCGAGTAATGCCTCTAGACCATGCAGGGATTTGGAAATTAGAAGAGTCATCTGTAAAGAGCAGCATCACAGTTTTATGAGGTCTGAGTTTGGGGACATCATTTCCAGGGAAATCAGGTGCATGTACTAAATCATTGATATTTAGAGTGAACAGAATTGGGGCCAACACACGGCCCTGCCTGACACCGGTTTCAATATGGAAGGGTCTGTGAGCTCATCCGTGTTGCATTCCTAACTCTAGCTGTATTGTGGGCGTGCATTCTAATACGAATGGACTTAATATTGGAGGGGACACACATCTTACAACTTATAGAGCACAAAAACAGAGGATTTGGGCTACCTTGCTGATCCTGATCCTAAACCCTGCCTGAAGTTGTGAAGGAACAACATTTTCCTTTGCCCAATCAAGAAGTTGTCCCAGAATCAGACGCCCCAAAAAGTTTCTGGGACATGTCAATAAGGCTGATGGGCCTAATTTCTTGGGTCCTCTGTGGGCCCTTTTTTTTAATTGGGACAATATCAGTGGTCTTCCAAGTGTCAGGGATCAGGCACCCTACTACGATAGAATAAAACAGCAGCTGGAAATTGGTGGTCCAGGTCAGAGGTTCTAAACTAAAAAGGTCCCCAGGGATGGAATCAGGGTCAGGTGCCTTGTGTGTCAGGAAAGCTATAAGTGCCACCAATACATTTTGTATACTGGAAGGCTAGAGGGGGACCTTCATCCATTTTGTATGTTCTTGAAATCGAGTTTAACTGTATAACGTTTTTGAAATGGTCCACCTAGGTCTGAGATTGAAGGTTTTAGTCAACAGTTGTAGTCGCATGAGCCAATATTCAACAGAAAGATGTGGCATCTCCTACCCTGACAGCGAATACCAAATCCTTCTACCTCTCTATTTTAGCCTGGCGAAGTGCCTCTTTGTACTCCTTCATGGTGCTGACAATATCTAGCCTAAATCTGGCCTTTATGCTCGGTATAAAAGCACATCTTGAGTTCCTGCAGCTGGTGTTAAACCATGCATAGCAGGTCTGAACCCTGGAGGCCTTGCAGGCATCTTTGTTGATTGAGGCCGAGGGATCTAAAAAAGGTTTTCATGGGAACTGGCAATAAAGTCAAAGTCTGAAATTCATGACCCCTCAATGGCCAATGCATTCAAAGTGTCAGCCACCTGAACATAAATCTTGGCCAACACATTTTTGTCTTTGGAGACAGCCTCCCATTTTAGGGCCTACTTGTTATTTGAGAGTGACAGGGGGACCCAATGATTCAGAATGCCACCCTGATGGGCAGTGGGCCCAGACTCACTAAAGGCTAGGTGGAAAGGGTTATGGTCACTTTTGTGGTGTTCAACACCCACCATGTCTTTGAGCGAGGGCCACATTGGTAATGACAAAAGAATGTAGTCAATGCGACTCTTTAGAAACACAAACTCAAATGTAAGGGCCCCCACAACAATCCTAAAGGGACATGCTATTGCAGGCTTTATGGCCAAAATGAAGTGTTAAGCTCATTAAGTGATCAGCAGTGGGGGAACATCTCACGATGGGTCCAAATCTAACTGATGAACACCCCAAGCTACATCTTCTTCTGTCAGTTTTAGGAGACCAGGGCCTTAGGCTTTGAAAGTGGTATTAAAATCGGCAACGGGAATTACCCTATCATTACCTGGGAGATAAAAATAAAAAGAACTGATGATGGACAGAATGCAGAACAATGTCATACATTCACCCCAGTACAGAGAGCAGTCCTAAATCCATCGTTTTTTTGCTCACCATGCCATTCCAGTTTGGACCCAGCCATATGCAAATCAGTCTTGACCCTGCACCCAATGGGAACAGTCCTGCCCGAACTGCCAGGCCAGGTCCTCCCTGGACTGGAAACAAGCATCCTAGGACCGGTTTCGAGGTTTCACCCCTCTTCATCCAGGATAGCTTGATTCCAGTGGCATGGAGAGCACGGGACTCACGTCTGAGCATACCCGTCCCACTCGGGGTGACAAATGCAAAAAGAACTGATGATGGACAGAATGCAGAACAATGTCATACATTCACACCGGTACAAAGATCTGGGCCTAAATCCATTGTTTTTTTGCTCACCATGCCATTCCAGTTTGGACTCAGCCATATGCAAATCAGTCTTGACCCTGCACCCAATGGGAACAGTCCAGCCCAAACTGCCAGGCCAGGCCCTCCCTGGACTGGAAACAAGCATGGGAGGATGTCTCAAGCAAATTATTAGAGACCCTGTTTGCCCCATTGTGCCTGTTTTAGACATTAAAGACATACGATTAGAAACATATCTATATGTTCTATAGCAAAAAAGGGGCTGCATCGTATATTATTAGGCTTATAGAAAATTAAGGGATGTAAAACGCATGAATATTCAGTGTCTGTGTTATCCAGACTAAAGCAAAAGATATCCAATCCTAGAAGTGATGTATTCAGAAACAAGGTAGAAACCAAAAGCTCAATGTTTAAAAGGGCCATGTAAGGAAACTTTACACAATGGAGTAAATCCATTAGTGGCATTACATATTAAAATTTAAATCTCAACACCTGGTTATGAAAATCAGATATTAGCAACTGAATAGAAAAAAAACTTTGGCCTAATTATTTGTAAGGTCACATGGTAGGAAATGTCCACACTTGAGTGAAAATGCTTACATAACTTTTTGTGTTTAGAATCAAAGCGTCTAGATCAAAAGACACCTGACACCAATAGTCCACATGAAGTGCGTTAATCTTAATGGCCATTCTGTGAAAACTATATATGTTACCACGTTGAGGAACAACAGACCATGAATAGAGATTTCCTTGTCCGGGTGTGCTATTCAAAGAAATCAATAGAAATTTCATTTGATTAGGGAATCTAATATAAAGTCACAAGCCTAACCCTGGGCGTAGTTCGCATAGTAGCGCTACGCGAAGTGCACTTCACACTACGCACGCTACGGGTAGCTATGCAAACTGCGTATTGCTGTAGGGAAAATGCTGTCCGCAATGATTGCACAGTGCTGGATGCTTGTCCGCACTGTGCAATCATTGCAAACGGCATCACGCACAGTGTGAGCGGTCATTTTCTGCCGCTCTAGTAAATTTGTACTCGAGTGGCAGCTTTCTCAACGCGGACTGGTAGTTTCTCATCGTGAGCGGTCGCGAGCATAGGCGACCACTCGCAATGAGAAACCTGACCTCCCCGAGATGAGAATCTCGTCGGGAGGTTTATTTTCCACGCTCGGGATCGGCAACTTGATGTTGTCGATCGTGAATGAGGGAAAAGTCTCACCGGGATGTTGATTTTGATCGCTCGTGGTCGCCAATTTGACGTTGAGGACAGCGAGCGAACAAAAAATGCCTGTAACGCGTTTTTGCACTGTACTACGTGCGACTCGCTTAGCACGTAGTTGCGCAAACTATGCACACTCCGTGAGCGTATCGTAGTTTTCTACCCAGGCTTACTCAAGTCCTCATTTACTTAGTACACGTGAAATTCCTGGAATCGCTTCCAAATCCTACAATCACACGGCTTGTGATTATCAGATACAAAACTCACGGTAGCCCATAGAAATCGCCACATAAGTAATGGTGTGCCGTGTACTCGGCATATATCGGAATATCAAAGTGGTCTCATAGACTCAGATCATATGCCATGTATTTGGCCCATAGCAAGAAAAGCAAAGACCAGCAACTCACCATTTCAGTACCAGTGTGCTGTGAAGTCAAAACTTGTATCAGGAGGTTGAAAGAATGAAAACTGGACACACCCGCTTTTAAAAGCGTTAACTATGTAGGTGCATAGTTTGGAAATAGAAGAGGTGAAAATTCAATATACAACGTTCTCCTTATGCATATGTAATAAAGCAGCATGTGTTGTCAGGAAAAAAGAGAAAGCACATCTAACACTAAATGAACATGAATCCATCAACAAACAGTGTATAAGAACTTTTATTTATGTAAAAAAGTCCTCCCTTAGTTATTAGCCAACAAAAGAAAAGTAATTGCTCCCAAGGTTAAAAAAATGAACAAATGGAACATCATGAAGGCTAGACATTACAAATGAATGCATAAAACAGAGCGTAACCAAGAAAGTAAAGTGAATATATAACCTCCTGGGAGCCAATGGAAATATGGGTGATAAATGTATCCAACCATTACAAAAATCAGGGTGGACATAGGTGACAGTATGTTGTTCTATGATAAAAATATAATAAAAATAGAAGAGAGATGATACGACCTCAGGCATAATATATTTCATTCATCTGTAAGCAAACCTCCGAATAGTCAGGTCTGAACCCAGGAACAAAGTGATTCCTGAGTGGGAAAGCAGGAAAATAAGAGAGGAAAAGCAATAGAAGTTAATATCCAGACAAAAATAAAAATAAAAATAAGAATAAAGAGCTTATACGGAAATCCAAAGAGAGTTACCTCAGAGAAAAGCTGGTGGTTAGTGGTCTGTAGTTACAAAGATTTAAGGTGACCACACCTTTGTTAATGATATAGAAGGAGAGACGAGCATGTCATACCCAACATTAAAGATGATGACCAGCATGGTGATGTAAATACTAACCACTATATATAACAAATGATGTCCACATCAAAAACATGACAACATTTACACAATATAAGATTAAAAAAATATGTAGTGTACAGTATTATTTCTCATGGCATATCTTTGGATACACATATCAATGGTAATCTAACCCATATGCAGGAATAGGTGACCGTAATAGAAGTGCACATATGCAAGCATGAGTGACAGTAATAGTAAGACATCACACCAATGCATCATCAAGCTAATGATGCTTCTAATGGTACTAGGACAGCAGGTGCTACATTATACATTGTGTGTTCACACAAAACTATCCAAGAAATATAATTGTCATACCTCCATACATGCCTTCATACACTATAATGTATACATGTTGTTCTGAACTGATTTTAATATGGAAACTCTGGTTCCCACCTAATTTAGTTGCAACATGCCATTGTGTAAGTAGGGTTAAAGGACTGAATCGTTATTGTCTTTTATAGAAAACTAGCAGCCCCTCCCGACCTTGTCCGGGAGCAATCAGGCTTCCCCGCCCGCCCCGACATTATCCAGCAGCCCGGGCCCCCGCCCGCCCCGTCCCCTGCCTGCCCCGACCCCCGCCTGCCCTGACATTGTCCGTGGGTCCCCCAGAGCCTTACCTGAGCCGGCGCTCCTCCCCCGCGCTCCTCAGTTCAACGCTCCGCCGCTCCTCGCCGCTCCTCACCGCTCCACCCCGCGCCATGTCCGCCGTTCCTGGACACCGCTCCTCCCCGCGCTCCTGACGTCAGCACGCAGGTCGCTGCCGGCGCTGCTTCGAAGGGACTACTTTTTTTTTAAGGTACATTTTTTAAATAACGCATATTTTTATAGTTTATATAGCCTATGTCCATCTGCACACCCTGACGATTACAATGATGTATCGGGTTCGTGGATTGGCGCTGTTGTTCCCGAGTTTACCTGCCTCAAAGGTTCAAAGTTCTTGCTTTATAATAGTAGTATAGATATACACCTCACTATCTTGATTGATGCCTGAATCCAAAACTTTTAATTTAATAATCCACTGTCCTTCACTCTTTCTTAATTCTGTTATACTGTTTCCAACTTTAAGACTAGGTTTGGTCTTATTGATTCCCAGAAGCCTGACAGTAGGGGTTTTAGAAGTTAAATGCATTTCCCTAATGTGTTTGGTCAATGGGGAAATTACGGTAATTGTTCCACAATGAGTGCATATGTTCTTATATTCGGTTTTTTAGGGGTTGGATCGTACTTACTACATAAATGGCCCCACATGTACGAATCTCTGTCATCCATTTGATGGAGATTTGTTCACTACTTTAATGTCAGGACAGCCACTCTGTGCTCCTCCCACTCTTCATGCTGATGTCCCCAAGTCACCGTGGTCTGACCGGTGTTCGCGCATCACTGCTGGATACTCCAAGTTATCTGAACGTAGCGATTTTGCCCAAGTCACCAAACCTGGGTGTTATGGCAAACCCAGGGGCACCACCAGCTGTCGTACACTGTCCTGGTTTCCCAATTGTTGTCTCTGTCACCATTCCAGAAATAATACCCACTCTTAGTCCTGAATGGCCAAAAGTGTTACATTTTGAAACTGCTTTTTCCCTAATGTACTTCCCTCCCAACAACAATGATGGGGAGAGACATCCCTATTCTGAAGCTCCAAACTCTGCCCTTTATTGATCATAGGACTCAACTGTCTCGCAACAATATTATTATCCTACAACAACAGGGCTAAAACTGGCTTCATCTGTATTGAAAATTCTGAAATTGCCCTATGTTTATTTGGCTCTGTGCACCCGGAAGAACATCTACTTTGGAATTCGATATTACAATCAGCTCCAATGCATCATCTCAGTGCGGCACCATCTTGAGCACTGCTGCTGACCTTTCCTCTCGCTGACACTCCTGCCCCCTGCCGCTATGTCTCTCAGGCCTAGATCTCACCCTAAACTGTCCACACCCTCCATCAATGGCACTTCTCTAACCCTAACCAGCCGCGCCACACCTCTTTTCCTGCCAAGAAGATGTTGAGAGCACTGCTCTTCTTTTTCAACACCTCCGCCAATACCTTAGGTAATGCTTTCCCCCACCTGCCTGATGCACTCTTCAGCTTAAATTTTAAAGAATGACTTCACAAAAGGGAACAAGCCAAAGCCACCACAGCTACCCCTTCTGCTAATACTCGCTTTGGACATTTAATGCCCACCCATGCCTGTTCAAGTACCCACTCCTTAATCATATCTTCCCAGCCTACTTCATGTAAGATCCAAAAGGCCCCTACAACTTTTTCTGAGTGAAACTACTACTGACTATAACCAGCTCCCCAATGAACAGTTTAACGATCAAACAATGACCAGATAAAATTAATAACAATGCCATTAATGAGGCCTAATTATGTGACACTACCTGGAATATCCCATCCGTGGGTGTACCAACTGCAAAGAGACCGGCCAAATTTTTGTTAGAATCCTAAAACCATTCTAAACACCAAGCATGTCAGACCTCCACCTATCAAAACCCTGCATGTTCCCCAGGAGCACATCACCCCCCAAAAAAGTCTAGAGGGATACCTGGCAAGCCTCGCTTCTCAGAGTCCCATTGGAAGTTGTGTTTTGTGAGAGTGGGAACGGTCGGTTTACAGATCAGAGGGAATCCTGTTTTTAATGTGCATGTTTTAAAGAAAATTATTTTGGTTTACCAATTTTACTTTTAAAATTTCCTTTACATTTTCAGGTTTCCTGGAGTGGTTGTCATTTTACATTTTTTAGATTTCTTATGGTTTGAAATGACTGTGGATTACTTTGGTGTATTTATTTTGGACGTTTTCATTTTTGTAATTTTTTGGATTCTTTGGAATTTATGTTTTACATTTTTGTGGATTGGATTTTAAGGAGATAGACATGGACGATTATCTACAGCTACACAACTGTAAGTATGGTATTTCTCTTTATTTTCTGATTAGAAATGTTATATTTTACTATGCATATGCATGTTTCCCTAATTGCAATGCAAATGGTTTATTTTCTATATGTGTGATTAAAACATTTTAATTTTGTGTTTATAAATAAAATTGTGTTTTATGGTTGTTAATGTCTAGTTTTTAATTATGTATTAAAATAATACATTTTTATTATCAGTCTGCTTTTCTATGTTATTACTATATCTTTCAGACTGAGGTATACAAATAAATAATATATAATATATATTTATAAATGGTTATGTTATGCTCATGTTTTATTTCATTGAGTTTTACTGGTTATACATAGGTTGAATTACAATACGGATTTTGCTATTACTTCTAAGTTGCCTGCTCCTTTGTCATTAATAAAACATTTTGTACATTTCAGTGGATTATTTACTTATTTTAGGTTTGATTTGGTTTACTGATTGCTCTAGCCTTAGTTGTTGGTAATTTTGTCCTTTTAGAAGGTCTTCTATGAGCTTGAGTGTTGATTGGGTTCTTGCTATTGTGGATTGAAAGGCATTGTGCCCTCCTTCCACTGTAATATTGGTTTTGGCTTGTTGAGTCATGGTACTGTCGTCAACATTTCACTATGGTATTTGGAATTTGGGCTGTCTTCTATGTCCAGAGTAGGGCAGTCTGCCAACCCACTTACTTCAAAATAGTCTATTTGTGGCTTAATTCTTGTTCACTGTTTTGGTAAAATTGATATTTTACAGTGGCAATCTACCTCTGTTACAGGGGCATATGCCAGTGCAATTAACTTTTGTTTTTCAAATGCAAACTAACTTTATGTCGCATATGCTACACTTTTGTGCCTCCAATGGTTTGGTAAGAGTAAGGATTTGCAGCTTTATATGGCTGTGTGTGGGTTTAGCTTAAGTATTGTTTGTTTCATAGCCTGTTTAATATCTATCATAATTTTATGTGGGGAGTATTTGTTAGTTTTTATTTCAATGTGATCTAATAGTTTGCTGTAAGTACTTTGTTTGTTTGTTTGGCAGCAGTGCATAAGTGAAGGAAGTGTTTGAGCTTTGATATTCAAAATGTATGGTGTATATTTGTGTGAATGGTCTATGGCGCATTTTAAAAGTTTCATACACCATCCATGTTTCACATTCGTTTAGTCCTAATAGATTGTTTGCAGTAGCAAATATAATAATTTGTTCTGACATTACTGTGGTTAACATGTAGGAGGAAGAGTTCCTCTTTATGCGTAGTGGTTGAGTGTTCAGAAAAGTTAATGTCTTGGTATCTTGTAAGGTTAGTAGGAGTTTCACCGAGGCCTTTCTTAATACATGCCATTAGACATTTTAAAGTGGGTATTGCTGATAGCTGACCTGCTATGTATTCAGGTACTTTAGGTAGCATACCTTTTAGCATTTTAGCACCTTTTAAATCCAGAAGTACATGCCTTACTTCTATTTTCCTTACATTTGGGGGTGGTTATGTTTTTGCATGTTAACATAATTTTTGGTTGTAGCCCTGAAGCATTCGCATAATATTTATTAAATTTACAATTTACATTTTCGATGCTTGTACTTTTCTAGCTGTAAGTGTATCCAATGTGTGAGTGCAATTGTTTGCCTTTGTGTGATATCTTACACTTGCTGCTATTCCTTGTGAAAATTGTTTGGTAATTTAGTTAAATATTGTATTATAAATAGCGGTAGGCAACGAACTCCGCTCTGCTAGCGGAGCTTGCAGAGCTTTGCCCACTCCGCGCTCCGCTTGGGGTAAAAAGTTAGGCAAAACTCCACCCACTGTCTCATAGCGGCGTTACCGGCACCCAGCCCCAGCTACTTAACTCACTGTGCCATCCATAATTAACACCATTCAAGATACACTGCACAGATGTAATACCCCAATCACAGAGCACACCACCTACCATGCAGAGGAGAGCGTAAAAGGGCATCCGCAATGGCAGCCGCTTCTGGGAGCTTGAAAGTGAAAGGGAGCTGCAAAGAATAGACCTGCCTCCCATTCCTCTAGCCTCCGGAAGTTATTGTTTATTTAACCAACGCTTCGCTTCAGGACAGGATTATCTGACACACTTCACGATCGACCGCCGCAGCCTCATTGGCTTCAAGCATCACTGAAGTCACATTGAGAGGTGGGGCACTGCACCGTCTCGCTTCAGCTACACCAAAGTGCATTCTGTCCTCAATTCCAGGCATGGAGCCTCCAATGATTGTGCTACTGCTCTTCCTGCTCACTCCCACCCAGGGCTGCTCGATCACCTGTCACTGGGAGTGGAACAGGGCGCTGCACAGGGTTGACTGCTGCTCTGTTATGTTCCAGCTTATGCACGCCTGTGATGTAACAGGCGTGCAGCGTAGTCACACGTGACCCTGCTAAATAAAGAGGGGCCCGCATGTACGCTCGCCACTTGGCGGGAGTGCGCAGAGCCATAATCATCACCCAGTGTCCAAGCCTTTATTTAATGACAGGCCACGTGTCAGGCCTAGGCCTCCCCCCAGGTGCCCCTCGAGAGTAGGCCCCCAGAGTGCTGGCCCCTAGGTCTCACCTGCCCCTCAACAACACAACAACTGGCGACGAGGGTGGGCGCGCCCTTGCCGTGTGTGCCTGGTGCGTGCGCTGGTTCAGGGCGGCTGCGAGCCTTCAGCCTCGGCTCGTGGTGCTCGTGCCCTTTCGCCGCACGAACCGCGCACGGGAGAGTACAGCACTCGACCCCCCATTGGTGCTCCAGGTGAGCCGCTGCAGGTCCCTGCGCCCCGATCACGCGCCCGACGGCCTACGGCCCCTCCCACTGCCCGCGTGTGCTGCGGCAGTTACCCAGCGACGGCCTCCATCCCTGCCGCCCGCCGGACCTTCCCGGCGCCTTCGTACAAGTCCTGTGCAGCGCCGCACGCGAGCAGGTTGCCGGTGCGTGAGTCGCACTGCCAGGGTGAAGTGGCGCCGCGGTGCGGGAAGGCCCTGACCACACCCCTCACACTCGCACAGGCCGGGCGAGGCCTGCCGACCCTCACGCTTCGCGCGGGCGTGACTGCACGTGGTGGCCGAAACGGCCGGACTCCGCAGGGGAGGCGCTGACAGGTTTTCGTGGGCGCTGCTGGGAGGAAGAAGACCAGGCCTGCCCCGGACGCTACACACACACGTTGCGAGTGTGGTCTCTCCCCAGCACCAAACAAGCACTGGCCACTGCGCAATCAATCACCACATCGAGTGTAGCGATCAAGAGGACCCCAGGTTCATCGCTTGGCACACCGTGCATGGTGACCCCATACCTGTGTCATGGCCACGATACCCCCCATTAAACCGTTTGTGGTGGAAGGCTCGCCATCGTCGCTAGCTCCAAAGTGGAAAGACTGGGTTGACCGCTTGCTAATAGTCTTCGAAGCCACAAAGGTTCACAAAGAACAAAAGAGGGCCATGGTGCTCCACTTAGGTGGCAAGGACGTTCACAATATTGCCAAAACGCTGGTTGAGGCCACGCCAAAGACTCATCACTCCCTCATCAATGCCCTGAACGCGTACTTCGAGCCAATGGCTAATCAGGACTATGAGAGGTTTATTTTCAGGCAAGCCAGGCAACTGCTGGAGGAGTCGCTGGACACATATCACGCCAGGCTGAAACGATTAGCATTGTCATGTGGGTTCATGGACACGACCGAGGAGATCAGGGGACAAATAATTCAGGGCTGTGCCTCAGGCAAGCTAAGGGAACGCATCCTGGAGGAGTCTGGAAAGCCTTTGGCTGACATCCTGACTCTGGGCCGCACGAAGGAATTGTCCAAAGCCCGAGCTGCCCACATGGAGGCGGCCCTCCAAGCGCCGGTGAAAGCTGAACCGGTCAATAAGATCCAGGTAAAATCACCGACAAAGTGGAACAAGAAAGCCCCTGGGAACTCAGCGGGAGCAACCGGGAAGTCCTGTGGATACTGCGGAGGCCCGCCCCATCAGGCATCGGAATGCCCAGCTCGAGGGAAGCAGTGTTCAGGGTGTGGTCGATTGAATCACTTCGAAAAAGTATGTAGATCAAAGAAGTTCCGCAAGCCACGGCAAGTGGTGAACGCCGTACCAGAGGGTGACCCAAGCCAGAGTGATATGGACGACGATGAAGAAGAAGAAAGGACGGTGCATAAAGTGCACATGATTGGCACAGCTAATCCACGAGCCAGGAAGTTTCCCCAGTGCTGTATCAGAGTAGCGGAGCAAGAGATCATGGCTGTGGTCGACACAGGAGCAACCATCAACTTCATGAGTGCAGCCCTATACCGGACAATGGATCATCCGCCAACATTGAGTCCATCTCCCATCACCGTCTTTGCATACGGTCAGGACACTCCTCTCAAAATCAGAGGAAAATTCAAGACGGCAATCAACCATGGCGACAGGACTGTCACCACCAATGTCTTCGTGTCAGAGGATGGGCAGGGCATGCTACTCGGATGCCGGGCTGCGGAAGACCTGGGAGTCGTTACGTTTGCATTCGGAGTTCACCAAGAATCGGTACAGCAGCTCATAGCTGATTTCTCGGACATCTTTAAAGGCATCGGAAAATTCACAGGTCGCAAAATACACCTGCACATTGACCAGGCTGTTCAGCCGGTAGCCTTGAGACATCGCCGCATCGCCTTTCACCTCAGACCACTAGTAGAAGAAGAACTTAAGAAAATAGAGGCAGCAGGCATCATAGAAAAAGTGACGGGCCCTACGCCGTGGGTATCACCCATCGTGGTCACCCGGAAGCCGAAACAACCGGGAACAGTCCGGATTTGTGTTGACATGCGTCTTCCCAACGCTGCCATCAAAAGGGAGCGCCACATCACGCCCACAATTGATGACCTAATCGGAGAGATGGCGGGAGCGTGCTGGTTCTCGAAACTGGACCTCAGGTCCGGATACCACCAACTGGTACTCGATGACGAGTCAAGGAATATAACAACATTCTCGACCCACGTAGGACTCCGGAGATACACCCGACTCAGCTTCGGCGTGTCCAGCGCCGCGGAAGTCTTCCAGAACGTGATCCAAGAGCTCATTGCTGACATACCGGGTGTAATCAATGTCAGTGACGATATCATGATACACGCCCGCACCATAACAGAGCACAACCAGCGGCTGGCACAGGTATTCCGAAAACTGAGGGAAGCTGGCCTCACCTTACACCGGGAGAAATGTGAATTCCTGAGGCCGAAACTAGGATTCTTCGGGTACACGTTCTCCGCCGATGGAGTCAACCCGGATCCCGAGAAGGTAGAGGATGTAAAAGAAGCTGCTCCCCCCACCACCGTCACCGAAGTCCGCAGCTTCCTGGGAATGGTCAACTATTGCGGGAGATTCATTCGAGATCTCGCCAATCTCACACTGCCACTGAGAGAGCTCACGAAAGACTCCACGCCCTGGACATGGGGACCGGAGCAAGAAAAGGCGTTCAAGGACAGAAAGGCAGCCCTTTCAGACACCACCACCTTGGCATTCTTTGACCCCCGGAAGCTAACCCTTGTGGCAGTGGATGCCGGTCCGGCAGGACTAGGTGCGGTACTCATGCAAAAACAGCGGGATGACATGGACTGGGCCCCGGTCGCATTTGCTAGCCGGTCACTCACAGACACTGAACAACGGTATTCCCAAATTGAAAAAGAAGCAATAGCAATACACTGGGGGTGCAGGCCTTTTCATCTGTATCTGTATGGGAAGCCATTCACAGTGGTCACTGATCACAAACCACTGGTCGCCCTTTTCTCATGGACCTCGACAAAACCCCCACCTCGCATAGAAAAATGGATGCTCCAGCTCCAAGACTACAACTGCCAGGTGGAGTACCAACCAGGATCACGGAATCCGGCGGACTACCTCTCACGGCATCCAAGGGCAGCCACACCGGCGGAAATGGAGGATGCCGAGGATACAGAAGCTTATGTCAAGTGTGTCACTGCACGATCCTGCCCAAGGCCCCTATCCCTGAGCAACGTTGCGGAGGCTACTCTGAAGGATGACTGTCTACAAAGGGCGCGGAAAGCCCTTCAGAATGGAAATTGGTACCGGGCCAAGGAGGAATGGAAAATACTCAACCCGGAAGCCCAACGCATCATGGAGAGCCTGCACCATGTGAGAGGAGAACTGAATGAAGATAACACAGGATGCCTCCTACAGGGTCACCGGCTGGTGATTCCCTCCGCATTGACAGATTGGGTGGTGCAGTTGGCCCATGTCGGCCATCAAGGAATGGTTAAAACTAAGGCAAGACTGAGAACCAAAGTGTGGTTTCCACTCGTGCATGACCTAGTTGAAAATACCGTGAGATCCTGTGCAGCCTGCCAAGTCACGGGGGATGTCCCGCGGGAAGCACCCGTCATAGTTGAGCCTCGACCTCAACAACCATGGGAGTGCGTCAGCATGGACTTTGGAAGCCTTCCCGGTGGGCGACACACCATGGTTGTAATAGATGATCACTCAAAATATCCAGAAGTAGAGATAATATCTACCACCAGTGCCACTGAAGTAATACCCAAACTGGAGAAAATCATAGCGGCCCATGGAGTGATACGAGAACTAAGAATGGACAATGGCCCTCCGTTTCAAGGCCAGGAATTAGCTAACTACCTGAATGCCCTAGGAACCCGGCACCGCCGCATCACCCCCCGTTGGCCACAAGCCAATGGTGAAGCTGAGCGCTTCATGCGGACTCTCAACAAGGTAATTCGGATCGCCCACGACAAAGGACAGTCGTTGGAAATGGCGATATTTACATTCCTGCGAAGCTACCGACAAACTGGCCTCACAGCCCTCATTCACAGAGATTGGGACCCCAGCCACACGCCAGCAGGGCCCACAGTCTGGGTCTAGGCTTGACCACTTATGTCCTGACCCTGAAACAATGGTCAAAGAGCAATCTGTGGTGCTTCGGACTCTCTCTGGTGCAGGGGGACTCCCTGGACTCTGATGACTGAGATATTGATGGATGGGTGAGCTGCTCAGCATGATTTGGCCTGGGAGGGACGAGGTTGATTATTTCAATGATGGGAGCTGTCCCTTGCTCTCTTGGCTGCCCCCATATTTTGTAGCCCCCCTTTGAGAAGGACACTTGGCACTCT
Organism: Lissotriton helveticus; assembly: GCF_964261635.1. NCBI lineage: Eukaryota > Metazoa > Chordata > Amphibia > Caudata > Salamandridae > Lissotriton > Lissotriton helveticus. The sequence goes on from NC_136059.1 coordinate 1,084,978,347, forward strand.
ATCCTTCTGGTCCTTCTGGTCGTATTCGGGTTATTGTTTTGCTTGAATTGTTTTTGGGTGGTAGGGATCCCTCCCTGGTGAGCCTTCTAGAATATCCCTTTCAGGTATTGTCTCTCGTAATATTTACAACTGGTCAGCACTTTCCTTGGCTTGTTAAAACTTGGTGGTACAATAGCCTAACCTACATAGAGTTGCAATCCCCATCACACATATGGAGTTTAAAATAGTCAGCCTCAATGTTTGCGGTCGTAATAACCCTGTTAAGTGGAAGGCGATACTCAAGTACTCCGGGGGAGATATTTCTCTGCTTCAAGAGACTCACCTACTCTCAAAAGACACACATAGGATGTAAGCTAGAGGGTTTCCCTGTCAGTACAGCTCCCCCGAGAAGGGTAAGAGGGGTGGTGTGGCCATTTGATTTTCCAATCGCTTTAGGGGCTCAGTGTTGAGCTATGCGGCTGATATTAAGTGGCATTTGTTACCTCTGAGGATACGGATGGGTACTTTTCACAACACAGTAGCTTCAATCACCTCCCCTAATAAGCATCAAGAAGATTTATTGATGGAAGCAATCGCCAAGGTGCTGTACTTGGTGTTGTACTCGGAGATGGACTGCTCTGGCCTGAGGACGGGAGGAGCGGGAACCCTGTCACTGTCTGGTAGGGAGTGGCTTGAGGAATGCAGACTCAAAGATGTCTGGCGCGGCTTGCACTCAACACCACAGTGGCACCTGAGCGATTCGATGCTGTCATTCCCGACAGTTGTAAATGCGCTACGGACCACATTACTGGATTGCATTACACTTAATGATGATCGTTCCACAGCTTTGTCCTTGGTATGGGAGGCACTTAAACTGGCCGCCCGCTGGGCCTTAATCTCTAAAGCTGCACATGAGAAGAAGAGAAGAAGGGCTAAAAGGGAGGAGCTTGAATCGAAAGTAAAGCAATTAGTGGTAATTCACAAACGCCCCAGATCCCCTCGGATCTGGAGACAACTCGAGTAAGAACGTCTCCACCTTCAGCACTTAGATCTAAATAGAGCTGAACATGCAGTAACGCAACTAAAGCATAAATACTTTGTGGGAACAAATAGAGGGGGTCGCATGCTAGCGCTTTGCTTGCACAGCAAGCAACATGCACAAGTAGTAAAAACTGTGCTGGGAGCCTGGGGGTGGAGGTCACTGAGAATCTTGGTATTGCAGATAACTTTCAGGCTTATTACTCAGAATCATACTCTGCAGAGTCCTTGCTCCCCTCAGGTCCACATGCCTATGTAAATGGGGTGGCAGTCACTCCCCTTCCCTCTAACGAGGCTGAAAATCTTGATGCTCCGATACGTACTAAGGAGGTGATAACTGAGATTGCCCGATTGAAGCTTCTGAAGGTGCCGGGACCTGACAGGTTCTGAGCAGGCTTTTATAAGACTTTTTGCACTGAGTTAGCTCCCTTGCTCACTTGTTTGTTTAATTCATTTGTGGATACCGGTACACTCGGCAAGCCGATTTGCCCAGCCTTGATTACCATAATACCCAAGCCTCGTAAGGATCTCCTGTTTTGCAGATCACATTGTCCGATCTCATTGCTAAATGTAGACACAAGGTTTTTTGCTAGTATCATTGCCCAGCGTCAGAACCCTTTGATGTTCGGCCTAGTAGATCCAGACCAGGCTGGATTCATTCCCGCTCGACAATGCAGGGACAATACTAAGTGGATCTGCCATCTAATCAATAAGGTACAGCGATCCTGCGAGGAGTCCTTGCTCCTAGCGGTCAATGCCGAAAAGACCTTTGACCGGGTACACTGGCCTTATTTGTTCGCCACTCTAGAACGCTTCGGCTTGGACATGCATTTCCAAAATTGGGTTGCGAGTATATATAGCTTCCCTAACCTCATTCAAGGTGAATGGCATATGATCTTGTTGTTTTTGCAATCGGTAGGGATACAAGGCAGGGCTGCCCCTATCACTATTGCTCTTTGCTCCTTACATGGAACCCTTCGCACAAAGACCTCGGGACAACTCTAATGCACAGGGCATTCCATATGAAGCTGACCAACATTTGATCAGTCAGTATGCTGATAACATTGTTTTCTCAATCGCACACCCCCTGACTTTTCTTCCGGCAATTGTGCCAGATCTGCACGCCTTTGGCAGGGCATCAGGTTTTAAAATCAATTTGCAAAAGTTGCAAACATTGAACTTGACTTCCAAACCGACTACCATGGGAATCTGATGGGCTCAGTTCGATTTTGATTTGGGTTACAGAGGAAATGACATATTTGAGGCTGGTCCAAAGCAAACTATTCTAAACTGCTCCCACGCATACGCAAGGACTTGGCACAAAGGCAGCGTCTGCCGTTGTCGTGGTTAGGCAGGCTCGCTGCAGTAAAGATGAATGTCTTACCAAGGTCATTATATATTTTCCAGACTCTTTCCGTTCTGCCACCCTCTGGTGTGCTCCCTAACATCCAAATGGAGGTTGAGCATTTCATCTGGGATTCTGTTTCCCCTAGGCTGCAGAAAAATCTGTTGCAGTGCCCTAAAGAGAAGGCGGCCTTGCGTTGCCGAATGTGAACCGTTATTTTCAGGCATAGTTGCTACGATACTTGGTGCAATGGAACCGTCCGATGATGGATAAACACTAGGAATTTCTGGACCAAACGGTTGTGGGGTGCCATATATGGTGGGAGGTGAGGTTGCCTAGGTCTTCTTGTGCTTGGGGACTTTACTCTTCTCCGATAACGCAGCAACCTTTGCAGGTCTGGGACAAGGTGGCCTTGTCTGCAAACCTTATAACGTTCCCATCACTTATGTTTCCAATATTCTCAAATCCTGACTTCCCTCCTGGTTTGGCTAAGGGGGTAGACACACGATGGGTGCAGAGAGGATTCAAGTGACTGGGCTGACTTTTTTACCATAAAGGATACATCCCTTTTATCCAACTCACATTTGATTACCTCAGACCACTTACTCCACCCACAAATTTACATTGGGTATTGGGTGCCTCCATTCGTCCCCTGGAGTGAAGGCCAATGTTCCAGTTTCAAAAAGTGGTTATTTATTAAGAAGGGCAACCAAAAACTCATTTCTGAAATGAACTTATTTCTCTCCTGGGACATTCGCAATGTCAGATCTGCAGGTCAGAAGCGGTGGGAGAACTCACCATACTGCATACACCATGGGTCATACTGAAACATTGTACAAAATCATTTCATACTGGTATTACACACCCTCTCGATTAATAAAGTGGAACCCCCAATGCGACAGACTATGCTGGTGAGGATGTGGGAGCTGTACTGTCCCGTCTATTTGCGCATTTTAAGACTGATACTGGAACAGCAGGGAGAGACTGAGACCGTTGACTTTGGGTAGGAATCACCGAGGGTGGGGGGATGGCCTGACGTTCCCATGTGTGGCTGTGCTCAGGCTCCTAATATTGATTTTTGGCTCATCCGGAGACGGTTTGGGAGTGGTGGGAGGGGGGTTTCAGGTCCCATTAGAGTGGATCTAGAAGTGTTTTTATGTTGTGTTATTGTTAATTCATTTATGAAAAGGCAGACCTTTTGATTTAGTAATTGCCATTTCTGCCTAAGGGCCCCTTACATAGTTGGCTGTTGGTCACCTCAAGTACTGAAGTTGGTATACAGCTGGCCTCAGCCAGCCGCCCTTTTTTTGTTGACGCGGCCGGCCCAGGCTGGGGTATAGGCGGCTTGCTGTGTAGTTAATTTGCAGAAGAAATGCCACATTTACTTGTTCAAACGTAGCCGGCTGATCGGGTTCTAGGCAAAGACGCAGTGTAATGTTTTGATATAAGCTCTGCTAATAAAAACCAAAATAATTCTAATGACTTATAAAGAAATAAAAACAGAGACCTTGTTTAACTATTTTTACATTTACCTTTTTTTAATTAAGTTAGGTTATCTCAGGTTACATTGAGCTAGTTTAATTTTTTCTAAATGACTTGTTAAAGTAGTTGGTCATTTTTTTGCAATTTTTCTTTTTGCAGTGGTTTTGGGAATCTGGAAGAGTGTTGTTCTATGTAGGTTTTTTATTTCTTCTGTGTAAAGTAGTGAGTTCCTCTGTTCCTTTTATATTGCTTTTCAATGAACATTATATTTTTATTTTGCTTTATTTAGTTTGATTGATGGTAATTTTCATGGGTATTTTGTATTTTTTTATCAGTTGTTACTTTTTTTGCTGGGAACTAATTAGTGCTTCTTTTTAGAGTGAAATATATATTTGTGTTGTTTTGTGTTATTATGAATATGTTTTAATTGATTACTTCAGAATTCTAAACTTTAATTGAGATATATATTTTTTTAGATTTATTTATATTTTTAATATGTTTTTGTTAATGGTTGCCTATTTGTTGGGATACTGTGTGTTTTGATATTTTGTTATTGTATATAATTATTTAAAGGCTATACAGTCTATATTTTCCATGTTTTTGTTTTTGACGTTGTTGAAAATAGATATTTTGTATGACAATATTTTTGACGATATTTGTATTTTTGTTCATTAAGTATGATTTGGTGATATTTTTGTAAATAATATTACTTTGACAATGTTTTTGTGAGTCAATATTATTTTCCACAATATTATGTCATGAATCTCAGCATTCATTTTCACAAGCTCTAATGAGCTATAAACACTAGAAACGCGAAGCACAAACCAAAATGTCCGGCTTATGCCTGACTTCTGCTACTAGCATTGACAATGCTTGTTTTGCAGATAGCCACTATGAGCCATATGTAGGTGGCCAAATACTGGTCGGTAGCGGCCGATTTCGGCCATTACCGACCGGTATTTGGAGTTTGAGATGAAGGGGCCTTAAAATTGCAGATTCGGTAAATTTACCGATTCGGTAATTTACCGAATCGGTATTTACCGAATCTGTAATTTGAGATGTATGTGGCACTGTAAACAGTGCCACAAGGCCTTAAGGATTCGTTATTTACCACCAACTATTAGTTGGTGGTAAATAACGAATACCTGTGTATATGCAAATCTGTGCATGTACACCTGTGCCATGTGACACACATACATGCCCTTAGGGCATGTATGTGTGCCACATGGCACACAAGCCACAATCAGGGGTGCAACAGGGTGTCAAAGTGACACCCTGTCCCCCTTGACTAATCAGTAATTTTACTGAATCGGTATTTGCTGATTCGGTAATTACCAAATCTTAACGATTCGGTAATTTTTACCGAGTATTTACCTACATAGCATTTACCAATTTGTAAATACCGAATCGGTTCCGACACGCTGTTTATAGGGTTGTACGATGCGGTTCCGACCGACACGAATACTCCGTGAGTCGGTCGGAACTTATTCAGAATGACCACGTGGTTTACATTCTGACTGTGAACATCGTAATCGGGCGGTCGGAATGAAAACTAACCTAGTTGGTCGGAAGGGCTCCGACACGGTCAAGGAGATTCCGAATGTCAAAAGGAGGCTTTTCGCCCAACATTGTAATGAGCCCCTTAGCACGAAAATGCGCCCTAAATATCATATTTTCAATTTGAGTAATTTTGAATAACAGCTCAAAAGGAAATTAGGTACATTTTGCACATCCCTATTACTGAGTTAATGAATGTTTTTGCTGTGTTGATATGAATATAACAGCAGATCTTCCTCAAATTCAATAGCTGATATCTTGCGGATTGTGCTGTGTTGGTTATGAACAATTCCAGTTTCAAGTATGCCTGAAGAGCACCCAAAGGGTTCTAGTCAAAGGAATAAGCTGCAGACTTTCTGTGCAAAACTGATTGGGTCCCTTGGTATGGAGGGAAATTGCAGGAGCTCAGATTTCAAGGATGTGGGTAAATGACGGTAGAGTCACCCACAATAGATGATATTAAGTCAGTCAGAGACACATAACTGAATATGGAATGGGAAAATAAATAGAGGATTTGTGTTCTCCAAACATATAGACAATATCAGAATGCAAATTAGCATGCAAAGACACAAAGGGCAGTGATGCATAGTGAAATAAGACGTTTCTACCAAAATACTGTGTCGTTACGTGGAGAGCTAATTTCAACAGTCTTGGTCATAGTACAGGAAGAGATGTTTTTGGAGTGTTCATTGGTGTTGGCTGAATTTCCTACCCCAGTAAGGACAAGGTGTGACTTGTGCTGAAACCTTTGGAAACGTTTATCTTTAATGTGATGTTGTTAGGTTATTTAAGTGCCCGATCTTTTTAAATAATATAGTAGAATGTGAATTACATTCAGGCTTTCAGTAGGAGTTGTTTGAGTGCATGGTGATCTAAGTGATTAATGATCATCTATCAGAGGACAGCTTCGAGTGAGGTCTGGGTGGTGTTGAGAGACTGATTAGAAGGGCACTGGCTCCTTCTATGTGGAAGAATATCAGAATGCTGTGAAAGTACTGTGACCTAATTTTGGCTGTGGTACCAACACTGCAAATGTTCACATTTTACACCACAATTTCAACTCTGATGGAGACTACCGATTGTTACTCCTATGGTAGACAGAGGTAATTCCACTTTCTTCACAAGGAAGATGGCAGCTTCTTCTTTCTCAAAGAAGTAGCCACCCTTTTCCCCGCACAGGAGAAAGGGTACAGTTAAGATTTCCATTTTCTGAGACTGCTACAAATTCTTCCTTTTGTATCAATGGGTTGTACATTGCCAATGATTTAAGGTTACAATAGCAGCAAAAAAGAAGAAAGGTTGAAACCAAGGAAAAGAGAAAATACATTTATTTAGTAATGAGCATATAACACAAGATAGCAAGATTTTGGTAGCCAGTGCTCTAAATTACAAGGTAGAAGGTTTGCCCTTAATGTAGTAGGTTGAATAAAGAATAATAAACAGCATATAGGCTTACTTGGTAGTTTTCAATTACTATTCTAAGAAAAAGTGTTATCTGGGGCAGAAAGAAAGTCATTTTGCTTACTGGTATTCATGTGCCATGTGCAAGTGGGAGAGCACAGGCAGGCTTGGAAAAAGAGTGAGATAAGGCTGTCTAAGGATGCAGTTCATCACCAATGCAAGAAATAACATTCATAGGAGAGGGGGACAGTGAATAAATTAGGGAAAGTAAAGATGATGCTTTGCACCACCCGACATAGGCAAGATCTGCTTCAGTCCACACGTCTAGAAATGGTTTGCAAAAGCATATTTCAGAGCTGATGAGGGCGGGATAAGTGAGCTGTGTCTTCTTTCGGCAGCAATGAAAACGACGTTTCAAAAGATACATTTAAAGACTATTTTAGTTCACTTTCTATTTTATAGATATCCTAAAGGGGGTAAATGATTAAATAGGTTTATAATTTTATAAAATGTATGAAAACCAACAAAAGTCTACAATTCACTCTTTCTTTTTAGCTATAAAAGGTATAAGAAGATGAGAATGTTGAGCACTCCATTGCAGACAACGGAGTGCTCAGGACTTCTACGGGCCGTTAGAAGCCCACAGAGCAACATTCTAATGATTTTTTACATTCACAGCTGTTGCTGTGAACAAAACGCTCTTGGAGCCCGAGGGGATCTAAATGCCCTCGCGTTCCCGAGAGTCCTTTGTTTTATTTGTTAGAACATTCTGCCCTCTGGTAGCAGAATGTTCTAATAGCCTGATAGCCCTCCATAGCTGGGCTATACCGGCCTTTAAAGTCCCGCTCCCTCTTTACACTGGAGCAGGCCTTTAATGGCCGGTATAGCCCGCTACGGCGGGCTATAAGGCTATATTATAAATCGATGTAACCAACATACAATATACATAATTGATAAATGGTTCATAAGAGGAAGCATTGTGTAATCTATATCCAAAAGGTCTTTTTTCAAAACCCATAAATCGTTTAAAAGAACTGAATAGCGAATGTTGCAATCAAATTGAAAGTGCTGCTTCTTGTCCCCATATATGTCTTCTCCCAATATATGTATCTCAAGTACCCTATGGCCTTCTTATATAACAGTGCTTTCTTGGCACTATGCAACCAATCTCTTACCCTTCTTTGTGCTCTTAATTTTGCAATTTACCTTTACTATTGACTGTGGTGTTGATGGGGAAATGTAGTTTGATATATCAATCAACCCCGGGAATTTATTTCATCTGAATCAAAACGCACAACGTTGTTTCTGAGGTGATATCAGTAATGGTCAAAACTTCTCAGCACAGTGAGTTGTGTATTTATAGGTAAATGTATGTGACTATGGTCTCATATTTTTCCTCCCCACAAGTCAGTCTCTGGTTACCACAGCCATGTACTTGGGAGATACTGTAGGACCAATTCACACCATTTATTGCTCAGAATCTGTGATAGTAACTCCATTTTGTACTGATGCAGGACTACTTGTTTTAGTGCACTTTTCCCCCACCAGGTAGAGGTATAATGTCCATGCTATATAATCTGTCCTTATCTAAAGAATTTACAGCATTCCTTTTTTCAAAGCATTAACCATCAGTTGGGCATGCTCCAGTTGCAAATAACTTGTCATCTGCCAAATTGCTCACCTTAACCTGCCAGACCTGCTGGATCTAGCTAAAACATCCCATTTATGTCACACATTTGAACAATCCTATGTGATACATATATAATTTAACTAAATAATGTTCACACACATATCAAAGCGGTACAAAAGGGGGTGGTGATGGACGAGGCATCTGAACCAATCAAACACTCACACCCAGTCAACAGATCTGGGTTTAATCCATCACGGTTTTTTAGCCCACTCTGCCACCCCAGTTCAGACATGGCCATATGTAAATCAGTCTGACCCTGTGTCTCATGGGAACAGTCCAGCCCGAACTGCCAAGCCATGCCTTCCCTGGACCGGAAACAAGCTTCCTAGGACGGGTTTCTGGCATTTCAGCCGTCTTCAGCCAGGCTTGCTTGAACCCAGTGGCAAAGTGAGCAAGGGACTCACGTCTGAGCATACCCTGCCAACTTATGGCGAACAAAGCAGCACAAAAGGGGGTGGTGATGGACGGAGCATCTGAATCACACATATCAAAACACAGAGCTCATTACGAAATAATTATGGATGTTTTGTTCTCATGTCTGACACAAATATACCACATCATAACCCCCTCTAGTTAACATTAGAAGTGTCATTGAAGTTGGAGCAATATTTTTACTGGTACCTTGAGACAGCATCACTAGGTGCCTTGAAATGTAACAAGAGCATTATTAAAATAAAGGGGAATCATTCCTGTTCAAATCACCCTTCCCTTATCTACATTTTCACAGAAGCTCGTGGCACAGTTCCTCTTTGCATGGCCTGTTGGTCCAAGTTGGACATTGATAATTAAAGTGAGTTAGTAACTGCTCTCCATAGCTCATCTCTTTTGGTCAGCAATATTAATTTAGTGTGTTGGAGTTGGTGGAGAAATATATGATATCCTATGATTTTAGTGACATCCCGTAGAATGGCACATTTCTGTACAACCTAACCTATTTAGGATTTTTGACAATTATAAGCTCATTTTGTTCAACAAACAATATTTAGGATATTGTGGCAACATCCCTGTTGCGGGTGTTCAATTTACGCCCATGCTGAAAATGACTTTCCTGTGGTAAACATATACATTTCACTCCACAATAACTATTTATGAATTCCATTCAATTTGTGCCAAGTGCAGTTCATGCTTCAATCCCTGAACAGATACGTGCACAGCTCTAAATTACAGAAGAATACTCAACTTTCAATTTTAACCGTTTTTGTGTCACTACTTCCCCTTGGACTTCTCTGGGCTTGAGATATTTGTCATTTAGACCTTGTAGCAATTTCTGCCTGTATCTATATTTTCTCATTTGTTGTTAGGGGTAAACAGTCAAAATATCGAGTAAAAAATATCGAATGGACATAATATCGAGTTTAAAATATAGAATGGACAAAATATCGAATCGACAGAATATAGACATCTAAAATATCGTTTTTAAGGTAAGTAATGTAATATCGAATGTAAAAAATATGGAAAGTTAAAATATCGAAGTATATAATATAGGTTATTAAAATTATCGAATTTTTAATATCAAATTTTTTATATGTGTGAAAAGTGTGTATTTATGTTATAATTTATTTGAATTAATGAATTTTGTTTTTTTTATTTTTGCGTAATTTCATTTTGTAGCGGGTTGTGGGTTTATAGGGGAATAGGGTAGGAAGTAATTTAATTATAATTAATTAAATATGTAAATTAATTTATTGGTATTCATTTTTAATAAATTGTTAATTAATTTATATTTGGTAATTCATTAAATTTTAATTGGCAATTAATTTTAATTAATTGATTAATTGCTAATTATGGTAATTTTAATAATGTATTTTCTGTAGCGGGTTGTGGGTTTATAGGGGAATAGGGTGGGAAGTAATTTATTTATAATTAATTAAATAATTCAATTTATTTAATTGTATTTAATTTGAATTCATTGTTAATTAATTTTTAATTGTTAATTAATTAATTGTTCATTTGTAATTAATTTGTATTAATAGGTAAGTAATTGTAATAATTAATTTTAATTTGTAATTTTAATTGATTAATTAATATATTATATTAAATTGGTAATTACTTTTAATTAATTTTTTATAGATATTAATTTATATTTTTTTTAATAATATATGAAGTATTTACTTTCCCTACTGTTGCACTCACTGGAGTGGGAATAGTACTTTTTACCCCCTACGCTATCCAACGCTTTCCCTACTGTTGCACCCACTGGAGTGGGAATAGTAATTTTTATCCCACGCTATCCAACGCTTTCCCTACTGTTGTACCCTCTGGAGTGGGAATAGTAATTTTAACCCCAACGCTATCCAAGGCTTTCCTTACTGTTGCACTCTTTGGAGTGGGAATAGTAATTTTTACCCCTATGCTATCCAATGCTTTCACTACTGTTGCACTCTTTGGAGTTGGAATAGTAATTTTTACCCCAACGCTTTCCCTACTGTTGCACCCACTGGAGTGGGAATAGTAATTTTAACCCCTACGCTATCCAATGCTTTCCCTACTGTTGCACTCTTTGGAGTGGGAATAGTCATTTTAACCCCTACGCTATCCAACACTTTCCCTACTGTTGCACTCTTTGGAGTGGGAATAGTAATTTTTACCCCTACGCTTTCCAACGCTTTCCCTACTGTTGCACTCACTGGAGTGGGAATAGTCATTTTTACCCCTACGCTATCCAACACTTTCCCTACTGTTGCACCCACTGGAGTGGAAATAGTAATTTTTACCTCTAAGCTATCCAACGCTTTCCCTACTGTTGCATTCACTGGAGTGGGAATAGTAATTTTTAACCCTACACTATCCAACGCTTTCCCTACTGTTGCATCCACTGAAGTGGGAATAGTAATTTTTACCCCTACGCTATCCAACGCTTTCCCTACTGTTGCACTCTTTGGAGTGGGACTAGTATTTTTAATCCCTACGCTATCCAACGTTTTCCCTACTGTTGCACTCTTTGGAGTGGGAATAGTAATTTTTACCCCTACGCTATCCAACGCTTTCCGTACTGTTAATCTCTTTGGAGTTGGAATAGTAATTTTTACCCCTACGCTAGCCAACGCTTTTCCTACTGTTGCATTCACTGGAGTGGGAATAGTAATTTTTACCCCTACGCTATCCAACGCTTTCCCTACTGTTGCACTCTTTGGAGTGGGAATAGTCATTTTTACCGCTACGCTATCCAACGCTTTCCCTACTGTTGCACTCATTGGAGTGGGAATAGTAATTTTAACACTCTTGCTATGCTACGGTAATGATATTGTATATTTTTTAATAATATTATGTTAATATATATATGTTTTAATAAATCAAATTGTATTATTTTTTTTATAACCTACATTAATTATTTAGTAATTTTAAGGTTATTTAAGTATTTTTAAGTATATTTTAGTTAATTATTTTTAATATTATTTAATTTTTACATTAATTTTAATAAATTCGATATTTTTACAAAGTACATATTTTTAAACTATATTTTTGATTCGATATTTTTGTACTTACCTGTTTGTAGATAGGACTTCGATATTTTTGTAGTCGATATTTTGAAGTCGATATTTTAAATGCCTATATTTTTGTAGTCGATATTATGTCAGTGATCCGTTGTCAGGGGTGTGAGGTAGCTTTTGGAAATTGTTTGTCAACTCCTTTGCTTAACTCCTCTCTGTTACTAATTTTTATTCACATAAAGTGCATACTACTATTTTGTAATATAGGAAAGACACCCAAACATTTGTCTCCTTTAGACTTTTTTGTAATAATGTCACACTCATACTTTTTTGTTTTATTTCTCTTGAAGGAAAAAGACCATATGAGACTAGACTCCTGAGTTAACTAGTCTTTAATAAGACAAATATTAGATATCGATTCGCCATTACTTTTTACGAGTACCATGTCCTTTCACAACAGGTCCCCAATAACACAGTTAAGTATCTCGGTTAGATTGGGGACTATGGGGCATATTATCAAGGCAGGCGAAATTAAATTATCGCCGCTTTTGCGGCCGTTTTCGGCTGCAAAGAGGCGATAATTTCATGCCCTATTAGCAAGCTGTCGCTAACATTAGTTAGAGACAGCTTTTAGGTGAAAGTGAGCGGTTTGTGGCCCGCTTTGCATGTCAGCGATATTTTTCACTAATGACATGCAAAGTGGGCGTACCTAACCAGTTAGCGACTGAAAGCAGTCGCTAACGTCGCTATCGCCTATTAGCAAGGCAGGCGTAGCGATAAAAAAATTTGCACTAGGCGTGAATATCGCTAAAAACGAACGCCTGCTCAAAACCAGTTCTTAGCCATTATATCCAATGGGAGGTGGATATTTTGGCTAAGACCCTATCGGCGATGATGCATGAATATCGATGATTTTCCAGCGATATTCACGCATTTCGCTGCTATCGACGGTTATGTTGTCGCATTTGAGATAAACGTTGCTAATAGCACGTTATCTCTGCGATAAAATCGGGCGATGCTTGGCGATAAACAAAATGTCGCTAAGCTTCTTTGGCGCTAAATATCGCTAGTTGTTGATAATATGCCCCTATGTTACATATGTGTGGGTTCAACTGTTCTTTATGTCCAGCGCTATTGTCATGTATGGGATGCATCGATAATATATAGGATATTTAAGTTAGCAACAGCTACTGTTAGGAGTACTCGTAAATTGTTTGGGGCACTGAATGTCAAGGGTGTATATCTCTATTAGATGGCCCTACCCCAATAAAGCACAGAGTTGTGGAAAAGACATTCTTAATCTCAAATTGAAGGTACCCTATTACATCATGGAATATAAAACACAAATTTCTTCCTCTGAAAGCATGTAACGGTAAATACCTAGGGGAACTTTTACTCACTAGGGGCACAGTTACCAAGAGCGTATATTGATGCAAATCCACCTAGCATGACTCTGTATGGTTTATAAATCCAAAGAAACGCTGAAAGCGCATTTCTCTATCTTGCATTACCTTGCATCAGGGAGGCGTTCCATGGTTGGAGTGTGGACATTCCCACGCATCCACCCATGGTTTTTGACACAAACAGAGATTAACAAAAGTCCATATACCTGGCATAGTGCTAAAATGGTGCGCCTCTCCAACCTTGATGTAACAAAGAGAAATGTTGCTATTTCTCCTTGTTACTTCCTCTCGTACACATTCAAAGAGGAAATTACCTTTCGCGATTATTTTTGCATACAAAAGTGTCCATTCCTGCACAAAAACAATCCTGATCGTAACACAGGCACTCTTGCACAATGGCTCAAGAGTGCCTGCATTGATGCTAGGAAGTGCAAGTGCTCTGGCACTAGAAGACAGAATATATGCACCAGTTATTAGTAGATATGTCTCATTGTTTCTCTCTCCCTTTCACAGAATGCAGCACAGCTAGTTGCGTAGTTGTGTGACGTTGTGTTGCTCCAAATATTGGTAAATCTCCCCTAGTATGCATCACCCATTAGAAACGAAAACAATTTTTTGTTTTTAACACAAACTTTATTGCTGTTTTAAGGTATGCATATCACCAACATTCGGCATACATCAACAATCATAGCAATTCCCACAGAATCACATGCAAGATTCTAGTGATACTAATAACTGGTGCATATATTCTAGTGAACAGTTGAAGTGTGTGGGAAGGAGTAGCAATGCAAGAAATTCTCCAATAAGAGTAAAGAAACCCATCCCACTCACCACAACTAGACATCGTCACATCAAAATCAAGTGTGTCAAAAACCATACATTTATTAATGTAGTGCCATTTTATTGGCAGAAACCCAAGGAATGTGGAGAGCAGAAGCGGTATTTAACCCCTTGCGCGCGTCGGACGGCTGCCCGCTGTTCTGGGCGTGTGCAGAGGACGGAATAAATCACCCGCACCTCGGCGGAATTTCCGCCGCAGGTTAAAGGGTTAACAACATACTTGCTGTATCTAGAAAAGAAAATCATTAACAACCGTACTCATCACTTCCATGTTTTTCAGTTTTTACTTTCCTTGTCTTTATTTTAGAATCCCGAAATAGCACTTGAATCAATTACGGAACATCCATGCTACCAACATGGTCACTATAATCAAATCTGATGTCTCTTTATTTATGAATTTGTTGGCCAATATCCATGACAAGCAGAAAGGAATGCAAAGAAATAACCAGGGCATCAGAGTAGACTGAGCATCACCGTGCATGTTTGACAAATATTGCCTTATTCGCAATGGAATGCAGGTAGCCAGGGACTTATAAACAGTTGCACACTGAGGTGAATTACACTCTGCCATGAGTTGGGCAGATTGCAACTGTATTATGCCCTGGTAAACACAAAACATAAACATAAGAGCAATTTATAAACCAAGACTGCTTTAAAAACAATCATTTTAGCAAGAATGGTCAAAATAGATCTGAAAAGCCAAACTATGGGGCCTATTACGATGGCGGCACGTAACGGTGAATGGGACTATCCGCCAGAGGTGCGGCGGTCCCACTCTGGCCTTTAGGATGCCACCGTATACAACATTGTGGCGGGCGGTGCTCACAGCACTGTCCGCCACAATGCTTTGGATGCACGTTGTGCAATGGCAGGCACAATGTGACAGGCACCGTGCGGTGCCTGCCACCTTGTGCATGCATTGTGCACCCCACACCCCCCCAACACCCTGGGGGCCTGCTGTGGGCCACCAACAGCAAAGACCGCGAGCCGTTGCCACCATGGAACGGCTTCTCACGGCTCCCATCATAATATGGATGGCAGTGTCTTGCAGACATCCCCACCATATTATACAGGTTTTCCGCCTGGTCGATGAGTCGACCGGCGGTAAAGTGGCAGACTGTCTTTCCATCCTCCGCGGACCCCCCAGCCATCCTAATGTGGTGGGGGGTAATTCATGGCAGGATGGCAGGCAGATCGCCCGCACCGGGCCGGTGTCTATGAGAATCAAAGAATAAAACAGTCTGCACTAGCCAGAGGAGCTGAAAGGTTCTAAGCAGTACAGAGAAAGTACAAAATAGGTTTTTTCAGCAGGATATATGAAATGCAATTTAGAGGTAGTTCTGTTCCATCTATGCCACCTGTTCCATTCTACAAAGGAAAGGATAATGCATGTTATCCTATTTATCTCTGGTAACATTGTTTGAAAACGCCAAAGCCAACAAAAACACATCTATATAACACGAAAATAATACCAAATCGACATTACACAGACAAGACACTCAACAGATGCTCACAAAAACGAAGCAGTCTATTAAGTTAACCTTTAAAAAGGTTAGAAACACTCTCAGCTTCTGCATTGCTCAATGGAAAAAGAGTTAATTTATGGTTTTGGTACATGCACCTATGAGCTACCCTCAGTCGAAAGCACCTTCACAGAGAATCATATCGTATTCCAGCAGATTATGTAGGCACATTGCCTGGCCAGCAACTGCTTCACTAAGCCGAACTTCAGCCTTATCTGAGCTGGTGAAGTGTATTTTGGGAGGCTGAACATGGTTCTGGACGCCATTATCAGAGATCTGGCAAGTTGCTTAGTATCTCTTCCCCGCATTGCTTCACTGTCATAGCTTAGTGTAGGGAGTAGCTTGGCCTGTGCTTCCTTCAGGTGGGGGGCATAGTGAGGGCCCCATCAGTTTGAAGACAGGTTTTTCAGTGTTATTGCTACGACCAGGCCTCTCCTTCTGATTTCTTTGTTCTGGCGTGTAAAGGACCCTTCATTATCAATGATGATGCCTAGATATTTATAGTCAGCAATGGGTTCAATAAGAACACCTCCCTGGTGCCACCTCTTCTGCCACCTTCTTTAGTTGTTTATCGTCATAGTCCGTGTTTTCTTTAAATACATTTTTAGACTATTCTCTGTGGCGCATATCTGCATTTGATAAAGCAAATGTTGGAGACCAACATGTGTGTGGCTGAGCAGCATCACGTCCTCAGCATACATAAGGTTTGTCAGTAGTTTACCACCGAGCCTGGGTGGTGTGCTTTACTGATGTTGAGAGCTTGAGGGAGGTCGCCCATGTAGAGGTTGAACAGAGTGGGTGCCAGAACGCAACCCTGCTTCAGGCCTTTTGTTGTAGGGACTTTTCTAGAACGGTGAGTTCCCCCTCCCAGTTTTACCTGGCCCTAGGTGTCAGTGTGTAGAAGCAGCAGGATGTCCAAGATGTCCTGAGTAATTCCCCAGCATGCCAGCTTCCCCCAAGGTTTCCCTCTCTCAACATCATTGAATGCTGCACGAAAGTCAATGAAGCATAGATGTAGTTGCAGGTTGGCTATTTTGGTTGCATCGATAAGAAGAGAGAGTGCGAGGATGTTTGTTTTCATACCAGACAATTTACAGAAGCCACTCTGGTTTGGCGGAATTATTTTGCTGGCGTCTGCCCAGGCTATGAGATCCTCCAAGATGGTGCCTGCAAAATACTTTGCCTTGTTGTCGATCAGGGCCTCTAGATGATAGTTGCTAGGCTGGGCCTTGTCGCTGCTCTCATAGATCAGCGCGTTCGTTAAGCCTTTCCATGATTCGGGTATTCTGCCTTGTGACCAGATTACCAAAAATAGGAGTTGCAGGAAGTTAGCCCAATGGGCAGGTTTGTGTTTAAACAGGGCCGGTGGGATTCTATTCGGGCCTGGAGCCCCCTCTCTTCTCTTTTTCACGATTTGCTGCTTGATTGCTAATGGAAGTGGGTCGCCTGGCTTGCGCCCTGATGATTTTACTGGATTTGGCATGTTCAACCCCAGCAACGCCTTGAGGCCGGCTCCTGGGTGATCAAATGGCATCCGTCCATTTGGGTCCATTGGGCAGGTGTCCCCAGTATCGTTGTAGAAGTGTTCGTATTGAAATTTAAGCCATATTTCCTCTGAGATGTGAGACGAGATTCCCCAGTGGTGTGGGCAGATTATGGCATTCACCTTTTTCCAGAATCGGGTGCTGTCATTGTGGTTAGCATCATGAAGCAGCTTTGCCCAAATTTAGTCTTTTTGCTCTTTCTTGATTTCACAGTTCAATTTCATCAGAAGCTTCCGTCGGTCTCGCAAGAGTGTGTGGGTGCTTAAGTCCCCTGGGTGACTTCTCGCATCTCTTCATCTCCATTCCTATTTCCTCCATAGAGGCAACACTAATCAGGAGGTACTCTATAATCTAACATTGTTTGGCCATGCCATGCTCGCCAATTGCCTGTAATCAGGAAGGGGATGGGGCCCAGAAAGCAGACTAGACACCTAGGAAGTAGTCATGAATCTAAAAGGAAGGAGTGGAGGTGGCCTCTCCTGGCATTGGGTTATGGCCTCACCCCAAAAATGGAACAAAATGTCTTTCGGTCACCACAGACCTGGGGTAACCTCTGCTGTGGAGAGAAAACAGCAGTAGAGAGCAGTAGTGAGCAGCGAACACAAGCGAGTGGGGAGCAGTTTGCAGAACGGGCGAGTGAGCAGGACGCCAAGCCGGACACTGTGCAGGACGCTGTCGAGATCTGTGCCCGAGGTCCGAATAAGTTTTCGGTAAAAAACGATAAAACAACAGCAGGGGTACGGCAGTGAGGCAAGGCACATTGAACCGGCGCATTGGAGCACTCTGCCTCAGTCTCGGCCTCCAGCCTGCAGCCTGCAGCTCCTGCCTCCTCCCAGCCCCTCCCGGTATACGGAGACGAAAGAGTCGAGCAGCAGCTGCTGTGGCGGTGCAGCGGAGTTTGGCTGAGTTGTGGAAGCCGAGAAGACCCCGAGAAACCCCCCATACAGAACTATACAGAACTATAGAATAGCATCTGGCTCGGAGTTCCGAGTCCTGCTGCCAGCCGCCCCCTGATCCCGTGACTCTGTCTGCCGCCCCCACCGCCTGTCGCCAGCCATTACACACAGCAGCACGGTGCGAGGAGTGGCGCGAGGTGTCAAAAAACTGGGGAGCAGAGCAGAGCAGAGCAGAACAGTGAGTACCAAAGTGGAGCAGGGGGCGGGGGACCGGCGGAGGACCTAGCGGCAGTGTGCGGGTTGCCGCCGCGCTCCAGTCTGCTCCCCTCCGGTTTCCAAAGGTGTTGCATATAAAAGCCATTACTTTGCTGCCCTCAGAGACCCTAAAACCACAGAGCTCCAGGTTTAGCTGGTCTGAAAGTGACGAGTAAGAGGAGCGTGGTCCAGCAACAAGGGGCTCTTTGGAAATAATCAGTTTAGTCCTGCCAGCCTCCCAGTATACAAACTTTAGCCTTGCCCAGCTGCAACAGTTCACCAGCGTGAGTTCAGCAGCGGCAGAGGTAGGGGGGCTTGGCAGAGAGATCCCTGGACCCGTGTGGTAACCAGGTGCCCAGGGGACACGGG
Source organism: Lissotriton helveticus (assembly GCF_964261635.1). Taxonomy (NCBI): domain Eukaryota; kingdom Metazoa; phylum Chordata; class Amphibia; order Caudata; family Salamandridae; genus Lissotriton; species Lissotriton helveticus. The sequence continues at coordinate 1,084,997,100 of NC_136059.1, forward strand.
GGGAGTGGTATCCAGGTGCCCCAGGTGCTCACGAGACACAGAGTGGATTTGTGGATTATGTGTGGACTTACGCCATACCGTGTCTCATCTTAAGGACACCAGAGACTGCTGCAGAGCATACCAGAGCAGAGCCTACCACAGTTATCACGCCATTGCCACCTCATCCCCACTTCATCCCCAGAGCCAGACGGGGGTCGGTGTGTGGTTCTGATTGGTCTTGATTGGGCCACTGTTGAATTGCCCAGGCTCCGGATAAGGTGGTATGTGATTAGTAGTGGGGTATTTGTGAGGCAATTGAGGCGCACTTGAGGCAGGGTTAAGTGGCGTTACATTACTGGGGCAATGGTAATGTCTGTTAGACGACTGCGTTCACAGTCAAAGCAAAACTAGCAGAAACCCTAGTAACCAGCAATCAGAGTGCCGAGAGTCCCCTCAAACCTACGAAAACTATTCGTCGACGCAAAAGCGGAGCGCATCTGTCGTTATTGAAATCCTATCCATCGGTAAGGTCAATGTTTACCAAAAAGAGAAGATGCCCTAGCTATGGAACTAATAAAAAAAATGGAGATGAAGGAAAGGAGGGGAACCCAACAGAGGTCTCAATGGTCTCCGAAACAATAGCTAAGAGAGTGGAGTGGAGAGCCATTTAATAGGCCCAGAGGTGCTTTTCCCCGTTGTAAATATACTAAAGATAAATGAGGTTGAACGTAATGCTACACCCCTTTTATCAGTAAGAAGTGCAGATTTGCAGCAAGATGAAGGAGTGGATAATATTTCGGAAATGGAGATGGAGATGTCCACTACCAAGCTTGAGGTAGTGGGTCCTCCTCAAGGCAAGGGCAGCGAAAGAAAGAAAACCATCCCAATTTCTCCATTGGCAGATCTGATATCCCTTTTTGAAAAGTCAGATGTCAATGTTAGTGCTCAGAGGCCTATGTCGGAATGCTCATTAGTAAAAGTGAGTGATTTGACCCCTAAAATGGAACAGGAGAGAGATTACAGCTTATTTACTGGGCAGGCGAAAATAGAGGACTTAGCTCTGCCGGAAATTGCCATCCCATTAGAAAAGAACGCTGATCGTGTGAAGCTGCTAGGAAAATTGGATGCTCATGGTTTGGACTCGGAGTCTCATGCTAACAAAGAAGTATTGACATCTCGAGAAGGAGCTCACACACACATGCCTATCATGTATTGTAGTACTCCTACTGAATTATCTTTGGTTTCGGACTTACATAATTTCACAGGTGAAGAACTATCAAAGCCAAGCAACAAAAGGATAAGGAATACCCTGTATTCATTGCTCGTAAATGAGAATGCAGGGGCAGAGGGGCTAATGAACACGTTTCTCAAATTGGAAAAAACCCTAACCGCAATTTTGTCCTTGCTGGAGAAAAGTACTTCTAATTCCGATCATATTCTCAAAGTCCTCACGCCTATTCTTGGTGGGGTTTTAGATCTTAAACAGCTAAGTAAAGCAAGCGCGAAATGTACTTCCTCTACGTGTAGTAAAGCATGTCAAACGTATAATGTGATAAATAACCCTGATATAGTATACGGGATTGGGAAGTCAAAAAAATTTGCTGGTAGATTTTGAAAGTTCGACACCTGTAAGGAATTCAATCTTAAGTCCGTCCCAAGCTAACCTTAATGATTCCATAAGGGTCTCCAATTCTGGGGAAAGGTTAAATGTAAGTGTCTCACCTGTAATAGACACAGTGCGTGTCTTTCCAATCTTTAATATGTGTAAGTTAAAAAAAACTAAACCTCAACAACCAGATGAAATAATTAACATCTTAGAGAGTTCTGCTGAGGGGGATGTCTCAACAGTAAGTAAGGGAATTATTAAAAATGGTTGTGCGAGGAAAAAGAAGATGAAAAATCGCAGGTTTCCAAAACGCAAGCAGAGAAAGCTGCGGTTCCAACCAGTAAACGAAAAGGAAAACACTTACATAGCCCCTGTGGAGGAAAATAAAACAATGTCTGTGGGGCAACTGATTTTGAGTTCGAGTGTGAAACATGAGCAGGATCTTGCCCCTCAGCAGAATACTTCATTTGTTAGGCCGAACACCAATCAGTATAATGATGGGGTAGGAGAAGGCAGGTCAAATAGGGGCCCTATCTTGCATAGTAGCTCAGGAATTAAAGAGGCCTATTCAAAAAGCGCAGTAACACTCCTGAGTATAGAATTAAGTGATGCCGCACAGGAGTCAAATGGACCTGCATCCTCACCAACGAATCCGGTATTAAGTAATAGTGGGGGAGTCAGTCGGAGAATGATTATAGCAGGTTCTAAAAATAAGGGGTTGAATTTAAATGACGATTTAGCCAGATGCCTGCAAGATACTAATCTAATTAGGCTTCCCGAAATATTTGCACGGCAAGCGAACAAGACTTTAATTTGTATCCCCCTTTTTGATGCTGAGCTAATGACACTGAATAGAAGTGCCCTTCTTAGAATTATATCAGAAATAGACGATTTAAAATCAATTTCCAGTAATGATATCGAACTGGTTCATTTAGATTGGAAGAACAAACCCTATGTAACTAGAGCTATTTTTACATCTGGGGTAGTGTATTCGCTCGTTTTAGCAAATGTAGATGGTTTCAGGAAAAGAGGCATTGATGTTCTTACTAGTATGGTATCACATGGGGCCCCGCCCAAGAACCTTGAAATACCTTATCATCAAAAAGGGGAAAGGTTCATTGTACATGAGAGGGAGAATACACCTACAAAATTTGAGGGTTTGGAAATTACAGTAGGTAGGGTACCGGGTGCAAGGGAAATTAAGTTTTCAGCACCCGAGGTCCAAGAGGTCGTTAGTATAGATGAAGGAGACGAGGTGTCTAAATGGAGTTGGATCCCAAGTGCTTTGAATGGGGCAAAAACAACTAACATAAAACTCACAGAGCGGGGGTAGCCTTCTGGGGACTATTGTGTCATGGAACATGGCGGGGCTAGGTAAAGAAAAACAGAAGCTTAAATCTTTAGAACATCTAGCCCCCAAGATAATTTTCCTACAGGAAACGTGGGAAAGGGAAGAGTTTCAATTAGAGAGCTACTATGTGTACTGTAGTGAAGCAAAAAAATCTATAAGGGGGCATGCAAGTGGGGGTTTGGCCATTCTGTTAAGCTGTGAGTTGGCATGGGACCCGGTGATATACATTCATCCATCACATTTTTGTATCTGCGCTAAGTTAAAAATGGAAAAAGATAATTTTGGACTTGCAACTCTTTTACTTTTGGTAAACGTATATATTCCACCTGGGAAAGCGTTTACTCCATTGGTTGATTCCATTTGCTCTTTTGTGCAAAACTTATGTAGTAATGGAGAAAGAGTAAGTATAATGATGGTAGGGGACTTTAACGCTAAAGTAAGTAATAGCTCCATCTCGTCTTTTTCCGATGTGGACCTGGAGGAGGTCTGGTTTATACCAGAGTCAATATTCCCGGCAAATTTAAAACCTGACAAACGTGGCCTTTCGCTGTTGCAAAATCTTAGGAATCTTGACCTTGTATTATTAAATGGTAGATTCCCAGAGGATTCACCCGCAGCACTTACCTTTCATGGGACATTTGGCCACTCCTTACTTGATTATATGCCAGTGTCTCTTCAACTGTTTGGGGCATGCTCACAGTTTAAAGTGCTTCCCACTAAACTGAGCGACCACAACATTTTTGTGGTAAATTTAGCATAAAATTTCGAGAAACCTGAACTCTGGAACCAGAGGAATGACAATGTAACTTATTCTCGAAATAATGGTCGCACATGCTGGCCACATAAGAATCTTCCAAACCTCCAGTGGGTATTTAAAAATATTGCGCCCAGTTTAATCTGGGAGACCCCGATAGAGAGATATGAAAGAGTAATGGCTGCTGTAAGAAATCTGGGAAAAAAGAAGCAAGGTGAAAGAGCTGCCCCTAAAGCTTTATTCTCCACTGAAACTAAAACGCTTAATAATAAGATAAATGGGCTGATTAGAGCCCAATTTAGAGATCCTAGTCCATTAAGACAAAAAGAAATATATAGATTAAAACAGGTCCGGAAGAGAAAAGTAGCAGCTAACCGTAGGGCTTCAGAAGATGAAAAATGGGTTAACCTTCGGGAAGTTGCAAGCCCGTCTGCGCCCGTCCGCGCCAGGACCGGGCCGAGGGCCAAGACCCCTGGCTCAGACGGGATAGCCAGTTATACATCTTACTCTGGCAATGATCTGTTACACCTTAGATCAGTCCCATGTAACAGCTGTCCACGATACAATCCAGAGAACATCCCCCAAACCGGAGTCACCATTTGCCCCGGCTGTATGTCTCCCTTACCATTCGTCACCAATATAGCTCGATCCGAACAAGGTTCATTTAATTAGGTGAGAAATAATGTCATTGCACTTATTAATGTCAGATCCTTAGGCAAACACAGGCAGGAAATTCACGATCTCATTGTAGACAACAATATAGACACGCTATTCATCACTGAAACATGGATGGATGCAGAGCCGGCCCAGACCTGGTAATTGCTATCCCACACGGATATACAATACACCGATCTGATAGACAGGGTAAGAAAGGAGGAGGACTAGCGGTTATCACGAGACACTGCTTCTCAGTTAGAATCTTCCCTATTTTGTCCAATTGTTGCGAAGCGTTTCAATTTGCAATCAGGATGACGCCTTCATATAATCTTAAGGGAATACTGATATACAGACCGCCTGGCCCACGCTCGGCTTTCCTGGCCAATTTTAATTCATTGATTGAATCCTTGGTGATCGAGGATTCTTTCTTAGTGCTGGGAGATCTAAACTTTCATTTAGAGAAACAGGAGGATGCAGATTCCCAAGTATTAAGTGCAGATTTAGCAAGTCTGGGATTGGCTCAGCTTGTTAACGGCCCAACACATGAGGCTGGCCATACGCTGAACTGTATTTTTTCCAATGTACAGGGTATTACTGTCATGGACATTCTACCCCTGACTTGGTCTGACCATTTTGTTATTCTCTGTACCCTACCTATCAGTTCTTCTATTCCATTGAAACAGATATACAATACTCAAGAACCTTTTAGAGTATGGAAAGACATCGACAATGAAGCTTTAGCTGAGTTGTTGATCAAGTCATCCCCTGTTATATCTGCGGACCCTAATTTAGCCGCCAAACAATTTACCGAGTGGATAGGGAATGCCATGAATTTACTAGTTCCATTTAAGACCATATCGAGTAACAGAAAGACGCCATCGTCCCCTTGGTTCACAGACGAACTTAGGAGAAAAAAACAAGAATGCTGAAGGCATGAAAGGCAATGGCGAAGATCCTATGATCAAAACAGTTAAACTCGATATAAAGAGACTCAGCTTATTTATAAAAAAACTGATCATGGAATCTAAGAAGAAGTTTTTCGGGGATCAAATTGATTCCTCGAAAAACTCCAGTAAACAACTATTTGAGGTGGTGAAGCAATTGGCCGGGAAGCTTACTGACACGCCCCCCTCTCCATTGCAGGCTTTGTGCGATTCCTTGGCCGATTTCTTTTTCACCAAAGTCAACGATATTTATTCTGAGTTCTCAACCAAAGACACCCCTCCCTCACTAGTCACCCAAACTAGTCCACCGACTTGCTCATTGTCTCAATTCAAAGCAGTAGAGGAGAATCAAATCAGGGATATCATGAGATCTATCAAGACGGGCTCTGCCCTAGATCCCTGTCCTCCTAAAGTTTATTTACCAGTGATTGATACTGTCTGCACTACCATCACACAAGTGAGCAATACAATCCTCAGGTCAGGGAGATACCCGAACATGCTAAAAAACACTCTTTTAAAACCACTCCTTAAAAAAACATCTTTGGATAAAGAGCTGTTGAAAAACTACAGACCTATCGCAAGCCTCCCATTTCTCGCCAAAGTGCTGGAAAGGGTAATGAACACCCAACTTGCTGATTATCTGGAACAAAACAAATTGCTGGATGACACGCAGTTTGGGTTTCGGAAACTCCACGGCACTGAGACGGCTCTCATCAAAGCGGCAGATGACATCAGAACAATCAGGGATCAAGGAGGGACAGCCGTCCTTATAATGCTGGATTTATCGGCCGCCTTCGACACGGTCAATCACTCCATCCTGATTGACCGTGTCGGGAACTTAGGTATCCGATCCAGCGCTAAGGAACTGCTTACTTCGTTCCTATCGAGCAGAACTCAAGCAGTTACGCTGGGACCTTTTAAGTCACCAGAGCTTGCATTACCTTGCGGAGTTCCCCAGGGCTCATCGCTAAGTCCAACACTGTTTAATATCTACGTGTTGGACTTGGCGAGAGTGATTAAGTCTTATCACATGAGCCTTACCTCCTATGCTGATGACACTCAGCTGGTGCTCGCTATCAATAATGATGGGGATCAGGTAGCGGCACGGTTTCAAGAGGGAATGCTGGCCAATAAAAACTGGATGCAGGCCAATTGCCTGAGGTTAAACTCCGAAAAGACGGAGGTGGTCATTTTTGGTAAGATCACTCCACAATGGTCTCCTGAATGGTGGCCTACATCGTTGGGCACCCCACCTACACCATCAGTTAAGGTCAGAAACCTAGGCATAGTTTTTGATGAGAAGCTTAACTTTGCAGCACATGCCAACCAGACGGTTGCCAATGCCTACCACAAACTCAAACTCATCAGGAAAATAACTCCATTTCTTTCAGATAGTGCAGGAAAAACAGTGATTAGCACATTGGTGCTTTCCTCTTTGGACTATTGTAATGGCTTATTTGCCAATGCACAGTCCAGGGTAATTTCCAAACTCCAAATGATCCAAAATGCGGCCGCCAGATTACTGTCAAGGACTCCAAAATTTAAATCAGTTAGCCACATAATTAGGAGCTACCACTGGCTAACAATAAAAAAACGCATAAAATTCAAATCCCTCTGTCTAACTTTCAAAGCTACTCACAATTCGGGCCCAAGATTCCTTCAAGAGCAGCTTTCCTTTTACCGCCCGACCAGACAGCTGAGATCGATGCATTCACAACAGCTGGCAGTACCCCGTACCAGAACGGTTACTTGGGGAGACAGGCGCTTCACAGTGTCTGCAGCCAGACTCTGGAACTCACTCCCATTAACCATTCGAATGGCACACTCCCTGTTTCAGTTTAGGAAACTGGTGAAGACATGGTTGTTTAACCAGTAAGTACCTTCTTGCCTCTTTGCCTTCTTTGCATTCAGAGACTCGTCACAGTAATCCTAGCGCCAAGACGCCCACGGGCAAACATACGCGCTTTACAAGTCGTATTAATAAATAATAAATAATAAATAATAAATTACTGGTGATTCTAGAAAATACTGGGCCTTAATAGCCAAATTCTGTGACAGTAGAGAAAAATCTCAACCCATGTTAATCTCAGAAACAGAGGGGTCAATTTATATATCCTTATTGTATGCCCCTAATCTACTAGACGCCAAGGGTGAGTGGTCCCTTAATACCATAGCACCAGGAGACGATGTTGAAGAGCCTTCAGAGAGGGAAATTGAAGGATACATTAAGGGGGCGAGACTCTCGGGCGCAATGGGTCCGGATGATGTCCCTGTAGCAATAATAAAAAAGGATTGTGGCGAGTGGGCAAAAGTATTACAACCTCTATTCGCCCATTGCTACAATTTCGGGGACATCCCTTATTCCTGGAAGGGAAGCATAATAGTTCCGCTATATAAGAAGGGCCCTAAAAACTCCCTAGCTAGTTTTAGGCAAATTTCCCTTCTAGATGCAACGGGAAAATTGTTTGCAAAAAGTATCCTGGTTCATTTACAAGAGTGGGTATTTGGAAATAATTTAATTCCCCTAGAACAATCAGGGTTTCGGAAGAACAGTGGCACTCTGGATAACATCTCTGTTTTGCAAACATTAATTGATAAATATCCCATTGGTCGGAGGACCCCATTGTATACAGCATTTATTGATTTCTCCACAGCGTTCGATAGGGTAGATCGGGGGATGCTGTGGAGGAAATTGATAAGTATGGGGATTCCAGGAAATCTGCTAAAAGTGATAATTACTCTTCATTCCTCTACATGGACCCAAGTTTTGTTAGGGGGGACTCAAGGCCTTTCAAAGAAAATTTCCACTAATAATGGGTTAAAGCAGGGGTGCCTATTGGCCCCTTTACTCTTCTCAATCTACATAAATGACCTGCCGAGTCGGATAGGGGAGAGTAAAGGGGATCCTCCACAATTGGGTAACCTAAAAATAAGTTGTTTGCTGTACGCCGATGACGCTATAATAATGGACTTAACCCCAATTGGGCTGCAGAGACGACTGTCGGAATTGGTTAGGTACACTAAGGAATACTTTTTAAAAATAAATGTCTCAAAGAGTAAAGTGATGATTTTTAGTTATAAGGGCTGTAAGGTTAGATCAAACTTAAAATGGTTTTTAGGAGATGAAATGATAGAAATAGTAAAATGTTACCCTTATCTAGGAAAATTCTTCACAAATAGGTGTTCTGTTAAAAAACATATGGACCATTGCAAAAGTAAAGCTATTTCACAAGCCTCAGCAATAAATCGCTTGTACCTGCAATGTGGGAAAAGACATTTTTCTCACACCATTGCCGTATATAAAATAAAGATTCCACCAACTTTGAATTACGGCAATGAAACGATAGATGAATGTGAATGGGCAAAGTACGAGAAAGTGGAAGGAAAAATCTGGCGACAATTATGCAATTTGAGTCATGCTGCGTCAATGGCGGCCCTCAGGCTGGAATTTGGCCTTCTTTCAACATATGCCTTAACAATGGCAGCTTATTTAAGATGGGGTAACGCATTGATAAATTCTCAGGAGAACCTACTAAGGTTGGCATTGCATAAGGAAATTTTCGTTAATATGCTATCAAAAAGTGTAATTTTTAGGAATTATTTAAAGGTTTTAAGCAGTTTTGGTTTAGATTTTGAAGTGACAGCAGGTTTGGATAAAATAACATTAAAACATATAATTAAAAGAACTATATATGTGATTTCACGGGAAAGAGATTTGAAAATATGCCGCGTGAATGGAAGGTTGGACTGCATTGCAGAGAGTTCTATAGTTAAAAATCCTCAGCCGTACATTCTCTGGAACTTGAATCATGGAGTTCGAAGAGTGATTTTACTATTAAGAATGAACCTGCTGCCTTTGAGGATTGTAACAGGTGCCTGGGAGGGTATCCCCAAAAACGAAAGACACTGTGATTTATGCAATGGTGGCATACAAGACCTTAACCATGTTTTGATTATGTGCCCATCACTTCTTTCTATACGCCGCAAATATTTAAGGCATGTTTTTTTACAGTATAAAATCTCAACAGCAGAACAGGCCCATAATTTTCTTCTGCTCCCACCATCTGAACTGATTTGTTTTAAAAATTTTCGTATTTTTTAAGAATTTTTGAATGTATACTAAAAAAATTGTTTTCCAGACGTAGGTAATCCATATGCCCTTATAGTACTGTGTGATGCGTTCTCATGCATTAGCACTTTGTTATGCACTTTAAGCACTGAAATGTCCTAGAATAGGGTATTAATGCACTGGCACTTTTGTATTGCATTAGCACTTTATTTGGCACTTTATAAATATACTTGCTGCTACTTCCATTTCATGATCACCTCCCTATAAAAAAAAAATTAAAAAAAAGGTTTTTAAATATTTATGAAAATTGTTACGTGCATATTGGATGGTAATGGTATTTTTATCTTAAATGTTGTAGCCTACCGTAGTGATGAACTTATTGAAGAAAAGAGAAGTTAACTACTTGAGAATTATGCAACTAAGGAAAATTGAATATGTAACTCTTTGTGGTTTAGAGGCTGTCCTCTGTTGTCCTCCAGAGTGTAGAGTCTATTGAAGATAAGTGATGATGCACTCTTGGGTGTAACCCAGAAAAATCCATGTTGTATCTTCTCCTGTTTTTAACTATGTGATTTGAATGAAATGTTGTTTTATTTGTATTTTATGTGGAATTCCTCGGAATTCCAAATCATAATAAATAATTGAATTGGAGAGAAAACCCAAGAGCCACCAGGACATTTTTCTTTAAAACAAACATGAGTGGGGGTGACCGACCCTGGTTTCGGGCTATGTCCCAACCGCCAAAAATGTTTCAACAGACTTTTGTCTCCCATGTGGGGCAGATGTGGGACAGAATACATTTGTATAAAAATGAATTTGAAAACTGTTACCTTACAAAGTAAAGCTGGTCTTCGTATAGTTCCAGCTTTGATCCTGTTTTCTGTCAGGGGAGCTAAGTCCAGTCACTGAAGTGTGGTATTGTTTTTATTGGGAGAGGTGTGGGAATGCTGGACAGTAGGAATTAAAAATATATGTGGAAAATCTGTGATTTCATCCAAGTTTTGAGGTTTTGAGGTTCTGGATCACAAAACTTAGTGGGATCCATGAATGTTGTACCAATTTGGACTCTTCCGGGTGTCTAGTTTCTGATGTGTATGTGTTTAGCAGGTGTCGCTGGATGGTGATTGAGTTTTGGCCTAAATTCCGTTCCTACCTACAACTGCAAAATGTATAGGTTTTGATATCGAAAATGTAATGTTTCCAAGTTGTGTTTTTAAGCCATTCCATTTGTAGGCACCAAATCCAGCCCTACATGTGGGGTGCGTTTTTATCAGAAAAAGTGTGGGAACCCTGGGTGGTAGGAAAATGGACTACCACTTAGAAAAATGCAATAACTGTAAAAAAGTTTCTTTTTTTTTTTACAATTCTGGTTGTTCTTGAAAGCTGCAAATATTATTATCTAAACCTTTTGCTGATTCCATTTGTATAACCCATGCTTTCCTTTACAGCACTTTCTCTATAAAATAGAAACAAAACGTTATATTTTGGTCATTTTCTCAGTTCCCAAAAAAAACAAAAAAATATATAATATTTTGGTATTTTTCTAAATTTTCTCCAGTAGAATCCACAAACTCTGCCTACCTTTAGAATCCCCCACTTGTTTGAAAAAAGCACACATATTTGTTGTGAATGCCTTTTGTGGAATAAATGTTTTAGAGTCTTAGGCAAAAAGTGTCCCAATTTTAAAAAAAAGGCTCAACACTGAGTCAGAATAAACTTGAGCGACTAGGAGGTTAAGCCTGGGTAGTCTCTAGGTAAGATTCTCATTCAGTTACCTATATCTCTGGTTTTGGCGTGAAAAATCTCTAACACACTTATGAATGGAATCTGTCCTGCATTCCTTTCTGAATGTCAATCCCAATAGTTTCAAATCAGTGTGCTGGCTCTCCGTTATGGATTAGCTTTGGAAGGATGTATGACGTTACAACGCATACTTTTACCACGCCTACCATTACCACGCAATTTTTACAACGCAGAATCCATTACAACGAAGTACCATTACCACGCATGTATTTACAACGCATATACCTTTACAACGCATACAATTACAACGTAAGTATTGGTAAGTATATAATATTTTTTTAAATTTAATTTAATTAAAAGTAATATAATGTAATTTAATTTAATTTAATTTAATTAATTTAATTTAATTTAATTTAATTTAATTTAATTTCATGTAATTTAATTTAATTAATTTAATTTAATTTAATTAATTTAATTTAATTTAATTTAATTTAATTTAATTTAATTTAATTTAATTAATTTAATTTAATTTAATTTAATCAATTTAATTTAATGTAATTTAAATTTAATTATATTTAATTTTTACCCTGTACCCTTTTACCCAAAAACCCAAAACTGACCCTGAACCCTAAAAATACCCCTTTACCCAAAAAACCAAAACTGACCCTGAACCCTAAAAATACCCCTTTACCCAAAAACCCAAAACTGACACTGAACCCTAAAAATACCCCTTTACCCAAAAACCCAAAACTGACCCTGAAGCCTAAAAATACTCCTTTACCCAAAAACCGAAAACTGACCCTGAACCCTAAAAATACCCCTTTACCCAAAAACTGAAAACTGACCCTGAACCCTAAAAATACCCCTTTACCCAAAAACTGAAAACTGACCCTGAACCCTAAAAATACCCCTTTACCCAAAAACTGAAAACTGACCCTGAACCCTAAAAATAACCCTTTACCCAAAAACTGAAAACTGACCCTGAACCCTAAAAATACCCTTTACCAAAAAACCCAAAACTGACCCTGAACCCTAAAAATACCCCTTTACCCAAAAACCCAAATAATATTTTTAATAAAATAATATACTTACCAATACTTACGTTGTAATGGTATGCGTTGTAAAAGTACCTGCGTTGTAAATACATGCGTGGTAATGGTATGCGTTGTAATGGATCCTGCGTTGTAAAAAATGCGTGGTAATGGTAGGTCGTTGTAAAAGTTGCGTTGTAAAGGTTGTATACCGCTTTGGAAACGTTTTGCCACCAACTTTCCCCACCTTCTCAAATGTACTATGCCTCACCTCTTTACCCCTAAGGCAGGAGTGAGTTTCTTGCTGTTGTCTGTCAGATACAAGCCAAGATAAAAGACAAGCAGCAATACATCAATACGGCTTATCTGTGTATATTCAACTGCAGAGATGGGAGAATTGTGCAACGGCGGCTGTTACCAGTCTAGGATCCTCCCTTTGTGGCTATTCCACCTCTCATACCATTACATCAGACTACTAAATGTATTCTGAACTGCTTTTCAAGATGTTGGAAGATGAATTACTAGTATGGGTAAGTATGTACCCAGCACAAGCAATAAAGCCACCAAAGCAACATAAGGTCCAGTCAAGGATTCAGTATATTAGTCCTTGGCTCACCCCTTGGTAGATGGCTCCGAGCAGGCAAGTTTAACTCAGGAGAAAGGTATGTGAAGCATTTAAAAACATCAAAACATTAAATAAGTAACACACAATAAAAATCCCACACCAATTTATACAAATAGGGAATATTTGTATCTCTAAAATGATACCAAAAAGACAAAAATCCCAATAATCCAACATGAGATATGAATTAAAAAAAAACCTAAACACTTTCTAGTGCTTAAAGACATATAGCTCCAACTTGGGACATCTGGTTGCGCTTGACCAGGACAAAGTAAAAGTTTGAGACTAAGTAAGAGACCCCAGTCAAAATGTTACCTTCACATTTAGAAGCTTTTCTTAAGGATTTCCTCTCGAAGTCGAGCAAGGACCTTCATCAGGCCAAATTCGCAGTGGATTTGCCGGCTTGGTTCAGCTGGAAAACTGGTCAACTCCTAGAAGTCTTGAGCTTTCAGCAGGACAAATCTAAAATGCAGGCTGGATCGCAGTTGGACTCTTGATGTTGGGTCAGTCCAAACAAAGTTGCTCCAAACTTCTCCAATCTCCTGGAACGTCTTCTGAAGTTCTGCTTGAGGGTTCAAAGTGTCCAAATCACAAATGCAAGGGTCTAGAACCTCTGAGACGGCCCTTGGAAGTTTGGGACTACAATGCCCACCATGCACCTGGCCAAATCCTTAAGAGTCTACTGGAAGCACTCCAAAACTGGGGACTTCTTGACGTAGATGTTGCAGGGAAGCTCTATTAACTTACAAAAGCAAAAACAGAGCTGCACCACATATGAAATTAAGAGACAATATGTTCCAAAAAGGTATAAGACAATTTGGAAATGACAACTTCTGGCAAGATCAAGTAGCGTTTTTCACTTTATTGTAGAATCATTTGAAATTCATAAAAACATCAGCCAGCCCGTTTCATCCAGTAAAACCTTGGACTTCTTCAGGGCAGAAATGATTTGATGCATTAGTGCCAATTAACATTCAAAGATCAAGAAACAATCCTTGAATGATTGCGTCAAAGACCGGTATCTGTATGTTATCACCAAGAGTGAAGAATTATGTCACAATATCCGGGTCGAGTAGACAACTCTAGCCAAATTTACGAAACGCTACAGCCCCTGCAGCTAGCAAACTCCTGGTAAGATTCCCAGTTCCTTTGTGTTGTGATTCCAATGTGTGGTAGCATTAGAATAGAGGGGAAATTAACCACCCTTCAATAGGCACTTTAATAGGTGTCCACGGGGTTGCTAGGCCGAGGACGAGGAGGACTTCGGCTGCTTAGCCGGCCTTAGATACATAATGCAATCTTATACAAAATATGATATGAAACGGATATGTAAACCTCCAAAAATCTACCAAGTGGATGAAAGCCTAAGTGTAAGTTGATAGGAAACAGAAAGGGTTTGACTCTGCACAGAATCTCATTTGGAACCAAGCTGAATCATGCTCTGTGGACTGGACAGAATCCAAGCAGATTGGAAGATATTTTGTACAAAAGATGTTGGGTCAGAAGCTTTTGATGTTTCTGTCTGATGAGCAAGACTTGAGCTGTAATGGCACGATACTTTAGGAGTATTACCTTACAAAAAACATAGCACACTGATAGTTTCTTGTTTATAATACCTGACGCTAATGCACACTTCAAACAGGACTTTAGTCCTCCTTCATTCCTGAATGTGCTTGCTACATCAGCCTCCTTCTAAACCATCGCAGATCAATATTTTTTAAAGAATTCCAGAAAATGTGTATGCAAGTACACAAAAGTACCTGCTCAATTTGGGTATTAATGTACTTTTGAAAGAAGAATGCTAAATCTGTTAGCTTGTCATCATTAAAAAGTCATTATTCATTTTTTCAATGTACCGCTGACATTTAGCGCTACATCCCTTCTGACGTTACCACAGTGGCAGGGCTTCACACCAAATGTGAGACACAGATGCTGGTGGAGGTGATTTGGGGAATGCGGTTTCATAGCAATGACGACCATTTAAAGAATCAGTCCTGCATCAGCACGGGAGACATTATACAAGTTTGCACATCATCACGGCGAAAAGTAGAAACAAGTCACAGTTTTAATAAGACAGAAATGTTTCCCTTAGGAACCATCAAGGTTGCCTATTATAAACAATAACATACAAAGTGAAAAACGCTTGAAAAAACACGCATAATTAATCTAAAATTATTCTGGCTTGAAACACGGACAAGTGTGAAATCGGTCTTTATAGCACGCAATAATTGAAGCTTGAGAATGACACCTTTAATAAATAGATATGTCCTTTCACACATTTTTTCTGGGATGAGCAATAAAGCCTCGCGACAATTAGTCATGTTTTCGTGCAGTAAGTATACTCATCACTTCTAGAAGCTGCAGTGCTATGTGTGCAGTCAAGCCTTGGCTTTTTTTTCTCCACGCGTCTCCTTTTGTGTTGATTGGGATGCCTGAGTACAAGATATTCATTGGGATACCTTGTATTAATCACACAGTGAAGGAATCAGGTGGGCAGTGAAAAGGAAACTGCCACACATTCTGCTTGTTTCTGATCTCATCACGTATGCCCATTATTATGCTCATAAGGTGCAATATGTTTCAATTTTCAACTAAGGATGTCAAATTTAATATGAGGGGAGAAGCATTGCATTTATATCAAAAGGGACTGCTGTCATAAGCAGCAGTATTTCAAGCTCGACCAGTAATAAATTTTTAAAAATGCCTATTTATGCAGTTTCTAATTACCCGTACTAATTTCACAATCTGCATCCTTTTCTAAATTTCTACACTGTTCTCTACACTTTCCAACACTTTATTGAGCATTTCTTGGCCAATGAAAATGTGCCAAAAACTCGTGCGATAGCTTCCTTTCGCTGTCTAAAATCTATTCAGAAGCATAAATTCGAAATGGACTATAGCACCTTATAAGCATACACAAAAAGGATATTCAGGAGATGTTCTAACTGATATTACACAAGGCCAATCATTGCAATAACGTATATTCCAGTCGTAATGGCCGCTGCTAGAATCTGATGTCCAGCGCAAACTAGACTGGAATGTATCAGAGCGCTTTACATGAGCACCTGTTGCGTTACAAACTGACACATTCGTTTTTGTTAGGCAACGGGGAAATTAAGGGCCATATTATCAAGAAAGGCCGATAATTTATCGCCAGTAAACTGCTTGTGAATTCCCATAGAAGCCGAAGTTAACACCAGAACCTGGGCTTCTATTGGAATTTACAAGGGCATATTATCAAGCCCATTATAGCCGCTTTCGCGGTAGTTTCCTGCCAATAACAGCAGCGATAATGTATCGCCCTTTCTTGATAATATGGCCCCAAGTGATTTGCCCAGGAGCGTCCATGCAGAGACTCGAACCCGGGTTTCTAGCTTCGAGATCCATCGCCCTAGCTGTTTGGCCACATCCTCTCTCCCTGCTTGTTGTGAAAACATGAACCACCTAGCTGTACACAACCACACTATTGATCAGCCACTTTGGAGGATATGTGTGAATAGTTGTCTATAGAGGACTAGTAAAATGCAGATTTGTTCTGCAAACTGTGCCATATCATACGAACGGCCTAAGGAGCAATGCTTCGAAATTAACGCTGCCAGATAGCACACACTCTAGGGCAAATTTACAAGCCCCTTGCGCCACTTTTGCGTAATTTTTCCCAAGTTAAAAATTACGCAGAAGTGGCACAAGGGGCTTGTAAATCTGCCACTCTGTGCTCATATAATGACTAACGTCCAATCCTGGGCTTTCATGCAGTAGTCACTGCATTATGGGCATTGTAGTCTTTTAATTCTCCTTTTTTTTGTTCACATCACTTGCTAACAATTTGTAGAGGGAAAGAAATGGATTGGAAATTAGATCTGCAAAGGAGGGACTTAACTGTTTTGGAATTTGAGTACTTTTGTGACAAATGCAAATTCTACTTTCGTCACACACATCCCGGGGTCTCTGCGATGCAGTCAGCGCCAGCCCTTGACTGGGATCCCGCTCCGCCCAATGCCTTAACATAGTTTGGTGCAGCTATTCTCAGTAAAAATGTTAGCCCATTAGATGGTTTGCCGAGTGATAAAATCTTATATTTAGTGGCTACCCCTGCTTGCCACTTATCTGCCAGCCCAGCGAGCCGTGAGAATGCTGCTGTCACTTTTACAGCATCAAATGCATGAGTAAAACACTTTTTTCGAGGGGGCAAATGCTGGGTGAATTTAGTAATTGATGTAGTCATGACCATTAATCTTTCTGTCTGGCAGCAGAGCCGGACTGGGAACCGAAATCTGCCCTGGCAAAGTGCTCAGCCGGCCCCCCCTCTCCCCTGGGGGTGCGACCGCACTCTTTGCCAGGGCCGGTTTTCGGCCGATTTTGTTACAGGGCCGATTTTGCTGCAAAAAACGGCCCTGTAACAAAAACGGCCCCCTGGGGCCCAAAACCGGCCCCCACCCATGCGGCCGACCGGGGGATTGCCCGGTGCCCGCAACGGCCAGTCCGGGCCTGTCTGGCAGGGGGCATGGGTTAACACACAATGGTAGATCCTGTACCCTCGGCAGTGCTTAATTTGTGAACTGATCATTACCAGGGCATGATTAGGAGGCTTCTGCAGCATGCACCAACCATTGCCCTGTCATCGCTGCCAATGATGGCAGCAAAACAACTACCAACCATCTCTGTCACCTGCAAGTGCGACAGTTCAGATTATTGCAAGTCCCCAAAGGTTAAGGATTGGATGGGGAGACATGTATTAGTATTTTTTTAATGTATATGGTATTCATAAACATCATTGTTCTGCTCATCTCTAAATTAGATGAACAGCGCCACCATTTAGCAGAGTGTAATAAGCGTGGTGATGATAATTAAGTGCCAGTGCTGAGCACAGGATACCATCGGCTCAAATTAAGCACTGACCCAAGGTATGTTTATTAGCTTTTGAGAATAAGGGGGCCAAGCTGACTAAGGTTTCACGCAGGGCAGAAAGCAAAATTGCTGCACTGCAGTGCGAGAAATGGAGAGAGCAGAAATGCGCTATATCTACTCAGATATGGTGCACTTTTGCAAACACCTTGCACTGGCACAGTTGAGGCTGCCTGGAACAATTGCAGGCACCCTTGACCCTTGTTGCTCAGGATTGTTTATGTACAGGAAGTGGTACCTTCCTGCACAAAAAAAATACTTATAGTTATTTTCATTTTTGTGTGGGTGCTGCAGAAGTACATTTCTACTCGTTACGCCTGCTTCAGGAAGGCACATCATTTTATCGCAAACCTGTTTTCAGACCTTTGTAAATCTGGGATTGTGTCAACATCCATGGGTGGATGTATGGGAATGCACATGCTTCACGCATGGAGTGCCTCCACGGCACAAGGTAATACGAGGCAGCACTATGCTATGTGTTGCATTTTTTTTTACAAAGCTACGTCACATGCAGGAATTAGACCCTTCTCTGTAACTTTCTACTAGCATTTTGCATCATGGCTGCTCCAAAAAAGTGGGGCATTCACAATGCAAAATGTTGGTAAATCTGCCTGTAAGTGTTTGGAGGGTCACTCGGTAAAGGTGCTTGCTTGCTCATCAGAAACTGCTGCTCATCATCAGATATTGTAAATAGGCAAACTGTAACATTAAGCAGGTGAGTTAGCTATGGGTTAAAGTGCAAGGGTGCAATGCTAAATAAATACTGCTTTATTATGTTTTCAATATTTATCTACATTCAACATTTCTGATAATGGCAACTGTAGTAAGACTTTTGATTAAAAAAACACTACTTGTTGCGCCTGACGGCACCCATAGCTACAGACCCTTAGGGTACTCGAGGCAAGAGACGCTCAGAACTGGAACGAATGAGCCGGAGGTAGACTGTTGGGAGCTCTGGACTGGGTGGGGTGGGAGAAGGGGGGTTTGGAAGGGGGGGTTGGGCTACGGGCGGGGGGGGGAGTTTTTCTTGGATTTTTCTAGTTCCGATATCTTCTTGGTTCAGTGCATTTTCATTCCCGACAGGTTGGACATTGCTGTTATTGCCAGTATTGCTTTGAACATCATGCCTCCGCTGAGAATTAATACTTGTACCTGGTATAACCACAGTGCCTATTATACTACATTGCACTGTCTTACAATAATAAAAAGATTTAAACCTAAAAAAACACTACTCACAAGATTTCATAACATGTTAAGGCATGATTGTGTTTTCATGCTCGATTTACATTTGAGAGTATGTATTTCGGTGTTTATAAATGTTAAGACTTCCTTACTTTACAGATTCCAAGGGGTAATTTATGAGAGGCTTTCGCCGCTGGCGCATCACCAGCTCCAGCGGCACAAGCATTTTAAACATATCTATGAGGCAATGCAAAGCCACTCGGTGTGGCTATGGATGGCCTCATAGACATATACTAAGTCAAACCAGCGCAAGCTCAATGGGTGTTGCAGTGGGTTTTCCCACACAACACCCTTGGATTTGGACGCTACCCGAGATTAACTTAATCATAATCAAATTCTTTATTTCGGTTTTGCAGTACCATAAAAGAGACAAGCAACACCAACTCGGTTGACAGTGTTCAGGATAAAAGGTACTATGAAATGCTCCCTATAAAGACTCTTAGAAGTGAAAAGAGAGGAATAAAAATTGACAAATTCATGATACAAATGTACAAACACAATAAGAGAACAAAGCTAAACAGATTTCAATATTTAAATGATTCTGCCTATCGAGACAAAGCAAAGGTGCTAGTGCATTGATAGATATTGTTTATATCTCAGTTTTCTAATGAATGCGGCCCAATTATACAACAGCCATTTTAAAACCTGTGCCCCAAGTGACCAAAAAAAAAAGATAAAAAGCTTAAAATAATGACATAAAACCAATTATTTACAAGCCAAAATACTAGTGCAAAGTACACACCCGACTGGACTAGTCGTTATAATTTCAGTTTGATTTATTCATACCAGTTAGGGAGGTAGATATAACCCTCTTTCTAATGGCCCAGAACTGGCCCGGAACTTTTGCAGTTGCACAAGCTTAGAGTGGTCTCGCATCTGACTTTAAAATGCATAGTGCTTCTTTGTGGCTGCGTGTCCCAAGTTATCTACATACCAGAGTTAGCCAGTACCTTCTAGGTCGCACATAGGCAGCACAATCAAAAAAGACATGGCCTATTATTTCATACAAGCTGGGTCAGGAGGGACAGCCTTGGGCTGGGTTTTGTTTGCCAGCCAGGAATTAGTGAAAGCATTAATGGGTAGACAGCCATGTCTGAACTGGGTGTACAATTTACTGTCTGTCGGCACTTAAGTAAAATCAAGAAAGCTTTCTAGCCAGCTGATGGATTTTATGTCAGTAAAAACATCAGTTAAACAGCCATGGCAGATTTTCATGAAATTCTTCTGTTCTACCCATGCCCAATGATGAGATTTTAGTTGATCCCTGGAGTATGTGGGCGGGAGACCATCTAGTTCCTTAGGCACACCTATGCCTGCCCGGATGGTGTCTATGTGTTTAAACCACCTAATTCTATGGTTTCTATCCAAGGCAGAAACTTCAGTAAAAGCAGTGGCATAGGGGCCAGGTCAGGGTTTGTGATCATTCTACGCCAAAAGAGCAGTGGGCGTAAGCTCACCTGGTCATTGATAGACTTGACACCCAGGTCAAGTTTCAAGGGGAGAACGGGAGTGCTTTGGCGGAGTGATACCAAGCTCCTAAGGAACTTGTTTTCCACTGTAGAAAGAGTGTTAACATTTATGGAACCCCACAGTTCTGCCCCGTAAAGCACACTACTCACTACCTTGCAACTATACAGCTTGAGTGCGGGGGCTACAGGCTTGGTATGAGAAAGGCAGTGCTCCCGCCGCAAGGCCCCGTTTCGCTGGGAAAATTAATCATGTAAATCCGCAGCAGCGCCAAAACCTTATGCCTTGCAGAGCAGGCATAACAAGAAGATTTTTTTTTCATTTCTCCTCCTTTTTTTCTTCTTTCCATGTGTGATGCATTTTTCAGCACACAAAGAAAGAGGAAAACACCTCTTTATGAGGAATTGGCATAGGGCAGCGGTGTAAGTATTCTTGCTGCACTGCCCTAAGCCAATGTGAAAGGGCAGGAATGCACCGTATTTACGAAATACAGTGCATTCCTGTCCTTTCTCCCTGCGCTGGAGCACAATTTGCTGCCTACAGCCAACTTATGCACCCTTGCACCATGTTTCAAGGATGCCTCAATTGCAGGTAGGTTTGTTTTCCTCTTTCCATGTGTGAATAGGTTGCTTCCTGTCCACACAGAATGGGTTGACTACCCACATTAGTGAGTCTGGAGCCAGGGCAGGAGGGAAGGACAAATGTGCACTTCAAAGGCATGTCTCCCCAATTCAAAGGCACTATTCGGTATTAGTACTAGGCCTCAGACACCACTACTTCAGCCCAATTCTGGATCTGTGGATACTCTGCCAGTAAGAAGGACTGCTGTATTGCTGAAGTACTGTTACTCTGCTGGGCCAACTGCCCTGTAGCCTGGGTGAGAAGGACTGGACCTGCATCTCTTGAACCCATAACCCAGATTGACTCAAAGGGCTAGTTGGTTGGCCTCCTGATATGAAGTCTAAGGAATATCATATGCTTCTAACCTTGCATCTGCACCTGGATTTTGCCACATGTGAGTCTATCCTGTCAAGTGGTGCCAACCCAGTCCCAGACCTCTGGTAATGGGCCTGCAGCTCTTACCAGCAGAACCAACCCATTTGCTCTGCTGAGCACCGCATCCCCAAGCAGAACTGATGCATCGTCTTGGCTGAGCAGCACATCCTCAAGCAGAACCGACGCATCGCTGCTGCATGGATTGCACCCATCTCAAAAGACTCACATGGCCGCTGCAACCAGCATCTTGGGACCCACGCATCACCTTCGAAACCAACACTGCACAATGCTTTCTCTGGCACAGATTCTCAAATTTCTCGTCAACGGCAGCATTTGATGATGACTACAAAACCTCATCATTGCAGCTTCAAGGCCAATAGGAACTGACAAGTTGCCTTGACTATGCATCACCTCCCTGACCTTAAACTTCACATCACAAGCTCTATGGACAGGATCATCTACGTCAATACAACTGGACCTTGCACCACAGCATCACCGCATCTCAGAACCAACATACTGCCAGCTGTATGATGCATCTTTGATGCCAATTCACAAAACGATCCACAATTAGGATTTAAGGTACTCTGTTCAGGGGGCCTAACTGGGTCCCTGTAACAGGTCAACCTGAACTTGTGACTTTGTTCCAGGCCAGCGCGACCAGATATCCCCAATAGTTCTTTGTGCTTCTTTGATGCTATTTCTTACTATAAACTTTAAAATTGAATATCTCTGGTTCTACAAATTGAGTTTTGTCATTTTGGCCCTTGTTTTATTTTTTTTAATACAACTATTTTTTTAACCAAGTGTGGAATCATTGTGTGGTGTTTTCACTGTTTTACTGTTGAAGTGTTGCACAAATACTTTACGTACTGCCTATAGTTAATTAAGCCTGACCTCTCTGTGCTCAGCTACCAGAGGGTAAACACAGGTAAATTTGGGGTTTGCTTGTACCTTACCCTGGCTAGGATTGTGGTTGCTGCTTGACCAGGCTTACACCCCGGTCAACCACCAACCCATTTTCTAACAATGTGTTAATAGGCCTTGTATGAGTAATTCATTGTATGTGTGATTTCAGATGGAGACTCACAATTGCAGTCTTTAAAGCTGAACGCGACCATTTGGCACATGTTCCTTTACTGAAGGTGGTTGCAGGTACGCTGGACACAAGCAGCCACCCGGTAAATATATGCTTTGAAGAAAGGGACTGTGAACTTTTATTGTCATATGGTTGTTCATGACTGGCATGTTCTTCTTTTTATTTTTTGTCAATAACTACAGATTTGGTGTGAAAAACGGACTGAAGTGAAGATTGGTTCCTCAACAGCCCTGATGAAGTTGCCTAGATTGTTTGGCAATGGAACATGTTGGCCTTTGGCAAGTGAAAGTGGCCAGATACATGCCTGCTTTTTAAATTGAGGAGGCTCACAACATTGAATAAAGAATGTGCTGTATGTGAGTGATACCTCATTTTTAATTTGGGAAAACTTGGTTCTCTTTGCACGGTTGGGGACGAGTGAACACTGAGTGAGCCACAGAATCTCAGTGTTGTCTGTCATAGACCTTTTTGTTTTCTTTCCACCTCTGTGAAATTCTAATACACACCTCTTTTTCTTTATTCTTTGTTAAGGTTACGAAAGCAACCGATGATGATAACGTGGGAATACTGGCGAGTTCCATCCAGCAGGCCAACGTGAGGTGCTATCTACTTTTTCTCACGCATTTTTCTCACTTTCTCATATGTTGAGTTTGGCATACACAATGATGGGAAGGTTTTGTACCACGGTGGTATGTGTATTTGATGTGGTTATTGACAACATTTTTAAATTGGAGCAGCAAGGACCAATCAGTTTGTGGATTGTTGATCCCACCATCTTGAACCTGCACCTGTAACCAGCTTGAGTGAGTCCGGAACCCCCATGTGGTGTCCCACCAGTCCTGGACTTGTGGTGCCCCAAGTGCCCAGACAGTCATAATCCAAAACTGAGGACCTAAATGTTTTTGGGGTAGAAACTACTTTGTGAACAAAGAGTAGATTAGAACATGCTTGTCTATCCAACCAAGAACCATCGCTTGTCATTCTGACTTTGCAGCTGCTCCCACTATGTACTTCTCTGCAGCAGCAAATCCTGCTCAGCAGTTCTTCGCAAAAAGGGTATCCAAGCCCCTGGAATATTCTTCGGATACAGCATCCTGCTTCATCCTGCTGAAGAATTTCAACTTCACAAAAAGAGACAGACTTAGGGGCGTATGTTCAAGCCCCTATCGCCACCACAGCGTCACTTTTAATGATGTTGTGGTGGCGATAGGGGTATTGCCTTATTTACAAGGCAGCGCTAAGCTTTTTAACGTGGCTTAACACTGCCTTTTAAATAAGGCCCCTTTCACTCTATGCTTGGCGTGAAAGTGGTGGGCAGTGGGTGTTGTGGTGGGCATTCCACCACAACACTCATTGATTTTGACGCTGCCCTCTATTTACATAAGGCGGCGTAAATAGGAAGCAGTGCCAAAATTAAGACCAGGGAAAACCTGATCTTAAATTGGCGAAGTGAGGAGAAATGCATTATTTCTCCTTGTTTTTGCTTTTTGCATTTGTGCTGCCTGGAGCAGGACACATGGAAAAAGCTAAATGCCTTGGATTGTTTATGTACAGGAAGGTCCCCATTTCTGTACATAAACAATTTTAAAAGAAAAAGCCATTTTGTGACTTCCATGTGCGCTGCATTAAGTAGCACACATAGAAGTGACAAAATGGCATTTAAAGATTGTTTATGTACAGGAAGTGGAACCTTCCTGTAGATAAACAATCTTTCCCCTGCATGCAGACACTCTTGCTGTATGGTGGAAGGGTGCCTGTGTTGGTGCTACACTACTAAGAGGGAAACGCAAGGTTGCACCATATTGTTGTAAATATGGTACAGCCTTGCATTTCTGAAGAGGTGGAGTGAGGCCTTACGCCTTGACGGCGAATGCCTCACTTTGCCACTTCCTTGAACATATGCCC
The DNA here is from genome assembly GCF_964261635.1 of Lissotriton helveticus. Classification (NCBI taxonomy): domain Eukaryota; kingdom Metazoa; phylum Chordata; class Amphibia; order Caudata; family Salamandridae; genus Lissotriton; species Lissotriton helveticus. The sequence goes on from NC_136059.1 coordinate 1,085,021,467, forward strand.
CTAAGTCCGAACATAGATATCTTCATGCAGCTTCGACCAAAGGCTCTCCGATGACGATGCTCTCTCCTCGGATACTGTCTGCAATCTTGCCCCACGGAATTTTACGTTGTCAGAAAAATTTTCTTGAAAATTCTTTTAAGTCGGAAGGTAAGAACTGGCCATAATTTTCACTTTGACTAGGTCTCACACAACTAGATGTCCACTATTGCGCTTTAATCTTTTTGACGTTAGCTTTTACTAAAAAGTTTAAAAATTCATAACTTCGGTTCTACTAATTGAACTTTTGTCAACTTGGTGTCAAATAATGTATTAAAATGTATTCTATCTTCTAAATTGGTTTTGGATTTTTCTTTCATTGTGTTTTCACTTTATTACTGTTTGTGTGCTCCATAAATACTTTACACATTGCCTCTAAGTTAAGACCCTACTGCTTTTTGTGCCAAGCTACCCAGGGATAGACAGAGGCTAATTTAATGACTTCTTGCGGTTCACCCTGCCAGGGATTGTGGCTATTGCTTGACCAGGGCTCCACCCAAGTCAACCAACAACCCAACATCTCACATATAGACATTGTCCACCATAAATAATAGCACAGCTAAGCCCACTGAAGATGTGAGCACTAATCAGTAAATCCCTGAACCATTGTTTAAGTCTAATAACCGGCTTTCGCACTTGTCATAGTCTCCATTATGTGAACAGCTGAGGCAATAAACCAGGTGTCTCCATCCAGTCGATCATGAGTTACCAGTAGTTCACAGACACCTTCAGATCAGCTCACAGCCTTGAATACATTTTTAAATAAACACAGGGTCACACTTACCTTTTAATGGAAAGGGAAAGCTGTGTGTATTTTTACATTATTATCATCAGACTGCAGATAGCAGGGTCTGATAATGAGCAGTGCTCGGTCAGGCAGGTTGGAGCAGAGGTGAAGAAGTGATGCACTGAGGTGGTTAACACCTAAATAAAAGCCAGTGTTAACTCAAAATAAGAGCATGAGAACAAAATGATGTTTCTGAGTGTTTATGTTAACTCTTAATTTTATTTTGTTCCCAATTCAAAGTGTTGCATGTACAAACAGCAGGACTCTGGCTCCCAATGGACTGTAGATATTAAACTAGATGTACAAAATTCTAATTTCAAATTTTGCATTTCCTAAATAGCGACGCCGTAGGATTTAGTAAATGTAAAATGAGATGTACAACCTTTTAGATTCCCTAATAATGATTACTACAGAGTAGGAATCCCAATTAGGGGATCATATATAGGAAATGCCATTGAATTCCCGCCTATGGTGAAAATAGGAAATGATTTGCATTTATAACATTTCGATTTCCTAATAGGAAATCATGGTTAAGAAATGCAAAGCCAAGGGTGCCTGATTTCCTCGAGGACATTCAACAAAACATTAAGTCTTAGGCCCTTATTGGACTGCCGTACTCATGGAGACGATTCGGCTGCTGCCGTATTACCAGTGGGACAATCATACCGTCACAAAGCTGCTGGCTCCACTGTGCTCAAGGATCCTGCTGTGACGGCGGTAGGGAAAAGCACAGTAACATGCTGGTGGTGCCGAAGCCAGCACTGAGAGCATACTATTACGAGTTGCCTTTCTCCACCACCCCATGAAAGGGTGGTGGAGAAGCTACAACAGGGGCCCTAACAAGGCCTGGGGGTGCATGTAGGACGGCATATGTTGTACCATCCAGGAATTAATTCCCTGTCACTGCATGGTGTGGCATGCATGCATGCATGCATGCATGCCACACCGTGCAGGAATGTGAAGTTGGTGCTCTTACTACAGTGGTATGCACTTTGAGCCTATCATACCACTGCCATGAGACAGCCCCCGCACCACCCGCCACCGGAGGGTGGAGCACAATGGCTTTGGCAGTCCTCCTGTCAGAGTGGCGCTGGTGTGCTGACAGGGGGACCACCAAAGTCGTAATAAGACCCTTAATGTCTTTCTCCACATTAAATTCAGCCAATTACGTCTTAATGCTTTATGAAGCATGTTTCTTCACTTAAATGTGACTCGTGGAAGTTTTAAATGATGAGTTTAATGGAATCTATATGAACAAAGTTACATTTTCAGTTTAATTTTCTGCCATTTCAAGGTGTTGCATGCCATTTATACACAACAGTCGTTTTGCTCCCAGAGACCAGTTGACACCAGCCGCAGTCGGTAGGGGAGTACCTGCCGGGGCGGTGATGTGGGGAGGGGGAGGGGCAGGGTGGGGGGTAGTAATCTATGGATAATGGACATTTACAGGTAAGTAAACATATAAATAAATCAAACTAATTGCAGTTTGGGATGCCGTGCACACAACGAAATTTGTTTTATTTATTTATATGTTTACTTACCTCTAAACGTCCATTATCCATAGATTACTACCCCCCACCCTGCCCCTCCCCCTCCCCATATCATCACCCCGGCAGGTACTCCCCTACCGACCGCGGCTGGTTGACACTAAGAGGCCTATGTTGATGTCGCTCAGAAAGCCTCGGACCTGCTGTGGGAGGCTTTCCGACCGACATCTACGGTTTCACTTCTGACCACCTGATTACAATCTAGGCAGTCGAAAGTGAACCCGACTGGTCATTCTGGCTGGTTTCCAACAGGCTCAAGAAGCCAGTCAGAGTCAGAGACCAGCCCATAATCCCTACGGACAGCGTTTTCTCCATAAGGATTACAATACCTATTTCCAACAGGCTTTCCATGTTGGGCTTTCTGACATGGAAAGCCTTTCAGAATGTGACATTGGGGGGCCCTAGCAGGGCTCCCTTCACTCTGTGGCCTTCAGTTGGGGGCTGAGGGGGCACCTGTGGCACCCCCCTGTTAATCCCTGTACTGGGTGGCAGGCACATCCTCTCATTTGTCTATGGGAGCTTGTGCTGTGGCTGGTTTATAGCCATAGTTCAAGCTTCCATAGACAAATGGGAGTAAGCGACCGCACCATATGCGATCGCATTGTAATTGCAGTGTCAGGAACTTGGACTGGATGCCGGTCGTCCCAAAACTGCAACAGTGTTGGATAGAGGGAACTCCGACCAACATCGTAATGAGGCCCTATGCCAAATTTATAAATGAAAAATAGTAATTTTTTACATGGGAGAATTAAAAGTTTTATGAAGCATGTTTCTCTACTTTAAATTCCGCCCATTTAAATAAATGGCTGTATTTATCTGTTATAAATATTGCACCATGTCTACAAGCCAATAGGAACACAATGCTTGGTGTTTTAAACGTGACACTTGGAAATGGGAGTACATTTAAATGATGAGTTTTATGGCAGCCATATAAACAAAGTTACCATTTCAGTTTAATTTCACACTATTTCAGAGTGTCACCTTTACACACGGAAAGCATCTGGCTCTCAGAGGGTGGGAGAAACAGTGACATATTTATAACTAAAAAATACAGCCATTATTTTAGGTGTGCAGATGAATGTTCCGTATTATGAACATTTATCTGCACTTTAAGTTTCTCCCATTTAAAAAAGAAAATGGTTGTGTGTTTGCGTGTTTTGCCACATATGGCAAAAGGTATGCCCTGTGCCACAAGTACATGCAACACAGGCTCTCAGTCACCCATGCACATATATCCCATTCATACGCACACATCTTCATACATCCCCAAAGAACACGCTCTCACTGACACATATTGCAGCCCTGTCTGTCATAGGGCTCCAAATCAAAGTATTTTGTTCAACTCATAGTACCAGGCTAACTGTACCTTATGTTTAAAGTCAATGAAGCTCGGTGTGTGGGTACCTTGTATCAATGCGTGAGTTGTTTATTCTTCAGTAGTTCACAATGAATTTCACTGATCAGAAGTAGCTTTCATTACAGAAAAGGTTGGAGACCCCTGCAATAAACTATAATTTTCATTACTTGAATACATTCTACATTAGTTACTGCAGGAAAATCCCATCTGCACAGTGAAAAAATACTCTTTTGGAGTGACTCTTCTGACTACAAGCCTCTAATACGAGTTTTACAGTTTATATCTACAGATTTGCATGCCTCAATTACCTTCAAGTATGTTCTTGTCATGTATACCACTTATTTCAGTTTTTTAAGCAACCTGCATACCTTTGAGCACAGAGGTGCTTACAATTTTCCATTCCCCTTTCCTCTTCAGAATTGACGTCCTGCAAATTGAAACACGATCAACCTAATGCAAACCTTTCAACACACTTCAGAGATCTAATTTGTCAAACATTCTTTGCAATTGCATCAGTCTTCTAAGCTGCTGCATAACCTGTGATTTAATGTATAAGGAAACAGGGACTTTACCTATCACGCTGCCACAATTTAGTAGTTTCTTGTCTCTGATAAGGCCATATATCGTATTTTCATATCTCAAATATTCATTGTGTAGTACCTTTATTGGTGCTAAATTAGACAGACGTTTAATCATAAAAAAGGGTGATCACTAAAAGTAGGTCCTATATAAGGTTCTTGGTGGTATGTACAAAAATAACTTATGGTAGAAGGCAGATACTTTTTCTTAAGTCTTACAGTGAATCACGTGTAGATATTTGCATTACCAAGGCAACTAACCTATGAACATTTTGAAGGTTATGAGCATTAGAACCTATATTTCAACTTCAGTTCTACTGCCAACATTTACAAATAAGAATATATTTTTCTCAGTTAAAATATGTAACATGCATATGCAAAGTAGAAACATCTTTTATTTGTTTCACAATTACCTGAGTGTTTATATTTCTTTATAGTTGATTATTAATAAGGAAAGTGTGTACATCCACATAATTTCATGGTGGTAACTTCTATTATTTGTAGTTGATTGAAACCACAGGTTTAATATGAAGCACCGTATAAAAATAAATCACTGTTATCTTTAAATTATTCTGAAATTCTTATGCGAGTCATTATGCTCAACACGCCACATCAATGGAAAGAAAGCTTATAACTTTTCCTGCCATCCTAACATTTAACAATAGTTGGCACACAGTTCAATTCTTGACTGATTTTTCTCAGAATGCAAAAGTTGGAGTTGTCATTGTTGCGTAGTCTAGCACCATAAACCAGTAAAAAGCTACACCCACAGACCAAAAATGTACTTGATTAAAGGTATAGCAGACGGGTACTCTGTCACAAATGTGAAAGATAACCTTATCACAAGTGCATAATATGCAAATACATGTGTAATTTTTTAGGATGAATGGACCATATATCACAAACTTGGTGGCTATCCTGTCCACCATATTACAAGTGTGTTAGAAACGGGGTCTCTAGTTTGCAGTGGTTTGCTCCCTGTCCAAGTAAGGAACCTCGCTCTAGTGATGGTAAGTACGGTACACACGAAGCATAGCCCATTCTTACACCATTGGTAGCTTGGCCAGAGTAGTCAGGGGTATCCCCAGAGGCAAGTGTAAAGTGCTTGTACACTCACACCAAGTAACACAGTGAAAACACCACAAAAGTACTCCACACCAGTTTAGAAAAATAGCTAATATTTATCTGAGTAAACAAGACCAAAACAACAATACTCATACATACACAAATCAAGTAATGATGTTTTCCATATATAGTAAAGTTGTTAGGAAACAATTGCTCTAACTGGGGCTATCAGGTCGCGCTTGACCAGAAAAAATCCACAAGGTCAGTCCAACCACAAGCGAATGCTGGCTAGATACAGGAGTCAGGTAGACCCCAGCATAGTAGCTTGGATATGCTAAAACTATTCAATGAAGCAAGTTACAAGGGAGGTGAGGTGTAGCGAAAGCAGGTGCTGTGGTGATTCATTACCGCTGTGCAGGATCTTTGGCATGTTGGCAGTCAGGGACGTTGTTTTGCACAAAGGAGGTAAGACGTTACTGTAGCAAGTGAGGCTTCAGTTCCTGGAGGCGGTGCAGGGTCATTGAGCTATAACGCCTGGGGACGATGCAAGTCGCAGGTGAAGTGATGCGTCGGTTGCAGGTGTGGTACCTAAATTCTTTACTGCTGAGCGTTATCCACGACAAAATTGGCTGTCAAGCCGTGAGGTCTTGATTTCACGGCGTTGAGGTAAAACCACAGGCCACAGCTGTGGCATTGAAGTCAGAGCGGTATGTCGTGGACATCGGTGGTGTGATGCTCGTGACTCCTGCATTGGTAATTCTTCCGATGTGCTGTGGCATCATCAGAGCCTGTGTTGTAAGTCACAGTTGTTGCAACAAGCGGGGCCCACTACTTCGGCGCAGGCAGCTTCACGGCATCAGAATTGCAGACAGGCGCTGGTTTCTGAGTTGCTCTGCATTGGTTTCTTCTTGTTACACAGAAACTTTTTTCCAAGGGCACAGGAACGGGAATTGGCACCACTTGGCAAGTAGGGCTCTCATCAGATAAGACAAGGTACTACAGGTAAAGTCTTTGATGCCCGTGAGACTTCTAACAGGAGGCAAGCTCTACTCAAGCCCTTAGCGAAACTTCGAAAGCAGAATGTAGAGGGAAAAGTCCAGTCCTGTCACTCCCAGGACAGAAGCAGCAGGAAGCTGGACAAAACAGCAAAGCAAACAGAAAAAAGCAAGTCCCTCCTGGCAGCCCACCAGCTCTTCTTCCTGGCAGAATGTCCTCAGTCCAGAAGTGTTTCTTTCATATGGTGTAGGAGGTCCAGTACTTATACCCATTCTAACCTTTGAAGTAGATAAACTTCAAAGAAAGGCTTTTGCATTGCACAGGACCCTGCCCTTCCTGGCCCTGGCTCCATACACACTCCAGGTGATGGAGACTACATAATGTGGTGACAGGCACAACACTATTCACGTGTGAGTGTCAGCTCCTCTCACCACTCTAGCTCAGGAAGGGTCATCAGTCTGGTGATGTGCCATCTGGTGCAGGGCACACCTCAGAGCTCCCTCTGTGTGTTACTGTTCAGAGTCAATTCACAAAGCCCAACTGCCATCCAACCCAGATGTGTATTCTAGGAACAGGCGGAGGCACAGAATGGTTAAATGGCCTTTTGAGACCTGCAATCTAAAACCAATATTGACTAAAATATGTGTTTTTAAATTGTGAGTCCAGAGACACCAAACTCCATTTTTCTATCTATTCCCAATTGGAAGATACACTGGTACAATGCTACCAGGCAGCTCCTGTGCTAACCTATGGAATATATAGACCTTCCTGTAGTGAAAACCGAGTTTAGCAGTATTTCACTACGAGGACATGTGAAGCTCACAAGTGTCCTACCTCTTAAATACACTGCACCCTGCACATGGGGCTACAGAGGGCCTACCTTAGGGTGCCTTACATGTAATAAAAGGGAAGGTTTGGACTTGGCAAGTGTGTGCACTTGCAAGGTCGAAATGGCACTTTAAAACTGTACACAAAGGTTCTGCAATGGCAGGCCTGAGACAGGCTTTTGATGCTACTCATTCTACTCATGCGGGTGCCAGTGCTACAGGCCCACTAGTAGCATTCGAGCTAACTGGCCCCAGGGGACACATGGTGCACTGTACTGTGGACTTATTAGTAAATAAAATATGCCAATCATGGAGAAACCAATTCCCATCAGGTTTTAGACAGGGAGCACTTGCGCTTGAGCACTGGTCAGCAGTGGTCAAGTGCCCAGAGTCCTAAAGCAGCAAAAAAGAAAGTCAGCACAAAGTCAAAAACAGGCCAGAAGCAAAAAGACAGAGGAAACCATTCCAAAAGATGCAAGGTCAAAGAAAGTGTATTATATTTTAATGCACTTGTAATAAGGTGAACAGGATATCCATTACATTTTTGACAGAGAACCCATCTGCCAAACTCTAATTCAGGCCCTTTGTCTTAAGAACATGATCATACATTCTCTTTTGTGTCAGTTACTTACATACTTTGGTTATTAATAGCCCTACATCTCTCTGGTAGTTACTTTTGTCTGATAGAACAATTCACAGACATGCACCTAGTCAGTTATATCTTAAACTTTGCTCTTCCTGTTCGAAAAGCCATGCTAAGATCAAATGAAAAAATCTGACACCTTGCACGACAATATTTAATTCAATATGTACTGACAGTAACAATATTGAGTTCAAATATTCATCAATTATTTTTCCTCAACAAATCCCAAGTATATTTTTAGTTCTTCACCATTGTTCCTTACCATGATGCAAATCCAATAAAATCACTACCTGGAATGCTGTCAACTGACACGATTGTGCTAAATCAGCAAAACCATGATTACATAACATGTACAATCTGGTAAATTTAATAAGGCCGCCTTCCAAAGCACATTTTATATGATAGTTCTATGCCACAACGTCCACTAACGCTCGAGACAGAGGGGCAGATTTATGATGACTGGCGCATCCCCAGGGATGCGCCAGTTATATTGCGCCGCTACTCCGCCACCCATGGTGCGCCGCATTTAAAATGCGGCGCACCATGGGGCAAAAACGGCACGTAAAGGTGGCACATTGCTGGAGTTGCGTCGCAAGCGCGACGCAGCTCCAGCAAGGCTCGGGGGTGCCCTATCTGACCAATGCTGCATCAAGACCTACGCCTGCTTCAAGCAGGCGCAGGGTTTTGACGCAGCATTGGCCTGAAAGTGACTGAGTGAAATCTTATAGATTTCACTCAGCCACTTTTGCGAGGCGCACCTGCCCCGGACCGCCCACCCTGCGCTGGAACGCCCACAGGTGGCGCAAGGATTTACAACGTGACGCATCTGCCTAGATGCGTCACGTTGTAAATGGGTCGTAGGGATGCGCCACGTTTACGCCGCAGTTGCGTGACGTAAACGTGGCGCATTACCATCATAAATCTGCCCCCGAGTCTTAACCGGCCGGTCGCTTGCTAGCAATCCTCCGGCATTCACCTAGCAGCTGGGCAGGTTTAAGGCTTGATCGAAGGGGCCATCTCGTGAGTATTGCTCTGCTGACTCTCATCACAAACAGGTATGTCGGAGCACACTTAGAGACTCATGGAGGTTTTTTCTCCTACAGAAACCCCCCTCAAGACCGCAGGGACTTGCCGTTGAGGCACTGCATTCTTGTGAAGGGGTAAATGGTTGTACTACTTTGGGTGATAATATGCGTCTTTCTCTATATATAAATACCGAGTCACGTAACGCTATGTTTACAGAGTATGTCCTGCAAAACGTAGTAGCGGTAACGCCCTGCCTTTATGCACAAGGGCCATCATGCCCCTTTTTATTGCTACATCTACGAACCACGCATTGCTTAGTTTTTAACCATTGGTGACCACCATGACTCAAAGAAATAAGTTTGAGTCATTCACAGGGACGTTTTAAGGATTATGGAGGCCCTGGGCCAAATGTATTTTGGGGGCCCCTGTTGGGAACAGATTTGAATTTATGGTCCAGTTTCAGCTCTTTCATGCCCTCTTTGGTCACATTTTAAATGAATTTACATCCGGTATTCAGGGATAGTGATGTGTGTTTTCAGTAGCCCACTAATATTACTGCAAATAATCTCCGTGATACGCTCCCATTTCACATATGCGAGGTCCTGTATTGATCTAAAAGAAACTTTTTTATATGGATGTTGCATGAATCATAAACACATTTTGCCTGCAAATGTCACACATTCAAAATAAATAATATTTACAACAAGCTGTTAAAGTATTCAAGGCCATCAGGGCATGACACTCTGCAGAACAGAGATGGCTCTAGTAGGGGGCCCCTTGAAAGGCTGGGGCCCCGGGCCAGAGCCCACTTTGCCCATGCCTTAAAACGTCTCTGGTCATTCACATGGGCTAAAGCACAACATGCACAGTCAACTTGAGGCCTACGCATGAGACCTCTCTATGACCCACAGATATAGACAGATTGCTCTGTCAATACATGTATAGGTGGCAGTATGATAAAATGAAATGGCACGTTTTTCCATAATTGTTGCAACAAGATGCACAGTGTGATCTATACGCAGCTGCTGAAATTAAGTTAAATGTGGATATATTTGAATTCACTGTAACTTATGTTTGTCTCTATATGTTTGTTTCCAACTCCTGTTGTTGTGTGTTTTTTTTCCCTCCAGGTAATAATAGGAACACGATTGAGATGTTCCCAGGAGTACTTTAACTCACTCAGAGCCTTAATAGAGGTATCATGGGAATAAAGGGTGTTTGTTTCCCTGCTCCTATTTTTATATTTATTTTTACACACCAATTCTCACTGCAAGGTCCTGCCGATGCGCACCAGGATCCATTAGGGACCTTTTTTCCAGCGCGAAACATGTCGACCAGGTTTTACATTCACAAACATATACGGGTACTGAGAGTAGCAGATTAATACCTTGCACTCTACCATATTTGCTAATAGAGGTGCCTCATCTCCCCTGGATAATTATTTTACATTTACCTCTCAGACCCACAAATAAAAATTTACTTCAGGGTACCGGTGGGGTAATTTGTATACACTTGCACCATTCCCATTTAGACCCACATGCACAACTGCGGCGTCTCCTAAAATATCTCTAACAAACAGCCCTCTTGCAGGGCCCACGGAGGACAGCAGCGCCACCCCCACCAGGAGCAAAGCTTCACAAGATTGTGTGAGGGCACTAATTTCTAAAGGAGAAATTCCCCCATCTTCATCAGACCGGAAGCACATATAGAGACCTTTTTCTAACTTATTTTCTATGTAACCAAGTAGGTTACAGCCTTCTCTCTGGGAACAGTTACTAACCAGTGAGCACACTCCGATTATAAATCTATAGGGAACGGATGATGAATCAATAGATTGCCTGGCCGCCAATCATAATAATGCAGCATTTCTAGAGCCGTTCCCCTGGAGAAGTGACACAGCTCTGGGATATCCCTTGTCTCCCATTATCTTTGTCCTAACACTGGAGCCTTAGGATTCTGAAAAAATACAAATGTAAGAAAGTTGAGACAGGCCACTGGTTAGGACAAAGAATATTGTTACGTGCTGAAGACATTCTTTTATGTGCTATACAACCTGAGGTTTCTATAGACAAGTAAATGCAAATTCTAGACATGTAAGGGAGGTATAGTGGATTCTGCATAAACTGGATGAAACTGGTGATATTTCCACGGATGTACGTTGTTACAACGCATGCTTTTACCACGCATTCTGTTACAACGCAAGTTTTACAACGCAAGCCTTTACAACGCATTGCTTTGGGGGGTGCTGGATAGTGAATAGTTTAATTTTCTTATCCAACTCCAGTCCCCGTGGATAGTAGGGAAGGTGTTGGATAGTAAATTAAAACTATTCCCTATCCTAGAGTGCCCCCCAGTGCAATGCGTTGTAATGGCTTTCGTTGTAAAACCTGCGTTGTAAAGGCACTGCTTGGTAAAAGTTGCGTGGTAAAGGATGTTTACCATTTCCACTAATGGCATGGACTCCCACTGCTCCAATTAAACGTCAGATGCAGATAGATCACATTAGGTTTAGATATTCATGTATATATTTCACACAAAATATATATAGTGTTCTCACTTCCAAGCAGATGTCACTGGAAGAAGTTGCTACGGCATAGGGTGGCTCTTTTTCAAATGAGAGCGCTGTTAAACTGTGCACCCTTCAAAAACACCACGATGTGTCTCAGATGTATTTTTTAAGTAATAGGTGCAGAACTGAGACTAATCGTGTGGAAAGATGCCTCCCTGCCCCCAAAGATTGCACTACAAAGACATATTAGAGGAGTTAATTTGGGGGGTACTACTCTCCCAGATAAGAAGAAATACCATTGCGCAACACAATTAGTATTGGTTAAAGACTGGGCATATAACCCTCTGTTTGTCTAAATAGATATGTAAAGGGTGATAGAAGATACATTGCTGCTCTCTGTAGAACACTGCACTCGGAGATTGGCCAGCTGTTCTGAGGGCATGGATCACGGTGCTTAAGCCCACAGACACACTGCCTGGGGAAACCCTGCAATGGAGCTCTGATTGACTGTAAGAAAAATTGGATTTGATGGGGATCAGTAAACTTGGGGGCATATGTACAGGCCCCTATCGCCACCACGACATCACTTTTACTAACGTTGTGGTGGCGATTGGGGCTGCGCCTTATGTGCAAGGCAGCGTTAAGCCACTTAATGTGGCTTAACGCTGCCTTGTACATAAGGCCCCCTTTCACGCTATGGTCAGAGTAAAAGGGGTGGGCAGCGGGTGTTGCGGTGGGCATTCCACTGGAACACGCATTCTTTTTGAAGCTGCCCCCAATATACAAGGGTGGCGTACATAGAAGGCAGCGCCTAAATGAAGACCAGGTAAATCCTCATCTTAAATTGGAGAAACGAGGAGACATGCATTATTTCTCCTCGTTTTTGCTTTTTGCATGGGTGCTGCCTTGTGCAGCAAACATAGAAAAAGCAAAATGCCATGGTTTGTTTATGTATGTATAGGAAGGTGTCCCTTCCTGTACATAAACAAACCATTTAAAAAAAATGCCATTTTATCAATTTCATGTGTGCTGCATGAAGCAGAACACATGAAAGTGATAGCATGACTTTTAAGGATTGTTTATGTGCAGAAAGGGACACCTTCCTACACATAAACAAACCCAACCTGCACACAGACACCCTTGCACTATGGTGCAAGGGTGCCTGCGTTGGCGCTAAGTTGCTAAACTTAGCACCATCACCGGGGAAAACACAAGGCTGCACCACATTCTTGTAAATATGGTGCAGCCTTGCATTTCTGAAGTGGCAGAGCACGGCGTTAAGCCAAGGAGGCTAACGCCATGTTCTGCCACTTCCGTGTGCAATACCCCTTGGTATTTACAACTTAAGCATGTCGTCACTGCTGATGCGCCCTGGAGCTTGTAATAATAAACCCCTTGGAGGATAAGATATTGACCGAACCCCTTTTGCATAACACACACAGAGGCTAGATTTCAAAAACAGTCACGGAATGCAGAGCAGCAGCCATAAATGCTGCACTGTCTTGCGTGATGGGTAAGGAGCAGGAGAGTGCCATATCAACAGAGATATGACTCTCTCCTCTCCTCTCCCTTGCATTGGTGCGGATTTTATCTGCTGTGCATCAGGAGCACACCTTAGTGCCATAGGGCTAGGGTTTGTGCGTGAGTCTACCATAGGTTTTGTACTAGAAGGGTACCCTTCCAGTACAAAATACTATGCTTAGACACACTTCCAAACTTTTTCTACTTCGTATGTGTATTGTACAGTGCAGATCACATGCAAAGTCAGAAAATAAAGAAGATAGAAACAAATTTCACCTTTGAACGCCTCCTTTCAAATTACTTTTACTTTTGGTGCTAAACCCTCTCTACTACTGTTTGTAGTTAGGGTTTTGTGTCAAAGGTAATGGGTGGTTACATGGGAATGCCCATGTACCAGCCAAATAACTCCCCCTTGGGTCCAAGTAACTCAAATGCAGTACTTTGTGCTGGTTTGCATTACTTTCAGGGTTCTTTCCAGCGCAAAACACGATTGCACTGAAAAGTAAATTAGGAAAAAAAACATGTGCTGGTTTGCTAACTCAGCACTAATTGCTTGTAAATCTACCCCCATGTATCCTAACTGGGTTTAGAGGGAAATGGGAGATGGACTTTGGGAAATTAATAGATGAGGATGGGAAGAAAGAGTTACAATGGCCCAGGGAGGAGGGAATTAGGGCTGGGTGTATTCTGATGAAATACAAATACTAAATAATGTCTACTTGACCAGGGTTTTGAAATCTAGGATAGGGCAAGCAAATTCAGCTATTTTTTGGGGGGATGCGGTCAATAGGGGACATTCGTTAGCATTATTTGTTATTCCCCGTCTGTGACAAGGTTGCGGGAAAAGATGAAAACCTATTTGGCTAAGGACTCTAGAATCTCAATAAACCCCAGCGCAAAACTATGTACTCTAGGGATATGGGGGGATGACACAGCACCTAGATACATAAAATTGTTCTATAACCTGAAGCTAATTGTGACCCTGCATAATATTGTCCAGTGTGAGTTTACCTCCTACATTAGAATGGTGTTGAAAGGATATTGATTGGTGCATTGGGGTAAAAAAATATATTTATGAAAGTTGAGGGTGCCCCAAAAAAGTCAAGTGGTGCAAGCCTCTTGGATTAAATGTAGAGGTAATCTGTTATTTTATATGAGAACAAGGATGATGATCTGATTGTACAAAAGTTGACAATTTTTCAGCTTGCCTAATGTTTAGCTGTACTCCACTATAAAATGACTCCTGTCTATGGGGCCAATTACGATGCTGTAGGAAACAGCTTAGACCTACGGCATCGAAATCTCCGGTTTGGATTCATTTCCGGCCGACTCATTTTGATGGAGTCTGTCGGAAATTAATCCACACAGGAATTCCGAATGGCTTACAATGGACTCAGAGAGCCCGTCTGCCATTCGGAAAGGGGTCAGGAATGCTAAGGGCAGCTCTTTCTGCCTGAGGGAATTTGATGACGGATTCCCACAGCCTTGCTGTGCCGGCCTTTCCAATAAAGAAAGGTTTTGGGATGTCAACTTTGCGGGCCCCCAGCAGTGCCCCCATGGGTGCAAGACCTCCAGATGTCGGCTCTGGGGACACCTATGGTGCCTCCTCATTGATCCCTTCACCCCGCAGCAGGCACCTTGAGATGCCTGCCACGGATTGCAGGGATGAACTAGACCTCAGCTCTTTACAATAAGAGCATGCATTCTTGTTAGTATGCATGCTCCCATTACAAAAAATAGGATTGCGACCAGAACAATATTCGGTCACACCCTAACTGCTGGCCACAGGAAGTCAGTCGGTCCCAGTTCCAGATCGATGTCGGCCGGACTCAGGTCCATCCGACATCAAATTCGGCCCCAATGTTGGAGAAGGCGCTGGACACTAAAAGGGTTACTTTTTCTATTCATACTTTAATATAAACCCTTTTAAAGATGTTGTTGTATCTTAGAGGGTTTACATTTACTATCCCCACACCACAGTAAGGCATCTCACATATGTTTCTTAACATTAAACAAACCAAATAACTTGCAACCTACTGTTAACTAATACATATTTGTATTTGTATTGTATACTGCATTATAATTAACAGTATGACTTGTCTAAAGGACTATTCTCTTGTATTCCTATGGACCGCCGTAGTTGTAATAAGTTCTGTAGTCACTTTTGTTTTAGATTTTTCTCTCAATGTCGAGTGGAACTCCTCGTCAGCCAAGCTTTGGGTTTGAAAGTGGCAGCTTGACTTAGTGCGATGCCTAGGTCAACTCCAGGGAGTCTCGTCAATGACCAAAATCTCCAGAGCTTCAGCATAGCAAACCTGAATCTCAGGCATGACTCTCATCGAAAGGTCAGTAACCTATTGGAGCTTTTTACCAAAAACTCTCCAATCTTCTCCAAAATTCTGGATCTTCTTCAAGTAGGTCCTTTTGTGATTCCAAAGTATCCACAATGCCAGTCCAAGGTTCCAGAAGCTATGAGTTGCTCCTTTGAATGCTGGGACTACGTCTCCCACAATTCACCTTGCCAAATCATTTAAATTCCAGCTGAAGGTGGTCTCCTGGTTTCTTATCGATGGAGATGATGCAGGTGGAGCTCTTTTAGCCAGTTGCTTCAGGGAGTCCACTCCTTCACTTTTTAAAGCAAGGCAAGTCCTTAGGGCTGTAGTTCCTAAAGTGTGCAGCAGGTGCAGTCATTCAGAGTGCAGTTCTCTTAGTGCAGGTCATGGTTCCAGCAGAGTAGTCCTTCTTCTTCTTCTTGTAGTTTCAGACAGGGATCAGAGTTGCTGGGACGATCTCCCATAGTTATCCAGTGTTCTTGGGTACTCCTAATCATTGGGGTATAGGGTACCACCCAGAAATATAACAGCGTCCTCCAAAGTGTAGCACAGTCTTGTACTAGAAAGCACTGTTCTTTTAAATTCCAAAATTCGAGCAACTGTCTCCTGGAGGTTAAGATATGTCTAGGCCAACCTGCTGGTGTGGCTAATTTACCCTAGCACTCCCATTCCAGACCCTCTGCTAATTCTGGGGCACCTGTCTGGCTAATGCTGCAGGATATGGGTGTGAGCCTCTGTGCTTTCCTAACTATCATTCTCTCTGAAAACCAGTTTGACGACTCCACCCCATCCTGCCTTTTGCTCTGCAGCTGCAGATCTCCTCCCACCAGATGTACCTTGTCTCTATGCAGATCACTTCTCACCTCATCAGAGCAGTTTGGCTCAGCCTTCCAAAGGCTGGCCAATAAGGAGAGACTGTGTATTTTAGCATATCAGAATAGCAAGTTTTATATCTTCTTTTCTGTGATAGTTATAATAAATCTAACTTTGCCAAAGCCGGACCAGCCCAGACAATCATCAAATAGACAAGAGCATTCCAGGCCACAGTCTGTAAGAGAAGGCTCAAGGGGAATTAGCCAAAGAGAAGAGACCGCCAGCAGAGGGAGAGATAGACTGTGTACACCGTGCAGAGACCTGAAAATCACAAAGTTACCCAAGACAAGAGAAGCGTTAAGTGGCCAAACAAGGCCAAGCGATGATAATGGTTTTGTAAGCAACCTAGTAATCCCCACCTATAGCACAAGGAAGACAGGTGCAGAGCGCACAACCCCCAGTGTCCGCCTGACACCACCGTGAGCAAGGAATTTTGCGCCACATGCCCCAGTGGTGAACAGAGACCACTTCAAGCTAGGAAAAATGGACATGCCAAGTGCCTGAAGAAGGCAATCATGAAGAGGACCGAGTGCACAAGATCAGAGAGGCGCAGAAGGCTACACCAGAGAGCCTGACAGCTCAGGCAGGCGCCCAGGATAGAGAGACCTCACAACAGAGAAGAAGCAATGCTAAAGGAAGCAGGGAGAGCCCCCACATCGCCACGGAACTAGCAAGACCCCATTGTGTGCCAAAGACAGCACAGAGTGTCCTCCTCCACACTGCCTCAAGACGGAGTTGCCAGTGGCCCAAGAAAGGCAAGAGGAGAGTCGCACACTACATGTGGCAAGCTGCCACCGCAACATGGGTCCAAAGACATCTGACACGTGGCCGGATGCCACATCGCACAGCAAGCAAGGAGAACGTCACACAAAGTGATCAACCCCGCCAGGCATGCCTGAGTGGAGGTAGGCGCAGCATCTACCATGGCACAGACTCAAGTTGCAAGCACAACACCCTTGAGTGAAAAAGGTGACCCACCATCCTGGTAGAGGAGCACCACGAAGACGCTTGAGGAAGGAATTGGCCTGGCACGAGGTCCGCACAAAGACGAGTGACAATCTGGTCACCATGAAGAACTGTAGGAACGCAGTTGCCCTGAGAAGACCAACAAGAGGAGAAGAACAAGGACTCGTACCACCACAAGACAAGAGCGCACCCGTAGACACAAGACAGCCACCAGGGCAGACCGGCGTCCCTGGAGACAGCCAAATGGGGGAACCAAACGTAAGCCTCAGCAAGCGCAAACTGCACCTCCCCCCAACCGTTCCCCGTGCAACCGTCTATTCCCAATATTCAGTAGTCTAAGTAAGAAAGCGTCCCTGCTCTTGACCCCAGATGCCATGGGTGAAGGAAGCCTCAGCAAGACAAAGATAGGTGGCTGCGAAATCCTTCCAGACATCCCCTCTCCAAGCAAGTTGTCACCACCTGTCATCCAGGTTCAACAGCAACCACAACATCACTGCCATGTGCAGCATGCCATCCAACCAACTTCTGTTTAAACTACATCTCCCAGAAACCCCAATGAGCAGTGAACCAGGTGACAACCAGGAAGTAAAACCAACCTCTTCCACTGGGTGCTCAGTTTCCAGCATTACTGAATACTGAAGGACGTGTCCTGCCTTGTTGCCCTGGACTTCGGAAAATAATTGAATACAGGTCAGTGCCTTTGTCTCCCAGCGCACCCAGCGCAATGAGACAACGCAGGGACAATCTGTTTCTGTAAAAAGCCCCTCGCACACCGTGCACGCGGTGCTCCCTGCTTTATGTTTAAAACATTGCATTCCAGAAATGCTGAATTTTCGATCGACTCGGCAGAAAAAACTAGTATGGGGGCTAGTTGCTTCTGTCTCCTAGTGAACTCTGCGCAATGACACAGGCACAGTTACAAGCGCCGCGCACGCCATGCACGCGGGGCCCGTGTTTGTTATTAATGTGCATCCAGGACATACAAGTGATCGACCCGGCAGCCTGATTATTAATGACAACGCTGTCCCACAATCTCAATTGAAGCAGACCCACACGACTATTTAGAGCGCTGCCTTTCAATGCGTGCTCGCCATTTATTAAGTGCATGTTCACCAGTTCTACAGGCACGTATTTATCTACCGCTGTCTGGCCCACAGGCAATCCTGAGAGTGGAAGCGTGAAGCATGGAGGCTTAGGGCCAGGCCTATTCCGCTGCCTGACTGCCGTTCGAGTTTCCAGAACTACACACACCTTGCATTGAAGGGTGAGTCCATGTGAGAAAGTGGAGAATGAATGATGTCACTAATTGTACGTCTGTGAATCCTAAAGGGTGGTTTTCATTTCATTCTTTCAGACTCCAACATCCACCACGCCCGCATTGGAGTAGTTGCGTAAGACGTAAGGTAGGGGAGCTTCCCACTGGATAGGCACTAGCTATGAGAGCTTTGTCAGTGATTTTTTCCACAAATTGGTTTTTGTTTGTCTTTTAGAGTCTCTTTCGGTCCTGATGAGAACCCAATGAATATGTGGGTTCGAAACGCGTCGACCTCACCCCAGGTCACCTGCACTATGAAATGATCAGTGTCTGGATTGTCATTTATGGACAGTTTAATTAAGTTTGTGCAACTAGTAAAAAACTTTTGACGCAATCAGTTTTATAACCATTTGTTACATTTATGTTTAAGTTCTGATTTTTCATTAAGCACGGTGGTGCTCCTAGGGATTTCATTCTAGTATGAATGTCAAGTATGTGAGAGGTATGGATGTGGTGTAAGTGAATTGTTGGTTTGTCTAAATTTGTTGTACATATATCATTGTAAATATTTGTATATAGTGTTGTCTTAAAAAGTTTGTTTCACACAGCAATATATTTCCAGAAAATTGTGATAAAGTAAATAAATGAACTCTATCATTAAATGATGCAAATATCTAAGCAGGTGTTTATGCTTTATTCATGAAGACCACAACTGAATTATTATTTGTCAAGAAATTATCAGTCCTAGCACGTGTTTTGTTATTTACAGTCGATGTGGTTCAGCCTGACTGGTTATGAGCCTAGGCCTTTTGTTGTTTATTGGTTATTAGTGCGGGCGGCTGCTCGCGAGGCTTTTTGAAAGGTAGAAGTTTACCATTTCAATCAGACAGTTGAGAATCCTGTGCAAGATTCTCGTAGTTCTTTTCCCACTTTGGTTTGGGTTCAGCTGTGGGGTTACATTTTTGTGTATGTTGTTTATGTGTTAATTAACCATTTGTGTTGAGTATCTGACAAATTGGTATGTCTGATAAGGACACTTTCGCTTACAGCGAAGATCACATTCAGAGACTCATCAGTGCCCCTCCGGTTTTTGCTTCTGCTACATTGAGTTCTGCAGCAAAAACTCAAAACGAGTCCGATAATTTGATCAGACTACGCAAAAAACAAATCCGTACGGATTTACATGGACATTTCCTATTGCAACATTTGAAAGCAGGGACCATACCAGCAGGACTGCAAATACATAATATTCCAGTGGTCTTCACGGAAGACCCTGAATATAAAAAAGGATTTAGTTGCATCGAGACAAAATGCAGCAGGGACCTCATGGTCTTAACAGTGGAAACAGCACATAGAATTTCCCTCAGACAACTAGAAGAAATTAGTGTGTTGGAAACAGAAATACAGAATAATCAATTCATCACGGACGCAAAGGCATTACTAGACAAAATAGAGAAAGAAATCTCGGAATTCAAAGACTCCACGGTCAATCAAAAGACAAACAAATTTGAACTGGACAAAAAGAATTTCTCTTTGGAATCCACCTATCCATATCTCAACAAGGATTTCTACTTAAGAACAGATTCTAGACGTTTCCTTGGGGACAATCAAGGTAGATCACGTAACAAGTTCCTTACTTTTTCTGACACTTCATCATCCTCATCAGGAGGAGAGTCTGATCCTGGTGATACTAGGAATAATCAAAGTCGAAGGGGCAATCAACAAAATCAACAACCCGCTCAACAACAACAAAATCAATCCCCTTTTTTAGGAAGAGGCCAACGGAGAGGCAGAGGACGGACACGCTACAATCTACAACCTTGGGAAATGACAACACGCCGTCAGTTCTACAAGAATTAAAAACTTCATCAGTTTTCAATCTATCATCGCGGTTGCTATCCAAGTCAGAAATTTCCGTTCTTAATAAAGGATTGTGATTTGTTCCTTCAAAACCCACCAATTTTGTGAAGATGAAATTAGAAGCAATGGAGTTCTGTCGAAAGATTCGACTGAAAACATTTTTTAAAGACGCTTCTGAGGTCACTTCCATGGAAGTCACAGGACTCAAAAGAAAATCCACTTTCATCCCCCCTGGTTACAAAATTCCAAAAGAGGTCCTAGCGTTTGAAAGGGCATTACTTTCTGGCATTTCAGCAATAAAACACAAAAAACAATACACAAAATACAATTTACAAAAGAGTGAAAAAGAAGCTTTACTGTCACTAAAGAACGACAAAACAGTGGTTATTAAGCAGGCTGACAAGGGTGGAGCAGTGGTGGTGTGGGACGTAGGGAAATATAAAGAAGAAATACTACGACAACTTGATGACACCAACTGTTACCGAAGGATCGGAAAAAATCCCATGAACGAGTTACAAGCCGAACTCTTTGAAATACTTCAGAGAGGCTTCGAGGAAGGAATTTTGGGCCAAAAGGAATTTCTCTACTTGCAAAACAAGAATCCAAGAACACCAGTTTTCTACGTTCTTCCAAAGCTTCACAAAAATGAGACCAACCCTCCTGGACGCCCGATCGTGTCGGGCTGTGACTCACTCATAGAACCGGCAGCTAAATACATAGACTTCTTTTTAAAGCCATTTGTAAAAGACGTACCAGCACACCTCAATGACACTACTGCATTCCTCAATCAACTGAGCAAAATTGGATTTGACAGTTCAAAACAACTAATGGTGACAATGGACGTCACTTCTCTGTACACTCAGATACCGCAGGAACAAGCATTAGAAACTCTTCAGTTTTTCCTTGAAACTAGACCTCGCCCTAGGAGAGTCCCTACAGAATTTTTGTTGGAGTTAGCAAAATTTGCACTCCAGAGGAATTACTTCACATTTGATTCTGAATATTTTTTCCAGGTAAAAGGAGTAGCCATGGGCTGCCCCTGTGCGCCGGAGTTGGCTGTTCTCTTCATGGGGCTCTATGAAGAGAAATTTATCTATAATGACAATCCGTTTTCGACTAGCATTTCGCATTTTATGCGTTACATTGACGACATCTTTTATATCTGGACGGGAACCCAAGATAAACTGGATGAGTTTGTAGAATGGTTGAATTCTAGAACTCCTGATATCAAATTTACAGCAGAGGCATCAGACCGTATGATCACGTTCTTGGATGTAAAAGTGTTTCCTTTGAATAGTGGCCTGGGAACTACATTATATCGAAAGGCAACAGATGGAAACAAAAGTCTTCTGTTCACCAGCTACCATCCGAGAAGCCTACGTCAGAATTTACCTTTTGGGCAATTCCTAAGGATACAACGGAATTGTTCGTGTAAAGATGAAAATGTTCTACATGCTGGCCAACTTTCTGAAAGACTAACTGAGAGAGGATACCCAAAGAAACTCATCAAGCATGCACTCAAACGAGCCTGGTGGGTCCCCAGGGAAACCCTACGTGAGAAAAGAACGAAGAAGCAATCAAGTAGGATGATATGCGTCTCCACTTTCTGCCCCAACGCACACCAGCTCAGAAAAATTATAAAAAACAACTGGCATCTGGTGCAAAATCTACATGAAGATTTCGTAGAAATACCCATGTTTGCCTTTAAAAAGGACATGAATATTGCCAATCATCTAGTTAGGGCCGCTCTCCCACAGGAGCAACCACCTGATTTGAGAAATATGCTACGCCTTCCACCTATAGTGGGGCATCACAAGTGTGGCACTTGCACATGTTGCGAACAAACAATAGAAGGACCAGTTTTTTCACATAAAGGAATCCATTGGAAACACAACAGTTTCACTAACTGCAAAACAAAAAATGTGGTGTATGGAATATTGTGCCCTTGCCCGAAGCTATACATTGGTAAAACCTCACAGGCGATACGCCAGAGGATAACCCAACACAAATCAAGGATTAGGAAAAATGTGGCGAATGCTCCCCTTGTGAATCATTGGATTGCATCCAAACACAATGAAAATGATCTCAAATGGACAGTCATTTCTAAAATTGAAATTGACAAACGTGGCAGTGACCTGGATGCCAGACTTAATCAAAGAGAGGCATTACTTATAATGAAATATAACCCCGCAATTGATGGCCTCAACGAAATTTCTGAAATTTATAAAAATTGAATATTCACCTGAGCCCATTGCGATCCTTTGATGTATTGAGACCTCCCACTTTGGACCCTCTGCCAATTCACGGACTCCTTCTGTTTAAACTACATCTCCCAGAAACCCCAATGAGCAGTGAACCAGGTGACAACCAGGAAGTAAAACCAACCTCTTCCACTGGGTGCTCAGTTTCCAGCATTACTGAATACTGAAGGACGTGTCCTGCCTTGTTGCCCTGGACTTCGGAAAATAATTGAATACAGGTCAGTGCCTTTGTCTCCCAGCGCACCCAGCGCAATGAGACAACGCAGGGACAATCTGTTTCTGTAAAAAGGCCCTCGCACACCGTGCACGCGGTGCTCCCTGCTTTATGTTTAAAACATTGCATCCCAGAAATGCAGAATTTTCGATCGACTCGGCAGAAAAAACTAGTATGGGGGCTAGTTGCTTCTGTCTTCTAGTGAACTCTGCGCAATGACACAGGCACAGTTACAAGCGCCGCGCACGCCATGCACGCGGGGCCTGTGTTTGTTATTAATGTGCATCCAGGACATACAAGCGATCGACCCGGCAGCCTGATTATTAATGACAACGCTGTCCCACAATCTCAATTGAAGCAGACCCACACGACTATTTAGAGCGCTGCCTTTCAATGCGTGCTCACCATTTATTAAGTGCATGTTCACCAGTTCTACAGGCACGTATTTATCTACCGCTGTCTGGCCCACAGGCAATCCTGAGAGTGGAAGCGTGAAGCATGGAGGCTTAGGGCCAGGCCTATTCCGCTGCCTGACTGCCGTTCGAGTTTCCAGAACTACACACACCTTGCATTGAAGGGTGAGTCCATGTGAGAAAGTGGAGAATGAATGATGTCACTAATTGCACGTCTGTGAATCCTAAAGGGTGATTTTCATTTCATTCTTTCAGACTCCAACATCCACCACGCCCGCATTGGAGTAGTTGCGTAAGACTTAAGGTAGGGGAGCTTCCCACTGGATAGGCACTAGCTATGAGAGCTTTGTCAGTGATTTTTTCCACAAATTGGTTTTTGTTTGTCTTTTAGAGTCTCTTTCGGTCCTGATGAGAACCCAATGAATATGTGGGTTCGAAACGCGTCGACCTCACCCCAGGTCACCTGCACTATGAAATGATCAGTGTCTGGATTGTCATTTATGGACAGTTTACTTCAGTTTGTGCAACTAGTAAAAAACTTTTGACGCAATCAGTTTTATAACCATTTGTTACATTTATGTTTAAGTTCTGATTTTTTATTAAGCACGGTGGTGCTCCTAGGGATTTCATTCTAGTATGAATGTCAAGTATGTGAGAGGTATGGATGTGGTGTAAGTGAATTGTTGGTTTGTCTAAATTTGTTGTACATATATCATTGTAAATATTTGTATATAGTGTTGTCTTAAAAAGTTTGTTTCACACAGCAATATATTTCCAGAAAATTGTGATAAAGTAAATAAATGAACTCTATCATTAAATGATGCAAATATCTAAGCAGGTGTTTATGCTTTATTCATGAAGACCACAACTGAATTATTATTTGTCAAGAAATTATCAGTCCTGGCACGTGTTTTGTTATTTACATATCCAACCAAGGATCGACATTGTCACTGGGGTGGAGCCTTACTCCTGCAGAAGAACCAAGAGACCGAGGCACCGCCATTGAAATGAGAGACCAAGTGCCCAGGGGCTATAAGACAGTCCATTTGCACCTGTGTCCAGTTGGCAAGCCCACCGGCCATTAAGTCACACACCTGTGTGGCTGCCCAAACAATGCTGTTGGGTCTTGTCAGTTTTCCTGCAGCGGCCCCTAGCTGGCCCTCAAGCAGCCCTGCACAGTCCAAGTAGTATTGCGGCAGCCCGTACAAGGGCCTCAGGAACATTTCTGCACCCAGGGATTCTCGCACCAGAGATGGTCGAGAAGCGGCTGCACCGACAAGATACCAGGAGGCACAGCGGCCTCAGAGGATAATGTCCTGAACATCATTGACTTCATTCCAGCCACCGCAGAGAGGTCATTATAGTGCCCAGACACCTCAAGCACAGACTCTGCAGCAGGATGCCACTGACGCTCCTGATGTACCATCATTTAGTTAACAGGCACCAACAGCATCCCTGCCAGAGCACACAAGTTCATCCAGCAGTGTTCAAGAAGACATTAATCTGACGGACAGGCTGCCAAGGAATCCAGACTCCATTTATGCATCATTCCTGCCCAGAAGATGCTGGCTAAATTATGGAAGTGTGCTGAGATGCTCAGGTGCTCCCAGCTGCACCTGTCTACGATTGTCCTGTGGACTGCCTCCTAGAAACAAGAGACTGTATGGTGTCCTTTGTGGATAGTTTGTTTCCAGAATTTAGACCTTGTTTTATTTTTAATAAATTTTGAGAGGAATGTAGTGTCATGCTGGACATGGTCCAGTGTTTTAGCATACACTTTGGTTAGTCAGTCACTTCCTCAATTGAGTGGACACACATGCATCCCACACCCATCAGGCGTCACAAGTGACGTGATCCTGCTAATAAAAGGGCTCGGTTACACGTGCTCATGGCCAGTTAACCATGATACTCCCAGTGTCTGTGTCAATTTTTGTAATATGTGGGCCTAGGTCCCTACAACATTACAGGCAGGTCCTAAGGATGGGATCAATGGTAATTTAAAATCAATTGTTTTGAGCTTTTCAGAGACCAGCTCACAGTGAACATTACGATTTTGAAAATGCTTACATGTGAGATTCACTTAGTAACTTTTAATTTAAGGAACTTTTGAAACACTTTCTTTAGTTTATTTTGCTGAGCAAGAACCCCCATTTGTTTGATTGGATGCATTTTCTTTCAAAAGTAACAACTCCAACAATTGTTTTTGTATCTGACTCGCAGTATGAATGACTGTTCAAACAAGCAACATGTTTAATTATATTTCTCGATGTACCGTCAAAACTCAGGATGAATGGCCTGACGTTGCCAGTCTGTGCTTGTGGTTGCTGGATCCCCATGATTCTTAATCCAGCAGGGGGTGCTGGCAGCTGGTGGACCAGTCTGCTGACTTTAGACTGACTAGCTTTGAGTCGCAACACTTGCCCAGTCCTATGATCCTTAACAGATCAGTTGATCTTCCATGCCAGAAAGATCAATGGAAACACAACATATGTTTTATGTGGTGGTGGACTAGCGTGCTAAATACCATAGAAGAGGGGATTGTCAACCAAAAGTTTGCCGCAACTGATCATGTACAACGTGGTTCGGCTGATTTAAGCATAAGTGTGTCAATGGTAATGAGAGTGTGTCGTCCATTTACACATTGGTTTGTGAGGATGTGCACCATGCTTTAGGTTAACAGGAAATAGTGCAGGTGTTAATTTTAGCAGGAAAATGATGTTGCAAGTTGATAGGTGGGCCTGCATTATTTGAATCATAGCTACATGTTACGTGAATGATTTTTAACAGTTTGATGTAGTTAGATGTAGTAGAGAAAACCAGATTCCACCTTATTACGGCTGGGGAGCATCTTCTGATTTGTTAAGGCAACTCAGCACGAGTAACAGTCCACAGAAAGAAAGTGACGTTCCATCTTATGTAGTCACCTTTCAGAGTCCACAGGAATGTTTAAACCCAAATGTACGCACATGTTTTCTTTCAGTCAGCAACAACAGTGAAAGTAAAGTACCAAGGAGCTTTACTTGACACCTGTAGGGACGTGCCACCCGGCCTGTTCACGCCTTAGTTGCCCGCATACACGCACCCCAAGGGCGGGCTTGCACAAAGGGATAAATCAAGGGGCGTATGACCACTGGGGGTCTTAGCTCATTACCATCAACACAGTGTGTGTGTCCCTGATTGCTGCGTTGCCACACCAGAGGCCTAGCCTCCACGTAGCGCGTGTCCAGCCAGGCCTGGACACCACATTGGCGATGAGAGTGGGTCCCACCTGTGCCTCTGTCGTGCCGGTGATCGCGGCCGGCTGCCGACGTGGAGGATCCCCGCGTGGCGTGTGTTGGCTCGCCCTCCTGATCCACGTGTGCCGTCTCAGTGGGTTCCCACCCCGCATCTCGCTGGAGGTCGTGCCATCGCGTGCCTCATCGGCGGATGTCCATCCCGCACTGCAAGGTTGCCTGGGAGCCTGCCCCAACAACTGGGTCGCACAGAGTCCCAGGTGGAGTCAAGATCGGCAGCGCCAGAAGCCTCGATCTACAGTTGAAGACGGTCCTGCCTTTCGTGTGTCTGCGTGCGCGCCAGACAAGCCACTCCCACGACTCTGGAACTGGCTTTTTCGCAAACCAGGTGCACGATCTGCACGTCCGTGAAATCCTCAGAGACTTCCCCATGTTATTCGAGGGCCTGGGCTTCCAACAGTCAAGCCCATGGCCTTGAGGCAGCCGGGAGCTTGTTGTCGACATGCGCCTTCTGAAAAAGGCCATCAAGAGAGAACGTCATCTCACACCCACCATGAATGACATTGTGGCAAACATCAATGGCGCAAAGTGGTTCACCAAACTCGACCTCAATGTCAGCTACCACCAGCTGGAGTTTCACCCCGACAGCAGGAACATCAAGACCTTCTCCACTCACGTGGGGCTATGTTGGTATAAGCGGCTAAGCTTTGGGGTGTCCTCCGCTCACAGGGTTGCAAGGTGTCATATACCTAAGTGACAACATCCTTGTATTCTCCAAGATACTGGAGGAGCACCACGGGCACCTCAGAGCCACCCTTCAATGGCTGGCGGAGAATGGACTCACCCTGCACTGAGCCAAGTGTTCATTTTATCAGGAGTCGGTGGGCTTCTTCGGCTACATTTTCTCCAGAGATGGTCTACATGTTGACCTGAAGAAAGCAGTGGCCATACGCTCTGCACCGAGGCCGACGTCGCCCACAGAGGTCCGCAGTTTCCTCGGCAAGGAGTAAGTCCCGACTGCATATGCCAGCAGAGCGTTGAACGGAACAGAGATGCGCTATGCACAGATAGAGCGAGAGGCTCTGGCCATCAAGTGGGTGTACCAGCATTTCAATCTCTACTTGTATGGGCATGACTTTCGCGTATTCACGCATCACAAGCCTCTTGTCCCCCTATTCGCCAGGATGTCTTGTATAGCCCCTCCCAGGATCGAGAGGTGGGCAGGCAGTCCAACTGCAGGCCTATCACTGCACGTAATCTTTCGTCCGGGGGTTAACAACCCCGCTGACTTACTGTTGCGGCACCCTGGCCTGCCTGGGTCACCAAGGCCCCTATCCGATGAAGACGGCACTGAGGAATATGTCTGAATGGTCTCTCTCGAAGCGTGCCCACTTGCTCTCATGCTAGAAGACATCGGGAAGGCATGAGTGCCTGGTCAAGGTAAAGACCACACTAGCCAACAATTACTAGTGTCTCTTCCTCAACTGCGTCAGTGCGCTGACAGTGGAGGAGAGACTGTTTCGGCAATAGATGTGGAAGGCTCCGAGCGAGCTCAGTGAGGGTCTTCACAGAGTTGTGTTACGTGGCTCCATCCTTGTGATCCCAAGGAGCCTTCAAGAGAGAATAGTTCATCTGGACCACCAAGGGCATCAAGGGATATCGAAGACAAAAGCCCGACTATGAAGCAAAGTTTGGTTTCCGGGCATGGATGCCATGGTCGAGGAGGTCATCTGCACCTGTCATTCCTGCAACATCACTGGGAGCGATCCAGCACCTCATCCAGTGATCACTGAAGCACCATGCCAAGAGCCCTGGCCTGGACCATAGTAAGTCTTGACTTTGTATCATTTCCCGATGGCCGAAACACTCTAGTTCTCATTGACTTGCTTTCAAAGTTCCCAGTGATGGAGGTGGTGTCATCAACAGCTTTTCAACACGTCCGGACCGCGCTTGAGCACTTCTTCGCAATGGTGGGACTGCCGGAAGATAATGGCCCACCATTTCAAGGAAGAGAGTTCCAAGAATACCTGGCCTCCCGTGCCGTTCAACACCGCAAGATCACACCTCAGTGGTCTTAGGCAAATGGTGAGGTGGAACGGTTACGCTCAACTCTTACTTTACAGAAAAAATAACTACAATAAAAATAATATTCCGTCGCCGGCATCCCCTACTTCTCCTCCTCTTCCCCCGACAAATACTACTATTTTGACAGAGTTCCCACCTATATCGCCAGAAGAGTTCATTACTCTCCTTCATAAAGTCAGTTCGGGATCCCCCAATGACTGCTGCCCCCCGCAGGTTCTGAAAGAAGCCTTTCTTGCTTGCCCAGGCCCCCCTTTAGCACTACTTAATAACTCCCTTGCTATCGGGGAGGTCCCATCTTCTTTCAAGCAAGCTGCAGTTCTACCTATATTAAAGAAACCTAATGCAGACCCCACAATCCTCAGTAATTACAGACCGATCTCCCTCTTGCCATACCTAGGAAAGATCTTGGAGACCTATGTCACCCGCTGTCTGAGCTCTTTTATAGAGAAATCATCCTTCTTAGACCCCCAACAAGCAGGTTTCAGACCCCTCCACTCCACCGAGGCGGTCATAGTAGCTGTCATGGACACCCTTAGGAAAGGAGCAGACAAAAACATCTCTCAAGCCCTTGTCCTATTAGATCTTTCGGCGGCATTCGACACGGTCAATCACACCATCTTGATCGACCGTGTCCAAAACGCCGGCATTCAGGGAGTGGCCCTTGACTGGCTCAGATCTTTCCTCTACCAGCGTTCACAGTCTGTTCACCTTTCCACTTTCTCCGCCCCTTACACTTCCCTTCCCTGCGGTGTTCCACAGGGTTCAGCACTATCTCCTCTCCTGTTTAATTTGTACCTCCAACCACTTTTAGCTTCCCTCCGCAACTCCCCTGTCACAATTTATAATTATGCGGACGATCTTCAGTTAATTTTTCCCATAGATCCCCTCCCTTCCTCCCGGACCAATTTCCAGACCATCATGCTAACCATAGCGGAGTGGATGCACCACAGCCATTTAAAGCTGAACCCTACCAAAACTGAGCTTGTTTTGGTGGGAGGCCCCAATCATCCTTGGAATCCCACCTTCTGGCCAACATCCTTGGGGCTTGCACCCTCCCCCGTGAGTTCAGTCAAAAGCCTGGGGGTGATCATCTCTGAAGACCTATCTATGAGACCGCATATTAATGCGGTCACTTCTGCCTGTTTCTTCCACCTCAGGCGGATCCGTAAGATCAGCAGGTATCTTAGCAAAGAAGCCCTGACCCAAGTGGTTATTGCGCTCATCACCTCCAGGCTCGATTATGCGAACATTTTATATGTAGGTATTCCTGCATATCATCTCCAACGACTGCAGCTGGTGCAGAATCAGGCTGCCCGCCTGATTTTCCACCAGCCCAATCATCAGCACGTCACTCCCCTCCTCCGTAGTCTGCACTGGCTTCCAGTTTCTAAACGCTGCACGTTTAAAATGGCATGTACTACCTTCAAGGCCCTGTCGGATGCAGCTCCTGCCTTCATTACTTCGGCCCTGTCCCGTCATATCCCGATCAGAACTCTTCGCTCAGCCTCTTTAAACTTTCTCGAGATCCCTAGATTCAAAAGAAAAAAGCATGGCGGCCTGAGCTTCTCCTTTCTGGCCCCCTCCACTTGGAACTCCCTTCCACTCTCACTTCGTCTTTGCCCAAAGTACGATTGTTTCCATAGAATTTTAAAAACCCTGCTCTTCCAAGCCGCATATGACTAACCCTTCAGCCTCTGGTCCACGCTACCTGTCAATGAGCGCCAAGAAACCGATGGTGATAGCGCGCGTTATAAATATTTTTAATAATAATTTTTAATAATAATGATGAACAGAGCTCTCCGAATAGGAGTGGAGAAGGGTGTAGATGTCGAGCAGTGTCTACAGCAATTCCTGAGTGCCTATCGTCAGACACTGCACTGCACCACTCAGTGTGCGCCAGCTCACCTAATGTTCCGGAAAGCGCCTCAGGACAGCGTCCCAGCGGACCCCTCGTGGAGTCCCCCGGTGCTGAATCTCAACGCTGCCCAAGCCCGGCGGAAAGCGACCAACGACAAAGCTAGTCAAGATGGCAGAGCACAGCCAATGAGCATCCGAGTTGGCGACAGGGTCATAGTGAAGGACCGATACCCTGGGTGGAAGTATCGCACCCCGTATGAACGGAGGTGTGGGAGGTCATCAGTGCGCAAGGGACCATGGTGTCGGCAATGCATGGGACTCGTGTGGTCACCAGGAACGCATCTTGGTTCAAGAGAGTGGAGTGTGGACCGGCACCAGCCGACGGTGACACTGGAGAGTCAGAGGAAGGAGAAGGAATGGCACCAGCGAGCACCCCTGTCAGTAGTCCAATGTCCACGCCACGCCCGAAAGGAGAAGAGTTAGGAATGGGTGAAGAACAGCTGAACCCCGGTGCTGTGTCTCTTGAGCCAGAAGGAAGGGCAAGAGGTCAGGAAAGGAGAAGAACTCCCAGAGCCAGAGGTATGGTCTCCGGCTGTACCCTGCCCCAGTCAAAGACTAAAAGACTTTGTGTGGTGCATAAAGAAAGACTGAGGTTGCAAATGTGAAGGACCTTAGTATCTTAAAGACTGGAGGGATGTAGTGACGGTGCAACCCGGTCCATTCACGCCTTACTTGCATGCATGCACGCACGCACCCCGAGGGCGGGCTCGCCCGAAGGTTTAACTAAAGGGCCGTAAGACCGCTTGGAGTCTTAGCCCGGTACCATCAACACAGTGTGTGTGTCCCTGATTGCTGTGTTGCCACGCCAGAAGCCTAAACGATTCAAAAAGGGGGGTGGTGATGGACAGAGTATCTGAATTAAGCAGAACACTCCTACCCAGTCAAAAGATCAGGGCTTGATCCATCACTGTTTTTTAGCTCACTGCACCATCCCAGTTCAGAACCTGGCTACATGCAAATTAGTCTGTCCCTGGCCCAGTGCATCATGGGAACAGGGCAGACCAAACTACCAAGCCAATTCTTTACTGGAAAGGAAACAAGCTTCCGGGGACCGGTTTCTGGCATTACAGCCGTCTTCGGCCCGGCTTGCTTGAATCCTGATGGTGCAGTGAGCAAGGGACTCTCATCTGAGCATACCTTTCCACACTTGTGGTGGCCAAAACGATTCAAAAAGGGGGGTGGTGATGGACAGAGTATCTGAATTAAGCAGAACACTCCTACCCAGTCAAAAGATCAGGGCTTGATCCATCACCGTTTTTTAGCTCACTGCACCATCCCAGTTCAGAACCTGGCTACATGCAAATTAGTCTGTCCCTGGCCCAGTGCATCATGGGAACAGGGCAGACCAAACTACCAAGCCAATTCTTTACTGGAAAGGAAACAAGCTTCCGGGGACCGGTTTCTGGCATTACAGCCGTCTTCGGCCTGGCTTGTTTGAATCCTGATGGTGCAGTGAGCAAGGGACTCACATCTGAGCATACCCTTCCACACTTGTGGTGGCCAAAACGATTCAAAAAGGGTGGTGGTGATGGACAGAGTATCTGAATTAAGCAGAACACTCCTACCCAGTCAAAAGATCAGGGCTTGATCCATCACCGTTTTTTAGCTCACTGCACCATCCCAGTTCAGAACCTGGCTACATGCAAATTAGTCTGTCCCTGGCCCAGTGCATCATGGGAACAGGGCAGACCAAACTACAAAGCCAATTCTTTACTGGAAAGGAAACAAGCTTCCGGGGACCGGTTTCTGGCATTACAGCCGTCTTCGGCCCGGCTTGCTTGAATCCTGATGGTGCAGTGAGCAAGGGACTCACATCTGAGCATACCCTTCCACACTTGTGGTGGCCAAAACGATTCAAAAAGGGGGGTGGTGATGGACAGAGTATCTGAATTAAGCAGAACACTCCTACCCAGTCAAAAGATCAGGGCTTGATCCATCACCGCCTCTGCACAGCATATGTCCAGCCAGGCCTAGACACCACAACACCCACAAAGTCCACATTGTAGGAGCCGTTGTTTATCCTTTTTTCTAGGCTGAAGGTCTTAATGCTGGTAATTTCTTCCACGTCCAAAAGGTCCTCGTTCTCCTATTACCTCGTATGGTCCACAGCAAGCTGCACACAACAGAAGGAACGGGCTTCGGTGTGGGGCACATTACTGTGTTTTCCCTGACATCTTTTAGTGGAATGCTCCCGGCCAGGAGGCTCTCGGCAATCGGAAATCCAGTGACGACTCACCGCACAACCTCTCCCACTCCCGCTGACTCCTCGTTGCCCATGGCTCCGCTGCCCCTCGGCCAACCGGCCCTAGTACCATCGCCTTCGTCGGTGACTTACTGAATGGGGGCTGGTTCGGGAGATACACTGCAGCAGCAGTGTCGGAGCAGGGCTGGGTGAGAGTGAGGCAGTGTGAGGCAGGAAGCAGGGAAGCTGTGATGGTGGGACATTGTGCTTTTCTTAGTGTCGGCATTCTGGAGGGGCAGCACCTGGGGTCTGTGGTTGGCACGTATATGCATCGGTGCCTGAGCCTCTGAGTGGCATCTTTGTGAATTGCCCACTGAATTATCTGAAAACAAAATCGCCTCAATGACTCCAGTGACCGGGCAGTTGGCCGGGGTTTGCAGCCCCACCCGCGCTATTTGCTAGCTCAGGTGAGGTGATCTCAATCAACGGTCTCCAGATTCTAGGTTTCCTCGGTTTCCCCCCTTGAACAGAATTATTTCCAAAAAGCTGTAAGTGTGGGAGCTGTATTCAGTTCCCTCTAAGAGCGAGCCCCCGGGTGATCGCGGAGGCGGCCTAGCTAGGACCTGGTGCAGCTTGTGGTCGGTCCAAGGGCTCCCATTTGCTCAACCGTGAAACTGATGAGAGCACAGTTCTGAACCTGAATTAGAAGAAACAACAGGAGAAGACAATGATCCTAAAACGTCTTAAGAAGAAAAATATACATTTTCTTTCTGCCTCCCGGTCAACTACTACGGTAGGACCAGAACCATTCTTTTAAAAGTATAAGACAGTCAATGCTGTGAAAAACTTAGCTCTATTACGTTTCCTTTTATACAGCCCCAATACACTGCCAGATAAGTGTTTCTAAGGTCCTACAACATGAACTTCCTTAGTAAGCCACGGAAGGAGAAATCATCAAAGAAAGCGAAAAACAAAATAAAATCGGGTATCTATCTACCCAGTATAGAGCTAAAACGGCGTGGTTTACAAAACTTTACAGTCCCGAACAGTACATTTGAAAAAATTGGGCACGACGCAAGCATCAATAAAAAGCATCTACAAGGTGGCTTTCATTGGAGCTACAACAGGGGATTCTGCATTCACAAATTTCTTTACAATTACACTGAAAGTTGGGGATTCATCAGCTCTATTCGAGCAGAGAAACCACCAAGTATTAATTAACTATATAGATAAGGCAGCCGTAGGAATGGAGAACTCAAATGATTTCCTGAACTCCCATACGGATCAAGCCCACAACAGTAAACAGATCCCCGGCCCTACAAAATGTAAAGAGTTTATGGTGCCATCGGAGTCTACTGATCACTGTAATAGAACAACTGGAGGGACCTCCATAAATTTCAGCTACTGACTTCACTCTTCTGGATATAGATCATCTGCCCTCTCTTTCCCCTGATCTTGTATAATCTCTAAAAGACCTGCTGCACTTGCTTTCTAGTACTCCAAGTAACCTTATGTATGTTAGGGTAACTGTGCAAAGTCTTTCACAGTCTTCTGAATTTCAGTCATTCATTATGCGACAACCTAAGAGCAAGCGAGAAAGCAGCTCAAGCACAATTCTGTCTCTCCAGAGAGTCATGGAATCTATATAATTACTACTAGAAAAGAATATGTAAAATACTTATCAAATATTGCAAAACCCAAACAGGAATATTACAATACATTGTGGATAAAAAGAGGAAAAAACAATCTATTCAAGACACCCAAACTTCATTCACAACCTCTGAGATCGTAAAGGGCATATTGCCCCCTGCGCCTAGTGTTCCTCCTATCCCTTAAAAGCATAAGGCTACTCAGATGGGGGGCTCTTCCATTAAACTGAAAAATAACAGTTCTTGCGGCCAAAAAATGCATTCTCTCCGTAAAATATTTGAGGAACCCCTGTTGGAGATTATCCCTCAGAGTACTCCCCAAATGACTACCCCCATGTTTTCAAATGTTGCACAAAAGGATCAAAACGGAGGCCTTAACTTACCCTCCCAAAAAGACGAAAAGGTCTCCGAGGGGTCATCTAAGTCAATACAGACAAATCAAATGGAGTTCACAACGCAGCAGGTGGAGTTGTTCTACGCGGAAATCTACGGAGTTTGGCGAAAACTCAGTGGAGCTTCGCTCCGTGCCTCCCATCCCCTGAAATAAATATTTTAAAATATAAATTGCAATTAAAGTAAAATATAAGCCCTCTTACCTTTATCACAGCGTCTCCCGGCTGCCCTCCTCCTCATCGCGTAATCCCCTACATTATTGTATGTGTTGGTATACTTTTAGGTTGTTTTACCAGTATGCTCCCCACAACGGTCCCCCCTCCTGTAACCCCCCAGCAGCATCCACCTTTTCCCTGAGGTAGAATCCTTGGGGTTTTAAGGAGCCCAAGGGTTTGCACCGCAAACTGCTCACCAGGTACCTTCCTATTTCAGCATTCAGGCCGTACAGATGAGAATCACTCCATATTATAGAAATGTGCCTGTCTGTGATGTACTGGAGGAGACTGGTTGCTTTTCACCAGGTGAAACAACAACTTCACACTATAACAATTCCTGCTCAAGCACCTCCAACTGAGGTACTCATATA
Organism: Lissotriton helveticus; assembly: GCF_964261635.1. NCBI lineage: Eukaryota > Metazoa > Chordata > Amphibia > Caudata > Salamandridae > Lissotriton > Lissotriton helveticus. The sequence continues at coordinate 1,085,056,579 of NC_136059.1, forward strand.
ATTAATATTTACCTATAACTCTGAGAAAGAAGCCTGTCTTAAGGAGCCTGTCTTGTAACAATCTTGTTTCAATTTCTTGTTTCTAAAACAGAATGTCATTTTGAAAGCTCGTTTGTTAATTCTACTGTCACAATTAGTATGATATGCTGCACTATCAGAGTGCTGTGCTTACAAGGCCACAATTATGGGAGGGAGGGTCCACTGAGTAAGGTCCCAAACGAACAGCTGCATCAAGTTTCTGGTGCTGACTATCATCTGTGAACAGCTTTCCTTTGGGGGACCCGGCATTTTCTTGGGCATATTTCAGGGAAGGCTCAGATTCATTGCATTACAGAGCAGCTATTCATTACACTAATTTGTTCCTCCAATTAATTATTTCAGAAGGAGTTTTCTGTTACTTTTATACCCAGCGCATACCAAGCAGAATATGGGGCATATGCGTAATCGTCTATGTCACTCACACCTCACCCTTCAGGTACAAGGACCAGTTAAAGTATGCCAAAGACCAATAAAGATGCCTTTAACCCTAAATCTGACTTTCCATGTCCACTGTGCTTCACAGACAGATGCCAAACGCAATGCTAGGCCTGTTGACGAATTCCTGCCTAATTTTTTTATTTTTTTATTTCAAATCATTAATATTGAAGTGATAAACAAAGAAAAGACATAACAATAATTCTTCCTTACAGACATTATCAGGTCAATTGTTGATGGACAATACAGAAGAAAAGCACCTGCTTAATTTACTTACTTATTTAATACGGGAGGCAAGAAATGAAGCACATTTTTTGTAATTCTGAACAATGATGAATGCAGTGATTTTGTAATGGCCAAAACAAATCAAGAGACTGTGCTTGCTGATGCAAAAAAAAACAACTTTTACTGACACTTAAGTTTGGGCATATCAGGTGGTTCAATATAACAGTAGCAGCAAAAGTGCTTCCATGGAAATGGGCAGAAAAGTAACAAGTGCAGGTCACAGGATGCTTCAGTTAAGTTCGCCTGCCTCATGGCCATTAATGCCAGGTGGTTGGGGAGGTGTCTTTCACACTGGTTCAGAGGACGAATGCTGACAAAACTTATCAGAAGATTTCTGGCATTTCCATACTTTAGGAATTGCAGGTGGAGTTGTACGTATATTTTACGCCACATGCTCACAATCGCAAAGCTTTTCCACTTTATCAGAAGACATTTGGCATTCCCATAAATGTAAGAAGTGCAGGTGGATTCATGCATACATTTTACACCACGTGCCCACCACCACCAAGCTTTTACACTTGTCTGCATTCTGGCAAAACCTTTCTAATTATTTGGCTACCAGGCTGGCTATGCCAGGTCGGGGGCATCAGCACGGCAACACAGCATCAAATGACCGCAGTTAGCTCTGATGAGTTTGCACGCAATGAGGGCATGTAATGAAGCAGAATACTAGGGCAAAATGTATGGGAGACTACGGGCCACACCAACTGTGTCAGACTCACCCGTGCCTTGATTTGTGTGTGATAGGGACACTTGGTGCCAGATGTAGGTAGCCTAATACCTGTCGGTAATGACCGAATTTCAGCCGTTACCGACCGGTGGTAGGCTTTTGAGATGTAGGTGGGCAAATTACAGATTCAGTAACTTACCGAATCGGTATTTGAAGGAATCGGTAAATTACCGAATTTGCAATGTAGGGAGCACTCAAATGAGTGAATTGCATAGTTAAGGATTCTGTATTTACCACCAACTAAAGGTTGGTGGTAAATATCGAAAACCTTTGGAAAAGCATTTTTGTGCATTTCCAAAAGTGCCATGTGGCAGACATACATGCCCTTAGTATGTGTGCCTCATGTGCATACATGCACGATTCAGGGGTGCAACAGGGTGTCAATGTGACACCCTGCCACCCTTGAATGTGTTCCCCCATTACCGAATCGGTATTTACCGATTTGGTAAATCTCATTCATTCCTATGGGCCTCCAGGCCCATAGGAATGAATGGGAATTACCAAATCGGTAAATACCGTATCGTACCGATTCGGTAATACTTACCGAATTCTTTCCTTCATAGCATTTACTGATTCTAAAATACCGAATCAGTAAAATTCGGTATTTTAGAATCAGTAAATTAGGATTACCTACATCTGGCACTTAGTCACATTAAAGGGCATGACACAGTTTCAATTCTGAGAGATAGGTTATCAAACTGTCCATGGTTGGGGAGTGCTATGCCTCCTGTGCCAACCTGAGCAAGGCATGGTATTATCTGAGCCAGGTCTGGGGATGCCACTGAACAGTCCTGCAGAAGGGCGAATAACACCAAGCACAAGTTTACCAAGTGGAGTGGCTTTCTTCATAAGACATGGGCTCATTAATGCAAGTAACACTTGGACTTCGATTGCGAGGAGGTCCACCTGCCAGAGGTTGATATGGACTTGGAACTGCAAGAAGGACAGGTAAATGTGGGTCGCAGGAGATTATGGAGTCTGACATGGTGGGGAACCACGGATATGACGGTGGCCACATCCAAGACATTGACTGATTTCAATATGATCCCGAGGCAGTTTGGTACTGAGGGGTACTATCTGAGGGAACACAGCAAGGGTGCTCAATGCCAAACCACAGGAATCTTTACGGCAAGACACTGGAATGCAAGCGATGGTGCCCCATTAGTCCTGGTGATTGTAGGCCTGAGCAACTGGGGCTTGCCTGGGTAATGCTACACCCCTAAAAAGGTGTGAATAATAAACTTGGAATGGTGGACACAAATCTATAGGAGAAAATTCCCAAATGATAGTTGGTAGCACCGAATGGATTGGCCCATGGTGCCGTTTGGCTCATCAGGTAGATGGGTAGCTTAGGATACTCATCACTGCCTGCCCTCGGATCCGTAAGTTAGCCCACTACTTTGGCATATTTTACTTATGACATAAACCTGCAACAAACTGTTTTTCCACCAACACAAGTGTTGTCTGATTTATTTCATTCCTTATGTGCTAAGTCGCTATTCACCATGTTAGTGGGGAGGTTTGCCAATATCGGCACTAATCATTTTTACAGGGAAGGGTATTTTCATCAAATAATGCCTGTAGAGGCAGAGAGGTACTCTATGATATAATGACCAACTCACCGTATGAAAGGCATTTCTCCTGACCTAGTTAAAATGAAGAATTTGTTCGGCACCCTTTGACTACTGGGCTACGTCTCTTTTCAGAGCTGAATAAAAACATAATTTAGGAAATGCCTTCAGGTCTCTCTGTTGGTCTCTTTGTTCAGACACTGAAGATTTGGTAGCTCAAATATGTTTAAACTGGGTATACCAGATATTTATAACATTTTGAATTTGTAACTGCAAAATCAAGGAATTATACAACTTCAAATAAAATCAATGCTTTTTTTAATATATTCCTGTAATTCATTGCTTTTGTACAACTTCTTTTGTATTTGTATAATTTACAGATCTAGTGTGCTATTCATTTTGTAACTTCATATCTGTTTTGTATGCTTTTCAACACACATTCCTGGTTGTCGTATCACAGATGTACTTAGTATGGTAGTGCCAAGGTAAAATACAGCTATGACATTGAAAGTGGGTGTTCCCTCCAGTTGGGGAGTGCAACAGTTGATATTTTTGAAATCTGAATAAAGTTTCACAAATAAACTTCGAGCAGAACTAATAGAAAGCTGGAAATATATGGTTAGTAAAGACCTGCCACAGAGGTTTTGGTACATTAGGAATCTGGCACTGATGTGAAGCAGATCCAAACAGTTTTAGAAAGTTTATGCACACGCACTCCCTATAATAATAACATGGAATCTCTAAAATTTATTATTTGACCTATATTTTGACATATCTTATCTTGGAGGCGGTTATTGTTATTTAGGGGCATTTCTGACGCTCCTTGGAGATAACAAACCACCTATTACCTGTTATTATTCTGTCTGTTGTTCCATAATGTTACTGGCAATAAGCTATTCATTTAAATTTTTGCTTTTGAGGAAAGTTACCAAATCTCCTATGCAGTTGCATTAAATCATATCCAGTGTTGGCTATGGTAAATGTTCCAATAGGCTGTGAGATGTTTCATCTGCCCCAACCATTTTGACCAGGGCTGATAACCTTACAAATGTCAAATGAAAACTACTGCTCATTCATGTTCCCAAAAACTCTTGTGGAAAACCTGACCATCCTGTCTCACCCTGTAATATTGTAATGTAAAATGATCTGAATTTTTACATAACATGCTTTAAAATACATAATTTGTTGCACATTTTCACCACAAATCCTCAGGGAAGTGTCTACTATAACAACAAAATGTAAATAAAAATACGTCCTCTGCTTTGAAATCACATTAATAAAGCAGATGTTTTTTCTAAAACTTTAAGGCAATATAACCTGGCCAGAACTTAATCATGATATTGTCATTACAGGGGCCAGGCCCCCCCCAACCAAATATTCCTGGTTACAGGCCTGTAAGCGACTGGTCTGAGCCATAACCATCTGTATATCGGCTCGTTTTTGTTTTTAGATCTACCTGGAGTACTCACCAATAAAGGTGAATTTGCGAGCAAAGCCAAGGTATTTTTAGCAAGTCTGGATCCTGCCTTGTCCTGTAATTTTGGTCTTTTTGTTCAGACACTGAAGATTTGGTAGCTCAAAGATGCTTTTTCTTCAATCATTGAAAACACAAAGGAAGGAGGACCACTCACTAGTTGCTATCATATAGGAGCACAGGAAACGTTGTGAATGAACTCATGTTTACTTAAGTATCAGAAATGTTTGTAATGAATGATTGGTGAGAGTACTGATCAGAAGACTAATTGCGGCCCGCTAGACATGATATAGCAGGGTCATGTACAGAATACATTCCTCATAGATGATGGAGTGTTCCCCCAGCAGAATACTTGCATTAGGCACCCTCAGGCCCCAGTAGATGTGAGTAGGGATCCAGGTGCTCCCCCCCAGGTAGGACAACCTACTTACCCCACTAACCTTTTTTACCTTGTGATTACTGTGTGACTAACAATGACATCAACCCCTCCTTGACCAGGAAGCCGGTATCCCTTAAAGTCTAGGGTAAGGAATAGTCTAGTTTCTTTATTACTATAATTTCTTCATAAGGGTATTGTTGATATCAAATGTCAATGTTGCATGTGCACCTTCGGGTGTTTTACTCCCTCCCACTCTTCACGTGTGTCAGTTTGAATGGGGTTTACAATGACAGTGCACATGCATGCCCACGTTTCAAATGCAGGTGGCAAGTATACGCTATTGTAGGAAAATCATTTTCACTTTACATTTTTCTAACATTATATAACTTTGCCAATCAATTTTGAATAAATTAACATATTAAACTAGATCCAGTATCAGGTAGGATTCAACTTACACTCTATAGCAACAATTGTCTATGGGGGTAAAAGAGACACTGACGCTAGTTAAGGGATCCGTAAGCCCTGAAGAATGCTCCAGACCTGTTACACTATAATTGATGGGCAGAAACATGTTGGCAGAAAAGAGACCAGGTCTGTAGATATGGGGGTCCAGCGGGACCAGGACGGCCTATAGTTTTCTGTACCCCCAAACATTCCATTTATGCTTGCTGTTCGTTGATATGCCACAACAGTCACATTATGATTTGGCCCAGTTCCTTGCTAAATTTGTAACATGCTCAGTCTCAGCAGCACATCAGATTGAGTACGGCTGGGATGGTACTATTACAAATCGCCATGAGCAGGGGAGTTGGTGCAGTGACTACACTGCAGTCACGCATGTTTTCAAACTTTCCATTTAGCCCAGGCCTGAGAGGACACTAGATTTAAAATAAATTAACAATACAAGACAGTGGAGGGGCTGTGGGGCATGCCCACCCTGACCCTTGCTTGACTCTGCCAGCCCACAAGAAAAGATCCTTGGATGTGCAGCCTGAACATGTGCGACACGTGTCTTCAGCTAAGGAAGAGTTTCCGTTCAGAGCAGCCAGCATGGATCTCTAATCTTCTGCTACTTGAAAGGTTTGCTGCACCACCCGTATCCAGACTCCAGGCCAACAGCTAGGGGCAGTAAGGGGCTTACTCGGTGGGGACTCGGAAGGTGGAATCAGCAGCCAGACACTCGTATCTGCTGCTCATCAAGTAAGTAAACTAATAAAAGGAGAAAGGAAAGGACTCCTTTCTCATAAGAATTGTGGGTGAGCCAAAATATTAAAAGAGACCTGCAGCATTTAATATTATTTCCTAATAGCATTTCCTCACAATGCTGTTCAAGAGAGAGCTTCTGCAGGGAGAAAGGTGTGATTTCTCTGGTAGTGGCTGGTGTCAGGACCATGTAATGTTATGCCGCTGTCCGCGCGAGCCGCATGGGAGCATGGGCGGGGCAGCGCCCTAGTCCCACACGACGCGCAAACTCAGCTCGGCAATGCCCCACCTGGCGCCCACCTCCAGATTCTAACAAGGGGAGGTCTCAATTGGGAGGAGGGGCGCCCCTCTGGTATTTAGGTTCCCAGCGCCAGTGCTCGGCCTCTTTCGCGTCCTTTGGCTCTCCCGGCTCTGCGCTGTTGCCTCGCGTCTTGTGCGTCGACTGATCACTTCAGAGGTATGTGGCTTCTAATTAGCCTCCCCCCGGCCCGGTCCCTGGATATGACCAGGTTGATGGGGCCCTGTGGTATCGACCACGGGGGGGGGCTGGTGGTTGCTGGTCGCCGGTTAATGCGGGGGCGGGATCGCCGGCTGTGTGCGGGTAGATCGGGTTAGGCGGGTGTATCCAGCTTAGGGACGCAGAGCGTGTGATCGGTTTATCCGGGCTTTAAAACCGCCGGCAATTCATTCAGTTTGTATCTGTGCTGGATCATGCAGGGAGAATGTATCTAGGCGTCTGACTTCGAATCAGTTGAATGAGGGTTCGGGCCCCTTCGTGGCGAGGTTCTTTCCGTATCATCCTCAGGTCTAATTATTATGGCAGAAAATACGCATTTATCAATAGCGCGGTTTCATAGCATTTATCAATAGCGCGGTTTCATAGGTAAAATATGTTTCTGGTGTTGGGGTTCACACTGGAAATTAAACACTGACCCAATAGTCTTATGTTTATGTTATGACCTCACTTTAGACCTCCCTTCACCCTTGGAGTGGGGCGACCGTTGGACGACACAGAGAGGGCTAGACACGACCGCCATTAACAGCCATGTGGTTGGTGCCAGATCCGGCCGCCATTGCCGACACAGAGAGGGCTAGACACGACCGCCATTAACAGCCATGTGGTTGGTGCCAGATCCGGCCGCCATTGCCGGCCAGGCAGTATTGCCAGATCCGGTCGCGTTTACCGGCCACGTGATACCACGGACCCGTATTTTCTTGCGTGCTGCGCTGTTTTACGAAATACTTTGTAGAGCGAAGTAGGTGGGTTTTTTATCCCGATGTGAGTACAATTTTTAATTTGCGCTATGTATGGGGCGGTCGAGGGGCGAGTAATAGATGCTCCTGCGGTGTTGCAGACTCACGGGCAGACACACTTCAGCGGTTGGGAGGCACGCGTGGAGTGCGGGGGTTTCAGTCCTGCCTTACGTCCTTCCGTGCCGTGCTGTTTAGGGAACCCTTCATGGGCCCAAGGATAAATGCTTCCGCCCGCATTGACACCGTAGAACATGGTAAGCATTTTACGGCCACGGACGCGTTTTTCTTGTCGCTGTGCAATTTTAGGAAATACTTTGTGGGGCAAAGTATAAATGCTCCCGCATGCATAGATCATGGTGTTATGAATTGTTTTACCGTATAACTGGGTAAGCACACATGGTGTGATGGATTGTTTGCATGTTCCGGCCGTGGACACGGCCATTCTTGTGTGCTGTGCTGTTTTGGGAAAGACTCAGTGGAACGAAAGATACAAGCTCCCGTATAACCTTAGCAATCCTCACCTGAACCATCGGTTTCATTGCCGGAGGTGGGCACGATCCATTAGAATGTAGATAATACCGCTGGTTAAGAACGCTCTAACTATAGCACATTCACAGCGAGATTCAGGAGCATTGGTAATATCCATCCGCACCTTGGCGTACTGATCGTAAATTGGTTGATTTTGTTATGAGATCCTTAGTGGTCTAATGGGTAAAAGCAGTTGAAGATGTAACCGGGCAACAGGGTTCGAGTACCGGCAACGGCTCAAGCATCTTGGGTTTCTGTAAAAATCACCTGTGATGTATTTTAGCGGCATACGCGGCACATGATAAATAAATGCTTTCTGGGGACCATTTGAGAAATGATTAAAAGGGGATCCGTGCACAGAGACGTGACATGGTTATTATCCATGGAAAAGAAAGTCCGGCCCTCGTGGCCTATTACCATTTGTTCTATTGTTAGCGGAAGCAAGGTTTATAAACAAAACATTGCTCGGATTGTGGCTCTGTAATCCCACAGGCACGGAAGCACTGGGGTTGTTTGATGCAAGTCGAAGAAAAGATTTTATAAACTGTAATCCCACAGGCACGGAAGCACTGGGGTTGTTTGATGCAAGTCTAAGAAAAGGTAAACCTAGGAACGTACACAAGAAATTGAAATACATTGCTTCTTGGGGCATGGGTATTAGAGTTCTAGCAGGACAAACCGTGCACACCTTCCTGTGCGTATGTATGTTTTGTGGTTTAATATCATTTGAAGCATGGGCATCCCAGACTGCCTCAAAATATATATGTACATTTTATTTCATTAAATTTTCTCAATGAATCACTTTACTTACCAGGCAAGGCAGAGGTTCTAAGGCGGTCAGGGGATTCCGGCCGAGAATAAGTATGGGAAACAAACCTTGTTTGCAGGTGTCAGTTTTAAAATGGATTAGGTAAGAAAATGCACCCAGCGTGTGCACAAAAGTACTAAGGGACAGAAACTCTCCTGCTGGGCAACGCTCACAGGTGAAGGACACCGCCCAAGCCAAGTATTTCAAGGTTGCACAATGGTGGGGCACAGGGGGCACCACAGGCACGTTTTGCGCCATACACCTACTTGGGTTCAGTGATTAATGGTAATCTGCACTACTCCTTGGGTCCAGTGATTAATGGTAATCTGCACTATGCTTTGTTGGACACACAGGGAAATTTGAACATCACTCGTTTGGGCCTTCCCCCCGATACTGGTTTCTCCTGATAGGGGTTCTCACTCGATTGAGTGGTGCTTTCTGGGACCCGAGTTCTCACTCGATTGTGTTGTGCTTTCTGGGACCCGCAGTGCTGGGGCTCCAACGGCGCGCGCAAAACGGGGAGTGAAGGGATTGATACGGTCAAAGGTGTGCAAATGTTCTAGCTGCAAGTCCGGCATATGATCAGTAAGCCGATTTTGCACCTGCCGCGTCAGCTAGAGTGTGGGACGTGGTTTGGAGAAACCAAAAGCTTTAGGAACGTACTTGACCGCTACCTAAACTCGCTTAAGTAAAATACTAGGGAAAATACAATGTGGAGTGCTAGGCACGTAATATATTCAATAAACTATTACCGGTCTGGTGTGCTGATTAATCTTTTGATGCAGGTCGGGTGCAATTTAATTAACATGGTTGCATTGGAACTAGCGAGGGGAACCACTGCTAGGTCACAGAGTTCTCGTCTTCTGCTCACGCGCTACCTGGGGGCTCGTGTCTTCCATTGGTGGCAGTATTCACGATGAGTAATCGGTCTTTTATCTTTCAGATCACGCCCGGGAACACGTCGCGAGGTCTGACAGCTGCATAGGATTAACGAGTTTAGTAGCAGGTAATTCATGGGCGCGAATTCGACGATGGTCGTGCTATTAGTCAGCAGGGTGGTTTACCACAGATGTTTTCTTCCAGGTTGGCCCCTGCCAGTAAGAGTTCATCGGGTAATGCGCGTTGGGGCAATATACACGAGGAGTAATTCGGTTTTATCTTTCAGGTCAAGCCCGGGAACACGTCGCAGGTCTGACAGCTGCTAGGATCAACTAGTTGATTAGCAGGTAATTCACGGGCGCGAATTGGACGTAGGTCGTGCTATTTAGTCAGCAGGGTTGTTTACCACAGTTGTTTTCTTCCAGGTTGGCTCCTGCCAGAAAGAGTTCAGCGTGTAAGGCGCGTTGGGGCAATATACACGAGGAGTAATTCGGTTTTATCTTTCAGGTCAAGCCCGGAAACACGTCGCAGGTCTGACAGCTGCTAAGATCAACGAGTTGATTAGCAGGTAATTCACGGGCACGAATTGGACGTAGGTCGTGCTATTTAGTCAGCAGGGTTGTTTACCACAGTTGTTTTCTTCCAGGTTGGCTCCTGCCAGAATGAGTTCAGCGTGTAAGGCGCGTTGGGGCAATATACACGAGGAGTAATTTGGTTTTATCTTTCAGGTCAAGCCCGGAAACACGTCGCAGGTCTGACAGCTGCTAGGATCAACGAGTTGATTAGCAGGTAATTCACGGGCACGATTCGGACGGTGGTCGTGTAGTAAGCGGGGGCAGGCATCAGTCAGCAAGGTTGATTCGGTGGACAGCAGACTCGGTAGGAGTCCTGCTACTCAAAACGTGCTTGGCCAGCAGACTCATGTATTTTCTCACCCGTAGGAACCCGAAAGGGCAGAAGCCATCGTGATGTCCGCATCGCCACAGGATGGGCTGTGGGCTGAATTCCTGGCAGCCGCTCAGGCAAAAGGGCCCGCATGGGCGCAAGGTTTCATAGAGGCACGTAGGCTAGAGGAAGCTGGCCGACCCAGCCCCCCGGAGGACGCGGCAGGCACCTCAGGCGAAGGGATGCGAAGGTCCACTCGGAAGAGAAACAGACTCGCAAGGATTTTCCGGCCGTGCCAGCTCGAAACGAGCATCTGGGGACAACACCCCCCCCCGCCACCCCTGCCTGCGGCGAGGCCCGTTGGATTACCCGTAGTACCTGCCGTGGTTCATGAGTCAGCGGCTGGACTAACAGACTTGGCCCAAATGGGTAAGACAATGGACGAAATGATGGGTTTGATGGCACTTTTTCAGAAACGTTTAGATGATATCGCGGCGGCGCAACAAACGGTGGCCACCCCCGCCACTGGGCAGGCTACGTCTGATCCAGTAATGCAAGTATGGGCTCAGCAGGGTGCTAATATGGGGTCACACAGTCTTGGGAATGCAGCAGCCGGCCTGCAAGTTCCCGCAGTGGTGGTGCCACGGCCAGCTGCGCTGCCTGTCACCCCCATCACTTCTCAGAATGCTGGCCAGGTGCCTGCCACTGGGGCAGCACCCGCCGCGGGGAGTGCGGTTGGGAGCGTAGCAGCTAGTGCAATCAGTGGCGCGGTTGGCCCAGTGGAAACACCACAACCTGTTACGCCTGTTGTTACCCCGGTGCAAGTGGGGCCTGTACAACCGGTCTGTGCAGGATCGGGCAAGCCAAACACGACTCACGCCTAACCCTGGGCGTAGTGGGGCTCCGCGGAGCTACGCGGAGAGAGCGAGAAGCTACGCCCACTCCCGCACTCCGCGTAGCCCCACTACGCACCTCTCTCCCGCTCTCCCCTACATACAGTATTTAAGCAATTACCCTGATTAAAACAATTTGAAAGCACTTACCTTGTCCGGGGCTCGTCCGGGGCTCCCTCTTTGAATAGCGTCCTTTCCTGGATACCAATGCGCATGCGCGGGCGGCCGCGCATGCGCATTTGTTTCCAGGAAAAGGACGCTATTCAAAGAGGGAGCCCCGGACGAGCCCCGGACAAGGTAAGTGCTTTCAAATTGTTTTAACCAGGGTAATTGCTTAAATAATGTATCTAGGGGAGGGCGGGAGGGAGGCGGGTGGCGGCCGACTCGGCTACGCCCACGGAGTGGGCGTAGTGTTGCCGGCTACGCTGTCTACGCAAAATGCGTAGAAGGCAACACTACGCCTACTCCGTGGGCGTAGCCGAATCGGACGCCCAGGGTTACTCACGCCCCGTTGCCAGCAAGTCGTTGCTCCCTGGCCTGGCAGGTCCCCCAGGCCGCGAAAGAAGGGATATGGAGGAGGGAGTATATTGATATTTTGACACTGTTGATGCATGACAACGCTGGTGCAGACACTAGGAGGATGGGGAAGAAAGATGATGAGAAGAAGGTTAGGTACCAGCGTTGGCCTGAGAAGACAATAGAAAATTGGACAGAAGCATTTAACATTTTATCAGCAGTAATAGTGCAGAAGGATCCAGCACAGAGCGAGGCACTGATGGAATACGCCAACTCCATCCAACAGGGCGCTAGGGAGTCCGGAGGGATGGGTTGGTTCTGGTATGATCAGGAATTTAGGAAAAGCATGGCCAGCTGCCCTGATATTGGGTGGGAACATACTGATATCCAGCTCTGGATCAAACACATGTGCAAGACAGGTAATAATCAGAGAGACACACCATATAAAGCACAAGGCGAAGCAGACACTAGGAAGTGGGAACAATTCCCGAGGCGTTCTTTCCAGCAGCCCTTCCGGGGGGGTCGGGGAAGGGGCCAGGGATCCGGACCAAGACGTTTTAACTCTGGAACCTGCAGATTGTTCAATAGTGGAACATGTACATGGGGCAGAGCTTGTAAATTTGTCCATAATTGCAGCAAATGTGGTGCCCAGCACGCAGCAATCTCTTGCACCAACGGCCAGAATCCCCCCCCCCCTCCACAGCACATGGAGCGGACGGGTCACGACAATAGGGCACCTACACAGCATAGGGACCTGATTAAGCACGTGAATAGGCCGGCGGAGGGCAAGGGCCCTTCGCCCATAGTGTTACAAAATCTTTTACCTTTACTCGACTGTACCCATTCACGAAAGAGCGAACTTTACTAGTGGAAGGTTTCGTTGATGGCTTCAGGATACCTTACAAGGGACCTTTGGGTTCCAGGGACGCTTTGAACCTCAAATCAGCCAGGGATTTGACACAGGTTGTGGCCAGTAAGATCAAGAAGGAAGTGGAACTGGGGAGGGTGGCGGGCCCCTTTTCTTCACCCCCTTGGAAAATGTCCTAGTTTCACCACTGGGAGTTGTGCCAAAGAAGCAGCCCGGGGCATATCGTTTGATTCACCATCTATCCTACCCGGAGGGCAACTCGGTCAACCATTGGTTAGAGGAAGGGGCATGCTCCGTGTCCTATTGTTCATTGGACATGGCCATAGACATGATCAGGAGAACGGGCAAAGGGGCGTGGTTGGCTAAGGCTGACATTGAATCAGCGTTTCGCCTCATGCCTGTCCACCCCGAGAGCCAGCACTTGTTAGGTTTCAAGTGGGAAGGTGCATTCTTTTTTGATCGCTGCATGCCCATGGGCTGCGCAGTCTCGTATGCCTACTTCGAGGCTTTCAGTTCTTTTCTCCAATGGGCCCTCACAAGCAAACACGGCATTTCCCAAGTCACACACTATTTAGATGATTTTCTATTTTTTGGCAAGGAGGGTTCTCAAGAGTGCGCAGAAGCTTTGGAGGCCTTCGAAGAACTGGCAGAGCATTTGGGTGTCCCCCTAGCTTCAGGGAAAACTGAAGGGCCTTCCCAAACACTCACTTTCTTGGGCATCGAGCTTGATACCGTAAAAGGTGAATCCAGGCTCCCAGCGGACAAGGTTAAGGATTTGAGGCACGACATTAGTTCACTGGTTGGCAAGAGCAAGGCACCACTAGAAGTGGTGCAGAGTCTTTTAGGCAAATTGAACTTTGCTGCACGGGTCATACCAGCTGGCAAGGTGTTCTCTCGCAGGCTTGCAAGGGCTATGGCTCACATCAGAAATAAACATCATCTGGTGCGCCTGGGTACAGGGCTGAAAGCAGACCTCCTGATCTGGGATGAATTTTTGAAGGATTTTAATGGCACCGTGATATGGAGGGCCCCCTGGGAAAGCACCCAGGAACTTTGCCTTTTCTCAGATGCATCCGGTAGAGAAGGTTTCGGGGTGATCTTCGGTGAAGAGTGGTGTGCTATGCTTGGCGCAAGAAAGGAGTGTCCTCAAACATAAAAGTACTAGAGCTATTCCCCATAGTTGTGGCACTACATCTATGGCCGGAGGGCCTGGGTAACAAGAAAGTGTTTTTTTGGTCTGACAACATGGCCGTGGTCCAGGCCATCAACGGGTTGTCAGCCAACTGCCCATTGGTCCTGAGCCTGCTCAGGGAGGTAGTTTTGCATATAGCCATGTCTGAACTGGGGTGGCTGAGTGAACTAAAGAATGGTGATGGATTAAACCCAGATCAGTTGACTGGGGGTGAGTGTTTGATTTGTTCAAACGCTCCGTCCATCATCCCCTTTTGTATCGCAGGGAGGTAGTTAGGGCTGGCTTACAGAGCAACACTGAATTTAGGGCAAGGCATATTGAAGGTGTGAAGAATGTGGCAGCTGACGCTCTCTCTCGCTTTCAGTGGCACCGATTTCGGGAGGCCTGGCCGCAGGCGAGGGAGGCGATGACACCATTCCCGGCACCACTCTGGCGACTCCTTCAGTTGGGCAGCGGTTGAAGATGATGGGACAGCGTTCGTTGGCCCAGACCACTCAGAGAAGATACGCGGCCCAGCTGACCACTTTCCGCCCAGTATCACTATCCCTGGGGGCAGCTGCCTCAAGTCCCGTAGAACAAGTTGAAAATTTTGTTGTGTGGGCGAAGGAAACAGGCAAGGCACATTCATGGGTGTGTGGCCACTTGGCGCCATTCAAACACGAGACCAAGCTTAGCGGAGGAGACGATCCCACAAGTGCATTTAGGATCAGGGCAGCATTGAAGGGGTGGGCCCGTGAAGAAGTTAGGTCTCCTGACAAGAGGGTTGGGATCGAATTCCCCGCTTTGCAGCGCATGATGGACATTGTACCATCCGTGACCAATTCAGCGTTTGAGGCTCAGCCGTTCCCAACAGCCTTCTGCTTAGCATTTTTCGGTGCCTTTAGAGCCAGCAAGCTAGTGGCCAAATCAAAATCAGACAGATCAGGAAGAGCCCTGGACATGATGGACGTGTGTGCACGGGACTCCCTGGTTCTGTGGGTCCGGAAATCCAAGACGGACCAAGAGGGGAAGGGTGCGTCAATCTCATTGCAAGCATTAGATGACCCCAGGTACTGCCCGGTTGCTACTGTCAGGGAATACCTGAAGATCAGGCCTCTGCTGGCAGGTCACTTCTTAATCCATGCCAATGGCTCACCACTGACCAAATTCCAGCTGGAACGCGTGATGGCTGCGGCCCTGGCCAAGGCAGGTTTGGCAGGGACTGGCCAGAAATTCTCCAGCCATTCATTCAGGATAGGGGCAGCTACAGCAGCATTCAATGCCGGGTTGGGTGAGGAAGGTAACAAAAGGGTAGGGAGGTGGTCATCCTCTTGTTACCGGCGGTACATCCGCCCGTGAAAATGTTGCCGACCGCTACGATTTTCTAAGTTATGAGTAATAAAGGTCATAAGTTGCTTTTAAAAAGACACTTTTGGGTGATTTATCGAATTTGCAGTGCACACGTTAAGTGTTATGTATAATATTTGTCACATCACGTCTTTTCTGAGTGAAGTGTGCAGTGTTCACTAATTACAAGTATTATGTACCAGCGTGTACCCAATAAACAAAATAAGTTGAATGGTTTCTGGTCCTTTCTCTCCTGTAGCGTGGTGGTAATAATTGCCTTGTCCCTTTGCAGCGGACTGTTGCGTGTGGGTGATGGGCCATTCTTACGTTCCCAGGCTGGAACGATGGGCGATTTCCAAAAGATGGAATTTGGCTTTTGCAAGGACACAAATTCGGTGGCTGGGTTTTCCTGGTATGAGATGGGGCCAGCTGGAAAATAAGCTTGAACAATGCCTGGGTGTACAGGCCGGTCCTCCCAATATTCTCATTATACACTTAGGAGGGAACGATCTGGCCGCGGTAGGGAGGAGGGCCCTGATTCAGGCCATGCAGAAGGGCGTGGCCGCTATAACGAAAAAGCTAGCAGCTACTGAGCTAATCTGGTCTGAAATTGTCCCCCGCGAAGCATGGAGGGGCGCACGATCACAGGTGGCAATAGAACAGTCCCGCAAGAGAGTCAACAGGTCCATGCAGAAGTTCATGGAGAAAAGGGGACTGGGGTTTATTAGGCACGCACTCATACAAGAAAGAACAGATGGTTATTAAGAGAGCGATGGGGTGCACTTGTCTGGGTTGGGTATGGATGTTTTCCTCCTAGACGTACAAGAGGTTTTGTCAGCGGCAGGTTGTAAGTAGCATGTTTGGTTGGGGGCTCTGTCATCGACGGGGGCCTCCTCCAGAGCTGTGGCGGAGTACAGGGCGATCTGGAAGCAGACGGACAGTAAGGGTACCTCTGCGGCAGAATGGTACAGTAAGGGTACCTCTGCCTGGCACAGTAAGGGTGCCTGAGCCAAGGACCTGGAGCCGAAGGAGGTTCCGGGAAACCGCGACGGCGCCCCGTTAGTCCTTCGGGCGGTCGGGGGGCCTGAACCGACCGGGGGTGTGCCCCATCGCCCCGCCCTGACAGGGGGGGCGGGGCGGGAGTATAACAAAGTGGAATAAAGGCACCGTCAAAGCATTGTCTCGCCGTGCAAGATGGCTCCTTAGGCAAGCGAGACAGCGAGGGGCTGCCTGCTTTGGATCGCCTGTAAGATGACCCACCATAACGAACGTCATACCATACTTGTGTTGTATGAAATAAACCTGCAGCAGTTCTTTCCCATAAACATGCCTCCTGAGTTTCTGTTGGGAAAGGTAAGTGTGTATTGCAAGCGGGGGGAGCGCATGGCGGTGTGGGCACTATGGTGCATGCAGGTTGTAGTACGCCCATCTGAACTGTCGAAGAGTCAAACTGCTCTGCTTTGATTTTTCAATGAGAGTTTGCCACAGGCCTGGCTTTCCACACAAAATTAATTGCAAAGAGATGGATTCTGGGTGAGCTGAGCTGTAGCGATCTTTCTTGCAACTATATTGTGTTCCAGGGGCGCCGTGTTTGCATTTGCTAGTGTTTTTTATGTTTTAGAGCACCTGCTGCCGCTGTCCTTTCCTCTAGAAATTCTCAAGCAACAAAAAAATGTCAAAATAATTTAACTCCTGTGATTAATGTTCTTCCTTGAGAGAGATCAGACTTTTGTCTAGTTTAGGTATTGACACACTTAAAAGCACAGGGATGGCGGATAGACCTGCGTCCGTCCGCCACCCCAGAGGTGGAGGGACCGTCCGCAGGGGCAGCGGCGGTCCCTCCGTGCAAATTAGGATGTGACCACCACCCTGGCGGTCACATCCTGTATGTTTAACATTGCGGCGGGTGCTGCTTGAAGCAGCACCCGCCGCAATGTTAAAACGTCATGTTTTACATGCACAAAGCGGCAGGCACCGCGCGGTGCCTGCCGCTTTGTGCATGTAAATGTTGGGGGGTACCATAGGTACCCCCCATGTGCACCCCCACCCCCAACACCCTGAGGGCCCGCAACGGGCCTCCAAACACCAATGTCCACATGCTCTTCCACGGCGGAAAAGCCGACGCGGAAAAGCATGTGTCCGTGCACATCCTAATTTTTCTGATGGTGTCTTGCAGACACTGTCACCAAATAGCCCTCCCCACCCCGCGGATCAGCGGCGGACAGACCAGCTGTCCGCCGCTGGTCCCACCGCAATCCCACCGCCATCCTAATCTGGCGGTGGGTGTTGTCTGTGGCTGCGGCGGTTAATCCGCATCCTCCAGGCCGGCTGTGGCTTCTGCCGGCCCGGGGGATGCGGATTAACTGCCATCCTAATCGGCCCCACAGTCTTTACATGCCTGTTGCAAAGAATGCGTGCCGTGCAGATTACAAAGTGCATATAATATAAATAGGTCAGTGGGTTACTGCTTCTAAAAGAGACATCCTTTCGTTTCTTGCAATTTAAGTTAACATCCTATTATAGAACAGTGTCTTATTAACTATCATCAAAGAACTGAATGCACACTGCAAAGTTTAGACTAGAACATAGATTAATGTTGCAAAAAGGGCTCATTTGAGTAGCAATCAATTCTTATTATTAAAGAGAGCCTCCAACTATGGTGTTCTGTTTTCAGTTCTGAGTTTGTGCTTCTCAAGACCAAGCACTCCTTAACTATACTGCCTATTAGTATGGATTACTTGTCACTCCTACACCTTATAAACCTCTGAATTTAGTAACATTTCCTATACACTGAGTTACAAATGTATGATTGATTGTCTCTGTGTAATGAGAGTGTGATGAAAAGTACTCTGACATCCTGCACTGAGATGAGTGGCACTATAACTTATTAAATGCATCTGAGAGAGAGGGCTTATGAAGAATGGGGCACTGTTAAAATGCGTTGGGGAAGAAATCTCTGAAGGAGGTGGTCATTTGAGGTCACCAGCAAACATTGTGGCAACAGGCGCCACCAGCTCAGAAGCTGGCCCTGATTACATTGTTAAAAGTTCAATTAATGACTCTGTTCAAACCTTCTTCACATGTTATTAAAGCACAGCCAGGAAGGTGTTTTACTGTTGTGCTTTGTTTTTTTTCTCACTGAAGCAAATAATGTTATCGTTTACAGCTTGACACCTCTATGCAGCATCTACCTCTGTAGAGAGCCCAACCAAGTACCACGCATCAGGGATTAGACTAACGCATTTTAATGTGGTGGTACGCATCACTGCATTCAAATGTATAGTCACGCATTATTAGCTAATTGATCCCACCTTCTGCAACATGCTGCTAGGCACAAGCTGGCCAAGAGAGTGTGACTGTGACAGACGAGAGTACACAGGAGATGGATTAAAAAAGCAGTGCAGCAAGATCTGCTGTGCTGCAATGATGAGACTCACACTCCGCATTCTGGTCCCTGTAAGTTTTTTTTGGCAGATTATCAATACATGATTAACAGCCTGCATCTACATCCTGCTCAGCAACTGAATGCAATGAATCATTCAGTCCCCACCGCGGGTTCAGAGGCCGTAACATCATGTCACGTGGCTTGACTGTCACAACATGATCACCCTATCCGTAGTCTGTCAGTGTTATAACCCCAGCAGAGACTAGCCTTACTTGAATTCTAGGGCAGTGCCTAGTTGCCTCGTGTTGTATTTCCAGCAACTGATGCCACTCCACCAGTGTGTCACTGACCTACTGTGGTAGGCATTACAGATCATGGGCAAAACTTTGTTTAAAAGTGCCCACCATCAGAAAATGGGTACTTCTCTAAGGTCCATATGGGACATCACGTCTCTTTCTTATGGCAGCCAATGCACCACTCTGAAGAGTGTAGCCAGCTTATAGTTTTGAGGCTAGAATAAAAAGGTCTGGTCGGAGCAGCCAGCATCATATTTTAAATTAATTTAATTACCTCTAGGCTAACTTAGCTGCCTCTGCCTGGATGGCATGCCCCACCAGAATAGGACAACTTTTGGGGTTAGGGGGCCGAGGGTCAGCTCTCTGTGAGTTTGGTCAAGAGAGCAGGCCCTGATGCAGTGTCTTTAAAAGGCGGAAGCCATGGACCGCTCCCACCACGACTTCGAAGTGTAATCTGACAGACCAGCATCATCTGTGCCAGTCTGCCAGCCTAGCTGTCCTAGGAACGGGACAGATCAGAGAGGGGGGGGGGGGCAATATCATTTGGGATCTCCAGATCCGCAACATACTCCAGCACTTCGAATTTCTGAGCAACTGTCAGCAGTAAGTGAATGTGAGTCCACAGACTCATTGCAGCTACAGTGACAGCCAGAGGCAGCAGGCATTTTTTTCCCCATCACTGAGTGTTGGTAAATCAAATGGCCAGTTATAAACTACAGGTGGGGCAAACACTGGAAAATGCTGTGCAGGGCTAGCTTTAGGATGGCACCAGTGCAGCCTCACCTGGCTCTGACCTGGGTACGCTACTGGGTTTAGGAATAATTATGGGAAGCATCTGCTGCAGAGTTCCTTCTGTGTCCAGCAGTTTTCAGGTAACAATAAAAATGTTAAGATAACCCTGGTGATTGATTAATTTTCCTGCTGGAGAGAGACTTGCATTATTATCTAGTGGCAGTTTTGACTCGTCATAAAGTAGCACAGAGGGTTAGTTTGCCTGCTGCAGAGAAAATGTACCATGCAGATCACAGAACTCTTTTTATGTGAATAGCTCAGTTACTGCTTTTGCCACGTCTGTTATTATTGTTCAGTTCATAAGTTACAATCCTAATATAGCACAGTGACCTATGAACTTTCATCAAAGAGTTGCATGAAAACTGTATGGTATAGGTTAGAATGTTATGCTCCCAGCTCATAAATACAGAACAGTTATAGAATGCCCCAAATGCCTATGGTGAATGACGGCTCTGCCCCTATACTGCAGCAGCAGAGAATGATACATGCAATGTGCCAATGTATTTATAAAAGTCACATAAACATTCAATAAACATAGAAAGGGGATGGGAGCACACTCCCTCACCTCCCAGTACCGTTCACCCCTTAGCATAATGGTAAATGCAATTCACAGTAAAAGCTTTCTTTCTTATTCCAGTTGCAATTGTGTTTCAGTGCAACTCTGTGAAAAGGAGGTACAAATTTGCAAAAAATATTGAGAAGGCAAAATAAAATAAAAATACAGTGGTTACAGGTGAGTGGGTGCCTTGTGTGTTTGGGATTTGTGAAGTGAAGGAGATGCGAGGAAGTACATTCAAGAGTTAATGAAATGAGGCTGCTGAAGAGGATAAGGCATGCAGATGGACGAGATGTGGTGAGAAAAAGGTGCACAAGTTTAGCATAGAACGAGCATAACAGGCAAAATTGAGACTTTCTGAAGACCACCATCCCTTCCACATGCCTCAGTAATGTTTAGTTCAATCTCACGATGTAAGAATTGAAACATTTTATTTATTTTATTAACCTTGCTTTCTCAAATTCGCTTCAAAAAGCACCATTTGCCCACTCTTTCTTCCAAATTGTCCCGGGTGGGAAACACCCCTGCTCCCTTATGACAGTCGGGCTCGCTCGCTCACCAGAGGGTACTCATCCCAAACGCTTATGTCACACTACTCTCAAATGTCACCAACCGCCACTGCCCAGCTACTAAGAGCCTGTGCATGAGCAGAGAGTCAGGAAAATATTTGTCATGTAAATTACGTCCCAAATGTATTCCCTAAACACGAGAAAAGCAGACGCATTTTCACCTTTAAAATTCAGGGAGTCATTGGAAGACATTGATGAAAACTGATGCCCCCTACCCCACGTTCCGACCAATGCCATTAGTGAACGCTCAGACCCCGAAGCTTGTCATTATACCTGGGGTAGAATTATAGCTCAATAATTCAAACACAATAGGTTTTTGTCCAGGGCACATCCAAAAATTACATATTTGTAGGTGCTCCATATACTATAATGAAGAAAAAGGCTGCGCAGGCAGAAGATCACACAATTTGATTGAGCAGGGAGACCGGGATTGTTCCCATGTTTTATAGTTTCATGTTGAGCAATTTAATTTAGACTCCAAATTCATTTTTTTTTCTCCAGTTTTACATCCAAGATTAAGGCTTAGATTCTGGTAAGCAGAAGTTTTATCTAAATATTTCTGATTATATCACTGCATTTCTTCTTTTCAAAGCTCTGACATGTCACCTCGCAGTTGCTTCAGAGCACTAATAGATACAGTAAGAAAATAGGAATGATGAATACAAAGTGGTATCCACACACAGTCACATTGAGCAGAGGGAGCCTTTATTAATATCTTAATAATATTACTTTTATGAAACAGTCAAAGACCTCTTGAGTATGCACTGTGGATCCCCGGCGGTCCATGGACCATAGCTTAAGAATCACTGTCCTAGACTATTCCTAATGTCATGGTATGGGCGTCTTTTGGAGCCTGGAAACTAGTTGGATCACAACAGAAGGCATATCTATTAGGTCCCTAGTAGTTGTGATTCTTTGCTCCCTTGCAGGCCTAACAAAGCCATAATGTCCCCAACAGAAATATGATATTTCTTGATGTACAGCACTGTCAAGGTTTTGATATTATTTTTTTTATTTTTTTATTTGAGCATTATTATGTGTTAGAGAGGGAAGTAAAGAGGAGTAGTTCCATGATTACACTCTATCCTGTAAATCCTTGTTGGGTTGAGCAAATTCATACCTTCCTACATATTTGGAGACTTTTGAGTGCCTTATATGTTAACGTACTGCTTGGCATTCAGCAGCTTTTTGAACATTTCCTTTTAGCTGAGTTGAACTATCTTTTGGTTTCCAGGTCATCTGTATATGTCTGCCTCGATTCAGTTAATGCATGCGTTTGTTAATGGAATTCTTTTAAGTTGTTTCTATTCATTAAACCAAGATTTTAAGAGCTGGGTCATCCATGAAAGCACCACTTACTATTGCTCATCTTGCAGTTTGTGAGCCATGAATGTAAAAGCCTCAGTCACATGAAAGGCAGCGTGAGGGTGCATTGCTAAAGTTTGATTTTGAATAGGTTTCATGAGTCTAGATATTCAGCAATGTGTGAATATATCTGCATCACACTAATTTCCTTTATGCAAGTCTAGGAGTGTAATCTAAGGATTCATCTGTGTTGTACTGTACAGGTTAACCATCGCCATTGAG
Source organism: Lissotriton helveticus (assembly GCF_964261635.1). NCBI lineage: Eukaryota > Metazoa > Chordata > Amphibia > Caudata > Salamandridae > Lissotriton > Lissotriton helveticus. The sequence continues at coordinate 1,085,079,029 of NC_136059.1, forward strand.
GAAATATGTAGTATGACAGTCAGTACATATATTTTTTCACCATTCATCCTACCTGTTAGCAGATTAGAACATACCCCTATTGCAGCAAGTCTCGTGTCTTTATTGCCCTTTCTGTAAACAGGTATTATTGAAACCTCTTGGTATGCCGCAACATATAGGTCATTGATTTGAATTCCTTACAAAGCCAACTCAGTCTTTCATCCTTCTACGGGTGATAATGGGAGTATGTTTAAACTGGGTATACCAGATATTTATAACATTTTGAATTTGAATTTGTAACTGCAAAATCAAGGAATTATACAACTTCAAATAACATAAATGCTTTTTTAAAATATGTTCCTGTAATTCATTGCTTTTGTAGAACTTCATTTGTATTTGTATAATTTACAGATCTAGTGTGCTATTCATTTTGTAACTTCATATCTGTTTTGTATGCTTTTCAACACACATTCCTGATTGTCGTATCACAGACGTATTTAGTATGGTAGTGCCAAGGTAAAATACAGCTATGGCATTGAAAGTGAGTGTTTCCTCCAGTTGGGGAGTGCAACAGTTGATATTTTTGAAATCTGAATAAAGTTTCACAAATGAACTTAGAGCAGAACTAACAGAAAACTGGAAATACATGGTTAGTAAAGACCTGCCACAGATGTTTTGGTACATTAGTAATCTGGCACTGATGTGAAGCAGACCCAAACATTTTTAGAAAGTTTATGCACGTTCACTCCCTATAATAATAACATGGAATCTCTAAAATGTATTATTTGACCTATATTTTGACATATCTTTTCTTGGAGGCGGTAATTGTTATTTAGGGGCATTTCTGACACTCCTTGGAGATAACAAACCACCTATAACCTGTTATTATTCTGTCTGTGGTTCCATAATGTTCCTGACAATATGCTATTCATTTAAATTTTTGCTTTCAAGGAAAGTTACCAAATCTCCTTTGCAGTTGCATTTAATCATATCCAGTGTTGGCTATGGTAAATGTTCCAATAAGCTGTGAGATGTTTTATCTGCCACAACCTTAGACTAAATTCCTAGGGTGGCATTCCCAAAGTCGCCTTAAACCATTCTGACCAGGGCTGCTAACCTTACAAATGTCAAATGAAAACTACTGCTCATTCATGTTCCCAAAAACAATTGTGGAAAACCTGACCATCCTGTCTCACCCTGTAATATTGTAATGTAAAATAATCTTAATTTTTACATAAAATGCTTTAAAATACTAACACCTAGATTCATCAATGTCCCGGTTTGCGAGTCCTTAATAGCGATTATTAAGGAATCGCTATTAAAGACTCGCAAAACGGGATTCATGTAGAAATCGCAAAAATAATTGTGATTTCTACATGTTCCTTATTTGCGATTAGCAAATTGCTAATCGCAAATAAGGAATAACTCCCCATTCATTCCTATGGGCCTTAGGCCCATAGGAATGAATGGGGAGTTATTCCTTATTTGCGATTAGCAATTTGCTAATCGCAAATAAGGAGGCGATTTCAAGGGTGTCAGGGGTGTCCAAAGGACACCCTGTAGCACCCCTGAAATGAAAATGTAGACTGATGTTGCACACACACATGTCCAAAGGACATGTGTGTGTGTAACATCCAACTTAGAAAAATGCACTAAAGTGCATTTTTCTAAGTTTTCGCTATTTACCACGAAGTCAGACTTCGCGGTAAATAGCGGCCAAAAATAGCGAATTCGCAATTCAGAAGTGGATCATGAATAGCATTTAAGGAATCTCTAATTGAGATTTCTTAAATGCGATCGCAATTTGAAAAATCGCAATTATTTGCGATTTTTCAAATTGCGAGTACATGACCCACTGATGAATCTCAAATGCCATTTTTGCGGGCGCAAACGGCCGAATTTTGCGATTTGCACCGTTTGCGCTAGCAAAAATGCTTGATGAATCTACATGATAATCTGTTGCACATTTTCACCACAAATCCTCAGCGAAGTGTCTACTATAACAACAAAATGTAAATAAAAATACGTAATCTGCTTTGAAATCACATTAATAAAGCAGATGTTTTTTCTAAAACTTTAAGGCAATATAACCTGGCCAGAACGTTCTCATGATATTGTCATTATAGGGGCCAGCCCCCCCCCCAACCAAATATTCCTGGTTACAGGCCTGTAAGCGACTGGTCTGAGTCATAATCATCTGTATACCCGCTCGTTTTTGTTTTTAGATCTACCTGGAGTATTCACCAATAAAGGTGAATTGGCGAGCAAAGCCAAGGTATTTTTAGCAAGTCTGGATCCTGCCTTGTCCTGTAGTTTTTATCTGAGAACTCTCCTTTCTTTAAGTCTTGAGTTGGAGTCCATTGAGGTGGCACTGACCTACCAGGGTGGTGAGAGGATGCTGATGAAGCATGACACTATTATGTTTGTGAGGTGTCCTCTTCCATAAAGGATAACTTTCCTTGGAAGCATGGCAGAAGTCACGTAATGTTCAAACTATGCATTCCTTATTGTTTCTGTAAGATTACAAAACAACATATCTTCTATCTTTCTCTTTTTCATTACCTGCACTGCCATACTAATTTTTGTGTTTCAGTGATACTCCAGGGGAGCGGATGGTGGCCTGCCATCCACCTCTTTGTTTATGTGCAAGAGGTTATCTTCAGTCCGGACTTCAAGCAATGTTCTGAAAACACCAATGTAATATTTGAAGAACCTGAACTGGAAACAGAAATTATCACCAACTTGGCACCAATTTTGATATGTTCAGGGAAACATTGGTTGAGGTTCCTAACTTTGTCCCTGGTATACAAATAACATTCTCAGCCTCATGAATGGTTGTTCAATAGTTACATTATACAATAGCGGCATGAGAAGTGCGTGAGTTATTTACATTTTAATGACATAAGCAATCTTATGTCTCTTAAATGACTCTAATGGGCTCCTACCCACAAGCTCTTCCATTTTTGTTGTGTACCAGTAAAATAGTTAGAAACATACCATACAAATGAGGTGCCCCTGTCCTCCCTCCACTCAGGTGTAAATTAATCAGTATTTGCAGAAATGCTTAAATGCATGTTCCACACTTACAGGCACCCTTAAATTACAAGTGTACAATGCAGACATATCTGCTAGTGAAAGTGTGAGAGTAAGCAACAGTTACTACTACTTCACAGGAGATGGCAGATGATGAAAAGACAAATTGTGGTAAATTTTTTAAAGAGGGAGAAGAAAGGATTTCCAAAGTCACTTTGAAAGTATGTTTTAATTATTAGATCAAAGGACAAATATGTTAATTTCCTACACTGTCAATTAGTTATATAAAGATGGTTATTGTGTACAAATGTTTGCTTCTGCTTTCAACATCTCCCTGTGCGTTGCCGGAACCACTTCATTGTGAAGCTTGAACCAACAATGGACATTTTTATTTTGCAAAAGGGACTATTGTTAATGTATGGGAGAAAGCTGACTCCTGGAGCGATCTTTCGCCCGAACTCTCTTCAACTACTATTATTTGGAGTCCCACAACCGCTCTATAGAATTCTTGTTAGCACTTAGCAGATGTTTCTGCTTATATTTTTCGGATTGTCTCTGACTATGACACTACCACAAAAAGTTCAGTGACCACTAAGAAATCAACTGAGGGGCAGATTTACGCTGCATCACTTTTGTGACATAAACAATGCAGCCAATTTACTATGTGGCACATCTAGGGAGATATGCCACTTTGTAAATCTGTGCATCACATTATACCTGTGTCGAAATAATGTATGCAGGGTGGGCGTTCCCACGAAGGAAAGTCTCATAGAAGTGATGCAGTGAAATCTACAAGATTTCACAGAGCCAGTACTAGAATGCCACTGCTTCGAAATCTTACGCCTGCTTGAAGCAGGCATAAGGAGTGACACAGTAAAAAAAGTATAGGCCTCCCCATGCATTGCTGGGGTTGAGTCGTGCTTGCAACACGACTCCAACAATGCGTGACTTTTGGGCCAACAGATGCGTCCGAATTTCAGACGCATCTGTCAATCCTTGCACCATAGCGCATGGTATTGTAAATATGGTGCATCCATGGTGGCGCAAGGGTATCCCAGGCTGGCGCAGGGAAACTGTCGTATCTCTACAGATGCGTCAGTTTCTTGTAAATCTGCCCCTGAATGTTTACATGGCTCTGAGAAAGACAGGTACAATATTCAGAGTAATTTCCCCAACCTTGTTTTATTTTCTGTGGTAGGGAAAACCTACATTTCCTTGATTCTAACTTCATGAAGAAGCTTCAGTAAACATCAAGAGTTTGATTATTGGGAAACTAGTGATATAAATCTTTCCAAAAGCCTGCACTCGGAAGCACAAGGTTTCACCTATGGTTATGTTAGAAAATAGTTGCAAACTCGAAAAAACGCAGGGCAGCTCTTGTTGCTTTCTTGGTGCAATTTATGATTCAGAATAGTCACATCACACTTTCTCTCAGTTTAATCATGTACATGTCCATGAATGGGAGCAGATATTAGCAATATACTATCACATAGGAGAAAAAGATTGGGATGCTAAACAAACGCATTTCTTTCATAAGTAATAGAGTTATGTACTAATGGCACACTTCTGTACTTACTGTCCTCAGACGAGAATAACCAAGATAATGACATATCAGGTTTAAGCATGCTTGGTATGAAATACTAAAATGCAAATCACAACCATATGTTAGTACAGTCCACGTGAGGATACATTTTGGCGGCAAATAACAAGTTACCATTTTGATAACAGTGGCGCCGATGTTCTAAGGGATCCAATATTAAGGATGATTGGCTAAAGCTAAACAGTCAGTGGTCTGTTCGGAGCAGTCAAGGTTTTGATATGGTTGTCTATGCCAGCAGCAGAGGTCCTAGCAAGTAAATGGAAAGTCACAAGTCCTCGACCATTTAATCAGTGAAGTTCGAACAGTTGTAAAATGGCGATCACGAAAAGACAAACTGGTACCAAGGAGATGAACATCTAGTTAACCTTTATGGTAGAGGAACACGGTAGAGAGAAGCATGGATCACACATTTAATACGAAACTATATATCTGGACTAGGTAAAATGCTAAGTATGGGTTGTGTTGAGATTGAATGAAGTAGAACACTTATTTTATCGCAGCAGGAGCAACGGGGACTCCAAGCCCCAGAAGCCCTCTGTTGACAAACAAGAGGGGCTGTACAAATGCGCTCAAAAGCACCACCGCACTCCAGCGACGCGAGTCACTTCTTTCATCATGGCAGAAGCAATGGGAACTCCACGTCACAGAAGCCCCACTGTTGAGAAGGATGAGCGGCTGTACAAATGCGATCAAAAGTGCCACAGCACTCCAGCGGTGCAGGACACTTCTTTCATCGTGGCAGGAGCAACATGGACTCCAAGCCCCAGAAGCCCTCACAGTTAACAAGTAGGAGGGGCTGTACAAATGCAATCAAAAGCACCACTGCACTTCCACTGCGCCCGGGCCAAGGGTGGGCACGTCCTTGCCCGTCATTGCCAGGAAGAGGCATGGCAGGGCCAACTCGCCTGGTTTGGGGTCTCTATTTCCCACAAAAGTTGGAATTATCTGTCCTTAAGTCAACAAACTGTGAATTGCTGTGAGTTGTTCTTTGACTGTTTAGACTGTTTGTGCCCACTTGGCCAGTGACTTTGAGGATGCTAAGCCCTTTGCCTTCTTATTTGGTTGCTGCTATTATTTATCACTGTTTTAATCTCTTGCACCTAGACTTTGTCATCAAAAATTACACTGGGGCCCTGCCCAACGGTGTTTCACATATTTTGGGGGAGGGAAGACCCCTCCCACCAGTGGGCCAACTGCCCTCATGTGGCACTAAAGTGGCCGCCCTGTTAGAGGGTCCCCTGCGTGGACCTCGGCAGCCGGCATTGTGCCAATATCGGCAACATTCATCATCCACCCATTCAGCAATCTCATATAGAAATAACCAGACAAGACACCTTCTTTTTGGAGAAACATTGCTGCAGGTTTATTAGCATTACAAAGATGCCAAGATTGGTGGGTTAGCTTATGGGCGATCCCAAGGCAGGCAGCCCCTCGCCGCCTGCCACCTAATGAGCCAAATTAGACTGGGGCCCTGCCCAACAGTGTTTCACATATTTTGGGGGAGGGAAGACTCCTCCCACCGGTGGGCTAACCACCCACCCCTTTTGCTCACACCCCATAGGGGAGCGGAGCCTGCCAGGCAACCCTGGTTGTTCAGGTCCACAATCGCCCATAGGACTAACGGGGCGCCGTCGCTCCTCCAGGGACCAACCGGAACACCTCCCTGTGGATATTTGGCCTTTGCACACTTTTTGTGCTCCTGCAGAGGGCACCCATATGTACCTTACAGCCTCTGGATCGCCCTGTAACTCCGCCACAGCTCTGGGTGTGGCCACCATCACCCCAGCACCGCCACCAAGATAGCCTTCCTTACTTACACCCTGCTGTCGCTAAGGCCTCCCCCAGGTCAAGTAGGAACAGGTCCATCCCAACTTTGGACAGGTGTACCCCATCGTCCTCCCAACACCCTGTGGTCCTAGTGTGCAGTAAACCATGATGGATGAAACCAAACCCCCTTTGCTCTGTGAATTTCCTCATGGCTCTGTTGACCTTCCTGCGCAAGACCTCCATGGCTTCCCTTGATCGTGCCCCCTGCCACACTAGCCGGGGTGTTATCTCTGACCACCATAACTCACAGGTCCCCAGCTGACTGCTCAACTTACACATGGTGGCAGTCATTTCATGGAGTAGTGCCTTCCTCCCCACAAATGCCAGGTCATTCCCTCCCAGGTGTATCATCAACACATTCGGAGGGGAAATCCCCCCCCAGTCTCTGCTGCAGCTTCTTCCGCAAGCAGGTCCAACGCATGCCTCGATATCCTAGCCAGATAATGTCTGTGGCTGTGAAACCATGTCTCCATTTCCTGTTCTCGGCCCACCGTGCCAATCGCAAAACGCCCGAGTGGCCAATCACTCACACCATAGTCCCTGGCAATTAAAGAGATGAAAGTTTGCACGCTTTTATTCACTCACTTCACATCTACATATTAAATGTACATTTTGCATTTCACCGCAAGCCACCGGCATCTAGTGCCGCAAAATTATCTTTTATGTCCATCATGTGTTCATGTCAAACGTAATATTGCCTCACTGCACATCTTTAATAATTAAATGTACTTATTACACCACTCTTCACACCACCGGCAACAGTTGCCGCAAATTGTTCTTGTTGACGTTCCAACACTTGTCCATATCAACTCTTTTCCCAGTCCTCAACCCCAAAAATAGTGCCTTCAAGGCCGGATGTATTTTTTGTAACACCGGTACTCCCAACGCCCCACTTGCTTGATCCGTTCAGCTGAAAGGCCTGCCCTAAATGTTGTGGTAGCTGCTCCTCTGTGATATGAGTGGCTGCTAAAAGGTTTACCTTCTATCTTGTTTCCTGACAACGCCAAACAAGCATGCATGATGCTCTGCACTTGGAACGTAGTGAGGGGGGTACCGTCTGCATGTATCAATAGGTAACCGTCAGTTGCTGGGCGCAGGGCTAAGTAGGCAGCGGAAAGACGCACTGGGCAATACCTGGCAGTTTCAAGCTGGTAAAGTACAATCATCCAGCCCTCCCCTTTTGACCTCCTTAACACTATTGTGAGGGCATCTCCCACCAGGCTGGCATCCTGCCTGCTCAATGCAACCCCAGATTTGTCCAGCTTGGATTTTGCCACCAACTCGCCTACTCTGAGGGCCCCAAAAAAGGCCAGGCTGAAAGTGGCCGAGAACAGTGCTGCTTCAAAAGGTGAATTTGAGCCTTGTGCACCCAGTCCAGCATTCCTTGCATTGTTTCAAAATCAATAGGGGACCTAGTGTATGGCAGACTGGGTTTGCGCCTGGCCCAGCCCTTAAGCACTGCCCTGCTTTACAACGATTTTGTAGGATCCTCCTGCCCCAGTAATCTTGCATGGTGACTTATTGCTGACAAATGGCCCGCTATCCAAGAGTGGCTCTTCCCTTTATCCTTGGCCCATATAACAAACTTCTGCACCCTGCTTTCTAGTCATGTCCCCCCTTCTTGCCAGGCTCCTGCCACTGAACAAAACCTAGCTACACAAGCTCTGTAAAGCTTACTGGTCCTTGGCGCCAGGGACAGCTCACCCAGGACCCTCAGTCGCATTTCAACTTCAGAAAGAACCAGAGGTGAGGTGGAAAAGGTGTCATGTCCTCCCTCGCTCTCGGTTACGCCTCCCGGAACCGGCGCCACTGAAAACGAGGGAGAGCGTCAGTTGCAATGTTCTACACCCCCTGAATGTGTCACACCCTGCATTCTACATTGTTCACTAGGCAAGCACGCACCAGTTCCCTCAACAAGCATAAAACTAGGGGACAAGTCGCAGACTGTGAATTGATGGCCTGAACTGGGGCCATGTTGTCCGACCAAAAAACCACCTTTCTAGCTGACGTGTCCGTTTAAAGCGCAAGTTCAGTACTCTCCCCCAGGGTGCTCTCCATATAACTGAGCCGTTGAAACTAGCCAGGAAAATAGCCCACATGTATAGATCTTCCTTCATACATTTGCTTGGTTTCACCATGTGGTGTTTCTTCTTCACTTTTGCCATTGCCCTGGCTTGCCTACACGCAAACACCCTCCCAGCTGGTATAACTCTGGCTGCTAAGTTAAGTTTCCGCAGCAGGCTTTGAATGGAACCAAGGGATGCCTTCTCCTGACCGAATAGTGACTGAATCTGGTTTGCCAAGTCCTGTACCTTGTCAGCTGGCAGTCTGGACTCTCCTTTTATGGTGTCAAGTTTGAGCCCCAGGAATGGTAATACCTGCGCCGGACCCTCTGTTTTCCCTGGGGCGAGTGGAACACCCAGATGACAAGACAATTCCTCGAAGTTCACCAGGGCTTCCCTGCAATCCTGCGTGACTTCCCCCCCCTATAAAATGGAAGTCATCGAGGTAGTGCGAGACGCCTACCACCCCGTAGCTTGCTTGCAGGGCCCACTGAAGGAAAGTGCTGAAAGCCTCGAAGTAGGCACAGAAAACCACGCAATCTATGGGCATGCATTTGTCATAGTAGTACCTGTCATCCAGCCTGAAACCAAGCATGTGTTGGCTGCTTGGGTGAACTGCAGCAAGCGAAAAGCAGATTCGATGTCTGCTTTTGCTAACCAAGCTCCCTTGCCCGCCCTCCTGACTAGGTCCACGGCTACATCCAGCGTACATTACGTGACAGAGCAAGATCCCTCATCCCGCCCATGGTTGACAGACTCTCCTTCAGGGTAGGATAAGTGATATATTAGTCTAAAAGACCTAGGCTCCTTCTTGGGCACCACCCCCAGAGGGGAGACAACAAACTTGTCCAACGGGGGCCGCTGAAAAGGTCCCTCCACCCTGCCTAGGACACTCTCCTTTTCCACCTTTGCTCTGACGATTGCTGGTTGTTCCCTTGCTGACTTCAGATTATCCGCCTCCCGACTCCCCAGAGCGCCTACATAGGGAATCCTGAAACCCTGCAGCAGTAGAAGGCTATCCTGCTTATTAGGGTACAGTCTTAGGAGAGGCATGAGGTTGGCCAGTCTGACTGGTGAGGCGCCCTTGACTGCCACCCCAGGAATTGGCGTATCATCCAGAGGTAGTGGGGGTACTGCTGGTGTACGCAACTGCTGATTGAGAACCAAAAGGTGTTGCTGTTGCTACTGGGTGGGGGAGGTGTGTGACATGGAGTTTGGTTGCGTCGTTGTCCTCAACTATCCTGCTTGCCTTTGTCAGCGGGCTATTACTCCTGTTGAGGGCGACAAATGACCGCAGGGTGTGCTCCACAACATGAGTCGCATGCATGCTGGAATTTGCATGTTTTGCCCCATGAGCAAGAACCTTTGTTGAACAATCGGCATGTCCCTGGGGAAAACCTCCTAAAGCCCCCTCTCTGGCCACCCCTTTTAAACTCACCTCAAAATGTTGGTTTAAAACCATGCGATTCCCCTCGAAAAAAGCCTTTGCCGGTACCTCGTCCCTCCTGTGCTTTGCCCAGAGTGTCAGTGGATTGCTGTGTTCGGGAACCCATGTGATCTAGCCATAGCTGGACCTCCTTCTGGTCCCACGCCATTTCTGGACACATGGTCATCTTTTTCCTGGACTCCCGGCCATAGTTCAGCCAACCACTCCCCCCCACTTCATCGCCTTACTGTGGATTAACCTGCCATACTGCAAGAGCCCTTGCACTGCCTCCGGTTGTTTTTCTAAGATGACAGCTGACAAAATGGAGAAAGCATCCAGCCAATTTTCTATACTCTTCTCCGGCCAAGCCTGAAACTTTATCTTTTTGTCCTCTTCCTTTACACCCACTTTCCTGCCGTCTATGCCATCCTGGCCTAGTATTAGTAGGGAACAAATGTCTATCAGTTCCCGCCTCCAAATGGCTTCCTCGGCCGCCTGGGGCACCTGCCACGCCAGAGAGCAACGTCCAGATAGCAGTGGTGCTGCTGTAACTAACTGTACTTGCATGGGTGGGCTTGCACAACTGTTGGGGAGTTACCATTGCAGCCACCAGACTAAGTAGTGGCCCTGCTGAGAGGTCTTTTGTTACAGAAAGGGGACTAACACTAGCCTCCCTGGTGGACGGTAGCGGCCCACCCCAACGGCCGATGTGACCACCACAGTGCCTGTGCTTGCTGTCTTCGGGAGTGGCTGACTGACTGTCGTGGGTGTACTTACTTCTAATGTCATTGCCGCGTTATGAGTAACTTGCTTATCAACCCCTGCTAAACCCAACGCGGCAACAGCAGTGACCTCTTGTTGTGTTTGTTGAATGCAACCCTGGCCTCGCCAGGCCGCCGCAGCTGCCCGCGCCCCTCCTTCATCCAAGCTTGTCTTGCCCCCCACTTGGGGTGAGTTGGGCCCTGGTCAACCAGCTGTGATCTCTGCCATAAAGTCCCTCATTGTGTCCAATATCTTACCCAGGTCTTCCTGGGTGGCAAATTTTGCTGCGGCCGCCACAATGTCCGGGGAGTAGACGAAGCCACGGGCGGGGAAACGATCGGCTGGGAAACGGTGTCCCTAGATGCAGGCACGGCCCTGGTCTTGGGGGTGGCAGATCTTCCGGGAAATCCTTTGTCGTAGGCTTGCGTACTCGCTTGGGCCTAGATGAACCTGACTCTAAGATGTGTTCCTGCTCTGGGATAAGGGCGTCGACGACAATCCCAGAATCTTCCGTGTCCCCTGCATTCAAGATAGCCGTGGCCCTTGCCAAACCTTTGGTCTTGGCCATCATGATAAATGCTGTCCACTGAGCCTCCAGGGACGTTTCGGGCAGGGAGTCCTCAATCTGAGACATCTGCGAAAATAGGGGGGGAGAACCTTGGCCTTCCATGCCGCCTCGCTGTCCTGACCGTCAAAAAATCTGAGGAAACAAATTCAGGGGTCAGTACAAAACCCCATTGCATTACCCTTGGTCTTCGGCGGACCTTCAAGTGCCTCTCCGCCAGCTGTTCATGTCCCGTCCCCACTTTTATACTTACATCTTCTGAATTGTGCGGTGACCTTAGTGGGTGTGCCCCTATTTTGAATTCCGTTTGTGCTCTGTGTGTGGAGATGAAGAAAATCAAAATAATGACGCCCCTGGTCCAAACCGTAGTCCTGCCCCCCCTGGTAACCTGTACCCCTGCAGTTCTCAATACGAACTTCAACCCCCAGGTCTGCCTGATTGTCTCCCCCTTCAGTGAGCGCCCTATCCATTCCTGTTCCTGTAAACGTTGCCTGTGTGCTGCCTGTCTTTCGCTCTGTTGAACCTGAAAATATGAATTTACACATTAACAACACTCTATGCAATTCCGAATCCAGCTCCCTGCACGGCTTGCGCTGTAACCCTGTTGACCAGATCCCCGATCCTTGGCGTGATGTGGTTGTGATGTTTGGCCTTGTATTTGTCACCCTCGTGCAAGGGCTGAAAGAAAAATTCAACATGAGTTAACATGCCTCCCCACCTGTCAATAACATAATTTCGTCGCCGTATCTCCTGCAGTCAAGCCAAAAGGCTGAACACCTCTGTTCCTGATCTACCGCAGTTTGTCCAATGAATGTGTTTTAGTTTTTATAATGGCCCCCTGTTGCCCCTTGTCTGGCTCCTGGATTGCGCCATTGTCTTCAAGCTAGCGTGTAGGGGAACTGGTTGGCTGGCCACTTCGCAGACCTTCATGCCTAACCCAACTGCAACATACAAAATTCGAGGCCTCTCGTGAAACAGGGCCTGCCCTGAAGGTTGGCCCCACCCCTATCTGGGACACGCTAGAAGTCCTCGCGGCGTGGGTGGGTGCTATGGGGGGGAAGCTTCAAATGCCTTACCACGCTCGCCGAGCCCCCCCTTATCATTGAAAGAACTCAGTAGGGTAGGCCACCAAACATGCAATGACTGCATCCTCGGGTGGGGTGGGGGCGGGTTGATTTGACTGGCCGCTCACCCGCCCTAATTCATACAAAATATCGGCAGATGGTCTAATGGGGCCTGCCCTGGTGTCCGGGCCACACATTAATCAGTCTCAGGATGCTCGCGGTAGAGGGAGGGGGGCTACGTAGGTGTGTGTTCGCCGAGCAAGATGCTCACCCCCTCACCAAAATCACCCAATTTTTTTAATTATTCACCAACATTGCCCTGGAGGTAGGCCCCATCATTCTTTGAGTGTAGCGCTGGGGGATTAATGGAGTTGTGGCCTTACCGCGCTCACCGAGGCCCACCCCCTACCCCGAACCAACAAAACCGAGTGCTTCTTAAAAACAGTCCTGTCCAGGAGATAGGCCCCCACTACTTAAACGGACATGCGCTCGCGGTGGCGGGCGCGGGTTCGTGGTGGAAAGCAGCAGTGGCCTCACGTTGCTCGCCGAGCCTGAGGCTCCCCTCCCACCTCTATCCATCCAAAATCGGGGGCCTAATACCATCGCGGGCGGCCATTCAACATGATTCAGATGCGCTGAGCGCTCATGGGAGGGCAAGCTACCTAGCTGTCCACTCGCTTATACTCGCTGCCCACACCAACCCTGACATACAATATTTCGGGAGCTTTAAGGAAACAGGCCTGCCCCGGAGTCACGCCCGACCACTTACAGGACCCACGCTCCCGGCGGGGATGCAACAGGGGCCTCGCTCGCCAAACACAAGTCCCCCTCCAACCCCAAAACCTGCCATTAATTCTGGAGCCTAATACAATCGTGCCCGGCCAGGATGCCAGCCACCCATCTGCAAAGACTTCAAAGCCTCAGCTTGTTCATGTGAGGGGAGGGGGGGAAGGGGGGTGAGGATGCCCACTCGCGGAGCTCGTGCCCCTGAGCTTCCTAAAATACCGTCCTGCCAAGTAGGTGGGCCCCCCAATTTCAGTGTACTGCGCCTGAGGCTGGGGAGCGAGGGAGCTGGTGGGAGTTCGGTAGAAGGCACCCCTGCGCTTTCCGTGTCCGAGGCCCAACCCCACCCGACTCCATCCAAAATTGACTACCTAACCTGGCTGTCGGGTCAAACAAGTTAACATTGCAATGCCTCATAATAGCAGATACCCTGTGCGGCCATTAATCAGGGATGGGGGGATCTGGAGCAGGCATCGTCGTGCTCCGAACTTACCTCGTGATCCGGTCCAACGATGCTCGAAACGAAACGGCATCAGGGTTTGTGAAAATGTGCAAATAGGGTGCCCCGTGGACAGGGAAAGGTATGTAGGTCCAGAGGGCAGTGACCTGCCCTCTGGACCCCTCAGGGTCCGAAACACTAGAACGCTGCTGCCTGTGCCCTCATGTGGCACTAAAGTGGCCGTCCTGTTAGCGGGTCCCCTGCGTGGACCCCGGGCAGCCGGCATTAGCGGTAGGTGGATCTGTAGGGTGGCAGTGTGGTCACATGCGAGTGTGGTGAACCAGTCATTATCCATTGTGATATTCTAATACCTTGCTTTTTTATTTCACCTTTTTGTAATCATGGGCAAAAGAAAGTCGACAGACTGTGGAAGCGGGGAGGCTCAGCCCAAAATCACCAAAACTAAACAGGTTCTCAAGTTGGCAGGAAGCAGTTGCGTCTTGGACTGGATTGATTAACTTTTATTTGATTATGAAGGTATACTTAATCCCTCCACTATACTGGACTCGGCCGAATTAGCTGCTCACCCAACTAACACAAAACTGAGTCTGCAAAAAAGAATTCCACAAATGTTCAACAAACCCACCACACGCAGTACTAACAAGACTTCTGCTGGTCTTACAATAACGTTGAGAAAGGGAGCAGAGGTAAATCCTGTCTACAAGAAGGAAGATAGATACATCCCCTCTTATTATAGGGCCTATCAGCCTCATTGATTGTGTCCAGGAGGTCTTTGCACGCACACTCCTCCTGAATATACAAGCCTGGATCATAAAGTTTTGTCTGTGTATCAAGCTGGGTTCAGGCAAAAAACAAGTATTGGTCAGACATTTTGTTTCTTATTACTGATCTGGAAAACTGTGACCATTGGGCAAGGTAGTCTTTATGTAGCTTTCATCAATTTAAGGTCTGCTTTTGGTCTAGTTCCTAGAGACAAACGTTGGACTACTCTAAAAGAGATGGGCTTCCTCTCCTGATCTTAGCACTTGTCATCCACCTTCATGAGTCTAACGATGCAAGGGTTCGCTGGGGCAAACAAGGGCAACTTACCGAACAAATTAAAGTTAAAAAGAGGGTCCGGCAAGGCTGTGTACTGGCGCTCACACTCTTTTCGTTATTTATAAATGGGGTTGTCCAGTGCCCCAGTTCTAGGAGGCAACAAAGTGGTCACCTTGCTGTTTGCTGACAATACCCTGCTAGTCTCTAAGACTCCCAGAGGCCTATAACTGTTTCTATACCACTTTAAGGCCTTCTGTGACTCTCGGGGCCTTGAGGCTAACACCTCTAAGACAACGCTCTTAATGTTTCACCCACACAAGTGATATAAAGGGAAGCTTACACTGGTGGAACCTCGCTGGAGAGAGTGAGTAACATTGATTATCTTGGGATCACTCTGTCCTATGACATGTCCTGGAAGCCCGACATATTGTAGCGCACTCTGCAGCACAGACAAATAACGGGGGCCTTGATTAATGATCATAGGTCCTCTTACAGTAAACCAATAGCAGCTCCCCTAACATATATGACTGTAAGGCATTTAGCTCAGCTTTGTATGGAGAGGAATTGTGGGGAATTCAGAAGATGGAAGGTTTGCAACCACTTAGAATAAGTTTCTGAGGTCCTTAGTCTCACTCCTTTGGAGCACCCGTCTCCCGCCACTAAGGTTGGACATGGCATGAGCCACCATTCCAGAGAAGGCCAAGTTGTGCCCTCTGTTATTCTGGCTCCACTTAAAATCAACACCAGAGCTGTCTTCTTGCGTGGCAGCCTTTTATGAAGTCCAGGTACTTGATCGATTCAAGAAGATTTTTTTGGTGCAGAAAGTGAAATCTTTGCACATCGCCATAGGCCTAGAGGGCCTGTGGGAATCAAGAGATTGTGAAGGGCTGCCTACCAAGGAATCCCTTAAGAAATACTATTGGCACTGGGTGGCCCAGTCCTCTGTTCCATATCCATCCTTGGGTCATTTAACCACTGAGTTTTTGGAGTTCAAACAGCTTGCCTCATAAGAATATTACTTGGATGTTATAACAATCCCTCAGGATAGGAAGATGTTTAGGCAATTTAGATTTGGCTCGCTTCCAGGGAAGGCTCTTACAGCTTCCTAGCATTCAATGATCTACAATATTGCCCAGGTTGTCCCCCAGCTGTGGAGTCAATTGGTCACATATTTTTTGTTTGCCCAGTGTACAAACGGCAGAGAGCCAAATGATTGGTTCACATTTGCCAATGCTTGGATATTGAGTGCCATTTAGAGGCGCTGCTCATCTTAAAATCGCTGGTTAGTAGTAATTTGCACTGTAGCAAAGTTTCTTGGCACTATGTGGTCTATTAGAAGGTCTGTCCTGAACCTACAACATTAACACTATGGGCATTGCTAAAATGCTTTTTATTGTACCTTTTAACCAATTTTTAAATCAATATTTTTATTTCCTGTTTTAATGTGTATGTCATGATTTTACTGTTTCTACTACTTTAGCACTAAGCAAACTACTAATTACTTGTCTTTTGGGGGCTCTTGTTGTTTTAATTTCTTGAGATTGGCCCCTTTCACATTTGTGTGCTTCATTGTTCTGTGTTACTTGCACATGTAGCATCAATTGTATCTAATTATTGTTGCACAATCACTATGTATTTAATAACCTCGTCTTATGAATTATCTGTACTTCCTCTTTTATGGATGGTTGCACTCATCAATTTCAGGAGCTGAGATCCCTATCTGGGAGTCGGAGGAAAGCAAGGTGGGATTTCCTTCATCTGTAATGGGGGGGGATATCAGTAGATGCTTGAGTGTGGCATTCTAAAGAGGACTCGATCATCATGATATTCTCATCAAAGAATTTAGCAAATTTGTCACAGCGTTCTTTGGAGAACTGAGGGGTTGTATTGGGTGGTTTGGAAGTCTGTTTTTATATGATGGTAAAAAGGTCTTTTGGGCGATTTATTGCATTGTCTGGAGAGATACAGAAAATGACTGTTTTTTTTCATTATGTGATTTTTATATTTCCTGCACTCTAATCTGAGTTGGTAAAGGTAAGAATGGGTTTGCTCACCAGAGTCTTTCTGCAGCTGTAAATTTCCTTCTTTCTGTATTGTGGTCATTGTTAAACCAGCACCTCGAAGGGGTGTGTCTAATCATTTTTAGTTTCAGAAGGGCTACTTGGTCTAGGACTGCTGACATAGCAGAGTTAAAGTTGGTTCAAAGCTGATTTGTTGAGAGGTTATCTGACGTTGGTGGAAGTAGAACATCCATTTTTCTTCCTGGGAAGCTAGGGAACTCTGGCTTATGTTTCTGGTACACTGGAGAGCTTTCTTAGTATGGATGGTTTGTGGCTCCGACTGGTTCAAGTGAAACAGAATTGTAAGGTGGTTTGACCAGTCAACTGGGAGAATGTTATTAATTGTTATCATCTTATCCAGGGCTATAATGGCATCAAGGGTTAAGCCTCTGTTATGCCTTTGATATTTGCAGTGTTGGGTAAGGGTGTTGTCGAGTAAGAGGTTAATTGAGGACTGGATTATTGTGTTTTCCTCATCATTCCAATGGAGGTTGAAGTCACATAGGATTATATCATTAGCATTTGAAAGTGAGTAAACAGGTCTGATAGGTGTTCATGGAAGGAGAGAGTGTTGCTGGGAAGGTGGTAGAGGTGGTGACAACTTGTTGTTGTTATAGTTCTTCATCATTATAATATTGCTTAGATAATCAAAAGTGTTGTATGTTGAGGTGATTGTTTCCACCATTGTAATGGTATTCTTGTGAATTATGGCTAGCCAAATCGTTGTTGATCCTTTCTGTCTTTCTTGATGATTGAGAACCCAGAAGGTACTAGCAGATCAAGTATCAGGTAAGATGATTCATTAGACCAATTTTCTATGATGAATGCAATATCAAAGTCATGATTGAGGATGTCTTCAGACAGTTCAATTGCATGGATCTTTTTAGAGTTGTTGTGCCCCTGTGGATATTAGTGTGGTGTGTTGGTGGTCTGACCGTTTTCCTAGGTGGTATAATGTTTCTCCCAATACCAGTTATTATCTGAATCTTGGAGGAGGATTCTTTTCTCTGGTTGGTGTCATGTGAGGGACATCCTGGGGCCTGATCGTTTTAGTCTATGAGCTCGTTTGTTGAGAGGAGTTGCAATCCAGCTATTTGGCTTTGTTTTAAGTGGCTGTGGGATGTCATCTGGTGTTGCAGGAGGGGGAGAGGAGTGAGCAATGAGCATAGTCAGGGGACGTTTTGAGGAGCAGCTGTCCGAATCCGACATTGTAATCGCTCGGTCGGAAACTTAGCCTTTAGAGCTATATGAGTTGGCTCCATCCGACTTGGGATCTCTGAATGCCAGTTGGAACCGATTCAGAATGACTGAACTTTTTCCTTTCCAACCAAGAACTTCGTAATCGTTTGGTCAGAAATTTTTCAGAGTTGGTCGGAAACAAGGGTTCAGAGTCGGATTCGGACAAACCGAATGCAATTCGGAGCCTTTCGGACCGACATCGTAATGAGGCTCTTAGTCTCTCATTTAGGTCTAGCACGGGTATTTGTTTAAGAGAGGAGGGTATGGAGATATTCAGCTGCAATTGTTAGGTGAGTGGTGCTCGAGATTCTCGGGGAGCAAGACAGACAGTCGAAGAACAGAGAGTGTGCGCATAACTTCCCTTCTTGGGTCTGTTGCAGAGAGCGAGTTGTGTGGACATAGTACTGAATCAGTGATCAGTTTGGTGAGGGGAGATGATAAGTTGGGCCTGTCTTGCATGGGTGCTATTAAGTCGGCTTCTCCCAGGGCACTGGGGACGGGGTAGAGTGTGGTTGGTTGGGGAAGGGTTAACTACAGAATTGCGAGGTTGGAGAGATGGACTGGCGTTGTTGCTCGGATCAGTTCTGATAGCTAAGTTTCTTTTACCTAGGTGGCCAGCATTCTGGGTGTGAGGGTTTCTAATGTGGTTGAGTGGGATGTTGGCATCTAGCTCGGTGTGAGAGGGGACGTGGTGA
The DNA here is from genome assembly GCF_964261635.1 of Lissotriton helveticus. Lineage (NCBI taxonomy): Eukaryota > Metazoa > Chordata > Amphibia > Caudata > Salamandridae > Lissotriton > Lissotriton helveticus. Next base: position 1,085,097,623 of record NC_136059.1, read on the forward strand.
GAAAATGTGCTAGGTGGCAGAGTTGTAAATTCAGGAGAGACTCATGAGGTTGATTTCTTGCAGGATGACTTCTGTGTGGGAGGTTGTGTTGAGGGGAGTTGCGTGTGTGGGAGATAGCCTCGCAAGGTGTAGGGAATATGGATTCAAAGGATCTTAAGCTGGTGTCATTGACTAGTATCAGTACAACTCCGTTTCTGTAGACACCAAAATAAAGAAAGTCCCCAGTATATAATATGGCAGGGAGGTTTAGAGACTCAATGGATTTCCTGCCCCAGAGTGTGTACTACTGTGGTGCCTGTTGTCATTTTAAAAGCCATCCTTACCTTGCAGGCTGCTTTTTAATTGCAATAATATGCAAATTCGACTTTGCATTTAAAGTTACTTCCTAAGTATTAATCTACCTTATTTCAATATATGTGACCTCTACGGTCTCCCCTTGGTGCCCCAGGGGTAGAGTGCCTTGTAACTATAAGCAGGGACATTATAAAGGATGTTTTATAAGCCCTGGTGAAGGAAAAACTGCCAATTTGGTGTTTCCCCCACTGAAGTGAATCTCTTCATAGGCTAACATTGTAATCATTTATTGAAGTAGAAATATTGTTTGGAGCCATGTAAAAATATACTTAAAGATATCAAATTAATAAATGAGATAAATCCAACAACTAGCCACTGTTGGATTTGTAATAACTATTACAGGAAAGATGTTCTCCCAGGCTGTGCCAGTGCTCGCACAGTGGATCACCAACTGCGCCGACGACCTCGCTCCTCTGAAGAAACCCCTAGGCAAGACGAGCTACAGAAAAACCGCATGGTTCACAGACGCCCTCAGAGTCGCAAAGAAATCATGCCGAACCCTCGAGAAAGCGTAGCGTCATGAACGGACAGCAGAAAACATGACAGCCCTCAAGAGCGCCACCCGCGAATATCACCAGATGATCCGCACCACCAAAAGGACATCGTTCAAAGAGCGACTAGACAACAACGCCCACAACAGCAACGAACTCTTCAACATCGTCAAAGAGCTCTCCAACCCCAGCGCCAGCAACAACGACATCACACCGTCGCAAGACCTCTGCAACTCCCTCACCACATTCTTCCACCGCAAGATCGCAGACATACACGGCAGCTTCGGACCCCAGACTCCGCCTCCAGCCACCATACCAATGACCCCCACCACCAGCCTCAGCGCATGGACCCCCATCAGCACTGAAGACACCACCCGCGTCATGAACACCATCCACTCCGGCTCCCCATCCGACCCATGCCCTCATCATATCTTAAACGAAGCCGACACCATCATCGCACCCCACCTCCGGAACATCATCAACAGCTCCTTCACGTCAGCCACCTTCCCTGGAAGCTGGAAACACGCAGAAATCAATGCCTTTCTGAAGAAACCAACAGCGGACCCCAAAGACCTCAAGAACTTCCGCCCCATCTCTCTTCTCTTCTTCCCGCCTAAAGTCATCGAGAAGATCGTCAATAAACAGCTGACTGCCTTCCTCGAAGAAAACAACTCGCTCGACCTTTCCCAGTCCGGATTTCGAGCCAACCACAGCACCGAGACCGCCCTCATCGCAGCCACCGATGACATCAGGACCCTGATGGACAACGGAGAGGCAGCCGCTCTCATCCTCCTGGACATCTCGGCAGCCTTTGATACCGTCTGCCACCGTACCCTAATAACCCGCCTTTACAACACTGGGATCCAAGGAAAGGCCCTGGACTGGATCACATCGTTCCTCTCTGACAAAACCCAGAGAGTCCGCCTCCCTCCCTTCCGCTCCGAAGCCACCAAGATCATCTGCGGCGTACCTCACGGCTCCTCGCTCAGCCCAACCCTCTTCAATAACTACATGAGCTCCCTCACCACCATCGCACGCAAACACAACATCAACATCATCTCCTACGCCAACGACACCCAACTGATACTCTCCCTCACCAATGACCCTCTCACCACCAAAGCCAACTTCCAAGACAGAATGAAAGATGTCACAGAATGGATGAAGCACAGCCGTCTGAAGCTCAACTCGGACAAGACGGTGGTCCTCATTCTCGGACAATCCCCGTCCATCTGGGACGACTCCTGGTGGCCCACGATGCTGGGCATCACACCGACACCCACGGACCACGCACGCAACCTTGGATTCATCCTGAACTCCTCCCTCACGATGACCAAACAAGTCAACGCAGTCTCGTCCTCATGTTTCAACACCCTGCGCATGCTCCAAAAGATCTTCTGGTGGATCCCCACCAAAACCAGAAAGACGGTCAGCCAGGCCCTCGTCACCAGCCGACTGGACTACGGGAAGGCCCTATACGCAGGAACCACGGCCAAACTCCAGAAACGCCTTCAACGCATATAGAACACCTCTGCACGACTCATACTCGACATCCCGTGCCACAGCCACATATCCGCCCACCTCCCAACCCTGCACTGGCTCCCCGTCAGCAAGAGGATCACGTTCAGGCTGCTCACCCACGCACACAAAGCGCTCCGCAACATGGGCCCTGAATACCTCAACAACCGCCTCTCGTTCTACACCCCCACCCGCCAGCTCCGCTCCACCAGCCTCGCCCTCGCCACCGTCCCACGGATTCGCAGAACCACCACCGGAGGAAGATCGTTCTCCTACCTGGCAGCCAAGACATGGAACTCCCTCCCCGCACACCTACGACTGACCCAGGACTATCTCACCTTCAGGAAACACCGCAAGACCTGACTATTCGAGCAATAGCACCGCCCCCCTCCCTCAGCGCCTTGAGACCCTCACGGGTGAGTAGCACGCTCTACAAATGTACTGATTGATTGATTAATTGATTGATTGCTGCATGATGAGGTGAGAAGTGTCTTGTCAGTGAACAAAGTAGGTTTTCTCTGGGCAAAGAAATACAAGCTGCAGAACAGATGGGAAGAAGGGGGTGAGGGGTAGCCAGACTGGTCTCCAAAGAGAGAATGTTACTTTACAATAGCATAGGCCCACACCCACATCCTGCTTCTTCAGCCACACAGGAGCCTCTGAAACCAGATTAAGGAGAGGGTTGGAAAGGGAGTGTTTAGGAAAATTAGCCACACCAGTCGGTTGGTGTAATGACCTGCGCTTCATGCTCTTCCATGTAATGCATTCTCAGTCTAAGAGTTCCTCATTCTAGAGTCTCTTCTGGTTTGAGTTTCTCTAGGAAACCCCAAGATTCAGTTGCTTCTGGTGCTGCGTGGACAAGACGTTTCTACTCGTAGAAGCTCAAGCTTGAATAAACATCTTTCCTGTCAACTTCATCTGATGTGCCACTGCTCTACTTTATCACACTGGCGACGATCTAGAAAAAGGACCCACTAGTTCTCTTCACAAGAAACGTCCTAACACACCAATCTTCACAACAATCTACACGATGACCCTATCTCAGCTCATCCAAGAGTCAAAGGTACTGTTTGCGCCCCGCGCCAGCCCTGCGTTTAACTTTCTGAAAAAAACGCATTTTAGTAAGTTCAATTACTATAAAGGGTTACCATTACTACATGCGCAATCTTTGCGCTTCCTCTACATCACACAAGCCTCTCATCACCCCGTCATCTGACAACGGCGCCTGTCTTGGGTGAAGCTCTTTCACAATAGATCTATGTGCCACCGTTCATCGCTAAGGAACTTAAGGCACTGGCAGCGCATCGTTTTCGTGGCAACACAGTGCGCTTTCTCACACTAAGTGCGTGACTCGTCCATTTCAGCGAAGCGTTGCCACTTCCCCTTAGTGCCTGGCTTGCATTGTCACTTACGCTCTCACACCGCTTCCTCACTAGCAGGCTTAGCAGTTGTGTGTGTTTTTAAACACTTCACCTTCCTCTTGCCTGTCTTCTTCGCTGATAGGCACAGCTTCCTGAGAGCTATCCCTTTGGACCTTTCATCATATTGTCTGCCTCTTCTGAGTGACAACAAATACCCTATAAACTCTTTTGACAGTTTCACTTCCTTTGTAGTGTCGTTCCTATATTCCCAATAGGCTCTGCGCATTGGAATAATATACCCTGCAGCTTAGACGTTGGACTTGTGTTGACTAGGTCTCTGCCGAATATATTAGACTTAATTGTGCGTGCCAGCTAGCTCAGAGGCCACTAGAAACTTTCTTGAATAAATAAACAAGAAGGGATTAGCCTCTGACAACCATATAACATGACAACTTTGTTTCCCCAGAATAAAACGTATCTCTAGAGTCGCGTAAACAATAGGTGGCTATTTCACTCAGCCTCGCTCGCCGAACACAAGTCCCCCTCCACCCCCAAAACCTGCCATTAATTCTGGAGCCTAATACAATCGTGCCCGGCCAGGATGCCAGCCACCCATCTGCAAAGACTTCAAAGCCTCAGCTCGTTCATGTAAGGGGAGGGGGTAAGGGGGGGGGTGACGATGCCCACTTGCGGAGCTCATGCCCCTGAGCTTCCTAAAATACCGTCCTGCCAAGTAGGTGGGCCCCCCCAATGTCAGTGAACTGCGCCTGAGGTTGAGGAGCGAGTGAGCTGGTGGGGGTTCGGTAGTGGGCCCCTCTGCGCTCTCCGTGCCCGAGGCCCACCCCCACCCGACTCCATCCAAAATTGACTACCTAACCTGGCTTCCGGGTCAAACAAGTTAACATTGCAATGCCTCATAATAGCAGATACGCTGTGTGGCCATTAATCAGGGATGGGGGGATCTGGAGCAGGCATCGTCGTGCTCCGAACATACCTCGTGATCCGGTCCAACGATGCTCGAAACGAAACGGCATCAGGGTTCGTGAAAATGTGCAAATAGGGTGCCCTGTGGGCAGGGAAAGGTATATATACCTCCTCCCCACCCACCTCTGACCGGAAGTGACCTGCCCTCTGGACCCCTGAGGGTCCGAAACACTAGAAGGCTGCTGTCTGTGCCCTCATGTGGCACTAAAGCGGCCGCCCTGTTAGCGGGTCCCCTGCGTGGACCCCGGGCAGCCGGCATTAGCGGTAGGTGGATCTGTAGGGTGGCAGTGTGGTCACATGCGAGTGTGGTGAACCAGTCATTATCCATTGTGATATTCTAATACCTTGCTTTTTATTCCACCTTTTTGTAATAATGGGCAAAAGAAAGTCGACAGACTGTGGAAGCGGGGAGGCTCAGCCCAAAATCACCAAAACTAATCAGGTTCTCAAGTTGGAAGGAAGCAGTTGCGTCTTGGACTGGATTGATTAACTTTTATTTGATTATGAAGGTATACTTAATCCCTCCACTATACTGGACTCGGCCGAATTAGCTGCTCACCCAACTAACCCAAAACTGAGTCTGCAAAAAAGAATTCCACAAATGTTCAACAAACCCACCACACGCAGTACTAACAAGACTTCTGCTGGTCTTACAATAACGTCGAGAAAGGGAGCAGAGGTAAATCCTGTCTACAAGAAGGAAGATAGATACATCCCCTCTTATTATAGGGCCTATCAGCCTCATTGATTGTGTCCAGGAGGTCTTTGCACGCACACTCCTCCCGAATATACAGGCCTGGATCATAAAGTTTTGTCTGTGTATCAAGCTGGGTTCAGGCAAAAAACAAGTATTGATCAGACATTTTGTTTCTTATTACTGATCTGGAAAACTGTGACCATTGGGCAAGGTAGTCTCTATGTAGCTTTCATCGATTTAAGGTCTGCTTTTGGCCTAGTTCCTAGAGACAAACGTTGGACTACTCTAAAAGAGATGGGCCTTCCTCTCCTAATCTTAGCACTTGTCATCCGCCTTCATGAGTCTAACGATGCAAGGGTTCGCTGGGGCAATCAAGGGCAACTTACCGAACAAATTAAAGTTAAAAAGGGGGTCCGGCAAGGCTGTGTACTGGCGCTCACACTCTTTTCGTTATTTATAAATGGGGTTGTCCAGTGCCCCAGCTCTAGGAGGCGACAAAGTGTTCACCTTGCTGTTTGCTGACAATACCCTGCTAGTCTCTAAGACTCCCAGAGGCCTATAACTGCTTCTATACCACAATAAGGCCTTCTGTGACTCTCGGGGCCTTGAGGCTAACACCTCTAAGACAACGCTCTTAATGTTTAACCCAGACAAGTGATATAAAGGGAAGCTTACACTGGTGGAACCTCGCCGGAGAGAGTGAGTACCATTGATTATCTTGGGATCAATCTCTCCTATGACATGTCCTGGAAGCCCGACATATTGTAGCGCACTCTGCAGCATAGACAAATAACGGGGGCCTTGATTAATGATCATAGGTCCTCTTACAGTAAACCAGTAGCAGCTCCCCTCCACATATATGACTGTAAGGCAATTAGCTGAGCTTTGTATGGAGGGGAATTGTGGGGATTTCAGAAGATGGAAGGTTTGCAACTACTTAGAATAAGTTTCCGAGGTCCTTAGTCTCGCTCCCGCGGAGCACCCCTCTCCACCCACTAAGGTTGGACATGGGATGAGCCACCATTCCAGAGAAGGCCAAGTTGTGCCCTCTGTTATTCTGGCTCCACTTAAAATCAACACCAGAGCTGTCTTCTTGCGTGGCAGCCTTTTATGAAGTCCAGGTACTTGATCGATTCAAGAAGATTTGTTTGCTGCAGGAAGTGAAATCTTTGCACATCACCATAGGCCTAGAAGGCCTGTGGGAATCATGGGATTGTGAAGGGCTGCCTACCAAGGAATCGTTTAAGAAATACTATTGGCACTGGGTGGCCCCGTCCTCTGTTCCATATCCATCCTTGGGCCATTTAACCACTGAGTTTTTGGAGTTCAAACAGCTTGCCTCATAAGAATATTACTTGGATGTTCTAACAATCCCTCAGGATAGGAAGCTGTTTAGGCAATTTAGATTTGGCTCGCTTCCAGGGAACGCTCTTACAGCTTCCTGGCATTCAATGATCTACAATATTTCCCAGGTTGTCCCCGAACTGTGGAGTCAATTGGTCACATATTTTTTGTTTGCCCAGTGTACAAACGGCAGAGAGCCAAATGATTGGTTCACATTTGCCAATGTTTGGATATCGGGTGCCATTTAGAGGCGCTGCTCATCTTAAAATCTGACGCCAGGTTAGTAGTAATTTGCACTGTAGCAAGGTTTCCTGGCACTATGTGGTCTATTAGAAGGTCTGTCCTGAATCTACAACATTAACACTGTGGGCATTGCTAAAATGCTTTTTATTGTACCTTTTAACCAATTTTTAAATCATTATTTTTATTTCCTGTTTTAATGTGTATATCATGATTTTACTGTTTCTACTACTTTACCACTAAGCAAACTGCTAATTACTTGTCCTATGGGGGCCCTTGTTTTACATTCTTGAGATTGGCCCCAGTCACATTTTTGTGCTTCATTGTTCTGTGTTACTTGCACATGTAGCATCAATTTTATCTAATTATTGTTGCACTATCACTATGTATTTAATAACCTCGTCTTATGAATTATCTGTACTTCCTCTTTTATGGATGGTTGCACTCATCAATTTCAGGAGCGGAGATCCCTACCTGGGAGTCGGAGGAAAGCAAGGTGGGATTTCCTTCATCTGTAATGGGGGGGATATCAGTAGATGCTTGAGTGTGTCATTCTAATGAGGACTCGATCATCATGATATTCTCATCAAAGAATTTAGCAAATTTGTCACAGCGTTCTTTGGAGAACTGAGGGGTTGTATTGGGTGGTTTGGAAGTCTGTTTTTATATGATGGTAAAAAGGTCTTTTGGGCAATGTATTGCATTGTCTAGAGAGATGCAGAAAATGACTCCTTTTTTGCATTATGTGATTTTTATATTTCCTGCACTCTGATCTGAGTTGGCAAAGATAAGAATGGGTTTGCTCACCAGAGTCTTTCTGCAGCTGTAAATTTCCTTCTTTCTGTATTGTAGTCATTGTTAAACCAGCACCTCAAAGGGGTGTGTCTAATCCTTTTTAGTTTCAGAAGGGCTACTTGGTCTAGGACCGCTGACATAGCAGAGTTAAAGTGGGTTCAGAGCTGATTTGTTGAGAGGTTATCTGACGTTGGGGGAAGTAGAATATCCATTTTTCTTCCTGGGAAGCTAGGGAACTCAGGCTTATGTTTCTGGTCCACTGGAGAACTTTCTTAGTATGGATGGTTTGTGGCTCCGACTGGTTCAAGTGAAACAGAATTGAAAGGTGGTTTGAGGCTAACACCTCTAAGACAACGCTCTTAATGTTTAACCCACACAAGTGATATAAAGGGAAGCTTACACTGGTGGAACCTCGCTGGAGAGAGTGAGTAACATTGATTATCTTGGGATCACTGTCCTATGACATGTCCTGGAAGCCCGACATATTGTAGCGCACTCTGCAGCACAGACAAATAACGGGGGCCTTGATTAATGATCATAGGTCCTCTTACAGTAAACCAATAGCAGCTCCCCTTAACATATATGACTGTAAGGCATTTAGCTCATCTTTGTATGGAGAGGAATTGTGGGGAATTCAGAAGATGGAAGGTTTGCAACCACTTAGAATAAGTTTCTGAGGTCCTTAGTCTCACTCCTTTGGAGCACCCGTCTCCAGCCACTAAGGTTGGACATGGCATGAGCCACCATTCCAGAGAAGGCCAAGTTGTGCCCTCTGTTATTCTGGCTCCACTTAAAATCAACACCAGAGCTGTCTTCTTGCGTGGCAGCCTTTTATGAAGTCCAGGTACTTGATCGATTCAAGAAGATTTTTTTGGTGCAGAAAGTGAAATCTTTGCACATCGCCATAGGCCTAGAGGGCCTGTGGGAATCAAGAGATTATGAAGGGCTGCCTACCAAGGAATCCCTTAAGAAATACTATTGGCACTGGGTGGCCCAGTCCTCTGTTCCATATCCATCCTTGGGTCATTTAACCACTGAGTTTTTGGAGTTCAAACAGCTTGCCTCATAAGAATATTACTTGGATGTTATAACAATCCCTCAGGATAGGAAGATGTTTAGGCAATTTAGATTTGGCTCTCTTCCAGGGAAGGCTCTTACAGCTTCCTAGCATTCAATGATCTACAATATTGCCCAGGTTGTCCCCCAGCTGTGGAGTCAATTGGTCACATATTTTTTGTTTGCCCAGTGTACAAACGGCAGAGAGCCAAATGATTGGTTCACATTTGCCAATGCTTGGATATTGAGTGCCATTTAGAGGCGCTGCTCATCTTAAAATCGCTGGTTAGTAGTAATTTGCACTGTAGCAAAGTTTCTTGGCACTATGTGGTCTATTAGAAGGTCTGTCCTGAACCTACAACATTAACACTATGGGCATTGCTAAAATGCTTTTTATTGTACCTTTTAACCAATTTTTAAATCAATATTTGTATTTCCTGTTTTAATGTGTATGTCATGATTTTACTGTTTCTACTACTTTAGCACTAAGCAAACTACTAATTACTTGTCTTTTGGGGGCCCTTGTTGTTTTAATTTCTTGAGATTGGCCCCTTTCACATTTGTGTGCTTCATTGTTCTGTGTTACTTGCACATGTAGCATCAATTGTATCTAATTATTGTTGCACAATCACTATGTATTTAATAACCTCGTCTTATGAATTATCTGTACTTCCTCTTTTATGGATGGTTGCACTCATCAATTTCAGGAGCTGAGATCCCTACCTGGGAGTCGGAGGAAAGCAAGGTGGGATTTCCTTCATCTGTAATGGGGGGGGGATATCAGTAGATGCTTGAGTGTGGCATTCTAAAGAGGACTCGATCATCATGATATTCTCATCAAAGAATTTAGCAAATTTGTCACAGCGTTCTTTGGAGAACTGAGGGGTTGTATTGGGTGGTTTGGAAGTCTGTTTTTATATGATGGTAAAAAGGTCTTTTGGGCGATTTATTGCATTGTCTGGAGAGATACAGAAAATGACTGTTTTTTTCATTATGTGATTTTTATATTTCCTGCACTCTAATCTGAGTTGGTAAAGGTAAGAATGGGTTTGCTCACCAGAGTCTTTCTGCAGCTGTAAATTTCCTTCTTTCTGTATTGTGGTCATTGTTAAACCAGCACCTCGAAGGGGTGTGTCTAATCATTTTTAGTTTCAGAAGGGCTACTTGGTCTAGGACTGCTGACATAGCAGAGTTAAAGGTAGTTCAAAGCTGATTTGTTGAGAGGTTATCTGACGTTGGGGGAAGTAGAACATCCATTTTTCTTCCTGGGAAGCTAGGGAACTCTGGCTTATGTTTCTGGTACACTGGAGAGCTTTCTTAGTATGGATGGTTTGTGGCTCCGACTGGTTCAAGTGAAACAGAATTGTAAGGTGGTTTGACCAGTCAACTGGGAGAATGTTATTAATTGTTATCATCTTATCCAGGGCTATAATGGCATCAAGGGTTAAGCCTCTGTTATGCGTTTGATATTTGCAGTGTTGGGTAAGGGTGTTGTCGAGTAAGAGGTTAATTGAGGACTGGATTATTGTGTTTTCCTCATCATTCCAATGGAGGTTGAAGTCACATAGGATTATATCATTAGCATTTGAAAGTGAGTAAACAGGTCTGATAGGTGTTCATGGAAGGAGAGAGTGTTGCCGGGAGGGTGGTAGAGGTGGTGACAACTTGTTGTTATAGTTCTTCATCATTATAATATTGCTTAGATAATCAAAAGTGTTGTATGTTGAGGTGATTGTTTCCACCATTGTAATGGTATTCTTGTGAATTATGGCTAGCCAAATCGTTGTTGATCCTTTCTGTCTTTCTTGATGATTGAGAACCCAGAAGGTACTAGCAGATCAAGTATCAGGTAAGATGATTCATTAGACCAATTTTCTATGATGAATGCAATATCAAAGTCATGATTGAGGATGTCTTCAGACAGTTCAATTGCATGGATCTTTTTAGAGTTGTTGTGCCCCTGTGGATATTAGTGTGGTGTGTTGGTGGTCTGACCGTTTTCCTAGGTGGTATAATGTTTCTCCCAATACCAGTTATTATCTGAATCTTGGAGGAGGATTCTTTTCTCTGGTTGGTGTCATGTGAGGGACATCCTGGGGCCTGATCGTTTTAGTCTATGAGCTCGTTTGTTGAGAGGAGTTGCAATCCAGCTATTTGGATTTGTTTTAAGTGGCTGTGGGATGTCATCTGGTGTTGCAGGAGGGGGAGAGGAGTGAGCAATGAGCATAGTCAGGGGACGTTTTGAGGAGCAGCTGTCCGAATCCGACATTGTAATCGCTCGGTCGGAAACTTGGCCTTTAGAGCTATATGAGTTGGCTCCATCCGACTTGGGGTCTCTGAATGCCAGTTGGAACCGATTCAGAATGACTGAACTTTTTCCTTTCCAACCAAGAACTTCGTAATCGTTTGGTCAGAAATTTTTCAGAGTTGGTCGGAAACAAGGGTTCAGAGTCGGATTCGGACAAACCGAATGCAATTCGGAGCCTTTCGGACCGACATCGTAATGAGGCTCTTAGTCTCTCATTTAGGTCTAGCACGGGTATTTGTTTAAGAGAGGAGGGTATGGAGATATTCAGCTGCAATTGTTAGGTGAGTGGTGCTCGAGATTCTCGGGGAGCAAGACAGACAGTCGAAGAACAGAGAGTGTGCGCATAACTTCCCTTCTTGGGTCTGTTGCAGAGAGCGAGTTGTGTGGACATAGTACTGAATCAGTGATCAGTTTGGTGAGGGGAGATGATAAGTTGGGCCTGTCTTGCATGGGTGCTATTAAGTCGGCTTCTCCCAGGGCACTGGGGACGGGGTAGAGTGTGGTTGGTTGGGGAAGGGTTAACTACAGAATTGCGAGGTTGGAGAGATGGACTGGCGTTGTTGCTCGGATCAGTTCTGATAGCTAAGTTTCTTTTACCTAGGTGGTCAGCATTCTGGGTGTGAGGGTTTCTAATGTGGTTGAGTGGGATGTTGGCATCTAGCTCGGTGTGAGAGGGGACGTGGTGAGAAAATGTGCTAGGTGGCAGAGTTGTAAATTCAGGAGAGACTCATGAGGTTGATTTCTTGCAGGATGACTTCTGTGTGGGAGGTTGTGTTGAGGGGAGTTGCGTGTGTGGGAGATAGCCTCGCAAGGTGTAGGGAATATGGATTCAAAGGATCTTAAGCTGGCGTCATTGACTAGTATCAGTACAACTCCGTTTCTGTAGACACCAAAATAAAGAAAGTCCCCAGTATATAATATGGCAGGGAGGTTTAGAGACTCAATGGATTTCCTGCCCCAGAGTGTGTACTACTGTGGTGCCTGTTGTCATTTTAAAAGCCATCCTTACCTTGCAGGCTGCTTTTTAATTGCAATAATATGCAAATTCGACTTTGCATTTAAAGTTACTTCCTAAGTATTAATCTACCTTATTTCAATATATGTGACCTCTAAGGTCTCCCCTTGGTGCCCCAGGGGTAGAGTGCCTTGTAACTATAAGCAGGGACATTATAAAGGATGTTTTATAAGCCCTGGTGAAGGAAAAACTGCCAATTTGGTGTTTCCCCCACTGAAGTGAATCTCTTCATAGGCTAACATTGTAATCATTTATTGAAGTAGAAATATTGTTTGGAGCCATGTAAAAATATACTTAAAGATATCAAATTAATAAATGAGATAAATCCAACAACTAGCCACTGTTGGATTTGTAATAACTATTACAGGAAAGATGTTCTCCCAGGCTGTGCCAGTGCTCGCACAGTGGATCACCAACTGCGCCGACGACCTCGCTCCTCTGAAGAAACCCCTAGGCAAGACGAGCTACAGAAAAACCGCATGGTTCACAGACGCCCTCAGAGTCGCAAAGAAATCATGCCGAACCCTCGAGAAAGCGTAGCGTCATGAACGGACAACAGAAAACATGACAGCCCTCAAGAGCGCCACCCGCGAATATCACCAGATGATCCGCACCACCAAAAGGACATCGTTCAAAGAGCGACTAGACAACAACGCCCACAACAGCAACGAACTCTTCAACATCGTCAAAGAGCTCTCCAACCCCAGCGCCAGCAACAACGACATCACACCGTCGCAAGACCTCTGCAACTCCCTCACCACATTCTTCCACCGCAAGATCGCAGACATACACGGCAGCTTCGGACCCCAGACTCCGCCTCCAGCCACCATACCAATGACCCCCACCACCAGCCTCAGCGCATGGACCCCCATCAGCACTAAAGACACCACCCGCGTCATGAACACCATCCACTCCGGCTCCCCATCCGACCCATGCCCTCATCATATCTTAAACGAAGCCGACACCATCATCGCACCCCACCTCCGGAACATCATCAACAGCTCCTTCACGTCAGCCACCTTCCCTGGAAGCTGGAAACACGCAGAAATCAATGCCTTTCTGAAGAAACCAACAGCGGACCCCAAAGACCTCAAGAACTTCCGCCCCATCTCTCTTCTCTTCTTCCCGCCTAAAGTCATCGAGAAGATCGTCAATAAACAGCTGACTGCATTCCTCGAAGAAAACAACTCGCTCGACCTTTCCCAGTCCGGATTTCGAGCCAACCACAGCACCGAGACCGCCCTCATCGCAGCCACCGATGACATCAGGACCCTGATGGACAACGGAGAGGCAGCCGCTCTCATCCTCCTGGACATCTCGGCAGCCTTTGATACCGTCTGCCACCGTACCCTAATAACCCGCCTCTACAACACTGGGATCCAAGGAAAGGCCCTGGACTGGATCACATCGTTCCTCTCTGACAAAACCCAGAGAGTCCGCCTCCCTCCCTTCCGCTCCGAAGCCACCAAGATCATCTGCGGCGTACCTCACGGCTCCTCGCTCAGCCCAACCCTCTTCAATAACTACATGAGCTCCCTCACCACCATCGCACGCAAACACAACATCAACATCATCTCCTACGCCAACGACACCCAACTGATACTCTCCCTCACCAATGACCCTCTCACCACCAAAGCCAACTTCCAAGACAGAATGAAAGATGTCACAGAATGGATGAAGCACAGCCGTCTGAAGCTCAACTCGGACAAGACGGTGGTCCTCATTCTCGGACAATCCCCGTCCATCTGGGATGACTCCTGGTGGCCCACGATGCTGGGCATCACACCGACACCCACGGACCACGCACGCAACCTTGGATTCATCCTGAACTCCTCCCTCACGATGACCAAACAAGTCAACGCAGTCTCGTCCTCATGTTTCAACACCCTGCGCATGCTCCAAAAGATCTTCTGGTGGATCCCCACCAAAACTAGAAAGACGGTCAGCCAGGCCCTCGTCACCAGCCGACTGGACTACGGGAAGGCCCTATACGCAGGAACCACGGCCAAACTCCAGAAACGCCTTCAACGCATATAGAACACCTCTGCACGACTCATACTCGACATCCCGTGCCACAGCCACATATCCGCCCACCTGCCAACCCTGCACTGGCTCCCCGTCAGCAAGAGGATCACGTTCAGGCTGCTCACCCATGCACACAAAGCGCTCCACAACATGGGCCCTGAATACCTCAACAACCGCCTCTCGTTCTACACCCCCACCCGCCAGCTCCGCTCCACCAGCCTCGCCCTCGCCACCGTCCCACGGATTCGCAGAACCACCACCGGAGGAAGATCGTTCTCCTACCTGGCAGCCAAGACATGGAACTCCCTCCCCGCACACCTACGACTGACCCAGGACTATCTCACCTTCAGGAAACACCGCAAGACCTGACTATTCGAGCAATAGCACCGCCCCCCCTCCCTCAGCGCCTTGAGACCCTCACGGGTGAGTAGCACGCTCTACAAATGTACTGATTGATTGATTAATTGATTGATTGCTGCATGATGAGGTGAGAAGTGTCTTGTCAGTGAACAAAGTAGGTTTTCTCTGGGCAAAGAAATACAAGCTGCAGAACAGATGGGAAGAAGGGGGTGAGGGGTAGCCAGACTGGTCTCCAAAGAGAGAATGTTACTTTACAATAGCATAGGCCCACACCCACATCCTGCTTCTTCAGCCACACAGGAGCCTCTGAAACCAGATTAAGGAGAGGGTTGGAAAGGGAGTGTTTAGGAAAATTAGCCACACCAGTCGGTTGGTGTAATGACCTGCGCTTCATGCTCTTCCATGTAATGCATTCTCAGTCTAAGAGTTCCTCATTCTAGAGTCTCTTCTGGTTTGAGTTTCTCTAGGAAACCCCAAGATTCAGTTGCTTCTGGTGCTGCGTGGACAAGACGTTTCTACTCGTAGAAGCTCAAGCTTGAATAAACATCTTTCCTGTCAACTTCATCTGATGTGCCACTGCTCTACTTTATCACACTGGCGACGATCTAGAAAAAGGACCCACTAGTTCTCTTCACAAGAAACGTCCTAACACACAAATCTTCACAACAATCTACATGATGACCCTATCTCAGCTCATCCAAGAGTCAAAGGTACTGTTTGCGCCCCGCGCCAGCCCTGCGTTTAACTTTCTGCAAAAAACGCATTTTAGTAAGTTCAATTACTATAAAGGGTTACCATTACTACATGCGCAATCTTTGCGCTTCCTCTACATCACACAAGCCTCTCATCACCCCGTCATCTGACAACGGCGCCTGTCTTGGGTGAAGCTCTTTCACAATAGATCTATGTGCCACCGTTCATCGCTAAGGAACTTAAGGCACTGGCAGCGCATCGTTTTCCTGGCAACACAGTGCGCTTTCTCACACTAAGTGCGTGACTCGTCCATTTCAGCGAAGCGTTGCCACTTCCCCTTAGTGCCTGGCTTGCATTGTCACTTACGCTCTCACACCGCTTCCTCACTAGCAGGCTTAGCAGTTGTGTGTGTTTTTAAACACTTCACCTTCCTCTTGCCTGTCTTCTTCGCTGATAGGCACAGCTTCCTGAGAGCTATCCCTTTGGACCTTTCATCATATTGTCTGCCTCTTCTGAGTGACAACAAATACCCTATAAACTCTTTTGACAGTTTCACTTCCTTTGTAGTGTCGTTCCTATATTCCCAATAGGCTCTGCGCATTGGAATAATATACCCTGCAGCTTAGACGTTGGACTTGTGTTGACTAGGTCTCTGCCGAATATATTAGACTTAATTGTGCGTGCCAGCTAGCTCAGAGGCCACTAGAAACTTTCTTGAATAAATAAACAAGAAGGGATTAGCCTCTGACAACCATATAACATGACAACTTTGTTTCCCCAGAATAAAACGTATCTCTAGAGTCACATAAACAATAGGTGGCTATTTCACTCAGCCTCGCTCGCCGAACACAAGTCCCCCTCCACCCCCAAAACCTGCCATTAATTCAGGAGCCTAATACAATCGTGCCCGGCCAGGATGCCAGCCACCCATCTGCAAAGACTTCAAAGCCTCAGCTCGTTCATGTAAGGGGAGGGGGTTAGGGGGGGGTGACGATGCCCACTTGCGGAGCTCATGCCCCTGAGCTTCCTAAAATACCGTCCTGCCAAGTAGGTGGGCCCCCCCAATGTCAGTGAACTGCGCCTGAGGCTGAGGAGCGAGTGAGCTGGTGGGGGTTCGGTAGTGGGCCCCTCTGCGCTCTCCGTGCCCGAGGCCCACCCCCACCCGACTCCATCCAAAATTGACTACCTAACCTGGCTTCCGGGTCAAACAAGTTAACATTGCAATGCCTCATAATAGCAGATACGCTGTGTGGCCATTAATCAGGGATGGGGGGATCTGGAGCAGGCATCGTCGTGCTCCGAACTTACCTCGTGATCCGGTCCAACGATGCTCGAAACGAAACGGCATCAGGGTTCGTGAAAATGTGCAAATAGGGTGCCCTGTGGGCAGGGAAAGGTATATATACCTCCTCCCCACCCACCTCTGACCGGAAGTGACCTGCCCTCTGGACCCCTGAGGGTCCGAAACACTAGAAGGCTGCTGTCTGTGCCCTCATGTGGCACTAAAGCGGCCGCCCTGTTAGCGGGTCCCCTGCGTGGACCCCGGGCAGCCGGCATTAGCGGTAGGTGGATCTGTAGGGTGGCAGTGTGGTCACATGCAAGTGTGGTGAACCAGTCATTATCCATTGTGATATTCTAATACCTTGCTTTTTATTCCACCTTTTTGTAATAATGGGCAAAAGAAAGTCGACAGACTGTGGAAGCGGGGAGGCTCAGCCCAAAATCACCAAAACTAATCAGGTTCTCAAGTTGGAAGGAAGCAGTTGCGTCTTGGACTGGATTGATTAACTTTTATTTGATTATGAAGGTATACTTAATCCCTCCACTATACTGGACTCGGCCGAATTAGCTGCTCACCCAACTAACCCAAAACTGAGTCTGCAAAAAAGAATTCCACAAATGTTCAACAAACCCACCACACGCAGTACTAACAAGACTTCTGCTGGTCTTACAATAACGTCGAGAAAGGGAGCAGAGGTAAATCCTGTCTACAAGAAGGAAGATAGATACATCCCCTCTTATTATAGGGCCTATCAGCCTCATTGATTGTGTCCAGGAGGTCTTTGCACGCACACTCCTCCCGAATATACAGGCCTGGATCATAAAGTTTTGTCTGTGTATCAAGCTTGGTTCAGGCAAAAAACAAGTATTGATCAGACATTTTGTTTCTTATTACTGATCTGGAAAACTGTGACCATTGGGCAAGGTAGTCTCTATGTAGCTTTCATCGATTTAAGGTCTGCTTTTGGCCTAGTTCCTAGAGACAAACGTTGGACTACTCTAAAAGAGATGGGCCTTCCTCTCCTAATCTTAGCACTTGTCATCCGCCTTCATGAGTCTAACGATGCAAGGGTTCGCTGGGGCAATCAAGCGCAACTTACCGAACAAATTAAAGTTAAAAAGGGGGTCCGGCAAGGCTGTGTACTGGCGCTCACACTCTTTTCGTTATTTATAAATGGGGTTGTCCAGTGCCCCAGCTCTAGGAGGCGACAAAGTTTTCACCTTGCTGTTTGCTGACAATACCCTGCTAGTCTCTAAGACTCCCAGAGGCCTATAACTGCTTCTATACCACAATAAGGCCTTCTGTGACTCTCGGGGCCTTGAGGCTAACACCTCTAAGACAACGCTCTTAATGTTTAACCCAGACAAGTGATATAAAGGGAAGCTTACACTGGTGGAACCTCGCCGGAGAGAGTGAGTACCATTGATTATCTTGGGATCAATCTCTCCTATGACATGTCCTGGAAGCCCGACATATTGTAGCGCACTCTGCAGCATAGACAAATAACGGGGGCCTTGATTAATGATCATAGGTCCTCTTACAGTAAACCAGTAGCAGCTCCCCTCCACATATATGACTGTAAGGCAATTAGCTGAGCTTTGTATGGAGGGGAATTGTGGGGATTTCAGAAGATGGAAGGTTTGCAACTACTTAGAATAAGTTTCTGAGGTCCTTAGTCTCGCTCCCGCGGAGCACCCCTCTCCACCCACTAAGGTTGGACATGGGATGAGCCACCATTCCAGAGAAGGCCAAGTTGTGCCCTCTGTTATTCTGGCTCCACTTAAAATCAACACCAGAGCTGTCTTCTTGCGTGGCAGCCTTTTATGAAGTCCAGGTACTTGATCGATTCAAGAAGATTTGTTTGCTGCAGGAAGTGAAATCTTTGCACATCACCATAGGCCTAGAAGGCCTGTGGGAATCATGGGATTGTGAAGGGCTGCCTACCAAGGAATCGTTTAAGAAATACTATTGACACTGGGTGGCCCCGTCCTCTGTTCCATATCCATCCTTGGGCCATTTAACCACTGAGTTTTTGGGGTTCAAACAGCTTGCCTCATAAGAATATAACTTGGATGTTCTAACAATCCCTCAGGATAGGAAGCTGTTTAGGCAATTTAGATTTGGCTCGCTTCCAGGGAACGCTCTTACAGCTTCCTGGCATTCAATGATCTACAATATTTCCCAGGTTGTCCCCGAACTGTGGAGTCAATTGGTCACATATTTTTTGTTTGCCCAGTGTACAAACGGCAGAGAGCCAAATGATTGGTTCACATTTGCCAATGTTTGGATATCGGGTGCCATTTAGAGGCGCTGCTCATCTTAAAATCTAACGCCAGGTTAGTAGTAATTTGCACTGTAGCAAAGTTTCCTGGCACTATGTGGTATATTAGAAGGTCTGTCCTGAATCTACAACATTAACACTGTGGGCATTGCTAAAATGCTTTTTATTGTACCTTTTAACCAATTTTTAAATCATTATTTTTATTTCCTGTTTTAATGTGTATATCATGATTTTACTGTTTCTACTACTTTACCACTAAGCAAACTGCTAATTACTTGTCCTATGGGGGCCCTTGTTTTACATTCTTGAGATTGGCCCCAGTCACATTTTTGTGCTTCATTGTTCTGTGTTACTTGCACATGTAGCATCAATTTTATCTAATTATTGTTGCACTATCACTATGTATTTAATAACCTCGTCTTATGAATTATCTGTACTTCTTCTTTTATGGATGGTTGCACTCATCAATTTCAGGAGCGGAGATCCCTACCTGGGAGTCGGAAGAAAGCAAGGTGGGATTTCCTTCATCTGTAATGGGGGGGATATCAGTAGATGCTTGAGTGTGTCATTCTAATGAGGACTCGATCATCATGATATTCTCATCAAAGAATTTAGCAAATTTGTCACAGCGTTCTTTGGAGAACTGAGGGGTTGTATTGGGTGGTTTGGAAGTCTGTTTTTATATGATGGTAAAAAGGTCTTTTGGGCAATGTATTGCATTGTCTAGAGAGATGCAGAAAATGACTCCTTTTTTGCATTATGTGATTTTTATATTTCCTGCACTCTGATCTGAGTTGGCAAAGATAAGAATGGGTTTGCTCACCAGAGTCTTTCTGCAGCTGTAAATTTCCTTCTTTCTGTATTGTAGTCATTGTTAAACCAGCACCTCAAAGGGGTGTGTCTAATCCTTTTTAGTTTCAGAAGGGCTACTTGGTCTAGGACCGCTGACATAGCAGAGTTAAAGTGGGTTCAGAGCTGATTTGTTGAGAGGTTATCTGACGTTGGGGGAAGTAGAATATCCATTTTTCTTCCTGGGAAGCTAGGGAACTCAGGCTTATGTTTCTGGTCCACTGGAGAACTTTCTTAGTATGGATGGTTTGTGGCTCCGACTGGTTCAAGTGAAACAGAATTGAAAGGTGGTTTGAGGCTAACACCTCTAAGACAACGCTCTTAATGTTTAACCCACACAAGTGATATAAAGGGAAGCTTACACTGGTGGAACCTCGCTGGAGAGAGTGAGTAACATTGATTATCTTGGGATCACTCTGTCCTATGACATGTCCTGGAAGCCCGACATATTGTAGCGCACTCTGCAGCACAGACAAATAACGGGGGCCTTGATTAATGATCATAGGTCCTCTTACAGTAAACCAATAGCAGCTCCCCTTAACATATATGACTGTAAGGCATTTAGCTCATCTTTGTATGGAGAGGAATTGTGGGGAATTCAGAAGATGGAAGGTTTGCAACCACTTAGAATAAGTTTCTGAGGTCCTTAGTCTCACTCCTTTGGAGCACCCGTCTCCAGCCACTAAGGTTGGACATGGCATGAGCCACCATTCCAGAGAAGGCCAAGTTGTGCCCTCTGTTATTCTGGCTCCACTTAAAATCAACACCAGAGCTGTCTTCTTGCGTGGCAGCCTTTTATGAAGTCCAGGTACTTGATCGATTCAAGAAGATTTTTTTGGTGCAGAAAGTGAAATCTTTGCACATCGCCATAGGCCTAGAGGGCCTGTGGGAATCAAGAGATTGTGAAGGGCTGCCTACCAAGGAATCCCTTAAGAAATACTATTGGCACTGGGTGGCCCAGTCCTCTGTTCCATATCCATCCTTGGGTCATTTAACCACTGAGTTTTTGGAGTTCAAACAGCTTGCCTCATAAGAATATTACTTGGATGTTATAACAATCCCTCAGGATAGGAAGATGTTTAGGCAATTTAGATTTGGCTCTCTTCCAGGGAAGGCTCTTACAGCTTCCTAGCATTCAATGATCTACAATATTGCCCAGGTTGTCCCCCAGCTGTGGAGTCAATTGGTCACATATTTTTTGTTTGCCCAGTGTACAAACGGCAGAGAGCCAAATGATTGGTTCACATTTGCCAATGCTTGGATATTGAGTGCCATTTAGAGGCGCTGCTCATCTTAAAATCGCTGGTTAGTAGTAATTTGCACTGTAGCAAAGTTTCTTGGCACTATGTGGTCTATTAGAAGGTCTGTCCTGAACCTACAACATTAACACTATGGGCATTGCTAAAATGCTTTTTATTGTACCTTTTAACCAATTTTTAAATCAATATTTGTATTTCCTGTTTTAATGTGTATGTCATGATTTTACTGTTTCTACTACTTTAGCACTAAGCAAACTACTAATTACTTGTCTTTTGGGGGCCCTTGTTGTTTTAATTTCTTGAGATTGGCCCCTTTCACATTTGTGTGCTTCATTGTTCTGTGTTACTTGCACATGTAGCATCAATTGTATCTAATTATTGTTGCACAATCACTATGTATTTAATAACCTCGTCTTATGAATTATCTGTACTTCCTCTTTTATGGATGGTTGCACTCATCAATTTCAGGAGCTGAGATCCCTACCTGGGAGTCGGAGGAAAGCAAGGTGGGATTTCCTTCATCTGTAATGGGGGGGATATCAGTAGATGCTTGAGTGTGGCATTCTAAAGAGGACTCGATCATCATGATATTCTCATCAAAGAATTTAGCAAATTTGTCACAGCGTTCTTTGGAGAACTGAGGGGTTGTATTGGGTGGTTTGGAAGTCTGTTTTTATATGATGGTAAAAAGGTCTTTTGGGCGATTTATTGCATTGTCTGGAGAGATACAGAAAATGACTGTTTTTTTTCATTATGTGATTTTTATATTTCCTGCACTCTAATCTGAGTTGGTAAAGGTAAAAATGGGTTTGCTCACCAGAGTCTTTCTGCAGCTGTAAATTTCCTTCTTTCTGTATTGTGGTCATTGTTAAACCAGCATCTCGAAGGGGTGTGTCTAATCATTTTTAGTTTCAGAAGGGCTACTTGGTCTAGGACTGCTGACATAGCAGAGTTAAAGTTGGTTCAAAGCTGATTTGTTGAGAGGTTATCTGACGTTGGGGGAAGTAGAACATCCATTTTTCTTCCTGGGAAGCTAGGGAACTCTGGCTTATGTTTCTGGTACACTGGAGAGCTTTCTTAGTATGGATGGTTTGTGGCTCCGACTGGTTCAAGTGAAACAGAATTGTAAGGTGGTTTGACCAGTCAACTGGGAGAATGTTATTAATTGTTATCATCTTATCCAGGGCTATAATGGCATCAAGGGTTAAGCCTCTGGTATGCGTTTGATATTTGCAGTGTTGGGTAAGGGTGTTGTCGAGTAAGAGGTTAATTGAGGACTGGATTATTGTGTTTTCCTCATCATTCCAATGGAGGTTGAAGTCACATAGGATTATATCATTAGCATTTGAAAGTGAGTAAACAGGTCTGATAGGTGCTCATGGAAGGAGAGAGTGTTGCCGGGAGGGTGGTAGAGGTGGTGACAACTTGTTGTTGTTATAGTTCTTCATCATTATAATATTGCTTAGATAATCAAACGTGTTGTATGTTGAGGTGATTGTTTCCACCATTGTAATGGTATTCTTGTGAATTATGGCTAGCCAAATCGTTGTTGATCCTTTCTGTCTTTCTTGATGATTGAGAACCCAGAAGGTACTAGCAGATCAAGTATCAGGTAAGATGATTCATTAGACCAATTTTCTATGATGAATGCAATATCAAAGTCATGATTGAGGATGTCTTCAGACAGTTCAATTGCATGGATCTTTTTAGAGTTGTTGTGCCCCTGTGGATATTAGTGTGGTGTGTTGGTGGTCTGACCGTTTTCCTAGGTGGTATAATGTTTCTCCCAATACCAGTTATTATCTGAATCTTGGAGGAGGATTCTTTTCTCTGGTTGGTGTCATGTGAGGGACATCCTGGGGCCAGATCGTTTTAGTCTATGAGCTCGTTTGTTGAGAGGAGTTGCAATCCAGCTATTTGGATTTGTTTTAAGTGGCTGTGGGATGTCATCTGGTGTTGCAGGAGGGGGAGAGGAGTGAGCAATGAGCATAGTCAGGGGACGTTTTGAGGAGCAGCTGTCCGAATCCGACATTGTAATCGCTCGGTCGGAAACTTGGCCTTTAGAGCTATATGAGTTGGCTCCATCCGACTTGGGGTCTCTGAATGCCAGTTGGAACCGATTCAGAATGACTGAACTTTTTCCTTTCCAACCAAGAACTTCGTAATCGTTTGGTCAGAAATTTTTCAGAGTTGGTCGGAAACAAGGGTTCAGAGTCGGATTCGGACAAACCGAATGCAATTCGGAGCCTTTCGGACCGACATCGTAATGAGGCTCTTAGTCTCTCATTTAGGTCTAGCACGGGTATTTGTTTAAGAGAGGAGGGTATGGAGATATTCAGCTGCAATTGTTAGGTGAGTGGTGCTCGAGATTCTCGGGGAGCAAGACAGACAGTCGAAGAACAGAGAGTGTGCGCATAACTTCCCTTCTTGGGTCTGTTGCAGAGAGCGAGTTGTGTGGACATAGTACTGAATCAGTGATCAGTTTGGTGAGGGGAGATGATAAGTTGGACCTGTCTTGCATGGGTGCTATTAAGTCGGCTTCTCCCAGGGCACTGGGGACGGGGTAGAGTGTGGTTGGTTGGGGAAGGGTTAACTACAGAATTGCGAGGTTGGAGAGATGGACTGGCGTTGTTGCTCGGATCAGTTCTGATAGCTAAGTTTCTTTTACCTAGGTGGTCAGCATTCTGGGTGTGAGGGTTTCTAATGTGGTTGAGTGGGATGTTGGCATCTAGCTCGGTGTGAGAGGGGACGTGGTGAGAAAATGTGCTAGGTGGCAGAGTTGTAAATTCAGGAGAGACTCATGAGGTTGACTTCTTGCAGGATGACTTCTGTGTGGGAGGTTGTGTTGAGGGGAGTTGCGTGTGTGGGAGATAGCCTTGCAAGGTGTAGGGAATATGGATTCAAAGGATCTTAAGCTGGCGTCATTGACTAGTATCAGTACAACTCCGTTTCTGTAGACACCAAAATAAAGAAAGTCCCCAGTATATAATATGGCAGGGAGGTTTAGAGACTCAATGGATTTCCTGCCCCAGAGTGTGTACTACTGTGGTGCCTGTTGTCATTTTAAAAGCCATCCTTACCTTGCAGGCTGCTTTTTAATTGCAATAATATGCAAATTCGACTTTGCATTTAAAGTTACTTCCTAAGTATTAATCTACCTTATTTCAATATATGTGACCTCTAAGGTCTCCCCTTGGTGCCCCAGGGGTAGAGTGCCTTGTAACTATAAGCAGGGACATTATAAAGGATGTTTTATAAGCCCTGGTGAAGGAAAAACTGCCAATTTGGTGTTTCCCCCACTGAAGTGAATCTCTTCATAGGCTAACATTGTAATCATTTATTGAAGTAGAAATATTGTTTGGAGCCATGTAAAAATATACTTAAAGATATCAAATTAATAAATGAGATACATCCAACAACTAGCCACTGTTGGATTTGTAATAACTATTACAGGAAAGATGTTCTCCCAGGCTGCGCCAGTGCTCGCACAGTGGATCACCAACTGCGCCGACGACCTAGCTCCTCTGAAGAAACCCCTAGGCAAGACGAGCTACATAAAAACCGCATGGTTCACAGACGCCCTCAGAGTCGCAAAGAAATCATGCCGAACCCTCGAGAAAGCGTAGCGTCATGAACGGACAACAGAAAACATGACAGCCCTCAAGAGCGCCACCCGCGAATATCACCAGATGATCCGCACCACCAAAAGGACATCGTTCAAAGAGCGACTAGACAACAACGCCCACAACAGCAACGAACTGTTCAACATCGTCAAAGAGCTCTCCAACCCCAGCGCCAGCAACAACGACATCACACCGTCGCAAGACCTCTGCAACTCCCTCACCACATTCTTCCACCGCAAGATCGCAGACATACACGGCAGCTTCGGACCCCAGACTCCGCCTCCAGCCACCATACCAATGACCCCCACCACCAGCCTCAGCGCATGGACCCCCATCAGCACTGAAGACACCACCCGCGTCATGAACACCATCCACTCCGGCTCCCCATCCGACCCATGCCCTCATCATATCTTAAACGAAGCCGACACCATCATCGCACCCCACCTCCGGAACATCATCAACAGCTCCTTCACGTCAGCCACCTTCCCTGGAAGCTGGAAACACGCAGAAACCAATGCCTTTCTGAAGAAACCAACAGCGGACCCCAAAGACCTCAAGAACTTCCGCCCCATCTCTCTTCTCTTCTTCCCGCCTAAAGTCATCGAGAAGATCGTCAATAAACAGCTGACTGCATTCCTCGAAGAAAACAACTCGCTCGACCTTTCCCAGTCCGGATTTCGAGCCAACCACAGCACCGAGACCGCCCTCATCGCAGCCATCGATGACATCAGGACCCTGATGGACAACGGAGAGGCAGCCGCTCTCATCCTCCTGGACATCTCGGCAGCCTTTGATACCGTCTGCCACCGTACCCTAATAACCCGCCTCTACAACACTGGGATCCAAGGAAAGGCCCTGGACTGGATCACATCGTTCCTCTCTGACAAAACCCAGAGAGTCCGCCTCCCTCCCTTCCGCTCCGAAGCCACCAAGATCATCTGCGGCGTACCTCATGGCTCCTCGCTCAGCCCAACCCTCTTCAATAACTACATGAGCTCCCTCACCACCATCGCACGCAAACACAACATCAACATCATCTCCTACGTCAACGACACCCAACTGATACTCTCCCTCACCAATGACCCTCTCACCACCAAAGCCAACTTCCAAGACAGAATGAAAGATGTCACAGAATGGATGAAGCACAGCCGTCTGAAGCTCAACTCGGACAAGACGGTGGTCCTCATTCTCGGACAATCCCCGTCCATCTGGGACGACTCCTGGTGGCCCACGATGCTGGGCATCACACCGACACCCACGGACCACGCACGCAACCTTGGATTCATCCTGAACTCCTCCCTCACGATGACCAAACAAGTCAACGCAGTCTCGTCCTCATGTTTCAACACCCTGCGCATGCTCCAAAAGATCTTCTGGTGGATCCCCACCGAAACCAGAAAGACGGTCAGCCAGGCCCTCGTCACCAGCCGACTGGACTACGGGAAGGCCCTATACGCAGGAACTACGGCCAAACTCCAGAAACGCCTTCAACGCATATAGAACGCCTCTGCACGACTCATCCTCGACATCCCGTGCCACAGCCACATATCCGCCCACCTGCCAACCCTGCACTGGCTCCCCGTCAGCAAGAGGATCACGTTCAGGCTGCTCACCCACGCACACAAAGCGCTCCACAACATGGGCCCTGAATACCTCAGCAACCGCCTCTCGTTCTACACCCCCACCCGCCAGCTCCGCTCCACCAGCCTTGCCCTCGCCACCGTCCCACGGATTCGCAGAACCACCACCGGAGGAAGATCGTTCTCCTACCTGGCAGCCAAGACATGGAACTCCCTCCCCGCACACCTACGACTGACCCAGGACTATCTCACCTTCAGGAAACACCGCAAGACCTGACTATTCGAGCAATAGCACCGCCCCCCTCCCTCAGCGCCTTGAGACCCTCACGGGTGAGTAGCACGCTCTACAAATGTACTGATTGATTGATTCATTGATTGATTGCTGCATGATGAGGTGAGAAGTGTCTTGTCAGTGAACAAAGTAGGTTTTCTCTGGGCAAAGAAATACAAGCTGCAGAACAGATGGGAAGAAGGGGGTGAGGGGTAGCCAGACTGGTCTCCAAAGAGAGAATGTTACTTTACAATAGCATAGGCCCACACCCACATCCTGCTTCTTCAGCCACACAGGAGCCTCTGAAACCAGATTAAGGAGAGGGTTGGAAAGGGAGTGTTTAGGAAAATTAGCCACACCAGTCGGTTGGTGTAATGACCTGCGCTTCATGCTCTTCCATGTAATGCATTCTCAGTCTAAGAGTTCCTCATTCTAGAGTCTCTTCTGGTTTGAGTTTCTCTAGGAAACCCCAAGATTCAGTTGCTTCTGGTGCTGCGTGGACAAGACGTTTCTACTCGTAGAAGCTCAAGCTTGAATAAACATCTTTCCTGTCAACTTCATCTGATGTGCCACTGCTCTACTTTATCACACTGGCGACGATCTAGAAAAAGGACCCACTAGTTCTCTTCACAAGAAACGTCCTAACACACCAATCTTCACAACAATCTACACGATGACCCTATTTCAGCTCATCCAAGAGTCAAAGGTACTGTTTGCGCCCCGCGCCAGCCCTGCGTTTAACTTTCTGCAAAAAACGCATTTTAGTAAGTTCAATTACTATAAAGGGTTACCATTACTACATGCGCAATCTTTGCGCTTCCTCTACATCACACAAGCCTCTCATCACCCCGTCATCTGACAACGGCGCCTGTCTTGGGTGAAGCTCTTTCACAATAGATCTATGTGCCACCGTTCATCGCTAAGGAACTTAAGGCACTGGCAGCGCATCGTTTTCCTGGCAACACAGTGCGCTTTCTCACACTAAGTGCGTGACTCGTCCATTTCAGCGAAGCGTTGCCACTTCCCCTTAGTGCCTGGCTTGCATTGTCACTTACGCTCTCACACCGCTTCCTCACTAGCAGGCTTAGCAGTTGTGTGTGTTTTTAAACACTTCACCTTCCTCTTGCCTGTCTTCTTCGCTGATAGGCACAGCTTCCTGAGAGCTATCCCTTTGGACCTTTCATCATATTGTCTGCCTCTTCTGAGTGACAACAAATACCCTATAAACTCTTTTGACAGTTTCACTTCCTTTGTAGTGTCGTTCCTATATTCCCAATAGGCTCTGCGCATTGGAATAATATACCCTGCAGCTTAGACGTTGGACTTGTGTTGACTAGGTCTCTGCCGAATATATTAGACTTAATTGTGCGTGCCAGCTAGCTCAGAGGCCACTAGAAACTTTCTTGAATAAATAAACAAGAAGGGATTAGCCTCTGACAACCATATAACATGACAACTTTGTTTCCCCAGAATAAAACGTATCTCTAGAGTCGCGGAAACAATAGGTGGCTATTTCACTCAGCCTCGCTCGCCGAACACAAGTCCCCCTCCACCCCCAAAACCTGCCATTAATTCTGGAGCCTAATACAATCGTGCCCGGCCAGGATGCCAGCCACCCATCTGCAAAGACTTCAAAGCCTCAGCTCGTTCATGTAAGGGGAGGGGGTAAGGAGGGGTGACGATGCCCACTTGCGGAGCTCATGCCCCTGAGCTTCCTAAAATACCGTCCTGCCAAGTAGGTGGGCCCCCCCAATGTCAGTGAACTGCGCCTGAGGCTGAGGAGCGAATGAGCTGGTGGGGGTTCGGTAGTGGGCCCCTCTGCGCTCTCCGTGCCCGAGGCCCACCCCCCACCCGACTCCATCCAAAATTGACTACCTAACCTGGCTTCCGGGTCAAACAAGTTAACATTGCAATGCCTCATAATAGCAGATACGCTGTGTGGCCATTAATCAGGGATGGGGGGATCTGGAGCAGGCATCGTCGTGCTCCGAACTTACCTCGTGATCCGGTCCAACGATGCTCGAAACGAAACGGCATCAGGGTTCGTGAAAATGTGCAAATAGGGTGCCCTGTGGGCAGGGAAAGGTATATATACCTCCTCCCCACCCACCTCTGACCGGAAGTGACCTGCCCTCTGGACCCCTGAGGGTCCGAAACACTAGAAGGCTGCTGTCTGTGCCCTCATGTGGCACTAAAGCGGCCGCCCTGTTAGCGGGTCCCCTGCGTGGACCCCGGGCAGCCGGCATTAGCGGTAGGTGGATCTGTAGGGTGGCAGTGTGGTCACATGCGAGTGTGGTGAACCAGTCATTATCCATTGTGATATTCTAATACCTTGCTTTTTATTCCACCTTTTTGTAATAATGGGCAAAAGAAAGTCGACAGACTGTGGAAGCGGGGAGGCTCAGCCCAAAATCACCAAAACTAATCAGGTTCTCAAGTTGGAAGGAAGCAGTTGCGTCTTGGACTGGATTGATTAACTTTTATTTGATTATGAAGGTATACTTAATCCCTCCACTATACTGGACTCGGCCGAATTAGCTGCTCACCCAACTAACCCAAAACTGAGTCTGCAAAAAAGAATTCCACAAATGTTCAACAAACCCACCACACGCAGTACTAACAAGACTTCTGCTGGTCTTACAATAACGTCGAGAAAGGGAGCAGAGGTAAATCCTGTCTACAAGAAGGAAGATAGATACATCCCCTCTTATTATAGGGCCTATCAGCCTCATTGATTGTGTCCAGGAGGTCTTTGCACGCACACTCCTCCCGAATATACAGGCCTGGATCATAAAGTTTTGTCTGTGTATCAAGCTGGGTTCAGGCAAAAA
Source organism: Lissotriton helveticus (assembly GCF_964261635.1). Classification (NCBI taxonomy): domain Eukaryota; kingdom Metazoa; phylum Chordata; class Amphibia; order Caudata; family Salamandridae; genus Lissotriton; species Lissotriton helveticus. The sequence goes on from NC_136059.1 coordinate 1,085,126,837, forward strand.
ACAAGTATTGATCAGACATTTTGTTTCTTATTACTGATCTGGAAAACTGTGACCATTGGGCAAGGTAGTCTCTATGTAGCTTTCATCGATTTAAGGTCTGCTTTTGGCCTAGTTCCTAGAGACAAACGTTGGACTACTCTAAAAGAGATGGGCCTTCCTCTCCTAATCTTAGCACTTGTCATCCGCCTTCATGAGTCTAACGATGCAAGGGTTCGCTGGGGCAATCAAGCGCAACTTACCGAACAAATTAAAGTTAAAAAGGGGGTCCGGCAAGGCTGTGTACTGGCGCTCACACTCTTTTCGTTATTTATAAATGGGGTTGTCCAGTGCCCCAGCTCTAGGAGGCGACAAAGTGTTCACCTTGCTGTTTGCTGACAATACCCTGCTAGTCTCTAAGACTCCCAGAGGCCTATAACTGCTTCTATACCACAATAAGGCCTTCTGTGACTCTCGGGGCCTTGAGGCTAACACCTCTAAGACAACGCTCTTAATGTTTAACCCAGACAAGTGATATAAAGGGAAGCTTACACTGGTGGAACTTCGCCAGAGAGAGTGAGTACCATTGATTATCTTGGGATCAATCTCTCCTATGACATGTCCTGGAAGCCCGACATATTGTAGCGCACTCTGCAGCATAGACAAATAACGGGGGCCTTGATTAATGATCATAGGTCCTCTTACAGTAAACCAGTAGCAGCTCCCCTCCACATATATGACTGTAAGGCAATTAGCTGAGCTTTGTATGGAGGGGAATTGTGGGGATTTCAGAAGATGGAAGGTTTGCAACTACTTAGAATAAGTTTCCGAGGTCCTTAGTCTCGCTCCCGCGGAGCACCCCTCTCCACCCACTAAGGTTGGACATGGGATGAGCCACCATTCCAGAGAAGGCCAAGTTGTGCCCTCTGTTATTCTGGCTCCACTTAAAATCAACACCAGAGCTGTCTTCTTGCGTGGCAGCCTTTTATGAAGTCCAGGTACTTGATCGATTCAAGAAGATTTGTTTGCTGCAGGAAGTGAAATCTTTGCACATCACCATAGGCCTAGAAGGCCTGTGGGAATCATGGGATTGTGAAGGGCTGCCTACCAAGGAATCGTTTAAGAAATACTATTGGCACTGGGTGGCCCCGTCCTCTGTTCCATATCCATCCTTGGGCCATTTAACCACTGAGTTTTTGGGGTTCAAACAGCTTGCCTCATAAGAATATTACTTGGATGTTCTAACAATCCCTCAGGATAGGAAGCTGTTTAGGCAATTTAGATTTGGCTCGCTTCCAGGGAACGCTCTTACAGCTTCCTGGCATTCAATGATCTACAATATTTCCCAGGTTGTCCCCGAACTGTGGAGTCAATTGGTCACATATTTTTTGTTTGCCCAGTGTACAAACGGCAGAGAGCCAAATGATTGGTTCACATTTGCCAATGTTTGGATATCGGGTGCCATTTAGAGGCGCTGCTCATCTTAAAATCTGACGCCAGGTTAGTAGTAATTTGCACTGTAGCAAAGTTTCCTGGCACTATGTGGTCTATTAGAAGGTCTGTCCTGAATCTACAACATTAACACTGTGGGCATTGCTAAAATGCTTTTTATTGTACCTTTTAACCAATTTTTAAATCATTATTTTTATTTCCTGTTTTAATGTGTATGTCATGATTTTACTGTTTCTACTACTTTACCACTAAGCAAACTGCTAATTACTTGTCCTATGGGGGCCCTTGTTTTACATTCTTGAGATTGGCCCCTGTCACATTTTTGTGCTTCATTGTTCTGTGTTACTTGCACATGTAGCATCAATTTTATCTAATTATTGTTGCACTATCACTATGTATTTAATAACCTCGTCTTATGAATTATCTGTACTTCCTCTTTTATGGATGGTTGCACTCATCAATTTCAGGAGCGGAGATCCCTACCTGGGAGTCGGAGGAAAGCAAGGTGGGATTTCCTTCATCTGTAATGGGGGGGATATCAGTAGATGCTTGAGTGTGTCATTCTAATGAGGACTCGATCATCATGATATTCTCATCAAAGAATTTAGCAAATTTGTCACAGCGTTCTTTGGAGAACTGAGGGGTTGTATTGGGTGGTTTGGAAGTCTGTTTTTATATGATGGTAAAAAGGTCTTTTGGGCGATGTATTGCATTGTCTAGAGAGATGCAGAAAATGACTCCTTTTTTGCATTATGTGATTTTTATATTTCCTGCACTCTGATCTGAGTTGGCAAAGATAAGAATGGGTTTGCTCACCAGAGTCTTTCTGCAGCTGTAAATTTCCTTCTTTCTGCATTGTAGTCATTGTTAAACCAGCACCTCAAAGGGGTGTGTCTAATCCTTTTTAGTTTCAGAAGGGCTACTTGGTCTAGGACCGCTGACATAGCAGAGTTAAAGTGGGTTCAGAGCTGATTTGTTGAGAGGTTATCTGACGTTGGGGGAAGTAGAATATCCATTTTTCTTCCTGGGAAGCTAGGGAACTCAGGCTTATGTTTCTGGTCCACTGGAGAACTTTCTTAGTATGGATGGTTTGTGGCTCCGACTGGTTCAAGTGAAACAGAATTGAAAGGTGGTTTGACCAGTCAACTGGGACAATGTTATTAATTGTTATCATCTTATCCAGGGCTATAATGGCATCAAGGGTTGAGCCTCTGTTATGGGTTTGATCTTTGCAGGGTTGGGTAAGGTTGTTGTCGAGTAAGAGGTTAATTGGGGACTGGATTATTGTGTTTTCCTCATCATTCCAATGGAGGTTGAAGTCACATAGGATTATGTCATTAGCATTTGAAAGTGAGTTATCAGGTCTGATAGGTGTTCATGGAAGGAGAGAGTGTTGCCGGGAGGGTGGTAGAGGTGGTGACAACTTGTTGTTTTATAGTTCTTCATCATTATTACATTGCTTAGATAATCAAAAGTGTTGTATATTGAGGTGACTGTTTCCACCATTGTAATGGTATTCTTGTGGATTATGGCTAGCCACATCCTTGTTGATCCTTTCTGTCTTTCTTGATGATTGAGAACCCAGAAGGTACTAGCAGGTCAAGTATCAGGTAAGATGATTCATTAGGCCAATTTTCTATGATGAATGCAATATCAAAGTCATGATTGAGGATGTCTTCAGACAGTTCAATTGCATGGATCTTTTTAGAGTTGTTGTGCCCCTGGGGATATTGGTGCGGTGTGTTGGTGGTCTGACCGTTTTCCCAGGTGGTATAATGTTTCTCCCAATACCAGTTATTATCTGAATCTTGGAGGATGGTTCTTTTCTCTGGTTGACGTCATGTGAGGGACATCCTGGGGCCTGATTGTTTTAGTCTATGAGCTTGTTTGTTGAGAGGAGTTGCAATCCAGCTATTTGGCTTTGTTTTAGGTGGCTGTGGGATGTCATCTGATGTTGCAGGAGGGGGAGAGGAGTGAGAAATGAGCATAGTCAGGGGACGTTTTGAGGAGCAGCTGTCAAAATCCGACATCGTAATCGCTCGGTCAGAAACACAGCCTTTAGAGCTATATGAGTTGGCTCCATCCGACTTGGAGTCTCTGAATGCCAGTCGGAACTGATTCAGAATGACTGAACTGTTTCCTTTCCAACCAAGAGCTTCGTAATAGTTTGGTCAGAAATTTTTCAGAATTGGTCGGAAACGAGGGTTCAGAGTCGGATTCGGACAAACCGAATGCAATTCGGAGCCTTTCCGACCAACATCGTAATGAGGCCCTTAGTCTCTCATTTAGATCGAGCACGGGTATTTGTTTAAGAGAGGAGAGTATGGAGATATTCAGATGCAATTGTTAGGTGCATGGTGCTCGAGATTCTCGGGGAGCAAGACAGACAGTCGAAGAACAGAGAGTGTGCGCATAACTTCCTTTCTTGGGTCTGTTGCAGAGAGCGAGTTGTGTGAACAAAGTACTGAATCAGTCACCAGTTTGGTGAGGGGAGATGATAAGTTGTGCCTGTCTTGCATGGGTGCTATTAAGTCGGCTACTCCCAGGGCATGGGGGGACGGGGTAGAGTGGTGGTTGGTTGGGGAAGGGTTAACTACAGAATTGCGAGGTTGGAGAGATGGACTGGCGTTGTTGCTCGGATCAGTTCTGATAGCTAAGTTTCTTTTAACTGGGTGGTCAGCATTCGGGGTGTGAGGGTTTCTAATGTGGTTGAGTGGGATGTTGGTATCCGGCTTGTTGTGAGAGGGGACGTGGCGAGAAAATGTGCTAGGTGGCAGAGTTGTAAATTCAGGAGATACTCATGAGGTTGACTTCTTGCAGGATGACGTCTGTGTAGGAGGTTGTGTTGAGGGGAGTTGCGTGTGTGGGAGATAGCGTCGCAAGGTGTAGGGAATATGGATTCAAAGGATCTTAAGCTGGCGTCATTGACTAGAATCAGTACAACTCCGTTTCCGTGGACACGAAAATAAAGAAAGTCCCCATTATATAATATGGAAGGGAGGTTTAGAGACACAATGGATTTCCTGCCCCAGAGTGTGTACTACTGTGGTGCCTGTTGTCATTTTAAAAGCCATCCTTACCTTGCAGGCTGCTTTTTAATTGCAATAATATGCAAATTCGACTTTGCATTTAAAGGTACTTCCAAAGAATTAATCTACCTTATTTCAGTATATGTGACCTCTAAGGTCTCCCCTTGGTGCTCCAGGGGTAGAGTGCCTTGTAACTATAAGCAGGGACATTATAAAGAATGTTTTATAAGCCCTGGTGAAGAAAAAACTGCCCATTTTGTTTTCCCTCCACTGAAGTGAATCTCTCCATAGGCTAAAATTGTAATCATTTATTGAAGTATACATATTGTTTGGAGCCATGTAAAAATATACTTAAAGATATCAAATTAATAAATGAGATAAATCCAACAACTAGCCACTGTTGCATTTGTATTAACTATTACAAGAAAGATGCTCTCCCAGGCTGTGCCAGTGCTGCCTGGTGAGGTGAGAAGTGTCTTGTCAGTGGACACAGTAGGTGTCCTCTGGGCAAAGAAATACAAGCTGCAGAACAGATGGTAAGAAGGGGGTGAGGGATAGCCAGACTGGTCTCCAAAGACAGAATGTTACTTTACAATACCATAGTCCCACACCCACATCCTGCTTCTTCAGCCACACAGGAGCCTCTGAAACCAGATTAGGGAGAGGGTTGGAAAGGGAGTGTTTAGGAAAATTAGCCACACCAGTCGGTTGGTGTAATGACCTGCGCTTCATGCTCTTCTACGTAATGCATTCTCAGTCTAAGAGTTCCTCATTCTAGAGCCTCTTCTGGTTTGAGTTTCTCTAGAACACCCAAGAGTTAGTTGCTTCTGGTGCTGCGTGGATAGGACGTTTCTACTCGTAGAAGCTCAAGCTTGAATAAACATCTTTCCTGTCAACTTCATGTGATGTGCCACGGCTCTACTTTATCACACTGGCGACGATCTAGAAAAAGGACCCACTACTTCTCTTCACAAGAAACGTCCTAACACACCAATCTTCACAACAATATACACGATGACCCTATCTCAGCTCATCCAAGCGTCAAAGGTACTGTTTGCACCCCGCGCCAGCCCTGCGTTTAACTTTCTGCAAAAAACACATTTTAGTAAGTTCAATTACTATAAAGGCTTACCATTACTACATGCGCAATATTCGCGCTTCCTCTACATCACACAAGCCTCTCATCACCCCGTCATCTGACAACGGACCCTGTCTTGGGTGAAGCTCTTTCACAATAGTGTTATGTGCCACCGTTCATCGCTAAGGAACTTAAGGCCCTTCGGACCTTTCATCATATTGTCTGCCTCTTTTGAGTGACAACAAATACCCTATGAACTCTTTTGACAGTTTCACTTACTTTGTAGTGTAGTTCCTATATTCCCAATAGGCTCTGCGCATTGGAATAATATACCCTGCAGCTTAGACATAGGACTTATGTCGACTAGGTCTCTGCCGAATATATTAGACTTAATTATGAGTGCCAGCTAGCTCAGAGGTCACTAGAAACTTTCTCGAATAAACAAAAAGGGATTAGTCTCTGACAACCATATAACATGACAACTTTGTTTCCCCAGAATGAAACGTATCTCTAGAGTCGCGGAAACAATAGACGGCTATTTCACTCAGTCAGATGTGCATGCTTCGTTTCACCGGAGTTGCTTAGAAATAGAGAGACGGGCATTTTCAATAAAAGTATTTATTGAACAGTCTTATTTCTTATGCATAAGAAATGCACTTCTACAATTGAAATGCTAGTTAAGAAGTACAATACATATAATACGAATAGTATTATAAAATAGTACTGTAAAAGCATGAGATGGTTTCTAAGCCATAAACACAGAATAGATAAAATGCATAAAATACATACAACAATAAAAGAGTGGCTAAAAGTACTCAACTGGTGCTTCCAACTTACGCCTACCCCGGTGTACCTAACCTAAGCCTAGTACAAGGGAAGAAGTAAGCGAGGAGTAGTTTAAGTTTTAGTATTTCTCTGCCAAGAATCTGTTCAAGATTTCTCTAGGGATGTAATCAGCTCCGTACCTTGGTTTTAGGATGATAGAGGCCTTGTATCTCTTTCTCAGGACTCGATTTCCCAGCAACCCGCAAGGGTAGCTTGGAAACACCGGAGCTGGATTTCTCGGCAGGAGAAATGACAGAGTCTCTCAGTGCGTCAGTTGGAGGGTCGGCTTCCTTCAGCACTTGCAGCAGCAGGGCATCGGGCAAGTAGTTAGTCGATCTGCTCCTGAACCACCGTGTGTTTGACTGAGCAAATGTAGGCATATTTATACCCTTGAAGGTGCCGAGTCTGACGTAAGATTAGACATAATAACGTCACTAGTGCCATAGTTCCTTGAAAACTCCCGGATTTCTTTGATAAATTAGTATTCAAGAAGGGGAAGTTCCTGACTGCTGAAGGCTGGTTTTACCACTAAATCAATGTGGATTCTCGGAGTTTAGTGGAAGTAGCCATGCCATATTAGGGCTGCACAGGCTATAACTAAATAAGGCAATGATTCTTTATGCCTATATAAGGACTGGGTGAATTATACCTATATATGGGCATGAATCGGGAGAAATTACACTAGGGTCCTAGATTCCCACATAACACCTTGTCTGCTTGCGGTGATAGACACACCTTGTTCTCGAGGTGCCTTCATTCCACATACTGCAGTGATAAGCACACTCTCCTTAAAGTGCTTTCACTACCCTTACTTTTCTACGGTGATAAGCACACCAATTTGGCCATTTTCTCAAGTCAAGCACCTGCTACAGTGATAGGCACACTTCTATTCAAAGTACTTTCACCATTCTTACCTTTTCATGGTGACAGGCACACCATGTTTGCTACTTTCTAATGTGCCTTCACTCAACCTGCTGCAGTGATAAGCACAAGCACACTACTACTTAAAGTGCTTTCATAATTTTAATCTTTTGACGGTGACTGGCACACCATATTACTATCTTACATTTTCTTCTTTCAGAATGCAAAACGTCACACCAACCCCCTTTTTCCTATCAAATCCTGGTGAGCCATCAATTCGCTGATGAAATTGGAAAAAGGTTTTCCTCAATTATGCAAGGGTGTACAGAGAATCACTGAGTGCTGAAAGGAAGTCAGCTTTACTTTTATACTGTCTTGGCTCAGGGGGACAAGAGGTTTTTGAACACCTACTAGACCTTAATGACACTGAATCTGATAGCCTCAATGAATTTGAGATTTGTTTGAAGAAATTGGACAAGAATTATCTCCCCAAATTCAGTATCATCTTAGAGCGGTACCATTTTGACAAGCGTGTACAACAAGTTCAAGAGTCTGTCGAGGTGTACATAACTCACTTGTGCAAACAGGCTTCCACCTGTAAATTTGAAGGCGCACTTGAGGAACATATCCGCGACCAGTTTATGTTGGGTTGCAGCATTGAGAAAGTCACAGACGAACTATGGCAAAAGGTTGACCACAAATTGGATGAGGTCATCATGATTGCTAAGCGCATTGAACACTCCCTTTCCTGTGTTGAGGTTATAAAAAAGGAAAATAGCTCTACTGCCGATAAGTTACAAAGTGTAACCGAGACACAAGTATCTATGCAAATTGAACCTCAAACTTCAAAGTCTATAAAGACCATTTCTGGTAAATGTTTCCGCTGTGACATGGTTGGGGACCTGGCTAACGATAAGTCAAGTCCTGCTTTGAACTCAAAATGTCTTAATTGTGGTAAAGTTGGCCATGTGGCAAAAGCTTGTGGAGTACTGAAATATAAAAAGAACAAGCGGGTGAAAGAATTTTGGATACAGAACAAGTCTGATCTCGATGAGATGCATTATGGTGAGATATTAGCTCAGATCTTTCAGGGCAAGTGCAAGAGTCTGGTTGACAGTGTTCAAGTAAATGGTCACTCTGTTAAAATACTTTACGATTCTGGGGCAACATTAATTGGTTCCAAAAAGCTTAAACAACACCTCTTTCTTGGGCAAAGTCAAAGTTTACAAACCAGATAGCAGACCCCTTGATTACGGGGGTCAACCCAGAAAGTTATTCAGCTACTTTGAAGGTGACATAGAATACAGAGGTAAACTCACCGCTGGAAAGATCTACATCTTCTCCAGAGGTGACAGTATAGTAAGCTGGATACACTAAGCTGGAGTGATGCTAATTCCTGGTGGTGATCCATACATTGTACTAAAGGATGACCTCCCTTTTTCACTCCCTAGCAACACTGGTGAATCTGAGGCCACCAATGTTGTTCAAGTGAACAACCTGTGTTGAAAGTTGGGCTGAAACCGTCAACATTATCGGCGCCTTCTTGCTCTCCTTAAACCTTTTGTGCGCGTAAACAGCCGCCATTTTGGACGCCATGGCTTCCCTGCTCTCGCCGAGAGCCAGCGCGCCTCTCTCCCCCTCCTAGCTTCGCTGGCATCCCCCGCATTCTGACAACCCCCCCCTGCCTGCACCTGCCTTGAATCATAAACCCCTCTTCAGCGCTGCTCTGCCCCAGGCCCTCGTCCTGTTCCCAGCGCAACACCTCCCTTCTTCCCTTTCATGATCCCCGGCCCTTTGATGCAAACCCCCTTTTTTCCATGTGCCCGTTTGTCTTCCTCGTTCCCAGGCCGACACCCAGCTCTGCCGATACTGTTCCTTGCCCCTCCCCGTCCCCCATCAAGGGATCCCCGGGTTGATCAAAGGCCCCCCCCGCCCTACGAGATCCGATCGAACCCCACACACTTCGTGAATCGGCGGAATATCCAGCTGCGCGATGATCATCACCTGTTGTGAACGGGGCGGGGACTTCCACTGTAACCTTGTGTGGGAACGGGCTTGAAAGGGGGGATTCTGAGGATGTCTTTCCGTACATCAAAGTATCGACGAGAATGTGTTACATGCAATAAAGAGATAAACTTGTGTATAAGAGGCCAGGCCTCAGGGATGCAGTTAGAGCACCTCAGAACGATACCTGCTGTCCGTTTTGCCGTGTTCTCCTCCGGAGAGAATAAAAACCTTGTTTCCTGCCTTCCAGTCTCCAGCGCCTGCCTCTTCAATAGTTTAACTTCTTTGTGGGTTCAAGAGGCGACACCGCCGGGCAATACTTAAGGATCTTATATTCTGGTTGGTAGTGTCACCCTTTTAACAATTGGCGTCCCAAGCGTGGGGCCCATCAGCGACCCGTGGATCCAGTGGGAGAGGTCCTGACGACAGAGTGAACGACTGCAACGATCGGGAACGCGTCTGTCCGATAGACCCTCGTCTGACAGCCGATCATCCGAACTTCACTGGTTCCGAACAGACCTCTCTCGAGTGATCTACGGTCCTGACTGGGAACCATCAGGAGTGCCGCGAGGATAACGGAGAAGAGAGGACGATCGGGCGCTGGATTCGGAAGACAAGAAACTGTCCATGCGGTCCGGGTAAGGTCGTGTAATCACGACAAGTTGCGAAATGATTGCTTGATTGCTTGATTGTTTAAAAAAATACTAGTATTGCTCTTTTTATTTATTTGGAGATTCACTGTCTGCAAACGGAGAAACAACGGGCTCTCTCTTTGCAAGCAGTGGAGGATAGGTAGGGCAGCAGCCGTGCTTATTTTTTCTCCCCCACTCAATAATTACTTGAAACTGAACTGTTGTTCGCAAAACTATTGTTTTCTGGAGATTCTCTGTCTGCAAACAGGGAAGAGACCACCCTTTTTGCAGATAGTGAAAAGGGTAGGTAACGCAGATCTTTGCGGACCTACTCATTCTCCCCATTGAATATTTATTGGTCTTTTTGTTATTTTGATCCATGAGGTATTCACTGCCTGCAAACAACGTAGAATAGAAATATTCTGTCCAGTCTTTGCACCTAGTGATAAGATAGGCAGTGCTGACTTTTTAGTCCCTCGTTACGAGCCGTCATGTCTGTCTTCTCCCCACTGATTAGTAGCCTGTTTAGCCCGGACCGCCTATTAGAGATGGACCATCCAGCCCCGCTGGAGGGCACCCCTAATGAGGACATGTTCATGAAGCATGGATTGACCGCTATAGCCTATAGTAAACTATGGCATAAATACACGAAAAAGGGTCAAGAAAGTCAGTGGCCCCTGATAGGATCCTTCGATGATGATAAAATAAAAACGCTAGAAACTGCCCTGGGTAAAAACAGGACAACACCCACTATGCTTGACAGTTTCGGCATGTGGCGAAAAGAAACTGAACAACGTAAAAAGAAAACTGAGAGTAGGTTGGAAAAAGAGCTGCGAAAAGCAGCCCACCTAGCTGCCCAGAAACTAGAAAAAGAGAGAAAAGAAAGAGAGAAAGCTAAACAGAAACTAGAAATGGAAACACCAAGCCAGTGTCCGGTTAGAACTCCCTCCATGCTCTACCCTGATTTACCCTCGAAACAACGAGCCAACGAGGATCTGCTGTTAGGTCCTCCTATCATCTACATGCCCCCTCCATATGCCCCTTCCCAACCCTTGGCGCAGCACGCGCCACCCCCAGGTACAAACGAAGGCACCGCCACAGCTTCGGCCCCAATGGCCTCTGTGCCAGCCGAACCCCTTGTATTAAAAACCACATCAACAACAACGTTAGACGACCATGAGACTCGAGGGGCTGGCCCTGCAAGAACAAGCAGACTAAGCAAAGATGAGCGAGCGGGGATCGACAAAATAGCAAGGACACTGGTAGAAAGGAAGGATGATGAAGAGTACATCACAGATATGTTCAGCTCGTATACAGAGAGTCACAGACGACATTTTACCGTACGACTGTGTTATCATGTCTTGAACGCATACGAGGACCGATATCGAGACAAAGGTCCCGAGAGCCTAACGACTCTGTACCGGAAGGTCGATATCGGGGATGAGGGCGAGTGTGATGTGTCGGACCTCCTTACGCGTACGCTTGAGGTTTTCCGCCACCTCACTGAACGAGAGCCGGGAGCTAAATCCGCGACCTCCGTAGTGACCAAACCACCAACCGAGCAATCTAACACCATGATGCCGATACGAGAGGCTGCCCCTTACTGGGTTCCTCCCCGAGGTACAGGGACTCACGATGATGCAAACAACCAAGATGCGAAAGGAAGGGTAGTGTACAACTGGGTCTACCAGCCATGGGACCGGCAAGAGATACTGACATTCCGAAAATCTCTACCCGACCTACGTAAAAACCCCACTGCCTTCTATACTGAATTGGGTACAGCCCTGGGCTCAACGATTATGACCCTGGCTGACATCGACTTGTTCTTCGGGTTATGTCTACCAGCTGATGTGTGGAAGCAAATCCGGAAAGTCGACCACCTTGAGCTGTTTGGACATACCTGGTCACAACTCGATGACCTGGATAAACAACGGGGACCAGGACAAAAGCCTTTGAAATCCATTCTAGACCTTCCGGATAAAATCGTAGAGAAATTAAAAACCCTGATCCCAGAAAAGAAAGTGGACTGGTCGATAGTAACAGCCTGTCGCCAGAAACCCCAGGAGGATGTATCAGAATACTTCTCCCGGTTTGAAACAGTGTTCTCCGATTACAGCGGCCAGGACATGACCACTGCAACCGGACACCATCTGTTTGTCCAGAATTATGTTAAGGGCCTGTCATCGGAGATCTCCCAGAAACTACAGGCCAGCGAGAGTAGTTGGGCAGCCTCCAAACCTACAGCGATTCTCCAAATGGTCCAATATTATGAACATCAGAAAAATGAAAACGATAGGGCAACAGAGAAAAAGAACAAGGACTTGAAAGAGAGAGTGATGATTGCCAAACTACAAGGGGTGACTATAGGACGAGACCAATACCGGGGAAACTACCAGACGAACGTCCCCAAGACTACATTTCCCCAAGACCGCACTCTGACTTCCTACAGTGGACGCACAGACCTTAGAGAGAACCAGTGCGCTTTCTGCAAAGGGACTGGCCATTGGAAATCCCAGTGCCCAGTTCTTCTGGAAATGATCAGAAACAAAGACCCCAGGGACGTAGCAAACGGACCGAGACCTAAGGGACAACAGCGAGGGCCCCCAAATGACGCGACTAACGACAGATCAGGCAGACCAAATACGTTCGATAGACCCAGGCAGAACCAATATCAACAATCTGACTATGAAGACACCCACAACTTCGCATAGGACAGCCAAGGGCAAGGGAGGGATCCAGTCGAGCTCTATGTTGACCAGCAGGGCCCTTACGTCACTGCTAAGGTCCTGGGTACCAAGTCACCATTTCTGGTAGACACTGGCGCAACACGTAGTGCGTTATCTAAACGACTGATTCCAAGGGCTCCCTTGTCTGGCTCACTCATAACATCGACAGGTTTCGATGGAACGCCCTCCACCAACCCTTTGTCTGCCCCGATTCTCTTTGACGTAGAAAACAACACCACTGACACCACGTTTTTGCTCTCCTCCAATAGCCCTGACGCCATTATGGGACTTGACTTACTGAAACACTTCCGAGCGACTATCAGATGTTCTCAAGATGGAGTTCAAGTGTTTCTTTACGACAACCCCGTTCTGCTTAGACATTGCTCTCCCCAACACATGTTTTCCATCACCGACGCTGACGCATCCCTGCTTGACACTCTGCCTCCGTATCTGTGGGCAAAAGCGGATTCGGACGTAGGGCGTATGTTGATTGACCCAGTGCACATTACTGTCCGACCAGACGCAACACTCCCAAAACTTCCACAATATCGGATATCGCCCGAGGGCGAGAAGGCATTGGTAAAGATTATCCAGTCACTGATAGACGCAGGAGTGGTAGAGGAAGTGGTTAGCAACATTTGCAACAGCCCTATCTTGCCCATCATCAAGAAACAGGGAGAGGGAGATGAGAAAGCATACCGTTTTATCATCGACCTCCGAGAGATCAACAAAGTGGTGGTACCCCAGTACCCTGTGGTCTCAGACATCACCACCATCCTGACTTTGATTCCTTCTACTGCCACCACCTTCACCGTCATCGACCTCAAAAATGCATTCTTTTCCATCCCCATCCACCCAGACAGCCGGTATCTCTTCGGCTTTACCCTAAAAGCCCGCTCATATAGGTTTTGCCGAGTACCCCAGGGCTACACAGAAAGCCCTAGCATCTACAGCCAGGCCCTCAAAAGACAACTGGATCAAGTCCAGTTACCCGATGGAGTGGTGTTGGAACAATATGTCGATGACATCCTTTTGGCAGCCGACACCACCCCTCTAGCGGTTACCGCCACCATTCAACTCTTGCACTTCCTTGCGGAAAATGGCCACAAGGTCTCCAAGAAGAAGTTGCAATTCTGCCTACCCCAGGTCACTTACCTAGGCCACCTTTTGTCCAAAGATGGAAGAAAACTCACTCCTGATCGAATCCAAACCATTCTAGATACCCCTGTCCCTAAGACCCAGAAGCAGGTTCGCTCCCTATTAGGCCTCACCTCCTTCTGCCGACAATGGTTACCAAACTTCAGCCTCGTTGTAAAACCACTGCTTTCTCTGCTAAACAAAGACGTCCCTTTCCCACTCCCGTGGACCCCTGAGTGTCAAACTTCCTTCACGGAACTGCGAGATGCCCTTTGCTCAGCCCCTGTCCTAGGTACCCCTGATTACAAAAAGCCCTTCTCCCTTTACACTCACGAAAGGGAGGGGTGCGCTTTATCTGTCCTGACCCAGGCCATCGGCCCTAAGCAACGACCGTGCGCTTTCTTCTCTGCCACTCTTGACCCTGTCGCCAGAGCCTTGCCTGCCTGCCTTCGAGCTGTAGCTGCTGCTGCAATCTCTATCCGACAGGGTGAGGGGATTGTACTCTCGAATTCCCTCACGGTACTGGTACCCCATGCAGTCGACACCCTCCTGAACCAAACCAAGACGCAACACCTGACGCGTGCACGACTGACTGGATACGAACTGACCTTGCTTGCCCCCCATATCACCCTGAAAAGATGCACCACACTGAACCCGGCAACTCTGTTACCCTTGCCAGAGAACGATCCCAATGTGCACCCCGTGCATGACTGCGTGACTCTTACGGACGAACAGACCAGGAGTAGGGTCGATCTCAGAGACACGGCTTTCCCTGACCCCGACGGGGAGCTGTGGGTGGACGGTTCTTGCATCAAACTCTCCGATGGTACCACTTCCGCTGCCTATGCAGTCACCACGGCTCGAACCGTAGTAGAAACAGCCCGCATCACCCAGCGATCTGCCCAGGCAGCGGAACTGATTGCTTTGACACGAGCCTGCATCCTGGCAACAGGAACCACAGCGAACATTTACACCGACAGCCAGTATGCCTTCGGGGTGGTTCACCATTTTGGGCTCCTTTGGAGGGAAAGGGGATTCTTGACCTCACACGGCACACCCATTTTGCACGGGGATCTAGTCTCTGCCTTAATCGAAGCTGTCCTCCTCCCCAACAAACTTGCCGTCATCAAATGCCAGGCACACAAGAAGGTGACAGACATTATTGGACAGGGAAATGCACTAGCCGACATCACCGCCCGAACGACAGCTGAAAATAGAACGACAACACATATGTACGTGACCAGATCACAAGCGGAAAAATGGACTGACGTTGGAGACACTATCAGGGACATTCAAACGGCTAGCACACAACACGAGTTGACTGAATGGACACGGGTGGGATTGAAAGACGATGAAGGCTGCTGGCGGACAAAAGACACGAACAAATGGTTGCTACCTGATTCATACTTGATTCCCATATTGACCATGGCACACTCCCCTGCCCACATAGGATCAGCCCCCATGATCGAACTTGTCTCCAGGGTTTGGCACAATGATAAGATCCCAGATTCCGCCAAACGCCTGGTCCAACAATGCTTAATATGCCTGCAACACAACCCCGGGAAAGGAACCGTAGTACCCCGGGGGGGATTTGGGGTCCCAAACCACCCATTTGAAGTCCTGCAGATGGACTACATCCAGCTAGACAGATGCCAAGGCCTGAAGTATGTACTTGTTGTGGTGTGCGCATTTAGCAAGTGGGTGGAAGCATATCCAACCCGTGACAACACCGCTGTGGCCACTGCAAAGGTTCTGTTAAAGGAGTTTTTCCCCCGTTATGGCCTCTGTCGTGTTTTATGGAGTGATAATGGACCCCACTTCATAGCCAAAGTTATCCAGCTCATCCTAAATGGGTTGGGTATTAAACAGAAATTCCACGCAGTCTTCCATCCCCAATCTGCTGGGCTTGTCGAACGACACAATGCCACACTAAAGCTTAAACTGGCCAAAATAGTGGCTACCACGGGCCTGAAATGGCCAGACGCCCTCCCACTGGCATTGCTATCGATGCGCTCTACCCCCACCCGACATCACTTAACTCCTTATGAAGTTGTCTTCGGTCGACCCATGAGCGTCTGGTCTGCCCCGAAACCAACTTCCATTCATGACGTTCCGGACGTCCTAATGTCTGATTATCTGTATAAATTGACTGAAACTCTGTCTGTCATTCATCAGCAGGTGCAGCAGGCCATCCCCGATGCTTCTAGGGGTCCGGGTCACGCCATCCAGCCGGGGGACTTCGTGCTGATCCGAAATTTTCAGCGATCAAAGAGTTTGGAACCCCGGTGGACGGGCCCCTGGCAAGTGCTGATCACCACTCGGACCGCACTTCGAGTGGAGGGGAAGAAGCACTGGCTGCACGCCCATCACTGCAAAAAGGTCTCCCCAGCCCTGGCCACGACAGACACCGTCAACACCCAAGAAGAGCTCCTGAACCAGGACCGACCATCGTTGAATTGCTATCCCGACACAGAGACACTTGAACTTTCAAAACATCCTGACCCCACTGTACCATCTCGAGAAGGGTATTTCCTGCGCCGAAAGGAGGGAGCTTCGGCTAAGTAGGCCACGGACTAGGTTAAAGGATCTCAGAACGGTGACCCAAACTACCAAGGGTTACCTGGAGAGAAGCTAAACTAAGTCTGTGGTCCTGCCCACTACCGAGCACCTTGAAAACGAAGATGATGGAAGCGCCAGATAAGAAGATGATGGAAGCGCCAAATAAGAAGCCGACGGAGACAGCAGGAAATACCCACTACAGAAATCCGAGAACAGACAGACTTCATCGCTCAAAGACAATTGCACTCTTCATCACAATCCTCTTCTGTTTTCTCCTCATGACCACGCTCTGGATTATGGAAGAACATGCACCTGCTCGCGAAACATTCCTAACCACTGCTCAGCCTACCACCATGAAGGAACATTATCTAATTTCGCTCTCTCCTCAACTAAGAGAGAGGCGAAAGGAATTTTGGAATAACTCTTTTGTGCAGCTGCTTCACCAACACAATCTTGCCACCAATGCCACCAACTGCTGGATCTGTGGGTTGCTACCCCATGCCACTGGACATTCAATACCATTCATCCCTTCACCCTTCTCTGTTCACGGCTCCTGCCTTGCTTGGCTGATCCTCCTGCAAGAAAGCTATAAGGACAATGCCACCTCCGGCGGAACCGTAACGCATTTCTCCCACGGGGTCCGGCGAAACAAAACGAAGATACACTTCTGCCCGCTGACCTCCAACGATTCAATCCAAATGGACATCCCGGCTAAAGAACGGATCGAAATGCAGGTGTTCAACAATCCAACCAGACCCACCTTCTCCTATCTGCGGAAACGAACGGCTGCCACTCTGACTGTGGCCTTGTCGGTTATCAACGTCACAGGCCACATGTGTGTAGAAGGACTTGGGACACAGCTGGTGGGTCGCAGCGCTTGCCGCTTTACCAGAACTTTGGATTCCACGGATCCACCTTCCTTTGTGTCATCCCCAAACATGTATTTCGTCTGCGGCACCAAGGCCTACACCTGGCTCCCCAAAGGCTGGGGGGGCACTTGTTTCATCTCCTTCATCCTTCCTCCGACTTATGTGGCCCCAGCGAATCACCATAGACAAAAACGAGCCAAAGACATTGAGCAAGCCGACTCAACAGGAGCACAGTTCCTCGATGCTATGAAGGGACTCGTCCCCCTCTGGGGCCCGATGGCAAACAGCCGTGCCATCCGACATCTGACTCAGGCAGTTGAGACAACCATGAACATCACAGCTGGTATCTTTGCTAACAACACTGCTGAGCTCCAAGCGGTCCGTCTGGTGGCTCTTCAGAACCGCCTTGTTCTAGATGTGGTTCTGGCGGACCGTGGAGGAGCATGCCGCATTATTGGGTCCAGCTGTTGTACATACATACCGGACAACTCACCCTCAGTGTACAAAGCCATCGAACATCTTCACAGACTCTCTTCAGAAGTCCGCCAAGAACAAGAAGAATGGTCACTCGGTGGTTGGTTCTGGGACACCGTTAAGAACTGGGGCTGGAGACTGCTCACCATTATCCTGGTTCCTGTAGTTGTAATATGTGGTTTATGCTTAGGAATTCAATGTCTGCCACCTCTGTGTTCTTTATGTGCGAGTTGTATTTTTCCCAAAACTGTGGACTTTGGAAGCGAACACATGAGAGCATTGTATGATACCGAAGTTAGGAATTTGATGAAAATTGACATTGAGTAAGCAAGTTGGCTAGATATGTTGAAAAGGGGGGACTGTTGAAAGTTGGGCTGAAACCGTCAACATTATCGGCGCCTTCTTGCTCTCCTTAAACCTTTTGTGCGCGTAAACAGCCGCCATTTTGGACGCCATGGCTTCCCTGCTCTCGCCGAGAGCCAGCGCGCCTCTCTCCCCCTCCTAGCTTCGCTGGCATCCCCCGCATTCTGACAACCCCCCCCTGCCTGCACCTGCCTTGAATCATAAACCCCTCTTCAGCGCTGCTCTGCCCCAGGCCCTCGTCCTGTTCCCAGCGCAACACCTCCCTTCTTCCCTTTCATGATGCAAACCCCCTTTTTTCCATGTGCCCGTTTGTCTTCCTCGTTCCCAGGCCGACACCCAGCTCTGCCGATACTGTTCCTTGCCCCTCCCCGTCCCCCATCAAGGGATCCCCGGGTTGATCAAAGCCCCCCCCCGCCCTACGAGATCCGATCGAACCCCACACACTCCGTGAATCGGCGGAATATCCAGCTGCGCGATGATCATCACCTGTTGTGAACGGGGCGGGGACTTCCACTGTAACCTTGTGTGGGAACGGGCTTGAAAGGGGGGATTCTGAGGATGTCTTTCCGTACATCAAAGTATCGACGAGAATGTGTTACATGCAATAAAGAGATAAACTTGTGTATAAGAGGCCAGGCCTCAGGGATGCAGTTAGAGCACCTCAGAACGATACCTGCTGTCCATTTTGCCGTGTTCTCCTCCGGAGAGAATAAAAACCTTGTTTCCTGCCTTCCAGTCTCCAGCGCCTGCCTCTTCAATAGTTTAACTTCTTTGTGGGTTCAAGAGGCGACACCGCCGGGCAATACTTAAGGATCTTATATTCTGGTTGGTAGTGTCACCCTTTTAACAATGGCACACTGAGTTCGAACAGGTCTTCAGTGAGAAGTTTGGTTGCTTGTCTGACCACACACATAGTATCAAACTAATGGCTGGTGCCACCCCTGTTGCATGCAAGGTATGTAGTGCGCCCTTAGCTCTAAGGGAGTCCATGCACAATGAGCTGCAAAAGTTGGAGAGAGAAGGGATTATTGTCGAGAATGAGGCAAGTTATTGGCTGGCTTCCATGGTTCTCGCCCACAAGGCTTCTGGCGAGGTGAGACTGTGTGTGGCCTTGCATGCTCTCAACGGTGCTGGCATTGCTGACAGATATCCTCTCCCTAATATCACAGAGATGCTGACACAACAGGACAGGGCTGTGGTCTTCTCCACATTAGACCTTAGGGTTGTGTACCACTAAATCAGGATTGATGCAGACTCCACGAACCTGACTGTGTTTATAACGCCATTTGGAGCATATAAATCTATGAGGCTTCGCTTTGGCTTGAACTCTGCAGCCTCCATCTTCCAGCGAGTTATGGAGGACATCTTAAGTGGATTATCTGGTGTTACGATATATCAAGATGACATGATAGTGCATGGCTCTTCCCAAAAACTGCATCATGAGAGACATTTTAGAATGGTTTAGGGCACGTGGTCTGACCTTGCTGAAAATAAGTGCAAGTTTAACCTTTCTGAGATTGATTATTTGAGACATAAGTTGTCGAAGGAGGGTGTTAAACCATCATGTGAAGACAATTGAGAATCTTCCCATCCCACAATCCAGAGATGATTTAGTTACCTTTCTGAGCATAGCCGGATATTTGTGCCACAGTTTGCTTCTCGCACTTACACTCTGAGGTCACTTCTGAAGAAAGAGTTGAGATTTACCTGGTCACCCCAGTGCCAAGTAGAATTTGACGATATCAAAAGTGCTTCGAGTGGAGAACCGTCTCTCCAGAGTTTCGACACTACTGCTCATTCCATTCTCATCACCGATGCTAGCTCCAAAGGCCTTGGCGCTGTCCTCAAACAGGTGAAGGATGGAAAGGAGATAACCATTATGTTTCTCTTGAGAGCTCTGATAGGGCCGGAAGTGCAATATTCTGTCATAGAGAAGGAAACCCTGTGTATCTTTTGGGCAATTAAGAAACTCAAAAGGTTTCTAGTGAGAAGTTTAGTGCAATCAGACCACAAGCCATTGAAAGATCTATTCACCAAAAATAGTTTGTATGCTGTCTCCTCAAAGATCTCTGGGTGGATAGTCGCACTCCAAAAATATGACTTTGTGGTAAACTATATACCAGGTGCTCAGAATAAGATTTCAGAATGTCTTTCCCGGCTTGTCCTTACCAATCCTAATGCCAGCCCTGATAGCTCAGGGGGCTCGTGGGAAGATGATAATTACAAAGTGTGTGAGGACATGACAGAGGTTTTCAGTGAGGATGAGTGGAAATCATCCATGGAAAACATTTCCATGATCCAGGAAGTCTGCAAGTTAGTGTCTGGTCGGTGGGGATGAAGAAATACACACGTTCTGGAATATGCGTCACAAGTTGTCTGTCTGCTCTGGTTTACATTGGAGGGGTACGAAGCTGGTTCCTCCACTCTCTGTCAGGTCAAGAATTGTTCAGCAAGCTCATCAGGGACATCAGGGCATCTCAAAAACTAAAGAGAGGATTCACTTGCACTTCTTGCATCGATCTCCTTGTTGAGCGCATCGTTAGGGATTGCACGGAATGTAATGCGTGTGACAAGGCCTATGTTACCTGCCTTCAACCCATGATTGTGCATCACAACCTGACCCACTGTTGGCAAGAGGTAGCTTCAGACCTTCTGGGTCCCATTACATATAGTTCTAGTCATTCCTATGTCCTGGTACTGATAGACATGTTCTCTAGGTGGCTGGAAATTAAGATCACACACAACACTGAAACTAAGGACGTTCTCAAGTTCCTTGACAATGTTTTCTCAAGAGAAGGACTCCAGACTGTCTCCTGTCTGACAATGGGGTCCACCTGGTCTCAAGAGAGATAGAGCCTAAAAGGGGGATTAAACACAAGCGTTGCGCCCGCTACCATACTGAAACCAAGGTAATGGTGGAGAGGTTCAATCGTGTCTTGTAGGAATCCATCCAACTGGCCAAGGCTCAAACCAAGGACTGGAAGTCAGAAACAGTAGAACGTGTGATGGTTTACCATCTCACGTCTCACTCCACATTAGGTAAAGTATTTCGGGGCTGGTGTCCGAACACTCACATGTTTCAAGCGTGGATGAGGAACAAAGGTGTGAGTGTGGGTTTAAGTGTGGATTCTGATGCCATGCCCTTTAATGCAGACTCTGGTGTGATGTCCTGGCAAGAAAGTCAGAACTTGAAGATTGTCAAAAGGAAAGAGCATTTTGATGACAGGCACGCTGTGTCTCACACACACGTATGAGAGGGTGACAGGGTGAGGGTACGCCTTCCCCAGAGGTCTGGTGGTGTTTCAAAGTTCTCTTCACCTTTTGTTGTAAAAAAACTCTTTCAAAATGCTGCGAAATTAAATGATGGTCGTATTTGGAACCTAAATAGGATTGCTCCCATGCGCACTAATGTTCAAACCGAGTTAGTGGTTCCAGAAAAAATTTCTAAATGCTTGCCTACACTGCGTAAGAGTTCTCACATTCGAAAGATTCCATCAAAATGACGTGATTTTCTTTTTCATTAATGTACTTTTGGACTCTTGTGTTACTGTGTTTTTCCCCTTTGTTTTTCTTTTGTAAAGGGGAAAGGTGTGTAATGATCTGCTTGTCATGTTCTTCCATGTAATGCATTCTGAGTCTAAGAGTTCCTCATTCTAGAGTCTCTTCTGGCTTGAGTTGCTCTAGAACACCCAAGATTTAGTTGCTGCTGGTGCTGTGTGGATAGGACGTTTCTACTCGTAGATGATCAAGCTTGAATAAACATATTTCCTGTCAATTTTATCTGATGTGCCATGGCTCTACTGTATCACAGTTGGGTTAGACTGATCCAGCTCCTCTTGAGATAATTCCTCCATGCTCGATTTTGAAAGAATGAGCCTTTCTGTGATAGGAATATGCCACACTTTGGAGGAAGTGGTCATACACCTGGGTGGCACCCTGCATCCCATTAGTCATGGGTGCCCCCCTGCTTGATGCCCATAAACCATTGATAATTATGGGAGAGTTGCATAGCTCCTCAGATCTGCTGCCTGAAGAGACAAGAAGAAGAAGGACTACCCTGATGGCTCCCTGGCCTGCACCAAGAGGACTGCACTCACAAGGACTGCACCTGCTGCACTCTCTGAGACTTAGCACCATATGGACTTTGCCTGACTCTGAAATCCTAAGGAGTGGACTTCCTGCAAGTTACAGGTTAACAGAGCCCACCTGCCTCATTCCCACCAAGAGTCCCCTTCCTGGATTGTTGCCAGTGAACTTTTAAGGATTAGGCCAGGTGCATTGTGGAAATTGAAGTCCAGGCATCCGACCATCTAGGAAATTCCAGACCCTTGTACTTGTGTTTTGGACACTTTGAACCCTTAAGAGGAACTTCAAGAAGAAGTTCCAGAAGTTTGGAGAAGTTTGGTGCAACTTTTGGAAAAAGCTCCGTAGGGTGACCTACCCGATCTTGAGAGTCAAGACTGCTATCTTCAACTGAGACCCAGCCTGGATTTCAGGTTCATCCCACTGACCGCTCCGGAGCTCCACACTTCCAGGATTTTAGCGGACCTTACAGGAAGTCAAGCCAGTGAACCCCACCAAATCTATCCTGACAAAGTGTCTTGCTCAACGTCTGGGGCTGAGGTATGCAATCGGCTGAATTGTTGTGTGAGAGACTATACTGATTTTGTTAAGAATGACATTGTGTCAATGATTTTTTGGGCAGTGGTTAAGTTAAACTGCTGTCAATGAGATTTTAATTGTGCAGTTCTCTATATTAATTTAGGTTTATCAGAGGTTAGTTATGGGTCATAAGCAAGGCCGACTTTAGTGCTAGTGTCGTCTGGTGCAACAATCTTTTTGGCGCCCTCCTCCCCATGAACACCTCCTTTTTGGATTCCCTCACTACCACCCAGCAAAAGTGATCCTTGTTTCTCCATAGCTCCTCTCTCACATACAATTCATTTGTTTTAAAGAGCTGGTAAAGGCTGGCTTGACTAATCCACTCAGCTATCAACATAAAATACAGATCTGTTCTTTTCAGCAGGCATATTAACCCTCTGCCACTAGACAAAACTTCGATCTCTCTCTAGTAGGTGCATTAATTGCGAGTTGTCTTGACTTTTTTATTGTTGCATGAAAGCTGGGTGCAGAAGAAACTCTGCAGCAGGTGCTTATAAAACGTAAGTTATTACTAAAAGCAGCCCCCTTTCCCCTGAGTCCAGTGCCCCCCTCCAGGGCAGCGCCCAGTGTGGCTGCACTGGTTGCACCGCCCCAAAGCCGCCCTTGGTCATGGAAACGTGTTATTCTTGGAAATTAGGCCCCTCTTTTGGCAAAGATGACGGTATTATGTCATTTTTGTTGTGACTGCTTTCTACTGATTAGTACAGAGAGTTTTCGGCATTGTGGCTCTGTCGTGTCTATTGTTTAGGATTTAGTAATGCTGTGTATCTTCTCTCTTGGAGTGACTAGATTTTCCCCAAAATATGTAGCTGAAAATATTTGAGAATATCTTGAGAATATTATATATGTTTCTGTCTAAATAATATGTCTCCTTTTAAAAACTTTTCGATTTACTTAAGAGACAATTTTGTTTTTTTATCATTTATCACTTTCTGTGGATTTTAACAACAGAATTGTCAACATCTGTAGTTAATTATGTATATGTGTGTATTTCTGAGTTTTAGTCTAATATCAAAAATGATCTCTGTGTTCTGAAACTTTACACTCACTAAATATTTTAAATGTTGTATAATCCCTACCCACACAGGGGCCAATTACCTATTTCTAAAAGCTTATGTTCTTTAGGAAAACAGCTATGAGCTCTCATATATTATAAATACTGCATATTGCAAAGGAGAATGAACAAATACAACTTTAGTGTCTCAAAAGATTACAATGGTTCAACAGTGCTAAATCTGAAAAAGAATTTTGCTTTGAAGCATGCAGTGAGTTTTAGGATGTCCAATAAAAAGCCTGTCTAATTCTGATTAAACCCCATTCCTCTTTCTCCCACTTACAAACCCTGCTCCTTTATCTCACTCTGGGTGATTGTATTATAGATCCCTGCTTTGTCCCTTCGTCGCTGTTTTTCTACCTTTCTCTTCCTCTTTCTTTACCCCTATTCTTCTTTCTCTTGTTTTTGGTCCATGTCTTTTGATGACAAATTTGTCTCGGCCCCCATAATGAGTCTCGTGGGCCACACACCTGCAACCACCACCTCAAATTAAGCAGAGGGGTTTACATCATAAATCACTGCAGTTATACTTCTCAAAAACCGCATGAAAACCCATTGTCCACTGAAGAATCAATAATATATCAATATAATGACTTTTTTAAAATGTAAAGTCTGGTGCCTTAATGTAGCCTCTAAAACATAAAACTACTGGGCAATTGGGAAGTGAGCACCTAACAAATGTTGATCCGCATTGACCATTTTCTGCATGTTGAAAATATGCATGATTACAAAAGCTAATAACAAAATATTTATTTATGTCACATATAGGTAATTTGCAAAAAGCAAATGGCCACAAAAAGCTAGGTAATTTGCAAAAAGCAAATGGCCACAAAAAGCTTGGTTTAGACGGGAGAGAAAAATAAAAGAAATTGATATGATGGGATTACCCACGACGGGGGCCATGTTCACTTACAGTCTTTTGTGAGTACCGAGAAAGGATCAAAAACCTGATTCCATTTTTCCTTGATCTCTAGTGCACCACTCACAAACCACATTGTAGTACGTAAAGCAGCATTACAATAGTACTGCTTACTCACTACAAAATGCACTTCACTGACCTATGTGCAGAGATCTCCTCCTCCTCCTCATCTATCTTTTCTATGTGGAGGTCTCCATCAGAAGTGCAGAGATCCCAGCACACATAGGTTTACGTTTCAGTAGTAAATATGGAAGGGATGGGGAGGGCATGGAACATACTTACGCCAAATTGGAAGAGTTTTAGAAAGAGGCAAGTAGGACTTTAAGATGGCCATGCAAATACAAAACATCTGTTCACGCAAGAGTTAGTCAATTGCTACTCACAACAACACTTCTCAATTTACCACAGCCAAGAAATGCCCCAAAACAGTTGTAAGTGTACATCAGTCTAGCCTTGGAGTTAAAGGTTCATTAAAATATATTTTTAGAAATTCTTAATATAAAATAATGTGATATATTTATTTTAAATCTAGAATTCATAAAACAAAATGTTACAGCACATTGCCTTATATGTGTATTAAACAATTATTATTTAACCAATCTTAAATTTAAAAAGAATAATTAATAAATCACACCTACATTAAAAGATGCATTTCTAGTTAGTAGTATTAACATGTATTCAAAGTTATGTATAGAATGAATATTAAATGCTAATAATTATTCAACACATTTTATAAAATTGTTATAGTTGTATTGCTAAAAAAACGTTCTTAGTAAATATTTAAATGCTATCATAAAATTTTTTTTATTTAATTTTAAATACAAATACAAATATAATTATTTTAAAAGTCAAAATAAATATGTTAATATTATTATTTCTAGTGGGATGCTATTTTGCATTCCTGCATCCATTATGTTTTATGGGTGTGTTGCAGTACCTGTGAGTGTCATGTGATGTCATCATTGTATGCCTATTATTGATTTTATTTTCTATTTGGCAGTTGCTGGGTATACATGGGGGTGCAAACAGGATATAAGAGAGTCAGACCACTCAACCTAACTAGATTGGATCTTTTGGCACTCAAAAACTGTTGGCCCTGAGGCAGATGGGCTTTCAACAGAGGAAATTAAGCATTTCATTTTTATCTCTACATAATGCAAGGAACTGCAGAATGGACGTACTGGGCATATACTGATTTTTGACAGATGCCCTGCATCTGACAATCACTAAATGAGGTCATAGGCATCTTTTAAGCAGGACGAAGATGAACAGCAATGTGTCTTCTTGAGCCACATGACTGCCCTGGATTGGGGATTAAGCATTGTGGAAAAAATCATGCTCATATCATTTTTGAAGATCAAATCTTTCTAGCATCATTTTCTTTCTAAAGCTAAATGTGGTCAAGTATCCACAATGTCAAAAACTCTGAAACTAAGATCAGGGTGAAGAATCCATTTATTGAAAAAATATTTTGAGTGAGAGTAGGTGACACGCTCGTTGGATATTTTAAGCAACTTAACTACGTTGATTTTTAAGTTCCCTTTTTAAGAAAATGTGAATACCCATAGTTGTAGAGTTGTGTATGCTTTTTTATTTTAGACTTCATTCCCATCTTAAAAGGAAATATTTTAGGGCAGAACAATAAATCCTAAGAAAAATCTCCTGAACCTTCCATTCCAAATTAGACTTCATAGATATCAGTCACAGCCAACACCTTACTAAATCCATAGGTCAATCCCTGCAAAACTGAACCGTTTGTCCATTAATTCAAATTGGTACTAGGTCCGCAGTTTGAATGAAAGAGTGTTTTTTGTTATTCGATAAATCTTCCTATGACCTTTTTTGTATGTTTTAATTAATGTTTATGGTTTTTATTGACTAATAAACAAATGTACCTTACTTTACCTTACCTTACCTTAAATTGATGGTAATCACAGAGATCAAACTGAGCATTGTTTTTAAGCCTTGTCCACCATTCAGAATATGGGGCGAGGGATCATTCCAAAGCCATAGACCACCAAAATATATTCTTCTACTCTAGCTCAAAAATCCGTGAAATCTTGATGATCCTAAGGCATGTGTTTCCACATACATAAAGTTGTTGAGCATTTATTACATATGAGGGGAACCTTAGGAAATGAGCTGTGTGACCTTCTGTGGCAACAGAAATATATTGATCATGCATCGTTGGGACCAATAGGTAAAGTATTGGTTATTCCGCAAAAGAAAATTCTTCTCTTTCAATTTATCTTCCTGCCTCTGCCAACCTTTTAATAATTAATTACAATCAGTGTTAACAGGGGACTCAATAAATATTTAAAGAGTTGCTAATCTATGAGTTCCCACTACAATAGAAATTCAAATAAATTGACCAGTTATTCCTATGTGCCCATTTTACTGATCTATTGTCTTTTTAATATTAGAGTAACCCTTCCTAACTTGCAATCATGGATCAATCCTCCTTTCAAATGCAGTGTGGCAAGTGAACTATGATATTGTTGAAAATCATGTAAAGCCCTTTCGCCTCGGTATAGTGGCCAAAATAATGTCTCCTTCATTCCTCATCACTGTGATCTTGCCAAAATGAAATGGTTACTAATAGAGCTGAGCACATGAAAAATATTTTTCTTCCAAATACATTGTTACCATCAAAACAAGATTAGGCTTTATGGCAAATCATCAATTTTGATTCAAATTAGTTTGCTAGCCTAAGCGAAAGAAAGGGTATTTCAGGACCTTGGATGCTCTTGACGATATGTAATATTTTTGCCATGCTCACTCTCAAAGTTTCTCGGTGAATGACTGGGACAACTGTCCATGTGTGGGTTTTAAAATAATTATTGTGCTAATAAAGTTCTACCACAGTGACACTTGCTGGCCTTGATCAGTCAGAACATAGGGCCGTATTATGATGTCTGGTGGAAAGCCTCTGACCGCTGGTTGGAGGCTTTCTGCTCAATGTGGTACGTTTAAAGTCTGACCGCCGTATTAGGATGACAGTGGTCAGAGTTTAAACCTGCAAGGGGAATCCAACGCAGTTCCGATGAGCCCGACGGTGAGTCGGTAAGGCAGCATAATCTCATAATGACGTAGTTTCCACCACCAAGATTATGATGTTGGTTTCTGACAGCCATTCCATGTCAGCCTTTCTGACAGGGAAAGGCTGTCAGAAAGTGACATTGGGGGACCCTAGCAGGGCCCCCTTCCCCTTAGCCCACCGCATGTTGCCCAGGGGATCCACCATCTCAAAATACCTGGACAATGTTACAAACTTCTATTTTTCGATGGGAGCTTGTGCTGCAGCATACACTGCACCAATAAGTGCGCATGAGCAGGTGGGCACTGACGTTGATGTTGCAGCCACTTGAGTAGAACATCTATTAGAGTGGGAGCAAATATACTCAAGAAGAAACCCTCTGATTGCGACTGCCCATGTTATAAAATGGCGCTAGGAGATGACAAATCCTGCCTGCGCACGCATCTCTGGAACCTCACAGGAGAAAATTCAGACACATGGCAATTGAAAGAATTTGTCTGGACTCCTGTGTTACAAGAGAAACATAGCATTACCAAATTCCGCCAGTTCTGTGGGCAGAATTAAAAATTCCACCCAGCCCTACTATAAAACCACTGCTTTGTTAGATGTTACTTTTCATTTGACAGCACCAAATGGGTGTAGTTAATTGGGAATGATGTGTATATTTAAAATTTTTTAACTTTCATTGCACAATGCTTTCAAAGAAGTGGAAGCAAAGTCCGATTCCATAATTCGGAATATGCCAGGAACGATTATTCATTGATGATTTCTCTGAAAGGCAATAGCTAATTGATATTAGTCATACTTAGTAGTAGTTGTCATTGTCCTGCCACGTCAGATTCCTGCTTTCTATTTTCTTTGCCAATGCTTGTTATTACTTTGCCACTTGTCTGTGCTATTGCTTGTTCCAGACAATGATGTTATCAAGGCCTTTTGTCCCGTCTCAGCTCCAGTAGTTTACCTGTGAGCTGGAATCAGGAAGCTAATAGGGACCACACCCTATTCTAGAGGCTTCTTCTTGAGCCCTTTAAATAGGGGCCCCACCCTGTTCTTATTGCTGGTTATTGAGAACCCTGAGCTGGAGCAGCAGCTGTTCCTGTTCTCTGGTTGCTGAAAGAAGATTCCGTTTGCAGCAAGAAGACTTCTGTTTTCTTTTCCCAGGTTGTAACTCCTCTATCAACTACAATCATGTAGGATCTTTCCTTTCTTAACCAACAGCATTGTGAAAGGAACTTCATGCTGTTTTTGTTATTTTGCATTTTGAAAGAAAGTTGCATATTGTGCTGAAGTCATTTGAGCATTTACATGTTTGGTCATTTTGGCACTGTTGTCCATCGCGCTGAAGCGCTCTTTAGTCATTTACATGTTTGGTCATTTTGGCACGGTTGTACATCGCACTGAAGCGCTCATTAGTCTTTTACATGTTTGGTACTTTTGGCACTGTTTTACATGTTGGGTGATTAAGGCTGCTGGAAGGTGGGCCTCTTGAGTGTACTGTTCCTGAGGAATCCAACAGAATTTTACCAGTTCTGACAGTAGTAGCAGAATTGCTAAATGTCCTAGTCCAATTTTATTGGCAACACTGACTAGGCCAAAGAAATAACCAAGGAAGTTTCAATAGGCAGATAACTTTTTAAGTATCTTACATAATGTGCCGATCTGGAAGAAACACCCTCTTTTTCAGTTAATTGCACAGTGCACTCCCATTGCAATACATGTGGGCGGTATCCAGAACCATACTCAATGTAAAATGGGTGCACCCTGAAGTGTAGCTAGACAGCTTGAGAAGAGCAAGGTGAACTGACTTTGCGTCCATTATATCATACACCTTCAACCCTTGAGAGAGTGGTATGGGGACCCGGATTAGGGACAGTAAATTTAGGAATCAGAATATTGCATGGGTGCCTTGCATGAACAAGTAGTTATGTTCCCAGTACACCATTGAAGAGTACTGATTTTTATTGCCTTTCTGTGCAGGTTGACACTAATTCTGTGCAGCTGTGAATAGTACTGTGGTTACATGCTCTCTAGGATGCCTCATGTAATGTGGAATGTGTCAAGGAAAATGGCCTTGTCTTCCTCACACAATTCTACCTGGGAGAACCTACACATAATGGTCCTTGTTGTCCAGATTCTTTCTCTAATGATCAGTTAACTACTGGGGCCCTCATTACAGGTGTACTTAGATGGGAACGGTAGCAACTGTTACCATCCCCATCGAAATTATGAGCACTGTAGAACTCTTGATTTTCACCTGAAAGCAGCCAAAGTCTCCAGGAGAAAATATGGCCTAAAATGAAAAATTACTGGGAAATATGACCCGAAAGTACTGATTTCCTAGGAATTCCTTATTTTCACGTTTATCCTAAGGGACCAAATTGTAATGGGCTGAATTATCACCATCCCATGAGTTACTGGTTTGCCCAGTATCAGTAACTTTGGAGGTGGAGAAAATCCAGTCTATTTACCATTCCACTCACTATGAAGGCCTTAGTGGGCACCTTAAAAGCCAGAGTTAACCTATTGCCATTGACATGTGCTTGTTATAATCAAGGAATAATGAGAGCCAATGCATCCTAATAATAAGCCGATAGCTGATTGTCATCATAAATCAGAAACTGGGCCAAATAAAATAAAATGTACTATTGTTTTTCCTGCTTAGCCATGATACAAAAATGTTTCCTTAATGCTCAATATTCTCATTGACTCTCTTTAGCCCGTGCATGGAACATTTTGGCCCCTCGTCCAAACCACTGTAATGTCTCATATTACTTTTATAATGGAGACCTTCAGCACGATCGGAACAACTCATTCTCCAAAGTTGTAGAAATGATTGACTATGGACTGCCTTACATTCTAGATCATGCACCACCACCAAAAGCTGAACCATCCCAAAACAGTTCCTCTTGTTCTCTTCCACTAACTGCCCTATAACAATTTAAATGGGTTCAACACATTTACAGTGCTGAACTGAATCCTTACTATTGTGAATTCAACAACATCTCTTAGCTTCATCATAGATAAGCACATTAAATTTGAAGCTCACATTAACTAATTAGGCAAAGGGGAATATATTCAGCTGAAACTTCATCGAGGAATCAAACAGTTCATCTCTGATCCTAATTTCAAACAGGTAGTTCAATTCCTCATGCATTCTAGTTTGGGCTATGGTAACTCAAAGAACTTTGCAAACTGTAGGCAGTCCCCTGAAACATCCTAGTACGTTTGACCACTTCTCCCATCCCAGTGTACTGAAGTGTCTTCTCTTCAAAGCATAGACAGTATTCTAAGTATTGTGTTTTGTGCATACGGAAATACATAAACCCAACCCCAAATTATTTCAATCAGGAAATGATCGTTCATTGCAAGAGAAGAAACCCACCTTTAAAGGTCCAACACCCTTCTTTTTGAAAGTCTAGCTTGC
Organism: Lissotriton helveticus; assembly: GCF_964261635.1. NCBI lineage: Eukaryota > Metazoa > Chordata > Amphibia > Caudata > Salamandridae > Lissotriton > Lissotriton helveticus. Next base: position 1,085,157,918 of record NC_136059.1, read on the forward strand.
AAGAAGATTAAGGGGCTGATTAGCAGTTTTTTTGAGAGGGTACTCCATTTCAGTGGTGACGGAGTACCCTGTCCTCCAAACTCAGGGTATGCCCACCCGAGTTAGAGGTGAGAGGACAGATAGTATGTTGATGATGGAACTTACTCCAGCTCCTTCACAGACACAGTTTGTTTTTGATAAAAAGTCAAATTTGTAAATGTTTGACGACCGGCCATCATGTTTGACAGAACCATGTATCACTTTTTTTACAGCATTGATGTTAAGAGATGTCCTCAGGGCTGGGGGACATGTCAACATTTGGAGGATAGGATGTTCATTAAGGCAACAGAGTAATTTACTCTGTTGCCTTGATGGACATTACTCCAACCTCCAAACAGTAACTTAAGCCCTAAGGTAATCATTTTCAGGAAGTGCATAGAATTCCATTCCATTAGCCCCTAGGGTAGGACCATCATGTGAAACATTTAAAAGAAAGTTGAAGAACTAGTTATTTCCATGTCAGTTCTACCATTATCTGATACGCGTTTTGGGGTCAGGTAGGCCTATAACCATGCCAATTACAATGATAGGCTCCAATGCTATTCTGTGGATATTTACACACATTTCCCTAACAGACAATGACAACAGTGCTCAAGAAACTACACACATTTTTTTGTTAGAGTAATATACAACATCATATTTAACTTACCAAAAACCGTATTAGTATAGAGTGCAAATACTAGTGCACATCCTTTTGTCCAAAAGTTGCTTTCGCATATGAACCCATAGGCCAGCACCACCCTATTTATGAGTCTGGGGAGCGGCACAAATATTGACCAATTACAATGGAAACATACTTTTTTTTACCTACTTTCGATATTTCTTCTGGATAGAAACGTGTGCTAAGAATAGACTAACAGCCAGATTCATCAAGCCAAAATCGGCTCGCAAAGGGCCAGATTCTGAGAATCTGGCCCTTTGCGAGCACTATTTTTGCATTTGGGATTCATCATCCCAAATGCAAAAATCGCAATTCTAGAAATCGCTAAATTGCGAATAATCGCATTTATGGAATCTCAATTTGAGATTCCTTAAATGCAATTCATGAACCATTTTAAAATTGCGAATTCGCAATCTGGGGGCGCTATTTACTGCGAAGTCTAACTACGTGGTAAATAGCAAAAACTTAGAAAAATGCACTTTAGTGCATTTTTCTAAGTTGTATGTTACACACACACATGTCCTTTGGACATGTGTGTGCGCAACACCAGTGTACATTACCATTTATGGGGTGCTACAGGTTGTCCTTTGGACACCCTGGCACCCTTGAAATCGCTTCTTTATTTGCGAGTTGCTAATTGCTAATCGCAAATAAGGAATTACTCCCCATTCATTCCTATGGGCCTTTAGGCCCATAGGAATGAATGGGAACGCCATTCCTTATTGGCGATTCGCAATTAGCGAATCGCAAATAAGGAAGCAGTAGAAATCGCAAAAAATATTGCGATTTGTACATGCATCCTGTTTTGCGAGTCTTTAATAGCGATTCCTTAAAATTCGCTATTAAGGACTCGCAAAACAGGACTTTGATGAATCTGGGGGTAAGTGCCTATAAAATAATTGAAAAATTCATAGTCTGAACTTCTCCGGATCCTAACGGATACTCTACGTGCCTCCCAATGCCGTTCTTTAATTAGAAGGAATAAGAGGTGGAGTTTGAATGTTTTTTTACGTCAACCCTATGACTATGACCAGTCTAGTGAACCTATTTCTCTGTGTGAGAGAAAATCTAAAAGTCAACTCCTGTGTCTATATGTTATTTAGGGTGCAATATCACTGTGGGATTCGTTGACACTCTTTTACAATGCACATTTCTAGCACTTTCTCTCTCTATCGACCTTCATGACCTAATTTCAGTCAGTCTTTTACATATTTTTTGAAGGTTTTAAATAACTTTCCTTTTCCCATTTTCTTTTCTTAGTTATGTTACTATTTGCTCTTCCCTTTTCCTTCTTCTTCCAATATGTATGACTAGTCCCCTCTTAGGGCTATTTTGTGTGAGTTTTTCTAAAAAATAGCACGTCTAGACTGTTCATTCCAGAATACATTCGAATAAGCAATCCTCTACCGCTACTTAATGGTTAATGACTGTCACATTTTTATTTCATATGTTTTCTTTCCTCACTCCCATTCCCACACCACACAATAACCTGCTGAAGTAATACTGTGGCAACTGGAACCATCAATTACATTATCTTCGGTTTATGTGTATGGGGAGGGGTGTTTCCTGCCGATACTAAAAGTTGTATTATTTGAAGTAAGTATGCATACTTCGTCTTAGGAGTGGCAGCTGACATGCCATGCTGTGCTCGGGGTGTATTGACATTTTTCAACCGTGCAGCAGAACTTTACACAGTATTTTTCCGACTAGTTCCAATTATAATTGTATTTCGCCAATGCCCAGTGAGGCGCTCTTTGCTGAATTAGAACACAGTATATTGTGCTGGGAAAAGGCAGGTGAAGCCGGCAAAGCGGAGATCTAATTACATCCCAATATTATGACCAATTGACCCTAGAATGATTGACTGGTTTACTAACTTGTGTGGAGGGTATTGTAAATTAGATTGCAGTAGATGACTGAATTTATACCATCTGAACTTTAAGCGTCAAACAATCTTCTTTCCTTCCTTTCTTGAGCTAGGCTACGCTGCCACTGAGGCATGAATATACCTATAAATAAATGATACACTAAATAAATCATCAGACTGTCTGTCACAGAAGGCCACTATTCCACGTTTCATATCTTCTTTTTTTCGGCTGACCTATTTTCCTTTCTTCTCTGCAAAGATGTGCACAGTCACACAATAGTTTGGACTCTATTCCAGCTCCACAGAAAGGCCTGAGATACGTGCAAGGGTTTTTATATCATCATTTAAGATTCATGTATAGTATTATTTTAAATGTGCTTGGAGGAATTGACTGAGAATTATAAAGGAACGAAAACAAAATATTACAGTGAATGAAAATGCAGGGTAATGCCAGGCTGGCTATGTTTTCTTGGATGCATCATAAGTGCTACATGGATGAAATGTAGCCTGTTGAAATGCACACAGGGGCCCGAAGTTACCAAAGATGTTTGCGGGCATTCATTCGGCACAAACCAATGTAAATAACAAGTCAACAGCAAATTATACCAATGGTCATTACAGTTGGGTGGCAGGGTTTACTAAATTGTGCAGCACGAAGAGGCAACTATGCGTTAAAATGCAGCACATTTTGTGATGGTATTACTTCATTATTATGTCATTTTGACACGTTAACACAATCTGGGTTCACCTCGATTCGACAATATGAAACTCAATAACAGCAACCAGCAATAGAAAGATGACCATTCAGCCTTTGATTGGGCCTTCCAGGCGCACTAACACATGCTACCTCGTTTTCAGTAACTTTTGATCTGTTTGGGACAAGATGATTGTAGGCTGAGGGCCCGATGTAGGTCGGTCGGTAACGGCCGAAAATCGGTATTTTCGGCCGTTACCGACCGGTATTACAGAAATGGGATGTAGGGGCATGTGTAACTGATTCGGTAAAATTACCGATCGGTAAATTTACCGATCAGTATTTCTACCGAATCGGTAAATTAGAGATGTAGGTGGGACTCTTCTGAGTCCCACAAGCCTTACAGAATCGGTATTTTACCATCAAATCAATTTGATGGTAAAATACCGATTCCGGTGTGCATGCACATGTGTGCGTGCACACCTATGCCATATGACAGGCAGACCTGCCCTTAGGGCAGGTATGCCTGCCACATGGCACCCGAGCCTCTTTTGGGGGTGCCAGAGGGTGTCAAAGTGACACCCCCTGCACCCTTGTGTAATTCGGTATTTACCGATTCGGTAAATACCGAATCGGTAATGCCCATTCATTCCTATGGGCTTCAAAGCCCATAGGAATGAATGGGCATTACCGGTCGGTATTTACTGAATCGGTAAATACAGATTTTTACCGATTCGGTAAATGAAACATCTGGATGCTCCTACATGTCCCCCCTTCTTATTTACCGAATCTTAATTACCGAATCGGTAAAATTCGGTAATTAATAATCGGTAAATAAGTCCTACCTACATCTGGCCCTGAGTCGTCAAATCTCCTCCTCAACATGTCTGGAACGGGTGACGTGCGGCACATGTTGGCTGCTGTCGGCTGGAGCAGAGAGCCAGGAAAGTCGTGGAAAAGTGTGGCAGCACCTACATCGTAGCATTGCCAGAAACCCCCGTGGACTCAGAGTGACATTGGCTGTCAAGGCGCATGTCATCTTCTTGTGGTAAGTCTGTCCGCAGGGTGTTTTTCGGTGAAATAACGGCAGGACGCTGCTTCACGGGATGCAGGTGGGGCGACGGAGGAGATTCACCACCTGGCCTGTGCCACAGATGGGGAAGATAAAGCTATATGCCGATGAAATTATGCCAATTCTCCATAGTAGTAGTGATGCCCAGGAAAAAGCTTTCAAGACTTTCTTCCGTTCAGTATGAGAAACTGGGAGGCTATAAAATTAATTGGAAGAAAACTGAAATAATACTTTGTGGGAGTAATTCAGATGGTCTGCACCCTGATATTGCCTCGTGCGAAAACTCGCAGCCAAAAAGAAATCTGGATATCGGGTTCTCATCACTGATTGAGGATCGGTGTGATCTTACCTTTTCCCCGCTCCTTTTAAAAGTACAAGACTTATTTTCAAGTTGGAGTTCTCACCCATTGACTATTCTATGGAGTTTCCCTGATTAAAATTGCATTTTGTCCATTGTTTCATTTGCTTTTTTTTCCCCCATGTGTTTGAGTCTGGGGGCGTGGTCTGGCCAGGAATGCGTCCGCAGGGGGGGGGCAAGGAGGGGCGCTTGCCCCCCCCGGAGCGCCTCTCCTTGCCCCCCCTGCGCAAGCCCATCTGTACCAATGCATCCAGGAGTGAGGCCTGACGCTGGGGCTTTTGGCGGTGCGTCCATTGGGGCGTAGGGGCGTAGCCCCACTAAGCCCTGGACGCACCGTGGCGGTGGCACTAGTCTGCTGGCAGCTTAAGTTAAAGAGCGCAGCGCGGGAGTGACATGTCGGATGATCGGATCATGACAATACAGTCAATGGCAGGTGGTGCGGTCGGAGTGCGCAGGGGGTGGGGGGAGCGGGGCTGCTGGTCTGCTGCAGCTTCTTGAGTGACAGTCTGCAGCAGGCCAGCACTGTGCGCATGAGACTGCCGGGCTGAGACTTGCCCGCGCATGCGCCGATGCGCCGATGCCAGCAAGCATATAGAAGGGGCCGGGGGTGTAGCTTCAGCCTGGCCGGGTTTTCAAAGGCTGCCCAGGGTGAGCACACAGTATGCCCCCCTAGCCAATCCTGGTGCTGCATGCAGTGCCAGGATTGGCTGGTCCACCGCGCAGCATCCATTATAGGATGCCGCGCGTGGGCGGGCGGGGGCAGAGTGGCGCGACGGCGACCCCGGGCTGGCAGGAGGAGAAGCAAGAAGCAGACCCAGTGAGAGCCCCCCAGCCCCAGGCCCGGCTGGTCAGCAGTGCCAGGACAGACGGCAGAGCCAGCAGCACAGAGCAGGGCAGCGGTGCCACAGCACCCAGCAAGCAGTGCCCAGGAGAAGAGATTTTAGGAACTTTTTGGAAGCGCATTCTGTGTCTCCCGGGACTGCAGCGGGCCGTCTCCCCGGCCGGACTTATCTATCTTCCCTGCTCTGGCCTGAGCACCCCTGAACTCCCTCCGGATCCTGCACACCGGACTATGGCCCCCGGAACCAGAGCCCCCCTGCTTATCACCGCCACCCTCCTCCTGCACTGCATCGCGATATGTAGAGCTATCCAGTGGCTGTAAGTGATTTATTCCAGTTTGGGACCTTTAAGGGGGGCTGTGGGGTGCAAGGCTGGGCCCAGCCTTGCACCGGGGTGCTGGGGAACTCGTACAACGGCAATTTATTTTAATTGTATTTTATTTTTAAAAGTTTTATATGGCGCTAGCTTGACCCGTAGGTATCAGAGCGCTTTACGGAAGGTAGTAAGGTCTAAGAGGTCTAAGACGGTGACCAGCACAGTGAAATAATTCAAGACCGTACATGTGATGCCTGTTTTTTTAAAACTATATTGAAAAATGCATAACTCATTTAGTTCCTTGGGAAGCTGAAAGACTCGACTTATTTGAAATTGTCAATATCACGACGAATATGAAATGTATGTTTTATAAAGAAACTCAAACTGGGTGATTTGACGGTTTCACGACTGCAGTACAGTTTGCTCTGGGGGTACTTTCTATCATACTTTTTGGCCTGTTTTTTCATTCAACTATTCAAAGCATTCTGGCAGTTGTAGCCTTTGTTTGGTCACCTGATAATATGATGGTTCTGAAAAGCGAATCCAGATTTAGAGAAAGTGTTCGACCGTTCATGTTAGACTATGGCAGACTGATGGATGGCGGTACTAAAGAGTTGAAAGCGAGGGACTGCAGTGCTACATGCGTAGGATTAGACTAAAGAGGTTAATAAAGGAACAGACAAGTAGAAAACAGAGCCCTGTAACCTACAGGTGACCATTACAAAGTGGGCATGGATTGGATGGATTTTGAGACTCGAGTTTTCCATTACCCAATAGAAGTGATTTTACCAAAGCGAGGCTGCGAATAAATGAGCATTGACACTCCACTTTTTCTTCCCCTGAACTTGATTTCTTCCATCGAGGGGGCAAATAATAGGCAGACATAAAGCATGTCTACCTCTATTAGTCTACTGTCCGTCCATCTGTCCTCTCTGCCTGTCTATGTTTGTCTGCTTATGTGGAGCCTGTCATTATAACTGAATGTGTGTATGGGTGACACTGCAATCGGTATTTGCAAGTCTGTTCAGCTTTATGAATAAATGTCTTTAACTTAGGTTGACTGTTTGCCTAGGTGCCTTGTCATTGTGCACAAAGTTACCAGTATTTGATGTTTGCTTACATATAGATGTCTGTAGTTTTGCTGTTCTGTGTATATATCTACTTGTATGTGTGATCTATGTTAATGTGTGTCTAAGTGTTGTGTGTTTCTGCAAGGATGCACTATTAAAGCGCCAGACCTCTTGTCTTTGTCCTTTGCATGTGCTCCTGGTTTGTCCCAGACATGTAAGCCATCCCAGCATTTGAGACTGATGTCAATGAATGTGTTCATCTGCAAACCATTGACCGGCATAGGACCTGAGAGCAGAGCCAGACCCTCCCTGCACAGGATTTAGCACAAGTGTTGACCCCTCCAATGGCTGTGGGATAAGGAGGCTCTAGCTCTGGCAGGGGCTTCACTCTGTCCTTCTTCCTCCTCGGAGCCAGACGGAAATTCAGAATTGTAAAGTGTGGTGTCACAGCAGATCCCAATTGCTGGGCGCCTTTGACGTCCATCCGCTGCCCAGTGACCTGCCTATATTGCAGTCCATGTGAAGTGTGGACGTGGAGGAGGGCTGGTCTGGTGGTTTAGCTGCTGACTGTGCGGTTTGGAGTCCTGTGCTTTAATCTTGATGCTTTAGTCTGTCAGAAGAACTTCATCTCCCGGTGCCAACTTTGTAAATCAGCGTCACTTCACGGGGCAGCGCAGCAAACGTGTGATGCATGTAGGTGACACCCCACCTCCTGCACACAACTTTGAAGTGCTTCACCTTCGATGCATTGTGCGCTGTTGCTCCAAACAAAGGTTTGGACTATATACGTCATATATACTCATTAAGTAGAGTTGCATGAGTTCCCTTTCCCGCCAATTGCTCTGTTACCTGCAGGTATGTCCTCTCCCATTCTGTCTGGTTTACGCACTGTCCTCATCACAGTGACTCTTCTCATGAATTCTGCACTTGTTTCTGCAGTCTCTTCAGATCTGTGAAGGATTTGCCAGGCATCCCATTGGTAATCCGTCTCATCAGCAGGGCAGTGTGAGCAGCTGGCACTGATGGACAGTGGGAGCAGCTGACACTTATGGGCAGTAAGGGCATTGGTGGGCAGCATACAGCGCTGCTGAGGAGTGCAGCATCTTTCACTTGGAAGCGGATTCTGTGTCTCCCGGCCGGGACTGCAGCGGGCCATCTCCCCTGCCGGACTTATCTATCTTCCCTGCTCTGGCCTGAGCACCCCTGAACCCCCTCCGGATCCTGCGCACCGGACTATGGCCCCTGGAACCAGAGCCCCCCTGCTTATCACCGCCGCCCTCCTCCTGCACTGCATCGCGATCTGTGGAGCTATCCAGTGGCTGTAAGTGATTTATTCCAGTTCGGGACCTTTAAGGGGGCTGTGGGGTGCAAGGCTGGGGTGCTGGGGGACTCGTACAACGGCAATTTATTTTAATTGTATTTTATTTTTAAAAGTTTTATATAGCGCTAGCTTGACCCGTAGGTATCAGAGCGCTTTACATACCCACTGTAAAACAGAAGGACATTGCATTACATATAGTAGGAAGGCAGTAAGGTCTAAGGGGGCTCATACAGACCAAACGACATAATAATGTGATACTCTGTATTTATCCATATTTTTTTGGGCTATATAACTGGTATATTTCAATGTTTATTTTGTGCTTTGAGAATAAATGGAGCCGTAAAATTGTATATTTCTGTGTTATTTAACTCTTGAACATGCATACATGGATGCCTGTCACAATTTAGCAAATTGAGCAGGCATGTATAACTAAACACTACACTCATCATAAGTACATATTAGTGTTATACTACAAAAATATGTTAACATATGCCTATTTAAGGAAATCTCATCCTGTTTTTTGATTCCCCATGATTTATGTATGTTTAGTGATAGGAGGTCCAAGTCTGTGCCAGAAAACAATGTGAATATGTACATAAATATTTGAAAGTTCCATCACTGACAGTATAAGATAGGTTGCATTGTCAGAAAGTTTGAAGTGATGCCATCAATTACAGCCAAAACCGGCGTAAACGCAATTTGACCAGTTGAGCACATTTACATTTGTTTTAGGCAACCAGACTTTTTTAGCTGTCTGCCCCTCCCTCGGGCTAGTTGCAAGACTAAAATATACCCAAATTGCCACGCATAGTGATTGTGTCTGCCCAGTCCCTGTGAATTGTACACCTTCTTAGGTATTTTGTGAAAGTGTTTTATTTTTTTAATAGCGCATGCTACCTATATTGAGTCTTTTTGAAGCTGCCTACATATTTCAATACAAATCGAACATGGCGGTAGTAGATAGTGAGACCTTTTCTTTTGGACCTGGGACATTAGGTGGTTACTGGGCACTATATGTGATGGGCACTGCTAAGGACGGCAGGACGGCACTGTTCGGGACGGCATTTCTTTTAGCACTTTGTGAAAGCTGATAATCTAAATCATTGCGACTGACATGCCTTTATTTAATTGCCGCAAGCTGTGCATGGTGCGAGCGTGAGCCACACTGTTAAAACATGGTATTTCAAGCTGGTATTTATTTAAAGTCTTATAGTCTGAATTCAGCACCTGAGCATAATAGGACAGAATGTATGAAGCTCTGTCGTTATACTGAATAAGCAGCTACCTATGTTATGCCATCTATTAATGTAATAACTGCACTTTCACAATTGCTTTATTAACCTTCCTGCTTTCTAAAATTTGCTTGAAAATGCACGATTTTTCTTCTTTTTTTTAAAAAAATTTCTTGGGGGGTTATCCCCCCATAACCCCCCATTTGGGGTTCGGGCTGGCTCGCTGCGCTCGCTCGCTGCGGTGCTGTATGCAAATCACTTTGCACTCCACCACTTTCAAATGTCACCCACCGCCCCTGATTGCAGGGAACAGAGCTGTTCCCCTGCAAAAGGCCTCAGCTCCCTGATGGGGTGCCTCGCACTCCTCTGAGCACAAGAGCAGCCCCACCCCACGCATTATCATTCTGTGTGGGGCTGATTGCCCCATACAGAATGACAATGGGTCAGTCTGGGCTGGCACAGCATGTGGTGGCCTCCTCCAGCCTCGGTGCAGGGCAGGGCATTCTGTCACATGAAAGTGCAAAAACTCCCATGCTGCTGCTAGGTGAGAATCCACTTAACCAAAGGAAGGCGGTGAAAGAAGTTGAAAGGAAAGGATTATAGTTTTAGTTCAGCAACCATGATTGCTGCTTTTTTATTTTATTCAGCTAACAACCATTGACCAAGCCATTAGTTCTGGCTTGTTGTAGGTGTAACGTTACTTGTTCTAAGTGTAACGTTACTTGTATTATATATCTGGATGCAATGACAGAAGCAACAAAAATACCAGTCGGGCGGCACATTATATTAAGCACAGAATTTTAGCTTTTGTGTTTTAAGGCACGCATTTTGTTACATTTAACACCCTTTTGAAGAGACCCCCCTAGTTTTCTCATCCCACTTAAAGCTCTGGAAACAACACCATGTCACAGTTGCGCCACGCATCATGCATGACTCATGCCTTCCACTTTTTCAGATTGCCTATGTGCAGGGGCATAGTGAACCCTGCTCCACCCCACCCCTTACTTTAGGAACTACAGCGAGGGTGGAGTCCTTGATGGGTCTCATAATTAATGTGAAAAGGTGAGTGAGTAAGTAAGTTAAGGGATGAGTGGATGGATGGATGGCTGGATAGATGAGTGAAATGATGGATGGATGGATGAGTGAAAGGGTGAATGATGGGCGAGTGAATGGGTGGATGGATGAGTGAAATTATGGATGGATTGATGAATTGATAAGTGAAAGGGTGGATTAATGAATTGATAAGTGAAAGGGTGAATGGATGGACGGATGAGTGAAAGGGTGGATGTAAGGCTGGATGAGTGAGTGAAAAGGGCGGGTAGATGGACAAAAGAATGGATAGATGAGTGAAGGAGTGAAAGGGTGGATGGATGAGAGAAAGGGTGAATGGATGAGAGAAAGGATAGATGAATGATAGGTTCAATGGATGGATTCATGAGTGGATGAGTAGATGTATGTATGTATGTATAAACCATTTTATAGCGCGCTCTGTTACTTGGGAGTATCCTGGCGCGATGGAGAAAGGCAGACAAAGACAGAGCAGAGACCAACTTATGCCACACTGGTGAATAGATGAGTTTTCAGACTCTTCTTAAACTGGCCTACGCACTGAATGGAGCGCAGGTGGAGGGGAAGGGCATTCCAAGCCCGGGCAGCAACCACAGCTATAGACTGACCCCCAAGTCTAGTTCGCTTGAAGCGAGGAAAAGTCATCTTAAACAGGGAGGACGATCTAAGAGCACGTGGGGGGGCATAGAAGGTGAATCGTTTCTTCAAATAGGCAGGCCCTTGATCATGAGTTGCTCTGAACGAGAGCACTAAGGATTTAAACATAATGCGCTGTGACACTGGCAGCCAATGAAGGCTGCGCACGTGAGATCGAACGCTCTTCCATTTCGCAACATTCAACACGAGGCAAACAGCGGCATTCTGAAAAACCTGTAGGCGTTTGACCAGATAAGCAGGGATACCGCTGAACAGAGCGTTCGCATAGTCCAGTCTAGCTAATATGAGAGCTCGGGCAACAGTCTCTTTTGCTTCTCTAGGGAGCAGTGGGAAAAATCTACGCAACGTTCTCAGGGTAGCAAAGCATGTCCCTGATAGTTTCCTTATGTGGTCCCCAAATCTTAGATCCTCCCCAAACCATATACCAAGATTTTTTGCGGGGCCACCCATCGCCTTGGGACTGGGAATGTTCGGGGGCCACAGCGAATTTTTAAAGCTGGAAGGGAAAGAGCCATAGAAGAGGACCTTAGATTTGTCCTCATTACATTTCAGCTGGGCCATAGTCAGCCAGCGAAAGACTGAGGACAAACAGAACTGGACTGCTGTAGTATCCAGATGGTCGTCCGGCCAGGTGAACAACAATTGTGTATCATCGGCGTATCCGATAATCTTAGCCACGTACTGTTCCGCCAGGTAAACCAGGGGAGTGATGTAAACATTGAACAGTAGGGGACTAAGAGTGGAGCCCTGGGGGACCCCAGTGAGAAGTGGTTCAGGTTCTGAGGCATGGGGCGGCATCCAGACCTGTTGTGTCCTGTCTGATAAGAACGATGTCAGCCAGGCCAGGGCGCAACCTCCAATGCCGATCGCAGAAAGCCTGGCAAGGAGGAGCTAGTGAGGAACGGGGTCAAACGCGGCAGAGAGGTCCAGAAGAATCAGGACCGCTCTGCCACCGCCGTCCAGACACTCCCGGATTGCCTCCACCATTTCGACCAGAGCTGTCTCAGTGCTGTAGGCCGCCCTGAATCCTGATTGAGCTGGATGCAGGGCACAAGAGGTCTCTACAAAGTTCTCAAGTTGGCGAAAAACCACTTTCTCACAGATTTTTGCCAATGCTGGCAAAAGGGATATAGGACGATAGTTCCCTGGAACAGCAGCATCCAGCCCTGGTTTTTTTAAAAGCGGCAGAAGCTTTGCCTGCTTCCAACCTATGGGGACCGTTGCTGAGGATAAAGAGAGATTCACTATCTGAGTGACCTCACTGCAGACAGTACTAGCCACTTCTGAAAGTACCCGGGCAGGGCAAGGGTCTGAGGGTGAGTCCGATTTAAGGGACTGAAGAAGTGTCAATATGTCACATTCAGCAGCTACAGAAAAGTCCGTGAACAGCTGAGTATCACAGTGACATGGCATCAGGGAGGAACCAACCACTGAGCTGGCCACTGGCAGTGCAGAAAGCAGGTCCTTCTGAATCGTTGCTATTTTATTAATGAAAAAGTCAGACAGTTCCTCAAACCATTGAATGGAGGAAGGGAGTGTAGTTGTGTCGGCAGCAGGGGATAGAAAGCTATTAACAATAGAGAAAATCTCTCTACTGTTATTTTCCGCTCTAGCAATTCTCCCTGCATAGTAGCTGCCTTTAGCTGTCTTAATAGCGGTATAGTAGTCCTTTTGGGCTGTACGCAGGGCGACCTTTGTCTCCAAACTATACTCGAGTCTCCATGCGCGCTCCAACTTTTTACACCCCAGTTTCAACACCCTCAACTCAGGAGAGAACCAGGGTTGAGAAGGGGTGCGGCGGAGCCTTGACATGGTAGTATGTTTCGTAGAAACATCAGCCGCCTGCCGCACCCACCCATTAAAGCCACTAACCGCCTCACCAATCTCAGGGATAAGCGTCGGGCAGGCTCTGAATAGAGCCTGGTGGCACGCAACCAAATTAACCTTCTGGGGGTGGCTAATGGGCAGTGCATAGGCCGATCTACCTACATCCTCCACCTCCCATGAAAACCTAATAAGATCATGATCAGACCACGTCACTTTCTCTGAGCTTAGCGCCTTGTTGGAGAAATTAGAGCAGACTAGATCCAGGAGGTGAGCGCCGACATGGGTCGGAGAGACCACCCACTGTTTAAGTTGAGCCAAGTCGAAAACTTCCCCCAAGCGGCGGGCCTCAGTAGAGTCAGAGACGTCTACATGAATATTGAGGTCGCCAACCAGGAGAAATTTCGAAAAGCTCAGGGCCCGTGGCACTATACACTCCTCCAAAACATCAATAAAGTGGCTAGCATAGCCTGGAGGTCTATAGATCAGCGATCCTCCCAAGGTGAAATGAGAATCAATAGTGAGAGAGAAGTGGAGTACTTTGCCATCGGCCACTGCATCGGACTGCTCAGTGGAGAAATGCCACCCCTCCCTATAGATTACTGCTAGTCCGCCCCCTCTGCCTGTGATCCTGTCAACTCTAGCAATCTGAAAGCCTCTGGGGACAGCGAGTTCTAGGATCGGAGCACATGTGTTGGTAAGCCACGTCTCCGTGATGAAAAGAAGCTCTAGCTGTCCGTCGGCGAGCGTTTCAAAAATATCAGCCGCGTGTTTAACCATGGATCGAGCATTGATTAACCCAGCCCTAATCATCGTAGGACCTGGTCCACTACCTAATCGTGAGGGTAGAATAGGCTGGGGCAGAAAGCCACAATTAGTGCACTTCACGGTAGTGCAATCCTGCCCTGTCCGCATACAGAGACCCCCTCCAGCTGGCGAATTAAGCCTCAGATGGTCATTACGAGAGTACCTGATCCTACTGGTCACACTCCGACCGGGGGGATATCGGACAGAATACCTGGCCCTGGGCACGTCCGAGGCACGGACGGGCACAGACGGGCCCTCCTTAGGCGCTCCTTCGGCGCGCAGACGGCGCGCCCTCTGTGCGAGACCGCTGCGCGTTCTATGGTGCATCACTATTTAAGGCCCAAGCCCCTCCCCCAGCTGGACCGCTAACTCGAGTCCAGCAGGGGTCCGGGACTCACCAAAGATGGCGCCCGACCTGGCCCTCCACAGCAATCGGCACCAACAAGCCGCGGTGGAACGGGGCACAGGGAGGCCGGGAAGCAGCGTACAAAGTATTTAAAACGGTACAGTTATTTATACAGCACACAGCACAATTATTAAATCAATTGGATGTAAAAACTGTTTTTAAAAATAAGCTATTGCAATAATGCTGCGGAGAACGAGTGAGCAGAAGAGAGTCTCTCGCAGTCTGCTCGCCTCTCCAAAACGATATAACAAGGTGCTGCCACCACCCTGATCAGTAGCACAGGCCCGCAGATTTGGATTCTATTTAAGGCCCCAGCCCCTCCCAGAGCTGGACTGCTAACTCGAGTCCAGCAGGGGTCCGGGACTCACCAAAGATGGCGCCCGACCTGGCCCTCCACAGCAATCGGCACCAACAAGCCGCGGTGGAACGGGGCACAGGGAGGCCGGGAAGCAGCGTACAAAGTATTTAAAACGGTACAGTTATTTATACAGCACCCAGCACAATTATTAAATCAATTGGATGTAAAAACTGTTTTTAAAAATAAGCTATTGCAATAATGCTGCGGAGAACGAGTGAGCAGAAGAGAGTCTCTCGCAGTCTGCTCTCCTCTCCAAAACGATATAACAAGGTGCTGCCACCACCCTGATCAGTCGCCATAGATGGATGGGTGTGGGGGTGTGGGTGTAGCGGGCCGGTAAATCAGGCGAGGAGGTCGTAGGTAGTGAGCAATAGCGGATATTTATTAGCGTGGAACAACAAGGAAGGCCACAAGCGAGAGGACGGGAGGCTCCAGGCGATGATCTCTGGTCCGGTTCCTCACTGCAGGACGGGGTCTTGGGACTCTCCAGGGTAGGCTCCGATGTCGGGGAAGGTCCACGGAGGGCAGTGAGAGAGAGGAAACAAAAGATAAGGGACCGTTAGTCCTATCCAGAACTCTACGCAGTGGTTACCGCTCACCGTCACCCGGATAGTGCGAGGGGGGGGGGGGCAGAAACAGGCTGTGAGGAAAGGAGGGTACCGGGAAAGGGACTACAGGGTAGGAAGATAGGGAGGGTGCCAAGGAGGGACGTGAGAGAGGGGGGGGGGCTCTTGTGAGGTGCTCTACAGTATTTATACAGTGCAGGGGTGGTGAGACTATGGAGAAGGGGTTTTATACAGGGACTACACAGGGACTCCTAATGAGTAGGGAATAGGAAGGCAAAAGGCACTCACGCAGTCCGCCGTAACTCTCCGCTGAGTTACGGCCGCTCTCCAGCCACCTCCGTTGGATTCCACCACTCCTCCGTCCACACGTCTTCGTCGTACTCCTGCTTTCCTTCTCCGTCTCCGTCTCCAGCCAGAGGGTCCTGCCACGAAACTCCGACAATGGGTTCTGCATGTTCCTCGTTTTTATCCTGTGCTGGCGCTGCCTTGGGGGCGGGACTTCCGGGGTCAGCGCGATAAGGTTCCTCCGGACCAGGTGCTCGGGTTGGTCCCTGCGGGAGAGAGAAGGGCGGGGTTTCCCCTGTCAATGCTGGCGGTCCGAGTCCGGTCTCGGTAATGGCGCTCTGGCTCCGGTGTAGCAGTCCCGGAGGTAATGGTCGAGGAGTGTGCAGGGGGGGGAGGGTGGCGGCCGACGGGGCACTTCGGGACGCCGGCTCACATCCCCTTCCCCTAGCTGTCCTTCCTGTACGGGGTGGAGTCAGGGGGTACCGGGAAAGGAAATCAGCATTACCCTGCTCTGAGCCTTTCCGGTGCCTTGTTTGAAAGTGAAAGGGCTGTAGGGACAAGAACCAGCGTAGGACCCTGTCGTTCTGTCCTTTGTTTCGGGCCATCCACTCCAGGGGGGCGTGGTCTGTATAGAGGACGAAGTCTCTGCCCTCGAGGTAGTACCTCAGATTGTCCACGGCCCACTTAATGGCCAAGGCCTCCTTCTCTACTACCGCGTATTGTTTTTCTCTTGGAAACAGTTTGCGGCTCACGTAGAGAATGGGTCGTTCGTTGCCGAGAGAGTCCTTCTGAGAGAGCACGGCCCCCAACCCCTGATCGGAAGCATCCGTTTGAAGGATAAAAGGCAAGGAATAGTCAGGGGGTATTAGGACAGGACTGGAAGTCAAGGCGTCTTTCAGGTCCGTAAAGGCATGCCATGCTTCGGGAGAGGGGTTCCGTAGCTCCTCGTCTGTACGGTTTGTTTTCTTCAGGAGGTCCATGAGGGCTGCAGCTCTCTGGGAGAAATTGGGTACAAACC
The DNA here is from genome assembly GCF_964261635.1 of Lissotriton helveticus. NCBI lineage: Eukaryota > Metazoa > Chordata > Amphibia > Caudata > Salamandridae > Lissotriton > Lissotriton helveticus. Next base: position 1,085,174,376 of record NC_136059.1, read on the forward strand.
GCCTGTAATACCCGAGAAGCCCTAAAAAGGCTCGAAGGTCCTTTTTTGTGTGGGGAAAAGGAAGGGACCGGATGGCCACGGTTTTGCTTTCTTGGGGTCTTATCATGCCATCCCCCAGGAGATACCCCAGGTATTTGACCGTTTTCGCCGCTAAGGTGGTTTTGGCGGGATTGATGGCAAAACCAAATGAGCCCAAGGAGGAGACGACGCTGGACAGATGCCTCAAGTGTTGGGGCCAGCTGTCGCTAAAGATAATGATGTCGTCTAAATAGGCGCCTGCGTATTGGGCATGAGGTCGCAGGACCTGGTTCATGGCGCGTTGGAAGGTGGCTGGGGCGCCATGAAGGCCAAAGGGCATGACTATGAACTGGTATAAGCCCTCAGGGGTTGAAAAGGCAGTCTTCTTTTTGTCTTGTTCCCTTAGGGGTATCTGCCAGTACCCTTTGCAGAGGTCAAGGGTAGATATAAACTTCGCCTTCCCTATCCGCTCGATCATTTCGTCCACCCGGGGCAAGGGGTAGGTGTCAAAGCTGGACACCTTGTTGACCTCCCGGAAATCTATGCAAAAACGGACCGACCCGTCAGGCTTTGGCACCAGAACTATAGGGGAGTTCCATTCGCTGGTTGAGGGTTCGATGATCCCCATCTGTTGCATGGCTTCTATCTCCTGACGGATAACCGTCCGGCGGGCCTCTGGTACCCGGTAGGGTCTCAGTCGGACCACTTTCCCTGGTTCTGTTTCTATCTTATGCTCAGTGACCTTGGTTCGACCCGGGGAAGAGGAGAAGACTTTTTGCAGGGACGCTAGGGTTTGTTGCAGTTCTTGGATCTGCACAGGTTTTAGGTCGGGGTCAAGACAGGGGTCGAAAGAGAAAGGGGGCCTTTTACTGGTTCCGGACAGCACCGGTCGGGGCCCTTCCCATTTCTTCAATAAATTTACGTGAAAAATCTGGGAAGTGCCTCGTGTGGGGTCTAATTCCACCTCGTAAGTGACGGGGGTCACTTGTCTGAGGATGGTGTAGGGACCTTGCCACTGTCCCAGAAGCTTCTGGTCGGATGAGGGCATCATGAGGAGGACTAAGTCCTGGACAGCGAAGACGCGATTGCGTGTGCCTTTGTCGTATTGCCTCTTTTGGCTGTCTTGGGCGGTCCCTAGGTTTTGTCGGACAATGTCACGGATCATGGACAGGTGTGTTTTCAGATTCTCCAGATATTCGGGAAGCGGACGAGTGCGATCCGGTTCGTCTTCCCATGCCTCCCGTGCCATGTCTAGCAGGGTGCGGGGAGGACGCCCATACAGCAGTTCGAATGGGGAGTATCCGGTGCTACTTTGCGTTTTGCAGCGGATAGCGAATAAGGCCAAGGGAAGCATGTCTTCCCATCTTTTTGCTTCTAGGCCCAGAAGTTTCTTCAGCGTCTGCTTCAGGGTGGTGTTATAACGCTCCACCAACCCGTCCGTTTGCGGATGATACGCAGACGTTCTAATCTGTTTGATCCCAAGCTCTGAACAGACACGTTTCATGAGAGCTGAAACAAAAGGAGTGCCCTGGTCGGTCAGTATTTCCCGGGGAAACCCAACCCGAGAAAATAAGGTGATCAGGGCCTTGGCTATCGTCTGGGTAGTGGGCTGACGCAGGGGAATGGCCTCCGGAAAGCGGGTGGCATAGTCGACTATGACCAATGCATAGCGACACCCGCTACGGGAGGGCAGGAGGGGCCCGATAATATCCATCCCTATACGGCTAAAGGGGACATCTATGAGAGGGAGGGGTTGCAAGGGAACACGGGGAGGTTTGTGACTGCTGTTTTTTTGGCATACTACGCATTCCCGGCAGTAGGTTTTGACTCTTTGGTATACGCCTGGCCAATAAAATTTCTCCAGGACTGCTTGGCTGGTCTTCTCGTCCCCGAAGTGGCCCCCTAGAAGATGACTGTGTGCCAGGAAAAGAACTTTGTCTTGAAAGGGACCGGGGATAATTAGTTGGGCGTTTTGTTGGATTCCCCCTTTTCTGTACAGGAGCCCATTTTTCTTATAGAAGTAAGGACCTACTTGCAAGGGGTCCTCGTGATCCAGGGCTCTTCCCCAGGCCTCCTGCAGGAGAGGGTCTTCCTGCTGGGCCGCCCTGAATTCCCGGTCGGTCTGCCACGGGTGTTCTTCCACAATAGCGGGATAAGCGCCGACGTATTCCTTCTTCTCTCTTCTTTTCTGGCTTTTAGGTTTGTAAGGTTTGGAGGACGTCGTCAGGTCGGGTTGTCCCGGATACGGTGCCTCCTTCCACCACTGAGCCAGGGAATCAGAGGTGTCATGTAAGAGAGTAGGCAGTCCCGGATAATCACTCCCGAGAATGGCCTGTTCAGGAAGGGCGGGTACTAGTCCAACAGTGAGACAGGAGCCGGGGTCTTTGGAGTGTTGTACTCGCACCTGCGTCGTGGGATACTGTTTGGTGTCGCCATGGACACATTGAATGGCTACGAGGCCGGTCGGACCAGTGACCGGGTGTGCGAGGTCCTGTGGTCTAACAACGCTCTGACGGCAACCGGAGTCGGCAAGGGCCATGAGGTTTTTACCGTCGATTGACACAGGACAGTGGAACGGTGGGGGAGAACACCCAGGAGGGTTGCACAGATAGTTCCTCGCAAAGCCGACCTCCATCGGCTCCTCCTTCTGTGGACACATTCGGGCAATGTGGCCGAACCCTCCGCATGAATAGCACTGGGGTCCAGGAGTAGGGGTTCGAAACACAACCGGGGGAGGAAAAAGGGGGGTTGGTTCCGGGCGTCGGACAGCTGGTGGCCTGTTAGGGCGAGAGGCTAGAGCCGATGTTGGCCTGTGGGGGTGTTCCTCCTTCCCCCGCTGGAGCTCTTGGGCCCGGCTATAGGCAGACGCGATCTCTATGGCTGTCTCCAGGGTGAGCCGGGAGTGCTGTCTCACCCAGCGTTGAGTGGCCGGGTGTAAGGAGGTAAGAAACTGCTCCAGGTATATCTTCTCCATGATGTTCTCTTTGGTGGACGTCTCAGGCCGTAGCCACCGATTCGCGAGGTCCCGAATCCGGAATGAAAGGGCCCTCGGGTTCTCTTGTGGTTTCTCTCTGGCTTGGCGTAGTTTTACCCTATAAGTGTCATCGTCGATGCCAAGGCGTTCTAAGATGCACCTCTTAATGTCAGGATAAGGGGTGTTGCCTTGTATGTTGGCCTGTTGATATGCCGCTTGTAGGTCGCCTGTGAGGAGCAGCCCCAGGTATTGGCCCCAACGGTCCACCGGCCAGTTGGCTGCTTGGGCTATTCTCTCGAAATTGGTGAAAAAGTAGTCCGGATCCTCCCCTGGGACGTACTTTTGTAGGACTACAGAGGGGAGAGAGGTCACCGGCCGTTGTTGCCCCAGGGCATCCGTTAGCTTCCCCATGGTTTGCTCGTGGGCCAGCCCCTGGCCCTTCAGGACGTCATGCAGCTGTCCTCTATCGTCTTCTGCGGTTTTTAGGAACTGTTCCATCAATTTACCGAACTGTTCCTGGGACTCCGCCATCTTCTTGACCACGGCCTCCATGCTACCGGCAGATCCCACTTCTGACACCAGATGTGGGGGTGTGGGTGTAGCGGGCCGGTAAATCAGGCGAGGAGGTCGTAGGTAGTGAGCAATAGCGGATATTTATTAGCGTGGAACAACAAGGAAGGCCACAAGCGAGAGGACGGGAGGCTCCAGGCGATGATCTCTGGTCCGGTTCCTCACTGCAGGACGGGGTCTTGGGACTCTCCAGGGTAGGCTCCGATGTCGGGGAAGGTCCACGGAGGGCAGTGAGAGAGAGGAAACAAAAGATAAGGGACCGTTAGTCCTATCCAGAACTCTACGCAGTGGTTACCGCTCACCGTCACCCGGATAGTGCGAGGGGGGGGGGCAGAAACAGGCTGTGAGGAAAGGAGGGTACCGGGAAAGGGACTACAGGGTAGGAAGATAGGGAGGGTGCCAAGGAGGGACGTGAGAGAGGGGGGGGGGCTCTTGTGAGGTGCTCTACAGTATTTATACAGTGCAGGGGTGGTGAGACTATGGAGAAGGGGTTTTATACAGGGACTACACAGGGACTCCTAATGAGTAGGGAATAGGAAGGCAAAAGGCACTCACGCGGTCCGCCGTAACTCTCCGCTGAGTTACGGCCGCTCTCCAGCCACCTCCGTTGGATTCCACCACTCCTCCGTCCACACGTCTTCGTCGTACTCCTGCTTTCCTTCTCCGTCTCCGTCTCCAGCCAGAGGGTCCTGCCACGAAACTCCGACAATGGGTTCTGCATGTTCCTCGTTTTTATCCTGTGCTGGCGCTGCCTTGGGGGCGGGACTTCCGGGGTCAGCGCGATAAGGTTCCTCCGGACCAGGTGCTCGGGTTGGTCCCTGCGGGAGAGAGAAGGGCGGGGTTTCCCCTGTCAATGCTGGCGGTCCGAGTCCGGTCTCGGTAATGGCGCTCTGGCTCCGGTGTAGCAGTCCCGGAGGTAATGGTCGAGGAGTGTGCAGGGGGGGGAGGGTGGCGGCCGACGGGGCACTTCGGGACGCCGGCTCACAATGGGTGGGTGGATGGAAGGATGGATGGCTAAGTGAAAGGGGAATTGAAAGAGGAAGGAGGATGTGTAAATGGATGACTGAACAGGTGAATGGCTGGATGGATGAGTTAATGGATGGATGTGTGGAAGAGTGGATGGATGAGTATACAGATGGATGGAAGGAAACGTGATGGATAGGTTTGTAAATGGATGAATATGGACATGGATCGGCACACAGATGGAAGGACAGAATGAATCATGAAAGACTGAATGATGGATGAAAGTATGATTACACATTGTAAGCCCCATTATCTTAAGCAACATTTCCTATATATTGACTTTCTCATTTATATGAGTGATTGTCTCTATATAATATGTGTGTGTTGTAACGCACTCCAAAACTCTGCCCCACATATTTGGGATGAGTAGCACTATATAAGAAATTAAATACACATGAGAGAGGGTCTATGTGAAGATGAGGGGCGCCATTGGAAGGTGGTATCAAGGCCAGACTGGCCGGAATGGGCATCAGGCATTTTCTCTGGGAGCTGGAAAGGTGGGGGCAGTTTTGTTACCATAAAAAGACCTGCACATTTGCTTAAAGCTGCATGTATACTGACAAACCATGACGTGCACAATTGTCTTAACCTAATATAAACTTATTTTCACTTGTACTTTAGTGGTTGTCTATTTACTTACTTATATACTATTGTGCAACCTTCTCTGATGTGTCTTTAAACCTTACCTTTTGTCCTGAATTTTGACCTCCTGTCTTGAATTTTTGTCCTGAATTTTGACCCTTTGTCCTGAATTTTTACACTCTCCTGAATTTGCACCCATGCCAGTTGGTCACTCTAGGCATCACAGCGACCCCTCCAGGTACCTGTGGTTGGGGGGGCGGTGATCCTTGGCGTTCAGATGGAGGGGGCTACCAATGACAGAGGCGACAAGTGCAGGCGCCCTTCAACCCACTCATCACCACCACATGAAGGAAGAAAATAACCCGATCAGCTCGTCGACCCAACTTCCTGAAAAAAACTTTCAGACACCATGGAAAGGCAGCAGCATTTGCTGTCTGCGAGTATGTCAAATTAGATTTGTACAATAAACCTATTTGTAAAGGAAACTGCATTAAATGTCTGCCCCATCACAGTCACCACTCAGTGTCTTCAATCCCTTGTTCCCCCCTCTTTTAAACCTCACGTCAACTCCTCTCCCTCAAATTTCGGGAGGGGGGGGGCTAATTCATCCAGCCAAAGCCATGTGCAGAGTGGAGATGCAGGGGCTCTAAGTAGGTGTGAAAACACAACAAAGCCTCATTACCAAGTAAATGGTCTTTGAAAGACCTGTGTGAAGTACTCGGGTGCAGCTGTGTGTGTGTGGTGTGCGGGGAAGCTGTCTCAGCCGGGCACACACATTCTTATAACATTCACGCCCCTCAGAATGAAAAATCACCACTTCTAGCTGCCTGGTCATGGCGTGGGAGTGGGAAGATGTGCACAGCAAGGGGAAAGGGATGGTGACGCTTTTATTTTGTATAGGAGTTTCTGCTGGCATCATAGCACAGGGTTTGCTGTCTGTGCACTTGTATAGGTGTGTATCCATACAAGTGCACAGACAGCAAACCATGGGCTATGACGCCAGCAGGAATGACTTTACAAAGGAAAAGCGTCACCTGCACTGCCATCCCTTTCACCCTGCTGTCTGTGCACTTGTATGGAATACACATCCATGGCGCTGCTCACCAGATAAATGGTGAACAGGGCCATGGATCTGTCTCTTTTTGCATCCAAGGGCAGAGACAAAGAAGCAGAGGAGGCCCAGGCAAGGAGAATCCAGGAGACATTTGACCAACACCTATCTAGAAAGTGAGACCTTCGGGAGGGGCTGGATGCCAAGACGACAGTGCTGCTGATCAGCCCGACTCCACCGAATAGTATCAGAAGAGCAGGCAGCAGTTTTTAAGTAAGTTCCAGTAACTTTAATGCATTCTGCAGCATCACCAGCATTACCTACTGGCTGCATATCTAGGTTACAGTGTTTTAGACTTACATGCATGGAAACCTCAAGGAGGACAGTCCCCTCCGAATATGCGAATGTAGTGTAAGCTTGTAGGCAGGGGCGGATTGGCAATGCGGGCATTCGGGAATGGGCCGAAGGGCCGGTGTCTCCGTGCCCTCTGTGGGCCGTTTTTTTTCTCCCCTTTCCCAGCCGCACAGTGAAGCTGCATTCATTTCTCTGTCTCTGTCTCCGTGCTCACTGTGGACTTGAAAAGGGGAGAAAAAAAACGGCCCACAGAGGGCACAGAGACAGAGAAATGAATGCAGCTTCACTGTGGGGCCCTACAGCGATTATCCGCTGTGGCCTCTCCTTGACCCCCTGCCCTGCCAAGCAATCATGCTGATGGTGGGCTGGCGAGGGGTGATTGTATACAAGAATCGGCCTCCCAGGGGGGCAGGTGTTGCTCAGGTTATTGAGCTATTTTCACCTCGGCCCCCCTGGAGCCCACGCAGCACAAACAGTGTTAGATTTAACGGATGTATGACGTTATACCGCATGCATTTACAACGCATGCCATCACAACGCAATTTTTACATCGCAGGTGCCATTACAACGCATGGCATTACAACGCAGGTATTTACAACGCAGGGGCTATTACAACGCATGCCATTACAACGTAAGTATAAGTAAGTATATAATTTAAATTACAAATGTAAATAATTCTAATTTAATTAATTTAATTTAATTTAATGTAATTTAATTTAATGTAATTTAATTAATTTAATTAATTTAATTTAAATTTAATTTTACTTTATTTTTACCCTGTACTCTTTTACTCAAAAACCCAAAACTGACTCGGAACCCTAAAAATACCCCTTTACCCAAAAACCCAAAACTGACCCTGAACCCTAAAAATACCCCTTTACCCAAAAACCCATAACTGACCCTAAACCGTTAAAATACCCCTTTACCCAAAAACCCAAAACTGACCCTGAACCCTAAAAATACCCCTTTACCCAAAAACCCAACACTGACCCTGAACCCTAAAAATGCCCCTTTACCCAAAAACCCAAAACTGACCCTGAACCCTAAAAATGCCCCTTTAACCAAAAACTGAAAACTGACCCTGAACCCTAAAAATACCCCTTTACCCAAAAACCCAAAACTGACCCTGAACCCTAAAAATGCCCCTTTACCCAAATACTGAAAACTGACCCTGAACCCTAAAAATACCCCTATACCCAAAAACTGAAAACTGACCCTGAACCCTTAAAATACCCCTTTACCCAAAAACTGAAAACTGACCCTGAACCCTAAAAATACCCCTTTACCCAAAAACTGAAAACTGACCCTGAACCCCAAAAATACCCCTTTACCCAAAAACTGAAAACTGACCCTGAACCCTAAAAATACCCTTTACCCAAAAACTGAAAACTGACCCTGAACCCTAAAAATACCCCTTTACCCAAAAACTGAAAACTGACCCTGAACCCTAAAAATACCCCTTTACCCAAAAACTGAAAACTGACCCTGAACCCTAAAAATACCCCTTTACCCAAAAACTGAAAACTGACCCTGAACCCTAAAAATACCCCTTTACCCAATAACTAAAAACAGACCCTGAACCCTAAAAATACCCCTTTGCCCAAAAACCCAAATCTCACCCTGAACCCTAAAAATGCCCCTTTACCCTAAAACCCAAAACTGACCCTTAACCCAAAAAATACCCCATTTAAAAAACAAACATATAACTTCTCTAGCCGTACTCGATGGCAAAGCAGGATAGCACTTGTCTATCGCTAAATTACGCTCTCTATTGGCCACCTCCATCGCTTTTTCAGACTCGTTGAGTTGCAGCTGCTTAGCAGACTGTTCTAAAGTCAACTCTTGCTCTTTCTGTTCTTTCTTCAACTTTTTAATTTCTCTCTGTTTAGATTCTTTTCGCCAATAACGGAAAGAATCAAACATTGCCGGCCGGGCTTTCTTCTTAAACAACCTTCTTTCTAGATTATCGAGAACTTCAGGTTCAAAACTACCATGTAGTGGCCAACTAAGGACACCATCTTTCTCTGTATAGTGGATCCATACCTCGTTATAAGAGATAGGGCCCACACCAAACTTGCAATATAGGTCATAAAGGGGAGTTCCAATCGGAGGAACCAAACACGAGTCCTCCAACTGGGAATCACTGTTGCAACTAAAACAAGACAACATACAATTTATCCGACTTACCATTTTATAATCCGGAACACAAAACAAACAAGACACAAACAGAAAAGATGCGCACTCGAACCAAGAACTTAGGCCTACCAGAACTGACAAATGTATCGATACCTGAACTGAACAGAATGATTATCGTAACCAGAATAACCAGTGATAATCTTACAGAACTGAACTGAACTGAGAACTAAAAGGATTATCCAAACAGGAGCAACCCTCACAAAATACTTAACTGAGGTACTGAAGACGTCACCAAGGAGAAACCCGTCACGTCTCGCCGTACTAAGGACTGCACCTCGGGTCCAAGACAGGGCGACGGTCAAGGCAACGGACCACTGCAGCCGTCTGAACGGGAACCCTCGTGGAAGAGAACGTCGGGGCCACTTTTGCGATATGCCGGGATCGATGAAGTGGGGCGCCTCCCTCTGAAATCTTCACACGAAGCTCCTCGAACTCTTCAGGCTTTTGGACCGGTACCGAATGACGTCGCCCCACGTTGGGCGCCAATTGGAGTTCTGGACTTTTTGGTTCCGTCCAGAGGTGTCAGGGACAACACCCGAAGACCCCGGAGTTCAACCTGTCTCGGTGCACAAACAAACAGAAACACGGGCTTCTCGATGGTGGCGTCAAAGACCAAAGGTTTATTACTGCAGGGACACAGAAGTCACAGAAACTACACATGGGCAGTATCTAGGAGCCTGTTCAATTTGTACAAAGAGGGTTACTCCTTAAATACTAAATATTCTGCTCGGGGCAAATTCTTTACATGTTACCACAGTTCTAAACATTCGTGTCTTGAACAATAAATATTTGGCGTTGCACAGGAATCGTCAACAGTATCTGATGTCAAAACATTACGAATGAGGGGTTCCCACTATTCCATCATAATCCTATGTCAATTTCTCATTCAAGACCCAGACCGCCTCATCGTAAATTTCGTTACCTCCCCCTAATAAAGGCCCAGAAGGAAAGGAGCAGAGCCAGGTGTAGAAGATAGAAAGACAGGATAAGAGATGTTTGTGGGTCGTAAATGGGCACGGTTACCAGCTTCGGCCGCCTAATCATGATCAGGCCAACGAACACAAATGTAAATGTATGTGTCTTGTAAAGCGCACTGCTGCCCTGAGGCGTCGTGGCGCTGTAGACCGCTGGGGAACCCGTCCTGGCTATCCCTGTGAGATGGTCCCTACTGGGTATCTCCAAGGTGAAACCAGGCATCCCCGGCGAATGTGGGGGGCCGTTGTAGAGATGAGGCAAGCTAATGCCCAGAGTTGCCGAGTGTGATCCCTGGTTAGAGTAGGCACCGAGGCGAGAATTATCGAGTCCGCTGACCCTGGTCCACGACCCTGCCGCGTCGGGAATTGAACCCTGGTCCCGGGCTGTTCTCTGCTTCCGGGTCTGCCGCCTCTAACCAGTGAGCCACACCACTCCCACGTTGGGCGCCAATTGGAGTTCTGGACTTTTTGGTTCCGTCCAGAGGTGTCAGGGACAACACCCGAAGACCCCGGAGTTCAACCTGTCTCGGTGCACAAACAAACAGAAACACGGGCTTCTCGATGGTGGCGTCAAAGACCAAAGGTTTATTACTGCAGGGACACAGAAGTCACAGAAACTACACATGGGCAGTATCTAGGAGCCTGTTCAATTTGTACAAAGAGGGTTACTCCTTAAATACTAAATATTCTGCTCGGGGCAAATTCTTTACATGTTACCACAGTTCTAAACATTCGTGTCTTGAACAATAAATATTTGGCGTTGCACAGGAATCGTCAACAGTATCTGATGTCAAAACATTACGAATGAGGGGTTCCCACTATTCCATCATAATCCTATGTCAATTTCTCATTCAAGACCCGGACCGCCTCATCGTAAATTTGGTTACCTCCCCCTAATAAAGGCCCAGAAGGAAAGGAGCAGAGCCAGGTGTAGAAGATAGAAAGACAGGATAAGAGATGTTTGTGGGTCGTAAATGGGCACGGTTACCAGCTTCGGCCGCCTAATCATGATCAGGCCAACGAACACAAGAACCAGTATAGCAGGACTGGCCTCAGGCTGGGGAGGCAGTTCTTGCCGAGTCATGCTGCCACAGCGTTGCTGGCCTAAGGTGCACGTGTCCCTTGCAAGGTGAATCGCCGGCTAAAGCCTACGTGTCCTTAAATGAAAAAGAGGTCATTGCGTGTCCATTGACTATGTGAGGGCAAGGAATACAAAATGGCTTCCGTGTTCTAAGATGGATGCCACGGGTAGAACAGAAATGTGTTTGTAACTGGAGTGCTCTTGCTCGTAGCATAGCGAAAACACCAGGATATACTAAATGGATCATTTGCGGTTCACTGATACCAAAATTATGTATTTACGACAATGTTACAAACACGAGTAAAATCGTCACGGAACCTCAGACCCTCCTTTTGCCCTTACATAGGCAATTACTCAGTCTATGTCAGAGTCAGAGTCTAATTCTATGCTCATTAGGTCAGTGACATGTTGTTGTACCATCATCTTGTCTCGTACCTTTTCTCCAAATGCAGGTGGTTTTCTGAAACAGGTTGCAGCACAGAGACTACACAAAGCGGGACCACATTGGATGATAAGGCAGCACGAGAACAGAAATACTAGAATGGCACCAATGACCATCAGAACCTTCCATCCCCACGCTGATACCAGAGTCCAAAACCACTCCATGAAGGACCAGTTTCCCTTATCTACGTGTATAGAGTCGGAAATCTTGTGTAGCTTAGAGATCGCTTCATAGACTGTTGGAGCATTATTTGGAATAAAGACACAGCAGCTCGATTGGATCATTCTGCATACCCCACCTCGATCTGCAAGTATTACGTCTAGAACCATTCGGTTCTGCAACGTCATGAGACGATCCGCCTGAAGCTCAGCTGTTAAGTTACTAAGGGCACCAGCCGTTTCTGTGATAGTAGATTCAACTACCCGTGTTAGTTGACGTAGATTTCTACTATTGGCCATAGGCCCCCAAAACGGAAGGAAACCTTTGAAGAAGTCTCCAGCTTCCTGACCAGCGGTATCTTCCTTGCTGAAGACACCTCTTGCTACTCTGGTCTTGTGATAATCTGAAGAAGCAGTGTATGTCGGAGGTAACAATCGAGCAATATAACATGAACCTGAAAAGTCAGCAGGCAGCCATGTATATGCTCTGTCCTGACAGATGAAGTAAGTACCCCTAGCAGTCAGAAAGGCAGGGGAGGAATTAGACGGAAATACGTAAGTCTCAACGCACTCACTCCTCCCTAGCTGAGCTCTCAGATTTCTCCCATTTCCTTGCAAACAGACCTGACCTCGGTGAGGCACGACCCAAACTGAAGTGGAGCTTTTACGCTTGCTTTCTCCCAAACTAAGGCGATACTCTGTAGAGTTCCAACTCAAATACACCCGTAATTCATCTCTAGGGTAAGATGGAGTATTATTGACGTCTTTAATCATGTCAATAATTCCCTGGACTAAAGCTTTGTTGGCTGAGTTGTATTTAGTGGACCGTGGTGGACGCGGAGGATAGGTCTCAAGGGCATATGAAAAAATGGTCTGAAAGGCCTGAAATGATCCATTGTAGCTAAAAGGCAAGACTAGATAGGGAATGCCTTTATCCATAGTGTGAGGTATCAAGCCACACACCCAGCAGTCTGTAGTATTAACTACCAGTTGGTGTTGATGCAAGAGCTGTACAAATGTATTGTTAATAAATTCTGAGCGTCGAGCTTGTTCATGTTCAGGAATTGAGTGAAAAGAATGCATAGAAGAAACCGTAGAAGTAGTAGGATCAAGGGGAGGTACTGTAGTTACTGGCATAAAAATCAAATGTACACCAAAGACGATTCCACCCACCAACGTTATCAAAACAATTAAAAATGTAACTGCACATTGCATTAGAAAGCATTTGCTGTGAAGTATTCTGTACAGTCTATTTCTGCGAACATAAATTACATTTTCTCGTTGCAGCTCAGGAAGCTCCATCTTCTACAATCCGCTCGTGACCACTGATGATGTGTACGTAGATGAAAATGCCTCTATCAGCCCTGGGAGTTCCCAGAACTAACAGAAAGATCGACCTTGTGTCTGACCCCCGCAGATTCAACTAGGCACACAGCCACGACCCTACGGCTACCCAGACGGCAAGGCAATTTTAAAACAAAAAGAAACAATACAAAGTATTAGCAAACTTCCTGGCTGGAGGCAATGTATAGAAAATTCAGATCTGAAAATAGGCAGTTTCCTGCTTTATTTGTCCATATTGCGAGGTCGCAAGTTGTATCTTAGTTTTGCAGGAGCTGTCTGATCTGGAAACAATGTATTTTCAGCTGACGTTGCAATGTTCACGTTCGCAGATGGCAAATGTTCAGGGTTCAAAAGAGCAGTTTCAGGAGGAGAGTCAGAATTTGGTGAATCCGTGATCAGTTCTGCATCGCTGAAAGGTATGAACCTGGGGACTTGTTCCGTTTCAGAGGCACCGATTCCTTTCTTTACCCAGTTGTCGTAAGGAAGTGGCAGAGGCACACGTTTGACATGTGTCGTATGGATCCAGTTCTTCCTTCCGGCCACACGAATAGCAGTTCTCGTTGCTAGTAGGACTTGAAAAGGGCCAATGAATCTGGGCTGAAGATTTTTCGTTCTTGCAAAATTTCTAATGACCACCTGGTCACCCGGTTTCAGCTGATGGCCTGGACTCTCCGGTGGGTTTGGCAATGCATCGAAAACCTGTTGGTGAATAAGACTCAATTTAGCAGTGAAGTCGAAAAGGTAATCAATTAACATTGGGTATTCCAGCTGCTTGAATTCTTTTGGTCTAGGTACCCCCCAAACATTTGCAGGACGACCAAAAACTATTTCATATGGACTAAGCCCTACTCTAGAATGTACAGTTGCTCTTGTTGATAGCAAAGCCAAAGGCAATGCGTCTGGCCAGGACAAACCCGTGGATGCTTGTATCTTAGCAAGTTTCAGTTTAAGGGTGCCATTGTAACCCTCGACTAAACCCGCGGACTGGGGATGATTCGCACTATGAAACTTCTGTCTAATCCCTAGGCCGGCACACACACTCTGCATAACTTTCCCTACGAACTCACTTCCGTTATCTGACCATACAATCCGTGGCATTCCGTATCTGGGGAAGTATTCTTTAAGAAGAATTTTGGCAGTGGATAAGGCAGTATTGTCCTTTAGCGGGTATGCTTCGATCCATCTGGAGAAAGCACAAACTACCACTAGGACGTATTTCAGATTATTACAACGATCCATGTGAATGAAGTCTAGCTGGATCACTTCGAAGGGGCAGGAAGGAGGAGCGAAATGACCTGCAGGTGTGGGGATTCCCTTGCCAGGATTATGCATCAAGCATACCATACAATTTCTCACCACTCTCTCTGCACACTTACTAATCCCATCATTCTTCCAGACCGGAGCCAACATCTTACAAATCCCTTTTGAACTGATGTGTGCTGTTCCATGTGCCATCGTTACTACTGCAAGCACATACGCATCAGGCAACATCCAACGCTGTTGTTCCGACAAGTCAATCCAACACCCACTCGAGTCCAATTTACCCGTGCTCTCTCTCCATGCAAGTTTTTCCTCCTCAGTCGCCTCTTTCTGAATTTCTTTCACGCTTTCCACTGTGTCTTCACACATTCCAGACTCAGAAATCCATCTTGCAGACGTTGCAACATACATTCTACTCATCATATTTCTAGCTGTCTGTTTTGCAGTCTCATCGGCAAAAGCATTCCCACGACCAACATCATCCGTGATTGCTTTATGAGCACTGCATTTCACAATCGCAACTTCAGTCGGCAAGGTTAGAGATTCCAACAAGTCATTAACTAGCTGGCCATGTTGAATCTTAGTCCCATGGGACGTAATGAAACCTCTCTCTTTCCACAAACGGCCAAAACTATGGGCCACGCCGAACGCGTATTGACTATCTGTGAACACATTCACTCTCTTTCCCTTAGCTAAAACGCACGCTTTTGTCAGCGCGATCAATTCTGCAGCCTGGGCAGAATTCTGACTCACTCTTGCAGTCTCCACAATCGTACTCAAAGTCGTTACTGCATAAGCAGCAGTCACATCACCATTCTCTAATTTGAAGCAAGACCCGTCAACATACAACGTTCCATCTGGATCTGATAACGGAGTGTCTTTTAGATCAATTCGTCCTTTTGTTTCTTCCTCAGTTTTAAAACAACAGTTGTGTGGTTCGGAATCACTCGACTCTTGGCTAGTCGGCAACAATGTTGCTGGATTCAATACATTGCATCTTTTGATCTGAATATGACTAGCTAACAGTGTCAGTTCATAACCTGATAATCTAGCACTGGTAAGGTGCTGCGTCTTGGTTCGGTTCATGAGTGTATCCACCGCATGAGGAACCATAACCACTAGCATGTTGTTCATTACTAAACCAGCAGATTGTCGAATGGAAGCTGCAGCTGCGGCTGTAGCTCTCAAGCAACTAGGCAATGCTCTGGCTACCGGATCTAACGTTGATGAAAAATACGCACAAGGGCGTTGTTTATCACCAAATTTCTGCGTCAAAACACTCAATGCACAACCTTCTCTCTCGTGGACATAGAGCGTGAATGGCTTACTGTAGTCGGGTGTACCCAATACAGGTGCTGAACACAGTGCATTTCGTAACTCAGAAAAACTCTGCTGACATTCAGCAGACCATGGTACCGGACTCGGAACATCTTTCCCAGTCAAGGCTACCAATGGTTTTGCTAAAAGAGAAAAATTTGGGATCCATTGCCTACAATATGAGGTAATACCTAAAAAGGCACGTACTTCTCTCTGCGTGCTAGGAACATTCATCTGTGTAATTGCTTTTATTCTCTCTGGGGTCAACTTCCTTCCCTCCTTTGACAAGAGATGACCTAGGTAGGTCACTTCTTGGCAGCAGTATTGTATTTTTGAAGGTGACACCTTGTGATTCAAATCTGACAAGTGATGCAATAAAGAAATTGTAGCTGTTTTGCAAGTTTCCTTGTCATCTGCAGCCACTAGAAGATCATCAACATATTGTATTAAAGCAGAACCAGGAGGAAGTACGAAGGAATCTAACTGGCTTTTTAATGCTTGACTGTAAATGGATGGGCTTTCACAATAGCCTTGTGGAGCGCGTTTAAACCTGAAGCTTCGTCCTCCTAGAGAGAAACCGAAGATGTCTCTGCTTTCCTTGGCTATCGGAATGCTGAAAAAGGCATTTTTCAAGTCGACAACCGAAAACCATGCTGCTGTAGCAGGAATCAACGTTAACAATGCAGTAATGTCTGGAACCACAGGAAACTGTGGAATCACAATTTTATTAACCTCTCTAAGATCAATTACAAACCTATATACTGGAGGTTTTGTAGGGTCAGTTCGTTTCAAAATAGGCAGTACAGGACTATTACAGACATTACCTCTAGTTTCTTCTATAACGTCTTTCTCAATCAGATCATGCACTATCAGTAGGAGCGCACGCTCACCTTCACTAGAGATTCTGTATTGTGGAATTCGTGGAAGTTTGACATTTGCTTTCAAAGTTACTACATAGGGTGGAATTTCCAATAGACCTACATCATTAGGACCAGTCGCCCAAAGAGTATCAGGGAGTGAACGCAGCTCTGGTGGGAGCGCATCCATCGACAAGTACATCGGAGAGATTATTCTTTTACCCAACGTAAGCTGTACTCCTGCTGGAGAACAGTACAATGTCGCGTACAGGCGTTTTAACAAGTCTAAACCAAGCAGATTTTCGTTACAACCTGTCGTCAAAATCAGGGGTGCTTTCAATTGACAGGGTCCAACAGAAATAGACAAAGGACCAGAAACAGGATTATGAACAGGGGCGCCCGAAAAACCTACTGAAACGTTTGTTGAGCCAGACAAAGGTGCGCCAGGGAGTTTCGCATGTATGATAGAACTTTTTGCTGCACCAGTATCCAACAGAAACGGTTCGACTATACCTGATGTTGCTACTGCGACATAAGGCCCACTCTGATTTACTGGAACTGATACTACTCCCTCTCTTTGTCCATGGCTGTCCTAGTACTCACTTTGCTGACCTTCCTCACTAGCTTCATAATAGTCTTCAACATGATACTGTGGAGACCTATTCTGTTGGGCAGATTGTCCATTTCGCTGGTCGAAATAATTAGAAGGGCGATCACTCGTCTGCGGAGGCATAGCACCTCTTCCTCGACCTCTAGAATTTTGCATAGAACTACCACGACCTCTCTGAGCTGCCGCAGCATTATTTTGTGCCCGAACTGGACACTCATTTTTGTAATGACCTTCCACTTTGCAATAAGCACATTGATTCCATTGGTATTGTGGCCTTTGAAAATTATAATCCGTTCTTTGATATGGCCCTTGCTGTATATTAGTCTGATTCGTGTGAGGCGGATAAGCTTGCTGTAAAAGTACTTTAGTTTTTAAATCTTTCGTCTTTTTATCTGTTTTTTCTTTCTCCTCTTTATCCCTATTTTCATAGTACTGGGCAGTAGCAAGTATTTGCGCAGTCGTAGAGACAGCCCACGCACTTTCAGAATTCTTTAATTTACCACTAAGTTCTGGCAACAGATTGTGCACAAATTTATCAACAAATAATCTCTGGCCTCCTTCTGTGCTCATATCCTGACTACTATGATCTACGAAAGTCTCGTCGAATCTTGTGAAAAAGTCGGAGACGCTTTCGTCTTTCTTTTGTTTGCACGCGGACAATTTGTCCCAGTTAACGCGCAATGCTGGCATCAAGGTTTTCATTAAATCGATTATTCTACCAGGCAAATTAGCAATTAGGGGTTCTGGTTTGGAACCACCTATTTGTTGACCATCCGCTGCAATTATAGCTGCCCAGTCACCACCTAGGGCAACTGGATGATTCTCTTTACGAATTTTAGCCCAAATTGGTTGTGGTACTACATTACCAAATAGCAGATCTATGTCAGCAAGATTCAATACACAAGCGTCAACTGTTTGAGCCAACTCTTTGTAGTACCCTGCAGGATTTTTACGCGGATCTGGCAAGGCCTGTTTCACTGCTAATACTTCAGCTCGCTTCCATGGAATATGTATCCATACTCTCTGGAATTGGGCCGGAGCGGCTGCAATACCAAGGTTTACATTAGCTTGCACAGCTTCACGCCAAATTGGTGGAACCTCTCTCATTGGGTATTGACGATTTTGTTTCGTACTGCGTTTCTCTAACTCTCTCGGTGAACGAAGGGATGAGTCGGTCCTATAACTTAGAGCCAGTTCCATCGCTTCTTTTATATTTTGACCAACTATCATACCTGCAGCAAACTCTTTCTGAACATTAATTAATTCTCCTAGATTTGATTCAGGGTCATCCTCTTCCAATTCCTCACGTAGAAGGAAACACATTTCATCGAACACATATCGTTGTGTCGGTTCATTCCATTGCATAAATGTATCTAATACATCTTGTACATTATATCTTCCAACTTTTGAAACCCATCTAAGAGCAGTGGAATCTAATATTCCTCTTTCTTCAGTACTGGGAAGCTGACTACGTCTCTGCACAGAGTCAGAGGTAGGAGTCTTAATCAGAGTTTTATAGAAGGGAGATAGAATATTAGAGACAGAATCAGTGATTCTCCGACGAACAGAAAGCGGAGTCATAATATTAGCAGAGGCAGTAAATAGAGTAGCAGTTGGAACAGATAGATTAGGAACAGTAGGAGTAGCAGGCAAAATAGCTTGTGAACTAGCAGGTGTGAGCGACACAGGCATAGGCAAAGAAGCCGGCAACCCTGGAAGAGGGGTTGTCGAAGGAACATTAATATTGACCACAGGAGGTACAGGAACTTGATTCAGGGGAGCGGGGACAGGGACACCAGGTTGTCCAGCAACCGGTAATTGAACATTCGGTATAGGTGGAGCCGTAGCACCCTGTGCATACGGTGGGGGTGATCGTAACAAGTAAGACAACAGGGGATCCTTTTCAGGGTCCTCTACTATCTTAGCCGTACTCGATGGCAAAGCAGGATAGCACTTGTCTATCGCTAAATTACGCTCTCTATTGGCCACCTCCATCGCTTTTTCAGACTCGTTGAGTTGCAGCTGCTTAGCAGACTGTTCTAAAGTCAACTCTTGCTCTTTCTGTTCTTTCTTCAACTTTTTAATTTCTCTCTGTTTAGATTCTTTTCGCCAATAACGGAAAGAATCAAACATTGCCGGCCGGGCTTTCTTCTTAAACAACCTTCTTTCTAGATTATCGAGAACTTCAGGTTCAAAACTACCATGTAGTGGCCAACTAAGGACACCATCTTTCTCTGTATAGTGGATCCATACCTCGTTATAAGAGATAGGGCCCACACCAAACTTGCAATATAGGTCATAAAGGGGAGTTCCAATCGAAGGAACCAAACACGAGTCCTCCAACTGGGAATCACTGTTGCAACTAAAACAAGACAACATACAATTTATCCGACTTACCATTTTATAATCCGGAACACAAAACAAACAAGACACAAACAGAAAAGATGCGCACTCGAACCAAGAACTTAGGCCTACCAGAACTGACAAATGTATCGATACCTGAACTGAACAGAATGATTATCGTAACCAGAATAACCAGTGATAATCTTACAGAACTGAACTGAACTGAGAACTAAAAGGATTATCCAAACAGGAGCAACCCTCACAAAATACTTAACTGAGGTACTGAAGACGTCACCAAGGAGAAACCCGTCACGTCTCGCCGTACTAAGGACTGCACCTCGGGTCCAAGACAGGGCGACGGTCAAGGCAACGGACCACTGCAGCCGTCTGAACGGGAACCCTCGTGGAAGAGAACGTCGGGGCCACTTTTGCGATATGCCGGGATCGATGAAGTGGGGCGCCTCCCTCTGAAATCTTCACACGAAGCTCCTCGAACTCTTCAGGCTTTTGGACCGGTACCGAATGACGTCGCCCCACGTTGGGCGCCAATTGGAGTTCTGGACTTTTTGGTTCCGTCCAGAGGTGTCAGGGACAACACCCGAAGACCCCGGAGTTCAACCTGTCTCGGTGCACAAACAAACAGAAACACGGGCTTCTCAATGGTGGCGTCAAAGACCAAAGGTTTATTACTGCAGGGACACAGAAGTCACAGAAACTACACATGGGCAGTATCTAGGAGCCTGTTCAATTTGTACAAAGAGGGTTACTCCTTAAATACTAAATATTCTGCTCGGGGCAAATTCTTTACATGTTACCACAGTTCTAAACATTCGTGTCTTGAACAATAAATATTTGGCGTTGCACAGGAATCGTCAACAGTATCTGATGTCAAAACATTACGAATGAGGGGTTCCCACTATTCCATCATAATCCTATGTCAATTTCTCATTCAAGACCCGGACCGCCTCATCGTAAATTTCGTTACCTCCCCCTAATAAAGGCCCAGAAGGAAAGGAGCAGAGCCAGGTGTAGAAGATAGAAAGACAGGATAAGAGATGTTTGTGGGTCGTAAATGGGCACGGTTACCAGCTTCGGCCGCCTAATCATGATCAGGCCAACGAACACAAGAACCAGTATAGCAGGACTGGCCTCAGGCTGGGGAGGCAGTTCTTGCCGAGTCATGCTGCCACAGCGTTGCTGGCCTAAGGTGCACGTGTCCCTTGCAAGGTGAATCGCCGGCTAAAGCCTACGTGTCCTTAAATGAAAAAGAGGTCATTGCGTGTCCATTGACTATGTGAGGGCAAGGAATACAAAATGGCTTCCGTGTTCTAAGATGGATGCCACGGGTAGAACAGAAATGTGTTTGTAACTGGAGTGCTCTTGCTCGTAGCATAGCGAAAACACCAGGATATACTAAATGGATCATTTGCGGTTCACTGATACCAAAATTATGTATTTACGACAATGTTACAAACACGAGTAAAATCGTCACGGAACCTCAAGTACTTACGTTGTAATGGTATGCGTTGTAATAGCACCTGCGTTGTAAATACCTGCGTTGTAAATACCTGCGTTGTAATGGTTTTTGCGTTGTAAAAGTTTCGTTGTAATGGTAGTGCGTTGTAAAAGTTGCGATGTAATGGTTGTTTCCCGATTTAACACCTCGCCCACAGCCCTTCACATTCAGGGCATAGTGGGCGAGGAAGAATGGGTCTCGCTGTGGGGGCCAGGTGATGTTTGTAACTTGCACCATCTTCACCTCAGCCTCCCCCCTGGCTAATGTGGATGACCCAGCAGCTGTGTTTTGTGCTCCCCTGCCAGGACATTGCCCTGAGGCCTGCAGGGCTGGGGAGGGCTGAATAATTTACTAATTGCAGGGGCCTTACTGCTGTTCATGTGCTCCTGAGATGAAGGTCTGGGGAGGGCGGAGTAGGTTAGTAATAGCAGGGGCTTCCTGCTTATTAGGTGCTCCTTCACGAATAATTTTGTGACAGAAAGGGGCCTTGCTGTTTTTTTAGTGGCTCAGCATGTAGGTCATTGTCACCTTGGCCCTGTGTCCTGTGCAAGAAGAGTATCCTTTCACTTTCATTCCTTGTCTGTGCCAAACATCTTAAGGATTTTGGGGGCCCTGGGCCAAACATATTTTTGGGCCCCTTTTCGGAACAGATTTGAATTTATAATCCAATTTCTACTCTTTGATGTCCTCTTTCAGCTGGTATCTGGACAGAGCACTACCATACTTGTCCAAATTCTTAATGTATTTGCATCTAATATTCAAGGACATTGACGTGTGTTTTCAATATTACAGCACAGTAGCAGCTCACTAAAATTACTGAAAATAATCTCAGTGACATCCTCCCATTTCTCATATGTGATGGCCTGTTTGATCGCAAAGACATTTTTTATGGATGTTGCATGAAACATAAACTAATTTTTCTGCAAAATCTCTGTGATAGGTTCTTACTCATCGCCCATATTAAAAATAAATTTGAAAAAATGGTATTTAAAACAATCTGTTTAAGGAGTATGCATTGTCATTAGGGTAAGATTCTCTGCAGAACAGAGCTGGCTCTATCAGGGGGCTCCCTGAAAGGCTAAGGCCCTGGGCCAGAGCCCACATTGCCCATGCCTTAAAATGTCTCTGGTCTGTGCATAGGCATATGTGGCCTGACGCCAGAGTTGCAGAGATCGGGATTCAAGTTTGAGTCCCAGCGTCTGCTCAACAACCTTTGATTCTGGGCAGATCACTGCATCGCCCAGGCTCTTAATAAAAAATCGGATCATGTGTACTGTAATTGGTACTCATAAATAGAACTGTGTTTTTTGTATACGGACATCACCTGCTGGTTGTGAAATACATTTATGACTAGATTGTACAGATACATTTTCCAGCATTCTTTACACCCCAGACTGCCTTTTCCGCGTTTGTGAATTCTTACTTTTGTTATTACATGTTCTATTCCCAGAGATTCCAGTCTTACCCTTTCTCCTTCACTTTGTGCTAGATTTCTGATTCATGTGATGAGTAGAGTCTAGGACATAGCCGGTTGGGAAAGAGTATCTAACAGCATTGTGCAGGGCGTTAAGACTGCAAGTAAGTATTCAGTTATCAGAACTGCAGTGCTCCTAGGGCCAGATGTAGGTCGGTCGGTAACGGCCGAAAATCGGTATTTTCGGCTGTTACCGACCGGTATTGAGCGATCGGCATGTAGGTGACAGAAAATTTCCGAATCGGTAAAATACAGACTCGGAATATTTACCGAATTGGAAAATTTACCGATTCGGAACATTTACCGATTTGGTAAAATACCGACTCGGAATATTTACCGAATCGGAAAATTTACCGATTCGGTAAAATACAGAGTCGGTAAAATACCGATTCGGTAATTAAGAATAGGTCAAATAGAAGATTGAGATATAGGGAGGCTCTGAAATGCCGAATTTGCTTCAAATTCGGTATTTAAGAGTCGGTATTTACCATGGATTCAAATCAGTTGGTAACCAGGTGCAGCCTATAAAAATGGACCCAAAATGCAATGCTGTTTGCACAATGGCGGCATTTTATGTCATCGCAAGACGGCTACGGCTACAGGAGGAAGGAGAGAGGGAATGGCTGAGACAGGAGCAAGTCTACAGGCAGAGGGTGACCCTGTTCATGCTCACAGAGGAAGAGATACTGCAGAGGTACAGGTTGGCTCCAGACACCATCTTGGAGCTCATCAGGGACCTACAACCACTGTTGCAGCACCCCACCCCAAGGGCACATGCAATACCACCCCATGTACAGGTGCTGTGCAGCCTCCACCTGCTGGCGTCAGGGAGCTACCAGAGCGTGGTTGCTGCGGTGGGAGGGGTGACCCAGAGCAGCCTCTCAAGGTTTTTTCACAAATTCCTTGACGCCATGTTGCAAATGATGGAGCATTACATTTCTTTTCCATCCACCCATGCTGAACTGGTTCAAACCAAATCGGAGTTCTACCAGATGGCAAGATTTCCCCATATCATCGGATGCATTGATGGCACGCACA
This sequence comes from Lissotriton helveticus, assembly GCF_964261635.1. Lineage (NCBI taxonomy): Eukaryota > Metazoa > Chordata > Amphibia > Caudata > Salamandridae > Lissotriton > Lissotriton helveticus. Next base: position 1,085,197,558 of record NC_136059.1, read on the forward strand.
TCCCCATTTGTCCCCCTGCTGCCACAGAATACATTTACCGCAATAGGAAGTCAAGCCACACCATCAACGTCCAGGTGATTTGCAATGCAAAGTACGTCATCACAGACCTTGTCTCAAAATTCCCTGGAAGTACCCACAACTGTCAGCAGGGGAATTTGGCGAAGGATACCTCCTAGGTAAAACAGAGTGTGCGACCCCTTCAATACCTGATGCAGTGAGAATCACAGGTATGCATGTGAGTAATGTATTCCCATTTCCCTTTTAGGAGACAGTGCATATGCCCTACGTTCATTTATCCTCACTCCCTACCTCAACCCCTCCACACCCAGCCAAAGGAGGTATAACTGGGCCCACAAAAGTACACGCAATGTGGTAGAACGGACCTTTGGCATCTGGAAGAGCAGATTTAGATGCCTTCACAAGAGTGGAGGTGCAAGGCAGTATACCCCCATCACCTGCTGCAAGATAATTGCTGCCTGTGCCATGTTGCACAACTTGGCTGTGAGGAAGGGTACTGAGGTGGAGTTGTCTGACTACGAGGATCATGACGATGACAATGCTGTGCCTGACAGACAACCTGCTGGAGTGTCAACACCAAGTGATGGCAGATACAGACGTGAGGAGATAACAGACAACTATTTCTGAGTGAGTAAAGAGACACAGACAGCTTGTGAATGTGAAAAAAAGTATTTTTAATGTTGCAACAACGTTAATGCACTGATGTTGAACCAATAATAAGTATTTGAATGTGGGGACTGCTAATGTCCCAGGTTGACTCACACACACTGTAAATGTCATTTACGGGCACGCTTCGCAGACCCACTGGGGTGTGGTTCACTCCCTTCGGCATGGCCTGCAGGCTCAGCTGAGCGCCTGGTGCTCCGGTGTGGCTCTACAACTGCGCTAGCCAGGCTGCTGCGGCTGCTGCTGTTGTCTGCCACGTCCAGGGCAGGATCCCCAGCAGTATGAGAGATTATCATGGCCTCCAGGGCACTGGTAATCCTGGCCATGCCCCTGGTTACCTCCGCGGTATTCTTCGTGAGGCTTTCTTCCATGTTGGCGCTCCTACGGCATAGCAGGGATGTTGCCGTGGCCAGCCGGTGCATAGCCCTGTTGTGCACACGTGCATCCCTGCGCCTTGTTTGCTCCTGGGCATCCATTTTTTCCAATACTTTGTTGATGGCGGAGGTCATGTCAGTGTTGGTCTTTGCTACCTCCCTGTTTGTTTCAACTAAAGCACTGATGCCCTTGCCCATCTCTCCCATTTACTGATTCAGGATCCTAAACTGGCGGTGGCAGGCCTGAATGGACTTCCCCTGTATGCGCTGGATGCGCACCATGCTCCCCTCAAGGCCACGGAATACAGTGCCCTCTCCAGGTGGACCTGAACTGCTGGGAGTGCGTTGGCGCCTGCGTGTGCTGCTGGACTGATGTGTGGACACCTGTTCAGTAGGAGTGACTTCTGTGGCTGCTGGTGCCTCACCCTCACCTCCCGGCATGACTCTCAGTGGGGCCACATTTCTCCTCCTGGGTGGTGAGGTAGCAGGTGTTGAAAGGGGACCGTGATGGGGAGTTCTCAGGTGAGAACACCAATGGGGGGCTTTGGGAAAGGTGTGGGGATTGGGTTAACACAAGGGAACGAACAGTGTCATCCTCAATGGAGAGGGCAGTGGCATCTTCTCCCTCCTGCAAAGCTGCTGCGGTGCTTGGCCCTGCCTCACCACTCTCCTCCCTCGCTGGCGCAGTTCCTTCCGAGGCAGATGGCCCACTGGCTGATGTTGGCCCTAGGTATAAAGAAGCGTATGTACACTGAGTGCTATTGTCTTACAGTCACTACAATAAATGCATTGCACATTTCACTTTCATTACTGTGATTGCCTTTCAATGCATTGCTGTTTTCTGTGCACTTACATGTGGTCCTACTTTTGCTGACTACATTACCCATAATGCATTGCTCATGTATAGTGCTAGCAGTACTGGACTGGGGTTGGGCTGTACACATAGGCTAAAGGGAAGCAGTTTGCTTTGGGGTGTCATGCTGCGCAGGCCTCTTACCTTTCTTAGTAGCTCTGGCAGAGCTGTCTACATCTCCTAATCCCACGACACTGTCAGGCTCGATGGTGGAGGCCACCAGTTCCTCAGGGTCAGTCAGGGGGGACGCAGGGTTCCTGCCTCCACCGGTCACACCAGCCTGCTTGTGGATCTCTGCCATTTTTTTTTGGTGGGCTCCTGAGGTCGTAAAACCTTTTCTTAAGGTCCTCTTGGCTCCTGCTGGTCACACCCACAGCATTCACCTTCTCCCCTATGGCAAGCCACAGGTTTCTTTTGGCTGACTCTGCTACATTGAGGGACAGCCTGCCAAAAAGCTGTTTGTGTACCCTCACCACTTCCTCAACCAGTACCTGCATCTCCATGCTGCTAAACTTTAATTTGCGTTTTCTGTCAGCCTTCTGGCTCTCTGTGCTGCTTGCCATTATTTCTGTATTTCACTCCAAACAAATCTCTCCCTGCTGCTCTGTCTCTCAGCTCAGCTCTGACTGCCTCTCCAGAACCTTCTAATGAGTTGCAGCTGCCTGGATAGCCACTTCCTGGTAGGAAGGGGGAGGGTGGTTGCACCTGATTGGCTGTTGTGTTAAGTTTCACTTTTGTTTGCTGCCTGTTTTTGAATATACCGATTCGGTATTTACCGATCGGTATTTACCGATCGGTATTTACCGATCGGTATTTCCAATGCATTCCTATGGGCCTTTTGGCCCATAGGAATGCATTGGAAATACCGATCGGTAAATACCGATTCGGTACTTACCGATTCGGTATTTTCTGATAGTCCGATACCGACTTTTACCGAATCGGTAAAAAATACCGTTTTTTTTACCTACATATCATTTAACGATTTTTGAATACCGAATCGTTAAAATTCGGTATTTACGAATCGGTAAAATCAAATTACCTACATCTGGCCCCTAGTCTTTACCAATGTTACCTGCTCTGTAAGCTTTAAAAGGCTTAATTTACTAAATATTTCTCTACAAATTAGACCTCAAAGAGTAACCAAATGGTGTTCCATGAAAGGGCATGCCCCTTGGGTCACTTTTGCGACACTTTTCCCATGTTAATAGTGACGCAAAAGTGGCGCTGGGGTTTGTAAATCTGCCCCATCGCGTTCAGCTTTTGGCATGCCAGTGGGGTAATTTTAGGGTTTAGGGTGGGTATGGGTTTTGGGGTGGCAGGGATAATTTTAGGGTTCAAGGTGGGTATGAGTTTTGTGGTGCCAAGGGTAATTTGAGGGTTCAGGGCGAGTATGGGGTTTGGGGTGCTAGGGGAAATGTTAGGGTTCAGGGTGGATATGGGTTTTGGGGTGCCAGGGGTAATGTTAGGGTTCAGGGCGGGTATGAGTTTTGGGGGGGCATGGGTAATTTTAGGGTTCAGGGCGAGTATGGGGTTTGGGGTGCTAGGGGAAATGTTAGGGTTCAGGGTGGATATGGGTTTTGGGGTGCCAGGGGTAATGTTAGGGTTCAGGGCGGGTATGAGTTTTGGGGGGGCATGGGTAATTTTAGGGTTCAGGGTGGGTATGGGTTTTGGGTTGCAAGGGGGGACATTTTAGGGTTCAGGGCGGGTATGGGTTTTGGGGTACCAGGGGGACAATTTTAGGGGTCAGGGCGGGTATGTGTTATGGGTTTTGGGGTGCCAGGGGGCTAATTTCAGGGATTAGGGAATGTATGGGTTGTAAGGGGCCAGGGTGTAATATTAGGGTTCATATGTGTGCTCTAATTGTTGTCCAGTTTCAAATGCAGAATTCACCACTTTTTTTCTCAGCTTGGCCTGAGCATTACCCGATCCTGATTGTCTGCCATTTTAGCCCCGCCCCTATTAATTAACATTAGCCACGCCCCTTCATTTGCCAGGTTAGCGCCCCCCCTGGAAAAAAATTTGCGGATGCCCATGTGCAGATGGCAGCCTGAACGGGAAGCTCTGCCCCGCAACGTGTTTTGTTCGGGGGCAGTGGACTTAATGATGTGGCGGGGGGCAGCTGCTGCACCATTCCAGCACCAGAGGGGCATCTAGGGGAGGCAGTGCCTGGGCAGACAGGCAGGCAGCACCCTGGAGAAGGTCTGCATTGATGACTGGGAGGAAAGCTCAGGGCCTAGAGGTGTTACGGCTGCCTGGGCTCTTGTGTAGGAGCCCGGCCCACGCCTGGCCCATCATTAGTGAGCCTGTTCAGACCTGGCCCCCACGCCACATCAGGTCAGTGCCGGAGGTTTGTGGCAGGGTTGAGGGCCCATAGGGATGACACCCATCACATCCCCCTCACGTGAGACTGCCTGTGCATCACCTGGGCCCATGCCTGCCCAGGCGTGCAGCCACGGGACCGCTGCCTCTCGTCTCCCTCACCTGGGCAGGCAGGCTGCAACCTGGAAATACATCCCAGCCACACTGGAGACGTTTGCGGCAACAATCAAAAAGGCGTGACACAGCTTTGGTGAAGGTGACGCTCCTTGACCAACCATTCGCTTACGTGCCCCTCTCCCCTATCGGCTGATGGTGGAACCTGGCCACAGTATTTCCCTGCACCACACTTCTGGAAACCAAAAAATTTAAGATGTGCTAGAGGGAGCCCAGGGACCACAAGACAGCCCCCCTCACCATCGGGGGACGCTGACTGCGCTGCTCTGACTGGAGAGAGGTGAGGGGGGTCTGAGGGGTGGCACAAAACATGGTGGGCATTCCCCCCATTGCCTCCACAAGGCAGACCTCGGTGTGGTCAGATGAATACGCAGGGACTCCTTCCTACACCATCATTCTGTCTACTGGGCCATACAAGGGCAAGCGCCGATATCCTGGCCAACTTCTACTGGCTCATTTCCACACAAGAGGCAAAACGCAGTGGGCCTGCATGATCCCTGCACAGAGCTCCTGCTATGCCCCTGGAACATCCAAGACCGGCTGACCCTCCCACGCAGCAGGCCTAAAAGGGGAAACACAGAGGCTCTTGCTTCCTGCTCCTAGCATAGCTGTTGGCAAGCATGAACAGGAGACCCGCACACCTGTCGTCTCCAGAGGTCCTCAAGAATATGCAGCCCCTCCAGCACATGCAGCATACTAGACCTGTTGAACGTTCCTGGGCCCGTCTCCCAGTGACCTGTGAATTCCCTCACAATAAACCAGCAGCAAGCAGTGCGCCCTTCCACATCTCAAGGCCATTATGGTATAACCACCTTCATACCTACACCCATCGGCCCGCCATTGAGGCAGCATCAGCATCCCTCTGCACCTACCCAACATATTGGAGTGCCAACAGAGGGTGCCACCCTGTGAATAGAGGTGAATGTTCATCAACAAGCACGGGAATAAGTCCTCCAGACAACTTCTATTCACAGAAGTACTCAAACAACCACAGAATATGGTCAAGAAGGGTGCTGCCCTACCCGCAAGCGGCCCCCCTCCACCTCTGCCAGCCCCATGCAGGGTGAGACCATGGACCGCATCCTACAGGATATCACTGCTGTCAGCCAGTGGCTGGAAGGAATGGACACTACTATATCAGCGCTGGCGGAGTAGAGGAGATCAATCAGAGCGGATATTGCAAGGTTCCACACGCATGCGTAGAGACTAGACCAAAGGCTGACTATAGTGGAAGGATGCTGTTCAGGACAAGGACCAACAACTCCTCTTTTTCTGCAGCAAACTGAGTGACCTAGAGGACCGCAGCAGGAGATACAATGTCCATTTTTTCGGCTTCCCTGAAAAGATTGAGGGCTTCAACGTGAGGGCATTCCTGAGAGACACCCTTCCCACACTCCTAGGTTTTACCTTTGATCCCCTGCTGGAGATGCAGCACATCCTCTGCCTTGGCCCTCTACACAAGGACTTGGATGCATGCCCCTGACCTATCATTGCCTGTTTTCTCTGCCACGAGCAAACAAGGCAGAAACTGGCTGCAGCAAGCACCCAAGGACAGTTCACATACGACGGACACGACATCCGCCTGGCTGCAGATTTCTCCAGAGAGACCAAATATCGCCTAAGGCATTTGTCTCTCTCAGACCTCGATTACGTCAAATGAACATCAAGTGGTGGGTAAAAGCTTTATTGTTTGGTTAAAAACCCTTACAATATAAAAACAGTTGCAGCATATTCTTAAAAAACAAAACAGTATGTAAAATTACACAGAATTCCAAAATTTGCATTATACATTAGAACTCTGGAGAGCTTCTTGGTGGTTAATGTTTAACTCAAGGGCCAGCTTGGGGTCAGCTGGTTTTTGGTAGTCAGAGAACAGTTACTGAACCCAGAAGTGACGTGCCATGCTGCTGTAATGGGGAATGGTTGGGGACATTGATGGCATACAACTGTTTTAGCGCCTTGGTAACAAATTTTGTTAATCCGATGTTCAGCTTTGTGTTGCACAGGTTTAAAGCTGCTATTATGGCTTGGCGGCATGATCGAAGTACGAGCGTATTCCATTGTTCATGCAGTCATCAAGTACTGTCTTTTTGAGCCTGCTCGCTTCTGCATCACCAGAGTTGGCGACTCAAAGGATTTCCATAACCCGGAGGACCTACGTCTGTTCCTGAACAGCTTGGGGTCTCAGGATATGGATATCCAACATGATGCTCCGTAACAGGCACATGATACCTCCTCCTCTCAATCATCGAACAGCAGACAGTGGATTACCAGCGGCTACCGGAACCATGGACAGGACCATGAGAGAACAGGCTGTACTCATGAGGATAAGGCCTTGGCCCTCCAAATTGTTGTTGCCTACATACACGAGCAGCAGAGGGACACATCCTGCTGCCCTCTAAAGCCAGCCTCAGATGCTGACTGAGGGGGAACAGTCCTAGGAGAGGCCCCCATGCCAGTGACAGTATGATGAATGGAAACTCTCCTGAGAAGAGAGACGGTGCCCAGACGGCGGACAGCTGAGTATCGCTTACACTATATTGGCTATTGAGTAGATGTACATGTTTTATATGTTGTATACAACATTTGTCGATGTTTGTTGATCATGTTACCACAGCCTTTGTTGTTCATGCTTACAACTGACAATAATGTTTAAGCTTAGCCTGATGTATGTCACTGACCCTTATCTCCGCCTGACCCGGCCCGGCTTAGGGGCTGGGCCACTGGATGTACCCCAAACATCATAGGATTGGTTGGGGCCATCCTCTGTTCCTCAGACCCTTCCCTTCACTTGCTGCAGCTGCCTTGCAGGCCGCATCGCTCCACTATCTTGGTGACTAGACCTAGAGAATGCCCTGCCCTCCCAGTGGACCCTACACTCAGAGCGGCACACCAGCGCTTTTAGACCTGTGGTAGAAAGTCTAGTGTCTCCTGCTCTGCTCAGTAACTAACAGCCTCCCTCTTTCTGTCATCTCCCCCTCACCCCGACCCTCTCCCGTCCGGTCACATTGTAACTCTTGCTATCTTAATGCAACCCCCCTCCCTCTGAATTCTCTTTTTGCTCTTTTCTCACTTGGTTCATGCTCCTCTTGCTTAGGCCACTAACAGGGCAGTGCCTCCTTTGTGACATACTCTGATAGCTGCGCTATATCATACCACATCTGCTGTGTGCCAGGGGGCCAGTGATACCCTCCCCTATACCTCCTTTTTTGCATCTGTGTACACCTTTTGTCTCACCGGCCCTCTCTCTTTCCTATTCATTCTCCACTCCCTGACCCAGCTACCTTTCATCTACATAGCATTCTGGGCCTATTTCTTTCCTGACACCTATCCCCCCCATTCATACCACCTCAGATATCTCGTTACCAATATACACCTCACAGGCGTGTCTTACTCTTCTTGTTCCATGTCACATTACTTTTACAATAAGGGTCCTCCACATACTCTAGTGCGCTCCTCTCACCCTTCACCCACCTCCAACCTACACCATGTCTGCCACTCACCCCCTGCATGCTATAACCTGGAACGTTCATGGCCTCACCCACTACATCAACAGAAAAAAATACTCTCATACCTCCAATCCAAACTGATCGATGTGGCAATGTTGCAGGAAACCCATCTCGATGCCTTAGAATCTGCCAAACTCTGGAAAGACTGGGTGGGGAAAGTGATACACAGCAGTGTGCATAGCGGAGATATTCCAGGTGTGGGACGTAAAGGCGGCGTGGCAGAACTCCTACGCAAATCCCTCCCAGTCACAGTGCTTAAGACATGGTGAAACACAGATTGCCGCTATGCATTTGCCAAACTGAGACTAGGGGACCACAATATCTGAGTAGGCTTGGTATATGCTCCAACAGAAGCAAAAAAGTCATTCTTCCTTCAGTTGATCTGCCTCCTGGTGGAAATAGGTGCTTCACAAAACCTCATCAGGGGAGACTGGAATATAGTGAGGGACCCAGTTCTGGATAGAACAGGACCCCTTGATTAGGTTAGCGCAGTGGATAGGGCCCTGAAGGATGACTTGCTGGAAGATAACTGCTTGGTGGACCCCTGGCAACTTAGGCATCCTGCGGACATGGAATTCACGTTCACCTGCCCAACCCATGGCATTCTCTCCCGAATTGATTAACTTTTTATCTCCCACGGGTGGTGCAGCTAACCCAAGAGCATCATATACTGGAGTCAGCAATCTCCGATCACTCTCCAGTTCTTTTATCACTGGAAGTAGGGCTGGACAGACCGTACCTAAGCCCTGGCAAATTAATATCCAGCAATATAGGACCCGTTAAGGTAAAGCCCAACTACAGACACACCTCAAAATGTACCTCTCTGAGAATCCTGGATCTGTAGACTCAGACAGGACCCTCTAGGCCGCAGCAGAAGCCCCCATCAGAGATCAACTTATGAGGGACGCAGCTCAGGCCAACAGACGAGCTGCTACCCAAGCGAAGGAGCTGGAACAGGACATTAGGTCCTCTACCCACCTCTACTCTGCAAAACCCACTCTACATCACAGCAAATCATTAGAAGAGGCACAGATGGCCCTAAATAGCCTCTTCAACTCCAAAGCAGAATACACCTTAAAGAGAATGAAAGGGAGGCATTATGAACAGGGGGAAAAAGCATTGAGATTACTGGTGGCTCAGCTCCGCCAGCGAAAGGCTGCCATGGCCATACCGGCCATAAGATCAGTGGGGGGCAAACCATCACAAACCCTCAGGACCTCGTGACTGAATTTGCTTCGTTCTACAAGTCTCTCTATGCCTCAGGAGAACCAGCTGCAGAGGATAAGATGGTCGACTTTCTCAAGGAGGTGAATCTCCCTCGTCTCTCAAACAAGGGCAGGAAACTATTAGGCGGGGAGATCGGCAGAGATGAAGTCACTTTAGCAATAGTTAAGCTACCCTACCATAAGACCCCTGGAGGAGATGGCATTCCAGCAGAGTTTCACCGTTGGACAGTAGAGGAGGTAGTCAACACACTCCAAGCTGCATTCCATGTGGCAGAACAGGCGTCCTCTCTAGGTACTGTCTCCAACAGAGCAATGATTGCTGTCTTGCCCAAACCTGGGGAGGATCCTTTGTTATGTGGGTGCTACCGACCCATCTCCTTGCTGAAACTGTGATATTAAAATATTGGCCAGCATCTTGGCCTCACGCCTCTGTAAAGTCCTCCCTTAGCTGGTGCATTACACACAAGTAGGATTTGTTTGAGGCCGCTCCTCTAGAAACCACTTAAACACCCTAGCCCCTATGTTATGGTCTGCCAAGGACCTCGAGACAGAGGCACTGGTACTCTCCCTTGATGTGGGAAAGGCGTGTGACCACATCGAATAGGATTACCTTTTTTGAGGGAATGGAACATTTCGGCTAAGGAGACTCGTTCATTGCCAACTTGCGACTGCTATACGATAACCACACCATGTAGGTCAACTGCAGGGGTTTCATATCAGACCCATTTCTAATTCGAAGACGGACACTCAGGGATACCCCCTCTCCCAGCTTCTCTTTCTCCTGGCCATGGAACCCCTGGCAGCCACCATACGTAACTCGGCTAATGTCATGGGCTTACGCCTCCCAATTGGGGAATCCGAACTTTACCTCTATTCAGAATACATCCTGCTCACCCTTTCAGACCTGCACCGATCTTGACCATCTTTGCTTCAAATCAGTAATGATTTCTTTTGCTTTACAAAATAAACTGAGATAAGAATGAAGCACTCCCCATCTCTGATGGCACCACAAAAGTTGCTATCCATGGGTTCCCATTCCACTGGCAACCCTCACGTCTTAAATACCTTGGCATCCTGGTGAACAAAGGCATGGCTGGAATGGCCTTGGACAACCTAAACCCACTGCCAACTCAGATCCAACATGACTTTGACAAATAGAAAGTGCTAGGGCTTTCCATGTGGGGCAGAGTACAAGCTGTATACATGGTCAAACTCCTGCACTTTATCTATACCCTCAGGATGCTTCCCATACAGATGCCTCTCGCCGCGCTGCGCCTCATAGATTCCAGGATCAAGGCTTTTGTGTGGGGCTCTTTGAAACCCTGCCTGGCTGTGCCAAAACTAAAGGCCCAGTGCACCTGCGGGGGGCTGGGCCTCCCTTGGGTAGAGCATTATGCTCTTGACCTCCAACTCTCTCCAGACCATGCCAGGGACTGTATCAGGACTGAAGTCAAAAAGATGTTGGATTTGGGAGTTATTGAACCCACAGATAGCCCTTGGGCTAGTCCTGTGGTCTTGGTACCTAAACCTCACACCCAGGGTGGTAGGGGAGAGATGAGGTTTTGTGTATACTACAGGGGTCTCAATGCAGTCACTAGGACTGATGCCCATCCACTCCCAAGAGCAGATGAGCTTATAGACATGTTGGCCTCAGCCAACTTTCTTAGCACATTTGATCATACAGCTGGCTACTGGCAGTTCAGGCTAGCTTATGATGCAAAGCCAAAGACTGCATTTACTACCCCTAGTGGGCCCTATCAATTTGTGGTAATGCCCTTTGGTTTGAAAAATGAACCTGCCACTTTTCAAAGGTTGGTGAACAAAGTCCTAACAGGCCTGGAAGACTATAGTGTAACATATCTAGATGATATTGCTGTCTATAGCTCCACTTGGGAGGATCACCTGATCCACCTGAGAAAGGATTTTGAGGCCCTGCAGAAAGCAGGCGTTAACAGCCACCAGAGTTCATGGTTACGAGTCTGGCCATTTTGAACTTTGTCCTTTCTCCTTGTATACAAATCCTGAACCACGCTCCTTTTTCACTAAGCACATATGTCACATGAGCACTGTATATATTTGACCTATTGCTGAACAGCCTCTTTGTATTCTTGAAAATACGAATAGTTTTGAATCAAGTAATTCAGATAAAATGCAAAGTGGATATGCACAGACTGTTATTGTGATTATTCCAGATACCTACTTATGAATGTCTAGGCATGTGTGTTATTCATGCCCTATGAATATTTGGGTTTTGCAACACATAAATGCGCTTTTAAAATTACTTTTGAGAACCCGACAGAACCACTTTTTGTTAGTAAGCAGGATCTGAGCCACATCTTCAATACATGCTTCCCTCAATCGCCGCAGCAATACCGCATGATTTATGGTATCAAAAGCTGCAGTCAGATCGAGCAGAATGATTGCAGCTCTCCCTCCCCCATCCATCACTTTATGTATCTCTTCTGTAGCCATGATTAAAGCGGACTCTGTGGAATGCCGGGAACAGAAACCATGTTGAGTGGAGTCCAGAATCTTTTTGCTATCCAGGTATTCTGTCAGTTCTAGATTCATGACTTTCTCCAAGATTTTTGATGGTAGTGGAAGGCAGGAGATTGGGCGATAATGTTTTGCCTCTGAGGGGTCTAGAGAGGCCTTTTTTAGAATGGGCCTAATACATTCCTTTTTCCAAGAAGATGGAATTTCCCCGTAACTGGTGATCTCATTTAGTAGGGGGATCAAGGAAGAACTTATTTCTTCCGATACCAGGTGTAATATATGAGGGGACACGGGTCCAGAGGCGATCCCGACTTGGTATGTAGCAACAGGTTGGCGACTTTATCCGCCTCCATAGCAGAAAAACGTGACAACCCATGCAGTGATGTCTGGTTATCCAAAGAATTTGCACTGTTCTTTTCCGGGACACATGCTGTAGTAGCTAGCCCATTGTATAACGTTTGAACTTTATTTTGAAAATACTCTGTCACTCCTTGACCCCAAGGGAGATTCTTCCGTCCTCTAGTTTTTAGTAGAGTGTCGAAGTTCCAGGATTCCGTTTCAGAGTTTTGTCCAGGTGTAATCTAAAGTCCTGTTGCCAAGGGTTCCTTACTTATACGTAAGAAAATTGTTGGACATACTCTGGGGACCCACCTATGAGAGGGTCTGGAAAGAGGGGTAGCTACACACAGGGACACCAAATGTGCCCCCATTGCAGACTTCAAATCACTTTCAGAGTGCGCCCATCCAGCACCAATACACCAAAGCCTGTCTGGGAGGTGGTTACACCTCCCTGTGACAGGAAACCTATTTTCCAGGCCTGCCCTGCCGGAGGTTCGGTCGGCAGCAGGAGGCCAGACTCGGGTCTGTGGCTGCAGCATCCATTTTGTGATGCCAGGGCTCTTTTAAACTATTACAGTTAGACCAGTGTGTACATGTCTTTCCCTCTAGAAGGATTCCAAAGTATTTGACACCAAATACAAGATGTTTCCATGCAGCCATTCCAAAGTTAGCATTTACCGTGAGGATATAATGCACTTAAGAGTATATGGTCTGGCTGCATCACAGAACAGCCTCAGATAATAGGCTCGGAAAGCTGCAGAGGGGCCCAGCTCATGCATGGGCACCCTCTCACACACAACCAAGCACCCTGCCTTCAGGATTGATAAGCCCTGCCATAGGGGTGACTGATAGGTTTCTATGTGCAGTGATTTAAGGTAGATATAGGTAAACTATATCTAAGTAAGGGGTGCATGCACCACCTTACCCAGGTTGCAGTAGCAGTCCTGTGGTACCATTTTGGAAGGCTTCTCAGGGGTGGCATAATACATGCTTCAGCCCTTTGTAGGCCTCTAAGGTACCTATGCTCTTAGTACCTAGTTTACCATATACTAGGGACTCACAAGGTTACCTCAGTAACCAAACTGGACTGTACCTAATGTACATGCAATCAAGTCAAGTCAAGAATAACTTTATTCGGTTAAAATTAACCATAAAAGTATAACATACATGAATCACACAGGGAAAGTTTATATACATGAAAGTCCAATAAAACCATGTAACTCACATATATTAAAAATTCCAGACCGGTTTAAAAAACCAATTCCTAAAAGGAGATGCCTGAATTTGATTATATTTCGTATCGTTTCCTTATTGATAGTGCCATCCTGATAAAATTTAAAACTGCCATGCAAGTTACATCAGTAGACAAAGATAACAAAAAGTTAAAACCCTCCTGAAAGTTACATGGTCTGATGTCTTTTAAGAGTGGTATAAGAAACCGAGCTCTTGGGACATTGTAAAGTGCACAAAAAAGGGTAAAGTGCAGGGTGCTTTGTTGGGACAGGTTGTCACAGGGACAGGATGGAAGGTTATGGCACCATCCGGCCTGTTTAGGAAAGGCCCCTAAATAGTGCAATGTGCAAAGCCTAAATCTAGTCAACAAAAATCTAAATTGTACGTTCCTGGTAAAAGACAAGTAAAATTGCTGATATAAAAAAGTCTGCTTGTTGCGAAATAATCGCCTTGATGGCCAGTGGCAGTTATCAAGCTCAGCGCGATATACATTTTTTATAATCGATTTTGTGCATATATCTATACTGTTAGGGTTGTCAAAAATAATTCCCTAAGCCAATTTCATACAATGTTCTTTTCACAAAACAAAGCCATGGAATAGCCTCTGCGTTATCCAGTAACATGCAATCCATAATAATTTCTCTTGTGAGCTTTAACTCCTCCGTCAGCCAAACAGAGTATCAATGGGGCGATATTTATTCGATCCGAAATAAAGTCAACCCTTACCTCAAAATGACAAAATGCCGTAGGGGCGCTTTTTGGGATCATCAATAATCTTTTAAAAAAATGATTCTCTAGGGTTTGGAGTTTCAAACTTTTTGGTGACCCCATACTCCTGCCCCATATGTGGCAGTGGACAGGCATTTTGATTTATATATGGTTCTTAGTTCCGCTACGGGCCTACATGCAATCAATTTAGAAAGGAAGCAGCTAGGCTGGGGTCCTGGATAACAGGGCCACAGCCGGACTAAAGTCGAAAAACAGTGAAACACAAGCAAAAAGAGGGGGGAACCATAGTAAGCAGATCCTACTTTCCTACTCAACCCCCTCCCCCCAAACGCAGGGACATTAAACTAACCTTGACCAATTGAGTCTTCATGTTCTAAGTGGAAATATCTGGAGAGTTCATCTGCCTTCGCATGGTTACTCCCAGGTCTATGTTGCACTGTATAGTCCATCTCCTGTAGGGAAATCGACCACCTCAAAAGTTTGGTGTTTTCACCCTACATCTGTTTTAGTCATAAGAGGGGCTTATGGTCAGTCCAAACATTGAAGTGAGTACCAAACAAGTATGGCCCCAGCTTCTTCAGAGCCCAAACCACAGCAAAGGCCTCCCTCTCAATAGCTGCCCAACGTTTCTCTCTAGGGGTCAGCCTTCTGCTACTAAAAACTACTGGCTGGTCCTGACCTTCATCATTCAATTGTGACAGCACAGCTCCTACCCCCAACTCAGATGCATCTGTTTGAACAATGAATTCTTTGGAGTTGTTAGGACTTTGCAGAATTGGTGCAGTGCACATGGCCTGCTTCATGTCATCAAATGCTTTTTGACAGCTGACTGTCCACTGAACTTTCTTAGGCATTCTTTTGGAAGTTAAGTCATTTAGCGGTGTCACAATGGATCCATATCCCTTGACAAATCTTCTGTAGTACCCAGTCAGGCCAAAAAAAGCTCTGACCCGAGTCTGGCTAGTTGGAGCAACCCAGTCCATGATGGTCTGGATTTTGCTCTGTAGTGGTTGAACCTGGCCTCCACCTACAAGGTGGCCCAGGTACACAACTTGACTCTGCCCTATCTGGCACTTTGTAGCCTTGACTGATCGGCTGATCAATTCTCTCGGTCACCTAGCAACTGACCTCAAACGGACGTACTGGCAGCGTGCACGCTGCCGTCTACGCCGTTATAAGGAAAACTGGTGGCTCCTAGAGAGGAGGATTCTTCTGCAGTGGTGGAGCAGGACTGATGCCTGCTTTCTAGTAGCTGACTCATCGCACACATCAACTGAGACCTAAGGTAAGCCTTGTCAGCGCGCAATTTAGACTCAGCCGAGTTAGTAATCGCCTTACCGGTACCTCGTTTACCCGACTTGGCTTCTGGAGTGAATTTACACTTAAACCTCCCTTTTTAAAGAACACCGTACATTTCACATAGGCACTCTCTGTTGACCTTGCAGGTGCAACACGCAAGCTGCACTATTGTTCTTGTAAACGTACAACGGGTACCCCACGTGTTCTGTGTCTTTTTAATCGCACAACAGGGACCACAGATATAAGATCGACCCGGCAGTTGCATCTTTTCCTTTTAACACCGCACAACTCACATGGGCTATTTAAGGCCTTGCCGGTCAGCACACCATGGCACCCGGTACATGGAAATCATTTCACCTGCTCATGTAAGTGCACAACGGCGCACAAAGCCTCCCTAGACCCCACCCTGTTCACCTGGGCACTTCGCTCCAACTGTATATAGTGTCGGAACACACTCCTAGGCACCCCACAACTACCGTGACCAGGTTACCGACCTAGCATACTAACCCTGCCCGGTGGGCAGCAATCACCATTCCGCATTTGTCAGCTCCAATGGCCTCTTAATCCACCCACAATAAGCCAGAACACAGAGGATGGTATGTGTCGCACTTCACACTCAGACCACACTGGAGGTGTCCACACAGGCTCATAGGACCAGCATCTGAGATTTGCGCACGACCAGCTAGCGATTACCTCTGGCGCTCCACACACCATTCTATTTTTCAGACAATGGAATCGCAAAGGTCCTTGTAGAATCTTTCGCCAAACGCCACTTAAGAGCATACACAGCCAGAACACGTTCTGGTCCAGACTAGGTGAGTGTTCTACCTTAGTCTCTCTCCTGGTACAAACTGCTTTACCTAAGTGGTCCACACGCCTGACAATAATGTGTCCTTTGTCCACAGGCTGTTAATAATCCACACACCCCCGGCACCTTCTCCTGATGAAGCCTCGTAGTGACTACCGAAGGGAGCACACCGAGGGTTGAAACATCGACGATAGAATGAGGCTCCGACAAACCAAGGCCCTGTTTACCAAGAGAAGCATTAACAGCCACCATGGTTCATGGTTACGAGTCTGGCCATTTTGAACTTTGTCCTTTCTCCTTGTATATAAATTCTGAACCACCATGTATATACTGCACCATTCTTTTTCACTAAGCACATATGTCAAATGAGCACTGTATGTATTACCTATTGCTGAACTGCCTCTTTGTATTCTTGAAAATACGAATAGTTTTGATTGAAGTAATTCAGATAAAATGCGAAGTGGATATGCACAGACTGTGTTATTGTGATTATTCCAGATGCGTGTGTGTTATTCATGCCCTCTGAATATTTGGGTTTTGCGACACTTAACTGCTCTGATAAAATTACTTTTGAAAACCCGACAGAACCACTTTTTGTTAATAAACGTTATACCCAGGTTCTGAGGGATACCAGGACGCCCCGCGTTATAAGCTGATCCTGCTTACATAATTTTTAACATCACGAGAACAACTGATTTACTGGAATGGCCTACAATCGGTAATCTTCCCCCTCTCATGTGGAGTCCCACAGGGTTCTGCCTTGTCCCCAACACTATTTAATCTATATGTCAGGCTCCTGGCACGAGTAATTAAAGAACATGGCATTATGTTGGTTTTGTATGCTGACGACACCCAACTAGTAGTATCAGTGACACAAAGTGTGGGGCTAACAGCGGACAGGTTTTGTAACTGCGTCACAGATGTGATGGCATGGATGAACTCAAACTTTTTAAACATTAACACAGAGTATATCGAGGTCCTAGAGTTCGGTCAACTATCATCAGTATGGAGACAGGCCTGGTGGCCTCCTGAGGCTGGCAATTGTCCAGGCCTTGTGCCTAAGGCCAGGAACGTTGGATTTGTGCTTGACAAGGAACTCAAACTGGCCTTGCAAAAAAATCAAGTTTCCTTTGCTTGTATTTTCACATTAAAAGTCCTACGAAAAATCCTGCCATTTATTCTTTTGTCACTTAGGAAAACAGTGGTCGGAGCTCTGGTAATGTCCAAAGTCGACTATTGCAATGCCCTGTATTTAGGGGTTGACAAGGGACAGATCACAAAACTTCAATCGCTTCAGAATGCAGTGGCTCGGGTTCTGCTTGGTTTACCTACACAACACCCCACGTCAGTGGTGATTAAGGATCTACAGTGGCTTCAAGTCCATATACCAGCCCCAATGCTGTCTCAGGTCTGCCAACACAGGAATGGTATGTGTTCCTACACTAAAAAGATCTAGATGGGAAGGAAAGGGGTTCTCTTACCAAGCATCCATCTTATGGAACTCCCTCTCCGTGACAATCAGGTTAGAATCCAACAGGGCCTTATTCAGGAAACTGATAAAGACCTGGCTCTTTTCAAGGTCCTAAAGATCCATTAGCTGCCTGCATCATAATCACCCAGCGCCAAGATGCCTTGGCAAAAGTGCGCTTCATAAGCTCGTCAGTCAGTCAGGAGTGACTCCCCTGCTATGCAGGCACCAACAAAGCATCTTGCTGGTCTGCATTTCCGAAGCTCCTGCCCGACTCCAAAGTATTTTGCAACACAGGAAGAAGATTTCCAGACTTCTCTGAGTGACGTGGAAGCAGAAACCCTGGATACAGCGCACATTTGCAAGTGCTTTGACTTCTCGACGTCTCTTGAAATTGTGCTTTGGATTACATGCAGCCCAAGCCCCAAGCACCTTTTGCACCGAAGATTGCGGGCCTACACTCCATGAGTGTTCCGTGAGCCCGCTTCTTGCATTTCAGCTTGAGGCCCCAGTGATTCTACAGGCTCTAGGCCTTGTGTCTAGTCAAGTAATGGTTCTTATACCACTTTCTTAATATATGGTTTGGTACGCCCCTAGGGCTCAACGTATATTGTGCTAATTTACTGTGGGATATTAGGTTTATCGTATGTACATTTGCTTCTAGCCTCATAAAGACACTAGTGGGATGTTTTTAGAATAAATACATATATTTCATATATATACCTGGCGTGGTTCTCCTTTCATTTGGTCATTCATGAGATTATAGACTGGTAAAACAAGCTGCTTTACATCCCTTCAAGACTTAGCATGAATGCTACTCTCCATAGCTACCACTGAGATTGCTTTCAATAAAGGTTTTCTTTAATCTATCATCAATAAGGGTCGTTTGGACTGGTGCAAGGGGCCCACTAGAATAGTGGACAGCATATGCCAGGCCAACTTCTCACAATACTAAAATACTGTGTGCCACTTTCCATTAAATTTCAGCAGGTTAGACTTGCAAAAGTTTAGCAAAGGTTGACATATTTATTGCATCTGATAATTATTGGGTACTTAAATAAAACCAAACTCATAATTCTGACCTGTGCTAAACAGAGGTTTAAGGATGGGTAGGAATTACCAGGCCCATTCATAATCAGTCCTTTAGTGTATTGATAAATTGAAAAAAAATTATATTTTGGTAGTGTAAAAGTATTGTCACTGGATGATATATTTTGGATAGTGTAATAGTCTGCCATGCATCATTGATACAACACTGTACAGGGACAAAAATGCAACCACCTAACTCGCAGCTCAGTGGCGGCTGGTGACATTTGAAAGTGGCGGGGCGTAAACTTATTGTCGTACTGCACAATGGCGAGCAAGCGTACCGAGCGAGCCCGAACAACCTACAGGTTTTTTAAGGGGAAATTGTGGACAAATGATACATTTTCAAGCAAACTTGAGGAAGCAGGGACTTAATAAAGGAATACGATTTAATTATTTATCAGTTAAGAAATTCCAAATGTCTTCTGTTACATTTTTCGACCCTTTTCAGCATTCACAAACATTACTCATTTACTCCCACTGACTAACAGTTCTGTTTCCTTTTTCACCACATAGCTTTTCCTACTCATTGCCCACATCAACAGGCCCTTTCCCTCACTTCACTGCTGATCTCTCAATCCGGCCCTGCATATTTAAAAAAAGACCAGGGCAGTTCAAAATGTCCAATATGATATTCATTAATGAGGTTAAGGGTAATAGGGCTGAACATCAAACCAATTCCGTTTTTACGTAGATGCTTGAAAGACAAACTGCTGCCTATTCGTTTAACATGGTACATGGAGATTGGTGTATACTCGTCTTTCTACCTTTATGAAGGAAATTGTTAAGAATGGCAAACGAAGGCGCACAGGGCCTCAAACGGGGCAATGCCTAAAAAACCAACGGTCCCCCCCCAACTACCGCCACGCGGAATCAAAGTCACCCTGCCGGCCGGGCCCCCAGGCGTCAGTAAAGTAAATTATTGGCGCTGAAAAAGATTTTTATTGTTACTCCTCTTAATCGAAACAGGACGTAACACATGAGAAATGTTAGGGGGCAACAAATATTGCATTCATATTAGTGCACTGCTGCTGCTGCATTACAAGGTCACTCACAACATAAAGGAGGCCGGGGCACAAGCTTAGACTTATAAAATAAATATAAAAAACTTACCTTGGCTTTCCGCGCTGACTCTCGACTCGAGTCCCGAGACTGCTCCCGCCGTCCTGGATTTTGAATGCCGCCACTCTCGTCACTGAAGGCTGCAGCTGCAGGCAGCCTCCCTCCCCTCCATGGCAGCCGGCGCTGATTGGTTCGGCCGGCTGCCCTAACTGCGTCATTTCATCCTGCAGAACGGAGAGTGGGAGGAGGCTTGGGGGAGCGGCTTGCCCACTGTTGCTAATACTGTCTGTTTGGACAGCCTCTCAGGCTGTCCAAACAGTCAGTATTAATAACAGTGGGCAAGCCACTCCCCCAAGCCACTCCCCCCTGCCCTGAGGCTCGAGTTAGTAACCAGGCAGGAAGTTCTAATCTGCTGACTGCTTTCTCGCCGTGCGAGAAGGGCAGGCAGAAACAAATGGTAGTTATAAATAAATAACTACCATTTGTTTCTGCCTTCTTCTCGCACGGCGAGAAAGCAGGGGGGGGCGGCGCCCAAACGCCCCCATGGAGAAACCGCTACTGTCGCAGCTCCAGTGAAATTTGTGACCACCAGTTAATCACACACCAGCAGACAATGACCTCTAATCTGTGCCCCACCACCGAAACCTGGGAAGAGTTGTCGATCAGTAATGATGTCTATAAATAAGCCCCAGTACATGATGACTTTTTGCAAAAGCAACATGCTTCTACTATCTTGCAAACAATATCTGGGAAGTAAAGTAGAACCCCATTGTACGGTCAAGACATATGAAGCATGACTTAATGGTACCAAAAGTGCATTAAATTATGGCTGGTGTACATATGTGTGCACTATTGTATCTCTGTTGAGGCTGCGTAATCGGACGTAGGAAGAGTCAGATGAGAAAATATACTCTGCATCACCTGCAATAAAGATGTGATATCTTTTCAGATGTGTTTCTGTTCTTAGTGTACTACATCAGCAAGGCATGCTGGCAGTCATTGTTAGGGCAATGTGTGTATTGTGTTGTAATGAGCAATGAGTGAGTATGGTTGTGTTACCAGTTTTGTAAAGTGCATGGTTACTCTGTATGGAGTGACCCCACGCTAGGCTACCAAAGAAGAACCACATGTCTACTATCTGCCATACTTCCTTATATTTGCCTAAAAAGTCAGGTTTTAGCTGTTTCTTGAACATGGACTCTTCACCTTTCAGTCTCAACTGCAGTGGGAGAGCGTTCCATCGTTTGGCTGTTAGGTGTCTAAAAGAATGACCACCCAACTGTTCTCTGTTAATCTTTGGGATTGCAACCAGCGTTGAGTCAGAAGATCTAAGTGGTCTGCAGGGAGGTAGTGATTGATTAGAGAATATTAGTTGTGATGACATCAGCCAAATTCACCTACAGAGCCAGTGTGAGATGCCATTATGTACATATGAGCCACAGTTCTCTGAAAGACCAGGCAAATAACCAATGCACAAGCGCTGACTGATAATGTATGTAGCTACTCTGTTTGATTGAAGGAAAGTCAGAGTACACATCAGTGCAGGAGCCCTTGATATTGCAGACTGCTTGTACATTGTTGGAGTGCCAGTAGAGTCTATTGCAGAGAAGATGTTGTTCCCTGACTGAGATAGCTGAAGTGCAACATGGGACAATTCAATGGGATCTAATACAGGTCAAAGTCAACAAAGGCATATAATTAGGGCTGTGCGTAGTTCGCGAAGTAGCGATACGCGTAGCTACGCGAAGTGCACTTCACACTATGCAAACTATGCATAGCACTACATGAACTGCGTAGCACCCTGTTTGCACAGTGCGGACAAGCATCTGGCAGTGTGCAATCATTGAAAACGGCATCTTGCACAGTGCGAGCTGTAGTTGTCTGCCACTCCAGGAGATTTTTAGTCGAGCGGTAGCTTTCTCAACGTGTACTGGTAGTTTCACATCACGAGCGGTCGTGAGCATACGCGACCACTCGCAATGAGAAACCAGACCTCCCCGCATTGAGAATCTCGCCGGGAGGTTTATTTTCCACGCTCGCGATCGGCAAATTGATTTTGCTGATCGCGAACGAGGAAAAAGTCACCAGGATGTGATTTTGCTTGCTTGCGGTCACCAACTTGACATTGAGGACCGCCAGCAAGCAAAAATGACTGCTGCATTACGCTACGCGTGTTTGCACTGTGCTACGTGCTGTTCGCGTAGTGCGAAGTTGCACAAATTTCGCAAACTACACAAGGGTAGCGTAGTGCTTTGCCCCGGGTTACATATAATACTCTTGCCACCAATTTCCTTTCCTCCAGTAACTGGGGAATGGTGATAAACTGCTGCTCACTGCTGGTGATGCATCTCAGTACCTGGTGCTAGCATTGAGACTGGTTTACCTGAGAAATGCTCACATCTTCAGAAGTGCCATGTGGAATGATCCACAGCCCATGAAATGAAATGCAGCCAGTCTTTTGACATAGACAAAGATTGTCTTGGAGTTGCTGTACATGAATCAAGGCCCTTCTAGTCTGCAACTGTCGAGGGTCAGTTCAGGGAAAAGCAGCATCTGATTGGTCTTAAGCAAACTGCATTATGGGAACACCCTCTATGCCGAGATCAACAAAATAAGCACCATAGAATGCAGACCATTCAGAACTCATGCAAAAACTATTGATGGACAGAATGCAGAACAATGTCATACATTCACCCCAGTACAGAGATCTGGGCCTTAATCCATCGTTTTTTTGCTCACCATGCCATTCCAGTTTGGACCCAGCCATATGCAAATCAGTCTTGACCCTGCGCCCAATAGGAACAGTCCAGCCCGAACTGCCAGGCCAGGTCCTCCCTGGACTATAAACAAGCATCCTAGGACCGGTTTTGGGGTTTCACCCGACTTCAGCCAGGATAGCTTGATTGCAGTGGCATGGAGAGCACGGGACTCACGTCTGAGAATACTCATCCAACTCGGGGTGACAAATGCAAAAAGTACTGATTGATGGACAAGATTCAGAACAATGTCATACATTCACCGCAGTACAGAGATCTGGGCCTAAGTCCATTGTTGTTTTGCTCACCATGCCATTCCAGTTTGGACCCAGCCATATGCAAATCATTCTTGACCCTGCGCCCAATGGGAACAGTCCAGCCCGAACTGCCAGGCCAGGTCCTCCCTGGACTGGAAACAAGCATCCTAGGACCGGTTTCGGGGTTTCACCCCTCTTCAGCCAGGATAGCTTGATTCCAGTGGCATGGAGAGCACGGTACTCACGTTTGAGAATACCTGTCCCACTCGGGGTGACAAATGCAGTTTGGGCTGGACTGTTCCCATGAGGCACAGGGTCAAGACTGATTTGCATATGGCCATGTCTGAACTGGGGTGGTGTGGTGAGCAAAATAACAATGGATTAAACCCAGATCTGTGACTGGGGGTGAATGTTTTGCCATTGTGCAACATTTCATCCATCAATTGTTGTTTTTTCATTTGTCACCCCGAGTGGGACAGATATGCTCAGACGTGAGTCCCGTGCTCTCCATGCCACTGGGATCAAGCTATCCTGGCTGATGAAAGCTGAAAGCCAGAAACTGGTCCTAGGATGCTTGATTCCGGTCCAGGGAAGACATGGCTTGGCAGTTCGGGCTGGACTGTTCCCATGAGGCACAGGGTCAAGACTGATTTGCATATGGTCATGTCTGAACTGGGGGGGTGTGGTGCGGTGAGCAAAATAACGATGGATTAAACCCAGATCTGTGACTGGGGGTGAATGTTTTGCCATTGTGCAACATTCCGTCCATCAATTATTGTTTTTGCATTTGTCACCCCGAGTGGGACGGGTATGCTCAGACGTGAGTCTTGTGCTCTCCATGCCACTGGAATCAAGCAATCCTGGCTGATGAAGGCTGATAGCCAGAAACCGGTCCTAGGATGCTTGATTACGGTCCAGGGAAGACATGGCTTGGCAGTTCGGGCTGGTCTGTTCCCATGAGGCACAGGGCCAAGACTAATTTGCATATGGCCATGTCTGAACTGGGGTGGTGTGGTGAGCAAAATAACGATGGATTAAACCCAGATCTGTAACTGGGGGTGAATGTTTTGCCATTGTGCAACATTCCGTCCATCAATTGTTGTTTTTGGCCATTCTGAACCCAGCAGCCAGAATCACTTTCAACCTCCCATGCAGCATTCACATCACACCTCACCTAAGGGAGCATCACTGGCTCAATATTCACAAATTAGCACAATTCAATCTCCTCACCCACGCTTTCAAGGCACTACATAAAACTGGCCCATAATACCTCACAAACTGCATCTGCTTTCACAAACCTTCCAGAGACACCCAACTCATCTGGACTCTTACTTGCACAAATTCAACGCATATGGAAAACCAGATCTGATGGTCAAACATTCTCCTAAATCATTCCTAAAGCATGGAATAACCTGCCTTTACACATAAGAGCCTCTTTCTCACTTGTTGAATTCCTCAAGAAGCATAAGAAATGGATTTTCGAGTAGTCGCACTTGGCCCAAAGTGTGCCTAGACTCTCACCTGCTCAGTGCCTGAATTCCCCCCCCTCGCACCCAGGGTGATAGCGCACTCTTCAAATCTGCATAGCATAACGAATACAGATTCCTTAGACATGCCAAAGATGTTGATCTTTTGCCTATAAACACTATCTACTCCTCAAATAATTGCTCATGAAAATGAGGGGCAACGTTACAAAGACATTGTCATAGTGAACCTCAAACTTTTTTAGTGTGTAATTTAATTTCTTATGTTACCAGACTGAATTAGTTGGTTGGTTTTGCAATATGTTTCACATGAGGATTCAACCCCCTTTCATTAACATGAGTGTTCCATATGTTTGGAGCCTTGATGTAAAATGTTTTAAAGAAATATATAAGTAAAATATTTTACAAAATGAAGTAAAAACTTCATATTGTAAATATTTTTTTCAATTTACAAATTTACCTTATGTTCTTTTCTTTCCTCCATTGTTTTCCATGAGAGTGTATGCAGCACTAGTGACTTGCCAGGTGTGGTGCTTGAGTTACACCAAGGCTTGGCGGAATACATTTGATCCTGATTTGCCTCTATTAAAGCTGTAGTAGAATTAGAGGTGTAGTTAGTAAATGGCAATTATTGTACTGTTTGCCACGTGTGTTTTTGCATTAACATTACCATTCCTAAACCCATCCTTCAATTTCACTTGACCACACCTATTTTGAATTAATTGTTCTCCATTGTCAGGCACTTGTCTTTGACTCTTCTGTATTTAGTACTAAACCCTATGCCTGAGTGTGTGTAGATCTCTGCGGATGTGGCAGAGACCTCCATACAGAAATGATATGAGAGGCAGAGTTTGAGATGTCCTCCCAGAGGTTTGTGAATTGCATTTTCTAGTATCTTAATAGTAGAATTGGAATACTGCTTGAAGTCATCCAGAATTCGGTTTGTGAATAAGACCCCCAGTTTCAATGGCAGCCTTTTTCTTCTGGAAGAGGTTTGTGGTAAAAGCCAGCATAATACTAGGGTAAGATTTGGCAAAACTATTCCCCCCCCAAAATGTTGCAGACAGAAATACCTGTCACGAACATCCAGAGGGGACCGGATCTGCAATTAACACAATGTTTTACATAGATGTTTACTGTGGCAGCTTAGATAACAAAAACCATCAAAACATCAGCTAGTTTGGGGTACATTGAGATATTTATGCGTAATGACCTGTCAAGCTTTTTCTTTAAAGCTTTGAAAATGGATTTAGATCAGGAAGCCAAAGAGCGAGAGAGCAGGAGAGACAGTGAGAGGAACTGGAGTAAAAACATTTAAAAACGATAACGCGATTGGAATGAAACTCTGAAAATAGGTTTTTCTCATGGATGTCAATTAAACAAAATACCAGGGGTAGCGAAAGTGACTTCACATGCCCTATGACCTTCACTTTCACTCACACATAAACATGCCTACACACACGCGCGCTTTCACATACACATATATTCACAAATACACACACTGCCTACACATACATACACATTCACCCATGCACACTCTCTCTTACATAAACACTAAAAACTGAAAGCATGCACACAACATACATACATTTCAAAGTTTTCTTTTTTTTTTTACTTACCTCAGCTGCTAGGGAAAGTTATATTTCAGCTATTTGTACTTTTTAAAATTAAACTAATAGCGAATACTGTAATATTACTCACTATTAGAAAAATAATGAAAAAAATGACACAAATAAAGGAGAGTGAAGCACCCACCGAGGTCCATTAGGAGGAGCTGCTTCTGTTCCTGGCACTGATTTTGCCACTGCTGAGGCTAGGGGTCGAAAATACAGTGCCAGGGGTCACAAGGGGCATGCATGCCAGGGGTCGCAACAGCGACCCATGGCGACCCTAAATGACGCCCATGCTTTTTCTATGAAAAAAAGAGGCACGTCGTTTATTGAAATGCAGATTTGCAGATAGAGCGACCCAACATGTACATCTCATCGAATAAGTGAAATATTGAGCAAATGGCAAACTTCATTTGTTTCATGTTAATGTCAATGCAATGCTATGACGGGAAGTGCATAATAGTGAGGAAATGTTCATCTTGAAGGAACAGTAAAAGGATCCATAAGCGCACATAGCACTAATGGTTTGCCGAATCGTATAATGTCTAACAGGTTCGTGATGTGTCCCGGTAATTTTGTTATTCCCACGGATTTCTTTTAAAAAGTGTATGTGAAATAGCTCGATGATAAAAATACTTTCCCCGGAATGCTAAATGACGCTCAAAATATCCTGCCTCCTCCAAGTACATACAGAATGATGATTTTTCTGATTAAGTTTAGATTATATCGCCATGACGATTTGCACTTTGGAGCTAGTTAGGAGCCCGTTCCTCAAGCAGATGCTTACTATTTTTCTGAGCTAGACCTAATTCCCAGGGAGTTTAGCGGCAGCAATGTGCGGATTATAATTATGTAGCAGAAACCTCAGGCTAAGATGTCCTGTGACTCCTGCCCATAATTACTGAACACCTTCTCCTCAGCTGGAAAGCTGCGCACATTTTCACCCAAAGCACCTTTAGCAGTAATGACCTGTGGGTATTCTTGGCATGCTAAATGAATTATGAGTGTGGCCAGCTGGAAAAGTCAAGTTTGCCAGGGAAAGCTCGGTCCAAAATCCATTATACTATTATTAGATGCTGCATGTCCCACAGCCAATTTGGAAACATGAAAAAAGAACACTAGTTAAAGTTTACACAACATGATGAATGGCCTTGCTTTTATATACACAGTTCAGAAATCATGTTTTTTTCCCAAAAATACTTCTTTTCATCTCCATAGCAATCATGACAGTTACAACTCATATAACCAACTCGTTACTTTGACATACATTGTCAAGCCCCAAAATGCATCAACTATGCAAAACATGGTTTGTACACTATTAAAATGATAGATTTAGCGGGGCGTGGCTTAGCGCCTGACGGGGATGGCGGCTTCCGTGTGAGGCTCCTCGGCGGGACCGGGCGGGTGTCTTCTCTTCGTGCTGCCTTGGCGCTGTTTTCTTCATGAAAAGACATCGGAACCTCTCCTGAACGGCTGCAGACTTCTCTGGTCCACTTTCCATGATTTTTTCATCATATTTGGGACAATGTGAGTCTTCTTCTCCTGTCGCAATATCGCGACCGCCATTTTGTTTTTTCTCGCAGCGCTGAGGTGCCGATTTTTCTATCTCATAATGGATTGCTGTGGCTCCTAAGATAATTATTGCCTTTTTTCCTGCTTCCTTACTATTATGTGGGATACTTGGAGGTCTCATGTACGTTTACAGCGCTATTGACTTTGCCTGAAGTAATTGAAATTTTGTGGCGGCCATTTTGTGCTTTTTCTTCCTCCTCATTGCATTTTTTGGCCACCTCTGTATTATTTCTCTTCATGGGCAGGTCCAAAGGCTCTTTTTCCACAGTAACTACAGCAAAGCATATTTTTATTAAAAACCCAAAGGCTTTTACTCAGTTTTCACGCCTACAAGACTCTCTCCCCCCGTCTGACGACATGGCAGCTTCTGAAACTGCGTCAGCGCCTTTGGGGAAATCTCTCACCAAACGTCTTAGGCAGAATTCATCTTCTCCACCGAAATCCTCTTCGCCTGTTTCAATGGAGGTGTTGTTAGAGGAAATTAGGGCATATCGTCCCTTTATGGAGGAAACTAATTCCAAATTGGAGGATACCAATGCTAAGCTGCAAGTTCTCACTGATACTTGGTCTCAACTTGATACCAGAGTCACAGCAGTTGAACAGTCCATTTCCTCCATCACGGACACTTGCTCTAAAGTTTCTCCTTTTCAAGCTCAAGTCTCTCTGCTTCAGCGCCACGTGGAGGAGTTGGAAAATCGTAACAGGCGTAACAACCTTTGCATTTACGGCCTTGAGGAAGGACAGGAGGGGTATGATCCAATCACATTCTTTAAATCCTTCATTCCTAAAGTACTTCGTATGCCAGAGGGCACTGTTCTTACATCCAGAGAGCACATAGACTGGGTCGCCCGGCTTCACCTACTGCTCCCTCACCGAAACCTAGAGGGATAATCCT